>NC_140773.1:215349294-225349294 GCF_044657685.1 Stegodyphus dumicola | reverse complement strand
AGCCATCTCGACCGCTGATGGAAGCAACAGTAACTCCATGAAACTGTTAATTACGACATTTTCTTGAATTTCAGGAGTCCAACAAAATATAACTCTAAGCTTAAATTTCTGTCTTGTCTTCTGAAATAGGATTACTTTGCAGTATATTTTAAGGAAAATTCTAACTGAAAGCGCCATAAAAATGATTTAAGTAATTATAATAAGAATTAAAAAATAATAGGATAAATAAAACTTGGCGTAAATTCACGTCACAAAAAATCCCTGCCCTAATCATAAATAATAAACAAATTAATTATTATCGTCAAACTGATCATATTCAGTAAAAAAGCTTAAATTTATAGCAATTTATGCTAGCGATGAAAGTATAACTAATTTTGACTGCAGCGTTTAAGTGTTAAACATCTGGTACAGCAGAAGTTTAAAAAAAATGTAATTTATATTCTCATTTAGAATGTTTCATTTGCAACTTGCTGAAAATCATTCTTAGCAATTTTCTCGTATCATAATATCTGAAAAAAATTGGGTTAAGAAAGGAAATTCGAATTTATATACATAATGCAACGTGTTTTAAAATTATATATTTAAATTTAGACTTATTCAATAAACATTTATACGAAAAAACTGCTTACAGTGTTAAAAAACTTATAATTTAAAATCCAATGACTGAGAACTAGCATTAATTAAAGCATTTCCTTAGATTTATTACTATTTAAAAAACTATGACTTATGAGAAACTATGATTTTAAAAACTATGATTTTTTAAAAACTATGACTATGCCATATTATGTAAATATATTATGTGTGAAATTTTCATGTGTGAAAACGTTCCTTTAAAATTTAATTTCCTAAAATGTACATCGTTTTAAATTATACTTTTTGTTCGAATTTATTTTGATATTGTACTGCGTGTTATAATTCCTGCATATATTAAAATTTCAGGTTGAAATATTGCTTCTTCTAAAGGAAGATTTAATATATGAAAGTCTCAGGACGAAAATACTATAGGTCATCTATCATCTACTTTGTCATCCCCTTAATATAGTAACAAATAAATTCAATGACAAAATACTGGTAGCTTTGTCCAGATTTTCATCGCCTTAGTACGAAAGAAGATCATCAAGCGAATTATGTAATTTACGAACTCCTGGAGCCACTAAATAATTCGTAAATTTTTACAAATTAATTCGTTCAACTTTGATCAACAAGCAAATTATGGAATTTGCAAATTCTTGGAACCATTAAAATTATAACAAATTAATTGGTTCAGCTCTCGCATGAGCTGAACGGTTAATGAGGTACATTCCGATGACCTCAAAGATCACTTATGTATAGCTAACATAAGTTACGGGATCTTTGAGGTCATCGTAACGTTAACAAACAATGCAGATGGCGTGAGAGATCACCTGACTTATGTACTGCTAACGTAAACAAACAAGGTCATTCTTCGTGTTTTTCTCTTGCGAAAAGTATTTCATTAAAAAAAAAGTGATTTTGTGAATTTTATTTTAACTGATGTTTCATTTCTGATGTTGAAACTTTTCTGCACGTTTACTGGTTTGCCTGCTTTATCACAAATATAAATCAAAGAATTTAAATAGACAAAGAGTCCAAATTTTAGCAAGAGAGTTAACAATAGGAACCTACCACTTTGTAAGTTCTGGTCTGCTACCTGTCTTTAACACTGTGCTATGATTTGATGTTCGTCGAAGGATAAAAGAATCATTTTGGTTACAGAAGAAACGGCAAAAACTTTGCGAACGAAAACATCGCGGAGAAAACAACTCAAGCCCATAAATGTCGCTGTGCAAAACATCGTAGAAGAAAACAAAGGAAGCAGAAAACCTCCTAGTGTAACCGTTCTTATGTAAAAACAAACGCCGGCTAGCTCTAAAAGTGTTTATTAAAGTGTTTGGAGATCTTCCTCACCCTGTACAGAGTTTAGGATTTTTGATGCTGAGAAACGTGAAAAATGAGCAATGGCCTCTCCGGGACTCGAACCACGGACCTCTCGAATATGCAACGAGTGTGCTGACCAACCACTACACTACGAAGACATGCTAAGAAGGTGGGAGCAGTACCTTATATACTTCCCCTTTTAAAGGCGACTAGTGTTTAAGGGACCCAGTCGCCAAATCCTGGTGATGGAGAATCATCATTCACCACCTTTTAGTTCGGGCGCCACTGTAGAGTCGTTAGGTAGTTCTAATATGGGAGACGAGAAAAATGAGCATTGCCCTCGCCGGGACTCGAAACCTGGACCTCTGGAACACGTGCCGAGTATGCCCCCTGTTAGACTACGAAGGAGGGAGGAAGAAAATACCTTATACAATATCAACTAAGTTATCGACGTTATAGATACAATTTCCTTATTATTAACGCTATAGATACAATTTCCTTATTATTAACAATCCATCATTAAGTGTTGGGTCCTATTGATCTCTTAATTAAGATAGTTGTTTAGATTCTATCCTCGTTACTATTCTGCAGCTAAAGTATATTCAACAAAGTGTCATAATCGCTCCCTGAATTTCTGGATTAATATCTCCTCTCCATAATTTTCACAACTGCAATTTCTGGTTTGAGGCGATTTCTCGCCTTTCCAGTAGCTGACTCTCACGCTGAGTGAAAGATGTTCTCCTCATTATACTCTCAGAGAACTGAGTTTCAAAAAGCTCCTCATTACCTCGATTTATTTGGTCCGGCAGCGGCAACCCTTTCCCTCTCTCTCTGTCCTTCTCTCCCTCCCTCTCTCTGTCTTCGAAATGTTCATCAAGCCCTAATTTTAAAAGACGTCATTTCGAACTACTTCAGATACTGGGAACAAACAATGTTCATTACCTCGAAATGTTTAGCTAGAGTTTAAGTGCCGAAATTACTCCTTGTAATCTTTACCACTTTGTTCCTTGGGCAAGAAAAGCACACAATTCAGGTAACCGTTCTAGGAAGGGAGAGAGAGAGAAACTAACAAATTAATTTTAACTTCGCATCATCATAAAGCAGTGAGAGAGAGAGAGAGGGAAAGAGAGAGGCTCTCCGGTAATTTATTAAAAGTTCCTTTCCTTCGCATTCCAGTGTACACATTTTAAGAGGGAATTCCGCATGTCGTAAATATGCGCATTACGAAATTCTTAGCCAACGTTAGATTGGAAAGCAAGGTCCAGATGAACTGAAATCGCACCAGAGTTTTGTTCGAATTCTAGATTAATGGGAAGTTTAGCGCATACCTGGGTGCACAATATATACGAGGACCACTGCCCTTGTAAATATTTTGGTCGAGTTGACCTTGCAGAAAATTCTTCTCGTTATTAAAGAGCCGAGCAAATTAGGGAAGTTAAATAAATATCAGCGAATAATATTTCATTAACTTGAACGCAAGAATTTACTGCAAGTTGTATTTTTATGCCAAACATTTCTATCAGGATACAACTGCGAACAAGTAAAACAACTCTGAATAAAGCTAATTCTTCCGAGGATCTTCGCACACTTTTTAGACGATTTTGCTTTGCTACAAAACGATTATCTACTTGGATGCCTTTTAAACGGCCTGCAATTATATTTTTAAAGTATAAATTATTCTCTGCTACTTGACAGTTTTGTTTTCATGCAAAATGGCACATTTAAAGGGGCAATAGATGGAAGGCTATGTTTGTGGTCTTTCCGAAAAACATAATTCGTACCTAGTTATTAAAAAACACTGTGAAAGCCATGGTCTTTAGATATCTAAACTTATTGGCGTCAAGGCCTGCAGTGCCCGAAATCAGCTTTCTTGACCGTGTGCCCCGGGGTGCGTAAGCATATGCCCTGAACAAGTGGTCAACTTGTCGCAGGACTCCCAGTGTTTAGTCCCCAAGCAAACTTCGTACTCATTTTATCGACCCAAGAGATGGAAATCAAGGGACGAAAGGCTGAGTCGTCCTTTCCCAGCCCGGGTATCGAACCCCGGACCTGTGGTGCTGCTGTGCGATGAGCTAGTCACTACGCCACTAGGCCTCCGATATCTAAAGCTACGAAAGGTAATATTGTCAACAAGAAAAGAAACAAAGTTTTACGTTGTTATTTTATCCTTTATGTTGCCCAGCCTTTGGTTTGAAAACCGCTTTTCAAAGAAAAATCCCAAAAGCTAAATTTACCTTATTTATGACATATTTTGTTCACTTGGACAGAAAACGGGATAATTTTTGTTTAAATTCGTAGTCAAAGGGTTCAGTTATCCACGTGTGTCAGGATCCTTAAAGGATAAGCCTCGTGATCGTAATAAGAATTGTGATTGATAAATCTTAGAAGAATAGCTACCATCTTTACACTCTCCTAATTACAGTGGGACTTCAGTCTCGTGATCCTAAGGAATAAGTCTCGTGATCGTAATAAGAATTGTGATTGATAAATCTTAGAGGAATAGCTACCATCTTTACACTCTCCTGATTACAGTGGGACTTCAGTCTCGTGATCCTAAGGAATAAGTCTCGGGATCGTAATAAGATTGGGATCGATAAGTTTTGAGATCATAGCTACCATCTCTAGACTCCTTTGATTATAGTGGAGCTTCAGTTATCCATCACTTTCGAGATCTTAAAGGAGTCTCAGGATCGTAATAAGATCGGGATCGATAAGCCTCGGAATCATAACTGCCATCTCTAAGCTCACCTGGTTACAGTGGGACTTCAATTATCCATCAATCTCGGGAGAGTAACAAGGTTGGGATCGATAAGTCTTGGTATTATAGCTACCATCTCATCTCAGATTTTAGAGATTTATTGCCTGTTTTGAATAATGGCATAAACAAAATTCCTTTATTATCTCCTACAAATTGTGTACGTTATAATTACGTTCATTGCATGCAATAAATTATATGCACGTTTATATTGCAGTTATATGTACGTTTATTACATACAATAAATTACTTTATTATTTATTACATTATTATTAAATTATTAAATTACATTATTATTTATTGTAGATTTATTTCATTTTCATAATTATTATTTACAGTAGGGTTTGGCGTATGCATAATTTTCGCAACTCTTCCGGCTCTTTACTTTTATGTTAAAACAGCTTAATTTATTTTTTAAGCCAAAGTTCTCAAAGGATAGGGTATAGGATCAATAATTTCGTGAGGGACGTTTTCGCTCTAGACCGGCAAGGCCGTATACTATATACAATTTACATTATCTTCTGTGACGTCATTAAAAAAGTATATATATCATGCATCTTGAAATATGTCCAAGAAATTAAAATAATATAATAAAAGTACATAAATCCAGACATAGAGTACCAGGAGCACTTTGGCATAAAAATCAAGAAAATAGCTTTTTCTTCGGCAGTTTTTGGATGGCAGTACATTTAGCTTCTCATGGCAGTACATTTAGTCGGAAGGTTAAAGAAACCTGGTATACTTTGACGCGGCACATAAGGAAAAACTCATGCAAACAGCCCAATCTGTCTTTGGAAGGGAAATTCGTAAAGACACTTTATAAGGTTGAAGTTACAAAGAAGAGAATTTTCTCCCGCCTTTCTGCATGCCTTCGTGGTGTAAACGCTAGCACACTCGGCGAGTATTTGAGAGATCCAGGTTCGAGTCCCAGTGAGGGCATTACTCATTTTTCATGCGTCCTGCTTCAAAAAAAAAAAAAAAAAAAAACCTAATGACTCTGCAGCGGCGCCCGAACTAAAACGTGGTGAAGGATGATTCTCCATCACCAGGATTTCGCGATTGGGTCCCTTAAACACCAGTCGCCCTTTAAAAGGTGGAGTATATAAGGTATTTTCTACCTCCTTTCTGTATTGAAATTGAAATTTGGAATTTCGTGGTGTAACGATAGCACACTCGGCGCGTATTCGAGAGTGCCAGGTTCAAACCCCGGCGAGGGCATTTCTTATTTTTCATGCTTCCTGCTTCAAGGAAAAAAAACCTAATGACTCTACAAATGTTCTCTTATTCTTTTATTTATTATTTTAATTATGTCCTAATCTATGTCTTTTATTATCTAAGAAAATTTATAATATATAAAATGCCATGATAGGTTTAGCAGCACTATACAGAACAGTACTCAATGAATGTTATGAATTAAATTACTGCCATATGATTTTCATTTTCGAAAAGAAAATAGCTGAATAAATTAATAAGAATTAAAAATTTACATATTTTGCTTTTGCTTAATATGTTTCTATATTATTAAACATGCGTTTAATTAATACTGCGAAGATTAGCATTATTAGTTACTCAAACACACCTGTAAAGAAGGATCCTGTTTTAAAACTAAATCAAATTAAAAATGAATTCTATTTCCATAATTTGAAGTAACTGAATTTAAAACATTTACAGTCTGATCAAAATCAGTTTTCGGCCCACCAGCAGCCGAGCGGTAAAGTCGTTGAACACTGGTTGTTAGGTCTGAATCCCCCGAACGGGATGGCTACAGGGATGTTTTCGTGGTTTTCCCCATGTATAACGTGTATACGAGCAGGTTTTCCTCAGAAAGTCCTCCGCAAAGGCACGTCTTCCCTTAGGCAGATAGCCCTCGAGGCTTTGCCGTAATCACAAAATCCAAACCAAAATCACTTTTCAGCTGCGTGCGGAGGAATCTGACGAAGCGCACGAACGAAGGCTGACTTTAAATAAAACCTCAAATGACGAGGATAAAATAAATCATAATAATTGTCGACACATATTACGATTGCAAACGGCCTTGAAGTGCCTATTTTAAATAAGATAATAATTGATTTTCTCGCTTATTTTTCCCATTTAGAATATATAATTTAACTTGGTAATTAACAACACCAGGCTCTCCTGCTGTGAATTCGATGACTTCACATGAACATCTTTTTATTCTTTGGGATAGCTTTCTTAGACATACATAACATTTTAATAGCTTGAAATTTTAAATCAGACCTTAAAGTATGTGTGTTGTAAGTTCGCAACATTTAGGTCCATTTATAAGGTTTTCTCTCTCCTTATCACGTACGTTCGTATTCTACTCAGAAAGCGCCTCCTTGCTAGCATGCTCACCAGCGCCAAGGGGTAAAATTCGCTGAACACTGGTAGTCCGATCCGGGGTTCGTGGTCCCGCGAACGGGCTGGCTGCTTGGGCGTTTTCATGGTTTCCCCATGTGTAATATGGATACGAGCCAGTTTCCCTTAAAAAGAGCTCCAAGGGGCATCACTCCTTTCCGTGTAGTGCCTAATGGCAGAGAACGTAATAAGTTAAAAAGCAAAAAAAAAAAAAAAAAAAAAACGTGCTCGCAGTCGGAAGGTCCGTAGTTCGAGTCATCGAGAGGGAGATGTTCATTTTTCTCGTCTTTTCTTTTTAATATTTTTATTCTAAAGGGGCTTTGTCCCTGGGGGAGGCAATTGTTTTCGTTTTGGCATTTTGCGTTGGTTCATTATAAATTCATTTTTCAAATTGTTGCCACCGAATGCTACAGTCCTGCATTATATTTGAAGAAAGTAAATAATAAAGAATCTGCATAAACGTATGTATGTTTTTCGCATTGTGATCAAACGACGGTACCTAGAGGCATCCAATTTTGAATGACGTAATATTACTGCGCATATGGGCAGGTGGAAACGCAAATTGAAATTTGGAATTTATTTTATTATCGATTTCATATTTTGTAAACCTTTAACAAATTTTGATTAACAAATTCAACGATTTCAAAGCGAGCTATGGCAACATTGTACTGAAAAAACATTTTTATCTCCAGCGCGCGAAACTGTGTATCGGAAATTCTAAAGATAGGCTCATTTGATTAACAAATTCAACAATTTCAAAGCGAGCTATGGCAACATTGTACTGAAAAAACATTTTTATCTCCAGCGCGCGAAACTGTGTATCGGAAATTCTAAAGATAGGCTCATTCAGATTTTCATTTTTTTTAATCGAAGCGTGGGTGGCCAATATTACCTTCTATGAGGGGCAGACAATTTACATCCCGGTTTCGGTATCGCAGTCGGCTCCTCTAACTACTCTATCGTCAGGGCGGCTTTTCTCGTTACCGGCTTCGTCAAACCTAATGATTTACACGTTCACGTAAACTACAAGCGATATTGCTTGGCTCTTATATGATAGCCAGTGTTCTAAAGGATGCATGCGATGAATTTAAGTCTATCGTAAGTAATAATGATTCATAAAAGATTACTTGTAGTAGAGCCAGATAGGATAATTTAAATATCTCCGGCATCTTAGCATTTTTCGGCAGGACGCATCTTTATCCTAACATCCAACTCGTATGAATATAAAATATAGATCATTTCTTACAAATGAGTTCTCCTTTTCAATCCAAATATAAAAAGTTTAATTGCCGGAGGAAAGAAAGCGATACATTCTTAAAGAAACAAACAATACGCTTTCTAAAACCACTCCGCATACAGTTATTGTTGCCAATACAATAGCAACGAAAATTAAATGTAAGAAAAACCTCATTTCGCTACAGTATTTTTTCTTGCGTCATAATATGGATGCGCGGAATCCTTGCTCATTTATCTTTTTAATTACTCCAGCCAAATGCTGGCAGGATGTATACAAAGTTACTTTTCGCTCCCCCTTTCCACCAATTTTAATGACGTATAATTTACTCCGCGCCTTCCCTTTAACTTCCAAGTTTTTTATTTAAAATCGTTAAGTTAAAAAGTTGCAAGGCTTTAAGTAGAATGCGAAAATCCACTGCCGTTGTACCTCAAATTTACTACACAATACCACTCTGTTCCCCTTAGCGCGTATTCAAGCTACTGCCGTATTCAATATAGTACCGTATTCAATGTGGTGCCGTATTCAGTATTTACTGCCGTACTCAATATGGTGGCTACGGTTACTGGTTGCAATATCATTGAGCTTGAAGTAGAATCCCAGAATAGTTTAGGGATCTGCATAAAATCTGTGTGCTTGTAAATACGGTGTCTTTGTAGCACGGAGACATTTAAAAACATCAAGCCAAAAATCCCCTCGAGAGATTAGCGGTAGAGGAAAAGGAGAACAAGCTTCTTGGATTCTGTCTCCCAGCAGTCCCTTTTTTATTATTTTCTCGAAGTACTGAATACGCAGTGCGTCTGTGTACTAATTGTTCTAAATACATTTTTTATACTGCTTCGTGCTTTATCACGATGCTATTTCCTAACCTGTTCTCATATAATTGTACAGACTGTGTCTGGTGAGAAAGTCGACATTGACGGGACTTCCAAAAGTTAGCATCACGTTTGGAAGTACCGCCTACCATCACACGACATATGTTACAGAGATTACAGATCCTTGCATACTCGGATTGGAGTTTCTAAGGAAATACAATTTTACTTTGGACTTTCATCGGACTTGTGCATTCAAATATTTTGCCAGCGAAATATTTTGCCAAAAAAACGAAAATATACCCATTCGCATGATATGAAACTTTATTTTGGTAAACGAACATTTTTAAGAGTGTGATCATCAAGTGGGACTTGGAAAAGACTACTGGTTTAAAGGAAGCAGAATTCCATTTTGTTCAGCTTTGAGAATCACATACTGTTGGTGCGAGGAGTTGACGTCGATTAAATTTTGTGAAAAGTAACTTGATTTATCGGATAAAACTGTTATAGATTGGAACAATCACATGCATGAATTATGTGTCTTGGATATGGCGAATAAACCAAACAAGAAAGTATGCGCACCAGATTGCATTGTGGAAATTGATGAAAGTTTGTTTACTAAGCGTAAAAATAATTGCGGTCGAGTATTACCCGAACAGTGGGTGTTTGGTGGTATATGTAGAATGACAAAAGATTCGTCTGTTGTCACTGTTTCTAATAGAACTGGCTCTACCCTTCTTAATAAAATTATTGAAAACATTGCAGACGGTAGCACAATTTATACTGACAGTTGGAAAGGTTACCAAACAAATAAAATAGAAAAAGAAGGATTCCTACATGCTAAAGTTAATCATAAATACAATTTGATTGATCCTGATACAGGAGTTCATACACAAACAGTTGAGAGAATGTGGGGCAGTGCTAAATGGAGGAATAGGGGGACAGCGAAACATCATTTAGAATCTTATTTAGCAGAGTTCATATGGCGACAGCATCAGGTCAAAAGAAAATAGAGACATTTTTGAATCTATGTTAAACTCTATATCGGCCCATTTTTCACCGAAATCCGATTGACTACTTTGATTTTAAATAAAGTATTTTAATTTATGATTTGTCGAAAAAATTTTAGGTGTAAATTGGCGACACTTAAAAACCGCCAAATCTGCAGCTGCGGTGGCGTTAATACGTAAGTATTACCAAAAAATTAAAGGAAATAAGTTTAAATGAAATGAAGGTAAAAAATGTAGTATATAATTAAATAGGCGTACAAGGTAGTCGTGTTACCCACATCTTATTTTTTGTTTTATATTGAATGATTTTCCATAGGTTTTGCTGAAATGAGCTTGAGCTCAGAGTTAATTCCTGCGAGAAAAAATTGTTTCAGTTTATGAACGTCCAAGTTGACGAATGCCTTCAGGAAACAATTAAATTCGTTAACAGAGGTTTCACTGTAGTTTGATCTGTTTTACATATTGTTGCGTGCGTACGGGTTTGTTATGAAATGAATGCACAAGTCCGATGAAAAATGAACAAAAATTTATTATTATCACAACAAAAATGCTTAAATTTTCTCAAATTATCATGCAGTATTACAATATCTCACAGTAGTTATCTTTTAACTACTCAAATGTCCAATAGAACGTAATTCAAAACAGCTAAAGAAAGCTAATCCGCGAATTCGCTACAATCAACAAGAGCAGTTTTCTAAACTACAACAAACTAAGCAACTACTACGAACTGAGATGTTTTCCTCCTTTTATAAGATTTTAAAATCACGCGCTAGAATTTTCTAGTACTTTCTCGAAATCAAAAAGAGATATTTATTTATTTAATGCACGCGCTCTTGTATTTTCAATTTTCCGGCTTAGCTTTCTTTTAATATTCGTCACGCGCTGCACTGCGCGAGAAATAAAACCATTTAATTTATAATTGAACTAACATTAGCTTTTTTAAATATCAAATTCGTAACAATATCAAGCACACTGATATTGTTACGAATATTGTTCTGTTTCTTTCTTTTTGCAGTGCTGCATGGTATAGACTTGCACGTGCCTTTTAACCCTTAAATGCATGCAGTTGCCATTTGGCAAATGCTCATATTTAATCACGTAAATCAAATCAAAACACAAATTCTAGCTTACTGCATAGTGTAACCAATTGGATACGTACTGTTTTTGTATAATTATACATACTGCATAGTGTAACCAATTGGATAAATACTGTTTTGAAAGTTTCAGTGTGGTGGCAACACTAATGTTGTAACGTTCATTAGTGTGAGTTGATGTGTAGGGTGTGGACATCATTTCTGTTTACGAACTTTTCATTTTGTGTTTGTTGTTATTTTGATGTAATCGAAGTTTTAAAATTCTTTGATCAAGTTCATAAGCTTATAAAAAGCAAATTTATAACAAGCTTATCATATTTCTTTGTAAAACTTAATAATATTTTTTCAAAAATTGGGATAAAAACTTAACTTAAATATATATTTTTTTAATAATTTTTCTCTATTTTATTTGACACCAATTCTAATGTATTTTTGACTTTAAAAATAAAAATTCATGCATTTAAGAGTTCAGTCTGCTTCTCTGATAATTAGGTAATGCTGCATGACTAATTGGCAGATTGCCAGATTCCTTTGATAAATAAGATTTTTCTTATTGCTTTCCAACCTATGTAAAATTAGAATTAAGTTAGTTAACGTACCCATTTAGACTACAAAATTTAAAAAATAATTTAAAAGTAAATATATACCGATTGCTGTTCAATTCACCCGCAATTTATTCGGGTGACTCTCAAAAGAAAATTGGAGAAATATAAAAACTGCCGTCATCACATTTGTTCTTTGAAAGTAATTTATAGGGATTGGTGCAATTAAAAGTTGAATTGTTATTTTGCATTAACACCCCGCTTGAGAAAACTGAACTTAAATGAAACGGCAGGAAAAAGTAACCTCGAATTCGCTTTTTTTAATTGAATTTCAATGAACTTTTTACGTTATCCGAGCATTTAAAGAGTAAATAATAGTTTATGAAAAAGTAATCTGTCTCAGTCTGTTGGATGAAAACATAACGGAGAGCAAAAATTTAGCGAACTACCCAAATTCTTTGACTGAATTCATTAGATCAGGTTATGATAATGCACACTTGAGCGGTATGCCCAAGAGAAGAGATGCCTTCGTCGAAGGCTTTCTAATAGAAGTTGGCTCCTATTCACGTTACACATAACCAAAACTATCACACCAGTGGCCGAGCGGTAAAGCCGCTGGACACTGGTACTTTGCTCCGAAGTTCGAATCCAGCGAACGGGTTGGCTGCATGGGCGTTTTCTCAGTTTTCCCCATGTGAACGTGTATATGAGCCAGTTTCCCTTAGAAAGTCCTCCATGAAGACATCTCTCCCCTTAGACAGATAGCCTTCGAGGGTTTGACGTAATTTCGCATAATCAACCCAAACCATGAGCAAAACTCCCATGCAGCCAACCCAATCGTGGAAACTGGTACTGGGGTCAAAATACCAGTGCTCAACTGTCTCTTTCTCTTGGCTGTTAGTAATCGTTCTTTGACAAAGGACATGAATTAAATTCGCTTTATTTTTAAAATATTATTCCGCAGCTAAAATAATCTTCAGAATGAAATTATCAAAAGTTTGCATAAATTATTAAACGCGTTTTCCATCTTAACCGTTTTCTCATTCATTAGATTTAGCACTATTAACTTCTAGAACTTATTTTTGAAGGCTTTTTCATAGTTTAGTTTTAAAAGAAAGGTTTAAGAACTAAATATTCTCGTAATAAAATATTTGAGAGTCACAGGATGGTTAGCCTGACCTGTTTGTTGCCATGAAAGAGTATGCTTACCATAAAATTTATGCGGTTTCTTGCCACGTAAGTTACTCATCAATACACTAAAACTTTTTTTTTTTTTTTTTTTTTTTTTTCGGAGAAAAAAATATAATTTTTTTTTTTATCTAATTAAATAAATATTTATTTCAGAAGAGGGAAAAATGGTTTTACTGTGTTTCACACCTATGAGCATTATTAGGGTTAAATAAATATTTAAAAGAGAGAGTGTGAAAGAAAGAACAAGGCAAGACGCTAGGAGCGGGGGGGCGCAAAAATTAAAAATGAACACAATAATAATATATTTTATTTTTCGGTTCACTGAATTTGCATTTTAAGTAAGTTCCTTCAAAATCTTACAGCTCTTACGGCGTTTCATATTTGATAGAAATCCTCTACGTTTAAATTGAAATGTTCGAACAACATGTGAAAGAAATAATTGATGAAGAAGTTCACATTTCTGTATCACATCATATGGTGCACAAGAGTTAATTTATTATAGTGAACTAAAATTCTTTTTAAAATCATGTATGTTTTTTCCTTCATTAAGAATCAATCAAAACATGGATTGAAATATATTAGTATTTTAGGAAAAATAGCATGATTATACTGTTTCTTACTTAAAAATTTTATTAAATTATTTCTTAAATAAATCTTTTTATAAAATTTCCTAATTTTTTAGTCCATCTCAAATCATTTATTTATTTTATCATCTCAAATTGTTCTCCACACTTTTGTCATCTAAAATCATTAAAAGAAATTAACATCTAAAATAAAATTTAAATTTTCAGGGTGTGATTAGTTTTTAATATTTTCTGTTAAACAATGCAATTTAATTTTAAATTTTCCGTTATGATTTTAAATTTTGTAGTCAATTTCTGTTGGAAAAGCATTTATCATAAAACTGCTTTCCGAATTGATTTGCACAATGAAAAAATACTAAATCAATTGTCTTTTTAACATTAAAAGGAAGCTAAGGATATTCAGTTCTAATCATAGCTAATAGATGGCAGCACTAAACAGAGGTGAGTTAATCTAAATTTACTTTTGTTGTGCTGCCATCTGGTGAAGATACATATAAATGTTAAACATAAAGCCGCAGCTTATCAATATTAAACGTAGTATTAAGCAAAACTGCCACCATATTTTATAAAGATTTTATGAATTCAGCATTTAACTAGTATATTTTCTTTTTTAAAGTTTCTTTTATGTTTAAGAAAAAAGTGAAAACGAAACAAACAAAAAAAACCTTATTCTAGGCAATAATAATTGTATTAATTATTGAATCATCTGATCGCCCACACATGATAAAGTAACACTACTGAATATTTGAAACGTTTCCCACCCAGATCTTGGCTTTGAGGGAAACAAAAGCATTTTAATTCTATCATTTTTAATATAACTAGAGTCAGTTTTGCAGGTCGCAATTTGCTTTTTCACCTTCTAATAACGTATAGGAATTTTTAAATGTTTAGTTCTACTCATAACTAATAGATGGCAGCACTAAAGACTGCTGGTTTTTTTTTGCTATTCAAAATTTACATTGTGCTGCATCTAGTGAGAATACAGATATATAAAGCAAAGCAGAAGCAATTTTTTTTTACTTTGTTTTGAATCTGCATCATTTTTAATCGGTCATTTATTCTTGGAATTAAGGGGAGTCATCGCACCTTTACACATTCAAAAAATCGAATTTTTTTTTTTTTTTTTTTAGAAACTGTAAACATTTTTGTGTCTGTTAAAACAAACGGCGTTACGATAATTGAATTAGAACTTTAAAAATTATGAAATAAAGAAACCGATTCTGAGGTAAATATTGCCATATCGGGCTTTTAAATCATCACTTGACGTTTGTTTACATTTGTACGCGCAGCTGCTTACGAATGTTCACTCATAGATTGCTTTAATTTTTACTGTTAACATCATGTATATTGGTAAAATTGAATGTGTCGGTCACATTCATAAAACAATGGGCACTAGATTACGAAAGCAAGAAATGAACGGGAAGCAACTTAGGGACGGTAAAACTCTCAGTGGAAAAGGTCGCTTTGCGGATGATATTATAAACCAGTTGACAATTTATTATCGAAATGCTATTAGAAAACATTGCGATTCTCTAAAAGATACGCAAAAGGCAGTGTGGGCGATGTTTTACCACAAACGTTCAACCGACGGGGAACCTACTCACAATTTTTGCCCAATAGGGGAGGATTCGTGGTGTAGATATCAAAGAGAGAGTGCGAGTGTAAATCTGAGATCCTGCAAATATAAAAATTCAATTCCACCACCTGTAATGGATGCTAAAAATTCCGGGTGTGATTATAATGTTAAGACAGCAGTAAATTAGGGTAAATGAGGCAGTTATTACATACAACGAAGGTCAATCTGGGCGATTACATACTAGGAATGAACTTGGATATCGGATTGGTGATAATGCAGTCAGGTTTGCAGCAGATACTGATCAACGTGGTATTCAGTCAGCCGAAATAAAGGCAGAGATGTCTACAATAAATGCTTGCAGAGCAAGAAAAGGAGCCAAATTTGTTGCAGTAACAGCTGTTGAAGAACAAGAGGGTATGGTGTCTGCAGCTGGGCAGTTTTAAACTGTTTGAGAGAAAATATATTGAAATGTTTGAAACTTTAAACTTTAAAACCATTTTTCTCAAAATGGTGATTTTCATACTTGCGCGCACTCTTTAAACAAATCTATCATAGCTATTGATTTAAAAATTTCAGGGTAAGTACATGATGATATTGCTGAAAAATTGCACCTACTTTTTTCTTTGGAAAATTATTTTAAAAATTACTTAAACTTAAAAATTACTTTAAATTTTACTTAAAACATTTTTAACACTTTTTCTGTTTTCTAAGATTTTATTGTAATGGTGTTAATATTCTTTGATATTTTAAAATTTAAATAGGTGCAGAATCATACCTAATGATGTTTTATCACAAAATTGTAAAAATTATTATTGTAACTAGATTTCTATTACTGTCAGTTTGCGCGCAGTGCTTTAGTACAAATTTTAAAATTTGGGGCAAATACAAATTTATTTTTCTTTATAAAACAAATTCCTATACACTATTAGTAAAATAAATCAAGAAACATAATTATCTATGTATAGAGATGACACACTGAAAATTTCATATATCTAAGACCATAAAAATTTGACTTAATTAAAACTCGAAAAAAATCAGTCAAAATTCTTACTTTTTGTGTTGTGCAAAGGTGATAGTAACGTTTGTGAAGGCAATCTTTAGTGAAATTCATATCGTTTACATGATTACATTTACGTTTGTCACAATGTGAATAACTTCTAAGACATCAGACGTTTGGAATTTTGGCCATCATAATTATTACTACATTTTTTACATTTCTACATTATTACACAAATAAATTCATATAAAACGTAATTAAAACTCTACAGTTAAATTCATGTAAAACGTAATTAAATCATTATATTGCCCAAAGTTATTTAATTGTTCTAGTTCGATCAAATGCATAAAAATTATTTAAAGAAATCTCATTCCTTTTTTAATGCCGTAAAGACTAATATATGTTAATTACATGCTTTTTATACACTGCATCTTAATTCTGTTTTTAATTTAAAACGTGTAATATTAAAAACAACAACGGGACCTACTTAGCACCTATTTTTTAATTCCATTTGCTTGCATTTCGAAACACCTTCCATTCAAAGACACTTTCTGTAATTCTTGTACATCTAGACTCTCTAGTCTTGCAATTTCGAAATATTTTTCACTGCGTATGTCTCTGCAAATAAAAATTAGTAACCCTTGTGCGTGAACCTTCTTGTAAATAAATGACCTTGTATAAAATTCTTTAGTTCTGATATAATATTTCTCCTAGTACACAAACTTGCATCCTAAAAAATACATTCTTCATGTAGGCACAGTAATAAAATAATTTTTCGATAAATTTTACTTGCACATTTTATGGTGCTCTGATTTTGTTGCCAGCTAAGTTTATTAGTTTTGTATTCGACCTATCACTATATAAAGATTTTTGCTAAAATTAAAATCTCCTGTGATGTTAACACTTTTTTCTCAAATCGATTTACAAACGTTAGAAAATTAGAAAACTATAACATAATCGTTAAGGTAAGCAAATTAAATTTGAAGTAAGTATTAAAATATTATTACAAATTACTTTATATTATATATTTCATTAATTCTTCGTATCTTAAAAATGTATAGTTATCTGGATTTCAAATTACTGATGATGTCCAATATTTCATTACGATCAGATGTTTACTGAAGTTTTCAATCACAATTAATTTCATTTGGAATTAAATAATATTAGGAATTTTCTATATATGCAAACAATTTTAGTGAATTTATACGTAAAATTGTAATATCTCATGTATGATGTAACATGAAAGACCTCTAGAGTCTGAAGTTTCGCCGGAAAAATAAGGTTACAAGGACAAATCTTCTGAACATTAAGGCTCTCTCACATAACTGGTGAGATATCGCCAACTGGTGATGGCGATTTGGCGTTTGGCGATTAATTTATATCGCCAAATTTTGAAAGAATTATTCCCAAATTTGGAGAGAATTATTTGACGATTATTGCTTCCAAATGATCTCCAAATTTGGCCACTATTTGGCAACATTTTGGTCCCATCCTTGTATACCTTGCCTTCTCCTTACTGCGTGTCTAATGGTCTTTGCCTTTCAGCATTTCGAGAAATCGGAGGTGCTGAAAATTTCTTGGCGGACGACAGAGGAAAGAACATCAGTTCAGATTTGAGTTCAAAGTGTTGAGAAATCAATTCGCGAGTTTACAAACTAAGGCTTTATATATTGCCTATGTTTAACGTTCTTAGTGATCTGAAGTGGTAAACTACCAATTGTGTTCTGTCATATTGAAAAGTACGAATATTCTTGTGATACGTTACAGAGCTCAAAGTATGTTTTTCATAAAATAAATTTTATCAGGCTGTCATCAGGTCTGTGCGTATTCAATCCATTACGAACTTGTACGCATGTAAAAATATTAGTATGTTGGTTTTGTAATAAAATTTTGCTCAGTTATCAAGAATGAGATTTTCCTCCTAAATACTTTGCAGAGGCATTTAAGTTATTTTAAAGCAAGAAATGGGGAAAATGTGCAATGCCCTCGCCAGGACTCGAACCTGGACCTCTCGATACATGCCGAGTCAGCCAACCATTTCCGAAGGCATGCATAAGGGAGAAAATACCTTCTATACTCCTCTTTTAAAGGCCGACTGGGGATTACGGGACCCAATAGCCAAATCTTGGTGGCAAAAAATCATCATCCATCATCTTTTAGTTCGGGCGCCACTGTAGAGTCATTACGTTATTTTTGAAGCAGGAGATGCTTAAAATTAACAACGCCTTCGCCTGGACTCGAACCTGGATATCTGAATTGCGAGCCGAGTTCGCTAACCATTACGCCACGAAGGCTTACAGGAAAGAGGAAGAAAATACTTTACATACACCATCTTTCAAAGGATGACTGGGGATTAGGGGACCCAATCGCCAACTCCTGGTGGCGAAGAATCATCACCGAACACCTTTTATTTCGGGCGCTACTGTAGAGTGATTAGGGTTTAGAACCAGAGGGAAAGGAAAAATGAGCAATGCCCTCGCCGGGACTCGAACTTGGACCTCTCGTGTACGCGCCGAGTGTGCTAACCGTTACACCACGAAGGCATGCAGGAAGGAAAAAGAAAATACCTTATAAGCTTTTTAACACACAGTTGTAGGTCTTGTGATTCTGAATACAACAACTTTTAAACTGTTAAGATAGCTAAAGAGAAGGTTGTTGTTATGATTGATCTCTCTTGTATGAATCAGAACAAGACCACGAAAGTCATCACGGCAAGAAGTACAAGATTAATTCCAAGTGCCCGTATTCGGGTAAAGGACTACATTGTTCAAGTTTTGACGGCTCTAGGTGCTATTGTTTTTTCACAATGCGAGAAACATATATATATTTATACAGATTCTTCATTATTTAATTTCTTTAAATAGAATACAGAGCGGCAATATTTGGCGTGAACAATTTCAAAAATAATACAACGTATTTAAGTGCTTCGAAACAAAATGAATCTGAAATTTATTGCTTTTAAATCGCTTAATTTGTTAATTAATAGCTGAATTAACTTGAAACAAAAATGAAATCTTCTTAAATGACCTTCTTGTCCTTTTGGAGGTCAAGTGTACCAAATTTCATTGGAATAAAATTGTGTATTTATATGAAAGAAAGTCTCATGGACACTCTTCTTTATTTATATAGTATATATTCTCTCTAATAGTGGACAAATGAAAAGCATGATACAGTTTTGTACATATTTGTATGTTCTGATATACAAGATAAAAGCTCTGAACAGAATTTAGACACATTTTTAGGTATTGTTTAAAAGTGTGAGTAGACAGTTGTTTAAAGCTTTTGTGCGCAACTAACTGGCTGAGCTATATGGCAAGTCCCATGGGCTATCAGCCTAACAGGAAAGATGCCTTCATGAAGGATTTCGAAGGGAAACTGGCTCACATGGGAAAAAATACAAAACACAACCACGCAATAAGAGGAAAGATACCTTCGAGAAGGACTTTCTGACGGAAACTAGCTTGTATTCACGTCACACAAGGAGAAAACCACGAAAACTAACCCATTCGCTTGGGATCGAATCCATGTCTAACTACCACTAGTTAGAGGTCTTAACCATTCGGTTATTACTGAGGCCGCACTGAAAGAAATTGAACGAAAAATAAATAAATAAAACCAAGGACATAGGTGAAGTTTCATGTTCCGCCCTTCGAAAAATTTCTAATGGAATATTTCCGTCAAAACTGGACCTGCTTTCTGAAGGCAGAATTAATCTGAAGCGTTTATTTCAAAATTTTCAGATTTTCAGTAAATCAAGCAGAAAGTGATGTAGTAATGGCCAAAAGATGCGATAAAGCGCCAAAAATGGAAGCATTTGCGCTGAGGTTATTAGCCTCAGCCTTTAATCATTCACGCTTTCTTGCCCGTAATATTTTGTTTTATTCTATGCACTGCAAACTTTGGTGTGATTTTATTTATTTAATTATTTTATTATTATTATTGTCGTGACGGATTCGTGGCATGTATTGAAAACTGAAACAGAACCTAAATTGTCAGCAAGATTCAGAAATATTGACAACAAATCGAAAATGTTCAGATTCGAACAAAGTCTTCACTGGTATTACCACCGACATCGCTCCCAAAGTTATACGCATGATTACCGCATTTCTGTCTTACGGATAAAAAACAAATAAAAAGATTTCAATTCAACACAAAACAAAACAAAATGATGGATGTGAAACTCATTAAAACATTTTTTTTTATTTTTTCAGTAATTACAAAAATGTAAAAGCAGTCTTACAGGAAAATATGATGACTCATTTCAATAAGTAACAAAAAAGTCAAGAATAAAAGACAAGTCAGAAAAATCTTCATTGTATTAGCATTACAGTAAGAGTAAATAATTCACTGGGACAAAACGTCAAACTCGAAGCTAATTACAATTAAATACTGAAAAATGAAAAAAACACATTTAACATCACATCGTATATACACAACAGTCGCTTAGTTATAAAGTTAACAGTCACTCAATAACAGTCCATCTTTATACAAATAAATTGCACATTTGCTCTCAACAAATACATGCACATTATCATTCATAATATTTATATACAATTAAAATACAAGTATCATGAACCACTTTTCCTCGAAAATTTGCTCATGATTGACACAAATTTGCACTAGCGACCAGTCATAAAAATAAAAATGAAAGTAGGTTAAAAGATAATGAATTACAATAGAGTTAAATAGATGGCAGCACCAGCCATTCTTGCGAAATAGTTTCAAATTACACATATAGATGGCAGCACTACTCTTTTTAAATTAATAATCTTCAACTATTTCTTTAAAAATTTCAAACCTTAATATCTTTACAAATGGGATTGCGTACTATTTAAATAACAGTACTTTTACTGCATTTTTTTTTTAAGGAACAATCTCAAAAACATTTTCCAGTTGAAAAATAAGAAATTGTTCGATTAGAAAACATTCCTTATGAAACATATGCTTTCTTCTCTTATTAGCAAACACATTTTAAACAAATTTATATAAATAATAAGAATAGAATGACATCAGAAGTTTATTTGCTTTTTATTCTAACAGTTTTATAGTTAAAAACTGTAATTTTGCTACTTGATGTTTCAGCTTAGTATTTAAGAAACATTTTATATTACGATAATTATTTTAACAAAAATCCTACGACCTGACACAGTTGCGCAAGGTAACTGTTTACTCTCTGATTATAGTTATATTTATTAAATATATATTTAGCTCATTTAATATTACAGCACAATGACTCAGTGCAGTGGAGCACAATTTAACTACGATTCTCTGCAGTAAAATTCATTTTAAGCATTTAAACAATATTTATAACTTTGTGCAAAAACATTACAGCCATATTTTTCCGCCAGTACATCTTATACATTGGAAAATAATAACAGTAGCAAAAATAGACAAAACAGATCGCATAAAATGGAAAAACAAGCAAAAATTCACAGTTACATAAACAAACACTTGATGCATTGAACATTAAAATCAAAACAAGAAACGATCAGAGAGATTTTGTTGCATGAAACACACTCTAGCGGTGGGAGGAGCGGGGAAGGAATTGATGAACTCTAGCGGTGGGAGGAGCGGGGAAGGAATGATGCGAGTTATGGAAAGAATTACTAGTACTGTCATATTATTAGTATTATATTAATACACAAAAATACTCTCATTACAGATTTTAATATGCATTTCTGGATTCACAAACATACATACTTGGGCCTAAAACTTACTATTTTTTGTAAGAGTTCAACGTTAAACGGCAAATTTTTCTTCGCGTTAAGTTGCAGATAAATCACAATCACTGCAGCGATATATTTCTCGAATATTTCACTCCATGTTGCATTAAGCTACCAAAATATGATAGAGGTCCGCGAGAATTTCTACACAGTTATTAAAATTTTAGTTTTAACATTCGATTCAGTTCTCCAAATTAAAATATGTTTAAAAATGTTCTGTTAAAGGAAGGTGAACTGCACCACTGCCTCAATGGCAAATACGTATGACGAGCTAATATAACAATGGATATACAGTGTGAATCTGAACAAGAGGGCAGACAGTTAGGGGGTGATAGAAAGCAACTATACGAGTAATATTCGTCAGAGACTGTATGATCGGGACTCAAACGGTGGCATAGTAAATGAATAGTATAAAGAGGGTCAGTCCTCTCATCCAACGGGCATTTTCTATCGTGGATTGCCGAGAGGATTGCTGGTTATACGAATAACATGGATTGGTCAAGGTGGTCCCATAGCTTGGCCACCAAGATCACCGGATCTCTCTTTTGCGGACTTTTTCTGCGGGGCCATCTGAGAAGCTTAGTCTACGAGAGCCCCATTGAAAACAATACATATCTAGGCGCCAGGATCGCCGTTGTTGCTGGTGAATTCGGGAAATGCCTGGTGTCTTCGCAAATGTGCGTCAATCCCTATCCTGCAGGCTTAAAGCCTTCATTATAGTTGTCGGAAGGTCTATTCAGTAATTTTTATGAGCACGTTCTGTTAATAAAACGTTTTCTGAAGTATTTCCTCTCATTCTTGTGTTAATTTTTTAGATACGACAGTGGAAAACTACTCTGTAACTACTTTCCGACCATACATTCTATGACGAATATTGCTCCTTGCCTTCTTGTTCGAATCACCTTGTATATTTCAGAAAGTGTTCAAATACTTTCAAGAGACATAACTTCCTTATATCTTTCAGGCAAAAATAATCAGGAAGTTAACTTGGTTGTATAATCGGCTGAAATATTTCAGTTCGCTTGAAACCTTCAAACCATTTTGAAGAAAAACTCATGAACACAGAAAACTGGAGAGGAAATGTGTACGTTAGTTTGTCATTTAGTTTACATGCATCAGATTATTAATTACAGTGAGTTAATCCAGTTTGACCAGAATCACTGAAAATAATGAAGCTACAAATATAAACGTTTTTCACAAGAATAATCAGAGCGTACATTGAAAGCGATGAATGGAAACGATTTTTTCTAAGAGAAAGCTTTATAAAAAGACTTATAAGACTAACAGAAATAGAACACATTTAGCATTTTATACGAATATTTTCTAATGTTAGTTTAGTTCTGTACAGAACACGAAATATCTTCAAAATGATAAATATCTTATACTCATTCCAGATGATTTGCATTAATCTAAACTATAATAATGTTATGAGTTTATATATAAATTAACAGCTTTAAACACATTTTAATAAAAGAATGCAATGCCAAGAACTTTTTTCCTTTATGCTCTTTCAGATATGTTGAAAATCTCATCATCAATTCTTTAACTTTTATTAATTCCTTAATTTCCAAAAAGAAATCACCATCAATGAGCCTAAAGTTTCAAGAACAAAGATCAGCATAGCCCAATTTCGTTATCAGTAAACTTGAAGTTTCGAGATAAAAAAGCAGCATAGCCAAATTCACTATCAGTAAACTTGAAGTTTTAAGATAAAAAAGCAGCACAGCCCAGTAAATGGTTTCACTATGTCAAGTTTCAAGATAAAAAAGTAGCATAGCCCAATTTCACCATCAGTAAAATTGAAATTTCAAGATAAAAAAAGCATAGCCGAATTTCATTATCAGTAAACTTGAAGTTTTAGATAAAAAAAAAGCAGCATAGCCCAATTTCACCATCAGTAAACTTGAAGTTTCAAGATTAAAAAAGCAAGCATAGCCCAATTTCACCATCAGTAAACTTGAAGTTTCAAGATAAAATATCACCATAGCTTGATTTCAGCAAGCTTATAGATACTCAAATTCTTCATATTTTCTAAAATTGGACTAGGCTGTACCCATTTCATAGTCATGTTTTATAGTAATGATTTTGGTTTTACCTTTCGGGATTTCTTAACTTGAGATTTTTATTTCGAAAATAAAAAACTTCAGTGTTTGGCTTTGGAAAATGAATAAAACAGTATAACTTCAACAACTTCAAGATTCAAGATAAAAATTCCACATACATGAAGCCATTAAAAATTTTCAAGTTTGCTAGGTATGGGTTATAAAAAGGTAACAAGGTTTGTAATCAATTTCGCGATAATATTTGACAGTAATTTAGCTCTTTGGGTAATACTTTACTTTCATGAAATTTTTTTTTTTCAAACTTCTAACAAAACAGAAAGAAAAAACATATTTCAACTTCAAAAGACTTGAAAGTGTTTCAGAATAAAAATTTCAGTAATAATCATAACTTAACAAGCTTGAATTGTCAAGAGTTTTTTAAGAGACAAAACACTCTAAGACCCAGAATGCGACTTTCATATTTTACCCAAATAATCTATTTGCCAAATAGAATTTGTAATTTATCCATTTACCAATAATCTATTGTCGTAACAACTTTTAAAGTTTAACTGAAAATGCAAAAGATAACAAAAACTTTAAATATGGTTAGCATTTATCTGAAGGATTTCAATTCACAGGCTCAAAAATAATGGATTATGTAAGAGACATAAGCAATCTTTTAAATACATTTGTATAACTGCGGTTTGAGCTCAATGGTATGAAATCTAAAAACAGTCACATTTACAGGTACTCGGATGAGATCACAATACATCGACTACACCGGGACTGACTGCTAAGTCATGTTTTCTTCTCAAACATGTTTCTCAGCAGCATTTTGTGCACAGGCTTCGACACAACAGCATTGTCTATGTCATGTATCGACATCCTTGGATATGCATTTGTACAATTTTCAAGTAGTATTTACAAAATATAAAAGTTCAGAGCTGTATCTCATAATACCATCGTTCTGCAATACCCACTATACGTCCTGGCACCATCACGTGGGCTATCATAATCTTCCACGACGTAAGGATCTGTGTGATGCGTGGGGCAAGTTGCCTTAGGTGGACAATCGCACAGAAAACTAGTTGTCACGTCTTCTACGGGAAATCGTTTGCGAACTGAGAATAGGCGGCAGGGTTCCTTCCGACCACATGGCATTTTCTAAAGACAAATATATGTACAAAAATTAGGAGATTAGGAAAAAAAACGTGCCAAGTTAAATAAAAATGCTAATAAGTTAAAGAATAAACATTAATAAGTTAAATAAAAACACCAATAAGTCAAAGAATAAACAGTAATAAGTTAAATAGAAACATTAATAAATTAAAATAATAATAAGAAGAAACACTAATGAGTTAAAAAATAAACACTAATAGTTTAAGTAAAAACATCAGTAAGTTAAAGAAAAAAACACTAATGAAATAAAGAATAAACTCCATTAAGTGACAATCATTAATAAATTATAAAAACACATTAATAGGTTAAATAAAAAAGCATTAATTAGTCGAATAAAAATTGACTAATATAGAATGCTCGCCAGGCGGTAATGTCCCTGAACACTGGTAGTTCGGTCCGAGGTTCGAATCCCATGAATGGGCTGGCTAGATGGGCATTTTCGTGGTTTTCCCCATGTGTAACGTTCAAATACGAGCCAATTTCTCTTAGAAAGTCCTCCACGAAAGCATCCCTCCCTTCCGTGTAGTGCCTTAGGGCGGAACACGTAAATAATAATAATAATAATAATATAGAACGCTCAAACATTTTGACCACGATTCTTCTTCTCTCCGTAATATTTATTTTAGACTTATATTTCGAATGGTAAAGTTTCTTAAAATCAGAAGCAGATCTTTTTTAAAACTATCTCAATCACTGAAGGTAGAAAGGATCTACAAGTTAAAATCATTTGGAATGGTGTTTGTAGAGTTAAAATTTCAATTACTACAAAGTTAAAGATTTAAATTAAAGGCATAATTCGAAGTCTTTACTTGTTAAACGTGAAATTACACTGTATATAAAGTAATTAAAAATCGGTTTCTTCTCCTTAGTTAATTTCTTTTTTAAAAAAATACCGTATTTCCTTGCATATTTCTCCCAATAGTTTCCTAATAATTTTCAGCATTTCATTTCGAAACTTCTGGTTCGTAGTGACAACGTAAAATGCATGCACAAATAGAAAAAATATTTTATACAAATTAAAACAATCTTACCGAAATTTCGTAAGTTCTTACTGTTAAGAAATACATAATATAACAATATTAGTGTGCATTCATGTGTTCTTTCTACTGTGCTATGTTCATCAATTAAGCCGTCTCTTGACAAATATTTTTCCAAATTTTTCCCCTTCATGGTTTTAAGGGGCAAAATTTGTAGGAAAAGAAGGGGGAAATGCACGAGTAAGTATGGAGGTTTCCCCCCCCCCAAAATATGTTTTATAATTTCACTGAAGTTTTAAATTCTTCGGATTATATGCTATTTGTTTAAAAGTAAAAATTTTTATTTAAATTTTTCACTGAAGTATTTTCAATTCTTTAAGTAAAATATAATTCTCTTTATTTAAGGTACAAGATTCTAATTAGAATTTACTTTGTTTTTTCCTTGCTTTGGGGAAAAGCCGGAATTTTCGGATCAACTATTATAATTAAAATACATTGAAATGGTTCATCGGCTAATTCTGGGTACAAAAAAGCAAGGATTTTTGTAGAAGAGAGATTTCAATAGATTTCAATGTTCCTCTCCCCTGACGAAGCGGCACTGAAGTTGATTGAGTTTCTCTTCTGTTATGTACTTTTTTCTGTAAATTTCATTAATTTTTTAATGGGGTTCTGCTTGTTTGAAAAGGTTTAATTTTAACATTTTTTTAATTCTTTGTTGCTTTTATAGAATTATTTGGAATTTATTAATTATTAATTTCAATTTTTTTTGTCTTTCCTAACAATTAGTTCTAAATTTCTTACCTTATGTCTTTAATGGTAATTTTCCAGCAGCTTAAAGCGCGAAAATACTAGGCATGTTCATATTTTGCTTTAAAAATTTTTTTTTGTTATTATGTATATATATGTATACATTATTGGCGAAGGAAAAGGTATATAGATAGCAATACACATATTGTTACAGATTTCGTATTTATTTAGCTATTTTTTTAGAATTAATTAATATTGTTTTATATCCCCGTGCAATGCAGCACGAGATTATTTGAAGAGAAAGCTACGTCGCAAAATTAAAAATACAAGAGCTCGCGCATTTAATAAATAGATATCTCGTAATTGTACGCTTTTGCTTTCCGGAAAAATCGAGAAAATACCAGAATATTCTCGTGCTTGGTTTAAAAAGCTTATTAAAGCTGGAGGAAAACATCTCAATTCAGTGTTGTTGTATACTGTAGCGAATTCGCAGTGAAATCGGATTAATTTTCTCTGTTTTGAATTAAGTTCTGTTGAACATTTTAGTAGTTTAAAAGATAACTTTTGTGAGATATTGTGATATTGTACGCATATCTCTGACGAAATTTAAGCATTTTGTTTTTATTTGTTGTGATAAGAATAAATTTCATTCACTTTTCATTGGACTTGTGCATTCAATTTATTACGAACCCCTAAGCACGCAAGATTATTATATTGAACAATCGGTATAATTTTTTTTATATAATAAGTTTCCATAACAGAAATAGCATTCTTTCTTTTACCGAATGATAAGTCATTAGATTAAAGATTTTGGTGAATATTTTAAATACATTTGAAACATTTTTAAATCACTGCTTTTGTAATAAAAACGCTTTTCATGCCTTATTTTTATTGAAAATTTTTATTGGTCACTTTTTCTGCGTTGAAGGTCATTAGTAGCAATAACGGAGGGCGGCGGGAAAAGACAAAATTTGAGAGCCGGGAGACGGGTCGAAGTGAAAATTCGGGAAATTTTCGTAACTTGGGATTTTCACTAATAATTTCACAAAAAATTTCGTTATCGAGGCTTTATATTCATATTTCGGAGAAGACAGAAGAATATCCAAAACTGAAGAAATAACATAACATGTTATAAGGTATTTTCTCCCTCCTTTCCGCATACCTTCGTGGGGTAATTGGAAGCATGCTCGTATTCGAGAGAGCCAAGGTTTGAGCCCCTGCGAGGATACCGCTCATTTTTCACGTCTTCCGCTTCAAAATAACCTAATGACTCTGCAATGGTGCCCGAACAAAATTTGTTTATGTACGTGCAACAACGTACGCATGTGTAAAACAAATATTATTGTAACAAGATATTCCCAGTGTTTAAACCTAGGTGCACATAAAATGCACCACGGTCATGTTTAATTCTTAATGTATAATATTTATGTTGCAGCTGCAGTGCGTGTATCAGTATACAATTATTGTAAAATGTTTAAATATCAGTTTAAAATGCTCAAATTTCAATATAAAGCACGACTTTCTATTAAGCTCCTGACGCCGGGCTTTTGGGGCGCCAAAGAGTTCTCGCATTGTACAGCTCCGGATTCTGGACGATACCCGAATAGTCCTAGTAAGCCACCCGGTTGTCCGAATCCACTCTCACTTGTCACCTGTACTGATACACCTTGCATATACATTTTTCTTTGAGAAACACATTAAAAAAGAATAATTCTCAGCATCGTAGCTGTTTACCAACAGCGACATGCAACGAAAGGCGATTTTACATAATTTTCGGAAAAAAGACTTTTTCTCATAGCGCAGAAGTCACTCTTGTAGTTTGGATTTTGGAACAGGGATACTTTAAAACGTATTTTTGACCCACTTGTAATGCAGAGAAACATACAAATTATTTAAACAAAGTAAATAAAAAATAACTAAACAACAAGAGACACAAATCCGAAATTCAATATTTATGAAAAGTGCCTAATGTTCGCGAAAGCATAGACCATCCCATAACATTCACAGAAATTCGTACCGCGACGGAAGTTGCTGCTTTAATTACTATTAGTGTTGTCGTTGTTGTTACTTATCCTAACTGGTTAGCTATTAACTAGACCAGATCCATGAGTCCAAGAACCATTAATAAGTCCATAACGAATGTAGGTCTGTAAGATCACACCCTTTTTGCTAACATTCAAATATACACGACTTCTAAAGCAGACGACTTCTCACACAAGCGTGAAGAAACAGCACTCGCAGGAAAAGGTTTACATTGCTCTTTTATTTGATTAAACTCTTCAACAAAAATGCACGCAATTTGTGCTTACAGTAACACCGATTATTTGCGGTGGGAACTTAAGAATAATTTAACAATGACGTTAAATGGCAATGAGTAGTGCTGGACTCTTTAAGACTAGCAGGCTGACTCAGCAACCTACACCGGCGATAGATTTTAAATAAATGACCACAAGG
Organism: Stegodyphus dumicola; assembly: GCF_044657685.1. NCBI lineage: Eukaryota > Metazoa > Arthropoda > Arachnida > Araneae > Eresidae > Stegodyphus > Stegodyphus dumicola. The sequence goes on along the minus strand of NC_140773.1, from coordinate 225,320,123 downwards.
CGTATCAGCAACTCAGACCAACATCAGAAAGGACAAAGTAGCACCGTGCCAGCGAAATGACGCTCTGACTAACTTTCTCTTTTCACCCCTTTAAATACGCTATTTCACTTTAATTTCCATCCTGGCGAGGAAATGCGAGGGGAAGTTGAGGAGTTCAGAAAAGATAACAAAAATTAGAATAACTGGTTATTCAAACTAAAGGGATGTCTGTAAGGGAAACCCTACAAGTCTTTTCAATAGGTCCTCTTTTACGAGCCCCAAACAGGTAAGAAGATATTCAGGAGTGAAATGATCATAATTACATTTCCTACAGATGAGGTACATTTTATTTCCCCGCTCAAATTTAAGGTATTTCATGTGTCCACTTAGGAGCCTCGTCACTGTGCACGATTACTCCCCAAAAGCAATAGCACTTCTCAGCTGTTGGCAAAGTACCAGTCATGAGCCGAAGGAAAATACCAGGAGGAGGAGGCAACAAGGATTCAACTCTCGAGCAGATCTCCAAAAGGTTTTTTTTTTTTTTTTTTTTTTTTTTTAATTATTATTATTAGTATTTATTTTTACTAATAGAGCAGTAATATTTTTATTTTAAGATTTGAGTCTCAATCATATTGCTTAATCGTTCCTAATTATAGTTGAGCTTCTAAAAATCTATACTTACAATCACAGGAGAACAGGAGAAGTGATAATAGAAGAACAAGCCTTGCGCCGTCATCTTGACATCTTGTCCGAAGATGTACGTGGTGGTATTGTGGGGGCATTTACAGTGCATCCGCTGTTGAAATTTATTATCCGTGCCGATTATATTGGTCCACGTAATGTCCTTGAAAACACGGCATATCGGAAGGGCGTCCGCCGATTCGCAAACCTGAAAGAATAACAAACAATAAATCAACTGATTTTAATTAAATGCATTAGCATATTTAATACCAAAATTGATAGTGTTGTTACGTAATGTCCAGCCGCAGTAAGATAACTTCCCCACGAAGCTAGTTTAGCGTTGTCAGAAAATGGCAAGAGAAGGCAGGGTTGCCAGATTTGGTGCGAAATCGCCCTTTTGGCGACAAAACTGGCGACGTGCCATAGACGCAGCGAGAACATTCTACAACTAATTCCTACCAGTTTGTCCCAGAATGCTCTCGAAGGCAGGCCAAAAAGCTAAATAAACCCAGCTTGTCGCCCAGACGTTATAGAGGTTAGGAAAGCTGACTGCGATACCGAAGAGCCCGAAAAAAAAGGCAAGTGCCCGACATTCGATTAAAAAATATATAAACCACTGCCTGTACGCGGAGTAGTGCATCGTGAGTGTATCATTGAGAGTATCGAGAGTACGTTGAATTCAGTGGAATGTGCTCCGAAAGCGATTAACCGGGTCGGGAGCTGTACTTTAGTGCTTTGCCGTGAAGCTGTCCTCACCGTTGTAGCCTGAAGGCTGTGTTGCTGATTGTTTCAGAGTGTTTATCCTAGATTGTTCGGCGGCTGTAAACGTGTCTTTGGAACTCTCCTGTGTAATACTGTCGAATAAATTGTGTTTTGGTTTTTTATGCAGTGTTGTCGTCAATCACTCCAAATCCACGAACTCGTAGAACGAAAAAGTATGTATTTTACTGTAAGGAGTTGATATCGTCTTGCGTACTTACGGGTTCGTAATGGATCGAATGCTCACAGATCCGATGATAGCTTGATAAAATTTATTTTATGAAAAGAAACACTTTAGAATACTGGAACTTTCCACAAAAATACTTGTACAGCTCTTCTCAATATATATATATATATATATATATATAATAACAATTTTTTATTTAGAACAAAATTATCCCAATTTTTTCCGCGGAATTTTCAGTAGAAAATTAATCAGTATAGACAAAAAAGTCTTCTTAAGGAAAGAGGTGCGTGTTATACCGCGAATATACCTAAAAATTAAAAAATATAGCTTGAAATTATAGGTACGCGTTATACGCGAGAATATGCGGCATTTATTTTGACTAATAATTAATATAAAGCGACTTTCCTGTCGCTCCTGTTTCTCACCTACGCTTCTCATGCCACAATGTAAATTAGGTGACGCGCATTTATTGAGATTATAGGTGAAAGAAATGCTATTTAAGCAAAGATTTTGCAAATTGATTTTACAGCTTATTCATCATACCTGAGGCCATGTTGTTACCGTGACTTATTAGCGATTTGATTCTGTGGCGTTAAGAGCTTCTAGCCATTAAGCTTGTTCCGCCGGATTCTACGAGCCAGAGCCGTTTAAATTATCTTGTGGGCCTTTAGGCTAGTCTAATTACATTTTAAGTTAAGTATTGGCTTATGTAAACCCAAGTGAGGTTAATTCTTTGTGATTGAATAAAAGGGCTATTTACACCCTTCCTCTGGTTTTGTCTGCTCTGGTTATGAAGATAATTCCTCTACAGTCTTTCTAGAGCTCGTGAGTTTGTTAGCCAAGAATACGAGACTCTATAACGCACTTGTGAAATATTTAATTTTAAGATTTTCGGGCAGTGCCGTTTTCATTAACATTCATTAAAGTATTATGTATAAGATCAAAAAGCGTTCAGAATCACAGAATGATGCTTATTGTTAGAATGGGATGAACGCGTTTCCACACCAGATAATTACTTTGAATTTTGAGTATGTCTCACGACTAATTGCGAGTTAAAGAACAGATGAAAACAATTCAATACATGATGCTCTTTTTTTTTTTTTTTTGTCACAAATAGACATGCACGTTTCAATGACATTGATTTTTTAGATCGTGTTCCTGCAAATTTTAATCACTTACTTTGTATTGTCTCGTCCTGTCCACTACGGTGTGTCCATCATCTGCTTGAAGGGATGTAGAACACATCTGACCACCACGACACGTGCACAGACGTTCCACCCACGGCGTAGAATACGTATCGACTCGACTACAGACTGACCAGCGCTCGCATTCAGGCATCTGAGACTCGCCAGTCTAGAAAAGAGAACATAATAATGACTTCGACTGAAAATTAATTTCCATACATCCTATGGTAGGGGTCCCCAACCTTTTGGTCCCAAACAGCACATTCTAGAATATCTGTTGCACGGCGGGCACCATTTACTTCTTCAAGGTGTATTAATAGTTGGATAGAGTTTAATAACACATGCCCATAAAAAAACAAAGATCGGTCGCATTTCGCTTTGTGCTGGTATCTGTGTTGGACGCGATTTCTATTTCATTAAGCATGAGAAAACTTTCGCATAGAATTTTATTTAAAATTAAAACATTTTTTATTGTACTCGCACAGCGGTGGGCACACGTTAAACGATCGAACGGGCGCCATGGTGCCGGCGCGCAAAGGGTTGGGAACCCCTGTCCTATGATATATAAAACTTTTTTACTGAAAAAAAAAATTATTCTTATTTATTTGTGCATTATCTCTCCTAGTTTTATTAATATTATCCCTTTATTCTTTTAAAAATCGGGAAGTGAAAATTACATAGTATACACCATTTCTGAAAGGAAATAAAAGAAAATAATACCATTTCTGAAAGGAAGTTGCCCATAAAAACAGATGAACCCATAAAAGAAGTAACCCTTAAAAACAAATGTCCTTATATGGATTAATAGGTTCTTCCAGATAAGAATCGAGAAAAATTTACCGGTATTCGAACCTCAAATCGTCCAGTTGCTAGGTGGACGTGCACTTACACCACGAAGGAGTGCAATAATTCTTTATACAGATTGTGTTCACACATTTGTAGAACGGTTTCAATAAATAATTCTTTAAAAAGCAAATGATGAGAGTAAAATTTTCTGACAATAGATTATTATTTGAAATAACAAAATCGTCTCTACTTTTATATGTATTCTTCTTTCAAAATGTCGCATGTAAACGAGCCGTGCATTAAAGGATATATTTTTGGGCTTTAGGAAGAGTAACATTCCTATTCCATAATTCAAAAATGCTGTGAAATGCATCGAATTAAAATTTCTAAGTGCAAAATAAGTAAAATTTTTAATCGTAAGGAGAAAAAAACATCAGTTATTTCTCTATTTTATATTTATATAAAAACCCGAAAAATGAAAACCGAAAAAGGTACGTACTGTTTCTAATGCTTATAAAGTTAAATAGTTGGTAACAAGAGAAAATCCGCCGACCCAGAAATGAATTGCAAAGTCTTCAAATACATCTCTAGCAACAATAAATAAAATAAAAAACCAAAATTTACAACTTAAAAAAGCTAAAAAAAAACAAAGTTGTACGGCTTTTGCCCAGGCATGTGACTCAACGCAGAACAATTTGTACAACTCTGTATGAAAACTATTTAAAAGGAGAGGAATGTAAATACATTTGTGACCCCTGATAGATCACGGGTTTCAGTCATCTCGGGTCAATGACTGAGGGGGGGGGGAGATCTATTTATTATCGAAAACGAAAAGGGAAAAAAATAGCAAACCTAATTCAATCAATGCAAAGAAACTTTCAATAGGAATGTGTGATTGTCGCAGAATTCTCTTATAATGGGAAATTTTAAAAATAATAATAAATAAATAAATAAAAAGTAAGGAAATTGTTAAAATCAACTCAACCTACTATCAAAAGAATGTTTTACGTCCAATATTTACAAAAGAAATTCCACTTCTTTATCCCAATGATTTTCAAAGAGTGAAACTCCAAACAAAGGAATAAGTCATGCTTCAAAAAGTAGCACTGAATTCCTTGAAAACATGAAGACTAATACAAGTATTGCATACATATCTTTCCATATTTCTGCGAACTCTTGAAAAGAAATCTTTAAACCCACCGCGACTGATGGACTCTGGAAAGTGGTGGAAAAGGAATGGAAATCATCACCCCCAGCAAGTTTTACAAAAAGCTTTTCTATCATGGAAATCAAGATTCAGACTTTTAGTGCAGATAAAAGGCGTCTTTCTCGCATTGTGAAAAAACAACGGTACCTAGTCATCAGATTTTGAATAACGTAGTCCTCCACCTAAACATGGGCACCTGGGAGCCCGAATTTGGAGTTTGTTTTATTGTCTATTTCCTATTTTGTAAAACTTTAACGAATTTTTAATCCAAAACCCAATAATTTTAAAGCAAGTAGTGGCAGCACTGTAGGAAATAAGATATTTTTATCTCCAGCGAGCGAGACTGTCCATCGGAAATGCTAAAGATACGCTGTTTTTAAATATTTTAGCCCAAATGCTCTCGAAACGTGTATGCGTCTGTAAATAGAAAGGGGGGAAGAAACAAAACGCCCGTTTGAGCATAGTATAAAATCTGAAAGCTTTCAGAATTTTTTTCCAGCAGTTTTTTTCCTTAGATCAATGATTATCCGAGCATTTAACAATATTTCTATATTCCGTATTACGTACACTGGTGCAGATAAAAGCAATTACCACATATTAAAGTCATCATATGCTATGACTACTGCTAATTCCCTGCATTTTTCTTTTCCTTTTGATTTTTTCTGTAGATAGTTTTGTTTATGGCGTATGATAGTAAATTTCTATCTTTTCACAATAAAGAAAGTTCATCTTTTAGATCGAATTCGGTTAATCCGCCGCCGGTATATGGGGAACTAATTCCGTTTCAAAATTCTTCGGTGCGATTGCATTATTAGCATTGACGGCTCCTTGCGCATCGGAAATGTCTTACCACTGCAAGTGAAAATGCCCGTTCCCCGGTGAACACCCAAAAGAAAAACAAAAAGGCTCGAAAATTCCTTCCAAAAATGTACGATGTCCTGGTCACGGCGTTTCCGCAGCCTTGCCTCTTCTCCGTTCCATTCGGATAAGAATCACTGGAAATGTGAATTTGAGTGAAAACATTTTAATTGCCGTGGTCACAGAAGAGAGAGCGCTTCGGCCCACTAATGTGTGTCGAGCGTTTAGCCGAACACTTAATTAGGCTTCCCTATTCCCACGTGCCACACTCATGCCTGTCTCCTCTACACTCCTTGGAGGATGTGAACAACATCATCCCCTTGCCCATGCGTGAGATCTCACGGGAGTCATCATCACGACCCTCCTCACTTTGTTAACCCAAAAGACGACACGCTCGGTATTTAATTCGCGCATGAATATTTATGAGAATGACGAACCTTGATTTCGGAAAACGTCTCGAAAGTTTACGTTGAAAGAAAAACGCTACAGGAAAGCTAACATATATGCTAATTCAGTCCTGCATTAATGGGGGGTTTCGGCAGCCGTTAGCAATCCGCGGCGTTGCCGAAATAAAATTTTGTTAGAGTAAAAGGCCAGGAAAACGAAAAATGAATTGAAATGTATTTTCCATGCCGGCATTGCATTAAAAAGTCGGGATACAGGTAATCAGTTCCATCCCAACTGAAGGAAATGGAATCTGGAGCTGAACTTCTCTCCGAAGCGTGTACCATTTCCTCGTGTTTGAAATGGAACGAAGTCTTTACAACATTTAGTAAGAAGAAATAGTCCCGTCCGGTTTCTAACTACAGCCGCAAAATAATCCACATTTATTCTTTGACCCAGAACAGAATACCCTACCGACAATACTGTTGCTATATGGGATTGGTGTTCACACACTTTTGTAACGACTTTGCGAAGTTTTATATATAAACAAACCTTAGAATTTTATTTTCTAATATGTTCAGTCTGATAGCCCTTTTGTTGAACTATCTATCATATTACGTCTTGATTTCCAAGATAAAATTCCTTTTCTTAAAACATCGAGGTTGATTTTATTCCACTCTGTAGAAACTGTATTTGAACCAGATGGCGCTGTGTGCGCCTGAATTCCTTTGAGGACTTCAGAACTTTGATGACTGTGAGTGATGTAACAAGAAATTACATTAAGTGCGAATTGCGAACTAAGTTATATGTGTTCTTTATTGTAAATGTAGTTGTGTCGTCAATAAAAAATTGGATGAAATGACAAAAAGAGAGAATTAGTGCTGCGTCTGACAGGTAAGCGAAATTTCTTAATTATTATTTGATTTGAACATTGAGTTTTAGAACAATGCGAACGCGAATATTAGATGTATATGCGTATTTACACACTCCTCCTTCACCATCTTCCAGACGCCATCCAATGTTTTGGGATGCCCTTATAAAGAGCTTGTTTTAAAAGTCAAAATGCACAGTAATCCACAGGAGACACATCAGGGGATTTGGGTGGGCTGCATTTAAAGGAAATAGCTTCAATTTCGGGTTCATTGCTCAATTTTTCAAAAAATAGAGCAGAAGATTTAGAGGTTCAAAGACGCATCCGCATGGTTGATCTTAAAACGATTAAAGATTGTTTGAATAGAGAGATGAAATTTCTTCTTTAAAAGTAGGTCTTAAAACATACTTCTGATAATAATCCGAATTAATTTTGACTATTTCTACTTCCTTTATTTTAAGCTTACCTTATAAGGTATTTCTTGCGCCTTCTTAGCATGCTTTCGCAGTGTAGTGGTCAGCACGCTCGACGCGTATTCGAGAGGTCCATGGTTCGAGTCTCGGCGAAGGCTATGCTCATTTTTCATCTCTTCTGCTTCGAAATAACATAATGTCTCTACAGTGGCGCCCAAACTAAAATGTGGTGAATGATGATTCTTCACCACCAGGATTTGGCGATTGGGTCCCCTAAAATCGCAGTCTCCCTTTAAAAGAGGGAGTATATAAGGTATTGTTCCCGCCTTCGTAATGTAGTGCAGTGGTCAGCACGCTCGACGCGTATTCGAGAGGTCCGTGGTTCGAGTCCCGGCGAAGGCACTGCTCATTTTTCATCTCTTTTGCTTCAAAATAACCTAATGTCTTTACAACCGTTATAAGAGAATCTAGTAAGAACCATAAAACTAAATAGAAAAGTTTTCCTTTAACAAACATATTGAGTCTTTTCTCCTCTTTTTCGGTAGTAAATATCTTTTTTTCTATTGTAGTTCGATAAGTATATCCAAGCCTCATCCTTTGTAATTATATATTTCCATTTTTCACCTGCCAAATAATTTTCATAGAGCTATCTGCAAATAGTCCTAAGCCGAGAAACTTGTACCGATGAACACCGTGTTTTTTCTGTTTTGATTAGCTTCAAATCAGGTTTTATAATTTTGTTCTCTGTTCCTACAAAGATAATTAAAGATTTTGCAATAGCTCTCTGGAGGGGCTAGATTTTCCTTTAAAACACGAGATGCGACTTTTGATTTAATAAGAGCTGTAATTATCTTTGCTGGGTATGCATTTTTTGCCTTTTCCCAAGTCAGATGTAAACTAGACGTTTCTTTCCTTTCATATTAGTTATGTCACTTATTTTAGGTGTTGAAGTATTAAAACCATTCTGTTCACGTGTTTTTTTAATAATTGAATAAAAGTATTTCTCTTCGGACGGCGCAAAAATATAGCCTTCAATCCATTGTTCATTTTTCGGGGATATTTTTAAAAGAAAATGAAAAAAAAAATTATTAAAGAATAAAAAAAAAGAAAATATGAAAGGTTTCAGATTTTAAATTACGTCCAAAGGGGTGGTTTTTTTTTAACATTTTGTTAGTTACCTTTATTTGTTAAATATGTTCTTCGGACTTAAACACTAAAATTCAGTTCAAGAGAAATATCGCAAAATAATTTTAAATTGTGCGTATCTTTAGAGTTTCCGATACACAAGCTCGCGCGCTGGAAATATTTTTTTTTTTTTTTTTTTTTTTTCGTACAGTGTTGCCATAGCTCGCTTTTAAATCGTTGAGTTTGGTAATCAAAAATTCGTTAAAGTCTCACAAAGTATGAAATCGATAATAAAACGAATTCCAGCTTTTAAATTATGGCTTTCAAATGCGCATATTCGCAGTAGGATTACGTCATTCAAAATTGGATGGCTCTAGGTACCGTTGTTTTATTACAATGCCAGAAACATACATACATTCATGCAGATTCTTCGTTATTTAATTTCTTCAAATATAACACAGGGCGATAATATATGGTGGCAACAGTTTGAAAAGTGAAACCAACATTCAGAGCGATTCGACGCCAAATCGCAAAACGAAAAGAATAGTCCCTCAGGGGCAAAGCCCCTTTGGACTCAAAAGAATATTTTTAATGCTGCAGACGATAATTAAACCTTATTCCAATTGGATACCAGTCACGTTTATATTTTAAAATTAATATTTAAATTCATGGAAAAAATCAAAATCGTTACGAAAATGTGCGAACACCCTAAGTACTTCTCAAAACAGAAATTCAAGCCGATTATGAAAATAGCCTTCTGTAAATTATAAGAACCCCTTCCTCCAAGTGTAATAAGTACACAAAAGTTTTCTTATCGCCCAACCCTAGCTATCTCTTCTTATATCTTGCGATGATGGATGAATGCCCACTGAATAATGGGTCCCTATACTGGTCTCCAGAGATTTGCTTTGATTTGCCACGCGTTATGGAGACAGTGATTGCGGAGGGAGAGCACACGACAACATTGATTGATGCTTAAAAAAAAAAAAAAAATCTGTTGATGGCTGAATCGCACAATCTCAGTTTTTGTTTTTAAAACCCTACGCATAAATTTAACTAAAAAGAAGAAGAAAGAAACTTAGCCACATCTAATTGCATTCCCTCTGTCTCATAATAATAGTTATTAATATTAAACTAGGAACTGTTAGTTTATCATTTGGATGTTGATTTCTCGTGTAAAATAATAAATCAGGATAACTTACATATGGACATGCTCATTTACAATCTCTTGTTCGCTATTTTCAACTGATCTTTAGCTATATTAAACTCGATATAGAACAAGATACCATTCCGTAGCGCAAGCATCCACATGACAATATGCAATTTTTTGGTTTAAGAACGAAAGGTTTTTCCAATTTTCTGTTCTCGTGTTGCCATATATTTCACTTTTATCTGCGAATAACATGGTTTAGTTATAGTCTTGGCTACTTACGTATCAAAGCAATCACCTTGGCGCAATTTGGCGATTTTTTACGAATGAAAATGTAAAAGTTACTTATCTGATGCAAACTGCTAAACTTTTTTTTTTTTTTTTTTTTTTTTTGAAATATTCCGAAACTATCCGTATTTATACATTTATCGTAAAACGGTAAACATTATCAATATACGAATAGAAAATATACTTCAGCAATTTAAAATATAAATTTGAACTATTGAAATAGGATTACGTAATACATTAAAAAATAAACCACTTAACATTTTTCTTAAAATCTTTCTATAATGTTTTAGCGCAGTTCCTCTCCCGAAGTACACGGCGATCTAGTTCCGCTTAAGAAAACATCAGAGAATTGCGAAGACTCGGCTTCGTACAATCCTCCAGAATAGCGTTTATCGAGGAAATGCATTTCCTCGTTGTTTTCTTTAGAAAATGTTCAGCAAAATTCTGTATTCCTGCAGTAATTTTGCCGCACTTTGTTACATTGCTGGCAAATTCCACAAGCTCATGAGCAATGCACTCGCCGGGACTCGAACCCTCGACCTCTCGAATACGTAACGAGTGTGCTTCCAATTACACCACGAGGATTCAGAGAAATGTTAACATGTTGCTTCAGAGAAAACAAAGAAAACTTTTCTAAAGTTTTATGGTTATTACTGGATTCTCTTATAACGGTTGTAAAGACATTAGGCTATTTCGAAGCAGAAAAGATGAAAAATGAGCATCGCCTTCGCCGGGACTCAAACCCTCGACCTCTCGAATACGCGTCGAGTATGCTTCCAATTAAACGACGAAGGTACGCGGAAACGAGAGAAAAATAGCTTATATTCTCCCCCCTTTTAAAGGGTGACTGATGAGGTTACCCAATCGCCAAATCCTGGTGGTGACGAATTATCGTGGACCACCTTTTAGTTCGGGCGCCACTGTAAAAATATTAGTAATTTTTTTTTTTTTTTTTTTTTTTTTTTTTTTTTTTAAAGCAGGAGAGATGATGAAAAATGTGCAATGCCTTTCCTAGGGCTCGAACCTGGGACTTCTCGAATACGCGTCGAGTTCCAATTACACCACGAAGGCATGCTGAAAGGAGGGAGAAAATACTTGTACCTTGTACGGGTTTGGAATGTATGCCAGAAACAAGCAATAAATAATATGAGTAATTAAATAAAAATTCTAAATTACACTTATAAATCATCGAATTTTAAAGCGAATTCTATACCATTGTTTTAGTTCAAGATTATCATTTAACCGAATAATGTACTTATACATTAAACTGCGCATCCACGAGATATTCTTCATTACGTACAAATTTTTTTAAAAAGGTTTGTCCGACATCAACACTGTCGACACTGATAGAAGTGGGTATTGGTTTAATTTATTACGGCAGACAGTCTAGGGCTATCTGCCTAAGGGGATGGATGCTTTCGCGGAGGACTTTCTAAGAGAAATTGTCTCTTATACAAATTACACATGAGGGAAACCATGAAAACGCCCATGCAGCCAATTCATTCGCCTGGTTTCGAATCCAGCTCTGAACTACCAGTATTCAGTGATTTTCCTACAGAAGGCGAAGGGCAATTTTCGAAGGCTAGCGGAATGACTTTTGTCTTGTATTTCCTAAGGCCAGCAAAACTTGGAGTAATTCAGACTTTTAATCTTTTAGACTTGATTTTGCCATAACATTATTCTGACTTATACGCTTGCGAAACTTATTACGAAAATTAGCGAAAGATTATTTAGATATAAAAACAATCCAAGAGTTATAATAGAAATTTACCAAAAAAATATCTAATATTGGTTAAGTTTCAGAAAACTCCCTAAAATTCAAAAAGAATAATTTCGGAAATTCGCCTCGCATTAGCTCATTTTTATAAACCACGTTACGCATGTTCATGGAGCATTCAGCATGCGACTATAATGAAAAAAGGGGGGGGCTAAAGCGAAATTTTAAGACCCTTTGCATGACACAATGTCGTTTCTGAACATCAGAAATCATCCCGCGGACTATTTTTATTGCATGTCTTTTAGGGAAAAAGGCTTCCTCCCCCCGCGCTTAAGAACAGAGAATAAATTAAATAAAATAAAAACCAAATAGGTCATTAATCCCTGTCTTCGTAAACTTCCTGTTTACGAATGTGCAAAACACCAGTTCTACAGAACAGGATTTTAAGCTATTTTGAGAAAATGAATCAAGTCTCTCCCGCCGTGATTAGAGAAAAACAACACGAAGCGTAGCGTCCTGCCCCACGCCACCACCGTATGCCCGTGTCTAATTTCTTGGCTTGGATCTAAACAAATTGCTGTGTTTATTCTGACTCATCACATTGTAATGGATGAATTAGCGGGCTGCGGCGAAATAAAAATTTGTATGTTCTATGTACACCTATTGAAAAAAAATGTATAAAAACATGTCAATATGAATGAAATCATTTCATTCTTTCCAAGCAACAACCGTTTCGCAAATAATGTTTTTGTTGCCAAACTAGGCAACAAAAACATTGACACTTCAGGTTAATACGCATGACGTCATGATTTAAATTTAATGTAATATAGCAACTTTGACTCCATATCAATAAAAGAATTAAAGTGGCAATAACATACCCTGTCAATTATCCTAATCTGAAACAAAAAAATTTACAACACCATCTATTTATTTAAAATGCTGACATTAACGAAAAATGTTCGACATCCAATGGCGAGCTTTCTTCAAAGTCAAAATAGGATCTTATATTATAATAATATGCTTAATGCTTGGCAATGCTATTTTTATTTCATACTTTGTACAACTTACAAATTTTTGACCAACAGACTCTACGATTTGAAAGCGAGCAGTGGACACACTTTTCGAAATTAAGGAGATTTTTATTTCCAGCTCCCGAGATTGTTGCCACTCGGAAAAATGGGAGCGGAAATTAACGTCTTCAGGGTTTTTAATTAATATCTCGACTGATTAAAGTTATACGAAGGTGAGAATGATCGAAATGACTTCCGACGAATTTTTGTAATGCGGAGGGGGGGTACCCTCTCTCGAAACTTAACTCCCCGCCGTTCCGGTGGAAATGATATTAGAAAAAATAGACATACGGGCACAGATTTTAATAGTACAGATTATACTAAATTATGAAACGATTAAACAGTAGTTATAAAACAGGATGGACCGAAATATTTTCCCTTCTCTCTCTAATGTAATATTTCTAATTATTAAAGACAAACAAACAAAAGAAAAGTTTTAAAAAAAACACATTGACTTTGATTTTCAGAAAAGCAATTTTGTTGGGGGAATAATCATAGCTGTCGACATAAGTAAAAAAGTTCTCTCTTTTCCTCCAGGCATAAATGGCATATGAATTTTGATGCTTACTAATTAAATGTGTAACGTCTATGTCTCTTTGGGGACATACAGATTAGACTTTAGAAAGGACTATTGAAGAATTATCTTCTAGCCTGTGAAACAAAACAAAAATCAGAAGAAGGGTGTATAAGAGCCTTTTATTCAAACATAAAATTAGCAAATGGCCGGACTTCGGTTACAAGAAGCCACGCACTTCTGGCTTAACAGAATAACGTAACAAATGGTAAATTTAAGGTGTGGTAGATTAGCCTAACAGCTCAGAGAATGCTTTAACGAGCAGGAAAGGCTCTGGTTTGCAGTAAACCGGCGAAATAAAGCCGAATGGCTAGAACACTCAACGTCGCTAATAATCACAGCCCAGCGTAGCCTAGAATAGGCAGACACGCTCTGAAATTGACTTCAAAACTCTTGCTTAAATAGCACTTCTTTTTACCTTAATCTGATTTTAAACTCTCGCTATTTCATTTACATTCTGGCATGCAAAACGTGGGTGAGAAGAAGGTAATACGAAACTCTTTCAACATAAAATGAACTATTAGTTCAAAATAAATAGATAAACCTCACAAATGCTTTCATAAAACATTCCATAAATAAGGAAAGCAAGAAAGCGAATGTTGTATTGAGCGCTTTAAAATACTGAACACTTCAAGCCTATAAATATTTCAAATTGTTGACAAAAAAAGAAATTTTACCTGGCCATTCAATTTTGTAAATTGTTCTCTGCTCGTAAGTGTCATTCTACTTGTCATAAATAACATGTATGATATGTGTTGTCATTAATCTCGCTTGTCTGACATCCGAACAATCCCACGAAATTCCTTGCGGCAAGGAATACAAGATTATGCCTGGCAACAGCCTTGAGCACAATATAAGTAAAAATACATTTTTGCCCTGTTCCACATCGAAGGGGGTTCCGAGGGTGACCCAACATGTTCAAAAACAGGGCTTAGTACAAAACTTATTACGTTTTCAAATGGCATGTTCGTTAGACATCAATTCAAATATTCATGCTGCATGTTTGCTGCGATACGTAAGAAAACTGCACTTATTATTTTTCCATTTCTGACCTTAAGAGAATTTCACTTTTAGTACTGTAGTAATTTTATTTAAAAAATTTTTTAATTAAGTTAAATTTTTGTTTAACTCCCATATTTATCGGAGAAACTTAAAACTTTTTTTTCCCTCTTTATTTCAGCTTACCTTTCAGTTTCACATGAATGAATAATTAAAAATCAAAAATCCAGTTCTTAAAGTTAGCCGAATAGTATAGATGACTGACAGAGCTAAACTCGTAAATTTTTTCTCGAGAAGACAGATAATACCAAAATTAAATATTAAACTTAACGATTTTTGCACTGCAATATTTTCAAATGAGTGGAGCTTCACTATGTATGTACGAAAATCAAACGAACGGCTCCCTAGGTTCTCATAATAAGAAACGTAATAATAAAAATAAATCAAAAACGGTTAGGCATAGAACTTTGAAATTTTATATATGGAACTGCCATAGCATCTTGTTGTGCACCTCCCTTTTTTTTAATTGCAGTTGGCGGGACCAAACGTGTATATATATATATGAACTAAAATTCTCTTTGGACACACACCCCTTCTGAGTAAGACACAGAAGAGAACACTTTACCAACATGCCACTAGAAAGAATGTAAATTAATTAATGCATTTTCTCACCATTTATACCTTCATATACACTTCACATTTTACTTTTTTATTATACGTATTTTAATTTTTCAACTTTTATTTGATTTATTTTTCAACTTTTATTTGATTTATTTTTCAAAGATAGCATTGTTATGTTTCTTATTTTTCTCATGTTTATTTCAGTTCCTTTGAGTTCTATTTCATAATTCTAACTAAGATTACTACTGTTTATTATGTTTATTTTTATAAAAATAGTCTTGAATTAGCATGTTTAAAAGCGAAGGTGTCGGGGGACATTTACTCAAATATTTTCTAAATTTTACTACATAAATTGGCTTTTTACAGAAAATTTCTGAAAAATCTTGTATTAGCGAAAATGCTTCATTCAGAATGAATTCTTTGGTACTCTACTTTGATTATAAATCCCAAACTAATTTCCGATCAATAGCAATAATTATTCGTTTTTTTTTTTTTTTTTTTTTTTTTTTAATTTCTTTTTCAAAGTTTGAAATTTTGTTATTCATGATTTAAATTCAAGTCCCCTTAAAACTTTTTTTTTCTCTCGTTATGAAAAAATAATATTATAAGAAATATGATTTCCGTGCGGCATAAATTGATCTGCCTATTTAATTTCAAAATTTGCAATTTTTCATATCATTTTCAACTTGCCTCCAGAAATCGATTCATTAAGTTACAATAATTAGAAAGAAATGAGTTTAAATGAAGTGCGACAAAAAATATGTGTAATTCAACACACCGTACAAGGAAGTCATATATGGTGTCCACATCAAATTTTTTAATAAGGTTCTGCAACAAAACGAATCTTTACCCAAGTAAGGGAATCGGAAAATCGAAGGGGTAACGAAAACTTTCTCAGGTTGAAATGCTTTTAAAAACAAGTGAACAAATGTTTTAAAAACAGATTAAAATATTTATCTTTCCTTCTGACGTAATCTTCCGTTCCAGAAAAGTACTCCCCCCCCCTTTTTTTTTTCTTTTGCTTCACGTTCATATTTTCGGAGTCTTCCAGCTCCGACTGCAAACAAGTCTTCAACTCATTAAACAAACATCTTTTCGGAAAAGAAGGAAAGAAGTAGAGCGAAGCTTGGAGAGAGCGGGAAAATGAGAGTGACGTCATGAGTAGGGAATCATGGATGAGAAGACGAAAAATGTTCTCAACGGCTAAGAAGCAAACCCAAGGTCGAACGGAAAAGAAGTCCATCGCGGTATTAAGGGTTCCTGTGGGAAAAAAGATCGCTGGCAAAACCGTCATGCAGACAGTTTCCAATCACGACCACAAGAGCATGGCGTAAAATGCAAGGAGGGAAAGAAAAAGGAAAAAAATCCCACTCTTTGGTAGCAGGTAATTAAAAAATCACGTGGTTGAAAGTCTCGCAGTCGGACTTGTGACGGATGCTGCCGGACACTGGCATCTCAAGGATGCGAGTCCGTGTAGCGCGACAATCTTGGGAACGGATTTTGCTGAAAACTTCTAGAATCCATCCCAAACGAAATCTCATTTTTGTTCTGAACGTTACAAAACCTAATACGGAAACTGAAATAACGAACATTTTCGTTAAACTCCCATGTTATGCACTAATTTGAATTTGGCACATGTCAGTAAAAATTGCTTTTTTTAGAACACAGCCTTCGGAAAACGTCATTCATAACAACGCTAACATCAAAGTAAACATCCATTACGATTGCTTTTAATTAAACAAAAGAAATTATCAGGGCAAATAGATGTATGTGTTACGAATAATTTGCTTAGATGAGTCATTTTAGTAGAATTATAAGTAAAATTGTTGTATTTTTCTATGTATTGTAGCGCGAGACTAATTTTCAGAGAAAGCTATGCCGGAGCAAGTGCATTTAACATTGAATAAATAAATGGGTATCTCCATAATTTGGCGATATACAGCCAAGCTGAACGCGGTTTTGAAGACTTATTTTGTCGCCAAATTCGGCAATAAATCGCCAGAAGGCGCCAAATTTGGTGACAATTTAGCGGCATTCGGGTCCGTCCTTATATGTATTGAAATTGAATAAATGTAATTGATCACTATGCTAGCTGTAACGATAATTCCATACTCTTATTGCTTTCCAGTAATTTCGAGAAGCAGAAAGTACTAGAACTTTCTGGGCGGGCGGTTGAAAACTATAAAAAGCCGGAGAGAGAGCATCTGAGGTCAGCTGCTTAGTTATTGTTGTTGCGAGCTGTAGTTCCGCGTGAAGTGAGATAAATCCGAGTTAGCTTTCTCTTTAGATGCGCTTTGCACTGGGTTGTGTTTAACGTTCTTAGTAGTTTGAAGTGTAAGTACTGATAATACTGTGCGATACTGTAAAAAATTGTACGAATATTTCTGTGAAAAATTCCAGAGTTCTGAAACATTTATTTGATAAAAATAAATTATACCAATAATTATAGTATTTACTTATTATCGGACTTGTGCATTCAATCTGTTACGAGCCCGTACGCACGCAACACACGATTATAATAATAACGATAATAGCTGGCCGTTTTCGTGCTAATAATAACGCTCAGTTTAATTTTAATGAAGTTTTACAAAAGCCAAGAACACTGTTAATGCATGAGTTTCAGATGCCAAGATGTCTTTTCTGAAGGCGTAAGCCCGTTGTAAGCTTTAACTGACAACTGTAATCGACTTGGAGACAAAACGGAAGGCGAAATTGTTGGAATTATAAACTTCATCAGTCAATAGTCTTCCATAGCCCTCCAATCAATAGTCGAGAACTATTCATATTATTTTCTCGAAGGCCAATTCTACCTTTTTAGTCCAAAGGAACTTTGTCCCTGAAGGATTATTGTTTTCGTTTTGCGATTTTGCGTTGAAACATTATTAATGTCCGTTTCACTTTTCAAACTGTTGCCACCGAATGTTAGAGTCCTGCATTATATTTGAAGAAATTAAATAATGAAAAATCTGCATAAGTATGTCTATTCTCGCATTGTGATAAAACAACGGTCCATAGAGCCATCGAATTTTGAATGACGACATCCTCCTACGAATTTGGGCATGTGGAAGACCCAATTTGAAATCTGAAATTTGTTTTATGATCGATTTCATATTTTTAAAACTTTAACGAATTTTTGATAAACAAACTCCAGAATTTCAAAGCGAGCAATAGCAACACTCCGCCGGGGAAAAAAACATTTTCATCTCCAGCGCGCGGAACTGTGTATCGGAAATTCTAAAGATCGGCTCATTTTAAAAGTGTTTTACGACATTGCTATTGGACTGAATTTTGTGGTTTAAGTGCAAAGAACATGATATTCAATAAATAAAGGTAACACACAAAACGTTAAAAAACGCCCCTTTGGACGTAATTTAAAATTTGAAACCTTTCAACTTCCCGCCCCTCTCTTCTGTGGCTAGAACTCGGATATGTTGAAAGTCTTCTCCAACGCTTTCTCTATTTGGTTAAAAGCCTCTTATTATTGCTCTAATTTTATTACAGTTGTTGATTATAGTATTTGTCAGAGCATGGCTACAGTTGCAAAACGGAATAGACTTGCAAGTGTGATATTCTGTCTGCATCAGCAAGGTGGAGGAAGAACTACCGCAAACACCAGTGAAATTTTCCGAAATACTGCTGCCCGATGCCTCCAAACTTTACCCGAATCAAATTCTGCCCCCCCCGATGCAGTCGCACCGGTTGCCTGGTTGGCCAATGAAACTGCTAATAGAATCTCGGTGGTTTCTAAAATCCGTGAATCTTTCAGAATGTTGACCTTTTCTATGATCTGAATTATTAATACGAATAAATCGTCATGCTTATATACCTTTCGAAGTAATGAAGATTATAAATACGAACAAAGATAGAGTTGGAATTCGGCACTAAGACTCAGATTTTGGACTTTTGGGGGGGGGGGGACTAGTCTCTTTTTTTTATCATACGGCCGGCTAGGAGAATCGGGGCTGTGTCCTTATAATAATAATAATAATACCTTTCCAAGGTCTCTTTTAGTGATTATAGAATTCTTTTTTAAATATGCTTATAACATGAAGTTGGTGATTTTCTTTATTAATGATGATTTTTTTCAGAAATGTCAGTGATGAGTGATCACACCCCGTTCACCCAACAAACAATACACTGTAGAATAACAAAATTCACGATTACTGTAGCATGCAATCAGTAGTTTCCGCATTCTTTAAACGACACCATTTTCCACTTCACCGCTGAAAGTCCAAACAATTACGAACTTTTCGAACCCATTCTTCGTTTTTGCTCTCTTATTTACATAAAAACTATTTTTATTTACATAAAGATTTATTTAACTCAAACTAGCCCCGAAACGTCTACAATAGCATTGTCCTTGTTTTCTACCGCATAATTTATACGTAACTGACATAACTGCATAGATTGTAATTATATACTTGTTCCTAATGATTTTTCTATAGCAAAAGATTGGTAAATTTGAATTACCATAGTTTCTGGGTTATCAGTACTTACAGGTAGTTATTTAATCGCGTCGAGAATATCCATGAAGAATTTCAGAGATTTTGTAAGATTTCGTTAATATTGTTTTTCCGCAATTATCAATTAAATTCTTCAATTTCAGATATTTTAAGTCCAGTGGGGTGTTAGCCAAGAAGGGCTATAAGTCTCGAAACGGCATTTTGCGTCAAATCACTATAAACGCCTGTATCCCTTTCCAAATAGTTCCCACCAAATATTATCGCCCTGCATTATATATAAAGAAACTAAATCTACATAAATGTACGTATGTTTCTCGCACTGTGAAAAAACAGCGTTACCTAGAGCTATCAAATTTTGAATAAAGTTAGGCCTCCACGAACATGGACCCTGATATACACTCATGTCCATAAATTAAGGATAATTCGGAGTCGCGCGGAAATCGAACTATAAAATAAATATATCACCTGTAAAATCACTACACACATCTTCAAGAATTATATGCAAATTTCAGGAAGTAACCAGATGACACTGATGGTAAGTCACAATGACGAGAGTGTAAGAGAGTGATATATAAGGAATACAATACAAAGAAGTATAATTGTTCGCAGGCGCTTTATAAGCATTTCAGTGCAATAGCCGAATAGTTATGACACAAAGGACGCATTTGGATGATTTTTTACGTGGTAGAATTATCGGCCGTCTGGAATGTGGACGTACCCAACTGGAAGTATTAGACGAACTTGGAATTGCCCAGAGTGTCATCTCCAGGCTTTGGCAACGATTCCAAGATGATGGTAATATGAGTATACGTTATAGCACAGGTCGCCCAAGAGTTACAATGTCGAATGAGGACCAGTATTTGGCAGTTACTGCCAAAAGAAACAGGCGGAGCACAGCCTCAGACCTGTCTCGTCAGCTCTCTTCAGCCACTGGTACGACAATTTCAAGGCAGACCGTGTACAGACGCTAAGGGCAGATTGGTCTATATGCTCGTAGACCTGTCAGATGTGTTCCACTTATTGCAACTCACTGTCGCCTGCGGTTAGCCTGGAGTAGAGAGCATGCATTGTGGACACCGCAACAGTGGGCTTGTGTGATGTTTTCTGACAAGTCCAGGTTTAGCTTGCAGTCTGATTCTCTCCGGACTTTCATATAGAGAGCTCCAGGTACCCGTTACCACCAAGAAAACATCATTGAACGACACCGTTACGGTGATGCAGGAGTGCTCGTTTTGGGTGGAATTATTCTGGGTTCCAGAACTGACCTGCATGTTCAAATTGGAACCATGACAAGCCAAATCTATCGGTACGTCATTCTGAAACAACATGTACGTTTGTTTTGGGGCGCCATGGGCGCACAATTTCTGTTTATGGATGACAACGCCCGTCCTCACCGTGCAAACATCGTAAGCGAATGCCTTCAATCGGAGGATATAACCCGTATGTACTGGCCAGCATTCTCACCGGACTTGAATCCAGTAGAGTACGTGTGGGGCATGCTTGGCCGACGAGTTGCAGCTCGTCAAACTCCTCCTACATGTCTACCGGAACTTCGGAGAGCATTGCTTTTTGAGTGGTGTAATATCCCCCAAGATCAGATCGATAATTTGATACTCAGCATGCCTAGGCGTTGTACGGACTGTATTGCATCGTATGGCAGACATACAATGTATTAACAGTCATACCAACCACGTAATATTGTTTTTTTGTAAATAGGTTTTTTTTTTTTTTTTTTTTTTTGTTATTTGCTCCAGGGAGCAAAAATCGTTAATTTTTTTAATAATATCAAACATATAGCATCTTTTTTTGCTCTTTACCTCTTGTTTAATAAATAAACTTCACAAATAAGTCAGATTTGTTTTGCTTTTAACTCTTCCTTTGCCTGATTTTGCATTATCCTTAATTTATGGACATGAGTGTATATAGAATATATAGCTTCTGCTAACTTTGCAAATACGAAGTAATTAAGAATTGCCACTCAAATTACGATTCGAAGAATTCTCAGAATGTCAAGCAAGCTACTGTAGAAAGAAATATAATCAGCCTTTTTCCAATAAAAAAAGAAAGTATATGAATGAAATATAAAATTAAATTTAACAAAAAATTCTGAAAGCTTTCATATTTTATATTACGCTCCGATTGGACGTTTTTTCATTTACACACACATACACGTTTCGAGGGCATTTGGGTTAAAAATATTTAAAAGAAGCATATCTTTATAATTTCCGATAGTCAGTCTCGCGAGTTGGTGATAAAAATGTTTTATTCCGTACAGCGTTGCCACTGCTCGCTTTGAAATCGTTGTGTTTTTTAATCAACAATTTGTTAAAGCTTCAGAAAATATGAAATAGCTAATAAAACAAATTTAAAATTCGGGCTTCTGGTTGCCCATGTTCGGGTGGAGGACTACGTTATTCAAAAATGGATGGCTCTAGGTTCCGTACCGTTGTTTTTTCACAGTTGGAGAAACATATACATACATTCAGGCAGATTCTTCATTATTTCATTTCTTTAAATATAGTGCTGGACGATAATATTTGGTGGCAACTATTTGGAAAGTGATCAACGCGAAATGGCGTTTCGAGACTAACAGCCCTTCTGAACGAACGCCTGTTTGGGCTGATTATGTAGTCCGATTTCCGCCACTGTACTTTGATCAAAATATGCGAAGAATTGAATGAAATAGGCTCACTTCAGTTACATTGCCCAACAATTGGGGGGGGATATCATTATTGAACAACACAGAACCAAATTAAGAGGTTCTATTCTCAACTTCATTCACTTTTACTATTCTACACACACAAAGTTACTTAATACTTCAATCGTAAAAAAAGCTGCCAGCAACGCTAAAAAAAATAAAGAGATTCAAGTATTCAAATGAAAAAGTTCAGCGGAACGCATGCAGGAGAAAATGGGCCAAGATAACAACTTCTTTTATTTCTTACGTTTCTGAGCGTGGCAACGTGAGCACCTGCCTGCTAGTGTTGCACAAGAACTTCGACGTCAGCGGCTACAAAATGACGCCGAATTCTGAGTACTGCCACCAACGCAGTTAAAAATAGTCAACAAGATGATTTACGAATCCTGTTTTCAATTGAATATTTAAACCGTGTTATATGGAAGAGGAATCACGAACGGAAGATTTTTTTAAGCGGGCCTACTCTTGAGTCAACTGTGAATGTTCTTTGGACAACAAATTTGAAACCTAGATTTTAAAACTATTGATTCTGACGTGTAACTTTGTTACAAATGTTTACACCCAGTAATAAGACTCGTATAAGATTCATACACTTCATAATCCACTCCATACATATTATTAATAAACTTATTGATATTTTCTATAGCAGAGGTTCTCAACCTTTTGACTAACGCGTACCATCCAAACAAAAATTGAAAAACTTTACTGCCACAACTACATTTTACAATGATTATTTTTCAATTTCTCAATAGAAACATTAAATACATATTATTTATTACATATATATATATATATGTATGTATTATTATTATTATGACATATTATGACACTATTTATTACATATATATATATATATATATATATATATATATTGCCATTTTGCACAACCCACTGAATATTTGCATTAAATGTAGACACATAAAAATATTAGATTAAAAATCGGTTACCATTTTAATTATCAAAATTTTAAATTATAATACGTAAATTTTAAAATTTAACGCAAAGTTTGGGCTGTTTAAGAGAGATCAGTTTCTTTATGTCTGGTCTTACTTCAATTAACTTTAACCGTAAATTAGGATCCACTTTTAATTTTGTTCTGTATTTCTTTCTCAAATAAAACGTGGAATAAAATCCTTGTTCACACAAATAAGTTCTGTAAAAAAGGCAATAAAAATTGAATAGCTTTATTGGAAACACCTTTAAATTGTTTTTTGGGGTTCAATCAAAGGTTAAAAGAGTGTGTTGTTTTTGAATTCTTCAGTTAGAGTTCGATCACAGGAAATATCTATCAATTTTTCTTTTCTTCACGAGATTTACGAATTTAATAGTTAAAAATATTTTATTTCGTTGCGTACCACCTATTTTTCTCTTGCGTACCACCAGTGGTTTGAGAACCACCGGTTGAGTATCGATGATCTATAGAATGGAAAAGTTTTAAAACCTTCTAATTTCTTTGTCCTAAATTTTGGACATCTATTGCAAATACGTTTCATATACTTCACATATCTGATGTGTGCACCCCATGACTTCCTTGTACGGGTTATAAATTACATACATTTTTTGTTGCATTTCATTTAAAAGTATTTCCTCTAATTTCATTAGAGGTAGATTTCCCATTACATCAATTCACCTCTCACTTCGTGACAAGGCAAAAATGTACATAAAAACTCAAAATATCTTTATTAAAAATTGCAAAATACTGAAAACTCTAAAATACCAAATACAGTTAAAAAACAATTTTAACATTTAAAATTAGATTTTCTTCACAAAAAACAAGCAGTTCTGCCAGCGGGCAGGAGGTCAAAATTTTAGATTTGTTATTGATTATGGATTAGCAATCTACGATATCAAAATTTTTTCTCTTCAATATGCCATCTGCGTAACAAACAACATTTGTTACTACGTCTTTTTATATTTTTTCATTATATATATATACATATATATTTGGTGTGGGGGGGTTGTAGGATGAAAAGCCCCTGTCAATAACTACTGCTTTTAAATAAATTAGTTCTTGGTCAAGACACAGTTTGGAGGAGCAAACCCGAAGTGCACGGAAAACAAAAAAATAAAACGAAGCTAACGTTTGTTTAGTCGGATGACATGATCTGAAGTGTGGTGGATGACAAACCCCTCAAAGTTAACAGTAAAAAGTAGTACTGAAGTTGGATATGTTAGTGTGATCAAAATGTCGGGGAACGGAAGAGATTTCTAAACAATATTTGTTCGGCGTGTAATTTTAACCTAAAAGATGTGTTCCTATTTAAAAAAATTTAACTAGCGAGCTCTACAATATAAGAAATCCTAGAAAATATTTCGCTTTGGAAATGAAGCAATTAAGCTCATCAGTTTTGCTTGATATCAGTACTTCTGTTATTGGTATATCTCATGGCATTCTCCTTTCCGCTAACTTAATAACACTAAGGGTCCTCACCCGCGCCGAACTAGGCCCAGGGGTACAACCCCTGCCATAGCACCTTGGAGAGATCGGCGCCAACGCACATGGAGTAGTCCCCAGGGCGTCACTGGTTGTCAGTTCGCTACCTACCAGTCGCTCGGGACTCCCCGTCGCAGAGGGGTATTACCCAGCGTACCCGGAAAGCCATCCCGGGTTACTAGAACCCTCAGCTCCAGGACTTGCCAGACCCAAGGGCCGACCAATGAGTGATCTTTCCGGGGCCGAGACTGCCTAGGTACAGATCCTAGGTCAGTGGTGGCTAACCTTTTTGGGGCCGCCTGCCCAAAGTTTAGTGGCCGCGTGCCATTCCGTTTAAGGTATTAAATTAGAATTACTCATAAGTTACCACAAAAGGCTTAGATTTGGAAACTGGAATCCATTTAACAATGAAAGTATTAAAAGTCACCGGCGGTCTGTAATAAATTTGAATTCGTTTAGCAAACATTAGCTGCTTCAACTTCGGCGTATTCTTTGCCAAGTAACAAGTAATATGACCGGCCCAAACAATTGAAACGTCATAAATTGGGTCAGTAAATATGTATATCATTCTATGGCGATATATGAAAATCTTATATCTAGGCTTAGGCCAGTGACATTATGTGATTAAGTAAGTAAGTGAAACGTTCGAAAACAGACTATATAAAACACTTATTTAAATTACATAGCATCATATTATTGTGATTGTTGATTAAGGAAATAATATTTTATTCGCATGACGGCTGATGAGGCTCTGCGTGCCGAATGTGGCACGCGTGCTGCCATAGCTTCACCATCACTGTCCTAGGCAATAGCAGAGTTCTCGACGTCGATCCCCCCCGGGGGTACTGTTATTGGTATAGTACTTTGTTCATCTAAATCAAAATTACTATATAAAAATGTATGAAATCAATAATATATATTTATTTCAGAAGGCACTTTAAAAAAGGATGCAACGAGGAGTTGCGTTTGTAGATGTTGTTAAAATTCATTACGCAACACGATTCATTCACAACTTACCCAAACAATTCATTCACAACTTATCCCAACATAAATTTACACACAATTCACATCCATTTTCACCCGAGGAAGAGCAATTTGTCAAATAAGGCAAGTTTGAATTGTTTACCCGATCCCTGCCAACACCGTCTCTCTTCAATCAAAACCCGCTCCAAAGGATGCTGGGGATGTTTGCGATTCCTCCAGCTGCGTTTGTATTTTTTAAAACAAAATCGTGAGACCAATGAACTAAAAAACACGACAAGCAAAACAGAGAGAAATAAAACGTAAGATTGACAACAACTTGATTCAAAGCCACGCGCGAGGTCCAACGAACAGACCGAGAAAGAAGGAAAGGGGGGAAAGTGATAGAAGAATCATCCACACATGCGCAGATGTTTCCGTTTTTTCAACCACATGTGAATGCACATTGAAAGCTAATGGATGTAATTATCTTCTCCTTAATACAGTGATAATGAACTGTACGGGCACGCACAGTCTCGGTGGTAAAGGGTTTTTGTTACTTTGTGCTGTTTTTTTTTTTTTTTATTATTTATTTATTTATTTATTTATTACATAGAAAGTAAAAAAAAAAAAAAAAAGAATGAATGAAATGATTTCAACAGAAAACATCTGGCAAAATCTAAGCGGAAATCCCAGTTATTCTGAAGACATTAAAATAGCATCAATCCGAGAAAATGACCCTTTTGCTAAGAACGGTTCGGTTACGTTTAGCATAGCACATCAACTGCAACGATTCTCACCAAGGACGTCATCACGATTAAATCAAAATCATAAATAATTCCAAAAAAATCAATCACAATTAGTGAAATCGCACAAATTTCCGTTACTATAGTTAACAAAGAAATGCTATTAATATCTGAGACTATATTCATTTGATTATGTAAACATTGGAAGTCAACATTTAAATCAACATTGGAAGCAGAGAAGAATACTCTGTAAAAAACAGGAAAACAATTGCCATTACAAAGGAAGGAATTAAGTTAAAAATGGCATTTAAGATCGGCGTTTACAAGAGAATTTCAATAATGCCATTGAATTCACAAAGTCGCATAAAAACGTCGATTAGAGCCTTTTGTTTTGGGACAGAATTTTGCATTTTAAGATCGGAAATCCCATCTTACAGTTGATTTAACAATGTTTATGTACTCCACATAAATTATATTCAAATTACGTTTTGTTGCAGATCATCCATTTTTGTATTTTCTGTAAACAGTTTTGTTTTGCTCTGACGGCTTGCAGGACCACAAGCGGTCGAGAGGTAAAATCGCTAAACACTGGTAGTTCGGTCCGAGGTTTGAATCCCGCGAACGAGTTTGCTGCATGGCCGTTTTCGTAGTTTTCCCCATGCGTAACTATAAAGTATTTTCTCCCTCCTTTCTGCATGTCTTAGCACACTCAGCGCGTATTCGTGAGGTCCAGGTTCCAGTCCCAGAGATGGCAATGCTCATTTTTCACGTTTTTTTCATCAAAAAAAACATCTTAATGACTCTACATAATATGTATATGAGCTAGTTTCTTTTAGAAAGTCCTCCACAAAGGCTTTCTTCTCCTTAGGCAGATAGCCCTGGAGTGCTTTGCAGTAATCCAAACCAAACCAAAACTGATAGTCTGCGAGTGTAATTTTTCCATCATTCCCCAATACACAACCGTTTTTTAACCAAGACCTGGTTAATCCAAATTGAGTTAATCGGAAGTTAACTCCCCCCCCCTTTTTTTTATTTTTTAGTTCCTTGTACGAAGTAAAAGAAACCGCGGAAATATTTGGCTATCATGTTTCAACAGAAATATCCATTTTGACCATTCCCGAATCCTTTTGCACGATTTTTTCACTGACTTCTGTACTTAGCGACAAAATAAAAGACTCAAGTTAAGGTCTTTCTCCCGCCTTCTTAGCATGCCTTCGTAATGCAGTGCTCAGCACGCTCGGCGCGTATTCGAGAGGACCCATTCGAGTCCCGGCAAATGCGTTGCTCATTTTTCACATCTTCTGCTAATCCCCAGCCGCCCTTTAAGAGGGAGAGTATATAAGGTATTTCTCCCGCCTTCTTAGCATGTCTTCGTAGTGTAGTGGTCAGCACGCTCGGCGCGTATTCGAGAGGCCCGTGGTTCGAGTCCCGGAGAAGGTGTTGTTCATATTTCACACCTTCGGCTACCAAAACTAACCTAATGACTCTACAAAGTTTCCAAAATGGATTGTAAAATGGATTTAAAAGGGATTTTCTTCGTAACATCTTTACGTACGTACGTACGTACGTATGTACGTATCTCACGTTACTCAAACATGATTAGCCGTAGAACGTTAAAATTGTAGATGGGATTGCTATAACAATCAATTCTAATGGTGATTCATATTAGTCGTGTGGGAGAAGGTTGCCGCAAGTTCACCACAAGCTGATTAAGAAGTTCAAAATTTTACTTTTGCCTACCTATTGAATAGAGTGAAATTGCTAACTGAAACTCTTTTAAGATGATTATTCACGGTTACAAATGATTTTGGTTTTTGTAGAGTGGGTCACCTTGCAAAACATAGTCATCGTGATTTTCAGTATGCTTGTTTTGTCACTTTCATAAATAATCGGCTTAGAAAGTGGCTTCTAGGTTTCACTTTATTTACTAAAAAAAGGTTTCACTTTATTTACTGATACTCGCAATTCTGTGAATAACTTTATTAGTTTATAACTCACTCATAACTGATGCGTTAGGTATTTCAGACATGATGCCAATAAAAACCACTAATGCGTCATAAAGAAAGAAAAAATCTATATTCTTTAAAAGCGACTGTTTGCGACATCATCTCCTCCGGAACGGCGAGGAGTTGAGTTTCGAGGGAGGTTCTCCGGATTCCAAAAATTTGTGAGAACCCATTTCAACCATTCTCATCTTCAAACGACTTTATTCAGCCGAGATATTGATTAAGAAACTTTGAAAACGCTCATTTTCGCACTCATTTCTCCAAGTGGCAACAGTCTCGTGCCCTTGAGATAAAAATCTGCTTTATTTTGAAAAATGTTGCCACTGCTCGCTTTCAAATGGTAAAGTTTTTTAATTAAAAAACATTTTTTTTAAATATGAAAAATATGAAAATGTTTTACAAAATATGAAATTCAATGGCGAAACTTTAAATATATTATTATTATATAAGGTCATATTCTGATATTGAAGAAAGCACGCGATTGCACGTGACGTCATTGTATGTCGAAAATTTTTTGTTAATGTCAGTATTTTGAATAAACAGCTGCTATTGGAACCGTTTTGTTTCGGGTTAGGATAAATGATACGATATGTTAATTCTTTTATTGATATTGAAAAAAGGTTGTTATATTACGTTAAGTTTAAATCATGACGTCACACGCATTAACCTAAAGAGTCAAAAGTTTTTGTTTCCTGGTTTGACAACAAAAAAATATTTACGAATTGCTTTTCACTTGGAAAGAATGAACTGATTTCATTTACACTGAACTATTTTTATGCATTTTCTTTTCAGGTGTACATAGAACTTATAAATTTTGATTTAGCCACAACCCGCTAGTTATTTATAAACGCGTCGACAACGTCAGTATCTGATCCAATTTAATCCAGCTGCCAAACAACAACTGGTTCTGCAATGTGATGCACCGCGATGAATAATTTCAAAAGCTTATAACAAATGGCTGCTTGGTGTCTAAATTTCAACATATCTCAAAAATCGATGATAAGGTAAACGATTTAGTATACTGTGTAAAGATAATCGGCAAACTTTATTATTATTATTATTATTATTTGCGAAAGCGATAAAAAGTTACTGTACTTGAAGGCTGGAGCATGACGGCACCGTGACGGTTGAAGATTGCTTAGTTTAGTTTAGTTTTCACCCATGAACGAATAGCACTAAGCAATTTTAGATTGGTAAAATGCTTTTTAGAAAAGTAAGATTTCGTTTATTTTTTATTATTTTTTTTTTTAATTTTCAATGCATTTTTTTAACTTAAAAAATTTAATTCTCCCACCCTGTTAACATTAAAAAAAAACGTTACATTGAAAAAACGAACTCTTCCTCATTATTTAACATTACTTCTTTATAGCCTAGTACAATCTAGGATTCATACGTGATACAAAATGCATTTCATTTATTAATTACAAACTAGCTATCAGGCAATCAGACATTAACTAAGATAATTTTCCACGGCTAAAAAACTGGCATTGCTAAAGGTAAGTGATAAATATGTTGAAAATCGGAAGTAAACCTTATAGATTGTGAACGTGCAATATACATTTTTGTTTTCGTCAGCAAAATCCAAGACGAGGTTTAAAATGGTCTCCAAAAACGTGCGCTCTTAATTTCATATTAAAAAAAAATATTGATGTGTACACCACATGACTTCCTTGTACGGAATATTAAATTATATGCATTTTTTGCTGCCTTTCATTTAAAATTATTTCCTCGAATTTCATTGGACATAGATTTCTCATTCAATTAATTCACTTCACACTCCGCGACAAGGCAAAAATACATAAAACATCAAAATATATTTATTAAAAATAGAAAAATATAAAACACAGCATACAGTTAAAACAATTAAAAAATAATTTTTACAAGTAAAACTAGACTTCCTAAGCAAAAACAAGCAATTGATCCAGCAGGCAAGAGGGCAGATTTTTCGGTGCACAAACCTGAACGTTTGCTATTGGTTACATTCGGGAGAAAGACACTGAAGGTGCAGAAACTCATTTAATTCACTACACTGCTAAGTTTCAAATGTAAACAAATATGGCTGCTATGGTAAATAGTATATTTTGTCTCACTTAAAAAAACTTTAAATTGTTGATGATTCTACAACTATTGCATGCAGATTAACTAAAGGCATAAGAACCTTAACCGAAGGATAAAAACAACATAATTCAATCATTTTTAAAACAAAAAATGCGCGATTTACATACAAGTATAAAAAAACCGAGCTCACGGAACCGAGTAACAGAGTGGATAATGCCACAATAAATATTTGAAGACTAAACCATTCTCTCCGTGTAACGAATTAAACTGGTAAAACGCAAAATAAAGAAAAATACCAAATTGAAAACAAAAACTTAATTTCAAAAGATCAACTAAAAAGGGATGTTCACAACTACATGTTGTAGCAGTCCTATATACAAAATTTCAACGTTCTGAAGCTACTCGTTTTCGAATTATGCAAGATACATACACATACATACTTACGTACAAACATACGTACAAACGTACAAATACGTACATTACATACGTACAAACGCCACGAAAAAAAAAACTCTTCTGAATCCATTTAGATCCTTTTTACACCCCGTTTTGGGGGGAAAGAATTTTTTATTCTGTCCTTCCGTACAGATGTCACGTAAAAACATCTTCAAATTGCATTCGATAGCGGTCGAAATGGGTATTTTCGGTTAAATATGATACACGAAAATTTTCGCGATTCCAATACTTCCTTTTCGTTGTACAAGGAAATAAAAACTGCATCAATTCCAGAGCTCAAAGGTGTAGGTGTGCATGTTAAAACTGATGAAGAATGGAATCTTTCCATCTTACAAGTACACACACTGTTATTTATACTGACGTTCAAAAACAAATGACGGTGTCGGATGTGCATTTGTAGAGTTTAAATACAAGCATATATATAACTTAAAAGAACATATGGCATATTATAACAGCGTTTTTCAAGGGAAAGCATTTGCAGTACGAGAAGCTAGACAGCACGTAATAGATTCGAACAAATGGAAACAAGTACATACAAGAATTGGTCTAGAAAAGCCATAACGCGAGTTTGGGTTTGTCAGGAGGGTGGACCGGGCCATGCTAGCCAAAGCAGCAGCTGATAATATAGAACCAATTATACTGACCTATACAGCTCCTTCCTAAAAAAAAAGCTTTCTCGGAAAATTCAGTCCAAAAATGACGAAATGAATGGGATCACTGTGCAGCAAGAAGACGAACGTATGACCTTTATGCCAAAAGTTACAACTGAACGTCTTACAGCCAGTCCAAAGCTGTCTCAATTTATAACGGGCCATGGTCTATTTCCTGTATGTTTCAATGGGTTCGATATCTCAGAAATAAACATCTGCGTTTGTGGAACTGAAGGTTCTCCAAAAGATTATATCTTCCACTGTCCATTAACAAACTCAAATCATTTACACCTACCGGGGCCCACCAGCGGCCGAGCGGTAAAGTCGCTGAAACTGGTAATTTGATCAGAGGTTCGAATTCGGCGAACGGACTGGCCGCATGGGCGTTTTCGTGGTTTTCCCCGTGTGTAACGTGTATACGAGCCAGTTTCCCTTAGAAAGTCCTCCACGAAGGCATCCCTCCCCTTAGGCAGATAGCCCTCGAGGCTTTGCCATAATCACACACACACACACACATTTACGCCTACCAACCAATTATGACACAGCATACAAAAAATTTATAGCAAAAAAATTATGTAGCAACTAGTAAAATTGTAGAAGTACCAATATAATAGCAGCAATGAGGCAAGATATATGTCAGCCTATAAGGAACTTTCTCCCTCCTTTCTGCACGCCTCCATGGTGTAACGGTAAGCACACTAGGAGCGTATTCGAGAGGTCCAGGTACGAGTCCCGGCGAGGACATTGCTCCTTTCTTCAGTTTCTGTTTCGAACAAATTCTACAGTGGCCGCCGAAGTAAAAAGGTGGTGGTATGATGATTCTTCACCACCACGATTTAGCGACTCGGTCGCTTGGGAGAAGGTTTAGTTTCTAAAATTAGAAGTGCTACAGGGTTGAAAGATCAGGAAAAAGGAACAACAATAAATAAATAAATAAAATAATAAATTAATAATTAAAAATTACTGATTGATATTTGCAGCAAATATTATTCATTGCATTGATAGTTGTTGTAAGTTTCAAATCACAAGTGTTGTCATCAATGTTATATTCCAAACCCTCTATTCACTGTCGGAAATAGATTCGAAAAACCAACGAAGAATGATTTGAAACCACCCTAAATAAGAACAGAGTATGATTTCTCGTATTTTAAGTATCACAACTTAAATAAGGTGGAACAGGTTGAGCAAATAGTCATTTACCGCCGTTTTTTCCCGCCAAAAAATTGATAAAAATCTTTGGCAAACTTCCAGACACTTACAGTCAGTTTAGAAAAAGAATAAAAATAACAACAAAAAATAACCGAAACTGTACTGCTCTAGCGAGTTCCAGCTTTAACTTTCCCGCCAAAAAAGAACGGAAAAAAAAAGGTAAAACCACTGGAGGAGGAGTTTATAAAAAACAAAGAAAAAGAAAGAAAAAGCAGAAAAGAGCAACAAAAACCAAGAAAGAGTAAAACAATAATTGACTGTGTCACTCTCTGATGCGTTTCGTTGCTCAAGTGAAACATGTTACTTGAGCATTTTTGTCAGCAAACGTTGCCCAGTTTTCCCATAAAAATGAAAGAAGTTCGTTCGGAAAGTAATAAAAATACAAGAAAAATAAATCCGACGATAGAGAGGGTGAAAAAAAACGTTGTGTTCGCGCTTTATAAAACACCGAAATTGCTTTTAACTGGTTTCCTGAAGTCGTGTCAAGAAGATAAGATTGAGTTACAGGTGTATGTCCACTTACTCTCTTTTTCACTCCACCCATCCCATCTGTAATCCGGACAGAACCATCCAGGCGCTACAAAAACGCGGGAAAACATCGACTGGATGCCGAGGTTTCCATGCTGACCACTATAAGTTTCTCCAAGACGTTTCGGAAATATCTGAACAATAACCATCACCAAATTATTCGTAAAGCTAATGGTAACGGTACCAGCTCTCCAACTGGTATCTATCTCTCTATATAAAGAAGAATGTCTGTTTGTGTGTTTGCTCGCGATTAACTCGGTCATTACTATAGCTATCGTCACCAAAAATTTCTACAATTCTTTTCTGGGTCCTGGAAATGTCGACGCCCACTTTTTTTCAAAAAAAAAAAAAAAAATAGCTATCCGAGATATTAATTAAAAACTTTGAAAACGCTCATTTTCACCCTCATTTCTCCGAGTGGCAACAGTCTCGCACTCTGGAGGTAAAAATCTGCTTTATTTCGAAAAGTGTTGCCACTGCTCACTTTCAAATCGCAGAGTCTGTTAATCAAAAATTTCCAAGTTTTACAAAATCTATACATATAAAGAAGAATGCCTGTTTGTGTGTTCGCTTGTTCGCGTTATTGATTTCTGATCAATTATGATCCATTTTTTTGTGTTAGCATAAATTTAAGTATTTTGCATAATGAAACTCGAAAGGCATACGAAACGAACGTGCGCCAAGATATATATTGGCGAGAGAAAGTAAAGTTCGTGTGCAATGCAGTATATTTGACTTTCACCTTAGCTACGTGGAGTGCATTCGATTCTCACCTTATAAGCTATTTGCACCTGGGCCAAAGGTCTAATTGAGTTAATACTTTCTTTTTTCAGGTACTGTGTCAAAGTATGTTCCTGTTTCTTTTTTTATTGCCTAAATAGGTAAGCCTGATGATATTTAGGACTGATGATGATTCTATGTCAGTTATCTCCTTTTCGGTAATTCAGTGTTTTAATGTCTGTGAAGATTATTACTTTGTTATGCTTAAGTTAAGCAAAAATCTCCTATTTTATTAAATAAAGATTTCATAGTTAATTTTTTGACTTATGATTCTTTAATGAAAACTGTGCTTGAGGAAAGTTACTCAATACGCCTTCACTGCTAATGCACAAATCCAACATTTTGCCACATTTAATCGACTAAATTTTAATGTAGGTGAAATATAGGATGGAGCTTCAGCTTTTACGACCATTTGATTAGAATGACGAAAATCATTAAAATCTGCGTGCCATTGTTGCTGATAGAATGAGAGAGAATTAGTTTATTTTTCTATCGAAATTTTGTATGTGTGTACTTCCGCTAGGATATATATATATATATATAAAGAATTTCTGTTTATGTGTTTGCATTTTTCTTTGCGATACACTCACTACTATAGCTACAGCTATCGTCATCAAACTACTATAGCTGCAGCTATCGTCACCAAACACTACTATAGCTATCGTCACCAAACTTTCTAGAACGCTTTTCTGGGTCCTAGAAAAGGTAGACGTCCACTTTTTTCAAAAAAAAAAAAAAAAAAAATTCAATATACATATATTTACGTGAATTTAACGAACTTTTGATGAAAAACTCGCAGATCTGATAGCTTTGCATTGCCACTCTTCAAAAGCGTAGCGTATAAATGTTGCAAATTTAATCAGAACACTCGGCGAAATAAAAAAATAATGTTGCCACTCGGGAAAACGCAATTATATTAATTTGTCTCAAATTTAATAAAAAAACTCGACTGTTTAAAAGAAATGTGTTGCACTGCCCAAATTAAAATATTTCATAGTGTGTTATCGTTCAGTAAAGTATAAAATATTTAATTTTTCACGCAATAACACGCACGCATCAACACGGGTGTCATTGCGTCACAAGCATTTTCTTTGCTTTTGAAAGTGAATTTCTAATAGTCGTCAAAAAGCGTTACTTTTGTTGTGAAATCAATTATGCCACTAGAACGGAAGTAAATTGCTTGATTTACACTTAAGAACGAACGATAAGAAAAAAGGGCATCACGAGATTCAGGAAGAAACTGGCAACAGGAAGCAAGATTAGAAAATATTCGAGTACGCAACTAGACGAACACTGCGTGCTGATTTAAATGTTGATGCATTCTATGACGATGCTAATTATGATTGCAGTCTTCATCCAAGTGTGGTCGTTGGAAATATCGATAAATTATAATGCATTGCAGAGCCCTCAGATTTACGGATGAAGCACCAGGAATGTTGCTATGAGGGTAGAAAAGTGAATTTTCTCGCACCCGATGGAAATAATATTGAGTATCCAAAAGCATTTCAATAAACAGAATTAAAACACAAACACTTTCTTTCCTTTAAGTAGCACTACAACCGCATGCCGGGTAACAACTAGCTATTACTGTTCTAGGCGTCAGTTTCTTAAAGCTGATGGTATCACCTCACAAGTAAAGCTTCTCTCCTTTGATACCAGTTTCCCGGAAAACCATACATTTTCTAAAACCTTACGTCACAAGTAGAAAACCTGTGAAATCTTAGGGGCAGAGGGACAAGTGTTTTGGAGCTATAGGGCCCACAAAGTATCAGAAAAGTGATGGAAACATGACAGCAAAAGTCGCTAAAATGTTCGTTTCACGTATTTATATGAACTAATAATATGGTAAGAAGGTGGAGATCTCAATGTAAAGGAAAAAAGAACTTTTTGAAAAGAAACAATAGACGTGAAAATGTGACTTCAAACAAAATCTATTACAAGAGACAATATAAGTGCAATTCATCAAATAACCAGTGAAACAGGCAGAAAGACAGTTTATAATGGGTACATTTTACGAAAGCGATATCCTCACACTTTGCACACTCAATTATTTGTCAATGAATCGAAGCAGCAATCCATTGACGCAATCCACGTTCCAGGTTCGTCGTCCAAGTATCTGCCCTTATAAAAAGCATACTTAATCAAGTTCTTAAAACGAGAAGCGCTGAATTGATATAGTGAAAAGGACTGCAGGGCCATAAAACTATCGCGATGCCAAATGGGCTCCTGTGTCTCGAGAATGTTTGTGCCCGTTATGAAACGAACAAAAGTTTTGTAGTGTCTGAAAAAAATGAATATCTAGAGGATCTAGAATATCTGGATCTTTCCCGTAAATCCTTCAGGTACTAGTTCTTTTTGTAGGACTTTACCATCAGGTACTTCGGAAGCACACAATGCAAGAAATAGAGACGCCATTACGGAACTATGTCCATCTTTACACACTTCAATGATACTTTGTGGGTTCTATAGCTTCTCAGTGCTTGCCCCTCTGCCCCTAACACTTCACAGTTTTTCTACTTGTGATGTAAGCTTTCAGAAAATATATGGGTTTCCGGGAAACCGGTATCAAAGAAGAAAAGGTTTACTTGTCAGATGTAAAATTCTGAAAACTGATGGCAAATTCCTCGTGTCCAATTTTTAAATCTCAATGGTACAACTTTGGGTTTCAGGACAGATATAAAACTACTCCAAGCTGATGATTCTTATAGCTTATGTATTATTTTTTGACTCTTCTGAAAAATCCATCTTTTACATAAAAGAATTTATTCAAAATTATTGTTGGTACAATTCCAAGCATCGATTGGATGCTGGTAGTATTCCAGTTTGATGGCTGTTGAAGCTAAATGGTACTACGCTAAAAATCTTTTGAAGGGCTACGGCTACTTAACGCTGCTATGCTTTTCGACTAGGAAGAATTTTGAGAATGTTTATTTTCATAGCTTTCCTCTGAAACGTAAATACAATAAATTTCCCTTAAAAAGCTTTCGAAGAAGACAATGAGTCCGAAGCCGCACTGAGTACTAGTAGTCCCTGCCATAATAAATTACTTAACATATACCAAACGTTAATTATGAAATAAAAAAAAAAAAAGATCTAACTGCTACTACTGAAAAGAATACTTAAGAAAATATAAACATAGAAATAAACACATATTAATAAAAACCGAAAAAGAAATGCTTCATATGCATTGGGCAATTGTCAGCACATACTAAAATGTTTACTTTAATCACCCAACTGTTTAATTTTTCTCAGTTTTTAGCTGAAAAGGCATTACCCCAGAAGGACTATTAATTTCGTTTTGGGATTTTGCGGTGGAAACTTTAAATATCGGTTCACTTTTCAAATTGCTCACACCGAATATTATCACCGTATGTTATATTTAAAGAAATTAAGTAATGAAGAGTCTGCATAAATGTGTGTATGTTTCTCGCAGTGTGATACAACAGCAACGGTATAAAACAACGGCACCTACAGCCATCCAATTTTGAATAACTTAAAACAACGGCACCTAGAGAATCTCGAATATGGCCACCTGGAAGCCCGAATTTGGAATTCGGAATTAGTTTTGTTATCTATATCATATTTTGTAAAGCTTTTATGAGTTTTTGATAATTAATCTCAACGATTTCAAAGCGGAACGAAGAGAGAGCATCTGCTCTCAGTTGCTCAGTTATTGTTGTTATGACTTGCAGTTCCACGTGAGCGGAGATAAATCTGAGTTAGCTTTTTCTTTAGATGAGCTTTGCACTACGTTGTGTTTAACGTTCTCAGTAGTTTGAACTATAACTACTGATCATACTGCGTAATACTGTGAACACTTGTACAAATATTTCTGTGGAAATTTCCAAAGTTCCGATATATTTCTTTTGATAAAAATAAATTTTATTAGCTTATTATCGGACTTGTGCGGTCAGTCTATACGGTATTTCTCCCACTTTCCTAGCGTGCCTTTGTGGTGTAGTGGTTCTGCACGCTGGGCCGGTATTCCAAAGGTCCGTGGTTCGATTCCCGGCGAAGGCGTTGCTAATTTTTCATCTTGCCTGCTTCAAAAAAATACCTAAAGTCTCTACAAGTCTAATGTCTTGATGGAGCGGTGCATTTGACCAACCCCTTGTGGAATATACAGGGTGGTTATAATTAAAGTGACCATATTCTGAACCCTCTAGAACCCGTTCTATTTACCGGATTCTGAAGAAATTTGGTATGTACGTTATATGGACTACGGGAAAACGATTTCTGCAATAAAAACGAGTTCAAATTAGAGTTGAAATTTTGACCACCGGATGGCAATTTTCAAAACTTCCTTATGCAAATTAGTCAAACCTGTAAATAGGCTTGCAGTCAGAGCCAGAAAATCATTCTGCATGCCTTTGTCACCTTTAATCATGCCCTTACAGAAAAAAGATCGAACTTTACTGGTAAAATTGTTTTATCAGAACGGCAGCAATAGCTTAGTTTCATTGCGTGAATATCGTCGTTTAAAAGGATTGCGAAAAGGGCCCACGTCGAACCATTTTTTGTATTGCAGAAATCGTTTCCCCCGTGGTCCATATAACATATATACCAAATTTCATCAAAATTAAGTACAACAAGTTCTAGAGGGGTTCTGAATAGGGTCACATTAATTATAACCACCCTGGATTTTTATTTTCGAATAATGATCAAGAATAATGATATATATATAACAAGATATTAGCGATAATAAGTTATAAAAGATGATGAATAAGAGTTTTTTGTAAGTTAATAGAATCATGTTAAACAAAGTAAATAAATATTTATATGATATAAGAGTAAGTAAATCAGTGAGAAGAGTTTGTAGAGACATTAGGTATATTGAAGCAGGAACCGTGAAAAATGAGCAACGCCTTCGCCGGGACTCGAACCACGGGCCTCTCGAATACGCGTCGAGCGTGCTGACCACTACACTACGAAGGCATACTAAAAAGTCGGGAGAAATACCTTATATACTCCTTCTTTTAAAGTGCGACTAGGGATTAGGGGACCCAAACGCCAAATCTTCGGGGTGGAGAATCATCATCCACCACCCACCCCCCTTTTAGTTCGGTCGCTACTGTAGAGATATGAGGTATTTTGAAGCAGGAATCCTGAAAAATGAGCAACGCCTTCGCCAGGACTCGAACCACGGGCCTCTCGAATACGCGCCGAGCGTGCTGACCACTACGCTATGAAGGCGGGAGAATAAGTTAATGACTCTGAAAAATGATCAAAGTTAAATGAATGAAAGACCCAGATCGGGGACGTATACTAAAAAATGCTCCTAAAAGAACCTGGGGGGGGGCGTTCGAGCTAATGAATAATGCCTGAAATAAATGGTTAGGTCAAGCCCTTTGGTGCTATGAAGGTGTAAGATAAATGACAAAACATGATAATAAGATATAAGAATTACAATTATTACAGAGAGTACAAATTTACTATTACATATTCCAGATATTTAAGACTGCCAGAGAACTGTTGAGGTTTGAAAGATCATTAAAGGCATACGTACAGATTTTAATTGGTGAGTTATTTATGCCACATTGCCTCTTGTGGAATTTTTTCGTGAGGTTGTAATAATGTATCCTGAGTTGGAAAATTTTGAGTTAATCGTGGATTCTACTATTTCTAACATACCACGGAGAGTTGATGATTTGTTTCAGAACAGCATTCTGGTCAGTTTGTAATCTTTTTCGATTAGTTTTACAAGCGTAAGCCCAGACCGGGCATGCCTAACAAAGCATAGCAGGCAGCATTCAGTCTATTACGAGCCCGTACGGAGGCAACAGAACACAAGTTAGAATAGTTAGTTAGATAGTTAGAATTCTATGCTGTCGGTAAAGTAGTCAAGAAAGAAACCTTTAAACACGCGGGTGTCTTCGTATGTGAGATAAACAAGCACTCTGTTTATCTTTCATAATACAATAAAGTTGAATTAACAAGTTTACTTTTCTTCTTTGTTGTATTTCTGAGTCGTACTTAAATTTGTAAGATAAATAAATATAAATATAAGCTATGATGAATGCTTTCTGGTGCATTTTGTATCAAGATATTAAAAAGTACATTAAGGGAACGGCTAAACGCACATTGCAGGAGTTAAATGCCTCGCATGAAAAGTAAATATTTTCGCGTTCGTTATGCCGTCGTCTCCTTATAAGACATGCCATTAAAATAATAACGACAGAAAAAAGGAAAGCATTTGGCAATATTGACTTTCCAGTTGGCAGTTCCTGTCAGCCTTGAAAAGGGATCAGAAGAGAGTCCACATCGTTGAAACGCTAATAGTCGCGCAAATAAATTAAAGCGATTGTTCTTATTTTCTCACTCAGTCTCATCAAGCGATGAATATTTCCCGTTACGCCACAGGATTGAGAAATACTCGTCGTTTCTGGAACTTCGATGTTGAGTAGTAGTGATGAGACAGGATGTGGTACTTACTGCGCAGTGGATTTTTCTCGGTCGTTGAGTATCATCTGCAGAAGACAAGTCTAAAAATCCAAGTGTACAAAAATATCGCTGGGAGGAGATGGTCACAGAAAATTTTTAATAAAATAATAAAAAATTCTTATTAACATTTCGATCATTAGGGTTAATTCGATGTAAAAATGTGCAGCTCTTGCTAAGATTATTAATAGAAAATAAAGAAAATTAATCCAGAACAGATTCATTCTTTGCGATCAAAACGAAAGCCTAATCAAGCATATTTATGTATATGCTATAAGGTATTTTCTCCCTCCTTTCTGCTTGTCTTTGTGGTGTAACGGTAGCACACTCGGCGCGTATTCCAGAGGTCCAGGTTCGAGAGGACGTCACATTTTTCACGTCTTCTGCATAAAAAAAATTTAAAAAAAAAAAAAACCTGATGAATCAACACTGGAGCCCGAACTAAAAAAAAGGGGTGGTGGATGATGATTCTTCACCACCAGGATTTAGCGGCTAGATCCCCTAATCCCCAGTCACCTTTTAAAAGGGGAAGTGTATAACGTACAAATGAGAGGAATACGACCCGATCCACCTGGTTTAAAAATAGACGTTATAATCGTGTTTCGGTCGCCTATCAGTTCACCACAAAATAAAGAATCCAACCTCAAAACCAAACTCAAGCACAATCACAACATTAAAACACAAACTATAAACACACAATTAAAATACATATCAAATAAAAAGAAATAAGGACATATAGAATTAAACAATCACAAGGCATAAAATTAGTATCTCAATAAGGAGTGTATAAGATATCTTCTCCCTCCTTTCTGCATGCATGCCTTCGTGGTATATCGGTAGCACACTCGGCGCGTATTAGAGAAGTCCAGGTTCGAGTCCCGGCGAGGGCATTGCTCATTTCTGCTTCCAAACAACCTAATCACTCTACAATACGAAATATTATTTGTTCCATTTGGAGCTGAGAACTTCATTTTTTCTTCTCGGCATTCTCTTCCTCTGCTATCAAGCGCACAGTAAGCTTTCTTTTTAATAGATTTTTAAATACACTTCAATGACCAACAAGATTAATCACGATCATCAACGAAACAATTACGCTGATCGCAAGCATCAAAACTTCACTCGGGATTTAAGTTCTGTAACAGACGGCATGAGTGCACTAACACCTTTCTAAGACTCGTTCACCTCTCCCATTCTTCCGCTCAGGAAGAGAGGCAGACCGCCAAAAGTTACTTTGCATTTCCGAAATAATCAAGAACTTGTGGTTACGGACAGTGCTTCAAAGAGTGGTCCCTTTGCCCAGGAAACCAAAAAAGCTGAGACTAGAGACAATATTACAAGAGCTCCCAAATCTTCCAGTTCTGTCTCCTTGCCGGGACCATGGCGAGCCACAGGGGGAGGTTGTAACCATTCCTTAAATATAAACTCTACTGCTAACATAAACTGTTGGACTAACTGTAACAACAAGGGTGCCCTCTGGTGAGTAGCCAGAGAAGGACCTCAGTAAAAGCCAAGTGCTTAATCTGATAGGTTGTACCAGACTCTCTGTGTAATATTCTTAAAGTTAAATGTAATGTTCGTGTATAGCTTAATACTGTCAATAAATAATTCTTACACTGTAAAGGACTCTTCTATGACCCTATCCAAAACGACCCCTTATAGCTCTTATATATGATACTATCTACGCTAATCCCCATACCAAACTGAGTGCTTTTAATCTTAAGGAGACAAAAAATTCCTTTACGGAGTTCAAAATTTTCTCTCTCTCTGTAAATTTAGTGAACCCTACGGTTGAAAATATCAATACCGCTATGAAAGTTTCTCGGTGAGAAGCACAAAAGGGCAAACAGTGGGGAAATGAGAGAAATACGGAAAATAACGTTCCATAAATGCTAACAACTCAAATATAAACAGAAAGAAATTCCCCTTACCCTTTAAGGCTAATACATGAAATATTACAATACTATCCTACATGCTTTAAAAAGTTACGTTTTCACGAGTCATTGTCTCGCGATATTTTATTTTTGCGTTATTTATTTACTGTGTAGAGATATTTGGAATTTTTTTTTTTTTTTTTTTAATACGGGAGACTTGGCAATGACCTCGCCGGCAACTCGAACATGGATCTCTCGAATACGCGCCGAGTGTGCTAACCGTTACACCACGAAGGTATGCTAGAAGGAGGGAGAAAATACCTTATATACTATATAAAAATACCTTATATACTATTTTTTGTACTAGCATAGCCCGTATAGGATCATAGGGCAAACTTCATAGGATCATAGGGGTTTTGCAAGGTGGACCTGGCTGCGCTTTAAGCTGACCTTATATACTCTTCCTTTTAAAGGGCGACTGGGGATTAGAGGACCCAATCGCCAAATCCTGGTGGGGAAGAATCGTTAATCCACCACCTTTTCTTCTGCCTTTCTAGTCATCTAAACAAGATCCTAAGCCCGGTGTTCTTTTATAAGTTGCCCCTGCCTTCTTTACTAGTTTTTTTATGAAAAAACTTTATTTGCGGCCCCTTTAAAAATCTTCATTTACTTTTGCTCGTGATTATGATCTTCGCCTTCGGGTGTGATGTATTTTAAGACATACACCTCTAATTTTACATAATATTTTAATGGGCTTTGGTATAATGATTAATTACTGGTTAGATCGCTAGTAGTTGAAGCCAGAAGTAAAGATAAGATACAAGATCCTTTAAAATCTGTTGTCTTACGTCTGGGGCTTGTAGGACAAGCAATGCGTCTAAAATATTCTCAAAATTCGACATCCATTAGAAGGGAAAATCATAAGCATACATAGCCTTCGAACAACTGGGCCAAAGTTCCGAAAGACGTCCAGCTACCTTACCCCCTGAAACAAAGTATACTTTCCCTGTCCTACAAAGAGTGCGAGGGTGGAGTTAAAAAGGCGATGGCTATCGTTTGTGTAGTCTGAGAAAGGTTCCAGAGACCCGCTTTTGGAGTTCTTGAAATTCCAGCACCAAACACCGTGACGTCATTCCATTCACTCCTTTAAACGGAGACAGAAAAGAAACCCACCGCTCCCTATTATTCTCGGGCCGATTGTCTTTTGCCTTGAAGAAGTACTTCCTCTCATTTTCCAATCCACCCCCTCAATTAAAATATTCTGAAGATCCTCCACCTTCCGGTCAGTGCATGTCTGTG
Organism: Stegodyphus dumicola; assembly: GCF_044657685.1. NCBI lineage: Eukaryota > Metazoa > Arthropoda > Arachnida > Araneae > Eresidae > Stegodyphus > Stegodyphus dumicola. The sequence goes on along the minus strand of NC_140773.1, from coordinate 225,276,674 downwards.
GACAGGAAGCCGTTTAACTGTCATAACAGAGGTCTTTTGTTCCACCTTATTATTGTTATTACCTGAGAAAAAGGTGCGCAAAAGAATGGACAATGCAAGAGGACAGGTGCCTCTTTTTTCCCCTTTGATTGTTTATTTATAGTTCGTTAAATGGAAAGATGTGAAAGTCTTGAAGAATGAACGGAGAACTCGCCGCTCTCTTCAGTCGGTGAGTGTGCGTGACTGGTGGAAAGGGGTGAGGTCCTTGTACGGTGTGTTGCGATTTGTACCAAAAAGTTTAATCTAATTACTCACTTCGTTACATTCTTAAATCTGAGAATGACGCATCAGCATATAGAGGATGGTGGAAAAGAAAGGCTTAAGAGTTCAACATGGATGAGAGAGATATCGTTTAAATATAATAGCAAATAGCCCTCAGCCTAAGCAAAACATAGACTCAAGAATACGAATTTAAAACAAAAAATGAATTTTAAGATATTTAAAAATGTTACTCTCTTTCGTTTAAATCCAAAGGGGCAATTTGCCCAGAAGGACTATTAATTTCGTTTCGGCATTTTGCGTCCATTCACGATAACCGTTGTTTCACTTTTCAAATTGTTGCCGCCAAATATTGTAGTGTCATTAGGAATTTTTTTTGGGGGGGGGAAGTAGGCAAGATGAAAAATTAGCAACGCCTTCGCCGGGAATCGAACCACGGACCTCTGAAATACCGGCCCAGCGTGCAGGACCACTACACCACGAAGGCACGCTAGGAAAGTGGGAGAAATACCTTTTAATATTATCGCCGTGTATTGTATTTAAAGAAATTAAAAAAAATGAAGTATCTACAGAAGGGTTAAATATGTTTCTCGCATTGTGACAAAACGACGGTACCTAGAGCCATTCAATTCTGAATAACGCAGTCCTCCTGCGAATATGGGCATCTGAAAGCCCAAACTTGAAATTTGGAATTTGTTCTCTTATCCATTTCATATTTTGTAAAACTTTAAGGAATTTTTGATTAATTCCACAAACACAAGGATTTTAAAGCGAGTAATGGCAAAGTTGTTCAGAAAAAACATTTCTGTCTCCAGCGCGCGAGACTGTGTATCGGAAAATTGATAAGCTCATTTTGAAATTATTTTGCGATATTGCTGTTGAACTGAATTTTATGGTTTAAGTGCGAAGAACATGATATTTAATAAGTAAAGGTAACAAACACACAAAGTGTTTAAAAAACGCTCCTTTGGTCGTAATTTAAAATCTGAAACCTTTCAGATTTATTATTATTATTATTTCCCTGTACAGTGTACAGTACAAAAAGAAGTTGGTAAATTTACTTTAAACTGCCTTATTGTCCCTTTCTTATTTTATTTTCTTTCGGAGAAGACTCATGGCCCGAAAAACATCGTCATTTTTATTCCTGGTTTCGCAAAACGTTTGAAGTATTTTTTGCGCACTCAAAAGCAATGAGTATGTTACGGGCGTCTCAGCTTGAAATTCTTCAAGTTCGCCGTTATCGTCGTCACTTTCGTTATTTCTTCTCATCTGCTTTAGCTTGAATTTCAGTTGCAATATTCTTGGGAGTAGATCCTCGGAAGTGATAATATTGCCGTCAACAGGTATATATAATTTTCAAATTACTGTCTATTTCTTCTTCTTCCTCAGTGATTTGCCCCTCTTGAGTTTTGTTTACGAAAATTTGATTTAAAATTTATGATGATCCTTTGGTCCACTGGATAATACTTGTAGAATTCGGTGGTAAAACTTCAATACTGATTATTTCCCAAGACAAAAAAGGCCGCCGTCGCGTATGCGCAGGATTTATGGCTCATCATTAACTTAGAGTTGGCTTCGGAATGTCAAAACAAATTTTCCAAGAAAGGATTAGCTGAACTGGAGAAGTGAAACTCAACAGAAATTTTATGAATCACGAAATTATTGCTCGCTCGGAGTTTGCTCGTTAAAAGCGAGTAACTCTCCCGTACACTTAACACTGTATTTTCGATTTCCTCGTTAAATCCGGGTTCTTGTTACATCAGGGCTCGTTATAAGCGAGTTGTACCGTATTTCGTTTGCTCAATTTTCTTATCTGAACAAATATAAATTCTCGTCAATTCATTTGCGAGAAATATTTATTGGGGGCCTTGCGCGCAAGCGATCCACTCAAAATGTGCAGAAGCAAGATCTGAATAATTTAAATCTTTTCTTTATTAAATAAGTGCAAAATCTGTATGGGGTGCTGCTTTGTGTTAGAATAATATTTAGCACGCATTCACGTTCCGTTTGGGTTTGCTATTTTGAATTTTTTATTTTTAATACATGATTTACTTTTTGAATCTTAAATTTTTTGGAAATTATTTATGAAACCAAAAACTACTTCAGAAACTGAAATGCGATATGAATATAACATTCAGGTTATTATGTTTTTTTTTAATTTCCTTGAATGTAAATTTTTTAATTTTCAATATTTTTTAACTTTTTTAAGTTATTGATGACAAATTTACTTTAAGGCATTAACTCCTCATCTACAATTATTATTACTCCTCTCGTCTACAATTTTCAAAGCGTAATGTTTTTGAAAATATCTACTACTAAGATATATGTAGTAAAACTTAAATTTTTGACTCACGTCATAAATGGTTTTAAATCGAGAACATGAAAATTTATTTCTATCGAGACATATAAACTTCTTAATAAACCACAGATATCTTAGAGCAGGGATGACCAACTTGCGGCACGCGACGACTTATTGGAAAATAAAAAAATTTCGAAAAATAATAATATCGTATGTAACACACATTAGAATAAATATAATAATTCAGTTTCTCTGCCAGACGGTAATTGTTACCCAACTGAAATCCAAATCGAAATGATTGACCTTACGGCAGCATTCTACATTTGAAAGCAAATATAAAGAACTCATTTCAATTGCCAAGTCATCCAAATTATACTGACTTTTGAAATTTGTACCAAAAAGCAATTTTGCAAATTTACACGATTTGGCTGGCAGATGTTAGATGTTTGAATCAACATATGTTTGTGAACAAATGTTTTCTATTATGAACATAACAAAATTAAAATATCGTTCTAAATTAACCGATATATGCACCTAAAACACCTAATTTTGTTAGCATCTTCGAGAACTAACCCTAATATGGCTAAAAAAACTACTTCACTTGGCGGAAAAAACATTACATATTCAAAAACCACATTAATTAAGTGCTGTCTGATTAAGAGTTATTTAGAAATAATGTTTCAAATTATTCATTTTAATTTAAATATAACCTAACAGATAGAAGCTTTAAAAATTTTATTAACCTAATTTGTACGTTTGTTTTATTTATTTTATTATTTTTTTAAATGTTCTCAGACTTACATAAAAAAATGTGTTATTTGTGAAAAATGAGAAGTGCTCACGCCGGGACTCGAACCTGGAACTCTCGAATACGTGCCGAGTGTCACAACCCCTTACACCACGAAGGCATGCAAAAAGGAGGGAGAAATACTTTTAAAGGGCGAATGGGGATCAGGGAACCTAGACGCCAAATCCTGGTGGTGAAAAGTCAACATCCACCTCCTTTTAGTTCGGGCGCCATTATAGAGTCATTAGAATTTTTTAATCAGGAGATGTGGAAAATGAGCAATGCTCTCGCCGGGACTCGAACCTTGACCTCTCGAATACGCGCCGAGTGTGCTAACCGTTACACCATGAAAGCATGCAGAAAGAAAGGGAGACAATACCTTACAACTTCTTTTTTTCATATAATGGTACACTTCCCAAAGGATTGGTTACCCCTATCTTAGCGGAAACTACTGTTACGGATTTTGTATTTATTTAGCTATTTGTAATTAAAATCGTTTTACATCCCCGTGCAATGCAGCACGAGACTTATTTGAAGAGAAAGCTTCGCCGGAAAAGTTAAAATACAGGAGCATGCCCATTTAACATTTAATAAATAGATATCTCGTAATTGTAGTCTTCTGCATTCCAGAAACCTCGAGAAAATAAAAATTGCTAGAATGTTCTCGTGCACGAATATGAAGCTTTTAAAAACCGGATTAAAACATCTCATTTCAGTTGTTTACTGCAGTTGTTTTAGTGCTGTTATTGACCGTAGCGAATTCGCGGTGAGCTCGGATTAGCTTTCTATGTTTTTCTGAAATGAGTTCTATTAATTTTTAGTAGTTTTAGTAGTTTAAAATATAATTACTGTGAGATATTGCGATATTGTACGAATATCTCTGAGGAAATTTCAGCATTTTGTTTTATTTCTTGGGATAAGAATAAATTTTATTAATTTTTTATCAGACTTCAATCTATTACGAACCCGTACGCACGCAACACTATTACACACGTAAACCTCTAAGAAAGATGCCTACCACTTAAAGCACAAGGATACTCAGTTCCTGCGCATATACGGATAGCAGCACAAGAAGCATTCCAAAATACGACAGAGCGAGACTAAAAATCAATAATAGAAATACAAACCACAAAAGGAAAATGTACTTTTATATTCCCTTTGCATCTTTATTTGGGGGGGGGGGAATTTAAAAGCATTCCATGACGATTTCGCGATACAAAAAGTTTGCGTCATCGTCATATATACTTTTAATGATAATTTACCCAGAACCCTGATGTTTTTAACTCTAGTATTAAATTAACAAGCAAATGCTGGGATTTCCCAGCCCTTTTATACGAAGGGTGTGAAGGATTATTATGAAGAAAAGTGTAAATTTTCATTCACACGCCCTCGGAAATTATAAAGAAAACAGGAAGAGCTGCCCTTCCTGCTACTTGACCTTAACCCATTTTTTTTTTTTTTTTTTTTTTTTTTTTTTTTTTTTTTTTTCCCGTGCTCTTTTTCTTCGTCGTTTTGTGAAAAAGTTAACGTAATATCCTGCCTCTCATACATAATGATACTACGAGTGAAAATTTACCGTTTCCGGTGAATAAAAAATGGAGAACTGTTTATATGCCGTAACCAAAAAAACAATCGCTGTTTCTTACAGTTTTTTTATGTAGATAATTTTCAACTCTTCTTTTGCTCTCGAGAGCTTGAAGTGATTTCTAGCGAAACTTTTGAATGAAACTAAAGATTGTTTTTTACCGCTACTGTTAAGAAACTGTTTAAAAAAGTTTTCTTCTGATTCTTTAAAACAGCATTTCGAAAATTAATTCGCATCCGCGGAATAACTTCAAAAATTACGAAGGATTATACGTTTTTTAGCCCAAAAGATCGTTAGCCGAGAAAGGCTATTATTCTTGTAGAGACATCCGGTATTTTTTGGAAGCAGGAATCCACCACCCTTTTAGTTCGGGCGCCACTGTAGAGATATTAGCTTAACTGTAAAAGCCGGAGAGATGAGAAATGAGTAACCGCCTTCGCCGGGAATCGAACCACGGACCTCTGGAATACCGGCCCAGCGTGCAGACCACCACACCACGAAAGCATGCCAAGAAGACGGGAGAAATACCTTATAGTCTCAAAACGGAATTTTGAGCGTTTCACTCTCGCGCGTTGGAGATAAAAGTGCTTTATTTGATAAAAGCACTTTTATCTCCAACGCTTATAAAAGTTACTTATAAAGTGTTACTACTGCTCCCTTTCAAATCGTAGAGTTTGTGAATCAAAAATTTATAAGTTTGACAAAATCTATACATATAAAAAGGAATGTCTGTTTGTTTGTTCGCGTTATTGATTTCTCATCAATTATGATCCATATTTGCCACATTGAATCGACTAAACTGAATATAGGTGAAATATTCGATGGAGGAGGTTTTACGACCATTCGATTAGGAAGACGAACATTATTAAAATCTGCTTGCCATTGCTGCCGATATAATGAAAAAGAATTAGCTTATTTTTCTATCGAAATTTTGTAAGTGGATTCCATATGGCATCAGACTGAAGAATGTATGACTATGAATCGTACTTTTTGCATCGTTATTAGAAAAGGATCACAGCGGTATCGGTCGCTCTGTTGTTAGATGGATTACTCTCAATCTGAATAAACTGGTATCGGATACTTCCGCTAGTATATTAATATATAAAAATTGCATAAATAAAGCATTTGCAGATCACTTATAGTACAGTTATATAATACGTATATCCAAAGTTCTTAAACTTTTAAGGTTCACACAATGCTCGCATTATATTGTTGCGTGCGCACGGGTTCGAAATACATTGCACGTACACAGAACCGATGATAGCTTGATAAAGTTTATATAATCAAAAGGAACACTTTACATTTCTGGAACCTTCCACAGAAATACTTGTAAAGCTCTTAGTATCGCAGAGCACAACCAGTAGTTAAATTTAATCTACTAAGAACGTTAAACACAAGGCTACGCAAAGCGCATCTCAAGAGCGAAGCTCACACGGAGACATATCAATATTCCGTAGTCGATTCTGAACTGAGAACAGAGAGCTGATGCTATTCCCGGTTTTATATAGTTCTCCCCCAGCCGCCGAGAATCTCTAGTACCAATATTGGGAATTTTGATTTGATGTTTTTAACTGTATTTTTGTTTCAATCTGTGTTTGGTGTACTGCGTTAACCATGATCAATGTAGTGTACGCAACGAAACATATGTAAATCATGCAACACACGCCTCTAATGAAAGTATGTACATTATGTATTATGGGTATTGAGCATATTTCCGCATAGCGCTTCTGCTTCGCGCACACCTTACTATGTCACATATGTCTGTTATGTGTGCAATATTTGCATTTATGTGCTCTATGTGTTTCCGTATGTATTCTATGTGTCATGTTATGTATTCTCGTGTGTGTTTTTATGTCTTTATGTTATGTAATTAGGAGTGTGTTTTTATGTTTATTATTGTGTATCTATGTGTTTCAGCTTGTATGTGTGTTTTAGTATTTTAATGCTATCCTTTATATTCTTTTTAAGTTACTTTGTCTTATAAAGAACGTCCTATGTAACATCTACTTGACACCTAGCCCCTGTATGGCCATGTGAGCTCCCAGTGCAGCCTCATGGGGCTCCGGGGAGTTGTTGCTTCGAGATAGGGGAGGACGTGGGACATAATGCCTGTTTACCTACGTTATACACCAGGCGTCCCCGTCCTCCGTCACCTATCACCTGCGTTAACCATGAGACCGATGGGCTGCAGCGCACTCGTATATTACATTATTTTGCTTTCCACGTCTCGAAATTACTGGAAGGCATATGAGAATTGGATATGGTTACAGTTACGTATAGAGATCAATTACAGTTTTTCAATTACAGTTCCAAATGTAGATATATAAGGACTAGGCAAAAATACCGCCAAATGGTCGCCAAGTTTGGCGACTATCCCCAGCATGGTGTTATGTCGCCAATTCAACGACACAGCCATTTAGTCAATGTTAATACACTTACCCCTGTAATGTTATTTTTCCGGCAAAGCTCCGTCTCTTCAGTGTTTTCATATTACGTTATATAAAAGATTGAGCGGTAAAGTCCCTGAACACCGGTAGTTCGGTCAGAGGTTCGAATCGCACGAACGAGCTGGCTGCTTGGGCGTTATCGTGGTTTTTCCAATTTGTGTGTCCTTCCTTTTTCCACGATTCCTGTTTCCGCGGTTGTCAAAACCATTCCTATTTTCGCAAAATCATCGATCTTCATTACCCCCCCTTCCTAGAGGGGTTACATAGTGGGGGCGGAGTGGACCATGGCCCCTTCCGTAAAGTAGGAAAGCAAAAAAAAAAAAAAAAAAAAAAAAATTAATTTAAAAGAAATAATCGAAAAATATTTACGATCTCAGATCTTTGCATGAATGCAGATAATATTGTGTTTAAAAGGAGAGAGAGAGAGATGTTCAAACTCTGCAATGATTCTGGCAATGAATTAAAAGATTGTTTCCTAAAGTAAAAAACAATATTCTTTCAAAATTCTGCATAAAGGTGAATTATAATAAAATCTCTCAGAATAAATATTCGTTCAAAAACGACATTCTTTCTTCTAAAATGACGACTTCTTTGATATTAACTTCGCTTTTGCAGCTTTGAATTCTTTCATTTATGCAAATCCAATAAACTACATTTTCCTTATTTTTATTCTGAATTTGATACTGATAACCTTTATAAAGGGTTAAGGGTTTTTTCCTTTTAGTTCCAATAATGTCTAAAACATTCATATTTATTAATATAAGATGTGAAAATAACAGCTAATATTGTAGCGGAATTACAAATGGAATGGAACTAAAGATTTCACGAGGAGCCTGAACTAAGACACGTCTTCCATTTAACGAAGAATAACTTATTCACAAAGAAACTGCCCAGCTCTTCTTAATGTCTCATTATGACATCTCCTGAGGAGCTGTGGGAGAGGTACTGTACTCTGCGATTTCGCGGGAACAGGAAGAATTTTAAAAAACGCAGAAACAGAACTAATTCGTATTAATACGAGCCAGTTTCCCTTACAAAGTCCTCCACGAAGGCATCCCTCCTTTCCGTGTAGTGCCTTATGGCGGAATACGTGAATAATACTATTAATTATATAAAAGATACTATAGTCAGGGCCGGCGCAAGACTTTTTGAGAAGTCTGCGACTCCTGCCAAAATTCCGCTGCCCGATTCCTTCCCCAATTTAGAGAATTTTAGCGGCCCCTACATTATGCCGCCCGGTGCGACAGCACATGCTTTAGCGTCGGCTCTGACTACATTTTGAAGCATAACTTCACTAACATTATTTACATATCTACAAAAATTCGCATCAATATGTTCTGATAACTTCAGAGATTTCTTTGTTTTACAAAACTCAAAGTATCCGGCTATGCACATCATATCGCTTAAGTTCTTCAAACAGTTTATTAAGACGCCAAATAAAATACTTTCGGGACACTAAGTTCTTGTGGCTTGTTGCCCCTCAGCCGTAACTGAGTGCATGTACTTAGTGACATAATGGCTTTCTCGGCAATAAAATATTCTCAGATAAAAAAAAACCATAAATTGCAGGTGTCCAACGAAAAGTGCCATTGTATGTTTTATGAAGCTGGGGAGTGTAATTGGGGATACATTATATTAAGTAAACTCAGGTGGATTTATATCGTTAATGCGGCCGTTTAGAGGTCTTTTTTATTGTATCTAACTGAGCGTAATACAAGCCTTTCCTGAGGGCAAATGTAAGTTTTATGACAACTATTACATGGTTGGCAGGTACAGTCGTTTTTAACATGACTCTGCATCAGGATGGAAGACAAGCGGAAGCATATTAATAAAATTCGTAATTCTATTTGCACAGTATTTGGATTGCGAAATCTTTCTATGAAGCGACCCGTAAATGATTTTATTCTCAGGCGTTAATGTATATAGCCAGAATGTTCTTGCTGCTAAAATTGACTAAAAAAATCTGATGTGTACACCACATGACTTCTTTTTTTTTTTAGCATTTCATTTAAACTTATTGGATTGAATTAAACCTACTTCGCTGACAGCGCATAAACCACAATAGAATAAATGCATTCTTTAAAATTCACTCTAGTATTTGTTTACCATAGCGACACTCTGGCGCTAGATTCACTTAACAGTATTAATAATTATATAACAGTTAACTTATATAATAATTATATAACGGAAACTAATTTAACTGTTATATAATCCAATAATTATATAACAGTTAACTTACATATTTCGTTCCTATTATAACTCATAATGCACAAAATTTATATCATTTAAAGAATAGAATTATCTAATCGTTGCCACATGTTCTATTCAAATGCTATAATAAAGCTAGAATGATGTATAAAAGAAATTAAGCAAACAAAACAAAAAAGAAACAGTTTTTCACAGACGATTGAGTATTTCTCATTTAATTAATTCAGTTCTCACTTCGCGAAAAGGCAAAAATACATAAAAACTCAAAATATCTATATTAAAAATTACGAAGTAAATCTTAAACGCTTATTTCCTCGAAAAAATTCCAGAAAGTATTAAGCATGATTTAATTGGCAATAATAAATGAAAGCGTTATCTTTGTTGTTGCGAAACTAAGTTTCTTTAGATTAGCAACAAATCCACTAGTCTCCTGTTTCAAATGTAAACATCAATGGCCGCCATAAAAAGAACGCTTAGCGGCACTTAGACAACTTTAAAATTAAGACACAATAACACGCCGAATAAATACTAATTCAGAAGTCAAACAACAAAAATGTTTTCATTTGCGGTTTTGCAGCTGAAGATGGTGGTTCGGTAAAACCATCGAAACTAGTCCTATGAAAATTTTGTAAATATAACGCTGATTTTTGTTGTTTGACTTCTGAATTAGTAACTTTAAAATTGTTGATAATTCTAAAAATATTGCGTACAGATTTACTAAAGGCATAAAAACTTTAACCGGAAGATAAAAACAACATAATTTAATCATTTTTAAAGCAAAAAATGTACAATTTACAAACATATAAGAGTAAAGAAACTGAGATCACTGAGCCGGGTAACAGAGTGGATATATATATAAATATATTTATATACGTTTGGTGCGGCCGATTGCAACCAAAATACGAGGTGCACATCTGCATGTTATAGCAGTCCTATATACAAAATTTCAACGTTCTGAGGCTACTCGTTTTTGAGTTATGCGAGATACGTACGTACGCACGTACGTATATACGTTCGTACAGACGCCACGAAAAATTCTCTTCATAATTAATTTTAAAGCAGTTTTATAATTTTTTTTTTTTTTTTTTTTTTTTTTGAAGGAAAAGAGTATTTTATTCTGTCCTTACGTACAGATATCACGCAAAAACATCGTTAAATTGTATTCGATAGCGGTCAAAATGGATATTTTCGTTGAAATATGCTGCCTGAAACTTTTCGCGATTACAATACTTCCTTTTTACTTCGTACAAGGAAGAAAAAGGATATTATAAGTCGTACGCGTTTTCTTATTGTCAAACCTCACGAGGGATGTTTAACATATAGACTGCAATAAAGCGGAGATCTAAATTTTATCATTTAATTAATAAGTAAACAGTTATTTTAAGGTTAAACTAGCGGTTACCTTTATTAATTAAATATCATGTTCTTCGTACTTAAATCATAAAATTCAATTCAACAGCAATATTGCAAAATAAATTTTAAATGAGCATATTTTTAAGATTTCCCATACACAGTAACGTGCCCTAGAGATAAAAAATTCCCCCCCACGTACAGTGTTGCCGTTGCTCGCTTTGAAATATTTGAGTTTGTTGATCAAAATTTCGTTAAAGTTTTACAAAATATGAAATCGATAATAAATCAAATTTCAAATTTGGGTTTTCAGATGCCCATATTCGCAGGAGGATTACGTTGTTCAAAATAGGATGGCTCTAGGTACTCGTTGTTTTATCACAATGCGAGAAATATACGTATATTCATGCAGATTCTTCATTATTTAATTTCTTTAAATATTAATTATTTAATACAGGGCTTTGGTATTTAGTGGAAACATTTTGAAAAGTGAACCGACACAAAATACCAAAACGAAATTAATAGTCCTTCTGGCCAAGTTGCTCCTTTGGACTAATAAATAAATAAAAATTCTTCAACGCTCTTTCACATTTAAAAAATTCTTTATTCTTAAATAAATAACTAAAAAACAGCAAAAAATACACTAAACTAAAGTATCAATGAAAGAAATCAAGTAAGATTAGTGCGATGTTTGTGCTTGGAGATAGTTTCTGAACATTCGGTTCAATATCGCAGAAATTCGGTTCAAAATTCGGAAAAACCGTAATGTCGAGTTCTTCAAGGTTATCTGACCTAGAATATAAATTCACCTCACCGTGCTTAGGAGCAGAACCTGCGAAGAATTGCTCCCAGCTCGGACGGCTAGCCGCGAAGGAAAAGTGATGTTTACTTTCCCATTTTTGTACTTTTGTACATTATTGAGCTTCGTCTTGGACGGCGCGGCGATTTTTCCGCCCTTTTCTCAAAATTGCCATCGCCTTATCTCCAACCGACACAGTTAAAGCAGCTTGTACTGCTATATGCTGAGAAAACCATGTTACTGATCTGATCTGCTTAGGAGCAAGCTCCTAAGTTCGTTTTATTGCTGGTGTAAACCAGATAATCGATTTAATAAACTTTTTGGGAGTTTAAAACATCCTTATCGCCCGCTGCCGCCCAAAACAAGTTCACCATCTTCTTACTGCCCCCCCAGGGTACGGTGCCCCCTTCCGTTGAGAACCAGTGTTCTAAATGATCTGGTTTTTCCTTATATATTATTTCAAACGCTCGCATCTTCTTCGCAGGGTTTCATCCCCTCTCAGTCGTATAGTATTTTAAGCAAAAGAAAACAAAAGATTGGCTGGCACGTGGACCAACAAGACATGTTATCTTGCGCGCCTTGACCTTTCAAAGCCGGCTGTTTCAAGTTCGTACAAAAAAATCACAACACCATCTTTCCTGCCATCATTTTTCAACACATCTGCCTGTCAAGCGCAGTCCAGAACAAGTCACTTGAACAGCTGCCCGTCCATCTCGTTCTCTCCAGGATCATTCCATGAATGAAAATGTTTCAACAAAAAATCTAGTTTTCGTTATCACCTTTTTAAGACGCCGCCCTGGTTAATGAAAGCTTTTCGCATGTTCACCTGCACAGTCACTATAGTTACTTTTCTATGAAAGTGTTCGAGATTAGGGAAAGGCCTGTCGATTTTGCCGGAGGACATCGTAAACCTCGTTTAAAGTCAAATCACAGACGCGTCTCAGAATATTCGTTACTGCCGCCGCTGATGAATATTCGTTACTGTCGCCGCTCAGTCTACGATTAACTGAGGTCCGAGAGAAACGGTGAATTCGTTTATACTACTTCGCACTCGGGGAAAATGCGATCAAGGTGTAATTTTACTATCGGCTCTTGTAACTTATGTAACCATGTCCGAATTTTAGTGATTTCAAAATTCATTCAAAATGCCTTTAAAAATAGCTGGAAAATAATCTTTAAAAAAAAAAAAAACACTTAGAAATATTTTTTAAAAAGCTTTCAGATTCTACATTACGCCCAAAGGTGAGTTTTTTTAACGTTTTGTGTGTTAACTTTATTTATTAATTATCATGTTCTTCTTACTTAAACCTGTAGAGACATTAGGTATTTTTGGAAGCAGAAGAGATGAAAAAGTAGCAACGCCTTCGCCGGGAATCGAACCACGAACCTCTGGAATATCGGCCCAGCGTGCAGAGCCACTACACCACGAAGGCACGCTAGGAAGGCGGGAGAAACACCTTATAAACCATAAAATTCAATTCTACAGCAATATCGCAAAATAATTTTTAAATGAGCATATCTTCAGAATTTCCGATACACAATCCCGCGGGCTAGAGATAATTTTGTGTAGTCCAAAGGGGCTTTGTCCCTGAAGAACTATTGTTTTCGTTTTGCGATTTTCCGTTGAATCACTATAAATGTCGTTTCACTTTTCGAACTGTTGCCACCGAATGTTACAGTCCTGCATTATATTTGAACAAATAAAATAATGAAAAATCTGCATAAAGGTATGTGTATTTCTCGCATTGTGATAAAACAGCAATACATAGAGCCATCGAATTTTGAATGACGTGATCTTCTACGAATATGGGCATGTGGAAGACCCGATTTGAAATTTGGAATTTGTTTTATGATCGATTTCATATTTCGTAAAACTTTAACGAAGTTTTGATTAACAAACTCAAGGATTTCAAAGCGAGCAATGACAACACTCTACGCGGGGGGGGGGGGGGGGAACTTTTTATCTCCAGTACACGGAGCTATGCATCGGAAATTTAAAAAATACGCTCATTTTAAAATTATTTTGCGACATTGCTATTGAACTGAATTTTATGGTTTAAATGCAAAGAACATGATATTTAATAAATAAAGATAACACACAAAACGTTATTAAAAAAAAAAAAAAAAAGCTTTGGACGTAACGAGTTTTTTAATCAAAAACTCATAAATGCTTTACAAAATATGAACTAGATAATAAAACAAATTCCAAATTAGGGCTTCCAGATGCTCGTATATATTCGTTGGAGAATTACGTTATTCAAAATTCGATCGCTGTAGGTACCGTTGTTTTATCACAATGCGAGAAACATGCACACATTTAGACAGATTCTTCATTATTTAGTTTATTTAAGTATAACACAATGCGATAATATTTGGTGGCAACAGTTTGAAAAGTAAATCAACGCAGAAAATGAATCGACGCAAAATGCCAAAACGAAATTAATAGCCCTTTGGTCTAATAACATAAATATTATGAAATTAACAAGCATTGGTAAATGCATTAAACCCAGAAGCATTTACACATGCCGCCCAACTGGGATAATCCTTAGTGACTATGACTGCCATACCGAAGGGCCCGGGTTCGAATCTTGCCGAAGATAGTGTATGTAACTTATGTAACTATGTACTCGAATCTTGCAGAAGATAGTGTATAGTGTCTGTGTGGCATGGGGCACTAATATCCGGAGAGCCGAAAATCTTCTTTAGAGGTTAGTGGTAGGGAAAGAGGGGAGAAGAGATAGCCGGACCCGTCTCCTGGAGAGATATCTGTCAAAACTTGGGGGATAGGGCGGAACTGAGTTCAAATCGGGCTGTTACCTACATGTTGCTGAAGGCTCTTGCCAACGACAGGCACATTTGACTCCTGCCGTGGGTTGCTGATCATAAGCAGACAAGCGAGATTGGTAACAACAATAACTACACATATCTGTTACTTGAATTTTAAGTACGCTCGATAGTGCTTTTTACTTCATTGCACAGAGTAAAGGAAGTATCGTAATCACGAAAAATTCAGGGTATCATATTTCAACGAAAATATCTATTTTCACCGCTATTGAATGCAATTTAGCGATGTTTTTGCGTGACATCTGTACGTAAGCACAGAATAAAGAACTCCTTTTCCCTCCAAACGAATTATAAAATTGATTTAAAAATGGAGATTCAGAAGAGATTTTTTTGCGGTGTCTGTACGTACGTATGTATGTATCTCGCATAACTCAAAAACGAATAATCTGAGAACGTTGAAATTTTGTATATATGGCTATAGCCTATACAACTATATGTTATATATGCTATAACATATAGTTGTGTACCTATTATTTTGGTTGTAATCAGCCGCACCAAAAGTATGAATTCCCTGTTTAATTCAATTAGTTCTGATATTATGTTATAACTCTTATACACGGGAGCAATTATCATATTATAGAACTGCCTTGATTTTATTTAAATTTACTAATTAATTTAGATGCTTTAAGTTTATATATTTATATACACTGGTGTGCAAAAATTAAGGACGAAGTCGAAAAATTAGCACATCAGCTGAACGAAGAGACAGAGCGGACAGAAAGACCAATCAGGAGATTAAGTAAGGTGATGTACGGTAGCACATGCGCAGATAGATATGCAGGTAGACGTAATGGGGGAGTGTCTGAGTAGTATAAAGCATGTTTTCGGTGTAAGATCAGTATTTCTGGCAAAGAGATTGCACGCCGTATAGCAGTTAAAATCACACCGAGTTGCTGCCTCAGCGAAAAATGGCGAATAATCAATCTGTTAGACGACATCTGGATGCTTTTATCCGAGGTCGAATCATTGGGAAGTTGGAGGAAGGCCGCAGTGTCACAAGTGTGGCTGCAGAGTTCGGAATTGCTCACAGCATCGTTTCACGACTTTGCAGACAATTTCAAACTACAGGAACAGCTATCCGAGGGTTTAGTAGTGGTCGTCCACGAGGAACCACACCCGCAGATGACCGGTATATTGCCTTATAGGCCAGAAGAAACAGGCGGCAGACAGCGGGAGAAATTGCTAGACACACGACACAGGCGACTGAACGACCGATATCGCGTTTCACCGTGGCCAGAAGACTGCACGGTGGTGGTCTGTTTGCACGACGCCCTGTAAGGTGTGTACCTCTAACGCCTGCCCATCGGAGAAGGCGTTCTCTGTGGTGCCGGGAACACTGGAATTAGAGAGACAATGAATGGGGACGAGTACTCTTTACAGATGAGAGCAGATTCAATCTGAGTAACGATTCTCATCGCATACTCATCTGGAGAGAGCGGGGAAGCCGCAATCATCCCTCGAACATCATTGAAAGGGACAGGTATGAAGGTGGCGGTGTTCTCGTTTGGGGAGGCATCATGCTTGGTAGTCGCTCAGACCTTCACATCTTCGACGCAGGTTCAGTCAACGGGACCCGTTTTTGTAACGATATTCTTCTTGCATATGGGCGTCTTTTTAGAGGCGCTATGGGTCTGCAATTCCTTTTCATGGACGACAATGCACCATGTCATCGCACAGTAGCTGCCGAACAGCTGTTAGAGAGTGAGGATATTGAACGTATGGATTGGTCGGTACGATCTCCGGATCTCAATCCCATCGAGCATGTATGGGAGTTTCTAGGCAGACGTTTGGCAGCTCGTACCTTACCACCAGTAACGATTCCGGAGCTTCGATTGGCGCTGCAAGACGAATGGGCAGCAATACCTCAACAACTCATTGACACCCTCATTCTCAGCATGGGCAGACGCTGTGAAACCTGCCTAGCAGTCAGGGGAGATCATATCCCCTATTAAAAACCGGATGTTTCTTGCTGGACACCCATCACAGGGATGTTTCGGCCTTCAGTCGCATTGCGCTCCATGCTACTTTTTCAATAAAGCTTCTTTTTATCCATCTTATTTCTCTCTTAGTAAGTGTTGCTTACATTACTCATGTCCTTACGTATTGGGGATCTTACGGTATTAAATGTGTTGATTTGGAAAGCTTTTGTACAAAGTTATATTGAAAAAACCGTCTAGTCCTTAATTTTTGCACACCAGTGTATATATATATATACCCACTCTGTAACTCGGCTCAGTGAGCTCAATTTTTTTTTTATTTTTCTATATTATTAAATTGTTCATTTTTTGTTTTAAAAATGATTTAATTAAGTTATTCCTATCTTCCGATTACGGTATTTAACTTTTAGTTAATCTGCATGCAACAGTTGTAGAATTACAAACAATTTAAAAGTTATTAAATTAAATACGGCTAAGCCTATTTTTTTTTTTTTTTAACCATAGCAGCAATCTTTGTTTCGTTTGAAACTTAGCAGGATAGTGAATTAAGACTTTCTGCACCTTCAGTGTCTTTTTGCCGAGTGGGACCAAAAGAAAACTTTCAGTTTTGTGCACCGAAAAGCCTTCTAGCTGCTGGCCGAATTGCTTGTTTTTGCGTAGAAAATGTAGGTTTAATTGGAAAATTTATTTTTAATTGTTTTAACTCTATTTGGTGTTTTATGTTTCTCTATATCTTTCAATTTTTAATTGCTTTGATGCGCAGTGAGAATTAATTGAATGAGAAATCTATCTTTAACGAAATTCGAGGAAATAAGTTTAAATGAAATGCAGGAAAAAATGCACATAATTTAATATTCCGTACAAGTCAGGTCGTGCACACATCAGATTTTTTTAAAAGTGGGAAGATCCAAGGTCATTTTCCAGCTTACCACCAACGGACTACACTAACTGAGCAAAAAAATCAAATAAAGGGGATTTTATCAAGGGAGAAAAACCTATTGCACACAGCTGTGGGTGTATAATTCGAAGACTATTTCAGTGGAATAGCTTTCTACCCTCTGCTTATAATCTTACGGAACTGAGCATGCACAAAATGTCTTAAAAGAGCTAAGAAATGCCGGTATGGAAAAATTCCTAGATGTGACACCCATAGCTTGTGGTAAATGCCTGTCGTGATAAACAGGATTAGTTTTTGTAGATTGGCTATGCCTGCTTAGTAAAAATGAGTTCATAGGAGTTGAGACAGTATTTTTTTCAAGGATAACATTTTTTTTTTTTTTTTTTCCCCATTATAAGAATTTAATTTTATTACTAGAAATATTTCAAAATATCCTAAGAGTCCCAAAAATGCTTTAAGAATGAATTATCAAAAAATGGGGGAAAATGCATATGTTGTCAAACCAAATTCTTAAAAAATATAAGAAGGCACACACAAACTTTGTTTACACTCAATCCATGTTACTCTGCCTCTGTAGCTTCAGGGGTTTTATGGATAGACATGGACATGGACATTTTCTGGACATGCTATTTTTAAATTATTTTGTGGTATTGCTATTGAACTGAATTTTATGGTTTAAATGCGAAGAACATGATATTTAATAAATAAAGGTAACACACAAAACTTTAAAAAAAAAAAAAAAAAAGAAAGAAAAGAAAAGAAAAATCTTTTGGAGCAATATAAAATCTGAAAGCTTTTAGATTCTTTTTTGGGAGAGGGGCATTTTTTTTTAAATCAGTTGCAACACTGAATTTGTATCGAGATTTGACATATAACATTTCTAGCTCACACAACGCGGAATCTTAATTATTTGGTAGTCAGACAATCAGCATAAAACAAAATAGCTGGAAGACATGAATTAATATATTATACTACAAAATTTAGTTCATTAGCCCAGTTACTTCCTTTAAGAATTACTGTTTAAAGCGCAACTCTATTGTCTAGACGTTTCAATGAATCGTAGAACGCATTAGCTTATTATGATGACAATAAAATTGTTTGCCATAAATATCCGTCAATTAATAGCGTATTTAGCACTGCCCGCATGATAAAAGAATAATCTATTCAGTATACTCATATTGTTCGCAGCATGATTGCATATTAAACAAAAAAAAGAATTGAACGATCTCGAATCAGCTAGCTTTAAATGACTTTTATCTTTCGACGGTGATCACACTTATCTGAAGGACAAATCTACAGCTTCATTTACCAAAACCTAACAGGCAACAGAGGTGATCTGTATCTGACGGAAGTTGTAAGGCAACTTGTTGCTGCAAGTGTTCTCGGAGTTAATTAAAATGCACAACCACGTTTCAGGCGCTACTCGTCAATTTGCATGGAAACAATCAGGTGGCAAACAGAAGCGAAAGAAAGATAAATATACCAACCATAACAAATTAGTTCGGGGCTACTCTCTAGGTATTGGGTGGGGGGAAAGTTTCTAGAACACTAAACCTATTAAATATCTTGGATTCAAAAGCTCTATCGCCATGCGATAAATTTAACATTTTCCAACTTTCATGTCTCTTTTTGTGTACATGTAGAACGCTTTACGTGGAAAGATTCACGATGGAAAAGCTTCATGTGAAAATATACACGTTAGAAAGCCTTTATATGGAAAAATGCACTGTCTCTGAATCTTAAATCCCAATCACATATGTTTCCGCTACGCGGGACTGGACGTCGAAAGGGATAACTCTCAGAATCCGCACATTTCCACGAAATATCTAGGTTACCATTTTTACTTACTAAACAGACTTGAATACTAAACAGTTGTAGAGACATTAGGTATTTTTTGGAAGCAGGAGTGATGAAAAATGCGCAACGCCTTCGCCGGGAATCGAACCACGGACCTCTGGAATACCGGCCCAGCGTGCAGAAACACTACACCACGAAGGCGGGAGAAATACAGTAATCGATTATCTCTCAGGTTGGGATCACATGATCCTTCAGAAGCAGATTTTTCGTCTGATTGGTTGATCTCTACACGGGACAGAGCTGCAAACGAAACATTTTCGGTGAGGTTTCAAAAAATGCCGCGTAGCCGGTACATCGTTTCAATAGCCAGGCAGGACTTCGTTTCCAGCTGAGCTGCTTCTTCTAGGAATCTCCCGTTTAAACCAGTACTACCAGCAGGAACCGTCGCTAGATGTGATAACCCCTTGGGCAAACATGGGCAACCACTAACCTACGTTTAGGACAGGCCTTGGCAACCTATGACCCGCGGGTCACCGAGTGACCCATTTCATAATTTCAAGTTACCCACGCCAGTTCCGAAAATAAAGTACAGAATATATGACGTAAAATTGTTGTGTCATAAATGTTCTGTTTGATAACCCTTATTCTACACTATCTTTCTACACCGTAATTTCCAAACATGAAGGGAAGAAACACTCTAATATCGGAAGAAGTATTTATCCCATTCTCCTCTTGAACAGCTTTTCAAAGTCCAAGGACGGTTGTAGGTCGACGTTTGGACAATCCGCTTTTTAAAAGTCCAAAGTATCCTGTTATGACTATTATAAGACCAACCTAACTTGTTATGACTATAAGACCAATGTATTCTGTTATGACTGTATAAGGTATTTCTCCCACTTCCCTAGCCTTCCTTCGTGGTGTAGTGGTCAGCACACTGAACCGGTATTTCAGAGGTTCGTGGTTCGATTCCCGGCGAAGGCGGTTGCATATTTTTCATCTTTCCTGCTTCCAATTAACCAAATGACTTTACAACTGTAAGACCAAAAGTATCCTGTTATGACTATAAGACCAACGTCCTGTTATGACTATAAGACCAACGTATCCTGTTATGACTATAAGACCAAAGCATTCTCTTATCACTATAAGACCAACTTATTTGGTTAGGTGTGTTGGGTTCTACAAATATACAATATCAATGTTCATTTTGTAAATTTTAATGTTTTACATTTTAGTAACCACGAAGGGAAGAAAATCCGCTTTAAAAAGAAAAGAGCATTATATATAGGCTTGATCAAATATAAATTCACATTTTTGCAGCTTATCTATTTCTGCGAAATTAACAGTCTGTACTGCTGAAAGTTAAATTATCCGTAGTTTAATTTCTCTTCGATGGTAATTAGAATATTGAAGACGCAGCAAGACTCGTTGACGGCGAAGCTATTTTAACATTCAAGGACGTTTTAACGTTGACACGTTATCCCCCCCTCGCATTGCAAAATAATCAATATTACAAAATCTTTAAGACGTATGCATATGGCAAGCTCTTCGTAAACAACGACGCGACCATTTCTGAGAGCAAAAGGAACTATGATGACAAATAAGATGGAATTCAACTCTAACCTTCCTACTGAATATTTCTTCTCGGGATTCCTCCCCTCTCTCTCTTTCTCTTTTTTTTTTTTTTTTTTTTTTTTTTTTTCTCTCTCTCTCTCTCTCTCTCTCCCGAACTGCTTCATTTTTATTCAACGTAGGTAACGCAAGGCCGGTGAAAATAAAAGGTAATTTAGCTCATTTAGTGAGTAACTGCAAAAATAATAATAAGGCAAAGCCAGTAATTCAAAAAATGTCAGTAAGGCAAATAATGAATAATTATGAAAGTATTTTATAAAAGCAAAAACAAAACAAAACAAAATCTGAATGCTTTCAGATTTTACATTACGTTTTTAACGTTTTGTGTGGTACCTTTATTCATTAAATATCATGTTTTTCGCAATTAAATTCAACAGCAATATCACAAAATATTTAAAAGAGCATATCTTTAGAATTTCCGATACACAATATCGCGCGCTGGAGATAATATTTCTCCCCCCCCCCTTAAAGTGTTGCCATTGCTCGCTTTGAAGTCGTTGAGTTTCTTAATCAAAAACTCATAAAGGCTTTACAAACTATGAAAGAGATAATAAAACAAATTCCAAATTTGGGTTTCCTTTTGCCCATATGAGGGTGGAGGCGTACGTTATTCAAAACTGGATGGCTCTAGGTACCGTTCTTTTATCGTAATGCAAAAGACATACATGCATTCATGTAGATTCTTTATTATTTAATTTCTTTAAATATATTACAGGGCTCTAATATTTGGTGGCAACAATCTTAAAAGTGATTTGCCGTTTATTAGTGAATCGACACAAAATGCCAAAACGAGATTAATAGCCCTTTGGGGTAGATATCACTTTGGGCTAATGAAACTTAAAAATTCGTTAAAATAATGTGAATAACGAATTCACATTTTGAGCTCTGAGACACTTCATCGCTTTAAAAACTGGCTCTTTGCCAAGTAGCATGGAAATTAAATTAAAAACTTATGTCTTTTGGAATGGCAGTTTTTGCCAAAGCGCGTGAGTAATAAATACCCTTGGAATGTAAAAAAAAAAAATCAGAGCGCCGCTAAAAATTCGAAAATTTCCGCTGCAGACTTGTAAAACATGCATTTGGGAAGAGAAAAAAACTTTTTTTTACGTTAAAAGCTAACCAAAAAAAATAGTAATTTTTTATTTAAAAAAACTAAGAAGAAAAAAATACAAAAAGGAAACGATTATCAAAAAAAAATTACACTGAGTTAACCAAAAAAAAATCGTGATTTTTTTATAACTTTTTTTTTAGCGTAATAACACTCGAGACCACTTTGTTCGTAAAGAGAAAAACATCGCGGCCGCCTTGTTCGTAGCTGAAAATGGGGAGGGGGGAAGAAATCAAGGAGGAAAAGGCAGGCGTGACACGTGATACTAAGTACCGTCATTGAGGCGTGACCGTTTCCTTCTTCTTTCCAACTTTATCAATGGGCTACGGAGTAATGGCGCGCTTATTCATAATAACATTGTGCGGCGAGTTTTACTACGCCTTTTGAACGCGTGTTCTTGATTAGAAACTGGTTTACAGCCGGTGCAATTTGGGTCAAGTGATTTAAAAAAGCTTTTTAGGCTAAGAATTCTTGCTGCTTCTCCTCAGGGGTTCACATTTCATGCATTTGTCAATGAAAGTATTGCATTGGCTATGGGCAGTCCATTCTGAAAATACTTGAATATTTGCTAGCTAAAAAATTCAATATGTGTAATAATTTTTTTTTTTTTTTTTTTTTTTTTTGGAAAGAGTATAAAAGATTCACTAGTGGGTACAAGCCTGGAATTCAGAAATAAGCTTGAAGGAACCGGTTTTTTAGCATAATATTTCATCCATAGTGCAGGATTTATGTATAAGCTTACACAAGCTAAGCCCCACTTTCTTGGGGGCCCCAAAAATTAAAATATAGTATAAATATAATATTAAAATATAGTATAAAGGGTCCCAAGTCCCATACCGTCTGAGCGGCACATTGTAGATATTAATTCACCTTAATTTTAACGTAGTTAGCAGCACAGTCCTTGTGCAATTAAACTGATGCAATGGCATTACTTTTTACATTTCAAATTCCGTTGAAAGAATACTTGTTCTGACATTCTGTCTCTTGGATGCGAAATCGACTACGCAATTTCGTGTTTTACTGCATGTGTAATGTGAATAAAAGCCAAATGCTATAGAAAGTCCTCCACGAAGGCATCCCTTTCCTGAATCAAAAAGACTTTAATTCTTTTCCTATAATCGATCAAACGACAACTTACAGAGGCCTAAATAATTGTCTTGCGACGTACGTATACAGTTTTTAGCCCAAATGAGCGTTAGCCCAAAAGGGCTATTAATTTCGTTTCGGCATTTTGCGTGGGTTCACTATAAAAGGTCTGAATCACTTTTCTAATGGTTGCCACCCATTATTAGAGCCCTGCATTATATTTAAAGAAATTAAATAATGAAGAATTTGCATGAATGTATGTATATGCTTCTCGAATTGTGAAAAAATAACAGTACCTAGAAACATCAATTTTTGAAAAACCTAGTCCTCCATTCGAATATGTGCATTTGGATATTGATTGATATTTAACATTTTGTAAAACATTGACGATTTTTTTATTAACAAATTAAACGATTTTCAAAGCGTTCCTGTAACATTAACATCTCGTGCACCTTCAAGCACGGATATTTTATGTGCGAGGTTTCTTTACATTTCTTACTGATATTATGTTGGTAGTGTAGCAACGGAAAGACGTTATAATGCTTCACGGTATTTTGCGTGAAATGACTTTGAATATCTGTACCACTCTTTCAATTCCCACTGAAAAAAACGCCCTTTTGGGCGTAATATAAAATCTACTGAATTCCGAGTCTTTCCTTTCGTTAAATTTTAAAGTGTCTCAGTTTTTATCTGGTCACGGTAAATTTGCAAGTTATCTGTTTCGTTTTAATCTACGATCAAACAATTTATGTGAATGTTCAAAAAGAGTTCCTCAGGGTGTGGAACATTTGATTTTCTCGTGCCCTACATTTGATGGCCCTAGATTATGCTTACAGAACGATTTGAAAATGTTCGGAGTGACTTGGCCAGTGAACTTATCTGTTTTCGTGAAGTCCAGACTGCTGTTCTCTGCTTTTGTTCGCTTTATTTATGCATGTAATTTTTAATGTTTATTTATACATGTAACCTTTAATGTTCTAATTAACTTACTTCTGTAAGCCCCGTGTTGTACATATGTGGTGCACGGGGAGTCTGTATGTTCTCAAAAGAAAAAAAAAGCTTTCAGATATTTTTTTATTTATTAATTTTGCTAATGTGTTTTTTGGCTTAAATATAATAATTTGAATTAAATGCACTTTTGGCGCTAAAATAATGCTGCTACATATATATCTAACTTTTAAGTCACGTGACCAATTTATGCAACGAAAATAACGTGGTTGAGTAAATCCAGATAAAAAATTAAGTACCAAAGTGTTAAAAAAAAAAAAAAAGAAAAGAAAAGAAAAAGAAAAAAAGGAAAACGAAAAGGCCAAAATAACCTATTTCCGCTCTTCTTTAACTGCCTACTGCAGTTACAAAGAATCACATAAAAACAAAAACAGCGCCATTTTTAAGGCTAATTGTTTGTTTCCTTCGTAACCGCAAAGCATTGAAACGAGAAATCAATTTTCTCTCCAAGTGTTCTTTCTGGCTTCTCTAACCGCAAAATGCTTGCAGGAAAAGCCTCTCACTTTTTTTAACACCTAGAAATTTATTTTTGGCTGTTACATTAATCTCGCTTTGTTAAAACATCCACTGGAACTCTCACCACCCCCCCCCATTCCTTATAAAAAAGGTTGCAATCTAAATATATATATATATATAGCCTAAAGGGACAATTTGCCCAGAAGAGCTACTAATTTCGTTTTAGCATTTTACGTTGATTCACAATAAACGGCAAATCACTTTTTAAATTGTTGCCACCCAATATTAGAGCCCTGTATTATATTAAAAGCAATTAAATAATAAAGAATCTGCATAAATGTATGTATGTTTCTCGTATTGTGATAAAACAACGGTACCTAGAGCCATGCAATTTTGAATAAAGTATGTCTCCACCCGAATATGGGCATCTGGAAGCCCAAATTTGGAATTCGGAATTTGTTTTATTATCGATTTCATATTTTGTAACATTTTAAGGAATTTTTGTTTAACAAACTCGACGATTTCAAAGCGAGCAATGGAAACACTGTAGGGGGGGGATTATCTCCAGCGCGCGCGACTGCGTATCAGAAATTCTAAAGATATTCCCTTTTAAATATTTTGAGATATTGCTGTTGAATTGAATTCTGTGGTTTAAGTGCGAAGGACATGATATTTAATAAATAAAGGTAACACACAGAGCATTAAAAAAAACGCCCCTTTGGGCGTAATATAAATTCTGAAAGCTTTCAGATTTTTGTTTCCCCATCTTTTTTTTTTTTTTTTTTTTTTTTTTTTTTAAGATTTAATTTGATAATAAATCTTTAAAGTACTTGGCTGTTCTTCCAAAATTGAAACAATATTTACCTTTACCAATTGATTAAACTGCTTTCTGCTGTTGTGCTGTTGAATTAAATTGAGAACTCCAAAAGAATTAAAAAATTTGAATTAAATAATTTGAAGCTCCGGTGCTTGTTTCTGCTCAAACAGAAAAATTTGAAGTTATTAAGAATATATGTTATCGTTTGAACAAATTTTAAGAAAAACAACAGAGAGACTTGCGATCTACAGTTTACTACAAAATTTCATCACAACCTGTATTCTAAATGGCGGACACAAGAATAAAAAATTTTACAATCGACCCATTACAAGATTTTAGTAATCTATTTAATTTGTGACATTTATGGTATCAAGTAATGCTTGTAGAAAAAATTGTTAAGAAGGCAAACAAAATGACTTCTTAAATTATTACCTTACGCTGTGTTGAGCCCAGCGTGCAGAACCACTACACCACGAAGGCACGTCAGGAAGGCGGGAGAAATACCTTACATACTCCTCCTCTTAAAGGGCGACTGGGGTTTTTAGGGGACCCAATAGCCACATGCAGGGTGGGGAGAAATCATCATCCACTACCCTTTTAGTTCGGGCGCCCCTGTAGAGAGATTAGGAGTTTTTGGAAGCTGGAGAGATGAAAAATGACCAATCGCCTTCGCCGGGAATTGAACCACGGGCCTCTGGAATACCGGCCCAGCGTGCAAAACCACTACACGACGAAGGCACGCCAGGGAGGCGGGAGAAATACCTTATATACTCCTCCTTTTAAAGGGCGACTGGAGATTTTAGAGGACCCAATCGCCTATCATTATCCAACACTTTTTCGTTTGGGCGCCACTGTAGAGACATTAGGTATTTTTGGAAGAAGGCAAGATGAAAAATGAGCAATCGCCTTCGCCGGGAATCGAACCACGGACCTCTGAAATACCAGGTCAGTGTGCAGAACCATTACACCACGAAGGCACGCTAGGAAAGCGAGAGAAATACCTCATAAGTGTTTTCAGATAGCTCAACCAAATTATTCATAACAAAAGAACAGAAGAACAGCCAATCGAATATTAAACCCGAAAAGAAGAATTTTATTGATGGTTTACGAAGATGTGGGCTTACATCATCTGAACTTTTGGGGTCCCCTCGTTTTAAAGCAGAAGGCATGGGGTATTTGGGGGCCCTTAAACGAAGAGCCCCTTGCGATTGCTAGTTTCCAGACTCTATGATAAGTCGTCCCCGGACATCAACAAGGCTTCAGTGTTATATTGTACCGTCAAATTCTATAACTAGCATCAACAGTTTATGACATGTGATACATCGCATTCGATTAACACTTCGTAATAAAAATAAACTTTCTAAAATTAATTACTGATAGCGCTTGATGTTATTCAGTTCTCAAACGTCTGATGAAAATCATCGCATCGGAGGAAAAACATGTCAGAGTACAATTTAAAATTAAATATCAAAGCTGCCTTAGTTTGACAGAGATTTTGAATAAAACTCTATACATTTCCACCGAGAAGGAACACAAGACTTCTTCAGGAACAAAAAAAAATTTTGCGAGCAAAAAGGTTAATCTATAAAACGTTTGAAACTACACAAACTAAAAAAACACACTCAAAGCGAAATAACGATTTAATAGAACAAAACTGCAGAGCATAAACAAAGAATTTCAATTAAGACACAATAACACGCCGAACAAATACTAATTCAGAAGTCAAACAACAAAAATCAGCGTTATATTCACAAAATTTTCACAGGACTAGTTTCGATGGTTTTACCGAACCATCATCTTCAGCTGCAAAACCGCAAATGAACAAGATAGGAAATAATGATTAGATAAGATAAGGAAGCCTGGACAAGAATAAGCAAGTGGCGCCATCTGTTGGCGAAACCAGAACTAAAACATAATTTCTCTAAAAGCCGAAGGCAAATTTGGATTGGAATTAGGATCGTTAACTAGAACAGAAAGATTTTTATGAATGTGAAATGCCTCTAGAAAATCCAGTTCTCCAATGGAAGATGTTTTTTGAATAATTTTGGCAGCAGAAAAATTGAAAGTGTGATTTTCGGACCAACAATGTTGAGCAACAGAAGACTTCTGTGTTTCCTTTTTTCTAACATATGCCTCATGTTCTTTGACGCGAAATTTTAAGGCTCTCTTAGTTTGGCCAATGTAAATTAAACCGCACTGGCAAGGAATCCTATAAATACCCCAGGAATTCATATCCGGAATGGGGTCCTTGAGTATAGAAGTTGGAATTTTATTGATGGGAGAGTAAACAACCCGAAAGTTAAATTTCTGCAAAATATGAGCAACTTTATAGCTAATTGATGGAAGGACGGGAATGACAACAGAATTTTTATAATCTCCTAAAATAAGAGTGTGGCTTTTAGTGTGTTGAGATGAGAATTTTTTAACTGCTTGATTAATAATGTTGGGTGAAAAGATCCTTCACCTTCGGACTTATCCAAAATAAAAACTGCGATCAAATCTTCGCAAATCATTTCAAGCAACTTAAAACATTCGCTTATCCCATCTGTTGCGAATTGTGCCAGATTATATGCTCTTCCCAAAATTCATAAAAGTGGTATTCCTTTCCGCCCTATTGTATCAAATTTAGGTACTGCCTCGTATCCATTAGCTAAATATTTAGTTTCTAGATTTTCCACTCTATTAGACAATAACATTTACACATAAAAAATTCAATAGAGTTTGTAAAAAAGGTTAAAAACATTTCTCCTCGTAATTTACTCATGGTTTCTTTTGATGTAAAATCATTATTCACCAATGTCCCAGTGGAGGGTGCATTAAGATGTCTAGAAACCAGACTTCGCGAATTTCATTTCTCTTGCATCGAAATTGAGGAGCTAATTTCTCTCACTCAACTCTGTTTGAAACAAACACATTTTGTTTTCCAAAATAAATATTACAAGCAAACTGAGGGATTAGCCATGGGATGCCCCCTCAGTCCCATCCTGGCTGATATCTACATGCATTATTATGAATCAAAATTGTTTGAAACTTTAAACTTCCCGGCATGGTTCCGCTACGTAGACGATACTTTTACCCTGTTTGAAGGTAATAAAGATGATTTAAATAGAGTTCTTTCAACAATGAATTCTATTGATCCTGCTATTCAGTTCACTTTTGAACTTGAGACTTGCAATTCTCTTCCGTTTCTCGACATTCTGGTCACACGTAACACATCCAACTTCAGTACTACAGTTTACCGTAAACCTTCATCGGTTTGCCTTCCACCACACTTTAAATCATGTCATCCGACTAAACAAAAGTTAGCTTCATTTTATTCCTATGTTTTCCGTGCTCTTCAAGTTTGCTCCTCCAAACTAGCCCTTGATGAAGAACTAAATTATTTAAAAGCAATAGCTATTGACAGGGGCTTTTCACCCAACATTATTAATCAAGCAGTTAAAAAATTCTCATCTCAACACACTAAAAGCCACACTCTTATTTTAGGAGATTATAAAAATTCTGTTGTCATTCCCGTCCTTCCATCAATTAGCTATAAAGTTGCTCATATTTTGCAGAAATTTAACTTTCGGGTTGTTTACTCTCCCATCAATAAAATTCCAACTTCTATACTCAAGGACCCCATTCCGGATATGAATTCCTGGGGTATTTATAGGATTCCTTGCCAGTGCGGTTTAATTTACATTGGCCAAACTAAGAGAGCCTTAAAATTTCGCGTCAAAGAACATGAGGCATATGTTAGAAAAAAGGAAACACAGAAGTCTTCTGTTGCTCAACATTGTTGGTCCGAAAATCACACTTTCAATTTTTCTGCTGCCAAAATTATTCAAAAAACATCTTCCATTGGAGAACTGGATTTTCTAGAGGCATTTCACATTCATAAAAATCTTTCTGTTCTAGTTAACGATCCTAATTCCAATCCAAATTTGCCTTCGGCTTTTAGAGAAATTATGTTTTAGTTCTGGTTTCGCCAACAGATGGCGCCACTTGCTTATTCTTGTCCAGGCTTCCTTATCTTATCTAATCATTATTTCCTATCTTGTTCATTTGCGGTTTTGCAGCTGAAGATGATGGTTCGGTAAAACCATCGAAACTAGTCCTGTGAAAATTTTGTGAATATAACGCTGATTTTTGTTGTTTGACTTCTGAATTAGTAAAGAATTTCAAATTAATAAAAAAAAAAAGAGAGAGACGGCTTAATTCTTCCCCCCTTGCCTCCCCCAAAAAGGGGGATCTGAGTCTGATCATCCTAGAAAAATAGAGAGTTTTGTTCAAAATCAATGTCAAACTACAAGCAGGGCTGTGGAGTCGGAGTCGGGCAGATTTTCGGGTAAAAGGATTCGGAGTTGGAGTCGCTAAAAACAGGTCGACTCCGACTCCAGTTTTCGTTGGACACTTTGAATTTGAAACGAAATTAAAATGAATTGAAAAATAATCTATGACAACCTGAGTTATTATTTTTATTTATGAACTGTATACATTAATAAATAGTTATTTTCTATTTTATTGACCTATTAATAAATAAATATAAGGGAGGAGGATGGATGTGATATTTGCCATTAGTGATTAAACTGATTCATTTAGTTACAAATCTCACTGCTAAATTTAGGTAAGCAGCAAGTCCTAAAATTGATGCCATTCTTAGGAAGCGAGCAGAAAAAGGAGCAATTATCGATCGAGCAACGCGATAAGGAAGTACATATTTGATCATAACGAGGTTTTTAGAATTAAGAACTGTTTGTAAATAACCCTAATGTTTCATTAACAGAAAGACTGTGGAATGATCTTGCACAATTGGAAACTCTTCTTTCTATAACATATATAGCCACAAAAAAGCTGCAATCTGAAGAATTGACAGGAGGCGAGAATGGGATGTTTGTTCTTTCTGAAGTGGAGAGTTTATTGCAAAAGGAATCATTTCTTCAATAAAGAAAAGAGAAACTAGTTTGCTAGACAATGAGATCTTGTTGGGTTCAATATATGGAGATCCGAAACACGGAATTTTCTTGGATGACGAACCAATTAAAAAGGCAAAGAAAGCCATCTATGAACTTTCATTAAGAATGAAATTATTCTCAGAACAATTGGAGAATTCGAATCAGGACAGTCAAACTGCAGATATTGCAATTGAGCCTCTATCATCCTTTTCCGTTGATGAATTAGATTCTGGGAAATATTTTTGGATAATATTGAAAAGGCTGAGGCAAAGCGAATGAAAATTTAAAAAAAACCAAGAGCCTTTACTCAAGAGATAAAGATAAGTACTCAAAGATAATATAAAGATAAGATAAAGATAATATACCCAAGATATAAAAATGAAAAAATACAAACAAGATTTCTGCACGGCCTATGAAGAAATAGATATATATGATTGCATTTGCAAGACATCGCTTTTATAACTTATCAAAATCTATCCCAAAAAGTTAAAAGAAGTATCCCTAACAGTAAAAGCTCTTCCTAAAGTTACTGTAGAAAGACTCCTCAGCTCTGAAGTTTATCACATCTGATCTATGGCTCTCCAACAAAGAAGATCTTGCCGAAGCTATACTGCTTCTCAGAAATAAATAATGCCAGTTTTCCATTTCATAATAAATACTAATATAAATAATTTGCTTCCAGGAGTCGGAGTCGGTCATTTCCCTACTGACTCCCTAGCCCTGACTACAAGTGCTTTTTTTTAACTCAGTTTTCAAAAATCAGAGTATTATGTACTCTTGAGTTTCAATATCACAGTGCGAGATTTTGTTGCCATATACTTCCAATATTCGTCTTGCTAATAATGTTTTACAGATTCTAAGCTATATTTTAATTTTATAACAGTTTATTTTAATCAACTATCCATTTTATCAATTCTTGTTTACAACTTACAACTCCTTATTACCAGAATGAGTTTTTAGAATGGCATTGAATACAAATGAGTTAGAAGTAGTATTTAAGGAAGGTTCAACTAACTTCGACAGAGAGTGCTAGGAATCGTTAGTAGCGCGTGTTTGCCTTCGGGCTAAGTCCCTCTAGAAGCTGTTACGCTCGGCCGTACTATTACGTGCCTTTTGATATTCGTCGGCTAGTTTATGGGTCAACTTAAATAATTGTGTCTAGCTTCGGCTAAGTCTCGTTTAGATAGTTTTAGTTTAGTTTCTTATTTCTCATTCTGACTCAAGGTCCAAGTAGAGGCTTCCTTTAAGCCCGAGAAGGGGCCGACTGTTATTCTTATTTGAGTGAATAAAAGGGTAACTAAAGCCTCTCGAGTCTACGTCTTAGGTGTTAGGAACTCAGCGATAAGTCGCTACATAGTTCACTGAGTTCCTCGACGTTCATCTTAGACAAAAAGAGTTAAGAACCCTACAAGATCATTTAAGAAGAAATACGCAGAAATGGTTAATGACTCGTAGATTTTGGTAAGAAAAGTTTGAAGCTAGGATAACGCCTTAAATTCCTTTTAAGTCTGAAGACAGGATAACTCCTTAAGCTCCTTTAAGTTCCTTTAAGTTCGAAGACAGAATAACGCTACATACATGCACTTAAATAAGCTTCACATGTGATTATTCAATTCATACACTTTTCAGGAAAAAGTACTATAAGAACTCCGGTACTTTTGATAATGGAATAAAATATTTGTTAAACTTTTTTTGTTTAAATTTTTGTTCGAAACACAGAAAGAATTCGTTAAATCGGGAAATAACGCAATATACAGTAAGACCCCGCTTAACGCTGTTTCGTTTAGCGCTGTTTCGGTTTAGCGCTCTTTTATTTCAACCCGGGGATTCTCCGAAATTGTGCGCAGCGCTAGGTTTCCAAATAACATATCCGAAACAGTGTAGTTGTGTTTCTTGCTTTGTGGACGCATTTTTATCATTTGAAACAACATTTGTTGACATTATTGTAAGTTTGTATAATACTATAACGATTAATACAGTGACAAATATTATGATCTTTAGTTTTTATCATGGGTGATAATAAAAAACAAGAAAAGAAAGCAACCAGAAAAGCATTTCACTGGAAACTCAAATGCAAGTGATTAGAAGATTAGATTATGGTGAACGTCAATCTCAAATTAGTGCTGCATTGATTTTGGCAACTTCAACAATAAGGACAATTCTTAAGAATAAAGAAAAAATACTGTCATCGGCAACTGCAACTACGTCAAGCTCTGCAACTAGAATTACCCGTTCTAGAAATAACATTATAGAGGAAATGGAAAAACGACTCTCTATATGGATTGACGACGAAATTGAACGCAATATGCCATTAAGCCAATCTATCATAATGTCTTCTTGACAAAAAGGCAGAAAATTGGAAACCGAGAATAGACTGAATGATCTGACTGAGAATTTTATTTGTTTTTAAAAGTATATGCGTTTATATTGTTTTTATTTTTCTAAGAAATAAATGTTTGATTTTATTTTTATTAAAAAAACATTATTAAATTTAATGCCTAACCATTTTTTATCCGTCTTCCCCTAACCCCATTATTTACATGTTAAGATAGCCTGGCTTAGCGCTGTTTCGCATTACGCTCTACTTCGATGGAACGTATCCCCCGCGTTAAGCGGGTCTTACTGTACACATGAATAAGCTTCACATGTGATTTAAATGTGGTTATCCAATTTATACACTTTTCAGGTAAAAGTGGTATAAAAACTTCAGTACTTTTGTGAATTTGTTAAATCCTGTTAAAATGTTTGTTAAACTTTTTTTTGTTTAACTTTTGTTCGAAACACAGAAAAAATTCGTTAAATCGGGAAATAAGTTAAACATGTGTTACCGAGATAAACTCTGATACTAAACTAAACCAAGATAAACACTGATGATCTAATTTTAAAAATTCCAGAATTGCCGATTCAAAATCCTGCAAATTAAGATACTTCTGCTGAGTAATTATTAATTATTCACTTACCCCTTTTGGGTAGAGTATCTTCAGGAGCGATGAGGACTTGAAAAGTTTGTCGTTTACCTTCACGGAATTTTTCGCTAGAGCAGCAGACGACAGCACCAGAGGGGCCACCGCCGCCAACAGCACACCCAGGACGGCCGGGTAGGACCTCAGAGCGACGAACCAAGAGCGCAACATCGGGAAGAACGAGGAGCAACAACAGCGACGTGAAGACAGGTGCGTCGAGGTGAGAGATTCGCGGGCTTTTTGAGATTTCCCGCGCGCGGGTCCGAAGTAGAATTGCGGATTTCGTTCAACTCCATTGCGCATGAGGGGAAGAGAAGAGAAAAAGGGGCGCGCGTAAGCGATCGGAGCCACTTGGTCGGTAGGGGAAGTGGTGTTTTCAGTTAGGATGGGCTCGTTATTTGACGAGAAAAAAAATCGTGGTGTAGCTGCGGCGCTTGCCGTCTTTTTCGAGAAATTGTTGTTTTCGTTGTTCTGTAACAATAAAATTCTGTAAAAATAATTCTGTAAAAATAAATGCTACAGATTAATAAATGTCTCGGAAAAAAAAAAAAAAAAAAAACTAATTAAAAATCTGAAAGATTTTTTTTTTTTACATTACGCCCAAAGGGGCCTTTTTTGAACGTTTTCTGTGTTACCTTTACTTATTAACCCTTTGTTGCATCATGTCCACTCCAGTAGATAACAGTTTAAATTTGTTTATTCTTCTGTAAATGCCTTAACAGATTCCATTCCTGTGTTTATTCATTCTACATTATTAGAACTTTAAACTGTCGATCATAGATGGCTGTATGGCATCACTAAATAAAGCATTGCTTTTTGGAAAATGGGCTGCTACTTCTGTTTCCAAGTTAATACAATTTCTCATAGTAAACATTATATAATATTGCTTACTATACTGCCATTTTTTATTCATAATAAGTCATTTTAGACATTTTATTTTAAATGTCAGTTTGAGAAAATTGTGGAGTGGGTAGAAAAAGATCTACCGAAAAGAGTGAATTGAAACCCAAATGGACTGCTTATCAAGCCAAAACACCACTGGAAATGTTTATGTTTGGCAAGGAATTTCTAGAACATTTGACATTTCAATCCAATAGGTACAGGTTACAAAATCGTAACAAAATGAATTCCATCACAATCGACGAAATGAAGGTATTTTGGGGGATATGTATGCACATGTCAGTTGTAGATTTACCATTTAGAAGATGGTAATGATCACTGCAAACAAGGCAGGAAATGATTTCAAATGCAATGACCGTAAATCATTGGGAAGAGATTTGTATGCATGTACGTATATGCATGCTGTCCACTGTAGTGAACAAACTGTAGCAATTAGTTAAAACAAAATTTGAATAAAACTATTTTTTTTTATTATTACTAAGGTTATTTTAAGCAGAAAAAATACAAACATTTTCGTATAACTTCTCTAGATTATTTGTATGCAACAAAGGGTTAAATATGATGTTCTTCGCACTTAAACAGTAAAATTCAATTTAACAGCAATATTGCAAAATAATTTTAAAATGAGCTTATCTTTAGAATTTCGGATACACAGTCTCGCGCCGCTGGAGATTAAAATGTTTTTTTTAGGAGGGGTTCGTACAGTGTTGCCATTTCTCGCTTTAAAATCGCTGAGTTTCTTAATCAAAAAGTCATAAACGCTTTACAAAATATGAAATAGATATTAAAACAAATTCCAAATTAAGGCTTCCAGATGCCCATATTCGGGTAGGGGATTACGTTATTCAAAATTGGATGGCTCTAGGTACCGTTGTTTTATCACAATGCGAGAAATCATTATTTAATTTCTTTAAATATTATTAAGATTAATTATAGATTCTTCATTATTTAATTTCTTTAAATATAATGCATGGCTTTAATAGTTGGTGGCAACAGCTTGAAAAGTGAATCGACGCAAAATGCCAAAACGAAATTAATAGCCCTTTGGGCTAAAAATATTTGTCAACAAAGAACCGAATGTAAATATTTTATATGAAGTATAGTAATATTAGGTTTTAAATTATTTTGAATGTTCAAAAACTCTAAAAACGTTGTTTGTCACAGAGATCCAATGTAATTAACTATTTTATTCTTGTCAACCGGTCAACTGGTTTCAGTTTTTTGGCAAATCAAACAACCACGAAATCTTAAAATTAATATTTGATGTATTGACTCCGTACGTATTTTTAAAGCAGTTTCATTTTGGTCATACGCCAGAAGAGAACCTATTTCCGAAATGTTAGAAATTAATATATGCCATCTCAGATTTTGGTGGCTATAACATGTTTAAGAAATTTCGGGACTTCTCTAACGGAGTCTCTTCAAATTACAACGCATTGTCAGATTGTTAGATAATTTATCACTCATCATTTTACTTCGAAACCTTATACTTCGCGCTTCTGTAGTATTTTTTGCTTGTGAATAGTTTCCAGATTAATGCTGTTTTCCTCACTCGAACTGAATACAAATATTTTTAAAAATTGTAATATATCACTTATATAATAGTAAGCAAAGTTTGTATGATTTGTGTTATTTTCAGTGAATCCCAAGTGCAAAGTCTAGCACATTTTCACTAACTTCAAACCTAGCAAAACATTTAACAATTTCTAAACAAAAATATTTTAAATGTGTAAAAAAAAAAAAGCTTATTTCGCTATACATTGACTACCAATAAGTATTTGGACACCTGTGATAGAAAAGAAAAACTAACTTTATTCAAAATCAATAGTTGGTAGAATAGTCGGCTTGGAGAACACATAGAAGTCCCTTAACCGATTTTGCACGGGTAATGCACCCTTGAATTCGGCGATGCAACTCGTCCCAGAGGTTCTCGATAGGGTTCAGGTCTGGACTCTGGGCAGGCCAATCCATTCGATGAACTCCATTGGCACCATACCAAGCCTTGGTTAACGTCGAAACATGACAATTGGCATTGTCGTCCTGAAAGCAACAGGGGTCCAACCCGTAAAACTGCCACAACGTAGGAAGCACATTGTCATATAAAATAGTGCAGTAGGCATCGGAGTTGAGCTTACCATGAATGGGGACCAAGGGTCCCAGCCCATAACAGGAGAAACACCCCCAGACCATAATTCCACCTCCGCCGAACTTAACTGTTGGCACAATGCATTCTGGCAGGAGACGTTCTCCAGGTAGACGCCAGACCCAGACCCTGCCATCCGAACGGTGAAGGGTGAACCTTGATTCGTCACTCCAAAGAATCCGTTTCCACTGATCTACGGTCCAATTTCGATATGCTTTGCACCACATTAACCGAGCAGCGCGGTTGGACTTTGTGATCAAAGGCTTATGGGCAGCAGCACGACCATGAAAACCAAGCAGATGTGCTTCCTCACGGATGGTATTCATTGAAACAATACTCCCGGATGCCTGTTGAAACTCCTCGCGGATGAGGGCCATCGGTTGGGTGCGGTTCTTCCGAATTTCTCTGGACAGCACTCGTCGGTCTCTATCTCCCAGTTTCGTTGGTCTGCTGACTCGGGGTACATTCCGACAATCACCGCTCACCTTCGACTTCTTAATCACATAGGCCACTGTCGATTTTGAGTACTTCAGATCGCTAGATATGTCCCTTAAGGATCGGCCACATTTGTGATACCGGATAATTATACCTTTCTCGAAATCAGAGAGCTCCGAACTGCGAGGCGTCTTGCATGCGACTAAAGCCGATGCTGTTTTCTACACGATATGTACCGGCGGATTCCTTGTCGTACCTTAGGACCGCAGATATCGTCATTTGCATAGGTGTCCAAAATGCTTTATAGCAATGGTCTCAAACTCAGGTTTCATGCGGGCCTTATGCACGGCAACAGCTGACGGACTGAAAACAGCTAACGGCCAGAATTTTTTTTTTTAAATGGAAATTGAAAATTTTAGTAACAAAATAAAAAAAATATTTTAAATTACTCCCATTAATTATTTATCAAAACCTCCAAAAATAAAACAATTCAGATTTATATTTATTTTTTATCCGAAAATCTAAAATTGATGCCTGTAAGACATTTTCTTTGGTCATATACTGTAACTCAAATGTATTCATGGCTAAATCTTAAATTCTTAGCTTGATATTTTTTTTTTTCAAATGATTCTAACATGTTTAATTAATCTTTATAAGTAGTTTACTTTAACTTGCTAAGTTTTCAGAAGAAATTAGCCAAGTGGGACGAAACTTAAGAATAAATAATGACAAGCTAGTGCCTTTTTCTTATTTCTTAAACTTTTAGAGTCATTAGGATTTTTTTTTAAGCAGGAGACTTGAAAAAATCAGCATGGAAGATGCATGACGCACGGTTCCTGCATCACGTCCGAGTCATAATTTCCAACACCTTCCTTGTTGATCGTTACCTGTCTTTGTTTTTTTGTTTTGTTTTGTTTGTTTGTTTCTTTGTTTTTGTTGCACTCCGAATAATAAACATGTTTACTCACCCCGTTCGTGTCCTTTCTTTTTTGACTTTTCTGTTGACACTACCGCGCCAGGAAAGCGTTTCGGACCCCGCATTGCTATGTGATTTCCCATCACCTAGAAGTACTCTATGTCTCCTGAAAGTTTGTTACCGCTGTATTGATACACCCTGTATATATATATATATATAGAGAGAGAGAGATGGAGTATATAATGATGAAAATTTAAAATTGGTCTGTTCTAGTAAAAGACAACTGAAGCTTATGATTTTTCTGGTGATTATTTTTCTGAACAAGTAGTCATACGTAGTCGTGGATCTATTTTATCTTTTGCATAATTTATTGACTAAAACATAATAAAGCCATACACAAGCATAGAAATGATGCCATAATTATATAATTACAATTAATGCCTTCTCTACGATATTCTATAATTACAAGTTTACGTTTTACGTAGGTGAAGACAGAAAAAAAAGGGGGGAGAGGCAGTAGATGACACTTAACTAAAATAGAAGCAAGCATGAGAAAAGTGAAGATTGCGTTATTGATGTTAAATTAAGAAAGGTGTAGCTAGATAATTTCTCAACACAAGGTTATAATATCTCTGTTATTAATACTAATTTAGAATTTAGTTACAGTTTCAGTTTATTCCAAGTAAATGAAAGATTTTACTTCCTCGTGCGAAGTAAAGGAAATATTGTAATGACGAAAAATTCCGGGTATGATATTTCAACAAAAATATCCATTTTCACCGTTATCGAATGCAATTTAACGATGTTTTGGGGTGATATCTGTACGTAAGGACTAAATAAAGGATTGTTTTTTTCTCAAAATGCATTAATAAAATTGATTTAAAATGGATTCAGAAGAGATTTTTTTCGTCACGTCTGTACGTAAGTACGTATGTATCTCGCATAACTCAAAAACGTGTACCCTTAGAACGTTGAAATTTTGTATATAGGACTGCTATAACGTAGATGTGCACTTCCCTTTTTGGTTGCAACTCTATTACTCGGCTCGGAGAGCTCAGTTTGTTTTAAATTCTTACATGTTGGTAAATTGGGCATTTTTTCATTAAAAATTATTGAACTATGTTGCTAGTATGTCTGGTTAAGGTTTTATGCCTTTAGTTAATCTGCATGCAATAGTTGTAGAATTATCAAAGAGTTGTTTAAGTGCGGCTAAGCCTAAGTTTTTTTTTAAACCATAGCAGCCATATTTGAAACTGACAGACCAGTGAATGAAGTCAGTTTCTGCACCTTCAGTGTCTTTTTGCCTAGGGGGACGAAAAGGAAACTTAGTTTTGCGCACCGAAAAATCTGCCTTCTTGCCTGCTGGCGGAACTGCTTGTTTTTGCGTAGAAGCTCTAATTTTAATTGTAAAAATTGTTTTTTAAATTGTTTTAATGGTGTTTTTTTTTTTTTTTTTTTTTTTTTTTTCTATATTTTTAAATTTTTAACGAAGATATTTTGAGGTGTTATGTATTTTTGCCTTGATGCGAAGTGAGAACTGAATTAATTGAATATATTTCTGAACATTTTAAATTTAATCTTACTTAAATAAAAGTTGTTAATTATACGCTTGCAATTTTGCATGTTTTATATTTTCTAAGCAATAAATTGATATATTTTTTTTAATTTTACATTTTAATTTTATTTTACTTTTGTTTTCGTTTCTGCGGGTTGTTTTCGTTTGAGTGAAACAAAATTTGATTGCCGATATGAACAATAAAAACATGTTCCGTGTGGATTTCGCGCAACCACACGGAACTATGGTACTTAAAATTCTAAGAATTTGTAACATGTAACAACAGGAATTGGGAATGTTTTTAGTCAGCATATATTTATTCTTTATATGCTGAGAAGCTGTTGCACATCAACGTCGTTGTTTGCTTTTATTTATTTATTTATTTATTTATTTTTCCCCCAATGATAATATACATACATTTTTTAAATGTGGCAACCCAAAGTCGCCATTCAAAATTATTATTTTATTCTCAACTTAAATATATTTTCATCACTTTAAGGGCATGTGTATTTTGCTATTTTTTTCCTTTTTTTCTTTGTTTTGTGTGTTTATATAGTATTCTTTCTTGGTATTTTTGCATGTGGTAAGACTACTCAGCCATGGGCTCGCTCGACCCTCTCAAGTGGCTGCTATTTCTGAAAAACTTTAGTGAGGTAAACCAGATACCTATTGCAGGTTCTAGCTTACCAGTTACCCAAAAAGGGTCATGTGGCGGATTACGGAATACTGATTCTTACATTCAAGGGCCTTTACGTACGGTGGCGCATACCCTTGAATTAACCCTTATTTTTAATCATATATGTAGTCGCTGCTAATAAAGTGCGTACATTCTGTGAATTGCTTCGCAACAGAGTACTGTGATTAATTGTTTTCAAATTGTTTTTTGTTTATAATTCCTCTAAAAAATGGGATTACTGTTTAGAGCAAGTGAACAACTAAATATATTATTAGTATTATTTTCATAGTAGTAAAGATTCGTAAAAAGAAACAATTGATTAATAAAAACTTTTATCTTTCAAATTAACAAAATAATTAAAAAAGCAACTTTTTATTTATCTCTATAAAAACCCAGCTAAATCTTACCCTTAATTGGGCAGAATTTGATTTATCTGTTTCTGATATGCAATTACAATTTTCAAATAATCGAAAAATTTCTAAAAAAATTACTAATGATTATATCTCTTTTTCATTAACAGTTTATAATTATTATGTACCTGAGATGTTTTCAATATTTCAATTGCTTATAACAAATGCATTTTAGTAATTTGTATTAATATTGGTTTAATTTACTTAAATATTTTGGATCAGCAGAAGAAAGAAAAAATTTCACACTAAATTCTTAAAAATAAATTTTCCGAAAAAAAAAAAAAGTTTCTAAATTTTCAGTCAAATTAGTTTCTTTATCTGAATTTTTATTTAATAGCAAATGACATAAATGGGCTTTCGACTTTCAAATAGTATATTGAGAGAAAATCATATGATGCATTTTATATATGGAATGAAAATTAAATTTTTTTATTTAGTGCCATAAATATTTTTTAGAAACATGTTCTAGAAAAAAGAAAAAGTTTGGAGCACAAAATAGAAAAAGGAAATTGCAGCGAGAGGAAGCTAATCAAAAACTGGCAGGATCTCTAAATAAACAATAGGATTAGAAACACAATAAGATTAGACCAGTTGTGTAGCTAGGGTGGGGCAAGGGGGGACATCCGTCCCCGGGCGCAGCGTCCAGGGGCCGCCAAATTGATGATACACATTTCAGAATGAAATGCTCTCCATTCTTGGAACACAGAAAGAGGCACAAAATCTTTTAGGTGTTCCCGAGCGCTTAAAACCTTAGCTACGCCCCTGGATTAGACGGACAAGCAATTGAACTAGGACCGTCAACATCAACATCTGGTTTGGAATTTCATAATGAAAATTTATCTCAAAATGTAAATTCATCAGAATAGGATCAAGAAGAAGCAACGATTTGTACCAATCGAAAACTTAGATGCTGACGTAGAAAATTCGCCGGGTAATAACGTAATATCTCAAAACGAAGATTTTTGAATTTAAACAATCCAGCTACCTGGCCTGATACAATTCCTGTAAAAATTGGAGATTATTTAATTGAAAATGTCCCTCCCTGCTCGATAACCAAACATTTTCCGAGCGATAATTCTGGCAGAAAGTTTTCAGAATCTATTATAGAACATTACCGAATGGAGAAAAAGTATTTAGAATTTATTTATATTCTAATTCCCGAAACGCAGTTTTTTGCTTCCCATGTAAACTTTTCAGTGAGAAGCATTCACAGCTTATTAAGGATGGATGTAATGATTGGGCACATTTAACCCACATTTTGAAAATACATGAAAGCAGTCTCCTTAAACATAGTTCAAAATGCAGTGAACTCAAAATGTCTTTGCGTAATTTATGTACTATTGATGCAGCTCAACAAAGATTTTATGATGCAGAAAAGGTTTACTGGAAATCGGTTATTGAACGGCTTATTTATTTAATTCAATATTTAGCCCGGGAATGCCTTGCTTTTAGAGGTTCTTCGAAAGAGTTGTATCATAGTGATAATGGAAACTTTTTGAAGTTGGTTGAAACCATAGCAAAATTCGTCCCAATAATCGCTGAACATCTCCACAAAATGCAAACATCTCAAAAGAAGAACATTGCTCATTACTTAGGGGATCAAATTCAGAATAAAATTATAAGCATTATTTCAGAAGGAATTGAAAAGCATTTATGACATATGATTAAATATTACTTACTAATTCTGGATACTACACCTGATGTCAGTCATACAGAACAGTAGACTGTTGTAATTCGATTTGTTTATAAGAACGAAGAAACCAATAAAGCCCAAATTGAAGAACTTTTTTTAGGATTTCAGTCTGTCCACGTCACTATTGTTTGAATTCATAAATGGGCATTTAAAATCGTTAGAACTAAATTTATCACATTTACGCGACCAATCTTACGCTAATGATGCTAATATGAGAGGAAAGCACTAAGGATCGCAACAAAAAATTATTGAAAATATTTCGAGGGCACGCTATATCCCCTGCTCTGACATTCTCTAAATTTAATTGTAAATGATGCAGCTAAAATTTCCTTCGAAACAGTTAATTTCTTCGGAGTAGTGCGGGAGCTTTACAACTACTTTTCTTCATCCGTTAAACGTTGGTCTATTTTGCAACAGTATGCTGAAAATATTACTTTAAAGCCACTCTCCAATACCAGATGGAAAAGTAGAATTCAAGCTTTAAGACCCCATGGTCGAAGAAAACGATTTGAAGGGAAATTTGAGAGCGTTAATAAATATTCAAGAAGATCAAACGAGAGACATGGAATCAAGAACTCGGGCAAAAATGTTGATTCAGATGGTTTCGTCTTTTAAATTCATTTGTTCCATTAACACCTGGCATGATATTTTAAATTTAGTAAATGCGGTAAATGGAATAATGCAAAACTCTACGTGTGATTTACAAATCGTGACTGACAATTTACAAAATCTTATATCAGAACTCAATAATCGTAGATCAGATAAAGCGTGTGAACATGAGATTGTCAATGCAAGTATCGTTGCTGATGATTTGGGGGTAGTTACTGATTTTCCACGAAGTCGAAACAGGTTTAAAAAGGAACTATTTCAAGATGAACAAACCAATCAACAATCCGAGACAAAATTTATATATTTAAATATACTATTAGACACTACTATTTCTTCAAGTACTGAAATATTCAGTCAATTAAAAGAACATTACAGTTGCTTCAAGGTAGTACACTATATACGTAACTTAAAAAACTGGAGTGACAATGAAATTTTAAAACATTGTAAAGGATAAGAACAAAAATTAATCGATACTAAAAATGTTAATGGAAAGGATATTGATGGATTAAATTTGTTCTAAGAAATAAAATCTTTGCGATGTTTTACCAAAGAGGATATGTCATCTATTGATGTTTTAAATTATATTTATGAAAACAATCTTACCGATACATTTCCAAATATTGCAATAGCTTTACTGATTTCTTTAACCCATCCAGTTTTGGTGGCTACTGGAAAGCGAAGTTTTTCAAAACTTAAAATTATAAAAAAACTACATGCGATCTACCATGGCCCAGGATAGATTATCGGACTTGTCAATTATATCCACAGAGAGCGAAATTTTGGATAAATTAAATATAAACGAATTGATACGCGCGTTTGTAGCTGCTAAAGCTAGGAAAATCATTATTTGAATATATTTTCTAACTTTTATATTTTACTTGAAAAATGTTTTATCATTGTTTTGTTTTTAAAAATTTCTGAAATAATAAAAAAACAATAACACAAACATGTGTTTTAATATTATAATTTTAAAGCTTTTCAGTTCAAAAGTCAAATTTTTAATATTATAAAAGAGTATTCCACATATAATTTGCAGCACTTTATATGTGTGCAACAGAACCCCATAAAGGGGCACCAAATTTCAATTTGAACAACGGCGCCTAATACCCACGCGGCGGCCCTGCCTTATGATAAGCTTTAAGCCAACACCAGATGGAAAAGTAGAATTCAGGCGCATTATGATAAGCTTTAAGCTTAAAAATTTTTTCCTAGGAGACTTGTAAAGTGGTAATTAAAAGCTGATAAATGTCGCTAAATGCTCGGCAAGTCAGCCTACTTTCTGCAATTTCTCGCCAAATTTGGCGACATAAATTATTTGCGAAAATCATCGCCTCACATTTACCTGAATGTTAAGTGGACTTCTAATCTTATTTCCCGGTAAAGCTTCGATTTCTGATGTTTTTCATGTTTCATCCTAGGCCATTGGTTGCCCGTGTACTTTCCTAGGCTTGCCGCCCCCCCCCCAAAAAAAACTTTTAAATGCTCAATGATAATTAAAATTTTTATTCAGTCATAAGTAGTTACACATGACAAATTATATAAAAAGTACTTACAATGAATTAAATAGGTGCAGGTGTATTTAATTATGGCAAAGCACACTAGGGCTATCTGCCTAAGGGGAGGGATGCCTTCGTGGAGGACTTTCTAAGGGAAACTGGCTCGTATACACGTTACACATGGGGAAAACCACGAAAACACCCATGCAGCCAGCCCGTACAACAATGAATTAAAAGATTTAGTCATGGTGAATCCGGCTGCCCCTGATTTTCGCAGCTGGCTTACTTTTACGCGCTGCTAGGAACAGCCCTGTGTTTCACTATACAAGCGATACATATATAACTAACGGCGCTGTGATTTACTATACAAGAGATACTACAATGTGTATATAATTTTACTAAAATTATTTACATGTATACAGAATGCGTAACAATATGCTTTTGTTTTAATATGAAATTTAATTCTTATCATAAATAAATACGAATTTAATTTTTATCAAAATATTATTACGGCAGGCAAGATATATATTTTGCTCGTAATGCGTAAGAAAGCTATCAAACAAGATCAAGGCTACTTAAAAGACAACACTTTTACATATGGGCTCGCGGAAACTGCGCTTACTCCCTTAACCAGTTAACTGTGATTGACGAGTATACCCGTCATGGAGAAGCGGGACGAATTTGTGTATTGACGAGTATACTCGTCATGCGTATAAAGCAGTGTAAGCAACACACGTATAAAGCAACGTAATAGAAACAGAGAAAAGAAAACTAATAACAAAG
This sequence comes from Stegodyphus dumicola, assembly GCF_044657685.1. NCBI lineage: Eukaryota > Metazoa > Arthropoda > Arachnida > Araneae > Eresidae > Stegodyphus > Stegodyphus dumicola. Next base: position 225,231,845 of record NC_140773.1, on the reverse strand, counting down.
AAACTGGAGCTAGTGATTGATTATAATTAAAAAAAATGGGTGGAGTGGATATGAGCGATGGAATTATCATAGCGTACTGCACAGCAAGAAAACGACTCAAAAAGTACTACAAAAAGATATTTCTCCATTTCTTAGACATTATGTGTCTGAATGCATTCATATTATACAAAAAAAATTGGAACATGATCGCGTATCAACTTTTTACTTAAATTTATTGAAGACACTTTTGCGACGTATCCAATTGAAAGAAATACACTCATGTCCATAAATTAAGGATAATTCAGAGTCACGCGGAAATCGAACTCTAAAATAAATATATCACCTGTAAAATCACTACACACATCTTCAAGAATCATATGCAAATTTCAGGAAGTAACCAGATGACACCGATGGTACGTCACAATGACGAGAGTGTAAGAGAGTGATATATAAGGAATACAGGTAAAGAAGTAAAATTGTTCGCAGGCGCTTTATAAGCATTTCAGTGCAATAACCGAATAGTTATGACACAAAGGACGTATTTGGATGATTTTTTACGTGGTAGAATTATCGGCCGTCTGGAATGTGGGCGTACCCAACTGGAAGTATCAGACGAACTTGGAATTGCCCAGAGTGTCATCTCCAGACTTTAGCAACGATTCCAAGATGATGGTAATGTGAGCAGACGTTACAGCACAGGTCGCCCCAGAGTTACAACGCCGAATGGGGACCGGTATTTGGCAATTACTGCCAAAAGAAACAGGCGGAACACAGCCTCAGACCTGTCTCGTCAGCTCTCTTCAGCCACTGGTACGACAATTTCAAGGCAGACCGTGTACAGACGCTTAGGGCAGATTGGTCTATATGCTCGTAGACCTGTCAGATGCGTTCCACTTACTGCAACTCACTGTCGCCTGCGGTTAGCCTGGAGTAGAGAGCATGCATTGTGGACACCACAAAAGTGGGCTTGTGTGATGTTTTCCGACGAGTCCAGGTTTAGCTTGCAGTCTGATTCTCGCCGGACTTTCATATGGAGAGCTCCAGGTACCCGTTACCACCAAGAAAACATCATTGAACGACACCGTTACGGTGGTGCAGAAGTGCTCGTTTGGGGTGGAATTATTCTGGGTTCCAGAACTGACTTGCATGTTCAAATTGGAACCATGACAAGCCAAATCTATTGGGACGTCATTCTGGAACAACATGTACGTTTCTTTCGGGGCGCCATAGGCGCACAAATTGTGTTTATGGATGACAATGCCCGTCCTCACCGTGCAAACATCGTAAGAAAATGCCTTCAATCGGAGGATATCACACGTATGGACTGGCCAGCATTCTCACCGGGCTTGAATCCAATACAGCACGTGTGGGACATGCTAGGCCGACGAGTTGCAGCCCGTCAACCTCCTCCTACATGTCTACCGGAACTTCGGAGAGCTTTGCTTTTTGAGTGGTGTAATGTCCCCCAAGATCAGATCGATAATTTGATACTCAGAATGCCTAGACGTTGTACAGACTGTATTGCATCGTCTGGGAGACATACAATATATTAACATCATACCAACCATGTAATATTGGTTTTTTGTAAATAGGTTTTTTTGTAATTTGCTCCAGGGAGCAAAAATCGCTAATTTTTTTAATAATGCCAAACATATAGAATCTTTTTTTGCTCTTTACCTTTTGTTTAATAAATAAGCTTTACAAATAAGTCAAATTTGTTTTGCTTCTAACTCTTCCTTTGCCTGATTTTGCATTATCCTTAATTTATGGACATGAGTGTAAATCGACACACACTCGGCCATTTATACCTAACATAAGCCAATTAGGCGGGAATCATGTTCCGGATTATATACCCGGAACATCGGAAAAAAACAACCCTAAGCAAAGGTGTTCGCATTGCTATAAACGCAAGATCAGGAAGGAATCGCGTCACTGGTGTTCGATTTGCAAAGTCCCATTGTGTATAGCAACTTGTTTCGCTGAATATCACTCCACAGCAGGAATTTAAAATTCTTACTTTTATACGGATAATACTTAATTTCCTTTATTGCGTTTTTAGTTTAATATGTATGTAATATAAGCTTACGTTAACCAAATAAGTCAATATTAGTAATAAAATTTTCAATTTTATAAAATAAACCCATCTTTTTCATCCAATATCTTACCAGCGCAACTTACTCTTGATTGACGAATATACTCGTCATGAAACGATTCTGGCGACACAAAACGGTGCGCAATCTTAAACGAGAGCGCCACAGTTAACTGGTTAAGTTCATCACTGCTTCCCAGTATGATTAAATTATTTCTGCGAATTTCCGAAACCTTTTCTGTCAGTTTCTGTGACACATTTTGTGAGTGATTTCACTCAAATTCATTCAGATGAATATTTTCGTTTACTATATAAAGGTTAGGCTTACTGATCCAAAAACCTATCTAGTACAACTTCAAAAAAAAAAAAAAAAAAAAATAAATAAATAAATAAAAATCTGAAATGTTTCAGATTTTAAATTACGTCCAAAGGGGCGTTTTTTAACATTTTGTGTGTTACCTTTCTTTAATAAATATCATGTTCCTCGCACTTAAACCATAAGATCCAGTGCAACAGCAATATCGCAAAATAGTTTTAAAACGAGCATATCTTTAGAATTTCCGATATACACAGTCTCGCGAGCTGGAGATAAAAGTATTTTTTTTTTCTATATAACGTTGCCATTTCTCGCTTTTAAAGCATTGAGTTTGTAAATCAAAAATTCGTTAAAGTTTTACAAAATATAAAATCTATAATAAAACAAATTCCAAATTTGGGATTTCAGATGCCCATATTCGCAGTAGGATTTCGTCATTCAAAATTCGATGGCTCTATGTACCATTGTTTTATCACAATGCGAGAAATAGACAATCATTTATGCAGATTTTTCATTATTTAATTTCTTCAAATATAATGCAGGACTCTAACATTTTGTGGCAACAGTTTGAAAAGTGAACCGACATTTATGAGTCCGACGCAAAATGCCAAAACGAAACTAATAGTCCTTCGGGATTCAAATCCCTTTGGACTAATAATAATTCATTGCATAGTAATTTTCTAAAATAAAATTGCCGTTTAAGCAGATAGATTGGCATTTCGTCAGATAACGAAACGTCTTAACGAAGGTACTTAAAGCACGATTTTATCCCATGTGGTGTTTGTATGATAGTTCTAAGCTATCTTCCCTTGAATGCTTCAGATGATGTGAAAAATGTTTTGTGACAAGCTTAATTTCTTTTAGATTTCTTCCTCTTTTTGTAGTTTTTACACAGATGAGTAAGCAAAGCAACGAAACAACAAAGCTCTTTTAAAATGCAATGAAAATTTTTAAAGAGAACGGAAAATCCAGGTAAGACAACAACTCATGATAGAATTAGCAAAGCAACTATTTACCTGAATAACGACTCAAAGCAGGAGAAATAGTTGTATCTTGTATTCGCAATTACTCACGTATTTATAATCTAGATACTATCCTGCTCTCATTTGATTTGGACCTACGGTATTTTTTCGGTGTTCGCTCTAGTAAAATAATTACTGTAATTCGTATGCTGTAGAGTCATTAGGGGATTTTTTTGAGAAGCAGTAGGCATGAAAAAAGGAGCAATGCCTTCGCCGGGACTCGAACCTGAACTTCTCTAATATCCGCCGAGTGTGCTAGCGTTACACCACGAAGGCATGCAGAAAGGAGAGAGAAAACACCTTATATACTCCCAATTTTAAAGGGCGACTGGGACCAGCCGCCAAATCCTGGTGGTGAAGAATCTTAATCCACCAGCTTTTTAGTTCGGGAAACTGTAGTCACTGTAGAGTCTTTAGGATTTTTGAGAAGCAGGAGCGTGGAAAAATGAGAATGCCCTCCCCGGAACTCGAACCTGGACCTCTCGAATACGCGAGGAGTGCGTTACTGTTACACTACGAAGACATGCAGTAAGGATGGAGAAAATACCTTATAACGTATGTGTACTTTTAACTGAAGTTGTTCTGACTTCCATAACGAACGGCCTGTGATCGAAGACCGAAGAAGGCATGGATGGTTTGTAAATGTATAGTGTCTATGCAACATGGGGGGACTCAAGATATGCGGCGAGCCGAAGACTCTTAGGTTCTCTCCCCCGATGCTCTCCTTCAAGAGATGCTCTTGAGGGCGGAACTGAACATAAAGTTGGATTGTCACCTGTAAACCTGTATCCCTCCCTGGGTGTCGACGCATATATATATATATAATTTAAAGTAAAGTAGAATGAACAAACGATAAAAGACCTATGTGGTCAAAAACTTTGCGCATTGTGCTGCAAAATTAAAGAAATTAAAAGATAAATTCTAGTACGAACGCTTAAATGCTGCTTAAATACTGTGGTTCCGTGAAAACATTAACATAAGCAAAATAAGTTGCAATGAAATGTGTTAAAAGAGAAAAATATAACATTTGAGTATTTACAAGTAAAGCTCAATAGTAAGCAATATGCTAAACTAATTAAGGTATATTTAAAACATAGTAAAAGTATTAACTAATTAATCGAGTTAAATATAAAAATTAAGAAGCGGTAAATGGTCGATTAGCCCAATTCGAAGTTCATTAAGGCATGTCAGGGGAAATATTTTTTTAATGAATTTCAAACTGAGCTAACTCCATCACACGTTTCGCCGAAACAGATAATTGAAACTGTACGCGACACATTTTTCAATTAATTAAATAAACTTTGTCATAATCTTGTGTCTCAATTCTCTTTTCCAATTTCCCGACGCGTCCGCATGAAGTAACACATTAAGGTGTAATACAGATAGTAAATAATGGAATGGAACTGCCTATGTACGGAATAAAATAAATAGCAATATGCTATTAGTCAAAATATACAAGATTTTATGGGTGGACCTGCTAGCTTAAAGAGTTAATACTTTGTAAAATTATTTTTAATTTAAAACTGAAAGGATAATAAAATAGACGAATTGAAGCAAGGGTCTTGCCAAGGCCTAGAAGCATTTTTTAGAGAAAAAATATTATTAAAAACAGATCTGGAGCAGTGCCGTCTTCTTTGGCTAACGACGAAACTCGAAAAGGGTGGGTCAACCCCGAGCGTGCTTATTGCTTTCCAACTCGCAGGAGGACGTAGAAAGGGGGGGAAAACGTCACTGGGAAAGAGCCAATGTAAAGTGACTAACTGTTGGCAAAAACCTTACTCAGTGCAAAGGGGGAGTAAAATGTGTTGAAATAAGCGAAAAAGGTTCAAAATGGCGTCTTGTCTTAGGAGTTTGGAGAAAATTGGACTGGATGAAAGAGAAAATGGCTAATTCAACAAGATATTATCTAAAATGGCCACCAAAGTCAGCAGAAATAATGAAAAATAGCAATTTATTAATTAAAGTCGTAATTCTTCAAGCTAGAGGGCGTTCAAGCTGCCAGAAACGAAATAGCCCATAAGTTAATGACAGGATAGAACTGGCCAGCAAATGTTTAAAATCTATTTAAGAATAGAATTAAAAGTATTGTACCAAATTTTTAGAGGAAAAATAGACGTTGTGGCAGGAATTATTTGTACATTTATACATTAGATCTTCTGAATCAACCATCCACTTTACACCGTCCCATAGGGCTTTAAGTATAAAATTTCATTATCTAACTCAAAAAATCTAAAATATAATAAGCTTAATGCCAGCTTTTTTTAACGTATTTTTAAATACTTTTTGAGGAATTAGGTTATTTTTCAATATTGTGACAAAGTATAGTACTTCTTCTTGAAGGTTCTTTTAATTCTAAGCAGCTGTGAGTAAATTGTATTGAGGTTGACTCTTTTAGAAATATTGGAATTCCATTTGGTTAATTTAAGTGTTGTAAAATTGAATTCTCTTCGTTTATCATAGACTTTCAAAAAATTGTAATCTATAATATGCAAATCAAGGTACACTATTATCATGTTGCACGGTATTTGTAGTATTAAGTTTTAGGCATGAAGGGTAGATATTAGCATTTTCAATCTTGTTGAAATTGTTGAAGGCTATTACATCATCAATATATCGAAAGATGTGTTGGTAAAATTTATGATCTTCATTTTTGAGTGAACGTATAAAAGTCAATTCTTTTGTAAAAAAGAATAATTCACAGACAGAACTTGAAAAATTGCCTTCAATAGGAATTCCCTGCATTTGTTTAAATATGTTGTTATTGAATTGAATATAATTATTGAAAAGTACGCTTGAAAGAAAAAGTTGCCATTTTTCAGCATTTAATACTGTAGAAATTTGGGGAAATAATTCAGGAAGAGCAAGTAGACTTTTATAAATTTCTTCAAGTGGCAAAGTAGTATAGAAGTTATATATATATTTATATATCAGAATTTAATGCGCATGAAGAATCAACTGGCAGTCGTCATGGCTGGGTTTGAAAGCGTAGAGACAACCAGGACGAAACTTATTTTTTATAAATCACCAATCTTTATTTTCCCACATATCCAATTATTTCAGCAGATGCTAATTCAATCATAATTAAAGATGATAAATTTCTATGCGCATTGGTTTTTTTAAAGAAATAACGTAGGCATTTGAGAAGCGAAGCAGCGCGGTGTTGGCAGAGCAGGATGAATGACGTAATTAAATAGCCAGCGGTATCTAAACCAAAGTAGATGCAATTGTAGAGATAAGCTATGATTGATCGATTTTAGGTTGTTATATAACATGGAATAATCTCGAATTCGGGAGAACAAATGAATTTAGGGGGAGAGCACCATATCTAGATTAGTTAATCTTGAGGTCGCCAATTATTTTTAAAGCATCCATCGTATTTTGTTATATCTTACATATATTTATAAATATAAGTAAACAATTTAATTAATTGTAATAATGCTTGCCAGAATGCCAAATGCTAAATGCTTGCGCTGAAGGTGCAAAGTAATAAAATAATAATTTATTTACTAATAGATTATTTAGTATATTATCGCCTTGGACAAAAGTAGTTAGAATTCCATTGAAAGTAAGTAAATCATTAGCATATTTAAAATTGAATCTTGAATAAATTTAAAACGAAAACATTAAAAAGGTAATATTAAAAGTGAAAATGCTATCAATAAACCAACAAATTATGGTCATTGACTGTAAATGTAAATTAGTTGACTTTTGAAGGGGAGCAAAATTAACTTCCGATCAATTAACAATAATTAGTAAATGCGAAAGTGTTTCGTCTTTTTCTCAGTTAAGAGTTATTATGACAAAAATGCTTTTTAGTAAGTTAAGTGAGATGAGATGAAGTAAAACTGGTAATTAGAATTCAGTAAGAAATTAGCTGTACCGTCAAGTTTTAAAATCTTTCTTAAAATCGGCATATATTTTTATAAAAGTGAGTTTTATTTTCTTATTTTAGAAAATTGTCCCCCGACACTTTCGTCTTTAATCATATTAACTCAATGCAGACTTCGTAAAAATTATGAACGCAATGCAATCTTTAGATATATATATATATATGTGTGTGTGTGTGAGAGAGAGTGTGTGTGTGTGTGTGATAAAAACAAACTCAGAAGTAACTGACCATCAGGAATTTTGATGGCGTAGAAGTGTTGATCCATAATGAATTAGAAATTGGAGGCGAAAGCAGATTAAATATTAATTTTTTTTATTTCAGCAAATATGTTGCGGCCACAAACATGTTGGCACATTAATTGTGCCTATTCCAAAAACTTACATTTCAGATAATTTTGCAGAAAGAAAGGAGGAACAGACAGACTGCAGTCGAGCTAGGGAAAACAAGTGCGTTATGCTCAGGGTGAAATCCTAATTCAGACTCAGTTATGGTTCTCAATACATTTTGATTGGATAATTAATATTGTTGTAAAACTACTACTGGCTGCTTTAGTTCCATTTACATCAAAATGTAAATGGAACTAAAGCAGCCAGTGTAAGAGTGTAAGAGTGATATGACATAGGTTAACCTAGAAATAAATCAGTGCAAATAGAGGTTACTATTTTTAGAATACAGAAGGGAATTAAAGCTGCTAGTTTAATCTTTTACATATTATTTATTTTTCTTACATATATATACAGGGTGATTCGCCACAAGACCGACAAATTTGCATGATGTGTAAGGGGTACGGAGACGACTCGGAATCACACAGGGATGCAGGGTCGCAAATGCCGTAGTTGCGAGCTATCGTGCAAAGGATAAGGATTGTCTGTACCAAGAGTAAATACATCCAATCGGTTAGAGAAAAAGCACAGAAACAGCAACTCATTAATAGGAGAGAAAACATTTTATTGAATGGATATACTACAACAGGTGTTCAAAATTACGACCTGAAATCGTCAGGCAGCCCTGACACCGGGGCTGTATGATATTCCTTACGTTCTGGAAAATTCCTGGCATGTCATGTATCTTCCCGGCAGCTACAGATATTCGAGCGACGAGATCTTCAACTGAAGGAAGGGGTGTCTCGTACACCAAACTCCTCATGTGACCCCAGAAGAAGAAGTCCATCCACGGTAGGTCCGGCGATCTGACAGGCCAATGAACCAGCCACCACGAGCTATCTACCGCTGTCCGAAGTTTACGTCGAGGTGTCTGCGAACGTCAGTCATGAAATGTCGAAGAACCTCATCATACTGGTACCACATAGAGTGGCGGTGCCGTTACAATCCGCAGCTCCATACACGATCAGCATGTTAACCAGTTCATCGTTTGAAATACGCGAAACGGATTGCAAATGACGACTTCCAGCAGGATCGCTGTGCACGCAACCCTTTCTTTCGTTCAGTGCCATCTACCGCAAGACTGCCGGCACGAATCTTCCAGAACGTAAGGAATTCCATGCAGCGCCGCTGTAAGACTTGCCTGACGACTTCTGGTCGTAATTTCGAATCGTATTGTACTAGAACATAAGAGGTTCGAAATTTCTCGTAAATTAGAACCTCTTATGTTGTAGTACAGCCTTTCAATAAATTGTTTCCTGTCCCATTAATATGTTGCTATTTTTCTTCTTCTTCTCCGCTTCTTTGCTCCGTAGCTCGCAACTACGGCATTTGCGACCCTGCGTTCTTATATGATTACGAGTCGTCTCTGTACCCCCTACATACCTTGCAAATTTGTCGGTCTGGTAGCGAATCACCATGTATATATACATATATGTGTGTGTGTGTGTGTGTGAGAAAATTTTGACTAAGAGTCCAAAATTTGTAGCTACGCCATTGTCTAATAGGTATCATGCACAAATAAGAATAAAATTCTGGTAACAAAAAAGGAAAGTTATTTATATTTTATTGATACACTGAAATTTTTCAAACTGCAGAGTAACGAGCTTAAAAAATTCGAGCTTAGATCAACAACTGCAGTTTAAAAATACAATTACAAGAAATTTTTTTTAATAAAATATATAAACTATTCTTTAACCTTTTGTACTCATAGGAAAAAAATTAGCTAAATTTATGTTACTTAAAATACATTTCTTTTTTATTTCTTATGATTTTTAAGAAACGTACGGCAAATTTCTAACATGCTTAAATCAAAATGACGCTTTAAAGTACTTATCGGTTCGTTTGGTCAGTAGTTAAAAATAAGGATTTTCTGTACCAAGAGTCAATACATCCAATCGCTACTTGAAAACAAATAAAGCCGTTGCCAAATGTCGTCGTCCATGAAGTCCTGTCGCCGACACTATACATTTACAAACATACATATCTTCTCCGGGATTCGAACCCAGGCCCTTCGGTACCGTAGTAGGATCCCCTAACCACTATACCGTCTGAACGACAATCGAGTCGTTTAATTACTAGAAAATAAACGCTACCAAGATTCAGTTCACCGAGTCGGTTAGTAGATACCCGTAAATAAGCATTGCTCTTGCTAATAAATAGTCAAAGCATTAACTACATTGTTGAAAAAACTGCTGCTTTCCCAAGAGTCGATACTTGATAACAAACATTGTCCTTGACAGAAGTCAAAAGTTCCGAGTTCACTTCCTGACAAGGATAATGTTTGTTTGCAAGCTTTTTCCCAGATTCCTCCCTTCTCTGAAAGGTTTACTTCTGATGGATTTTCTCTCTCTGACACATTATTTTTCTCGAATTCTATAGCTATTTCGAATTCTGATTGAGATAACTAAAAGCAGCAATATCTGGAGAATTTTGAGAAACTTAGTGGGGTTGGAGACCTTCTTCTCAAGCATTTGCTATCGCAAATTGAAATCAAGTATAAACGAAGCTTAATTGATGTAATGAGTGTGTTCAGTCTCTGAGTCTAATACGCGTTATCGCTCGAAGTACGGATATATATTAGGATAATGATGGAAGAAAAAGAATGCTAGAGAATCGGCGACAATGGGTGTCGTGCTCCGAATGTTCCACTTATTAACCCCGCTCTGGTGAAAAAGACAATGGCACCAAGATGCACCTCAAGAACAACCTTCAAATGATGATACAAAGTACAAATACCGATGACTCGGAGTTGCGTAATGAGGAGCAAAATATTAAAAAAATGCAGATGTTTTTATGGCGTGCGTCACTAAACATCCGGGTCACGTGATGCTGAATGACGTCATGCATGGAACATTGCGTCACGCGAGGTGTCATTTTTATTTATTTATTTATTATTATTTTTTTTTAATGTCGCCTTCGGCTGCAACGAACGTTTTGGGCCGACAAACGGCCGAAAGTTATTTCGTAACAACTTCACGTACTCCCTCGTTAACAGAGTTTGACGGGTCATTGGTGAGGGCTGAGGTAGAGAGGGGCAGTGAGGATGGAAAGATTTGCTCACGGCTTTAAATGGAGACAAAAAGTCCTAAAGTCAATCCACGTGTCCTGAATGAAATTAAATTTCACCTGGTGCAAAAGGTGCTGGGTGAAGCAGCTGACAAAGGACTTTAAATGCCAGGTACACTTTATTGCTCCTTTTGCGCCTCACGACAAAGAGTGTGAGTTGAAATCACAAGCATATGTCCCATGCATAATACAGATATATAAAAATCTCAGGTCCTGTAATAAAAATTATAGGCAGTATGTAAACAATACCGCGAAAATGCTCGGCATACGTCCCTTAGAAACAAAGTGTTAGCAACAACATTAATGGTTTACACCAGCGTTTCCCAAATTTTCTTTCAAGTAGTGGCCAATTTTATAAATTTGAAATGTTCTGGGGACCACCTTAGTCTCGTCCCTTACCTTGTTACTACAGGTATACTCCTATTTTTAAAATATAGTTAATTAAAATTAATTAAATTCTATATTGATAATAACTAATTAAATGAACAGAAGAAAATTTGTATGTGTTTTTAAAAATTCAAGTTATTAGTTAATTCAAGTTTCAATAATCTGTATCTTTTTAACTAAAATCAATGGTAGTTCTTTGATGAAATGAATGAGAATCCTGATTCATGCCAACCTGTTCTATGTTTGGATGTACGCTGGTAAAAACACTATAAATTATGATCATAATAACCCTTCTTTTATTGCCAAATTTAGAGTAGACATTTTTTAGCTAGGGTAACCGGTTACTTCTAGGGCGCAGCCCCCAGCCCCCTGGCAACCAAAGCCAGCCAAATGGCTTATAGGGAGGCAGCCCCATTTAACAGCAAACGAGGCAACTAGCCAGCCGGCCGTGTATCTAAGAAACAAATAGACAAAAAACAGAGCTTAACTTGCTCCGGAGCCCAGCTCCGGTACTTCTTAGTTTAGGGAATAAATCATAATTCTAGGCGGAGCTCTAAATAAGAAGGTTCCGGCACTTCTTTTATGTAACTGAACAACAATTTCAGTAGAAATTTGATCTTGGAAAATTTTATTTTTTGCAATTAAATTATATTAAAAGTTCATTTTTGCTCCCAGTTTTGATGGACAGCACTCCGCAGGGGATGAGTCCGAGGGTCTCTTACCTCTCTTTTCCTACCATCGACCTCTCGAGACGACTTTCAGCTCGCCGCATATTTAGAGTACGCATACTGATAAACCTCAAGCTAATGTCCTCTCCGCAGAAGCTGCGCCACTTCGGAGGGCCAGTAGCTGATATAATGACAGAGAAATATCGATTTGATGCGATTTCATCAAAAAGCATTAAAAAAATATTCCTACCCTCATTCGAATTTTGAAAAAGTCCCTTCGAGGTTCACTTGCTTTTGTCTAGATACACTCCTATGTACCAAATTTCGTAGCCCTGGGTCTATTTGAGCGTACGCGCAGCACGAACGAAAGACACACACAAACAAACTCTTCTTTATATAGATAGATAGATAGATAGATAGATTATAATGCCTGTTTTATTCAAAATAATTCACCATCTTTTCTACTACTAAATAAATGATAATTCTTAGAATAACTGTGAAGTCTTACTGTAGAAATCATAGCACGCTTTCTCTGACAATGCACGTGTATTAGTTATTTATCCATACTATTGCTGCATTAGCGCCCTAAGAATTAATGAATGGATTTTGTATCTTTGGAGGGTAGGGTAGGGTTGGTTTGGAGGATAGGGTCGGAAACACTATTTGCCGGATTCCAATTTCTAGGTGAATGTTAGATTTTGTGTAATACTGTTTGAAGTGGTGATGATTTTACAATCCACTTTGTAAAAAGAGAGTCCTTTATTCTGTCAATACGTGCATGAGTTACACAGAAAAATAGTCAAAATGGATACGGGAACGGTCAAAATGCATGATTCAGTTGAAATTTGATATCCGAAATATTTTGCTATTATAATACTCCCTTTAATTCGTATAAGGAAGGAAAACTAATATGCCAGTGAACAATTTTGTGAATGTTTTCGTGGTTAAGATCTATGTAAATATTTAATTTAAATAATTTAGTCACTCATCGTAACTAATTTTGGACTATTTTTATAAACACACTACGTCGTTTTATTATTAGGTATGCATTTTATATAATATACTTTCTTACACTTTTTTGCTGTTTTTTTTTAAACAGAATATTTATTTGCCCAAAGGTGCGTTACTCCAAAATGGCTATAAGTCTCGAAACGGCATTTTGCATTGAATCACTTTTCAGATTGTTGCCACCAAACTTTATCACCCTGTATTATATTTAAAGAAACTAAATAATGAAGAATCTGCATGAATGCATGTACATTTCTCACGCTGTGACAAAACAACGGTACATAGGGTAATGAAATTTTGAATAACATAGTCCTCCATCCCAGCATGGACACCTGTAAGCCGGAAATTGTTTCATTGTCTGTTTCATTTTTGGTAAAGAACTTTTTATTAAAAACTCAACAATTTCAAAGCGAGCAGTGGCAACACTGTATGGAACAAAACATTTCTATGTCCAGCGCGCGAGAATGTCTATCGGAGATTATAAAGATATACTGTTTTTAAATAGCGTTAGCCCAAATGCTCTCGAAAATATGTTTGAGCGTGATATAAAATCTGAAAGCTTTCAGAATTTTATTGGGGTGGGGTTATTTTCTTTGATAGTTTTTTTCTTCCTGGGGGGGAGGTATTATTTACTCTTATATAAGAAAATATTATTTACTCTTATGTTAATTTACTCTTATCTTAAAGGAAAAGAAATAAGCTTAAGTTATCAGTCAACTGATTTTATTTGGAAGATTTTTCGCATTACCAATAATTGAAAAAAACGATTAGTAAATTTGCAACCTTTTCTAGCAGCTGACGGATGTTTTCTTTTGCCCCAAAAGCCCCGTGAACCGTTCCCGAAACAATTTATCGCAATGCTCGAGATTCAAATGTCGCGGCACTTTTCCACGATCTAGTCAAACTGCCACCTCCCCTCGTGCCATCCATAACGACCCTTGGGAAATTCGCGATCCCTGGATAACATGATCCCTCGTCATCCCTTCCCTTCACCGGATGATCACGTCGTGATGGAGTGCCTTGCAGGTGGAGGAGAGGAGGAGGGGAGAGGAAGAGACGAGCATCCATGACGGTTGCAAGAATGCCCATCCTCCCATGTCCGCACCCATGAAGGGAGTCCTCCGTGGGAAAAACGCAACGGATCGGGATGCCTCCCCCGAGCTGCGAAGATCCTGCCATCTCCCGCCAACTTGGCGACGATAACATCAATGAATGGATGCCTCCGCTTTGCCATCCTCGAGTAAACAAATAAGTTGTAAAAAAAAGGGAGTGAAAGAGGAATGCCATTGAGAAGAAGAATAAACTCTGAACGAGAGAAAAACAACAGAAAATGAATTACACGCAAAATTCACCTGCTGAATAGAACAATGCCACTAGGAACGCTCGCATGGCTGTTTTATTCAGTAAATACATAGAGTAGAACTTCGATTATTCGTCAGTCTCGCATTCTTCAACAGAAATTCCATTCACTACCATCACCGTATAGAAGCGGTCGATAACGATAATCTAATTTTAACACATCAGTTTACATTTTATATTTTGATAAAAATTTGATATTAGCATTGTAAATTGGAACATTACACATCCCAGCTTGCTTGCCTTAAAAATACAAAATCAAACATTTTTGTAGCAGGCATATATGATGTTACGGTGAAACACCGGAATCTGGAGAATGTCGATTTTCACCGGTGAATGTCAACATTCACATAGTCGCTTGTCGCTTGGTCCGAAATATTTTCCAAATACTCTTATTTCTGACTTACACCGGTGAATGTCGACATTCACCATGTACTAATGGTGAATGTTGAACATATAAGAACATTATATTTCCTTCTCCGTAATTCATTCGCGGAAAAACGCACTTGAGACTCAGAATAAGAACTTAAGAACATAAGAACTTAAAACACAGTACATTCAAAATGAGAAAGGAAAATAATAGAAGTTATAAACTTACCAAATTATGTGATTCAAATCTTATTTATTGCAACAACTTAAACTATTATGACACTTTGAATTGCACAAGAGGCCCTTGCTTTTACAACTGCATTTATTTGTGGAACACTTCCTTTTGGAATGGCAGCGTGTACATAGACTCCTCTCTTTTCGACCTACACCAGAGCATATCTGTGATTGTCGACATACACCGGTGAGGGTCCGAATGTACAAGAATGTAAAGAAATATTCGATCTTTCACCGACGTATTTGGTGAATGTTGACATTCTCCGGTGAAAGTCGACATTCTCCAATTTCGGTCTTTCACGGTAACAATGATGTATAACATTAGAAACATCGTTTGTGGATTATAATAATATATTTTAATATAAATCAGTTTAATAATATAAATTGTAGTTTAAATAAATTTTAATGTAGTTTAATATAAATATAGTCTGATATAAATCAGATAACTTTATTACTAAAAAATAAAATAAAAATTTAAACTAGTAAAAATGCGTTTACTGTTACCTCGAAAGGGACGTTAGTTCCGAATGGGATATTAGTGTAGAAATGGCATTTTGCTTCCAAACATTTAAATGCGTTGTATACCTGTGAGGTATTTCTCCCTCCTTCTACACTGGTGAAATAAATTAAGAGAATTTGCATATTTGATCTACGATCTCCAGAGCTACTGAACAGATTTTAATAAAATTTGGTGTGAAGATAGGTTTATATAATACAAACAAAATAAACATTCGACAGTTATAATAGACACACATGTTCGTGTGTAACACTCATGGGAGTCTGAAACAGCGGTTGCAGAAGACACAAAAGAAATGGGTTAATAGGGGGTATGGTCCCCTCTTAGAGCCATATAGGCCTCGCAGCGTGATATCATACTGGAAAAAAGGCAGTTTATCAGTGCCTGTGGCAAATGGTCCCACTCATTCTGCAACGCTGTTTTCAGTTCCCGGATGGTTCTCGGAGGGGGGTTGGGAGTTTCAATTGCCCTCCCCAGAGCGTCCCAAACATGCTCTACAGAGTTGAGGTTTGGAGACCTGGCTGGACGATCCATCCGACGAATATCCTCACTCTCGAGAAAGTCGTCGACCAGAAGAGCTCTATGTGGCCTCGCGTTATCATCCTGTAAGACGGGCCCACTGCAGCCGGAAAAGGTTCTCGGAGGGCTCCAAGGGCTCCATAGGGCTCCAAGTCTTCCTCCCTATACCTCACACCAGTCGCAAAGCCACTGTCAAAGACGTGGAGAGGTGTGCGGCCGACCAACATGAGGCCTGCTCAGGCCATTACACAGCCACCGCCATAATTGTTGATTTCCCGGACATTGGTAGCGGGTCGCTGACTCTCTCCATATTAAAGTACGGCGAGAATAGGTGTTTAGGCTAAAACGGGACTTTTCGGTGGCTAAAACGGTCGCCCATTGCTCCGTACTCCAATCCCTATGCTGCCTGCACCATGCTAATCGGACTCTTCTCTCCGTACACGTGAGCGAGACGCAAACAGCCGCTCTTCTGGCAAACAACCCTCTCTCATTCAGTCTTTTGGAAACAGTTACCCTTGTTACACGGGTTCCTGTGGCTGCATACAGTTCCCGAGAGAGCTGAGAAGCTGTTCCCCCTCTGTTACGCCTCGCTAAAATGGACAAATAGCGATCTTCTCTGGCCGTCGTGGCTCTTGGACGACCTTGTTCAGGCTTTCTCTCGAAAGATCCAGTATCCTGGAACTGTTGCCATAGGTTACGCACGACGATGGGCGTTAAATTAAATTCTGCATATCTGGACTTGCGACTGGCCTGCATCTAGCCTCCCCACAATTCGCCATCTCATTCCATCCTCTAAACGTTGGCGGCTACTCATTTTTACTCTTCAGATGTGAATTTAATCTAATGCTGCAAGATAACACCAAGAAATTCGCCGAGGTCTGCTAGCAAACGCAATTCGTCTTACGCTCCACGCGCTTATAAAGCCTGTTTTTCTGCTAGCTTCGCCTACACTAACGTGTACGCTTACGTATTTGCCGTACAAGATTTGCCTTTTTATCTAGAAGCAGTGGTTTTACCTTCAGTTTCTTTTCATGCAATTCGATAAAATATGTAAATTCTCTTAATTTATTTCAGCAGTGTAGTATGCTTTCATTATGTAATGGTTAGCACACTCGCCACGTACTCGAAAGGTCCGATAGGCTCGTGTTCCGGCGAGGGCATTGCTCATTTTTCACGTCTCCAGCGTCAAAATAATATAACGACTCTACGGTGACGCCCGAACTGAAGAAGGTGGTGGATGATGATTCTCCACCACCAGGATTCGGCGATTAAAAGTAAAGAAAGTCCGCCCTTACTGCATGCCTTCGTGGGGTAACGGTAGCACACTCGGCGCGTATTCGAGAGGTCAAAGGTTCGAGTTCTGGAAAAGTAAGAAAAGAGCACGTGCATCTAGGGCTGCCGCGTACCGTAAACCGAGTACGATGGTGTTTACGACTTTAAAATGCAAAGACGCGATACGAAGGGGGTGAAATCGGTTACCAAACAAAGATCAGAGACATTAGAGCATGTTGAGAAATTGCTTTTGATGTGTATAGCAGGTAAATATTTAGTAAAAGCTCGGAATACGCTGCATAAACGAAATTGCGAAGGTGGAGCTTAAAGCTGTCATAGATGGATGACACTATAAGCTTGTGATGTCACAATGTGTTCTTGCATTTTACACTTCGTGTGCTTATTGTTTTCTACTGAAAATAACAATACTCAAATCGTTATTATTATATATTAACATTAAATTCTTTTTTTTAAATTTACGTTTCTAACAGTTAAATTCTGGTTTGACTGAAAATAAGTTGTTGTTGTTGATGCTGTGACCTATCTCACTTGTCTGACAATCACATCAGAACAAGCCCACGAAATTCATCGGGGCAAGGAGTGCAAACTGTGTCTGTCTTTTGGCAAGAACTTTGAGCACCATACAGGTGGCAGCAGGACTTTGCTCCGTTCCGCCCCCAATTTTGATGCAGAGCACCCCGTGGCGACGGGTCCGAGGGCCTCCTATCCTTCTTACCCTACCAGCAACCTCTGGAGAGGACTTTCGGTTTACCGCATATTTAGAGTATCCCCATGCCGCACAGACAATGTCCGTTTACAAGCATCCATGCCTTCTCCGGGATTCGAACGACAGTCAGGATCGCTAACCACTTTGGATGGCAACTCGATGTAATAGTTTGCATATGTGAAATATATACCTCTATTTTTAGAAAAAATGCAAGAAATACGCAAAAAAAAAATTGAATTTTGTAACGAATTCAAACACTGAACCTAGCGTGAGAATAGATTTCATCCTGTTGATCAAACAATGGATGTGAAACGCTAACAGCGTTCATCAAGGTATAATTTGCTCATCCTGTTGAAGTATCCATGACGCTGTTTAAACAACAACAAGTGCTCAATCATAGTGACAGACTTAATGGGGTATATAACTAACAGTGACAAATGCCCATTTGGAAGTTTAACTATTTTCACTGCCTTTTGTCTTATCATGAGAAAATCGTCTAGAAATTGATAGCCTGATGAAAACTTTCTGCATGGGTGAAGGAACGTAGATTTCTCGATTCATTGCTAATCTTACACGATTGCACTTATAGTGAGGATATGATAGTGAGTATAGTAAGACTTAAGAATGGCAGTGACTCTTAAGTCTCACCATACTCACGATGAGTTAAATATATGATGATCCATTTACGCTATCCTATTGCAAAGATTATCATGGCAAAGAAAAGGCAGAATCCATCTTAACGGAACTGTGCAATATAAATGGTACCATAATGAAAAAATATAAATGCCGTTGGAAGGATACATGTATGACGAAAGTTGCCGGCGTAAAACATTTGCAAAAAAGAAGATTGTAAAGGACTAATAACAACAGAAGGGAGGAAAGGGCAAAATGCTTTTAATTGGAATTACAAGTTTTTCAACGTATATAACTTTTTAAGATACAGTTATCTTCCGTCACTTCGCAGTTTCAGGACCACCATAATCCTCCGACCTCACTCCGATTGACTTCTGTATTACATATTAATAATGTAATTAAATGTACCACATATTAAAAAATTACAATGAAATAAGCAGTATCCCTCAATACAAATATAAATTATCCTAATAAATAAATTAACCAACTTCCCGTTGCAAAATCTTAAGAATTCAAATGGTATATAAAGGAAGTTAAGGACTTTGTTTCCTGAAAAAAAAAAAATAAATAAATAAAAAATAAAAAAAAATAAACCTCATGAAAATCTTTTTATATAATTAAAATTATATATAATTAAAACATAATATAAAAAACTACAAGTAATAAATCTCATATTTTCAACAGAAAACAGTCAGCAGTCACCATACAAATATTAATTATCCTAATAAATAAATTAACCAACTTCCCGTTGGAGAAAAAAAAATAGCTTAACTTTTTAGTATCTTAAAAACAGTGAAATAGGCAATAAATATTTTATCTCATATTTTCAACAGTCAGCAGTCCAGTATACAAAACACTGAATGAAAAACCGTTGCCAAAAGCACATTTCTAAAAGAATGAAACTATTCAAAATGATGCGATTTCATCAAAAAAGATAAAATAAAATAAACTTCTTTCGAATTTTGAAAAAATCGCTTCGAGGTGCACTGGCACTTGTCTTTAGATGCATAAATGTACCAAATTTCGTAGCCCTGGGTCTATTAGCTTCCGCGCAGCACGAACGAACGACAAACACACACAAACAGACTCTTTCTTTCATTATATGTTAGAGAATAAAACATTTTTATTGTAATCGCACGCTGGAGGGCACACGTTAAACGATCGGTGGGCGCCATGGTGCCCGCGGGCATAGGGTTGGGAACCCCTGATTTATAGCTTCAGTTTCATTGTAATTAAAGGATTTACAATTATGATTACATTATAAGTGCTGTCATTGAAATTGGATAATAAATGCAACCGTAATTACATTGTAATTGCAAATGTAAATAATTCAGTAATAATATAATTTCAATTGAAATAATTTACGCTTGCCATTACATCGTAATTCATTTGATTAAATACATTGTAGTACATGTCATTCATGTCCCAATTTGGTTGTGGCTCTGAGCAATCGTTATACGAGCCATGAACGAAGCGGGTAGCTGCGAAGTTGCCTTCCGTATAGGCAAAGATATACACACAAAACATATATGACAGAGGCTGGTTTGGTTTGGTTTTGGTTTATTTAATTACGGCAAAGCCTCAAGAGCTATCTGCCTAAGGGAAGGGATGCTTTCGTGGGGGGGGGGGACTTTCTAAGAGAAACTGGCTCGTATACACGTTACACATGGGGAAAACCACGGAAACGCCCATGCAGCCAGCCCGTTCGCGGGATTCGAACATCTGACCGAATTACCAGTGTTCAGTTAATTTACCGCTCGGCCCGTTAACGCGATATTATAGGAACTGTCAACCTTTATAACAAACAACAAAGCAGCTCTATTTTCCACTTGATACTACTTCGCCTCTTCGACGCAAAAGTATAAACAAATAATAATAAAAATATTTTTTTTTTTTTTTTTTTAAATTTGGAAATGTGATATAAATATAAATTTCAAGTTGTTATACAATTTGTTTGATTTAAATAGAAAATTTTTTAGTAAAAAAGATACGCGAACATATGTGTGCAAACTTTTCAAAAGGGTTAAATGGCAGAAAATTCCACAACATATACCCTCTTCTCTACAACAGAAGCTGATATACTGAATTTTGGATGAAATTTTATTTATATTATGAGAAACATTAGATAGGGCTTAGTATTTCGAAATGTTTAAAAGCGCACTATTTTGTTCAAAAGGGATTGCAAAGCGACATAAAACGTACTTCTGAATTTGTGGAATTTCTGTGTCGAAATACGGCTGCATCTGTGAATGTGTATTGAAAAGCTATTTGTATAAAAACTGTCATTGGAGTACAAATGCTATCATTGTTTCAACTTACTTAAAAGATAAAAAAAATAAACAAACTTAACGAACATTTGTTCACTTTTTGTTAATTTCTTGTGCGAAGCAAAGGAAATATTGAAATCACAAAAAATTCCGGGTATCATATTTCAAAGAAAATATCTATTTTGACCGCTATCGAATGCAATTTAACGATGTTTTTGCGTCACATCTGCATAGGAATAAAGGACTCTTTTCCCCAAAATGAATTATATGCAAGATACATACATACATACGTACGCACGTATGTATGTATCTCGCATAACGCAAAAACGAGTAGCCTCAGAAAGTTGAAATTTTGTGCATAGGACTGCTATAACATGTAGCTATAATATATATAATTGAAAAAAGGAGAACAAACTAAAAAAGACCTGTGCGGTCAAAAATTTTGCGCATTGAGCTGCAAAATTAAAAAACAAGGTAAAAAGGAAATTCTTCATGCTATTGCTTGAAAGCAAATGTGATACTGTGGTTCCTGTGTATAATTTTTTAACATTATGTAAAAGTAAATTTCAATTACAAAAAGTTTAAATACAAGAAGTATGAAATCCTTAGCAAGAAAACTGACAAATAAAAACTGAATGTAAAACTCAAATCAAATTTGAATGTTAAAAAATTTTTGATTAAAGTTTAAACAATCGTAAACCATTTTAAAATACACACAAAAATTATTTGAAACACTAGCAAAATTACTAAAAGCGGTAAATGATAAATTAGCTTAATTCGAATTTCATTATGGACTTTTCAAGGGAAATGCATAATGAGCTTCGAATCCCGCTAATTCCGTAACGCGTTTTGTCAAAACATGAAGAATTGAGACTGAACACGAAATAACGTTTTACTATTAAACCGATAAAATTACCTAATATAACTTAAGTCTCAATTTTTCTGTTTCATTTCCCGACGCGTCCGCTGGTAAAAAGTAAATGAGAAACATATTAATGGCGCAAGAAAAAACTATACAAACTAGCCTGGGTAGGCAAATGTACAGAACAAAATAAACAAAGAAGTGCTATTAATCAACTTGTACATGATTTTAAAAGAGAACCAACTTAGCTTGAAGAGTTAAAACTTTGTAAAAGAAGGAATAAAACTTTTTAAATTTAAACAATAAGGCGCATCAATACTATAAGTGAGCTTACTAAGCTGATATACATCCAATATATATAAGCCTGATATATATATATCCACTCTGTTATATATATAGTATATATACACTCTGTTAGTCGGCTTAGTGAGCTAAGTTTGTTTTATTCTTATAAGTTGGTAAAGTACGCATTTTTGCTTTAAAATCGATTGAATTATGTTGTTTTTATCTTCCAGTTAAGGTTTTTATGCCTTTAGTTAATTTGCATGCAATAGTTCTAAAATTATCAACAATTTAAAAGTTGTTTAAGTGAGGCTAAGCCTGATATTTCTTACCGTAGCAGCCATATTTGTTTACGTTTGAGCAGAATAGTGAATTAAGTCTTTCTGCACCTTCAGTGTCTTTTTGCCGAGTGGGATCAAAAGGAAACTTAGTTTTGTCCACCGAAAAATCTGCTTTCTTGCCTGCTGGCTGAATTTCTTGTTTTTGCATAGGAACTCTCATTTTAATTGTAAAAATCGTTTTTTAATAGTTTTAACTGTATTTGGTGTTTTATGTTTTTCTATATTTTTCAATTTTTAATGAAGATATTTTGAGGTTTTATGTAT
This sequence comes from Stegodyphus dumicola, assembly GCF_044657685.1. Taxonomy (NCBI): domain Eukaryota; kingdom Metazoa; phylum Arthropoda; class Arachnida; order Araneae; family Eresidae; genus Stegodyphus; species Stegodyphus dumicola. The sequence continues at coordinate 225,209,395 of NC_140773.1, read as the reverse complement.
TTTGCCTTGCCGCGAAGTGAATTAATTGAATGAGAAATCTACCTGTAATGAAATAAGTTTTAATGAAATGCAGCAGAAAATGCGCATAATTTAATACCCGTACAAGGAAGTCATGTGGTTTCCGCATCAGACTTTTCACTTACTAAAAGAAAACAAAAATAAAATGTTTACTGTTTACATTTCACAAAATGTTTTCTGCGCCTTTTTTTTCCTTCTTGTTAAAACAAATCTCTTTAACTAATTTTCTGAAAGCTGTCAAGATTCCCTTGAACTTCCAACGAAAAATGTCTAATTTAGAGTCATTAGGTTATTTTAAAGCAGGAGTAGATGAAAAATGTGCAATACTCTCGCCGGCGATTACGCGCCGTATGTACACCACGAAGGCATGCAGAGAAGAAAGGAAAAATACCTTAGATACTGCGCCTTTTAAAGGGCGACTGGTCATTAGGAGACTCATTCGCTAGATCCTGATGGTGAAGAATCGTCATCCACATCCTTTTAGTTCGGGTGCCACTGTAGAGCAATTTGGTTATTTTAAAGCAGGAGCGGATGAAAAGTTTGCAGTGCCCTCGCCGGGACTCGTACCTGGACTTCTCCGAATATGCGCCGAGTGTGCTACCGTTATACCACGTAGGCATGCAGAAAGAGGGAGAAAATACCTTATAAGTTCAAGAAAACACAAACACTGCACGCAATTTTGTTACGAAGTGCATTTCACTTTCAAATAATAGTAGGTTCCCAATAAACCGGCATGTATGGGACAATGCCTTAAGGTTTGTATGTTGTTCTATATCAGCACTTCTCAAACTGTGGCCTGTCAATCCTGTCCTTGTGCCCTCCTAGACTTACAAAAATATGCTGTCCTATGCAAACGAAACTAACAAGATTTCCCACCATTTATGTTGTAGAGACATTAGGATTTTTTTTTTTTTTTTTTGGTTGTTGTTGTTGTTGTTGTCGTCGTACGGGAGTCAAACTTTTTATAATTTTACTTCCTCATAACGAGTATAAAACTTTTTCAAATCTAAGGCTTTCTTAAGTCAAATCTAAAGATAACATTTCTTAAGTCTTTCAAATCCAAGGCTTCTAAGGTTTTCTAAGGCTTTTCCGCTTTCTTAGCATGCCTTCGTGTTGTAATGGTCAGCACACTGGACGCGAATTCGACAGGTCCGTGGTTCGAGTCCCGGCGAGGGCATTGCTCCTTTTTCACATCTCCTGCTTCAAAATAATCTAATGTCTCTACAAGTATATTTAAGGAATATAATATAATTTAAATAAAAGTTTACGTAAGAAACCGGGAAAAAGGAATTCGAAGTTACATTTTGTTATTTGTCAGAAATACTTTTTTTTTTTTTTATTTTTATTTGGCCTCGTGAAAAATTAATATTTTTGTCATTTAAAACACTTCTGTATTTGGAAGTGAGAATGAATAATAAAATGGATACGTCTTGCACAGCTGTTCTATACATATGTCGGTAAGCTTAAGTTTGAGATCGGCTATGATCAACGATTCCGAAAATAAAAGCCGGGTAGGGACTTTAAAGCCAGGAAAGTGATGGGTATATAGTACATATATATATATATATATATATATATATGTAATAAGATGACTTCATGGAAAGTTGCAACGGATTGATGCAAGAAAGGCTTAATTGCTTAGTTAGAAAGATGACACTAGAAGACAGACGTGGCCACTGATGTTGGAAACAATATTTTATTCTTTGGATAATGCACATCATCACTATGGGTGCGCTATACACCCCGCAATTTTATACAGCTTACATTTCTTAAACAATGGCCGAAATAGGAAAATTAACTCTGCGTGGCTAACGGCAAAGCGATGCAGCGAAATGAAGCAGAAGAAAAGAGTGAAGGAGTTGTGACGAAACTACCTTTTATACTGAATTCCATTTCAAACAGCATGACAGATTAATGTCCAGATGTTAAGATTTCAGCCATAAGTGCGCATCAGAACTGAAGGGAGTTTAGTTAGAAAAATGATTGCTCTTTTATTTTTAGAATACAAACCGAACGAATGGGATCTATTAAGTGAACTTTCTAATATTAATGGCCGTTACATGAAACTGCAAGGATATGGCGTTGTTAATCTTTAGACCTTATCTAATGTAAAACTGAATATATTTCTCTATTTTGCAAATTATAATTCGTACTAATACTATTTGGGCTTTTAGTGGTGTTACTGGCTGTTATAAAATTTAAATCCAAATTAAAAAAAAGCCAAATATACAGCTACGAAACCAAATTCCTCAGCAATCGACGACAGTATATAAGGTATTTTCTTCCCCTCCTTCCGGCATACCTTTATGGTGTAACACTTGCACACTCGGCGTTAATTCGAGAGGTCCAGGTTCGAATTCCGGCAAGGACATTGCATATTTTTGACATCTTCTGCTTCAAAGTTACCTATTCACTCTATAGTGGCGCCCGAACTAAAAGGAGGAGGACAATAATTCGTTACCACAAGGATTTAGCGATTGGGCACTCTCATTCCCTGTTACCCTTTATAAATGGGAGTACATAAGGTATTTTCTCTCACCTTCCAGCATGCCTTCGTGGTATAACGGTACCGTACTTTTCTGTGACGTTCCTGATTAAGAGCAATTAATGGCACTTGGTCTTTCAGCCATTACCTTGTTATGGTGGCTGCTTGTTGTTTTTCCACTGATCTGGCATCATTCTGTTTGATTTTACCTTAGGTCGGAAGCCTGGTGAGCGGCGCATAACCGCATAACTGTTGTAAAACATTTTTATAGCCTCGAAATTTCACAACAAATTAATAAAAGTAGAGAGCAAAATGATTTCTCTTACCTTGTATCCAGCTCAGTTTCAAGCGAGATCATAGCTAATAAACCTGTAATCCAAAAAAAGGTTGTAGACGGAAATTGTAAGATTACAAACACATTTTCTTAATACATGAAAATAGATTAAGATTCGTTAGTATTCAAATACAGGGTGTTTATAAAGTCCCAGACCCATTTTGATGTTTAATAACTCATAAATTAATGAAGATATAAACAAACTTATGGCATTTATTGATGGAATAACTTCAGGTTTGAATATCTTTACTTTTGTAAATATCGTCTATCGTCTGTGTGGTTAATTTCAGATAATTTCATTTTCCAGTCTAAATATGTGTACTTTTCTAAATATCGTCTGCTTATTAATTTCTGAACGCATAATGTTCTCCGACGAAGCATCCTTTCATCTTTTTGGCATTGTTAATCGCCTTAATGTGCGCATATGGGGATCTGAAAACCCCCATGAATACCGTGAGGCACAAAGGGATTCCCCAAAGGTTAATGTGGTGTGTGGACTAATGCACGACCGAGTCATTGGGCCTTTCATTTTTACAGATAAGACGGTCTCATCAGTCGTATACTTAGAGATGTTGGAAAACTTCGTATTTCCACAACTAGAAGAGCTTCAGCCACATGTCTTTTTGCAACAAGATGGTGCACCACCTTCAATGAGGTACCATCGTTCGTAGTTCTTTGAATGACCATTTTACAGGAAAATGGATTGGGCGAGGAGTTCCAATTCCTTGGCCACCCAGATCACCTGATGTAACGCCGCTGGACTTTTTCCTTTGGGGATTTGTAAAGGACAACGTTTACAGGAGGAGAGTGTCGAACATGGATGGCCTAAAAGCCAGAATTACAACCGCAATAGCCTCTGTGGATGCCGACATGCTTGCCGGTACCCGGCGTGAAATTGAATATCGACTTGATATTCTCCGTGCGACGAAGGAGGCGCACGTGGAAGTTCATTGACAAGGGTCATGAAACTTTTTGAGTATATCTAACCATTTATGTTATTAATTTTAATCTGTCTTTATTATTTTATGAGTTATTAACCATCAAAATGGGTTCGGGATTTTATAAACACCCTGTAGATATATCGAAAGGCAGTTATATAATAGAGAGTGTCATATCACTGTCCTTTCCTGAAGGAGTGAGAAAAGGAAGTGTAAGGAGCAAGCGAGTTTACACAATTAACTGCTTTGCAGGGTTTTTAGTTCATAATGCTCATCGCGCTATTGGCGACAGTCCACCACTATTTGCATACCAACAATAACCACACTCGGCGAGTATTTGGGTCCTGGTGATGGCATTGCTCATGATTCACGCCTCCAGCATCAAAATACCTAATGACATTATAAGAAGTTTTTGAAATGTTTCAGTATAATTACTAGGCCACGTTACCTCTGTGGAGTAAATCGATTTATCGGCAAGTTGAAAAGTTACTTAAAGTATTATTGCAGATAAATAAATGCAGCCGCCCAACCGGTATAGTCGTTTGGGTCGCTGACTGCCGAAAGGCCCGAGTTCGAATTCCGGAGAAGGCATGGATGTTTGTAAATGTAGAGTGTCGGTGCGGTAATCTAAATATGCGGCGAGCCGAAAGTCCTCTCGTGTGGTTTGGTGGAAGGGGAGAGGGAAGGGAGACCCCCGGGGTGCTCTCCATCAAAATTAGGTGTGGAACGGAGCTAAATCGTACTGTCACTTGAAAGGTGTCACGAGGAATTTCGTGGACTTGGGCTGACTACGTGAGACAAATGTGCATAAGCAACAGCAACAACACTAATTCAGAAGTCAAACAACAAAAATCAGCGTTATACCTACAAAATTTTCACAGGACTAGTTTCGATGGTTTTACCGAACCATCATCTTCAGCTGTAAAACCGCAAATGAACAAGATAGGAAATAATGATTAGATAAGATAAGAAAGCCTGGACAAGAATAAGCAAGTGGCGCCATCTGTTGGCGAAACCAGAACTAGAACATAATTTCTCTAAAAGCCGAAGGCAAATTTGGATTGGAATTAGGATCGTTAACTAGAACAGAAAGATTTTTATGAATGTGAAATGCCTCTAGAAAATCCAGTTCTCCAATGGAAGATGTTTTTTGAATAATTTTGGCAGCAGAAAAATTGAAGAATTTAGGAGATTATAAAAATTCTGTTGTCATTCCCTTCTTTCCATCAATTAGCTATAAAGTTGCACATATTTTGCAGAAATTTAACTTTCGGGTTGTTTTTTCTCCCATCAATAAAATTCCAACTTCTATACTCAAGGACCCCATTCCGGATATGAATTCATGGGGTATTTATAGGATTCCTTGCCAGTGTGGTTTAATTTACATTGGCCAAACTAAGAGAGCCTTAAAATTTCGCGTCAAAGAACATGAGGCATATGTTAGAAAAAAGGAAACACAGAGGTCTTCTGTTGCTCAACATTGTTGGTCCGAAAATCACACTTTCAATTTTTCTGCTGCCAAAATTATTCAAAAAACATCTTCCATTGGAGAACTGGATTTTCTAGAGGCATTTCACATTCATAAAAATCTTTCTGTTCTAGTTAACGATCCTAATTCCAATCCAAATTTGCCTTCGGCTTTTAGAGAAATTATGTTTTAGTTCTGGTTTCGCCAACAGATGGCGCCACTTGCTTATTCTTGTCCAGGCTTTCTTATCTTATCTAATCATTATTTCCTATCTTGTTCATTTGCGGTTTTACAGCTGGAAGATGATGGTTCGGTAAAACCATCGAAACTAGTCCTGTGAAAATTTTGTAGGTATAACGCTGATTTTTGTTGTTTGACTTCTGAATTAGTATTTATTCGGCGTGTTATTGTGTCTTAATTATTGTGTCTTAATTAACAGCAACAACAGTTACAGTTACACTGCAAAAAAGAGGACTGCTGGCCTTGTAGCTATAAATCAATTAGACTTACAGCATTAACATCCTCTTTGCAGTTGCAATCTATTACTGTTTCGCCACAGAACAAACAGCATTGAAGCTATGAAAAAGAAAAAAAAAAAAAGTGCAAGGACATAGAAGTATAGAAGTAACGTCACAACTAAAGGAATCGCCGTCTTGTGCACACTAGCGAAACTAAATGAGAAATCCAAGTTAAAAAGGTAATTAAAAACATAATTGCTGGGAAGAGAAATGTAGAAATTGCTTAAAAAATTACGAAAAACGAGAGAGAAGGGGGCTGCTGAGAGCCTCTGGAAACGAAGTCACTTTTGCACGATGTGGTCTGGGTATAACTAGATGTCCAAGGGTGAAATGAACCATGCAACTATAATTCGATGAGACTAAGTGCCCTAGTACATCTTGGTGTTACCTACAGATACATGCATACAAAAATACATTGGCATATCAATTACATAAACATATTCTATCTACATGCAAATAATTACTGTTACATGCATTGTTAGTAGATAGCACTTACTATGTTTGCAGATTTAGTTACATTAATCTATACATAATATCACCACATGTTTCAACTATGCAACTTTATTGCAATTAACAAGCACAGTTCCAGATTGTGTAAAGAGACGGTTACATGCACTTTACTGTGGCTTAAATAAGCGCCGCAAGACCTATGCTAAAAGTAGCCATGCAGAAGCTGTTCAACGAAACTGTGAGCCCTAGTTCGCAATTGTGCTACCTACAGTTAAAACTTGTACGTTAACAAAAAGAATTACATATAATTACACCTAAAAAAAATAACTACTCTTACTTACAATGTAAAAAATTAGCACCTACTACTTTGCAGACTTGGTTACATAAGGACATACTAAAATATACTACTCGTTTTAAATACAACTTGGTTACAGTTCACATTATAGAATATGCAAAGGGACAGTTGCATAAAATCTACTAATGTTAGCACCTAACGTTATGGAATAGTGAATGCAGAAAAATGCAAACTGGATAATAAGAATACTATGCAAGTGTAGCACTCGCCTCCCAAAGAGGCATTTGCATAAAGTTTCATGTAAAACTTTACAATCATATTACCAAAAACACACATTAAAGCTTACACTGACAATTACACTGGTGTGCAAAACTTAAGCAACAATGTAAATTTTAATCAGATAGCCATGATATTGTAGATAAGGGGTTCTTCCGTTCAGTACAATGAACACGCAATTCAGTAGAAAGGTCATGCGTATGCAATTGTCAAGGAAAAAAAGTCACAGGCTACGTGAGCGTACACAAAACGCGCTCAACTCGAGATTACCATACAAGGAAGGATGGAGATGCAATTAAAGACATTCGCTGTAAGTACAAGGAGTTCTTTCGTGAAATAATTGGCTAGAAGAAATGATCTGGATGACTTCACACGTGGAAGAATGATCGAAAATCTGGAGTAGGGGCGAAGTGTGACCAGTATAGCTGAAGATTTCGGAATCAACAAGAGTGGCGTTTCGCGTGTTTAGAAAGCCTTCCATACCATAGGTACAGCTATTAGAAAGGTTGGTGGTGGCCGTCCCAGGAAAACAATTGCAGTAAATAACCGGTATATAGTCTTGCAGACGAAAACAGTCCGAAACCAGTCAGCCAGCGCCACAACTCAACAACTGTGAACAGCAACGGGCGACAATTGTCGTGATTTACTGTGCCCAAACACCTTCACAAAGGTGGCCTATGCGCCTGCCGTCCTGAATGCTGCATCCCTTTGAAAGTTGGCCATCGGCATCACCATTTACAGTGGTAGAAGGAGCGCAAAAACTGGGCATTTCATCAATGGATTCGTATCCTCCTTACGGATGAGAATCGTTTTAGTGCCACAAGCGATTCTCAACACAAATTGATTTGGAGAGAGGTCGGGACACTGTTTAGTCTCAGTAACATTACGGAAAGAGACCGTTACGGTGTCCTGAAGATCTCGTCTGGAGAGGCATTATGCTGAACGGTCGGACGGAGCTCCACGTTTTCGACAGAAGTTCTGTAACCGGAGATCGCTATCGTCAGGAGGTGATCCTTCCCCATGTGCGTCTGTTCCGAGGTGCCATTGGAGTAGACTTCGTTTTATGGATGATAATGCACGGCCACACCGGACTCTTGCTGTTCAGAAGCTACTGAAAAGTGAAGATATCACTCGAATGGATTAGCCAGCGTGCTTCCTTGATTTAAACCCCATAGAAATGTGTGGGATGCTTTGGGGAGACGCTTGTGACACGATTACATCCTCCGGGGAACACCCAGCAACTGAAACAGATGCTGATTGAGGAATGGGCACTCTTACCTCAAGATCTGTTGGAAATCTGGTACTGAGTATGGAGAGACCGTTCGAAGCAACCATTGCAGTAAGGGGAGGGCATATCCCATACTAAGGAACACCTGCTTGTTGTTCTTCCTCTTGTACAGACAATCATGTGTAACGATACTATGAGTTCAATAAAGCTTGTTTTTGTTTGATTCCATATTGTATGCATTGTATTCATTTTTAGAGTAATTATGCTTTCGTCATCGTTTAAATACAAAATGCTGTCTCTTAATTCTGAATTTCATGTCTCTCAGATGATTTCTCGTGGAGTTATGCCAAAAAGAACACCTGTTGCTTAAGTTTTGCACACCAGTGTGCATTAGAAACCTATCCATTTCCTAGGAAATGAACGAAACTGTGATATTCCGATACATTCAGACGGTAGGCATTAATGAGTACCTATATCACACCTAAGTGCAAATATGGCACATATACCATTATAATCTCGTGGACTATGTTGAGCACGATGTATAGTTTAAAATGTACAGTGGCCAACTTAAAAATCATTGGATAGGAATTTCAATAGAATATAGTACGACTACATGTTTTGCTAAGTCGTATCACATGTGGTGTTGCATTCTGGGAAAATTTTGATGCAATCCAGAAATAATTATTACAGTAAATTTAAGTACACAGTAATTACAGTAATTATTACAGTAACCAACTATTTACAAAACACATACCCAAGAATGTATACACCTGAGTGCTTTCTGGATACCTAAATTATACTGAGAATATACATACACAAATACATACATGAATACACACATAAATACATAAATACATACATGAATACACACTGAGAATATACATAATGAAATACCAAATTTAACTATATACAGACAACATAATTCCAGACTACAAAAAGCGACCGAAACATTCAATTATTCCATAGTAATTCAAATCAATTATATATGCTATAAATAAACTAGCACTTACACCCTTTTGTCATACAGTCATGAACAGGTGCATTTAACATTTTTACAGAGGCACATACCATACCGCAAAAAAAGTATATGTAATAATACACTGCCTAATTAATAGCAGTATAAACTGAACTGAAATTAAAGTGATTTCTTAATACATATCAAGATAATACTGAATATAATGTCAATCTGACAGAAGAAAACAAGACAGCACATTAAACAATATCCTAGTGATACTATTCCTGAATTCAGTACAATAAAAAGGAAAGAAAAAAATCTGAAATGTTTCAGATTTTAAATTACGTTCAAAGGGGCGTTTTTTTAACGTTTTGTGTTGCATAATCGAGAAAATATTGTTAAGAATTTTATTATTACTATTTTTATTATTATTGTCTATTTTTCAAAAGTGTGTTTTTGTTTTATATTGTGTGAAGTTGTAACTATATGTCTTTTCTTGTGTGGCAACAACGCTTCTGTAATTCTTCAATTTGAACTTTTGGATGTGTGCCAAGTTTGATGGCGTAATGCTCTGGTGAGAGCGTCGATTGATTGTGTAAATGAAACATGTTGTTTCAGAACGTTATTTCTTTAAAATATGTAAAATAAATGTTTTGTTTTCTGAACTCGGATTATGCAAACGTTATTTAGTTTCAACATAAAAGTTTGGCGTCCGTTTGAAAGGACGTTTGTGTGATTTCGAGTAGTTTTGATTTAGGCGTTTTGTTAAAATGGAGTTGTTAAAGGCAAAACGTAAAAGTGAACGTACTTCGTTTACGTTAACTACGAAGATTGTGGAAGAAGAATTGCCTACTTGTACGGATCCTGAGAGATTGCAAGTGTTGTTGGGGCAACTAATTGACAAATTTGAACGCTTGGACAGTACTCAAAGCAGTGTTTTAGAACAAACCAAGGAAGCTGATTTCGAGAATGAATTTAATACGGCTGAAGGATACAGAGATTCCTTTATAGCTTTAAAGGTGAAACTTCAGAATAAAATTGGACAATTGAATTCGATGAATGTTACTACAGATATTGCTTCAGTTTCGATTTCGGATCCTAAAGAAAATAAAAACAGGAAGTTCAAACTTCCTAAGCTTGAGCTGAAAAAATTTTCTGGAGATGCAAGAGAATTTTTAGGCTTTTGGAGCCAATTCTCCAAAATTCATGAAGATGCGGATATTGTGCCGGAAGATAAATTTTTGTACTTAGTGCAAAGTGCAGTACCTGGCTCAAAGGCAGCTCAACTTTTGAACAGTTTTCCTGTTACCGCCGCGAATTATCCTAAAGCTATCGAGCAGCTGAAAGAAAGATTTGGTAGAGAAGACCTTCTGGTGCAGATCTATGTAAGAGATTTGCTTGGGCTTGTTACAAAGAATGCTACAACAGGCAGAACGGCGTCGGACTTAGGAGTACTTTATGATAGTATAGAAAGTAAATTACGAGCGCTGGAAAGCTTAGGACGCACCAAGGAAAAGTTTGCTGATTTCTTGGGACCTTTAGTGGAGTCGTGCCTACCTGAGAATATTCTACGTGCCTGGGAGCGGAGTCGAACTTCTGAACAGGGACAGGAAAAGAGTTCTGAAAGAACGCTTGAAAAACTAATGTGTTTTTTAAGGCATGAAGTAGAATCGGAAGAAATGATTAGATTAGCACAATCAGGATTTACTCATTCTGTTAAGCGTCTTAATAAAAATGTTATTTCAGGTAATTCAGATTTAGCAACAGCTGCCGCGCTGGTAAGTACAAATGAAACCAGTAAAGGTAAGCAAAATGTTTGTATATTTTGTGGTAAGCCTCATATGAGTGCTAAGTGTTTTAAAGCTGAAAATATGAGCTTAAATGAAAAGAGGCAACTTGTACAAAAGAAAGGTGTTTGTTTTTCATGTTTAAGAATTGGCCATTTAAAAAACCAATGTAAAGCCAATATTAAATGCCCCATTTGCAGTTGTGATCATATAAAATTTATGTGTCCTCAGAATGTTAGTTCTGTAAAACAAAATGACTCTAAGTTGGATGTTTCCCTTTCTAATAATAGTAAGAGCGAGAAAGTTTATTTGCAAACTTTATGTGTTCTAATTAAAGTTAAAGATCGAGAGAGAAAAATTAGAATTCTCTTGGATTCGGGATCCCAACGATCATACGTTGGGGAGAAAATTATGAAGCGAATGAAGGCTGATCCTATTCGACAGGAGAAAGTAATTCATGGTTTGTTTGGGGGGAGGGAAACTGCGCCTGTAACCCATTCTGTTTTTGCTATTGACATAAGCAGTTTAGATAACACTTTTAGGTGTTGTTTTGAAGCTTTTTCTGAAAAAAAGATATGTGGATTTGTTCCAACAATCAAGAATGCTCAGATTATAGAGGAATTGAAAAGCAGGAAAATTGAGGTCAGTGACACATTTTGCGAGGAAAGTGAAATTGATTTATTGATAGGTGCAGATGTCATTGGTAAACTGTTAACTGACGAATACCTAGAATTACCCTCTGGTTTAACTGCAGTCAAAACAAAACTGGGTTGGACGGTTATGGGTAAAGAAAATGATACTGTCAGGGATAATGCCCTAATAAGTCTTTCCTTGCATGTAAATAATGCTTCTTTGAAATCTTTATGGGAGCTTGAAGTTTTGGGTATTTCCGACCCGACGGAAAATAGTAAAACGAAAAATCTTCATTGCGACTACGAGATTGATTTTCAGAATAAATTATCTATTCGGCCCGATGGTAGATATGAATTAGAATTACCCTGGAAATGCGAATCGACCAATTTATCAGATAATAAAAGCATTGCTTTGACACGACATCAAAAAATGATAAAGAGGGCAAAAGAAAATAATTCTTTGAAGGAATATCAAGAAGTGTTTAGAGAGTGGGAAAATTTAAATATTATAGAAAAGGTTCCGGAAAAGGAATTAAACAATAAATGCCACTTTTTACCACACAGACCGGTTATTAAGATGAATAGTGAAAGCACTAAGGTAAGACCCGTTTTTGATGCTTCATCTTGTGAAAAGGGAAAACCATCTTTGAATCAGTGTTTATTGAAAGGACCTAATTTAATAGAATTAGTCCCTGATATTTTAGACAGAATGAGATTTTTTCCTATTGGTCTGAGTGCAGACATAGAGAAAGCATTCTTGCAGTTAGGAATTTCTCCGAAGGATAGAGATTACTTGCGATTTTTCTATCCAAGTGATGAGGGAGAAATAGTGTATAGGCACTGCAGAGTAGTTTTTGGGGTTTCCTGCAGCCCTTATCTACTAGGTGCGTCTATTAAATATCTCTTGAATAATTGTCCATCTGACTTTTTAGATGTGGCTGACAAATTAAAAAATTCGTTCTATGTGGATAATTGTATTACGGGTGTTTACAATATTGAGGAACAAGAGGATTTAATTCAAAAGGCCAAAAGTCTTATGTCGAGAGGCAGATTTAATTTAAGGGGATGGGAGAGCAATGTTGCTTCCAAATATACTACAAAACATTCTGGGGACACACCTCTTTTAGGAATATTGTGGAATTTAGACAATGATACTTTAAGGTGTAATATAAATGTAAATATGATAACTTGTGATACTAAGGCAACTAAGAGACTGATTCTGTCTATTGTACAATCAATTTTTGATCCAATTGGAATACTTGCACCAATAACTTTGCTTCCAAAAATTTCGTTACAAGAAACATGGAAGTTGAAATTTTCTTGGGACGAGGTATTGCCTCATGATTTTGTAAGTAAATTTTTTGTGTGGTTATCTGATATACTTTTGTTGAAAAATGTGGCAATACCCCGATTCATTGGAACCTTTGCAACAGTTGAATTGCATGTATTTGTCGATGCCTGCAAATATGCTTATGCAGGATGTATTTTCGCGAGAAGTGTTGATTCATGCAGTGTAAAAATTACTCTCTTAAGAGCAAAATCTAGAGTAGCTCCTATTAAGAATTTGACGATTCCTAGATTGGAATTAATGTCCTGTTGCATTGGATCCCGATTATTATATTCTGTTTGTAAAGCTCTTAATGATTTTGATATAAATGTAACTTTATGGTGTGATTCCACAGTCGCATTATGGTGGATCAGAAATCCTGGTAATTGGTCGAACTTTGTAAGCAATCGTGTTAAAGAAATTACTAAGTTGACAAAACCTGAATCATGGAGGCATGTGCCTGGTAATATGAACCCAGCAGATGTGTTATCTCGAGGTTGCTCTGCTAAACAAATGATTAACTCGAAGTGGTTTAAGGGACCTCTCTGGCTAAGAGAAAGCCCTGAATTTTGGCCTACCAATATTGTTTGTCAGCCGAGCGAAGCTGACTTGGAAAAGAGGAAGGTAAAACTTATTAATGTTATCTTTTCAGAGGATACTACTCCTTGGTATGCAGAAAGAGTTTCTGATTATGAAAAAATGATTCGTGTAACCGGTTGGGTGTTACGTTTTATTTCTAACTGTAGGAAGAAGTCAAATTTGTGTAAAGAATCTAAACTAACTGTTGCTGAAATCATAAATTCCGAAAAAGTTTTGATTCGGTTGGTTCAAAGCTCAAATTTCCCTGACATCGGAGCTCTTAATCCACTTGATGTATTCATTGATAATGAAAAAATTATAAGAGTTAAAACTAGAATATTGGAACGCAAAGACAATTCTGAATTTTTAACACCAATTTTGTTACCGAGTAAATGTATCTTTACTACATTGTTAATTGAGTCAGTTCATAAGAAACATTGTCATGCTGGAACTCAAATGCTTCAATCTATTTTAAGAGAAAGATTCTGGATACTAAAACAACATAAAACTGTGCGTAATGTGTTAAAAGGGTGTGTAATATGTCAACGATATAAAGCGAAACCGATGTCTTGCGAAGTGACTCCTCTTCCTGAAGATCGCGTAGGAGATTATAGGGCTTTTGAAATTTTGGGAGTAGATTTAGCTGGCCCATTGTTTTTGAAAAACGGTAAGAAGGTTTGGATGGCACTCTTCACATGCGCTGTGTACAGGGCAATCCATCTAGAACTGGTGACTTCGTTATCAACAGAATCTTTTCTTTTGGCTTTAAGACGTTTTATAGCCAGACGTGGCAGACCACGAACTATTTATTCTGACAATGGGACTAACTTCCGAGGAACGTATAACGAAATGTCTAAACTTAACTGGGACATAATAGAGAATGCGGCAAAAATAAAGAGAATAGTATGGAAATTCAATCCACCAACAGCCTCCTGGTGGGGAGGTTGGTGGGAACGGCTAGTTCGCATGGTTAAAGAACTTTTAAGACGTTCTTTGGGAAAATCGGTTTTATCTTATGAAGAACTGGAAACCTTAATTTGCGATTGTGAGTCGGTAATTAATTCTCGACCTTTAACATATATTTCGGAGAACTCTGAAGATGCTATCCCTTTAACTCCGTCAATGTTTTTAATTGAAAATTGTACTTCGAATGTAGCAGATATAGATAAAATTGACTCTCAGCATTTTTGGAGAAGAATTAAATACCGCACAAAACTTCTTAAAGATTTAAGGAACCGTTTCCGAAAAGAATATTTGGGGCAATTAATAATGAAACAACCATAAAATAAAGTAACCCGGTTGCCTAAAATTGGGGAGATAGTCTTAATAGGCGATGATTTCAAAAAACGCTTGTATTGGCCTTTGGGTAAAATTATAGAGAAAATTCCTGGTCGGGATGGCAAAATTCGAACAGTTAAACTAAAAACTCAGAATGGGATTTTCATAAGGCCCGTTCAGCGTATTTATCCACTAGAGATACAACTAGATGAAAATTATTTAGTTGAAGAGCCTAACGTTAACGACGATAAGAAAAACGATCAGACTGACGAACAGCATATAAAACAGAAATTTACGTCGTCAGGACGGCTTGTTAAGAAGCCTAATGTACTAGACCTTTTTAATAGGATAACATATGTTTTTGAGTCGTTTGCCACTGACTCAAAAAGGGGGGAGGATGTTGCATAATCGAGAAAATATTGTTAAGAATTTTATTATTACTATTTTTATTATTATTGTCTATTTTTCAAAAGTGTGTTTTTGTTTTATATTGTGTGAAGTTGTAACTATATGTCTTTTCTTGTGTGGCAACAACGCTTCTGTAATTCTTCAATTTGAACTTTTGGATGTGTGCCAAGTTTGATGGCGTAATGCTCTGGTGAGAGCGTCGATTGATTGTGTAAATGAAACATGTTGTTTCAGAACGTTATTTCTTTAAAATATGTAAAATAAATGTTTTGTTTTCTGAACTCGGATTATGCAAACGTTATTTAGTTTCAACATTTTGTGTGTTAACCTTTGTTTATTAAATAGTATCATGTTCACTTAAACCATAAAATTTAGTTCAATAACAATGTCGCAAAATAATTTTTAAATGAGCATATCTTTAGAATTTCCGATACACAGTTCGACGCGCTAGAGATAAAAAGGTTCCCCCCCCCCCTCGTGGAAGTGTGTTGCCATTGCTAGCTTTGAAATCGTTGAGTTTGTTAATCAAAAATTCGTTAAAGTTTTACGAAAATATGAAATCGATAATAAAACAAATTTGGGATTTCAGATTCCCACATTCGCAGTAAGATTACGTCATTCAAAATTGGATGGTTCTAGATACCGTTGTTTTATCACAATGCGAGAAATATACCTACATTATGCAGGCTTTTTCATTATTTAATTTCTTCAAATATAATGGAGGACTCTAACATTTTGTGGCAACAGCTTGAAAAATGAACAGACATTTATAGGAGTCCCACGCAAAATGCCAAAACAAAAGGCATAGTCCTTCGAGACTCGAATCCCTTTGGACTAATAATTAAAGTCCTAAAAAAAGAATCTCTGATTGTTGTTGCAGGTGTTTCTTTGTTTTAAGTATAGTGCATGGGAAAGTCTCTAATGCCATTCCTAGTGCCATTGCTAAAGAGTGCCATTACTATGTCTTATTACATGGCTAACTTATTGCAGATGTTCTGGAGCTCATAGATAACCATAAACTCACACATAAACCATAAGCTGCACAAGGCCCAGCTGTACTGTTAATTGCATTTTACTTGTCAACAAAATGAAAATTACTAAAACCTAGCAAACATGCAATTGTAGAGTACTGTGAGGAGTTTAAATTGTAAAGCACTATGCCATTACTAATAGGGCTGTACACAGATACCCTAGTTGTTCATACAATTAAACTCTCAGTTACTGTTTCCTGTTGGATGTTTGTAATCTTACACTTCCGTTACTGACATCGGAGTACAACTGAACAATGTTTAACTAATTCCCTCAGTTTTACTTTGGCTATTTTATTTTTCAATATATTGTCTGCGCATTATGACCAGTACTGTGGGCTTGGCAGCCTATGATGTAGAGAACTTGCATCAGTGGAGTTGAAAACATAATGGTCAGGATCCTTCATCTCTCCACATAACGGCAACAAAAACAAATAAATGCAGGTTGGTTTAAAAATAAATTGCTTTGAGAGCATTTCTGGTTAGCATAAAATGTGCCACGTCTAGTAGAGCTTTGTGACACACCAAGTGGAACACAGTGCAGGAAAATATAAAATTGGGTTTTGTAATTTTCTACCAAAGTTCTTTTACCATTATATTCTCGGCCAAATTGATTACATGATAAATCAATTTTCGCTAACGCAATATCTTGTATCTGGAGATTTATTTGGCGTAAACAAGGAAAAATCCATCGAGATGAGAGATTAGGATGTTGCATCCGTTGCACAATTGGGGGGACAAATATCAGATCAATTTTTCATACTCATTTCTGCTTCAGCCCATGACAGCATCACTTCTTCTGAAGTCAGTTGCCGCGAAAATAAATTAAGCGTTAAGTGGCAACTCTTGAATAATTCATGAAGGGGTGAACTTATCCGTTCTTGGGATCACACGTGTGACAAGAGGTATAATCGTTAAAGAAAGATTTGTGTACAATTCGTCAGATAATAATGTCAGAGATGTATCTTTTCAGTTTCGTGCAATGAATTCATTTATCAGAAAAGGCACTTTTAAACATTGCATTTACTCATAAGCTTTCCTTATAAAGATTCTATTGTAGAGTCATTAGGACTTTTTTTTTTTGCTGTGGGAGACGTGAAAAATAAGCAATGCCCTCGCCGGGACTCGAACTTCCACCTCTCGTATACTTCGCCGAGTGTGCTACCGTTACACCACGAAGGCATGCAGAAAGAAGGGAGAAAATACATTAAACTATCAGTGGATTATCAAACATATTTAAGCTTATAGTTAATAAATAAAAATCGATAACAATGAACATCAGAAACTAAATCGAAGTCTGGAAATATATTTGTACTTTTCCTCTCATTTTTGCTGCATTTTCTCATTCTTAGAACGATTTTAAAACGTTCAGAGACATTTAAATTAAAGATGGTTAACAAAAACCTCATTAAATTGATAAATGACTATTAAAAGAATTATTAAAAACCTATTATATTATAATTATTAAAAGAAAAAAAACTGAAAGCTTTCAGATTTTATATTACGCCCAAAGGAGCCTTTTTCTAACGTTTTGTATGTTACCTTTATTTATTAAATATAATGTTCTTCGCACCTAACCATAAAATTCATTCCACAATATCGAAAATAATTAAAAAAGAGTCTTTAGAATTTCTGATATCCAGTCTCACGTGCTGGAGATAAAAATGTCTCCCCCCCCGTACCATTGCTCGCTTTGAAATCGTTGAGTTTCTTAATCAAAAATGCATTAAGGTTTTACGAAACAGGAAATAGATAATAAAACAAATTCCAAATTTGGGCTTCCAGACACCCATATTTGGAGTAGGATTACGTCATTCAAAATTGCATGGCTCTAGGTACCGTTGTTTTATCACGATGCGAGAAACATATATACATTTATGCAGATTCTTCATTGTTTAATTTCTTTAAATATAATATAGGGCGATAATATTTGGTGGCAATAATCTGAAAAGTGATTGAGACTAAAATTTTCGACGCAAAATGCCAGAAAGGTATTAATTAGCTCTGCTCGGCTAACACCCTTTGGGTTAAAGCCGCTCACACGGTACAGTCGTTAGGTGAGCCTACTGGGGGACCGAAGGTCCCGGGTTCTAATCCCGAAGAAGGCATGGATGCTTGTAAATGTATAGTGTCTGTGTCGCATGGGGACATTCCAAATATGCATTTTTGCCGAAGGTCCTCTCGGCAGGTTGTGGTACAGGACGCGGCCCGTGCCCTCCCCCCCTCCCGCGAAGCACTTCTTAAAAATTGGGGGCGCAACTGAGCGGAGTCGTTGACACCAGTGTGGTGCTCAAGGCGTTTGGCAACGGCAAGCGCAATTTGCCAGGAGTGCAAGATTGGAATTCGTCACTCATAAGAATTTCGTCAAATTTCATAGCAAAATTTGCTTCTATTTCACGAAGGTTTTTTTATAAATACTGGATTTCATAAATATTGGATCTATATATCTATTTACTACTGTGAGCAAAATATATCGGGAACGATGAATTTAAAGCATGGTAAATTCAAGAAAACACTTTGCAATTTTCTTTTCAGAATTTACTACGACTTCTATTGGCATCTGACAACGATTTGCTTTTCATTTCCATTCCCCATATACAGATAAATATTTTTTAATGACTTAAGAATTTTTACTTTAGAAATATCTCAAAAACCGCAAACGTAATTGGGGAAAAAACATTAGATTTTCCTTTTGTGATAAAATTTTTCTTACAAAATTGTCTGAAATATTCTAAAATGTTTCAAGGGTAATATTATATCAAAAGAACAGAGGTCTGATCAAAAAGAAGAGAGATATTGCCATTTTATGAAATTAACACCGTTATCCTACCTCATAAAGGAAATTCTGGAAATTTATTACCATTTGAGGAAATTAACACCGTTACAATACCTCATAAATAAAATTCGTGAAATTTACTACCGATTACCTTACCTCATAAATGAAATTTATCAAATGTATTACCATTTCATGAAATTTATTACCGGTTACCGTATAAGGTATTTCTCCGGTCTTCCTAGCGTACCTTCGGGGTGTAGTTCGTGGTTAGTGGTTCTGCACGCTGGGCCGGGATTCCAGAGGTCCGTGTTTCAATTCCCGGCAAAGGCGGTTGCTAATTTTTCATCTTGCCTGCTTCCAAAACATACCTAATGTCTCTACAACCCTGTCTCATAAAAGATATTCATAAAATTTATTACCATTTTGTGAAATTAACACCGTTACTCTACATCATAAAGAAATTCGTGAAATTTATTACCATTTTAATGAAGTTAACACCGTTACCCTACTTTATAAATGAAATTCATGAAATTTACTAACGATTACCCTACCTCATAAATTAAATTTATGAAATTTATTACCATTTCATGAAATTTATCACCGGTTACCCTTCCTCCTAAAAGACATATATGAAATTTAATATCATTTCATGAAATTTAATACCGGTTACCCTACCTCACAGAAAAGTTCATAAAATTTGTTATCATTTCATGAAATTTATCATCGGTTACCCTACCTCATAAAAGAAATTTATGAAATTCGTTACTATTTCATGAAATTTGTCAACGGTTACCCTACCTCATAAATGATATTCATAAAATTTATTACCATTTTATGAAATTAATACCGTTACCCTACCTCATAAATGAAATTCATGAAATTTACTACTGATTACCTTACCTCGTAAATGAAATTTATGAACTCTATTACCATTTCATGAAATTTATTACCGGTTACCCTACCTCATAAAAGATATATATGAACTTTATTAGTATTTCATTAAATTTAATACCGGTTACGCTACCTCACACAAAAGTTCATGAAATTTGTTACCATTTCATGAAATTTATCATCGGTTACCCTTCCTCATAAAAGAAATTCTGCAATTCTGGTTCCAGTGGTGATTGCTCAGAGATGAGTTTTGCTTCTTCGGAGTTGATGATCAATATATCCTAGTACGGAAGCCCCTCGGCCAGTGGTATAATTTCAACCTCACTCTCGAGACTCTACAGCCACATATACTCGTATACCTTGGTGAGAATCTTAAAACGCTGTTCAGCAAGATAATTCTTCGACCGCATTCGGCACTGGTTGTCTAACAGTGTCTAACAGATTTAAAAATACTTCCGTCCCGTCTACCCGCTTCATCGTGGTCTACCCGCTTCATCGGACCAATTCCTTATCCAGCATGCCTGGAGATACACTGCCGTCATTCTCCAGTAACCGATATTTAAAACGCAAAGTAAACAAACATGGATCCAACTGCTATAGACCTACTAGCGGCCGAGCAGTGAAGTCCCTGAACACTTGTAGTTAGACCAGGGTTCTGTTCCAGGCGAACGAACTGACTGCATGGGTGTTTTCGTGGTTTTTCCCATATGCAATGTCAGTTTATGTTACGAATCAGTTTCCCTTAAAACGTTTTTCACAAATGCATTCTTGCCCTTAGATAGATAGTCTTAGCGTGCTTTCCCATAATGAAATAAACCAAAATATCTGGTATAGGACATTATTAAGCCTTCCTTAGATTCAGCGCCTGACCTTATTCAGTAATTGTAAATCAACGAACATTTAAACGATAACGAAGATTTGCCTTTCTGCAGTTTAGATTGATGAAAATGGTAGACGAAAATAATGAACTGTATCAAGGTAGATAAGGATTTAATTGTTTTTGCAGAAAATACTTTTACCTGAAATAATAACCAAAATTTTGGGGGGGCTAGGACTTGTTCCACTTTTGGATGTAATAGTGACAGCGAGAAAAAAAAATCCTTCAGGATCTCAAAAGAAAAACTTTGTAATATAAATATGTGTTTAAAATACCGCAAAACACAGTGGTAAATATTTTACCGAAGTATCCTAGATTGGGGTCAAAAGTTCTTTGCTAGTTATCCTATTGTTGTGTTTTTGAGATCATGTGTACCATATCTTAATACCTACTCAATTTCGTTTAAGTCCATCTTTCCTGGTGCGCTAATTTTATTAGCTGTGAGTACAGATTGGGATCATTATTCATATGAATCTTCCATAAGACCAAAGCTTATGGAAAATTATACGCAGACTTCGAAGATTTGGTTTTCCTGCAATACAAAAGTTTTCCTGATGCAGACCTGAAAATATAAAAAGTAGTAACTTCCTAATATTATAAGGTATTTTTTCCCTGCTTCTAGCATGCCTTCGTGCTGTAACGGTAGCACACTCGGCGCGTATTCGAGAGGTCCAGGTTCGAGTCCCGCCTAGAGCATTGCTCATTTTTTACATCTTCCAGCTTTAAAAAAAACAACAACAACTAATGTCTCTACAGTGGCGCCCGAACTAAAAGGCGATGGATGATGATTCTTCACTACCAGGATTTAGCAATTGCGTCGGGTTCCCTAATCTCCAGTTGCCCTTTAGAAGGTGGATGGATATATAAGATATTTTCCCCCTCCTTTCTGCATGCCTTCGTGGTGTAACAGTACTGCACTAGGCGCGTTTTCGAGAGGTCCCGGCAAAGGCATTGCTCATTTTCCATGTCTCCTGCTTCTAAAAACCAAATGGCTCTACAGTGGAGCCCGAAATAAAAGGTGGTGGATTATGATTCTTCACCACCAGGACTTGGCAAATAGGTCTCCTATTTCCTAATCGCCCTTAATAAGGGGTTCCAATTTTGGTATATGTACTGCCTAACCCCCTCCTTTCGGTATGACTTCGTGGTCTAACGTTTAGCACACTCGGCGCGTATTGGAGAGCCCCAGGTTTGAGTCCCGGTGAAGGCATTGCACCTTTTCCATGTTTCCTGCTTCAAATAATCCGAATGACTCTACAATGTGCTATTTCGCATGACCACAATGAATGCACTATAATTGTTCATCATGTAATGCCGAAGAAATATTTTCGAAATTGTGGCTGTAGTCGCAAATTGATATTCATGAAGAAATAAAAGAAAACAATAATAATAATGGTAATGCGTGAAAGAAAAGTTGTTAACTACAGGAAATAAAACATAGCATTCATAAAATGACATTCTTCTTGTCTGTTTTATTCTGGTGTAATTCTAATGGTTCAATTAATGACATTCAACAGACTGAGAAAATAAGTTTTACTAAATTTTCACCAGGGAAATTTTCTTACCATGTACTCGCTTATTTACGAATGTGCACTAATTTACGAATTATGGGTTTTTCCAAACTATCGTTTTGGTCCCTAAACATCTGTAAGACTTTCTGAGTTAGTATCATTTTCGTCAAACAGCATCAAATTTCGTTTCTTCCTCGCCCAACGCCATTTTAAAGAGTAATCATGCTGCAGTTATCAGTCTTTACTTTTATGTTGCCTAAATATGAAAACTCAGTCATAAGTTTCAGCAATCTTTTTAAAAAGCATGAACTCCTTAACATTAATATGTTAAGGAGATTTTTGTAGCCATAGAAGATCAGTTTTCCATTAAGTTGTGCTTAATGTTTGTGGAGACATTAGATTATTTGGAAGTGGGAGACATGAAAAATGTGCAATGCCCTCACCGGGACTCGAATTTGCACCTCTCGAATACGTGCCTAGTTTGCTAACCGTTACACCACGAAGGCATGCTGAAAGGAAGGAGAAAATACCTTACATACTCCCCCTTATAAAGAGCGACTGGAAACTAGGGCACCCAATCACCAAATCCTGTAGGTGAAGAATCATCATCCACTACCTTTTAGTTCGGAAGCCACTGTAGAGACATTAGCTTTCTTTTAGAAGCAGGAAATGTGAAAAAAGTGCATTGCTCTCGCCAGGACTCGAACCTGGAGCTCTTAGAGTACGCGCCGAGTGTGCTAACTGTAACACCATAAAGGCATGCAGAAAGGAGGGAGAAAATACCTCACAAGTTGTTTAATGGAATGGATATCATGTCTCTATGTTTGCAAATCTATAAGCACTGTGTTTACAATAAAAACGTAATCGTTCACAGCCGCGTAAACTGTTTGGAAAACTGGCCGTGTAAACTATTCACGGCCGTGTAAACTTTTTGGAGGCCGGGAGCGACTTTCAGGCAGTCAGTTTGAGAGAACTTCCACACATCTTTTTAACATAAAAAATATTCCATTAGTCTTTAATATTTTTAGCCCAAAGGGGTAATTTGCACAGAAGGTCTATTAATTTCGTTTTGGTATTTTACGTCGTTTCACTATAAATGTCGGTTCACTTTTCAAATTATTGAAACCGAATATTAGAGCCCTGCATTATATTTAAAGAAATTAATTAATGAAGAATCTGCATTAATGTATGTATGTTTCTCGCACTGTGAAAAAGCATCGCTACCTAGAGACGTCAAATTTTGAAAATTTTGAATTACGTGCTTCTCCACCCGAATATGGGCATCTGGAAGCCCAAGTTTGGTATTTGGAATTTGTTTTATTATCGATTTCATATTTTGTCAAACTTTAAAGGCATTTTTGATTAACAAACTTAAGGATTTCGAAGAGAGCCATGGCAAAGCTGCACGAAAAAAAAAAAAAAAAAAGATATTGCAGTTGAATTGAATTTTACGGTTTAAGGGCGAAGAACATGATATTTAATAAATAAAGGTAACACACAAAATATTAAAAAAAGCCCCTTTAGGAGCAATATAAAATTTGAAAGCTTTCAGATTTTTTTTTCCTCCTATGAAATTTGCTTCATTTCCTGATTACAGAATGTGGTCATTCAAACAACTCCTGAAATGAGATGTCTCGCCAAATGTGGTTAACTATGCCGTGAGAACATAGGCACACTTGCTAAGATTTTAAAGTCTCGGACGGCGGGAGTTTTCTTGTCATACAGCCAGGGTGACATATATTTTTTTTCTTTCCTCCTCCTCCACCTCCTACTACTCTTTCATATCCTTTCATTACCCCCTCCCCGCACAGGTTTGTTTCCCCCCCACACTCTTTTTTTTTTTTTTTTCCTGAAATTTTTCTTCCTTTCCTTTCCATCTTCAAGACAAATCCATTCGTCTTTTCCCACTCTACGGTAATTAAACACGCCAGTCATTACAACAGCGGGATAAAAAAAAAAAAAAAAAAAAAGAGCTGGCGTGAGTCGATGAATTTTCCCTTTTTCCCACAGAAAAACTTCCTCCTTTTCGGACTTGACTTGCTCCAGATCGTGATTCGGGCAGGTGAGAGGGAAAGTGACGAAAACGTCTTCTTCAGGTTTCATTCATAATGATTATAAAGATAAAATTTGGTTACCTGTTTAGTTTAGTTTAGTTTACAAGTGTATTGCAACCCTCCTGGCCGATAATAATCGGCCTCATGGTTAACGCAGCACACCCGACGCAGACAAACAAAAATACAGTTAAAAGATAAAAACAAAACATTAAAGCACAGATTAAACAGATTAACACAGATTGTGTATCTTTAAAAATACACTCACACAATGCAAAATAAGGAAAATCATAAGCATAGTCTGTTAGAAAACAAAAAATAGTAAGACGACACATAACTCACTCACCCAACACATAAACTCGTAAACAAAACAAAAACTAAAACAGTATTTAATATCCTATTCCCTATGATAGTCTTGTTTTCGTTCATAATCCTCATTATTTCTGTTGCATAGCTATTCACGAATTTTCGTTTTTCAATTACATTCTGTTCATTTATTTTTCCAAATTTCGTCCTCACACTCTCG
Source organism: Stegodyphus dumicola (assembly GCF_044657685.1). Lineage (NCBI taxonomy): Eukaryota > Metazoa > Arthropoda > Arachnida > Araneae > Eresidae > Stegodyphus > Stegodyphus dumicola. The sequence continues at coordinate 225,184,759 of NC_140773.1, read as the reverse complement.
GTCAGTTTACATTCTTCTATGAAATGAGCCGCATTTCCGTACTTCTCACAAGCCAAGCATTGGTGATTGCCCTGGAGATTAAAACGTTTTAAATAGGCCGGGAATCTACCACGATCCGTAATCACTTGAATAGTATCTATATTATTAAATAGATCCATTTTTCTTTTTATAGTCAAATTTTTCAAGTAACCCTTATTTTTATTTGAACCATTCCGTTCCCGAGTCCATTTCTCAATTATACTTGCTTTCATTTTTCTCAAGATAATTCTTCTGGAATCATTAATAGGGTCATAAACATCATCCTCCCCCAGGGCTGCCTCTTTAGCTAGGACATCCGACCTCTCATTCCCGGTAACACCAACATGTGCCTTGACCCAATGAAAATATATACCATTTTTGTCTCTTATTTGATTATAAATGTTTTTATATCCAAAAGAAGTCTGTCGCTTGGTTCCGGATTCGCCAAGCCTTGTAGGGCCGAGAGAGCATCAGAATAAATATGTATCGTAAAGTAACTGTTTTAAGTTTTTATAACTCCACCGCAGTGCCTCTCTAATTGCAACCGCTTCAGTTTGATATACTGATTTATTTCCTTATTTGGTTACCTGTAATCGACAATGCATATTTTATAGCTCTGACTAGCGGGCAACCCCGATAGATAAGCGGGCTGCTGCCAAAACAAAATTTATAATTATGTACACCTGTACATTCCTAGTGGGGGTGCAGCGCATGAAAGAACGCAGGCGGCCAAAATCAGCGGCGGCCGGACTTTCGTGATACCTACATTTTAAATTCATTGTAAATACTTTTTATACAATTTTTCATATGTAAGTACTTACTGAGTACGAAATAAGATTTGTATTAATTCATTAAGCATTTTGTCTTTTAATTTGGAAGCGGCAATCTTAGGAAAGTACGCGGCCAGCCAATGACCTAGGAACGGCCCTGCCAAGCAACAACCAATTCGTAAATAATGTTTTTGTTGCCAAATCGGGAAACAAAACCTTTGACACTTCAGGTTAATACGTATGACCTCATGATTTAAATTTAATGCAATATAGCAACTTTTTTCTCAATATCAATAAAATAATTTGCGTGGCAATAACATACCGCGTCAGTTATCCTAACCCAGGGATGGGCAAACTACGGCCCACTGGAAGATTCTATCCGGCCCGCGGATAGAATTTTTTAAATTGCCGGTCCAAGACAAATTAAAAGAAATATATATTTATATATTACATATCCATCTCCTTTTCTACTTTATTGAAATATTACTGTCAAAGGGATAATGATCTTTTTACTTTTTCTATTTTTGTTCTACAAAATATAAATCGACGGAAATAGCAAGCACAGAGAGCTTTCAATCGGTAAAGTGTTAAAAGCAGAAGATCTTTGTTACTTATAGCTGCAGACTAGCGCCAAACAAGCGTTATCTCTTTCTCGGGAAGCAGACATATGAGAATCCAATAAACTTAAATTAGACCTTACATGTGGCAGATAGCGCATTTTAAGCTCCAGCCGGCGGCTTTCTCTTTTGGCGCGAGTTCTAATATTATTGATTGCGTATGGAAAGATTGCGGACATTGCGAATAGTGGTGCAATTATTAAAAGTACAGAGTAGCTAGTACTTGTTTGGGTTATTCGTAAAATATTTCAACCCCAAAATGGCTACGAAAAAACGTAAAGTTGATTCAGAGTGCCGTACTTTTAATGATGAATGGAGCTGGAAATATTTTTTACCAGCGCGCCTCATCTGCAGAGAAGCTGTAGTAGTCTTCAGAGAATTAACATTTCCCGTCATTTCACATCTAAGCATAAGAATTCCAGTTACGTAGCAATGTCCGAATATGACAGAAAACAAAATGCAGAAAGTCTTCTTAAAAATTATCAAGTCTACAAAATGTTTTCGAGAAGATAAACAATATCCAAGAAGTAGCTACACATGCAAGTTACATTGTAGCATACAATTTTGCTAAAAATAATAAAGCTCTCAGTGATGGGGAGTTCGTTAAGCAATGCGTGGTTCAAGTTTGTGATGTTTTATGTCCAGACAAGAAAAATAATTTTGAGACTGTAAGCTTATCTCGAAAAACGGTTGTAGAGACATTAGGTTAATTGGAAAAGTCGGAGAGATGAAAAATGTGCAAGCCCCTTTGCCGGGAATCGAACTACGGACCTCTGAAATACGCGCCAAAGCGTGCAGACTACCACACCATACCAGTATTATTCATAAGAGGTGTTGATGTAAATTTGAAATTAACGAGGAACTGGCGTTCTTTAAAGGTAACTACAAAGGGATGTGATATTTGTGAATTTCAGGAAGTGATTTTAACTTTGAAACTGCCTATAACAAATATATGTAATATTACGACTGATGGAGCGCCAAATATGACAGGAAAAAGGTCTGGATTTCTTGGACTCTTAAATCAAAACTATCCCGAGAACAATGTTGTTTTTCTACATTGTGTTATACGTCAAGATGCTCTTGTGTAAATCTGCATTGAATATGAAACCCGTGCTTGATGCAGTCCTGAAGCTTATAAATACTATTCCATCTCGTGGACTTACTCACAGGCAATTTCGAGATTTTCTTTAGCCCATGCAATCTAAATACTTTGATGGATTGTACTACACGAAAGTAAGGTGGCTTAGTGCAGGATGTGTTTTCGAGTGAGTTTGGCAGCTGAAAGACGACATCGTGTCGTTCTTCCATGAGAAACTGTGTTCTGCGGAGTGCGAAATGTTAGAAGATACAGAATGACTTTCAGAATTTGCATTTTTCATAGATCTTCTTTGTCATATAAGCAACTTGAATGTCAAGATGTAAGAGAAAAATAAATTTATCGACGATATCTGGGCCCATCTCAAAGTTTTAAAACTAAATCTGTTTGCTGGGCAGCTAGCTAAGAACGACTTGGCTCATTTCCCGAGGTTAAATTCAATACCCTCAGTAAATAAAGAAAAGGTTAAGAATTATGAAGATGGCTTGAAAAAACTGCATTTGGAGTTTGAACGCAGATTTCAAGATTTCAGTGCCATTCAAACAGAAATGGATATTTTTACCATGCCTTTCAATGTAAATTGTGAAGTCAGATTTGCAGCTTGAATTAATTGAGTTGCAATCTTACAAGTTGTTTCTAAATATGCTAAAGTCAGAGTTTTACAAATCATTATCGAAAGAAAGTTTCCCAAATTTGATATCTCAAGCCCAGAAAATCAGTGCTATGTTTGCTTCATCTTATATATGTGAACAAATGTAAGGAACAAGTCTATGGGATATCGTAAGTCTGGTATACTACCCGGATGTGGCCTGTCAGGGAACATTAATGTTTATTAGTGATTAGTGATTACGCAGACAGTGATTAGTGATTGGACATGATAAACCTATCCCAGGACAACGCTTCGAAATGCATTTTTATTTATTGTTGAAATGCCATAAAAAATTAAACCAAAAGATAAAAGAAAGGAAGAGTTAGTACGATATATATGTTACCGTGAAAGACCGAAATTGGAGAATGTCGACTTTCACCGGAGAATGTCAACATTCACCCAATACGTCGGTGAAAGATCGAATATTTCTTTACATTCTTGTACATTCGGACCCTCACCGGTGTATGTCGACAATCACAGATATGCTCTGGTGTAGGTCGAAAAGAGAGGAGTCTATGTACACGCTGCCATTCCAAAAGGAAGTGTTCCACAAATAAATGCAGTTGTAAAAGCAAGGGCCTCTTGTGCAATTCAAAGTGTCATAATAGTTTAAGTTGTTGCAATAAATAAGATTTGAATCACATAATTTGGTAAGTTTATAACTTCTATTATTTTCTTTTCTCATTTTGAATGTACTGTGTGTTTTAAGTTCTTATGTTCTTATTCTGAGTCTCAAGTGCGTTTTTTCGCGAATGAATTACGGAGAAGGAAATATAATATTCTTATATGTTCAACATTCACCATTAGTACATGGTGAATGTCGACATTCGCCCGTGTAAGTCAGAAATAAGAGTATTTGGAAAATATTTCGGACATACACCAAGCCACTATGTGAATGTTGACATTCACCTGTGAAAGTCGACATTCTCCAGATTTCGGTGTTTCACCGTAACATATACATATATGTATGTGTATGTGTGTGTGATGAAAGCAGAAAATGACGTACTGGAATGAAAAGGCGTAGAACGTCCATCCATATTGAAGAGTAAGAATTCTGATTGCGTAGAATGCTAAAATGTCGAATACGTAATGAACATTAAACTTGGCAAACGAGGCAGATTAAATATTCATTTTTATTTCGATTTCAGACACAATTTATTTGGCAATTTAATCATGCCTATTCAAGAATATTTACATTTTTGATACTGTTGCGATAGGAAGAGAGCATGGGCACATGGAATCCCGATTTTGAATTTCGAATTTGTTTTATTACCTAAATCATATTTTATAAAAACTTTTAGTGAATTTTTGATTAGCAGACTCGACGATTTCAAAGCGAGCAATGCAACACTGTACGAAATAAAACATTTTTATCCCCAACGTACGAGATTGTCCATCGGAAATTCTTAAGATCTGCTATTTTTAAATATTTTGTTGTTGAATGTAATTTTATGTGGAGTTAGGGCCAAGAATGTCATATTTAATAAATACAGTAAATAAACTGAACTTAAATAATAATAAATCTGATGTCTACACCACATGACTTCCTTGTACGGAATATTAAATTATACGCAGTTTTTCTTGCATTTCTTTTAAACTTATTGGATTGAATTAAATTTACTTCATCCATAGCGCATAAACCACAATAGAATAATTGCACTCTTTAAAATTCACTATATTTCTTTACCATAGCTACGCTCTGGCGCTAGGTTCACTTAACAGCGTTATATTTCGTTCATATTATAACTCAGAACGGACAAAATTTATATCATTTGAAAAATTATCTAATCGTTGCCACATGTTCTATTCAAATACTTTTATAAATCTAGAACGTTGTATAAAAGAAATTAAGCAAATAAAACAAAAAAGAAAGAGTTTTTCACAGACGATTTATTATTTCTCATTCAATTAATTCAGTTCTCACTTCGTGACAAGGCAAAAATACATAAAAACTCCAAATATCTATTTTAAAAATTAAAGTAAATCTTAAGCACTTATTTCCTCGAAAAAATTCCAGAAAGGATTAAGCATGATTTAATTCGCAATAATAAATGAAGGCGTTATCTTTGTTGTTGCGAAGCTTACTTTCTCTAGATTGGCAACAAATCTACTATTCTGTTGTTTCAAAAGTAAACAAATGTGTCCGCCATGTTATTTAAAAATTGGACTTAACCGCACTTAAACAGCTTTTAAATTGTTGATTAATTGTATAAATACTGCTTGCAGATTTACTAAAGGCATAAAAACCTTAACCGGAAGATAAGAACAGCATAATTCAATCATTTTTAAAGCAAAAAATGCACAATTTACAAACATATAAGAGTAAAGAAACTGAGATCACTGAGCCGGATAACAGAGTGGATATATATATATATATAAATATATTTATATATGTTTGGTGCGGCCGATTGCAACCAAAATACGAGGTGCACATCTACATGTTATAGCAGTACTATATACAAAATTTCAACGTTGTTGAGGCTACTCGTTTTTGAGTTAGGCGAGATACGTACGTACGTACATACGTTCGTACAGACGCCACGAAAATTTCTTTTCAGAATTCATTTTAAAGCAATTTTATAATTTTTTTGGAGGAAAAGAGGCTTTTATTCTTTCCTTACGTACAGATGTCGCGCAAAAACATCGTTAAATTGCGTTCGATATTTCGTTCGATCGTTTAGCGATCAAAATGGATATATCGTTGAAACATGCTGCCTGAAACTTTTCGCTATTACAATACTTCCTTTTTACTTCGTACAAGGAAGTAAAATGGATAAAGAAAAAGGTTTTGTAAAGGCATCTTAAATAGAAAACTGAAAGCTTAAAAATATGATGAATTGAGAAAAAGACTGAAAAAAACAGAAAAATATATGGCAATACATAACGCTGCATCGAAAATTCTAAATGCTATGCTGCATTTAAAATTTTTCTTATTTTCTGTTGAACTGCGTATGGCGTAAATGCGAAGAAAATAATGCTTAATAACAAAGCTAAAAAGACAAAAAAAAAAAAAAAAAAAAAAAATGGGAAGTAGGTGTGAGTGTAACAGCTGACTTTAGTAGACTGCGAGCTCAACGAGAGCGTAAAAAACTTTTGAAAAGAAACCCTTTTGAGCGAGCATTAAAATCTGAAAAATCTTTCGGATTTTCTTTTTTCTTAATACATTTAAAAGTAGCAGTATCCAAAATAATGTGTACGAAAAAAAAACGATCTGTGTCTATTTTTTATCAAAATGGTTAAGCCAACAGGTTATCCTAAATTTGCTCCAACCCAGTAATTTCGTGCTATCGATTTTCTTTTACAGCTTCAGAAAGATTAAATCTCGCAACAGATTAGCTACTTTTACCGAGATGTATAAATTCAGAACTAAAGTCGGAAAACGTTTTTCAAAAGAAAGTATGTTCTTTTAATTAAAGAGCTTGACTTTTAATGAAGATAATTAATATTCGTTAGTGTTTTTGTTATTTAGTGGATTTTCTGAATAACTTCTATAGTGTCCAATTATTTTCGAATTTCAAGAACACGATTCCAATGCTTAAATACGTCAGCAATTTTTTACTTTATTCTTAACTCAGCTCTCCAGCAAAATTATGTCGGGGAACACAGGTGCAGAGTTTAAATTTATTGCTTAATGCGGAAGCGCTGCATCGAGAGCCATTTCCAGCACTCGTAAAATTTCTTAATCTTGCGGAAGTCCTCCTCAGAGAAACCACGACATGTTGGTGCTGCCACCTGTGGGCGGTTGTCAGAAGCGATCCGGAAGTCGGATATGCGGACGTGGGAAGCTGCCAACAAGTGACCAGCTGCGTCATGTGAACACACTCTTCCACCTAAAAAATCACAGGGGTGGAGGATTTCCTTAAAATGAGAAGGAAAGGAAATATTCCATTTTGAAAGTTGGAATTTTAAGCAGGATTTCCGAATATGTTCATGTGAAAAGAGACTGCTCGATCTCTAAACATGAAAAATTGTTTTACTCTCTTATATTAATTATTCTTGGTAGCTAAAAAAATATCGGTGCTACTTCGGTAGACGGGCGCACGAGTCTTTTGGCGATTTTCCTTGGCGCAATTGTTGGTGTGGTTTTTATAATCGCCTGCCATATTGAAAACTGCGTTAAGCACAGCAAAATATGCGATATTATTTAAAATAATGTATTAATTTTTTGTTGAAAACTTTTTTTTTTTCCATGATAGTAGGCGATTGCAAACGAATAAAAGATTAAATTTTTAAACAACATTTCATTCTGAACGGAATTAAATGCTATACTTTTCACAGAACAGTTTAATTTGAATGAAATATTTTCACAAGCTTCCGTTAATTACATAAAAAAATTTTAAGGTAATTCGATTTTATTCGGTTAAGGATTATAAAAATTAAGATCAAAGTTTAATGTAATATTAATACTAAAATTATGTATTATTCATGGGCATAGCCAGCTCAAATTACGGGAGGTGCCCATTACGACTCCTATGGCTATACTGTTCTACCTATTGCAGCATCTTCAAGTATATAGGTGATTATTACGTGACAAATATATTATGTTAAAAGGAAGCTATTTAAATATAAATAATAATTATATTTTGAATTTTATTAATAATAAAATTATGTAACATAATTATGGATATATTGGTAATTATTAAGACCTGCAATACTATCGCAGTAATCAAATCCCCACAATTATTGGATGGACAGGGCCTCCTGGCGATGATGGAGTTACAAGCAAAATTTGAAACGAGTAATTAAAAAAAGGAAAGAAGAAAAAAAAAGTTCGTTTGGCTGTATCATCTTGGAACGTCCTGAGAAGAAAAAATAAAAAGAAACGCCATTTTCTTGGAGTGTCAATGGATCATCTTGAGAGGTGTGTGTGTGATTATGGCAAAGCCTCGAGGGCTATCTGCGTAAGGGGAGGAATGCCTTCGCGGAGGACTTTCTAAGGGAAAGTGGCTCGTATACCCGTTACGCATGAAGAAAACTACGAAAACGCCCATGCAGCCAGCCCGTTCGCGGGATTCGAACCGAACTACCAGTGTTCAGCGACTTTCCCGCTCGGCCGCTGGTGGGCCTTTATCTTGAGAGGAAAAGAAATATTATTTGTCCAGATCATCTTAAATGCTCAAGCGTCTTCAGGGGCATATCTGAAACATCTTGGCGAGGAAAAAAAAAATTGATCATCTTAATGAATCTTGCATATATAAAAATTCTATGTAGAGAGAAAAAAATTTCAACTAATTAAAAAAAAAATGAAAGGTAGTAAATACTAAGCAGAATGTCCAAATGTATGGTATATCAATTCTAAATTAAAAGTTCATTGTTGAAAAGGCCATGGTTTCCTCAGATTAGCAGCTGTAGAAGTTTTGTTAGGACCTTCATGTACTCCAACTTTCTCTACCTCACAGTGGTCATTTGGCTTAACAGCTGTGACTTTGTAGGGTCCAAAACATCGGAGACGGAGTTTGATTCCAGTTCCAAGTTCAAGTCGATGTTGCAGTCCAAGTAGGATTGGCATTTGGTCTTCAAGTTTATATTTGCAGGCAAGTTTGCGACGTTAGCGTCACAGGGCGCTTTTTGAAGGCATATTCCAAAAGGTTTGTTACTAAAAACTTTCTTAAGATAACTAACTACCCATGGTTCAACATAATTTGTATTTTCTGTTTCATCCAAATACTGTTTCTTGTAATTTATAAAAACAGTGTAAACTAAACTTCTTATTTAACCTTCTTCTTATTTATTATTTGAAATTATATCAGAATATTGTAATTTTATCTGAAACAAAAGTTTTGGGTAATAATCTTTGATTTTTTTCTTTTTCAGTGGGAAAATACACCAGAATCGGGGCTCGGGATTGACCTCAATAAACTCCCTCCAATAAGTAATAAAGAATTATATTTAATTTGATTTATTCTAAAAAAAACATTATAATATGTATTTAATGTGCTCTTTCTCTTCTTTTTTAACTTAATGTATTATTTTGTAATAATAAAAAAAATTTGCGTCTACTTATTGTAAAAAGTGGAGCTCAAATGTTGATATATAAAATCTGTTTTGTTGTGTAGCTATTGACTTAATGAATGTTATTGTTTCAGGAAAACCTGCTAAGAGGAAAGGGAAAAGAACAAGCAAAAGACCCTTTCTTTACATTTATTGCCTTTTGCAAACATGAAAGCATTTTTGTAACTTTATAAATGTATCTCTAATCAAGTTAGTGTACATTACCTGTAAAATTGCAGTGTTAATGCCAAATCTAAGGTGAGCAACAGAATTAAGTTTGTAATTAATTTATGATAATTTTTATAAAATTAATGTTATCTGTTACTTTCTTTTCATTGTTTTGTTATTGTACATAATATCTACAGCAGTGGTTCTCAACCTTTTGTCTAATGTGTACCACCTAACAAAAATTGAAAGATACTACCACTACATTTTGAAATGATTAGTTTTCAATTTCTCAATAAAAATATTTAAAAAAAAACATGTTTTGCCATTTGCATGAAATATGCACGTATAAAAAAATATTAGATTAAAAGTTGGTTACAATTTTAATTATAAAATGTAAGTTATAACACTTCTAGAATTTTGTGTGAAATTTGGGCCTGTTTAAGAGAGATCAATTTCTTTATGGCTGGTCTTATTTCACTTAGTTTTAACCGTAAATTAGGATATATTTTTAATTTTGTTCTATATTTATTTTTCAATTACAACATCGAAGAAAATCCTAGTTCACACAATAAGGTTGAAATAAACTTTAGTAATTTCTCTTTCATATCAACGTCAATTCATATAGGAATAAATAATATTTTATTCCAAAACATTTGTGATGAATCACCCCTGCAGGAAATGAATTAGGTTTTTCGAGGAATTCATTTGATGTGGAATTATTTTAAATTTTAGTAACATATTTTTTTGGTGAAAATTACATATATTATTTCTTAATTAAACCTGTTGTTCTAAGGCGAATGCTTCTAATACAGACTTTTTTAAACCAAATGTCCGCATTTGCAGAGGGCAACTTGTTTGCATCATTAGAAATTAATACTGTGATATATACTGATTGATACTATTTATTGACTCTTTGAAGTATTTTCAAAACTTGTTACAATGGCCATTAAAACATTTTCTGATGTATCTGTATTATACCTAATGTGTTTCATAAATAACCACTGGTCCTGAAGAAGAAGGAAAAAAGAACAAAAAAGAAGTAAGAAAAGGTAAGTATCATTATTAATTACTAAATATGTTAAAATTAATGTACTAAATATGAATTTAGTGTCTGTGAAGGAGGATAAAATCTGCAAATTCAAAAATTGACTATTTTTCTGATTTCTAGACATATTTGTCCTTTTCTATAATGTTATTTCAAATCAGCGTGTATGTTCATACATCAAATAATAGCTATATAGTTTAGTCTGAATAACTTTTAATTTATTGCAATGACTCCCTGTATTGCTAAATTATATTATTTACATATAATTATCTATACTTACTATTTTATGATACATATACTGGCTATTTCATGAAAGAAATCAATCTAAGTAATCTTTATAAAACTTTTATTTCATATAGAATATATTCAAAAAGTCACTGTAGTCTACATTACATAAAATAAACAGTACATAACATAATTATTATTTAAAATAGAACCTTTCCCTGGTATCCAAAGGAAAAGCTGTTTTAACCAAAATTTTCATAAGCTGAAATGCCATAGGTTGACGGAGCAAATACTGTAATTTAATAGGAACAATTTTTGAGCATTTTTAGGTTAAGTAACCCACCAAATTATGCAAAATAATGCATATAACTTAAATTAACACTAACATAAAACTAGAAAGACATGATATATATACATCTAATATAAATTAGGAACAATTTTATGTAGTGCATTGTATCTTACAGAATTCAGTAAGTATCAAGCATAATGAAAAGTAGGCAACGAAAATGAATTGTTGAAGGGATTCAAGCTTAGGTGTTGGAAAGAGAAGATTAACAACTTATCAACATCTGAATTTGTCAAGGTAGATAGCTAACAAATACATGCAATTTCTTATATATCTATCTACCTTGATGACAAAAAAGGAATTTCTTACTAGCTGGTAACCTGGAAAATATAAAACATAACTATATACTTGATTACTTACACCCTCCTATTTTTTAATCATGGGTTTCTTATAGAACTTATAAACCTGTGTTATATCTGCATATTGATTCAGCATTAGCTGTAATTATTACACATATCAAACAATGAACATAAATTCTGCACTTTTTAAAAAGGAAATATATCTTTGACTCTTTCAGCTTATGAAAACAGGTACTAATGAGTTAAACTTTTCATAAAAGAGAAATGAAGTTTATGAAAGCAGATGATATTTATCCATACATATTTGGAAAACATTAATTTTAAAAGATAAGTATTTACAACCGAAAATAAGATGCAAAGAAATGTGTCAACTACAATCTGCAACACTAATATATTAAAATATCCTCAAATCTTTAATAATTAAATAAGGGAAGTTAATTAGTTGCCAAAAGTTCTTTTCATTAACTTGAAAATTAAAAACTTCAGTTTTGTTTTAAAGCTAATACTTGTACAGGTTTCATGAAAAGCGTAAAAAATGACTAATTCAAATAGCATAAACATTGCAACATTAAAAGTATGTTACTTATCTAAAATGATAATTAAGTTCATATAGCTCACATGTTTAAAAGTATTTAAACACTAAAAAATCTAAATTTTCTAGAACACTAAAATTTAACATATTTCCTTGGGTGATATTGAATACACTAATGTGACTATGTATAATGCTGTAACTTGAACACAAATTCTGAAAATACAGACTGCTGTACCCCAAAAAAGTTAAATCAGAAACAGAAAAAATTTTACTGAAATCTGTGATAAAAATAACAGAATTTACATATGTAAAAGAACATGATCATGATTTAACTAGTCAAACACAATGGGATGAAATAAAGATAAGAATTAATTAAAGTAATCCATAGCAGGCTCTGCAAAAATGCTGGAATATCAGTCATCAGTAGTAATTACAAAAGGCTTCATCAGTATTTCTTTTAGCAAATGTAGGATTTTTATTTTTTACCTCAACATTCACTTCTGTTTATGAACAGCAGCTAAAAATTATTTGTTTATACACTTTGGTTATCTTTTCACTTAATATGAAGTTCAATTTAGTATGGCACAACGCAAGATTCTATACAATTTTTTAAAACAAAAATACACATATAACTTCCAGTCATCTTTCAGACGTTTACACCTGCACTGCACTTGATAACCTTTTGAAGACACATACTTTCCAACATCCCAGAAATATTCCAAAACTTCAGAAATTTACAAACTTAAAATGAATTTTTGAGCATACAAAATAGCATTCGATATTTCATTTCAAATATCAAAGCGACATCATTTTCTAATTTTCTTAAATTAATAAATAAACATGATTAAAACTAACAGTTATTTCCACATTTTATGTCATTTTAAGACACTATCAAAAATTAAAAAATAAAATAAAATCTTAAATAAAATTTAAAAATGAACATAATTTGCGGATACAAGATATGTTTGCCATTTCAAACACACTTAATATTGATACCACATTCTCATTCAAAAATGGCACGCTAAATGAGTTTTACATATAAAATTAGGTATATCTTCTCAAAATATGGCATTTAATATAGCTACAATTTTTATATAATTATAATTACACACTTTATATAATAATTATTAAGTGCTTTGGTGACTTAATAATTTTCCATATGTAAAGGACTTATATTAGTGAATTAAAAAAGATTAGCTTTTAAAAAAAACTAATCTTTTTTAATTCACTGCAGCAGGAGTACATTTTATATGATTGCGTATCACACATGCCATAAAATAAGAGCATTTCAGTTATGTACACAAAATAAGTCACATAAGAAAATGACACTGAACTCATGATTACCTGTGTGTAGATTATCTGTTTCTAAGTGAGGATTATTTAAATGTCATCCTCCCCCCTCCAAAAAAAGCCTATCTTGATATGTGGAGGTTAAAAAAAAGTTTTTTTTTTTTTTTTTTTTTTTTTTGAGAGAGAGAGAGAGAGTCAGCAATCATGATAAAATAAACATTACTGCGGAAGTCTGGTATTTATACCAGACTTCGGCAGTAATGTTAGCTTAATATTGAATCAGCCCAAAACACCATTTCTATATAAGACAGAGGAGGAAGTTCCTACTAATCAACAGATGGAAAGTTGGCTTGTTAGAATAAATTCTGATGTTCAGGTCTTTGAAAATGTATGTGAAGAAATATTGATATTAATGGAAATATAGAAATAATGGTTGCAGCTAAGGAAGAACAAAAACTAAAGAACTGCCCTACATACGAATATTCCAGATGCAGTAACCGTAACCCAAGTGTAGGAGTACAGAGGCTGCATGCACATATTTTAAACGATTTTACTTTACTGTAAAAAAAGAAAACCTTCACCCTGGAATTTTCGAGGAAAGTGCAGAATCACCCACTGCTTGGTGCATTTTTCAAAACTGCCAACTTGCCGCGCTTTCGCATCTTGTCTTCTGGATTTGACCCTGTTCCAGAAAACACTATGCAAGGCATAACATTTACAATAGCAAACAGGTAAAATAAATACGAAAAAAAAAAAAAAAAAAAAAAAAGTTTCAGATTTTAAATTACGTCCAAAGGGGCGTTTTTTTTAACGTTTTGTTACCTTTATTTATTAAATATCATGTTCACTTAAACCATAAAATTTAGTTCAATAGCAATTTCCCAAAATAATTTAAAAATGAGCATATCTTTAGAATTTCCGATACACAGTTCTTCAAGCTGGAGATAAAAAGTATGTTACTTATCTAAAATGATAATTAAGTTCATATAGCTCACATGTTTAAAAGTATTTAAACACTAAAAAATCTAAATTTTCTAGAACACTAAAATTTAACATATTTCCTTGGGTGATATTGAATACACTAATGTGACTATGTATAATGCTGTAACTTGAACACAAATTCTGAAAATACAGACTGCTGTACCCCAAAAAAGTTAAATCAGAAACAGAAAAAATTTTACTGAAATCTGTGATAAAAATAACAGAATTTACATATGTAAAGGAACATGATCATGATTTAACTAGTCAAACACAATGGGATGAAATAAAGATAAGAATTAATTAAAGTAATCCATAGCAGGCTCTGCAAAAATGCTGGAATATCAGTCATCAGTAGTAATTACAAAAGGCTTCATCAGTATTTCTTTTAGCAAATGTAGGATTTTTATTTTTTACCTCAACATTCACTTCTGTTTATGAACAGCAGCTAAAAATTATTTGTTTATACACTTTGGTTATCTTTTCACTTAATATGAAGTTCAATTTAGTATGGCACAACGCAAGATTCTATACAATTTTTTAAAACAAAAATACACATATAACTTCCAGTCATCTTTCAGACGTTTACACCTGCACTGCACTTGATAACCTTTTGAAGACACATACTTTCCAACATCCCAGAAATATTCCAAAACTTCAGAAATTTACAAACTTAAAATGAATTTTTGAGCATACAAAATAGCATTCGATATTTCATTTCAAATATCAAAGCGACATCATTTTCTAATTTTCTTAAATTAATAAATAAACATGATTAAAACTAACAGTTATTTCCACATTTTATGTCATTTTAAGACACTATCAAAAATTAAAAAATAAAATAAAATCTTAAATAAAATTTAAAAATGAACATAATTTGCGGATACAAGATATGTTTGCCATTTCAAACACACTTAATATTGATACCACATTCTCATTCAAAAATGGCACGCTAAATGAGTTTTACATATAAAATTAGGTATATCTTCTCAAAATATGGCATTTAATATAGCTACAATTTTTATATAATTATAATTACACACTTTATATAATAATTATTAAGTGCTTTGGTGACTTAATAATTTTCCATATGTAAAGGACTTATATTAGTGAATTAAAAAAGATTAGCTTTTAAAAAAAACTAATCTTTTTTAATTCACTGCAGCAGGAGTACATTTTATATGATTGCGTATCGCACATGCCATAAAATAAGAGCATTTCAGTTATGTACACAAAATAAGTCACATAAGAAAATGACACTGAACTCATGATTACCTGTGTGTAGATTATCTGTTTCTAAGTGAGGATTATTTAAATGTCATCCTCCCCCCTCCAAAAAAAGCCTATCTTGATATGTGGAGGTTAAAAAAAAGTTTTTTTTTTTTTTTTTTTTTTTTTTGAGAGAGAGAGAGAGAGAGAGTCAGCAATCATGATAAAATAAACATTACTGCGGAAGTCTGGTATTTATACCAGACTTCGGCAGTAATGTTAGCTTAATATTGAATCAGCCCAAAACACCATTTCTATATAAGACAGAGGAGGAAGTTCCTACTAATCAACAGATGGAAAGTTGGCTTGTTAGAATAAATTCTGATGTTCAGGTCTTTGAAAATGTATGTGAAGAAATATTGATATTAATGGAAATATAGAAATAATGGTTGCAGCTAAGGAAGAACAAAAACTAAAGAACTGCCCTACATACGAATATTCCAGATGCAGTAACCGTAACCCAAGTGTAGGAGTACAGAGGCTGCATGCACATATTTTAAACGATTTTACTTTACTGTAAAAAAAGAAAACCTTCACCCTGGAATTTTCGAGGAAAGTGCAGAATCACCCACTGCTTGGTGCATTTTTCAAAACTGCCAACTTGCCGCGCTTTCGCATCTTGTCTTCTGGATTTGCAACTGTTCCAGAAAACACTATGCAAGGCGTAACATTTACAATAGCAAACAGGTAAAATAAATACAAAAAAAAAAAAAAAAAAAGTTTCAGATTTTAAATTACGTCCAAAGGGGCGTTTTTTTTAACGTTTTGTTACCTTTATTTATTAAATATCATGTTCACTTAAACCATAAAATTTAGTTCAATAGCAATGTCCCAAAATAATTTAAAAATGAGCATATCTTTAGAATTTCCGATACACAGTTCTTCAAGCTGGAGATAAAAAGTCCCCCCCCCCACCGATAGATTGTTGTCATTGCTCGCTTTCAAATCGCTGAGTTTGTTACTCAAAAATTCGTTAAAGTTTTACAAAATATGAAATCAATAATAAAACAAATTTCAAATTTGGGCTTCCACATGCCCAAATTCACAGTAGGATTACGTCATTCAAAATTGGATGGCTCTAGATACCGTTGTTTTATCACAATGCGAGAAATATACCTACATTTATGCAGATTTTTCATTATTTAATTTCTTCAAATATAATGCAGGACTCTAACATTTTGTGGCAACAATTTGAAAAGAGAACAGACAATTATAGGAGTCCGACGTAAAATGCCAAAACGAAAGTAATAGTCCTTCAGGGACTCAAATCCCTTTGGACTAATAAAAGTTGAAGCAAAATTTTGAAAACTGAAAATCCTTTAAAAACAACATAATAATTTAAAAAAACAAACATGGTTGAGAAAACATAGTAAGCTTCAAAAACTTAAAATCGTTATAAAACCCTGAAGAATTAAAATACATTCACCTATAAAAAAATTGGGGAAAGTGCAGAAGCACCCACTGCTTGACGCATTTTTAAGAATTGCACAAACTCGGTATCCATGTACACATCGACCTAGTTTCACTTAAAAAAAATCCCTGAATTTCACAAAAATGGCATTGTGCACTCCCTTGACTTTTATCCATGTACACATCAACCTATTTTCACTTAAAAAGTCAGAGAAAATTGACAAAAATCCAATTCTTCTTACTCTTGTAAAAAGCGCCAAACAAATAAGTGGGAAATTTTTAAAACTGGAAATCCTTTCAAAAAAAAAAAAAAAAAAAAAAAAAAAAAAAAAAACCTTAGAGACTTTGTAGAGATATTAGGTATTTTGGAAAAGTCGGACAAGTGAAAAATTAGCAAATGCCTTCACCGGGAATCGAACCACAGACCTCTGGAATACCGGCCCAGCGCGCAGAACCACTACACCACAAAGGCACGCTAGGAAAATGGGCAGAATACCTTATAACTTAGAAAACTAAAATCCTTTCAAAAACATAGTAAGTTTAAAGAACATAAAATCCTTATGAAATCCTGAAAAATTAATACTTTCACTTCCAAAAAATTTTCAAATATGAAAATCCAGTCCTTACAAAAACATAATTTTAAAAACTAAAAATTGTTTCAAAAACATAGCAACACTTAAAATCGTTACAAAACACTGAAAAATTAAAATACTTTCACCTGCCTGAAAAGGTGTAATCCACTCCGCTCAGCCGAAGAACAAAAAGTAACAAATTCTCAAAATGTTCTCGCAATATTGTTTAAAACAACCTCTACCATCTATTATCGTCTACACCAATTAGAATTTTAAATTTTAAAATACATACTGAAAAATACACTCGAAAATGCTCTGAATTTCATGCTCAAAAGAAATTATCAATTTAAAATACATACTGTGCATGTGCGAAAATGCTTTGAAATTCGCCTTCCAGAACGGCAAAATCAACTTCGATACCACATTTGGCGCACTTATCAATCTCGTAAAAATCGCCAAACACAATGCTCCAAATAAGTGGGCGATTCTGCACTTTACTCGAATTTTCTTCTTTGATTGCAAGCATATTTTTGAAAGTATAAATGATCATCTGCTACCTCACAGTTTAGTTTTCATGCAAAATTTCACTTTTAAAGAAGTAATGGATGAAAGGCTATGTCTGCATTCTTTCATAAGAAAATTATTCATATCTACTTAATAAAAAACACTATGAAACCCACGGTTTTTCGATATCTAAAGCTAGGAGAGGTAATGTTGACAACAAGAAAGGGGGGGGGACTGTCAAGGTTTAGCTTCAAGTGGAAAAATTGTTCCAAATATATGTCCAATCAAAAAATGGAATGTTTTGAATGTTCCAAAGGCAAGATCTTTAAAGCTGAAAGAAAATCAGCCAAGCCAAAGGACAGTTGCAAAATATTAAAATGCTGAGTGTCCAAAAAAAAGTGATTAATGCTGATTTGAATCATTAAAAAAAAATGCATCTTCTTTCTGCATGACACATCCCCAAACGCAGGACATGCTGCAGAATTTTTTATGAGAAATGTTTATCCGGCCAAAAATGGAAAAATTTTGTCACAATAGACAAATTGCGTGTACTTATACGACTGCAATAAAAAGAGATCCATTTATTATCATCAAAAATGAGAAAACAATCTTAAAACATGGTTCAAGGAATCTAAAGAAAGTTTTTCAAAGGGATTTAAGAGGGTTGCTGATTTTTCATATAATGGATCATTAAAAATAATGACAGTAGAGAAAAATGTTAAGATCAACTCCACATGTTATCAAAAACATATTTTATACCCAATTTTCAAATATGAAGTAACTTCTCCCTACACACAGTGCAATCAATCAGTAAAATTGCATCAAGACATAGCAAGTAGCAATACGTCAAAAGCTACTGTTAATTTCCTGGGAAAAAAATGGGACAAGAAATGTATATCCTTCACTCATATCTCTGCTAAATCTCCTGATCTATCACCAATGTATTTTTGTACTTTTGGATTTTTAAGAAGTGGGTTGTCCCAACTTCGACCCACAACCTCCTTAAATTTTGGAAACTTGTTCAAGAGCAAAGGGATAAAAAACCTCTTCCGATACTATGAAAGTCTTTATTGTCTTGAAAATTATGGTGTATAAAGATAGTGAAGAATAAGGGTTATCAAACAGAAGATTTAAAACATAAAAATTTCAAGTACACTATTTCCATAATTACAATGAAATTTGTCTAAAAAAAATGTGCAAACAGCTTCTGTAAATGAGTAGGAAGATGGAGAAAAAGCATGAGCCATAATAGAATACTACCAGAAAGCACAGATACGCTGTGAAACTGCATTGGATCAACAAACAGACTTCCAATTTAATTATGTTGGAAATTTATTACAGTTTAATTAGCATTTTAAATTAAATCCCTACCTTGAAAAATATACCGCATATGTTAGGTTTCCCTACCCTCAGTATAAAGCCTTTTGTTAATTATCCATGTTCTATGGTTGTGCCCAACTGTGCCTTTATTAGCACAGAGGATAATCGAGAGTTCAGCGTTCATGTGTTTACACATTTTTAACAGTTAAATATTTGAAGTATCTTTCCAAGACTAGATTACACATATAGATTGCCTATTTGTCCTTATTACTTATAAACATTGCCTATTTTGATCTCCTTATTATATACATGATGCAGTAGTTTTCCTAGGATCTCATTAAAAAATGTGTGGACAAAATAATATGCAAGAAAAATATCACCCTATTTTATGAAATGCATATTTTACATTGAGATGAGTATAATAATTTCAAAATTGTATTTAAAATTAAATCCTCAACATTTGAATTACAAAAATTTTGAGCAACGAAATAAGCAAAGTACATCGTAATTATGCTAAGATACAAAATTATTTTAGCATTTTAAGAAATCTTTTTACTTTCTAAACATAATTTTCAAACATTTTTCATTGTTACAAAGCATTATTATTTTAAGCAAAACTGTAGCACACTCATAACTAACAATTTTAGAGCATACCTCTTAATTAACATGTTGGCTGCCCACACGAGATAGCTCGTGCTAACGCTCAGGACGCCCAATACGAGTTATCTCGTAGTTTCTCGACTTGCCACTTTTATGCGGCTACAAATTACTTACTCGCTTTAGGTGTATCGAGGCAACAAGTCGAAGTATGTCTGTACGAATCAACTCGTAGTGGGCTTCTGCAAAGAGCTTTGTCTAACAAAAGCCAACAATGAGATAATTAATTCGTAGGACCCTTTTTTCTACGAAAAGAAAAAAAAAATCTGTAAACATTTCAATGATTGTTACGAATCATAATTAGTATTTTTAATACAATAATATGATTAAATCGATTTGGTTTATCTGACTGAAATCTGAAAAGTGCTGTGGCAGTTAATGTGTTAAAATCTTCAATTTCTTAACCTTCAATACATGTATTTCAATATTGTAATAATTATTTTATAAAATGATAAGCAGCACATTATTTTAAATGTTAATAAAATTTATATGAACTATTTATTTTTTACCTTGAATCTTCCTTAGTAAATGATATTCATCCAATTATTGAGATATTCTTTCATATAAAAAATGATATGTTTTCTCAAGCTATCAATTTCCCTAAGTAACACTTAATCAGCAAAAATTTGAATCTCCACCATTCATTTATATGATTTTTTTTAAACTGAAAATAAGAATTAAGCATATTATAAAGATTTTTCAGAACTATATTTTATAGAGGAAAAGGCTAAAATAAAAAATAATTTTGGAAATAAAGAATAATAAATAGTAAGAGCATTATATTGATTATACTGTATCTTGAAAACAATTATTTATTTTAGCCTTTAATGAACAAACATGTTAAAATAAATAATCATTTTAAAGGCATAATACAATCAGTATCAGCAGCATACTGAAATAGACTATGCTGTATCTAGATGACAAGGCATATTTATTTCAGCCTTTTTCTCGATTCTGAATCCAAATAGCATTCACACATAATAACCGAAAATGGCAGCCATAGTCAATTTTTTTATAATCTATAATAATGATTACTAAAAAATTACTTTACATTAGATTTAAAATGATTTTTGAGCACACTAGTAATAAACAGTTCAGAATATTTTGTTTCTTCTTACAAAATATATTTCTATTTCTTTACACAAAATGACAACTAGATAAAAAAACGTGGTCATACACACATTTAACAAAACATTACTCCACATATTCTGCATGATATTTCTCTTGCATCATTTTTAACATAATATTTTGTCTCATCCTGTTTACTTAGATTCTTCTCTAGCCTACATAATGTAATTGTAATAAACCTACATATATATCAACATTATTATCAACTTGACAATTTTTTATACATATGTCACTACAGTATGAATAAATAATTCCTAAAAATATGTTCTGTCTTGATAAAATAGTTTTTTTCTCTTTTTTACTTACATTACATACGTGTAGACAGGAAATTTCACACCTTACTGTAAAATCTCCATATTTAAAAGGAATTTCATTTAGTGACTAAGTCAGAAGTCAAACAGCAAATATCAGTGTTATATTTTCAAATTTTCACAGGACTAGTTTCGATGGTTTTACCAAACCATTATCGTCAGCTGCAAAGGCACAAATGAATGAGATAGGATATAATGATCAGATAAGATAAGAAAGCCTGGATAAAGATAAGAAAATAAGCTTGTGGTGCCATCTGTTGATGAAACCAGAACTAAAACATAATTTCTTTAAAGGCCGAAGGCAAAGATGGATTGGAATTAGGATCGTTAACTAGAACAGAAAGACTTTTTAAATGTGAAATGCCTCTAGAAAATCCAGTTCTCCAATGGAAGATGTTTTTTGAATAATTTTGGCACCAGAAAAATTGAAAATGTGATTTTCGGACCAACAATGTTGGGTAACAGAAGACTTCTGTGTTTCCTTTTTTCTAACATATGCCTCATGTTCCTTGATGTGAAACTTTAAGGCTCTCTTAGTTTGGCCAATGTAAATTAAACCACACTGGCAAGGAATCCTATAAATACCCCAGAAATTCATATCCGGAATGGGGTCCTTGAGTATGGAACTCGGAATTTTATTGATAGGAGAATAACAACCCAAAAGTTAAATTTCTGCAAAATATGTGCAACTTTATAGCTAGTTGATGGAAAGGGGATGACAACATAATTTTTATAATCTCCTAAAACAAGAGTGTGCTTTTTAGTGTGTTGAGATGAGAATTTTTTAACTGCTTGATTAATAATGTTGGGTGAAAAGCCCCTGTCAATAGCTATTGCTTTTAAATAATTTAGTTTAAATTTTTTTTTTTTTTTTACTTCCTTGTAAGAAGTAAAAAGGAAGTATTGTAATCAGAAATAATTTCAGACATCATATTTCAACAGAAATATCCATTTTGAGCATTTTCAAACCCATTCGGATGGTTTGTTACGTGGCATCTATACATACAGACAGAATAAAGGACTCTTTTTTTCCAAACCGGATTGTAAAATGGATTCAAAAGGGATTTTTTTTGTGACATATGTATGTACCTCGCATAAATAAAAAACTATTAGTTGTAGAAGGTGAAGATTTTGTATATGGGAATGCTATAAGATCTAGTTGTGCACCTCACTTTTTTATTGCAATTGGCAGCGCCAAATATACATACATATACCTATCAGCTTACCCTGCTTAAAAGTCCAGACTCTGCCTTTATTTTCATGATCGTTGGTCATAATAATCTACTTCTAATTACAGAAGTGTTTTAAATGATGAAATTGACCCAGATATTTAATTTCAAAATTTAACCCCCTGAATACTGGCACTTTATGCAGCTGCCTATATTGCTTATGCTTGCAGGTGGCCCTGAGTTATAACCAAAAGAATACTAGCCTATGATGCTCCTCCCCCTAAAAAAATCACTTCTTTGCAGCAATTGACAATATTTGACTGAAAACAAAATTCCTACGTATGGAGACTTTACAATATGCATTTCAAAGGAACACGAACATTAATGATTATAAGATCAATACTGCACTTCAAGATTCTTCACCAAATACTTTTCCAAGAAGTTTGGCTTTAATATCGTCATCTTTTTGCTTCTGTAAAACAGTTAAATGCTTTAATTCCTTCTGAATAGTATTCTGAAATGATGGGTCCAGCTCTGCAACTTTTTTGAAATCTTCGTGGGCAAGATCCAAGTCCCATATACCAGCATAAGCTTTGGCTCTCCTAAACAGTGCTTTAATGTTACCTATTTAAGACAGACATTTTTATAAATAAAATGTAGTTTAATTTTAGTAGAACTTTAAATCATTTGGATCACTCATTTTTCTCTATAGGTTCAATAAATGAAGCTTGTTGATAATTTTTTTGATGAAATCGTAAATTTATTAAAATGTACGTAAAAGGATCCAATAATATGCATTATTTTATTAACTGTACTGCTTTACTAATTTGAATCAATACGAAGTAACATCTTAGCTTAATATTAATTAAATAGTTACAGATTGTGTATTTTGCTTTAAAAAAATGTTTAATTTCACAAAAAGAAAAATAATATTGTATGTTGATTTATGGCCCATGCAAGTAAAGGATTTTTTCATTATTTTAGTTAAACTATGATTTAGTTGTGCATTTAGGAAAACAAAAAATAATTTCATTGCTTAATTTTGTCAAATATAATGTACTTTTGTGTTCTGTTAAGTGAAAATAAAAAATATTAAAATTTTTTAACTGCATAATATTTATAAGATAAACAAAAAATGAAATTCCTACACTTGTATTATAATATATATATATATATCTTAAAGCCTTCATTAAATAATAAATTATGTGGAATATTTTTTGAAAAATATTCAGATGTAATGTACTTCCCTTAATTAAAATATATGGAATTCTATCACGTTTTCCATTTCATATTTTATTACAATTTTTTAACTACAGGAAATAGAATAAAGTAAGAAACAATTTGATTAAATATCATTTCTATTTTACAGTTCAAACTTTAATGATAATCCATTTGATGAGTAGAACCTCTGAATGAGGGGAAAAGAGTTATAGAATTTTTTTTTTTTTTTTTTCTTTGTTACAAAGCACAATAAAACAAGAATTTTTTTTGAGTGTCAGTGCAAATTATGTTCACAAAATACATACTATATAAGATTTTTCTGTTTTTTAACACATGCATTCACTGAACATTTAAACTTATTAATAAACTTTTGGTTCAGATGTGGTGAGTGGTTTAAGCCACTATGCAAAGGCAATTTAAAATTGAAAGAGAAACACATCAGTGTAAAACTAAGCAAAATGTGGTGAGTGGTTTAAGCCACTATGCAAAGGCAATTTAAAATTGAAAGAGAAACACATCAGTGTAAAACTAAGCAAAATAGGCAAACTTCCACTAGCCCAGATTATGAATAAAACTCTTAACAAATTTGAGTATAATCTAGCACATTCTTTCTTCTTCAGAAGCAAAAAAACAAATTTAAGTTCGTGCAGATTATGAAAAAACTCATCAATTTTGAGTATGTTCTAGCATAAGTCCTTCTTCTTCAGAAGCAAAACAATAAATTTAGGTTGGCATAGATTATGAATAAAATTCTATTGATTTTGAGGGCACTCAAACACAGGACACTCTTCATCTCCTTTCATTACTGTTTCAACAACAGATGCTATATTTTTTATAATCAACATTTAGATGCAAGGCAGATTGAAAGGAAGGATACTGTTATAACATAATCTTGTCATGATTTCTACAGCTTCTCTAATTTTAAAGCTGATTTAATTGCTGTTATTAATAAGTTACAAAGTTTAATGTTCTAAGGAATATTTTACCAAGGATGCGCTATTTTCATTATATTAGTTCATAGAGAATTTCTCTCTCTCATGCGTAGCAATTCTTAATGATAAATTTCTATGTTGAACTAATATGAGTTTTAGTTTTTATATCTGCACTGGGGATGGAATGGTATCCATATCTGATGTAACTGTTGTATTAATATCTGACTTGTTCATGCTTTACAATTTTCAGATGGAATTGGGCTGGGTTTAGGACAAATTTATATTCAAATCTTATGAAAACTGAACTCATATCTGGGATAATAGGTTAGTGGGGAAACATTCCAATAACTCCTTTGTTTGGCAGAAATTTGGTTTGCATTGGTAGCAATATTATTTTTTCAGAATCAATTACTGAAAATTTTCTATTGATTTTACTGTTACGTTTTTCAACAAAGCCAGGTATGTATTTTTGTTTGTAGTAATTCTTTTTGTGATGCTCAGGTTTGGAACAAAATTCCTCAGCATGGTTCAGTAAAAATAAAAAGCAATTGTTTTGTGAGAAGAAAATGAAAATAGATCACACGTGATTCCTGAAAGTTGGCAGTTGATTACAGCTGACTGTAGTATGAAATGTATCATCAGTTCTTAAGATAAGGTAAAAAAGAGATAAAGGAACTGAATGCTTATTTCTTTGTTAAATCATATACTGGAGGTTAGACAAGATATATATGAACAAAGTGCTTTTCTTCTGAATATTTCTACTGAAAGGATAAAGATATCTAGAGTCCTAGGATATCTTTATCCTAGGAGACTTTTTTGGAAGGGGGGACTTTGTAAATTTTTTACCTGTTAGATAAAAATTTCAGACATAACAGAAGGCACTGAAACTCCTATAAAGAATCCTTCTTGGTACTTGTAGGATCATCCATTTGCTTTTAAAATTGTACATTTGCTGATAAAATCAACTTCGATATTAATAATAAATTTGGGTGTAAATTCTTAGTTTTTCAATTATAGTTTTCGCTAAATCATTTGGAACTCAAACATAGAAATCAATGACAGTAAAGATTTCACATCAGTAGTTCATGATACAACATGGTAACATTGAGATTGACAGCTTTCGGAATTTGTGTATGAAACTAACCTGTAAGTAAGAAATTAGGGCTTCCCTGCCTCACAATACTTAACCGCATTACAGGTTCCCACTCTCCTTAGAACGAAGAGCAGAGGTTCAACCTTCTCTCTCACCCCTTGGACAGCGAGATGCACCACCTGGCGTTCACCAGACGACACTGGTCGTTAATTTGCTACCTACCAGTCACTCGGGCTGCCTGTAGCAGCGGAACATTACCCAGACTAGAAACACGCCGTGCTAGGACGTGCCAGACCATTGGGCTGGCCAATAAGTGACCTTTCCGAAGCCTTCAGATTCACCAAGTTCATAAATTTTATACCACCATGGCTGAGACTGCCTAGGTACAGATCCTAGCAGTAGCTTCACACCTCGGGGGGGGGGGACTAACCCATAGCATGACGACTTGATTTGTTATCCTTTGTTACACATAAAAACATACCTACAAATTCTCTGCCAGCCAGTTCATCAATAAAAATAGCACATTTTTTGGTCTAATCCATCCCAAAGCATCCACACTCAACAACTGAATGTGAGAAGGCTCCAAATCATCACTAAAAGGCAGCATAAAACAGCTTAAAAATTAGAGAAGTATTTAAAGTCACCACCCAAAAATATGTTACCAAAGAGATCTTCCCTTCTTCTTCAGCGACTCGACAGGCTGTGATGGGCCTTGACAAGTCTCTCTCCAGACATTTCTAGCCATCTGATTTTTGGATTCCCTCTTCCGAGTGCCTATTGGCTTGTACGTGAATATATTTTTGGTAATTCTATTTTTGAGCATTCTGATTAAGTGACCAGCTCACCTTAATCTTTAGATGCTGATAAAATTTATGGTGTCTAGATACCTGTATGTGCTGTAGATTTCTGTATTGGTTCTTCTTCTCTTGATGCCATCTATCTGAATACCTATGGCAATGGTTCTCGAAATCTTTCTCTCAAAGACTGCAAGTATTTCTTTATCCTTTTCAGTTAATGTCCAGGTTCCAGCTCCATATGTCAAAAGTCTAACTTAGTATTTGTAAATTGTCAATTCAGTTTTCCCCCCCCCCCCATAAAGTTTTGTTTCAAATACTTTTTCATACTAAAGAAGCATGCGTTAGCAAAAATAACTCTGTTACGAATTTCATTACAGTTATTGTTCTCTGTATTAATTACAAAGCCAAGACATATGAAACAGTCAATAACATCAGATTTATATTTATCAATTTAAGAAAGAATGATTAAATTCCGACTGAGTACACATATTTACTTTTTATCTGGTCGATGCCAAGGTGCATTTTAGCTTTTTTGCCCTCCAGTGCAACAAATGCTCGTTTGAGTTCTAGCAATGATGCCAATACTGTCCACAAATGCAAAAACTTGAATTGATTTGTTAAGTTCTTCCCTTGAACCTTCCATAATCTGAATGTTGATTCTGAATACAGAAACCTTGGAGAAACCAATAAAAGATAAATTATAGTGGTAATTAATATCCATCTGAGGTAATTATTTGCATGACAACTCATTAGATTTCTATTAGAGTATAAAATAGAGAGGAAAGTGATGATACCACTTGTTATACATATAAATTTATTTACATATATTATAGTGGCTTACAGCCGTATTTATTAGGCACACACCTTTTGCATTGTTAGGCTTAACACCTTTGCTGTTCCATGCTAATGTGAAGTTATCCAACAACTCCAGGATGCCTGGAGTGCCACCCAAGTGCTATCAATTCATAACACCATCTATTATAGTTCTAGTTAATGTTGTGTTGTCTGAGATAGCTCATCTACTTTTATTTCTGTTTGAACATGATTCCAGTGTATCAACCTAAAATATTTTATCTCACTTTTCAACTTCATTTTAACCCCCTGTTTCAGTTAGTTTTTCAGTTTGTTATCCATTATTTAAGAAAAGGAACCCATGTCTGGGACTTCAAAATCAAGACAATTTTATTCCAAATCTATACCAAACTAGGGTCACTCCTTCCTAATTTCAAATCAAAGTAGTTTATTTGTTTATGGCAAGCAAATAGGTTTGCTGTGTGTGAGTTTTCTGGTTTTCCTCATACGCAGCATAAATACTAGCCTGCTTTGCGCCAAAGTCATTTTCCTCTTTAAGGCAGATAACATTTTACAATAGTTAAACATGGATTTTCTCTTGCAGTCACAACTATGCTAAGTGTCTAGCACTATAATCATCCAAACAGTATAGTAGTTAGTGATACCAAATGAAATACTGAGGGGCCCAGATTTGAGTCCCAGAGAAGGCATATACATCTGTAGGCTTACAGTATCTATGGGGGGAGGGCAAGGAGTCATGCAAAATACACAGTGAGGGCGGGATGTTATCATTGCCCAGGTTCTCTCCAGATGCAGATATGCCATGAATCAGTTCCCAGGCTGAACCTCAACTTATCTGTAAAAAGCACTTTGCTCCACTGAAATCTGGTCCAAAGTGTTGTTGTCTGGATTAAGCCAAGCGTGCTTTCTTAATGTACTGCAATGAGCAGACCACAAACCGTAGGTCTTCTGGCATGCAGACCTATCTCATGAAGCCTTCCAGCGAGTGTAGACCATACAACTTGGGTTCTAGTGGCAGCATACAGCTCATGTGACAGCTGTGAAGCTGTAGCAGTCCTGTGGGATCTTGCTGAAAATGCCAAATAACAATCCTCATTTGTCATTGTGGATCTTGGTGAACTTTGTTTAAGTCTTCTCAACATGGATCCAGAGTCTTGGAACTTTCCACTAATTGCAGATGACAATGGGCATTAGATTCAGCTCTTCAGCCACCTACACTTGTGATCCTTTGGCCTGCCTCCAATCTACTGACAATTCTGCATCTCATTCTATCATCCATACATTCATGGCTACTTATTTTACTTGATACTTTATAAAATTCACCCAATTCTTGCGAAAAACACAGCAAATGTCATGAAGAAGTAAGAGCACACAAATCACCAAAAACTCCCTCTATGCTTATGTATTCAACTATGAATATTGCATAATTTTTTGTCGGCAAAATTGGTAACCTTAGTTCAATACTTTTCATAAAAATAGACATAATTTGCAAATTCTCTCAATCTTGTCCATGAGTGTACTTGTCTCGCACTAGAGGCCTAGCTTTTGGAATACCAGATGCAATGAAAAAAATTTGCAAAATTCTTTACATATATTTTTTAGATTACATTACCATAACTGTGCTCCATCACCATAAAAGAATTACAATGTCGACATTATTTTCAGTTACTAAATTCCTCACTGAAAAAAAACCTTTACAAAATTATCTTTTATTACAATGCCTGAAACATTCCTAAACTTTATTTATAGAGATAAATATTTTCCTTATAACTTCATTTTTACTTTACAGAAGAGGAAGAAGTCAAAAGGAGGAAAATATATTGAATAAGGAAAATGGAAGACAACTATCATGTTAATGGATATCAAAATGTGATAAATGCAATCTTGACACAAACTTGTCAGCAATCCTCCCCATAATTTGCTGACAATTGCTATAAAACAATTGAGTAGCACTGCAGACATCATACATATGATATTTCAAGATGATTCTACACACTTTTGCAAAGTTTTTTCAAATTTCTTTGTTAGAAGGACATCCAGCATGATCATCTTCTTCAGTTCACATTTGGTAACTTTTGAAGCACAGGCAAACAAATGTGGTGTTTGCATATATTTGAAATAATTTCATAGGTACATATTTGACAATAACTAATTATACAGCTGCTGATTTCATGATAACAAAACATAAAACTCAATACTTATTATAATCACTCACCAGGATCTTTTTCTAGCACAGTAGTTGTATATTCTATAACTGGATAATAGTCTTTCTGCATCAGCTTACACTGAGCATAATTTAACAGAATTGGAATTTTCAGGCTTTCCAAAGCTAACCATTCTTCTTCTCCAGGCTTCTCTCTATAAAGTGCAAAATACAAATATGTGAACTTTGGCACATTATGCTGTATTATCAAATACTATAATATCAATAACAAAACTTTAAAATAATAATAATTGCATGTAATAAAATCTGTCGGCGAAATGTTTTTGATGTACTCTATAACATAAAATTCTGTTTCTAATTTAACAACAACAATAATAATAATAGAAACGTAAAAAGAGTGAGATTTTAACAATCATCCAAAAGGATTTGTTAACATAACACTGAGCATAATTTGACACGGTAGACATGTTCTTGCTGAAGTCTACCAGTCCGCTGTTACACTCACTCCTGCTACACCATTTCTGTTTATCTTTTTAGCTTTATTATTAAACGTCATTCTCTTATCACTTATGTTATACACAATTCAACAGCAAAATTAAAAAATTTTTAAAAGCAGCATAGCATATGTTTAGAATTTCCCATACAGTGTTAAGTGTTGGCAATAATATTTCTATATTTATTTCAGCATTTTCTTAGTTCATCCTATCAATATTCAGTTTTCTTAGTAAGATGAGTAGCAAAATAATAATAGTTATTTAGTAAGATGGGTAGGGGAAAAAATTCCTGCTTTTTTTACTATCAACTTTTTCTGTGTTAACTTTTTGCTAACTATCAAATTCTTTATAGTTACCCCACATAAAATTCAATTCAATAGCAAAATCACAAAATATTTAAAAAATAGCATATTTTTAGAATTCCTAACAGAGTTTTAGAGATTGCTATAAATATATTTATATTTGTTACATAATTTCTTTAAAAACAAGCTGCCTAATAGTTGTCATAAAAAAGAAAAAACATATACTGATTTTAATAAGTACAGGTAGTGTAATTTCAGAAAAAATATTGAATATTTTTAATTAGACATCTCATGAATTTAATACATTTATTTAAATCAATCACACTAAGAAGTAAAAAAAAAATATATATATATATTCTTAAGAGCTGTTTTTATTGCTTTTAAATCACTCAGTAATATTCTAAATTAAATTTGAAAGTAACTCAGCTATTACTGAATGGCAACACACTGGCAGGTGGATAACAACAGTATTTTATTTCTGGCCGTGACAACACACTACTTTCATAGAGCCAAGTTTTTTACTTAAAGCTGAATATCTTGCATTTTTTTTGAATGGCAAAAGTCTTGTGTGCTGGAGATAAAAATGTTTTACTTTGAACAGAGTTGCCATTACTCACTTTCTAATCATTGTGTTTGTTAATCAAAAATCCCCTAATGCTTTACAAAATATAAATAACAAAATAAATTTTAAATTAAAAAATTCAGGCTTCCAGATGCACATGTTTGAATGAAGGACTACATTATTCAAAATTTGATGGCTCTAAGTACCGTCGTTTTTTTTACAGTGCAAGGAACATACATACACACATGCAGATTCTTCATTATTTAATTTCTATTAAAATAATGCAAAGCAATTATATATGGCCAAAAATTTGAAAAGTGAAATGTAATTTATAGTGAACCAATGCAGTATTCCATTTTTAGAATAATACCCCTTACATGCTAAAAAGTCATAGAGAGCCAAAAAATTGATTAACTGTGACAATAGCAACAAGAAGCTACAGTCTCGTTAGAATTTTCCAGATCTCTTAATTAATTAATTAAAAGGTCACAAGTGATTTTTTAAACTTTTTTTCAGGCATTGTTTAAGATTCACACAATGACTTCACTGTTGTTATAAAAAATCCCTTATTTTATGAGGTATGAAAATTCATTCCACCACAGCACATTAATTAGTTTTACCTTTATATAGTAATGCTCACTTTAAAATGTTGACTATATATACGAAGAGCAATATATGGAAACATATAGCTTCAACTTCCTTTCTTCTTATCCTGTATATGCATAATATCCATACATACGAATTTATTTTTTTAAAAAAATAACTTCGATTATTTTAAACATAAACTATTAGTGTGTTATAGTCATGATAGAAATTAATTACAGCTTTTTTTCTTCAGCAAACCAATAAAAATAATTTGTTTTCCTCTTCATGTTAAGTTTATTACTTTGAGATTATTTTACCCACAATTAATTTGTAAATCTGCCTAAAAGGGGCAGTACATATTCAGTAACATAGATAAACTAGTCATGCTAAGCCTTGACTACTTTGAATATGTACTGCCCCCTTTAGGCAGATTTACAAACTAATTGTGGGTAAAATAATCTCAAGATAATGGACTTGACATGAAGTGGAAGACAAATTATTATTATTGATTTGCTAAATTCATATCTAAAAAATTTCAATTGATCTTAAATTGTAAAAAATATTTGTAGTCGTCTTTATGCAAAGCATTCCTCAAATTAAACTTTAAATGTTAATTTATCTTGAATTTTCTTTCTTTTTTCTGGGACAGCATATATAAGCAAAATTTGACAATGGGCTGTTAACATTTTCCAATAGAGACTTTTTATATAAATTTCAAAAACACTACATTAAATGATAGAAATACTGTTGTATTAACTTTTTTGAAAAATTGACATTATAATACATAAGGTTCTAAGTTCTCTTCCTATTTCCTCATTTGAAGCATGAAATGATTTAAAGAAACAGAACATCTTAAAAAAAAATCGGTATTTTTTTATTGGATATAAATAAAACTTTCTAGTACAGCCCTTTCAAAGAACTTGAAAATTTAAAATTTTTCAAACAGCAAAATTTTAATACTTTGTTAAACTAATAATTATTACCTCAGTAACAGCTGTTCTATCCTTCCTAAGGCTTCAACATATTTTTTAACTGCCTCATCATACTGCTTGTTTTGGTATAATTTATTACCTATTTCTTTTAACTCAGGGATAGATTTAAGTTTTTCTTCTGGTTCCATAGACCAAGATTCTTTTTCATACTCGCCAGGCTTTTCCACTTTTAGCAATTCTAAAATATAAAACAAAATTTATTTATTACAGAAATTTTAGGACTTTCAAAGAATGATAAAACTCTAGCTCTGCATACTGTAGATAGTCACTTTGCTGAACTTTTTGATTTCTGCAATGTGGTTGCAAAATCATAAATTAAATTTTTTTTCTTCATGCGTGCCAACTTTTCAATACAAGTTCTATGAAGAGTTGAGTCAATAACAAAAATTATATACTTTCTTTAAAAAGGACCTCCAATGTCCAGGGCATCAAAACTTTGAAAAAATACTGGTTCATTTTAAATTATGTTTCCCACATGAGCAAATAACACAATTTAGCAGCTGATTTTGCTACTTGCTCATTTGATATACACAAATCAATTCTTAGGAATTATTTATGCAATCATCTTTGCTCTTATAATTTTCGAATTCTGCAATAATTAAATTTTTCATACTTATGTATTATCCCGTCAACCACGAAAAATGGCTACCATCAAACCATGAAAGCTATGGAAATCCCAACAAAGATACAGTAATCATTCCTGTAAAACTCTGAGCCGCAGCTCTTCCTACAACTCTTACAATTAAAAATTTGCCAATCTCTTTGCACAATCCACCAAATAGACATTGCTGCAGAGAGTACCTAGGCTTCATCTTGGACAAAAAGCTAACATGGGTCTCCCACTTAGCATATGGGAAAGAACCAACAGCTTAGTCAATAATCTAAATAGAATAGTTGACAGTAAATGGGGCCTGAAAGAAAAACTGTTAAAAGAGCTTTACCTGCAAGCTATTGAGCACATGATACTTTATGGTTGTCTGGTTTGGATGACTAACACCATCAGAGTTTGGTAGAAATTATAACAAGTCTGACACAATGCTCTATTCAAATTAAGCATAGCCTACTTAACAACCTCTATATCCGCATTACAGGTACTTTCTAGATATCAAAGCTCAATACCTCACAGGTAAAGAAAATACAATATCATCTCTTACACATAGTCACATCTTGATTATGCACCAAAGTGTCGAACACGAAAATCACAAAAAGCTAAATCCAACACACTCAGCTAACACACCATGGACAAAAACAACATCACAAGGTACTCAGACAGAAATCTACTCAGAAGCTTCCAAAGCAGACAATAGAGTAGGAGCGGCTTTTGTGACTTATGAAGACAAGAAAAAAATCCATCATGAAACTTAATGCCTCAGCAATCGTGTTACGGTATTTCAAGCCGAGGCGTACGCTCTCAAAAAGGCAGCCCTATGGGTAGGCACTTACTATACAAACCATACAACATTTCATACCAACAGTACGAGTGTTTTGCAAGGATTGAGCAAGGCTGACTCACCCTCCCCCTCTCATCAAAGCGCTACGTGAAGTCCAGGCTACTCTTCGGACAAGGAAAAAAAATACAGCTAAACTGGGTAAAGGCCACATGGGCCTGGAAGGTAATGAGAAAGCTGATACCTGAGCAAAAAATGCCATGATGAAAAACAGAAATTGACAAAGAAATCCCAGTTTCAGAAGATATCTCCAACACACTAATCAAAGGAACCTTTATGGTAGACTGGCAGGAAACATGGAGAGAAAGAGACACCAGGAAATTCACATTTAATATTTTTCCAGACACCTCCCTCTCATGAATAAAGAACAACCACCTCTTTGTCCAAGCATGCACACCACGGTCGCTTCCCTTCTTACTACACACGTTTCTTGCATTGCAACATCAAATGCAACTGCAGCACAAGTTCTGAAGCAGACACCATGCATTACTTGAGATCTTGTCCAGAGAGAAAGAGGCTTTATACTAGATTCTTCCCTTCTAACATCTCGGATGTCACAACCAAAGATTTTTTCACTGACTACTATTGTGTAAAGGGTATCCCAGCTATCATGACACAAGTCAATACAGGACGCTTCATCAAAGAAGTGGAGGATTTAATGCAACAGGCAAAAGCCTGGCCAAGGTCAAACACTCACATTATAATAATGTAAGTTCTGTAACCAAATAACTAATAAAAATATTTACTAACCTAAGTCAATGTATGTTGGAACCATAACTGGTTTTTTGTTGTACCTTATTACATGAAGGACTTGAGTCTAAAAAAAGCACAAAAAGATTTAGAATGGCAGCCTAACTGCCAAAATGATTACTAGTGCAATGATCCAGATGAAATCCCGAACCCTGTAATGACTACATGCATGGATAATTAGCATATCATGGACAGTTGTCTGGTATACTTGTAAAGAATTCATACAGGCAGTACAGACCCTCCCAACTTAAAATCAAATCATGCTGGGATATTTTTCTCATCTATTTGAAAATTAATAATATCGAAATATTACTTTGGATTATATTGTGTTGAATTTCATTCACATAGACAAGAGGGATGAAACATGATCAGATCTCAATAATTGTTGGAGATTTTATCAAAAAGAGCTAATACCCCTCGAAAAGTTAGCCTTTTTCCCCGAACAGCTTTAATTTTTATAATTTACATTACCAGTTTTGAAGTTCTTATTACAGAACCTTCTTCAGTTGCAAGAGTGAAAATGATGAAAGACAAGCTTGTGCTCACACAATACCAGTGAAATTAACAGAGACTTAGAAAATTCAAGAAAGTTTCAACAAAATATGAAACATAGTTGCTGGCGTCACCTGCTGATGAAAAATGAAACCAACAATGAAATAATTTCTTTAAAAGCTGTGGATAAATTCCAATCCAAATTTACCTTCATATTTCAAAGGAATTATTTTACACTGCAAATCCTAAAAATTAACACTGTTTACTGTTGTGTGAGCCTCTAATAACACCTATTTATTTTAAGAATACATGTTAGTGAAACTCTGTAAAGAAGAACTACGGTTAATACCAAACATAACTATTGACAGGCATGATTAAATTCAGGAAGTTCATGCATCTTCTATAGGAAAAGAAGAATGTGTAAAAAAAATAAATAAATAAATAAGTGGAACTGGATGCATCATTGAAATGGACATAAGGATATCAGGTTCAATGTTTCTTCTAACTTTCTTCGGAAACATACAATGACCTGACTAGAACAGAGAGCTTACTAAAGCTATGTTCACTAATTGTAGTAAGTGGACAGGATACAGACGAAGGGTATACAAAACCCTTTATTTTTTTCTTTATATACAATGACTTCCGTACTTCGGAATACAATGACCCTCCACTCGGGGTCTAACTTAAAAGATATCAAAATAAAACTAAACTCTAATTTAACTTTAGAATAAGATTGGCCTTATAATAACAGAAAGCGTATGTAGCACAGAGACTGTGAACACTACAATACGTTTAATTTATCAAGAGGATTAAAACCTCTGGCCTGGAAGGCAAAGTAGCAACTGCGTAACTTCTAAGGTAAGCGGCCTGCTTCGAACTCACGGCTTCCTCTCTTCTGCTTGGCAAAAAGGCCACACTTAAATACTTGGCGTTCGCCAGACAACTTTGCATAAACTCCTTCACGCTTATAATTCTGGCCGGAAGTAGAAAATAAGAAGTGATAGTAAAGATTTAAAATAAAATAAACGTTAGTAAAACTTAAGATCCTTACATACTTCCCGCCAGAGTTAATTAGTTTGAAACTGAGGTCTAAAACGACCTTGTTGAAAACTTTTAGCTCTAGAAACTAACGCGAGGCCAAACTTTTACAAACATAACTTAGCTAGAAACTAGAAAATTTTAAAAGAAAGAAATTTGTTACAATAGCAGCTCCCGGAATATACAACAATCTTTTTTCTTTTTCATCTGTACTGCATCAAAACAGGAGCTTTATTCAATTCTGGTTCCTTCCAGAGATCTGGAAGGAAAACTAGTTTAATGAAATGTTACAGAATGACATTGTAAATAACATATAGAATATACTTTTCTTAACATTCTTATTTCATTCATGACTATTTTAATTATCTCTCCCCGTGCTCTCTGACATGTGTTGTAAAAACACCAAACACGAATGTGTTTCTGTCTATGTGTTCAACACTTCCTCCTACAATCAAAACACTAACGTGTTAAAATTCAACATACGAGACCTCTTAACACACCCTAATTTCAACTCTAGACCCTGAGGTACTATTCTGAAAGTGGCTAACTCTAAAGTGTAGCGTCAGAGAGCCTAACTACATCATTCAACCTTTAACACATATTCACCATGATTTAATCTTTACAGTCACACGAATAACAAATTTTTTAACATTACTTTCACTTTTACCATATCACGTTATTTCTAAACATTCAAAATAACAGTTCACATGTATACAAGAACATATCAAGATGCCGTTAATTTTACACATTTGAAAACATACATTAGTAGTACATTGTTAACTTCTATTCTTTTCAAAGCAAGTGCCAATTCTTTCTACATTGAAATAATACTACATTTCAAAAAGTCTTTCAGACTAAAACTTCTTTCTTGTTAGAATGTTTTAAATAAAATTTATACAATAACTTTTTACAATATTTAAGTCTTTATACAACGCTATTATACATCAACTTTAGTTTTACGCGCGAGTAATTGAAAAACATAATAAGAAAATCGGTCACAACTCATTTCTCGCCCTTTTGGCGATAAAGGTAGACCTCGCATGAGGTAAAACTTCTTCAAATCTGCCACTTGCAGTAAGAATGAAAGATTAACTTAAGTTTGTAAAGTAACACAAAATTTTACTTATCTTTGTAATATTCAGACATCCTTTTCTGGGCCCAGTCTTTAAAGGTGCTGCAGACCGTTGCTTGGTTGATCCTCCTTCTTGTACGGGCTCGCCCTTCAGTGCTTTCCTCTGGAAGCTTCCGTTTTTCACCACTACGGCCACCCTTGAACATCTTCCTTCTGTCCTCTGCTTGTGGTCTTGGCCGTTTGAAGGCAGCTGGTCTTGGTGGAACCGGGAAACTTCTGTCGTGATCCTGCTTGGACCTCGTTGTTGGCCGTTCAAATTTTTCTTGTACTTTTTCCTCCGCCGCTGATGGCCCTTCCGCAGTTCGGCGACTTTTGCTGCGGAGAGTTCTGTCGGATGAGTCAATCTTCCGTTTCACAGCCGGGTTATAGTTGCCGTCCTTTCTCCCGGTCTTTTCCACATACGTCGTCCTTCTCCCTTCTTCATTCTGGGGGTGTTCGTGAACTCTGTTTTTTGGACGGTGGAACGACTTCTTTTTCTTTGTACCTTCAATTTTTCCGCGGGGCAATTTTCTTTTCACTTGCTTCTGTCTCTCATTGGCTTGCCCTTGTACTTGTCGTTTTCCCACCTCTGGAACTTGTACCTGCGGTGTCTGCCGTACCGGATCCTGCAAAAGATCTGAAAAGATTTGCATTTTATTACGGTCATAGAATGGTTTTATCTGGTCAATGTTTGCGGAACAGGTTTCGCCATTTCTTGCCTTTAATACTACAACAGCGTGAGTTATTTTTTCTATAACATATGGTCCTTCAAAGCGTGGGAAAAATTTGGCAGTTTTATCTTCTGGTGCTGAAGAAAGTGAATGCTTAATTTTTAGTACTTCATCCCCTACTTTATAAGTTACTCCCCGTCGTTTCAAATCATAATAGAGCTTCTGTTTTCTTTGTGCTACTTCCGTATTCTTCTTTGCTTCCTTAATTAGTTTTTCTATATCACCCATTTTAAATTCTGGGGCTCTTTGTTGCACATAAAATAATTTATCTAACGGTGTTATAATCTTTCTGCCTAGAAATAACTCAGCAGGAGTTTTGCCCGTTGTATCATGTTTTGCGGTCCTAAGGGCGAAAGCAAATTCATTGACATAGTTATCCCAGCTTTTATGAAAATTTTTAACATAACTACGGATAATTTTCACTATATTTCTGTTGACCCGTTCCGCTATATTTGATTGCGGCCGATACGGGACCATTTTTAAATGACGTATGCCCAGTTTTTGGCACATGTCTTCAAATATATTACTTACAAATTGAGGACCATTATCCGATATAACTTTTAGGGGCGCCCCGTATTTTAAAATATATTTATTTAAAATAGAATCGGTAACTAATTTCGCGGAGGCTCGTTTTAAGGGAACAATTTCGGTCCATTTACTAAAATGATCAACTATAACAAGGAGATAGCGACTTTTGTTTAACTGACTTTTTGGGAAAGGGCCCAATAAATCGATACCGATTATTTCATTTGGAAATTCGGATTTAATACTATTTAGAAACCCGGCCGGGCGGAAATTAATATAATTAACGGCTTGACATGTTGGGCAGGACTGGACATACGCCCTCGTTAACTTTTGCAGTTCAGGAAAGTAGACTGCCTCGCGTACGCGTTGAGTAGTTTTTCGAATACCAGCATGAGAAGCTAAAGGGCTGTCATGGAGCTCTTGCAGGATATTTAATCTAAGACTAGCTGGGATAACAGGTCGAAATTCGTTGTTGGAATTCGTAGTTTTTGTATAAAATAATAGACCATCTATTAGTTCGTAATGGGCCGCCCTATTTCTTATCGCCACAATATCTTGGTGACTAAAATTTTCAGGATCCTTCAAATACTCATAAATACTTCCAAACTCAGGATCCTTACCCAGTTCGGTTATTACAGTTTCTCGGGAATTTATTGTACACGCTGTCAGCATTGCAACTTTTACGGTATTACCCTGTTCGTCTAATTTAATTCGTGACAGGGCATCTGCTACGATATTTTCCTTTCCGGGGGTATGCTTGATTACCAGATTATATTCTTGCAGCTTGAGTGCCCATCTTATTAACCTTGGGGATAAATTTTTTCCAGAGTACAATCTAGTTAC
The DNA here is from genome assembly GCF_044657685.1 of Stegodyphus dumicola. NCBI lineage: Eukaryota > Metazoa > Arthropoda > Arachnida > Araneae > Eresidae > Stegodyphus > Stegodyphus dumicola. Next base: position 225,145,502 of record NC_140773.1, on the reverse strand, counting down.
CGCCGCATGATCAGAATATACTGTTATCGGCGCCTTTCCAAAATAGACTCGGAACTTTTGCACTGCTAACAGAACTGCAAGTGCCTCTCTCTCGGTCGCGGAATAGTTTCTTTGTGTTTGATTTAAAGTTCGGCTAAAAAATGCTACTGGCTGCTGATTTTGCGAAAGTACCGCTCCTACCGCATAATCCGAAGCATCCGCTGAAATTTCTAAATTTTCATCCTTTTCAGGAAATTTCAACACAGGGGCTTGCGTTAATGCTTGTTTTAATTTTTCGAAAGCACTATTGGCTTCGGCCGTCCACGAGAATCTTGCCTTTTTCCTTTTTAATTTTAACAATGGCTCAGCGATAGCCGCAAAATCTTTTATAAAGGACCTATAATATGAACAAAGTCCTAGAAAAGAAGAGAGCTTCTTTGCCGTGTTTGGAGTGGGATACTTTTGTACCGCGATTATTTTTGATTCATCTGTCTCGATCCCTTTTTGCGATATTTTGTAACCTAAATATTTTAATTCAGGGGCTGCAAATTTGCATTTTTCGACATTAACTTTTAGACCGGCCTCATTTAATAAAGAAAACACCTGTCTTAAATCCTGTACATGTTGGTCTAGATTATCACTAGTAATAATGATATCGTCTAAATAGATAAATGTGGACTTTCCGAGAACAGGTCTTAACACAATGTCCATGCATCGCTGAAATGTTGCTGGGGCGCCTGAAAGGCCAAACGGCATTCGCAAAAATGCATAAGTGCCAGACTTGGTTATAAAAGCAGTCTTAGGCACGTCCTCAGGCCTGATCCCTATTTGAAAATAACCATTCGTTAAGTCTAAAGTTGTCATAAATTTGGTTGATTTTATGTTCCTTAAAATTTCTTCTATAATCGGTAACGGATATACTGGATATTTCGTTATGGAATTTAATTTACGGTAATCAATAGCGAATCTCCACCTTTTTGGATGCTCCAAAGGATAATCATTATTTTTCTTACATAAAACCACCGGACTAGCATAACTACTTGAGATAGGCGTTACGATCTTTTTACGTAGCATATCGGTAATATGCCATTCTATAATTTTTTCCTTATTCTTATCATACCGGTATGGTTTTTGACGAACCGGCAATGCATCTCCGGTGTCAATACTATGGTTAGTAACCTGGGTAAATCCTGGAATATCACTAAATAAGGAAGCAAATTCACTTACCACTTGTCGGATTCTATCTTGCTCGTCATTAGGCAGGTGGTCGAGATTTAACCTTGGCGGTTCAACCTTTTCTACACGCACTGGTTTCATCGTCAGCTTAAGAGACGCTTCATTAAAATCCAGTGTAGCTTGTGCGTCTGAAAGAAAGTCTATTCCTAGTATTAAGTGTGCTTGCAAATTCTTTACTACAAAAAACATCACCTTTACTTGTTCGTCCTTGATACGGATGTACAAAGGTACTTTACCTACGCACTTACATTGTTCTCCTTGCGCCGCTAATACTGTTGTATTATCCGCATTATATATGCGGTATTTGCGAAAATACTTTCTAAAAAAGACTTCTGCCACACAGGAACACTGCGCGCCGGTATCCAGGAGTGCGGTGGCCGGGATATTATTTACCAAGACTTCAATCTTCGGAAGAGTTAAATTTTTCACCATTACTGTATTTAACTTGTAGGAAGAGGGGTTTTCGTGGCCTTCGGATTTCCGCACCCTCTCGTCAGCAGAAATCCGTTTTAGTTTAAATTATTTTTTCTTTCGGTGCTCTCCTTTCTCCACTGGCCTTGAGACTTTTTTCCTGGGTTGCTATTGAACTGTCGACGTTCGCCGGCTGTTTTTGAATGCTCGGGTTTCCTTGCCCACTGATTCGCTTTTTCTCCGTAGCCATGTGCTTGAGTTTGCTGTAGTCTTGGCGTACCAAATTGGTTTCGCTGTTGATATTGGCGTCTTCTTTCGACGTCCGCCGTTCTTCTACTTTCAAACTGGATTGCTAGCTCAAATAATTTTTCCAGTGTAGTCGGATTTCTCAATTCAATAAAGTCTTGCACTTGGGGTAGTAACCTCGGCAAAATCACTTGAATTATTTCAGGATCCGGACGGTTTCCATACAAGAGCTTGAAAACGTGAATTTTTCTTAAAATAAACCTGGAGAGGTTTTCCATTCTTTGTTGATATATACTGAAAAGTTCTGTTTCTAATTTCGCACGATCCCTTACAACAGGGAAGGCTTTTAGTAGGGCAGTCTTGAAATTTTCGTAGGTATAGGTGGGACTTCCTGCTTGACCCAAGAGACTTCTGCCGATACATTTGAACCAGTTAAGCGCTTGGCCCCTCAAAGCGCTGGTAGCTAAGGTAACTTTTTGAAACTCGTGCACGGGGTAGAGCATGAAGTGGTCATCCAATTTTTCCAAAAAACTGGTTACCTGTGAGTTTCCATTAAACGTTGCTTCTGGTTTCATCGAAGCGCGCATGGTCTGGACAATATACCCAAATCCTTCCAGGGCGGCAGCTGGCATTTCTGGATTCTGAGCTGTTTCTGCAGGCAGCACAGGTTCTTCTTGAAACTCGGCCATGGTTATTCTTCGTCGGGCGCCACTATCAGGTTCAATGTTTCTTCTAACTTTCTTTGGAAACATACAATGACCTGACTAGAACAGAGAGCTTACTAAAGCTATGTTCACTAATTGTAGTAAGTGGACAGGATACAGACGAAGGGTATACAAAACCCTTTATTTTTTTCTTTATATACAATGACTTCCGTACTTCGGAATACAATGACCCTCCACTCGGGGTCTAACTTAAAAGATATCAAAATAAAACTAAACTCTAATTTAACTTTAGAATAAGATTGGCCTTATAATAACAGAAAGCGTATGTAGCACAGAGACTGTGAACACTACAATACGTTTAATTTATCAAGAGGATTAAAACCTCTGGCCTGGAAGGCAAAGTAGCAACTGCGTAACTTCTAAGGTAAGCGGCCTGCTTCGAACTCACGGCTTCCTCTCTTCTGCTTGGCAAAAAGGCCACACTTAAATACTTGGCGTTCGCCAGACAACTTTGCATAAACTCCTTCACGCTTATAATTCTGGCCGGAAGTAGAAAATAAGAAGTGATAGTAAAGATTTAAAATAAAATAAACGTTAGTAAAACTTAAGATCCTTACAAGGATACCAAACAGATGTTTCTCTCCAAAATTGGCAATAAGTTCCCGAATGCTGCCCACAATCACCGATGAGTTCATGACTTTTCAGTGAAGGTGTGAATAATTAGAAAGTACCAAATATTTAAATGAGTTTTCTTGTTTTATAGATCAGGAAAGCATTTCTGAATAAATTTTCAAAACTAAATGTACTTCAAAATACATACCCAGCTTAAACTGCAAGTCACAAGGATTCCTCAAAAGAATATCAAGATCTTTATGTCCAACTCCTTCAGTGAAAGCCATCATTCCACAACAATGTCCTTTATGCCCTTTCTTACTGTTAGCAATACCAGCAAATTCACGATAACTTTTGGACACCAATGGATAAGAATCAACACGCTATTGGGGGAAAATACTTATTTTATTATAAAAAGCATTTTTTTATAATTAAAAGCAATATCCACAGGCTAATTTATTCACATTATTTAGCTTACTGATATTTTGGTAATAATATTCTTGTACAATATACAAAGTAAATGTAACATATGATGATCTGCACAGGACCTAAATGAGTTTCACTTATTGTTAATAAATAACAATAAAATAAAAAAACAAGCTTTATAGCATGTATGTCATGTTAGCATGTACATTGTAGTTTTATTTTTAAATTTAAGCTCTTACACTTATCATACTTACTTCTTATGTTTATAAACTAGTAAATTCAGTGAATAAGCTATGAATCAACCTGGAAACTCTTCGGGATCAATAAAGTAGCACATATACACTTATAATAATCAAACACATACAAAATATTGAAACCTACACCAATGAGCTAAATTTTAATCATTTTAAAAATAAGAAATTTGAAAATGACATCAGTTTTTATGGCAGTTTTTCTTTTTTCAAAAGTTATAAAAATACCTTAATACAGATTATCTTACATAAAATAAAATCAACCTATTTTAATTTCTATATTTGTAAAATTCTCGTCTAAACACCAGTATCTATATTTAAAATTAACTCATCCAACAATTGACCATTCAATGTGATTGATACTCTCCTAGTGCTGTGACAATCCAGTTCCACAGTAGCCATTAAATTTTGGCCCATGAAACCTTAAGGTTCTTAAAATATTATAGAATTTTGATAATATGCTCAATAATATTTGATACACTTAAATCTCTGGCCAATAAATTAAGTACATTACGTACATAATCATAAGGTATTATGTGAAAAATATAGTTATCCCATCAATTAAATGTTATCCCATCGACCAGGAAACTCTTGCCTATCACAGTGATTATGGGATAACCAATTATGGATAAACGTAACATAACAGCATGCTCATAATATCTTAAGCCATTAAATTAATAACTGATTCTCGATAAGCTATGTTTTGTGTTTATGAACAAGGGTATAAACAAACTGTTATTGCATATTTTCCCCCTTGCATACTGGGGGGGGGGGAATCTGAAAGGTTTCAGATTTTAACGGTCACCCAAAAGGGTTTGTTAAAATTTTTTTATGCTCTCGCTCACTCAGCTTGCGTTCTACTTAGTCTGCTGTTGCGCCCACTCCTGCTAAGCCATTTGTTTGATCTTTTTAGCTTCATTATTAAGCTTCAATTCAGTTTTCTTGGTAAGATGGTTAGAAGAAAGTGTTTTTTATCTTTTTGTTATTAATGTTTTGTGTGCTAACTTTATTAAATATTGTACTTTTCATACTTATGCTACATAAAACTGAATTCAACTTTAAAATTATCAGATATTTAGTACATAGAAATACCTTACGAGGGTTGTCTGAAAAGTTTCCGATCTTGATATGTAGATGGCAGCACTAATCAATGAAAATGCGGGAATTTGTTTGGGCGTTCTTGGAAAACACCCAACTATAATTTCAGCCATTTTGAAAGCAAGGTTTTTGTTTGACAGTTATTCCTGTGAGTTGGTGTGACTGTTTTTGTAAAAATAAAAAAAAAATTGAGTATTGAGCTGTCATTAGGCTGTACACGGGGACTCTGCTGTGAAATTTTGGGCAGCTAAATTTAAATGTGGCTGTACCAACTTGAGTGGCCATGAACGTTCAGGACAGCCAAAAACTGAAACCATTGATGACAACATCGCTAAAATTTACCAAATGGTGCTGCATAACCGTCGAGTCAAGATTAGAGAGATAGCAGAGGCTACAAGCATGTTCAAATGAATGCATTTGCCACATACTGAACTAAGATTTAGGTATGTGCATGCTGGCTGCATGGTGAGTGCTGCGTTTGCTCACTTTGGACCAAAAACGCTAACATTTTGCACCGCTCTGTTGCTGCAATTCAGGCATAACAAATCAGAGTTTCTTCGACGATTAATCGCTGCAGATGAAACCTGGATTTATCACTACAGAACAGAAACTAATCAATGAAAACAGTGAATGGCAAAGGGTCCACACAGTCAAAACAGTGGACGGCAAAGGGAGAATCGGATCCAAAACAGGCAAAAACATATGGCAAAAACATATCATAATATAAATAATTGCAAATATATAACTAAATAATAATAAGATTAAGAATATTAACAAAACATGTGAAAAATAGTTTATTAGATTTATGTTTAACTTAATAAACAAGCTTTCAGAAACAAAAATCACAGATTTATTAATGCAATTTTCTATTATTTGGCGTAAAATTGCTTAACTGAATTTTAAATCACCTCATTTAAAAAATATTTAGTCTTCCCTTATTTTCCATTCTAGTTCTGCATTCTTCAGTTATTATTATTATTATTATTATTATTATTATGTTTACTTGTGTTCTTGCTTTAACCTTTTTCTAGTGCACTTATTGCATAAACATTTATATATTTTAAAATACATTAAATAATTTTTGTGCATTTTTCCTTACATTATTTCTTCCTTACTGCACCATGCTTTATATAAAGAAACAATTAATTATCAACTTATTAACTTCTTTTTGTTACTGAAATGGATCTTGATTACACTAATCAACTTCCAATGCATCTTCAGTTATTAATATTGTTACAAATTTTGTATTTAAATAGGTAATTTAAGTGAAATTATAAGTAAAATTGTTGTACTTCTTTTGTATAATGTAACATGAAAAATCTAAGAAATAAACTATGTTGGAAAAGTAAGAATACAGGGGCAAGTTCATTTAAAATTGAGTAAAGGGGCATCTCGGTAATTTGTCAAGGTATCGCCAAGTAGTTTTGGTGACTAATTTTTGCCGCTAGATTTGGAAAAAAACTGCCAAAAGTCACTACAATTGGGGAGCCTGGCAACATTTTGGTCCAGTCTCTGTATCACCATAATAGCTATTGTAATCAAATAAATACAATGAATACTATATTAGCTGTAAACGTAATTCCACCCTCATGTTACCTTCCAAGAATTTCAAAAAGCAGAAAGTACAGTCAAAAGTCTTTAATCCGGATGTCCATAATCCGGAATGATATATAATCCAGACTTCAAAGCTACAAACTTTCTGCGCATGCGTTAATGCATTACGCATAATACCTTTATGCATGCGCATCTGCATCTACGCATGTGCATATTACGTTTACGCATGTGCATTTAATGTATAACGGACGGTATAAGCTAAGTTAAAATTACTTATTATTTTTTGAAGACTGTTAGAGCAATATTATAAAAGTAAGCTTGAACTTTTGATTATGTCAAAAAGAATTTCCGATTCTGGAGCTACCAAAGCATCTACAAAGCGAAAGCATGTTTTGATGTCCATCAAACAGAAAGTGGAATTCCTGCAAAAAATTGATAAAGGCATATCTTTGATTCTCTAACCATTCCGATGTTTATCAATTTCATGCTGCTCTGCAGGGGGGGAACATTGCGGCGCTCAATGAACTGGAAGTTGATCTGTCAGCACTATCCCTATCTTCAGGGCAGATGTTTTTATTTTATTTGGCTTATAATTCCTTACTAAATGTAGTATTTTATCTCGATGTACTCTGATATGATTTAAATCAAATTCCTCGTCGTTATAAATATCACGAATACACATCAAATATGTTTCTGGTTGCAATTTCCTAATTTCGACTATGCGTAATGTATGCTTTACGCATGCGCGCATTAAAAGAAATGTTTCATAAAGTAAACAATTAAATATCGAGCTTTTTTTTTTTTTTTTTTTGTAAATTTTTATACCCTTTAGATCATAATTGCTCTTTATTTCATAAATTACGTTTTCATATTTTTAATTTTAGAATTTCTGCATGTCATCTTACCAGATTTAAACTGATGATCTACAATCCGGGAAAACCGATAATCCTGAATCGCCGAAGTCCCGACGAGTCCAGATTAAAGACTTTTGACTGTACTAGAAATATCTCTGTAGCCGGATAAAAACTATTTAGGGCTTGAAAGAGCATCTGCTCTCAGTTACTGCTGTTTTCTCTGCGTGAATTTGGAGTACTAACATATCTCTGGGTAGCTTTCTCTTTAGCTGTGTATTGCCTTGTGTTTAACATTCATAGTAGTTTCAAAATTAATTACTTATTCTACTCTGTGGAGTTGTCCAACTATCTTTGTAGAAAGTTCCAGATCTCTGAAGTGTTATATATGATAAAATAAATCTTATTAACCTACCATTGGAGCTGTGTGCATTCAATCTATTATGGACCCTATGCACGCAATAATATTGTCAACATAATTATGCATGAGTCCCCATGTGCATGGAAGTGACATAGTCACATGCATTGCATTAGCATGGCTTACTTAAAATATTTCACACAATTTTACTTCTTGAAAAAGCTTTCATTTTGGTATTCAGTAATAAAAATCTCTTTAAAAGCATTACCGATTGATTTTTTAAAAAAATCCGATTTTTAACAAGTGATTTTTTTCCAGTACTTAAAATCATTAACATCTGTTTTTAACATGATTTGTAAAGAGAAAAGATGGTTGAAAACTCAGCTGGATGCTCATCACACAGTGAGAACCATCCATCAGAGCAAGACACTGAAATGTCTCAACAAGACATTTGAACCCAATGTAACAGCCACATTTTATTTGACTTATATATGAAATACTCATTTCGAAGTACAATTCATGATCGTGTGTTACCACAGGAAAAATATACACAAAATTGCTAAATCTAGCAAATGCAGCCCTTTAATTGCAAATTGAGTATACATTTATATATAAATGGGCATGAATTTAGACTGCATGTAAATTTAGATCTAGATTTTTAAGTTAACCATTTATTTAACCAAGGAAGCATTATGTTGGAAAGCACATAAGTGGGATGAATTGCAGGATGGTTGGTTGCCGACTTCATTTGGCTGTCGATCACAAATATATTTTATGGATCCTGATAGTAAGCATCATACTCAAACAATAGAAAGGCTATGGGATAGTACTAAATGGCATAATAACAGACATCAGGGACACTGTTCGGCAGCACACTGATTTTTATCTGTCCAAATTTATGTGAAGATGTTTGAAAAAAAAAAATGAAATTTTCTCTGCAGTGTTGGAAGACATCAAAAATTTTATGCCTCCCATTTCATGTCAATTATGTTTAATCATTTTTTTTTACTTCTTTCTTATGCGTTATAATAAAAAATTGCAATATATGAAATTAACCTTTCATCTAAATTAATATTTTTAGATACTTAGTTACTAGCATGCTTTCGTCCTTGCATTAGGTTACCATAACTATTTTGGGCATCATTGCATTAACAATAGTTTGGTGATTTTTTTACATTCCCAATAATGGAACTGTACCCATTTTGCATCATCATATATACAGTATAAACATTTTTCCCGTATGTTACTTATAATTTATTTTACATTTACATACAGTTTAAATAGTCATAATTTCATTCAATATGGTAACATTTCATTGTTGGCACTTATATTCTGATAATATTTTACTTGTATGTATATGGCAAGCAATATACAGAGAGTGTTCACACATTTTTGTAATGATTTTGCAAAAATTTATATATAAACAAATTTTAGAATTTTATTTTTTAATATGTTCAGTCTGATAGTCCTCTTATTAAACTATCATATTACATCTTGATTTTCAAGATAAAAGTCCTTTTCTTAAGACATCAAGTTTGATTTTATTCCACTCCTTCACAATCTTCCAGAGACCACCCAATGTTTTGGGATGCCACTTATATGGAGCTTGTTTCAAAAGTCCCAATGCACCGTAATCCATAGGATCCAATTTAAAAGGAATAGACCCAATTCTGGTTCCATTTTTTATTTTTTCAAAAAATAGAGCATTAGATTTAGAGGTATGACTTGGAGCCTTACCCTGATGGAACTTAGTACAGTGAAGATTGTTTGGATAAAGAGATGGAATTTCTTCTTTAAAAATGTATGTTAAAACATATTTCTGATAGTAATCCAAATTAATTTTGACTTTTTTTCTATTTTCCTTATTTTCAGCTTTTCCATTTTAAGAGAATCCAGTAATAACCATAAAACCTTTAAAAAAACGGCTGATCTTTAGAATATGGTAACTGGTAGTTTGGCGACATTTTGGAGGCGATAAAGGTTACTACCTGGGACTTTGGTAATAATGTGAGCAGTACTCAGTTCCGATTACGCATTATTTTGTGTGAGGGAAATAAGAGATCATGGGATATGTCATGTGATATTAATGGACGAATTACAGTTCTTTAATCGGAAAAGGGGGGAAATCGGGAAAAAATCTGGAAATTTTGTATTTGGCTTTATTCTGTGTTGTGTGAAACAGTGTTCATTAATTTTTGGATCCCATGGCCCTAACTAAAGTGAATTCGAAATGGGTATTTAGTGGGATTGAAAGGGGTAGTAATAAGTGTTTCTTTAAGGTTGTGCGAGATAGAAGTAAAGATGTTTTATTAAGTTATTTATTTTACCTGGTACCTTGCTGTGAACTATAAGTATGATTTTAAAGATCCTGAAACAGGTGCACATACGCTTGCTTTTTATTTAGCGGAGGAAATAAGAAAAGTTTATCGGACACATAATCAAGATTCTGAAGAAGATTAGGTAAGTTAGTATTTTTAATTATTTGAGGATATTATTTTTATGCATTGTTCTAAATGTAAGGTGGAAGTAAAGTAATTTGGTATTATTGGGAAAACTGTTATTAGCAATGATTTAGTTTAAAGTAATTAGGATTGTAAGCTAATTTTTATTAATTTAATGTATGTGCTTATTTATATTTTAAGTAGTGTTTTTGAATTTAATTATATTTTAATTAAATGATAGTTATTCTGTGAATTTTATGTTTGTAGGAATTTGGTATACGTTTTAGTTGAAGTAAACGTGCATGGAAATAATTTAAATATTTGACACTAAGTATTTGTAATGTTTGCGGTATGAATTCATTGGTGACATTTATAATATAATAGATAATTTAGAGGTAAAAGTTTTTGGATATTTTATTTATTTTATACGTGGAAATGTTCATATTTGGTAAGGGTATATACTTTTTCGTTATTAGGTAATTTCATATATGTTCTTTTTAACGGGTTTAAAGATTCAGAAAATTGTCATGCATTTTCGCGAAATTTTTCTAATTTATGAGAAAAAAGGAGTGTACATGGATATGGTGAAGAGTGTGCGCAATGCCATTTTTGTGCGATTCTGGGATGTTTTTTTAAGTAAAATTAAGTCGACGTGAACATGGTTTATGTGTTATTTTGACAAACGCGTAAGGAGTATGGTATTGTGCAATTTTTCCCAATTTTGCAGTGAATATTTGTCATGATTAAGCAGTTTTGTTAGATAAAATTTCTAGCATAAGTGTAATTCGGCTAGTAGATTGTTGGAAGAAGTGTTCAGTAGATAAAAAGAAAAGAAACATGTCTTTACTTCGTGAAGACAAAATGGCGGTGGGAAAAAAAAATAGAGGGTTGCTGTAGGAGAGTTGGTCGCCAAAAAATCGCCAAGTTACCATAATCTAAAGATCAACCGAAAAAACTTTCCTTGTTTTCTCTGAACCAACATATCAAGTCTTTTTCTCCTCTTTTACGATGGTAAATCAATCTTTTTTCATTACAAACAGATAAGTATATCCAAGCCTCATCCATTATAATATATTTCCATTTTTCACCTGCTAAATAATTTTCATGCAGCAATCTGCCCACAGTCTTATGTTGAGGAGCATGTTTCAGCGTTAGGGGATTAACATCATGTTTTTAGTTTTGATTAGTTTTAAATCTGACTTTATAATTTTGTTAACATTTCCTACAGAAATATTTAAAGATTTTGCAATAGCTCTTTGGAGAATTGCATTTTCCTTTAAAACAGGAGATGCAACTTTAGATTTAATAAAAGCTGTATCTACATTTGTTGCATATGCATTTTTTGCCTTTTTCTCAGTCAGGTGTAAACTTTGACATTTCTTTCCTTTCATATTAATTATGTCACTTATTTTACAAGTAAAAAATATTAAAACCATGCTTTTCATATATTTTTTTATGAATGAATAAGAGTATTTCTCTTTGGACAGTGCGAAAATATAGCCTTTGATCCATTGCTCATATTTCAACAACATTTTAAAGAAAAGAATATTTTTAATGCTACAGATGATAATTAAACCTTATTCATATTTGATGCCAGTCATGTTTGTATTTTAAAATTAATATTTAAATTCATGGAGAAAATCAAAATCATTACAAAATGTGTAAACACCCTATGTATATTGATGAATACTGATAATATCTTCACACTCACAATTTGTAAATTAAGTTAACCCATGAAAAAATTGCAATGATATGATGTGCATATGTGGTTTTTATAATAAAATTATGTTTAAAAACAAATTTTGCTTAATTATTTTAGGAATATTAAGATGCATATTAACCAAAGACATAGAATAATTAATGCATTTTAACATATAATGCAGTAAACTTTATACATGTTTTATAAAAGCTAACCAAAATATATATATATATATATACATATATATATAAACTAAGTGGTTACCCTACACTCTTTTTTACAGTAAACTCAGCAACTTCATCAATGGTCATTGTTTTGACACACTCCTCCCAGACTGGCATTTTAAATTTTTTTCCTAAGATCAACTCCATAGGCCTTCCCGTTTTTTTACTATCATCAATACAATCTTTTATTTTTCCATCACCGTTGAGCGTATGCGTTTGAAAATGAAATGTGACCTGCAGGGAAAAAAACATAAAAAATGATAAAGTTTATTTCTGCATGATAATTACACATAAATGATGAAAATTTATATGCTGTAAAAGTATACTTCAAGTAAGTAAAAAATTCCCAAGTCATAAAATCTTTCTGAACATTAATTCTGCTCTTAGGTCCTGAAGAGATAAAGGATCAAGAGTATACAAAAGAAAAAATATACATTAAAACATAAATATTTTTATTAAATACTTTCTCTCTCTTTTTTCTTTTGAAAACGTATTTGGCTTAACTACTCGGAATTTTTAACAAGTTTGAGATTTTACTTTCATAAAATTCCTCTTCAGATCTCACTGCAGTGGTACAACAATTAGTTTATAAAGCAAAATATATATATAATAATAAACAGTTATATATGCACCTTAGAGCCTTCAGGAAAATCTGGTGGATCACTTCTCCCCGCATGTAAAATTTTCTTCTGAACTCCTTCAATTAACTGAGGAGAATCCATGTTATTATCACTATTTTAGTAAACTGACACACATTATTAAACAGATAAACACGACAGTAGTGTTGCCAAAGTTAAGTAAAAAAATATGACAGACAGACAAAGTAGACAGATGTCTTGTTTTGCACCCACTAAGTCTTTCTGCACCGATGTGCGAAAAATCAAGTATAGGTGCGAAGGAAAGGTATATAGAAAGGGGGGCTTTGAGGAGAGTAAAAAGGAACTTCGTACATTTTGTACGAGTTCAAAAGGCCAGAAAGAAAAGATGGGACAAAATAAAATTTAAAATAAATGGCCCAAAAAATAATAGAGGGGGGAAAAAAAGAGCCTATAGAAAGAAAAGGAAAAGAAGTAGAAAATATCCTAAAAATACGATTGTGTCCATGAGTGTAGTTAGAAAGAGTTCATTTTCAAAAATTAGTGTCTTTAAGAAGCAAACTTTAGCTAAGTTTGAAAAAAAAAATGAATGAATTCCTACATGGTAATGTGTATGCCCTTATCTTGAGACCTAACTAGAAAAGACATATATCATCACAGAGATGTACATAATATTTTAACTAAAGTAACATTAACTATTACCGTTCCCAAAAAATTCATGTATATTTCAGAAAAACAGTAATTGACAAAATCATAAATCCATACACTGTGTGAGAGCATATCAGCAAAAATAAATTATACAGTTTATTTTTCTTAAATATTAGTTAAATATAAAATTAATTTATTAATTTAACCGTTGTAATTTATTATAGTACAAGTTTAACAAATTCCGTCACACTGTATTTATATTTGCTCATAATTCTAAGTTTGATACCTGAAAAAAAAAAAAAAAAAAAAAAAAAAAAAAATCGTGGATCTTAGTTACAAAAATCACTCATCGATGGTCAAGAGATCCCCATTTTTTCCCTCTCAAGAAATTCCTAAGCACGAAGAGGGGGGGGGGGCTCCGAAGTGAATTGCTGATAAGAGCGGACTACTGATAAGGAATGTGGAGTCTCTACGGAATAGTTACGAAGAAAAGAACCATATGACTTGCTACTATTACTAACTATTGTATAATGTTAGAATCTTATGACAATAATAAATAAAGAAATTTAATGGCACTTTAGTGATATGTTACTTATCTGAATATTCCGTGTCAGGGTTTCTTTTGTATTTCTCGTGTAGATAGTAAACAGGGAACAAGATGATTGAAGATTCGAAGAAGCGAAGTTTCCTTTTTCAATTGGATGAATGAGACATTGCATAGGAAAGGTGCATTAAACCTTTTTAGAGAGTTGAAAACATTTAAAAATTTCGGAGCTATGTTTAGGCACTGCCTCCAGCTCCGGACTCCAGCGGCGTCCCTCATAACATTAGTAATCACTCAAATCGTAAAAAAAATATGGGACTCAGTAATAGCTCAGTATAGGTTTCAATCACGAAGTATAATGAGTAAATCTTCATACTCCGTGGTTTCAGTATAGGTATATACCATAATAAAGCTGCTGAAGTTCTGGTAAAAACGTCTATGTGAATGAGTTGAATATGATTTGGATTATTAGTACAAGTAAGAAATGCTGAAATAAGTAACATCAGTATTTGATACATATAACAGTATAGCATAACAGCTACATAACATTGTTTTTGCGTTCATGTACAAAGAACAGAGGAAAAGTTTCTAAAATATAATTTAAATTGGGATGGATATTTAAATTAGAGGAAGAATATGAAATACAATTTTAATAGAAAACACCACGAAGGATGGAATCTGAGGGTTTTATTCTCCAACTTCTAGCATCTCCAGAAGTCTTAAAAGTTTCGATATAAAAAAATTATATAAACAGAGATATAAAATAAGAACTCACATATTGCATCTGAATAGCAAAACTTAAAAAAAGGAACTATTCCTATTAACTGACAAACAAAAGAATGTTAGGATTCATTACTGAAAATGAAAGCTGTTGAACTTGGAAAAGTTCGTAGGTTTCTTATTCATCTCTAAATTTGCCTACTTTTGAACATAATTTGAGATACTTTTATTTTAATTTTGTATACAAAAACTGAAATATAATGGCAAAAATTCAGATACTTTTACTTTTATTCGATTTATTTTTCTCCCAATATTATTCTTATACTCCGTCATTATTCGCAATAGCTTGATGGCATCAAAATTTTTCTTTTGTGCCACCTATCTGTCGTCAATAGTTGCGAGTTACTTTTTCTCGATTATTTTATCAGGAATAAATTATGTGAAACTTCCTGTGTTACTGTGATATCCATTGTGTCTTTAACTGCAATTTTTTCCAAAGCTTCCTATTTCTGTATTTGTGTCTAATGAATAGGAAATATGAAAGTGAAATATGAATGATGATATCTTGTTTGTGTACAAATTTAATGAAATTTCATTGTTACGAAATTCTTAGCATTTGTCACAGGTATTGTCTCATGTTTAATTACGAACTTATAGTTTAAGTACACAGGTTTAATTACATGAATTGCTATTTACAAGTTGTCTTTGATTATATTATATGAGTAAAACGCTTGTTTGTATTTTCATCATTTTGCTTGTTTGGGTATGACGTCCAGTACAGATAGGTTTGTACTGCGAATATTCAAGTGCAGCATATTACTTTTCATGTAAATAATCTGTTTTATTTTCTTTTATCATAATTCTGTCAATGGAGTTGTTAAACTTAATATTTTAAATAGTTGTCATGTTTACTTATCCAGACCATTTAAATATTGCTGGGTATTGCTTATTTTCATTTAGTGAATTAATTCTAAATTGTTTTGTACAGCTTTGTTATTTACTGGACCCGTGGGCATATTTAAACTAGAATCTTTGCGTTTAAGAATAAGTGTTAACTTTTCCCATTATTTTTTCACAAGTTTTAGGTATTCCTACATATATGGATTTCGAAATTTAAAAAATTCTGAATGCAGGTCAAAGATACTTTTCTATTTAATGGTGCGTTTCCTGTATTAATATTTTAGTGTTAATGAATATGAGTTTCAAGCTGTGTAAAAATGACTTTGTTGTTAAAATATACTGAAATTTTTATGTTGCACATAATCGAGAATTTACATAGTGTATTAAACCGTGTACGGAAAGTGTTTAACTAGTTTTCATGTGAATAAAAACACGTAATTGTTTTCTAATGTATTAGGAATTCAACCTTGACAAATAATTTTCAGTATTTTTAAGATATGTAGCATTGTGTTACAGAAGTTAATAGTTTTTATCAGAATATAAGTAAATATGTATATTAAAAATTTTTAAAAGAGCATTAAGAAAAATTCAGAATTAAGTATTTCATTTGTAGTGTTCATTTGTTGATGTGGGTATGGTAGTCTGATACATTTAATTGACCGTATTATTGAATTTAAATATCTTTTAGGTTCTGAGAATGTAAAATTTTTCAAAAATCCTTGAGAATGCATCATAAATATTAAGCAAACATATTTATTTTGATTCAAGAGAAAGATGGGAGCTAAAATGAAATTGCATATCTAAATTTGAGTTATCTTAAAAAACTGCTCATTTTTTATTTACAATTCAGTGTCTGATAAGTTGGTGTGTAAATTACTAAGATTTCGTGTTTCAATAGCAATTATTGCTTAGAAGATTTTTCATTTTTCAGAATAAATAAAGTGAAAAAAACTACTATAAAATTCTGTGAAAGAAAATGATTAAGATACATTTTTTTTTTTACTGTCAATATCTTTATTTCTGAGCATTTAGGAGATATAAGCCATCTGCTTTACATCTTACCAAATGTTACAAAAGCACTTTACATCTTAGCATCTTACAAAATTGTCTCCAAGACTGTCAAGCATCTTTTTCTTGCTTTCCAAACCAAATTTGAACATTGTTGTACTTTTGTTTAATGTTACTGTCCTAGCTCAGTAAATATATTGGTAGTACCAAAAAACAATATTATATTAAAATGCTTTTAAAAGTCAGCAGGTAATGTATATATATATATAATATTAGGAAACCTTTATGGTATCTTGAACAAATGTCATCTGGTACAGAAGCTGTTTATGCCTGTTTTTAATATTTCCCCTCCCCTTAAATTTAGTTTTCAATCTGAAACATCCCATAAGAATCACTTGGCAACAATTCATCATATTGAAACAAACTATGAAACTCCTTTCTTCACTTTTTTTTTTTTTTTTTTTTGGTACCAAAGTAAAATAATTACGGACAATGTTGTTATTCTGTGTATATAAACACAGAATAACAAAATTGTCTGTGAATCCAGTAGTAACTACTTCAGTCTTTAAGAAGAATTTGGTTATAGCATGTAGTATAAATTATTATGCTTTGATGTATATTATTTCATTAACATTAATTTTAATTCAAAAGTAAAGTAGTGTTTTCTCTATCACCACTTTTTGAATTATTGGCAGATTCAAATTAATTAAGCATGTAAAATAAGAAATTGAATAAATTCAGGTTCGTGCAAATTGCAAAATTACAGTACGTTATTATCTGACTTCCCAAGAAATGCTGGGTGCTGAGTAAGAACTTCGTGAATTTGCAGAAAATGGTTATTTGTCTGTTCTATATAGTACTGTTGGCTAAAGTGCAGAATCGCCCACTTATTTGTTTGGCACTTTTTACAAGAGTAAGAAGAATTGGATTTTTGTCACTTTTCTTTGACTTTTAAAATGAAAATAGGTCGATGTGTACAGGGATAAAGTCATGGGAGTGCGCAGTGCCATTTTTGTGCAATTCTAGGATGTTTTTTTCAGTGAGAATAGGTCAACGTGTGCATGGATATCGAGTATGTGCAATTCTTAAAAATGCGCCAAACAGTGGGTGATTTTGCACTTTCTGCATACTGTTTTGTTATTTTTAATCCAAATGAATAAAAAATCTGATGTGGAACCACGTAGTTTCCTTGTACACCATTTGTTTGAACTTAACTTCCTTGTATTATTCTGACTTAATTAACTGATGTCTCAGGGCAAGTTGAAAGTGACATTAAAAATTAAAAATTTTGAAATTAAATATCCTGTTCAGTTAGCAGTCAAACTTCTTGAATTTAATTTTTTTTCTTTACAAGTATAAAAATTCTCCAGATATAATTGTAAAAATCAGGAGGCAACATTAAAAGTTAGATTTTATTATTTGTCCAAAATAAATTTTTCTTAAAATTGAAATTGCCAAAACATGAATATTTTCATCATTTAAAACACTTGTATTGGAAGTATATGTCCACGACCAATGATTGTGAAAATAAAAGCCATGTAACAGGGTTGAATGTATATATGTAGTATTTTTTTACTACCTTGTATCTGAATTTGGGAGTAAAATGGCTGATTTTTACAGTTATTGTAGTTTATCTCGGGACATTTAAATAAGGAACTAAAACAACAGAGATGTTTGAAAATTTAATAGGATTGCTTTAATAAATTTTAAGTATTTCACAGAGATGAATATTATTTGAAATTTTTTTCTTCAAAAATTTAAATGATTTTCCGTAAAAAATTTGTAACCATATTTTAATTTGGGTTAGAAATAAGACTTTTTTTTTTTTTTTTCGCTAATGGCATTTGAAAAAAGGTATTGATTTATTGGGGGGGAACTCGGAAGTTATATTAGTAATGCAAATATTAATTTTCTGAGTTTAAAATGCTTTTTTATTTTAAAGGGGGTGCGATTTTTTTTTTTTTTTTTTTTTTTTTTTTTTTTTTTTTTTTTGTTTGAGTGAGTTGATTCATATTTCTGATAATTTTGAAATATCTTAACAAATTTATTTATAATTATATTTGTGTGAGATATTTTTTCTAAATTTTCAAGCTTTATTTTTAAAATATCATTGTTCAATTTGTCTGTGCAGGTGATTAAAACGTATATGCTGAGAAAAAATCAGCTGTGCAGTTTTGGAATTAAACCTTTAGATTTTGTTGAAGATGTAGCTAGTGACCATGAATTGGAATCACCCAGCTGCGTTGCCGAGTTTGAAGAGGAGGAAGAAAATATGGATGATAGTCTTTCTGAAGATGCTGCTGCATTTGATGACAATGCGTTCGATGATGATGATGATGACCAGTTTGATGATATTCAAAGTGCAAACGACAGTGGAGTTGTAAGAATAAGTTATTTTATTATTTTTCATCAGTTACTGATATTTTCCCCTTAGATGTTTTTATGAAATTATACTACCAAATAAAGGTTATATGACTTAAAATTCTTAAAGTTAGTTTTTGGAAGCAAGTCAATCTCAAGGGAGTATGTATTTAACACGTTGAGTGCAGCGCCGGTCCCTGGGGACTGGCAGTAAACTTTCCGTGTGGCCGGCTTCGGTCCCTGGAATTTTCGTTTGGCTGGCATCGGTCCGCGGGACCGACAGTATTAAAGTTAAATAATAAATATAGTCTCCATGAAATGTGATCAAATTTAGTTTTAATGAAATGTATTGAAACATTCTAAACAAAAATACGGCTTAGCTCGCTGCCAGCTGAATGGAAAGGACAGCAAATTCGGCGCCGTGCTCAACGTGTTAAAGTTTGTGCTGTAGTGTTAGGGGAAAAGTTTTTTTTTTTTTCCTCTTTCCAAATTTTGATTATTGAAGTGGAGGAAACATTTACTAAATATAGAAAGTATGTTAGTTATATTCTTCTGCAACAATGGATGTTCAGTATTATCATAAAGAGAAACTAAAATGTACTCAATTATTTACCATTCAGTAAAGAATCCATATGCAATTTGAGATTTCTGGGAATTTGCATGATGGTGATCGAAATAGCTGGATTTAGTTCTTCATAGTCATTCATGTATTGAAATTCCTTAAATATAGAAATTGGCTGCTGACTAAATATACCACTTGCTTTTTAGCTTAATAAGGAAGCTGTGTCTAGACTAGTGCCAATTTATGTATCTTTTATAGCAATAAGTAATATGGTAGACTAGTGCTTTAAATTAAGCACTTTATATGCCTCTCATTTATACTTTATTTCATTTCTATCCCAGTTTATTCCAAAATATTTCATTTATAGAGGCATAACTTCAGTTATATGTTGTTTTTCTCCTGATGCATTCGACGTTTCTTTTATTGTTAAAACAGTCCCTTTTATTCCATAAATAAATATTTGGAAGCTGTATGTTAGTATATAAGGAGGAGAAAGGAAAATGGGATGTCTCAGACTAAATAAGAGTTCAGATCCAGATGGTGGTTGGAAGAGTGCTATTTAGGAGGGGATAGACATTAAATCCTTGGCTGGAATTGCTTTACTCTTATATGATAAACATGTTTAATTGGACTGCTATTTACCATTAATGTTTTACACTTATGTAAAATCGAATGGTGCATCATCAGGTGGCATTGGAAGATTTTTTTGGTACTTACGTATTATTGCAACCACCTTAGTAGAAATTTCCAAAGCTTCAGAATATACCCAACTTTGATAAGCATGCTCATAACAGTTATTCTGACAGCCAAGCATGTGACAAATATTGAGTTTCCAGCATCATTATTTTTATATCAATTCTTTTGTTGTATTCCAAGCTCCAAGGCTTTTATAAAAAAAATTGTGATTATCTTTTATCAAAACCAAATTTTAAATTTGTCCTTCTAGAATTTTTCTATAATGAAAGAAAGAGAGGTGAAAATTCTGCAGGAATACATGATTTTATTGCTAAAGGAACATTACTCGAATTCTTTTTGAAAGTGATTGTTAAGAAATTTTCACCGCAGCGAAAACAAAAACCCGTTTGTAATCCGGTTTAGTGATTGCCTTTTGGAATAAATATATAGTTGAAACATAGACTGTGAACATAATAATATGTATGTATGTAATATATATATTTTTTAAATAAAAGAAATTATTCTTTTTCTTCTGTACAATTCTCCAAACTGCTCCAAGGTGTGGTTGCAAATACTCAAGTACCGATTTTTTTCTTTTAGAAACAAGAATTTTGCTTGCATATTAAAAGCTTGGTGGAAAAAATGTTTATCTACTTGTATATTAAATATGATATACTCTGAATTTTTATGACTTTAATAATGAACTGTTTAAAAGAAAAACATAAAATAGAAGAATAGTTTGTTAAAAAGTATATAAACTGTGCTTTACTGTGTTACTTTTACTTTTCCCATTTTACAATAGTGGTTATTTAATATTTTGGTACATTTTCGTTATACCGGCGCCACAAAAAAACATGAGATATTTTTTATTATAACAGTACTAATAAATTTTAAATACATTATTATTGAAATGCAATTTAAATTTTAACAGGGGCCATGAATTTAGTGATGTTTTGCAAATTTTTTTCAAATAAATTTGAAAAAAAAAAATCATTCTTCTGATGTAATCGTCACAACATACTCTAAACGGTGTGATTCCGGATGGTGGCATGAATGGCCACTTTGACATTTATTACGCCATTTTTCACTGTCCTACATTCTTTCAACGTTGACTGATCCGAAACAGCTACAAGAAAATATTCTTTTGTGTTTGTACAAATGCCTCCAAAAATCCACTGTGAAGGAAGTGCCTCCTCATCTTTAGGTAAGTCCCAGGTTGTGAAATCCATTCTTCCCCTATAAAAAGTGCTTTTAGTCAAACAGTGTATGCAAAGAGAGTTATCTATGAAATTATGTTTTGTGCAGTACTAAAAAAAGGCTGCAAATCATAAAGCGTGAATATTTGGCTCAGTTTCGCTCATAAAACCGAGATGATTTAGGTGATCACATTGTTGCTATCTTCGGCACATTACTATAGTCAAAAGTTGTTAATTCGGACACCCATAATCCGGAATGATCTATAATCCGGACCTCAAAGCTAAAATCTTTCTGCGCATGCGCATAGGCATTTACGCGTGTGCGTAAGACCTTTACGACTGCGCATATGCGTCTGCAAGCGCAGAATACGTTTTCGCGAGCGCGTTTAATGTATAACGGACGGGATAAGCTAAAATTATATAATTATCTATTTCAGTTAATGTTGATGATTGCGTTGTTCCTTAATCTTCGAATTGGATCCGGCTTATTATTTTTTGCAGACTGTAAGAGCAATTTTATAAAAGTAAGCTTGAACTTTCGATTATGTTAAATAGAATTTCCGATGCCGGAGCTCCCAAAGGATCTAGAAAACGAAAGTATGTTTCGATGTCCATCAAACAAAAAACGAATTGCTACCAAAAATGGATAAAGGCATATCCTTTGTTTATCTAACCGTTCCAAAATCTGTTTATCAATTTCACGCTGCTCTGCACGGGGGGGGGGGGGACGTCGCGGCGCGCAATGAACTGGAAGTTGATTTGTCAGCACTATCGTTATCTTCAGGGCAGATGTTTTTATTTTATTCGCCTTATAATTCCTTACTAAATGTAGTATTTAATCTCGATGTACTCCGTCTTTGATATGATTTAAATCAAATTCCTCATCATTATAAATATCACGAATACAAATCAAATAGTTTTCTGGTTGCAATTTTCTAATTTCGGCTATGCGTAAGGTATGCTGTACTCATGCGTGTTGAAAGAAATGTTTAATAAAGTAAAACAGAAATAAATATTAAGCTTCTTTTTTTGTAAATTTTGATACCCTTTAGATCATAATTGCTCATTATTTTATAAATTACGGTTTCATATTTTTAATTTTATAATTTCTGCATGCCATCTTACCAGATTTAAACTGATGATCTATAATCCGGAAAAATCGATAATCCGGAATCGCCGAAGTCCCGACGAGTCCGGATTAAAGACTTTTGACTGTAGACATTTTAACAGTGTTTTTTATTGCACCCATATAACAAAAAAGTGCCAATATTTTTAATATTATGCATCTTATTTTATTAACAGTATGAATTAAAAGTATTCTAATTTTAGCTCAAAAGGAAGTCGGAAGCATTCAATGACAGCAGTTTTGGAAAAAAATTATGCAAGTCCGAATATATAGAGTAAGTTAATTAAGTTTTCAATAGCATTTCAAGCTTTCAACTTTGATTGTTCTTATAGTAAAAATATCCCAATCAATTCTTTTGTGTTTATAAACTTAGCTAAGTGCATTACAAAAGTAAAATTAATTGCATTACTAAAACATATGCTAAAAAATTTTTTTTTACATTAATAAATGCACTGGAATTGGAAAGGTTTTTTTTAATAATGTTCTGATTATGTCAGTCTATCATTATGTACTTATTAGATTATTTTACTACAAAGCCTCACAGATTTGATGCTGCCAATGGCTGCCAGAGCCTATTCTGAAAAGAGATTGGACTTCTATTTTCCACCCGCAATTTTGAGGGAAAGCATCCGGGGGGTCAGGGGTTCTTCCACCCCTCTCTTCGCCCACTAATCCACACAAGAGGACTTTCGGCGCATCGCGTATTTAGAGTGCCGCCGTGCTGCACAGACACAGTACATTTACAAACATCCATGTCTTACCTGGGCCCTTCGATACCATAGTAGGCTCCCCTAACCACTATATATGCTGACCACAGTGTTTTGTTCTATCATGTAGTTTTTTAATTCAAGCCATGTTCTCAAGACTTTGACATATTGTCAAAAATACTGACTTTTTTTTAATCGAGTGGTGGTCATTTGGCCTTTTTTTCAGCATTGGCCACTCCTAAGTCCAGAAGTGATGGCCATTTTATTGTGGAGGCACATAATAGATAGCCACCGTTACCTGCTATGAAGGGACAGGCAATTTTACATTCATACCTTCTCTGGGATTCGAACCCGGGCCCTTCAGGATTGCAGTCAGCTCTTCTAACCACTATACCATCTTGGTGGCATATTATGAGACTGTGTAATTATATTTGAATTAATGTACATCATAGTTGATCTGTATGAGTCACATAACACTATCAGGTCATAATTTTCTAAAGAGCGTCTGATGATGGAGACAGTTTGATTTATTGTCTCGAGATACCCAATTTTTCTGTAGGGATATCAAAGCTGCTCATCAATTTCATGAAGCTTTACCAAACATATACTTGATAGTAAAATATTTTTAACTTTGTTTTGAATCACTTAAATGGTATTTTTTTTTTTTTTTTTTTTTATATAATTGCAGTTAATATCTTCAGTGTACTGAGAAAGGAATTGGAAGTTTTCAAGATGCTTTTATTTTTGTAGTTCTTGGTGAAAGATACTGTTCGTACCTCAAAAACCTAAGCTTTCTACTAATCAGTTCCATATACAGTACAAAGTCTGTAATCCGGACATTCATTATCCGAAATGATCTATAATCCGGACCTCGAAGGCACAAACTTTTTTTGTATGCTTTACGCATGCGTGTAAGACTATTTAAGACTTTTTGAAATCTTTTAACATAAAATCTGCTGTGTGGAGCATGACAAGATCGTGCGAGGATGTGTCTCCAGATACGTTAAAAAGTGCTTGGCATAATTTATGGCCAGCTGCCGTATTTCATGGTGAGCACGATGAAGATGATAGCTGCGAATTTGAAGGTTTTCGGATATCTCAAACTAAAGGTGAAGTTCTCCAGTTAATGGATTTTGTAAAGAAATGTGGTGATGCAGTAATAAATGAAGATGATATAACAGAAGTTTTTCAATATGCTGACAATGCCCTAATCATCAATCAATTAACGGACGGCGAAATCTGTACTATGGTTCTAGATCTAGAAAATGCCTCTTCCAATAGTGAAGAAAGTGACAGAGAGGTTAGTGAAAATGAAAAAAATTCGATTGACAAGTTAGCCTGTACTCTTGACACAGCAATTACAGAACTTGAGCAGTGGAACTTTGTAACTGAATAACAAATATCTGTTTATAGAATTAAAGAAAAAGTATTAGCACAAAAAATGAAACAACTTACATTGAAAGAAATGTTTAATAAAGTAAACAAATAAATATTAAGCTTTTTTCTTTCTTTCTTTCTTTTTTTTTTTTTTTTGTTGTAAATTTTGATACCCTTTAGATCATAATTGCTCTTTATTTCATAAATTATGGTTTCATATTTTTAATTGTATAATTTCTGCATACCATCTTACCAGATTTAAATTGATGATCTATAATCCAAAAAAATCTCTAATCCAGAATCGCAGAAGTCCCGACGAGTCCGGATTACAGACTTTGTACTGTATATGGCAGATTAGTATGCATATAATAATAAACAGGTCCTGTAATTTATTCAGTTTCATCAGTGTTTCTTAAACACTCGTATGCCATTAATTGTAAGTTATACCACCCAGTTACTTACTACCAAAAGGGGAAAGCAACTGGTTTTAAGTTCAAGAGAAAAGCATGCACTCAAAATAAAATGAATTATTTCAGAATAATTAGTAATTTTGAAAAGTATGTGGTTCTAAGACGCCATTCATTTTAATATGTGCTGTTAGAATTAAAGAAATATTGTATATTTTATCATATGCTCAATGTCATGTATTTCAATCTTTATTTTAACTGTGATTTTTTATAATCGTCTTTAGTGAAAACCCTTTTTCTTGGCAATCCTTTATATTTCATTTAAAAAGTTTTATTCTTTGTATATCAGATGTTTGAAAAGCATGAGTCAAATTTCCTATTATTTGATTATTCCATGTCCATGATTTTAGCCATCTCTCTTCATATGTTAATGGTATTTTATCTTTGTTGATTTTTTTTTAATTTACTGTAGAAAATTCTTCTCAAATTTGTATATTTAATTCTTCTCAAATAGTTGCTGTTTTAATTTTGTTAGTTTTTTATTAACTGAATTTTTGTCAAATGACTATATACATTAATTACTTAATTCCTTGTTTTTGCTGTAAATGTGATTGGGTTTTAAAATCTTAACACCTGTTTGCAGTAGTGAAGATGACTCCAATAGCCAAAATGAGTTGGAGATGTTTATGCCAGAGCCGACTGACTGTCAGCCACCTATAACAAGAAAAATAAAGCCTGTTACAGCACCTACTCCACCAGATTTAGATATGTGGCTTTCTAAGTTTCAGGTAAGATTTTCTGTTTTTATTAGAAATTTACTTTTGTGTTGCAAATGAAAAAATATTTTCTTCTCCACTTAGGTATATAAGTATAATTTAAACATTTACAAAATTTCTTTTTAAATTAGAATCAATAAATTGTGAGAAAACATAGCTAAGGATATTTAAAGCCAATTCACACTCACATGATCACTTGTTAAGCGTTAAGGCGGGAAATGGTTACCAATCAGAAAAAAGCTCAGGGAGTATTTTCTGGATGGCTGGAGACAGCACCAGTTCACTCAACTTCAACTTCTTTGTGATGTCAGTTTCAGATGTCTCATTTCAATATCCACAGTTATGAATATACTGTAAACAATTCTTGAGAAAAATATGAAATCAGATAGAATAATTTTAAAAAATTCAGATAGTAAAAAATTTTTAAGTTAATACATTAATTATGTAAACTATTTAAATGAAAATTCTCAGATTTGTTAAAAATATTAAATTATAATTGTCAAGCATAAGAGAGATACAATTGAAAATTTTTACACAATAATCTACAGCAAAACATTGTTGCAAGAAAAGGATATATTTCAAATTTATTTTGAATTTAAAAGTCTGTACCAATTAAGCTTGTTATAACGGACTCCTGTTGCCTTATGAATAAAGAAGTGTTGTTGCCCTGAGCTAAAGATTGTACATTCAAGTCCCCCTAGGAGCACTGTTGTAACTGAGTTGGCACTTTTAGTATGTTAATTACAGAAATGTTTGTCACTAGGTTTAGAACACTACAGATGCATATTCACTTTGCTAAACATGAATATTAAAAACCAGTTTTTTAATGAGGACACCATAGCATTGAGGTTACACACTGAAAAGAAAATTGAAATACTACCAGATGTTGCAAGTTCGGGCCTTGCATTTTTCCTTTTCTAATGACCATGTGAATTCACTAAATTTTTATCTATCACAATTTTTTTTAAAAAGGGGTCCACAAGGATTTTGCATTTATTTTTCAATGATAACAAATATTATCTTCCCTTTCTGGGCAGTATTATATGAATTATCCTTCTTAAAAAAGTTAGTCTTTGGTGCTGTTCATAAGACAATCTGTGTAAAAGCCATTTTGGCTGATGCTAGATTTGCAAAAGCATTAATGGTATAACATTTCCTTTCTTTTAACCCCTTCGAGCTGGGTAGCGAAAACGCGCGCTTATCGTGGAGACCGGCAGTGTCTTCCACGAGCGTCTCTCCAGGGCCGGGTACTTTTTTGCTACTAAGTCTAAATCCATGAAATTTTCGAAGTGTTGTTTAATAATGCTCTATAGAGTATTTAAACGGCTTATGCTTTATAGATATTTATATATATATATACTTTAATTACCTTATTTCTTGTTTAAATGCATATTTTACACATTTTATTTTAATTACTCACCATTTTATGACTTTTAACATTATACATCTGAAAACTAAATATATTACTTAAAATTCTCTTTTCGTATGAAAAATTTGAAAACAGGGATCTACACACAGTCCTACGTTACATTCCTTGAACTCGTAATAACTCATTTGCCGTTTTGGAGGATTTTTCCGGGAATGTGAACAAACGAAGCATCATCATCTCATTTTCTTATCAGTCTCTTATGAACAAAGTTTTGGAAAATGTCTTTCAGTTAATCTTTCAGAATCAATATCAGAATTTCAGAATCAATATCTGAAATATTTTGCATCATTTCTGCTATTTCATGCTCTGTTAAACATTTTCGACGCTTCGACATTGAAACGGTAAAAACAGAAAGAATTCACGTCTAACAAGATCTAATTATTTTCTAAAAACTGAACTGTAAACCGAAATACTCAACGCTTTAGCGCATATAAAACTTCTACTTACAATAAACAACTACCACGTGCAAATAAAGTGCGATTTAAAGAGATGTCATAAATCATGCCATTTGGAAACATTTAGTTCCCCGTTTGTTTATGTAATCAAAAACACGTATATGTGAGTCATGCTTCTCTCATTTCGAGTACAAGGTCTAATGTACATGTATCTGAAACCATATGGACATACAGTGCCATCTTGTCGCAGAAATTATAGTTTGAAAAACGTTCCAGGCTACTGGCACAAATACGTGACAGTCTGTAGTAAACGCAAAAATGCTCTTGCACGCCTGCGTGTCGGCCGGTAGGTAAGTGTGTTCGTTGTTGGCACGTATACGTGACAGTCTGCGTGAAGGGGTTAAACCTAATTTAAAAAATTTAGGAAACCTTATTTATATAGAAGGGAAGCTTGTCAATATGTAACATTAAGACAAAATTCAACCTTAGATTGAAGGTGATTTTATGAACTACTTTTAGGCATTTTCGTGGCTTCATGTTTTCCTCAAAATGCACAATTATTTTTGCACAAATTTTCACCGAAACAAAAATTTAATCTTAATGATAATTTTTCATTAGTTTGAACAATACTTTCATTAGTATTAACAAATTTAATAATTTTTAATTCAATTTTCAAAATAGCAAAGAAAAGTAAAAAATTAGTTTCTTCTTGTTTTCTCTGCTATGTAAGAACTTGTTGACTCTGCTGACTGTATATCATTTCCAAAATTTTATTTTGCCCGAATGTCATTTAAATTACATTAAATGTTATATGTTAGAAAGGAATATGCCATAACTGAATTTTTCATGAACTGTGTAATCTAAGGAAATAATTCAGCATAAATAGAGCAAATATTTTCTCATCTTTTGAAAATATCCATTTAAAAATACACAAGTTCATGCATGCAATAGAAAAAATGTTCTGCTTTTAAACACTGTTCCATGGTAATAAAAATCAGTTTTATAATTCAATTTCCTGTTTTTAATTCAGTTTTGTTTCCCCTTCTTTCTAAATAATAATGATATATGAACTGAAATTCTGTTTCAAATTCGATTTAAATTCACAGATGTTAAAGCATATCTCATAGGAAATATTTGTGTGCATTTGTGTATATATGTACATATAAAATCAAAAAAGAATAATTAAATAGGTTTTAACAGTCCAGGAGAACTTATTAACATTATTGCATACTTGTAAATAAATTATATTTTATAAAAAATGAAAATACTTACATTAGTAATATAACATTGTCACATGAATGTAATAAACTGTAGATGAAACAATGCAAATACATTTGAAATAAGTTTTAAAAAAAGTTTCTTCAATTTCTTCCACTTAAATGAAAGATTTTTATTTTTTGGTGGGAGGACTACTTTTTTTCTGCTGTGAAAAAATACCACAGTTTCATTTGTTAGTTTTGCATAAAAATCTCCAGAGGTGGTTTATTATTCCATTATTTTTCTCTGGTATTCGGAGATTTTCAAGGAAAACTATGAATAAATCTAGTTACACATTTTATTTGTACAAGAGATTTTCATCCACTGTTTCCTCTTATAAAATTATCATATTGTGGTGTATGCCTCATTTTCTTTTAAACTTATTGTTTATGTTCAAATAAAAGGAAAGGAAGGATAAAATTAAATACTACTATTCAGTGTTTAAAAAAAATATGACCTTCACTTAGTTTAATACTGGAATAGTTTGTTCTTATTATTAACACCTATGGTACTAGTATTTATTAGCTCAAAATTTTCAGTTAGTTTAAATTAGCACCAGATGTGCTATTAGTCTTGAAATTCTTTTTTGCTCAAATCACTTTTCAAATTATTAACACTAATTGTTATCATATTTTATGTATAAAAAATTAAATAATGAAGAATCTCTATGTATGACTCGCTGTTTTTCACTGTGGTAAAGTGGTGGGACCTAGAGTCATAAAATTTTTAATAAATATTGTCCTCCAAACGAACATGTGCATTTCGAAGCCCAAATTTTGAATTTCAAATTTGTTTTTGATTAATTTCATATTTTATGCAAATTTAAAAAATTTTTGTTCAACATACTCAGTGATTTTGAAAGCAAGAAATAGTAACACTATTAGGAAAAAAAAAAATCTTTAACTCCAGTGTGCCACACTGTTGCCATTTGGCAAAAAGTAAGATATTTATCTTTCAATTTTAATCCACTAATATGTCTGTTTTAAAACAATATGTTGTCTGTCACTGCCTCAAATAAAATGCTTATTATCTTCACACATTAATGTGTTACCATTCAGTAAAGCGTAAGATAATCAGTTTTCAAATTTATTTATTTTTTCTTATTGAGTAGGGTATCAAGTGATTGGAAAGCAATAAATGCAGTTATTAAAAATGTTTTTCTACTTTTTAATCTGATTATTTTAAATAAAAACCATTTAAGTTAGGCGTCTCTTTAAAAATATTAAATCTTTAATCAAATGATACTGGCTAGATGCATGAGAATAATTATACACATTTTTATGATAACTCTTTTAGGCAGCTGCCACTTAAGTGGCTAATTTTTAAAGAAATAATATAGCAAATATAAAAAAGTATATGACAGTCTTTGCTTTTAAATATTTTTTTAGTTTGCTCTTTTAAATTTCATGTGGTTTAAGGGCAAAGAAAGCACTTCTTAATAATAAAGCTGAAAAGATAAAATTGTGTTAGCAGGAGTGATTGGTAACTTTCGGTGCTCAAGTAAGAATATAAAAATCCCCATGGTGTGGCATTAAATTTCTGAATTCTTTCAGATTTTATTTCTTTAAAAAAATATTTTAGTGGAAAAGAAAATTTGCCTTTTAGCCATTAATATGCTCTCCTCTCCTTTTTTTTTTAAATATATTTTAAAATTTTGTTGTAAAAAAAGTCTGAGGTAACTATAAAAATTTCCCGAGTCTACAACTAACAAAATATAAATATGCTGTTTGCAGTTCTGAGCTAAACAGTCATGGAATAGGTTTATAAATTAAACAGTAATTCTTGGTAATTCAAGGTTTAGTCGTGTATTTAAAATAACTATTCCAAATATCAATGCTAGGAGAAGGAAGATAATTGCAATTGTATTACTCTCTGGTAAATTAATATACAGTGCTTTGATTGCAGGATTTTTAGTTTTGCTGTTTAAAACTCTGCATTATTCAGTGGAGGTGCAGTGCCTTTTCATTACTCTGCTTTTGGAGATAAGATAGAAAATCGATATGTTCTAACGTATGAAAATTCTCTTCATTCATTTACACAAGAGAGAAAAAGAGAAATAACACTGCAAATGCACAGTGGAAAAAATCTGTACATTTTTATTTAATGTTTATAATGTTTTACTGTATAGGATTTTTCAATTAAACATTATCATGTTAATTTATGTTGCATGAATTTACTTAGTAAAACGCCCACCAGTGGCCGAGCGGTAAAGACGCTGAACACTGGTAGTTCGGTCTGAGGTTCGAATCCCGCGAACGGGCTGGCTGCATGGGCGTTTTCGTGGTTTTCCCCATGTGTAACGTGTATACGAGCCAGTTTCCTTTAAAAAGTCCCGCAAAGGCATCCGTCCCTTTAGGCAGATAGCCCTTGTGTGCTTTGCCATAATTGAATAATCTTAATCCTTACTTAGTAAAACCAGAAATACTTATATTGCTGGCCACATGCATTTCAAATTCTTTATTTAACTGTTAGATAAATGGTAGTCAACCCAGATCCTTTAATGTGGATTTTGTAATCACACCTTAGCCCTTTTGAGGCAGTGCACCTTTGTTTAAGAAGTTATCTCAGGATGGATGGGAGTCTAAAGGAATCGTCGCACAGGACAGAGGTTTCTCTTCTCTAAGCCTAACTTAAGGAGGTCATAATTTTGCCTTAACCTATTATACATATTAAAATTAGAATTAATAAAGTTTTCTTATTTACATGAATATATATAAAAAATTTGATTACTTTGAGAAATAATTTTCAGAAGCACTATTCAAATTAATCCTAAGTTTTAATTAACAAAATACATTAATAAACTTTAAAATTAATTTTAAAAATGCAAGAAAGACTGTTTACAAGAATAAGTAACAAAGTCTTTCAGAGGAAATGGAAAGCAGGCACTCATTGAGCTCGGTCTTTGACAAAATGTCTGTATCAGAATTGCTAGAATAGAAAATGAATCATCACTTTCATCCATGTTACTAAGTGGCTTATTTACCATGCTAGTATATCCTTTCTCTGATAAATAACGTTTTCTTGCCATAATAATTTGAAGTTGAGGATTTCCGAAATAAAAAGGTGAGTACACTAAATATATTCCTAAGCAGCGCTAAATTAGCTGAACCACACATCGTAATCTTGAAAGACCGAACATAGTGGCAAAAAATAAATGAGATAATTTTTTAAAAAGAGGAATCAAGTGGATATCAGAAATGCGCATGTTTACATCACATAGCGAGTTCAAGACCATGATCTGTTTGTTTACTGTACGTTTTCTTGCCATAATAATTTGAAGTTGAGGATTTCCGAAATAAAAAGGTGAGTACACTAAATATATTCCAAAGCACCGCTAAATTAGCTGAACCACACATCGTAATCTTGAAAGACCGAACATAGTGGCAAAAAATATATGAGATAATTTTTTAAAAAGAGGAATCAAGTGGATATCAGAAATGCGCATGTTTACATCACATAGCAAGTTCAAGACCATGATCTGTTTGTTTACTGTACGTTTTCACTCCTCCCCCACAACAACTGACATCAAAGTCTGGCAGAATGTGATCAGACTGAAGGTCAGGATCCTCAAACTGGGTTCATTTCAAGAGTGATGGGCACAGAATGCCATCTAGTGTTCTTTAAAAAGTTGTTCAGCTTAAAATGCACATATGCGTTACTGGTCCCCTAAGCTTATTCTCCAGTGATGCTGAATGGAACACTCATCCAGAAAAGGCTAAGAATTGTTCTTGTGCCTTATGGGAACTAAGTATCATAGCATCTTCTTGGTGAAATGCATAAAAAAGTGTCAGTAAATAATGAAATTCTGAACTGTATGTGCTTATTTTAATTATTTTTATTGTTCCGAATATTTATTGCTAAAATATTTTTAATTATCAAATAAGCAGGGATAGCATGTTTTGTTCCTTCTAACAGTGTTAATAGTTTAATTATTTACTGTAATTAGAAGGAAATTTTTAGCTTTATTGATGGTGTATTTTTATTCGTTATTCAAGGAATGGAGCAGTGGTGACCGTCTTACAGCATTAGACAGACTAATAGAAATTTGTGAACCGGCTCAAGTACGGCATATGATGAATGTTATAGAACCTCAGTTTCAACGGGACTTTATATCTCTTTTGCCTAAAGAGGTTTGTAAACAGTTTATGAAGTGTCAGTTTAAAATCAGTTTTTTTTTTATTCAGGATTTACAAAGCTTGATATTTTAGCAATTTTATAGCTGTATTAAATGGTAGAAAAATTTCATTTTCTGACCTGATCTCATTCATAACTATTAATATTTTGTATATCTGAAAATATATTTCTTTAGTACTTGTTACCGTGACTTTTAAAAGAAAAATAATTGTGGAGTTTTGTTACCATATATTTTTAAAAGCAAATATGTTACCATATATTTTTAATCATTTTCATTAAAATCAGTTTTTTTTTTATTCAGGATTTACAAAGCTTGATATTTTAGCAAGGTTAGGTTTTGTTACCATATATTTTTAAAAGCAAATATGTTACCATATATTTTTAATCATTTTCATTAAAATCAGTTTTTTTTTATTCAGGATTTACAAAGCTTGATATTTTAGCAATTTTATAGCTGTATTAAATGGTAGAAAAATTTCATTTTCTGACCTGATCTCATTCATAACTATTAATATTTTGTATATCTGAAAATATATTTCTTTAGTACTTGTTACCGTGACTTTTAAAAGAAAAATAATTGTGGAGTTTTGTTACCATATATTTTTAAAAGCAAATATGTTACCATATATTTTTAAAAATATTCAGACACCCTTCTTGAGAAATCAGTGTGGTTATTATTGCAATCTGAAGTATCATCAAATAAGATAAAAGCACTGGTAGTCATTTTAGTAGGTCATATGCCTTGCATTAGACTAGAAGTTCTCAACCTTTTTACCAATGCTAGGTCATCCCCCTTCCCTTTCCAAAATTCAAAAAATACATGTACATTTATTTAGATTTAAATAATTAACAGCATATTAGGAAGTAGTTCAACTTGGGCTGACTGCATCCCCTCTCTCCTGAAAGTATAAAATTCTTCCCTGGTTGAGAACTCCTGCATTAGAAAATGAATAAATCAGAAGAGCTAAGTTGTTGCAATTATGGCATTATTGTGTAGTGCCTTCATTGCAGCAGATTACTTTGTGAAAAAAGTATTTCTAGTACCTGAGCTGTTCTTCTGTTTATGAGGAGGCGTTAAATATAGGTTTCTACTGGCACTTGCAAGCCTGATATAAGCATGGTCAAGCCTAATATAAGCATTTGAAGATATGCAAAGTTTGCTGTTTCAGTAGAAACTCTTTCTTTGGAGTGATGTCTGATCTAGCAGTCTGATAGGTGTGTCTGTGTGTGACACATGACAGGAGAATACTTTATATTTGAGTTAGTTAATGTCAGTTTCGAAGTGTAGTGGGGACATAATGATTGAGCTGTTTTTAGACCTGGAATCCTTAGTTCTTAGAGAAAGAAAACAGAACATTGTATCATGATACTCTACACAGTTCTGCATTTTCACTACTGTGGCAGCAGTTCGGAGGACGAACATTTGTGTATCGACAGAATGTTTTCTTTGCACTGTAAAGTTTGTGCTTCCTTGATCCGAAAACTGAAAAGTACTGAAAAATTGGACTGACCTTCACAGAGCCCTAATCACAGCTCCTTTGACTACGTATAGGAAGGAATGGAATTTGTGTATGCTCAACCACAATGCCATTTTTCATTGGCCAGATTTGTTGCCACTTTCGGTGGATGAATGGAAGGCACTTTCTGCAGACATATATCTAAAGGTAATGGGTTACAAGCAGAGGCAGTCTGTAACTGATGAAAACAGTAAACCAAAGTACTGCTAATGTATGCCACCATATAATGTCTGTAAAAGTAAATATTTTACAAATTTGAAATAAAATTTGTATGTGCAATCTTACCATTATATTCACCATGTTACATCAATAACTCGGACTTTTGAAGTTCATATTACCTAAACCTGTTAATTTCAAAATAAAAGTAAATATTTTACAAATTTGAAATAAAATTTGTATGTGCAATCTTACCATTATATTCACCATGTTACATCGATAACTCGGACTTTTGAAGTTCATATTACCTAAACCTGTTAATTTCAAAATAAAAAGTGTGAACTGTACATAAGAATATTTTAATTTGTTTACTTGTTTTTATTTGGCCCTCTTATAATTTAAAAAATGTGTACACAATGTAGAACTGAATTTTCTGATCATTATTTGAAATATTGAAGGGGGGAAATATGTTTATTGTATGTAATATAAAATTTATCCCTTTTATTGTGTATATGTTACCAAAATTAGAAAAATACTTTTCAATGAATAATTAATAAAACCACAAATTAATTTTTGTGTTGAAAATAAGTTTTAGATTTAAATGTTAGACATGAAAATCTAAATCTGAAGTTTTGCATTTCATTTAAATTGATAAATTAATTTCTCTTGCAGCTGGCTTTGTATGTTTTGTCCTTTTTGGAACCTAAAGATTTATTAAAAGCTGCTCAAACATGTCGATATTGGAGAGTCTTAGCCGAAGATAATCTTTTGTGGCGAGAGAAGTGTCGTGAAGAAGGAATAAACGATGTACGTGAAGTCCTCAGTAGACGACGTTCTCGATGCAATATTAGTGCCAATAATACTGTCAATTCAAGTCAAATAATTCCTAGCCCGTGGAAGGCAGCATATATGCGTCAGCACAATATTGAAATGAATTGGCGGTGTAATCCTATAAAACTGCCTAAAGTGAGTTTTTTTTTTTTTTTTTTAATTTTTATTTCACACTTTAGATTTGACTTAAGTGTTAACTTGACATAAGTAGCATAAAAAAATAAAGTAATTTAGAAGTCAAAAAACAAAAATCGGCCTTATATTTGCAAATTTTTTGGGAATAGTTTTGATGGTTATACTACCGAACATCAAAACTAGTCTTGGAAAATTTGCAAATATAAAGCTGATTTTTGTTGTTTGACTTCTAAATTAATCATTGTTCGGCATGTTATTTTAACCTAAAAGTATTTAAAGAAAACCTGTAAAATACAGAAGGATAACTGAAAGGGCAAAATACAGCTAAAAGAGATAATTTGAAAAAGAAGGTAGTGTGGAAAAGTGTACTATGCAAGATATTATTTTCCAGTCGCCTGGTACTTTTTAACATTTGTTAAAAATTTATCTGTTTTAATATTAAATACACAAGGGTTATTTGTGTAAAGGTATCTATCTGAAGGAGGAAAAGTTCATATTTGGATTATAAATGGGGGAATGTTCATGTAGCTAACCTGTTTTCTGAGATTCAGATTTTTCCTAGCTGTCTTATCCATTCAGCTACTGATAAGCCACAAGAGGCAGTCAAATTACCATTCTCTCATTACTGAAAATGTTATAGCATGGCAAGAAGACCAGTACTGCATAGACTAGAATAAAGATAACTGAGACTGTCAAACCATACACAAAAGTTGAAATCTATCTTTTTAGTGATTTTTTTCACTGTCTGTTTTCCAGTCATGCTACATCCAAAAACAAGTAAGCTAAATTGATGTCCATGTATTTAGTTGCAAAGTTGTTGTTAACTTTCTGTGCATCTACTGTTCTCTGTATCTCTTCGTACCTAAGAAGTGTGTTATTAATGTCCTTAGCTCAAATTACAAAAATATAATAAAAAAACTCATTAAAGAATACAAGTAACTCGTTTTCACATTCCTTTAGAGTATGAGTACCATGCATTAAGAAATCCTCATTTATATTATATATGAGGTTTCATTTGTATAAATATGAACAATCTTCATGTTAAGTATATGTATTAAATAGCATTTATTTTATTGGTTTCTTTTAATGTATTTGTAACATTAATAGATCAGTAGTTAAGTTCTAATGGTAGCTTCCCATAATATTCTGGTAAAAGTGTCTGATGTTTTTCATATACACGATATAATAACTGATAAGAAAA
Source organism: Stegodyphus dumicola (assembly GCF_044657685.1). NCBI lineage: Eukaryota > Metazoa > Arthropoda > Arachnida > Araneae > Eresidae > Stegodyphus > Stegodyphus dumicola. The sequence continues at coordinate 225,108,793 of NC_140773.1, read as the reverse complement.
ATTAACACTGCTGTGCAGTATAGATTGTTAACAACATATTCAATCATAGTAGTATTAACAAAATTTTAATTTTGAGTCTCAGAAAATTTATGCATATTGAAATTGTTTAGTATCTGTATATTTCTTTGCTATAATATGAAACGATAAGCAATGTTTGCTGTACAAATATTTAGAGTAATCTAATTTTATGCTTAACAGTTTAAAATGTTTTTTCCTATAACAATTATGTTTGAATTAATATAAGTTGTGATTATGTTTGAATTATTAATATAAGCTTTAATTCATCATATTAATTAAATTTTATTACCATTACAGGAAGAATCATTCGTTTGAATTTTAGTGTACTTTTTATTCGTAGGTTCTCAAAGGTCATGATGATCATGTGATTACATGTCTTCAGTTTTCTGGAAACAGAATAGTCAGTGGCTCTGATGATAATACTCTTAAAGTGTGGTCTGCAACTACAGGAAAGGTAGTACTTGTTTTTATAAATCAGTATATGCTTAACAAAAATTGATTTGTATGTTATCAAATTCCTCCTTAACTATAAAAATGTGAGTAAAAAAAGAGTCAGATGGTCAAATGTTTGAAGGGTAGAAAATGATAACAATGTAATTGCAATTGTAATTACAAAAAATTGTATAATCTGATTATAATTACAATGTAACTGTGATTGTGGTTCTAATAACCATATAATTGGAATGCAACAGGTAATTATAGTTGTATAATTCAGAAAGTAACTGCCCCTGATAATTTCAGTTGCATAGTGTAGAGAAATCATGATCATAATTGAGAACTACAATAAATGACACTGTATCTGGAATGTTTCATCATTTTGGATGACAAGCTTTTAATAATAATACGAGGGCTATCCAGAAAGTAGATTACGTTTTGGAATAAAAAAATAAACAAAGTATAGGAAACAAATTTTATTATATACAGATGAAAGCCACACTCAAATACTACTTTTCTACATAGTCACCATACAAATTAAGGCATTTATCGTAGCGATGTACGAGCTTGGAAATTCCTTCGTCGAAAAATTCGGCCGCCTGCGCCTTCAACCACTTCGTTACCTCTTCTTGCAGCTGTGCGTCGTCATCAAAACGCTGCATAGCCAGCCACTTCTTCATTGCTGGGAATAGGTGGAAGTCGCTCGGTGCCAGGTCGGGACTGTACGGCGGATGAGGAAACAACTCCCACTTAAAAGATTCAAGAACCTTACGAGTGACATTTGCCGTGTGGGGCCGGGCGTTGTCGTGAATCAACAAGATCTTAGAGCTCAACATTCCTCTGCGCTTGTTTTGAATTGCTCTTCTGAGTTTTTGGAGAGTTTGGCAATACCTTTGAGAGTTTATTATAGTGCCTCTTTCCAGGAAGTCCACCAAAATTACACCTTTTCTGTCCCAAAAAACAGTCGCCATCATCTTCCTTGCCGACATTGTTTGCATGCATTTCTTGGGTTTTTGGGGAGAACTTGTATGCCCCCACTGCATTGATTGCAATTTCGTTTCACAGTTCACATGTTTCACCCATGTTTCGTCACCAGTAACGATGCGATCGAGTAAAGAGTCACCATCCTTATGGTAAGCGTCCAAAAAGTTCAACGCTGCAGCCATTCGCTGATTTTTGTGGTCCTCTGTCAAGATTTTTGGAATCCATCTTGCACAAAAATTGTGGTAACCAAGCTTTTCGCTGATGATTTCGTGCAACAAACTTCGCGAAATTTGTGGAAAACTCAAAGAAAGTTCCGTTATTGTGAAATTTCGATTTTCACGGACTTTAGCATCGACTTTTTCGAGAAGTTCGGCGGTCACTATGCTGGGTCTCCCACTTCGATCTTCGTCGTGAACATTGGTTCGGCCATTTTGAAACCTTATGACCCACTGACGCACTCCACCTTCAGTGATAATGTTGTCCCCATACACTTCACGAAGCTGCCAATAGATTTCTATCGGTTTACAGTTTTTTGCAGTCAGAAACCTTATTACTGAGCACACCTCGCAGCTTGCGGGATTTTCAATTAACGCAGACATTTCAAACCGTCACAGTATCTGAACGGAGCACAGCACGAACCTCTCACTAGCACGGCTAGATGCAGACTGAGCTGCGCAACGCTCTGACCCCAAGATGGCCGCGCTAGCCCCGCCCCTAGCGGACACAGACGGAAACGTAATCTACTTCCTGGATGGCCCTTGTACAAAGGAATAATCATATATAAGAAAATTATTAGTATATTCCATCTGAAATCGTTCTGCTTAATTTCTGCATTACTACAGCGTGTAACACCAGCATAAATTTTTCATCAATTCTTTGTTAAATACTACACATATTTTCAGTAAAATGTAAAAGAAATGTAGTTAAAGCGGAATGCATTTACAGGAACTGATTTTGCCAGTTTCATATAGAACAGAATAAATGTAATAATTCGTTAAATAAATGTGGATTTGAATTACTTGATGGGGAGAAGTAAACAAAGACTGTATTTCTATGGAAAGAGATGCCTTTGTGGAGGATTTGTTAAGGGAACTGATCTTTTATATATGTATGTATATATATATTACACAGAAAATTAATCGCAAAAACTTCATTTAGTCTTCCTGTTTGAATTCCTTTTTTCTATTTTAGCTGACAGAAATATGACTCCATATCATTCTGCTTAATTGCTATGTGTGCTCAAATTTTCAGTAATGGTATTCATTGTGAATTAGTTTATAATTAAATACAATACATATTTTCAATAAATAGTTTAAAAAATATTTACGAGTAATTGTACTAGTATGATCTATTTTCCAGAGCTCCTGGTACTATAAACAAGCATAATTTTGTTGAGTGTCTGATGACTTCTCAAGGAGGTTAGATTGTATGGGTTATGGCAAAGCACACAAAGGTTATCTGCTTAAGGAGAGAGATACTTTTGTGGTAGTATTTCTAAGGGCAACTGGGCAGTATTCACATTACTTTGGAAAAACCATGAAAAGGCCTATCCAGCCAGCTTGTTCGCCAAAATTTAAATGAAGTTCAGACTAACAACGTTAGCGATCTTTTTTAACTCAGCTGTTGTTGGATTTTAAATGGAAGAAAAATTGCTTTATGTTCCATCTGAGATCATGCTGCTTAATTATTGAGTAAAGTCCAACTTGCAGTAATGATATTAACTATGAAATAAGCCTTTATCAAATATAACACATATTGCCAAGAAATAGTTAAAACACATTATTTTTCTTAAAGATTAATGTGTCTCTCTGAGCTTGTTGTCATAGCTTCAGATAGAAATAAACAAGCATAATATTGTTAAGAAAAAGTTTTTAGATAATTGCCAGCAGGGGGGGGGGGAAGGCATTCTTTTCTCTCCAAGACCATCCTGCTTAAATAATGTGTAAACTGCAACTTCTAGTTAATGGTATTAACTATGACTAACTGTAATATAAAGTAAATTTGCATTAAATAGTTAAAAGTTTTGCAGGAAAATAAATACATGTTTATTTGCTAAGCAAAATTATGTGTTGATGGTTTATTTAAGTGTAGCAAAGCATATAGCGGTAAGGATGTCTTATGTGGAGAACTTTCAAATATGAAGGTACGCAAACTTGTAGTTTTAACAATAATTAAAGTGAGTCATCAACTTTGTTAAGCCAATAAAAAATAGCTTAAATTTTGCTTAAAGATAAATTAAAAATCTTGGGCTCTGTGGATGAAATTGATCTGAGAAACTGTTACACGCAAGGGTGCATGAAAGCTTAATTAAGATCTTGTATTTTGCACACTAACAGCACTTCCCAAAAGCTGCTTATGAATTATTTACTTTGTCCATCAATTTCAGTGGCATGATTGTATCCGGAAATTTTATTTTTCAGGAAGAATACTTTATATCAAAAGTAAAAATGATGTGTCTTCTTCATGATGTAATAAACTATGAGTACTAACAAATTTAACTGCAATTCAATTACATTGTAATTCTAGTTAATATGCATGTACAGTATAATTATAAATGAACCTAGAATTTATTGTAATTGAAAATCGTGCAGTTATGTTTACATTTACTGAATTATCTGCAATTACAATTGTTATAATTGTACAATTTGTAATATAATTACAGTGTAATTGAGTTGATTGCAATTGCCTGCAATGTAGTGCTTTAATTGTGGTTGCAAATTGCAGTTATAATTGCATTATAATTACTAGTATAAGTAATTGCAATTACATCGTAATTCAGTCAAATCAGTTATATTGTAATTGAAGTACGCCTGACTCTGATCATTTGCCCCTCTTAAATAAATTATTGCATTGATATATTCTTTAAATTAATGAAAACCTTATGCTCAGCATTTGCCCCTCTTAAATAAATTATTGCATTGATATATTCTTTAAATTAATGAAAACCTTATGCTCAGCAGGTTGCATACTCAAGCTAAATTGTACTTATTTGTTGTATTCGTATAAATATTAGAATGCAGAACTGATAATCAATTCATAATAGAGTAACACTGTAAAATTTAAAAAAAAAAAGTAAATGTATAAATTGTACTCAGTAGGGAACTGTGTAACCTATCACTTTATTGTTGAATAAAAAAAAGGGGCCCACCTTTTTTCGGGGAGGCTAATTTTCTATCTTATTTAAATTACTTTCTTTCAGTCCTCCCTTTCTTTTGAATTTTTTTAAGAGTTTCAGATAATCTTGATTTCCTTTAAAATGTATAAAAATATATTTAAATATATAATGCCTTGAAAATCTACCATGCCTTCAATACTCATATCATATGTTTTGGAAAAGCTTGTAGTCTCTGGCTGTCAGTCTGATGTCTCGGTATGATTCAATAAAGCAGTATCCAGGCTTTATATTGCCTTTTTAGTTACTCCCTCTATGCACATCCCATCAGAAAGTTGTCCATTTTGTATTATTGCCAGAAGTGGGCTAGCTTTTCATTAGGCCACCAAGGTTACAGGTGACCAATAAATATCTGTTAGTAGAAAATCATATGTGGTTGCTAAATATATGACAGGGGGGAACAGCCAGTTATACTAATCATAAAGTTATTTTAGAAGATGTGTAGTTATATATGTGCAATGTTTGCAAAGTATGTAAGAATTTAGAAAGACTGTCATGGTTAAAAATTCAAATGTTTTCTGATAATTTTTTATTTATTTATTTAGTGCTTAAGGACATTGGTAGGTCATACTGGTGGTGTTTGGTCTTCCCAAATGTGGCTCAATATCATCATAAGTGGATCTACTGATAGAACATTAAAAGTATGGAATGCTGATACTGGTCAGTGTATACACACCTTATATGGTCACACCTCCACTGTGCGTTGTATGCACCTTCACGAAAACAAGTGAGTATAGTATTAGATTACGTATTGCTTAAATTTTTCCTTCTTAAATGTTATTTTGATAGCTTGTGTTTTATTTTTGGAATTTGCATTAATGAGATGTGTGAAATTTGGATGGGAAAATATTGTTAAATGATAAAGGACATTTTTTAGTTGTAACATTAATTGTAAAAAATGTATTCATTTATTTTTAAATTTTTGCTTCTTGTAAAAGAATGCCTTCTCTCCAGACAAAATTTAGCCCATCAGCAGCCGAGCAGAAAAGTTGTTGAATACTGATGGTTCGGGGTTCGAATCCCAGCAAAAGGATTTGTTTTCATTTAAGAATACCCTAATTTTTATTGCATACCTTAAATCTAGCCAATTTGAATTTAATAATTAGCATGCATTTTAAAAAATTTAATTATTTTACTTGTTTTCGTATCAAGAAACTTAAAAACCAGATGAGTCCTATACGTATGTTTATAATAAATAATATTCTTTTCTTGTAAAATAAATTATTTTTAAAATCAGGTCTGATCAATAATTAAAATAAATATGTGATAAAAATTTTAAAAGTAATCAATTTTTTATTTCATTTTATCAGTTGGGAACATTGTCTATTAAATGGCATTTAATTTGCATTAATAAAATTGTGATTATGCATTATTATTTTTGTTGTATTTGCATATTAATCAAAAATTACGTTTGGCAGCAGATTAACTGGCAATGATCTGCTATCTGATGATTTGAATTTTTTCTCTATTTTGGTCAGTGCAAACGTCTCGTATAATTGTTCCAGCTTGTGACAGTTTTATCAATTTTTTTGGATCCTGGCAAAGTTTTTGTTAGTTCCTTTTACCAACAATAAATACAAGGTCCGGCTATTAATTTCCAGGACTTGTGGAATAACTCGGAAGAAAAAAAGGTTAAACACATAGCCATTTAATATGATTCAGAGTAATCCCCTCCTGCTGTAATGCACGTCTGTGCTCGGCTGTACAAATTTCGGAAAGAAGTTTTGGAATACTGTTTAATAGTGATCCTCTTTTGGAATACTGTTTAATAGTGATGTTACAGTTTTCTGGATGGCTTCGACATCCTGAAATCTTGTTCCCTTCAGCGAATTTTTCAGCTTAGGAAACAGGAAAAAGGTCTGCGGGTGCTAGGTCTGGTGAGTATGGTGAGTATTTCAATGACACCATGCTGGGCTAAGAATCGCCTTACAGGTAACGCAGTGTGTGGATGGGCATTGTCATGTAGCAGCAGCCAACTCCCATTTTGTTGAAAATGAGGCCTCACTCTATGAATTCTTTTTCGAAGTCGGTCAAGAACTTCTGTGTATAAATGTCTATTGATAGTCATGTTAGGAGGAAGAAATTCATGATGAATGAGTCCATCGCAGTCGAAGAAAGCAGTTAACATGACCTTGATTTTGGACTTTTCAAATCAAAATTTTTTCTGCCTTGGTGAACATGGAGACCGCCATTTGGAGCTTTGACACTTGGTTTCAGGGTCATATTGATAACACCAAGACTCGTCTCCCGTGACTATCCCATCCAGGAATGCAGGGTCAACATCAGCATTGTCGATAAGTTCGCCACATGCGTCCAGTGTCAATTGCTTTTGTTCGTCCCTTAAATGGTGAGGAACGAATCTGGAATAAATCTTGTGTTTGCTTAGGTCTTGCATCAAAATTCGCCGAACCGTCTGTTTGTCCATGTTGAATTCATTGGCGAGTACTCAGATAGACAATCGACGATCACATTTCACCATATCGCGAACTTTTTCAATTGCTTCCGGCGTGCGTACGGGCTGCGGCCGACCTGTGTGTGGATCATCTTCGACACTTTTGCGCCCTCCCCGAAAGCGTTTAAACCATTAAAAAGTTCTTGAGTGGGATAATGCTTCCTCGCTGTAAACTTGTTTTAACATTTCGTAGGTTTCCGCAGCTGTCTTGCCCAATTTGAAGCAAATTTAACGTTAATTCTTTGCTCCATTTTCACTTCGACAGTAGGAATTTAAGAGCTACGTTTTAATGCGCCTTTCCACGAGAACCACTTACTTCAGAATGGCGCCAATTTCACTGCACATGCTCAAGAAAACGCTTTTCAATATGCAATCATTAGTGCCATCTTCCGACTTTTCGTTCTACAGTTACATCAGTTCTGGAAATTAGTAGCCGGACCTTGTATATTGTTGGGCTGTTGTAAATGTAATAATTGCTTTCAAAATAGTATCTTGCTCTTAATTTTTACTGTTTGTTTCACTTTTCATTGTTGCTATTCCAGAACATTTTTTTAGTGATATGTAATTTAATGAAATGGGAATTTAAAACATTCTTGACTGTTTGTCAATATTTCTTAATTCTGAAAAATGCAAATAGTTTCTATTTCATTATTTAACAAATTCTGATCAGGGCTGTGGAGTCGGAATAGGAGTCGGGCAGATATTGGGGTAAAAGGAGTCGGAGCTGGAATTGCTAAAAATGGGTTGACTCCGACTCAAGTTTTTGTTGGACAATTTGAATTTGAAATTAAATTGAAAAAATTAATGACAAGCTGAGTTATTTTTTTTAATTTATGGACTTTATACATTAATAAATAGTTATTTTCTATTTTATTGACATATTAATAAATAAATGTAAGGGAGGAGGATAGATGTGATATTTGACATTAGTGATTAAACTGATTCATTTAGTTACAAATCTCACTGGAAATTTAGGTAAGCAGCAAGAACTCCCAAAATTGATGCCATTCTTAGGAAGCAAGAGGGAAAAGGAGCAATTATCGATCACGCAGTGCAATAAGGAAGTACATATTTGATGGTAAAGAGGTTGTTAGAATTTAGAACTTTTTTAGGAGATGTAAATAACCCTAATGTTTCATTAACAGAAAGACTGTGGAATGATCTTGCAGAATTGGGAACTCTTCTTTCTATAGCATATATAGCCACAAAAAAGCTGCAATCTGAAGAATTGACAGAAGGTGAGAATGGGATGTTTGTTCTTTCTGAAATGGAGGGTTTATTGCAGAAGGAATCATTTCTTCAATGAAGAAAAGAGAAACTAGTTTGCTAGACAATGAGATCTTCTTGGGTTCAATATATGGAGATCCGAAACACGGAATTTTCTTGGATGACAAACAAATTAAAAAGGCAAAGAAAGCCATCTATGAACTTTCATAAAGAATGAAATTATTCTCAGAACAGTTCGAGAATTTGAATCAGGACAGTCAAACTGCAGACATTGCAATTGAGTCTCTATCATCCTCTTCCAGTCATGAATTAGATTTCGAGAAATGTTTTTGGGTAATATTGAAAAGGCTGAGGCAAAGTGAATGAAAATAAAGAACCAAGAGCCTTTAGATATAAAAATGAAAAAATACAAACAAGATTTCTACACAGCCTTTGAAGAAACAGAGAAATATGATTTTGCTTGCAAGACACCTCTTTTAGAACTTATAAAAATCTATTCTGAAAAGTTAAAAGAAGTAGCCCTAACAGTAACAGCTCTTCCTCCTACTCAAGTTAGTGTGGAAAGACTTGTCTTTCAACGGAACTGAGAAGAGTTTGATAAACTTATGAGTGTAAGTCACTTATAGTGACTTATAATAATAATAATGACTATAAGTATCAAATCAGATCTATGGCCCTCCAACAAAGAATATCTTGCCGAACTGTTTCTTAGAAATAACTGATGCCAGTTTTTCCAGTTCATAATAAATGCTAAATAATATCAATAAATTGCTGTGTCATCAATATTTTTTTTCTGTAGCATCTATTACTTCTTTTATATTAAAAAAATAAGCTATAACCCATGTGTATATATATATATATATATGAGGGAATCATTTTTCCTACCGACTCCGCAGATCTGATTCTGATTATTAACGGAACACTGACAATGTCAAAGCTAAGATTGAGCATGTGATTAAGAGTTGGGGAAGAACGTATATTTTGATATTTAATTAAACTATTTGGACATAATCGCATAATATGAATCTTGCCTAATCATTATGAAAAGAATATTAGAATCAGCAAGTTTCCTTGACCCTCTTCAGAATCATGAAATTTAAATATACCGCTTTTTTATATAGCTTTTGAAAATCTGAACTGATTATATTTCAGTTTGGAAATTCTTAAAAGAATGTTTTATATGCACATAGTTCATTTCCTAACATTAAAATCATAATCTTGTATAAAAAATTATCTGAAGAATACATGATATAAATATTAAGATACAAATATGTATTATTATTTATTTTAAAAGTAATTTTTGCACTAAGCTTTAAGGTTCTTTTACAAAATGAATGTATTGTGTATGTTTCACTAAATAGAAATTATAGTAATTATGTATTTTTTAAGCAAAATTATTAAAATTCAGTTGCAAATTAAATATTCTTAAAAAAATATTCTTTTGTGTCGTAATTCTTACTTTCAAATTTGATAAATATTTACGCAGAAATTAACTGCTTATAAATGTGAGTTCAAATTAAATATTTGAAATATAAAGGTACAACAAAGGAATGGTGTAATGTATTTGGCATTTCTTGATTTTTTTTAGAGTTGTGAGTGGATCCAGAGATGCTACTCTTAGAGTGTGGGATGTTGATACTGGAAAATGCTTGCATGTTTTAATAGGCCATGTTGCAGCTGTAAGATGTGTTCAGTATAATGGTAAATTAGTAGTTAGCGGGGCTTATGACTATATGGTTAAAGTTTGGAATCCTGAAAGAGAAGAATGTATCCATACTCTACAAGGCCATACTAACAGAGTGTATTCTTTACAGGTATGTTTTTTTGATTGATTTTCTAATGCTAAAAAAATTTCATGCCTTTCTTATATGCCTTAATTTTGAATTTACATATATTGTCATAGTTAATCCTCTCCCTGCGCATCCCGCGATTTCCACGGGCAACGTAGAAATAGCAAAATTTGTGCAACATGCGATTTCCGCGGGGATGAATTTTTGCCTTCTATTTAACTGTGCAACCTTCTCTTTCCCCGATCAAGGTTTCCTTTCGGCTTTTCTGTGATGTTTAATTGTTTATTTAGATGTGGGCTAACAGTTGGCATTAGTTTTCCACATTTCTACCTAATATACAAAATTACGTAATGTAGAAGAGCTCAAAGATGTCTGGCAGGAAGCGTTTCGCGAGTGATATATTCCTGACGATATTTCCGACACTGATAGTGGTTCTGACTCTGATTTCAAGTATATTGAAGATAGTTACAGCAAAACTGATGAGAATTTCTCAGATTCCTCTGCAGATAGTGATAAATCTGAAAATTTAGTTTCTATTGAAAACTTTCGACAGTGGTTCAAAATTGATATGCACAATATTATATTATGCAAATATTTTCATTAGTATATATGTTTTACCTTTGCATTCTATAAAATAAATCATAATTTAACACTAGAACGGCAGTAAGGGGTCATTTTAACCCTTTGATAAAAGTACTGAAATAACTATGGAAAAACAATTTTAAATGCCATACATTGGCACAAGTACATACTTTATATGTATTTCATAGTTTATATTTAATATCACTTGATAATTTATTGACTTTTAGCACATGGCGATCAATTGGATCATACTACAATTACTCTAACTCAGTTATTTGATATAAGAATTGATTTCAAATAAATGGTTTCGCAAATTAAAACTAATGTTAACTAAAATAAAACACAATTTAAATAATATTTTCTATGTACTTACTCGGAGGATGATTCACTCTGTAAATGCAGAAATGAGAAATGTTCTCTGATGTTTCAGTTATATCATTATAGGTGTAGCTGAATGGAATATGTAAATCATTTCATTTCAGTTCTATTTAATGTTTAAAATATTAGAGATTACACATATGAATTAAAAATTAATGCAGTTGATACAAAAATAATTTTTAACAATTTTTCCAGTGCATTTTCCGCACACAACTTTGGAACATGATGCACAATATTCTTGAGATTTGTTTCCATTGCACGTCTGTACTTGACACTTTTTTTCTCTTTATATCTATTTTCTTTTCATGTGTTTCTTCTGAAGACTCAAGAAGAATCTTTGGGAGTTTTGAAGCCATATGTACCACTCTTAACTCTTCTCCTAATTTCAGTCGAAAATCTCTCCATTTAATGGTGTTTCCTGTAACACTTTTATAAATTATCCAGGTGTTCAAAGCTGCGTGATCCAAAATAATGAAAAAGTTATGTACGGGCCATCTTCTAAAAGCCAATTTAACTGAATATTTTCGGCACATCTGATCATGAATATCCACACCATGCTTTGTTGCGTTGTGAAATATTAATGAATCGGCCAACTTCTTGAGAGTGTCTTCAGTTTTCACAGTAGAATAATGAGTTCAGTAGAAAAACGCTTTTGTTTCTTTTGCCTTCATAGATGGTAAGTGTAATATTATCATGTTCCACTATTGTCGATGAATAAAGATTACTACGCATATTTTTCAAAGATATAGGAATTTCTCTTCTATTCTTTTTCATTGTGCCAGCCATAGTTATATTTTTTATTTTAGCATTTCTGCTAATTTAATGCTAGTGAAATAGTTATCCACGGTAATATTCCTCCCTTTGCTTAGATGTGACATTAATTTTATGACATTATTTTCAGACAAACCTAATTGAGGATTTGCTGTTTCATCTTCTCCTAGATAAGGAAATCCATTCAAGAGGTATTTAGTACTAACGTCGATAGATAACCAAAATTTTATTCTAAATTTGTCAGGTTTATTAGGCATATATTGTGTAAATCTTACACCTAGCTTTAGATGGGAATAATTGTTCATCAACTGTAATATTTTATCCTGGTCAGTAGCACGTTTTGCAGTTTTCAATAAATTTGTTCCACATGTCTGATGCAAGAGCAAATTTATCAGTCTGTAATCGAGCGGATCTTGGCGTCTTTTCATCGAACCTTAAAAATTGGTTTATTTCTTTGAATCTATCTCTTGATATAGTTTCTTTCCAAAATGGTATTCCCCACGCTTCGGACCATAAGGAATATAAATCTAAGCCCTTTGCTCTTATTACTTCTCAAACATACAATATAGCAACAAAAGCATCTAACTCAGCCAGAGATAACTTCCAGTCTTTATTTCCAAGTTGCCGATGAGCTTCAGATTCTGTATATTTCTTTCTATGCAGCAAGATATCATCATCAATAAAAAGCTTGAAAGCACCAGACGCTGTCCTCAGAAACATGACTCTTTGCAAAATATGTTAGTCCTGCTGTTTCTTTTGGAACATTATAAGTAGGAACACAGGGAAGACTGAATTTTTGGAATTTATTTCATTCCATATAGTGTTATCAGGAGCTGTAAAAACAGTTTTGCAAATACCCTGATCCATTTTTGCTCGTTTATTTCTAGTGAGTTCTTCTTCATTTACTTCGCTGTCCTCGGATTCACTAATAGTTTGTCTGGAATTCATCTTCAGTTTCTACAGAAAAATTATCAATTTCACCTCTGTCAGACTCATTTTCAGATAGCTCCTGCAACAATTTTTTGATTTCTTCATCCATAAGACCTCTTTTCCGCTTATTAGGCATATTTTGTAAAAGTTGAAAAATATCAGACTCTCAGAAAACGATAGGGAATATATTTTAGCATATGATTCTCGCAGCGTAAAGGAAAGGTGATTCTTGCGTAAAGGAAAGGTGAACTTGACAGAATTCATATATACTGAAACACTGATTTGGGATTACCAAGAAAACATCTGTCCTAACTGTTATCATCTGCAGTAAGTAAAATACATCTGTAAAATAAACTATTTTTGAAAAAAAAAAAAAAAAAAAAAAAAAAAAAATGTAAGCATGAAAATCCCTGCATCTACCTTCCTTGCAGTATTTTCTTCAAACAAATAAATAATTGCAAGCAAAGGAACAACAACTTATGTAGACATTACAAAGTAGTGAGACCACCCAGGTTTTTATCCCTCGGGGAGATAGTATGAATGCAGTCGAGAAATCCTTATCAGTGAATGTTTTTCATGGGTTATTTTACAATGCCTGCAGCAGAAAGAGAGATAAAAGTAAAAGGGGTCAAAATGACCCCCCGTCCGCCGTTTTAGGAATACATGACATTATTTCAAAAACTAACAAACTTAGAATGCTGAAATTTGTTTTACAAATATTTGTTATCTATTTAGGAAAAGTCAATAAATTCCAAATGATTTCTTCCAATAAAACAAAAGTAATCAAGAGTCAAAAGTGTTCAGGGGTCAAAATGACCCCTACTGCCGTTCTATTGTTAACCAATATTAATTTTCAAAATTTTCCCTTTTTTGTCATTATTCTTCAATTTCAGTATTCTGACAACCTTTTTCTATGATCTAATTCTATATTGAATAAAAACTCTTTTACAAAAAATTTTTGTGTATTTTAACTCTAAAATATATGTAGATTTGAAATATGTAATTAAAAAAATGCAATTTTTGAACCTATTTTGATTTAAAAAAAAAAAAAAAAAGGTACGCAGTGAGAGGCTTAAACATATAATTGAACCATTTTAAAATTTTTCTACAATCTGTTTCAAAAAATAGTTAACTCTTTCCTAATAACCTAATTACCTCCTTTCCTTCCTAATAACCATCTGTGAAAGTGATTAATATTTCTGAGAGCATAAACAAACATTTTGTTGAACATTTCCCTAAAAATGCCACTTCCCCAGAAAGCCGAAATTGTCTGAAACTGTAGGTGGTTGCCATAGCAACCCTGTAACTTTTTTTTATTATTATTTTTATTAGAGCAGACATGTGAAAAAATACTGAATTTTCCTTTAAATATTAAATGTTAGGCAAAAGTGGAAAGCATAATCTAAAGGTATTTTGGATTTAAATTTTATCATGTATGTTATATTTATTTTGAAACTGATAATGAATCCAAGTTTGTGCTTTTAAAGCTAAAGAAACAAAGATGTCTTTATAATGTGTTGTATCTACTATTTCATTAAAAGATTCTTTTGAAATTATTCAGCATATTTCTGATTATGTGATATGACTTTATTTTATTTTAATCTATTTATTATGTTACTGGAAGTTTCTAAATCTTGCATTGTTCATTCAGTACGTTTTTGTGTGCGTGAGTGCATTGATGATACACTGCATGTATAGCGCTAGCAGTGTCTTTTATAAAATTCAGCTTTCTTAACTTACTTATTATAAAAAATGTGATTTAAACGAGGTAGTAAATGATGATTATATGTATGACACTCATTGCTAAATCATTGCTTAATCAGAACATTTTGTAACTACATGCCACTGTACGATTGCCACTAGAGGTAAAAATATTTGCACAATACAAAATTACTTGCTGACTCATGGCATTTAAAAATGAAATAAATTTAAAAAAATAAGTAATAGTGTGTATTATTTTTGTATGAAACTATATCACAAACAGGTATATATATTACAAATGAATAATATTGTTGCATTGTTACTTCAAAATGTTATTCATGTATAATCTTTGCACGAAACAAAATTTTGCTGTAATTCAAAACCATATATATATCTACAACTAATGTCTAATCTTCACTCCATGCCAATATTCAAAACATGATGCTGATTGAACTAAAGGATAAACAGTGAGATGCTGAATTTTCCATGCCAGTACACAACCAGCAGTGACTATGTTAAGGAAGAAATATGGGTAAATGTTAGCAAAAATTGTAGTACCTTCTAATATTTCGATAATCATAAGAAAGCTTTCTTACGTATGATTCCAAAATGGGGCTCTGATATTTAAGGGGTTTTAGTAATAGGTATGGAGGCACATTTTATAAATATTATATTTGATGATGCATCCTTTTTCCAAATTCTGTGCAATTTATATTTCAGTTTGATGGTGTTCATGTGGTTAGTGGATCTTTGGATACTTCTATCCGTGTGTGGGACGTAGAAACAGGAGCTTGTAAGCACACATTGATGGGTCATCAGTCTTTAACCTCAGGAATGGAATTGCGGAACAATACTCTTGTGTCTGGTAATGCTGACTCTACTGTAAAAGTGTGGGACATAACAAATGGCCAGTGTCTTCAAACTTTAGCAGGTGAGATTTTATTGAATAAGTAACATTATAAACTTATTGTAAATTTGTTGTTGATATCTGTGTAAAAGAAAGAGTTAACTGATTATTTACTTACCAGCTGACCAGTAAATTCCTTTTGATTCTTATTTATAAATAATTCATATTATAAGGGCTAAAAAGCTGTGTGAATTTTTTAATATGTAATACAATATCAAGATTTTGCAAATAGTAGTAGTTTGCAGTACACAAAGTTCACTGGGGTATTTCTTAGAAATGTTTTTTTTCTATCATTTAATTATTGATGAACATGTCATTAGGAAGAAAAAAGTAGGTAATTTAAAATAATTAGTTATATTGATTTCTTTCTTAAGAAGTTTTTACTTTGTACTCCATTTCATTTCTTTCTTTTTGAGAGAAGGTTGACTGATCTCAGAATCTTTGATACACAGAGCTTGAATTCAAATAGAAAATTGATTGAGATGATAGCCAAAGGAGATTAAATAGCAACTAATCTTTTCTGAGCATAATCAGTATTTATCATTCTTTTTCATTTGTGCAAAAAGTCAAATTTGCACTATTAAAAGAAAATATTTTTTTCAATTTCAGCAGTTATGGTTGAGGTCTTTCTTTGGATAGCTATACATTTAAATTACAATAATTTTTATAGGTGGCAGTGGATTATTTTAGTATGTAAATATAATACTATTTTTAAACTCAAAATAATAAGAGATAAAAATGTTAAAAAATATCATGAAACAACATATGACAGAAATGGTTTACTTTAAAATTCAAAATTCTTCATGTTATGTTAGAGTGAAAAGTTGAATACAGCAGAATGTACTCCAGTGTAAATAACTGCTGGAATCTTATTGTAAATTATGTATTTATAATAATCAATATTAAACTTTTATATTATATTCAGTCTACCGGAAAGTTCTGTCCGTTTCGATGACAACAGTTTTTGATGCCTAAGCACACATTTATTTGGCGTATGTTCATCTCTCTATTTTTATTGCTGTATGTATACATACTGACATATCAAATTAAACAAAGTTGATTCACTTAAGTGTGAAGCGATAGTGTACCCACGGCTACTGATAAAGTTCATTTATGTGAATTTCAACGAGGAAAAAGTGCTACAGAAGCATGTGGAAATTTATTGAAAGTGTTTGGTGAAGGTACAGTTTCTGATAAGACAAGCAGAAGATGGTTTGAAAAATTTGAAATGGGTGATTTCAACCTTTCTGATAAGCCACATTCTGGCAACCATCTATGATTGATGACAATTGTAAAGACCATGTTAGAGCAAGATCCTTTTCTGACATCAGAGATTGCAGAAACGCTTAATTCAGCTCAGGAAACCATTTTGGACCATATTCGGAAGATAGGATTGGTGTGGAAATATTCATGACGAGTGCCACATGAATTAAGTCGGAAGAATTTGGATGGTCGAGTCATCATATGCATATCTCTGCTTGCTCGGAACAAAATCGAGCCCTTCTTGATACAGATGATAAGTGGGGATGACAAATGGATTACCTACGAAAACATCGTAAGGAAAAGGGCAGATAGTGAGCCTGGAAAACCTAGCCCTTCCACCTCTAAACCAAATTTGACTCTCAATAAAAGAATGTTCTGTATATAGTGGGACATTCGAGGACCAATACATTATGAGCTTTTAAACCGAAATGAAAAGCTCATTTGGAAGAAATATTGTCAGCGACTGGATAATTTAAAGACAGCAGTCCAAGAAAAGAGACCACTGTTTAAAAGAAGGACAGCATGCTGCATCATGATAATGCTAGGCCACATGCTGGTTTGAGGAGTTGTCGAAAGATTGTAGAACTAGGCTGGGAAATTTAGTCGCATCTGCTATATTCCATGGACACAGCACTCTCTGACTATCGCTTGTTTTTGTCCTTACAAATTATTTTGAAGGGCACAAAAATTCAAAAATGGAGATATCAAATAAGAATTGGTACCACTTTTTGCATCAAAAAATGCAACAGTTTTCAAAGATGGAATATACAAATTTCCGTCATGCTGGCAAGAAGTCAATAATAATAATGGCAATTATATTATTTAATAAAGTTTATTTACAGTAAGAAAAATTTGTATTTTGTGTTATTTTCTAATTGAACAGAACTTTCTGGTAGACCGAATAATTGTATTGGAAAAGAAGTAAGTCTTAAGCAACAGCCTTTTATTATGTTGTTTGATAAATAAAAAGGCATGCTATTTTTTCAGCAGTACTTTTTTCCCTTGCACATAGGCAAGTGAAGTTTTAGTATTATTTGTGTGAATATGTAAAATCTTTAATTGTTATTGAGAGAATGGTTTAATAATGTTAAGATAATAAAGGTCTTACATTATTATTTTAAGATGTATTCTTTGTATTTAAATTTTGAATCATAACTCTATCAGTTTTAAAAATTTATTACATTGCAAACATGATTACATCTCAAGAAATTATTAGGGTTCGTAGCAATCCTTACAAGTGCTTATAAGTCCTTATATTTGAAAATAAAATATAAAGGCCCTTATAGGTGCTTACTTTTTCTTTAAAGCCCTTATTTTTTTGTTTTTAGTGCTTATTTTTTAATCCTTTGTTTTTAATGAACACGCATTTTTTCCCCGTACCAAGGCCGAAACTACGAGGGCCATCCAGGAAGTAGATTACGTTTCCGTCTGTGTCCGCTAGGGGCGGGGCTAGCGCGGCCATCTTGGGGTCAGAGCGTTGCGCAGCTCAGTCTGCATCTAGCCGTGCTAGTGAGAGGTTCGTGCTGTGCTCCGTTCAGATACTGTGACGGTTTGAAATGTCTGCGTTAATTGAAAATCCCGCGAGCTGCGAGGTGTGCTCAGTAATAAGGTTTCTGACTGCAAAAAACTGTAAACCGATAGAAATCTATCGGCAGCTTCATGAAATGTATGGGGACAACATTATCACTGAAGGTGGAGTGCGTCAGTGGGTCATAAGATTTCAAAATGGCCGAACCAATGTTCACGACGAAGATCGAAGTGGGAGACCCAGCATAGTGACCGCCGAACTTCTCGAAAAAGTCGATGCTAAAGTCCGTGAAAATCGAAATTTCACAATAACGGAACTTTCTTTGAGTTTTCCACAAATTTCGCGAAGTTTGTTGCACGAAATCATCAGCGAAAAGCTTGGTTACCACAAGTTTTGTGCGAGATGGATTCCAAAAATCTTGACAGAGGACCACAAAAATCAGCGAATGGCTGCAGCTTTGAACTTTTTGGACGCTTACCATAAGGATGGTGACTCTTTACTCGATCGCATCGTTACTGGTGACGAAACATGGGTGAAACATGTGAACTGTGAAACGAAATTGCAATCAATGCTGTGGGGGCACACAAGTTCTCCCCAAAAACCCAAGAAATGCATGCAAACAATGTCGGCAAGGAAGATGATGGCGACTGTTTTTTGGGACAGAAAAGGTGTAATTTTGGTGGACTTCCTGGAAAGAGGCACTACAATAAACTCTCAAAGGTATTGCCAAACTTTCCAAAAACTCAGAAGAGCAATTCAAAACAAGCGCAGAGGAATGTTGAGCTCTAAGATCTTGTTGATTCACGACAACGCCCGGCCCCACACGGCAAATGTCACTCGTAAAGTTCTTGAATCTTTTAAGTGGGAGTTGTTTCCTCATCCGCCGTACAGTCCCGACCTGGCACCGAGCGACTTCCACCTATTCCCAGCAATGAAGAAGTGGCTGGCTATGCAGCGTTTTGATGACGACGCACAGTTGCAAGAAGAGGTAACGAAGTGGTTGAAGGCGCAGGCGGCCGAATTTTTCGACGAAGGAATTTCCAAGCTCGTACATCGCTACGATAAATGCCTTAATTTGTATGGTGACTATGTAGAAAAGTAGTATTTGAGTGTGGCTTTCATCTGTATATAATAAAATTTGTTTCCTATACTTTGTTTATTTTTTTATTCCAAAACGTAATCTACTTTCTGGATAGCCCTCGTAAATAAACAACTTTTCTTCCTTATATGCAACGTCAGATGGTGAATCATACTCCCGGAAATTGCTTCCCCCCCTTCATCTGCATTAACGTAACCTATGGTGCGTGCAAGAGTACAGACAGGTGCACGTCGTTCTATTGGCCAAAGAATTGAAAACGGTAGAAAATTCCGGTACATTTAGTATTCTTTTCCTCGCACCCAAATACTGCACAAGTTTGAATTTTTATCAAGATTTTAATAATTTGCATTCTTGTTCCGCGTGGTCAGTTCATATTCATGTTTATTATGATCGTTATGCTTATATTATGAGCATATGTATGAATATTTATAATAATACAGTTGCAGTAACTACTGAAGTATAGATAAACTTCCAAAAATGGGTGTGTTTTTACACAGATTAGCTTTCTAAGGAATAATATCTGGAATGGCTTAAATAAAAGGAAAGTAATCGAATAGTCAAAATAATTTCATTTTCTTTGCCAATACATTATACAGTACGGAGGTTGGGAGTTTCTCCGCAAAATCTCTAATATTGAAGCAGCGGACTTTTTTTTTTTTTGTCACTGTCCAATCTGGGTTAAATAGGACTAAAAGTTTTTGCGGTCTACCCAACCCAAGCGAAGATTGATTCTATTCCGGAAATTTAATACAGTCTGTTGAAAATTAGAATCAGAAACACCCCAGATTAGTAAGTCTCTTTTTTTTTCCGCCTTTATTTAGTTCTTTATTCTCCGAATACCGGCAGATGTTGATTCCGATTGCGTAATATCACATATGGAAGAATTATGCCGTATTGCGCAATAACGTTTGCGGTATTTTGCATTGATAATTAATTTTGATGTTCAGTCTGAGATTTGTTTATGAACACTTAAAACAGTTTTACTGTACTTTCTAAGCAGAATATTTCTCAGTTCCGTTGGTCTATTTTTATATGATGCACATATCGAAACGTCAAAATCATTTATTTGGCCGAGAAATCTAAAGAACGGCTACAATCTCTCTCACTCCTCATTTTCCAGTTACTATCTGGAATATTCGGGAATTTCTGAGAATGCGGGTTAGTTAAGCTTTTACTGTTAAAGGATGACTGCATGAAGCAATTTCCCGTCTTCTGATTTCAGAAATGTGCCTCTTTTTTACATAAATTACTTTGCTTGGAATATATGTTAAGGGAAAACTGTTATGCAATGAAAATTTAGAAAATGTCCAGAATTTTGATTTAAGTTAAATTATTTAAATATTAATATGAGTGGAAAAATAAATTGTATTTATTATTAGGTGCCAAATGAATACAATTAATATGGCTTATTATTATTTATTTTCTATATTTTCAACTGAAATATCATCATTAAATCTTGTAATATAGTTTAGTTCTGCATAGTTTTTTTCCTCTCATTGTAAACTAATTCTGTAAATTGAACTGTCATTTAAAAAAAATAATAATTGTTTTCCATTGTTGAGGTAATGCTCATTCTCTTAATAAATATTGCATTGCTCATATTTTAAATTACAAGTCTAATTTTTCTTTTAAGGTTATGCAGTTGTGTATAATGTAATTAGACAGGTGCTTATTTTTTCCTTAAAATGTGCTTGAAAAGTGCTTATAGGTGCTTACTTTTTTAACTAAAATGTGGCTATGAACCCTGAATTATGAATTAATATTCTTTCGGAGAATGATGAATAAAGGTTGAAGACCTCATAACTACATTAAAAAACTGATTTAATATAATAAGCTTCAAAACTCCCTTCCCAGTTCTAAGACAGGGTTCCCATTCTTCAGAGTCTGGGAAATGAAAAATGGTCAGTCCTCTCAAATAATAAAAAAGTAGTAATCTCAAACAAAAATTGCTGTATTAAAAAGAAAGCAAATCATGAATTACTGCAATTTGTTTTTCTTGCTCAAGTCCGTTACCTGCTGGTGAGCTGTTCGTTTTTCTGTATAGAAATATAACTGTTCTATCACCCATCTCTTTAGAAGTGTAACTCGCTCTTCAAAAATGAGTGTGCAGTTTTTAAGTAAATAACTGTATTAGTTAAATGCTTTTTTCAGTTGAATATATTTCAATCGAGACATTTCATTTTAAAAAAACACCCTAAGGAATTATAGTTATTTTGAATGACATAATCTTTTTATTGGTTTAAGATTTAGTTGCATGTGTCGTAATTATGAGGGGGTTCTCAACAAGGGTTGAATTTCATAGTTTCAAGGGGGATGCAGTCATGAATGCATTTACCTGCTATATAAGTATTTAAAGTTTTATTTTATGAGCATTAAAAAACTGCTTTTATTCAAGTTTTGGTGTTTGTTAATTTTTTGTACTTTTTCTTGTTTAATTCCTAAAACATAATAAGTAATGTAAATGTTTGTATGTATTTTTCCAGTTTTGGAATAGGGAATTGCAGAAAGTGTTGAGAACCCCTCATATATATGTTTCATTTGCTTCACAGTTATGAGTAACATAAACCAAATTTTTATTATTATTAGTTATTTTATTGTATTTCATAGGAAGTGCATAAAAGTATTTAATTATTTATGCTTGATGTGATGACAAGTTTCATGTGCATGGTTAGGAAAAAATAAAAGTTGAATTTCCAGAAGTAATTTAAAAACCCTTGAGAAACTGTAAGGAAAACTTGTAAGAAATTTATTCCATTTAATTTTTATCTGAATACTTTTTTTTATAAGCATTTTTATTTTCAGGAGCTAACAAACACCAAAGTGCTGTGACGAGCTTGCAGTTCAACAATAAATTTGTTGTCACATCATCAGATGATGGAACTGTAAAATTATGGGACTTAAAAACTGGAGAATTTTTAAGGAACATTGTGGCATTAGAAAGTGGTGGCAGTGGAGGTGTTGTTTGGAGGATAAGAGCATCAAGTACTAAATTAATATGTGCGGTGGGAAGCAGAAATGGAACTGAAGAAACAAAACTCCTTGTTTTAGATTTTGAATCAGATCCTAAATAATTAATGAAGTTGTGCTAATTTTTAACAATTAATGAACTTATAAAAACTGCCTGCATATATGCAAGAATGAAGTGAAATACTCTGGAAGGTGCTACTTGTCACCTTCATTTTTGCAGAAGAAATAAGACTTTGTTCAAAGGAAAAAATTTTTAATGTGATTCAGTTTGTTTCAGGTCATGTGGTCATGATCTTCATATTTTCCTGCTTTTTCATCATTGCAAAGAGAGACCATTGGACGAAATTTCATACATTTGATTTATGACTGATATAAAAAAAGTAGCGTAGCCACTAGTTCCCTCGTTTCTGTGCTGCAATAGTTTTGCTCATTGTGCTGGACACAGTTGCTTTCTACTTTTTTTTTTGTCAGAATACTATTTTGTCCTGCCATATTGTAAATAAATTGCCTTTATTTTATAAAGTTATTACTTTGTTATTTGCTCTTGTGATACTTTATTTTACTTTAGACATAATTTACTTTCACAGCATTAGAACTGAATAGAATTGGCCGTTCGTATTGATGGTTCTTGCCATGTAAAATAAGCTAGTTGTTTATTTAAATGTATCTAATTTTTCCATTAATTTAAAAGATCATACAGTACAAGATATATTTTTAAGAAGCAATACGTTTACTTCTGATGAATGTAACATACTGATTTAACAGTATTTACATTGAAATAGGTTAGGTAATTCATTTTATTTAGAGAGGACATATTCTTAAGTATAGTTGAAAAAAAAAAATCTGGAATCTAAATTAATTGAAAAATTCAAAATTATAAATTTTAGCAGTGTGTTTATATAGACACAGTATGCAATTAAAACTTGAATTTGTTTAGGTTTATTTTTTCAATATTAACAAAACATATTGAGAATCTTTTCTGAATCAAAGCAACTACAGGACTCATTCAAGGGTTAATACATATAAGCACAAAGTGTAAAATACTTAATTCTTTCAAAAAAAAAAAAAAAAAAAAAAAAAAAATCAAAAATAGCCAATCAGGGCTATCCTATGATAATATTGGTAATCCAAATCCACCGAAATTAATTGGCGCATTCTTTTTTAATGAATGTGTATATTAAGCCTGTATACAATTAATCTCTCTGATTAAAAATATTTCTGTAAAGACAAAATAAGAAAATTAAAAAAGTTTTCTATCCTCTTCTAGTTTCATGCGTTCAAATGCTGCTTTTCTTTTATGCCATTTAAAATATATATATATATAATTTCGTTTTAGGAACCGAGCAGAATCGCCGTTAGAGGGTGATTTTGAATAGGGTTTTTTTACCTTTGACTGCCTCTTTCTCTCGTGATTCTAGCTTATTTACTTAATGTGTTCCAGCTGTTTCAATGAAGTAAAGGGATCGTGAATGTAGTTTTTAAAGCCTATGTAAATTAAATTCCCTATTTTATTGAAATGGATTGTGTAAACTGTTAAAATAAAAAATAAATACTCATAATTAATAACTGATTGGTAAATAAAAACTTATTTTCATTGCTTAATTTCGTTAAAAGACGTGTGCATTGAATTTTGGATTTATGGAAATGCTTTATTTTTTAACTATATGAACTCTCTAGAAAGAAATTATAATAATTGAAAGAAAAATAAAATTCCCTCGTATTAAATACATATTTGATTTATGGGGGGAAACACTTTATTCGTATATTATGTATACTGTTCGGTAATAGATTGATTTTTAACAAAGTTTCACATAGTAATTTTTAACACATATACTGCAGTGTTAGGCGAAAACTTAACCATTAAGGACACTGCAAGAGCTGCTGATGTAGTGCAATATGAAGATTAGTAATTATTTAAATGCACAGCAAACAAAAGGCATTCTGCCAAAGTTACTACGTCAACAGTAAATCTAAAGCTATTGAGGTCCAGGGCAGAAATTTCTCTCCTTATTGGAATGATTACGATTCAAAATATCAAGATAAATATGTAATTGATGTTTATTTAGTTAAAATTATTTCGAAAACGAAGAAATATTAAAACTAAAGAAAAAAACAGCTTACATCTAGCAGACAATATTGTTACATGCATAGAGGTTCTTAATAGATTGAATGCACACAGGTTCAAAGATAGGTTGATAAAATTTATTTTATCAAAAGAAACACTTCAGAGTTCTGGAACTTTCACAGAAATACTTGTGCAGGTATTTACAATATCACAGTGTGTAATCAGTAGTTACACTTCAGACTACTAAGAACATAAATGCAATGCGATGCAAAGAACATCTAAAGAATGAAGCTAACCTGGAGATATCTCAGTATTCCGAACTCATGCTGAACCAACAGCTAACTGAGGAACTGATGCTGTCATCTCTTATTTAGTTTTTCTCCTGGCTACTGAGATATTTCTGGTACTTTCTCCTTCTCGAAAGGACTGAACTTTACTGGAAGGCATATGAAGGCTGGATACGGTTACAGCTACATAGAGGATCAATTAGTTATTCAATTGCAATAACCCATTACAGCTACACAGCGACTGAACCAAATGGTCGCCAAGTTGGCAACAAAAATTAGTAGCCAAAACTGCTGCCAGCTTTGCGATACCTCGACAAATTAGCAAGATAGCCATTTACTCAATGTTATGACTCTGTATTCTAAGATGCTGTGGGAAAAAAAAAAAAAATGGGTTTAAAATGGCATCATGTTAGACAAAATAAAGATTTTTCATTTTACCTTACAGAATTTTTTTTTTTTTTTAATCTTCAGCACATGAGACTGTCTACCAGAAATTGTAAAGATAGGATGTTATTAAATATTCTTAGCTCAGATGCTCTTGAAACATTATGTGTATGTGAATGAAAAAAACGCCCCTTTCAGCGTAATATAAAACCTGAAAATTTCACAATTTCATGGGGGGAATATGGTCCGCCTTCTTTTTAGCTGTTGAGTACTTAGTTTTAATTTATGAACATAAAAAAAAAACTTTTTTATTTACCAGTATTTTCGCAGCCTCACGGGGCTCCAGCGAGTTGCTTCTTCGAGATAGTGGAGGACGTGGGACATATGCCTGTTTACCTATGTTATACGTCAGGCGTCCCCGTCCTCCGTCACCTGTTAATTTATGAGACACGTTAGAAAATACTCTAAATAAATTTATACTTGTATTTTTCGAGCTTGGAAAGGAGGGGTATAATGATCTAGCAATGGTGAAAGGCATGCATGGAGCTAAAATGGTTGCGAACCACTGGTATAAATTTCATTAATGATCAACTTCAATTGCTATTTGCCAGCAATGTATTCTTTTTGCATATTCATAATTGTTAAGGCATATAAAGTACATAAAATATTTTAAGCTGATATTAAGTCTTCTTGCTTCAATATGCATTTTCAAATTTGTATTTAGCATTTTCTTTCATAAAAAACTTGAAAAAAAGGTCTTGAAAACATCCACTGATCTATTGATAATAGTAGTAATCAATAGTAATGTAATTGACAGTAAAATTGATAACATCATTTTTAGTACATGCATTAAAATTATAAAACTGCTGTAATGCACCGAAAAGAGTATCCTTACTGCCTTTGATTTTATTTCTTACACTTAACCCCTTAACTACTTTGTTATGTATATATACGCCTTGCTTAGCCGATGCGTTAATTGCCCCAAGCGTATATATACGCCCTTCCAAAATACTATCATTTGCTTTGCGCTGCTACCCGTAAAATTATTCGTAAAGCTTTGGAATGCAACACTACAATGACCTTGACAAAGTATGCAAAGGAGGATACTATTTTAGAGAAGTGTGAGGGAGAAATTGGAGAGAGGGATATGTCTAAAGCGGTGAAAGTAATGACTGCGTGGTATTGGCTGGTGTTTGAGTAAAACATATTTTTTTTATTCTGTGTCTTCCGTTTTCGCTTACTTTTTGTAGTAGGTTCCAGGAATAAAGAAAGATATGCTGAATGTTTCAAACCCATTTATCTTTTTTGAATTATTTTTTGATGAACTGCTCGTGCTCTGAAACTAACTGTTTTGTACACGAGTATATGAACCAACAGCTTGCAAACGAAAAAGAGATTAGAGATTCTTTGATCCAACACAGCTTTCACATGGCTAACAGCTGCACCTAGCGTTGCCATCTCTTCGCTGTCAAAATCCGGGATAGGAAAAAAGTTTTTCTTCAGTCGTAACTGAAAAAAAATCTCCGCCTCCTCAATCTCATTTAAAATTATTTTTTGAGGTGCAAGAGCAAGCACACTCTCGCCAATACTTGTACATTTTATTCTACCACAAGAAATCTTTTTTGCCAAAGAAGAATCTGGAAACAGAGGGCTATACAATTTGTGCAATTCTGACTATTAAAACTATGATGGTGCTTAATCCTATGATAGATTGAAGTAATTTCAATTGATGATATATTATCCTGTTCTTCTGAAGATTTCTTTACGAAAAAGGTTCGAAATCAATTGCGAAGAATCCCTATTCAGTATTAACGACTGGTGTTTCTTGCTTTAGGAATGTACAGTCAAATCTCTAACATCCTCGTACTCAATATTTACCGTTTTCCGACATACTTTATATTCTCCGTTAAAGTTATCTTTCCTCATAAGCTAATCAAATTGAGTTAACCACTTGTCTTGAAACGGCGTCGAATATTTTGTCCTTTTTTTGTGGCACTTGTTCACTTGCAGAATCAGAATCGTCTTTTCCACTAGACGTTATTATACAAGCATTTAAATAATTTCATAATACGCACTTGTTTGTGAATAACTAGCTAACTGCAGACTAAATGAAAGAAAGGACTGAAAATGAGAGGGTGAGGGGAGATGAGAACAAAGCTAAGAATATGTATTGACTTAGACGTTCTTTGGCTGCTGTGCGTAGTCGTGTGATTTTCGATATTCTCAACCACTTCGTCCGTGCGCATTGTGTCGTTATTTTCGAGAAACTTGATATCACGGGAGAGTAATATTTATTTTAAATTCCTTCCGGGAGCCAGGAGATTTTAATTTTCAGGGCTCAATTCGGGGAGAGGTGGGAACCCTAGCTGCGGCAAAAAGGCCACTCTCTGCTACGTTGGGATAACTATCGTTGCCGTTAGGCATAGTTGCTTCGGTTGGCTCTAACATATTCGAGCACCTGAAATAAAGCTTTAATCAACTAAAGCTGCACATATAAAACACAACATCACAGTTGACATCGGAATAACAACATTTACACAAAGAACAATGTTGCCATTCCATGTAGCATAATTTTAGTGTTGCCAATATTAATAAATATTATACTACACCAATGCACTGCTGGACCACCCCTCCTTTCCAATAACGATAAATACTAAAACTTACAAAGAAAATTTGTTTTTTATATTCATAAACTAAAAGGAAATCTTTAAGAGGTAAATAAAAGTCTGATCACATTCCCCTTTCTTCGTTCCTGTTAAGAACCCCTAAGTCTAAACGTATACTCCGTGATCTAATCATATAATAACAGGGCAACTGAAATTCTTTTTTTTTTTAGCCTGACTTCGGTTCTAAGAATAACATATTTTTGAATTTACCATCTTATGTAATATGAAAAGCATTAAAATGCGTTCTAATGTAAATGATAACAACTTTGTTTACACTCATGAACACAATCGTGTTTTTTTTTTTTTTCTTAACAAAATTCTCTTACTTCCTTTCCTTTTCTTTCTATAGGCCCTTTTTTTTTTTAATTATAAATAAATTTTTTTTTCCTCTCTATTACTTTTGGGCCATTTATTTTTTACTTTATTTTGTCCCATCTTTTCTTCCTGGCCTTTCGAACTCGTATAAAATATACGAAGTTCCCTTTTACTCTCCTCTGAAATACGAAATTGCCCCCCTTTCTATATACCTTTCCTTCGCACCTATGCTTGATTTTTCGCCCATCGGTGCAGAAAGACTTAGCGGGTGCAACAAAAGACATCTGTCTACTTTGTCTGTCTGTCTGTTTTCTGTTTTTGCATTTGTGCTATGTTTACCAGTTTTCAGTTAGCGGGCAAAAAAGTGTTCTTAGTGCATAAATGGAAGATTTATTTGTTTCATTTGATATTAAGTTTTTAATGTGTAAGTAATCTTCTGTTTTCAAACTGCATTAAAATTGTATTTTAGTTAAAGGTTAATCAGTTTGGTATCATTTCACCCTTTCAGAGGAAATTACAGCATATGAATTGCGTTGTACATGGAATTTTGGTTAAGTTATATTTTCCAGTTTTTCGCTGATTTAAAATTTTTAATACAGATAAATTTAATATTATTTTTAAATAACTTGATATATTCTGAGTGTGTATCGATGTGGTGTCAAAATGAACTGTTAAATTTTCATCTGGTAGTTGTTGTTTCCCGTTTAAAATCTTTTGAAATAGCATTTGTTCTTTTCCGTCTCATCTGGCAGTGTTTCGCTATTTTGAAAACATAGGCGTTGCGTTGGCGTAGCGTTGCTTATGATGTCATGGTACAAAAACAGTTTCGGATTTTATTTTATAAAAGTAGGACTGGATGAAAGTTAACGGATGCAGACAAAATGATGAAGAAATCTAGAAACTGATTATTTTTCTCTAAATACAGTAGCTCCCAAAAGTGTTCGTACACTTATAAATTTCATTGAATTAAAAGTAACTTTCTGAATGAGATTTTAATAATAAGGATCTATAATCTATTCGTAACAAAATGACATAAAATATTTTTTTAAATATAGCAAAACTTTATTTTTAAGAAATTAATAATAAAAAAGTGACAAACATTTTATCTCACAAAAGTCTTCGTACACTGAAATATTTTTAGATAAAATCAAAATTGTGATTATTGTTTGCCACTGTTTTTTAATTTTTGCATTGTGGTGGCATTTAAAAATCGTTTGCTTTAATTTTGATTGTTAAATTCATAATATTCTATTTATTATTGAAAAATGGGTCGCAGTCATAAAGAAAATACAAACAGCATACTAAAATTGATAATTTTTCACCATAGTAGTGGTAAATCAATTCTAAATATCGCTAAATTAGTTAATTTATTCTATTCTACATTGCAGTATGTGATAAAACACTTTAAAGAAGAAAATCAGATTGAAAACAAGGTACGAAAAGGTTGACCGAGAAAGTTAACTAAACGTAATGAGAAATTTATTATTGGAAAATATGTGAAAAACCCACGGTTAAGTGCTGTAAAAGTTTTTGCAGAATTTAATGCAAAGATTTATACTTCAATTACACCTGAAACTGTTCGACGAGTTCTCGGAGAAGCTGGATTACATGGGCGTTCTGCCCGTAAAAAAATTTTCTTAGTGAGAAAAACAGAAAGCTTAGGCTTTCATTTGCAAAATCAATGATAAGTATGCCCGAAACGTACTGAAATACTGTCCTATTTGCTGACAAAAGCAAAGTTAATATTTTTGGTTCCGATGGTCAAATAACTGTATGGAGAAGAAAAAATTAGGAACTTCATTCTAAGAACTTAGTTGGTACAGTTGCTTGGTGGTGGTGTTCTTGTGTGAGGGTGCATGGCAGCATCAGGACTCGGCAATTTGGTATTTATTGATGACATAATGAATCTTTATTTAAATATTTTAAGAGACAATTTAAAATTATCAGCCCAAAATTTCAGTATTGGAAACAACTTTATTTTTAATCATGATAACGATCCTAAGCATACGGCTCTCAACGTTTGCCTGTGGTGTCACTATAACTGTCCAGTGGCAGCTCGTAATAAGCACTGGGGAACTGCAGCACCCCCTATTTCCACTTATTATAATTTTTAATATTCAATATAGTGTGCCCTTTAGTCTTTAATTCTTTCTTTATACTTTTGCAATACATAATCCAAGCTTAATTTCAGTAGCCATCCCCCACTTTATGAAAAAGGTACGAAAGTCTTTGTTTGGAACTGCGTGCTTCACAGTTCCAGCGGCGTGGTGTTTGGCTGTTCTGCGCATGTGCACACAGAAAACAGCATGCGAGACGGGTAGAGAGAAGAGCACTGTCGCTCTTGCAGTGCGGAAATTCTGGCATGTTGTTGGAAACGTGATTTCTTTTTACTCCGCACGTGAAGTATTCCTCCACAAGTTGGAACTTCAGTATACGGACCATAAACAGAGTTCATGAAAATTCGCAACCTTTTAAAGAATTGCCTTACTGAAATTCAATCAACATCAAATGCAGATCAAACTATTGCAAAAGCAACAGGAATTTTAAAATATCTAAATGATGATAATTTCAAGTTTCGGTTAGAGCTTTTTTATCAGATGCCTCATGTTGAAATAATATACAACTAAATGCAATCCAGAAAATTTAAAGTTAACAAATATATAACAAATTTCAAAACTGTTATTTTAGAATTAAGAAACTCAAAGTACTGTGAGAACTTTTCAAAAACACTGATGGCAGAAGCTAAAGAAATATGTGATTTTATACTATGTATTGATATAATGCACTGATATTCTTCCATTAAACACTTAGCAGCTGCTAAATTGTTAAACAAGAAATGCTTTGCTAGTTTTAGGAATGAACATTCTACAGAAGAAAGAAGAAATAGTACTGACCACTGAAGCATATCCAATGACTGACAAAGAAAAGATTGAAACTGAACTAAACGTATACTTGCAAATTAATTGAGCTACTGAAATTTATCTTTGAAAATAATCTAGATGATGTTCTTAGTGAAATTACGAAACTGATAAAAATTCTCTTGAGAGTTCCCATGACTACATCAGAGGCAGAAGGCTGCTTTTCAGCATTGAAAAAAATGAAAATTTTTCTAAGAAGCACTAGGAATTCGGAAAGACTAAATGCGCTTGCATTGCTTTCAATAAAGAAAAATTTCCTCAGTTGTCATCCAGAGATCAAGGAGAAAATTATTGATCTTTTCTCTCGCAAATTAAAACAAGAAGAATGGATTTTATTTTTAAATCAATAGAGAAAGATTGAATTGTAACAATTTTGGTTAAAGTAATTAAGAAATGTTTAATTTTTTTTCTTGTAAGATTTCATGAAGTTTCAAAATAAATTTTCTTTTTATACATGTTTGTTTCCTTTTAGACAATTTTAAAACAAAGATTAATTTTTTTTAGAATAGCACCCCCAGTAATTTTAGCCACGAGCCGCCACTGTAACTGTCCACAACTTTTAAAAACACCACCTCAGTCGCCAGATTTAAACCCCATAGAACACATTTGGGAAGTTAGTTAAAGTACGAAAACACGACATCAAAACGAAAAGCGAACTCAAAACAGTCATCATGGAAGAATGGATGAACATTGATACAGAAATTAAAAAAAAAACTATTAAAATCTGTTCCCAGACGTTTAAAAGCTGTTGTGGATGCTAAAGAATATCCTACTAAATATTAATTTAATGAAAAATGAAAATATTTACTAATATGTCAAAATTTTTGTGAAGTATACGAAGACTTTTGTGAGATGAAATGTTTGTCATTTTTTTATTATTAATTTCTTAAAAATAAAGTTTTGCTATATTTTAAAATTATTTCATGTAATTTTGTTACAAATAGATTATAGATCTTATTATTAAAATCTCATTCAGAAAGTTTACTTTTAATTAATGGATAGAGCCCTATTTTAATGAAAATCATAAGTGTACGAACACTTTTGGGAGCCACTGTATGTGACTAAGATAAATGTATTGTTTAATATTCCATAATTTGCTGTTTATCTGGTAAAGTTTCTGTGTTTAATTTTGGGTATTCTATCAAAATACGGAGATAAGGGATTGAAAGTTCCCAGCATCTTCCTTTATGTCCTATGTATACATAATATTTTATGTATAATCACAAAACTCTGTATTTTGTGTAAGGTTTTCATGAAGTTAATTTTAGAATATACGTTTAAACAGCAAATTTGAAGGTACATAAGTAAGTAAGGGCATATTTTAAGTAGTAATATTGAAAATACAAGTTTAGCCTTGTAAAAGCAGTTAAAATTGAAAATAGATGTTAGAATGCACATTTTAACAAGAAAAATTTTAAATACAAATTTAGAATATATATTTAAACAGTGAAACTGAAAATAAATAAATAAATGGAGGCATATTTTTAGCAGTCATACTGAAAATACTAATTACAAGCTGTAAAATTGAAAATAGGAGCTCAGAATACGTGTTTAAATTAAAAATATGAAAATAGGAGTTAAGAATGCATGTTTAAATTAAAAGTAAAGAAAAGTTTGAAAATACACAAGTAAATGGAGGCATATTTTAAGCAGCAATATTGAAAATGCACGTTTTGAGTTTAAACCTGAAAACAGGAGTTCAGAATACATCTTTAAATTAAAAATAAAAGAAATGCTGGAAATTTAGTAAAGTTTACAAAATCATTGTAAATTTACAAAGAAATCCTACACTCTGCCCAATTTACGTCCCTTACAATTTCTAGAAATTTGTTGAATACATCAATATTTTGCTCCTTGCAAGATTTAGTAAAAATATAAAAATCCAAATAAAATTTAAAATCTGTTTGCCGATTATGTGCTGGCAAGGAGCTTTTTACATGCCTCCATGTACTTTCTATTGTGTTTGTATGGCATCCCGTTTCTGAATCAACAAAATGCAAACTATGATTTACTTTCAAATGCTCAAAACCCTCTCTACTTAAACAATCATAGCTTTTCCAACTATCAGAATAAATTGTGGTCCCCGGCTTAATCCACTCCTTAATAATGCCTAATAATGTTCTCTCACTCCTATTGTGGACAGCTACCAAAAATAGTTTGCCAGATTCTCTCTCAACCTTCCAAAAACCCACTGCCCCTCAACTGCATGCCCTGTATTGTATTTCCATTTTCCAAATTTACTTTCATCTATTTCTTCTATCTTGCCAATACCACTTATTTTTTCTGATGATAGTTCTATATAATCTAAAATAGTTTTGTTTATAAATTGCCTCCAGTCTGCTAATGTATTAGAAGCCGAAAAGTACTCCTCTTGAATAGCTCCAGTTTTAGTCCCTCTGAGCATTTCGCATGTTAAAAAAAATATTTCATCTATCCTCAACTTACTGTTACAAAACCATGACCCATATCTAATTGACTTCTGAGATCCACATTCCTTCCCTGCCGTAACTTTCCTACACACCCACATAAAAACCATCTGACTTTGACTTTTTAGCTTAAATTTCATTTCAGAATTATATTTCTCGCATAAATCCCCCCTTTATCAAGCCTGCTTCCTTTAAAATGTCTAAGATTAATTGCTGATTTTGACATAAATGCACAAGAAACAATCTATTGGCTACACCAGGCTTTCCTAAGGACATCCTTCCATTTGAAAATAGAAATTTTAAATTCCCTGTTAATACTCCCTGAATCTTCTCAACAACGCTTAACACAGATGGCATCTTAATCTAAAAATATAAAGAAATTGGAATAAAATGAAATAGAAAAAAAAAAAAAAAATCAGTACAACCAGTTCACGCAGTCAGCTTCTTCTGCTCCATGGAAGAAAATGGCACTTTCCTAACCGTGGGAATGCGACAGGGTTGCTGAAGTAGAGTATTCTAGAATTTACTGGGTTACCAGAAAAACAACCATCCAAAAAGTGTGCCAAGCCGAAAATCGCCAATGGGGTCCTATACTCAAGCTGTACCTGGTGACTTATATTAGTGATCTTCAAGGAACATTTGAACCTTGAACTTTGTGTAACCAAAATTATTGGGGTGCAATAGGAGGTCAAAAGTCTTAAAACTTAGTTCTTAAAACTTTTATAAAGCAAAATTTTCTGTATTACTACAGTACAAAGTCCGAAATCCGTACGTCCATCATCCGGAATGATCTAAAATCCGGACCGCAAAATCACCAACAAGGTTTTTTTCTCATAGACTTTACACATGCACATTTGATTCCTCTGCGCATAATAAAACACCTGGAGAGTCCCAATTATTAATTTCACTTTGACATGAAATAAAATACCTTGTTATTGAAGAAACAATGATTTTAGCATAAATTTGTATGATCAGTAAGTTGGCTCTGTTGCTGCGTATCTGCTTGACACATATCTCAAACCGAAACATTCCACATAAATACATCGTTGATCCAACGCCACCCTGGCGAATCATTATTTATTATACTTTCCTTTCATCACCACATGTTTATCAAAATATGACAACTTGTACCGGCCCTCAATAAGGCTTAAGTATATGTGGGAATTTATTTATTCAGAACTCTGATAAGCCTTAAGCATGTGCAAGAAATAGACATAAGTATAATACAATTCAGGCTTAATTGTCTCTGTGCAAAAGAAGCAATATAAAATTTAACGGAACAACTTGTCGTTAGTCACCAAGCTCATGATGCGTAGCCAAATATGTATAGTGAAGGATAGCTAAATTTGATAATGATAGCCGCTAATTTTAAAGGTTTTCGGATATCGCAAAGCAAAGGCAAAATTTTCCAATTAACGGATTTTGTAAAGAAATGTGGAGAAGCGGTAATAAAATGAAGATGATATAAAAGAAGTTTTTCATTGTGATGACAATGTTTCTCAATCATCAATCAATTAATGAATGGCGATATTTGTAGTATGGTTCTAGATCCATAAAATACCTCTACTGTTAGTGAAGAAAGTGACAGAGAAGTTACTGAAAACGAGAAAATTTTGATTGACAAGTTAGTCAGAATTCTCGAAACAGCAGTTACAACACTTCAACAATGTAACTAAACAAGAGATTATGTCTGTCTACAGAATTAAAAAGAAAGCATTATCACAAAAAATGAAGCAACTTAAATAACTTTGAAGACTAACCTTATTAAACATTGAAAGAAATGTTTAATAAGATAAACAAATATTTTTTTTTTTTTGGTAAATTTTGATACCTTTTAGATCATAAATACTTCATTACTTCATAAATCACAATTTCATATTTTTAATTTTATAATTTCTACATGCCATCTTACTAGATTTAAACTGATGATCTAAGGTCCGGAAAATCCCAAATCCAGAATCGCCGAAGTCCCTACGAGTCCAGATTTCGGACTTTGTATTGTATTTGAAACCCAAGACTGCATTCAAAACCCTTTCACATTTGGTTGGGGGGGAACCCGTAAGTTTTAGTTCAAAATGTCATTAAAGATTGTGATATCTTATGGCAATGATTTAAACACTCAGTATTCATTAATTTTTGGATTTGAGGAGAAGAACTATCTGACTTTTTTAAGACTGTCCATTAATTTCTTGATGATTATGTCATTGTCATTGCAATGAAGATCATTATACAGTCAAAAGTCGTTAATTCGGACACCCATAATTCGGAATGATCTATAATCCGGACCTCAAAACTAAAAACTTTCTGCGCATGCGCCGCGTTCACACATGCGCATAGGCGTTTACGCGTGCGCGTAAGACCTTTTACGACTGCGCATATGAGTGTGCGCAAGTGCAGAATACGTTTTCGCGTGCGTGTTTTATGTATAATGGACGTATAAGCTAAAATTATCTATTTCAGTTAATGTTGATGATTGCGTGGTTCCTTAATTTTCGAATTGGATCCGGCTTACTATTTTTTGCAGACTGTAAGAGCAATTTTATAAAAGTAAGCTTAAACTTTCGATTATATCAAATAGAATTTCCGATATATATTTGTTAATATGTAAAGGATCTAAAGCGAAAGTACGTTCTGAAATCCGAAATCTGTTTATCAATTTCACGCTGCTCGGCGGGGGGGGGATCGCCGCGGCGGGCGCGTAATGAATTGGAAGTTGATCTGTCAACACTATCCTTATCTTCAGCGCAGATGTTTTTATTTTATTTGGCTTATAATTCCTTACCAAATGTAGTATTTCATCTCGATATGCTCCGTCTTTGATATGATTTAAAACAAGTTCCTCGTCATTATAATTCGCTTTCCATAGCGAAGAAAGTGACAGAGGTTATTGAAAACGAAAAAATTTCGATTGACAAATTAATCGGTGTTCTAGACACAGCAATTATAGGACTTGAACAGCGGAACTTTGTAATTGAACAAGAAATTATGTCTGTTTAATAGAATTAAAGAGAAAGTATTATCACATGAAACGAAGCAAAACATAAACAACTTACATTGAAAGAAATGTTTAATAAAGTAAGCAAATAAATATTAAGCTTTTTCTTTTTGCAAATTTTGATACCCTTTAGATCATAATTGTTCTTTATTTCATAAATTACGGTTTCATATTTTTAATTTTAGAATTTCTGCATGCCATCTTACGAGATTTAAACTGATGATCTATAATCCGGAAAAATCGATAATCCGGAATCGCCGAAGTCCCGACGAGTCCGGATTAACGACTTTTGACTGTATCATCTTCATTAGCATTCTTTGTATATTCCATTAATCAGAATACTTCATAGTTTGTTTCTATTAAAACCATATCTTTTTTTTGTGTGTGTGTGTGTGTCTTTTCTCAGTGCCAGGCGTCACCAATTTGGTTGGCTTCTTTTCTGATGCTACATTTTTCACCTAATTAATTTCTTACCCCTTTTAAATATTCAAAGGGATTTTCATGATTTGGGCTCTACCTAGATATGAACAAAGGAAATGAACAAGAAAATGATAGTCCCTCAAAAAAAAATTCTGATAGGTTTTGAATAGCCCTAGAGGATTTGTTAGGGTATTTTACTCTCTTGCTGAGCTCACAGTCTACCAGTCTGCTGCTGCACTCGTTCCTGCTAATCTGTTTAATTTTTCGACTTTTTAGCTTTATTATTAAGCACCATTTTCTTTGCGCTGATGCCATATACAATTCAACAGCAAAACTGGAAAAATTTTAAAAGCAGCATAGCAGCTTATGTTTAGAATTTTCAATGCAGTGTTAAGTGTTGACATACTTTTTTCTATTTTTTCAGTCTTTTCTGAGTTCATCATAGCAGTGTTCAGTTTTCTTAGTAATATGGCTTGAAAACTTTTTTTTATTATTAACATTTTCTATGTTAATATTATTTATTAAATTTCATGTTCCACATTTATGTAACATAAAATTCAATTCAACAGCAAAGCCGCAAAATATTTAAACACAGCATATTTTTAAAATTTACAATAAACATCTTGCATGTTGCAGTTAAAGATGTTTTATTCCATACTGTGTAGTCACTGCTTGCTTTGAAATCTTTGAGTTTGTGAATAAAAAATGATTAAAGTTTTACGAAATTCAGACTTTCAGATACACATGTTCGGGTGGAGGACTGCATTATTCAAAATGTGATGGCTGTATGTTCCGTTACTTTGTCACTATGTAACATACATATATACAGATTTGCCATTATTTAATTTCTTGAAAAATAATGCAGGGTGCTAATATTTTATGTCAAGAATTTAAAACTGATTTACCATTTATAGTGAATCAATGCAAAAGATTATATTTAAATGACTAAACTTATGTGGAAGCCAAAATAGTGTAATATTTTATTATTTATCGAATAATTATATTTATTATCCTTGATATTGGAGCAGCAACGCCATATTTGTATCGTGTAACTGTTGCTGAGTAATGGCAGAAAATGTTTAAAATAGTTATTCTGAAAGTTTTACCAGTAGTAGATGTATGAAAAATTTAAAGGGAAAGAAACTGGAATGTGAAGCTGTAATGAATAGAATTGTATTTAAATTATCTATCTTCGTGAATTGAGAAAAAAATTTATGTTTACTAAGAAGCTCATCTGTTAACTGCAAAATATGTTACAATGGCAATATTTTCTTGATTTAAAAAAAAAAAAAAAAAAAAACTGTAGATTTCACTATATATTCATTGAGGTTAGAACATTATGTTCACAATAAAGGGCTTCAGTTACATTATCTTTGTTTAGAATTTCTTTAAATTTTATTCTGTTTAGCAGATTTTGCTTTTTATTCGTGATATCCAAAAACTTCAAATTTGCAGTTATCATCATCATGAAATATGGAAGTTTATATGGTATAAATTATACCAAGCATTTAAAAATATTTTTAAATCTTTCCTTTCACGGCTTTACAATGCTCCACCAACTTTTATATTAAAATATTTAAAAATTTTTTGAATTATATAGCTAATGCATCAATTTTAAAACTGCTTTTCAGTGTGTGCAAAATTCCGATATTTGTGGGATAATTGATGAATGTACAGTTTTCAGGTAAAGATTAACATGGAGATGTTATCTTTCGGTAAATTTTTAATTTTGATAAGACGATAGTTATAATAAGAGACACAACAAAATAATGAGATGGATCAAATCTGAAAGATAAGGCAGAGTGCAATCTGGAATGCTAGCTGATTGCATCATAATTTCTTTCCTTTTTCTTCCCTGCTATATCAGCAGTAGAAAACCAATGCATGTAATATCTCACTCTAAATTAACATGGTCTTCAAGCTTTACTCACTGCATACAGGATTAGATAAACGGGATAGTGCTGCCCCCCATATTACTCAAAAGTTGAGTAAGAAAATGTCATTCATTAACCAGAAGGTGTTTAAAGAGGAAACAGCTTACAGGATGATTCAGTATTATTGTGGATAATAATGATTCAAGGCAAAAGGAATCCCAGCTGTTTTAGGAGAAAACCAATCCACATTAACTTTTTAATGAGTATCGTATTGTTGCAAAATGCCTAGCTGCGGTAAGATAGCTTCCATGCAAAGTGGGTTTAGGTTTGCCAGAAAATAGCAAGGAGAGGCAGCATTTATCATGAAAGTACTTGCAGTATGTTGAGTTCTTAGTAGTGTTTTGAGCTCAAAGATTACCTCTAGAGCGACTGAACCGAATTGGGAGCTATATTTTAGTGCTTTGCCATGAAGCTGTCTTTACCATTACAGTTCGATAGCCTGAAGGCTGCGTTGCCGATCATTTCAGCTTCTTTGTCGTAGTTTTTTTATGACTGTAATGTGTTTTTAGAACTGTCCTCTAAATTCTGAAAATAAATTATGTTTTGTTTCTTTATCAAGTGTTGTCATCAATCACTCCAAATCCACGAACACGTAGAACGCAACAATATTTTCAATTCTTACACTGTTTGAGAAATAGATAATTTATTAAAAATGAAAAAATTTATGGAAAGGTGTGTTAATAGATTATTCGACATCCAGATTTTGAACTTCGTACTCTGTAACTTTGTTCTGTGCTCGTTTTTGCAAATTTTACTAGAGATACTTTTTTGCATAGGTTTTAACATATGCAAAAAATGGTTCAAAGGTGAGTTGCAGTATTTTGGGATATACTATATGGATTACATCTTGAACTGTTTTGTTGAAGAATTTAATGACAGCTGGGATATCAGTGTATTTGATTAATAATTTCCTGGAATATTCTTCTTAAAAATGTACTAAGGCAGAATATTTTAACAAGTGAATCAAGATGAAAAATTGTAAATAAAGAAATTAAAGCATAGTTGAAAATTTCAGAAATAAAGTACATTCCTGATTAATAAAGATAACATGGGGATGGCATCTTTTGTTAGCCTAAAATCATTCTTAATCCAATAGCTTCTAAAAAAACATGCACAATATAAATAACCCAACAGAAAAAAACTAAAAACAATTTAACTAAGTTTAACCAAACTCATTCAAGTAAATAAAATCAGTATTCAAAACAAGAACACACTGCAAAACAGAATTTAGTGTTTCTGTTTATATTGTTATGTTTGATATGTATGGAGGAAAAGCAGAAACTTATAAGTGTATCATTTATGTATTTTTATGAATTAGCAATTTATTTTTAATAAGCCTTATAATATTATTTATATATTCCAGATTATGCATAAATTGAACAAAAAATTCTAAATGTTGTGACATCATCTGTTATCACTACTATTATTTTATGCATTTTCTCCTCCTTTACGTATTCTCTGTAGAAATTTTGATTTACCTGATGGTTTGCGATAATTCCTGTTTTGTTGTTCCACGATAAGCAAACTTAATGTTTTATACATCTTCTGATTATTTGCTTCTCCACTTCTGAAAAGTTGCCAGTTTGTTAGTGACTAAATTTTTATCTGGCTAATATATAAAATGCAACAGCTATTTTCAAAATAGCAGCACATTAAAAATTCCATAAAAAAGCAATCGGTCAACAAAATTAAGAAAGGAAAAAAAAAAAAAACATTTACAATACTACCTTTTTCAAGAAATCCATTTTTTTTAAATTTCATTTATTTATTTTTGTGCTGTTCTCCCAATGTACGTAAGAATCCATTTTTACTTAAAAAATATCAGAGAATGACACAAATTTGCCATCACATATAAACTGGGCATGGCACGCATTGTTGTTCTCATGTACACAGCAATCTGTGTCCGCTTGAAAAAAATCAGAAAATTATGTAATTATCACAAATTTCATTCGATAAAGTTAATTCTGAGTACAACTTTATGGAATGCAAATTTTTTAATTCTCTACTGTTGGGTAAAATGTCAACTATCTGAAGAAATGCAGCACTTTCTTTTTTCGGAGTGGCCAAGTGAGTCGCTGAATGCTGGTAATTCGTCCAAAGTTCAAATTCCAGTAAACAGGCTGGCTGCATGGTTGTTTTCTTGGTTTTCCTCATGTATAACGTGTATGCAAGCCAGTTTCTCTTAGAAAGTGCTCCATGAAGGTACTGCTCTCCTTGGGTGCTTTGCCATCAAATAAGCCTAAACATAAGGGGTTGGTTAAGTAAATTAGAATAATTCAAAGAAATAAGTTTGAATGAATCACACCAAAAAATTGTGTGTTATGTAATAGACCATACAAGAAAGTAATGTGGTGTGCATATGAGATTTTCTTTAAAAAAGTCATTAGATTAATTTGTAAACAAGTTTTTTTGACAGTCTCCAAAGAAATGAACTCCAGGCCATTCAGAGAATCTTGAAGTGACCGAAATCAAAATCTGGTGGAGCAAGACTTGGTGATTATGGAAGGGGGAGTTAAGCATCCTAGCCACGATCCGTAAGTCTTTGACATTCATCGAAATGTGAGGCTGAGCATAGTCATGGTCAAAGACAATACCTTGATGACTTGTCAGTTCTGGGCAATTTGTATTGATTTCTCCTTTTAAAAATGCTACAGTCAAAAGTCGTTAATCCGGACTCGTCGGGACTTCGGCGATTCCAGATTATCGATTTTTCCGGATTATAGATCATCAGTTTAAATCTGGACGCCTATTCTATGATCACTGGATCTGTCTACAACTTAAGCAAACAATATTGACTCAAAGAAACCAGTATGGACAGCTATCAACAACTTATCGGAGAAAGCCATTCTGTGGTCCACAGTTGGTGGGCGGGTGGGTCCATTTATCTTTACTGAAAGGGGACAAGGCTTCAAGGAGCTTTAGACCAATCGCAGTACAGACGAGTGACGAAATTTATAGCGCGAGCTGGCTGAAGTTCTAGGAATATCCTCCCATTATTTCACTAACTCACACGCTGCATTTGTAGTTCGAAAAAAATTGCACAAAACAGTATTATGACCAGCACGCAGCGGAATATGCTGCTGTGTTATGTGAAGGAAAATTCCGATTTTTAAGGGGAAACTTAACTCAGGAATTTAGAGCTAAGAAATAAAGAGTGATATGGGATACCACGAAATAGTAAATGGTAAATAGATAAAAGTAAATGAATTAAGCTTACTTCAAATCCTTTTAATAAACAATTTTAATCATTTAAATTTATAATATGATTAATTTGCATTACAATCTAATAGCAAACTAAGTTTTTTTTTTTTTTTTTCCCCCCATGCTTACATTAAAACTGTTTTCCCGCAATTTATTTTACAGTTACTATTGGAAAAATATTTCTTTACATAATAAATTAGAAAGAAAATATTTCTTTCTTAATATTTCTTCCCTTTTTTTTATTTTCTTTTACTATGAAAATTATTTCTTTCAGGAAAAGAAATAAAATTCATTCGTTATTACAGTATGGCCGATTGCTGCTGCATTCAACTATCACACACACATCAAAATGCTTCATTTTAAATAATTTATTCTATAATTAACATGAAAGAAAATATTTTTTCAATATAAAATATATAACCAAAATTAAACTAATCTATCCTGTATGTGTGATTAATTCGTTTTGCAATTTTTGTCACACAATTACTAACACCTTTTTTTTTTTTAATATTACATTGCTGTTACTTGAATTTTTTATATATATAAGAACTGCTCAGTTTAAATATTCTTCCTTCTCAAAAGATTTAATTCTGTGAAAATAATTAAAATATAGTAATATTTTCACAGTGTAAGTACTAAAGTAAAAATAATCAGTGTAGGTCTCTTGCAGTTGAAGTCCTTGTGAAACAAGCGTTTCGACACACTTTAAATAGAAAACTAATAATAAATCAATATCTCTTTTACAATATAAAAATGAGAATTCTATGAGCAGTTTTTTTTTTTTTTTTTTTGTTAAATTTGCAAAGAAACAATGATTTTTTAATACTATGATAGGTTACAAAAGTACTATTCCATGAATAAACCCTCAGTCTTATAGCATTGTTACTTTATAGCATAATACAATAATAATGCAGTATAATTCTACTAGCAAGCCCACCAGCTGTCGAGCGGTAGAGTCGCTGAACGCAGGTAGTTTGGTCCGAGGTTTGAATCCCGGGAACGAGCTCGCCGGCGTTTTTGTGGCTTTCCACATGTGTAACTTGTATACGAGCCAGTTTCCCTTAGAAAGTCCTCACTTAGAAACCAGTTTTAAAACGTAATAAAATTATACACAAAATAATAATAATAAATAAATAAATAAATAAATCTGAAAGCCTTCAGATTTTATATTACTTCCAAAGGGCCATTATTTAACGTTTTGCGTGTTATCTTTATTTATTAAGTATCATGTTTTCCGCACTTAAACCATAAAATTCAATTCAACAGCAATATCATATAATTTAAAAAAAGCATATCTTTAGAATTTCCGATACATAATCTCCCGCGCTAGAGATGAAAATGTTTTTTTCTGTACAATGTTGCTATTGCTCGCTTTGAAATCGTTGGGTTTCTTAATCAAAAACTCATAAATGCTTTACAAAATATGAAATAGATAATAAAACAAATTCTCAGTTCCAAATTTGGGCCTCCAGATGCCTATATTAGGGTGGAGGATTACGTTATTCAGAATTTCATGGCTCTAAGTAGCGTTGTTTTATCACTGTGCGAGAAACATTCATACATTCTGTAGATTCCTCATTATTTAATTTCTTTAAATATAATAGAGTGCGATAATACTTGGTGGAAACGATTTGAAAAGTGAAACGCCACAAAATGGCAAACGAAATTAATAATTAATAGCCCCTCTGAGCTAAAACTTATTTTTGAAAGTATCACATTAGTAGTAGTACAGCTACTGAAAAAGATATTATAAAGCTATTTTATAGTTTTATAATTTTTTTTTAAATTTTTATTTTACAGTAGTGTGAATTTCGCGTAATAATGAACGACATTCCTTTTTGTGTTCACAGTATTATTGGTAAGGTATTCAACTGTTAGATTTTAAAGTAAACGTAATTCTTGCTGTACATAAATTGAGTAGAAGCTTATCGGATGTCTACATTTGTGTTAAATAAAGTTTATGTGCTTGATAAACTTATCATCTTCTACATTTTTAAAGCATACAATTACAATTTATGTCTATAATTTCTGGAATAGTATAACTTTTCTTTCAGTAGAAATTGCGTTCTTGTTTTCTGAATGTGGCTCCAAATACTCTCTCAGTTCATCGCAAATTAAAATAACTATAAATTTTGGCAATCTGAAATACGCAATGAAAACATCTTTTGGCAGAGCAAAAGCATCAATATATTTTCTATAAATTCGCCACCGATTCAGAGATCTACGACCGTATTCTTCGTTTAAATATGAAAAAATCAGCAGCGAAAACACATACAAAGCCATTGTCTACTTAGTACGTCAACTGCA
The DNA here is from genome assembly GCF_044657685.1 of Stegodyphus dumicola. Lineage (NCBI taxonomy): Eukaryota > Metazoa > Arthropoda > Arachnida > Araneae > Eresidae > Stegodyphus > Stegodyphus dumicola. The sequence goes on along the minus strand of NC_140773.1, from coordinate 225,064,671 downwards.
CAACCCTGATTGACGGCGCGGCAACACTTTTTCACGCGCTTTCGACAACTTCCGTACTCAGAGAATATAGGATGTCGGGCAGACCTGTTTTTTACTAGCAGCGACATCTGGCGGCCCACAACTTGCTGTCGACTCTCGTAGTGTAGAATAACCGTCCTGGTAAGATGGCATGCTGAAATTATAAAATTAAAAATATGAAACCGTAATTTATGAAATAAAGAACAACTATGATCTAAAAAAGGGTATCAAAATTTACCAAAAAAAAAGCTTAATATTTATTTGTTTACTTTATTAAACAATTCTTTCAATGTAAGTTGTTTAAGTTGCTTCGTTTTATGTGATAATACTTTCTCTTTAATTCTATAAACAGACATAATTTCTTCTTCAGTTACAAAGTTCCGCTGTTGAAGTCCTATAATTGCTGTGTCGAGAATACCGACTAATTTGTCAATCAAAATTTTTTCGTTTTCAATAACCTCTGTGTCACTTTCTTCATTATCGGAAGCGAATTATAATGATGAGGAATTTGATTTAAATCATATCAAAGACGGAATACATTGAGATGAAATACTACATTTAGTAAGGAATTATAAGCCAAATAAAATAAAAACATCTGCCTTGAAGATAAGGATAGTGCTGACAGATCAACTTCCAATTCATTGCGCGCCGCGGCGTCCCCCCCCCCCGGCCGCAGAGCAGCGTGAAATTGATAAACCGATTTCGGAATGGTTAGATAAACAAAGGATTATGCCTTTATCCATTTTTTGCAGCAATTCCACTTTTTGTTTAATGGACTTCAAAACATACTTTCGCTTCAAAACATACCGAATTAATGACTTTTGACTGTATTTGGGAGTATTTTGTGAATTTATTGTCTGATTTGATGGCTACAATTCACAATTCATAGCACAGTTCTTTTGCTGTCCTTCCATACATAAAGCATTACTTTTTTAGGATGCAACTAAACATGTTCTTTTGCCTTACCCTGTGATCTTTTTCTTGTATCATTATTGTACAGCATCCACTTTTCATCTCTAGTAAAAAGTAATTAAAAAAAAAAAAAAACTTCTTTATTTCATTTTGGCAAAGAATCACATGTTGAAACTCAAGCAAAAATATTCTGCTTTGTAAATCATAGCAGCATATGTACTCACTTTTCTTCAAATTATTTTGTACTTTATTTTTTTGAAATATGTATTCTGTCTTATAGTTCCTAGTAGTTGAAAAACAGAATTTTTTTTTATTCAAAAATCCAATCACTTTGGAATTAATTGGATTTACATAAAGCCAGAGCTATACGTTACACTTATCCATTATTGGAGCTAAATCGCGCTGCATAGGGACAATTGTTGTTTGATTAGAACCATAGTTCTAGTCATGCGGAGTTACACATGACTTTTTTACTTAATTTTATGTTAAAAAAATGTTTCTAAAATTCGAAAATATTGTAGCTATTTGAGCTGCTTTCTGATTAATTCAGGGCTGGGTAGTCAAGCTTTTACTTTGTTTTTAGCAAATGTTTGCTACAAAAAAGACAACATGATATTATAACAATTATTTCACTAAAGTTAAAAATCAGAAAAAAAAAAAAAAAAAAAAAAAAAACCATATATCTCCATTTCATCATCAAATATGTGAAGATGACAAATTTAAATGTGTTTCCTTCAATTAATTCTTAAACTTCGTTAGTCTCTATTGAAATCAGTTCTTCTGTCATTGCATGTAGCCAAATGTGATTATCATCTTCTCAGCAGATTCCACAGCTTCATCCATATAATTAGGTAAATTCTTCATTTGTATTGCATACTATATAATCTTTTAATTTTTCTGGTGGCTTCATGGCTCTCACTGATCTCTTATATACAAATTTTTCATAAATTTCGTTTCTAGGTTCTCAGTTACTTTCAAGGGGACTCTGATACTAGCATTTTTAGTGATTAATTTTTTTCCCCCTGTGCGTGTTCATCATCTGGGTTTGATGGTATATATCATGATATTCGAGAAAATTGTAATTATCTTTTCTCTGATTTTTTTAGGGTTTTTATTTGATTTTGTTGAATTTTAGTAATTTATTTTCAGTAAAGCTGATCCACTTTTCAGTTCATCAAATAAATTTTTCATCTCCCACTTCTTGAATTTCATTTAGCTCAGTAATATAAATTTTACATGCTTTTCTCTTCATGGCATTACCTAGTATAATTTCTTTTTGTGCTTTTGAATACATCTTTCCGTGTTTTTCTCATCTTATATGAAAACATATGCTTCTCATCCTAATCTTTTAAGACAAGTAATGTTGGACTTATGTGTGTATACTTCATAAGGAGTTAGATTGTTCAGTTGCTTTAATATTTTCACTCAAAAATTTTTATCAGTAATTCTGCATCGATCAGCATAGTTCTAGCAGTTTCATTGATTGTTTGATTTAAGCATTCAGCTTTTCCAAAAGCATAGCAAATTTATGTATAATTCCCATTTTTTCAAAAATCCCTTTAAGCTAAAGATTCTGTAGTTTCACTTTTTTCCCTAATCTTCTGTAATCATCTACCAGTGTTACGAAAAAACAACTTCCATCTATTAACTTCTTGACCGGTCCAACTAAATCTATATGCCATAATTCTAAAATATCATCAGGTTGTTTAAAAAGTGTTAACACTTTTAAAAGAAGTTCATACCATTTTTCCTAATACGCAAGGTTCACATTTGTTTTTGGGAATATTTATATTCTCTAACCAAACAACAGAGTTTTTTTCACTTCAGTCAGTCTTGATAGTATAGATCAGGGATTATCAACCAGTGGTATGTGTACCACTGGTGGTAGGTGGTATGCAAAGAAACAAAGTATTTTTAACTATTAAATTCAAAAATCTTGTGAAAAAAAAAGAACAAATGACAGAAGTTTTCTGTGATTGAATTCTAACTTAAGATTTCAAAAATAACACACTTGTTGACTTTTGGCTGAGATGAAAAAAAAGAATTTAAAGGCATTTCAAATACGGCTATTAAATTTTGATTACCTTCTTGCACAATCTATTTGTGTGAAGAAGGATTTTCTTCCATGTTATATTTGAAAAATCAATACAAAGTAAAATTAAAAGAGGATCCTAATTGACGGTTAAGACTAAGTGAAATAAGACCATATATAAAGAAATTGATCTTTCTTAAACAGGCCCAAATTTTACACTAAATCTTATAATTACAGTATTATAACTTAAATTTTGATGGTAAAATGGAAACCGATTTTTAATCTAATATTTTTTAATGTGTGGCTATTTAATACAAATGGCCAATAGATTGTGCAATTGTCAAAATATATTTTTTAAATATTTCTATTGAGAAATTAAAAAATAATCATTGTAAAATGTGGTGGTACTAAAGTTTATTAACAGTACTAAGCTTAACTTCTTCTATTATGTTCTTTCAGCATCTAATTTATTTTCATTTTTGTTTGCTATGTATAAAATGTTTTCATGATTATTGATCAGCTTTAATTTTGGTAAAAATTACTTTTAAATTGTGATATACTGTTTTTGGTACTGACAGTAAATTTTTGCTGAAATTCAGTATTTGCAGAACATTTTCTATCTTAAAATACTCTAGCTTCTATCAGTTTGCATTTGAATATCACCTATTTTAACTGATTTGATCATAGCTCCTTTTTCAGCATCATAATTTATCATTTTTCATACTTAAAGCTGGTAAATGTTTCTTTACTTCTTGCCATGTAGGATGTGATTCCAGAATATATAAGCCATTTCATTTTTTGTTTTATTCTGTTTCACTCTCTGCATTTCTGTTTTGATTAAAAGATGAAATTTCTTCTATTTTCTTAGATATTTTTCATAAACATTATTAACTGTTTATGTAGTTGATTCATATTCTCTTTCTTTACTTGCCATTCTAGCTATTTTATTTGGTAAACATCTTGACTTTCTCTGTTCTTTGGTTTTCTTTCTACATTTGGTTGATTTATGGCCTAATTTTTCACAACTGAAATATTTTATATTATTATGACATTCTTTTGATGAATGCTAACCCCTTAAGCAGTTTGCCCGTACGGTGTACGTGCTACCCGAAATTGGCCTCAACCGGTTTGCCCGTACGGCGTACGGGCATAGATATTTTCTCCTTTCCTTTTCTGGTTTGTCCGTATTTTTCATTATTGTAAAGATACTATTTAGTATTAATATTTTTCGACAGATGGCATGACTTGTCCATGTAACTGAAATGCTTTTCATCCGGGTTTTTCTTTGTAGCAGGAAAAGGGGGATTTTTCTTTGAAATTTTTGTTCTACTGTATTCAACGCTTGTGAATTTAAAACCTTGTCTTTTCTTATGGAAGTTATGGATGGAATAAACGACGAAAATACTTTCTTGTTAGATGATGAACTATATTCTGATACAGATACAGATATTTCATCTAATTATTTTGATTATTCCTCAGATGAATCATGCAGTGAGCTCAGCTCTGATGAAGATTTGTGTTCTGCAAGGATTTTTACCGAGGTTGATGTGAAAAATCCACCTGTTCCGTGTCCTCGATTTAAATTTACTGGTATTCCTTCTGTGCACACACAATTTGACGACACTTCTGATGTTTTAGAATTTTATGAAACATTCATTGATTCTTCACTCATGAGTAAAATTGTGGAAGAGACAAATAAATATGCTAAACAGTGCATCCAATCGAGTGTTGCAAAACAATTCTCAAAGAGTAAATTTTGGGAAGAGACAACTGTGAACGAGTTGCATGTATTTTTCGCTTTGAATATACTTCAAGGAATTGTAAAGAAACCTGGACTTGATCATTATTGGAGCAAAAGATATTCGACTAATACACCTTTTTTCTCTAAAATAATGTCTAATCGTCGATTCTGTCTTTTGCAACGTTACTTGCATTTTTCTGATAATGCAGCATTTGACAAAGAAAATCACGAATGCCCAAAATTAGTTAAAGTTTGGCCAGTTGTAAAACATCTCAATAAGAAATTTAGTGAAACGGTGACACCAGAGCGAGATGTAACAATAGATGAGAGCCTTATGCTATTCAAAGGACGACTAGGATGGAAACAATTTATTCCACTCAAAAGAGCTAGATTTGGAGTAAAATGTTTTATGTTGTGCGAATCCAATTCTGGTTATGTCTGGTCAATAATAATATATACAGGTAAAGACACAATTCTGAAACCTGAATATTTTAAACTTTGCTTTTCATCACAAATTGTCCTGACAATGATGGAGCCTTTGCTTCATAAAGGATACTGTCTTACAATAGACAATTATTATTCTTCGCCAGAATTAGCAGACAAACTAGTTTCATGTCGAACGGACACATACGGCACACTAAACGTCAAGAGAAAAGAAGTCCCAAAAGAAATGCAGAAAAGAAAATTGAAAAAAGGAGAGATTATAGGTTTTCAGAGAGGAAAAGTTACTGTGATGAAGTGGATGGATAAAAATAAAGTTTCATTACTTTCCACAATTCACAATACTGAAATGGAACAAATTCAAGTCCGCTCTGATATGAAAGAAAAACCGAAAATTGTTATGGACTATAATAATACTATGGGAGGAGTAGACCGCATGGACCAAAATTTGAAGAGTTTTGAAATTATCAAGAAAAGGGGTAAAAAAATGTTACAAAAAGATTTTTTTCCACATTTTTGATATTGCTGTATGGAACTCATATGTTGTCTACCGTAAAAACGGAGGAAAACGTACACAACTGGAATTTAGACTTGATCTCGTTGACCGTATAATTGAAACATATCATTTGGGACAAAATTTCCGACCTGGACGACCAGGTTCGGAGCCTAATACTCTGAGATTGACAGAGAGACATTTTTTGGAAATAATTGCTCCCACAGATAAGAAAATGAGACCTGCAAGACAATGCACAGTGTGCTGTTCTAAAAGAAATGAGAATGGAAAAGAATATGAAAAGAAACAAGGTATTTCTGCCCTGATTGCGACATAGGACTCTGCATTACACCATGCTTCAAATTATACCATACACGAAAAGACTTCTGAACTGTTTGGAAAAATATAAGTTTCAAAATTCACAGTAAGTATGAGAGAAATTTTTATAGAAATTGTAAACCATTCTTCACTGCATGCAAAATGTACTTGAAAAAAGCAAACATTTAGGGGTTTTTGTTTTCCAAAATTGTAAAATAAAAAATGTTGTAAAACCATTAAAAGTGAAAAAAAAAAAACATTAAAAACTCTTATTATTCTTATTCTATTAAGTATGGTACTTAATTATATGCAATAAAAAAATATGCTTTTTTTTGGGAGCAATTCTGGTAAAAAAATTGACCGCTTAAAGGGTTAATTGTGGAAAGTCATTTTCTTTCTTTGATATTTCAGTTTTATCCGGTTTTCTTCTGCTTTAGAACCTGCTTCCTTCTCTTGTCTTGTCTCAGTTTATTTACTTATTTTCCTGTTTCTTTTAATGCTTGTTTAATTTTAGCTACATCCTTATCTCTCTTGTTTTTAATGATTCTGACATCAAATTCATTCTGTAATTCTAAAGTGAAGTAAATGAATTCTTTATCCTTTATTTCATCCTTTTGCTTTTGATTCTGTCATATTATATGCCTTATTTTTTACTTTTCTAATTAATTTTCAGAAGTCACATAAATAAAATTTACCTTTCAAAGAGATCAGCAAAGTTTCATTTCTTAAAAATTCATCACCAGAGGGGACAACCACACTCTGCTACCGATTGTTGATTAAAAACAACAAAGAACATTTACATTGCAAGAACGTCTGCCAAAACACATTTGCTACAAATACCGGATACATCAGCACAGTCTTTAACAATAAAAAAGCATTAAATTCTGAATTATTAAAAATTAAAATCAGTCTTTTATAAAAAAAATACCAAGAAGATTGAATGATTTTTAGAGCCAGTGAATTGAAGAAATAACTGTCAGTGGGAAAGTGTGCATCAGCCAACAGATTTATGTCTTGTTAAATTTATGTGAAGAAATAGCAGGGAGAAAGAATGAAATGATTTTAGCTGCCAGCAAAAATTATAATGAAGTAAAATCGCAGCATGTAAAAATAAAATTATTGTATAATCCGGCATATAATGGGCTCTTTTAACACCAAAAATATGATTGAAATTTATGGATGTGCATTATATGCCAGTTATAAAAATGATAGATTAAAAATATGGAAAAAAATCAGCATATAAAATTTACATTTTTACATGCACTTATGCTGTTTATTTAAAAGAAATGACATACCTTTTGAACTTGAAAACTTTTCATTATCGGATAACATGGAAATTTTATCATGTCCATCTTCTGTTCAAGAACATCATAGATTTCTGTTTCATCTTCACCATCACTGTTACTCTGATCCATAAATAAATAATCATCATTCGCTCCATTTTCACAAACACCAAAGATCCTTACTGCAGCACGATTTCCATTTTCTTTTGCAAACTGAATGACTTTGCATTTGAAATCAGCACTGTGTTATTTCATATGGCAGGGGCTGTATTTACTACTAAAAGAATGCTAGATCAATGGTATTTTAACTTAAACTTTCAAAATCACTGTTTCAAATGACCACAGAAAGAGAAAACATCTAAATCATAATTCCACAAATCCTTTCGTGTTGGAACTGCATTCTTACTCCAAATTTTATCCCTCTTTTCTCGAAATGCTACAATAGCATTCTTTTAAACACTTGCACTGAATACAATGCACCCTCTTTGCAAATATATTTACTCCCTTAAGCATTTAACCCACACACATATTGTTCCCCTTATCACTTGCCAATTAAGTATACCATTGTTCGAAAGGCTAAGACACATCTTCGAATAAGTGGCCTGAAACGATAAGAGCATTGCACAGGTTTCTTCGTAAGGAATTGGTGCGCATTATATGATGAATATACCAAAAACTTTTAAAATATAGTTCGAAATTATAGATGCATGTTATATACCAGTGCACATTATACGCTGAAAAATATGGTATATATTGGTTGTAATTAAATTAGCTTAAATTCAGTGTGTTTTATTATTTTTGAATTATCAAATATACTGTAAAAATTTCAAGTGAATTGAAATTTGTTTCATTACTTACTTTTGAATAATGCCAGCTGGAATTAGTCTATATCTTTTTAATATTTATATATGTAAAGTTCTTCTAAAACCAAATAAATGCTGCTTGCACAGTTATCTGTAATGCATTATTTTCTACGAGGTCAAAATAGATGTAGTCTTCTTTCAGTATGTAGAACAATGTTATAAAACAACTGTACTTTTGGAGGCTTTGAAAGTGGACAAACTCCTAAAATTTTTCAAAAAGTCAAAGAACTTGAATGTGACCTGTTCTCCTGTCTACAAAATGCACTTACATATTAATGCAACCGCCTTGGTGCAATTTTGCATTTTTTGTGGATGAAAAAGTAAAAATTAACTTAATGGATGTGAATTGGTGGTTTGGCACCTTTTGTGTAGAAAGATTCCCAAACTATCGATATTTATCATATGTCGATGAACATTGTCAACATATGAAAAGAAAACATACTTTAGCAATTTAAAACACAGATTTGAAGTATTAAATAAGGATTAATTGATACATTAAACAAAATACATTCTTTAAATCTCTGTAAGTATTTTATGCTATTATTCTTCTCCCGAAGAACACAGCAATCTGTTAAAAAAATCAGAAAATTGTGGGGACTCTGCTTTGTAGAATCCTCAGTAATTCCTGTTTGTACTTTTTAGAAAATTTTCAGCAAAATTATGTATCCTTGCAGAAATTTTACTGCAGCTTCTTTCGTTGCTGGCAAATTCCACAAACTCATAATTTGAAATAAAGTTTAAGGCAAAAAATATCATGATTTGTTTATAATAGCCATTGGAACTTGGAATACAACAAAAAAGGAAGCATACGAAAATGGCAGCATTGCTTGATCAAAGGATTTTGCTGGCAGAATGGTTTACGTACGATTGCCAGAGTTGGGCACTTTCTGAAAATTTGCCAATTTCTACTAAGGTGGTTGCATTAATACATAAGTACCAACAGGGTTGCCACACTGCCTGAAAAACCCTTAAAAGTCAGGGAATTTGAAAATTGACAAAAAAACATCAGGGAATTTAAATATTTTATTCAAAATATGGAAAAGTCAGGGAATTTCATAGGACGATTCACAAAAAAAGCAATTTTTACACCAATGTTGGAAGGGATCGTGTAAGCGGCGTTCAGGCAGCTGGCATAGAGGCAATTTTGGCAGCTTTAATCAGATTGTCTTTTAGAAAGGCAAAGCAAGTTTCCAGTAACCTCAATGATCGAGAGATTCACATGCACATGCGCAGTGCATGTTGAACGAAAGAAAACACCTTCCCATTCTCATATAAAATAAAATCAGTTTAATCCTAGTATACAGTATACACGGGATTTGGCGACATTATGATAAGCAGTAAACAGGTCATTTCGGTACTGGCGACAATTTTCAAAATTGTGCCAAGGCCATACCATATACTAGAATTTGAACACAAAATCTTTAAAATCTTTTTTTTTTTTTTAATAAATGCCTTATTTGTCATTTTGCACTAAAATAAAAAATAGCAATCAGTCATATAGACTAATCATTAATACAATTGTATTTGCCAAAATATCGTTGATTGTTGTCATTCAGTTTTAAACTTTATTTATTTATTATAAGTAATAAACTTTATTTTACTGTTATTTTTATCATTTAATATGGCTTCTTCCTTCTGAATTTGTTTATTATTAGTTAATAATACTTTTAAATTTCAGAAAATTTTCTGTGGCATACTTCTGTAATTCTAGCAGTATGATGGCTTAACATCACGAGATTCAGTCACATATTGTTTGCTCATATATGCTGCTAATTAAATATAAAATACCTGAATTATTTTAAGATATCATTAAATAGATTTCTTTCTATCATTTAGCTGCAAAATGTCTGCAAAAAAAGACATTTTTTTAATCCAGAATGGGCAGATTCTAATCCCAATCTTCAGTGGAGAAAACATCTCCTATTATAGTTATAATAGTAATGATTTGGGGAAAAGTCATATATAATTGGCAAATTTTTGGTTTTCAAGTGGTGCCTCTTATCACAGCCAATGTGCACTGCATGGCTCGACTGGAATTTTCTTAAATACGTGCTTGGGAAAACATGGAAAAGTCGCATGTTTGAGTAGCAACCCTGTACCAAAAATTATCTCTAACTTTTAAACATCTGATCTGTTTTAACTTAACAGTATTTATATTTGCTTTAATTATTATATTTAACTATTAATATATTTAACATTTTTATTAAAAATTCATTCAGGACTAAATTTGTTGTACTATATATGGAATTACTGAATTTTTTTTATATTTGTTTCTTTGGTAGGAAATATGGTTACAAATTCAGAAGAATCATCGCCTTCGAGTTATGAGACATATGACAAAAAAAAAGCAAGATCATATTCTTTATCTAATGAAAAGGTACACAGGAAACATCATCATAAAACTGAACATTCTCCCAAGCAGAGCGCTTCAAAAAAATCACGCAGGAAATCTAGATCGAGATCACCACTAGATGTGTCACTTAATGAACATCACCATCGAAAATCAAGATCTTCTAATCATGGTTCTGACAATCATTACAACAGATCTAGATCTTTGTCACCTCATCAGCGTTCTGCAAAGAATTTCAGTCATTCTAGGTCATCATCTCCAACTGAGCATTCAAGAAAATATCAAAGACTGTCCGAATCTCCGTCACCTCACCAGAAAAAATCTAAAAAACGAAATTCAGATTCACCATCACTGCAAACCAAGCATCGCAGGAAACACAGTAAAGGCCAGCATCATTCTTACAGCTCCTCTGATATTGATAGTGAGGAACAAATTAAAAAAAAACTTCCTCGAGATCATGAGTCAGATAGAGTTAACAAAAAAAGCAGGTTTACCGAGGAGAAATATCACAAACATGTTGAAAATTATAATGCTAATGGATTAGATGACAAATATGAAGGGAAACAAGGAAATTTTACGAGACATCAAAGAAACCGGACGATGCAGGATGATTTTATTGACAGGTAATATTTTTTTCACTGCCTTTTTAATGTTTTGTATCTAGATGTATGTATGGTAAGATGGCAAATTGACAGGTAATGATATTTTTTCACTGCCTTTTTAATGTTTTGTATCTAGATGTATGATAAGATGGCAAAATGGCATATAAAATATGTAGCATGAATTATGAAATCAGCATAATTTATTTCCTTGTTATAAATGAGTCTTGCCATAGTTGCAGTTGTATACCTTGCACACAAAAAAAGGGACAGTTCTATACCTCCCGTTCTACTGGACTGATTGCCGAAATTTAACTTGCGTTTTTCATGTTCCGAAAGCGCGACTTTGGATATATATTAGATTTATATATAACGTTGTTCTAATATAGGCATTTTGACACAAAATCTGACTTTTTCTGAAATAACAATCAAATTTTTTTCCGTATTTTGATTCTACGACTCAAATTATGCCAGAGTGCCAAGTTTTGTAAAAATCGCAGAAGTGGCTTTTAAAAAATTAGTCTCAAAATTTCTGCTTCTCCATGTTAATTGAATTTAGTATATATATTTTTAATATCTCTTTTTTAATATTCTTCCTTTCACTTTTCGAAATTTAGGTTCATTCCAAAAATAATTCGTCCGTTTTTGATGATTTATTTTTAAAATTTATATTTTTAATTTTTACAAATTTTTCAAAAAAATTTTTTTAATTATAATCTATAAAATTCTTACCATTATCTTAAAGTAGATGTATCTCTAAGCATACCTGAAAATAAGAGTTTTTGGTACTTTTCCGTTTCTCTGGCGCAAATCTCGCCAAGCAGACTTTATTGGCGACAACACACAGTATACACATAAAAAAATGATAGTTCTAAGAAATTTTTATTTTAAAGGCATAAACATTTTAATATCGTTTAAAAAAGACAATAAATAAAGACAATAAATTTGTAAAAAGATATTAATTTAAGAATTTACTATGCTTTCATGGTACAACACACTGATTCACCGTTTCATATTATGTGACCCCAAGTGATCTCATTTCACGTAAATCACGCTACAAAAATCTAATTGTCTCAGTAATTATCTACAATAATTTGAAGTTAAATCTTAATTTGGAATACAAGTTTAAATGCAAGAATTATTTCAGTTCATACGACTAGCTTACTCAGCAAACTGGAAAAGTACCAAGTTTTTTTTATTCACAATTTCCTGAGATATACATGAACTAACATATTGGTACGTTTTGAAATTTGGAATATTCATTGTAAGCAACAATTATGCCAAACTTGGTTTACGCACTTTGTTAAAATTATTTGAAAGTATGAACGATGACCTTTTTTTCCGCTCATATACAATGAAAAAAGGAAAGGATTTGGCAGCCAAATTAAGAAGTTCACCAAGTGAATTATTCTTGGTGCAAACTCAAAAAAATGGCACACGACAAATTTTTTAATTTCTCACCAAAAATTACAAAATTTAATATCTAGGCATAATTTGAGTCGTAAAATCAAAATATGGAAAAACAAATTATGTTATTTCAGAAAAAAAACTGATTTTGTGTCAAAATACCTATGTTAGAATAGTGCTATATATAAATCTAATATATATTTTAAGTCACACTTTGTAGACCTGGAAAACGTAAGTTAAATTACGACAATCGGCCCAGTAGAATGGGAGATATAGAACTGTCCCCCCCTTTTATTTATTTATTTATTTATTTATTTATTTTTGCAAGATGTACATGTATCATTTTAATGAAAAAAAATTAATTTGAGTGAATTTTGATGTAGTGCTTGTTTGCTGATAAGTATGGGATTCTGCTTAAATATGATTGACATAAAAGCCTTCATTCCTTGTAACTGTCTTTTAGAGAAGATACTGAAAAGGTGACACTTAACAGATAGGTAATAAAAGCTAAATAAATCATTAAAGATATATCAGTACCATTTAGAAAGCTGTCATGTGTAATATCGCATTCAGATTTCACGGAGTTTCTTCATAATTTCCTACTTATAGTAAGTTACAAATATCATCTTTACTCTGTTAGAACAAAAATTTAACAATAGTGCTATATTTTATTGTATTTTTTTACATCATCACTTTAAAATAGATTCACAAACATCATTGAAACCAGGCAATTTCATTGCCTCTTAATAATGTTAATATTTTACAAACATTGTTGCTGCTTGTCAGGCAAGTTTCATTTTCGGAGAGTGTAGAAAACTGGGAATCCTCCTCCCTCTGCTGTGATGCTGTTGCACCCATTCAATCATCATTTTATAATATAACTGTTACTTTTAGCATAACGAATGATTCCCCCCGTTGTATTCATTGTGAGGGGGATTTCAGAATACACAAAAAAATAAGGAAGCTCCTTGTTTGTGTGTATGTCATATGATGTTGGCTTTCTAATGCCACTTGTAAAATTTTGAGACATACATGCCTTTGTCCATTTTTGCAGCAATTTTACTTTTTGCATGATAGACATCAAAACATGCCTTTTGTAAAAATGTATGGACTGGTTTGTGTTGTGCTGTCATCCAGTATAAATAAAGAAGGTTCAGAGTAACTTATGGTAACCTATAAATCCTTTTTCTTTCAATTTTTCTTTGAATTCAGAGAGAATTTAACATTACGACAAATACATTGTCACAATCATGACAAATACCATGTCATATACAAATACATGACAAATACTTGATTGATATGTTAAAGGTTAATACATCAATATATTTGTCATGATGGCAGTGAGACTTCCTAGCCAGCTGATGTTGGAAAGTGCAGATCCTGCTGCAGCTCTTCCTGCTGCATTAGAGACACTTTTCAACACAGTCAAAAATTCAAACTTTAATTTTTATAAGTTAGCTGTAATAATAATATTCTTTCCCCATCCTATAAAGAAGCTGAATCAGATTAGAAAGTTAAGGAAAGGGTCAACTTACTATGTTAAGTACCTTAGAATCTAATTCTTTCTCCCTTCCTTCCTCAATTATGCCGACAAAACAAAACCAATATTAGCAACCAGGACTGTGGAGTCGGAATCAGAGTCGGGCAGATTTTGAGGTAAAAGGAGTTGGAGCTGGAGTCGCTAAAAACAAGTCGACTCCGACTCCCCGGTAGGTATGGAGAGAAGGTGCGTTTTGAATTTGCGGTCAAAGGAGGAAGTGAGAGCGGTTATCCACTATGAATGGGCACGTGGAGTATCAGGAACAGAAATTCATAACTGCCTTGTGAAAGTCTATGGGCCAGGTGTGATGTCGAAGCAAATGGTGCGGAGATGGTGTCGCACATTCAGTGATGGACATCAGCAAGTGGAGGACATACCGAGAGCTGGACGGACGCACATGGCCACTACAGATGCAAATGTCAGGAAGGTGGATGACATTATTAGAGCGAACCGGCGTATCACCATCGATGAAGTAGCGGAAGAACTTGGAATCTCACATGAGCGAGCTCAAAACATCATCCACGACATTCTTCGATACAGAAAAATGTCAGCACGATGGGTGCCCCAACAATTGACATCGACACACAAGGAACAACGCATGGGGGTCAGCCTGGAACATCTCGTGCGTTACCATGAAGATGGCAATGACTTTCTGTTTTGGATTGTGACGGGGGATGAAACGTGGGTCCACCATTTCACGCCAGAATCGAAGGCCGCATCTATGGAGTGGAAACATACGTCATCACCTGTTCGAAAGAAGTTCAAGACAACTCCCTCTGCAGGTAGAGTGCTCCTCACAGTTTTCTGGGACGCCCAAGTAGTTTTGCTGCTGGACTTTTTGGAGGTTGGAACCATCAATGCTACGCGCTACTGTGACACCCTGTCGAAATTGAAAGAGGCGATTCGGAAAAAGCGGCCTGGCCTTCTCACATCTGGCGTTCTGCTGTTGGATGACAATGCCAGACCACATTCGGCGACGGCAACACAAAAGCATATTGCAACTCTTGGTTGGGAGCGCCTACACCATCCACCATATAGTCCTGATCTCCCACCAGGCGACTTCCATCTGTTTCCGGCTTTGAAGAAAAATCTCGGGGGAAGGCGCTTTGGAAGCAATACTGAAGTGAAACAAGCCGTTCAACGCTTCTTCCATATGCAAAGCCCTGATTTTTTCCTGGAGGGCTTTTTGAAGCTTATCAAGCGATATGACAAATGTCTCAATGTACTTGGTACCTATCTGGAAAAATAAAGGTATGTCATATCTTTAATGTCTCATTCTATTTTTTGACTTTCATACACAACTCTGACCACAGTCGACAGGGGAAACTTATTTTTCAACTTACCGTCGTAATGGCAAACTGAGTTTTAAATGAAATTAAAAATGAACTGAAAAAATTAATGATACACTGAGTTATTATTTTTATTTATGAACTATATACATTAATAAATAGTTATTTTCTATTTTTTGACATATTAATAAATAAATATAAGGGAGGAGGATGGATGTGATATTTGCCTTTAGTGGTTAAGCTGATTCATTTAGTTACAAATTTCACTGGTAAATTTAGGTAAGCAGTAAAAGCAGCAAGAAGTTCCAAAATTGATGTCATTCTTAGGAAGCGAGCAGGAAAAGGAGCAATTATTGATCAAGCAAAGCAATAAAGAAGTACATATTTAATGATAAAGAGGTTGTTAGAATTAAGAACTTTTTTAGAAGATGTAGATAACCCTAATGTTTCACTATCAGAAAGACTGTGGAATGATCTTGTAGAATTGGAAACTCTTCTTTCTACACCGTCTATAGCCACAAAAAAGCTGCAATCTGAAGAATTGACAGGAGGCCAAAATGGGAGAATGTGATGTTTGTTCTTTCTGAAATGGAAGGTTTATTGCAGAAGGAATCATTTCTTTAATGAAGAAAAGAGAAACTAGTTTGCTAGACAATGAGATCTTGCTGCGATCAATATATGTAGATCCGAAACAGTGAATTTTCTTGGATGACGAACAAATTAAAAAGGCAAAGAAAGCCATCTATGAACTTTCATGAGGAATGAAATTATTCTCAGAACAATTGGAGAATTCGAATCAGGACAGTCAAACTGCAGACATTGCAATTGAGCCTCTATCATCCTTTTCCGTTGATGAATTAGATTTTGAGAAATATTTTTGGATAATATTGAAAATGCCAAGGGAAAGCGAATGAAAATAAAAAAAAAATAAAAAAAAAAAAAAAAACCAAGAGCCTTTAGATATAAGAATGAAAAAATACAAACAAGATTTCTAAACGGCCTATGAAGAAATAGTTACAGAGGTCTCTGGGTAACGTCAGTTTAAAAAAAAAAAACACCTTGTATATATATATATTATATGAGGGAGTCCGTAGTCGGTATTCTACCTGATGATTCTCCTATTTTTGGATCTACCTGAGATCCCCTCAAAATCATGTCCTTCGGGAAATTTCTTATGTTACTGAGAAGTACTGCTTTAAGCAGGAGAAAACCAGCAAACCACCTTAGTGTCTTAGTATCGGAGTCGGTCATTTTTCCCTACCAACTCCACAGCCCTGTTAGCAACATCCCACTCCAACCCAAGGAGATCAGATTCTATTCTAACCTCCTTGCTCCAACCAAATATTCCATTCCATGCTCCTTTAGGGCTTCATTTATTGCTTAGGTCAAACAGAAAAATGCTAACCTCCCAAAACTATTTAAAGGCTAAAAATATGATTGTGGCTAATACAAAACGACAAATACATTATCGCAATCACAACAAACACCACGTCATATACAAATATATTGATTGATGTATTAAAGGTTAATACATCAATCAATGTATTTGT
The DNA here is from genome assembly GCF_044657685.1 of Stegodyphus dumicola. NCBI lineage: Eukaryota > Metazoa > Arthropoda > Arachnida > Araneae > Eresidae > Stegodyphus > Stegodyphus dumicola. The sequence continues at coordinate 225,047,835 of NC_140773.1, read as the reverse complement.
CATGATGGCAATGAGATTCCCTAGCCGACAAGTGTTAGAAAGTGACACTCAGGAATCAATGTAAGAAAAGTCATTCAGTACACCTACTTTTCTTGAGAATTGCATTCTATTTTTCTGTATTTTACAAAAAGGAAAAAATTCTAAAAATTCAATCTTTTCTATTCTGGATATTGAATGTCTGGATTTCAGACTTAGTACATTACAAAGTCTGAAATCGGGACTTCGGCGATTCCGGATTTGGGTGTGTGTGTGTGTGATTATGGCAAAGCCTCGAGGGCTATCTGCCTAAGAGGAGGGATGCCTTCGTGGAGGACTTTCTAAGGGAAACTGGCTCGTATACACGTTACACATGGGGAAAACCACGAAAACACCCATGCAGCCAGCCCGTCCGGATTTGGGATTTTTCCAGACATTAGATCATCACTTTAAATCTAGTAAGATGACATGTAGAAATTATAAAATTAAAAATATGAAATCATGCTTTATGAAATAATGAAGTATTTATGATCTAAAGGGTATCAAAATTTACAAAAAAAAAAAAAAAAGTTTAATATTTATTTTTTTACTGTATTAAACATTTCTTACAATGTAAGTTGTTTAAGTTGCTTCGTTTTTTGTGCTAATACTTTCTCTTTAATTCTGTAGACAGACATAATTTCTTGTTTAGTTACGTTGTTGAAGTCCTGTAACTACTGTTTCGAGAATTCCGAATAACTTGTCAATCAAAATTTTCTCGTTTTCAGTAACTTCTCTGTCACTTTCTTCACCATCGGTAGCGGTACTTTCCGAATCTAGAACCATACTACAGATTTCGCCATTCATTAATTGATTGATGACTGAGAAGCAACTGTCATCACAGTGAAAAACTTCTTTTATATCATCGTCATTTATTACCGCTTCTCCACATTTCTTTACAGAATCCGTTAATTGGAAAATTTCACCTTGTTTTGCGATATCCGAAGACCTATAAAATTAGCGACTATCATCATCAAATTTAACTATTCTTCACTATACATATTTGGCTAAGCATCATGAGTTTGGCGACTAACGACAAGTTGTTCGGTTAAATTGTATATTGCTTCTTTTGTGCAGAGACAATTAAGCCTGAATTGTATTAGTTTAGTTATTTATTATACTTATGTCTATTTCTTGCACATGCTTAATCAGAGTTCTGAATAAATAAATTCCCACTAGAGTCGTAGCTAGGGTTTTCAGCGTCCAGGGACAACTGAAGATTTCGCGCCTCCTACTGCTTGCCAAGGATGGAAAACATTTAATTCTAAAATGTTGTAACATCAGTTTGGCGCCCCTCGGATTCTGCGCCCGGGGACAGATGCCCCCTTGCCCCCCTCTAGCTACGCCCCTGATTCCCACATATACTTAATCCTTATTTAGGCTCGGCGCTAGATATCTTACCGCCTGATGCAGTCTTTGTGGGTCCTAAATTTTGCGGCCATACTAGCAATGGCTCTGGTTCTGGGTTTGTGTGAATAACAAATCAGTTATTCTTAAATCAAACAGCCCTAAATGTAATCTTTGGGTCTATGAGTATCATCAACAAAATATATTTATAGCATATGGAGAGAAATTTTCCGTCGTCAACATTTTTTAGCGCACCGTAATCATCGCCAAGCGTAATGTCAATATAAAAGGTTACCGTACTCCTTTAGTATTCTATTACTAAAATAAAAATTAAAAAAAAAATTTTTTTAGGCATCGCTACATGAGTCTATACTCAAGTTGTCATGTTTTGATAAACATGCAGTGATGAAAGGAAGATATAATAAATAATGATTCTGCAGGTTGGCGTCAGATCAACTATATAGTATCTACGTAAAATTTTTCGGTTTGAGATGTGTGCTAAGCAGATACGCAGCAACAGAGCCAAATTACTCAACGTACAAATTTATGCTAAAATAATTGTTTCTTCAATAAGAAGATGGTACTTTTCCGTTTCGCCGACGCAAATCTCGACAAGCAGACTTTGTTGGGGATAGCATATAGTATACACATGAAAAATTTTAACAAATGTTAGTTCTAAGAATTTTTAATTTTGAAGGCATAAACATTTTAATATGATTTAAAATTTTGTAAAAAGCCAGTAAATAAAGACAATAAATTTGTAAAAAGACTTTAATTTAAAATTTACTATGCTTTCATGGTTCAACATTCTGATTCGCCAGTTCGTATCACGTGACCCCAAGTGATCTCATTTCACGTAAACTATACTACAAAAATCTAATTTTTCTCAGTAATTATCTACATTAATTTCAAGTTAAATCTTAATTTGGAATACAAATTTAAATGCAAGAATTATTTCAATTCGTACGAATAGCTTACTCAGAAATTATGTAAAAGTGCAGTGCTTTACTTCGCTAGTGCATTCCCATTTATAATTAATGAATTTAACCCTTGACTTTGCCTTTTCTATATTTTCGGGTGAGAGGTGTGATTGCATCCTATAATTGACTTTTGAATTGACCGTGAATGGTCTTAGAGCATAAAACTTAACTATCTAGGTAAAAATATTGTAATTGTATGCCAGTATTGAAAGAAACAATCAATCTGATAAGAAATTGCTGCGACTAGTTTTGAAAATGAAGCGTAAAAGCTTACCAGCGAAGATATTCCGTTTGGCATCAGTTGTATAATTATTGGCGACTTTATGGTTTGCGCTGGCAAAACGGAAAAGTACTAAGAAAGTATTTTATTTAGTGTCAAAGTGAAATTAAGAATCGGGACTCTCCAGATGTTTTATTATGCGCGGAGGGGGGAATCAAATGCGCATGCGTAAAGCCTACGAAAAAACGTTGTTTGTGGTTTTGAGGTCCGGATTTTAGCAAGAAGGTTAGAATACACAGCCAACTCTATAATGGCCTTGAAGCGCAAAAGTCACGTGATCAAGATGGTCGATTTGTTCTGACCAAGGAGGTCAAAGGTCTATTCTAACTAGTGCTGTAGAAGTAACGAGAAATTGTGTACCCGTATGTATTCGTTACTCGGTGAACCAGTACTCGTTACTTTTGTATCGTTACTCGTTACTTTCGGTAAAATCGATCGGTATTCGTATCCTGAGCCTATTTTATCGGTATACGGCCCTATGCGATAGGAAGTTTCGCGTCGTATTTTTGGATACAAATAATTCACCTCCTTTTGTGGTGTCTCAGAAGTCAGAAGCGCCTATGGAAGGCCGTCAGAAAAAAATAAAATAAAAAATAAATAACGAAATAAAATAAATATTACAATAATAACATTAATTAGTAATTAAAATACTAAAAAATTACTTATTAAAAAACTTAATAATTAAAATAATAAAAAATAGTGATTAAAGTAATGAATAATTAAAGTAACATAATAATTAGCAACTGAAATAAAATACTTAATAAAATAATAAAATAATACTTAATAATAAGTAAAATTTAACAAAAATGTAAAGACAAATAAAAATTAAAATAATTCTTAAATTTATGATGAATTGTTAAATTATAAAGTAAAATACCAGACCTTGTCTTATTGGCTTAGTACTTTTTCGTCCTTTCTCATTTCATCCCAGCTCCAAAAAGTGTCATTTCGTTCGCTGCCTTCCCCCGCCAATTCCCTCTTTTCCGTTTCATCCGCTATTTGAAAAATAGGTGTTTACCTGTTTCTACTTCGACTTAGCTTTTGATTTCTAATACTATTTATTATTTTATGCAGACGAATTATGCTGAGCAGAACAATGAATTTCAGACGTGCTCAGAAGGTGTTGTATCTGAATATAATATCGTGGTCTTAAAAAGGTGATGTTCACTACCAATGTTTGTTTATGTTCTCAAAAATACAGATTTCTTAGAAAGTGACCTCTTAGAGATGTCGTAATTAGATGATTTGCTATAACTATTTTCTAATAGTTAACGGAATTAATGTAATTTAGTGTCAATAACTCGAAGAAGCAAGTTTAAATACGGTGCAACAAAAATACAGAAGTATTTTAAATGACTAAAATATTCATATTTTGTCAATGTCAAATTTTAAAAAGAATAATTTTGGACAAATTATGAAATCTAACTTTTAATGTTGTCTTCTGGTTCCTATATTTATAGCTGGCAAAGTTTTATACTCGTTATGAAAAAATAAAAATACAAGAAGTTTGAGTCCCGTAGACAGAGATTGACCGGGAAATTTAATTTCGAAATTTGCAGTCTTTGATGCCATTTGTAACTTGCCTTCGGGTATCGCTTAATTAAGTTAGAATAATTCGAGGAAATAAATTTAAATGAAGTGCAGCAAAAATAAGCATAATTTAAAAAGTTATGCGGTAGCCATATCAAATTTCACTTTTCATAATGACAATAAAACTTTCCCAAATACAAATAAAGAAACTGGATTGGTGTTGGTGTATTTAATTATGGCAAAGCACACTAGGGCTATCTGCCTAAAGGGAGGGATGCCTTCGTGGAGGACTTTCTAAGGGAAATGGCTTGTATACACGTTACACATGGCGAAAACCACGAAAACACCCATGCAGCCAACCCGTTCGCGGGATTCGAACCTCAGACCGAACTACCAGTGTTCAACGACGTTACCGCTCGGCCGCTGGTGGGCTAAAGAAATTGGGAGACCGCATTAAAGATTAGATTTCGTTATTTGTCTGTTATTCGTTATTTCGTTTGCTGCTGCTCCCCATTCCTTTCATCAGAACCGCTAATGACGAAAGGGTGAATTTCTAGTAAAGCATGTATATTAATGTTCATTATACATTTGTCACATTTTTGCTTTCTTTCAAAACAGCGATAATGTGATTCTGTTGCTTTAGAAATTAATAAAATGGACCCTATGTTATAAAAACCTAATTATATTCAGATACACGCCTTTTGCACATGTTTGAAATCCATTATTCTAATCAGAATGCCTACAGAAAATATTGAATCAATATTAGAAATCAAAAGCTAAGTGAGAATGAAGTAGTAAGAGTCATGTCGTATAACCTGGTTTAATTGAAGAAAACAGGTGCTTGCTTTATCGAAAAGTGAACACCTATTTTTCAAACAGAGAAGAACCCACCAGCGCTCGAGCGGCAAAGTCGCTGAAGACTAATAGTTCAGTCCAGGGTTCAATTCCCGGCTAACGGCTGGCTGCACGGGCATTTTCGGGGTTTTCCCCATGTATAACTTGCATATGAGCCAGTTTCCTTTAAAAAGTCCTCCACGAAGGCATCCCTTCCCTTAGGCAATAGCCCTAAGTCGTAACCAAATAATCCGAAACCGAAAAAAAGGGAATTGGTGGGGGAAGGCAGCGACGAAACATCGTTTTAGAAGAATAGGCTACATCAGCGTTTCCCAACCTTTTTTGGCCAAGGCACACTTGTCGCGGGGAAAAAAATCACGAGGCACACCACCATTAGAAAATGTTAAAAAATTAATTCTGTGCCTATATTGACTATAATAAAGTAATTCTCTTGAATAGGAATCAAATAAGCACAAAGAAAGTATTTTATAATTACTTTATTATGAAATATTAAGTAAACAGAATAGTGAAAAATTATAAAATACTTTAAGTGCGAAACCTGGGCCTGTTTGGCTGAACACAAAGCTGATATTTTGGCTGGAATCGAAGAAAGACACACACGTAGCTCTTCGTCAACAGTTCTCAGTCTCTCTCTGTATTTGGTTTTCATAGCAATCATGCTTGAAAAGCTAATCTCACACAGATATGTAGTGGAAAAAGGGAGCAATGTCAAAATAGCTTTGTTTGCCAGAATGGGGAACTCCTTGGCAGTATCCAACCAAAAACTGTCCAAAGGTAGATCAGCAAATCTTAGCTTGCAACCACGATTTTGTCTCAGTTCAATTAGTTCCTCCTGCTCCTGTAAAGTCATTTCCTTTCCAACAACTGATGCTGAGCTATAAGGGTCCCTAACCCAGTCAAGGCATTAAGTGGAGACTGAAGAGAAATAAAATGACAACTTCTCCTCAAGAGTTTTTAAATGCTTAACTATTATCTCACACAGTGCAGCAGTGTGAACACCTTGCCATTGCATGGTGAATGTGAACATTTCAAGATTGCCACTTTCCACGTGTTGATGCCAGAGTTGCACCTTCGAACGGAATCCATTTATTTTATCTGTACTTGTAAGCAGGTTTTCATTTCGGCCTTGCATTCGGGTGTTCAATTCATTCAGATGATGAAATATATCTGCCAGGTATGCCAGCCTTGCACACCACACATCACTTGCAAGCTGCTTTGCGTAATCTGACCCCTCATTTGTCAGAAACACTTTAAATTCCTCCCGCAGCTCATACACACGAACCAAGACCTTGCCACGCGACAACCACCGGACCTCCGTATGAAACAGCAAGGTTTTATGCTTTGCTCCCATCTCCTCACACAAAGCTGCAAATATGCAACTTTTCATGGGTCGTGACTTTACAATGTTTACCATGCGCACAACATCATCCAACACATGAACTAAGGCTGATGTTAAAGTCTTGGCTACGAGGGCCTCGCGGTGTAAAAAACAATGCGTAATAATCACATCTGGATTTCTTTCCTTCACTCTGCTTACAAAGCCTTTGGTGCGCCCGACCATGGCTGCAGCTCCATCGGTGCAGACACTTGTGCAGTTTTCCCACTTAAGTCCTCCTTGTTCAAGGTATTCTGATGTGACCCGAAAAATTTCTTCTCCTGTTGTTTTTTCTGGCAATACCTTGCAAAAAAAGAAGTTTTCTCTAATTGTATCACCATCAACAAAACGCACATTAGCTAAGAATTGAGCATGTCCACTGATATCAGTAGACTCGTCAAGTTGCAATGAAAATTTCTCACTGATACGGATCTTTTCCAAAACCACACTTTCGATGTCTGCAGACATGTCATTAATACGTCTGGAAATTGTGTTGTTTGAGAGAGGGACTTTGGCTGTTTCCTTTGCTGCTTCAGGTCCGAGCATCTCCTCTACAATAGCTTTGCAGGCAGGAAGTATTAATGTCTCTGCCACAGTGTGCGACTTTTTTGTCTTGGCTATATCAGCAACTTGATAGCTAGCTTTAAGAGCTCTTTCATTTACCTTTGTTGTTTTTCTCATAAAAGTTGCCTGTTTCTCCATGTTGTCACGCAGGCGAACAAAATAGTCCACTTTCTTGTTTTGAAGCAAAGGGTGTTTCGTTTGGAGATGGCGTTTAAGTTTGCTTGGGACCATAGCACTGTTAGCTAGCTTTTCACCACACACCACGCACAGTGGAGTTGGTTTGTGTTCATCTCCAGTGAAAGTAAATCCAACTGAAATATAGCTTTCGCTATATTGCCTTGCGCCAGAGAATTTAACCATCTTTGCTTTCTTTTGACCCCCACTCATACTCGGGCTCTCATCTGGCTCCAGATTTTGTTCAGAGTCCAGTTCTTTCCTTTTCAAAAACTTGTCCATCACTGCAGTATCAGTGTCTCTCTCCTCACAGCAGCCGTTGTCTCTCTGACACTGTGTGAGGCGTCTGCCTGCGTCTCATGGGGGCGGGGACACGGCGGACACTTGTCAAGATTGGCAGGGGGAGGAGTTATAGCACTGCACAGCGCCGTGACCACCTATGACATTGGCAGGGGGAGTGACGGGAGGAGTTATAGCGGGCGAACAGCACCGTGACACCCAGACCCGCGGCACACCACGGTGCTTCAGACGGCACACTGGTGTGCCGCGGAACAGCGGTTGGGAACCGCTGGGCTACATAACCAAATTTCTATCTACACTCTGGTAAACAGTACATTATTTGCTCATCAAGGGCCTAAATTTAGCTAATGCTTGGCTTGGTTCTTAAATTGCAATTTCAGCCACAGCCCCCAAACCAGACGATGTCTGGTATTTTATTTCATTACTTAGTTGTTCATCATTAATTTAAGAATTAATTAAATTTTCATTTGTCTTTACATTTTTATTGAATTATAATAATAATTATTTAATATTCTAGTTGTTAATTATTTTATTATTGCATTAGTTATTTTATTTGTTTTTTATTTATATTTATTTATTTATTTATTCATCTTTACTGATGGCCTTCCATAGAGCTCCAGCACTTCTAATTTTAAAAATTAAGTCCTGACTACAACCAACGATTGCGAAAATAAAAGCCAAGTAACTTACTTAGTGATAAATAAATAAAATAAAAACCAAGGCTTTTATTTTTGCCTTACTTGGCTTTTATTTTATATTTATATACATATAAATGTGTGTGTACTTTACATTTAATTATAATGATATATATATATGTACTTTACATTTAATTATAATTTATTTAAAATATACATATTTACGTATTGTAGTATTACCGATTGCAATAAAAAGGGAGGTGCACATCTAGATGTTATAATGGGCTCATATACAAAATTTCTAATCGTTTTTGAGTTATGTGAAATGCATATATACGTACTTACACATCACGAAAAAAGTCCCTTTCAAGTATCAACTTAATCATAATCATTAGTCATAAGTATCAGCTTAGAGTAAATGGGATTACATTAACAATCCGTTTCTGGGGGAAAAAAAAAAAAAAAAAAAAATTGTGTTTGTATGTACAGACGTCACCCAAAAAATAGTTCACATGGATTCCGTAATCGTCAAAAATGGATATTTCCGTTGAAATATGATACCCAAAAATTTTTCTCGATTACAATACTTACTTCCTTTTTATTTCTCGATTACAATACTTACTCCTAAGTAAAGAACTTATATTAACCTACATATTCTTATTTAAACAATACCTAAGTGCAGTATATAAATATTTCAAATCAATAAAATCTCCCTATGGCACGCTCAAGAAAAAAAATCAATAATCATCTAAATTTTCAAATTACAGACATAATATGCGCTATAAATCTAAATGTAAAAAGCGAATACAAAATAACGCTTCACGCTATCAAAATTGATCATTTTCTTAAATATCAACAACTAAACAATATTTCAACTAAAACACATAATGTGAACAAGAGTTTGCCCGATGAGTTAACCAAAAAAATTCGAAATTATCAATGAAAAATGTGGCACACGGGTATTGTTAGCAAATGTATCATTCGTATTCGAACAGCAACCGCATCATTCGTATTCGCATAGAAACCGCATCATACGTATTCGTATAGCAACCGCATCATTCGTACTCGAATAAACCGCATCGTACGACAGATGCGAGTAACGAAATGAATTTGTGAGTACCGAATCGGTACTTCGAGACAACCGTTGTACCCGTTACTCGGTAACGAATACATGCGGTTTGCTACAAGGAGGTTAGAATAGAAGGAGGGAAGGTTCAGCTCAAACGGTGAAGCTTGGCGGCCATCTTCCTGTTATCACCGTGACTGGTGCAAGGAAATCTGTCATTGCAACATTTTTTCCTTTTCTTTTTGAAGCATGTCAGCTTGTATTGCATATGGATGCACAAATAGATTCTCGAAAAAAATTCCGGGCATTATTTTTCACACGTAAGTATCAATTTTCTTTTTTATGTAATATGACAACTATATCAAAAAATATCACAATGTCATGTGGTTTTCTATCCAGATGTGAAAAAAAAAGGACTTAAAATAGGTTATTTAATATAACTATAATCAAAATATATTAAATACATTTTAATGTTTCTGTTTATAGCTGGTATCTTTGTTCCTTAAGATACAATGCTATATGGTAGGATTTAAATTGTATAATTTGAACGTTTTAGTTAATTCGTTTTATAACTTTCATGAAAAGTAAGAAATCAATTGTTACTATTTTTATTAATTGTAAAGGTGTTAAATAAAGCAATGCTTTTCTTTATATATTAATTATTATTCATTTTTTTAAGTTAAGATAAACTGTTCTGTTGTTAAAAATTTTTTGCATAAACTTACAAATTTCTGGGCAGTATAGTGATAAAATTAAGTAAAATATTTACACAATTGAACATGTGGAAAGATGTATCCAAAAACTTATATAGGTGTATTTCTGTAATTCAACTTAATTAAAGGCAGTTTCTTTGAGATTAATAAATATGAAATGCGCATAAACTGAAATCAATGAATTCACATAAATCTGTTTTATTTTATTAAGATTTATTTTCTAACCTAAGCAAATCCGTGAAATATGCAGAAACATCATTTTTTAAAGGCTTAAATGTTATGCGCATGCATTTAGATTTCGAACTATTTCTTAATAATTTGCTGTACATAGTAAATTATGGATATCATCTTTATTACTTTAAAACAAAAATTCAACAATAGCGAGGGATTTCATTATAAATTTAACATATTTTTACTGGAAAATAAATGCACGGAACAGCTTAGAAACACGTACATGTCACTGCCGTAATGCAATGTTTTGAAGTCACAAACATGGACGCCGCTTGTTCGGCGGAGTTTCATTCCCCGATAGTGGAGGAAACTACGAACCCTCCCTCCTTCTATTCTAACCTCCTTGGTTTGCTACAGCTCTAATTCTAACCCCCTTGGTTCTTATGGTAGCGTGTGGCTACGAAACTGTGGTCGTGAATTTTGTGGATATATATTTTGCCATTAGTGTTATGTAAGTAGATTATTTTGGTATTCTAAGTGATTTTAAATAACGTGAGCTTTATGTAATGGTAAATAATAGTTTTATCTATATTTCTTTTATATATTTTTAATTTTTAGATTTATTTGGGAAAATATGTAGCTGTTTTCAAGCCTATGCAAGTGTTTCGTTTTAACAGCGAATGCATTTACTTTAGTTTGAACATTTTGAGCAGTATTGGTTTGACTATTTGTTTGGAAATCAGGAATTCTTTATTATTTTTGATTATTTGTTTCTAATAACATATTGGAATACAGAATGCCTCGACATTGCAGTGTATTTGGCTGCAAATCCAATTACGACAAAAATGAGAATGTCACTACTTACTCTTTACCTAAATTACCTAAAAGAAGAGCTCAATGGTTAAGGAAAATTCCGAGAGATTTAAGCAAATTAAAAAAACCCGTAATTTGTATAAAACATTTTGATGAATCACAGATAATAAGAAAGGACTGTGTAATCTATAAAAATGAATATAAAGAATATGACAGAAAAAATCCCTGGTCTCATTCAAGGTGCTGTGCCATGTATATTTGAAAATGCTCCCTCATATTTAAGTACAAATAAATCCGAACCTCGCAGACTTGTTGATGTAGAAGAAGTAAATTATAAGAAAACCATTCAGGAAAGTTTACTTCAGCAGAAAGCTGATTTAGAAAAAAGTGCATTAAAATGTCCTCAAGATGTGGTCAATTACTTTCGGGAAAACATATGTAAATATAAAAATAAATGGTTTTACTTAGATGACGATGATGATGATATAATTCGCTTATGTTTATATGCAGCTCATGAAAATTGTCCAAAAATTTTGGGATGCATCATTATAAGTACTGACATGAATTTGAGGTATACATTGAAAATCGGAAAGAAAGTAAGAAGAAATTTTCAAAATCACCCGTTGTTGATACAATTTCAGTATTACATGATTTAATGAACAATGTTGAAACTTCTGTTACTAATACAACATTTCCATCTGTGTTAGAATCAGCAATTACATTACTAAATTCTGTTGATTGTAATTTAGATAATTCTGAACATATTTCTTTTATAATAGAGCAATTAAAATTGTTAAGAGTATCAAAAAATAATAGGCGTTACAGTAATAGAACTTTAATTTTAGCTTCAACATTATTTGTGCAATCTTCTTCGGCATACAATGCTTTACTAAACTGCGACTATTTGTGCATTCCAAGTACTCGAGTCTTACGCAATATTATGAGTAGTTATTCATTGTCAAAATTAAGTTTGGCTGGCAGCAATAATTGTTTAGAGAGGAAAAAATGTTTTCTTAATGAACAAGAACTTGTAGTAAATGTTTTATTAGATGAAATTTACATTCAGCCTATGTTCAACTTTAAAGGTGGTTCTATTTATGGAGGTTCTCATGATAAACCAGCACTTGCTGCCAAAACAGCTCAGGTTTTCATGATAACATCAGTTTTTTCTTCATATAAGGATGTAGTTAGTATTGTTCCAGTTAATGGATTGCAAGCTAATGAGTTACAAGATATGATTCAGCAGATTTTAATAGCATTAGAAAATATAGGATTTAAAGTTGTTTGTTTGATTTCTGATAATAATGCTGTGAATAAACGCACATTTGAACTAATGACCCCTAATAAAACTTTGCAGCCATATATTAAGCACCCTTTAGATGATTCAAGGCTTCTCTTCTTTCTTTTTGAAACAGTTCATATGTTAAAATCAGTACGCAATAATTGGTGCAACAAAAAATTAATTACATTTCCTGATCTAGAAAATAATGATATTTTAAAGAAAGCTAACTTTAAGCATTTGGAAATCATGTATGATATAGAGAAATCTTCCATTGTTAAATATGGCCATTTACTTACAAATAAAGCTCTTTATCCTTCAACAATTCAGAAACAAAACGTGAAAACTAACACTTCAAGTCTTAAATGAAAAAAACATAGCAGCATTAAAATGTATATCAAAGGATCATGCAGATGTTTTTGTGAACTCAGATGAAACTTGTGATTTTATTTCAGTATTCACAACATGGTGGAAAATTGTAAACTGTAAAAGCAATTTTGAAAGTAAGCTCTTTAATGATAAATTTCGTGGTGCTATTAACTCTCAGAATGTTGAGCAGATTAATTTCTTAAAGAAACTAGTATTGTGGCTTAAGATATGAAAACAGTCTGTTCCAATAAAAGAAACTTTATCACCACAAACATTTCAGGCATTGATAATAACTACAGATGCATTCATTCAATTGATTTCATATTTGTGTCAAAAGTATGAGGCTGAATACATATTATTAGGAAAATTTCAAACTGATGCTCTTGAATCACATTTTGGAATGTATCGGCAAATGTCAGGTTCAAATTATTACATAAATTACCTACAATTATTAGAAAGTAAGAAGAAGCTTCGTTTTAAAAGCAATATTATAATTTCATCATCAAATATCAATATCCCTTTAACTTTTCTTTTACCAGATTATGACAAGTATTCTATCTTTACCTTTGTGAATATTGATGATTATTCAAATTTACTAGTTAATGATTTTTCTACAGAAAATGTTCCTTCTGATATTTTACCAGTGCTAGTTTATATTTCAGGTTATGCTTCCATGAAAGAATTAAGGGTGGTAAAATGCAGTATTTGCCAGGACTGGTTGCAAAGTGTTCATTCGGTAGATATAGCAGATGTTATTTTTGGTTTTCTTAAAGAATTAGATAAGGGGAAATTAACTTTACCGTCTGAAGTTGCTTTACTAACATCTTCAATTGTACATTTCTTATTTGGTGGAATTCTCGAAAGCATGGAAGATACATTTCTTATATCGGTAAAGCAACTGGGTATTTTATATAAGTTATCTTGCATACAGTTAGGTAGAATTAACTTTAATTTAACAGATACATAACTTGTAAAATAATGTTAAATAATTACACAAAATATAAAAATGACAAAATTAATATAATGTTCATATAAAAAAGTTAAGAAATTTACCAGTTAATTTCAGTTAATAAGTCACAACTGTTTGTTTTTATGTATGCTTCTGCATAAATGATGTATGATATGTAGGATGTGTGTATATGGCACAGCTCCAAGTTTTATGAATCTATTTTTGATAGTAGAATAGGCCTGCAATTTGGGGACACCACTGTAAAAAAAAAAAAAAAAAAAAAAAAAAAAAAGGAGCCTAGTCACTTACCTCTTCGGTGGTTTGGAAAAAGTGATACAACATAAAATTGGAGCTGGCACAAATAGAAGGTTTCCTTTTTTATGAATGTAATTAGCATTTAATTTGCCAAAATTTTCTTGAAAGATTTATTTATAGCATAACATGCATGTAAGTTTGTTTTTATACACAAATTTCCTAGCATTTAAGGAATTTTTAATTCATTTCCCTGTTTTGATAAAATTGTGATATTTAAGTTTTTATTAGTGAATGAAGTGAAGAGAGATGACTATGAATATTTGCATTCTAAAAATTTATATAGCTGATGCGATGGGAGCGGCATGAATTTTTACAAAATATTCTGCTCTTAATATTTATTTTAGTGTTAAGAAAATCTAAATAAAATTTATATCTATAAACCTATTGAATTTTTCCCCTTTTGTGGATTTTATATTATTTTGGAAACAAATTTGATTTAGATTACATAAATGGATTCCATTTTTATTAAAATTGCAGAAATAAAGTTTTTATCTGGTGATTCTCAATGATATTTTTAGTTACATAAACAAAGTACAATTGTTTTAAAAATTATTGAAAATATTCATTTTACCGGCTGTGAAAATATTACACTATGAAAAATTTAATGCAAGTCATGCGACCTAGTCACGTTTATTAATTTTACTTATATTTATATTAAGAGAAAACTATTATTTTTGGCAAGTTAAGTTTCGCGCTTATAGCGAAGAGAAAAAGATCGACTATTTTGATCACGTGACCTTCCGAAACTGATTTCGCTTCAAGGCCATGATAGAGTTGGCTGTGGTTAGAATAGAAGGAGGGAAGGTTCAACTCAAGTGGTGAAGCTTGGTGGCCATGTTCCTGTTATCAGTGTGACTTGTGCAAGGAAGTCTGTAATTGCAATATTTTTTTTTTTCTGTTCTTTTTGAAGCATGTCTGCTTGTGTTGTATATGGATGTACAAACAGATTTTCGAAAAAGATTCCTGGGATTACTTTTCATGCGTAAATATTGATTTTCTTTTCTTTTTTTTTTTTTTTTTTTTTTTTTTTTATGTAATTTGATAACTATGGTAAAAAATAACACAATGTCATGTTGTTTTCTTTCCAGATGTGAACAAAAGGACTTAGTAATAATCAAAATATGTTAAATACATTTTAATGTTTCTCTTTATAGCTGGCATCTTTGTTCCTTAACATACAATGATGTATGCTAGGATTTAAATTGTATAATTTGAATGTTTTAGGTAATTCGTTTGATAATTTTCATGAAAAGTAAGACACCAATTGTTACTATTTTTATGAATTGTAAAGGTGTTAAATAAAGTCATGCTTTTCTTTATGTGTTAATTATTATTTAAGTTTTGTGAACTGTTAGGAATATAATTTGTGCATTTGATCAAGATAAACTATCTTTTCTGTTGTTAATTTTTTTTTTTTTTTTTTTTTTTTTTTTTGCATAAATTTACAAATTTGTAGGCAGTATAGCGATAAAAGTAAATATTTACACAACTGAACATGTGGAAAGATGTATCCAAAAATATAGGTATAGGTATATTTCTGCAATTCAAGGCTGAATTGCAGAATTCTTTGAGATTCATAAATATGAAACTTGCATAAACTGAAATCACTGAATTTACATAAATCTGTTTTATTTTATTAATATTTATTTTCTTGTTGTTGGTTGTGAAAAGAATCTATTTAAAACTTTCATTTAAAAAAAAAATGCAACCTGTGACTATTTTTTTAGATAATTATGTGCTATTAATTTCAGTTTAAAATTACTTTAAATGATTCTTTAATAAATTACAATATTGTGAATAAATCAGAAATATCACTTCTTAAAGAAAAATTGGAAAGTACATCCAACAGGTTGCTAATAAAACCTAAACAAATTCTTGAAATATGCAGAAACATTATTTTTAAAAGCTTTAATGTTATACACATGCATTTAGATTTCGAACTATTTCTTAATGATTTTCTGTACAGCGAAGTATTTCATTATAAATTTTACATATTTTTAGTGGAAAATACATGCACGGAACAGCTTAAAAACATGTATGTTTCACTGCCGTAATGCAATGTTTTGAAGTTACAAACATGGACGCCGCTTGTTTGGTGGAGTTTCATTTCCCGATAGTGGAGGAAACTGCGAACCCTCCCTCTTGCTATTCTAACCTCCTTGGATTTTAGGTCATTCCGGATATTGGACGTCCGGATTTCATACTTTGTACTGTACTATGTAATTAGTTTTGTTAAATATGAGTATTTTATATTATAGGCGTAGAGAAGAAAGGAAAAAAATTGCGGAAAAGGGTGTCCCTTCAGTGTGGGGGTATACCCCTGAAAAGATACTAGAGTAAGTATATGTAATTAAGAAATTTAATTGTTTTTTATTGTCTGTATATGCAAAATGAATAATTATAGGAATAGTAAATGGGAAGGGTGAAAGAGACCTATAAATAATATTTCTGAATTACAAAACTTGCTGCAGAGCAAATATAGTCATAACAGTAACATCACGAAATCTCTAGTGTTCTTATCTGATTTACTCAGTAGAGATGTGCTCTGAACAGTGCTTTAGAGTGTGGTTTGCTTAGATTTTCAGAAATGCCTTGTTATTTTTAAATGAAATTAACAAGATTTTATATAATTTCTTGCTGATAACATGTGGCTAAGTATGCTGGCATATCTTTCAGGTGTATTCTCAAAACTGAATGAATTATATCTGTTGATTAGATGATTCTTTGATTGTTTTCAGTGCCCGTATCAAAGGGGTTTGAAAGGAAACTTGAGTGACTGGTTAGTTATGGAAAACAAAGTTTTTCACCATTTACAACCTTAGAATCATTATTAATAGAAAATTATTGTTATTGGAAAATAATTATGTAATGGTATGTTTTCACAACTTCAAATTCTGAGGTCAAATTTGAAACTTTTTTTCAAGTTGTAACTATTATAAATTTTTTTGGGTTCATGATCTTTCTTGTGGTTTTGAAAAGAACAAATTGTTATCAAATAGAACAGAATAACTAATTGAACTCTCTAATGACACTTTGATTAAAATTGTATGCAGAAGGTATAGTTAATTTCTGGAATTCATTACCACTTAAAATGGAGTATAGTGAACTGTGCATATTATAATTCAGTTAGCTTTTATGTATATGTGTAAGAAAGGGTAGTATTACTTTGGTAGACGGTTGCACAGATTTTTGGTGATTTACATTGGCGCAATTGTTGGTGCAGTTTTTACAGTCTTCAGCCATCTTGAAAAATGCTGTTTTTATGTATTTCACGCATAGTAAATTATTGAAACTTTAAAAAAATAAATATCGTTAAAAACAATGGATTAATTTTTTGTTGAAAACGTTGTTTTCTTAAGATGGCTGGCAAATGTAAATAAATACATTTACTAAGAGTATAAAATGTTAAAGTAAGGTTAAATTATAAAATTTCATATAATAGAATAAAAACACCGCTATAAAAACATTGCACTAACATTTAATTGGAATAAAATATTACTTAAATTGAATATTGAATTAAAAACATTAACCAACGTTTAAAAGAATTAAATTTTTCAATTACTTAAATTCAAATCCTTTAAAATAAGTTTTATAGGATATAATTATTTAACATTAAAACATATGTGGCAATAAATATCTCAGGAATTTTTGAGAAAAGTGTATTAATTTTTTAATAAAAATTGAAGTATACAATAATAAAGTAAAAGGAAAATATGTACTTACATTTTTTTAAACATTTTACCTTAAGTATATTGGTAAGTACCAGGAAAAATAAAACGATCTTCATCTGTTATCCCCATCTCTCGCACTTCATTGAAGAAGCAATTAGCGAGGTTTCCTCCAAAAACTTTTAATAAATTTCCTCTGACCCTTATAACAATAAATAAATCTTTGATTAGGAAATCCAGGTTGGCCAAAATAAGGTCTCAAACGGCAATTTTTTTATGCCGATACCAATAATTCTTGGTAATTACCAATAACAACATTTATCTTCGAAACGGAGACATCCATTTGCTTTGAAATCTGAGGAATTCGAAGAGATGAATAATAAAATTTTAAAATGGCGCGGTAATGCACAAATATTCGGTAACCAATAAGGGAGCTGATTATATCATGCATAGAATTAAAATTATTTAAATAATCGTTCATAATAAAATCATATTTAAAAAATTGCAAAATTAAATTGTATTTTAATATTTAAGTAATGTTTAAAACATTAGATTAAATTTATAGATAGTAAAACCAATTACTTTTAAAATAATGTGATGTCATTCATTACATCATTCACAACATAAAATATCATAAACAATAAAATTTGTATTTCAAATAAAAATGCAAAATTAAATTCATTTTTATTATTTTGAAGTCATAAATAATATTTAAAACACGGAATTAAACGCATTATTTTAAAAATAAAATGACAACAAAGTATCGGTTACCATAAATAACTTGTCCAGCAGTGGATTTACCGTAAGTTGTATCGCTCGCCAAAATCCGTGCAACCGTCTACCAAAGTAGCACCGAAAGGGTTTTTATCTCTTATTGAAATGAAAATTAGTTGTATTTTAAAAATAAAAATATACTCGTAGTAATGTATGCTGAAAAAATTGCTTTTGAAAGGGAGAAGAGTAAAATGATCTGCAGAACATTCTAATTTACGAAAGTGGTCCCCACTTGAAAAAAGTTTTAGAAATGCTGCTTTAGAAGTAATCTGGCAACATCACAAACATCATAAGTTACAGAGCTTTCAAAATGATTTTTATGTTTTTACAATGTTTCCTTATGTTGTGCTAGCTAAAACTGACATTTGCCAAAAAACAGTGAAACTGAAAGATGAAAGTTAGAGCATTTTCACCAAAGACTTTGTGAATACTTTTATGAACTTCAGCATAAAAGTTCAAGTCTCCAAGTTTTTGGAAAATTTAATATATATACATGGTTTTTTTTCACACCATTATCAATTTTCATGCATGATATAATACAGTAAAAAGTCTTTAATCCGAACTCGTAGGGACTTCGACGATTCCAGATTATCGGTTTTTCTGAATTATAGACCATCAGTTTAAATCTGCTAAGATGGCATGCAGAAATTATAAAATTAAAAATATGAAACTGTAATTTATGAAATAAAGAGCAATTATGATCTAAAGGGTATCAAAATTTACAAAAAAAAAAAAAAAAAAAAAAAAAAAAAAAGCTCAATATTTATTTGTTTACTTTATTAAACATTTCTTTCAACGCACGCATGCGTAAAGCATACATTACGCATAGTCGAAATTAGAAAATTGCAACCAGAAAAGTATTTGATGTGTCTTCGTGATATTTATAATGACGAGGAATTTGATTTATATCATATCAAAGACGGAGTACATTGAGATGAAATACATTTAGTAAATACATTTAGTAAGGAATTATAAGCCGAATAAAATAAAAACATCTGCCCTGAAGGTAAGGATAGTGCTGACAGATCAACTTCCAGTTCATTGCGCGCCACGTCCACCCCCCCTCGCAGAGCAGCGTGAAATTGATAAACAGATTTCGGAATGATTAGAGAATCAAAGGATATGCCTTTATCCATTTTTTGCATCAATTCCACGTTTTGTTTGATGGACATCGAAACATGCTTTCGCTTTCTAGATCCTTTGGTAGCTCCAGAATCAGAAATTCTTTTTGACATAATCGAAAGTTCAAGCTTACTTTTATAAAATTGCTCGGGTAGAGTAGACTTTAAGGTACCCCTTGTATTATGGCCAAGTTGTTGTTTCATTTATCGCCAAGTTGTTGTTTCATTTATGGTAGCCTGAGTAGTTCAATGTTATGGAAACCCTGTTGTGACGTAATCGGGTGCATGATTCTAGGAAATTTTGAATCATGGGATGCTTTGTAAGCATTTTTGTGGTGTGTGTTGGTTTGATTCTTTAGACGGTAGAATGGCCGAATGTAGTAAGATTAATTTGTAATTTGAAGTTTCTGTACGATTCGGAGCAAAAGGGGAAAAGAGCTTTAATTTACTGGTGTGTAAATGAAGGTTTACTTAATAGCCATAATAAGTGTGCTGTATGTAGGAAGGATATGCGTCTAGTTGAGCGTAAAAACCGTTTAAATGGATTTGTATGGGTTTGTAGGAAGAAAGGTTCAGATGGTCACTATGTGAAGCATTCAATCAGAAAAATTACTTGGTTTGAAAAACGTCATTTCAGTATGATTGATATTTTGATTTTTACGTGGCTCTGGGGATACGAAGCGAACTCAAAAATCATGCTGAGTGAATATTTGCTTTTGGTAGTGCTTAAATGTATAACATGTTTTTCCTTTTTTATGCTATTTTATTGTTTGGTTTAAAATGTAGTTTATTGAGATTATGTATTTTTTGTTTGTCTATATTTTAGAATTTGGTGCTCCTTTGACCTTTTAAGTGAAAATATATCGATGTGTACATGGACAAAGTAAAGGGAGTGCACAATGCAAATTTGTGCAATTCTGGGATTTTTTTTTTAAGTGAAAATAGATCTACGTGTACATGGATAAAGTTAAAAGAGTGCGCAATGCCATTTTTGTGCAATTCAGGGATTTTTTTTTTAAAGTGAAAATAGGTCGACGTGTACATATATAAAGTCAAAGGAGTGCACAATGCCATTTTTGTGCAATTCGGGGATTGTTTTTTAAGTGAAAATAAGTCGATGTGTACATAGATACCAAGTTTGTGCAATTGTTTGTCTTGTTATTTTGGCTTTGTGTAGTGGCGATTTTTGGCCCAAAAATCGCTGCTTCGCAAGCCAAAATAACGAGTCAAAGAATTGCACAAAATCAGTATCCATGTACCGCCAAAAATCGCCAAGGGATACCCTAAACTATACTTTTACCAATTCTCTAACAGTCTGCAAAAAATAATAAGCCAGATCCAATTAGAAGATTAAGGAACAATGCAATCTACAACATTAACTGAAATAGATAATTAGATAATTTTAGCTTAGCTTATACTGTCCGTTATACATTAAACGTGCATGCATAAACTTATTATGCGCATGCGTAAAGGTTTATGCACATGCGTTACGTTGTGCAGGCTTCTGCTGTTTCTAGATGCTTGCATCAGTGTCCTTCAGATCATACTAGATTGGAAGTGAATTATTTAGTCTGTACTGCTTTAATCAAATGATTAAGTCTTAAGGGTTAAATAACCTTTTTATTTAATTGACTAGAAATGCACTGCTTTCCCAAGAGATAACCTCTGTAACTTCTTTGTGCTTAAATTAACAGAAAGTTAAATTTCAATTTAGGTAACGTAGTATGTGACTACGCATAAAATAGGCTGCTAAGGCTGGCTCAGGATAGTTAACTATTATGTTGGTGGTGGCACGATGCTAATGCTGAAATAAACTTAGGCAAAGGTGCTGATAGGTAATGGCAAAACGAGCTGCCAGCAGCTCTGACTCTAAACATTCAAACCGCCAGCTTAATGTACAATTACTAATTTGCATTTTGTTGAGGACTATGAAAAGAAGATGTTAAAGTAAAGATTCAAATCATAATAACTATTTAATTAAAATAAAATCTTATAACTGTTAAAATAAACACTCAAAAAGTGTGTACAATAGTCATGACTAGATGTAGTACTTCCGTTTAGGAGGACTATATACAGCATTATCTGATTTTCTACACATATGGCATCTGTAATATTTGGCATCTACAGATGTATCTTCATATATCATCTTCAACTAAATAGTTTATTTTCTGAAGATTATTTCATTATTTCAGGCTGTGAAATTTTTATTATCTGTAAGAAACTTATTTAATTACATGTGAATATTACAAAAAAGTAAATTATTTTTGCAAAGTTCATAATTTTTTATTAATAAATTTTTTAAAGTATTTCTAAAGCACCTATGCAAATTGATGAAACTCAAATACTCAAATATATATCTAATCCAAACATTTGTCTATATATATATATATAAAAGCCCTCTTCGCCCCCTTTTTTTCAATAATTATGCCATAGCTGAGCAATACAATTTTGCATTATGTGGAATTTATATATAAGAAAAGGGTAAGACTTGCCATGTAAACATACACACATAATATTTATTGTCCTCTTTTAGTATATGAAGGATATTTTAGGCTTTTGATTTCATTATCTCTGATTATTCAAGACAGAAAAATATTATTAAATTCTATAAAAATCATATGATATACTTTGTATTATGTTTTGAAAATTGGCTGATTTTAAGTGAGTCACATTCAATTCATTGTCTGTAAAACTGTGATAATGCCTGTATATATAATGGAGGCATTAAAATTTAAGTAATGCAAATCAGTAAATTCAATATTTGTGTATGTGAATTTTGCATATAAAAATAAAGTATCATAGTTATTGTAGAAAGTTTTATGATGTAGGAATTTTTCTCGGCAAAGGCCATACAAAATCAGATTTTCTAGTTACAGAACTCTTCTGCTCGTAGAGTTAAAATAATTTTCATGAAATTTTTTAGCACCCATTTAAAAAAAAATTATAATTAGAAATATGCATCTAGGCTGGATGTTTAAGTTAGTAAAGTCTATGGCTATCTTTTTCAAGTCTTGACTATGCATAAGTAGGAAAATGTACCAGTATATTGTCTGTGGTTGTCATCTACAGAGTGAAACCACTGTGAGCAATAGGAAATGAAATAGTCATTTTCATTTCTACATTTAAAATAGTCCTTATAGTGTTCTGCATCAATTATTAAATATAATTTGAAAAATTATCAAAAAAAATTTCCTAAAATGAATACAACCCCACAGAATAATTGTGATAATTCTCACAAAATCTAAACCATCCTCATTAGATTTAGTCAGATGTTTTAAACTAAAATTGCATATTTAGATTATATAGATTATTTTAGTTCCTTCCTCATCATCATAAAAATGTATTATCAGGGATCACTCACGATTTTTATGAGCTTAATATAAATTGATATTGCATATTAATCATATTCTGATTTTGAAATATAAATTCATAAAAATGCATGGCTTTATTATTAAAACAGTTGCTTTTATATTTATTTTAATTTAATTAATATTAAAAATATGTAAAAAATAGTAAAATCATTTATATTGTTAGCTGTGCTTTTCAGTTTGTTTCATTCCATCAGATGAAAATGTAACATAATATTCATCTTGTGAGTAATCATGTCTAATGATCATAACTGCGTGTATCCCATTTATCAGTTATTTTTAGGAAAATAAATAATCTTTTTGAATTTGGGCTAAAGGAATATCTTAACCACTTAACTGCCGCGGGCGTATATATACGCCTTGCTCAGCCGATGCGTTAACTGCCCCAGGCGTATATATACGTCCTTCCAAACTGCTATCATTTGCTTTGCGCTGCTACACCTAAAATTATTCGCAAAGTTAACGCATCGGCTGCGCATCTGGGGCAGTTAACGCATCGGCTGCGCAAGGCGTATATATACGCCCGCGGCAGTTAAGGGGTTAAATGGACTTTTTACAGGACAGATTTGCAAATGAGTAGAAAATGGATTGATATTCACGTAAAGCGAAATATTTCAGACAAATCTGAGACTGCTAAATTTTGTTAATATACTTAAATGCAGTGTGTACTATTAATCAATAGAGAGAAGTGCCATATATCATATTGTTAATAAAATTATGTATTAATAAAAATATTGAATGAGTGGAATGCAAATGTATAAATATATGTACTGTGTGTTACTAACGAAACAAAAATTTAAAGTGTTGCATATTCTGATTATTTCTAATTATAATCTTGGTATTGAAATATATAAACTTTCTAAATCTCATTGAAATGCCATTTAAATTCAGTCTCATAAAACTAATTGTATGGGTAATATACTACTGTAAAGTATTATATAAATATGTGTTTGTACTAGATATTGTTGCATTTTTATTTTGCTCCGTATCATAATTGACTCTCAAACTGCAAGTGTACAAATGTTTATGTAATCAGTAGTATGGCAAATATAGAAACCTTAATTTTTTGCTATTTTTCAGTTGTTTAGTGCTTTTTTTTTTTTTTTTTTTTTTCCCCCATGGTTTTGCAGGTTTGTATCTTTGGCATAGACGTTGTGATATATATTTGTAGGAAGTAAAAATTTATTTGCATTTTCTAAAATTTACTTGTATTCATTTTTAGATGTATTATAATGTTGTTTTTCTACTTCAGTTCTGATGAAAAGGACACAGAAGATGAGCAAGATTTAATAACAAAAAACAAAGATGGTATGTATTATTATTTCTCTAATAACTCTTTTGATGGAAATTTATAGTAAATTTCTATTAATTAGTGTCCAAGACTTCAGAGTCATATGAAGTACTGGTAACTACCCTTGTATTTCCAGTAGTTAAAAAAGGTGGGTGCATGGGTTGTCCTTCATGTGGAAGATTAATATGGGTCTTAAGAAAATTCTCTGTTAGAGCTTAGCTCTCATATCAGGTAACTCTTCTGTCATTTGCCGTAATCATTTAATCAAGACATATTTTTGTAAAATATAACTTCATATTTATTCTGAGCTAAAAGAATCATGAATTGGGGGAAAATGTACTTTTTCTTAAGAGCTACTTTATTCATTAAAATAAATTTATTTGGCCTGTTAAAGATGGAAACACTGATAATATGGCTAAAAAACTATGCATAGTAAAATATAAATAAATTATTAAATAAAAAATAAGAGTAAAATCAACTTGTACTTAAAATAAGGCCAAAAAAAAAGCAAGCTTAGTTTGGCACAGATTTGGAATAAGTCTGTATCAGTTTCAAGGGCATTGGACATAAGTCTCTTTTCTTCAGGAGCACATGCACGCACCAAAAAAAAAAAAAAAAAAAAAACTGATGTGTACACCACGTGACTTCCTTGTACGGAATATTAAATTATATGCATTTTTTCTTGCATTTAAACTTATTGGATTGAATTAAATTTATTTCATCATTAGCACATAAACCACAATAGAATAAATGCACTCTTGAAAATTCACTATATTTGTTTACCATAGCGACACTCTGGCACTTAACAGTGTTACATTTCGTTCATTTTTTAACTCAGAATTCACAAAATTTGTATTATCTTAAGAATTATCTAATCATTGCCACTTATTCTATTCAAATACTATAATAAATCTAAAACGTTGTATAAAGGAAATTAAGCTAACAACAACAAAAAACAAAAAGGGTTTTCACAGATGATTCAGTATTTCTCATTCATTTAATTCAGTTTTTACTTCGCGACAAGGCAAAAATACATAAAAACTCAAAATATCTGTATTGAAAATTATGCTGTTTCAAATGTAAACAAACATTGCCGCCGGTGCAAAAGGCTTAGCAGCACTTAAACAACTTTAAATTGTTAATAATTCTAAAAATATCGCATGCAGATTTACTAAAGGCATAAAAACCTTAACCGGAAGATAAGAACAACATAATTCAATCATTTTTAAAGCAAAAAGTGCCCAATTTACAAACATATAAGAATAAAGAAACTGAGATTACAGAGCCAAGTAACAGAGTGGAGATATATATATTTAATGTTGTATGATCTTAAATTCACTTAGTGCGAAATCAAGTTATTCTACTACGTATGCAATAGCTGCAAATTAAGTTAATAATAATTTATTTATGAAAGAAATAGTGATTATATTATCTCTTAAGATTAATTTTAGTAGAATTATCTAAAAAGAGTGAATCCATAGTTAGTAAGTTTAATTCCGAAAATTTTTTTAAAGTAACTTGGATGTAAATTGTTAAAAATGTTTAACAGGGACTTGAATTAAATCATGAATAACAAAATTTCAATTGTAAAAAGAAATTAAATTAAAAGCAAGTAATTAAATAATGAGCAAATAATCATTGCCATTGATTGGAAATTAGTTGACTTTTCAAGGGGAACAAACCATCTCTCCTTCAATGTACAATAATTAAGAAATAAATACGAAGGTGTTTCGTCCTTTACTCAAGTAATACAATTAATTTCAATTTCTTTTCGTTATATACAGTTTAATTAAAATTAATTTCATATTTGCTATAAATGTAAGTTTGTAGGCAATAAACAAATGTAAGATTTTTTTTTTTTTTTTAAATACACTGCCATAGACTTTCCCATATAATCTTATTTTTCGGGCAATACTTCGATTTCTTGAAATCCTAAACACATGAAAATTCTCTATAGTTAAGCATATAAAAAATAGAATTCACGTTAGAAAGGCCAAATTTCCACTCTGAGATTTAAAAAAAGAATGTCATCTTATATACGAAACAATAACATGCCGAACAAATATTAATTTAGAAGTCAAACAACAAAAATCAGCGTTATATTTTCAAATTTTTACAGGACTGGTTTCGATGGTTTTACCGAACCATCATCCTCAGCTGCAAAAGCGCAAATGAACAAGATAAAATATAATGTTTACGCTGATTTTTGTTGTTTGATTTCTAAATTAATATGATCTTAATTGTTATCAACCTGAACTCAACCTGTATATCAACCTGTATATTTCATTAACAATACAAACCTACGTTTAAAATTGAGATTTTGGGGAAAGAAAAAAACGCGGTTCCATCTTGCGAAAATCAACTTATTCCGAAGGCTTGATTTGATTACAAAATCTTACTAGCATTAAAGTTGCTGCAGATGCCACCAATCATTGTGGCAGAAGTTTAAATAAATGCATGATTTTTTTATTTAGTTAGATATACAAATCATGGATGTAGATACATTGTGGGTTTTTTATGCCTGAATCCCATAACTTCGAAAATACTCTACTTCAGTCCCAAGTATTAATCTTTTTTGGATATGTGAAGAACTTATATCTTTCTTTACAAAAATTTAAAACAACTTATGTAGAAATAACCAAATTGGCATTAAATCAAAATGAACATCGTGTGATTTTGTTATGATGTGATGCCTATCCATTATTGGAGCTAAATAACATTGTTTGGCAATAAAGTACATGCATTAATATTATTACAAGCTCTACAATGGTGTTATAAATCTCTCATTTACAGTACACTCCCTATTATCCACGGAATTGGGTGGCGCGGCCGCCGTGAATAACAAAAATCGCGGATAATCCGAAAAAAGCTAAAAACTGGCATAGCAAAAGAGAAAACAGTCATTCCAACTTTGAAACATTGTTTTATGTACAATAAAACGTAAAATAAACAGCAGGTAATGTTTGACTAATGCTTTATATTTTAGTATATCACTCAAAACTAACCTAAAATGCATTTTGTTAATGAAAACAGAAAAGTGCTTTGTACTTAA
Source organism: Stegodyphus dumicola (assembly GCF_044657685.1). Lineage (NCBI taxonomy): Eukaryota > Metazoa > Arthropoda > Arachnida > Araneae > Eresidae > Stegodyphus > Stegodyphus dumicola. The sequence goes on along the minus strand of NC_140773.1, from coordinate 225,020,831 downwards.
AAGAGGCGTCAAGGATACACAGAAAAATTAATACATATGTACTGTTTTAATACTGTAATATATTATGTAATGACAATAGCATAACTGTAAAACTACACCTTTTTGAAGAAATCAGTCATTTGTGTTTGCTTCTTGCTTTGGAAGCATTTTCTCTTGATCCGAGATTGCATTTTTCGTAGCATAAGTTTCTCGGCCGACTCCGCATCGTCTTGTTCTTCCAAATAGCTCAGCAGTCTGTCGACTTGTTGCAAAGCCGCTTCGTCAGTCTTCCACATCTGCACAGTGGGCTCTTCTCCGCCTTCATTTTGCTGTCCTTCATTCTCGGTCTCTCCCCTTGCTTTCTTCACAATTTCATCATCTGTCAAGCGTTCGAAGCCAGGTTCATTGATGTCACACTCCAACCACTCGTTAATGTTTTAAGCAGCGATGTTCTCACCACCCGGAACTGTTTTCCCCATATCGGCAAGAGTTGCCATGGGCGTGTCTACATCTTCATTCTCTTCTTCACTACTCAAAGGGGTTAGGTTGTTGTTGGCATCAACATTAGGCATGAGTTTTCTCTATGATTTTATGAGGGTCACCGAGTCCCATGCAGATGCAATATCGTAGATGCTGTCCAAGATTGTGTAGTGTTTCCTAAACTCTTTCAGATCATGACCATCTTCAATTTTGGTCATTAGCAGCTTGGTTCGGTATGTTCTCTTCATTGTTGCAATGACTCCTTTGTCCATGGGTTGGATTAGCGCAGTAACATTTTGGGGGAGAAACTTTGCAAAAATTTGTCCATCAGAAGACTTTAGCATGCTTGTTGCTGGATGAGAAGGCAAAATTTCCTTTCAGGCCTAACAACTCAAAAAAGGTTTTTGCCTTCGCCGCAATGATAGGACCATTTACAGGAGTACCCTCTTTTCGAACTTGAGCTAACCACTCTGTCAATGCCGTGTCTAGCTCATCAAAGGTAGAATCCATCTGCTGCCTTGTAGCGCCATTTGCTACTTTGGAAATTAATTCTAGTTTTTTGGACAATCGTCAACACAACCTTCTTTTGTTTTCCTGACATTTTAAATCAGTAACTGTTAAACATAGAAAATGCCGTGGTTCGCAAAGCAAATATTTATTATTGAGATATGTAGAGATACATGCAGTGTTACATGCAAAGAAACACAAGCAATGATAAGTACAAGCAGAGTAATACAAGCAGAGATAAGCAGTTACAGAGGTCATATATATAACTTTATAACAGATCATAGACACAATAAACAAGACACAATAAATAACCAATCAAAAATAACATAAAGAATGAGATTAAGTTTCAGAATAATTCGGACCTGGCTGAAAGTTAATGAATGTATTGGACGTGACAGAAAGCTATACTTCCTTTTAACCAGTAAGAATGCGATTATAAATATCTCAACACTCCCCCCTTAATCGCACATTATACAAAACATAGAAGAATTACAAAATTTTTAAACAGCTCAATGATAACAGTTCATAGAATTTTGTTTTGGACAAAGCCTTAGTTAACATATCTGCAATTTGTAAACCTAACTGTACATATTGAATTCTAATATTATTTTCTTTAACAGACTTACGAGTGAACTTTAATTTTATATCTATATGTTTCAACCTACCTGAAAAGTTTTCATTAACAATACTTTTGATACGTGACTGGTTATCCTAAAAAATATAAACATTTTTAACACTGGAAATTTCATTTACTACATTTTTTATCCATAAAACATCTTGAATACCTTTACATAAAGCAATTATTTCAGCTTATGTTGATGAAAGTGCAATACACTTTTGCTTGTTACAGCACCACATAATAGGACAGTTTAAAAACATTATAAAGTAACCAGTAATTGATTTCCTATCTTGAGTATCTCTCCCCCCAATCTGCATCTACATACAAACACAAGTTTGCCCTTTCCAAATCATCCTTTTTGTATATCAATTTGAAATTTAAGGTGTTTTTCAAGTACCTAAGGATTCTTTTTAGAGCACACCAGGCAACATCAGTAGGATGCTCCTGCATTTGGCTTAAGCAATTTACTGCAAATAAAATATCTGGCCTTGTGATATATGCTAAGTAAAGTAAAGATCCAATTAATTCTTTGTATGGGCCATGAAATGCATTTCTTTTCTGAAGATCAGCTGCTGTAGATTTTGGTTCAATGGGGGTTTGGGCTATTTTACAATCAGACATTTTAAATTTATCAAGTAATTTTTCAATATATAGTTTCTGATCTAAATATAAACAATCAGGCTCAAATTTCAGTCTAATGCCCAAAAATTCTGAGACCCTTTCAGATTTTGACATTTCAAATTCACTAGACAACAATGATATTATAATATTTACATCCGAACCTGCAATTAATAAGTCATCTACATAAAGAGCCATAATTACTTTCTTACAATTTAAATTTCTGATCAAAATGCAAGGTTCAGAGTCCAATTGCTTAAAATCTAATTTAATAACAAAATTAAGAAATTTCTGATACCATTTTCGAGGAGACTGTTTAAGACCATAAAAATTCTTTTAAGTTTACATTTCTTACCACTCATATCATCATATCCTTTTGGCTGGTCCATGTAGATGATTTCATCTAACTTATCATTCAAAAACGCTGTCTTGACATCTAAAGTAAAAGTTTACAGACCTTCATTATTGATAATTACCAGGATTAAACGTAAAGAGCACATACTAATCACTGGAGAAAACGCATCTGTATAATCTATGTCTTCCGTTTGCATAAAGCCACGAGCAACAAGCCTGGCTTTGTAAGTTCCATCTCGTTTTTTACGTAGAACCCATTTGCAGGAAATGGCTCTTTTATCAGGGGGAAACTTTGTAGGTCCCAGACGTCGTTATCTTCCATAGATTTCATTTCCTCATCCATAGCTCTTTCCCATGGTTCTTGTTCTACTTGCGGTAGATTTACAATATCTTCAAATGTCAGAGTGTCTTGTTGTGCAAACATTACTTGGTAAATCTCAAGATTAGGATACCTAACTGGCTGTTTCTTTTCTCTTGAAGAATTTCTTTGTTCCTCCTTCTTATTTGCAGCATTTAATTCGCCGTTATCAGTGTCTGAAATTGATTTGTCTTCATTTTTAATGTCATCATTGTCATTTTCACTCAAATCAGAACTATCGGGAATATATTTTTGATTTTCTTCTTTCTTCTTTTCTTCATTAAATTTAACATTTCTGGAAACAATGATGCGTCTTGTTTCTGGAATCATTAAACGATATCCCATTGTGGAATAACCTACAAATATCATTCTGACAGACTTTTCATCTAGTTTCTTTCTTTGCGATGGTGGCACAAGAGTATAAGCATCACAGCCAAATACACGAATGTTTGTTAAATCAGGATATTCACCATACTTCAGAAAAAAAGGAAGACGATTGTCAATCGAACTATTTGGGAGTCGATTATTTATATAAGCAGCCCTAAGTACTGCTTCACCCCAAAGGAATTTTGGTAATTTTGCCTCAAGTATCATTGCTCTAGCTTTTTCCAGTACAGTTCTATTTGCTCGTTCAGCAACACCATTTAGAAAAGGTGTATAGGGAGGTGCAGGATCTATTTTTACACCTGCTCTTTTAGCAACTTCATGCAATTCTCCACTGACATATTCTTTGGCATTGTCACAGCACAGTTTTGTAACAGTTGGATTGAATTTAAAGAATAGCTTGAGTTCATCAGCAATGTCACTTATTCTTTTGAGCAGTCTGATTTCCATAAATTGCGAGTAGTCATCAATTATAGTCATGAAATACTTTTTCCCATGGAATGTTTGAGGTTCTATTGGACCACATATATCAGTGTGTATAGTAATAAGTGGTTTGGATTCTTTTATGCGAGGACCCTTTCCTATAGGAATTTCCTATAGGACCTTTTCTTTTATGCGAGGACCCTTCCTTTTTCAACACCATTCTTAGTTTTACCACAAATATCACCAATTCCTTCCACTTCTAAAACCGCCGACTTGGACGCGCACTTAACAGTTCCAGTCTTAGGCTTAATTGAGGTAAACCATTCCTTGTGAGAAGACATATGAGAAGTTGCACCAGAATCAATAATAAATTGATCATGCACAAGATTTCCAGCCATAAAAGATATTGCAGGGGATGCATACTTACTACTATTTGAATTTGCCTGCGTTTTAGAATTATCAAAATATTCACTTTTGAAATGACCAGTTTTCCCACAGTTATGACAGACGCAGTTCATTTTTTATACAAAATTTAACAGAATGTCCTTTTCTTTTACAATAAGTACAAAACAATTCTTTACAAGCACTAATAAAAACAGAGTTATCCGTATTTGGTTTAGAATACTTATTTTCATTTTTATAATCAAACATAAGAGATTCACTATCAATAAGTCTACTTGTAACAAAATCTAAACTCAAATTATCGCATGGCTGATTCTCGAGAGATGCCTTAATATTTTCATATTCCTTTGGCAATGACATTAAAATGTAAATGATAATATCAAAGTCGCTTACTTCAGAGCCAGAGACGCGTTGACTACTCACCAGGTTCATTATGCTGTTGATATGCTGTCTCATTGACACATCCTTGGATTTCCTTATAGCTAGACGTTTACGCGTTAAAATTTGACTCACTGCACCTTTAGTGCTATACGTAGCTTGTGGTTTCTTCCATATTTTACATGCCATGTCTTCACGTTGAAGAGAAGCAATAACATTATCACTTAGAAGCGCAAGTATTAAGGCATAAGCCTTTTTTGATTTCAAAACACCTGCAACTCTGTCCGCAACTGCTTCTGTTTCCAAAAATGTATCCAATTCCTTTGCCGTAAACATTGCTTGAACTCTTCGACACCAAACAGTAAAGTTATTAACACCGTCAAATGGTGCTACACCAAAAGCTTCCCTTTCATTTCCAGAAAAAGCCATCATTCACGATAGACCAAATCAAAATTACGCGAACAATAAATTATTACACTGGAAGGTTCAATTAGGGAAAATATCAGCAAATTCTAACTTTTGAAGGAACCACGCTCTGCTGTTAAACATAGAAAATGTCGTGGTTCACAAAGCAAATATTTATTATTGAGATACGCAGAGATACACACAGTGTTACATGCAAAGAAACACAAGCAACGATAAGTACAAGCAGAGATAAGCGGTTACAGAGGTCATATATATAACTTTATAACAGATCATGGACACAATAAACAAGACATAATAAATAATCAATCAAAAATAACATAAAGAATGAGATTAGGTTTCAGAATAATTCGGACCTGGCTGAAAGCTAATGAATGTATCGGACGTAACAGAAAGCTATTCTTCCTTTTAACCAGAAAGAATGCGATTACAAATATCTCAACAGTAACAAAAAACACAAAACCAAAAAGCACAAGCACTGAACACAATAAAAGATAAGAAATTAACTCTGGCCGGTTCGCAAACACTATCAGGCTTAAACTAACAATAATGAGTGGAAGAAAGTGGACGTGTCAGTAAGATTAAGACGAGAGAGGGCGGTGGAGCGGGCACTGCAAGGGTGAGTAAGAAATCCCTTGCTCATCAGAGGGGAAGGTTCCGAGAAGGCCTGGGATATTTTTGCCATAAATAAGCACGATGTTAGCAAATTTAACGTTTCACTCAGTTTTGTGAACATTTTCATTTTCTTTGCTTTATGCTTGTTAAAGAAAAAGAAAAAGAAAAAAAAAAAAAAAAAGAACTTTGTGTGGCAGGCGTGGATAATCGCGAGTCTACTGTACTAAATTCTTGGAGAAAAATCCTTTTCTAAAATTCTGCACTATTCCATTTCCTTGAACTTCCTTGCTAGTTGAATGTCGTGTAGTCAGCCTTTAACCATATAAATTTTTTCAATACTTATTAATATCAAGTAGTTTTGTTTTATTACCTGACTGAATTTTTATCAAGTTTTTAGAAATACTTTAAATATGCAAAGAAAACAAATGATGTAAAAATATGATGATAATGAAAAATTTTAAACAAAATGTTAACAGCAAATAGTAAAAATATGCAAAACAACTGACAAACGCACAGTAATCCATAGAAGATGCATCAGACGACTTGGGTAGCATGCATTTAGAGGGAATAGCTGTAGCTTCATTTCTCAGTTTTGCAAAAAATAGAGCATTAGATTTAGAAGTATGACTTGGAGCTTTATCCTAATGGAACTTAACACAGTAAAGATTGTTTAGATAAAGAGATGAAATTTCTTCTTTAAAAATAAGTGTTAAAACATATTTCTGATGGTAATCCAAATTAATTTTGACATTTTTTAATACTTTCCTTAGTATAAGTTTTCCATTATAAGAGAATCCATTAATAACTGTAAAACCGTTAGAAAAACCTTCCTTGTTTTCTCTGAACCAACAAAGTTTCTCTGAAGTCTTTTTCTCCTCTTTTTTGGTAGTAAATCAGTCCTTTTCTATTGCAATCAGATAAGCATATCTAAGTCTCATCTATTGTAGCTATACATTACCTTTTTTCACCTGCCAAATAATTTTCATACAGCAACATGCATAGAGTCTTACACTGAGAAACATGTTTCGGCATTAGACAATGAACATCATGTTTTTCTGTTTAGATTAGCTTTAAATCATATTTTATAATTTTGTTCACAGTGCCTACAGATATATTTTAAGATTTTGCATTATCTCTTTGGGAGGCTGGATTTTACTTTAAAACATGAGATGCGACTTTAGGTTTAATAAGAGCGGTACGCACCTTTGTTGAGTATGCATTTTTTCCCATCAGATGTAAACTGTTTCTTTCCTTTCGTATTAATTATGTCACTTGTTTTACGTGAAGAAATATTAAAGCCATGTTTTTCACATCTTTTTAAATAATTGAATAAGAGTATTTCTGTGTGGACAATGCAAAAATATAGCCTTCGATGCATTGTTTATTTTTTGGCAACATTCTAAAGAAAAGAATATTTTTAGTGCTGCAGATGATTTTTAAAACCTATTCTAATTTGATGCCAATCATGTTTTTTTTTAAAATTAATATTTTAATTCATGGAGAAAATCAAAATCATTACAAAAATGTGTAAACACCCTTTGTATGTATACCTTTATGTATACCCTTTGTATGTATACCCTTTGTATGTATACCTTTATGTATACCCTTTGTATGTGTACCTTTTGTATGTATACTTTTTGTATGTATACCCTTTGTATGTATACCTTTATGTATGGGGTATCCTAATGTAAATACTTCTTTAACCTTTGATTATTAGAGTATGTTTATGTATAATCAAACCACCACATGGTTCACAAGACGTTTCACTTTCCATATTACTTTTCATCTCATTTATTTTACTTATATTGCTTAATCTATTTTCTCTGTAAAACTCTTCATACTACATCATTCAAGCATTTTATTCTTTCTCTGTTTTCTTTTCCATCAAAATATTTTCAAAACTTAGCCATCTGACAAATCTGAACAAAATTAGAGAGAAAGAAATCAAGCTGTCTTCTTTTCTTCCCCCCCCCTTCCTCTTTTTTTTTTTTTTTTCTCTGACTGAGATGTTACTAAACAAGTTTCAGAGTAACCTGGCATTACAAAGTGACAGAGATTAAAAAGAGCCATAGTAGTTTTTGATTTTTCATTATGTATATAAATCTATAAATCTAATTGGCAGTTATTATAAAGTAAATCAAACATGTGTTCCTTTCCCTAGACCAGCGGTTCTCAACCTTTCAGCTAATGCATACCATCTAAATAAAAACTGAAAAACTTAAGTACCACCGCTACATTTTACAAGGTTTATTTTTCAATTTCTCAATATAAATATTAAAAATAAATATATTTTGCCATTTGTACAATGTATTGCTTATTTGTATTAAATATGCATACATAAAAAATATTTTAGATTAAAAATGGGTTACCATTTTTATTTAGTGTGAATTTGGGCCTGTTTAAGAGGGACAAATTTCTTTGTGTCTGATCTTATTTCACTTAGTTTTAACCGCAAATAAGGATCCACATTTAATTTTGTTCTGTTTTTAATTTTTAAATATAACATGGAAGAAAATCCTTGTTCACACAAATAGGTTGTACAAAATGGCAATAAAAATATATTAGCTTTATTTGAAATGCCTTTAAAGTTATTTTTCGGTTCAGACACAAGTTAAAAAATGTATTATTTTTTAAATCCTCAGTCCGAGTTCGATTACAGGAAATTTCTATCAATTTTTCTTCACAAGATTTTTGAATTTAATAGTTAAAAATACTTTTTCTTTGCGTACCACCGGTTGAGAACACCTGCCCTAGACTAAATATTTAATATCTATGAGAAATATTTATTTAATGTCTTTTCCAAACTTGGTTTTAGAAGTCATTTTATTTTATATATGCATTTTGTTTAGGAGTGAAATATAAATATTTAACTCTGTTTGTGTGGAAAGGGTTTATTTTACATTTAACAAAGTTATTCAAGTAATTATTTTTAATATTAACCCCTTAACTGCCGCAGAAAACGTACAAGATTCATTTCCCAGTGCCACGGTTTTTCACACAGGTGCACATATTTATGCGATGTATTAGGGGAAAAATATGTGCAAGTTTTACTTTCTAAAAACTGTTTACTTTCACAAAATAAAGAACAAAAGAAAAAAAAATGAATGCACAAAATTTAATGTTTTGAGTAAAAGTATAATAAAAAAGATCCCTAAAATGGAGTTTCGATCAGTTCATTCTTAGACCAGTAAAGTGTAATATCAAGTTTCAGTGTTATACCTTGTGAAATCAGTATGCCTAAAAAAACATATATTTTTTCTGAACTGCTTGAATGCTACAAATTTTGTTCTTGTTTTTTCGTTTGCAAGCTGTTGATTCATATACTCGTCTACAAAACAGGTAGTTTCATTAACAATATGAAGCATGAGCAGTTAATCAAAAAATAATTCAAAAAAGATAAATGCGTTTGAAACATGCATCATATCTTTCTTTATTCGTGGAACCTACTACAAAAAGTAAGCAAAAACGGAGGGCACAGAATTAAAAAAAAAAAAAGAAAAAAATGTTTTACTCAAACAACACCAGCCAATACCGCGCAGTCATTACTTTCACTGTTTTAGACATATCCCTCTCTCCAATTTCTCCCCACACTTCTCTGAAATAGTATCCTCTTTCACATACTTTGTCAAGGTCATTATGGTGTTGCATTCCAAAGCTGTGCGAATAATTTTATGGGTAGCAGTGCAAAGCAAATGATAGTATTTTGGAAGGGTGTATATATACGCCCGGGCAGTTAACATCGGCTGAGCAAGACGTATATGTACACCTTCGGCAGTTAAGGGGTTACACAATCAACATAAAAATATATTAAACATACTATGTACTGTACACATAGGTAAACGGAAACATAAAAAGAAAAAGGAAAAAAAGGAAAAAAAGAAGAAGAAAGAAAAAACTCGTAAAAAGAAGAAAAAGAAGAAAACATCTAGCTCAAGTGAGTCTGACGATATTGAAGAATCTGAGAGTTGGGTTGAAAAAAAAAGTAAGTTATTACTAGGTATTAAAACTCTGAGATTTTTATAACATATGTAGAAATATTTATTTCTATAATATAGTAATAAAATTTGTGTGTTTATATCATCAGCAAATTATTTTTGTAACATGTTCTGTAGAATTTAATTTTAAAATTCTAATTTACTAAGTATGTGAAACTGATGTCAGTTAAGATATGTCATTTTATTGTGTATTTTTTATCCATATACTAAATAATTGAAATATGTAGAAATTGTTTGGGGAAAGAAAATCAAAACAAAATAGGCAAATAATAAAAATACAAAAAAGATGCATTAAATGTGAGATTCAAATCAATATATTAATAAAAGAAAAGAAACTTTGTTAAATGCTTTGCTTAGAAATGAAAAAGGTAATTTATTTATATTACTATCTCTTGGACAAAATAAAATTTAAAAATGGCTCGTATGTGTACAGTAAACCTTTCCGGATGCACAAGTTACTTCTTTAACACATTGCACATTCAGCAAAATCACATATCACAAAGTTAATTTTCTATTAAAAAAAATGATTTAGTTCAAATTAAGAAAGTGTGTATAATTTATACAAACCTGAGTATTAATGTAATTAAAAGTGGAAAATGAAATAAATGTAAATTAAAGGATTTCTAACTGTTGCTTAAAAAGTTGATACATGGTACAATTATTTTTTTAAATAGCTGCGGATTTTTGTTTGGGACAGTGTCTGATGCATCTCATTCAACATTTCACATTAAAAAGTGATATGTTTTTCAGTATCTCTCATAAAGTGTTTTCTTCTTTCTCCGTTTGGGTCAGTTTCCATCACAAAATCAGGTAGTTCCTGAGCCTTTTTTTTAGCAATTTGTTTAACTTCTTATACATTAAAGGATTTTTATTTTCTTCACTATCTCTGCTTTCACCGTCTTATAAAATCGTCCAATTTTTGATATGTCATTTCACGATTGCCATTTTAAACTAATTCTTTGATTTCTCCTTTCATATCTGAAAAATTCTTCACTGCCTATTGCTTTTATAATTTGTACTATTTCCTTGGCTTGATAGAAATCCTTTAAAATGGTTGGTTTCTGGTTCAAAGTGCATTAGTAATGAGCAGCATCTTAAAGCTCCTGAAGAGTGCTAATTCGGGGCTGCAGTAATGTAAGATGGAGGAGATGTGGGCCAACTGCGTGCTCTGGATTATTTCACTCTGAAGATAACTGATAACTAATGCGCAGTTTGATGGGGATGAGTGTTGTCTATTTGGAAGATGTTATTATTGATTTCACTTATTAACAACATGACATAAAAATCAAGAACTTTATCTCTGTGTATTCGTACTTGCAGTGGCAAAAATGTGTAAATCAGTGTGCCCTTTCAAAATGATACCTACCAATACCATGATTCCACAACCTTCATACCAATGATTTTCACAGGTGTTTTCAAGCTTATTGCATGTATTTTCTTCCTCCAAATTGTAGCATGTCTGAAATGATTCTCCAAATGGATATGAGACTTATCCATTTGGAGAATTACCATGAAAATCCATAAATTACTATGATCAGTCTTATTTCCATAACTCCAATCATGGTAATTTATGGTGCTCCTGTCATGATGATCTCTGCACCATTTCAACTGAATGCATTTCATAGTCCAAATGAGAGGTACAAAATCTTAGATTTTTTTGCATACGACGCTCTTTTATGCTACCTATAACTCATGGTATATCTAATTGAGTTCGAATCCCGGCAAATGGGCCGGTTGCATGGGCATTTTCGTGGTTTTCCCCATGTGTATGTGAGCCAGTTTCCTTTAATAAGTCCTCCTAATCTGAAGGCATCCCTTAGCTCTAGAGTGGTTTGCCTTAAATTAAATAAACCAAACCAAATGCGATAGCTGTGTTTCTATAGCTGCTACATAAGCCCTTGAAATCTGGGCTAATGTTATTTGTCTATTTCTTTTAGCAGTAACTGTCTTGAGACACTGCTGAGAACATTTTCGACCTTCACCTTGTTGTCTGCGTCTTTAAACCGCTTCTAGGTTCTCGACATGATGCTTTTGACTATACTTAGGTCTTTGCTGATCTATGCTAGTGTGCATCCTGTTTCTTTTCTCCATTACATGCCATTTCTCACAATAGGTCAAATGCCTTCTCATTAACATGTTTCACCTTCTGCATGTGAAAATTTTATCTAGCCACTAATACAGTCCTTAAAATTAGGATTTAAACCCCCTTTGCACTTTTTCCCAAAAGAATGGGCATAAAATTGTTGTATATTTCTGTATAGTGAGAGTAGATATAATTGGAATACACGATAACGTTAACTTGGCCCTACCAACTGATGACCTCTCATTGAACTTCACTTAATAGCGTTAATATAGAGTACCTTTTTATAGTTATTCCTTTCATTTTTCCTGCAGATGTATTAGTAAAACCCCTTACTTAAACATGAATAAAAGTGTGGCACTATACATTTAAAAGTTGAGAACAGAAATTGTTAAATGTATATTTAATATTTGCATTTTTTTTTTTTTTTTTTTTTTTTGCCTTATTTATTTTCTCACTGTTTAATTTTATGTTATGTTTTACAATAATCTTGTTATTGGCAACATGCTTTATTTTACTATTAAGTTTGTGTGAATGACAACAGTTGTTCTTGTTTATGTTTCAGTAGAATAGCATTCTTAGCCGCACTGCGCTGCAGCAATTTTTTCTCTTAAATATTTCATCTTTTAGAATATCAATAAAGTTTTTATACAAAGCTGATGTTTTTTAGTTCAAGGCAACTAGAAAGAAAAGATTTAATCCCCCCCCTTTCTTGGTGGCACTGCGAGCCAAACAGTCACCATCATTGAAGAATGTAGCCAACAAATTCATGTTCTCATTCATCTGCCATATTCTCCCTATCTTCCTTTTTTTTTTTTTTTTTTTTTTTTTTCTTTTCTTCCTTGTAGAAATAGGTTTTAGAAAGCACAGAGAAAGGTGTGTAGCTTCACAAAGGTATTATTTGGACAATAACTGCTGGAAATTATTAGTATAAATATATAATTTATATCATCTCTGGAACTTTTCTAACAAACCATGTATTTAATAATAATATGACTATGAAATATACTTTATTTTAAATGTACATTTAGCTTTATAATCAACATTTATTACACAACATGAACTAAATTATTAGTCCAAAGGGCATTCGCTCAGAAGGGCTATTAATTTTGTTTTGGCATATTGCATTGAAAACTTTAAAATGCTGTATCACTTTCAAATTAACACCCTGTGTTTTTTATTTAAAGAAATTATATAATGAAGAATCTGCATAAATGTATGTATGTTTCTCACATTGAGATAAAACAGTAGTATCTAGAACCATCAAATTTTGAATAATATAATCCTTCACCCAAATATGGGCTTCTGAAAGCCTATTATCTATTTCATATTTTGTAAAACTTGAACGAGTTTTTGATTAGCCACTCAACTATTTCAAAGCGAGCAATGGCAGTACTTTATGGGGGGGGGGACATTTTTATCTGCAGCATAGGAGACTGTGTATCGGAAATTCTAAAGATATGCTCAATTTAAAATCATTTTGTGGTATTGCTCTTGAACTGAATTTTATGGTTTAAGTGCGAGGAACATGATATTTAATAAATAAAGGTAACATGCAAAACATTTAAAAAAAAAAAAAAACTTTTGGTGTAATATAAAATCTGAAAACTTTTTTTGGTACTTTTCCATTTTGCCGGTGCAAGCGATGAAGTAGCCCAAAATGGTACAACCGATGCCAAAGAGAATATCCTCGCTGGTAACCTTTTACGTTTCATTTTCAAAACAAGTCACAGCAATTTTTATCAGATTGAATGTTTCTTTTAATACTGGGATACAATTACACAGAATTTTTACCAGATGGTTCAATTTTGTGTCCTAAGGACATTCGCGGTAATTAAATCAATTAGGATGCAATCACACGCTCACCCGAAAATATAGAAAAGGCAAAATCAAGGGTTAAATTCATCAATTCTAATGAGAATGCACTGGCGAAGTAAAGCACTGCGGTTTTACATAATTTCTGAGTAAGCTATTCATACGAAATGAAATAATTCTTGCATTTAAACTTGTATTCCAAATTGAGATTTAACTTGAAATTAATGTAGATGATTACTGAGAGAATTAGCGTAGTTTAACATGAGATGAGATCATTTGGGGTCACGTGATATGATTCTTAATCTCTTTTTACAAATACAAATTAATGTCTTTCTACAAATTTATTGTCTTTATTTATTATCATATTACAAAATTTTAAATGATATTAAAATGTTTATGCCTTTAAAATAAAAGTTTCTTAGAACTAACACTTGTTAACATTTTTTAAATGTATACTGTGCCAATAAAGTCTGCTTGGCAAGATTTGCACCGGAACGGAAAAGTACCCTTTTTTTTAAAAATATTATTCAAAAGCAGAAATTGTTGTATTTAGATTTAGAATTTTGAGGGATAAATATTTAGTGATGCATCATGCTAGAGCTTATTGTTCAAATATGTATGTTTTAGTGTCACTTCCAACCTCACTTTACACAAAAGTAAAATTAATTATTTTTAGCTTCCATTATCCATTCCATATTGTTATTCCATTATCACAATGGAATAATAATTTATGTAAATTCCCCTCCAAAAGTAAAGTTCACACTTAAGATTAGTAATCAATGGCAAAGTATGTAATTAGCAAAAAATTGAGCAGCATATTCAGTTTTTTTTTTTTTTTTTTTTTTTTTTTTTTCATATGAAGAACCTTTATATGTTTAAATTGCATATTGCATAAATTTGAGTTTGATTAAATTAATGAAAATTTACTCAATGAAAATATTATGCTTTGTAATTGAAACCAATTCTTATACTAAATTTCAACAAAGCTTCTTTATGTTTTCAATGATTTATCATTATATATTTTCCTCTGTTTTGAAATAGAACAAGAGGAAGAGGAGGAAGACATAGGTCCTTTGCCGAAGACTCATGTTCAGTTGTCTGCAAAAGAGTAAGTTCAGCATCCATATTTACAGTAAATATTTTAAAGAATGTAGGGTACAAATTTATGAACAGTGATCATTTATAATAAAATTAATTATTATTTTTTTAGTTATGGGAAAGCCTTATTGCCAGGCGAAGGGGCTGCAATGGCGGCTTATGTAGCTGAAGGTAAAAGAATTCCAAGGCGAGGTGAAATAGGACTCACTAGTGAACAAATACAGGCATTTGAAGCAGTTGGCTATGTAATGAGTGGAAGCAGGTATTGTTTATATTTCAATATTTTTAATGAAATCAAATTTTTATTTGTATCTCTTATTTTAATTTTTAGTGTTAAGTTTTACCTTAACATAGTTTGTTGTTTTCTTTGTTCATAGTTTGGGGGGGACTCATCTCAGGCAACATGCATTCTTAAATTATGAACTGCCATTCGTATAAAAACGTAAACTTTGAATATAAAAATATCACAAAATGTGTCCCGAAATAAGTAGGAGATATTTACATATATGTAAATTTCAATATTTTACTCATATTTTTGGTAAAAATATACATATACTTATTGCGCATATACATAAATCTTTTCAATTCTTTACTTTGCATTTTTTAGTGAAAATTTACATAAATCTGTGCAGTATTTTTACTTAGCAGAAACATGTACTTTTCATAGATTTAATTTGTACTATTTTAACATTAATAAATTTATTAATTTTTACATTAATTTTCCGTATTTTTTTACTTTGATAATAATTTTGGTAAAAATTCATCTCAATCTCATGTACTTTTTATTATGTATTAATGTATATTTAATTGCATCGATCAACTTCGTTCTTTCTAAATATGCTGCTGCATTTAAATACCTAATTTTTGTAAAAGCGACATATATTTTCAGAAGTAGTACACACATATATTTATTACCATATTTCTTCTATAAATATATGGATGTTATGAATGTACTTTTCATATACTGTGACGTTTAACTAATATATCAATGAAATAGAATATGCAATGGATATAGTTATACTTTTACAGTATTTAAAATACACTACTGACACTTTTTTTCCATGCATATGTTGAAATTTTCCTCAGTTTATTCCACAGTCCATTAGGTGTTATACACTTAGTAAAAATGTATGAATTTAAAGTTGCAGGGTATAATGTATGAATTTAATATTAAAGCATTTACTTCAATGAAAAATAGATTTAATTTTAAAATCAATGAGAAATACAAAATTTTATTTAAAAAAATCACAATATTTGATATTATGTGCTGAATGATTACATAATTAAGCTAATTTAAAAAATAAACAACGCTTATATGTTTTACCTTAAAAGGAGACAAACAGAATAAGAGATACCTACCTATTTTTTCAGACTACAACTTCTGTTTAATTCACATTCATAAAAATATATTTGTAGTTTTCTTCATAGATAATTTATCTGATGTATGAGATTTCATCTTCATTAATGGACATTTTATTTAAATAAAATTATTTGTTAGTTAATTAATGTTTTGCAAAACTTGTATTTTTCAGATACAGTGAAACCTACTAGAAATGTAATAAAGAAATTTTATTTTATCCCATGTATTTTAAAAGTACATTCATGCAACCAGTGCTTTAATGCTATAAATATTTTGCCCATTAGAAAAATAATGTATAATAATTGATATAGTAATCTGGCAGGCTTTAATATTTTGGATTGGTGTGCCTCCTGTAATTTGAACAGAAAATTTATATCAATAATAATAAAGGATATATAAATTAGAGCTAGTAATTGCTAAAAGGAAACCTTTTAATTTTATTATTCAAAGGAGGAAAAACAATGCAATTCAAATGTCATTTAACAGAAACTAAAATGCATCTTGAACATGGTACTTTATCATTCTTAGCATGGAAAAAAGGAGGAATTCTCTTTTCAGCTCAATATCAATAATTTAAAAAGATACCTAATTTTTAAATTTTGCTGTGGATTTACATATCTGTTCAATTATTATCATTATTTTCATTTTAGGTGGCTTAATGTAAAACATAATTATAAACATTCTGATTTTTAATGCATGGATAGGTTAAGTTTTTAGATCTAAAAATAAATACAGAAGAGAAAACTTGAAAGAGACATTAAAAAGCAGTGATTTCATGTTCTTAATTCTTTATAAATGAACATTTCATTTATGAAATGAATGTTGAATTACACAAAATTAATTTCAGTAACACAGAATATCATTTAGTAAAAAGGAGCTCCGTGATAAATTCAGTGATAATCTTAAGATTTCAGCAAATATGGATTATAATTAATGACTGGTTGTTCTTTATATTGTTCGTTAATAAGAACTGAGTGAGTAACTTTTCCCCATTCCTTATAAAAAGAAAGTGCTGTTACATCTTATTTTTCTTATGAAATACAGAAAATGCCCACAGAAATCAAAATGATAAAGCCATAACAATAATGTACATTGTTTTAATTACTTAGTTTTACATTAACCCAAAATATACATAAACAATAGAAAACTGAATACTCTTTTGATTTATTTTTTCAAAACCAGCATCTGAAGGGGAAAAAAAGGCGATGACAATTAGTAAAATAAACATTTTCAAAATATTAATGGTTTAAAAATTCCTGTAAGTTTTTTAAAATTTATTTATTTCAGTAATACAATATTAAATATTAAAGTTGAAATTCAAATGCTGAAAGCAAAATTAGCATAATCATATTTAATAAGACTAGTAAATACTAATGTAGCAAGTGGAGTTTATGCTATATAATAATAACTCTGGTACAGTCAAAAGTCGTTAATTCGGACACCCATAATCTGGAATGATATATAATCCGGACCTCAAAGCTACAAACTTTCTGCGCATGCGTCACATTAACGCATGCGCGTCAGACCTTTACGGCTGCACATATGCGCATGTGCATAATACATTTACGCTTGCACATTTAATGTATAATGGACGGTATAAGCTAAAATTATCTAATTATCTATTTCAGTTAATGTTGCAGATTGCGTTGTTCCTTAATCTTCGAATTGGATCCGGCTTATTATTTTTCGCAGACTGTTAGAGCAATTTTATAAAAGTAAGCTTGAACTTTCGATTATGTCAAATAGAATTTCTGATGCTGGAGCTCCCAAAGGATCTACAAAATGAAAGTATGTTTCGATGTCCATCAAACAAAAAGTGGAATTGCTGCAAGAAATGGATAAAGGCATATCCTTTGTTTCTCTAACACAGAGGGTATTGAAAACAAAAAAATTTCAATTGACAAATTAGTCGGTATTCTCGACACAGCAGTTATAGTACTTGAATAGCGGAACTTTGTAACTGAACAAGAAATTATGTCTGTTTGTAGAATTAAAGAGAAAGTATTATCACATAAAACGAAGCAACTTAAACAACTTACCAAATATTTACCTGCAAGATACTTTACCAAATATTTTTACACAATGTATCTAAAAATAGATAAAGACAATACAGACAAAGAAACAAACGAAAATGTTTTGACGCATTATTTTTATAATATAAATGTTCATTTTACTTGTTTTGCCCATGATGCTGTCATTTTCGTCTGTTACTTACTTAAAATTTTCACATTGTTCTATGTTTTAAAATTAGAAATTAAAGTTAATGACCTAAAACTGATGTGTCGGATTTGCACAATACTTATGGGGTCCTGGGGGAGTCGCGGAAAAAATCTCAGTGATAAAAAGGAGTTGTGGCTGAAAAAAGTTAAAGAAACCCTGCTCTAAATCATAGATTTTTTTCAAGGTTTTTAGAATTCATATATGTAAAAGTAGTTAATGAAAAGTATGATGATGATATTAATTTTTTTAGTACATAGTC
Source organism: Stegodyphus dumicola (assembly GCF_044657685.1). Lineage (NCBI taxonomy): Eukaryota > Metazoa > Arthropoda > Arachnida > Araneae > Eresidae > Stegodyphus > Stegodyphus dumicola. The sequence goes on along the minus strand of NC_140773.1, from coordinate 225,002,464 downwards.
TGTATAATTTTTGCAAAAACAACGTGTGGAAAATATGTTAAAGCATCAACAATATCTTTAGCTTTTTTATTCTTATAATTTTTGTGAAAATAACATGCAAAAAATACCATAGATTTATTTCACCAAAATAATGTATATATTTTTGGAGACATGCTGCGTGGGATGAATTACCTGCAATAATATTAAATTGAATTTTTTTTTTATCTTGAGATATCAAATTTGATTTTGAGATTAATTTCCTATATTTTAATTATGAAGGCATCGTCGTATGGAGGCTGTCAGGCTTCGCAAAGAAAATCAGATATACAGTGCAGATGAAAAGCGTGCTTTAGCTATGTTTAACAGAGAAGAAAGACAGAAAAGAGAAACAAAAATATTGTCTCAGTTTAAAGAGATGATTAAAGCATCAACTACACATGACTAGTTTTGTATTATTAGTTTGTTAAATAAAATCGATTTTAAATATCAGAAAATCTCTTTTGCTTTTCTAGAATTTTTCTTGCTATATGCCAGACAAATATATCTAATTATCTATTTCAGTTATTATCTCCAAGGCAGATGTTATCATATTATTTTCAATAAAAATAAGAATACCTTTTATGTTTTACAAATAAAAAAATTATAACCATTTGAAATTATGCATAGTTAATGTGTATTTAATGATATAACTTGTTGATTCTATTAAATATCATTATTGATTATTCCATTGTTTCTGTGTCAATATTTTTTTTCTCAACTATTCCAAAAATGTATTGGACAAAAAAGTAGAAATATTTTATTATTGAGCATAAAAAGCTTTGTTTATACAAAAATGTTAACTTCATTAATATTTAGTTGCACATTTATTTTTAAGAACTACACTAATTCTGTGAGTTGATTCAATTTTGACATTTTTCCAATGGGAATCGAATGTCATGCATCTTGCTCAGTTCTTTAATTATTCTTTCAGATTTTATTCCACTGTTCAGTTCATGTTGTATGTTCTTAGTTAAGTCTAATAATTGAAAGGGTGTGGCAGAACATCAATCCTGTTTTGTTTGAATCCACTTTTCATCACCTTTGCGGAATGAATGCTTTAGATCAGGGGTCCCCAAACTTTTTGTCTCTAAGAGCACATTCTAGAATAGCTGTTAGATGGCAGGCACCATTTACTCTTTCAAGGTGAATTTATTATCGGATAGAATTAATACATGCACATAAAAAATATTTTTTTAAAAAAAAAAAGAGATTGGTCTCATTCACTTTGTGCTGGTATCTGTGTTGGATGCAATTTCTAGTTCATTACAAATGAGAAAACTTTTGAAATAGGATTTTGCTTCACCATAACTTTTCTATATTTTTGTAGAACTTTTTTCCTCTTTGAAAACAATGTGGTAAGTAGATTTATCATGACAGTTTTTAATAAAAATATATGCAAGAATTGTAAACATGTGATCATGATTTCAACAGACAAAACTGTGCTTTAGCTCACTTCTTGGTGCAATTTTGAAAATTGACAGTTTTGCATATTTCTGAAGTGTTTCCTAAAGGCTTGACACTGAAAAAATGGGTATTAAATGGCAGTAAAAAAAATAAAAATTTTTAACTTAGCCATAGTTTTGCTATCGGTGTTTGGCCATCGGCAGATACAGCTTTACGCTGACTGATAGAAATAACAAATTCATGTCTATACCTTATAATCCAATATCTTCTAATTTTTAAAATGTTACAGACTCTTTAATAATTGGTCAAACCATGAGCCTCTCCTGGCACTTTTACAAACATAATGTGGCTTCACACTCCCTTCATTTCGGCAGTTCCATTTAAATACAATAAAATCCATTTTTGTGTGTCCCTTGTACAGAACTTTCTTCTCTTGCATTTCTTGCCAAGATTTAGTATTTAGAATATCTGCAAAAAATAGAAAATGCACGATTATTTCACATAAAATCCTTAATACCTAAGAATGATAGAGATTATCAATCAAATTAAATCGAACTGTTACATTGATTAAAATACATCACCCTTCCCAATTAGTCGGAGAAAACCTATAAATCATTGCAAGACTGTGCTCATATTTCAACCCTTTCTTCTCTCAAACCTTTGAAATTGGTCAAAAGTCCACCAGTTGTTAATCAAACTTGAAGTTTATGTGTGTGTTAATTCCCTGAATTTCTCCTCTCCCACTTATACAAGCTTCAAATAGTCCTTTACATCATAATGTAATAACTGCTAATGTAGGCGTGTTTATAATCCAGTGTAAATTTTGCCTCCAAGCTTAAAACAATATTTGTTATATCCAGAATTCCATAATAGAGTATTTATAATTGCAGAAAACCTGTAATAGTTGGCATCTCTGCAAATCAAAAGTTCTGACAATTCTACATTAAGGCCAGTTCCACCTTGAAGATCTTTGGTGAATAAAAATGGTTTCTATCTCTATTTTCAGAGAAGCATTTTTTTCTGTCTTTTATTTTACAAGATCTATCTCTGCATTCAGGTACACTTTTTGCACTTCATTGTAGTAGATACTTTCAGGGTCCAACTAATCTGTTAATTTTTCTCATTGGCAATCCATTGCTGTTCTTCATTAGAATAGTTTGTAACTCCTCCCCCATATATGTATAATTCACATAAGAAAAGCAGTCATTTAGTGAGATATTTCAAAGTTGAATAAAAAGAATTGCACATTTTATAAATATTTTGAAAAGGGGGAAATTAAATGTATTTCTTTTTAAATTGTTGCTATTTTATTTTTAAGTGTATTTTGGGGATAGTATAGAGAAAAAGTTACTTGCAGCAGAGGGCCTAAAAAATACATTTTAGCCGTAAATTTACCTATCCCAAATATTTTAAATCATGTATCTTAAAAATAGATTCCTGTACATCATAAAGGCATGTCTGAGGTACTTTTACTGTAAAAAATAAATAAAAGTAAAATCAGTTATTGTTAGCAATCATGAATTTTTTTAGTGATTTCCGTTGAGGGAAAATGTCAGTTACAAACTAATTTCATATCATTTTACAAAATATTCCATGTGTAATCCAATATTTCATTTAAAAGTATTAATTGTTTTGCACACAGTGCATTTACTTTATTTCTCTTCATGAGACTTAAAAAAATCAAAAACATATAAAATGAATTGTCTTATTATCCTTATCCAGGAGAAAGAATGATACTTTGAAACCAAAACTATGTCTGACCTCACTAGTTGGGCACATGTAGAAAATTCCCAAACGGAGATAATAATTGGCAATAAGTAAAAACAGACATTAGATTTAAATTTGCAAAAAAAAAAATAAATAAATAAATAAAAGATGTTCCTATTTTTTGGCCATAGCCTGTGAATGATTAAATTTAAAGCTGAAAAAATTGCAGTTTTTTCCATGTTGTTATAACTTAATTCAATGAGTATCAAAATTTTATCGGGGTTTGAAAAACTATGAGTTGTTGTCCTGCTCTTTTGTCTAGTTTTAATTTTAAAAAAATAGTGAAGAAAACACTGCAGTTTGCAATAACTATGTCTTCTGAGCTTATTAGAACTAAAGTAAGCCTTTTAAATTAATGTATATATTTTAATCTGCTCCTCTGGAAAAAAAAACCATGAAAAAACATTTTCTGTATACCTTCAATATACTGTTTTATTATGTTATATGAATACTTCTTGTCACATATTGAATGTTGTGACAATACTACATTCAGCTAAGTTTGCTTGTCGCATTTTCTAACTTCGTATTTGTCATATTCTGGTATTGAAATTTTATCAGAGAACAACCCCTGAACATTCAACAACTAACACTGCATATTAGTCATCAAATATTTAGTTTTTGAATTATGGTCATCTCATAGCATCTGTCTCTTTTCAGAAAATTTCAGTGCAGTATTTAAAAAAATTTCTTAATTTAAGATGTCAAATTCTTATTCTCAAAAAATTTGAATTTTTTAAACTAATATTATACAGGAATCAGGATTATTACTAATCATATTTTGATGTTTAAATGAAAGAAAAATTTCCACATTTCTCACTTTGAATCAATCAGGAAAAATTTCCTCAAAGAAAAGTCCCACTTAGAGGTCAAACAGATAAAAATCTGGCTTCTAAAGAGGTTATCACACTTGGCTACAATCGTGGCTAGATGGGACTTCTCTGAGAAAAGAGATTCTGGAGGCACTGATTTAACCGGGAGGATTCCTAGAAAAAAGCCCCGCCTGAAGCGAAGTCTCTCTTAGCTACGGAAACGATGTTGCAGCTACGCAGGATTTTTTTAAACCTCACTGAAAATGTCTCAGCTGGACCTCTGTCCCAGGTAGAAGCAACCAATCAGATGAAAGTTTACTTCTGAAGCATCACATGATCCTAATCTGAGCAATAATCGATTAGTGTTTGGCGTTCAAGTCTTTGTAGTAAGTGAAAGTGGTATGTGGGTTTCTTGGAATATTGCGGGTTCTGAGAATTGTCCTTTTCGACGTCAAGTCCCGCGTAGCCGAAGCATAATGTGATTGGGACATTAGAGTCAAAAGTAGCAAATTATGAATGCAGATGAAAAATTCTTGAAAGGAATTGCTAAGAGTGCTATTCCAGGTAGGTTGGTTGGTTGGTTAGTTGGAAGGGGTTTTGGCACACAACTTAAAAGGTTATTTGTGCCAGACATATGTCAAATATTTCTAAACACAAGTTTAAAACCAGGACATTAAACAAAACACACCGAGGTGAATTGTATATAAAAATGAGAAGATTACAGGTGTGAACATGAGGTACATTAATATACACAGTGTTAAAATGCAAAACAATAATTTAAAACATGATTCAAATTAAATAGTAAAAACCCGACTCTTGCAGGTAATGAAACAAATTAGTGTTGACCTCTTTTCCGATGCTATTCCAGGTAGAGTGTAATGGTAAAGTTAAAGAATCATACTTATTTTTAGCTTACAATATGCCTAGCATAAATTTTACATGCATTTGAGAACCAAAAACTCTCTTTTTTAATTGCAGCTTTCATTTTATTCTGATGGACTTGATTTCAAGTTAAGTCTATGTTGTACAACAAATTAGATGCCTGATTAGTTATAGAATTCAGAATATAGTTAAATGAACCAGTTATTAAAATTGTAATTGCTAGAATTTACTTACGCATTTTATGACAAAAGATTGCTACATCTGTGTAAGACTATCAACATTCTGAAAGCTCAGTATGGATTGAAAGAAAAGGATTGTGTAATAGAGTAACAAAATATGAGTAAGAATGTATCATTGCTGTAGTATTAATTATCTGTCACAGTCATGCATCTAATGTTTTCTGCTTAGCCGAAGCCTACTGCGGTACCGAAGGGGCAAAGTTCAAATCCCGAAGAAGGCATGGTTGTAACTGTCTATCCCTTCACAGCAGGCAATGGTGGCTGCCTATTAGGTGCCAGTCTGAAAAGCAGGTGCCCACCATTAGATTTTAAAAAAAAGTTTTCTGCTTAGATCATGAGTGCAAGTGTTAAACACAGATATTTGCATTGCATTCTTCAGAAACTGTGAAAAATAAATATATTTCAGGAAATTTAGATGTATTATTAAGACAATGATTCCCATTACTGAATAGGGCCCACCAGCGGCCGAGCGGTAAAGTCGCTGAACGCTGGTAGTTCGGTCCGAGGTTCGAATCCCGCGAACGGGCTGGCTGCAGTGTTTTCGTGGTTTTCCCCATGTGTAACGTGTATACGAGCCAGTTTTCCTTAGAAAGTCCTCCACGAAGGCATCCCTCCCCTTAGGCAGATAGCCCTAGTGGGCTTTGCCATAATTAAATACGCCAACACCACCCATTACTGAATAATTACATCTAATTCTGAACTGCTTGTAGCTTTACTTTTACTGTAGTAATGTATCTATGGAACATGCAGGGAAATCTCTCATAACATCCATCGTAGTAGGCGAACACTATTTCTCAGAATGTAAATAAACTTCAGTATTGAACACTACATCTTTCAGGTGGTTACTTCAACAGAAGACTCAAATCATCTGGAATTGTAATAGGTCATGTTAAGGCTTCCATAATGCTTTAAAAAAATTACATCATACTTAATAAACTGAAACAGATAATTTCAAATGCAAATAAGATTTACTTATTTATTTTTTTAAATTTTATTTTGACATTTACCATGCCCGAATTAGTGGAGCATATTCATGAATTTTTGACTAGCCTATCTCTGAACCTTTTCTCTGCTAAGTAAAGAAGGGCAAGTTGGAGCTGTATTTTAGAATTTAGAAATTTCTGAAGAGCCACAACTAGGTATTTGCAGCTTTTAGAAGTAATAAAGCACTTTTGAATACACACTAAAGTTTTAAGAAAATTAATAAATATGCATTTTTTAATTAATGTCATTATTTATAATGGTTTATAAATAATTCTTGCTGCTCTTGCTCTGTATCGAGCAAAATATGTTCTTAGGATATAGAAAGTCATTTTTCCGTGATTTTTTTCCCTTGCAAACAGAATTTTTTTTTTTTCTATTATGATGGTAAGAAATAAAACAAAATGCTGAAATTTCCTCAGAGATATTCGTACAACATCGTAATATCTCCCAGTAGTTATATTTTAAACTATTAAAACGTTAAATAGGACTTGATTCAAAACAGAGAAAGCTAATCCAATCTCACCGTAAATTCTCCACAGTCAACAACAAGAACTAAGTAAACAACTGAATTAAGATGTTTTAATCCGGCTTTTATAAGCTTTTTAATCATGCACGAGAACAATCTGGTATTTTCTCGATTTTTCTGGATAGCAAAAGAGTACAATTACGAGATATTTATTTATTAAATGTTAAATGCGCGCTCCTGTATTTTTAATTTTTTGGCTTAGCTTTTTCTTAAAATTTGTCAGGTGCTGCATTGCACATGAAAATGAAATAATTTAATTACAATTCTACTAAAAAAAAATAGCAAACTAAATACAAAACCATAACACTATATATTTTGTACTAGGGCATAAACATGTTTTCATTCAAGTGAAAGTAGTATTTCGAAAAATAAAGCAATGAATTTTTGTAAATCTGTTATTGCATACACTTTCCTCTGGCAAGAATAAAATTGAGTGTCAGGACAGCTAAGAAAAATTTTAATTTAAGAATTTTAATTTTAATCTAAATAAGCTGGTAATTATTTAAAAATAAATTGACAACTTAGCTGTATTTTGACAATAAAAAATAATAATAGTTTCTCATACATAAGTAACATAAGGTCCAGTATCCAGACATTCAACCTTAAATCACTTAATCAGTTTGTTAAATATGAAGTGAATCATCTCATACATTATCCATTTCCGGCTACAACTCTGTACTTTCATAATGATATTTGGTAAACTATGTACATCATTACTGTAAAGTATTATCGTATAATATTTTGTTTACTTATTTGTTTCGTTGAAATATCCCCCCCCCAAAAAAAATAGCATCACAGTGATATAATTAATCACAGAAACAATTTTCTTTATTACTTTAATGATTAGTTCATAACACTCTCTGAAACAATACCTATAATGTGATTCAAAAATTTAAATCGCTGATTGTTAAGAAAGTGTGTTAACGTAAAATTTCAATTATATTTAAAAAATGCTACTAATGCTTTTTAAAACACAAACTGCATTTAATGGGTGCCGCATATTACTCATGAACTGCAGTTTAGTCACATGTGGAGTAAAATATTTTCCTAAATATCTATTTCCAGAACCTGGTGGTGCTTGTGTTTCATTTTAACATGACAGACAAATTTTGGTGCTCTGCATTCAAAATTAAAACTTATTTTATTTCACTAGACTAGTTATTAATAACGTTATCAATAATTTTCCATATAAAATTATCTTAACATGCCAGGAAGATGCTACATCATTGAACCAAAAAATTGTACCATAAATTTAATACCATAAAATCATATAATTTAAAATTAAGAGGCAGTAGAATATGCATCCAAAAGTAGAGATTTATCTAAAGCAAAACATTTCATGTGTTCTATAACCCTCATTTTTATTTAAAAAAAGGTATACTTGGGTGCAGAAAATGCTGAATAACTTTGATAAGAAAACGAATCAATTGCCAGTGCATTTTTTTTTATTGAGCTATTTAATATCTAATTGAACCCTTGATTATCCCTGAGCTCCCTTAAAATTCTATCGACTTCAGAGAATTAGTATCAAACTTGTTGGAAATCCTTGCTCTAGATTGTAACACATCTCAAATTAATCTTCAAACAAAAATGACTCATCAGTAAAGAAAACTATGTATTCCAATCACAATATTTCCAGCCGGAATTAGTAGGACACAAGTCATTGCAGCCCTCATTTATGCATGGAATATCTAGATGGTCAAGTGCCTGTATCTGTGCAAAATTTCTTCATGATCTGGGCAAACATCAGCTGTCTATTTCTTTTAACAGTTGTTGGCACTGTGAGTTTGTTGCAAGACATTTTCAACCTTGACCTAGTTGTTTGCATATCTCATCATCGTCATTTGACAATGAATTTTTTTTTTTTTTTTTCCTGTTTTCTATCCATGTAAGCAAAATATGTTATAAATGAGGTAAATTGAGCATTTGGGATTTTTTTGACAGTCGGTTTTCAAGCCAAACGCTGTGACACATATGTCCGAGTCATAGTTAATGATGGGATATCTATGTCCCACATGTAGCGATCAACTTACCATAAGCACACCTATTATTCTGGAGAAATTTATTGTATGAAATACTATATTGTATGAAATACTATATTATTCTGGAGAAATTTATTGTATGAAATACTATGAAATACTATTGTATGAAATACTTTTTAACCCAGCAGTAATTTTTTAAACTTCACACTATTTACATCGTGTGGTACAGAGTAAAGCATTCTTTGCGTAACCCATTACACATTCGGCAACTCATATTTGTTCTTTTCTCTTATGTTCATTTGTGTACAATGGGTACAGTTGCGTCTTAATTTTCCAACTATTGGAAGATGATCCCAACATTCAGCAAATTCTAAATACTTTTTAACCCAGCAGTAATTTTTTAAACTTCACACTATTTTCAGTGGGACATGTATGTCGCATCAATAGTCAACCCTTTGACTACTAATGGGTTACTACAAAGGGTTTAACCCTTTGACTATTAGTACCAGAGTTTCCCAAACATTTTGACTTGCAGAACCCTCTTTAGGAAGAATTTCTATGTAGCTCCCTGTTCCTGTGTTTTAAAAGGTAATGATGTTTATGAGCTATCTAAACAGTTGTGTAATGTCCATGCAGTGAAATAACATCTTAAAAATTTATGATATCTCAGTTTATTTTTATCTCAAATATACATTATATGATCAAAATCTTAGCTATACCTAAAAATTCATTTAAGGTTCAATAGCCTCTTGCCTTTGCTCAATCAAGCCTTTTGCATAAAAACTGATCTTATATTGAGAGTAGTAATAAAAAGGTCTATAAAATAAACTCAATTCCTCCAGTTTCATTTCTTGATACTCAAATTTTGCATTATTCAGTATTAAAGACAATTTAAATTTAATTGTATTAAGCAGAGTGCAACAGGCCTAGTTAAGACATAGCATAAAATAATATATATATATATATATATATATTGTTTCATAAGAATAAATTGAGTTTAATTTAAAAAATTAAATTTAAATACATATTTAATTAAATATTCTTTGCGACATTGCTGCAAGGAATGAAATTTAAATTTAAACAAATTTAAATTCTTAACAAATATGTATAAAAGTAAAAAAGCAAATTTAAATTTTAAAAAAAGGGGAAAAGCCAAAATAATTTTAAAATATGCAAACATGTAAAAGATTTAATTCGCAAACTAATCTACAATATCATTTAAATTCAGAAGCATAAGCAAATCAAGTGCAAAATCTATCCATGAAAATAAATCTACTAATTTAATAAATTAAAATTAAATTAAACAATTTTTTAAAAAAATGCATATGTGAATGATCGTAGAGTAGGCAGGAGACAGACTTATCAAGGGGAAGTTGCCTCAAAACCTAACTATACAATCATTCAATTCGTGTTTCGTCATTCATGCAGGCAAGGGTAAAAGTCAAAACCAAAAGTAATTTTAATAAAGTGGTACCCTTAGAAATTAACATTTAAGTATTAACATTTAAGAATTAAAGTTCAAAAAGGAAAATACTAATTAATCTTTTGAGAAACAAGCAAGTAAAGTCAAGAATTAAACTTTTTCTTAAAAAATAAAATCATTTCTTATAAAATTTCATATTTAGAAATTATATTTTTAAATATATATTTATTTTAAAAATTGTGAATTAGTTCTTTTTGTTTTTTTATTTCTGATTGGTTTATATGGATTATGTATAGTTCTTTTATTCAGTTATTCATTTAAAATTACTGCTTCAAACACTTTAATACTTTTGCTTTCTCCTGCATACCGAATTAATTGATATGCATATTCGTGTAGGGAAAGTTTCTGTAGACAAGGATTTCTAAAATACATTGGTTTCTAGATTTTTTTATTATTTTATAAAAAAATTAATTTTTTAAAAAATTTTATTTTTTAAGAAAAAGTTTAATTCTTGACTTGTTTCTCAAAAGACTTAATTAGTATTTTCCTTTTTGAACTTTAATTCTTAAATGTTAATTTCTAAGGGTACCACTTTATTGGAATTACTTTTGGTTTTGACTTTTACCCTTGCCTGCATGAATGACGAAACACGAATTGAATGATTGGAGAGTTAAGTTTGGAGGCAACTTCCCCTTGGTAAGTCTGTCTCCTGCCTACTCTACGATCATTCACATATGCATTTTTTAAAAAAATTGTTTAATTTAATTTTAATTTATTAAATTAGTAGATTTATTTTCATGGATAGATTTTGCACTTGATTTGCTTATGCTTCTGAATTTAAATGATATTGTAGATTAGTTTGAGAATTAAATCTTTTACATGTTTGCATATTTTAAAATTATTTTAAATTATTTTGGCTTTTTTCCTTTTTTTAGAATTTAAATTTGCTTTTTTACTTTTATACGTATTTGTTAAGAATTTAAATTTGTTTAAATTTATATATATATATATATATATATATATATATATATATATATATATATATATATATATATATGCATTAATGAGCATGTGCATTTTTGCACAATTTTTTCATTTTAGATTTTGTTGTTGACAATGGTAGATAAATGTCTGGCTCTGCATTTAAGCAGCTTCTATATTTCATTTAGTACCTATATAAGTAGAAAATCCCACTTCAGAGAGTTATGTTGCTGATAATGGCAAAAATATGAATTTCACTTTCTCAGACAAAATTTTGAATTCATCTTATAAATGCAGCCAAAATTTGGTAAACTTTGAATGCAATTTTTAGTTCATTTTTTATTATGAAATGTGACATCTATAAGAACATTGTCAATTTAATGAGCGATGTCAAATTTTTGAGGGCCTGAGTGTAAGCTGGATGGTTTCTGTTTGTTCATGCTTAACACGTTTAGTTGCCTTTTAAGTCATCAAGCACCTTCCTTCGATCTGTCGTAAAATAATGCTCAGCTAAATATTTTAGTGCTTTATGTTCTGTAAATTTTCCTGAATGCCGATATTGTTTTGACCGAGGAAGCTTTTTGTAAGAGATAAGAAATTTATATCTTCATTTTTCACACACAACAATACATAAGTTTTTTATTAAAAGACAACACTTTGGTGTTTCTATCAAAACCTGTGGCATTTTATTTCCAATGATAGATTCATTTTTCTAAAAATTTCAACCAACACGCCACACTGCAGATGTCATCATTCAAAACTATCAATGATCCACCAACTGACAACAGTGTTTCTCAAATCAATACTATGATTTTCTACCGAAAATACATCACAATACTTTGCAGTTCAAATGCAGGAGTAGACAAAACACTTTTTTAATTGATATTTACTACTTGCACAGCTAATTCTCACAAACAGATCAGAAAAATTACAAAAAAAAAAACAAAAAAAAAAAAACACAGTACTATCGCTAAATTCATTGAGACATAACATTAAATCAACAGCTAGCCTCTGTTTCTTTCTGTCTAAATTTCAAATGGATGCCAGGAACCTTCAAAGGGTTGAAAATGTGTAAAAAATGTCCTTATTGTGCATTTCTGAGAATCAATCAGCTGGACATTCAGTTTCAGAAAGGGGCAATAAAATGTGGGAAATGACAGTCTAGATTCTTGCTCAGCCTCGTTCTCACAATAATTTTGAAATTAGCGGCAGCAGCGTAATCAAGCACTGCTAAAGGTTGGTTTAAATTTAATGTAACAGATTTTCTTTTATGACTTAATTTCTAGTTTTCATATGATTCTACTTTGTTTTTCTCTTAGAACTGTAGCTAGGGATTTCAGTGCTGGGACAAATGAAGATTTCACGCCCCTCCTGTTTGCCAAGAATGGAAACATTTTGTTCTAAAAATTAGTAACATCAATTTAGTAACCCCTGGATGTTGCACCAAAGACAGGTGTCCCTACTTGACCTCCTCCAACTATGCCACAGCTCTTAGTCTTATTTAATTTGTATTTATTTTACTTCCTGGCAGCAGCAGAGCCCTTAAAAGGACCATAGTTTGGGAATCACTACTTTAAACTATTTCCAGATTATTTACTCAGGATTTTTTATTATTTTCAGGTCTTTACAGACCTGTTATTGTGCATCCTGCTCCCATTTTCTCATAATTTGTCAAATTCCTTCTCCACAACAAGTTCCGCCTTTTACATATGAAAATTTTAGTAAACTACTCTTAAAATTCTTGAAATCAGAATATGAAGCACCCCCTTATGCTCTTTTTCACATATGGCAAAACAAAAATTTTTATATTTCTGTGCAAGAAGGTAGACGAACCAATAGACTCCGTCATAACACTGACATTCAGCCACCAACCACTTAACTTGGACTCACTTGAAAGAATTACAATATATATTTTTTTATAATTGCTCCTTTAATTTTTCATAATGGTGCACTTTATAATAACATACTTATATCTGATATAGGTACATGCAGTAAGTGCCATATTTCATGATACGATTCACTGCAATATTCATCACGCCATGTTTGACATCTCTCGACTCTGTTGACCATCTCATTATCTAATGTACATGTTATGCAGATAATGAAAAAGTACTATCAGCATTTTTATCATGTCTGATGATGTTTCAGCTCACAATCACAACTACAAACACTTCCTTGAAGTAGCATCCAGATACTTTTGGCCACACAGAACTGAAGGATCCAAAACTGTTAAAGCTTTAACGGTTCTGGATTTTAGATCATCAATTAAAATCTAATAAGATGATGTGCAGACATGGGAACATTTGGCCTTCACTGATGGTTTAGGCCATACAAAAGAATGCTAATCCCAAACAGGACTGGTAACACAAACTTTTAGAATTTAGTAACCAATAGAGATTGCACCAGCCAACAAAATGCATGGACTCGGCCTTCCCCCCCTCACAACCACTCGCTGAAAGTATGATCTTGGCCAATATGAAGTAAAATGTTTATCAATGTATTGTTACTTACCACAGTGTGACTCCCCACCCAGCAGGTATTTGAAAGTAATGTGAACAAATCTTAGTATGAAGAAAAATACATTTTATGACACACCTGCTTCTTCTGCTGAGTATTATATTCTCCATTCCTACATTTTGTATAGGAGGGAATTTTTATTATTTTATTTGATTCATTTGAGGGGGGGGGCTGGCTGTCTGAATATTGGACTTCTATTAGTCACAGCACATATAATGTCTGTATGTAATTTACCTCTCAGAATTTTTTTACCTCTTTTTTTAAATGATGACATATTGGTATGGTATAGTTATGAAAGGCCTTAAATAGCTAGAAAGAAAAGTCACACATTATTCTTAAATCTTTCACCCATACTTCTGCATTAAAATACAGTGTTAATAACACTCTTTTTTTCATTGCTTTGTTGGAAAAAGAATGGTCTCTTGAAGAAATACAGCACACCATGTTTCTTAAATTTTCACATCACATATGAAAGTTAAAATTTCAAAATCCTTTGTTTTTTCACAAGTACAGAAAAAAGACTATATCACAGGATACAGTCTGTTTTGCATTACTTCATTTAATAATACAATATGCAATGTAATATAGATCCAGTGAAACTTTAGTAATTGGTAAAAGCGCAGAATAGGCTGCATCAACAAAGTTCAGTATGAGGAGCTGCGTGACGTCATTAAATGGGTGGGACTAAGCTTATGACGTCACAATGTAGTCTCGCATTTACACTACGTGTACTTTCTATTTTCTCTTAAAAATAACAATAATAAATTGTTTATTATTGTAAATTAATATCAAATTCCTTACTTTTAATTTACATTTATAACATTTAAGTTTAGGCGTTACTGATAATAAGTATAATAAATCGTTTATAAAATTACCATGATACAGTGAGCGAATTCTACCAATTATTAAAACGATAAACAACGTCGCAGTCTCTAATAGTTGTAGAGCTTCAATATTAAATTATTATTTTTTTTTATTAATTTTTTTTATTTATACAAATAAACTATTTTTTTTTAATTTAAATTCATATTGTGGAACATTTCAATTTTATCATTTTTACAAATTACCTTCTTGCTACGTAACGACATAATTCCTTACATACCAATAATTAGACAATTTTCATTATTTCTAAAAATTTTAAATTTTACGTTAATAAAAAAAGAATATTTTTTATTGCATATGAACATCATTACACAGCTTTCATATCAGTTTCTAAAATTCCTAAATCAAGCTATATTCTGTGCAGGCATGCTAGAATTCTACGCATTAATAAATAAAAAAATCTAATTTCTCAGAATGAAAGAAAATAATATAATAAAATAAATACTACAAACTTGGAACACTAAGCAATGCTTCACATACGCACACACACACATATTATTTGCAATTACGATACCAAACACTACGTATTAAAATATGAGGTAAACGTTACTTCAAGCGTTAAAGTTTACAGTTTTGCTACTGTTGAGTCGATCGTCGGACTATCCATATATATCGTAAATCGGAAAGCGTTATAAACATATCAAAAAACAAAAAATTAAAAATACAATTTAAATGAAAAATTATGTCTTAAATATAATTCACAATTAAAACAACAATACAAATTTAAAATACACAAACGATATGTTAAACATTGCACATAAATAAAGTCACATTACTCCTCGACATCACGCACAACCTCGTTTTCCCTTTTACACAACGATCAGTATTCGCTCGAAAAACATTAAAGAATTCCACAAACTCGGTGTCCTTGTGCTCATTTATCTATTTTCACTTAAAGAAAAATCAGACAATTGCTCAAACTCGGCATTGTGCACCACATTGGCTTTGCCCATGTGCACATCAATCTATTTTCACTTAAAAAAACATTCCAGAGTTGCACAAACTCGGCATTGTGCACCACATTGGCTTTGCCCATGTGCACATCGATCTATTTTCACTTAAAAAAACATCCCAGAATTGCACAAACTCGGCATTGCGCACCACATTGGCTTTTTCCATGTGCACATCGATCTATTTTCACTTAAAAAAACATCCCAGAGTTGCACAAACTCGGCATTGCGCACCACATTGGATTATCGACCTATTTTCACTTAAAAAAAATCCCAGAATTGCACAAACTCGGCATCGTGCACCACATTGGCTTTGCCCATGTGCACATCGATCTATTTTCACTTAAAAAACATCCCAGAATTGCACAAACTTGGCATCGCGCACCACATTGGCTTTTCCCATGTGCACATCGATCTATTTTCACTTAAAAAAACATCCCAGAGTTGCACAAACTCGGCATTGCGCACCACATTGGATTTGCTCATGTGCACATCGACCTATTTTCACTTAAAAAACATCCCAGAATTGCACAAACTCGGCATTGCGCACCACATTGACTTTGCCCATGTGCACATCGATCTATTTTCACTTAAAAAAAAATCCCAGAGTTGCACAAACTCCGCATTGCGCACCACATGGCTTTGCCCATGTGCACATCGATCTATTTTCACTTAAAAAACATCCCAGAATTGCACAAATTTGGCATAGCGCACCACATTGGCTTTGCCCATGTGCACATCAACCTATTTTCACTTAAAAAAACATCCCAGAATTGCACAAACTCGGCATTGCGCACCACATTTCTGGATCTTTAAAACTCAAGCTATGATTGACTTTCAGGTGTGCATACCCTTCGAACTCGAGACAGTCGTACGCTTTCCAACAATCGGATATAATAATCGATCCTGGTAGAACATTCTCTTTAATGATTTCTAGCAATGTTTCGGCACCTCTGTTTTCAACAACTCTAAAGACGCATTTATCTGTTCCTCTCTCAACCAAACCAAAAACCCATTTTCCTTCAACTCTTTTACCTCTATGATACTTTTGCTTGCCAAACTTGCTTTCGTCGATTTCGACAATGACACCTTCCCCACCCAACTTAACATTCTCCTTCAAACATAACTCCATGCATACTTCTCTACAAAAACTTTTCCAATCTGTCACCCTATTTTTAGCAATACGTAATTCCGTTCGTATAAAATCATTCCCGCACTTACCCCATATAGGTAACTCGCAAAACATCACACATGCTCAATTTACTCTTCGCAAACCAGGAGTTCTTTCGAATTGATCTTGAAATTCGATGCCTACATTCGCCTCCAGTAACTCTGCACATCCCCTCAAAACCGTCTATACGGTTTTTTCGCTCTACTAGTTTCATATTTGTTCCACAAATCGGGCACTTATACGATATTGCAATCAAACCTTTCTCCATACACCACTCAATAACACATTTTTTATCTCTTCGCTCCAACTGATAAAAGAAATCCAGATTCAAATACTCATCCATTCTGCAGTAAGCACCGAATTAAACACACTCATGAATAATCAAAACATTCTTTAAGCAAAAGAATTCTTTTCTGTATTTTCAGAAGTTACGGTTATAATTTTTAATTCATGCATTCAATATTTTCAATCATTTGCTAATGATCATTTTCAATCGTTTGGTATCTTAATAATACATTTGTGAGAGATAATTCGTTGCGCTAAATGCTAACAATACCACACAACACACAAAAGTAGATTTACAATTTAAAAAATCTCGCACAGAACATTATAAACCTACTATTTCAACTCAGTTAAAATATAATATAAGTTTTCTTTAAATACGAAGCTATAGCATACTTATAACTTGTTTTGAAGAAGAGGCGTAACCAATATTACGTCATAAAAAGGCGTGTCCAAGCATCGACTGATGCAGCCTATTCTGCAATTTAGCCTAGTAATTTAGTATTAATTGATAATTACTAATCTGGTAAAATTATACTTACGGGTACCCCTTGATGAAAATTGGTGATTTTTGGCAGTACACGGACATCGAGTTTGTGCAATTCTTTGACTTTATCCATGTACACGTCGACCTATTTTCACCAAAAAACATCAGAGAATTGCACAAACTTGGCACTGCGCACTCCCTTTACTTTGTCCATGTACGCATCAATATATTTTCACTTAAAAAGTCAAAGAAGCACCCAATTCTTAGGTAACAGTATATTTACGGAACATTCAACTACTCAGGTTGAATGGAAGAATGGAACTTGGCTATAAATGAAACAACAACTTCGCAATAACACTAGGACTACCCTTCAGTTTACCTTTAATCTATACTAAATGCTGATTTTAATAGTGTGTAACGAATGAAACTTGACTCATTTGCACAAATCACATGAAAATATAATTTTACACACAGTTATCCATGTTAAATTTTCACATTACCTGTGGATATATGGGCATATAAATTAATTTGTACACTAACTCATGGAAGCACTTCCGCAGAGAACACGGTAAATGTAAACATCGCCTACTTTGGCGATAATAGTTCAAACCCAGCGGATTTATCCTATTCGCTTGTTCAAAGGTTGCAACCATTCCTCTTGCGTTCATTTTGTTAAATTATCACTGTCAATGTTCGCATTTGCAGATTTATATTCTTCTTCTCTTATTTATTATTATTTTTTCTGATTTTTTTAACAACGAATAGGTAAGAAATATTTTCATATAATTAAAGAAGTTTTCATAGATAGACGCCGCTTCTCGGTTCGGGATGAAACGAAGAAAATATGGCGGGAAGGGGCAAATGCTAATTTGTAACACGACTGTTCTTAATTATTAACTGCTGTAAGCACGCAGACCCGTGAGGTTTCCAACAACTAAAATAATTTGTTTTCGTAGGCCGCAAAAATGTGTATGTACATTTTAAATGAGTAATGCTTTTATTTTTATTATTGGTTATTTTCATCTAAAATTATGAGAATAAATCAATTTTTATGGCGTAAAATTTTAACAAGACAATATATTGTTAATGCTTTTCTAACAATAACCTTTCAGAGGATGGCAGGTGTCACATAAATAGATGATTAAATTGAAATAAAAAATATTATTGATTATCTAAGATGACAGAATAGTTTGATGCATTCCCATGGTCATCAAAATTAGCAAACCACTACTGCTGTAAGGGATATATTCCTTACACTTACACATGTTTCTGTGCTAACTGGAATTTAAGGCACTTTTTTTTCCGTATATCACGTTTAACCTGTTAATTTCAGTATATCAATACTAATTTACATTTTTTAAATGAATTTTTATTCTGTTATAAATGCTTATATATTGTCTTATGCTTAATATATTGTTTTCTGTGCTAACTTGAATTTAATACAAATTAATTTTCATATATCACGTTTAACCAGTTAATCTTACATCTACATGCTTATTATCTGTGAATTTTTACTACCATATGCTTAATATAATGTTTTGTCTGGTAACTTGAATTTACATGCCCTAAAAATCACGTTTACGGCTCAGCTCATTCGAGCTTGGTGAGTAAAAATGCAACGATACCAACAGGTTCTTTACCGAAGCGGCAACAGGTTCTCTGCAGATGAAAACTCGTAATTAATATGCAAAACCTATATTTGTTTTCTTATATAAAAATACATTTTAATTTTCAAAATAAAAAATCTCAGTCATATCAAGTCATCAGTCACTTCACAAATACTATCATCATCAGAGTCAGAAAGCTCAAATGGTAGAGATGCACATTCATCACCAGCAGTTAAGGAATAGTATTCACCAACCAGCAATTTCAATTCTTTCTTTATTTCTTCAGCTTGCTGAAATGTTCTTTCAGTTAAATTATCATAAGTTTCTGCCCATTTATCTTTGCTTGCATATGCAGCTGCACAAATATGTCCTGCACTTAAAAATACTTTATTATGTATCTTTTTAGAAGATTTATTTCCCAATTCATGATTAGTTACATTTTCAGTTGGGGATGCATTGGTATTTTCTTTTTCAATGCTTTCCTCAGTAGATAAACTTTGTACAGTATCAGAATTTTTTTCAATGGTTATAGGATTCATCTTACAACTGGAAGCAATAGCAGCATGCAATTTATTCTGAAATTTTTTATTGATAGTTAATTTCAAAGCATATTCATCCTCAGAAAATGTTTTATCAACACCGGTACCAATTGCTTTACTTTGTGATGTATTTGTTGGCTTGCTATTGGATTTGTTATTAATAATTGTAACTGTTAATTTCGAATGACTAGTTTTCTTTAATTTCACTCTCTTTTTTGGAGCATATTTATATCCGGGATATTCTTTCATGTGTAAATGGCGCAAACGGTCTGCTTCTTCAATGAATGGTTGTCTCTGCTCTTTCGTCAAGAGTTTCCATCTTTTACCCAACAATTTGCTAATCTCAGCATGATGCATATCAGGCTGATGTTCAAGTATTTTCTTCCTTTCAAACTGACTCCAAACCATGAAAGCATTCATAGGACGCTTAATATGTTTTGCTGTTTTTTTACATTTAGTTGCATCCGTGTAAGGTGTAGAAGAATTAGAATAAACACTCAAGGACCCAAACTGATAGTTTTCAGCATTATTCGAAGAATCTTTACTTTCTGTGTTTGCCATAATAGCACAATTTAAAAATAATACTGTATTAGCCATAGATATCATTAATTATTGTTATTATTGTTTTGATATTAATATCATTCAACAATAAAAAAGTTATTACTTCTTGACAGCGTAATGCACGTGTCCATGACTATGATAGGCTGCATAAATTTTAGGAAAGTAATTTGCGTCATCTTGCACTAAAGCAGAATAATATTAAGTTTATAAATGCACACTGATGTTCTTTTATTGAAATTCTTTCACTACATAAATGCATTATTTATCTCATCAAGGTCCCTTCTTCTACAATCTAATTACTGTTGCCAACCTAGAAGATGAAACCAAAGCTACTATATACGCAGCTTAGTAAAGAACTTTGTATGGAACTCTGTTTTATTAATCCGGTGAAATGGAGTTATGGCTCTGAATGCCTAATACTGAGCCTAGTACTTAATATTGTCAGTTCACATTGATCATGGCTGACTGAAGCCCAGGGCCTCACAATATTTTTAGAATAAATTAATGTCATTAATTAAGCTTTTGTTAATTCAGGTTAAGTTTTATATGATAGATTTCTTTTCTAGATTATATAAATGCATAATTAAACACTGTATTTTAAAAGAACGTAATGTACCGTTTAGTTAAATATAGGAAATCTATCTTTCAAATGCTTTATTGGAGGCTGGAGAACAGACTTGCACTCATATTGAAATATTTAAAGTATATTGATTCGTTTCAATCTGAATACATAGTTATTTTCTTTATTATATTTCATTTTAAAAATTTTCATCTAATTTCCTTTGTTAATGATTTTTCGGGTTATTGAAATTCTTTTGTAGCTAACGGCAGCGGAAATTGAGTTAGTTATAAACGAGCTGTCTGTGCGATGAAGTTTGGCCAAAGAACATATATAGGTATTCTTTCGTTTGGGGTAACGAGAATATATATGCACTATTATCTACCATAAATTCAGTCCTTGCCAAATATTGTGCAAAAATAATGTGTTAATGATACCAGAAAATCCTCAATATGTAGTAAGAAAAGTAACACAGTGTTGTTTTAGAGCAAACTGATGCAAGATTATTTTCCAAAATTTTGCAGTGCTGCATTAAAGGTATGTGCTTATTTTCACCTTCGGAAAATATGAATACTTGATAACGGATGATATTAATATCAAAAGAGTATTTAATAATTTTTAGTATACTATGGCAAATCTAGAACCTGAAGATACTTTGAATACTGAAAGCTATCAGTTTGGGTCCTTAAGTGTTTATTCTAACTCTTCCACGCCGTACACAGATGCAACTAAATGTAAAAAAATAGCAAAACATATTAAGAGGCCTATGAATGCTTTTATGGTTTGGAGTCAGATTGAAAGGAAGAAAATGCTTGAACAGCAGCCGGATATGCGTAATGCTGAGATTAGCAAATCATTAGGTAAAAGGTGGAAACTCTTAACGAAAGAGCAGAGACAACCCTTCATTGAAGAAGCAGATCGTCTGCGCCATTTACACATGAAAGAATATCCTGGTTATAAATATTCTCCGAAAAAGAAAGGGAAATACAGTAGTAAGCCAACAAATGCATCGCACAGTAAAGCAGTGGGTTTCTGTGTTGATAAAACATTTTCTGGGGATGAATGTGCTTTGAGATTAACAATGAATAACAAAATTCGAAATAAGCTGCAAGCTGTTATAGCTTCCAGATGTAAGATGAATATTTTAGCTGTTGAAAAAAATTCTGATAGTGTAGAAAATTTATCTACTGAAGAGAGCATAGAAAAAGAAAATACCAATGCATCCCCAACTGAAAATGTAACTAATCATGAATTGGGAAATAAGTCTTCTAAAAAGGTACATAATAAAGAATTTTTAAGTGCAGGACATATTTGTGCAGCTGCATATGCAAGCAAAGATAAATGGGCAGAAACTTATGATAATTTAACTGAAAGAACATTTCAGCAAGCTGAAGAAATAAAGAAAGAATTGAAATTACTGGTTGGTGAGTACTATACCTTAACTGCCGGTGATAAAAATGCATCTCTACCGTTTGAACTTTCTGAACTGAATGGTAATGACATTTGTGAAATAATCTGTAATCAAAAATGAAATTATTATTAATTCTACTTACCTTTCTGAATTTCCTTCTCAGTCATATTGCATTCCATATTTTCATTTGTGACTTGCACATTTTTCTTACAAATTGTTTCTGAAATAAGTGAGATGAACTGCTTTGAAATTTCTAGTTGACTGATTGCTCCCCTTAAATACATATTAATTATCTAATCTTGTTGATGCTACTTTGGTATATGGTTGCACGGATTTGAAGTATTTCAAATAATGGTATGCAAATTCCTTATTGCTTAAGTGTACCAACAATCCAGTGGTAAAGTGGCTGAACACCGGTAGTTTGGCCTGTGTTCAATTCCCAGTGCATGGACTAGCTGTATATGCATTTTTGTATTTTTCTCACGTGGAACATGAGTACAAGTCAGGTTTCCTAAAGAAGCACTTCACAAAAGCATTCGTTTTTATAGGCAGATAGCCCTTATGTGTTTTGCCATACTGAATCAGTTATGTAACAAGTACCTTGCATTCATTTCATGCACTTAACTGTATAGATGTTAGTGTATGATTACTATTTGGGATCTCTATTTGAATGAGTGAATGAAAGAAAATGCAATTAATTGAAACATTTTGGTCCTACAGCTGTTCCCAGTCTTTTTTTTTTTTTTTCACTCTGTACACTACTTTCAACAGAGCCGTGTCTAGGGTTTTCAGCACCCAAGTACAGCTGAAATTTTTGTGCCATTTTCTGTGTGCCTAGAATGGAAAACATTTCATTCTAAAATTTCCTAACATCAATTTGGTATATCCTAGATGCTGTGCCCGGGGATAGAAGTACCTTCTTTTCCTACCTTAGCTACACCCTGGACTTTCAACAAGTACAGTGGTGTTCCTCATCTGTAACATGAATATGAGCCATTTTCTGTAAAGTCATCTCTTCCCTTAGACAGATCGTCCTCATGTAATTTGGCATGATCCTAATAATCATTCTGTGCAGAATGATTTGAATTCATTGCTAACCAAAAATATTATTTGAGACCATAACGTGTTAAAAGTCATAGAAAGCAACGATTGCAGACAGGATTTCAATATAGTCTGTTATGGAAAAATTTACCGTACCCTTTGGTGAATTGTTTCTTTTTTTATGCTAAGATCGGCGGCAATTTCAAGATAGTAGCTACACAAAACCAAATAAGAAGACCTGCACAAACTCTATGTTCATGTACACATCGACCTATTTTCACTTAAAAAAACATCAGACTTGTGCAAACTAGGCATTGCTTAACTTTTCCATCTACACATCGATCTATTTTCACTTAAATCAGGAAGCTAAAAGTTAAAACTATCATGGTAACCAGAAAAATTTTGCCACTGTCTTAACACACAGGGATAAACAAATAACCATAAATACATATTTCCTAACATAAAAACATTAAACAACAAACCTTTTAACAAAAATTAACACACGGAGACGAATAAATAAATGAAACAGCAATTTTTTAACTTACCTTTTTTTCACATCCATACGTTTAGACTTCCCACCACGATCTCCTCCATCCTTCACGTAAGCAATTCAATTAAATTTTTCGACTCATCCGCTGTTAATCAACATTCATCCTCTTACCCACCTCGGGCATACTCAAATGATGGTACCCACAGCAAAATAATAGCAAATTCAAAATCCCAGACTATGGCACACATGTGTAAGCAAACATAGCAACTGAAAAGAATAGTAAGAACCAAAAACCCAGGTCCATTTGAAAGGGTTGCTATTACAAAAAAGTGCAGTGGGCTTCCAGATTTCACAAACAACCAATACCGCTTGGCGATTTTTAGACGAAAACTAAGGGGTACCGTAAAGTAAATATTAGCCATCTGTTACTTTAACTCTTTGAAATCCAAACCCTTTGCTAAACTGTATTCTCAAAATACCGAACCGCCCAAAATACTTTTCCAGTTTCACAGCAATTGCCTCCCCTCCCTGTCCATTAACGCAGAAAATAAGTGTGAAGATTTCGAATGACATCCTTTGTACTTTCTAACAAAGATTCCATTAGCCTTTGGCCCCGTTCTTTATGAATCTATTCTGAAGGACAGACCAAGAAGCTTTTCTGTCTTTGTTATGATCACGACTTAGAAATTTTTTATTTCTGATATTTTTATAAGAAGGAATAAATTGATTAAAACTAAATATAATGTTTAAATTTTTAAACTGCAATTTTAATGCTGTTTAAAGCTTAAAAGCACACTGTACCACAAAAGAATCGACAACGAAATGTCACGAGCAAGCAAAAGATAAGAAACCTCTTAGGACAAGCTGTCTGCAGTAAACTAATACAATGCATTTGGGGAAACTGCACCTGCTACTGCATTCCTTAGTAGGAGGGAAGAAAACAAGATTACAGTCTTGGGCAGTTCTGGTTTTTTCAATGTAGGGCCGTGTCGGGCGGATTGGTTGTGAAAAAGTTAAAAGAAGCACATCAAAGTCTCAACAATTTATAATTAATTTTTTAATAAGTGTTGTTATTTGTGTGTAATGATCGTTCGGCTAATCTTTGAAATATGGTAACAGGTAGTTTGGCGACATTATGGAAAGGCGATAAAGGTTACTAGCTGGAACTTTAGCAGTGTACATGGATAAAGTCAAGAGTGTGTGCAATGCCATTTTTGTGCAATTCTGGGATGTTTTTTTAAGTGAAAATAGGTCAACGTGTTCATGGATACCGTGTATGTGGAATTCTTAAAAACGCGGCAAGCAGATTGCGATTCTGCACTTTCTCCCAATTTCGCACCTAATCTTCGTCATGATTAAGCATTTTTGTTCCATAAAAGTTCTAGTATAAGAGTAATTCGGCTAGCAGATTGTTGGGGGGGGGGAAACATGCTTTTATTTCGTGAAAACAAAATGGCGTCCAAAACAAAACTAGCAGGTTGCTGTAGCAGGGTTGGTCGCCAAAAAATTGCCAAGTTACCATAATCCAAAGATTAACCGATCATTCTTACCTTTAATAAAATATAGGTCAGGTGATCTTCTACTCGTGTATGCTAGTCATGTTAAATTGTCTTCATATGAGCTCTGATATACTTTTGAAGTTAAAAGATGGTTTTATATATTTCAAAATGAATTATTGATAATTCTAGAATTGCGATTCGTTTTAATTTGACTCTTTTTTAAAAAATAGTAATATTGTTTAGCAGTTGTCATTTTGTTTTATGATTTGAAATTGAATTAATAAAAATATTTTTTAATTCTATTAATACCCCAATTGGTGTACTGCAATGTTTAGTAGAGATGGTCAAAAACCATTCACTTACTGAAGTGAATCGGTTCTTTTTTACAACTCGCCACTGACAAACAATAACTTTAATGAAAATGATCTAGAACAAGGGATGATTCGAGTATTTAGTAAGGGTAAAGCAAAGAGCGGAAAGAATCGAATGAGTAGGGAGATCGAAACTAGTTAACAAGTAAAGAATTGGTTAAGCCACAGCATTAGACGAATTGATCCAATCAAATGCTGACTCTCTGAACTGATTTCTTTGAGCTGTAGCTTGAGATTCCCTAAAGCCTGCTTTCTACATAAAACTTACAATAAAAAATTTTCAAAAAATTTGAAAATGATTAAAATTGAACTTAGAACATAAAAGGATAAACATTCTTTTCTCCAGTAGAGTGAGAATTGAATTTTCCTGCAATGCTACCAATTTCATTTCACTGTTTCTCGGCAAATCAGGCATTTGCTCGCTCAGTAAACTGAATCAGTTCCTGAATGAATAGCAGATTTCTATTTCTGGCACACTTTCAACAAGAGCTAGCCGTGAATTGCAATAGCTATAACTAGAAGCTACAGTTCCATTTTCTAGAATTGGAGTTAGCTCCGTAAAGTTAATCATTTCAGAAGCGTATAGAGTCTTGTATTCTTAGGAAGCATAAACCAACGAGCACTCAAAAGATTGTATGAGGAATTATCATCAGGTCTTGACAAGAACAGAAAAATTCTGAAGAAGGGTATAAAAAACCTTTTGCATATATTTGAACAGATGACCTCATTTGGCCATACATAAAGCCAACACTTCTGGCTTAACTGAAACAGGTAATGTTGAACTTAAAATGTAATTAAATTAGCCTAACCGTCTTGCAAGATAATTTAAACATGCAGGAAGGCTCTGACTCATAAAAGTCGGCGGAAATACGTCTAATGGCTAGAAGCACTTGAAGCCACAGAATAAAATTGCTATTTAGTCAAAGTAACAACGTGACCTCATGTAGGCAAAACACGCTCTAAAATCGCCTTCCAAAACCTTTATTTAAATAGAACTTCTTTCTACCTTAATTTGGCAGGAAAGCATGGTTGTGAGAATGAAAGGAAAGTTCTTTCAACTAAAATTTAACTGTTACTCAAAATAAGTAAATAAATCCTTACAAGCAGATCGTGTAACTCTTGTGCTTGGGTTTGAATCCCAGGAAAGGCAGGGATGTGTGTAAATGAATATATCTATGTGGTATTGGAAGGAGGTCACTCAAAATACGTAGCAAGCCAAGAAGTCCTCTGGAGTAATTTGGTAATACGGAAAGAGGAGTTGGACCAGTCCTGTGGGCTGCAGTGCATTAAAATTGGGATGGAACTTCTAAAAAATTGGTCATTCACTTTAGTTCATCTTGAACAGTATTGTCTGTGAAGAAAGAGATAGCCAAATTATTTATGGATATTGATCATCACATGTGATTGCATTAAGTTGCAAGTATGACCATTTGAAAACAATTTTTGGTACGTTTCCGTTTCGCCGGTGCAAATCTTGCCAAGCAGACTTTATTGGTGACAACACACAGTATACACATAACAAATGTTAGTTCTAAGAAATTTTTATTTTGAAAACATAAACATTTTAATATCATTTAAAATTTTGTAAAAAGACAATAAATTTTTTAAAAAACATTAATTTAAGAATTTACTATGCTTTCATGGTACTATATCCTGATCCGACGTTTCATATCACGTGACCCCAAGTGATCTCATTTCACGTAAACTATGCTACAAAAATCTAATTCTTTCAGTAATTATCTACATTAATTTCAAGTTAAATCTTAATTTGGATTACAAGTTTAAATGCAAGAATTATTTCAATTCGTATGAATAGCTTACTCAGAAATTATGTGAAACCTCAGTGCTTTACTTCGCTAGTGCATTCTCATTAGAATTGATGAATTTAACCTATGACTTTGTTTTTCTATATTTTTACCTTCAGGCGAGTGGTGTAATTGCATCCTAATTGACTTAATTACTGCAAATGGCTTTAGGGCATAAAATTGAACTATCTGGTTAAAATTCTATGTAATTGTATGCTATGTATTGTATGTAATTGTATTGAAAGAAACAATCAATCTGTTAAGAAATGGCTGCGACTTGTTTTGAAAATGAAGCATAAAAGGTTACCAGCGAGAAAATTTCGTTTGGTATCGGATGTACCATTTTTGACGACTTTATCGCTTGCGCCGGCAAAATGGAAAAAGTACCCAATTTTTTAACATGTTATTTACTACAATTCAAAATTAATATAAAATCGAAAGCATATTGCTAATATCCAGTATTTAGAATTATTGGATTGTGCTGCTTCGATATTTTTATCTTAAATCCTCAGACACTATTATTTATGATTAAGGTGTTGTAAAAAATAGATGAGACTCAAAGAGGAAGAGTTTTTATTTTATTTATAAAATGAAAGTGTTGCACCCTCAGAAATGTTTAACAAGCAAAAAAAGCCACAATTCAGCTGTGCCTGCTATAAACAGATACGAGGGGACGTCGAGAAGTAAGTCATAAGTTGACATGTATATTTAAAAATAGCCATGTATAATTTCCACACATGTTAGGTTCATGATATTGATTTCGTTAGATATTAACTACCACGTGCACATTTATTTTGAAAATCCGAATGGAATTCGATGACTGTGCAAGAGAGAAGCAGTGTGCGGTTATCTATTTTTGTAGAGGGTGGAAGAGAAAAGGGCTTTATGTGAAAGATATTTATAAGCGAAGATCTTTGCAGATGATAATGATGTTCAAGATGAAATCCTAATAAAATGATGGGACAAATGTATGAATAATTATGAAGATTATCTTGAGAAATAAAACAGTTTTCATGTGAGTATTTGGTTAGATTATTTTGTAATTATCTTTGGCGACTCACTTATTGACTTACCCTTGTAACTAAAGTTTGTAAGTTCTGTCAAAAACTGTGTATGAAAACCATGATACTTTATGACATCCTCATTGAAACAAATTTCCCTATAATGCAAAATAAATAATTCTCATAGATGTATGTAAATGTCATCCACTATTGGCAGTATACATGGCTAGGAATATACAGTGTTTCACAAGTGATTGGAAAATTTTGATTGCTTAAAATAGTTATTGGAGGCATTAAAGAAACAAGAATCATCATATTCATAAATTTGCAGGACTAGTTTTAAAGGTTTAAACATAGAACTTTCTTAGGGCACATGATAAAAGAAAAGCTAATAATCAGGCAATAACAATGAGAGGAAAGAAGTCAAGCTAGTGGCATCATCTGTTGGATGAAAAAATAAAAACAACTACGAAATAATTTTCTTAAAAGCTGAAGGTGAAGATGGATTGGAATTGAAGTTGTTAACTAGAAATGAAAGATTTTTATAAAAATAAAATGCCTCTAGAAAATTGAATTTGCAAGTGGAAGATATTTTTTGAATAATTTTGGCTGCAGAAAAATGGGAAATATGATTTTGTGACCATTGATGTTGGACAACAGAAAATTTCTGTGTTTCCTTTTTTCCTAATATATGCCTCGTGTTCTTTAGTGTGAAATATTAAGGGCCCATTTTCATATTTTGCTTACGTATGTTGTCTAAGAAGAAAATTAAGATAAATTAGTATTTAAAGTTTAATTTGAGCAACACATTGCATAAAATGATTATACAGTCAAAAGTCTTTAATCTGTACGTCCATAATCTGGAATTATCTATAATCCAGACCTCAAAGCTACAAACTTTCTGCGTAAACACATAATGCGTGTAATGTATAACGGACGGTATAAGCTAAGCTAAAATGATCTAATTATCTATTTCAGTTAATGTTGCAGATTGCATTGTTCCTTAATCTACTAATTGGATCCGGCTTATTATTTTTTGAAGACTGTTAGAGCAATTTTATAAATGTAAGGTTGAACTTTCGATTATGTCAAAAAGAATTTC
Organism: Stegodyphus dumicola; assembly: GCF_044657685.1. NCBI lineage: Eukaryota > Metazoa > Arthropoda > Arachnida > Araneae > Eresidae > Stegodyphus > Stegodyphus dumicola. The sequence goes on along the minus strand of NC_140773.1, from coordinate 224,973,174 downwards.
CAATTCTGGAGCTGCCAAAGGATCTACAAAGCGAAAGTATATTCCGATGTCCATCAAACAAAAAGTGGAATTGCTGCAAAAAATGGATAAAGGCATATCCTTTGTTTCTCTAACCATTCCGAAATCTGTTTATCAATTTCACGCTGCTCTGCAGTGTGGGGGGGGGACGTCGCAGCATGCAATGAACTGGAAGTTGATCTGTCAGCACTATCCTTATCTTCAGGGCAGATGTTTTTATTTTATTCGGCGTATAATTCCTTACTATGCAGTATTTCATCTCAATGTACTCTGTTTTTGATATGACTTAAATCAAATTCCTCGTCATTATAAATATCACGAATACACATCAAATAAGACTAGAAGAGAAACACGCTAATGTGACAATCAAAATCGTAAAAACAACCTTGTATTTAGCTTAAGAATATTGAAACACTCAATCGATTTCGAGGGCAGCTAAAGGTCCCTCCTCATCAGGAGAAAGAAATACCTAGAAAGAAGAAAAATAAAGGAGAAGGAGTCTAAGAAACACATGGTCCTTATCAGCACTGCACATGGTTATAACCGGATTTTTAATCAGAGTTACACTGGCCGCCTACTTTTACTGAGCCAGGCTATCTGATCAAACATGTAACACAAAGGACAAGAAAATTAGCGAAGTTAAAAATAGAGAGCGAGGAGCAACTGCACCTTCACGCTCAAAATCTGAACTTCAAATAATGGAAAGCAACCACTGAACGGATTTTTATACCCTCTGGTAGTACCAAACGCGAGGAGGTAACGCCATCTATCAGCAAAAATGGTAACTGAATTAAGATAGTAGAATTTTAAAGGCATTAGGAAGGACTGGATTGGACTTAAAATCATTAACTAAACATGCTAAATCTTTGTGAATATGAAAAGCCTCAAGAAAATCCAATTCACCTATGGAAGAAGCCTTTTGGATAATTTTGTTTGGTACTACCAGAGGGTATAAAAATCCGTTCAGTGGTTGCTTTCCATTATTCGAAGTTCAGCTTTTGAGCGTGAAGGTGCAGTTGCCCCTCGCTCTCTATTTTTAACTTCGCTAATTTTCTTGTCCTTTGTGTTACATGTTTGATCAGATAGCCTGGCTCAGTAAAAGTAGGTGGCCAGTGTAACTCTGATTAAAAATCCGGTTATAATCATGTGCAGTGCTGATAAGGACCACGTGTTTCTTAGACTCCTTCCCCTTTATTTTTCTTCTTTCTAGGTATTTCTTTTTCCTGATGAGGAGGGACCTTTAGCTGCCCTCGAAATCGATTGTTTCAATATTCTTACGCTAAATACAAGGTTGCTTTTAGGATTTTGATTTACACATCAAATAGTTTTCTGGTTGCAATTTTCTAATTTCAACTATGCGTAATGTATGCTTTACGCATGTGTGTGTAAAGTAAACAAATAAATATTAAGCTTTTTTTTTTTTGTAAATTTTGATAACCTTTAGGTTATAATTGCTCTTTATTTCATAAATTACGGTTTCATATTTTTAATTTTATAATTTCTGCATGCCATCTTACCAGATTTAAACTGATGATCACTGCTTCATGCTGCTCTGCAGTGTGAGGGTTTCGGAGAAACTGATAATCCGGAATCGCCAAAGTTCCTACGAGTCCGGATTAAAGACTTTTGACTGTATTATATATTATGATTATAAATGATAATATATTATTTCTACAATTTAAAGTATAAAAATATCAATTGAAAATTTTTAGATAAAAATTTAGCAAATCAATAAAACTAATTTATCGTCCACTTCATACCAATTCCGTTACCTTGAGATTATTTTACCCCCAATTAGTTTGTAAATCTGCTTAAAGGGGGCGGTACATATTCAAAGTAGTCAAACTTAGGTTGACTAGTTTATCTATGTCACTGAATGTGTACTGCTCCTTTTAGACAGAGTTACAAACTAACTTTGGGTGAAATAGTCTCAAGGTAATGGACTTGACATGAAGTGAAAGACAAATTATTTTTCTGTGGATTTGTTAAAGAAAACATTTCAGTATATCATGAGTATAACACACTAATTGTTCATATTTAAAATAATTAAACTCCTTTATGTACAAAAATGAAATAGTTTACAAAACAAAGAGGTTAAATAACATGAAACATGAAAGAGACTGGCATTTTTGCCTTGAGCCACACATTTTTAAATTTATATCTAAAAAATTGCAATTGATTTTTTTATATATATATATTTTGAATTGTAGAGATATATTTATAATCATCTTTATGCAATGCATTGCTCAAATTAAACTTTAAAAATAATTCGTCTTGAATTTTTTTTTCGTTTCTTCTGGGATAGCATATGCGAGCAAAATTTGAAAATGGGCCTAAGGCTTTGCTAATTCGACCAATGTAAATCAAATCACATTTGGCAAAGAATCCCGTATATACCACTGGCGTTGACATCCGAAATAAGGTCATTAAGTATGGAACTATGAATTTTATCAACAGAAGAGAAAAGGACCAGAATGTTGAATTTGTATAAAATATGTGCAATTTTATAGCTAATCAATTTAAAGAAAGGAATAATTTATCACTTGTGCACTGGCTAGGCTTTTGTCATTTGCATTTCTGCAGCTGAAGAAGATTCTATATTTTACCCTACAAAACTAGTCCTGTATATTTATGAATATTATGCTGATATTTGTTTTTTACTCCTCCAATAATTGTTATTGAACATATTATTTTAATTCAAATTCGCTTAAAATAATGTCAAAATTTTAAAACCTATTAAAATTATATAATTTTATATTATATAAGTATTGAGTTGTTCGGAATGTAATTTAGTTTTTTTCTCAACAGAAGCCTTAATTGTATTTTTTCAGAGCCAACTTCACACGTTAGCCGCATAATCATTATATATTTTAATAGCTGATATAGCAAGGCTTGTTTGTGAAAAAGTTTGTTTGATTCACGCATAGTTTTTGGTCGGTGCCCTTTCAAATATGGAAAGTGAAAAGCAGCATTTTTGGCATATTTTACTTTTTTATTATCAAAAAGCTAAAAATGCTGTTCAAGCAAAGGAGAAAATTTTCCAATGTATATGGAGAAGATGTATTGACAGAAAACCAGTGCCCAAACTAGTTTGCAAAATTTTGATCTTCAAGATGTACCAAGTTCTGGAAGTTGAAACTGATGAAGACACAATAAAGGCATTAATTGCTTCAAACCAGCAAATAATTCATGATATCGCTGAGAGATTAAATTTATCGAATTTGACTGTTCATCACAATTTGAAACGCCTAGGTCTCAAAGCTCCAGATGTGTGTTCTTTTTTCTCACTGAAAGAAATTTGTGCAGTTGCATTGGCATTTGTGATTTGTTTCTCAGACATCAAGAAAATTATCCATTTTTGAAGCATATCATCACTGGGGACGAGAAGTGGGATGTCTGCAACAATGCTAAACGCAAGACATCATGCAGTAAAAAACATTAACCGACTCAAAGCACTTCAAAAGCCGATCTTGATCCAAAAAGGTAATGCTACTCGTTTGGTGGAATTTCAGAGAAATCTTTTTCATTTAGCTACTAGAAGACAACACAACAATCAATTCTGAAGTGTACAGTCATGAGCTGTATAAATTGAATGAATCCCTTAAACAGAAGCGGCCAGAATTGATCATTAGAAATGATGTAATGTTCCACCAAGATTAAAGCTAGACCTCATCCAAGTTTGGTAACTCGCCAAAAGCTTTTACAGCTTGTTTGAGATGTACTGCCACACCCACCACATTTTTCTGATCTGGACCTTCTAATTATTATTCATACCGTTCTCTACAATATTTTTTAGATGTTAAAATCTTTACTTCAAACGAGAAGGTAAAAATCACCTGGATCAGTATTTTGCCAGCAAAGAAAAAAAAAATTGTCAGCATGGAATCATGCTACTGCCAGAGATGGCAAAAGGTATTGGACCAGAAGGAACAATATATAATTCAATAAAATATTTATTCAGTATAAGAGAATTAACTTTCATTTTTCATTTAAAAAAAAAAAGAAAAACTAAATTACATTCCAGACAACCCAGTATTATGGTACTTTTCCGTTTTGCCAGCGCAGACGATAAAGTCACCAATAATGATACAACCGAAGCCAAACGGAATATCTTCGCTGGTAACCTTTTACGCCTCATTTTCAAAACAAGTCACAGCCATTTCTTATCAGATTGATTGCTTCTTTCAATACTGGCATACAATTACATGGAACTTTTACCCAGATAGTTCAATTTCATTCCCTAAGGCCATTCGCGGTATAGTCAGTCAGGATGTAATCACATTGCTCATCCAAAGGCGAAAATGTAAAGTCAAGGATTAAATTCATCAGTTCTAATGAGAATGCACTAGCAAAGTAAAGCACTGCAGTTTTACATAATTTCTGAGTAAGATATTTGTACAAATTGTAATAATTCTTGCATTTAAATTTGTATTCCAAATTAAGATTTAACTTGAAATTTATGTAGATAATTACTGAGAGAATTAGATTTTTGTAGCATAGTTTACGTGAGATGAGATCACTTGGGATCACATGATATGAAAAGCGGAAAATTAAGAGACAAAACCGAGGGACAATTAAGGAATTGATTTTGATTTATATATTTTGTATCGTACACATCCCCCCTTCAAAGGGAAATAGGCTTTGAGATAGAAAAGTCTTGAAGAAAATATTAAAGCGTTACCCAAACGAGAAATAGAATATTGGGTGAAACAAAATCATACAACTTTGATCTAAAAATTTTTTTAAATAAGAAAAATCTTGTAAATATTATTTTTAACAATAAAAATTCTATTGAAAGTCTGCCTCTTTTTTTTTTTTTTTTTTTGTGTGTGTGTGTGCGTGTGTAAAACGCTGCAAGGAAAGTTCTAATTTTTTCAAGAAATGCCGTTATAGGCAAGTGCCCGCCATTGGAAAAAAAAAAATTTTTTCGAGAAATAACTGTAGAAGCTCAGTTTTTAAAATTTCTGCTTGAATATCATAACCATAATATTTTACAATCCTTAGAGTAAAAGTCTTTCGGAAAAATTATTAATGAATTAATCAAGTGAGACGCTACAAAAATTTATGTCATAGCTCTCATGGTTTCTAATATCTCTCAAGGTAATATCGCCATCGGTTTCCTCAAAACTTGAGGTAGAAAATCAGCACTACTATGAAGAGCAAGAAAAATACATCTCGCACAGATTGTATTTTATTCTCGAGTGTCAAGATGTAGAAACATCTTTTTACTCGGCTTCTGATAACAATCTAGAAGAAAAGTAGTAGGAGGTGTGATAGTGGGAAAAAAGGGTCAGGTCCACGGCGGAGAGTGGGAGGAGTGAGGTAAGTGTTTTTACAAGGTGTAGCAGCGGGTGAAAGACCACAGGGTCAATTTAGTGCGTATGATTCAATTACGGTTGCAATTCTTTTGTGGGTAAGATGTCACATGGGTACCGATGTTTTTCACCGGGATGAGAGGAGTATCTGAGAGTGCTAATAAGGCTATGACTGTGGGTTTGTACTGAATGAAAGTTGTCTGCTAATCGTTTAATATACTCTCGAATAGGTTCGATTTGAAGGTCTCTGTGAATGTAGGTGTTTTTTAATATACCAAGGAGAATTGAGAATTTCTCGTAAAATTTTATTTTTCAGTATTTGTAATTGTTTAATATTGGTTTTAGCTGCATTAAGGTCGAAGTATGGAGCGATATAAAATTAATTTGTTTGTAGTAGATAAGTTGCTTCTTCTACCAATAAGAGGTCGCATAGTAGCTGAGGTGATTTTAAATTTTTGTGCTACGGAGCGGCAGTGGGTTCTGAAGGTAAGTTTTTGATCTAGGGTGACTCTAAGGTATTTAGTTTCATTAACACAGTCTATTTCTTCGTCAAATATTTCAGGAGATGGAGAATAGTAGTTCAAGTTTCCCTTACGAAAAATTATTACCTTGGTTTTATCAGTGTTAATTTTAATCCCTCAAAGGATGAGCTATTTTTCCAGTTTTATGAGAAATTTTTGTTGTTGGTTTCTTACGGCGATTGCTGTGAAGGCTTTAGTAAGTATGGCGGTGTCATCGGCAAAGAGTGCAAGATGAACAGAAGGGTCTTTATAAAAATCCGTTAATGGCATAGGCAGCATATAGCAGCCACTACTGCTTTGACCACCTCCTTTTAAGATATGCCCTAAAGCGTTGCGGGTGTTTAAGAATTAGGCGATTAGCAACCGCGCCAAATAGGTGAAGCTGGGACATGTACTTGGCGTACGTGCATTGGAAAATTTTCAAAAGCATTTGGGCGTGGAGAATTTACCTCATTGGCTGCCGTTCGAGCTGTTGTACTTCTCTTCTAATGTGGAGAAAGATGGTTTGTTGAAGCCAGTCACGTGGGTGGTCACCCACCCAAGTACTGACCCCGAGAGCTGCTGCTGGAAACAGGGAAACCTGTTGGTTTGAAAAGATTAGGAAAAAACATAAAATTTCTTTAAATATCCTCTGTTGCTTCTAAGCTGGTGATTATTCTTCGCTTTCAGGAAATCTCATAAGTGTCATGGCTGCTTTAAACCCAGCAGTAAACTTCTCAGCCGCGCGAATCTTCTCAACATGATCACTATACTGCTTAGAAAACTGTTGATTTTCGGATTTTGAATCCATTCAAGAGCTTCTTTGTAGTCCTTCGGTGGGGGTTCTAACATCTTTTTCACCCTTTCACTGTTCTGATTCTGTTTTCCTCTGCTTCAGTGAGTTTCGGAAAATCCGCCGGTGTAGGGATCTTAGCTGCTGATTTCATCTGTTGCTTTTTTGCTTCGAAGCGCTTCTTGTACACGGGGCAACACCTGTATGAGCTTACATGCGGTAGTGAGCAGAAAATGCACTTGGGTTTTTCATCTGGCTTTAGTGAGCATTCCTTACTCCTATGTTGCTGTCCACACTTGCAGTATCGCTCAGGATTTGAGCAGAGATGCTGTGAATGTCCGCACTCTTGACATCTGTAGCACTGGATCACGTCTTTTGGGGCTAAACTGCTCAATCTTGACGGTAAAACTTAACATGTTATTAAGTCCATGGATTGCATGTCCTTTCTAAGTTTTCTTCAGTTCCAATAAGAATATCGGAAGTTTCTCGATGACATCCCCTCTAGGTCTGGTAAACTGATTTATTTTATTTATCGGGAATTTTCTTTTCTCCAGATCAGCCTGTATTATTTCTTCCTTCGTCATCGATGGAAGGCCTTTAAGAACTACTTTAACAGGTGTTTCGCTGAGCATCTTAAAGGTATGGAAGGGTAAGCTTCTTTTTTCTAAAATCAGAGTTGCTTTTCTGCACGGATTTTAGATTAACATAGTGATTTCATCTTCATATCGGCTTCAAATTCCTCACTGCAGTGTTGTTTCCGGCCAGTCCACTACACTCTGCTGGAAGACTATTGGGGTGGCGTTTCTTCTTTATCGGCTCCGCTTTCTTCCATATTTTATGTTCGAAACGATTTTCTTTCGTGACTTCCATGGGGATCTCATTTTCAGTTACTCTCGCGGTTTTCTTAGAAATCCATTTTCTTTCCTTACTCTCTGTTCTGTTTTCAGTTATTCTCTTTGGACAGAATTTTCTCGTGAATACTTCCACATCCATTTCAGCCTTACCTCTTGCATAAAAATAATTATAAATAGTGTCAATTTCAAATTTTGCGATCTGGTCGCGGATTTCTTTTTCAGAACATGTCTTGAATTTTGGGGTATCCTTAGCTTTTTCCATCGATGAAATTTCTAGTGCCTGTTCTTCAGTAGCTTCTTTTTTCGGTGTTTGACTCTCTCTTTTAACCTTGCAAGGCCTAACATCTTTCTTCTTACTTGGTTGTCCGCTTTGCGTATTTGACATAGTTTTCGCCTTTTTCGCTTTACTTTTTTTGTCTTTTGCCATGACAATAAAATCTTCTTTCTTCAGGCGACTTCTTTCTTTTGGCTTGGACAGGAGGGTCTTTAGGGATGTTTTCCGTATATATATTAAAAAGATACTATGAAAGTGTCGACCCCTGTGGGACACCAGCTTTGATTACCCTGGGGGTTGAGTAAGCAGTACCAGTTTTGATTTTGAATGTTCTGTTGCTGAGAAAAGAGGCTATTAAGCGAATAAAATGATCTGAAAAATTGAGAGTGATTAATTTGTAAATAAGGCCGCGATGCGATACCCTGTCAAAAAAAAAAACATCTCCCCACATTAGCATAGCGAGTGAAGAGTGATGTCAAATGTAATGTCTTCGGGGACTAAGCAGAATGTATAACTCCAATATATGGCATTCTAAGAAGTAAGGTCTTAATATTTTATTGAATACGTAAGGTGTTAAATAGTTACTAAAATTATAGTAAAGTGAACTAAGCAATCAAGAGAAAAAGTTTTTTTTTTTTTTTTTTTTTCTCCTTTTCCTGAAGAGAAAAGTTAATCGATGAGATCATGTATAACTAGTAATTTAATAAAACTCATGTAAAATATTAACGTAATTTCAATCTGTATCTTTTTTACACTGCAATAAATATTCGGATAAGGTTCGGAGAACAGCCTTAGTTACGCCAACTTGGCTCCTTTAAGGATATGGGCGACATTTCATTATGCCAACGGAAGTAAATATCATGTGGGGAATAGGTGCTAGGGAGAAAAGGAAAATACACGGAGAAAAACGGGATTGAGATGTGTTTATATTTGTTTGGTATCTAATTGCTAATTTTCTTCTGTTATGTTGCTAAATTAGCATTAAAAGTCTAATAATGTGCGTCTATTGCGAAAACGCAGGGCAATTACTTTTCGATCCGATTTTATATATGTATTAATATATCACATTCCTGCTCATATGATCTACAAATACCATAATCTCATATTATTCAGTTCTCATATAACTACGATAGAAATATGCTTCTATTATTTACTTTAAAAATGCAGTATTTAATAGCCTTTCACATAGTAGCCATAGTTAGTTCTGTAATGTTATATAATGTTAATTGTGTTATGCATTATTTTGTCTAAATATTCATTTTCATAAAGAATATAAAATGAATGTAGAGAATGTGAGTTCAATATATTTTAAAGACAGAGATAATAAACAAAAAATAAAAGGGAGACTACACATGCAACCAGATAAAAGTGACCATTATTCTAAAGAAAGTTAATAAACTCAAAATTATGTGAAAGTATAGCCCATGCCACAAAATTCACTTAAGTATTATTTCTGAGTGGTAAAGCAGAACATATATATCTGAGTGCATTTTTTATATTTAAAATAAAATCTGTTATTAGTTGCTGGTGAAAAAGTAAGAAAACAATTTTTATGGATAGAAATTTATGTAGCTGAGTATTGAAAGTCTGATACTTCATCGACACTGAAATAGCAATTTATATATTGTATGAAAGTGAAAAAAAAAGTGTTGTTTTTTGAAAACTTCAAAAATCTGAATAATTTTCAGAAGATGCCCTAAAAATAAATTAAGAATATACTGTTTCTTAGAAGTTATTTTTTTATAATTATATGTTATATACTTTATGTACAGATCAAGCATGGCCAAACTGAGACTCATAATTCATAATTTACTCACGTAATAAGCAACTCATGTTGTTTTGCTTTTGAAACATAATTGTCATTAATAATTACTAATTTAATTTTTTGAAATCACATTGTGTGTATAATAATTTCAAACTATGCCTTATTTGCTAATCTCTGATAAGTAAAAACAAGTCAAACAGGGCCATATGTGTAACTACCATGTTGATATTACTCTTGAAATGTGTAGTGGTTATCAGCGTAGCAGAAAAGATAAATTTTTTTATCCTGGTAGCACCTGCATTCATAATGTACCTCAAATCGTAATGAATGCCCTATAAATATCTGTACTGTGATTTGCATTAGGAAATACAAAACATATCTAATGATCCAAATTTCTAACGAATTAGTTTTTATGTGATGCAGTAGTGAGGTTTGATCCCTATATTGATCCTGAAGTGGGCTGAAGGCCCACACAATAGCAAAAAACTAACTATACTTTTCTATAACCCCAATAGTTTGACAGCTTACAGTCTCATTCCCCTCTTTTTACCATTACCATGAGGAGATTGTATAGATTTAATAAGTCAAGTAAACATCCATAGTTCTCTATTTTTACATTATTGTAAACAGCAGTATGTTGCTTCTTTTATTTTCAGTTTACTGCTATTAAAATCTGTTTTTAATTATAACCGAAAAAGAAAAATTGAAAATCTGAAGGAAAAGCTTTATTTATTAGCTATAAAAACAAAAGTATAGAAAAGTTTACAATTCATACATCCAAGGAATATGCTTCCTCAGATACTGAGCAAAAGCAGTAACAGTTATTTTGGTACTGTTCTATTATCAAGGAGAACGGATTCAGAAATGTATGAACGTGTGTTGGTATGTATGTGCTTATATGTGTATTTATGTGCACACATATATTTGTACTTATGCATACAATGATCACATACATGCATACATACATTTCTGAACTCAATCCCGATAACAGAACAGTACCGCTATTTCTTTATTCGTGTAAGTAAGCATTATTTTTGAAATAAGAAACCCTTGGCAGTTTACTTAAAATATTTCTTTTTTATTGAAAAGCTTTGCTACTTTTGAAACATGATAAACACCTAATTGTGTTTCTTGAATATTTCTGAATGGTAACATGCAGTTCTTACTGACATGATGTCTGATGACTTTGAAACAGAATTAGTGGTTAATCTTTGGATTATGGTAACTTGGCAATTTTTTGGCGACCAACCCTGCTACAGCAACCTGCTAGTTTTTGTTTGGACGGCATTTTGTTTTCACGAAGTAAAGGCATTCCCCCCCCCCAACAATCTGCTAGCCGAATTACTCTTATGCTAGAACTTTTATGGAACAAAGGTGCTTAATAATGACAAAGATTAGGTGCGAAATTGGGACAAAGTGCAGAATCGCCCACTGCTTGCCACGTTTTTAAGAATTGCACATACACGGTATCATCCATGTACACGTCGACCTATTTTCACTTAAAAAACATCCCAGAATTGCACAAAAATGGCATTGCGCACACTCTTGACTTTATCCATGTACACTGCTAAAGTCCTAGCCAGTAACCTTTATTGCCTTACCAAAATGTCACCAAACTACCTGTTACCATATTCCAAAGATTAGCCGAATTAGCTAATACAGGAATATAACTGCCTATGCAAATATTCTTAAATCTTTGTGAAACTTGTCCAGTCTTTATGAACCAACATGTGCAAAAGATCATTAAACAGCAAGAGGTGGTTTCTGGAGTTGGTTGCAACATTTTGTGAACTTATAAGTTCTGTGCAATAAAACATTTGTGAATTTATTTTTCTTTTTAGTCAACCTGGAAAAGTTTTAACTTGGAAAATGATAATACAGTGCACAGGTTTTGAGAACATAAATGTTACAGTAGCATGACTAATCTGAGAATACAAATGTAGTACAGTACTTTATGGCCTTCCCTTTCACAAAAAACACAAAAATACTTCCTGCGTACACATTTTAGATGAATATTTATGATGGTAATGTGTTTTTAAATGAAGATTAAAAGGATATTACTTTGATTCATCAGTTATAAAAGTATCTGAAAGGCTTGGCTTTAATTATAATAAATACTGTAACATAGATGTATTAAAAATAATAAAACAACCTATTCTGCTCCATGCATCTCTCTCGCCATTGCTAGAAAATCCTTCCCTTCTCTCCAAATCTTCAGAAATGCATATACATTTATTTAGATTCATACTATGTTTCAACTTGTTTTATAAATTAAACAACAAAAGTGTAGAAAATGTTGATAAGTGCCAAAACTTGAACAAAAGTAGATTTTGATATTCATGAACTAAAACTAAATACTTAACATATAAATAAAAGGCTGACTATGTTCTTCCGCCTGAAGCCCCCTTGGTTGAAAATCCCTGTTGTAGAAGATATATAAAGATAGGAGAGGAAAGAAAATTTTTTAAAAAGTAACATATTTTTCAAATCAAGTTGAATGTTTACCTCACAAAAGCATTCAAGGGATGCTGCTATGAAATATACACCTGGCTAAAGGGTTTTTCCTAAGGATTATTAATATGTATGGATGTTAATTTTTTCACCACTGGAAAGTGAATGTTTTATCAAGTCAAGTATATTTTGAAAAATATTTTAGCTAATGGAGATCAATTTCATAAAATATTTAGAAAGTTCCAATTAGACATTAGCAGTTGTTACCTGTTATATACAGTGATGAAATTTTATTACTGGATATTCAGTAATAATTATTAACTTGTTTAATTATGAGTACACATTCAGTGTATGTGACACCATAAATACTGGATCAAAGTATCACTAATAACAATCATGGTAATACAGTAAATTTTAACTTCTCTTGAAATAAAAAATCTATATTTGTAACATGTAATACATTGTAGCATTTAATGGTGTTAAAATTAACCAGAAGTTACAGATATGTGAGAGTTTAATGCAATTAAATTGTTTATCAATTCAACAATGAAGTTTATGTATAAAATTAAAAAACTTTTTTTTTCAACTCTGAAAGAAATAATTTTGTCTAATGAATCTTCCTTTGATATTTATATATTAAAACCATCTTAAAAATTAATTTTGAATTGTTTAAGAAATCATGTTATTTTGCTTTTCATAATTTATTATATAAAAGTTTAAATGAATAAGACAGCAGTTCTTTTTATATTTTATATCTCTATAATTAAAATTTTAAAAAATGCTTATGTAAGTAGAATATTTTAACAAAAATGGTCAGTTGAAAAAGGGACATTGATATAGTTTTGATTAGTCTTTATTCAAAAATATCACTGCCCTGCAAGAGTACAAGATAAAAATACAAATTCTGATAAAAAGCTGAAATACAAATTTTGACATTTCATACCTACTTCTTGTAGTTTTTCTAAGTAGCCCACCAGCGACCAAGTGAATAAGAAAGCTGAATATTGTTAGTTTGACTCATGTTCAAATCCCAATGAGCAGGCTGACTGCATGAGTGTTTGGATGGCTTTCCATATGAAACATAAATACAAACCAGTTTCCTGTAGAAAGTCCTCCACAAAGATATATGTCTCCTTGAGCAGATATTTTCACGTGTTTTGCTTTAATAAATTAATCTGACGTAATCCTGATTATCACTATACCCCTATAGAGACTGAAATCTGAAGCATACCTGAATTCTGTAGGTGTTTGTGTCTTCCATACAATAAACAAACATCTACCAGTGGCGAAATCCTTAATATGGATGCTTCAAATCCTTGTAAATGGGCTGGCTGCATAAGAGTTTTTGTTGTTTTGGACATGTTTAATGTAATACAAGCCAGCTCACCTTAAGAAAGTTCTCCACAAAAGTACCCCCACCTCTGCAGATAACCCTCATGTGCTGTGCAATATAAATAATCTAACCTAATTTAGTAAAAAAAAAAAAAAAAAAAACTGTTAACAACAGTTTTGCCATATAACTGTGGCTCAAGTCTATGGTATTAATAAACAATCATCACTTTTTTTTTTTTTTTTTTTTTTTTTTTTTTTAGAATTAAAACTATTCTGCCTCTTTTAATTATTACCTGTATGTGTGTCATCCCTTCAGACATAACATGAACATTTTGATTTTGTATCCTATCACATGCAGAAAACAAAGTTGTTTAATATTATCTACCAAACTAAATTTAGTGACAGTTTTCACACAAATTGAAAAATTTTTGTTATTACCAGGTAGATTTTTTAAACAATCTCTGAAAACAATACATTGTCACTTGTAAAATGTGGTGTTACGTATTTTACTGCCATATGAATTTTTTTTTCGGAATTTTGTATAATCTTTGCTTTATTTTCTCATATAACAGCATTAGTGCTATGTATTAAACAATTTTTATTGCTTGCATATTGAAATCTTGCTTTCATGTTTGAAATCATACACACTGGAAAGGAATGGAACATAGGGAATACACTGAGATGGCATAAAATCCATAAATGTGATTAACAACTGTATCTGTAATATATACAGTCTAATTGAACTAAGCTGATACAGGTACTTCATTCCATGCAGCTTTAGTTCTATTTTCTGGCGAGTGATGGCATGGCAATCTCCTGGCAAACCATGATAAGATGTTTTCAATGAGTGAGAGGCCTGGAGAATGTGCTAATCAGGGCAACACTCAGAAACATTCTGTCTCAAAGAACTTCAGGGCAGCATAAGTTCGTGCATCATCTTGTTGAAAGATGGCGTCAAGCAGGCTTTGAAGACAGGGCACGGGCATTAAGACATCACAACTGTAACGACATTTACCCACATTACCGGTTATGGGAACAAGAGGTGACCAGGGTGAAGGTGGAATGGCACCTCATGCCAACACGCCAGGTGCTGAGCCCATATGACTTTCAGAATGCAAGCTGGCAACGTTCATTCTCCTCTGTGCCTCCACACATGGATGCGTTTGTTCTCATGCTGTACGCAGAACAGGTTTCGTTTGAATCACGATATGGTACACTCCTGTGCCCAGTGTCGTCGATGACATCCATTGTAGGTGCACTTGTCTCTGTTGTAATGTCATGGGAAGCAGCAACAGTGGTCACTGTCCGTGGTGCTGCAGACGTTGTATTTATTAATGTAATGAGAGGAAGATATGATTAATTTAACAAGTGGTATGGGGTTAATAACATGCGCAATTCAGTACATAAAGCTAACACCTCCGGCAGCAGCAACATTTGTAATCCGGTTAGTTCGATTAGATGCTTAGTTCGATTAGATTCGTTTTCAATCCATCTAGATTTTCGTCTCATTCAGATAACTCCTTTTTGGTGTGTCGTTATATATGTTACAGAAATGCAACTGAAATTGTAGGTTAAATTAATTGAATATGGAGATGTTTATAAGGGGTATCTGTTTAAGAGGAACGATGCTTTCATGGAGGACTTATTAAGATAAACTGGCTCATATTTACGTTACGCATGGGGAAACCATGAAAACCAATAATGGCCTTTATTTGTGTGTCTTTCTAATAAAATCTTACATAGACTGCTATACATCTTATAGCTAGAATAGAGAATTTTCACAGGCTGATTTCATAAATTTTATCAAAATAATGTTAGAATTATGCTTAATGAGTTGGTTTCTCCTACATTAAATAATTCCTTCACTACCTAAATGCTTAACTTTCCTCTTATTACTCATTAAATACCAGGGACACAAGTGAAATTTCTCCCATACTAAGACAGATCTTTTTTTTTTTTTTTTTTTTTTTTTTTGAGTGTCCTTCAGCTGTTTATGAAAAATACTTTACCTATATAAATTTTTTCTTCTTTTTGTAAATAAAGATTATTTACAATATTTTTCTTATTTGCTATACTTCAGTTTTGCATTGATAGGACAATCAAATTAACCTCTTTTGCAGTTCTTGATAAAGATGCCTATAAATCTGAAAGTAAGGCATTAAATTGTTTTAAATTTTACATACTGTGCATGTAAAAGTTATATCATTTCATCTTTAAATCTATGGAAGATTTAAGGATGTTTTCAATTGAACTGCTGCCATGGTTTTGGTGCTAAGAAGCATCTTGTTCTAGGCAGATAGCACTTGAAATACATATGCTTATGATTAAGAAAACATTAAACCACATGGTCAAAATTCAATGTAAAACTTCTCATCCTTTTGTAGAATGTTTTTCAATACTGACATGTAAAGTTGAAAGTTTCTTCTTGTTGCTTTATTTATACAAGATAATCTATACTGTATAATGGTTCTATCTATAACGCATTTTATTTTAGAATTTCATTCCCTTCTCTATATAACATTGTAATTTGTAATTTACTACTCTTGGTATTCTGAATAACTACAGTCAAAAGTCGTTATTTCGGACACCCATAATACGGAATGCGGAATTCGGATACCTATAATCCGGACCTCAAAGGTAAAAACTTTCTGCGCATGCGCCGCGTTGACACATGCACATAGGCGTTTACGCGTAACACCTTTACGCGCATATGCGTGTGCGCAAGTGCAGAATACGTTTTCGCGTGCGCGTTTAACGTATAACGGACGGTATAAGCTAAAATTATACAATTATCTATTTCAGTTAATGTTGATGCTTGTGTTATTCCTTAATCTTCGAATTGGATGCAGCTTATTATTTTTTGCAGACTGTAAGAGCAATTTTATAAAAGTAAACTTGAACTTTCGATTATGTCAATTTCTGATTCTGGAGCTCCCAAAGGAGCTACAAAACGAAAGTATGTCTCCATGTCCATCAAACAAAAAGTGGAATTGCTGCAAAAAATGGATAAAGACATGAAGAAGGTGACAGAGAGGTTAGTGAAAACGAAAAAATTTCGATTGACAAGTTAGTCGGTATTCTCGGCACAGCAATTATGGGACTTGAACAGCGGAGCTTTTTAACTGAACAAGAAATTATGTCTTTATAGAATTAAAGAGAAAGTATTATCACATAAAACGAAACAACTTGCATTGAAAGAAATGTTTAATAAAGTAAACAAATAAATATTAAGGTTCTTTTTTTTGTAAATTTTGATACCCTTTAGATCATAATTGTTCTTTATTTCCTAAAATACGGTTTCATATTTTTAATTTTAGAATTTGTGCATGCCATCTTATGAGATTTAAACTGATCTATAAACCGGAAAAATCGATAATCCGGAATCGCCGAAGTCCCGACGAGTCTGGATTAACGACTTTTGACTGTATTTACAAATTACTCTTGGTATTATAAAATTTTCTAAAACTATTAATCTCAATGTTTTTGAAAGAGATATTTTTCCCCTCCTTGAATTTTGCATTTACGGTAAAAGAATTTTAAATGTGAGTTTAATGCAAGACATACAAAAGTGTCATCAATTATGATAAAGCAGAATTTATTTTACTCAGTGTAAATGACAGCACATGTCTTATAACTCACAGGTAACCAGTGGCTGAGTGGTAAAAAAAATCACTGAATACGGGCAGTTCCTATTCGATTTCAGAAGAATTGGGTTGGCTACATGGGTGTTTTCATGGTTTTCCCTACCTGTACCATGTATATGAGCTAGTTTTCCCGAGAAAGTCCTCCACAAAGGCATCCTCCCCTTAGAAAGAGAACCCTAGTTTGCTTTGCAATAATCAACTAAACCAAACCAATTATGACTCGCATTTCAAAATACCTCTAATATATTAAAAATATGCCAAGTTTATGAAATGAATTTAGTTACATAATGTGAATGTGCCTAATTTCTTATTAACAGTTTCAGATATATACATACCTTAAAATTTATGATATACTGAGATTTATAATAGCCTGAGATATCTCAATAATTACTTTTGTAAAAATTAAGTAAGTTTAATTAATAAACTGATCACTAAAATTTTGAAATTCTGTAATAAATACAGTTTTTTTAAATAATAATTAAACAAGTAATGAAGGTCCCATTTTGGCAAACGTGCTCTGAAATGAAAATATATTTGAAAGCATAAGATTGTGTATGCAAAATAAAGTGCAACTCATTAGCCAATGGTCTTGTATTTATCTTTTTCTATCATCGGCTGCTCTAGGAAACTTTTGCTTCAGCAGAATTCAAATGCTTACATGCCAGAAAGAATATGACATTCATGACTTTTCCGAGATTTGATGCATGAAACTGAACTAGGTTGAGGTGACAAATTCTGTTTAACTATTAAGGATTATCTGGGTTACTTGTAGAAGGCTGACTGCTATCTTGGGGTTTAGAAGAATCAAGATGACAACCTTTTTTTACTAATTACATATTTAGTAGCATTTTTTGGAAGTTTTCTTCTGGCAATTTTAGAAAACTTTTAGGAATACCTTCAGATTTTCTTCATTACTACCAGAAAAAGTATCTGGTTTCCTTTTAAGATGCAAGATTTCATTACTTTGTGTACTTAATTTATCTATTGTCAGGAAGTGTAGCCTGCTATAGAAATAAAAACCTATTCCTTTCATTGCATAACATTAAAAGTTCTGCCCCCTTTTTTTTTGTTAAATATTTTTGGCAGTTTTCAAAGGTGAATTTATGCAAAGATCAATGTATGGAGTAGATTTGTCAAGCCATACATAGTATCCCTTGATTAATGATTCCATACTCTGATCCAATTCTTGTACTACCACTTTGATAGTTTCAATATCTATATAATTCAGTAGTATTCTTCAATAAATGAAGTATCTATCTTGTTATGAAGTATTCACGCACAGGCTCATTCCAATCAATCTTTCCAAATGGAACATCATCACTCGCTGGCCTTCTAAGGCTGAAACCTGAATGTATGATATATACAAGGTATGTCTTATGAATGTGTACAATTATGATTTTTATGAAGGGTACACTTTTAAACTGAATACTTTGCATAATAAGCATTGAGCAAGTTTTTAATTACACAAGTATTATTGGGGGCACATGTATGAATACACGTCATTTGCAAAATGACACCACAATAGTCTCAATATCACAGCTTAAAAACAGAAAATAAGTCCATAACTGTTTCAAAGAAAAATGTAAAAATATAATGCAAAAATTTATTCCATCATAACAAAAATGTGCCCACCAGTGCTTGAGCAGTAAAGTTGCTCAAAGCTGGTAGTTTGACCTGACTGCAATTCTAGGTAAACAGATTGGCTGCATGTGTAATGAGGATATGAGTGAGTGTCTTTTAGAAAGTCCTCTATGAAAGCATGCTTCTGCTTATGCAAATAGCTCTCACATACTTTGCCATTAACAAATCATGCAGACCAAGCCAAATCAAATTAAATTAAAAATGAAAATCACAATAAAATAAGTCAAACTATTACTAAATAAGTAAATTAAAAAGTATGTAATTTGAATTTAGCTGTAATTCTGTAAAATGTCCTATGCATTATATGTTTTTTTCAAAAAGGGGGGCAATTAGCTAATCTAGAATCAATATTATTGTTAACCATATTAGTTGAATAACTGTATTGCTCTTACATGAGTAACATATTTTACGTTTCATTATTTACATGCCTTACAGATTTTCTATGCCTCATTATTTACATAGCTTACAGGTGTTAAATGCCTCATTTTGTTTTTATTTGATAAAAAGGGGAATAATAAATTTCATTGCAAAACATTTTGATAGGTAGTTATGTATATGATTTATGATATGAACTCTATATTCAACTATCATATAAATACTATTCCTAATATACATAAAATTTAATTTTTATTTGCCTCTATAGTCAACCCTCTAAGGTATAATATAGCATGGCTGAAGTAATAATTTTCGCAATACCATGTATTGTGGAATGTGAAACATGAATACAGAAACATATTAAGTGCAAAGAACGTAGAGAATAAAAATGCCATTTTAATCATATATATTTACAAGAAATAATGCTTGATATTTATCAGAATTGTTCAGATGAACTGTTACTAACTGCAATACATGCATCATAATGACAAAGAAGTGATTGGCATATACTTTGAAAGCTATTCAGCTAGTCTCTGCTGCAGTGATGCTAATTGGCTGACAAGGTCCGCAGTAGAATCGATCTCTGTCTCGTAAACAAGATCCACTGTCATTGTAATGCATGAAGTTTGCATTATCTATTTGTACAATTTATTTATAATAATTATCAAATATCTTGCTGTAATCATAAACAATTACCAAGGACTTCAGTTTACTTAATTAAATTAAATAAATCACGTAGGAAATAATGCAAAATTTTCACTATCACATTCTGTAAGTTAGAGATGATTTATATTTATGACAATTAAAATAAAAAATGAAACAAACTATTTTTAGTTTATTCTTATAGCATTTAAATCCACTTTTATTAACTGCATACAGCATTATTTTATGACATCAGGAACTATTAATTTATTAAAATTTATTGAGACATAAGTTCTCAGTTCATAATGCATTATATACTATATATAAAATACTATAAAGCTGAGGAAATGTTTAAAGCAAATTACTCTTTCCATTACATAATGCATGTAACTAAATATGTATTTAAATACTACAAAATATGGTTCCTTCTAGCAGGTTTAATGAAATTTTTATATTTATACTGCAGTTAAAAAATGAAATACAATACCATTGCATTTTGTCAAATTTTGAACAATTTGAATTAAGACTTAAGAGCATTATCATGTCTAACAGCACACAAATTTATTGCATACATATTTCTAAAAAGTTATTATTATTTCTAATTCATACAATAAATATTAAAAATATTAAATGTGCTATAAACTAAATATCAGACTGAGGCTACAAATGTCTTAGAACAAATATACTGCAAATATGTTTAGTCTGAGAACTTAGGTCTGTTTAAGCCAGATATTTCTAGCAACTGTGAAGTAAAACTGCCACTCTATAGGCAAATTTAAAGTTCCTCTGAATTCAGATTAGAATATGATCACTATGAATATGATATGAAGGCACACATTGACTTATTTTATTGCACTACGATATGAATGCACAAGAAAATGTTTATAGACTACTTGCAATCAATGCACATAAAATAAATACTAAAAAGCTATAGAATAAACCATGTTTGAACATCGATGAGTATAGGGAAGCATAACAAAGCAAATGAAAACAGAAAATAAAGCATTAAATAAATATTTACAGGTGCAAGACACTTATTTTTACATATATTATCAATATTTTATTCAATTAATTGCTATTTCTAATTTAATACTCTTCGCTTGATAAGCAAACAGGTAAGATAATACATTTTTCGAATACGTATCCCGATCTGCTGCCACAGATAATCCCTTAGCAGGGAAAAAAGTATCACGCTGTCCTCTTAGAAGAAGTACGTCATCGGATGACAACCATAAGGTAGTCTACCATAATAAGCTGTTTCTCTCCGTTTTGGCGTTAAGGCTGTTCTCCGAACCTTATCCTAAATATTCCTCTTTTATACGGTATGGTTTATTGCCTAACGTATCTTCAGTTATTTACTCGCATCGTAATTTTACCCAGTCAAGTAAAAGATGATTTAAACTTGCAAAACTCTGTGAACTTTACTGTTCTTCGAGTAGAGACATGTGGGAAGTTACACTTAATTTTTAATGTTTTCCTAGTCAAAATAGTTCTTTTAAAATTTTTATTCAGGGCTATATTTGTGATCAAAGGATAAGAAGACCTGCTGGAGCGGGTCGTTTATCGTAATAATTTAATTCTCAACATCATTTAAAGGATGGTACGAAAACGAGGTTTGAATGGATTAGTTGTTTATGATAGAAAGAAACGGCGTCAATCGGGATCCGAGTCAGTTCTTTCGCCTAATCCAGCTCCGGAATCGGTAATTGCTATGTTTGACTTTTTGTTTTTACGATGTTTTATTGCATTAAGCCATACCATTTATATTAAGTTATATTATCATTTTCTTACATTGCTTTTTAGACTATTGAGTGTTAATATTAGGCCACATGTCAGAGAGTTTTATTTTGGGAAAAATGCAGAATAGCCCACTTATTTCTTTGGCTCTTTTTACAAGAGTAAGAAGACTTGGATTTTTGTCAATTTTTTTTTTTTTTTTTTTTTGACTTTTTAAAGTGAAAATAAGTCGATGTGTACATGGAGTCAAGGGAGTGCACAATGCCATTTTTGTGCACTTTGAGATGTTTTTTTTTTAAGTGAAAATAGGTCGATGTGTACATGGATACCGAGTATGTGCATTTCTTAAAAACACAGCAAGCTGTGTGTGATTCTGCACTTTCCCCTTTTTTTTAATACAAAATGCCATACAAGTTCTAAGGTTTGTGAGATTAAATGTTTACCCTTTCCTTACAATATAATATGAAGTCCGAAATCCAGACATCCTACATCCGGAATGATCTAACACCCCGATCTCGGAACGACAAAGGGGGGGAGTTTTTTCCATATCAAGTCTTAGTGAAGAAAATAATACTCAACAAAAATCAGTCATGCCGTAAAAGCGATTTTTCTCTGCATATCGTAAAAGCGATTTCTGCATGTCATTTTCAGACACCCACTGGCTAGGACCCTAGACTGGCCAGTGACAGTACATTGATTGATTAATCTATTGATCTTGGTAACGACCACACTTTCCGACCTTGAGTGGTTGTAGGGAGTTAGCATTTTTTTTTTCGATGTAAACAAAAACTGAAACCTCAAGACATATTTGTTGGAATTCAGGTGTCATGTTATTTTTCTTTTGTTGGCATAGCAGTGAGGAAGGGAGAAAGACTCATTCCAAAGAACCTAAGTGCAGTTAATACTAATTTAATCCATTTTGTTATTTTTTGTTGGTTGTTTTTATTATAGTTATGTTATCAGTATTAAAGCTTGAATTTTTGACTATATTGAAAAGAGCTTCTAGTTTTTAAAGCTGCAGCAGAATATGCAGAGCGAAAGTATGTTTCAGTGTCTATTAAGCCAAAAGTGGAATCGTAAAAACGAGTAAAGGCATATGCATCTTGAAATTCTTCGAGATGGGAAATGAATAATAAAAAACATTAAAAGGTTTTTCTGGTTTTTTTTTTTCGGCCCCCCCCCAAATTCTGATACTTTAATTAGTCTGACTAAAGGTCAGTTTACATCTGTCAAAGCTGCTCGTAGCGAGCCCCTCGTCCGGGCGTTTCGAACCGAGTGAATGGACCTGTACTCTGATAGATTGTTTACACCAATCAGAGTGGACTGACAACTCACCTTCGTTTGTTTACGAAATGGATACCAACGTCGCAGCTGCAGGAAAGAATATGCATTGAACATACATAGATGTTCTTAGGCTGCAGTGCTTGAAGTCTGCGAAGCAGTTTCAAACGAATTAATTTCTGCTCTTGGGAGGGGAAAAAAAAAAAAAGAAGAAAAAAAGGGGGGGTACGTGATTGGTAGCTTGCCGCGATGAATTAGGAGTATCAAATGAACTATTAACTGAATTTCGGACGAGAATGTGCAAAGTTACAAAAACGTTATTGCATATCAGATACAAGAATTTAAAAGAAACTCAGTTTGAGAGAAGTTATTTAGTCAACTGTGGTTACTGAAAGTCAAATTAACAAAGTTTTTCTACTATATACAACTGTTTATTTACACCAAATTAATCATTTACAAAATAATGTAAAAGTAATAATGTGTTTTATTATTTATTAATAGAAAGAATATATTCATTCAGAATCCACAGAATCAGTAGCTCTCTGTGCATGAATTAATTATGCAGAGTTCTGACTGGAACTGTGTTATTTCTAGAGAAGAATGCAAAATTAACACATGGAATATTTATTCAAAGCTACCATTAACACGACAGAAGTAAACTGTATGATATCTACCTAATTATTCAGAAAATCTTAAATAAATAAGAAGTAGCAAAAAACTTGGGAGCATTACATATATTACCACAGGTAAAAGAATATATATATTATGACATAGTTCCAAGAGGAAAATATTTATCACAAATTGTTACTTTTAAATCCTACTGAAATTGTGTTTCTGGACAACACACAAAGTGATATCAACAAAATTAATAATGCGTAAATATAGCGATTATACTTTTAAAATGCTAAAACGGATAGTTTAAGGAGATTAGAATTCATCTAGCATAATTTGTATAAACCTTAATACACCTTCAGTACTTGCACTCACACATCCAAGCTGAACATGTTTCACATCCAAGCTGAATTGTAACGAATTATAGCCCAGAATGTTTTTATACAAAGCAAGAAATTTAAATATCCCCAATAAAACAGATCTACATATCTTTTTCATAATTTTGTTTTATTTTTATAGTTTAACATATATTTATTGCATCCTCATGTAGGGATGCTTGTAGAAAAATGAATATAAGCTCACATAATTATAGAAGTAAAACACTTCATAAGATGCGTATGCATTAAAAAAAAATGCCATGGTTTGGCTATCATTTAATCTCGGATTATAGAACTCACTATCACGACGTCCCTGCGAACGCTGCCCGGAGAGGTTTTTCAACAGGTTCAAAGTAGAAACGGAAGCGCTGACTCATCTCCCTTACGTTTGTACTCCGTCGAAGTGAGCGTTTACATTGTCAAAGTAATCATAAGGAGCGACTCGCTCCGAGCCGCTCTGAGAGGTGTAAACTGACCTTAAAAGAAAAAATCATTCATTATCTTAATGTTGCAATGTTGTCGTCGTGACAAAGTGATGACGACAACATTGCAACAAGGGCAAAACATTGATGGGTCTAATACTAATGGCTCAAGCCAAAATATATCATAAAGATAATGGAAGAAGCACCATAACACAACGCAGTTAAAAATTTTAGACGAAAATGCTCAAGCAGCTAAACAGTTTGTAGATGACTTGATTGAACTTTTTAATAGGAAAAGTTATCTCCAGAGAAAATTTACAGTATTGACAAAAATGGTCTTGTCTAGATATATATGCCTCAAAATACTTAGGCGACCTCTGCAGACGAGTCCTATGTGGTATCAAAGAATCCAGAGTAACAATAACGATTATGACACGAGCAAATACAGGCATTCTTATTAGATTTAAACTGATGATCTAAAATCCAGAATAGCTGAAGTCCTTAGTCAGATCTCATAGTTTGTACTGTATTTGTGAATCAAAGGAAAACATGAAACAGATGCATAATGTGGAAGATCACAATGTTGAGAAAACAGCTGAAGGTTTGATAATGATAGGTATGTGGCAGTCAGTGGTGTATTTGATTAGTCTACATTTTAGGGTGCTCCTTGGATGATTGTCAAGTTGTTTCATTTATTGCCAAATTGTTATTTCATTTATGGTTTTATGGGTAACCTGAGTAGTAGAATGTTATGGAAAACAGAGCCAGATTTAGACTTGATAAGGCTCTAAGCTATTTGAGACATGGGGCCCTTTCTAAGTCTGTTATAATATATTTTAATATTATTTATACTATATTTTAATTTGGGGGGGACCAAGAAAGTGGGGGCTTAAGCTATAGCTTGTCTAGCTTATACGTAAATCCAACCCCGATAGAAACCCTATTATGATATAATTGGTTCTGTGATTGCAGTGAATTTGACTGATGGTAAAATATTTGTAAGGGCTTATTCCTGTGTTGCATATCAGTTAGAAGTACATTGCGTATTTTGTGATTTCTATCGAAAAATGGCTGCCAGTGGTAAACTGGGTGTTTGGTGATATAGAACAAGAGAGCGGAAGGTGATTTTTTTTTTTTTTTTTTTTTTTTAAAGTGGTTGAGGACAGAGAAACTTTGTAGATGACAGGATATTTTACCTGGAATAACAATCATATCCAACTGCTGGAAGTCATATGATTGTCTTTTTGATAATGGCTTCTTTCACTTCTCAGTAAATCACGCAGTGACATTTAAGAATCCGGAAACCGGATTTTTGTGTGCCACAGCAGAAGATACAGAAATTTCTAAATGTGGTATATTGGTATTTCCTTTTTGTAGTGCATTTATGTGATAACATGTATTTCCTTCTTTATATTATTTGTGTGATTTAAAATGCAGTGTATTGAGCTTCGATTAGCTACAAATTTTGTTCAGTTGTGGTGATAAGTAACTTTGTTTTGACATTATATGACATCATCATTCTCCTAATTTTTTTTTAAGTGAAAAGAGATCAATGTGTGCATGGACAAAGTCAAGGGAGTGTGCAGTGCTGAGTTTGTGCAATTCTCTGATGTTTTTTAAGTGGAAATAGATCGATGTGTACATGGACACTGAGTTTGTGTAATTCTTTGACTTATTATTTTGGTTTTGTGTAGCAGCCATCTTGAAATTGTGCCTTGCTGGCCAATCGCCAAAAATCACCAATTTTTGCCAAGGGGCATCCTAAAATATATTTTTACTATGTATTTATGCAATAGAAAGCTGAAGAATTAGGTATAAAGGGGAAAAGGATGATTTTATAGCAACTGATGTTTGGTTTAGTTGATTTACCCACTATGTACAGTAACATGGTTGTCAAATATGTGGTCTAAATTCTTTATGAAATATTGTTCTGAAAACATTTATAATGCTGACAAAATGAGTCTGTGGAAAAAAGAAAACTTTTAGTGACTGGTAAAAGAAAAAAGAAAACCTGGTGCTTTCAATGAATAAGCAGTAGTAATCATGAGTGTGCTAGTAGTATAGATATGATTCAAACGACATCAGTAATTTTTAATTTAATTTAATGAACAGCTTTGATAGTGAACTGAAGATTCCTTTATAACAGGTTTCTTAAACTGTGGGTTGGGGGTTGCCAAAAATTTTAGCAGTTTTGAAATTTCTTTAACTTATCATAATAATTTTACAATTACCAAATATTTTTACAGAATGTATCTGAAAATAGGTAAAAATAAAAAAATACCAACAAACAAAAAAATTTTGATGCTTTCTTTTTATAATATAAACGTTCATTTTACTTGTTTTGCATATAATGCTGTCATTTTGTCTGTTACTTATTTAAAATTGTCACATTGTTCTATGTCTTAAAATTAGAAATTAAAGTTAATGATCTAAAACTGCAATAGTATATTACAGCACAAGTGAAAAAAATGACACTTTCTCTTGTGCTCATGTCAGATTTGCACAATGCTTATGGGGGTCGCATAAAATTTTCGTAAGTATTATGGGGTCGCAAAAAAATCTCAGTGATAAAAAGGGGTTGTGACTAAAAAAAGTTTAAGAAGCTCTGCTTTATAACATAGATACAGATATAAATGCAAATGAACTGGCAAGGAAAATTAATCTTCTTGATGCACTGTATTTGCAGAATGTGTCTTGGTTCAGAAAAATCATTAACCATCTGAGTGGTACAGATTTTTGAATCTGCTATGAAACCGTTATTTAAATAGAATTGTTAGCCAAATTTGTATTGTTACGTATTTTAGTCTCTGTTTCTGTAAGTTATTATTCATTAAGATGATATTTATATTTAAGAATATAAGAAAGCAAAATATTTTAAATTATAAGCTAGTAAAAACAAGAAGGTTAAAGAACTGTTTTAAGCATATCAACCTTTTAATAAATTACAGATGATCATTTATGATTTTTTCCCTCTAATTATATATGTATATTTTTCAGTATGTTCTGTTTTTCTCATTTAATGTTATCATGTGGTTAATTTTATTGAAATAGACACAGATACCATCATATTAACCCTGCAGTGCTCGCGTGGCGTCTCACAGACTCCAGGTATATTTTTGCTGTACTAATATATATTTAGGTAATTTAGTTCAAATTTATGAATGCAAAGGGATTATTGAAATAACACATATATATTTGTGGCATCATATTACAAACAATATTTAACAAAACTTCAGTTTACAGTGAAACTTAATTTTATTCAACTTAAGCAAATACAACTGAAAAATACAAGTAAAATTATCTCATTTAGGTAGTTGCACAAATTAGCAATAAGCGCAAATTTGCTGAGCGTGTTCTAAACATAGAATTTTTTACAACTGCGGCATTTGTACTTAGTGTACCTGTTCTTGGAACAGCCACATTCATGACATCTCTGCCTTTTAGTAGCTCGTGCCTCTTCTGTAAGCTGAACTGTACCCTTATCTGGCAAAAGGCTCTGAATATCCTGCTTGAGATTTCTAGGTAATGATGAACACTGAAAGCGTCTACGCAAGGAATCATCAGCTAGATTACGACCCAAAAGTTTTAAAAACTCACTGCGTCTGGTGCTGATTGATAAATTATTTGCATGATATATTATTTGAGCATTTATAGCTGCTACATTCATCATACTATAAAATATAACCATAGGACATCTGTTCGTTTTCCTAGCGACATTGTAAGTGCTACACAACTAGTCAACAGTATCAACTCCTGATTTAGTTGCGTTATAAAAGGTTATCGTCTGTGGCTTGTTTGTTTCAGATGATTCATCAATTGCATCATCATGATGCATGGTGGAGAGAATCAAAACCATCTTGTTTTTCTTAGTTACATAAGACATTAAAGTTGAGTCATTCCGAAATGCAAACAATGATGTTCCTACTTCCCGATTCTTTGCGTAAATTCTAGAGGAATTTCACTCTTATTCTTTCTTATGGTTCCAACCAAAGTAAGATTATTCTGAAGCAAAAAGTTAGCTAAATCTCACGAGGTGAACCAATAGTCTACAGTTATATTGCGACCTGTTCCTGAGATTACAGAACTCAGCCGTTTCACAACATCTGCTGGTTTGTTGCTAATTTCGAATGGACCTGCAGGCTGCTTGCCAGCATATATTTCTAGGTTTACAGTGTAGTACATACTAGCATCTACTAATGCAAATAATTTTATCCCATACTTATTTAGTTTACTAGGGATGTACTGCCTGAAGAAACATTTACCCCTAAAAGCTTCTAACTTTTCATCAATTGTACAATACTCTCCAATTGAATAAGCATTCTTACAATTTTCAACAAATGAAGAAAATACATCACTTATAGGCGCTAAATTGTCAGTTATCTTTCTTATCTCTCGTGTGTCCTTATTGTCGAACCTCAAACAATATAAAAGGAACCTAAATCGCTTTTCAGACATTATTAGACGGCATAGCTCAATACCCCACGAGAATAATTTTCCTGTACTGTGGATATCTTTTCATTTGTGAATTTAACTATATTAGATAGCATGCCATTGTCGAAAAAACATGCCCAACATTGCTCCGGCGTTCGAGCATTCTTCGCGACACCTTTCACCCCTGGTAAATGAGTGACAATATTATGTCGCCGAGTGCGTATATTTTTAGGTGGGCAAACTTTTGACCATTTTAATGATTTATTCCGGCCTAGAAAATAATTATTCTCAATATAATCATCAGTATCGCTATCATTGGAGTCTATTTCTTGCTCAGTGTCTGTGTTTTCTTCTCTTGTTTCTACTCTATCTTCTTCTATATCACTATAATCATCAAACTCATCACCTGATTCATCTTCTTCCATAAGCATACATTTATTTCTCTATGACATTTATCTATTTTCCATAAGCATTCATTTATTTCTCTATCACGTTCATTTGCCATATTGAATTTTTTCTGAGAAGTTATCTTGACTTAAAGGTAAGAAAATAACTAATAAAAACAATTGTTGCCCATAAAATTATAAATACCAGAAGAAATACATTCTTTTTACATTTAGAATTAAATATATTCACAAACAATTTCTTTTATCTATTACAAAAATGATTAAAAAAAAAAAAAAAAAGAACACTACTAAGGACAGCTGTTGATAATTAAAAATTTAAAATGCTAGAATATGTACATTTTAAAAACTTACATTTAGAATCAAAAACGGTCGTGTGGCGTCTCCTAGACTCCAGTAGTGCACAGCTTATAACCTCTTCCTCTCAGCACTAAAATGAAAATGGCGTTGTTTCGGTGATTTCTACTTAGTCGTGTATAGTTGACAGAAAGGTAAATGGCAGCACAAGCTTGATCGCGCATCCGTTTATAAAGCCATTTAAAAAAGAAATATCCCTGGCGTCTGTGGGATGTCGCGCGAGCACTGCAGGGTTAAATGGCACCTACAGTGCTCCTCTTTTTTTTTTTTTTTTTTTTTTTTTTAATATTTTCTTTTCACCTGAAATTTTTGGTGTTTCTACTAGTATGCCACACACTTTGCACACAGTGGTTGACATGCCTCTTTTTTTTTTTAATATGAAGAAAATTATTATAGCAATTTAAGAATTTTATTTCATTGCAAGTATAGATTATTAATTTACTTTCAGAAACGTAATTTACTGAATGAAAGTCTGTTACGCATGTATAAGCAGAATCTTCCAGAAAAGAATTTTATGGAAAAGAAGGAAGGAGATTGTGCTGATAATACGACTGCAGAAAAACAAACTGTGAGTATTAATCTTATGTAAAAAAATTAAAATGGGTATATTTTTTATGTTCTAATTTTATATTCCTTCTAAAATCTGATAAAATAAAGGCCACAGTAAAGTTGAAGAGTTCACTTTGTTGCAATATTACTACGTTTCATGTTTTACTTGAGCTACTGATCTTTTTCTTATTTAGTCATTAAGATGTAATACAGTCAAAAGTCTTTAATCCGGACTCGACGGGACTTTGGCGATTCCAAATTATAGATCATCAGTTTAAATCTGGTAAGATGGCATGCAGAAATTATACAATTAAAAATATGAAATCGTAATTTATGAAATAAAGAGCAATTGTGATCTAAAGGGTATCAAAATTTACAAAAAAAAAAGCTTAATATTTATTTGTTTACTTTATTAAACATTTCTCTCAACGCATGCATGCGTAAAGCATACATTACGCATAGTCGAAATTAGAAAATTGCAACCAGAAAACTATTTTATGCTTAATCGTGATATTTATAATGACGAGGAAATTGATTTAAATCATATCGGAGTACATCGAGATGAAACACTACATTTAGTAAGGAATTATAAACTGAATAAAATAAAAACATCTGCCCAAAGATGAGGATAGTGCTGACAGATCAACTTCCAGTTCATTGCGCAACGCGACATCCCCCCCCCCTGCAGCGCAATGTGAAATTGATAAACAGATTTTGGAATGGTTAGAGAAACAGATCACCTCTCTGTCACTTTTTTCATGCCTTTATCCATTTTTTGCAGCAATTCCACTTTTTGTTTAATGGACATCGCTTATTTACAACTTTCGCTTTATATATCCTTTGGCAGCTCCAGAATCGGAAATTTTATTTGACATAATCGAAAGTTCAACTTACTTTTATAAAATTGCTAACAGTCTGCAAAAAATAATAAGCCGGATCCAATTTGAAGATTAAGGAACTACGCAATCTGCAACAGTAACTGAAATAAATAATTTTAGCTTAGCTTATACCGTCCGTCATACATTAAATGCGCATGTGTAAATTCATATGCACATGCGTAAAGGTATTATGCGCATGCGTAAAGGCAATGCACAGAAAGTTTGTAGCTTTGAGGTCCGGATTAAAGACTTTTGACGGTATATATATTTGCGGAATACAAAATCCTTAACAATATATATATTGTTACAGATTTGGTATTTAAATAGTTAATGTGAGTAGAATTACAAATAAAATTGTTTTATTCCTCGTGCAGTGCAACTAATGATGAATATTAAAAGAAAGCTAAGCCGGAAAATTAAAAATACAAGAGCTTGTGCATTTAACCTTCTCACTGCGTACTTTTTTTTTTTTTATCAAAATAGGTTAAAAAATTCCGTATTTTTTTATTACATATTTCAAATCTAAATATATTTTAGAGTTAAAATATACAAAAAATTTTTGTAAAAGATTTTTTTTTCAATATAGAATTAGATCATAGAAAAAGGTTGTCAGAACACTGAAATTGAAGAATAATGATATAAAAGGAAAATTTTGAAAATTAATATTGGTTAAATTATGATTTTTTTTATAAAATACAAAGGTAAAATATATATACTAATATAAACTATCAGGTTTTCACCACTGTTGAACGTTTTCAATAGAAACTGAATTTTCAGATTCATCACTATCTGCAGAAGAATCCAAGAAATTCTTATCAGTTTCGCTATAACTATCTTCAATATACTTGATATCAGAATCAGAACTACTCTCAGTGTCGGAAATATCCTCTGGAGTATAGGTTATATCACTCGCGAAACGCTTCCTGCCGGACATCTTTGAGCTCTGAAAAGCACACTCAAAATGCTGCATTACGTATTCTTGTATATTTGGCAGAAATGTGGACAACTAACGCCATCGGTTAGCCCAAATCTAAATAAACAATTAAACATCACAGAAAAGCCGAAAGGAAACCTTGAATGGGGAAAGAACGGGTTGCACAGTTAAATAGACGGCAAAAATTCTTTCCCATGGAAATCGCGGGTTGCGCAAATTTTGCTACTTTTACGTTGCACATGATAATCGCGGGATGTGCAGCGAAAAGGTTAACATTTAATAAATATATACCTCGTTTTGATTTCGAGAAATTGCTAGAACAATCTCGTGCGTGATTTAAAAAGCTTATAAAGGGAGGAAAACTTCTCAATTCAGTTAGTTGTTGTTTTAAGAGTTTGTTTAGAAAATTCTATGTAGTTAGCAAAATAGCATTTTGAATTCCATGTATACTTGGTTACAGAATCGCCATTTCCCTTCCCTTAACAAAGAATTTGTTGTATTTTTATTTCTTATAATTGTTCTATTACTGTTAAATGCAACAAGCAGAAGCTGGGCTCTAAACTTCTTTTGTGAGAGTTGATATTTTTATTTTGTTACATTACTTAATAATTTGTGAAATAAATGGAATTTATTTTTTATAGTTACTTGAAAACAAAGAAAGCGAGAGCGTAAAAACATCCACCAAAGGTCTAAAAAAATCTGAAAGAAAGAAAACTCTAAGTATGAATGTTTGTTTATGTATTTATATTATGTTCTTTTTTAACATTTATTGTTATATTATTAAACTTTTTTTTCCCCCAATCTCGGAAAAAAATAATAATGCATTGTATAGTCTAAAAACAGAAGTTTTGCATTTAATCTGCATTTATTTGTACATATAAAGATTTAATATTAACTTTAATATTAACTTGCCATATTAATAAAAATGCTTGAATTTAGTGTAATATTGAATACCTATTTTGCATAACTGGAATATTCCAGTGAAGCATGAAGGTTTTCTCAATCAAAATAGTATAAGGTGATGAAAAAATACTATTAACTGACCATTTATTCTGGCATATAACATACATTTGTAATAAAAAAAAATAAGATCGAAATTTATGAGTGCATGATATATGCCAGATATAAAAATGATTGATTTAAAAATAAAGAAAAGATGAGCATACTAAAAAATTACATTTCTACATGTATCTAAATGCTGCTTATTTAAAAGAAATGACATACCTTGTGAGTTTAAAAATTTTCATTATCAGATAACATGAAAAGTTCGTTATATTTGTTTTCTGTTACATCTTTGAATACATCATTTAATTCTGTTTCATCTTCACAATCATTATTACTATGATCCATAAATGTTTTGATATACTTTGTTTGTATGTTTGATATACTGCACATTTTTTAACCCACGAGCGCACGCGTTGGGTCCATTGGACTCGCCCGATTAAAGAAACCTTTCTGAAAACGCCCCTATTTTTCTCAAGTGGTTGTAATTCAGTGTAGTCTCCTCCAAGGCTACCTCTTTATGTTTTCGAAGTTTTAGCTGGAAATTTTATTCAAAGTTTTTTTTTAATCAGATCGGGTCTTTCAGATGCCTATTCGCATTGGTGTAAAGTAGTTCATTTGTGGCAGCACAGAAAACTCCAAACATGCGGCATAATTTATCCTATAAGGAAGAAATGTTACGTTTGTAAAAATTATTTGATGTATCAACTATTGAAGGCTCCATTGAAGAAACTGATGATGAAAGTTATAATGGATTTTTTAAGTTCTCATGACACTGATTCAGAAATCGAGATGCATTCTGAAAACGAAAATGAGAATGACATTTATTGCTTTATTGGAAAATACAAAAAACCCAATGGTAAAAAGAAAGTCTAAAGCTGATATTAGAACTTCTGCTCATAATATTATTACTTGCCTGGAAACATCAGTAAGGCAAAATATTTGTAAACTCCAAGTGAATTGTGGTAACTTTTACTAAGTGAACAAATGTTGCTGAAAGTCGTCAGTTATACAAATATTTATATTGCATCTATTTCTGACAGCTTTCAAAGAGAGAGAGAGATGTTCATAACACAACTCTAACTGAAATTCATGCTTTTATATTTTTGTGACATAAGTCATCTCATGTAAATGTGCGGGATCTGCTGGCAATAGACGGAACCAGCTTGGAAATTTTCCAAAAAACTATGTCACACAAATGTTTTTTTTTTTTTTTTTTTTTTTTTTTTTTATAAAAATGTTTATGTTTTGATAACATAGGAACTCGCGTGGTCAAGAACGAATCAGATAAACTTGCACCTATAAGAGAGTTTTTTGAAGATTTTGTGAATAACTGCCAGAAATATTACACTGTCATTAAGTTCATAACAATTAATATAAAACTTGAAGCCTTCTGAGGAAGATGTTCTTTTAAGCAGTATATTCCTGATAAGCCTGAATAATAATTCCTGAATAACCTGAATAATAATATAATGAATTCCTAATAAATTCTATATTAATATAATACATTTTTCTTTTCCTTTAAAAAGTTTTATTTCATAAAGAATATTATAGAAATTTTAATTTTAATTTTTATAGTTTGCATTTTTTTTTTTTTTTTTTTTTTTTTTTTTTTTTTTTTTTATCATAAAATTTTGGCATAAATGTCTCTTTTACCTGAAGAGTAACAGTTTTTTCTTCAAAAAACAGGAGCAGGGTCTTTTGGACCCAGGGCACGTGCTTCAGTGTTAAATGACTTTTAAATTATGTTGGGTTTATGCCCATATATTTATTATCCCCTCACACTATATTTCTAAGCTGGCATGATGCATTTGGCTGCCTTTTGTAAATGTTTTTTCAACGTCATCGCGCGCAATGAATTGGAAGTTGATCTGTCAGCACTATCCTTATCTTCAGGGCAGATGCTTTTATTTTTTTTGGCTTATAATTCCTTACTAAATGTAGTATTTCATCTCGATGTACTCCATCTTTGATATGATTTAAATCAAATTCTTCGTCATTATAATTTGGTTCCGATAGTGAAGAAAGTGACACAGAGGTTATTGAAAACGAAAAAATTTCTATTGACAAATTAGTTGGTATTCTCGACACAGCAATTATAGGACTTGAACAGTGGAACTTTGTAACTGAACAAGAAATTATGTCTGTTTATAGAATTAAAGAGAAAGTATTATCACATAAAATGAAGCAACTTAAACAACTTACATTAAAAGAAATGTTTAATAAAGTAAAAAAATAAATATTAAGCTTTCTTTTTTTGTAAAATTTGATACCCTTTAGATCATAATTGTTCTTTATTTCATAAATTACGGTTTCATATTTTTAATTTTATAATTTCTGCATGCCATCTTACCAGATTTAAACTGATGATCTATAATCTGTAAAAATCGATAATCCGGAATCACCGAAGACCTGATGAGTCCGGATTAAAGATTTTTACTGTGTTACATTCTTTCAATGATTTCTTCATATTATCCAAGCAATGGGATCTGAACATTTCCCAGACTAAAAGATTTTCTGGATTCTTTAAAGCAAGAGAATGCTTTTGTCAAACATTTCTTATTTCCTTATCCACAATTTCACACCATTTTCATCCATTCATCGTTTCTCATGAAAATAACGTTTGGGAAATTACATTTTAGAATTGTCTTTCTTTTATAAATTACCATAAGTTTAAATTTTATGCCATCTGCTAAGCAGGAAAGCTCTAAGGTAAGGTGAGATCTTTCGTGACCTGTTGTTTTTATGTGAACCATTTTTGTTCCTTTCACATCAATTGTTTTATTTCCAATTATTGCAAACATTACTAGAGTTTTATTCATATTTCCAACAGGTAACAGTAAATAATTTTTTTGCTTTCGTAGTTCAGTAATATACTTCTGAAAACTAATCAAATTATTGTCCATGTCTTTCGAAAGCCTTTGTGAAACTTTTTCTTTTTCTTATAGAACTAAATTACTCCATTTCATAAATTGACTACACCAACTCAAGGTTGGTTTAAAATTTTCACTGTCTTTCTTTTTGGCCACTTTAAGGCAAATAAACATATGCTTTGTTTATTACAATGAATCTATTCTGGCGATTTTCTAGGAACCCATTAGAAACAATAATACAATTTGTAATACTTTCTTTTAGGATAGGCCATTTCATTATTCCTTTACACAAAGAATATTAATTCTTTCACATATTAATTATTGTGATTCCATTTTTCTTCCACTCACGTATGAAGCTTTCGCCAACACCAAACATCGTTGCTGCAACATAATTTCCATTTTCTTTCATAAAATGAATGACTTTGCATTTGAAACAAGCACTGTGTTTGTTTCTTTTGGCAGGAGCCACATTTACTACTAAAATCGAGTCAAACCTTTTCTAATTATATTTTTTTTCATAATGACTATAAAACTTTCCCAAAGATAAGTATAGGAGCCAGGAGCTCGCACTAAAAGTTAGATTTCATTATATATCCAAAGTAAATTTTTTTTTTTTTTTTAAATCCAAAGTAATTTTTAATTTGACTTTGCCAAAACATGAAGGTTTTCATCTCTTAAAACACTTCTGTAATTGGAATTACATGGTTATGCCCAAAATCAAATTAATAAAATGAAAATACTATTAAAAATGCAAATTTAATGAAAACTAAGAACTGCAGTTTGAAGTCAACATTTATTCCAGTGAACTATGCCATAAAGTACCAATTCCAAAAAGTTCAAGAAATGAAAAATTTTAAAAGAAAAATTAATAATTTTTTAAATATTTTTTTAAAAGGAAAAATTTAAAAAAAAAAAAAAAAAAAAAGATAGAAAAATAAATTGAACATAAAGCAGTGAAGAATGGAAGTAAGTATTTTCGCCTGTCTTGATCTTGTTGGGAGAATCCTCAACACGTAAAACCTATATAATGTTTGGTTTATAGATGCTATTTATGAAACTAAGAACTTATAGTATTGCTTTTGAAATCTTTCACCTGATCTTTTAAGTGTTTTTCCCCCCTTGCTCATCTGCTATAAATACTTTTTGAACAGAATGAATTGCGCTTACCTTACCAAAAATAAAAATCAGTGCAATACATAGGCCATACAGATTAACTTGGTTACTTTGCCGAGAGATACAGACGATATGTGCCAATTAAATGGGAAACTTATTCAGAACCTATGCTGTTTGGGGGCTAAGTAATGAGGAATTCAATAACAAGGAAGTTTCTCATGAAGAATATTTCTAACAGCTGCTGTTGGAGTATTTAGTGTCTTGAATCTGAGTAAAGTACTTATTGGTCATTTAAATTATTATTATTATTTTCAAAGTTGTCTCATTGTTTTATTTTTAGTTTTCCTATTTAGCTCTAATTTGAACACAATGTCACACAAAGAAACTTATTTGCTCTTTAGAGCATATTAATTATTTATGGAAAGGGAGGAGATAGATAAACTCATAAATATTTCTTTGTATACCAATTAAATTTTCATTATCTCACCAAAAGAACTGTGGAATTCCTCAGATGTGAAGGATTTAGGTGATATCTAGAACAGCAGAGCCAGATTTATACTTAATAAGGTCCTAAGCTATTTTAGATATGGGGCCCTTTATAAGTCTCTTATACTATACTTTTAATTTTTTGGAGGCCCTGAGCTATAGCCTGTGTAGCTTATATGTAAATCCAGCCCTGTGTAACAGGATGGCTGGTGCCATAAATACCTTTGAACAGAATGAATTGCATTTAATCTTACCAGAAATAATCGGTCACTACAAATATGCCATATAGATTAACTCAGTTACTTTGCTGAGACTCAGACAGTGTGTGCTATGCAAGTGGGAAATCTTTTCATAGTGATTCTGGGCATATTAAATATTTCCTATTCTGAATGCGATTAATGCTAAATAAACTGTAAAATATATCCAAGAATAACTGTGATGTAAAGATTGATGGCTTTCATAAATTTACAAATACAGATCAGAAAAATTTACTGAGGATTGTCTGGAAAAATTTATTTACCTTCTTTCAGTATCATTAGCAAATTTTATCATACGTCAAGACTTTTGGGTTCAAACTGAAACATATAGTTCACCATAAGTGAAAAGCTGCCTATAAAAGGCTACAAGTTATGATAGCAGTCTCTGCTTACTGCTCAGGGGAAGTTATAGTAATGCAAAGCTTATTGTAATTGGCCTGCAGAGCAATACAGACACAATGTAGGGGGGTGATGAATTTTACTACAATTTTTATGATGGTATGGATATATTAAGAAATCTGAGGCAAATGCTGTATGCTTTTTGGCTATGAGTTGGTTTCTCTTGGAATAGATTGAGCTGCTTGGTTCTAGTGGAGCAAATTATTGATGCAAATGAAGCTTCACCTGATTATTGTAGAGAATTCTGTAATTCCTGTATTTTGGAAATGGTTCTACATATAGCTGCTTATCTATGACAACATAAATCAAGGTTTGTAACTGCATGGTCATTAATGTGGGCATGGAAGAATACAAGTAATCTTCACAGATCTCGATTAGAATTAAAATGAATATTTATAAAATTGGAATAAATATCAGAAGATTGACTGAAGGCAGTTATGCTGTTGTAGAATGTGGATTTGATTAGAAATTTTTAATATAAACATTGATAAATGAAATGAATGTTAGATATTTCAGTACGTGATAATACAAGTAAAGTTTTGTCCCTCTTCCTTCTTGTATTGTTATTGGTCTTTTACAATGTTCTTATTTGCAAATGTTTTACTCTAGCAATTTTTGTCATATGTGTATTGTTCTAGTGTAATCTAGTGTTTTTTCAATGTGCCGATAGATTTGTGCAGGGAAAAAGTGGGTATCGCCATTTGAAAATTAAAAACTTTTTTCACTATAACTGTAATTAGGAGAGCTCTATTGTTTTAAAGTAAGTCATTAGGCTATTTTTCTAAAGTAAGCCTTTGAAGTAAGTCATTAAGTCACTAGGGTTTTATACATCGGGGAAGTTTTGTTATGGCCACCCTATATATATATATAGATACAGTACAAAGTATGTAATCCGGACATCCATTATCCGGAATGATCTCTAATCCAGACTTTTTTTTTTGTATGCTTTACTCATGCACGTTTAGCACAAAAAATGAAGCAACTTGAACAACTTACATTGAAAGAAATGTTTACTAAAGTAAACAAATAAATATTAAGCTTTTTTTTGTAAATTTTGATACCCTTTAGATCATAATTGCTCTTTATTTCATAAATTACAGTTTCATATTTTTAATTGTATAATTTCTGCATACCATCTTACCAGATTTAAATTGATGATCTATAATCCGGAAAAACCCTTATTTGGAATCGTAGAACAAGGGTGAGGAAAATAAGACACTTGACTTGGGTAAACAAGTAGAAGAGGCATCAAATTAGCTATGAAAGTTCAGAAATTCATTTAAAAAAAAATTTTAAGTTTCAACTTTGGAAGACACCAAGACATATTTAAAGAGTTTTGTGTCGTAAACAATCCAAGAATGGTCTATTGGCTGCCAAGTCTCGACGAGTCCGGATTACAGACTTTGTACTGTATATATATATATATATATATATATATATATATATATATGTATATGAAGAGAAAATAAAATAAAAATTCCTTTGAATTATTTTAGATGGTTTTATAAAAAAAAAGCATATAATAAATTTTGATGATATAATTTTGTTTCATTTTACATTTTAATTTTATTTAATTAGTTAAAGAAAGACATTTAAAAAGGATGGTAAGAAGCAGGCGGATTAATTTCAGTATTTTTACATATTTGTATATTCAATTTATACAACTTGATTTAACATTTTCATAGGGAATTATTAACTATGGAAAGTAGTATTCCTTTATTTATTAGGTTTACAAAAATTATTCAAAGCTATTTTTTTTTAATATATAAAAATATTTTGTTGGTTTGCTTTTTATTTGTTTGTTTTTATGTATTGAAAATTTATGCATGCAGGTTTTGAGTCTTATTATATTTTAATTTATTGTTTTTTAAATTGGTTTTGTTAATTTTTTAGCTGTGAAACTACCATCTGTAACTTTTGAAGATGTTGGAGGACTTGACAAAATTCTTAAGGTTTGTTTTTGTTATAATTTGAAGTAAGTCATTAAGATAGAAATGGATATAAATTTTATTTTTAGTTGTCTTATATGTTAATTAATTAACTTGATAAAATATTTTTTAATTACTATCAAAACTTTTACATGAAAGAGCTTTTGAGAATTTTAATTTAAAATATACTGAATGTGGATTTAAAATATATGGCACAATTCCAAATTATAAACAAACTGATAAAAAATATTTGTGGCTGTAAAACAAATAAATAAATAATACAGTCAAAAGTCGTTAATCCGGACTCGTCGGGACTTCGGCGATTCCGGATTATCAATTTTTCCGGATTATAGATCATCAGTTTAAATCTCGTAAGATGGCATGCAGAAATTCTAAAATTAAAAATATGAAACCTTAATTTATGAAATAAAGAACAATTATGATCTAAAGGGTATCAAAATTTGCAAAAAGAAAAAGCTTAATATTTATTTGTTTACTTCATTAAACATTTCTTTCAATGTAAGTTGTTTAAGTTTTGCTTCGTTTCATGTGATAATACTTTCTCTTTAATTCTATTAAACAGATATAATTTCTTGTTCAGTTACAAAGTTCCGCCGTTCAAGTCCTATAATTGCTGTGTCAAGAACACCGACTAATTTGTCAATCGAAATTTTTTCGTTTTCAATAACCTCTGTCACTTTTCTTCGCTATCGGAAGCGAATTATAATGACGAGGAACTTGTTTTAAATCATATCAAAGACGGAGCATATCGAGATGAAATACTACATTTGGTAAGGAATTATAAGCCAAATAAAATAAAAACATCTGCGCTGAAGATAAAGATAGTGCTGACAAATCAACTTCCAATTCATTAGGCGCCCGCCGCCGAGCAGCGTGAAATTGATAAACAGATTTCGGATTTCAAAACATACTTTCACTTTAGATCCTTTACATATTAACAAATATATATCGGAAATTCTATTTGATATAATCGAAAGTTTAAGCTTACTTTTATAAAATTGCTCTTACAGTCTGCAAAAAATAATAAGCCGGATGCAATTCGAAAATTAAGGAACAACGCAATCATCAACATTAACTGAAATAGATAATTAGATAATTTTAGCTTATACGTCCATTATACATAAAATGCGCACGCAAAAACGTATTCTGCACTTGCGCACACTCATATGCGCAGTCGTAAAAGGTCTTACGCGCACGCGTGAACGCCTCTGCGCATGTGTCAACGTGGCGCATGCGCATAAAGTTTTTAGTTTTGATGTCTGGATTATAGATCATTCCGAATTATGGGTGTCCGAATTAACGACTTTTGACTGTACAACCAGAGGTAGAACAAGGGTGAGGAAAATAAGACACTTGACTTGGGTAAACAAGTAGAAGAGGCATCAAATTAGCTATGAAAGTTCAGAAATTCATTTAAAAAAAATTTTTAAGTTTCAACTTTGGAAGACACCAAGACATATTTAAAGAGTTTTGTGTCGTAAACAATCCAAGAATGGTCTATTGGCTGCCATTAAATTAGATGTGTGTGACATATCGGATATATGTATAAAAAATAAAATAAATTAAAAAAAGCATTCAAAGGTTATATCAATATGCAGTGAGCATCATAAACAAACACTTGTAAAATAATTGTATCTCTAGTTTTTCAAAGTACCTTGATTGGTTATTAAAAGATATGACATCAAGTGATAAATCATTGCCAAAGGCTGAAAATAGTGGCATTTTTAAAGCAGACCAAGTAAAATTTTTTACTTACGTTACCTGCATGAAATTTAATACTACAAGAAATAAAAAATTAAATGAAGCCTTGCAGTCAGAAACTATAACTGCTTAAAAATCTGCACGATTAACATGTTTCTTTATAGGAGAGGAAGTAGAATATTTTTTAAAATAATCTTATTCTTTGAAACTATTCTTGAGGAATATAAAACTTTAACTATTAAATAAGTAAATCGGGAGAACTGAAAAAAGAACTTTAACTATTAAATAAATAAATCGGGAGAACTGAAAAAAGAACTTTAACTATTAAATAAATAAACCGGGAGAACTGAAAAGAGAAAGGTTAATAAATCATGTTATCAAGAATCTGTTGATAAGAAAACTAATTTTTCAAAAAAAAAATTTTTTTCGTAATAAAAATTATGAAAAAAAATCATTGGATTTAAACCATTTAGAAATAACAGTTTATAGTTTAGAACTTAATTATTTGAATGATATAAATACTGTGGATATTCATCAATGTTAAGGGGGCTTGGTAATTTTAGAATTTTTTCTAATATTATTTAACTCTCATTTATTTTTTAGGAATATTATTGAATGTTTTTATTAGATAAAAGGATTTTAAGCTGTAAAATTTTTTTTGCAAGTAATTTTTTTTAGATTTAATTTTTTTGAAGAAAAAAATCAGTAATTAAAATATTAAAAATTTTTTGAAGAAAAAATTAGTAATTAAAATATTTTTCTTCTTTTGCAGTTTTCAATGTTGAATTAATTAGAATGTTTTTCATAACTTTAAGGATTAATTTTGCAATTCATGAATTAGTTTCAATTATATTTCCATTCCTACTAGTTTTCCTTTTCAGTATTTTGCAAAACCCATCCTTTTTTCTATATTATAATATTGTAATAAACATACAATAAAAATATTAAAGAATTTAGTTCATATCTGTGCACGTTTTAGGACTGTAAGTAAAAGGATTTATCGAAAAAGGCAAATTGAGAAAAGTTTAAAGAATGTAAACTTTTAAAAGATGTTTAAAGGGTTTCCAATTTTTTAAATATTTTGCAATTGGTGAATATGAATATAAAGTTACAAATGTTTACTCTAAACCTTATATGACTAAAAATATTGCAAGAAAAATCATAAAATGTAAGTTGAACATATCTGTATCTGTTTTTGTTTTGTAAAACACATTCAGAACAATTTTAATATATAAATTAATTATATTATTTTTCTAAAACATTTATAATCAATGTTAATATTATTAATTTGTTTTTTAATTCATTTTTTTTTTCAAAATGTATATTTTCAAATTTGAAGAGACATTGATATGTTTTATTTGAAATTGCCCAGCAGCATATGTGATTTTTTCTTTTCTTTTAGTCATTAGTTCTGATATGAAAACTGCCTTTTTAAATAATTTATGAGAAAATTTCAATTAATTGAAGCATTTAATATTTGTTCCAACATGATTTTCATTAATGCTACAGTAAGGAACTTGATCATTTTCATTATGTCATCTCATTCTGTTCATATTTATCACAAATAATTTTTGTTTCTGTTGAGGCATGACAACATTGACTGATTATATATAGAGAAGTATTTGCGGAGGTAAAAAAGGAGGGGGGAAGGCAGCCTGCAGGTTCAAAAGTGGGGGGAAAAAAATTCTAACTTAATTCATTCATATTTAAAATTAATAAGATTACTGGTATTAAGAATTTGCAGATGCTTGCACTCACATCTAATCATGATCTTCTTGTACACTTATTTTTAATAACTAACTGAGACAGTTCAGAAGTAAAGGAAAATAAATGCTAAGGAGAGTGTGCACTTGAAGGGCTGTCAAAAATTTTAATACCCTTTTTACACCATTTAATATAATAAGATCATTTTAAAATTTCTTCTCAAGGTTGTAAAGTTATTAAAGTTTATTTTTAGGGAAAAATTTGGGAAATTGATAATTTTATCAATTTTTGGGTAAAATCTATACAGGGCCAGTAGTAGATTTTTTGCTGCTTGTTGCAATATGTTGATTTAATATCCCTTCCACGTTGTAATTTCTTAATACACAAGACAGAAGTCTGAATAGGTTAAACGTCAAGAGTTTAGTATGTAGATCATGCTACAGTTTTATTAAAAAAGCCAGCCATACATGTACAAGGTGGCAACTCCTAAAGTACAGCATTCCTTTTTGGAGAAGAAATAACCAGTGAAATAAAAAGTAAAATAATGGTTAGCTATCACCTTGTGCTAACTGTGCATTATATCATTTCATAAGCTTCATTATATCATTCATTTCATAGCTTATCTAACTGTGCGTTATATCATTTCATAAGCTTGAGAAAATGTTTTCTGCAACTAAATCGTAATATTGAAATTACTGAAGAAGTAGGATTAGGAACTCCTGCATGTTCTAAATACATATATGTCATAATAAAAGCAAAGGAAAGACGGAACACTGTAGATGCGTGATTACACCCATATTGAAGAAGATTTTGATTGCGTAGTATGCTAGTAATGCTAACTTGGTAATATCTAAAGAACTTGGCAGTCGAGGCAGTTTTAATTCCATTTTTATTTGCAACTGATATTTGTGGCTACAATCACTTGGCACTCTAGTCGTGCCTTTCCACAGAAGATTTACATTTTCGATATTGTTGAGATAGAAAGCAAGCCAGCGAAATTACATCTTAGCACAGTAGAGAGCAAAAGCTGAAGTGCGTAGTTATGAAAGATGGAAGCATGGCGAGGATAAAAGTTTTGGTTTACAATGGCAGTTTCAGTTCCCAATTATTAGTATTAATTTATAAATATCAATTTTTTTAAATAAATTTTTAATTTTTAGAGTCCTATTGAATTTTTCAGCATTTCAGTCCAAAAGTCTTTTTGTTTGAGAGTTCACATAATTCATAATTCTTCAGGGAAGGTTCTTGTTATTACAGAATATCACAAAATAAACTTTTACATAATCATTACTTATAATTAAATGTAATGCACATAAATATTTATGGTACTAATTTCCATACTGATAAATTATATTTTAACACCATAAATATTATAGGAGTAA
Source organism: Stegodyphus dumicola (assembly GCF_044657685.1). Taxonomy (NCBI): domain Eukaryota; kingdom Metazoa; phylum Arthropoda; class Arachnida; order Araneae; family Eresidae; genus Stegodyphus; species Stegodyphus dumicola. The sequence goes on along the minus strand of NC_140773.1, from coordinate 224,928,722 downwards.
CAGTTTTATAAATTATGGTTTCACCGTTATCATCTTTCATTTACAATTCCTGATTTTACCAAACTGGAAGCCTCGCAATACTTTTACAAACATATCCATCAATAGGGCTATCCTCTTAAGCTAACCAGTGTGTTCTCTGCACTGGTCGCCCAGGGTGAGGAGAAAAGTTTTGGTTTACAATGGCAGTTTCAGTTCCCAATTATTACGTCATCAGAGCTTCGCGGGCCATAGAGTGATCTAGAAATGACAAAATGCAGAGAAGTTATTATGATTTTAGAATAGAGAGGAAGAATTAATGTATATAGTTATATTCTGATTCATATATTTTTATCTTACATATAGAGATTTAGAACCACTGAAGCTTTTAATATACTAATTAATTCATTTATTAAAAGAAAATGAACTTAGAAAATTGGTTAAAGATAAGAATATAGATTTAAATAAACTGAAATATCCAAAAATAATTTAGTTATAAAAGATAAATATTTTTGTAGTGTTACAGATGTTTTATTTTTTTTAATGTATAATTCTTTGAATATCTTTTTAAAGCCCAAATAATAAATTGCATGTGCTTTTATATGCTGCTTTAAACTGCAAAATTTCATTAGATTGTTTTAATGATACCATTTTCTTAATGAATATTTTTAATAAATAGAAGAATTTTTAATACTGATCATGTAGATCTTCTCTGTGAAAATATATAGTTATTATAAGTGTAAAATATAAATGCCCTTTTGACTCGACTTTTGCATGATTAAAATTTAGTTATAAAAAGTAGTTTAATTCAATCCTGATATACTAAAAGAAGTGTAATATGAATTTAAAGTTTTTAACTTTTCCCATTTCCTAGAAATCTCCTGGGACAGTATGTCCCAATAGTATTGTCAACTGGGACTATTTGTCACAATCATCTGGGATATTACCTTTTCTCAGAAAACAAAACAAAAATTTACAAAATATAAACTCTGTCACATGTACTAGCTTATATACAACAAATATTTTCATATATCTTTCAGAATCACAAACATAATATATCTGCATGTTGTAATTTGATCACTAGTGGGACATATTAACCCACTATTTAATATGATTGGACGATATATCCCACAAAAAGAATTTATTCAAAATTTCTGATATCTGACATTAAAATTGTTAAATTACTACTTAATAAAACAATAAGAACTATTTCATATAAAGTATTGCACTTACTGTAAAATTGCCCAAAAAAAAAAAAAAAAAAAAGGAGACTTGTTTTATCAGCGTGCTCAAAAGCTTTAAGTGCACCATTTCTGCAATCTAAAAGTGTTGCCAGTTTTCTTTAGTCATATACTAAAAGAAGTGTAATATGAATTTAAAGTTTTTAACTTTTCCCATTTCCTAGAAATCTCCTGGGACAGGAACTCCTTAACTCCTTAAAAACACTCAGTGTAAAAAAACCCATTTAAAAGTGGGTTTTATTTACCCACTAGGGTATGAAATCTAATCTCTAGAACGCATGTGCCCGTTAGGGTCGAAATGCTTAAGAATTTATAGCCCTAATTTAATGTTAATTACCTAGTCATTTTCAGGGAACTGATTTTATTCACAAATTCATTTTACAGTTATGTTAAATATTAGATTGCATGTTATAATAATGCATCCTACATACTTCTGTTCTGTTATTAGAATGATACTATGATATTGAAATCAGTTGCATAAATTATTACTTTGATTTATTTGATTCGTAGTTACTGGTATGTCTTTAATGTTTTTCGTTGATGGCGCATAAAAGTCCTTAATTTTCCTGTAGATAAATATATGTGAATTCTGGCTATATATTCTTATTAAGCTTCAGTGACTTTGCATTCCGGTATATAACGTGCACCTATAATTTCAAACTATGTTTATTAATTTTTATGTGCCTTCACCGTATAATGTGACATGTGATGCATTTCTTAACAAAGAAACATGTGATGCTCTTATTATTTTTTTTAAAGTTATTTATTCGGAGATTTTTTAGGCATCCAAGTAATGATATACTGAATTGACAAGCAATAAGGAAAACCATACGCGTATGAAAATAAAAGCTTGGGGAAGTGAATAATTCTGCAAAGAGGGTGGATTGTATTCAAGCCAGGTATGCAGAAGAATGTTATTCTAGAGTTTTGAGTAAAAATGGACAGAATTTGGAGTTAGAATGCCCTTCGGACTCGAATGAATTCATGGAATTAGGAGTCATTTAAGGCCAGGATTTTGAATGGATCATTGAAGGCTTTAGTGAATTGCATTTGCTTTAATTGAAATGCGGTTGATCTAGAGTTACTTTTAGTAGTTAATATGGTTTCTGCCAAACAACACGACACAGTGCTGGTTTCAAATGTAAAGTCTTTCAGTTAGTGAAAGAAAACGGAAATCGTCGCAGTAAGGATGTTTGTTGTTGGTGAAAGATTAAGCGGATGATGATAATTTATGTATGGATCAGAGTAACAATGATGATAAAGATGAAATAAAATTCAATGTGCCTGAAAATATAATGGAAGATGAACATGGCAAACTTCTCATGTTATCTGATAATGAAAATTTTTAAGTTCATAAGGTATAACATGTCATTTAAATAAACAGCATTTAGTACATATAAAAATCTTTTTTTTTTTTTTTTTCGTTATTTTTAATCTATCATTTTTACATCCAGCGTATGATGCGCACCCATAAGTTTCAATCTTATTTTTGTATTAAATGTGCATGTTTTATGAACTAGACCACTTATATTGTTTGTATTATATCAACATAGTATTGCAAACATATTCTTAAATTTGCTTTCTTTAACAGAAGAAAGCAAATAGATAAATCTCTTTTTCATAGAGAACATAGTATTTCTAACAAATTAGTAACTTAGTATTTTATTACCTGTGATGTAGATAATGTTGATCAGTATTATTTGTTTATTGCAAAATATTTCTAAATAAATGCTTAATTTCCTCCTTTAGAATATACTCAAGCTATTTATACATATAAAAGATCCTCAATTGTTTGAAGAATTAGGAGTTCGACCGGTGCGTGGTGTCCTACTTCGTGGTCCTCCTGGATGTGGGAAGACCCATTTAGCTCGTGCTATTGCTGGGGTAAGCATTTTATTTATTTTTTGTTTTAATTGCTTGTCAAGAACACCAAACGTTTTTTTTTAAATATATTTTGATAGTTATTGTATTTAATTCCGTTTATTAACAAAATGTTTTTTTAGGAAATGCAGTTGCCATTTCTTGAAGTAGCAGCTACTGAACTAGTTAGTGGTATTTCAGGACAGTCTGAAAGCAAAATTCGTGATATATTTGATGAAGCCATCAAGAGTGCTCCTTGCATTTTATTTATCGATGAAATCGATGCCGTCTGTCCAAAGAGGGATACGAGTGACCGGGGAATGGAAAGACGTATGGTTGCACAGTTTTTAAAATGTTTAGATGGTAATAATTTTTGCAAATGGATATTTTATACATTTAGTATGTTTTGCATAGCTGTAACAAAATTTAACAAATGCACATAAAATGGAAGAGAAGCTTAAAATTTAACTGTTGTGTAAGAATTGTTGCTGTATCTCAAGAAAATGCTCACCTTACATTGATTATATACAGTCTTTTTTTTTTTTTTTTTTTTTTTACATTATAGTTATGTAGTTTAAATTTTATTTATATATATCTTTTTACATTTTAATTAAAATGTTACATGAATAAACAGTGGTGAATTGTAAAAATTTTAAACACTTTATCGTATAAAAGCAAAATATCAAATTTTATCTAAATACTTTATTTTTTGCGAAAATGGAGTGTAAGTTAATCATCAATATGAAAACATTTTCAAATAAAGGATTTTTAATACTAAGATTTTTAAATCACAAAATGTCACAAAAATTACATAAAATAACAAGTAAATTTCATTATGTGGCACAGTTTATGCCAGATTTTGCCAGACATTATTTTTTTTGTTTTCTTTCACCTCAGTGTATCTTCTAGGACAGCGGTCATCAATCCTTAGAACTTCATGGACCACTACATATATAATTTTATATTTTGCGGACCACTAATATGAATTACAAAAAATGAATAAAAAAACCTTAAATCAGACCTTAAAAACAACATATTATTATGCAAAAGCAATATTCAACTTTCCAATACGTGTACTTCTAATTTTCATTTATTAACATATTTTCAAAAAATTTGGTGTTCAGCAGCATGCCTTTATGGAAATTCAGGCGATCCCCCTGATTATGAGTAACAATTAAAACACTGTTAACATCTCACTGATACACATATTTCATTCACATTGAAAAATTATATGAATAGTACAAAAGTCTTACCTTCTTGCACAGAAAGCTTCACATTTCCATATCACTGAAAACGAACTTCACGAAAAGCAAGAACAAACCTGCAAAGCAATATCAATAAACTGAAAGTGTTATGCCGCCAATTTTTAATTATTGTAAACATAATAATCATCGCTTATTCAGCAATGGTGCCATCGATCAACAGTTAGACAAACCAAAAACAGAAACTTCCAGTGATGCAATATCAAGCAAGAATGCAGATGCTTCTCATAAAAATCCATCAAGTTGCCTATTGACAAGGAGAAAAACTGTGTTATTAATGACTACAATAGCATTATGTTTGTAATTCAAAACAAAAGAGAATACCAGTTCGCGCTGTTATTGATAACAGCAGCATATCCATGGATGACAACTGTCGCCAGATACACCAGCAAAAGTAGCTAAAAAGTAGCTAAATTCAGAAGGAATTTCGCTAAAAGTAGTAGCTAAAATTAAAAATTAAAAAAAAAAGGGTAATTATCCATATTCCATAATAGGTTTTGTTACTTGCCATTTTTTAAACTGAATCTTCATAAAAATATAAATAATGTTCCAATTTTTCTGCGGACCATCAAAACGTTTTCATGGACCACTGGTTGACGACCGCTGTTCTAGGAGATTTTAAAACAAATTTATTATTCAGTAGGGTTTTTCCCATGTAAGAAAATTTTTATTAAATCTGTAATATGTTGTACAGTCAAAGATCATCTTCTAGTGTAAATATTGCTCATTCAGCTAAAAGCTTGTTCATCTTGAGTGTTACCAATACATCTTCTAGACTCTTAAAGGCCTGAGCCATTATGGTTTAGACTCTTACAGACTTTGTTTTGATATTCTTTGTGATGCTATTGGTTAAATAGTTGTTGTACTGACTTAGCTTTCTTTGTGCTAATAGGAATTTCATTTTGCAGTTTTACTATTTAAAGCCCTCTCAAAGAAATTCAAAAAACAATTACTTTTTATATCATGCTTTAGTATAAAATTGAATTGTTGTCACAATATGACATGCAAGACATGTTTTTCGTGAAACAAATAAACAGGCAAACAACAAGAATAAGAGACTTCCAAATTAGAAGCAACCTCAACATAACACATCTCCTCGCACTACAACACAGCACAATGCAAAACATTATCTTTCTTATCTTTGTACGTATCTTTTCTGAATCACACAAAGTTAAAAAAATTCTGTAGTAGAATTTTGTGCCATTCTTAAGTGCTTCTCTTGAAATTTGATGAATTATATTAATAATTAGAGCTGTGAAAAATCTCAAATTTACTTACATTCAAAGCTACTAAATCATGAAATAGTGTTGAACATTTGCTTCATGTGAGTATAATAAAACAGAAAAGCAGAAAGTTTTTATTTAGTAATGAAACTTTTTATTTAAAATTAAATTTGAAACTTTCTGTTAAGGAAAACAAATTTAAGAATATGTTTTTTAGAAACATCTATATATATTAAGGAAATACAAATTGAATTTAATCATGAAATACATTGGAGAAGTCAGACAACAAGAATCAGTGTTATATTTGTAGATTTTGTAGAACTTCTTTCAATGGTTCAGTAATTAAGCCATCAAAACTAGTCCTGGAAAATTTACAAATATAATGCTGATTCTTGTTTGACTTCTCCAATAGTCATTATTCGGCATGTTATTTTAATCTAAATTAAATTCATGTTTAAAACTACAGAATCTCGAGCTTCATTTTCTCAGTTTAATTTTTCAAAAGTATCTAAATAACAGTTCAAATTTTCTTTACTTTTTCTGCAGTTTTTTTTTTTTTTTTTTTTTAAATCAAAGCGACAATAGAAGGGGGAGGAATATTTCAAAAATTAAAATAGATAAATATTTAGCATGGGACACCAAATTCTTTCTAAAAAAGAAGAGCATTGTTTTTGTACCTCCGGAAGATGACATTTTTGATCCAGGTATATTGAACTTATAACAGGCATGTTATTTTTTTAATCAGTGTTTCTGCAAGATGTTAATTAAATTCATCTTTCCAAAGTTTTGATTTAAAACATTTATTGAGTTTTAAGTTGAGAATGTTCATATGAGAGGGGGAAAAAGCATAAAGTTCGCTTTTTTTAAAATCTTGAATTTTGAATCTTTTTTTAGATTTGTAGGATTTGAAGATCCAAATCTTCCATCCTCATTAATAACCCCTTATCATGTTACTGGAATTATTTTGTCTTTTTCATATAATAACAGCATTAAAAAATGGTAATTTTTAGTATATTTTAATAGACCAATTTTTAGGATGTTTGTGGCTTAAAAATGTTTTGATTTTTCTGTGGTAGTAGGCAGATTAAAAAATCATCATTTTATTTGGCCACTCATTTTGTATCGGAGCATGTTTAATTTCCTAAAAATAAATTGAAGGAAAACTATATACATATATACATATATCTATATTATATATATAGTACAAAGTCTTTAATCTGGATATCCATAATCCGGACCTCAAAGCTACAAACTTTCTGCGCATGAGTGAACGCATGCACATAATATGTTTACGCTTGCGCGTTTAATGTATAACGGACGGTATAAGCTAGGCTTAAAATTATCTAATTATCTATTTCAGTTAATGTTGCAGATTGCGTTGTTCCTTAATCTTCTAATTGGATCTGGCTTATTATTTTTTTTTTTTTTTTTTGCAGACTGTTAGAGCAGTTTTATAAAAGTAAGCTTGAACTTTTAATTGTGTCAAAAAGAGTTTCCGATTCTGGAGCTGCCAAAGGATCTACAAAACGAAAGCATGTTTCAAAGGACCGCTTCTGATAGTGAAGAAAGTGACAGAGAGGTTATTGAAAATGAAAAATTTTCGATTAACAAGTTAGTCGGTATTCTCGACACAGCAATTACAGGACTTGAACAGTGGAACTGAACAAGAAATTATGTCTGTTTATAGAATTAAAGAGAAAGTATTAGCACAAAAAACGAATCAACTTAAACAACATACATTGAAAGAAATGTTTAATAAAGTAAACAAATAAATATTAAGTTTTTTTTTTTTTTTTTTAATTTTGATACTCTTTAGATCATAATTGCTCTTTATTTCATAAATTATGGTTTCATATTTTTAATTTTATAATTTCTGCATGCCATCTTACCAGATTTAAATTGATGATCTTTAATCCGGAATCGCTGAGCTCCCGACGAGTCCAGATTAAAGATTTTGTACTGTATATATAAACATAATGTTCTTGAGCTACAAGAAGTGAAGATACGAAAGCTTCTTATAATGTTCTGAAACCATTAATTTTGACTATTCAAGAAGGGAATTTTTTAAGCTGAAGTTTTACGATTATTTAAATGAATCATTCTGAGTTTGAAGTTTGTGTTTTATTATTTGCAGCTTTTTTATGATACTGGTGCATTTAAATGGCAGTACCATAATATTTTAATTATCATTTTCCCTGTTTAATTCATGTAAGACATTAGTAAAGGTAATTGTAATAAAAAGAAAAAAAAATATATTATTGTTTTTTTTTTTATAATTTTTTATCTCTATTTTTTTAAACTCATACTATTGCTTAACCATGTTAAATATATTTATTTCAATCTTTAATTGCTAAAACTGATTGCCATGAAAGTGATTTCTTATCCAGAAAAGTATTATTTGAAATAGTAAGTATGCATGCATAAATAATAAGATAGTGAAAATAAGTTAATTATAATAAAGGATCTAGTAAAGGATGTCCCAACTGGAACACAAGGTTTAATTTAATAAAAAGTCGCTTTTATTTAATTGCTCTGAACAGTGGTGAATTAAGGTTCTTAGATTATCAGTAGCTCTTTCATTTGTTGAAGTGTATTGATGCCTAGGTGTTTTCATGTCCATAACCACATCTGCTATGTGGAATTTTGTCTTTATTTTTTAAATCATTGGTTGACTTGGTGCGTAATAGTGCCTTAATCTGTATACATTTTCAAAGTAACAGTGTGTTGATGCTTTGTGAAAGATTTGCACATTTCTCTGAGAAGGGTACCTAGTTGAAGAAGATTTCCAAGGGAAGCTGTCATTTGCACTACAAAGCTCAAAACTATGAAAAACACTGTTATGTTTCACTGCCATTAAAAGTGATTTATGAGGTATTGATTTTGTATTCTGGTTTAGTTTCCCATTTTAACTCTGTTATAGCTTAATAGCTTAAATAAAATATTCTAAATAATTAATATAATAATATATATTAATTTATAATAATATATATTAATTTACTTCATCCTAGAGTACTATAAAAAGGCCATTCCTGAATCCACTCAGGTGCATTCCCCCTTCCCAATGTCAAATCACTTTTGGGTAGATCTGCATATGTTAGCAGATTGACTACGAGAATCTCGCTCATACCGACCAATAAATCTACTACCAGCCATGGGAAAGCTCCTTGAACGACTTCTGGTCAATAGACTAAAATACCATATATATAAAGAGAATGGAATATGTACCAACCAGTATGGATTTAAACCCAAAAGCTCAACCACTCATGCAATAGATATAGCAATCTCTCAAATACAAGCAAACAAAAGCCATCATATGCATTCGGCTCTCCTATGTCTTGACCTGCAAAATGCATTCAATTCTCTCTGGTGGCCAGCTGTCAAGCAGGCCCTCATTGAGATGCAGTGTCCAAGAAACCTGTACTTCATGATTACAAACTATTTCAAGAACAGACAAAGCATAGTAATCTATGACAATACCATAATCACCAGAAAACAAACTAGAGTATGTCCCCAAGGGTCGTGTATGAGCGCGGACCTCTGGAACATCACCTTTAATAATATTACCGATCATCAGTGGCCAAATCACACAAGGATAGTAGCATTCGCTGACGATGTTGCCTTCATAATCCAAGGATCTACATGAAGACAACTAGAGGAAAATTGCAACACCACCCTTAATATATTCAACTACCTTTGTCATAGAATAAAATTCCAAATATCACACATAAAATCGCACACACTTATAATACACAAGCCAGGACAAACAATAACCAGGAATCTCATGCTACGAATTGGAAACAATAAAATAAAATGTGTGAAGACCATTAAGTACTTAGGACTCACCATAGACCAGAAATTCAATTGGTTACCACATCTTCAGGAAAAGAAGCTAACCACCGCCAAAATCGCAAAAGCATTAAGGGCGATGAAAGAATATTCCTGGGGCCTTAATCATCACATTATGAAAATTCTATTAAAGACAGTAGTCAATAAAATAATCACCTATGGAGCCGCCATCTGGGCCTTTCCCATGACAGCAAGAAAAATTCAGACCCTTAACTCAATTCAAAGACCTTTCTTGATCAATATTACCCGATCATTCTCAACAACCTCCACCAACGCACTACAAACAATAGTCGAGGTAATGCCACTACCAATTCAAACAGAAATCGACGCACTGTCCACAATCATCCTACAACCCAAGAAAACTTCGACGTACAATGGCGTAATTTTCCATCCACAAGAATATGAAGAAAAGCCATTGAAAAATAAGAGACATCCCTCTTTGGGTCTTCACAATCTCCATTGCAACCTCGACAAGCCACCTCCATCAACTGATTTTACTGCATACACGGATGGCTCAAAGATAAAAAATAGGGTAGGAAGCGGAGTCACCATAAAAGCAAAAACAGGCCTCCACTCCTAATGGCAAGGTTACCTTCGGCCGTAAAATAGCATATATCAAGCAGAGCTCATAGCCATACTAATCAGTATTATGCAACTTAATGACTTAAATACGGATACCATCCACGTAATTACTGACAGTCAGTCTTCCATACATGCCATCAAACAACAGCACACAAATTCTCCTATAGCCCGGCAAATTCAAGACATCATAAGCACAAGTAATTTGCCTGTCGTGGACCAGAGGGCACAACGCCTGTGAAGGCAATGAAAGGGCCGATTATCTAGCAAAACACACAGCTCTAGAACAAACAGGGTCTCAAATTAATACCCCATGGCCTAAATCAGCATTAAAATACAAACTAAAACAAATGGCGAATGAAAAGTGGCAACGTCAATGGGAACAAGGACCACAAGGACAACGTACATTCGAACTACTACCCAAGGCTGATGAAAATACCACAATTTCAACCTACTTCCTCACCCAGTACATCTCGGGTCACGGTCCCTTCCCCAAGTATTTTTATGATCGCAATATGGCTACGTCGGATAGATGCATATGAGGGGAATGCGAAGACCCTGAACATTACATGTTTCAGTGTCCGCTAACGTCAGCCCATTACATTCGCCATCCCACCGACACTGGAATAGAATTTAGAAGATTCATTATTAAGCACCATAAAGTTTTCCAAAACATCAAAAATATTATTGATTTCTTACACTGCCAAGGACTGGACCTGTGTCATCCATAGCTTACAGCCCCAAATAATCCTCTAAGTTCATAAGACGCAACAATAAGAATATCCACTCTCACCCTCATACTATACAGGAGTGCCTTTAGAAAACACACTTAAATATATCCATTTATTGAGACAACCGTAACTTTTCTCATACCACGAACTATGAACTACTTCATACTGTGCAATGTGTGACAGATGCACCAGTACTACGTACTCAACACTATGTACCATGAAATGAATTCATGTATGCTGTATTATGAACTGCACTATGAATGATAACTTATAAACTGTGAATCGTGTAACAAAAAAACCAAACAATCAACGAACCACATACTATAAACACTGCCCCCCCCACCAACAAAGCTCCAAACCGAAACACAAAAGAAATATGTATATACATCTGTAAATAATTTATTGTAATTATCCATTTTAATTATTGTATCTATCCATCCAACTGCAAAGTACCCATGTAGTATATCTGAGACCGTAAAGTATATCTGAGACAATATTGTCTGCAATGCAAATTATGCACCATTAATATATAACAGTGTATTATGAATGCTGCTTGCTGCAATGTAAACTAATTCCCGAGCATGGTGTTAGCGTGCCCGGTCAGGGTACACTTCTTTAGATGGTTAGTGCAGTGGGGCGATACCAGTTTTGCCCATGGCGATGTTTTGGTGCCTCCTGTACTTCTTTCTGTCTGTCTGTCTATAAGAATCTCATTATCCATAGCTGAACAGTATTCGAGAGTCCACTGGTAGCCAAGTGGTAAATATCTGAATGCTGATAGTTCTGTACTGAACTTAAAACTTGACAAATAGAATGGATGAATGAAATTTTTTTGGGGGGGGAGGGAGGGTTGTTTCCCATATAATGGAATATGCTAGTTTCCCTTAAAAATTCCTCTATAAAGATATCCATCCCGTAAGCCAGACAGCCCTCACATGCTTTGCCATTATCTTAGACAATATTGGCTGATTAGTTATTTTGTTAAAATGAAAGGACATGTTTTGCTGTATGGAGAATATTAAAGTTATTTTTCCACTGGTATAAGTGATTAGGCATATTTGTTTAGAATTTTGGAGAAGGTAAATAATCTTTTACTTAAATAGTTTAAGTAATGTAAAAAATATATTTAATCCCTCCCCCCGAATGCTTATTTAGAAACGAGCTACTGTTCTTTGATAGTTTTTATTATTGTGTATATTTCAGCCTCATGTTTAATACTTCAAATTACAACTTCTTAATTTTTTCTTCACCAATTTAAAAAATATTGCAGCTCTAAATTAAATGTCTATTACTTTTGACTATAATGTTATGTATATGTATGGGTTTATTAATTGCAAATTTTCTGAGCATTAATGTGATAGTTACATTATCTGAGAATGTTTTTTTCTGAGGCCATGCCATTTACCACATTGCATTTTCAACTGACAACTACTCAATTGTGACTAGTATTTGTCTGTACTATGATAGGTTAATTTCTTTTGATTAAAGAAATCACAGAAATGAGGGAAAATTTTAAGACTTAAGATCTTATAAATAGCTGAAAAAGTTAAAAAAATAAATTATTTAGTGTAGAAGAGAGGCATTTGAGAGTGAGGAAGCCTTGGAAATAAACAATGCCTTTACTAGGAATGGGATTATTAACCCTTCAAGTGATTGCTCATAGCTCACTTTCTCAAGGACTCACATGTGTGTACTGCTTCATTACAAGGCAAATTATCTGATGTGATCTTCACTCTGTGAAACAAATTTTTTTAATGCATTATTTGAGAATTTTAAATAAGGAGATTTCTTTCTTCTTTAATTGTAACTTCATCCTGTTACCACTTCACATTGCATTATTTTATATCACATTCAATAAAAATTTAATTTCTTGATTGTAGTTAATACTACAGTCAAAAGTTGTTAATCCGGACTCGTCGGGACTTCGGCGATTCCGGATTATCGATTTTTCTGAATTATAGATCATCAGTTTAAATCTCGTAAGATGGCATGCACAAATTCTAAAATTCAAAATATTAAACCGTAATTTATGAAATAAAGAACAATTATGATCTAAAGGGTATCAAAATTTACAAAAAAAGAAGCTTAATATTTATTTGTTTACTTTATTAAACATTTCTTTCAATGTAAGTTGTTTCGTTTTATGTGATAATACTTTCTCTTTAATTCTATAAACAGACATGATTTCTTGTTCAGTTACAAGTCCCGTAATTGCTGTGCCAAGAATACCGACTAACTTGTCAATTGAAATTTTTTCGTTTTCACTAACCTCTCTGTCACCTTCTTCATGTCTTTATCCATTTTTTGCAGCAATTCCACTTTTTTTTTGACGGACATCGAGACATACTTTCGTTTTGTAGATCCTTTGGGAGCTCCAGAATCGGAAATTGACATAATCGAAAGTTCAAGTTTACTTTTATAAAATTGCTCTTACAGTCTGCAAAAAATAATAAGCCGCATTCAATTCGAAGATTAAGGAACAACGCAATCATCAACATTAACTGAAATAAATAATTATATAATTTTAGCTTGCACCGTCCGTTATACATTAAATGCGCACGCGAAAATGTATTCTGCACTTGTGCACACACATATGCGCGTGCGCGTAAAGGTCTTATGCGCACACGTAAACGCCTATGCGCATGTGTCAATGCAGCGCATGCGCAGAAAGTTTTTAGCTTTGAGGTCCGGATTATAGATCATTCCGGATTATGGGTGTCCGAATTAACGACTTTTGACTGTATACAGTACAAAGTCCATAATCCGGACTCATTAGGACTTCGGTGATTCCGGATTAGGGGTTTTTCCGGATTATAGATCATCAATCGGATTATAGATTATACAATTAAAAATATGAAACCATAATTTATGAAATAAAGAGCAATTATGATCTAAAGGGTACCAAAATTTCCAAAAAGAAAAAAGCTTAATATTTATTTGTTTACCTTATTAAACATTTCTTTCAATGTATGTTGTTTAAGTTGATTCGTTTTTTGTGCTAATACTTTCTCTTTAATTCTATAAACAGACATAATTTCTTGTTCAGTTACAAAGTTCCACTCTTCAAGTCCTGTAATTGCTGTGTCGAGAATACCGACTAACTTGTCAATCGAAATTTTTTTGTTTCCAATAACCTCTCTGTTACTTTCTATCGGAAGCACACAGGGGTAAATGCTTTACGCACACATTAAACACACATTAAGTTTGTGGCTTTGAGGTCTAGATTATAGATCATTCCGGATAATGGACGTCCAGATAACTGGGACTTAATACTTTTAATAATTATTTAATATATTTAACATATAGTTTACATAAACTTGAAAGCATAGTATTCTTTAAATATTAAATAATTACACAAATTATATATTAGCCTTTTAAATTATTATAATAACAGTTTAAAATTAATTTGTCATATAGTTAATTTTAAAGCAAGGAATTATGCATATCGCAGCATCACATTTATTACAGTGTACTGTTGACAATATATACTTGATGCTCATATACTTTGTAATATGTACTCGACACTGTATGTACTTTGTAAATAGAAATAGTCTTTCAAGAGATGTCATCCTGTTGGAATTGAGAAAAAAATTAGCACCTTTGTCTAGCAGCATATGAAAAATCGTTAGTACCTTCATCTGAAGAATCATAACTTTGTATAATATAATCAAATATATAAAATAATTTTAATAATTCTGTATAATGTAATTTATCAGTATCATAATATCTTCAGATTATTAGTCGGGTCCTGAATCATGTTGAGAATAAATAATCATATCATCATCAGAATTATTAGAACAATAAAAAAATTGACGAAAAAAATGCTTGAATGCCATCATAAACCAAACCAAACTTCTAAAATAGATTATTAGTTGGGTTAATTTTCATTACAAGAATCATTAAAGGTCTGCCTGCGATTTTAAAATGGGAAATCAGCTCGGTTTTCCACAATTAAAGCTGGGAGTATTTAAGAAAGCACGAGTCTGTTTCATTGTTCTCCATAAAAATTAAATTAACAATGACATAGGCTTGTTTGTTCCCAATTAAGCACAAAACAAGCCTAATTCATTTGTGGCATGAAGAGCCAAAACAGCTTTGATGAACTGAGCTTGGCTTATTCACTGAAAGAATTAAATAACCAGCTAAATCTGTTAGCCATTAAACCGCAAGAAGATATGGGAAAATTGTTTTAATTTATTAGAATCCATCTGTGAGAGGCAAAGCCAACTTCCAGTCACTCGGTCTTACTTGGTAGTACATTGCCGACTATTTTAATTTGAATGCAAGATGTATAAGATAGAAATTTTGGAGGCTGAAATAAAACAGTAATAAACAGAATCTTTGTATAACCAGTGTAATGTCTCTTAATGGCCAAACACTTATGGTTAAGTTTTTATCATTTGTTATGGCAGAACACATTGGTCATTTAATGTTTCATCATCGAACATTATTCAGGTTGCTGTACTGGCAGTGCCCATGATTATGTCAACAAGGGGGGGGGGAGATAATGTATATACAGATAAATTTTATAAAGAGTTTCAGGCTAGCTGTTCTAGCTATTGGCCCCTTCTAACTGCCATACCAGCCAGTGCAGCTAACAAATTTGATGAGCTGCCACAACAGCATATGAGAGAAATACGTTTGCTGTTAAAAATTGATGTAAAATTTAGCTAGTTAAGGCAAAAAATTAATTTGCAATTTTTGGCCAAATTTTCATTGAACTTTTTTAGTATGATTTGTTTCATTTTTACAAATTTGTAAAAGATTTGAAGAAATTAAGAATTGGTAAAGCCTATTAACTACCACACTTGTTCTAATAGTATCAAAATTAGGTGAATACTATTAATCTTTATTTCTATTGTGACTTGCATATTAATAATAGTACTTATTCTGAATTATTAGAACTGAATGAGAAAGACATTACTTCTCATGTGATGGTCATTGGTGCTACAAATAGACCAGATTCAATTGATCCTGCTCTTAGAAGAGGAGGTCGTTTTGATCGAGAACTAGCTATAGGAATGCCTGATGAAAAAGCTAGATATCAGTGAGTATATTTATGATTCTTGTTGAATAAAATACTTTAACTAAATGTTTCTCCTTTCATGATATTAATTACAACTGAATGTACAGATTTTAAAATATTTTTTATAATCCAATTAAAAAAAATCTTTTAAATCCTGAACCTCTTAGATTTTCGTAAAGAAAAACTTTTATTTAATATTTAAAAGTTTTTTTTTTTTTTTTTTTTTTTTTTTTTTTTTTTTTTTTTTTGTATGAAAGCAAACCTTGAAATCTGCATTAAATTAGAAACAAATTTAAGAATACTGTTTTTAAAAGTACAAATATGTTTATTAAGAAGATGTAACTGAAATTTAATAAATGAAGTGTATAGTTAAACTTTTGAATATCAAAGTTCATTCCTTGAATGTAATTTAACAAAAAGTATGTTAGTAATAATTCAAATTTTTTACATTTTTCTAGTAACATTTTAAATCAAAAGAAGGAGTATTTCAAGAATTAACATAAATAAACATTAAACATGGAAGATTGTTGTCTCTCTAGAAAAATAAGAATTTGTTCTCTATAAGGTGCGCTGGTGATCCAGATCGCTAAATGCCTTCTTTTGTTCAATAAAACTGTTTTTACAAAGTTCTAAATTAAATAGTTAATTTATTTTATTTTATTTTATTTATTTATTTATTTATTTATTTTTATTTATTTTTTTTTTTTTAAAGTAAAGATTTGAATGATAAAGAAAGTAACGTTTTAAATTTTTCAGAATTTTTGCTACTTCAGGATTTGAATATTCCATCCATAGTTTATGATCTGAATTTTAGAAAACTAATGAAGTTTGGTACTTATTTAAAGTAAGAAAAAATATATCTAATTTATGAAAAAAGGCATGTACAAAAATAAGATACGTAAGACATTTTATCCATCGCAGAGATATTCATGTTAAGAATTAAAATAAATTAAGCTACTAATTGGTAAATTAATCTAGTAAAGTATTGACACTAAACTTGGATGAAATAATATTTCTTTGCTGAATAAAAACAATGAATAGAAAAATGCTATTATTATAAATCATATGACTTAAACTAGCATTTTATAAAATGGTTTTAACATTATGAGCATCATAACCAGCTTAATGTGGTCATCAGATTTTTTTTTTTTTTTTTTTTTTTTTTTTTTTTTTTTTTACTTGCCATATATTAGCTTATACAGTACAAAGTCTTTAATCCAGACTCGTCGGGACTTCGGCGATTCTGGATTATAGATCATCAATTTAAATCTGGTAAGATGGCATGCAGAAATTATAAAATTAAAAATATGAAACCGTAATTTATGAAATAAAGAGCAATTATGATCTAAAGGGTATCAAAACTTACAAAAAAAAAGCTTAATATTTATTTGTTTACTTTATTAAACATTTCTTTTAATGTAAGTTGTTTAAGTTGCTTTGTTTTATGTGCTAATACTTTCTCTTTAATTCTACAAATAGACGTAATTTCTTGTTCAGTTACAAAGTTCCACTGTTCAAGTCCTGTAATTGCTGTGCCGAGAATACCGACTAACTTGTCAATCGAAATTTTTTCGTTTTCACTAACCTCTCTGTCACTTTCTTCATGGCTTTATCCATTTTTTGCAGCAATTCCACTTTTTGTTTGATGGACATTGAAACATGCTTTCACTTTGTAGATCCTTTGGCGGCTCCAGAATCGGAAACTCTTTTTGGCATAATCGAAAGTTCAAGCTTACTTTATATAAAATTGCTCTAAGAGTCTGCAAAAAATAAGCTGGATCCAATTAGAAAATTAAGGAACAACGCAATCTGCAACATTAACTGAAATAGATAAATTAGATAATTTTAGCCTAGCTTATCCCATCCGTTATACATTAAATACACATGCATAAACGTTTTATGTGCATGCATAAACGCATATGCACATGCATAAAGGTATTATGTGTTGGCAGTGGGGATAAAGGCAAAGCATATTTTGCTTCCCTTAAATAAAACTAAGACTATTCTAAATAAAATTCATGCTTTATTCCGTAAATTAAAATAAAATAAGCTAACACTGTAGCCTTTACATTTAAAATAATTTGAG
This sequence comes from Stegodyphus dumicola, assembly GCF_044657685.1. Taxonomy (NCBI): domain Eukaryota; kingdom Metazoa; phylum Arthropoda; class Arachnida; order Araneae; family Eresidae; genus Stegodyphus; species Stegodyphus dumicola. The sequence continues at coordinate 224,910,892 of NC_140773.1, read as the reverse complement.
TGAAAGAATACTTGCATTATGCTAACTCATAATAACAAGACATTCTCCGATACAGGCGTACATATAATATTCAGTCAACTCGCCGATCTTGACATCATCTGCCAATCAACGGCAACCACGTTAGCTTACTGCCGATTCACATCCGATCAAAGTTTGCATAAGGAAAAACTAAAGCCGACAAACGGCCCTCTTTTCCTTATGTAAAGACAAAATAAAACTTACACAGAATTTACAGAAGTTCATAGTTCAATTCTATTATACGAAAACACTTATTGTGTTTAAAAACTGAAAACATCTAAACAAAACTTCCTTAAATTAACAGCAGTTGCCGCTTTTGTAAATAAGTACGTGGTGCTTAATTTACTGGTGATAAATTCAAGGTCAAACACTCCATTATTTACCAGTCTTCTAATAAAGTGATATTTTATGTCTATGAGCGTAGTTCGGTGATTTTCTATTGGCGATCTAGAAAAATCAATGGTAGACTTGTTATCACAAAATAGTTTACATTCTCTTAAATTAAACTTAAAAATTTCATCTTATAAGATATTTTTTGTCCACATTAATTCCTTCGCTGCCTCTGATAAGGCAGCACACTTCCATGGTTGATAAACTTACACATTTTTGTTTAACAGTTTTCCAGCTTACTGGTACTTCATCTAAATATAATATAAATCCTCCCATGGACACGTGGTCATCCCTATTACTTGCATAATCAGCATCTGAATAACAATATAAATTTAGATGTTTAATCTTTGATAAGTTTAACTTATATAATTTAGTACTATTGAGATAACCAAGCAATTTTAACAGTACTTCCCAATGCCTAATTCCAGGATTCTCCTGAAATTGTGATAAGATATTCACTGCATATGTAATATCAGGCCTTGTCCTGTTAGCTACAAAAACTAAACATCACAACAGATTTCTATAGGGTAATGTATGCATTTCCACAATTTCTGCGCTTGCAGATGGACAATCTAATTTTGTAAGAATAGTGCCTTTAGCTATGGGAAGTGAAGTTATTGGTATCTGGAAATGTTTAAATTTTTCAAAAATTTCTTCGATATATTTGCTAATGTATAAAAACCCCCATTCTCATTCTCTAAGAATTCAATTCCAAGTAACATTTTAGTTTTGCCTAATACTTTAAGATAAAAAATCTTAGTCAGCTGTGAAATTACTTTATCTATACTATATTGATCTTTACTAAAAAATCACAATATCATCTACATATAACAAGAGAATTACATTTGAACTCTTATAAACACAATTACACCATTGTATTTTCTTAAAATGTAGATTTTTTAAAATATTTTCAAATTCACAAAACCATTCACGGCCGCTTTGATGTAGACCATAAATGGCCTTGTGTAATAAACACACTTTATTTTCCTCTTCAATAAATCCCTCTGGTCGGGTCATATATATTTTTTCATTTAGGTTTGCATATAAATATGCATTCTTTACATCTAACTGACAATTAGTCCATCCATATAAACATACCAGTATAGTGAAAAATATTCTTATGAGTGAAAAATTTACTACAAGACTGTAAACATCATCAAAATCTTCACCTCTTTTCTGCCTGAATCATTGTGCTACTAAATGTGCTTTGTATCTAACCACTTCATTCTTTTCATTTCTTTTTAGCATATAGACCCATTTGTTTCCTAGCATAGTTTTATTTTCTGGCTTTTCAACTAATTCCCAAACTTTTCTTATTTTCATTGTGTGAATTTCTTCTTTCATTGCCTTATCCCATTCCTCAGCATTTACTGATTTTTGTGCTTCTTTAAAATTTTGTGGGATAACAATTTCTATGGAATTTGCCTCTTCTGACACGGAGCTAGTCTCCTGTTCTACAAAATTAACTTTCCCCGAGTATTCGTTTTTCCATTAAAATCAAACTTATATATTTCAAATTTAATATTTCTTGCATCACAATACTTTTCAATATCATTATAGGATCTAAAACGGGTGTCTTTTTGCTCTACATGATAATATATGTCTGTACGTGTTCCGTCTGGCCTTTTAATTGCTTTTCTTTGCCAGTTTAAGTCTGATACTTCTATCGGAGTAGATTTGTCATCTGACAACTTTATTTCTTCTCTAGAAGTTTCCTGTTCTTCATCTGATTCTGCTAATAGCTCAAATTACTCTAGTCTTTTAAACTTAGTTTTTGATTTCTGGTCCGGGATGCCATTTGCTGCATTCAGTTTTTCATCGAACTTCAGATTACAGGTTTCTATTAATCTGTGTTCTTCCGGTAGCCATGTCCTATAACCCCTAGTTTCCTTCGCATATCCTACCATGATTCCTTCTTTACACCTCATTTGTAATTTATTTTTAATCTGTCTTGGCACGCCAACATAGACTTTATAACCAAATATTTTAAAATAAACAACACTGGGTTTTCTATTTAGGAACATTTCATAAGGGGTTTGGTTGCTTTTATGACATACTCTGTTCCACGTGTGTACGAAACAGCCAAGAGCTTCTGCCCACCATTCTTTTCCCATTTTACCATCATTAAGCATAGCTTTAACTGCGTCTAATGCCATTTGGTTAAAACATTCACACACACCGTTCTCTTCTGGGGTGTACGCATTTGTGCGTTCAACAGTAATTCCATTTTCGGCTAAGTACCCTTCGAATTGCCTGTTACAGAATTCCTCACCGTTATCAATGCGTATACTTATTAATTTTGCATTCGTCAGTCTTTCCATTTGCCTATGATAATTCTTAAAGTTGTAGAACGATTCATTTTTATTTTTCATACAATACCCTGTTACTAATCTACCATAGTCATCCACAATAGCGAGGAAATATTTACTCCCACCCTTAGATGAAACTGGTAGTGGGCCACAAACGTCTAAATAAATCAACTGCAATGGTTTATCCGATCTCTTCGAAACAGTTTTAAAAGTTATTCTACTAGATTTAGCAATAATACATGGTTCACACCTCTCCATTGGTTTTTCAATTTCTGGTAACCCTTTCACGCTTTGATTCTTACTAGCATTCTTAATGTAATCAAAATTTATGTGGCTAAATCTCCAATGCCATAGCATCACATCGTCTACTTTATTTAACTTTCCAATTTCTGTACCGTAATCAGCTTCCTTTTTATCTGTTGTATATCTAAATGGTTTTATGTGATAAAGTCCGTCATATCGTTTAGTGTAGCATAATCTATCCCAATTATTAAAGTATATCCACATCTTTCCTTTTGAAATCACAAAATGAGCACCTGCCTTTTCTAACCTTGCTCTCGATAGTAAATTTCTTCTTAGATTTGGATTATATAACACATTATCTAACTCAATCCAATTTATTTGATTGCCTACTTTTACTGCAGATTTGACGGCACCCTTTACTTTCATGATTTCCTAAAAGCTAAAGACATACATATATTGTTTATTTCTTCAAAATTTGTAATTAAATTTCTGTTATTACAGAAATGAGTTGTAGCTGCAGTATCTGCAACCCAATTAAATTTATCTGTGTTACCTCCTTTATCTGTAGTTGTTACATAATTTTCTACTAACATTAATTCTTTATCTTTAAACTGTCCATTTTTATCATCTATTTTAAACTTCTGATTTTTACTTACATTTTCTTTACATTGAGCAATTAAGTGTCCAAATTTATGACATCTGAAACAAGGTCCTATTCTCATATTCCCCATTTTTTTCTTAGATTTAGTTTTATTTTCAACTCTATCTTTCCCTGCATTTGAACTAATAGTATTAAACATGCTTACCTTGCTGTCTTCTAAATCGGCATCTACCTGGCAAAGTCGGCTTTCTTCCCTTACCAGTTCTTCAGCAATTCTTTCCAGCGTAAAATCTTCATTTTTCCACCTATAGATCAACTGTACAATGCCGGAGTATTCCTGGGGTAATCTCCTTATTGCCTGAAATCCTTTAAAAAAAATCTGCCAAGTTGTGTCCAGCTTCAGCCAACTTCAGCCAACCAGCAGTCTTTCTTATCCTTGTGATGAATAATCCTATTTCTTCATTTGGGGTATATCTAATACTAAAAAATTAATCCAGTAACTGAATTATCCTTGCTCTTGTTTTGAGTTCAAATTGCTTCTGTAGAAGTTCCCATGCTTCTTTACCACTTGAACATTCTTGTATCAGCGGTCTGAACTCAGTTTTAATTCCATAATATAATGTAGAGAAGGCTCTATTCTCTCTCAACGCGAATTCTTGCTTTTCACGCCTTGTTGCACTTTTATCTAATTCTTCTTCTTTGTCCTCTATGAAGCTCACAGTTTCTATCCAGTAACAGCATTATCATATCGACTTTCCATCGATCCCAGTTGTCATGGTTTAACAGCTCAAAACCTTCAGGTAGTAATGACATCTTCAATTAAGTGTGAGCACAACAAGTTGAACAAACTTCTAAGACAGGTCAGATTCTTTTCGTGGATAATGGCCCTCTTCACCTACATTCCTTCAATGCTGAGTTGAACTGGATGATTGATTAGCTGTTGGCGCTGGGCCCATAACCCTGTTGGCAGTGGCGACAAAGGCAAAGCATATTTTGCTTCTCTTAAATAAAACTAAGACTAATCTAAATAAAATTCATGCTTTATTCCGTAAATTAAAATAAAATAAGCTAACACTGTAGCCTTTACATTTAAAATAATTTGAGTGAAAGAATACTTGCATTATGCTAACTCATAATAACAAGACATTCGCCGATACCAGCGCACATATAATATTCGGCCAACCCGCCGATCTTGCCGTCATCGGCCAGCCAGCGGCAACCACATTAGCTTACTGCCGATTGACCTCCGATCAAAATTTGCAGAAGGAAAAACTAAAGCCAACATTATGCGCATGCGCAGAAAGTTTGTAGCTTTGAGGTCCTGATTATGGACGTCCAAATTAAAGACTTTGTACTGTAATTTAGATATTTCTTTCTTATGGAATAAGATGAAAATAAGATGCCAACCAGCGGCAACGCGGTTAAGTCGCTGAACACTTTTAGTTCTGTCTGAGGTTCAAATCCTGCAAATGGGGTGGCTGTATGGGCGTTTTCGTGGTTTTCCTCATGTGTAACGTGTATAAGAACCAGTTTCCCTTAGAAAGTCCTTCCTTCCCTTAGGCAGATAGCCCTAGTGTGCTTTACCGTTATCTCAATAAACCAAACATAAACCAACTTTCTTTAACAATATAACTCTTAATGAACGTAAGTTTATGAAACTGGAGACTAAGCAATTATACAAATTCCGCCAATAAATAAAGGTCTTTATGACATTTAAATTCTTGTGCCACTCAGAGGGTTAAAGACAGTGCTTTTTTCTAGTATAAACTGGAGTATGAATTTAATTTTTTAATAGGATGTTATATAAGCATCTTATTTCCATGCACTTATTATAAATTATAATATAAGGCACATTACAAATTATGAATTTGTTAAATTTTTAATCATCTGCGTATTCATATGCAGATGTACAAAAATATACCTATTAATTATTTATTTGTTAGAACGGAAATTTTTTTCTCTTTCTTAAATCTGAAAATTTGGCCTTTACTTTCTTGATATTTTGGAATTTATTTTTTAACCCGGGAGCGCGCGCTCTCTTCGGAGTTACGAGCGTGTGCCCTGTGTCCAGAAGACCCGGCTCGTGTTTTTTGAAGAAAAAACTGTTACTCTACAGGTAAAAGTGTTACATTTATGCCAAAATTTTGTGATTAAACATAAAAAATATGCAGATTAAAAAATTAAAATTTAATATTAATTTCTATAATATCTTTTATGAAATGAAATTGTTTAAAGGAATAAAAAAACGTATTATATTAATATAGAATTTATTAGGAATTGATTATATTATTCAGGTTATTAAGGAATTATTATTAAGGTTTATTAGGAATATACTGCTTGAAAGGACACCTTCCTAGGAAAGTTTCAAGTTTTTCATCAAGTGTTATGAACTCACCGACAGTGTAATATTTCTGGCAGTTTTTCACAAAATCTTCGAAAAACTCTCTTATAGGTGCAAGTCTGTCTGATTCTTTCTTGACGATGCAAGTTCCTATGTCATCCTTGATTAAAAAAAAAGAATTTGTTTGTAGGACATAGTTTTGTGAAAAATTTGCAAGTCGGTTCCGTCTATTGCCCCCAGATCCCTCACATTTACATGAGATGACTTATAGCACAAAAATATAAAAGACCTATAAAAGCAAGAATTTCAATTGTATGATGAGCATCTCTCTCTCTCTTTGAAAGCTGTCGGAAATAGATGCAATATAAATATTTGTATAACTATGTGTAATAATGTAATATATATAATATATGTAATAATGTAACTAATTTGTATAACTCTATGTAATATCAGCAACATTTGTTCACTTAGTAAAAGTTCCCACGATTCATTTGGAGTCCGTTTGTATTTTATTTTAACGAAGTTTCTAGGCAATTAAGTAACAATATTATGAGCAGAAGTTCTAACGTCAGCTTTAGACTTTCTTTTTACCATTGCATTTTTTTGTCTTTTCCAATAAAGCAATAAATGTCATTCTCATTTTCGTTCTCAGAATGCATCTCAATTTCTGAATCAGTGTCATGGGAACTAAAAAATCCATTATAACTTTCATCATCAGTTTCTTCAATGGAGCCTTCAACAGTTGATACATCAAATAATTTTTGCAAACGTAACATTTCTTCCTTGGAGGATAAATTATGCGGCATGTTTGGAGTTTTCTGTGCTGCCCCAAATGAACTACCTTACACCAATGTGAATAGGCACATTGGGTCTGAAAGACCCGATTAAAAGAAAACTTTGAATAAAATTTCCAGCTAAAAACTTCGAAAACATAAAAAGGAAGCCTTGGAGGAGACTACACTGAATTACAACCATTTGGGAAAAATGGGGATGTTTTCAGAAAGGTTTTTTTAATCAGGTGGGTCCATTTGGACCCAGCGTATGTGCTCGCGGGTTAAAAAATCTGATGTATACGCCACAGGACTTCCTTGTACGAAATATTAAATTATACGCATTTTTCCTTCTTTGAAATTCACTCTATTTGTTTACAATAGCGACACTTTGGCGCTAGATTCACTAAACAGTATTATATTTCGTTCATGTTATAACTCAGAATGCACAAAATTTATATCATTTAAAGAATTATCTAATCATTGCCACATGTTCTATTCAAATACTTTAATATAGCTAGAACGATGTATAAAAGAAATTAAGCAAACAAAACAAAAAAGGAACAGTTTTTCACAGATGATTGAGTATTTCTCATTCAATTAATTCAGTTCTCACTTCGTGACAAGGCAAAAATACATAAAAACTCAAAATATCTGTATTAAAAATTACGAAGTAAATCTTAAACACTTATTTCCTCGAAAAAATTTCAGAAAGGATTAAGCATGATTTAATTCACAATAATAAATGAAGGCGTTATTTTTGTTGTTGCGAAGCTGCGTTTATCTAGATTGGCAACAAATCCACTACTCTGCTGTTTCAATTGTAAACAAGCAATGGCCGCCATCAAAAAAATTACTAGGTTTAGCAGCACTTAAACAACTTTAAAATTGTTGATAATTCTAAAAATATTGCATACAGATTTACTAAAGGCATAAAAACCTTAACTGGAAGATAAGAACAACATAATTCAATCATTTTTAAAGCAAAAAATGTACAATTTACAGACATATAAGAGTAGAGAAACTGAGATCACTGAGCCGGGTAACAGAGTGGATATATATATAAATATATTTATATACGTTTGGCGCAGCCGATTGCAACCAAAATACGAGGTGCACATCTACATGTTATAGTAGTCCTATATACAAAATTTCAACGTTCTGAGGCTACTCGTTTTTGAGTTATGCGAGATACGTACGTACATACATACGTTCGTACAGACGCCACGAAAAATTCTCTTCAGAATTAATTTTAAAGCAGTTTTATAATTTTTTTGGAGGAAAAGAGCATTTTATTTTGTCCTTACGTACAGATATCACGCAAAAACATCATTAAATTGCATTTGAAAGTTGTCAAAATGGATATTTTCGTTGAAATATGCTGCTTGAAACTTTTCGCGATTACAATACTTCCTTTTTACTTCGTACAAGGAAGTAAAAAGTGCAGTATATCAAACAGTCTAGATGAAAAAGAAGATAATTATCTATTTATGGATCATAGTAATAATGATTGTAAAGATGAAACAGAATTAAATGATGTGTTCGAAGATGTAACAAAACAAATATGACGAACTTTTCATGAACGTTCCAGCAATGCGAATAGCCATGCAGGAACTGAAAGACCCGATCCGATCAAAACAAAATTTTGAATCAAATTTCCGGCAAAAGACTTCGAAAACATAAAGGGGATGATCTTGAAGGAGACTACACTGAACCACAATCACCTGAGTAAAATACGGGCGTTTTCAGAAAAATTTTTTTAATTGGGCGAGTCCATTGGACCCAGCGCGCACACTTGTGGGTTAATGAGAAGGTCATCTGTTCAAACTAAATGATTGAAATGTAAGGTATGAGAATTTATGTGTATATATTTATTATTTATAGAGCGTCTTTTAGAAATTTCTTGTTATTGGTATTGTTCATAAAGGTGTCAAAATTTTTCTTAGGTACATCATCAGCTAATTATAAAGATTGATTGTATTTTCTTCTTGGAATGTAGTCTTAGCATTATATTTTATATATGTGTTAAGAGAGTGTGTTCCTAAACTTGTTTTGGATACTTGGCTTTCTTTCTTTGAATTTGAAAGCTGTGATGCTTTAATACTTCCACATCTTACTGATGTATTATTATGTCGCATCTGCCAAATTCAAGGCTGTTAATGAGAGATTTATTGCATTCTATTTTGGAATTATCATTCTTTAAAGGCATTACTATTTTTAACCGCAAAGCTTATGTATTTATTTAATTTATATAATGATATTAATAAAAATTCTAGAATTTTGCAAGTACTGTGCAAGAAATTAAAACTTTCTCCTGATTTTGACTTTCATTGGCTTGCTCATCGTACTCCAGGTTATGTTGGTGCAGATTTGAAAAGCCTTATAACAGAAGCTGTGGAAGTTGGCATTTGGAGGTAGGTTTCTCTTTCGTCTGCATAATTTATGATACTGAGCAAAACTTAATTGTCATTCTTTAACAAGCATTATTATTTACTTCATTCGTATCATGTAGTTACAATTTTCAGGTATTTTGAAAATTTTATTGTTTCTATATATATATATATATATTCAAATTTGCAAATTGTGAGTTACACATGTCACCACTTGAATTTAGCAACTGAAAATGGGGTAGCTTATTACTAATAAGTGTGGATGAATGAATTGTAGATATTTATTATTATCTTCAAAAGAGTTCTAAAAGGAAGGAGAAATTGAAATAACTAGAACAGCTGCATAATACTGAAATAAGAAAAATTTTGAAACATGTTTGTACATGCTGGTTATGTATAGAGAAATGTTTGTCTATAATCCTTGATCAGTAGAACTCAGTTATTACATTTTTTAAGGAAGAAGTAAATACTTCTGGAATTAAGATAAAAGACTACTGAAAGTTAGACAATACCTTAAATAAACTGGAGATGCAGAACTGGATTTATGTATAAGCTACACAAGCTGTAGCTTAGGGCCCTCACTTTGTTGGAGGCCTCCCAAAAATTAAAATGTTATACAAATAGTATTAAAATATATTATAACAGACTTATAAAGGGCCCCATATCTCAAATAGCTTAGGCCTTTATCAAGTCCAAATCTGGGTCTTTGTAGATGTAGTTACTACTTCACTGTTAAAAATAAGTGTGAGAAAAATTAAATAATTTCTGCACTTATGAGGAATTTAATTGGCAGTTTTCCAATTAATGCTACAAAATATAAGCATGAAGTTAATATAAAGTTCTGAAAATTAGAAGGAAAAAAAAGAAGGGGGGGAATTGCTCGATAAGTTAAACATTTTTTTGATTGTTGTAAGTTTATCTTGTGATAGTGAATATTTCTGTTTTTGTCTTTGGACCTTAACAAAGCTTTTTGCTTTTTTGTACCCTCAATTTTGTCATAATTTGATGTTCTTAATGCAGTTCTACAGTGCAGTATTTCATTAATTCATATTTTGCAATCAATGCTTAGTGATCCATTTAAAGATATTTAATCAAAATTTGTAAAACCAAGTTTTGTTTTGTCTTCTAATTCTATATATCATGTGATTTATGGTAAAATGGAAAATCAGAAGGAAGTTGAAGATTTGGTAATAAGGATTGCAGCTAACACAGTAGTGAAAGAACTTTCACTAGAAGACAAAAAAAAGTTTTATTTTCTTGTTAGAAGGTACGTCTGCCGTATATGTATTCATGTACTACATAAATTTCCAATCAACGATGAAGTGATTTGACATGCGAAAGTTACAGATGTTTCTTCTCTAGTAAATGCATCTTTTCTGATGTAAGATATTTTTTAAATAGATTTCCAGTTTTACTTCATTTAGATTTGAAAGATGATGATGTTGCAACTGATAAATTGCAGTCACAGTTTTGCTGTTTACAATTAGAAAGCTTGAATAAATTTTAAAACCAGTATGGTTTGACGCCACTGAAAGTTACTGAATGAATTTTAAAGTGTGATGAATTACTAAAATAATGTTTGCCATCCTGACAATTCCGCATAATAATGCAAAGTGTGAGAGGATTATCAGTACTGTTACTACAGGGACTAAATTTACATCCAATATTAGTAATGATTTATTAGGTTAAAAAAAGTATTAACAACAGTAGGCCTATGTGGCAATTGCTATGAACAAAATTATAAAATTTCATTCTTAAGGAAAGCAAATTCTGCCACTGTTCATAGCATTTGTACAAAAACTGATTAAAATAGTATTTTTCTATTAAAATGTACAAATTATAAAGCTTTCTTTGCATGTCAGTATTTTTGTACTATTTGCATTTAAGAATTAATAACTGAACTTTCAGATATTAATTACATACTATTTAAAGTTGATTCATTATTAAAAATATATATTTTCTTTCTATATAAGATAGAAAGCGCATTTTTTTCATTGAAGAAATTCTCCCGGTTTTTTAAAAAATCTTGCCGATTTTTGAATGTTGTTGGTTAGCAAGTATGGTATAACTAATATAAAGTATTTAGAACTTTTGAACTGCAGTTTACATAAAATTACAAGGAATCATGGATGCAGTGCAATTTGTTTTAGTGTCAGTAATTTGCTTATTATACTAATCCACCTATCCATATATATATATATATATATATTTTTATGTAGCACCTAGTAAAATACCTTTCTTTATAAAAAGATACCTCATATGATTTACATACATATTTTGCCATAAAACTTAATTTTTTTCTTTTAGATATATGTATAACTTTTTTTAATTATGAGACAACTTGTATTATAATATAATATTTTTGTAGCTGATTTCTACAAAAATGTTTATCTGTATCTTCATTTTCAACTGTTACATCAATTCCATTTTGTATGCTTGCTGTTATGGATATTTGCAAATGTACATCGCTATTTATAAACATCTAAAAATTTCAACTAAATTACAGTAGGTTCTATAATTCTGTAATTTGAGTTCTCAGTCTTCATGCATATGATTATAAAGAAAAAAACGTGTATTGTTGATAGTGACTGGTTATTTTAAATTAATTTTTATCAAAATTTATTTGTCATTGGTTTGAAAAGATAAACTTTGGGTTTAGTTTTGTATGCTTATGAACTTGAATAAAGTAATATATAGTACAAAGTCTGAAATCCAGACATCCAACATGTGGGCAACCAGTCAACCAATAAATAAATAAATAAAATAATAATAAAAAAGAAGAAGCCAGAAAATCTGAAGATTTTAACAGTCAACCAGTTGGACTTGTTAAGGTTGCTCATGCTCTCCCTGAGCTGTCAGTCTATCAGTACACTTTTGCACTCACTTCTGCTAATCCTCCCCCCCCTTTTTTTTCTTTTTAGCTTTATTACTAAATGTTGTTTTCTTCACTTTTACATAACATACAATTCAAAAACAAAATCAGAAATTTTTTAAAAGCTTCATAGCAGCATGTGTTTAGAATTCCTGATGCAGTGTTACAATTTTATATTTTTTTTCAGGCTTTTCTCAGTTTATATCAATATTCAGTTTCCTTAGTAAGATGGCTAACAAATTTTTCTTTTTTTGTTTTTCTATTATTAATTTTTATGTATTAGCTTTATTTGTTAAATATCATGCTCTTTGGAATTTTCCCACATAAAATTAAACTCAACAAAAAATCACAAAATAAAAGTATTTTATTTCTAGTCTATTTTATTTCCAGTCGTGGCAACTTATTGCTTTCTTAGAGCTGAGTTTATTAATTAAAATTGAAAGATAAGCATCTTAAATTTTTTCTGAATGGCAGCAGCCTCGTGTTCCGGAGATAAAAATGTTTTATATCAAACAGTCTTGCCACTGCTTGCTGTCAAATTTTTGAGGTTGTCAATCGAAATTCATTAATATTTTACAAAATATGAAATATAAAATTCAAACTTTGGGCTTTTAGGCGCACATGTTCGAATGGAGGATTACATTATCCAAAATTCGATGGCTCTAGGTACCAGCGTTTTTCATAATACATACATGCATGCAGATTATTCATTATTTAATTTCTTTAAAAGTATTACAGGGCGATAATATTTTGTGGCAGCCATTTGAAAAATGATGCGCTGTTTATATAGCAAACTGATGCAAAATTTCATTTTGAAATTAATAGCCTCTTTTGGGTTAAAAATATACCCTCACAAAATGTGGAAACTGGGAATTTAATCTTCTGCAAAAGAAAGCAGATGTGCTGTAAATATAATTTTTCTTCCATCTAACTGAGATTCTGACATGTGTCACCTTCAAGCACTTGCTAGCTGGGAAAGTTGCACCAATAAGAGCCAATAAGAATGCATTGATGTTAGCCAGAATCACACTTTTGACCCTTGGGTGGTCGGGGGGGGGGATTGAGGCAAGGTCAGCACTTTTTGCTATGTGGTGCAATCTCAGAAGGGCATAAATTCTGCTGCCCAGTACCTCCCTACATTCTAAAATTGTGCTAAATGATGTTAAATGCCTCTTTTAAATTCTAAAAATTTTGAAATCCTTAATTTTTTATGCTCAGTTTGTCTTCCGAATTTTAAAGCCTCTCTCTCTCTCTCTCTCTTTTTTTTTTTTTTTTTTTTTTTTTTTTTGCCTGATGTGGTCACATTGGCTCTGGCTCTTAGCATTCTTCTCTCTGACCTAAACAAAAAAAATAAGCTCAAATATTCTCATCTCTACATTCATCTTATTAGATTTAAACTGATGATTTAAAATCTGGAATCACCGAAGTCCTGATGATTCCAGATCTCTGACTTCAAATATGAATATAATTTTGTGTTAGTTTCTGAAAATTACTTGTAATGCAAACATGTAAAATTAAAAAAAAGCATTATTAAAATAAATTCTGTTTAATAATTATTTGTGATGTTAAATAATTATGCTTGATTTCATATCTTAACTTTCCATATTTTTCTTTTTATAGGATGTATAAAAAATATATCAGTTTTAATTATATTCAAGCAAAAAGTGATAATTCTGATATCAGTGGCAGTTCTAGTTTAGAAGATCATTTAAATTTTGATACTGAAGATTTATCTTTAGAAGCAGGTAAAGAAATTAAAATCATGTGACTTAAAGTGAATTGTTTCTGTATTTTCATTTAAACTTAATAAATAATTTCTAATTACATTTTAAATCAAGCCAACCAATAACCGAATGACTGAAGCCAAAAAATCTTGGTTGTTTGCCCTGATTTCTATTACTAGTAGTTCAGTGGTTTGGTTGTATGAGGTCGCTATAGTTTCCTTGTATAAAATAGAAATATTGGCTGATTTCCCTTGAAGAATATCCATGAAGGCAGCCCTTCCAATGAGCATAGGTGTAATATGCTTTGCCATAATCAAATAACCCAGCCCAGTGTTTTAACTGATGTTTCATGCAGGTTTGGGGAAAATGTAATTGCAGATTGTAACTACATTGTAATTATGATTAGTTTATGCTATTTCTTAGTTATTAGATTTACGGGCTAATTACCTTTTCAGTTACAATGTAATTGTTTGTAATGTTTAAATTCTAAATATAATTACACTGTAGTTGAGATATCTAATCACAATTAGAATGTAATTGCAATTACATTATAATTACATAATAATTGTATAATCTATACCATTACTTTAGTAACTGTGAAATATAATCGTAATTACTTTGTAATTATAATTACAAAGTAATTATAAATCTCAATAGTATAGTTGATAATTATTAGCTGATAGTTTCGTATCTCTTGCAAACACTTGGAAAAGCTGAAAATCTTGATAAATGAGTTCTCTGTCAATTCATTGAAAAATCCTGGAAGTTTTCACTTCTGTGTTCTTCCAGAGCATAATTTTTCTGAAAGGCCCAAAAGATATACAGTCAAAAGTCTTTTATCCGGACTCGTCGCTTAATATTTATTTGTTTACTTTATTAAACATTTCTTCAGGGGTGTTTGTGCTCCGGGGAAATCCCGGAATTCCGGGGATTTTGAACTTCGATACCCGGAAATTCCGGGGATCGTTGTTCAAGAGGAAGTAGGAATAATAATGAATTATTTATTTTGATCTGGGTAATTTTCTTTGCTTTGAAAGCAGAAAACGCAAGGTCAGTGTGTGTGTGGTGAAAACTTTTCCTTTCTTTCTCCAAAGGCAGTGATAATGCGTGAAAAGGGGGAAAAAACTTCTTTTTTGTTCTTTCCTTATTGCGAGTTATGACTTATTCCCCCGGTTCTCGAACATTCTCTTCTGGATTCTTTTCGGCAAGTAGGTGCGGCAGAAAAAAAAGGGAGAGACTTCGTTCGACCAGATGTGCGATCACGTGACTCTGGGTTCAAAGGTCTTATCTCTCCTGGCGTGGCACCAATAAGTAGAGAAGGGGGATTTTTCACCGTATTAGCTATTTGTCATTGATAGCTTCTCAACTTTTTTTTCTCCGCTGTGTAAAATTTTCGTTTCATTTATTGATGCACGTGTAAATTTTTCGTTTCGTTTATTGAAATATTTTTTTATTTATGTACGCAAGAGAATTTCACTATGAAATTTCTCAATATAAATAGTGATATTATACAATTAGAAGAAGGTGTCCGGAATGCATTTAGGTGGAATTGGATTGAACGGAGAGATGGTAATGGGGATACCATCGGCACATGGCGCAAGAAAATAAATGTTGCTGGACAAGCATATTGTGTTTTTTGTAACTCACTGCTGAAGTATGGTGGGGAAAGATTCAAGGCTTTCACAAATCATTCTAAAACTGTGACGCACATAAAATATTCAAAGTGCATTAGACATTCAATGACTTTAAGTAATTATGCTAATTCAAAAAATACTGATGACTTACTGGAGACTGATGCTCGGCCATTGGATATAGTGACAAGAAAAGCACGCCAAGAGGTATTAATAACTTCGTTTATCACCGAGAATTGTCTTTCTTTCAATGTAGCTCTCAATTTAATTGAACTCTGCAAACAGTTGAGCCGCGATCAGACGGCACTAAACTCGTTGGAAATGTCCAGGACTACTGCATGTTATAAGATGAAACATGGGCTCGCAAAAACTATTAAGGAAAATATCATTAAAACTTTAAAGGAGACTCCATTTTCTCTAAATTTGGATGAAAGTACTAGCAATGCTCAAGAAAGTATATTGGCAATATTGGTGCAGTTTTATGACAACAATCAAAATGAAGTTGTAGTTCATCATTTTGCATCTCTAAAGATGGAATCTTGCAATTCAGAAGCTGTTTTTAAAGCAGTTGTTAATACTATTGAAGATAATAATATTCCATTGGCAAACTTAATTAGTGTATTAATGGACTCATGTAACACCATGCGTGGAAAAAAAAAGGGTGTTGAAACCAGACTACGATCAAACAAAGCACTCCACTTATTAGATATTGATGGTGACACATGTCACACAGCTAATAACTGTGCAAAAAAAATTGCTTCATGTTTTGATAGATACTTAGAAGATTTGTTTGATGACATCTATTTTGATATGAAAAGCTGCAGTAAAAGAGGAAATTTTTTCAAAATCTGTGAATCCCTTGCCATTAAAAAATTTAAGCCCTTGAAGAGACCAGACCATAGGTGGGTGTATGTTTTATGTGTTTTAGAAAGAATCAAAGATCTGTGGGATGCTCTTATTGCATTTTATTTTCACTACTTGGATAAAACTGATAAAGGGGATTATTTTTCTTATGTTGAAACTGTATACAATAAAAGAAATATTTCTGCAGCTCAGAAAAAAATTGTTGAAGGGGTGTATTCTTGCTTGCATTCCCAACAACTCACAAAGCATGCTTTAGCTCGGAAAAAAAGAATACTAAATGGGTTATTTGTTATGCAAAACAAAACTTTATTGCATATGGCATTATATTCAGCAGTATTACCAGAGTTCAACACATATATTAAATTATTTGAAACAAAAAAACCAATGCTTCATTTAAATTGATGGCAAAATTTTTCTCTTTTTTTATGAAGCCAGAAAATATAGACTGCACATCTTATAATGATTTATTAAAGGTTGATGTCACAAATCCAGAATTCCATCTACCTAGCAAAGTAATATATACTGGTGCAGAAGCTTCCACTCTCCTGAAGAAATTATCAAAAAATCATCCAATAGCAAAAGAATTCCAAATTTCTCTGATGAAAGCTTATACTAATACAGCACAGCATATGAAACAGAAATTACCCCTTAAAAATTCATATCTAATTAGTTTTACAGCATTAGATCCAGAGCTAAGAGGTAAAACCAGTACAATATTACCTTTTGAAAAATTATCATCCTTTATGTCCCATATTTTTAGTGATAATGAAAAGTCAAAAGTAGAAGCTGAAATAAGGTTATACCAGAGTGATATTGATATCACCAACGAAATGCTCTACACATCTGATGAAAGTGGAAATCAAGTCAAGTGTACAATTGATAAATATTGGTCTAAAGTTTTTAATTTAAAAGATGATTTCACAAATGATTTATAAGTATCCTACATTGGCTAAATTGGTCAAAGCCTGCCTTAGCTGCTTCCATGGCCCATTAGTGGAAAGTGCATTCAACTTAATGGATACACTTGTCACTGACTATAGAACCTCTCTTGAGATTGATTCCCTAGATGCAGTGCAGACTATTAAATATGATTTAATAGCTTCTAAAGAAACCTCATGTGAAAAATTTGGCTAAAAAAATCCAATGATTAATCCAATTCACAAAGATCTCTTACTGAATATGAACAGAAGTTGGAAAACATATCAAGAGGACTTAAAAGCATGTATTTCAGATGAGTCACCTATAAAAGTCTCTGAAAAACCTTCTACATTAGCAGAAAAGCAAACTGCTTCTACCTCTGCATATGCAGTTCTCGAGGAAATTTCTTCAACTGTAAATGAGGAAAATAAAAGTCAACCTTCCTGCAATTATGAAGTTCACCACAAAAGAAAGACAAGCCCACAAACATCAGAAAATAAAAAAAAAGCAGCAGAAATTAGATAATTTTTTTTAAAGAATTAATTCAGGTAATTTAAAATATTTACATAAAATGTAGTAGTTTATATGTTTGAAAATTTATGGTTATTAATTTAGCAAAAAAAGTAATTCATTGAACTTTTATAATTAGGTCATCAAATACTTCATAATTGTAATTTTTCATTTCTCTCCACCCCCTTCTTGAAACTCCAAAATGTCGGTAGTAAGTCCGTAAAAGTTTCAGGTGATTTTTTGGGGTCCCACAAGCACACCTGTTTCTTTCAATGCACGCATGCGTAAAGCATACATTACGCATAGTCGAAATTAGAAAATTGCAACCAGAAAACTATTTGATGTGTATTCGTGATATTTATAATGACAAGGAATTAGATTTAAATCATATCAAAGACAGTGTACATCAAGATGAAATACTACATTTAGTAAGGAATTATAAGCCGAATAAAATAAAAACATTTGCCCTGAAGATAAGGATTGTGCTGACAGATCAACTTCCAGGTCATTGCGCACCGTGACGTCCCCCCCCTTCCCCGCGGAGCAACGTGAAATTGATAAACAAATTTTGGAATGGTTAGAGAAACAAAGGATATGCCTTTATCCATTTTTTGCAGCAATTCCACTTTTTGTTTAATGGACATCGAAACATGCTTTCGCTTTGTAGGTCCTTTGGCAGCTCCAGAATCGGAAATTCTTTTTGACATAATCGAAAGTTCAAGCTTACTTTTATAAAATTGCTCTGACAGTCTGCAAAAAATAATAAGCCAGATCCAATTAGAAGATTAAGTAACAATGCAGTCTGCAACATTAACTGAAATAGATAATTAGGTAATTTTAGCTTAGCTTATACCATCCGTTATACATTAAATGTGCATGCGTAAAGGTATTATGAGCATGTGTAAATGCACTATGCATTTACGCATGCGCAGAAAGTTTGTAGCTTTGAGGTCCGGATTATAGATCATTCCGGATTATGGACGTCCGGATTAAAGAATTTTGACTGCATTCATCTCAAACATCAGTTTTTTTATCACTTTTAAAATAAAGAGAAGGGTTAACCCAAGAAGAAAAGCTTTTATTACATGAAAAACAACTAAGAAAGTTACAGGACAGCAACAAACAAAATTAGAACAATAAAGTATATTTGTCTAAAATAAGCAATTGAAATATCCATTGTTAGAATAAGAAGAGTTGAAATTATGGGTAAAACAAGCCCTTTGTGCAATTAAAATTGAACTATTTCAGAATTTTTTTTTTCCCCCTAACCAGAATAGTGATAAAAAATGGACTTTGTATGATTGATTAATTATCTGTTGAATACTTAGATGCTGATGAGGCCCTAAATATAGGCCAAAACTGAATTTTTATCTGAAGAAGAAAATGATGATTGTTTGGGGATATGACCTATTAAATTAATGGTAAACTTGTCGTTGGTCACTGTGTTGACCGGGTGGGATCCAGGGTATAGCCGGCACCCTGCCCTGGGGATTATATCATTTGACTTAGCCCTTGAGCTTGGGTTTTGGGCATAAGGCCAAATAAAATATCAAGTTCAAACCAAGAAGAAATACCAAGTTCAGAAACCTCGACAAAGTGCAAAAACTGGCTTGGCTCTACCCAGAAGACTCGGAAAGGAAAAAAAACAAAAAAACTTGAGGATTGGTACGTGGAATATATGCACCCTGTTTAAAGGTGGTGCATAGAAAATTAATAACATATCTGTTAACTACATACAGATATCCTTGCAATACAGGAAATGAGATAGCCAGGACATGGTATTATGAATAAAAAGGAATGTAGTGTGTATTACAGTTGCCAAGACAAATCTAAGCAATTAGGTATGGGGTTCATTATGAACGAAAGACTGAGAAACTCAGTTTTGGATTTTCAGGTCATTAGCGTGAGGCTTTGTAAGATAAGATTAAGGAGAAGACACTACAATATCACTTTGATTAGTGCTCACACACCCACAGAATAAAAGGAATTGGAAAAGGGCACTTTCTATGATTTACTTGTGGAGAGCTATGACTCATGTCCTGTGCAAGACATGAAGCTTGTCATTGGACACTTAAATGCCAAGATTGGAAGACAGCGACATATCAGATCCCAAGTTTCCCAAGATTCCATGCCATGAGGTCCTTCATGTTAAGTAATGGACAGAAATTGTTTAAGTTCGCTGTCTTGGAGAATATGATTATTGTTAGTGCTGAATTCCCACACAGGGAAATGCGTAAGTATACTTGGTGTTCACCTGATGGTTTAAATCTTAACATATTCATTGCCAATTGCGCACTGGTGCATGACTGCTGTTATTGCTGAAGAGCCAATCATGCTTTTACGCTTGGTGTTGGGTGATGTCTGAGGTGCCAGTTACACGCTGGCACAGAAAAAATAATGTCTCAGTGTTTATTTTCAAGTTCAGTTGACATTATGTTTTGGATATATACTGCTGAAATAAAAGAAAATGTGCATATTTTATCAAATTGCATGAAAAGAACTGAACTGAAGGAAAAACTGCTGCTTCTATATAAAAATACAAATCTTGTACTGTAAATACATAAGCGTACAGGTGTTGTGTAGGCGGAGCCAGCAGGAAAACAGGCTTTATAAGCCCGTGGGGGGTAAGACGAATTGCATTTGCTAGCACACCTTGGTGAATGTCTTGGTGTTATCTTGCAGCAATCGGTTAAATTCACATCGGAACAGTAAAAATGAGTAACCACCAACGTTTAGATGATGGAATGAGATGGCAAATTGTGGGGAGGCTAGAGGCAAGCCAATCACAAGTCTGGATATACAGAGAGTTTAATTTAATGTCCAACATCATGTATAACTTATGGAAACAGTTTCAGGATACTGGATCCATCGAGAGAAAGCCTGGGCAAGGTTGTCCAAGAGCCACGACGGCCAGAGATGGTTGCTATTTGTCCATTTTAGATACGATTTAAAAGTGGTAATAAAAGATTATGTATGTGCCACATTGATTATTAAGCCTCTTTAGAGGCAAAATTACTTCTGCAATGCCATATTACACATTGACACATGGCAATGAGGCATAACAGAGGGGCTACAGCTTCTCATCTCTCTTGGGACCTGTGTGCATCCACATGAGCCTGTATAACAAGGGTGACTGTTTCCAAAAGACTGAATGAGAGAGGATTGCTTGCCAGAAGGCTGTTTATGTCCCGTTCACTTCTAGACAGGAGAGTCCAATTAGCATAGTGCAGGCAGCATAGCGATTGGAGTACGGAGCAATGGATGATCATTATGTTTATGAGTCCTGTTTTAGTCTAAACACCGATTCTCACCGTACTTTAATATGAAGAGAGCCAGTGACCCCCTACCTACCCTCCAATGTCCGTGCAAAATCAACAATTATGGCGCTGGCAGTGTAATGGTCTGGACACTCATCATGTTGGATGGCCCCACACCTCTCCAAGTCTTTGACAGAGGCTTTCTAACTGGTGTGAGGTCTTGGAGCCCTATGTTCGTCTTTTCTGGGGTGCAGTGTGCCCCAAGCTCATCTTACAGAACAATAACGCGAGCCACATAGAGCTCTTCTGGGCGACGAATTTCTCGAGTGTGAGGATATTCACCAGATGGATTGGCCAGCAGGTCTTCTGACCTCAAGCGTATAGAGCATGTCTGGGGTGCTCTGGGGAGGGCAATTGCAACTCACAACCCCTCTCCGAGAACCATCCAGGAACTGAAAACAGCGTTGCTGAATGAGTGGGACCAATTGCCACAGGCACTGATAAACTGCCTTATTTCCAGTATGACATCACGTTGTGATGGCTGTAAGAGGTTACCATACCCCATATTAACCCATTTCTTTTGTGTCTTCTGTAACCGCTGTTTCAGACCTTCAGATTCCCATGAGTGTTACACATGAACATGTGTGTTTATTATAACTGTTAAATGTTTATTTTGTTTGTATTATATCAACCTATGTTCACACCAAATTTTATTAAATTCTGTCCAGTAGTTCTGGAGATCGTAGATCAAATATGATAATTCTCTTAATTTCTTTGCAGAGTGTATATGCTGGTATTGGCAGGTTAGAAACTAGTTGTTAATACATGTGGTTTAGAATGGAAAAAGTTTCATTTCCGACAAAGATTTTGCACAAATTACATTCTGAAATATATAGTTTGCAATAATATCATTGTAACTGTCTTGTAATAAATTTAATAAATTCATTTGTAATATATATATTTGTGTGTGAGAGAAGTTTCATACCAAAATAATGCATATTGTTGCTAATTTTGATTCACTTTTAAATGCCACGTGTCAATGTGTAATGTGGTATTGCAGAAGTAATTTTGCCTCTAGTGATGCTTAGTAATCAATGTGGTACATACATAATCTTTTATTACTACTTTTAAATCATATTTTTCATAATAAGTAAGTCGGCTTATAAGTACAATCTATTTCTTTGACACAGCATGAACTATCAACACAACCTGAGCAGCGAAAGTGTTGATCAAATAGACCACATTCTTATGGATAGGAAACATCATAGCAATATGATGGATGTGAGAAGTTATAGAGGCGTAAATGTGGATAATGTAACCATATATTTGTTTTGTCTAAAGTCAGGTACAGAATATATAAGAAATTCTGCTCTAGGAAAGAGAATTTTAGTTTTTAAGGAGACATTGTCAAAATAAAACATCTGAATAGACTGGTAAGGAGAGAGGGAGTTGTACTGCTTAAGATAATGCATGACAGCAGGCTTCCCCCTTCCCCAAAAAAAAGTCTAAAAGTTGCATAACTTGCCACTCTGAGTTTCACCACCTGTCATACTTTCCCACCCGGAACTGTCTTTTTAAAAGAATTTATCATTTTCTTTTGGGGAGCATGATTTAGTAACGATGCAGCAAAGAAAAATATCTTCAAGGATTTTTGCAAGTGCCGAAAATGTGGCTTTCATGAAACTGACTTGAATACACTTATCTTCATTAGAAGATTGTATTGAATCTAACATTATTATTTTGGCAAATAGAAGTGAATTTTAACAATGCTGCTGTTGTCTGAAGTTTTAGTACCAAATCTGACATTCAGTCTGAAGCAACCCAATCCTTCAAATAACTGGTATTTCTTTAATATTTATAAATTGAATTATGCTTGATGCTTATGTTGATAACTATTTTGCTTTCTCTTGCTTTTCAAAAGTTCAATAGATTTTTTTTAAAGATGTTAATGGAATTTCTGTAAATAAATGCATATAATGTTAGGAATTTAATCTTTCATTAGCACAACATATTAGAAAATATGTTTGCTTATCTTTAGTATGAATTTTGAACATACGATAAAATGTAGATACTAATGGCATTTAAAGTTTATATTTAAATTAAGTGCTTATGATTATGCTAGATGAAAATTAATTTCTATTGATTTGTATAAATATCTGGTTTAACTCACTCTTTCTTTTTTCCCCCATTTTATTATAGAACTTGTGAAAAATAAAATTTAAAAGCATATCTATCCACATGCTCTTAGTATGTTAATACAGTACAAAGTCTGTAATCCGGACGTCTATTATCCGGAATGATCTATAATCTGGACCTCAAAGCCACAAACGTTTTTTTTCTTGTATGCTTTATGCATGCGCATAATGCGTTTAATGTTGCGCATGCACGTTTAGCACAAAAAACGAAAAAACTTACATTGAACGAAATGTTTAATAAAGTAAACAAATAAATATTAAGCCTTTTTTTTTTTTGTAAATTTTGATACCCTTTAGATCATAATTGCTCTTTATTTCATAAATTTTGGTTTCATATTTTTAATTGTATAATTTCTGCATGCCATCTTACCTGATTTAAATTGATGATCTGTAATGCGGAAAAACCCTTAATCCGGAATCGCCAAAGTCCTGACGAGTCTGGATTATGGACTTTGTATTAATACAATATTAAAATATTAATGTCACTTTTCACATGGCCATAAGGAAATTATATTTTTGTTTATGAAATATTTAATTATTGTTTGCTTTTATTGTATATGTTTTCCTTATTCCTAATATTCACTAGTTATGTAATTACTCAGCACAGTTTTGGTTCAAATCCAACTACAATGTTCCAGAAGAAGAGAGGAAAAAGCTTTATTTTCAAATGCAGGATTTTCAGGTAAATAATTTTTTGATTAAATAATGAAGAATGAATATTAAGTTTAGAGAAATTATAAATATTTTTCAGCTTTTTAAAATTTTAATAACTCATAGCTTAACATGTTTTTTGTGTCACCATTCTCAAAAAAAAAAAAAAAAAAAAAAAAAAGAAGAAGAAGAAGAAGTACTTTAACATTAGTGTAAGAGATTATAAATGAATTATTCTTCATAAATAGAAAGATGATTTCCTGTTTTGATATCAACAAAAGGCAATCGCTTTTTTCCTAGCTATTTTTCATGTTAAAATTTGCTCACAAGAAAGGTCGTAATTTTGAACTCGTAATATTTTTGAAAAAAAAAAAAAGTGTTTGAATCTACTTGGATAAAAACTTGCAGTGATAAAAATTTTAATTTCTGAAATGTTGTGTTCTTGTATGAACTTTATTTATTAGCATTATATTCACCTTCAGCCAATGTTTGTTTACACTTTTATAAAATTCATACTTAAGTACAGTCAAAAGTCGTTAATTCGGACACCCATAATCCGGAATGATCTATAATCCGGACCTCAAAGCTACAACCTTTCTGCGCATGCGTCAGACCTTTACTGCTACGAATTTGCGTGTGCGCGTGCGCAAAATATGTTTACGAATGCGTGTTTAATGTATAACGGACGGGATAAGCTAAGCTAAAATTATCTAATTATCTATTTCAGTTAATGTTGCAGATTGCGTTGTTCCTTAATCTTCGAATTGGATCCGGATTATTATTTTTTGCAGACTGTTAGAGCAATTTTATAAAAGTAAGCTTGAACTTTTGATTATGTCAAATAGAATTTTCGATATATATTTACTAATATGTACAGGATATACAAAGCAAAAGTATCTTTCGGAGTCCATTACACAAAAAGTGGAATTGCTGTAAAAAATGGATAAAGGCATATATTTTGTTTATCTAAACTTTAACGCTTGTTTATCTAAACTTTAACGTTTGTTTATCTAAACTTTGTTTATCTTTAACGCAGTGTGCAATGAATTCACTATCCTTATCTTTAAGGGCAGATGTTTTTATTTTATTTGGCTTATAATTGCTTACTCTATGTAGTATTTCATTTCGATGTACTCCATCTTTGATATGATTTAAATCAAATGACTCGTCATTATAATTTGCTTCCGATAGCGAAGAAAGTGACAGAGGTTATTGAAAACGAAAAAATTTCGATTGACAAATTAGTCGGTATTCTCGACACAGCAATTATAGGACGTGAACAGCGGAACTTTGTAACTGAACAAGAAATTATGTCTGTTTATAGAATCAAAGAGAATGTATTATCACATAAAAAACGAATCAACTTAAACAGCTTACATTGAAAGAAATGTTTAATAAAGTAAACAAATAAATATTAATTTTTTTTTTTTTTTTTGTAAATTTTGATACCCTTTAGATCATAATTGTTCTTTATTTCGTAAATTACGGCTTTATATTTTTAATTTTATAATTTCTGCATGCCATTTTACCAGATTTAAACTGATGATCTATAATCCGGAAAAATCGATAATCCGGAATCGCCGAAGTCCCGACGAGTCCGGATTAACGACTTTTGACTGTATTCTTTTGGTGTTTTCTTGTTGAAGTCTGCACTTTACTTAGTCATTAAAATTGGGTTCTCATGATCTTAATCTGTAATATGTAAATTATGAATGCTGTGAAAGGCTTATATAATAGCTACTTATACACAAAAGGGTTTTTAATTATCAATACAAATTAAATAAGGCAAAGCAAGGGGAGATAAATGTCTGAAAATTGTGGTCAGAATTCTATGAAATTCAGAAATTCATCTTTTTTTTTAAGAAAGATTCTGCAGGTTCAGGGTATACTTATGATTTAAAGCAGTTCATGATCATGGACTGAATTTGTAATACAAGTAAAGTATAGTTAAGAAATGATCGAAACGATCAAATTGTTACAAAATGCCTGACATGGTAAGGTAGCTTCCCCGCATAGTGGGTTTAGGGTTGCCAGAAAATGGTAAGGAGAGGGAGGGTTGCCAGATCTGGCAACAAAATTGGTGATATGCCATAGACAGAGTGCGAACATTCTAAAACTAATTCTTACGGGTTTCCCCCCGGAATGTTCTTGAAGGCAGGTCAAAAAGCTGTATAAACATTGCCTGTACATGGAGTAGAAGGGTATCGCGAGTTTTATCATAAAGAGTATCTTGAGTGTGTTGAGCTTCAAGAGCACATACAACATAATCAGAAATGGACATCTCTTCAGTAAGCATGTCTTCATCATGTTGGTTTAATCCACTATCGACTATGATTTCATCAGTGTTTTTAGTCCAAAGTCCAAAAGGGCAATTTGCCCACAAGGACTATTAATTTCGTTTTGTCATTTTGCGTCGATTCACTGTAAATGTCTGTAACACTTTTCAAACTGTTGCCACCAAATATTACAGCCCTGTATTATATTTGAGGAAATTAAATAATGAAGAATCTACGTAAATGTAATATGTTTCTCTCATTGTTAAAAAACAAGATACCTAGAGCCATCAAAATTTGAATAACGTAATCTTCCAAAGAATATGGGCATGTGGAAGCCCTAATTTGAATTTAAGCCTTCTATTTATTAGAAGGCTATTTATTTTGAAATTTTCTAAAACTTAACCCTTTGACGGTTATGGAAAGGAGCAGTTTCTGTTTACTTAATTTGCGCAGCATTAGGAGTAAACAGTAGTCGAAAGTGGCAGCTGTTTTCCCCCACCGTTCTTCCGAAAATGTCACCTTTCTCTGGCGATGCCGTAGATAGCTCGCCTCGCGCATTTTAAAAATGTCTTAAAGTATTTGTAGTACATAAATAACAGTTTTTATGTACTTTAAAATAATTATTAAACAGTAAATTATAAATGATTATAACCAATTATATAAATAATAATAGTTAATTATAAATATAAGACAAATATTAAATTGAAAGGACCAAATAAATACAACTAATGTAAAACTTTATGAAGCTCAGTATAAATACAGTAATTACCTAAAAATCTTTTTGTGTGTGATATACTTTAAAACATGGAATTGCACATAATGGGGCATTACAGTCTTTGCAATACGTACGTGTTTCACGGCGAATTCTTTTTCCATTAGCATCATTTTTGCTGCAACATAACACACATCGTCTAGTAGGTTCTTTTTAATAGAGAATATCAGAAATATTTGTCACGCAAGCTTTCATGCCTACATCACCAGTAAAACTAAATCGGCTAGGAGCGTGAGAACTTGAATCAATTATACACCACTGTCGAACACTCGAAAAATCTTCCTCATCGCTTGAATCGTCTTCTGAGCTTGAAATACTGTGAACAAAGTCTTCATCAGATTCAAAACTTGATAAGCTTTCTGTATCACAATCATAATCATCATCATACCTATCTAACTTTCGCTTTTGAGCCATTTTACTGTACAAACACCCTAAAAACCGCGCCAAAATACGTATAAAATGAACAAGGTCAAAAAAAAAAATCCACCTTCATTATGCAAAGAAATTCATGGAACTCGTACTGCCATCTGTAGACAGTAAAACTAACTAAATTTCGCGAGTAGCATTCGTTTGAAACACAATCAGTGCAGAATAATAATGGCGAACGAAGTCAATGTTGGCTTTAGTTTTCCACATGCAAATTTTGATCGGAGGTTGATCGGCGGTAAGCTAACGTGGTTGCCGATGATGTCAAGATCGGCGGGTTGGCCGAGTATACATATATGTACGCCGGTATCGCCGAATGCTTCTTGTTTCTTGTTCTCTTGTGTGATTATCAGTTAGCTTTATGCTAGTTTGCTTTCACTAAATGATTTTAAATGTAAAGGCTACAGTGTTAGCTCTTTTATTTTATTTGCAGAATAAAGCAAGAATTTTATTTAGTTTAGTCTTAGCTTTATTTAAGGGAAGCAAAACAAGCTTTGCATTTATCACCACTGCCAACAGTCAGCTCGTCAGCACGCATTGGGGAAAAATGTCACTACGCGAATAGTGCTCGTTACTAACCATTTCGGTCAAAATCTTGCTCCCGAGCGGAACTCGTTTGCATGCATTATGAAGCATGATTCGATTGCGAGCTGAACTTGTTCATAACCATCAAAGGGTTAACTATTATGTGCTGATTTGGAATTGCCTTGGATGTTAGCATTACTTACTCTCATATACTTCAAAGGCCGACTGTAATTCCTTTTGCATCATTATCATTTTTGACATTTTTCAGGTTGCACTTCAGAATTGTGTTCCTTACTGTAAGAGAGAAGGCTTTGCGACTGTCCCATATGTAACATGGGATGATATAGGAGCTTTAGAAGATATTAAAAAGCAGCTACAAGATGCAATTAAGGTGACTATTTGCCGATTTTATTTTACTTTGTTCTTTGTGTTTTAAGTCATAAAAATTTTGAGAATGTTTTTGAGCTACCATTATTTGGTTTTAATTGCTAAACAAATTCTAATGGGAGTAGTTAAATAGTTTTTATATGAATAATTTAACACACAAAATTCATCTGCTTATGCACTGCATGAGCTAAGGAGAAGAAAAGACACAAGAATAAAATGGGTTGTCTATTAAGAAGGAAAAAAAAAAAAAAAAATTTCTATTTGACTTATTTTGGCTGCCTTGCCTTTCTGTCTGATAAGTACCATTATTTGTTCTTATTTCCATCAGTATAGATTACTACTTTTCTTAGTCTTGAATTGATAGATTTCTCGTTTTGGATGTAATGCAAGATTGTATTATTTATGAATCCAGTTTGATAATTTTTACCGTATCCCAGATTCCCACTATCCAGCTGTCTTAATCCAGCGGCCACCCATGGAGCTAGTATGTAAACAAATGGGAAAATATGTTGAATGTATGCAGCATAAAATATTTTTAAGAGGGGGTATTTTACCCATAAAATTTGTGAACTGTCTTTTATTATGACAGCTAAATGATGTGATGTTTGTTCTTGAAAATGTTTTTTTGAGTATTAATAATGCTCATACTAGGAAGTATGTGCATGGAGATGAGAGTGTAACTATAATTAAAGTTGAATTTTTCAAAGCACTTAGTAGCTGTGACCAGTTAGTGGTTTACATCAAAGTTTGTATATATATGTTACTGGCAAAGTATGAAATCCGGCATTCTGGCAAAGTGTGAATACTGAAAACTGGCTGGCAATGTATGAAACGATTAAGCATTTCACACATTGCCTAGGCGTTTTATAGGATGCCAAATGACAAACCGGCAACGTATGAAATACATCTGGGATTCTTTTTGAATAACTGAAACTACTAACCAGAAGTTAATAAAGGATGTAAAAAAGCCAAAATAACTGCCAGGAAGAAACAATGGGACTCTTGGTTGCTGAATCGCTATGATGTGATGTTTGTGGAAAACAAAAGTAAACTCATTTGACCTGTTAAAGAAGACAGCACAGTTATTTTACGTACTTCATCAAATTCGTTAGGCTGTGATAAAATGTTGAAGGAACTGTTGTAACAGAATGTTGAAACCAAATACAAAAATGTTACATGGAATGATATTGAACTGTACATCAACCTTTGTGAGTACTGCCAGAAAAAAAAAAAAAAAAAAAAATGTATTAAAAAGGCCATTATTGCTAAATCTATGATTTTTCTTATTTTAATTCCTGTTATCAGGTAGACCTTATTGATTTCCTGTCAGATAAAGAATATAAATTTGTTATGGTGTACCAAGATCATCTCACTAATTAAAAAAAAAATTAATTTAGTGTATTTAGAAGTTTTTTATGACAGTCTTTCATTATTTTTTCAAAATAACATTTGTATTTTTCAGGAATGAACATCTTTTAAATAATAGCTTATCATGACCCTTTTTTTTTTCTTGCTTTGCCTAAAGTGCATTTGTTATTCTATAGAATGCCTAGGTATTATATACAATGCCCAGTAAAGTACATAATAATTCTCATATTTCATACTTTGCCTAAAAACGCCAGGTATTCTATAGAATGCCGGCATTTCATACATTGCCGGTAACATGTAACATTTAATTACTGTGAAAATTAACTGTTCAAGTAAATAAATAAATAAAAAGTTACCTTCTAAAGGATGCTTTGTAGTAAAAAGCAGAAAAAACCGTTTGAAACATTCATCATAATATATGCATGTGGAATCAGAGACGTTAAGAAATTAATTTTTCTTCTAATGTTTTCACAAGCACTCTGAAAAATTATTCCAAGCTTTGAGAAAATTGATAAATTAAGAGTGCAAACTGGTGAAGGGTATAAATCCAGTGAACACACAAGTTATAGAAGATCTTATTATGTCTGATGTTGCCGCCTAACTGGTAGAGTGGTTAACATTGCTGACTGCCATGCCGAAAGGAATGGGTTCGTATCCCTGAGAAGGCATGGATGTTTGTAAATGTATAGTGTCGGTGTGGCATGGTGGCACTCTAAATATGTGGCGAGTCAAAAGCCCTCTCTTATGGTTTGGTGGAATGGGAGAGGGGTGGGAAACCCTCAGACCCATTTCCCCGGGGTGCTCTTTATCAAAATTGGGGGGTGGAACTGAGCCAAATTGCATTGTCACCTGTTAGGTGCTGAAGACTGTTGCCAATGACAGGCATAATCTAGCGTTTTTTGCTACGAGGAATTTAATGGGCTTGGGCTGGCTACGTCAGGCAAGTGAGCAGAAGCAACATCTGTTGTTAAGCAGTTAGTGATACATTATGCTAAAAGTGTGCATGCATTATCTTTCCAGTTAGTTATTTGGCACAGTATAGAAAATGCTGCAAATTTAGTGGCTTTTTTTTTAAACACATATTTATGTGATAGTGACAAGAAGCAGTACCTCATGTTTACTATAAATTATTAAGCCAGCAGAGAAGTTGGTGTGTTATTGCCATGGAAATCCTTTGATGAGCAACAAGTCTGTTAACTGTCATGACTTGTTTCGTAATGGCCGTCAGACATAATAGCATGCTGCAAACATTCATTTTACCAAAGTTTGCAGTAATGACAGTGTCTAATGTGTATAATTTTTGTTTAAGAGGCTATATGGCAGTTGACACAAACTCAAATTCCATGTGGACTGCATGCATGATCTGAAAACAGCTCACATGTTAAAAAAACATTTCCCCCTTTTTCTTCTCTTTTTTTTCCCTTTCTTTTCCTTTTCTTTTACTTTTTTCATAATGTATGTTTTGTTAATCAAATAAGAAATATTTTAAATAAATTTTAGGTTTTGCTTACTAAACATTTATCAAAAGATAACAAACAATAATAATAATAATAAAAATTAAAAAACTCATATTTATTTTCCTTCTGAAATCTAAAGTTTGATACCTGCAAGACATTTCTGCAATCTTCATCAATTGTAGATGCTTATCGGTCAATCATATTCTTTTCTTATCAGTTTTCATCTGTGGAGGGAAGCTGTTCACAAAGCAATTCTTCTTTGTACAAAAATTAATAAACTTTCAAATAAGATTTACATTGTAACTTAATTAGTTCTGTTTATGGATTTTCTGGCACATTGTTCATGTCCATTTTTAATGGTTATAAAAATAATGTAAATTCGAACTTCAAATATTTAAAGTCCTGAAATGTTTGCAACACCATATTTGGGACAAATGCATAATTGAATGAAATATCTTTGCTGGATGCATAAAATTGCTTCGGGGGCCTCATGCAGCCTGCAGGCTGCCCATTCGAGTTTGCAGTCTTAGGCAAACATTTTTTCGTGCTGCCGTATTCTCCTTACCATATTCTCCACCATTATTATTTTATTATGTCAAAATTTATTGTATGTGACTGTCACCCTGTGATATCTGGCTGTAGGACTTCCTGAAAATGTTATCTATTGTGGAAGTGCTTATAAAGCTGAACATTCAAATCTCAATGTATGTGATAAGCATCATAGAGAATTAGTCATAATTAGCTTTTAATTCACCATTTTATGTAAATAAGATATCTTATTTACATAAATAGATTTTATGGAAATTGAGTAGATCATAACTGGTGTTTGATTATGAATTATGCATAATGTGTCACAGTCTTCCTATCATGCTGATCAGATTTTGGTTTCTTGGTTCTGAGATCAAAGTGATACATCTTTTTTTTTTTTCTGTCATTTTTGGGGTGTTTATAACATTCACTCCCATAATGCTTGTAAATACCATAATAAATGTTAAAATTATTTAAGAGATTAATTTTTCTGTGTATCATAAAATGTTCCCTAGTAAAATTTTAAAACATTTTCACTACGGTGCAAAATATTTGTGTACATTTCTTGAATAGAACACATGCCAATTTAGTCATCAGTCTGCCTACTTCCCCAGTTACAGCAGCAATGGGCCTAAACAAGCCAGCTTTAATTAAACTCGCCTAATACTTTATGAAGTACTTTTATATTTTATGGATCCTGCTCAGCAACTAAGGAACTAAGGATGAAGAAAACTTAATCTTTTGCAATTTGTCTTAATGTTAATAACTTATTTTATTTGCAGACATGAGATTTTTTGAAGAATGATACAGGTTAATAAAACTGTAATTTCCCATTATTATTTTTTATATTTAAATTCAGTAGAAGCATTATATAATATTCATTAATTTTTCTAACAATAACTGTAAACATTGCAGTTTGCTATTTGTATTGGTCATATTGATGAGAATATTTTCTTTTCAAAACTTTGATATATTGTTAAGTGTGTAATTTTACTGCTCTGTAACTTAAGAAATTTTCGATTCCCCCCTTCCCCGTTAGGCACCTGTAGAGAACAGAGAGTTGTATGAAAAAATTGGTATATCCAGCCCAAAGGGAATTTTGCTGTATGGCCCTAAAGGATGTGGTAAAACACTTCTTGCAAAGGTAAGATGCTACTCATTTACATGTATTACATGAATTAATTTTGATTCTGTGTTACTTCTTCCTAAAAATTCTTTGTGATTGTGGCTGAAAATTGAATTGAAATTTGATATTTTATGTTAAGAGAAACTGGTACTTTTTTATTATTATGGCACCTGTATTTTAAATGCCAAGTTGATGCCAGGATTATAGCCAAGTTTGCTTTCTATTTTCTGTTGGCTGTATTTTGGCCTTTGTTTGCTATTTTAACCCTCTGTTGCACTAATAAACCAATTCTTGTCTATATCCGCAATATTTTCAGTGCCACTCATTCGCTTGCTGGATAAGATGTAGAGAACTTCTCACATAAAATTGTTTCAATCAATAGTTGTATTTTCATAAAGGCTGAGTTGTTCTCTCACCGTCTAGTTGACGCCAGTTCCTCTGCTTAACAGTAAATAAATAGTGCACTGTTATAAACAATATTCTGAAATCACTGAACTAGTTCTCAATTTTTTTTCTTTCACTTGCAGCCTTTCACATTACACTTCCAAATGCTTTCATTGATATGTAGTTCTATTTAATAGCTATTTTATCATATTCAAATGCTAGGTAAAATGTGTCTAATATTTGGAATACTCAAAGCTGTTCTTATGCTGAGAGACTTATGAGTGATTGTGAATTGTTAGCATTTATGTGAAAATCAAAAAGACAATAGCATTTGTTTTACTCAGCTGTTCTTATCATGAGCAAACTTTAAATGATCATTGGTGACATTTGCAGCCTCTTGATAATCTCAGTGCTGTTTACAAAACTGAGGCCATAAATAATAATAGGAAATACCAAAAAACTCTAATAAATCCTGAAACTTAAAGAATAACTTTTTAGTTATTTAAAATGTTAAAACTGAGACTTTTGAAGCCATGCAGTGTGACTTAATCTATACTTTTAGAGATTTATTAAATTATGTACAACAGCAAATAACTGATCTGGGTTATTAATTATTTTTTGCTGCAGTGGACATTATTAATTTTTGTATTTTTTTAATATTTACATTTTATGTATTGTTTTAAAAACTTATTTATTTATTAATGCGTTTGCATGGTGATTTTAGGTTTTTATTATGTAGTTTATTTAACTTTAATTTGTAGGCACTTTTTGTGCTTGGATGCCTTTATTTCATCTATTATATAGTGGATTTTTTAAATTCTGAGTCAACTGATGTGTGTATTTTAAAGATAACTCAAGTAGAACCGAAGGTAATTGCAGAAATCCCCTTTATTGATTTCGGTAACATTTGGCAATTGTTGGACGTTCTATAAGCTCATTTTCAAAGACCTAGGAGTGATTTTTCTGGAAGTTCTTACCTTCTGCTTAAGAAATCTCTAAATATGAGATTGGAAGTGATTGTCAGGCAGTTAATTTAGAATTTATGCTATAGAGCTTCTGCTCAGTGATGATTACTGTGTAATTATAGGGATAGGCAATTGTTTTTCACATGGTAAATAGATGTATCCTATTTCCGTTCCCCCCTCTTTCTTGGCTAGTTTATAGCTATTTATCTTGCTTTATAAGCTGTTGTTCATCTTAATAAAGACTCAAGTCTTCATGTTCATTGGACCTAATTATTTAAAGAGATCTGTATGGACATCTAGTATACAAGAATGCACATATATATCTGGTGATCTAATTTCATATATTAAATATACAATGTATATAAAATAATTTTAGATCTTTTAGACCATCATTCGTAAGCCTACAAGATTTCATCTTATGCAAAACATATTTTTATTTCATGTTAAAACCCTGAAACTGTCCAAAATTGTCTAAATCAAATCAAATCATGAAATCAAAATTTAGAAAAAGAGCTCCATGTTAATGTTTATTTTGTTTTATTAAATGTTTCTTTCAGTGTAAATTATTTGATTTTTAATGTAAATCAGAATACCTAGTTTTTTATTAGGTTACAAAATTCTGTTATTTGAGTCTATCTTATCGAGAATTCCTACTAAATAGTCTGTTCAAATCTTTTAATTCAGGTTCATGGTTATCATTAGTATGGAATTTGGTAGCTATAAGTTCTGTTAAACATTTTTAAAAATATCTGTGGTTACATCATCTCATGATCTTGCAATGCCCTGCTTATCAGATTTTATACCAAAGATTTTCAAGGAGTCTGATGGTCTTATGGCTGCACTGGTTTTTAAAAAGCTACTTTATATCTGCATTTTAGTATGTGGTAAGTTCCGATATCCATTGGCTGATTGACAGATGTAAGATTTGGGAGAAAATAGTAAAATAGATGTATTATCATTTTTTAAAACTAATTTTGGTAAGATTAACTCTTTCACATTGAAGTCGCCCCAAACGCCCGAGCATTCAGACAGCGGCAGGTCACCCCAACGCCTGAATAGTTTCTTATCTAGTGCTTTCCCCCATCATGTTACTGCATTGTTCATTGCTTTCAGTTGGTGTTAAATGACATGTCAATCATTCTTTTCAAGCAACTAAAGTAGTTCTGTTATTTTAATGCACCTTCTTTTTCCTTTATTTACTGTCAGTGTAGCTATTGATGCCCAAAGTTGCAATCCCGTCCCAAGGGAGAACTTCACACATGGTGAAAGTGTCAAGAAAGAAGTTTTCGCTTTACTTAAGTAGGTTATTGTTAGCACTGTAGTATTTAATTTGTCATTGGGGAAAGGAAAAGCATTCCAACAGAAATTCCTAAACATGGGCGTTTTCGATGTTTGAGAAAAAGAGATTTGGTCCTCTCTCGATGGGAAAGAGTTAATTATTACAGGCAGAACAAAATAATATGCTGCTATAAATCAGAAAATTAAGGAAGAGCGTAAATTGCAATGCTAGTTAAGCTAATTCTTTCTTTCTTCTTCTCTGCTAAATTAGCAACAGAGGACCAGTATGTGCAACATTCCATTCTAAACAGTTGTGTGTTTTCGGGCTTCACTTGTTCTATAGAGGGCTATATAAGCTAGGAAAATGCTTCCTGCCCCACACACAATCACTCAAGGACCTTAAGTGAAAGTGTGGTTCACTGGCTAGCAGGCATTTAAAACTAAATAATACATTGGATGATTCAATACTGTTATAGATAATGATGTTTCTTGCCCAAAAAAATCTCATCTAATCAGGAGAAGAATTGATCTTCCCTTTTTTTTAGTGTCATGCGTTCCGTTCCTACATTGCATGGGAAAAAGAAAAATTTTTTTTTAAATTCTCTTCACGGTCTAGATTAAATATCTTTCTGGTTAGTGGACATCCTGATTTTGATTTTGTACTGGAATTGCATCTGAGTAACCTTCTCTGCTCTCTTGTGATTTAATGGTATATAATTTTTTGTCTATTATTTTATGTAAGTTAGTGCAAATTTCTTAGCAAGTAAACAAACAAAAAGTAGCAAGTAAACAAATAGCAAGTAAACAAAGAAAGTCAAATTGCAATTATGATCAATCATGAAAATATCCATAACTAATCTGTTGCACTAATAAATTTACTTTGTTGGAGTTTAGAGTTATTTAACTCTTTTTATAAGGAAAAGCATGATTTTAATTTTTCTCTTTTGACTTTTTTTGTTTTGTTTTGTTTTGTTTATGTTGTAATGAGCCTTCATATGTCTAATTGATTCTTTAATAGTATTATTTGACTGAGCTGAGCCATGTCAGTGTGAATGTTTATGACTAAAATTAATATAGGTTTTGTATTTTTACCATTAACATAAATTAATAATCAATATTTATTGCATACAAGATTGTATTAAAGTTTTCCTGGATTATGTGAGTTCTCAAAAAATATATTAATACTGAATTTGAGTATCTTGACGTAGGAAATAATTGGTTTGTGCAGCAATTCATTTCAGCATTTCTTGCCACTGCTAATTTCAGTTGAATTTTAAAAAATAGGTTGGTAAGAGCTAGATCTGGGAAATAAAACGGAAGTGTGGAAATGATAAGATATTGTTTATGTGGTAAGAAACTTGCAAATTAAGAGTTTTAGTTAGTTGTTTTCTTTTAATGTTCTCTGTCAAAAGTTGCAAAACTATGCTATAAAACTTTGTGTCAAATGTCTGGCCCTGGGAAATGAAAATACATTAAAGAATGACACTGATGTCGAAAAAACATGA
The DNA here is from genome assembly GCF_044657685.1 of Stegodyphus dumicola. Lineage (NCBI taxonomy): Eukaryota > Metazoa > Arthropoda > Arachnida > Araneae > Eresidae > Stegodyphus > Stegodyphus dumicola. The sequence continues at coordinate 224,874,211 of NC_140773.1, read as the reverse complement.
TAAGAGTGGTTTTTGTAATGGTGCAGCTCATTTTTTCCTTCTTCGTTCATAGAGATTATGGGCTGTTCCATGTGTCTCAGAATTGTATTAATAGACCAAAGCTTTGTTATTAGTGATGATACTGAATATGAAAGATGGGTTATTTGAAGCATGCTCACAGACATCATGGCACACCTGTGATGCGATGCTCCTTCTTTTCTTGGGTCAGCACTCGGAGGAATAACTTGGCAGTGACACTCTGCATGTTCAGTACAGGTGCATTAAGATTGTCTGCAATGACTCATATGGCACACAAACAGGTCCAACGTCACCGTAAAATGGTGCCTTTTTATTAATCACATTTTGTATGTTTTGATTGTATCATTTTTTTATAAATGAACTACGATCGGACAAGCATAAATGTAATTAAATTTACATCCTTAAATTTCTTTAAAAAATACTGTATGGTTTTTTTAAATAAATTGTTGTTACATGGTAAAAAATTCATTGAAATAAATTTCTTTTTTTAGAATTTTCTGAAATTTGAGTTAAGCATCTCAAATAGGATCATTGTGTGTATAAAATGTTCTTATTTAATGCATTGTTATTTTTAATGAAGTGTCTCATTCTAGTATTCTAGTATATATAAGTATTTTAATTTGGAATATTCACAATTATGGTAAATTTTAAAGAAAATTTTTTTCTATTTCCCACATTAGGCAATAGCTAATGAATGTAGTATTAACTTTCTTTCTGTGAAAGGACCTGAATTATTAAACATGGTAAGTAATTTGTCTTATTTGAGAATATTTCTTGTGCAAAAACTTTTGTTTTTATGCCTTATTTTTTATTAAGCTAAAATAATAATTCTAAAATGTGAGCTATTTTAATTTCAGTCTGAAATTTAACATATAAGCATCAGTATTAATTGTGCTTTAATGCTTTATGAACTTTAATAAGAAATAATAATTTCATGATAAAATTGCTTAAACTTGTGCTTTAAGTGAATAGCTGTTACACAGTTTTAGTTTTATTAGTACTTAGGTGAAAGTGAAAAGGCTGTAAGACAGTGTTTCCAAAGAGCTAGAGACTCAGCTCCTTGTGTGATATTTTTTGATGAGTTTGATGCTTTGGCTCCAAAAAGATCTTCTTCAAATATGGTAAGTTTTTCCTTTTAGTTATGTAAATTGGGAAAAGATTAGGAATCTTAAAATGCATGTGTTTTCTTCTTAACTTCTATTATTTAGTCCTTCTTTTACATAATTCGGGAACATAACTAGAAAAATTAACAAAACACAAGATAATTGCAGTTTAAAGACTTCAAATTGCAACCTACATTTAAAATAAAATAAAAAAATAATTGAAATTTGTTTTACAAACAATTTAGAAATTTTCTGTATTAATCATTAAGTATATCACGTTGGAAAATTATTATTAATTATAATAATGCTGCTAATTTTGATTGATCACTTCAGTATATGAGGTTCACTGTAAAATGTTTTAGGTGCAATGAAATGGTACAAGTCAAACTTACCAAATCTTAATATTATTTAAAGTAGTTCTCTCCAGCATCAGTACTCTTTTGTAGACAAATTTTCCAAAGATTCAATTCTTCAAGCCATTCATTTCTTGGGAATGATGAAAATATGCTTTTATAACTTCATTAATAGGATTTGAGAATGAAAACAATGGCCACATGAATTTATTACTTTACTTATGATAATTAAAATTTTATGTAAAATAAAATATAATTAAAATTAAACTATTTATGTAATATAATGTTATGTTGTGTCAGTAAAAACATGTTTTAAAATATGGTAAATTATAGTGAAAAGTAATAATTTAACATTAATTTTAAGTGGGGTAGGGAGATCCTAGTAACAGAAAATTATCATATGTTATCAGTGTCAGTGACAGTCACTCATATCAGAGATAGCAGCAAACATGTTAAATGGAATATTTTAAAATATTTTGTAGTTTGTTTTTATGTTGGAAGGGTATCATATTTGTGTTAAATGTTACAATAGATTTAATACAAAAATATGTATCCTTCGTTTGCAGATTGTAAATGTTTAATAATTTGCTTTTAAAAAAATATTAGTAATGTAAGTGAAGGCAATTTTGGATTCCAGGTTCATATTTTTTTTAACATTTTTTAGTTCATTTTTTTCTTTATTAGAAACATGTATTTAATTTTAGGCTTATTTCATAATATCTCATTATGAAATCATTTATCATCTATACAATCTGGCAATTGTTGCCATTCTGAAGGATGACATTTTTTGTTCTTTCATGTGGTTTGTTTCATACCTGGTTTTTAGAGTGTGGTCATTTGATGTTCCATTATGATCTTCAATTTATGTTTCAAAATATAACTGTAGATATTTAACAAACCAAACACTTTAAGAAAATCATTGAGGAATAAGGAAATATACTTCTTTATAAATTATATCTTTATTTTCTTTTTTAAATAGTATGTTTAATTGATTTAATTGGTAATATGATTTACTAGTAATTTTTGTAATCATCTGTAGTATTATTTAAATTAATAAAAGATGTTTCTAATGACAGTATTTATGTACTTAAATACAGCATGATCATTTGTACATCACTTTTAATAGTTTTAAATATTATTGCTTTGATTGCAGTTTTAAATATTATTGCTTTGACAGATTATATTGTAATCTAAAGGTTATTTTATTTTTATTTATTTATTTATTTATAGTTTTTCCTAGTTCAAATCACTATTAAAAGAATGATCTTGCAGTTTATGATTTTATACATTTGCACATTATTTTAAATTTTACATTCCTAAAAATACAGTGCGTAAGGAAAAATCAGTAAAATTTGAGTTAAGCATTTATTTATAGAATACAGAATTACAGTAAATTTTTAATTTGATATCAGTGACACACACCCATAAAATAATATAATTGAATTAAAGTAAAATTTATTCTTTTCTATAAGGTAGGAATAAATTATGCTATATGCATTATTGTTTTGGCTAAATATATATCTAGCCCCATTTTTTATTTTAGAATGCTGCAGCCCAGACAGTTGTGACTCAGTTGTTAACAGAGATGGATGGTATAGGAGAACGTAAGCAAGTATTTGTTATTGGCGCCACCAATAGGATTGAGAAAATTGATAGTGCAATTCTACGTCCTGGGCGACTGGGGATAAAAATATTTGTTGACATACCTGCACCTGAAGGCAGGGCTAGCATTTTGAAAAGTTTAACAAAGGTACTTTTAGTTATCTTACTAGCATTTTTTATGTTTTTCAGTCGAAGTGTATAGCAATAAATGCTTGGATTTATATTTATTAAGCAATTTATTTTGATCACACTAATTTTTGTTTCTTAAAGCAAAGGAATTTAAAATTTTTTTAAGAATCTTAAATTTTTGGTTTAGAGACATTTTTACGTTGCTGTCTGCTTTAGTGAATTGCATCTTTTAGACTGTTGCACATGAAATGTCAGATTCAGTAGTGAAAATTCAGACTGCGGTAACTCTGTTAAAACTCACTTTAAAAGTCCAGTATTCTAAACTTTCGAACTTCCTTGAAGGTATTTTTGATACCTGCCCCATTTTTGAACAGTTTCTTCATTTAAAAAAAAAAAAAGGATGATCCAAATATATCCAAAAAGTGGTGCGAGGTCTTGTGAATGTTGTCATGTATTTTTACTATTTGACATTTATTTAAAATTTACGTAAGTTTTTGTAGAAATTTTGTAATGCTTAATTTTTTTTTTAAAGTTTATACTAGGGTCAAGTATCTAGAATAAAACTGAAGCACTTTTAACTAATCTAAGATATTTGATGTATAATTTCAGATAAAAATTATTTAGTTGGGGCAACATTTCCAAATTTAAAATGAAATATTAGCTGTGCTTCTCAAATAATTGATGTAGCCTTCCTTGGATAGAGGTTAAGTTTTAATGTTAGATTTGGGAACTCATTAGCATCTAATTTTTGAGCAAATCAGCAGCAGTTATCATATGAAATCCTTTTTTTTTTTTTTTTTCCCCCCTCACTACATGTCACTATTTTAATCAGAAATGAACATAGCTTTTTTAAGACAGCAGAAAAATGCAAACTTCGAGGCAGCATGTCAGTTAGTATGCTTATGGAATTTCTCTACATTGTTACGAGAGATGTGAAACTTTCAAATAGTGTGGTCTTCATTTCTCTGTCATGATTTTTGCAGTTTGTCTAAGATGCAACTGCACAAGCATTCACAGTTTTTCATTGTCATGAGTTGTTGCCGAGTGTCTATTGTACCCTCTTTCAAGAATCCAAATTTTCTTCTAACTATTGCTGTGTGGTTTGTGCCTGTTGTATTTCATCTCCAAATGCTCTTTTGATGTTCAAGACTGCCTTTGTTGTATCGTCATTAAGCTTAAACATGCAAAGAAAAGGTATCCATTTTGGACTCATTTTTATGTTCTGTCCATATTACATCTGATGTTTCGCGAACAACAACCTGACAAAATGTAAAAATTAGAGGGGGGGAAGTATATATGTATGTGAATTCTAGTTTATAAGTATTTAAAACGCATAATTTCCATTGCAGTTTGTTGTAAAAAGGTGCAAAGAAGTCCCTAAAATTTCATGCTTTTTATGATATGATTTGTGTCATATCTGTACTTCAGCATTAAGTATACCTTGAAAATATTCTCATTTCACTTTAAAATATTCAGTTGACTTTTCAGCTTTTTTTATATTCTTAGACAAGTGTCAATGAAATATAATAGCTACAAACCTCAAAGCTACAAACTTTCTGCGCATGCGTTTACGCATATGCATAATACCTTTACGCATGCGCGTAATGTGTTTACACTTGCACGCTTAATGTATAATGGACGGTATAAGCTAAGCTAAAATTATCTATTTCAGTTAATGTTGCAGATTGCATTGTTACTTACTCTTTTAATTGGATCCGGCTTATTATTTTTTGCACACTGTTTTATAAAACTAAGCTTGAACTTTCGATTATATCAAAAAGAATTTCCGATTCTGGAGCTGCCAAAGGATCTACAAAGTTTCGATGTCCATCAAACAAAAAATGGATAAAGGCATATCCTTTGTTTCTCTAACCATTCCGAAATCTGGTTATCAATTTCACGCTGATCAGCGGGAGGGGGGGGCGATGTCGCAGCACGCAATGAACTGGAAAGTTGATCTGTCAGCACTATCTTCATCTTCAGGGCAGATGTTGTTATTTTATTCGGCTTATAATTCCTTACTAAATATAGTATTTAATCTCGATGTACTCCGTCTTTGATATGATTTAAATCAAATTCCTCTTCATTTCATATCACGAATACACATCAAATAGTTTTCTAGTTGCAATTTTCTAATTTTGACTATGCGTAATGTATGCTTTATGCATGCGCACATTGAAAGAAATGTTTAATAAAGTAAACAAATAAATATTAAGCTTTTTTGTTGTAAATTTTGATACCCTCTTGATCATAATTGCTCTTTATTTCATAAATTACAGTTTCATATTTTTAATTTTATAATTTCTGCATGCCATCTTACCAGATTTAAATTGATGATCTATAATCCGGAATCACCAAAGTCCCGACGAGTCCGGATTAAAGACTTTTGACTGTATTAGTATAAAAAGTTTTTTAAGTTATTGACAGAAATAGTTTGCAACTTCTAGTCTTTAATTTTAATGCTGTAGTTTAGTGTATTTGGGAATTTATTTAAACACTGAAAAATAACATTTTGAATATTAAAACAAAGCTTTTCAGCTACAGTATTTTGTGTTTTATATTTGATTAAAAATCTTGTATGCCATTTTTGAACTCATAGTGACATGTATTTATATAAAATTATTGATTTATGATTAAATTACAAATTTTTCAAAAAAAGTATGTTTGCATTTAATTATTTTTCTCATTTTAATTTTTTTAAATTGTTTGAGGAAGCTAAGTGTATTTTTTTTCTTTTTGAACAGAATAAAACCAAGCCTAAAATTGCTGATGAAGTTGATTTAAAAACACTTAGTTTAGATCCTCGTTGTGAAAATTTCAGGTATGTAGATTCCATCTGCTTATATCATTAAAAATAAATTCACCTGTGTACTCATTGGTTCCCCCCTCCTTTCTTATAAATGTGTAACTGACTTTCTTTTTGTTTAGTGGTGCTGACCTTGAATCTCTTGTAATTGCTGCAGGTGCTAAAGCATTGGAGGAATATAAAAGCTCATCCTCACATGAAGACATTGTAGAACTTAAAATGTCTCATTTTGAACATGCATTTAAAATTGTAAAACCTTCTATAACAGAGAAGGTAAGTTGATTTATATTATCCAACACTATAGATAAAATAGTTTCATGTATAAAGGTGCTGATGTATGTATTGGCTCTTTTTTATTTTATTTTTATTAATGAAAGTATGGTAATTTCAAGTCTAGTAGTGAAATAAAATTAGTAAAATGAAACATAATAATTTTTAAAATAGCAGGAATTATTAATTTTAATTATTATGGATTTATTCAAAATATATGTAAAGTTTACAATTCGTTCATTTGAGGCTGAATTTACTGGTGATGAAATGGATGAACTTATGGATTAATTGAAATTTTCTGAAACTTGTTTTGGTTCAGCACATTTTTGGATGCTTTCCATATGTAAATATATGCAGTTTTTCTGAAAGGTTCTAAAAGGAATTCTTTCTAATATATTAAATATAGTTAACCCATGTTTGTATTACATTTGATGTCTGCTACAATTTCCAATGTCTGGCCTTTTATAATGGTCTTCTAATAATGTAATTTTTTTAATACCATCTAGCCTCAAAAACCATATAATAATAACCCATGGATAGAGCAAAATTGTATTATGATTTAGAAGTAAAAGAAGAGCAACATAAAAGATGTAAACATGCTCCTAAAGCCATGTTTCTGAATCTTTTCTGCTTTGAAACCTACTTTGAAAACAAAAATTTTTTGCTATGTACCTGATATTTGACTGCTTATAAGCCGTGAAAAACATCTAAATCAAATGAATAACTGTGTTTAAAAACATCAATTTAATTTTTTTTAGATAATTACTTTTTCAAACAATAATTTCAAAAAATATTTTGTTCCCCCCTCCAAAAAATTGCAAATTTCTTTTAATAAATTTATTCTTTTATTATTTTCCACAAATTCTAAAAAATCAAAATGAAAAGTACTTTCTTTAGATTTAAATAAATTTATTTTTAATGAATTTATGTGGTGGATGAGTTTGTTTTCTGTTATAATCGATGATCGTGTTATATGAATATTGTCCGTCTCCTCACAGAACTTTTCAACTATGCAACAGTTCTGACTTCTGTAACCAAAGCACCATTTCTAAGCATTGTTAGCTTCTTTTCTATTTTAAAATTTTATTTATTTTATTCTTCTATTTTAAAACTAGCATTACATTTAAGGCATCTGTGTTGGTATTATAATAGAAGACTGATAAGATAAAAAAAATGTATTTTGATTCTGAAATTAAAAATTTTAATTGGTGTTCAAAAATTTTCAAATACAATCCAATTTCATCTTCTTTAGAGTTAAAATTAGGGACAACTCTGTCTATTTTGGGTTGATGTATTTCTTTACCTGTCGCCTGTTTTTTAGAAATTTTTCTGTAACTCCAGTTGAAGTTTTAATTTTTCCAACTCGAAAAGACACACCTCTTTGATTTGTTAATCTTCAATACATTCTTCACAAATTCTCCTTCATACATTTCATGGTCCTGAGTTTATGATTAACTCTTTGAGTTGAATCATTTTTAGATTATCTGAGCCATGATTCAGATTATCTGTGGCTAACACTTGTAGATCTTCTCTCCTAGCTAGTTTCATAAACACTGTTTTTGATGTCTGTTGAAAAGTTCATTGTTTGTTAGAAGAAAAAAAAATTAAATGTTCAGAAATTTTATTCAGAATATTTGTTTATTTCTTAATTACTTTTGGCAGTTACCTAATATTTGCAGAAAATATCGTCAAATGAAAGCATTAATCTGAAATTACTTCAAAAACAAAATAACATTTTACAAAGCTTGAAGGACTTACCTGTTTTCTTTGGGTGAAGACATCATCGGTAAAAGTACTAATTCTAAAAACCCAGAAAAGGAAATGAGTTATGTCTTGGAGTCTTAAACACGGGGTGTTCTCAACCAAGAAAATCATCTGAGTCCTGCATTGGGCTGCCAATTCATACCCAAAATATATTTGTAACTTGGTTTTTCAGTTGTAGATTTTTTTGCTCCTGGTGAAGAGGGACGTTGTTCGCCCTTTAAATTGAGTTTCTATGCTAAAAATCTATGCCTAACACAGGTTGTTGCTTCACTTTTATGATTTATTTGAGGCATGTTTCTCTTCTGTCTTAACAGAAGACATGTCACACATAATTATTATGTATACTTTCAATAATAAAAATGTTCTCTTAAGCTATGCATTTTTATAGCATTTATGTCTGAACATTTATTCACAGCATTGCTGCTTTTGTGCATTTTAATTCTTGGAATATGAAAATAATGTATTTAACCATTAATATATAGTAAAATAGTTCATATATATATCACATGCTGTATAATTTACCTAATGAAATAAATTTTATGAGATATATATATGTAATGATATTTTTAAATTAATTGATTAAATTAAATTCTAATAATATTGCTTAATAATGTGATGGCGATTCTCTACCTAAATTGCATCCCTGTTCCTAAATTTTGGCGAAATCCTTTCTTTAGTATAAAATATATTAACCTGTTGGCGCCCGCCAAATCGCCAAACTCATAAATCTGTCATATTACATAAAGTACTTAAGAACACTCCTGATGAGAAGATAGCGTCACCTCGTGATTTCAATTAATATCGCTGATTGGAGGAACTTCGTGACGTACACATATGTATAAATTGGGCTTCTGCTCGAGGTACGAGGAGAACGCTTGTGAGATGGATGCTAAAATAAACCTACCACTTTATATTCCAAAATTTGTCTCATTCCTGTTGCCCCGGCTGCACAAAACAAATAATGTATGAGAAATTACATTTCATATATATATGTTGTATGATCTTAAATTCATTTAGTGAGAAATTAAGTTATTCTACTACTTGCACAATTGCTGCAAAGTAAGTTAATAATAATTTATTTACTAACTAATATTGATTATATTATCTCCTAAGATTAATTATAGTAGAATGATCTGAAAAGAGTGAATCCATAGAAAAACTTTTAAACTTAAAAATTAAAAAAATAAAAATAAAAGGTGGAGATAATATATATAGTAAGTACAATAGGTAAGTGATAAATAACGCTAATAGCTGCTATTTAGCATATCAAATGTGTGTGTTAACTATATTTTGGTTACAGCTATGAATATGTTTTTTTGTTATATATCAAGTCCCCCCCCCCTCCCGTTTGTAACTTATTTCATATCATTATCATGCTTCATTTTTCTGGCACCTCTTTTTATTGGTATGCAACACTTTAATAAAATTCAAAAAGTTTTGTATGGGAATATATCTCATTTAGTATTTCTTTCATGCATTTTAGTTTTTCATTTCTTATATTATCTCATAAAAAGGAAGGTACAAATTTGCTGTATCATATTTTTTTTCTTTCCTGAGACCTGTTTCTTAATTTCACTACTACTACCAGGAAAATACACTTTGATTCTAAGAAAATAAAAGAAATGAAAATAGCAGTTATTATTTTAATAATCAGGTTCTATGTTTTAGCGGCATTATGTCTTTTAAATTACTATTTTAGAAAAATTATTTCAAATATCAGTTTCAAAGTATCTGATATTCTGAGGCATATCTAATTTTTGGCAACACTTGTATGGAGAATAAACGTGTCTCAGGATAGAAAAGGTATAAGTTGCATAGTACAATTGGTAAAACTTTTGAAATATGAAATGGTAATTTAAAAGTTGTCAAAAATTAATTTATCTTTTTTATTTTTCAGGAGCGAGAATACTTTAAAGAGCAATTTAAGATTTATGGAGCATGTACTCAGGATGATAAAAACATGTAAAATATTTCACTTTTCTTGCCTTATAATGGAATTAAAAATTCACAATGAATTGCTTTTTATGTCCAACCATTTATTCATAATCATAAATAATTTTAATAAATTTCCTAATGACACACTGCCTTCCATTCTACTTACTAAGTTTGGCTGAGTCTAGAGAATAAAGTAAATGTAGAACGGGAAATGTGGCAACATCTATTAACATTAAAATAAAAAATATATGAGTGTGATTTATAGTGTCAAAGTCATATGCATATTTTTTAATGTTTTAAAAACTTTTATTAGTAAAAGCATTTACAAGTATATTTATGTGCATATTTTTATTTTTTATATATATATTTAATTAAATATTTGTTATTAACGGATGCATTTTGAAAACGTTTTACAAAAATCAGCATGTAGCAAACTTAATGGGTATATGACCCTTAGTTTGAGAACCACTCTATTGTAGAATTTCTTCCAAGGAGAAAAAACTGAATTTGCACTGCAATCAGATGTACTTTAATACTTTGAAAAATGATGAATCAACATTCAGGATATCACCTAAAGAAAATTAACATGAACATTTTATAAAACATTTTGTTAGATCACTTATGGTTAAGTTAAAATAACACGCTGAACAAATATTAATTTAGAAGTTAAACAACAAAAATCAGCATTATATTTGCAAATTTTCACAGGATTAGTTTCGATGGTTTTACCGAAGCATCAGCCTAAGCTGCCAAAGTGCAGATGTCACTTGCCAAAATGTAAATGTGTCATTCGCACTTTGGCAGCTGAAGAAGATGCTTTGGTGAAACTATTGAAACTAATCCTATGAAAATTTGCAAATATAACATTGAATTTTGTTGTTTGACTTCTAAACTAAATTAATCACTTATGGTGTTTGTCACTCTATTAAAAAAATTGTCATTTATTTTTAAACTATTCCTGATGAGCTATTGAGTTCATATTATATACACATACTGTTTTTGGATGACGATGCTCTGTGGTAGAGCAATTTTTTGAAAATGTTATTTAAATTTTTAAAAATTTAATGTTAAAATGATTTTTTATATATACTTTTATTTAATGAACAAATTTAAGATCTCAGAAACTAGCTGTTTGCACCAAAAAGAGGAGGAAAGTATTTTGTAAATAAAACATTTAAAGTCTTTCTCATTTTTCATGCAAATTTCTAAAAATCGCTCAATTTTTTCTGTTTGACATTTAAAATTTCAGCAACTAAATATGTGTTAATTACAAAGTTGTGAAATTTTTACGGATCATAAAACAAATACTTTGCTTTCTTCTGAAACAAAAAATAATAAAAAGACATTAATTAGGTATTTTTTTAATAAAGCATGCTACTATATGAAAAATGGGAAAGTATTGGTTCTCTAATTTTAAGGTTATGATATCACCATGTTATGCTTTTTCTTCCCCTTCTTTATAAAGTTCTTCTAAAGTTGATTTTATTTATTAATATATCCCATTCTCTCTGCTGCAAAGAAATTAAGCTTACTATAGAAGTCTTCTGCCATTTATAAATGCTGTATCTTCCCCCTTTTTTAATAGAAAAATTTAGCATTTACAATTTATTTCATTTTCTGAAACTCAACAGGACTGATTAGCATTTAAAATTATCCATGATGAAATCTATCAAATCATTTTTAATTTTTTTCAGTTTATATTTTCTATTGCGAATGACTATACTGTATGGTGAAGTGATTTTTTGAGAAATTGATTTAGATTTTTTTTTAATTTAATGTTGACATCATTTTTTGCATTTTGAACAAACTAAAGCAATCATTCTTTGTTGGAAAATGAGTTTTCAATTGAATAATTTTATTAATACAGTCAAAAGTCGTTAATCCGGACTCGTCGAGACTTCGGCGATTCCGGATTATCAATTTTTTCGGATTATAGATCATCAGTTTAAATCTGGTAAGATGGCATGCAGAAATTCTAAAATTAAAAATATGAAACCGTAATTTATAAAATATTGAGCAATTATGATCTAAAGGGTATCAAAATTTACAAAAAAAAAAGCTTAATATTTATTTGTTTACTTTATTAAACATTTCTTTCAATGTAAGTTGTTTAAATTGCTTTGTTTTATGTGATAATACTTTCTCTTTAATTCTATAAACAGACATAATTTCTTGTTCAGTTACAAAGTTCCGCTGTTCAAGTCCCGTTAATTGCTGTGCCGAGAATACCGACTAACTTGTCAATCGAAATTTTTTCGTTTTCACTAACCTCTCTGTCACATTCTTCATGTCTTTATCCATTTTTTGCAGCAATTCCACTTTTTGTTTGTTGGACATCGAAACATACTTTCGTTTTGTAGATCCTTTGGAAGTTCCAGCATCGGAAATTCTATTTGACATAATCGAACGTTCAAGTTTACTTTTATAAAATTGCTCTTACAGTCTGCAAAAAATAGTAAGCAGGATCCAATTCGAAGTTTAAGGAACAATGCAATCATTAACATTAACTGAAATATATAATTAGATAATTTTAGCTTACACCGTCCGTTATACATTAAACACGCAGGCGAAAACGTATTCTGCACTTGCGCACACGCATATGCGCAGTAGTCAAGGTCTTACGCGCACGCGTAAAACGCCTGTGCGCATGTGCCAATGCAGCGCATGCGCAGAAAGTTTTTAGCTTTGAGGTCCGGATTATAGATCATTCCGGATTATGGGTGTCCGAATTAACGACTTTTGACTGTAATGTGCCATTGACATTAAAAAGATGGAAATAAAAATGTTGTTATGAAAGAAAAATAATCTTTATTCAAAACTACTAAATTCATAAACTGAAAGAAGAAAAATAATTTATCATATAGTTTGATAAGAACAAGAACGTAAATCATTTTCTTTACAAAATTCATCTACCTTTTTTATGTTGTGAATAATGACGCTGTCATAAGAAATAGCGCCCCACACCATCACATCAGGAGCTATGGCTGTATGCTTTTGTAAAACAAAGGCTGATTGGGATCGCTGGCACCATCCTCTCCAGACACGAACACGGTGGTCATCTGCTTCAAGAGAGAAGCGGGATTCATCGCTGAACAATATACGATGCCAGTCTGATGGCAGCCATGATGATCGGCTGCGACACCACTCCAGACGACTCCACCAATATTGTGGTGTCAAAGGCAAACGTCTTTAAGTCCTCTGTGAGCATAACCCCGCATCAGACAAGCACCGTGAGATGGTGGACGGAACCACAGGGCATATAGACAAAGCTGTAGTACGTTGGCCTTCCAGAGCCTTCATTTCATCGGCAGTTTCCTTGTACCAACCATTGCTGCCAACATCTTTGCACAGCAGTGTCTGTACGCTGCAGGTGGCGGCCTATTGCTTGGTATGACTACCCAGCTTCATGCAACCCTACAATGTGACCTCGTTTGAAGTGGTTTAGTTGTCTGTAAGGTCTTTGATATTGTTGTAATAGCATCTTTACTTGCTTCTTTAAGGAATTACAATCGCAGCAACAAGAAAGATAAATTTTCTGCCTCTGTTTTATTCTTTGCAAATTGCGCACTAGAGATGTGTGTTATGATCGCAGTTCCTGTTCATTAGTCTTGAAACTTTGATTATTTGCATGTTCGATCAAGATGTTTTTGTATACTAAATTTCTTCATGATCGCAAAAGTCCTTCTTGGCGTTTCAATTTTTTTGCAAAAGAGTGTATTTTACAGAAAGTTTGTGGTGAAGTTCTTACTTAATACCATAAAGCTTTAATTAAATCCAAAAATTCTAAAATAAAATGGAAACGTGTTTAAGAAAGAAACTGAATTCACTAAAAGAAAGAAAATTATTCTTCAAAGATATGTGCAGTTATTATTACGTAAATTAAGCAGTTGTTTATAATTCCCATTTCCATTTTCTCACCAGAATACAAATCACTTAGATAGATTTTAAATTAAAGTTTTGGGGTTGCAATTTAATTTAATTTGTTTCTAGCTACCACTTGCATGCTGTATTAGTTCCTACCAGCTCTGATAATTTATAATAATTTGCCTTTTCATTATTACTGCTGACATTTGAATTTGTTATGATGAATTGCTACAACATATTACTGAACCAGATTAGATTAAAATTAAATTGTATTCTCTTTGACTACTAGTTCACATTTTTAGTTTGAATTTGACTGTTCCAGTGTAATTAGATCACAACAAGTTTAGTTGATTTTGCTCACATAAGAACATGCCTTTATGATCTAAGTTCTTTCTAAATAAGAGGTTTATTTAAACCTTCATCTGACTTTGTAGTTACTTTCAGACACAGTGATAGTTTACTTCACATCTGTCAGGGGTTTGGAAATATATAACTTTTATCAGATGATGTAAAACCTCACAGGTATACTATAGTCGAGAGATAGACTAGGAAATCAGACATGTAAAAACTAGTGGGAATATTGATTTTCATATTGAAACATATTTCTAATTGTTAAAAAAGATGCTTAAAGAGAAGAAAATTGATATAAGTTAGCCAGAATGTCTGAAAAGGCTTCAAATTAAAAAGATGCAAAATGTAAATATTTTGTAGCTTTTAATGTATAGTTATCCTAATATCGTTTAAGAATCAATGTCATAAATTACATGTATTTTAAACTGTTACATGTTAATAGATTGTGATTTTGACAGTGCATTTTTAACCAATATTTTTAAAAAGTAAATTTAATGGTGACCATGTAAATCTATAATGACTAAGTGTATCTAACTAACTAATTTAATTATTTGTAACTAACTGTTCACCCTTAAAAATTATCTCTGCATGTTAAAGTGAGTTATTGCCTTTCATTAATCCTTACCATGATCACAAGACACAGCAAATTAATGTAAAACTTATTCTAGTGAGACATAAAATAATACAAAACAACTTATCACCTCTGGTGCTTTAGTGACTTATTGGAACCTTAAAATATATTAACTGGGTTATAACCCCAGGAACTCTACACGAAGCTATGACGCCAGCTGTGTCAGACAGGCAGAACACAACTAATTTTCAAAACTTTCCAACTGTGCCTACATCGGCTTTCAGGTTTGTTCTAATCAGTAGGTCTCTATCTAGGCAAGAAATAGTGATGGCAACAGCCAGTCTTCTGTTACGAATCATGCTGATTGTAATTGTACTTCTCATTTTAACCTGTGCTATTTGACATAAAATCTACCTGCTATTTACTAAATTTCTAAACTGAGCAAGTATATGACAAAATGAGACAAAAGAAAAAAAATCAGCATTAAGCTAACTTTTAGTAAAATGTCAGTAACTTCCTTTCCAATATGTCCAACTATTATAAGTGTAAAATATTTAATGCTGCTAAATAAGTTGATAAATAAGTTGATTTTATTTTGAAATGTGTTTTATAACTATGTTTATTAAATTATGTTTAATAATAATGCATTCTACTTGTGGATCTGTTTTATTCTTAGGATGGTATTACAGAAATGAAGTTCAGGCATAGCTAATATCTTTAATTAAATTTATTCAGTTTCCATTTGTTATGGATCCCTAATTTTTTTCATTAATGGTCCTTAAAAGTACTTAATTTCCATGTGCAGAAATGTGTAAAAATTCTGTAGTAATTTTAAAGTTTTGAAAATTTAATTTAATTTATTTATTTTGTTTTTCAGGTGTGAGTATACTTGACAAAGAGATTTAAAACTTTTGGAACTTGATGTATAATATTTTATATAGTCCATTTTCATGTGCTTCTATTGTTATAACTGTTATTAAGGTTTTTTTAAATAAAAATGCTGGACTTTATCTTTTTCTTTTCTTTCCTTTATGAATTAATGCAAAGTTTTTTAAAACCATTATTCTGAGATTTTACTAATATTTATACATTAGCCCATTATACTTTTATTAACTAATATTTTAAATATTAAATATTATTAAATTCAAAGTAATATTAATCTGTTTTGTGAAGGTACAAAATACTAGATAAAGCTAATTTTATAATTGCATGGATTTTAGACAGAAGATTTAGAAAAACACTATTTTAAAATGCTGGTTTTCAAAATATGAGCTCTCTCAAAAACATAATTGTTATTATGATGTATACAATTAGTTTGTAGATATGTTAAATTACTAGTTTATTTGAAGTAACAGAGAAAGAGACAAATTCCTTTCTAAAGAAACAGATTTGTTTACCTTCTCGTTTACTGAGACTATGGCTTAAACTCAGAATTCCCACAGGTTAGGAAAGCCGGTTCCCCCTGGTAGGGAACCCCTGCTGTAGATGACCATATTTGAAAATAACCAACGTTTCTGAAAGTGTAAATAAATACTGCCTATCTAAAACAGCAGAACCGGTGCAACTGTTGTTGTCGTGCACGATGGCAAAATTTTTAGAATTTAGAGAAGTAATGATCCACAAAATTTGGGAATAGCGATATTTTAGAATTTAAATAAGGCACTGCAGCAGTATTTAAGGATGGCAAAATTTTTAAAATTTAGTGAGGTGTCAGGCAGCAGAATTTAGAACCTGCAAAGGTCCAGGTGGCAAAATGTAAGGCAGCCATCCTGTCAGAAAGTCAAAATCTCCTGAATCATAGATGGTCTTCGTACTCAAAATTTGGTAATTTATATTGTATTTTAATTCCATGCACATTTAATTTATTTTAATCCACATTTAATTTCATAAAAATACAGATTTATAAACTTAGTGCACAGTTATTAAATCTTAATATAAAATTAATAAATGGAATAAAAAACAAATTGTTCAGTTTTCAAAGTTTTCAATGTGAAGTCAGAAAAAAAAAATAGAGCGAAATTGTTTGAGAGCGAAATTGATTCCCATGAAAATAATCACAAGAATCCTATAGAGCCAACATCTCTACTGTAATATGAATTTCTGTTCAACTACTAGTGTTCATCCAACCACTGGTGGGTGCTTCTAATTAAAAATAATTTTGTATACTTAAATTTGTCAAGAAAGTAAGAAGTGCATCTGTCTAAAATCAGTTACAACAATCACAGATAAAAATGAGTTACCTGAAACACACATATCAATGAAACCAAATCAACGTGTTTGTAGTTAGAATTTGTTATGGAGAAACTGTAAATAAGGAATTCTCAATAGAGTACTGGGTGTTGCCATACATGTGTTTTTATATTTGCTATAATATTTATTTAAAAATAATACATAGTAATAACATGTGGTGACAGCATAGTTACTTGAAAAGTCATTTGAGACAAACAAAATCAAAATCTGTTCAGAGCTTCAAGTGAAGTATCACTTCCAGTTTATTGACTTCAGTGGCATAGTGAGGGGGTGCATGATGGCCCGAGCGCCTTTCTCAGAGGGACGCCAAATGATCTCCGAACAAGATTTTCATCATATCACTGGATGTTTTTTTTGGGGGGGGTGCCAGAAAGGTATTTTGCCCGGGCACCAGTTATGCTCACTACTCCACTGATCGATTTTAGCCAAAATCTAGCATGTTGTTCTCGTTGAAATAGGAGTCATAAATAGTACTAAAATTGAGAAGTTTGAGGTTATATTTTTATATAACCTCAAAAAATCTATTATTGGCTTCAAGTAGAGTACCACTTCTAGTTTAACGACTGTTATTGGCTTTGTGTAAAATACCAGTTCTGGTTGTTCAGTTTTACCCAAAATCTGATCAACTCTTTATACTAATGTAGAAAGCCTAAATACGAAAAATGGAATTTTTTAGGTTAAATATGGAAAATGGAAATTTTTGAAAATTCCATGTAAAGGTTATCGTGGATAAAAATTCATCACACGCATACATATAGCATTCTGAAAAGAGTAAAAATGTATTGTGGAATCCTAATTCGGGCTTATTCATTGAAAACTTGCTGAGGAGTTTTGGGCCAAAAACGTTATCTCCATTATCTTTGTATACAGGTTGGTGGGAATGCAAAGCCAATATTTAGAATATACTTTTTTTTTTTTTTTTTTTTAAGTGAAAATTATATTTTTACATTTTGTTGCACACTTTTTACATCTCCTATGAGACATAAAGTCTTGCAGAATTACTTAGGATTTTGAAAGCAGAAAATGTGAAAATCAGTAATGTCCTCACGGGGATTGAAACTGGAGCTTCAGACTATTATTCAGAAGTCCAAGCAGGCACTAAGGAAGGGTAAAAAATAAAATTCCTTACATTCTCACAGAAGGTAAACTATGGAAATTTACCATTAACTTTAAGAGAGACGAAAAATCTGAAAGAGAAATTAACTGTAAAATAAATAAATAAACCAGAGAAATGAAAACGTACTTAGCCATTATACTTTTATTTATTAATATATAATATCGAACAAAGCGATAAAGTTCTTTGGTGGCAGTAGTGCAGGTATCATAAAATATCTTGTAACAAAAGAATAATGAAAATTCTATAAAATTTGTTAAATATTTGCTAAATTTGATACATTATAAATTATTTGCTAATTTGTTTCATGGAAATTCTTATAAAAAGGGCCCCTGCAAAAATGCTGCACATATTACTTCATTGTAGGGGAAAGCCAAAGTAAAATTTTACAAATATGTAGTAACGAAATTTGTAAGAAGGTATAATTTTTGTTTATTTTAAAAGTTATCAAATATTATTCTAGGTTTTTTGGCTGTGCTCGTGATGTGAACAAAACAGAACATGGTAAAGTTATAATGCATTCTGCCATTTGCATTTAAACCTTGAAAGCTGATGTGTTTTATTTAATACAAGCAGTAATACAAATAAAGAAAAAAAGTATTTTTTTATGTCCAATAGTTCATTTTATAGGGTATTTATTAAATTATTCTTCTTTATGTAAATGCAACTCATAAGATTTATATAAATATCTTGTGTGTTTTGTTCTTGTGTTAGATTGATCTTCCCATCTTCAACTTCTTGTTTGATAAGAATTACAAAAGCATGTGCCCTCATATTTTCATATGTAAAAATCATATAAAACTGTTCCAGCATTTAATATTTTCCATTATGACTATAAACAATTTAAGATTATTACCTGGAAAGAAATGCAAATTAAAAGTACTGTTTAATAAATATGGCATTTAAGGTGTTCTAAAAATTATCAAAAAACATATTCCCTGACACATTGAGGTATTTTTGGAGTGCTTGGAACAGTAAAACCCTTAGGTTTTTCAAATTGATGGCTCTAGAGATCAGAAACATTAATTAAGCACTTGGAAAAAAGTCTGATATTAAGTCTCAAGATAGCAGTCAAGTATATAATTCAGTGAATACTTTTGAACCATAGGCACTCCGTAACTTAAAATCATTGGCATCAGTGAATACGAAAAGAGGGGGCAAATGAACTTTGAATATGGCATTGAAATTCAAATCTTAGGGCATTTTTGTTTTATGTGCTTTTATGCATTTTTAAGATAAACTAATTTTATAATTCAGTGAAAGGTAAAAACATTTTATTAGAACAATTGCTTATGACAGAATGTGCTTGAAAGTGAGGGGGATAATAATACTAAGGAAGATAATAGATGAAGATTTATAATTTTAAGTTGTAGATTTATGAAGTATTTCGAAAAAGAGATGTGAAAATTGTGCAGTGTCTTCGCCGGGATTTGAACTCCGAATCCTTCGATGTTAGCCGGATGTATTTTTCTGTTACACATTGATAGGAAGTGGTAAAAAGGGAAGGAAATATCCTACAAAATTTGGCAAGAACAGGACATTAGACAATTACAAGGACAAATTGTTACAAAAACTGCAGACAGATTAGAGATGAAACTTTGTCTCGGGCACGTGTCCTCAAATGACATACATTGTTTTCGGAGAGAAGTGTAGAAGATAATGAACATTCTGAGCGTTCTGAAGTCAGCGATTACAGAACAAAATATTGCCCAAGTTCGTGAGGTGATCAGGGGTGGCCAAAGTGTTCGTGAAGTGGCAGAGTTGATTAACTTGAATATGGAAACTGTTCAATGCATTTTAACTGAGGAATTACATTTGAGGAAGATTTTTATCAAGGATGTTCCAAAAGTTCTGTCCGATGACCAAAAACAGTGTCGTAAAGATTTGTGTGTGGACATGCGTAGAACACATTAGAAACGATCCAAATTTGTTGGAATCAGTTGTAACATGATGAAACGTATTTTTACATATGATCCTAGAAGTAAGTGCCAATCAATGCAGTGGAAGTGTCCACGATCCCCAAGACCCAAAAAAGCATGCATGTGAAAATCAAAATTCAAGGCAATGTTGATTGTCTTCTTCGACGTCAAAGGAATTCTAATGATTAACTGGGTTCCAAGTGGTAACACTGTTACTCAGCTCCAAAAGGTGAGAGTTGTGGAGTGATGGATAGTTGTTGTACTATGAGACTACACCTGCTTGCGATGCCCTATCCTTCAAGCAGTTTCTGACTAGCAAAAATATTACTGGGATGGAGCATCCACCTAATTCACTAGATTTGGCTCCATATAACTTTTCTTTATTTGCCATAAATCTGGCATAAAGGCAACCCATTTTACTTTAGCTAAAGATGTTCAAGCGAAAACGGAAAATCTCCTAAGGGCCTTCTCGAAGCCTCGTTCCTAGAATGTTACCAGCAGTGGCAGCACCTAATGTTTTGTAAGTACACTGATTTATTGGAACAGTCTCTTTAATAGGAAAAAAAAAAAAATTATTATTTTTTTGTTTTCCTTCCTCTTTTTTTTTTCATCGCCTCCCTGTGTGTGTATGTCACATCTTGTATGTGGTTAAAGAGGTACCTACAGCAGAGGTAAAAAAACTCGATTCTTTGCTTGTTTATCTAATATTTTAGCATTTTTTGAGTGATTTAGTTGAAAATATTTTTTATTTTGGTATTGTTACAATTGGCGAATGATCATTTTCAAAACCAAATCTAATATTAAAATTTAATTCATATACCTATGACATTATCGAAAAAAACTTGGAAATTTTGCATGACTAGCAAGATAGAAATTATATGCATATAAAATTAGATATCTTAAAAAAATCCCATACAAATTTTATCAAGTGTGAATTTATTGTTTGATCTCCCCCCCCCCCAGTCTGAAATTTATTGTGGATAAAAAAAGGGAAAATCAAAAATTTCTCAAAGATGCCATTTCTGAATTCTCAGGCGGGCGCCGGTGCTGGAAATTTGGCTTACAAATTCTCCAAGAAGTGTTCCTTGCACATTCCTTGGAGATTAGTATCTCCTTGCACATTAGTATAATTAAAAAAAAACCTTTCTAACATCATGCCTAGTGCATCTACATTATTTTAGGACAGGTTTTTTTTTTTTTTTTTTTTTTTTTTTTCAGTAAGTTCTCCAAAATAACATCTGCTTACGAATACAATTTTCTACGCTAGCTTGATTTGATTCATATTGCCATTCGAAAGCTGTGCAAAAAGTAGTAAAAAAAAGGTTCGTTGAAAAGAAGGAAAATGGACCATGAAGACATTCGAAATGCTGCTTAAATCATACGAAGATCAGGTATTTATACGATCCATGGTTTTTCGTTCGTGCAGAAATATCGTAAAGGAAACGAAGATGAGGATGATGAATTCAAAAGTGGCCGCCGTTCGATGTCTTGAAAGCATGAGCACATCGGGATAGTTGGACAAGTGTTTAGAGAAAAATCGTCACCTGTCTTTTCGATTGATATCTGTTGAGACCCTGGTGTTGCAACTCACAGGGCTACAACGTGCAGATTACAAATTAAATAATCACAGTAGGGATTATTAATATAAAGATTTAATATGGATATCTCACACAAGCTGAAAACGTTACATTACTTTAACTAGTCACTAGTGCATACATATAACTGAGTGAAAAGGGAATTTCCCCGCTTAGTTCGCATTTAAAGAAAAAATAAGAATAATAAAAAATAGTCCAATCAGATGCGGCGCTCCGTCTGTTGACATTCGCCGAGCCGTTATGTAATCGTCTGTCTGCAGCGGCCGTCTCCAACATTCTCCCCCTCTTTGAGTCGACTTCAGGTTGGTTCAAAGACATACAGTAAGAGATCCAATTTCTGAGGCACCTTGATCACACGTCCAAATCTTGACACTTTAGCACCTTGCAGGATGTTACTAGAGTCATTTGAAGAATCATTAGAATCTGAATGCTCATCACTAGAAATAGGATTAGTAAAAGAGTTATCGTTTATGGGATCAGTGGGTGTGTCCGTTAACTGCACTTCCAATGGAAAGACTCGCTGAATGGGACGAAGCAGCGTACCAGCTTGAGTCTTCAGTTCTACAGTTCTGACCTTGCCATCTTTCCCAGGAATTAGTCGAATGACCTTAGCTAAAAGCCAATACATCCGTTTTTTGATGTCATCTCCTATTAGGACAATTTCACCCAACCGTAGCTCTGACGATGGATTCTTCTTATTTTGGACTATTTGGCTAGACGATGTCTAGCCCTTTTTCGAAGACCTTTCGAATCTCAGAAATCAACATCAGGAACACCTAAGCTACGATTCTCGATGAGAAATATGGCTGGGGAAAGTGGGATTAAATCATCCGGATTTTCCGACACATAGGTAAGAGGTCTACAGTTAATTATTGACTCGCAGTCGCACAATACTGTGTACAACTCCTCGGTTGTAAGAACCGCGTTACCGAGTGTCCTTCTCAACAGTTCCTTTACTACACGAACTAACCTCTCCCACCAAGCGGCTGTGGGAGGATTAAACTTCCATATTATACGTTGTATAGCTGTTTGCCTCAAATCTTTTTCCCAATCAATGTTACTAAGTTCTCTTTGCGCTCCTCTGAAATTAGTTCCGTTGTCGGAATAAATTATTCTCGGCCTCCCCCTTCTGGCTACGAATCGTCTCAATGACAACAAGAATGCGTCGGTAGACAATGAGGAAGTCAATTCCAAATGAACGACCCTATATATTGCACTTGTGAATAAAACAATCCAAACTTTTCCACCTCCCTTCACATATAAGGGTCCTGCCAAATCAACTCCTACCACCTCGAACACCGTTGCGTTATTGACACGATCGCCTGGTAGCGACACAGGCTCGCAACCGGGAGCCTTAGCCTTGTATCGATTGCATCTTATACAATTTTTTACGACTTTCCTGACCGCTCTTCTGCCCCTCACTATCCAAAATCGCTCCCTTAATATTCCAAGTAATATTTGGGTTCCAGCGTGACAATTTTGTAAATGATAATATTCTATCAGACGCTGGGTGAATATACACCGGTCTGGTAAAAAAATTGGACAAATAAATTCAGGGTCGTCTGATCGCTCTGTAATGCGCGTTTTCACCCTTTTTATACCCTCTTTGTCTGAGATGACACTCATATTGGGAATAGAGTCGGCAGAGGGAAAATACTTATTTTGTACAATTTTTACAAGAGTTTTTTCTGCATATTCCATCTCATGAACGGTTAACTCTCCAGTCTCTCGAAATGCACGTTTACTTGTTGCGTTTTTCACAAACCGCAATATCCATGCAACTAATCGAATGATGGATTGAAAATTCGAGAACCTAATTGCATACCAAGGTATTTCCCCTTCAACTGAATTGAGGTTACACAATCTAACCTTCCTTTTTTCTCGTTCTACCTCAGAGATCTCGTAAGCCAAACGGTCTGGTGGCCAGTTGTTATTAGGTTCCAGGAGCCAGGATGGACCCTCCCACCAAAGAGAATCTGAAAATGAACGAGGGAAACTGCCTCATGAAAGCATATCTGCCGGGTTTAATTCCCCTGGAACATGGCGCCAACACTGAGAAGGAATCAGACTGTTTCTCTCTTTTACCCTATTCGCAACGAAAACTGACCAATCACCACGGTTCTTAATCCACCAGAGTGCTACCATAGAATCACTCCATGCAATAATTTTCAAATCAGGCAAATCAAAGGCGGCGTATACTGAGTGAACCAGTCTCGCGCCAATGCAACAGGCCATCAATTCTAACCGAGGTATTGTCAGAGATTTTAACGGCGCTACCGTGGATTTGGCTCTGATCAATCGAATTTTGACTCCCACGGGCGTTACAGTTCTAATGTAAACACATGCACCATAGGAGCTCTTACATGCATCAACGAATAGATGCAGCTCTGAATTCTCATTTATCTCTACATATTGTGGAATACTAATTTTCTCAAGATATTTAATTTCATCCTGCCACTTATGAAAAGTTTTCTGAATGTTTTCTGGCAAGGGATCATCCCATTTTAATTTCATAGTCCAAGCCTCCTGTAATAGTAACTTAGGTAACAAGGTAGTTGGACTCAAAAAACTCTGTGGATCAAAAATTTTATGTACCATAGCCAAAATATTACGTTTACTTATCTCATTATCCATTGAATAGTTAAGATTACATTTTAATGTATCATTATCCAAATCCCATAAGATTCCAAGAAGATAAGTTATACCTGAATTACGGGAAATACAATGAAAATGATGAAAATGTAAAAATGAATTCATCTGCATTCTATAAGAAAGCAGATATTCAAAAAATGTTTTTTCTATTCTCGCAGTCATAATATTTTTCTTAAATATTCAGCTAATTCATATTCAAATACTCCAATCCATTACAATTAGTAATAAATCGATACAGTAAATAAATAATTAAAATCAATTAAATGGAATTTTAATTGCCATTTCCCCTCTAATAAACCCCTCTTTAGAGTTCAATAACAGTCGATCAGCTTTTGTTGGGGTTCATTTTTCTTTATGGTATGCTTACGTTATATATGTATGTACGAGGGTTGGAACTTTAATAATGGCAACACAGCTGAAAAAACACTACGCAACTAAACCAAAGAATATCGCGTATACCACACGTAAACTACATACCTACCTTATCTCTCAGCAAAAAGACTCGTCCTGCCTACGTCACGCGCATGCGGAGTGACGCGAAGAACGAATCCTTGTATTAGCTCGCGATCTAAAGTAAGTGTTGTCAGGATGTTTTCAAAACAAGAACAACGATGTTGAATAAATGTACCAGAGGTCGTACAGCACGACAGTGTCATCAAGGGCTTCAAGAGGCTTGCGGGAAATCTGCATTGCCTTACAGAACCGTATCAAGATGGGTGAAAGCATTCAATGAAGGACGCCAAAACGTGGCAGACATGCTGCGGCCAGGTCGTCCGAGTGTCAGCGATGCAGACGTGCAAGCTGTTGCCGCACTAATGGACAGTGATCGCCGCCAAACGATTCGTCAGCTGGCCGGACAAACAGGATTAGCGCATACGACTGTGCTGCACATTCTAAAGGAACGCCTGTCCATGAGAAAAATTGCTTCACGATGGGTTCCACATCAATTGACGGAAATGCAGAAATGGCTACGATACGATGCTGCCTGAACCCACCTGGAGCGCTATGAGCGCGAAGGAGATGCTTTTTTACGCCGTATCATTACGCTGGATGAGACTGGGGCCCGATCGTACCAGCCAGAACTGAAACGCCAATCAAACGAATGGCGTCATCACGGGTCACGACGACGTTCGAAATTTTGTCAGAACCCCAGCAATGTGAAAGTTATGGTGATTCTCGTGTACGACTGTGATGGTGTCATCCTAACGCATACCGTTCCCCCACAGCATACCGTCACTGCTCAGTATTACTGCTCATTTTTGCAGCACAATCTCCGACCAGCTTTGAGAAAAAAACGGCGACACTTTCTGCAGAACGCTCCTCTCATTTTGCATGACAATGCTCGGTCGCATGCAGCGCAAGCTGTGACTGATTTGTTCAAGCGATGGGGCTGGGAAGTGCTTTACCATCCACCATACTCCCCAGATCTAAGCCCTTGTTACTATGACTTAATTCCTAAGATGAAGGAACCACTTCGTGGCACTCGCTTCCAAACTGTTCCTGAGATTCTTGCGGCAATAGACCGGTCCATTCAAACTATCAACAAAACAGGCGCTGCTACAGGTATTCTGAGACTTCCACATCGTTGGAAACGGGTTGTACACAATGCTGGCGACTATATTGAAGGACTGTAAAACATGGTGACATGAATCACTTTTGTATTCCTTGTAAATAAAGAGTTGCCACTATTAAAGTTCCAACCCTCGTATTATGCATTGCTCATGCTTGTCAATTGCAACTTTTAATATCTCTTGGAAGAAAAATCAGTATGGGAATACAGAAAATGATTCTTAGTGACTCTAAAACTATTATTACTAGGCATTGTCATTGCACAGTGTTTAAAAAAAATCCCATTGTTTAAAGGTAGATCCTATGCTCATAGCCTAGTCTACAATTAAAAGCTGCGAGTCAAAATTAAGGGGGTTGCTCTTAGGAAGCCTTAATTAGAAGTAGTTATAGGAAATGTTAATCAATACTTATTATCTTATGGATTAAACACTTACTCCCTATTTGATCACGTGTATGGCAAACGGATATTCGTCATTCATAAAGAAAAGAAAGGTGAATCAAAGTGAGCTATATTCTTGTTCTTCCAACTGCAAAACCATCTTAAGATACTATCGGGTTTAATCTTTAAATTATTAAAATAATAATCACAACAATGGGGGCCATTATTCTTAATTATAATTTACTAATGCAAATCATATTTTGGTTTCAAATGCCTTTCATTAATTACATTAATGATATGGATATTTACTAATCTATTACTATTACTAAAAATAGTTATAAATACTTTATTACTGATATGTTTATGTACTATTTTTTTAAAAAGCGTATTTATTAATATTAATTATTTATTTATTAGTAAACCAAAAAGTGCATATTTATATTATTAAGCTGTTTAATGATACATAAAAGAGCACTTCAAAACTTTTCGTATCCTATGTAATTTGTCCCCATTCTGATACCATGTGCATCCTTATACCCATTACTGACTTACAGTGAAGAACAGAGGAGAACTCTACTGAATGAGACCTAAAAACACCTTTCTTTTAAAATATATCTCCCCTTATAATCCCTGACACAGCCGTTTACTTTCCCCTTCCGTACTTAACGTCAGTCTCTTGCTCTTTGCGACCGCATTTGCAAAGTCACCATTTATTCGGTGGTAGGTTCAGGCTCGGCAGGGACCATATGGCCTGTCCCTTGATTGTGGGGACGTTACGTGGTTTGGATATCTAAGGTTGTCCGTGGGGGTTTGGCTTCCCATGGTCAACTTTGGGGGGAGACGGTAGATGTCGAACTGTGTTCTATGCTTTCTATGCGGATACGCAGCCGTTCACCATTGACTGTGACTTTTTACCCAGACTTGGTGAAACAACAATTGTTCCCCTGGGTTGACCGGGGGGGGTTGTATCTCCTTGGATCGCCTCTAGGATTTGAGGCGTTTAACTGTGTTAAGGCAGCCACGAGTTAGCCAAGTCTGGGTGCCCCTTCCTCCTAATGCACTGTGTATATTATGCACATGGTAATCTAAGCATTCGTCGCGAAAGGCCAAAACCTTCTGTCAGCTAGCCGTCTCATCGTCGGTAACATTGCCCAAAGTGCGCAGTACCTTCTAGATACTTACAAGGCCCGAGCCAAAAGTGCACCACAGGGTCAGCCGATCTCCCATCCTCTTCTCCCTACTATCAAATCATTGCTCGCTAGCATTTTTAAGTGCTCTAATGACATACAGACTCTATGCATTTAAAAGTATTCAAATCTTTTCTAGACCTCGATCCTGGGCCCGACGATAAGGCAGGCAGTAACACTAATCACTACACTCATTAGGGCAGCATGCATCTGCTTCTGAATCCCTAAATAAAATGAGACGAAAGCCGGTATTTTTTTTTTCTTTCTTGTCCCTCCCTCTCCTGATCTCAGATATAGTACCTTTATTGCGCCTTTCAAGAACTGTGTTCCGGTGCACCGGAACAGAACAACTCAACCTAACTCTGTTTCGCTTTGGCACTAAGCCAAAGAACATTAATTTCAGAAACAAAGAGTTGAACAGTCGGATTCAAACGATTGCATTGTCAAGGCAGCTGGAATACTGTCTATTTTTCATTATTTTTGTTCTCGCATCTACAAGATTTATATGTAATTTTCTTATTTATACTTACATTTGTGCAACTACTTAATATAAATTTTGTGTTTAAAAAAGAGGATGTGTATCGAATTCATTCACATTACATCGCAACAAACTGCTTCGAGGTAAACAGTTCCCCCTCCCCCCAAAAAATTCGTGTTAGACATTTATTTAAAAATTTAAATAATTATTATCTAAAATCATTATTTAAAAATTTATTTACTATACATTTAACGTCGGAGGATTAGTTTTAAATTTCTCGCCCATATCATATCTGTGTTTATAATAAAGGCCAACTTATACTTGTTATAATTCACATGGTTTTAAAAGCTGAATTTAATTAAAAAAGAAAACTCCAGCCTTTTTATGTAAAAAATAAAGTATTAAATTTAGAAAAATAATTATGGTTAACGAAATATTATTCATTTTCTTTTACAAAACAAATATGCATTATCCTTTCACCTAAGCAGACGATCTTCACTTACGTTATAAACACAGCAGAACACAAATATGGCTTATTATTTCGAATCCTTACTTTTTATTCATAAAATTTTTTGGTGTGTGTATATTAAATATAAATAACCTTTTACATAAATATTTTCTTGGGACAAATGTTAAGTACTTTCTATAAATAAAATATGTTCGAAAAACCAGTTTTTCACAAAGCGCCTAGAATAGTTTAAACCTACAATAAAAAACTTAGGGGGGGAAATGCTGTCTTTTTGTGAATTTCACTATTAATGGACTCGAGAGTGGCAACACAATATTGGTTTCCACAAAGAATAGAATATGTGTCCAAAATAATAATATTTAAGTGGTATTCGTAAGTTATGTATCGTGGGCATTATTTTACAGGAGGTAGGTAAGGAATATATTTTTAAAGCATAACACGTTTTATTATTTTGAATAATTAAAGATTTCTAAAAATAACTAAAACAGAAAGCTATCTATCTAATTTCTAAAAAGAGAAATCCAGTTACGATTGTAAATGAGGGTAATAAATGAGAAATATTCCAAATTTAACTGAATGTGTGTGATAAAAAAATCATCAGTTATAAAGCATAGTTTTCGGTATGCGAGCTCTAAAATGTAATTATTTTTTTAATTTATTTTAAAATTAATATATTTTCAGTTGGCTTCTAAAGGGTCGTATTAGAATTACAACGACCTTGACGTAACAAAGCGACGTTTTATTTCGATATGAATTAGCTCCACATTTACTCGACACATTCGACAATTTACTTGATGCATGTTTTATTTTTTAAAATATATTTAAATGGTAATTTCTAAACTGGATTTTCTCACAGCCTTATTATTATTCCGCGAGAAATCACTGTGGCTTTCACAACAAATTGTGATGGTTAGGCTAAATATATGTAAATGCTTTTTAGTTATTTTTGTGCTTAAACTTAATATTCGTAATTAAACTAATTTGTCTTGTTTGATTTATGTATTTTATATTTTATGTCTGAAATTTGTAGAGCCATATAGTATAGTGGCGGTTAAATTTTAGTACCTATCCCTGTTTTTAAAGAGATTAATATATCAGTTTTTAATTGAAATATGACAGAATATGGGCTTAAAATATGAAAACTCAGAATGTAAATTATTTCTGTAAAAATCCAGTCGATCATAAAAGTTGACGAAAATCCGAAAACCTCATGTGAAAATCTTGTTGGCCGCCAATCATTTTGGCAGAATAAAATTTGTAATTGCAAGAAAAATAGAAGCAAATATGTATTTTTCTTCGTGAAGAATATATAACATGAATTTAGCCATAGTATAAGAATCTAGTAAGTGGTGTCGCGCTGGCTCACGTTGTTTTTTATTCCGCCATTTGGCCAAACCTTGCATAAGCGTTATCTGGAACTTTTACCATAAAACAATCGTTTGTTCCTTTGCAAATGCCTCCAAACAGCTATTGCCAAGGAGATTTACATTTTGAGAAAAGGCTGTCATCAATTTCGACAAGTAGATTGGCGCCTCCGATTTTTTTAAAAATTTTTTTTATTGAAAAAAAAAATTTTTTTTTATTGTCTGTACAAACCTCTGTTAAATTATTGTTAAAACTCTTGCCTCTCAACATTCATTCTTTTCCTATTGAATACTAGTTAATTCTTTATACCAGCAGTATATTACAAAGCCATTGAATCTGTGTTTGTAAATAAAGCGCCGTATATATATATGCAATTACAAAACAATTTTTTAGTATTTCCGCGCATTAAGCTGCTGAAAAATTATCATGAAGTAAGAATTTTATACATTTTACCCTTGGTGTATATCCATCCAACTTTTACCTTCCTTGGTGAGTTCTGTTCTTTTTGTTCTTATATGGTGGTAAATTGTGCATTTTTTGCTTTGAAAGTGAATTATGTTCCAGTTAAGATTTTTATGCCTTTAGTTAATCTGCATGCAACACTTGTAGAATTATCAACAATTGAAAATTGGCGCTAGGCCTAACTTCGGCTATTTGTTTAGATTTTAAACTCAGTGGAAAAGTGAATTAAGTAAACTGGTGTACAAACTTCAGTGTCTTTCTGCCAAATGGGGCCAAAAATTAACTTTAAATAGTTGTGCACCTAAAATTGTAGCTTCTTGCCCGTTGGCCAAATTGCTTGTTTTGACGTAAAAACTCTAATTTTAATTGAAAAAAAAATTTAACTGTTTGTATTCGGCGTTTTTTAGGTTTTTCTATATTTTACAATTTGTTATACTATTTGAGTTTTTATATATTTTTGACTTGCCGCGAGGTAAAAACTGAACTGATTGAATGAGAAATATATCTCTAATCAAATTCGAGAAAAGAAGTTTAAATAAAGCTCAGAAAAAAAAAAAAAAAAAAAAAAAAAAAAACTTTAATAGGCCGGAAGTCATGTGGTGTCCACGTCAGAAATTTTTTTTTTAGAAAGATTTCTAAACTGTTAATGTTTGTCGTTAGTCGGTAAACATTATCAGCGTATGAAAAAAAAAATATATTTCAAAAATTTTAAATACAAATTTTAATTATTAAATAAAGATTATGAGATACATTAAAATAGCACTTACATTTTTCTTAATCCTTCTGTTATTTTTTTGCTCTATTCTTCTCTCGAAATACACTGCGATCTTGTTTGCGCTTAAAAAAATCAGGGAATTGCGGAGACTAGGCTTCGTGCAACCCTCGGCAACAACGGCTATCTAAGAAACGCATTTTCCCGTTATTCCCTTCAGAAAATTTTCAGTAAATTTCTGTATTCTTGCAGAAATTTTTCCGAAGTTTCTTCCAATTCTGGCATATTCCACAAGTTCATATTTTAAACGCGTACGAAAATTGCGGTGTTGCTTGTCTCAAGGATTGTTATTTGCATGGCTGCTGGAAGAAGGGTTATGCTCAAAGTTTCAGAGTTTGGCACATTCTCAAAATTTGGCGACTATAATTCGACCGCCTCATACGCGACCATGAGCGCAAACACGCATGCGCCTTTCGGACCGAATTATTCTCAAAATAGGGTGGAAGGATGGAGACTTTCTTTCCGGAGTAGAGAAGACTTTCACGTGATTTTCCACTTCGCAGCAAGTAATAACGCCCTTTTTGGACGAGTCTATTTGTTTTAGCAGAATGCCAGCCAAGGTTACGATTGAGACGGTCGAAATAAGGTGCTTTCGCTAATACGTAAGTACCAAAAATTATTCAGAGAATTCAAAAGATCGTTTAATTTCAAAGAATGGCACTTCCTTGTTGAAACAGACACCATATAAACCTTTAACGGAATTTAAAATTTACCAAATTAATAGATTGGGCGATTGAATTTGCCAAATTCGGCGATAAAACATGGTAGCCGCTATTCGAATTCGCATTTCGAAAATTTGGAAATTATTTTTATGAGCCTCAGGAAAATTTGAGAGCCGCAATTTGATTTTCCAAAAGCCACAAGTCCATATTTATATCACTTTAAAAGTATTGAAATAGGTTTCAAATGGAAAGAAACGTCTGATTCTAAACAGTTATTATTAAGTGACAGTTTGCCTTAATTTTAAACACTGAGTAATTTTAGTCTACCGTATTTCATACATATATTTTAATTGGATTAAAGGCCGCACCACTTGGCTGCTAGAGCCACAAGCGGCTCGCAAGCCGCGCTGTGGTTAGCCTTGCTATACAACAAAATATCGCCTTGTCTATAATATGAGACAGCGTGTTTTTTCTGGTTTTTTAAAATACTTTTCTGCAGCTCAACACTTAAATTTGTATTAACCCAAAGGGGCGTTAGACGAAAGGTCTATTAGTCCCAAAAGGGCAGTTTGCGTCGTTTCACTTTTTGCATTGATTCACTTTCCAAACTGTTGCCACCCAATATTATCGCCATGTATTACATTTAAAGAAACTAAATAATGAAGAATTCGCATGAATGTTTCTCGCACTGTGAAAAAATGACGGTACCCAGAGCCATCCAGTTTTGAATAACGTAGTCCTCCAACCGAACATGGGCACTCGGAAGCCCGAATTTCGAATTTGTTTTATTAGAATTTGTTTTATTTCGAATTTGTTTTATTTCGAATGAATTTTTGCTTAACAAACTCAACGATTTCGAAGCGAGCAATCGCAACGCTGCACGGAAAAAGGAAAAACATCTTTATCTCCACCGCGCGAGCCTGTATATCGGAAATTCTAAAGATAGGCTGTTTTTAAATATTTTGTGATATTGCTGTTGAATCGAGTTTTATGTGGTTTAAGTGCGAAGATGATGATATTTAATCAATAAAGGTAACACACAAAATGTTAAATAACGCCCTTTTGGGCGTAATATAAAATCTGAAAGCATTCAGATGTTTTTTTTTTTTTTTTTTTTTTTTTTTTTTTTTTTAAATTTTTGTAGTGTTTTATTAGTTATTAGCTAAGCACCAGCATGGTAATAATCTATTAAACTGCGAATCTCCTGGTTTAAATAAACTCTAATTTTATATATATGTAGTGATGGAGAATATGAATCCAGAAGATAAACTCTCTCAGGAAGTGGGTCTTAAAGGTATGAAGAAATGTTTTAAGAAATTTACTATCTTATTATGCATGTAAAATCTTTATATCATTAATTTTTTTTATTTATTCATTTCTTTTTGTGCATGTGTGTGTGTGTGATTAGTAGATGATTACTTGTAGAAGAAAGCCACGCTCACTTTTACATTCGTGAATAATTAAAATTGCGATAAAAGTATCCTTGAATTGAAAACAAAATTTTTTTATTGCTTATGTTCTTTGAATTACTATTTGTAATTAATGCGTACTTTTTATCAAGAATTTTTTTCTTCGTATTAGTTAAGCTATAGTAAGTAGTATTTCGTAATTTATTAATTACATTTCTCTACATATAATAAAAGAAAGTCTGTCTGTGTGTGTGTGTGTGTGTGTCTTTCGTTCGCGCTGCGCGTAAGCTAATAGACCCACGGCTACGAAATTTGGTACATAGGTGCATCTAGACAAGAGCCAGTGCACCTCGAAGCGATTTTTTCGAAATTCGAATTCGAATTTTTTTTTATTTTATGTTTTGTGACAAAATCGCGTTATTTTGAGACATAATGGGCTATAGGAAAGCGAGATTTTATTCTACACACTCCATTTTCACATTGTCATGAAACGTAGGCACTTAGCTATTTTACGAACCTAAAATAAATTTCGTGTTTCAATAAATCGATTAAATACGAATTTATTTAACAAAGTTAGCTTAACACCTTTTCAACGGGATTTTTTCTAAAAAAGTTTATTTTTAAAAATGTACAGTTTATTTTTCTTTGATTTTTGGACACGTTAAACTTTCATCCTTGCGGCTGCTTTTACAAAAAGAATTTTGGAAAAATGATAATATTTTGTAATTTTAAAACATTTTTTAAATGAAGCTTTTTTTTTTTTTTTTTTTTTTTTTGATAATGTTGTTCTCCAGAGTAAACTTCTGCGCGGAACTTTTTGTTAATTGAGTTTCTTTCATGTTATTTTTTGCTTATTTCACTATTTGTAAGATATTGAAAAGTTTTACACGATTTTTTTTCTTCACCGGAAAGTTGGTTAATTTTTAATTAGGATAATTAATATTTGTATTAAGAGATATAGCTTATTTCATTGCAATTTTCTTCTCTTGAAAATATAAGATAAAATATCATTAATTATACTTTGCTTTTCAGAATTTTTTGTTTTTTGTATTCTTTTATGTTATTTATTGCTTATTTCACTGTCTTTAAGATATTGAAAAGTTTTGAGTGATTTTTTTTTTTAGGAAACAAAATTCTTAACCTCCTTTATACCATTTGAGTTCTTAAGATTTTGCAAAGGGAAGTTGGTTAATTTATTTATTAGGATAATTAATATCTGTATTTAGGGATATTGCTTATTTAATTTTAATTTTGTTATACGTAATAACTTTTTTTATGAAATTGTTCTGCAGAGTAAAATTCTACGCAGTTTTTAAATTTAATGTTTGGTGTTTCCTTCAGCCATTTTTCCGGTACATTTAAAAGCCAGACGAAGGCTGGCAACTGCTAGTATACTATAATAGACGCCGC
Organism: Stegodyphus dumicola; assembly: GCF_044657685.1. Taxonomy (NCBI): domain Eukaryota; kingdom Metazoa; phylum Arthropoda; class Arachnida; order Araneae; family Eresidae; genus Stegodyphus; species Stegodyphus dumicola. Next base: position 224,839,753 of record NC_140773.1, on the reverse strand, counting down.
TTAATGTGATGGCGGTTAATGCCTTCTTTCGGATATTTTTAATCAGATTGCTTACATCCCGTCCGTTTGTAATACGAAAATATGAAACATATTTCGCCTATTATGATCAACAAGTCCGTTAATATTATCAAAATATTTCAGAATCAATTTTTTAAACTGAAATAAAGTTGCCAAATAAGGTCAAAATAAATTATAAAATTTTCCAGTACTGATAAATGTCGCCAAACTGCTTGGTTTAGATTTTACTCAATCATTTAAAATTAGGCAAAAAGCAGCCTTACTTTGGGATAGGTTCTCAGTAACTCTGTCGATTTCGAGGGGGATCAGACTCATTTTCAGGAGGGGGGGGGAAAACTGAAGAATTTGTTTTGGCTTATGCAAAAAATCTGTGCCAAACTAAGATTTTTTTTCCCCTTTAATCTAGTTTTAAATGTTACTTTGGCATGTTCTTGTATAAAGGAACCCTTTTCCCAAGTTTTTCGAAGATTTGCTGGAGTAACAAGTTTAAAAAAGCTTGAATTATAGGTAAATTTGCTTTTTTTGCGCCAAAAAAATCTTTTCATTGCATTCTGAGCCTTACACGTTGATGAATGTTATTTCCTAGGGAGCTTTAATTTTTTATTCTATTTAGTCATTTTCATAATTTGTAGCTACTTTTATTTCTTTTTGAACATTTTAAAAATTATTAAGCCTAAAAAACGTCGTGATCTCAGTCTGTGGGACAAAGTAGACTTGTTAGACCAGCTACCAAAAGTCAGTCTACGCAATGCTTTTCTTAATAAACGTCTTTCAACTCCTCTGATACAAAATTTTAAAAAATCCTGAAGATGCTGTTCGCAAATCAAAGGAAAATTGAAATGAAATCATAAAATCTATGTGCAGTGGGAACGGTCACACAGATATGACAGTTAGTACCGCATTTGCTGGCTTATTTTTCCTTCTCGCGTGTTTTTCTCCCTAGCTTTTTAATACCAGGTTTGGGAAATTTTAAAAATATTCCCGTAATTTTTTACAAATTCCCCATTGTTTACAAATGCATTAATAGTGAAGAAAAAAAGATGCCCATTCACCTGCTATAAGAACGTAATGATTGGTCAAATAAATAGTCTAAATTGTCTACAAAGTACTGCTGTAAAAATACGTATAATACAAATAAAACAGGTCTGTATTATTCTGCATTGCCCCAATATACACAGTTATTAAAACTGAGTTCAAAAGGATACAAACTATCAAAAGGGCATGTGATCGTTTTAGGCTGCAGCAAACATTAATGTGTGGTTATAAAAGAAATATGTTGGTAATCAATAAAAGAAAGAAAATCTTCGATGCATTATAGTAGTAATGAGTTCCCCAGTGGACTACAGACGTAATTCAAGGCGTGGATGATGGTAATAACTAATTGATAAAGTAAGTTAAAGAATGTCTTTCGGAATGGGATAACTAAATGGAGAATGATATTAATTTTATTCTTAGTTTATAATTGCAAAGCGCATAACGTAAATGCATATCATAAACATATTGTATCACAATTCAATAATGTGATGAAAGGAGCGATGAAAGAATATTTATACCTTGAGATGAGTATTAGAATTCTTTATAAGGTGGATGATTTGGATATAAATGTAAATGAATTCGCAAGGAAAACTGACCTTCTTGATGCGCTACATTTCCGAACATGTATCTTGCAGCCACGAGTTAGAAAAGCCAGTTCAGAACTACGTATTGTAAGTATGCCAGGCCTTAAATAAATGATGAATTAAAAGGAAATTGAAGAAGAAAAATCAGTTTCTAAAACAAACATGAATAGTGTCGAATTTAACGCATGGATGGATAATGATGAAAAAAATTCAAGTTACGACATTGATGACAGAAGATAACTGCCACTCACTTTCTGAAAAAAGAAATCAAAACACATCATGTGAGAAACTGTCTGAAGAAGGTGAAATTGAAATTGATGAATTCTCTACATATGTTGAGATTAGAAGCATGCATTCGGAGTATTGAGATACGAAGTAATAGTCAAGTAATTTTCAGAAACTTTGAATCAGCTCATAAATTAATTTTTGTGTAACACTTACAGATCTGTTCTAAAATAAAATGGCGTGGAAGCAAGTATTTGTATGTGTCTAGTTATATTTGCATTAAATTAGTTAAATTACATTCCTATTTTGGAAAATACATCCCCTATTATTTAAATGTTATTGAGGTTAATATTATCCAAACAACTATGCACAAATTCTCAACTTCCCCATAAAAATTGGTAGTATCTCTTCCTACTACCTTATACACTATTGGCCATTAAAATTGCAACATTATGAAGGAAAGCAAATATGAAAAAGATATTTATTGCACGTAAACAGTATGGCATGAAGACAAAATGATTAAACTTGTAAACATTTTGGAGGTTTACAGGTGTGCGAAATCAGTAGAAACCGCTGCCACCCCTGGCAGCTAAAAAGGCTCTTACCCCATTAGGCATAAACTGGGCTTGGATGACAGGAATGAGCAACTAAATCCATGTTGCTTCAAGTCTGTGCCACATTTCATCTTCATGGAGAGGGGTGGTAGCCAGTCTTTCAGCAATCCATGACCAGATGTTTTCAATGGGTGACAGATCTGGAGACCGTGCAGGCAGCAATCGAATACCCTGTGTATCGAGGAAGGTCAGAATATGACGTGCAATATGTGGTCTTGCATTATCTTGTTGGAAAACGGCATTTGAAGGCCTCAAAAACAGGGCACAACCACCGGACGTAAGATGCCAGAAATGTACTCAACATAATTACCGTCGATCCGAACTAGAGATGTGCGTGTCATGTTCCCAATGGCTGCCCAAATCATCACACCTGGTGCAGGGCCCCTATGCCGAAATCGAATGCAAGCAGGTGACGCGCGGTCTCCTTCAACACTGCAGACATCAGAATACTTAAACTAAAACCAGGACTCATTTGAAAAGGCGACGTTGTGCCCCTCCGACGTTGTACCCAGCTTTGTCGTTTGGCGCACCAGAGTCGCCGTCTCCCACTATGCTGCACTGTGAAGTGAAGCCGAAGTAATGGTCACCCTGCTAATAGTCCACGCTGCTGTAAACGTCGACGCACGTCATGAGCTGATACTGGGCGTGCTGCAAACGTGCCCATTTCCTGACTAATGGTCCGTGATCTGGTCGTACGGTTTTTCAGGGCTGACCTCACAATATGTCTGTTCTCTTTAGCGTTAGTCATGGGAGAGCGTTGAGATCCTGCATGTTGTTCAGTATGACCCTCAGCAATCCATTGATTCCGTATTCGCATGACAGTGGTTGGATGTCGACCAATGCGACCGGCGATATCACGGAACGATAATCTACACTTTCGATAGGCAACGATCCTGCCAGTGTCGAATTTCGAAACTTGTTGGTAAGAATGTTCTCTTTATATACAAGGTATAACACGATATTCTGAGCAAACTCCAACCTTGAAACACACTTTCCGAAATAGTAATCCACTACACAACTTTTCTTTTATGCAGTGCTTCAGATGTCGTTTCTTCCTCCTGCAAATGCGCTGAAATTCTAATTATTTGCATATCCCAGCTTCTTCCTTTGCGATTTTGACGTTCATCGGATCATTCCTTCCCGGTGTTGCAATTTTAATGGCCAGCAGTGTAGTTGTTAGAATAGATTACTGCACCAGCTCCAGTACCTCGCTCATTGGTGTAAACATGGGTACAGAGGTTACTGGGATATATTCTTTCAATAGTTTCATAAGCAGTGGCTCTGATTTGAGCAGTGGGCATCTCAATCTTACAAATTTTCTGGTCAAGTTCAAGATATAGAGATGAGTAACCGTATTTAAGAGGACACAAAGGCACAGTCTTTACATTCCATACTTACAAATAAATATGTTTTAATAGAAATTTTTTATTTAAAAAGTTGCCTTAATTTTGCTTATTGTTCCTATTTAGTTCTGTAACGGTTGTGCGTATTAGTAGAACAGTATACTACGCTTAACAAAATGTCTAATTTATGAGTAATATTTGTTTTCAAAATTTAGATGACGCATTGCTGGTTACGGATCGAGAATTAGAAAATCTACATCCTGGCCAAATCATAGAAGGTTTGTTACGTTCTTTCAAAATCATATATTTTATATCCACATAAAGCTTTTATATGTTTTTACACATACATGTTATATGTTTAATAAAAATTTGATCATAAACTAACATAGCTAATTGATATAGTAAATTATAGGATAGTTCTATGGATTAATTTTAAAGCGTTGAACTTTTTCTCTAATTACAATGAAACTGTTTTAAGTTCGATCACCAACGACTCCAGACGATTTCGATCTGCGAAGTGTTGCCTGAAAGAAAATTGCTTTCGTTTGCATCAAAAACCAGGTCAATTGAAAGTTCTAGATGCATATTCTTGCAACTGTAATGATAAGGAAAAGAAAAGATTTTCGGTATTATACTGAATTCAATAAATACACGTAAAGCATTAACCGTTGATATGTATTGAATTTATACGATTCAACAAACATTAAAAACAAATTCAATAGATGTACAGTTAATGTTTTAAATTTACTGGCTGCGAAATGTTTTCGTGTTTTTCTTCCATGTAATGTAAAATAAACAAGAATAAATCTTCAAAATCTTTAATAATCTTTTTTAAAATATTGTATTAACAAAAACGTACTTGAAATATTTCATGTACCTATTTCTTTTAAACAGTATTTGCCAATGATATGAAAAACTCAATCTCAAAATGGAATGATGTTGTTCGGTAAGTTTTCCTTCTAAAATATCTCCCAAGTTGAATGATTAGATGCATGACTTTTACATCAAATTTCTTGGAGTTTGGATAAGTTGAGGATACCATTTATCAGTGCTTTCAAAACAAAACTGTATTCTCTGAAGAAGATGCGGTAACAGAAGAAAAAATCTGATTAGTTAAATTAAATCACTTTGTTGAATTAGATCAGAAACTTCGACCAAAACATTACTTGCTAAGAGTTTTTTTCGATGCCGGAAAAAGAACGGGCATTTATTATTATTATTTTATAAAAATTGCTTTCCCCCTCCGAGTGTAAACACACTATTTTTTTCTTTTAAAAGTTTCAAATGTCCCTTAAAGTTATTTCCCTCATAAATTTATTTATTAATATATGTTTTGTCTTTGTCGTGCTACTCTAGAATCATAGATATCAAAGAAAGGAGTAACATTTTGAGATGTTCCCGGAATATTGCTGTTATCCTTGCAACTATCGCAATGACAGTAGTGTAAATTTTTATTTATTCGGTATTTGTTATTCATTTTTTGTACGCTTCCTATACTACTATAGTGTGTTTTTTTAACTTCCTGCTATCTTTCTACGTCTGAAATACGTTTTTTTATATTTCTGGACAGTTTTAATTCTAAATTCATATTTATAATTACAAAAATATGAAGACAGTTTGAATAAAGATTTATTCATATTCAATCACATGCTATAAAATTTTTGATTTGCTTCAGATTACTATGAATAAAAAGTCATAACACTTCTAAAAATATTTAAAATCAATTTATTTTTTAAAACTCGTTTCTTTTTTTCCCCCTAAATTTTTTTTTTCATAAAAATTTTTTTTTTCATAAAAATTTATGGCTCAAGTTAGTATTAATTACTGCAATATCTCTTAGTTGTATTATCAGGTTCAATGTTTCTTCTTACCTTCTTCGGAAACATACAATGACCTGACTAGAACAGAGAGCTTACTAAAGCTATGTTCACTAATTGTAGTAAGTAGACAGGATACAGACGAAGGGTATACAAAACCCTTTATTTTTTTTTCTTTATATACAATGACTTCCGTACTTCGGAATACAATGACCCTCCACTCGGGGTCTAACTTACAAGATATCAAAATAAAACTAAACTCTAATTTAACTTTAGAATAAGATTGGCCTTATAATAACAGGAAGCGTATGTAGCACAGAGACTGTGAACACTACAATACGTTTAATTTATCAAGAGGATTAAAACCTCTGGCCTGGAAGGCAAAGTAGCAACTGCGTAACTTCTAAGGTAAGCGGCCTGCTTCGAACTCACGGCTTCCTCTCTTCTGCTTGGCAAAAAGGCCACACTTAAATACTTGGCGTTCGCCAGACAACTTTGCATAAACTCCTTCACGCTTATAATTCTGGCCGGAAGTAGAAAATAAGAAGTGATAGTAAAGATTTAAAATAAAATAAACGTTAGTAAAACTTAAGATCCTTACATACTTCCCGCCAGAGTTAATTAGTTTGAAACTGAGGTCTAAAACGACCTTGTTGAAAACTTTTAGCTCTAGAAACTAACGCGAGGCCAAACTTTTACAAACATAACTTAGCTAGAAACTAGAAAATTTTAAAAGAAAGAAATTTGTTACAATAGCAGCTCCCGGAATATACAACAATCTTTTTTCTTTTTCATCTGTACTGCATCAAAACAGGAGCTTTATTCAATTCTGGTTCCTTCCAGAGATCTGGAAGGAAAACTAGTTTAATGAAATGTTACAGAATGACATTGCAAATAACATATAGAATATACTTTTCTTAACATTCTTATTTCATTCATGACTATTTTAATTATCTCTCCCCGTGCTCTCTGACATGTGTTGTAAAAACACCAAACACGAATGTGTTTCTGTCTATGTGTTCAACACTTCCTCCTACAATCAAAACACTAACGTGTTAAAATTCAACATACGAGACCTCTTAACACACCCTAATTTCAACTCTAGACCCTGAGGTACTATTCTGAAAGTGGCTAACTCTAAAGTGTAGCGTCAGAGAGCCTAACTACATCATTCAACCTTTAACACATATTCACCATGATTTAATCTTTACAGTCACACGAATAACAAATTTTTTAACATTACTTTCACTTTTACCATATCACGTTATTTCTAAACATTCAAAATAACAGTTCACATGTATACAAGAACATATCAAGATGCCGTTAATTTTACACATTTGAAAACATACATTAGTAGTACATTGTTAACTTCTATTCTTTTCAAAGCAAGTGCCAATTCTTTCTACATTGAAATAATACTACATTTCAAAAAGTCTTTCAGACTAAAACTTCTTTCTTGTTAGAATGTTTTAAATAAAATTTATACAATAACTTTTTACAATATTTAAGTCTTTATACAACGCTATTATACATCAACTTTAGTTTTACGCGCGAGTAATTGAAAAACATAATAAGAAAATCGGTCACAACTCATTTCTCGCCCTTTTGGCGATAAAGGTAGACCTCGCATGAGGTAAAACTTCTTCAAATCTGCCACTTGCAGTAAGAATGAAAGATTAACTTAAGTTTGTAAAGTAACACAAAATTTTACTTATCTTTGTAATATTCAGACATCCTTTTCTGGGCCCAGTCTTTAAAGGTGCTGCAGACCGTAGCTTGGTTGATCCTCCTTCTTGTACGGGCTCGCCCTTCAGTGCTTTCCTCTGGAAGCTTCCGTTTTTCACCACTACGGCCACCCTTGAACATCTTCCTTCTGTCCTCTGCTTGTGGTCTTGGCCGTTTGAAGGCAGCTGGTCTTGGTGGAACCGGGAAACTTCTGTCGTGATCCTGCTTGAACCTCGTTGTTGGCCGTTCAAATTTTTCTTGTACTTTTTCCTCCGCCGCTGATGGCCCTTCCGCAGTTCGGCGACTTTTGCTGCGGAGAGTTCTGTCGGATGAGTCAATCTTCCGTTTCACAGCCGGGTTATAGTTGCCGTCCTTTCTCCCGGTCTTTTCCACATACGTCGTCCTTCTCCCTTCTTCATTCTGGGGGTGTTCGTGAACTCTGTTTTTTGGACGGTAGAACGGCTTCTTTTTCTTTGTACCTTCAATTTTTCCGCGGGGCAATTTTCTTTTCACTTGCTTCAGTCTCTCATTGGCTTGCCCTTGTACTTGTCGTTTTCCCACCTCTGGAACTTGTACCTGCGGTGTCTGCTGTACCGGATCCTGCAAAAGATCTGAAAAGATTTGCATTTTATTACGGTCATAGAATGGTTTTATCTGGTCAATGTTTTCGGAACAGGTTTCACCATTTCTTGCCTTTAATACTACAACAGCGTGAGTTATTTTTTCTATAACATATGGTCCTTCAAAGCGTGGGAAAAATTTGGCAGTTTTATCTTCTGGTGCTGAAGAAAGTGAATGCTTAATTTTTAGTACTTCATCCCCTACTTTATAAGTTACTCCCCGTCGTTTCAAGTCATAATACAATTTTTGTTTTCTTTGTGCTACTTCTGTATTCTTTTTTGCTTCTTTTATTAGTTTTTCTATATCACCCATTTTAAATTCTGGGGCTCTTTGTTGCACATAAAATAGTTTATCTAACGGTGTTATAATCTTTCTGCCTAGAAATAACTCAGCAGGAGTTTTTCCCGTTGTATCATGTTTTGCGGTCCTAAGGGCGAAAGCAAATTCATTGACATAGTTATCCCAGCTTTTATGAAAATTTTTAACATAACTACGGATAATTTTCACTATATTTCTGTTGACCCGTTCCGCTATATTTGATTGCGGCCGATACGGGACCATTTTTAAATGACGTATGCCCAGTTTTTGGCACATGTCTTCAAATATATTACTTACAAATTGAGGACCATTATCCGATATAACTTTTAGGGGCGCCCCGTATTTTAAAATATATTTATTTAAAATAGAATCGGTAACTAATTTCGCGGAGGCTCGTTTTAAGGGAACAATTTCGGTCCATTTACTAAAATGATCAACTATAACAAGGAGATAGCGACTTTTGTTTAACTGACTTTTTGGGAAAGGGCCCAATAAATCGATACCGATTATTTCATTTGGAAATTCGGATTTAATACTATTTAGAAACCCGGCCGGGCGGAAATTAATATAATTAACTACTTGACATGTTGGGCAGGACTGGACATACGCCCTTGTTAACTTTTGCAGTTCAGGAAAATAGACTGCCTCGCGTACGCGTTGGATAGTTTTTCGAATACCAGCATGAGAAGCTAAAGGGCTGTCATGGAGCTCCTGCAGGATATTTAATCTAAGACTAGCTGGGATAACAGGTCGAAATTCGTTGTTGGAATTCGTAGTTTTTGTATAAAATAATAGACCATCTATTAGTTCGTAATGGGCCGCCCTATTTCTTGTCGCCACAATATCTTGGTGGCTAAAATTTTCAGGATCCTTTAAATACTCATAAATGCTTCCAAACTCAGGATCCTTACCCAGTTCGGTTATTACAGTTTCTCGGGAATTTATTGTACACGCTGTCAGCATTGCAACTTTTACGGTATTACCCTGTTCGTCTAATTTAATTCGTGACAGGGCATCTGCTACGATATTTTCCTTTCCGGGGGTATGCTTGATTACCAGATTATATTCTTGCAGCTTGAGTGCCCATCTTATTAACCTTGGGGATAAATTTTTTCCAGAGTACAATCTAGTTACCGCTGCATGATCAGAATATACTGTTATCGGCGCCTTTCCAAAATAGACTCGGAACTTTTGCACTGCTAACAGAACTGCAAGTGCCTCTCTCTCGGTCGCGGAATAGTTTCTTTGTGTTTGATTTAAAGTTCGGCTAAAAAATGCTACTGGCTGCTGATTTTGCGAAAGTACCGCTCCTACCGCATAATCCGAAGCATCCGCTGAAATTTCTAAATTTTCATCCTTTTCAGGAAATTTCAACACAGGGGCTTGCGTTAATGCTTGTTTTAATTTTTCGAAAGCACTATTGGCTTCGGCCGTCCACGAGAATCTTGCCTTTTTCCTTTTTAATTTTAACAATGGCTCAGCAATAGCCGCAAAATCTTTTATAAAGGACCTATAATATGAACAAAGTCCTAGAAAAGAAGAGAGCTTCTTTGCCGTGTTTGGAGTCGGATACTTTTGTACAGCGATTATTTTTGATTCATCTGTCTCGATCCCTTTTTGCGATATTTTGTAACCTAAATATTTTAATTCAGGGGCTGCAAATTTGCATTTTTCGACATTAACTTTTAGACCGGCCTCATTTAATAAAGAAAACACCTGTCTTAAATCCTGTACATGTTGGTCTAGATTATCACTAGTAATAATGATATCGTCTAAATAGATAAATGTGGACTTTCCGAGAGCAGGTCTTAACACAATGTCCATGCATCGCTGAAATGTTGCTGGGGCGCCTGAAAGGCCAAACGGCATTCGCAAAAATGCATAAGTGCCAGACTTGGTTATAAAAGCAGTCTTAGGCACGTCCTCAGGCCTGATCCCTATTTGAAAATAACCATTCGTTAAGTCTAAAGTTGTCATAAATTTGGTTGATTTTATGTTCCTTAAAATTTCTTCTATAATCGGTAACGGATATACCGGATATTTCGTTATGGAATTTAATTTACGGTAATCAATAGCGAATCTCCACCTTTTTGGATGCTCCAAAGGATAATCATTATTTTTCTTACATAAAACCACCGGACTAGCATAACTACTTGAGATAGGCGTTACGATCTTTTTACGTAGCATATCGGTAATATGCCATTCTATAATTTTTTCCTTATTCTTATCATACCGGTATGGTTTTTGACGAACCGGCAATGCATCTCCGGTGTCAATACTATGGTTAGTAACCTGGGTAAATCCTGGAATATCACTAAATAAGGAAGCAAATTCACTTACCACTTGTCGGATTCTATCTTGCTCGTCATTAGGCAGGTGGTCGAGATTTACCCTTGGCGGTTCAACCTTTTCTACACACACTGGTTTCATCGTCAGCTTAAGAGACGCTTCATTAAAATCCAGTGTAGCTTGTGCGTCTGAAAGAAAGTCTATTCCTAGTATTAAGTGTGCTTGCAAATTCTTTACTATAAAAAACATCACCTTTACTTGTTCGTCCTTGATACGGATGTACAAAGGTACTTTACCTACGCACTTACATTGTTCTCCTTGCGCCGCTAATACTGTTGTATTATCCGCATTATATATGCGGTATTTGCGAAAATACTTTCTAAAAAAGACTTCTGCCACACAGGAACACTGCGCGCCGGTATCCAGGAGTGCGGTGGCCGGGATATTATTTACCAAGACTTCAATCTTCGGAAGAGTTAAATTTTTCACCATTACTGTATTTAACTTGTAGGAAGAGGGGTTTTCGTGGCCTTCGGATTTCCGCACCCTCTCGTCAGCAGAAATCCGTTTTAGTTTAAATTATTTTTTCTTTCGGTGCTTTCCTTCTTTCTCCACTGGCCTTGAGACTTTTTTCCTGGGTTGCTATTGAACTGTCGACGTTCGCCGGCTGTTTTTGAATGCTCGGGTTTCCTTGCCCACTGATTCGCTTTTTCTCCGTAGCCATGTGCTTGAGTTTGCTGTAGTCTTGGCGTACCAAATTGGTTTCGCTGTTGATATTGGCGTCTTCTTTCGACGTCCGCCGTTCTTCTACTTTCAAACTGGATTGCTAGCTCAAATAATTTTTCCAGTGTAGTCGGATTTCTCAATTCAATAAAGTCTTGCACTTGGGGTAGTAACCTCGGCAAAATCACTTGAATTATTTCAGGATCCGGACGGTTTCCATACAAGAGCTTGAAAACGTGAATTTTTCTTAAAATAAAGCTCGAGAGGTTTTCGATTCTTTGTTGATATATACTGAAAAGTTCTGTTTCTAATTTCGCACGATCCCTTACAACAGGGAAGGCTTTTAGTAGGGCAGTCTTGAAATTTTCGTAGGTATAGGTGGGACTTCCTGCTTGACCCAAGAGACTTCTGCCGATACATTTGAACCAGTTAAGCGCTTGGCCCCTCAAAGCGCTGGTAGCTAAGGTAACTTTTTGAAACTCGTGCACGGGGTAGAGCATGAAGTGGTCATCCAATTTTTCCAAAAAACTGGTTACCTGTGAGTTTCCATTAAACGTTGCTTCTGGTTTCATCGAAGCGCGCATGGTCTGGACAATATACCCAAATCCTTCCAGGGCGGCAGCTGGCATTTCTGGATTCTGAGCTGTTTCTGCAGGCAGCACAGGTTCTTCTTGAAACTCGGCCATGGTTATTCTTCGTCGGGCGCCACTATCAGGTTCAATGTTTCTTCTTACCTTCTTCGGAAACATACAATGACCTGACTAGAACAGAGAGCTTACTAAAGCTATGTTCACTAATTGTAGTAAGTAGACAGGATACAGACGAAGGGTATACAAAACCCTTTATTTTTTTTTCTTTATATACAATGACTTCCGTACTTCGGAATACAATGACCCTCCACTCGGGGTCTAACTTACAAGATATCAAAATAAAACTAAACTCTAATTTAACTTTAGAATAAGATTGGCCTTATAATAATAGGAAGCGTATGTAGCACAGAGACTGTGAACACTACAATACGTTTAATTTATCAAGAGGATTAAAACCTCTGGCCTGGAAGGCAAAGTAGCAACTGCGTAACTTCTAAGGTAAGCGGCCTGCTTCGAACTCACGGCTTCCTCTCTTCTGCTTGGCAAAAAGGCCACACTTAAATACTTGGCGTTCGCCAGACAACTTTGCATAAACTCCTTCACGCTTATAATTCTGGCCGGAAGTAGAAAATAAGAAGTGATAGTAAAGATTTAAAATAAAATAAACGTTAGTAAAACTTAAGATCCTTACAGTATTAATCTATTTTTCAAACTTATTACATTATCTGCCCAACTAACATCCCATTAAATGCATATCCGACATTTTCTGATGACTGAATTTGCAAACAAATAAGGTAAAGGGAAAAAAAAAAAAAAAAAAAAAAAAAAAACCATATTAAACGCATATTAAAATTAAAAATTTTTAATATGTGAAAAAACTGTATTAACATCAAGTGTCATCCACTACAAGTTTAAAAAAATGTATTTGAACTTGAGTCATTGGTAAATCTTTTGTTGATTTGAATAAAAATATGAGCTTTAAAGCTCTTTTAAGTCCTAAAATGTTTCTCAATTAGCTGTACACCAGACTAAATTTTAAAATCATTCTTTCGGAACTAAAGAATATTGTTTCAGCAGCGAATAATATTTCAATTACACATTTAAATCACTCCTGCGTATACTGGACGAAAATAGCGGGAAATTATTGCGGTCTCTAAATGCTAATCAGATTTATCATCAAATAAAGGATATCGAAGAGTGGTGATGGAAATGTAAAACTGGAACAACACATCACGACACACATCGATGTCAGCATATATATTTTTTTAATATTCTGCAGCTTTTTCTTTTTAACTAACTTATAAGGAATATGAAATATCTAATTATTGAACATATGCCAAGTTTGGGTAATAATTAATCAATGATTTAAAAAATATTAAAACCGTGGGTTAAATTAATGATTTTAACCATCTTCTTTTATGAAAAGGCGCTTATCGAACTTCCACCATCTTAACAGAAATTAAAGTTGTAACACTTATACGAGGTTTAACTAAACTTAGACACCCCGCTTTCAATGAAATTAATGTGCTACAAAGAATTTATGGGGTGAATTATCACTATTACAATTGCTAAACTCGTAAAACAAGCACACACACACACACAGAACTAAACTATTTGAGAGGGTTAAACTTAAATTATGCAACACAAAATTACCAATAACCTGGGTCTGGCATAAACACAAGCTTCCTTCAAACTATTATAAATTCTGACAATTTAACCTATTTCTGCCAGAGGCTACAAGTTTCGCCTAGACCGCGGATCAATATCAATAACTTACTACCCTAATTCTACCCTTCTATACCTATTTTATCTATCCTATCCTATTTAAATATTGGAGTGTATGAGCTTTAAATATTTAATTTGCGGAGCATCGTGGGAGTCTCCACAGACGAGGATGCATTAATTCTGATTAGAGCGCAGGAGGAATAATCAAAATTTTTAGTAAATGAAATGCAGTGAAATAAGGTCGTTCAGGGACATCTCGACACCTTAAGGGAAATTATGAATAACTGGTTGACGTTTAAGGATTTTATCATTTATTTTTACAGAAAATAATTATTTCTGTATTAGTAACACTATCAGGGTCAATGTTCCTTCTTACCTTCTTCGGGAACATGCAAGGACCTGACTCGGAACAGAGAGCTTACTAAAGCTATGTTCAAAACTGTGGGAAGTAGACAGGATACACAAGAAGGGTATACAAAACCCTTTATTTTTCTCTATTTGCAAAAACTTCCGTACTTCGGAATACACCGACCCGCTACTTGGGGTCAAAACGTAAAAGTATAAAAATAAAACTAAACTCTAATTTAACTTTAGAATAATAAACGTGGAAGATTGGCCTTATATTAACAGGAAGCGTATGTAGTACAGAGAACTGTGAACACTACAATACGTTTAAATTTATCAAGAGTATTAAAACCTCTGGCCTGGAAGGCAAACAGCAACTGCGTAAAACTTCTAAGGTAAGCGGCCTGCTTCGACTCACTGCTTCCTCTCTCTCGCTTGGCAAAAAGCCACAACTTAAATACTTGGCGTTCGCCAGACAAACTTTGCATAAAAACCTTAACGCTTATAATTCTGGCCGGAAGTAGAAAATAAGAAGTGATAGTAAAGATTTAAAATAAAATAAACGTTAGTAAAACTTAAGATCCTTACAACACATTATGAAAATTTGGCTTACCTGGAAAACATCATAGGTCATATAAATGCAATGAAAAACATAAAAGCCAGATGTCCACTTCTCTCTTAACTGCGGGAGATCTCGACAGGTATCTACAGGGCGGCAGGTACAATTCAGAACAATGGCTTTTTTTTAAGCAATAAGAACAATGCACAATGGAAAGGTAAGATTGACTAAACACATATTAACAATGCAACAATATATATCCTCCCTTTTTGTTGCACGTAAACTGGGGTTGATTCCCATTTTGTACACACGCCTCATGGAACCACGTACTACAACACTCTCCAACACATTTCACCCACTTCTGCCCGGCAATATCATCAAAATAGTACCCACCGCACTCGCCACAGTAATTTTCACTGTCTTCGAGATCCCTCGAGGACAGGCCTCGAGGTTGAGTTCCTCCCTGTCGTCTACTTCACTGTGCTGGTGTTTTACTGCGCAGTTGACTCCTGTATTCTGTGGATGTTATAATGACTGATTCTTATTTTTTCCTCCTATTCCGTACAGAGTGGTTCTGTTCTGTACTACTGGTACAGGGAATAACTCCGAAAATGATGTAGAAACTGATGCAGTAAATGGTGACGATGACCTCTGGAGGTTATTGTCTTCCTCCACCATAACTGGAATGTTGCCATTTGTAGTTGACATGAGTTCATATTCAAACACATTGTCTTCCAAAATAAATTCCAAAATATTTTATGGGTATGTTCTACATTTTCGAAAGCTATTGGCAAAATTGCCTGACTCGATTGTCGAAATCTTCCCGTAACCTAATTTCGAAATCTTCCCGAGTTACACATTTCTATGAAAGATGGCAGCCCCCCCCTCTGACTGGCTATGAAATCTTTTTGCGTAGACATCCATGTTCCTGAATGCCTGAGCTTACTACCTAGTCATTTGGAAATCGCCAAAAATCGAAGTCATCGTCCACATTTATCTTCGTTATCAAAGCCAATCTTATGCATTGCAAACTAGGAAGAACTTACCCGACATATTATTAATATTTATTTTCTTGATCAATCTCTGACTTTACAACACTTTCGATTCACAATGACGCACTACACTCGTTGGTAATTCCAATACAGTGGTTTCCATATGCGACACCAGGGTGCAGATCACTCTAATAAGGGACTTCCTTAAAAGTGTCGAGATGTCCCTGAACTACTATATAGATAGGAGTGTACTAAGTCTCTCACATATGGCTATGCGGCTTATATGGCTTAAATTCATTATTAAATAACTTGTTTTAGATTAGTTCTAATTCAGGATTTGGTAGCAGCGAGGCATCATTCACGCACATAACAGTAGTGATTAATCAACTAAACAGTCATACTTCTTTTTCTTTTATTATAAGCTGTGTGTTTAACAATGTTATTTATCTTCTTATTTCAGACAATCTATGGAAGCAGAAGCCATGCAGATGGCCAAATTTGAAAATTTGTTAAAGCAAGCATATGTTCTAGAGGCTGAGTGTTTGAAAGAGAAACTAGAGAGAGTAAAAAGGCGCATTGAAGGGAAGATTTAAAAGCGCTTTACTGATCATTTTCTTCTATCTTATACGTCTAATCTGTACAATTTCACAGCTCAGTTCAATTAACGCCAATAAACTGTAAATTTTTCAATAAACCAATAAGTATAATAATAAGTATTTTGTTTAACGCATATCATAAGTTAGCAGTTTTAACTGCTCATTTTTATTCTTATACTTTTATTAGAAACTTTTATTTTGCATAATGATTCATTCCATGATACATTACTGCATTTTTTGATATGCCTTTTACGCTGTGAATGAAAAAATACCACTTAATAATGGAAAAGGAGATTAAAAATTTGTAAGCGGGGAGAAAAAAAAAAGCTATAAGGCTGTCAACAAGGTCATTTTGATCAGAAGGAATTTCCGTTTATCGGGGCAATTAAAAAAAAACAGTTGCTTTAATTGGTTTAGTGAAGAACATTCCGATTTAATATGAGATTGTCTTAAGGTACTTTAAATGTAGAATATCGAATAAACGTACGGCCCAGTGGCGTAGCTAAGTTGGGGGCAAGGGGGGACATCTGTCTTTGGAGGTAGCCAATCCATGTGGCGCCAAATTGATGTTACGAAATTTTAGAATGAAATGCTTTTCATTCATGGCTGACAGAAAGGGACGCAAAATTTTCAGCTGTCCCCGGGTGCTGAAAACGCTAGCTACGGCTCTGTATGGCCTGCCTGTTATTAATATTTTCAAGAGCTCGTTGTACTAATAATTTTTTAGTTCTAAAATATTGGGAGGGGGGAGATGGACGAAATGTACTCTTTATATGTCATTCAGTGTAAATACTTGTAGTAAATAACTGACATAAAAGGTCTCCATGCAGTAAAAATAAAAAATAAAATTTCAAAACACAAAACTTTAATCGAAAACACAATTAGGAAATACTACTCGTTTATTGCATCATTGTCATACTCAGCCCAATTTAATAGAAAACAGAATCAAGAAATTCTATTCGCCATTGCATCCTTCTCGTGTTAAGCACATTTACATGCAGTATTAGGTCGATGGAGGAGTTACATTAGGATTATAAATGTTTAGAAGTTCCTGTCTCTTGTTTTAAAGAAAAAAATAATAATAATGTAAAAAATTCAGATTTTAAATTACGTCCAAAGAAGTGTTTTCTTAACGTCTTGTGTGTTACCTTTAATTATTTAATATCATGTTCTTTGCACTTAAACCATAAAATTCAGTTCAACAGCAATGTCGCAAAGTAATTTTAAAAAGAGCATATGTTTAGAATTTCCGATACACAATTCCGCGCGCTGGAGATAAAAAGGTTTCCCCCCTCCGTAGAGTGTTGCCATGGCTCGCTTTGAAATCGTTGAGTTTATCAAAAATTCGTTAAAGTCTTACAAAAACATAAAACAAATTTCATAAAACAAATTTCAAATTTGGGCTTTTAAATGCCCATATTCGCAATAGGATGACGTCATTCAAAATTGGATAGCTGTAGGTACCGTTGTTTTATCACAATGCGAGAAACATACATACATTTATGCAAATTCTCCATTATTTAATTTCTTTAAATATAATACAGGGCGATAATATTTTGTGGCAACGATTTGAAAAGTGATACAGCCTTTCAAATGTTTTGACGCAAAATGCCAAAACGAAATTAATAATAGTCCTTCAGGGCAAATTACCTTTGGACTAAAAAGAAGAAGAAGCTCTTACTTTGAATAACGATTAATTTCAAAATGTGCTGCTACATTTCTAAAATCGAAATCCAGGAAATCTTGCTGCAGGTCAGCACCAGAAGATAAATATTTACAATTGATCTCTAGGCTAAAGCAAACATAACCTAAAACTTTGTCCAATCCAAAAACCTTTATGGCCCGCTTTGAAAAGGTATTTTATTCTGGCACGTCACATTGTATATAAATATATATATATAAATTCTTTTGAGGTGAAAATTTAAAATAAAATATTAATGTTTTTATCATTCTTCGTATTCGTAAACTAACAATAGAACTGCTAAACAATAATGACTGTTCATAAATAGTTATAACAATTATAATCAATAAGACAATTGAATAATATGATATTTACTATTATCAATGCGATATTTATTTATTTATTTTCACTAAGTTTTGTAAGTCAATCTCAGTACTTGCCCATTGTAATTGATGTTGCAGGTTTTCGTCACTTAAGGACTCATGTGATTTACGTTTCTTGAATTTCGTGATTTTCATCCTTAAAAAAAAAAAAAATTTTTTTTAATGTTTCGCAGACATAAGTTGGTGCAAAAGCACTCACAACTTTTTGATGCCGCATTTCCCAAATTTCATGAATTCTTCCGCGGGCCCCAAAATTTGACAGAGCGGGCAGCGGGTTTGGCTATAGCAAAAATTTTAGTCTCAGTTAAATGAAATATTATCCGCCCACACTTAAATCTTCACATTTATTAGGTATTTTCTTCCTTCTTAATGCGTGCCTTCGTGGTGTAATAGTTAGCACACTTGGCGCGTATTCGAGAGGTCCAGGGTTCGAGTCCCGGCGAGGGCATTGCTCATTTTTCACGTATTCTGTTTCGAAATAATTTAATGTCTCTACAATGGCGCCCGAACTAAAAGATGGTGGATGATGATGCTTCACCACCAGGATTTGGCGACTGGGTGCCCTAATCACAGTCGCCCTTTAAAAGGGGGAGTATATAAGGTATTTTATCCCTCCTTAATGCGTGCCTTCGTTGGTAACGGTTTGCATACTCCAAGCATATTCGAGAGGTCCAGGGTTCGGATCCCGGCGAGAGCATTGCTCATTTTTCACGTTATCTGCTTCGAAATAACCTGATGTCTCTACAAACTATGCATCTTATAAGTATCTAAATAGGAAATTTTCTATTTAAATGTAAGAGAACTGATATAAATACATAGTGAAACACACTATGCTAAAATAAAAGTTTTTGAGATTATTTAACAAAGGACCTAAAGGCCATCCTCAATAAAGTCACAGAAATGAAAATTTGAAGTAGCTGGTAGGTTGTTAATATGATGAAGTTAACTAAAATAAAAAGAAGTTTGAAATCCTTAGATTACAAGCTAATAACTCCAAAGATTTACGTTTAAAATTTTAAAAAAATGCGATCAGATATTCGTGTGCTGATTCAAGTTTAATACCTAGACGGTTTTTAAACGATAAACAATTATGATTAGTCTATTAGCTTTAGATTTAATCTCCTGTAGGAGGGCAAAGAACAGATATCACAATATCTTTAGTTGCAAATACTATTAAAGATTCTCCAAGAATATGTGGTTTTGTCATTGGAGCTATGATCAAACTAGGTAGAAATGATGCTTCCATTGCTCATTTGTTGATTATGGCGAAGGAATGAAGAGAATGTAATTTTCATTTCAATTCGTTTTCGTAAAGAAAAAGAAAAAAGAATCTTAAAAGTGAAGCAACAACCTGTGTGTGTTAGGCGTAAATTTTTATTATAGAAACGCTATCCATTTCGAAGGTGATCGAAGACCCTCTTCATCAGGAGTTCACCCTCGAAATGATTGAGTTTCTTTGCTAAAAATCTACGCCTAACACAGGTTCTTTTCCCAAGCATTATAACAGGATTGGATCTAAATAAAGTAAGTAAATAAAATGTATAAAAATATGAAGAGGTCAATTCTCTATTCCAATTGGTCGTTCTCTCCATCAACACAAGTGTGGGCGCATACATTTAACTTTCGCAATGCGAGGTAAGGAAAATGGCGAGCTAAAGTGATGCTATAATTCGTCAAATTAAATTCTCGGAAAAATCTATGCACTTTTGTATTAACCCTACAGCCAAAACTAGCATATGGCCAGTGTGGCCACCGCCATAGGCACCAATTTAAAGGAAGCACTAAAACCGCAAAATACATTTATGTAACTGAATCATTAAGATTAAAACAAAATGGTAATAGGTGCGCTATTTTACAATCATTTTGAATATTAATTTAAATCTTTTTAGCAAAAATTATACCACCGAATATAATGTATCATTATTTGAGAAACCCTGGGCTATACGATATCATACGCACATTCTCTCAATCTTACCAGTTTGCTTTAGAAAATAAAAAAAGGAATAAGTTCTCTGCCGTTCTCTCTATTTTCCCTTAAATAAAGATGTATTAAACGGAATCTGTTCAATGTTTGGGTCGTTAAATCACATTGCGACATGTTACATTACACGGCGAAACCATGGACCTTATAAGAGATAGACTAACCTAGTAGGTGGGGCGCGTGTCAACGACATGTCCGCAAGAAAGAGCAGAGTCGATCTGGTTTACGTTAACACTGAAACCTATGGTGTTTGTATCACATAACTGTTTTTGATTATTAAATGTGATACGTTATATAGTGATGAGATTATGAAAGTCACAGTTTTTTTTCAAATAGGATTTAATATATCTCATTAAAGCAGTTTTCACTGCATTTCGCGCACTTTTTTCACGCGTAATTCTTGTACAAACATCTTTACTTTGGTAAAACGGTAAAAGCAAAAAATTTACGAACTTAATTTTGCGTAAAAATAAGGTAAAATTAAAGAAGATCTGATAATTTTTTTAAAAAAAATTAATGAACATTTTCAGGCAGTGATTTTCAAAACTATAATAACATTACAAAACGATTATTTATTTGATTATATCATCATTAAATTATTAACATTAAAGTGGATTATTTATTTTAGTAATTTATAATATTCGGAGCATAAAACTTTCTGAGTGTAATGAAGGAAAAAAAAAGATAAAATAAAATCTAGAAGCACTCAGATTTTATATTACGCCCAAAGGAACCTTTTTTTAACGTCTTGTGTGTTACGTATATTTATTGAATATCATGTTCTTCGCCCGTAAACCACATACATTTGAAAACAGCATATCTTTAGAATTTCCGCACTGGAGATAAAAATGTTATTTTCTTTACAGTGTTACGATTGCTCGCTTTGAACTCATTGAGTTTATTAATCAAAAACTCGTTAAAGTTTTGCAAAATATGAAATAGATTAAAACAAATTCGAAATTCGGCCGTCCAGATGCCCATATTCGGGTGGAGGGTTACATTATTCAAAATTTGATGGCTCTAGATACTGTCGTTTTTGTCACAGTGCGAGAAACATACATGTATTCATGCAGATTCTTCATTATTTAATTTGTTTAAATATAATACAGGGCGATAATATTTGGTAACAATTTGCAAGGAGACACAGACATTTATAGTGAAACAGCGCAAAATGCCGCTTCGAGCTAATAAATTAAATTAACAGTAAATAAAAAAAATCTTATGCAAAACTAAAAATAAATTAAAAAAATAATCACTATAAAATACAAACAAAATTAATTATTACGGTTAAATACAATTTTAACATTAGAATTAAATGTATAAAAATTAAGATGTCAAAAGTGTTTATCACTATGATGTATTATGAAATATAATTGAAATAAAATTCCGTTATAGAAATTGTGCTATAATACTCATCTATAATTTTAAAAAAGCAGCACAATTTAGAATTTTAAACAAAACTTTCAAAATTCGTTTTTAAATATTTTTGTATTTTTTACTTATTTACACCAATAAAAAGCATAAAAATTGCAAGAGAAAATTGCTTGTTTGAAATTTTCTATTAGTTCAGATTTAAAATATTATTTTCTGAAAGAAGTAGTAACACATTTCCTTACAGCATAGGAAAAGCTAAAAAAATATCCAGCTCTGAAAGCATGCAATAGCTTTATTATTATTTGGAACGATGCTTATAAATTATGCTTGATAAATATGCTAAATTGTTAAAAATCAATCTCAGTTTCAAAAATAAAAATATGAGAAATTCTAATTTGTGAAATGAGGCGCTACAACCAGCTTTTTCTTGACAATTATACACACTGCAATAGGCAACCACTGTGAAATTTCTGCAAGTCGTCCCTACTCCTGCGGATGTGATCAAGGTGACAGCCGGGAACGAATCAGACGAGGAAGAAAACCCATTTGGGTTGGTCTATTTCTTATAATCTCCATAGGCGAAACCAGACCCACGCCATCCAGGAAATCGAAGGTGTTGTCTTTACACAAAACATCTTTTAAAATTTATCGCTCATGAGGTTTGGCAAATAGATTGTTTTCAGAATGCTGCTATTCGAGGTAAAATAAGATCCTTAATTTAGCTTTCAAATGATTTATCTATTTAACTGACATAATTTAAAATATACAAAAGTTGATAAAATATACAATATTTTCTTAAATGTTTGCAGCATTATTCATGAAGATGTCTGAGCGCGTACCTAATACAGTTCTTTTTCTTTTTTTTTTTAAATTGTTAGCAGATAAGATGCGCATTTGGTGCAAAATACACAACAAAAATGCACCCAAACGCGGTACGCAGTTTACAGACACAGTAATACAGTACACAGTTTACAGACACAGTACACAGTTTACAGACACAGTACACAGTAATACAGTTTTTTTTTTTTAATTGTTAGCAGATGAGATGTACATTTGATGCAATATACACAACAAAAATGGAGTCTTATAAAAATCTCTTGAAGCAATAAATTTCTCAATAACAGGAATGTAATAAATAGAATAAAGTGATGTCCTCTTTCCCAGTCGGTAATTCTTAGCATGTCTCAAGCAAGGAAAAGTGACCAATGAATGTTTTCTGGGTTATGAGTAGGTAATCTTTTTATTATTTATTTATTTATTTTTCACGTCATGTTACGTTTATAACATTATTTTACCTTAAGTTACGCCATTCACAACATTAATCATCCACTAACTATTCCTCTCATCATTGTTGCCAGTCCTCATATCACTATTGTCATTCTTGAGAAAGAGAATGAAGAAAAGCAGCCCTGTTCTTGTGGAAGAAGGTTTTTTTAAATTTATTTTTTCTGTCCCAAGTTGCTAATTATTGCCAACATTGTTTGACGACTAAAACAAGGTCTGGGTACCATTTAAGCCCAGAACCACAGATTTTATAGGGTCAAAAATTTTCCTGTAATTTTTCATAATTTTTTTCCCTTTATGAAAGCAAGGAAAATTGACACTGAAGACAGTTGAAAGAACGTTGTGTTAGATTGTGTTAGTTGGCCCCTGGCTACTAATCTTAAAGGAGAATATTTAAAAATTTTCTTTCTAATTATTATAAAAGTATATCCATATAGTGTTATAAACTCAGCGATTTGAAACAGTACAAACTGTTAGAATTAATTAGTGTCACTTCTGCATAATAAAACTTGACAACGTCCAAAAAAAAAAAAAAAAAAAACTGAAACATTTCAGATTTTAAATTACGTCCAAAGGGGCGTTATTTTAGCGTTTTGTGTGTTACCTTTATTTATTTAATATTATGTTCTTAGCAATTAAACCATAAAGTTCAGTTCACCAGGATTGTCGTAAAATAATTTTAAAATGAGCTTATCTTTAGAATTTCCGATACACAGTTCCGCGCGCTGGAAATAAAAAGGTTCCCCCCCCCCGTAGAGTGCTGCCGTTGCTCGCTTTCAAATCGTTGAGTTAGTTACTCAAAAATTCGTTAAAGTTTTACAAAATATGAAATCGATCATAAAACAAATTTCAAATTTCAAATTTGGGTTTCCAGATGTCCATATTCGCAGTAGGATGACGTCATTCAAAATTGGATGGCTCTAGGTACCGTTGTTTTATCGCAATGCGAGAAACATACATATTTACGCAGATTCTTCATTATTTAATTTCTTCAAATATAATACAAGGTGATAGTATTTGGTGGCAACGATTTGAAAAGTGATATAGCCTTTTAAAATTTTCAACGCAAAATGAAAACAACAGTCCTTCAAGAACAAAGCCCCTTTGAACTAAAAAGCTCCAAACGATATATTGGCGAGAGAGGGTTCTACCAATGTTTTTTTAGGTGCAAAAGTCTTAAAAAGAATTTTGTGCCAACGTTGTACTTGAGCTTCATTCTTTTTTCACCATGGAATTCCTTCATGGAATAATATTATTTAATAGGTAAGCCTGAAGCTATTTAAAACTTATAAATTATAATAAGTTCTTTATTTCGATACTTCGATTTAGATGTTTGTAAAGACTGTTAACTTTGATTTGTACTCTTTTTGTGTTCTATCTGAGTAAAGCGCACTCTCTAATAATAATAAAGATTAAAAATAATTCTTAAATAAATATTTCATAGTTATTCTAATTTATGATTCTTTAACAAAACTTTGTTAAGTAGAGAATGAGTACTCAACGCCTTAACAGTGTTAAATGCACGACATAATATAAACATTATAATTTTTATCTTTATTTCATCTTTTTTATATTCTGAAAGATATATTAAATATCCAAGGAATAAAAATAACTTTCAAATTAAACGAATCACAAAATAACGTAGGTTTCATTGAAAATTTTCGGATTTCTTGAAGTTTGACGACTAAAAGAAATTTTTGAATTTCACTTCTAGAAGAGAAGTCTGCAGGTTTGACCACGTTCATTAAAATTTGCTCAGCTCGTACCATATATAAAAAAGTGTATATAGAAAATGTTTTGTGAATCAGTGATTTACTTGATTGATATTGAGGAATCGCCATTGCCCGACATTAACGTTGGCTGGTAGGGGGAGGGAGGAAAAAAAATCCAGCTTTATGTTGCAGTGTTTCACTTAAAAACACATTATGTTTATTAATTTAATATATGTTTTAATGCCAGCAATATTTGATATTTTATACATAAAACTTAATTAGCTATTTTATTTATAAGATAACAAAGAATCATAAAATTAATGTGGTGTTTGGCCTTTATTTTGAGAAACTAATGCATCAATGTCTGGTTTGATTGCTGTTGTTGCAATTCCCAGAGTTCTCAAATTGTTCATCCGACATCTGGTTCTGATTTTACTCTTTTTTAGCACGTTTCACTCTTGAAAACAGTTGTTCAGAGTATACTGCGGGGGGGGGGGGGGAGATAAAAAAAATAAATTTAAAATCTTTTAGATTTTACATTAAGCCTAGGAGCGTTTTTTTTAACGTTTTGTGTTTTACCTTTATTTATTACATACCATGTTCTTCGCACTTAAACCATAAAATTCAGTTCAACAGCAATATCGCAAAATAATTTTAAAATGAGCATATCTTTAGAATTTCCGATACACAGTCTCGGGCGCTGGAGTTTTTTTTTTTTGTTTGTTTTTGTTGTTGTTATTTTTTGTACAGTGTTGCCATAGCTCGCTTTGAAATCGTTGAGTTTGTTGAAAGCATATCATTGAAACTTCCAATACACAGTCTCACGAGCTGGGGGAAAAAAAATGTTATTTATTTATTTATTTATTTTCTGCCAATGCTCGCTTTGAAATCGTCGAGTTTGTGAATCGAAAATTCGTTAAAGTTTTACAAAATATGACATGGATAATAAAACGAATTTGGCGAATTAACGAATTTGGGCTTCCAGATGCCCATATTCGGGCAGAAACGTGTGTTATTCAAAATTTGATAGCTCTAGGTGCCATTGTTTTATCACAATGCAAGAAACATATTTTTTTAGAAAACATATTTATGCAGATTCTTCATTATTTAATTTCTTTAAATATAATACAGGGCTGTAATATTTGGTGGCAATAGTTTGAAAAGTGAATTGGCATTTATCGTGTTTCAATGCAAAATGCCAAAACGAAATTAATAGGGCTTCTGGGCTAACGCCCTTTGGGCTGGGGAAAAAAAAAAAAAAAAAAAAAAAGAGAGAGAGAGAGACAGTTCTGTATCTCCCGTTCTACTGGGCCGATTGAGGAAATTCAAATTGCCTTTTTCATATCTCGAAAACGCAACTTAGGATATATATTAGATTTATATATAGCACTGTTCTAATATAAGTATTTTGACACAAAATCGGAACTTTTTCTTTTTCTTACATGATTAAGTAGATTGTTGAATTTTGGAGAATATGAACAACGAAGTTCCTGAACTTTATGTCTTTAACTCGTACTGCAATAGCATTAATTCTGTCTGCTCTACATCTCTGTAGAAGTTCCTGCTAATTTCTATTCTTCTTTCTTGAACTAGCCTGCGATGAGTATTCAACATATACTATATGAGCATTCAAATGACAGTAGCTGTTGAGCGCAATCAAATTTTAATTGTGTTCAAGGCAGTCAATAGTACATGGTTGAGGCAAAGAAATAAGGTTTGGTTTGGTTTATGTGATTATGTCAAAGCCTCGAGGGCTATCTGCATAAGGGAAGAGATGCCTTCGTGGAGGACCTTGTGGTAAAGCACATAAGGCAGAAGGTTATCTACCTAAGAGAAAGGATTTGTGTAGGAAAGAGAAACTGTCTCGTAGCCATATTCAACATGGAGAAACTCGCAAACCTGTGACGAACCACCAGTGTTCAGTGATTTTACTGCTCTGTCGCTGGTGGGCGATAAAGAAAAATAAGAAGAGTATGTTTTGTTTGTGAAAAAAAAAATTGTTGTCACGAAGTTTTCCAATACTAGCTCTCTCATGTCAATCTTTGCTTAAAATCTCCAAAATTCTACCATAGGTCTATCTTTTTTTAAATAATAAAAATAGAGTATCTCTTAGGTAGAATTTTTTAAATAATAAAAATCATCGCGAAACACTGCACATTTTTGCACACTGCAAACTTTTCATCTGGCATCTTTAACATAACTTAACATAACTTTAACATAAGGGAATAAAAGTGAAAAAATGTTGATAAAATGGTGCTAAAAATATTTACCCTGTTGATAATATTGTAAAGAACCCAGATACATAATTAATAGAGAACTTTTGTAAACATTTCAATTTTTGATATTGCAGTTACAATCTCCATAGTATTTTCAATTCAATGGCAACTTTTTGAGATACTGGCCGACAGTAGAATATCCTGACATAAAATATCTGTTTTACACGATACCGAACGATAAAAATCTATTAATGTATTGCTCACGTACAGTAGCATATTCAGATTTCTTGATTGTTAAATATAAGCAGAAGTGGTGGTGTGGTGTATTTAATTACGGCAAAGCACACTAGGGCTATCTGCCAAAGAGGAGGGATGCCTTTCGTGGAGGACTTTCTAAGGGAAACTGGCTCGTATACACGTTACACATGGGGAAAACCACGAAAATACCCATGCAGCCAGCCCGTTCGCGGGATTCGAACCTCGGACCGAACTACCAGTGTTCAGCGACTTTACCGCTCGGCCGCTGGTGGGCTATATAAGCAGAAGAAAATATAAACTCGATAAGGAGAATATTTATATCAGAGACCATAGTTGAAGAATTCGAAGTATAAAAAAATCGATGATACATAAATTAAAGCTTTCAGTGACTACTCAGATTCTCGATGATCTCTACGATGATAATTTAATGAACGATGATAATTTAATGTTAGAAAATTTAATGAACAGCGAATAACCTTTTCTGCTTTAGATGAACTTAACTAGAGAGTAGAACTTTTCGACTTTACATGAAGTTAGTCAGAATTAATTTGAAACAAAAATTGAAATTAATCTGATAGGATATGATAATGAAATTTTCCATAAAATTTAAATAATGTCGGATTTGAATTAACAGATCATGGTCATAAAGGGGAGAGTCTAATGTATTTACCACCCAGACGGGATCGTGATTAGCGACGCTAACTGTCGTATGTATGGAAGGGCCAGGTTCGAATCTCGGAAAATGTGTGTGTGTGTGATTATGGCAAAGCCTCGAGGGCTATCTGCCTAAGAGGAGGGATGCCTTCGTGGAGGACTTTCTAAGGGAAACTGGCTCGTATACACGTTACACATGGGGAAAACCACGAAAACCCCCATGCGCGGGATTCGAACCTCGGACCGAACTACCAGTGTTCAGCGACTTTACCGCTCGGCCGCTGGTGGGCTCGAATCCCGGAAAAGACATGGAGGTCTATTTCCTCATTTTTCATTGAATTAGTATTGCTTCTATTTATAAATATTATGATATTTCAGAATTTTGAACTTTTATTAAGAAAATAGCATCAATATTTGAATAAGCGATTTCCAAATACAATATTTAATAAGTCATGGCAGAATTTTGGAAAAATGTAGCTATAATATTTTGCAAAATAAATAAATAAATAAAATTAAAAAAAAAAAAAAAAAAAATTAAAAATCTGAAAGCTTTCAGATTTTACGCCCAAAGGCACGATTTCTCATTTACACACACACATATACGTTTCGAGAGCATTTGGTCTAAAAATATTTAAAAACAACGTATCTTTAGAATTTCCGATAGCAATTTCGAGCGCTGAAGATAAAAATGTTTCATTCCGCTCAGTGTTGCCACTGCTCGCTTTGAAGTCATTGAATTTGTTAATCCAAAATTCGTTAAGTTTTACAAAATATGAAATAGATAATAAAACAAATTCGAAATTCAAACTTCAGGCTTCGGGGTGCCTGTGTTTGAGTGTAGGAATATGTTATTCAGAATTTGATGGCTCTAGGTGCCGTCGTTTTTTCACAGTGGGAAAAACATGCATACAGTCATGCAGATTCTTCAATATTTAATTTTTTAAATATAATACAGGACGATAATATTGATGGCAACAATTTGAAAAGTTATTCAACCCTTTTAGCGATTCGAGGAAAAATGTAGTTTCGCGACTAGTAATCCTTTTGAGCTAATGTCCATTTGGGCTTTAAAAAAAACAAAGAAATAAAATAGAAATAAAAAATGAAATCTGAAAGGATTCAGATTTTAAATTACGTCCAAATTGGCGTTTTCTAACATTTTGTGTGTTACCCTTATTTATTAAATATCATGTTCTTCGCACTTAAACCATAAAATTCAGTTCAAGCAATATCAGCAATTCAGCAATATCGCAAAATAATTTTAAATTGTGCATATATTTGGAACTTCCGATACACAGTCTTGCGCGCTGGAGATAAAAATGTTTTTTCTATGCAACGTTGCGATGGCTCGCTTTGAAATCCTTGAGTTTAATAATCAAAAATTCGTAAAAGTTTTACAAAATAGGAAATCGATAATAAAACAAATTCCAAATTTCAAACTTAGGCTTCCAAATGCCCATATTCGCAAAAGGATTACGTCATTCAAAACTAGATGGCTCTAGGTACCGTCGTTTTATCACAATATGCGAGAAACATACATTTATGCAGATTCTTCATTATTTAATTTCTTCAAATATAATACGGGGCGATAATATTGGGTGGCAACATTTTAAAAAGTGAAACGGAGTGATTCGAAGGAAAATCTCAAAATGAAAACAATAGTTCCTCAGGGACAAAGCTCCTTTGGACTAAAAAAAAAAAAAAAATACTGAAAGCTTTCAGATTTTATATTATGCCCAAAGGAGCTTTTTTAAACGTTTTTCGTGTTACCTTTATTTATTAAATAAATATTATGCTCTTTGCACTTAAACCCTATAAAATTCAATTCAACAGCAATATCACAAAATATTTTAAACCAGCATATCTTTAGGATTTTCGATAGGATCTTTAGGTCCTTACGCGCTGGAGATAAAAGTTTTTTTTTTTTTTTTTTTAATTGTTGTTGTTTTTTGTTTTGTTTTGTTTTGTTTCCTGTAGAGCGCTGCTACTGCTCTCTTTGAAATCGTTGAGTTTGTTAATGAAAAATTCGCGAAGTTTTACAAAGTTTCTTTCCTACATTTCGGGAGAGGCTGAGGCCCAGTTGGCCCCCACTATGTAACCCCTTTGGGAAAGAGGGGAATGAAGATTGAAGATTTCGCGGAAACAGGAACGTTTTTGAGAACCGCGGAAACAGAAAGGCACCATACGAAATAAATAATGAAACAAATTCAGAATTCACAATTTGGGTTTCCAGGTGTCCATGAACGGGTTTAGGACTATTACTCGAGTAAATACTGCATAATGTACGGCGATAATATTTGGTGGCAACAATTTAAAAAGTGATACGCCGTTTATAGTGAACCGAGGCAAAATTTCGTTTCGAGAATAGTAGCCCTTCTGGGTTAATGCTCCTTTGGGCTTAAAAAAATAAGTGCATTTGTTTAAAAGGTGTGCAAATGTCCTTCTTTGAACCTTGCTGGTTATGTCCAGCAGAACCGCTAGTCTAGACTATTGATAATGTCAAAAATATAATTTCATACTGAAACCTAAAGGATTAGACTGCAAATTTCAAATCTGGTTTTGTTTAATTGAAGTTTATTTAAGTAAAATTTTGAAAGCAACTTCAGAGTAGTAGAGAATTTTTTCACTCAGGAGAATGATAATTATCTTGCGTTCGCTTCACATTCCGTTCATAAATTTTTGTCAATAATTTTCTAAAGAATACCTTCATGTATTAAGTATTACTAACAATAACAATCCTGGTACCCCTTAACACAAAAATATTTGACTATTAAAAATGTACCAAAGAATTTTACAAAAGCATTCACTTTAATTTTAATTCATATTCTAGTCTAAGAGATATATCAGCAAGACAAACATATATTTTTAATTTAAGCGAAAATATATGTATTTATATATACTCTGTAAATTGAAATGTACGTATTTCTCTGTAAATATAAATATTTACTGGAGGGAGAAATATTTTCGTATCTTTTTTTTTTTTTTTTTAAATTAGAACTTACCTGCTGGGCTGAAATTTTGGGGAAAGTGCAGAATGACCCACTGCTTGGCACGTTTTTAAGAATTCCACAAACTCCGTATACATGTACAGAGAAAATCAGAGAATTTCACAAATTCGGCATTGCGCAACCCCTTTGTCTATGGACACATCGATGTATTTTCACTTAAAAAATCAAAGGAAATTGACAAAAATCCAATTCTTCTTATTCTTGTAAAACGCGCGGTTTATAAGAATGTGTTTATAACACGCCAATAAAGTGCGCGATTCTGCACTTCACCCGAAATTTTTTAATTCCAGTTTGTGCCAATGCCAATGATTATAAGTTACGGAGTGCCTATGGTTCAAAACTATGTACCTCCACATCAGAAAAATATCTAAGTAGTGAGCAGAAATAGTAAAATTGCATAATTGGTTATCATGATGCACACTAGAGGGAGCTACATTAGCTCGAAAAAGTCTAGGGATAGAAAAAAATCAAGTTTTGATTTTTTTTTTGGCGCAAGTTTTATGATTTAAAACTTTTTTTGTATTTTTTAATTATATATATATATATATATTGTTTTTTTTTTAATTTTATAATACATAAATACGACACTAAAGCAGAAAGCAAAAGGAAAAATTTTACAGATTAATAGGCTCATTGGCATATGGCACAAATCATAGTGAAATAAAGATTAAATTTTCGCGATATCCAGGCAGAAATTTATTTCTGCGGGCATGATGTGATTAAATAGTGAACAGATTGATAAGAATGCAGAGGTGGCCACTTTTCAATTCCAGTTTGTATTCATTTTTGTAATCGAAGAAAATCCATCAAATTAGTATATCATGATTGAAACTGGAACAATAAGAAAGGAAAAATTGCGCAATCATTTCAGATTCATGTATACGTTGCGCCCTTTCTCGTAGGAGGAGATTGACAATGATGCCACGCCTTCTTCGCATTGTCGGCCAATAGACAAGCACAAGCTGATGTCCGAAATCCAGTGATCTAGGCCAATTGCGTGCATGGGTAAAGTGATGACCTCCCACATGAATTGGTCATTTCAGAGAAGGCGGGCAAAAACGTCATTTGCTATCTTGCGCTCCGTATAATTCGATTTCCAGATGATATTCTCACTTTCTGCGTGCAGATTTCAAACTGAAATAATTTAAATTAGGAAAATAATTTAAATGTTTTTAAGTGATCATTTATAAATTAGCAAAGTTAGTTTCTGATATTTACGAGAACACAAAATTGGAGACCTCTGAGGCTGTCAATTTTATTTCTTACATTAGTACGAAGTAATAGTGTAATCTGCTTAGCATTTAAATTGAAAGCTACTCAGAAATTTCCCACGAGACTAGCGGCTGATTTAAAAATTTAAGAACAAATTTGCAAATATAAACATTAGATAGCTAAAATGGCATCAGAAACATCTGTCACGAAGGATACGGACTCAGCTGCTCACTTGATGCAAATTCCATCTCCAGAATTTCCCCAGAAAGAGGAAACTTTCCCACCAAATGTCGAAATTTTAGTGGAAGAAGCTAAGCAAGCTGATTCCCTCTTCCAGGTTCCTGTGGATGGTCCAATCGATGAGTACTATTGGTTATCTCAGCCGTACTCTGTTGTACCCCAACATACATACAGCGGAGGATCG
This sequence comes from Stegodyphus dumicola, assembly GCF_044657685.1. NCBI lineage: Eukaryota > Metazoa > Arthropoda > Arachnida > Araneae > Eresidae > Stegodyphus > Stegodyphus dumicola. Next base: position 224,807,447 of record NC_140773.1, on the reverse strand, counting down.
CATCACTGTCTCAGCACCTTTACCAGCTCATCGACTTTTGCAGAGCTTCACAGTCCACCAGTCCAGGAGTGCTTGATTTATGATGCCTCGCTAACTCCTCATTATTTAAAAGGATCGCGAACCCATTTGAGGAATTCAGCATCCAGTAATACCAAGCTTGAATCAGGAAGATTTTCCTACACGGGAAGAAACAGATCAACGCATTTTAGAGATAGAGGTTAGTAGTATTTTATAATTTTGTCTTTTTCAGAAGTTTTTTTGAACTGTAGGAATATTTTAACAATTGAGTAGAATCTTATTTATCCGAATTAATTGAGATCACAGCGGTTCGGATTAATGAAAATTCAGATTAAACGAGGAGGAAAAAAAAAAAAAAAAAGTCGCTCAGAGACAAAGCCCCTTTGGACTAAAGCTCTCAGATTTTACATTACGTCCCAAGAGGCGTTTTTTTAACATTTTGTGTGTTACCTTTATTTATTAAATATCATATTCTTCGCGCTAAAACCATAAAATTCAGTTGAAGAGCAATACCGCAAAATAATTTTAAAATGAGCCTATCTTTAGAATTTTCTTTAGATTTCCGAGTCTCCGGCGATAGAGATAAAAATGTTTTTTCTGTATCACGTTGCCTCGCTTTGAAATCCTTGAGTGTGTTAATCAGAAATTTGTTAAGTTTTACAAAATATGAAATCGATAATAAAACAAATTCTAAATTCCAAATTTCGTCTTCCAGATTCGCAATAGGATTACGTCCGTCAAAATTTGGATGGTTCTAGGTACCGTTGTTTTGTCACAATGCGAGAAACATACATACATTCATGTATATTCTTCGTTATTTAATTTTTCGAATATAATACAGGGCGATAATATTGGGTGGCAACAGTTCGAAAAGTTATACGCCTTTTAAAGACTTCAACGCAAAATGCCAAAACGGAAACAATAGTCCCTCTGGGACAAAGCCCCTTTGGACTAAATAAAAATACGCCCAAAGGGGCGTTTTATTTTACGTTTTGGGGGTTACCTTTATTTATTAAATATCATGTTCTTGGCACTTAAACCGTAAAATTATATTCAACAGCTTTATCACAAAATATTTAGAAGACCATATCTTTAAGAATTTCCGATACAGAGTCTGGCGCGCTTGAGATAGTTCCCCCTCCCCGTACATTCTTGCAATGGCTCGCTTTGAAATCGTTGAGTTTCTTAATCAAAAACTCATAAATACTTTACAAAATATGAAACAAATAATAAGACAAATTCCAAATTTGGGCTCTAAATGCCCATAGTCGGGTGGAAACGTACGTCATTCAAATTTGGATGGCTCTCGGTACCATTGTTTTATCACAATGCGAGAAACATCCATACATTTATGCAGATTCTTCGTTATTTAATTTCTTTGAATATAATACAGGGCTGTAATATTTGGTGGCAGCAATTTAAAAAGTGATTCGCCGTTTATAGTAAATCGACGCAAAATGCCAAAACGATATTAATAGCCCTTCTGGACCCTTCTGGACCTTCTGGCCCCTTTGGACTAATTATCTGGAAATATGACAAAAGGTATTAAAAATTATGAAAATTTCAAAACTGCGTTATCTTAATACGTGTTTATCCCGTGCTCATTCAACTACTGACTACAAAATTATTTAACTTACAAAGAATTTCAACTGTTTAAAACAAATTTACTTTGGAGATAAATCTTTGGCCCTTCTCTTACTGGCCAAGTATTTGAAGAAACTGAAGGTCTTCTTTCGGATTGTTGAAGAGTTTATTTCTTTGATTATTAAATCGCGAAGAAATTTTAAATATTCGCTAATACATTTTTATCGCATATCCTTCGGACTCGTCGTTATCACTCTGTCTACAGTTTCTGTCTCATTTAAAATTTGATAGCCCAGGTCACCTCCGTTCGCTTTCCGTCCGTTCACCGAACTACCAGTGTCCAGCGATTTTACCGCTCGGTTGCTGGTGAGCCATCTATAACTTGAGAGGAGAAGTACTTAACTATAAGAGAAGTTTCATCTGGGAATATATTGCTCTTTTTTAATGGATGTCTTGCCCTAGCAAAATAACATGTACTGCCACTTAAAATAAATACTTACGTTTAGTCTCATGCATAAGCGATATAATCAAATAGATACACAGTTACATCTTGAATAATTAAATCTTTTCTTTATTAAATAAGTGCACACGTTTTTACATGGTATTTACTTTACTTTGAAATAACATCACAGCTGTCTTCTCCCTATTCGCCTTTTACCATTTTGAACAATTCTTTTTAAAGGTAAGATTTTTATGCTATAAGTATTCTTACTTTTTAGTTCTACAACTTTTATATTTTTTAAAACTTTAACAGTAAATCTTCTGAGATGTTAAACTGTAATTTGAAGTTTTTAGATTAATTACTAGTATTAATCTAATTAAGTTAATACTTTTTATTTAACTATTACTTATTACTTAATTAAGAGTTATTAATAATTTCTTCTCCCCTTCCTTCTCTATCTCACATCCCCCCCAAAAAAAAGGATTCACCTTTAAGGATGACGTTCTAGTTCTAGTCTATATTGGTTTCATTCGTTACCTATTTTTACGATTTAAATTCAGTTGTATAGTAATTAATATTTTTTGGTGATTGTCTGATTGTTTAATAGGTGTCTGGATTAAAGAAGTTTTACTATTTTAAAACCTTGTAGAGTCATTAGGTTATTTTTATGGGGGAAACGAGAAAAAACGAGCAATGCCCTCCCCGGGACTCGAACCTGGACCTGTCGAATACGCTCCGAGTGTGTAACCATTACACCACAAAGGCATTCTGGAAGGAGAGAGAAAATACCTTACATACTCCTTCTTTTAAAAGGCGACTGGGGATTAGGGGACGCCAAACCCTGGTGGTGAAGAAACATCATCCACCACTTTTTAGTTCTGATAACTTGGACCTCTCGAATACGCGCCGAGTGTGCTAACCATTACACTACGAAGGCGCGCAGTAAGGAGGGAGAAAATACCTTGTTAATTCTAATATTAAGACCAAGCAACTAGATATAACTTTGAAACTTATAGAGTTTCTCACTTTTATTCTATTGAACTAAGTGTTGAAGAACCTAGTGAAATGCTAAGCGAATAATCGCTTAAGAACAGAAACGTAAACTCAAGAAGGGTTAATTATCCTGTATTTACTCCAAATAAAGATTTTGCAGTCAGCCTCTTTCTCAGGGCGTACAGCAAAGTCTGCACTTAGGCTTGAACTCAAAATGTAAGAAATCAGAACTTAACTACTGACTAACTAAAGAGATTTAGCCGAAGCTAACGCAGTTCTAAACTAGTTGGCCGGTAATAATAAATTAGACGGCGAACTATCAAAAGGCACGTAATACGGCAGAGCGTAGTAATAGTCAGAGAGACGTAGCCCAAAGGCAAACGCGCGCTACTCAGGAATCCTAACTCTCTCTGGGAGTTGAACTTGACTCAAATACTATTCTACTTCTCATTTGCATTAACGCGATTTTAAAAACTTATTCTGGTAGGGAGTTGTAAGCGAAAGCTAGGAGAGACAGGAAAGAGACATAAAATAACTGTTATAAAATTAAAATATACCTTACCTTTTAAAGAACCTTTTAAACTACCTTTTAAAGAAAAAGTGTTCGCATTTTGTTACATACATGTCGATATCTTGCGTCTATTTACGAATTATAATAAGTCCAAAGGGGCTTTGTCCCTGAATGACTATTGTTTTCGTTTTGCGATTTTGCGTTGATTCGCTACAAACGGCGAATCACTTTTCAAAATGTTGCCACAAAGTATTATCACCTTATGATATATTTAAAGAAATTAAATAATGAAAAATCTGCATAAATGTATGTATATTTTTCGCATTGGGATAAAACAACAGTACCTAGAGCCATCCAATTTGGAATGACGTAATCCTCCTACAAATACGGGCAGGTGGAAGACCAAATTTGAAATTTGTTTTGTTATCGATTTCATATTTTGTAAAACTTTAACGAATTTTTGATTAACAAACTCAAGAATTTCAAAGCGAGCCATGGAAACGTTGTACAGAAAAAACAGTTTTATCTCCAGTGAGTCTCTGTATCGGAAATTCTAAAGATATGCTCATTTTAAAACTATTTTGCGATATTGCTGTTGAACTGAATTTTATGGTTTAAGTGCAAAGAACGTGTTATTTAATAAATAAAGGTAATACACAAAATATTAAAAAAACGCTAGTTTGGACGTAATTTAAAATATGAAACATTTCAGATTTTCTTTCTTTCTTTCTTTATTTTCTGATGCATGGTTTTGAAAGACAGTTGCTATGTCTCTTTAAAATAACAGATCAAGAAATCTGCTTTGCAGAGTTTTACAGTATTAAATTTTGATGTAAGTAGATAAGAAGGCAAAACAAATTGTAGTCATTACTCATAGAAATTTAAAAGAATGTACAATAAAAACGATGAAGCATTTCGATTCAGATTCTAGTTTAACATTTGAAATATACACAGTCATAAACAAGTGTATTTTCTGTGTAAAACATGCCAGTTCATTACAGAAAATCGTATTTCACTGTACTATGTATTTCCTTTTAGGTATATATGACATATCTACTAGAAGAATGAATCCTTTTTTCAAGAATCAGGAGAAATATTTATTCATTACATAGATATGATACGTCAAAGCGTCGAATATCTTAATTCGAAGTGGAAAGATTTCAAATCAATCAAAAGATTAAGTATAAAGATCAAAGATATAAATTTCCTATAAGACAAACCAACAACAACAATAACAATAAAAATCTGAAAGCTTTCAGATTTTACAACTACGCCCAAAGAGATTTTTTCTTAACCTTTTGTGGGTTACGTTTATTTATTAAATATCATGTTCTTGCCACTTAAACCATAAAATTCAATTCTACAGCAATATCGCAAAATGATTTTAAAATGAGCATATCTTTAGAATTTCCGATACACAATCTCGCGCGCCGGAGATAAAAATAATTTTTTTTTTTTTTTTTTACAACGTTGCCATTACTTGCTTTGAAATCGTTGAGTTTGTTAATCAAAAATTCGTTGAAGTGCTGCAAAATATGAAATCGATAATAAAATAAATTTCAAATTCCAAATTAGGGCCTCCAGATGCCCATGTTCGGTAGAAGATTACGTTATTCAAAATTTAATGGCTCTAGGTACCGTTTTTTTATCACAATGAGAGAAACATACATACATTTATAGAGATTATTCATTATTTAATTTATTTAAATATAACACAGGGCGATAATATTAGGTGGCAAGTTAAAGTTTAAAGTTTAAAGTTTTCAGCGCAAAATGCCAAAACGAAATTAATAGCCCTTCTGGGCTAAAAATCGTGAGATTTTTCGCGCTTTACCAACAGGGCCCTTTTCAGTATTTACCAACAGGTAGAAGAGGCGAAATTCAATCTTATATCGGCATTAATTTTATAAAAGGAAATGGTAAAGAAAACGTTTTATACCTTCCGAAGAAATTTGACTAAAGCCGTTTTCTTTAAAAAACAGGAAATATTGCCCAAATTAATATTAGTCTTTCTTGAAAAACAAAAAAACTGCGTCATCACACTCCGTAGCGTACAACCCTTTTGTAATATTAATATCAGTTTATCAGATTTCAGTTTTACCTAATTTTAATCTGACTGCCGTATCGAAAAATCCGGGTTCGAATTACGAAGAAGGCATGGATGTTTGCAAATGTAGAGTGTGTAAGGATTTATATTTATTTTAACTAACATTTTAAATTTTAAGTTCAGAGTTTTCTATAAGCCTTCATTCCCCTAATTGTCAGTGCCAGAATAGTTAAATGTTGTAGCGCGCGTGAACGCATGCAAATTTTTCTATGTTGAAGGAAGTAGTTAAAAGCCGAGTTTCGGTAGGGAAAAGAGAGAGTTAGGCTCTAGCTGCCGTCTCTGCTGTAGGTACGTTTGCTTATTGCTGGTTTAAGTGGCTTAGTATGCATTGCTGGTTCAAGTGGCTTAATATGCATTGCTTTGCTGCCACTAGCTTAGAAGGGGGTTGAAGTTTGGGATCTCGCTGAGCCGTGTAGCTTAGTTTATCACGTGTTAAACATTTCAACTTTTAATTTTCAATTATCGGACTTTCATTTACCACCCAAGTAGAGGCGAAGTTTGTTAGCGTCGATTTGACGCATTGTAAATTTTAAAGAGTTAATAAAGGGTTTGAACCCTTCTGTGTAGTTTCCTGCTACTCCAGTATCCAGATAGAAGTTAACCCACCTGGACACTACAAGTGTTTGTGCGGCACGGGGGCACTCTAAATATGTGGCGAGCGGAAAGTCCTCTCGAGAGGTTGCTGGTAGGGGAAGAAGAGCGGAAGACTCTCGGACCCACCTCCCGGAGGTGCTCTTCTTGGACATTGCGGGAAGATGGAACTGAGCAAACTCGTACTGTCATCTGTATGCTGCCCGAGGCTTTTTGCCAACGACAAGCGTAGTATTTCTTCCTTGTTACGATGAGTTTCGTGGGCTTGTTCTGGTATTAGATAAACGAGATGAGTCACGGCAAAAGCAACAGCATAACTTTTATAACTTAAAGTAGTAAAAAATACAGAAATATTGAAATTACCTTTTACAAATTAAAGGCAAAGAGACATTCGGAAAATCATTCCTAAAGTATGTCTAACTACAATACCTGTATCAAATTTACAGAATGAATGTACTAGTAACACTACTACTCAGTAAATAAAAGCCCGGAATTTAGAAAAAGATATTAATAAACATTTATAGGAAAATTAGACAAGTTAAAAAAAAAAAAATCTGAAAGCTTTCAGATTTTAAATTACGTCCAGCGGGATGTTTTTTTAACATTTTATGATTTTGTGTGTTACCTTTAGTTATTAAATATCATGTTCTTTGCACTTAAACCATAAAATTCAGTTCAAGAGCAATATCGCAAAATAATTTTAAATTGAACATATCTTTAGAATTTCTGATACACAATCTCACGCGCTGGAGATAAAAATGTTTTTTCTGTACAACGTTGACATGGCTCGCCTTGAAATTCTTGAGTTTGTTAATAAAAAATTTGTTAACGTTTTACAAAATATAAAATCGCTAATAAAACAAACTCCAAATTTCAAATTTGGGCTTCCAGATGCCCATATTCGCAATAGGAAAATTAGATCGTTCTAGGTACCGTTGTTTGATCACAATGCGAGAAACATACATACATTTATGCAGATTCTTCATTATTTAATTTCTTCAAATATAATACAGGGCGATAATATTGGGTGGCAACAGTTTGAAAAGTGAAATGGACATTCAGAGTGATTCGACGCAAAATCGCAAAACGAAAACACTAGTTCCTCAGGGAAAAAGCCCTTTTGGATTAAAAATAATAAGCTTTAAATGAAATAAATAATAAGCTTTTCGTATACCCGGGTAATGAAGCCAAGTTCATTTACTGTTTAAATACTTTACCTTTTCAGTAGCATAAAGTAATATATTATATATGACTCAAACTACAGAAATTGAAGTAGAATGTATAAATTAAGAATAGGTTTTATTTTTGACGCAGATGAAAAAGTACAAATAATAAAATAGAGAAATTCTGTGAATGAAGTCCAAAAATAGCTTTTACTTAATTATATTACTAATTTATAAATGTAAAAAAAATTCTTGCCTTGGATGAGAGACAGAGACATGCTTGATAAATATTACTGCAAAGGTATAATATAGAAAATGTCTTTATTATTTTATGCTGCATGAAATGGAAAGAGTGATAGCTGGAAGAATGTTATCGATTTTATTTTACTAGGGAAGGAGGGTAAAGGTTTCGGACATCAAATCATTTAGTATCTATAATAGAATTTCAAACACGCGGAGTACTTGCGACTAATGCCTGTCCGAATTTTCGCCCGAATAATCGCTTGTATTTTTAACCCAAAGGAGTAATTTGTCCAGAAGGGCTATTAATTTCGTTTAGGCATTTTGCATCGTCCACTACAAAACGACTTTCAACTTTTTAAATTCCTGCTACCAAATATTACAGCCCTGTATTGTATTTAAAGAAATTAAATAATGAAGAATCTGCATGAATGTATGTATGTTTCTCGCACTGTGAAAAAACCACGGTACCTAGAGACATCCAGTTTTGAATAACGTAGTCCTCTACTCGAATATGGGCATCTGGAAGCCCAAATTTGGAATTTGTTTTATTATCTATTGCATATTTTGTAAAGCTTTAACGAATTTTCGATTCACAAAATCTACGATTTCAAAGCGAGCATTGACATCACTGCATGGGAAGAAAAAAATAAATAAATAAATAAATAAATAAATAAATAAATGAAATACAATTTTTTCGTCCAGCACGCGAAACTGTGTATGGGAAAGTCTAATGATATGCTCTTTTAAATATTTTCTGATATTGCTTTTGAATTGAATTTTATGGTTTAAGTGCGAAGAACATGATATTTAATAAATAAAGGTAACACACAAAACGTTAAAAAAACGCTCCTTTGCGGCGTAATAAAAAATCTGAAGGCTTTCAGATTAAAAATTTTTTTCTTCTTTTTTTTTTTAGACCCAAAACGTATTTGCTGCATTGAAGTGATTGGAAAGAAAAATCGGAGGGAGGGTGGGTATAATGTCGAGTTAAAAAACTGAAACAGTGAATTCCTTTCTATTTTCTTAAATCAAAATTCAAAACAACTTTCTTCGTCAAAATTAAGCATCACATTATTTTCGCCTAAACAAAATTTCAACAAAATATAACAGTGAATTTTTATTTATTTTTTTATTTACGCAGGTGCCAAAATTGAGTATATAACTTTTATTTTTATTTTCAAAATGCTAAAATTAAGCAAAAAATTATTTTATATTCATGAAAAATAAAACGCATAATCTATTTGGTCTTGAGGATGTATCGCAATATATGCTTAAAGTGACCTAGAAAAAATCAAGCAAGTTCATTTGTTTGAGTGGAAAAGAAAAATAGATTCGGATACATGGAATTGTAATAAATAGAACTCTACAGAAAGCAAATTCAGCGTAAAAGAGGAAATTAATTTTTTAAATAATATTTACTTCTATAATTTCGATAATCAGAAAATTCTAATTCAATACTTTTAACCAAATGTCCTTGTAGACTTATGCAATATATAAATAAATATCAAACATATTAAACAAATTCTTACTTTGATTTGGAAAACAAACTTGTGCATCATTCTGCTCCTTTCGACGCAAAAGTGTTGGCGAGATTCAAAGCCCTATTATGGATTTTCAGCGAAATAATATGCGGGGGACGGATATGGGAACCAGCTGTCATTGCAGGTGTGCCACACGTGCGTAATGCAACATACCATCTCATCAGATAGAACTATTAAAAACGGTCCACTTTGTCACATATGCGTTGTCATATCTCACAGAAGAGAGCCCATCTTTTTTATTTCCCCCTTTTTCTCAGTAGACCGAAACGGCCCTCCTAAAACAGTATTAATAACCTTTCCAAGTCTAGCACTCAGAGACACTGATTGGACTGTAGTGACCGGAGAAGTGTATCAATTGATATTTAACGGGCTAAATTAATATACTTTCATTAAAACCCGAGGATCTGGTATAGCCTGCATTCAGGTAGAGAAGTTGCAAGATTTCTGCCGGAGTTGGTTGTCTTTTGTGGACCATTTCCAAACTAAAAACAACCATTTTCTTCTGCTTGGTCTACGGTCAGAAGCTATTCATCCGGACATCATGAAATGTAGCTCTTATGCTTTCTCTCGCCGATCTTCTGTGAGAGGTAAGTTAGCATAAAACTTCAACGCTTGTAGTTGATTTGCGATTTCGAAATTTCCATTTATAATTATTTGGTTATTTCATTTCTGTATTCGAAGATGAACTATAGACAGTGCCACAGAATACAAATAGTTCCTTCTGGAAATGCTTCGAGATGTGGCACACATAATGTGACAACTTCGAAAAATTCAAATCATCTAATTCAGCGTTTCTCAGTCTACAATATGCGGATCACAAGTAGTTCCCGAAACCTCCTTATGTGGTCTCTCTAGAGTTTCAAACAAAGCAAAATTCAAAGTAATGGCGTATACCATGTGACAGCTGCCACAGTTTGGAAATTACGTAAGGCAATCGTGTATCCAATGTTTCCCCAAGACTGATATTTTATGAAAATTATTATCGGTTACCGTATCAACGGATTTTCCACTCTAACAACAAAAGATGGATTTAAAGAACTATGTTTGTGGTGCTTCTTACCAGCATACATCCAAACATAGAACAACTCTGCGAAAACCCGCAAGCTCATCTATCTTAATAATTGTGAGTGCAAACATTTATTTAATTTTAACATAATTTAAAACATAATATTTTCCAAACTCTAATAGCCTTAAATTATTAAAAACAAACAGTATAATTTTCTTCCATTAATTTGATTACTTAACACGAATATTAAATTAAATGAATTTTCACTAATTGTATTTGAAAATATAAGTACACTGGTTTTAGCATATACTAAAAACATTGCTTTCGAAGGAGGAAGAGCGAAGGGTGGTCTGCAGAACATTCTAATTTATAAACGGGCATCCCACTTGTGCATAAAAAAGGTAGAGAAACGCTGATCTGACTATATCAAATATCAAATGACTAACGCCGTAACTTTTTCCTCTTAAGCTTTATCCCACAGTGCTTTGATCTTTACTCAAAAATAAATGAAAATCCCATCACCGTAGAAGGCCGTCTTATACTTTGTATGGTATTTCTCCCGCCTTCTTAGTATGCCTTCGTAGTGTAGTGGTCGGCACGCTGAGCTCGTATTCCAGAGGTCCATGGTTCGATTCCCGGCGAAGGCGTTGCTCATTTTTCATCTCTCCTATTTTCAAAAAATACCTAATGTTTCTACAACTTCTACACACACAACAGAAACATCACCCTGAAGACTGAACTGCATGAGAGAACGAAAAGCAGTGAATCCTGTAAAAAATTATACATCCAAAGGCATTAAAAAGCATTGATCAGTTTTAGACCCACTGTAAATTTATAATTTAAAGCAAGGCTTGGTTATAATGGCAGAATTTTTTTATATGGCCCGTTTTCATCATTCAGACAAAAATTACTTGTTGCCGCACATTATCACATCATTTATAACCGATGCTCAAGTCTGTATATTAAAGATACATTCCTTTACGTTTTGCAAAATGTTTGGAGTTCTAAATAATTTTTTCCTTTACAATGGTGAAATTTTATCTGTGGAAGGATGTTGTAATGGCTGCAAATTACGAACAGAGAGAATTTTTTTTTTTTGTGTGTGTGTGTGTTTGTGTGTGTGTGTGTGTGTGTGTGTGTGTGTGTAAGCAGAGCTGTGAGTTAAGTCTGATAATTCGAAAGATTCTCATGTAGGATTGGTAAACTATTTTAGTTATAAAATTGGTACATACCTAAACTAACTTCGTAACTTCTGGGGCGGCTACACGGGCGTTTTCGTGTTTTTCCATGTGTAAAGTGTATACGAGCCAGTTCCCCTTAGAAAGTTCTTCACGAAGACATCCCTTCCCTTAGGCAAGTAGCCCTCGAGTGCGTTGCCGTAATAAAATAAACCAAACTAAACCATCAAAATGAATTGGTCTATCGCAAGCTGAGCTAATTAAAATTTGGGGAGACTGCTTTATAACCTAGAAGATTACGATTTGTAGTTTTTATTGTTTGAATCCTTGATGAACGAGTTTGCAGATTCAATTTACGTTGATTTTAGATTTTCATTTGACACCTTTCTCCCAATAGTCAATGTATTTCTGCGACTGTTTATTTTCTTAATAATTAGACTGAATTACAATAAAATAAGCAAACGATTTAAGTTAGTTGGCAAAAACATGGTGTCTTAAAAATCATTTTAATGGATATTTTGTTCTAAAAATCTGGTTAATGCGCTAAATTATTTTCTAAATTATCGGAATATATACCAGTTTGCCGTTTCCTTATACGCGATGTAATAAATATGAGCCAATTTATCTAACATAATCAATCAGAAGGTAATTCTTCCAAAATACAAAGGACTTCATTGAAATCTATCTACTGATTTGCCAATCTGTAGTTTCCTGCCAGGAAATTAATACAAAGATAAGACAGAATTGCTGTATTTATTCATCACAAAATATGCAGCTCCTTTTAGTTAATATATTTTAGCTGAGCATTGTGTTTAAGCTTTCTTAACATTTTGCTTTTCTCAAGAAAATAATAATAATAATAATAATAAAAATCTGAAAGCTTTCAGATTTTATATTACGCCCAAAGGGACTTTTTTTTTTAACGTTTTGTGCGTTTCTTGAACGCTTTGTGTGTTGTTTTTCTCGATCTGATGTAATATCATGTCCTTTGCGCTTAAACCAAATAAAACTGAATTCAGCAGGAATATCGCAAAATATTTAAAAACTGCATAACTTTAGAATTTCCGATACAGTCTCGCGCGCTGGAGATAATTTCTTTCTTTTTTTTTTTTTTTTTTTCCTTTTTTTTTTTTTTTTTTTTTTTCACTTTAACCATTGCTCTCTTTGAAATAATTGAGTTTGCCAATCAAAAATTCCTTAAAATTTCACAAAATATGAAATAGAAAATAAAATAAACACCAGATTTGGGCTCCTATGTCTCTAGGTACCGTTGTTTTTTCACAATGCGAGAAACATACATACATGCAGATTCTTCACTATATAATTTCTTTAATGCAGGGTTCTAATATTTGGTGCCAACAATTTGGGAAATGGGATGCCGTTTTGTAGTGGATGACTACGGTCACCAGACGTCCTTTATTTCAGAGGACAGTCCTTTATTTAAAGGCTCTGTCCTCTAACTTTATTTATTTCCTGAAATAAGCATATTGTCCTTTATTTTGAGAAATCGTCGCAAAATCAAATTTCTCAAATTGGTTTTCTGCAACTCTAGATCGGAGCACCCGCAACGTATTTTTCTAAATGCCAGCCGAGCCGTACGCTGACAAATACGCAGTCGGGCCGGAGCAATGCTTGCTTCTCGCGTTAGTACCACCACCACATAACTAGGGACTGCTTAGTTTCTTTAATCTTTGTGTTCATTCTCCTTCTACGGTTTGTGCATAAATGATCGCAATATTTGGGATAATTTTGACCCTGCCCATCCCCAATCCCCATGTCACAATTTGTCACACCTTGGAAGACCCCAAATTAACATTTGTGACGTCACACGAACGCACAAACCCCCACCCCTAACACAAAATTATTGAGCACGAATTAAAATTATCATAACCCCCCCCCTCATGTCACGTTACAAGTGTCCTTTATTTTCTCCGAAAAAATATGGTCACCGTATGGATGACGCAAATAGCTAAAATGAAATTAATAGCCCTTCTCGGAAAATTGCCCCTTTGGGCTGCTAATAATAATAATAATAATAATAATAATAATAATAATAATAATAATAATAATAATAATAACAATGATGGTAATTATCATCATCATCATCATCATCATCATTATTATTATCAACATTAGTATCATAATAATGATTATGATGATGATAATAATAATGACAATGTTGATCGTTTGAAATGTTCATTGATATTATCACACTTATATATAAGTGACTACTTGCTGAATAAAAGACTCCTTTTTACAGCAAAGTGACAATCAGTATAAAAGTGTTTATCCGATTCTCTGTGAATAACAACTAAGAAAGCAAAAAGAAAATTATCAGTTAAGTAATGCATGATGTTACGAATATTTTAATTAAAAACATTCATGAAATAAATAAAAATCGCATGAATGACAATTATCATAATTAAATGCATTATAAAAAAATCTGATGTGCACACCACATGACTTCTTTGAACGGAATATTAAATTATACGCATTTTTTCTTGCATTTTGTTTAAACTTATTGGATTTAATTATATCTACTTCGCCGACAGCGCATAAAACACAATAGAATAAGTGCATTCTTTAAAATTCACTCTATTTGTTTACCATAGCGACACTCTGGCGCTAGATTCACTTAACAGTATTATATTTCGTTCATATTATAACTCAGAATGCACAAAATTTGCATCATTTAAAGAATTATATAATCGTTGCCACATGTTCTATTCAAGTACTATAATAGAGCTAGAACGATGTATAAAAGAAATTAAGCAAACAAAACAAAAAAGAAACAGTTTTTCACAGACTATTGAGTATTTCTCGTTCAATTAATTCAGTTCTCACTTCGCGAGAAGGCAAAAATACATAAAAACTCAAAATATCTGTACTAAAAATTACTAATTATTAAAAATTAAATTACTAATTATTAAAAATTAAGTAAATCTTAAACACTTATTTCCTCGAAAAAATTCCAGAAAGGATTAAACATGATTTAAATCGCAATAATAAATGAAGGCGTTTATCTTTGTTGTTGGGAAGCTACGTTTCTCTAGATTGTCAACAAATTCACCACTCAGCTGCTTCAAATGTAAACAAGCAATGACCGCCATCAAAATAGGCTTAGCGGCACTTAAACAACTTTTAAATTGTTGATAATTCTAAAAATATTGCATACAGATTTACTAAAGGCATAAAACCCTTAACCGGAAGATAAAAACAACATAATTCAATCATTTTTAAAAAAAAAAATGTACAATTTACAAATATATAAGAGTAAAGAAACTGAGATCACCGAGCCGGGTAACAGAGTGGATATATTTATAAATATATTTATATACGTTTGGAGCGGCCGATTGAAACCAAAATACGAGGTGCACATCTACATGGTATAGTAGTCCTAGTATATACAATATTCCAACCTTCTGAGGCTACTCGTTTTTGAGTTATGCGAGATACGTACGTACGTACATACGTCCGTACAGACGCCACGAAAAATTCTCTTCAGAATTCATTTTAAAGCAGTTCTTTAGTTTTTTTGGAGGAAAAGAGTCTTTTATTCTGTCCTTACGTACAGATATCGCGCAAAAACGTCGTTAAATTGCATTCGAAAGCGATTAAAGTGGATATTTTCGTTGAAATATGCTGCCTGAACCTTTTCGCGATTACAATACTTCCTTTTTACTTCGTACAAGGAAGTAATAATGGGTATGATGAATATTATTAAAATATAAAATAAGACACGAATTATTAAAGAATGTTTTTACGACTTTTAAAATGCTCTGTTTCTTAAGGAATTACAATTACAGTCTGTGAGATAAATTACAGTTTTATTGCAGACTTTTTGTTTATACAGTACATGTAATAAAGCTGTTTGGTTGTATATTATGTACTATTTGGTTATACAGTACAGTTAAAAGTTTATGGAAAGCGGAATGACAATATTTTGAGAACTTATTATTTACTAGGTCGTGCGGAAGATAAATTTAAAATCGCTATCTAGGTTTGATGTAATTTATTAAACATGCAAGGACTATCTGTATAAGGAAGGGATGCTTTCATAGAGGACTTTCTAACAGAAATCTACTATACATTATTCAAGTTAAAAGTGACGAAAACCATGAAGTACGGTAAGCAAAACTTCGTTACGGTAAACAAAACCGTAACGAAGTACTAGAGTTCATCGGATTCAACCACTTGGCCATTTGTTGAGCCACTATTCGTAGAGTGGGGTTTGAGTCCTAAATAAGTTATGTATGTTTGTGACATTTTTTTTTCTCTTCTGTTTTCAGAATCGGTCTATGTCCTGTGCTAGATATTCAGCAACATTCGAATCCGATCCAGTGTTTAGCGGTTTTAACCATTCAGCCACTGATAGGGCTTTATAGCAGGGAAAAACTTGCCATATGCAAGTTGTCGGACATAGCGGCTTGCGCGAGCAGATGGTTTATTATTAATTATTTTTTCCAAAACTATTGAGATAAGACTATCAGTTCACGATAGTTTATTACCAAATCATTGCATTAATTTTACATGGAAGTGAATTTATTCTAGTCAATATATTCGCACCAATCGTTACAGGTTTGCTGCCCTTTACCAGCTGTTTAGAAAATGTTTAAAACCCTTATTGATAGTCTGGATGTTTATCATATACAAAAAGTTTCAATTTTCGTAAATTTTCATTATAGCCAAATTTAATTGAAAAAAAAAATTTTAGTTATTAGATAGCATAAACAGCGTTTTCGTCACTGTCAGAATCAATTTTTTTTTTTTTTTTTTTTTTTTTTTTTTTTTTTTTTTTAAGGAATCTGCAATTTTTAGCCCAAAGGAGCGTTAGCCCAGAAGGGCTATTAGTCTCGAAAAGGCATTTCGCGTCGAATTACTATAAACGGCTGTATCACTTTTCAAATTGTTGCCGCCAAATGTTATCGCCCTGTATTATATTTAAAGAAATTAAATAATGAAGAATCTGCATGAATGTCTCTCGCATTGTGAAAAAAATGACGGTACCTAGAGCCGCCATCCAATTCTCAATAACGTCCGAATTTTGAATTTCGAATTTGTTTTATTATCTATTTTAAATTTTGTAATTTTTGATCAACAAACTCCACGATTTCAAAGCGAGCAATAGCAACATCGTAGGGGAAAAAAAAAAAAAAATCTATTTCTAGCGTGTATTGGAAATTTTAAAGATATGCTGTTTTTAAATATTTTGTAATACTGCTATTGAATTGAATCTTATGTGGTTTAAGTGCGAAGAGCATGATATTTCATAAATAAAAATAACACACAAAACGTTGAAAAATGTCTTCTCTTTCAGAAATTCTTGAAAAGAAAATCAGAGATGCATTATTCACGTTTATGATTATAGATTTAAATAACCCTCTCAGTTACCTTGTATTAAGGTTATTAATTCTTTTCTCAGCTAGATTATAAATTATTTCCTCCCTTCTACCAGCATGCCTTCGTGCTGTAACGGTAGCACACTCGGCGCGTATTCGAGAGGTCCGGGTTTGAGTACCGGCGATGGCACTGCACATTATTCCTCAATTCCTGCTTCAAAATATCCGAATGACTCTACAGGATTTATTTGATTTCTCAATCAGACACTACCGATACTATTCAAGACGTTTGAAAATTCGACACAATTTGTCACTAATTTAAGAAATATGCATCCAGATGAAAAAAAAAAAAAAAACCTGCAAACATTGAATTTTATTTATTCTAGAATAAGAGGAAGCTGAAAGGTCTGAGAACGAGGTATAATTTTGTCTGGGCTTGTCGCAAAAGGGCGTTACATATTCGAAGATTTCATGGTATCGAGAATTATTAAAATTAATTAATATCTGTTCTGTTATCAAATTAATTAATATCTGTAGTTAATATACAGAGTCGCTACATACCTTTTACTATTTTTTTAATTTTAATAAAAGTTAAAAACGTGATTAGTTATAACAATAGACAGTGCTATATTTGATTAAAAAGAAAAGCAATACATCTGTCTGATTTACATTTTAGCAAAAATCATTTAGAATTAGAAATGTTTACAATTTTTATCTTTTATGTGTGACAGGAAACATTTCCATTCCATTAAAAAATCTTGTAATTTAGATTTTTGAAAACTCGTAATTTTCAACTGTAAAATTAGAGTTCTTAACACGCATATAGTGTTATGCTAGTTTATACAGAACGAGACACTATTTTTGAATTTCCTGAAGTTTATTTGTGTACTGTGGTTCTCTGGCTTTTAATTGTGCCGGAGATTGCAATTAATGATTATTAATTGCTTACTGAGTATTCTCTGGCTTTTAATTGTACGACTTTGCATTTTAAGAGCTACAGATTTATAGTTATAAGCCAGGTAATCGTTCTCAGACTCTCAAGTTCAGTTTTGATTCTGCAGAAAGACTCTACTGTTTCTTCTTCTTTTTTAAAAATTTTACTTTGATCTGCAGATCGGCGCTACACCGGTGGGATGACCAGAGATGAACAGAAAAGAAGTGCGTGTGATCGCGAGCGTAGCAGGATGCGAGCCATGAACCTTGCCTTTGATAGGCTGAGGGAAATCCTTCCATGTCACAAGCCTCCAGGGAAGAAACTCTCTAAGATTGAATCCCTTAAGTGAGTGTCATTATGCAGCTCATTATTAGGCTATTGTTCTCATTATTTGCTAATACAGGGTGCGGCAGGGGAACTTCCTTATTTGAAACGCGCGCCATCTAGCGATATTTATTCCGCGCAGGGTGGGGTGGCCCTCATTGAAAAGAGCGGTGTCTAAAGTTTTTTGTCATGTAGGTTTAGTACCCATCATGCAGCAGACGAGACAGGAGCGCTCGTTCGCCCCGGAGTCGTACTTTTCAACGTACTGCATTTTTGTCCATATCAATTGGCAGTGGTGCAAAAACTTAATCCACGCGATTTCTTTCACGAAAAAATGCATGCAAAGCCCTTCTTGACAATACGCCTCATGATGCCCTTCTGTTCTTTAGCCGATGACCAGGCTCATTGTTATCTTTCCGGTTGCAGCATGCATTAAGCAAAACATGCGATAATGGAGTGGCACGAATCCCCGAGAATTTCATGAGCAGCCCCTCCATACAGAACGTGTGACCGTTTGGTGTTCCAGAATAGGCATCATTGGACCATGGTTTTGGAAGAGCATTTTCCTGGATGCGTTATCTCCTTGCGGGGCGATCTTCAGTGGCCAGCGCGTTCGCCTGATTTAGCCATGTGGGATTTCTTTTTGTGGTGCTATTTGAAATCTCCATCGTCCAAAGACTCAACTGAAGAACAATATTCAAGCTGCTATGGAAAACATACCCGTTGATAGGCTGATAAAAGTGGAAGGAAACTTCAAAATTCGACTATCTCAATGCATTGACCAGAACGGAGGCCACGTTAATGATATTGTTTTTAAACCATAATTACAAAAAAAAAAAAAAAAAAAAAAAAAAAAAAAAGAGAGAGAGAGAGAGAGAGAAAGAAAGAAAACTTTAAATGTCTCTGTATAACTTGGAAAAATATTAAACTGATATCGTTTATACTATTTGTGCTATTCATTTTTAAAATAAGGTAGTTTCCCTGCCACACCCTGTATCCTCTGCTATTCTCTTTAATTAACTTACAACTACCTTCTACATTTTTAAGCAAAAATTATTACATTTCTTATGATAAAAATACAGCATACAATTATAAACTTGTATTCTGTCGTGAAAAGGAAATGAAAGGTACACTGCGCAAAAAATGGGGGGGGGGCAGTTCTATATTTTCCGTTCTACTGGGCCAGTTAACGAAATACACCTTGCATTTTTCATGTCTCGAAAGCGCGACTTAGGATATGTATTAGATTTATATATAGCATTGTTCTACTATAGGCATATCGACACAAAATCGGACTTTTTCTGAAATGACGTGCCGATTTTTTTTTTTTTTTTTTTTTTCTATATTTTCATTCTACGACTCAAATTATACGAAAATACCAAGTTTTGTCAAAATCGCAAGATCAGTTTTTAAAAAATTAGCTTTCAAATTTTAGCTCTTCCATGTTAATTGAATTTGGTAAATATTTATTAATCTCTTTTTTTAAAAAAAATATTAAACTTACTTAATTCTTACTTTCACATTTCGAAATTTAGGTTCATTCCAAATAAAATTCGCCAATTTTTTATGATTTATTTTTAAAATTTATATTTTTAATGCTCACTTGGTGAGGGCATTGCACAATTTTCATGTCTCCTTCTCCAAAATATCGTAATGACTCTACATACTAAGGAACAAATTTTGAATAATTTATTTTATTATTAGGAGTAATATGATTATATTTATTTTTTAATTTGCAAGGCTTAAAATAGAACAAAAGTATCACATATTAGAAAAAAAAAATTGTATTTTGTATTGTAAGGATTATGTTAATTGCTTTAACAGTTAAGTTTTGATTTAAAGTTCCTTTCCTGTCTTCCTGAATTTCAACTCACAACTTCCGGCCAGAACGTAGTTTTAGAATCACGTTTGAATGCAAATGAGGAAAAGTATTTAATCGTGAAGTTCCACTGACTTCGTGAGAGAGAACTAGAGATTCTGGCTAGCACGCATCCGCCTTTTTAAGCTACACTCTCTTAAGCTATTATTACGCTTGGCCCTACTTAGGCCCTTGATATCTTCGTCGTTATTCAGCATTAAGGGGCCAATTCGGTTAGATTTTTGATAGCTTCTATATCTTTTTAGTTAAGATTAGTTTAGTTCTTACTTTCCTAAGTTCAAGCCCGAGTGGCGGCTTTATTGTATGATACTTTATTGTATGTATTACTGATGTATTATTAAGTATGTTAAATAATAATCACTATTTTATACTCAATTAAGTTAATATGTGTTTTTTTAGTGCATTTGTATAGTATTTTTCTACAATTTATACGATTTATATAACATTCTGCTACAATTTTACATTTTAAGTGATTGATTTCACTTTATGTATTTGTATATGTACCTATATGTATTTATCCACATTTTCAATTACCAAAGCTAAGAATCTTGAAATAAGAATTCATTATAGTCCATATTCAGAGATTTTACTGGAACTCTCAGGATTACAAAAATTTCTGGTACTCGAAATGGCTATAAGACACAGGTACATTTTTGTTTGCAGCCTGACAGGCAATTATTTTCAGAAGTTCCCGTCAATCAAGCAACAGATGTTCTGCAAAAAGAGGAAAACAGTTGCACCTGTTGGTGACGTGACGTCATTATACTGTTTCAATAAAGAAGGCGGGAAAAGTGTATAGTATGGTGACATGGGTTATATTCCTCGTTCGGTATTTGTTCAACTTGAAATGAAAACTTCAAATTTTAAAAATTCCTTCCTCTCCCCGTTTTTAATAATTTTTGTACCAAAGAATGTTTTTATTATTTATTTGGCTGATTCAGTTTAATTTTAAATTATCAGCCAACAAGATACCAAAGTAGTAAAACTCTAAAAGTTCATATCAGGTTCTGTTCCTACCACCTAAGTTGGCTGCATGGAATTTTGCTCGTGTGAAACGAAAATAAAAACTAATTTCTTTCAGAAAACCCTCACATTTCCCATGAAAGCATTCCTTAGTTCACATAAAGGTTTTCACCTCCATTGAATTGAAATGTCCCAGGCTTTTTACTTCCCCTTCCTTACCAACAATCTGTGAAGTTATAAAGCATTCCTCCCGCCTTCTTAGCATGCCTTTGTGGTGTAGCGGTCAGCACACTCGGTGCACATTCGAGAGACCATGGTTCGAGTCCTGGTGAGGGCATTGCTCATTTTTCACCTCTCCTGCTTTCAAAAAATACCTAATGTCTCTACTCGGGTGCCCGAACTAAAAAAGTTAGTGGACGACGATTCTCCACCACCCGAATTTGGCGATTGGGTTCCCTAAACCCCAGTCGCAGAAACAACGAAAACTAATTCCTCATGGAACGCGTAAGATACTAATATGAAAGTAAAGTTTAGAGACCGTAAACTAAAGTATATTTCCGGTAGAATTAACCAATTCATTATTTGCTTTTTACTTCAGGCACGCCATCCAAAGAATAGCTGACTTACAGGCCTTTTTAGCATCAACAGCACCCACTTCATCTTCTACGACTCGAACTTGTGAAACGGGAATTTATCCTTCAGAAATGTGGGCATCAGCACCAAATTATTTTAACTGGATTAAGCAGGTAACTAAATAACTTTTATTCCTTAAACTGCAATTGAAATTAACTTTTGCTCAGTCCTTTTTAAAAACGAAAACGAATTTCAAAATAGCTGTTTAACAGGAATAATTGTATGTGTATATTATAAAACACAGATTTATATGTATAAAACAGAAATGCGTTTACAAACTAAAAAAAATTTTTTTCGGAATATACCACAATATTAGCATTCTTTTGGCGTTTTAAACATACGTTTCCATCTTTTTTAAGCACCGATGACATTTTGTACTAGGTCTTTAGTATATTTGGTTACTTGTATAATCTTGTAAATTTGACGTGATTTAATTTAGAGTTTTCATTTATTCTTTTCACGTTTTTATGTAATAATCTAAAGATTTCAATTTTTATTTTATTCTGATGTTTTTACTTGTGGTTATTTAGTAATTTCTTCTTCTAATAATGTTCTTAGATTTAATGTTTATTTAGTATTTTCTTTAGAATCTGAATTCGTGTTGGGGTATTTTTTCACTGTTCGGGTACGGGACTTGTCTTTGTATTTTAAATATATTATTTTAATTTGTAACACTCTTTCAGTATTCTTTAATTATTCCTGTTTAATATTTTCATTAATCGCCCCCTGACAAGTCCTAACTGAATTATTAAACTATGAATAATTAAAATTAATTCTAATTTTAAGATTATTTGAAAGAATTAAATTAAGGATTTTTGAATCGTGCTTTTATTGCCATAAAATTAATTTACTAAAATTTAAAAAGTATTTTTCTTTTACAACATTTCTGCACGTCCAACTATTTTGCACGTTTAATATTTTTTCTTTCTCATTAGAAAAATTTGGGTTAAATTTTCAAACATTTTTTTTCAGTCTCAATTGCTTTAGCGCTAGTGTCTATTATTTTATATTAGTTGTTTATATATATACTAGAAAGCCCGGCGGTCATACGAAATGACCGCTGTTTTAGGTATTATAAATTGTAATTAAAATGATTTGTGCAAAGGTGTCTGTTAATTCAAACTGAATTACCCAGGGCAGGCGGCGAGGACGCCCCTTCGCTTACTGCCCCACAGGGTTTTCCCTTCTACTTGCTTAATTGCTTAAAGTAGAGTGCAGTGAAGGAAACCACTGGCGGTACATTTCTTAAGAGCCACCGCTAGCTTAATAAATAAAGGTGATTTAAATAATAAAATGTTAATTCACATGTCAAAGATCTCTTTGTACGCAACATTTCTTCTGTAGGTCTTTCCATCGTTTTTAAGCTCGCCCTGCAGAGGACCATCCATTATTTTTAATTTTACGTCCGTTCTTTTGAACGTCGAACTTTTGAACAGGAAACATAAAGCTGACCGTGTCCAAATGCAGGATCAGGTAAAAAAATGCTAACACGCTTAAGCGTTTGGCCCTGAGACTTATGGATGGTCATAGCAAAGGCAAAATTTACAGGAAATTGTCTATGTCTCAATTGAAACATCAAACCTGTGCCGTGGCAACTTCACCCCATTGGCTAGTACATATACGCAAGCAACCCATAAACTATCGGCGATAAACAGACACTTAAGCCGCATATAATAAAGACATTTATTTATTTCGTTTTATTTGTTTTTTCATCGTTGCCGGTTTTTGACGGTTGCATATTTCCGAATTCTATTATGTATAGATGTTAAATTTACTTATTAAATGTTAAATGCACGTG
This sequence comes from Stegodyphus dumicola, assembly GCF_044657685.1. Lineage (NCBI taxonomy): Eukaryota > Metazoa > Arthropoda > Arachnida > Araneae > Eresidae > Stegodyphus > Stegodyphus dumicola. The sequence continues at coordinate 224,784,200 of NC_140773.1, read as the reverse complement.
AGTAGTAAGCGGAGGTACTCTTGCTACGGAAGTGACGTCACAGAAAAGGGGCGTGGCTTGGATTACGTGACCGGAAGTGCCGCCATGTTGACGAGTGGAGTTGAGTGGTTTCGAAGTGGAAGTGTTTGTTTGAAAGTGGAAGTAGGAGTGAATGGAAATTTCAGAATTTAAGTTTTTTGGAAGTTTCGTTTATATGGTGTGGCAACGATTATTTTTTTTAGGCTTTATGGCAACGAACTCTTGAACTACGTGTTTGGAATGACATCACTTTTAATTTATTATTTTTAATTATTTGACATATGATTAATATTATTTTGTTATTTGATTAATTTTTAATACGTCATTAATTTTAACTTTTTAATTATTAACTATTTAGTACATCATTATTTTACTTATTACCTTTAATGAATTTTTGTGGAAATTAATATTATTTTCCCTGAATTTTAAAAGTAACTCCACCGCTGGGATTCGAACTCGCTATCTCTGGGATGGGAGTCTAGCGCTTTACCGCTCGGCTACCCTGTCCTCTTATCAGACTTGTTATTTGAAACTCTCTTTGTTCCTTTGAGTTTTTGCACCATTGATGACATAAGGCTGAAAGTCTGCGCATGCGCTTTGACATGAAAACCGCGTCACACATTTGTTTTTACACGACGGCTAGGATTTCTTTTGGCTTCTTAATCATTACTTTATTCATTGCTGTTTTAAATGTAAGATTTTCCCACGGTTTAATTTTTTTTATTATTAAGATATTTTTAATTGTTTTCAATTTTCATCTCATTCTTACTTTTTTAAGTTATTAGTTAATTTATTAATTTTTATTTTATTTTTTTCCCTTTCCCAAACATAAATTTTATTTTTAACTTCAACAAAAGTGAATTTAAATTTTCTTTTTACTTTTTATCTTGCAAAGTTTATTTTTTTTTTTTTATATTTAATTTTCTTTTTGGTTTTACAAAAGTAATATTTATTTTTACGAATTGAATTTTTCCTTTTCACTTTTTTATTTTGCAAAAGCTTTTTTTTTTTTTTTTTCCCAAAATTTTTTCCTTTTTGTATTTTTACTTTATTTTAATTTTTTGTTTAACTTTCTTTTTGGTTTTACAAAAGTAATATTTTTATTTACGAATTGAATTTTTCTTTTTCACTTTTTTATTTTGCAAAAGTTTTTTTTTTTTTCCCAAAATTTATTCCTTTTCGTATTTTTACTTTACTTTACTTTAATTTTTTGTTTAAACTTTTCTTTGGTTTTACAAAAGAAATATTTATTTTTCCAAATTTAATTTTCCTTTCCGCTTTTTATTTTAAAAAAAGTTGTTACTACATTTTTAACTTAATTTTTTTACAAAAGTAATATTTAGTTTCATAATTTTAATTTTTTTGAGTTTTTTTTGTTTACACAAATGTTTTTTTTTGTTACATTTTTATTTTACCCTTAACTTTTTCCCCTTGTTTTAAATACAATACGATGTTACATTTCCATTTCTCCAAAAGTAAACATACCTACATTTCTGTGTCTTTGAAATTTTAAGCTGGAATTTACATGCATATAACTTCACTAGATAATATTTTCTGTAACATTAAGCCAATATACACAATGCTCTTAATTCTATATAGTTTAACTGGAATACTACATTTCTTACTTTTTTACTACTAAGTTGGAGATACTCAGAACTTTTCCTTCTAATGCATTGTACTAACTATTAATGCCTGTATTAACTTTTTTGGCCAACTATACAAAACTTTGTTGATTCCCTTTTACACGTCTTACTTTTATTTAAAGGATTCACCAAACTATGTCTGACAAATATAATTTTTACACTTTCCATTTACACATTTACCCTTATATTTAACTTATAAAACATATTTATGCTGTATTTCTGATTCCTTTTTCCCATAATAAATACAGACTTACACATGTTTCTTTATTGTAAGACTTACTAACTTTAAAACAAATCTTACAAGGAGCAATAAATTTTCATGGTATGAAGCCCACTCAAACCAATGCATGGAGCATTTCTACCCAGTTAAGTTTAGATACATACCAATAGTACTTCATTTCTTCTTATTTTACTCTACAGACATTTATACATATATATTCAGAACACTCCCTTTTATTCAGTAAGATTCATTTATACTACTAACACAAATTTTGCTAACTCTTTGAAATATTTTACGAAAAATATCTTGTATTTTCTTGCACACATCCTACTTAAATCACGAAACATACACTGAACCTTGATTTTTCCTTCATGTGAAAACGTCACTCGGATTCTTAATATGATTCCACCATTTACCGCAGAACTTTATAAACACTACTCTATTTGAACTTATCACAGCCTAACTCTCTTAACAAGGTACAGAAGATTGAATTATATTTTAACTACAGAGAAGAATATCCACATTGTAATGAATTATTTTAAATTTGAATTATAGTCACATTTTGTGAAGAACTTAAAGTCTATAATACACATGGCATTAATATTCAGCCATGGAAATGAAACTTTATCGCCTTTTTCCCAATTTGGAATATAAAAATTTTTTAACTTGGAATATTTTTAACGTATTCATTGTATTTTAACTGAAATATACCCATATTTCCCATTGTCAATAATTTATTTAGCACTGAACTCTTACAGCCTTTTGAGAACGAAATTTAATTTATCATGCCTGACAAATGACTCCTACATAGTTATGATACATTACACGAAATATTGAGTAGAGTTCCAAATTATGATCTAACATAGTAATTAACATAAAAGACCTAAAACAAATAATTTTAAGATAGAAATTTCAAACTGACATTGCTTACTAATGAACTTTTACAGCTTTTTTGACATTTAACTTTTCATAGATAATAAATAAAATTACACACAAATAATTATACAAAATAAGTAATAATGACACAAAGTCCATATAATGATCTACTATAGTCACCAACTTTAAAAATTTTAACGCATTTCTAATATGTCATAAGAAGGACCACACTTTTTTGAAAAGCATTATTTTAATTAAACATTGGAGCCACGCAGTCCTGCGCACATGCATAACATCTTTATTTATCATGAGCATGACACATAATAAGTAACTAAAATTTTCACAAAGTACGAAACACATTTCTCTTTTAACTGAGCTGCACTCTTAAGAAAAAATACAGTATGGAATGCTTAGAACACTCAGGGCCACAGTTCCTCATTTTTCCTCCACGCATTGACCAAAATATACATGTACTTTAAAATCAGTTAAACAAATTCAAATGTTAGTATTCAAAGAGGAATACTTCACAAATTATATGAAAGAAAGGTACACAATGAACTTGAGTGATAAATACAGAAAAGCATGTAAGGACCGAGAAAAAGATGTATTCTCGTGGAGAACTTTTTTAAGATAAACTTGCTCTATTTTTGCACATGGGTTACATTTTGCATTTCAGATTAAGGAAACATTCAAGATAATTCCTGTATAACTAGGGATTTTATTCACACTTGTTAGTAATGTAATTTATTAGAACAGTCACAGACATATATGACAAGTATGCCATTTCCAAGGAAAACAATTTTCCCAAGCCAGACTTTAACAGTGAAATATAAAATGGAATAAGAATATCCCATATTTCAAACAAAATTAGTATCTGAGTATGCAAAAACATGAACAAGAAACGAATATTTTTTCTGAAAATGTTCCGAATAGTTTAAGTCAGGACTAGTTTCATGAACAGAGCATGAAAAATAATGATGAATTTTTAATTTTATTTTGTCTGTAGTACATTTACTTATGCTAAAATCTTCCATTTTGGTTGACTGTACTTTACATTTAGACGCAAGTTGATAAATCAGAGTGATTTTGTGTTTTAAAGCTTCAGATTCAGAAATAATACAACTCAAAAGCAAAAAGATTAAAACGACAAGAGAATACACTGCAAGCAAGCGAGCGTGATAAATGACTTTTTGGGCTGATTTTCATGAATTCATAGATCGGGTGCAAAATTTTAATGCACTGTATATGAACTATTTTTAAAATGTATTACGATCACTGTTTTCCAACTTTACAAAGACTTTAAGTATGTAATGTTGCGCGCTTCCAACCTGCACGCAACAATAGTGGTGACTGCTAAGAACTGGAAAGTAGACAAAGTCTTGAGAAGGGTTTAAATCCCTTTTTATTCAACTTTAGAAATTACAAATGCGTGCTCTTGACGCTCAGAAACTACGCCGACCCGGCGGTAAAATAAAAATAAGAAACTAAAAAAAAAAAAAAAAAAAGAATACTAACAAGTGACTAACTACGAGGCTCTCTAAACGTAAGTAACCTCACCGCGTTCTAAGATACCGCTGATAATTCAGCAAACTTCTGAATATTGCGTTGAAAGATTAACAATCTGCCGAGGCAAGCACACAGGCCGAAACGCGTGGTTCTTCAATTTCTAACTAGCCACCTCCACGCTCGTGAAGCAAGAAAAGCACACTTTCGAACTCGTTTCCCTTCTATTTAACTCAGATTACTTCCGCTGACAATTTGAATTCTTGCGCGTTCTACTAAAATTTACATACTCTTGCATTGGCAATTCCAGGGGGAAAGTAAGGCTTGACAGGAAAGATAGTTTAAACTTAAAATAAATGTTAGTTAAAATAAATATAAACCCAACAAGTAAACATTTCATGCTAATTTACCATTTTTTCCTGAGATTTATCTACGTATTTACTAAATTTTTGCATTTTGTTTATAACTATAATGCCAAAAGGACATAAGAGAGCAATTGTTTCTTGAAAATGTCCATATTTTTTACCCAACTGTTATTTCTTTCATAGCTTTGAAGTAACCTATTAAACACATAGTTATCCTGTATTGACCAGACAGCCGTTGGTCTTGCCAGTGTGTGCGGGAAGTCTCAAAGCTAGAGAATTTAAGTAATATTTTACCAGTGCGGAGAACTTCTTACGGCGTTTTTGATGAAAATTGACCGAATTTAGTAGTTCATTACTAACCTAGGAGCCTTTAACTATTTTTTTATTCGAAAAAACACACCAGAAATTATCATCAAGATTTTCCATACAGATATATTATACTACTTTTCATGCCATTACATTTCAAATGAAATTTGATTCATTGTCAGATAGTTAAATGTTTGTTATTTTTTCGCATACGAATGCATTTTCGTGTCTCACATACGCTCATTACATATGATTTAACAAAATTACGAACAAGTTAGAAGTTAAATGAATATTTCCTGAAATACTGTACATTTCATTCCGGAAAGTTTACATGAGTACCTTCATTTCGAAACCCCTAATGTTTCTTTTCCTGAATTCAAAGTAAATTTTGAGTGTAGAATTTTCAGTTTTGACAGAAGTTATTTGTGGGTGGCTGTGATGTGTTCGTGTTTTCATAAACCATTTTTGTGAAACACCCTATTGGTAACCTTTAGAACAGTTTGAATATTACCATTTTTTACCTTACTGCGCCACTGCAAATCATTGAATTTTCAAATATTTTCCTTTTTTATCGTTTACAGTGCCTCGTAAAGTCTTGAGAACAAATTTTTACTAAATAGTTATATCATTCGATTTAATAATTTTGTTACACGTTTGGAAGATTTAACTTCACTATCACGCTAAACCAGAAGTTAAGAAAAGAAATGCAATTTTTATCTTAGTATTCTATGGGGATAGATTAATTTTCTCTGACATTGACGTATTCGTATGTAGATAATAGAGACTTTTAACCCAGCTCATACAGAGTTGGAATATTTTCTCTAAGTCACCACAATGATTGACTTGCATTGTCATAGACGTTTTACTCGTGAAATATATTTCTTTCTTAAAAGTTTATATACTAATTTATTTAGAAACATGTCTAAGAAAATACCTCATCTTCATAAGAAACATCAAATTTGATTTAAATTAATAATAAAATAAGAATCATTATTTTGTAAATATATTTCTCTTTGACTCAAAAGTTTCTTCTTTATCATATTCGAAATGAACAATTAATTGTACATAACTAATATATTGTATTGATAAATCAGAGTTATATTTTACCTTACTGCATTATATTTCAAAGTGAATGTGTTTTATTGCATCTTTTAATAAAATCTTAAAAGCTTAAATGAGTGTTTCATTACAAAATTTGTACTTTCTAACTTCATTCCACTGAAACGAAAACATTCATAACTTATTACGAAGAAAAAGTTTTACATATTATACTTTTTGATTAATTTTCATACCACAGTATTATCTTTGAAAATTTGTTTCCTAATCCACTGCTAATATATTACTAATTTTCGCTCTTTCAATACACTTCGTACGTGATAAAAAAACTCAGTTTAGAAACTTTTTTCCTTAACGCCTTGTATTGTATTGCTGAACCGGGGCCATGCTTTCATTTTTATTACATATCATGCGAATATTTAAAAAAAAAAGCATATTTTTCCTTCTGTTAGCACAATTTTAACCAGCATTTTACTATTACAGAGACTTCTTTAGTAAAATTTCAAGGGTTAAATTGATCGTTTCATTATTAATTTTGAAGATTCTGGATATATCCTATTTAAAAGTTCATAACCGATTAGCAAAATAATTTATATATGTACTTTGTTGTCCTCTTGGTTAATTTTTAAAGCGTTTTTTAACTATAACACTTGATTTCTAGCGAAGTATCGAAATGATTATTTACTTTCCACTTTTTCCAAAGAATTTCGTAGACACATATGTTCAGTACAGAATATTTTCCTAACTTAAAAATATTATTACCAAAATAGAAAAATATGCAAAATTTTCCTAAAAATTTATATATTTGTTTTTTAAAAACATGTACACGAATACCCACATTTAATTACTTAATGTGTATTTTCCTATATCAGAACTAAAATTTCGAACGAAAATTTTTTAAATAATGTCATATTCCATAAAATTTATGTCTTTGTGATGTCATCGTCTTTTCGCAAACGTTTTGAGAGTAGACGTTTAGACATTTCGAAACTGTTTTCTCTTTGCTATTGGAAACTATTTTATCTTTGCTGTTGGTATATGCCAATGAATTCTCGATACTTTTTTCTCTTGGTTTATCTTCAGCTTATGAGTTATTTAAATACTTAAAAATATATTTGTAGATCTTTTATGTTGACACTTGTGATAGATTTTTTTTGGACGTTTTTGGAAAATGTATTTTATTCACGTGAATGAAACTGATGTTTTCTTAAAATTTTATTATTCACAGTGTTAGTCAATTACGATAGAATGCCGGATTTGTTCTCTTTATTCAACATTCATATGAACTTCGGTATTCCAAATCCCTCACGCAAAATGTAATTTTTCTATCAGTAATAGGAAGACGAATGGAATAAATGCAGGTTATGCAGACATAAGATAAAAAATCTGGAAGTAAAAGACATTCTCCAGATCTAAACAATTCAGTAGAATGTGCAAATATTCATCCTATTCGAAGCTTATTTTTTTTAATTACATAGAATATAAAATGTAAATTTAATAAAAAGAGATATAATGAAGATCAAGTATTCTGCAAAACCTGGATGGTAATTATACAAAATTAGTCATAAAGCAGGTTTTCGTAAAAAGTGGCTCCAGCGGAGGAGACATGCCAGCAATCTCCTGAAACTCTAAGTGAGCATTTGATCTTCGCTCTTACGTAGAATTTACAATTCTACTTAGCTTTTGTAAGAGCAAAGATCAAGATTCTAACTTGTTCGTAATTTTGTTAAATCATATGTAATGAGCGTATGTGAGACACGAAAATGCATTCGTATGCGAAAAAATAACAAACATTTAACTATCTGACAATGAATCAAATTTCATTTGAAATGTAATGGCATGAAAAGTAGTATAATATATCTGTATGGAAAATCTTGATGATAATTTCTGGTGTGTTTTTTCGAATAAAAAAATAGTTAAAGGCTCCTAGGTTAGTAATGAACTACTAAATTCGGTCAATTTTCATCAAAAACGCCGTAAGAAGTTCTCCGCACTGGTAAAATATTACTTAAATTCTCTAGCTTTGAGACTTCCCGCACACACTGGCAAGACCAACGGCTGTCTGGTCAATACAGGATAACTATGTGTTTAATAGGTTACTTCAAAGCTATGAAAGAAATAACAGTTGGGTAAAAAATATGGACATTTTCAAGAAACAATTGCTCTCTTATGTCCTTTTGGCATTATAGTTATAAACAAAATGCAAAAATTTAGTAAATACGTAGATAAATCTCAGGAAAAAATGGTAAATTAGCATGAAATGTTTACTTGTTGGGTTTATATTTATTTTAACTAACATTTATTTTAAGTTTAAACTATCTTTCCTGTCAAGCCTTACTTTCCCCCTGGAATTGCCAATGCAAGAGTATGTAAATTTTAGTAGAACGCGCAAGAATTCAAATTGTCAGCGGAAGTAATCTGAGTTAAATAGAAGGGAAACGAGTTCGAAAGTGTGCTTTTCTTGCTTCACGAGCGTGGAGGTGGCTAGTTAGAAATTGAAGAACCACGCGTTTCGGCCTGTGTGCTTGCCTCGGCAGATTGTTAATCTTTCAACGCAATATTCAGAAGTTTGCTGAATTATCAGCGGTATCTTAGAACGCGGTGAGGTTACTTACGTTTAGAGAGCCTCGTAGTTAGTCACTTGTTAGTATTCTTTTTTTTTTTTTAGTTTCTTATTTTTATTTTACCGCCGGGTCGGCGTAGTTTCTGAGCGTCAAGAGCACGCATTTGTAATTTCTAAAGTTGAATAAAAAGGGATTTAAACCCTTCTCAAGACTTTGTCTACTTTCCAGTTCTTAGCAGTCACCACTATTGTTGCGTGCAGGTTGGAAGCGCGCAACATTACATACTTAAAGTCTATGTAAAGTTGGAAAACAGTGATCGTAATACATTTTAAAAATAGTTCATATACAGTGCATTAAAATTTTGCACCCGATCTATGAATTCATGAAAATCAGCCCAAAAAGTCATTTATCACGCTCGCTTGCTTGCAGTGTATTCTCTTGTCGTTTTAATCTTTTTGCTTTTGAGTTGTATTATTTCTGAATCTGAAGCTTTAAAACACAAAATCACTCTGATTTATCAACTTGCGTCTAAATGTAAAGTACAGTCAACCAAAATGGAAGATTTTAGCATAAGTAAATGTACTACAGACAAAATAAAATTAAAAATTCATCATTATTTTTCATGCTCTGTTCATGAAACTAGTCCTGACTTAAACCATTCGGAACATTTTCAGAAAAAATATTCGTTTCTTGTTCATGTTTTTGCATACTCAGATACTAATTTTGTTTGAAATATGGGATATTCTTATTCCATTTTATATTTCACTGTTAAAGTCTGGCTTGGGAAAATTGTTTTCCTTGGAAATTGCATACTTGTCCTATATGTCTGTGACTGTTCTAATAAATTACATTACTAACAAGTGTGAATAAAATCCCTAGTTATACAGGAATTATCTTGAATGTTTCCTTAATCTGAAATGCAAAATGTAACCCATGTGCAAAAATAGAGCAAGTTTATCTTAAAAAAGTTCTCCACGAGAATACATCTTTTTCTCGGTCCTTACATGCTTTTCTGTATTTATCACTCAAGTTCATTGTGTACCTTTCTTTCATATAATTTGTGAAGTATTCCTCTTTGAATACTAACATTTGAATTTGTTTAACTGATTTTAAAGTACATGTATATTTTGGTCAATGCGCGGAGGAAAAATGAGGAACTGTGGCCCTGAGTGTTCTAAGCATTCCATACTGTATTTTTTCTTAAGAGTGCAGCTCAGTTAAAAGAGAAATGTGTTTCGTACTTTGTGAAAATTTTAGTTACTTATTATGTGTCATGCTCATGATAAATAAAGATGTTATGCATGTGCGCAGGACTGCGTGGCTCCAATGTTTAATTAAAATAATGCTTTTCAAAAAAGTGTGGTCCTTCTTATGACATATTAGAAATGCGTTAAAATTTTTAAAGTTGGTGACTATAGTAGATCATTATATGGACTTTGTGTCATTATTACTTATTTTGTATAATTATTTGTGTGTAATTTTATTTATTATCTATGAAAAGTTAAATGTCAAAAAAGCTGTAAAAGTTCATTAGTAAGCAATGTCAGTTTGAAATTTCTATCTTAAAATTATTTGTTTTAGGTCTTTTATGTTAATTACTATGTTAGATCATAATTTGGAACTCTACTCAATATTTCGTGTAATGTATCATAACTATGTAGGAGTCATTTGTCAGGCATGATAAATTAAATTTCGTTCTCAAAAGGCTGTAAGAGTTCAGTGCTAAATAAATTATTGACAATGGGAAATATGGGTATATTTCAGTTAAAATACAATGAATACGTTAAAAATATTCCAAGTTAAAAAATTTTTATATTCCAAATTGGGAAAAAGGCGATAAAGTTTCATTTCCATGGCTGAATATTAATGCCATGTGTATTATAGACTTTAAGTTCTTCACAAAATGTGACTATAATTCAAATTTAAAATAATTCATTACAATGTGGATATTCTTCTCTGTAGTTAAAATATAATTCAATCTTCTGTACCTTGTTAAGAGAGTTAGGCTGTGATAAGTTCAAATAGAGTAGTGTTTATAAAGTTCTGCGGTAAATGGTGGAATCATATTAAGAATCCGAGTGACGTTTTCACATGAAGGAAAAATCAAGGTTCAGTGTATGTTTCGTGATTTAAGTAGGATGTGTGCAAGAAAATACAAGATATTTTTCGTAAAATATTTCAAAGAGTTAGCAAAATTTGTGTTAGTAGTATAAATGAATCTTACTGAATAAAAGGGAGTGTTCTGAATATATATGTATAAATGTCTGTAGAGTAAAATAAGAAGAAATGAAGTACTATTGGTATGTATCTAAACTTAACTGGGTAGAAATGCTCCATGCATTGGTTTGAGTGGGCTTCATACCATGAAAATTTATTGCTCCTTGTAAGATTTGTTTTAAAGTTAGTAAGTCTTACAATAAAGAAACATGTGTAAGTCTGTATTTATTATGGGAAAAAGGAATCAGAAATACAGCATAAATATGTTTTATAAGTTAAATATAAGGGTAAATGTGTAAATGGAAAGTGTAAAAATTACATTTGTCAGACATAGTTTGGTGAATCCTTTAAATAAAAGTAAGACGTGTAAAAGGGAATCAACAAAGTTTTGTATAGTTGGCCAAAAAAGTTAATACAGGCATTAATAGTTAGTACAATGCATTAGAAGGAAAAGTTCTGAGTATCTCCAACTTAGTAGTAAAAAAGTAAGAAATGTAGTATTCCAGTTAAACTATATAGAATTAAGAGCATTGTGTATATTGGCTTAATGTTACAGAAAATATTATCTAGTGAAGTTATATGCATGTAAATTCCAGCTTAAAATTTCAAAGACACAGAAATGTAGGTAAGTTTACTTTTGGAGAAATGGAAATGTAACATCGTATTGTATTTAAAACAAGGGGAAAAAGTTAAGGGTAAAATAAAAATGTAACAAAAAAAAAAAACATTTGTGTAAACAAAAAAAACTCAAAAAAATTAAAATTATGAAACTAAATATTACTTTTGTAAAAAAATTAAGTTAAAAATGTAGTAACAACTTTTTTTAAAATAAAAAGCGGAATAGAAAATTAAATTTGGAAAAATAAATATTTCTTTTGTAAAACCAAAAAAAAAAAAAGTTTAAACAAAAAATTAAAGTAAAGTAAAGTAAAAATACGAAAAGGAATAAATTTTGGGAAAAAAAAAAAACTTTTGCAAAATAAAAAAGTGAAAAAGAAAAATTCAATTCGTAAATAAAAATATTACTTTTGTAAAACCAAAAAGAAAGTTAAACAAAAAATTAAAATAAAGTAAAAATACAAAAAGGAAAAAATTTTGGGGAAAAAAAAAAAAAAACTTTTGCAAAATAAAAAAGTGAAAAGGAAAAATTCAATTCGTAAAAATAAATATTACTTTTGCAAAACTAAAAAGAAAATTAAATATAAAAAAAAAAATAAACTTTGCAAGATAAAAAGTAAAAAGAAAATTTAAATTCACTTTTGTTGAAGTTAAAAATAAAATTTATGTTTGGGAAAGGGAAAAAAATAAAATAAAAATTAATAAATTAACTAATAACTTAAAAAAGTAAGAATGAGATGAAAATTGAAAACAATTAAAAATATCTTAATAATAAAAAAAATTAAACCGTGGGAAAATCTTACATTTAAAACAGCAATGAATAAAGTAATGATTAAGAAGCCAAAAGAAATCCTAGCCGTCGTGTAAAAACAAATGTGTGACGCGGTTTTCATGTCAAAGCGCATGCGCAGACTTTCAGCCTTATGTCATCAATGGTGCAAAAACTCAAAGGAACAAAGAGAGTTTCAAATAACAAGTCTGATAAGAGGACAGGGTAGCCGAGTGGTAAAGCTCTAGACTCCCACCCCAGAGATAGCGAGTTCGAATCCCAGCGGTGGAGTTACTTTTAAAATTCAGAGAAAATAATATTAATTTCCACAAAAATTCATTAAAGGTAATAAGTAAAATAATGATGTACTAAAAAGTTAAAATTAATGACGTATTAAAAATTAATCAAATAACAAAATAATATTAATCATATGTCAAATAATTAAAAATAATAAATTAAAAGTGATGTCATTCCAAACACGTAGTTCAAGAGTTCGTTGCCATAAAGCCTAAAAAAATAATCGTTGCCACACCATAAAAACGAAACTTCCAAAAAACTTAAATTCTGAAATTTCCATTCACTCCTACTTCCACTTTCAAACAAACACTTCCACTTCGAAACCACTCAACTCCACTCGTCAACATGGCGGCACTTCCGGTCACGTAATCCAAGCCACGCCCCTTTTCTGTGACGTCACTTCCGTAGCACGAGTACCTCCGCTTACTACTTACGTGCTCTTGTATTTTTAATTTTTCCGGCTTAACTTTCTCATAATATTCGTCACGTGCTGTACTGCACGGGGAATAAAAAAATTTACAGTTACGCAAGCAACCAACAAACTATCAGCGACAAACACTTATTAAGCCGCATTACCGGCAAAGTATGAAACGCCGGCACTCTATAGAATGCCTAGGCATTGTATACAATGCGGAACGATTTTAGGCAAGGCATAAAATATGAGAATTATTACATACTTTCCCTAGGCATTGTATATAATACCTAGGCATTCTATAGAATGATAAATGCTCTTTAGGCATAGCATGAAAAAAGACTATGATAAGGTTATTATTTAAAAGAGTTCATTCCTCAGAAATACAAATGTTATTTTGAAAAATTAATGAAAGAGTGCCAGTAAAAAACTGTTATTCGAAATATGTTAAAAAAAATAGTGAGATGATCTTGATACAACATAATAAGTTTGTTACCTGGCTGAGACTGGGAATCGCTAAGATCTACCTGACAACGTAAATTATATTCAGAAACAATCATAAGTTTCACATCAATGGCCTTTCTAATACTTTTTTTTTTTTTGGAAGGCCTCACAAAGGCGGTTGTACAGCTCAATATCATCATGTGTAACGTTTTTGTAATTTGTTGAACATTCTTCCAACATTCTATCACGTCCGTGTCCAGTACTCAAATAAGTTTTCATGAAATACGGAAAATAACTCAGCGTCCGTGACGTAATACTGTATAGTACCGACTTTTGTTTTCCACAAACATCACATCCTAGCAATTTAATAGCCAGTAGTCTCGTGGTTCCTTCTTAGTAGTCATTTTGGTCTTTTTACGTCATTTATTAACTTCTGGTAAGTAGTTTCGGTTCTTCGAAATGAATTGGAAATGTATTTCATATTTTACCAGTTTTCCATTTGGCATTCTTTAGAATGCCTAGGAAATGTGTGAAATATGAATTGTTTCATACATTGCCGGCTAGTTTTAGGCATTATATAGAATGACTAGGCATTCTATAGAATGTCGAATTTCAAACTTTGCCGGTTAAATATGTTTATATGTAATTTAATGTTTAACTTCTTTAGAATCCTTCAGAATTTTGGTTCAGTTTTCTCGAAATAAGATCAAATGTCTTCTGTACCATTCTATAAAATTTTACATATAGCTTTCATAGAGTTGTGTACCAGAGATATGTATAAATATGTTAATGAGATTTGTGTAGAGATTCTGTAAAAAATTATACAACGTTTATAGAAGTCCTACATATATGGTGTGCATAGAATAAACTTACATACAGTGTCTCACAAAAGTGATGGGACACTTGTGCTTTACAAAAGAAACTGTAGTAAAATAAATTAAAAAAACATTTAAAAATTTTTTGTGGGTGTGTTTCGTACTTAAATTTAGTAACAATTATTACATAACATACATTTTTCAAAATATTAAAATATTTATTTAATAAAATACAATTGTTTAGAACGGAGAAAAAAATGGCACACGTAAGTGATGGGACACTTACTTTTCCATCAAATATTTATCTAAAAATTTTACTTTTTAAAAGGTTTTAATATTTTGTTGGATTTCCTTTTACTTTTAAAACATGATTTAATCTACTTGGGATGGATTCGATTCATTTTTTTGTGATTTCTGGAGTGATTTTACCCCATTTTTCTTGAAGCACCGATTTTAGTTGTTGTTTTGAAGAAATGGTGTGTTTGTGAATTCTTGATTCCAATTCTTGCCAAATATTCTCTATGGGATTTAAGTCTGGAGATTGTGGTGGCGTTTTTATTATTTCAGGACAGTTATACAGCAGCTAGAGTCTAACGTTCAAAGCAATGTGCTTGGGGTCATTGTCCTGGTAGAATTTAAAATCGTTATGAAGGTTCAATTTTCGTGCTGAAGATTTCAAATTTTGATTTAAAATGTCAATATACTTGTACTGATCCATTATACTGTCAATAAAAACTAGATTACCAACTCCAGCGGACGACATACACCCCCATACCATAACTCCTCCTCCACCATGTTTTACTGTTGGCACCAAGTTCAGTTTGCGAACCCTGGATTTTCTCCACACCAAGATTCTACCGTCGGAACCAAATATATTAAATTTACTCTCATTAGCAAATATAACTTCATTCCAGTAATCAGAATTCTTATTTATGTTGGATTTTGCGAAAGCCAGTCTGAGTTTTCTATTCTTTTCACTTACGAAGAATTTTTTCCTGGCTGCTCTACCGTGATATCCAGCAGATCGAATTACTCTTCTAATAGTCTCAGGATTAACAATTACTCCATATAATTCTTGTAAAGAAGCAGCAACTTTAGGAGCACTCATTCTTGGATTTTTTTTTTTAATATTTCGAACGATAATTCGCTTTATTCCATTGGATAGCTTTGATGATCGGCCAGGTCTCCTTTTATCCTGAATAATATGATTTTTTTTATATCGTTTAATGATATTCAAAACTGTTGAATGACTCAAGTTAACTGTTTCAGCAGTTTCTCTAATAGATTTTCCACGCTCAATATGCAAATTAATAACAAATTTTCGAATTTCAGGCAAAGTTTCTTTTCGTTTAGCATTTATGGCTGCACAGAGCTAAAAAACACAAAAATTCCAAAACAAACTGGAGAGAAATGTCTATGTCTATGTCATAACACAATTAAGAGGCAATCGGCCTAGTGCGGCCTTTACCAATATATTATAAGTAGGGTGTCTTTAATGATGAGTTGAATCCAGTAAGATGGAACGTACTTTTTGCACCTAGTGCAGAGTCTCTAGAAGAGAAGTAAACGTGGCTCCACGATGTGAGGATCTGCAACTTGAGAATTTCTGCCGCTCGGTTATGCTTGTATTGAGAGAAGCTGCGAATTAATCTTTATCTGCAAAGTTCAGAATCATCTCAATGGCTTGAAAAGCTAGGCCAAGTTTCTGCATATTTGATTTAGCTGATTTAATTCTCTGAACTATTGTGGTTATTGATTTCATGAGAAAAAGGGTTTTCTGATCTTTGAAAATGTTAATGATTTCTGTTAAATTTTCTTCTGTTAAAATTTCTGTTAAAAATTCTGTTAAACTTTCTGCTTAACTTTGTCACTGTAAAGATTTTTAGGCATTTCTTGATTAATTTGGCCTGAAGTTTGAATAAATTCGGGGAAGTCATCTTTAGTGGGAATTTTTTGTGGTTTTTCTATCTTCTCTAAATGATTGAATCTTTTTCTGTATACCTTACAACCATGATAAGAAGAAACGTGATTTTCGTGACAGTAAATGCAAGTTGGTTTTTCATCTGGTTTTAATTTACAGGTATTGTATCTGTGATTTTGTCCGCACTTACAGCACCTGACCTTTTTAAAGCAGTTATTTTGGGAGTGCCCGAACTCCTGGCAATTGAAACATTGAATTGGGCGTTTTCTGAGCTGATATTTTTCTATTGTGATATTGAATCCGAACATATTGTTTAATTGATGAATTTTCTCTCCTGCAGAATTTCTTTTTAGTTCAAGGAAAAATATAGGTAAATGGATAATTTGGTCTTCTGCTTTCTTCGTGAATTGCTTTACTTTAATTATAGGGAACTTTCTGCGTTCTAAGTCTGCGTGAATTGCTTGCTCTGTGTAGGATCTTGGGATATTCTTAAGTATAACTTTAATTGAAGAGGCTGAGGAAATTTGGTACGTATGAAAACTAATCTGCGCTTTCTTGAATTTATCAACTGTAGCTTTATAATCGGCTTCGGTGGTAGTGTAAAGGAAAATCTGTCTGGCTAACTGGAGAGAAATACTGCAGACGATTTTATAAATTATTGCCAATTGCTTTTGAGTAAAAATAAAAAAACCCAAAAATATTTTTATTGCTTACTTCAGACGGTTTTTGTTGCATAGTACGTAGTAGTATCTAATGGTGCCCCATCACTTATGTGAGCCATTTTTTGCTCCGTTCTAAACAATTGCATTTTTATTAAATTAATATTTTAATATTTTGAGAAAATGTAATGTGATAATTGTTACTAAATTTAACTACCCACAAAAAATTTTTACATGTTTTTTACTTCCTTGTACGAAGTAAAAAGGAAGTATTGTAATCGCGAAAAGTTTCAGGCAGCATATTTCAACGAAAATATCCATTTTGACCGCTATCGAATGCAATTTAACGATGTTTTTGCGTGATATCTGTAAGTAAGGACAGAATAAAATACTCTTTTCCTTCAAAAAAATTATAAAACTGCTTTAAAATTAATTCTGAAGAGAATTTTTCGTAGCGTCTGTACGAACGTATGTACGTACGTGCGTACGCACGTATCTTGCATAACTCAAAAACGAGTAGCCTCAGAACGTTGAAATTTTGTATATAGGACTGCTATAACATGTAGATGTGCACCTCGTATTTTGGTTGCAATCGGCCGTACCAAACTTATATAAATATATTTATATATATATCTACTCTATTACCCGGCTCAGTGATCTCAGTTTCTTTACACTTATATGTTTGTAAATTGTACATGTTTTGCTTTAAAAATGATTGAATTGTGTTATTTTTATCTTCCAGTTAAGGATTTTATGCCTTTAGCAAATCTGCGTGCAATATTTTTAGAATTATCAGCAATTTTAAAGTTGTTTAATTGCCGCTAAGCCTTTTTTTAATGGCGGCCATTGATGTTTACATTTGAAACAGGAGACTAGTGGATTTGTTGCCAATCTAGAAAAACTTAGCTTCGCAACAACAAAGATAACGCATTCATTTATTATTGCCAATTAAATCATGCTTAATTCTTTCTGGAATTTTTTCGAGGAAATAAGTGTTTGAGATTTACTTCGTAATTTTTAATATAGATATTTTGAGTCTTTATGTATTTTTGCCTTCTCGCGAAGTGAGAACTGAATTAATTAAATGAGAAATACTCAGTCGTGTGTGAAAAACTGTTTCTTTTTTGTTTTGTTTGCTTAATTTCTTTTATACATCATTCTAGCTTTATTATAGTATTTGAATAGAACATGTGGCAACGATTAGATAATTCTATTCTTTAAATGATATAAATTTTGTGCATTATGAGTTATAATATGAACGAAATATATAATTATTGGATTATATAACAGTTAACTTAGTTTCCGTTATATAATTATTATATAAGTTAACTGTTATATAATTATTAATACTGTTAAATGAATCTATCGCCAGAGTGTCGCTATGGTAAACAAATACTAGAGTGAATTTTAAAGAATGCATTTATTTTATTGTGGTTTATGCGCTTTCGGCGAAGTAGATTTAATTCAATCTAATAAGTTTAAATGAAATGCAAGAAAAAATGCGTATAATTTAATATTCTAATTTAATATTCCAATACAAGGAAGTCGTGGTGTACACATCAGATTTTTTGAAAAAGAAAAGAAAGCACGATACACCACAGACCGCTTCTATATTGATAACAGTGTAATTATTGGATAGTTTTTAATATAGTACTTAATTTTTTTTTTTTTTTTTAACTTTAGGGACTTACTTACCCTTAGGGATAAACCACACAACCATTTAAGGAATACTTTTACAACTATAACTACTTATATCCCTTCCTAAATTTAACAAAAAATTGAACTACTTCAACCAGCAAAGAGTTTTCCTTACGTTTACCAATTTTATAAGTTCCTTATAGTTAAGCAATCTCAGAAGATTATTTAACTAAAGTATTTCCATGAATTCAGTTTTCAAACAGTATTTGGGAAACTACTGACAGAATTGAAATTTTATCAAAGAGAAGTATTAAAAAATGCAGAATGAATTGATGAGCTGCTTTCTGAAACAAACTTTTTATATTTCATTAAAACTTTCAAAAATAAAATTAAAATAATTCCACACTATACCATAATTTCTAACTAAGACAGTATGTACGATAAAGTTATATGCAAACATATAAATTATACTTTCAAATCCATATGACTTATCAACAAAATTTTGCAATCAATAGTTCTATATTTAATTCTTGATCAGTTAGGGAATAATGCATGCAACTAAAAGCAATCAACCATTTATAAATCAATCATTATAAAATTTAGTAGAAAGCATATCAAGTAATACAAGTATGGAATAATAATCAGTACAAAAGTTCAGTACATGTATCACAATCCAGCAAAGTAAAACTGGATTTGCCACTTTTATAATGTCTTGGGGCCCAGAAGGGCCATTAGTCTCGAAACAGCATTTGGCGTCGAATTACTATAAACGGCTCTATCACTTTTCAAATTGTTGCCATCAAATAATATCAACCTGTATTACATTTAAAGAAATAAAATAATAAAGAATCTGCATGACTGTTAGTATGTTCTCGCATTTGTGAAAAAATAACGATACTTACAGACATCAAATTTTGAATAATGTAGTCCTCCACCCAAATATGGGCACCTGGAATCTGAATTTTGAATTTGTTTTATTAGCCATCCCATACCTTTTAACTTTACTTTTACTTTAAAAGTATTTTCAATTAAGAAAGTCAACGATTTTAAAGCGAGCAGTGGCAAAATACTGTACGGAATAAAATATTTTTATCCCAAATGCTCTCGAAACTTGTGTGTGTGTGTGTAAATGAAAAAAAAAAAAAAAAAGAAAAGAAAAAAAAAAAAAAAAAAAAAAAACCATACCTATGGACAAAATATAAAATCTGAAAGCTTTCAGATTGGTTTTTGGCCTTTGAGCTTGTTGTCGAAGTCAACGTGCTGCATGTGCAATCGAAGGAAAAAGAGCGAATTCACAAGCATCCCTTCCCTTAGATAGGCTGCCCTCATGTGCTTTGCTATACTCAATTAACTTAGCTATTAAAAAAAAGACACCCAGCTACCCATCAGAAAGTTCTGTATTTTTCATTTTTTTTGCATTACATGTCATTTTTCCCATTAAAAACTGTTACTATTCTGCTTTAGAGTTATTTACATACCTAGAAATTTTTAACAATTGAAGAAAACAATAATTTAAATTTTCGTTTTAAAATAGAACTTTTCAATTTTGTTCAAATTTTCAAATCATCTATAACATAGTTGGAAAGGATGAAAACATACGGGAGAGATGTGATTTTTTCCTAATAAAAATTTTAATAGCATTTTGATAGTAAAAATATTTAAATAATAGTAAAGTTTAATTAAAATCAAGAATCATTTCTCTTAATTAACAGAACTTAATGAAATTTGTAATCCATTTTACAAGATTTTATTTTTTATTACATAAGTAACACCGCACAAAAAATTAAAAACTAAAAAAAAGTTGAGCTGGATGAAAAAGGCAAATTTTCCATTAAAAAATTATTCAACACTTATAATTTAAAAGTATTTATTTTCTGCTGTTCTATTTTCTACATAGTGTACCAGAAACTAAACATTTGCTTTGATTACACTTTGAAGATTTCTATAAAGGCTTTATAAAATTTTATGGAATTCTGTTGTATGAAGGCTTTATAAAATTGCTACAGAATTTTATACGTAAACATTTCTAAAGTATTTCATATAAAGTTTTATAGCAATTTCTACAGAGCTCTATAATTTTTTGGGGGCTAAGGATTAACTTTTGCACTTTCCTGCCTTATTATTTACAAAAAAGAGAGAGAGAGAGAGGGAGGGAGGGAGACAAAGGGGGAAAAATTATTTCAGACATCTTTTTTTAAAAAAGGGCTTAAGAATTTTACCAAGAGCTACTATAGGAAGGTGGGTTTGTTATATATGAGGGCACTCTTTAATACTAGAAAACAGTCTATTAATACAAAATAGTATTTGCACAGTATTGCATTTTCCTCCATTTGTAATGCCATTCTTCTGACAACGAAATACTCAAAAGTACTTTTAAATAAAAGTTTAAATATTCTCTTAACAATAAAAGTGTGTTAATACATAAATCGTTTATTCCTACTAAGAAGACTTAATTAATGATTTTAGGCAACTGTTTTTATTTATGCAGTGTTAAAGCGATGCCAATTATTAACAGGGGCGGGATTACAGTCTGAAAACTCCAAACTGCAATTTTAATACAAAACATAAAACAGCCATATTCTTAAGAGCTATTAAAAAATGACAAAGCCAAAATGTTAAGGGAAAAAATTGCTATGTCAGTGTAAATTAACCCCATCTGGAGCAGGGCAGTTCCTAGGCCATTGGTTGCCCCCGTACTTTCCTAGGATTGCCGTCCCCAAATTAAAAAAAAAAAAAAACAGCTCAGATATTAATAAATTTTTGTTTTATACTCACTAAGTACTCACATATAAAAAATTGTATATACAATCAAAAGTCGTTAATCCGGACTCGTCGGGACTTCGACGATTCCGGATTATCGATTTTTCCGAATTATAGATCATCAGTTAAAATCTAGTAAGATGCCATGCAGAAATTATAAAATTAAGAATATGAAACCGTAATTTATGAAATAAAGAGCAATTATGATCTATAGGGTATCAAAATTTACAAAATCTTATTTAACTTATAAACTTAAAAACGTCACTTATTAAACTTTTGTTCTCGATCTTCTGAGCTATATCGTTGCAGCAAACCGTAAACGCTGTTCTCAGCAACTTTGGTTTTGCTTTCAAAACTTTTACATCCATATTTCATCCAAAAATATAAAGTCGCGGACGCCAAATTTATTATGTTGCAACTCTCAGAGATACAACGTGCAGGTTACAAATTAAATAATCACAGCAGGGATTATTAATATAAAGATTTAATATGGATATCTCACAAAGCTGAAAAACGTTACATTACTCTATCAAGTGCATACATATAACTGAGTGAAAAGGGAATTTGCCCGCTTAGTTCGCAGTTAAAGAAAAAAAATAATAATAATAATAAATAGTTCAATCAGATGCTTAGCTCCGTCTATCGACCTTCGCGGAGCCGTTACGTAATCGTCTGTCTGCAGCAGCCGTCTCCAACACTTTCGCTTTGTAGATCCTTTACATATTAGTAAATGTATATCGGAAATTCTATTTGACATAATCGAAAGTTCAAGCTTACTTTTATAAAATTGCTCTAACAGTCTGCAAAAAATAATAAGCCGGATCCAATTCGAAGATTAAGGAACAACGCAATCTGCAATATTAACTGAATTAGATAATTTTAGCTTAGCTTATACCGTACGTTATACGTTACGTATAACGCACATGTGCACACGCATATTCATAGCCGTAAAAGTCTTACGCGCATGCGTCAACGGGACGCATGCGCAGAAAGTTTGTAGCTTTGAAGTCCGGATTATGGGTGTCCGAATTAACGACTTTTGACTGTAAAAACCTTACATTTAACAAGTACTTACAATGAATTAAAAATATTTAGTCATGGTATCGCGAGAGTCCGACCGCTCCCGATTTTCACCACCCGCATTTTACGCGCTGCACCCCCGCTAGGAATGACCCTGATCTGGAGACCTGAACAAAAGAAAAGACTTTATAAGGTATTTCTTCCGCCTTCGTGGTGTAATGGTCAGCACGCTCGGCGCGCATTCAAGAGGTCTGTAGTTCGAGTCCCTGCGAGGGATTGCTCATTTTTCATCTCTCCTGCTTCAAAATAACCCGAACTGAAAAAAGGTGGTGGATGATGGATGAGTGTCCATTACCAGGATTTGGTTAATGGGTTCCCTAATCTCCAGCCGCCCTTTAAAAGGAGGGTATATATAAGGTATTTCTCCTGCCTTCATGGAAAAAAAAAAAAAACTAATGTCTCCACAATTTAATTATTCGTAAAAGATCACTGAACTGTCCTCAGTAAGCGGAAATGCTTAACTATTTTATTAGGATACTAATCCATGAACTGAAAACAATAAACAATACCAAGTGGCTTCTTTTCAGGTGTTGAATAATTCTTGAACGAAGTAGCACTTATAAAAAGAGCAAGCTTTAATCAGTATATCAATGACAGAAGTTAATCTAAAGCAGTGCATTAATAACTGATGCTCACTTGTCGTTGAAAAGCATTGTTAGCTGTCAGATCTGAAACTAAATAATACTAGCAATAAAATTCACCCCCAATTTTTTTTTTAATGTTTTTCAAACTACAATAAACCACCATTTAAAAAAAGGTGAAACACTAATATGGAAAACCAGTTCTCTTTTCATGTCAACAAGTGTATAAGATCACCGAACATTAAATACAGCCAAATACCGCTACAACAAACTTTAAGAGACCGAAAACTTGGTTCTCTCTATGGATCCGTGGCATGGGGGGAGGGGTGGGAAGAAAGATTATCTTAATTACAGTTATATTATTTTTTTATTCAGTTTAAGCATACATTAATAATTTTTAAATGATCAGCACTTAGCATGATGGGCATAATTCAGACACTTCCTTTGAAATACATATCTCCCTCTAAATATGCTTTCATAATTATGAAATGGTAACTGATCCCTTTGTGTAACTGTATATTGCCCTTATATGTAACTTTAACTGTATATTCCTAGAGATTAAACACCGATCATATTACCATTTGATGTTTTAACTAAAAAAAACAAAAAACAAAATTTTCATAGTTGGAATTCTAATGTTTTATGCACATACACTGGTGTGCAAAAATTAAGGACAAGACGGTTTTTTCAATATAACTTTGTACAAAAGCTTTCCAAATCAACACATTTAATACCGTAAGATCCCCAATACGTAAGGACATGAGTAATGTAAGCAACACTTACTAAAAGAGAAATCAGAGAGCTAAAAAGAAGCTTTATTGAAAAAGTAGCATGGAGCGCAATGCGACTGAAGGCCGAAACATCCATGATGGGTGTCCAGCAAGAAACATCCGGTCTTTAATAGGGAATATGATTTCCCCTGACTGCTAGGCAGGTTTCACAGCGTCTGCCCATGCTGAGAATGAGGGTGTCAATGATTTGTTGAGGCATTGCTGCCCATTCGTCTTGCAGCGCCAATCGAAGCTCCGGAATCGTTACTGGTGGTAAGGTACGAGCTGCCAAGTGTCTGCCTAGAAAATCCCATACATGCTCGATGGGATTGAGATCGGTGATCATGCCGGCCAATCCATACGTTCAATATCCTCACTCTCTAAGAGCTGTTCGGCAGCTACTGTGCGATGACATGGTGCATTGTCGTCCATGAAAAGGAACTGCGGACTCATAGCACCTCTAAAAAGACGCACATATGGAAGAAGAATCTCGTTACAATAACGGGTACAGTTGACTGAACCTGCATCGAAGATGTGAAGGTCTGTACGACTACCAAGCATGATGCCTCCCCAAACAAGAACACCGCCACCTCCATACCTGTCCCTTTCAATGATGTTCGAGAGATGATTGCGGCTTCCCTGCTCTCTCCAGATGAGTATGCGATGAGAATTGCTACTCAGACTGAATCTGCTCTCATCTGTAAAGAGTACTCGTCCCCATTCATTGTCTCTCTAATTCCGGTCTTCCCGGCACCACAGAGAACGTCTTCTCCGATGGGCAGGCGTTAGAGGTACACACCGTACAGGGCGTCGTGCAAACAGATCACCACCGTGCAGTCTTCTGGCCACGGTAAAACGCGATATCGGTCGTCCAGTCGCCTGTGTCGTGTGTCTAGCGATTTCTCCCGCTGTCTGCCGCCTGTTTCTTCTGGCCTGTAAGGCAATATAACGGTCATCTGCGGGTGGGGTTTCTCGTAGACGACCACTACTAAACCCCCTGATAGCTGTTCCTGTAGTTTGAAATTGTCTCCAAAGTCGTGAAACGATGCTGTGAGCAATTCCGAACTCTGCAGCCACACTTGTCACACTGCGGCCTTGCTCCAACTTCCCAATGATTCGACCTCGGGTAAAAGCATTCAGATGTCGTCTAACAGATTGATTATTCGCCATTTCTCGCTGAGGCAGCAACTCGGTGGTATTTTAAATGCTATACGGTGTGCAATCTCTTTGCCAGAAATACTGATCTTACACCGACAACATGCTTTATACAACTCAGACACTCCCCCATTACGTCTACCTGCATATCTGCGCATGTGCTACCGTACATCACCATACTTAATTGGTCTTTCTGTCCGCTCTGCCTCTTCGTTCAGCTGATATGCTAATTTTTCGACTTAATTTTTGCACACCAGTGTAGATGGTGGAAGGTGACCATAAAGGCTCATAACCACTGAAACAAGTGGAATCTGAGAATAAATCCTGATAGATGAAAAGTTTTGCTTTCCTTTCTGGATTATATAGAGATACATTAACCCCATGAATTCTAAAGAAGATTCAGTTGTATTTTGTTTCAAGTGAGGATTCGAAAGAGAATATCCTTTAGACCACAGTATTATTAGTTCAGGTTATGAGACAAACTAAGGCAAACACAACAAAAGATATATTTGCATATTTATTAATTATTAAAAAGTCTTTAAAGGCATGCTTTCCCTTCAGCAGATACCCTAGTGTGCTTTCTCATAATTAAAAAAATCAAGATCCAGTAGGAAAAAAACTGCATGTGATTTTCATGCAAGTATAATTTTAGTATGTAATAGGGAAAAAAAAAAAAAAAAAAAAAAAAAAAAAAAAAAAAAAAAAAGGCCAGGAGACAAAGCCAAATAAATTACCTTTTCGTTAAAGAAAACCAGTCTAAAATTTGGTTTATACAGAGCCAGTGTAGTAGACTTAGCAATGAAAGATAAGCATTGATCACTGCAAGATCTCAATCAACTAAATTAATATCTTTTCCAATTGCTAAAAGGAATCCGAAGAATATTTTTTCAAAAGATGAAACAACTGAAATACCATATAGCATTTATTTTAATGCAACAGCTGCAGCAAAAAGGTGCAACACATGTTTATAGCAATTTTGGAGAATTTTTTGATCATAATTGTACAATAAAAAAAAATGTTTAGTTTAAAACATCAAAGCCTTTAATGTTGTCCACAGTACATTATTAACCACAATTTTCAACATAAAGCCAAGCAAGTTTGAGGTAACTTGACAAACAGAAATGATGGTTAAGATATCAATGAATAGACGATATTTTTTCGCTATCTTCCGCCACATTCTAATCATTGTTTTATCACACAGCTCTACTAAATGAAATGTTATCACTATTAAGCAGCTTTAAGTTTTTCCTCTTCTCAATGTGGGTTCATTGCTCAGTTTTGATAAAGAAAAATGTTTCATTTTATGGGTACAAAAAAAAAAAAAAAAAAAAAAAAAGGTTTATTTTTTTGATTGTGCAATATCTGTCGAAATAATGCATGATAAATAAAACAAAATTTCCTAAATATTTCAGTAAATAAGCATTTGACCAGTCAATATAAAGCATGTAAACTAAGAAAAATAGCCAAAAAACTCACGATTTGCAGATTGATTCAACAACTATCAAAAATCTGATATTTGTGAAATAAATAAATAAAAAAACCTTACTAAATTTGCAAAAGTAACTGCATATATTCATGTTGCAATAAAATTACTGCTTTTATTATGAACAAAAGCATGAATAAAATTCATAACACTACTACTGAAAATCCTATGTAAAAAATAAATATAAAATGCAAATTTGTTTTCAGTATAAACTAAATGCTGCCTTCTTTACATTTTTTTTCTATAAGCAATTATTTTCCATTAGGAAAAAGAGCATTGTCATAACAGCATTGCTCAACAAGGAAGCATGCAGCCAGCTATTCTCAACACAAGTGAATATTATTGGCAAGCCGATGGCCATCCATCAACACATTATACTTACGAGATGCAGAGCATGGACTCTCAAAATGGGCATATTTAGCAGCTTTTTCCTCAGCAATTTATTGTATTATTTACTTATATATTTATAATGAGAAAATTCATAGCCAATTCAAATAAAAGAAAATTATTCTATTATAATATCTAGTTACTTTGTTATGGATATTTATAGAATCTCCTCTAATGCTAACTGCCAAGCTTGTTTCTATATGAATATTTTTAATCATTAAAAAATGTTGCTATGCCGGTTTCAAATTTGGGAAAATTGAAAAAGTATTATTAGCTTTTACCTTTCATAACTGTTCAACACTAACATTTAAAAATGAAGTATTTTAATCATATATATTTAATGTCTAGAAATAAATTAAACTCCTATAGTTATTCTATTTTCAATAGCTATGACAGCTAAAACTGCTGATTTATTTTATCAATTCCAGTATTTTTCTGTTTGTAGGAATGCTTTGAAAATATGAAAGCTACAGCTTTATAGAATAATTTATGTCTGAATTTACAGTTCATGAATAATTCTAAATACATTCGCTCTCTCTCTGAACACATTAACAAAATATCTATTATCATATTAACATGTTATGAAGCTAACTTATGTGATTAAAGCTGAATAATTTTCTTAAATAAAAATTTCCACTTGAATTTCAGTAATCGAGAATGTAAAGATATATTCACATGAGCTTGTAATTATTTGCAAGAACATATATATATTTAAAAACTATCCATTACAAATCTTTTCAAATTCTGAAATGTTGAATCCATGGTACATTGTATTTGGAATGGTATTTTGGGTAATCCATGGTACATGGTATTTTGGAAAAGCAAGATGTCAACCGATTACAAAAAATTACTAATAAAAAGTTTTATATGTTAAAAAATTACACATTGATTGCCCTCTTTAACATACTTTTACTTTATGAAAATGCTTTACAAGCAAGAACTGAACTAGAATAACAGACATCTACAATTATATTGGAAGAAACTCAAGGCAAAATCAAATAAAAGAATTAGGCAAAAAACACATTAAATCTTACGAAAAATTTCAATCATTTTCTAGGAATTAAAGTAATTCTTTTCATGTATGCACATACTTTATCAAGCAGCAATGACAATCTATTAAATACAATGAACTCATCATCACCTCTTAACATCATGTGCACAATCTCAAGATGATGTTCTTGGTGTTTGTTTCTTGAAGAAGAGGGATTGTAAACTAACCACCATTTCAAATATATGACTGAAATTTTTGCTTTAATTTTATGATTTGATGATAGTTACATTAAAGGAGTAACAGAATTAAAAGAATTAAGTGTTATTGAAATAGTCTTATAATTAAAGAAAAGCATCTGAAAGTGCTAAATGGGATCTTTCAAAATTTGATTTGTTATGCAGAATACTGAAAAATAACTTGAGACTTCAATAAGCTTCAATAAGACTCACATTTTATTAAAGTCACTAAATGGAAATGCCCAGAATTTTTAGTTCAAAGAAGCGTTGGCTAGTTTCAAAACAGTATTTTGCAGTGAATCACTAAAACATTGTACCACTTTTCACATTGTTGCTACCAAATTATTGCCCTGTATTATATTTAAAGAAATTAAATAATGAAGAATCTGCATAAATGTATGTACATTTTTCACATTGTGAAAAAACAATGGTATCTAGAGTAATCAAATATGAGACATCAGAAGCTCGAATTAGGAATTTGTTTTATTGCCTATTTTAATATTTTATAAAACTTTAATAAATTTTTAATTAATAAACTCAAAGATTTCAAAGCTAGCAATGGCAACGCTGGACCTGTGACAGTCTATTAGTGTTTCATGGTTTTAGCAACTCGGTTTGCCTCCAAAATGGATTTTTTAGAATACTTCGGTGCACACGAGATTTCTGAAAAGCTATCCTATATATATATAAAATAGAATATATATAACCTCAATTTTATTTTCATTTTACGAATGAAGTTTTTATATTACACATAAGGAGGTCCAAAAGTACTTACAATTTATTTCACATACATACCAAGCTTCTTAAGCATAAAGCTTAGTTATTCACGACAATCAACCACTAATGTTAATGCATTTCTTCAGGAGCCATGTGTACTGAAACATTTTTTAAGATGATACAGCTCAATGGAATATTTGAATTACAAACACATAGGTATCAATATGTTTTGAGTTTCTACCTCATTCTGCTAAGAGTTTATTTTTGCTATCAAGTCAACATTCTTACATATGGAAGAAATTTAAATATAACATGGTACTATCAATGCAATCCACGAACAGCTGGATAACCAAGGAAATATTTTCCCCAAGCTTCTATTACCTGATAAAATGGATCAAGGTTGGGCAATATTCCAATATGTGCTGAATATTTAAATTTTCAGACAGAAAAATTATTAAGGTATCTAAATTTGTTTTGAAGAATTGAATGGCCTTTTGGATTTCCCAACATATATATCAATTACTGTGAATTATTCCATGTTAAAGACTTTCAGCATGATTTTTCTATCATCAAAACAAGGAGCAGCAAATTATATTTAATATCATTAGTTTTGAAATGTATGCAACATCTGAACTTTTTCTCACAGTTTGAAAAATAAATATTTTAACTGCTGGCATTTTAGTTAATACTTAATTTCAATGAGATCTGCTATTAGTTTTCAGAAAACAACTTCATATGTATTACAATGAAGCCTATCTAAGACAACTCCATATCATTTTGGTTTTTTGTGCAAATGGCATCATCAAAGTGATCATATTTTATACTGATGTTTTATGTTCTCAAAAATACTGGTTAATACCTCTAAAGGTGATAATTAAAAAAGGAGTCCTTGTAGCTGGAAAACTTGCAGAAGTTATTTAATGGATATCTAGTAAAACCTCACTTACCCAAAATGTGAAGTAAATTTAGATGATCAGTAAATCCAAAAACAAGTCACTTCCAGTTTTTTAAACTAACTTTTATCATTACTTAAAAATAAATACATATTTTGTAATGTTAAAAATTGCATAGTTTATTTACAAGCAAAAATGACAAGTTGTAAAAACTTTGTTCTGAAAATGACCTCTAAGTGCTTACACTTCTCACACTGTTATATTAATTTAAATTAGCACTATTCTATAAGATTTCTCAGAGAGAATAAAAAACCAAAAACGGAAACATCAAAGTTGCTACACGCTACTTACTTGAATACCATCAATTTTTTTGAGCAATTATGGATGCACAAGAAATTATGCATTTGTAGCTTCTGTGATAGAAAACAAAAGGAATTTTAAAGTTTATTTCATTCTAAATGTACTCATAAATAGCATTATAGTTGGAATTTATTTATGCTATATAAATACTTCTATTTTTATGAAAACAGGCATAACCATAAATTCTCGGGAAAAAATTAAAGTGTCATTAAAAATTGCTTCATTATTTGAGACAGATAAACTATACTGTATATAGGTATTACAATTTCTACCACTATATGAAACAGTTTGTTTCCAAAATAATAAATATTGAATAGTCTTTTGTAATTATAAAAGCCATATAGAAAAGAGTTTGACATGAGACTATATTTAAGACACAATAACACGCCAAATAAATACTGATTCAGAAGTCAAACAACAAAAATCAGCGTTAATTCACAAAATTTTCACAGGACTAGTTTCGATGGTTTTACCGAACCATCATCTTCAGCTGCAAAACCGAAAATGAACAAGATAGGAAATAATGTTTAGATAAGATAAGAAAGCCTGGACAAGAATAAGCAAGTGGCGCCATCTGTTGGCGAAACCAGAACTAAAACATAATTTCTCTAAAAGCCGAAGGCAAATTTGGATTGGAATTAGGATCGTTAACTAGAACAGAAAGATTTTTATGAATGTGAAATGCCTCTAGAAAATCCAGTTCTCCAATGGAAGATGTTTTTTGAATAATTTTGGCAGCAGAAAAATTGAAAGTGTGATTTTCGGACCAACAATGTTGAGCAACAGAAGACTTCTGTGTTTCCTTTTTTCTAACATATGCCTCATGTTCTTTGACACGAAATTTTAAGGCTCTCTTAGTTTGGCCAATGTAAATTAAACCGCACTGGCAAGGAATCCTATAAATACCCCAGGAATTCATATCCGGAATGGGCTCCTTGAGTATAGAAGTTGGAATTTTATTGATGGGAGAGTAAACAACCCGAAAGTTAAATTTCTGCAAAATATATGCAACTTTATAGCTAATTGATGGAAAGAAGGGAATGACAACAGAATTTTTATAATCTCCTAAAATAAGAGTGTGGCTTTTAGTGTGTTGAGATGAGAATTTTTTAACTGCTTGATTAATAATGTTGGGTGAAAAGCCCCTGTCAATAGCTATTGCTTTTAAATAATTTAGTTCTTCATCAAGGGCTAGTTTGGAGGAGCAAACTTGAAGAGCACGGAAAACATAGGAATAAAATGAAGCCAACTTTTGTTTAGTCGGATGACATGATTTAAAGTGTGGCAAACCGATGAAGGTTTACGGTAAACTGTAGTACTGAAGTTGGATGTGTTACGTGTGACCAGAATGTCGAGAAACGGAAGAGAATTGCAAGTCTCAAGTTCAAAAGTGAACTGAATAGCAGGATCAATAGAATTCATTGTTGAAAGAACTCTATTTAAATCATCTTTATTACCTTCAAACAGGGTAAAAGTATCGTCTACATAGCGGAACCATGCCGGGAAGTTTAAAGTTTCAAACAATTTTGATTCATAATAATGCATGTAGATATCAGCCAGGATGGGACTGAGGGGGCTTCCCATGGCTAATCCCTCAGTTTGCTTGTAATATTTATTTTGGAAAACAAAATGTGTTTGTTTCAAACAGAGTTGAGTGAGAGAAATCAGCTCATCAATTTCGATGCAAGAGAAATGAAATTCGCGAAGTCTGGTTTCTAGACATCTTAATGCACCCTCCACTGGGACATTGGTGAATAATGATTTTACATCAAAAGAAATCGAAATTGATGAGCTGATTTCTCTCACTCAACTCTGTTTGAAACAAACACATTTTGTTTTCCAAAATAAATATTACAAGCAAACTGAGGGATTAGCCATGGGAAGCCCCCTCAGTCCCATCCTGGCTGATATCTACATGCATTATTATGAATCAAAATTGTTTGAAACTTTAAACTTCCCGGCATGGTTCCGCTATGTAGACGATACTTTTACCCTGTTTGAAGGTAATAAAGATGATTTAAATAGAGTTCTTTCAACAATGAATTCTATTGATCCTGCTATTCAGTTCACTTTTGAACTTGAGACTTGCAATTCTCTTCCGTTTCTCGACATTCTGGTCACACGTAACACATCCAACTTCAGTACTACAGTTTACCGTAAACCTTCATCGGTTTGCCACACTTTAAATCATGTCATCCGACTAAACAAAAGTTGGCTTCATTTTATTCCTATGTTTTCCGTGCTCTTCAAGTTTGCTCCTCCAAACTAGCCCTTGATGAAGAACTAAATTATTTAAAAGCAATAGCTATTGACAGGGGCTTTTCACCCAACATTATTAATCAAGCAGTTAAAAAATTCTCATCTCAACACACTAAAAGCCACACTCTTATTTTAGGAGATTATAAAAATTCTGTTGTCATTCCCTTCTTTCCATCAATTAGCTATAAAGTTGCACATATTTTGCAGAAATTTAACTTTCGGGTTGTTTACTCTCCCATCAATAAAATTCCAACTTCTATACTCAAGGACCCCATTCCGGATATGAATTCCTGGGGTATTTATAGGATTCCTTGCCAGTGCGGTTTAATTTACATTAGCCAAACTAAGAGAGCCTTAAAATTTCGCGTCAAAGAACATGAGGCATATGTTAGAAAAAAGGAAACACAGAAGTCTTCTGTTGCTCAACATTGTTGGTCCGAAAATCACACTTTCAATTTTTCTGCTGCCAAAATTATTCAAAAAACATCTTCCATTGGAGAACTGGATTTTCTAGAGGCATTTCACATTCATAAAAATCTTTCTGTTCTAGTTAACGATCCTAATTCCAATCCAAATTTGCCTTCGGCTTTTAGAGAAATTATGTTTTAGTTCTGGTTTCGCCAACAGATGGCACCACTTGCTTATTCTTGTCCAGGCTTTCTTATCTTATCTAAACATTATTTCCTATCTTGTTCATTTGCGGTTTTGCAGCTGAAGATGATGGTTCGGTAAAACCATCGAAACTAGTCCTGTGAAAATTTTGTGAATTAACGCTGATTTTTGTTGTTTGACTTCTGAATCATGAGACTACTAGGGCCATCCAGGAAGATTACGTTTCCGTCTGTGTCCGCTAGGGGCGGGGCTAGCGCGGCCATCTTGGGGTCAGAGCGTTGCGCAGCTCAGTCTGCATCTAGCCGTGCTAGTGAGAGGTTCGTGCTGTGCTCCGTTCAGATACTGTGACGGTTTGAAATGTCTGCGTTAATTGAAAATCCCGCGAGCTGCGCTCAGTAATAAGGTTTCTGACTGCAAAAACTGTAAACCGATAGAAATCTATCGGCAGCTTCGTGAAGTGTATGGGGACAACATTATCACTGAAGGTGGAGTGCGTCAGTGGGTCATAAGATTTCAAAATGGCCGAACCAATGTTCACGACGAAGATCGAAGTGGGAGACCCAGCATAGTGACCGCCGAACTTCTCGAAAAAGTCGATGCTAAAGTCCGTGAAAATCGAAATTTCACAATAACGGAACTTTCTTTGAGTTTTCCACAAATTTCGCGAAGTTTGTTGCACGAAATCATCAGCGAAAAGGTTGGTTACCACAAGTTTTGTGCAAGATGGAAGGCAAGAAGAGGTAACGAAGTGGTTGAAGGCGCAGGCGGCCGAATTTTTCGACGAAGGAATTTCCAAGCTCGTACATCGCTACGATAAATGCCTTAATTTGTATGGTGACTATGTAGAAAAGTAGTATTTGAGTGTGGCTTTCATCTGTATATAATAAAATTTGTTTCCTATACTTTGTTTATTTTTTTATTCCAAAACGTAATCTACTTTCTGGATAGCCCTCGTATATTTCATCAAATTTAAAAATAGGATAGAATCAAACTTAAGAAAGATTAATCTTTGCCCCCCCCCTGCTTCCAGGACTGAAAAATGCTAAATTACATCAAAATTCACAGGAAGTAGTATAAATAAAAAAACATATGTATTAAAATCACATTCAGAAGCAAAATAAATCCAATAAAATATCATTTATTCTAGAATAATACTGCATAAAATGAGCAGAACAATGCCGTGCCAAAGTGCGAGCTCTTGAAAATTTACATAACTTTATTACACAAAAGAATACAATAACATGTATACTCTGTCTGCAATGTATATTACAAATAATTTTTACATAAATCAAGGTGATGCTGTTTTTTGGTATTTAATGGCACAGAAATATGAATGTATTTTAAAAATAAGAATCTCTTAAAGTAATAATAAAATGAAGACTGAGAACTAATAATCTTGGATATTATTATATGCATAACCCTACCAATGAAAATAGTGAGTCAACAGGCACAATTTGTTTTAAAATAACACATAAAATCTCTCGTAACGTGTATTCAGACATAATTAAGTACTTACAAAAGTTCTTTTGTCCAGATAGTGAAATAACCCACACTTACTAAAAGGTAATGTAATGTGACTAATACATGCACTTTGTAATAGGCCCTGTGATAAAAGGGTAACATTTCTAAGTACTTAAATAATGCTTTTAATACATAAAACAGGAAAACTAATGAATAAAAACATGCAGGAAACTGTACAGATCTCTTGGCACATGCTAATACACACTTGTACAACACGACTGTGCCTAGATTTAGCTGAATTATGTGCACTATGAAAAACATCTTTGGCCAGTATACAGTGTGTACAGGCAACATAAAATACATATTTTGAAACATTTTGATAGCAGTGACACAGAGTCAGAGTAGGAAATTAAAATAGGCTTATCTTCATATCTAACTATACATTTTGATAAAACAGTTCAGCTTTATTCAAAAAAGCAAGACAGAATACGCACACACACATAAAAACGTACTAAAACTCCTCTTGAATGATATTGCAAGCCATAAACTAATTCTCAATAGTAAGAAATATAGTCAGATTAGTTCATAAAAACACCAAAAATATTTTAAAACAGTTTATTGACATAACAGAACTTATATACGTAACAGGGAAAGGTCACTCTTGCAGTTCTAGAAGTATTTTCTGAACAAAACTGCAGAAAAAATCTTTGCATGTCAACAAACCAACACAATGGCATCACTAATTACATAAATTACAAAATTCCACTCAATTTTACAACGTGAAAGAAAAAAATTAATTTTTCTTCCATATTCTGAAAATATTCATGGAACTTCTGCAAGCGGATAATGCTAATTTGAGTAGATAATTGGCATAGTAGTGCATTTAATGATATTGGATGGATTACACAAAAATGCATGTATAATGTATGTATATATATATATATATATATATAAGCATTAAAGTTTCTGGCAATATTTTTAAATAATCAATTTACTTTAAGTCTCTCATCGATATTTTCTGTGCGCATCTCGCATGTGCGAGGAGACACAGCTGAAATGCTTTACAATAATTATAAGCATGAAAATACAATTTTAAATTACAATTCTTTTTATTATTATTTTTGTTATTTTTTGGGTCTATGGCTTCACATACACACATTGTTCCAAACAATTCTCTACAGCAGTTCCATACATACTCAAAAACTTCGCCCTTCGACAATGGAGCACCAGAAAAGAAAATGCACCAAAATAATAACAATAATAATTTTTCGGAACATTAGTCAATCGGCAATAAAAACACGAAAAAGTCTCTTTATGTACAAAACTTGCCGAACTGTAAGTCGAAAACCCGAGTGAAGTTTTCGAGACAAGGACTACAAGACTGTAAGGTCAATTCACATACAGGTCACACTGGCATTTTGCTATGTCGTCAATCAATAACAATTATGAAAAAAAATGTCACGCCGAAGCAGTGGCAGAGCTGCACGGCTGTGGATCAGAACTGGCACCAGCCATGGGAATGGAGTTTGATGCTTCTGCTGCCATGCCACTCGCACCACAGTCCTCATTTCCCTCGTGGCTGCCAGTGGCAGAGCAAGGGCTATTACGCAAATAAGGAGGGATCAAAATAGAGTTCAGAGATGGCTGAATTTTCAGTTCTGAAAGAGAAAACATACATTTCAGCATCACACAATACAGTAAATCAGTTAATTAGTTTAAAATTCTTCCATTAATATTCAAAATATACAGTGTGTTTGTTTCATTAGGTAATTGTAACAACTTCTCAAATATCAATATTGTTCAAATGAAGAATGCATAATATATTCAGATTTTTGACTTCTTAAATT
Organism: Stegodyphus dumicola; assembly: GCF_044657685.1. Taxonomy (NCBI): domain Eukaryota; kingdom Metazoa; phylum Arthropoda; class Arachnida; order Araneae; family Eresidae; genus Stegodyphus; species Stegodyphus dumicola. The sequence goes on along the minus strand of NC_140773.1, from coordinate 224,748,267 downwards.
CTACATTAAGATTTAGAAACAGCTGGATTCAAAAATGTCAAAGCATATTATTAAACATAATTTCGTAGATTAAAAAAATCAGCCTCTGAGCAAATACAGTACCTTAGTTTTTCATTCGGGTTAACAAGGTACGGTCAAAAGTCGTTAATCCGGACTCGCCGGGACTTCGGCGATTCTGGTAAGATGGCATGCAGAAATTATAAAATTAAAAATATGAAACCATAATTTATGAAATAAAGAACAATAATGATCTAAAGGGAATCAAAATTTACAAAAAAAAAAAAAAACTTAATATTTGTTTACTTTATTAAACATTTCTTTCAAAGTAAGTTGCTTCGTTTTATGTGATAATACTTTCTCTTTAATTCTATAAACAGACATAATTTCTTGTTCAGTTACAAAGTTTCGCTGTTCAAGTTCTGTAATTGCTGTGCCGAGAATACCAACTAACTTGTGAATCAAAATTTTTTCGTTTTCACTAACCTCTCTGTCACTTTTTTCATGCCTTTATCCATTTTTTGCAGCAATTCCACTTTTTGTTTGATGGACATCGAAACATGCTTTCGCTTTGTAGATCCTTTGACGGCTAAAGAATCGGAAACAAAGTTCCGCTGTTCAAGTCCTGTAATTGCTGTGTCGAGAATACCGACTAATTTGTCGATCGAAATTTTTTTGTTTCCAATAACCTCTGTGTCACTTTCTTAACGATCGGAAGCGAATTATAATGACGAGGAATTTGATTTAAATCATATCAAAGATGGAGTATATTGAGATGAAATACTACATTTAGTAAGGAATTATAAGCCAAATAAAATAAAAACATCTGCCCTGAAGATAAAAATAGTGCTGACAGATCAACTTCCAATTCATTGTGTGCCGTGGCAAATTATCATATTCTTTGCTGCTATGCACAAAAGAAACCATTTGTACTCAATGAATAGAGAAATATGAAAGCAGCTTTTTTTGGCATCATATATATGTATTTCTAATAGAATTATTAAACTGGTACAGATACATGTTCACAATAAATCTGCATATGGCAGACAAGTACCAGGGTCAGGCAGCCTTTATGGCATTATTATAGAAAATTCATATGCTATAGCTTGCTACTCCTTTATTACCTTTAAGTGCCTTTTTGCATGTCAAAGAATTGGGTTTATCTTTTTTTCTTTTTCCTCAAGCTCCTTTTTATAGTCCTCTAGCAACTCCTCCACCAAAAGTTCACCATTAATCTACAAACCAAACCAAGAGACAACACCGTAGATAAAAAAGTTCTAAAAGTATTAAAATCCTCAGAAGCTCTGTATGCGTTATAATATGGCCATAATTTTCTTCAAACTCACTTTGTGGTCCAGTAAGTTACTTACTGCCAATCTTTATTAATACAAGTTAAGCAACAAAAAGTATTAAAATTATATTTCATGAAATCCTTTGGCATTAATTCTGTAGCAGAGATTACCTCAAAAAAAAAACTCTGAAAACCATTTGTTGCTGACTTGAGCACTCAATATCTCATGAAATTCGTTATCTGGCACGTTTTTATTCAAAACATTTGTTCATGAACCAAACTGCTCGTGATGCAAGGCATTTTTGATCTCAGATTATATTGTACTGTAATATCACCAACAATTATTAAAATCAACATAGCAAAGGCATGAAAACTTGCTATTTCTTGAATAAATGAAACATGCAAAAAGTATTCACAATAAATTATCAAACATCAGCACTATTCCGATTCTCGCTTTCACACCCAATTTGCAGGGTGAAACCGGTTTGAGATGAATAGAACAACTCTCTCAAGAAGGGAAGAACCTTTATTTTTTGGTGCAAGGACCCCTTTATGCTCTCATAATAAAAGATGTACACATAACATCAGCTTGTGCCATCATGCTACAGGGATGAATTTGTCTCCGAATTCTTATGGGGGAAAATTTCTGAATGACCATCATGTTTTACCAATACCATCTCAGCCTTTGCTAGAACCATGTGTACGGTCTAGGCCCATGTCATGTAAAACACTTTAAAATTTGCAGCCTTTACAGAATATTTTATATATACAGATACTAACTATACTGTTCACCTAGGATGCAGAAAATGCTGGAAATAAGTCTGCAAATGCTAGAAGAGTATAATAAATCTACAAATCAGTCACTGATAAATATGGAGCTCTAGATGAAAACTTATTAATATTATTAGCATCTTTTACATTTCTTACTCAGTGTAAAAAATTGCGAAATTATAGTATCAAAAACAAACAAATTAAAAGATGTATAAAAATTTTATTTTGGGCAGATCTGAGCCCAGAAAATGAAGTACGCACACATAAACAATCCAATACACGAAAAGCATAAAAAAACATATGTAAATTTTAAAACCATACAGCTGGGTTAAAAATAGGTATTACTAAAATTTTCGAAATTATAAGCAATTAAAGAAGCTTAAAAATATAATAAAAATTTTCAATTTAAGTGGACCAAGTGCAAAAAAACACGTAAAACAGAAGCAATCCAATATATATATAAAAATTAAATGAAAATTTGATCAAAAAAGTATATTTCCTCATGCACCACAAAGTATTCAATGATACTTACAAAATGTAAGTAAAAAAGACACATCAACTTTAAATAATAAAATTAATTCGAACATCTTTCACTAAAAGAAACACACACATACAGAAAAATAATATACAAAGCAAATAATTTATAACATTCAAAATAAACATCGATAAAAGCATTGCAGGAAAAGAGGAGGTGGTTCAAAACAATTTGACCTGCTTAGTACCAAAAATGTTGTTAAACCTAAAATCTGCTAAGTAATGAATTTAGGTACAAGTTTTAAACTGATTAATATTAATTAGAAAACAATTCTATTATAATATTAAATCAGGTGTAGTAAAAATGAATAATTTGCAAAAGGGAAAAACCCTGAATTACCTGGATTATATATCTGAAAGAAAACCAATAGTAATAGTCATAAAATTAGTTCAAGTGAAGTCTTAGTTTTCTTTAGTTCAACAAACAGAATATCGTGCTTAGTACAAAATAATCAAATTTTTAAAATTCAACAATGTTATTAAATTTTAAAGCTTTTTTTTTGCTTGTTTATAATTTTGATGATAGTTTTCTTTTTTAAAATTTTTTTTATCTGGCATGTACGCTTTCAAAATTGACAAATGTAATATCAGCAAATTTTGTTTTTTTGGGCTCTGTCTGGTGAAAATAATATTTAAAAAATAAAATATTATGCTTTTGATACTATAATTTTGTTATTATTCACACTGCTGACTTCGGCCTGTAGGGATTAGATCGATAAAGACATAGAGTAATTTGATTTTTTTCTGAGATTATTTTAAGCTTTAAACTATAGTTTTTGTTGGTTCAGAAACAGGCTAATTTATTTACTTTTTGGTTCTGGCATGTTTTGCCCCTTTTTTCTTGCAGTTAGTCACTGTGATTTTGGTTTTTGTATACGCTTCCTTCTGAAATGAATGTGGGCTGAATTTCAAACATCATTTTATTTTGCATTATATATGTATGTGTTTGTGTGTGTGTGTGATATTTTTAGATAAATTAAATTAAATTAAATTATAATCATATTTCTAAATAATGATTTGGTGATTCTTTAACCAAATTGTATCCCTGTTCCTATTTTTTCTTATAAATTATATTAACCTGTTGGCGCCCGACAAATCATCAAACCCATAAATCTATCATATCACATTAAGTCCTTACAGAACGCTCTGATGAGAAGATAGCATCACCTCGTGCACTCACTGCACTTTGATGAGCACCATATCTATAAAATAGGGCTTCTCCTCGATGTACAGGAGGAACGCTTGGGAGATGGATGCTAAAATAAATATATCACTTTATATTTGAAATTTTGTCTCATTTCTGTTTCCTTAACTGCACAACACCAATAATGTACGAGAATCGACATTACATATATATAATTTAATATTAGAAAAGTTTTATATATCATTTCCAAGAAAAGAAATTTAATTAAAGCTATGAATTATTAGAAAAAATTAGTAAGTACTTTAAGTATTATTTTAAGTTGGTATTTAAAGCATTTAGATTTCTATATTTTAAAATTATTTAGAATTATCAAAAATTATTTAAAATCTGTATAGAAAAACTTTTTAACCATAAAAATTCTAAATATTAAAATTGAAATTTAAAGTACTGAAAAGGTAGCTATAGCTGATTAATTGACTTGTCAAGAGAAAGAAACCAATCTACTATCAATTACCAATAACCAAATTCAGCGAGAGTGTTTCGTCTTTTTTCCAAGTAAGGATCAAATCAGTTATTTTGCTAGAATAGATCATAAGCTACGAACAATACTAATTATTAGAAAGATATTAGTCTAATTAAGCCAAAATTTTTTGTTATAAACATAGTCTAAAATAAAAAAAAGTAAGCTATTCTTCTTAATTTAAGATATTCGTTAAGAAATGAATTAAAAGAGATTCTTATTTTAGAAAAAATATTCCCCGACAGTTTCAGAGTACTGTAAAAACAATAAAAAACAATCGATACATGCATAAAATAATATATACAAAAGAAGACATCAATAGAAAAACGTACAAATGAATACATTATTTTATATTAAAACATTTTTATAATCAAACTCAAAATCAAAAGTAAAAATGAAATTTATACTTTTTATATTAAAACATTAATTTCAAAATCAAAAGTAAAATTAATATATTCTTTTATATTAATACGTTAAATTAAAAGTAGTTTATGTATAAATTTTGGAATGCCAGGAAGAAAATTGAAATTAACTTACTTGTCTACAAAATTTAAAATGAAATGATTGTAAATGTATTCAGGGACTGAATGTAATAAAGTAATAAGGTGGCTATTACTTTTCAGTACTGCTCTAATAACACCAGAACAGATGATATGAAAAACGTAACATCTTAATATGTTTTGAAGTAATCCCCATCTGCGGTAATACACTTCTGTGCTCGGCTGTATAATTTGTGGAAGCAACTTTTAAAGTCATTTTTCGGAAGGCTCTTCAATGTCGACGTCATGCTCTTCTTGATGTTCCGCCACCACATTGCATTGCCAGCGAAGAGGTTTTTGGCCAAGCATGAGGTCGTGGAGCTGCATCATCTGCCATACCCTCCTGACTTGGCCCTCAGAGACTTTTTGTTTTCCAAACTCAAAACTGTGATCAAAGGAACACGTTTTGTGGATGTTGAAGACATCAAGAAGAACGTGACGTTGACATTGAAGAGCCTTCCAAAAGAAGACTTTAAAAGTTGTTTCCACAACTTATACAGCCAAGCACAGAAGTGTATTACAACAGATGGGGATTACTTCGAAACATATTAAAAGGTTACGTTTTTCACATTATTTGTTCTAGTGTTATTAAAGCAGTCCTGGAAATTAATAGCCACACCTTGTATATATATATATATATATATATATATAGAGAGAGAGAGAGAGATACATTATTAAAAATATGTATATCAAAATTCTAACTTAAATTTGCAACAGCCCCTTAACTTTTCATTTTAATTTGGGCATTTCCCTTTTCTGTTCTAAAACTAGCGATTGCTCTTAACAAATTTCTCTGAATAGCACTGTTTTTAGATTAATCCATATCATATGAATTTTACATAACAGTGTTAATATAAATGGTTTTGTGAACTAAACTCGTAACAATGAATAATAATTCTGGAGTGCTATCAATTAAGCAATAAAATGGTACTGAGACTGAAACTAACCAACTCTAAATTAAGACTGTATCCTCAACATGATGCACTTCGTTCCTGTTTCTTGGCCAGGCTGGATTGCTGGTCTTCTTCTTACTGCAAAGCTATCAACATGTAAATGCTTTGTAACAGGCAGGATAAGTGTGCAAAATTAAATGTGGCTGCAAATGTCAATTCAAATAAAAATGAGTATTTAAAATATGCCATGTCTGCATACTGCTACTATTTTGAACTTCCACATCTAATATCCACAATTCCCTTATTATCAGACACGTACATATATAAACTAACAAGCATATAAAACTAAGTACTTGGCTGCTTTATCATAATGTATGTATAGCAAAATTAAATTTTGAGGTCACATAATTTTACCGGTGCATAAATATATGCACAAAGTAATAATGTAATCAGTTATTTATAAATAATGATCAGCATATTATATTATTAAAAAGCAATTTTTTGTCCCCTTAATTTCGTGTTGCTTGAACGTGGACAGGGAAAAAAAATCTGTATTACACGAGTCTCAACCATCAAACCTACTTCAATAATAAATTGACTCAAATAGCACATGTGTATATGTCCTAGTCATGGTTGCAGTGATCAAATTTTACATGATAAATGTTTCAGAAAATGTATCTTACCTTGTTCAGTAAAGTTAAATAATGGGGGCAATTCTCTGTTGTTAGGTAACCTTGTACCAGGTTCACGCAGTTCATCAAAAAATTTGTGAGCACACGCTTGCAAAGGAGTTATGCGGGCCGAAGGAGTATATTCCAATAATCGAGAGACTAAGTCGATGGCTTCGGGAGAAGTGCGTGCTCTGAATACCTAAATTTACGAAATAAAATATTTTCATACCAGATTAATAACACATAATACATAATAATGAGAGAAAAAATGATAAATTCTCTAATACGTGGAGAGTGCCTCAACTTGTTAGAACCAAAGTTTGAATAAGCTATCAATATTTCAGAGATTTAGCTACTTGGCCATTATACTCCTCACTTTGACAATCAGTGAGTCTTCCTCGCATATATCAAAATACTTTTGCATTCAGTAAGAACAATTTAAGTATAGAAGACTTGTACCCAAAGAGGCCCACCAGCGGCCGAGCGGTAACGTCGCTGAACATTGGTAGTTTGGTCCGAGGTTTGAATCCCATGAACGGGCTGGCTGCATGGGTGCTTTTGTGGTTTTCCCCATGTGTAATGTGTATACGAGCCAGTTTTCTTTAAAAAGTCCTCCACAAATGCATCCCTCCCTTAAGGCAGATAGCCCTCGAGTGCTTTGCTGTAATCTAATAAACCAAACCAAAACCTTGTACCCAAAGAATACAAAAATAACTCCCCCCCCAATATAGCACATAGTGAACAATTACAAACGTAACCCAGTCCATTAATCTATACAAGGTCGATGTGGCCGTCTCTTCATTATGGAGGCACCTAATAGGTGGGCCACCATTGCCTTTTCTATGAAGGGACAGACAATTACATCCATGCCTTCTCCGGGATTCGAACCCAGGCCCTTTGACATCGCAGTCACCTTCCCTGACCACTATACCGACTGGGTGGCCAAAAATAACTAATACTGTCTAAAACAAATTAACATACAAAATGATACCTAAATTTTAATAAAGTTTCAAAAGTAATATTTCAGTGATATTCTTAATACATAGTACAGTAGATGCATCTTGATATAACTGCGGTTAATATTATTCGGATACTATGATCAGATTGCTGACATTCCTTTTGTTTGTATAAAATATACAGTCAAAAGTCGTTAATTCGGACACCCATAATCCGGACCTCAAAGCTAAAAACTTTCTGCGCATGCACCGCGTTGGCACATGCGCACAGGCGTTTTACGCGTGCGCGTAAGACCTTGACTACTGCGCATATGCGTGTGCGCAAGTTCAGAATACGTTTTCACCTGCGCGTTTAATGTATAACGGACGGCGTAAGCTAAAATGATCTAATTATCTATTTCAGTTAATGTTAATGATTGCGTTGTTCCTTAATCTTCGAATTGGATCCCGCTTATTATTTTTTGCAGACTGTAAGAGCAATTTTATAAAAGTAAACTTGAACTTTCGATTATGTCAAATAGAATTTCCGATGCTGGAACTTCCAAAGGATCTACAAAACGAAAGTATGTTTCGATGTCCAACAAACAAAAAGTGGAATTACTGCAAAAAATGGATAAAGACATGAAGAATGTGACAGAGAGGTTAGTGAAAACGAAAAAATTTCGATCGACAAGTTAGTCGGTATTCTCGGCACAGCAATTAACGAGACTTGAACAGCGGAACTTTGTAACTGAACAAGAAATTATGTCTTTTTATAGAATTAAAGAGAAAGTATTATCACATAAAATGAAGCAACTTAAACAACTTACATTGAGAGAAATGTTTAATAAAGTAAACAAATAAATATTAAGCTTTTTTTTTTTTTTTTTTTTTGTAAATTTTGATACCCTTTAGATCATAATTGTTCTTTATTTCATAAATTATGGTTTCATATTTTCAATTTCAGAATTTCTGCATGCCATCTTACGAGATTTAAACTGATGATCTATAATCCGGAAAAATCGATAATCCGGAATCGCCGAAGTCCCGACGAGTCCGGATTAACGACTTTTGACTGTATTGCTTATTGTGTGATCAATAATTTGGCTAATATGATCAAAATATTATAGAAAAATTTTTTAAACTGAAGTAAAGTCACCAAATAAAGTCAAAATAAATTAAAAAAATTGCCAAGTGACAGAGAAATGTTGCAAAATCAGTCACCAAACAACTTACTCTAACTTATCTCTTCTTCAAGAACAAAATAATAATAATAATAATAATAATAAAACTTCAGAATTTTTTTATCCTTGAAAATATCTACAATGTTGCCTTTTTGATGAATTTAAAATTTTATACGGGCATGTTCTCTTCCAATGAGAGATGTCGTGCAAATATTAGGGATATAACATCAGTCAAATAATTTCCAAAAATGTTACGAACAATTCACATATATTTTGCATTAAAGACAATGTGAAAAGTTCATAAACATGCTTTTTCTAGTTAAAAGGCTGGAAAGTACCTATTTATTTATATGTTACTACTCATTTTATATTAATTACACTCCACTGCTATTTTGAAGGATATTTTTTCTCATTGCTTAATGTTATCAAAATCGCCATAAACAAACATGATAATATTAAGCAGCATCTATTATTTTGCAGTTAGCATACAAATGTATAAACTACAAGATTCTTCCACTAAATTTAATTATTCACCATATGATCATTAAATAATAATAATAAATACCATATTTATAAACACATTCCCCCTTTTCTATCAATTTTATCACTTGAAAACATTTCATGAATATTCTTTTTAATTAAAATATTTTTCTATTTGTGCATACATTTTTACATTGTTCAAATAAATTAGAAGTCTTGGTTGGTTGGTGGATTTTCTGAGATGTAATCTTAAAAATTAAACTGCCAAATATGTGATCAAATTTCTCCATCCTGTGGAACAACAGAATAAAATTTTAAAACCATCTAAAATAATTCGGAGGAGAATCCTTTAATGTTATGATAGAAAACTGAATCAGATCAAAATTATAAAATACTTAAGAACCTGACTAATACTGATAAATGCTATTATAAAGAGATGCATGTAATTACAAGACGAATACAAAACCAGATAAAATCTCATATATCAAGTATGTTAATATATATTTAACTATTTTAAAACACGTTCTAAATAAATATAAAAACCAGTAAGTAAATGATCCAGAGTTATCAGATAATTATTAAAATAGTTCACATTTCTGTTAAAACAAGGGCATTGCACTAAAATACGGTGCACCACAAGAATAGAATTACACTTACAATAAATAAGCTTACTCTTAGCTTTTAATAATAATAGTAAGTTTAATAGAAGGTAGTTTTTTTTTTTTTTTTTTAAAGGTAATAGATAGTTTTAGATATGCAATTCAAGATTAGCCAGTTCCAAAAAGAGTTACCAGATAGAGTGCGCAACAGTTTCTAAAGCTGCTTTTAAACAGATTTATTAAACTATTTTAGGAAGAAACCTTGGCAGGGGTATATAGCCTGACACCTAGTTGCTCTATAAAATGAGTTCCTACTTCATTTGGCATGGCTGCTAACAAGACACACATATGATACTGCATACTTATGTTTTTTCAGCCTTGGAATATCTGCTGCAGAAGTCAAAAAGAAATGACAAGTGTATGGGAAGAACAGCAAATACAAGTACTGTATGAGAATGGTTCAAGAAGGAAGTTTCAATTTGCAAGACATGCCAAGAGAAATGCACTCAAAGATGATCCGTGTCAAAGAACCAAGGAAATAGAAGCTTGGAGTTGCCATTTGACAATCATTAAATATCTGCAAGCACTTGGCAAGATCTAGAAAGCAGGCAAATGGATCCTTCACAAGCTTACAGAAGGCACTTTTGAGTCATCTGAACACTTGCTCGCATAAAAGCTGGCTTTCGCATATTCATTGATCTTGTTCCTTCAGATTATCATCTGCTTAAGTTCCTGCAGCCCACACGTCTAGGCCAGTGCTTTGCAAACATCAATAATTTCATTGCCTCTATAAGCCACAGTTCTTTGAGCAGGGAATACAAAAACTATCATGATTTATGGGCTAAAGTGATAGCATCAGGGTAATTACTAAGGTGAATGAGATTGTGTTTCATTGTTTAAAAATGTAATGTTCATTTTCAATTAAAAAAAATTGGAAACTTTTGCATACACCTAATAAAGGAATTTCTTTCTTCCAGTTTTTATTACCCTCTCAATATTTTATTCTAGGTTTTATGCTTCTCAGTTTTGAAGCTGTACAGCCCAGAGTCACTGCTATTCAGGATCTTCTGCTTGATGACAACGTCTATAACTCTGAAAGGAACAAGCTGAAAAGGAGACTTTGCTGCAATGTCTGCCAGCTAACTACTTTTATCAATAAATAATCTGATTCCCACAGCTGCTTTAGAGCTTCTCTCTAATTTTGAGGCTGTTTTCATGGCAGGGTTTAATGAATATTTTGGCTTTCCTCCATCCGATTACTGAACTTTTCTCTAATTTTGAGGCTTTTTCATGGCAGGGTTTAATGATGATTTTGGCTTTTCTCCATTCAATTACTGAGCGTGGATGCTCAACAAAGTATCTGACCAGAGGTATGCTATTTTCATTAATGAAATGGTTCACAGCGAACTTGATTGGGTTGGGGTAATGGCAAGTTTGCAACCAAATCTTTTAACTGCTTTACTTGACTATAGCAAAGCACTCAAGGGCTACCTGTCTCAGAGTACTTTGGTAAGAGAAACAGGCTCTTACCAAATCTTTTAAACATGAAGCAGATGCACAGAGTAATCGAGTAGTAGGGAAAAGTTCTAATAATAACTTTACTTGTTCTTGATGTGTTTTCCCACAAAATCTGGACATTTTCAGTAATTTATAACATGTAATTATATTCAGTTTCATAAAACTTTAGTGCAGAACAGGAATCCTCAGCAAGTTTTAAGTAAAGGGAAAAAAGATGTGAATGGGATTATGGCGGAGTTGCTAGTTGGTTTGGGATAGATTGAAGTCTCAAGACAACTGCCATTTCTTAAATTAAAAGAGACTGAATGCTATTATTATCTTCTCTGATGATCTAAACCAGTGTTTCTCAACAGGATATACTCCAAGGACCGTTAAAATATTTCAGTACATTCTTGCAGACCATTAAGTTTAATAATTCGACCCATTGGCACAGTTTTTGGACAGATGGCTGGATATTTCACGGAGTGGCAAATATTTCTTGAGGACCGATGATGGTCCACCGATCGGCGGCTGAGAAACACTGATCTAAACGACATAGCTTTAAGTTCACTTTCTGAATGTTTCCAACAAGAGGATACAGATCCCTATGCCAAGCTGATGGCAGTTTATATTCTAACTAAAGCTCCACAGTCAGTTTTTATTTCTAAAGCTGATTTAAAAAAATTACTAAACAATTAAAATAAAATCTCTAAAGAGAGAGAAATAACATGATTTATATTCAGTTCTTTCCTGTTATTGGGATGCCATCTAGCACCAAAGATAAACATTGGCACAGAATCTAACTAGACTGCAACTCTAATAATAAGTGTAGCTTCATGAAAAGAATGATTATTTCACTAAAATCCAGAATAAACATAAAAGATAAATATAAATACATAAATACAAAATGGATTTTACCATAATTTATTTTCAGATTACATAGGAGGCATAAAACTGCCAATTTCATTTAAATATTGCTGAATATATTTGTGTCTTCCCATGCGATCGAGCCGTGTGAATTCGATGAGGGAGGAATCTAGATGATGTCAGCCAGTGCTGTGTTCGATGTTTATTTCATCATTTTGCACATGGCATCTCTTACATAACAGGATCAATGAAATTATATTTGTTGTTAACTTGCAGATGTTTCTGTTCCGCAGGTGTCAATTCATCCCCTTAAGCAACTGAAAAACTAGGAAAGAAAATTTTTGAACTGATATTCATTCTTTGTATTTATTTACACAATGACAGAATTAAATTTTTTTAAGATGTGATACAAACAGGCTGTAACATCTGACATTTTGGCACACAATTACGGAATTACGAACCTGCACCCTGTTAACGGAAAAGAATCTTTAAAGAACAGCAATCCTTGAAATCAGAAAATAAATCAGAGGAGTAAATTCTTTCACACTAAATAACATTTAGATCAACTAAAAAATCACATATATTGCAGAGTTTAAATAATCACAAAAAATAATAAGGAAGAAATCATATATTACCTTTTGCCAAGGGTGTGCTTTAATTTGAGGAAATCTGAATTCAGTATAATTCCTATTCATTTCCCTTATCTGTTCCTTAGTTGGAGTACCTAGTACTTTGATTATTTCAACTAACTGATCAACACCACTATCTCCAGGAAAAATAGGCTGACCTAACATCAGTTCGGCTAACACACATCCTGCTGACCATACATCTGGAATTTACATTATTATATAAAAATTCTTAAATTAGAAAATATAATCAATATAATATAATTTAATCAAAATATAGGTAACTCTTTTCAATTACTATTCCAAATCTTACACATTAATAATGAAAGCACATAAATAAATTAAATTGGAAATAAATGCTAACAGAATTATAATATTTTCCCCCCAAACCACAAATTAACATTTAATTTCTAATATCTTGGTAATCTCAGTAGAATAGTACGATATTTAATGACCATTACCCATAAACATGATTTTAAAATGGACAGCTTGACTAAAACTTAAGTTCCATTTAATTGACAGAAATAAGATTTTGCAGAAATATTTTAGCTACCTGATTAATGTTTTCACTTGAGAAATAAGTCCCACATCTCTTTTTGACTTATCTGCCACCGAATTCTTCTTTTCAAATGATGGACCAACTGTTCCTAACACACACACAAAAAGGCACCCCTTCAAAATATTTTGCTTTCGACAGTTTTCCCCGTATATAAAAACTAAATACTCCAAAAACTATAGTACATGCCCATTTGTGGAATACTGGGCATGTAAGCTTCTATTTTGTATGAGTATCCCAAACTTCAATAGATCACAATATGCTTGCTCCAGTGTTGGCATGCAGTTCCTTGCTGAATAGAAATAAAGAAGCTCCCCCTTTTTATTACTACATATTAGAGATGAGAAGTGGATATTATACAATGTTACAAAAAAAAAAAAAAAAAAAAAACAAAAAAAAAAAAATAAAAATAAAAATAAAATAAAATAAAATAAAAAAAGATCATGAAATAAGCTAAAAGTCTTTTTTAGTAACATCGAGAGGGCTGCGTCTCCCCCAAAGTAATGTTTTGTGTATGGTAAGACTACAAAGGAACTGTATACTATGAATTTTCGACACAAAATCAGATAAATTCAGAGAAATAATATTCCCAAATGAAAGTTTTAAAAGTAAAATATCCATAACGAACCAGTCATCAAGATGTTGGCTTCCATCATGATGATGCTCAGCCCCGTTATTTTGATGAATGTCAGACAAACACTAATTGAATACAGCTGGGATGTTTCGTACTACCCTCCCCCCAATATTCACCAGAACTTGCTCCATTGGATTTTCATCGCTTCAGGTCATTTAAAAATTCCCTGGATGGCTTAGGCGTTTACTTTTCTGAAGTCTGTCAAACAGTACCTCAATAACTTCTTTACAAATAAACATGTCTTTTTTTAAAAAGAGTTTTTCAGGTGCCAGAGAGATGGTAAAAAGTCACAGAACAAAAGAGTGCTTATTTGATTCAATGAAATTTTCTTGTGCTTTTGTACTGTTTCATTTATATTTATCACCAATATGCAGAACTTTCCAAGTAACCCAATATATTTGTACGTTTATTTTAGCATCTCCAGATTCACAATAAATTTTTTCAGCAGTTTCAAGCAATCTGTTACATTTAAATTCAAATGTACAAATTTCTTTCTTTCTTTCTCTTTTTTTTTTAAATACATTCCTAAATGTTACAAAGTAGATGTCTTTTAGTTACATGTTTCACAATACTTTAAAACAAATATGTTCATAATATTATAAAAAGTAAGAAAATAATAGGTTTTTTGGTCATATGCATCTTTAAAACTTTTGCTGTTGGTCACGAGAGCTCATGTTGATAGTTATTGCCCTGACACAGAAATAGATAGTAGCCATATGCCGACTTACTTTTTATAAGAAATATGATTTAAAAGACATAATAAAATCTTATATCACATTGACACCTAGGCTTTTAACAGAGGATTTTATGACTATGTACCAGCACATGACTGGCGCTTGAGGTAAAATTATTTCCCCGACGCCACATTATGTTCTGGTTATTTTTTATTTTGATTCCTTTAAAAATGAATTAAAATATGAAAAATAAGTAACAGTATTTTTGCTTGAAACTTATCTCACAAACAAATATATTTTTTACAAACAAATTTATCAGATGATAGTTACAATGATATTATTAAAAACTATGCATTTCAGAATGTTATTTGGGTACAATCTTTACATGAAACAAAACTTCGCTTTAATTCAAAACCATATACAACTAAATTCTAACCTTCATTTCACGCCAATAGGAGAATACGTACTCAAAATGTAATGCCGAATGAACTAGAGAATAAAGAATGAGGTGTGGCTTTTCCTGTGCCAGCAAATGACTGGGACCTGAGACATCATCCTACACCACTCATCAGGGCATGATTAACAGTGAACATGTTAATCTGCGAATGCTGCAAAAACAAGTAGAGCATTCTCGTTTTCTTCCTCTTATATATAAAAAAAAAAGTTTATAATGTCTTTGGAGATGAGAAAAGAGTTCTACTTAATATAAATATAAATGGTCCACAGCACATACACAGCAGCTATCTGTGGTTAATAATCCTTGCCATTGATTCCACACAATACTCGATCCTTTTCAAAAATGAAAAAACACAATGCATTCTGAGAGACAAATAGGTAAATGCATTGGTTACGATCCTTAAAATATAAGTATACAATATATTAAACACAACTTAAATTTAATGAAAAGTGAATTTTACAATTTCTCTCAACACATGTTCTGTTTTCAGTTAAGACATCTTATATCCTAGCACAATCTGAACTAAAATTTAATATATTGCCTGAAAATGGTATCTGAAATACAACAGACTGCATATTTTAAATATAAATTATTAATTATTTTCAATAAAATGAGTAGTCATATGCAAGTAATTTTATTCTGTAATTAAAAGAATAATTTTCTCCAAACATTTAAAAAAATATTATATTTCTCTTAAAACTGCTTTTGGTCTTGATTATCATTACCAAAAGAAAAATTCACTCCTGTATAAAAGAAATTAATTATTAATCTATAAACATGCACATTCTTTTCCTTTACAATCCAAATGATGAATGAATTTGCCAATGTGCCAAAAACATTAGCATAATAAAAAAATTCTTTTTTTGATATAAGTACCTTAAAATTATCCTGGTTTTACAGATAAAAAAATTCTCATATGTATTTCAATTAAAACTGGATATTATTTTTTTCCATACATATATAAATAATAAAGTAAAAACTTACCTATCATTGTTGTATAATCTGTGGCACCAAATATTAACTCCGGTGCTCGATAATATCGTGAACATATATAAGATACATTCGGTTCACCTTTCACAAGATGTTTTGCACTAGAAAATAAGAAATATGAAAATTATTAAAATTTTTTACCTCGAAACACTTTTCCATTAAAGCCATATTTTTAATTCCATACACACGCATTGCACTTACTTCCTTCCCCACACACTTGTCTCCTTACTAGACAAAATGGAATGATCGAGAAGTGCAAAATGAAAAATTCAATGATTTTTCAAAATCATCTAAAAATCTATTTTGTATGTGTGAGTGTGTGTGGGAAGAATACAGCATATATTATTTTTTCTCTTTTTGTGAATAAGCTTATGTCAGTTTTTACAATTTTGTAGTGTCCATTGATTTTATATTGGGAAGAGATAAAGAATTTGCACATGCCCTTTATAAGTAATTATTCCAGTTAAAGAAAGCTTTGGTTCACAAAACTCAACAGTTTGGTTCTTCATATCATCAATAAATAAATCAGAAGTAACCAAAGTAAAGCACAATCCAACAAAAGAGAAATTTGTGATGATATCCTTTTCAACCTGGCAGTAATGAAAACTTTATATCCATTTTCAGTGAGGAATTATGCCCAAACAAAAAAAGCGCCAAGCGGTATGGCTTTAACAGAAAAGTACCTAGAAAAAATATGTAAAACACATTAAAAAAAAAAAAAAAAAAAAAAAGAGAGAGAGTAGGCAATTTAGTTTGAAATAAAAGAGGAAATACAGCTGTTAATAAATACTAGCAGTAAAATCTGTACTTATATATTATCACAATCACCTTGGTAGAAGACATTAAATTTTTAGAATGTGCTAAACTCTGGCAACCTTATATTAACTATTCTGCAGGCAACCATGCTCATAACAATCGGGCAATGTCACCATTTTCATATGCATTCTTCTGTTGTATTCCAAATTCTAATGATTTTTATAATTTTTTTTGCCTTAGATAGTGCCAAATTTGTTAAATTCTCCGATATGTTTTTAAGTGAAACAGATCATCACTGTATACATGAGAAGACCAGCATAAAAGAAATTACAGGATTTTGTGAAAAACGTAAGTGCTGTATTTTTTAATGATTGAATCTTTATCTAAAAAGTGAAATTTGTATTTTAAATTGCTAAAATGTGCTCTTCATAAGTTAACGATGTTTGCACACTTCAAATAAATGTTTGTGTGGGAATCATTTTTAAGCAAAAGTTGCAAAAATTTACAGCTTGCAATATACAAGTAATTTACCTATTGATGGGTAAAAAATCATCAATTTGTCACAAGATAGATGTGCTAATATCTAAGTACCCCAAATCAGTAATTTAAAGCATTAACAAAGCATTCAGTATTTATAAAAATCACAGAAAAGAATGACATTAATCACTATTTTCACCTTTGAAATAGTTTTAATTTAAACTAATACATCAATGTATTAAATATGCATAACTTCAAATCTTTGCATTTGCAATAAGTTTTTTAAAGGCTAAATTTAGAACATTTCAAAAAATAAACACAACTTACCTTCCAAAATCACAAAGCTTTAAAACACCCGTTTCTGTATCCAGGAGGAGATTTTGTGGTTTTATGTCGCGATGACAAATTCCGAGAGAATGAATATAAGCTAAACTTCTAAATAACTGGTACATATATAGCTGAGGAGAAAATATAATCATTATATTCATTAAAACACAAAACTATTTCACAAAAGTATACCAAATTTAGCAAAAGAAAATAAAAATTACTGAAAAATGCTTAATATATGATACCTTGCTGCCAATAAAAATTTGACATTTATTTTATACAAGTATGGCAAATTTAGATAGTAAAAATAATAGAACATTAAAAAAAAAAGAAGCTTTTACTTAAAATGGCTATTATAAGTAATGCATTAAAAACAGAAAAATAATTTATCCTATAGTTAAATGGAAATAGATTAAATAATTCTATTTACATAATTCATCTACAATTTTATATTTGAATAACAAAAGTGTGGGGCACCAAAGGCAAATTAAAAAGGATTACGGGTTACGCATTTGATAATGCAATTAAATTAATAGATTTCGTTACTTAGGCTACCTCCACTTTTGCTTTTCACAATATGAAATTGTAGATAAACTCTGTAACTAGAATTATTCAATTTATTATTCCAGTTAAACTACATCATTAATTATTAGAGTACAAATTATACCCATTTTAAATAAAAGCTTATTGTATTAAAAAAAAAAAAAAAAAAACCCCACTGCATTTAATCCTCCCCTTTTTTAGTCTCAGTTACACATAACCAATGATGTTAGTCATTATTAAAACACTAATAAATTATAAGAAAATTATGAAATAAACAAAAATAACAGAATGTCCTTCAGAGAAGGAAGAAATTCCTTTGAATATTCAATTTTGGAAATTGGATGTAATATCAATATTGCAATGAGCATTTTACTTGTAGCTACAATGAAAAAATATCACAAATTTGTCATTAAGTGTACCAAGATGGCAAATGTCATTACTAAATGTGCCAAGATGGCAAACTTCATCATTAAATGTGCTAAGACAGGAAACTAAACATGCTTTTTTCCATCTCCTTCAGAATGAAACACATTTTTAATAGAAATGTAGAAAATTGCTCAATTATCATTTTTGTTTTAAAAGAAGGCAAAACGTTTGTTTCATAATTTCTGAAAATTTCAACACATTATAATTGATAAATTTTAAAATCCTAAATGTCAAATAGTCTAAAAAACATGCAATTTTCAAAAATTTTGCAAAAAATTGAGAAATTAAGTTAAAATTTTCATACAAGTTTGATTGAAAAGATTTTCTGTCACATTCTATAGTGCAAGCTGCAAAATTTTGATATGTTTATTTTATTCATTGAATGAAGATATGTGCAAAAAATTGTTTAAACATTAAATTAATAAATACAAAATTTAAATCAAATTATAAAAATCGTTTCATTGTACTGCATTCTCATCGACAAACAGTGCATGTACAAAATTTGAGCTCGGTAACCTATCAGGTAGTAGGCTAAAAATAGATGACAAAATTCTACTCATAGTGAAATACCAATAGTGAATTAAATAAAATATAAAAAATAGCAACATTTATATATTTTCACAAAATGTATATCATGTAACAAACAAACACACAAATAACTGAAAATTATATGATTTCTTGCTGCAAATTTGACATAATACTTAAAAATAATTACATGTAATAATTTAATAAACTGAAGAACATTAAAAAGCAATTGTGAAAATGAGAAAAATATTGTAAATCTCACCTTAACATATGACATAGGTATAGTTTGTTTAGATTTGCTATAGTGTCTTGCAACTCTGTACACAGTTTCAGGTATAAATTCAAGAACCAAGTTTAAATACACCTCTTCTTTCTAAAAGAAAAACATATTTTTGAAACTAATATGAGTTTTATAGTTTTACAATTATTTTTACATTTTGTACATATAAAATATTCTATTCTTTAAATGTATTTCATTTATATATGTAAAACAAACATAAAATGCTATACAATTATAAATTTACATAAAGATTTAATGTAGAGACTTTCATTAGATTCTCTGAAATGTGAAAGAAAATAAATCCATCAAATTAAGTAAAAATGAAATTTTTCTTTACTCTTAATACGAAGCACTTTTTTAATTTTATAAATTCCTTATTTCAAGACTGAGAAGTTAGAAATATCATTTATTTTTTAAGGTTCTTTAAACTATTAACTTTATAAAATGGCTTAAATGAACTTATATAAAGGAGAGAGCCAGAGCTCTTGCACTGCTCTTGGAGAATTTGTTTTCAAAGTTTAAAGAGATGCTTTTAGTATTTTTACGTATACTTTTAAATCATCAACATCTAGCCCTAGATGAATTATTAGAGTACAAATTATACCCATTTTAAATAAAAGCTTATTGTATTAAATATATGCCTAAGTTTATATAAATTTTTTAGTTTCTGATTATCTGCACTCCTACTGAAAAGCCACAAACAGGTATTCATGAGGCAAAGTAATATGTTAACAGAAAGTGGAAACAGATCGCTGTGAACATAAGGAAATAACAGAAAAAATAAAATAATTTTTTTGAAGGTACAAAATTTATTACTGATGTTCCTTGCTTTTTTATTTTTTATTTTTATTTTATTGACTGCTTGGTCCTGTATGGAATTCTTAAGACAATGCCATTTTAGAAATGGCTTTTGGTTTCGTGCATTATTTTGGCAAAAATTACTCAGCAATGAGTTAATGCTTCCGGTGCAGGGTACAAATTATCAGAAAACACCATAAATTCAGAGTAGAAATATTAGAAAACTGACAACTCGCAAATCGCTGAGTTAAATAGAAGTCAGCCTTTATCAAAAGTTTTCAAATTACAAAACTACATGTCTATATCAACATCATAATCCATTCATCCCTTTCCGAGAAAATAAAATTCTGTAAAATTATGACTAATAATTTTGTTCCTTTAGTAATAAGCTACAATTATATAGATAGTACAAAAAATTATACACTACAAATAGATAGTACAAAAAATTTCTGCTTGATAAATAAGACATACTCCTCCTTGTGAGAGAGAACAATAGTTATTTGGATGGAATAATTAAGCATTAAACCACTAAAACTAAAAAGCAAAGGTTTCTATACTAGGAATGGTATATACACCTAATAAAAGTAAAGAAATTATTGTGGTAAAATTCTAACTACAAACATCAATTTCTCACATTAAAACATCTTTTTTAACAGATTAAGAATCATTTTACTGAATTTTTTTTGTAATACACACATGTACACTAAGTAAGAAAAAGTAGAAAGAGATTTAAAAATCATCACAGAATTATTTTTCAACTTTCCTTGAAATTACACACTTCAAAATGCTGATACTTTCAAGACATCTTCAAGAACAGATTAAGCAACACAGTTCAAATTTCAAAATGTAATTGGAAACACTTGTACCCCACATATTTAAAAACTACATCACAGCACAGCATATTAAATTTTATCATAGATTTTAATTGGCTTTCACGATTCATTATAATGCATCTTTTACATAATTAACTTGAATTGCTTTCTTGTTACAGGTAATTTTGCCAGGACATTAATACAATTTAAAAACACTTTCATGGTAACTTTTCAAAAACAAAGATGGTTTTTGAAAAAAAATTTTTAACCTAAAAAATCTACTGATACTGCATATTAAAAAAGTATACAGAATTGACTGATTGACAGATCTTTCCCATTACAGGACAACACAAACCAAGTAATGCAGCTAATATTAATCAAGCTATTAGTCATACTTTATTCTAGTCATGGTTATATGAATTCATGTACCAGAAACAACCCATTTGAACAGATTTTAGCTAACACTGCTACTTACTGATAACATTAAAATTTAATATGTTCATATCTCTGATAAGTGATTCAAATTAAGCACTGCAAATAAAAAGTTGTTAAAATATATCATTCTACTTTAGTTCTTTGTTTATTGTGATAACTAATCCAAGAGGCATATTTCTTATATTTAGTTAAATTTTAATACTACTATGCTACTTTACAATGGAAAAGCTTCTGATTTATTTATCATCTCAGAATTACTAAAAGGGAGAAGTTATGTTAACAGAAAAAGTTCTCATATTCTTTCTATAATTCTGAACTAACCTTTCATTAAGATTTCTTTCAATTTTCTTTCCCTATTTGTAAAAGTTCTGAAAAGTTTATCATCAATCCTGCATAAGACAAAACCTTTTAAAAACTGCTTTATTTTCAATACAGAAATGTATTAATATTTATCTTTAGAAATTCTGGACTTCTTTCAAAAGCAATAAGCCATATACTAATGTCACTATTTAGTTTTTAATTAGAGCAGCAACAAAATCAATAAATTAGACTTACTTTTTTATGACGCTTTAAAAAATATCAAATAATTTCTATGAAAGGGGGAGGGGAGATCGAACAACAAGAATATAAAATTTTTTTTGTTTCTACACTTTAAATTTTAACTTCATTATTGCTGGTATAATCAATATTTTCTTCAGAAAAATTTAAATTTCAAAAAACCTCT
Source organism: Stegodyphus dumicola (assembly GCF_044657685.1). Lineage (NCBI taxonomy): Eukaryota > Metazoa > Arthropoda > Arachnida > Araneae > Eresidae > Stegodyphus > Stegodyphus dumicola. The sequence continues at coordinate 224,726,305 of NC_140773.1, read as the reverse complement.
AAATGCACTTTAGTTTATATTTGTATTGACACAGAAATATGTTTCATAATTTATGAATATTACATGAAAATGATCACTTTGTAAACAAATTAATTATGCTTTTTTCTTACTTTTTCACCACCAGAATAGAAGAAATACTTCAATTTCACTATATTACAGTGGTTAAGTTTTCGCATAATCTGCAGTTCCCGATTCTGTAAAGGAAATTTTCCATTCAGATTAAATAGTTATTCATATTTATTAGCCATAAGATTGTGTAAAATTATATTCAAATTTGTTTGTAAAATTTATCAATTTACAAAAGTAAAACATTGCAATATTTAGTCTAAACACATTAATATTTCGACCTCAAATTACAAATGATTTAAACCTTTTATACAAAAGACATGCCTACTTTAAACCGTTTGTCCTGTAAAACTTTCTTGATAGCAACCAATTCTCCGGTTTCCACCAGACGAGCTTGATACACAACACCAAATGATCCATTTCCTATGACTTTAGTATCCGTATAACTGACTTCTAGAGGACGATCCGGCCCTTGTCCAGGTGTGGCAATGACAGTTGTCACTTTGCCACCGTCCTTGCCTATATATAATAAGGCCTTGTGAGAAATTTCATTTTTTTACATGCATCACTTTTTACTCATAAGCAACACATTTGAAAAGGATTTATTGCCAATTACTGAAGTATAAATTTAATTAGTAACAATAAGAGACTTTTATAAAAATAAAGAGTTTTTATCTACATATTTTAAGAGTTTTTTCTTTTTAGAAACTGAATTGTAAGCATTTGATCATTTGTATCACCATGAATTCTGCCTTCATGAAAATAAATTCAATAAATAATCTTTACCAACTCTTCTTTGAAAAAATAAACTGTTGGAAGGAAAGGAACTGGATTATGATGCAGCACATTAGAGCTCTTTGCCTAAGGAATAAAAATGTTTAATGACAAATTTTTTAAGAAAAATTGTCTCATATTCATATCAAAATGAGAAAACCTTTAAAACACCCAAGCAGCCAGCCTGTGAGCTAGGATTTGAATTTCGTTCGAACTACCAATTTATTATACCAAGTTAGCAATCTTATTGCTCAGCTGCTAGTGGACTGGGGGGGGGTGGAAGGAGATGATAATTATTCTATTTTCAAATAAGAATTTCATATACAAACAGTTAATTTGATTGTAAAATAACTGATTTATCAATGTAAGTTTAAAATCCCATAAAAATTTATTTAATTTGAAACTCTTATAGTTTATTCAGAATAAATTTCTAAAAGACTAGATATAAATAATGCAAGATACATTATTTCAAAATGACTTAATTCATAGTAAATTACACTGGACTGAATTTTAGATGTTTTTTCATCTAAAATGTACTTCAAAGAACTACAGTAAAGCATCACTTATCTGACAAATTATTGAGGGGAGACTGTCAGCAACAAAAACTGAAGGTTGTGAATTAATGCTTTTTTTGTTGCTCCCGATTCTACTGCATGGTGCGCCCAGCTATATGATGACTCCTTAATCTGTCATTCAGTGCAATGCAGGTTTATCATGCACGCAGATTGGTTTATCACCAGTTACTATTCATGCATATGTGTCTATACATACAGCATCTATCTGTCATTCAGTGCAATGCAGGTTTATCACTGTATGTAGATTGGTTTATCACCAGTTACTATTCATGCATATGTATCTATACATACAGCATCTAATTTAACAAAGATTAGTGTAGTGTTTAAAAGCTGAAATTAATGCAAGTAAGGAAGTATGGCATGAAAAGAAAGTTGTATCGATGGCATGAAAATTTTTCAGACTATCAAGACACTGGAAAAGGAACAGAAAATGCAGAAGGTAACTGATGACTTTGACATTGGATGGGTAACAAAGGACATAGGAGATTGAAACACGAAATGAATAGAAACAGAAAAAATGATACACATCAAGAGTTAGGGAGTGTACATTTAAAGAAAGAAAAATCATGAAAAAAATGTGTCTATGAAAAAGTGACTGGAGGTTTGTATGTTTGATTTACATAGTTCAGGGACAAAGCTGTGCTTTTTAAACTGCTAAAGGCATAACATTTTCGTAATGATTTCAACAAAGGTGACCCAGATTTCACAGCAAGTGTCAGTTAACTAGACCGATGGAAGAAATGCTATGGTATCCATCCAATAAGTGTTTTGTGGTGAAGAACTATTATTGAATTTTGAAGAAATAGAAGCATTCATGAAAATACTTCAGGAATGAATTGAAATTGTAAGCCTACCAGATGATCAGATATTTAACTGTGATGTGTTAGGCCTTAATTACGAATGAAGCAGCACTCTCCCTGACTTTAAGTACAGCATGAAAGACTAACAATTTTAGCATGCAGTAATGCTATAGCAAACCTCAAAAAGGCTTTGTAATGACTGGAAAGTGCCAAAATCCTAGAATGTCTAAAAATGTTCTCCCTGGAAAAAATATTGTGTCGGATGAGCAGTTAAATTTTCAAATGAAAAGTCCTCATTAAACGACAACTCTTTAAAGAATTCATTCCTTCAACAGACAATTTTCTAAAAATGAAAATTATTTTACCTAGAATTGCTGTTGTGTTGCTAGATAATGCTCCAATGCGAAGGAGCTTCAAGAAGGTGACATTAAGGCACACTTTTTGCAATCCCCAATGTAACATCCCTATGACAAGACATTTTTGAAACAATAAAAAGGAACTATCGCAGGAAGCTACTGTTCACAGTGATAGAAGAAACTAAAGAAGAGCAAGACATGGTTAAAAAATTTAAATGCATCAATGTAAAAGAGTTGCTTACTGATCTTCATGGGCCTCGGCTGACATAAGGGCAGGAATCAAATCATGGAAGAAGCTGCTAGACGATGATGAAAGAATGAAAACTGAAAGCATAGATAAAACCAAAAAAAAATCTATTCTACTTTTAATACAATTTTGCAAGAAACTGAAAGTTGGATGAAAAATGATTCGTATGAAATAACTGATGAAAGTGTCACTCTTGTTTAATTACAATGAAAACAAATCAAGCACCAAATAGTAACCCTTGTAGAATTTCACATAATGAGTTAAGGCTCTAGAAACAGCAAGTGAATATATTCGCCAATAAGAAGAAGCTAGACATACTGATTGACATAACAATCCTGTAAAGATGGCAAGACTTGCCAAGGAAGAAAGGGCACTCATTTAGAAAGCAGACTACGATCAAAAATTTCTTTCACTCATCATAGGACTGAACTTTTGAAGTATAATGTACATACTATAACGAAAGACTGACAATTTTAGCATGCAGTAATATTACAGCAAAGTTCTAAATTTTAACTTCGGGCAATTCTGCTACTGAGAGTTCATTTTTTTCTGTCTTGTTGTAAAACATGATTATTAGATTAAAAGATTATTAGATTTTTAAAATTATAACACACTCTGACATTTAATAGGCTTTTATTTAACCCTTCTCTATTATCCAACATTCTGTTCGCCATTTTATATCGGACAGCTGACATTTTACTGTATACTCAACCAACATAGCATAACTTATCAAATAACATATTAAGGTACTTTATCATTCATATCTTAATCACAACTCTATGCCCCCTGATACGATCTTTGTGATTCTTAAATGCTGGTGCACAGTGTGGCCACACCAGCTTTGGTATCAACCCTGATTTTAATTAAAACATTTATTCAATTGAACATCCATATGCAGTGTTTAAGCCATAAATAATCACTTTCTTGTGAAATAATTGGTTCCTTATTAATTTAAATCATTTATTGAATTATGCAGTATTTAAACCATATAATTACTCAATTTATTTCCTTCTACAGACCTTGTGCAAAAGATATCCTTCCTTGTGAAAAATTTAATTCCTTGTATAGTCTTTTCAAAAATTTAGTCCTCTCATACATGGTTAAAGAAATTATCCAAACACATTATCAGCTGTACATAAATTAAGAAAATATACTGAAAGTAAATATCATTTGGCACCTTTATCAAAATAACTAATGGGTTATTAAAAGAAGTACAAAGTTAGACTTGTTTGGACGACTTCATTACAACAAAACATATACAGAATCTGCGTATAAGGAAGGGATGCTTTTGTGGAGAGGATTTCCTATCAGGAACTAACTCACATTTACATTATATATGAGGAAAGTCTCCAGAAAAAAAAAAAAAAAAAAAAAAAAAAAAAACTCTTAAAAGAAATTTAATGATTAAGGCTGAAAACTGAAAGAAATGACAATGTTACAAACTTTACAAGAAATACTTAAAGTTTAACATATTGATCAACTGGGTCACCTGCAACTGACATCTAGTTATTTTAATAGCGCTGTGGGAGTCATAGGTGACCAACAAAGTAGACTGATCTTTGTTCTATTGTTCAGCACTGCCAATCACACTCTATGTATTGAAGGATACATAATATATGCTCATTTGCAAAAGAATATGTGTAAAAAATAATTCATTAGCTACAAACGCGATTTCAATGATAAGAAAATATCAAGATCCAGCATGCATGGCTGGCAAGGTGAATATTAATATATATAGTAAAATTATTTTCATTAGCGCTTTACAGGCACTGGTTACTGTATATTTAAAAAAAAAGTCAAACTTCATTAAAACATGCACTAAAATGATAAAATACTAATTATGTTTATATATCATCAATGAATAAGCCTGAAAGACAAAGTAATTTTTCAACAAAATTATATAAAAATTTATGTGATCAATGCATTAAAAATTGCTAATTAAGTTGCTATACGCGTCTTGGGACTTGTATATATTAATAAAACTTACATTTAATCATTAATAAAAAGCATGCTTGAATTATTTTATAGAATTTAATTTAATATATGATGTAATGTAGTAGATGGTTTAATTCTATTTTTATTTGCATATTTTCGAAAAATCTGTATATTGCCATGATCTTTTTTGAATGTATTTTTACTTTGGTACATTTTGTGTTTATGGGTCTTTTTTTGTTAAAAAAAATCGTTCTTTATATTGGAGTAAAAAGCCATTGGAATAGCTGTAAAAAATCATTTTTACAAGCACTTTTAATAAGGACAAACGTTTAGAACATAAGTCAAAGAAGGAACTTTTGAATTACTTTTAAAATTTTCCGAAAACTTTAAAATAGGGAGCTGGGTCCTTCTCGCCACAAGCCCTTCAATTTCCTTTGATGAAAACACAAGATAGCTCTTTCTTTAAGAGAAATCTTTTACCTTTCTTTTCTCTCAATGCACCACTCTATTCTTAAGGCTCACTGGGCCTCTGGACTTCTGGCGACTGGCTTACAACTAACACGTTTTGACCAACAAATCAAAATGAGCCCCAGAGCCTTTCATGGTGATGAAAAAAGTTCAGGTGCCTTCACTCCATGTCATGTAGATGAAAATAAAAACTTGCCAGAATAGAAAATCACAGAAGAAAAAGCATGCCCAAACCAGCCATCTCTCTCATGAAGCAACTTTTTGCATTATAGCTTCTCTCTTTGGCAAGTGTAACTATTCTTCTATGTCTGCAAAATGAATAGGAATTTCAGTTGCTCATAGCCTAGCTGCTAATTTTTCATAAGGTATCTTGGCTTTTCTTATGTGTTTCCTAATTTTAATATTTCTTGAATGAAATTTTGGATGATGGAATCACTTATCCAATTTGCTGCTTATGAATGAATGATGCAATAAATAAATATATCTACTTAGACACAGATTTTTGTTACTTTTGCTTGATAAAAATTTTGTGGGGGACTACATTAAGATGTACTTTTCTGTTATCGGGTCTGGATTCACATATTGCCAGATGCTGACAATTTTAGGAAAAAAAAATTGGAACATAATTACAATTGCTAAATTATTTATTATTTGGTTAAATTGAAGAAAAATCCACAGAGAAAAATAGCATAACAGATATTCAAAAAATTTGAAATTTTTAATGGAAATAAACAACTTGTCAAAGAAATTAGAAAAACAATTTTAGGTCAGCAAATTAAATTAACACAGTGGCATGAAACTGTAGAAATCATTTGGAACATCTGAAAACATTTGGGATGCAGCTGCAACCCCATAAACTCAATTAAATAAAAATATAATCAGTTACAGGCAGTGCTGCTTTAACTTTTATTTCGTCATTTCGCACTGCTCCATAACTTTCAATAGCTGGCACATGAGAAACAATATCAGAATCAATGAAATTACATTTTATGGTTAATGCAGAAATGTTCAAATTTGGCTTCTTTTAATTCATCACTATTATACTCTTTCTAAGAGTTTAAGCATCTTATAATGACATCAATAGTATTTTCTTCAATAACTTTTAGCAAAATTCTGGCAGAGCGGCAAGGCATGCAACTAAAACATATCCTTTTTTTCTCGGCAAATCCTGTCACATACCTATTGGAGCAGACAGATACAGGCAATATTGCTTTTTGGACATGAATGAACACTAAGGTGCGACCCCTGCAGTAGAAGGTCTTAATTCTTTAAAACCCAAAGCCTTCGCTACCCTGTATATGTTAAAATACCGAACCGCCCGAAATGGTTTTCGAAACTCACAGCAATTTCCTCCCCTCCCCATCCATTAACGCACAAAGAAGAATGAACGTTTCAAATGACATCCTTTCTACTTCTAACAAATAAAGATAAGAAATCACAAATAAATCCTTTTAGTACAAGATGTCTGCAATAAACAGATACAATGCATTTGGGAAAACTTCACCTGCTACTGCATACCTCAGGGAAGGAAAGAAAGCAACACCAGAATTTCTGGCCATTTGGGACAGTTTTGGCCATTTGAATGAAAAGCCGTCTGGGCCGATATGGTGTTCAAAGAGTTAAAGCCTCTCTTTCAAGGTTTGAGAACCGCAACCTCAGGACCGATCCGAGAAGACGCCACCCCTCCCGATTGCTGCAGAGGGAAAACTTCTCTCAAAGATTAATTGGCCAGAGAAAAGACCAGAGTGTCTAGGGCCGACAGCTTCACACGTTAGACTAACTTCAAAAATTAATTCCCACGATTGGGGGCACCACTCCCTCTCGAGGTACTACCTACAAGGACAGTACGTTTTAAACTCGAGATCATATGTCCCTCCACACCGACCGAGAGGAGTCAATCCCTCTCGGACCAGCCAACACGATCAACCATGTAACGTCCCCACAGCTTTGGTCGCAGACCTGAGGAAAATAGACTTTCATCTACCTTGAAAATATTACTGTGCTGCCAATTTTAACTGATGATCTAGGTTCTAGACATTAACGCATGGCCACAAACTTCCCCAATGTAACTGTTCCAATCAATAACAGTGCAATTATGGAGAAAACTCAATGGGACTTAATTATAAACCTCAAGCATAAATGAAACAAAATGCCATTAAAAAATTGACATTCTTGATCCTTCAAACCAATTTTCAGAATGTAATAATTGTTTCCCCTCAGCATGTCATAGCTTTATATCTCCATTTCAATGCTTCCTCGGAAACAAAATAGAGCCTCACATAGTGAATATTCCATCATTCTTACAGAAACTACATCAGATATGTTTCATCATTAGTCAAGTCTCAAATTTTCATACCCATGATAAAAATTCCAATGAATTTAAATTTACAGAACATTGCTCATGTAAAGTAAAATGGAGACTTCATATAAAACTCAAGACCAGTTCAGCAAAACATTTGGTGACGAGTCCGGTTCCGATAACAGAAAAGTACCCTTTAATAACAGATGCAAAGCAATTGTTCCCTTCAACATTTCTGTGGGAATCTACTGTATTCCTGCAGATAATTTAAAAGTTTTTTACATTGCAAGAAAAATTCCATTAACACATATTTTAAAAGCGAAACTAAAAATTATCATGATTTATTTATAAAAACATTTGCAATTTGGAACACAAACAAAAGGATGCACATGAAAACTGTTTCAATACTTGTCGAAACTGGTTGTCACAATTTGGCAATTTCTAATGAAGTGGTTGTGCTAATACATAAACATAAAATAAAGATAAAAAGCACTGAGACTTATCCAAAATTCCCCCTTTTTTTTTTTTTTTTTTAAATTTCAAGACATTCAAAGTTTTCAAAAGATTTATCAAACAGCAGCACCTCCACAAACACACAACAACAACAAAAAAGAAATCCTTTGTCAAAGTGAATACATCATGAATGAAAACACTGCCAACAGGCTTTTGCAAATTTATCATAATGTCATACAGCTGTTCTCTTACTTCGGCTTCAGCCGAGAGAATTTTATGAGCAGTACACAATGAAAAACTGTTTAGTTGCAGAGATAAAATTATTTGTATTACGGCAAAGCACACTACAGCTATCTGCTTAGGGAAGAGATGCCTTCATGGAGGACTTTAAGAGAAGCAGGTTCATATTCATATTACAGACATGGAAGAAAACTATAAAAATTTATGCAATCAGTCTAGTCTGTTAGAATTTCAAACTGGGTTGGCTTAATTACAAGAAATGCATAGCAACTGGTTAAGAGGGATAAATTTTTACTATTAAACTCTGAATCAAACGACTGATGAAAGTTTATTATAACCAGATCAAGTGTAATGAGTAAAAATGTACCATTATTTCATTGAGTTACAGCATATTAATTCACAGATTTTTTCAGATTATTCAATAAATGTAAAAAATTTTATCCTTTAACTGAAATATTTAATATGTGAAAAATAAAACAGTACTCTAGGTCAAACCTTTAGTATAAAGGGAAAAGCAAAGTTGAGAATTTCTTTTTATTCATTTAATAAAGCAGCAAGTTTTAACTATTTTAAAATTTGACAGCTCTCGTAGTTTGTGCTTTCATTTGACAGATACCATTTGATTAACAGACTCAAAGCAGTTCTGAACATTTCCATTATCAACAATTAAATGTGTGAAGAAAATTTTTCAAAGAGAATTACTTCATTCTTAAAATATATAAAAACCATTATAAAAATCCATGCAGCTGGAAATTATCATATTAGTACTCATTATTAAATAAAGCTTGATAGTTTAAGTGATTATATGTTTTTATTCACATAAAAAATTTTAAGTAAAAAAAAAAAAAAAAATTCAAGCAATAATTGAAAGAAACCTGTAAAAGTTTGGATTATTTTTTTATGCATTACTATACCATTTTAAAATTTTGCAAAATTGTTCAGGTATGTTTTAGTCCAAATGGGCATTAGCCCATAAAGGCCATTAGTCTCAAAATGGCATTTTACATTGAAACACTTTTCATACTGTTGCCACCAAATGTTATTGGCCTCTATATTTAAAGAAACAAAATAATAAAAAACCTACATGAATATATGCATGTTCCTGCACTGTGAAAAAACAAAGGTACTAGAGTCATTAAATTCTGAATAACATAGTCCTTTACCCAAACATGAGCACCTGGAAGCCCAAATTTGAAATTTCGAACTTGTTTTATTGTCAATGTAAAACTTTAATGAATTTTTGACAAAAAAACTCAACAATTTCAAAGCGAACAGTGGCAACACTGTGGGGAATAAAACATTTTAATCTCTAGCACACGACACTGTCTATGGGAAATTCTAAAGATGTACTGTTTTTAAATATCTTTAGCACAATTTGGCATTAGCCCAAATGCTCTCGAAATGTGTAGTTTTTTCTTTTAATTTTGAGTATATATCATAGAAGGTACAACCAATCAAATAATTTTATGAAGACATGCCAGTCTTCTAGAAACATCGTACTGTATAACAGCATCAATAGGTAAGGTTATTATTTTGTCTTTGTTAGTATAAATACACATTTTTTAAAATGTTGGAAAAATGCAACGTCAGTTCAAAGCAGTGTCTTTATAAATGTACACAGATTGTCATAGATAAATGGCATTATTTTTTACAGTTTCCACAAAACAACTTCCTAATAATGAATACCCAAAACAATGGTTTTTAATGTTGAATGAAATATTATAACTTATGAAGGAATTAAATGAATATAATGTTTCAAAACTTTCATCAGATGTTGAATGTCAAAGTGAAATAGATTTAGTAATGATTCCCCCAGAACCAGACATGGTAAACGATAAGGAATGTATTGATGATGATGTGTTAGATAATAATTTGTCAATACTGAAAGATGCATCATGAGAGATCAAGATTTTTTCATCAACAAATATATATATATATAAATGTATCAAATCCATCAAAAATAATAAAAAATTTTGTCCCATATAAAAATAAATTACATGGAAAAACTGTTCTCTATACATAGTGCTACCTGTTGACAAAAATGCGTTAGTATGTGCAGCAATGACACATTCTATGTAAACTAATATCAAACAGAAATTATATTTAGCCGATACTAGTGCATTGGATAAAACCAAAAACTGGATTAAGTTAATCTGTATTTAAATATCGATTTCACATCGTACGAGATTTTTTTCAACACATCTTTATATAGATGAGCAAATGGTACCCTATTTTGGCAGACATTCATGCAAAACGTTTCTCAAAGGAAAACCCCTTTGTTTCAAGCACACTGGTTTTCATGTTCCTATTGAAGAATACATATATCATTTTGATATACATTCAGGAAAACCTTCAAAGGCATTGACTGATCTTGAAGTAAGCAGAGATGTTGTAACAGATCTTTTAAGTGAAGTGGAAGTTCCTTCAGTTTGATAAGTATATTTTGACAGCTATTTTACATCACACCTAATGTTGTCGGAATTGAACGTGCTGAAATTTCATGCAATTAGAACAATTCTTAAATACAGGTTAGGAAACTGTTCTATTATAATGTATACAAAATCGAGAAAGAAGAATGTGGAACATATGACACGGCATTTGATAAAGAACAGGACATTGCAGTAATTCAATGAAATGATAATTCCATCACTGTTGTGACAACCAACTTTGATACAATTTATCTACCCTCAGTAGCCAAGATGTACTCAAAAAATGAAAACAAACATGTAACTGTAAAACAACCTAAACTTATTAGAAACTACAACAATGGCAAGGAATTTTGTAAAATTTTATTATGATGTATACTGACTGCAAGTAAAACATTACAGCCTATTTTTATGAATTTTATTGGCATAGCTAACTCAAATGTGTGGAAACTTTATAAGACTGCAGTAGACACCAGAATTTCCCTATTAGATTTTAAAGAAAGTTTTGTGCTATATAATATTATATATATTTTACTTTTCAACTACATATTTATTCCTCAAAAAAGAATCATTAAACTTACTTACAAAGGGGTTTGTTTTGCTCTGGTGGGAATTTTGTGGCAATCTCTCCGAGAATGTTCAAAGTATTGTTTCTTCAACCATTCTGTGGGAAAACAGGATTTGTGGGTTTTCTGCATTCCTGCAGAAATTTTTCAAGCGTCTTCTATTGTAGGCAAGTATATAATTTTAAACTGGGCTTAATTCTAATACACGGTACACATGACATTTGGCAACATTATGATGAGCAGTAAACAAGTCATTTTGGTATTGGTGACAATTTTAAAAATCATGCCAAGTCGTATCTTATATTAGGATTTTACCTAAAACTTTACAAAAAATTATCATGATTTTTCCATAAAAGACACTGAAAGTTAAGACTACAACAATGAAACAAAGAATGTATAAGAAAATGTCAATGTTTCTTGTTAAAAATGAAGAACCATCAAAAGTATAATTAACAGTGTTTGGTGCATTTTGAAATTTTAGCGATTTTTACCATGATTGTGCCGGCCAGATGGTATATTGATTAGGAGAGCCTGACTGCGACACCGAAGGGCCCAAGTTTGAATTCTAGAGAAGGCATGGATGTAAAATTATCTGTCTTCATGGGAGGTAATGGTGGCCACCTATTAGGTGCCACCACTTCTGGCCTTAGGAGTGGCCACAATGCCGTTATAGGCAAGTGCCCACCATTGGAAAATGAAAACTATGATGGTTGCAATAAAGTATCAACATATGCATATGCAAGATTCAAAAGCTATAGCCGAAAGATTACATGGTAAAAGTTTACAATCGGGTGCCCCTTGTTTCTTGGCGATTCTTTTTTGACGTTAAGATTAGCACCAGGAGGGCACAATTTCAAGATGGCCGCTAAACAAAACCAAATTAAGAAGTCAAGGAATTGTACAAACTCTGTGTCTATGTACACATCGATCTGTTTTCACTTAAAAAAATATCCTAGAATTACACAAATTAGGCATTGTGCACTGCCTTAAACTTGTCCATGTACACATCAATCTATTTTCATTTAAATAAAATCAGGAAGCTAAAACAAAGTTAAAATTAACATGGTAACCAGAAGTGAGGTTTCATCGCCAAAATTTTTTAAAAAATTGTCGCTAATCAAATGGGCACCCAATTCTACACTAGAGCCGATTTGGGATTAAATGACAATTTTAAAGTTTAAAGCACTTGAAATATATATGTCTGACCCATCAGTAGTTGGTAAATTACAGCATTTTCAATTCCAGGCAGTGGAAAACAAGTTGCACAGGTGTTTTTTATAATTTTTGTAGTAAAAATGCAAAGTTACTACTAGTTTTGCTTTACTAAAAAATTTGCTAAAAAGCAGAGCTCTTACATATTTTTACATAACAAATTAACCGTTTCTGTATAAATTCCAGAAGCTACAAAAAATTAAAACAAATTTTATCTGCTTGATAATAAAGCATATTTACACTACATGTTAAAACACAAAAAAATTTCAATCTACTTTAAAATATCTCTGCCCTGAAAATTTATTACAATTTATTTGTTAATTTAATGAAAACAAATCTTATTATTTACAGAACACCCTATACATTTAAAAAAACTCAATTCACATATAATTTATGTATAAGAAGCAAATATAAATGAAACTCTGCAAAACAAATTCTATATTACATAAAATAACAAATATTTAATGCTCTTTAAAGAGAAAATTAGATTTTTAATGCAGTGTTCATATACCATAAATCTCCAGAGAAAATATATGTTAGTATTTGATACTTTTACATAAATAACGATAAAATGACAATGTTAACTATGCATAATATTTTGCACAGCATCTATACTTCACTAAGGTATTCTCACAAAGGAGAAAATTCATTTCTGGGAATTTCCAAACAAGCAAAATTTCAATAGCAACATTAAGCTGATAAAAAAGTTCCACAAATTTCAGTCGAAACCATGCAAGAAAGCATCCTTCCAGCAGATTCTATAAATTTTTAAGTATACTAACTTGCAAAAAGAGTAGGACATGTTACTTTATCACCGGAAAGGTCAGGTTTTTGTGTTTGCTTGTTACCTTCAACGAAGGATGTTGTTCGAGGTCTCCCGCTCATAGTAAATCCGAACGTGCATCCAAGCTCACATTCTTAGGGAAAAAAATTTTTCTCACATATCGTGGTTAAAATTAAAAATAAAATGACCAATGGATTGCTTCAACACTACGTTTTTCGTAATAAGTGCATTTAAAACAGACAAGGTAGCACTTTTAACTTACAGGCCTTTTGTAGATGGAACATAAATACAGCACTACCAGAATAAAGCTTCGTAACCAAGCCTAATAATGAATTTCATGTTTCAAAGACTTAAGCTACAGTATTTAACAAAATTAAATTTTTCGACGTGAAAAGTGCTGCATCAAAGACAATGACCCTATACCGAACTTTACGTCACTGCTGTGAACAGTCTTCTTGCAAAAGCTTTCTCGTTGAGCGATAAAAAGGTTAGCCGTAGGAGGCGCTATAAACAGGTAAAATACAATTTTTATTGTTGTTATGGTATTTTTAAAGTTTAATTTAAAAAAGGTAAAGATTTAATTTTTGGAATTAAAAACTTTTAATGAATATAAAATATCTTATGAATCAAAATTCAATTTTGAGGATATTTTATGGAAAGTTATAGAAATTTACGAATATATTTTAAACACGTTTCTTGAATAACATGAACCTTGAAATATCATGAAGTATATTTTTCATAATCAGCCTATCCGATGTAGCAGCTATTTTGTAAGCATATTTATAAATTTATTTCAGTTACTGAAAAAAATAATGTATTTTGAAGGGAAGAAAAAGAGATGCTCATGCTAACTCTTGCTTAAATAAGCAGGAGAGATCAATAAATATTATTTCGCTAAAAATTCAAATCTGATCTCACAATCGTTGAAAGAGCAGAATCTATTGATAATGCAGAAAATATGAGCTAAACATGAAATACAGTTAATTTCTTAGCATAAACAGGAGTAAAATAGCTAATAATAATTGCTCAAATGAATGCGGAATTGCTAAAATACTAAACCATTGTTAAAAAAATAAATATTTACTTAAAAAATAAAACTTCCAAGTTATAGATAGAATTTTAGATTAGAAAAGAAATATGTACACCAAGTTTCATCTGTGAACAATGCCTCAATTCAGCCCGCTTTGAATGCCCCGTCTCATCCTGCTTTGAACAACATCTTGTTTCAGTTACCTCATTCCGCAATTGAGCTACAAAACACAACTTGAAATAATTTCTCTGGCAAATTAGAGAGACCTCATCACCAAAGCTTTAAATTTGGCTTCTTTTTTAAAAGAAGATGCTGCTACCATTTTATAGACGTTCTGCATTAGAACTGCGGTGTGAAGAAACATCACAAAGGGCAGGAGAGTTTCTTCAGGAACTGGCGAATAATACCGAAAAATTAAATTATTTAGCATTTCTAGATTGCTCCTGAGAATTTAAAAACAAACTAAATCTTCAATATTTTGTCGATGCCATTAGATAATGCAACATGCAGCAAGTATTATGGATAACTGATAGCTGGAAGATTTGAAGAGAACGCCAATGGATGTTATGAAAAGTGGAGCAGAATGTCGTTATAAAAACAGTGTAGCATTGGCTTCAAATGGAACAATGTTCTTCATGTGAGAAATATTTGTTCAGCGGCATTCATCTAAAGCATTAGAATTCTAACAAAGAGGACTTTTTCGATTTAAGTTATTGAAAGTAAAACTCTATACTTTTAAAAAATCAGCTGATTGATGATGTATAAATATTGACCTGTTCATAAAGTCAGGTGATGAGAATGAACAGAACTTACATCATTATGAGATATTCTTCGGAAAACAGCCTTGGTGGCGCCAATTTGGCTCCTCTTAGGATATGGGAGACTAATAAACTAATGACTAATAAATTAATAAAGTTATAACTAATAAACTTATGTATGTTTATAATTATACCTTTTTCACTTAGAAATACATAAAGTTTTATTTTGTTTTATAAAGCGATTAAAAATAACATAAATATTTAAAATGTACTTAATTTTTAAAATTGTACGGCGCAGTTGCAAAGTGGATAAAGAATGGTAGAGAATTTTGATGAATGATATTTATGTTTGAGAAATGGCAATAGGAAATATTCGTCTTAAAAAAGTTAAAATTCTGTTTTCAGTTTGAATTAAATGTGTCTTTTAAGCGTTGACAGTTAAAAATTTTTGGTATGTTTTTTTTTTTGGTCTTAAAGAAAAAGAAAAGTTTTCAAATTAATAAATAAACAGTGTAAAATTTCCAGATTATATAAAAAATTTGCTCGTTAATTTAAAACATTGGTAAAATTCAGGCGTGGTATTTATAACTTTTGAAGTTTATACTAACACCGTAATCTAATTTTTCCGTATAATATTGTATTTTTAATTGATTTAAAATATTGGATAATATAAGAAATTGATAAAATTGTCTGTGTGTCGTACTATATTATTTTTAAGTTGCATGTAATTAAGTTTTATACATTTCTTCGTTTTGTGTTATTAATTGTATTCCATTCTTTAGACCTGTGGTATGAAATGTGTATTTCTTGGATACTGACATGTGAAATCAATTTCAAAGCTAATTTGAGTGCTGGAATACTGTAATCTTCTTGACTGTTGATGGTACTATCTTGCTAAAGAATGGCCATTCCTCAGTTTCTGAATGGGAAACTTCAAGAAGGTAATTAATTATATTTTCTTTCTTTCAGACAAATATCTTATTAAAAAATTAATTTGGAATAAAATTGATTGATAAATATCAAAGAGACCTATTTTATAGTATTTTAAATTGAGCCTTCATTAGCTACTAAAATGAATTCTTCCCTATCTCAAGTAATTAAGAGATTTCCTTCTATTCTAATATCCTTTTATTTGGATAATTATATGAACTGTCATGAATGATATAAATGGTTTATGAATACAGTAGAACATATTTATTTATTCCATGCTTAATGATGCATGAAAATGTAGCCTTTATTTTCATTGTCTTTTAATGCATATAACTATAAAGCTTAAAATGTTTTACTGAATATTTTGCTTGATAAATTAAGTATGCGATGTAAATTTTTATTTACTTATCGTTATTATGCTGGTAAACAAATGTTAAATTTCATTAAAATAGTAAAAGATATATAGAATATTGTATGACAGATATGTAGATTAAATCACTGAAATTAATAATTATTCTGCATGCTTGAGGTTGAAATGTTATATCTTGCATGTTTATTTATTTTGGGAAAATAGAAAATGTTTAATAAAGATTGTTAAATGGGAAATGTTATAAAGAACTGAATTTAAATATTTCCATAATCAGGATATAACAGAATGATTTATTATCAAGATTATATAATTAGGTAAAATCCTAGTATAAGGTGCAGCCTTGGCACGATTTTGAAAATTATCGCCAACACCAAAATGACCCGTTTAACTACTCATTGTATATGTCCCATTTAAGCCAAATCCCTTGTGCACCGGATACTAGGATCAAACCTATAATTATTTGTCAATATATTTTTTAAGGGGGTGGGAGTGCTTTTGAATGATTATAATAAAGATTCATTTAAAATTTTTATTTTTATTACATGAATGAACAGTTTAAATTAATTAACATTTATGTAATTGCTTATTGTTAGTATAAAGTTATAATCAGTACTCTTCTGATATCACAACTGGATGAACACATACATCTATATATACATTTCTGAATCCGGTTGAAGAGTACCATAATGTTAACTGTAGCAGTGTAATCTAAATCTGTGTAAGAAAAATTAATTTTACATTGTAGTGATATGAAAACAATAGTGGAATTTTAATGTCATTTTATAAGGCCAATTTTGTCTGTGTAAAGGAATTTTGAAACGGTAATTTAGTAATTTATAGTTTGTAAAATATTTTAGCTTATTAAATATCTTCAAAAAGATTTTTCGATGTATTATAATGCATATGAATAAAATGTCCATTATATCTCGTATTCCTTGTTATTAATTTGTTATTTATTTATTTATTTATTTTGTGTGTGATTATTTCTCAATGCAATTTGTTTATGCTTGAATATTAAAACTTTACATAATTAAAATATTGTTTGTTATGAATTATATATTTCATTTAGAATTGCAAAGCAGTTCTCTGATTGCTGATGGGAGTTTCGCATCAGATGAGAAAAGCTGTTCTGCCAATTCATCTTTTGCAGGTTCTCCATCAATAGATAAGGAAAGGATTTTGAGATCTAGTGCTAGTTCTCGGGATGAATTCTGGGATGCACTGAGCTCCAACTATGATTACTTAATGGATGATGGATTAATTGCAACTTGTCGAGTAAGTTTTTTTTGGGGGGGGGGTCAGGTTTATTTAACACAATTTTGATTTAAAGCAATTAAAATATGTATTTAGTTCTCTTTTTACATGATATTTAGATTTGATTGAGTTCAGATAGTAAGTTAAGAACTTGTCCATTTTAGTTTCATTCTGGAAAAATATTTCACTGAAAAAAAAAAAAAAAAAAAAAAAAAAAAAAAACTGAGGCTTTTTAACAAAAATTTAATTACTCATATTTTATTAAATGAACAAATAATATAAAGTGACATCATTGAGTTAAATTTAATACATGCCTTAATCTCTGTCTTATTTTTTGCCTTTAAAGTTATAATTGTTTTGATATTTAATACAAAATAAGTAAATAAAAAAGCATACTTTCTGTAATTTTAGAAATTTTCTACATGTAATATAAATTTACTGGGGGAAAATGGGGGGATAAGTAATATGTTTTTCAGCATCTCCTTCACAGCAATAATTTAAATTTCTGGTTTATTAGCTGCAAGTGAATATTACTTAGTGAAGTGAATGTAATTAAGACACAATAAACACCGAATAAATACTAATTCAGAAGTCAAACAACAAAAATCAGCGATATATTTACAAAATTTTCACAGGACTAGTTTCGATGGTTTTACCGAACCATCATCCTCAGCTGCAAAACCGCAAATGAACAAGATAGGAAATAATGATTAGGTAAGATAAGTGTAAATATAATGCTGATTTTTGTTGTTTGACTTTTGAATTAGAAGTGAATGTACTTGACTATAGTGTAGCATGATTCTAACTGAGCTGTAAGACTACTGAACATTGGTAACTGAACTCAGGTTTAAATCTCCGTGAAAGGCCTGGGTGTATTAAAGTTGACATAGTTTTTCCATGTGTAATAGAAATATTTCCCTCAGAAAATCCTCCATGAAGGTATCCTTTTCCTTAGTCAGATAGCCCTTACATGCTTTATCATATTTAAAACAATCGCATAAGCAGAAAGTGAAAATATATAAAATTTATGTGAAAATATAATGGAAGATTTCTTTTACAGATTTTTCTTTTGCAGCTGAAATTGCATATTTACTGTGTTTATATATTTATTTTTGTTCTGTTTGCTTCAATGTGTTATGCTTTTATTGTATGTTTTTAATAGGTCTTAAAGCTTTCATGAAATAACGGAATGGAAGCTATTTTTCCCGAAATTATTGAATATTAAACTGCTGAGAATGTTTAAATTTTCATGTGATAACATTATACACTGCTAAAAAAAAATTTGGCTGATCTTTAGAATATGGTAACTGGTAGTTTGGCGACATTTTGGAGGCGATAAAGGTTACTACCTGGGACTTTGGTAATAACGTCAGCAGTACTCAGTTCCGATTACGCATTATTTTGTGTGAGGGAAATGAGAGATCATGGGATATGTCATGTGATATTAATGGACGAATTACGGTTCTTTAATCGGAAAAGGGGGGAAATTGGGAAAAAATCTGGAAATTTTGTATTTGGCTTTATTCTGTGTTGTGTGAAACAGTGTTCATTAATTTTTGGATCCCATGGCCCTAACTAAAGTGAATTCGAAATGGGTATTTAGTGGGATTGAAAGGGGTAGTAATAAGGTTGTGCGAGATAGAAGTAAAGATGTTTTATTAAGTTATTTATTTTACCTGGTACCTTGCTGTGAACTATAAGTATGATTTTAAAGATCCTGAAACAGAAATAAGAAAAGTTTATCGGACACGTAATCAAGATTCTGAAGAAGATTAGATTCTGAAGAAGTTAGTATTTTTAATTATTTGAGGATATTATTTTTATGCATTGTTCTACATGTAAGGTGGAAGTAAAGTAATTTGCGTAAACGTGCATGGAAATAATTTAAATATTTGACACTAAGTATTTGTAACCATTTGTAATGTTTGCGGTATGAATTAGTTAGTGACGTTTGTAATATAATAGATAATGTAGAGGTAAAAGTTTTTGGATATTTTATTTATTTTATACGGGGAAATGTTCATATTTGGAAAGGGTATATACTTTTTCGCGATCAGGTAACTTCATATATGTTCATTTTACCGGGTTTAAAGATTCAGAAAATTGTTATGGATTTTCGTGAAATTTTTCTAATTTATGAGAAAAAAGCAGTGTACATGGATATAGTGAAGAGTGTGCGCAATGCCATTTTTGTGCAATTCTGGGATTTTAAGTAAAAATGAGTCGACGTGTACATAGTTTAGTGATATTTTAATTAAATGATAGTTATTTTGTGAATTTTATGTTTGTAGGAATTTGGTATACGTTTTAGTTGAAGTAAACGTGCATGGAAATAATTTAAATATTTGACACTAAGTATTTGTAATGTTTGCGGTATGAATTTGTTGGTGACGTTTATAATATAATAGATAATTGAGAGGTAAAAGTTTTTGGATATTTTATTTATTTTATACGTGGAAATGTTCATATTTGGAAAGGGTATATACTTTTTCGCGATCAGGTAATTTCATATATGTTCTTTTTACCGGGTTTAAAGATTCAAAAAATTGTCATGTATTTTCGTGAAATTTTTCTAATTTATGAGAAAAAAGCAGTGTACATGGATATAGTGAACAGTGTGCACAATGCCATTTTTGTGCAATTCTGGGATGTTTTTTTAAGTAAAAATAAGTCGACGTGTACATGGTTTATGTGTATGTGTTATTTTGAAAAACACGTAAGGAGTATGGTATTGTGCATTTTTTCCCAATTTTGCAGTGAATATTTGTCATGATTAAGCAGTTTTGTTAGATAAAATTTCTAGCATAAGTGTAATTCGGCTAGTAGATTGTTGGAAGAAGTGTTCAGTAGATAAAAAGAAAAGAAACATGTCTTTACTTCGTGAAGACAAAATGGCGGCGGGAAAAAGAAATAGAGGTTTGCTGTAGGAGAGTTGGTCGCCAAAAAATCGCCAAGTTACCATAATGTAAAGATCAAACAAAAATTTTTTTTTTGATGAAATGCGAAGTTAAGAGGTGCAGACGGATTGATGATAGAATGAAATTATGAAGTTAGACTGAAGCAAGTTAGATCACATTTACATTTAACAATAGGCAATCAGAGTATTGTGATTTTCCATTTGTTAAATTTTACAAAATAGGACTAAATATAATGAATAAAATTATCATAGCATGAAACAGTTATCATTGATAAATTTAACAAATACAGAAAGTGAAGGAAAGTCGTTAGTCTCAGATTATCGTTCAAAATTTCTGGTAGATAAAAAAACTCTGAATGTGCAGGCATACTGTGTTGGAAATGTTTAGATTATTATATTTTTTGACAAGAGCAAATTTTATTTAAATTAAAGTTTTAATTTTTTGACAAGTTTTATTTAAATAAATTCCAAAGCTCACTGACGTTATTAAAGTTTAAAATGTCAGTTTAATTGTTTAAATAGCTACATGAAATTACTTAATTTATGGAAGGAATATTAAAGTATTAGTGCACTGAATTCTCAAGGATATACATATTTATTGCAAACATTTTGGCGCTTGAATTATGTGAGTAACACCATGTATTTCGGTCAATTTTTTTTTTTTTTTTTTCCAAATCAAATGGAAGAGGATAAATCAGTAAGAAAGAGAAAACTTACTGATTGAACTTTCAGCATAATTAATCTTTATGTCCATCATCTTAAACTCCATGCTGCTGCATAATAATAAACAAAAAAATTAAATGAAGGTGCTGGTTAGACATTGTAATATTTTAGCATCTACAATAAGTCTATGTTACTGTATGTGTATGATAATCTGTTACTGTGATGGGAGGTAGTGTTGAATGTCTGATTTATAGCTTGAAAACTGTTATATTTAGAAAAATCAAGAGTGTTTCAGATCTCTAAATTAAAGGAGTTTAGTATCTGTAGAGGAATGTCTATAATATTCTGCTGTCAAATGATTCTTTCCAAATGTAATTTTTTATAATTTTTCTTAATTTAAAAATGATAATGATTTTAAAATTCAGAGTAAATAGTAATAATTTCTTTTTAATTTGGAAAATTAATGCCGACTTTTTATGTAAATGAATAACAAATGAATTGTAATAATTTTTCCTAATATAATCCCACTCGACTATTTTTAGGAGGCTAGCAGTGATTTATCCTTAGATGATGAAAATGAGATGCCAGAAGCAAATTGTTGGAGCTTTACTCAATTTATTGAGCAGTTTAAATGGCTTCATGATTTGCTGCATAATTTACAAGTAGCAAAAGCAGATGATAGTTGCAAAACTAGATGTGTAAGTTGAATATATTTTGAAAAGTAATGACTATTACATTTCTTTGTTTCCTTAATATCTGTTAAATTATTTTTTACAACTTTTGAACTATTTTTAAACTTTGCTTTTTTTTTTTTTTTTTTTTTTTTTTCGCTTCAGGCTATCTTAGAAGAGCAGCAGAAGATTGCATATTTGTGTAAGCGATTTAATGAACAAGCTCAGAAACTGAGTAAGAAATATCCTGACATGAAAGATGAGGTGTATCGTCATCTAAACCTTTTAAACAACAAATGGAAAGCTGTTGAACAATCCATAAATCCCAGTAAGGCCAAATCACCCTCAAAAGACTGTGTCTTTAATGGTAAGTTTCTTTTACGATTTGCCATTCATTTTATTAGCAATGATAAGCAGGTATTAAGTTAACATATTAGCATTAATAAAAACACTAGTTATCCCACCTTGTTTGACACAATCCTGTTTATAAATGAAGGGTTCTTAAATTTAAAATCATGTAATTTAATTTTGTGCTATGCAAATAAACATTTCTTGGAATAATAGTTAAGGGTATGTGGCATAGTTAATATGTAAATATTGAAATTTTTACTCTCTAGATAAAGTTAGGTGTACCTACCTAATAATAGGTAGGTCCATTGACTCCATCAAATAAATGTTAAGATATTTGCTAAAGATATGCTAGCTATGATCATGGATGTAAGTAAGATGACATATACCAGATGTCATGGGAATGCTATGGAATTTAAAGGCTTGTACAAAAATCAGAAATTCAGACCTACATAGGCCTGGCACTTCAGGGGAAGAAACTAATTTTTGAATTTATTTTATATAGATAGTTGAATAACTTAACTATCTATATAAAATAAATTCAAAAATTAGCAATTCAAAAATTATTATTATTCAAAAATTCAAAAATTATTATTATTATTTATAAATAAAAACAGCATAAGAACTGAAACCATTCACATTATACTAAACTTTCATCTTTTGTCAGATTTTCCCCTCTCAGAATTTCTGAAAGATTTGAGTGTTCTTATTTGTCAGAATCAGGTTGATATACTTTATTACTGTTGAGACAGTGTGATTAAAAAAAATAATGATAATTTGAGATTTCTTGAACTTTGCATCAGCTTGAATTTTAGAATTTTCCCCCATCTGAATTTCTGAAAGATTTGAGTGTTCTTATTTGTCAGAATCAGGGTCGTATATTTATTACTATTGAAACAGTTTAATTTAAAAAAAAAAAATTAGTTTGAGATTTCTTGGACTTTGTATCAGTGGGAATTTTACAATTTTACAGTTTTCACACTTTGTACGTGACCACAGGCACTTTACTTTTTCTTCCCTCCCTATCTTTCGGAGTACTTCCTGTAGTGGATCTCTTCACCTTCCTTTATTCATGTTCCTAGAAGCGAATTGAGAAAATTATCGAAGATCACTGCCATCGTCTCCTTCATAATGGACAGAATGCTTACTTCCATGACCCTACAAGGATCTTTTATGGTTTGGTTATGTCATCTCTTCACCATCAATCTCATGCTTTTGTTTTTTTAGTCTTGGAAGTTATAATAGTTATCATTTTCTTATTTTTTTATTTCTCGCATGAAAATGTGTAAATCAATTGTCAGGATTTCGTTTTATTCTTAATGAGGTAGACTGGGAATACTTCTCATCTCTTGCATAGAGAGCTCGCAGAAAAATGATAAAAGATATGCATATTGATGATGCAGTGAAAGCAGTTGCTAATATTATAGTAAAAGCCCAACTATCCACCACTCAGCTAACTAGAAAACTCAAGTAACCAGAATATTTTAGAAAAGAATGTTTTCCCTGAAATATTTAGTAAATGAGAGATTATATAATACCATTATAAGCTTATTAACACGTGGCTGCCATACAGTTTGATTTAATACCAATAATGGTTAAGCATGACATCACAGCACAATCATAAATCGTTCAATTTGGTTTAATATGAACTCGATTAATTCTAAAAAAGCTAGTTTAATTTTTGTAAAGAAGGATGTAAGTTCTATTTTTTCCTTGCATTTTGGGAGAAAAAAAAATTACTTTGAACAGTAGGAAGTTGAGTTATGTAATGGTTACAGGATCTGGCCATAAAAACAAGCAACAATATGCAACTTTAAAGTCATATGAAGAAGAGCACTGCGGCATAAAATGTTATGATAAATGATCTAAGTATTTTATATGTTATATCCATAATTTGCATCTCATTATCTAACTAAATAAAGAGCTATCTGTTAATTTAAACCTCTGTGCTGGAATGATTTATGACATTTGTGCCAAATTTCACGTTTGATGGGATTTCATAATTGGATCAGATGTTTCCCTTACATCTTTAAGCTTACAGGTACTTTTCCATTTTGTCGGCGTAACCAATAAAGTCGCCAATAATGGTACAACTGATGCCAAACAGAATATCCTTGCTGGTAACCTTTTACACCTCATTTTCAAATAAGTCGCAGCCATTTCTTATCAGATTGATTGTTTCTTTCAATACTGGCATACAATTACGTAGAATTTTTATCCAGATAGTTCAATTTTATGCCCTAAGGCCATTCACGGTAATTAGTCAATTAGGATGCAATCACATTGCTCATCCGAAGGCGAAAATGTAAAGTCGAGGGCTAAATTCATCAGTTTTAATGAGAATGCACTAGCGAAGTAAAGCACTGCAGTTTTACATAATTTCTGAATAAACTATTCGTACGAATTGAAGTAATTCTTGCATTTAAACTTGTATTTCAAATTAAGAGTTAGCTTGAAATTAATGTAGATAATTACTGAGAGAATTAGATTTTTGTAGCGTAGTTTGCGTGAGATGAGATCACTTAGGGTCACGTGATATAAACCGGCAAATCAGGATGTTGAACCATGAAAGCATAGTAAATTCTTAAATTAATCTCTTTTTACAAATTTATTGTCTTTATTTATTGGCTTTTTAGAAAATTTTAAACGATATTAAAATGTTTATGCCTTCAAAATAAAAAATTCTTAGAACTAACATTTGCTAAAATTTTTTATATGTATGTTGTTGGCAATAAAGTCTTGCGCCGGCAAAACGGAAAAGTACCGACTTACTTCTTGGATCTTGGATCATATCTTTACTGCTGGCTTTAGCTACTAGGAGCTCTTACCAGTAAATTATCATAATACTATAGGTCATTAAAGTTAAAAATTTAAGAGGTGTATTTAAAAATATACTGCACCCGAAGGAGAGATCAATGAACTCATAAAATAAATTTTGCTAAATTGCATATCATGGGTGACTTTATCAATGGCGGCGAGAGGCGAAATGAAAGTCTAAGCTTTTGGGTGAGTCTAGAAGAGCAGAAACACGTGATCAGCGTCCAGCATTAAGATTGGTCGAGGAGTCAGAGTTCAAAAAATGAAGTTTTTTGTAGTTTTTGGAAATAAATAAATTTCAAACATAGTAAAAGCATTATCTATCTGTGAATTTAAGAGTCCTCTGTCTTTTGAAACACTTGAAAATCTTCTAAACTTGCGATATAATCATTAAATAAATAGGAAACTGTAAAAGGTGAAAATGAGCCCATGTGGCTCACTAGGGCCAATGAGATGAGAGTAAGCACTTGGTGTTGACCACGAACTTTGATTTTAAAACACACGATATAAAATAGTAAAAATAAAAAGTAAAAATCTTGATTAGATAAGTAGTAAAATGAAGAGTTCATCTAATCGATGAAAAATAAAGTCCTAGTTTTGCAAAGTTTTTCTTTCTTAAATAGTAACTGAAGGGTAATAGTAAAATAAAAATTTTGTACAATAATATATACTACTACCACTTAGAGAGGTCTTTTCACTACGTTCTCAATAGTAGGGTCACTGGCTTACGAAATATATTGGCCATTATATCTGAAAATTTCAAGAAAGTATCTTTTCATAATTTTAGAGCAGACATTTTTCATATACATTCACTTTTCTAACATGAATTCAATTTTTTATCCCCTCAACTTTCTGGACTTTTAACATATCTGGAATTCAGCATTTCCGAGCTTTTCAGCTAGGTGAGCTTTTATTGTACAGTCAAAAGTCGTTAATTCGGAATGATCTATAATCCGGACCACAAAACTAAAAACTTTCTGCGCATGCGCCGCGTTGACACATACGCATAGGCATTTACGCGTGCGCGTAAGACCTTTTACGACTGTGCATATGAGTGTGCGCAAGTGCAGAATACGTTTTCACGTGCGCGTTTTATGTATAATGAACGTATAAGCTAAAATTATCTAATTATCTATTTCAGTTAATGTTGATGATTGCGTTGTTCCTTAATTTTCGAATTGGATCGGCTTATTATTTTTTGCAGACCGTAAGAGCAATTTTATAAAAGTAAGCTTAAACTTTCGATTATATCAAATAGAATTTCCGATATATATTTGTTAATATGTAAAGGATCTAAAGCGAAAGTATGTTCTGAAATCCGAAATCTGTTTATCAATTTCACGCTGCTCGGCGGGGGGAACGCCGCGGCGGGCGCGTAATGAAATGGAAGTTGATCTGTCAGCACTATCCTTATCTTCAGTGCAGATGTTTTTATTTTATTTGGCTTATAATTGAAGATCAGATGTTTTTATTTTATTTGGCTTATAATTCCTTACCAAATGTAGTATTTCATCTCGATATGCTCCGTCTTTGATATGATTTAAAACAAGTTCCTCGTCATTATAATTCGCTTCCGATAGCGAAGAAAAGTGACAGAGGTTATTGAAAACGAAAAAATTTCGATTGACAAATTAGTCAGTGTTCTTGACACAGCAATTATAGGACTTGAACAGCGGAACTTTGTAACTGAACAAGAAATTATGTCTGTTTAATAGAATTAAAGAGAAAGTATTATCACATGAAACGAAGCAAAACTTAAACAACTTACTTTGAAAGAAATTTTTATTTAAGTAAACAAATAAATATTAAGCCTTTTCTTTTTGCAAATTTTGATACCCTTTAGATCATAACTGTTCTTTATTTCATAAATTACGGTTTCATATTTTTAATTTTAGAATTTCTGCATGCAATCTTACAAGATTAAACTGATGATCTATAATCCGGAAAAATCGATAATCCGGAATCGCCGAAGTCTCGACGAGTCTGGATTAATGACTTTTGACTGTACTAGCTACAATCTGTATATCTGTGATAGCAAGAAAGCTACCTAAATATTCAAAACTGTGGTGGAATTCTGAATGCTATGAAATGCTGCTGAGACAACAAAGAAAGCTGGGAGAGCTTTTTATAGATACCATAATTTGTCAAACTTTGTAGCCTTACGCAAGAAAAGTAAGACTGCAAAGCCAGAGCAATTCATAGATGCCCTTAATGCCTAGCAAAATTGTTTGGGAAAGAATTAGAAAAAACACATGGAATGTAAAACGATTACTCATTTTTAGAATAAGGTGGCTGAGTGATTAGCACCAGAAGAAAAAAATTGCTGGTACAGTTAGTGAGACTTTTGCTGCCCTTTCTAGTGTAAGCAGAAGCTTGTAGGACTTCTGACGTTTCTTTCTGTCAAACTAAACTCTGAGAAAATTCCTATATGTTCAACTCTACCAACTCTGATCTTTACACAGGTTTTATATAGTCCTTAAAAGTGCTTAGTTTTTTTTTTTTAATGGTTTCTGGTTCTTAATTTTGGCCAAAATTGGCAAAAGGCCCTTAATTTTACGTATCTGACATTTCTGCCCTTGTTTTATGACAGCCATAAAACACATTGGTCCAAAATTTGCATCAAAAATTAACATTTTAAACGAATATTTTTTGGCAATTTCAATGGCAAATACATATTTTATGGATTATCATTTAAATTCTTTTGTGCTTCTTAATATAAATAATGTGATACTTGACTTTTTGGGTATGAGGCCTGACCTTCATTGAAACATGTATTTAATGGGTTAATGTTTGGATTCGTTCCTACTTCTAATATAAATGGTGCAATACTAAAGTGTCTACTTCAGTCAAACATAAACATTTTGAAACTGAATTTTGAAATTCACAAAACTTTTTTTTTTTTTTTTTTTTTGTGAATGTAGAGTTTATAAAGCATTACATCAAAAACAACTTTTCTCTTGGAATATGCATTCTTTTATTAAATAGTACTAAATTTGGTAACTTAACTTTCCCTTTTGGTGATAAAAACTTAGAAACACCCCAAAATACTTGGGGAGGAATTAAAATTAATTTTTGTCTTTATTTTACTTTCAAATGAGTTTTTTCCCATGCAATTGTCTCAGAATGTTCAAATGTGTATCATTTTTCTCTGTAAAATTAGCTTTTATTTTTTTAACTTTTTTTTCCAAAGTCTGTGAGGGCGTTGTTTTAGATAGGGTAATAGAAGAGTCCTGTATAGTGTAACAAGTATTTATTAGCAGGTTTAAGTTACACACAGACATTACATTTAACTTTAAGAAAATTACAGAGCAAGAGTGTGATACAACCTATCAGACACTTGGCTTTTACTAAGTCTTTCTCTGGCAGAGGGCAGCCTTGTTGTCACAGTTAGTCCAACAGTTTATGTTAAAGGATTGGCTACAAGTCTTCTTTTTTGTGCTTACATAGTAAGAATAGTTTTTCTTTCTGATTTAAGAGCTTGTGTCCTGGAAGGTTTAGAAGGATTTGAAGGCAAGATTTACAATTCTGCAATTTCAAAAGATTTCAGGAAAATGTGACAAAATGAAAAATGTCATGTTGATATGTTTTGTGGGAAGTTCGTGATTAACTTTTTTTTTTTTTTTTTTTGGTGTGTGTGTGGGGGGGGGGGGGAAGGGAGAATTTTCAAAAGAACATTGAAACAAAATTATTTGAATTTTCGACTTTTGATCCTGGAAAATCTTCTTGTAATTTGTTTATCCTTTTTTTCTCTTCTTTTCACTAGATACATGCACGAAAAATTCCAGAAAATGGTTTTAATCTTATCGTATGGACTTGTATCTGTAGAAAGGAATTTTTCTGTTAGTATAGAAATTGAAAATTGACAGTTTAAAAGATTCCTCTACTATGTCTTCCTACAGCATACAAGTATAGCCCTAGTCATTTTATCACTTGATCTGTGGGTTCTAAATTCAGCTGCCCAGTGCCTGTACTAAATTCTAAAAATTTTACCATCACTAAATTTGCTCATTGCTTCATTAAATTCTAATGAAGCAATATTATCGCCCTACATATATTATTAAATATTACCGCCCTCATTGACATGAGACAATAAGAATATACAAAATCAAGATTTGTATTACTCTTCAAGGAAAAAAAAATGATTTATTTTTTTGTTGAAAACTAAACCGATCAAAATATCAGTTTAGAGTTCAAAGAGATTTCTAAATAAATATATTCTATGTTGTGTTACAATTTCTAGCAAAACTAATACAAAATACAAAACATATGAAGAAATTAGAAAAAATAATAATTATATTAAATAGATTTTACGTATTATCATGACTTGAAGAATGGACTAGGTAAATGAAATAAAAAGGTTTACATAGGAAAAGCTAATGAGCTTCTACATTTTATCTTAATGGCAGGAAAACAAAATTTGTGAAACTTGAATGACATTTACCTGTTTTTAAAAAAGAGAAGTTATTTATGTTCTTTTCTTAGTACTGAAACATTCTTAAGAATTTACCTAACTATGCCTGTAAGTAATGCAACAGGAGAGAGAGAGGTCTTTCTCTGGTTTAAAATAAGTTATAAAGTCCTTTAAAAAATTCACTAGAGTAGGACTTTTATGAAAAGATACTCTTGAATGTCTAGATTGCGAAGTTATTATTGACTAATTTCCTGTTTATTCTCTATTATTAATGAGAATTTTAAGTGAGTATTTAAAATTTCATTAGAAGCAACGCATTCAAATTGGGTGCTGATTTAAATTTTGTCTATGGCTCGCTAGATGTTCAATCCAGCACTGACCTCTATGATGTCTGTTACGAAATGCAAAATGCTGAAGCATCTTTCCTCTAAGTCATCGATTACATTCTTTATAAATAAATGTGGAAGGAGTCTAATTTTCCGAGTGCAGGGAAGAAAGTTATCATTCCCATACTAAGCCAGCGAATGGCTCATCACTGTTAATAAAATTATAGATTTATGCTTGCAAATTTTTTCTGCTGCTTCTTCTTATTTTTTGAGCAAGACTAATGTAATCTCTCATTATTAGAATTTATTATTCTACATTATTAATAGTTTATAATCTCACATGATTAAGTTATCTTTCATAAAGGAAAAATTACTGTTGATAATATGCTCCTTTTGAAAATCTCCATCCATAAAGCGCTTGTGAAAATAAGCCATCTAGTCTCTGTCATTTTTTTAATGTAAAAAAAGGCTAACAATAAGGCATAAAGATATGCCGTTTTACATGATCTTCACGCCAGTAACTTGCATGCCACCCTATCCATTTCCATTCTGAATTTTTTGAAAACTAGGATCTTTGAAGTAAAGATTAGCTGTGTGTTACCTAATATTCTCAAAAAAGAAGTCAGGGGATCTCACGACCATGTTCTGAGCATTAATCTGTTTAGTTAAAAAAATAAATTCTGTATCAGAGGTACTTTCTCCTTGTGTTTTAGAGTCATTGTAATTTGGTGATCTCTAAATAAGCTGTCAAGGAGCAGATATGAGGCATGTTGAGAGACAATTGCACATCCCTCTGAATAGGATCTAGAAATGGTCAGAAAATTATAGATTTGTATTTTTGAAACATAGTTCTGCTTATATGCATGTACTTTTATAGAAAGTGAGGACTCATTCTGAGGCATTCATTTTTTATGATTGAAGGGTATTCTGTGGTTTGAATGCCTAGGCAGTAAAGTGTCTGGAAAATCCTATCTTAGGAGAACATACAAATTCAGCTTCTGGATATTCTCAACCATTTTGAGGGAATAAACACTAATGAGTTCATCTGTAATAAAGTTTTTCTTATACACACACCTGAATACAGCAGCTGTACCCCCATGTATGCAGGTAGGTCAAAAGCAGTTTGCATACATAGGGACAGTATGACAAAGCAGACAGTGTTGTTGGAACATCATTCATTATTAAAAACTAGGTGAGGGTAGAACAATTGCATGATGCTTGCTCAGTATTTATTTCAAAACTATTGCTATGTATTATGCCCTTTTGTGGATTTCTTAGCATTCCAGAAAAGTTTATAATTTGTACTAACTGTATGCACTAAAAGTATTAGAAATATTCTTTGATACCCAGAATCCTGTAGTTGCTGAACTGCTAAAGAAGTTGTTGCTGATGCTCACTTGTCTGACCTATGATCAGCCCAAGCTCTTGAAATTCCTTGTGGCAAGGAGCACAAGTTTACATCTGTCGTTGGCAACAGCCTTGAGAACCTTACAGGTGACAGTGCGATTTAGCTCAGTTCCACCCCAAATTCTGATGGAGAGCATCGTAGGGGGACAGGTCTGAGGGTCTCCCACCCGTCTTTCTCTACCACAACCTCTCGAGAAAACTTCGGCTTGCCGCATATTTAGAGTGCCCCCATGCACTTTATGTTGCTTTTTTGGGGGTAGGAGTTAAGAGTAGGATATATCACATATTTTAATTCATTTAATGTATTGGTATGTTACCTAGTTTTATTCATGAATTCCTCTTGAGACTTAAATGACCTTTTCACCATACCATTGAATTCTGAATAAACTGTTATTTATGATCCATTTTATTAATTTATTCCATGTTTTAGCAATGGCTTTTTTAGTGGTTACTGTGTTTGGTAAATTTTGATCTTTAAGTTTATTTAACTAATTCCACATTTCATTCTCTTCCATTCTTTTATTTATGTTATAGTGCAGTCAAAAGTCTTTAATCCGGACTCTTCGAGACTTCGGCGATTCCGGATTATCGGTTTTTCCGGATTATAGATCATCAATTTAAATCTGGTAAGATGGCATGCAGAAATTATAAGATTTAAAATATGAAACCATAATTTCTGAAATTAAGAGCAATTATGATCTAAAGGGTGACCAGACAAAAGCCCACTGGACGAAAGCGCACGCGACAAAAGCCCACAAAAAAGACCCCACTGGATAATTGCCCATGCGACTAATACCCACACTAATGAAAGTGCACATCGATAAAAGCCCACATAGATATAAGTGCACACTGATAAAAGCCCACACTGACAAAAACCCACACCAATATATATGCTATGTTAAAATTAATATTTTTTCCTTTATTTCCTCTGCTTCACAAAGCAGATTTATGAATAAAGATAAAATATAAAAAAATTAAATTAATAACAAATAATTGAACAATAAATTTAAGTAGTGGAACACATTTAATTTTGGGCTCCAACTGAATTAAAATCCTATATGTATATAGAACAGAGAGTCAATCAAAATAATATAATTACAAACCTATACATGTATGTGTAATTATATTGGGTTGGCAACTAAGTAATTGCGGATATTTTTTAGAAAATCAAAGACAATTTTTTCCTGGAACTAAATAACTTTATTCTGTAATGTATTGCCCATTTTGATCAATGACCTTTTGCCATCTTTCAAGCAGCATCATAATCCCATGTTCATAAAACTGGTTTTTATTAGCAAAAAACTGAATCAGGTACGATTTGACATCATCATCATAATGAAATTTTTACCATTCAAGGAGTTTTGTAAAGATCGAAACAAAAAGTAATCAGATGATGCAAGGTCAGGACTATATGGTGGATGTGGCAAAACATCCCAACCAAGTTCCAATAATTTTTGCCGAGTGACCAAAGATGTGTGTGGCCTTGCATTGTCATGATGGAATACAACACCTTTTCGATTTGTTAATTCGGGCCGCTTTTAACTGCATTGTTTAATTTCATTAGTTGTTCAATGAAGACCAGAATTGATCGTTCGGTTGGGTGGTAAGAGTTCAAAGTAGACAATTCCTTTGTAATCCCACCAAACTGATAACAAAACCTTCTTTTGATGAATATCAGCTTTTGATGTTGTTTGAGTTGGTTCACCTGGCCTGCTCCACGATCTTTTCCGCTTGATATTGTTGTAAACAACCCATTTTTCATCACCAGTTATCAGTCGTTTTAAAAATCGATCATTTTCATTACGTTTCTTTAGAAAATCACAGCTGTTAATGCGTTGCGTTAAATGAGTTTCTTTCAGTTCGTGAGGAACCCATGTATCGAGTTTTTGAACATAGCCAAGTTGTTTTAAGTGATTTTCAATGCATGTATGTGATACATGAAGCTTCTCTTCAATCTCACGTGTTGTACTGTGACGATCGAATCGATTATTGCTTTGATTAGGTCGTCATCAACTTCATCTGGACGACCAGAGCGTTTTTTTCATCTTTGAGTGAAAAATCACCAGAACGAAATTTGGCAAACCAATTTTGACACTGCCATTCTTTTAAGGCTTCGTCACCATAAACAGCACATAACTTTTTATGAGCTTGCGTTGCGTTTTTCTCTTTGCGGGGAAAAAAAAAGAAAAATATGACGAAAATGTTCTTTTTGTTTTTCCATTTTTCAACGAACGCCAAACGAAAACCACGCAACCGATCAAAAAAGCTTTTTTTACTGATTGACAGCTGAATTGCCAACTATCAAATAACAAAATGTGTTTTATATTTGTACTACATCTGCAACCCTAAAAATTCAACTGAAGCCATCTATGAGTGAAATCCGCAATTACTTAGTTGCCAACCCAATATATTTTTTATATTTATATTTAAGCGACAAATGGAAGTGTCCTCGTCCAAAGGGAGGTGAAAGGGAATACTGGTTACACTGCTTCTTTTAATTCTACAAAATTATAAGGAATATAAAATGTATGTAAATTTTCATCATATACAGAGAATAATTTATGAATAATTTAACACTGCAGAAAACTATGCATATAATGAATTTTATATGGAAAATTAAAGCCGAACTTTCATTTCAAAGGAAAAAAAATAAAAGTACCATATTCTATTATGATTAAGAAAACATTTGTGTGCGCTATCACAAACACTGTTTTAATAGTGAATTAAAAGCACGGTTTCAAATAATCTAGTTAAATTTTGACAACCTGGATTTTACATAAATTAATTTCATTCCCACTTGAAATTTCATTTTTAATCATAATAATTATTACTCGTAAAATTTTTCAGGAAGTCATAGCTATTTTGGATTTCCTGAAAATGTGTGCTGTTTTTAAGTGAGCATTCATCTTGTGGGCTTTTGTCATACAGTTTTCTAACTGGCCGCTGGCTATTCAGGTGGGAAACCATTGCGTTCCTTTTCTTTTGCCCCCAGCTGTGTGAAAAAGCAGTTAAAGAGAAGAGAGCCTTGCTTAATTGCTTTATTCCCATATCGAACCTGGGGTGCCAAAGAACGGCCTAGAAGAAGGGATGGGGTGGCAGGAGAGAAATTAAAGGTTGATCAGGAATAAATTAAAGAGGATTTTAAAATTTTTTTGTTAGTTACTAGAAAATAACAATATCTGAAATTCCGCTTGTAACTGAAGTTAACCCCTTTCTTGCATTTCCTTAGTTCTTGAATAACTTTTTATCTAAGGATTTAGTTAGAATTTCAATTATTTTAAAAATTTCAATAACTGGAAAACGAAAGGAATCTTAACCATTTTTAAAGGGATAATTCACTGTTTTGCAGTAAAACTGCAGAGTGGCAAAATATGCTAATTCCTGATTCGATAATGTTTCTAACAACTTTTTGATGAACTAATTAAACATGTCTGTTATATAGAAGCAAAGCCATTGTTTAAAAGTAAAACTGCTGAACTATTTCTAGAAAAATTAAATTATTACATATATTAAAATTTACGTATAATATTTTTCATTTTAACTTTCATATGGTTGAAAACGCAACCATATGAAAGTTAAAATAAAAATATGAAACCATATAAAAGTTAAACTATTCGAATAATTTTAATAACGAAGGTTTCCGAACTCAAGAACAAGAGGATTTAGGAAACATGAGCCCAGCGTTGTAAGAAAAGTAATCTTGCACATTAAAAATAATTTTTATTTCAATAAAAAATTTTATGTTACTTGATTAATTGTAAACACTTAAAAAACAGTTTATTTTAATATACCGTAATTTTTTATATACAGACTTTCAATGAAGCAAATTTAAACAGCATTTAGAAAGTGAATTTCACTGGAACACTTCCTTTGTGGGTTTTATGCTGTTATTACATGTTGAATATTTTTTTGCCTAGATTAAGAAAAAGAAACACATAACATGTAAAAATTTATTATTTAGAAAAACTATCAAATTAAGGTCATTTTCTTCACCTCAAAATGCATTGTTTTCCCCTATACGAATTTCATATTCTGACAACACAGAAATAGAGGCCACATAACTTGTAGGAGATATTTCTTATAAACCTTGTGTGTTGTAGATCAAGTAGAAAAAATGCTTAATTATGGAGCTACGTTTTAAATAATAATTTTTTCCCTTATTGAATGAGTTCAAAAGTTTCTAATAACTTGTTTTCTAGCATGAAATGTTTCACCAGTTTTTAAGTTTCTTTCCTAAGAATAATTCATTAAGCAGAAGTTAGTAAGAACAAGTAAGGTATACTTCAAATTTGATCTCTTAGCTTTATTAGGTCTGGCTACCTAATAAACGTTTTTGAATTCAACATCAAATTTTAAACATAATTTTTTTTAAATTTGTGTCTTAACTTTTATTTTCAAAAAACGTGCATGTAATCCGAAGTTTTATATAACAAAAGTTAGTATAAGAGAAGTGGGACAAATTAAATTATCTGTACATTCAGTCACTATTAAAAACTAATTCTGTCTAGACTATGGGTCCTCAATCAGGAGCGATAGTCTTAAGGGGAATTTCACAGTTTCAGAGAGTAATTTAGTCAAACTTTTCTTTACGTATTTAGATTTAGTTTATGAATACAAAAAGCACTTTTGTTTAAAATTTTGGTATTTAACAACATGTTTTATACTTGTTTTATTTACATTAAAAATAATCCATATTTAAACAAACGCATATGTACTTTTCAAGTTTTAGGAAGGAGAGGTTGAATGATCGTTTAGCAATGGTGAAAAGGGCACATGAGGGAAGAACTGTTGAGAATCACTGGTCTAGACTGAGCCAAGTTGAATTAAATATAGACTTTTATACTTTACAGATCTTTAGTTCTTACTGTAGAGTCATTAGTTTTTTTTTTTTTTTTTTTTTTTTTATGCAGGAGACCATGAAAAATAAGCATTACCCTCTTCGAGACTAGAGGCTGGATCTCTCGAATACGATCCGATTGTACTAACCATCACACCACGAAGCCATTCTGGAAGGAGGGAGAAAATACCTTATATACTCCCCCTTTTAAAGACGACTGGGTATTAGGGGACCTAGTCGTCAAATCTTGGTGGAGAAGAATCACCATCCACCACCACCACCTTTTTTTAGTTCAGGCGTCATGCTGGAGACGTGAAAAATGAGCAATGCACTCGCAGGGACTCTAACTGGAACCTCTCGAATACGCACTAGTGTGCTAACCGTTACACCAGTCGTTGTCTTCGTGGAAGACTTTCTAAGAGAAACTGGCTCGCATACAATTTACACATGGGGAAAACTACGAAAACGCCCATGCAGCCAGCCCGTTCACGGGATTCAAAACTCAGACTGAACTACCAGTATTCCGCGACTTTACCGCTCGGCGGACTCTGTTGACTAGTGAGAAGTCACTAGCAATCTTACAGAAGGTCATTGACAATTTACATGCTCCCATGAACGATTAGACCTTATTATAACTTGTTTGTTAGCTCCATTCTTGAAGCTAACATTCAAGCATAAAATTAAATAAAATTCTTCGTTTTACTGGGATTAGTGTCATAAAAAAAATTCTATTGATTCAAAAGAGAAAAAACATTTGAGCATTTGTTGAGACAAGCAGTATACATAATAACTTACATATATTACATTCTGAACGTGAAAATACTTTTTTGATTGGTAGAACGTATCTCACCTAAGACTTAATCATTTATTTTCGATTTGCAAAACTTACTAGATATTGTTCCTTTGAAAATAAATGTGAAAAAAAGTTCAAATATTGGGAAAAATAAATAATTAGTTAAATGAATAAAAATTAATAAAAAATGGAATAATAGCTGTACATTAAGAAAGCGTCAGTCATCCAATTCTTAAGCTTTTCATGTAGGCACAAAGCTCACCAGCGGCCAAGCGGAAAAAACACTGAACATTGGTAGCTCGGTCCGGGGTTCAAAGTCCAATGGAAAGGCTGACTGCAAGGGAACTTTCATGGTTTTCCCCTTGTGTAACATGTATACGAGCGAGTTTCCTTTAAAACGTCCTCCACGAAGGCATGTCTTCCCTTGGCTTAGTGCCATTTTGTCCGTCCTCTTTTCATGCCAAAATAGTCTTGTTTGTCCGCTGCCATTCGCACTTATTCTGTTACTATAGTTGGAGGTGATTGTACTTAAATTTGTAGATATGTTGACTTCTATCAGTTGTTCCATCCTCCCCTCCAAATAAATAAATAAATAAAATGAAAATTAAAAACACTATTCCAAATTGCTGTAGTTGAAAGATTAAAAGGTTACATTTGGAATTCATTTTCTGACAGGGTGACAGTTGACAGTTTTAATTTATTAAGAAATCTAAAAGAAAATATGTCTAG
Organism: Stegodyphus dumicola; assembly: GCF_044657685.1. Taxonomy (NCBI): domain Eukaryota; kingdom Metazoa; phylum Arthropoda; class Arachnida; order Araneae; family Eresidae; genus Stegodyphus; species Stegodyphus dumicola. Next base: position 224,688,843 of record NC_140773.1, on the reverse strand, counting down.
AAAATCGCCAAATTATAACTGTTACATTCAGAACAGCTTTCAGTGAGAAATATGTTTAAACTTTGATAAGCTCAGTCTAAAGTAAGGAATAAAATATCTCTTAGCCAAGTTTTCATTGTGCTTAACTGTTTTAATATTCTTAAACTAAAAAGGAACTAAAAGGAACTAAAGGAAAAAGTAAAAAGAAATAAAATAAAATTAAAGTTAAGTGTTTTTAATAAAATAAAGTGTTTTTAATTAAAAAGTTAATAGTTTTAATAATGAAACATAATTATATTTAATCTCAGCCATATTACCTTGAATAACATATGAGAAACTCCACAATGATATTTTTCATTTTCACATACACATACCAAAGTTAAATAAGTAAATAAATAATACAATGCAATTTCAGATTTATCATTGAAACGTTACAGCTAATCACTTAATCAGAGAGTAGAAACTTTGCTTTCAACCTAATAAATTAAACAAATAAAGTAGTGATAAAATATACAAACAGACATATATAGAGACATTAAAATTCAGATCTGAATACTCCATTTGTTAAAATTAAAATTATAAATACACGGTTTAGTAATAAAAAAGCATAAGTCCCTTTTGAATATGTGCGCTTTTATCAGTGTGGGCTTTTATCAGCGTGGGCTTATATCTATCTTCTGTGGGTATTTGTCGCGTGGGCAATTATCATAGTGGGCTTTTTTTCGTGGGCTTTTGTCGCGTGTGCTTTCGTCCAGTGGGCTTTTGTCTGGGAACCGATCTAAAGGTATCAAAATTTACAAAAAAAAAAAAAAAAAAAAAAAACACTTAATATTTATTTGTTTACTTTATTAAACATTTCTTTCAACGCATATTTGATTTAAGTCATGTCAAAGACAGAATACATCAAGATGAAATACTGCATTTAGTAAAGAATTATAAGCCAAATAAAATAAAAACATCTGCCCTGAAGATAAGGATAGTGCTGACGGATCAACTTCCAGTTCATTGCGTACCGCGACGTCCGTCCCCCTGCAGAGCAGCGAGAAATTAATAAACAGATTTTAGAATGGTTAGAGAAGCAAAGGATAGCCTTTATCCATTTTTTGCAGCAATTCCACTTTTTGTTTGATGGACATCGAACATGCTTTCGCTTTGTAGATCCTTTGGCAGCTCTAGAATCGGAAATTCTTTTTGACATAATCGAAAGTTGAAGCTTACTTTTATAAAATTGCTCTAACAGTCTGCAAAAAATAATAAGCCAGATCCAATTAGAAGATTAAGGAACAACGTAATCTGCAACATTAACTGAAATAGATAATTAGATAATTTTAGCCTAGCTTATACCGTCCATTATACATTAAACGTGCATGCGTAAAGATGCACATGCGTAAAGGTATTATGCGCATGCATAAACGTATTATGTGTTTACGCATGCGCAGAAAGTTTGTCGCTTTAAGTCCGGATTATAGATCATTCTGGGTTATGGATGTCCGGATCAAAGACTTGACTCGCCAAATTAAAGGAAAGAAGAGAAACTACTGGAAACTTTACTAAACAAAAGTATGTGTAAAGGGGGGGGGGAATTCTGTAAATTTGGGCATGTTTAAAACACACCAAATTTTAAACCTTGAAATATCCCAGGAAACTTATTTAAATGCATTTAAAAAATGTCTTAAATTGTAATGATTATTTTTTTTTTAACTGAGCACACATATTCGATAGGAGGGGGGGGGAACTTCAGTGAAATATCACATTAGTAAATGAATATAATTCTAGGTCATTTTTCATTGGATTTAAAAAAAAAAAAAAAAAAAAAAAAAAAAAAAACATTTATTTACTTTGCATTTTATTGCAGAAATAATAAAACATCTGTTTTAAAGTTACTTAAATGGTTGTTAATAAATTTATCCCCTTTAGCAGCCTTTGAAGTGCATCATTGTCTATTTCTTTAGTTTCTTTCATTTTCTTATTTCCCTCCTGCCTTTTTCTTCCAGTAGAAACCCAATCTTAACCCAATCTTATATAGATCAGTAATCATACTGAGCATTGACAATAGTTAATAGTATGCTGATGGCTAAATTTTGTTGCTGATGGCAAATAAGTGTTGCTCAAAGTGTTATATCCTTTCTTTCAGAGATCACTTATCGAATGAAAAATTTAAGAAGATGGCTAAGAGAGCTGGAAAGCCGTTTGTGTCCTATTAATTTGTCTTCTAGTTGGACTCTGGAAAGTTTAGAGGAAAAATATAAGGAACAAGAGGTAAGAAAACTAATTGATGTTTTACATTTTTTATTTAAATATTTTTTGTAAGATACAGCCATATATGTCTTTCTAATTAATATGAAGTTAGATTCATAAGGATGAGTCCCTTTTTTTTTTCATAATTTTTTGTGTTCTGAAGGAATTCTAAAACAATTGATACTTTTCTCATTTCTTCAACCCTGTGAGAAGTCATCAGCACATTGGCAGAAAATATCTGTTTGCCTATCTTTATGGCTTATAGGTTCTTTTTATAGATAATACTGACAGAAACATTTTTTAAGAAATAAGAAATTTCGTGATAAAAATTGAAAGTATTATAGCCAATATTTACATTTTTCCAGCCAGTAGTTCTGTTCAGTGAAATGACAGTTAAATATAAAATATGTAAATCTACTTGTACTCAAACACATGCAGTATGCACACATGTAAGGTTTCTAATAATGCACATATACTTGAAAATACACCAAAGACACAGAAATTCAACCAAGTATTAAAAAATTGTGTGTGTTTGGGGGGGGGAATTGCAAAAAATTGTGAAGTACCAAATAATTTTCAAATTTTCAGGGCTTTCCTTTCAGGTTGGAAGACTGTATGGCTGTTATATAATAATTATGATCAATGTTGCGTTTAGTTAATTGTATGTTAATTTCGTTTGCCAGTTTTCATTGCATTCGTTTTGTGTTGTACCTTTCTCCTAAAAAAAATATCCATTCTAAATAATGGTTGCTTATGCAACCATTATTTAGAATGGATATTTTTTTATCTCTCTTATTAAAAATTTTCATTCCCGTCTTCTTTTCAAGGGCAGTTTAATATTAAGTCATACAGCACCATTTGCTTAACTGCTTTCAGAATATCTGATTTGTTTTGAAATACTAACATGTTGGTTGTTTAAAGTAAGCGTTCTTTTCATTGTATCAAGAGCTATCAAAATCCTCATAAAAATTTTTACAAAATAATTTATTAATTTATGTCATATTTTATTTTCATATATAATTTTTTAATACATGACCATTGCATTAAATACTTCTCCTTCAGTGTAAAAAATATCCTATCCCCATTCTATGAATTGAAAGCCTTTATGAAGCTGCTTTTTGTTCAATACTTAGCATAGCTTATAATTCCTTCTTGACTTGAAGAGTTTGGTCATATCCCTTTTAGATTCATTTTCATTTTAAAGGAGAAGAAATCTGAGGAAGTTAAATTCTCTAAGGCTGTACGACTGTGGTATAGTTTCTACTAGATCCAAAACCATGGCTATCATATTTCTGAGCCCATATCAGAAATGAAAAATATCTTATGTGGACACCACATGACTTTCTTGTATGATGTATTTAAATTATACACATTTTTTGCTGCATTTCATTTAAACTTATTTCCCCGAATTTCTTTAGAGATATATTTCTCAGTCAGTTAATTCAGTTCTCACCTCGCGGCAAAGCGAAAATATATAAAAACTCAGAACATCTTCATTAAAAAAACTAAAACATAGAAGAACATCAAACGGTTACAAATAGTTAAAAAACAATTTTTACAATTAAAATTAGAGTTTCTATGCAAAAACAAGCAATTTAGCCTTTGGGCAGGAAGAAACATTTTTTGAAACTGAAAGTTTCAAAACTGAAAAAGTCACAAAACTGAAAGTTTTAGTCCAGCTCGACAAAAGGACGTTGAAGGTTCAGAAATTGACTTTATTCTGCTGAGTTTCAAATGCTAACAAATGGCGGTTCATTGGCACTTAACTCACCACTTAAGGTTTTAAATTGTTGATAATTCTATTGCATGCAGGTTAATTAAAGGCATAAAAAACCTTAACCGGAACTTAAGGACAACATAATATAATCATTTTTACAGCAAAAAAAATCGCAATTTAACAGCATTGTAGGAATAAAATACTGAGCTTGCGAGCCGGGTAATAGAGTGGGTGTGTACTTAAAGTACAGAGTGGGTGTGTACATACTCACATATATATATATATACACACACACACCCCACTCACTCTCTTGATTTCCAATGGGATTAAACTCAAGGGAAAACAGCAGCCACTCATGCAAGAAAACCCTTACCCTCCATTTACTTGTTAACGATGCTGGCTCAGTTGCGACGGGTGTAGTCTTACAGTGGGGTATAAGACTTCATCCTGATGTCATGCAGCTGTCATAAAACTATATTTAAAGATTTGTTGCTAGCTGATTGTAAAAACCCTTTGAAACTACAACTCTCAACATGATGTTGCCACCTCTTAGAGTATGATGTTTGATAATGTTTTGGGCCTGATTCGACGTCTCGCTCTTTCCAGACACTTACACACTTAACATCTGATTGTAGGGAAAATCTGGATTCGTCTGTGAACAAGACACTGCACTAGTCCGAGACAATCATATTGAGATTTTTCTGACGTCACTTTAATCTTGCCCATGTGGATGGGCATTTAGTAGAATGCAAAAACTTGGTATTTGGGTGTGCAATCCCTTCATATGAAGCATGCAGCGCACAGGACTGGCAGATAATGTCTTACCAAGTGACCCTACAACTATGGATGTATTAGCTGTGATGGCTGCTCATTGATTCTGCTTGGCTACTATAGCAATGTACTGATCTTCAGAAGAGGTGGTGATTCTGAATTGACACAAATTTCTGGACAACTGTTTGACTTGTTTGGCATTTTTTTCCACATTTTAGAAATTAACATATGAACATTAACAAAGTAAAGAGCAACATTTGATTGATTGCTCTGCTTCAGTGCATCCAATAGCATGCGAATTTTCGCTATATACCATTCATCTTTCAGCTCTAGAAATATGTATATCATCAAAAATTACCTTACAAAAGTCATGCACATTTCATATTAACATTTAAAGGAATCTTCTCAAACCTTTCAGAATGCTCGTGTCTTCAACAAGTGCTTAATTAGCTTATGTTTGCACAGTCAAACATGATTCTCTGTAGCATAACTGCCATCTGCATCCACTGCAATTTTCAGCCACTCAGATTTAGTTATGTTTTTGGAAAATGCTAATTTGCATGACATGTATAACTTTTAGAAGCCAATGGACAAATGAAGTCAATCGTAGCCAAAATTTATTGCTTATGTCATTTATTGAAATTTTCATATATTATTTTACAGCTTCATTTGTATTTAACATCAAAAGCCTCAAAATTCTTTGCATGTAATACAAATAAAACCAATCACAAACTAAAGTAATGCATTACAAAACAGAACCTATGATGTAATAGTGACATGAAGAATATAAGAACATGAATCATTTTAAATCTTTAATGTGTGCACAGTGTGTGATGGCGCTCTGTTAAGTTAGCAATGCTATTTTGACTATGTTTACATTTATTCTTTGTTTTTTTTCCATAAAAGCAAAAATCCTATGCATGCGATACCTATATTTATATCAATTTCAAACTAAGTATTTAATAATAGAAAATAAGCTTTAATAGTTTGAGAGTGCTGTTTATATCTCTTCTTTATTAAAACTATATAAAATATGAGCTTTTATGTTAACCTTCTCACAGAGATTGTTTCAAATAGCTAATTTTTCCTCATATTATTACTTATTACAGATAATTTTAAAAATATGCTTTTTAATATGTCAGTTACTTCTTGTAAAATGACATGTAGAAATTATAAAATTAAAATTTATATAAAAATAAATGAAGGCTCAATATTTATATGTTTAGCTAAAGCTAAATGTTTAATAAATTGTTGAAGTGTTTAATAAATTAAACACTTCTTTCAATGCAAGTTGTTTCATTTTTTGTACAGTCAAAAGTCGTTAATCCGGACTCGTCGGGACTTTGGCGATTCCGGATTATCGATTTTTCCGGATTATAGATCATCAGTTTAAATCTCGTAAGATGGAATGCAGAAATTCTAAAATTAAAAATATGAAACCGTAATTTATGAAATAAAGAACAATTATGATCTAAAGGGTTTCAAAATTTACAAAAAAAAAAAAAAAAAAAAAAAAAAAAGCTTAATATTTATTTGTTTACTTTAATAAACATTTCTTTCAATGTAAGTTGCTTCATTTTATGTGATAATACTTTCTCTTTAAATCTATAAACAGACATAATTTCTTGTACAGTTACAAAGCTCCGCTGTTCAAGTCCCGTTAATTGCTGTGCCGAGAATACCGACTAACTTGTCAATCGAAATTTTTTTGTTTTTACTAACCTCTCTGTCACATTCTTCATGTCTTTATCCATTTTTTGCAGCAATTCCAATTTCTGTTTGATAAACATCGAAACATACTTTCGTTTTGTACATCCTTTGGGAGCTCCAGAATCGGAAATTCTATTTGACATAATCGAAAGTTCAAGTTTACTTTTATAGTATTGCTCTTACACTCTGCAAAAAATAATGAGCCGGATCCAATTCGAAAATTAAGGAACAACGCAATGATCAACATTAACTGAAATCGATAATTAGATAATTTTAGCTTATACCGTCCGTTATACATAAAACGCGCACGCGAAAATGTATTCTGCGCTTGCGCACACTCATATGTGCAGTTGTAAAAGGCCTTACGCATACCCGTAAACGCCTATGCGCATGTGTCAACGCGGAGCATGCGCAGAAAGTTTTTAGCTTTGAGGTCCGGATTATAGATCATTCCGAATTATGGATGTCCGAATTAATGACTTTTGACTGTACTACTACTTTCTCTTTAATTCTATAGACATATATTTCTTGTTCAGTAACTAAGTTCCATTGTTCAGGTCCTGTAATTGCCATGTTAAGAAATCTCACTAAATCGTCAAAGAGTTTTTTCACTCTCAACAACCTTTCTGTCACTTCATTATTGGTAGCAATATTTTCTGGATTTAGAACTATACTACACATTTTGCCATTTATAAGTTGATTATGATTGGAGCATTGTCATGCCAATGAAAAACTTCTATTATATCACCTTCATTTATTGCCACTTCTCCACATTTCTATGAAAATTCTATCAACTGGGAATTTTTTTGGCGATATTTGAAAACTTTTAAATTGATGGCAGTCATCCTGAAGCTTAGCTAGCATCCGCTATACACTATATGTTTGCAATGTGTCATGGGACTGGCAACTAAAGACATGTTGTTCTACTAAATTTTATCTTGCTTCTATCGCAACTGGCAAAGTTAAGCCTGGATTATATTAATTGCATATTATATTAATGCCTATTACCTGCACATATTTATGACTTATTTGAGTCCTGAATAAATAACTTTCTAGATGTACTTATGGCTTATCTAGGTCCAGTGCTAGGCATTTTGCAGTCTGTGCAGGTCCTGAATTCTGCTGCCAAGAAACTCCGTAAAGTCTAAACATTTTACCACCTTTAAATTTTGCATCTTAGTGCCTTCTCTAAATTCTAAAGACTTTAAAGAATCTTTCAATCTATTAAGTCTTTAGAATTTAGAGAAGTTAATAAGTCTTGTTATGTTTAGTTAAAAGTTAGTCATGTTAAGTCTTTAGAATTTAGAGCCATCGCATAATTTTACTCGGTGCTTTTCTAAAATATAAAAATATTGTCTCCTGTAAAATTTGCCACCCAGTGCAGTCTTGCCACCAGTTCTGGGCTTATCTAAATAAAAATTCAATTCTCAATTCAAACAGCACTAAATGTAATTACACTGGCTTTTGGACTATGGCTTTCATTTACAAATTCTATTTTTTTTTTTTGTATATAGAAAGAAATTCTTGTTAAATTTCGTCTTGTCAGCACTTCACAGCACAGCTTGCTGAAACCTGTAATTATCGTTAATCATAATATCAACATAAAAGATTACCATTATTTTTGGTATTCAGTTATTAATTTAAAAAAAAATTCCTTAGACATCACATCATGAGCCATTTACAAGCTATGGTGTGTTGACAGTCATGTGGTGGTGAGAGCAAAGAAAATGATAAATAATGATTCACCAGGTTGCAGTCAGAGAAATAAATTATTTAGTAGGTGTAAAATGAATGATGTTTCGATTACTTCTTGGAATTTCAAAATTTATGTGTTTAACAAGGAGAGAGCGTTTTGTTTAGTCATTTGCCACTTTTATTTAGTCGATCTGCCACTTCATGTGTACAAGCATGACCAATACTTTTCTTGCTTTTGTTTTTTCAGTCTACAGTTACCACTTCCTTTCCATTTAAAGACATTTAATGCACAATAATGCTTAAAAGCATTTTAAGAACTTTTTTTTTATAACTGTCTGAACATAATATATATATATATCCCAAGGGAGGATTTTGAAGGTGGAAACTTTAAATAAAGGGGTATACAAGTTGTACTTTCACATCCTGTCAACTGGTATTCAGGTAGGAAGCCTGACACACTTACAGTGTTCTAGAGATTTAGGTACAGGGGTTGGGGAGGTAGAAAAATTTCATTCAAACAGGTTTTATTATGGCACTGCTTACCTGAATGATAAAGACACAGTCCATGGTATGTTAAATAGATAAACTAAGAAAAGCTTTGATCAGTACATGTAGGATATTCTGATACTGAAGAATCAGTCTTTTTCAATCTGAGTTCAGTAAGTGGTGGAGATTAGTTTAATAAACTGTAATTTTACTATTGATATTAGTATGTAATTTTTTGGTTTCTGGAAATTTGAGCTTAATATATGACTGAGTTTATTAATCAATGATAGTAATAAGCAGCGAAAACTGTATATATGTACACACACAAAAAAAGTGCAATATGTATGTATTCACCTCTCTATTCTAAAAAGCGTAATAACTTTATCTAGACTGTGTCATTTCTAGATCAGTCCATATCATATGACTTGCATAATGCTGATAATATATCTAATTTGGATCTTAAACCGAAACTTTCTCTTGATAAGCCGCCATACTGAAATAATTGCATACTTTTGCTTCTACTACTGTTCTTGCTAAGATGCTGCTCTCTTCCTATCACAACAATATCAACGATGTAAATGTTCTTGAAAAGGCACAATTAGAGTGCCAAGTGAATTGTAGCTGCAGATGTTGATTGAAATAAAGAAGAATATTATATCTTTCTCGCCTGCCAAGTGTGCTTTTAAGTATGCATCAACTTTCTACACCATTAATATTGTTAAGTCTTTTTTATTACACTCACATATATATGAAATATCTGAATAATATATCATAATATATAAATATTTCTTAATGAACTTGAAGCATTTAAAGTTAAAAGTAAATTTAGAGTCAGAGCAAGGCAATTTTTAGCCTCATATTAGGTTTCTTTATGAATTTAAATGTTTCATAATGTACAGTACAAAGTCTTTAATCCGGACTCGTCGGGACATCGGCGATTCCAGATTAGGGGTTTTTCCGGATTATAGATCGTCAATTTAAATCTGGTAAGATGGCATGCAGAAATTATAAAATTAAAAATATGAAACCGTAATTTATGAAATAAAGAGCAATTATGATCTAAAGGGTATCAAAATTTACAAAAAAAAAAAAAAAAAAAAAAAGGCTTAATATTTATTTGTTTACTTTATTAAACATTTCTTTCAATGTAAGTTGTTTAAGTTGCTTCGTTTTATGTGCTAATACTTTCTCTTTAATTCTATAAACAGACATAATTTCTTGTTCAGTTACGAAGTTCCGCTGTTCAAGTCCTGTAATTGCTGTGCCGAGAATACCGACTAACTTGTGAATCAAAATTTTTTCGTTTTTACTGACCTCTCTGTCACTTTCTTCATGCCTTTATCCATTTTTTGCTGCAATTCCACTTTTTGTTTGATGGACATCGAAACATGCTTTCGCTTTGTAGATCCTTTGACAGCTCCAGAATCGGAAACTCATTTTGGCATAATCGAAAGTTCAAGCTTACATTTTATAAAATTGCTCTAACAGTGTACAAAAAATAATAAGCCAGATCCAATTAGAAGATTAAGGAACAACACAATCTTTTAAATCAAATCAATTTTAGCCTAGCTTATACCGTCCGTTATACGTTAAATGCGCATGCGTAAACATATTATGTGCATGCATAAATGCATATGCACATGCATAAAGGTATTATGTGCATGCGTTATCAGGACTTGATGTTCTGTGCGTACCTTTGGCAAACATAATGGTGCTAGTATCAATGTCCTGACTCGAACAGTGAGCTGAATGCAGCTATGTTCTTAAGAGTGCTACAAGAATTACAACGTAAGAAGGGTGTAAAAGACCCTTTTATTGAAATCACTATCCCAACTCGGGAGTGATAACAGAAGAAATAATAATCGCGCTTGGGTCTTGAACAATCAAGCAATTTAAAAGTAAAACTTCAGTAGATATTTAAATAGTTGCTGTCACAGAGCTTAAACGTGAGATTGGCCTATTTATGGTGCGTAGCAAGGCTTTGCTAAGTACTAACGCACTTAAATCCCTTTGAGGAATAGCACTAAGGCATATGTATTTGAGGAATAGCACTAAGGCGTAAGAATTTAAATACTACTATTCTCGCGAACGTCCACGGAGCCGACGTTGTCTGAGACTAAAAGTTCTCTCTCACTTGAGAAGTTTCTCACTAACCTTAAATACAAAACTTGGCTCCAAAACAAATTAGCATAAAGCTGAACCGTGCGCTCATTCTGAAGGGAAGTGGAAATAAGAGTTCACAGGAAAGGGTAACTTAAAATAAAAAGAAACTTGGTTAGTTTAACTTAAAACCTTACATACTTTTCCCCAGAATTGGCAAAAGTTGAACTACACTGGTCCAAACGGACCTGATTGAAACTTTGCAATTCTAAAAAAACTAACTTAACTTCTCCTAACCTAAGCCAATCTTTTACAGAAAAATAGAATTTTCTACAATTTACAGACGAATGAACTTGACTTTACATACAACTTCATCTGTTTTGCGTTTATGTCTTTCACACACTGCTTTCAGCAACATTTGGAAGGAAAATACTTTAGTAAAACATAATAACAATAAGTGCTACGTAGCGAAGACTTGTTTTCCTCCCGTGTAACTTCACACGCATAATCATTCAAGCAAAAAAAAAAATTACTTATTTATTTATTTTTTTAAATTCTTTTCTTAACATCGCATTCTACTGGGAGAATAGTCTAGACTAAGTTGTGTTTTACTTCTACAGAATTTTAATTTAAAAAAAAAAAAATTACAAGTCTTTCGACAAAACATTATAAAAACATTTAGCTAACATATTCACAGCAATTCATTGCAAAACTAATATCTTCGCAATACTTCACAGTATATCTTAGAAATATTAAGTAATTTTAAACCAAAACAACTTTCAAGATAAGTAATCGTTTATCGCCCACTTGGCATAAAAGTCAACCTCGCTTGAGGTAAAAAAAAAAAAAAAAAAAAATATTCTGCAACTTGCAGTACTATCTGGAAATGAATTAAACGTTAGAATGAGAAATGCTACTTATCTGTTGTTGTATTTATCCATTCGCTTCTTTACCCAGTTGTTGAAGGTTTCGAAGAGCTCCGTTTGATTTAACTTCCTTCTTGATCTGGGGCAGCCACCATTGGTCTCCATCGCACGCTTTCGTTTAAGACAGGTAGGCTCCAGTCTGGGACATTTACTCCCGCCTCTGGGCTGCTCTGCTGGGCGTTTAGTCGATGGCCTCCCTGGACCCCTCGGTGGATTTCTCCTTTGCTCCTGGAACCTTGTTCGTTGTTGCTCCGGCCTCCTGCTGTATTCAGGAACTGTATTATAAGTCTGCAACCGGGGCTGCTTGGTTTTCAGGGTCCTTTCTAACTTTTCCGCTCCCTTCTTTACTGCCTTGGCTTGGCCTTGTCCATTCTTCTTTGGTCTTTTATTTTTTCTCAAAGTCCTATTCCCTTCGCTCTTCCTCTTTATTCCTTGGTCCACAATGACTTTCGTCCTCTTATTTGTTCTATTTTGTTGATAAGGAGCTTTTTGTTTCTGACCCCTCGTTGCAATTGTTGCCGGTTCTGGTTGTTGCCGCTGAGGTAAGTCCTCCGTGGAAGTCGGTCTCCTCGGCTCCTGCAAAAAATCCTCAAAGATTTTCATTCTATTACGATTATAATATGGCTTCAGTTGGTCCACATTGGCAGTAATTTTCTCGCCGTTATTGGCTCTTAACACTACCACTGCTTGGGTAATTTTCTCGATAAGGAATGGACCTTCAAAACGCGGAAAAAATTTCCCCACTTTTTCCTCTGGGGCATTCGATAAAGCATGTTTAATCTTCAAGACTTCATCTCCGACTTTATAATTCACCTCTCTTCTCTTTTGATCATAATAGTATTTCTGTTTTCTTTGGGCTATTTCAGAACTCCCTTTTGCTTCATTTATCAACTTTTGAATATCGGTCATTTTAAACTCTTGTGCCCTTTCCTGTACAAAGAAGAGTTTATCTAAGGGTGTCAAAATCTTTCATCCAAGAAATAGTTCAACAGGTGTTTTCAACGTTGTGTCGTGTTTAGCCGTTCTAGGGGCATATGCAAACTCATTTATATGGTTATCCCAGGTACTGTGATAATTTTTGATATAGCTTCGAATAATTTTAATTACGTTTCGGTTAACCCGTTCCACTATGTTTGACTGCGGACAATACGGGACCATTTTTAAATGGCATATGCCTAGTTTTACACACATTTCCTCAAAAATATTACTAACAAATTGGGGACCATTATCAGAAATAACTTTTAGCGGCGCCCCGTACTTTAAAATATACTTATTTAAAATTGAATCCACTACAATTTTAGCAGAGGCATATTTTAACGGAATCAGTTCCAACCACTTGCTGAAATGGTCCACTATAACTAAAAGATATCGACTTTTGTTAAATTTACTTCTGGGGTAAGGTCCAAGTAAATCGATCCCTATTATTTCATATAGGAATTCTGATTTAACACTATTCAGGAACCCGGCCGGGCGGTAATTAATGTAATTATTAAATTGGCATGTTGGGCATGACTTGACATACGCGATAGTAAACTTTTGCAGTTTGGGAAAAAAAACTGCCTCGCGAACTCTTTGGACAGTCTTTTGCTGGCCCAAATGGCTGGAAATAGGAGAATCGTGCGATTCTTCCAAGATACTAAATCTTAGGCTTGTTGGAATAACGGGCTAAACTCATGATTTTTGTTATTAGTTTTTGTATAGAAAAGAAGTCCATCAATTATTTCATAATTTGCCGCCCTATTTCTTATCGGCACTATATCTTGATGGCTGAAATTTTCAGGGTCAGCTAAAAAATTTATATATATTTTTGAACTTGGGATCTTTTCCCAGTTCAGCTATTACTGTTTCACGAGATTCTAAAACTTTTGATGTAAGCATGGCTATTCTGTCTCTCCGTTTTCATCCAAATTGGTTCTACTTAAAGCATCTGCCACAACATTGTCCTTTCCCGGAGTGTGTTTAATTACTAGATTATACTCTTGTAACTTAAGTGCCCACCTTATTAATCTCGGCGATAAATTTTTTCCAGAATAGAGTCTGGTGACCGCAGTGTGGTCGGTATACACAGTTACTGGAGAACTTCCAAAGTAAACGTGGAATTTGTGTACCGCTAATAAAACTGCTAGAGTTTCTTTTTTCCTTGGCCGAATAGTTTTTCTGGGTTTCATTTAAAGTTCGACTGAAAAACGCTATGGGCTGCCCCTTTTGGGAAAGAACCGCACCAACCGCAAAATCTGAAGCGTCCGCTGAAATTTCTAGTGCTTTATCCCCTTCCGGGAATATTAAAACGGGGGCTTGTGTTAGGGCGTCTTTTAATTTTTTAAATGCCGAGTTGGCTTCTGCTGACCACGAAAACCTAGCTTTCTTCCTCTTTAATTTAAGCAATGGCTCAGCTATTTTAGCAAAATCTTTTATGAAGGATCTATAGTATGAACACATACCAAGAAACAATGATAGCGTTTTAGCTGTATTAGGAACAGGATAATTTTGGATAGCTATAATCTTGGACTTATCGGTTTCAATGCCATTCTGAGAGATTTTAAATCCTAAGTAACGTAGTTCTTTTGCGGCAATTTTACATTTGGATGCATTTACTTTTAAACTAGCTTCGTTTAATAATAAAAATACTTGTTTTAAATCTCTTAAATGTTGTTCCAAACTATTACTTGTAATTATAATATCGTCCAAATAAATGAACGTACTCTTACCAAGGACCGGTCTTAAGACAATGTCCATACATCTCTGGAAAGTTGCCGGTGTGCCGGATAAACCGAAAGGCATCCTAAGAAATGCGTATGTACCAGAATTTGTTATGAAGGCGATCTTGAGGACATCGTCAAGGTTTACCCCAACCTGAAAATACCCACTCGTAAGATCTAATGTGGACATGTACTTCATGAAGGTAATATTGTGGATTACCTCTTCGATAATAGGTAAAGGATATACGGGATATTTTGTGACAGAATTTAACTTTCGATAGTCTACAGCGAAACGTCACCACTTCGGGTGCGTAATCGGGAACTCGTTGTTTTTCTTGCATAGCACTACTGGGCTAGCATAACTGCTAGAAATAGGAGTAATGATTTTATTCTTTAACGTGTCCTTAATATGAATCTCAATTATTTCTTCCTTAACCTTATCGTATCTATACGGCTTCTGCCTTACTGGTTGGGCATCCCCAGTCTGGATTTCATGACTGGTGACCTGAGTGAAACCAGGTACATCACTGAATAAATTTGAGAATTCACTTACCAGAACCTGCAGTTTTTCTTTCTCTTCTGCCGGCAAATGCTGTAGATCAAGCTCCGGGGCCCATTGTCCTTCTTGTTAACTGGTTGCATCGTGACTGTTAGCTTGGCTCCCTGAAAGTCGATTGCGGTTTCTGCCAATCTGAAAAAGTCCACACCAAGGATAACACATGTTTGCAGGTTTCTCATGATATAAAATAAAATTTTTACCTGCTCGTCGTTGATACGCACAAAAAGTGAGACTTTGCCTAGACATTTACACTTTTCTCCTTGGGCCGCTATAACATTAATGTCTTTTGTGCTAAAAATTCTATAACGACGGAAATGTTTCTTGAAAAAATTCTCAGAAATACAGCTGTTTTGCGCATCTGTATCCAAAAGGGCTGTCGCCGGTATATTATTTATTAAAACTTCAATCTTCGGTAAAGTTAAATTTTTAACAACTATGGTGTTTAAATTAATCGCGGAAGGATTTTTCAGGACTTTGGATTTCTTCACCTTCCTTAAAGAAATTCCCCTTAGTTTAAATCTTGCTTAGCTGAATCCTTCATGATTTGCCCAGTTTCGGAGTTTTTCCCCTGCTTTACGATGAAAATTTCGCCATTCGCCGGTCGTCTTGGGGGATCCATCTTTCTTTTGCCATTGCTTTGGCGTGTTCCCGTAGTTCTGTTGTTGATTCTGCTGCGGTTTTGGCGTATTTCATTGACTTCTTCATTCAACTTGGCGACGTCTTTCGTCGTCTGCAGCTCTTCAACTTTCCAAATGCACGGCGAGTTTGAATAATTTATCCAAAGTCGTTGGGTTCCTGATCTCAATGAAATCTTGAACTTGGGGCAGTAGTCTAGGGATTATCACTTGAATGATTTCAGGATCCAGGCGACTTCCATACAAATGCTTGAAAACTTGAATCTTTCTTAAAATAAAATTTGACAAATCTTCAATTTTTTCTTGATATCTGCTAAAACGTTCCGCCTCTAGTCTGGCTCTATCTCGTATGACCGGAAATGCTCTCACCAAAGAACTTTTAAAATTTTCATACGTATACGTGGGGCTTCCTGGTTCACCCAAAAGATTCTTTCCAATATATTTAAACCAATTTAGCTCTTGGCCCTTCAAAGCGCTGGTAGCAAGCGTGACTTTCTGAAACTCGTGGACTGGATATAACATGAAATGTGCATCTAGTTTTTCCAGGAAATTACTTACAGTTATCCTGCCGTCGAAACTTGCCGCTGGTTTCATGGATGCCCGCATAGTTTGCACAGTGTAGCCAAAACCTTCTAGGGCAGGAGATGGTAATTCCGGGTTCTGTACAGGTACTGTTGGTACCTCAGGTTCATCTTCTTGCCTTTCAGGCCATCCTCTTATTTTTCCTAGGGCGCCAGTATCAGGACTTGATGTTCTGTGCGTACCTTTGGCAAACATAATGGTGCTAGTATCAATGTCCTGACTCGAACAGTGAGCTGAATGCAGCTATGTTCTTAAGAGTGCTACAAGAATTACAACGTAAGAAGGGTGTAAAAGACCCTTTTATTGAAATCACTATCCCAACTCGGGAGTGATAACAGAAGAAATAATAATCGCGCTTGGGTCTTGAACAATCAAGCAATTTAAAAGTAAAACTTCAGTAGATATTTAAATAGTCGCTGTCACAGAGCTTAAACGTGAGATTGGCCTATTTATGGTGCATAGCAAGGCTTTGCTAAGTACTAACGCACTTAAATCACTTTGAGGAATAGCACTAAGGCATATGTATTTGAGGAATAGCACTAAGGCGTAAGAATTTAAATACTACTATTCTCGCGAACGTCCACGGAGCCGACGTGGTCTGAGACTAAAAGCTCTCTCTCACTTGAGAAGTTTCTCACTAACCTTAAATACAAAACTTGGCTCCAAAACAAATTAGCATAAAGCTGAACCGTGCGCTCATTCTGAAGGGAAGTGGAAATAAGAGTTCACAGGAAAGGGTAACTTAAAATAAAAAGAAACTGTTAGTTTAACTTAAAACCTCACAGCGTAAACGCTATGGATACGCAGAAAGTTTGTAGCTTTGAGGTCCTCATTATAGATCATTCCGGATTAAAGACTTTGTACTGTATATGTTATATATATACCGTATAACCGTCCGTTATACGGGACTATATATAGTGTTACGAAATGTACAAACGCGGTGAGATGGCTTCCCCGCAAAGATGTTTTAGGGTTGCCATAAAATAGTAAAGAAAGCAGGGTTGCCACATTTGGCAAGAAATTGCCCATGTGGCGACATTTGACGACAAAATTGGCGATATACCATGGACAGATGGACCTTCTGGAACGAATTCTTACTGGTTTAGCCCAGAATGTTCTCGAACACAACCCGAAAGCTATATAAATCCTGCTGGTCCGCAGTCAGTTAGTGTGTGTGCCTCGTCTAGTGAGTTGATAGTCAGTCATTGAGTGATTGTCTCGAAGTCTAGCGCCGAGTTGGTCGTCGAGTGCATCGAGAGAGTCTTTTAGTGCATCGTTGAGTTTTGTCTTAGACTGTCCTGAGTCGAGAGCTATACTCTTGTGTATCATCGAGTGCATCGCGTGGAGAGTCTCGAGAGTATGTGGAGTTCCGAGAACGACCAAGCAGAGTTGAGAGCTATACTCAGGTGCTTGGCAGTGAAGCTGTGTCCGCCGTTGTTGCCGGACAGTGTGAAGGTTGTGTCACTGAACTTGTCAGTGTTTTTATAACAGTTCGATGACTGTAAAAGTGATTTTGGAGCTGTCTGATTAATATTGGTAAATAAAGTGTGTTTTGATACTTCATCAAGTGTCGTCGTTATTCAGTGCAAACCTATGGACCCCGTACGAACGTGAAGGAAGAAAATAACGTAACAACTGGTGTCAGAAAAGAAAGAAGCAACAATATCATAATATAATATGAATCTATCATAATAGAAAATGTTTATTAAATCCAAATAATATTAATATGTATATAATTAAGGAAAGGTTATTGCAAGATTGTGTGTGAGATTAGTTAATGACATTAACAATTAAAATATTAAAATCAATGATATAACAGTGCTACATATGAAGAAAATGTAGGGGTAATAAATGTAAATAAGTTCATTTTTATGCCTTAGTTCTTCTGCTTCAATGGAAGAAACCTACTTCTTCCAGCTGGGTTTTCCGAAAAAGAAACTTTCTAACCCTAATTAGTGAATCAGTAATAACAGTCACATAATTGTTTAGTTGCTTAGTTTATTTATTTATCTATTGTTTAGTTTGATTTGATTATGGCAAAGTATGCAAATCTGCATAAAAGGAAGGACACCTTTGTAGAGGAGTTTTTAAGTAAAACTGGTTTGTATCCACATTACACGGGGGGAAAACAATAAAATGATCATGCAGCCAGCTTGTTTGCTGGGATTCAAACTTGGATCAAACTACAAATATTCAGCAACCACTGGTAAAAAAATGGTTAGCCTCTGGTGTTCTTGTTTTGTTTAGTCATAAACAGGGGCAGGTTAAGTCAGTTTTGAGCCCATAGTGGTAAAATGTTTGGGGCTTCTAAGTATATTCACATACCTATATGCAAGTAATGATAAAATATCATAAATGTACATTACATAACATTATAAATATTTTAATAAAACTGTGATTTGACATTTTTATTTTAAATATTCTTAGATTTACCTTTTTTCGAATTATTGATTTATTTAACTCTTCTTATTCTATTTATAATACTGTTATAGAGTTTCATCTTTTTTCTGACATCTTACTTCTTAATAGTTTTTTTGCTCTTCTTTAGACAGAGAAAGATTTGTCTACAAATGCATTGGGAACTGGAATAGTTAAAACACTAACTAAATTTTATATTAGGAAATGCTGATGACATTTCTCTGCCAACATGATATAGGTACTTACATGGCAGAACTCGTCTTCAGAGTCTTAAAAATAAATAAAACATATTCCACTTCATCATCAAAGTGCATATCTTTGCATTATCATTGTAAAACTCTTTGAACATATCTACACAGACATTTTTTTCTAAATTTGATAAATCTAAATTAAAGAATATTTAAAATTTTCAGCATTATTTTTATATACTTTATTTTTGTGAGCTGTTATAGTGTCACAAATGTTAACAGTATTAAAACTTTCACATGATGAAAGTAATTTAAATCTTTCATTATTTTTATTTAAAAAAAAAATCCCACTATGTCCTAAAATTCTATTTTTTTTTTTAATGGCAGAGATGTCATAATAACCATCTCATTCCTGATGTCAGTTGTTCATGATAAAATCATGCAGCAGAATTTTTGTGAAATTTTAATACAGTCAAAAGTCGTTAATTCGGACTCGTCGGGACTTTGGCGATTCCGGATTATCGATTTTTCCAGATTATAGATCATCAGTTTAAATAGCGTAAGATGGCATGCAGAAATTCTAAAATTAAAAATATGAAACCGTAATTTATGAAATAAAGAACTATTATGATCCAAAGGGTATCAAAATTTACAAAAAAAAGCTTAATATTTATTTGTATACTTTATTAAACATTTCTTTCAATGTAAGTTGTTTAAGTTGCTTCGTTTTATGTGATAATACTTTCTCTTTAATTCTATAAACAGATATAATTTTTTGTTCACTTACAAAGTTCCGCTGTTCAAGTCCCGTTAATTGCTGTGCCGAGAATACCGACTAACTTGTCAGTCGAAATTTTTTCGTTTTCACTAACCTCTCTGTCACATTCTTCATGTCTTTATCCAATTTTTTGCAGCAATTCCACTTTTTGTTTGATGGACATCGAAACATACTTTCGTTTTGTACGATCCTTTGGGAGCTCCAGAATCAAAAATTCTATTTGACATAATCGAAAGTTCAAGTTTACTTTTATAGTATTGCTCTTACAGTCTGCAAAAAATAATAAGCCGGATCCAATTCGAAAATTAAGGAACAACGCAATCATCAACATTAACTGAAATAGATAATTAGATAATTTTAGCTTACACCGTCCATTATACATAAAACGCGCACACGAAAACGTATTCTGCGCTTGCGCACACGCAAATGCGCAGTCGTAAGAGGTCTTATGCGCACGCGTAAATGCCTGTGCGCATGTGTCAACGTGGCGCATGCGCAGAAAGTTTTTAGCTTTGAGGTCCGAATTATAGATCATTTCGAATTATGGGTGTCCGAATTAACGACTTTTGACTATATATCAGTTTATTTAAATAGGGTACACTCAGTTGATTGTAGGGATTTGCTTGTGACATTCATTCCTTGCAGAATGATATTTCATATTATAGTCATGATTAATGTTTAATATTTACAGTTTTTTTTTAACCAAGGTGTAACCTTTGCTACATTTATTTTCTTTTCTGAACTAGAATACAGATGCCAGATGCATCCATACAGATACATACTCTTTCATATGGTTGTAACCAGTTTTCAGTGCAATTATTGCATTTGTTCCTGCCGACCATCTGTTATCGGATAATTTTTTCACCGATAAATTCGTTTCATATTTTCCCAGCTTTCTATCAAAAATTTATAGCAGGGGGGAAAAAAGTAACTTTTGTGCAAACATAAAATATTGAGCAATGATGCTGCAATTTTCTGCTGCAAAACTGCTCTCTAAATTTAAAAAAAAAAAAAAAAAAAAAAAAAAAAAAAAAAAAAAATCACACTTGAAATAAAAAAAAATCACACTTGAAATTCAGTATTTAACATGCGCCTGCAATCCTGAGTATTTTTCTGATAGATTTGCTGGGTTGTCATTTGTTTGCCTTTGATGAAGTTTAATGTCAGTAACTAATTTTGCCAAAGCAGATGACACCTGTTCCAAATAAGATGCTGTATATTGTTTAATCAACATAAATCTTTTACGTCTTTTCTTTTACATCACCACTTAGCAATATGTACCTTATAATTAAAGTCAGTTGATCAATGCGTGAAATGACTTACATTTTTTTGTCTTTCATTACTGTATTTTTCTAAAAAATGATGCTGCAATTCAAAAATTGTTATATTAACTGACATACAACAAGTATATGAAAAAATTTTCCGTTTTGTTTGAATTTTGACTTTCTCTGTAACTTATAAACATTAACATTTGAATTCTAGTTGAGTCAATAATTTTCTAGTTGATATAGTTTTTATCACACGTCTTTTCATTAATTTCTTTGTGTTCTATCTGTCGCAACAAATCCAATTTGTTTCTGTTAAATACTGAAAAATCTTTTATGCACAGTACATGTTTCAATCTTTAAATGTAAAATTAGGGAAGGGCCAAAATATATTCACACACGCGAATGCAGCCCCTCCAAAAAACTTAATGTTAATTTTTTTTTTTTTTTTTTACTTCCAATGACTAGGCAAAAAGTTGACATTGACTGCTGTATCTGTGAGCCCAGATTCAAAACTTGGAGAAGTCATGAATGCTTGTAAGCATATAGTGTCTGGGTGGTAAGGAGCGCTGAAAATAGACGATGAGCTGAAAGTCCTCTTGAGAGGGTGGTGATAGGGCAACAAAGGTGGGAGACCCTCGCTTTGCTTCCCAGAATGTTCTACCTTGAAACTTGAGTGAAAGCTTAACAGTTAGCAGGGCCCAACAACAGCTAATATATACATATGGAAATGCACAGGTGCTGGCCTTGCTTCAACTTGTACCTGTTGACACAGATTGAAAGAAAAATTGCAGATTTTGTATTTTCTCTCTGTGTCCCTCTTTTTAACCCACCCTCAAAATAGTAGAATCAAATTTTAATAAATGAAATATTAATATGTTGTTTTGTTGTACTGTTGCTACTAAACCATTTGATCAGAATATTTGTAATAACAGTGTACATAATAGCACTAATGTAATAGCTGTGCTGTCTCATTATGGAAATGAAGTCATTTTGCAACAAGGTGCAGTGATTTAAATTCATCTTCTGTATAATACTCTATTAATCAGGATGTAAATTGAAACCATAATTTATAAAACAAAATCATGCTTCGTGATGTTCCCAATACTTTTATGAAGGTGGCATGGCTAAAATTAACCCTCTCAGCATTACGGGCGGAAAATTCCATACAGAAAGTTGCCTTCCACATTCATTATACATGAAAATTTCTGCTAGCTTTTAACGTATCTGATTTCAGTTTGGATGTATATTGGAAAAAAAAGGAATCAAGGTACAAAATGAAAGAGTCATTTTTTAATTAAAATCAAGAAAATATAACTTATTCATGACATTTTGAGGAACTTTGAAATTTCAGGGCTAAACCCATAATGCTCAGAGGGTTAACAAATGAACTTAAAGGTGCAGGATATTTTATGCTGGAGCACCATTGGGAAAGTTTTGCATTGATGTGCACTGGGAAACCTACATAGAAATGGAATTACTATTTTGAAAGTCATGCAAGTCAGTCAGTTTGAAAGTCAGATTTATTAGGCCATTCGATTAGTAATAAGAGAAAAATAAAGGTTAACATATTTGTGGCATACATATTTGTATTAATATATTTCAACATAACAAATAATTGATATGATGTAAAAATAGCTTTCACGAATGAATACACCTATAAAGAATAATATACTTTTTCATTTGCAGTGGAGAAAATTTAAATTTAGTATTTCGCATTTTTTTTAATAATTTAATCCCGATACTTGTTTTAGGCTAATTTGCGTGCATTGTGAGTCTATCAAAATGTTCAAATTAATATCTTTATAGTTAGAAATGTTGACTCGTTTCTACGTCACGTAAATTAAATAAACATTAATAAAGCCTTATACAATGCACAGTTCACTTATTGAAGCATTGGATCCGAATTCTAAGCGAGCAGGCACAATGCTACACCCACAAGGCAGCAGCCTGATTTGTAACAGCCATTGGTAGCTTTTGTTCAAAGTACCTCCAAACTTTATAAGGAATAAGGAATGTTGTTTGCTGATTAGTGGCTCATCAACAGTTTTCGATAAAAGATCTTCGGTGATGCTTTCAAGCAGAATGTTTGGAAATCTTTCACAGTGGTCATTTCTGTAACAGTATCCGAAACTGACCAGTATTTCTTAGTAAATTAAAAATTAAACACATCAGTGGTGGTTATTTTCTGTTAAGCAATCACCTCTATGAGAAAACAAAATTGCTTGGACCTGCAAGGGGTTGTTTTTGGGAAGTTTCAGTGCATAATTTCTAAGAACAGAAAAAATAAGTGTGGAGACATTGAGTATTTTTTGAAAATAGGAGAGATGAAAAATGTGCAATGCCCTTGCTGGGATTCAAACCACAATGCTACACCCACACAAGACCTCTCGAATACGTGTTGAGCATGCTGACCGTTATACCACGCAGGTATGCTAAGGAGGTGGTAGAAATACCTTATATACTTCCCCTTTTAAAGGGCAACTGGAGATTAAGGAGACCCAATTGCCAAATCCTGGTGGGGGAGAATCATCATCCGCCTACTTTTTTAGTTCGGGCACCACTGTAGAGACATAAGGCATTTTTAGAAAGCAGGAGAGATGAAAAATGAGCAATGCCCTCACCAGGATGGTTATTCTATGCTACGAGAGTCGACAGCAAGTTGTGGGCCGCCAGATGTTGCTGCTGTGAAAAATAGGTCTGCCCGACATCTTATATTCTCCGAGTATGGAAGTTGTCGAAAGCACGTGAAAAAGGTGTTGCCGCGTCGTCAATCAGGTTTGTGCAGTTGATGTACTAAGTAGACAATGGCTTTGTATGTGTTTTTGCTGCTGATTTTTTTCATATTTAAACGAAGAATGCGGTCGTGGATCTCTGAATCGATGAATTTATAGAAAATATGTTTTCTATTCTTCTGGCTTTTGCTCTGCCAGAAGATGTTTTTATTGCGTATTTCAGATTGCCAAAATATATAGTTATTTTAATTTGCAATGAACTGAGAGAGTATTTAGAGACAGATTCAGAAAACATAAACATAATTTCTACTGAAAGAAAGGTTATTTATAGTATTCCTGAAATTATACATATAAATTGTAATTATATGCTTTAAAAATGTAGAAGATAATAAGTTTATCAAACACGTAAACCTTCTTCATTTAGTTCGATTTATGTACAGCAAAAATTATGTTTATTTTAAAATCTAACAGCTGAATACCTTACGAACAATATTGTGGACACAAAAAGGAATGTCGTTCATTATTACGCGAAATTCACACTACTGTAAAATAAAATTAAAAAAAAAAAGTTATAAAACTATAAAATAGCTTTATAATATTTTTTCAGTAGTAGTACTATTACTAGTGTGATACTTTTAAAAACAAGTTTTAGTTCAGAAGGGCTATTAATTTCGTTTTGCCATTTTGTGGCGTCTCACAGTAAATGGCGTTTCACTTTTTAAACCATTGCCACCAAATATTATCGCACTGTATTATATGTAAAGAAATTAAATAATGAGGAATCTGCATAAATGTATGAATGTTTCTCGCACTGTGATAAAACAATGGTACCTAGAGCCATGAAATTTTGAATTTTGAATAATGTAATCCTCCATCCTAATAAAGGCATCCGGAAGCCCAAATTTGGAACTGGAAATTTGTTTTATTATCTATTTCATATTTTGTAAAGCATTTAAGAGTGTTTGATTACGAAAACGATTTCAAAGTGAGCAATGGCAACATTGTACGAAAAAAAAAAAAGAGGAAAAAAACATTTTCATCTCTAGCGTGCGAGACTGTGTATCAGAAATTCTAAAGATATGCTCTTTTTAAATTATGTGATATTGCTGTTGAATTGAATTTTATGGTTAAAATGCGAAGAACATGATATTTAGTAAATAAAGGTAACATGCAAAACGTTAAAAAAACAGCCCTTTGGAAGTAATATAAAATTTGAAGGCCTTTCAGTTTTTTTTTTTTTTTTTGCGTGTGTGTGTGCGTGTAATTTTATTATAGTTTAAAACTGGTTTCTAAGGGAGGACTTTCTGAGGGAAACTGACTCGTATACACATTACACATCATTAAAGCCACGAAAATGCCGATGCGGCCAGCTCGTCGCGAGATTCGAACTTCGGACCAAATTACCTGCGTTTAACAACTCTACCACTCGGCCGCTGGTGGGCATATTAGCTGGATTATAGTGCATTATTATTGTATTATGCTATAAAGTAATAATGCTATAAGACTGAGGGTTTGTTCATGGAATACAGTCAAAAGTCGTTAATTCGGACACCCTTAATCCGGATTATCTATAATCTACAATCTACAAGCTACAAACTTTTTGCGCATGCATCGCGATGATGCTTGCACGTAAGACTTTTACGGCTGCGAATATGCGTGTGCACATGCGCAAAATACCTTTGCGAATGTGCGTTTAATGTATAACGGATGGTATAAGCTAAGCTAAAATTATCTAATTCAGTTAATGTTGCAGATTGCGTTGTTCCTTAATCTTCGAATTGGATGCGGCTTATTATTTTTTGCAGACTGTTAGAGCAATTTTATAAAAGTAAGCTTGAACTTTTGATTATATCAAATAGAATTTCTGATATATATTTACTAATATGTAAAGGATTTACAAAGCGAAAGTATGTTTCGAAGTCCATTGAACAAAAAGTGGAACTGCTGCAAAAAATGGATAAAGGCATATCCTTTGTTTATCTAACCATTCCGAAATCTGTTTATCAATTTCACGCTGCTGTGCGGTGCGCAATGAATTGGAAGTTGATCTGTCAGCACTATCCTTATCTTCAGGGCAGATGTTTTTATTTTATTTGGCTTATAATTTCTTACTAAATGTAGTATTTCATCTCGATGTACTCCGTCTTTGATATGATTTAAATCAAATTCCTTGTCATTATAATTCGCTTCCGATAGCGAAGAAAGTGACACAGATGTTATTGAAAACGAAAAAATTTCGATTGACAAATTAGTCGGTATTCTCGACACAGAAATTGTAGGACTTGAACAGCGGAACTTTGTAAGAAATTATGTCTGTTTATAGAATTAAAGAGAAAGTATTATCACATAAAAAACGAAGCAACCTAAACAGCTTACGTTGAAACAAATGTTTAATAAAGTAAACAAATAAATATTAAGCTTTTTTTTGTAAATTTTGATACCCTTTAGATCATAATTGTTCTTTATTTCATAAATTACGGCTTCATATTTTTAATTTTATAATTTCTGCATGCCATCTTACCAGATTTAAACTGATGATGTATAATCCGGAATCGCCGAGATCCGGGGGGGGGGGCAACTGTTCGTAGCGGAGTTCTCATTTTTATGTTGTAAAAGAAATATTTATTATATTTTTTTTTAATGTGTCGAAACGCTGGTTTGACAAGGACTTCGACTACACTGATTATTTTTACTTTAGTACTTGCATTGTGAAAATAATATACTATTTTTTAATTATTTTCACAGAATAAAATCTTTTGAGAAGGAAGAATATTTAAAATAAGCAGTTCTTATATATATGAGAAATTAAAGTAACAGCAACGTAATATTAAAAAAAAAGTATTAGTAATTGTGTGACAAAAATTGCAATACAAATTAATCACACATACAGGATAGATTAGTATAATTTTGTTATATATTATATATTGAAAAAATATTTTCGTTCATGTTAATTATAGAATAAATTATTTAAAATAAAACATTTTGATGCATGTGTGATAGCTGAATACAGCAGCAATCGGCCATACTGTAATAGCAAATGAATTTTATTTCTTTTCCTGAAAGAAATAATTAACATAGAAGAAGAATATAAAAAAATGAGAAATATTAAGAAATATTTTCTTTCCAATTTCTTACTTAAAGAACTATTTTTTCTAATTTTAATTGCAAAATAAATTGAATGAAAACACAGTTTTAATGCAAGCATGGGGGGAAAATAAGTAAATAAAAAGAACTTAGTTTGCTATTAGATTGTAATGCAAATTAATCATATTATAAATTTAAATGATTAAAATTGTTTATTTCTAAAAAGATTTGAAGTAACCTTAATTCATTTAACTCTTATCTATTTACCTTTGCTTTCATGGTATCCCACATCACTCTTTATTTCTTAGCCCTAAATTCCTGTGTTAACTTTCCCCTTAAAAAACAGGATTTTCCTTCACATAACACAGCAGCATATTCTGCTGCATGTTAGTCATAATACTGTTTTGTGCCATTTTTTTCGAACTTCAAATGGAGCATGTGAGTTAGTGAAATAATGGGAGAATATTCCTAGAACTTCAGCCAGTGAGCGTTATAAATTTCATCACTTGTCTGTACTGCGATTGGTCTAAAGCTCCTTGAAGCCTTGTCCCCTTTCAGTAAAGTCAAATGGACCCACCCGCCCACCAACTGAGGGCTCCTTGAAGCCTTGTCCCTTTCAGTAAAGTCAAATGGACCCACCCGCCTACCAACTGAGGACCACAGAATGGCTTTCTCTGATAAGTTGTGATGGCTGTCCATACTGGTTTTTTTTGAGTCAATATTGTTCGCTCAAGTTGTAGACAGATTCAGTGATCCTAGAATAGGCATTCAGGACTCGAACCACAGACCTCTCGAATACGAGTCGAGCATGCTGACCACTACACCACGAAGACATGCTAAGAAGGTAGGAGAAATACTTTATATAAGTAAATAAGAGAATTTGACAAAATTTAAGATGTCATTACTTTTTTGATTTGTTACTTTTAAGTGAAAAGAATGGTGATTATATTATTTTATTGATCTAATTGTAACAAGTAATCTAGATTGATTATCAGTGTGTGTTCTTAGGTCTTTCGAAGCTCGGGGTCGCCTGGTGGCTTCAAAGCATTCAACCTGCCTCTGGTTATAAATCTAGGTGTATGAATATGCAGATTTAAAAAAATTTTTTCAAGTGTAAAACTATTTTCTTAATTTATTATTTTTCCTTAAAGAAGTTTATTTTGCTCTAAAATCTGATAAGCTAATGCTGCAGTTATAGATGCTCTGCTTTAAAATTAAGCTTTTGCTATTTATTTTAAGTGGTTTGTTTGTTAATTTGCAAAAGAATTTTAAGTTGAATAAATTAAATGATAAGAAAAATTAAGTGTATTTAAATGTTCAGTAAGAATTTATAGTACATAAATGAAATTTAATCAGTTCTTAAAATAAATATGTAGAAGGTACATATAATTATCTTAATTTGAATTAATGAAAGATGGTAATTGTATAGATATGACTGCTAAGTACTGTTACTTTGCCTGAATGCAGCCTGCAGATGGGTTGGCTGCATTAAGTGTTAAGAACATACATTTTTAAGAGTACTTAATACCTGTAGTTTTTTAGAGTACTCACACATGTAGTCAGTGCATTGAGAAAAATATTCATTTTGAAGCACCTGTTTCAGTTCTCAAATGATGAATTTTAAACTAAGTATCATTATCTAAAAAATATGCAGTAGTGCACAAAAATAAGGTGTTTGTGTATTTGCAGTTGCATTAGCAAATAAAATTACTTTTTTATGTTACAGATAAATGCTATGGAATAAAAATTCACATATTCTAATGCTGTAAGTGGGAAAAAGTCAACAATCTTCTTTTTTTCAAAAATTTTTTCATTTAATATAATCATTTACTAGTCATATTTTGAAGTCTTGAGAATAAACATTAAATGATTTAAAAACTATTTGAATACATATCAAAGGTTAAGGATTTAATTGAATTTTAATATTGAGTTAATTTTACTGTAATCTATTAATTACCTGGAAGTAAAATTTGAATTTTACAATTTTTAAACAATTTTTGTAAGTTTTTGGGATTTTTCCATTTTTTAATAGATAATTTTTGTTAATCATATTTTCTCAGTTTTAGTTTTATATGACAGTTACTAAAATTAAATTATACTTCTTTGAATTTAACCAAATAATCGAGGAAGAAAGGAGAAAAATGTAAAGTATAGTTAATTTTGTATTCCTATTTAAAACTGAATTTTTCAGTATTGTATGAAATATGCAGATAAATAAACTGAAATTTCAGTTTTCTAATTTTTACATAGCATTTATCACATCTTTAAGGTGGCATACATCCACATATATATATATATATATATATATATATATGTATATATATATATATATATATTTAATTTATGCTTATTTTTTTGCTAGCAAAATTCCGATAAAAAACATTTCTTTGTAAATACTTTTTGCAAATTATCATTTGGAAGCAGTCATGGTATCAGAAATAAAATTAACCGTTATTGAGAAGTTTTGATGTGCTGAACCCGGCTGTAGTAGTTAAAATAGTTCATCGGTTGAAATTTTGAAGATTTATGACGATATTTTTCTCAGAAAAGTATATCATGTAGTCATACTTCGTATTTATATGAGGAAATGTTTTTACAGCGTGTCTAAAGGTTAATTTGATGCGAAAGTACTCGCTAACCAGTTTGGCGACTTAACGACCAAATTTGGCGACTCAGTTTAATATTTAAATATATTTGGAGACTAAGTGAATTAACTTAAGAACTATTAATAATCTTTTAATTACATCATTAAAATCTGTCTCCCTATGGCTGAGGTGCTATGTATTGTTAACATATTAAACGCCATGTCAGTCACCGGCGACTGTACTTTCTCTACTTTCTGTTCTGACTGATGCTATGCTTTCTGTTCGGATCGCGCCAGTCATCCGTGTCTGACAGTACGCTTTTCGTTCAGGCCGATATACAGTTTAAAAAATTATGTACGTCTGTCAAATTCTAGAGACACTTTCGGCCGCTAGCATATCGGTGAAAAAGGATATCGCGGACTAAACGGACATAGGAAGGAAGACAAAACCGGCATAGCGCTTGACTTGAACAAATTGGATGCACAGGTTTTCCCGATGTGGTAATATAAAGGTACACTGTCCCTCAAAACATTTTCCACGAAGACACCTTAGCTCTAATGTGCTTTATTGGAAAATAGTCCGTATGTATTCGTAAGTTTTAGTGTCAAACTAAAACTTACGGACTTCCTCGTGTTAGTATTTTCCTTCGATTCATTCGAAAGAAAATACTAACACGAGGTTCGTGGTCATCAGAACATTGTCCCTTTGAAGTTAGAGAAACCTGTGATGGAACTTTGACGCCGAATAATAGAGTATTACGCCGGGATGCGAACCCCGGACCAAACTACCAGTATTTAGCGACTTTACCGGCCGGCCGGTGGTGGGCGAAGAATACATCAGTAGGCATTTCAAAAAGAAGAACGAGACCATCGTTAAACGCTGCCAATGAACCTTATTTTAAGAAACGAATAGAAAAACACTTGGTTGAAATTCTCGTATGTGAGCAAACGGAGCTGATGTTTAATTTCCACACGCTTTCTGAATGAAAATATAATTGTTCAGAATGCGCCAAGAAAAAAGAGGTACAGAAACAATATTTCAATGCGTTTTCTTGATATCTTAAAAAATCCTCAATGACATCGCTTCTGTTTTTTGTTGCCTTAAAAATATATATCCAGAACTACATATTTATAAATTTAGCTTATTCCCATATAACTTATTACTTTTCTACGAGGTTAACAGAATGTACGTATTTTTTATTTACGTTATTACAATTTTTAAAACTTTCGTAGGTTGTATTACCGTAGATCGTAAAATATTCTCACGTTATTATAGTTCGTATTTTTTTCTGATGGCGTTTTTAGTGAATTCTTGATAGTTTGAAAGGCCGCAAAATTTAAAATATGGGTTTCCCGTTTAATCAGCCCTCGAAAAGCGGTTGGCTTAATTGATCTGATGTTCATGCTGTTAATTTACAGAAAAATGCCAGAGATGAGATAAGGAAAACGTTAATCCATGCAAAAGCGTTTCTGTTTTCGTAATTTAAAACTAGCTTTCATATTTTAATTAACACTTATCAACATAGTTTCACTTCAGACGAAGTGAAACATTAGATTAGATACTTATATATGTTCGTTGGGAAAGGATGGAAACAGGAAAAAATCTCCCTCCTCCAACATATGATCATTGCCAGACTCACAAGGAGAAATTGTTTAATATCTCTCAACGAGGTCTCTAGTTAGATCTCGTAGGCGGAAGTATCATTTTCCTTTTCGGACAGAACTGATACTCTTCAATTAACCTTGGCTGGGTGATTCATGTTGATGAAGTGCTTTGGGGAGGGAGAGAGGTTGAATGAAGAATCTGGTCGATGGGTCAACCCTTTTGCTCATGCGCTGCTGTGTTGAGAGGGAAGGGCATTTAAATCTGTCTTGTACAGTTACAGTTTTCTTCAGCGGGCTTTTAAATATCGCGTAAACCAGCGTGAAAATATTTCTAATTCTGAAATTTCATTGGAAACTTGTCTAACTTAAGCATCTATGGAATGGCCAATTGTGGTTTAATATTTGTATAAAAAAGCAATTTTTCAACTGTTGCTTCAAATGTACATTAAAATGTCTAAATCAAAGCTGCCGAATTCTTTCACACGTGTTATGTTAGTTGTGAAATATATTTCTTTAATATGTAATGCGTAATTTAAAATGGCGGACATGAAAATAATGTAACATTTGTATGCTGAGACATAATTTCTATAAATTTCGGAATCACGTAGAAACCGGAAGAACGGATAGTGCTTTGAGGTATTTATGCCTTGTTATTATCATTAATTGAAACTTCAAATTTTATACGAGCCATTTTTGATAAGTAATGCCAGTAATGGACATCATTTAAAAGATGGTGAATGGTGAGACAAAGTAAATGTGTTTTTATAGTAGTACCAATTTTTTTTTTCATTTAGGGTTGTAAAACTGTATATAAAACATGTATATATATATATATATGTAAAATAAATTCTTAGTTTTAATTTATAGTAGCCCTTTTAAATCTCATATTTAATTTGGTTATTTCACCTTTCTGTTCTAAAAACGGTAACATGCTGTCTTGTTTCAAAATTAATCCTTGCCCATGGTTTTTATATAACGCTAATTATGCATGTACTCACATAATGCTTGAGTCAATAATCATAAATATTTAGTTATAAAGATGCTAGGTACACAGATGTAATTGATCAAATACTAGCCTGCCAGTTAATACTGTGTCTGCATCAACTATTCTCGTAATATACTGTAGTTAAATCAGCATTTCACTGTTTTTTTTTTTTTTTTTTTCCCCACATAATGTACGAATCTTACCTAATTTAATTTTTCCATTTCCAGAGACTAAGAATTTGTGTAGGTTAATTATATATAAACTTTGTTGATGTTTTAGCCATAAACTGTGTGTGTATAAAATTCTTTCAAAGTGGAAGAACCTGACGAGGCCAATCACAACAGTTCTTATGTTTTAGACTAAAGTGAATATGTGGTTATATTATACTGTAATTTGATGCACACAAGATGAAAAGGTTCATTAACAGAGCTTGTTTCTTTTTTTTGTGGACTGCAAGTCGAATTTTAAGGTTTAAAAAAATTAATAAAATTAAGAGAACTGGCTAATTATAGAGAAACGGCTAATGCATTTTGTTTCTAGAATTTAATTTGTGTATTTTGCATTTTGTGAAAAATAATGTAATAGAAAGAGAGATTGCACAGTTCCAGTTAAAGGATTTTTTAGAATTACGGTTCCATGAAAAAACATTTTAAGAGGATTACGTGATCATAATCAAGTTTTCTTGTATAATAATTTAATTGACTAACTGCTAAGTTTGATTTGTTTTAAGGTCATGCCATTATTTGAACTTAGCCGTAAAAATCGAAAGGGAAAACAAGAAAGCTGCTTATTTTTACACGTCTTATCTGTAATGCGGTCTTTTATAAACTTTGTTTCTCTTTGACCTTAGCGAATTATGTATGACCCCCCTCCCCCCATGCTCTAACCATCCAGCTATGCTTTTACAGGAAGAAGAGAATATTGTGCGAAGTTCGTTTCTCAAATATTTTATTTGTGTACTGAAACACAACGAGTTTTACACTTCTAGCAGTCATTTTATTCAGTGAGCATTCAGCGAGCGATGAACCGTATGTCGTAGAGAAACTTTTTTTCTTGTCATTTGGACTCCCGCCAAGTTTAAGCGAGTTACTGGAGCTTCCGAACAACGTGATGATGTCACGCTTGTAGGGGAGCACTTTCCGTTTCGCGCCAATAGCAGCTGTTCTTTCAGATCTTGGGTTGAAAGCGCAGGACCCAAATGGCGGCAAACTATTCTAGTTTCTAAATTGCAATTCTTGTCTTCAATAACTAGTCCATTTTAGAGAAATTTTGTCATGCTGTTCAGTTAAAAATTTGGTTGTACAAGTTCTACATCTACTTTTTGGTGAGTGAATATTTTAATTGCGATTATTCGTGTACAAACTTTGCGCATGTTGGTTTTGTTTACTTTTTAAATATGGGACTGGACCCCTCCTTTGCCCGGTCTCGTTTTTCAAGGGAGTTTTGGAAATTTTATTTATAAGCGTATGTTTTCATTCTGTGTTTACATTTACAATGCAAGTATTTTGGGTCGAACCGCTTAGGGTTTGTGTAATGTTCTGAAATCATGAAAAAGCCTTTCGTAATTTTATTTCAAGCTGTAGATACAGCAGTGATAGCCGCAAAAATCTGTAATTTTATGGAAAATGTAATATGCGCATTGTATTAGTTCGCGCAAGATATGCTTAAATTTTTATATTTTATAAATGAATGTAAATAACAGTTTAATAATAAACCAATTCCATTTTAAATAAATTTATTAAATAATACTTAGATTTTTAAAATTATTTTTTTTAAAATTGAACATAATTTCAGATTGAAGTTGTCTTTTGTTAGTTATTAAATAATTTAAATATTAAACTTTATGTGGATTGAAAAAGAGTATCTTCTATCCTTTTATCTGTTCACATAAAGTCTTAGAAAGTCTTTCACGAAGGCATCCCGCTCCTTAGGCAGATAGCCCTCGCCCTCGACTGCATTGCCATAATCAAACAAACCCAGAGCTATAGCTAGGGTATTCTGCACCTGGGGACAGTTGGAAATTTCATGCCTTCTTCTGTTTATCAAGAATGGAAAATATTTCATTTTAAAATTTCACAAAATCAGTTTGGTACCCTCTGGATGCTGTGCCCGGGGCAGATGTCCCCCCATTTGTTTCCTTCTAGCCGCAGCCGTGTATAAACCAAACCAAACCAAACCAAACCAATCATATAAATGTATGTTTTCATTTAAATCAAGGCTCAAAGAGTTTTTTTTTTTTTTTTTTTTTGCAGGTAATACCTTTTATGAAAATTAAAATATATTTCTGCAGTTACATCTGTGTTTTTATAATTTATACATAGTTAGTGAAATTTTGGCTTCTCTTTAACTATTTTAATATGTTGCCAAGAAATGGATGAAATTATTAAGTATAACAATTTGATTAGAATTAGCCATATTAATCAGTAATAGAACAAATATACATAAAAAATATAGCTGAGTCTTAATTATTTGACCTTTGGTTACCTCACATTCTGTATTATTTGAGATATAAAGGAAATTGAAATACTTAATTATAATGTTTTTTTTATATTTTAGTAATATATCTCCCCCTCCCCCGCTACTGCAACTACAGCAACAACTATGTCTACTATATTTATAATTCAAAACTATGCTCTCAAAGTAAATCTTTTAATTTTTTCACAGAACAGCTTTTTCAGTATTTATGGAGTACATGTTATCACTTTTAATATTCCTAACTCCATTTCTTTTTTTACTAAGCCACATTTGTATAGTGCACTGTGTAACAACCCATTTTATTTTTGAATGAAATAATTTTACTACCATAGCATAAGATAATGAAATATGTACTCATTCCCATGTTCAATAATTATATATATGGTTATGTTTTTTCAGATTTGAAAGTTAATAAAAACTTATCTATGGTATTTTGATGTTATTAAATATTTCCATTTACCTGACTACCATTAATTCTCCATGCCAGATAATTGTGGCCTTGTTGTAGCATTTTGAAAGGATAATTTTATAGTTGTGTTAGTTGTTTAAAGTGGCAAAACACACGAGGACTGTCTGCCTAAAGGATAATTTTTTTTTGGGGGGGGAGGAGGCTAGGTCATATTCATGTTACACATGAAGAAAACCATAAAAAGCAATGATGCAACTAGCCCATTGGCCTGAATTCAAAATATCAATATTTAGCAGTTTTAACCACTTGGCCACTTTTCTGTTTTGTGATTATAACTAGCATTTAATTTATTCCTAAGTAATTTCAGTTAAAGGGTGTAGATTTTAATTAAATAGTAGTTCTTATTAGGCCATATCATGTTTTTGTTATTATTAAAAAATGCTATTAAAAGTGTTAACTGAGTAAGTATAATTATAGAATTTTCAGTTCTCGATGTGCCCACCTGCAGCTGGGCAGTAAAGTTGCTGAACACTGGTAGTTCCAACCTGGGTTTGATAACTGCTGAATGGTTATAACTGGCTGCGTGGGTGTTTTCCCTATGTATAACATGCATACAAACCAGTTTCCCTTAGAAAGTCCTCCACAAAGGCATCCCTCCCCTCAGGTAGATAGCCCTAGTGTGATATGCCATAATCAATTAAACTGAAACCAAAACCAATTCTTGATGCATTTAAGCCATCTTGAAACCTAAATTTTGGAATAAAAAAGTTATTTACTTTTTAATTTTTGTTTTATTTATTTATTATTTTTTTAAATTGTTGCTATGTTTTTTATTTGAACTCTTTGATTGGTAAATGGTGAAAACACAACTTGGTTCTGAGCAACGATGCCAAATAAAGGTTTAATTTATTATTATTTTGTTTTGCATATGCTATAAATTAATGGTTAGTTTAGAAAAGTAGGTACTGTTAGATTCTGTTTAATGTGCAAAATTTTATTTCAGATTCTTCAAAGTGAAATTGAAGGCAAAGGCAAATACATATCATCATTATTGAAACTATGTGAGTGTCTGGAAGGAGATGTTCGTTTTGGGCAGAATTCTGTTTGGGATGCAGAAAGAGTTCAAAAGGTGGCCAACAATTTGGAACATAAATGGCATTCCATATGGTTGCGATCCTTAGAATGCCACTGTATTCTTGAAGAACTGATGCGTGCTTATAAAACAGTAAGACAAATTATGTGATTTGCGTCTGACTGAATAATGTGAAAGTTAAATCCTTTGTAAATATGATTTTAACATCTTGTAAACTTCAGACTGTATAATCGTCATTTCTTTTAAATTTTACTTTTAATGTTCAGTATTTTTTAAATTATACGTTATCCTGCTGCATAAAGTTTTTAATGGTTTTTCTTAGAATTTAAATGCTTGTGTCTTGAAAATAAATATTTTATTTTAAAATTTGTCTTCATTTTGTTTAAATTTGATTGCTATTCTTATTGTGCATTTTATTTTCAGGGATGTGATAAGTTAGAGAAGAGTTTTAGTGATGAACCAGTGAAAAAGTATCCCAGACTAAGTGATTATGAAGAGATTTCTCTTTTAGAAAATGAACTGAAGAACAAGATGAGTTACAAATTCAGTGATTCTCCAGAAAAGGATCCAGACAATGAAGACTTGAACTTTCTTTTGACTGATTCACCTTTGCAAAAAGATGAATGCAGTACCGTGAAGAACGACAAAGCTATCATGGTTGGGGATACGGGTATTACTGAACTGAAAGCTGAATGTGGAACAGGAAAATTTGAAATTGTGCAGGACATAGGCTATTCTAGTGAAACCTCTGCTCATTTCTCAAATGATGAAAAATTAGATGTCATGACCCATATTCAAAATGTTGAAAATCACCAGAGAAGTGCTATCAGAGGTGGTGCTGGACAGTCAGTTCATAATTTAAGCCCAAATTCATTTTCATGCACAGCCATATATCCAAATTTTAATAAAATACACCTTGCACCAGATAAATATCCATCTGTGAGTTTAAAGACCCTTCATATTTTAACTGAAGATAAACCTCTTTATCAGTCTAAGTATAACAGGTGTAAAAGTGTACCAGATACATTTTATAAAGTAACTGCTATAGATGACGATGCTGAGCCTGCAGTCAATTTTGATTTGATTTCTAAAAATCAGAATGATTCTGTTGACAGTCTAAATGATAACAAATTAGATCTTTTAGAAAGCAATTCTGTAAATATGCCTTCAAAATTGAAAGAATCTGTAGACAATACTAAGGTAAAGAATACTGGTTCACAGTTAGACAATCTTCCTCACATTTCACATAAAAAAGGCAAACGGGTTTCATCATCTACAATAAATAGTATGCCTTTAAAAACTTTAAATCCAGATGAATTGTGGAAGAAGTGTGCCAGAGTTTGTGAGTGGTTAAATACATGTGAATCTGTTCAAGATTGTTCATTAGAGGAAAATTTAGAAGACAGATTAGGAAAAGGAGAATGGTCTCATAAAACCATCGATAGCTCTTGTGATGCTAGTGGGGAATATACAACTGAGTCTGATAGTGAAAAGTCAAATACCTCAGATGTTAACAATAGTGCTTCTTTCTCTCAATCATTTACAGGTTAGTGTGATTTGAATTGCTTTTTTTAAATGTGATTAATTGTGTACTATTTTATAAACTATATAGTTCATTGTAAAAGAAGAAAATATAGACAAAATTCTCTTATTTTAGTAAAATTTTTCATCCGCACCATAACAGATCATTTAAATGCTATTAAAACAAAATATACTAACCCATCAAATAATACAGCATCGCATAATTCATGCATCTGAAATTTTATTGTAAGATAAAGTGTATATTTAAATATTTTTATGTATTGATCTTTCTTTTCCAAATGTATTTTACGGCTTAGAACGATTTCAAGATATTTTTTGTAGAATATTTAAGCAAATATTGGTACTTTTCCGTTTCGCCGGCGTAAATCTCGCCAAGCAGGCTTTATTGGCTACAACAAACAGTATACACATAAAAAATGTTAACACATGTTAGTTTTAAGAATTTTTTATTTTGAAGGCATAAACATTTTAATATCGTTTAAAATTTTGTAAAAAGCCAATAAATAAAGACAATGAATTTGTAAAAAAACATTAATTTAAGAATTTACTATGCTTTCTTGTTTCAACATCTTGATTCGTTGGTTCATATCACATTACCCCATCACGTAAACTACGCTACAAAAATCTAATTTTCTCAGTAATAATCTACATTAATTTCAAGTTAGCTTTTAATTTGGAATACAAGTTTGAATGCAAGAATTACTTCAATTCGTACGAATAGCTTATTCAGAAATTATTTAAATCGTCAATGCTTTACTTTGCTATTGCATTCTTATTAGAATTAATGAATTTAACCCTTGACTTTGCCTTTTCTATATTTTCGCCTTGAGGTGAGCGGTGTAATTGCATTCTAATTGACTTAATTACCGTGAATGCCCTTAGGGCATAAAATTGAACTAATTGGTAAAAATTCTACGTAATTGTATGCCATTATTGAAAGAAACAATCAATCCAAGAAGAAATGGCTGCGACTTGTTTTGAAAATGAGGCATTAAAGGCTACCAGCGAGTATATTCCGTTTGGCATCTTTATTGCCTGCGTCGGCAAAACAGAAAAGTACCCAAATATTTTATAATTCTTTCTTTGCTTAAATCATGTACCTACATTTTAAGGATGTAGAATTATAGCAAAAATCAAGAAGTGTATAAGGAAGTACATTGTGTTAAAGATAACAAAAATGGAAGATTTTATTAGCTTTGTCATCTATGCATTGTGTAGAATAACATTAAAATTTACTGCAGGATTTTTTAGAAGATTCTTGGCAACAAAGTTCTGTAAATTTGCTTTCAGAAATGTTTTTATAAGTACCATTTAAATTAAAAATCAACTTAATAAATTAAAATTAGGCTGTATTAAGTGTATAAAATTTATTTTGGTGGTTTCAGAAATTATTTTAAATTGCCTATATTTGCATTGATTAGTATGCAGATCTTGCCAAGTCGAAGTGCATTATTTTATGTAATAATTTCTTGTTAATGCTAGCATATTTTGTCATCTTGTCATTGAAAACACCCATGATTACCACACTACAATACCTGCCACTTATTAATTTTACTGATTAATAAACATAACCATTTATTGAATTCAAATTTCCTGGAACATATGCATATTCAACATAAACAAATATATTAATCAATAGAAAAACCACCATTTATTAAACTCATCTCTGATGACCTTTAAAGGTTGGAGATTTGATACTCGTGAGAGCCTTAAAATGGTGAAGTTTGTATGCTTTTCTCTCTTTCAAGATTTCTCTTGCTGTTCGCAACAATGGCCCAATTAAGTAATTTGATTCATTCTTAGAGAGGTATATAATGTTTACAAAAGGAAGGGAGATGTTGAGATTATTAGCTAAACTGCTGGGTGCTTTTCCTTAATAGAGGAAAATTTAAAGGTGTTATTTATTAATTATAAATCAGACTTCACATGTTGATGTGCAGAAGAAAGTGTTGAAAGTTATGTTACTTAATTCTTCCATCTTTTGTTATATGGATATTTTTAGTTTTTTTGTTTTGTTTAATCAGGTCTCCCTTTTTTTTAAGACTTCTGAAATTTTTTTCCAATGGATCTCATGAATTTATTCGTAAATTTATAAACATTCATGGCTTCATAAATGAAAAATCACCATGTAAATGTTGCAGTAAACAGAAAAGTAACGTACTGTCACATTTCCTTTTAAATTTTAGTTTTGCTTTGCTGTATATTTTGTCATAAATACCCGAATTCTTTAAAATTTTTTCCATGGAAAGAATGGTTTAAAAAAAAATAAAAAATAAAACATTAATGCCATAGAAGTGATGAAATTTTAAACTTTGTGGAAATGTTGAAATTTGAATTACAGAAAAAAAATTTTAATTTAACCTTAAAAATTTGTGTAAAAAGGGTGATAGGGTACGTGAAAAGGGGCTGAAAATGCAACTTCTCAATCACAGTGTTTAATGTTTCTACAGTGAAAATCTTCTCTTGGAATAGACACATTATACTCACAGAGAGTTATAAAGTTCATAAAATTCTTCTAAGCATTATTGTATATAAAGAATCTACATGATAAGTGGAGTCTACGTGATAAGGAAAAGCAAGGGAAGCATTGGTCATGTTTTCTAATCATGAAGAGGTAGATCGATTAAACATACAAAGAATAATCTTTAGAAAAAACATTTTTTAAATCATAAATCTTTAGAAGGAACATTTAAAAAAAAAAAATTGTTATGTGCTTAATTTGTAACATATCCAAATGCCAAGTGAAAAGACTTTATTCTGAATGAATAGGACAATTGTTAAAAGATTTTAATGTTCTTGGTAATAGCAACCTGA
The DNA here is from genome assembly GCF_044657685.1 of Stegodyphus dumicola. Lineage (NCBI taxonomy): Eukaryota > Metazoa > Arthropoda > Arachnida > Araneae > Eresidae > Stegodyphus > Stegodyphus dumicola. The sequence continues at coordinate 224,648,771 of NC_140773.1, read as the reverse complement.
GAAAAACTACATTTAAATTGGCAATTTCCCAAACAGCATCATGCAGTTTAGTTAAAAGTAATTATATAATTGATGAAGAACTAATAAAAATACAAATGTCTTGAGAAAATAACAAAAAAAAAAAAAAAAAAAAAAAGAGAGAGAGAGAGAGAGAGAGAGAGAGAGAAGAAAACCAGCAAGAGACACTTGAAACTATAATTCCAGAATGCTTTCAAAGCCATAAAGATAAAAATATTTCTGTTTTCACTTATTTGCCAAATCCTAGGATTGAATTTTATATCAACTGACATATGGCTCACAAGTTGGAGAAAATGAAATCCAACATAGCTTATCAGAATTGCATTTTGAGAAGGAAGAAGTGGATCATCATGCAGCTAGTGACTGGATATAGGCCATTTTTCTTGGGCTGCTAAATGAATAAGGCCATACCCTTACTTCCTAACTCTATGAGTATACAGGACATTTATGAGTCATTTTGGTGTTGGCAACAGTTTTCAAAATTGTGCCAGGGCTGCACCATATGCTGGGATTTTACCACAAAATCCTTTAAACCTTTTGGTTGTCTTTTTAATAAATAAATGCCTTATTAATCATTTTACAGTAAAATAAAAAAATTGTAATCAGTCATCTAGGCTAACCATTTAATATAATTATTTTCTCCAAAATGCTATTGATTATTGTAATTCAGTTTTTAATCTTTTAAGTAATTAACTTTATTTTAATATAATTTGCATAATTTGATGTGGCTTCTTCCTTCTAAATTTATTTACTATTAGTTAATAATACTTTTAAATTTCAGGCATTTTTCTCTGGCATAATCTTGAAACTACTCGTAATTCTAGCAATATGATGACATAACATCACGAAATTTAATGCACATATTTTTTGCTTATGTATGCTGTGAAATAAATATAAAATACTTGAATTTATTTTTAAATATCATAAAAAAAAGATTTTTCTTTTGCTTAGCTGCAAAATGTGTGCGAAAAAAGACATTTTTAAATCCAGATTGAGCAGATTTTAATCTCAGTCTTCATTGGAGAAAACAACTTCTAGTATTGTTATAATAGTAATTCTTTGGGGATAAGTCATTAATTGGCAAATTTGTGTGTTTTCAAGTGGTCACATATTTAATTTACGTTTTTGCGAAGCCAAAGCACACTACGCAGATAGACGTGAATTTTCTTGAAACATGCCTGGAAAACTAGGAAAAGTTTGGGAATTTCATTCTCCTGTTTGAGTGACAACCCTGGAACAAGGAAATAAATTATCTGTTATTACTGCATTTTCTTCTTGCATTTTGAAACAAAGAAATAGTTTAAAATTTGGGACCTGCATTCTAAGAATAACAACCAACACTTATTCTAAATTACAGGATCCTATCATATAGGTTATCATATAAACACAAAAAAGGTGTTTTATGAACATGATATGGTCAGCTGAATATAACTGACAAAACAGTAATGGATGAAATAATTCCCTTCAGGAAGTTTGTGCTCTAAGCAGAGCTTCTAGTAAAATGGTAGGGCCTAACAAAACAGTACTAGTTGACAAAAGCCTTTATACAAGGTGGGCTGAATACTGATTGTTTATTAAATTAGAATGAATCAATTCCTATAGAATTCCGCAGGAGTGATCGGTGCAATTTTATTGTGATTTCTGCCAACTTTGATGGTTGACAAATTAATGTGTAAGTACCAGCTTTCCTTTTTGATAGGGCCAAGGGCTAAAAAATACTTGCTTGGAAAAAACCTATGACATAAAGAATTTTCATACCTATCAATTCAAAATACTGTTCAAATGGATCTGCTATGAGTCATTTCAGTGCCGATGGTTTCATAAAATTTAAAAAACTCTTCTAACGATTAAAGACATAATTATGAAATGGGGGGAAAGATGAAATAAAAACTATGAAGCTCCATTCTGCACTTTTTCTGTATCAAAGAACAAAACAGTGACTATGCACATATGTGTAGAATAACTGCTTTGCCTATGAACCCAATTATAACTTATTTGCAATTTTTGAAGAGATGGAGTTTTATAGCTGGGATATACACTCACTTCCAAAAGTTAGCAACGAAGAGGAAAATGCTAATTTCCGGAAGCCAATCAGAATTGAAGAGGATGCAATTCGCTGCAGAGATAGATAGAAGTATATAAATATGTTAGGTAACAGCCAATTGCGCTTTCACATCAAGAAATATGCAAAAATGGCAGTCTTATAAGAAGCCAGCTTTATGAAGGGTTACAAAAGTTGATTTTAAGTGCTGATAGAAGGTGTTTAAGACTTTCGTACAATTTGTTTTCAAGACATATGTGTTTCTATGACTTCCAGAAGACGAATGGAAGATTCTGTGCGCTGGCTTGCTGTGGGGCGCATTGAAGCAGGACAATCAATCACAGATGTTGCTCTTTTCTTCAGCGTTCATCATTCTGTAATTTCACGTTTATGGAAACAATTCCAAACCACACAGACAGTTATCCGAAGACACGTAGCTGGTCGCCGAAGGGTTACAAACCTGCGGAAGATCGATGTATTGCTATTGTAGACAAGCAGAATCGCAGAGTGACCTACCCATGTGTGACATCTATGGTTACAACGTCCATTGGTAAGGCGATATCTGCAGCTACTGTATGCCGAAGATTACATGTGAGTGGACTGTACGCCCATGTACCTCGAGTTTGTGTTCCTCTATCCATCCAATCAAGAGGGGCACGATTACAGTGGTGACGGGAACATGTTGGTTGGAATGTGGCTAACTGGAGCAATGTCATGTTTACTGATGAGTCAAGATTTGCTCTGGAGCCAGGTGACAAGCATATAAGGATATGGCGGGAACAACGAACATGCAATCAGTCCCAAAACATCACTGAACATCACTCATTCCTAGGCGGAAGCATTATGGTGTGGGCAGGGATTTCATTAGGATACCGCACCGACCTGCACATCTTTAAACGGGTTTCTTTGATGGCTGTCCGGTATCGAGATGAAGTCCTAGAACCCATTGTGAGATCATACATTGGAGCAGTTGGCCCTACTTTTGTTTTAATGGACGATAACGCACATCCCCATAGAGCTGACATGGCCAGCATATTTGCCCGACCTTAATCCCATTGAAAATCTTTCGGATGCTCTCGGCCGTGCTGTATCTTTACGTTTCCCACCTCCAGCCACTCTTATTGAGCTGGAAACTGCTCTACTAGAAGAATGGCGATTGCTTAATTCTGTGATGGTTGGCCACCTAATTGAAAGCATGGTCACAAGGTGTAAACTTTGTATACAGGTGAGGAGGGGACCACATACCCTATTAAAGTCCCTTTTTTCATTTTATGCTGTTTATTCTCCAGTATGTCATTATCTGATAACTTACAAAAATTTATTATTGTTTTCATTTCTGTATATAATTATTGATTTTGTTTTGTGCATAAATGTATATGCTACTTTCCTGCCGAATTTTGTGTCAATCAAAGCAGTATTTTTTTTTTTTTTTTTTTCCATTTTCGTGCTTAACTTTTGGAAGTGAGTGTATTACTAAGCTTTGATGCATATTATTTCATTTAAGCTAGTTATAAGCAGAAAAAGCTCTTGTTTATAAAATTTTTCTGAACTACTACTTATTTCAAATATAAATTAATTACTAGCATAAATGTGCAAATTAAGGAACCATGTAACTTCGAGTTTGCATAAGTTGAGGTATTCATTTATGTTCCTTTTGTTCCAAGTTCCATTTGTCTTTATAGAAAAATTGTAGGATTTTTTGGCTTAACTTAATTTTAAAATATTGGTTCATAAGATTAATCTGCAATGAAAGAAATTGCAGCAAATTTGCAGCAGTATTACAAAAGGAACTAAAAAAAATTATAAAAGGTATTCAACATAGGCAGAATATCTTTTTAAATCAGTGACTTTTAACTTTTTTTTTCCTTTCATGCACCTTTTAAGGGGACATACTGTCATTGCAAATTATCCCTAATGTTCCCCTTTAGAGTGTATGACCCCTGATTCATACAATACAGTGCTTTTATTTGAACACCATAAAATTAATAAACTTCAATAAATAAAGTCAAAAAAGTAAAAGTTGTTCTTTTTCAAAGAATATTAATTTTGAGGCTGAAAGGAATTTTCATTAATAGAATCTGAAATTTAATTATCTTTCGTTTGGTCAAGTAATGTTTGAAAATTCCTTGAGGCCTTTTAAGTGAGTTATGCTTTCTTTGACATCGTGTATAAATCAAAGTGATTTTTTATGACAAGAATTTGTAAAATGTCTCAAATTTAAATCTAATTAATTTTCATTGTATGATTCCCTGAAATCTAACCTTCTCAACTTTTTCTGGGACTAGCTATAACTTATTACATTCCTTTCAAATATATTTTCGATAGTAACATTTACATTAGATTAGTCAAACTGTTTTTCTGTTTAATCAGTGCCATATTGAAATATTCTGTATATTTTGATTTTTATTTGCATTTACATTGCAGCAGCACTGTGTTATTGTCTGCTATTGCTGATAATTTTTTCACGTACCTCTGACTGTGCCATCATGTACCTCCAATGGTACACATACCACATATTGAGAACCACTGTTCTAAATGAAAATTATCTCAACTGATACTATATCCATTTAACCTTTAACATGTCCATTAACATAATCCATTTAACATGTAGCATACTTGAACATTATAATATTTCTGAAATAAGTATCATTAAATAAAGAGAGAAAATCTGTTATTATTTTAGCTGTTTGAAGTGTAAATACTTGGTTAATGGATGTCAGTTCCTACTCTTGATCCCTAACTAGGCATCAAATATGAAAAAAAGTGATTAGTAGCAGATTTTGTATGTGGCAGGTAATGGAGTTGCATATTGGATAATAATAATTATAAGAAACAGATAAATAATAGTAAGCAATTAAACAACTTGATTCAGCTTACTATCACAAGAAAAAACATGGTGAATTCCATCAAAAATACAAAATATTATAATATACTTATTATTTGCAAATTTTAATGGTTTTTTTTATCTTGGTAATATTTCAGTATCATTATCACTTTCTAGTTTGCTATTGTCTCGAAATTTTCATCTTGTAATTCACTATATTCATCATATTTCTCAGTCTTCTCTTTCATTTTCTTTAAAAAACATAGGCTTTCATTTTCACTTTTGTAAAATATGTTACTTATTTCTGACATCTTGGAGCAGTCTGTCACAAACACGTTTCATTGAAGCACTGAAAGAAACACCCTCTTACAACTGTTACAAATCACTTTTGTTGTGAACAAAAATGTATGTGTTTAATTTTATCCTAGTTTGAATGACGAATTTGACTCATCGTCCATAACTTAGGCAAAACAAGTGCATGACGAAACTCAGTCGTCAAATGTACTGAAAGGGTTAACTGTAATGGCCAGAAGAAACCACAGCATGAATGTCATTCTTGAGCAAAAAAACCTATCAGTGACTACTGTCTGCAAAAGGTGGCACAAGAGCATCTCGAATAGATACAGAGGATGAATGGTACAAAATTCTCTTCTCAGGGTAGTCCCACTTTATTGTATAACCAGTTAATTGGCAGCTTGTTATTGGACAGAACATGAATAATCTTGCATTTGTAAACCAAAGTGTCTACTTTAGAGGAGGCAGAGTGACTGTTTGGACCTGTATATCTGTTAAGTGCCATGATTATATTTCTCTCAGTAAAAGTGGATCGCTGAAGGCCTGCTGTATTGGGATGAAATCTGCAGATCTTTTATTGCCTGTTATGCTGCAACAAATGGGGGTTGGATTTATTCTCATGTATGATAATTTCAAGCTGTGTTTTGTTTGGCAAGTGCAGAACTACCTTTTCAATTAAAGGACCCTTCAAATATATTGACTAGCATGTTGCCCCGATACAAACTCAGTTGAGCATGTGTGTGTGTCTGGTGGGGGGTATTCTAAGAGGAAGGATTTCTGAGTGCTTATCACACTGAGGAACAGTGCAATTACTGGAAATCACTCTTTTGTAGGAGTGGGAGTTCCAGTCCCTTCTTGGTAATCTCGTTGACTCCATTTGCCACAGATGTGCAGTTGCTCTTGATCAATTGTTATCATACTCCATATCAAAGCTAATTTTTGTCTGAGAAATCTCATTTTGTTCTTTTTCTATGACATGCACAAAGAAGAAGAAAAACGGAATAAAATTTTGATTATTTATTGTTCCATTATAATTTTTTTTTCATATTAGTTTGCAGTACCTATATATCATAACATCAGCTAACAAAACTTTTCTTCTTCCCTCTTTTGTGGTATATTGTTGCGTTTTTATTTTTCTGACACCAGTTGTTACGTTATTTTTCCTTCACGTACTAACAGGGTTTATAGATTTGGAGTGAATAACGACGGCACTTGATGAAGTATCGAAACACACTTTATTTAGCCAATATTTATCAGGACAGCTCCAACAACACTTTTTACAGTCATCGAAGATCTACTATAAACACGCTGGAATAATCAGCGACACAGCCTTCACACTGTCAGGCAATAACGGTGGAGACAGCTTCTTGCAAAGCACCAGAGTGCAGCTCCCGACTCTGCTTGGTCGTTCTCAGAACTCCACGTACTCTCGAGACTCTCCACGCTGCAACTCTCGATGCACTCGACGACATACAAGCACAGCTCCCGACTCTTTGCTTCAGTCATTCCCAGAGCTCAACGTGCTCTCTCGACGATGCACTAACCGCGATATACTACAAGACTCTTTCGGTGCACTCGACGACACTCTCGGCACTCACTGCCCGGCTGTCAACTCGATCGTCTCTGCACAGACTAACTTGCTAGACGAGACACCAACTTGATACTAACTCGCACTCTAGACGAGACACACGCACTAACTGACTGCAGAGCAGCAGGGTTTATGTAGCTTTCGGCTTGTGTTTGAGAACATTCTGGCCTAAACCGGTAAGAATTCATTTCAGAAGGTTCTCCATCCGTCCATGGTATATTGCCAATTTTGTCGCCAAACGAGTGATTTCTCGACAAATGTGGCAACCCTGCCTTCCCTTGCAGTTTTATGGCAACCCTAAAACTGCTTTGCGGGGAAGCCATCTCACCGCATCTATACATTTCGTAACAATATGTATATCTGAAAATGTAATGTCTCCTTATTCGAGCAGTGTAACAAAAAAATTAAATCTTTCAGGTTCTATTGAGACTGTTATACCAGCTGTACCTGAAGACAGTGGCATCATGCAGAGTGATAGAGCTGGTAGCACTGAGCCTTCTCCAGTTGTACGAATGCGAAAGAAAAAACGAGTTAGTCGGGATAGACCTTGGAGTGTGTCGGGAGTTCATCAGACTGTATTAACTCCTGCATCAGTTCCACATTCCACATCTGAAGGTGCTTTAAACTTGCTATGCTCGTCCCAAGATGGCAAGAAAATACAGTATGAATACTTTTTTTTTAAATGAAGAAAGATTAATTTTTACTTAATTTTGTGGCTTTTGATAATTTTTTAAAATTTTAATCATAAATTGTTATGAATCTGTGCTTACATTAGTATACATTTATGTATTAATCGCTGATTTGCTTAAGGACCTTCTTATGTTGTATATTTTGGTAAAATATGCACAGTGTTTTTTTTTTTTTTTTTTTTTTTTACATAATTGTTTATTCTTGCTTTGTAAAAGCTGAATTTATATAATTGTTGTGCCTAGAATGTTTACTTAACTGCCATTCATTTCCTTCTCAACCTCTTTCTCTCCTTTTTTTTTTTTTTTTTTTTTGATAATGATATTTTCTGGACTTAAAACTATACTACAGATTTTGCTGGCTTGGTTGATGAATGGGGGCTGTGCATTTTGGAATTAATTAAATACCCCATGAAACATTATAAGATTTAAGTTGTAGAACTAAAATATGCAAACAAAATTGGCATATCATTTCAGAAAAGGTCTGCTTTTGTATTAAAATACATATGCTAGAATAACATTACAAATAAATCTGATGCAAATCATAAGTCTTACTTTCGATGCATAAAAAGTGCAAATTAAATTTTGCCAATTGATCAAGTAGAATGGGAGTAATAGAACTGGCCCCCTCCTTTTTTCAGTTGGTGTACAGGGATTCCTAGAACTGTTGTAAACTATTTTGAAACTGTTGATGAGCTGTTGATGAAATATAAACCGTTAGAACTGCTGTTTTCAGAATTCTGACTCCCTTTTTAGCAGTATGGTGCAATAATATATATTGAGTATACATTAATACTGAAATTAGTTAGCATTATATTATATAATGTTGCATCAGATAGCTTCTCCTCAAACTGGGCTTAGGGTTGCCAGAAAGTGTCGGGAGGGGAAGACATGGTTGCCAGATTTGGTGTGAAAGTTTCTATTTGGTGACAAAATTAGCGATATGTCATAGTTGGAGCAAGAACATTCTAGAACACAATTTTAGAGGTTTTCTTGAGAATATTCTCGAAGGTAGTTAAAGCTATATATACCCTGCCTATCCTGGGAGAGAATAGTGCCTTGAGTTCAGAGATTAGCTCGAGAGTGATCGACCGAGTCGGTAGCTGTACTTTAGTGTTTTGCCATGAAGCTGTCGTCACCGTTACAGCCTGAAGGCTGTAGGCTGTATGCTGATTGTTTCAGCATGTTTTTCATACTTTTTACTTCCTTGTACGAAGTAAAAAGGAAGTATTGTAATCACGAAAAGTTTCAGGCAGCATATTTCAACGAAAATATCCATTTTGACCACTATTGAATGCAATTTAACGATGTTTTTGCGTGATATCTGTATGTAAGGACAGAATAAAATACTCTCTTCCTTAAAAAAAAAAAAAAAAAAAAAAAAAAAAAAAAAAAAACTGCTTTAAAATTAATTTTGAAGAGAATTTTTCGTGCCGTCTGTACGAACATATGTACGTATGTGCATATGAACGTATGTACTTATCTCGCATAACTCAAAAACGAATAGCCTCAGAACGTTGAAATTTTATATATAGGACTGCTATAACATGTAAATGTGCACCTCGTATTTTGGTTGCAATCGGCCGCACCAAACGTATATAAATATATTTATATATATATCCACTCTGTTACTCGGCTCAGTGATCTCAGTTTCTTTACTCTTATATGTTTGTAAATTGTACATTTTTTGCTTTTAAAATGATTGTATTATGTTGTTTTCATCTTCCGGTTAAGGTTTTTATGCCTTTAGTAAATCTGTATGCAATATTTTTAGAATTATCAACAATTTTAAAGTTGTCTAAGTGCCGCTAAACCTTTTTTTTTTATGGCGGCCACTGATGTTTACATTTGAAACAGGAGACTAGTGGATTTGTTGCCAATCTAGAGAAACTTAGCTTCACAACAACAAAGATAATGCATTAATTTATTATTGACAATTAAATCATGCTTAATTCTTTCTGGAATTTTTTCGAGGAAATAAGTGTTTAAGATTTACTTCGTAATTTTTAATATGGATATTTTGAGTTTTTATGTATTTTTGCCTTCTCGCGAAGTGAGAACTGAATTAATTGAATGAGAAACACTCAATCGTTTGTGAAAAACTGTTTCTTTTTTAATTTGTTTGCTTAATTTCTTTTATACATCATTCTAGCTTTATTATAGTATTTGAATAGAACATGTGGCAACGATTAAATGAAATGCAAGAAAAACGGAATTTAATATTCCGTACAAGGAAGTCATGTGGTGTACACATCAGATTTTATATGTGTGTAAACATTTTTTTATAACTGTCCTGTGTGCTTATTCGTGAATAAATTGTGTTTTGATTCTCCATCAAGTTTTATCTATTATTCTAAATCCATGAACAAGTAGAATGCAACTGTAAATTTTTAGGATTCGTATTCTGTATAGTAGTAATTTGTAGTGTGAATTAAATTTTTGTATTACGTCCGATAATCACCAGATTATTTCCATAAAAAAAAAAGTCTGTGCCTCTGTATAAAATATGCAAAAAACTTTGTTTCTTTGAATAACTATATTGTGAAATATCCTGAATGAATATAAAAAACAAAATGTTTCCCACGCAAATTAGCATTATGTGTGTTTTTAAGTTTGGGTGATTATTATGAATATTTTCTTAAATTTAAATAATTTTCAGTTCAAAAACAGCAAAGACTGAAAAGAAACGTCTATCTTTGACTGATGTTTCTGCCCTGAATTGCTGTTCTGCAAAATCCAGCAAATCAAGCCAAAGAAACTCAAAATTATCAAATTCAGTTCTTCCTGGATCTGATAAACCTTTGTCAGGAAAAGACTCTCATTCTGAACAAAATTTAGGTAACTGTGATTCATTGCCATCGTCTGTAAGGGAGTCAGTAGAACCAAAGCCAGTGGATGCTGAAGAACAGGTACTATTTATTTCTTTTTAACTACTGATAGCTTACTTTAAAATGTACTGTGCAATAATTACCATAATGGTGTCTTAAAAATTAACATATTTTTATATATTTGTGCTCTTAATTTAAAAAGTAGCATCAGTTGGGCTTTATGAGCTGCATTTAGCTTAGCCACCTTATATACTAATTAAACTGAACGTCTGTAAAATAAAAATATTATTAGTATATATTAATATTGATGGCTGTTTTAATAAAGCTTAATACGATGTTAAAAGTTTTTAAATAAATAACATTTAAATAAATCAATAAATTATTATATATTTTAAAAACAAGAGCACCCCAAATTGTATTAATTATATACCTTTTATTATATAAATAATCGTATGCTGCTGAAAGTAAAATTTTTGTATATTTTAATTCTAATAAATATAAAACTGCTTGAAATTCTCCCTTATATAAAGCCCACCAGCGGCCGAGCGGTAAAGTCGCTGAACACTGGTAGTTCGGTCCGAGGTTCGAATCCCGCGAACGGGCTGGCTGCATGGGCGTTTTCGTGGTTTTCCCCATGTGTAACGTATATATGAGCCAGTTTCTTTTAGAAAGTCCTCCACGAAGGCATCCCTCCCCTTAAGCAGATAGCCCTCGAGGCTTTGCCATAATCACACACAACACACACAACAACACTCCCTTATATAAAATTAATCAGTTAATCAATGCATGAAAAAGCCCACCAGCGGCCGAGCGGTAAAATCGCTGAACACTGGTAGTTCGGTCCGAGGTTCGAATCCCGTGAACGGGCTGGCTGCATGGGCGTTTTCGTGGTTTTTCCCATGTGTAACGTGTATATGAGCCAGTTTCCGTTAGAAAGTCCTCCACGAAGGCATCCATCTCCTTAGGCAGATAGCCCTAGTGTGCTTTGCCATATTCACAATACACATACATACACACACACTGCATGAAAAAAAATTTGATTTTTCATAGTGTAGGATTTGACATTCCCACCCTAAGACAGTAATTTCATTATGTGTAAGATAGTACTTTCATTTTCCACATTATGCAGGTGCAGAGTTGCCAACTCTCCCGGTTTTTGACTGCTCTCCCGCCAACCTGATTTACAATATATTTCTCCCGACTTTTAATTATTCTTAAAATTTCTCACGATTTGTATAGAACTTGGCTTAATACTTCATTATATAAACAAAAAAAAAAAAAAAAAAAAAAAAAAAAAGTGATTTTGGACGTCTGAAAGCAATTGAATTTTCTCTAGATTATATCTAAAACAAGTTCTCCAATGGGCATCGAGCTCCACTGCTTGTCATCTGGCATATATAAGCCAATGGGCACAAAGCAAGCTCAAGGCTTTGTGCTCATTTGGATATTCTTTAGTTATTTCGTTCATCTTGTCCTGAGTTGTGTAAGTACACATGCCTTCAGGAAATTGTTGTAGAAAATATCCGTGCCTTCAGGAAATTGTTGTAGAAAATATCATCTTTTGTTATGTCTGCGAGAAAGGTGAAATACTTGTGTACGTTTCAAAAATCATACACAGTTGACTTTCCTTCCATTATTTCCTCAAGGAAATGTAATAAATTTGCGATGTGTACCGTCTGTCATTTTTTGATTTTTTGATTTCGTTTGGTAGAAGGGCGGATGTTCTCAAACATTGTGTATACAAAAACACAAGGACAACATGAATTGTTTAAAAAAAAATGAAAAATTAAATTTTTTTCGGAAACAAAAGACCAAAAAGTTATTAATGCAGAATGTCTGTTCTCTGCTTTTTTACTGGAGCATACATAACCTATCACTGAAAGCATCGGATCACGCTGCAGCTTTATTTAGAAAAATGTTTGCCGATAGTGAAAACGCTAAGAAATACTCAAGTGCAAGGACCAAAACAGGTGCAATTATTAAAAAAATGGGTTTGAAAAAAAATCTTCAGTTACTGATTGCATTAAAACAGCTTCGTTTTGCCTATCTACGAGTGGAAGCAATAATACTGATTCAAAACTGTATCCAATTGTCATTTCATTTTTTAATCCAGAGTCTTCAGAAATTGAGTGCAGTTTACTTTCTGTCACCACTTTAGAAGGACGTTCGACAGGCTTTAATATAGCACAGCTAATTATTAAAACTTTAAAAGAAAATGCAGCCCCTCTGGATAATTGCTTAGCACTTGGTGCCGATAATGCATCTGTAATGGTAGGCTTGAAGACTGGTGTTGCAGGCATCTTAAGAAAGAAAAATTTAGATTTGTAGATTATGAGGTGCACCTGTCACCTCTTAAATTTAGCAGCTGAAACAGGGGCAGCTTCTTTACCAATAAATGTGGATGAACATATTGTTGATATTTATTATTATCTTGAAAGGAGTTCTAAAAGGAAGGAAAAATTGAAACAGTTCCAACAGCTGCATAATATAATACTGAAATGAGAAAAATTTTGAAACGTGTGTACACGCTGGCTGTCTTTAAAGAAATGCTTATCGAGAATCCTTGATCAATGGAACCCACTTCTTGCTTTTTTTAAAGAAGAAGTAAATGCTTCAAGAGTTTAGATAAAAGGATCTATTGAAAGTTATAAAATACCTAAAGTAAATGCAGATGTAGTTACTACTTCCATTGTTAAAAATAGGTTTGGGAAAAATAAAGTTATTTCTGTGCCATTCAGCAATTCAACTGGCAGTTCTCAAAATAATACTACAAAATATAAGCGTAAAGCTGATACAAATTTCTCTCAAAGTAAAAAAATTGCTCAACACGTGAAACATTTTCTGTTTACTGTAAGTTTATCTTGTGAAGAACAAATATTTGTTTTTTTCTTTGGACTTTAACAAAGCTTTTTGCTTTTTTTTTTTTTTTTTAAAATTCATTTTGCCATCATTCGATGCTCTTAACACAGTTCTACAAAGCAGAATTCCATTAATTCATGTTTTGCAATCAATGATTTATGATCTGTTTAAAGACATTTCATCAAAGTTTGCAAAACCAGTCTGTGTTTTGTCTTGTAATTCTATATACGATGTCATTTATGGTGAAATAGAAAATCAGAAGAAAGATGAAGATTTGGTAATAGGAGCTGCAACTAAAAAAATAGTGGAAGAACTTTCAGAAGAAGACAAAAGTAAGTTTTATCTTCATGTTAGAAGTAACTTCTGTCGAGTATGTGATTACATAATAAATTTCCAGTCAACGATGAAGTGATTTTGCATGCTAAATTTGCTGATGTTTTTGCTCTAGCAAATGCATCTTTTTCTAATATAAGGTACGTTTTGAACAGATTTCCTGTGTTACTTCATTTAGTCATGAAAGATGATGATATTGATGTTGCCACTGATAATATTGCAGTTTACAATTAGAAAACTTGGATGAAGTTATAAAATCAGCTAGGATTGACACCCAGAGGAGTTGAACCACTTGCGCTATAACTAAATTTCACGGTTGCGGAGCCGTGTGCTACAATATAACAAGCGGTAAAGTGTCTCATTTACGCCGCTCCGTGTCTGCGAGTGCAATCCAGAGCTGTAACTTGAGAAATAAACAATCTCGTTAGACGTGTGCACCATGTTATTTTCATTTTTGCACGCAGTTTGAGACAAAAGCATCTCGACGTGCGTGGCACGTCTTTTTAGCGCAAGTGGTTAATTGGAAAACTGAAAGGTGCTGACGGAATTTTAAAATATAGCGAACTGTTTAGAATTATGTTGGCCATCTTGACAGTTCCCCATAGTAATGCAGAGTGTGAGAGGATTTTCAGTGTTGTTGCGAAAATGAGGAATAAATTTAAATCTAATATTAGCGATGAAAACTTTTTTTAGTGAAAGCAGGCCTATGTGGCAATTGCTTTGCACAAAATTATGAACTTTCTTTCTTAACGAAAGCAAAATCTGCCACTGTTCATAACATTTATACAAAAACTGATCTGTTAAAGTGTCTTTTTTTTTTTTTTTTTTTTTTTGTTGTTGTTGTTTTAAGCGATGCAAGTAATAAAAATGTTTTTTATGCGTAAGGTATTTTTGTGCTGCTTGCATTTAAGAATTAGTAACTATTTAAAGTTAATTCATTATTAAAAACTATATTTTTATCATTTAAAAAGTCTTTAACATTGTGAAAAATCTCCTGATTTCTTAATAAAATCTCCTGATTTTTGAGTGTCATAAGTTGGCAAGTATGCATGTGTTCCAAAACGATACATTTCCTTGATAATCATTTTTCACAGTTTTTGTCACACTAAAAGTTTTCTGACTGTTTTCCATTTAAATCAGTTTTGGCAAGTGAAAAATTTCATCATTTTTAGATATGTATAAAATACCTAGATTTTAGATATGTATAAAATACCTATGGCTGTTCTTGATCTTTCATCTTTCTTTCTCTGGACTGAATTGTCTTTCATAGTCAATTTCTAACTACAGTCAAAAGTCTTTAATCCTGACTCGTCGTGACTTCGGCGATTCCAGATTATCGGTTTTTCTGGATTATAGATCATCAGTTTAAATCTGATAAACTGGCATGCAGAAATTATAAAAATAAAAATATGAAACCGTAATTTATGAAATAAAGAGCAATTATGATCTAAAGAGTATCAAAATTTACAACAACAACAAAAAAAGCTTTATATTTAATTGTTTACTTTATTAAACATTTCTTTCAATGCTTGCATGCGTAAAGCATACATTACGCATAGTCGAAATTAGAAAATTGCAACCAGAAAACTATTTGATGTGTATTCGGGATATTTATAATGACGAGGTATTTGATTTAAATCATATCAAAGAGGGAGTACATCGAGATGAAATACTACATTTTATAAGGAATTATAAGCCAAATAAAATAAAAACATCTGCCCAGAAGATAAGGATAGTGCTGACAGATTAACTTCCAGTTCATTGTGCCCCCCCCTTTTTGACATAATTGAAAGTTCAAGATTACTTTTATAAAATTGCTCTAACAGTCTGCAAAAAATAATACGCCGGATCCAATTAGAAGATTAAAGAACAACGCAATCTGCAACATTAACTGAAATAGATAATTTTAGTTTAGCGTATACCGTCCGTTATACATTAAACGCGCATGCATAAACGTATTATGCACGTGCATAGACACATATGCGCATGCATAAAGGTATTATGCACATGCGTTAACGCATTATGCTTCGACGCATGCGTAGAAAGTTTGTAGCTTTGAAGTTCGGATTATAGATCATTCTGGATTATGGACGTCCGATTAAAGTCTTTTGATTGTATAATCTGTTATTTTAGAAGTCACTTTATGACTTTTAAAGTCTTCTCTTGACTTGCTTTGTAACCTGCTGAGAAAGATGATCGAGTGATCGAATGTGTTAAGATTTTCTAATCGTGTTTGCAGTAACGACACAGATTACAACTGTAAATGCGAAGAGTGTTTTTATGATCTTGAAGTGCCTATTTTAAAGTAACACACACTGTAACTAGATTAAGACCGGGACTAATGGTCAACTTAAAAACCATGGTTAATTAGAGGCAATTAAAAAAAACACAAGACAAAATTCATACTAATAATTAACTGAAATGCTAACATTTTGCATGTATTTCTAGCAGTTTAATATGGAGGAATTAATTTGATTACATAAATTATATCAGTTATCAAACAAAAAGAACTTACTGTAATGAAAGAATGAACATCATTCAAAATGAAGAAATTAAGTTATGAATGGCAATGGCCAATTTTCTCTTTGTTTTCCTTTTTTTAACATTCTGTAGTCAGTTTATTTTACACTGATAGTTTGTGATAGTAATTTTTTTATCATTCTGCAATACACAAACAGCATCTACATCTCACTTAGTTGCGAGTTGACTGTTTCTTTTTACAGAGCTATAATGGTTGCTTGAAATGAGCCTAATTTGTTGCTATTATGTAAAGTTATATGAAAAAAATTGTTTGAGGTATCTGTTTTGATTTATCAACATGTTATCTGAAAATATCATTTTTAAATCAACATCCAAAATGCTTTCAAGAAAAGTTTTAATTTCCAGAGCACTAGGAGGAACTTTTCTTCTTGGTGTTAAAAGATATATGCTTATAAATCATGATAATATGTAGTCAAAGAATTTTCTTTATGAGGAATGCCTATATAAATATAATGAATAAATTTTTTTGTTTCGTTCAATATCCTATATATTTACTGTTATTTTATACGACTCCTCCAAATGTATGAAAATTGAATATAACAAACCTAATGGAGATTTTCGACTGAATTATTTCTATAATTTTTTTCCAAAATTTCTACACATTTTAAGTGAAAAATTATTAACCCTTGAATTCATCCATGTTAAACTATTATTATAATGAAACAAACCTTTATTTTACTACTATTCACCACTACATTTCTGTGTGTTTTAAACAAAGAGTACATAAGGTAGGTGTGATACTAAGTTCTTGTAAAACAAGCACATAATAAGCATATGGTACGAAACAGTATTGTGTTATACAAGGACCAATGAGCTATTCGTCAGATTCCATTCAAGTTCTCAAAGATGCTATGACAGATATTTTTTCTATTCAGAGGAATGAGTAAATAGATTCTAATGAGTCTGAGGCTATACAAGTGATTTGACTTTTAGGAAATTAATTTTTTTAAATTATTTATTTATTTATTTATTTATTCACTTTGTTCCAGTATAGAACACTTCACATTTCTATTTTCTGAATTGGGGGAGGAGGTTATTCTTTTCAGGTCTTTGCAAGATTTAATATATCTTTCATGAGAACATCTTTGCTTTGTAATCATATATATCTTGGGCAAAACTAATGCTTTCTCACTAGACATTGAATAGGATAGATTGGTGACAAAATTATCCTCCTTTTTCAACTGTTCTGGGGTGGGTGAAATTTATCATACTCTTTGACCTAATTCCCTTCATTCTGTTATTGGTGGCAATAATGTTTATTGAAAATGTAGTTTATATAAGTCAGAAGTTGATATTGTTAAAAAATTGAAAACTTTATAATTTCTGAACGTAAAAAAAAATTGTTAGTATCTAAGCTACGGCAGGGTTCGTACGGTCCTTAAGAGTCCTTAAATTTTTTGGAATAGATTTTTGGTTCGTAAGAGTCCTTAATTTTGGCCAAAATCAGTAGAAGGTCCTTAGTTTTAATCATCTGAATTTTCTGTCTGTTTTTACGACTGCCATTTTGAGTGTTATAATTAGCATTTTGGAGGAATATTTTTGGCGATTCACAGACGTATATGGTTATTTTTTGAATGGGTTCATTAGTTATAATTTGTTTCTATTTCTAATATTTACTCGAGTTTCATGGGATACTCGAGTTTCTAAGCAAGAAGTGAAACATAAGCATTTCGAAATTTATTTTTCATAAATAAGAGCTCTTAAACAATTTTCTCTTTTGGGGATGTGAATTCTTTTATTAAACTTAAATTTGGCGTCTTGTCAACAGTTTTTTTTTATTTTAAGGTCAGTTTCTATAGAAAATTTTTAATTCCGAAATCTGAGAGTTTTTCGATGATTTTTTTTAAAACATCATAACCTTGATAAATTTCATTAAAATAATGGTAATATATTGGAACTATATTTAAAAAATAACATTAAAATAAAACATTTTTATTTTTTGCTGTAATATTATAAAGTTTCATTTTGGCAACTTATTGTAAATATTTTGAATCTGAAAAATAAACAAGGTATAATGCTATAAAGCATAATTTACGAAACAGCTCTTAGCAAAAGCAAAATTAGCTATGTAATTAATTAAAAATGTCTTCTTTTTAATTTTTTCATAGTAAGCATTTTTCTCATGTAAATGTCTCAGAATATGCATCAGTTTTCTCTATAAAATTAATTTTACACTTTTTCCCTCCTTTTTTTTTTCTTCAAAATATTTCTGCCTTTTTGCTGTTACAGAATTGGTTGGGATAATTTTTCTTTAGTATTTTTGACATTGCAGCTTGGAAAGTTTAGAAGGATTTGAAGGCAAGATTTATAGATCCACGATTCTAGAAGATTCGAGAAATATGTGACAAAATGCAAAATGTCTCCATGGTATCAACGCGTAATGGATGTATTTTTTAGAAAGTTTGCGATGAATTTCTTACTTTTTGGAGAATGTCTGGAAGAAAAATGAAGACATAATATTTGAATGTTTTTATTCCTGATACTAGAATCGTTTTCTTAACATATTTATCTTCCCTTTATTTTCTCTACTTTTCACTAGACACAAGCATGGAAAATATCAAAAATGCTTCTAATCTTATCACATGGGGAAGCATTTATAGAAAAGAATTTTTTTATTAATAAAGAAATTGAAAACTTAAATTTAAAAGATCCATCTAATATGTCTTAATGCATCATACACAGAGCTGGCACTAGGCATTTTCCCATCTGATGCAATCTCTGTGCATCCTAAATTCGACTGCATAGTACCTTTCTAAATTCTGCTTCCAATGCCTGCTCTAAATTCTAAAAGTTTTGCCATTTCTAGATTTTGTTTTTTGGTGTGTTACTAAATTCTAAAAATTCTGCCACACCAGCTCTGTAACCGGCCTTTACCATATATATTTCATATTTTTTCTGAATTTCATATTACTAAAGAAATTAAATTAGTCACTTTTTCTATACATTCTAAATGCATTAATTTTTTTTTTTTTTAGAAAAACATAAATCTTTAATTAAATCCCAAAATTCTAAAATGAAAAGGAAACATGCTTGAAGAAAGAAACTGAACACATAAAGAAAATTATTCTTCAAAGATATGTGCAGTTATTATTACGTAAATTACGCAATTGTTTATGATTTCAGCCTTTACTATAATTTTCCATTTCTGTTTCCTCATATGATAGGGTTACTGAGCCAGATTAAATTAAATTGTATAATCTTTGACCACTACTCTACATTTTTAGTTTGAATTTGACTGTTCTTGTTTAATTATGTCACCGTGAGATGTAATTGACTTTGTTAGCATCAGAACATGCCTTATGTTTGTTCTAAGTTCTTTTTAAATAAGAGGCTTATCTAAACTTTTGTCTGATATTGTAGTTACTTTCAGACATAGTGATAATTTGCTTCACATCTATTGGGGGTTTTGGACTATTTAACTTTTACCAGATCAAGAATACCCTCATAGTGGAGTGGTTGACAAGTTAGGAGATAAAGCACGCTGAAACTAGCGAGAGCATTGGTTTACATATTGAGACAAATCTCTAATTATTGTTAGAAAAGATGCTTAAAGAGAAGGAAATCCATGTAAACTAGCCAAAATGTTTGGGAAGCCTTCAAATTAAAATGACGGATAAATATTTTGTTGAGTGTTGTTACAAAACATAAATGTTTTGTAGCTTTAAATGTGTAATTATTCTAATATCGTTTAAGAATCAGTGTCATAAATTACATGTATTTTAAACTGTGAAATTTTGTTAGATTTTGATTTTAATAGGGCTTTTTTAACAAATATTGTTAAAAAATAAAATTTAATAGTGGCCATGTAAATTCATAATGATTAAGGTTACCTATTTACCTAATTTAATTATTTATAACTAACTGCTTACCCTTAAAAATTATCCCTACCTATTAAAGCGAGTTATTGCCTTTCATTAATACTCACTGTGGTCACAAGATAAAACACAAAAATGTAGAAATTCAAGTAAAACTTATTCTTTGCATCTAGTGAGAGTTAGAATAATACAAAACAACTTATCACCCCTGGTGCTTGAATGGCTTATTGGAAGCTGAAAGTATATTAACTGGGTTACAACCCCTGGAATTCTGCACAAAGCTATGACACTAACTGCATCAACTACAGAGCCTGACTAACTTTGAACACTTGCTAACCGTGCCTACATCAGGCCTTTTGAGTTTGTTCTAATCTGCAAGTCTCCCTCTAGACAAGCAGCAGTGGTGATAACATTCATTCTTTTGTTATGAATCATGCTGATTATGATCTTACTTCTAATTTTAACCTATGCCATTTGACATAAAATGTACCTGCTATTTACTAAACTTCTAGACCAGCAGTTCTCAACCTTTTGACTCACGTGTTCCATCTAAACAAAAATGGAAAACCTTTAGTACCACCACTACAAAGTACTACTACCACCACCAATCTTAAACAAAGCTCAGATAGCATAAATTTACGAGTGTTAGAGAAAAAGGCTCAATCAGGATGTTGGGATTTTAGTTTTTGAAATAAATAGTTAAAAATGCTTTGCTTCTTTGTGTGCCACCTATTTTTTTCTTGCGTACCACCGTTTGAGAACCTCTTGTCTAGAGGGAGACCTGCTGATTAGAACAAATTTGAAAGGCCTGATGTAGGCACGGTTAGCAAGTTAGTCAGGCTCTGCACTTGATGCAGTTAGTGTGATAGTTTTGTGCAGAATTTCAGAGGTTGTTGAATCTTTTTTCAAATTTGTCCAACCTATTACAAGTGTAAAATATTTAATGCTACTTGATAAACTGCTTGAAGTTTATTTTATTCTCAAACTTATTAATAATTATGTTAATTAATTCATGTTTAGTAATAAGGCATATTACTACTTAAGGATCTATTTTATTTTTAGGATGATATTACAAAAGTGAAATTCAGGCATAGAATAATATTTTTAATTGAATTTATTCAGTTCCCATTTGCTCATAGGTCCTTAATTTTTTTCATTAATGGTCCTTAAAAGTCCTTAATTTCCGTGTGCAGAAATGTGTACGAACCCTGTAAGGGTGATTTTAAAATCTCAAAAATCAAAAACCTCAAAGGAAATCTTAAAAATATTAAAGCTCTACCTGTCATGTGAAGGTTCTACTGTCCATGAAGCTAATCAGAAAGCATGTTTGATGTCAGAATTGATTGAAAAGAACTAAAAAAATGTGATAAAAAAACTTTTGGCACAAAAGCAAAAGATTCTACTGTATTACACTGTATTATTAGAGATGCTACATACACTGATGTCAGAAATTTATAATGGATTAAAACTGTTTTTTATGCCTCTGAATGCAACTTGGATGTCTCAAATTATAGACCATATCGCATGGTCAAGAGCTTGAAGTGTAACTGTTGAAAGCAGCTCATTTTCAGTGGTATGTATAAATATGAAAATTATGATATTTTGTTTCATGATGCAATGTTAGCACTGCTTGGTTACTTGTTATAGACTGAATCATCAAAAATTGTTTTTAGCATTCTAATCTAGCCGAGAATGTTTAGGAAGGTCATCAAAACATGAATTTATCTCTCACTAAGGTGGCTAATGGCATTTCATTATTTTCACTGTGACACACTGTTTCCAAAACTGTGGTGGCAATGCTATTACATGGGAAAATCCATGTGATGAAGGTTGTTAGAGATGAAATGTTCTTCTACTGAGTTCTTCTGTTCCCCTAAGAGGCAAACTTAGTTTTTTCTTTGGCTATTTCATTATTGAATCAGCATGCCATGCCCTTACATCCAAGAAACTAG
This sequence comes from Stegodyphus dumicola, assembly GCF_044657685.1. Lineage (NCBI taxonomy): Eukaryota > Metazoa > Arthropoda > Arachnida > Araneae > Eresidae > Stegodyphus > Stegodyphus dumicola. Next base: position 224,626,992 of record NC_140773.1, on the reverse strand, counting down.
ACATGAGGCAGAACAGCCTTGACCACAAAGTGTACTGGACAGTGTATTTCCCGCTTGGTGCTGTGAAGGCAATGACCATAAATTTGTGAAGCAATACCCCAGAATAATAATAACCAACGACTCCAGAATATTAAATAACCAGCGACTCTTAGATACCTTGTGTTATGTGTAATTTTCCCAATAAAGATATCGTGATAAAAATTTTAAAATATTTTTCTGATGTTGAAAATATTTCACAGAAAGCAGACTTCCTACCACAGTGGATTCCAAATTTGCAGTGCATGTTATTAAGATTTTATTCACAGCAGTTGTGGAATTGAAAGTTGTGAAATCTTTTCAATGTTTGCACAAAAGTATAGACATCTTCCTGCAATCTGAATCATGCCAGTAGAAAATTATGCATTATTTTTTACTTATATATTAAGCAAAAGGTAAATTTGACATTTTTTTTAACATTTTTTATAGATAAAATGATTATTCTTAATAGTAAATGTGTATTTTAAAGTAAAATATCTTAAGGAGAGGGCCTGAGCCGTGATTTTTTATGCCGAGCAGTTTATCGTGTAAAATTATTAATGCATATTGAAATTTAAAAAAATAATTAATGTATAGAATAATTGAAATTAACTTTTAATATTTTTTTAATTAGTTGTTATTCATTTTGTTTGGTAGATGTGAGAATGCTAATACATTTTTATATAAAGGACTGGATATAGTGCTCCAAATTTTTTGTCCTTGAAATTCATTATAGTGAGGTTTGATTGTATTTATAAAATATAATAAATGTTATATATACTCTGCTATGTTCTGAAATAATACATCTTTATTTCATAATCATAATTACCATCTGAGTTAAAAAGTGTAGGTATTTTGTAGCAGGTGGGGAGTAAGGAAGGATATTCTGTAGCAGGTAAGGAGCAAGGAAGGGTATTGTTTTATGGTGGGAAATGAGCTAAAAGGTTGAGAACCACTAGTCTATATATTATTATATTTTCCCCCAAGTTTCAAAAGCATATGTAATACATATTATGTAATAATAACTGTATTGCTAGTGGCATTTATTTATAATTTTTTGATGATGTATTTTCAATTCGTGCAGTATGTATTTAAAGTTTAATACACATTTACTTGTTTTCATAATTATAATTTAATTATATTTTAAGCTTTTTAGGGGCAAAATATTATAAAATATATGTATTAGCTCTCTTTATAATAAAATCGAAGTATTTTGAACTATTAATCTTAAATTTCTGCTAAGTCTCAGATGCTTCTAATAATAATTACTATTAAATTTTATTTTAGCTAACTTAATATGCTTTTGTCTTGTTTTGAAATAATAATTCTATTGTTAATTTAATTCAGCTATTTTGATCTTTGAAACATAGATACAATTTCTTAATTAATGTTATTACAGAATTTATTTGGATATGCATCTAGTAAAATGTGTCCCTGTTATTATTTTGGTTTCAAAACCTAAAACAAGGTTACATACAGATGTAAAATCCCAAAACAAAAAACCTAAAACAAGGTTACATACAGATGTAAAAATTTATTTTAATCCATGAAAAAAATTCCTTAAGTGGAGATCTTGGTATTGCATTATGTGCAGTTTTCAAAATTTATTTCTGCAGTTGAGAATGTTCTGATATAAATTAAATTGACTGAAGCAAGAACTGTTCTATCCTGAGTAAATTTATAAAATGTAACCTTGGATGGCTAAGAAAGAGGTAATAAAAATTAATTCTAAGATCATCTGAGTTCCTGTTATGCTTATAGAACACAAAATATTTCAAAATGATTAATTGCATAGTCAGTTTATTTCATTGGGAATGTAAATTGAGTATCTATTGATCTAGTTTTTATGATAAATCTATGATAATATTGTCAAATTCAGCGAGTCTTATAAATGTAAAAAGATTAATTAAATCTGTAAAATCAATGAATTTAATAGTATGTGGATTATGATAAAAAAATTGTAATAACTATACCAAGGAAAAGTAGACTTTAAAGTTGGCGCCAAAGTAAAAAGTTTAGTAAAAAGTCTTTATTAAAAAAGTATACATATGTACTACATTTCATTCTACCTTATATTTACTATACAGTACATACCACAGTACTATACAGTATGTACTACAGTCAAAAGTCGTTAATCCGGACTCGTCGGGACTTTGGCGATTCCGGATTATCGATTTTTCCGGATTATAGATCATCAGTTTAAATCTCGTGAGATGGCATGCAGAAATTCTAAAATTAAAAATATGAAACCTTAATTTATGAAATAAAGAATAATTATAATCTAAAGGGTAGCAAAATTTACAAAAAAAAAAAAAAAAAAAAAAAAAAAGAGCTTAATATTTATTTGTTTACTTTATTAAACATTTCTTTCAATGTAAGTTGTTTTAAGTTGCTTCGTTTTATGTGATAATACTTTCTCTTTAATTCTATAAACAGACACAATTTCTTGTTCAGTTACAAAGTTCCGCTGTTCAAGTCCCGTTAATTGTTGTGCAGAGAATACCGACTAACTTGTCAATCGAAATTTTTTCGTTTTCACTAACCTCTCTGACACATTCTTCATCTCTTTATCCATTTTTTGCAGCAATTCCACTTTTTGTTTGATGGACATCGAAACATACTTTTGTTTTGTACGATCCTTCATGTCTTTATCCATTTTTTGCAGCAATTCCCCTTTTTGTTTGATGGACATCGAAACATACTTTCGTTTTGTACGATCCTTTGGGAGCTCCAGAATCGGAAATTCTATTTGACATAATCGAAAGTTCAAGTTTACTTTTATAAAATTGCTCTTACAGTCTGCAAAAAATAATAAGCCGGATCCAATTCGAAGATTAAGGAACAACGCAATCATCAACATTAACGGAAATAGATAATTTTAGATTATACCGTCTGTTATACATAAAACGCTCATGCGAAAACGTATTCTGCGCTTGCGCACACGCATATGCGCAGTGGTAAAAGGTCTTACGCGCACGCGTAAACGCCTATGTGCATGTGTCAACGCGGCGCATGCGCAGGAAATTTTTAGCTTTGAGGTCCGGATTATGAGTGTCCGAATTAACGACTTTTGACTGTATATCTCTATCAAAGAATTTGTCAACTTTTGGAAATTAATTTTTGAAAATATTTTAGTTGATAAGATGACTTTGTGTTTGCATGGATGTTGTTCTCAGTTTGGCCTAGATTTTGAATAAAATTATATTGATTTTGAAGGATGATTAGGCAAAGGTTTCCTTTCCCTCTTGGAAAGGGGAAAAATTCCTTTGTTTTCCTTTTTATCCTTAAACTTTATAGTTTTTGTGCAACCTTTATATATTACAATTGCTTCATTGATTCGTCATCAAGTTTGGGTGAGAGTAGAATTTTATACTTGATTGTATTTAATATTCTAGCAAAGTATATTTTGATTATTATTGATAATTTGTTCTATCCCATTATATCACAGATATCCCTGATTGAGAAGATTCGGTCCCTTGAAACTACTTTGTCATTAAAAAGTAAAAATGATAATGAAGCTAAGATTGAAGACCAAGGCTCTATTTCTGATCAAGCATGGGATGAATACCAAGTATGTGATAAAACATTTAATCTTTGCATTAATTATGAAGTTTAAAATATCAGAAGTTATTCTTAAAACTTGTTTTTTCATTTATAATGTTAATGGTTTCTAACTTTTAGATTTTCATAGAAATATGGTACAGTAGGCCCTTGTATTATAAATATCTCACTTTATGAATAGTTTGGTTTGCAAACAAATTATCTGAACAAAAAATGCCTCAGATGTTGAAAGTCTCAAGCTATGAAAATTCGATTTGGCAATATATAATTTTTGAAAGTATTTTGAGGTAACTTATGCCCCATAATTAACACTCAGAGTCTTCTGGAAACATCATTTTAATCTTTTCCATTGCTCAACTCCCATTAACAAGGTCTGACAGCAAATGACTTCATCCTGGAAAAAATTATGGCCAGATTGGTTAGCAAGCAGGGATCATGAGCACTCTGATGCTTTGGACTTTTTTGTTATCTGTGGTATTGTATCTTTAGGCAAAATTGTAGAAGGGACTGCAAGAAGTTACTGCTGGGCCATAAATATGAGCTCAACAAGAAAGAACTATAACAACTTCAGAAGCATTAACAAAAGACAATTGTGGAAGTAACGTTTTCAGAAGAGGGAAAAACAAAAAATGAGCCTAGCTTTCTAATTTTCAAATAGGGTTAAAAAGCAGTGTAATCATATAATGATATCACCATAATAAAGCAGTAGCAAATTAGAGGATAAGTTTTTTCATTGACAGTATCATGCCTTTAGAAAGATTTTAAAGCATTATCAATAAAGAATCACATAGGACACATTTTAAGTGAATCTGGAGGCCCAGTGAGTCTTGGGAAGAAGAGTGACACTTGGAGACAAATCAAATATAAAAGACCCCGCCCCCCTCAAAAAATAGTTACACGCTGCTTTTATGGAAGGGAATTTTCAAACATCATCATCTTCCTTGTCATTTAACACTTATGTGATGTGCTGTGAACACACTCCTTTTAAAAACAGTAAAATTAAGTTTTTGTCAATTTTATCTGTGTAGTATTGTGTTTATTTTTTTTATATATTTTTTATTCGATGATTTCCATCGGTTTTAGATTATGAACTTCTGAGCAAAGGTACTGTTATAGAATTTAAATAAACAATCATATATGACATCATAATTAATTTTATATAAATTCCTATGGAGAAAATTGTTTCAGTTTTCAGAAATTTCAGTTGATAAATGACCTTTAGGATCACATTAAATTGGTAAACTGAGGTTTTGCTGTTTCAGGAAAATTACAGTTAAACTGATTGAATTGTAGTTATACTTTATATGCTATACATTAGCTTACATTTTATCAATGGAAGTTGTTTTTGAAACATCTGTTTTTCATATGACTGAAATTTTATTAATTGCTGCATAAGCTGTAAAATGTTGCACTTTTATTGGCTGTTTTTGCCATTTTTCAGAATTTATCATTCTTCAGATTATTATTTTATATTGTAGATGTATTGCAGCTCATTATGATTTTTCAAACTTTTCTCATTGTGAGACCCTTTTTAAGTTCTGAAATGTTTAAGAAATACTGGAGTAAGTTTGGGGTCTTGGTTATAATGAATGCTAATACAGATATTTTAGATAAACAAAATAAACATTTATTCAGGTGTTTATAGCATACCTGTAAAACAGACTTAATTTTTCAGTTTTTGATGTTAAAAAATTTATAAAATTAATTAAATAAAGCAATTAATATAAAGAAAAAGTTTAGATGTTTTTAGTTTTCAATGATTTCGATATATTTGAGTTTTTAATTATGTTCTTTTAATGTCAACCTGAATGTTTAGAAACTTGAATTCTTATACCAGATGCAGCATCAAGTTGGTTTCTGTATTTGTACTTTGTTGTAGTATAATGGGAAGAACCTGTCTCGTACAAAATGTTTGTCACAGGAGGAAGTAAACTATGATTAACTCAATTTGTAATCAAATTTATCCAAAATTCATTTAATGGTAATTTTTTTAATTTTATGTCTGAATCGGTTGTTGTATCAATTAATTTTTCAAAATTGGCTAAACATGGACGAGCTGTCATGAAAAGATTTGGAATCCAAGAATTACCTTCCTGGCATGTGAGAAAAATTGTTCAAGTGTTAACTGCAAGTCATGCAATATTTCATTGTAAACTTTATTGTCTGTTTTTTTAACTTTCAATTAAAAAAGTCATCTAAGGTAGGAGAAGAGTCAGGTTTAAAGAAATTCAGAATATCTGCTGTTTGAAAGACACAGTTTTATCCTTTACATTGAAAGTATACATGCTTTTTCCCCTTTAAATTTATTTCATTACACTTAGTAAATATATCTGCTAAATAAGCAACACTCATCAATCATGTACTTTTATTTATTTTTCTGTAATATTTCCGTTGTAGCTGAAAACTACAATATTCACTTTTTTGAAAACCATAATACTTTTAACAACAAATATCATACTTATCAGTTAAAAAAACTTCTGTACTTAACAGTTTCAGAAAGAAGTCAAAATAAAAGTAGTAAAATATCTGAAGAAAACTAATATTCTTAAAATACTTGACACTGTGAAATACATCTAGTCACAGATCAGAAACACCAACAGCATTCTGCATGTATTTCATTTGCAAGTTAAACCATGTGGTGTAGTTTTACATTACTAAATTTCTCTTGTGCATTATTAAAAACACTTGTTTTTTCCCCCTTCAATTTCATTTTGAGAGTTGTTTTAAATTGTGCTAATTTCAGAAAAGCAGAGCACTGGAACACTGAGTGATTGTTTAAGAACACAGTTTGGGAAATGCTGATCTAGAGCAGTGTTTCTTAAGCTGTGGGTCACTACCAAAATGGAGTTGCAAGTAGAAATTTTGGGGTCACGAAAATTCAATTCGATAGTTGATTGTAAAGAAACTGCATTCATAAGACTTTTAAAGAAATTACCATTAATTGACATTAATGAGATTAGGCTTATAAAGACATTACATTAATTGATATTAATGAGATTAATTACCTGTTATATAAAGTGCAAAAGGAATTTGCAAAGCTATCTAGCGATTCAAACCTAAAATTTTATTTTTCACAAAAATCCTTGATGAATTCTGGATTGGAGTTAGAACTAGATTTCTCATTGTTTCTGAAATGGCATTAAATGTTCTTCTCTCATTCAGCACCATATATTTTTATAAAAACATTTTTTCAGCTTTAATGCTAATTAAAACCAAATTGTTGAAGATGTCCAACATTGTCAAATATTGCAGCAACATTTAATTTGTTATGCAGCAGAAAATGAGCACATCTGTCTCATTAGATTTTTGTTTGTTTAAAATGAATCCTAAAATATTTCTTTTTATATGTATATTGTTTACCAAAGACGTAAATTATTTTTTATTGGAGGATATTTATTTTTATACCTTTATTTTATTTTTAATATCTGGAGTTGGTGGGGGGAATGCCAGTGATAGAAAGAGGTCGCGATTGAAAAAAGTTTAAGAAGCCCTGATCTAGAGCATCATAATAAATTTTTTTAGTGCTCATTATTACTAAGGATTTTATATATTAAAATATGTCTATTAATTAAAATTATATAACAGTAAAATGTAATCCTCATTTTAAAAAGAAATTTACCTCTTTGTGCTCGGAATGCAATGTAACACACCATGTTTAAGTATTTTAATTAAAAGCACATTAATCATCTGGCTAAGCATTTATCTTCATAGAAAAGATTGTTTGATTTTTATATTTGTTTTAACCAAGCTTATATATTTGTCATTATTTTTTCTGGTATCTTTAAATACGTATATATCCATCTTGGAATTTATCCAAATCATCAAAGGAATGTATTAGAAGGAGAAGAGCCTCAAGTTAAAATGACATTTTTGAATTATAATAAAGAAAAATTACTTCTTTCTTATTCCCAAGATCTTATAATAAAGAAAAATTACTTCTTTCTCATTCCCAAGGTATTGACATTTGGAAAGTTACTGAAATATTTCCTCTATCATTTATGCTATTTGATGGAGAAAATTGCTTGATTTTTTTTTTTTTTTTTTTTTTTTTTTCTGAATAAAGTTATTTATACAATGAAACTTACTTTTTTTTTTCATGGAGGATTTACATAAATAAGAGTTTTTTTAATTTAATTTTTTTCACGAGGTAAATTATGTGCATGTTGTGTCAAAAAAGGTTTTCGTGGAATAGATCAATTAATTTAAACTATAAGGACTAGTTAAAATCTTATTTATAAGATAATGTCTTGTATAATGGTTATGGTTGGTTTAATTTGTTTTAAATTTGTGCTTGGTAGAGATGTATTGAAATATTTTGGATAGTTCAATTTTTAAAACTAAGAAAAAATAATCATACGGATTGATGACTCAACTGAAAAAAGTTTTTGTAGGAACAGCTTTTGTTTAAATCATTGTGAAAACTCACTATACTGAAAAGTATTGTATTATAGAATTTTAAGTGGAAGAAAAATACAATAGTTACTTCTTTAGTCTTTTCTAGTATCTCTTTTATAGTATCTCTTTCTAGTATCTCTTTAATTTTCATACTATTATCATAGTAGTTTTTTTAATTTAATTTTATTTATTTAGCTTCAAATTTAGTTAAGTATGTGAAATGAAATCTAATTAATCATTTAGATCTGATGCACAGAATTCCTTTATATAGTGCATTCAAAAATGTGGATTGTAGGTACTTTTACTGTGACAGAAGTACTGAAACATATGCTTGAGTCATTGAAATGTGTACATTTGTTTTATGAGAATGTCCCAGACAGCCATGAACAAGGCTAGACTTTGAACTTCAGTTCAGCAGAGAATTCTGTCACACAGGTGCATTAATAAATACGATGCCTGACATATGCAAGTCAGCTGCGTTTAGAAAGTTAGATCATTGTTCTGTTGAATGCTGAATGATACAAGTGTGTGTTATAATGTTAACAATGGAGGCAGCCAAGGGCTTGGCATATGAGGAGGGACCTAAAACTATTTAAGAACTCGAGGCAAAGTTTATTCACTATAACTGTCGGTTCACTTTTCAAATTGTTGCCACCAAATATTATAGCCCTGTATTATATTTAAAGAAATTAAATAATGAAGAATCTGCATAAATTAGGAGTTTGTTTTATTATCTATTTCATATTTTGTAAAACTTTAACAAACTCAACGATTTCAAAGTGAGCAGTGACAACACTGTACGGGGGGGGGGATTATTTCCAGCGCTTGAGACTGTGTATTGGAAATGCTAAAGATATGCTCATTTTAAAATTATTTTGTGATATTACTGTTTAACTGAATTTTCTGGTTTAAATGCGAAGAAAAATAAATAAAAGTAACACACAAATTGTTATATATATATATATATATATATATATAAATAAAATAAAAAAAAGCCCCTTTGGGCATAATGTAAAATTTGACAGCTTTCAGATTATTATTTTCTAGTATTTGTTTTTGTTGCATTTAATGCATTCCCCCCCCATAAGTAATTGTTTTGAGACTGGAGTTTACAGCCGGAAGAAAACTAAAATGTTGTATTTCAACAGAAATATGACATTTTGCCTAGAGAAGCAAAAATTTGCATTCTGGGAAGTTATTATCATAAACAGTTTAATGTTATAGATCAAAATTTGTCTGTGAATACTAGATTTGTGCAATTCTCTCATATTTTTTAAACAAAAACATCATTGTCTACATGGGAAAGATGACGGTGTGTGCAGTGCCAAGTTTCTGTAGTTTTCTGTTAATGTTTTTTTAAAGCTGAAACAAATTACTGTGTGCATGGGGAAGAACATTGGGAAAAAAGTGTATGAATGTCTCTAGCACTTTTTTATTTCATTAACTGGTTGTTGTTGAAAATGGCTGTTGTCTTTTGCATTTTAAGTTAGCAGAAAATTAGTCCAGGGGTGTTGACTTTTGGGAGAGGCAGTGGGTGAGCAGAAAATCATAAATATCTTAACCTTTTTGGCATTCTGTTGTGATTAATTAATTTGAATTAAAATGTGTTTTACTTTATTCATATATTTTTTAAGGATCCACCATACTTGAGTGAACCTTATTCTGAGCAGACAGCAGATGAAGATGAAGTGAGAAAATTAATCAGCTTTGGTGATGATTACCGTGCAATTCTTGGCAGCTATTCTGATGGGTCTTCTATAAGTGTGAAAATTCCTTCTCATAAAAGCAGAGGAAGATCCAGATCTTTACAAAAAGTGAGTATTTATTATTTAAGAATTTAAAAAAAAATGTTTGAAGTGTTCTAAAAACTGAAAATTAAATCTGTTTTTAATCCTAAAATTCAATACAATGGGTGAAATGTAATTTAAATTCTAATGCCAAATAGGAGGAAATTAATGCATATTATGTCTGAAGATTTATGTATTGAGAAGGCTAAAGTAATACTGGAAATGAGATAAGAGATGGCTATGCAAAATTTTATGTATTATAATGTATAACATACCACTGAGTATTGTATATCTCTGGAAAATTAAATTGTTAACGACTTATTTTCTCAATTATTTTCATATTACAGTTAATTCATGAAATTATTAAAAAAGTGTAAGAGAGTAAATAATTTTTGTAACATATTTTTTAAATGTAAACTTATTTATGTATTTATTATGTATTTTTAACAGACTAGTAGTCAGAGTAGTCGCACATCAGTTCCTGATTCAAATTCTGATTCAGAAGATTTTCACAATATATTAAAGACAAGCAGTCGTGCCCTGCAGTTTGTGAGCTCTAGCATAAAAGACAGTTCTGCAAATATGTCGTCTTTATCATCTGAATTTGTAAGATATATTTTTATTACTGCCTTTTGGATCAGCTTGATTTCCTGTACGTTAAACTCTATTGGTTATGCAATTTTAGTTCTATATTTCAAACTATGAAATGTTTTCTGTATTTTAATAAACTGTTAAAATATGACCTTAAATGACAGTACAGATTGATTGAAAAAGGGCTAAATTATATGAGAAAACAGAAAATGTAGAAAAACTTTCTGTGTTTGTTGTACTTCTTTCATTGAACAGTATTGAACATATTTTTGTGATGATGTTTTCATATGCTAAGTATGTGCTTGTCATCATTGTCTACTCACTTTTGGAACCTACCTCATATCAGCGCAGCTTGAGTACACATGCCTGGTAGAATTATGTATATGGTGGTTTTTATTATTTCATGCGTATTATCAAAATTGCATGGTTTTGCAATTTATGTGAATATGGTTCTGTGACCATTCTCCACAGCAAAAAATCACATATAGTGGAAATTATTGATAGATCATTAATACTACTTGTAAGTGAGTTTGTTTATCTTTGCCACTGATGTGATTAGAAAAGTTGAAAACAAATTTACATATTAAATTTTTAGTATTGTATTTGCTAATGCAGCAAATAAAAAATAGAAATTATAAATTAGTTTTTTTACTTGTATTTTATGCTTGTTCAGGACATATATATAATTTACTGGCTAAAGATTTAAATATATGAAATGTTACTGGGCATGTTATATTTTCAACTAAAAAAAATCTTTAAGTCTTCAGCTTCTCCAAGCTGTATTTAATGAGATCATTTAAATATACTATCACAAGTATATTGGAACTCAGTACACAGCTCTTTGAAAGTTATATAAAGAAGTGGCCAATTTTCATTAAACTTACTTCTGCCTACTGTTGTGAAAAAGAATCAAGATGGCAGTAGACGAGAATGTTCTCTCAGAAGTTCTTAATAAGGCAGTCAAAAAGAAATGCATATCTCTTACTTTGTATGGGGCCAGTTTAAGTTGCTTTTGATAAAATCCAGAAAAATAATTATAGCAATGCTGATGCTGTTTTGTTGAAATTTAAAACGGTTTTGAATATGATTTAAAAATTCTCGATAAAGAATGAATTAAGTTATTAAAGAAAACATATCAGCATCAGTGCATATTTAGCATATATTTTATTATTAAAATATAAAACTAAAGCTCTTATTTTATATTATCCCTAATTATTAATAATTATATTAATCTCTGTGAAAATATATCAATCTTCTTACATCTGAACTGAAAGAAACAGGCATTGGAATTAATAAAAGAAAAGTATGCAGACTACTTTGTTCTGCGTTGCACTGAAATTTATAATTTGCTTTCCACCTTTCTGCAGAAGTCTTTTTGAAAAATCAATGAGTCATCACACTTCTGGAAAAGAATAACTCTTGAGAAAGAATGCACTATGGGAAAAGAACTGGATATCATTGAAATATTCAGTATAGAAAAGCTCCTTCAGTGAACCACTAAATGCAAATGCAATTATTGCAGATGTAATGTGATAAAGTGGTTTAAAAATGTATGATAGTTTCCAGATTAAATATCATTTCAATGGTTATATTTATACAGATTGTTTAAAATATATGCAAGAGGTTTTGTTGATAGTATATATGTGTATGGAAGTTTAAGTGATTAATGTGACTCGACAAGTTACTAATGCCAAAAAGCTAACCAAATATTTTGTTCTATTTTATGCTACTAATTAATAAAATTATATATGATTTATAATTATATTAATCTCTGTGAAAATATGTCATGCTTCTTACATCTGATTAGTGGTTTGATTGCTTTGAAATAATCAGTGGTAACCATAAGTTATTGTAGGGAGTGTATATATATGTATATAGAGAGAGAGGATTACCTAATTGAAGTAAAAAATCCAATTAAAATTTTTTTTGAGGATTTTTTTTTTGTTACCTAGTGTTAATTTCAAAAATTGATTGCAAATGTTCTGTTACAGTTTTGTTCTGAATAAAACTTTTTTTGTAATGTTATTTAGAGGTTTTTTTCATTTAGTATTTGTTTTAATATAAGTTGTGATGACTGTAAAATTTATGTTTCATTAGGCAGAGTTAGTTGCCACCTGCCAAACAAATTTGTGCCACTTGAATGCTATTCACAATGAGCTTATTAATTCAAGCTATGAGATGGAGTCTTTATCCAAAGAAGATGTGTTGAAATTAACAGGTTTGTTTTTTAATTGGAAAGTTTCATTCCTTTGTTTAATACTATTTACTTGAAGTATATTTTTTTAAGTTCATAATCTGTTAATAAATTAAAAATTGATTTTTTTTTACTGTTTATAAATTGAAATATATATATCTTTTCTATGGCAAGTAGAATTTTAAAAGTATTATGTATTTCAGTTTGGTTTATTAAGAATAAATGTATAATTTTTATTTATTTATTATTATAATCAAGTCTTTTGCAATAAATGTTTTTAAAAAAAGCTAGCATTATATTTTGTGTACTCCTTAATATCTTTCAGGTAGTTCCAAATTCAGCAATTTCTGTTGTGTTAGCTTCTGAATTTTTGGAACTGTCTGCAGTTTTTTTTCACTTTATATGACTATTTTTAAACTCATTGATGCATTTTGTAAATATCTCAAGCTTTTTTTTTGCTTTAGTTCTTCTGCAAAAGTGCCTTTCATTTGAGTATTTCATATCTAAATACTTTGTAAATGGTAATTTTATAATCCTTACACATTAGGAATTGAAAATCGCTATTGACTGTTAGCAGTTTATTTGAAGCTAGCATTGTCTCACTTGTTAAGTTTAAACATATAATAATAAGAAGAATGCTTATATATCTTTTTATGCTAAATTTTGCATTTTGTGCCCAATCTCCAATTTACTTCCGCTTACCAATAAAAGGAGAAATTAATTTTATTTACAGTTGGAATGTGAGTAAGCAGTAATTTTTAGTTTTCATACTGTCATATAATATGTTTTAAAATTTATTAATAGGAGAGCTGTATAATTTCATATATGATATTTGTGAAACATAATCATTTTTACATAAAATAGGAAAATTCTGATTAGAATTATGGATAAAAAGCTATAAGAATTGTATTAAGGAATAATTTATGTTTCCTTATTTTATGTATACTGCTGTAATAGATAAGTTTGATTCTACATTATGCAATGAAAATTCCATTATTTGTTGTCAGATGTACTCAAAAGATAAGCTGAGAATGAGATAAAATTTATCTATTCCTAGGTTTGATAAAAGAGTGGGAAGAAGTGCAGAGGAAGGTGTTGAATCTTTCAAGAAATGATAGAGATTCAAAGCTTAGTAGTGCTGACTTAGAATCTGCAATTTTAGATGTTCATTGTTCTCTTACTGCTTTGAAAGAGAAACTCAGTGCTATGGCAGTGAATGCCACAGATGCTGTTGGATCTGCTATTTCTCTTGAGCAACTCAAGACAAATATACAAAATTTACAGGTAAACTGAAAAATGTAAATTTATATTATAAAATAGTGTAAGTGCATTTTGATAAGCCAAATGCCTGCAGCATAAGAAACAGTGTTTGATGCTAGATTCTTAAAATATCATATGTAATTACAAAATTACCTAATTTTTTTAAGTGAATTGATTGTGAACGTGTAATTCAAATATATTATTGTACATAAAATGTGATTTTTATTCCCTCCTCAAAAAAGTCTGAAACGTTGCATTTGAAGTAATAGATACAACTAATAAGGAATGAAGGAATAAATTATTAGCATATAGTTAACGAGGGATTAAAACATAATTTTTAGATTCTATAAACTTTTACATAGTATCAAATCAGGCAAAATATAACCTTGGATAGGTGTTAGTTTTGCTGAAAATTCATGATTTAAAATTTTCTCTAAACTAATGTCAGTCCTAGATTTATATTTCATATTGGTGTGCCTCTCTTTTCTACCTTGACTTCAGCTTTTGAAATTTTATTTGTTTATTCTGAATCTAGCTTCAAAATGAAATTTATTAAAACACCAGAATGGAAATATTTTCTTTATTCTGTAAAACTCGATTGAAAATGAAATTTTAAGGTTTGAATTTATACAGGTAAAAAGTGATCTCTGTTTTGATACTAATTTATTGACCAGGAAATTCAAGTTGTCTATTGTTTACTCAGTGTGTAAAGTTAATAATGTAACTAATTTATTAAAGTAAAAGTATGACTGTCTGGCATTCAGTTAACTGGAATATCCTAGCCTTTTTTTAAATGAAAAATTATGCGAATGAAACTTGTAAAGATATACTGTAAATAGTATAGAACTTATTCGAAATCCCACTTATAATGTCTAAAATGTAAATGCATTTGCATGGCCTTCTTGCAGAAGGAACTCAACAGTGGCCAAGTCACTAAACATTGGTAGTTCCGCTTGAGGTTCGAATCTCGTGAATGGACTGCCTGAATGGATGTTTTTATGGTTTTCCCCCTTGTGTAACATGTATGCCAGTCAGTTTCTCTTAAGAAGTCCTCCACAGAGCATCCATCCCCTTAGGCAGATAGCCTTCGAGGCTTTCCGATAATCACATAAACAAACAAACAAACCTTCTTGCAGAAGATGTTGCTAATGTCCATCACCATTTTATTCAGTGTATGATTCCAAGAATTCATCCTTGGAAGCGGCATTCCTTACAGGCATCTTTTCCCATCAAATCATTTTTAATGAAAAGCTATTTGCCAGACAGTCTGATTTAGCTCCAACAATGGATATAACAACAACATCCCAAATAATCAAGATCTTCTATGCAACCATTTTTGTATATTAGCATTATTATCTAAACTTATGACCAGTGTTTTCTGTGATATCAAAGATCTGTTGATGATTGATCACCTTTAATAGGAGTAAAACAGTCAGAGACGAGTATTATAAACAATCAGTAAGAAAACTGAGAGAAGAAATTAAAAACAAACAAAAGGGAAAGCTGTTGAAGGAAATTTTTTTTTTTTTTTTTTTTTAAATCATTGTCACAGTATTCAGCACATACCTGTGTCAAAGAGAATGGCTATTTATATCAGTTGCAGGATTCCAAATGTTACATCATCCTGTATTCTTGCTTTAAAAAAAAAAAAAAAAAAAAAAAAAAAAAAAAAAATTCCCCCCCC
Organism: Stegodyphus dumicola; assembly: GCF_044657685.1. Taxonomy (NCBI): domain Eukaryota; kingdom Metazoa; phylum Arthropoda; class Arachnida; order Araneae; family Eresidae; genus Stegodyphus; species Stegodyphus dumicola. The sequence goes on along the minus strand of NC_140773.1, from coordinate 224,611,505 downwards.
CCATTTTTAAACCTGCAGAGGGAGTCTTTCTGAGATGTATTTATATGTAATTGTAATACTTTCACTATTTCATTTTATAGCATGATTAAGAACTCTCCTTCCTTCTCCTCCCCAGGGATTAAATATATTGTATATATCAAATAATCATATATATAATATATCAAATTATTTGATTCACTTGGCATTGTTTCCAAAATCCCATTCTATGATCATTTTGATAACTCCTCACACATCAGTCTACAAACATTTTGTGTATCTAATTCTTTATAAAAAACAACAAATGAATTATAAGTACTTTGAATATAATTTGTTACGCATGCAAAGAATCCTGGTGCGGTGCTTCTTATTTTAAAACTGTTATGTATGATTATGCATCTTTGAATAACCAAGATAGTATGTCTCTAAGAAAATGATACATCCTTTCATCGGTTTTCATGAATCCAAATAAAAGTATGCTGTTGCAAGAGAGGTATAAATAAATATATATCCTCCTTATTTGCCACAAATATGCCAGAATATTCTGTAGATAAATTCTCCTGATTAGTTACCTTTGTGAGTATTACTGAAGGGTTTTGAACAAAGCCAGGCATTCTGCCTTGGAGTAAATAAAATTCTTCCAACGTTACTGTACATATAGGACAAAACTTTTCCCATAGTATTTTCTGCTTTATCATATAGTTATTCTTGTAAAAGATCCACACTATTACTAGATAGCTACTCTAATAATTTTATGCATCTCCAAATCAGATGATGGTGGTTCAGTGAGTTTACTAATTTTAACACTTTTACATTTTAAACAATATTTTAATTACTATATACAGAGCGTATTCTTAGGCCGCCGCCTTCAACATGAACAAACTTTATTCTCTCACAACTAAGCGAGCAACAGCGCCCTCTAGCCTTTTTCTTCAAATTACACAACACTCCCCACCTGAACTCGGTGGAGAGTTCATCTTTCAATAATATATTCTAGAATATTCAATTAATATTTTGACAATAAATCCTGGAGAAATGGTTAAATATAACACATGCATACATAATTATAAGCACAAAAAATTTTACAAACATTAAATGATACCTATCAGCAAGGTCAGGAGAATCAAACCTAAAAATACAAAATACAAACATTAGTTAAGTTCCATATTATATAACAATTGTATAGGCCTTTTTAAGGTACCAGTAGGTGTTTTAATTATGCAAGATCTTATTTTACCATCTCTGCCTGGCATTAATTCCAAAATTTTACATATTGTCCAGAGATTTCTGGGATGTTTGTCGTCATGAATCAAGACAATATCCTTGATTTTAAACTGAGATGCGTTAGAGTGTGGAGGACAAATATTGGCAGATCTCAGATTAAAAAGATACTCTGATCTCCAACGCTTCCAAAAATGATTTAAAATATCTTGATGGTATTTATATCGTTTAATAATTGAATTTCTTGACCCAGTCAAATTATTTGATGTTATTTTATTAGCAGGCAGAGATAGCAATCGTCTACCAACCAGAAAATGAGAGGGTGTTAGTGGAGAAGGTTCATTGGGATCGGTAAACACGTAGGTAATTGGTCTACAATTAATCATTGCCTCGATTTCAATGAGCACTGTTTCAAGCTCTTTCACAGTAAGGGATGATCGACCAATAATTTTTCGCAAGCTGGATTTTATGGTTCGTACCATACGCTCCCAAAACCCTCCCCACCATGGACCCCTCTCAATAATAAATTTCCAATTTATGCCTCTAGCAGAAAATAATTCTTTCACAGATGAATCACTCAAAGTTTTAAAAATATGTTTTAGTTCTTTATCAGCTCTTTTAAAAGTCTTGGCATTATTGGAATACACGGTGGTACACAGTCCTCGGCAAGCTAAAAGTCTTCGGAAAGCTAGCAAAAAACTTTCAGTGCTGAGATCAGTTACTATCTCTATATGTAAGGCACAAGTGACCGCACACGTTAACAACAGCATGTAAACTTTACCTTGCCTGTCTTTCGTAAAAAATGGACCGGCGAAGTCCAACCCGGTCACAGCAAATGGAGGCTACTCTTGGATTCTGTCTGGAGGAAGTGGAGCGATATCCTGTACCCCAGGACGAGCACTATAGCGTTTGCATATCACACATTTTCTGATGATAGTCTTAACACGCTGTCTTCCCTTAATGATCCAATATTTGTCTCTGATCTGAGTTAGTGTCGAATTAACTCCAGCATGGAATACCCTTTCATGCGAGTCCGTGATGATCAACTCGGTAAACTTGCATTTTGAGGGTAATAGAATAGGATGTTTTAAATTCTCGTGACAGTCTGCAAATTGAATGCGACCTTTCAACCGAAGAATTCCCTCCTCATCAAGCCTTGGATTAAGGGAGTAGATGGAAGAATCGAGAATTGATTTTTTATTTGATAACTTAATTATTTCCGCTTGATACGATTCTCGTTGCGTAATTTTTACCCAATAATGTTCAGCTGCTTTAATCTCAAAAGCACTTAAAGGTCCATTCTCTGTAGACCTTTTCCGAAGCCTCCCAATAAATCTAAATACATAGGCAGTAATTCGAAGTAATTTTCCTAAAGAACTGAATTTTTCTATATGCAAAATTGGGCATTCATTGTTAATTACAGGTGCAGTCAAAATAATACTTTTTCTTAACTCCAACGATTCTGAATTTGGTTTTAATTTCTTTTGTTTTGGAAAGTTTTCAATAGGAAAACGTAACCAGGGTGGCCCATGCCACCACAGATCATTCTTAACTAGTGACTGAGCACTAATTCCTCGAGTTAGTAAATCGGAAGGATTTTGTTTTCCTTCGTAGTGGTTCCACAATTTTTTGTTGCATATACTCTGTATTTCTGTAACACGATTGGCGATAAATGGTTTCCAATTATTTGGCGAACCTTTAATCCAAGTAATGGCGATTTCGGAATCACTCCAAAAATAAACATCCTCAATTAAATCACCAAACAATTTTTTCAAATATTTATACATTCAAGCAGCCACGAGTGCTCCCATTAACTCTAAACGAGGAAGCGTGATTGCTCTTAAAGGTGCAACTCTGCATTTCGACATGATAAAGGAAGTTTTAATTTTAGAATCACTCGTACAATATCTGAAATATGCAATGGCCCCATATGCCTTAGGACTAGCGTCCGAAAATAGGTGAAGGCTTATATTCATTGGATCATCATCAAAGAAATTTCGCTGTATCGATATTTCAGTTAAATCATTAAGTTCCTCCCGCCAAATGTTGAATTTGTCCTTAATCTCTGCAGGAAGGACCTCATCCCAGTCAGAACCGGAACACCAGATTTCTTGCATAATAATTTTTGCCCGAATAACAAAGGGTGCAATAAATCCAAATGGATCGTATATTTGGGCGATGCTTTGCAAAAGTTTCCTTTTTGTAGCAAAATCGTTTCCAGTAGAAAAGTCAATTAAATTTTTTAAATTTAACTTTATATTGTCTTCAATGGAATTCCAAATCATGCCTAAGAAATTAGATTCACTAGTTAATTTGTTGTCTGATTCCTTAATCCCATCTGAAACCCATAAATCGTTTAATGCTTTAGAATTAGTTCTTAATTTTCTGAAATTCATCCCAGCATCCTTAAATATGTTAACCGCATCTACAGATAACCGATATGCATCTTCAACCGTTCCTGCTCCAAAATATAGGTCATCGACATAGACAGAAGAATTTAACATTTGGAAACTGTCCGGCATTTTATCTTTATATTTTCGAATGTGATATTTTATAGTGGCGGCCAAAATGAAAAGGAGATATAGTCAAGCCGAAAGCTACGTGACACATTTGCATAATCTTAAAGGAGTCATTATTTTCATTAAACCAAAGAAATTTTAGAAATTTTCTATCACCTTCAGCAATTCCTATCATCAAAAAGGCTTTTTCAACGTCTCCACAAAACGCTATCTTAAACTTACGAAAATTTAACATATTGTCTAGTATATTTGGATTTAGATTAGGTCCCGATTCAAGGCAGTCATTTAACGAATTCCTGTCCTCTGTCCTTGAGCTAGCATCGTACACAATTCTTACCTTAGTAGTTTCACTAGGTCGTATCACTGCTCGGTGCGGCATAAAATATCCCAAATTTGTATCATTATTTGGACATTCCTCCACAATTCCTTCTAATATCTGGTTCTCAATTATATTTTTATATTCCCGAAAAATCTCCGGAGTTTTACTTAGTTTATTGTGAAGGTTTGCGAATCGTTTCTTAGCTACCTCAAAATTATTTCCTAAATTATTCGGACTGTATTTCCAGATTAAATTTGCTTCATATCTTCCGTTTTTAAACTGCAAATTTCTTTCAAACTGGTCTACTATTTCGCAGTCAATATCGGAATAATCATCAGAATTATTAATTCCCATATGTTCTAATTCCCCAAAACCTTTTAAATCTTTCAACACAACAGTGTTTGTCATTACCGCTAAATTTTCAGAACAATTTTTGTTTGTTTTATTTTTCTCGATTCCTGCGGCAACCCAACCAAACACAGAACTGACTGCGTACAACCCTTCAGATATTTTAATTCTTTCAGAATAAATTACATTCCAGAATTCATCCCCTCCAATTAATATCTCAACATCTATGTTATTTTTTGTTGCGCAATCGGCGATCTGCAACCCCATATGCTCCATGAAGTCTGCAATTTGTTTACTAGGCACACTGATGGACGCCGAGGAAATAACATCCGAGATCAAACATTCAATTTTTATTTTATTATTTTGTTTCCAATTCTGAATTTCGATTTCAACGACCGGATAGGAATGATTCATTGCCTTCGTCGCACCAAATGAATAAACAGAAAGTCTTTCATAACGGATTGGAGTAAGTTTTAAATGGTCGGTCAATTTTTTCGTTATAAAGGATCTGTGACTGCCTTGATCAAGAATTAATCTAGTTAATTTTGATTTATACTTAGAACAAGCATAAACTGTACAAGTTTGTAATAATATTTCCCTGGCATTACAGTCATTATTATTATCACCTTGAGGAACAGAAGCAATCAATTTTAAGTTTTGAACTTTATTTCTTTCCTCAGAATTCAAAGTCAGAGATTCAGTTGCATTTTCGGAATAACCTTGTTCCGAATTTTTGTTTACAAGGGATTTATTAGTACAAATCGATTCATTGTGATACATACCGCCACATTTATTACATTTAGTTTTATTTCTGCACCTTTTTGATGTATGGAATTTTTTAAAACAAGAAAAGCAGCGGTTTTCGGATCTTAGTTTCTTTAATTTATCAGAAACATTCACTTCGCATTTAAATGACTCGTGCAAATTATCACAAAAGATGCATTTTCGGTTAACTGCAGTATGAAATGCAGCCGTGGGTGTATTTTTTACATATTTTCTAGTTTCATATTTTGATTGATCGACTCGCGGAGGCACGGGATTTTTCCTTTCGCTTAATACTAGATTTGAAACTTCCCTGCATTCTATTTCCGTTTTAATAAATTCTGTTAATTCCGAAACTTCAACTTTATCTTTCGATCCTCTTTGCCGATTAAATTCCAAAACTAAATCGTCCGGAATTAATTTTATTAATATTGGAATTAATAAATGTCCATATGAGCCAGAAGTTACTTCTAAAGTTTCCAAATTACGAATTGAAACTTCTAATTCGTCATATAATTTACGTAAAGCCTTTACGTTAGCAGAATTTTTAACGGCTTCTAAATTGAGAATTTTATTCATGAATGAATTAATGATCAGGTCTTTTCGACCATATCTGCCCTTTAGTAATGCTACACATCTATCATAATTCCTTTCTGTTAACTCAAAGCCTGACACAGCATTCGAAGCTTGTCCCGTTAAGAACGTTTTTAAGTATACAAATTTTTGTATTTTTGAAAGCGTTTCGTTTTTATGTATCGAATTTTCGAAACTATTCCAAAATTCATTCCATTGTTTGGGGTCTCCCCAAAATTTATCAATCATTAATTTTGGTAATTTCAGCGTACTACTCCCACTAGAACTGGAACTTACATGCAAAATTCCATTACCACTAGACTGGTTTAAATCAGAACTTTGGGGATTCCTCGCTGGCGGTACTGCGGTAATCGCACCTAGAAACTGCTTAATTTGACTACAAGCAATTATACATTTGTCATTGTATTCTTCGCTTATACTACAATCTTCTTCAATTAAGTTAACATCAATTAACTCTTGTATTTCATCATCAAGCGTTCTCAAATTATTTTTCTTTTCGGTTAATAATTCAAACAATTCTCGTAATTCTTTAATCGAATTTTCCTCCCCTTCAATTTTTAATTTATCTTCAATCACTTTAATTAACCTAGTAACAGACGATCTCAATGTGGAATGTTTATGTTTCAATCTATCTAACTTTTCTTCCATTTTATTTAATTTAAATACACCCACGACAGCAATAATAAATACTTACTAATGTACTACAAATAATCACTAAATAATTAATTTAAGATTTCCCTACCTTTATTTGGAATTCCATTGTCCCTCGAGTATGAAATATCCATTGAAATCGAAACACTTGGATCGAACACCTAAAATCTTCACAAAGCCTTAATTCCTTACGCCGATGCACCATCTGATAATTTTGTGCATCTTTCAAATCAGATGATGGTGGTTCAGTGGGTTTACTAATTTTAACACTTTTACATTTTAAACAATATTTTAATTACTATATACAGAGCGTATTCTTAGGCCGCCGCCTTCAACATGAACAAACTTTATTCTCTCACAACTAAGCGAGCAACAGCGCCCTCTAGCCTTTTTCTTCAAATTACACAACAGCTACCTTATCATTTCTTTCTATTCAGTATTATAAATTGATGAGAATGACTAATTTACAGTTTGTGTTTTATATATTAAATTTTATCTTTTAGGCTGGCTTGTCTAATCTTCAAGAAATGAAAGAGTCTGTACTGTCCATCAGTGCCCGGATTTTAAGGCTGATTGCCGAGGGAGGAGGTCATGCTGTAACTCCTCTCAGAGACAATGCTACAAAATTATATCGACAATGGGAAGATGTATATGAATTGTAAGTAAATTCCTAATGTGTATTATGAATACTAAAGCTAGGGAAGGGGGAAGTAAGATATTTTCTTCATGCTTTATATAATATTTGTTATATGCTCTCTAAAAAGATAGTTAAGCATGTTTCTGTAAAATAGTTTGAATAATATGAATTCTGGGACTTGATTTGGTATCCTAAAATGTGGGTCTTATGGTTGGAAGAATTTTAAGAATAAAACTTTACAACTGAAGAAATGTGTTTGTTCCTCTTTTTAGTCCAAAGGGGCAATTTGCCCAGAAGGACTACAGTCAAAAGTCGTTAATCTGGACTCGTCGGGACTTCGGCGATTCCGGATCATCGATTTTTCCGGAGTATAGATCATCACTTTAAATCAGGTAAAATGGCATGCAGAAATTATAAAATTAAAAATATGAAACCGTAATTTATGCAATAAAGAGCAATTATGATCTAAAGGGTATCAAAATTTACAAAAAAAAAGCTTAATATTTCTTTGTTTACTTTATTAACCATTTCTTTCAACGCGCACATGCATAAAGCACACATTACGCATAGTCGAAATTAGAAAATTGCAACCAGAAAACTATTTGATTTGTATTCGTGATATTTATAATGACGAGGAATTTGATTTAAATCATATCAAAGACGGAGTACATCGAGATGAAATACATTTGGAAAGGAATTATAAGCCGAATAAAATAAAAACATCTGCCCTGAAGATAAGGATAGTGCTGACAGATCAACTTCCAATTCATTGCGGCGTCCCCCCCCAGAGCAGCGTGAAATTGATAAACAGATTTCGAAATGGTTAGGTCATTTTTTGCAGCAATTCCACTTTTGTTTAATGGACTTCGAAACATACTTTCGCTTTGTAGATCCTTTACATATTAGTAAATATATATCGGAAATTCTATTTGACATAATCGAAAGTTTAAGCTTACTTTTATAAAATTGCTCTAACAGTCTGCAAAAAATAATAAGCTGGATCTAATTCGAAGATTAAGGAACAACGCAATCTGCAACATTAACTGAATTAGATAATTTTAGCTTAGCTTATAACGTCCGTTATACATAAAACGCGCATGCGTAAACGTATTTTGCGCATGCGCACACACATATTCGCAGCGTAAAGGTGTTACGCGCATGCTTCAATGCAACGCATGCGCAGAAAGTTTGTAGCTTTGAGGTCCAGATTATGGGTGTCCGAATTAACGACTTTTGACTGTATTGATTTCATTCTGGCATTTTGTGTTGATTCACTACAAGCATTGTTTCACTTTTCAAATTGTTGCCACCAAATATTATCACCATGTATTATATTTAAAGAAATTAAATAATGAAGAATCTGCATTCTTGTACTGTGATAAAACAATGGTACCTAGAGCCATCCAATTTTGAATAATGTAATCCTCCTGTGAGGGCATCTGGAAACCCAAATTCGAGATTTGCAATATGGAATATAATATTGTATATACAATATTTACTTGCATATTTTCCCTTCCCTTTTTAGTGCAATGTTCATAAGTTTTTTAAATATTCATATAATTTCCCCCTTCTTCAAAGAGTTCAGAAAATAAGCTTTCTTAAATTTTAAAAGGGATTCATTCATGTAGTAGTTGATTTCATCTTATTACTAAATTTGCTCATGGATTTTAAAGGCATAGGCTCTGATTGATGAAGCAATTCTAGTGAGCTTCTTCAAGAAACCTGTGATATTTAATACTGTCGATTGTTCTGAAATTCATTACATGAGGAAAGACTTGAATGGTGATGAAGGTAATGACAATGGTCACTATATCCGGGCTCTAGCATATGGTAGCGACAGCAGTTCCAGTAGCATTAAATGTTTTGAGGGCTAGGAAGTTGCAGATGGTAACAACAAGAGTATATGAGATTCAGGCTTATAGAGGATAGAAATGAAGATATCTGAGTAGATATTGTAATGTTAATATTACGTATTTATTCTCATTTTAATGTAGATTTCTTTTAAATAAATAATTTTGTGATAGTTAGTTACCAGTAGTTTATCCATGAATGAGGTGTTTAGTTCTTACTGTAACTATGTCCTTTGGAAATTTATCATAATTTTCCCCTCTTAGTTTCCATATGATTAAATCTGTTAAAAAGGGGGAAAATATAGAGGGAGGATAACTGCGGCCATTCAAAAGGCACTTTCATTGTCTTAGATCCTCCAGGAAATGATTTAGTGTCTTTTCATATGTGGAGCACCATGTGACTTTATGTATATTTTTATGTTCAAAGAAGGTTCCTCCTATAATAAGTTCATTTGCATTTGCAAAGTCGTGAAATCTTAAGCCATTATCACTACTCTCCTCATGTAAACTGTGATTACCCTCAGAGTTCCCCCACTTTTATCATGCCAGTCTTTGCATATAAAGTCATCAATAATCAGTTTTACATCATTTGAGGGCTATTTATCATAGGAATCTTCAAATTTATTATAGAATTCATCCTTAATAGTATTGCATTTGTCCTTAGTAGGTGCATGTACACTGATAATACTAATATTTGAGGACAAGCTCGAATTGGCACTTCACAGTTCCTTTCATTTATAGGTTGGAAGTCTATTATTTTGTCCTTTATTTTTCCAGTTTCTACAAACTTATCCCGAAGCAGTTTTGCTTATCCTGAACAGTTATATAAAACACTGCATCTTTTTTTTTTGTCCAAAATTCCTTGGCCAAGCCATCTGATCTCCCGATTGGCCAAAATATCTAAATTATAATTCTCAAACATGTCAACCAGATTTTTAAGACTGTGCACACATTCTGAGTGCCAATATGCTAGCCTGTTGCTGTTTCATGTCATTTAGGTGGTATCCGTTCATAATTTAGCTTATGAGTTTTTAACTGGAATTTTTTTTTTACAGGGTGTGTTAGTTAGCCCCATGTCCAACCCTCAACCTGGAGGACCAGTCCCTTAATATAATTCCCAGGGGCAGGGTGCCTGGTTCTATCCCCGGACATTGGGTACCCATTTTAGTCACCTCTTAATGACATGTATGAGCAAATGGGTTATATTGCACATTAATAATACAATAACCTAGTCCTTCAGCTTCTTAAGTCAACTGCTATTTCACTTTAAAACATAGTGCATGGGCTGACAATATTTTGTAACATATTCCTGTTTCATCTGTATTATAAGTTTTGCATGGCTTGTATTTATTTCGTAGCCTCAGTAAAATGTCTTTATTGCAGTTATCAGCTGCATGGTGATCTGCTTCTTCCTTCTTACCAGGCTGTTTTTGATGAACAGTGCTGGATTTCTCTTTCTCCAACTTGTGAACCATCCGTCAGTTGATATTAAATTCTCTTCTAGTATGTAGCAAAACAGTGGAAAAAGCTCTGGAAGTAGAAACACTTTTAGTTTTATAGCTAAAAATCAATTTAAAAAAGTAATTTCAACGTCTAATTGGTTTTCTGATAGTTTTTTTGCATCCTTGAGTCATTTGTATTTTTTATTAGTTCTTCATCAAATATAATTCCTTGTTTAAGTAAATTGCAAAATGCTGTGTAAGAAATTCCTAGTTGAATTGTAGTTTCTCTCTGGCTGCAGTTACCAAGAACGTGAAATAATTTAGCAACTTATCCATTTCTTTCAGATAGAAGTTTTTTTTAGGGGGAAGGGGCTTTTGCACTTTCAACATGTTAAAAATGCTTGTTTCAGTGATTTATTCAAATTTTTAGCTTTTATAAAGATTGCTGTCTGTCTAATTATTTGATCTGCCATTTCATGTTCAGAAGCATAACCACTGCTTTCTTTACTTTTTCTTCAACCTCCACTTAATGACGTTCTTCCCATTTAAAGACTCTAAATGTATGGTAATGCTGAGAAACATTTCATGAACTTTTTTTTTTTTTTTTTTTTTTGTAACTATCTGTGAACATTAAGTATCTGTCTATCTGTCTCAAAGCAAAAATTTTGGATATAGAAATCATAAAAGGTGGGATACAGAAGTAGAATTGCTACCTCTTGCCAGCTGGTATTTGAGAACAAATTCGATTGTCAGTGGGGGAACGGTCTTTATTAAATAAATCCAAGATGATAATGTTTAAAATCCTAAAACACATTTTTCTAGTGTGTTTTCCTTATTCTAATTTAGAATGTAACTGTCAGGAATTGAATTTTGATTATTATTAATAAAATAAATCATTATACATTTATTTTGACATTATTATAATTTTCATTTTATTTACTGTTATATTAGAATGTATTAAAATTTTTCTTGTAAAATTTTTTAAGTTAAAAATTGTCCTTTTCTGTGTGTATATTCCTAATTTAATATCAGTGGAGATTTTTAACACTTTCACGTTTACCATTTCCATCAACTTCACCAAAAAGTATAAATTGAGTTTAACTAATGACTGACTATCTAAGTTTTCAAAGAGAATATTGGCAATTAAAGCATTTGGGCTGTATCTCTTATATTCCTCCCCTCCAATAACTATGCTGGTTTACAGTTAATTGCCGGCTTTTGCTAGCTTAGAAATGTGCGTTTAGAAATTTCTCATGAATTAGGTTGGTTAGTTAAATATGGCAAAGCACACTGAGGCTAACTACCTAAGGGGAAGAATGCTTTCATGGAGGACCTATTTAAGAGAAAGTGCTTCTTATTCATTTTGTGCATGGGGAAAACCATGAAAAGCAGCAGCCAGCCCATTCATCTGAGCTGGACTCCAGCACAAACTACCAGTATTTAGCAGTCTTTATGGCTCAGCCATTGAAGGGTCAGGTATTAATCTCTAATTTGCTGTTTGATTTGCAAATATTTAAATTATTATCATAGTCTTCAGCTCAAAAAGTAGAGTTTGTGTTACATGTTAGTTTTTAAACTGCCAAATTATAGTGCAAATGAACATTAGGCTACATTTGCTATTATTATACATTTAGTGTTGGAATTTAAGCTGAAAATAGGACATTTATTTCCCTGTAATTTGATACCTCTGGGAAGATTAAAAGAAGAGTTTACATTAAGTGATAGTAGTTTTATCACACAAGCTGTAAAATCAGTTCTTCAATTTTAAATATTTAGGTGTGTAATTGAATTTTGAATAGCTGAGAATTAAAGAAATGATTTTTAATTTTACGTTACTTAGACAGAAATTGTAATTCCAAATGTGTTGTATTGCATAATGTATCTTCTCACTGGTCAAGAACCACTTTGCATCACCGCTCTGTCTCCAAAATATGTACTCGATCATCCCACATGCTCTCCAGATTTGTCTCCTTGGGATTCCTTTCGCTTCTCCAAAACTAAAATTGCCTGGCACAAATTGCCTGAAATTGTTTTATCACAATGCGAGAAACATACATACATGTATACAGATTTTTCATTATTTAATTTTATTAAATATAACACAAGCAATAATATTTGGTGGGAACAATTTGAAAAGTGAAACGGACATTTAAGGCTTCCGATGCAAAAAGCCAAAATGAAAGTAATGGAACTTCTGTGCTAACGCCCCTTGGGCTAATAATATAATAAACATGGATCAACTTTTTGGTGAAGTAGTGATTGCAAATCTTTATGTTAGCTAATTATGAAATTTGGAAAAATACAAATTGTGAAGAAAAATGGATACAACTTTTCAGTCATTTCAAAGAAAAAAACATTTCATTGCCCAATCTTGTTCATATTATGGAAGAAATTTTCAGCATGCTAAGCACATCAATGTTAGTTGAAAGAGTGTTCTCAATTATGAATATCATGTAGTGTAAAGAAAAAGGTAGAATGGCTGAAGCTTTGCTAAGCAGCAAAAATAACAGTGAATTAAGTAGCAAAATAAATTTGGTACTGGGAAAAGTGCCATTAAAAATAACAAAGAATTTTCAAAGGAAGTTCACATTATTAAAAAATGTGAATAGCTTCTTAATATTGTGTGTTCAATTGAGTTATTAAAAATTTCTTTTAATTCATTATTGCTTTTTGTTAACAACTTCTTTATTTAGCCCTTTCAATCATAGGTTTCATTTTCTGTCGCAAATATGTTCAGAGAATTGCCCCGAGTTGAGCAAAAACTGCCTTGGTTTGTGCAAAAAATATTATGGTTAATGACTATTTTTTAACTGTTGGTTGTAGGCACATGTATTGAAATCCTAGTGTAGTAAACCTGGTTTATAACTCTCCAATCTTCTGGGACAAAATTAAAAACCTTTTTCCCTGTTGAACCTGTTTGTTGAACCCCCCCCCTTGTGATTTTGTTTGGCTTTAGTAAACATCCAGATATATGGAAATTAGAGATAAAGACACTTCATGGATATCTTAAAATAAAACTTTTTTTCATATTTTTTTCCAGAATTACAATGAAGAAAATCAGTACCGTGTTTGATGGCATATAAGACGTACTTTTTTTCCTAAATTCGGTCTAAAAAAAGTTACCTGCGTCTTATACGTGAAGGACACAGGTTAACTTTCAATACTGAATGCTATTTTTAGCCCGGATAAAGGTCTAGACACACATAATGTTTTCTACATCTGCCATAATTATTTTTCGCATGCGTGAAATATCTATCGCCGAAAAGCGGCAAAGCTCGAAGCTGATGTCGAAGTTCGAACAGGTTCGACGGTCACATTACGTTTATGGAGCCTTTCCTTCTTTTTACATAGACTTTCTTTGACTCAGCCGACACACGTGTCAGTATCGGTGCTTAAAACTATTTGTTAAAAAAAAAAATACTCTGGAAAATATGACTACAGGAAACAAGACATTAAACTATACAATTCAGTATAAACTAGTAGTGTTAAACTATGCCAAAGTGCATAGAAACAGAGCAGCAGCAAGGCATTTCGGTTCACTTTCTACAGAAAAAATGATACGTACTTGGCGACCACAGAACTGAAGACTGCTAAAAAACAAAAACATAACCTTTGATGCCCAGCTCCATCTTGGCCTGAACTTGAAAATGCCGTAAAAATGTGGGTGATAGATAAGAGGAAATCTGGGATAAGTGTTTCAACTAAAATGATATCAATGAGGGCAAAGGATTTGCAGAAAAACATGGGAATCAGAACTTTTCAGGGTCTGAGGGCTGGTGCTACAGGTTCATGAAAAGGCAAGGCTTATCAATGCGCACAAAGACAACTATTGTACAGAAAATGCTAGCAGATTATGAATAAAAAATACTAGCATTTCATAGGTTTGTTATAAATGCACGCAAGAAAACTTCTTTTGAGCTCGGTCAAATGGGAAATATGGATGAAATTCCACTCACATTTGATGTACCTTCCAACATGATTGTGAGTATTAAAGGGTCTAAATCAATAACCATAAAAACCACAGGTCACAAAAAAAATCCGATATACGATAGTTCTAACATGTTGTGCTGATGGCACAAAACTACTGCCGTTTTTCATATTCAAAAGAAAAACTTCCAATGGGTGTAATTGTTCATGTTCATCCGAAAAGCTGGATGGACAAAGCTGGAATGAAACTGTGGTTACAGAACGTATGGGCAAGGCGACCTGGTAGACTCTTAAGAAAACCCTCTTTTTTGGTTTTGGATCAGTTTAGCGCCCATAGAACTGCAGCCGTAAAGAATAAAGTGAGAGAATTAAAAACCCAGATAGCTGTCATTCCTGGTGGACTGACTAGCCAATTGCAGCCTTTAGATGTATCGGTGAATAAGCCATTTAAGGAAAAAAGTGCGAGAATGGTGGAACAAGTGGATAGGAGAGCCACATCACGCCCTCATACCCTCAGGTAGAATGAAGCGGCCCTTTATTTCACAAGTGTGCGAGTGCGTAAAAAGATCTTGGGAGGACGTAAAGGCTGAAGTAATTGTTAAGTCCTTTAAGATGTGCAGAATCAGTAATGCTCTTGACGGAACAGAAGACGACTCATTATTCGAAGAAGTTGATACTAGCGATGACGGAAACAGCAGTGATGACGTTATTCTCGTTTTCGATGATGATAATAGTGAAAAGATTTTTATGGTTTTGAAAGTGATTAAAGTGTAATTTCATGATAGGCAATGTTTTCCTTGAATCTGTGTTCTTTGTTGCTTCTGCTTTATTTTGTATTATGTTTGATTGCTTGCCGTTCATTCATTTATTCATTATTGAAATTTACATATCATGTTCAAAATAGCTTGCCGTTTGTCCATTTTCCTTAATAAAAATATGTTTGGTAATTGCATTCAATGATTGTTTATTTGGCTTTTATGAAACGTGAGAACTAAAAGTAACCATATTTTAAGTTATTGTGGTACCACACTATCGCTCGGACTATTGAAACTTTTTTTCCCTGTGTGTGGCCTTCTAAATAAGGGTGCGTCTTATATGCCGTCAAATACGGTAATTCTTAATTCATAGCTGTTAACTCTCCCAGTTTTTCATCACATCTCATAATCTCCCAGTAGATCACCAAATCTCCCAGTGCTTAATTTTAAGCCTTTACTAAGAAAAATGTCTCCCAGCAATAAATAAATTAATTGAATTAATGAAACATTAATTAGCCAAATTCCGTTCTCCCATCTCTAATGATTTTCAGAAATGTTCTTATTTAATTTTATTATCTGAATTGTGTTTTTTTCCCCTAATTGCATTTTATTGAAAATTACAGGTTTATTACTCTTTTATTAAATTTTTCTAATTAAATTTCATTTAATCTGAGTTGTCTTAATCTTCTGTAGACATCTGTAGATTTTTTTATAGGAAGATTAAAGCTGTGTTTAAGCAATTAATGTTTCTATTTAATTTTGTTGTTTTTAGTGCATTACTAAATTTATCCCTACAAATACTATGTCCATTAATTATTAATTTGATTTTCATTGTATTTAAAATTACTTTGATAAATGAGTTCTTTAGTACCTTAAGCGGGATTTTCTTAGTACAAAAATCTAAGAAATTAAAAAATGATCCAAAGAACATAAAATTTAGAATATCCAATCAACTGTTGATATATTTTACATCAGATGTAAATTACAAATAGTTAATAAAAAGTGAATTAAAGTCAGTTTCTTTGAAATTATGTCACCATTCGATGTGATAATCTCCTGGTTTTTAGGATTTCAAGGTTTTGCCAGCTAGGCAATCTATATATGTATATTTAATCAACAAGATCAACAATATGTGGATTAATTGTGTGCATGCATATTTATTTGTTCACCCTTTAATCATCATCAACCACCTTTAAAATTTCACCAAGTACCAGAGGATCATGACTGACTCCATTGAAAACCTTGATCTAATCTATAAAGTGATGAAAAAAGATTGAAATTCTGTTTGATTGTTAAAGCAAGCTGTATATAGAACCCTCAAATTACTTCAGCATTAAATTTAGAAAAAAAAAAACTAAATCAAAACAGGAAAATTAAATTATGTGAAGTACGTATCAATGCATGTGGATAAAATTTACCTTAAAATAATATGTGCCTATGTTAAAACTGATCTCCGTGATACTTCCATCCATGAGCTGAAACTGAATCCATTTGCAAAATTGTTTAGTCAGCTTTTCCAACATCACTTTATTTCAGGTTTTTGAAAGATTTTATTAGTCTCTTGTTTCTCAAAGGCTACATAGCACACAAGACCCCTTCCTCCCCAAAAAACTCAGTGTTTACAGGGAAAGGGCAGTTTTAGAAAAATTCCTTGCTTACCCCCAAAAGGGATTGAACATATTTGACATGTTTCCAGCAAGAAGCATTTCATAATTGTCTGGACTTTACTTAAGTTTTTTTGTTAAATCAAGAAATTAAAAGGGGATTTTGCATTCAAGAGCACAAAACCTATTGCTGGTAAGTGTCCAATGGGCAACATATCTCATTTGCTTATACCGCAGCACATTGGCTGCAGTACCATTTTAGAATAGGTTATATTTATTCATGTTCAAGTGTACTAATTATTATGTACAGCAGGGATGTCAAACTCATAGGTACACTTGGGCCAAACAAACAAGGTTTAACTTTAGGCGGGCCGCAAAAAAAAAAAAAAAAAAAAAAAAAAAAAAAAAATCATAGAAACGTAGATTTATTTTGAATAATACAATAATAAAAATATATATATATTTATATAGAAAAAAACACGAAAAATTTGATGTTTACGTCGTGATACTTGACATCTCTTCTCTGCTATTATCTTTCCTATTTCGGGAGATATTGTGTTTGCAGTGATAACTTTCAACGCTTGAGCATCATTAATACGGTTTCTAATAGGAGACTTATTACCTTTTGTGACTGAAAATAACTGCTCGCACTGATAAGTGCTACCAAACATGGAAATAATTTCATATGCGAATTTTCGAGTATTTTCAAACCTGGCTGGTAAATATTTGTAAAATTCAGGCACGACCACTTCAATGAATTTTGCTTTCAAATTTGAGTTGCATTGAATCTCGATCACCTCCATTTGCATATGGCTGGGTACTGAGTCAATACTTATTGAGAAAATCGAAGAAAACAAAAAAAATGTTTCTTCGAGGGAACTAAAATCATTAAACCTCATTTCAAATTCAGTTGTTAAATTTGCAATTTTTTCTGCGTATTTTTGATACGAACAAGTATCATCTAAACTTGATTTGTTCATGCTGCAAGTCGGGAAGTGCGTCAGATCTTCATTTTTAAGTTGTTTTTCCCAAAGAACTAGTTGACATTTGAATGCTTTAATTATGTCAAACATGTTCGTAATGATATGATCTTTTCCTTGTAACGATAAATTTAAATCGATTAAGTGTTTGGTTATATCAGCCAAGAAAGGTAAATCTTGTATCCATATTGGATCGTAAAACAAATTTACGTCTTGATTTTTCGTTTTTAAAAACTGACATATTTCTTCTTTCAAATCCCAGAATTGTTTGAGAATCTTGGAGCAAGATAACCAACGTACCTCGGTATAGTAGGACAAACCCGAATATTCACTATCTAATTCACTTAAGAAAGCAGTGAATTGACGCTGATTTAAACCTCGAGATCTTATAAAATTTATAACTTTTTATGTATATGACAAAACATTCTCCATATTTATTACTTTCGTGCATAAAACTTCTTGATGTATAATACAATGCATATGATGAATGTTTGAACCGTGAATTTCACTAAGTTTTTTCCTTAGTAATGCTACGAAGCCTTTGTTTTTCCCAGTCATTGATGGAGCGCCATCTGTAGCTACAGAATTTAATTTTGCCAAAGGTAGATTGTATTTCTGCAGAAGTCCAAAAACACAAGTAAATATATCTTCTCCTGTGGTAGTACCAGGCATCGGTATTCGTTCCAGTAATTCCTCAAAAATGTTAAAATTCTTGTCACAAGAACGAAGAAACACTGCTAATTGAGCTTTGCCACTAATGTCCGTGCTCTCGTCACAGGTAATGGAGAAACTTTCGAAACTAGATGATTTTGCTTTGATCTGATCACTTAAATTCGCGGCTAAATCAGTAACTCTTTCCGCAACTGTATCTCAAGACAATGAAATTGATTGAAAAGCCTTCACATTTCCAGGACAAAAAATTTCTCCAGCTTTCATTAGGCATTCCTTGATGAAATCACCGTCAGTAAAAGGCTTCGAATGTTAAGCTATCAACTCGGACAAGACGTAGCTTGCATGTACCGCCGCTTCACTTTCTTGCAATACTTTACTAAACATGGGCTGTTGCTTTTTCACTCCTAACTTGAGCTCTTTCAACTATTCTTCTCTCATTAATCCTTCGTAATTGTTATATTTTGATTTGTGTTGTTCGTAATGACGTTTAATATTATATAACTTTGGTACATTAATAGTATTATTACATATCAAGCAGATTATTTTATCTTTTATTTCACAGCAAAAATATTCTAATTCCCATTTTACTTGGAATATTCTATGTTCGTCAGCGATTTTTCGTTTAATTTTACTACCACTTGGTTTTGATATAGACATACTGAATACAAAGGGCTGGAATAAACACGGTTAACGTTAAAAAGTTAACAAAAATTCATTCTTTCCAAAAGAGATAAATCAAAATGCTGAAATATTTCTTCAAAAATATTCTAACAATATCACAAAATGTCAAACGTTTAGCAAAAATCAATTCAAAACAGAGAAACTAATTCTATCTCACAGCGAAATCGCTACAAATCAATCACAGCATTAAGTAAACAAACGGTTCGCTAGAGCTAGAGCTACTACTGAGATGAGTTGTTTGTTCTCGGCTTTTATAAGCTTTATAATTAATTTCTCAAATATACTGGAAACATCTATAAATATCTGGATTTTTGTGGATGGCAACAGCAATTACGAGATATTTATTTATTAGGTATTAAATCCACGCGCTGTTCTATTTTTAACCTTCCAACGCAGCTGTCTTTTCAAAAATCGTCTGCGTTGCTAAGGCAACATGAAGCAAATCTAATTACAATTCTAAATAAAAAAACTAAATAAATAAATAACTATGAAATCCGTAACAATATGAATTAAGTAATAATTAATAATAAAGCAAAGTGCATGCACATGCATGCACCAATATATCGTACAAAACTATGATTGGAAAACTGAGACCATGAGTTCGGCCACATTCGGCTATCGGGGGATGCGTACAAGTTCTGAGTGCACGTGTCCCCCAAAAGCCGAAGGTAGCTGAACGCAAGCTACTCACACGCATTTGTAATTTAAGTAGTGTGTGTGTCAGCTCGCTGTTAGTAATCTAACAACACTGAATAAATTATCGTTAATTACCTAGCAGTAAACATTTCATTTTTTTCTTCGTCGATATGTTATTTTATTATTATATATTATTATTTGCCGATATATTGGCCGGGCCGCAAAAATATTTGTTGTGGGCCGCGAGTTTGACATCCTTGATGTACAACAAATGTCTGGCATTATGCATAGTATTTTATTAATATTCGGAAGAAAATTTTTTTTGTAATGGATTTGTATTTTAGGCATCATTTAGGATGTCCTTTTTTAGTATATGACTACACTTTTATGTTTCTGTTAAATTATAGTTAGAAGGATTAGGGAAGCATTACTGTGCCTATATACTAATATTATAGTGAAATCTGTATTAGTACATACGTAAAGTATGACCTAAAATTTTAAATATTAAATAAATTAGTTATTTTGAGAAAAAGCAAATTATATGAGTCGTGAGTGGCTATCTATCTTGCACTAAAAAATTGGAAACCTGTATTGTGTCTAAACAAGAACAAAAGGGACCCTAATGGAGTGTTCATACACATAAAAGCTTATTACAAAAATGCTTTGCAGGCACAACTGATATAAGCTGAACTTTGCTGCTAGACATCCACACATTGCTATATCAAATAAACTGATATAAGAATTTAGTTTAAATGTTCTAATTTTTTAACTTGTAGAATGGTACAAAAGTTTACCTCTTGCAGTGAAGTGAACACAAATTGACATCTGGTTGGTGATTTCATTGTATCATCTACACATTATAGCATGTGCAAGTTTACTTTCCCTGACTGCCTGTGGCTTAGACCCTGTTGCACTCGTTAACAAAACGGCAAATAAATGAGTCGTTTGGGGACCACAGCGAAGAGCTATAATTATAATTGAAGATTTAAGTAAACTTTAAAAATATTAATGGCAGGGATGGAGGAAAGTGGAATTGGTCATGCATTTCTGGTTCAGACGTTAATGAAAAAAATAATCAAGGAGTTGTTACTTTTTTTAATAAGAGGCATGAGATATACTATAGCAGTGATCCAAATTATGAACAAAGGTTAACCACACTAAAAGAACAATTTAGATACTTCTGAAGCCATACTAATTATCAGGAAAAGGAAGGACATAGACATTTAATATTATTAAAATAATAAAATTGACTTCCTTTTTCTTAAGTATTAAATAACTTTTAGATTGCTGATTTGAAAAAACAAAATGTTTTAAATTTTCATATTGTTTACTGAAAACTTTAAGAAAGAAAAAAGTGTGCTGTTTTAGCATATGTTTCCACTATATATTTGCTATAATTTATGAATTATGTAATTGTTATGTTTTAATTGGTTTTGAGTTAATTATATCATATTTAAACCTACGTCATTTGATCATGTATCATTTGTGAACTCAAACTTGGTATCAGTGCTGCTGAGGTATGTCATAAATACATACTGCATTTGGAAGCAGTACCATAAAAAATTATACTGGAAAAGAGTGGATCAAAAATTCCTTTTTAATCAAGAATTGCCAGAAATTGTACTCTCTGTTATTGATGAAAGATTATTAGTATGAAAATTTCTACTGATTATTATCTACTTCAATCTGTCAAGAAATTTCAGAAATATATTTCCTGTTATAATAGGGAATATCTGTTGGATTTCTTGTCAACATGCTAAAAAAACTGACCAACTATTCCAAGAATGCGTTTGGTATAAAAAGATAAAAAGATCTGTGAAGGCCTTTGCAGAATGGTCCTTAAGAAAAGATATTTAAAAACCTCTATGTATTTAAAGGTTTCCCATCTGCAGTGGCTTAAGCAGAATGTGAAAAGATCTGTAGTATAAGCTTGATGTATTTAATCAGGCTTTTTAGATATGGTGGACTTGTTTGTACACATCAAGTTTCTTCTCAAAACATTTACAGCTGAAGTTTAAACTTCTCAGATCAAATATATGCTGGGTGCATTGTTCACAATATAAACAGAAGTTCCACGTAGAATGAATGTACTCATGGCCGAATTAAGACAATCAGAGCCTCTAGGGAAGAGTTCTTTCAGGAGTGCCTGATGTGTATTCTGTGTCTACAAAAGTTCTTACCCAATATTTATTTTCAGAACCTTTGGTCTTAGCCATATACTTCCAATTACAAAAATGCTTTAAATGAGACAAAGAATCGTGTTTTTGTATTTTTAAATTTAAAAAAAAAATTGTGTAAATTATGAAATATAGCTTTTTATATTCGTATAACATTTGAGAAGACAGAAAAAGATGAAGTTGTAAGTAAAAGAACAATATGTAAAAGGTTTTTGCTATTCTGAATCAAATGAATGTACATAGAAACAATCTAAGCATGCTCGATTTTAAGAATTTGTAACTTATCAGTTAAAATAAAGTTCATTGTGTCTGATTTCCTTGGAGGTTTATTTTAGCTGAATGAAATAATGTTAAATGTATAAGAAATTGAATGGGGCATAAGAGTTTGCCTTTTACATGCAGGGGTTTGTTAATCCAGGTTTGCTATAGTGGGGTTTGACTGTAATTTTATCGTAAGAAAATCAAGAGAGGAAATGGCATGAATAATTTAATTTCCGGAGAATGCGGTTACAGTAAAGAACTTAACAGATTAAAAGTATTCATGTATAAACTACTGATAATGATTGTAATATCATTTGTAACATTCCAGTAAGAATATATATTAATATTCTAACATCTAATGAAATATCTTCATTTCTCCTTTCCTTTATCTTCAGTCTTGTCCATTCTTATCATCATTCCCTGCTACTATCTAGGGCACAAATCATTCAGTGTTGATGGATATGCTGTCTGGGTTGTCTGTTGCAGCTTGCAAATTATTGCCATCATTTTTGTTACCATTTAGTCTGTCTGCTCACATGCAGTGAGAAGATAACCACATTCAGAATGTTTTAAACATTTTGCAATGTCATTGTGTTAAAAAACTGGGTGGGTGGGGGAGGGACATGCATTGAGTAAACTCCTTCAGTAACATAGAGTGGTAATCTTTCATTGGTAACTCCTTCATTAACATAGTTTCTAGTGAGTAGAACAATGTCACAATCTGTTGATTCCATCATGGAAGTTAAGAAGTTTGTTCAAAAGTACGAATGCATTAAAATTGAACAGAAGTATATAAATTAGTGTATAAATGGAGATTTGATTTAAGTTTTGTTTAGAGCTCACTTGAGGCTTAAACTGCCATTATTAATAGCTAGCCAGCACTTCAGGTAGTTGATGCTCTTGAGACAAACATATCTTGAAAGTTATATTATAATAATTGGCCCCCTTCCAAATTTTAATTACATATCTGTGCCAGAAGAAAAGAAATTCAATATAAATTTATATTTAAAGTTTAATTTGAGCAATGCATTGCATAAAGATGTATGGAAATTTCCTGTTATGTTTTTACCACCAATCCTCGAATTCCATATCACAGATTATGTTCTTACTGCATTAATATAATATTAATGAGACATAGTGCACAATAAAAATTAAGCTTTATTTAGGAACTTCGCGCACACTCCCCGACAGCCTGCCTGTTTCGCTCTGCTCGCTACTCGTAAGAAACTTCTCCTCTAGGGTTGCCACACTTATCGGAGGGCGCAAGGCGCGCTCCTTATCGCCATCACCACAGAGTTTCCCCCCAGTTCCTTTAATGGCTATTCAAAGGAACGACATAGGTTATGAAATTATCTCAGAGTATCCGTGCTGTCAGGTATTTTTTTTATGATTACAAAATTAGAATATAAAATTAGAAAAGATCAAAATGCAATTCAATATATAACAAGGTATTGACACATATAATAAAAATGAAATAACAAAAAATATGTTAAGATATGAATTTAAAAAAAAATGTTTTAAATTGTTATGTAAGAAGCAAGTTTCTTAGGGAAGTGAACATGTCTTCCCGATCTGGTGACAGTTTGTGTCTTAGAGAGTTCGTTTGCAGATTTATTCTGCTGAACTGTCTTTAAGTCTTTATTTGTTTTCAGTTCAGGCAAATTAGAGTCCGAAAGCAAATAGGCTGGTTTCACACGGTCTATAGACACAGTAGATTTCAGACCGTTAACATCAATTGTGAAAGTTTTGTCTGTTCTAGAAAGGACTTTATGCGGACCTGTATATGGTTGGCACAGAGGTGGCTTTACTCGATCGACACGTAAGTATACATGCGTACACAACTTTAAGGTAGCACTTACGTAACATTTTTCTTGGCAATGTGCAGATGTTGCTATTGGATTCAATTGTTGCATTCTATGCCTAAGATTTGTGATAAATTGTGTGTCATACGGAGATATCTTAGATGACGTTATCATATCACTAGGCAGCTTGAGAGTTGTGCCGTACACCAGTTCAGCACAAGATGACTGTAGATCTTCCTTTACGGCTGTCCGAATACCAAGCATAACAACTGGTAGTGTTTCAGTCCAGTTATTGGTCTCGTGAGCCTTGAGAGAAGATTGTAAATGTCGATGAAATCGTTCAACAATGCCGTTTGACATTGGATGATAGGCTGTTGTTGTGATTCTGTTCGTACCCAAAATGCGCGTGAATTCTGCAAAAAGTGCGGATCTCATTTGAGAACCTTGGTCTGTTGTTATGATCGGTGGGCAGCCAAAACGAGATATCCAACAGTTGAAGATGGCTCTGCAAATGGTTTCCGTTTTCATATCCGGGATGGGAATGGCTTCAGGCCATCTGGAGAATCTATCTATTAGAGTCAAAAGGTACACATTGCCTTCTGATGGAAGTAACGGTCCGACGATATCCATATGGATTTCTGAAAAACGTGCATCAGGAAGAGAGAATGTGCCCAGTGGTGCTTTAGTATGCCTAGTAGTTTTCGATTTTTGGCAAGATTCACAGGATTTCACCCAATTTTTGATATGACGTTTCATAACGAGAACAAATAAGCTTCGCAGTAGCTGCAATTCCTGGATGTGACAGATTATGCAGATGATTAAAGATGAGTCTGCGAAAGGAATTCGGAACAAATGGACGAGGAATGTCCGTTGATATGTCACAAAGAATATTACCATCAGAATATTGGCACGGTTTAAATTCCAGTTTCAAAGATGATGTGTTGTTTTTGAGAAGGTCTTGTACCTCCGGATCATGCCGTTGAGCTTCCAAAAATTTTTTAAAATCCAAAAATGGAGATTTTGTTATGGAATCAATTTCGATTCTTGAAAGAGCGTCAGCAACGACGTTTTTTGAACCTTGCACATGCCTAATATCAGTAGAGTACTGAGAAATAAAATCTAAATGGCGCAATTGTCGAGGTGAACATTTATGAGGGTTCTGTTTAAAAGTGTATATTAACGGTTTTTGATCCGTATAAATTATAAAATTTCGGAATTTCTTAATTGCAGAATAAATAGAAAATAATTCCCTATCGTACGCGGACCATTTCTGTTGACTTTTACTGAGTTTCATAGAGAAAAATGCTATAGGTTCCCATGTTTGTTGAGACAACTGCATAAGTGTGCCGCCGATTGCGACGTCTGAGGCATCTACCCAGATGCTTAGCTGGGCTCCGGGAATAGGGTGTCTCAAAAGGGTAGCCTGAGCAATGGCATTTTTGGCAGCAATAAAGGCTTGTTCAGCATTCTCGTTCCAATTTAATTGTGGGGATGAATCCTGAACACGAGAACGAGATTTCCTTTTATTAATATAGCCTTCTAACAATTTTATTAAAGGAGAAAGAATATGTGCTGCTTTAGGTATGAAACATCTATAAAAGTTAAACATGCCTAAAAATCGGCGAAGCTGAGTGAGAGTGGTAGGTTGAGGAAAATCTAAAATACATTTGACTTTGTCAGGAAGAGGTTCAATTCCGTTTTCACTAAGGTGAAAACCTAAGAAATCAATAGATGTTTGACCAAAGGTGCATTTTGAAACATTTATGCAAAGTCCATATTCCTGAAGTTTGGAAAATAAAGCTTTCAAATGCCTGCAATGTTCCTCAGAATCTTTAGAGGCTATGAGCAAGTCATCGACGAAAGCGTAAACGCCTTCTAAATCCCGCGTGACTTCATCTATAAAACGTTGAAAAGTCGCAGATG
The DNA here is from genome assembly GCF_044657685.1 of Stegodyphus dumicola. Classification (NCBI taxonomy): domain Eukaryota; kingdom Metazoa; phylum Arthropoda; class Arachnida; order Araneae; family Eresidae; genus Stegodyphus; species Stegodyphus dumicola. Next base: position 224,585,768 of record NC_140773.1, on the reverse strand, counting down.
CATTGCATAAGCCGAATTGCATACGGGTACTTTCGAATAAACCGAATGGTGTGCATATGGCGGTTTTGTGGATGTCGGCTGGGTTAATTGGTATTTGATGGTATGCCTTAATCAGATCGACATGACTAAAAATTTTAGTACCGTGCAATGCAGCAGTAAAATCGTCTAAACATGGAATAGGGTATTTGTCTTTTATTGTTTGAGCATTCAATGCTCGATAATCTCCTACAGGTCTCCATTCCAGACTTCCCTTTTTTGGAACCATGTGAAGTGGGGATGCATAATTGCTGCTCGAAGGTCTCAAATGCCCCAATTGCATCATAGTTTGAAATTCTTGTTTTGCTATTTTTAAGCGATCTGGAGCTAACCGACGAGGTTTTGCAACCACAGGTGGACCTTTAGTTATGATATAATGAACGGTGTTATGTTTAACAGGTTGGTTAGGATCTGGTAATCTAGTAACTGAAGGAAATTCTTTTAAAATTTTGTGATATGGTGTATCACTAAATACAGTTTTTACTGAATAAATGCTTGCATTTTTTCACGCAACCGACGGTTTTAAAATGCGTTTTTAAATCTTTGAGACATTTGTTTCTGAGATCAGGCACCAATTCAAAGAAATGGAGAAAATCTGCTCCAAGAATGGGTGTACTAACATTTGCTATAAGAAAAGTCCATGTAAACTGTCGTCTTAATTTGAAATCCAAAGAAAGTGTTTTTTGACCATAAACATGAATAGTAGAAGAATTAGCAGCGAAAAGTATTTGTTGGGACGAATTCCGTTTTTGAGAATTATTTGCTGGAAGTAAGGACACGTCAGAGCCGGTATCGACCAAGAATGAAAGGTTTGTTCTACGGTCACGAACGAACAGGCGACGTGAAACTTGAGGCAAAGAATAAGTCGCCTCTATTCTTTGCTGGTTTCGTTTCCCTGCCATGAACAAGGTTTTGTACATTTGTCATCTCTACACTTTTTCCCAAAACGTCTATGATACCAGCAAACAGAATAATCTCTCCTTTTGGAATTGCTTCTTTCCTTATTGCGATCTCCGCGATTTGGCGAGCGACCACGAGAAAGAGAAATGCGATCAATACGTTTGTTTAATTTTTCTATTTGTTTAAATAATTTATCCTCAAGAGACTGATCGACTGTGCGAGAAACGGCACAAGTCCCTGGGGTTGGATTTACTTCTAAAATTCTGTCGGCAATTTCTGCAGCTTTATCTACAGTTAAATTGGAAACCGCTGCCAAAATAGACTGAACAGTCGAAGGCAAACGTTGAAGGAATAATTCTAACATTAAGTTATCAGGAACATTTAAAGATTCTGCTCGACGTTTCATATTTCTAAGCAAATCGGAAGGTTTTCGAGAACCTAATTCTTCTCCAGATAATAATTGGCGAATTTCTTGCTGAGAAGATTCTCCTGAACGATTTATTAACTCAGTTTTAAGCTTTGCATATGGATCAATAGGGTCTGGTTTCATAAGTAAATCCCGTACTAGTGATGCGATATCTGGAGGAAGATGAGAAACTACATAATTATATTTAGTAATGGATTCTGTGATAGGTTTGGGGGTGGCAAGAGCAAAAGTACTTTCACACATAATAAACCATAAAGATGGGTCTGATCGGTTATAAACCGGAATTTGGACGGCATAAACATCAGACATTGTGCAAGGTTTTTAAGCCAAAATAAAAGCAAAAATTTAACTAAAGAAAATTAAATTAAATGATAAGTAGAAAACAGAATTATAAAATGATCTATAATTACTACTCATCTGTGATCCGGAGGATGAAAACCGATGTAATCCATTACTTCTGGTTTGGAGATCTTGAGTGATGGCTTGTAGTCAAAACCGAAAGTGCTTGAGAACTGTTCATACGATTTAATCATGTCCGGGTCACCATTATGGAAATTTCCTGTTATGTTTTTACCACCAATCCTCGAATTCCATATCACAGATTATGTTCTTACTGCATTAATATAATATTAATGAGACATAGTGCACAATAAAAATTAAGCTTTATTTAGGAACTTCGCGCACACTCCCCGACAGCCTGCCTGTTTCGCTCTGCTCGCTACTCGTAAGAAACTTCTCCTCTAGGGTTGCCACACTTATCGGAGGGCGCAAGGCGCGCTCCTTATCGCCATCACCACAGATGACTATAAATATATTTCTGCAGTTTAAGCTATATATATATATATATATATATTTAAAAAAATCAATTGAAATTTTTAGATATAAATTTAGCAAATCAATAAAATAAGTTGTCTTCCGCTTCATGTCAAGTCTCTTACCTTGAGCGAGATTATTTTACCCACAATTGGTACGTAAATCTGTTTAAAGAGGGCAGTACATATTCTAAGTTGTCAAGCTTGGCTTGACTTGTTTATCTATGTCACTGAATATGTAGTGTCCCTTTCAAGCAGATTTACAAACTAATTGTAGGTAAAATAATCTCAAGGTAACAAACTTGACATTAAGTGGAAGACAAATTATTTTAATTTGTTTGCTAAAGAAAAAAAATTCTGTAATTAATTTTTATCACGAATATAATGCACTAATAGTTCATATTTAAGATAATTAAATTTCTTTATTTAAAAAATAAATTAAGTAACAAAACAAAGAGGTTGAGTCACATAAAATGTGAAACGGACAGGCATTTTTGCGTATGATCAAATTTTTCAAGATTTATGTCTAAAAAATTTAAATTGATTTTTTTTATATTTTAAATTGTAGAAATAAAGTTAGTCATCATTATGCAATGCATGCTCAAATTAAACTTTAAATATTAATTTATTTTGAATTTCCTTTCCTTTCTTCTGGGACGGCATATGTGAGCAAAATTTGAAATGAGTCGATTACTTTTATATCTTGGAAAGTACATGCATTTGGTGAGTTTAAAATATATTCTTGTAATGGTTTTCATTAAAAATATTCAATAAACTTTATAGTATGTGAATAAAAACCAAAAGAAAGTTTATAAGAATATATCCCAGTGCTTGAAAAAGTATGCAACTACAAATGAGTACAACAGCAACCAAAGTTGTAACAACTGATTTTAATCTTCTGTATTTTCTCTCTTCTTCCATCATGGTGTAATAGTAGCACATTCGGGGTGTGTTCGAGAAGTCCAAGTTCGAGTTCCAGCGAGGGCATTGTTTATTTTTCCTCTCTTTTCAAAATAACCTAATGGCTCTAGAGTGGTGCCCAAACTAAAAGATGGTGGACAATAATTCATCACCACCATGATTGGGTCCCTTAATCCCCAGCTGCCCTTTAAAAGGGGGGTATTTTAGAATGCTGTATTGACTCAAATATAAAATTGTGCATACATAAGAATGAATTTTTTAAATATCCCAAAGAGCAGTTAAGTGTCAGCAAATGGATTTCACATTTTGTAAAATAAAACTATTGAGACTCAAACGGAGTATTTGTACTAAGTCTTATGCACAACTGATGTGATGAAGTAAATGCTCAGCTATGTCTTGAATAATTAAGTTATTTATTATTATATATTTTTAAATAAATGCACAAGGTTAATTGACATTAATTTACAATGAAATAATATTATAGCAAATTTTCTCCTCCGTCATTTGGCATCGCTACTTGGATAGCTGTCATGTACAGAGTATAATAATAAAATTAGAATTAGTAGTGGATTTATTGAAATTTTTTTATGTATTTTAAATTTTTAAAAAACTTCTTAAACTTTTAGTACTAAATTTCTGCTTTAACTTCAAATTTTCAATTAGGAATCTTTTTAAAGTTGTTTTGAGGGGGGGGGGGAATAAAAAATAAAATAAAAGTCTTATATATTAAGCCATTTCCGTGTATATGAGTATGATATGTTTTCCATCAGAAAGATAATTAGAAGGCCTCAGTATTCATGCAAAACTAAGTATAATAACGCCGATTGTTCCAATTCTAACTATCTGATTTCAAAATCAAGATCATTATATTAAATTTGAAAGAAATCTAAAATTATGGTGAAAATTCAGTCACAAAGTGCTTAAATATGGATGATTTTGAATGTTAAATGATGATAAAACGTACTTAGCAGAAACAATATGTCTTGTAAAATATAAGTGATTATTGCAGGATTAATACAGGTCCATCAAGTATTCAAATATAGCTATGAGTTAGTTATTTATGTGCCTTAAAAGAATTTGCAGTTTAGCTCCCTTTGAAAGAATTCCCCCCCCCCTGAAACAAAAAAAATTTACATTTTTACTTCTTTTCACGAAGTAAAGGAAGTATTGTAACCATGAAAAATTCCAGGTACCATATTTCAACGAAAAAAATCCATTTTGACCGCTATTGAATGCAATTTAACGATGTTTTTGCCTGACATCTGTACATAAGGAAAGAATAAAGGACTCTTTCTTCTTCTTCTTTTTCCCCCCTCCCCCAAACGTATAATAAAACTAATTTACAATCGATTTAGAAGAGTTTTTTTTTTTTTTTTTTTTTTTTTTTTAAGCTTCGGAACGTTAAAATTTTTTTTAAAGGACTGCTATAACATGTATTTCTGCACCTCCCTTACTGGGTGCAATCGGCCGCCATCAAATGTGTACATATGTTACGGTCAAAGCCCGAAGTCGGCCAGTTTCCGAATTGGCCAGCCAATATCGCATCACAATGACCGATCTTTTCTTGATTTCGGGGTTTGGCCAGCCAGTTCGCGATGCCATTTATGCCATTTTAACGAAATGGCATGGGGCGATCGACCAAAGTCAGAAGAAAAAGGTCATGAGCAAATTTTGGGTGTTTGTATACCGTAATGATAATGATAATCACATTATAGCTGCCGCAGAGTTTTCCGACGAATCTGCCCCTCTTAGGCACCTAGGATCGTCCTTCGAAACAAAGGCCAAGGAGGTACGGTGGTCCTAGGTGGGCTGTAGTGAGAAGGGAGAAGTTTTAGTCAGTAAGGATCTCACAGTACCAGAAACCTCCTAGTCTCTTATGAAAATTTCCTCTCACTTGGAGAAAACAAACAAACAAACAAAAAGATAATCACATTATTTACTGAATTAGTTTATTACAGAAAATTATCAGTATCATCACTTGTTACAACAGTCTTGCTTCAGCACATCGAACATTGGCCATAGAATTCCGGGCACTTCGGTAATTGCCCGCCAAAGTCGCATATACGCTATTCATTTCCAGTACATCGGACATTGGCCACACACCCCGGTCAATGTGCGAAATATCCAGCCAATTCGGGAACTGGCCGAACTTCGGGCTTTAGCCGTAACATATATAACATATACACCCATTCTTAGTACCACTCCACTTATTTATAAGATATAATAAACCTAATTTGCACGTCACGGTGGTCTCCGTCGATATTTCCGGTGCCTTTGACGCCGTTTCTTGGCCTTCTCTTCTTTCCTCCTTGTGTAATATTGGTATTAGCTCAAATAGTTTCGGATTCATTAGTGATTTTTTCAATGATAGGATTATAATCTATAAACTGAATAACATGATTGAAATTAAAAGAAGTATCTTCAAGGGTTGTCCACAAGGATCTTGTAGTGCTCCACTGTTCTGGGGCCTCTTAGTCGATAAATGTTTAAAGACAGAATTTGATTTGATTCGGGGGTCGATGTGGTTGCTTATGCGGACGATTTGGTTTTCCTAATTACAGCTGAATCATTAGAAAAAGTTGGAAAATAAATTTAATAACATTATGAAAATTTTTAATAAATGGTGCTCTGAGGAGCAAATGAAATCAAATGTTGCCAAAACTAAATTTTTATTTTTTCCTAAGTCCGGTCGCCACACTAGGCCTTCTAGATTAAGATTTAACGGTAAAATTTTGAAAATCAATCAAGAATTTAAATATTTAGGTGTTTATTTGGATTCAAAACTCAATTTTAATTATCATCTTAATTATATTCAAAAACGAACTGATTTAATTTTAAATTTTTACAAAAGAAATTACCCATCCAATATTTTGAATAAAAGAAACGATATTTTAAGACTTCTTTATAATAATGTTTTTATACCCATTGTTATGTATGGAATTACGGCTTGGGGTCGCAGAGCAGGGGAGTTACTACACTTACGTACGAAACTCAATTCCACGCGCTCACCCGTTGTTTCCACACAGTCTCGAGTGAGGTGTTTTGCGTCCTGGCGGGCACTCCGCCTCTCTCGATAATCTACAAGTTTTATTATGATAAATCTATATTAAGAAACAATATTTCTGACTTATTTAACTATGATGAAATCCCAGTTTTTGCTGACTCATTTTCTGTCTTTAATTTACATCTGATCCATCTGGCAAACCGTATTTCTATCAATTATAATATTTATGATCCTTGTTTAACCGAATACCAAATTTTTACTGATGGATCGGGTTATGAGGGCGGGGTGCGTTCAGCTTTTGTTGTATATTATTTTGATACTGAGATCTATCACTATAAATTGGGCCTTCAAAAATATAACTCTGTTTATCAAGTCGAGCTCATCGCCATCCTCTATGCCCTTAAATGGATATTGAAAAGTAATTTTGCAAGAAATTCTAACTTCTATATTTTTACAGATTGCATGTCTTGTTTAAATGCACTTTATAATACAGAAAATAATAATGTTCTGATATTAAAGATCTTTACCAAAAACTATCCTTATCCTTTAATATTAAGTTTGGTTGGGTTAAAGCCCATATCGGAATATACGGTAATGAGAGAGCGGATGTGCTCGCAAAAGAGGCTGCCATAGGGAGTGTTTCGGGGACGCCCTATGTTCAGGGTTAAAAAAAAATAGCAACAAGTTATTTATTCGTATTATTTTAAGCAATGGCAGTTACAATGGAATTCTTCTAAAAGGAAAAGTCGCTATTTGAAACATTTAGAACTGATTAGGAAAAAAAAAAAAAAATTATCTTTAATGGTTTTGAAGTTAACCAGTTTCTGACCGGACATGAGCGTTTCCCGGAATACTTCGCTAGGTTTAAGATACAGAACGACGATAAATGTAAACTATGTGATCTGTTTGGTGATGCTAAGCATTTCCTCGAGGTCTGTCCCTACTTTGATGGCTTAAGAAACAATAAAAATACTGATTTTGAAAATCCCTTTTTATGCTATAAAGATTTCGTACAATTATGTAAATCTGTGATGAAATTTATTGACGGTGAGCGCCGGGCAGTAGGAATCAGTGTATGATATTTGCATATTATTGCCATCACTATTTGGTATATTTTAATAATTTATTGTTACCATTGTTTGTGTTTGTTATTCGCGTTTTTGTTTTTGTCTTGCTCTTGTCTAAATGTTTGTATTTGTTCCTTTTGTTCACTTTTATGTTTATAATTATTATTTACACATGATTATTCTCATTTAGATATTTTATGATTCATTTTTTCATTTGTTGAAATGGGCGTGGCCTGTCATGACCATAATTCCAAATTGTTTGGTTAGGCGGGTTGGGCTGCGCCCGCTACTGATACGGTGGCTTGGCAAATGCGGTCAACAGCAGGAGACTGACGTTAATTACAGAAGGGGAAAGTAAACGGCTGTGTCGGGGATCATAAGGGGAGATATATTTAAAAAAATAAGTGTTTCTAGGTCTCATTCAGTATCAGTATATCATTAACGTAATTAATGAAAGCCATTTGAAACCAAAATAGGATTTGTATTAGTAAATTATAGTTAAGAATAATGGCCCCCATTGTTCTGATTATTACTGGAATAATTTAAAGATTAAATCCGATAGTATCTTAAGGTGTTTTTGGAGTCAGAAAAACAAGAATATAACTCATTTTGATTCACTTTTCTTTTCTTTATGAATGACGAATATCTGTTTGCCATACACCTGATCAAATAAGGAATAAGTGTTTAATCCGTAAGATTATAAGTATTGATTAACATTTCCTATAACTACTTCTAATTGAGGCTTTCTAAGAGCAACCCCCTTAATTTTGACTTTCAGCTTTTAATTTTAGACTAAAATATGAGCATAGAATCTACCTTTAAACAATGCGATTTTTTTTTTAAACTCTGTGGCATGAGAGTGCCTAGTAATAATAGTTTTAGCGTCGCTAAGAATCATTTTCTGGATTCTCATATTGATTTTTTTCCAAAAAAACATTAAAAGCTGCAATTGACGAGTATGAGCAATGCATAATACATACATATATAGCGTAAGCATACCCATAAAGAAAAATGAACCCCCAACAAAAGCTGATCGACTGCTATTGAACTCTAAAGAGGGGTTTATCAGAGGGAAAATGGCAATTAAAATCAATTAAAATTCCATTTAATTGATTTTAATTATTTATTTACTGTAGCGATTTATTACTTATTGGATTGGAATATTTGAATATGAATTAGCTGAATACTTAAGAAAAATATTATGACTGCAAGAATCGGGGGGGGGGGGAAATTTCTTGAATATTTGCTTTCTTATAGAATGCAGATGAATTCATTTTTACTCAACGAAAATCAAAATTTAGTAGCTAATTAATCTGTCCTATATCGAGCACTTTAGTTCAGTGATCCGTATTAATGTGCACTTTTTTTAAAAAAAAATTAAATGCTTCAAGAATAATTAGAAAAGGGCATAATTCTCTTCTTACCCTTAAATTCTTCAATAAGAAAACTGCATTTTCAGCTATAACCAAGTGAAATAATTTTCTAAATATAATTCAGTGTAGAAAAAATAAGATACATAAAGGTCTAGGAAATGGAATCAGCGTTGCGATTCTCTTTAAGAAATATGTTGAAGCTTAGCAAAAAGTCTACGAAGTGAAGTAATTCCGTAGAATATTTTCTCTTTATGATTAAATTGCACTCAATTATACTTTATAAACAAACAACATGTAAATACTATTTATTGTATATGTGTGGATGTGTGTGGCTCACTAGCGGCTGAGCTGTAAAATCGTTGAACTCTGGCAGGTCGATCCGGGGTTCGAATCCGGATCGACGGGGATGGCTTTATTGGCATTTTCAAGGTTTTCCCCACGTGTAACGTGCATAAGAGTCAGTTTTGCTTAGAAAGTTCTCCACGAGGCACCCTTACCCTTAGGCAAATAACCGTCGAATGCTTTGCTATAATAATAATAATAATAATAATAATAATAATAATAATAATAATAAAAACAGACCAAACAATAGATATATAAGTAAGTAGCTTAAAAACTGCTATATTTTTACGTATACTTATCAAGTAGTATTTCAATATATATAATGATTAAAAGAAAGGAAAAGTCGGATCCTAACTGATTGTATATAATGTAATCCCTATGAAGGCCCTAACAATTCTTTCTCACTTAAAGTCGTAACCCAAAAAGAGAACAAATTAAACTTCAGATACGTATACAATACTGAATCTAATACAAAAAATACAAAATATAAAAATAAATTATATATGTACGAAACCTAACTATTTATATTGATATTACGTAAATATACGTATGGTAATGAACATTGTATAATAAAGATATTTTATACCTTTTTCTATATTTGGTTCCATTTATATATACCTATACATAGATATATATAATTTAAGGATTCCATTTAAGGATTATAGTAGTAGTTAATACTACTACATATAAAACACAAAAGTGCATCAATAATGTATTTTTCAGTATTATTTAACTTCCTTCTTAAGAATTTTCTGCAGTCTAGTTTGCGTTATTTTATTCATAAGTCTCAAATAAAAACAACTATTGTTTATATGTCATTAGAAAATTAACCAAAAAGCAGCGACCACAATGTAATTGAGAAACAGTCCTTAGCCGTGAAAAGGTTGAAAGCCATTCGGTTATGACTATTATCTCGCATACTCAGCTACTTCGCATACATGGAACATAGCATTTGAAATGAAAAACCCAATATTTATTACAAATTCATTCGTGTAACAAATTTCTGTCTTTCTACACCTATGGCTTTAAAAAAAGATGTTATTTATCTTACAGTTTATCGTTAAGTAATACATTTTCATTGTACAAAATTGCATTCATTCAAAGAATTCAATTCGTATTTTCCTCTGTATAAAACTGAATGTAGAGAAGTTAGATGTTTAAACGACCCCCAAGACCACGAGCAAGATTATTCCCTACTTTTCAGCCCCCCATGTGAAAAAAGGGGTTCTAAATTTACGACCTGACCGCATATAAGGGTATTTCACTGATACTGATACACCCACTCTGTTACTCAGCTCAATGAGCTCAGTTTTTTTTTTAATTCTTATATGGTGGTAAATTGTGCATTTTTTGCTGTAAAAATGATTGAATTATGTTGTTCTTATTTTCCTGTTAAGGTTTTTATGCCTTTAGTTAATCTGCGTGCAATAGTTGTAGAATTATCAGCAATTTAAAAGTTGTTGATAATTCTAAGCCTAATGTGGCTAAGCCTTATTTTCCACTGCAGCTAAGCCTAATTTTTTTACCATAACAGCCATATTTATGTATATTTGAAACATAGCAAAATAGTGAATTAAGTTAGTTTCTGCACGTTCAGGTTTTTTTTTTTTTTTTTTTTTTGGCCGAGTAGGATCAAAAGTAAACTGTCAGATTTGTGCATCGAAAAATGTGCCTTTTTACACGCTGGCTGAATTGCTTGTTTTTGCGTATTAACTCTAATTTTAATTGTAAAAATTGTTTTCTTAATTGTTTTAACTGTATTTGGTGTTTTATATTTTTCTGTATTTTTCAATAGAGCTATTTGGAGGTTTAATGTATTTTTGCCTTGTCGCGAATTAAGAATGGAATTAATTGAATGAGAAATAAATCTCTCATGAAATTCGAGGAAACAAGTTAAAATGAAATGCAGGGGAAAACGCGTAGGTTTTTCAGAAGGAAATTTAAAGGGAGAAGACAGAGAGAGAAGGACATTTTTTTCCTCCTTGGTTTTAAAACAGTGTACATTAATTAATAATAATCTGACAATTAAGTTGTTGAAGCGCTAAGAGGTTTGGAATGTGATATTTTGAAAATTTCAGTTTTCTTCTCGGAATCGAACCTTGGTCTTCAAAATTACAGAGTTAGCAATGTTAGCAATATGTTACAAGTGCACATGAGAAAGAGTATCTTTGACTTTTTTTAAACTTAATTTTTAAAATGAAAGCGTCATATATATACGTCTCGGCGTTAAGTTTAAAAAGAAGACGTTGATTTACACTTAGTAAATAAGTTTGATTCGTTGTCTGTTAGAATTTATTTAAGGTTCTTAACGAGAGATACGGATCAGAATCTCTTTGTCTTTTCTTTCTCTTTAAGTTGGCCATTTAAGGAGAAGATATTGACCTTTTTGATTAGTCCCTTTAGTTCAGTTGCCTCCATTGTTACAATCAGTAGTCTCGATTCGATTTTTATTCCCTTCCTACCTTTCCCCCTTTGTTTTCTGCACTTTTATCAGTTTAATTTCATTGAACTTGCGTAACTAGCCTGTAAAGTTCAGAGGAGAAAAAGGCCCTTCTTTCCTCTCCCTTCTTGCGGAGTAAATTAGAGTGATCGTGAAGTTTCCACAACTCTTGCGGGAGTTGTTTTTAAGTCAATACTATTTGTCGATATTCCCTAAAGCTAGGCCGATTTTTTTTACCCCCCTTTTCTGTGTGTTTCCTTTGTTTTAAAAGAATGTTTTCGTTGGGTTTTAACTGTCCGTGAAGTCTTCTCGGTAAATGGCTGATAGCGACAGAACACAAATAAAGGCCGCCACGCACATTGTGCCTTCCATGAATTCTAAGTAGATGGTCAGGGTTTTTTTTTTTTTTTTATTCCCCTAGTTAAAAAAGTATTTTTTAGTTTTTTGGTTGGCTGTCTTGTCTAAGGAATATAGATGTTCTGTCCCATTTTTTTTTTTTTTTTTTCTAACGTTCCTGAAAATTTTCATTATTTCCCGCGTTATCGCGTGGCGTTACGGAATTAATGATCGTATGCCATTTTAACGTGTTTATGGTCGTATCTGCCCCTTATCGGAACTCGCGACTGATTAAAGCGCTTTTCCGATTTGAAATTACATCTTATGTAAACGACTAAGAATACTGAGTATTTTGTTACGAGACTTTAATGTCAGGTTACAATTTATTTTAACTTATTCAATATTTCTCGTACTAGTTCTATTCTAATTTAGAAATAAAAGAACTTATTTAAAAGATATGTATGTTACATTTTATTCCAAAAATTTAAAAATATCTTCGAAGAAACTACAAACAAGACTTGGATATTCTAGGCAACATGTGATTTCGTTCATATTGTTGAAGTATAACACATCGTTGTCTGTTTTATAGGATGTCAGGAAATCCTGCTTAAAAAATTATCTATGTACTCATTAAGGAGGGTTATGTCTGCTTTCTCATGACTAGCTGTCTTGTACTTCCTTATGTTACTTAGAGGTTTTACTCGCAATCGCAGTATTTCCCGAGTTTTCTGTTAGTGTCACGACATTGTAGTGGATATGTTTTTCGTAATTAGTGAAAGGAACATAAATCAACTTAATAGGAAAATTTTACTACGCAATCGGAATCGTGTTTGCGGGTAATGATTTTATGTGAAGATTAAAACACAGCTGCTTCACCGTGAAGAGTGAATTGTAAAAACGAAGCAATGAGCCGATGACTGTTTTTATCAGACAGTTGTCAGCTTGTTGTTGGAGGCATTGGACGGTTAGTTAATTGACTAAGCACGTGTGAATGACCCACTTAAGGTAAGGGTCGCCTTCGTGGAGATGTTTCTGTGGGAGAAAAGCTCATATTTATGTTGCACATTAGAAACATGACAAAAACACTCATGCACTAAACCTTTCGTCGGGATTTTTAACCGAGCCGAACTGCCAGTGATCATTTGTTTTATCCAACTGGCTAGTGACGGGAGCAAACGCATTTATGATTTCTGTGATCTTCTAGAAACAAGGTTGGCTAAATTGGGAAAACCATGCAAGTTATTATTGAGCTTTGATGACTGACTGTAATTTGACTGTAATAATTGATGACTGAATGTAATTTTGGAAAGATTATTTCGAATTATATTCATCTTGCAGTATTGTTTTTAAATCATTGCTTTAATATGATCTGTAATATTTGTTAAACTACCTCTGAATATCTGACCTTCCAGTTCTTTCTTATAGAGAATTTTATTGCGCAAGGGGAAAGGGTAAAATTTTTAAGGGTAAACCATGAAATTTGGTGACCGAGGATTTGCATTAACATTTTCACCACCTACGAAGCAATAATGTAAATCAGTAATACGTAATCAATGTACACTGGTTATCATAAACTAAGGAAAAATCACAAAAATAGCGATAACTCCCTCAAAAATAAGCCAAACCGTGTAAAATGTGAATATGTTGCCAAGTAAGAGTAGCTTAGAAAAACTGCAATATGCAAATTAGTGGCGCTGCACTAAAAATACGTCATCTGCGAGGACAATAAATGTCCATGTTTGAGAGCAAGCCCACATATTTCACTGTGATATTGACATCAGAAATCTGAGATAGCCAATTCGTAACAATGACCTCCAGGCATCATTTGCCTGCAGAACTACGATGGAAAGCCATTGGGAGACTAGAGGCAGGATAAAGTCAAACAGAAGTGGTCAGATGGCTAAGTGTGAGTCCTTCTGTGGTTCATAGGTTTTTGAGGCGACTTCAAACCACAGATTCGGCATCTAGGAAGGCCAACTGCTACTACGAGCGCCGATGACCGATATTTGACATTATGTGCACGCAGGAATAGAACCACTACTCCGACTCTTCTTAGACTTCCCTTGCTGCAGCCACCCGGAGGTTGGTGTCAACGTCAATTGTGCGTAGAAGGCTTCACAAAGGTGGTCTGTATGCGAGACGACCAGCCATTTGCGTGCCGCTCACGTCACACCATACGAGGGACCGCTTGCAGTAGGCACGACAGCATGTCCACTGGACGCCTGATCAGTGGAGGTCTGTTTTCTTTACGGATGAGTCCAGGTTTAGTCTAGAAAGTGATAACAGGCGTTATTTGATATGGAGAGAACCTGGAACCCGTTATCATCTGTCAAACATCCGTTAAAGAGATGCATACGGAAGAGGCAGTGTCTGTGTTTGGGGTGGCATCTCTTTGGGTGGACGCACAGACCTCCATGTCTCTCCAACGGAAACCGGGAATGTTCCGGTTTATAGAGATTACATCCTTGATGCTTATGTGCGCCCATGTGCCGGGGCAATAGGTGATGCTTTCCTGTTGCAGGACGATAAAGCAGTACCACACAGGGCTCGCATCGTAGATGATTATCTTCAAAAGGAAATAATTATGCGCATGGAGTGGCCAGCTCGATCTCCGGACTTGAATCCTATCGAACACGTTTGGGATACTTTAGAGAGACGTCTAGCTGCTCTCAATCCGCCCCCTCAGACCTTTGCCGTGCTTGCAACTGCTTTGCAAGAGCAATGGCTATCGCTTCCTGTGAAACTGATAGACCGCATAATTGAAAGCATCACGCATCGCTGTATGTGCTGCATTGCTTCTAGAGGCGACCATATTCCATACTTTTCCTATAAGGTACTTTTCCTATAGCAAATTGACACCTTCGATTTGTTCATTTTATAAATGTGCTAATTTCTATATTACCATAATTGTCTGGTAACTTATTTTTATGTTATTTGATACTTTACTATGTGTTGTATATTGTGGGTAAGTTTCATAAAATTAAACATGTAACTTTTTCAGTAATCGTGATTTTTGTGATTTTTCCTTAATTTATGATAACCAGTGTATATTTAAATTTATAGCAATCTTATCAACACCAGTGCACGAAATCAAGATTTCTGTCTCAGATTCTTTTCTTTAATGCTTATTGCCCTGTAATGCATTTTTAAAGTTTAAAAAAGTTTTAAGATCGGTAATGTTTGCGGGTCTTCGGAGGTAGCGGATTTTTTACTTTATTACAGTGGAGTTCCACAAACTCGACATAATGTGGACTGAGAGAGACTGTCAAGTTTTACGGAATAAGGGGTGGGTTTTTAAGAACTCTTAACATTTAACTGTAAATTACTCTAGACGTTTGTTACGTTATTGTTATAGCACAATATGTAAATTAACTGTTATAGCACAATATGTAATTATAGTAAATTAACTGTAAAATTAACAATATTGGACACTGAATTCTAGCACAATAGGAGTTATATAAAAAGAAAAAATACCCTAAGAATTGAGTTTAAAAAAAAGTACATACAAAAATGAAGAAAAATTAGTAGTATTTCTTGGTAGAAAAATATCGTGTGATGGTAGATTGTCTCTCGTGCTCATTCCGAAGACGCAAACAGCGTTTATTGCCAAGTATTACAACATATCTTGAAATTTGTTAGGCAATTTCAAGAATTAATGGCGCAATGCGAAAACAGCGAAAATTACAGAAAAAGAACATCCAGATCTTTGAATAGAACAGGAAAGACATACTCATAAATAATAGTTATATGTATCGTATGTAATATTTGTTCTTTTTGGTCTAGAGATATCTTAAAAATGTTTCTAAAAAGTTGTCGAGTTTACGGGACTATACTGTATTAGCTTAGGAAAACAACTTATTTCTTATTCTAGAAGCCTGGCAAGCTTTTGCTGTTACTGATACTATACTATTACTGATTTAGTGTACTTTAGCTGATAGGCGTATGCACTGACTGCGCTCCGTTAATGCTTGGATTTTGCTCGGGATTCGTACGGATGGTCAGCAAAGAAAAATCCCAGTGTTGCAGCTGTTCATTGTGTTATACGCCGCCAAGCCTTGGCAGCTAAGACACTTCCAAACGAACTCAGTGATATCTTAAAATTATGCATCAAAATTAGCAGTCATCTTAAAAAGAGTGCTTTAAATACTCGACTTTTTACGGCCCTTTGTGAAGATTTGGGAACAGAGCATAAAACACTGCTATTTCATACAGAATTAGCTGGCTCTCAAAAGGAAATATGTTAGCAGGATTATTTCCAAAATCAAACCGAATTGCATGTGGAATTCCTAAAGCCAAGTGTCCAAGTTGTATTGGCTTATCTATTAGATATTTTCTATTCATTGAATTCATTGAAATTGAAATCACAAGGTGGAGATGCGAACACAATGTGTCATCGGGATGCCATCACGACATGTACTGATAAGTTGCTTCGCTGGGAATGTAAAACCTGCAGTTATTCCTGCTTTCACAGATTATTTGGAATCCTGGATGAAGGGCGCTTTAAGGAGGTTAAGGCTACTGATTCTAGGAATAAAATATCAAATCACTTGCAGTTGCTCACTGATGAATTCAAACGTTATTTCCCTAACTCGTGTGTTTAAAATATTTAAAGAATGGCGGCGGATCCTTTTGTGGTTGACCAATATGTGCTCCCAGAAACAAGAGCAAACTTTGGAAATTAAAAATAATTCTACAGTCAGATATGACTTTGAGGAGCTGGATAAGCCATCATTTGGGGTATAATATATATAGTCATTATCAGCAGTTGTAGCAACAAAAACGAAGAACAGAAGCGAACTCAGTGTTGCTAGTGATTTACGTTGCGCACTCTCTTAGATTCAGCCAAGAACTGAATATCTTGTCAAAAATACTCAAGCAAATCTGTCTGATTGAATTATCTGTTCCCCCTACCATATGTGTCTGAAACAGTATATTTCTATAATAAATTATGTTTTTTTATTCTTACTACCCTTATAGGTAGATGGTATTATTACTGTTAGGGAAGGGGGTCGCGAGAAGTTTCATTTTTGACAGTAGGGAGGCGTGAAAAAAAAAAATTTTTTTTTTGTGAACCAATGTTATAAAGATTTGATGTAGAACTATATCTTTCTTGTCATTGTTCACCAGTGATCATTTGAAAAATTGTTTCGTTTTATTTCTAATTTCGGGTTCTGCTTTTTAGATTTTAAACTTTTGAGTGATTTTGAGCAGTCTTTGTAAGCTTCTAAATGGCACGCACAGCGTACAAAGAGCGGGAGAAGATTTGGCAGTAGAGGTATTTGGCGACTTTCAAAATTTTCAAAGTTTACTTTTGAAAATTAAGAAAGTCTCCAAGCTGATCGATTTATGGCACGAAATATAAAATAATTGAAGAAATAAGAAACGAAAGATACGTATTTTGGCTGTGAGTATACAGTAACATAAAATTAAAGGTTAAATAGAACTGATAAAACTTTAAATCTTTGAAAAAAATTAAACCATTTTACTCTTTAAGTGTCTTGTACTGGATTCATTTTAGCGCGATACCAATCACTTTGAGTGATAATAAATACATTGCGTACGGACTGAATGTAGGATACAAATGAAGTGTAGTAGAAATCTATTAAAGCAGTGATAATTTTTTACACAATTACAGTTACGTTAGAATTATCAAGTTAAAGAGACCAGAGCGCTTACCAACGGTCGAGCAGTAAACACTGGTAGTTCGGTTCTGAACACTGGTAGTTCGGTCCGAGGTTCGAATTCCGCGAACGGACTGGCCACATGGGCATTTTTGTGGTTTTCTCCTTGTGTAACGTATTGCCAAGTTTCCCTTATAAATAAGGATATATAATATAAAAGCCAGTTTCCCTTAGAAACTCCACCACGAAGGCATCCCTCCCTTTCGTGCAATGCCTTAATACTATTACCCGAGGTCGCTGATGGCTGAGCGGTAAAAATAGATAGCTCGACCTGAGTTCAAAATCAGGGTAAACAGACTGGCTGTATAGGAGTCTTCATGTTTTCCTTTATGGGTAACGTGAATGCAAATAAATTTTTCCCTCCCATTTTATTTAAAAAATTCATATTGCTTTAATTTTTAGTAAGTATTATATTTTTAATTTTTAGTAAGTATATACCGGGTGGCCATAATTAAACTGACAGTGCTCACAGTGTTCTGTAGCGCGATCTATTTGCGAGAATGACGCCACATTTTGTAGGAAGATTAAACAAGACGGGGGGACGAAGGATTCCACGAAAAAAATTAGTTCAAAAATTCACCGCTAGGGGAATATTTGGCGCTGTATAATAGAAAATAGAGTGTTAACAAATGCAAATTAATACGGAATAAAATTACCTTTTATTATGGATATGCCTTATGGAATATGGATATGCCTTTACAGTACGATATGGAAAATCTTACGAAAGATTATCAACTTCTATCCGTACAAGATCAGCCGTGTACAGGAGTTACTGTACCCCGACCATGATAAGCGATTGACTTTTGCTCTCACCTTTCTTGCCAGAATGGAGGTGGATGATGCTTGGCCGTGATAGGTAACTGTTTGGTGTGGGTTCACAGCGGAATTTATCGTAGGTTCATTCTTCTATGAGAACATTACCCCGACAGGACCGGAAACCTGTTCTGTTACCGGAGAGAAATATCGCCACATGTTGAACAGCTTTGTTATTCCGGCACTTCAGCAAAGACAATGCCTGGGGGAAATCATTTTCATGCAAGATGGAGCCCCTCCACACGTTGCTGTACGGGTGCAACAGATGCTACGACAGAAATTCACAACAGAAAGAGTCATTAGTCGCTACTTTCCAACTGCATGGCCACCTCGGTCGCCTGATCTTATCCCATGCGACTTCTGGCTATGGGGTTACCTTAAGTCCAAGACCTATCAAGGAGTGGTCCAGGACCTGGCTATGTTGAAGGATAACATATCACGGACTGTACGGGAGATTCCTGCAGACATGTTACTTTCTACTGTTGTGCATACTGTGCACAGAATGCAATATGTGGTCCACAACAACGGCAGCCACAATGAACCTCATTTGAGTGCAAAATAAAAGGTAATTTCCGTATTGATTTGCATTTGTTAACACTCTATTTTCTATAACAGCGCCAAATATTCCCCTAGCGGTAACTTTTGGAACTAATTCTTTTTTTCGCGGAATCCTTCGTCCCCCGTCTTGTTTAATCTTCCTACAAAATGTGGCGTCATTCTCGCAAATAGATTGCGCTACAGAACATTGTGAGCACTGTCAGTTTAATTTTGGCCGCCCGTTATATATAAGTAGTATTCATATTTCGGTACTATTCGGTTTCGAGGGCCGTAAAAAATCGCCAAACTATTGTTGATGCCAATGCTGCCAAAAATAATTGCGGCAACCCTAATATTTGCGACAAGAAGGAAGTATAATAGTAAATAACTATTTAAGATTGATGTTTTAGTTTAGATGAAACGTTAATTTCATATAATACTTTTTTATTATTATAATTTATATGAAAAAGGCTAAACATGATTGAATGGATGCCTGCATCGCTATTTCGCTACCGACTTATCGCTAAAGCATAATTTCATCTCGTTGGTTGTTCAAACGTAATTTTCTATAATGAATGATTCCTTTTCTTTGAAAATATTCTCGGTAAAGTGCAGAACCGCTCACTTATTTGCTTGCCGCTTTTTACAAGGGTAAAAACAATTGGATTTTTGTCATTTTCTTTTACTTTTTAAGTGAAAATAGGTCGATGTGTACATAGATAAAGTCAAGGGTGTGTGCGCAGTGCCATTTTTGTATAATTCTAGGATTTTTTTTAAGTGAAAATGGGTCGATGTGCACATGGATACCGAGTATGTGCAATTCTTTAAAACTAATTTTAAATTAAAGCTAATTTTAAATTAAAATAAATAATTAAATAATTTAAAACTAATTTTAAATTAAATTAAAGCAGGGTGATTCTGCACTTTACCCAAAATTCTATTGCCGAGTTTTCGTCATGGGCAACTCCCAAATTGTTAATCCATAGAATATCAAAAAAGGATTTAAAAATTAAACTAGCAATTTCAGTGGCGTCTTAAGAAATGTAGAACTATATAAACTTACGCAATCTGAAATCAGCGCGTACGCTAGATTTGGCGCGCTGTTAAAATGGGCGCGTTTGCTAGATTTGGCGCTTTTGCGCGTACATTTTCGCTGCAATTTTTTTACGGCCCTCGAAACCGAATAGTACCCATATTTCTTTAATTTTTAGTAAAGAAAATTAAGAATTAATTCTTAAAAGTTCTTATTTTTCATTTTTGAGCTCTCTTCCAATAATAAAAACACCGCAAATTTTTCACTTGCCCAAATATATTTTGAATTCATTGCAAGGTACATTTCTTTTCGTCTTATAATGCCGGAATTTTATCGCTTTTTCTTGTGATCCCATGATATACTATTGAGGTTTAAATTCTCTCTTCCCCAGATTTATTGCATGACAAAACATCTTTGAATTCACCTTCAGATGTGTTATCTGATTTATTTCCAGAGCCAGTCTGTTCAGTTGATGAGGCGAAGCTTTCATCTTCTGCTTTGTCACCTTAATTTCTCATGGAATTAGTAGCATATTCATTAAAAACTTTGAAATCGTATTTTTACTACCTTGTACGAAGTAAAAAGGAAGTATTGTAATCACGAAACGTTTCAAGTAGCATATTTCAACGAAAATATCCATTTTGACCGCTATAGAATGCAATTTAACGATGTTTTTGCGTATCTCAATTGCTCATCTGTCCTCACGTACAGATGTATTTTTGTACGTGAGGACAGAATAAAAGACTGGTAAAACTCTTTGGTAAAAGTTTACAATTGGGTGCTCCTTGTTTTTTAGCTTTCTTCTTTTCTTCTTCCGATCTTGGCTTCAAAATTCTTTTTTGACGCCAAGATCGGCGCCAGGAAGGTACAATTTCAAGATGGCCGCTACACAAAACCAAAATAAGAAGCCAAAGAATTGCACAAATTTTGTATCCATGTGCACATCGATCTGTTTTCACTTAAGAAAACATCCTAGAATTGTACAAACTACGCATTGCGCACTGCTTTCAAT
Source organism: Stegodyphus dumicola (assembly GCF_044657685.1). Lineage (NCBI taxonomy): Eukaryota > Metazoa > Arthropoda > Arachnida > Araneae > Eresidae > Stegodyphus > Stegodyphus dumicola. The sequence continues at coordinate 224,565,034 of NC_140773.1, read as the reverse complement.
TTGTCCATGTATACGTCGATCTATTTTCATTTAAATGAAATCAGGAAACTAAAGTTAAAACTCTCATGGTAACCAGAAGTGAGGTTTCATCGCTAAAACTTAAAACAAAATGTCGCTAATCGAAGGGGCACCCACTTCTACGCTAGATCCGACTCGTTTCCTCCAAAAAAAAAAAATTATAAAACTGCTTTGAAATGAATTCTGAAGAGAATTTTTCGCGGTGTCTCTACGTACGTATGTATCTCGCATAACTCAAAAACGAGTAGCCTAAGAACGTTGAAATTTTGTATATAGGACTGCTATAACATGTAGATGTGCACTTCGTATTTTGGTTGCAATCGGCCGCACGAAACGTATATAAATATATTTATATATATATACACTTTGTTAATGACAAATTGCAAAAATTTCAAGACGAAACTTTGTGCAAGTATTTTTATGATTTAAATCTCTCGGAAGAAAATTTTTAAAAGCAGGTTAAATCCTGAGAGAAAGTTTGTTTGTGACGGCTAAAATCTTTATTTGTTTATTTTTGTTTTACTTACTTAAATTTAACAGTAACAATAGCTTTCAGTGTAAGGGCGGATTGGGGAATCAATGTATCTACCCCTTCCCCCCCATATTCGTTTGATATTCAGTTAAGCGTATATTGCCAGTGTGAATGAAAAGTTGAAATCTAGCTAGATTTGGCAAGACAGCGCTGTTTTGGAGATTTAATGGAATTTTAATTTTTAATTTTTTTTTTTTTTTCCCCCGACACTGATCAAATTTGGCAAGAAGTTCTCCATTGCCGATCAATAAACTCCTTTTAACGATATTTTTGGAATACCTATAGAATGTTAAGTTTTTTTTTAATAACTAATGCGTATTTTTAATTGGAGTAGATTTTGGTAGAAGTTCTGTGAGAAAAGTTTCTGTGTGTTTGGTATACCTTTCGTGTAAGTGTGTAATAATTAAAAGAAACAAGAAAGAAATTTAGAATCGTCAAGAATAAACAAGAAATTTAGCGCAACGGAAGACCTTTCGTGTAAGCGTGTAATAATTAAAAGAAACAAGAAAGAAATTTAGAATCGTCAAGAAGAAACAAGAAATGTAACGCAACTACCGTAATAGAAGGTTCCAAATTGTGATACGCACATAACAATTCCACAGTCAGCCTTTAGTGATGGTAATTTTCCTGTCAAGCGACATGGCCGTTTTCGTCTGCGTACTTTTTGTTTTATTCAAGGTTCCAACTGTGTTGATTGACGAACCGTGATTTTTTTTTTTTTTTTTTTTTTTTGCTTAAATTCAGTTCTAAAATATGCGCTTGTTTAATTTCTCCAGAAATAAAATATTTTGCCTCAAAATTGCTAAAGGGAACAATTGTTTTGTTAAAAGCGATCGCCACGAATTTTCCACCAGAATGATTTTTCGGTGGAATTCCTAATTAGAATCTGAAATATATATGTAATAATTAAAGTTTTGCGATTAAGTTAAACGAGGACTTATATCATTAATTTTTTTTTTAACCTGTAAAAAATCGCCAAATTGCGCCAAGGCGGTCGCGTTAAACGTTAGTACCGAAATTTATAAGAAAAACAAAAATCTGTAAGACTAACATTTTACATGCTTTTCCGGTAGATATATAGAGCAAAACTGTAGTTAAATATAAAATAATTACTCAAACATTTGTGGGTTGGCTGTAGTAGCGTGTATAGTCGAAAATACACCAGACACACAGCAAGTCTGCTTCAAACAGGGTAATCGGAAAGTTCTGTTGATTTTATTAAATTCTATGTGATTTACTGTAACTGTTGTTATAGAGGTAAACTATGTAATTTGATTAAATATGAGGAAAACTTCCATTTTTTCTCTTAGGAACTGTTTACAGTTAACAAAGCTTCAAGATCTACAGTCACGTTGGCATTTAACCATTGAAAGTGAGATGGATGAAGATTTGGAAACCGCTACCCAGTGGCAACCTGTTCAAGTTGGAGACAGTTTGCCAAAACCTGAGGTGAGTATTAATTTTTAATATTAAGTTGTGTTGAAATATTTGGTGGCCAGTTGTGTTTCACTAGTACAGTTCACACTTAAACTATAGGGTATTTCCTCCCTCCTTTCTGCATGCCTTTGTGGTGTAGCGGTATCACACTCGGCGCGTATTCGAGAGGTCCAGGTTCGAGTTCCAGCGAGGACATTGTTAATTTTTCAAGTCTCCTGCTTCAACAAACCATAATGTCTGTAATGTTTATTACTTTCTGATTATTGCCCCGGTTTCCTCACGAAAAGTTACCAACTCATTGGCTACTTTATGAATTGGCAAAAAATGCTTGTTTGGCTAATTTTTGGGGCCATGGGCTCTATTTTATTAAGAAAATTTCCAAATTTTTCATTCCAAGCCATTTCCAAATTCTGGCTGGGAATTCACAAAAATTTTTGTTATGAATATCATACATGAAAACACATACACGAACTTATTTAAATTTTTTTTTTTTTTTTTTTTTTTTTTTTTACATTATGTACATTAACATTATTTGGATAAGATGTGAGAGAAGGGGGAGTATTTCTAGAATAGTTTCCTGAAAAAATAGTTTAAAAAAATTTTTACATCGTTCATTACCTTAATAAAAATTATCTAAACTGAAAATGCACTGTTTTTCTATAAATAAATAACTACTAATGATATTCAGTAGTTCCTCATATGAAATAGGGAAATTAAAATCATGTAACATCTAAATTAAAAAAAAATTTTGCTTAATTATTTAATTTTGAAGAGATGCTGATTCCCATAGAGAAATTTGCTATTTTCTTTATAAAGTGGCCATCACAAACAGTTGATAGAGTTAACAAACTTAAGAAACCGAATCTGTGACAAGTAAATTTCACGATAACCTAATGTTGCGATTTCAAGTTTAGTGAGATTGTACCTGAATTTTAGCAGAAGGTTGTTTTAATAGATTTTTTAATGTTTTCTAATACATCACATAACTTTCAGTGGTTTCAACTAAGTGAAATAATTAATTTACATATAAATAACAGTGTTGAATATAACCTTATAAAATGCATGTATATGTTTAACATATTTATTTATAGTTAAATTTTAAAAAATCTATATTTTATTTTTGATTTTACATGTATTCAAACTATTTTATCAAGTAGCAGCTACATTTAACTTCTGAATTAACTTCTGAGGTTAAATATCAAGGCTAATTCAAAATTAAATTTTTCTTAAATGGCTTGATTAATGTTTCAGAATTTAACATTTGTGTGTGATTTTAGAACTTCATAATATATGATGTATTCAAAATAATGGTTTTCGTGCTCCCTTTTTATATTCTAACATTCCAAAACTTTACTTTGTATTAAAAAAATTCTGTCCATTTTTCTAATATTTCAGGTATCCACAGAAGCGCTGCATGAAAACACGGCTGCAGAAATTCAGGTTGCTGAACAGCTGGATGTATTGATGGGCATTGAGTCTAAATCATTAAAAGCAACCATCCGCTGTAGTGTATTTGATGATGAAAACAAAGAATTTGAAGAACCTGTGTTACATTTGAGTCCTCCTGTTCTGAAATTAGAGTGAGCAATTTTATTTCATAAAATTTATTTTTAAAATTTATTATCTATGTTTTAATATATACTCCATTGAATAGTAAATTTAATGTGACCACCTTGGCACAATTCTGAGATTTCTTACATATGCAGACAAATAATGGCATAAGTCCTTGTTCTATTCAGTTATAAGAATATACTTATTAAATATTAATATGTACACATGTCCCTTTTGACTAGTATTTATTCAATCAAAACAGTTATTTCCATTAGTGATTTTACAGCAAACACTGTATTACTGCAAAACTTTTACTGCAATTTCTTGCACTGCAAACCCTGTGTTCCTGCAGAACTTTTACTGCAATTTCTTGCACTGCAAACCCTGTGTTCCTGCAGAACTTTTACTGCTATTTCTTGTACTTCTGACAATTCCACAAATGCATAGATTAGATTGAATTTAAGGCAAAAGAATGTCCACAATTTTTCTATAAAAACTTTTCATACAAAAATGGCAATGTTGCTCGAGTGAAGAACTGTTGTGTGCGCATTTGCCGGATTTGGTACATCCTGAAATTTTGCAGAGGTTGCACTATTATGCAAGTACCAGTTTAAGGTGTTGTGGTGTTTTGTAAGTATAAATTTGACAACATATGCGATGTCGAAATGGCTATTTTAGGTGTAATGTTCAATAATGATGTATCATTATGTCTTTAACAAGACTAGTCATATTTAGGATGGCTGTGTACAGATTCTTGGAGATCAGCACAGAAGGTTACTACATCAGTTTCATATTGTTGGGACAAATTAATAATGTACTGAAATAATATTCAATTCTATCTGAAAGTTTTTATTATTTTTTTTCTTTTACTTAATTATTACTAATTAAGCATGTTGCAAAACTTTGAGTTTTCATATTTTGCAGATATCTAATTTTCAAATCACAGTTATATTTATTCAGCCATCTTTTATGAATTCTATTTTTTATCTAGTAGGGGAATGTGTAAATCTTACAGCTAGTTTATAAACAGATTTATTATTTTTTTCAGATTTAATAGAGTTGTTGTGTATTAGTGATGCATATTAGACTTATTAGTGTATTATATACTTAATTATATGATAATAAAACTAGTCATGGTATGAAACTTTTCATATTCTTTTGTTATGTTCTATGTAATGAGAGGGAAGGCCAGTTTTTTTTTGGGGGGGGGAACCATCTCTTTGTATTATTATCTATATGCTCAGATATTAAAGTTTATCAAAATTATCTATTAGTTTTGCTAAATCTTTCTTCCCTTAAATAACGAATATGTTTTGAAAAGATGTATTTCTATTTTGAAAAGATGTATAAACTGTTTCTGGGCAGTCCTTACACTAATAGTGTGTTCACCATCTACACTATTAATTTTTATCGCTGCAGACCTGCAGATTCACCACATGAGAATAAAAAATGTAGCACAGCACATTTGTACTGATTATCTATATTCATCTTCTATGGGTACTAAAATGTGTTCGATATTTATGAAAGTTGGTGATGAACTGAATAATATGTTAGTCAAATGATGACAAGTTTCAACAGGTTCAAAATCGTACTGTTTTAGTAGATGCGTCATAGTGAATTCCATGCATACTCTCGCAATACCAAAAATGTGCACGAACTTATGTACTGACCCAATATATTAGAAGTTATTTACTAGAAATTGAGTTTGGCTGTGAATGTAATTTTACAGCAGTTTTGTTGGAGGAAGAGGTTGCAATGATATCGAAAAAGCTGATATTCGCTTTGAGGCTGGAAATACAAACTGACGTGCTGCAATATGTTTTTATGTAATTGGAAATAATCCCAAACAGATGCATGTGACGTCATCAGATTTTTGTGTCTTGCACCACAGATTGTGTGAAAGAGTCTTTCAAATAGCCATTGTGTGCTTATGACTAATTGTCACTTATTCATGCTGTGGAGAAGCAAATGAACAAAATTGATAAAAAATGACATGAAATATCTCATTACTTGCACAAAATGAACAAAACTGATGTGCAAGTAATGAGATATTTCATGTCATTTTTTATATTTCTCGGTCTAACATATGACGGATATTGCATGTAAAGCTTGCATATTTTTCAAATATATTTCAAATTTCCAGTTTCTTTGGAGGGGGAAATTCCCCAATGTGTGGATTCAGACAAATAAAGTTAGCTTCGGACATAGGGGGTTGTGAAGCACTACAACACTTCCTCTAAATTTATTATGCAAATTAAATCAGCTTTCAAAACAACTCGTTTTAAAGCAGGAAAAAAACAATGTTTTTGTTACTCCCACATTTTGATAGGAATTGATGAGAAACCAAAAATTAATTGCTGTATACTTAATTCATTTTTATGATTTAGCAGTTTATTTTTGATGGATGATTTAATAATATTTATATTTTCCAGATTATATGCAATTAAGTGCTGTTGTAGGGAAAAATTAAGTGTCATTGTGGTTATTTCACTAATTTCTTTTCCTTTTTGAATTTCTCGCTAAAATTTTGTTTTATTCTAGTGATTTGTGATAGTAATTTTTCCATGGATCTGCAATAAACAACCTTAATCTTTGTTTAGACTATGCCCATTAATCTGCTGACTCAGCAAGAGTTAAGAATACAAGTAAACAAGAAGTTAACTTTAGATAAAAGGAAAACTATCACATGTAAAGAATATGGAAGTTAAAATAGTTTGTGTGGCTCTAAATATCTTGTGGGAGAAATATGCTTTATAAAATGCTTATTCCTGAAAATAAAAATGTAGTTATATTTACGATTTTCACAAATAAAATCTTTAAGCTTATATGAATCTTATTTTTATTTTTATGAATATAATTTACTTTTTTATAGGAGTGGATTAAATTTTAAAACAGATGAAACAACAGAAAACTCTTATCCTGAGGCGTGTGTTAGAGATCGATCCCGTTTCTGGCGTTCTTTGAGAGCTGCAGTGCCCATTCAGTTTGCTTTAGTTGTTCTGTACTGCATGTCATGCTTGATGGAGCCTCGTTGTTGTGAAAATGTAAACAATTTTGATTTTTCCATCCTGCCTCAGCTGCGGTATCTTCAGGGGCCACCTCCTGTCTGAGGGAAAAAATGACATTTTACTTCTGTGGCACAAATATTATCATTGTGTGTGCAAGTATTGTCATTGTGTGCACAAGTGTTGTCACTTTTTTACTGAATAGTGATTTATATTCATATATATTTGTTTATTATGACAGAAAACTGTAATCGAAAGCAAAGAAAGAATATTTGTTTTTGCAATACCAAAAATTTTTATTAATTAATTGGGTTTTAGCGCAGCTAAATCTATTTAAATATTTTTCTCCTGTGATAAAAAAAAATATATATGTAATTGGTTTGTGTTGTAATCTATTTATTTTTATTTAGTGCATTTTGATGTACAAACATCTGGATGAGAAAATGTTTTTGTTTTTGTCTTAATTAAAGACAGACTTTTAAACCACAAGAATGTTAAGTACTAAGCAATACAGAAATCTTAAGGTGCTAAGCTGTTTAGAAACAAAAGTAAATGAGTATTGATAGTTAATTCTGATAGTTCTTGATCGTTCTGTCTGAATTGCTACATAATACTTTTCATTGTTCCATTATATATTTTTGGTGTCGTATTGCATTTAAGTATCTAGTTGTCCGTCAATAAAAGTTGGGGAAGTCGAGTTTTCCCTCATTTATTGTTTAAAAAGTTCTGTGCAAAATATGTTTGTTATTTATGTTTCTGTGTGTTTGATATAAACAAAAAAGAAACTGTACCTGATAAATATGGGTTCAGCTATTTATTCTACCGCATGATTTTTTTTCTTCACCAAAGCTAGTTTTTCATCTGAAATGATCCGTAAGAGTGACATTTAAATTAAAATGTTTCCTGAAGTGCCAAAATTTCAATTTACGATTGCGCAGTGATGCTATTGTTATTTATTGTTATATCATCAAGTCATATTTCATTATAGTAATATAGTTTTTAATACACCAATTAAACTTTTCCTCATTTCAGTGCAATTTTATATTTTTTTATGTCAAAAAAGCTTAAAAAAAAGTGTAATCGTTGCGTAACCTTTTCTTTTGTGATGTGTGGGAATAGTACGACTATTTTTGCCCCCATCTCCAGCATTCTAATGTCTTCCTGTCAGTTCTGTTATGCTAATTTTAACCTTTTACTGGCGTGGTGAAAGTTTATATGTAACTGATTTAATCATTTCCTGTAGACCAATAAAAATGTTCTATGCATATACTGAACATATAGTTCCAATATATAATTAGTTAATCATCAAAATAATTAATAATTTATCTTAAGATGAAATATATTGCTGCCGAAAGTTGAAGCTATAAAGATGCAGGTAAACCATAATGCTTGACTCTACTGGGATGTGTACCATACCTATTGTTTAGTACGTTAGTTTTAGTGTTGAGTGTTCCTGTGTGAAATAACAAGTTCATTATTACTTTTTTATTATTTTGTCGTAATTTTATTAAAGCATAAATATCTCTTCTTCAGTAAATAAGAATACTAATCTTGATATATGTTGATTTGCTGTAATGGGGACGTCGGATCTCATTATTTATAAATCACTGAAATTATTTATTTATACAAAATATGTTTTGATTGTATAGATTATATATAAAAAAATAAACTTTGAATAAAATATTTAAAGAAATAAGCTTAGAAAGATTTTTAAATGTTAAAACTGAAAATAAGAACAAATAATAAAAATATATTACATTTATGAAATTCACAAAAGTAAATAACTTGTAAATTTTTTTTGTTTTTTGTTTTTAATTTTAAATTCTGAGGTTTCGGTCAAATGCGGTTTCTGAACTATTTCGAGATTGGAAAAATGTGGATGCTGTCGTATGTTAAAAGTGAACTTGGATGACCATCAAGAATTCCATTTATCACTGTTTTTATAATTAATAATTAACAGAGAAATAAAAATGCCCTATCTCTCTTTCTCTCTCTCTTTTTTTTTAAGTACTTATAGATGTTTCATTTTTATTACTAACATTTCATTGGTTATCTCTCTGTACTTCGCATAATGTTTCAGAAGTTCAATATTAACTTCATATTGCATTTTAATTCATATCTTATGAAAAGTTATATGAATGTTAATTAAGATTCGGCAATTCTTAATTCTTTTAAATGGTCATTTTCTTGGCATCTGTACCTGATTATTTTACTGTTTGGATTGCGACATTCCACAATGCAGTTTCTTTTGAGACATTGCCATAGCATCTGAAATTTTATTGTTTTAATGCAGTCTTCCATTCACTATTTTAAATTCTGATCCTTTTCTCTGTGAGTAATTATTTAAAGCTGAAATTTTTTAGTTTAGTTAAATCAGCATATGCATGCAAATTGATTCATTCCATGTATCGATTGTATGTGTTCTGATGCAAATATTTTTATTAGTAGTAATCTGCATTTTTATTTTTTGGATATTTTTATTTTAAAAGTATTTCAGTATGGTTGTGTTTCAAGAATCGACAATATCATGCACTACAATGCAATTTTAATAGTGAGAAGACTTAAGCTATTAAAGAAATGATGGACCATTTTTAAATACATTATCATTTAATTCAGCGAAAGTCATTAAAACTTCACACACAGATATGCAAATCTGAATGCTGTAAACACTGCCTTATCATTTCATGTGATGATATTTATTTGTTAAAATTGTTATTAAATCTGTTTTTAACAACTATGTTTAATTGAAAGTAATTAAATAGATAAAAGAATTAATTCACTTTTAACTGGTGACTTACCTAACACTCCAATGTGTAATTAGGAATGATCTTTCATTCCATGTTGTTAGTGATTGTATACTTAATATTTGTAGACATTTTGAGACACAATTGAAGAGGTGCATGTTATTCTCTCACCTTCTTCATCTTATTTTTATATTTTTTATACTGTTCCAAAATGTTAACTACTGATTGCTGCATATTTGATCTTGTATTTGCAACACAATGTTGTTATTATTCTCTGAGAACATGATGCCATATTGTGAACTTTCTTATTGCAAATATGAAAGCAGTAGCACTTTTTTAAGGCTTTGCTCTTTAAAAATTGTTATTAAAAGCTATATAATATTCTATATGTAAAATGAGTACTGCAAGGGTTGAAATCAATTCTGTTGATATATTAGCCTTGTTGCAGGTAAACTTAAGAGTAGTTTCATAATTGACGTTAAAATTTATAAGCATGAACTGTTCATATACTTCAAAATTTGCTTATTTTCCCAAAGTAAGTGAATCTGGCACCTTAAATACTTTTTATTAATGTGTGATTAAAATTGCTTATATAGAAACTGAAGTACAGTTAATTGCTTGAGATATAAAATCTTGATTTCATAATCATGAGTAAACCAGTATATATTCTAGTCGTGCATTTAAATGGGAGTGAAATAATTCAACTTAAAAAAAAAAAAATGTAGGGCATTTTATATTATTTAATCATCTGGTTTACTTAATATATTTCATACACCTGTTGTTTTGTAATCTTGACAAAAAAATAAAGAAATATTTGCATCTTTTGTGAGAAATTATTTATTTAAATGAACACATTTAAAGTATGAAAAGTAGTATCTTTTATCAGAATTTATATTGTGTGACACTAGAAATGCATTTTTTTTAATATCCAATAGGGTTAGTATTTATTAAAAACAAAATGAAGATAAAAATTAAGAAATTCATATATTTTTTCAAAATCTGTGTTATACAAATTGTTTTTCATGAAAATACGCTGAAGAGCCAAAACATCATGACCACCTGCTCAATAATGTATTGCGAGACTTTGGTCTGCAAAACAGCTTGAACTCGCCTTGGCATAAGCTCTTGGTAGATGACTGGAGACCTGTTCCAAATGTCTAAGCAGTGATCACAAAGATGTCTAGATATTCCAATGTGGTGTTTGGACTCTGAGCTGCCGCTGCATGACATCCCAAATGCTCTATCAGGTTAAGATCCGGCGAGTTAGATGGGAAGGACATTAATTGGAATTCATTCTTATGCTCCTCGAACCACTCCAATGCAGCTTTAACCTTGTGATATGGGGCAATGGCCTGTTGAACGATTCCATTTCCAGTTAGGAAGACAGATGCCATGTAAGGGTGCAATTGTTCTGCAGTAGGTTCAGATAGTCCGCAGATTTCATAGTGTGTTCTACCATAAGTAAGTCCCAGAGCCAACCATGAGAACATCCCCTTATCTACCAGCTCGTGTTTGAACTGCTGTATGGGAGGAGCAACTGTTCACCTGGAAGACAGCATACCGTGATATGACCATCAACGTGATGATTGAGAAATTGGGATGTATGCAAATGCCTTCCACTTATCATCTTCCAATCTCCGTGTTTCCGAGCCCATTGGGACATCTGCTACACAGTCCCATATACAACAGTGTCCCATGAACGATTTTCAAAACACTTGCACTTGGACCTATACTGTATTGTGCTGTCGGCTGAGCCACTGTCTGGTACTGATTTTGCTGCACTAAGCGGGACAGTCTTTGGCGTCCTTTTTCGTAGGTGATGTTTGGAAATTCAACAACTTGGCATCTACTGCTGGTTTCACCATCATTCATCCACTTTGCATTAATTCTGATAATGGCAGATCGTGAACAATCTACCTATCGTGCAGTTTCAGAGATGCTCATTCCGAGTCTTTGGGCCATTATAGTCTGCCCTCTATCAGTTTGCTTAGATCAGCAGTCTTTTCATCACTTGCAAAGGTAAATGCAATAATAATACCTTACCTTGTCCAACAGCAGTTAAATACCATTTCCTTTTATCACATGCCCTCCACGTCATCCAGAAGAGTTCATTGAAAAATGTGGGGATGGTCATACTCAATTTGTAAGCAGTCTATTTTCATGATTTGAAAGATAGATTAAAAATCTTATGCTCCAAGATTGGCAACAATCTTAGAATTGAGAATTTGGCAAAAAAGGTAAAGAGCTTATGAAAGATCAGCAGCAGCTTTAAGAGTTGATATTTCGCAACACCACATATATAATTAATGATATTAATGCTTAATAAAAGAAAATTCAGAAAAATAGACTAGGCAGAATACTAGCAGATGAACATTAGGTAATACTTAATAAAAATTGTTCGAAAAAAAAATTAATGTCTTTTAATGCAGCTGTAGTCTTAAATGGCGGTGATAGGTCTGTATAAGTAATGCATATGTAAATATATTGGGCACTTGGTCAATCAAGTGCTTTACTGTGATTAAATGGTTAAGCTACTGAAATTTGTGTTTTGTTCTAGTAAGATGGACTGGTTGTATGGCCTTTTTTGTGCATATCAGCCAGTTGCTGTAAAGTTCTTCAAAAGGCATTCTTTAATTAGTCTGAGAACTTCTGAATGCTTTGACCTTGTACAATTAACTTGCTAATTTAGTAATACAGAAATAATATAGATACTGTATTTAATTTTTTCTTCTCTTCCTTTCCAAGAAGTTTAGTACCTGAATACTTTTCAGTAAATGTTGAGGCCATTTTCAAAAGGTAAATACAGAATCTGCCTTTTACGATGATAACCAAGATCACTGTGCTCGTCAAAACTGAAGGATTAGTGTATTTCAAAGTCATGTGATCATACACCACACGTGACCCTTCCCCTTTGAAAAATCAAAAACTTGTATGAATGAAAAACTATGGTTGTAAGGGCACTTGTAAGCTAATAGAACAGTCTATGCCAGTTATTGTATAAGCCGTATAGTTTGCAATTATTATCAGAGGAACAACTGAATATAAAATGGAATGCTACAAGTGGTGATTTATTACCTGAGCAAATGTATCAAAATTCTTAAAAGTTGGAAATCGCGTTTACTTTGAACATAAAAGGCGAGTGCATGTTGCTTATATTTTAAGTGTGTCGCATGTTTTAGTTTAAAACACATTTTGGTGTTCTGTTGCACCACCATATTTTCTTGTTCTTTTAACAGTGGTATTCAGGTTATAAGTTTTAATATTTTACTGATTTTATGCTTGTTGTACACATTTCCAATGTTCATCAAATGACTGACTAGTTGACGTGTTATGAAATTCCAGTGTTTAGCTACTGTATCTGTCCATCTTTTTGCAGGTACTGTTTACCATTAGTTTAAGTCTATGAGGATCAGGTGTTGCATGTTCTCTCTGAGACTGTATGTGGGTAGTCTTCTTAATTATAGTTCTAAGGGCAAGATATATGTCATTGAAAGTTTATTGAGGATCTCACCTAATAAGCAAAATTGCTTATTTTTTTTTATTTATTTATTTATTTATTTATTTATTTATTTATTTTTTTTTTAATTTTCTTCTTCTGCACTGTTGTGAAGAAGGTTGAGAGGGAAACAAAAGTTTGTTCTTATTTTCCAAGTACAGAATCGCCGATGTTTGATTAAGGCTGCTGGAAAGGATCCAGATTTCTTGAACACTGATAACTGATGATGAAATATTGTTTTATCAATATGAAACAGTAATGTTGATTTCACAGCTATGAACGCAAGATGCTGCAGGCGAGTCTCCGTTCACAACTTTTTGTGACAAAAGGAAAGAAAAGTGTTATTGCTGTGTTGCAGGTAAGCTAAGGAGGATTCTTTCTGATGGCTACTTATGTAAGCTTTTAGATTTGAATATATCACTGAAACAAGCATTTTTTAAACTTCTTCGGTGCTTAACTAGTAACATGTCAAATCCCAAGCAAAAGGACTTATGCCTGAAAGAAAAGGATATATTGTTAAAAGATTTTACGTTCTTGGTTATTGCAGACAAAGAAAAACTACGTTTGCAATTTACTTGGACAAGACATTATAATTAATGAATAACTTGCAAGTGGAAAAAAATGGAGATGTTGAGACTGATTTCCTAAAATGGTTTCAAGCTATAAACTAAAGAGTATTTCTATGTCTAGAACTTTTTTTCACTTATTCTCGAAGTTCTAGGACGTAGTTTAGTATCATCTTAACAAGTTGGAGAAAGAGAAATACAGCATGGAGAAGTAAAAACCCCGAAGGACTAAATGAAAGCTATTTTACTTGGGTTGCTAAATTAAGACAATTCACATGAAATTTGTAATACAGTAGACACTGAAGTGCGTTATAGAACATTACCAGAACACGCATTAATATTTAACAGTGAAACAACAGCTGGTTTAAGAAATTGAAAGAATGGGTACTTGTGGGGTCTTTGACGTATTGGCAAGAATGCACATGGCCGCTACGGTAACTGAATATCAGTTGCATGGTTTTGGGTCCGAGGATTTTGCACGCGATGTACCGAAAGTTGTCGAAGGTTCTTGAGAGTACCTCGCCTCTAAAGTTAAGTTTATAGCAATGCGTTATGTAGTTGAGTTCTGTTTTGTGTCTGAATGACTGAAATGAGGTCCCCTGTTTTTAAAATGCGACGTTGGAATTCTAAAAGAGATCTAGTTAGATTTAAGCTTGCCAGACTTAATTCTCGACATGCAGGTAAGTAAAGTTTTTAAGTTACTGTGGGTATGAATAATTTGTAAATGTACAGAATTGAATTAAATGTTAAAGAAGTCCAGAAGGGTGTCTTATTTTATCGTATTTGACTTAACATTGTACGTCGAAGCCCGCTGCAGTTAGTTAAGTAAGAAATATTTAATGATTAAAAAAATTTTGAGTTGCATTCATGACATAGAAAATGGCGAGCCAACCGGGATTCTATTTACACATAGTTGAGAAAGTATTGTGTTATTTGCATTACATTATTATAGAGGTAAAATTTTATTATTTTACCTTTCCATTGAAAAGGTCAGGCATTTAATCGTCTTCAGTATGTAAATACGCATTTATGCTTGAAATAATTTTGGTTTACTGTATATGTTACGACCTTTCTTTATTTATTTTTATTGTATAGAATTATATTTTCGGGATTGTTGAGTAAACACTTTATGTGGGATTTGCCAGGTATTTTGATAAAATTGCAAATTTTAAGTGGGTTTGCATTTAAAGGTAAAAATGAATGTTGATATGCTAAAGAATAAACGTACAACAGCACGTTTTACTTTTACCAGAACGAGTGAAGTTTTAACCCTTTGACTACTAACGCTACATATGAGTCCCACTAAAAGTCTAAAAATTACTGCTGGGTTAAAAAGTACTTAGAATCTCCTGAATATTGGGGATCATCTTCCAATAGTTGGAAAATGATGACACCGCCGTGCTCGTTGTACACAGAAGAACAAATATGAGTTGCCCAATGTGTAATGTTGGGTTATGCAAAGAATGCTTTACCCTGTACCACACGATGTACAATCTATTTCACTATTTCATATAATAAAGTTTGCCAGGATAATAAGTCAGCTTATAGTAAGTCGATCGCTACGTGCGGGACATACGTATCCCACCATTAACTACGGCTGGGACATATGTGTCTCAGACTTTGGCTTGGAAATCGTTTGTTGAAAATTTTTGATCAACAAACTCAAGGATTTCCAAGCGAATAATGGCAACACTGTAGGCGGAAAAACGTTTTTATAATAAAGTTTGCCAGGATAATAGTAAGTCGATCGCTACGTGCGGGACATACGTATCCCACCATTAACTACGGCTGGGACATACGTGTCCCAGACTTTGGCTTGAAAATCGTTTGTTGAAAATTTTTGATTAACAAACTCAAGGATTTCCAAGCGAATAATGGCAACACTGTAGGGGGAAAAACAATTTTATCTCTATGGCGCCAGATTGTGTATTGGAAATTCTAAAGATACGCTCTTTTAAAATTATTTTGCGATATTGCTGTTGAACTGAATTTTATGATTTAAGTGCGAAGAACGTGATATTTATTAAATAAAGACAACACACAAAAAGTTAAAAAAGTCCTTTTGGGCTTAATATAAAAGCTAAAAAGCTCTTAGTTTTTTTTTTTTTTTTTTTTTAAATTTTTAGTCCAAAGGGGCTTTGTTCCTGAAGGACTATTGTTTTCGCTTTGCGATTTTGCGTTGAATCACTATAAATGTCCGTTTCACTTTTCAAACTGTTTCCACCAAATGTTAGAGTCCTGCATTATGTTTGAAGAAAATAAATAATGAAAAATCTGCATAAATGTATGTATATTTCTCGCATTGTACATAGAGCCATCGAATTTTGAATGACGTCATCCTTCTACGAATATGAGCATGTGGAAGATCAAAATTTGGTACGTGGAATTTGTTTTATGATCGATTTCATATTTTGTAAAATTTTAACGAAGTTTTGAGTAACAAACTCAACGATTTAAAAGCGAGCAATGGCAACACTCTACGGAAATTTTTTTTCATCTCCAGCGCGCGGAACTGTGTATCAGAAATTCTCAACACATGCTCATTTTAAAATTATTTTGCGACATTGCTATTGAACTGAATTTTGTGGTTTAAGTGCAAAGAACATGATATTTAATAAATAAAGGTAACGCACAAAACGTTAAAAAAACGCACCCTTTGGGCGCAATTTTAAATCTGAAACCTTCCAGAATTTATTTATTTATTTATTTATTGTTCATTTATTTATTTAATTATAAAAGTATTGTCCAAATCTTACCTGTAATGAGTTAACAAAGTTTTCAAAACTGCTGCGCTAAGTTTGAGCGACATTGATATTCATTCAGCAATCAAGTAATCTTGATGTGACAATCTTTCGGGGAATCATGGCCCACATTTTGTTAGATGACGTTTTTTCAAATTTCAGTATAACCGCAAGTGTTCCAGTTTGAGGACAATTCCAGAAAGAAAAACACAATTTCATCCGTCGTATTTTCGTCACGACTCGAGTTTCGCATTAGATCTTCCCTCTTAATCCAAAGTAGTCAGTTATTAACTTTCAAGAAAAGTAACGGGATGTGCGAAAGAGAAATATTTCCAAACATTTCGAACCACGTTTTGTTTGTTTGTTTCACTTTTCCTTTTCCCTGGTGTGGAAAAGAAGTTTCCCGCGTTTGAGTGGAATCCATTGGGAGCAGCGATATACTACTCAGCGCAGAAAGTTTGGATGAACACTTTTCGAGTTTTGATGAGTCCCTTTTCGCTGTCTGGGGTTGCTGTGAGTTGTTGGCATCTTCTCAAATCACCACTAGAAGAAAAGGGAAAGAAAAAAGACGAATTTCATCTTTGAGGGGCGGGCTAATGTGTCTTCTGAGGAAGAGTATGTTTCAAGGTATTTTGCCTTTCTCATGTAGTGAAACCTGTTACGACGATTACCTCTGAAAATGATTGGTGAGAACATAAATAAACGACAATTTTGGTAACATAATGGATAGAGCGACGACTTCTAGAGAAGAGAAAATTATGGGTCTTGGGGAGGTTTTACTGCATTCATTTCATAACTTTTTGTATGAATTAGTTTGGCTTATTTGATTACGGCAGAGCACTCAAGGGCTAACTGCTTAAGGGAAAGGGATGCTTTCGTGGAGGACTTTCTGAGGGAACTGGCTCGTATACAGGTTAAGTATGAGGTAAACCAGCCTCATACTTAACCTTAACATACTGCAGCCAGCCCGTTCGCTGGATTCGAACCTCGGACCGAACTACCAGTGTTCAGCAATTTTACCGCTAGGTCTCTGGTGAGCTCGTAACCAGGAAGGAATTCCCTAATTTCGGGAGGGGGTAATGCAGTCAGCCTTCAGCTGTTAAGTGTTTAATTTTTGTTTAGCAGTATAAAAAAAAACTACCTTTTAATTTGTTATTTATCAACATTTTCTGTACATTTTTATTGTTTAAAAATACAATATATAAAAGAGGTTAAAAAATGGTGTCTTCCTGTTTCCGCGGTTGTCAAAATCATTCCTGTTTCCGCGAAATCATCAGTCTTCATAATCTCCCATCCCAAAGAGGTTATATTGTGCGGGGGGGGGGGCGAATGGACCTTGGTCTCTCCCGAAAGGTAGGAAAGCAAAAAATTTTTTAATTTAAAATGAAGAATTTTTAAAAGAAATAATCGAAAAATATTTACCACCTCAGATCTTTGCATGAATGAAGATAATAGTGTATTTAACCCTTTGCGACACCTAAACATTTCCTTCTGTACGCACAGAAAAATTGAATGAAAAAGGATTTATAGGTTACTCTGAACCTTCTTTATTTATAGTAGATGGCAGCTCAACACAAACCAGTCCATATATTTTAGCCATGTTTAATTTTTTAAGACCCTCATTTTTCAAATAAATTTTCCAGATTTTTTTTAGGGTATAAAAGGAATTGTTTGAAAAGAAATTTCTATGTTATTTTTTTGGCTTTATGCTAATCTCCTTATTTAATATTAGTTTTAATGTAAATCGTGCCTCAAATCAAACGGCGAACCCTAGGTGTGCCCAGACCGGACTCACCGATAATCTAAGACAACTGAGAGTCTGTATTCTTTGTTTCTCCGCATCTCATCGGTCAGTTCATGGACAACAATGCTCGTTTCAGCACTCTTTTCGAAACTCTATTCAATCAGTGTGCCACTTTGGGCACACCCACAGAATTAAAACGATAAGTGCTATCTTCACAAAATTTTACTTGTATACTCCTCTAGGACTCATTAGACTGCCTACTTTTTTTTTTTTTTTTTTTTAATCAAAACTCCAATTTTAAATAGTCAGTAGCTTGCCGGAAAGGGTTAAAAGGAGAGAGAAAGAGAGATGCTCAAACTCTGCGATGATTTTGGCAATGAGCTAAAAGATTATTTCCTAAAGTAAAAAATAGTATTCTTCCAAAATTCTGCATAAAAAAGAGTTATAATAAAATCTTTCAGAATAAATATTCGTTCTAAAACGACGACTTCTTTGGTCTTAGTTGCGCTTTTGCAGCTTTTAATTCTTTCATTTATGCAAATCCAATAAACTACATTTTCCTTATTTTTATTCTGAAATCGATACTGATAACTTTTATAAAGGGCTAAAAGTTTTTTTCCCCCTTTTAGTTTCAATAATGTCTAAAACATTCATATTGATCAATATAAAATGTAAAAATAACAGCTAATATTGTAGCAGAATTATAAATGGAATGAAACTTAAGATTTCAAGAGGAGCCTAAACTAAGACACGTCTTGAATCTAACGAAGACGAGGGATAAATATATCTCTTCCAAGTCCTGACGAAAACTAACTTATTCACAAAGAAACTGCCAACACCTTAAACAGAAGAAGAAGGTGTTGAAACTGCCCGGCTGTTCTTAATGACTCACCATGACATCTCCTGAGGGGCTGTGGGAAGGGAAACTGTACTCTCGAACAAGAAGAATTTTGAAAAACGCGGAAAGAGGAATCTCGGAAACAGAACTAATTCTTAAAAAATAATCTAAATCTACGTAAATATATACTATATGTGTTTTTCGAGTTTTGGAAAGGAAAGGCGAGGAGATCTTCTAACACTGCTTGGAAAGGATGCACGGCTTAATTTATTAGTGGGGTATGTAATGTAGTGCGGTGTAGACAATATTCCGTCATTTCGTCCTCCTTGCATAAATCATAAGTTAAACTTAATCGTCGCAATTATGTATGTTATATAAACATCCTTTTTTGCATACCTTCCTCTATGCGCGATTTTACGTTGAAGACATAAAAAGTATTACTGCATGTTATCGCTATACTGTACTTTAAATGTAACAAACAAACAAACAAAAATAAAAAAAAAAAAAATAAAAAATTATAAATAAATAAATAAATAAATAAAAATCTGATTTTACAAACAGGGCATTGCAAATTAAGAGTAAATGAATAAAAACTTTAAATAAATATGCTGTAACAAAAGTGATTGGAATCTTTCCGAATTAAATGCCTTTAGTAGTAGACCTGAATCGGTCGTTACAAACTGTAGTCTTTGCTATTCTTGTTATATTATTTGAAAATCGTAATAATAATAATTAAAAATCTTAAAGCTTTCGGATTTTATATTACGCCCAAAGGGGCGCCTTTTAAACGTTCTGGGTGTTACCTTTATTTATTAAATATGTTCTTCGCACTTAAACTATCCAATTTAATTGAACAGCAGTATCGCAAAACAATTTAAAAAAGAGCATATCTTTTTAATTGAATATCAGAATTTCGGATACACAGTCTCGCTCGCTGGAGATAAAAGTTTTTATTTCGTACAGTGTTGCCATTGTTCACTTTGAAATCAGTGAGTTTGTTAAATCAAAAAGTCGTTATCCGAATTTGGGCTTCCAGATGCCCATATTCGAGTAGAGGACTACGTTATTCAGAATTTGATGTCTCTAGGCACCGTTTTTTTTCACGAAATTCGAACTTTTGGACCGAACTACCAGTATTCAGTGACTTTTACCGCTCGGGCCTCTTTTGTATTAAATTACTAGTCGTCGAATAGAATCTGCTGGTTAGCAATTTAAGAAATTATACGCGGTGGGTGCCTTCCAAGGTGAAATTTCATATTTCACTTCCCGGATTGTTTTTCTTTATTGAATTTTCTACAATCATTATGAAAATTGTCTACTATTTTTATTTTGATCAATGGCCACGGTTAAATGTTATGAGATAAGTGAAGTACGGTTTCATTTCTTACTCGCGGCCCACCAGCGGCCGAGCGGTAAAGTGAGTGAACACTGGTAACTCGGTCCGAGGTTCGAATCCCGCGAACGGGCTTGTTTTCGTGGTTTTCCCCATGTGTAACGTGTATACGAGCCAGTTTCCCTTAGTAAGTCCTCCACGAAGGCATTCCTCCCTTTAGGCAGATAGCCCTCGAGGCTTTGCCACAATCAGACACACACACATTTCTTACTCGCGGTTTATAGGATGCAAAGTTATGAATATCCGGTTCTGGAATGAATTGAAATGGAGGTACTTCAAATAAAACAAAATTCAAGATATAATTTATTATTATCACGCAATAGAATGTACCTTTAAAATAACTTTTCGTTTTATTATGAAATAATAATATCGACATTAAAATATTTGAATAAAATCTCCTTATCATGAAACTTAAAAAGTCCTCCACGGAGGCATCCACCCTTAGGCTGATAGTGCTTTGCCGCTGCGGGCTTTGCTGTCATCAACTAAACCAAACCGAACCAAACTTTATTATGAAACGAAACATAAACATCAAATACTATTCAAACTAATGTGTAGTGTTGGTACTACCAATTTAATCGTTTTTTCCAGATTTTGCCCGTTTTTGACAACATTTCTTAATTACTTAACAAATAAATACAAAATTCGAGACACATCCTTTCTGACAACTGTATTGCGGGCAAAAATAATACGTGGGAAATACTGCAAACGCGAAAGTGGGAATGCTTAAGATGGATGGTGCTATGCTGCATTTCGGTATCGTAGAAAAGGAGGACATGTCCTTCATTCAAGTAATATACATGATATGCGTAGATTATAGGTTGCACACAAGTTAACGTCATTGTAATCATTCAACAGCTTTTTTGTTACCGGTTTGAGAATTTCAACTGCAAAAAGAAAAGCATTACAGAAAGTTAAATCAGCTTTAAAATTCCAGCTCACTTATAATCCCAGATCACCATATTCATTTTGAAGCTAAGCAACAAAAATCAAGGTTATATTTGCAAATTTTCACCCGGGTGTCCATAATCCCTTTGACCTGTCACTTGCTACTCGAGGGCTTTTAAGGGACACCAACTCGTATCCATGTTACTCGTGGAAAAAAAAAAAAAAAAAAAAAAAAAAAAAAGTCTGATGTGTACACCACATGACTTCTTTGTACGGAATATTAAATTATACGCATTTTTCCTGCATTTCATTTAAACGTATTGGATTGAATTAAATTTACATCGTCGATAGCGCATAAACCGCAATAGAATAAATGCACCCTTTAAAATTCACTACATTTGTTCACCATAGCTACGCTCTGGCGGAAACAAACAAACATTCGTGCAGATTCTTCATTATTTAATTTCTTTAAATATAATTCAGGGCTCTAACATCGGGTGGCAAAAATTTAAAAAGTGAAACGCCTCGTATTGTGAACCGATGCAAAATGCCAAAATGTAATTAATAGCCCTTTTGGGGCAGTATGTCTCTTTTGGCTAAAAAAGATAAGGGAAATGAAACAAAACATAAAGCAGATAGAATATGGGAGAGGAGATCGAAATAAAGTAATATCTATTAATATGTTTCGAGGTTGGAAGGAAAATACAGTAGGAATTCTTCCCTAAAATTTTCCCGGCCCACTCGCGACTGAGAAGTAAAGTAGCGTAACGCAAACACGGTTCAATTCCAGGCTGGCCTCGAGGTGTGTTACTTGGTTTTCCCCATGTAACACAGATAGCAGTCAACTTCTCGTCGAAAGTCCCTCACGAAGGTCATTGCTTTCTTCGATTAAACTAGCGTTTCGCGCTTCCTTACAAAGTTATTTATGGAAGAGGATTTTCTGCTTCGAGATAGAATGCACTTAATTTTCGGTATTCTTTCATTATGTCTCATACTGGAACTTTAATCCGGATTACTTATTGATTGGTTTCTGTAAGGATGACTTCGTTGAATAATGTCAGCAGTGAATACGAGTTAGTTTCTCTCAAAAAGCCATACAGCTCTCGAATGGCAGATGATAGGTGAAAGCGGGTCAGGACACCCGGGTGGTTTATAAGAAATATTCGGGTATTGTCTGGAATCTGCAGCCATACAAAGCAAGAACTCTCTGGCGCCTCAAGACGCGCTGCTTCGGGAGCTTAATAGACTAAATTGATTACTATGTTAGCTGTAACCGTAATTCCATCATCTTATTGCTTTCCAGTAATTTCGAGCAGCAGAAAGTGGTAGAAATATCTCGCGACCGGTTGAAAGCTATAAAAGACCGGAGACTGGGAGTCTGAGTGTAGCTGCTTATTTATTGTTGTTGCGAGCTGTTTAGTTCCGCGTGAGTTGAGATATCCGAATTAGCTTTCTCTTTAGAATAGCATATTCAAATTCTTGTTTTATTGTCTGCTCAACTTTATCACAGAAAGTTATGAAAACGATATCAATCTCAATTTTTTATAAAATTTACACTGAAGAGCCAAAAAATCTTGTACAGGCATACGTATGCAAATAATAGAGGTATGAAACCGATCACAGTAAAGCTCAGCGTTGGCAGCGTCTTATAAAAGCCAGTACAGCAGGAAGGAGCACGCGACCGACAAGCTCAAGGCTGTCATACACAGTTAAACACCCCAACTCCTAGAGGCCGTTCGAGGAGCACTAACCGCCCCCCGGGGACTAACCCCCAAGGGAATAATTTTGTTTCACACAGTCTGTCTTAAGAACAAGAGTTCAAGGTGGACGGCTGCGTATCAACTACAAAAAGAACAAAGTTACAGTAAAAAAAGACATCGACCCTCCCCTAGGGTTGACCAAGGGGAGCCAAGCCCCCAAGGACAAACTTCGATATCCAACCATGTAGCATCCCCACAAGCAAGGGGCAACAAGACAGTACCTTATGGCACCTGCCGAGCCTGAACCTACCACCGTATGTTAATGATGGTTCTAATCACTTTGAAGACCGTTAATTTTTCCCCAGAAGTCGAGTCTTTCTAGGTCTTGACCTAGCCAGAACGCCGGAATTGCTCCCAGTCGCCCCTCGGGGGAGCCTATATAATTTAACAAGTGTCTGTTGTTAGATCTGTTACTACTGCTGCAATGGCAGATCATTAAGATTTAAGTGAGTTTGAACTTTGTATTATAGGCGGCGCAGGAGAGATGGGAGATAGCATCTCCGAGGTAATGATCAAATTTGGATTTTCGCGTACGACCATTTCATTAGCGTAGCGTGAATATCGGGAATCCGGTAAAACATCAAATCTACGAAACCGCTGCGGCCGGAAAAGCTCGTGAAAGAACAGGACCAGCGACGATTGACGAGAAATTAAACGTGACAGACATGCAACCTTCCCTAATCGCTTTAGATCTCAATGCTAGGGCATCAACAAGTACCAGCGTGAGAATTATTCAATAGACCATCATTGATATGCGCTGCCGAATCCGAAGTGTGTACCGTTGTTGACTACAGGACACAAAGATTTACCCCTCGCCTCAGCCCGCCAACACCGTCATTGAACTAGTGATGACTGGACCAGTTGCCTGGTCTGACGGATCTCGTTTCCAATTGTATTGGGTGAATGGAGCACGTGTACGGGTATAGAGACAACCTCATGAATCCATGGATCTTCCATGTCATCAGGGGACTGTTACATCTGGTGGAGGCTCTGTCATAGCATGGGATCTGTGCAGTTGGCGTGATATGGGACCTTTGGTACGTCTAGATACGACTGTGTCAAGTGACAGATACGTAAGCATCCTGTCCAATAATCTACACCTATTCATATCCATTGTGCATTCCAGCGGATTTTGACATTTCCAGCTGGAGAACATAACATCCCACACTTCGAGAGTTGCTACCGAGTGGCTCTTTCTGACTTTAGACACTTCCATTGGCCACCTAGATTCCCAGACATGAACATTATAGAGCATATATGAGATGCCTTTCAACGTGCTGTTCAGAAGAGATTTCCATCACTTCGCACTCCTATGGATTTGTGGATTGCCCTGCAGGATTCATGGTATGAATTATATGAATTACTTCCAGCACACTTCAGACATTAGTCGAATCCATGCCACTTCGCGTGGCGGTAGTCACTATACTAGGCAAGTGTGGCAGTTTTTTTGACTCTTCAGTATATAAACCTTCGCAAATACGGAGGGAAACTTGCAATATACAATTCGAATTTCGCGAATTAATAGGCCTACTAATGGCTGAGTTGCTAAGACTTATGCTTAGTTCGCGTCAGGTTTAAATCCTGGAGACTAGGCCGTTTGTGTAGGTTCTTTCTTGGATTTTCCCATGCGCAACGCTAATAACAGCCAGTTTCAATAAGAAAGTTCTCCACAAAGACAACACTTCTTTTAAGTAGGCTTCATGTGCTTAACACTAATTACAAATTTAAATGGTATTTCAAAAACTTTTTTGAAGTGCGTGTCAATGTTTTAGCATTTAAAATTTGAGTAAAATTTTTAGAAGCTTTTGTAAATTGACAAGCAAGTTACTGCTCTTGTCTATTATATGTATTAATAATCAACTAGAGGGGTACTGCTTTAGAATCATCAATAATTGCTTATTTTATACCATTTATTTCTGATTTACATAATTAAAGGTAAGTTTCAAATCCAGAGAGGTGTATATTTGCGTATGGTGGAAGAGCTTCAGCCAGCTTTCGTAAATCATACAATGCGAAAGCATTATGTTACTCATTTCCGTTGAGTTTCGTGCTCATTTTAAGGAGTTACGTTACGTGAGTTAACAATTGAAATGAGCATAAGAAAAACTGCCGACTCGGATGGTTACATATTTTGAATATTTTCTAAAGACTATAAGGATTTATTTATTTTTATGAACTAGTTTTTTTATGTTAATTAGCTTTTCTGTCTTTTTCGCTTTCTGTTTTCCTCTCAGGATACAAATTTTAGTTCGCACGCATTAAAATGAGGTAGAAAGATAATTTATGAGGTAGAAAGATAATAATTAGCATTTAATGGAATGTTTTGGATTGTTGAATCAGAGCGTGTTCCGTCTGCTGAAGATCACGTTCTAGTTGAATCTCTTGATAGGAGTTTGTCTGCGGCGTTGCATTATTTTCCCCATTAAGCTTATCGATATTAGATTAATCTTATCGATATTAGATTTTGGCCAATGTGCTTGTATTCTGTGTAGCCTTTAGTTAAACTACGACTTAGTTTAATTTTGTAATTTTTTTAACTACTTTATCTATGCCTGAATTTGTAGAAACCTAGCTGAACTATGTAGTGACTTATCGCTGAGTTTATGTGTGTAAACAACAAAGTCCAGAGAAGCGTTAAACTCACCTTATTATTTACTACTCAAAGTAAAAATACAGATGATCCCTTTCTTGGGCTTACAGAAAAGCCTCTATTTGGGCTTCAAATCAAGATGCTAAACTAAACTAAGTCGAGGCTGTACAAAATTATCTAACGTAGTTGACGTTTAATTTAATTAACCGGCGAGTATTAGCAGTCAATACGTCAATACGACTGAACGTAGTCAGCTTTAAACAACGGAGCAGCCTGACGACAAACACGTGCCATTAAGGATTCCTAAGTTCTGCTACTGAAGTAAGCGAAACCTTCCTTTAAATACTCTTTATACTTCCATCAGGCCCACCAGCGGCCGAGTGGTGAAGTCGCTGAACACTGGTAGTTCGGTCCGAAGTTAGAATCTCGCGAACGATCTGGCTGCATGGGCGTTTTCGTGGTTTTCCCCATGTGTAACGTGCACACGAGCAAGTTCTCTTAGAAAGTCCTCCACGAAGTCATCCCTCAGGCATATAGTCCTCGAGGCTTTGCCCTAATCAATCAAACCAAACTATCTCTATGGAGACAAAGCAAGCAACGACACGTCAAAATCCGCTGTTAATTTCCTCGAAAAAAATGGAACAACATCTAGTCATTGAGGCCATACCCTTCTCTCATATCCGTGTTAAATGTGTCACTGCTGTAGGACTGCTGTAGCATGTAGCTGGGCATATCCCATTTTGGTTGCAATCGGCCTCACCAAAAGTAAATATATATACATAAACGAATAATTTATAATAAAAAACTTTTCATATACCATCTCCAAGATAAAGTGAAGAAATTCAATTAAAAGCATGAAAAATTTAAAAAATTTATAGTCAGAATTTTAAGTAGATTTGTAAATTAGTGTTTTCTAAACCTCTGTTGCTTTAAAAACATAAAACTCTGTAAAGAAAAATCCTTAACTGAATATATATATATATATATATATTGTAACGTCAGGACACCCGTGTCGGGTGAAAGAAAGATAGGTTGTCTTTTAAATTATTTATTTAATAAACTAAAATAGATTTCTTGATTAAAACATAAGAATAAACTGATCATTACAGCCCTAAATCATACAATATCCGCTAACGCAGATTGGACGCAAAAAGCCTCCTTTTTACTGTAGTTACAGCATAAAAAAACTATTGTTCTACAGAAACCACTGGCGTGGTTTAGAACGTAAAAGATGCGTCCTGCCACCTCAAAATCACATGAACTCTTACACAAAGATTTCACTCGTTTTGTTATCTGCGAAGAGAAACATAATTAGTTCCTTGTGTCCGGAAACTCCCAGGGTTTTTTTTTCTGCAGTCCTGCTTTTTGCAGGTATGGTCCATTTCGTCCGCGAACAAAACAGGAAGTTATAATTCAGCACCTGTGCCCGCGGGGGGTGCTAGTAGCTGTAACGTCACAACCCCTTTTTTCCGCGGGGGGCGGGGGTTTTCAGAACTCCAATACTCGGTAGCTACCACAGCAAGTTTTCAAAGTAAACTAATTAGCAGTTATTAGCATTAATACAATTTTACAACAACACTGGGCTAAGTACCAAGGCTAATATATAACAAGAACTATATTGAGGCCAGTAAAAAAAACATATAATCAACATAATACTGAGAAATAAATTTAATTATACACATACAAATAAAGAACGTATAATTTTCTGAAAAATGGAACATACATTCCTAAGTTTAATATTAATTATATATCTAGCCAGGCTGAAAAGGGAAACCTTGCAGATTTTTAATTTTCCGTTTGTGATAAACTCTCAATGGTAACCCAACACCTGGATGAGAACTACTACATTTGACCTCAAAATAAACATGTACATTTAATTTGACTTTAAAATCAGAAAAAACTACCTCATTACAAGTTGGATTTACATCATTCATGAAGTAGCTATATTTAATCTCCTTTGACCCTTCAGTACCCGGCACCAAGTATAGATAAATGATGAATTGGGGATTCTTCTACTTTCCTTGGTAAATTTACACTACTCGGTGTCTTGGGCAATTCTCCCACGAAATTTTTAGGCATTTGCAAACCTTCCGAGTCTGGTTGGTACGAAACGTCATTAGCTTATCTACAGTTTCTTGTTCGTGCCGAACCGAAAAGGAACTTAACTCGTTCACATTTCCCAAAGGGTTACTGTGATCGTTTAACGCGACTAAGTCAAAAGATGGTTTTACAACGTCACTTTTCTTTTGTAGATCAGATAACCGCGTCTTGTCTATAGTAAGTAGTGTCAGGTCGTTCACCTCGGTTTCAGGCAGGGCGAAATTGGCCTCCTTCATCCCTTCTGTTGAGGATGAAGTACGAGTTCGCCGCGTTCAGACTCCAGTGGACAACTTTTTCCGATTTCATTTCTTGATTGACTCGAAGCTCGAGTCTCCACTGCGTTTATTTGAAAGGAAAGTTTATCGTGTTGATCTACTGTTAATTTTTCGGCAGTTCTGTTTCCTAGCAAAGAATGGCCGGTGTCCAATTCATTTCGAATGACCGCAGCTTTTGTTGTTACTTGGCCAAAAGTTCCTTCTATTGTAACATTTGCTAAAGGTAAACAAACTAGGCCTTTTCAAACGGGTGTTTTACCCAAAAAGTCTCGCCCGTCAGCATCGAAGGAGTGAGATATTTTCCTCAAATTACATCAATGCATGACCCGGTATCTCTCAAAACTAGAAGATCAAAACCGTTCACTTTAGCCATCGTTAGATACGGGGCTAAACAATCTTCTTCAATCTCCTGGACTCTATTTACAGTAAACGGAGTTTTGATATCCTTTTTAACTGCCGGACATTGAGGCTTTAAGTGTTCGGTTGAACCACACGAATAACACTTAAGTGGTCTTCTCATATTAAATTGACGCTCATTCTGATTCCGGAGATGTTTCTTTCTGTCAGAGGCATATCTATCTTCCCCTCCAGACTGGTGATATTTTTGCGAATCTCTTGAATTTAAATGATTTTTATTTCCCCGTTGTGACTCAGAACTATGAATAGGAGATATCTTCTTCCGGGTTTCACGTACGTTTTCATACTCTTCTAGCATTTCCGCTAATTTCTCTGGAGTCGTTATCTTCGACCATTCGTCAATAAAATGTTGCCGCACTTCGGCATTTACACGACGCTTCATTTGGTTTGTTATCATGGCCGTAACTTCCAAACCTGCAATCCATTCTTCAAAATAATTCCTTAATTCAAAGGCAAAATCTCTCCAAGTGGTTTGGGGGTGTTTCTGAGATTGCACGAATTTGATGCGAAATTTTTCTGGACTAAGCTGGAACCTTTTAAGCAGCATCCCTTTTATATAAGCGTAATCATAAGCCTGCTGTTCTGGTTCTCGCATAATCAGCTGAACTATGTCAGTTGGCAAAATTGTCAATAAAACCGGAACCCATATTCTGATTGGTGAAGATTCGCACGCTTTGCTTGGCGCTCAAACATGACTAGATACAAACTGATATCGTTCTCTTCAGGATAAAATTTTGGCATCATTTTTTTTAGATCGTATCGGCTTTTTTTTAGTCCATTTTCTTCATTCCCGCCATTTCCAGAGTCATTTCCGTTAGCGGCTAGTAAACGTAACTTGGATAATTCAAATTCTATTTCTTCTCTTCTAATTCTATCCTGCCTTTCTTCTTCTTCTCTCCTAATTCTTTCCTGTTCTTCTTCTTCTCTCCTAATTCTTTCTTGCCTCTCTTCTTCTTCCTTCCTAATTCTCTCCTGCTCCTTTTTTTCTCTCTCAAGCCTCGTTGAAGTGATATTTTCTATCAGGCCTTTCTATCAGGCCATTCTATCAGGCCATTCGTTCCTCCTCATAGGATTCATTTTTCATATTTTCTATCAGGCCTTTCTATCAGGCATTTCTATCAGGCCATTCGTTCCTCCTCATAGGATTCATTTCCCATAATCAGCTGTCTTAAATCCAATATCCTAAGTTCATTGCTAACTTTTTCCCCTAACTCTTCAGCCAAGGATTTAAGATCCTCTTTCCTAACTTTTGCTAAGAATGCCATGATATAACCAAAATTATGATCCTAACAATTTTAGCTCCCTCACACTACAGATACATACAATTGATTTAAACAGATATCATTTTCACAAGAGAGAGTAAAAATTAAAGTTTTATAATTTTTTTCACAACCTATTTTACAGATGTTAGACAAAAACAAGACAGTTTACACTATAATATGCACATTATGCATTCAAAAATAAAAACAAAAATTTTCTACTTGAGGACGTATGAAACTACAAATAATATTATCCTCTGAAAAGCTTTAAATTCAGTTGCGTAAAATACACTTGCTTATGATAATACAATATACTTTCCTCAAAATTTGGGATATGTTAAAAATATGCATTCAGAAATACAATAAATTACACAATACCTATCCATATGCTAGTAATTAACATTAATATGACAACAGTTAAAAGGAAAGGTATTGGGGGTTTTATCATTCCCCTTTTACTCCTTCAATAGAAAAAAAAAAAAAAAATTTCAGTTCTTACACAAATAAAAGTTTGACACACCTTAACTGTAATTCTAATATTTATAACATTCAAAACGTCTTAGCAATGATATGTCAGAATGCCACCTAACATTAAAACCTTCAAGTTACAGTAATTCTACTCCTTTACACAATCCAATATATAAGTTTAATTTAAGCACAACACCTTAACATTTCATATATTAAAAAAAATCTATTAACACAGGTTTAAATTCTAAATTTTATACTTTCTTATAGTAACATAAAACCCAAAAAGCACATTTCTTTAAGCTTTACAGGAACAAGTTGACTTAAAACAGTTATGTGAACTTACATACTGATTTACAGAAATAAATTAAATTACTTTACTGCCTCAATATAAAATTCCAAGGTACTTACCCGTCTGGATTGGAGAGTTGAAATGGTTGCGATGCAACTTCGCTTCTCACAATTTAAGATTTTATGGACACTGATGATCCAGGCACCTATAACGCACACACACAAGATATGTTGATCTAAATTTTCTCGATCACAAAGGTGATCACCTACATATCACTTTTTCAATACTCTACACATCACAATGATCTGATGATCTTCGGACAATGATTGTCCCACACGCTCACTGCGGTAAATTTTCTCGAACACAAAAGATGATCGCACAAGTAGCACCTTTATCACCCCGCTTAAAGATGAGCTTATTTCAGGAGACTGTCGTTCCTCTTTTTCTGGACTGATGTCCGTAACTTCTTCGTGGATTCTATTCCCCACTTCGAAGAGCTGTAAATCACTTTTCTAGCGGATGTTCGTAAATTCGTGCTGCACTTCAGAGCCTGGCGGTCTGTACTATCTGCAAACACTGATAATGTTCGGACAATGGCTGTCCTACAAACTCGAGATGAATTTCAGACTCGGACGGTCTGCAATCTCTGCATGGATTTTCTTATCCCACCGCTGCCACCATTTATTATAGCTGTAACGTCAGGACACCCATGTCGGATGAAAGAAAGACAGGTTGTCTTTTAAATTATTTATTTGATAAACTAAAATAGATTTCTTGATTAAAACATAAAAATAAACTGATCATTACAGCCCTAAATCATACAATATCCGCTAACGCAGATTGGACGCAAAAAGCCTCCTTTTTACTGTAGTTACAGCATAAAAAAAAAACTATTGTTCTACAGAAACCACTGGCGTGGTTTAGAACGTAAAAGATGCATCCTGTCACCTCAAAATCACATGAAGAACTCTTACACAAAGATTTCACTCGTTTTGTTATCTGCGAAGAGAAACATAATTAGTTCCTTGTGTTCGCAAACTCCCAGGGGGTTTTTTCTGCAGTCCTGCTTTTTGCAGGTATGGTCCCTTTCGTCCGCGAACAAAACAGGAAGTTATAATTCAGCACCTGTGCCCGCGGGGGGTGCTAGTAGCTGTAACGTCACAATATATATATTATCCATTCTGGTACTCGGCTTAGTGAGCTCACTCATTTTTATTCTTATATTCTGGTAAATTGCGCATTTTTGGCTTTACAAATGATTGAATTATGTTAATCTTACCTTCCGTTTAAGGTGTTTATGCCTTTAGTTAATGTGCATGCAATAGTTGTAAAATTATCAACAATTTAAAAGCTGTTTAAGTGTGACTAAGCCTAATTTTTGTTTACCATAGCTGGCATATTTGTTTACATTTGAAACTCAGCAAAATAGTGAATTAAGTCAGTTTCTGTACATTTAGTGTCTTTTTGCCGAGTGGGAGCAAAAGTCAACCCTCAGTTTTGTGAACCAAAAAATCTGCCTTCTTGCCCGCTGGCCGATTTGCTTGATTTTGTGCAGAAACTCTAATTTTAATTGTAATTTTTTTTAAATTGTTTTAACTGTATTTCGTGTTTTATATTTTTCTATATTTTTGAATTTTTAATACAGATATTTTGAGGTTTTGTGTGTTTTTGTCTTGCCGCAAAGTGAGAACTGAATTCATTGAATGAGATGTATACCTCTAATGAAATTAGATGAAATAAGTTTAAATGAAATGTAGCAAAAAATGCGTATTGTTCAATATTCCGTACAAGGAAGTCATGTGGTGTACATATCAGATTTTTTTTAAATAAAATATTCAAATTAATTATGCTGTTTAACAGTTAAACTACTAACTTAAATACTGCTAAAGTATATCATTTTTAATTATTCTAAATAAATTAGTAAATAATGAAATTTCAAAGAGTTACTGTAATTTTTAATTTCCAGTCAGTATGCTTTCATTTATACTTATTTTTAGCAGGCAGAATTAACTATATTTACATAAAGACATCTAAAGAATTATTTGTTCTGAATCTCATGTAGTTAGTTTTGTTTTAATGAAAGGATTTAACATAACCATCATTTACTATTTCTCTTTTCATTTGCATAAATTTAAGTGTTACGTTTTGCGCAGTCCTAAAAACAGCGCTAACTCGCCAAATTCAAGCGCCAAATTCAGCGTATTCATTTCTTTCTGTTTATCTTCGTTTTGCTGTTTTGTACACCGCCGTGATCGGCCATCGAAATTATTGGCATGGCTGTCATCTTGGGAAGTTTATTTTTTATTTTTATTCATCCCTTCACTTTTTATGTTTTAAGCACCGGAGGGTGTAATAAACTCACGCGTGAGAAACGTGATGGAACGAAGAATATGAATCTCATATTATCCCCTGTGGACCATCCCCCCTTGCCTTTTCTCAGGCCGTTGTTGGGCGAATTTTCTTCGACTACGAAATGCATTCGAATGACAAGTAAAATTTTGCCGGAACAGTTGGGCATTCAGATAGGAACAGGACACGTGTTTTAAGAAACAATTTAATATTCTCTTTTAAACGATGCCAAAATTCCTTATCTAGCAAACTATCATTTTCAGACGGTTTGAATATTTATTAATGTCAGTAAATTTAATGTAAGCTGAGATGTAAAATACAGAGGAATGAAAAGAAGAAATATTTTTGTTGAACTGTTTTACTTAACCGTTATTTACTTGCGGTTTTATTTCTTTTCCGTATGTGACTTAAATGCGAGCTTGTTTATCTTAAAAACAATCTCCTTCAAAGCAATTTGGCCCACCAGTGGCCAAGCGGTAACGACGCTGAACACTGGTAGTTCGGTCCGCGAACAGGCTGGCTGTATGGGCGTTTTCGTGGTTTTCCCCATGTGTAACGTGTATACGAGCCAGTTTCCCTTAGAAAGTCCTCCATGAAGGCCTCTCTCCCTTAAGCAGATAGCCCTCGAGTGCTTTGCCGTAATCTAATAACCCCCCCCCCCCAAAAAAAAAAAAACCTTCAGAGCAAACCTGTAGAAAACTTTACTTTGCAAAACAATATATATACACACACACTCTCTGGCTAATGAATTAGAAACGTTTGAGATTTTCATTTGAATGCGTGCTCAGAAGTATGCAATTTTGTTTTAATGACATGGGTTACATGTGGTTAGAATGCTAATATAGGTTAAGGTGTAAGAGTGCTTTTCACGATGAAAGCAAAATGGGAAAGGACAGATCGTTCAATCATCTGAAAAAGGCTTATTTTTGCTGTCCGTTTGTTTAGCAGGGGCCTCGATTTCGAAGACAGCAAATCTCACTCGATTCTCAAAAGCAGCCATACCAAAGGTTTTCAAAAGTTGCTATCAGAACCCACAGTCCTTCTCTAGTAGACGTAACTGCGATTCGAGCACAGTTTTCCAGGAGAGTGATCGGCATCGTCTCCAACGAATTCTACGGCAGAACAGGAACTCTGCTGTGCGTCAACTGACACTGATCGTCAACCAAGGATCTTCCCAACAGATTTTAGCTCGAACCATGCGCAGAGAATTGCCGAGGATAGCAATGCATAGTCGGGTGCTGTGAGAAAACCACTCATTTCCGCCCGACGTATGCAAGAATAACTTTGCAGTGTTGTCGGGAAAGAAGACACTTCGCCGTTTAGTTAGCGTCAAGGAACCAACTCTTGTAGAATCTTGATAGCTTCAGCTATATCTTTTTAGACTTGCCCTTTCGACGAGGCACACTCATTGACTGCGGAACAGCAGGGTTTATATAGCTTTCGGCTTGTGTTCGAGAACATTCTGGGCTAAATCGGTAAGAATTCGTTCCAGAAGGTTCTCCAACCGCCCATGGTATATCTCCAATTTTGTCGCGAAATGGACGATTTCTCGCCAAATATGACAACTCTGCCTTCCCTTGCCATTTTATGGCAACTCTAAAACTGCTTTGCAAGGAAGCTATCTTACCGCACTTGGACAACATGGATTAGAAACCCAAGATTAATATTTTATTGGACCACCTTTTGCACGGATAACTGCTCTGACTCGTTCGAGAACCGAGTCTACATGCTTCTTCCATGCATTGGCTATGCAGCTTTTTAGATCTTGTAAATTAGATGGAAGAGGAGCGTTCTGTCGGATGTGTCTTTCCACCATATCCTAGACATTTTCTATGGGATTGAGTTTTAAGTTTTATTACTTAGTATTCCTGAGTTCAAGCCCAACTGGAGGCTTTGCTGTAAATTCCAAGAAGGAGTCAACTGTTAAATTAAGTTTGAATAATAAAGGGTAATTGACCCTTCGTACGTTTACGTTTCTATCTTTCTGAACTAAGCGATTATTCGCTTACCAGTTCTTAAAATAGGTTATAATAGGTTGGAATAAATAATAGGTTGGAACATTATATGCTCCTTTTTAGAAGTAAGAATGGGAACGCCCTCACCAGCAAGATCACGTGACCACTTCTCAGAGAGATGCGAGACAGGAGCCACGATGAAGTTCGAAAAGAAAAAGGAGTCTGAATTGTTATGATGTTATTCCGCTTTTTATGATCATTGTACCATTTCTTTTTATTTTATTTATCATTTCGCGTGTTAATTACGTCTGTTATGTTCGCGTGTTTTCGTAATTAAATTACTAAAATGCTACTACAGTTGGCATCAATAAGACTGTTGCTATAGTACGGAAGTAGAAGTATATCCTACAAATAACACACACTGGCAAATGAATATTGCGTTTTTCTTCTGTTACCACCACTTGTTACGTTATTTTCTTCCTTCACGTGCGTACGGGGTTCGTAGATTTGGAGTGAATAACGATGACATTTGATGAAGTATCGAAACACGCTTTATTTACCAATATTAATCAGATAGCTCCAAAATCACTTTTACAGTCGTCGAACTGTTATAAACACGCTGACACGATCAGCGACACAGCCTTCACACTGTCAGGCAATAACGGTGGAGACAGCTTCACTGCAAAGCACCCGAGTACAGCTCCCAACGCTGCTCGGTCGTTCTCGGAACTTCATCTACTCTGGAGAGTCTCCACGCTACAACTCGCGATGCACTCGACAACACAACAGAGCACGGCTCCCGAGTTTTCGGTTCAGTCGTTCCTGGAGCTCAACACGCTCTCTCGACGATGCACTAAGAGACTCCTTCGGTGCACTCGCTGCCCGGCTGTCAATTCGATCGTCTTCGCACGGACTAACTAGATGAGACCGACTAACTCGCATTCTACGAGGCACTCTGACTTGCCCTTTCGACGAGGCACACTCATTGACTGCGGAAAAGCAGGGTTTATATAGCTTTCGGCTTGTGTTCGAGAACATTCTGGGCTAAATCGGTAAGAATTCGTTCCAGAAGGTTCTCCAACCGCCCATGGTATATCTCCAATTTTGTCGCGAAATGGACGATTTCTCGCCAAATATGACAACTCTGCCTTCCCTTGCCATTTTATGGCAACTCTAAAACTGCTTTGCAAGGAAGCTATCTTACCGCGCTTGGACAACATGGATTAGAAACCCAAGATTAATATTTTATTGGACCACCTTTTGCACGGATAACTGCTCTGACTCGTTCGAGAACCGAGTCTACATGCTTCTTCCATGCATTGGCTATGCAGCTTTTTAGATCTTGTAAATTAGATGGAAGAGGAGCGTTCTGTCGGATGTGTCTTTCCACCATATCCTAGACGTTTTCTATGGGACTGAGTTTCGGGCTATGTGGTGGCTAGGGAAGGTGTTGGAAGTCAGACTGACGTTGAGCGAGCCAATTTTGAACACTTCTGGCACGATATATAGTTGCATTATCGCCCATGAAGTATCCGGTGCCATCAGTTTAAAAATGCAACATTGCAGGGTGCGCTAGATCTGCCAGTATATAGAGATATCTCACGACTGTTTGTTTACCCTCCAGGAACACCAGGACGCCGCTTCCATGCCAGCAGAACATGCCCCATATCATGATATTCCCATCAGACCCTTGCACAGTGCGAGTAAGGCAAAATGGCTCCATGGAGTTATCCTCAGATGTCCAGTGTCTTCTTTCCCGACAACACTGCAAAGTTATTCTTGCATGTCAGGCGGTAATAAGTGGTTTTCTCACAGACATCCAACTATGCTTTCCTATCCTCTGCAATTCTCTGCGCATGGTTCGAGCTGAAATCTGTTGGGAAGTGCCTTGGTTGACGATCTGTGTCAGTTGATGCACAGTAGATTCCCTGTTAAGAGAGATAATTCGTCGGAGACAACGCCGATCACTCTCTTGTAAAACTATGCTAGAACCACAGTTAGGTCTTCTAGAGAAGGACTGTTGGTTCTGATTCCAACTTTCAAAAATATTTGATGTGGCTGCTCTTGAGAACCGAGTGAGATTTGCTGTCTTCGAAATCGAGGCTCCTGCTAAACGGGCAGGAACAATAAACCTTTTTACAAATGGTAAAATATCTATCGCTTTTTCCCCTTTTAGTTCAGTCATCGTGAAAAGCACTCTTACACATTACTTATACTAGCATTCTAACCGCCTGTAAATCCCTTCATCAAAAAAAGTTTGCTTACTTCCTCCCCAGTGCGCATTCAAATGAAAATCTCAAAGGTTTCTAATTCATTGACCAGTGTGTGTATGAATCCCGTTAGTAGTCAAAAGACTCCGGTGCGCTACGTGTAGAATTAAGATTTATCTCAAAAACTGAGGAGTACGGCAGCCAGGCTGGGGAGCAATTTTAAACTCTGGTGTAATTGTATTTACACGAATTGAAACACTATCTTACAATACCTGCAGAAAAAAAACAATTTACCATATTTGGGAATTTATCTTATGTTTGGTATGATACGAAGAGCCTTTGTGAACTTGCCATAATGAATTAATTAAATAACCAATTTTACAATTTGTAGATAAATTTACGAAAACCTATTTAAGGAATTCATAAGAATTTGGTTTCGCGAATAATAGATCAACACTGCATTTTACGTTAATTTTGGAAGCATGCCTACTGGAAACATTGTAATTAAACTGTTCACTTATCTCTAAAGCAATGTTTCAAAGTGACGGGTTTCATGACTTTCCGTATGTTGTGAAACAGGAAGTAAAAAGCAAGGTTTCGTGAGTAAGATCTCTACGGTTTACAGAAGCTTAATTAATTATTCGATATGGAATACCTATCCATCTTTTCTGCGCACGCAGACGCATGCCGAGGTAGTTGGGTATTTCCACCACGTCTTGTTTGTTCCGGACACAAGCGGCGGTTGACATTCGACTTACCTGCTCGGAATTACAACAGTTTACTGAACACTCTGTTATAATAAGCTAAGCTCTGATGTATTTATTATTTTGATTAATGAACAAATATTGAAAGGAATTTAAAATATACGACTACCTAGCTACAAACAAAGAAGGCAGATATTTTTTCGTGGTCTTACAAATTTTAATCGTTATAGATGAAAATAATTAAGAAGTTCATGTTAAGGTATACAATATTATAAGAAAAAACAGAAAACATATATGAACAAAATACATATCGCTTGTGATGACTTGAGAAATGAAAATAAGATAGAAAATCTCGAATCAAGCCAGCATCTTTATAAGGTACTTTCTCCCTCCATTCTGCATACCTTCGTGGTATAAGGGTTAGCACACTTGGAGCGTATCGAGTCCAGGCGAAGGGCATTGCTCAATTTTCACTTACCCTACTTCAAAAAATCCTAATGATTCTACAGTGGCGCTCGAACTAAAAAAGGTGGTGCATAATGATGCTTCACCACCAGGATTAGGCGATTGGGTGTACTAATCTAAAAGGTGATGGACAATGACTCTACACCACCAGATCTAGCGATTGGGTCCTCTAATCCCCATCCGTCCTTTAAAAGGGGTACTATATAAGGTATTTTCTCCGTCCTTTCTGCATGCCTTCGTGGCGTAATGGTTAGCACATTCGGCGCGTATTCGAGAGGTCCAGGTTCGAGTCCCGGAGAGGGCATTGCTCATTCTTCATGTTTTCTGCTTCGAAAATAACTAATGTTTCTACATCTTGTCCTTCGGATAAACTGGCTTTTTCGATGTCTGGTACGCTTCTTTTAATTTAAGTGATTACTCTCGAAAACAGGAGGTTACCAAAGACGGTTTGAAGGACATTCATGTTTGGGAAGAGTTCCTAATATTCAGACAGTCTTGTGTAGTGTTTGATTTGCTGGGATTTTAGATTAATTCTGAAAAATC
Organism: Stegodyphus dumicola; assembly: GCF_044657685.1. Classification (NCBI taxonomy): domain Eukaryota; kingdom Metazoa; phylum Arthropoda; class Arachnida; order Araneae; family Eresidae; genus Stegodyphus; species Stegodyphus dumicola. Next base: position 224,526,697 of record NC_140773.1, on the reverse strand, counting down.
CATATTCTAGCAAGTTTTCTCAGGCGGAGAATTCGCATTATTTTAGAGATACTCGCTACTACCAAGTTTTTCCCTACTCTCCTTTCTGATGAATATATGAATAGATTAATTGTCTGCAACATAGGAGATTATATATGTTGGTTTGGTTTTGTCTGGTTTATGTAGCTACGCAGACCATTAGCTTAAAGAAGAGATGGACACAAAGGGAATAGTCACTACGTTACACGTGGGGAAAAACATCTAAAACGCACATGGAGCGAAGTCGTCAGGATTTAAACCAGGATGAATTACCAGTGTTCAGCGGTGTATCCACTCAGTCGCTGGTGAGCCTTACATTGATAGGACAGCATGATAAAGGCTAAAAATTAAAATTTTTGCTAATTAACATTTCGTGCATTGTTTAAGGACTTTGACGGAATTATATCAAGCTATGTATAACAGCATTCTTTCCGTCAAGTGCGAGTGGCATTTTCATTTGAAAGTTCCTTAAACCTGTCAGAACTGTGCTATTCTAGGTGCAGTGACTTCGTTCATAAGACGGGGGATGGGGTTATTTTCCCTCTAATTGGAAGATCATCTCGAAACGAATCTCCTCCTTTTAGCCGATCGAGTGACATGCCTCATAATCCCCCCCCCCATCACCCTCGCATGCCATTCGAAAAGTGATTGAGAACTCAATGGGTCCCTCGTCGACACACCCAAGCGCAACCGAAGCGAGCTTGTCACCGATTTTGCAAAGCACGTTCCTCTGTGCGGCCATCTTTTCAATAATTCAGCCAGACGCATCCTCTCCGAAGATTTTTATTGCCAGGACATGAAGTGATCGCTCGCCGCTTTTACGGCTGTATCCGAAAATGGTCCGGATTGTTTTCCCCCTTTTAGCTCTGCGGAATGGATCGAACAGTTGCAGTTTATGTGAATGGAAAGACAATAACTCTCTTAATTTGGTACTTTGCGAAAAAATGCCTACTCCTTTGTGGTCTGCCTCATTCTGTTCTACCAATCATCCTGGACAGTTTCTTCAACTTTTAAACCGCCGATTTAATAATAATTAATTGGATGAAACTATTTTTAGCTCATTCACTAGTAGTAGGAACTACGTTAATTACTAAAAATTTCCTTTTGGATTAAAAACCGGCAAATAATCTAGCTGAATGTGTACTTTTGTTGCTTTCTTCTTGTCCAAACTTGATTATGACCCATTTTACCTTAGAAAATCTTCTTCGGCAAATACCCTTAGTATGTCTTACCATAATCTAAAAAGATTCAATTAATCCTGTTGCTACAAGTTCTCTCGCCCTCGTTACTTTGGAAATGAAACCTACTTTTTGGATACGTTTACGATGTTAATAAAAAAATTAAAAAAAAAAAAAATATTGATGCTGACACCCACATGATTTCCTTCTACGGAATATTAAATTATACATATTTTTTTCCTGCATTTCATTAAAATTTATAGTCCCGAAATTCATTAGAGACAGATTTCTCATTCAATTATTTCAGTTCTCACTTCGTGGCAAGGAAAAGATACATAAAACCTCAAAATATCTTCATTAATAATTTTAAAAAATATTAAAAAAAAACTTAAAATGCCAAATACAGTTAAAACAATTAAAAGAAAACTATTTTTACAATTAAATTTACAGTTTCTACGCAAAAAACAAGAAATTCGGCCAGCGGGCAAGAATGCAGATTTATCCGTGCACAAAACTGAAAGATTACTTTTGGTCCCACGAGGTAAAAAGAAGGTGCAAAAATTGACTTAATTCACTATTCTGCTAAGTTTCAGATGTAAACAAATGGCTGCTCTGTTAGACCTAGTCGCACTTAAGAAACTTTTAAGCTGTTGATAATTCTACAACTATTGTATGCAGATTAACTAAAGACATAAAAACCTTAACCATAACCTTAACTATATATATATACTTTTGAAGCGGCCGATTACAACCAAAAAAGAAAATGCACAGCTACTTGTTATAGCAGTCCTATTGTAGAGACATTAGGTATTATTTGGAAGCAGGAAAACGTGAAAAATGAGCAATACCCTCGCTGGGAATCGAACCACGGACCTGTGAAATACGCGTCCAGAGCTGCAGACCACTAATTATAGATTTAATTTCACCAGATAGCTTTTTAATGAATCAGATATAGTGATATTTCGTTCTTCATCTTGTAAGGTTGTAGAGACATTAGTTATTTTGGAAGAAGGAAACAGAACAAATTTTCAACGCCTTCGCCGGGAATCGAACCAGGACCTCTGGAATACGCGCCCAGCGCGCACATCACTACACTACGAAGGCATGCTAAGAAGGCGGAAGAAATACTCTTACGGATTTGGTATTTAAATAGCTAATGTTAGTTGAATTATAAATTAAAATTAAATTCTTTTATTCCCCTTGCAGTGTAGCACGTGACGAATATTAAAGGAAAGCTAAGCCGGAAAATTAAAAATACAAGAGCACGTGCATTTAACATTTAATAAATCTCTCTCTCTCTCTCTCTTTTTTTTTTTTTTTTTTTTTTTAATTTCGAGAAAATTCCAGAAAATTCTCGCGCGCGATTTAATATCTTATAAAAAAGAGGAAAACCTCTCAATTGAGTTGTAAGATATGGCATACACGGGAGATATGTCATTATTCAGCAGTGGGCATGAAATTCGCTAAACCTCATGAAACTTATACCTGTACCCCAAAGAAAGAGGATAATAAACCTGCTTGCTCCCTTTGTGGAGAAAATCACGTCTCGATTTATAAGGGTTGTGTTAAACGCCCAAATAATATACAAAAAGCCATCGCTGCAGCGAAAGCCAAAAAAGAAGCAGAAGCAAGAAATAAATTCCAACTTAAAGCCGCTGACTTCCCTACGCTACCAAATAATGCAAATAAATCAGCTTGGATAAAAATAATCCAAATACTGAAAATGAAACTTCGATCTTTTCATGGAATAAAGTACACATTAATAAAGCAAAAGAATTCCTTCAAAAATTCAGAACTGCGAAATCAATGATGAGTAAAATCGAAGTAGGCATAGCCGCTTTCGATTATTTTACGAGTAATGACTTGGAATTCTAGTTTAACTTACTACAATTCCACTACTGCAACTTATTATTTCAACTCATCCTCATTCTGTATATATCATTCTTCAACTTGTAAGTCTGTAAATAGTTTTATTTATTTAAGATTTTACCTGTTTTGGACTTAGCTTATTTTATGATTTTATGCTTCGAGCTCTAACTGCACCGCAATGATACTCATAAGCCATTTTTCCTATGGACTATGTTTTAAACATTTTTATCAAATTAAACAATTTTCTAGCTTAGTTAAGAACTTTTAACGAACTTTGCTTATCAATCAATCAATCAAACAATTTATCGCTGGGATAGCGCGCTGTTTCCAGCTCGTGAAGAGTTGCCAATAGGCACATAACTTTAAATATTCTGACGAAGTAAACTGAGGCATTGAGGTGAAACTTTGCTTACTTCGAAGCTGACCAACCAGGTGCCTTCTCAAGATCACATGACTCTCCTCTGACTGCCTTCACGCAGCATAGCGCAAGACGCAGAACATCCTTCATACAGACTTTACAAACTAATGAACTTTAATTTTGTTTCACTTTCGCCTCTGTCTGCTGATGCACTTATGCATATCTTTATTAATTTTAAATCTAGTAAATGTATAATGGTTGTAATTTTCATGATGCTGGTAAAAACCCTTGGAGGTTGAGACCAGAAATAAAGATACGATCAAAAGATCAAAGATCAAATTGAGTTGTTGTAGTTAGTTAGTTTGTTGTTGTTTTAAGACTTTGTTTAGAAAACTTCTCTTGTTGATTGTAGCGAATTCGCGGATTAGCTTCCTTTAGCTGTTTTGAATTTAGTTAGTTCTCTTGAACGTTTGAGTAGTTAAAAGATAACTACTGTGAGAAATTGCAATACTGCAGGAATATCTGAGGAAATTTAAGCCTTTTTGTTGTGATAATAATAAATTTTGTTCATTTATCATCGGACTTGTACATTCATTTCATAACAAACCTGTACGCAAGCAACAATTTTTGGTGTCAGAAGGGGGATTTGAATTCCAATAACAAGAGCGATTGAAGAACAGTTAAGGCAGTTGATATCAGGCTTTGCATCGTTTAAGGAAGAAATGAAAGCTGGACAGAAAGAAATGAAAGCGGGACAGGAACAGATGAAATTGGGCCAGGAATTCGTTAAAAGAGGAGATGAAAGCGCTCAAGGAAAAAATGGATGCTAGTCAAAAGGAGATGAAACTGGGCCAAGAATCCGTTAAAAAGGAGATGAAAGCCGTTCAAGGAAAGATTGAAGCAGGTCAGGAGGAAATGAAAAGAGAAATAACCTGCGTAATAGAAAGTAAATTTGAGGCTATGGAAGAGAGAATAGGAGCTGTCGAAAATAAAGTCGGACAAACTGAAGAAAAGTTTTCTTCTGTCAAAGATGAAATAGAAGATAGAGTGTCGGCTGTGGAGCAACGAGTCGAAGGAAGAGTTTCGGCCGTCCAACAACAAATTGAAGAAAGAGTTTCTGCCGTCCAAGGACATATTGAGTAACAAGTTGAAGACAGAATTTGTGCTGTCGTCGCCAAAGAAGTTGGGTCTTTAAATAAATTCGTAGCGACGACAGGAAGCAATTCCGATGGTTTTAAATTCTTACCCATGCTTGCTCGTTCCTCACTGAAGCTATCTACGTATGATGAGAAGACATCCTGGCAAGTGTATAAGACCCAATTTTCTTATACACTAATTCTTATACACCAATTTTATAGTTGCGGAAGCGAATGGAGGGGATTCCCAAGCTAAGGCCTGTCATCTCGCCGCTTCTCTGAGAGCAGACGCAGCGGATATCCTGCAGACTCTTCCCGAAAACCAAAGGATAGATTTCGAAGCTCTGTCCGGCTCATTGGAGCTGCGGTTTGGAGAGAAATGTTTGAAAGACTACAGTAGGCTTCAGTTAAAATCCCGCCAACGTAAAACCACGGAAACACTCCAGGAACTCACCACAGATGTTGAAAGGGTGTCCCATCTCGCCTTTTCGGAGTGCCCGACAGAAACAAGAGAAATCCTGTCGCTGCAATATTTCATCGATGACATCCGGGACCCTGAAATATGGAAGGCTCTACGAATGGCGGATGTTAAAGATTTAAACAGCGCTTTAGTGTACGCCATGAAATTCGAGGCAACTCAGCAAGCAACTCGTAGGGATCGCCACCCAGTCAGATCTGTGCGAGTCTTTGAGCCAGTGGATCAATTGATGGCTCGTTTAGATGATTTAAAGCCAGAGAAGTCAACAACGCTTTGGTACGGAGTAGGAGGGAGAACAAAGTGGCTCTAAGGTGTTAGAAATGTGGTATTGAAGGGCACATACGACGGCATTGCAGAACACCCAGGGAACGTATAATAAAGCGGATGATTTGATAAGCTTAGTGAATGCCTTGAGACGAAATACTGGTAGGCCACATACGAAGGATTTCAGAACATTCCAGAGCACGGAAAATAAGAGAGGTGGGCTAAACAGACAATTAAATGCCATGGGACGGAAAAGGATTGACAAGAAATTAAAGTGCTGGAACTGCGGAGCTGAAGGCCACGTACGAAAGAATTGCAGAACACCTCAGGGTACGAAAATTGAGACCATTTCTCAGCAACGACATATCAAGCGACGGAGGTTGCCAGGTAATGAAAAACCTTGTTTTAAAGCGCTCAAGATTTCTACAGTGAGTGGCAACAGTAACGGACTGTCCATCCTATACTTATTATTCATTCTCCAGTTCATCTGGCATTGCATGCAGGGCATTTCTTCTGGTATTGGCATGGAGTGAAAATTAGAAACTACGTATAAATAATCGCGGTTTTGAACTTATTGTTTTATTTTTTTATTGAAAAAATAATCTTTTAGTATGAGTTATAGAGATGATAATGCAGAGCCTTCGCTCCCGAAAAAAGAAAAGTTCAATATAAAAAGGCTCTTACGGATGATGAAATAACAAATTGGTTGGCTGAGCTATCGGATGAGTACCCGAGCGATTTTAGTTATGACAGTGGCGAAGAATTCGTTCCTCCGACTGTTACCCATGATATTTCGTATTCTGATGATGATGAAGAACGAATCGTGCAAGAGGCTGCATGTCAGCAGGATGATTCAACTATGGCGTAAAACGTTATTCGGGAAACTCTTGGTATTTGTGGGATTGATCATACATATGCGAACTATACATGTACAAGATTACTGGAAAATGGATTCACTGTTTCATTTACGTCTATTTTCAGAAAATATGAGCAGAAATCGGTTTTTGCTGTTACTGAGGGCATTGCACTTAGCAAAATTCCCAGATCAGAATGCAGAGCTTCCAAAGGATCGACTGTATAAAGTAAGAGATATGGTGAATTTGTTCAACGCGCGAGTATCTGAAATATATTACCCAGGGTGTGAGACTAGTTTAGATGAATCGATGATACTGCGGCGTGGACGGCTTATATTCAGACAGTATGTGCCAAATAAACTTCACAAATATAGTATCAAGTTGTACACGATCACAACCCCTGATGGTATGGTTCTGAAATTTATGATATATACAAGCATATATTGGATAATTCTGGCGGAAAAGAACATGCAAAAAAAGTCGTTATGAATTTACTCGAGGGAATGCTGGATGTAGGGCATATCATATTTATGGACAATTATTATAACAGCTACGAACTGTCAAAATGTCTTGCTGATAGGAAGACTCTTTGCACTGGGACAATCAGAAAGAACAGAAAGACGCTTCCGAAAGAGGAAACGAAAAAAAAAAAAAAAAAAAAAACTGAAGAAAGGGCAAACTGTAGCAAAGTATGCTAATGGTGTGATGATTGCAATGTGGGAGGATAAGAGAGACGTCACTTACATTTCCAATGAATATAAAAATGATATGGCGGAAATGACAAACAAAAGAGGTGAAATTAAATCGAAACCTCTATCTGTAATTCCATATAATAAATTTATGGCCGGTATTGATAAGCAAGATCAGATGCTTGCTTATTATCCTTGTGAGAGAAAAACAATTAGGTGGCCCACGAAAATATTTGTGCATATTTTGCAAATAATGATGACAATTCCCACTTTATCTATAATAAATATTCCAATGAAAATACATCACTGTATGACTACCGTTTATCCGGGATACGAAGTTTACTGAAACAGCCATCTGTTCTTCGTGCTCCTGTGTGTGATCAGTCTGAATCTGAACATGTACTGAGTACACGGGAAGAAACAAAAAGAAGAAAAAATTCTAAGAAAGCAATGCAAAAGTTGCTATTCCCAAGGGAAACGTAAAGATATAATATACGTTTGCAAGTTTTGTAAAGGATCTCCCGTGTACTGCTTAGATTGTTCAAAGATAATACACAAATAACATTCTAGATGTATCTGTATAATGTCTTTGTAATGTTCTTGTTATAAATTCCTTTGTAATATGTATAATTGTCTGTAATACATATTGATATAAAAATAATGCGTACTGTCACTTATTTTTCTTATTTAAATTTATTTTTTACATTCCACGCGCCAGCCCGTAATGTGGCATTTGGGAAAAATTTTGACATGTAGTGCCAATCATGCACTGGCGCGTAATTAAAAAATTCTTTAATAAAAGGCTTAAATAATACTTAGGTATTACATAATTATCTTTTATTAATATTTTAAAATCATATTTCTTATAATAAGTGTGTTGGCATCTGGATACAATTTACTTCCATATGGATGGCAATAACTATCAATTTAACTCTAGTGACTGGCAGTCAGTGTGTTAATTGTTTTAACTTTATTTGGTGTTTTATATTTTTAAATTGTTAATGAAGATATTTTGAGCTTTTATATATTTTTGCTTTACCGCGAAGTGAGAACTGAATTAATTAAATGAGAAATCTATCTCTAATGAAATTGGAGAAAAGAAGTTTAAATGAAATGCAGGAAAAAAATGCGCATAATTTAATATTCCGTACAAGAAAGTCATGTGATGTGCACATCAGATTTTTTTCTTTAGCATTTCGAAACCTCCGTTAATATGGGTCCGTTTAACCAAGCTGGAATATATTTCGTATAAATTTTAGGACAAAAACGCAGAAAATAAAATTCTTTCTTAACCTTTTCTTCAGCTTGAAAACTAAAGAGACAAATTAAGGAGCGAAAAAGATAAAAAATTGCTCGAAATGTTTTGAAACAATACCTTTTAAAGAATGTTTATTCATACTCTGTTGACAAGGTTTCTTCACCGTCCATCATTAGGCCCCGCCCACTACTGTCATTCGATGCATGAGCACGTTTGGAAAATGACACACGTTTACTATTGGTTCCAACTCAGATCCCGCCCGCCCTTGTCGGCTGCCGCCGTCGTCATCCAGCGCCGCCACGGACGGATCGATAGAAGTTCGTTCCCGTCGAGTTGCAAAGCTGCGTTTAAACTTTAGTCAAACTGAATCGAAAACGTTGAATTTACATTTAAGGAAATGAATTGCTCTTCTTCGAACATGTGAAATAAATAATTGAAAGTAAAAAAAGGATTACGCCCAAAATGGCGTTTTTTTAACGTTTTGTGTGTTACCTTTATTTATTAAATATCATGTTCTTCGCACTTAAACTACATAAAATTCAGTTCATCAGCAATATGACAAAATATTTAAAAACAGCATATCTTTAGAATTTCGGATACACAGTGTCGCGCGCTGGAGATAAACACTTTTTTTTTTTTTTTTTTCTCATAGTGTTGCCATGGCTCGCCTTGAAATTGTTGAGTTTGATATTAAAAACTTCCTTAAAGTTTTACAAAATTTGAAATAGATAATAAAACAAATCCAAAATTAAAAATTCCAGATTCCGAGAGCCCACGCTCGGTTGGAGGAATACATTATTCAAAACTGGGTGGCTCCATCAGGTACCGTTGTTTTTTCACAATGCGAGAAACAGTCATGCGTTCATGCAGCTTCCTCATTATTTAGTTTTTTTTAAATATCGTACATGGCGATAATGTTTGGTGGCAACAGGTTGAAAAGTCCTTTTATGTGTTAAAGAAAAGTTCTATACGAAAGACGAAGCTTGAAAGTACATAAAACAGAAAGAAAATTCAGTTGTGCTTTATAGAATTATAAGCGATAAATATAGAATTAAACTTGATGATTTCTTTCGTAATTGAAGAGCAAAGTTTTACCTCTTCCAGAGAAACAATTTATTTAACTGTTGCCATCTGCAAATCTGCAATAGTTAAACAAATTTTATGATGAATAATTCACAGTATTCGGGAGGGAAAAAATGATCTTCTATATTGTTTATATAATAATATACGTAATACAATTAAAAATTTCATTTTTGTGGGTCATAAATTTTCTCTTTCGAAAATATAATTGTTTCATCAATAATGCTTATTTGTTTCGCTAAAATAGAATGTATAAACACTCTTATTCATAACAGCGTTCTAAAATAATCAAATAAATTAAAAATGTAATGTGAGAGATTAATTATAATTTAAACTATTGTAAGCACGATTTTTATAATGTGTGATTGTATATGTAACATAATTCTCTTTTTTTAATTTTAGAAACCTAAGAAAACTTCTTATAAAATAATTTCTTTGTTTATAAAGATAATAAATCGTTGTTTAGTGCTTGGTCTTACAGGGTGTGAGATATTTTCAGCAAAATATTAGACTGATAATATTTGTATGAAAACTACAGTGTAAATACGAATTTATCCAAAATTATATTAAAATATTATTTTCAAGGTATTTTTAATAATTGCATTATATAACATAATGTATTAAAGAAATCAACCTTTAAACACTGAAATATCAATAAAACAGAACATTTTTATTTTAACGTTAGATAAGGGCAAGTTTAAATGCTTTTTCTATTTTTGATTTCATTTCTCTCGGTTGCAAGGTATAAATATGTAACATTTCCCTCTTCCCAGTAAAATACAAAAGTTTGAATACTAAAGCTCATTTAGCTAGCAGTAATAATAATAATAAACTCACAATAATAATATATTTTGCCTACGTAATTGAATAATGATAGTGATAATAAGCTAATAATAATAATAAAAGAATTTAATAATAATAATAAAAATAGAAGTTAATAATAATAATAAGAAGAATAATAAAAGTTTACTAAAATTCCAAACATGCTTGAAAAACAGTCGGGAAAAAAGTTGAATAATCAGAATCGGTTCTATTTCTGTTCTTTATTCTTTCCATGTTGGAAAATATTAAATTTATATCTTTGTTTAGAAATCATGATTCAAACAAATTCGAACTTTACAGAATTTAAAAAAAAAAAAAAAAAAAAAAAAAAAAAAAAAAAGCCTGAAAGCTTTTAGATTTTTTTTTTTTTTAAATCTTATATTACGCCCAAACAAGGTTTTAAGGTTTTTTTTTTTTTTTTTTTTTTCCCCATTTGCAAACACATACACGTTTTGAGGTATTTGGGCTAACCCCACATTGAGCTAAAAATGTTTAAAAACAGCATATCTTTAGAATTTTCGATAGACCGTCTCGTGCGCTGGAGATAAAAATGTTTTATTACCAACAGTGCTGCCATACTGCTCGCTTTGAAATCGTTGATATTGTTAATAAAAATTTAGTTAAAGTTTTATAAAGTATGAAATAGAGAATGAAACAAATTCCAAATTCGAGCTTCCAGGTGCTCATGTTCGGGTGGAGGTTTATGTTATTCAGAATTTAATGACTCTGTGTATCGTTGTTTTTTCACAGTGTGCGAGAAACACATACATCCATGTAGATTCTTCATTATTTAGTTTCTTTAAATATAATACAGGCCGATAATATTTGGTGGCAACAATATGAAAAGTGATTTGAAGGTTTGAAGTGATTCGACGGAAAATGCTGTTTTGAGACTTAGATACCTCCTGGGCTAAGAAAAAATAAAAAGGTTAAAGCAAGTTGAAAGATGAAATTGCAAGAGACCAGAAAAAATTGCTAGCGTGTACTTTATTCCGGAGTCGTTTGCAGTGACCGTTATGGTTTCCTGGAGCGAGAAACGCGAATCAATTGCCTCCAGGATTCGAACCATGGATCTTCCCCTTCCTAACTTCCCACTCTTAACACGACAAGTGCTTTGTTCAGACGGTGGTCTTAATGTCATAAGTGGTTTAATCTGAACTTCGCTGCTAAGCAACAAACGTTACTACGTCACAAAAACCAGTTCAAAGATTTTGCCTAAAAGTTCTAACTTTTCAACTTAATGCCAAATTGGTATAAGAACCACCCATCGCAGCGATCGATAACTTTGATGAGTCAGCTATACATTTACGCATGCGCAACTTTCTCTTCCCAGAGTGACTATGGCTTAAAAACCTGCTAAAAAGGTGTTAATGGGCTTAATGACCTTTACGCCTTAAACCACAAAGTTTTATGACAATAAAACCTTTGTTTGACCAAAGTCTAAGAGAATGAGGTAATTTTTTACATCCTCTCACTCAAAATGCAACTGGGGAGAGGCGCGATACCAGTCGACCAAATCCAGATGATGACTACTTATTGTCTACCATAGTTTCGTTAGGAAACCGCTGTAAAAACTAATGTGGTTTTCGGGAGCACACATAAAGCAACCTAATAAATCCTCATATGGACTTCGGATAACTTTCCTCTTTGACGCAACTTAAAGAAACCAGAATGTAAGTTTAATTTAACGGTTTTTAACTAAAAACCAATAAAGGTTACTGTTTAAAAAAATTAAGAAATCAGAATTTAAATGTTCGACAATTTTCAAATACTATCATAATAACTACCTATTAGAATTTTTAGGTAATTAATTTTGATACCTGAAATATAAATGCGGTGAATACCTTAAAAATTATCACAATAACTATCTATTAGTGTTAAAACTTAGAAATTTTGAGAAAATTTTATTTTGCTAGACCTCTTGAATAGTGTTCTGCAGAACAGATGTAGACGTATACTTCCAATTACATAAATATTTCAATTGACGTAAGTTCTATTTATATTTTGTTAATTTTAATTTAAAGAAATCAGTTTTATAAAAAATACGAAATCTAATTTTTTATACCGCCCCTATACTAATATTAAGAAAACTGTGTAGTCATTATAGAACAAATCAAGCACAAAATATTGGGTTTCCCTATAACAAAAATTAATCGATATATTTAATTTCAAAATTTGTGGTTTTTGAGGTCTTTTTTTTAACTTGCCTTCAGAATTTTGTCAGTAATAAATAAATTAGAGTAATTAGACGTTAATTTTTTTCCCTTCTGCGAAGTAAAGGAAGTAAAGTAATCGAGAAAAATTTCGGGTATCATATGTCAACGAAGGCATTTCGACCGCTTTCGAATCCATTCGAATCATTTTTTGCGTGACGTCTGTACGTACGAACAGAATTAAGAACTCTTTTTTTTACAAGCCGGTTGTAATATGGATTTCAAATACATTCCGAAAAGATTTTTTTTCCATGACGTCTTTACGTATGTACACTGCTAAAATAAATGGAACAGTTCTGTATCTCCCGTTCTACTGGGCCGATTGATGAAATTCGAATGGTTTTTTCCATGTCTCGAAAGCGCTTCTTATGGTATATATTAGATTCATATATAGCATTGTTGTAATATATGTATTTTGACACAAAATCAGACTTTTTCTGAAATCACATGCCAATTTGTACTTCCTTGTACGAAGTAAAAGGAAGTATAGTAATCGCGAAAAGTTCCAGGCATCATATTTCAACGCAAATATCCATTTTCACCGCTATCGAATGTAACTTAACGATGTTTTTGCTTGACATCTGTTCATAAGGACAGAATAAAAGACTCTTTTCCACCAAAAATATTTGTAAAATTAATTTAAAATGAATTCTACAGAGAATTTTCCGTGGTATCTGTGCGTAAGTACGTATGTATCTCGCATAACTCAAAAACGAGTAGCCTCCGAACGTTGAAATTTTGTATATAGGACTGCTATAACATGTACACTGTAAAAAAAAAGTTCGCTCTTTACAGGCAAAAGTTTTGTAAAGTTACAGAAATCAAAAAGTTACAGAAGAATTTCCTGTAATGGTAACAGGTTGAAAGCAAACTGTAGCGGTAACAGCAGATTTGTTTGTAACATTACAGATAATGTTTCAGTAGCCGCGCGGAAGAATCACGTGACTGACTGGAAATTAGCCAATCAGGAGAAAAGTGTTTGAAAGCTAGTTGCAGAAAAAAACATGGCTGAATGCATGTTGGTTGTATAGCGCAGGTAAGTAAGAAAATGTTTACAATTACTACTTAAAATATTTTTTGTTCATTTTATGCAGATTATTCTCATGCACTTTGCACTGTTATATGTAGTGAGTAAGTATTTAAACGTTTAAGCTTTGCGATTAATTAATATCAGTGTTCGTAATGTCTAATGAGTTGAAAGAGTGCAAAATATTTATTCCAAATGCAGATCTAATAGTAGTATTTTGTCATTGTGCATCCGATAAATTACGCCTTCAACTGCCCTTATTATCATTTAAAACTAATTATTCCAAAATTTAATCACTGTTTGTGGTATATAATTGAAATGGTAATGTGGTTGTTGAAAACAAAACTAATCATTTTAGCGTTCTTTTCCAATCGTCTGACCAAAGAACGTTTGACATCTTTTTCCCGGCAGGCCTTGCGAGAAACGTTTATATAAACATTTAGAATTCTGAATGTAATGTATATATTTTTTTGCTTACTAGGTTTAGTTCATTCTTTTTCTAGGATTATCTAATTAGTTATACCTGATTTATAATTCAGTCTAATATGTTTATGTACGAGTGTGTTATGAAGTAAAATTACAAAAACTTGAACAACGCGGTCGAGAATCTCGTTTATTCCTTTAGTGTAATAATATTTTTTTCAGTGGTATTAATTTCTTACGAAAATATTATAATTCCAAAATGAAGTAATTATATTGATTAAAAATATGCCGTATCATACTTTTCGTAATGTTTTGTTTTACTAACTAGATGCAACTTAATTATTCCATATATTTTAATATACCAATATCAACAGGGGAAAAATGGAAATGACCTAAAATATTTTTCTAACAATTCGTTAAACTAATTATAAAACAAAACTAAAATTTTGTGCATTATTTCCAAAAATATCATTTCATTAATATTTTATAAATGACAACATATATTATATTTTATATATAACTACCATTGCATACTTATAAGTTTTTAAACATTTAATGTAGAATTTATGTTGATTTTATTTTGCCCAGTTTTAATACAGTTTTGAAGTATGATAGTCTTGTTACTAGGATAGCATGAATCTGCTAATACAAGTTTAATACATTTCTTGACAAATGTTTCTCTTATTCATGTAATATAATATATAAATCATAAAATAAGTTTTCTTAAAAATAAATTATTATTGTTTATTGGAATTTAAAACAATTCTGTATCTGTATGTTGTATTAAAAATAAAATAATAATGAATTTTTAATGAAGCATTGATTTTAGCATTAACAATATATATATATATATACACATGAATAAATGGAAATGCAAGCTACTTTTCCTTACAAAACCGCCTATGAATATATACTTTCCTTTAGGCTGATAGCCTTTGCATGCTTTGCCATATTCTATCAATCCAAATGATGCAAATATGCAGAAAATTTTACTTTCTTTGAAAGTTAATACCGGAAATAAAATTCAGTGCATTTGTAAACTACATTAGTTCTCTTATAGCTTGGCATTTAATTGCCCAATGATTTACTAGTCCAAACTAAGGCAGAATTCAGATATCGTTCAAATAAAAGAAAATTAATAAGGTCTGATTTTTAGACCTATATATGAAGATTTATTTTTTTTAAATATTATTTTAAGTCAACCAAATTAATTTCAAATTTAAGTAAGTATTCATGCCTTTCAGTAGCATTATTTTTGATATCTTAAATTAAATAACTGAATGCAATATTTCTTGTTAATAAAAGAAAAGCAATGTTATGAAAGACTAGCGAAGCAGATTTGCAAGTTCTAATTACGAAAGGTCCCATGCTTTAAGGGGTCATTTTTAAAAATACTTAATTAAAAAAAATATTTAACGTAAAACTTCCAAACTTCACACATGTGGAATATTAATTCTATATATTTTATCTCATTCTTATTTTATTAATTAATTTCATAGCATTTTGTGTGACACTAGTAGTAATTATTAATTAAATTTTATGCTGTTTCTGATCTATGTTTTGATTTTGTTATTAATCGCGTTAGTTTACATAAGATTTAAAATTATGTAAGGTACAAAAACCTTCTGCATCTATTAATATATGCTGAAGTGAATGAAATTATGCCAGTGAAATTTTTTAAAATCAAAAACAAATTTCTGTGGAAAATTAAAGTTATAAATTCTAAATGCAAACAAAGGAGTGAATTTGAAAGTTATCAAATAAGCCAAAGTGTTGGTCATTTTTTCAGTTTTGCAGAAGAATTTTTATACTTTGCAGAATGGGAATATGATGTTTGGTTTTGTTAGTATTAATTATTACAACTGAATTATTGCAACTTACATTGCAACACGTAATTTAGCTTAAAATTTATTTGAACTTAATTTTCTAATTTATTTTGATCATATATATTTCATGTGTCATAAGTCTTTGAAATGAACTTAATTCTATTTATTTACACAATTTTTTTAAAGAAGAAAAAGTCACATTTGTTTTGCTTAGTTGCACACGAAGATACATGTGTATATATAGAGAGAGAAAGAGGGGTTATGTTTACTTCCAGACTATTTTCCTCCTTTTATATTATAGTATGAAAATCAAGGGGGGAAATTAAGCAATCAATTTAATTTTGAAGGATGTGATTACAATAAGATCATAACCAATCAAAAATATTCATGAATGAACTACTGGTAACTATCATAGTATTATTATTTAAAAGAAACCTACATTCCAATAAGAACGCTTAGTAACATAACCATTTAAGTTATCTAATAAAAGTAATTTTCATTCCTACTTCCCTATACATTGAATTTCACTCTTAGTATTGCCCACTGCTACTCCCTAGACCTCAAAGCATTTAATGCATCTGGAACTGCAATTTGTGTCTTTTTCTACAGCATGCAAGTTATCACCGTTTAGTTTGTACTGCCACGAGCAATGATCTTCAGAATTATCGTATTGCGTTGCATATTCCACCCCACCCAGCTTTTAGAACCAGATTCTGAAAATTAAAAAAATATTTACATAATTTTCCCCCTTTTAATGCATTCAGAAAATGAATATTCCAAGATTTTAAAATGGATTTATCAACATAATGATTGTTTTCGTCATACTAACAAAGGCAAACTTTTGCACACTTAAGGCCCCGTTGAATCTTTCTCTTCTAACTGTTGAATATTATGTCAGCCTAATACAAACAATGATCTATGATAGTGAAAGCAAATACCAACTGCCATTCACTGTGCGATTTTGCCATATCAGCTGAATGTTCACCCTAGCAAGCATCGGACCACAACCTTCTCTAATTATTTATGTATGATCTGAGGCCTAAGGATTTGCAAGAACAACAATGAGAATGACAGAAGTTCAAATTATAAAGAAGAAATGAGATAACTTATTAGATGTTGCAATTATGTGTATTCTTATTGAAATAGAGGTTTCTTTTAAATAAATAATATTGTGATAGTAGTTGTTTATCCATGATTACTTTTCATTTGTTATATTCCTGTGACTGTGTCCTTTGGAAATTAAATTATTCGTTTAATTTTTCCGTCTTAATTTTCGGAAGATAAAATTAGTAAAAATAAGTGGGAATATGGCATCAAGAGCATTAGATATCCCCATTTTCTTGAAGCTGTTCACTATTATTGTTTCATCAATGATAGGCCATGCATCCAAAATCCACTAGCAAATCAGTTAGTAAGATGAAAATGACCACTATGCGGACGAAACATTTAGGGTAACTTGTTTTGTGAGCGCCTTAAGGAAGACAAACATTACCTAAATCTTTAAAACATATTCAGAATCCTGTGCTAAAAGAAAGCTAGGGGGAAAATGTTGTCCGAGTCCCAGTGATTCCTTTGGACAAATATGTAATATTGTTTTAGAAATTTAAGGTAATAAATATATTTTTCGAATGCTAAAACAGTTCGAGAAATTTATTCAAGTTCTGAATTCTGAATATAAGTATACTGTATATTATATTTAATAACTATGGTGGCTTCATTTATGAAAATATTTGAATATTGGCTGTTTTTGTACAATGAACCTTCTCTAAGCTACGTGATTCCTGAAAATTTTGATCTTTAAATGATAGTGGGCATCCTAGCGAAGTTATGTTTACTAATTAGTTATTTTATGAGGGATGCTGATTAAATTTAAAAAGTGATTGACTGAGGTAGCTTGTCGTAATGAGACGGTTCACTGTAATCCAATTTTTTAAAGAATTTAAGCTGTTCTTAATTAATTAAGATATTGTAAAGAAATATGATTAAAAGTGTTATATAAGCACATGTTTAAAACATCTATTAAAATAATTTTTATAAGCTTTTTAAGAGCATGATTATGATTTTAAAAGAAATGTTTTTTTCTTTATTTAGGAGACATGGTTTACAAAGAGGAGAAAAACCATTCATTTTTTCCAAGCAGTCGAAACGAATTTTTATGAAATATTTATTAAATTATGTTATTTTTTAATTAATTCTTTTTTTCAGGTTTTATGTAAAGTTTATGAATTAAGTAATAAATTATTTTTACTTCTGTATTTTAATTAGCATATTATTTGCTTCATAGTGTTTCACAATAAAATTATAAATTCAATAAACTTCTTAATTAACATGCTGTAATACAGAGAGAGCATAAAGTTTGTTTTCTGTTGTCACATGTTTATTTCACAATTTTGTATGCGAATCTCGAAATTTATAATATCTAGGAATACTTTTTTAGTATCACTTTCGAAATGGTAAATATTAAGCTTAGATTTATTACATATTATGTTTGTAAAAAATTATGGTAAAATTAAAATGCATTAAATTTTAAGCTAAACTGAAGTATTAATTTTAGAAATAAATTTCTTAAAGGCATAATTGTATTAAGAATTTTAAGGGAAACAAGGCTTTAAAAATTAAGGTCAGTTGGCAAAGTTTTATGCTTATTCAAAAAGCATGACATTAGGTTTTTAATGAAAGACTTCTATCTGTTAATGCAAAGGAAATTATTTGAAGGTAAGTAAAAAAGTTATGCATTATTTCAAACAATAGCAGACTGTTGACAAACACTGAGTGCAGATAAGAATAAAAAAATTAGTTAGACGTTGTAATTCAAGCGTATGAACAAAATTTGAATTCCTTGTAGTAACAAAATGAAGTTCATTGCTATGTTGAATTCTTTAATTTACTGAAAATGTCATTTTTTAGAAGGAGAGAATATATTTTTGAAATATGAAGAACAGCTGTTCTGAGTTCTTCATAGAAATATTTCACAAAATGTCTTTTACTGTAATAATATGATCATATCAACATGCAACACGTTTACTCATATAAGTTAAATCTAAAGCAACATGTGTCTATTTTAGCTAAAATTACTAAAAAGAAAGTTCTAGAACATATCTTATTAACTGACACTAACATGCAAATAAAACATACTATTTTTTTCAGCTATTTTACAGGGCAAATATAAGGAGTAGCATATCAATTTGAACTTTTAAATTAATCAAAATGATAATATGAAAGGTCTTTCAATAATATCAGACATAAGTTTCTCTTCATAAAACAAAAATACTCTGCAACAGACTAATGTTACTTTTTGAAAAAAGAACATTGCTGTTGAAAGCACATCTTTTAAATTAATGCTATTCTGAGGTCAAATTGACTAATTTAAAAAGCCAAACTATTATGCTTCACTTGCATATATCTGTATAATGATATACACATGAAGATATTGTTTTACTCAAAACATCTTGATTTCAATATATTTTATTATAATAAGCATCATTTTAGACAAAAAAAATCTACTACTTTTATAAACATATCCTTTAGTATTATCTATGAAAAATATATTCTACACACATAATTACTTAATGGGATATTAGAAGGAAATAATCTGAAACCTTTACAGATACAACCATTGGAATTTTACGTAAGAAAAGTATCTTCTACTCACATAATAACTTGCTATAATAATACAAGTAAATAACCTGTAACGGTTACAGATATATCTGTTGAGATTTTACATGAGAAAAACATGTTCTTTCTACATAATTATTTGCTGTAATATTACACGCAAATAATCTGTAACCATTACAGATATATCGTTTGGGATTTTACATGAGAAAAACATGTTCTTTTTACATAATTATTTGCTGTAATATTACACGCAAATAATCTGTAACCATTACAGATATATCGTTTGGGAATTTACATGAGAAAAATATGTTCTGGTGTTGGTGTTGGTGTATTTAATTACGGCAAAGCACACTAGGGCTATCTGCCTAAGGGGAGGGATGCCTTCGTGGAGGACTTTCTAAGGGAAACTGGCTCGTATACACGTTACACATGGGGAAAACCACGAAAACACCCATGCAGCCAGCCCGTTCGCGGGATTCGAACCTCAAAAAAAAAAAAAAAAAAAAAAAAAAAAAGTATGTTCTACTTACATAACTATATGCTGTGATATTACAAGAAAAAGATCTGTAACCATTACAGGCAAAACTTTTGTAATGTTACAAAGAAAACACCTGTTTCTGTTACTCAAATAACCCATGGCATCCCAGTTTCCATGAGTTTTCTTAGTAACTTTACAGATTTTTTTTTACAGTGTAGATGTATGTGCACCTCGTATTTTGGTTGCAATCCGCCGCATCAAAAGTATATAAATTATATATATATGTTTTTATGGCCTTAGTAAATCTTATACAATATTTTTAGAATTATCAAGAATTTAAAAATTGTTTAAGTTCTACTAAGCCTAATAATTTTTGCTATGGCGGCCATTGCTTTTTTACATTTGAAATAACAGAATAGTAGATTTGTTGCCAATCTAGAGAAAGTAAGCTTCGCAATAAGAAAGATAACGCCTTCTTTGATTATTGCAAATTAAATCATGTTTAATCCATTCTGGAATTTATTCGAGCAAATAAGTGTTTAAGATTTACTTCGTAATTTTCAATACAGACATTTGGAATTTTTATGTATTTTTGCCTTGTTGCGAAGTGAGAACTGAATTCATTGAATGAGAAATACTGAATCGCCTGTGAAAAACTGTTTCATTTTTATTTTTGTTGTTGTTCTTTGCTTAATTTCTTTTATACATCGTTTTAGATTTATTATAATATTTGAATAGAACATGTGGCAACGATTAGATAATTCTCAAGATGATATAAATTTTGTGCATTCGTAGTTAAAAAATGAAGGCCTCCTTATCAAACTTATCGGAAAAAAATTTCCACCTGGATTAATCCTACTAATTTCAAGTTTTTTGAAAAACAGAACTTTTCAAGTTCGTATTAAGAACGAGCTATCTAATATCAGTGTAATGAAAGTAGGTGTCTCTCAGGGCTCGAATTTTTCACCTTTTCTTTTTAACATCTACATAAATGATCTTCCCAGCTACAAAGATGCCATTATCGCCTGCTATGCAGACGATACTGGAATTCTCAGCAAATGCATCAATCCCCAAAGAGCCATCCAAAACCTTCAAAATGCACTAGACTGTATCTTCCCATGGTTTAACGTTTGGAAAATTAAAATGAATGAAAGCAAATCCACTACAATATATTTCCAAAAGAACCCTTCGAGAAGACATCTCAACAATATCACAATTAATAATATCTCCATCCCAAATGAAAAATGTATTAAATATTTAGGCGTTTATCTCAATCAAAAACTAATTTTCAAAAACCATATCGAAAATATCTGTAAAAATATAACCAAGCAATAAGCAGTATCTTTGCACTCATAGGGAGAAATTCTAAACTTAGTCTCGCTACAAAAAGAGTTATTTATCTACAAGCTTTATCCGCCCGATTTTACTGTTTACTTCCCCAGCGTGGGCTGCAACTGCTAGAGCTCATCGCGAAAAAATACAAAGAATTCAAAACAAGGCCATCCGGATAATTACAAATGAGCCTTGCTTCGTACGAAACAGTACTCTTCACAATGACTTAAAAATTAAACCCACGGATTCTGAAATTCTAAAAGCTTCTCATAACTTTTTTATGAAATCTGACAGTCATCCTAAGAATATCATCAAAAAACTAGGATATTATGATTTCACAATTGAACAACGCCACAAGAGGTCCCGCACTATTTACCATAATAGTCGGTGGCAATGTATATATTTTCGTTTTCTTCTTATTAAGCCAAGATTTTACTTCATTTTCTTTACTTATAGTTTTACTTATCAAATTACAAAGCGCCATGGACTTTGTTCTTGCCAAAGCAGGTAGACTTTGTGTGTAAATAGTTTTTGCTCTTGTGAAATGTTTCAATGTACTGCAAATTGTGTTTTTCATCATTTTACTTTCCAATTATTGCTTATCAGAAGAATAATTTTTACGAAATTTTAAAAATGCCTTACAATACATCCTGCAAGAGACGACGCAACCAGAGCTCCAGTCAACTAAAATGCTTTTCATCCCTACTAATAGATGGCACCACACGAGCTCCTCATTTGTTCAAAGATTACTTATTCTACGGACGGCGGCACAGGAGCCTCCGTCGCAGTAATCTCTGAGTTCTAGCACAACATGTGCACAAGTACTTCGATATTATTGGATACAACTTACTCGATTCTTCACACATTTAAAAGTCAAGTATAATATATTGGTAAAGGCCGTTAATGGACCATTTGCCTAAGTGATAAAACATAGACATAAACATAGTTAAAAAATGATTGAAATGTAGTGCTGTTAAGTAAACCTAGGGCCAGAGTGTCGCTATGGTAAACAAATATAATGAATTTTAAAGAATGCATTTATTCTACTGTGGTTTATGCGCTATCGACGAAGTAGATTTAATGGTAAACAAACGTAGTGAATTGTAAAGAGTGCATTTATTCTACTGTGGTTTATGCTCTATCGACGAGGTAGATTTAATTCAATACAATAAGTTTAAATGAAATGCAAGAAAAATGGGTATAATTTAATATTCCGTACAAGGAAGTCATGTGATGCACACATCAGATTTTTTTTCTTTTTCTATATTTTGATTTTACGACTCAATTTATGTCTACAATTTTGTGATATGTGGTGCCAAACTTACGGAGAAATTCAAAAATTTATTTTCGCGCATTTTTTTTTCAGTTTGCGCCAAAAATAATCCACTTGGTGAAGTTCTTAGTATATGCTACCTATTTTCCTTTCCCTTATTACATTGTGCATGAACGAAGAAGTCACATCGTACCTACTTTCAAGTAATTTTAACAAAGTGCCTGAACTACATTTGATGTTTTTATCGCTTTCAACTAATATGTCAAATTTCCAAACCTCGTCAATACATAAATTCACGTATACGTTCTGAAATTTTCAATAAAAACTCTAATTTTTTGCAGGTATACTTAGACATACATTTTATTTAAGAAGATGGTACAAATTTTATAGATTATAAATTTTTTATAATTAATTTTATAGATTTTATAGATTAAAATATTTAAAAATCCAAATTTTAAAAATAATCATAAAAAATGGGCGAATTTTATTTGGAAGGAACCTAAATTTCGAAATGTGAAAGGAAGAAGGAAATAAGTTTAATAAAAAAAAGAGAGATTTATAAATATATATCAAATTCCATTAATATTGAGAAGCTAAAATTTTGAGAGCTCATTATAATGGTTTTTAAAAACTACTCGTGTGATTTTCACAAAACTTTGCAGTTTGGCATAATTTGAGTCGCAAAATCGAAATATGGAAAAAAAAATTGGCATGTCATTTCAGATAATGTCCGATTTTGTGTCAAAATGCCTATATTAGAACAATGCTATCTATAAATCTAATATATATCGTAGGTAGCACTTCCGAGGCATGGAAAACGCAGTTTTAATTTCGTCAATCGGCCTAGTAGAACGGAAGATATAGGACTGTGCCCCCCCTTTTTTTTCGCAGTGTAAAATTTGTGTAGGGAAAATTTGCTATCGACGGGCAACTTTTACAAAATGATCCTTAAAAATCGTCAAATTTAGCAATTTTACAGTTTTGTGCATGTTAAATGTAACTATTACTTTCCATGCTACATAATAACTACGGAAAGATGTTATAAATATGAAATGCTTAGTAAATATTAGAAAAATAAAATAGGTGCCACTGGTCTATTGAAGGTTACTATTAGCCAGTTTCAGCTGGAATTTTATCCGGCTATTATTGACACCTCAAATAAACCCGGCTACGCGAGACTCGCATACAATACATCATAGGAGAATCTTAACCCTTTGGGTATATTTGACGAGAGAGACTCGTCGTCTGCTTACTTGGGCGATGCTACGGTGGACGAGTCTGACTCGTCATCTGAATTTAAGAAGCAGGCGTTGATGTTTGTGGCACCCCCGCCAGTGGGCGTTGATTACAAACATTGTTGTATATTTTTATTTGGAGCAAATAAAGGGTAATTAACCCTTCTTGAGTTTACGTTTCTGTTCTTGCACTTAAGCGATTATTCTCTTAGCTATTCACTCGGTTCCTCAACACTTAGTTTAGTAGAATAAGAGGAAGGAACACTAAAATCTTTCAACAAAAGTCTTTCAACATTCTGTCACGTCGTCCGTGTGTAGTACTCAAATGAGTTTTCATGAAATACTGGAAATAACTCAGCGACCGTGACACAATACGGTATAGTACTGACGCTTTCTTGAACAGAATAAATGAATGTACATTTGTTTTTCACAAACATTACATCCTAGCGATTCAGTGGCCAGCAGTCCCGTGGTTCCTTCTTAATAGTCATCCTGGCGTTTTCACATCATTTATTAACACATTTATTAGTAGGTTCTTCGAAACGACCTCGGAAACGTATTTCATACTTTGTCGGTTTGTTATTACTAAAAATATTCTATAAAATGCCTGCGAAATGTGGGAAATATGAATTGTTTCATACATTCGTCGCTAAGGCATTATATACAATGCCTAGGCATTCTATAGAATACCGGATTTCAAACTTTGCCGGTATAACATATACATTAAAATAAATAAAATTAAAAGGAAAAGTCAGTCCTAACTAAAATGATAAATTTTTGTTCTTCTTTATAAAGGCCCTAACCAATTCTTTCTACATACAAGACAAAACTCGAAAGCTTTTTTGTTTTATTGTTCTATTTTGTATTTTTTGTTTGTTTGTTTATTGTTCTATTTTGTATTATTAGTCCAAAGAGATTTGAGTCCCGAAGAACTATTACTTTCGTTTTGGCATTTTGCGTCGAACTCCTATAAATGTCGGTTCATTTTTCAAACTGTTGCCACAAAATGTTACAGTCCTGCATTATATTTGAAGAAATTAAATAGTGAAAAATCTGCATAAATATATGTATATTTCCCGCATTGTGATAAAGCAACGGTATTTAGAGCCATCCAATTTTGAATGACGTCATCCTACTGCGAATATGGGCATCTGAAATCCCAAATTTGGAATTTGTTTTATTATCGATTTCAAATTTTGTAAAACTTTAACGAATTTTGAGTAACAAACTCAACGATTTAAAAGCGAGCAATGGCAATGGGGGGGGGGAACCTTTTTATCTCCAGCGCTTCGAAATGTGTATCGGAAAATCTAAAGATACGCTCATTTTAAAATTACTTTGCGACATTGCTATTGAACTAAATTTTATTGTTTAAGTGCAAAGAACATGAAATTTAATAAATAAAGGTAATACACAAAACGTTATCCTTTGGACGTAATTTAAAATCTGAAACATTTCAGATTTTTGTTTTTTGTTTTGTTTTGTTTTGTTAATTGTTTAATTTTGTATTATTTTCAGTTTAGTATACGTATTTGCACTTTCTTTTATTTTACATGTACTCCTTTCGGGTTTCGTCTTACATGGGGAAAGAATTGGTTAGGGCCTTCATAAAGAAGAAACATATAATTTATTATTTTCTTTATAAGGCATTCTTCTTTATATGTATAGATTTTGTAATACTTACAAATTTTTGATTAATATACTCTACGATTTGAAAACCAGCTTTTCGAAATAAAGCATTTTTATCTCCTTGTCCGAAACTGTTGCCACTCAGAAAAATGAGTGCGAAAATTAGCGCTTTCAGAGTTTTTAACTAATATATAAGGTATTTCTCCCGCTTTCCTAGCGTGCCTTCGTGGTGCAGTGGTTCTGCACGCTGGGCCGGTACTTCAGAGGTCCATGGTTTCGATTCCCGGCGAAGGCGTTTGCTCATTTTTCATCTCTCCAGCTTCCAAAACATCCTAATGTCTCTACAAATATTTCGGCTGATTAAAGTCGTACGAAGATGAGAATAATCGAAACATTAAATACACTAAATACATTAATAAACATTAATATATTTAATGTTTGGCAATGCTATTTTTAGTTCATCGCAAAACTTAGAAATTTTAATATTTTTAGTTCATTGCAAAACTTAGAAATTTTTATTATCAAACTGTAGGATTTGAAAGCGAGCAATGCCAATAACTTTTGAAATAAAGCAGATTTTCATGTCCAGCTTGCGAGACTGTTGCCACTCGGAAAATATGACAGCCAAAATTAGCGTTTTTATGAGCTTTTAATTAATAACTCTTGATTTTAGCTACTTCTTTCTTTTTTTTTTTTTTTTTTTTTTTTTTTTTTTGGAAAAACGTGGACGTCGTCCTTTTCCAGGACCCCGGAAAGACTCGAAGAAAGTCTGGTGACGATAGCTATATTAGTGACTGAGTTATTATCGGACAACCAAATACACAAAGTTTCTTCTTTATATGTACAGATATATATATATATATGTGCATATGTTAAAAGTGGTTCTTTTTCTTCGTAACTAATTAATTTTCATCGTTATATGCGTAGCAAGAGAAGAGATTAATATAAATCAAATTATTAAAAAATGAAATAAAACCTTACAAAACTTCTTTTAAACGCATAAATATCAAACTGTATTTTATTTTAAAGGACTGACCCAGATATGTTTTTTTTTTTTTTTTTTCTGAATCATGTAGACTTCCGTATGCTCCGTATATACCAGAATGCACCGCTTAGTCTTTTAGTAATTAATAAATAACGCGAAAGTGATAAATCATTTTGTCGTTTATCTCCAAAAATAATTACAGACAAGCAGACGACATTCATTAATGGCTGAGGAAAATTCTCATCATGGCCCGAGGACAGATGGTCCGCCCAAGAACTTGTAGAAGAGTACGGCTGTGTGCTTGGTTCTTATTTAAACGTATTATTTTCTGTCATTTTTAGGGGAAGGAGGGAAGAAATAAAGAAGGGGAAAAGGGAAGAGATTTTTTTTTTCTTCTTCTCGTTAGGTTGATCAGATTAGTAACGTTTTCGTTTAAAGGGAGAAAAATGCAACATGAAAAGCGTTCACTTTGTACGCTTTTATTTAACTTGCTTTCCCGTTCGTTCTAGTCAATTTTGAATCTTATTTTTGACAGCTTTCTGCAGAGCAGATTTTTTTTTTGAAATTATTGTTATGGATATGGTTAAGATGACAACGCACAGAAGGTTTTTCAAAATTCATTATAGAAATTTTTTTATTTGTTAAATTTTGAATTTTTAGCCCAAGGGGGCGTTAGAATCCAAAGTGCTACTAATCTCAAAATAGCATTTTGTGTCGTTCCACTTTCTGCGTTGGTTCGCTTTTTAAACTGTTGCCACCAAATATTATCGCCATGCATTATATTTAAAGAAACTAAATAATGAAGAATCTGCATGAATGTTTCTCGCATTGTGAAAAACAACGGTACCTAGAGTCATCCAGTTTTAAATAACTTAGTCCTCCAACCGAACATGGACACTTGGAAGCCAGAATTTTAAATTTCGAATTTGTTTTATTATCTATTTCAAATTTTATAAAGCATTAGCGAATTTTTGATTAAGAAACTCAATAATTTCATAGCGAGGACTGGTAACACTGTACAACAACAACAACAACAACAACAACAACAACAACAAAAAAAAAAAAAAAAAAAAAAAAAAAAAAAAAAAAAAAAAAAAACCCTTATCTCAAAGGCGATATGCTATTTTACTGTTTTTAAATACTTTGTGGTATTGCTGGTGAATTGAATTTTATGGTTCAAGCGCGAAGAACATGATATTTAATAAATAAAGGTAACACACGAAACGTTAAAAATGTGCCCTATAGGGCGTAATATAAAATCTGAAATCTTTCCGATTTTGTTTTTCCGCTTATTCTTGCTTAATTATTAAATTAACTATTGTGGAATTCTAATCTTCGCACCGACGTATAGATCAACATTTATATTTGATATGAAGTTCTTACTGGTTTTTAAAACCTAAAAAAGAGATTGGAAGCTGGAAAACTTGAATCTCCAAGCATTTTGAGTCATTCGAATCCTATCTGTAAAAAGAGCTTTAAATCAAAATTTTGGGAAGATTAGTTTTATCCAGCAGAAGAATTCATTGAATAAATGAACACTTTTATTGCAATTTCCGTGGTGTCTTCTTCACGCTTCTGTGTTTAAGGGGCGTTTGAACCCCAAAATCTTCAAAAAATTGTGATTTTGGATTTTTGCATTTTCAAACTCTCTACACTTTTATCTTTCTAAAAATACCATTTTTTAATCTCTATAAAAATTAGAACTGTAAAAAAATCTAGTTTCGAATCTAGTTAATTTGTCATCTACTGCTTTGATCAATGAGGATTTTTACATAAAAACGCGTTTTTCTCCAAACGTGATTTTTTTATACTCGATGTACCTTTTCTCAGGAACTACTGTTCACAGGTATCTAAACTTTTTATGGCTTATTTATTAGGTTCCCTAATATTTAATAAAATGAGCTTTTTGTAATAAACTTAGAAAAAAATTTTTTAAATTTTTTTGTGTGAGAAAAGTGTTAAATTTTACTATGTCTAACAAAATATTCTGTAATTTACTCTAAAATTCAAAATGCTTCAAAAGCTCATTTCAGTATAATCAGATAGGTATACTTTAATTACAGAAAAAATTCCAAACTTGTATCTACAGCAGATTTTGAGAAAAGGTACATCGAAAATGGCCAATTTAACATTGTCGGTATAGGGGTTGCTGATACCCCTTAAAATTATTTGGAAAGCTAGATCGTGACTTCAACTGGGAAGCGACTATTTGCTATATTCATCTACACAGAGAAAGGGAAAAAAAGACCGCTTCATTCATCCCAAGAACAGTACGTACAGATGGCGCTCATGGTGCTTACGGATCTTCGGTAATACTTTTGACTGAAACACAAAAAAGGAAACCTAAAGTTGAAATTAATCTTCAGTTGAAAAAACAGCCGAAACTGAACAAAGATATCTAAACGTAGTTGGCTCTTGGCTAATACCACCGACGTAGACTAACTAGCAATTAATATGCACGGCCGTAAAATAGTAGGCTTAACAGTAGAGAAATAACGTAGCCGAAAGCAGAACACGCTGTATCTGAAGTAGATTGCAGATCTTTATTTCTGTATCCCCCCCCGGAGGTCGACGTAGGGTACTCTGCGAAGTACTGGCTAGGATCTGTGCCTAGGCAGTCTTGGCCACGGGGTTATAAAATTTATGAACTTGGCGGTTCCCGATGGTCCATGGGGTGGGTCCTGTACTCATTCTTCATGGGCCGAGGTGTAAACCCTCATCCACCAGGGTATTGGTAGCCAAATAGCAAACTGGACCATTGAGTGTCTGGTCACTGCTGTCCTTGGTATTCCATGTAAAGCCTAAGGAAAAGGGCATCCAGTGTAGTGCTGGCAGGTAGCCATAATGAACGGCTAGTCAGCGCTCCAGGGTCTCATGCCCACCCTTCCTGGCCGGGACAGTGGTTCTGACTGGCCCGTGTGTAGCGGTGGAAAAGAGGGAGTCTAAAATTATTGGTGTCTCGGGGTTGTAGGATCCGTGGGCCCAGCAGGAGTGTAAAATCGTCATCTTAGGGTGACACTGACTGATGCTTTGTATCGATCCCCAAAGTGTGATTAAGTTCACGGGTTGGGTATAGAGTTTAGTTAGTTTATTTCTCTAAGAGATCTTAGACCATTTTGGGCCTTTACCAATTTATATTACATATCCCTTTGGGATTAAAAATTCATAATTTAATTCCAGATAAAGCAGAAACTTTTTCACGTCTTTGCGCAGTAGTCTCGTTAGAGTAATAGTATAGTAGCTTCATAAAATAAAAATTATTTCATAAAATCTACTACTATTACTTCTAGTAGTAGTGAATTTCATGAAGTAATTTTTATTTTATGAATACTCTTATACTACAACTCTACTCCTACTACTATTTGCTGCTGCTTGCAGCTGTTACTACAACTACTACTACTACCTTTTATGCCCCAAAATATAAGTCTCCAGCCTTACCATTGACTTACCATCCTGCAAAGTATTGTAATTTAATAATCAATACGGACGCATCAGCAATCAATAGTCAAGAATGTCCAAGAGCATTTACAGACGGTTCTAAAATCCATGGAGAAGTGGGCGCAGCGTCAATAATCTGTTCATCTTCCTCTATGCCAACAATATAGCAAGGAAAATTATCTCCAGAAAATTCTGTTTATCAAGCTGAGCTGTCAGCAATTCAATCTGCAGTAAATAAAACCATAAGAAATAGATTCAGGACAATGGCAATCTATTCAGACAGCCAATCTGCATTATATGCCCTGAAGGACAGAAGCAATAAGAACCAACTGGTTCAGGATATTCAAAATACAATAAGCGCCCACCTAGAAATCCAGTTTTTCCTCAATTGGGTGAAAGCCCACAACGGGAACGACGGCAACGAGGCTGCTGACCTCTTGCAAAGGATGCATCGACTAACATCAACAGTGAGGTGATTCATGTCCTGTGGCCCCCAAGTCCATATAAAATTTACAGTGAATGCAATTGTCGAATCAAAGTGGCAAAAAGAATGGAATTTTGCATTGCAAGGCAGAAGAGTCCACGATTTTTTCCCAAGAACTGACAAAGAAGCACTGCACTATGACCATGTTCTGAATCAGTATATCACAGGGCACGGTCCTTTCCCCACCTACTTCCATGACAGAGGCATGTGCCCCACGGATCTCTGTATATGTGGCGAAAGGGGTGACCCTGATCATTACATTTTTGACTGACGGCAAACATCTGATCAAGCCTAACAACAATCTAATACCATTTAAGAAATATGCAATAAAGAACAGACACCTTAGGGCCAAAATCAGAGACGTTCATATACATATCCAAGGCCTCGGACTGGATATTTGTCATATCTAGTGTTTATTCATCTCCATATATTACTAAATTATATTTATTTAATTTTTTTAATTTATTGTTCCAATAGTTTCGTTTTTCTATGCAATGCTGATGGACGGGATCCCCAAAGACTTGTTTATTACACCTTCCGCCTCAGAAAGGACATTTGTTCATACATTTAAACTTTTGGAAGCATCAGTTGTTGAACTTTTCAAGGAGAGTCTTTTCTCAGTATGATTTGTGTACACTATTAATACCAGAAATCAGTTATCTCAGAAAGTCCTCTCAAGGGGTTGATGGTAAAAAGTGGGGCAGGAGGTCCTCGGACCCCCCCCCGGGTTGTTCTCCCTCCAAATTGGGGTGGAAAGTTTAACAGTTAGCTAGGTTCAGCAATACCTCAATTACCTGTGGTACTAGGGAGGTGCTGGCCTAGCTTCTACCTGTACCTATACCACTACTACAGCTTCTACCTGTAGTAGTGGATTTCACGAAATATTTTATTACTAGTAGTAATATAGTACTGGATTTCACGAAAGAATTTTTATTTTATGATACTGCTATACTACTACTACTTCTACTACTACTGCTAATACTACTACTACTACTACTTCTACCACTACTACTACTACTAGCAGCGGATTTCACGAAATAATTTTTATTTTATGATACTATTACTCTACTACTACTACTACTACTGCTGCTACTAGTAGTAGCAGTAAAGAGCTGTAGTATAATATTAGTAGTAGTGAATTTCACGAAATAATTTTCATTTTATGATACTGCTATTACTATTATTAGTAGTAGTAGCATACTATTAGTAAGATACTATTACTACTACTAGTACTACTAGTAGTAGTAATAGTGGATTTCACGAAATAATTATTATTTTATAGTGCTGCTATACTACTACTCTACTACTACTGTTTCTATTACTACTAACTGCTGCTATTGCTACTACTACTACTTCCGCTGCTGCTACTACTACTATTACTACTACTAATACTTCCAATAACTACTATTACTACTACTAATACTTCCAATAACTACTATTACTACTACTAATACTTCTACCAATAACTACTATTACTACTACTACTGTTGCTGCTGTTACTACTACTTCTAGATCTATTACTACTATTACTACACTACTATTAGCAGTACTAGTGTAGTAGTAGTAGGTGCTGCAGCAGTAGGTGATTGTGGAAGATATTAATATGAAATCTGACAGTGCATTTCTTCTGCCAGTTTCTTGTACTATGGTATATACGGTGTTACAGTTAAATTCATACAGTCATTCAGATGTTCATTAGTTATCCGGAATCTCAAATTTGGTTTTAACAAGCTACACTTGGCTCGGGAGCTCTAGGTAAATAAGACAGTTATAAATATCAACTTCTCATCTGAGACTAAAATCGTGGGCTCACAATCAAAGAGCAAAGATTTGCTATAGAATGAACAGTAACACTGTTAAACGAAATTCGCGCAACACAAAATGTTAAACACTTCTCAATGTTCGTTCACTTAATCTATCCTAATTCAAAATTGGCGACGAAGTTCTCGAACCTTACGTCATGTCTCGGAAGTTGCAACTCGTGATGGCCATTCTGTTATGCTATCGCACGAATTTCTAATCTATTTAACGATTAAGAACTGCACCAAGATTCTGCCTGATCGATAATTAACGCAGCTGCACGAAGGCCAAAGATTTTAATTACGGCTCCTTTAATGACCCTCTCTAATGGCACCCGTAGTGGTCATTACGTTCCACATTCCCCAGCTCTTTTAATATGCACGGTCATTCTATCGGGATATTACGTGTTCTACGATTAATAACCACTTTTACAAGGAAACTGTCCAGTCTGCGTTATTAAAGCGACTTTGTAGAGGGGCACCAAACTATCAAAAGCTTTATTCAAAGTGTGTGTGGGGGGGCTTAAGATGGCTCTGGACTTACGAAGATCCCCGTGATTTCGGAAGAAGGCAATCAGGGATCAGCGTCAGTAGTATTTTAGTGTAGTTATTGGTTTTCACAAAATTAAACTTTTACAGCATTAAAACATGACATTCATAATTTGGAAACATTGCATTCTGAGGATTGAAAGCTAAAGTTACTTACAATCTGACCTCACAGATACGATACGCCTCAAAAAATACATAAACTGACAAGAAAAGATTCTGATTACGATCCAGCGACTCGTTGAAATATAAGAATCTTTCCTAGAAAGTATAAATTGTTCTTAGAATCTTATAGACTACAAAGTCTTTCCAAATTTTGTGAAGTCATTATGCTATTTTGAAGCAGGAGACGTCAAAAATGTGCAAAGTCCTCGCTGGGATTCAAATCCGGACCTCTTGAATACGCCTCGAGTGTTCTACCGTTACACCACGAAGACATGCTGAAAGGAGGAAGAAAACACCTTATATACTCCCCCATTTAAAGGGTGACTGGGGATAAGGGGACCCGATCGCCAAAACTGGTGGTGAAGACTCATCATCCATCCAATTTAGTTCGGGTGCCACTGTAGAATCATTAGGTTCTTTTAGGTTCTAAGCTGCCTCGGGCGCCATTTCATTAGGGTTTTCTGATGCTGGAGACGTGAAAAATGAGCAATGCCTGGCTGGGTCTCGAACCACGGACTTCTCGAATACACGCCGAGTGTGCTAACCGTTACACCACGAAGGCATGCTGAAAGATTAAAACTGCAATAAATACATTTTTTTAAAAAAATCGCTCAGTTTTTAAAACATTTACAGATTGATTAAACTCAAAAGATAAATTAAACATCTCACATTTTGTCGAATGGCAACCCTCTAAGAACCAGTTAAGCGCGAAACCAGCGCTTTCGCATAATGCAGCATTTTGTGAAAATCGATTCAGCACCTGTGAGTAGAAAGTTTCTATAAATGGAACATTTGATTTCTAGATTATTAGATGGTCTTCCCTAAAATAAAACGTCCATGAAATTCGCGAAAATTTTCATTAGTTTTCAATCAATTAGTTACGTAAAGTTTCCGCACATTTATGTGCATAAAGCAATTTTTAAATAAACTTTAAGTGATGAATCATTTTAACAGCATTGTAGAGATTTAGGAAAATGCAGAAAAGACTTAAAAAAAGTTACAAGACTTAAATTCCATGAACGCATTGAGGGGCTATTTGATACACACTGTATGTATACAGGAAGTTAAATAAAACGACAAATGTAGGCCCACGGGGGCCGAGCGGTAAAGTCGCTGAACGCTGGCAGTTCGCTCCGAGGTTCGAATTCCGCAAACGCGGTGGCTGCAATTTCCCTTAGAAAATCCTCCACGAAAGCATCCCTCCCCTTAGGCAGATAGCCCTCGAGGCTTTGTCATAATCACATGAAACAAAACAAACGAAAACTGTTTTCATCAAGTCTCGATCATTTATGTTTTTTTTTTTTTTTTTTTTCAGCAGCAACATTCTGTATAAGAGAGAAAATATTCGAATTTAAAATAAAATATTTTATCTGTAAAAATTAATTTTTTTTTTTTTTTTTTTTTTTTTTTTTTTTTTTTTTTTTTTGCGTGTGTATCTCGGAAGAGTAAAATCAGTTGAGATGAAAATTTAATACAGTTTTTTTAATTCATTCACAAAGTTGAGGCGCATTTGGGTGTATTTCCGGTTGCGCTTGTTATTCGAGTCGTCTTGCAAGCCAATAGAGTAAAGTACATTTTGTCATTTTGCCGAAACAATCTGGAGTGTCGAAGCTTGGAAAGGATATCGGAAGGGAAAAAAGTACGTTTCGAAATCGATCGATTTTTTCCACCTATGCACGGCAGCTTCCACTTCTAATTCAACAATAACAAGAACAACAACAACAAAATTTACTTCCACCTCCCTTTCTGCTACCTCCAGAAATGGCAACTTTCTTTCCCTTTGTTTTCCAAGAAATGGATTTCGAATATTTTTGCGGCAGCGTTGCCTTATTCCATCTCTCTCCGGCTCTCAACATCCAAGTAACCATCCATAATTTAGAGTGGTGTTCTTTTCTTTACTCGGCCACTTTGTGTGTAGAAGGCCCACATCGTTTTCTTATTTTTTAATTTTTTTTTTGTTTCGCTTCACTCTTGACGGCAGCACTTTAGTGGGAGCTCCGAGCGTTAAGGAATAAGTTTAAATGGATATTTATTCGTTTATTTAATTCATAAACGAAGAGCAGGTTGAGGAACGGAACTCTTTTTTTTCTTAGAAATTGAAACTGCTGTGATATCGATCTAATGTTGAAAAAATTAAATACGTAGCAACGCATTGTTCTTAAATTAATGAAGTTGAAAAAGATATCTCTTTATCCAGTTGTCGGATACACAGAGGCTTATTTGTACGTTTTTCAGACGATTTTGATTGTAATTACAGAAATGTTGCTGGTGTTATTTATGCTCATTCGTCTGACAGGAACATCAGCTCAAGCCCACGATATACTTCGGGGCAAGGAGCGCAAGATTACACTTGTCGTTGGCAACAGCCTTGAGCACCTTACAAGTGACAGTGCGATTTAGCTCAGTTCCGCCCCCAATTTTGATGGATAGCACACCGGGGGGGCGGGTCGAGGGTCTTCTACCTCCTCTGTAATTCCACCAAACCACGCGAGAGGACTTTCGGCTCTCCGCATATTTAGAGTGCCGCTATGCCGAACCGATTCTATACTTTTATTAAGGACGCAGTCTGGCCCGCTTGACGAGCGATGCTCGCCTTATGACACAAAGGAGCTGCGCCCATATTACATAACACACACACACCATAAAAAAAAATGAAAGGTTTCAGATTTTAAATTACGTCCAAAAGGGGCGTTTTTTTAACGTTTTGTGTGTTACATTTATTTATTAAATATCATATTCTTTGCATTTAAACCATAAAATTCAGTTCAATAACAATGTCGCAAAATAATTTAAAATGAGCCTATCTTTAGAATATCCGATACACAGTTCCGCGCACGCTGGGGATAAAACGGTTTTTCCCCTGTAGTGTGGTGCCATGGCTCACTTTTAAATCGTTGAGTTTGTTATCATAAATTCGTTAAAGTTTTATAAAACATGAAATCGATCAGAAAACCAATTCCAAATTTAAAATTGGGTCTTCCACATGCCCATATTCGTAGGAGGATGACGTCATTCAAAATTGGATAGCTCTATGTACCGTTGCTTTATCACATTGCAAGAAACAGACATACATTTATGCAGATTTTTCATTATTTAATTTCTTCAAATATAATGCAGGACTCTGACATTGGGTGGCAACAGTTTGAAAAGCGAAACGGACATTTATAGTGATTCAACGCAAAAGCGCAACTAATCGCTTTGAATTGAAAAAAAAAAAAAAAAAAAAGAATACACTACAATAGTAAATCAAGCTATAAAACAAACAAACATCGTCTTATTGGTTTTTATATTATAAAGCTTGTGTATAGGAATTGGTAGTTGAAACGTAGGCTTGTTCAGATTTATGCACTTTATCTTTAATTTCCGTATTATGTAGATCTGTATTTTTCAGCTTATCAAGAAATGTAATTAGTTTTCCGTGCAATCTTTGTGGTATTTTTTTGCTAAATTTGATGATTTTGATACCGTTATCATATTGTTTATTAATGTAGTCCCTAGGGTTAGTTATGTTGTCTAGAGCACTGCTTCTCAACCTTTTTTGGTCCACGGACCGGTAAAGCTTACGAAAAAAATTCGCGGACCGGTGTTTTCCCCCCTCTCTCCCCCCCCAAATATTTTATAAGGTATTCAAGAATTACTACATAAGTTAATTATAATATTCTTATTACCATTGCCTACACTCATATTTAAATATAAATATAATTAAATATTGTAATTATTACATATCAGTATAATTATCATATATAAGTAAATAAACCTTTCAGAAAAATCACACAATATGACAAAAAATAATCACAAAAATTGTATATAAAAACGGATCAGTGACAATCCCTGGACAAGCGGATGAGGATCCCTTATCTACCATACCTGAAGCGCCACTTGTCAACCTTTTCTCGTCCTCAAGTGGAACAACTGAAATAATCGGAATGCATAATAATGCTTTCGTTGGAAAGCACATCTCTACAAAGAACACATTCAGGTTTTGCACCATTTTCTTCTGATTGTGGCCAAAGGACAAAACCATATTTCAAATGGTCTGCGATAGAGTGCCTAACAAAGCTTTTTCTTTTATTGACAGATTTTAGATTATATTCACCTTCATTTGTATTCGAAAGGGCGGACGACGTACTTGGTTTTGGAGAATCCTTTCTTTGCACGAAATTTAATTTCTTCAAATTAAATTTACCTAATTTAGTAGTATTATTATTGCCTATACTTCCTTTATGCAAAATATGTCCGGTCTTTCGAAACTGTTTTAACCATCTTTTAGTAGACTGTTTCCTTGGTGGAGGTTTATTAAATTTATGTCGGAATTATCTCTAAACTGTTTTCAGAGATTTCGCTTTCCATAACTAGAAAAAGCACATTTCGTTTCTAATACACGACGCCATTTTGTCTGTAAACAAACATGCTCCCTGTTGCCATTCTCCAAAATTAAAATAAACGAAATATCGATACTAGTGGAAGTACCCGATGCCAGTTAAGATAGATTGAGAGTAATGTATCTAAACAACAGAGAGAACGATACCGCTGTAATCCTTCTCTGATAACGATGCAAAAAATACGATTCAGTGTCATTCACTTTTCAGTGTGATGCGATATGGAACCCACATAAAACATTTCGATAGAAAAATAAATTACTTCTCTCTCATTATATCACAAACAATGGCATGCAGTTTTAAATAATTTTCGTCTTTCTAATCAAATGTTCGTAAAAACTCAAGTTCCATCCAATATTTCACCTATATTCAATTTTAGTCGATCAAATGTGGCAGAAAATGGATCATAATTGATCAGAAATCAATAACGCAAACAAACAAACAGACATTCTTTCTTCTATATTTATATAGATTTTGTAAAACTTGCAAATTTTCGATTAACATACTCTTATGATCTGAAAGCGAGCAGTGGCAACACTTTTTGAAAAAATATGATGTGTACACCACATGACTTCCTTATACGGAATATTAAATTATACGCATTTTTTCTTGCATTTCATTTAAACTTATTGGATTGAATTAAATCTACTTCACTGACAGCGCATAAACCACAATAGAATAAATACATTCTTTAAAATTCACTCTAGTATTTGTTTACCATAGCGACACTCTTGCGCTAGATTCACTTAACAGTATTATATTTCGTTCATATTATAACTCATAATGCACAAAATTTATATCATTTAAAGAATAGAATTGTCTAATCGTTCCACATGATCTATTCAAATACTATAATAAAACTAGAACGATGTATAAAAGAAATTAAGCAAACAAAACAAAAAAGAAACAGTTTTTCCCAGACGATTCAGTATTTATCATTCAATTAATTCAGTTCTCACTTCGCGAGAAGGCAAAAATACATAAAAACTCAAAATATCTATATTAAAAATTACGAAGTAAATCTTAAACACTTATTTCCTCGAATAAATTCCAGAATGGATTAAGCATGATTTAATTCGCAGTAATAAATGAAGGCGTTATCTTTGTTGTTGCGAAGTTTAGTTTCTATAGATTGGCAACAAATCCACTAGTCTGCTGTTTCAAATGTAAACTATCAATGGCCGCCATAAAAAAAAAAAAAAAAAAAAAAAAAAAAAAGGCTTAGAGGCACTTAAACAACTTTAAAATTGTTGATAATTCTAAAAATATTGCATCTGAGATCATTGAGCCGGGTAACCGAGTGGATATATATATAAATATATTCCAGAAAGAATTAAGCATGATTTAATTGGCAATAATAAATGCATGCGTTATCTTTGTTGTTGCGAAGCTAAGTTTCTCTAGATTGGCAACAAATCCACTAGTCTCCTGTTTCAAATGTAAACATCAATGGCCGCCATTAAAAACAGGCTTAGTGGCAATTAAACAACTTTAAAATTGCTGATAATTCTAAAAATATTGCACACAGATTTACTAAAGGCATAAAATCCTTAACCAGAAGATAAAAACAACATAATTCAATCATTTTTAAAGCAAAAAATGTACAATTTACAAACATATAAGAGTAAAGAAACTGAGATCACTGAGCCGGGTAACAGAGTGGATATATATATATAAATATATTTATATACGTTTGGTGCGGCCGATCGCAACCAAAATACGAGGTGCACATCTACATGTTATAGCAGTCCTATATACAAAATTTCAACGTTCTGAGGCTACTCGTTTTTGAGTTATGCGAGATACGTACGTATGTACATACGTTCGTACAGACGCCACGAAAAATTCTCTTCAGAATTAATTTTAAAGCAGTTTTATATATATATTTTTTGAAGGAAAAGAGTATTTTATTCTGTCCTTACGTACAGATATCACGCAAAAACATCGTTAAATTGCATTCGATAGCGGTCAGAATGGATATTTTCGTTGAAACATGCTGCCTGAAACTTTTAGAGATTACAATACTTCCTTTTTACTTCGTACAAGGAAGTAAAAAAGCATTTTTATCTCCAACGGGCTAGACTGTTGCCACTCGGAAAAATGAGTGTTTTCAGAGTTTTTAATTAATATCTCGGCTGATTAAAGTCGTTTGAAGAAGATGGAAACAGTCGAAATGGCTTCCCGCGAATTTTTGGAATCGGGAATAATATATTTAATGTTTGGTAATGCTATTTTTATTTCATATTTTGTAAAACTTAGAAACTGTTCATTAAGAACCTCTACTATTTGAAAGCGAGCAGTGGCAACACTTTTCGAAATAAAGCAGATTTTTATCTCCAGCGTGCGAGACACTTACCACTCGGAAAAATGAGGGCCAAAATTAGCGTTTTCAGAATTTTTTAATTAATACCTCTGATTTTAACAAATGTTTTTCTGAAAAAAGTGGATGTCGACCTTTCCCAGGACCCAGAAAAGAATTGTCGAAAGTCTAGTTACCGTAGTAGTGAGTGAGTTATTAGCGAACAAACAAACATACTTTCTTCTTTATATATATATATATATATATATATAGATTAATTATTTCCCGTTACTTCGTAAAATTGAGTTTCAATTTAAGAGTTATTCTCCTGTGTTTAAACTATGGAAACACTGCATAATATTATTAATGTCTTTCATTCATTATACTAAAAATGTAAGCGTATAACAAGTACGCGTACAGATATAAACTGAAAGATAAATATAGTATGGGCATGGAATATACTCTTTCAGTAGCGATATTTTTGAACTAATCCGCGTGGATGTACCAGCAGGTGGCGACTTCGTATTGTAACATGACAGTCCCCAAAACGGTAAAACTTGGTAATAGACATTCATAATCCTAATAATAATCAATACTTGAGTGTTTTAAGATAATTTTAGGACATCGGAGGAAGATTTTGCGTGTCTTCGAGTTCACGTTGTGCATCTTGGAGGAGGGACAATCGATGTCTGCTTGTACGAAATTTCTTTTGAGTGTTGAACAAAACATGTCATCGAGTCATCGTTAGTAGATTTTTATCGCGAGGGGGAAATGATATTTCCACGTTTATGACATCCTACCACTCAAGACAGAAGCGGCAATATTCGCTAGAGCGATAAGATCTTCTAGGTAAATAGAGGAGAAAATCCATCTCCACGCAATCCGAAATAGAGAGAAATCCCGAGAAGCTCATCGGATCGGAGATTTAAGGGTCAGTTTTGACCGGATATGACGCTTTACTACGTTTCGACCACTGGCGTTGTTATTGCGGATGTAGCTTCCGGTCAGCTCTTTCGTGGGGGATTGTCCACAACTTGAATTTGGTTGCTTAATGAGACAGATCTGCGATCAACATTTGATCCATTTGTTGTTGCGGAATTTCAACCAAAGGAGATTGACATCACAGCTATACGCGGTTATACTAGTACCGTAGAAGAGAAAGTGGATATTTTCATATTGGCTTGCGTCATAAAAGTGCCGCCACTTTGGGGATTATTGATTTGAGAAAAGCATCCTTCATAAGTGTGCTGGCATTAAATTTTGTTATTTTCATTAACTTTTAAAAGTAAATAAAATGTTACTAGTATAGCGATAACAGGACATTTATGAAGAATGTCTTTTTACTTTCTTGTGAGAAGTAAAAAGGAAGTATTGTAATCGCGCAAAATTTCAGGTATCATATTTTAACGAAAATATATATTTTGACGGCTATCGAATGCAATTTAACGATGCTTTTGCGTGACACCTGCACGTAAGAACAGAATAAAAGACTCTTTCCCCCCCAAAAAATTTTAAAACTGATTTAAAATAAATTCTGAAGGAATTTGTGGCATCTGTGCGAAAGTACGTATCTCGCATAACTAAAAACGAGTAGAACGTTGAAATTGTGTATGTAGGACTGCTATAACATGTAGAAGTAAACCTCTCATTCTGGTTGCAGTCGGCCGCACCAAAAAGTATGTAAATATATGTATTTGTAGAATTATCAACAATTTAAAAGTTCTTTAAGTGCGGCTAAGACTGAGTATTTTTACCATGGCGGCCATGTATGTTTACATTTGAAACTTAGCAGAATCTTGGATTTGTTGCCAATCTAGACAAACTAAGCTTCGCAACAACAAAGATAACGCCTTCATTTATTACTGCAAATTAAATCATGCTTAATCCATTCTGGAATTTATTCGAGGAAATAAGTGTTTAAGATTTATTTCGTAATTTTTAATATAGATATTTTGAGTTATTATGTATTTTTGTCTTGCCGCGAAGTGAGAACTGAATTAATTGAATGAGAAATACTGAATCGTCAGTAATAAATGTAATAAAACTGTTTCTTTTCTTTTTTTTTTTTTTAGTTTAGTTTCTTTTATACATCGTTTTATATTTATTATAGGACTTGAATGGAACCTGTGAGAATGATTAGATAATTCTAATGATATAAATTTTGCGTATTCTGAGTTATAAAATGAATGAAATGTAACGCTGTTAAGTGAACCTAGCACCAGTGTGTCGCTATGGTAAACAAATACAGCGAATTTTAAAGAGTGCCTTTATTCTATCGTGGTTTATGCTCTATCGACGAAATAGGTTTAATTTAATCCAATAAGTTTAAATGAAATGCAAGAAAAAATGCGTATAATTTAAAATTCCGTACAAGGAAGTCATGTGGTGTACACTTCAAATCTTTTACTTTACAATTTACCTTCATTGAAGTGAAGATTACTTTTTTTTAAAAAGTTAAAAATTAATCTTTATAGAAGCACGAGCACTTTTATGCAACGGTTCCACCGTAACGATGAAGAAAAGATTAAAATGCGTTATTTCTAATTTAAATTTATCATCAGAAGCATAAATAGCTTGTTTCGTTCTTCGGTGGAGAACATGCGTTTGAAATTCATCCAATAATGGATTATTTAAACACTTTCATTTCTCCATTTTTCTCCTTTGTACGAAGTAAAGGAAGTATTGTAATAGCGAAAAATTTTGGGTATCGTATTTCAACGGAAATATCCATTTTGATCGCTATCGATTTCATTTGAACCATTTTTTTGCTTTACATCTGTACCAGTTCGACTTTAGCTCAGTTCCATCCCCAGGCTTGAGAGAGAGCACCCCGGGGGGGGATACGGATCCGAGGGCTTCTCATCTCTCTTTCCATACCATCAACCTCTCGAGATGATTTTCGCTAGCTGCATATTTAGAGTGCTCCACACAGATTCAATTAATTAAAAAAAATCCATGCCTTCTCCGAGATTCGAACCCAGGCTCTCCTGTATGGCAGTCAGAGCCACTAACCCTGTTGGGCAGCAGATCCGCTTATATAATCCTTGTTAATCAAATGTTCGCAATCGTTTTAACAGTTGGATTATACTTACCCATTAGTAAGTATATAATACTTACTAATGGGTTAACTATATCTTCCAACTATTAACCCATTAGTATATTTTGACTTCCGAATATCGGAACATTTCGTAACTGAACAGGAATTTGAAACACTATTTTTTCGCTTAAAATGTAAAAAAATAATTTTGCAAGCAAAATTTCCTAACATGCTTTTGTAGTACGTTTGATACACACACATCCATAGATATACAAAGTAAATAAAAACAAGAAGCAAAAACTTTAAAATGAGTGAATTTTAAAATTTGTTAGCCCAAAGGGCATTATTAGCCCCTAAACGGAATTTTGCGTTGGCATTCATCATAAACGGCTGTACCAATTTTCAAACTGCTGCCAGCAAATATTATCGCCCTGTATTATATAGAGACATTAGGATTTTTTAGAAGCAGAAGATGTGAAAAATGAGGAATGCCTTTTCCGGGACTCGAACCACTCACCTCTCGAATACGCGTCGAGCGTGCTGACCACTACACCACGAAGGCATGCTAAGAAGGCGGGAGAAGTACCTTATATACTCCCCCTTTTAAACGGCGACTGGGGATTAGGGGACCCATTCGCCAATTGCTGACCCATTCGGGGACCCATTCGCGGTGCTTGAGAATAGTCACCCTTTTAGTTAGTTAGTCCTTTTAGTTCGGGCGCTACTGTAGAGACATTAGGATTTTTTGGAAGCAGGAGATATGTGAAAAATGAGCAATACCCTCGCCGGGACTCGAACCACGGACCTCTCGAATACGCGTCGAGCGTTCTGACCACTATACCACGGAGGCGTGCTAAGAAGGCTGGAAAAGTTCCTTATAATTTAAAGAATTTAAATAACGAATAATCCGCATGAATGTATGTATGTTTCTTGCACTGCGAAAAAACAACTATACTTAGAGCCGTCAAATATTGAATAACGGAGTCTTCCACTTGATTATGGGCACGTGGGAGCCAGAATCTTGAATTTTGAATTTATTTTATTGTCTGTTTCATATTTTGTAAAACTTAAATTTTTGATTAAAAACCTCAACAATTTCGAAGCGAGCAGTGGCAACACTATAAGGAATAAAACATTTTTATCTCCAGCACGCGAGACTGTCTATCAAAAATGCTAAAGATGTGCTGTTTTTAAATATTTTCAGCCGAAAGAGGCGTTATCCCAAATGCTCTCGAAACGTGTATGTACGTGTAAATGAAGAAAACGCCCCGTTGGACATAATATAAAATCTGAAATCTCTCAGATGATTTTATATATTATATTTAAAATTTAATTAATTTATTTAATAAATTAAACTGTCCTTGATAAGTTGCTCTTGCCCCTGATGATCTTTCTATGGAATCGGCAATAATTCTCGGGCTTTTTCTTTTTCATTTTAACTGACAATTCCAATTAATTAAGGTAAACTAACACGCCAAACAAATATTGATTTAGAAGTCAAACAACAAAAATCAGCGTTATATTTGCAAATTTTCACAGTTTCGCGCATTGCGTTTCTTTCTCTCGCCTTTAGATTTGATTTAAAATGACAATTGTCGAATTTCACCTATTGTCGAATTGTCGAAGTTGCCTAATGCGATAAGATGACTAATCCTTTCTTTCTGTGTATCTGGAACTTTAGTGAATTTGAAAGCTTTTTCGATAGGAGCCAAAATCCTTGGAATCGAGGGTTTTGAGGTTTGTGAGAATTTAACATTATATTTCAGAATTCTCTCTTGTTCTTCTGATAAACTGACTAGAAATATTAACCATTGGTTTAATATTTACAATGAGAAGATATTTTTGAACTAGTTAAATTGTAAGACTATAAAAGAAGGTTTTGGAATTAAAATGCAAGGGTGTTTTTGTGACTGTTAAATACAATCTCACTTTTAGATCAAGACTTTTCTTCAGTGGCAGTGAATTTTGGATAAAATTTGAAAATATAAATCTGATTTTTGTTGTTTGACTTCTAAATTAAATTCCAATTAATTATTATTACAACAGTGCCCATTTGCTTTTTAAATTGCTAATTATTTATTACCACAATAATGCATATATTTGCTTTCTAAATTTCTTAATTATAATATAATATTTGCTTTTTAAATTACCAATTGTTTATTACCCCAATTTGCTTTCTAACATTTCTTACATTTACTCTCTAAATTGCCAATAAATTATTACCCCAATTTGCTCTCTAACATTTGCTTTCTAAATTGCCAGTTATTTATTACCACAATTTGCTTTTTCTAACATTTCTTACATTTGCTTTCTAAATTGCCAATTATTTATTACCACAACAGTGCACATTTGCGTCATAAATTGCCAATTGTTTATTACCACAATTTGCTTTCTAACATTTCTTACATTTGGTTTCTAAATTGTCAATTATTTATTACCACAATTTGCTTTCCAAAATTTCTTACATTTGCTTTCTAAAATGCCAATTATTTATCAGCATAATATTGCACATTTGCTTTTTATATTTCACTTCGAATTTCGTTGGAAATAATGTCTTTACATTCTCTCTCTGTCTATATAATTCTCTCAATAAAATTTTCCATTGAGATGGCATTCAATTCCTCATGGCTCGATGTAAGACGGATGTCATTTTGTAAAAAAATATATAAATAAAAGAAAATATCTGATATGGCTAGCCCATGACA
The DNA here is from genome assembly GCF_044657685.1 of Stegodyphus dumicola. NCBI lineage: Eukaryota > Metazoa > Arthropoda > Arachnida > Araneae > Eresidae > Stegodyphus > Stegodyphus dumicola. Next base: position 224,481,805 of record NC_140773.1, on the reverse strand, counting down.
TCTTGCCAATTCCATATTAAGACATTGGTGGACTAACAACGACGTTTAAGTAAACTATCACTTCCTGTTGACCGTTTGTGAATAAAATGTAATTTGTTTATAAACTTTATGACTCAGTATTAATCATAAACGTCACTCATTTATTATTTAGTTCTCCCATAAAATGCACAATGATAACTATACGCTGTAGAGTTTTCCTTATTTTGATGCTGGAGACATGAAAAATGAGCAGTGCCATCGCCGGGACTCGAACCCTGTACCTCTCCAACACGTGCCGATTGTGCTACAGTTACACCACGAGGGAATGCGGAATTAAGGGAGAAAATACCTTATGTACACTCCCTTTTAAAAGCGACTGGGGATTAGGGAACCCATTCGCCAAATTCTGGTGGTGAAGAGTCATTGTCCACCACCTTTTAGTTCGGGCGCCACTGTACAGTCATTAGGTTATTTTGATGCTGGAGACGCGAAAAATGAGCAAAGCCCTCTCCAAGTTTTTTAAAATAAAAATAATTGGTTAGAACAAAATAAGGTCTTTAGAATGTACTCTAAAGTGTTATATCAATCTAAAATTCACAAATCAATTACTTGGCAATCGCAAAAATTTTTAAAAGCAGCATATGTTTAGAATTCTTAATAGAATGTTAAGTGTTGCCATGCATTTCTTTTTATATTCGCTATGTTATTCACATTTGCTATATTATTTCCTTAAAAATAAGATATAGCGATATTATTTGGTGGCAGCATTCTTTTTTTTAAAAAGTGGTTCAAAACGAAAGTGAAACGAACACAAAATTGATGCCTGAGGCTAACGCATTTAATTGCTTCATGACGAAAGAATTTTGTTTTATTCCAAAAATGTATTTAATGCTTATAAATTAATTACGTTGTTCTCAATCACATACACTTGAAATGTAAATTCTGAGAAAGGTTTTTGGCTTATCTTTATAAGGCATTTTCTCCCTCCTTCCAGCATATCTTTGTGGTGTGACAGTTTGCACACTCGACGCGTATTCGATTGGTCCAGGTTCGAGTCCTGACGAGAGCATTGCTCATTTTTACTGTAACCTGCTACATGTATAATATAAATAATGTATAATATATATTTTTAACGAAAGTCTGTTCAGAGCTTCAATTAAAGTTTCGCTTCCTATATATCTAGTTTAGCCAAACTCTAATATGTTGTAATTGGACTGATATAAAAGTCTAACTGAAGGGACTCGTATAAAGTAAATATATGTATTGGACTGATATAAAAGTCTGACTGAAGGGACTCGTATAAAGTAAATATATGTATTGGACTGATATAAAAGTCTGACTGAAGGGACTCGTATAAAGTAAATATATGTATTGGACTGATATAAAAGTCTGACTGAAAGGACTGATTTATATTAAATATATATATTGGACTGATATAAAAGTCTGATTGAAAGGACTGAAATATATTAAATATATATATATATTGAACTAATATAAAAGTCTGACTGAAAGGACTGATATAAAGTAAATATATGTATTGGACTGATATAAAAATCTGACTGAAAGGACTGATTCATATTAAATATACACTCAAGAGCCAAAACATTATGACCACCTGTCAATAACGAGTTGGGCCACATTTGGCGCGCAACACAGCTTCAACCCGCCTTGGCATGGATGCCACAAGTTCTTGATAGATGGCCGGAGACAGATTGTACCACATGTTGTAGCAACGGTCACGCAAATCCGAGATATTGCGAATTGGTGGTCTTTGACCTCTGAGCTGCCGTCCCATGACATCCCAAATGTGTTCTATCGGATTGAGTTCCGGCGAGTTAGACGGCCAGGACATTAACTGGAAATCAGCATCATGTTCCTGGAACCACTCCAACACAATTGTAGCTTTGTGACACGGGGCGTTGTCCTGTTGGAAAATTTCATTTTCATCTGGAAAAACAGAGGCCATGTAAGGGTGCAACTGGTCCACAATGATGTTCAGATACCCTGTAGCATGCATGGTCTGCTCTACCACAACCACGGGTCCAAGAGAACGTCCCCCAGAGCATAATACCGCCACCACCGGCCTGTGTATGACCTACTGTGCATTGAGGGAGCAACTGTTCGCCTAGAAGACAGCATATCCTGACACGGCCATCGGCGTGATGAATGACAATCTGGGATTCATCTGACCAGGCAACTCTCTCCCACTGATCCATGGACCAGTCGCGATGTTCCCGGGCCCAGCGCAGGCGCAGTTGGCGATGACGCTTGGTCAGCAAAGGCACACGAGTGGGACGTTTGCTGCATATCCCCATATCCAACAGTGTCCGCTGAACAGTGTGCTCCGATACTTTTCTACTTGGCCCTGCATTGTATTCGGCTGTCAGCTGAGCCACTGTCTGGCTCCGGTTTTGCTTCACCATGCGAGACAGTCTCCGACGACTTTTTTCTTTGATAGCGTGTGGACGTCCAACACCATGTCGTATACTTCTAGTTTCACCGTCATTCATCCACTTTTCATACGTGCTAACAACTGTAGATCGCGAACAATCCACGAGTCGTGCAGTTTCGGAAATACTTGTTCCGAGCCTTCGAGCCATTACAATCTGTTCGCTTAGATCCGCAGCCTTTCCCATCAAACACAGAATTAAGTGAAAGAATTATTCTTCTGACTCTCCAGCAGCAGTTAAATACCACTTCCACCTGATCACGTGCCTTTCACGTCATCCAGGCGCGTTCATCGCAAAATGTAGGGCTGGTCATAATGTTTTGGCTCTTGAGTGTATATATTGGACTAATATGAAAGTATGACTGAAATATATTAAATATATATATATCGGACTACTATAAAAGTCTGACTGAAATATATTAAATATATATATATCGGACTACTATAAAAGTCTGACTGATAGGACATATAAAGTAAATATATGTATTGGACTGGTATAAAAGTTTTAAATAATAAAATCGAAAAGTTTTAGATCATATATAAATATAGTTTTCTGTTAAAAATTGTTATGGGTTTCAACTGAAGTATCACTTCTGATTGTCAATTAAAGACTTTTATGGCATTTGCATACACACAGATGGAAAAACATCATTCTAAAAATAATAAAATCGTGTTGTGGGAATCCTGATTCGTGCTTATTCACTGAAAACTCACTATCGAATCTTTGGATTGAAAACATTATCTCCCTCACCTATACACGTAGGTTGGCGAGAAGCAATAATAAAATAAATAGAGCATAAAAATTGCATGCTGAGCTTTTGCGATGTTTCACAACAACGGTATTTCGAATCGGACGCAATCATGATCTTCTGTATCATTAATTTCAGTTTCGTATATGTAGAATACCGGCACACATCATTACGCATTTTTTAGGTTATAAGTTATTTCTCATTTTCCAGCCTTCTTAGCATGCCTTCGTGGTGTAGTGGCCAGCACGCTCGACGCGAATTCGAGAGGTCCGTGGTTCGAGTCCCGGCGAGGGCATTGCTCATTTTTCACAAACCTAATTACTCTACAAGGTAGAGCACTGCCATGCATGTTAGCACCAAGCACTAAGTGTTGCACCTTGATGAATGTGTCTAGTACCAAGATATATATACAAAAACCCATCAGAAACTAACATAAAAGAGTTCTTGAGAACAAAGCTGAATGTTCAGACGAGCTATGACACAACAAACGTGCTAAAAATAAGAAAAAAATAGTAATACAAAATTGCTGTTCAGTTTAATTTGAAATCGTATTCTCTAGGCAAGACGTCTGGTGTCCAGGAGACAGTGATTTGAGAGGGTGATCAAGAGTAAAAGCACGCTCCGATATGTAGTGATCGGTATTTCTAAGCCAGTCACGTTCACAGATGCCTATGTCACTGTACACAGATTAGCTTAGGAAGAACAGAAAGGGGCTGTGGCTTGTTAGAAACTGCGTAAAAGTTGCTTTTTCAGTTAGCAGTTCTGTCCAAAACTTTAGGCATCAACCAAGCATTCCTGCCTGTTGCAGCTTAATCACAACGTTCCAGCCACTGCGCAAGAAAATACATGCGGGTAGAATGTTTCAGAAATGTAAATGATACTGAAATGGGGTGCTCCAAACGAAAATGAGTTTCGTGTGGAGTATGGTCCCCTCTCACACCAGATATGTTACTTAGTTCTGTTAGTATAATTGCATATTGGACAGGAGGCAACAGAGAAGTCTCAGTGGCAGTCGATCCCACTCCTGCAACAAGGAAGTTAACTCCAGGATGTTTTTCCGAGGGGGATGGAGAGATGAAATTGCTCTCCCAAAAGCTTTCTAGATGTGCTGTATAAGGTTAAGATCAGGAAATCTGGCTGGCCAAGCCACGCGACGAATATCCTCACTTCCCAGCTAATCGTCCACCAGCTGGGCCCTATGGGGAGAAGCGTTGATGTCCATTAACAGGAAACCAGAACAATTGTGCTTCTGAGAAATGAACATATGGCTCTACGATCTCCTCTCCATACCTTATGGCTGCCAGGGTGCCTTTGGAAAGCACATTCAGCCTTCCATCATAATGCCCGCCCAAACCGTTACACCTCCAAAATCGTAATGATCCTTTCCTCTGATGTGGAAAGGATGGTGAATTAACGGGGGCGCAGCCCTCAGCCCACCCAACCAAGAACACTTGGTCATATGACTTATCACAAGGGCCGGCCCATCTAACAACAAACGAGGGGCCAGAGACCCGGCCGTGCTCAAAAAACTAACAAAGAAAAACAAACAAATAAAATATTAAACTATGAATCCCGGGAAACCAAAAGCCCCAGGAACCGAGTAACAAAAAAGTTAGAAAAAAGAGAAGTAAACAAAATCATAAATACGACCAGTGAATTTCATGTCATCACTGGACCTTAAACATTCACACAAAAGAACATAATAAAATAATAAAGAACTGTTAGAAAATAAAAATAAGACAACACATAACCAAGCAAATACAATACAAAAACACCATTCACACATAGATTCCTATGGCTTCTCTTGAGCTATTCACAATCTTCATAATTTGTCTAGAATATTCCACAAAGTTCTTATAATTTTTCTTGAAATCACTTCTATAATATTTTTGATATCTATCCCTTGCACTCCCAGTAATAATACAGTTCTCAAAGAAATGCATAGAGTCTCCAGTGACATTACAAATATTACATTTATCATTGTCCTGCAATCCAAAACGTTTCAAATATGCAGGGAAGCGTCCATGTCCCGTAAGCATTTGATTGGCATCAATATCTTTATATAACTTCATTTTCTTTTCAATATTTATATTTTTCAGTAAACCACAATTTCTATTAGATTGTTCCCAATTATTTTTCCATTCGTTCAATACATAATTATATAGAGTAGAGGTGGCCCTTCTTCTAGAGTCTGGGATATTTTTAATAATCACATTTTCATCCACAGCTGCAGACTTAGCTAATTCGTCCGCCCTCTCATTCCCTTCATATCCTGCATGTGCTTTTATCCAGTGAAGCTTAATATTATGTATATCTTTCAATTGTGCATATGTCTTTTTTATTTCAAATACAAGAGAGTTTTTACTTTCAGGACCCGAGAGGGTCTGTAGCACCGACAATGCATCAGAATAAATATTTATATTATATCTAATTTTCAATGTGCCTTTAATCCAATTGAGAGCTTCAAAAATAGCATACATTTCTGCTTGATAGACAGAATTCATAGAATTTAAACGAAATTTCCAATTTTGTATTTCAATTCCATAGAAGAATACCACGATCGCACCTCCAATACCCCCCTCGAGTCCTGAACCATCTGTGAAAATATTCATTTCCTGACATTCGAGAAATGCACAGTCATAAGGAATCAAAATCTTATTACTAGGATGAATACAATCATCATCAAAATTTAGAAACGCTTCACTTTTAATAACACATTCATTTATATCTATATGATCAACCAAATTATTCGAAAGTAAAAATTTTTTATAATAAAAATTATACTGGAATGAGAGGGGCGGGACACCAGCAAGGAGGCAGACCACCTCTGTAGAGACTGTCCTGAAGACTCTCGTAACTGCCAGCATCCAGCTTCTCTGCAAAGTATTCAATTTATCTCGCAATCGGATCAACTCCCCTGCCCTAACACCCCAAGCACCTATTCCATAGAAAATCTTAGGTAAGATAACACTGTTAAAAATTCTCTTCAGTATCGGCGCTTTTTTTATGCAAAGTTTCTGTATTAAAAGTACTACGATAAAAATGTAAAATTCTATCAGTTTCTCTATGTATAGATTTAAAATGTTCAATAAAATTTAGCTTTTCATCTATAATAACATCCAGATATTTTATATTTCTCTGAAAACGGATATTCTTACCCTCAAATTTCAATCTTGGTGCTCTAGTTCTAGCACCCCCTCTAGGAAAGAAAAGTCCAAAAGTCTTTTCCACATTAAAATAAATATTTTCAGATTTACTCCACTTCAACATCTGCTCTTCAACTTTTATAAAGGTATGTTGTATTCTTTCCAGAGAGGAGTCCTTAATAATAAGCAGAATATCATCTGCATAACAAATTATTTCTGCATTAGAAACATCAGAATCCAAAAGGAGAGTATTAACTATTAGGGCCCAGAACAGGGGAGCACTACACGATCCCTGCGGACAGCCTTTAAACATATCCAAATTTATATCTAAATCTTCTGAAAATCCCTTAAAAACAATTCTTCTATTACTAAAATAATCCCTGATAAGTAAATAAAGATCTTTTGTAATCTTCAGCTCAAATAATTTATTTAATACGGAGGACCATCGAACAGAGTCAAAAGCAGCCTTGACATCGAAAGAAACAACCGCGACATGTTCAATACTTTTTATTCTACGTATTTTATCAACTACCCTAAAGAGTGCCAGATTAGCAGATCTTCTTTTCTTAAATCCATATTGATTTTCCGCAAGATGTTGTTTATCATTTATGACATATAAAAGTCTATTTACAATTAGCTTATCCAATACCTTAGCAAAAACCTTTAATAGACAAATTGGGCGATATTTATCTTCATTTTTAGGCAACAAAATTAATCTTCCAATCTTCCAGGCAATAGGAAAAACATGCAAAGACAAACATTTATTAAACAAAATAATAAAAAACGAAGGATAGTTCACAAACAATCTTTTTACAACTCTTGCCCGAATTCCATCCAATCCTGGAGCGGCTCTGTCTCTAAGACTTAAAATGACTTCCCTAATTTCTTCGTAGGTAAAGTCCAATTCACCATCCAAGTCGTCATTACCAAAGTTATCACCATTATTATCAGGATCATCAATTTCATCAGTTTCAATATTCAGTGTCTTTTTAACAATTTTCAAATATTCTTCCTTTACATCCGTAGCCGCTCTATTATCACTATCTCGTAATATAATCTGTTTCTTAATTTTATTCGTAGCAACTTTAAAAATTCCTTCGTAATATTCCTTGTCTTGAATAAAAGCCCTATTTCTGAAATCACCCTTCACCTTTTTAATTTTCTTTTTATAAAAAGCCAAACATTTTTTATATTCTATTTTTCTTCGTATTCTAGTTTCATCATCCAAGTCTTTCACCTGGCAACTCTTGCGGATAGCCCTGACTCTCCTTCTAAGAGTATTCAGCTCATAATTCCACCAAGCAGTACCACTACGTTGTCGTATCTCACACTTTAAATCTCTTCTCATTCTTTCTTCAATTCGCTTCTCCATATACAAAATTAAATCATTAAATTCCCCAGCATCCTTCGTATTGACAATACGGTCTTCAATCTCAAAAATAAACCTTCTCATCTTAACGCAACATCTATCAATTCTTTTAACATTATTTGACAGAATAATATCCCTCTTATCTTTAATACTAACATCCTTTATACTTATCAAAATATAGTTATGATCGCTAAGGGAATTTTCCTCCAATATTTGCATGTCAAAGTTCTCAATAAGAGAATTTGGAGAACACAACACCAAATCCGTATATCCATCTCCACATGCAGAAGAGAAGGTGGGTCTAGAATTTTCTTTATTCAATAAAATCAAATCATTTAAAATGATAAAATCTGAAGTTAAAACCCCTCTTTCATCAAGACTCTTAGCCCCCCAAATAAAATTCTTTGAGTTAAAATCTCCAATAATAATAAAACTGTCTTTAAAAACAGATATAACTTCTTCTAATTTTAAAAGATACGTATTCAAACATTCCACAGGGGAAAAATAAACTGAAATCACACCATAATTCCTTCCCTCTTTCTGTATTTCAATGGCAACGATAATATCAGAAGCGTGTTTAACTATGAATTCAATCCCAGGGTTTACGACAACAATAGCAGCTCTTCCTGTATCTGCATGGATGGTCCTCCAACTGTTTTTAATATAAGCCATTTTCTTTCCAATAAAATAAGGTTCTTGAACTGTAACAATATCAGGGATATCCTCAGAAATATTATCTATTGCAGAGAGCCGGCATGCCGCAGCATTACAATGATTAAGATTACAATTTAAAATGTGCATAGTTAAAAGGATCCAAAATAAAACCATTCAATATAATAATTATAATTTAAAATCCAATATATACAGTTTAAAAACGATATATACAGTTAAAATCAGCAATAATTATCCTGAACTTACCTGGGAGGCAAGGGTATAGTTTCTTCCAAGATTTTCAACTATATCCTTTCCTAGAAGTCTTCTTTTAGAAATAAATTACACAATAGTTCAAAAGTCTTTATTTCACACAATGTAAAAGCCGTAAATTATTAATTCGTAGCCACAGGAATAAATAAAAAGTTTAAATTAAAATCAAAATCAAAATCTCCCCACCGCAGAAGCTAAATCACCTCAAGTTTCTAGATCTAAATGTTCCCGAATAAATTTTTTCTCTCTTATAATCGAGGGACACTCTCTCCAAAAGGTATCGTGGTCATATTCCACATTAATACCATATCTATCTAAAGCTTCTTTACAGTTGATACATTCTTTCTTTTCACTATGACAATTTTTCCTCTCATGTCTACCATTACATGCAGAGCAAACCCTTTCAAACTTACAATTCTTCTTGGTGTGCCCAAATCTAAGACAGTTCATGCAACGCTTAGGTTGAATGAATAATTTTACAGGGTATGCTTTCCAACCAATCATAACTCTATTCCCTTCAAGGATATCTTGCTGACACCTAGCAGAAATCTCAAAAATCCTATGTGAAACTCCATGTTCTTGAGTTTTAATACGAAATAAGGATCTCGAACATTTCCCATCACAAACACAAAATTCATTAAATCTTTTCAAAACCAAGTCTTCTTCAACGGAGTCACTAATATTATACAAAATAACCTTCGGCTTAATAAACTTATTCCTTCGAGTCCTAATAAGTGTGTTTAATTTCGGATTCTCCGTAATAGCTTTTTCAACAGCAAGTATATCTGACCTATCTTTTAAATTGATAATCATATCACCATTTTTCTTTCTAAAAGTATTAAAACTTTTAACACCTATATCCTGTGGTTGGAGTTCAGCATTAAGTTCATCATAGACATCAACATCTTTATCAACTGGTCTTATAATCAAATCGTTAGCCCTAGATCTCTTTTCACTGTTTTTCTTTTTATCATTATTTCTTTGATCATCAACTTCTCTATCTCTCCTACTATCCAGTCTTTCATCAATCATTTGTTTTATCTCCTCTTTGAATTCTAAAAGAGTCTCCTCACTACTCTTACGCATATCTAATTCCATAATCTTAAGCGTAGACGTATGTGCCCATTTCACAACTGCCTCAACCTGAGCATTTAACTCAGAAATTAAATCCTTGGGTACTCGCTTCGTTTTTAATTCATCAATAATCCTATAGAATTCTTTAATTATATTCGACATTTCACTATCTCTTTCACCCATGTTTATAAAATAGACAATAAGAGTAATATAATAAAATTCTAACAACTGCGGTAAGGGAGACACTAAAAACACTAAAACATATATAAGAACATTTAGCTCAATCAATATCTTCTTAAAATTCTCAATAAAATTCAAAAAATCTAATTCTGAAGAATAAAATAGACTTAAAACACTTCAAAATAATTTTTAAAGTAAAAACTAAAGTTCTGGCATCCAAATTGAACAAATTGACCAGCGGGCGGAAAGACCAGAAAATCCAGTGCATCAAAACATTCTCGGACCTTTCCTTCCACCGGGCAGAAATACTTCATATAATGGTGCACCAAATGATTTTTTCCTATACTTTACGAACATCTACATGCAATGTAAACAATGTCCTCCACGTTAGGCCTCGTACACTCAAGATTTTCAGAGTTCAATATCTCAATAAATGTGCAAGATAAGATTGTGCATTTAATATTACAGTAAGATACAAGTATACCGAACAGAATTCTTCAATCAGATAATATTTACACACAATATTTAACGAATAATGCATATAAACTTACCCGACCATGCCAGGTGGGCGTTTCAGCAAGGTCGATTTCGAAAAACACTCATAAAAACTTAAATATGCACTTTCTTGCACGAAACTTGATATATCTTGATAGCGGAGAACATAACCAATGCAAAGAACACACTCAAAAATCAACACAAGCAATTTACACAGATTTAAAAGTCTTTAAAATACTAGCCACACACTTTCCACGCAACAAGCACTTCGGCGTTGCCAGAACCATTGGAAGGGATGGTACGGTGTTCCAGGTTCTCTCCAGGTACAGGTACGCTGAGAACCAGTCACGAGGCTGAATCTCGATTCCTCTATAAATAGCACGGTGCTGGACCGAAGTCTGGTCCAAGTCTGCTATATACTACAAAGCGTTAAAAACTCCGATTTTCATTTAGAAACACCCTATTATAGTTTTATTAGTTGATATTAAAGTTTTGAGCATCAAACTTTCAAAAATTATGGAACTTCTAAAATGGCTACTAACGGTAAATTATTTCAATGAATTACATTCCTATAGTGTTGCAAGTTTCTCTAAAGAGATTATCACATATGGCGACAGTTTCTGCTAAACGGGACTTTTCTGAGAAACGAGATTCCTGTAGCACTGGTTTAAACGGGGGGATTCGTAGAAAAAATAGCTCCGGAAGCGAAGTTCCGCCTAGCTACGGAAACGATGTCGCGGCTACGCGGGATTTTTTCAAACCTCACAAAAAATGTCTCGGCTAGAGTTCTGTCCCGGGCAGAGATCAACCAATCAGACGAAAGTTCTGCTTCTGAAGGATCATGTGATCCCAATCTGAGCGATAATCTGAGCAAAAATGGTAACCTAGTTACGTGGGTTTCCTGGAAATGTGCGGGCTCTGAGAATTGTCCCTTTAGACGTCCAGTCCCTCGTAGCCGAAACATTATGTGATTGGGACTTTTATGTTAGCTGATAGAAACATAACGACAGTAAGTCTCCACTCAGGGTGTTTATAAATGAATGGTGCAGTTTTAAATATTGACTGTAAATCGGTGTATTAATTTGCATGGGCAAACCTTGCAGTAAAAGCAGCAACAACTGTCCACGTTTTTTTAATGAATTCATCACAGTCTTTCAATATGTCTACCCTTGGTTACACGCCACACATCTACGCAGTAAATAAATTCTTTCCATATTAGGTGTAGCATGTTTGTCATAGTGGTCTAGCAGCGCATGCTTTATCCGATCATAAACTTCCTCAAAGGACACGAGCATTGGACGTAATAAGTAAACTTGGGTCAGTAACAAACCCCCAAAGAAAGAAATCTCATCCGGCGAACGAGGTGGCCAAGGAAGAAGGTTGTTTTCTGCTTTTGCAGCACGTTCAATCCAGAGTTGCTGAAGAACACGATTAAGAAGCTCTCGTACATTACTGTGAAAATGGGGCGAGCATCATCTAGTTGCAAAATGTATGTATCCTAACTGGTGTTCAGTTGGGGTAACAACCAGGTTTGCAAGATGTCTAGAAATGAGTCACCGGTCACAGTTTCTTGTTCGCGAAGAGAAATGGGTAGTGCACTTTCTCGCAGGACACCGCACAGAAAGTGACTTCATTTGAGTATGTGATTTCTCGCTTTCCCAGATACGGACATTGCGTTTGTTCACCTTGCCACTTATGTGGAAAGTCGCGTCATCGCAGAAGATGAATCTTTCTATAAAGCCATTTTCCTCCATTTTTAACTGCATCTCTTCACAAAAGTCGCACCTTTTGACTTTGTCTGCTGGTGTAAGAGCCTGCACTAATGCCACTGTGTGATGCTTACGATGATGAGTTTTGTCTCTGGTAAGGTAATACAGTACAACTCCAATTATCCGAACACCGAAAATCGCTTTCAGAATTTCAGAATTTTTCAGAATTGACTGAAGAAGAGAAAGAAAAGGAGAAAAAGTATAAACAAGCTCAAGAAAAGGAAAAGGAAGAGACAGGAGAAGATGTGGATGACGTGTCACTTGAATTAAGAAATACTCTTTTGAAAATTCCTGGATGTTCAGAAGTTAGTGCGGAGGATGCAGCAGAATGGATGGTGTGTGATTCGTCAGACTCTGGGTTTCAAATTCTAAATGACGATGCACTTTATGAAAGTGTGAAAGAATAAAGTTTCGAGGAAGAAGATTACCCTAATCTCGAAGTTGAAGAAGACACGGTACCATCAACAAGTGATGCGTTTGCCGGTCTCGAAGTGGATGGAGCGTCAGCCCGAGTGTCACCACATACAACTTCTCATTGTCAGGCGGATGCGCGACTTGACTGCTCGAGAACGGATGAAGACAGTGAAACAGCTGACTTTGACCGAGATGTTCAGCAAGCAACGATTTTCAGCACTTGTAAGTACTGTACAGTATGCTATATAGCATACACGTAAAAGTGTTGCCTTTTCATTTTAATTAATTAAAACCTCTTTTTCTTTCCAAATAGTTTTTTCCTCCCGTTTTCAACTTACAGTACATGGAACAGGTATAGTAATTAAGCAAATTGTACGTATACCTTTCTTCGGAAAAAATCCAATTATGCGAATTTTTGTTTATCCGAATGAGGTCCGGTCCCAGTTGATTCGGATAATTGGAGTTCTACTGTACCTCCATTTATTATTAATTTTTAAAACCGCACCTTTCATTTATAAAAACTATATAGTAAATCAACTTCAAATGAAGGTTTAAGTGCAACCTTTTCATTATAATTACTCGTCAGCTCTTCACAGTCACATAAGCTAAGCAAATCTCTGCAGATTACAGGAAATTCATTGCAAATGCTTGAGTGATATTAAAATGTTAAACACGAAGCGAGGCGTGCCTGCTAAGCCTTAATAACCATATAATTGGCTACTAATTAGAAATTTGTTTGTAGAAATAATACATGCCATAATTTATATAATTTTATAATACTGAGAGGTTTTATAATGGAGTTAACATGAACTCATGCTATTTTATTTATTTATTTTTATAGGGTTGTATACTTACATAGAGAGATGAAATTTACGCAGCATATTGAATATCCAAATCAGACTGAGTCGTGTGATTGAGGATGAGGACTTATCATTTTTTTAGGCTCTGATGTACAGAAGTGTTAAACAGACAATAGACCTCATTTTCCAATTATTTTGCCCTGTATAGGAATCCTCAGCCGTACAGGCTGTTCAAAAAATTGCTATTATTATGGGTAGGATGCTATTACTTCGAGGACAGTCTGAAAAAGGTTTGATTGGTTTCGAGATCGAAATTTCGGCGCAACAACTTTCCATGGTATTGATTGTCTACCAGACTTTGAAATGAGGCTCATTTGAACTCATTGATTTGTATGAATCTTCGCCAGATACTTCGCGTTTTGGGCTGAAAAAGGTAATGATAAAACCACAATCGATCAAAGCGTGCAACATAGGGGAAAAAATGGGAAAACTAGGATAACTTGAATTCTCAATGAAAACAACTAAAATTCATGTGTTGTTATACCGGATTCATTACTCGACCATTATCGTGAATATTTTTAAATACTCGGTGTTATTAGATAACTCTGTTACTCAGCTCGGTGTGCTGAGTTTTTTAAATTCTTATATGTAGGTAAATTGCGCATTTTTTGCATTAAAAATGATTGAATTATGTTGTTTTTACTTTCGGTTAAGGTTTTTATGCCTTTAGTTAACCTACATGCAAAAATTGTAGAATTATCAACAATTTAAAAGTTAATTTAGAAGTCAAACAACAAAAATCAGCGTTATATTTTCAAATTTTCACAGGACTAGTTTTGATGGTTTTACCGAACCATCATCCTCAGCTGCAAAAGCGAAAGTGAACGAGATAAGATATAATGATTACATAAGAAAAGATAAGAAAGCCTGGACAGGAGATATGCTACTGGCGCCATCTGTTGATGAAACCAGAACTAAAATATAATTTCTTTAAAGGCTAAAGGCAAAGATGAATTGGAATTAGGGTCGTTAACTAGAACAGAAAGATTTTTTTGAATGTGAAATGCCTCTAGAAAATTCAGTTCACCAATGGAAGATGTTTTTTGAATTTTGGCAGCAGAAAAATTAAAAGTGTGATTTTCGGACCAAAAATGTTGGGCAACAGAAGCCTTCTGTGTTTCCTTTTTTCTGACATATGCCTCATGTTCCTTAACGCGAAATTTTAAGGTTAATTTGTTGTTTGACTTCTAAATTAATATTTGTTCGGCGTGTTATGGTATCTTAATTTAAAAGTTGTTTAAGTGTGGCTAAGCCTAATTTTTGTTTACCATAGCAGCCATATTTGTTTACATTTGAAACTTAGCAGAATAGTAGATTTGTTGCCAATCTAGAGAAACTGAGTTTCGCAAAAACAAAGATAACGTCTTCTTTTATTATTGTGAATTAAATCATGCTTAATTCATTCTGGAATTAACATTTAAGTTATTAAATTATCCCACATATTGACTCAGCATAACGTCCACAACAAATTAAGTCAGTTTCTACGCCTTCGGTCTCTATTTGCGGAGTGAGACCACAATTAAACTTTCAGTTTTGTGCACCGAAAAACCTGCCTACTTGGCCGTTGGCCGAATTGTTTATTTCTGCGTAGAAACTGTAAATTTAATTGTAAAAGTTGTTCTTTAAATTGTGTTAACTGTATTCATCTTTTATATTTTTCTATATTTTTCAATTTTAAATAATAAATAAACATGTGTATATAAAAATTATTGTACTCAATGATGATCGAAAAGTATATTGTCTGCAAAGAAATGATTTAATATGCGAGAAAATAAAGATTTGTGATACTTTAAGCTCAATTCTGTTAATTGCGTTATCATGCCTTCACTTTTAGCCACCATTGCCTTCGAATGCCAGAAATTCAAGCACCGGATTGCTCCTACGCATTAAAATATCTCACGCATATATATATATATATTTTGTATGTAGGACTACTATAACATACAATTGTGCACCTCCCATCTTGGCTGCAATCGGCCGCACCAAAAGTATATAAATATATATATATATATATATATATATATATATATATATATATATAAGTATAAAGTATATAAATATATATATATATATATATATATATATATATATATTTATATACTTTTGGTGCGGCCGATTGCAGCCAAGATGGGAGGTGCACAATTGTATGTTATAGTAGTCCTACATACAAAATTTCAGCGCTCTGAGACTACTCATTTTCGAGTTATGCGAGATATATACATACATACGTACTTATGCACGTACAGACATCATGAAAAAAAATCTCTTCAGAGTTCCTTTTAAATCCTTTTTGCAGCCCATTTTTGGCAAAGGAGTCCTTTATTCTGTCCTTACGTACGGCTGTCATACAGAAACACCGTTAAACTGCATTCGATAACGTTCAAAATGGATGTTTTCGTTGAAATATGACACTCGAAAATTTTCATGTTTACAATATTTCGTACAAGGAAGTAAAAAAAAAAAAAAACTGAAGCAAAATGGCAATAACTTCAATTTAGTATTTTTAACTTAAATGTTTTATAACCGTTTAAATCAATGCAAAAGTTATTACATTTCCGAATCTGGAAATGGGAAAAAATTGTTGTTTGCCCTCTCGAAAAATCAAATCACTACGACAATAATTGCGAAACGGATGTGCTCATAATTATAACATAACGAGGATCTCCTAAAGTTATCTCTTTTGATAGAATGCGCTATAACTGCGAAATGGATTTGCTGATGATTATAAAGTATAATGGCATGTGACGGTAAATTTCCTATGTTCTCCCCCCATTTAAATGGGCACAGAGAAAAGACATGCGTGTCAGTTTTCCCAATCAAGTTGTAACGCGTTATCGTATAGCATATTTTTAGTTTCGATGATATTGTTCTGATTATTAGATTTTTCAGAACGGGAAGCATAAAAAGTCAAATTCTTTTCTTCCCTGGAATAAAGATCCATAATAATGTGGCAAGGTGCTATACGGAAGAAATATAATATTATTTCAAACGTACGAGATATTTCTAACTTCTGTTGCATATTTCGATATGCGATGGGCCCACCAGCGGCCGAGCGGTAAAGTCGCTGAACACTGGTAATTCGGTCCGAGGTTCGAATCCCGCGAACGGGCTGGCTGTATGAGCGTTTTCGTGGTTTTCCCCATGTGTAACATGTATACGAGTCAGTTTCCTTTAGAGAATTTCCCCACGAAGGCATCCCTGCCTTTAGGCAGATAGCCCTAGTGTGCTTTGCCATAATTAAATAAACCAAAACCAAACCAATATGCGATGGCTTGCGAGTCACCTGCTTTTCAGTACATGGCACTAAATTCAATAAAATGTGGTACGGATGCTTAAAACAGAGGTTCTTAACCGGTGGTACGCGTGCCACTGGTAGTACGCATGAGAAAAATATGTGGTACGCAAAGAAGCAAAGTACTTTTAACTATTCAATTCAAAAATTAAAACCCCAACATCCTGATTGTTTTTTTTCTCTAACACTGGTAAATTTATGCGATCTGAGCTTTGTCAAGCCGCTTATAGACTTCAGCAAGAGGTGAGCGATGTGTCTGCATGGCATATTTCGTGGTTCTTCCATGCTGCACGTTTCGCAAATATTCTTTTAGCCGTAGATATAACAAAATTTACCACGAATGGTGTTTTTAAAAGGCGTGATAGAAATGGATACTGTATTTAATTGGAAATAAAAAGTTCCTATAAAAGAGCTAATAATATCACATCTAATTCTCCAAAAGGCATTTCTCGTTTTGACATTTTGTGTAAAAATTTTCGTTTTGGCATTTTGCGTCGAAATCTTTAATTGTCGGTTCACTATTCAAATTGTTGCCATCGAATATTAGCGCCCTGTGTTATATTTAAAGAAATTAAATATGAAAAATCTGCATAAATGTTTGTATGGTTCTCACACAGTGATTAAACAACGGTATCTAGAGCCATCGAATTCTGAATAACGTAATTTTTCACCCAATATGGGCATTTGGAAGCCCTAATTTAAAATTTGAAATTCGTTTTATTATCGATTTCAGATTTTGCAACATTTCAACAAATTTTTGATTAACAAACTCAACGATTTCAAAGCGATCAATGGCAAAACTGTACGAAAAAAAAAAAAAAAAAAAAAAAAAAAAAAAAAAAAAATCTCCAGCGCGCCAGCCTGTGTATCGGAATGTCTAAACATAAGCTCATTTTAAAATTATTTTCCAATATTGCTGTCGAATTGAATTTTATGGTTTAAGTGCGAAGAACATGATATTTAATAAGTAAAGGTAACACACGAAAGGTAAAAAAAAGTCCCTTTGGGCTTAACGTAAATCTGAAATCTTTCAGATTTTATTATTATTATTATTCAGTATTTCTATTTATAAATTGAAAAATAATCATTGTAAAATGTAGTGGTTGTACTAAAGGTTCTGAGTTTTTTTTTAGATGGAACGCGTTAGTCAAAAGGTTCAGAACCGCTGCTTTAAAAAGTTACTTTACTTCATAAATGGGTGCAATATTTTATATTTAATTTCTTATCCGACATGTTTGTGGCATCGCCTTTTGTCGAGAGATAAATTACTTAAAATAACTGAAGTTCTAAGATACCGGCAGGCCAAATGATTCATTAATACATCGTTTTAATTGTAAATGTGTTCTAAAAATATTGATTTCTGGAGCAATGATCGATGAATCGGCTACTAGTGCCACTGGAAAATTTCAGTATCGATTTCGGCCTCGAAACTTCTGCAGGCGTAACTCTTACTTCGTCTTCTCGCTTCTAAATGAATTCCGCAACATTCGACGACCCCTCCGTCTCGTAATGAAGGAATTAGTATGGGCGAGCGGCCGGCGGCGAAATGACCGAGGCACTCGCGATAACTGCCTTGGCGGACAACGTGTTCCGCATCCACACGGGATATTTCCCTCCCCTTCTCCTCTCCTCTTTGTTTTTGTTTATTTTTTCAGATCATTTCTATTTTCCTTCTTTCCGATTTTACCCGGTGAGAAAAGCGCGTGCACTTGGGTGCCGCACGTAGCGGAACGTTGAAAATTCAACAAATTTGCATTCTCTAGTTTCTTGTTATGCCAGAAAAAAATATTTTTGAGGATGAATTCAAGTGCTTGTCAATATTCAATAAGTTTCGATATTAAGAATTTCACAGGTACAAGTACAGGTCACTTGTACTACAAGTACTACAAGTACAGGTACTACAAGTACTACAAGTACAGGTACTAGGCCAGAACCTCCGTAGTACCACAGGTAATTGAGGTATTGCTGAACCTAGCTAACTGTTAAACTTTCCACCCCAATTTTGAGGGAGAACACCCCGGGGTGTGGTCCGAGGTTCTCCCGCCCCTCTTTTTTTTTACCATCAACCACTTGAGAGGACTTTCTGAGATAACTGAGTTCTGATATTAACAGTGTACACAAATCATACTGAGAAAAGTTCAAAAAATGATGCTTCCAAAAGCATAAATGTAAGAATAAATGTCTTTTCTAAGGCGGAAGGTGTAATAAGCAAGTCTTTGGAGCTCCCGTCCATCAGCATTGCGTAGATAAATGAAACTGTTGAAACATTAAAATGAAATAAAAAAAATAAAATAATAATAAATAAAAAAAAATAAAATAAATAATGAAAAATAAAAAAAATTAAAATATATAAATAAAATAAAATAAAATAAAAAAGACAAATATGGTATAGTAACATATGGAGATGAATAAGCATTAGATATGACAAATATCCAGTCCGAGTCTTTGGATATGTATAAGAACGTCTCTGATTTTGGCCTTAAGGTGTCTGTTCTTTATTGCATATTTCTTAAATGGTATTAGATTGTTGTTAGGCTTGATCAGATGTTTGCCGTCTGTTAGATTTCAGTCAAAAATGTAATGATCAGGGTCACCCCTTTCGCCACATATACAGAGATCCGTGGGGCACATGCCTCTGTCATGGAAGTAGGTGGGGAAAGGACCGTGCCCTGTGATATACTGATTCAGAACATGGTCATAGTGTAGTGCCTCTTTGTCAGTTTTTGAGAAAAAATTGTGGACTCTTCTGCCTTGCAATGCAGAATCCTATTCTTCTTGCCACTTTGAGTCGACAATTGTATTCAGTGTAAATTTTAAATGAGACTTGGGCCACGGGACATGAATTACCTCACTGTTGATGTTAGTCGTTGCATCCTTTGCAAGGAGGTCAGCTGCCTCGTTGCCGTCGTTTCCGTTGTGGGCTTTCACCCAATAGAGATAAACTGGATTTCTGGGTGGGCACTGATTGTATTTTGAATATCCTGAACCAGTTGGTTCTTATTGTTTCTGTCCTTCAGGGCATATAATGCAGATTGACTGTCTGAATAGATAGCTATTGTCCTGAAATTATTTAATATAGGTTTATTTACTGCCGATTGAATTGCTGACAGCTCAGCTTGATAAACGGAATTTTCTGGAGATAATTTTCCTTGCCATATTGAATTGAGGAAGAAGAATAGATTATTGATGCTGCGCCCATTTCTCCATGAATTTTAGAGCCGTGTGTAAATGCTCTTGGACATTCTTTACTACTGATTGCTGAAGTGTCCGTATTAATAATTAAATTACAATACTTTGCAGGATGGTAGGTCAATGGTATGGCTGGAGACTCATACTTTGAGGGAGAAAAGGTGGTGCCGTTCAGGTAAGCATCTTCTTTCAACTGGAGTACTCTGGCTTTTATTGAATCCTTCGCCGCAATTAAATGAAGGGGAGGAATCCCAGTAAGAACGCATACAGAGGAATTAGTTGTCGTTCTTTGCAAATGCTCAGGAGAAAAGGTCTCTGAATGGGGAAAAGTTTCCTTTCCTTCCTTTCTGTCATAGTCTCCGAACAGATTGCGGCCCCATAATTCACTATACTTGAAATTACTGTTATAAATAAAATTTTTTGAATGTGAAGACGAAGTCCCCAGTTACTACCTTGCATTTTTCTGAAATTATAAGCGATTTGATTTGTCTTTTTCTGAGTCTCCGTGAGATGGTACATAAAATTAAGTTGGTTATCTATGTGGATACCCAGAAACTTCAGGTAATCTTAATTTTCTTTCCGTCCAGGCTGAAGGTGGGCTTTCTTAAGAGCTTTTGGCCTGACTTGTTAAAAAGTATAGCTTTGGACTTCACTTGCGAAATGCAGAGTTTCCACCTCTGGCATTCTATGTTAAGCTTTTTGAGAGAACCGTTCACATTCCTTTCGAGGATGTCTCTAGTCCTACCACTAACAACCAACGCAGTGTCATCCGCAAACGCGAAGATCTTCGTATGATCGGGAAATTCATATTTTAAAACGTCATTAAAGGTGAGGCCCCAGAAATCAGCACTCAAGCAGGATCCTTGGGGATATCCTCCAGTAATGTTTTTGCTGGTTATCATGTTGTTATGAATGAATATGCTTTCTCTATTATGAAAGTAATGAATGAGAATACTGAGAAGATTAGAGGGACAGTTGGCTTTATTAAGTGCATGTAATACTGAAGGCCACCATACTGAGTCGAAGGCACTTTTTAAATCAACACAAATAAGTGCACTATGTTCACCTTTTGATTTATTATGTTGGATTTGCTTCAGTATTTTATCAATTGCATGAATAGTGCTTGAGTTGGCTTTGAATCCGTATTGGTGTTTACTGATTGTTTGATTTTTGATAAAGTGATATCTCAACCGTCCGGCAATAAGTTTTTCTAGAACTTTTCCTATGGCGGGCAATAAATTTATTGCCCGAAATGCAGAAGGATCTTCGGGGTTCCTATCCTTCTTCTCGAAAAGTATAATTTGTCCTTTCTTCATGTTATCGGGAAAGGTCGACAATTCTAAGCATTTATTGAAGAAATTAAGAAGGATTCTTGGGTCATGATTGAGCATAATTTTTAGAATTTTGTTGTTTATCGAGTCGGGGACCGGGGCTTTCTTATTTTTGAGGTGCTTGATAATATTATTAATTTCTTGTAGAGTGAAGGGGGAGTCTTTTGAGCCATTCTGTGAGAAATTGGAAAGTCTAATCTCTCTCTGCTCGGGTGTGTCATCTTCTGAATTGTCATCCATGAAGATAGCGTCAAGGATTTTGGTTGCTGCTTCTTGCGATAGAATCTGGGAATCAGGAATACTCTTGTTGTTGCTTGCGTGATCTTTGTTGGGAAGCTTAATTTTTGTGGGGAACGAAGAATTTCCTAGTTGCCAATTTATGGAGGATGTCATACGTATCTTTATTTTGAGAACAAAATTTTTTCCACGAGGTTGATTTAGCTTCCATAATTTTCTTTTTGTAAATCCTTCTTTGCTCGTTGTATCTTACGCATGCAGCATTCCTAGAATTGTCGTCCAGTGTAGATTTTATTTTCCTTCTTAAGGCCTTAGTTTTGTTCCTCTCTGCCCTCAACTCTTTTGTCTACCAATTTGCAGTGAATTTATTTCTTGGAGCTCTAATTTTAAAGCTCTGTTGGGATATTCTTTGTATGATTGAGAAAAAGTTACTGGAGATTACATTTAATTGGTTGCGATCCCTGCAGTAGTTTATGCCATTCAAAATGGAAGTTTTTTCTTTAGCAAGGTGGTTTTTAAATTTCTTGATGCCAGATTCAGTTATGTGAAAACGTTTCGTGCTGGTACTAGAAAAAGTGAGATCAATCTCAAAGTGAATGAACTTATGATCCGAATTATTTTCCTCGTCCAGTATCTTCCAGTTTTTAAGAAAGGTGCTGGTATTTGTGCTTGAAAGGGTCAGGTCAGGCCATCCTTTACCTGAGCATGTTTCGAAGGTAGGCCCTTGTACGGTGTCGTTGTGAAGGACGAGAGAGTTGGCAGCTATGAAATCTTCTACTTGTTCGCCTCTAGAATCTGATTTTGGATATCCCCATTGCACGCAGTGGGCATTCATATCCCCACCGATAAAGTGATGTGCAGTCGGAGCTCTCTGAATTATATTGTCAAGATGTATAAGATTTCTTTCAATTTCTTCTGCGGGCGAACAGTAGCAAGAAGAAATGCATAGCTGTACTGTACCTGAATTAATTGAGATAGATATAATGTCTCTATCAATTTTGCATACAGTAGGGTCTAGTTGTTTGCTCGTTACGACAATGCATGCTCTGGGGTTTTGTTTCTGGACTGGAAAATCTTTGCTTAAGTTTTTATATAAAATATTCCATGATAATGGAAACCCTCTTATCTCTCCTTTCAAGCTGTATGGCTCCTGGATTAGTAGGATATCGTAATCGGATTCTGAGACGAACTGCACAAGTGAAGATGTGGCTTCCTTGCATCTCCTAAGATTACACTGAAGGCAGTTAAGGTTCTTGAGAATCTGTGAAGTTTTGATTAGCATTGAAGGATTTGGGGAAAATGAGGCATCCATAAAAATACTTTGCAATATGAAAAATGAGAAAAAGAGAAGAGTAACTGGGTAGATCAAAGGCTAAATTGCGTTGATGAATCGAAATGAAGTATAATTTAGACTATTTGATAATTTGTGATAGCTTTAATTTTTTTCGGTTTCTCTTTTGTACAGAGGGCACTGAGGTGCATATGCTGCATGCTTGTAATTAATGTTTGTGCCATTTGCGTTGTTGTACAATCTGCAGTTTATGCAGTTAGGTACCTCGGCTCTGCAATATTTTATTGAGTGATTGGCTCCACCACAGAATGCACAATAAGATTTAAATTTGCACTTGTACTGAGAATGCGTAAAGTCTTGACAGTGGAAGCATCGTTTGACGCCAAAGAACTCTGCAATAGGAAGGAAATTCCAGTTATAAGTAATGTTCCTGTGTTCCGTGCATGTCTTGAAGGTTGAAGAATTACATTCAAAAATCCATTTTACAGTATTAGGAAGTCTTCTTCCTTTTACCTTGAAGAGAGCGGAGATCCCTTTTTTTTTCAATGTTGATTTGATCAACATTGAAGTTCTTCTATTATGAGTTCTGGAGGAGTATCTTTAGGAATATTGTTAATAGATACTTTGGGCGATCTTGAATTTGGAGTCTTAATATCAAAGAGGGATTTAGCATCCGCTGTATCGTTCAATGCATGTGACACCTTCTTTAGCTCCTCTTCAGAATTACATCAGATGGCAATTCCTCCATTTTTAATCGGAGCGATCTTGTTTATTTTTGCTTTAATGTTTTTTAAGGGACTAAGAATTTCACAGCTTAATGTTTTAATTTTTAGCACCTCGTTAGGTTTATAAGCGCCTTCTTAGCGTGCCTTCGTGGTGTTGTGGTCCGCACGCTGGGCGCGCATTCCAGAAATCCGCGGTTCGATTCCCGGCAAAGACGTTGCTCATTTTTCAATGATTCTTGCTTCCAAATAACCTAATAGCTCTACAGGTTACGTTACGCTACGGCGGCATTTATCACCTATGCGGCTTGGAAAGTATATGCGATTCCGTGAAGGTGATCATCCATGATCTTTAAATTAATCACACTCGCGGCATTGCCAGTTACAAATTCTCAGAAATGCTTCCATTTGATATGCCATAAAATCTGACATTTACCTTTGAAATCAAGATAAAAAAAAAAAATTATTCGGATTTTAATTATGGCCTGGTAGCTAAAAATGATTCACTTTTAAATTTATAGATTTAATCTTTCATTGTTACCAACCACATGATTTTTAGTCATTTCAAACCAGATATTTAAACGACTTGCCCGTAGCCCTTACGCCTTCAGATAGATCGTAAGACCGTGAAAATATAAAGTCACGCTTATTTCATTGCTATTTGATTATTAGGAGGAATAATTTACCTGCATACAAAAACGGTAATTTTTTTATTTACTATTTTCTATGATATTTGTACTAAATTAAAAGTATAAAATAAAATGCATACGAAAACATATAATATTATATAGCTTTCATTAATAATGAAAGATTTAAAAACATTATTTTAGTCAACGCATTTTTTTGGATAGATGGGTGGATGGGATGGGATGGAACATGATGAATTTTTCTCTACTACAGCAACAAATCTGCAATTTCTATAACGCCTATGATTTTTTAAATTAAGGATTGTAGAGACATTAGGATTTTTTGAAGCAGGAGAGATGAAAAATGAACAACGCCTTCGCCGGGAATCGAACCACGGTTTCTGGAATACGCGCCCAGGGTGCTGACCACTACACTACGAAGTCGGGAGAAATACCTTATAGGATAACTAAGGATATTGTAATAATTCATGTAATTAATACTATATAAATTATATAGGTCAGGTTATAATATCCTTCAGAGTTAAAATTCAAGTTAAGAAAAGTGGTAGGAGAATTCTGCGAAATTTCAGCATCTTAATAAATCACTGGCTGGAATAAACACAACTGGAACAATTCAACTGCTGGTTTTTGCCGATGATATTTATATCATTGCGCGATCAAAACGAGCTGTGGTCGAGGCATTTGTCTCTCTTGAAAATGCAGCAAGGAAGATGGACCTCATCATAAATGAAAACAAAACTAAATTTATGATTGCATCTAATAAAACTGTTCATTTATCCTCCCTTGAAGAGTTTGTTTATACCATTAAAATCGTAAAACAGTTTAAATGTCTGGGCACATTTGATCACAAGTTGCAAAGATATAAAAATTGAAATAAAAAATAGAATATTTATGGCTAAATAGATGTTATTACGGTCTTAAACAACAACTTAAATCCAAACATAAAAACTAAATTAAATTTATATAAAACTTTAGTAAGACTTGCTGTCCTTTACGAAAGTGAATGTTGGATACTTAATAGAGCAGAGAAAAACTTGATGTCAACTTTTGAAAGGAAAATCTTAAGAAAGATCTTTGGGCCGGTACAACAAAATGGCATGTGGAGCATTTTCTATAATCATGAACTAAATTATATAATTATACACTAACTAATTATATAATATATAATTAGAACTAAATTATATAATATCTTCTATAATCATGAACATGGAAAATATTGGAAATATTGCGAAACTGACATTGTGAGAATCGTAAAGGCATCTCGTACCAGAGGACGACCACCCACTAGCAGGATAGACGATATCTGGTCTACATAAGGGGAAGAATGTCTTCGTTGGAGGGCTTTCTAAGAGAAACAAACTGGCTCGAATAAACGTTACACATAGAGAAAACGGCATGCAGCCAGCCCGTTCGTAGTGATTCGAATCCCGGGCCGAACTACCAGTGTTCGCGATTTTACCGCTTGACCGCTGGTGGACTCTAATAAGGTATTACTGTTATCTAAATGTTCTAAACTCAAAGGGAGAGAATAATCAAAATGAAATAATACGACTTCGCAGAATAGCAGTCAATCGTGTTCAAATTTTGGTTTATTACATCTTGTTAGTTACATTACAATGTAAGTCCATTTATCATGCATGCTTTCCGGTAATAAATTCAATGTAAAATATCTGACGTGGACATCGCATGATTTTTTTGTACAGCCTGTTAAATTATACATACTTTTTTTTGCTGCATTTCATTTATGTGTGTGTGTGTGTATTTAATTATGGCAAAGCTCACTAGGGCTATCTGCCTAAGGGGGAGGGATGCCTTTGTGGAGGACTTTCTAAGGGAAACTGGCTCGTATACACGTTACACATGGGGAAAACCACGAAAACACCCATGCAGCCAGCCCGTTCGCGGGATTAGAACCTCGGACCGAACTACCAGTGTTCAGCTACGTTACCGCTCGGCCGCTGGTGGGCCTCTGCATTTCATTTAAACTTATATCTTCGAATTTCATTACAGATATATTTATTATTCAATTAATTCAGTTCTCAGTTCGAGGCAAGGCATAAAATACATGAATCGCAAAGTACCTTCATTAAAAAATTGTAAAATACAGCATAAAGTGATACCAAATACAGTTAGAAATAATTTAAAAAAACAGTTTTTACAATAAAAATGAGAGTTTTCTGCGGAAAATCAAGGAATTCTGTCAGCGGGCAGGAAAACAAGATATTCGGTGCACAAAATTCAATGTTAACTTTTTGTCCCACTTAGTAGAAGACTCTGATGCACCAAGTGATTTAATTCAGTATTCTACTAACAGTTTCAAATGTAAATAAATGGCAGCCTCGTTAAGCCTAGCGCCGCTTAAGCCTTTAAACTGTTGATTGTTCTACAACGTTTGCATGCAGATGAACTAAAGGCATAAAAACCTTAACCCGAACATAAGAACAATATAATTCAATCACTTTTAAAATAGAAAATCCAAAATGTTTTCAGAATAATATATGTTTGGCGCGACCGTTTGCAACCAAAAAGAGAGGTGCACAACTATATAGCTGTTCTATATACTAAATTTAAACGTTCTGAGGCTACTCGTTTCTGAATTATGCGAGATAAGTATATACATATAAAATTTCTTCTGAAGCCATTTTAAATCTATTTTATCATCCGTTTTCGAAAAAGGAGTTCTTTATTCTGTCAGTAAGGCAAAAACATCGTTTAAATGGATTCGAGAGCGGTCAAAATGAATATTTTTGTTGAAATACGAGATCGGAAAATTTTCACGATTGCAGTATTTCCTTTACTTCGTACAAGTGGAAAGAAATATATACAGTAAAACTTCTTACAGCAACAACTTCCCAAAGACAGCCATTTTTGAAAACCTTTGAAAGTAGCGAGTAAATAAAAAAATACTCTGAATTCTCTCAACAGTTATGTTCTTTAACATGAC
This sequence comes from Stegodyphus dumicola, assembly GCF_044657685.1. Classification (NCBI taxonomy): domain Eukaryota; kingdom Metazoa; phylum Arthropoda; class Arachnida; order Araneae; family Eresidae; genus Stegodyphus; species Stegodyphus dumicola. Next base: position 224,454,744 of record NC_140773.1, on the reverse strand, counting down.
TATGTCGTAAGAAAAATTAAAATCAGCTAGTGGCCGTTTAATGGATATTTCATCATATATCAATCAGCGAATGTAACTATTAATATGCAGCATGCATTTACAGATATTAAAGAGACATCTTTGCCTCTGAAGGATCAATAATTACTATCTGCCCTAAAAAGTTTTATTTAAATTCACACTTACCTATTGTGCGGTAAGCTTAATTCATATAGCTCATTCTTAAATCCTAATCTACAGAGGGAATGGATGGTATGGCGGCTTAAATGTAATTATGTTTGCGTGTTCTACAGAGGAGTCTTACACATTTTTGTAACGATTTTTATTTTCTCCATCAATTTAAATATTAATTTTAAAATATAAACCCGACTAACATCAAACAGGAATAAGGTTTAATTATCGTCTGCGGCATTAAAAATGTACTTTTCTTTCAAATGTCGCCCAAAAATGATCAAAGCTATATTTTCGCGCCGTCCGAAGAGAAATACTCTCATTCAATTATAAAAAAAAAAGATGTGAAAAGCATAGTTTTAATGTTTCTACAAATAAGCAACATAATACGAAAGGAAAGAAACGTCAGAGTTTACATCTGACTGAGAAAAAATTCAAAAAATGCATACCCAACAAAGCTACGTACAGCTCTTATTAAATCTAAAGTCACATCTCATGGTTTAAAGGAAAATCCAGCCCCTCCAGAGAACTACTGCAAAATCTTTAACTATCTCTGTAGGAACTGGGAACAAAATTATAAAGCCTGATTTAAAGCTAAACAAAACAGAAAAACACGGTGTTTTCATCGCCTAACGACGAAACATATCTCTCGGCTTAGGGCTATGAGCAGATTGCCGTATGAAAGTTATTTAGCAGGTGAAAAATAGAAATATATAGTTAGAATAGATGAAGTTTGGATATACTTATCGAAGTGCAATAGAAAAAGATCGATTTACTACCGAAAAAGAGGTGGTGTGGTGTGGTGTATTTAATTATGGCAAAGCACACTAGGGCTATCTGCCTAAGGGGAGGGATGCCTTCGTGGAGGACTTTCTAAGGGAAACTGGCTCGTATACACGTTACACATGGGGAAAACCACGAAAACGCCCATGCAGCCAGCCCGTTCGCGGGATTCGAACCTCGGACCGAACTACCAGTGTTTAGCGACTTTACCGCTCGGCCGCTGGTGGGCCGCCCGAAAAAGAGGAGAGAAAGACTTAATATGTTGCTTTAGAGAAAACAAGGAAAACTTTTCTAGAGGTTTTATGGTTATTATTAATGGATTTTCTTATAAAGGTAAACTTAAAATAAAGAAAGTAGAAAAAAGTGTAAAAATGAATTCGGATTCAGAAATATGTTTTAACACCTATTTTTTAAAAAAGAAATTCCATCTCTTTTTTCCAAATAATCTTCACTGTGTTAAGCTCCATTAGAATAAGGCTCCGAGCCATACCTCCATCAATCTGTTTTTTGAATAAATGAAACCCCAATCCAAGCTATTCCCTTTAAATGCATCACAACTAAGACTGCCGATGCGTCTCCTAGGAATTACTGTGCATGTAGACTTTTAAAACAGGCTCTTTATAAGCAGCATCCCAAAACATCGGATGGACTCTGGAAGATTCTGAAGGAGAAGTGGAAGTAAATCAACCTCGATGTTTTAGGAAAAGGACATTTATCTTGGAAATCAAGTTGTAATATGATAACACAACAAAAGGGCTGTCCCACTGAACCTATTAGAAAGTAAAATTATGTAGTTTGTTTGTATATAAATCTTTGCAAAATCGTTACAAAAATGTGTGAGCGCCCTCTGAAAAAGACGCATTCATGCAATGAAATAGCTTTCAGATTTTATATTACGCCCAAAGGGGCTTTTTTTCTAACGCTTTGTGTGTTTCCTTTATTTATTAAATATTATCATGTTCTTCGCACTTAAACCATAAAATTGAATGTAACAGCAAAATTACAAAATCATTTAGAAAGAGTGTATCTTTAGAATTTCCGATACACAGTCTCGCCGCGCTGGCGATAATTTTTTTTTTCCGTGCAGTGTTCCCATTGCTCGCTTTGAAATCGCTGAGTTTCTTAATCAAAAACTCATAAATGCTTTACAAAGTATGAAATCGATAATAAATTCCAAATTAGGGCTTCCAAATGCCCACATTCGGGTGGAATTGTACGTTGTTCAAAACTGGATGTCTGTAGGTACCGTTGTTTTATCACTATGCGAGAAACACACATACATTTGTGCATATTTTTCATTATTTAATTTATTTAAATATAACGCAGGGCCATAATATCGAGTGGCAACAATCTAAACAGTGATTTAGATTTACAAAGTTTTCGATGCAAAATGGCAAAACGAAATGAATAGCCCTTCTGGGCTAATAATAGATCAGAATTAAAGTAAACCCTTGTTACTTTCAGTAAACAAATACAGATTCTAGACAAACACTGGCAAAATAAAGTGTAGGCTGGTCGAATTTAACCGGAATGGATCTGAGTGTCGATGTGAGAATCAGCTATTTTAGACTTTCACCTGGCGAGTTCCTTTCAGCGATTCGGCAGTTTAGCGTATGGGGTCGTTGTTTCGTATGGCGCATTTATCAAAAAAGATCCTTCGCGAGACGCATACCAAGTATCACCTGTTCCAGTTTTCCCCTATACTTCACTTTGGATGTTCAACGATTCGTTGAGTTTCGCAGTTGTTTACTTTTGATGTTTCCAGCTTTAGGCCTTGACAAGTAACGGCTCCATTCACGTTGAAGGGTATTTAAAAATGATCAGTAAATGGTAGTTGTAAGCCGTTCTCTTTCTCGTGAAGACTCAATTTGATTTTTATTGAGTAACAAGGAAATTACAGTACAGAAGTCCCATCGAATTGTTATCCAATGCGTCCCGTAGACTGTAGATGTATTAAGAATTACACAAATTATATGCATTAAAAATAAATGTTAACTTTCTCTAATGAATGGTAACTTCAGATGAATGTTCCCCAAAACCACATGTGAAAATAATATTAATTTTTTTTGTCTTAATGTAAGTTTGATTTAATTGCTAGCAAAAGATCAAATGTATTGTTATGAATTTTGTATTTAGTTAGCTATTTTTGGTAGAATTGTAATTAAAATTGTTTTATTTCCCCGTGTAATGCAGGGCGTGACGAGTTTTAAGAGAAAACTACGCCGAAAAGTAAAATTACAGGAGTACGCGCATTAAATAAATAAATATCTCGTAATTTATATTTAAATTGAAATAATGTAATTGTGTGTTAGCTATAACTGTAATTCTACTTTTTTGCTTTCCAGAAAGCGAGAAAATAAAAATTACCAGAATGTTCTCGTGCATGATTAAAAAGCTTTAAAAAACCGAAGAAAAACATCTCTATTGCTGCTGATTGTAGCGAACTCGTGGTGAGATCAAAATTTCAGCATTTTGTTTTATTTCTTGTCATAAGAATAAATTTTGTTGACCTTTCATCGGACTTGCGCATTCAATCTTTTAAGAACCCGTACGCACGCAACAGTATTATAAATTAATTTTGAATTTTCTCTGTCAATCGAATTTATTTAACATAAAAATTCTTTAATCCTAGCAATTTTTATTTCCTTGTACAAAGTAAAGGAAGTATTGTAATCGCGAAAAATTTCGGGTATCATATTTGAACGAAAATATCCATGTTGACCGCTTTCGAATGCAATTTAACGATGTTTTTGCGTGACATCTGTACGTAAGAACAGAATAAAGAACTCTTTGACCCCAAACGGATCATAAAATTGATTATATTGGATTCAGAAAAGATCTTTTCGTGACGTCTGTACGTATGTATATATCTCCCATAATTCAAAAACGAGTAGCCTGAAAGCATTTAAGTTTTGTATATAGGACTGCTATAACATGTAGTTGTGCACCTTCCTTTTCGGTTGCAATCGGCCGCACCACAAGTATATAAATATTAATTTTATAATTCCTTTATACGAATAGAGAATATTTGTTAAATTCAAATTATATATATATATACCCACTCTGTTAATCGGTTCGGTGAGCTCAATTTTTCTATTTCACCTTTTATGTTGGTGAATTGTGCATTTTTGGCTTTAATAATTATTGATATATGTTGTTTTCCTCTACCGGTTGAGGTTTTCATACCTTTAGTTAATCTGCATGCAATAGTTGTAAAATTATGAACCATTTTAATGTTTTTTAAGTGCTGCTAAGCCTAACTTAGCAGCCATATTTGTTTACATTTGAAACTTAGCAGAATAGTGAATTAAGTCAGTTTCTGCGCTTTCAGTGTCTTTTTGGCCGAGTGGGACCGAAAGGAAGCTCAAATTTGTGCACCTAAAAATTTGCTTTCTGGCTTGCTTGCAGAATAGCTTGTTTTTACGTAGAAGCTCTAATTTTAATCGTAAAAAAGTTTTTAACTGTTTCAATTGTAACTAGTGTTTTATGCTTTTCTATATTTTTCAATTTTTAATGAAGATATTTTGAGTTTTTATGTATTTTGGCCTTGCCGCGAAGTGCGAACTGAATTAATTCAATGATAAATATATATATATATATATATAATGATTATTTTTCAATTGCTCAATAGAAATATTAAAACAAAATATGTTTTGCCATTTGCTCAACCTGTTGGCTATATTAAATGTGCACACATAAAAATGTATTAAACTGAAAATTGGTTACCATTTTAATTATCAAAAGTTAAGTTATAATACTTTAATTCTAAAATTTAGAGTGAAATTTAGGCCTGTTTAAGAGAGATCAATTTCTTTATGTCTGGTTTTATTTCACTTAACTTTATCCGCAAATTAGGATCCAATTTTAATTTTGTTCTGTATTTCTTTCTCAAATACAACGTGGAAGAAAATACTTATTCACACAAATATAGGCTGTGCAAAAAGGCAATAAAAATTTAACAGCTTTATTTGAAAGACTCTTATTCTCTTCTGTCTTTCAGCCAAAAGTTAGCAAGTGTGCTATTTTTGAAATCTTCGGTTATAGTTCAATTACAGGAAATTTCTATCAATTTTTCTTTTCATTCACGAGATTTTTGAATTGAATAGTTAAAAATACTAAACACATCGGTTTTTTTTTTTTTTTTTTTTTTTTTTTTTTTTTGTGCCACCTATTTTTCTCTTGCGTACCACTGGTTGAGAATCGCTAATCTAGACCATTAAATACATTACATTTTTTAAACGACTTTTGAATTATGTCGGCTTTAATTACATTCTATGCTCTTATTTAGTAGTGTACGCGTGCATTAAAGTGTAGTAGTGTACGAGTGCATTAAAGTAGTAGTGTACGAGTGCATTAAAGTGTAGTAGTGTACGAATGCATAATTACGAGATTGGCATGACACATTTGGCCTCCTTTTCAAATATTTTTTCATTTTCTCATACCGACGTATTCCGCTGTGGTTTTAAATTTTCTTTGAATGGTTTATTGATACACACATTTAAATGCTGAACTAACGGCGTTAATTCGGCTGGAATAACTGCTATGTCTGTATGTCTGCAGTGTCTCTTTCAAGAATTTCTTCGTGAAAGAATTAGTAGGAAAGGTATTTTCTCTCTCCTTTCTGCATGCTTTTATGATGTAACGGTAGCACACCCGGCGCGTATTTGAGAAGTCCAGGTTCGAGTCCCGGCGGGGTGCAGCTGAGTTTTCATATCTCTATCTCCAAAAAATCGTAATGATTCTACATAGAAAAGATATTTTCTACTAAAAGGACACTATATCAACTGAATCTCAATTAAAGCAAATGCAGTTTACTAAAGCCTTCTATGTTCACTTCAAAATCACGGCTTCAATTGACCACAGAAGGAGCAGATATCGGACTCCTAATTCCGCGAATTCGTTCTGGTCGGAAGTGCATTCTTATCGCACATTATGACCTCATTTTCTCGAAAACCTAGACTAACATTCTTGTGCACATCTGCATGAAATACAGCTCACCCCTTTTGCAGAATTATTTACTCCCTCAAAAATTCCCCTGATACACATACTTTTCCCCTTATCGCTTGTCAGTTCAGTGTGCCATTGTTCGAAAGCCTGGGAAAAATCTTCGAATGAAGGACTTTTATAAAGAAAAAAAAAAAAGAAAGAATGAAAAAAAGATAAAAGCATCACAATTTTGAAAGATAAAAGCATCACACATGTATCTTTCAGCTTTTTCCGTGAAGAAAAGGGTGCGCGGTATATGGCGAATATACCGTAAATAAAACTGCTTTTACGATAAATGCGTGCCCTCGCATACTGCCTAAAATTGTTGCCTACTGCAGGTGTCTAAAATTGAGAAAATATTTCTGAAATCTCATTTCTGTTAAGCAAATATTTCTATTTCACAAAGAAAGAATGAAAAATGACGAACTTCAGTAGAGCTTTAGTGAACACTAGAGAGACAGCAAAACCATTGATGCTGATCAATGAAACCGAGCACTGTAACCGTATCTCGCAACGAGATCTCTTTCCGAAGCACGTATACCTTTATCGGAGGAGTCTGCCGAGGGGCTTTTGATTGGAGAGAAAATGACGCTCCATTCAGCAACCCGAAGACGAAGAAGAAGAGATGAGTTGTTTCAAATGACTTGTTTACAGTGCGATTAATTCCATGCATCGATAAACCATTTAAACGCTCATTGACAACAACGTTTCCTTTCAATTAATTTTTTTTCTCTCTTTTTTCCTATGAAGTTTCTGCGATTAACGAGAACAATTGTACTTTCCCGTGCGCCATCGATATTATATTATTTTCCTTTCTTAGAGGTTAGAAACTGATTCGTCGTTTGTTCTCTGTTTCCGACAGAACAATTGAGGTCCACAAGCAGCGCTGAGAAATTTTGATTTACGAAGTGGCTTTTGTGTTGTGTTGGTTACAACTTCAGATCGTCTGTAGGTCTTTAGACTATCGGCTTTTTTACAATCTATACTATTAAAATCTGTGCTCGTCTGTTTGTTTGTTTATGGCATGATCTCCTCCGGAGCTGGAAGATGTTGAGTTTGAGAGAGGTACCCCAGGATTCGAAAAATTCGTGCGAAGCCATTTCGACGATTCTCATCTTCGTACGACTTTAATTAGCCGAGATATTAATTAAAAATTTTGAAAACGCTCATTTTTCTGAGTGGTTACAGTCTTGCACGCTGAAGTTAAAAATCTGCTTTATTTCGAAAAGTTTTACCACCGCTCGCTTACAAATCATAGAGTTTCTTAATGAAAAATTTCGAAGTTTTACAAAATATGAAATAAATGTACATAGAGCCATCGAATTTTGAATGACGTAATCCTCCTGCGAATATGGGCATGTGGAAGACCAAATTTGAAATTTGTTTGACTATCGATTTCATGTTTTGTAAAACCTTAACGAATTTTTAAGTAACAAACTCAAAGATTTAAAAGCGAGCAATGGCAACATTCTACGGGAAAAAAAAAAAAAAAAAAAAAGACAGACAGACCTTTTTATCCCCAGCGCGCGGAATTGTGTATCGGAAATTCTAAAGATAGGCTCATTTTAAAATTATTTTGCGACATTGCTACTGAACTGAATTTTATGGTTTCACTGCAAAGAACATGATATTTAATAAATAAACGTAACACACAAAATGTAAAAAAAAACGCCCCTTTGGACGTAATTTAAAATCTGAAACCCTTCAGAATTGAAATTTTTTTTTTTTTTTTTTTTTTTTAACAGCAAAGCAAAACCGACTAAAGAATATGCAAAAAACCTATGCATGGAAGAAGCTTTGAGATTTAAATCTTTTCGTTCGCACAGATGTGACAAATACGTATGTTGCTTCTAAATTCTTTACCCTGTTTTGACCAAAGAGAATTTTATACGTGAAATTTAAACAGTGCATTTCCATCGAAATGTTAAAAAAATCAATCAAATATATATTAACCACAGTCTGTTATAGTTCCGGAAGATTTTTCTTTAAGCTCAGCAGAATACAACATGGTGCTCAGCGCAAACATCCTCTGAGCCATTAAAAAACAAACGATCGGAATATAAATCAAAGAACATTCTCAAGATGGAAGCAATCATTAAGCAGTGCTCTGTAATCTCAAACGCTTTGACCTGTCAAAACTATGAAATTATGGTTTTATTAAGTTCTATTCACTGCGGTTGCAATGTTTTCACAAGCCGAACTGAGCTTTAATGTTTCGATAAGTGTCACGATCCCCCCCTCTCACTCCAACAGATATTCTTTCCTCCCTCTAATGGCACTCGGTGTTTCTCAAAGCAGATGTAGTACTTTTCTCCGTATGTGTGGAGTTGAGGTATCGGAGAAGATAATTATTGTTGCATCGGCTGCACCTATCTTCGACAGATGATTCTGTTTAAGAAAAAACGCGGTGAGACAGATTTAAGGGGCATCGAATCTATAGAATCATTACTCGCAAGCTCCGAAGATGCATTTGTAAGGATTTTTGTTAGGTGTCAATTATAATACTTTTATGTTCAAAAAATTCTTGGAAAATGTTTATAAGGCAATTCTATTTGATTTTTTTAACCGAAGATCCGGACATCTGAAACTACAGTAGAACTCCAATTATCCGAATCAATTGGGACCGGACCCTATTCTCGGTCTTGAACATCTCGGTCAAAATAAGTTGTTTGATTGCCATCATTCGTTTTCGGGCAGGCAAGTTGCGCATCCGCTTGAGAGTTGCATGTGGTCACACTCGGGCTGACACTCCATCCACTTCAACGAAACACTCTACGGGAGAATCCAAGGAGTTTGAGGGTCGGGAAACGCTTCATTAGCTGATGATCCCGTGTTTGCTTCAACTTCGACATTAAGGTCATCTTCTTCCTCGACACTTTGTTCTCTCACACTTTCATAAAGTTCATCATCATTTAGAATTTGAAACCCAGGATCTGTCGAATTCCACACCGTCCATTCTGCTGTATCCTCAGCACTAACAAAAAGAATATTTCTTAATTTAAGTGGCACGTCATCCTCCTCTTCTCCTGTCTCTTCCCTTTCCTTTTCTTCAGCTTCATTTTCCTTCTCTTCTTCAGTTGATTCTGAAAAATTCTGAAAGCGATTCGGATAATCAGGGATTCGGATAGTCGGAGTTCAGATAATTGGAGTTTTACTGTACTACATTAGTTGGAAATGGTCCATCCCATCGGTCCTTTATACGGATAGCAGTTATCTTCCGCTAAGCACTACACCATCTAGAGCAGTGATCGCCAAACCGTCGATCGTGAGCTACCAGTAACTCGCGGAGACATTTTCAGTCGATCGCGTTAAAGCTTCGATTGGTTAATTTTAATTCCTACACTGACGACAAAAACTGCTCATTTCTCCCGCGCAATTGTCAATGTAAACCTCATATCAAAGTTGATTGTATACCCATTAAACTTCATCTGTGTGATGTTTCGAGATGACTGTCTACAGTACACTAGGAAGGATGGGGCTCCCAAGATCCAGGCTTAAAATGCCTTTACACGGTTATAATGCCCCAAACCCTAGAAGGGATCCAAGGAGGCATAATCCTCACCGATGAATCCAGGGAGACAATTTTAGATGCGCAGTCTTTAAAAAAGCAACCCAAATCAATGGTAACTGGCAAACAGTTACCAACAAAGAGAACATATGCCGTCCAACAGTGTTGACCAAGGTGAGCCAAGCCTTCTATATTGTGTAGGATAAGGTTGTGCCCGTTATGTTTTTCGAGTGTATATTAGACATTTGCTAATTTGGATAGTCTGATTTAGGCACTGGTACTAAGCTATGTTTGTTCTAATAATGGCGTGTTCTAGCAAAATGCAGAAAACTTATCACTTTCATTCCTAATGGGGAAACCGATTTCTTCTTTACTCACGAAAAGGCCAAAAGTGCGAGTTATCAGTTGGGAAGAAAAGGAACGTCGAACGCCACTTCAAAATCGTTTACCCAGGGAGTGAGAAGGATTTTCCACTGAATTAAGGAAAGAAACGGTGAAATCACCCCCAGACAAACAAACAAAATCGGGGTGAAACTGGGAAAACATCTGTCATTTACATGGTGTTCAATGGTCCTACCGGTCCAATGGTCTACATGGTCCTGTTGTCATCTACATGGTGTCATCTACATGTCTTGCTAACGAAAGGCGTAATCTTGACTTCCTTGCGACAATGAATTTCGTGTGCTTGTTCTGATGAGGTCAGACGAGTGAGATCAGTCACCACAACAAAACAAACTGAACAAAAGAAAGTGTGGTTGATGTGTTGGCAGCAATTTTGCATTTTAGAACATTTCTTGATCTCTAAAAATGTAAACAAAAGGTTCACCTTTGGTACGTTCTCGATACCAATATAATTTCACGACTAATTTTTTGTTTATTCATTTACTTCCTTAATTCTTTTTTATCCAGTTTCTTCGCGCTAGCTTCGGTTTTGAATGTGCCAGCGCGTTTTTTCCAGGCACACCCGATCAATGCCTCGGCAAGCACAAGCGCCTCGAAAATTCCCCTAACTTGAAGCGCGTAATTGAATAAAACTAAACAATCTTCTGCGAGTGTAAAGAATTCATTAACCGAGGAGACTTTGAAGCGCTCCAAACCATTCTTATTAGTATGTAAATGAACGGAAGCAGAATGTCGAAATTTTATTCTCTTCCCTCTGTTTCACTTCTTTTCTTTTTTCCTTCTTATTGCTGTTGCTCTTTCTCTCTCTCTCTCTCCTGTGCTTTCCCAGTTAGTTATGGCGATTTGCTGAAACAGATCACGTATTCTAAAATGGCGGATGTTTAGAACAACGAGGCGAAAATCGCAAGCGAGCAATCGTTCTCAGAAACGTTTCAACAGCCGTGTTTCATGCTGTTTAGCGCCTTCTTTTTGATGAGTATGTATGTGTGCGAGGGTAAGCCGTTCGCATCTGCAACTTCTGAATTCTCGAGAGATAAATAAATACGGGTACTTTTAAATATTTGAGCTTTTGGATGGCAACAGAATTAATTTCGTAATATCAGTTTTAAGCAAGCAAATTTAAGAATCGGTGTTCTCGGCTTATTAGAAACAATATTAAGCTGCTCTGAAGAGGCAAAACGCATGGGAGACACAAAATTAACTTCCATCGCTACCTATTAGAAACTCCATTTCCTGTACTAACAAAGCAATTCTACGCTCGATGCAGCTAGCAAGAAAAATATAATTTTTGCGATGTAACTACGAAAGATGTTTTAAAGCAAAAAGTTACGATTTTACGATTTTGTGCGATGAAAACATTATAAAATGAATGGCTTTTATTTAGACACTTGGCTATTAACTTATAATAATTTATAAGTCATAATACTTAAAAACGTTCATAGTAACACAAATAGGGTGTAAAAGTTCGAAAGTTGACAAGCTCCCCAGGTAACACATGGCGTAGCAAAGACGTTACTACGCCCACTTTGCAACCTCTCGCACCAGTTTGCAACGTCTTTGCTACGCCATGGGACGGTCAAATTCCAACGTAAGTTTTCCTTAAAAACTCGATACTAAACTGCCCTTTATACATTCTTAGCCGCCCATAGACTACGTGGATTCACTGAGAACTGCTATTGGATTCCAGTTCAAATCATGGCAAACGGGTTGGCATTTTTGGTGTTTTCATCGGTTTACCTATGTTGTAATGTAAGAACCACCATTTGTCTTACAATGTTATTCTCCAAGGCAGACCTCTGTTTAGGAGATGGTCTTAATCAAATAATCCAAGAATTTTACATTCTAAGAAATTTTTAAAAGTCTTAATTAAAATTAAAAAGCAATAAAACAAAAATAAAATAAAATCTGAAAGCTTTCAGGTTTTATATTACGCCCAAAGGGGCATTTTAATGTTTTGCGTGTTACCTTTACTTATTAAATATTATGTTCTTCGCGCTTAAATCATAAAATTCAATTCAACAGCAACATCGTAAAATGTTTAAAAAAATATCTTTAAAATTTTCCATACACAGTCTCGTGCGATGGAGAAATAACTTTTTTTTCCGTAGAGTGTTGTCATTGTTTGCCTTGAAATCATTGAGTTTGTTAATAAAAAATTCTTAAAAATTTTACAAAATATGAAATAGATAATAAAACAAATTCCGAATTTGGGATTCCAGATGCTCATATTCGAGCGGAAGACTATAGACATTATTCAAAATTCGATGTCTCTAAGTACCGTCGTTTTTTAACAATGCGAGAAACATACTTATTTTCATAAAGATTCTTCATTATTTAATTTCTTTTAAATATAATGCAGGGCTCTAATACTGGGTGGCAACAATTTGAAAAGTGAAACAACATTTTATAGTAGAGGGCGCAAAATGCCGAAAAGAAATTAATAGACCTTCTGGAAAAATTGCTTCGTTGGGTTAATAATGATAACGGAGTGTCAATAATTAAGTTATTTATAAACTAGTAGTTTGAAACTTGCAAGATTCCTCCATTTCTTTCTTATGCGAAGTAAAGGAAGTATCGTAACAGTGAAAAATTTCGGCTCTCATATTTTAACGAAAATATCCATATTCACCGCTCTCAAATGCATTCGAACGATGTTTTTGTACGTACGGATAGAATAGAAGACACTTTTCCCCAAATCGGATTTTAAAATTCGTGATGTGTGCGTACGCATGTGCGTATGTATCTCGCATATGTCAAAAAAAAATAGCCTTAGAATGTTGAAATTTTGTTTATGGGACTGCTATAACATGTAGTTGTGCACTCCCTTTTTGGTTGCAATCCGCCGCAACAAACGCATATATGTAAAACGTGTATATAGTATATATATATATATATATATATATATATATATATTTGAATTTAACAAACATTCTCTATTCGTAATAAGTTAATTAAATTTTAAATGAAATATAATTACAAATGAATGATTAATTGTTGTTGCGAACTAATCTACAATATCATTTAAATTCTAAGAGCATATGTAAATCAAGTAAACTTAAAGAAGGAGCTAACCTACAATATAGTGGATTTTTAAAGTAAAAATTCTTTTCTTTTAACATTAAAGTTTTTACCTTTGCAATAGCCGAAATATTCCTTTTTTTACTTTGTATACAGTGTCTCACAAAAGTGATGGGATACTTATGCTTTACAAAAGGAAACTATGGTAAAATAAGTTAAAAAAACATGTAAAAATTTTTTGTGGGTGTGTTTCATACTTAAATTTAGTAACAATTATTACATCACATACATTTTCTCAAAATATTAAAATATTAATTTAATAAAAATACAGTTGTTTAGAACGGAGCAAAAAATGGCTCAAATAAGTGATGGGACACTTACTTTTCCATCAAATATTTATCCAAAAATTTTACTTTTTAAAAGGTTTTAATATTTTGTTGGATTTCCTTTCACTTTAAAAACATGATTTAATCTTCTTGGGATGGATTTGACTAATTTTTTGTGATTTCTGGAGTGCTTTTACCCCATTCTTCTTGAAGCACCGATTTTAATTGTTGTTTTGAAAAAATGGTGTGTTTGCGAATTCTTGATTTCAATTCTTGCCAAATATTCTCTATGGGATTTAAGTCTGGAGATTGTGGTAGTGTTTTTATTATTTCAGGACAGTTATATAGCAGCCAGGGTCTAACGTTCAAAGCAGTGTACTTGGGGTCATTGTCCTGGTAGAATTTAAAATCGTAATGAAGGTTCAATTTTCGTGCTGAAGATTTCAAATTTTGATTTAAAATGCCAATATACTTGTAATTATCCATTATACTGTCAATAAAAACAAGATTACCAACTCCAGCGGACAACATACACCCCCCCATACCATAACTCCTCCTCCAGCATGTTTTATTGTTGGCACGAAATTCTGTTTGCGAAATTCTTCCCAGGGTTTTCTCCACACCAAGATTCTACCGTCAGAATCAAATATATTAAATTTACTCTCATCAGCAGATATAACTTTATTCCAGTAATCAGAATTCTTATTTATGTTGGATTTTGCAAAAGCCAGTCTGAGTTTTCTTTCGTTTCACTTACGAAGAATTTTTTCCTGGCTGGTCTACCGTGATATGCAGTAGATGGAATTACTCTTCTATTAGTCTCAGGATTAACAATTAATCCATATAATTCTTGTAAATCAGCAGAAACTTTAGGAGCACTCATTCTTGGATTTTTTTAAATATTTCGAACAATAATTCGCTTTATTCCATTGGATAGCTTTGATGGTCGGCCAGGTCTTTTTTTATCCTGAATCATATGATTCTTTTTATATTGTTTAATGATATTGTAAACTGTTGAATGACTCGAGTTAGCTGTTTCAGGAGTTTCTCTAATAGATTTTCCACGTTCAATATGCAAATTAATAACTAATTTTCGAATTTCAGGCAAAGTTTCTTTTCGTTGAGCATTCATGGCTGCACAGAGCTAAAAAAACACAAAAATTCCAAAACAAACTGGAGAGAAATACTGCAGACGATTTTATAAATTATTGCCAATTGCTTTTGAGTAAAAATAAAAAACTCCAAAAATATTTTTATTGTAGTACGTAGTAGTATCTAATGGTGTCCCATCACTTATGTGAGCCATTTTTTGCTCCGTTCTAAACAATTGTATTTTTATTTAATTAATATTTTAATATTTTGAGAAAATGTACGTTATGTAATAATTGTTACTAAATTTAAGTATGAAACACACCCACAAAAAATTTTTTACATATTTTTTTAATTAATTTTAATCCAGTTTCCTTTTGTAAAGCACAAGTGTCCCATCGCTTTTGTGAGACATTGTATGTATTTTGAATAATGTTTCTCCTTGAAGCCAAACTTTGACATTTTTTCTTTTCTCATTGACAGTATTATCTATCGTTGCTTTAGCCGAAAAATCATGGCTTTCACAGCATTTTTTAATAGCTAAATACGAATAATTTCTTCGGAAAGAACACAAACATAGTCTTTCTACCATTGCTTCTTGAAAAGCGTTATTTTGCGTGAAAACACAATTCTGAAAAAGCAGACGATAATTTATGCTTTCAAAAATACAGTTGGAGTTAAAAAATATTCTTCCAAGCAGGCAGTTTTTTATAGAAAATCAAAGCAGTCTAAAAAATATGCGAAAATCCTCTGTACGTGTAGTCTTTTCAGAAGGTGCAACTAGCTAGTAGGTATTTTTTAATGAGGAATATTTTAACTACTGCGAAGCACGATCTTGCTATTAGAGGTTGGTGTTTTGTGGCTATCAGCATTAAATTAAAAATCTATTTGAATGAACCGTTTACCTTGTAGTTACCATTTGGTTGTGGTATGAAACTTGCTTAGCATTATTGATTAGTTCCATGTTAGTCTGTTAGAGTTTACAGTTAGATATCTTTCGAGTCTTATAAGTTCACGGTCTGAGGTAACTCTTCTATCGTCTGCGAGAGGAAATAATTTACAACAAAACTCTTGCTAATTCGAACTTGTATGGAGAAGACAAACTTTCGAAAAAAACACTCCAAATATCATTTAATTATAATTTTCGGCAGTTCAGTTGTCAGGACTTGTGTTTCTCTTGATTTGCTTTGGAAACATGGAATGCTCTGAATAAGAACAGGGAGCCTACTCAAGCTATGTTCAAGATTTGTGTATAACAGACGACACAAGCAGGAAGGGTATACGAAACTCTTTACATTCAATACTTTACAGGCACTTCCGAACTTCGGAATACAGAGACCAACCACTTGTGGTCTGAACGTAAGAATATAAAACTACTAACTAAAACTCTAACTAAAAGCTAACTTTGAATTAGTATACAAATGCCTAGCATTTGTATGACTGGCCTTTATTTAAAAGGTACGTATGTAGTACGCCGAGCTACTGAAACTACAATACGTTTGGAAATATCAAGAGGGCTAAACCTCTGACCTTAATAAGGCAACCAGCAACCGAGTGAAAACTCGTAAAACTGCAGTGGCAAGCGGCTTGCTTCCTGAAACTCCCCTCTCTCTCTCTCTCTTGGCAAAAAGCCACAACTTAAATACTTGGGCGTTAGCAAGACAATTTGCATAAACAAGTTAAAGCATTTAATTCTGGCCGGAAGTAGAAAATAAGAAGTGATAGTACAGTTTTAAAATAAAATGAACGTTAGTAAAACTTAGGATCCTTACACAGTATCGTTCAAATTAATCGAAATTTGAATGAACGAAAGTTCTACTTTAATTAAGAGTTGTACTTTTGGTCTACAATTATACTACATAATGTGATGCTGTAAATTTATAATGGATTAAGATTGTTTTTCTTATAAATGCAACTGTTATTCCTATGAGAAAAGAAGCAATTGGGAGCATGAAGTGCTATCACAGAAAGCAGCCTATTACATGTACCTTAAGTAGGTACGACAATAAGGCAGACTATAATATTTATCTTAATGATGCCATGATGCCATAATAATGCTTATTCTGAAAAAAAAATATACATATATATTTTTGCCACAAAAATTCGAAATTAATTACTATTCAATCAGCTAGTTGCATTTTCCTACTTGATATTTCCTATTTTAAAAATTCTCACTACAGGAGGTTTATGAGATTACGGCAAAGCCTAGAGGGCTATCTGCCTAAGGGATGGAATGCCTTCGTGGAGGACTTTAAGGGAAACTGGCTCGTATACATTTTACTCATGGGAAAAGCCACTAAAGCTCTCATGCAGCCAGCACGTTCGCGGAATTCGAACCTCCGACCGAACTATCAGTATTCAGTGTCAACCGCTCGGCCGCTGTTGGGCCCTTACTTCAGGGTCCTTGAGAATGAATGGTGGAATTTAAAGAGGCCTGTATGAAATACGTATTACATTAAAATGGACGAAAATGCTTTTACTTAATTCAATCCCCCGGAAACGTGAAGGAGTGAAATCAAAATATTCAAATATGCTTACCATTAGCTGACCATCATACCTTAATGACGTAATTATAGACTTCATAGCGATTTTTACTTTAGGGTACCTTGGGTATTATCGCAATCACCTTGGCGCAATATGGCAGTTTTTTTTAACAACAAAAAGAATGGTAATTTCAAATCGAAGAAAGTTATTTATTTCATATCATACGCGTTATTACTTAAATATTTAAATTTTAGTTCGATATTTATCCCGGAAAATGATTTATAAAATAACTTACGAGCGGTATCCCCCGCATTTAACTATTTCAGTCTACCACAATCTTACCGGGCATTTTTAACTCTTCCAAGCAAAATTTAACCCTCGTTTATTTTTTTATTCCAGCAGTATATAAATTTGACTGCTGTAGTAACTGAGAGAAAACTATTCTCGAAACAATTGCCGCTTCGAATGTGTTAGTTACATTTTTTCACGTTGTGTTTCCAAAAAAAAGTTGTTTTCCAAAATACGTCATCATCCAAATGCAAATCTGAACATTCCCGCCTTTGTGGCAAAATATTATAATCCTGCAAAAAATTCCCAGAACTTTCTTCGTTTGCAGGAAATTTCCACAACAGCATATTTCAAAATTCAATTTAAGACCAAAAATATCGCAGTTTGCCTTCAGAGCCTCTGTTATAAAACATCACGAAAATGGCGACTTTGCAAACGAAATATCGATACTAGCGGAAGTACCCGACGCCAGTTAAGTTAGATTGAGAATACTGTATCTAACAACAGAGAGAACGATACCGCTGTAATCTTTCTCTAATAAAGAAGCAAAAAATACAATTCATGGTCATACATTTTTCAGTCTGATGCGATATGGAACCAACATAAAAATTTCGATAGAATAATAAACTAATTCTCTCTCATTATATCAGCAACAATAGCACGCAGTTTTTAATCATTTTCGTATTTCTAATCAAATGGTCGTAAAGGCTCGAGTTCCATCCGATATTTCACCATGATAATTTTCGTCGATTAAATACCGCAAAAAATTTATCTTAATTGATTCGAAATCAATAACGCGAACAAGCAACACACAAACAGAAATTTTTCTTTATATAGAGAGAGATTTTATAAAATTTACAAATTTTTTATTACCAATCTCTAAGTTCGAAAGCGAGCTGTAGCAACACTTTTCGAAATAAAGCATTTTTAGCTCCAACGCGCAAGACTGTTGCCACTCCGAAAATTAATGTTTTCAGTGTTTTTAATTAATATTTAGGCTGATTAAATTCGTACGAAGATGGGAACAATGGAAATGGCTTCCCAAGAACTTTTGGAATCGGGAATAGTGTATTTAATATTTGGCAATGCTAATTTTATTTCATATTTTGTAAAACTTAGAGATTTTTTGTTAACAAACTCTGCGATATGAAAGCCAGCAGTGGCAACGCTTCTCGAAATAAAGCGGATTTTCATCTCCAGCTTGCGAGACTGTTCACTCGGAAAAATGAGGGCGAAAATTAGCGTTTTCGGAGTTTTTAATTAATATCTCTGATTTTATTTATTGTCTTTTGAAGAAAAGTGGGCGCCTACCTTTTCCAGGACCCAGAAAAGAATTGTAGAAAGTTTGGTGACTGTAGCTATTGTAGTGACTGAGTGTATCGCGAACAAACACACAAACAGACATTCTTTTTTATATATATTATATAGATTACAACTATCGATATGGTTACCTGAAGAACTGTTAGCGCGCGATTGCCACAGTTTGGCGACTTCTGAAAATTTGGCGACTTCTGCGAACATGAGGGCTATTAATATCAAAGTACCTAACGAACAACGACACATAACTTGAAAAGTATCTTGAGAAATTCAGTATATAAATATAAAATCAAGTTTCAGTAAAGAGCATGAGTTTCGTATTCATACATAATTTAATATTCATCTGTCGGAGAGATTATTTCTTGCCCTCCTCGATCTTAAGCTTTTTTTTTAATGATTATTTGGCTTTTTTTGCAAGTATGAAATAATAGAGAAGACACTGAGAATGAATAAGTGGGATAATGATGAAAGCGGTCATCAAAAAATAGATTTAGATTGTTCGGTTCTAAATTGAGTCTAACAGTCTAATGGCTGTCGTGAAACGTGAGAAGAATCGTAAATGTGATTAAAATAACATAATAGAAGTGCGTTTCACTCAGCTCCTACTCCGAAATTTCCTGGGCTTTCCATAAGTTCACTTTCCAGTTCACAATCGAACTCTGATAAGCCGAAAACGAAGGCAGCAGAAAACAATTTCGAGCGATCGGAGTTGCAGTTCACGAGATTTTTGTTTTATGATATAAATATTTAAAATGCTACATAGAAATGCATACAACTATATTTAAGAAAGAAAATACAAAACAAACAAAGAAAGAAATTACTGCTTGTAAAAATGAGGAAAATTATTTACATATACAAAGACTGTTCGCATATTTTATACACGAATTGCTTTGCTACAAAAACTATTCGCCTGCTTAGAAAACATTTTTTTTTTAATGCAGCTATATTTTTGAAAGTGTAAATTATCGTCTGCTACTTGACAATTTTGTTTTCATGCAAAATGGCGCTTATTAAGAAGCAATGGACGGAAGGCTATGTTTGTGCTCTTTTCGAAGAAAATTATTCGTATTTAATTATTAAAAAATGCTGTGAAAACCATGATGTCTCGGCATCTAAAGCAAAGGTAGGTAATACTGTCAATAAGAAAGGGGGGGGGGAAGTCACAATTTAGCTACAAGCAAAATAAAAAATCTGAAAGCTTCCAGATTTTACTTTACGCCCATATGGGCTTCTTCTTCTTCTTCTTTTTTTTTTTTTTTTTTTTTTTTTTTTTTTTTTTTTTTTTTTTACGTTTTGTGTGTTACCTTTAAATATCATGTTCTTGGCACTTAAACCATAAAATTCAGTTCAACAACAATATTGCGAAATAATTTAAAATTCTAAAGCGTATCTTTAGAATTTCGGATACACAGTCTCGCGCGCTGGAGATAATTGTTTTTTTCACCGCACAGTGTTGCTATTGCTCGCTTTGAAATAGCTGAGCTTGTTAATCAAAAATTCGTTAAAGTGTTACAAAATATGAAATCGATAATAAGACAAATTCCAAATTTCAAATTTGGGCTTCCAGATGCCTATATTCGCAGGAGGATTACATTATTCGAAATTCGATGGGTCTAGGTACCGTTGTTTTATCCCAATGCGAGAAACATACATACATTTATGCAGATTCTTCATTATTTAATTTCTTTAAATACAATACAGAGCGATATTCTTTGGTGGCAACAATTTGAAAAGGGAACCGACATGTATAGTGAATCAACGCAAGATGCCAAAATGAAATTAATAGTCCTTCTGGGCAAATTGCCCCTTTGAACTAAAAATTGTTTGTTTTTTAAAATTTTCCAAACTATCGCTTGTAAATTTTTAGAGGGCCGATCGTGCAGGCCATATGAGGGTCTTGAACTATCTCGACGAGATAGAAAGAAATTATGAGTTTTTCTTACCGAGTTTTTTTAGCATTTGGTTGAATGATTGTTTAACTAGAGTTTTGCACTAGGGATGCCTCTGAGAAAGATTTACTAAGAAAAATTGATTCCCAATCATGTTACACTTGGAGGAAATATGGAAATATTCCTGCAACAACCTCGCATGTTAGGATTTGAATTTAGGTCGAAATTCCAGTGCTCAACTATCTTATGCATTCAACCATCGAGTTGTTAATAAGTGAATATTATAGTTCGGCGATTATGGGAACAGCAACTGAACCTAGCGGCAATAGCAACTGAACCTAGGGGGAATAGCAACTCACGAGTTGTTCAGTTGCTATTCCCGCTAGGTTGAGTTGCGAATATAAGACAGCAGAACAGCAGAAGCTTAACACCACATTTCTACGTTATGTGCCATGTGTTTGGGATCATTGACGTGCTAGAATATGAAATTTCTATCTAAACCTAACTTTTTAGCACTTTCTTTTAGATTATTGGGGAGTGTATCCAAGTACGATCCAATACGATTTCATAATGCCATCAATAAAAACTACATTTTCTACCTCAGTTGAAACCATACAACCACAAACTATAACGGAGTCACCACCATGTTTAACTACAGGATGTAAATTTTTTGGATCCAAAACGATGTTGGTCTTGCTGCTTACGGTACGACGGCTGTCACTGTATAACAATATTAAGTATACATTCGACCAACCTTTTGGTCGCATCTGAAAATATTTTATCCCATTCTTCTTGCAACACTTATTTTAAATGCGCTTTGTGTTTAATTTTTTGTGTTTTTGGACCGCTGTTAAGACTGTGGCCTACAGATTTTCGCCGACATTGATATGTGGGGACTGTGGTGGTGAGTGTAAACTGCTGTTTACAATGAAAAAGACACTACATTTTGACGTTATGTGCCATTTGTTGGGGTTATTATTGTGCTAGAACATGAAATTTCTATCTAAACCTAGCTTGGTAGCACTTTCTTTTAGATTACTGCGGAGGATTGAATTCTCCATAAGGCGTGACGGCCGTCAGTGACGAAAATGTTGAATTTACTTTCATCAGTGACTACAACTTTCTTTCAAAAAGTTATTCATCTTCAATTTATGAGTTTTTGCAAACTCTAGACGCTTTTTACTGATTTTGCAGGCTGATGAATGGTTTCTTGCCAGCAACTCACTTTCATATCGGGCTTGTCTAATTTCACTTCGCACAGTTTCAGCACTTACACTTCTGCCAATAATTTGAGAAGTTTCTGCAACAAATCTGACTGCACTTACTTTAGGATCGATCTTGATATCTTTCAAAATTTTCTTTTAGGCAACATTACTCAGGATGCCTTTTATTTCTCTTGCACTTTTATTTTCAATCAATCCGTCACTTTTAAATCTTCCAATGACTTTTCTGGACACACGTGTGACTTCCACCAACAAGTTTAGCTATTTCACGATAAGATTTTCCTTTTTTTTATGTAATCTTAGTGTGAATTTTCTTACGTCGGTACTGTTTTCTTTTCGAGGAGCCACTTTCTATTTAAAAGCGTGGCTTAAAGTTCATATAACAAACTTCATCACAAAAGTGAAGAGGTTTAAGATAACATTACGCAACATTAGGTCAAAATAGAAGGTACGTAGAAAAAATGTAATCGTAGTTAAACACATTTTTCATTGGTGTATTCTCAATTTTTTGAACCACTGTACGTGTTTTAGTTAGGCTGTACAGCTGAATATATCCTGAATGGGTCCATGTTTATGCTGGTAAGGCCAGAATTGAGAATTTTTTATTTTAAAGGTATAAACATTTTAATGTCATTTAAAATTTTATAAAAAAGGCCAATAAATTTGTAAAAAGACATTAATTTAAGAATTTACTATGCTTTCATGGTTCAACATCCTGATTAGCCGATCCATATCACGTGACCCCAAGTGATCTCGTCTCACGTAAACTACGTTACAAAAATTTCATTCTCCCAGTAATTACATTAATTTCAAGTTAAATCTTAATTTGGAATAAATGTTTAAATGTCTTTTTACAAATTTATTGTCTTTATTTATTGGCTTTTTACAAAATTTTAAACCATATTAAAATGTTTATGCCTTCAAAATAAAAAAAAATTCTTAGAATTAACATTTTTTATGTGTATACTGTATGTTGTCGCCAACAAAGTCTGCTTGGCGAGATTTGCGCCGGCGAAACGGAAAAGTACCCAGTCTTCATACTCTGGATATGATATCATGGAATCGTCTGGAATGATATCGTGGACTTTCTTCGAGTTTGGTAAGTTTCATACAAACTCGTATGGTTACTTAAAATAAATTGTGAAAATAATGAAATTTCCTTTGCATATGCTGAATCGTAATCTGAGTGCATCTGTTCATTTATAAATTTACTATATTTATTTCCTATAAATATCAACACATATGCAGTTAGGGTTTTCTTACAATTTTACAACAGTTGCAAAATGCAGACAATTCCAAATTCATTTTATTATTGAAAGCTGCCTTACATTGCAGTCATGTATGAACGGTACCAGAATATATATTTTAGGTAAGCTGATTCAAATGTCTGATTGTTGAGTAAATCTGTAGCAAAAATAAAAATAAAAATTAAAATTATTACGCACTTAATACAAACTATATTTATCGAATAGAATGAAAGCATAAAATTGAGGATTCTAATTTTTAGCCGAAAGGGGCAATTTGCAGAGAAAGGGCTATTAATTTCGTTTTGGCATTTTGCGTCTGTTCACTATGAACGGCGTTTCCCTTTTCAGATTGCTGCCACCGAATATGAGAGCCCTGCATTTTATTTAAAGAAATTAAATAACGAAGAATCTGCATAATTTATGTATGTTTCTTGAATTGAGATAAAACAACGATACCTAGAGCTATCCAATTTTGAATAACGTACGTCTCCACCCCAATAATGGGCATCTGAAAGTCCGAATTTGGAATTTGTTTGATTATCAGTTTCATATTTTGTAAAGCATTTATAATTTGTTGGTTAAGAAACTCGACGATTTTAGAGCGAGTAATCGCAACACTGTGTAGGGGAAAAAAAAAAAAAAAAACTGAAAGGTTTCAGATTTTAAATTACGTCCAAAGGGGCGTTTTTTTAACATTTCGTATGTTACCTTTATTTATTAAATATTATGTTCTTCGCATCATGTTTCATAAAATTGAATTCAACAGCAATATCGCAAAATAATTTTAGAAGGAGCCTATCTTTAGAATTTCCGATATACAGTCTCTCAAGCTGGAGTTATAAATGTTTCTTCTGTACAACATTGCCATAGATAGCATTGAAATCCTTGAGTTTGTTAATCAAAAATTCGTTAAAAGTTTACAGAATATGAAATCGATAATAAAACAAACTCCAAATTTCAAATTTGGGCTTCCAGATGCCCATATTCGGGTGGAAACGTTCAATATTCAAAATTAGATGGCTCTAGGTACCTTAGTTTTATCACAATGCGAAAATCATGTACATACATTTATGCAGATTCCTAAATATATATATATATATATCTGCAGCGTGCTAAATTCTAAAGATAGACTGTTAATTTGGCTGTGAAAATACTTTGTGATATTGCTCTTGTATTAAATTTTATGTTTAAGTGCAAAAGAACATGCTATTTAATAAATAAAGGTAACACACAAAACGTTAGAATAAAAGTCCGTTTGGTCGTAAAACTGAATTGTGACAGAAGTTTGCTTGTATGTAAACACAAATAAGTAAAAGGTACACGGATAAAATTAAAGCCTAAACAATTATATTGAGAACTTAATAGGATAGAACTTAATAGATATTGAGAACTTAATAGGATAGAACTTAATAGATATTGAGAACTTAATAGGATAGAACTTAATAGATATTGAGAACTTAATAGAACAAAGGATAGATTGTTAATGGTGATGCTCTTGTTATGCAACCGATTACGGCAAAAGGGCGCAAAAATTATCTCACCTGAGGAAGGGATGCCGTCGTTGAGGGTTTTCTGAAAGAAGCGACTCGTGTATCTGTTTCGCATAGGGAAAACCTTCGAGGAAATGTATACCAAGTTGAGAAACACTAAATTTCGAGCAAAAGCTTTCTTTTTTTCCTCAGTTTAAACATCAGCAACCGTTAGAAATGAAATGTTAAAGGCAAATAAATAAATAAAAAATCTGAAAGGTTTTAGATTTTAAATTACGTCCAAAGGGGCGTTTTTTTTTAACATTTTGTGTGTTACCTTTATTTATTAAATATCATGTTCTTTGCACTTAAACCCTAAAATTCAGTTCAACAACAATGTTACGAAATATTTAAAAAAGCATATCTTTAAAATTTCCGATACACAGACTCGCCGCGCTGGAGATAAAGATGTTTCTTCCTTTACAATGTTCCCATGGCTCACATTGAAATCATCGAGTTTTTTAATTATAAATTCGTTTAAAGTTTTACAAAATATGAAATTGACCATAAAACAAATTGAAATTTCAAATTTAGGCTTCCCCATGCCCATATTCGCAGTAGGATTACTTCATTCAAAACTCGATGGCTCTTATGTACCGTTGTTTATCATAATGCGAGAAATATACATACATTTATGCAGATTTTTCATTATTTAATTTCTTCAAATATAGCTCTAACATTTGGTGGTAACAAGTTGAAAAGAGAAACGGGCATTTATAGTGATTCAATGCAAAACGAAAACAATAGTCCTTCAGGGACAAAGCCCCTTTGGACTAATAATAAATTCAAAATATTTTAAAAAATCTGAAAGTTTTCAAATTTTAACGGTCCCCTCAAATGGGTTTGTTAAGTTTTTTTACGCTCTCGCTGAACTCGCGGTCTACTAGTCTGCTGTTACACGCACTCTACTAACCCATTTTTTTTTTTTTTTTTTTTTTTTTTTTGTCTTAAAAGCAGCACAGCAGTGTATCTTTAGAATTCCCGTGTTGGCATGCATTTTTCCGTTTCTTGTCTTTTCTTTCTTTCTTTCTTTCTTTTTTTTTTTTTTTTTTTATCTTCCGAGGTTTTTCTCAGTTCATCATATCGCTGTTCAGCTTTCTTATACTAAGATGGCTTTACAAAACGTTTTTTAGTAATTTTCTGTTATCGGGACCGGATTCATAAATGTATGAATGTATGCATCTTTGTATGTACGTGAATATATGTGTATATGCATACACACACATACGTTTGTACTTACATATATATATGAACACATATATCCATACATTATATGTATTAAATGCATACATACATTTCTTTATGCGGTCCTGACAACAGAACAATACGTTTTTTTTATCTTCGTATTATTAACGTTTTGTGTGTTTGCTTTATTTATTAAATATCACGTTCTTAGCGCTTACGTCGCGCAAAATTCGATTCAACGGCAAAATCACAAAATATTTAAAAACAGCGTATCTTCAGAATTTCCGAGCGACAGTCTCGCGCTTTTGAAATAAAAAGGCTTCATTCCGTACGATGTTACCACTACTCGCTTTGAAATCGTTGAGTTTGTTAATCGAAAATTCATAAAAGTTTTATAAAATACGTAATATATAATAGAACAAATTTGAAATTTAAAATTCGAATGGAGGACTAGGTTATTCAGAATTGGATGGCTCTAGCCTCCTTTGTTTTCTCACAGTACTTTGTTTTCTCAAAGCACACTAGGGCTATCTGCCTAAGGGGAGGGATGCCTTCGTGGAGGACTTTCTAAGGGAAACTGGCTCGTATACACGTTACACATGGGGAAAACTACAAAAAAGCCCATACAGCCAGCGCGTTTGCGGGATTCGAACCTCGGACCGAACTACCAGCGTTCAGCGACTTTACTGCTAGTAGCCGCTGGTGAGCCTTCTGTATTTAATAAACAATCAGTAGTCTACAGGCTTCGTGTCTACGTTTCGTGCACTCTCTTCTTCAGTTTCTACTATTTTGTTAGTCACTCCGATTTTACAGGAAGCTCTGTTTAGAAACTTACGAGTATAACGTTTCTGAAGGTGATGCTTCCAATTTACTATAATATTTGTCGGGCATATTTATCTGACTATATCATGTTCATTAAAGGCCATATTTATGGATAGTAATATTCCATAGCTTTGAAAAAAATTCATTGCTTAATTTTCCATAAAAGGTAGTTTTAGTAAATTTAGTTTTTACTTTTTCTTTCAACAAATTTTAGTCATTTTTTACGAAACGTAATGGAAAAAAATATAGCAGTAACAATAAATGTATGTCTTTGTTCATGAAAACAAAACTTGGTTTATCAAGAATCTATTAGAGACGAAAACGCAGATGTTACGAGTGTGTTATTACGTCACGCTTTCCCATAACCGGCGCCAAATCGCAGCGCTTGGCGACAGTTTCACGATAACGGGATGATATGTAAGTATCATTATTTATTTATTACGTTATGTTTGGTGTCTACGAAAAGTACTTTTAACCTTTTATTTCCCTACAGGACTCTCAAGTCCCATCAATAAAATAAAATCGCCGAATTCTGTTTCAACGGAACTTTTAAATACCAATTTCATATTAAAAAAAAATGTAGTGAAAAACTTGTAAAACATTTTTGTAAGTTTAATATGAGATATTCTTCACGCACAAAGAATTATAATAAAAAAGTTACAAACTCTTTTTCAAAAAATAAAGTAATTTGGGACATAAAGGGTTAAAGGGAAATAGACCAGACTCACGCTACAAATAGATGGAAAATCATGAGACCTCATGCAGCCAGCCGTTTCCAAGGAATCCATAATAGTGTTCGGACAAATCGTTACCAGAATTATAAGTGTTCGATAGTCTTATCCACTCGATCACGATAGCATCTATTTATTTACAATAATCTATTTCAATTAAAAAAAAAAATCAGTCGAAGTCTTTTAAGGGAAGCATGTCATCGCAGAGATTTTCTGAAGAGAAAAACACATTGCACTGGCGTTTATGTGGAAAAAACCACGAAGAAGCCTCTTTCTCAACTTAAGAATAAATAAATAAATAAAAATCTGAATGCTTTCAGATTTTACGTTACGCCCGAAGGGGCGTTTTTTTTAACGCTTGTGGGTTACATTTATTTAGTAAATATCATGTTCTCCGCACTTAAACCATAACCTTCAGTTCAACAGCTTTAGCGCAAATAATTTTAAAATGAGCATATCTTTAAAATTTCCGATACACAGGAGATAATTCCCCCCCCCCCATCGTTTAGTGTTGCCATCGCTCTCTTTGAAATCATTGAGTTTGTTAATCATAAATTCATTAAAGTTTCACAAAATATGAAATAGGTAATGAAACAAATTCCAAATTAGGGCATCCAGATGCCCATATTCGGATGGAAACGCACGTTATTCAAAATTGGATGGCTCTAGGTACCATTGTTATATCACAATGCAAAAAGTATACATACATTTATGCAGATTCTTCATTATTTAATTTCTTTAATACAGGGCTGTAATGTTTGGTGGCAACAGTTTGAAAGGTGAACCGATATTTATAGTGAACCAATGCAAAATGCCAAAACGAAATTAATAGCCCTTATGGCTTTAAAAAAAAAAAAAAAAGTAGTAATAATTTTAAGATTTTTTTTTTCCAATTTAAAGATTAATTAATAAAAATTTGAAAGCTTTCGGATTTTATATTACGTCCAAAGAAGCGTTTTTTAATGTTTTGTGTGTTATATTTATTTATTAAATATCATGTTCTTCGTACTTAATCCATAAAATTTAATTCAGCAGTAATATCGCAAAATATTTAAATCAACATATCTTTAGAATTTCCGGTACACAGTGTCTGACGCTGGAAATATTTTTTTTTTCGTACAGTGTTGCCATGGCTCGCTTTAAAATCGTCAAGTTTCTTAATTAAAAATTCGTTACGGTTTGACAAAATAGGAAATAGATAATAAAACAAGTTCCACATTCCAAATTTTGGTTTCCACATGCTCATATTTGAACGGAGGATTACATTATTCAAAATTTGATGTCTCTCGATAGCGTTGTTTTTTTCCACAATGCGAGAAACATACATACATTCATGCAGATTCTTCATTATTTAATTTCTTTAATTAAATTGCAAGGCTCTAATAGTAGGTGGCAACAATTTGAAAAGTGAACCGACGCAAAAGACCAGAACGAAATTAATAGCCCATCTGGGCAAATTGCCTCTTTAGGCTGGAAAAAAAAAAAAAAAAAAAAAAAAAAAAACTTCTAATGGGCTCATAGTGGCTCAGCAAATAAGACCTGTGAACACTGGTTTTGTTTAAACCTTGTTCAAATCCCGGCGTACAGGTTGGCATAGAATTTTTAGCGGTTTTCCCCATGAGTAAGGTAATTACGAGTCAGTTTCCTTTAGAAAGTCTTCTAAGAAGGTATCCTTTCCCTTAGATAGATAGTTGTAGCATGCTTCGACTAAATCAGTTCACCTAACCCAACCGAAATTTTAGTATCCAGTGTTATGATCATTTCGGCGAGTGTCTGACCAAGTAATTCTCAATAAATAATGCTTTTCCTACGGTTAAAGTGAATGGAAAAACGCTATTCAATTTCGAAATTCTTGCTTTATGAGGTAATTTGAAGGAGCGAAATAGCATTGTTGTAGAAAGTCTGTGCTTTTTGAATCTTCAGTTTCCCTTCCCGGAAAGTAGGAATGCTGGAAATAAATCTTTAAGGAGACCGTCTCATTTGTCTCTCCTGGAGTCGCTCTGCATTTGTTTATCGCACGAAATTTAATTTGTGTCCTTCTCTTTTTCTTTTCCAGGACGAACTCCGAAGGGAGAACGAAAGGCCAATTTTTCCGCTCCTCCAGCAGGCTCCTTCATTAGGAGTAGTCTCTCTTTCTGTTCTCGCTGCAGCAAACCGGTACAAGCCCGAACGTAAACATGGCCAAGCATTCAGTGCACGCAGGGAGAGAGAGTAGCAAAAAGCGCCGCACATAATAAACCCGAGCCTCGGATTGGCGCATACGCGATCGACCCCTTTGCACGGGCATCTTGAGACGAGCCGCTCCCACTGACGGCAGACCCAGCTTGCGTCACGCGGAAGGCACGTGCGGACAGTGCGCCGACGAACCTCCACGATCGGCAGGGGTGTGCTATTTGCCCATATCAATAATTCGTTGCTGCACATTCGATGATTTTACCTCTTGTTAATTCACGTGCAACTATCAGGACACCGAGAAGCTTCTGATAATTTTCCATTGTTGAAGCAGGAATGATGTGCCAAAGCCAATAAATTGCGGAGGATTTGTAACCTAAAAATGGTAAACAAAACAAAATAAGCCAGGTTTTATGTTTATATCTCAGCGATGAATACGATCTCAATTATATCTTGGTGAGGAAGAATGTCGGTGGAATCTCTTTTCTTTTGCTTATATTTGATGGGCCATTTTCGACCCTTTTTGACTGGTGATGTGATCGATTTGCTTCCTTATTAATTAGCATTCGTTAAAAAAACAACAAAAAAAGTTATATGGCAATTGAATTGCAGTGGTTATTAAAAGAATAAAAATGTGCTGTATATAATAAATTCAGTGGGTCGCAAAAATTCGAAAGGGGTCGAAATTCTAGAATTCTTCGCCCAGGAACTGGCGCAATATTCCTCAATAAATAAGAAACTGAATAAATTAGTGATGGAAGATAATTTACGTTTATAATAAAACATTCATAATAACTGAAAATAATATTCTAGCAAAAACTACTGCGATGTTTCTTTTGTAAGTAAATGAACTGGATAACTATCTCGACTGAAAAACTGAGTGGACATGGATACCGATATTCAGATATCCCTGAAATGAGACTTGAGAAATTAAAGACCTCGCCACTGGGCATACGTTTAAGAACAATTCGCTTTTTCTTATTCGAGTCTGAGTTTTATTTATAATTTCTGCGATAAAGAATTATGGCATTTCCTTCCACCGACTGGAGGTTCTTCATGAACTGAACTGAAAACTCTTGCTGTCTGAAAGTGTTTCTGAAAGGCAATGAAACTGTCGGCTGCAGGATTACGGTAGAAACAAAGCTGGCGGCCGCCGACCCCAGTCTGGGCCGGCACCGAGCCGGAGGCGAGGCCTTGCGGCATCATCCTCAGCAAGTTTTCGGACATCCCGCCTCGGCAGCCACCCTCGCTTGTCAGTGTTGTTACCCCCCGGATCCTCTAAGTTCCATGCAGCCCACAGTGGCAGACGGGTATGGAAGCCTACCTATGGACCTCCATGTTACGGCGCAAGGTTACCATCCTTACTACAGGTAAGTGGCAATTTCCTTTTATATTTTCACTTACTTGAAGATTTATTGGTAATACACTATTTGCATTGGATGCAGATCCTTAAATTTTACATTTTTAAATGCTTCAGAAGTTAACAGAGAAACTTTATTTAAATGCACATGGAATCCATGTGATATTTCTCGAATTATTGTCGCATAATTTTTGTCATTAATTCGAATACTAATGAAACAGATACTTTAAAGCAATGTTTATTTACGCATGTAACAAGTTTTCCTTTGCATTTCATTTTCCTCCTTTATATTGGCGAAATTAGAAATTAGTGTGGTAAAATTGCTTCAAAAATGTATATTTGTTCTATCATGTTGTTAATTTCTGGTATTTTACATTTAAGCTTACTGGTGTTTTGCATTTTATTTGGTTCATAATCTGGTAAAATAAGAATCTGTCAACGAATCATGAAAAAGTCTTGTGAAGTTAAGAACGCTAAAACTTAATCAGTGGAAATGATCTCATAATTCGCAGAGTATCTGCAGTCTGTCTTCCAGTCCTACGAAAAAGCCTGCATTCTTAAAGCTTAGTGTATTTTCAGAATTTAAATTACATTCTTACAATATCTTCGGTCAAATTTTTTATCATCCTATTCAGAATATTTAAGGTTTTTACTTTTTAAATTACGCATGTGAATAAGTTACTTTATTACACTATCTTCGATCATAATTTTTATCATCATTTTCAAAATTTTAAAGATTTTTCTTTTTAAATTACACATACGGATGAATTACTTTATTGATAAATCTTCAGCAAAATTTTGATCCATCAAAATTTTTGTCACCATTTTCAGAATTATAAAGAATAAAAGATGAATTATGATTTATGACATTAAGATGAATTATGATTTTAAAGATGTTTTAAGTTACACATATGAATAAATTAAGTCATTACAAAATCTTCGCCAAAAATTATCATGCAGATATCCGCTAATATGATATATTATAGTTTACAATACCCAAAATATTTTCATTCAGCTGCAACCCAAAAGGTTTTGGAAACGATCTAGAAGTATCTAGAAGATTGCTTTTAATATCTGGAAGATCTAAAACCCCTGATCTTCCAGATATTAAAAGCATTCTACATAACTATATAAAAATGCGCCTCTAAGTTCCATGCATGTTCCTCATGTTTCGTTCCATGTAGTCATAGACATTCTACATGTTCTATGATTACATGGAACGAAATTTAATTGATCGTAGAATCACACTGACCGTCCAGTTACATAATAAAAGCCTAATCTGGCTCTTACAGCACTTTGGGGCAAAGATTTGTTATTTTTTAAAACTTTTTGCGTGTAGTGCATTTCATATATCAGGAGCGGAGTTTAACATTTCTACAAAAATTCTATTTTATTATTCAGTTATTTTACGTACGGTTATTTTTTAATAAATGAGTTAACATACAGGCTATACATAATGTTTAATTTTAGAAAAATATTACCTATATAATATATAATCTCGAAAATCGAGGAAAAGGTTTTATTTATGTATTAGTCCTGTTTGCTAAATAGTATTGTATTTCATTATGTTTGAACAAAAATAAAATAAAATAAATAAAAAATTTTAAAAAGTTGCTTGAATATTTGAAAATAGAAAACCCAGATAGCGCCTGAAATAAAATTTACCTTTATTATCACAATAATTAAAACTATTACAAGTTACCATATCTATATTAAGCTGAATTATAAACATAATCTTAATAAGGAAAATTTATCAAACAATGAAACAACTAATTATCGAAATAAATAAGTCAAGTTTTAGTTGGGATACGAAACACATAATGTTTTTAATATTTTCGTTTATTATTTCATTTTAGTAACCCTATAAGAAAAGTCTCATAGTTTCGAATTGCGAATAAACGCGTTGTCCAACAAATATATTTAGTTCACTATAAACAAAATATTAATGAATATATGAATTAAAATGTTACAGGATAAAAGAAAAGAAACTTCTTTGATGGGAGAGGGGGAAAGGTAAAGATGTTATGATATTCTTCTATTATCAGGACCAGATTCAGGAATATATGCACGTAAGTATGTGTCTACGTGCATATATATGTGCACGTGTGTATGTGTCTACGTGTATGTACATACATATATACACGAATACGTTAAGACATACATCTATATATACATGTAAACATACATACATTTCTGAACCCGGTCCCGATAACAAAACAGTACCAATGTTATCTTACTCCAATATTCTTAAAATTTGTCACTCGATAATTCAGGTCTAAATATAATTAACTGTTTTGGTATAAACATTTACTTATTACTGATTTTGCTTACCTTAATTATGTCTTAGAACTATAATAAATATATAGCTCTAATTTTTGTTGATTCGCATTACCGTTGAACTATTAATTATTGCAGAATGTAAAAATACATTAAAAATTACGCTGTATATCACAATTTTATTGCACTTAATGGAATTTATTACTAATAAAATGTACATTTCGTTTTTGAGAAATAAGATTTAAAATAGTTCATAATGTTACAAATTTTCGAAAAAAAAATATTGCGCTGTTTTAGAAGCTTAATTTATGCAATATTCCGTGTTCAATATTCCATGTCTCCGCAAACTTATTTCTTAGTAAAATTTTTAAGAACATTCCATAACCATAGCTTCCTAAATATAAATAAATAAATAAAAATTTATATTACGCCCAAAGGAACCTTTTTTTTAACGTTTCGTATGTTGCCTTTATTTATTAAATATTATGTTCTTGGTACTTAAACCATAAAATCCAATACAACAGCAATATCCTAAAATAATTTAAAAAGGGTATATCTTTAGAATTTCCAATGGCACAGTTTCTCGCGTTGGAGATAAAAATGTTTTTTCCCCCGCCGTATAGTGTTGCCATTGCTCACTTTGAAATCGTTGAGCTTGTTCATCAAAAATTCGTTAAAGTGTTAAAGTGTCAAATGAAACCGATAATAAGATAATCGATTCATAATAATTATGATTCTGAAATCGATAATAAAACAAATTCCAAATTAGGGCTTCGAGATACCCATATGCGGCGTAAGATTACGTTATTCATAATTGGATGGCTCTAGGTACCGTCATTTTATCATAATGCGAGAAACATACATATATTTATGCAGACTCTTCATTATTTAATTTCTTTAAATATAACACAGGGAGATAAATATTGTGTGGCAACAATTTTAAAAGTGAAATGGACTTTTAAAGTTTTCGAAGCAAAATGCCAAAACGAAATTTATAGCGCCTTTGGGCTAAAAATTGCTATTTGAGGAAACAGTATGGAAATATTGTACAAGTTAAGTTCCTAAAACGGCGCAATAGGTTTTTTTTTTTCAAAAATTTTTATCATTATGAACTATTTCAAATATTATTACTCAAAAACGAAATTATGCACACATTTTATTAGTAATAAATTCTATTAAGAGCAATAAGTATTTTGATATAGAACGTAATTCTTTTATATTATTCTGCAATAATTAAAACTTCAAATGTAATCTGAATCAATAAAAATCAGAGTTGTATATTTATTGTATTTCTAAGGAATAACGCAAGTCCAATAAATAAAAATATCGATGATTTATAAATACTCACCATATTTTAAATCTATTTAATATATAAATTATGGCTGTCGAAACTTCTCTTTGGTTGTATAGGAATTGGAATTAGTTTTGTAATGAAGTTTTAAAGAACTCTTGCCATTTTTGAACGAACAACAGCTTTATCAGTCAAAATTTAACAGAAAAACCGGAAAAACATTTTTTTAAGTTCGCGCATCGTCTGCGGATATTCTTTGCGAATAATCGTATAAATTTTGGCTGTCGAAACTTCTCTTTGGATATATAGGAATTAGAATTATGTTTTGTAATGAAGTTTTAATGAACTCTCGCCATTTTTGAACGAACAACAACTTTATCAGTCAAAACTTACAGAACTGGAAAAACATTTTTTAAGCTCGCGCATCGTCTGCAGATATTCTTTGCGGATAATTGTCTGCGGTAATTTACATTTCTTAGTGGAATTATGTTGGTAGAGTAGCAACGCAAATACGTTACACTTTGTTGGATTGCCACCCTTTTATCTCACAAGCAAAATTATATTAATTAAATAAAAGTTTGTAAACTATTTACTATCATGTAACCTAGGGCTTATTTATCAAGAAGTCTGCAAAATTACACGAATGTGATATAGTTTCGGAAAAATAGTGCTGAAACGAGCATTGTTGTCAATGAACTGATTTATCCGCAATGAGATGCGGAGAAACAAAGAATACAGACTCTCAGTTGTCCTAGATGATCGGTGAGCCCGGTCTGGGCACACCGAGGGTTCGCCGTTTGATCTGAAGCAAGATTTCAAGGTAAAAATTTAAAACTAATATCGAACAAGGAGCTTAGCATACAGCCAAAAAATAACATAGGAATTTCTTTTCAAACAATTCCTTTTATACACTAAAAAATCTGGAAGATTTCTTTGAAAAATGAGGGTCATAAAAAACTAAACATGGCTAAAATATATGGACTGGTTTGTGTTGAGCTGCCATCTAGTATAAATAAAGAAGGTTCAGAGTAACCTATAGTAATATAAATCTTTTTTCATTCAACTTTTCTGTGCGTAAAGAAGGAAATTTTTAGGTGTGTCCATACCGGACACACTGTGCCGCACAGGATTAAGGGATGTTGGAAGCTAAAATCTTCAAACCAAAAATGGTGATTTGGGATTTTTGCATTTTCAAGTTCTCTACACTTTTAACTTTCTAAAAAAATAGCATACTTTAATCTCTAAGAAAATTAGAAATGTAAAAAATGTAATTTATGAATGGAATGCTTTAATTGAGAATTTTTATATAAAAATGCATTTTTCTACATTTTTTTAATATTGGATATACCATTTCTCAGGAACTACTGCTCAAAGGTATGTAAATTTTTTATGGCTTATTTATTACGTTTCCTAATATTTACTTAAAGGAGCTTTTGTTGATAAACTAAGAAAACAAATTTCACAATCTTTTTTCAGAAAAGTGCTAAATTTCACTGTGCTTAGGGCCGGATTTGCGAGTAAACTATATAAACTATATCTTAAGACCCCCCTAAAATTTCAAATATACTCGTAGTATAAGTAGTATTAAAATATATTCTAACAAACTTATAAAGGGTCTCATAGGGCCTTATGAAGTCTTAATCTGGCTCTGACTGTGACTAATACAATGTTCTATAAATTACTCTAAAACTCAAAGTTTAAAAAGCTCATTTCAGTACAAACAGATAAGTGTACTTTCATTACAAAAAAAATTTCAAACGTGTATCTACAGTAGATTTTGAGAAAAGGTGCATCGAAAATCGCCAGTTTAACATTGTCGATATACGGGGTTCCGATTCCCTTTAATGCTTCATTCTGATTAATTATCTGATCGTGCAAAGAACGCGGACACTATCTCCAACAGAAGGGATCCCTTTGAAAGACTTTTTGTAGGAATAATACCCACTGTTGGCGAAGTTGATAACTACTGATCAACGGTAGTTCAGAACAGATTCGAATCCCAACGAACCGGCTCATTCCATAAGGCAGTTCTTTAAGCTTTCTTCACGTGTAACGTAAATATGATAGCTTGCTTTATAAAGTTTTTTACGAAACCTATTTGTTCTATTAGCAGACATATCTGTAAGGCATTTAGAGATCAATAACAGGGCAAACAATTTAAGAGAAAGTGACTGTCTCTCATCATGGAGAAAAGGTAAAAACCCGCAATATCCGAGTGGTGAAATCACTGAACGCTAGTAGTTCCAATATGAGTTCAATTTTAGGCAAACCGACTGGATATATGGTGGTTTTCCCCATGTGTAGCGTATATACTAGCCAGTTTCCATCAGAAAGCTCTTCACGAAGGCGTCCGTTCTCTTAGGTAGAGAGCCCTTGCGTGCTTTGCCGTAATCAGATATACCAAATCAAACTCAAAACTCCCGCAGGCAGCGTTTTCAACGGGAAACAAAACCGCGCCGAGATGCTATTATTCAGTCGTCATCCATTTGTCACAACTGGGCATATTTCCCTAAAAGACCACTGATGAAGGTCTCTTATTCTGATACTTGTCGTTAAGAATTAACTTCAGCTTTCTACGAGCTCGATTACTGTTAAAAATCTTTCATCTGGATAATTTAAAAATACTTTAAAACAACTTGCTTTCGTAAAATTCTAATCTGTGTATATTTTATGACAGTTTCGAAGAAAAAATAAAATTTAAGAAATCCCCTGTGATTTAAAAGCAGTTTTTTCTCCCCTTTGGCGTGCTGTAATTAGGTACAATTATGCGAATGCTGTAATATATTCAAAAACAGAAATATTTTTTAAAAACAATTCTTTTGATGAACAGCTTAATTTTTCAAAAAGTAGTTTCATAAACTGTATTGCGAAACAGCCTAATATGTAAGAGTTAGCAAATAAAATAACATTAACGAAATTAGAAAGTGTATTCTTACATGAGAAGGTAATTTAACATGCCATAAACTTCTAATAATGCAGCCAACGAGTATAAGAATATATGAAACATAAAAAACATTCTTCTGTTTCTATGCTGTTTTGCACCTAATTCTAGATAAAATGCTTGCCTCATATGTGAAATATTTCAACACTGGATTGTCTTTAAACAATATCGATATGATTTGCTTTAAACAATACAACTTAATAGGTTCCAGAGAAAATTAAAAAAAAAGGGGGGACATGGACACCACACGACTTCCTTGTACGGTCTATTAAATTATAAACATGCTTTTGCTGCATTTCATTTAAACTTATTTTCCCGAATTTCATTGCAGATATATTTCTCATGCAGTTAATGCAGTTCCGACTGTACGGCAAGGCAAAAATACATAAAAACTCAAAACATCTTCATTAAAAATTGTAAAACACCAAATACACACCAAATACAGTTAAACATAAAACATCAAATACAGTTAAAACTGTTAAATAAACTATTATTACAATTAAGAATATAGTTTCTACAAAAAAAAAAAAAAAAAAAAAAAAAAAAAAAAAAAAAAAAGGAAACAATTCGGCCAGCGGGCAGGAAGACAGCTTTTTTGGTGCACAAACTGACTTAATTCACTATTCTGCTAAGAGTTTCAAATGTCCCAAAACTGTAGTCTCGTTAGGCTTAGCATCGCTTAAACTTTTAAATTGTTGAATAATTCTACTACTATTGCATGCAGATTAATTAAAGGCATAAAACCCTTAACCGAAACATAATTGAACCGGAACAACATAATTCGATCACTTTAAAAGCAAAAGATGCACAATTTACCAACATATAAGAATAAAATCACTGCTCACCTAGCCGGGTAACAGAGTGTATATATATACGTTCCCTAGAATGCGTATACCAATTTCCCAAAGGCTAGTGTATGGTAGCCAAAAACAAGTACATGGCTTGTTTTTTGCTGCCATTACCCGTAAACATATTTTTCCAATTAGAAAAATTTTTTAAATCACACAAATATTCATGCTCTATCGCTCTCAAATTGAAAGAAAATCTGTTTGGGGAAAGTTAGGTTATCTATCTTTCCATATGCTCCTTCGATCCCTGCACTTAAGTTACGAAAATTTTATATCATTGTAACAAATAGAATGCAAAAAGTGTCATTCTCGTACGACAAGAATTGATCCAGATATTTAGCTTCAAAAATTTGTATATTTGATATCATTTTCAGCTGACGTTGAGGGATCGCTTCATAATTAAATTTGAACGCTTCGAGGTTGTTGCTTTTTTCCTTAATTGCCATTCAATGATATTCCTTTTGTTATTTACTGAGGTCTTTAATTAATAATTTTGTTATATTTGGTATGCCGAAAGAAATTTTGCAAAAGCAATTTAAAAATTTTCACAGTTGAAACTTACGTTTTAATGCTATAAAAAATATTCATTAAACGGCAATCTTTTTCATTCTTAATTAATGCAAAATATTACCAAGAGTTGATTACATATGAATACCGAAGACTGCCAGTGTGTTTTTAAAACACGAATTCTATAAGATTGGCGAATAAGATCTCCATTAAAAATTATTTTGACTAATTATCAGTACTTTTCAAATTTCATTTCAACATTATATCTATTAATTCTTTTTTTTTCTTTTTTTTTTTTAGCCCAAAAGGGCCATTAATTTCAAAATGGCATTTTGTGTCGATTCTTTTTCCAAGCTGCTGCCACCAATTATTATCGCCATGCATTATATTTAAAGAAACTAAATAATGAAGAATCTGCACAAATGTATGAATGTTTCTCGCACTGTGAAGAAACAACGGTATGTAGAGCCATCCAATTTTAAATAACGTAGTCCTCCAACCGAACATGGGTAACTGGAAGCCCGAATTTGGAATTTGTTTTATTATCTATTTCAAATTTTCTAGAACTTTTTTTGAACAAATTTTTGATGAACAAACTCGACGGTTATAAAGCGAGCAACGGCAACACTGTACGAAAAGAAAATTTTTATCTTCAGCGCGCGGGATTGTGTATCGGAAATTCTAAAAATACGCTGTTTTTAAATATTTTGCGATATTGCTGTTCAATTGAATTTTATGTGGTTTAAGTGAGAAGAACGCGATATTTAATAAATAAAGTTAACACTCAAGACGTTTAAAAAAAAAAAAAAAAAAGCCCTTTTGGGCGTAATATAAAATCTACTCGTAAAAGCTTTTAAGATTTATTTTTTTTTCTCCTTTTTTCTTCTTTTTTTGGCTTCAAGATGCTTGTCACTTAATGTTTTAGTATCAGAAACAGTTTTTTCTAAACTGATATGTTACGTACAAATGCAAACCATTCGTTTTTCAATTTGTTATGACTCCAGAATA
The DNA here is from genome assembly GCF_044657685.1 of Stegodyphus dumicola. Taxonomy (NCBI): domain Eukaryota; kingdom Metazoa; phylum Arthropoda; class Arachnida; order Araneae; family Eresidae; genus Stegodyphus; species Stegodyphus dumicola. Next base: position 224,415,345 of record NC_140773.1, on the reverse strand, counting down.
TAATCTCCAAATTTAAAATTATATACTTCCATCAAAGGTTTAAAATTTTAAATTAACCAGGTAATTAAAGGTCTGAAATGCTAAAATGGAAATTTTGTCAAAAAAAGTTCGCAAACAGTTTGTATCCTAGAGACGTAATTCAGTTTTGCTCGATTGATGCATAAGTCACTATACGTAACTTGTGTACTTGTTTTCGAGTATAATGTATGCCAGGGGTTCTTAAACTTTTTACAGTCGCGAGCCCTTTTTATTACTGAGATTTTTTTTCGCGACCCCCAAGACCCTATAATGTTTACAAACATTTTATAGGACCCCATAAGTATTGCGCAAATCCGACACACACGTGAGTGAAACTGTCAATTTTTTCACTTTTACTGTAATATATACTGTTGCAGTTTTAGGTCATTAATTTCTAATTTTAAGACATAGAACAATGTGAAAATTTTAAATAAGTAACAGACGAAATGACAGCGCCACGTGCAAAGCAAGGAAAATGAACGTTTATATTGTAGAGACATTAGGTATATTTTTGGAAGCAGAAAAGATGAAAAATAGCAACCGCCTTCACCGGGAATCGAACCACGGACCTCTGGAACGAAGGCACGCTAGGAAGGCGGGAGAAATACCTTGTACAGTAAAGTGTAGGTAGAACCTTTTTCTCGAAAAAATCCAATCATGCGAATTTTTGATTACCCGAATGAGGTCCAGTCCTCGTTAAGTTCGGGTAATTGGAGTTCTACTGCATTTTAATTAAAGTTGGAGTTCTACTGTATTTTAGATCTGTTAATTGGAGTTTTGTTAATTTTAGATCTGCTAATTGGATAATCGGAGTTCTACTGTATTTTAGATCTGTTAATTGGAGTTTTGTTAATTTTAGATCTGTTAATTGGATAATTGGAGTTCTACTGTATTTTAGGTCTGTTCGCACATTTTTAGATTAATTTCACTGTAATTACATAAACATTTTACCTAAAATGTTTGTATTTTAAATACTCTATTTCATAAACCTTTTTTTTTTTTTTTTCAATATCTTTCTACACCCTAATTTCCAAGGCAATAAAGTCTTTTGTAGTATCGGAAGAGGTATTTGGTACCATTCCTCTTGAACAGCTTTCAGGCCCACCAGCGGCCGAGTGGTAAAGTCGCTGAACACTGGTAGTTCGGCCCGAGGTTCGAATCCAGCGAACGGGCTGGCTTCATGTTTGTTTTCCCTATGTGTAACGTGTATACGAGCCGCCAGTTTCCCTTAGAAAGTCCTCCACGAAGGTTTCCCTCCACTTAGGCAGATAGCCCTCGAGGCTTTGCCGTAATTAAATTAAATTAAATAACCTTGAACAGCTTTCGAAAGTCCTTTTAGATCGACGTGTGAACAATCAATTTTTTTTTAAAAATCCAAAAACACAAAAATCCATGTGGATAGTCAGGAGATTTAGTACGCCTTGATACCAGTTTCTTGTACTATTTTTTCGAAGAAATTAACAGTGGATTTTGACGTTAGGCTGCTTGCTTTGTCTTGATGCAATTTTACTGATTGGTTGGTAAAGAGATTGATTGGTTGGTAAAGGCATTGTTGGTAATGAGAAGGATAGTTCATGTTTGAGAATTGGGTGTAAAATGTGTTCCTGATAATATATGGAGGTGACCTTAATATTTTTATCCAATCACTTTATTTTTAATTTGCCGTTATATGAAAAACAGAAATCATGATAAATCCCTTTGGAAAACATTCTTTAGATTTTTTGAACCATGATTTAAGATTTGTTTCTCTTCTTTGATGGTAATACATGGATCTTCTTTTATTGAAGTCATTTAAAAGCACCCAAGATTCATCTATTATGACAACACTTTTCTGTCCAGACAAATGTTTCCCGTAAAGAATTCTGCAGCGCGTTCTGCGTTCGAAGATATGTCGTGGAGAAAGACAATGCACATTATATATATATATATATATATATTTTTTGCCTTTTTAAAGTTCAGATCAGCATTCGATAATTAGAAAACTATAAATGGATTGGATTGGATTAATCAGTTATGGCAAAGCACACGAGGGCTATCTGCCTAAAGGGAGGGATGCCTTCGTGGAAGACTTTCTAAGGGAAACTGGCTCGTATATACGTTACACATGGAGAAAACCACGAAAACGCCCATGCAGAATTCGCGGGATTCGAACCTCGGACCGAACTACCAGTGTTCAGCATCTTTACCGCTCGGCCACTGGCGAGCCAGAAAACTAGGGTGTAGAAAGATATTGAAAAATAAGGGTTATGAAATAGAGTATATAAAACAGAAAAATTTTAGGTAAAATGTTTATGTAAATAAAATGAAATTAGTCTAAAACCACATTGTTAACAATTGGTACTTAGCATTTTAATGATTTTACGACTGTTCTTTGACTTGACGGATTTTTTTAACACTTAAATGCATGAATTTTTATTTTAAGGCATTAGAATTGATATCAAATAAAATGGGAAAAACACTAAAAAAAATTCTAAACTAAATTTTTATTCCAATTTTTGAAAAAATACTAACTTTTACAAAAACATATGATCAGAAATTTGTGTAATAACAATTTTATGTAATAATATAGGCATTATTATTACATAAAATTGTTGTATATAGACATTATTATTAGATAAAATTTTACGTAATAATATAGAGACATAGGTTATTTCGAAGCAGGAGACATGAAAAATGAGCAATGCCCTGTCGGGACTCGAATCTCAGACATCTCGAATACGCGTCCAGTGTGCTGCCCATTATACTACGAAGGCATCCTTAGAAGGCGGGGAAAATATCTTATAATAATACATACCTGTTCAAACAACTGTTCAAACAATTTTAAAACTTTAAATACATGAAAATAACAACCAACACAAAATCAAAAATTCGTAAACACAATGGATGTCCACACCCTACACATCGACTCACAATAATGACGGTTACACCGTTAGTGGTGCCATCACAATGAAACTTTCAAAACTATAAATGTAAACAGTATGTACCTAATTGGTTACATTATGCAATAAGCTAAAATTTATGTTTTGAATTGATTTACATGACTAAATAGGGGTATGTTGCCAAATGGCAACTACATGCATTTAAGAGTTAACATTCAAATCTTACCTTTGCAACATTATAAACATTCCGTTTTTTCTTGGAACAATTTGGAACAACGTTTTTCACTTGTAGCCAAACTTTGACATTTTCTTTCTTTCTTCTTGACATTATTATCTATCATAGCTTTAGATACCGAAAAATTCTGGCTTTCACAGCATTTTTTAAATCTAGATACGAATAATTTTCTTCGGAAAAAGCACAAATATAGCCTTCCATCCATTCTTTCTTTAAAAGCGCCATTTTGCATGAAAACAAAATTCTCAAATAGCAGACGATAATATACACTTTCAAAATTATAGCTGCAGTTAAAAAAATTTCCAAAAGACGATTTTTTAATATATCTGAACGCCACTATAGAGTCATGTTATATTATTATTTAGAAGATGGGGGCGTGAAAAATGAGCAATGCCCTCGCCGGGACTCGAGCCTGGATCTCTCGAATACACGCCGAGTGTGGTACAATTACACCACGAATGCATGCAAAAATGCGAGAGAAAATACCTTATAAAGTATTTCCGATTATTGCTTCTAGTAAAGTGATTAATGGTAAATGCCGTAAGTTTTGCTCGTGAAGAAAACGAAATTACTTTCTCACGAATCTAATAGTTATCCTCTGCGTGGAATAGGCAGCATTTGTAAAAGAAAAATTAAGCCCCCCCCCCCACTTTGCAAGCAACTTCTTCGGAAGCAAACAATCTTTGCCGGCGAAAGATGTCTTTTCCTCTTCGTGCAACAGTAGCTGAGTACGATTCGAATGATGGAATTAATGAATGGAAATTCTATTTCGAATCCAATAAGCGAGAGAACCGCAGCTCATTATCATTTCCCAAAACTGCGGTGAACGTCGCGCACCCCCTCATTAACCTTCCCTTTCTCTTCGGATGATAATTTATCAAAAAACGCCCCCGAAGTAATCGGAAAATATCCCCCTTTCACTAATCTATCTTTTGGCGCGATTTTGAAAATTTTCTCCTCCTTCTCCGGAATAATATTTCCACGGAACAACGGAAATTATCGCTTGTCCTCCCCTCTTTCACACACCTGAAAGTGATTTTAAGAGAAATCGAGGTCCAGAAAAACAGGGAATGATGGGAAAACGCGTCATTTATCACTGCGAATAAATATACAGTTTGCCACTGTGTAGGAAACTTAACGTTCCACGAGGAAACCTGGAAGCTGTACGCAGATGATTCTCTCGTGCCTTTAGCTTTGCATTTTTCTCCGTGGTATACGCCGTTGCTTTTTCCTTATCGTTTTCTAAACATTTGTCCTCTGGCGTAATTTGGGACGGAAAATGAAAAGAATTTATCTTGCCCTCTTTTCAGACCTAATTGACCACATAAAAGAAGGTTTATTGATTTAATCAATTGCGCATTGGTTGACATCAGGACCTAAAGAGTTATCTAGGACAGTTTCCTAAGATTTGCTTCTCTTCAGATTGCCATTTTTTAGTAGAATCTTTTCTGAAAGAGGTTCTTAAGCAGTCCTTAAACGCAGTCCTTGCGTTTTATTCAATTTGCGATGTATACTGCGGAAAAAAAAGTGGGACAGTTCTACATCTCCCGTTCTACTGGGTCGGTTGACGAATTTCAACTTGCGTTTTTCATGTATCGAAAGCGCGACTTAGGATATGTATTAGATTTATATATAGCATTGTTCTAATATAGGTATTTCGACACAAAATCCGACTTTTTCTGAAATAACATATAATTTTTCCCCCATATTTCCATTCTAAGACTTAAATGACTCCAAACTACCAAGTTCTATAAAAATCGCACGAGTCGTTTTTAAAAAATGAGCTCTCAAAATTTTAGCTCCTCAGTGTTAATTGAGTTTGGTATATAGTGTTTATTAATCTGTCTTTTTTTATTAAGCTTATTTGATTCTTCCTTTCATATTTCTAAATTCAGATTCTTTCCAAATAAAATTCATCCATTTTTTTATGATTTATTTTTAAAATTTGTATTTTTAAATAATTTTAATAACTTTTTCAAAAAACATTTTGAATTATAATCTATAAAATTTTTACCATCATCTTAAAGTAGACGCATTTCTAAGCATACCTGTAAAAAACAATTACATTTTTTTATTCAAAATTCCCGAAGATGTACGTGAATTTATATATTGGCTTGGCCTATTTGTTGAAAGCGATAAAACACCAGATGTGGTTTAAACACTTTGCTAAAATTATTTTGAAGTAGAAACGATGTGACTTTTTTTCCGTTCATACACAATGTAAAAAGGTTGGAACGAGGTGTCTTTTTTTTCCGCTCCAAATTCATGGGAGGGAAAGGAAAATTGGTTGCGATACATTAAGAGGTTCGCCAAGTGAATTATTCTTGGCCAAACGGAAAAAATTTCGCTGAGATAAATTTTTGAATTTCTCCGTAAATTTCGCACCAAATTGTACAAAATTTAACATCTAGGCATAATTTGAGTCGTAGAATCGAAATACGGAAACACATTGGTATGTTTTCAAAAAAAAAAGTCCGATTTTGTGTCAAAATACCTATGTTAGAATAGTGCTATATATAAATCTAATATATGTGCCAAGTCCCGTTTTCGAGATATGAAAAACGCAATTTGAATTTTGTCAGTCGGCCCAGTAAAACGGGAGATATAGAACTTTTTTTTTTCGAACACAAATGACATACGATAATGACCGGTGATCCACAGTACTCAATCTACAAAGATCTACGTAAAATGACTATGTTTCTTGTATAATTTTAGCTCAAAGGGCCAATTTGTCCGGAAGAGCTATTAATTTCGTTTTGGCATTTTGCGTTGGTTCACTATAAACGGCTTTTCCCTTTTCAAACTGTTGCCACCAAATATTATGGCTCTGTATTATTTGTAAAGAAATTAAATATTGAAGAACCTCCATGTGTGTATATGTTTCTCGCGTTGTGGAAAACAACGGTATCCAGAGAAATCATGTTTTGAATAACGCATTTTTTCCACCCGAACATGTGCACCTGAAAGTCCGAATTTCAAATTTAATACTTGAGATTTTTTTAAAATTTTGATTATCAAACTGAAATTTATGAGGCGATAGTGAGAACAACGGGATATCTATTAAATAAAGTTAACGCACAAAACGTTACTAATTAAAAGACAAAGAATTTTGCAAGCAGGCTTACTAAGAAATATGAATATTTATATGGTAAACTGAGAAAAGAGTAAAACAAATTAGAGAAAATGTATGCTAACACTTAACTCTGCAACGGGAATTCTAAACGTATTCTCTGCTGCTTTTAAAATTTTTGTTATTTTGTTATTGAAATGCATAAGGCTTACGTACGAAGCAGACTGGTTTAATTCTTTTCCCACTTTGCAATGTTATTATACATTTGTTTATTTATGTTGTTAATGGTATAACGTAATTGTATAAGCCTCGTGGTATACCTTGTGGAACACGAGAAACTGAAATTAGAGCTGAAAAAAAGGTATGCACTTAACAACAGGCTATATCAGTTTAGAATGTATCAGATTTGGATATCAGCTAGGAAAGAAAATCTTCAAGAGCTTCAGTTCCATGTGCTGACGTTAAAGTGACCATTTCTTTTGCAACTTCAATCGAGCCAGAGTCTCCGAATCTTGCTGTCAAGGGAGATTTTTCAAAGAAGATAGGTTTTCCATATTTTTTTAAGCGAACAGGCCGGCTGCATGAGCGTTTTCGTTTCCCCCCCCCATGTGCTCAAAGAAGCTGCCAGGAAATGTAGCCCGACTTGGTGTTAATGTCCCCCCCCATGTGTAACGTGCCTACGAGCAAGTTTCCCATAGGAAGTCTTCCACGAAGGCAACCCTCCAGGCTTTGCCATAATCACACAAAACAAATCAAGACACCTTCTTATCGAACCCCATCTTCTAAACATAAATGTCGCTAAAGTATTAAATAATGAATAGTTTGTTGGAGAAGAGGAACCTAAAAATTTAGGAATTTTATGCAAATCACATAGCAACCGATTGCAGATTCGCGGGCGATACGAGCTTTTTTAACCGTTTGTTGACTTTTGGAATCATGGAAGTACCCCCGCCAAAGTTTTAAATTCAATGAGATACAGCCTAGTGAAAAGTCCCTGAAAAGTTAGACTTTGCATTTCTTGCTTATTTGGTTAGTTAATGATGGCAAAGTACGCGAGGATTATTTACGTAATTCTAGGAATACCTAGAATATTGTTTTGAGGGATATTGTCTCGTATTTCACTTTCCATTGGAAGTAAATTATTAAAACGCTTTGTGCAGACAGCTCATTTGCCTGGGTTCTAAAATAAAACTTAGGTAAAGCTCTGTGTCAAAAACAGGAAATATGCATACTATATACATTCAGTAAAAGGCGGATGTAAATGATGAAGTTTATGTAAAGTTTTTGTTGTTTAAGTGTGCTGCAAGAATAATTAGGGAGAATAGGTACGTTTTGGCATTTTACGTCGTCCACTACAAAACGGCGTTTCACTTTTCAAATCGTTGCCACGAAATATTACCATTCTGTATTACTTTTAAAGAAATTAAATAATGAAGAATCTTCATGAATGTACAGATGTTTTTCGCATGATGAGAAAGTACCTGTGATCACCAAAATTTTGAATAATGTAGTCTTCCGCCCGAACATGAGCACCTGGAAGTCCGCATTTGTTTTGTTATCTGTTTCATATTCTGTAAAACTTTAAGTAATTTTTCATTAACAAACTCAACGATATCAAAGCAAATAGTGGTAATATTGTACCGAAAAAAAATCGTTTTTATACCCAGCTTGCGAAACTGTCTATCGAAATTCTAAAGATATGCTGTTTTTAAATATTTTGGTATTCTGCCGTTGAATCGAATTTTATGTGACATAAGGACCAAGAACGTGATGATGTTTCGCAAATAAAGTAAACACGAAAACGTTAATAATTAAAAGTCAAATTGTTTTGTAAAGCCATCATAGTAAAAAAATTGGGCTTAGATATGACAAACTCAGAAAATACTGAAAAAAAAAAAAAAAAAAAAAAAAAAAAAAACCCAGAAAACTATTATGCCAATACTTAACGCTGGATCATGAATTCTATATGTGTACTGCTATACAACTGTTAAAAGTTCTGTAGTTTTGCTGTTAAATTGTATATGGCATAAGGGTTAATAATAAAGCTAAAAAGGAAAAAAAAAAATTCCTTCGTGAAAGTAAGTGTAACAACAAAATGGCAAAATGGTAGATTACGAGATCAGCCAGAACGTACAAACCTTAACAAACGCTTCTGGGCGAACGTTAAAATCTGAAACATTTCAGATAAAATTAAATAAATTGAATGCAAAAAGTAAGTTGAAAGTAAGTCATATATTCTAATATTTGCACAGAACTGTAAACAACGAAAGTAAATAAATGAAACTCGGTGTGAAAGTTGGTGATAAATCAAATGAAATAGCAAGATAAAAAAATAATAAAGCCGATTATTGCAAAAATATAAACAGAAAAACACGAGGTAACCTTCTTGCATAATAAAATTAGCTGGCAACAAGACTGTATAATTTGCCTGTATCTCTCTTTCAGTCTGTATCATTAACCTAAAATTCTTACATTCTCCATACTCAGTGTAATAATACCACTTTAAATGTCATTCATCATTTACGAAAGTGAAGTTGATAGCAATCAGACGATATATGATTATAAATCTTGAACTGGTTTTCTTTACATATCTCTTTCATGAATGAACACGAACTTGTTTGGTTTTGAAAATTTACGCTTGATAACAAAACAAACAGAACAAATAAAAAAAAAAATCTGAAAGCTTTCAGGTTTTATAATACGCGCAAAAGGGCGTTTCTTAACATTTTGTGAGCTACCTTTATTTATTAAATATCAATTTCTTGTCTCTTAAAAAATATAAAATTCTATAACAATATCGAAAAATATTTAAAAGTAGCATACCTTTAGAATTTCCTCGCTTTGAAATCGTTCAGTTTGTTAATCAAAAATTCGCTAACGTTTTACAAAATATGAAATAGATAATAAAACATATTCGAAATTCAAAATTCTGGACTTCAGGTGCCCGTGCTCGGGTAAAGAACTACGTCATTCAAAACTGGATGGCTCTAGGTACTGTCGTTTTTTTTTTCACAATGCGAGAACATACATACACTCCTACAAATTCTTCATTAATTAATTTGTTTAAATATAATAAAAGGCGATAATATTGGGTGGCAACATTTTGAAAAGTGATTCAGACGTTTAGGGTGATTCAACGCAAAATGCCATTTACTGACTAATAGCCCTTCTGGATTATCTTCTTTGAGCTGATTAATAAATCGGGGGAAAATAGTTGCTTCTTTTTATCAAATAATATATACCATTTTATTTATAATAATGTTTCAAAGGTGTGTTCTGTAATTTATTTTAATACGAAGTGCACTGGATATTAAAGGACTGCCAAAACATATAGTCTTCACCACACGTTTTCTTTGCACTCAGCTGCACTATATATATGCAAGATAAAAAATATGCGAATCAAAATTATAATTTAAATTAACGGTAAACATTAATTCTCATTCTATTCTAAAAATCACAATAACTTCTCTGTATTGCATCATTTCTAGATCATTCTATGGCCTGCGCGGCTCTGACGGAATAATTGGGAACTGAAACTACCATTGTAAACCAAAACTTTTCTCTTCGCGTGCTTCCATTTTTCATAACTACGCACTTCAGCTTCTGTTTGTGCTGTGCTTGGACGCAATTGCGCTACGCTTCCTGATGCAAAAATATCAATAATGTAAATGTTCTTGAACAGGCGCGATAGGATGCCAAGGGATCTGTGGCTACATAATGTCAATTGGAAATAAAAATGGAATTAAAATCGCCTCGACTGCCAAGTTTTCCTTAGGAAGTCACCACGTTAGCTTACAACGCAATCAGAATACTTTCTCTTCAGTGTAGGATAACTACACATCAACCGTGTCGTGACTTTTTCCTTGTTTTTATTATGTCATATATATATATATATATATATATATATACATACTGTATTCCAACATAGTTGCCCAACTCGGTGAGGTCAATATTTTTATTCTTGGATGTTAGTAAGTTGTGCATTTTTTGCTTTAAAATTGATTGAATTACGTTGTTTTTATGTTCCAGTTGAGGTTTTTACGCCTTTATTTAATCTGCATGCAATAGTTGTAGAAGTATCAACAATTTAAAATAGTGTTAAGCCTAACGTGAGAGCCATTTGTTTGCATTTGAAACTCTTAGTAGAATAGTGAATAAACTCATTTGGTGCACCAACTTAAGTATGTTTTTGCCCAGTGGGACCAAAATTTAACTTTCGATTCCCTGAAAATTTTCAATTCAATGAAAATTTGGTCGAATTTTTGTTTTGACCTAGAAACTTTAAAATTTTAATCCAAAAAATTGTTTTTACTAACTGTATTATGTTTTAGGTTTTTCTACATTTTACTATTTTTAATGAAGATGTTTTATGTATATTTTCCTGATTGATCAAATGCGATTTTTGTGATTAAATCCATCTATCTATCTCTAATCATATTTAAGTTAGATATGAATCAGCTTCTCCTTACAAAGTGCTTCTTGAAGCATACCTGTTCGTAAGCAGAAAACTCTTGTGAATTTTGCCTTAATCCACCAGTTGGACATTAGCTCAGTCAGCTGTATGAACAATTTAGAACTGATGTTTGGTATCATTATCATAATTATTATTATGAAATTCTTACCATTTTAAAAATATGACTTACACATGACAAATGGCGATCATGCTGTAGCGACATTAGGTACTTTTTGAAAGCAGAAGTAATGAAAAATGAACAACGCCTTCGCCGGGAATCGAACCACGGACCTCTGGAATACGCGCCCACATGCAGACCACCCCACCGCGAAGGCATGCCAAGAAGGCGGGAGAAATACCTTATATACCCCCCTTTTAAAGGGTGACTGGGGTTTTTTTAGGGGACCCAATCGCCAAATCTTGCGTGTGGAGAATCATCATCCACATCCTTTTTTAGTTCGGGTGCCACTGTAGAGACATTAGTTTAATTGAAAAAGCCGAAGAGATGAAAACTGAGCAAAAGCCGTCGCCGGAAATCGAACCGCGGACCTCTGGAATACGCGCCCAGCGTGCAGACCATCACACCACGACGGCATGCCAAGAAGGCGGGAGAAATACCTTATAATGTGAGGTTATGTCGATGATCAAAAACTTTTCATGCGTTATAATGTTTCGGAGATACGAATAGGAAGCCTAAATGCTGGTAGTTTCTAAATACAATTTATGTCATGATTAAGTACCTATTCTGCCTCTGTTAATTTCTAAATAATATCTCTGTGATAATTTAAGTGTTAGTTATACCATAATCAATTTTTCAGTAGTATGTAGCATAAAAACTGAATAATAGTTTAAGATTAAAAAATCCGATATAGACACCACATGACTACCTTGTACAGCCTATTAAATTATACACATTTTTTGGCGCATTTCATTTAAACTTATTTCCTCGAATTGCATTAAAGATAGATTTCTCGTTCAATAAATTCAGTTCTCACTTCGCGGTAAGGCAAAAATACGTAAAATCGCATTTTCATTAAAAATTTTAAAATACAGTAAAATATAAAACATCAAATACAGTTAAAAGCATTAAAAAAGTGAGCAAGAAGACAAATTTTCAAAGCATAAAACTGGAAGTTAACTTTTAGTCTCACTCGGAAAAAAAAAAAAAAAAAAAAAAAAAAAAAAAGTTCGTGTAGTAACTGATTTAATTCACTATTTTACTAAGATTTTCTAATGTACATAAATGGCGGCTTCGTTAGGGTTAGTAGCTCTTGAATAACTTTTAAATTTCGGATAATTCTACAACTATTGCATGCAGATTAACTAAAGGCGTATAAACCTTAACCGGAGCATAATAACAACATAATTCAGTTAATTCTAAAGCAAAAAAATGTACGATTCACCAACTTATAACAATATAAAAACTCAGCTCGCCGAACAGGGTAACACAGTGGTTATACATATATATACACTATATATGTACACACACATATATATATATATATATATGTCTCCTGCCTGCTCAACAATTATTCACTTATGAATTTTTGTAATTTTTTAGGATTTAAAATTTTTTTTTGAAATTATATATTTGTTCGTGGATTTTGATACTTGCACTTTATTTATATATGCTGTCAGAATTTAAATGATTTGTAGATTAGTTCGCAGTAATAATTAATCATTTATTTGTTTGCAATTAAATTTCATTAACGTTTAATTTGCTTTTTACGAATACAGAATGTTTGTTGAATTCAAATTTCCTTCCTTGCAGCAATGGCGCAAGAGAATTATTTAAATTTAATTTAAATTTACTCTTTCTCCTTTTGAAACAAATATATATATAGTTTCGGTGCGACCGATTTTGGTACAATTACATGTTATAGCAGCTCCATATACAAATTTCAACGTTCTGAGGTTCTGTTTTTGAGTTATGCAAATTAGGTACGTAAGTACGTAAGTACAGATGTCACGAAAAAAATCTCCTCTGAATCCAATTCAAATTCATTTTACAATCCGTTTTGGAAAAAAAAAGAGTTATTTATTCTGTCCATACGTAGAGATATCACGCGAAAAACATCTTTCAAATGAACTCGAGAGCTGTCAAAATGGATATTTGCGTTTAACTATAATACGCGAAATTTTTCGCGATTACAATACTTTCTTTACTTCGTACGAGGAAGTAAAAATGATCACATATCAATTTTTTTTCTAAAAATTTATTTAAATCAGTACTTGTGCTCATTCATGTCTAATTTTAGCATATAAATGTGAATATGGACTACCACAAATGTAAATTTCGATTGATTACAGTAAAAGTAAATGTCTAAGGTTCTTGAGATCGTTATTGCATTAAGTTTTGTCATTTAGACCCCTAGACCCCCCTAATAGTGTCACATAGATACGCCGAAGTTTCTTCTTTCGCTCCGTTATATAAGTAATTCTTGGTTCTATTTCGTGGAACATATCTGTTGTGCCCAAGTGGCAAATTCCCACAGAAGTTTTGAGGATGTACTCTAAGGGGTAGGCGGTGGATTCCCGTATGTGGATGGCGGAATTATGATAATCTGAAAAGGTAGCATCGTCCTAATGATTACATAGGGGTCGAAATGTGGTCCAGAGATGTGGGATCTGAGAATATCATTTATCAGTTCTCCAGCGTATGGTCAGGCATTGTGGGCGAGAGAGTTCTTTGTGATGGGCCAGAAAGTATTCCCAAGAAGAGGAGCGATTCTTTATCATATTTTAGAATTTCCTTTAGTAATTATCTTGTTCTCTATCTTAACCATTATCACATAGGTTAAATTAGGGAAGAAATTTTATCTGTTCTGTTGCAGTAAAGCGAAAGTATTTTCAAAATGATGATGAAATCCAGTCAAATGTATAGCAGCATAGAACCAGAACCATTCATTCATTGGATAATTAAAAAGTTATTTTATAAGAAATATATTTGAATTAAGGCTTTCTCGATAATAATTATTCGGAGTTTAGTTAATAAATAAAATACTTGGATATATGATTTTCAGGCAGAATTTTCAAACGGTTTCAGAGTCATTAGGAATTTTTTGGACCTCTCGAATATGCGTCAAGTGTGCTACCGTTACACTACGAAGGCATGCTAACAAGACAGAGAAAATATATTATATACTCCCCCTTTTAAAGAGGAATGAGATTAGGGACGTACGCGCCACGTATACGCGCTTCGTACCACCTATACGCGCTTCGTGGTGTTACGGTACCACGAAGGCAAGCTGGAAGGAGAGAGAGGAATTTTAATTTTTGATATCAAATATTTTGTATGATATTTCATTTTAAATTAATTATCAAGGCATAAAGTTGGAAGGTCCCTCCTTTAGTAAATTAAATAAATGAATAATAATAAGATTTTTAAACGTGGATTAATAAAATAAGAATATACTAATGATATACAATTGTTAAACAAAGGAATGCCAATGACGAAAAATTTATAGGCGATTGTTCATGTAATATTTGACATCACATGCATGCATATTTTACAGAAATAGTTACGGTAAAAATAATATAATAAGAAGAAGCCCGCACACTGCTACTAAGTAGTTAAATATTTCGCAATTTGTTAATACTTTCAGATTTAATTTGAAAGCCTAATTAAGTATCTTACGTAGCGAGGGAAGATAAAAACCTTTCGAGATCAGCATCTCCTACACGAAATGATGCTGTATCATAATGTGATGTGAAAAAAGGAAAGATACGTTTTACGTTCTTTAATTTTTTTTTTTTTTTTTTTTTTTTTTTTTTTTTTTTTTTTAGCCCTAAGGGGCAGTAGCCCAGAATGGCTATTAATTTCGAAACGGCATTTTACGTTGTTTTCACTGCAAACATCAGTTTCCCTTTTCAGATTGTTGCCACCAACTATTGCAACTCTGTATTATATTTAAAGAAATTAAATAATGAAGAATCTGCATGAATGTATGCATGTTTCTCGTACTGTGAAAAAACGGCGGTACCTAAAGCCATCCAATTTTGAATAACGTAATCCTCCACCGAAACATGGAAGCTCAATTTCAAATTTGTTTTATTATCTATTTCATACTTTGTATCTTAACGAATTTTTGATTAAAATACTCGACGATTTCAATGCAAACAACGGCAACACTGTACAAAAAAAAAAAAAAAAAAAAAAAAAAAAAAAAAAAAAAAAATTAATCCCCAGCGCGCAAAACTGTGTATCGGAAATATGCTTTTAAAATATTTTGTGCTTTTTGTTTTTGAACATCATGTTTAATAAACAGAGATAACACATAAAACGTTAAAAAAAGCCCCTTCAGACGTAATATAACATTTGAAAGCTTTCAGGTTTTATTATATTTTTATTGCTGTTTTAATTTTACGAATTCAAGCATTACTTTTTTTTAACTTTAGAGCAGTTTGATCCTCTAAAATCGCAACACCTGAATCATAACTGCCAGCCTTGCTTTGTGACAGTCCACCAAAAAATTCAAATCAGTTCTATTTGTGATGAGAAGTATTTAATCGTTCATGGAATCGTATATATGATATGTAAATTAAAGATGAATTAAAGATTAAATAAATGTAAATTAAAGAATTTTGAAAATCGGATACTTCTCTTCATATGAAACTAAAACTGCTAGTGAATATCATCAGCTATCAGTGAGAAAAAAGTTGAGCAAGTTAAATATAATGATTAGCAGAATTAGGCAAAAATATTATTTCATCAGCCAGTATTATCAAAGCTTTATTGTTATTGGAGGGGAGAAAGTGTTTGACAATTTGGGACTAAGTACCACTCAAATTGCAGTCGGAGACGCACAAAGATTTTTTTGATTTTACGTTACACTTCGTTTTATTCTTAATGTCAAACTGAACGAGCTTGAGTTTCCCTGAGCATTTAATAGTGAAAAATAAGAAGAGAAACACACTAATATAAAACTCAAAACTAGGCAAGAAGCAACCTAAGCATTTTTAATTAAACTCTGCTCCAAAATAAAGTTGTTCTTTTGTCTTTTCATAGTGGTTAGTTTAACAGGTTTAGCATCCAAGATCCGCTGAATTAACCGTATTCGTAGTTGAGTTGGTCGGAGTTAAAAAATTGTCATATTGTCAGTGGTTTGGAATTGAGTTTAAATTTCATAAATGGAAAAACTGCACTAGATCAGATCAGATCTAATCATTACACTCTGAAAGACCTAAAGCAATCTGTACTATTAAAATCTATACTTGTTTGTCTGTTTGTTTGTTTGTTCCTACGGAACGGAGGGAATTTGAATTTCGGTACTCCCAGATTGCAAAAATTCGTGGGAAGCCATTTCGACCATTCTCTTCTTCGTATGATTTTAATTAGCGGTGATATTATTTATAAACTCTGAAAACGTTTATTTTTACCTCCATTTTTTTCTCAAGGCAACAGTTTTGCACGCTGGAGATAAAAATCTGCTTCATTTCGAGAAATGTTGCCACTCCTCGCTTTCAGATCGTTAAGTTTGTTACACAAAAATTTCTAAATTTTACAAAATAAGAAATTAAAATAACATTCAAAATTGTAAAAACAACCTTGTATTTATCATAAATATATTGAAATACTCAATCGATTTCGAGGGCAGCTAAAGGTCCCTCCTCATCAGGAGAAAGAAATAAAGGGGAAGGAATCTCAGAAACACGTGGTCCTTATCAGCACTGCACGTGGCTATAACTGGATTTTTAATCAGAGTTGCACTGGCCGCCTACTTTTACTGAGCCAGGCTATCTGATCAAGCATAAAAGACAAGAAAAATTAGCGAAGTTAAAAATAGGGAGCGAGGGGCAAATGCACCTTCACGCTCAGAATCTGAACTTCAAATAATGGCAACCACTGAACGGATTGAAAAGTAGGCGGCCAGTGCAACTCTGATTAAAAATCCAGTTATAACCACGTGCAGTGCTGATAAGGACCACGTGTTTCTGAGACTCCTTCCCCTTTATTTCTTTCTCCTGATGAGGAGGGACCTTTAGCTGCCCTCGAAATCGATTGAGTATTTCAATATATTTACTCTAAATACAAGGTTGTTTTCACGATTTTGATTGTCACATTAGCGTGTTTCTCTTCTACTCTTAAAATAACATTGCCAAACATTAAATATATTATTTCCAATTCTCCAAAACTCGTAAGAATCCATTTAGATCATTCTCATTTTCCAACGACTTGAATAAGCCGAGATATTAATTAAAAACTTGGAAAACGCTAATTTACGCACTCATTTTTTCCTAGTGGCAACAGTCTCGCAAGTTGTAGTTAAAAATGCTTTATTTCGAAAAGTGTTGCCACAGCTCGCTTTCAAAGCGTAGTTTCTTAATAAAATATATCCAAGTTTTACAAAATATGAAATTTAAATGGCAATACCAAACATTAAATATAAAAGTCATATTCTGACGCTGAAGAAAGCAAGCGATTGCATGTGACGTCATTGTACGTCGGAAAATTTTCATTAATGTCGGCATTTTAAATCAATAGCTGCTGTTGGCAACTTTTTTGCTTCAGAGTAAGATAATTGACTGCCACGTTAATTTTTTTATTCATATTGAGAAAAAGTTGTTATATTACGTTAAATTTCAAGGATGACGTTATACGCATTAACCTGAAGTATCAAAATTAATCAAAAGTTTTTGTTTCCTGGTTTGGCAACAAAAAATTATTTATGAATTGGTTGTTGCTTGGAATGATTTTATTCATATTGAAATGTTTTTAAGCATTTTCTTTTAAGGTGTACATAATTATGAATTTTAATTTTACATATTTATATTGTACAGGGGTACATAATTATAAATTAATAACTATAAATTCTTTAAGCCCTAGTCCGCACATTTGGCGGCCTCGCCCATTATAGTATCTTAAATAAAGTACTCTAGTCTTATATTATTAATATATTAGCTATATAGTACATGGGAGAATCCCCCAAAAAATGCTATTTTTAGAAAATAAGTCTTTTTTTTAATTACTTTTTAAAGCTTCATCAAAACATTTTCCTCAAGATATTAGCGGCAATTTCGTCCTGTCAACGTTAAGTTTATGGTTTTTTACTTTAACAAATGAAAGGCGTGGAACTGGGCGTGGTCATGTATTTTTGTTGTATTACGTAACAGCGTCTTGGAGAATAAAAAATGGTAACTGAAAAAAATACTGTATAGGCTGCCATATAGAGAAAATTTAACGGAGCAAAATCTATGTTCCAAACCTGTTGCTACAAGAAATTAATGCATCCTGGAAATTCCGTAGAGTGAATAAAATTGGTGTGAGTGATCAGAAACATTAATTGAAGGCAACAATGTGAAGTTTGTATTAGTTAAAAAGCAACTGATGAAGTTTTTTAACTTCAGTGTGTGAAGGACGTACCGCACATTACTCATCAAAATACTATATATTTCTTCTGCACAGGAAGCCAACATTCGATGATAATTCTAGTGGATCAGTAGCGGAGACACTAATCGCTGGTACCTCGCCGTGGCTTGAAAGCAGTTTGTCAAAAAAATCCCAGGTACTAAGTTTACTTTGTTTGTGCTAAATTTGTTGCTAAATTTACCTTATTTATGACAAATCTTGCTCACTTGAATAGAAAAAGAAGGTAAATTTTCTTTTAAATTTTTCCTCAAAGGGTTTATTCCTAGTAGGAAGTAAAAGAAGTATTGTAATTGCGAAATATTTTGGATATCATATTTCAACGGAGATGCTCATTGTGACCGTTCTCGAATCCATTGTGATTATTCTTTTGCGTGACATCTGTGCGCACCGATGGAATGAAGGACTCCTTATTCCAAAACGGATTGGTTTCTATTTGATTAGGGCAAAGCACTCGAGGGCTATCTGCCTAAGAGGAGGGATACCTTCGTGGAGGACTTTCTAAGGGAAACTGGCTAATATATATGTACACGGAGGAAAACACAAAACGCCCATGCAGCCAGGCCGTTCGCGGGAACCTCGGATCGAACTACCAGTGTTCAGTGATTGTACCGCTCGGGGGCCGAAAACGGATTGTAAAATGGATTTTTTAAAGTCGTCTCTAGGTATGTATGTACACACATATCTCGCATAATTAAAACATGATTAACCGCAGAACGTTGAAATTTTGTATATCGGACTGCCATAACATATAGTTGTGCATGAATATTAAATATCCCTTTTTATTGCAATTGGCAGTACCAAAAGTGTATATATATTTTGCTGCCTGCGAACGGGTTCGTATTTGATTAAATGCACAAGTCCCATAAAAAGTTAATAAAATTTGTTCTTATCCCAAGAAATATAACAAAACGCTGGAGTATTCCTCAAAGGTATTTGTACAATATCGCAGTACCACGCAATATAATCAGTAGCTATATTTTAAACTACTGTAACATTAAATAGAAAGCAATCCAAAGCACAAAGAAAGCTAATCCAATTTCACCGCGAAATCGCTACAATCAACAGCAACAGTTATCTAAACGACTACTGAATCGAGATGTTTCTCTTCGGCTTTTATTACTTTTTAAATCGGACTATGCTGGCAATTTCTGGAAAGCAAAAAGCGTAGAATATTTTTCAAATTAATATCAGTTACAAGGATAAACTTTTATTCAATGTTAAATGCACGTGCTCTTGTATTTTTTCTTACTTTTCGGCATAC
Source organism: Stegodyphus dumicola (assembly GCF_044657685.1). Lineage (NCBI taxonomy): Eukaryota > Metazoa > Arthropoda > Arachnida > Araneae > Eresidae > Stegodyphus > Stegodyphus dumicola. The sequence continues at coordinate 224,396,060 of NC_140773.1, read as the reverse complement.
CTTTCTCTTAAAACTCGTCGCACGCTGCGTTGCACTGCGAAATAAAACAGTTTAAGTTATAATTCTGCTGGAAATGTCTAACTAAATGCAAAATTCGTAACAATATGTATATACATATACGCGTTTGGTACTGCCAGTGGCAATATATATTAAAGGTGTTTCAGCAAATCAGTTACAAACTATCATGAGAGATGGAGTACTTTTAGACGTTGGGAATCACATAGCAATGCATGTTCGGTGACGACACAAAAGAAAAGAAAGGAAGAACAAGAACAGGGGAAGAAACATGTTTATTATGTTTAGTGCAGCAGAAATCAAAGAATAAATACAAAGACAACGATTCTCATAAAAGTAGGTGTTTGAATGTAACGACACCGGATCCTGATGCAAGCCTCTCATGTTCGGCACATGTTCTGGAAAATACGAGGTGTGTCCCGGACTTTCCCTGCAGCTTTACACGATGCGTGGAACAAAATCTTCAGGGGATTTCGTACACTAATGCCTTGACGTACCTCCCCCCTTCCTAGGGAAAGTAGTGAATGAAAGTGAGGTCTGGCGATCTTGTTGGCCAATGCATCGGACCACCCCTGCCAATCCTATGTTAAGGATGCGTTTCGAACGCAATTTCGTAGAAATGATAATTAACACCTTCTTTGATGACAATCTACTGTTTTTGTTCTCATTTCTTGCGTTCCGCTACTCTAAGCATTTAAATAAATATATATTCTCACCGCGTTCGTGTCCTCCCTTTCTTGTGTTTTGGAATGAGTTTCCCAGCATGCATTGCTGTGTGTTGCCCACCTTCTTACACGGGCTAGCCCTTACTCAGCCTTTATTTTCGCAATTATTGCCCGTAAACATATACTTCTAATTACAGAAGGGTTTCAGTTGACCAAAATACCCGTATTTTGGCAGTTCCATAAATAAATAAAAAAAAAAAAAAAAAAAAAAAAAAAAAAAAAATCTGAAAGCTTTCAGATTTTATATTACCCTCAAAGGGGGCATTTTTTTAACATTTTGTGTGTTACCTTTATTTATTAAATATCATGTTCTTCCCCCTTAAAACACATAAAATTCAATTCAACAGCAATGTCACAAAAAAAAAAAAAAAAAAAAAAAAAAGAAAAAAAAAAACTCGCACGTAAAATATCCGTGATTGAAAATGCACGTGATGTTAATGTTAACGGAAGGCTTTATAGAATACCAAATAGCTAATAAAACAAATTCCAAATCTGGGTTTGCAAATGCCCATATGCGAGTGGAGGACTACGTTATTCAAAATTTGACGTCTCTACTTACCGTTGTCTTTTCCACAATGCTAAAAACATGCCTACGTTCATGCAGATCCTTTATTATTTAATTTCTTTCAATATAATGCAAGGCTGTAATATTTGGTGGCGATAATTTGAAATGTGATTCAGACCTTTACAGTGAACCAACACAAAATGGCAAAGCGAAGTTAATAGCCCTGCTGGGCCCTTTGGGCTTAAAAAAAGTCTAATTTAAAGCAGATGACGAAATCTAACTTTTAATTTAATTTTTAGGCAAAATGATTAACAGTACCGAAGTAAAGCTGTGACTACTTAAAACAGAATTCAAAGTTTGAGTCTTTCATGAAAAGTAAAGTTTAAACAGCTTTTCATGTTTGTCATAAAAGCCATAAACACAGTTTGTTCTCTGAGATCGTTGAAATATGGCAAGTGGCATACATTTTGAGCAGCAGAAATACGGAGCTGTTATTCAGGAAGACGGAATATCGCCGCACATCCCTCACGAAGGGATGGCATGTTCTTAACACTTGGCAATTCGAGAGATGGATGAGCTACAGTTAGTAGACATTACACTCGAAGTTCTTTCTTAAGGGAATATGCAAAATTTAGAAGTAGGTTTTGCCATAAAACTTAGTTGAGTAGAAGAATATATTTCTGTGTCTCAAGAAATTGCATGTCGTGCTGTCTGACGAATGAGGCTGTTTCAAATAATGCATGCTTTGAATTTTTGTGCCGCAAGCTGTGAGAATTACAGGTCTATGTTAATAAAACACTGGACAATTAATTTTTCACACTAAAAATCCTTATAGTAACTTGAACCTAGTGTTAACGTTATGTCTGCTAATAATAAATAAATAAATAAATAAATAAATAATAAAAACTGAAAGGTTTGAGATTTTAAATTACGTTCAAAGGGGCGTTTTTTTAATGTTTTGTGTGTTACTTTATTTATTAAATACCATGCTCTACGTACTCGAACCATAAAATTCAGCTCAACAGCAGTATCGCAAAGTAATTTTAAAATGAGCATATCTTTAGAATTTCAGATACACAGTTTCGCGCGCTAAAGATAATTTTTTTTCACGTATAGTGAAGCCATTGCTCGCTTTGAAATCGCTTTATTTCTAATTAAATAAATTTAAATGAAATTCAGCCAAAATTGTGTATAGTTTAGCATTCCGTATAAGTGTGTGTATTCCGTATAAGTCACGTGGTGTCCGTATCAGGTTTTTAGCCCAAACGGGCAATTTGCCCAGAAAGGGTATTAATTTCTTTTTGGCATTTTGAGTGAATTTACTTTTTAAATTGTTGCCACCAAATATTAGAACCCTGTATTATATTTAAAGAAATTAAATAATGAAGAATTTGCATGACTGTATGTATGTTTCTCGCACTGTGAAAAACAACGGTACCTTAAAACATCTAATTTTGAATAACGTCCATTCAAATAGCCTCCAATCGAATATGGGCATCTGGAAGCAAGAATTTGGAATTTACTTTACTATCTACTAGCAGCTAGCCTTTGTCTGGCTTTTAAATGTACCGGGAAAATGCCTGAAGGAAACACCAAACATTAAATTTTAAAACCGCACAGAATTTTACTCAGCGGAACAATTTTATCAAAATAAATAAATAAATAAATAAATAAAAATTTTTAAAAAATGTATTACATATAACAAAAATAGAATGAAATAAGCAATATCCTTTAATACAAATATTAATTATCCTAATAAATAAATTAACCAACTTCCCGTTGCCTTCTCTCGACAAACGTCCAACATCCAAGAGAAACATGAAATTTAAAAACTGCACAGAATGATCGACCTCATTTTTCCAAGTGGCAACAGTGCCGATATTCAACAGTCCAGTATACAATTGAATGAAAAACGGTTGCCAAAACCACATTTCTGAAAGAATGAAACTATTCAAAATCATGCGATAAAATCGAAAAGAGAAAATAAAATTAAAAAAAAAAAAAAAAAAATCTGATTCGAATTTTGAAAAATATCGCTTCGAGGTGCACTGGTTCTTGTCTAGTTGCATCTATGTACCAAATTTCGTAGCCCTGGGTATTAGCCTACGAACGAAAGACACACAGACTCTTTTTTTTATTATATGTAAAGATTTCATATTTTGTCAAACGTTCTAGAATTTTTGATTAACAAACTCAAGGATTTCAAAGCGAGCAATAGCAACATTCTACGGAAAACAAACATTTTAATCTCCGGCGCGCGAGACTGTCTGTTGGAAATTCTAAAGTTATGCTGTTTTTAAATACTTTGCGATATTGCTGTTGAATTGAATTTTATGGTTTAAGTGATAAGATGATATTTAATAAGCAAAGGTAACACACAAAACGTTAAAAACCGTCCCTTTGGGTTGGGCGTAATATAAAATCTGACAGCTTTCCGATTTTCTTTTTTTAGTTATTGTTTTTTCTTGGGTATTTTAAAATCACAAAAAGTCAATCTTAAGGAAAACCTGATTATGAACTAGAAAGAAGTCTTACAGGCATTCTTCTATCCCCAAGATCAAAATGAATGAGAGCGAGGGTAATCTTTTATTAAAATTTTCTTCTTCTTCTGTGTGTGTTCCCAATGTCCCCTCTTGTGGTTGATATTAGCACTCTCGCTCCATTTATTTTAAGAAACATCTTTCTAACCTAGTCTCACGTTTCCTGTACTCTCTTCCGAGTTACGCTTATTTTCTTCTTGCTATTTTATTTATTCTTTTTGGAGTGACCCGAAATGCAATTACTGTACTATAAAATGCTTAATTGCGGAGGAAAAAAACGACGCTTTTTGCCGTTTTCGCGCTTCTAGAAAGCCCCAGCAAACTGGAAATGAAACAAACAAACAAGCTTTTCTAGATCCACCCTCCTTTAAATGTTAATGAGATGGTTTGGAGTTCTCTCTCTTTCTTTGTAGTCTTCCATTCATTTGACTGGAGCTTTTTCAATTTTTTTTTCTGCTTTGTTTTTTAAGAGAAATTTCTTTAAAGTGGGCAACGAGCACAGCGTTTCTTTAAAGGGGGTTTTGCTGGCATGCTTCAGTGCAGATTATTCGGATCGGATTGCAGATTCATTCGATTAGATGAAGGCAGCAATGGATATTGCATTTTTTTCCTTCACTTGAGAATACGAATGGCGATTGCGGATTGCTTATTAGATCCCGAGAGTTCGTCTGTAGAGGAAGATTCGCATTTGAAATAAAGTCCGTGTCTTTGCCGGAAATAGATTTATATAGATGTATTCCAGTTGTCACTTATTACTTCCTTGAACGAAGTAAAAAGGAAGTATTGTAATAGCGAAAAGTTTCAGGCAGCATATTTCAACGAAAATATCCATTTGACCGCTATCGAATGCAATTTAATGATGTTTTTGCTTGACATCTGCACGTAAGGACAGAATATCAGACTCTTTTCCTCCACAGAAATTATAAAACTGCTTTAAAATGAATTCTGAAGAGAATTTTTCGTCGTGTCTGTACGTACGTACGTGTGTATCTCGCATAACTTAAAAACGAGCAGCCTCAGAACGTTGGAATTTTGTATATAGGACTGCTATAACATGTAGATATGCCCCCTCGTATTTTGGTTGCAATCGGCCGCACCAAACGTATATAAATATATTTATATGTATATCCATTATATCACCCGGCTCAATGATCTCAGTTTCTTTACTTTAATATGTTTGTAAATTTTGCATTTTTTGCTTTAAAATGATTGAATTGTGTTGCTCATATCTTCCAGTTAAGTTTTTTTTTTTTTTTTTTTCATTTTAAGAAATCTGCAAGCAATATTTATAGAATTATCAACAATTTAAAAGCTGTTTAAGTGCGTTAAGCCTAATTTTTAAATAACATGGTGGACATGTTTGTTTGCGTTTGAAACAGCAGAATAGTCAATTTGTTGCCAATCTAGAGAGACTAAGCTTCGCAACAACAACAAAGGTAACGCATTCATTTATTATTGCGAATTAAATCATTCTTAATCCTTTCTGAAAATTTTTCAAGGAAGTAAGTTTTTAAGATTTACTTCGTAATTTTTAATATAGATATTTTGAGCCTTTTCGCGAAGTGAGAACAGCATTAATTGAATGAGAAATACTGAATCGTCTGTGAAAAACTGTTTCTTCTCAGTTTTTGTTTTCTTAATTTCTTTTATACATCGTTCTAGATTTATTATAGTATTTGAATAGAACATGTGGCAACGATTAGATAATTCTATTCTTTGAATGATATAAATTTTGTGCATTATAAGTTATAATATGAACGAAATATAACGCTGTTAAGTGAACCTAGCGCCAGAGTGTCGCTATGATAGAAAAATATAGTGAGTTTTAAAGAGTGCATTTATTCTGTTGTGGTTTATGCGCTATCGACGAAGTAGATTTAATTCTATCGAATAAGTTTAAATGAAATGCAAGAAAAAATTAGTATAATTTAATATTCCGTACAAGGAAGGCATGTGGTGTACACCATGTCGTTGTGTCTATATTACATGGAAGAATGGTTGCCACAGCCTGTCTGAAAGAGAAGGACAGTTCCTTATGGTCCAGTTTTAAGAACTTTCGGTATCATCTGATAGGTATAAAGATTATTGTTGCGTGCGTACGGGTTCGTTATGAAATGAATGCACAGGTCCGATGAAAAATGAACAAAAATTTATTATTATCACAGCAAAAATGCTTAAATTTTCTCAAATTATCGTTCAGTATTACAATATCTCACAGTATTTATCTTTTAACTACTCAAATGTCCAATAGAACATTTTTTTTTTGTGTGTGATTATGGCAAAGCCTCGAGGGCTATCTGCCTAAGGGGAGGGATGCCTTCGTGGAGGACTTTCTAAGGGAAACTGGCTCGTATACACGTTACACATGGGGAAAACCACGAAAACGCCCATGCAGCCAGCCCGTTCGCGGGATTCGAACCTCGGACCGAACTACCAGTGTTCAGCGACTTTACCGCTCGGCCGCTGGTGGGCAATCTCCAGTAGAAAGTAATTCAAAACAGCTAAAAGAAAGCTAATCCGCGAATTCGCTACAATCAGCAAGAGCAGTTTTCTAAACAACAACAAACTAAGCAACTACCACAAACTGAGAGGTTTTCCTCCTTTTATAAGATTTTTAAAATCACGCGCTAGAATTTTCTAGTACTTTCTCGAAATCAAAAAGAGATATTTATTTATTTAATGCACGCGCTCTTGTATTTTCAATTTTCCGGCTTAGCTGTCTTTTAATGTTCGTCACGCGCTGCACTGCGCGAGAAATAAAATCATTTAATTTGTAATTGAACTAACATTAGCTTTTTAAATATCAAATTCGTAACATTATCATTGATTAACATTTTTCGTACGACCAACAGATTTTCTAAGACTTTCCAAATGTGTATTCTTCATACTTGCTGAATTCTTCAGCGCACTTCAACATTCTTCATTCAGTACATTCTTGACAGCAAGAACTATTTAGAACTTCTTTAAATCAATATTGAGTGATCATTGCCCTTTGTCTATGATAAAACGTCGACGAACTTAGTAAACTATGTAGTGACTTATCGCTGAGTTCCGAATTACTAAGACGTAGACTCGAGAAATGTTAAAATACCCTTTATTTCACTCAAAAAGAATAACAGTCGGCCCCTTCTCGGGCTTACAGGAAGCCTCTACTCGGGCTTTAACTCAGAATAGGGAATACGAAACTAAACTGTAATTAACTAAACGAGACTTAACCGAAGTTAAACACAGGTATCTAACGTAGTCGGTCCTTAATTTAAACTAAACTAGCCAGCTAATAGCAATAGGCGCGTATAATACGTCCGAGCGTAATGGCATCAAGAGAAACTTAGCCCGAAGGCAAGCACGCGGTCCTAAGGACTCCTTACACTCTCTATCGATGTAAAATGAGCCTTACTTAAATACTTCTTCTAACTCGTTTGTATTCGACGCGATTCCAAAAACTCATTCCGGTAGGAAGTTGTAAGTGGAAACAAGAATTGAAAGGAAAGAGTTTCCAAATTAAAATAACTGTTATGAAATTAAAATATACTTTACAACTTCTTTAAAGCAATAAATATGAGATTAGGAGAAAAACAATTAAAGGAAAATACAACTAGGTCAACTGATCAATAATAATTCCATGTAGATTTGATGATAATTCCATGTAGTCTTTGATGGCGATTTTTTGCTTAAGTGCCACTGGGTAATTGGACTTATCTTAAAAGATCAAGCTAAAATTTAAAATATATGTATTGTTGCGTGCATAGGGGCTCGTAATAGATTGAGTGGACAAGTCCGATAAAAGCTTCATAAAATTCACTAAATTATCACAAGAAATATGACAGAACGCTGGAATTTTCCTCAGTGATATTCGTAGAAGCGTTCACAATATCACGCAATATTATAAGTCATTATACTTCAAACTACTAAAACTTTAAACTACAGTGCATTGCAAAGAGAAGGAGAAAGCTAATTCAGATATTTCAGTTCGCGGAGAACCAAATTCATCACAGCACCAGTAACAAAGCAACTAAACTAAACAACTGAGCTGAGATGTTCTCTGCGTGCTTTTGATAGCTTTCAATCGATCGCGAGAAATTTCTAGTAATTTCTGCTTCTCCAGATTTCTGGAAAGCAAAAATAGTGGAATTATTTTTACTTTTCCAGCATAGCTTTCTCTTCAGATCTGTCTCGCGCTGCATTGCAGGAGGAAATGAAACAATTTTAATTATAATTCTACTAACATTAGCTATCTAAATATAAAATTCGTAACAATATATTATTCATGTATTGAAAATTTTGGAAAGTTGACGACCAGGATGATGATAATGAAGTAGATGAATGATGAAACTTTCTCAGGTTACCTTTACGCAAGCGTAATTGGAAGATAAACAGGCTGAAGTACTATAGGCAAAAGTTATCAATGTTTTCACTGCGTAATTATCGGTAGAAAGAAAGCCCACCCTGGTAGCATACCAGAATTTCGAACAGAACGGAAAATTATGATATACCAGATTAAGCATGTTAAAGTCTTCGTTCCTCTTTATTTCTATTGTTTGAATAAAAAGTTCGGATTTGCAAATGTTTTTACTATTCTTGCGTAAAAATTTAACGGCATTTTGCGTCTTTTCACTTTTCAAACTGTTGCCACCAAATATTATCCGCCACGTATTTAAAGAAACTAAATAATGAAGAATTTGCATGAATGCATGAATGTTTCGGGCATTGTAAAAAAAACAACGACATCTAGAGCCGTTCAATTTTGAATAACCTAGTCCTCCAACCGAACATGGGCACTTGGTAGTCCGAAATTTGAACTTCGAATTTGTTTTATTATCTACTAGCAGCTACGATGCCAGCCTTCGTCTGGCTTTTAAATGCACTGGAAAAATGATTGAAGGGAACACCAAACGTTAAATTTAAAAATTGCGGCAGAATTTTAATCTTTATACTTAAAAAAAAAAAAAAAAAATATATATATATATATATATATATATATATATATATATATATAAATTACAATGTATCCCTTAATACAAATATTAATTATCCTAATAAATAAATTAACTAACTTCCCCTTGCCTTCTCTCGACAAACGTGCAGTATCCAAGAGAAACATTAAATTTATAAATTAGACAGAATGATCGCCCTCATTTTTACAAGTGGCAACAGTGCCACTTTTCAGCAGTCCAGTATACAATTGAATGAAAAACTGTTGCCAAAACCACATTTCTAAAAAAAATGAAACTTTCAAAATGACGCGATAACATCGAAAAGACAAAATGAAAAAAAAAAAAAAAAAATATATGATTCGAATTTTGGAAAAAATCGCTTCGAAGCGCACTGACTCTTGTCTAGATGCACCTATATGCCAAATTTTGTAGCCCTGGGTCTATCGCACGAACGAAAGACACACAAACTCTTTCTTTTATTATATGTAGAGATTTCATATTTCGTCAAACGTTTTAGAATTTTTGATATTAACAAACTCAAGGATTTCAAAGCGAGCAATTTCAACACCGTACGGAAAACAAACATTTTAATCTCCAGCGCGCGAGACTGTCTGTTGGAATTCTAAAGTTATGCTGTTTTTAAATACTTTGTGATATTGCTGTTGAATTGAGTTTTATGTGGTTTAAATGCAAAGAACATGATATTTAATCATGATATCCCCGTGGATGGCCATGTCCGTCTGTATTTGTTTCAGTTTAATGAGACAGAAAACATATTCTTAATTGACTAGAAAGACGACCGGAATTCGCAACTTTTAGTTCAAATAATTGTGTGGGGTCGTCTATTAGTTTAATCACTGTCTGAAGACATAATCTTTCTGAAAGCAAATATTTTATTAACTTAAAACGAAGAATTTTGTAATTTTTTTTTAGAACGCTCCGAAATTCGCTTATTTGATTTTAGAAATGCTAATTTCCGTTTGCACCGACTTTCGAAACAGAAACACGTTTCTTTTTATTACTAGCGGTATCTTGTAGGATGAGCTTGCCCATATGGATTGCAATTTCCAAACCGCAGAGTCCTTTGGTTGGGTTTCTGACAGCCCCTTGCTGTTGCAAATAAGATGAATGAAAACGAGGCAAACTTCTCAACTCTATTACGGTGCTGAATTTTGGAAGGCCTATTCATTTTTCATCGCTCACGCCCCCGACTTTTTCACTGTAATCGTAGCACAATGCCGGACTACGTTCACCTCCACCCCCTGGCTATGTTTCCATGATGTATCTTGCACGTTAACAATACGATGAACTGGAAGATCTGTGTTTAATGGCAACCACTGGGTCGCTCAAAACTTTCATTTTTGTCCACGAGAGGATCTGTAAGAAGAAAAAAAGATATAAATTCATTAAAAAAAAACAACAACAAAGAGAAATAAAATATGAAAGTTTCAGCTTTATATTGCGCCCAAAGGGGCATTTTTTTAACGTTTTATGTGTTACCTTTATTTATTAACTATCATGTTCTCCGCACTTAAACCATAAAATTTAGTTCAACAACAATGTCACAAAATATTTAAAAGAGCATATCTTTATACATAGACTCGCGCACTGGAGATAAAAAATGATTTTCCCTTACAATGTTGCCATGGCTGGCTTTGAAATCATCGAGTTTTTTAAATATAAATTCGTTGAAGTTTTACAAAATAGGAAATAGGGAATAAAAGGAATTCGAACTTCCATGTGCCCATGTTTGGGTGGAGGACTACGATATTCAAAATTGGATAGCTGTACGTACCGTCGTTTCTATACAGTGCGAGAAACATTCACGCAGATTTTTCATTATTTACTTAATTTAAATATAATACACAGATAATATTTGGTGGCAGCAGTTTGAAAAGGAAAATGCCACAAAATGACAGAACGAAATTAAAAGTCCTTCTCTGCTGAAACTCTTTGGGAAAAATCTAAAACCTTTTCTTATACTCATATGCTTATTAGACAGGAAAGTGCTATTCTATAAATTCATAAATTTCATTTAACAGTATTTACTGTTCCTAACCCTATTAACTCATAATTATGTGTGCAAATTTGTAATTTTATAAATATTTTGTTAAAGCGCAATAAATTGAGCGAGAAAATACCAATCCAAAAGAAAACTTCAACTATTTTGTGCCCAAATAAGGGGAATGAATGGTCTTTATTCGATCAAAGAATGAGGCATTTCCGCCTAGTTATTTAGATTCTCTGGACCACATTGCCTGAAAACGATGTGCTAAGTGCTGTACTTAGACAAATATTATTTATTAATGACCACAAATAAACTCATGTTACTATTGCATCTGAGGCAAAACGCTTTCTTTTTTTACTTTCTGATTTTACTTATTTGGGCTTATCTTTTGATCCGAAAAACAGATATTAGAAAAAGCATGAACATAGCAACTTCAATGGAGCATTGAATCTTTTTTTTTTTTTTTTTTAATATCAATAAGTAAACATTTAATGGTAGATATAAAAACCATGCTATGAAGGCTTACAAGATATTTGTGTCAAATCTTTTTTCCTATATATTTTTCATTATGATACAGCATCGATAAAAATGCTGTATTCGAGGGGGGGGGAGAAATAAGTAGGGTATGTTTGTGTTTGTTTGTCGCTCGAAAGTGACAACAGAATGATAAAGTACACTCATGTCCATAAATTAAGGATAATGCAAAATCAGGCAAAGGAAGAGTTAGAAGCAAAACAAATTTGACTTATTTGTAAAGCTTATTTATTAAAAAAAGGTAAAGAGCAAAAAAAGATGCTATATGTTTGATATTATTAAAAAAATTATCGATTTTTTTCTCCCTGGAGCAAATTACAAAAAAAAAAAAAAAAAAAAAAAAAAAACTATTTACAAAATCCAATATTACATGTTTGGTATGATTGCTAATACATTGTATGTCTCCCAGACGATGCAATACAGTCCGTACAACGCCTAGGCATGCTGAGTATCAAATTATTGATCTGATCTTAGGGTATATTACACCACTCAAAAAGCAATGCACTCCGAAGTTCCGTTAGACATGTAGGAGGAGGTTGACGGGCTGCAACTTGTCGGCCAAGCATGTTCCACACGTGCTCTACTAGATTCAAGTCCAGTGAGAATGATGGTCAGTCCATACGGGTAATATCCTCCGATTGAAGGCATTCGCTTACGATGTTTGCATGGTGAGGACGGGCGTTGTGATCCATAAACACAAATTGTGCGCCCAGGGCGCCCCTAAACAAACGTACATGTTGTTCCAGAATGACGTCCCGATAGATTTGGCTTGTCATGATTCCAATTTGAACATGCAGGTCAGCTCTGGAACCCAGAATAATTCCACCCCAAACGAGCACTCCTGCATCACCGTAACGGTGCCGTTCAACGATGTTTTCTTGGTGGTAACGGGTATCTGGAGCTCTCCATATGAAACTCCGGCTAGAATCAGACTGCAAGCTAAACTTGGACTCGTCGGAAAACATCACACAAGCCCACTGTTGCGGTGTCCACAATGCATGCTCTCTACTCCAGGCTAACCGCAGGCGACAGTGAGTTGCAGTAAGTGGAACGTATCTGACAGGTCTACGAGCATATACACTGTAAAAAAAAATCTGTAAAGTTACTAAGAAAAGTCGTGGAAACTGGGATGCCATGGATTATTTGAGTAATCAAAACAGGAATTTTCTTAGTAACTTTACAGAGATTATACCTGTAATGGTTACAGATGTTTGACATGTAATGTTACAGGAAGTTATTCTGTAGGCATAACAAAGTTTTTGTATGTTGATTACCGAAGCATATGCCTGTAAAGGTTACAGATCTTTGATCTGCAATGTTACAGGAAATTATCGTGTAAGTATAACATGTTTTTCATATGTGATTTACCAATGTAAACATCTGTAAAGATTACAGGAAATAATAGTGTAAGTAGATCGTAATTTTTGAATGTGAATTACTAAAGGGAATATTTGTAGATTACTAGTGTTCTGCTTGTAAGGTTATTGCAAGTGATTATGTAAGAACATGTATTTTCATGTGAAATTTTAAAGGATATATATGTAAAAGTTGCAGATAATTTACTTAAAAGTTCTTCCAAATAATTATGCATATAGAACATATTTGTCTTATACAAAATACAAAAATGATGTATTCCTAAATATTAAATATTTTTATTGTAATATTACTATAAATAATTACACATGTAGAACATATGTTTTATGTGAAATGTCTACAGCTACTGCTTGTAACAAAATATGCTGCATTTATTTATTTGTGGGGAAAGGGAAGTTATGTAACTTTAAATATTAAGTTTTTTTTTAAGGAAAAATACCTTAGATTTTCTAAAAGATATACAACATTTTCTTTCAAAATATTTCCAATGTTAAAAAGAAGCTCAAATTTTATGTTTTTCTTACATCTGCATTACTTTCCTTTATTGAATTTTAAGACATCTCAAAGTTACATATGCATCACGAAATAGCTGGAAAAAAACTTGTGTATTAGACTTAATGGTTTTTTGGCAATAAATTAGTAATGTTTTAGAATTCCCCCGCTGAACACTGGTAGTTCGGTCCGAGGTTCAAATCCCGCGAATGGGCTGGTTGTATGGGTATTTTCATGGTTTTCTCCATGTGTAACATGTATATAAGTCAGTTTTCCTTCGAAAGTCCTCCACAAAGGCATTTCTCCACTTAGGCAGATAGTCCTAGTGTGCTTTGCCATACTTAAGTAAACTAAACCAAATCATTCTCCTTATACCCAACAGTGTAATCTAAAGAGACTGCAATTGGATATGATTACAGTAAAGAAATATTTTAATGAAATTGTTTCAATAAACAATTCTAAATATTTTTTCAAATTCTAAAAAAAATTACTTATGTAACTCAACAATGAACTTAAATTCAGTTATCACAAGTTATCCAAAATTATTTTCATGCTTAATTGCATTATTCATTTTAATTACAACATATAATTCTTTTAGGCATAAATGCTTTTTAATCTCTTCTGCTACTGACCATTAATTGAAATAATAGATTAATTAATCGGACAGTTGTACAGGTATTTTCCCAGATTTAAAACTTTATTAATAAATTACATTCTTCTCATTGAATACAAAATTGAAGAATTAGTTAGTCCTAAATTTAATTTTTCAAGTATTCCTTCTACTAAAACATTTATTGCCTACAGACAGCCAGACAGTAAGCTGAACACTAGCATTTGGCTCTAGATTTAAATCCTAGAGAATGGGCTGCCTGTGTAAATGTTTGTGTAACATCAAGTTTTCCTTAAAATATTCCTTTCCTTGGACAGATGGCCCTCTCTTACTTTGTCATATTTCAAATAATCAATTCAAGCATTTAATGTAGGTATGACTTCACAACTTCGTCCCAAATTCTAACTGAAAAATTGAACAGAATCCCCTGATACTGTGTCTATAATACATGATGAATATAGAATGATCTTAAAAATTTAAGGAAGAAAATATAATGTATTTGGAAATGCCTTGATCCTATAATTATATTTTTCTCTGCTATGCCTAGAAAATTAAGAAAAGAATGTAAAAACTGAAGATAAAGAATTCAGCATTAATAATTGATATGATAGTAGTAATAAACTAAAAATTTTTTAATGAAAAATTGATAATGCATAATGGCTCCTTAAAATTTTAATTTTCTATCCTACTATTAATGGAACTAATTTATCACTATAATCAAAATGACTCAGATTTTCTTTCTTTAACTGATGTCAAAAATACGATGATTATTTCAAAATTCCTGTGGATGATTTAATTGTTCTCAAAATTTTCTATTCATTTATTAAATGGTTCAGATTTATGTTTTTGTTATCATTATTTCAAACGACTTTTTGAATCTTCGGGAAAAATGTTTAAATCTTCATTCAACAAAATTATATTTTTAGATAGATTTTTATGGAATAAAAAATTCTGTAAGATAATATTCATTCACACAAGATATTAACTTAGTATTTGCTCATTACTTTACAAGTATTCGATGAAGCCTTTTAGTGTAACATACAGGTTACATAAGGAACCATTTCATTTTAACTTAATATTCCATAATCATATATTTTATTTCAAAAAATATCATATTTTGAAAATATTGGATATTGCAATGGATTTCGACTCTTTATTCCAATACACAGAATATAGAAACAAAAATAGGTTTATTTTTATTTGAAAACTATCCAAAAGGAAAATAAAATAAAAAATAGGTAAAATTTATATTATTGTTATTTTTAATTAACTAGTTGTGAAGGTGCAGTCCTCTTCTTCTTAGGATTCAAAGCATGGCTCCTAAATAAAGAAAAAATCACATTCGTTAGAAGTACATAACATATTCTAAATTTGTTATGTGACATTTTAATTTAGAATCTCTTCATAATAATTGCATGCACTTGCACATATTCCAAATGATTTAAATCTTTTTTTAAATTAAATAATTAAATTGCAAACAAGATTCCTTTTGGTCCTTTCATGAAATCATAAATTGCATGTATCATCCATTTTTGAAGCAAAAACAGTACAAATTTAAATAATTCATTTTGCAGAAAATAATTTGAGGTTTATTAGATATTTACTATATTTATTTGTAATATAAAATAAATCTGTAAAGTAGTTTTAATAATGATCAGATTTTTTTAAGATTAATTTCTCTAGAAATTGAAATGTATTAAGGTAGCACTTCTCAATCTGGGGATCATACAGCTTGCCCTCATGGTCCTCCAAAGTTTCCAAAGGAGACAAAAAAATTTAGTTGAAAAATCTCAGAGTTTAAAAAGTTACATATGACAATCATCTATCACCTTTTCTCGTAAGATAGACATTTTATGAAATTTATTATTGGTTACCCTACTTACAGACTTCCCACTCAGTCTTAGCAGTAAAAGATGGATTTAAAGCACTATAACTGTGGTACTTACCACCATATATCCAAATATACTATCATATATCCACTAAGACTGTGGTCTTACCATCATATATCCAAATATAGAAGAGCCATGCAAGAATTACAAATCATCCTTCTCATTAATAATCTTGAAATATTAGAAATATAACTTTTCTTCAATGGACTTAATTATGAAATATAACGGATTTTAATTATATATTAAAATATAAGTGTACTAGTAGTAATATATGCTAAAAAATTGCTTTCGAAGGGAACAGCAGCAAGGTGATTCACAAATTATGATAATTCACATAATCTCTATTCGAAAAAAGTTTGAGAAACGCTGAAACAGGAGAATAATTAAATTATGGTTAATACTGGTAATTTCAGCCATATGCTTTAAGCTTGATGATCAACATTAAAAAATTCTCAGAAAGTGTTAGATCAAAAACTACTTTTCCACATAATATGAACTTATACGTAACAGCATTTAATACTTAGCTCACTGGCAAAATATACAAAATTTGGAAATGCAAGTATATATATATAAGGCAAGTATATATATATAGTTATCAACAATTAATGCATGAACTTCAATACTTACACAATTAACAAACACATGAACAATGACGTTACATGCATTCATCCTCTGAATTAACTAGTCAGTTTGGGTATTTTCTATCTTAGATGTCGCAAAAATTGATCGTGGATTTAATATTTTAAATGTTCCTCTGATAGACATTTTAATACTTGTATTTTTTACATAGAGTGTCATCTTTAGTTTTACAGATATTCATTTGTTCACTTATTACGATTAAGTTTTACAGACAGAACAGATGATACCTGATTACATTAAGTGGTATTTAAGACAAACTTACTTACTGGTACTTAACACAGTTGCTAGAAAAATATTACATAGTGAAAGACAGGGTACAAAGTCAGAATCTGAAAACTTATTGACTTACACTAAGCTATTTAATGCTTGAAATATTTATGATTAGATAATATCTTTTACATCATCAATATCTAACAGTGATATGATATACTTTAAGTATACAGTAAAACCACTCTATAACTTTTCCATAATTTTGTGCAATTTTGATATTTAATGGAGGTGGTTACTTCATAAAGCATGATTCTCAGTGATAATTAATATCAATGTTTGTATCACCAGAATACTTGATATAATCACTTAAAGAGGTATAGTTGCTAAGGAAGGTTTTTCTATACTTCAAACAATGGTTTACATATTTTAAAAAGTATTTTTTCTGACACTGTTATTTAAAAAGTGTATAACTCCTTCTACTCTTAAGCATAAAAATTTGAAATTTTTATGCTTAAGAGTCATTCATTTAGTTGTAACTTACAGGAAGATATCTTAAATGCCTAAAATGTTTTAATTTATGAAAAACAGCAGTTAGAGTATATTGAAGGGTGCTCCCTGTATTATCAAGGGAGCGCAAGTTTGTGCAATTCTCTAATGTTTTCTTAAATGAAAATAGGTCGATGTGTACATGGATAAAGTCATGGGAGTGCGCGATGCCAAGTTTGTACAATTCACAATTTTTTTTAAGTGAAAATAGGTCGATGTATACATGGATACCGAGTATGTGCAATCTGTCTTCGTGTAGCGGCGGTTTTTGGCACACAAATCGTCGCTACACAAGCCAAAATAACATGGTCAAAGAATTGCACAAACTCGGTATCCATGTACTGCCAAAAATCGCCAAATTTTGCCAAGGGGCACCCATAAATATGCTTTTACCAAAACAAGCTTTAAGGCATACTGTCAATTACATTTTAAATTCCAGTGATTTTTCAACACTAGTTCAAATACTCTAAGCATATGTTTGCATAAGTTACATAACTTTTGCATCAGCAAAATTTATAACTTAGCAAATATGAACTATGAAAAAAAATATTTGAGCTTACCTTGACCCTTGGATTTACTAAATCTATGACACTTTTAACGCCAAAGAAATTCGATGACCGAAAATAAGCGATGATTTATTTAATCTGGTTTTAAAATGGGTCATTTTAAGTTTGGCTATATCAACAACATATTACTCAGTATTGTTGGATAGTGAATTTGTAATTCTTTTTCATTCTTGAAATATATACACATGACAGAATTGGAATAAAAATTTTAGGTTTTTCAGATGAACTCATAGATTGAACTAATTTGTTGAATTTTATCAAGTAGTTCTTAAAAATACAACCAACGATTAATTAAAACCAACTGCAATTCAAATGGATACTCTTTGTCAAAAAGGAGCAGTAGAACTTATTTTAAACATTCAGCAATAAATAGTTTTCTGAATATATTTTTTAGCGTAACGGCAGTTTCAAACATAATAAAGAGAACAACATGCATTCTAATGAGGATAATTTTGAAAATAATTCACATTAAAATATATCTGAAAGAGATTTTTAAATGAAAAGATGACACAAAATAATTATTTTCAAAAAATACATGTTATCTCAGATATAGAAGAAATTTGGCATTGAGCTGAGTATTGAAATTAATATATGCAACTGACGTATCATTACTAATATTTCCATGATTTGATATTGAATGCTATAACTATTAAATATTAGCAAATGCATTTTATAATGAACTTTGCACCAAAATTTATAGTAAATTTACATTGTAAGTACTAGAATGAATGTTGTACCATTTTATTAATATTTTACTTTTCAACAAGCATAAAGGAAAAAATAGAATTATTTTTCTTTAATGTTCCTAGTATGTTACATCATAGTTAAAAATATGTCAAAGTCACGGCATCTGGATTGCCTTTAGTAAATGTTGGTTATAATGTAACTTAATAGATGCTTTATAAGTTGGTAAAGACTGTCCTGGATTAAAACTATCTTTAACACAAAAAATAATATACATTGAATACTTTTACAAATATGTAATTGCTATCCGACTATATAATCTTTTAAGGCGAACTTATCGCATGTATTAATGAAATGATATTCCATTTTTAATGTATGTTAAGTTATTTTGTCGAATTTTTTAAATATATTACATTTATTTTTTCTTTTTCGTTGAGATTAATAATAACATACATAGTGTAATAATGCTCTGAAAAATATTCTAAAGCAGTTCACGCTGGGATTAATGATAACATGTATGGAATAATAATGTTACATCTGTCAACAAAATGAAAAATATGAATATTCTAACGCGATATGTTTTAAAAGATACATAAATATTTAACATGAGAAATTATTAGACTATAGATAGAACATTAATATTAAGCTTATTTGTTTTTAAACTAACATATTAACAAATTTGTTTCTGTTTATAAATATGAGCAGTTTAACTGCAGACACCTGCAGATGTAACGAATAAAAGTTGTTATTTTACTAAATGGAACACAAGCTCTGTGATTTGAACTCTAACAATAATTCAACACATTTTTATTTAGGAGCATTAGAATTATAAGCTAAACATTAAAAGAATTTAATTATAGATAGTGTAAAGAACATAACAAATACATTACATAAAATTAGTAAAATACACGTCAAGCACTATTTCGAACTTACCTCGACCATAGCAAAAATAATGGCTAACATGGCGACTATCGTTGAACTCTCCCGCTAAGACGCTGTTTTTCCACCTTCTTCCTGATTGGTTCTTCTCTCTCAGCCGTTTTAAGCCAAGTGATCACACGCTACGGACAAAATCCAAGCAAAACTTCTTGAAAAACTCCTGTAGAGTTTACAGTTTCGTTTGGTTCTGTGTTCGTTACAGGTATTTCCTTCGTAATTGTTCGCATTTCTGTAACTATACAAGACTTTTGTCTGTAAACTTCGAGGTTTTTTTTTACAGTGTAGACCAATCTGCCCTAAGCGTCTGTACACGGTGTGCCTTGAAATTGTCATACCAATGGCTGAAGAGAGCTGACGAGACAGGTCTGAGGCTGTGCTCCGCCTGTTTCTTTTGGCAGTAACTGCCAAATACCGGTCCTCATTCGACGTTGTAACTCTGGGGCGACCTGTGCTGTAATGTCTACTCACATTACCATCATCTGAGAATCGTTGCCAAAGCCTGGAGATGACACTCTGGGCAATTCCAAGTTAGTCTGATACTTCCAGTTGGGTACGCCCACATTCCAGACGGCCGATAATTCTACCAAGTAAAAAAGCATCCAAATGCGTCCTTTGTGTCATAACCATTCGGTTATTGGACTAAAATGCTTATAAAGCGCCTGCGAACAATTTTACTTCTTTGCCTGTATTCCTTATGTATCACTCTCTTACACTCTCGTCATTGTGACGTACCATCGGTGTCATCTGGTTACTTCCTGAAATTTGCATATGATTATTGAAGATATGTGTAGTGATTTTACAGGTGATATATTTATTTTAGAGTTCGATTTCCGCGTGACTCCGAATTATCCTTAATTTATGGACATGAGTGTAGAAGAAATATTTCAATAAATCGCTTAAATTTATATAGAGTTTTGACTTTGTGTATGTTACCAAAACAAGTGAGGTTGTATATCACTATTACTTTTTATTGAAAATTCTGAACTTTATGGAAGGTATTTTTATAAAATAAAATTATTTTTGTTATTAAGGATTTTATTATGAACTTCTCTGTCCTTTTGTTTTGATTTTGAGTATTAGCTAATTCTAATTGGTTATCGGAACGTGATATAGTAATTAAGATTATTTTTGCCGTTATGTAAATCCAGAATTAATGATTTTTTTATGTATTTAGTATTTTGTAATTTTTATAAATTTTATTTATTAGTTCGAAGGGGCTGAAGAACTGTTGTTTTCGTTTTGAAATTTTACGTCGGAACCCTATAAATGGCGTATCACTTTTCAAATCGTTGCCACCAAATACTATCGATCTGTATTATATTTGAAGAAATTAAATAGTGAAAAAATCTGCATAAATGTATGTATATTTCTCGCATCATTGTGATAAAACAACGGTACATGGAGCCATCGAATTTTGAATGACGTAATCCTCCTACGAAATATGAGCATGTGGAAGACCAAATTTGGAATTTGTTCTATGATCGATTTCATATTTTGTAAAACTTTAAAGAATTTTTGATTAACAAACTCAAGGATTTCAAATCGAGCCATGGCAACACTCTACGGGGGGGGGACCTTTTGATCTCCAGTGTGCAGAACTGTGTATAGGAAATTCTAAAGATATGTTCATTTTAAATTTACTTTCTGACATTGCTGTTAAACTGAATTTTATGGTTTAAGTGCAAAGAACATGATATTTAATAAATGAAGGTAACACACAAAACGTTAAAAAAACATCCCTTTGGACGTAATTTAAAATCTGAAACATTTCAGATTTTTTTTTTTATTATTTTTCGTTTCAAAAACAAATAAATTTCTTATTGATAAATGTTTTGAAGGTTTTTAAGCATTTTAAATAATTTTGTTCAAATTATTAACAATATTTTATCATTTATTAGTTCTACGGAGGCTGTTGTCGCATTGTTTTACACAATTTTCATTGTAATTAGAGAAGTATTTTACCTAAAATCTTTGTGTTTTAAATGTTTTGTTTGATAACTCTTATTCTTCACTATCTTTCTACACCGTGATTTCTAAAACTAAAGCCTCTTATAGTATCGGAAGAGGTTATTTATCCCATTGCTCTCGAACCGCTTTGCAAAGTGCACGGATTATTGTTGGTCGACGTTTGAACAATCCGATTTTTAAAAGTCAAAAGTACAATAAATTCAAATGGTGATAGATCAGGAAATTTAATAGCGATATGAGTGAAGGATATAACCTCGGATACCCGTTTCTTGTGCTATTTTGTTCCAGAAAATTAACAGTAGATTTTGACGTGTCTACTGCTTGCTTTATCTTGATGCACTTCTATTGATTGATGGCTCTGAGGGTAAAGAAAACGTATTTCATATTTGAAAAATTGGATATAAATTATGTTTTTGATAATATGTGGATTTGATCTTAACATTTTGCTCCACTCGCTTTATTTCTAATTTGTCGTTCTGTAAGAAACCAACAAAAACCATAAATCCCTTAGAAAAAATTTTAAATTCCTTTGAACCATGCTCTAAGATTTTTTTACTCGCATTTGATGATAACAAAGGGATCTCTTTTTATTGCGGTCGTTTAAGTACACCCAAGATTCATCGATTAGGACAACATTTTCCCATTTTTGTCACGATAAATGTTTCTTATAAAGAATCCTGCAGCGTGTTCTGCGTTCGGCGATATGTCGTGAGAAAGACGATGCACATTGTGTTTTTTTGTCGCTTTAGGATTCAAAGCAGCATTAATCACCTTATTAACAGTTTACACAGAGCATTATAATGATAATGGCAACTGTCCTTTGACTTGGCGGATTTTCTTTTAACATTAAAGGTCTTTCTAACCTTTGTAACATTCGAAATATTTCGTTTTTTCCTTGGATAGGTATTTGCAACAATTTTTCCACCTGAATCTAAATTTTGACGTGTTTTCCCCTTGTTGTAGACAATCTTAGACAACAACAACAACAACAACAACAACAACAAAACAAAAAAAAAAAAAAACAAAAACAAAAAAAAAAAAAAAAAGACACACCAAGAAAGAGTTATCCGAATGGGACGAAAATCGGTAGAAGTGATACAGAAAAACAAAGGATTATAGTTTGAGAAAAATTGGATAATTTTTTTGAAGTGATAGAGCTTTACAAAAGGAAAACGTCAGTAACGCATTTGTCCACCTCTGGCCCCCTTATGCAAGCAGTTATTCGGCTTGGCATCGATTGATAGAGGTTGCGGATGTCCTCCTGAGGATATTGTGCCAAATTCTGTCCAACTGACGCGTTAGATCGTCAACATCCGAGGGCCCTGCCCATAATGCTCCAAACGTGCTCAATAGGAGAGAGATTCGGCGACCTTGCTGGCCAAGGTAATGTTCGGCAAGCATTAAGGCAAGCAGTAGAAACATGTGCAGTGTGGAGGCGGGCATTATCTTGCTGAAATGTAAGCCCAGGGTGGCGTGACATGAAGCAACGGGCCTTAGAACTTCGTCGACGTACCGCTGTGCTGTGAGGTTGCGACGGATGACAACCAAAGGGATCCTACTATGAAATGAAATGGCACCCCAGACCATCACTCCTGGTTGTCGGCCGGAAGACAGTCAGGTTGGTATCACACCGCTGTCCGGGGCTTCTCCAGACTCGCCTTCGCTGGTTATCGGGGCTCAGTTCACAGCGGGACTCATCACTGAAGACTATTCTACTCCAATCAGCGATATTCCAGTGCCAATGAGCCCGACACCACTGCAAGCGGGCTTGACGTTGTACAGAGGTCCATGATAGTCGGCGCAAGGGGCGTCGTGACCTCAGTCCCCTTTCTGTGAGCCGTCTATGAATGGTCCTTGCGGTCACTAAAGCACTAGTAGCACGTACAATCGATGATAATGATGCATCTGGGGCTGTGAGTGCCGCTCTGACGATTGCTCGGTCTGCACATTCTGTTGTTTCTGTAGGCCTACCGCTTCCTTCTTGACGCTGTGTGCGGCCATGGTTCACCCATTCCTGCCAACATTGTCTAATATCGTCATCGCTCCTGCTCAAATATCGAGCTATTCGCCGATAAGACCAACCGGCTTCTTTGAGCCCTACTACACGACCTCTCTCAAATTCTGACATCTGCGCATGTCGTTCGCGCACCTGTGTGCGAGGCATAGTTACTGTTTACCAGAGTACACGGAATGAAATTCGTGAAAAATTTATGACCTGGAAACGTAATTTCTTCTCTTAAATATCCTACCAATAGCGCAGATCAGATGCGCTGTAGCGACAACCGTTCATTAATTGGCAGCCAAAATGTAAAATTTTGCATTTTTTGTTGAAACCTGTATGCATATCAATTTGCGTCCAATTTGCTTTATATCTTCTCGGTGAGGTTTTTTTTTTTTTTTTTTTTTTTTTGTCTAAGATTGTATATATATATATATATATATATATATACGTATATAGATTTTGAAAAACTTACACATTTTTGATTAACAAACTCTACGATTTGAAAGCAAGCAGTAGCAATACGTTTCAAAATAAAGCTTTTTTATCTCCAGCTCTCGAGACTGTTGCCACTTGAAAAAATGAGAGCGAAAATAAATGTTTCCGGAGTTCTTAATTAATATTTCGGCTGATTAAAATCATACGCAGTCGAAATGGCCTCCCACGAATTTTTAGAATCGTGAATATTGTATTTAGTGTTCGGCAACGTTATTTGTATTTCATGGTAAAACTTAGGAACGTTTTATTAACAAACTCTCGTATTTGAAAGCGAGCAGTGGCAACACTTGTCGAAATAAGGCAAATTTTATCTCCAACTTGCGACAATGTTGCCACTGGAAAAAATGAAAGCGAAAAATACCGCTTCTCCGATTTTTTAATTAATATCTCTGATTTTAACTACTTTTTTTTTGGAAGAAAGTGAACCTTTTCCGGGACTCAGAAAAGAATCGTAGAAAGCTTGGCGATGATAACTGTAGTAGTGATTGATTTATTAGAGGATAAACATACAGACTTTCTTCTTTATATGTATAGATAAGTATTCTTGTTTAATGTCCTGGAAAGATTTTTATCGAAGAAGACCAAAACTAAAAATTTAATTCAAATTGTTATACAAATTGGTATTATTTTATTGTATAACAGAGGTGGAGAGATGATATATTCTCAGAGGAGGAAATGAGACATCGCAAACAATTATGCTTCATTACAGATTCGGAATCTAAGATCAGACTCCGCCCCTCCTCCCATCTGTAAAATCATTAGCTTTGGCGAGAAATATGTTGACCTAGATTCCTCATCAGAGTGATAGTAAATTTTAGATAGTGACCTACGATCGAGCTTCACATCATCAGTTGTAGCAATTATTGTAACAATTATTATTTGATGCTAAAAAATTCCGTTATCATTTTAAATAGTACAAATTTTAGCTACTTCCCTAAATTATCAGCTGTGAACTTTAAATTCTGTAATTGCGATTATCAACTTTATACATTCATTACTTTAAAAATAACTCCTGATAAATTGTTTCTCAAGCTTAAATCTTCAAACTCACGTGCTGACCAGCATCATTGCCGTGGTCAGCACATAGGTTACGTGGGTGGTCACCCACGTGACTGACACGAATGTATCTTGTTTTTTCTGTGTTTACATTTGTCGGTATGGACTCTGCTTTCTAAAATTTTTTACAAAGCAGAGACTTTGTTTTTCATGTGTTCATTTATTGTCATCATTTTGAAATACGCTATAAGTACGCTATAAGTACGCTATAAATACGCTATAAATACGCTATAAGTTTATGTGCTTTATCACCCGACAAAGCAGGTTATAGACTTTGCAATACCTGACTAAGCAGATTTTTGGACTTCACGATTAGTGATTTGTATTCTGTATTTTCATCTTGAAATTATTGTAGTTCCAAGTGTAAAATTACACCACACTCCAAATGTTACAAGAAATAAGTTTTCGAACTGGAAATTATATTTTCATAGTACTTATACTGAGTGTACCCTACATCAGCTCAAGCTCGTTATTAAATCTCTCACCTTCAGTTAAAGACTCTTTTAGTGCCTAGCGGCAGTACTCGTCTATGGATTCGCTTTTTTCGGCGTGAGCCCTGCTGTGCTCTTAAGCATTTAAATAAAGCAACAGCACTAAGGCAAAAACTTCAAATATAGGTAAAAGCGTGTGCTAAAAATTAAGTGCTAAATGCCTATTGTATCCTGAGGACCAACGACCAATGAAAATCTGTTTTATTTTACTGCTCGTTGTGTTGCCACTGCTTGCTTTAATATCGTAGCGTTTCTTAACAAAAAAACTCCTTAAATCAAAAAGAAAGGAGGGAGAACATCAAAATTTGGCTTCAGGTGGAAAGTTGTTCAAAATGCATATATTCAAGGAAAAAATGGAGTGTTTCGAATGTGGGAAAAGTAAGGTCTTTAATGTTAAAATAAAATCTGTCGAGTCAGTAGCAAAATCATTAAAATGGTCAGTGTCAACTGTAAACAAATTGATTAAAGGTTGATTTGAATCTTAAAAAAGGCGAAAAAACGTAATGTGCATCGTCTTTATCCACGACATATCGCCGAATGCAGAACGCGCTGCAGAATTCTGTATGAGAAACATTTCTCCTCACAAAAATGGAACAGTAGACGAATCTTGGTTATACTTAACCAGTTAACTGTGGCGCTCTCGTTTAAGAGTGCGCACCGTTTTGTATCGCCAGAATCGAGCCACGACGAGTATATTCGTCCATCACAGAGTAAGGTGCGCTGGTAAGATATTGGATAAAAAAGATAAATTTATTTTATAAAATTGAAAATTTTATTACTAATATTGACTTATTTAGTTAACACAAACATATATTACATACATAAACTAAAAACGCAATCAATTCAATTAAATATTATACATATAAAAGTAAGAATTTCAATTCCTGCTGAGGAGTGATATTCAGCGAAACAGGTTGCTATACACAATGGGACTTTGCAAATCGAACACCAGTGACGCGATTCCTTCCTGATCTTACGTTTGTAGCAATGCGAACACCTTCGCGTAGGGTTGTTTTTTTCCGATGTTCCGAGTATATAATCCGGAACACGATTCCCGCCTAACTGGTTTAAATGGCCGAGTTTGTGTCGATTTATTTCTTTCAGTTGGATAAGTCGCAAAAGTGTCTTCAATAAATTTGAGCAAAAAGTTGATACGCGATAATGTTCCATTATTTTTTTTTATATAATATGAATGCATTCAGACACATAATGTCTAAGAAATGGAGAAATATCTTTTTGAGTCGTTTTCTTGCTGTGGAGTACGCTATGATAATTCCATCGCTCCTATCCACTCCACCCATTTTTTTTATTATAATCAATCACTAGCTCCGGTTTCTTTGTTGTTATTTTTTTCTCTGTCATTATGTACAGTACTTACTAAATAAATCTCCCTCTTATCTTTCCATTTCATTATACGCATGACGAGTATACTCGTCAATGCACAAAATCGTTCCGTTTCTCCATGACGAGTATACTCGTTAATCACAGTTAACTGGTTAAATGACTGCAATAAAAAAAGATCCATTTAGTATCATCAAAGAAGAGGGGAAAAATTAAAGACATTGTTCATCGAATCTAGAGAAAGTTCTTGGAGGCGATTTATGATTGTTGCTGGTTTTTCATGTAACGGCAAATTAAAAATTAAGAGTGTGGAGAAAAAGGTTAGGATTAATTCCACTTATTATCATAAACATATTTCATACACAATTTTTCAAATATGAAATACCTTCTCTTTAGCCACAGTGCGATCAATCAGTGGAGCTGCATCAAGACAAAGCAAACAGCGGCACGTCAATTTCCACTGTTAATTTCCTGGAAAAAATGTAACAAGAGGCTGGCCATACCCTTCACTCAGATCCCTTTAAAATCTCCTGATCGTTTTGTGCAATTTTGTGCATTTGGACTTAAAAATCGGTTGTCCAAACGTCGACATACAACTTCCTTAGACTTTTGGAAATCTGTTCGAGACAAACGGGATAAAATAACTCTTCCCATACTAGAAAAAGCTCTATTGTCTTGGAAATGACGGTGTAGAAAGATAGTAAAGCAGCGGTGCCCAACCTTATGCTCGCCGATCGTTTTGTATGTGCTCGCCAGGCCGATTAGATACTATGAACAAAAATATTTTTTAAATAACCATTCATTTATATTTCTTAATTGTTAAAATATGAAAAGCATTTATAATCATAAGCGATACCTTGCAAAACGTTATAAAATAATTGATTGCTGACTGATGAACTTGGTAGCGAACGTGGAATCTTATTGCTTCATTCCGATGTTAGATGGCTCAGCAGGGAAAAAATACTTCAACGATTTGTCGAACTTCTTTCGCCAATAAAGCAGTTTTTGGAATCCGGAAACGAAGGTTATAAAGACTTGGACGATAATAATTGGTTATCCAATATGTATTTTCTCACAAATATAACAGCTAAACTGAAGAAACTGAACGAAGATCTCCAGGGAAAAGAAAAAACCCCAATTGTGATGTAAATACGAACCAGTGTCCTTTAAAATGTCCTCTTTTAAGGCAGTAAACAGGAGTTGTTCTTTGAAATCTAAACTCGTGAAAATACATAAGTTGTTGGCAATTTTCGACCTATCGAAATGGGATTAGATGGGAGTTGCATTATCGGAATGGATCGATTCATTAGATGAGTTTATTGTCGACAGTATTTAACTGGAAAATAAGTTCAATATTTCAATAGACGAGCCAAAAATGGCCCCTTCTTTGCTTGCTTTAGGTTTCGGGAATATTTTTTGACTCGGGGGTGGAGCACAATAATGCAAAAGATTAAAAAAGAAAAGAAGTGAGCTAAATTCATCTCAGCGGCCGGTCCGCTCGTGTTATGGAAGATCGTTATTATGTCTTCAGTTACAGTATTGTGAGATTATTAATGATGTAGACTCGGGTCTCGAGGTCAGCCCAGACAGCCGACCGCGCCTACTTGTTGCTCTCGCTGGACGGGCTGGGAGTGGGGGAGGTTCCAGGACTCCTTTTTCCAAGTCATAGTCTTAGGAATTTGGGGAAATAGACTAGAAGAAAGGTTTCTGGAGAAAGTAGCAAGAACTCGAGAAAGGTACTAAAAGGTTTATAGAATTCTATTCCTTCTTTGACGACTTTTGATAACTATTTGTTTACTCTCTTCAGTTCAGTTACTTAAATTATAAAAATATTACGATAAAAATTCGAAATAAATACCTTTTAGCCCATAGTGGTGTTAGGCCAGAAGTGCTATTAGTTTCGAAACGGCATTTTCCATAAAATCGCTACTGTACAAATTGTTGCCACCAAATAATAGAGACCTGCATTATATTTAACGAAACTAAACAATGAAGAGTCTGCATAAAAGTATGTATGTATGTTTCTCGCATTGTGAAAAACCGACTATACCTAGAACCATGAAATTCTGAGTAACGTAGTCCTCCACCCGAACATAGGCACTTGGAAGCTGGAATCTTGTATTTCGAATTTGTTTTATCACCTGTCTCCTATTTTTTAACCTTTATTAAACTTAAAAACGAATTTTTCATTAAGGACCTCGACGATTTCAAAACGAGCAGGGGAAACACATTGTGCGGAATAAAATAATTTATCTCCAGCGCGTGAGACTGTCTGTCAGGAATTCTAAAAATATGCTCATTTAAAAATTATTTTATGCTGATTTTAAACAATTTTAGCACCAAGGGACGTTAGTCTAAATGTTCTCGAAACGTGTATATATGTGCAAGTGAAAAAAACGCCCCTTTGTGCATCATACAAAATCTGAAAGTTTTCAGATTTTTTCCCCTTTAAAATCCTTTTCTTACATTCTTACAGTATTTATTTATTAGTGAAGATATTTTAATTCCTGTGACTTTATATTCAGTGTTATGTCATCCACATCGCCATTCTTCAAATAATTAATGTAGAAATTAAATAAAATACCGCAAAGGTACCCGGATTCCAAAAATTCGTGGGAAGCTATTTTTGACCATTCTCATCTTCGTAAGACTTTAATTAGCTGAAATATCAGTAAAAAAACTCTTAAAACATTTATTTTGGCGGTCAGTTTCCGAGTAGCAACAGTCTCGCCCACTGAAGATAAAAATGTTTATTTCGTAAAGTGTTGCTACTGCTCGCTTTCAAATCTTAAAGTTTCTTAATAAAAAATTTTAAGTTTTACAAAATATGAAATAAAAATAGCATTGCAAAAAATTAAATATATTACTCCCGATTTCAAAAATTCGTGGAATACCATTTCGATGGTTTTCATCTTCGAACGACTTAAATCAGCCGAGCTATTAATTAAAAACTCTGAAAAGGCTAATTTTCGTTTTCATTTATCCGAATAGCAGCAGTCTAGCGCGTTAGAGATAAAAACCTGCTTCATTTCCAAACGTGTTTCAACGCTGTTTTCTCCAAGATTTTTGTTGCAAAATTTGCAAGATTTAGAAAATATGAAATAAAAATAGGATTGCCAAACATTAAATATATTATTCCCGATTCCAAAAATTGGTGGAATGCCATTTCGACTACTTTCATTTCCGAACGACTTTAATCAGCCGAGATATTAATAAAAAACTCTGAAAACACTTATTTTCACACTCATTTTTCCGAATGGCAGCAGTCTAGCGCTTTAGGGATAATAATCTGCTTTATTTCGAAAAGTGTTGCCACTCTCGCTCTTGCAAAATTTTCAAGCTTTACGAAATATGAAATGAATATAGCATTGCCAAACTTAAGAATATATTGTTGATGAAGAAAGTAAGCGATTGAATGTTACGTCAGTGTATGTCGAAAATGTTTCCTTAGTGTCAGCATTTTAAATAAATAGCTGCTATTGGCAACTTTTTTGCTTCAGGTGAGTATAAATTATGCGATATATTAATGTCATGTTGATTCTTTTATTGATATTGTGAAAAGGTTATATTACATTTAATTTGAATCATGACGTCATGCGTATTAATCTTATAATGTTGCGTGGCCCCAACTTGTCAGCAACAGTGGTAGTGACTGCTTTGAACTGTAAATTACACAAACTCGTAAGAAGGGTTTAAATCCCTTTTTATTCCACTTTAGAAATCACTGTTGCGTTCACTTGGCGCTCACAAACTACGCCGACCCGGCGGTGTAACAAAATAGAAAAATACAACTAAAAATAAATGACAGGATGAATAAATAACGAGATCACTACCTACGAGGGTCTATAATCGTAACTAACTTAACCGCGTTCTAAGATACAGCTGAGATTCAGCAAACTTACTGATTAAGAAGTTGAAAGATTCAACGAACTGCCGAAATAGGCACACAGGCCGAAACGCGCGGTTCTTAAATTTCTAATTAACAACCTTCACGCTCGCGATTCAAGAAGCACACTTTCAATCTCGTTTCCCTTCTATTTAAACTCAATTTACCTCTGCTAAAATTTGAATACTCTGCGCGTTCTACTACAATTTACATACTCTGGCATTGGCAATTCTAGGGGAAAGTAAAGGCTTGACAGGAAAGATAGCTTAAAATAAATGTTAGTTAAAATAAATATAAACCCTACAATCTGAAGTGACAAAATGTCAAAAGTTTTGTTTCCTAATTTGGCAATAAAAACATTATTTACTAATGGGTTGTTGCATCGAAGAAATGAACTGTTTTCATTCCTACTGAAATGTTTTTAAACATTTGCTTTTCTGGGGTACACAGAACTTATAAACTTTGATTTGGTTGCAGAGCGTTAGTACTTTTATATTATTTGAATAAGCTAAGTAATAATCAAGAAAAAGTAATTTAATCCACAATAAACTAATTTTTTTTCTCAGATTAGAAAGTTGGCAAATAATCCAGAAAACTGGACTTGCCGATAAATCCAGAAACACGTAAACGAACTGACAACAAGCCTAAACTAACTCGGTTCCGAAAACTGAATAATTCAGATAATTGGTATTTTGGATGTCTAGAATCTAGATAATTAGAATGCTGCTATGTTTTGATCTTGGAGAAAATTTTCAGAAAATTAAAAAAGAAACTGCTTTCGAGCCTTTCTTGATTATTTCAATGATCCACAGAACGATCCGTCAAAATGCGGGTTCTGGAGGAATCGTAATGTACCAGGTGTCAATGAGAGTGGTCACGCAAGGGCAGTTTTCGATCCGCTCTGGTGCGAGAAGGCCAATACGAAATCAACTATCCTCCGCGAGGGCCCGAAACAAAAATGGGCGTTTGCAGATCCATTCATTAGAGCCCCTTTAATTGCCACTCGCAACCGGAACTCGAGAGGTGCGAAAGGGTTAAGAGGGCTCTGGCTCATAAATATGGAAATGCGAGGCCGAGCTGATTCAAATGAGAAATAATTTCGTTTTCAGAGTTAGAGAAGCTGGCCCATTCCGTCGGTTTCATAGGGCAGGAAAGATCCCATCGTCTTTACCCTAACCCTAAATTTATTAGAGTTTCGGCAAATCCGTCATCACTCTAAACGGTTTCTGAAGTAAGTTTAGCACAAATGATTCATTCGTTTTGAAAAAGGCTATACTTTCAAAGATATTTTAAGTCCACACATGAAAGATACATAAAAAGAACCACAAACTCACCAATTTTGTACACCCTCTGCAAATATTCAGTATGTGTCCCGATGGTGACACGACACAGGTCCAGAAGATAATCGAGCTCGTTCCATACATTTTGTAGCATTGTTGTCCTGATGTTCCTCATGTCAATTGACCGGATCTTCGAAATACCATAAAAGTGTGTGTTAAGATTTTGCGTCAACAGTTGCATTTCAAACAGTACCATGTATAGCTTCTGCAACAATTAAAGCCGGAGGGTAACGCCCGTCGACTAGATTTTTGCGTCAACATCGGAGGACGAAGATTTTGCCACCAAGATGATACTCGGTGATGAAGCAACTTTCCACGTATCCGGGAAACTTGGTAAAATAGTGAAAAAAAAACTTGGTGAGATTGTGGTTCTTTTCACATATTTTTACTTCCTTGTACGAAGTAAAGTGGAAGTATTGTAATCGCGAAAAGTTTCAGGCATCACATTTCAACGCAAATATCCATTTTCACCGCTACCGAATGCAATTTAACGATGTTTTTACGTGACATCTGCACGTAAGGACAGGATAAAGAACTCTTTTCCCACAAAAAAATTGTAAAACTAATTTAAAATGAATTCTAAAGAGAATTTTTCGTAGCGTCTGTGCGTACGCACGTATGTATCTCACATAACTCAAAAACGAGTATCCTCAGAAAGTTGAAATTTTGTATGTAGGACTACTATAACATTTAGATGTGCACCTCATATTTTGGTTGATATCGGTCGCACCAAATGTATATAAATATATGCATATATATATATCCACTCTCTTACTCCGCTCAGTGGTCTCAGTTTCTTTATTCTTATATGTTTGTAACTTGTGCATTTTTTGCTTTGAAAATGACTGAATTATGTTGTTCTTATCTTCCGGTTAAGGTTTTTATGCCTTTAGTGAATCTGTATGCAATATTTTTAGAATTATCATCAATTTAAAAGTTATTTAAGTGCCGTTATGCCTAATAATTTTTTTGATGGCGGTCATTGCTTATTTACATTTGAAACAGCAGAATAGTCGATTTGTTGCCAATCTAGAGAAAGTAAGCTTCGCAATAACAAAGACAACGCCTTCATTTATTATTGCGAATTAAATCATGCTGAATCCTTTCTGGAATTTTTTCGAGGAAATAATTGTTTAAGATTTACTTCGTAATTTTTAATGTAGATATTTTGAGTTTTTATGTGTTTTTGCCTTGTCGCGAATTGAGAACTGAATTAATTGAATGAGAAATACTGAATCGTCTGTGAAAAACTGTTTCTTTTTTGTTTTGGTTGCTTAATTTATTTTATACATCGTTCTAGATTTATTATAGTATTTGAAGAGAACATGTGGCAGCGATTAGATAATTCTTAAGATGATATAAATTTTGTGCATTCTGAGTTAAAAAAGGAATGAAATATAACGCTGTTAAGTAAACCTAGGGCCAGAGTGTCGCTATGTTGAACAAATATAATGAATTTTAAAGAATGCATTTATTCTATTGTGGTTTATGCGCTATCGACGAAGTAGATTTAATTCAATCCAATAAGTTTAAATGAAATGCAACAAAAAATGAGTATAATTTAATATTCCGGACAAGGAAGTCTTGTGGTGCACACATCAGATTTTTCATGTGCGTGCCCGTAATACTTTTCAAGATATAGCTTTTTCAAAATGAATGAATCATTTATGCTAACCCTGTATATACGTGCCGTGTCACTAACAGTACATATAGAACAGAGATATACGTAACTGGAAAAATTTCGGCAATTATTACGATGGTAGCCATTGTATTTCGATACATTTAGTTAACGTCTTGTATTACAATTAATTTCTTAGGTTGTTCTCAGCCAGCTCTGTCTTAAACAGTTCTTAAACAGTCATCCAAGACGACTGTTGGCAATCATGTGAAATGTGCTCTTAAAGCTTGTTGAATATTAAAATATGTGAGGTAAATTATCTTTGGAATCACACTGTCAATATCTGATCACTATTCTTTACTATCAGCAATAATTTATGTGCAAGATCAATGCTACTTTCACAGTTTCTTGCTTATCACTAGATAATATTAGCTTTCTTCTTCCTTACTACCAAAGAACTTTATCGCACTGCAATTCCAACACATTTTCCTTTTCAATTTTAATATTTTTCTTCTACGTGAAGTGGATGCGATTTATAAAGAAGTAACACTCCCAAAATAATCCTGGCAAAGCGCAAACATAACTTTTCTGCCTAATTTCAAGTTCATTGCATTTTTTTAAAGTTTTCTGAATAAAAAATTATTATTTCCTCTCTCAGGATGTAAATTAATTATATCTTTAAGTGCAATTTTTTTGGTTAACATTTTCTTTATTGTTAAGTTAGTTAAAAAATATTTAATCTCGCTTGAGATAACTTAAGAACTTTAAGGTAAATTACTCTCTCACTCCAGTATGGAGATAAAAGTGTCTTTTTTCCGTACGTTTGATAATACACGAAAGGTTTAAGAAAAAATAAATCTGAAAGGTTTCAGATTTTAGCCGTCACCCAAAAGGGTTGTTAAGGTTTTTTACACTCTCACTGAGCTCGCAGTCTACTGGTCTGCTGTTACACTCATTCTTACTAGTCCTTCTTTGGTGTCTTTTTAGCTTAATTGTTAAGCATCATTTTCTTCCAACTTACGCCATTTACAGCTCAACAGCAAAATTACAAACATTTTAAAATAAGCATAGCAGTATACGTTTAGAGTACTCAATGTAGCCTTAAATGTTGGCATACATTTTCATTTTTTCTTTTAGTCTTTTCTAAGTTCATGATATCGATATTCAGTTTTCTTTAGTAAGACGGATAACAGAATTTTTTTTTTTTTTTTTTTTGTCTTTCATTATTAACTTTTAATGTGTTAACTTTATTTATTAAATAGCATTGTGATAAGGTCGCATAAAGCTTCTTTGTCTAGGATGAGTTTTCAGAGTGCAATAGTTTTCATATCTGTGGTGAAATCCTGTGCCTTTGTTAACGATTCCGGTTGCTGCCTCGAAGGTCGCTCCAGTGGACAAAGGGGTAAAAGAAGTCTTTTCATCAGGGTCAGGAGATGGACACTTTGTTAGGTATGAGTGAACGAATCTCCCCCTTCTGGGAGTTCCGCGCGAGTAAACACAGGGAGATAAAAAAGATGGTTTGAGAAGAGAGAAAAACTTTTATGTTTAAAGCTATGGGCATGTTGGCCTGCTAAGAACGATCACTCTTCGTGTATAATGCGTTAGAGCATTTTTCCTGTTTAGAGCTATGGGCATGTTGGCCTGCTAAAAACGACCATTCCTCGTGTATAATGCGTTAGAGCATTTTTCCTGTAACAATATTCTGAAAGTACGGGATTAAATATTTAAATATATTCTAGTCCCACATTGTCAAGATGTGTAACTATTACGGTTTTTATCTTATTAAAATTCATGTTACTGTTAAAACTTGAGTTAGAAGTTCATTTCAACCCGGTGTCACAACCCAGGATGCCATACATATTTTCATGCCCTTTGTGTTATTTCTTTAAAAACTAGCCGCTCGCCCGTTGAGCCGCCTAAAATAATTCATATTAAAAAGAAAAATTATATAATGATTTTAATGAGTCAAGCTAGTGCATTTAAAAAATATTGAATATTCCTGATTAGATAATTCATGATTTTAATACATGGTCATTTAAACCAATTACATTAAAAAGTAGGAAAAAATATTCTTAGAGTTGTGTTTATTACTTTTAAATCGTTCAGTTTATTGACCAGTAATACTCCAGTTTAAATTTGAAAG
Organism: Stegodyphus dumicola; assembly: GCF_044657685.1. NCBI lineage: Eukaryota > Metazoa > Arthropoda > Arachnida > Araneae > Eresidae > Stegodyphus > Stegodyphus dumicola. The sequence goes on along the minus strand of NC_140773.1, from coordinate 224,360,510 downwards.
TATCTTGGACATTACTGAATAGCAACACTCTGGCTAATGGAAAATAAAAGTATTTTATTTCACGTTTTGGCAATACATTACTTTTATACATTCGAATTTAATTAAAATTGAAAGCTAAATACCTTACATTTTTCGGATGGCAACAGTCTCGCGCTCTGGGGATAAAAAGTATTGTATTTCGAAGTGTTGCCACTGCTCGCTTTCAAATCGTGAGTTTGTTAATATAAAATTCGTTATTATAGTTTTACAAGATATAAAGTAGCTAATAAAACAATTCTAAACTTGTGCTTCGAGATGCACATGGTCGGCTGGTGGACTACGTTATTCAAAACTGGATGGCTATAGGTGCCGTCGCTTTCTCACAGTTGCGCAGTAGTTTCTTTTCTGAAACTTAGAAAGTCTTTGCCAATGAATCGAAATGCCTTTAGTCAATGAGCTAGTAGGAATCGAAAGATCATGAGCACTTTAAAGCTTATATGTATCTACATTATAATAGGGGGACCGGAAAGTAATGTCGCTTTTTTACATTAAATTCAAACGAATAAATTTGTAACAAGTTTTTATTTTTAATCAATAATATAAGCACCCTCCTTATTAGCAACCTTTTGCCATCTAGTGTGCCGATTTCAATCCCAGACCGATAAAAATCAATTGGTTTATGAGTAAAATATCTCGAGATATAATTTTGGACATCATCCAAAATTTCAAATTTTTTTGTCGCTAAGAAAATGTTGTAGGGATCGGAATATATGGAAATCCGAGGGTGCGATATCGGGCGAATATGGTGGTGAGGCAGTACCTCCCACCTCAATTCATTATATTTTTCCAGTGTCCGTCTTGCACAGCGCAGTCTTGCATTGCCGTGTTGCAGAATGACGCCTTTTCTGTTGACAATTGATATTTTTCGATTAAAGATTGGTTCACTCCATCCAATTTTTCACAATAAAGGTCTGCATTAACAGTTTGTCCAGGTTTCAGAAATTCAAAATAAACAATTCCAAGAACATTCCATCAAACATCCAGAAGCGCCTTTTCGGGATGTAAACCCTTTGTAACTCCTATTAAAACTACCTTTAGAGTTTTGGATTATCATATAGGACTTATTTTTTTGTCTCCACTCATCAAACGATCAAAAAAGGTTCTGTAAGGTACCGTTGAAGCAATACGTTACACGTGATGGATAGGTTGGCTTTGTTTTTTTCGGAAAGATTATGGGGGACACCTGCTTGCTTATTTTCCTGCTTTGCTCCATCCAATTTTTCACAATAAAGGTCTGCATTAACAGTTTGTCCAGGTTTCAGAAATTCAAAATAAACAATTCCAAGAACACTCCATCAAACACCCAGAAGCGCCTTTTCGGGATGTAAACCCTTTGTAACTCCTATTAAAACTACCTTTAGAGTTTTGGATTATCATATAGGACTTATTTTTTTGTCTCCACTCATCAAACGATCAAAAAAGGTTCTGTAAGGTACCATTGAAGCAATATGTTACACGTGATGGATAGGTTGGCTTTGTTTTTTCGGAAAGATTATGGGGGACACCTGCTTTGCTTATTTTTCCATTCTGCTTTAAATGTTCTTGGATGGTCGACCAAGGTTGGTTAAGAGTGTTTGACATGGATTTGCTTCCACTTCTGCCTTTAGCATGTTGTTGTCGACATGCGCAGAAACGTCATTACTTTCCGGTCCCCCTATTATTATCTTAACCTGAAACAATACAACTCGGATATTAAATAAGCTTAACATAATAGTTTTAGTTAGTTTGAGTCCCACTGGGTAAGGTGAATTCACGCTTCTATGAGCTTTGTATTTGTTTTCGAAGAGTGAGTCAAGAACTGTAATATAATCCAAGCCAGGAGAGTCACAAATTACTCGCAGGAAAAAATATTCAAGAAGATCGAGGAACATTTCTTTCATTCCTGCAATTAGGAATTCAAGAACTTACTATTACGTTTTCCCAAAACTGAATCACCCACTCCTTTTTTTCTCTACTAAAGGCTTTCTGGAAAACCAAGATGAATTCGGAACTTCTTATTGACATTTTATTATAGAAGATACAGAACACAGAACACTAGGAGGAAGGGGCACCCAGACCTGGCAAGCTCCAGGCTGCCTTTGCACAGTTAAACGCCCCAACCCCTAGAGGCGATCCATGGAGGCATCACCTCCCGGTCAACCCAGGTGGACAATTTTTGTTTCACTAAGTCTGGATAAAAAGTCACAAATTCTATGGTGGACGGCTGCGCATCCACCCAGAAAGCATGAAACAGAGTTCGACATCGACCGTCCCCAAGTGTTGATCAAGGGGAGCATAATCCCTAAGGACAACCTTCGATAACCTAAGGACAACTCATGTAACGACTCCACAGACAAGGGGTAGACAAGACAGTATCATATGAGTCCTGCCGAGCCTGAACCATCCTCCGAATGAACGCAGGTACTAGTCCTGTGAAGCGTAGTTATTTACACCGTGGCCGAGACTGCCTAAGTGCTTCCCGCCCAGCTACTTCCCGCCCAACTGGGATAGTAGTTAGCGACGCTGACTACCATTCCCAAGAACCCGGGTTCGAATCCTGGAAAAGGCATGGACATTTATAGTGTCTGGGTGGCATGGGAGCACTGTACATATCCGTTCCACCTCGAGTTTTAAAGGAGAGCCGCCTGGGGGTGGAGAGTCGTGCAGTCACCTGTATGGTGTCCAAGGCTCTTTACAACGACAGGTAAAATCTTATAATGAGGAGCTTCTGCTCTAATATTATACAAGCGAGATCAATCGCAACAACACCAAAAATAGACCATCCACTTAACGCTTTGCGGCACAGTGTGTCCGGTCTGGACACACCTAAAAATTTCCTTCTCTATGCACCGAAAAATTGAATGAAAAAGGATTTATAGAATCTTCTTAATTTATAGTAGATGGCAGCTCAACACAAACCAGTCCATATATTTTAGCCATGTTTAGTTTTTTAAGACCCTCATTTTTCAAAATCTTCCAGATTTCTTTTAGGGTATAAAAGGAATTGTTTGAAAAGAAATTTCTATGTTATTTTTTTGGCTGTATGCTAATCTTCCTTATTCTATATTATTTTTAAATGTTTACCTTGAAATCTTGCCTAAAATCAAGCGGCGAACCCTAGGTGTGCCCAGACCGGGTTCACTGATAATCTAAGACAACTGAGAGTCTGTATTCTTTGTTTCTCCGCATCCCATCGGTCAGTTCATTGACAACAATGCTCGTTTCAGCACTCTTTTCTAAGCTCTATTCAATCAGTGTGCCACTTTGGGCCCACCCACAGAATTAAAACGATAAGTGCTATCTTTACAAAACTCCTCTAGGCCTAATTAGATTGCCTACCTTTTTTTTTTAAATCAACACTACGACTTTAAAAGGTAGCGTGCCGGAAAAGGTTAATCTTAAACTTTTTTTTTTATTTATTTAAAGAAAAAGTAATCCTCGTGCACCACAAAGTATCACAATAATCTTAAACGTTGAACGAAGGAATCCCTCTCTTAAGGGGACACGGGACGTTTAAATGAAAAATTTTTTACTTTTTGTTCAAACTTTAAAATATTTTTCAGTTATGTGTATTGTGCATGTATTTACCTAAATATACAATTTTATAATGATAGGGGTAAAAGTTTTCAAAAAAAAAGTAAAATAATTTTATGTATTTTTCCGTTTTATACTTATATTCATATAGCCCCTTGCGCATAAAAACTAATCAGAAACTTACAATAATTTTCTTAATGAATCTATATCAAATGATAAATAAAATTGGGCATGCATTTTAAAATAGGATGAAACATCATCGAAAAATAAATTATTTATTAAATTTTTCACAATTTTTTGAATTTTTATGGGTCATTATTTTACGAAAAGCCTAACAATTCCTAGAAAAGTTCATCAATAGTAAAATGGATGCACAGTTCTCTTATGAATAGTATTGGAATGGTATAAATCAAGTATGAAAATAATTCGATAACAATTAAAACGCAAGAGATAAAATCAGTACTCAAAATTTTCAAAAATCTGCAATCCGGGAAAATGCAATATAAAGATTTACTTTTACTTACATACCTGAAAATGACTTATAAATGCTTCTGCATTCTATTATATTACTACTTCATTTATTAGTTCTTTCTCAGCTCAATTTTGTTCATTTGGTTTAAGCAGAATCAATTTTATGTGCATATGCTCTGTAGACAAGCATAAAACACGGTACACACCGTAGACTTGTATTTACTTGCTAATCTACTTTTACCTATATTTCAAATATTACTGTCTAAAAATTTTCTTCAGTTATTCTGCATAGTATTGAAAATACAATATTATATAAATGAAATGGATTTGATCTATTTAAGTCTTCGATTGATTACACAATGGCAATTTGAAACAAAAGTGCGTCAAACTCTTTCTGAATATTGGTAGCGAACATTCGGTTACAGAACAGTTTTCACTGTCTCTTGGTATCAAAGCAATGGATAGGAAAGCTTGCAATAAATGTGTTGCTCAGCTTGTAAATGTGATCAAGGGTATAAAAGAGAAGGTATTTGAGTTGTCAAGAAAATAGTAAGGGAATAACATGAAAGCTGGTATCCATCTATGAAAGGTGAGTATATTATCGACACTGGAGTGTCGTTTCATGGTATATGGCATAAATGTAGACACAATTCCTTGAATTCTATTGGCTGTGCTAATTATTTTTTGACTGATTTAGCAATTGATTTTGTGGTAATAAACTATATATTTACTAAATTTTATGCAACTTTTTATACTTGATAATGACATCAATTTGAATATATTTTAATATTTATGGGAAAAAAACTAAATGCATAAAACATACTTTAATTATTTTGGAAAGTATATCAAAATGTGATTGTTCGATGGTAGAAAACTTTTACAGTCGAAAAGATTATATATAAGTAGCATAAAAATTTAAACATAGGTCAAAACAGAGTTAAATAACTTGATATTCAATTTTATGTACATTTTGATATTCATAATCACAATGCTTTGAAAATACTTAAATATTTCAGGTTCAACATGACTAATTAAAAACATACACAAAATTATAATGCATAGAAAATTCCTTATAAAAATAGAATAAAATACAAATTCTGAAAAAAAAAAAGGTACTCTATTGTTATCGGGACCACATTAGCATATGCACATGTATATGTATGTATGTATGTCCGTATACATGGTGTGTGTATGTATGTCCATATACATGTGTGTGTATGTATGTCCATATACATGTGTGTGTATGTATTTCCGTATACATGTGTGTGTACACACATATATATACATAAGTACATATTGGCATGCATACATGAATCCAATAATCCACATATATGCATATACACACATTACATGCATATAGACACACATTTCTGAATCCCGTCCTGATAACAGAAGAGTACCAAAAACAAAACTTGGTACTGCGCCATGCATTTTTTAAATTGTAAATCATCTTTTAGTTAGAAGAATAGTTTACAAATGGCTCGCACACATACAGTACTTTTACGCTAAGCAAATACACATATTCCAAAATGTGTGGAAGACACATAATGGAAAAGTACCAAAATTATACGCAACAGAAAACACAGTTTGAACTTAGTTTTCGGTGTAAATATGCTAAATCTCCATTGTTTTTAAAAAGCTCCTACACTGTATGTTATACCTTCATTTTTTAATTGTTTCTTTTCCATTTTACTTTTGTTAAACTTTTTTTTAACAAAAGCAGTTTTATATGTCACACTGTTTCTCAGAGTACTTTGTTTTAAACGTCGGCCATCCCATTTCTTAGCAATACATAATGCTGGACTGTTTGTAATCGAAGGGTTCTTTACATGTGCGAAAGCCTACATTTCCCATATTAAACTGGCTTATTCCTGACAGAGCAGCCAATTCTAGCCTTCGCTTTGAAACAAATACTTCTTTCGGGCAATGATGCCAAATTAAATTGTGCAGACTTTCATTTGAGTTCTGTGTTTTTCATTTGAGCATCGTTTCAACATTTCATCATTTGCTAATCGCTGGTAAACAGGAAGTATCTCAGATACTACCTTTTCAGATAGAAACGTCTTCATAGTACTATGGTTAGGAATTTGTGTGCCTTTGGCTAAAGTTCTATTATAAAAGCACCAAGATTCACTTCCTGAAGGACACTTTTTATGTTGTGGATTGGTATTTGTAGAGCAGCAATGATACAGGGAAGCAAATATTGGAGTTTTCATTTTTCCTACATCTGGTACATTATCTCTGATTGCTTTCCGGTAATAGTTTGTTAGCTTAGCTATAGTTTGTTCTGTAAGATTTCCTTTCTTTTTACCACTCAAACATTCTCCCTTTATCTTCCATTCTTTTACTTTATTGCGTAGCCCAGTGCCAAGTCTTTTCGCAACATGATTTAAACACTCTTCCTTTACTCTTCCTTATCACAATAGACTTTTAAATTTGAAAGGTGTATAAATGATTTTGCATCCCCATCCGAAAGAATTACGGTATATCGCATTTGACATTTTTCAATCGAACGTTTGCACAGTATCTCAGCTGCGAATACTTCCGTTGAAGTGGAAGAACGATCATAGTTCTTTTCGCACATACCTGAGGTTTTGTGGGAATCGAACCACACAGCATATTCCGCGCTATCAACACCCAAATCATGGGCAGTAATTTTACAATGATGGCAGTATTTCGAAATTATCACAAAATCAATAACAAGGCCAGACAAAATATCAATGACACAGCCAATACAATATAAGGAATTATGTCCACGTTTATGCCACGTGCCGTCAAACGACACTCCAATGTCGATAATATCCTCTCCTATCTTAGATGGATATAAAATTTCATGTTGTTCCCGTATTGCTTTCCTCGACAGCTCAAAGACTTTCTCTTTTATACTCTTGCTTTCTTTTACAAGCTGCACGACACATTTATCGAAAGTTTTCCTGTCCACTGTTTTCATACCAACAGACATTGAAAACTGTTCCATAGCAGAATGTCCTCTACCAATATTTAGAAAAGCTTCAACCATGTTTTTGTTTATCTCAAAACGCCGCTGTTCAGCCAGTCGTGGACTTGAATATGTTGAGCCATAATATGTATTGCATAAATTAGACATTATCTGTAGCTTTGAAGAATAACCAAAATTATCATATTTGTTTACTTTTAGTTCATTTTTATTGCAACACTGACACCTAAGTTCTTTCAGTAAATGAATCCACATATTATCACACATGACAGTGTAAGTAGAAGCATTACACTGGTGTGCAAAAATTAAGGACGAGACGGTTCTTTCAATATAACTTTGTACAAAAGCTTTACAAATCAACACATTTAATACCGTAAGATCCCCAATACGTAAGGACATGAGTAATGTAAGCAACACTTACTAAAAGAGAAATCAGAGGGATAAAAAGAAGCTTTATTGAAAAAGTAGCATGGAGCGCAATGCGACTGAAGGCCAAAACATCCCTGTGATGGGTGTCCAGCAAGAAACATCCGGTCTTTAATAGGGGATATGATCTCCCCTGACTGCTTGGCAGGTTTCACAGCGTCTGCCCATGCTGAGAATGAGGGTGTCAATGAGTTGTTGAGGCATTGCTGCCCATTCGTCTTGCAGCGCCAATCGAAGCTCCGGAATCGTTACTGGTGGTAAGGTACGAGCTGCCAAGCGTCTGCCTAGAAAATCCCATACATGCTCGATGGGATTGAGATCCGGAGATCGTGCCAGCCAATCCATACGTTCAATATCCTCACTCTCTAAGAGCTGTTCGGCAGCTACTGTGCGATGACACGGTGCATTGTCGTCCATGAAAAGGAACTGCTGACCCATAGCGCCTCTAAAAAGACGCACATATGGAAGAAGAATCTCGGAACAATAACGGGTCCCGTTGACTGAACCTGCGTCGAAGATGTGAAGGTCTGCACGACTACCAAGCATGATGCCTCCCCAAACGAGAACACCGCCACCTCCATACCTGTACCTTTCAATGATGTTCGAGGGATGATTGCGGCTTCCCCGCTCTCTCCAGATGAGTATGCGATGAGAATCGCTTCTCAGACTGAATCTGCTGTCATCTGTAAAGAGTACTCGTTCCCATTCATTGTCTCTCCAATTCCGGTGTTCCCGGCACGACAGAGAACGCCTTCTCCGATGGGCAGGCGTTAGAGGTACACACCGTACAGGGCGTCGTGCAAACAGACCACAACCGTGCAGTCTTCTGGCCACGGTAAAACGCGATATCGGTCGTCCAGTAGCCTGTGTCGTGTGTCTAGCTATTTCTCCCGCTGTCTGCTGCCTGTTTCTTCTGGCCTGTAAGGCAATATACCGGTCATCTGCGGGTGTGGTTCCTCGTGGACGACCACTACTAAACCCTCGGATAGCTGTTCCTGTAGTTTGAAATTGTCTCCAAAGTCGTGAAACGATGCTGTGAGCAATTCCGAACTCTGCAGCCACACTTGCCACACTGCGGCCTTCCTCCAACTTCCCAATGATTCGACCTCGGGTAAAAGCATCCAGATGTCGTCTAACAGATTGATTATTCGCCATTTCTCGCTGAGGCAGCAACTCGGTGTGATTTTAACTGCTATACGGCGTGCAATCTCTTTGCCAGAAATACTGATCTTACACCGACAACATGCTTTATACTACTCAGACACTCCCCCATTACGTCTACCTGCATATCTGCGCATGTGCTACCGTACATCACCTTACTTAATCTCCTGATTGGTCTTTCTGTCCGCTCTGCCTCTTCGTTCAGCTGATATGCTAATTTTTCGACTTCGTCCTTAATTTTTGCACACCAGTGTATTTTCCACTAAATCATCATTATTTCGAGCATTACTGAAGAAACACAACTTCTGTTCCGTCCTGGACATTTTACTATTGTTTAATGTTATACTCTGCGTGTCAGCACAATCAGAATGTAGTAACTCATCTACATCAGAATATTGTGAAACATCAGCATTTGGATTGCATACTTTGTGCAAACCAGTATCAAAACATTCAACAGTTTCACTTTTGCATTTATTCCATCTTTTATTTGCTTTATTGCCTGCACGTCCCCCCCTTTTTTTTTTGGAAGAACGGGACACAGGTTTTCGCCATCTGGAACTCATAGCATGCATACCTTCGATTTATAAAAACAAATCACAAATATAAGCAAACGAACTTCCCCGTGCCGCTAAATGTAAACAAAACTCAAAGTAGTTCCTGTTGCCATTCACGGAAAGAATAATATGTATGTTGCAGTTCCTACAGTTCGAAATAAAATGAGTTAGTGGCTTGTTTGCGAGTGCAAAGTCTGAAAAACAAATATGGCAGCCCTTTAAATGCCCTTTAAACGCATTTAAATGTCCATGTCGAAAACGAAATTTCCTTATAAAATGCTTAATTTTCATCGCAACTTAAAAATTCTTTTTTGTAAACATCAAATTTCGAATTTTTGAAGGAAATTTACGAATCTGAACGTCCCTTGTCCCCTTAAGGTTCTAGTGTTTGTCGTGTCTTGTCGTAATAAACTTAGTCCTAGTGTTTCTTGCGGTAATGGAATATCAAATTCTTCCTAAATCAATAAGTTTGTTCATTAAAGGTTTAGAATTTCCCTTTTCCGTGAGGTTTTTTTGACTTGTGACTTTATCGCAGTCAAGTGATTTTTTATAAACTCTAAGTTTATTTATAACTGACATGTTTATTGAAGAGAATTGATACTCTTTGAAGATACTATTTGAGAGGTGAAGGTTATTAGGAGGTGAATATTGTGTGGAGGCCTGAAAACCCGAGACCCAAGGACTGATAAATCAAGGTGTAGCTCTCAGATTTTCAGCCCCCTGCACACATAATATAATTCTCCATAACCCGCATAACCCACATAACCCAGAATAGTAAGCCCTTAAAGAACTCTTTTATCTAAAGCTACAAACAGTCAACGAAGGAACTCAGTTGCTGTTGCCAGTAGAAAGTGCAAAATACTCAGAGCAGAAGTTAGCGCTTTAGAAATTCATGTTTGAAAGGTTTGTGTTAAAATTACGTCCTCTTTAAATATCAGACTCATGCGGGGCTGTGTGTTTAATTTGTTGTCTAATTCTGTTTTGACCATTAAGTAAATAGTCTTTTCTACGGACCTCGTTCTGCCTAACGAACCGTTTTTGGACAGCCGGTTGAAGTCACGCTTGATTAGTAACCAAAAGAGTCTGCTTTCTCTCTACGCCTAGAGTTCTGGCGAATTCATTTAATGGCGAATGAAAGAAACTCACGAACAATCGAAAATCAGAAGCGGAAACTTGTGTGATTGGTGAGATGGCGATGCAGTTCACGCCCTTTATAGCCGATTTGGCGTCGGTTACGCTTCGGCGAAATTATTATGATTTTTTTTAGCGTTTTATTTTGTTTGATGCATTGGGATTTCTATATCTTTTAGCTATTAGGTTAAAATAAGGGGTTTCTCTTAGCAGTTCTTTTCTTTTACTTTTTAAAATATGCGTTGCCAGAAAGAGAACTGTGCGTAATACCTAGTATTTATTACGCATGGGACATTCGAATCCTCAAATGCCACGAATTCCAAAATGTTTCGACATTCAAACATTCGAATCTTTTCACATTTTACGTCATTCGATTTTTTTTTTTTTTTTTTTTTTGAATCTTAAAATAAAACAACAGACAGCTCAAGACTTCGGAAATATTAGATATATTGATGTTCGATAGAAATAATTATGAACATATAATGAATTGTTTCAAGTTCAGTGATATTTGGTATCAATACCGGCGAGAGCATTGCCCAGGTTTTATGTCTCCTGCTTCAGAAAGCCTAATGACTCTACAAGGTTAAAGGAAGATACATTACAATTGGTTTGGAAGGTGGTTCGTTTTATCGGCACAAGTCGTTCCACACATCGAAAATCATATAAACGTGAGTTTACTTGTCATATATCTAATTGATGGACTATGGTGATAGGCATGCTCGACCGAAGTGTGTAATGCAATTTGTCTTAATCTCTGTAACAACTTTTCTGCCTGAGGATGCTGTCAAAAGAGGTCGGCTGCAACAATCTATCTTTGATACGTTTCTGCATGCTGGATATTTCCGGATTCACCAAAATGTGTCTTTATTAGTAGTTACGTTGATCTCAGTATTCGCTTTTTCGCAGCAAAGATGTTCATAAGGGCCAAAAAGTTGCTAAAATTCGGCGTCGTTTTTCTCTGTATAGGGCTAATAAACTCATTCCTTGACTACATTCATAGTAACTTGTGAAATGACAGGTCAGGTCAGGTTTAAGTGAGGCACCAAAACTGCTTCATAGACATGTTAAACAATTTGACACGACATGATGATTAACATGCTCCTTTCTAACTTTAAGTTTCTCTCAAAAAGTCTTTATGAGAGCATCCTTCCCCCTCTCCACCATCATGTGTTTTGCCATTTTCAAATAACCTTGTAGTGTTCCTCTCTTTTATCTATTAACTAAATGTGGAAGAACCTAGTGAACTATTAAGCGAATAATTAAGCAAAGTCCAAAAACATAAACGGAAAATTCAAGAAGGGTTAATTACCCTTTATCGCTCAAACTAAAGATGTACAGATGGTTCCTTTCTCAGAACGTACAACAAAGCCTCAACTTGGGCTTAAACTAAAAAAATATAAGAAAACTAATTATTAACTAAAGAGATTTAGCCGATGCTAACACAATTCTAAACTAGTTGGCCTATAAATATCGAATTAGCTAGTGAAGCTATCAAGGGCCCGTAATACGGCCAAGCATAGCAACAGCTTAAAGAGACGTGCTCAAAAGGAAAACGCGCACTAGTTTAAAGTTCGAAGTCGGCGTAACTTCCACTGAAATACTACTCCTTCTCATTTGCATTGAACATGATTCTAAAATCTCATTCTGGTAAGGATTTTACGAGCTGAGGAGTTTTGACTTAAAAATAACCGCTATAAACTTAAGATAACCCTTACAACCTAATGTAATGTAATCTTAAAACGTGTAATCTTAAATGTAATCTTAATGTAATTTAATCTTAAAACCTAATGTAATCTTAAAACGTGGGGACTTACCGCATGTTTTACATCTGTGAGGTTTTATCTATTTATCTTTTAGCTAATCGTTAATTTTTAGTGCTTTCCTATCGCTCTCTTTTCACCCACGCTTTTTCATGCCAGAATGTAAACGAGATGGCGAGCGTTTATTCAGCGATATGGGACCCACATAAAAAATTTCCATAGGAAAATAAGCTAGTTCTCTCTCATTTAATCAGCAACAATGGCTCGCGGTTTTTAATGATTTTCGTCTTTCTAATCAAATGATCGTAAAAGCTCAAGCTCCATTCAATATTTCACTTATATTCAATTGTAGTCGATTAAATGTAGCAAAAAATGGATCATAATTAATCAGAAATCAATAACGCGAACAAACAAACACATAAACATATACTCTTCTTTATATGTACAGATTTTGTAAAACTTATACATTTTTGATTAGCAAACTCTACGATTTGAAAGCGAGAAGTAGCTACACTTTTCGAAATAAGGCATTTTTATCTCCAAAGCTCGAGACTGTTGCCACTGGCAATAATGAGTGCTAAAATTTGTGTTTTCAGAGTTTTTTTAATTAATATTTCGGCTGATTAAAGTGGTACGAAGATGGGAACTGTCGAAATGGCTTCCCACGAATTTTCGGAATCCGGAATAATATATTTAATGTTTGGCAATGCTATTTTTATTTCATCGTAAGTTTAGGAATTTTTTTATTAACAAACTCTAGAATTTGAAAGCAAGCAGTGGCAACAACTTTTGAAATAAAGCGGATTTTCATCTCCAGCTTGTGAGACTGTTGCCACTCGGGAAAATGAGGGCGAAAATGATAGTTTTTCAGAGTTTTTAATTAATAGTTCTGTTTTAGCTATTTGGTTTTGGAAAAAAGTGAACGTCGAGCGTTTCCAAGACCCAAAGAAGAATTTTAATAAGTGCGGTTACGATAACTACAGTAGTGAATGAGTTATTAGCGAACAAACACAAATACTTTCTTCTTTATATATATAGATAACTTACGCAGAGAAAGAGATCTTTTTGAAGAAACCGGCAGCTATTTTCTATCGATATTCTTTAGTTTCTTTGAAGAATTCGAGAAAGGTGAGCTTCCCCGTTCTCACGCTCCTGGAATGGAAATTTAATCAAAAGAAAGCGTTAAAAAGAGAGAAGAGTCACGAGAGATCAAGGCAGGGACGCAATTATGCTAATTGGACATCTCTCGTGAACGCCGGATCCATGAACGGTAGCGCACTTCTTGTCCGGTAGTCATACTGCAACTTAGCAACGCACTTAATGATCGTGGCGTGGCACGAACTGCGCAGATTTGTCGTGACCGCCTTTTCTCAGCCTTTCGCTCATCGCCGTGACGTATCCTTCCTACCTATCGTTAGGAACAGCGAATTAATCCGCTACTATCTGAAAAATGATGAGAATTTTTAAAGCTGAATTTTCATCTGAGGTCATGGAATGTCCGTCTACTGGAATTTGCTGACAGAAGTCGGCATTCTCTCATAATATACTAGTTATCAGTAAATTTGTATGCATTTTAAATCATACCATTGGGAAACTGTAATGTGAAAATTGTTCTGAATACCTTTGTATTGTGATAATCTATCTAAACCAGCGATTCCTCAACCGGTGGTACGCGTACCACTGGTGGTACTCAAGAGAAAAATAAGTGGTATGCAAAGAAACAAAGTATTTTAAACTATTAAATTCAGAAATCTCGTGAAGGAAAAGAACAATTGAGAGAAATTTTTTGTGGTCGAACTCTAACTAAAGATTTCAAAAATAACACACTTGTTAACCTTTGGCTGAACCGAAAAGAAGAATTTAAAAGCATTTCAAATAAGGCTATTAAAACTTTTATTGCCTTCTTGCACAATCTATTTGAGCGTACAAGGATTTTCTTTCATGTTATATTTGAAAAATAAATACAGAACAAAATTAAAATTGCATTCTAATTTATGGTGAAAACTAATCGAAATGAAACCAGACATAACGAAATTAATTTCTCTTAAACAGGCTCAAATTTCACACTAAATTTTAGAATTAAAGTATTGTAACTTAAATTTTGCTAATTAAAATGGCAACCAATTTTCAATCTAATATTTTTTGTGTGCATATTTAATACACATATCCAATATGGTAAATAGTAAATATATATTTTTGTAGTATTTCTATTGAGAAATTGTAAAAAAAATCATTGCAAAATGTAGTGGTGGTACTAAAGTTTTCCAATTTTTGTTTAGATGGTACGCGTTAGTTAAAACGTTGAGAACCGCTGAATTCTAAACTATTAAAAATCTATCTGCCTATTTGTTTGTGACATCATCTACTCCGAAACTGCGGCCAGTTGAGTTTCGAAAGAGGTATCCCAGGATTTCAAAAATTCGTAGGAAGCGATTTCGACCATTCTCATCTTCGTACTACTAAAATCGGTTGAGATATTAATTAAAAACTCAGAAAACGCTCATTTTCGCAATCATTTTTCCGAGTGACAACAGTCTCGCTTGCTGGAGATAAAAATCTGCTTTATTTCGAAAAGTGTTGCCACTGCTCGCTTTCCTATCGTAGAGTTCGATCTCGAACAATTATATCTTAGATATAATATTTCCACTTTTGATGAACAAAGTTGATAGCTGCTTCAGCTTTTCTGAAATTCAATTTTTCGTTCTTGAATACATTTTGTTTTAATGAAGAAGTTCTCCATTATGAGAATTTGAAGATGAACACGTGACACGATATTTTTCGATCCATTCCTCATTTATCTCTACATTAGCAGAAATATCCGATGCCAGTTAAGTTAGATTGAGAGTAATGCATCTAACAACAGAGAGAACCTTCCGCTGTAATCCTTCTCTAATAACGATGCAAGAAATACAATTCATAGTCATACATTTTTCAGTTTGATGCGGTATGGAACACACATAAAAAATTTCCATAGAAACATAAGCTAATTCCCTCTCATTATACCAGCAGCAATGGTATGCATTTTTTTTTTCGTATTCCTAATCAAATGTTCGTAACGCACAATCACACAGGTAGCAACGCTTTTCGAAATGAAGTATTTTAATCTCCAACGCGCCTGCTATTTTTATTTCATAGTAAAACTTAGAAATTTTTTATTAACAAACTCTAGGATTTGAAAGCGAGCAGTGGCAACAACTTTCGAAGTAAAGCAGATTTTCATCTCCAGCTTGTGAGACTGTTGCCACTCGGAAAAATGAGGGCGAAAATTATTGTCTTTCCGAGTTTTTAAATAATATCTCTGATTTTAGCTATTCTTTTCTTAGAAAAATGTCGACGTCGACCTTTTTCAGAGCCCAGAAAAGAATTGTAGAAAGTTTGATGACGGTAGCTATAGGAGTGACTGATTATTTGAGGACATATAGATTTTCTTCTTTATATATATAGATTACATCTTTATGTAAATAATTGCTTTTACTGTATTGCAGAATTTCTGACGCTGAGAATTATCTAAATGGAAGAGCTTTTGAACATGTTATGATAAGTGAGATGACAGTAAACGAAGTAATCACACAAAAAAATCACAAGCACTGCTAGACATGATTGTGATTTATTCATGAGGCTGAAATTGCTGTCACGTTGTCTCTTCTGACTTGCATACCGATCGCTTGCTAATACTTCTTTGGGAATACCATAAAACGATTTCCGTGTCCGTGAAACACGAATAATGAAAGAGAAGTTTAAAGAACGTAGAGTTTATTCAATAACAATAATAATCGCAGTACTGTTAGTAAATAATCTATTCATATAAATTCCAAATTTGCATCTTGAGGTTAAAAACCTTCCATGAGTAAGAAAGAACCTTTTCTACGCTGGCAAAAAGAATTATTTAGTTTATGGAATTATTTCACATCAACATCATCTATATCAATTCATTTTGAATTTAAATACATCATTTTCTTTTACCATGGTTATGCTCGTATAAAATGAATTAAATTTCTTTTTTTTACTACCTTGTACGATGTAAAGACGGTATTATAATCGCGAAAATATGTATGTATGTATGTATGCATCTCGCATAACTCAAAAACGAATAGTCTCAGAACGTTGAAATTTTGTATATAGGCTTGCTATAACATGTAGTTGTGCACTCCCCTTTTTTGGTTGCAATTGGCCGCAGCAAAAGTATATATATACATACACTCTGTTACTCGCTCCGTGACCTCAGCTGTTTTTATTCATATATGTTGGTCAATTATGCATTTGTCGCTTTAAAAAGATTGAATTATGTTGTTCTTATCTTCCAGTTAAGGTTTTAATGCATTTAATTAATTTGCATGCAATAGTTATAGAATTAGCAACAATTTAAAAACTGTTAGGTGGGGCTAAGCCTAATTTTTTTTTTACTATAGCAGCCATATTTGTTTACACTTAACAGAATAGTGGATTTATTGCCAATCTAGGGAAACTAAACTTCGCAAATAACAAAGTAACACTTCTTTTATTATTGCGGATTAAATCATGCTTAATCCATTCTGAAATTATCATTTAAGTTAGTTAATTATCCCATATATTGACTTAGCATAGCGCCCACAACAATAGTCAATTTCTACGCCTTCAGTGTCTTTTTCCCAAATGAGGCCAAACGTAAACTTTCGGTTTTGTTCACCGCAAAATCTGCCTTTTTACCCACTGAACAAATTGCTTGTTTTTGCATAGAAGCTGTAATTTTAATTGTAAAAATTGTTTTTTAATTGTTTTAACAATATTTGGTGTTTCATGTTTTTATGTTATCTTTCAATTTTTAATACAGATATTTTGTCGCAAAGTGAGAACTAATTAATTGAATGAGAAATATACGTCCAATGAAATTCGAGGAAATAAGTTTAAATGAAACGTAGGAAAAAGTGCGTATAACTTGATATTCCGTGCAAAGAAGTCATGTGGTGTACACATAAGATTTTTTAATCTTATTTAACTAGTGTTGTATTAGATATCACAGGTACATTATTTTAGCAAAAGGATTTCTACAAGTAGTATGCCCTTATAAAGTGTCGTAGTATTCTAAAGTAGGTTATGCCATTTCTGTCTACTCTTTCTTCTCCAAACGAGAAAGGTGTTGGAAGTATCATTTCGCACTCACACACTCAATCACATAGCCGCTGTCAGAAAAATTACATCCTATTCATTTACACGACTCACATCCCTGCAATAGAAAGGCAGGTCGACATAATCGTTCTGCCAATTGAAATTTCGTGTTCCCAACCAAACAATGAAGAGCATGTTTTTTTTCGGTAGCCGCCATCACCCATCCGACCTTTCGACCCCCTATCGCCGAGTGGCGCCCCTCGGCAGAAGCGTCACGAGTTTTCGTTTTGGGGATATAATCAGCTTGCAAAAGCTATAATTGAGCTAAGAACGCCTGGCTATGAATGGGAAGTACCTCGCAATTATAGTTATTTCGTGTTGGAGCGTGTGGTAACCGTCGATAAGGAGATATTTTCTTTCTGTTTTGCACTCTGTGCGGGATCGACCCTGCAATTCCGAACTGTTTATTGGTTTCGTTTATAGATCGAAAACTGTAATCAAATATTCTCATTCCTTCCATTCTGTGTTCACCACTCCTACAGATTCAGTATGTCAGACATTGCGTAACTATAACTTCCGAAAGATTTCCAATAGTTTTGCGAATTTCTGTTTCCTTGATAGGTACTGTCAGTTCACGCCCGAAGTGAACAAACACTTCTTATCTGTTGCCAACTGAAATTAATATTGTTGCGTGCGCACGGGTTGGTAATAGATTGAAGGCACAAGTCCGATAATAGGCGAAAAAGTTTATTTTCATCAAAAGAAGTATTTCCGAACTCTGTAATTTTCCCCAAGAATATTCGTACAAGCCTTCATGGCATCGCACAGTATAATCGGTAGTTACGCTTCAAATTACTCAAAACGTTAAACACAACGCAATGCAAAGATCATCTAAGGAGAAAGCTAATTCGGATTTATCTCAGTTCACGAGGAACTACAACTCGCAACAACAATAACTCAGCAACTGAAGAGCACATGCTCTCTCTTCGGCCTTAAATAGTTTCGAACCGGCCGCCGAGATATTTCTAGTACTTTCTGTTTGTCGAAATTACTGGAAAGCAATACGAGGGTGGAACTGCGGTTACAGCTAACATAGGAATCAGTTACATTTATTCAGCTACAATACTTATTACAGTGATACAGGGATCGGACCAAAATCTCGCCAAGTGGTCGCCAAACTTGGCGACTTCTGTCAATGTATTACTAAATTTGGCGACAAACTAATTTGCCAAAATCGTTGTCAGCTTATTTATTTATTCAATGTTAGATGCACTTGTCCCTGTGTTCTTACTTTTCCGGCATAGCTTTTTCTTAAAAATTTCTCTCGCGCTTCATCACACAGAAAAATACAACAATTTTACTTACAATTCTACTAAAACTACCTATCTAAGTACAAAATTCGTAACAATATGCAAACGGCGAGCATATATGATTAAAAATTAACTTTGTTTAATGTAACAGTTTAATAAAACTAATATTGGGCTTGTTCATATTTAATATTACTAAGTAAGAATAAGTATGGATTTAAGTATACTCTTGTGGTGTAAGTCTTTTAGCACGTCCAGTTAGCAAACGGGAGATCGAAGAATCTAAGTCTATTTCTCACATTTCATGAAAATCGAACATTTTCTACTGTGGCCCTCAAGTATAAAATGAGATTTTCACTACCTTGGAATTTTGTTGACCGTATCTCCCGCCATTTTCTAATTACCCTTTAGCCCTTTTAGTACCGAGAGAAAAGTACAGGACCTATGAGAAGAATACCGGGCCAGTTTGACGAATTTGCTAAGTTTTGAAGAAAAGATTATTAAAACCAAACTAAGAATGATATTGGCAAAATTTTCTGCTGCTAATTGAAATTGTATCAAAAAGGTGACTTTTTCGAATACCGACTGTTTAGAAATTCTCTGTAGAAAGGCCCAGGAAAGAATGAAAGAAAGATTTTAGTCTGGCCGCATGGATGCAACATTGTTTGATACAATATTTCTGTTTTAACAGCTATCCTAATGTTGCGATGACGGTCCCAAGAAGCTGTAGCGTGTTGATTTTTTATGCTCCAGCACATGCGCAGTCTCAGCACCAATCAGCTTCAAATATAATGAAAAGAGCTTTTTTTAAGTCTTTGGCCAGCATTAAGGCCAGAAGCGGTGGTCATTTTATTATGGAGGCGCCCACCGTTGTTTCGTAATGAAAGGACAGACAATTTACATACTCCGGGAGTCAAAACGATCCCTTCGGCACTGCAGTCACTAACAATCTTCCCGTCTAGACGAACTCTAAAACCTTCCTTTAAATACTGTCTCTTTCTACCTCGCATGAGTACTCAAAATTAACATTCGGGCAGGAAAACGGAAAGGGAGAATGACAGTAAAGCTACTCGACGTAAAATAACTCGTTAGGTAAAAATAAATAAATCTTTACAAACTGATTATTAGTCCAAACGGGCTTTGTCTCTGAAGGAGTATTGTTCTCGTTTTGCGATTTTGCGTTGAATCACTATAAATGTCCGTTTCACTTTTCAAACTGTTGCCACCGTATGTTAGAGTCCTGCATTATATCTGAAGAAATTAAATAATGAAATATCTGCATAAATATATGTATATTTCTCGCATGATGATAAAACAACGGTACATAGAGCCATCGAATTTTGAATAACATAATCCTCCTACGAATATGGTAATGTGGAAGACCAAATTTGAAATTTGGAATTTATTTTATGATTGATTTCATATTTGGTAAAACTTTAGCGAATTTTTGATTAACAAACTCAAGGATTTTAAAGCAAGCAATGGCAACACTCTACGGGAGAAAAAACCTTTTTCATCTCCAGCGCGCGGGACTGTGTATCAGAAATTCTAAAGATAGGCTCATTTTAAAATTATTTTGCGACATTTGAACTGAATTTTATGGTTTAAGTGCAAAGAACATGATATTTAATAAGTAAAGGTAACACACAAAACGTTAAAAAACGCTTCTTTGGACGTAATTTAAAAGCTGAAACTTTTCATATTATAATTTTTTTTATATTACTTGTTTTTAACAATAAAATTAATCACTGAAAAAGAATTAATGAGTGAAAAAGGCATACATTCTCATTCCTTAATTATATGCTTTGGAATAATCAAATACCATTTACATATATTTAATTTTAATACAAACTGAGCAATTGCGCAAGTAG
This sequence comes from Stegodyphus dumicola, assembly GCF_044657685.1. Taxonomy (NCBI): domain Eukaryota; kingdom Metazoa; phylum Arthropoda; class Arachnida; order Araneae; family Eresidae; genus Stegodyphus; species Stegodyphus dumicola. Next base: position 224,340,236 of record NC_140773.1, on the reverse strand, counting down.
TAGTAATTTGTTTTCGCACTAAATGAATTTAAGATCATACAACAATATATATATATATATATATATACATGTGTTGTATGATCTTTCGTAATAGATTGAATACAAGTCCGATAAAAAGTTAATAAAATTTAATCTTATCACGAGAAATATAACAAAATACTGGATTTTTCCTCCCAGATATTCGCACAATATAAAGAGTAGAGAAAGCTAATTCGATCTCGCGCCGTGAATTCGCTATAATGAACAAACAACAGTTATTTATTTAAACAACTGAATTGAGATGTTTCTCTCCGTTTCATATCTGTTTAACTCGGCCACGCGAGATAGTTCTAGCAATTTCCGGAAAGTAAAAAGAGTAGAATTACGGTTACAGTTAACATAGCAGTCAATTACATTTATTCGGTTTAAATATAAATTACGAGATATCTAATTATTAAATGCGCGTGCTCTTGTATTTTTTCATTTTTGGCGTAGCTTTCTCTTAAAACTCGTCACGCGCTGCATTGCACGGAGAAATAAAACAATTTTAATTACAGTTCTGCAAAAAATAGCTAACTAAACACAAAATTCGTAGCAATATACATATCAAACATACATCAAGTATATACAATCATATACATAACGTATATATCAAAAATCTAATATTAATAAGTGAGAAAGTAAAAGTCGCTTTGTAAAAGCGAACTGATACAAAAAGCAAAAACAAATCATTATGTACTAAATGAAGATATCTGCCTTAAGCTAGGAAATGTTAAATATTTCCACCAAAACAGTCCCGTTAAAACGGCGCTTTTACATGTCAATCGGAAAGAAAACTCTTCACCTGTCCGTATGCCAGGGGTACATGGCTCAAAAAAGTGAGGGGTCAGTAATAAACCAAAAGTCTAAACAGACATTTCTAGGAAGCATTCAGAGCGGTAGGATGTGTTGTAAGAGGAATTTTGTGCGTAGTATTTTATTATTTTATTCCTAACTAGCTGTTGCCCGGCATGCGCTGCAATGCTACTTTATAAGGTATTTCTCCAGCCGCCTTAGCATGCCTTCGTGGTGTAGTGGTCAGCACGCTCGACGCGTATTTCGAGAGGTCAGTGGTTTGAGCCCCGCCGAGGAAATGGCTCATATTTCATCTCTTCTGCTTCGAAATAATATAATGTCTCTTCACTTGTTTTAATTCCATTATGATTTTTTTTTCTTTATGCGTATTTTGCATGTTTCTATTGGCTTGTGTCTCCTTATACCACGGCTGATAATGGTTCGAGTGGTGAATTTAATTCTGGCGATTTCACTTTCCCCCCTTCGCAGTACATTCCTGGTACTTCGTTCTTAAATTTAAGAACGTTCTTAAATTTAAGAATCATCTTTAGAATTTTATAATTAAATTTAAGACAGATAATTTATCTGTCTTTCCAACGACCACACTTAAATGAAGTCTGTAATCATAACTCGCGTCTTAAAAGAATGCACCAAGATTTAAATCAGCGTGCAGTGTTCGATTGAATCGAGTACTATGCACTCGAAATTTTTCCAGTCTTGCTTCCAGTTACTTGTCTGTTTTAGAGGAATGGGCTTGGGCGGTGCGTACTGGAAAGTTTTCCGGCCTTGCTTCCCGTTGCTCGTTTGTATCTGAAGCTCGCAAATGCCTCTCTCTTTCGTATTTGAAACACAGATCGAGCAAACGATTTTCTTTTTGGTGGCATAACTGATTTCACATAGAAAGTAATGTTTTGTGACAACTATTAAAATTTCACTTTCAGAAGAAAAAGAAAATGCGTGTGATGCAGTAACACACATATTAATGCGTGAAAAATTAAATATTTTACGCTCTGTTGAACGATAACATACTTTAAAATATTTTAATTTTTGCAGTGGTAACACATTTATGTTAAATAGCCGAGTTTGTTAAATAAGTTTGAGACAGATTAACATAACTGTGTTTTTCTGAGTGGCGACGCAATTTTTTTTATATCCTCGTGTTTTCTGATTAAATTTTAAATACATATATATTACGCTTCGCAGAGTGGCAATGCAAAGCTTTTAAATGACTGAGTTTTTAATGAAAAATCGTTAAATTAGAGCGTAAAATGTATGTATACAAAAGAGTGCGGACCCCATGAACTGGTTTTTGAGAAATCTTCTGCAGACATTGACCTTCATCTTGTTTTCAAGGTTGAGTGTGGCAAGTTTCATAAAGATTGGATTTAAAATATAAATTTCCGTAAAAGAAAAATAAAGAAAGAAACAAATATTCATTTTTATATAGCGTTGCGAGCGTACGGCTTCGCAAGGATGCACAAGTCCGATACTAGGTTAATAAAATGTATTTTTATCAAAAGAAATATTTTTGAACTCTGGGATTTTCCACAGAAATATTCGTACAAGTGTATTACACAGTATAACCAGTAGTTACACTTCAAACTACTAAGAACGTTAAACACAACGCAATGCACAACGCATCTAAAGAGAATTCTAACTCGGATTTATCTCAGTTCACGTGGAACTACAGCTTGCAACAACAGTAAATGAGCAACTGAACTCAGATGATCTCCGGCGTTTTATAGTTTTCAACCGGCCGCCGAGTTATTTCTAGTATTTTCTGCTTCTCGAAGTTACTGGGTAGTAATAAGAGTGTGGGAATACGGTTACAGCTAACATAGCGATTAATTACATTTATTCAATTTCAATGCATATTACGTTTGATGCAGGGACCGGAACCCAATGCCGTCAAGTGGTCGCCAAATTTGGCGACTTTTGGCAATTTTTCGCCAAGTCGCCGAAACCGTTGTCAACTTGGCGATATATCGCCAAATTACCGAGATACCCACTTACTGAATGTTAAATGCATGTGCTCCTGTATTTTTACTTTTCTGGCATAGCTTTCTCTTAAAATTTGTTTCGCGCTACATTAAACAGAAAAATAAAACAGTTTTACTTATAATTCTATAAGGTATTTCTCTCGCCTCCTTGGCATGTCTTCGAGATGTAGTGGTTTGCACGCAGGGGGCATATTCCAGAGGTCCGTGATTCGATTCTTGGCGAAGGCATTGCTCATTTTTCACTTCTCCTGCTTCCAAAATATACCTAATGCCTCTACAGTGGGACTCGAACTAAAAGAGTGATGGATGATGATTCTCCACACCATGGATTTGGTGATTGGGTCCCTTAAAAACCCCAGTTGCCCTTTAAGGTATCCGACTACGTTTGATACCCTAATTTTGAAAAAGTGTACAAATAAACTCATTTATGGTGTTAATTAGCAGAATGCTACCTAAAATGATAAAAACAATTTACAAACATATTATTAAAATGTAATTTTTACTTTTTTCTCACATTTTGGATCAAAAATGTATTCAAATTTCACGAGATTAGTTCCCTCAAAATTATTTATCAATATTTTACTTTTATTTTTTTCACTTATATTTATTAAAGCATAAGGAATAAAATGGACTAAAATCTAAGCCATAAAGCAAAATGTCCATTAAATGTACCTGTTTGAGTACATACACTAGCTATTTTTCGAGAAATTTTTCTCTTTTCATTTACAAAATTGTCTGCAAAAATCTTAAATATGTAAATAAACCTAAACTTTTAGTCCATTTAATTCCCGATATTCTATAGAATATTTGTGGGAAGTATTATAAAATTGCTGTAGTAATATTTGAAGTTACGGTGTTTTTCGTATAAGAAATGTTGACGAAAACTAGTTTTTCAAAAAACAAATTTAAAGTTTTATCTTTAGAAAATATATTAGAAATTGATGTATTACATTGCTAAAACTGCCCTGTTTTGTATATTACACCTTCTGTTAACTCTATTTTAGAAGATCTTTTCTTTAAAGAAGCACTTAATTTTTTTCTTGTGATTTTTGCGGAATGTAAAGAATGCCGTTTTGAACTGACAATCCGAGTTTTATCAATACAGTTATATCTCTTGACAGTATATTGTCCATGTTTCATATTAAGTTTTGCCAATATTTTTAACATACCAAAAATCCATTATTAAACTGTATTACTGCTATATAGGAACCCAAACACAATGTTTCCAACTCAAACACTTGGTTTGGTATGATACGTTATTAAAACTCTCATTGTTTTGAGTTTCGAAACACACTGGACAGGATAATGCAGAAAATACATATTTTAGAATTTCAATATCGAATATTCTATTACCAGGTTCATAACCAGCAGCATTATTAGCTTCATTATAGTTTTCAGAAATGTTTTATTGTTTCCTAGTTTTAATTCACTGGCAGAATCTTTCACAGTATATCTGTTTCTAGCAAATCGTCGTTTTTTTAGAATGAAAAGTTCCACACCGACCCATTACGACGTTTACAATAATAAAGTGAAAATATTTTTATCACAATGTTAAAATAACAAAGTAGAATGAGATAAAAAAAATAATACTGAATAACAGCCAGCACGCTATATCAGAGTGTAATCAAATCAGAATGTAAAGACAAACGGAAATGATATTGCCAAATATGATACTGAAATTTCGGAAGTAATCTTGCTTCCAAGCACATAATAATAATACATATATTTCAAAATCATCTTTTGAATATCGCCAATAGTATTCAAATAAAATATTCTTGTTTCGAGCAGTCTGTGTCCCTTAAATATCAACTTCCGGCCATTTAAACAGCAACTTCCGGCCTTATAAACAGCAACTTCCTACTGAACCGAACTGAGAATCTATTGTGGGTAAACATATTGTTGTGTTCATGGGGTAGAACAAAAAAAGCAATAACTCTACTTCTAATCACCGGAGAGACAAGACAAAAATAGGTTTTAGAAGCTAAAATTATAAGCTTTAAATTAAAGTAATAAAATGTTTTTGAAAAATTTCTTCAAAATTGACGATCAGAACGTAGTCAGATACCTTAAAAAAGGAAGTACATAAGGTATTTCTCCCGCCTTCGTGGAGTAGTGGTCTGCACGTTGGGTGTGTATTCCAGAGGTCCGTGGTTCGATTTCCGGTGAAGGCGTTGCTCATATTTCCCTTCTCCTGCTTCCAAAAAGGTACCTAATGTCTCTACAATTCTACTAAAATTACCTAGCTAAGCATAAAATACATAATTTATTTTGGGGTTCATACTAAAAGGTAATTTCAAAAAGGCGAGTTTTGTTTTTTTAAATTACAATGTTTTGTTGCCTGTGCAGCAAATGTTGTACCATAAAAATAATAAACTTTGTATTTATTTTTATAGTATTGTGTTAGCTCTTTTTACTTAACTTTATTCTCATAGGTAAGGTTTTGTTAGAAAAGATAAGGCGACAAAGATTACCATTTGAAAACGGGTGGGAAAACAACTGGCACGAATTGACGCCTATGCATACCTTTCACATTGACAGTTACAAACTGCGTTTCAATTAATCTTCCATAATAAGACAAGACGCTGCTCATATTTCGGTATGGATCGATGAAAGACATGTTCGGAAGATTAATGGAAGGATTTTTATTTTTATCTTTCCATCCGAAAGGTAATAGTGTAGGTGGTTAAATCTCCACACCCGTGCAGACGATTTTTTTTCTTCATTTTTTTTCAGCGTATGGTCCAGTCCCAGAAAATAGTAATTATCTTGTCAAGGGAACGAAAGGACTTGGACTAAACGTATTTAAATGAATAATAGGAGATGCTACGAATGTAGTTGCCACAGATCGTTGAACGTAACCAATTTGTTTTCCATATGCAAAGATGATGACATGGGAACGATTTGAATTTCCTGTTAGGTATCGGTGTTAATTTTAGTAATATCGGAAATTCCAAATCCTACTGAACCGAACTGAGAATCTATTGTGGGTAAACATATTGTTGTGTGCGTACGGGCTCGTAATAGAATGAATGCAAAAGTCCGGTAATAAAGTAATAATAATAATAATAATAATAATAATAATAATAATAATAAACAATTAAAAAAATCTGAAATGTTTCAGATTTTAAATTGCTTCTAAAGGGGCGATTTTTTTTTACATTTTGTGTGTTACCTTTATTTCTTAAATATCATGTTCTTCGCACTTAAATCATAAAATTAAATTCAGCAGTAATATCGCAAAATAAATTTTAAAATGAGCATATCTTTAGAATTTTCAATACAGAGACTCACGCGCTGGAGATAATATTCTTCTTTTTTTTCCGTATAGTGTTGACATTGCTCTCTTTGAAATCGTTGAGTTTGTTAATTTAAAAAAAAAAAATTCCTTCAAGTGAAATTGGTAGTAAAACAAATTTTAAATTCAAATTAGGGCTTCCTCATGCCCATATTCGATGGAGGATTACGTTATTCAAATTTTGAATGGCCTAGGTACCGTTGTTTTATCACAGTGCGAGAAATATACATACATCTATGCAGATTCTTCATCATTTAATTTCTTTAAATATAATGCAGAACGATAATATTGGGTGGCAACAATTTGAAAAGTGAAACATCGCTTATCGTGAATCGACGCAAAATGCCAAAACGAAATCAATAGTCCTTCTGGGCAAATTGCCCCTTTGAACGCAATAAATAAATAAATAAATAAATAAATAAATAAAAATAAATAGAATAAGATAATTTTTATATACGAAATTCCAAGGAAAAGAAAGATAATTTTCTCTAAAGCAGCAAAATTAGTCAATAATTAATAAAAAAATTTTTAAGTTAAAAGTTTAAAATGTCTTCAAGTGGCCAAAAATAAAAAATAATGCAAAACAAATAAGATAAAATGGGTAATTCTTTTTAATTTAGGTACGAATAGTACAAAACAAAAATATAATATGGGTAATTTTTTTTTAATTTAGAAACGAAATCAATAAAATCAAATATTGTAATCCATGAAAATCAAGTCGGGAATTTCTTTTTTTATGTATTAAAAAATTTGAGAAAATAAAATACTTAAATTGTTTCACTTAGCCTTTAAATTACTTAAGATTATTTCAAACATATCTTCTACATTCATGAGAGCCTGTTTAGAACAGAATTTATTATTTTGCTCTGTCAAATTTTTTAATATAAACGATTTTTCCTAACTTGATTTTAACGGCTTAGCGATAATTATACTTTCCATTTTCGTTTCCTGAAGATGTTTTAAAGTTTTGGAAGTTTCAATTGAAAAAATATTTTTCATTTTCTATATGTATATATTATATAATTGATTTGGGGAAAAGTATTAAAAAGAAATAATGTATTAACGAAATAATTATAAATACATATGTCTAATTATAAACAATGAGTGAACAGTTATGAATAAATTAAAAATTGGAAATTCCTGATAGTTTTTCGATTTTTATTATGCCCAAAGGGGCTTTTTTTTTTCATTTACACACACATACACGTTTCGAGAACCTTTGGGCTAAAAATATTTTTAAATAAAATATCTTTAGAACAGATAGTCTTGCGGGCTAAAAGTAAAAATATTTTATTCCGTACAGTGTTGCCATTGCTCGCTTTGAAATCATTTAATCTTTTAATCAAAAATTGGTTAATGTTTTAGGAAATATGAAACAGATAATTAAACAAATTTGAAATTCAAGGTTTCAGGTGACATTATCGGGTGGAGGACTACGTTATTCAGAATTTGATGGCTCTAGGTATACTGCGAAAAAAAAAAAAAAGGGGGAGACAGTTCTAGAGCTTCCGTTCTACTGGGCTAATTGGCAAAATTCAACAAACCCAAGGTCTATTACATATGTAGTGTTAAATTATTTCTGCATCCTTTCGAATTGTATAAAATAATCATTACGAAATATGAGTATTTATTACTCGTATAAATTCTTCCATTAAAATTGAGAAGGGCTGTTAAATCAATGCATAATTTCTGGCTTTGGCTGAAATACACACGTTGGCTGAAACCCGAAGTGGCCAAATTACAAATTTTGGTCATAATCAAGGATGTAATATTTAAAATATGAAAAAAAAATTAAAGTAGGTATTATTTAATGATAAAGAACCGAAAGTTAAAAAAGGTGTTATTAAGTAATTACACAATACTGATAAAAATTTCATGTAGTATATAATACAACATAATTAAATATTTGTTAACAATTATGAAATGCTTAATTGATCTTTATATGAATATGTATTATGTTTTTTGCATTTTGCCTGTTTTGGTACACATGGAAATCAGCCAATTTGGTGGTCTTAATTCGCATGTTCACATAGAACATGCTTTTTTTAATGATCTTACTTACCTTTAATCCCTCTCGCGGAAAATAACGGTTTCGCTTTTATTGGAACAGCCATCCTGCACACTGAGCGCCATCTATCCCTACCTAGATGAATTACTCTCTCTTTAAGAGCTGTTGGGTTGCTGTTTTTGTAAATTCTGAAAATATCGCCACTAGTATTTTCATATTATTATTCCTATTTTTATTAGTTTTACATTGATTAAACCGTTGAAATATCTATATTCAGTTTTTTTTTTTTTTTTAGTAAGGAATTTCCCTCTTGAAATATTCGCCCAAAATAAAACTATCGTGATTTTATTATCATTTGCGTAATGATAACTTAATTCTTCAAAATAATTTTTCCATATTAATTTGTCAGAACAAAATTTTGAGATGGACGTAAAATAGCAAACTAAGGACCTAGAACCTTTCGCAGTATGCCTAGAGCCACCACATTTTGAATAACGTTGTCCTCCACCCGAATATCGTCACCTGAAACCCTGAACTTCAAATTTGTTTAATTATCTGTTTCATATTTCGTAAAAAAAATTAACCAATTTTTGATTAAAAAGCTCAGCGATTTCAAAGCGAGCAATGGCAACACTGTTCGGAGTAAAACATTTTTATTTCCAGCCGACAAGATTGTCTATCGGATATTCTAAAAATATTTTATTTTAAACTATTTAAGGTTCTCGAAACGTGTATGTGTGTGTAAATGAAAAAAAGTTTCTTTGGACACAATACAAATAAAAAAACTATCAGATTTTTCCAATTTTTAATTTATTAATATTTGCTCACTAATTGTTTATAATTACACATATGTATTATGTGTATACATATATATATGTAATGAAAACTATTTTAATTCAGACTGAAACTGAGAGAAATATACGGAGGGTGTTTGTTCACAGACTTTTGTAACGATTTTCCAAATATTTATACAAAAACAAACCTTAGAATTTTATTTTCTAATACGTTCAGTCTGATAGCTCTTTTGTTGAACTATCATATTACATCCTAATTTCCGAGATAAAAGTACTTTTCTTAAAATATCGAGGTTGATTTTATTCCATTCCTCCTTCGCAATCTTCCAGAGTCCATCCAATGTTTTGGAATAAAGAAGAGTTTTAAAAGTTAAAATGCACAGTAATCCATAGGAGACACTTCGGGGGGGGGGACTTGTGTGGGATGTATTTAAATAGAACAAGATTCAATTCCGGTTTCATTTCTCATTTTATCAAAAATAGAGCAGAAGATTTTTGGGTATGGCTTGGAGCCTTATCCTAATGAAATGCAGCGAAGATTGATTAGATAAAGAGATTTTTTTCTCCTTTCCATATATTAAATTTTCCGTTATAAGAGAATCCAGTAATAACCATAAAACTTTTAGAAAAACGTTCCTCGTTTTCTCCGAAACAACATATTAAGGCTTTTCCTCCTCTTTTTCGGCAGTCAATGGATTTTTGCTATTGCAATTAGTTAAGTATATCCAAGCCTCATGCATTGTAACTATATATTTTCATTTTTCACCTGCCAAATAATTTTCATACAGCAATCTGCACATAGTATTACTTCGAGAAACGTGTTTCGGCGCTAGGAGATGAGCATCATGTTTAATTGTTTTGATTAGCTTTACATCAGATTTTATAATTTTGTTCACAGTTCCTGCAGATTGTTTAAAGATTTTGCAATAGCTCTTCGGGGGGGGGCAGGGGCTGGATTTTTCTTTAAAACACGAGAGGCGACTTTGGATTTAATAACAGCTGCATGTAGCTTTGCTGGGTATGCATTTTTTGCCCTTTTTCCCAGTGAGATGTAAGCTTTGACGTTTCTTTCCTTTCGTATTAATTATGTCACTTATTTTACGTGCAGAAATATTAAAATCCCTGCTTTTCATGTCTTTTTTTTAATCATTGAATAAGCGTATTTCTCTTTGGACAGCGCAAAAAATATAGCCTTCGATCCATCGTTTATTTTTCGGCGCCATTTCAAAGAAAAGAATATTTTTAATGTTGCAGACGATAATTAAACCTTATTCCAATTTAATGCCAGTCACGTTTGTATTTTAGAATTAATGTTTAAATTCATGGAGAAAATCGAAATCGTTACAAAAATATGCATACTATATCCAATTACATACCACACAATATCCAAAGTAGGTACTCCATATAAAAAATCTAAAATGCTGGCTGCCATAGCTTTGTTCTTGGGTGAGGCGTGAATGCTTATTAGAGAATATTGTCTTTACTTTTTTCATCCATTGTCTAGCGATTTGATCAGTTACATAAAATTATGAAGGGTGCGATGATATGTGAATATATTTATGCTTATTAAGAATGTCCGGAATAAAAAAGAACCATAAAATTCCATTGCTTAATTATTATCCAATCGCTATTTTTCGATATTACCTACGTTTCGTTCTAACGCCTCCTTATGTCTTTATAATTCAAAGATCTTATATCAAAGATCTTGCTTGATAAATACGATATTTGGAACTTCTCTTTATATCTGAATTTAGGTTTCAAACGTAATGATGACATTTAATAAATGTAAGTCGTATGGTTGAAAACTGCGTTGCTGTTCTTGACTATTGCTCACTTCTCTGACTTATAGTCAGCCCAAGACCACAGAATTTCTCGTGGCAAGGAACGCGCGATGCGTCTGTCGTTGGCAACAGCCTTTAGAACCTAACAGTTTCCCCCCCCCAGTTAAATGGAGAGAACCCCGGGGTACTGGTCCGAGGGTATTCCACCCTCTTTTTCTCCTAGATCAGCCTCTCGAGAGAACTTTCGGCTCGCTGCATATTTAAAGTGCCCCCATGCTGCGCGGACACTATACATTTACAAACATCCAGGATCGCTTCCCGGGATTCGAACCCGGAAAAGCGACTTTAACCACTATACTGTTTGGGTGGCATGAAAAATGTGTATAAGCTCATATTACCTTATAAAGAGCCTTTTCTGAAAAAAAAAAACCTTATATGAGAGAAAAAATACAGATTTGATCATATAAACACCGCTCTCGTACTTTAAGTATATTACCCTACACTTTTTAATTGAAGCTATAATTGCCTTAAGTTGTACCGTTTTTTCAGTACCTTTAGAGAAATCAAAATTCATTTCTAAATTTTGAAGGAACGTGAGCGCCCAATTCGAAAGAACAGTATCCTGCGAAAGTCTTGGAAGTTTTTATGTGTATAGTGTCTTTGCGGCATACGGTTACTTAAAATACTTAATGAGCCAAATGGCTCATCCATAGGTTTGGTGGCAAGGGAAGACGACAGAAAGACTCTCATATCTTTTCCTGGAATTCTCCTTCAAAATTGGAACGGAATTGGGCAAATCATACTATTACTTGCACAGTACCTAAGGTCAACGCTAACGAAAGACATAATCCTGTGCCCCTCATAACGATAGAATTCTTGGACTATTCTAAAGGTACTCACAAACGGAACTTTTTTAAGTCCCCAAAATAAAAAAATCCTTAAATTTTATTTTGAAAACTTTCCAAATGAAATTATATTCGCCCCCATTTCCCCCTAGTTCATTATCTCGCTTTGTGAAAAAATAGCGGTACTTAGAGCCATCCAATTTTGAATAACGTAGTTCTCCAACCGAATCTGGCATCTGGAATGTCGAATTTCTTTTATTATCTCCTTCAGAATTTGTAAAACTTTAACGAATTCTTGATTAACGAACTTGTTCCGTACTTGTAGCTTTATCGTTTGGCTAACGGAGCACTTTCCCGTCGCATTTTTGTTATTGCTTATTTATTATGTTAATCTGTTACATCTGGCAACAAGAAATAATGTAAAGTTTAGTCTCTGATAATTGGCAACTGAGATACATTATTCTATTAGGCAGTAGAACGCGTACGCAAAATGTATTCGCTGAATTAACACTGTCTATGTTCTCGCTAAGAATAAATGATTAAATTATATCGTTAATTACGCATCTCATTTCTTACTAAGCTAAATAACGCTCTCTACATCGCACATATAGAACTCAATGATTTCAAAGCGACAATGGCAACACTGTATGGGAAGAAAAAGAAAACATTTTTGTCTTAAGCGCGCGAGACTGTGTATCATAAATTCTAACGATAGGCTCATTTTAAAATTATTTTGCGATATTGCTCTTGAACCGAATTTTATGCTTTAAGTGCGAAAAACATGATATTTAATAAATAAAAAATCTACTTTGGGTGTAATATAAAATCTGAAAGCTTTCGAGATTTTTCTTTTTTCCTTTATTTCATTTTATTAATTTATTTTACTGTAGAAAACTATCCTCAAAATTCCATACACCGTTTTACTTTTAAACAGCCAACCTCAAATGCATTAGCATAGATCCATAAAATGAAATCCATGAAAGCAAAATAAATAGCATCCATAAAATGAACAATTATTTAACGAATCAAGCGTTTCTCACGATACTTTCTTTGCTATCGTCATTTTTCCAAATTAGGAAATAATGTCGATTATTTTTCCTTTATTCCGTTATTACCACTCAATTAAATCGAATTTATTTTTTGAACTCCTTTCCATACGAGGAAGGAAATGTTCACTTTGTGGACGTTGCTGACCAACCAAAAAGTAAGAAGAATTCTTGGCAGAAGCAGTTGTTAAACAGTGGTCTTTTCAGGGGCGAAAATTGTCTTTGAGAACTTTCAAAAGCCGCCCGCCTGTCACGTAATCAGACGGTAAGTGGGAGAATGCATCAGTCTTAGGAGTATCTGCTGTCAGTATACAATTTCACTATTGCAGTTGAACATAAAAATTTCATGCCTGGGACGAGACGGCCTTTCGTAGTGCCTCGCTCTGACTGCATTAAATACGCGTTTCCTGCTTTAATCGTATCCTTCGCATGCGTCTCCTTTACATACAAAAGGAGAGAGAGAGCTGTTGCTTCAATTTAAACGTAAAGAGAAGACACAAATTGCGTCTCTGGACGCTGACCCTTGTGTGATTTGAATTGTTTAAAACTACGTGCAATTATATACGCATTTTTCAAAAATTCAGGCTCAAGAGAGATCATAAAAGATTGATGCTGAGGATAAAATATTTAAAAAAATCCCTAGTGAAGGTATATTTTTATTTCTGCAGTATTCGGATATAACTCTTAGTCGCACCCCTTATCTAAGAAACGAGTATTATGGCGTTATAATGTGTTTTCTCCCTTCCAGCATGCCTTCGTGGTATAGCGAGAGCACAGCAGGAGCGTATTCCAGAGATCCAGGTTCGAGTCCCGGCGAGGGCATTGCACAAGTTTCATGTCAAAAATTCGAATAAATCTGCAGTGGCACACGAACTAAAAGGTGGTGGAGGACAAGGCGGTGGAGATTCTTCACCCCCAGGATTTGGCAATTGGGTCCCCTAATCACCAGTCGCTCTTTAAAAGGGATATTTTATCCTTCCTTCCAACACGCCTTCGTGATGTAATGGTTAGCACATTCGGCGCGTATTGGAGAGGTCTAGGTTCGAGTCCTGGCGAGGGCATTGCTAGTTTTTCAGCCTTTCAAACGCCTTCTCGTAAAACATTGAGGCACGCGGCAAAAGCTTAAAAGCATAATGGACAAGCTAGAAAAAATGGGCATAGACCTCTGCAGGCCGGAATAGGGCACATGCAATAAACATAATTGGCATTACGATTCACAGAGCTTACTAAAGTAGCTAGGACAGCAATGGTATGTGTATCCGTAGTATGGAAATGTAACTGTTTTTAGTTATCCACGAGCCGATGTGTCGTTAAAGGCTATTAGCACAGTAATGGACAGTGCACATATAATACTGCAGATGTAACGTGGCATGTATTGAGTACACATCTGTTAAGCGTTTACAATTGTGAAGTCTCTAGATGGTTGCAGGGCCAGGGTAATACTCGAGTAGTCATAGAAAGCCGTCCGGGTGCCGTGTCCTGCTGTCACCTGTCTCCTGCTTCCAAAATAACCTAACGTCTCTACAAAATTCACGCTGATCAAAGCTATTTTAAAAGCTGTCCAATTTACAAATTATTTCGCCATTTTGCATTCATAAGAGTTATACTGTTATGCACAGCTGTTAATGTTTATTAAGTTATACAATATAAGGTTTTTCATCTTTCTGACGATCGTAGATATGCAAGGCTTTAATCTTGAAGTTTCATTTCCTGCCTTACAAGTGTTCAAGTGAGTTTAGGAATCATAAATTCACGGCTAACTTGTATTGTAGACTTCCGTGGGCTTTAAGGCTCACCAGCGGTCGAGCGGTAAAGTCGCTGAACCCTGGTAGTTAGGTCAGAATTCGACGAGCGTGCTGGCTGCATGAGCATTTTCGTGGTTTTCCCCATGTGTAACGTGCATACGAGCCAGTTTCCCTTAGAAGTCCTCCACGAAGGCTACCCTTCCTTTAGGCAGATAGCCCTGGAGGCTTTGCCACAATCAAATACACCTACACATCAGCTGTGGACTTCAGCGAAATGCCTGCTGGGATCTATGGCTCACCAGAGGCCAGGCGGTGAAGTCGCTGAACACTGGTACTCAAAAATGGATTTAACGAAGGTATTCTTCCATCAGGCAGATTGTCCTCATGTGCTTTGCTATAGTCAAAAAAACCAAAGTAAATCAAACCTATTGGATTTTCCGTATTCTCTCCCCCCCCCAAAAAAAAATGATATCCTCCACTTATTCTTTTTACACAGACTTCTACCATCTTAGAGTATTCGAAATTACTGCGGAATCTTCCCGATCTCGAGAACATAGAACATTTTTGTCTGAGCTTTCTGTAGTACTCTGAGCTGTGACTCATTCAGTAAAGATGCATAAGGTTTATGAAATAGAACTTCGGAACTGGCTCATTAATTTTAATACATCTGTGTATTTTATGTGCAATTATTAACGATAATTAGCAGCGAATGTTCTAATCACTGTCATTGACATACGTTGATATTCATGTATCTGTGGTTTCCATGACAACGGAAATTTCTTTGATAGAATAAGTAGCAGAAAAAAGGAAAACTCCAAGTAAAGTCTTATCTCATACGTTTATATAATAGAAGGAAAGAAAATCTAAAATGTTTCAGATTTTAAATTACGTCCAAAGGGAAGTTTTTTTAGCATTTTGTGTGCTACATTTATTTATTAAATATCATGTTCTTCACACTTAAACCATAAAATCCAGTTCAACAGCAATATCGCAAAATAGTTTTAAAATAAGTCTGTCTTTAGAATTCCGATACAGAGACTCACGCGCTGGAGATAAAAATGTTTTTTCTCCACAACGTTGCCATGGCTCGCTTTGAAATCCTTGAATTTGTTATTCAAAAATTCGTTAAAGTTTTACAAAATAGGAAATCGATCATAAAACAAATTCCAAATTTCAAATTTGGGCTTCCAAATGCCCATATTCGTAGGAGGATTACGTCATTCAAAATTCGATGGCTCTATGTACCGTTGTTTTATCATAATGCGAGAAATAGGCATACATTTATGCAGATTTTTTATTATTTAATTTCTTCAAATGTAATGCAGGAAGCTAACATTTTGTGGCAACAGTATAAAAAGTGAAACGGACATTTATCAACGCAAAATCGCAAAACGAAAACAATAGTTCTGCAGGGACAGAGCTCCTTAAGAAGAGAGGAAAATCTATAAGCTTTCATATTTTATTTTACTTCCAATGGAGCGTTTTTTGTAACGTTTCATGTGTTACCTTTATTTATTAAAGATCATTTTCTTTGCACTTAAACTATATAAAATTCAATTCAACAGCAGTATTGAAGATTACATAGAGGGCAGATATCTGCACCATGCTTTCTCAGTCCTAACATCTGAACTAACTGCCTTTTATTATGGTCTGTTGTACATCTCATAGCTCTGCCACAGAACGTTCATTGTTTATACAAACTCATATAGTGCTCTTAAATTGTTGGAAGCTTTTCCCAGCACCCAGAATCCTGTGGTAGTGGATGTTCTTAAGGTTCGTATAAACTTAACAATTCGAGGATATGAAGTCCTGTACTGCTGGTTCCTAGACATGCTGGAATAAAGGGAAATGAGCTTGAGATATCGCAGCAAAATCTGCTGTTGAACTGTCCAGTCGCCTCATCCCTTTTCGAAACATCTGTTGTGTCATGAAGGGGAAGATCCGGAGAAAATGGCAGGAAATTTGGGACGTTCAGCTTAACAACAAGTTAAAAAATGTAAAGCCTAGAATTGAGCATTGGGATTTTGCTGGAAATCATAAGGAGGAAGTTCTTCTGAGTCGCCTCAAAATTGGTCACACTAGAGTGACACATAACTATCTTCTGAAAGCTGAAAATGAGCCTATTTGTTTAAATTGTAATGTTTGTGTATCTGTTAGTCATATTTGAGTGTCCATGTTTTAATAGTCTTCGTGAGAAATCTTTTAATAGCCGTGACTTACCTCTCGACCGTTTAATCGGAAGAGAGGTCAATTGTAATTTATTTTATTATTTAAAAGACACTACCTTTTATTACCTAATGTAATCTGTTTTGAAAATTGTTTATTGCATTTTCATGGGTGCTTTTAATTTGTTTTAATATGACTTCCTCCTCTGGATTTGATACATTTGTCCACTTGTTTTTATTTATTGAGTTTTAATTTCATCAATTGTAATCATCCCATCTCGTGTTTGGCGCGCTATAATCATCTTTGGTTTTGCGCCATATCCTCTCACTCAACAGCAGTATCACAAAATATTTAAAACCAGCAAAACAGTCTATCTTTAGAATTTCCGATACACAGGCTAGTGCGCTGGAGATAAAAATGTGTGATTCCGTACAGTTATAAGGTGTTTCTCCCGCCTTCTTAGTGAGCCTTCGTGGTGTAATGGTCTGCACGCTCAGCGCGTAATTGAGAGGCCCGCGGTTCGATTCTCGCCGAAGGCGTCGCATATTTTTCATCTTGCCTGCTTCCAAAAAATACCTTATGTCTCTACACAGTGTTGACATTGCTTGCTTTGAAATCTTCGAGTTTGTTTCAAAAATTCGTTTAAAGTTTTACAAAATTTGAAATAAGCGATAAGCGATAATAAAACTGATTCGAAATTCAAAATTCGGGCTTCCAGATGGCCATGTTCGATTGGAGGACTACGTTATTCAAAATTGGATGGCTCTAGGTACCGTCATTTTTCACAATGCGAGAAACATTCATGCAAATTACTCATTATTTAGTTTCTTTAAATATGATACAGGGCGATAATATTTGCTGGTAACAGTTTGAAAAGTGAGCCAAGTCAAAAAGTGAGAAGACCCAAAATGCCGTTTTGAGACTAATAGCCCTTTGGTCTAATTACAGTAGTGAGCAAAAGGCAACTGAAGCTACGGTACAGCGAATTTTATTGAAAATCCATCTCAGCGCTGCTGTATTATTGTGATTCGTACTCGAAGGAGCATTCGCTGACGTAAAGATGAGGCCATAAATTTACAGTAATTCTGAATTGCGTGTTTATAACTTCACCCGCAGGTCATGGTGCCATTCTCCATCCAATTATCGACACATAAACAGCGAAAAGTTTACTGTTTCGCCTCTATTTGCGAGAGAAATGATTTGAAGAACCTTGCTGGGGGAGTCCCTATAATGGGACACTTTAAATGCATGTCCTGATGTTCCTCGTTTGCATATCAGAATCTTCTTGTACTCTTATCGCCACTTCCTCCACCAGACTCCTAGGATTGACAGATCGGGAATTTATAGCGGGATCTGTGCGCGATCGTTACGCGGCGTTCTTTGTGTGCTCGAAATCGAGGCATTTTCTGCTCAGTAGTGAAGAGTGAATGAAATCTTGTAAGATTCGATCTTTTTTTTGCTGCAAGGTGTTATCGGTAGAAATTGTTTTTAACCTAAAGCGAGAAATTCCACATTATGATGTAATTTTTACTGCCTTGTAAGAAGTAAAGGAAGTATTGTAATCGCGAAAAATTTCGGGTATCATATTTCGACGAAAATATCCATTTCCACTGCTCTCGAAATCATTTAAACGATGTTTCTTCGTGGCATCTGTACTTAATAACGCAATAAAGGACTGTTTGTGTCAAAAAGGATTGTAAAATTGATTTAAAATGAATTCAGAAAATTTTTTTTCTTGATGCCTGTCCGTTTGGATGTATGTATGTTGGTATCTCACATGACTCAAGAATGAGTAGCCGTAGAACGTTCAAATTTTGTATACCGGACTGTTATAACATGCAGTTATGCCTCTCCCTTTATTGTTCCAATCGGATGCACAACTCATATATATATACGTACATACATACAACTCATATATATATATATATATATATATATATATATATATATATATATATATAAAACGGTTTAGGAAATAAATTATATATATATACATATATATACATATATATGAGTTGTGCATATAACAGAATTATATATATATATTATTCTGTTACCTCGCTCGGTGAGCTTAGTTTGAATGAAATTTTTGTTTTTTATATGTTGGTAAATTGTGCATTTTTTTCCTTTAAAAGTAATTGAATTATGAGGCTTTTATGATACGGTTACTGTTTTTATGGCTTTAAACTAATCTGAATGCAATAATTGTAGAACTGTCAACAATTTAAAATTTAAGTGGCGAGTTAAGCCTAATTCAGCAGCCATATTTGTTTACATGTGAAAGTTAGCAGAATAGTGAATTAAGTCAGTTTCTGAACCTTCAGTGCTTTTTGCCGAGTTTGACCAAAAGTAAACTTTTAGTTTTGTGCAAAAATAATCTTCCTTCTTGCCCGATGGACAATTTTTTTTTCATTAAAAACTAATTTAAATTTAAAAAAAAAATTTTTTTTTAACTGTTTTAATTCTATTTGGCCTTTTACGTTTTTCTGTATTTTACAGTTTTTAATGAAAATATTTTGTGTTTTTATGTTTTTGCTTTCGCGCGAATGAGTTATATATCTCTAAGAAATTCAAGGAAATAAGTTTAAATGAAAGGCAACCAAAAATTTTATAATTTAATAGCGCATAAAAAGAAGTCACGTCGTATTCACATCAGATTTTTTTATTATGAGATTAAGGAAGATTAAAAATGGCAACATAAAATGTAAAATTAGGCATAGGAATTTAGATTGGCATAGATTTTATACAAAATTCAAGAGCAAACAAATTTTGTCGAACTCACTGTTTGCAGTAGCTCTAATTTAGTAATAGAAATGAGTAGTAAAACATAAAATCATATTTTGGTTCTAATGTAAACAATATTAATTCTCGCCGAGCATTAAAAACATGCAAAACTGAATGGATTGAATGAGCTATATTTCTCCAACATGTATATGTATCTCATTAAATACTCATTGTATTGGTGTAGCTAGGGGGAAGTCAAGAGAGAACATCTGTCTCCGGCGCAGCGTCTAGAAGGCACTAAATTAGAGTTACGAAGTTTTAGAATGAAATGTTTTCCATTCTTGGCGAACAGGAGGGGCCACGAAATCTTCAAATGTTCCTGGGCGCTGAAAATCCTAGCAACGATTCTGTCCCACTGTCTGCATAAAAGAGATTAGAGAAGACCCTATAAAAGATTCGGTGTTTTCATCCGATGTTTTTTAATCGATATTTATACTTCCTTCGCTTAGGCCGCAGGACCTTGGATAATCGATTATTTTAATACGATTTATATCTTATTTGCAGTAAGTGAAGAAATTATACATAGATTCTACCAACTAAGAGATTTTTCTCCCACCTCGATTTGCTCTTTTCTTTGCAAAAGGAACCGCACCTCTGCTGAGAACAAACAGATGTGTTTTGAAATTTGCTGGAAAAATAAAAATAAACAGTAAAAAGAAACACAGCCGTTAAAAAAGTTCTCAAGGCCGGCCGTCTTCACAGGACCCGTCGGGCCGCATTGTTTTCTCCGTGACGTCATTTTGCTTCTTCCTCCTTCGGGTCCGTCCAATGGTGGACAGATGAAGGGCGGAGGGGAGGGGGCCTCAGAAAACAGCGCGCGCGTTTAGGAAGCGGGAGCTTTTCAGTCTACCATTCACGCACTGCACGTTTCTGCACGTGACTCGGCGTGAGTGAGGTGATGCGTGACTCGAAATATTTATGGTCACGTGGTGGTGACGAAGATGGCTGAAGGGGACGGGAGGACTGAACGGGTGGCGCCCCCACGGTGAGTAGGTGCGAAACATTTTTCTCGATTTATTAAATCATCTTATCAGTAGCTATCTTGATACACGTAGTTACACCTTAGATGAAATCTCAATCCAAGGCTGCTGAACACCGGGAGACAGAAGTTCTCCTTAACTCACGGAATAAAATGGAACCCTTACTGGGAGTTCACTTTTCCAAAGTTATTTTGTGCATTTTTTCTTTATACTGCCAATCGACATTCGTCCGGTGGTCAAAGAAATGAAAACATTATATAATTATATTATTTTGCTCATTAAATTTTTTGTGATTATACAATTAATAAGCTGCATTACCTTCAGAGAGAAATTGCCCTAGGGAATATATTAAAATGGCAATTCGTCCTTGCAGAAGAATCAGTTTAATACATACTAATAAAGAATAGTAATAAAGAAATAAACGTATTCTCCTATCGGGCAATAACATTTGGAAATTAATCAAATTAACAGTTATTTGAAATCACGAAAACTGATGTCACACATCTGGTAACTAAAAATTTGGCGAGGGCCTGCTTAGTGGACTCATGAAAATAATCATGAATCTCTTTTAAATAAAATATTAATTTATAACATAAAATTATCAAAGCAACAACCCTGTGCACGGTGTAGATTATTCAAGAACTCTACAAGGTTACACATGAGAGGAATACGACCCGATCCACCTTGTCTAAAAATAGACCTATTTTTTCCTCTCTCCTTCCGGCGTGCCTTCGTGGTGTAACGGTTAGCACACTCGGCGCGTATTCGATATGTCCAGGCTCGAGTCCCGGTGAGGGCATTGCTTATTTTTTACCTCTCCAGCGTTAAATAAACCTAATATCTCTAACACTCAATCGATTTCGAGGGCAAATAAGTATAGGTTCACCTTCGTCGGGAGCAAAGAAATCTGCTAGTCAATCAATAAACTCGTTCAAGAATCTTTACTATGATTTCTTCCTTCCTTCTGATTGGAGGATTTACGCGAAATGCATTGTTTCATGCACATTTTTTTCTATTGTCGTTTAATATTACGCACTGGAATCTGTTCTGGAAGTAGTAGTAGATGTTAAAGTAGAAGTCAGCAGTAGCTCTGAAAGAACAGAACGTGTTTCTAGTTGTCCGTTGTGTTTCGCATGTTTACGTGTGACACATATTTTTTTACGACTAGAGGGCACATAGGAAAATAAGATATTTCCTTACAAGTTATGTCCTATGCCATCATTTTTAAGCGACTTGGTGAACATAATGACATACATAAACAAAGAAAAACATTCCACATTTCTATTTATTTTCTTATTATTGTATATTATGTAAATTTATTTCATTGTGAATGCTGTAATATCGTGTTTTTCAACCTTTTTCTCCATTGTTAGATTATTCCTCCTCTCCTTTCGAAAACTCGTCAAATAGACCTAATTAACAGTTAATTAGTCTTTGATCATTTTAACGTGTTTTATAAATTAAACAAATATGTAAAAAATATAGAAATTGTTGATAAATACCAAAACTTGAAAAAAAACTAGTTTTTTTAGCCTAATTAAGCTTTTACAAAAAAGAGCTATTATTCTCAAAACGGGATTTTGCGTTGAATCACTATAAAAGTCTGAATCCTTTTTCAAATTGTTGCCACCCAATATTATCGCTTGTATTACATTTAAAGAAATGAAATAATGAAGAATTGCACGAATGTGTGCATGTTTTTCACTGTGAAAAAACAACAGTACCTAGAGTCATCGGATTTTGAATTACGTAGTTCTCCACCAAAATATGGATATCTGGAAGCCCGAATTTGTAATTTGTTTTATTGTGTATTTCATATTTAATTTTTTAAAAACTACTCTTGCGATTTTTACAAAACTTGGTAGTTTGGCGTCCTTTGAGTCGTAGAATGGAAATATAGAAAAAAAAAAAAAAAAAAAAAGGTATGGTATGTTAGAAAACGTCCGATTTTGTGTCAAAATACCTGTATTAGAACAATGCTATATATAAATCTAATACATATCCTAAGTCGAGCTTTGGAGGCATGAAAACGCAAGTTGAATTTCGTCAATCGGCCCAGTAAAACGGGAGGTATAGAACTGTTCCTCCCTTTTTTTTTTTCGCAGTGTACAATATTCATGGTATTATGATCTGAAATACTTTTCTCTACTGAATATAAAAGTGTTCATATGCAGTTAACTTTTATTGTGTGGTTTGGTTTATTGCAGCGATTTTCAACGGGTGGTACGCATGAGAAAAATAGGTGGTATGCAAAAAAAACAAAGTATGTTTAACTATTAAAATTCAGAAATCTCGTGAAGGAAAAAAAAAAAAAAAGTGACAGAAATTTCCTGTGATCGAACTCTAAGTTAAGATTTCATAAATAACACACTTATTAACTTTTGGCTGAATTGAAAAATGAATTTAAAGGGATTTTAAATAAAGCTATTAAGTTTTTATTGCCTTTTTACACAACCTATTTGTGTGAAAAAAAGATTGTCTTCCATGTTATATTTGAAAAACAAATACGGAAGAATATTAAAATTGGATTCTAATTTACGGTTAAAACTAAGTGAAATGAGTAGGGACAAGAAATTGATCTCTCTTAAAGAGAGCCAAATTTCACACTTTTAAGTTTTAGAATTAAAATAATATAACTTAAATTTTGATAATTAAAATGGTAACCAATTTTTAATCTAATATTTTTTATGTGCCCATATTTAATAGAAATAACCAATGGGTTCTGCAAATGGCAATATGTACTTTTTTTTTAATATTGAAAAATTGAAAACTAATCATTGTAAAATGTAATGGCAGTGGCGTAGCTAGGATTCCAGCGCCCGGGGACAGCTGAAGAATTTGCGCCCCTTTCTGTGTGCCAAGAATGGAAAACATTTCATTAAAAAATTTCGTAGCATCAATTTGGCGCCCCCTGGATGCTGCGCCCGAGGAAAAGTGTCCCCCCTTGCCCCACCCTAGCTACGCCACTGTGTAATGGTGGTATAAAGTTTTCAATTTTTGTTTAGATGGTACGCGATAGTCAAAAGGTTCAGAACCGCTGGTTTATTGAGATTACGGCAAAGCACATTAAGGCTAGCTATTTAAGGGGAGGGATGTCTTCGTGTAGGACTTTCTGTGGGAAACTGATTTTGAGTCGAACCCAATTCGGAATTACCAGTGTTCAGTGACTTTACTGTTCGGCTGTTAGTGAATCGTAACTTTTACTGTGTGTATTTTCTGTACATAATATAACTATTCTTCTCTCTTATAACTTTTAAAACATTTTAGCCCAAAGGGAGTTAGCCAAAAAGGGTTATTAATTTTAAAACGCCATTTTACTTAGATTTACTTTTCAAAATGTTGCCACCCAATATTATCGCTATGTATTATATTTAAAAAAACTAAATAAGGAGGAATCTGCATGAATGCTTGAGTGTTTCTCGCATTCTGAAGAAACGACGGTAGCTAGAGCTATCCAATTTTGAATAACGTAGTTCTCGAACTGAACATGGGCACTCGAAAGCAAGAATTTTAAATTTCGAATTTGTTTTATTATCTATTTCAAATCTTATAAAACTTTAATGAATTTTTGATTAACGAACTTAATGATTTCAAAGCGAGCAATGGCAACGATGTACGAAAAAAAGACATTTTTATCTCCAGCGCGCGAGACTGTGTATCGATAATTCTAAAGATATGTTTTTCTGCTGTTTTTAAATAGTTTGTGATATTGCTGTTGAATTTAATTTTATATATTTTAAGTGCAAAGAACATGATATTTTATAAATAAAGGTAACGCACAAAACGTGAAAAAAAGTCTTCTTAGGAGTAATATAAAATCTGAAGGCTTTTCAATGTTATGTCTTTATTACATACTAGCGGAAGTACCCGACGTCAGTTAAATTAGACTGAGAATAATGCATCTGGCAACGATACCGCTGTAATCCTTCTCTAATAACGACGCGAGCCTACCAGCGGCCGAACGGTAAAAGCCGCTTAATACTGGTAGTTTGGTCCAGGGTTCGAGTCCCGGCGAACGGGCTGGCTGCATGGGCGTTTTCGTGGTTTTCCCTATGTGTAACGTGGATACGAGCCAGTTTCCCTTAAAAAGACCTCCACGGGGCATCTCTTCCTTTCCGTGTAGTGCCCAAGAGCAGAGCACGTAATAAGAAAAAAAAAAAAAAAAAAAAGTCTGAAATGTTTCAGATTTTAAATTACGTCCAAAGGGGCGTTTTTTAACATTTTGTGTGTTACCTTTCTTTATTAAATATCATGTTCCTCGCACTTAAACCATAAGATCCAGTGCAACAGCAATATCGCAAAATAGTTTTAAAACGAGCATATCTTTAGAATTTCCGATACAGAGACTCACGCGCTGGAGATAAAAATGTTTTTTCTGCACAACGTTGCCATTGCTAGCTTTGAAATCCTTGAGTTTGTTAATCAAAAATTCGTCAAAGTTTTAAAAAATAGGAAATCGATCATGAAACAAATTTCAAATTTCAAATTTGGTCTTCCACATGCTCATATTCGTTGGAGGATTACGTTATTCAAAATTCGATGACTCTATGTACCGTTGTTTTATCACAATACGAGAAATATACATACATTTATGCAGATTTTTCATTATTTAATTTCTTCAAATATAATGCAGGACTCTAACATTTTGTGGCAACAGTTTGAAAAGTGAACCGACATTTATGAGTCCGACGCAAAATGCCAAAACACATCTCTGCCCTTCGTAGCAGTCACCCCCTCCGTTCAGGGTCTGAAGTCCATGGACTGTATGTAGCTCAATCGTCTCTCGCATCCCAATTTTTGCGTTTATAACCTAATCGAATATTCTGGACTAGTAAAGATATCCGCAATCACTCACGGTGCATGAAAAAGTAATCGCTGCGTTATGCGTCGCGTCACACCCTCCTTACCTGCACCCGGTGGTCGGGAAGCAAAAGCCTGGGCAGTCGCGGTTGGCGGTCAATCAGAGTAAGTGTCGGCCCCACAATCTCTGTTAGGTGGTGTACATTTTTCATGCCTTCCGATTTGACCGAACCGCGAGGCCGGTTTCCGAGGTTGCGTTTGCGGGCGAGTGGATGATGGCGGACAATCAACACCGCGAAGTGTAGAAAAGGGGTCGAGTGGACGATGCCAGAAGATTCATTTTAGGTTGTATTCAACCTCTCCGAGAAACAAATGATTCACTTTCTCCTGAAATTCGTTTGGGTGCAATAGCGAAAATTAACATCCCTACAGCAAACGCAATTTAAGCACAAGAATATATATATGTCATAATAAAAGCATAAGGAAAAGACGGAACACTGTAGATGCGTGATTAGATCCATATTGAAGAAGAATTTTGATTGCGTAATATTTAAAGAACTTGGCAGTCGAGGCAGTTTTAATTCCATTTTTATTTCCAATTGATATTTGTGGCCACAATCACTTGGCACTCTAGTCGTGCCTTTCCACAGAAGATTTACATTTTTGATATTGTTGGGATAGAAAGCAAGCCAGCGAAAATTACATCTTAGCAAAGTAGAGAGCAAAAGCTGAAGTGCGTAGTTATGCAAGATGGAAGCACGTGAAGAGAAAAGTTTTTGCTTGCAATTCGGTGATTGGTCGTCAAGAGGCATCTGGTATTAACGGTTACGTAAGATCGCATGATTAATTTGAATGACGCAATGCAGAGAAGTTATTACTATTTTATAATAGAGAGGAAGAATTAATGTTTATAGTTATATTATAATTCTGATTCATATATTTTTATCTTACATATATATATATATATATATATAACAATAAAAACCTGAAAGCTTTCAGATTTTATATTATGCCCAAGTGGGCTTTGTATTCATTTACAGTCATATACACTTTTTGAGACCATTTCAGCTAAAACCATTTTGGAATAAAAATACTTAAAAATAGCATATCTTTAGAATTTCCGACTGAGAGTCTTCCGCGCTGGAGATAAATATATTTTATTCTGCGCAGTGTTGCCACTAAGTTTTTTTAATCAAAAATTCATAAATATGAAATACGTAATAAAACAATAAAATATAAAATTCTAAAAACAATAAAAAATAAAATTCGAAATATGAAATACGAAAATATGAAATATGAAATTCGAAATATGAATATGAAATACGCAATAAAACAATAAAATATAAAATTCGAAAAACAATAAAAAATAATATTCGAAATTTCAAATTTGGGTGGAGGGCTACATTATTCAAAATTGGATCGCTCTAGGTACCATTGTTTTTCAACATTGCGAGAAACATTCATACAGATTCTTCATTATTTACTTTCTTTAAATATAATGTAGGGCAACAATATTTGGTGGCTGGCATTTGAACCAACCGAGAAAGTGAAACGACGTAAAATGCCGTTTTCACACTAATAGCCCTTGCGGTCAGACTCTCCTTTAGGCTTAAAATAAATTTAAAAAAAAAAAGAACGTACACAGATAACTATTATAGTAGTCCCATACACAAAATTTCAATGTTTTTCGCCTGATCGTTTTTGAGTTACGCGAGATAATACGTCTGTACCAACGTAAATATGTCACGCAAAACTTCTTTTAATCCATTTTAAATCCATTTTGAAATCCGTTTGGAAAAAACGAGTCCTTTATTTTGTCTTTATGTGCAGACGTCACGCCAAAATAAATAAATAAAAAAATAAAAATAATTAAAAAAAAAAAAAAATCTGAAATTTTTCAGATTTTAAATTACGTCCAAAGGGGCGTTTTTTAACATTTTGTGTGTTACCTTTCTTTATTAAATATCATGTTCTTTGCACTTAAACCATAAAATTCAGTTCAAGAGCAATATCGCAAAATAATGTTAAATTAAGCATATCTTTAGAATTTCCGATATACACAGTCTCGCGAGCTGGAGATAAAAGTATTTTTTTTCTATATAACGTTACCATTTCTCGCTTTTAAAGCATTGAGTTTGTAAATCAAAAATTCGTTTAAAGTTTTACAAAATATAAAATCTATAATAAAACAAATTCCAAATTTGGGATTTCAGATGCCCATATTCGCAGTAGGATTTCGTCATTCAAAATTCGATGGCTCTATGTACCATTGTTTTATCACAATGCGAGAAATAGACAATCATTTATGCAGATTTTTCATTATTTAATTTCTTCAAATATAATGCAGGACTCTAACATTTTGTGGCAACAGTTTGAAAAGTGAACCGACGTTTATAGGAGTCCGACGCAAAATCGCAAAACGAAAACAATAGTCCTTCAGGGACAAAGCTCCTTTGGACTAAAAATCTGAAAGATTTTGAATTACTTCCAAAGGAGCGTTTTTTTTTTGTGTGTGTGCTACTTTTATTTCTTAAATATGTTCTTTGCGCTTAAGTCATAAAATTCAGTTCAACAGCAAAATCGCAAAATAATTTTAAAATAAGCATATCTTTAGAATTTCCGATAAAGTCACGCAGCACGCTGTATTATAATTATCATTATTTTTCCCCGTACAGTGTTGCCATGGCTCGCTTTGAAATCGTTGAGTTTGTTAATCAAAACTTCGTTAAAGTTTTACAAAGCATGAAATAGATGTTAAAACAAATTCAAAAAAAAATCTGAGATGTTTCAGATTTTAAATTACGTCCAAAGGGGCGTTTTTTAACATTTTGTGTGTTACCTTTCTTTATTAAATATCATACTCCTCGCACTTAAACCATAAGATCCAGTGCAACAGCAATATCGCAAAATAGTTTTAAAACGAGCATATCTTTAGAATTTCCCATACAGAGACTCACGCGCTGGAGATAAAAATGTTTTTTCTGCACAACGTTGCCATTGCTCGCTTTAAAATCCTTGAGTTTGTTAATCAAAAATTCGTCAAAGTTTTAAAAAATAGGAAATCGATCATAAAACAAATTTCAAATTTCAAATTTGGTCTTCCACATGCTCATATTCGTTGGAGGATTACGTTATTCAAAATTCGATGACTCTATGTACCGTTATTTTATGACAATGTGAGAAATATACATACATTTACGCAGATTTTCATTATTTAATTTCTTCAAATATAATGCAGGACTCTAACATTTTATGGCAACAGTTTGAAAAGTGAACCGACATTTATGAGTCCGACGCAAAATGCCAAAACGAAACTAATAGTCCTTCGGGATTCAAATCCCTTTTTGGACTAAAAATTGGGCTTCCAAATGCCCATATTCGGTTGGAGAACTACGTTATTAAAAACTGGATGGTTCTGGGTACCGTTGTTTTTTCACAATGCGAGAAGCATTCATGCAAATTCTTCATTATTTAGTTTCTAAAAATATAATTCATGGCGATAATATTTGGTGGCAACAGTTTGAAAAGTGAACCAACGCAGAAAGTGAAACGACGCAAAATGGCGTTTTGAGATAGTCCTTTGTGTTTAACGCTCCTTTGGGCCAATAAAAAGCTTTAATACGATGAGGCCTATTGGTCTATATATGATCATACTGTGGTTAATAATAATAGCTAAGTTATTTTTAGCCATACAGTTGAATAACCTCAAATAGCTACTGGATTACCAAGAATGTATCATGAAATTCGAAATTACTTAATATTAAAAATTACAGTGGCGGAAATGAGACCGAAAGGGAGCATGAACAATGTCAATGTAAATTATTTTATAATTTTAAACAAATGGCTAGTTGAATTGAAATGTGAATATTTACGAATAGTAGAACATAACACTACTGTTGCTGTTTACGACCACCCAGACGGGATACTGGTTAGTGAGGCTGACTAGAATACCGAAGGACTCGAGTTCGAACCCCCAAAAATGCATGTATATTTGTTCAAAAACATAAACAAAAATACACGAAACCCTCTTTCCGATCAATAGCGATAATTACTTGCTTTTAATTTAATTTCTTTTTCAAAGTTTGAAATTTTGTTATTCATGATTCAATTGAAGTTCCCGTAAAACATTTTTACTTTAAATCACAATTATCGGAATTAAACTTCCTACGCATGGGTTCACTCTTTTTAGATACTTCTACTAAATTTACATTAGGAGATAATATAATCAATATTTCTTTAGTAAATAAATTATTATTATCTTACTTTGCAGCTATTGCGCAAGTATTAGAAAAACTTGTTTTCGAACTAAGTGAATTTTAGATCATACAACTGTTCTAATATAGGTATTTTGACACAAAATCGGATTTTTTCTGAAATAACATATCAATTATTTTCCATATTTCAATTCTACGACTCAAATTACGTCAAACTATTAAGTTTCGTGAAAATCGCACGAGTAGTTTTAAAAAAATTAGCTCTCA
Source organism: Stegodyphus dumicola (assembly GCF_044657685.1). Classification (NCBI taxonomy): domain Eukaryota; kingdom Metazoa; phylum Arthropoda; class Arachnida; order Araneae; family Eresidae; genus Stegodyphus; species Stegodyphus dumicola. Next base: position 224,310,698 of record NC_140773.1, on the reverse strand, counting down.
AAATTTTAGCTCTTTAATGTTAACTGAGTTTGGTGTATATTTATTAATCTCCCTTTTTTTTTATTAAGCTCATTTGATTCTTTCTTTCCCATTTCGAAATTCAGGTTCATTCCAAATAAAATTCATCCATTTTTATGATTTATTTGTATTTTTAAGTAATTTTTATAAATTTTTCTAAAAAAAGTTTGAATTATAATGTATGAAAGTTTTAACATCATCTTAAAGTACCTGCAAATATACTTTTTACTCAAAATTTCCGAAGATATACGTAATTTATATATTGGCGCGTTTTGAAATTTGGCATATTTGTTGAAAGCGATAAAACATCAGATGTGGTTTAAACACTTTGCGAAAATTATTTTGAAGTAGAAACGATGTGACTTTTTTCCCGCTCTTGCACAATGTAAAAAGGTAAGGATGAGGTGCCTTTTTTTCCGCCCCGGTATAATGAAAGGGAAAGGAAATTTGGTTGCCATATATTAACAATTTCGCCGAGTGAATTATTCTTGGCGCAACTGAAAAAACTTCGCCAAAATGAATTTTTGAATTTCTCCGTAAATTTCCCACCAAATTTTACGAAACTTAATATCTAGGCATAATTTGAGTCGTAGAATCGAAATATGTAAAACATTGGTTTGTTATTTCAGAAAAAGTCCGATTTTGGGTCAAAATACCTACGTTAGAACAATGCTATATATAACTCTAATACATATCCTAAGTCGCGCTTTCGAGACATGAAAAACGTAATTTGAATTTTGTCAATCGGCCCAGTGGAACAGCAGGTTACTGTCCCATTTTTTTTCGCAGTGTACCTGTCGTGATTTACGACAGATACCATAACGGAACATTTTTGTGTATGGTACAATTTAGGTCTCTCTTACTAATATCTTCTTGGTCTGAGGTTTTGGGAAAGTGTATCTAAACACTTCGCAGAAATAACTTCACCTCTTTTCTTTATCTTCAAAAAATTATTTCAAACGAATTTTGTCACATCAAAAAATGAGCTTCGGTGACCTCATCTCTTCTGTTGGAGTTCTTGTGCTACAGTGACCTACAGACGTGGCTTTTTTTTATGGGACCACTACTACTACCCCCTAAGAGAAAACTCAGAACTAATAAGATGCCTTAGTTAGGAGAAGCCTTTTCAAACAGAAAACCAGCGAAAGAGGATGAGAAGAAGATTGCCTTCCGATCACGTCCTATCCTGGACGTGATATCCCTAAGCCGTGTGTCTGGAGAGCGGCGTAACTTAGAGTGAGTGCAGAGAATCACGTCCACTGACTCTTGTGGTCACGTGGCCGCAACGTGACACTCGCCGCGAATATTCCGATATTGTAATGTCTTTTTTAGAGTGCAGTCCGATTGGTGGGCAGAAAGTGGAATTTCATTTAATATGTATTGTGTTCTGAATTTTACATAACGGAAAGAATCTTCGAATGAATGTGAAGCAGAAGAGGACAGCATGAAGTAAAGTATGCTTGGTTGAGCAATTTGACCGAGAATTTCTCGATTTCAAATGGACAGCCGTTAGTCACCAAGAGGATTTCTGAGGTTTTTGTCCATGACCATTTAGTGCTTGGACTTGGAGAAACGTAAGCGAGGTGAAGATTCTTGAATGGGACATCCGTAATATTACAGATTCCTTGGCTGATCTTATGGACATATTATGTCCATATGATGATACTGTAGAATTTAAGATGAAAATTCATTATCCTGTAGAATTTTAATTATGGATGCTTCCATGCTCATTTCAATCATTGTGTGTTTTATGAATTGCCAAAATGATGTGTAAACAAGTAGTAATGACTTATTCTGCCATTTAGAAGTTGAATCCGGCATTTCCAGAGATCTTTTCTACAGAAGACTAACTACTGTTGCTGTTAAAGAGTTACTTATCAATTTCTTCTCATTTCTTTCTGATACAGCATAAAAAATTTTATTTCTTACATTTACACAAATTTTTTAGGTGAATAGAATTTTACAAATTTAAATGAAATAACATGCTACATATTTATTTAATTATAACAATATTGTTTATCATTAATTGGTAAAATGATGAAGGCAGATAGCATACGTATGTTTTCATTTTCGGAAGGTATGGCTTCGCGAAAGGCATGAAGCTTCTTAAGGGGAACTGGTTAGAACACTATATTTAACAGAAACACAGCAAAAATATCTGACCCTGAAGAGTCCCTGAAGAACAACTCTTAGTATCCAGTTGTATTATCTACTTGGTCGGGCGTTACGCGGTACTTTTAGTCCAAAGGGGCAGTTTGCCCAGAAGGACTATTAATTTCGATTTGGCATTCTGCGTTGATTCACTACAAGCGCTGTTTCATTTTTCAAATTGTTGCCACCCGATATTATTGCCCTGTATTATATTTAAAGAAATTAAATAATGTAGAATCTGCATGAATGTAAGTATGTTTCTCGCACTGTGATAAAACAACGGTACCTAGAGCCATCCAATTTTGAATAACGTAATCCTCCTGCAAATATGGGCATCTGGAAGACCAAATTTGGAATTTGTTTTATTATCGATTTCATGTTTTATAAAACTTAACGAATTTTTGATTAACAAATACAAGGATTTCAAAGCAAGCCATGACAACGTTGTACACATAAAACATTTTTATCTCCAGCGCGCGAGTATCAGAAATTCTAAAGATAGGAACAGTTTAAAATTATTTTGCAATATTGCTCATGAACTCAATATTGCTCATTTTATGGTGAAAGTGCGAAGAACATGATATTTAATAATTAAAGGTAACACACAAAATATAAAGAAAAAAAAAAAAAAAAAAAAAAAAAACGCGCTTTTGGACGTAATTTAAAATTTGAAAACTTTCAGGTTTTTTTTTTTTTTTTTTTTTTAATTTTTTATTACGCAGATTTTATTTAATTAGTAGGTCAGGAGTTAGTTACGCAGTATTACGCTTTTTGTTACGAAGCATTTATAGTAATATGCGATATAATATTTATAGTGTCCGATTAGTTTTTGGATTCTGGGCTCACTTGTAGATGAAAGAATAAAAAATTCTGTTCTGAGTTCGAATCCCTTTAAAAGGCTTGGGAGTCTTTGTAGTGTGCAATTGGAATAACAGCCAGTTTTCCTTAAAAGTATTCTATAAAGGCATCATTCTTAACACCTTGCTGCCGTATTCGGGTGACGGCAAAAACTCTGAAAGACGAGTAGCACGTATTCGGGTGCCAGTTTTATTGAAAGAAAGAAAATGTTTGTTGTCGACAGCTAAATTCATTCCGTTCACTAAGCTGCGCTCCCTTCCGTATCAGCTTTTCTTTCTTAGCAACCAGTTCGTACAATCATTAGGTTACTTTGAAGCAGGAGACTTGAAAAATGTTCATTTCCTTCGCCGGGACTCGAACCTGGATCTCTCGAATACGCACCAAGTGTGCTAACCGTTACACCACGAAGGCATGGCGGAAGGAGGCAGAGAATGCCTTATATACTCCCCCATTTAAAGGGCGACTGGGGTTTAGGGGACCCAGTCGCCAAATCCTGGTGGGGAAGAATTATCATCCACCATGTTTTAGTTCGGGCGCCACTGTAGAGACATTAACTTTTTTTGGAAGCAGGAGACGTGAAAAATAAGCAGTTTCCTCGCCATGACTCGGAACAGTCGAATACGAACCGAGTGTACTAACCGTTACACCACGGAGGCATGCTGGAAGGTCGGGAAAAATACCTTATAAATTCTCGTAAAATATGATCAGTCGTATCTACACTATATTTATTATCATTACATTTATCACTATTGGAATCAGGACCTGAGGATGTAATTTATAATTATAAATTATGATTGTAATTTATAATTATAACAGTATGAAAAATTTCGATCGTTCCTCATCGCTACTATTAGAATTTTTGTAAGCCTCTCAACAGGTTTCTTCTTTACTGTTGTATGATTCACTCGAAAAATACTCTTTTATTTTTCTTTTAGATATTACAGAAAGTTCGTGCAACAATTGTAATACATAAAAAAATTTCAATTATTTGTCACTACAGAAAAAATCTTTGGAAAAGAGGAAATAGTTTTCGAATCTCGCATCCTGTCTTTGATACTTCGTTCTTGAGGAAAGATTTTAAACTCAACGCATGCCTCGAAATGGTTTGTTCTAGACGTTCTAAATTTTTAAGATCGGAAACAGTTGAGGCATGGTATAGTAGCATTCTTGGCCTAAAGGAGATTTTTTTACAAACTGGCCTGGCAAAAAACGTTTTAAAAGCAGATAATCCTTGTTTGATTTGTTATAATAAACTAACAAAGCAAACAACAGGTTTATGGATTTTCTAAAAAAAAAAAAAGTTACATTTATTTCAGTATATGTTTAATATATTATATGTAGAGTCGAGTTTAATCAAATCTAATTTGCATTACCATTCAAATAAAATTTCCCCCATTTTTGCTTAATTTCTGTATTTAATCACCACAAAATAACTTCACGCCAATATTGAAATATTCATTCTTTTTACTTGTAAATACTTGTAATGTCAACAAACTTAATGGGTTGTTTGGAAAGCAATTTTTTTTTTCTCCAACAGAGGGCTTAATGGTATTTTTTCATTGCCAGTTTCTCATTTAAGCCACTGCGAAAAAGTTCGATTGATTCTACGGCAGCGGTTCTTGGTCGGTGCCCTTTCGAATATGGAAAGCGAAAAGCAGAATTTTCGGCATATTTGCTTTTTACTATCGGAAAGGTAAAAATGCTGTTCAAGCAAGGAAAAATATTATCCAATGTGCATTGAGAAGTTGTACTGACATAACGTTAGTGCCAAAATTGATTTACAAAATTTCAATCCGTCAGTTTTGATCTTGAAAATGCACCTCGTTCTGGAAGTCTAGTTGAAGCTGATGAAGACACAATAAAGGCATGAATTGATTCAAACCCGCGAATAACGACTCGTGAGATCGCTGAGAGATTAAATTTATCGCATACGACCATTCATGATGATTTGATGAATGTCTATAGATTTAATCTCAAAGCTCGACATATGGGTTTATCGTGTTCTCAAGTTCTTCTTTAGCTTCAACTGGCTTTCCAAAACGTGGTGAATCTTCGAGATCAAAATCTTGCAAACCAGTTTTGGCACTGGCGTTCTGTTAATACATTTTCTTCATATATATATATTGGATAATTCTTTTTCTTGCTTGAACAGCAAGTTTCCCTTAGAAAATCCCCCACAAAGGCATCCCTGCTGTTAGGCAGATAGCCTTCGAGGTTTGCCATAGTAAAATAAACCAAACGAAACCAAACGAGATTTTCATCTTTTCCTTGTGCAGTATTTGTTGTTTATTTTGTTGTTGTTATCGTAAATGCTCACTTTGTAGAGATATTAGGTTATTTCGACGCCAAAGAGATGAAAAATGAGCAACGCCTTCGTCGGGAATCGAACCACGGATCTCTGGAATACGCACTCAGCGTGCAGACCACCACCCCACGAAGGCATGCTAGGAAGGCGGGAGAAATACCTTGTATACTCCCCCTTTTAAAGGGCGACTGGGGTTTTAGGGGACCCACTTTCCAAATTCCGGGTGTGGAGAGTCATCATCCACCACCCTTTTAGTTCGGCCGCCCCTGTAGAGACATTAGATTGTTTCGATGCTGGAGAAGTGAAAAATGATCAACGCCTTCTCCGAAAATCGAACCACGGACCTCTGGAATACGCGCCCAGCGTGCTGACCACTACACTACGAAGGCGGGAGAAACACTTTATATAACATATTTATCTTTTCGACAGTAAAAAAGTAAACTATTTCGGAAATGCTGCTTTTTAACTTTCAGTATTTGAAAGAGCACCAACCAAAAACTACTTTTTAAACAAGCAAGCCTTGCTATATCATCTGTCAAAACATGTAACGATTATATGGCTATTGTTTGAAGGTGGCTGTGAAAAATACAATTATACCCACTGTTGGGGGAAAAACGAAATTATTCTCCGATGACCGCTTTTGAGTTACCGCTTTTGATCCATTAACTATTTTCAAAGAAATTTAATCAGTTGCAGGAGTAATCGATTAACAAGTAGTGACAAAACTAGGTTCAAAGAAAAAATAGCAAATATCATTAACTGGAGATGGACCTTTCACTAGAAGATTCAAGACCTCCCTTACTCGTCAATTAAAAACATGAAAGAAAACGCCTCGCTTTTTCTTCTTCTGAGGATCAACCATAGAGGAGATACCGACGTCTGCAAGAGATGGTGCTGGTTGGGAGTAGAGGCGAGCAATGAGGACTTGGAAGACATTAGGAAATTGACAAAAACTATTTACTAATTCAGCGATATGTTATTTCTCCCAGAAGCCTCTGCTTCGGATCTTCTTACCAGCAGAAAAACGCGCGCTCTCGCTTTTCTTTTCACGGCTGTGGGCGTGCTCATAACTGTGTTCAGAAGGTAGAACAGGTGGTTAAAGGAAAAGGGGTTATTTAGTAAACCTCATTTGGAAGAGTGGAGGTCATTTTAGACTGAAAGAAGCTAGCATTATTAATATCGAAGCAAAAATCTTTCCTCTTTCGAAATTTATTTGTCATTTTAGTGATCCCTAAATTAGAACTAAATATTCACGAAAACAAAAATGTATCTTTTTACTTCCTTGTACGAAATAAAGGAAGTGTTGTCATCGCGAAAATTTTCGGGCCTATTTTAACGAAAATACCCATTTTGACCCATTCGGACTAAAAGCAATGGACAAAATCTCTTATGAGGTTAGTTAATTAGTTTTAAGCACTGGCCCTCAGCCCAACTAGCAGGCGAGGCCTGCCATATGGCTATATCTTATGAGGTGTTTTCTCCCTCCTTCCAGCATGCCTTCGTGGTGTAACGGTTAGCACACTCGGCGCGTATTCGAGAGGTCCAGGCTCGAGTCCCGACGAGGGCATTGCTCATTTTTCATGTATTAAGCTTCAAAAAACCTAATTACTCTACAGTGACGCCCGAACTAAAAAAGGTGGTGGATGATGATTCTTCTCCACCAAGATTTGGCGACTGGGTCTCCTAATCCCCAGCTGTCCTTTAAAAGGGGAGTATATAAGGTATTTTTCCCTTCTTCCGGAATGCCTTCATGGTGTAGCACCCTGTGCATATTCGAGAAGTCGAGGTTCGAGTGTTGGCGACGGCATTGCTCTTTCATATCTCACGCTTCAAAAATCTAGTTACTCTACAATCAACAAATGTGGTTTTTTTTTTATTTAGAAGTAAATAGTGTTAAAAATTTAACTTCTAGATCGATGTAAGTGGGAAACTGCAAACGTATAAGTCTAATTGCATTTGGCGCTATTTGGAAGATCTTACGAAATCTCATATTTAGCAATTTATTTTGGATTTTTTATAGAATACTAGTGGCTAACTTGTGTACTGTTATGCATTTATCCATAAGTATATATACATACAGGATGATTAAAAACTAGAAGAACAAGCTTCTAGTAGCGGTAAAGTGCACCTAGACGACTCGGAATCCCGTAGCATTGCAGGATTGGAAATGCAATCCTGACGAGATAGGGGGTTTTTTAGGGCCTGTCGCAGGAAAATCGTCGACAGCCACTCGCAAAGGTTTTGAAATGGTAACTACGAATAAATATATCGTGATCCTTAATTGGCATTTCAAGGCCATAAGATTAAAATAAGTGATGTCTTTTCAGATAATGAAGTTGCTCAAAGCTTCATAACGGATCTTAGACATTTCACGGCCACGGAATCTCGGACGTTTTGAAATACGCGGGGCATCCATCGGACGTTCGCGGTAGCCATTTTAAAAAGCCCAATGAGTTTCAAAACGTCCGAGGTTTCATGCCTTACGCCACTTTACGAAATAGCAGGGATGTTCATCATCCAGAAAATCAGGACTTATTTTTATGGTCTTTTAAATGACAGTGTGTATGTATTCATATTTTCCATCCTCTGCGAGTGGCTGTCGACGGTCTCATAATATCCCCCTGCGGTGGACCACACAGAGATGAGAAAATCATGTGTGCAGTCCCTGCAAGTCATTGTTTTCAAGCTACGAAGTGTCACACGACATGGTCTGACATCGCAGATGCAATAATTCCTTCCGGTTGACACTACAAGAGACATAACTTGACGACCTTTGTCGAGAGATTTTTAGCGTTCTGCACCGCGTCCTCTCGATTTCGTTAGGGCTGACAAACCAATGATCCTGTTCTCCCTCAAATATCGTTCCAGATATAACGAATCAGAAGATGTAAAATACTACTGAAAAATTAAGGAGGCGTGGCTTATTCAGTCTGCAGCTTGTTTCCATCGGAACAACACGCCTGAATCTCTTGAACTCTCGATTAGACAGAAACTTGTTAGCAAATACCTCAGGTCACGAGGACTATATTTCACTGCAATAATTTTTTTGCTATCCATGCGTTATATATACATATATAATGTAAATTGTAATTGTAATAAATATGTTTTGACTTGAAAAAAATGAAATAAGTATTACACAATATACTGATGTACGTTGCGTAATATAATACATATAATTATTCGCACATGTAACGATTACACATGTATTAATTACAATCATTGTACATGTTTTTAGTACACATGTACTAATTACAATCAATTAATGGAATCAGAAGTTTCTGCCTGCCGCCGGGTACCCACACCCCTATCTCTTTAGGATTGCATTTCCGACCCTGTATTGCTATGGAATTCTGAGTCGTCTAGGTGTACACTACCCTATTAGAAATTTGTTCCTCTAGTTTTGAATCACCCTGTATATATTTTTTGAAAAATATTGAGAATTTAAGATTGGGAGATCTTCCTTGAGAGGCCCACGTATATTCACTCGGTTAATTCAAGCTTCGTGCTGAGACACAAATTTCCTGAACACAGTTGAATGGAGAAGTAGACTCCGAATGTTATAACAAGTCACGAAGAATTTTAGCACGAATTTCAAATTCTACGTCTCAGAGAATATTTTTCATAAATTGCCTTATGAAGCCAATTTATGATTCCCTAATGAAAGAATATTTTCGTGAACTACTTTAGTTAGTTCGTATTTGACTTTTTACCGTATTAAATTTTTCATACTAAAAAAAATAGTACTAAACAATAAATTATTTTTATATTAATTTCTTGTCGCCGAAACGGTATAGTACTACTGAAGGGCCAGGGTTTGAATTCCGGTAGAGGCATGGATGTTTGTAGATGTATAGTGTCTTTGCGACATGAGACCACTCTAAATATATGGCGAGCAGAAGGTTCTCTCGCGTGGATTGATGGTAACGGAGAGTGGTGGAGACTCTCGGACCACTCCCCTCTCTCAAAATTGAGGTGGAAGTAGAAGTTCAAACTCTTTGAGGGTCTGTCAAATATTCCACCAAATGTCCACGAAATTCATGGACAAGACAACAACAACAACAAATATATATATATATATATATATATATAATTAATAATTTATTTCCTAAACAGTATTGATTAATTGATTAAACCTTTTTATATTATTTTCTATATTATTTTTATATTATTTTTATGTTTTCTTTGATTTGTTTTTACAAAGTTTGCATTATTTATCTTTTTTATAATCTTCTATGTTTATTTCAACTTTACTTTGAATTCGATTTCATAATGACAATTTCCAATGTTTAATTTCTGCAAATAATATAGTACTCAAATACATAAAGATGATAGTGTCGGGGACGGTTACTCGAGTTTTACAGGATTTCTCTACAGTAATTGATTTTTACTCCAAATTGAATTGACTAAAATGCTTCATGAGAATAAGTTCTTTGAGTAGCAACTATTCGCGGAAATATTTGGCCTGACTAGAATTGCCGGTTTGGCTTTAACTTATAACTAGAGTAAAGACGAAACACTTTCATATTTACGTATTTTTATCAATTATTGTTCATTGAACGGGAGTTGGTTTGTTCCCCTTGAAAAGTCAACTAATTTCCGATCAATGACAATAATTACATGTTTTAATTTTTCCTTTTACAATTGAAATATTATTCTTCGTGATGATTTAACTCCAGTCCCCGTTAAAACATTATTAACATTTTGCTTTCAAATTACTTCAAAACATCTTTCAAAATATAACTTACCAGTATGGATGCACATTTTTAAAATAATTCTACTTTAATTAAACTTAGGAGATAATATAATCAATTAATCAATACTGTTTAGGAAATAAATTATTATTAACTAACTTTGCAGCAATTGTGCAAGTAATGATAACTTGTATTCGCACTAAATGGATTTAAGTTCATACAACATTATATATATATATATATTTGAATTTACTAAACTGCGTAGGATTAAGTGAAATTCGAAATATATTACTTGATTTGAACATATACGTGAATTAAAACATATCCGAAGACCTTAAATCACAGAGTAATGTTTGCCACTTTTAAACAAAAGTAATTTTGGCTTCAGAATTTCAGTTGCATTTATTATTTGGAAAAAGTGCACAACATTAGAATATTGTTACAAACTACAGTGATGCTTGGGGGGGATAAACTGATTAATATTCATAAATTTAAATTAAATTAGCTACTGCAGAATTGAAATTAAAAAACTGGAAAAAAACTGCTGGAAGAAAAACAAAGTACTGAAAAAAAAAAAAAAAAAAAAGTGCTAAAAGAAAAGATTTGTTTTCCTTTTGTCCGTGAAATTTTATAAAGAATGTACTTATGTTACTTGACTAAACTCTATGCACTTCTTATTGTGGTGTTAAATGAAAGGCCAAGTATAATGTTTGCTACCGAGCTATATTAAAGATCTACAAACCCTTATTTTCAAAGCATGCAGTAATTTAGCACTGGAAATGCTCCAGAACATCCACCAGCAAATTCTAGCTTGAATATAGATCTGTACCATGGTCCCAGATCGAAGATGTTTCACTGTTAGTATTTATCTTTCATAACTCTAGAAAGTTATTAGCCGAAAGGAGCGTTAGACCCAAAGGACTATTAATCTCAAAACGGCATTTTGCGTCGTTTCACTTTCTGCGTTGGTTCACTTTTCAAACTGTTGCCACAAAATATTATCGCCATGTGTTGCATTTAAAGAAATTAAATAATAAAGAATCTGCATAAATTTATGCATGTTTCTCGCACTGTGATAAAACAACGGTACATAGAGCCATCCAATTTTGAATAACGTAGTCCTCCAACCCAACATTTTTGGAAGCCCGAATTTTGGATTTCGAATTTGTTTTATTATCTCTTTCAAATTCTGTAAAACTTTAACGAATTTTTGATCTCTTTATAATATCGCACACGCGATTATTGATGTATTTATACCGGTGGTTAGATACCAAGAGAGGTGCATTTCAAGTCTTTTCTTCAAGTTATCCGGTGTACGTAAAAGGCGTCATTTCGTACTAAATATGTGACGCTATACATGAATCTTTGAGCTATCTCTTATGATTTAAACTATAAGTTTGTTAGTTTCCGAAATCCACGTGTAGCGGGTATTGCAGTCGGCCTGGAGAAATGATGAATGGTATTTAAAAATTAAAACTTATTATTAGTCCAAAGAAACTTGAGTCCCGAAGGACTATTACTTTCGTTTTGGCATTTTGCTTCGGACTCCTATAAGTGTCGGTTCCCTTTTCAAACTGTTGCCACAAAATGTTAGAGTCCTGAATAATATTTGAAGAAATTAAATAATAAAAAATCTGAATCAATGTATGTATATTTCTCGCATTGTGATAAAATAACGGTACCTGGACCCATCCAATTTTGAATGACACTTTGTCAAATCCCATCGAAATGCACAAAAACGTTTCTAAAAGTCAACATCATACTGAAGTTAATTTTTATGTAAACTATTGGATAGTGCCCACGTCCTCCGTCATTTATCACTTATCACTTTATGTAAACTATTGGATCAGTCCATAAATTCGCGAGCATTTTTTGGTAAATTTTTAAATAATTTAACAGTTTAATCAATTATATATTTCCCTCCGTTATCTACAATGTCTCGCCATTTCACAAGCAGCTTATTTATGCCATTACTGTAGAAAGACTCTGGTTTTGATGCAAAATAGCTTGAAAGTTCATTGTGTACATCCTGTTTAGAATTTAATTTTTTGCTAGTAAAACATTTTGTAATGTAGGAAGTAAGTGAAAATCACTTTTAGCAATATCTGGAAAGTAAGCAGGGTGGGGCAAATGCTCCCAATTAAATTCACTCATTTTTTGCAGCGTTGTTCAAACCGTATGCGGTCTAGCGTTATCATGATGAAACAACACTTTCTTGATATTTCTCGAAATTAGGTATATTTTTATTTCACTGGTGGGTAGAATTTCTTTGGAAAATAAATGAACTGATTTTATTAAATTGCATATTTTCTTTCACTCGCATTCATAGCGTATTGCTTTAAACTGAACAATGAAATTTTATGAAACTAGCAGAAGACGTGAAAAATACCTTAAAAGATCAGTTAGCGACCATAGCATGCTGAAAGTATGGGTTCTTGACTATAAAACTTATTACAAAGTACATAACAAGCGAATAAATTAAATATACCCAAAATAAGCTAACCACTCTAAAGTGAGAAAGGCAAATCGGTAGTCATTTTAACAATATTAGAATTTACAACAAGTATTAATAATTTCGTACTTCTGATCAGTTTCGACATTCTACTAACACAGACATTAGGATACTTTATTCGGTATTTTCTCCCTCCTTTCTGCATGCCTTCACGGTGTAACGGTAGCACACTGGGAGCTTATTCGAGAGGTCCAGGTTCGAGTTCCGGGTAGGGCACTGCTCATTTTTCATGTTTGCTGCTTCGAAATTACCTAATGTGTCTACCGTCTTATTGGCTTATTTTGTAATTAATTTTGTAATTAACAAAAATAAATCCCATAAATACAGCAAATGTAATGGAATATTTGATAAAGTTGCATCTGTCATATGCTGGCCTATTGAAAACAGATTAAAGTGAACACAAAATCTAAAGTAATTAATTTCGTTTTGAAGCAGGATATAGGACCTAAGTCTCTTTGGCCACATAAACTATATCTCTATCCTATTGATGAACCTAACGACTTCTCGGACATGCCTGAAATAATACCAGCGCAGAAGAAGGGTGAAAATATTCCTTTATTATACTCAACTATGAACATAAGGGCATGTACTTCCTGCTTTACAATAACACCGACAACTTGCGGTGGAAACTACGAATTTGTAACACAGTAAATCCAAGTCTAAAAAGATCAGTGCTGGACTAGCACTTTAAGTTACTGCTAAACTAGGTTGACTCGACAACCTAATAGGCGTGATGATTATTCAAATGGCCAAAAGGCGTATTAGCGTAACAGCAAGGTCAGAAACGAAACCTAGCGAAAACAAGCTCTGAATAAACTCCAAGATTCACCCGTTTAAATACTCCCTTCACTTAACTTTAAATTTACATCCTGGCGAGGAAACGCGATGTGAAGTTGAGGAGTTCAGGAAAGATAACAAAAATTTGAATAATTTGTTAACTGAACTAAAGAGACATGAAAAATGAGCAATGCCCTCGCCGGAACTGGAGCCTGGATCTCTCGAATACGCGCCGAGTGTGCTAACGTTATAGGACTAAGACATGCAGAAAGGAAGGAGAAAATACCCAATTGAAATAATACCTCTAACGCTGCTTATGATTTGCATTGTTTTTAAGGTTTTTGAAATAATTATCGTTGAAGCTGCTTAATGACAGTTAGAAATATGTCGCTGAGACTTGGTGGCAGCTACATTAGTTTTTTCTCATCCACGATCATGAAATATTTATCTCGGAGGAGAGAGAGAGAGACACTAAACCAAAAGCGAAATAGTACGGGAGACGGTCCATTCACCACCCTTCCTTTCCGGAGCGGTCTTGATTGGCCAGCAATGTGTACGGAATCCCTGGCCCTGAGAGCGTTAATTTTGGATGAGATCCATACTTTAGGAGCGTGCAGCGGACTCTTTATTAAATTTAGCGATAGACGCGTGGTAGCACCGTGTCACTGGTATCGATTGGGTCATATATCTTGCAACCGTGCGCATTCCGTCTTTATGATACTGAGTCTCGACCATTTTGGCTCTCGCCCATGCTGAACTACTCATTCGCGCCATTCTGGACCACACCTAAAACGGTTAAGTCCCACAAGAAGTTATATGGTTTGGAAGAGCTATCTCACAGAATAAGAAAGTTAACCCCCCCCCCCAAAAAAAAAAATTCTGAAAGGTTTCAGATTTTAAATTACGTCCAAAGGGGAGTCGTTTTTAACGTTTTGTGTGTTACCTTTATTTATTAAATATGATGTTCTTTGTACTTAAACCATAAAATTCAGTTCAGTAGCGATGTCGCAAAATAATTTTAAAATGAGCTTATCTTTAGAATTTCCGATACACAGTTCCTCGCCCGCTGGAGATAAAAATGTCCCCTCCCCCCGCCGTAGAGTGTTGCCATGGCTCGCTTTGAAATCCTTGAGTTTGTTAATCAAAAATTCGTTAAAGATTTACAAAATATGAAATCGATCATAAAACAAATTCCAAATTTCAAATTGGGTCTTCCACATGGCCATATTCGTAAGAGGATGACCTCATTCAAAATTCTATGGCTCTACGTACCTTTTTGCTTTATCACAATGCGAGAAATATATCTACATTCATGCATATTTTTTATTATTTAATTCCTTCAAATATAATGCAGGACTCTTAACATTGGGTGGCAACAGTTTGAAAAGTGAAACGGACATTTCTAATGATTCAACGCAAAATCTTCAGGGACAAAGCCTCTTTGGACTAATAATAATGTTTAAACAACAGATGTTTTTACGTTTCCTTTGTATAACTCTTGTTTGACATATACCTGTTTATTTTCTAGTGGTCAAATTGTTTTACTAACTGATTTTTATTTCTTTACTAAGTATAATAATCGGCGGAGATTAGTTTTGCAGTTCTTGCTGTTCTTGTCACTAATCCTCCTCATCTATACTTCAGCCACATAAAGTTCACGAATTTTATCGTGTCCAAGAGGCAAATGTGACGCCTTTAGGTATTTATTGAAAGCAGGAGAGATGAAAATTGAGCAGTGCCCTTGCCGAAACTCGAACCTCGAACCTCTCTAATACGCGCCGAAAGAGTTGACCATTACACCACGAAGGCATGCTAAGAAGGCGGGAAAAATACTCTGTATACTTACTTATTGGTTTGCCGACATACTGCTATGATAGCTCGCGTTTTCTTCATAAGATATCATAATACAATACGTGTGCTTTATTACTTCCTTGTATGGAGTAAATGTAATACTGAAATTTCGAAAATTGTCTGGTATCATATTTCAACGGAAATATGCATTTTGGCAGTTCCGGAATCCATTCCGACGATTTTTTTTTTTTTTTTTTTTTTTTTTTTTTTTTTTTTTAGTATAGTACTCTTTTTTTAAGAAAACGGAATGTAAAATGGTTTCAAGATGAAGTCAAAACGGATTTTTTTTTTCTTGACGTACGTATCTCGCATAAGTCAAAAATCATTTTCCAAAATATGTTGAAGTGTATATGAGAGTGCTACAAAATCTAGTTTTGCCCTTCCCTGTTTTACTGCATCTGGAAGTACCAAGCGTGTGTATACACACACACATGTTTGGCACTACTGATATATATATGTTTCTGACCCCTTGTCCGGCTTAGAAGTCCTTTATTTTCAGATTCGTTGGTGGTAGTTATATACTTACAGAAGTGTTTTAAAGACGAAAATGCTCATGTTTCAAATTTAAAAAAAATAATAATTTTCGACACATAACGAAATCTAACGTAAATACTTACACTTCGAAAAGTTATAGTCTCGTTATGAAAAAATGAAATTATAAGCTTGGCACCCGTACGACAAAAATTGACCGAGAATCATTGCAATTTTTGATGTCATTTTCAGCTTTAATTAAGCTAGAATAATTCGAGGAAATAAGTTTAAATATTGGGTATAGCAAAAATGTGCATATTATCTCACGGGCCGTAAGTACGTATGTTCACATCAGATTTTTTTTATATTAGCTTCTAATTTGTAAAAAGAAACCGTCGCGACAGTTTTACCGAGGTTCCGTTATGCAAATGAGTTTTCAGTTTGCTACTTTCATGCACAAAACCGAAAGTATTTTCTGCCAACATGAGATACGATGTAGGAAAAGATTGAGCTGTGAATAGAACGTTTTTACGCGTTAAAAATATAAAATCTCCATTGCGACGCAGAAATTTCACGATATGTTTGGCTCGAAAGCGCAGAAAAAATTTTTAATTTAGTTTGGCTGTGTATCGCTCATTAATTTCTGCAATTTTAGGTGACATTCTAAGAAGAAACATCGAAAATGTATTAATTTTTTAATCCAAAGGGGCTTTGTCTCTGAAGGACTATTGTTTTCGTTTTGCGATTTTGCGTCGGAACACTATAAACGTCCTATCACTTTTCAAATCGTTGCCATCAAATACTGTCGCCCTGTATTAAATTTGAAGAAACTAAATAATGAAGAATCTGCATAAATGTATGTATGTTTCTCGAGAGCCATCCAATTTTGAATGACGTCATCCTACTGCGAATATGGGCATCTGAAAGCCGAAATTTGAAATTTGGAATTTTTTTTATTATCCTTTTCATATTTTGTAAAACTTTAACGAATTTTTGATTAACAAACTAAAAGATTTCAAAGAAAGCCATGGTAACGTTGTACAGAAAAAAAAATTTTATCTCCAGCGCGTGAGACTGTGTATCGGAAATTTTAAAGATATGCTCAACTAAAAATTATTTTGCGATATTGTTCTCGAACTGAATATGTTTTAAGTGCGAAGAACATGATATTTAATAAATAAAGGTAAACACACAAAACGTTAAAAAAAAAAAAAAAAAAAAAACGCCTCTTTGGACGTAATTTAAAATCTGAAACCTTTCAGTTTTTTTTTTTTTTTTTTTTTTTTTTTTTTTTTTTTTGCAAAGCACTGAGATTCAAACTTATCTGCCTTCTGCAATGAAATTCTAAAATCATCGTTTGTAGTTGACGGGTCAAAAATGGCCGACTGCATAGAATCCTTAGGAAAGCAAATAGGCAAACTGATGTTTTTTGTCGTCCCGTGGGATTAGCGGATGACGGGCGAAGAATTTATTCTTTTTTTTTTTTTTTTTTTTTGCTACGGAAAGGTAGCGCCGTGCTACTTAAAGCGATGGACTATATTACTGCGCCATTTGATATAGAGCGCAGATGGCTACCTTCTGGCAAGTGGCTGTAAATAGCCCTGTTCACTTAGTCAACCGGAGCAACATCGACTTTGTTGAATACAGCCTACTTTTTCAATTCCCTCTCTCACTTCCAGTTTTTAGACATTAATAGCTTTGGTACTGCCAAGAAAATTAAGAATGATTATTCAAACTGCATACATTTTTTGGTATCTTCTATACTATTAAAATCAGGGCGCGTTTGTCTGTCTGTTTGTGGCTTTATCTCCTCCGGAACAGCGAGAGTCCCGGATTCAAAAAATTCGTGGCAAGCCATTTACACCATTCTCATCTTCGTACGACTTTAATTAGTGGAGATATTAATTAAAAACTCGGAAAGCGCTCATTTTGCTTTTATGTTTCCGAGTGGCAACAGTCTTCTACGCTGGAGATAAAAACTCTGCTTTACTTCGAAAAGTGTTGTCATTGTCAAATAGTAGAGCTTGTTAATAAAAAATTCTAAGTTTTACGAAATATGAAATAAAAATAACATTGCCAAACATTTAACGTACTATATATTATACAAGTACAAGGTCATATTTTGACGTCGAAGAAAGCACGCCATTGTATGCGACATCAATGTGTGTCGAAAATTGTTCCTTAATTGGTGGGGCGGAGTCAGTATTTTAAATAAATAGCTGCTGTTGGCAACTATTTTGTTTCCGTTTAGTATAACTGACACGATATATTATTGCCACATTAATTCTTTTATTAATATTGAGAAAACGTTGTTATATTATATTAAATTTAAATCATGATGTTATACGTATTAACCTGAAGTGTCAAAAGTTTGTTTTCCTGGTGAGGCAATAAAAAAATTATTTACAAATTGGTTGTTGCTTGGAAACAATGAACTCATTTCTTTCACATTGAAATGTTTTCATACATTTATTTGCTTTTCAGGAGTTTATAGAATTTACAAAATTTGCTTTGGCTGCAGCCCGCTAGTTTAAATATATTCTTTAAATAGGTTGGCTTTAGTACGTGGAGAATCATCCTGATGATCCTCCAGGAGAGGCGCATCACCTGGCTACATGCCAGGCGGCACTGGTCGTTTGATTTGCTACCTGCCAATCTCATGGGTGAGCCCGTAGCAGTGGGTCATTACCCAGCATACCGGGGGCTGACCCCCCCAGCTACCAAAACCGTACCGCTCAGGACATGCTAGACCCCAAGGCCGGCCAATAAGTGACCTTTCCCAGGGCCTTCAGAACCACCAAGTTCATGAATTTTATTCCCCCGTGGCCAAGACTGCCTAGGTACAGATCCTAGCCGGTAGCTGAGCAGAGATCTCTACGTCGACACCCAGGGGGGGGGGGGAACCCAGAACTCAGTATAAGAAGAAAGAGCAAACAGAATGCGGATAAAAGTATGTGAAATTTTCTTTAATTCATATTTCCTAGCCAATTCGCTCATTTTCTATACATTTCTATAGAATGCCAAATGAGAAATCGCAAAGTATGAAATACGTATCCGATTCATATAGAAATACAGAGAAGCAGCTAAAAAAAGTAATAGAAAACGTCCATACAGTGAGGAAAGGGTGAACCTAATCAGATTATGCAAGAAAAAGGGAGCCTGTTAAAAAGGGGGGGGGCGTTTTTTTAACGTTTCATATGTTACCTTTATTTATTAAATATCATATCCTATCTTTAGAATAATTAATTTAGAGCGTATCTTTAGAATTTCCGATACATAGTCTGGCGCACTGGAGATAAAAATGTTTTTTTCCCTACAGTGTTGCCATTATTCGCTTGGAAATCCTTGAGTTTCTTAATCAAAAATTCGTTAGAGTTTTACAAAATATGAAATCGGTAATTAAACAAATTCCTAATTGCATATTACGTCTTCCAGATGCCCATATTCCCAGGAGGATTGCGTTATTCAAAACTGGATGGCTTTAGGTACCGTTGTTTTATCACAATGCGAAGAACATACATACATTCATACAGATTCTTCATTATTTAATTTCTTGAAATATAATACAGGGCTCTAATAGTTGATGGCAACACTTTAAAAAGTGTTACGGACGTTTACGATGAATCGACTCAAAATGCCAAAACGCAAAATGCCTAAACGAAAACTTCTGGGCAAATTGCTCCTTTGGACTAAAAAAATTAATGAGATCATAGTCGATAGTGGATTAAACCAACATGATGCAGATATGATTACCGAAGAGATTTCCGTTTCTGATACCTGTTGTGTGCGTTTAAAGGAAACGAGCGATGCATTTTAATGCAAAATGCATCGTAAAAACATCCGTACCTATTGTAGCCATGCTAGTAAAGATGATGAAATGGATAACTTGTGCACCCTTTGTTTCAAAACTGAAAATGTTGTTGAAGATAAAATAAATTCTAAAATCAATCTGTAATTAAAAGCCAAAAAATTTAAATGAATTTGGAAAAGAAATTCTTCGCTGCTTCTTTGGGCACTATTGTGTGAGTTCCTATTCCAGATGTCGGCAAGGGGCAAGGTGATTAGCACACTATATTGGAAGTTGGATAAATGAATGTGACAGACGATGTTTTCTATAGACTTAAAACTTCTGAAGGAATTTTGAAACATATGCGAGCTTACAATTTACTGTAGAAGATCACTTTATTTTTAGATCACTTCACTTATTTTTAGTCCAAAGGGTCTTTGTCCCTGAAGGAGTATTGTTTTTGTTTTGCCATTTTGCGTTGGTTCGCTATAAATGTCCGTTGGACATTTATAGCACTTTCCAAACTGTTGCGACTAACTGTTACAGTCCTGCATTATATTTGAAGAAATTCAATTTGGAATTTGTTTTCGTATTTTGTAAAACTTTAACGAAATTTTGATTAACAAACTCAAGGATTTCAAAGCGAGCCATGGCAACGTTGTACAGAAAAAAACATTTTTATCTCCAGGGCGTGAGATTCCGTATCGGAAATCCTAAAGACAGGATCATTTAAAAATTATTTTGCGATATTGCTGTTGAACTGAATTTTATGCTTCAAGGCGAAGAGCATGATATTTAATAAATAAAGGTAACAGAAAAAATGTTTCAAAAACGTCCCTTTGGACGTAATTTAAAGTCTGAAAACTTTCAGATTTTTTTTTTAGATCACTTCACTTTATTCTTTTATCACTGATCACTTCATCTTTAGATTCAATTCCTTTAAAAACTTGCTTGGAATTGAAGATATTCCTGACCACGAAATTCCTCTCCGGCAAGTTTCAATTGCTAAGTCCAATGGAAGGAGCCAAGAATTTGGCAAATTTATGTGTAAAACAAAGTGCTAAAATCTGAAATGTCTTTGCGTTAAAAATGTAATTCAAAATGTCATTCAAGCCTACCATGTTGCAACAAGTAGGTTAATTTTAATTTCTTATTTTTTATAAGCCAGTTTTGTTTTCCTTAACGAGAAAGGAACAAATTTTGTTTTGTGCAACTTTCATTTTTCTTACACATTTAGAATAAATTACTCTCATTATTTTTTTCAGAATAACATTTATATTTTTGAGAAATGCACGTCATTTATATAATAGCCTTATCAGGACCTCTTTCATATTTTGCCTAAATAGCATTTGTCATTCTATGCAGGCTGTACCGTAAATGTTGCGACAAACTTCTTAGGGAGGTAGAACACATCATAAGGATTGAGAATTGCATAGAAACCTATACCTAAAAATGTCAGAGGTAAGTGGTAGTAGAGGTAGAAGATGGGAAAAGAAGCAAGAGTGATTAATTTGAAGCATTTATTGGACATAAATACAAATGGTGTACGACAGCTCGAGTGTTACAACAGATGCTTGAAGTTACCATCATCAGACGCTAAACTTGCCTGACATCGACAGACCAATTGAATGCCGCGAATTATTTGATCTTTCTAGAGTAGGAGGAGTTTCTCGATATGCTTGTGGATGTTCTACCAAATGTGAGGCGCAACATGCGATTCCAACATGATGGGCCCTGCTCATTTTGGGCTGGTTGTTCGTAGCCATTCGAACAGTTCATTTCCGCTGGGCGTGGTGGATTAGTTCCCTGGCCCCCCACGCTCACCGGATTTATCATTTATCGGGCCTTGATTTCTTTTTGTGGAAAGCCATCAAATGTGTCGTGTATCACGATCCTATTGTGTCCGAAATGGATTTCGGGGCAAGACTCGCCTGCGAAGCTGCTGCAATCAAAGAATCTCCCGGTGTGTTTAAAAATGTCCGGCAATCAATGGTCCGTCGGTGTCAGGCCACTTCAAGCACCCCTTCTTAATGCTCTTTCATTCCTCAAACGTAAACGCCTGTCAAGTAAAAATTTAGTTTCAGTTCCTCCATTTATAAGATTTTTATCCCACTTTTCCCGGGGCCTCTTTCGACTGGGATACCCTGCATAACGCCTAGCGGCGTTGTATAAAATACCGGCGTGTCAGACTTTACCAGTAACACATAGAAAACATCAGAAAGATAGTTATGCTTGAAAAGCCTGAAAATATGCGTGGAAAACTACAGGAGTGGCAATATTGATAGTAATTTATACTATTATCAAAATCGGCCAAGATTTTTATTGTAACTGCGCTGTAGAATAAGATTCTGGAAGAATCCAAACAGCTGTTCTTTGCTTATTAATGATCAAACGTATTATGATTACATTCGACCAAAGTGTGAAGACAGCGGTAATGAATAGAACCAAGCCCTCAGACCAAAGCAAGAAAGCAAATAACGGTGGTCATTAGCGCCGAGTAATAGGCACCTTGGAAACAGCTCGCAGTAGTGTCCGCGGCGAAGAAATGGTAGACGAGAAATGGCATTTTGGGCTTGGCGCCTTTTTACATATTTAAATGCGTCTTTCGCGCGCTTTGAAAGCCTATGATTAACCTTCGCGTTTCAACCTCTGGTTATTACTTTCTTACACAAGGCGTCAATTTCGAATTGTGAACTATCTCATTACATCTTTCTGTGTCCGCGCCCCTCTCACAGATAGGCTTGTTTGCATAAAAAGTTAAGCTTTTCTTTTTTAAGTCTTACCATCACTCGACAATTTAAGTATTGATAATAGTGTGAAAATTGAGCCTCGATTTTTTTTTTTTTTTTTTTTCTTTTCTTCACTCTGTTTTTTTCCTCGTTTCGCACTTTTCCATATTTTTCATCCCTCGAGGACACTGAATATATTCTTTCCAGTCTTAAATAAACAAATGATTATTCCTCAGTTAACATGCTATATAAGGAATTAAAATCGTCTTTTATTGGCTAAGAAAATTACTAAAATAGGTATAATAATTTAATTATTAACTAAGAGCGCAGATTACTTTTTCTGGTACATGCATACTACTAAGCATCGAAACAAAAGCGCGGTAGAGCACCTGAGAGCTATTTATATCCAAAAGATACCTTTGAAGGAGCATTTTCTAAGCGAAAGTGGCTCATAGTTACGTTACATCACAAGGTATTTTCTCAATCCTTTCTGCATGCTTTCGAGGTGCGGTGGAGCAAACACGGCGCATATTCGTGGGGTCCAGGTTCGTGTCTCGGCGACAAATTTCAAATCATACAAATTTCAGGGCTCATCCAGAGGTCGAGTGGCATAATGGCTGAACATTATTAGTCCCGATCTGGGCTCGAACCCAGCAATTCGAACCTAGTGGTCTTTGCAATTAATAAGCTAAATCAAAACCATACAAACTTCATGCGTCCACTGGTTCACCAGGATGAAATCTACTCTCTTACACCCTCCGCTTGGAGGCTAGGTACTTTCTTGAAAACATTCGTTGGAAATAGCTGAAAGCATCAGTCATTTAGCCATCTCATCGTCAAGATCATTGCCCAGGGTGTACCTCAGGAGAGTAGACTGATACTACGGCTCCCAAAATAGGGAAGGGCGTGCTCATACAGCCAGAGCTTATGCAGAATTAGAACTTGCATACGAGCCAGTTTTCCTTAGAAAGTCCTCCACGAAGGCATGACCGTTATTTTTCATTTCGGACTGGAAATTAAAATTTGCTGACCACAACATTGCCCAAAGCAGCAGCGATTGAAGTACCAGAGTTCATAAAGTGCTTATATTTTGAGTTACATCTGGGACATAATATTACGTACTATATTTATAAATATGTATATAATGTTTATAATAATAAGCAACTTTCTTCACACTAATAAGACGTTACTGCTATAACTAGAAAGATCAAAAAGTGAAGATAAAGATGTTGTTGAAAAGTACATGTCTTGGTTTTAAATTGTTCAGTTTCTTATACGGACGAGGAATTCTTTATTACAAATTTGAAAGATAAAGAATTTTTCTAAGAAATGACAGAAAAAATGACTATGTCTGAACTCCATCTGAATGATCAAGAGTTTCAGAATTTATATTACTCCTAAAGGGGCGTTTTGTTAACGTTTTGTGTGTTACCTTTATAAGGTTTTCTCCCGCTTTCCTAGCGTGCCTTCGTGGTATAGTGGTTCTGCACGCTGGGCCGGTATTCCAGAGGTTCGTGGTTCGATTCCCGGCTAAGGCGTTTGCTCATTTTTCATCTCTCCAGCCTTTCCAATTAACCTAATGTCTCTACATCTTTATTCAGTAAATATCATGATCTTCGCATTTGAACCATAAAATTCTATTCAATAACAATGTCACAAAATAATTTTAAAATGAGCATATCTTTATTAGAATTTCCGATACACAGTATCGTGCACTGGAGATTTTCATTTTCGTACAGCGTTGCCATTGCTTGCTTTGAAATCGTTGAGTTTCTTCACCAGAAACTCATAAATGCTTTACAAAATATGAAATAGATAATAAAACAAATTCCAAATTTGGACTTCCAGATGCCCATATTCAAGTGGAGGACTACGTTATTCAGAATTTGATATCTCCAGGTACCGATGATCTTCACAGTACGAGAAACGTACATACATTCATGCAGATTTTTCATTATTTAATTTTTTTTAAATATAATGCAGGGCTGTAATATTTTGCGGCAACAATTTGAAAAGTGCAACGCCGTTTATATTGAAACGCCACTAAATTCCAAAAAGAAATTAATAGCCCTTTGGTCTAAAAATGGAAATACTAACTCATATGTAGAACTAACAACAAAATATATTTCTTCTACGTATTATTGAAAACATAAATAAAGATAAAAATCGCTAAGATGTGTACATGCATTGTTTTCAAATATCTCATGTTTTTCAGCACATTCAATGTATTTTTGTTACTGGAAAGGCAAATTTGAACATTCCTACCTAGGTGCTTTGCAAGCAGAAATAAAATCTTCTGTCACAAAAACTGGTGACAGCTGTAAGATAAGACAATTTGGCAGGCCATCTAGGTTATTAATTATGTGGTAACGCAAAGACGTTCTTATTTGGAAACACCCAGATCTGTTGTACAAAGCTGACGTTTGCGAACACCTACATTTATCTCCCACGTAATTTTCACTAATTCATATATTATACTTCTAATCCATGAGCCTAATCCTTAGATTTTTGTTGAACAACTACGGTGTAATATGATTTAGAATTTTATTTTCTGTAGTTTCTAAGCTGAGAGATTTGAAAGGAGGAGGCAAGATGCCGAAAACGTTTCGCTTGAAACTACTAATAATAACTGATTTCTCTTTGTACATGACTACAGGGTGCGTCAGAAAAAGGCAGACTTCCATGCCACACTAAAACTGCATTTTACGCAATTTTCAGTATTGTAGGAATGTTAACAAAAGCTTTGGCGATTTAGTGTCTAAGCAGCAGTCAATCACGGCTAATTTTATGTGCACATGGTTTCCAATAAGGCATCCAACAAATTCTAATTCTCTGCGAATGAAATTTATCAATAAATTTGATATCTCTTCTTCATCTCCTCTCCCAGAGATAATTTTACTGTGAAAAAGTACATATTACCTCCAAAAAAAAAAAAAAAAAAAAAAAAAAAAAAAAAACATCAGACAGTTCCATACTTTAAACTCAATAAAAGTAACATCTCCAAAGGTTTCATGTTTTTCTGTTCAGCGTTGGTTTCCTAAGCCTAACATAGCGGTTGTCAGCCATGTTAGGCCTAACTAAGCCTAACATGGCTGAAAATCGCCATGTTAGGTTTAGCAGCAGTAGAAATTAACATCGTATATTTCACAGTGAATGCTTTTTAATCCTAGTCATTATATAATGTCGGAATTTTCGAAACAAATGCTATATAACACAATTAAAGTCTGGCTGGAAGCAAGGATGTTTTGTTTATTTCTTTTGTAATAATTGTGTCGTATTGTATGTACTTTGTTCTGTTTGTTAATAACTTTTAACACTTTGACTGCCGTGTCACCCGTACTCTGGTTACGGCAAAATTTCTGGTCAGGCTGTCACACGTATTCGGAGTTCTTTGAGTATTTACAAGGTAACGTAAATATTAAAAAAAAAAAAAAAAAGGAGGGGGGGACTGTTGAAAGAAAGAAACAAAAAATTATTGTTGTAGACAACTGAATCGTGCGTTCTTCGGAGTTAACTTTCCTTTCTTCCTAAACAACCAATTCTCGTAAAATATGATCAGTAGTGTCTAAACCACATTTATTGTCATTGCATTTATCAGTATTCGAATCAGAATCTAGAGATGCAATTTTGTTTAATTACCTTTCTGAAAAATCTCGACAGTTTCTCATCGCTACTATACGAAACAAGTTTTTTCTCCACTCTAATCTGATTCACTTCAAAAATATTCACTCAGTTTTCCCGTCTCTAGCATCAAAACTAACCTAATAGCTTTACAGTGGCGCCCGAACTGAAAGGTCACGGATGATGATTTTTCACCACCAGGATTTGATGACTGGTAACGGCAAATCCTCTGTCGCCCGTTAAAAGGGAAGGTATTTTCTCCCTCCTACCAGTATGCCTTCGTGGTATAACGGTAGCACACTTCGTGGTGTAACGGTATTCGAGAGGTACAAGTTAGAGTCCCGGCGAGGGCATTGCTAATTTTTCATCTCTCCTACTTCAAAAAACTTAATGGCTCTACAAATTTAACGTAAAGAAAAACTCAAGCATTTGCCACTTCAAAAACATATTCGGAAAAGGAGAACTAAATTTAGAATCTCGCACCCTTTCTTATACACTTCGTTCTTGAGGAAAGATTCATGTCTCAAAATGTTTCGTTCTAGACGTTCTCCTACGCTCGGAAACAATTGAAGCAAGGTATAACAGTACTCGTGGTCTAAAGGATATTTTCTAAAATTCTCGTTTGGCAGTCAAAGTGTTACACACATTGTATATTGATTTCTAGTTGCTCTGGTATTGGTCGCTTTTCGTATTCTTTCGGTTCGTGGACCTCGCCTCTGTTATGGATTTCTCACAGATGAGTATTCAGGGAGGATTCATGGTTATCTTCAGTTAGATACCTTTTACTTAACGACAGGTCACAGTGAGACTTGACAGTCACCTGTGACAAACGACAGCTTGATACTCCAAAAACCCTCGAGATCTCTCAGTCTCGAACAGAGTCGCGTATGTTTCGACATTTTTTTTTTTTTCCTTATTCATACTGTTACAAAATGCTCAACTGCGGTAAGGTAGGTTCCCCGCAAAATAGGTTTAGGGTTGCCAGAAAATGGCAAGGGAAAGCAAGTTTGTCAGCGCGAAATCGCCCATTTGGCGACAAAATTAGTAATATGCCATAGCCGGATGGAAAACATTCTAGAGCGAATTCTTACCAACATTATTTTTGTCGTTAATCTCTCCAAGTTCCCGAGCCCGTAGAAATGCAACAATACGTTCTTTTGCTAGTCTTTTGGAGTATCTCAGCTCTTGTCAATTTCGGTTTTTCTCGGGTAAAGGAGAAGCGCTTTCATATAGTCCTTTATTCCGAACACTCTTTTTGAATCTTCTAAGTTGCTCTGGTAAAAACGAGCATAAAAAAGAGCAACAGAGTGCCTTTCATTTCTTTATGCTTGCCCAATAAATTACAATTATCGTCTTGACGTTGCCTTGCAGATGAAGTCATCAAAAACCCAAGAAGAAATAAAATCAAGAGTGCCTATTTTTTTTTTAACTGCTTTCCTTCTCTATCCTGGAGGAGAGATTGTGCCCGATGAGAGCGCATAGGTCTACCATTCAAAAGAGTTCGCATTTATTTTATGGTGACCTTTGAGAGTCTATCAAACATCGCGCCGTTTTTTACCACCTGCAGTGCGGAAATCGCCCATTCTGACTTTGAAAGAGGACTTTCCTCCTTCGCAAAGCTTAGTTCTGGGCTCTTTTTTATTATCATTATCATTATTAACGCCCGACCCTTTTGAAAAGTTCGTTCGAAATATATTTTTTTTTCATCCCAGAAACAAAGTGACTCCCTTCATTTTAAATTCAGTGGTAGTAAATGAAATATTTTAGATTTGCCTTTTTTTTTTTTTTTTTTTTTTTTTTGTAAGTTCAATCTAATGCGTCATTCATTGTGGAATTTTTGTTGGAAGAAAATGAAAAGACCCTTTTCTACATTGGCAGTGGCTAGATTTTAGTGAAAGGTAATACGTACGTGTCCGTCACTATTAAAAAAAACATTTTTTTTTTTTTTCAAATAAATCATGATCTAAAAAAAAAAAAAAAAGCTGAAATGTTTCAGTTCCGATGCAGAGACTCACGCGCCAGAAGATAAAAATGTGTTTTCTGCACAACGTTCCCGTGGCTCGCTTCGAAATCCTTGAGTTTGTTAATCAAAAAGTCTTTAAAGTTTTATAAAATAGGAAATCGATATTAAAACAAATTCCAAATTTCAAATTTCAAATTTGGTCTTCCACGTGTCTATATTCGTTGGATGATTACGTCATTCAAAATTCGATGACTCTATGTACTGTTATTTTATCACAATGCGAAAAATATACATACATTTATGCAGGTTTTTCATTATTTAATTTCTTCAAATATAATGCAGGTCGGTAAAAAATCTGAACTGTACACCACTTGACTTTCTTGTACCAAATATATTTACCTTCATCCAAAAATAACCTGTTATTAATTTCTGTTCATTATTATACTAAAAGTTTTGGGCCTATTCAGATTACTTTTAATTTCTGTATAATGAAAATTATTGAAATTAAAAGTAATTAAATTAAAAATTCGATGTAAAATTACCCGATAATTATTTAGTGGTTTTCTAGGCATTAAATATATGAACACGCAGTGCATGTGAATTCTCTAGTTAAATGGGAGCGTGCGATTCTTGGGCGGCCAATATCACCCGGATCCAACGTATATAGAAAGAATCTTAGTAGAAATTAATGTGCAAAAACAAAAAGTGCCCTAAACAAGTTTAGGTAATAATTATTATTTAAATTTTCGCCTTTCCAGTGAAAGCTGCCAGCATGATTTGGATAGCTTAATATTTATCTTCAGTGAATTTAAATGTAAGAAAAGAACGTAATATGAGAAATTCCGTTATATAAAATATAAAACGTAATATAAAATTCTGCTCTAACTTGTTTTACTTTCCGATAATTTTATTTGCTACTATTTTATTGCAGAAATGTTCAGATACACAGTAATGATATCGAGTATATGAAATAAATAATAGTTTATCAAAGCTAGATTTCACGAAATTTATTGTGTTTCTTCGAAATATAAAAAACGATGTGGATACCACATGGCTTCTTTGTACGGCCTATTAAATTATGCACATTTTTTTTTTCTGCATTTCATTTAAAGTTATTTCCTCGAATTTATTAGAGATTTCTCTTTCAGTCAATTCAGTTCTCACTTCGCGGCAAGGAAAAAATGTATAAAAACTCAAAACATCTTCATTAAAATTGTAAATACAGAAAAGCCTAAAACGCCAAACACGGTTAAAAACTGTTAAAAAAAATATGCGATTAAAATAACAGTTTAAGTTTTGCCCCTGATTTGGCAAAAAGACACTGAAGTTGGAAGACACTGAAGAAACTGACTTAATCCACTATGCTACTAAGTTTAAAATGTAAACAAATGGCGACGTCATTAGGCTTAATGAAACACAAAGAACTATTAAATTGTTAACGATTCTACAACTATTGCATACAGATTCACAAAAGGCATAAAAGTCTTAATCGGAACATAAGAACAACACAATTCAATCACTTTTATAGTAAAGAATGCACAATTTGCCAATATATAAGAAAAAAAAAACTTAGTTATAGCAGCCATATATACAAAATTTCAATTTTCTGACGCTACTCGTTTTTGAGTCATGCGTGGTACATACATACATATGGATACACGTTCAAATCTCTTGTAAATTCATTTTACAATCCGTTTTGTGAAGCAGAGTCCTTTATTCTTTCTGTCCGTATGCACAGATATAACACAAAAACATCGTCGTTCAGGTGGAGAGCGGTCAACATACACTTTTTCGTTGAAATACTGTTACCCGAAAATAAAATGTTTATGATTACAATGCTTCTTTTAAATTGCACATGGAAGTAAAATAGAATGAAAGAAAATTCTTGTCACTTAAGTGTTGCGGACATTAGGATTTTGATGCTGAGAAACGTGAAAAATGAGCAATGTGCTCGCCGGGACTCGAACCTCGGACCTCTCGAATACTCACCGAGTGTACTGGCCATTACATCACGAAGGCATGCTAAGAAGGCGGGAGAAATAACCGTCCATGGCAGAGATTCTTGTGGAACATGCTTTAGTGTTATTCGCTGATGAGAGGGGTACTTAACTGATACGAATTTTGCTTTGAATTTTATCTTTGACTTCTCTCTTATTTAAGAGAGGTGCGTATTTCAACTTTTCATACTATAAGGCATTTTCTCTCTCCTTTAGCATGCCTTCGTGGTGTAACGATAGCACACTCGGCATGTATTTGAGAATACTAGAGTCCCGGCAAGGTCGTTGCACATTTACATGTGTCTTCTGCTTCAAATTAATGTAAAGGCTCTACAGTGGCGCCCGAACTAAAAAAATGGTGCTGGATGATGATTCTTCATCACCAAAAAAAAAAAAAAAAAAAAAAAAAAAAAAAAAAATTATTTCCAGCGCGTGTGATTGTGCATCGCAAATTCTAAAGATATGCTCAATTTAAAGTTATTTTGCCGCATTACTGTTGAATTGAATTTTATGGTTTAAATGCGAAGAACCCGACATTTAACAAATAAAGGTAACGCACAAAACGTTAAGAGAAGGCCTTTTGGGCGTAATATAAAATCTGAAAGCTTTAAATTTTTTTTCTTTTTCTAATTTTTACTTTCAATTTTCGCTTGAAACGATAAAAAATGAGCACACTTTTTGCGAAATGCAACTTAGTATAACCCTGTTGATGAAATGTAAGGACAACAGCGATTTAAAATATCGCACCTGAATTAACTTCCGTTTCGAATAGGGTATACCTGTAACCATACCAACGGGCTGAAGGGTGTGGTGATGGCAGACGTCAGTCACCGGATCAGCGGTCACGCGGACTATTTTCTATTCTCCGTGGAGAAAAAAAAAAGCAGGCTAATTATGATCTTCAATTTAATGGTGCATCTTCTGAATGAGTGCGATCCTCTAATATTAGTGCGACTATTCTGTAATAATGCATCTCCGTCTGAATGTAGAAAAGTTCTGCAGAAATAGATCAGATCTTGTGTTCGTGTTCTGGAAAAAGTGGAATAAATAAGATGGGACAAAACGAACATCATCTGGGATAGCCAGGAAATCCTCAACTAAAAAAATCTGATGTGTACACCACATAACTTCCTTGTACAGAATATTAAATTATAAGCACTTTTTCTTGCATTTCATTTAAACTTATTAGATTGAATCAAATCTACTTCGCCGACAGCGCATAAACCACAATAGAATAAATGCATTCTTTAAAATTCACTCTAGAATTTGTTTACCATAGCGACACTCTGGCGCTAGATTCACTTAACACTATTAATAATTATATAACAGTTAACTTATATAATAATTACATAACGGAAACTAAGTTAACAGTTAACTTATATAATAATTACATAACGGAAACTAAGTTAACTGTTATATAATCCAATAATTATATAACAGTTAACTTACATATTTCGTTCATATTATAACTCATAATGCACAAAATTTATATCATTTAAAGAATAGAATTTTCTAATCGTTGCCACATGTTCTATTCAAACACTATAATAAAGCTAAAATGATGTATAAAAGAAATTAAGCAAACAAAACAAAAAAGAAACAGTTTTTACATACGGTTGAGTATTTCTCATTTAATTAATTCAGTTCTCACTTCGCGAGAAGGCTAAAATACATAAAAACTCAAAATACCTATATTAAAAATTACGAAGTAAATCTTAAACACTTATTTCCTCGAAAAATTCCAGAAAGAATTAAGCATGATTTAATTGGCAATAATAAATGAATGCGTTATCTTTGTTGTTGCGAAGCTAAGTTTCTCTAGATTGGCAACAAATCCACTAGTCTCCTGTTTCAAATGTAAACATCAATGGCCGCCATTAAAAACAGGCTTAGCGGCAATTAAACAACTTTAAAATTGCTGATAATTCTAAAAATATTGCACACAGATTTACTAAAGGCATAAAATCCTTAACCAGAAAATAAAAAACAACATAATTCAATCATTTTTAAAGCAAAAAATGTACAATTTACAAACATATAAGAGTAAAGAAACTGAGATCACTGAGCCGGGTAACAGAGTGGATATATATATAAATATATTTATATACGTTTGGTGCGGCCGATTGCAACCAAAATACGAGGTGCACATCTACATGTTATAGCAGTCCTATATACAAAATTTCAACGTTCTGAGGCTACTCGTTTTTGAGTTATGCGAGATACGAACGTACGTACATATGTTCGTACAGACGCCACGAAAAATTCTCTTCAGAATTAATTTTAAAGCAGTTTTATATATATATATATATTTTTTAAGGAAAAGAGTATTTTATTCTGTCCTTACGTACAGATATTAAGCAAAACCATCGTTAAATTGCATTCGATAGCGGTCAAAATGGATATTTTCGTTGAAATATGCTGCCTGAAACTTTTCGCGATTACAATACTTCCTTTTTACTTCGTACAAGGAAGTAAAAAATGATAAAAATCTGAGTGCTTTCAAATTTTATATTACGCCCGAAGGGGCGTTTATTAACGCTTTGTGTGTTACCTTTACTTATTAGATATCATGTTCTTCGCACTTAAACCATAAAATTGATTCATCAGCAGTTTTGCAAAATATTTAAAAGAGTATATATTTAGAATATCCCATATACATTCTCGCGCGCTGCAGATAAAAATGTTTTTTTATTCGTACAGCGTTGCCATTGTTCGCTTTGAAATCGTTGAGTTTGTTAGTTAAAAATTTTTTATGTTCGACAAAATGTTAAATAGATAATAAAACAAATTCCAGATTCCAAATTTCGGCTTCCATTTTACTCAAATGTCCCCTGACACCCTTGCTTTTAAGCATGTTAATTCAAGACTATTTTTATAAAAATAATAACAAACACTAGTAATTTTAACTGGAATTATGAAATAGAACTCAAAGCAATTGAAATAAACACTAGAAACATAAGAAACACAAGAAACATAATAAACTATGTTATCTTTGCAAAACAAATGAAATAAAAATTGAAAAACTGAAATATATCGATAAAAAATATAACGAAATGTACAATGTGAAATGTACATGAAAATAGAAAAGGCTAGAATATGAATTAATTAACTTACGTCCTTTCTAGTAGGATGTCGGTAATGTGTTTTTTTCTGCGTCTAACTCCGAAGAGGTGTAGGCATACTATCCGAAATTCCGTTATCTGCAGTGGGATTACTTTGAATTATTACAGGCGGTGAACCTTTGAGAATCTATGTTTGGTATGTGGGATGAACTTGGTATGTGAAGGATGTTGTTTCGGAGTTCTTATGTGAGTGAAAAAGCGTCTGTTAAATTTTGATTATAATAACTATAGTTATTATAGTGAATAGAAATTAATTAATTTCTGGCTAATTGTCGTGGCGGAATGAGTAAGAAAAGAAGAAAAATAGCAATTTTCACTGCCAACGAGCTATTTGGCAGACTATAGTGTATGAAATATTCTCATTTTTTTTCAGTAACAGCATAGAAAGGTCTGAAAAACAATTATATTTTACATTATATACAATTTTGTAATTACACTATGTACAAATTCTCGAACTGATAGTCATCGAACTTATACAGCCTTTTCAGATTTAGGAACTATAATCAATATTTCTTTTATAAATAAATTATATATATATATAAGCACAGTATATAGCATACTCGGCTCCGTGAGCTCAGGTTTTTTTATTCTTATATGGTGGTCAATTGTGCATTTTTTGCTTTAAAAATGACTTAATTATGTTGTTGTTATCTTCCAGTTAAGATTTTTGTGTCTTTAGTTAATATGCATGTAATAGCTGTAGAAGTATCAACAATTTAAAAGTTATTTAAGTTTAAAAGTTGTTAAACTTTTTTTTTTTTTTTTTTTTTTACTATAGCAGTCATATTTATTTACATTTGAAGCTTAGCGGAATAGTGAATTAAGTCAGTTTCTGCACCTTGAGTGCCTTTTTGCCGAATGAGCAAAAGGTAAACTTTCCGTTTTGTGCACCGAAAAACCTGCCATCTTCTCCGCTGGCCAAATGGCTTGTTTTTGCGTAGAAATTCTAGTTATTTTCAATTGTTTGTATTTGGTGTTTTATACTTTTCTATATTTTTCAATTTTTAATAAAGATATTTTAAGGTTTTATGTATTTTTGCCTTGCCGCGCAGTGAGGACTGAATTATTTGAATGAGAAATCTAATGAAATTCGAGGAAATAAGTTTAAATGAAATGCAGCAAATGTGCGTATAATTTAATAAACCGTACAAGAAAGTCGCGTTGTACGCATGAGATTTTTTTCTTAGGAAAAGTACAATATAAGATTTATTAGATAGAACCGTTTAAATGGAGGACTGAAGGAAGTTGTTCAAGAGAAACGAAAGTTGCCTAAAACGTTTGTCCATCTGGCAATGCTAACACGTATTTGATTGGAATAGACGTAGTTAGACGCAGAGGTCAAATAAAGGACACCCACGTTGGCTTAAAATCAATAAAGCTTCCAAAAAGTCTCCAGAATTTGTTTGTCTGGAGTAAAAACTTTATTTTCTGTGTGAACCGCTTACGGTTTTTAACTTTCTGATTTTCGAAAAGGAGCTAATTAAATGTTTCCTCTTTAAATAGATAAGTCTGAATTTTTTTAACATGCAGTACGAAGGCCAGGAAATGTTCATTATGAAATTTTAAATTGTGGTTGACATTTTTTTCGCTGGACATCTCGAAGCCTTTTCTTCTCGGATATAGTTTCTTCGTGGTCGCTTCATGGCCAAGCGGAGGGAAAAAAGTGAGAGAGAGAACTTCTGGAATCAGTGACCCCAAATCCCGGATAAGAAGAAAGCGAGAGAGGGAAAAAAAACGGAGAAAGTAGCAGTTTTCTTCTTTTCTGTTCCCCCTCCCTTCTTCGTCTTCTACTGCCCCCAGCTTTTTTTTTTTTTTTTTTTTTCTTCTTCCTCCTTTCATTCCACCTTCTTGGTCTATTTCCTGCGCGGAAGAAGATGGCACTTCCCACACAATTGCAGACGAAATACGTGAGGAGTGTTCCAATTCCGGGACGTCGATTTTTCGCGCCTCCAAACTTTCATCTTTCTTTTGTTTGTGTTTTGGCCGCATTATTATTATTTTTATGGTGGCAGCACTTGTGCCGGAATGGCTCGGATGAGAGATCATCGATTGCATGTTTACTTAGGAGCGTAGGGCGAGAAAACATCGTCGAGGGTTTCGTCCGTTTACTTCCCCATTACGCACTGAGAGAGAGAGAGAGAGAGAGAGGGGTAGTTGGATTGAAAGGGGGCTGGGGGATGTGGAGGGGGGATTCGCACGTTTCACGAATCTCGAGACGTGGTTTTAATGCCACGCAAGCACGAGAAGGAAAAACTGGAGAAGTGAGGGAATTTTCCGTAATTTTTATTTTATTTATTATATTCTTCTTCGAACGCAACACGCTTTGGAGTAGCCGTCAGAAGAGCAAAAATGCAAGGAAAATGGTCAGAGAATTCGCGAAAATAAATAAAAAAAGAATTCAGAGAATTCTTCTGCGCCAAAAATCTTTCATTTTTGTCACACGCAGTTCGTAGCACAGTTATGCGTTAGAAATAAATTTCGAAATGAAAAATTGGCCGAAATTTTTAGAGGTATAGGTATATTAAAGTTAGACCAGTCTCACTGTTATGAGGTCCTCGACTTATTAAACAAAATCTGATGCGGATACCATACGACTTCCTTGTACGGAATGTTAAATTATACGCATTTTTTGCTGCATTTCATTTAAACTTATTTCCTCGAATTTCATTATAGTATTTCTCTTTCAATTAATTCAGTTCCCACTTCGCGGCAAGGCAAAAATAAGTAAAACCTCCAAACACCTACATTAAAAATGGAAAAATATAGAACAACATAAACCGCCAAATAAAGTTCAAAAAGTTAAACAATTTTTTTATAATTAAAATTAAAGTTTCTGCGTAAAAACAAGCAATTTGGCCAGCAGACAAGAAGGCAGCTTCTTCG
The DNA here is from genome assembly GCF_044657685.1 of Stegodyphus dumicola. Lineage (NCBI taxonomy): Eukaryota > Metazoa > Arthropoda > Arachnida > Araneae > Eresidae > Stegodyphus > Stegodyphus dumicola. Next base: position 224,274,962 of record NC_140773.1, on the reverse strand, counting down.
GTGCACAAAACTGAAAGTTTACATTTGGTCCCACTCGGCAAAAAGACACTGAAGGGGCAGAAATTGACTTAGTTCACTATTCTTCTAAGTTTAAAATGTAAACGAATATGGCTGCTGTGGTTAAAAAAAATTAGGCTTAGCCGCATTTAAACAACTTTTAAATCACTGATAATTCTACAACTATTGCATGTAGATTAATTAATGTATAGACACCTTAACCGGAAGATAAGAAACACGTAATTCAATCACTTTCAAAGCAAAAAATGCACAATTTACCAACATATAAGAATTAAAAAAACTGAGCTGGAGGAGCCGAGTAACACAGTGGGTATATATATATATACTTTTGGTGCGGCCTATAGCAGCTAAAAAGTAGTTGCGCAGCTACTTTTTTGACAGCAGTTATAGCAGTCCTATATACAAAATTTCAAGGTTTTGAGGCTGTTTGTTTTTGAGTTATGTTAGATACGAGTACATACATGCATACATCCGTCTGCATGTACAGATGTCCCAAAAATATCTTCTGAATCCATTTTAAATCCATTTTATAATCCATTTGTGGAAAAAGAGTCCTTTATTCTGTCCTTACGTACAGATGTCACACCAAAACACCGTTAAATTGTATTTAATAGCGATCAAAATGAATGTTTTCTTTGAAACACATACCCGGAATTTTTCTCGATTACAATACTTCCTTTACTTCGTACAAGGAAGTAAAAATGCTGCAAACAAAATTTGAGTGAGAAGACAATCATGACTGTCAAAACGTCGATTTTTCTTTGCACTTGAGATTTGTCGTAATTTTAATGTGCGTTCCATAGGTTTTATATATATATAGAAGAATTAGAGGTAAATTCTGCAGATTTTTGCGCAATATTTATCTTTTGTAACATATATTATTAATTTTGCTAGAAGCACAAATAATTATAAATTTACTAATCCTCGCATCTTACGTTCTTTCTTTAAACCAAACTGAACTAGACTTTCAATTCAGCTGTGGAATTTCAGTTAACATGTTAATTTTATGTTAATTCTTTCCAGTACCTTCAATTATCTCTCTCAGCCATCACCAGTATGCAGATTAGGTTGAGTTTAAATAGCGACAAATACGCAGGTTGGAAGACACAGCTATGGCAGAATGCAAGATTTCTCCAAGATGTCCATTGGCTTACTAATCTGTATTTGAGGTTATTTTATATTTGTTATCTGGCAGGGTCGGAAGCCAATTTATCTACAGCCAAATTAGTAAGATGTTAAAATTTATCGACTGATTATACGTATTTAAATATTTTTAGTTCTGAGAATCTGCAAGCATAGGAAGTTAATTTTAATAAAATTACGGTTTTGTTGCATGATACAGGGGCCAAGCGGTAAAGTAGCTGAACACTTGATAGTTCGGTCTGAGGTTCGAATCCCGCGAGCTGTCTGGCTGTATGGGCATTTTCGTGATTTTTCCCATGTGTAACGTATATACAAGCCAATTTCCATTAGAAAGTTCTCCGCGAAGGCATCCCTTCCAACCTTAGGCAGATAGCCCTCGAAACTTTGCTGTAATTACATAAAACAAATCTACTGTATGATATAAATTTAAATAAACTTTTTAGATAAATTTTACTTCTTGTCTATATTCTTGGAGTTTTAGACCTCTTGTAAATACGAATACCAGAATTCGTTTAAAACCACAGGAAGATTCAGCATATGTAGTTTACTCGCTTATTAAGTTTAATCGTTACTGTTTGATCTATTTGATTTTCACAGGCTGCACGATTAACAGATAAATTATGTAAAAAACAGAACTTTACCGAATTTGACGAACAGCGTGATTTCGTAATACTCTTTTTTTCAATTTCAACAGTGTGGGAAAATGTTGCCTAGTTGTGTAAAAATGGTATTTTCATGTTCGAAGTCTGTGTTCCGAATTTGACAAAACTGCGTGATATCGTACCAGTGTTTTTTTTTACTTTTCAAACTGTTGCCATCCAATATTAGAGCTCTGTATTATATTTTAAGAAATTAAATAATGACGAATCTGCATGAATGTATGCATGTTTTTCGCATTGTGATAAAACAACGGTACTTAGAGCCATGGAATTTTGAATAACGTAAGCCTCCTACAAATATGGGCATGTGGAAGCTCAAATTTTAACATTTGGTATTTGTTTTATGATCGATTTCCTATTTTGTAAAACTTCAACGAATTTCTGATTACCAAAGTCAAGGATTTATATAACATATTGGTACATAATGACATACATATAACAATACATTTAGGAACATATAGATAGCATGATTATATACATAAATGCAAAGAGCACTTTTTTGCCTGTATATGTAAGAGAGTATATACTGAGTCAGGCAGAAATTATTTTGTACATGAATTTTTTTTCAGAATATTTTCAACTTTATTTTATTGGATGCATAAAAGTGTTGTATGGTCCTCTAGTCTTTTTGTTAATTCTAGTCTGTATTTTCGTCAATTTTGTTCTTCAATATTTTGTCAAGTAGGTAGTTTTGCCAGTTCTAATTCAAATTTTTTGAAAGTTCCAGTGTGTTATTTTTTTGCTTTTCTTGTATTGCACAATTCTTCTCCTCTACTAGCGAGGAACATAACTGAGAGTTCGGTTTTTCTTCTTAGTGGCAACGTTGCAGAGAAAAAACCTTTTTATCTCCAGCGCGCGAGACTGTGTATTGGAAAATTCTAAAGATAGGCTCACTTTAAAATTATTTTGCGATATTGCTCTGGAACTGAATTTTATGGTTTAAGTGTGAAGAGCATGATATTTAATAAATAAAAATAACACACAAAATATTAAAAAGATGCCTCTTTGGGCGTAATTTAAAATCTGAAACCTTTCAGATTTTCTTTTATTGCTAATTTATTCTTTTGTACATGTAAGTAACAACACATATTTTATTTTATATTACAAAGTTTGTAATTAAGTGTCGGAGCGGCCGGTAGATCTCACCAGTCGTTAGAGAAGAAGTTTCGATCTGTAGTAGTTAATTTCCTTTTTGAGTTATTTTAAAGCGGTATGCTGGCTCTCTTGCTGTTTGTGGGCCTGGGTTCTGCTGTTTGTGGGCCATTGAATGACTGTGGGCCTGATGTTTGTGGGCCAAATAAAAGGCACGCAGTGTTACGTGAACGTTGGCTTAAAATCAGTAAGGCTTCCAAAAGTCTCCAGAATAGCTCTACTTGTAGAGCTATTAGGTTATTTGGAAGGAAGACACTTGAAAAATGATCAACGCCATCGTCGTGAATCGAACCACGGACCTCTGGAATACGCGCCCAGCGTACAGACCACCACACCACAAAGGCACGCTAAGAAGGCGGGAGAAATACCTTATACACTAAGCCTGTTAATCCCCTAACGATGGTACAGGTAATTTTGATCCGTCATACTATACGCAGTTTCAGGTTTTCTTGTCAACCTCGTGACAAAAAAGACAGTTTCGTTCAAAATGACGCCTCGTTCTTTCATTCATCTGCGTGTTTAAAACTCTTTTCCTGAAACAGTGAATCCTTGTTATCTATAGGATCGATTGTCGAGCAGCCCTTACGGATAAATAAAGCATTTTTCGAGCGAACCTTCGTTAGGGCCAACGGGAATCCAGAGAATTCCTCGATCGGAGCACAGGCCATAAAAATTTAATCCAATAAGTGAGGTTTGGAATTAAAGTCTCGTGGGACGACCAGACATGCCGATTATCGGCCCTCGCTTCCTTAAAAGCAGGCCCGCGTCTTAGAACATTAATATTGCACGTGGAAAAGGGAGGGGGTGGAATTTAGGTTCCCAGGGGGGCATCCAACCTCCCCGGAACAGCCATGACTTCGGCCATTTGACTGCCGGAAAATGGAGGAGAAGAAGGAGGAATCGGGGAGGGAGAGTCTGTGTTATTTTAGAGTGGTTGCAGATTTTCGTCTTCCGATTTACTAGTGATTGAAAGACACAATCGTTTCATTGGCTAACTGCAGTGAGGGGGGTATTAAACTGGGTTCTTCTGGGCCCCAAGAAGCCGTGAAGAGTTTTTAATAACACTGTTAATGTATGATGTTATTATTAATTAGTTTTTGATAAAAAACAGAATTTTGTTTCTTTTTACATAATTTTTAGCTCAGAAGGGCTACTAATTTCGTTTTGGGATTTCGTTTCGAATCACTATAAACGGCGGATCACGTTTCATATTGTTGCCACCAAATGTTAGAAACCTGCATTATATTCAAAGAAATTAAATTATGAAGAATTTGCATCAATGTATTGTTGCATGCGTACGGGTTCGCCTTAATCACAAGAATAAATACAAAACGCAGGATTTTCCCTTAAAGATATTCGTATAATATCACAATATTACACAGTAGTTATTTTTTAAACTACTGAAACGTTAAATAGAATTCAATCCAAAGCGCAGAGAAAGCTAATCCGATCTCAAAATTACAGCAGCTAAGTAAACAACAACTGACTAAAACAACTGAACTGAGATGATTTTCTCCGGCTTTTTAAAGCTTTTTAATCGTGCACGAGAACATTCTGCTAATTTCTATTTTCTCAAAGTATCTGGAAAACAAAAGAGTAGAATTACAGTTACAGCTAACACACAATTGCATTTATTCAATTTAAATATAAATTACGAGATATCTATTTATTAAATGCGCGTGCTCCTGTCTTTTTACTTTTTCGGCGTAGCTTTCTCTTAAAACTCATCATGCGCTGCATTGAACGGGGAAATAAAACAATTTTAATTACAATTCTACTAAATATAACTAACTAAATATAAAATCCGTAAAGAGCTTTACCTAGAGCCATCGAATTTTGAATAACGTAATCCTCCATTCGAATATGGGCATCTGGAAGGCCGAATTTGGAATTTGTTTTATTAACTATTTCATATTTTGTAAGGTATTTATGAGTTTTTGATTAAGAAACTCAGCGATTTCAAAGCGAGCCATGGCAACACTGTACAATGGGGGGGGGATTATCTCCAGGGCGCGAGATTGTGTATCGGAAATTCTAAACATACGCTCGTTTTAAATTTATTTTGCGATATTGCTGTTGAATTGAATTTTATAGTTTAAGTGTGAAAATTGTGATAGTTAATAAATAAAGGTAACACACAAAACCGTAAATCAAAGCTGAAAACTTTCAATTTTTTTAATATAATTCTGTATTCCGAAATTTCGATAACCTAGCCTTAAATTTAAAATGTTCCCAAGATTTTATGAATATTTCTAAATACGGCAAAATTTAGTTCATCGAAGCTAAAATGGAAGAAAACCAATCCAATAATACATTATTTGAGAGGGGGGATGAATTTTGGTAACAGTTTTTACCCCTTAAATGTGGTGTTACAGTGTACACGGTATTACACGTGTATTACAGTATTTTTGTATGTGTACATTACAAAGATTTATATATCTATTTCTTTCAAATACTAAAAGGTCATCAATTCAATCTTCTCCCCCCCCCCAAACGTCGTTACACCGAGAGTGATGTGATCTAAAAATATGTCTAACCACATGTACGGATTTTTCCCTGCGTGCGTGGCGCGCTACAGAATGCTTATATGCAACCCGGAGAAATTATGTAGGACCTTAAAATTTTAAGTACAGAATTTTATTCTTTTTCGTTCCGATTTTTTTTTTTTTTAATTTTTCATTTATATATGTACTTTTGGTTCAGCGGATTGCAATCAAATATGGAGGTGAACAACTACATGTTATAGCAGTCTTATCTACAAAATTTCAACTTTCTGAGACTTTTTGTTTTGAGTTATGCGAGATATAAACATACGTATAAATTCTTATGGAGATCACAAAAAAATATGTTCTTAATCCATTTTAAATTCATTTTGCAATCCCTTTTGGGAAAAAAAGTAGTTCTTTATTCGGTCCTTACGTACAGATGTCACGCAAAAACTTCGTTAAATTGCATTCAGTATCGACCAAAATGCATATTTTCGTTTACCCTCATGTCCATAAATTAAGGATAATTCGGAGTCACGCGGAAATCGAACTCTAAAATAAATACATCACCTGTAAAATCACTACACACATCTTCAAGAATCATATGCAAATTTCAGGAAGTAACCAGATGACACCGATGGTACGTCACAATGACGAGAGTGTAAGAGAGTGATATATAAGGAATACAGGCAAAGACGTAAAATTGTTCGCAGGCGCTTTATAAGCATTTCAGTGCAATAACCGAATAGTTATGACACAAAGGACGCATTTGGATGATTTTTTACGTGGTAGAATTATCGGCCGTCTGGAATGTGGGCGTACCCAACTGGAAGTATCAGACGAACTTGGAATTGCACAGAGTGTCATCTCCAGGCTTTGGCAACGATTCCAAGATGATGGTAATGTGAGTAGACGTTACAGCACAGGTCGCCCCAGAGTTACAACGCCGAATGAGGACCGCTATTTGGCAGTTACTGCCAAAAGAAACAGGCGGAGCACAGCCTCAGACCTGTCTCGTCAGCTCTCTTCAGCCATTGGTACGACAATTTCAAGGCAGACCGTGTACAGACGCTTAGGGCAGATTGGTCTATATGCACGTAGACCTGTCAGATGCGTTCCACTTACTGCAGCTCAGTGTCGCCTGCGGTTAGCCTGGAGTAGAGAGCATGCATTGTGGACACCGGAACAGTGGGCTTGTGTGATGTTTTCCGACGAGTCCAGGTTTAGCTTGCAGTCTGATTCTCGCCGGACTTTCATATGGAGAGCTCCAGGTACCCGTTACCACCAAGAAAACATCATTGAAGGACACTTTTACGGTGGTGCAGGAGTGCTCGTTTGAGGTGGAATTATTCTGGGTTCCAGAACTGGCCTGCATGTTCAAATTGGAACCATGACAAGCCAAACCTATCTTGACGTCATTCTGGAACAACATGTACGTTTGTTTCGGGGCGCCATGGGCGCACAATTTGTGTTTATGGATGACAACGCCCGTCCTCACCGTGCGAACATCGCAAGCGAATGCCTTCAATCGGAGGATATCACCCGTATCGACTGGCCAGCATTCTCATCGGACTTGAATCCAGTAGAGCACGTGTGGGATATGCTTGGCCGACGAGTTGCAGCCCGTCAACCTCCTCCTACATATCTACCGGAATTTCAGAGAGCATTGCTTTTTGAGTTTGTAATATCCCCCAAGATCAGATCGATAATTTGATACTCAACATGCCTAGGCGTTGTGCGGACTGTATTGCATCGTCTGGGAGACATACAATGTATTAACAATCATACCAACCATGCAATATTGGTTTTTCGTAAATAGTTTTTTTTTTTTTTTTTTTTTTTTTTTTTTAATTTGCTCCAGAGAGAAAAAATCGCTAATATTTTTAATAATATCAAACATATAGCATCTTTTTTTGCTCTTTACCTTTTGTTTAATAAATAAGCTTTACAAATAAGTCAAATTTGTTTTACTTCTAACTCTTCTTTTGCCTGATTTTGCATTATCCTTAATTTATGGACATGAGTGTAAATATGATACCCGAAAATTTCTGCTATTGAATATTTCGTTTACTTCGTACAAGGAAGTAAAATGCCTTCATTATCATTTTCGAAATTTTTTATCATTTATTCTCGTCAATTTCTGGGGTATATTAGAGCAGACTAGCACATCGTAAACTAGACAGGAAGTCCGAAGATAAGGAATGGAACAAATCGAAAATTTCCTCCTTCAGAGAAATATTGGATGCCAAAAATGCTCCTTGCTATTCTTTTTCGATGACTATTTACAAGAGCGAATTTGAATATTTGAAAGTACCATTCCATCTCTAAAACAGATAGATAGATCTCCCCTTTTTGGATTGACTCATCCTCCTGTTCCGCAGACTTGTCGAAGCACACGGGGGTATCTCTAAAAAACTCATAGTCGGAAATCATGAATTTATCGTTCCCTTTTGGTGCCTCATCTCTCTTGTATAATAGCCTAAAAACGGACTTCTGAGATTTATATGTCGTAAAAATTATGATCTTACTCTTCGGCGTAGTCTAATCTCTTCGGTTGAATTTTCTGTCCAAGAAGATAAACTACCCTGCTCCCCTATTCCACGGGATTGGTCTTTTTAAAACAAGTCGGCCTCAAAAATAGAGATCCCAAGGCAGTTTACTTTTATTTGATGTTACTCTATTTTTTTTTTCGTGTCTACGTTTTTATTTGCCTCCTCCGGTAAGGTTGCGAAGCGATAAAAGCAGATTTGCAACCAGGCGCTCCGAAAAGAAGTAAGCACTGAGAACGGTAACCTTTATGTTCGCTTATTACGCCAGGCATTACAGAGAACTCGCATTCGTCGTAATTAATTTCTGTTAACTCTTAAGTCTTCGATAGTTATGATATGTAGCGTACTAGTTGCTACATAACCTTCGACAAAGCTGTCTACGGAGACTGCCCATCTTAAGAAGTAAAAAAAATCTGATGTGTACACCACATGACTTCCTTGTACGAAGTATTAAATTATACGAAATTTTCTTGCATAACGAATTTTGAATTAAGTCTACTTCGTCGATAGCGCATAAACCACAACAGAATAAATGCATTCTTTGAAGTTCACTCTATTTATTCACCATAGCCACACTTCGACGATACGTTCACTTAATAACGCTAACATTCAGTTTATAACTCAGGGTGCATAAAAATTATATCATCTGAAGAATTCCCACGGTTCTAACCAAATACTATAATGAATCTAAAACGATGTGTAAAAGAAATTAAACAAATAAAAAAGAAACAGTTTTTCGCGGACGATTCTGCGCCGCTTCCATAGTGCGCATGCGCTATTAATTAATTCAGTTCTCACTTTGCGGCAAGGCAAAAATACATAAAAATTCAAACTATTTTCATTAAAATTTGAAAGCTATAGAAAAACATAAAACACGGAATACGGTTAAAACAATTATATAAAAAAAAAACAATTTTTACAATTAAAATTAAAATTAAAGTTTTTACGCCCAAACAAGCTACAACTTAAATGTTCATTCCAGAATGAATTAAACATAATTTAATTCGCTATAATAAAAGAAGACGTTACTTTGTTTTTGCGAAGCTTAGTTTCTCCAGATTGGCAACTAATCGACTATTCTGCTTAGTTTCAAAAGTAAACAAACATGGCTACCGTGCTAATCAGAAATTAGGCTTAGCCGCACTTCAAAAACTTTTAAATTGTTGATAATTCCACAATTATTGCATGCAGGTTAGCTAAAGGCATAAAAATTTTAACCAGAACAGCATAATTCGATCATTTTTAAAGCAAAAAATGCACAATTTACAAACATATAAGAATAAAGAAAGTGAGCTAACAGAGTGGATATATATATATATATATATATACTAAAGGAATATTGATTATAAAAAGAGGGAACCTTCGTGTAGGAAGTTTGTGTGTTAAATAAATTATTATCTTTGCAGCTATTATTGCGCAAGTATTAGAAAAACTTGTTCTCGAATTCAATGAATTTTACATCGTTCAGTATTATATATATATACTTTTGATGCGGCCGATCGCGACCAAAATGGGAGGTGCACAACATAGGAGTCTTATGTACAAAATTTCAACATTCTGAGGCTACTCATTTTCGATTTATGCGGGATACGTACGTACGTACAGACTCTACGAAAAAAATCTTCGCGATTACAATACTTCCTTTTTAGTTCATACAAGGAAGTAAAAAGAACAACACATTGGATTAAATTTCATTAATACATTAGCTCCCAGCTTGAAAATCGAAGGCAAAAGTGTGATATTCTCAGTTTTGCCGAAGATTTTGATTTTCATTAGGTTATTCGAAGTCAATTGTTTATTGAGTTTTCATTAAGTTATTTGAAGTAGGAAACACGAAAAATGGGCAATGATTTGACTCGAACTTGGAGCCCTCGAATATGCGCCGAGTGTGCTACCATTACGCCACTAAGGTATACAGAAAGGAGGGAGAAAATACCTTATAAACACTTGACGGAGACTATATATAATTTAGCCTTCTATAAAGTTAGACAAAGTAATAAATAATTAGATTGGCGAGAATTTTATATGGCACTCTATTAAGAAGAGAGATTTGATGTAGGCTTATTAGCAAAATTTTGAGAAACTGTCTTCAAGAACCCTTTGATTCATTGCAAAAAGAGTTCTTTGTCAGTTGTCTATGAAAGCGATAGTGCTACCTATGAAATCTACGCCAATTTAAGGTTTACCTTTTGCTTAATTTTATAGTTTCCGTCTCCATGCATACAGGGTGCATAGGAAAGTGCCTTTAATCTGAAAATTCTTGAGAACAGAGCTATAGGTATGCAAGTGATGTAACCATATAGTAAAGCAACTGCGCCCGACCTAATGCAAACCACAGTACATAAGGTACACTGCGCCCCCCAAAAAAACTTAAAAGGGGGGCAGTCATATATCTCTAGTTTTACTGGGCCGACTGACGAAATTCAACTTGCGTTTCTCATGTCTCGAAAGCGCGACTTAGGATATGTATTAGATTTATATATAGCATTGTTCTAATACAGGTATTTTGGCCCCAAATCGGACTTTTTCTGAAATGACATACCAATTGTTTTCCATATTTCCATTCTACGACTCAAATTACGCCAAACTACCAAGTTTTGTAAAAATCGCACGAGTCGTTTTTAAAAAATTAGCTCTCATAATTTTAGCTCCTCAATGTCAATTGAGTTTGGTATATATTTATTAGACTCACTTTTTTATTAAACTTATTTGATTCTTCCTTTCTCATTTTGAAATCCAGGTTCATTCCAAATAAAATTCGCCCATTTTTTATGATTTATTTTTAAATTTTGTACTTTTAAATAAATTTTATAAATTTTTCAAAAAAAAAATTTGAATTATAATCTATAAAATGTTTACCATCATCTTAAAATAGACGTATTGCTAAGCATACCAGCAAAAAATGACAGTTTTTTATTCAAAATTTCTGAAGATATACGGGAATTTGTATACTGGCGTGTTTTAAAATTTGGCACATTTGTTGAAAGCGATAAAACATCAAATGTGGTTTCGACGCTTTGCTAAAATTATTTGAAAGTAGGAACGATGCGACTTTTTTTCAGTCATGCACAATGTAAAACGATATAAACAAAGTGCCTTTTTTTCCGTGCCGGCATTATGGAAGGGAAAGGAAAATTGGTTGCCATACGTTAAGGAGTTCGCCAGGTGAATTATTCTTGGCGCAAGCTGAGAAAATTGCGCCAAGATAAATGTTTGGCATCAAATTCTACAAAATTTAATATTTAGGAATAATTTGAGTCGTAGAATGAAAATATGGAAAAAAAAATTGGTATGTTATTTCAGAAAAAAGTCCGATTTTGTGTCAAAATACCTATGTTAGAACAATGCTATATATAAATCTAATATATATCCTAACTCGCGTTTTTGATACATGAAAACCGCAAGTTGAATTTCGTCAATCGGCCCAGTAGAACGGACGCAGTGTACCAGAATTAGGCGCAGCCCCACCCACCTAACCAAACAAGTTGGTCTTATGGTCATAACAGACCACACGGAGTAGATAAGAGGCTTCCTCCGTCCTTCCAGCATGCCTTCGTGGTGTAACGGTTAGTGCAATCGGCGCATAGGCTCGAGTCCCGGCGAGAGCATTGGTCATTTTTCGTGTTTCCTACTTCAAAAATCCTAGTGTGTCTACAATACATAGAATTCCTATAAATTACGAATGCACGAGAAGAAGTGCTATTCGTGCACTTTTCTGATTTTCTACTCTCAACCGAGATAAAAAAAAAATGACGAGCAGAATGTTCCTTGTCTGTTTCAGAAGCCTTATTTTCGAATTTTGGAAGATATGCTTACTAACCTGTGAAAATGAAATTTTGTAAATATCTCAAAACCACACATATATCAAAAGAGAAAATGATGCAAACTGCGCGTTTTCAGCCGATTCGTACTTTTTTCTCAACTGTGATCATGAATATAAAGAATTGTGTTTATTAGTAATTGTTATTGTTGCATTATTGTTAATTATTGTTATATTACATTAAATTTAAATTATAAGTATTAACTTCAAGTGTCCAAAATTTTTGTTTCCTGGTTTGGCAACAAAATAAATATTTACGAATTGTTTGTTGCTTGGAAAGAATGAACTGATTTCATGCATGCTGGGATGTTTTTATACAGTTTCATTGCTGGTGTACATAGAATTTATAAATTTTGCTTTGGCCACAGTCCGCTCTATCTGATGGGCTTGACGGATAGCCTAATTAGTTAAATTCCGGTTATCCAGATTCCAGGCATTATAGAGTTTTACTCTATTCGAAAAGTTCTGTTTATAGTATGGATAACTTATTCATAAGACATATTTGCCGATGATATGTTGTTTAACAATGTTACGTTTAAAAGTATTCTTTGTAGGTCTGCTTGGTTTCGGTTTCCCACACGCTGTGACTTAAACTGTTCTCGCTCTAAAAGGGCACGCGCGCTTCGGAGCGGATAACCGCCGCGCGTGTAAGGGGTAACTGGGGAAAACGAGACTCACGAGAATTGCCGGCACGTATTTATTGACTGCCACTTAAAAAGTAGTCGCCTTTCGAGCTTTTTGAGTGTTGTTACCGATGGAAGTGCTGCCGTTAAAAATGGAGACTCTCTTTGTGGACGTCAAATGTTGACTGCAGTAGTAAAAAACGATGCCCATTGAGTCCGACATGAGAGCTTTTACTGTGTCACTAATGTCTTTAATTGCGGAGTTAATTTAGCGTCCAGAAGAGTGGATGGAAAAGTTGAAAGCAACTGGAAGATTAGTCGAAGGAAATATTGAAACATTCTTTGACGCGAATCCTAATTGCAAACGTTTGCTGTATTTCCAAACATGGATATCAGCATCGAAAGTGTTAGATAACCGAATAATATACAGTTTAACTCCAAACTAAAACGGACCTCGAACCATTTGGATAGTTTAGAAATTCGATTACATCTGGAATCGAATATTTCCGTAAGGAATTTATTTATGAGAAAGTGTGTGTGTTTGACCTCTAAAATAATTCAGTCACTACCATAGGTTATTGTCGCAAAACTTTCTACAATTCTTTTTTGGGTCCTGGAAAAGGTCCACGTCCACTTTTTTCAAAAAAAAAAAAAAAAAAAAAAAAAAAAGAAAAAAAAAAAAAAAAAAAACTGAAGTGTTTTAAATTTTAAATTACGTCTAAAGGGGCGCGATTTTAACATTTTCTGTGTTACATTTACATATATCTTATAAGTTTTCATCGGACTTGTGCATTCATTTTATTACTAACCCGTACGCATGCAACAATATGAACCAGTTTTCTTTACTTTTCTCTTTGAAGATCTTTCACATATCCGTTCGTTCGAAAGTGGTCCTCAATCGTTTTTCTCTAATTGATAATCTAGCCTACTAATACTAGAATATAAATTAGAGAAAATCTAGCATTAGTATGCTCATCATCCTATTCTGTCATATAAATGTTTTCCTCACTGCGTAAAGTTTTAACTTTTATAATCCCAGAGTTTTGCCGCTTTGTAATCTATGTTTCTCACGAGGCTCTGGGAGTAGTATATTGTGTCAGCCTCGGGAGACAGTCACGGGGATGCTGTGATTCTAGAATTCCCAGTCTGAAGAATATAAATACTCCAACGCCTTCAGCCAGAAAATGTCCAAGCCTCCTGAACTGAATGCAGCGGCAACTCTAGGCCGGGATTTAAATCTGATAGTTACAGAAACAAAGTAAAGTGTAGTTACCGCTTTTCTTATCACACATGGAGTTGAAACACTTGTTCCGCTGAGGTGTTCTTTGACGATTATCCAACTCTTCGAGCCAAAGAACGATTCCCTGGACCCACTACGCTAACATTTGCATCACCACCAGACAGCCATTCGAACTGAGTTGTGGGTGTTTTTCTCGGTTTTAACAGCTTCCAGGCTCCTCGCCGCGGCAATTTGAATGCTCCAGCGATTGCGGTGTAGCGAATGGGGAGGACTGGCATTCGAATTTTGCCCTTTCCGGAACAACTAGGGCAGAATGAGACGACTCCCTCTGAAAGGCGGTTGGGAATTGTTTATTTGTGCAGTGAAATCGCTTGAGGAAGAAGAAAGAGGGGATGGGAAGTTTTCTCGCAGTTCTTTTTAAAACTGCGTGGAACTGTCTGGTAAGAAAGAGTTAATTAGAAACTAAATTTTCTATGCAGAAATGTGCAGACACTAGAAGAAGAACTTTATTTCTTTTAGAGATTTAGATAAGTTCTCTTAGATAGATTTCCTGAACAATCGAAATGGATATTTCCGTTGAAATAGGATATCCGAAATTCTTCGAGGTTACGATTACCGTCATACAAGGATGCAAAATATGCAGAAAAATTGAGATTTCAAGGGTATAACAATAAAACAAATTTTTCTGCAATACATGGAGAAAAACATCTGATGTGCACACCACATGACTTCCTTGTGCATAATATTAAACTGAACGCATTTTTTCCTGCCTTTCATTTAAAATTATTTCCTCCAATTTCACTAGAGATAGATTTCTCCTTCGGCTAATTCAGTTCTTACTTCGCGAAAAGGAAAAAATACACAAAAACTCAAAATATCTACTCGTACATTAAAAATTGAATAATGTAGAAAAAAAATAAAACGTCAAATACAGTTAAAACAATTGAAAAAATTACAATTAAAATTACAGTTTCTACGCAAAAACAAGCATTTCGGCCAGCGGGCAAGAAGGCATACTTTTTGGTGCACAAAATTGAAAGTTTACTTTTCGTCTCACTCGGCGATAAGACACTGAAGGCGTAGAAACTGAATTTGTTCAGAACGCTGAGTCAGTATATGGGATAATTTAATAACAGAATGGATTAAGCACGATTTAATTCGCAATAATATAAGAAGACGTTACTTTGTTGTTGCCAAGTTTACTTTCTCTAGATTGACAACAAATCCACTACTTTGCTAAGTTTCAAATCTAAACAAATATGTCTGCTATGGTAAAAAAATGAGGTTTACCCGCACTTAAATTACTTTTAAATTGTTGATAATTCTACAACTATAAAATGCAGGTTAAAGAAAGGCTTAAAACCCTTAACCGGAAGACAAGAACAACATAATTGAATCATTTTTAAAGTAAAATGCACAATTTACGAGCATATAAGAATACAAAAAAACTGAGCTCACGAAGCCGAATAAGGCAGTGAGTAAAAGAATATTCTTAGTGCTTTCGCTAAAACGTAGCTTTGATACTGTTGTTCCGGTGAAAAAAAATTTACATAAGTAAAATAAAGTGCAATGAAAAGTGTAAACATAAATTAAATAATTAATATTGTTGGAAAAGGGTTGGAAAAGTAAAGCAAGGCGGTGGAGGTGTTCTTATGTGAGGTGCATGTCAGCATCAGAATTAAATAATTTAGTATTTATTCGTGACATAATGAACCATGCTCTTTATTTAAATATTTTAAAACGTCATTTCAAATTATCCAGCCAAAATTTGGGTACTGGAAACCACTTTATATTTTATCAGAAGAACGATCGTAAACACATGGCCTTCAACGTTCGCATCTGGCCTGGCTATAATTGTCCACAAGTTCTGCAAACACCACCTCAGTCACCAGATTTAAACCCAACAGAACACATTTCGAAAGATCAGAAGTTTAGAACACGAAGATACAAACAACATTAGAACAAAAATCGAGCTAAAAACAGTAATGATGGAAAAACATTGATGCAGATATTCCAACAACAGTTTTTATATATTTTTGCCTTGTCGCGAAGTGAGACCTGAATTAATTGAATGAGAAATACTGAATCCTCTGTGAAAAACTGTTTCTTTTTTGTTTTGTTTGCTTAAATTATTTTATACATCGTTCTAGATTTATTATAGTATTTGAAGAGAACATGTGGCAGCGATTAAATAATTCTTCAAAAGATATAAAATTTTTTGCATTCTAAGTTATAATATGAACGAAATATAACGCTGTTAAGTGAACCTAGCGCCAGAGTGTCGCTATGGTAAACAAATATAGTGAATTTTACAGAGTGCATTTATTCTATTGTGGTTTATGCGCTATCGACGAAGTAGATTTAATTCAATCCAAGAAGTTTAAATGAAATGCAAGAAAAATGAGTATAATTTAATATTCCGTACAAGGAAGTCATGTGGTACACATCAGATTTTTTGTTATTGGTTTTCAAAAAAAAAAAAAAGTTTTAATCTCTACATATAATAAAAGAAAGCGTCTGTGTATCTTTCGTACGTGCTGGCTGCGCGTAATAGACCCAGGGCTACGAAATTTGGTATATAGGTGCATGTAGATAAGAGCCAGTGCACCTCGAAACGATTTTTTCAAAATTCGAAACAGAATTTTTTTATATTCTCTTTTCGATTTTATCGCATCATTTTGAATAGTTTCATTCTTTTAGAATTGTGGTTTTGGCAATCGTTTTTCATTCAAGTGTATACTGGACTGCAGACTATTGAAAATCAGCACTGTTGCCACTTGGAAAAATGAGGGCGATTATTCTGTGCAATTTTTGAATTTAATGTTTAGCTTGGATATTGGACGTTTGCCGAGAGAAGGGAACGAGAAGTTGGTTAATTTATTTATTAGGATAATTAATATTTGTATCGAGGGATATTGTTTATTTCATTCTAATTTTGTTATATGTAATACAATTTTTTTTTTTTTGATGAAGTTTTTTCTGCAGAGTAAAATTCTGCGCAGTTTTTTAAATTTAACGTTTGGTGTTCCTTTCAGGCACTTTTCCAGTACATTTAAGCCCACCAGCTGCCGAGCGGTAAAGTCGCTGAACACTGGTAGTTCGGTCCGAGGTTCGAATCTCGCGAACGGGCTGACTGCATGGGTGCTTTCGTGGTTTTCCCCATGTGTAACGTGTATACGAGCCAGTTTCCCGTAGAAAGTCCTCCACGAAGGCATCCCGCCCATTAGGCAGATAGCCCTAGTGTGCTTTGCCGTAATTAAATACACCAGACACCACCACCACCAGTACATTTAAAAGCCAGACGAAGGCTGGTAGACGCAGCTGTTAGTATGTTCATAAAATAATGAATGTACTTTTGCCAGGAGAATTTGTATATACTATTAAAAATTTTCATTCTAAAATATTAATTTCTTATCATAAAGCAATACTTCATAAATACTTAATAAAGCAATACTTCACTGAAACTCGTAAGTGTACGAACGCTTTCGTGAACCACTGTATATACTTAATACATTTTGGAAAAATATATGACATAATAATGAAAACCACATAAAGCGCTATGAGGCGTAAAGCAGATAGTATGAGGCAGTATGATTGTTAAAAACAATGTTGTAAAGCAGTTAAAAACGACATAGAAAATCCAGTCACTATGTAAATGAATTACAAATTTTCTTTGATTATCTCAGTAAAAGTATTGTAAATATGAGTTCGGGTAGTGTTTAAATGGGCACATAACTGTCATGATTATATCTAACCATCACATGTCACTTGTACAAGACAATGTCTGTAATGAGCATGTCTATGTTTATACGCAGAACCTTGTATGTCAATATGATATTTATTTTTTTGAAAGAAATAATCCCTTCAGCCAGGATAACTATTAACACTGTAAGACTTTTACCACAAGCGAGGTCAGTGGTTATCTCAGGCGAGGCTCAGTATGAGGCTGAACTGGTATGAAATTCCTATGAATGTTTATCGGCATTATTAATGAATCAACTTGATTGATTGAAAGAAATATGCGTGAAAGAAATATCATATTGATTCGAAAGACTGATATTTGTCATTACAATGATATTTCAGTTCTTTTAAATTCACTGGGTAGACAAAAGTCATTGTCCTTGAACGCATATATTTTCCTCTATATTAAATATTAGTTACTAAACCTTCTTTTTATTACTGTCAAAATTTCAGCAAATTTGGTTACTTTTAATAATTCAGTTTAGCATTTCTGTCTCTATTATTGTTATTATTATTTGAACGCAACTTTTTCCCTTTACCTGATTTTCCAGGTTTTGAAATAACTCAGAGAGAGATATGACATTACTGTTTCTTTTAATTGTTTCAAGTTTAGTTTCAGTAAGTGACTAGATTTTCATATAAAAGTTTCAGAATTTTTTTTCTCCGTTAACCATGCCGAGTCTTGTCTGAGTACACGACAGTTATCAGACAGTTTGAATTTGATCATTGTAATCTTCAGTTGTAAAAGAAAGTACTGAAATAAATTTTCATAAATTTCATCGGCTGTTTTTGGAAACAATTCTGAGGAATTTTTAGAGGAATGAGAGATCATAATTTTTCTCAAGAACGTCGAAGAAAACAACAGTGCTTTTCGAAAGAATGTTTCACTCTTTGAAAAAAGAAGGACACTTCAGAATTTTCTTCAAAACTTTTATTTTCAAAAATTAGCGAAAAACTGAGGCTGAATAATACTTAAATAATTTTAAATTCTAGTTTGGTGTGCGTCGTTTATGTGAGTTATTTTACTTACGTTATTTTGAAAAGTCCTACCAGCGGCCGAATAGTAAAGTTGCTGAACACTGGTAATTCGATCCGAGGCTCCAAATCCCGCGAACGCGCAGGCTGCAGGAGCGTTTTCGTGGTTTTCCCCCATGTATAACGTGTACACGAGCCGGTTCCTTTACAAAGTCCTCCACGAAGGCATTCCTTCCCTTAGACAGATAGCCTTGGAGGCTTGCCATAATCACATTGTAGAGACATTAGGTATTTTGGAAGCAGGAGGCTTGAAAAATGAGCAACGTTTTCGCCGGGAATCGAACCACGGGCCTCTGGAATATGCGCCCAGTGTGCTGCCCACTACGCTACGAAGGCATGCTAAGAAGGCTGGAGCATTACCTTATATACTTCCCCCTTTTAAAGGGCGACTGGGGATTAGGGAACCTAGTCAGCAAATTATGGTGGCAGAGAATCATCATCCATCACCATTTGTAGTTCGGGCGCCACTGTAGAGACATTAGGTTATTTCAAAGCAGGAGAGATGAAAAACGAGCAACGCCTTCGCCGGAACAGGAACCATGGTCCCTTCGACTACGCGCCGAGTTTGCAGACCACTGCACTACGAAGGCATGCTAAGAAGGCGGGAGAAATACCTTATAACATACACCGACATTTTGAAAAGACTTGAATGATTTCTGTTTGTTTATTTAGCTGATATAGTTTTTAGATTTTTTAAAAAAAAACTGGTATTTACTTTCTAGCCCTGGAAAATTTTACTTTTCCAAATTTTTGCAACTAATCAGCGCACTGCGCATGCGGTCACCTAACCCTAAATAGATTAATACAATGCAGAGTTAAAATTACATTTTTGTTCTTGCTTTCACATCCATTGTTAAGATACTCTCATAATTTAGAAATTATACACTGCTTCCTCTGAAAACCACTGCACAATAGTATGTAAAAGGAAACAGCACTTTTGTTAGAATTCCATCTACAAAGCATGCTAGTTTGAATGTGACGAGGAAAAGCTGTTACAAGCCCTTTCCGTCTTGTCGGCCGATTTGCCTCAAAACGGCCACATTCCAAATCGCTGAACTACACCCTGGCTCTCCTAGAAATGGGGGTCTCCCTCAAAGAAAAATACATATATTTGTTTCAAAAACTATTAAACTTTTCCCTCCCTAAAACGGATGTAAATTCGGTCCATTGTTCCCATCTGGAACATGGCGTGTCTCTTACCCTACTGTTCACTATTTTTTTTTTTTCTTCTTCTCGCACCCAATCTGAGCCGATTTTCCGGCCACTGAATCTGCAGCCCACAAAATTTCCATTTCTCTTCCCCACCGTGGAACACGTGGTCGGTGTATTACAATATATAAAACTCTATAACGCCATGTTGTGGCATTCCATTCTTGCTGTCCGTTTCGTGGCATTCCTTTTTCACAATTGCATTTTCGCATTGGGTTCCACACATTAAAGCCATGCGAGATCTTGGAATTCCCCCCCTCCTTTTTTTATTTTTTTTTCGTATTGTTTTGGAATTTAGGGGAGGTTTCGAGTAAAACTGCTAATCGTACTGCTTCTTCAAGTAAAACTGATCGTTTTCGACGATTTCATTTCTGGGGATTTTTCCTACGTCCCTATTGTATATCAGTTTTACATTTGTATTTACTATTATATATTGTGGACTTCAGCATCTACTTTCTTGTTTCGCTGCTTGTTAAAATTAGACATTTTCCGACATCCTGCATTTGTACATTAGGCATTCCACTTGGGATGCCTGATCGAGTATTCACTTAACTTATCATCACCAAAAACGATGTCCAGGATTCTCCTTAACCACTTGCGCTACGATTAACTTCACGATTGCGGTGCCGTGCGCTACAAGATAACAAGCGGTAAAGTGTCTCATTTACGCCGCTCCGCATCTGCGAGTGCAATCCAGAGCTGTAACTCGAGAAATAAACGATCTCGTTGTTAGGCGACGTGTGCACCACGTTAGTTTCATTTTTGCGATAAATGCCTATCGACCCCGTCGCTCGCGGTTTGAGACAAAAGCATCTTGACTTGCGTGGCACGTCTTTTTAGCGTAAGTAGTTAAGAGCATGCAAAAGAAGTGAGTGGGAGAAGACATCGCAAACAAGAATGAAGGCTGGCAGTCCACTCATTAGGATTTATCTATCCTCTGTTGGCGGAATATTTGTGTAAATCTGTATCACAATCACCATTTATAAATCATATTTGTTGAAAAATATGCAATTTGCCTTACTGCCATCCTATAATATTCATTTTTAAAGATTTCACACGATCAAGCCTCTTATCAAGAGCTTATAGATAAAAGATACAATTAAATTTCGCTATTGTTTTGTTGAGTCATTAGGTTATTTTGAAACAGGAGACATGAGAAATGAGCAATGCTTTCGCCGGGACTCGAAACCCGGACCTCTCGAATACGCGCCGAGAGTGCTACCGGTACACCACAAAGGCATACTGGAAGGAGGCAGAAAATACCTTATGTACTCGTTTCAAAGGGCGACTTCGAATTAGGGGACTCAAACGCCAAATACTGGTGATGAAGAATCATCAACCGCCATCTTTTTAGTTCGAACGCCACTGTAGAGTCATTAAAATTTCTAAAGAAGAAACACGAAAAATGAGCAGTGGTCTCGCCAGGACTCGAACCTGGACGTCTCCAATACTCGCCGAGTGTGCTAACTGTTAACCGCGAAGGCAGGCTAGAAAGAGGAGGAAAATACCTTTAGGTTGGCTGAATTCGAATGTCGGATTTCTAAACAATAGGTTCAATATCATATATATTTCTTCCCATGAAAATTTGTTAGCAACATCTTTAATTCCTTCGATTCCCTTCGATGTTAGTCATAAAATAAGTAGATGAAAGTTCCTCACAAAGTAATTTATTTCATGCAATATTTGAGTGAAGTAATTTTTGAAATATTTTATTTAAGCAAAAATTAAGTTGCTGTTAAAAATTAATATATATTACTACTTGTTATTTATTACAAATGGGCCTCCTGGAGGTGTTCTGATTTTATTAGATTTCTTAACACGGGAACTAAATACTATACATAAAAGTAAATCAAAATTCGGAATAATTATTTAATTTGAGAACAGTTTGAGAAACGCTTCTATAAACTGTTCGTTAATTGAAATCTTAAAAGAAATTCTCAAGCAATTCTTACATGTATTTCATACGTGAATGTACGTAACATTTGCATATCTTTTCCCTATTCGTTAAAATTTCCGAAGGAGCCCCCAATGCTTTCTACATGAGCACCAGCATTTGTAGGGCTTCCGATTGAGAATCTCTTTTCAAATGATGAGACTTACGGCCACGCAGTACGAAAGGGTTCTTTAACGTGTGAACTAGGTATTCCAATCTTCATTAATGGTATTAAGTAAGTCTCAGCTTCTTATCAGAAATTACGGAAAAATAGAGAAAATAAGTAGGATCATCATTATTTCTTAAGGTCAAGTATTATTAGTGGATGAGGCTGAGTACCTGGAAGTTAAAATGAACAAAACGTTCAGCTGCAAATGTCATATTAACACTTTTAAGGAGAAGATTTATAACTCTCAACAAAAAGCTGATTTTGGGTAACAATTTTGACTCAGTTTGGAAAATAAACTCCTTCTTTACATAAATGTCATTCGTAAGCCATTGCAAGCGACTCTGAATTTGGGCTTCTATCACTGACAGAGATTCACAAGTTCTTTTAAAATAGTTTGTGGAACTTTTTACTGGCGCACCAAACTTCTTTAAAACAGAGCAAGAGTATTTCAAGGAAGATTTAAGGGGGTAGAAACAGAGCGTGTTCTGCCTGCTGAAGGCCGCGTTGTTAAATTGATTCTCTTGTCAGTAGTTCCTCGGTTGATTCCCATTCCGCGACGTTGCTTTGTTTTGGCCGTCTTAGGTCAAAGCCAACTTGCACATTACTCTAAGTGTGCAGTCGTTAATCTAACATATTTTTCTTAGTTTTAGTTTATTAATTTAGCTTTGATTTGAGTTATAATTGTCGACTTAAGTAAATACGAGTGGCACCATCTGTTAACTTTTATTTTGATTGAAATGAAAAGGTCCTTTATACTCTTTCTTGTCTGGTCGGCATAGCCTGGCACAAAATAACATTAATTATAAAATTGATAATTACTTGTTTATTGATATCAAGTTATGCCGTGTAGTAAGTAAGAAATCATACAAAATAAATATCAGGGAACAATATACAAAAATTTTAATATAGTTTTTAAATCGATAACATTTTATCTAATACGTGACAAAATAAATTAGTGCCTTTTCGCTCTTCTTGCTTAATAGGAACAAGGTTTAGTCATATCAATAATCCCCTGCTCTAAAAAGGAAACAGGTTAAATATTGTTGAACGAGATGATTTCGGAGTTAACCTTTTGTTGCATACAAATAATCTAGAGAAGTTAAACGAAAATGTTAGTATTTTTTCTACCTAAAATAACCTTAGTAATAATAAAAAAAAATATTTTTATTTGAATTTCGTTTTAAATCATTGTTACAGTTTGTTCACTACACTGGACAGCATGCATATAGGTACATGCGTACAAATCTCTTTCCAACGATTTACGGTCATTGCATTCGAAATCATTTCCTGCCTTGTTTGCAGTGATCATTACCATCTTCTAAACGGTAAATCTACAACTGACGTGTACGTACAGATCCCCCAAAATACCTTCATTTCGTCGATTGTGATTGAATTCCTTTTGCTACGATTTTGTAACCTGTACCTATTGGATTCAAATGTCAAATGTTCTAGAAATTCCTTGCTAAACATAAACATTTCCGGTGGTGTTTTGGCTCGATAAGCAGTCCATTTGGGTTTCAATTCACTCTTTACGGTAGATCTTTATCGACCCAGTCCACAATTTTCTCAAACTGACATTTAAAATAAAATGTCTAAAATGACTGATTATGAATAAAAAATGGCAGTATAAGAAAATGTAAGCAATATTATATAATGTTTACTGTGAGAAATTGTACTAACTTGGAAACAGAAGTAGCAGCCATTTTCCAAATAGCAATGCTTTACTTAGTGATGCAGTACAGCCATCTATGATCGACAGTTGAAAGTTCTAATACATAGAAGGAATAAATACAGGAATGGAAACTGTTAAGGCATTTACAGAAGAATAAACAAATTTAAACTTTTGTCTACTAGAGTGGACATGATGCAAGAAAGGTTTAAGCAACTTAATTCCAGCTACGAAAAGTATTACATCCATACATCGATCTCAATCATCACCTTCTTTAAAATTATGCTTTCGTGGAATTTGAAACTGTATTTATGTTTCTAAGAGTTTGTTTGCATATGTGAAATTAAAAACAATAAAACATAAATCTAATAAACCCTTTTATCAAAACTTTGTTTCTAGTCTTGGTCTAATTGTTAAATTATTTATTTGCATTTTTTTTATTACTAGCTGATACCTGTCCACTTTACTGGGCACGCTATCTATTTGAATGTGAACTTAAACTTCTTATATGGACGAAATGTCTAATTTCGAATTGATAATGAATGTAATTTTTTAAAATTTAAAGTCGGGAAATATAGTGCCATTCAGTGAATGTCATACACAGATTTCCAGATGACCCATGAGGTACTGTGTATTGGGATGCGTCTTCATTATTTAACGTGGCGGGATCTCCAGTAGGCTTACACCACGAAAAATTGTCAACATAAAACTAAGGTTTATATACTGTTATCATAAGTTTCATGAAAATAAATGTTATTAACTTTGTTATCAAATTTTTTAATCAATTATAATTATTTTTCCTTCATTTTTTATGCATGGCAATTTTTATAAATAACAACATTTTTACTTTTCATCAGAATAATTTTTTCTCTTAATAAAATCATTTATTTTCATGAAACTTACGATAACAGTTAAATATAAATGTTATTATTAATCTTATCATTTAAATGTTGTTTGTATTCATTGGATAGATGCCAATTATTCACCAATTTAATTATTTGAAAGGAAAATGCATTCATTGGCAACATTGTATTTCATATCTAGTTTTGGCAAAAATAAAAGAAAATTCTAACTTGGATTTGAAAACCAAATGTATGAGAAACTTGTATTGTATAACAAAAATCCATTTTGAACAGGATTTATGTAAAATCTGTTCTTATTGCGCGTCTACATCGTGAAATGAGTAGCTATGCAAAATTTCAAATCAGTCGGATGTATAGTTTCGAAGATCTCGTGATGAGTCAGTGGTATTCTGCTTATACAGTAAGACCCCGCTTAACGCGGGGGATCCGTTCCATCAAAGTAGAGCGTAATGCGAAACAGCGCTAAACGAGGCTATCTTAACATGTAAATAATGGAGTTAGGGGAAGATGAATAGAAAATTGGTTTATTAAATTTAATAATGTTTTTTTAATAAAAATAAAACCAAACATTTATTTCTTACAAAAATAAAAACAATATAAACGAATATATTTATAAAAACAAATAAAATTCTAAGCCAGTCAGATCATTCAGTCTATTCTGTGTTTCCAATTTTCTGCCTTTTTGTCAAGAAGGCATTATGATAGATTGGCTTAATGGCATATTGCGTTCAATTTCGTTGTCAATCCATACAGACAATCGTTTTTCCATTTCCTCTACAATGTTATTTCTAGAACGGGTAATTTTAGTTCCAGAGCTCGACGTAGTTGCAGTTGCCGATGACAGTATTTTTTCTTTATTCTTAAGAATTGTCCTTATTGTTGAAGTTGCTAAATTCAATGCAGCACTAATTTGAGATTGACTCTCACCAGAATCTAATCTTTAATCACTTGCTTTTTAGTTTCCAGTGAAATGCTTTTTCTGGTTGCTTTCTTTCCTTGTTTTTTATTATCACCCATGATAAAAACTAAAGATCATAATATTTGTCACTGTATTAATCGTTATAGTATTATGTAAATTTATGCTTACAATAATGTCAACAAATGTTTCAAATGATAAAAATGCTTCCGTACAGCACCTCACCGCACCAAACAAGAAACACAACTACACTGTTTGGGATATGTTATTTGGAAACCTACCGCTGCACACAATTTCGAGGAATCCCCGTAGTTCATGCTGCGAGCAATTTCGGGGAATCCCGAGGTTGAAATAAAAGAGCGATAAACCGAAACAGCGCTAAACGAAACAGCGTTAAGCGGGGTCTTACTGTATATATTGTTACGAAATGTACAGGCGCGGTAAGATGGCTTCCCCACAAAGCAGTTTCAAGGTTGCCAAAAAATGCAAGAGAAAGTAGGGTTGCCACATTTGGCGAGAAATTGTCCATTTGGCTACATGCCTTGGACTGATGGAGAACCTTCTGGAACGAATTCTTACCGGTTTAGCCCAGAATGTTCTCGAACACAAGTCGAAAGCTATACAAACCCTGCTGGTCCGCAGTCAATTTGTGTGTGTGCCTCGTCTAGCGAGCTGACAGTCGGTCATTGAGCGAGTGTCTCGAAGTCTAGCGCCGAGGTGGTCGTCGAGTGCATCGAGAGAGTCTTTTAGTGCACCGAGAATTAGTGCATCGTCGAGTTTTGTCTTAGACTGTGCTGAGTCGAAAGCTATACTCTTGTGTATCGTCGAGTGCATCGCGCGGAGAGTCTGGAGAGTACGTGGAGTTCCGAGAACAACCAAGCAGAGTTGGGAGCTGTACTCGGGTGCCTTGCAGTGAAGCTGTCTCCACCGTTATTGCCTGACAGTGTGAAGGTTGTGTCGCTGATCGTGTCAGCGTGTTTATAATAGTTCGACGACCGTAAAAGAGACTTTGGAGCTGTCTTGATTAATACCGGCCGATAAAGTGTGTTTCGATACTTCATCAAGTGTCGTCGTTATTCACTCCAAATCTACAAACCCCGTACGAACGTGAAGGAAGAAAATAACGCAACAATATAGATAGATAGATTATTATGTTATGTTCTGTATATTATAGAAAAAATATAAGATGTCGTTGAAGAAAAGAAGGTGTTCGATACAAGAAAAGGGTTGGAGAACCTTGCTCTAAATATCTTTAGTACCTTTCGTCTAATATCTTTAGTAATAGAAGATATAGAAATTTAACAAAATTTTAAACTTTGTTGATATCAGGAGACAAACAGCGAAATAAAATCAGTTTTCTCAATATGGACATAAATTTCCTAGAGAAAATTTGATTTATTTGCTGGCTTTGCGCAAAACTGCGTTAGGTATTCAAAGAGGAGGGTATAAAACGCATCTTCGAGGACACAATGGGGTGCACGTGAGACCCAGGTGTTGTCCGAACGTGATAAATGTCTGCGGGGAGGCAAAATGGCCCGCAAAAGCCGTTATTACTTCTAACCACCCGATGGCCCGACGCTGGGCCATAAAAGCCGAAACGAACGGAAGGGGAAAAAAGGAACGAAAAAAACACAGCGCGGGTGAGATACGCTATGCCACTGATTCGGCTATCGTGAGATTTCCTTCTCGGTGGAAATTTATGGGAACACATAATCAAATATACAACAGTTGGAGTGTGTACATCTCCGCTGCTTTATAAATAATACCGTAAGTATCATTTCAGTTTCAAGAGGATGGATCACGGTGTAACAGAATTGTGAGTCGTTTATGCAGATGCCATTAAATCACATGGGTTTTGAGCAAAATGGAGCTAGGAGTGAAGACGCGTAACTTCGAAGGAGGAAATCCGGCATGACTTGTGTTAGTTATATGGGAGCAAAATATACAACTTCAAAGGGTTACTTACGTGCTTTTCCTCACCATTTAAAAGTGTAATTATAATCAGTTCGTTGAGAAAAACTAGAAGAATAATTTGTTTCTTACTTGCTTATACGAAGTAAAGGGAGTATTGTAATGACGGAAAATTCCGGGTACCATGTTTCGACGAAATTTCCATTTTCACCACTATCGAATGAAACTTAACGATGTTTTTGGATGACATCTATACATAAGCACAGAATAAAGGAATCATTTTCTCCAAACGAATTATGAAACTGATTTAAAATGGATTCAGAAGAGATTTTTTTTTTCGGAGCGTCTCTACGTACATACTTGATAATCTCAAAAACGATTAGCCTCAGAGCTTTTGAATTTTGTATATGGGACTGCTGTGCACCTCTCTTTTTGGTTGAAATCGGCCGCACCAAAAAAATATATATATAATTACAAAACAATTTTGTTCACTTTTCTTTATATTTCATTAATTTTTTTTTTGAATGGAATTTTGCTTGTTTGAAAAGTTTTGGTTTTAGCTTTTTTAAATTCTTTGCTGCATTTATAAGATTATTTTAAACTTATTAATTATGAATTTCAATTTTTCGTCTTTGTGAAAAATTAGTTCTAAATTTCTTTCTTTATGTCTTTATATATATATATATATATACCCACTCTATTACTCGGCTAGGTGAGCTCAGTTTTTTTCTTCTTATATGTAGGTAAATTATGCATTTTTTGCTTTAAAAACGATTGAATTATGTTGTCCTTATCTTCCCGTTAAGGTTTTTATGCTTTTAAACTTGCATGCAATAGTTGTAGAATTGTCGACATTTTAAAAGTTGTTTAAGTGCGGCTAAGCCTAATTTTTTTATTTACCATAACAGTCATAATTGTTTACAATTAAAATTGACCAAATTAGTGAATTAAGTCTTTCTGTATCTTCGATGTCTGAATCGTCTTTTTCCCAATGGGACCAAAAAACAAACTTTCAGTTTTGGGCACCAAAAAATTTGCCTTCTCTCCCGCTGGCCAAATTGCTTATTTTTTGGCAGAAACTCATATTTTAATTGTAAAAAAAAAAAATTAACTTTTTAATTGCATTTGGTGTTTTATGTTTTGCTATGTTTTTCAATTTTTAATGAAGATATTTTGAGTTTATAATAGTTTGAGAGAAGAGAAACACTCCAGTGTAAATCATAAAATCAGCAAAACAACAACCTTGTGTTGGCATAGATTTTAGCTAAGACTCTTATCGATTTCGAGGGATAACACGTTCAACTCCCTTTTCTTCAAGAGCAAAGAAATCCAGATTTTTGTGCTCCTGATGAAGAGAGACCTGTACGATTGACAGAGCCTTGACTAAAATCCACGCCAGGCTTTACTTTGCTATACGCTGTTATTTTGCTAATTTTATATGTGCAATTGATTTATCCACTTGCACATATATCGTTGATGCCAACTCTGTCATCAACAATATGTTGCTAGTAGATAAGAATCCATATGTTATTTTTTTAAATATTTTAGAAGCACTTTAAAGTTTTTTTTGTACCTTTTAGAATCATTAGAATGCTGAAAAAATAAAGCATTTGTTTGTATTTGAATAAGGATTGCAAAATTTTATTTTTGCTCTACCTTCCTTATCGTTCATTTCACATCTACTTTCTGCTACTACGTTACTTTTATGCTACTTCTATGACGTTGCTGTTTTATAATATAAACTTTAATGATTAAATTCAGTTTGATTATGTCCTAGAAAATAAAAAGAAATATTAATTTTAGTAGAAAAATGATCGGAAATGGAGATTTGTAAAAGCGCAAATCGTTGTTGGTATAAATGTTGTGCGAATTATGGAAAGCAATTATTAATTGTAGAAACATCATAAATTCTTTTGCGACTCCAGAGAAAATATAATTATATCCAATACTTATTCAAGGATCATCATGATTAGGAAACTACTTAACTTCCGTGTATGGCCTATTAAATTTTACACGTCTTTTGCTGCATTTTGTTTAAACTTAATCCCTCGAATTTCATTAGAGATAAATTTGGCATTCAATCAATTCGGTTCTCATTTCACGGCAAAGGCAAAACTCAAAACATCTTCATTAAAAATTGTAAAATACAGAAAATCTTGAAACACAAATGGCAGTTAAAACAGGGAAAAAAAAAAAAAAAAAAAAGATTTTTACAATTAAAATTACAGTTTCTACGCAAAAACAAGCGATTCGGTCAGCGGGCAAGAAGCGGGAGATTTTTTGGTGCACAAAACTAAAAGTTTACTTTTGGTCCAATTTGGCAAAAAGACACTGAAGGTGCAGAAACTGATTTCATTCACTATTCTGCTAAGTTTCAAATGTAAGCAAATATGGCTGCTATGGTAAAAATTAGGCTTCGTTGTACTTAAACAACTTTTTAAATGTTGGTAATTCTACAACTATTGCATTCCGATTAACTAAAGGCACAAAAACCTTAACAAACAAAAACGGAAGATATTCAATACATAACATAATTCAATCATTTTTAAAGTGCAGAATTTTCTAACAAATAAAGAATAAAGAAAATTCACTCATACAGCAGTAAAACAGTTTTTTTTTATAATACAACCAAAACGGGAGGTGCACAACTACATGTTATAGCAGACCTATGTACAAGATTTTAACGTTTCTGAGGCTACTCGTTCTTCAGTTATGCGAGTATGCGAGATACAAGCATACATACGTACGTACTTACAAACGTCACGAAAAAATCTCTTCGGAATTCACTTTAAATCAGTTTTATGATTTTTAGGGGGGAATCCTTTGTTTTGTCCTTACGTACAGGTGTCACGCAAAAACATAGTTAAATTGCATTCGATAGAGGTCAAAATGGATATTTTCACTGAAATATGATAAACGGAATTTTTCGTGTTTACAATACTAAGTAAAAATGGCTTAATTTGTATTACATTTCAACCCTTCTAATTAACAATTTTTCCCCTAAAAACAAGCTAATCAAAATTCTGTTTAGTTTGAATGGACAAAAATGGATGCAATTGATTGAATGTTTGCTTCTCCTAAATGCTTCATATGGAAAAACTCCCTTCCCTTTCAGGCAAAATGATGTAGCAGTGATGTCCATGGAATTCGTGTGACCCGCATACCAATGATATACTTGAAAAATAAATGTTATTGTTCATTTATGAGACCATTTTGGGGAAACAAAAATTGACGAAACGAGAGTTGGTTTTTAGATGGGAACTCTCTATTATCCTATTTTACAGAGAGAGATGGACAAGAATTCTGTAGATAAAAGGATCAAATGACATATTCCCATCTTTTTATAGCACTGGAAAAAGATCTTAAGCAGGAAACAAAGATTAGCAGTGCAACGAATTACTTCCAAATGAAATTAAATACTGAAATATTTTTATATATGTTCAAAAGTTGGAAATTTCTTTTTTAAAGCATAAGTTCATTTTAGTTTTTAATCGATTCTTAACAATCGCAATGCAGTAATTAATTATAATCGATTCTCCGGTTTATTTTGTGGAAGCTGTTCGCAAATTCTTTTTTGACGATTTTCATTGCATTTACAAAAATATTTTAAGTAAACTTTTCGCATTTTAAATGTTCCGTTTGATAACATTGTTCTTTACTACGTTTCTACACCGTAATTTCGAAGACAATAAAATTTTTCTAGTATCGAAAAAGATATTTTATCCCAAACCTCTTAAACAGCTTTCTAAAATCGAAGGAAGTTTGTACGTCGACGTTTGAACAATCCGTTCTTTAAAAGTCCAAAACTCCCCGAATGATACACCAGGAGATTTAATTCTCATATCAGTGAAACGTATGGTCCTAAAACATGTTTCTTGTTCTGTTTTTAGTCCAAAGGGGCAGTTTTCCCGGAAGGAATATTAATTCCGTTTTGGCATTTTGCGTTGATTCACGATAAGCATTGTTTCACTTTTCAAACTGTTGCCACCAAATATTATCGATCTGCATTATATTTAAAGAAATTAAATAATGAAGAATCTGCATAGATGTATGTATGTTTCTCGCATTGTGATAAAACAACGGTACCTAGAGCCATCCAAGTTTGATAACTTAATCTTCTATAGAACGTGGGCATGTGGAAGCCCTAATTTGAATTTGAAAATATTTTATTGTCGATTTCATATTTTGTAACACTTTAACGAATTTTTGAATTGATTAACAAACTCAAGGATTTCAAAGCTAGAAATGGCAACGTTGTACAGAAAAAACATTTTTGTCTCCAAAGCGTGAGACTGCGTATCGGAAATTCTAAAGATAGGTTCATTTTAAAATTATTTTGCGATTGCTATTGAACTGAATTTTATTTTTTAGATGTGAAGAGCATGATATTTAATAAATAAAGAGAACACACAAAACTTTAAAAAAAGGCTCTTTGGACGTAATTTAAAATCTGAAACCTTTCAGATTATTATTATTCCCCCCCTCAGCAAATTAACAGTGGATTTGGGCTTTGTCTAGATGCAGTTCTATTTATTGATGACAATATGTTGAAGGAAAACTATTTCATATTTAAAAATTGGGTATAAAATATGTTCCTGATAATATGCGAAGTTGATCTTGAGAGTTTTATCCACTCTTTTAAATTTTTTTATCATTATATCAAAAACCAACAACACTCATAAATCCCTTTGATGAACTTTTAGATTCTTTGAACCATAATCTAAGGATTTTTTCTCCTCTTAATAATAAATGGATTTCCTTTTATAGCGGTCATTTAAATATACCCAAGATTATTCTATTGTGACAACATTTTTCCATTTTTGTCCGAATGGTTGTTTCTCACAAAGAATTCTCCAGCGCGTTCTGCTTTCGACGAATATGTGGTGGAGGAAGATGATGCTTACTATGGTTTTTAGCCCTTTTAAAATTCAAATTAGCATTAATTACTTTATATACAGTTGACATTGAGAACTTTAATAATTATGGAACTGTTCTTTGACTTAGAAGATTTTCTTTTAACATTAAGTTTCTTACCTTTGCGACATTCGAAACATCCCGTTTTTTTCCTTGGATATGCATTTTGAACAATTGTTCTATTTGTAGCCAAATTTTGACGTTTTTTTTTCCTTTCTTATTGACAACATTATTTATCCTTTCTTTAGATACCGAAAAATCATTGTTTTCACGGCGTTTTTTAACACGTTGAGCGCCAGATTTTCCGTTTAGGCCGCGTCAGCCATCTGTGGCTGACACTAAATTTTCCGTTTAGGCCGCGTGAGCCATATGTGGCTGACACTAGATTTTCCGTTTAGGCCGCGTGAGCCATCTGTGGCTGAAAATAGAATTTCCGTTTAAGCCGCGTCAGCCATCTGTGGCTGACACTAGATTTTCCGTTTAGGCCGCGTCAGCTATCCTTGGCTGACACTAGATTTTCCGTTTAAGCCGCGTCAGCCATCTGTGGCTGCACTAAACTTTCCGTTTAGGTCACGTCAGCCGTTTGTGGCTGACACTAGACCTTTTCGTTTAGGTCGCGTCGACCGCCGCTGGCTGACAGCATGTAACATGATATATAACTATAAAATTTACACTGTTTTATGAAATTACACAAAATGTATCTAAAATTTACTTAATTTTGATTCATGATTTGATTTTGATTCATTGGATTTCATTGAAACACGGTAAACATAAAAACGGTTCTCCATTACAGCTATTACAAAATGTGACAACACTCTTTTAGTCTTTTTTCTGGCCATTACTCTACCAGCTTCTGTTGCATTTTTATCATAACATAATTTACAATATTTTCGTAATTCAGAGGCTTTTCCCGGTTTTCTTCGGAGTATATGCTGTCGTTTTCTAGATATTCTTGCATTTTTGTTCGACGAAATGTCCTCTTTTTCACAACATGTTGCTATCTTCTACCGCGATACGAATCACTGGCCCTATAATACCAGCGCTTTTAAGCGAAGGGCCTGGCCTGAACGGGATTGCCTAAAACATACGCGTGGCTCTCAACGTGTTAATAACTAAATGCGAATAATTTTCTTCCGAAAGAGCACAAATGTAGCCTTTCGTCCATTGCTTCTTTAAAAGCGCCATTTTGCATGAAAAAAAATTGTCGAATAGCAGACGATAATCTGAACTTTAAAAAATGTAGTTGTAATTAAAAAAATTTTTTTCAAGCAAGTGACTGTTTTTATAGCAAAGCAATTTCGTCGAATAAATGTGCGAACAGCTTTCTGTATTCCTCATATTTCAAAACTGTTTTTATTGTCAATAAACTAAGTTACATTTTTTAATGTTATTGCAGTTGCCAGTTACATTTATATCTCCAAATCGAATGTTGTGAAACACAATTTAAAATTTCTATTATTCACAGTGAACTGATTTAAAACTTTATAAACAATGACTTAAATTTCGAATGATATTTCAAATTAGGACTTTCGCTCCAGACGAAAAGTAACTTTTACTGCAACAGATATTTCTATGTGTAACAAATACGTAACTCTGGTGACATATAAGAAGATTTAAGCACCTCAATGCGGAAAGTTAATTTTGAGTTTATTCGTTATGACGCGTTTTATGTTATTTTATGATGAATTATGTATTCTGCTACATTCGCAATGTGAGTGAAAAGAGAACGCAATGTTAAATATGTGTGAAAAACTGGCTTCTCAAGTACACGTCTATGGAAAGACTGCTCTTCGATTTGAGATAAAGTAGGATATCTCATTCTGCTTATAACTGCTACATTCTTGATCTCTTGGACTCGAATTTTGACGGAAGCTAGGTTTTTAAATCAGTGTGATAGTGGGTTTAGTTATGCAGCTATCAAGAATTATTTCTATGTGACAACCTGTTCTAAGTTGTAGCCAACTCTATGAACAATATGAGGTAATTCTTATTCAAATTAATATTGCCATTAGATAAAAAATTTTAGGCGGGTTAGATCACATGAGATATTTTTAACTGTACAAAAATACGATCTAATTTCAATTGCAATATTTTCTTTATTTCCTTACTTCGTACAAGGAAGTAAAAAGAAAAAAAAAATGAAGAACTTATACTTCAAATTTTGTTTTATCTTCTAATCAAGAAGAACGGCAATGGGAATAAAAATTTAAAACAGCAGTAACCTAGACTAAAAACAGCAGAAGCGGTATTGAAAGATAAATGTCGAAAAGTATCTCAAGCAATCAGTTTACCTTCTTTTACCTACACAGGACGACCGATTTATCTTTCCACATAATATCGTAAACGTATTTTGCCGTAAAAACGAAATGCATCTACAATGACGACCACAGTTTATAGACTTCCCGCTGATAACATTTAAGTGAACTTTCAGACAGACGAGGCTTCAGATTTTACTTCATTTCGCCGTCAGAACGATTTTTAACGATTCTGATAATGCCGTTCGTGGGGGTAAGACCTGTTGCCCACTTAAGATTAGAATGTGTTTGGAAGCACCTCAAAAGACTGCAATTTTACGATCAACTCTCAAGTGCAGGTTATTTTGGATTTAGAAATTCATGTTACTCAAAAACTAGTAAACAGTATCGAACTGGTTAAAAAGTTAAGAAACATCTATAATTTTGGCTTAGT
The DNA here is from genome assembly GCF_044657685.1 of Stegodyphus dumicola. Lineage (NCBI taxonomy): Eukaryota > Metazoa > Arthropoda > Arachnida > Araneae > Eresidae > Stegodyphus > Stegodyphus dumicola. The sequence goes on along the minus strand of NC_140773.1, from coordinate 224,240,224 downwards.
GGATTAGTTAGTTTAGTGGATTCTCATATTTGCTTCATCTGTGTATGGCAGACTTCAAAACTGTGTTCAGTGCTGTGAACTTTCCTCCCTACATAACATTGCGTAAAATGTCCATCTAAATCTGCCAACGTTTTACTTCTTTTCTTTCTAATGTTCTTTATAGATATAAAAATTTTAACAATATGGCATTATTAAATTAATTTCATTATTTTATGCCAGTAAAAAAATAATTTATCAAGTTAGTTTTTGTTGAATAGTGAAAGATTATTTTATGTAAATAACACAATGTAGTGAAAAAAAAAAAAAAAAAAAAAAAAAAAAATCTGATAGGTTTCAGATTTTTAAATGGCTCCCAAAGGAGCGTTTTTTTAACGTTTTGTGTGTTACCTTTATTTATTAAATATGTTCTTTTCACTTAAACAATAAAATTCAGCTCAATAGCAAAGTCGCAAAATAATTTTAAAATGAGCCTATCTTTAGAATTTCCGATACACAGTTCCGCGCGCTGGGGATAAAAAGGTTTTTTTTTGCCCGTAGAGTGTTGCCATTGCTCGCTTTGAAATACTTGAGTTTGTTAATTAAAAATTCTTTAAAGTTTTACAAAATATGAAATCGATCATAAAACAAATTTCAAATTTCAAATTTGGTCTTCCACATGCTCATATTCGTAGGAGGATTACGTCATTCAAAATTCGATGGCTCCATGTAGCGTTGTTTTATCACAATGATGCGAGAAATATATATACATTTATGCAGATTTTTCACTACTTAATTTCTTCAAATATAATACAGATCGATACAGATTTACTAAATATGAAATCGATCATAAAACCAATTCCAAATTTGGTCTTCCACATGGCCATATTCGTAGCAGGATGATGTCATTCGAAATTCGATGGCTCTGTGCATCGTTGTTTTATCACAATGTGAGAAATATACATACATTTATTCAGATTTTTCATTATTTAATTTCTTCAAATATAATGCAGGACTCTAACACTGGGTGGCAACAGTTTGAAACGGAAAACTGACATTTATAGTGATTCCAAGCAAAATCGCAAAACGAAAAGAATAGTCCATCAGGGACAAAGCCTCTTTGGACTAAAAATTTGAATACTTTTAGATTTTATACACTCATGTCCATAAATTAAGGATAATGCAAAATCAGGCAAAGGAAGAGTTAGAAGCAAAACATATTTGACTTATTTGTAAGGCTTATTTATTAAACAAAAGGTAAAGAGCAAAAAAAGATGCTGAATGTTTGATATTATTAAAACAGTTAGCGATTTTTTCTCCCTGAAGCAAATTACCAAAAAAAAAAAAAAACTGTTTACAAAAAACCAATATTACATGGTTGGTATGATTGTTAATACATTGTATGCCTCCCAGACGATGCAATACAGTCCGTACAACGCCTAGGCATGCTGAGTATTAAATTATCGATCCGATCTTGGGGGATATTACACCACTCAAAAAGCAATGCTCTCCGAAGTTCCGGTAGACATGTAGGAGGAGGTTGACGGGCTGCAACTCGTCGGCCAAGCCTGTCCCACACGTGCTCTACTGGATTCAAGTCCGGTCAGAATGCTAGCCAGTCCATACGGCTGATATCCTCCGGTTGAAGGCATTCGCTTACGATGTTTTCACGGTGAGGACGGGCGTTGTCTTCCATAAACACAAACTGTGCGCCGCCCGTGGCGCCCCGAAACAAACGTACATGTTGTTCCAGAATGACGTCCCGATAGATTTGGCTTGTCATGGTTCCAATTTGAACATGCAGGTCAGTTCTGGAACACAGAATAATTCCACCCCAAAATACCACTCCTGCACCACCGTAAAAGTGTCCTTCAATGATGTTTTCTTGGCGGTAACGGGTACCTGGAGCTCTCCATATGAAAGTCCGGCGAGAATCAGACTGCAAGCTAAACCTGGACTCGTCGGAAAACATCACACAAGCTCACTGTTGTGTGTCCACAATGCATACTCTCTACTCCAGGCTACAGTGAGTTGCAGTAAGTGGAACGCATCTGACAGGTCTACGAGCATATAGACCAATCTGCCCTAAGCGTCTGTACACGGTCTGCCTTGAAATTGTCGTACCAGTGGCTGAAGAAAACTGACGAGACAGGTCTGAGGCTGTGCTCCGCCTGTTTCTTTTGACAGTAACTGCCAAATACCGGTCCTCATTCGGCGTTGCAACTCTGGGGCGACCTGTGCTGTAACGTCTACTCACATTACCATTATCTTAGAATCGTTTCCAAAGCCTGGAGATGACACTCTGGGCAATTTCAAGTTCGTCTGGTACTTCCAGTTGGGTACGCCCACATTCCAGACGGCCGATAATTCTACCACGTAAAAAATCATCCAAATGCGTCCTTTGTGTCATAACTGTTCCGTTATTGCACTCAATTGCTTATAAACAATTTTACGTCTTTGCGTTTATTCCATGTATATCACTCTCTTACACTCTCGACATTGTGACGTATCATCGGTGTCATCTGGTTACTTCCTGAAATTCGCATATGATTCTTGAAGATGTGTGTAGTGATTTTACAGGTGATATATTTATTTTAGAGTTTGATTTCCGCTTGACTCCGAATTATCCTTAATTTATGGACATGAGTGTATTATGCCCAATGGGATGTTTTTTGGTGTTACCTTTTATTTATTAAATATCATTTTCTTCGCACTTAAACCATAAAATTCAGTTCAAAAGCTATATCGCAAAATAATTTTAAACTGAGCATATCTTTAGAATTTCTGATACACAGTCTCACGCACTGGAGATAAAAATGTTTTTTCTGTACAACGTTGCCATGGCTCGCTTTTAAATCATTGAGTTTGTTAATCAAAATTTCGTTAACGTTTTACAAAATATGAATACATAATTAAAAAATTACAAATTCGGGCTTCCGCATGCCCATATTCGAGTGAACAGATACGTTATTCAAAACTGGATGTCGCTAGGTACCGTTGTTTTTTCACAGTGCGAAAAACATATGTACATTCACTCATATTCTTCATTATTTAATTTTTATAAATGTAATACAGGGCTCTTGTTCTAATATTTGGAGGCAACAGTTGAAAAAGTGAAACCCTGTTTGTAGTGAACCGACGAAAAATACCAAAACGAAATTAATAACTGTTCTGCTCCAATTGCCCGTTTAGGCTAATAAAATAAAATAAAATAAAAATGTTATATATTAAACTTTTAAAGCGCGCATAAAATTTAATTTCATTGTTAAATTCTATCAGAAAATGTGCATGATTATTTTGTCTTACGAAAATAAAAATACAACGAACTTTCTCATGACAACCACCTTCTTAAGACGACCACCGGTAGTTCTGAGAATATAAATAAATATCCGCATTCAGTACCTCCTTTCTAAGCCAAACACTTCTACATAGGAGCCAAATCGGCTGGAACCAGAATCAGGTGGTTGTCTTAGAGGGCGTTTACTGTCATTTATTTTTTAACTGCGTAATTTTTGTTGAAATAAAAATAAATGAGAAAAATAAAATTAAGTCATTTGTATTAAATATGTATGTACTGCATAATGCACACAGATGTATAACGAGCATCTGCTATTTAAAATTATATACTTTTTTTTAATTTTAGGTATATTCCCCATATCACGCGCACCCTTTTCTTTACGAAGAATCCTGAAAGATACTGTTATCTTTTGAAATCGTTGATTCGAAGATTTTTTGCAGGCTTTCGCTTCACTGAACTGACAAATGATAAGGGGTGCGGTCAATGTTTGAGGGAGTAAATAATTCTACAGTGAGGGTGGTTTGTACTCAGTGCAGGTGTTCACAAGAATGTTATTGTAGGATTTCGAAAAGGGGGAAGTAATTTGGGATACGAATGCACTTCCGACCCGAATGAAATCCCGGAGTTAGAAGTCGGATGTTTCCTCTTTCTGTAGTCATTTTAAGCTGTGATTTAAAATTGAACATCGAAGGCTTCGCATTTGTAAATCGCATTTGCTTTAGCTGAAATAGTTGATCCAGTTTTCGTTCTAGTAGTAAGTGTGGCTCCTGCCAAAAGACACTGGTTTAAAATGCACACCCAAAGTACTCGTTTCAAAGGTAAAGTCATTCAGTTTGCGAAAGAACATAGAAACCGTGCTGCAGCAGGGATGTTTGGTATTGGTGAAAGCTCCATAGGTGATTAGAAGAAAAATCATATCACAATAATTACCGTATATTCGAGCATACAACGCACACTTTCAATTCAAAATATAGGAACGAAATTTATGGGTGCGCACTATACGTCAGCTATAAAACTGATAAATTTAGAAATAAGGAATAAGCATAAAAAATTAGATTTTTATACGTATTTAAATGCTGTTTATTTAAAAGAAGTGACATACCTTATGAACTAAAAATTTTCCATTATGGGGATAACAAGAGAAGTTCGTCATCCTCGTCTTTACATTATATCTTCAGCCAGATCATCGAATTCTGTTGCATCTTCACCGTCATCGTTACTGTGGTCCATAAATAAATAATCATCATCATCCGTCCCATCTTTCGCCAACACCTAATATCGTTACTCCAGCACGATTTCCAGTTTCTCTTCTCAAAATAAATGGCATCGCATTTGAAACTAGCACTGTGTTTCTTTCTTTTCGCAGGAGCCATGTTTACTACTGAAAGGATCAACTGTATTTCAACTAAAGCAAATACGATTGAAATTCCACGAATTCATTCAGGTTGGAGGTGCATTTTTACTCTAAATTATATCCTTCTTTCCTCGAAACCTTACAATAGCATTCTTCTGGACATCTGCATAGAATACAATCCACTGCAGGAATATTGACTCCCTCAAGCATTTAACCCACACACATATCGCTTGTCTATTCGTTTTACCATTGTTCGAAAGGCTAGGACAAATCTTCGAATAAGTTTTAAAAGATAAGAGCATTGCACGTGTATCTTTTAAGTTTCTTAGTAAAGAATTGGATGCGCGTTATACGGCGAACATACCCAATAATTAAAAAAAAAAATGTTGCTTGGAATTATAGATGCGCGTTTTACGCTGAAAAAGACGGTAATATGCCAAAGAGTGAATGTGCTTTGCGGAAAGGAGTAACAAAATACCTTATTCTAAAACAAAGCGGTCCTAGAAAATCATCAGAATCACTAGTAAGAGTATTTAGGTACTTGTAGAAACCAAATTTTTGTATGCTCATTTTGTCTTTATTTTTAAATCTATCAGTTTTATATCCGGCATATAACCCGCACCCATAACTTTCAATCGTGCTTTTGTATTAAAACTGCACGTTATACCCCGGAATATAAGGAAGTTCTTTTGACTCGCCTCAGAGTGGGTCACACTAGAATGACACATAACTATCTTCTGAAAGCTGAAAATGAGCCTATTTGTTTAAATTGTAATGTTTGTGCATCTGTTTGTCATATTATAATAGAGTGTCCATGTTTTAAATAGTCTTCGTCATAAATATTTTAATAGCTGTGACTTACCTCTCGACCGTTTAATCGGAAGAGAGGCCAATTGTAATTTATTTTATTATTTAAAAGAGACTGGCTTTTATCACCTTTGTTTTTGAAGATTGTGTCTTGGATTTTAATGTGTGCTTTTACCTTGTTTTCATATGACTTCATCCTCTGGATTTGGTACATTTGTCCACTTGTTTTTATTTATTGCATTTTAATTTCATCAATTGTATTCATCCCATCTTGTGTTTGGCGCATTTTAATCATATTTGGTTTTGCGCCAATAACCTCTCACTCACTCACTCTATACCCCGGAATATACGGTGCATTTGCTCTATGTATATTAAATACATGCACACCGATTTTCCGAATCGGCTGCGTTGCCAGAAAGTCCGAATAGTTGGAGTTTTACAGTACCTTTAGAATGGCGTATTCATACAACAATAGATGACTTCCATTTTTCATCTACACCAAATAGCTTCAAATAGTTTCTTTTCTTTAGGAATTTTTTTGCGAGGGAGAAAAGTTTAAAGTGTTAACCTACCCCCCCCCTCCGAGGTAGAAGAGGAAATAGCGGGGTCTTCGCACAAAAGCTACCAAACTCATTTAAATTTTAATGACCCCATATGAGGTCACCCACTTTCTCCCCCCAGCTCAATTTTTGTGCAAAGAAAACGAAAGGTGTTCTTTCCTTTTGCATTTACTCACATAAAGTTCTCGCTGAAAATTCCTAGAGATGCTGAAGTTTTTTCCTCAGCAATCCGAGCGTCAAAATTCTTGCAACGTGGGCTGCGATGGAATTCTTCCTATCAGAGGAGATAGAATGCTATACGGGAGAGTTAAAAGGAAATATAATCACTACAAGCGTACGTTCAGAACTTTTCTTTCAAATAATCTGTTTTAGGAAGATAAAACACAGTTTGTTACGGGAACTCGGCTTGAAAATAATTGTCTGGTACCTGGAAAAACTATTCTACTGTTTTCTCGCTAATATTATAACTTGCATGTTTGTCTGGGATTTTCACTTTCTTATATATTGTTGAGTGCATACGGATTCGTAATAGATTAAAAGCGCAAGTCCGGTAAAAGGTTAATAAAATTTATTCTTATCACAAGAAATATAACAGAACGCTGGAATTTTCCTCAGAGATATTCGTACAAGTGTTCACAATATCACGCAGTTATGATCGGTTGTTACCCTTCAAACTACTAAAACGTTCAATTGAACGCAATCCACAGCGCAGAGAAAGCTAATCCGATCAACAATAACAACAGCAGCTAATTAAACAACAACTGAGCTGAGATGTTTCTCTCCGGCGTTTTAAAGCTTTTTAATCAGTCGCGAGAGAGTTCTAGTAATTTCTTTGCTTCTCGAGATTTCTGGAAACCAACAAGAGGATGGAATGACGGTTACAGCTAACACAGTAGTCAATTACATTTATTCAATTTCAATACGAATAAAAGAATATGATGCATTTATTCAACGTTAAATGCATGTGTTCTTGTATTTTTACTTTTTCGGCGTAGCTTCAAATTTATCCCGCGCTGCATTGCACGGGGAAATAAAACAATTTTAATTATAATTCTACTAAAACTATCTAACTAAATACAAAATTCTTTACAATACATATGTATATGGTATTTTAATGTGGTGTTTGAAAACTGCATAGTTAGAAATATGACACTCCAATACAGACGTGGCAGCTTGGGAACATTGTAGGAACGTTCGAAGTCGCTTGGAACGCTTAGATATCGCTGCATAATTTTTCATGTTTTGTAGACGAGATAGTTTCATATTTTTATTGTAGAACAGTGTAGAATTTAATATATCTTTAAATTTTCTATATTTGTTTTTCATTTAATTTAACTAGCTTGAAGATTTTGATGTCTATAAATTATAAATGCAAACTTTGATAATTATACAATACTAGAAGCAATACTTCCTTTATTATGGAACGGAGACTTCTACGCGTAATTGTATTTAAGCATCCAACAGCCATCAGCAAGTTGTCACGTTGATTTGCATGGTAGAGGATTTGCCCATTTTTATCAAAGTTTATTTTATTATTGTACTGGCTTTTTTTGCTTTTCTAGGTATTAAGGTCTAAATTCCATTTTACATGGCTTTACAAATAAGAAAATATGGTATATTTTATAAGTGTTAAATAATTAATTCAAAGTTCATGAATCTGTAAAAGAAAATCTGGTCTTATATTGACAACAGCAATTTTTACAGAAGACTTTCAATAGAATATTCAATTTGCATATTAAAAATGATATTTAAAAGATTGTTGTTTTAAAAAATTATTTATATCAAAATTCTATAATTTTTTTCCACTATAGTATTTCCCTCGTTTCCCTGATGCTATAATGCTTTCTTCTAAAAACGGTTTTTTCTGTCGCCAAGCCTCCTTCTGTCTGGGGGGGGGGAGGTTTATGTAAGATAAAAAATATGCAAATCAAAATTATAATTTAAACTAGCCTTCATTCTCCCTCTCTATTCTAAAAATCGCCATAACTTCTTTGGATTGCGTCATTTCCAAATCAGTCTATGACGTAACTAATTCGGAATCTAAATACACAACTCTTGCAGAGACATTAGGATTTTTCGGAAGCAAGAAAGATTGAAAAATTAGCAACCGCCTTCGAAGGGAATCGAACCACGGACCTCTGGAATACCAGTCCAGCGTGCAGAACCACTACACCACGAAGGCACGATAGGAAAGCGGGAGAAATACCTTATATATTCCCCTTTTTAAAGGGCGACTGAGGTTTCTAGAGGACCCAATCGCCAAATCCTGGGTGTGAAGAATCCTCATCCAACACCTTTTTAGTTCGGGCGCCACTGTAGAGACATTAGGATTTTTTGGAAGCAAGGAAGATTGAAAAATTAGCAACCGCCTTCGCCGGGAATCGAGGACCTCTGGAATACCGACCCAATGTTCAGAACCACTACACCACGAAGGCACGCTAGGAAAGCGGGAGAAATACCTCATACTCTGAGAACTGAAACTTTTCTAACTCAAAATCTTCCTCTTCGTGCGCTTCCATATTGGATGACATATTAGCTTCACCTTCTACCCTGCTAGGACTTAGTTCCTCTGTGCTCGCTTCCTATTGCAAAAGTATCAAAAATGTAAATGTTCTGTGATTAGGCACGATTAGCGTGCCAAGTGATTGCGGCCACAAATGTCAATTGGAAATAAAAATGGAAATAAAATTCCAACGCCCTCTGGGCTAATAATACTTATTGTTATTTTACATATCACTGTTTTTATCACAATAAGTGGTATGTCAGAATGTATTCATTTTTAAGTTTATAAGGTATTTCTCCCGCGTCCTTAGCGAGCCTTCGTGGTGTAGTGGTCTGCACGCTCAGCACGTAATTGAGAGGTCCGCTGTTCGATTCCCGGCGAAGGCGTTGCACATTTTTCGTCTTTCCTGCTTCCAAAATACCTGATGTCTCTACAAGTTGAAAGGTCATTCAATGAAGAATAACGATACCTAGTCTTCTGCAAAATGTTGTTGTGTGGCTGGCATTTTAAAAGTGAATACCCGTATTTTCAAGTATTCTTCATGTGGCTAAAACTAGTATTGAATTTCGTTTTTTCAGTATTCTGAAAACTGTATTTTGGTCATATTGAGCATACAATGATCTCCGTACAAAAGGTTATCTTTTCTACGTCCGTATTTTATTTTGAATATTCTATTTGTTCATCCCCTTTTTTTAAAAAAAATTCTTTTGTAGTTTACGAGAAAACCAAATGTATTTGTTTCTTCTCCTTTCAAGAAAGTAGCTAATATTTTACGATTTTTTTCAACAATGGCTTCGTTCTTGAACGGAAAAGGTCGGTTGATTTCAACACATCGCCGGAAGAAACCTGTGAAAACTTCATTTCACTCAACATACAAACTTCTCACCGAAGTGGTTTAGTCGACTTTAGATACCGCTTTCGAAATCGGTTACATATTTCTCTGGATACTAATCAAAAACTCGTTGTTCCAACTTCTGACCTCAGACTGCGACTGCGCGTTGATTCATTAATAAGGATCCTACTCGAAATTCATGGATCCGTTTGGATCATAGATCACACCGAGTCATAGATCACTTTGATCACGCTACGCTGAGTCTTTCGTTTTCCGCGATTTTTCGCATGGCCACCTGTGATGTTATTAAAAGGGGGAGGGGTCGATTTGTTCCCTCCATCTCCTGTCTGCGCCTGTCGCCAGAACCGGTAGGTCGTCATTCATCAAAGCGGGCACGGTCATATTTTTCAGCCGCTTTATCGCTCCAGCCTGACATCTTTAGCACGGCCCACTGGTCCTGTCCTCTTCTGTCTGTAAGAAGAGAGACGGCAGGCCGCGAGGACATCTTTGGACACGGTGCCCAGAAAATGGCACTGTACGCTTGGCCCAGCAGGAGTCGGGGGCGGATATGTTTTTATTTTTTTTCTTCCGTAAAACTGCCTTTTAAGTTCCAGGTTCGTGCTTTTTTATCGAGACTGCGGGAATTGCAATTATTGCAAATGCAGGCTGTACAGTATATTAATATTATATAGTTAAAGAACGTGAAAAGAATATTACGCGCATAGGACAACTTATGAGTTCAGAGACTGTAAAATTAAAGGAGAAAAAGGACTGAACAGTTTCTGTGACATTCATAAACCAGAACAGTTCGAGAGTGCTCAGTTATTAAGATAAGTCCCCGGAAAATATGCAGTAAATATCCCAAATTCATTGAATTTTTTGTTTCCTAAACCTTTGTACGTTAAGTGGGATATCTAAATTTTTATGTCAGCATAATTTAGCGGTTTGTAGTCTTAGCTTTATTCGGTCTTCCATATTCCGAATTAATGCTTACGAAACGGATTCAGAATGCTGGTTAAGTAATACTTTTTTTACTTCAGGAAATTTGGAGAGATTAGTTGGTTTTGCTGATACTTCTGGTCTGGATACAAACAGTTATCCAGTACGATTTAGAAATCTACAACTCACAGATAGTGTTCCGATGTATAAAATGTTAGGTAGATCCAAATGCCTTACTTGCCAGTCAGTATTCCAAGATAACACTAGGCAAAGGTTAATTTTTTTAACATTATAAATATGTATGATAGGGATAAATCGATAGATCAGCGGTGTAGCTGATTGGAGACCTGTGTTCGTATTACTAACCAGTTCTGATAAAACCGTGACTTGCGAGACTCAGCAACGTATTATTTTAAAATGATGTAGGAGATATTATCATAAGAATGGGACCAAAATTAAGTTGTAGAATGTTATCGACATACTATGATACTGTGTTCCGTGAGGAGAAATACGAATTATTGCTTGACTTCAATGAAATATCACGATGATGCTTTGAACATTCAGAACATCATCGACATAGAATGATACTTTACTCCTTGATGACAAATGGGAATTGTTCTTTGACTTCAGTGGAAATACCAGGATGATGCTTTGAAGATGCAGAATGTCATCGACATACAATGGTACTTTACTCCTTGATGAGAAATGGGAATTGTTCTTTAATTTCAATGAAAATACCACGACGATGCTTTGAAGATTCATAATGTCGTTGACATACAATGATACTGTGTTCCATGAGAAGAAATGGGATTTGCTTTTTAATTTCAATGGAAATACCATGATGATGCTTTGAAGATGCAGAATGTCGTCGACATACAATGGTACTTTACTCCTTGATGAGAAATGGGAATTGTTCTTTAATTTCAATGGAAATACCACGAGGATGCTTTGAAGATTCAGAATGTCGTCGACATACAATGATACTGTGTTCCATGAAAAGAAATGGGAATTGCCCTGTAATTTCAATGGAAATACCACGATGATGCTTTGAAGATTAAGAATGTCGTCGACATACAATGATATTTTGTTCCATGAGAAGAAATGGGAATTTCTTTTTAATTTCAGTGGAAATACCACGCTGATGCTTTGAAGATTCAGAATGTCATCGACATACAATGATACTTTACTCGTTAATTAAGACACAATAACAAGCCGAACAAATACTAATTCAGAAGTCAAACAACAAACTTTACTCCTTGATGAGAAAAGGGAATTTTTCTTTAATTTCAATGGAAATACCACGATGATGCTTTGAAGATTCAGAATGTCATCGACATACAATGATACTTTACTCCTTGATGAGAAATGGGAATTGTTCTTTAATTTCAATTGAATAGCACGATGATGCTTTGAAGATTCAGAATGTCGTCGACGTGCTATGATACTTTGTTCCATGAGAAGAAATGGGAATTGCTCTTTGACAACGATGGAGAAACCACGATGATATTTTGAAGACTGTAAAGAGGGTACCTAAGATATTTGACAGTTGTAAGACGTGTTCCCTCTGGGTCGCTTATTCACACTAGATTTGGCAGACATGTGGCTTTCTATAGTAAGAGTAAATTTTATATCTTGACTAGCTTGTCTCTAAATAAACATCACAGATTATTGATGACTAGAGTGAACGTGGTTTACCACTGAATATCGAATGATATCCTAGACACTATACTTGGTTGTATGCAGCACAGCATACAGTGCTTGGTGGACATTAATGGATATTGGAAAAAACCTTCTGGAATGCAGCATCTTTCTAAAACAACCTATTAAAGATTCGAAAGGACATCATAAATGTTATATATTTATATATCATAAATTTTATATATAAATTTTGTAAGACCTCATCATGGCCCTCTACCCACTAAATAAGCGCATATCTCTAAATTGTGATCTCTCTACGATTTCTAGTTTGAATATCGTTGGATTTCCATCATATTTCGATACCAATGTTGGGCATTTCAGCTGAAGGAATCGGACATCTTCTGCCATTTTCCAGTCTCACGTATCCTCTCATATGTGTTAAATTCAAAAACTAAACAATTTTTATTCTCATTTTTACAGAATTGCCTATGTTAGTAGAAACCTTGTTGAACTATGTAGCGACTTAGTGCTAAATCCAAATGTGTAAATGAAAAGTCCAGAGAAGGGTTGAACTCACTCTTTATTATCTCAAACTAAGAACACAGATGGTCCCTTTCTTGGGCTTACAGAACTGCCTCCACTTCGGCTTTAAATCAAGGTAAGAAAATAAGAAACTCTAAAGCTAAACTAACCTAAATTGAACTTAGCCGAAGTTATTTAACCTAGTTGGCCCTAATCAAATTAAAAGGCGAATATTAGCAGGCACGTATAATACGGCCGAGCGTAGTTAGCTTAAACAACGAAATAGCCTAAAGGCAAACACGTACCTGTAAGGACTTCTAAGCTATTCTGCTGAAGTAAGCGAAACCTTCCCTTAAATACTATTTATACCTCATTTATATGCAACACGATACTAAAAACGTATTGTGGCAGGGAATAGCAGGTGAGAAACGAGAATATACAGAAAAGCACATTTTAAAATTAAAATTGCTGTTAGAAACATATAATAATTTCTAAAAATTTTCACACAACCATAATCCAACGCCATATTTGCACTTGCTTTCTAGCTTTGCTATTTAGTATAACTTTATAATAGACTATTTAGTTACTGACTATGGTTGGTGATTGCGATTTTTTTTAGTCCAAAGGGACTTTGTCCCTGAAGGGACTATTGTTTTCGTTTTGCGTCGAATCACTCTGAATGTCCGTTTCACTTTACAAACTGTTGCCATCCAATATTATTGCCGTGTATTATATTTGAAGAAATTAAATCATGAAGAATCTGCATAAATGCATGCATGTTTCTCGCATTGTGATAAAACTACGGTACCCAGAGCCATCGAATTTTCAATGACGTCATCCTCCTGCGAATATGGGCATCTGGAAGCCCACATCTGAAATTTGGAATTTGTTTTATTATCGGTTTCATATTTTCTAAAACTTTAGCGAATTTTTTATTTCAAAGCGAGCCATGGCAACGTTGTACAGAAAAAACCCTTTTTATCTCCAGCGCAGGAGACTCTGTATCGGAAATTCTAAAGATATTCTCTGTTTAAAAAATTATTTTGCGATATTGCTCTTGAACTGAATTTTATGGTTTAAGTATGAAGAACATCATATTTAATAAATTAAGGTAACACACAAAATGTTAAAAAAACGGCCCTCTGGACGTAATTTTAAATCTGAAACCTTTCAGATTTTTTTTTTCTTTTTTTCTATGATCAAAAAAATTTTTTTTTTTTTTTTTTTTTAAATGAAAGGTCATTTAACAATTTCGAAATTTCAAAATATCTAACGTTAAACAACTACATGACACTGACTTATATAATTTACCCTTTAACTATTATTTAAAGCAAGTCCATTTGCTTCAAGTATGTACTAAATTATGATTCCTAGCATATAATCATTAACACTTGTATTGTTAAATAATTGCTTAGCAGTGGGTGAGCGGTAAAGCCTGTAATGTAGATAAGTTTTCCTTAGAAAATCCTCCACGACTTCATCCCTGTTGTGATGTTATATGCTACAGAGATTTGTCCCAGAAATAATTGATAGCCACTTTTTTTTTAGCATTAAGTATTACGCTGAACACAAAGTTATGTGTTTATATTTTCTTTACTTTGTCTTTAAATCTTCATCTATCATTACTGGTTTGATTTACTGCTAGTTGTAATTTGATTTTCATTGGACGCTCTCGATGGCTGCTATGAATATTTCCAAGGATTTTACAGTCCAAAATACAACTAGAAGCAGTATTATCTAGAAAGCGTTTTTCGAAGGCATTCTTTCTGTATCATATAGATGTTGTTTTTGTGACTTATCTTACTTGTCTGACAGAACAAGCCCACGAAATTCATCGTGGATTAGTTTATGAAAATACCTATTGAAGAAGAAGACGAATTCCAAATAAAGTTAAGGAAAAAAATCGAGTTTTACCATTTCAGATGATACAATGTTTTAGATTTTAAGATTATGATCTGCAGTTAATATTTAATTATATCAGTCATTAAATCCCTCATTTGATAAAAAAATAGAATTTATTTGTTAGTATTGAAAGTAATAGCTAATAATCTTAATTTTATTTGATTTCTTTTTTTTTCAATTAATTCTTTAAACTCCTTCCTTTTTTTTTTTTTTTTTTAAAGCTTAACATTTATTTTTGTAGACTTGATGCATCATATATACCGTATTTGTCTCAGATTTTTCACATTTCAAAGAGTTTCTGAAAGAGAATAACATTACTGCCAACGACCGTTAATATGGCTTAATGAAACGAATATCGTTTTTATGGTTTAATTAAACAAATATGGTTAATATATTTTAATTAAACGAAGGCTCCAGGTTGACATAAGATGTTTAATTTAACTTTCAAATTATAACTGCAGATTTTTATTATACTGAGCAGTTTAAGATCAATAAATGTCCTTTTTAATAATCTGCATCTATATTTTTATACTACGTCTGAGCGAAACAGTTTTGAATATATTTACTTTGTGACGTACCGCTTTGATGTGTATGAACATTCGCAGCATTTTGAGTACCAATTAAAAATGTCTCTAATGTCGTATATTATGTATATGGTTTAGGGGTTACGGGAGTCTACTGCGGTACCGAAGACCTCCAGGTTCGAATCCCAAAAAAGAATGTGTGTTTGTAAATGTATAGTGTCTGCGAGGCATGGGGACAATCAATGACGAGCTGAAAGTCCTTTCGAGAGGCTGATGGTAGGGGAAGAGGTTGTGGGATAGGACACCGTCGGTCCCGTCTCCCCAGGGTCTCCATCAAAATTCGAATGGAACTAAGTGAAGTCGTACTGTCACCCGTGTGGTGCTCCAGGTTGTTGCCAACGGCAGGCGCAATCTAGCTTTCATTGCCCCTATGAATTTTGCGGGCCTTTTTCTGATATTACTGAGAGACAAATGAGTCACAGCACAACAACATGCATGCCTCGGGGGTTAATAGTGATGAACTTTGGAAAGTTTATTGCTTTGTGCTATTTTACTTCTTTGTACGAAGTAAAAGAAGTTTTATGATCGCGAAAAATTCTAGCTATCAGATTTCAACGTAAGCATCCATTTCGAACATTCCCGAATCCATTTTGATTATTTTTTTCTACGAGTTCTGCATATACGGACGGAATAAAGGACTCATTCTTTTAAAACGGATCGAAAAATGGATTTTTTTCGTGATGTTTGTATTTACGCATGTATCTGACATACGTAAAACCGTAGAACATTGAAATTTTGTATATGGGACTGCTATAGCATCTAGTTGAGCACCTCTTCTTTTTCTGATGTCATATTTAAAAAAATATTATTTTTGGGTAAATACCGAAATTTAACATAGGCTTTCGGTTCTATATTTATATTTGCGAAAGTTAGGAAACGAATTGTTAAATGGATTTAAAAAGGATTTTTTCGGGAGGTCTGTTAGTAAGTATGTGCGTATGAGTCTGGCATAACTCATAAACAAATCATGTGGGACTGCTATAACATCTAGTTGTGCACCTCCCTTATTATTGCACTCGGCAGTGCCAAAAGTGTGTAGCCTTCTCATACGGCTTAAAAGGTCTTACCCGGCATTTATTTTCTCAGTCGTTGCTCGTAGACATATATTTCCAATCACAGAAATGACGAAAATATTCATATTTTGGCAATTTCAGATTTTAAAAAAGGAATTAATTTGAGGAAAATAACGAAACCTAACTTTTAATGCCGTCTCCAGGCTCCTATAATTCTGGACAATTTTACACTCGTTATGAAAAAATAAAAATAGGAGATGTTGTCTCTTGATCGTGACAGAAACTAACCGGGATATTTAATTAAAAAAAATTGCAGTTTTTGATGTCATTTTCGACTTGCCTTAAGGGATCGGTTAATTAAGTTAGAATAATTCGTGTAAATAAATTTAGATGAAATGTAGCAAAAAAATGAGTATAATCTAAAATGCCGTAAGAGGAAGTCATGGAGTATCCACATTAGAACATTTTCAGTGATTATTTGCAATGAAACAGGTGTGTTGTTATCACAGCAATATACGTTTGATAGCAGCATACTTTATACTAGAGACTCCCAAAATGGGTCACGAGACAATTTTTGACCTACGGATCAAATCAGATTTTTGAAAAGGTTGTTCCTATTAACAATAAATATTTGTGTATGATTCTTAATTCATTTATAACAATTACCATATATTCTGGCTTATTACGCTCACTTTTCATACAAAAAATAAGATAGAAATTTAGGCGTGCGGGTTTTTACGCCGGATAGAAAAATGACAAATTAACCAGTTAACTGTGATCTACGAGTATACTCGTTATGGTGAAGCGACACGATTTTGTGCATTGACGAATATACTCGTCATGCGTATATTATGTTAATGAAATGGAAAGATTAAGGTAGGCTAGGTTATTTAATTACGGCAAAGTCTCGAGGGCTATCTGCCTAAGGGGAGGGATGCCTTCGTGGAGGTCTTTCTAAGGGAAACTAGCTCGTATACACGTTACACATGGGGAAAACCACGAAAACATCCATGCAGCCAGACTGTTTGCGGAATTCGAACCTCGGACCGAACTACCAGTGTTTAGCGACTTTACCGCTCGGCCGCTGGTGAGACCAGGAAAGATAAGAGAGAAGTTTATTTAGTAAGTGCTGTAGATAATGACAACGTAATAAAAACATAGAAAAGAAAAATATAACAAAGAAACCGAAGGTAGTGATTGATTATAATAAAAAAAAATGGGTGCAGTGGATATGAGCGATGGAATTATCATAGTGTACTCCACAGCAAGAAAACAACTCAAGAAGTACTACCAAAAGATATTTCTCCATTTCTTAGACATTATGTGTGTGAATGCATTCATATTATATAAAAAAAAATAATGGAACATTCTCGCGTATCCACTTTTTGCTCAAATTTATCGAAGACACCTTTGCGACGTATCCAATTGAAAGAAATAAATCGACACAAACTCTGCCATTTAGACATAATATAAGCCAATTAGGCGGAAATCATTTTCCGGATTATATACTCGGAACAAACAAACAAAAAAAAAAAAAAAAACCTACGCGAAGGCGTTCGCATTATTACAAACGTAAGATCAGGAAGGAATCGCGTGACTGGTGTTCGATTTGCAAAGTCCCATTGTGTATAGTACCCTGTTTCGCTGAATATCACTCCACAGCAGGAATTTAAATTCTTTCTTTCATATGTATAATATTTAATTTAATTGATTGCGTTTTTAGTTTAATATGTATGTAATATACGCTTATGTTAACCAAATAAGTCAATATTAGTAATAAAATTTTTAATTTTATAAAATAAACTCATCCTTTTCATCCAATATCTTACCAGCGCAACTTACTCTGTGATGGACGAATAGACTCGTCATGGCTCGATTTTGGCGACACAAAACGGTGCGCATTCATAAACGAGAGCGCCACAGTTAACTGGTTAAAAATAAGAAAAAAAAAAAAAAACATATATGAACTAAAATGAATTTTGAATATCAAGATTGGAATTGGGATATTGAGATTTTTACATGAACCAAAATGCTGCTTATTTAAATAAAATAACATGCCTTATGAAATTAAACATTCTCATAATCGGATAACATGAAGATTTCGTCTTGTTCGTCTGCCATTATATCTTCAGGCGTATCATCGAATTTTGTTTCATCTTCACCATCATTGTTATTTTGATTCATAAATAATCCGTCCCGTCTTTTAGCAACACCAAACATCCTCGCTGAAGCACGATTTCTATTTCCTTTCTCAAAAGGAATGCTTTCGCATTTGAAACCAGCCCCGTGTTTGTTTCTTTTCGCGGGAGCTATATTTACTACTAAAAGGAGCAGTAGATTAATTGTATTTCAACTAAAGCAAATGCGATTTACTAAAACCTTCGATTTTCATTTCAGAATATCGGCTTCAAATCACTAAAGAAAGAGAAAACATCTAACTCCAAAATCCACAAATTCATTGAGGTTGTAGTAACAGTAACATTTTTTATAGTAGCAATAACATTAACAATTTAACTCTACAATAGCATTTTTTTTTTGGCATTTTGCATGCGCTTTACCAATGTTCGAAAGGCTAGGACAAATCTTCACATAAGTGACCTCAAACGATAAAAGCATTGCGCATGTATCATTTAGGTTCCTTCGTGAAGAATTGGGTGCGCGTTATATGGCGAATATACCTAAAAATAAAAAAAATGTAGTTTAATTTTTTATGAATACCAGTGTATAACGCTGGTTATCTGCGTTATACATCGGTATCTGTCGGAAAATATGGTATTTTATTTTCTTCTTAGAATTTTCTTTCTTGCTTAGTTTTTTATTTTCTTTAGTCACTGAACTTAGATGGGCCGCCATAATTTGCAGCTATATATATGCTTGTGGGTGGATAGATTTTTAGTTTGGGAAGCACTCACTGTTTTACCCGGTAAAATTACAATAAGAATTAAACTATAATAAACGGTGAGCTTTAGTCCCTGCTTTGCGGACAAAAATGGCGGAATGTACGGTTTGTTATCAGACTGCCCGTTCGCATCATCCGGCGCATTCATAACGGGCGCGCTCTTCCTTTAGCTATCGAAACACTCTCCGCATTTATTTATTTATTTTTGAAATCCCTCCCATGGTCTCACTCCTCCTCCTCCCCCCGATAACGAAAAGAAGCTGTTTCCGAACCACTAAAGCGTAGAAAATGATGTTCAAGCCAACGTTCTCTCTTTCTCTTTCGCTTATCCGACGATCTTCGCCTCCTCCTAAAAAACAACACAGGGCCGACCCTTCCCTGCTCGGTGCTCCCGTTTCTAGAAGAAATAAAAATGCGGAAGACGAATGCCGGGTGGGCGGGAGGTGCAAATGCGGGGCACTAGGAACAAGGCACAGAAGGACTTAAAATGAAATAATATATAATGCTCCTTCCTCTCTTGAAAGGGTATGGATTAGGTGTTGGCAGTTAATTTGGAGAGAAGAGAAGGAGACAAAGAAAAGAAGGAAGGAAGGAAGTTAAATCGAACACCGTTTGGAGGGTAGAGCTTTTGAGAAAGCAGTTTTATCAGTTTGTAAGATTTTAGCTTTCTGAAGCTCCAAAGTTACTTTGCCCACTAAAATAACACTAATATTTTAACGGCCTGACAGCTATCAGCTTAATGCTTGACTACTAGTGGCAATCCTAGAAATATTCAAAAGCAAGAAAACCATTTTCCTGGAGGTTTCTTTGTTTCAGTAACCAGCACATCCAGCTTTCAGATTGGAAGACTCCGGTTCAGTTTCTTGAAAACACATAAGATAATTTTTTTGCTCAAAAGCAGGCTTTATCCCTGAGGGACTATTGTTTCGGTTTTGCGATTTTTCGCCGAATCACTCTGAATGTCCGTTTCATTTTTCAAACTGTTGCCAACAAATACTATCGCCTTGTATTATATTTGAAGAAATTAATGAAGAATCTGCATAAATGTATGTATTTTTCTTGCATTGTGATCAAACAACGATACTTAGAACCATCCAATTTTGAATTTGGGCATCTGGAAGTATTTCAGTGTGCTATCTGTACGCCACGAAGGCATGCGAAAAGGAGGGAGAAAACACCTTATGTACTCCTCCTTTTTTTTTAAAGGGCGACTGGAGATTAGGGGACCCAATTGCTAAATCCCGGTGAAGAATCATCCTCCACCACATCTTAGTTCGGGCGCCATTGTAGAGACAATGGGTATTTTTGAAGCGAGAGACATGGAAAATGAGCAATGCCCTCGCCGGGACTTCAACCTGGACATCTCGAATAAGTGCAGAGTTTGCTACCGTTACAGCCCGAAGACATGCAAAAAGGAATGAGAAAATAACCTTATAAAAGTATTTCATGTTTGAAAATTAGGTATAAAATATATTACCTAAATATGTGGAGTTGATATTAACATTTTTTTCCACTCTATTTATTTTTAATTTACCGTTATAGGAAAAACCAGTAACAACCATAAATCACTCTGAAAAAGTTCCTTTAGATTAGATTTCATGTTTTAAGATTTTTTTCTCCGCTTTGATGATAATAAACGCATCTCTTTTTATTACAGTTATTTAAATACACCCAAGGTTCAGCTATTGTGACAACATTTTCGCATTTTTGTCAGGATGAATGTTTCTAATAAAGAATTCTGCAGCGCGTTCTGCAATATTTCGTGGAGAAAGACGATGCACATTATGCTTTTTCGCCTTTTTAAGATTCAAATCAGCATTCATCACTTTGTTTACAGTTGACACGGAGTGTTTTAATAATTTTGCTACTATCCTTTGACTTGGCGGATTTTCTTTTTACAATAAAGATCTTACCGTTACAACACTCGAAGCATTGCGTTTATTCTTTGGATATGCATTTGGAACAGTTTTTTCACTTGAAGCCAAACTTTGAAGTTTTTTTCCTTTCTTTTTGATAATATTACCTATCCTAGCTATAGATATAGAAAAAACGTGGCTTTTGCAGCGTTTTTTAATAATTAGATACGCATATTTTTCTTCGAAAAGACTGCAAACATAATCTTCCATCCACGGCTTCTTTAAAATCGCCATTTTGCATGAAAACGAAATTGTCAAGTAGCAGACGATAATCTACACTTTGAAAAATATAGTTGCAGTTCAAAAAAGAATTTCAGAGCAGACAATATTTTTTATAGCAAAGTAAAATCGTTTAAAAAATCTGAAAACAGGCTTTGTTGTACTTATTCTTAGTGAATTCCGTACTGCAATGGTTTTCAGGCAAAAGACATTGTAGGCAAGTTGGCCAAAGAAAATTCTTCTACCATTTTGATACTTAATTTGTTATAGTTCGAAACACAAATTAGGCCAGTTGAAATGTGTAGCAATGCAACGTGAAATTCCTCTCTAATCATGATTGGTATTCAAAAATGATTTCAAGATTAGCAAAAGAAATTGTGGGCGAAAGTATCACAAACTCCGCTGCAAATGTTTTGAAGTAGACATCTTAAGTTTGTTAACAAACAAGATTTTCTTCAAACTGTCGAAATAAACCGTATGCAGAGGTCTCGTCTAATGGCTTACTGATATTGTTGAACTGAATCCTCAGGATCTGAAGTTTAACTTTGTAAGAACCACTTGTCTATCTTCTAAGTACCAACTGTACGTGTAGGAACTACACATGAAAAGGGTTAAAAGTACCCTTTATTAAACTCTCTAAAATTCACACTGCGTCAACTTGACACTAACAAACTACGTCTCATTGGGGCGGTGACTGAAATCACAAGAAATAAAATAAAAATTCGAAGATATTGACAAGTAGTGCATGCAAATCACATTACAGGGCCCAGAAAACTTCTGTTACTTAAAACCGCGTCGAAACTAGTGGTAGCAAAGTAAATGCTGTTATGCTACGTAAACCAGTAATAGATGCAGAAATAGAAGCTCACGCTACAGAGGTGACGGTGAATACTCAAAACTCTCTCATTTCCTTTCAGAACTCGGTATTTAAACTCTTTCTTCAAGGTAGAATTTGTATTCCTTCACGCGAGCTACCAAATTTAAATATTCTGGTATTGACAATTAGAGGAATGAAGGCTTATGGGAAAGGATGTAAAATTAAATTGGTTATTTAAAATAAAGATAAATCCTTACAACTTAATAAAATTATTGATGCTTTCAAAACGTAGTAGATTACTGGATTTTTTATAGCACCATACAGGCCTGGTGTTCTTAACCATTTTTTGCTCCGTGCTCTTCTTTTGCCATTGTTAAAAGATCCCTCCTTTACGCACATCGAAAAATTAAATATGTATATTTAGCTATATTTGTAAGAGATATTATTAGTTATCATACAGTTAATGTGTTCTTACAAGAAAACCTGGCAACTGCTCGTACAGGTATGAATAATACCAACACAGAAGAAGAGTAAAACAAATCCTTTATTATTCGTCACCCTCTTGAGGGGACGGTGGGCTTTAAAATTGCTAAAAATCAATCAAAATACTGAATTTTTTTTACTCTCATAATATTCCATATGCGGAACTACATAGTATGCAAAAAAAACCGAGTTCAAATATTCT
This sequence comes from Stegodyphus dumicola, assembly GCF_044657685.1. Classification (NCBI taxonomy): domain Eukaryota; kingdom Metazoa; phylum Arthropoda; class Arachnida; order Araneae; family Eresidae; genus Stegodyphus; species Stegodyphus dumicola. The sequence continues at coordinate 224,217,760 of NC_140773.1, read as the reverse complement.
AATTTTTAAAGAAGTTACAAGCATTTAAAATGTGTAAACAATGTAAACTTTGCCCTTTAAATTTTGGAGAAAAGGTACAAAAATGTATTTCAACAGTTATTTACTGACGTAATAATTATATATTTGCCAGAAAGAAGTGTTTATTTCTGAAAAAAAGACTGGAAATATCAGTATTGGCAATTATTAATGAATTAGTTTATGTGAATGTTATACGCACAGAATAGGAGGAAACAAACTCGTTTTCCCTACTCGTTGCAAAAACGCGTGATCAACGTCGCTTGAACCAAAGCAAAAAGAGAAGTTTATCTGCTTGAAAAAATAAATAAATAAATAAAAATACAAAATCTGAAATGTTTCAGATTTTAAATTATGTCCAAAGGGGCGTTTTTTAACATTTTGTGTGTTACCTTTCTTTATTAAATATCATGTTCCTCGCACTTAACCATAAGATCCAGTGCAACAGCAATATCACAAAATAGTTTTGAAACGAGCATATCTTTAGAATTTCCGATACAGAGACTCACGCGCTGGAGATAAAAATGATTTTTCTGCACAACGTTGCCATTGCTCGCTTTGAAATCCTTGAGTTTGTTAATCAAAAATTCGTCAAAGTTTTAAAAAATAGGAAATCGATCATAAAACAAATTTCAAATTTCAAATTTGGTCTTCCACATGCTCATATTCGTTGGAGGATTACGTTATTCAAAATTCGATGACTCTATGTACCGTTGTTTTATCACAATACGAGAAATATACATACATTTATGTAGATTTTTCATTATTTAATTTCTTCAAATATAATGCAGGACTCTGACATTTTGTGGCAACAGTTTGAAAAGTGAACCGACATTTATGAGTCCGACGCAAAATGCCAAAACGAAACTAATAGTCCTTCGGGATTCAAATCCCTTTGGACTAAAAACAGAAATATTAAAAATATTCTAAAGCATTAAAAGATAATGTAAATGTAACAAATAGAGATAAAACATATTATGCGAGTGAATTTTAAAAGTTTCATTGGATATAATGCATAAATTGTTTCTACCTCTAACTTCGAATCACATACCAATTTGCGATACGTTTATTTTTCTCGTGTTTAATAGTATAAGATTAAAAATAGTTAAATGATACGAAAGCGTTATCTAGAGTCTACATATTCATATTTAAAGTTAATTTGCTGTTTCTCATGACCGTGTGTTAAAGGTAAGTTTGAAGAAAAACTTTAAATTCGGTTTTCTCAAAACAAAATTTTTCGCTTTTCGTATGTCTTGAAAATGTTCCTTACGTCTCATTTTTAGTTAAAAATGAATGATATTTGGAAGACACTATCTTGTTATATGTTACAGTAGAACTGTGTATGCATTTTTGGATATGTGGTTATTAAGAAGTTTAAACTTGTGATAATGTTTAACAAAAGGTGACATTTTTCCGAAAACTGGGTTTAAGTTCCCAAAAATCCTTTTTAAAAGTTTCTGATCCATCGTATTCAATAACGGATACGCATAAACTTTTGTAAAGTCTTTATAACTAACTAAAAGGAAAAATTAGAATAACATATTGAAAATTAGCGCGCAAGGAGCATTTTAAATATTTAATTAAAATAATTATTTCTTTTAAAAAATTTTATTTTAAAGTAAATTGAAATTTTGAACATATATTTTATAAACTGGTGTTATAATACGTATATGTATAAAATTTCTTGTTGAAAACACAAAAACGTAAAAAACTAATGACTAAACTAACTAACTAAACTAACTAACTAAACTACACTCATGTCCATAAATTAAGGATAATTCGGAGTCAAGCGGAAATCGAACTCTAAAATAAATATATCACCTGTAAAATCAGTACACACATCTTCAAGAATCATATGCAAATTTCAAGTAACCAGATGACACCGATGGTAGGTCACAATGACGAGAGTGTAAGAGAGTGATATATAAGGAATACAGGCAAAGAAGTAAAATTGTTCGCAGGCGCTTTATAAGCATTTCAGTGCAATAACCGAATAGTTATGACACAAAGGATGCATTTGGATGTTTTTTTTTTGTGGTAGAATAATCGGCCGTCTGGAATGTGGGCGTACCCAACTGGAAGTATAAGACGAACTTGGAATTTCCCTGAGTCTCATCTCCAGGCTTTGGCAACGATTCTAAGATAATGGTAATGTGAGTAGACGTTACAGCACAGGTCGCCCCAGAGTTGCAACGCCGAATGAGGATCCGTATTTGGCAGTTACTGCCAAAAGAAACAGGCGGAGCACAGCCTCAGACCTGTCTCGTCAGCTCTCTTCAGCCACTGGTACGACAATTTCAAGGCAGACCGTGTACAGACGCTTAGGGCAGATTGGTCTATATGCTCGTAGACCTGTCAGATGCGTTCCACTTACTGCAACTCACTGTAGCCTGGAGTAGAGAGTATGCATTGTGGACACACAACAGTGAGCTTGTGTGATGTTTTCCGACGAGTCCAGGTTTAGCTTGCAGTCTGATTCTCGCCGGACTTTCATATGGAGAGCTCCAGGTACCCGCTACTACCAAGAAAACATCACTTGTAAGAATCTTAAGTTTTACTAACGTTTATTTTATTTTAAATCTTTACTATCACTTCTTATTTTCTACTTCCGGCCAGAATTAAAAGCGTTAACTTATTTATGCAAAATTTGTCTGGCGAACGCCAAGTACTTAAGTTGTGGCTTTTTGCCAAGCGAGAGAGAGGAAGGAATTAGTCGAAGCAGGCCGCTTACCTTAGAAGTTTTACTCAGTTGCTGGTTGCCTTTCAGGCCAGAGGTTTAATCCTCTTGATAATTTTAAACGTATTGTAGTGTTAACAGTTCTCTGTACTACATACGGCTTCCTGTTAATATAAGACCAATCTTCCACGTTTATTATTTCAAAGTTAAGTTAGAGTTTAGTTCTATTTTTATATTCTTACGTTTAGACCACAAGTAGCGGGTCTTTGTATTCCGAAGTACGGAAATTATTCTAAATAGAGAAAAATAAAGTGTTTTGTATACCCTTCTTGTGTATCCTGTCTACTTACCACAGTTATTGAACATAGCTTTAGTAAGCTCTCTGTTCCGAGTCAGGTCCTTGCATGTTCCCAAAGAAAGTAAGACGGAACATTGAACCTGATAGTGGCGCCCAACGAAGAAGAATAACCATGGCCGAGTTTCAAGAAGAACCTGTGCTGCCTGCAGAAGCGGCTCAGAATCCAGAAATGCCAGCTGCCGCCCTGGAAGGATTTGGTTACATCGTCTAGACCATGCGCGCTTCGATGAAACCAGAAGCAACATTTAATGGAAACTCACCGGTAACCAGTTTTTTTGGAAAAATTGGATGACCACTTCATGCTCTAACCGGTGCACGAGTTTCAAAAAGTTACCTTAGCTACCAGCGCTTTGAGGGGCCAAGCGCTTAATTGTTTCAAATGTATAGGCAGAAGTCTCTTGGGTCAAGCAGGAAGTCCCACCTATACTTACGAAAATTTCAAGACTGCCCTACTAAAAGCCTTCCCTGTTGTAAGGGATCGTGCGAAATTAGAAACGGAACGTTTCAGTATATATCTGCAAAGAATCGAAAATCTCTCAAGCTTTATTTTAAGAAAAATTAACGTCTTCAAACTCTTGTATGGAAACCGTCCGGATCCTGAGATAATTCAAGTGATTTTGCCGAGGTTACTGCCCCAAGTGCAAGACTTTATTGAATTAAGAAATCCGACTACACTGGAAAAGTTATTTGAGCTAGCAATCCAGTTTGAAAGTAAGAGAACCGCGGACATTGAAAGAAGACGCCAATATCAACAGCGAAACCAATTTGGTGCGCGAAGACTACAGCAAACTCAAGCACACGGCTACGGAAGCAAAGCGAATCAGTGGGCAAGGAAACCCGAGCATTCAAAAACAGCCGGCGAACGTCGACAGTTCAATAGCAATCAAGGAAAAAAGTCTGAAGGCCAGTGGAAAAAGAAGGAAGGCATGGAAAGGAAGAAACAAGATTTAAACTAAAACGGATTTCTGCTGACGGGAGGGTGCGGAAATCCGAATGCCACGAAAACCCCTCTTCCTTCAAGTTAAATACAGTAATGGTGAAAAATTTGACTCTTCCGAAGATTGAAGTGTTGGTGAATAATATCCCAGCCACCGCACTCCTGGATACAGGCGCGCAGTGTTCCTGTGTGGCAGAAGATTTTTTTAGTAAATATTTTCGTAAATATCGTATATATAATTCGGATAATACGACAGTGTTAGCTGCGCAAGGAGAAAGATGTAAGTGTATAGGTAAATTACCGCTGTATGTCCGTATCAAGGACGAACAAGTAAAGGTTATGTTTTTCATAGTAAAGAATCTGCAAGCACATATTATCTTAGGAATCGATTTTCTTTCAGAGGCACAAGCAACGCTAGATTTTAATGAAGCGTCCCTTAAGCTGACAATGAAACCAGTTCGAGAAGAAAAGGCTGAACTGCCGATGTTAAACCTTGACCACCTGCCTAATGAAGAGCAACGAAGAATCCGACAAGTGGTAAGTGAATTTGCTTCGTTATTTAGTGATATTCCAGGATTTACTCAAGTTACTAACCATAGTATTGACACCGGAGGTTCAATGCCAGTTCGCCACAAAGCATACCGGTATGATAAGAATAAGGAAAAAATTATAGAATGGCATATCACCGATATGCTACGTAAAAAGATCATAACGCCCATCTCAAGTAGTTATGCTAGCCCGGTGGTTTTATGTAAGAAAAACAATGACTATCCATTAACACATCCAAAAAGGTGGCGTTTCGCGATTGACTATCGTAAATTAAACTCCATAACTAAATATCCGGTATATCCGGTATATCCGTTACCTATTATTGAAGAAATTCTAAGGAACATAACATCCACCAAATATATGACGACTTTAGACTTAACGACTGGTTATTTTCAAATAGGGGTTAGGCCTGAGGACGTGCCTAAGACTGCTTTTATAACCAAGTCTGGCACTTATGCATTTCTGCGTATGCCGTTTGGCCTTTCAGGGGCACCGGCAACATTTCAGCGATGTATGGACATTGTGTTAAGGCCTGTTCTTGGAAAGTCCACATTTATCTATTTAGACGATATCATTATTACTAGTGATAATCTCGATCAACATGTACAGGATTTAAGACAGGTGTTTTCTTTATTAAATGAGGCCGGTTTAAAAGTTAATGTCGAAAAGTGCAAATTTGCAGTCCCTGAATTAAAATATTTAGGTTACAAAATATCTCAGAAAGGAATCGAGACAGACGAATCAAAAATAATCGCTGTACAAAAGTATCCGACACCAAACACGGCGAAGAAGCTCTCTTCTTTTCTAGGACTTTGTTCATATTATAGGTCCTTTATAAAAGATTTTGCAGCTATTGCTGAACCATTGTTAAAATTAAAAAGGAAAAAGGCAAGATTCTCGTGGACGGCCGAAGCCAATAGTGCTTTCGAAAAATTAAAACAAGCATTAACGCAACCCCCTGTGTTGAAATTTCCTGAAAAGGATGAGAATTTAGAAATTTCAGCGGATGCTTCGGATTATGCGGTAGGAGCGGTACTTTCGCAAAATCAGCAGCCCGTGGCATTTTTTACCCGAACTTTAAATCAAACACAAAGAAACTATTCCGCGACCGAGAGAGAGGCACTTGCAGTTCTGTTAGCAGTGCAAAAGTTCCGAGTCTATTTTGGAAAGGCGCCGATAACAGTATACTCTGATCATGCGGCGGTAACTAGATTGTACTCAGGGAAAAATTTATCCCCAAGGTTAATAAAATGGGCACTCAAGCTGCAAGAATATAATCTGGTAATCAAGCATACCTCCGGAAAGGAAAATATCGTAGCAGATGCCCTATCACGAATTAAATTAGACGAACAGGGTAATACCGTAAAGGTGGCAATGCTCACAGCATGTACAATAAATTCCCGAGAAACTGTAATAACCGAACTGGGTAAGGATCCTGAGTTTGGAAGCATTTATGAGTATTTAAAGGATCCTGAAAATTTTAGCCACCAAGATATTGTGGCGATAAGAAATAGGGCGGCCCATTACGAACTAATAGATGGTCTATTATTTTATACAAAAACTACGAATTCCAACAACGAATTTCGACCTGTTATCCCAGCTAGTCTTAGATTAAATATCCTGCAGGAGCTCCATGACAGCCCATTAGCTTCTCATGCTGATATTTGAAAAACTATCCAACGCGTACGCGAGGCAGTCTATTTTCCTGAACTGCAAAAGTTAACAAGGGCGTATGTCCAGTCCTGCCCAACATGTCAAGCAGTTAATTATATTAATTTCCGCCCGGCCGGGTTTCTAAATAGTATTAAATCCGAATTTCCAAATGAAATAATTGGCATCGATTTATTGGGCCATTTCCCAAAAAGTCAGTTAAATAAAAGTCACTATCTCCTTGTTATGGTTGATCATTTTAGTAAGTGGACCGAAATTGTTCCCTTAAAACGAGCCTCCGCGAAATTAGTTACTGATTCTATTTTAAATAAATATATTTTAAAATACGGGGCGCCCCTAAAAGTTATATCGGATAATGGTCCTCAATTTGTAAGTAATGTATTTGAAGACATGTGCCAAAAACTGGGCATACGTCATTTAAAAATGGTCCCGTATCGGCCGCAATCAAATATAGCGGAACGGGTCAATAGAAATATAGTGAAAATTATCCGTAGTTATGTTAAAAATTTTAATAAAAGCTGGGATAACTATGTCAATGAATTTGCTTTCGCCCTTAGGACCGCAAAACATGATACAACGGGCAAAACTCCTGCTGAGTTATTTTTAGGCAGAAAGATTATAACGCCGTTAGATAAATTATTTTATGTGCAACAAAGAGCCGCAGAATTTAAAATGGGTGATATAGAAAAGCTAATTAAAGAAGCAAAAAGGAATACTGAAGTAGCACAGAGAAAACAAAAGCTGTATTATGACTTGAAACGACGGGGAGTAACTTATAAAGTAGGAGATGAAGTATTAAGAATTAAGCATTCACTTTCTTCAGCACCAGAAGATAAAACTGCCAAATTTTTTCCACGATTTGAAGGACCATATGTCATAGAAAAAATAACTCACGCTGTAGTAGTGTTAAAAGCCAGGAATGGTGAAACCTGCTCCGCAAACATTGATCAAATCAAACCCTACTATGATCGTAATAAAATGCAAAATTTCAAAGATCTTTTGCAGGATCCGGCACGGCAGACACGGCAGGCACAAGCTCCAGAGGTGGAACAACGACAAGTACAAGGGCAAGCCATTAAGAGGCAGGAGCAAGTGAAAAGAAAGTTTTCCTGCGGGAAAATTGAAGGTAACAAGAAAAAGAAGCCGTTCCACCGTCCAGAAAAGAGAGCTCACGAACACCCCCAGAATGAAGAAGGGAGAAGGACGACGTATGAAAAGAGAGCCAGGAGAAATGACGGCAACTATAACCCGGCTCTAAAACGGAAGATCTACTCATCCGACAGGACTCTCCGCAGCAAATGTCGCCGAACTGCGGAAGGGTCACCAGCGGCGGAGGAAAAGTTACAAGGAAAATTTGAACGGCCAGCAACGAGGTCCAAGCAGGAACGCGAAAGAAGTTTCCCGGTTCCGCCAAGACCAGCCGCCATCAAACGGCCAAGACCACAGGCAGAGGCGAAAAAGAAGGTATTCAAGGGTGACCGAACTGGAGATAAAAGAAAGCTTCTAGAGGAAGGCACTGAAGGGCGAGCCCGCACAAGAAGGAGGATAAATCAAACGAGAATCTGCACTACCTTCCAGGACTGGGCTCAGAAAAGAATGTCCGAATATCACAAAGATAAGTAAAATTTTGTGTTACTTTGCAAACTTAAGTTAATCTTTCATTCTTACTGCAAGTGGCAGATTTCAAGAAGTTTTACCTCATGCAAGGTCTACCTTTATCGCCAAAAGGGCGAGAAATGAGTTGTTACCGATTTTGGTATTATGTTTTTCAATTACTCGCGCGTAAAACTAAAGTTGATGTATAATAGCGATGTGTAAATACTTAAATATTGTAAAAATTATTGTATAAATTTTATTTAAAACATTCTGGCAAGAAAGAAGTTTTAGTCTGAAAGACTTTTTGAAATGTAGTATTTCAATGTAGAAAGAATTGGCACTTGCTTTGAAAAGAATAGAAGTTAACAATGTACTACTAATGTAGGTTTTCAAATGCGTAAAATTAACGGCATGTTAATATGTTCTTATATACAATGTGAACTGTTATTTTAAATGTTAAGAAATACCGTGATATGGTAAAAGTGAAAGTAATGTTAATTTTTTTTTATTCGTGTGACTGTAAAAAGACTAAATTATGGTGAATATGTGTTAAAAGTTGAATGAATGTAGTTAGGCTCTCTGACGCTACACTTTAGAGTTAGCCACTTTCAGAATAGTACCTTAGGTTTAGAGTTGAAGTTAGGGTGTGTTACCAGGTCGTGGTATGTTGAATTTTAACACGTTAGTGTTTTGATTGTAGGAGGAAGTGTTGAACACATATACATAAACACATTCGTGTTTGGTGTTCTTTTACAACACATGTCAGAGAGTACGGGGAGAGATAATTAAAATAGTCATGAATGAAATAAGAATGTTAAGAGAAATATAAATATGCATGTTATTTGCCATTTCATTGTGTAACATTTCATTAAACTAGTTTTCCTTCCAGATCTCTGGAAGGAACCAGATTTGAATAAAAAGCTCCTGTTTAGATGCAGTACAGATGAAAAAAATTGCGTGTCCTTGGAGCTGCTATTGTAAAAACAAATTTCTTTTTTTTTAAATTTCTAGTTTCTAGCGAGAAATGTTTGTAAAAGATTGGCCTCGCGTTAGATTCTAGAGCTAAAAGTTTTCAACAAGGTCGTTTTAGGCCTCAGTTTCAAACTAATTAACTCTGGCGGGAAGTATGTAAGGATCTTAAGTTTTACTAACGTTTATTTTATTTTAAATCTTTACTATCACTTCTTATTTTCTACTTCCGGCCAGAATTAAAAGCGTTAACTTATTTATGCAAAATTTGTCTGGCGAACGCCAAGTACTTAATTTGTGGCTTTTTGCCAAGCGAGAGAGAGGAAGGAATTAGTCGAAGCAGGCCGCTTACCTTAGAAGTTTTACTCAGTTGCTGGTTGCCTTCCAGGCCAGAGGTTTAATCCTCTTGATAATTTTAAACGTATTGTAGTATTAACAGTTCTCTGTAGTACATACGGCTTCCTGTTAATATAAGGCCAATCTTCCACGTTTATTATTTCAAAGTTAAGTTAGAGTTTAGTTCTATTTTTATATTCTTACGTTTAGACCACAAGTAGTGGGTCTTTGTATTCCGAAGTACGGAAATTATTGTAAATAGAGAAAAATAAAGGGTTTTGTATACCCTTCTTGTGTATCCTGTCTACTTACCACAGTTATTGAACATAGCTTTAGTAAGTTCCGAGTCAGGTCCTTGCATGTTCCCAAAGAAAGTAAGACGGAACATTGAACTTGATACACTGAACGACACCGTTACGGTGGTGCAGGAGTGCTCGTTTTGGGTGGAATTATTCTGGGTTCCAGAACTGACCTGCATGTTCAAATTGGAACCATGACAAGCCAAATCTATCGGGACGTCATTCTGGAACAACATGTACGTTTGTTTCGGGGCGCCAAGGGCGCACAATCTGTGTTTATGGATGACAACGCCCGTCCTCACCGTGCAAACATCGTAAGCGAATGCCTTCAATCGGAGGATATCACCCGTATGGACTGGCCAGCATTCTCACCGAACTTGAATCCAGTAGAGCACGTGTGGGACATGCTTGTCCGACGAGTTGCAGCCCGTCAACCTCCTCCTACATGTCTACCGGAACTTCGGAGAGCATTGCTTTTTGAGTGGTGTAATATCCCCCAAGATGAGATCGATAATTTGATACTCAGCATGCCTAGGCGTTGTACGGACTGTATTGCCTCGTCTGGGAGACATACAATGTATTAACAATCATACCAACCATGTAATATTGTTTTTTTGTAAATAGGTTTTTTTTTTTTTTTTTGTAATTTGCTCCAGGGAAAAAATCGCTATTTTTTTTAATAATATCAAACATATAGCATCTTTTTTTGCTCTTTACCTTTTGTTTAATAAATAAGCTTTACAAATAAGTCAAATTTGTTTTGCTTCTATCTCTTCCTTTGCCTGATTTTGCATTATCCTTAATTTATGGACATGAGTGTAAAAGTCCACCGTGACTTTAAACACAAATGCTCGTACTTCGTGCTCACAATAACTGAGCTAAATCGCACTGTCGTCTGTAAGGTGCTCAGGGCTGTTGCCAACCACAGGCATAAACTTGCGCTCGTTGCCACGAGGAATTTAGTGGGCTTTTGCTGACTGTAGGGCAGACAAGTAAGCATTAGCAGCAGCAGCAACAACAACTTAAAAAGACCCCTCAAATCGCTATATGCTAATTAAAGAAATTAATATAGAAGCGTTGTTAAACTTGTAAGGATTATGTTAATTTTATTAACAGTTAAATTTTAAGTTCCTTTCCTGTCAAATTCTTAACTTCAACTTACTACTTCCGGCCAGAACGTAGTTTTGGAATCTTGCTGAATATTTAATGAGGAGGAGCGGTATTTAAACCACGAAGTTACTTACAGAGGCAGAGAGAATCAGAGTTTCTGATTTACGCATGTCTGCCTTTTTGGCCACACTCTCTCTCAAAGCTGTTAATACGCTCGGCCGTACTCAGGCCCTCGCTAAGCTTCGTAGTCAAAAAAGTTAAGGGGCCAACTCGATTTGAACCTTGATAGCTTCTATATTTCTGTAGTTAATCTTAGTTTTAGTTTAATTCTTAGTCTCTTCAGTTCAAGCCCGAGTGAGGGCTTTGTACACTCCCAGGCGGAGTTTTGTTAAATCTTATTGGAATAATAAAGGGTTAGTTACCCTTCTATCTTGTTGTTTCTTGTCACCCGAACTTGAGCGATTATTCGCTTATCAATTCTTAAGATTCTTCATTTCCAACATTAACTTAAAATGACAAAGTGAGGAACTCTACAAACTTTTGTTATTTTTTCCTCTTCTGCTTATTAAAAACTACCCAGTAATGCATGCACACATAGAACTCTTTAATTTACACTGTTTTAATAAAATACGTTATAAACTAAAAGCAACTTTTAGATATCAAAACATACGCGACTAAATTTAAATATTATAGGCTGGAAATATATGTAAAATTTGCATCAGCTTAAAGTTATCTTTTTAACAAATTTTACACATTGCATACTCTCTTATTCCTTTCACATAGATTGTTGAATTATTTCTTAATGCCAATTTTGTTACCTTTTGTTATGTGTTTCTGTCTGCGATATATTTGCAAAATATGCAGATTTCGTTTTACTTCCAAAGTTTCTACAGTGCAGATTTTTTGTCTTGTACATTTTTCTATTCTAATTATCGAGCAAACAATTGACGATATTATACCTTCAGTTCCTTTTTTTTTTTTTTTTTTTTTCATCATTCTTTCCACAATTGGTCGTCATCTACTCCTGTGTGAAAAATGTTAATTAAAATATATCTGTAATCTAGCAAGTGAACCTAAAACCCTTCCGATGCAAATGCCTTTGTTTACAATGTAAAATAATTCATTTCATAGTCCTTCAATTCGTCTCTCCTCCCCCAAAAATGAGCTAAGTTAAGGAAGCGAGATGAATATAAATTTCGTCATAGTTATTCATTCTGGAGAAGCGAAACAGTAAGTTTTAAGCTTCGTGTTACGTAATCCAGATGAAACCAGACGCATTAAAGCAGAAAAAAATGGCTGCTAACCGTAACCGACGCTTATACCTTAAGGTTCTCAATTATTCTTTGCCACTAATTCAATTATTGAAAAATGCGAAAGCATAGCAAAAAAAAAAAAAAAAAAAAAAAAAAAAAAAAAAAAAAAATATATATATATATATTAAAAAAAAAATTTTTTTTTTAAAGCCCAGAAGGGTTATTCATTTTGTTTTGGCAATTTGCGTTGGTTCACTATAAAATGGCGTTCCACATTTCAAGTTGTTGTTGCCAACAAATATTAACGCTGTGTGTTATGTTCAAAGAAATTAAATAATGAAGAATTTGCATGAATGTATGTATATTTCTCGCATTGCGAAAGAGCAACAGTACCTAGAGACAGCAAATTTTGAACACTCAAATATGTCCTCCACTCAAATATGGGCATCTAGAATCCCAAATTTGGAATCTGGAATTAATTATATATTTCATATTTTGTAAAAATTTAATGAATTCTTGATTAACGAACTCAACAATTTCAATGCCAGCAATGGCATCACTATACGGAAAGAAACAGTTTTATCTCCAGCGCCCGAGTCTCTCTGTCCGAAATTCTAAAGATATGCTCTTTTTAAATAGTTTGTGATTTTGCTGTTGAATCGGAATTTATGTGGCGTAAGCTCCATAAACGTGATATTTAATAAATAAAGTAAACACACAAAACGCTAATAACAAAAGGAAAAAAAAAAAAGCTTTTTGTAAAGCCGTCTTAGTAAGAAAACTGAGCGCTGATATGACAAACTAAGAAAAGTCTGAAAAAAAAAGTTTGCCAATACTTAACGCTGCATCTGGAATTGCAAATAAAAAAATATGAGGGTTCACGCACATCTGCATAAGGAGTTATACTTTTATGACAGGGCACCGTCATGACGGCACCCCAGCCAACCAGCCTATAACCGAATGTTGAGTGACTATTAAAATTCCCTACACAATTTCACAAAAGTGTCGCATGATCACAAATATTCACATCCTAAAAAAAAGCACACTGGTCATGAGAGAATTCTGAGAACAATGGATCAGGTCCCGGGAAAATAAGTCTGATCAGATTAATATCTCTCCTCGACAGAAGAGCCAAATTTGATTACATATGTTGTAATGATTCGACTCAGAAGGTAACCTACACCGCGAAGGCATCCTGGAGAGAGGGAGAAAATACCTTATGTACATTACATATGTACTTTAACCTTTTTATGTTACTCAGGACTCGGGCTTGGTTTCTCGGAGGTTAATAAATTAAAGTATGGCTTTAGAAATAATAAGTTTTATAATGATTTAAATTTAACTTTCTCGTTTAAGAGAGCACGGCCGGCTTGCTGGTTGCCTCGTTTTTTCTTCAAAGGGCTTGTTCCCTTAGTCGATATGGCCGACATTGTCGGCTGGGGGCTTTCGCCTATTACATGACTTTATGCGCATCCCCTTTTAAAGGGCGCCAAGTTGATTAGGGGACCAATCGCCAAATCCTGGTGATGACAAATTATTGTCCACCAACTTTTTAGTTCGGGCGCCACTATAGAGTCATTACGTTTTTTAAAGCAGAGGAAGTGAAAAATCAGCAATGCCTTCGCCGGTACTCGAATCTGGACCTCCCGAATACACACCGAGTGTGCTTCCAGTAACACTAGGAAGGCATGCTGGAAGGAGGGAGAAAGTACCTTATCTGGGAATCTGTGTATGATATTTGCATTTTATTGCCATCACTATTTGGTCTATTTTAGTAATTTGTTGTTATCATTGTTTGTGTTTGTTATTCGCGTTTTTTTTTTTGTTTGTTTTTGTTGTCTTTGGTGTCTGCTCTTGTCTAAATGTTTGTATTTGTTCTTTTTCTTCACTTTTATGTTTATAATTATTATTAACACATGATTATTCTCATTTAGATTATTTAGGTTTCATTTTTTCCTTTGTTGAAATGGGCGTGGCCTGTCATGACCGTAAGACCAACTTGTTTGGTTAGGTGGGTCGGGCTGCGCCCGCAACTGATACTGATATCTTACAACTGTATTAACTAAAAATTTTCTCGCCCGGTATTGTATTTTTAATCGCATTTTCGTGATTTTAGAATATTGTAGAACAGATTTGGAGTTTTTACTTGTAATTTTATTCATTTTGACATATTGAGATGTTAATGATTTTATGCCTTGTGATTTCTTCATTCTATATGACCTTGTTCCTTTTGACTTGATATGTGTTAATTGTGTGTTTATAGTGTGTGTTTTAACGTTGTTAGTTGTGCTCGAGTTTGGTGTTGTGGGGGATTCCTTTTTTTCTGGTGAACTTAAAGGCGACTCAAACGAAATCATAAGGTCTATTTTTAGACCGGGTGGATTGGGTCCTATTCCTATCATTTCTACCTTATAACATACATTGTAATGATTCAGTTTAGAAAGCTCCGCCCATATTTGCAGCACTATATAAATATTAAAAAATGCTTATATAGTTTTAAAATTTATTTAGTACTTTAAGACAAGATTGCAGAAATTTTCAGCTAACAAAATGTGAAAATATAATAAATTAGTTACAAAATGTTGCCATAAAAAATTAAGATTTCTATCTTAAAAATGCGGAATCTCCGCCAAATGTTCCAGGGAAACTATTTCGCCTATTAGTGATATGGACTGAGAATGGAAATACCCATATAAAGCCAGTCGTGAGTAGTGGCTTAATACAGACACGCTCTCCGTTTGAATCGTCTGCGTGTTCCTCCGCAGAACATTATTTCTTGGCTCACCCTCACGGCGTCGAAAGGATTGATAGCGAATCGCTGGAATCTTCCCGCGCATCCCTCTATCGGTGATGATCAGATTACGAGGATTCTGTGGATCTCTAGATTTCCTTTTTTGGCGATTTATCGCTGTTCCGGGTTTCAAAACTGTTAAGTAACATTTACATTCAAAGGGGCTTTGTTTCCTGAGGGACTATTGTTTTCGTTTCGCGATTATGTGTCGAATCACTGTGAAAGTCCGTTTCAACTTTCGAAAAGTGTTGCCACCCAATTTTATCGCCCTGTATTATATTTGAAGAAATTAAATAATGAAGAATCTGCATAAATATATGCAAACATTTTTATCTCCAGCGCGTGAGTCTGTGTATCGGAAGTTCTAAAGATAGGCTCATTTAAAAATTATTTTGCGATATTGCCGTTGAACTGAATTTTATGGTTTAAGTGGGAAGAAGATGATATTTAATAAATAAAAGTAACACACAAAATGTTAGAAACAAAAACGAAATTTTAAATCGGAAACCTTTCAGAATTTCTTTTTTATCAGTTTTTCCGTCCTGTTATGGTATTTCTGCATCTTGGTACGAAATAAGGGAAGTACTGCCACCGCGAATAATTTCGGGTAAGATATTGTCATTTCAAATATTCACCTTCCATTCCTGACTCCATTTAGACGATTTCTTTACGTGACGTCTGTACTTTCGAACGTCCAATAGTCCAATAAAATTCAAAAACATTTAATCAGCATGTCAATAATACTGAGACCATTGCTAAATTGGGTTCCAGCCCATATATATATATATAATTTATTTACTAAATAATATTGATTAATTGATTATATTATCTCCTAAGTTTAATTAAAGTAGAATTATCTTAATCAGATCATACAACATATATATATATATATATATATATATATATATATATATCAGGTAATGAGCTAGTAGATTCTCTTGCACAACAAGTAACAATGGGAATAAATCTACCAGTATTTTATGATACCCTTTCCAAAATTACATCTCAAACATATCGCATTCAAAGATCTATGATTCCTTTCCTCCCTATTGTATCAAATTTCGGTACTGCCTTGTATCCCTTAGCTAAATATTTAGTTTCTAGATTTTCAACTCTATTAGACAATAACATTTACACCATAAAAAATTCAATAGAGTTTGTAAAAAAGGTTAAAAACATTTCTTCTAGAAATTTACTCATGGTTTCTTTTGATGTAAAATCATTATTCACCAATGTTCCAGTGGAGGGTGCATTAAGATGTCTAGAAACCAGACTTCGCAATTTTCATTTCTCTTGCATCGAAATTGATGAGCTAATTTCTCTCACTCAACTCTGTTTGAAACAAACACATTTTGTTTTCCAAAATAAATATTACGAGCAAACTGAGGGATTAGCCATGGGAAGCCCCCTCAGTCCCCTCCTGGCTGATATCTACATGCATTGGTATGAATCAAAACTGTTTGAAACTTTAAACTTCCCGGCATGGTTCCGCTAGGTAGACGATACTTTTACCCTGTTTGAAGGTAATAAAGATAATTTAAATAAAGTTCTTTCAACAATGAATTCTATTGATCCTGCTATTCAGTTCACTTATGAACTTGGGACTTGTAATTCTCTTCCATTTCTCGACATTCTGGTCACACGTAACACATCCAACTTCAGTACTACGGTTTACCGCAAACCTTCATCGGTTTGCCTTCCCCCACACTTTAAATCATGTCATCCGATTAAACAAAAGTTAGCTTCATTTTATTCCTATGTTTTCCGTGCTCTTCAAGTTTGCTCCTCCAAACTAGCCCTTGTTGTCATTCCCTTCTTTCCATCAATTAGCTATAAAGTTGCACATATTTTGCAGAAATTTAACTTTCGTGTTGTTTATTCTCCCATCAATATAATTCCGAGTTCCATACTCAAGGACCCCATTCCGGATATGAATTCTTGGGGTATTTATAGGATTCCTTGCCAGTGTGGTTTGATTTACATTGGCCAAACTAGGAGAGCCTTAAAATTTCGCGTCAAGGAACATGAGGCGTATGTTAGAAAAAAGGACACACAGAAGTCTTCTGTTGCTCAACATTGTTGGTCCGAAAATCACACTTTCAATTTTTCTGCTGCCAAAATTGTTCAAAAAACATCTTCCATTGGAGAACTGGATTTTCTAGAGGCATTTCACATTAAAAAAAAATCTTTCCGTTCTAGTTAACGATCCTAATTCCAATCCATCTTTGCCTTCGGCCTTTAAAGAAATTATGTTTTAGTTTTGGTTTCACCAACAGATGGCGCCACTTGCTTATTCTTGTCCAGGCTTTCTTATCTTATCTAATCATTATTTCCTATCTTGTTCATTTGCGGTTTTGCAGCTGAGGATGGTGGTTCGGTAAAACCAGAAACTAGTCCTGTGAAATTTTTGAAAATATAACGCTGATTTTTGTTGTTTGACTTCTGAATTAGTATCTATGATTACAATAGCAATAAAGATGCACTAATTCTAAAACAGAAGAAAGAGCTTTAATAATTATTTTAAATAAAATTTATGCCAAATGTTTCAACTAAATTGATATCATCGTACTTTACGATTACAACATTATTAACTGGACATGGTCCATTTCTAACATATTTCAATAGATTTAAACCGACATTTGTAATTGTGGTAAAATAGGATGTCCCGATCATTAGGTTATTGAGTGTGAATACACAAAAGAGCATCAATTAAATAAATCTTCAAATCGATTTTGGAAAAAATGGACCAACCTATTAGAACCTTCTGCTTCTATAACAAACTTCCCAAAACAATCGATTACTGTATGAATTACAACAAATAATTTCAAAGTTATTTCATGAACTAATTACTTTTTGGATTCCGATGCTAAATACCAAAACTTATGATATACTTTATGTAATTTATTTTATATATATCAAAATTGACTAAATTCCACAATCATTTATAAAAGATTAATATTCGGACAAAGATCTAAATTGAAATTAGAATTAATTTGCATTATATCAATCCACTGAGACCCTCTGTAATTACGATCATCAGAAACACCGAAATTTATTTACATAATTACTGAATCTTTGATCAAAAATACTTAATACTGAACTTTATGATTTTTAGATCTCAAGAAATTTTGATCTATTGAACTTTATATTACTATTAGTGGAAGTACCGATGCCAGTTGAGTTAGATTAAGACTAATGCATCTAACAACAGCTGTAATCCTTCTCTAATAACAATGCAAAAAATACGATTCAGAGTCATACATTTTTCAATCTGATGCGATATGGAATCCTCACGAAAAATTTCGATAGAAAAATAAACTAATTCTCTCTTATTATATCAGCAACCATGGCACGCAGTTTTTAAAGATTCTCGTCTTTCTAATCAGTTGCTCGTAAAAGCTCAAGTTCCATCCAATATTTCACGTATATTCAATTTTAGTCCATTAAATGTGGCAAAACATTGTTCGTAATTGGTCAGAAATCAAAAACGCGAAAAACAAACAAACAAACACACAAACAGATATTCTTCTTTATATATATATATATATATAGCTTTTGTAAAACTTGCACATTTTTGACAACAAACTCTACGATTTGAAAGCGAGCAGTAGCAACACTTTTCGAAACAAAGCAGATTTTTTATCTCCAACGCGCGAAACTTTTGCCACTCGGAAAAATGAGTGCGAAAACGAGTGTTTTCAGAGTTTTTTTTTAATTAATACCTCGGCTGATTAAAGTCGTTAGAAGATGAGAATAGTCGAAATGGCTTCCCGCGAATTTTTGGAATCGGGAATAATGTATTTAATGTTTGGTAATCTATTTTTATATCACTGTAAAACTTAGATATTTTTTATTAACCAACTCTAGGATTTGAAAGCAAGTAGTGGCAACACTCCTCGAAATAAAGCAAACTTTTATCTCCAGCGCGCGAGACTGTTGCCAGTCAGAAATCTGAGGGCAAAAATTAGCTTTTTCAGTGTTTTTAATTAATATGCCTGATTTTAGCTTTTTTTTTTTTTTTTTTTTTTTTTTTTTTTTTGGGAAGAAGTGGACATCGACCTTTACCAAGAATTGTAGAATGTTTCGTTACGATAGCTATAGTAGTGAACGAGTTATTCCCGAACAAACTACAAAGACATTCTTCTTTATTAGATTGAACTTGAATCTTGAACTAGAACTTTGAATTGTTAATTTTACTAGACTCTTCAATTAATTATTGTATTAAACTTCATATTATATATATGCCTATTGCATACATCAAAATTAGCTCAATGTAGCATGTAAATGCAAGGAAGACTATGAATAACATTCACTGTCATGAAAACATGATTGTAAAATATTCACTGTAAAAGCTTCTGTAAAAAATTCCTCCAATAAATTAATTCCTTTGGGTGGGCTTTTCTGTTAGGTATTATTTTAGGTTGGAAGACCTCTCAGTGTTGCAAAATGCAACAAATGTACGTTCGGGCAGAATAAAAGTCTCTTTTTTTTAGAAATTGTTGTAGCATCTAGTCGTGCAACTTCCTTTTTTTATTGCAATTTGCAGTAACAAAACTGTATATATATATATATGTAATAATAAAATTCTATAGTCAAGAATACACTTAAAATTCTAACTGTATGTTCTTCTCATTTTTAATGGCGACGTTCTCTTCTTTGAAAGTACGTGGAATTAAATCCAAAGCCCCGTAATCAAGTTGTTTTTCCCGCCTTTTCTACACGTACAGTTTTAGAATGTTCTGGAAATATTTCAAGCGAACTGGTTTGGCTGACAAGGCTGACGTCATTTCATGGAAGCTCCGACTTTCCAGAGGCTATAAAAAGACTCGCAAAAGGAATATCGGGGCTTTTTCTGAAATGTTAGGATGCAGTAAACTTCATACAAAATGTTATTAGTAGTTCTTTTTTATTTACTCCAGAGATCAAATTTTTGTAATTGCTATTTTCTCCTGAAATATAATAAATGGATCCTGTTTTTTAAAACTATCGTCTGATAATTTAAGCTACGACTACATTGATGATTCTTCAACAATCTATTTATTCCTGACAAAAGCTGGTACATCACACATATATATATGTAAAATATTTACTAAAGAAATATTGATTATATTATCTCTTAATATTAATTTTAGTAGAAGTATCTAAAAAGAGTGAAGCCATAGGTAGTAAGTTTAATTCCGGAAATTGTTTTAAAGTAACTTGAATGTAAATTGTTAAAAATGTTTTACAGGGACTTGAATTAAATCATGAATAGCAAAATTTCAAACTTTGAAAAAGAAATTAAATTAAAAGCAAGTAATTATTGCTATTGATCGGAAAAAGATCATATAACATTTATATGTATATATATTATAAGTAAGAAGAATGTTAAAAGGCTAATACTAAAAGTACATTTGATACTATAGTTCCTTAGCAAAATTGTAAAATCTTGTAACAACTAGAAACACGTAATAAGGGACCAAAAATTAAAAACAAAATTTTTATATCCGTCCTGCCCTATAGCTGCAAAATTGAAGTAAAATTAACTTAAAGCATATTTGGTACAGTGTTATGTTTTATTTTTGTTACAAGGTTTCGAAGGCATGTGGAGGAAATTCTGGTACATCTGAGATTCGATGTTTCGTTTTTATATGAATTTTAATGCCCAAAATGAAAATCTAATTGATTCTTTATTCGGTTTTTGATCTCAAATGAGCCAGGGGAACGAGAAACGTTTTCGAAACATATTAATCGACTTTTATGAAGCTTTATATCAATTTCCCCTGATGAGTTCTCGTTTGGAGTTTCAGTAAAAGAAGATTATTTTTTATATTTTTATTATATTGTATATTTTTTCCTTTTTGCATTATATTTTTCGAGAAGCGAAACCCGAGGTCGTCCTGTACGAACAATATGTTCAGTTTCAAAGCGTACACGAGCTAACTTTGTAACGAACTGCTTAAGTTATAGATCCTGAGGAAGTCATATGTTAAACTAGTTTAATATTAACTAGTATTTAAACTGGTAGATGTTATCTATTGGCTGTATATTAAATTGAATAAATCTGTACATATCTACGGATCACATTTCTACAGGCTAGTAGGTTTTTATAAAGCTAGTAGCCTCTATAAGTGAAAGAAAAATAAACAACAACCGTGCTCTTTCTGGAAGTTGAATCACCAGTCTTCCAGTTGCTAGTTCGACCTACCCCCGGGGGTCGACAATAGAGAACTTTGCGAAGCTACTGGCTAGGATCTGTACCTAGGCAGTCTCGGCCAAAGGGGTATACAAATTGGGTATACAAATTATGAACCTAGTGGTTCTAAAAGCCCCGCAAAGATCTCGTATTTCTCGGTGCGGTGGTCTGGCAAGTCCTAGAGCTCAGGGCTCTAGTAGCCAGGGGTGGCATCCCGGGTACTGCCAGGGGGTGGCGCCTCGGGTATGATGGGTAATGTCCTTATGCGATGGGTAGCCCGTGTAACTGGCAGGTAGCAAATCATTGACAATGACCAGTGTCGCAAAAGCCATACGTCTCTCTCTCTCCCAAGGTGATAGGGCACGGTTTGAACACCTGCGTCTGGTTCGGCGGGGCGAGGGAACTCTTAGTGTTATTTAGTTGACGGAAAAAGGAATACCCAGAGTTGCTAGCTGGGTATGCGATCACTTAATCACGGAAGCATCTACAGGGGTTTACGATAATTCCTTACACACTACTTACATTTTCTGTCTCCTTTCTGCATGCCTTCGTGGTGTAACGGATAGCTCACTCGGCGAGTATTCGAGAGGTCCAGGTCCGAGTCCCGGAAAGGGCATTGCTCATATTTTCCATCTCCTGCTTCCAAACACACCTAATGTTTCTACAGTGGCGCCCGAACTATAAGGTGGTGGATGATGATCCTTCGCCACCAGGATTTGGCGATTGGGTCCCCTAATCCCCAGTCGCCCTTTAAACGGGGAACTATATAAGGTCAGAGAGTAATATACTATTTATCAATCAATACATACATGTTAATTTTATGACAATGCTGCTACACTGCCGGTCATCCAAAATGCAACACCACAAAGGAAGCAGTTTGGAAACATAAATAAGGCTTGAATCCTAAATAGACTTCAATAAGACATGCACGTCATATATGTGAATTACATCACGTAGAAGCACTACAGAAAGGGGGAAAACAGATTGTTTTTAATACAGGAATGAAGGAATTTTTCCAAGCATCCATTACTGTGATTATTATCTTTTATTTTATACCACAGATTGCAGTTGCAATGGTATGTTCAATGATATATTCAAATAGCAGTTGCCAGTGTGTATGTATTACAGTTGCAATGGAGTATTTAAAGTATTTTAAGATATTCTCTCCTTCGGGCATGCCTTCGAGGTGTAACGGTTATTCGTTGCTCATTTTTCGTCGACATTGCTCATTTTTCATGTCTCTCGTTTCAAAATAACCTAATGATTCTTCTATTTCATAGGTGTGATAAATTATGTTCTAAAATCTAAATTTTATTTTAAATCATGTGTGATGAAATGTAAGTATATCTACATTTTGTTTTTGCGTGAATTATTCCGTTTTTCAATCTCTTAGAAATTAGGAAGGAAGTTTAAAAAATTGTGAAATAGTGCAAATTCCCTTACTTTAACGATACTAGGTCAAGGTGGCCAGAAGCATCAACTGCTATCCTAAAAAAATACGCCAACAGCTCATTCTTCTTGGCGATCCTGTCCCCTATCGGCAACCCCTGAGCAGCAAACGTTGTTTAAAAAATATCCCCCTCCCCCAGATGCACGGCCAAGAACAAGTCGCTGAGTTACTAGTCGGTGATAAAAAGGTAGTAGGCAAAGAAATAAATAAAGCGGGGACCGTATCTGTCTCGTTTCCGAGCCTTGTGCCATAAATGGGTCTGGGCCCTTAAATGACTCTTCGCCCAAGACGCAGACGAAATAAACATAATGGGTGAGATGAACTCTATCTGATAGCAATTGAGTGGGAGGCAGAGGGGGGCGCTTTTATTTCGAGTACCACGGCTTAGAGAACAGTGGCGTAAGGTGATTTCTCTTCTCCTTTTAAACGCTGCCTTCGACGAAATGTGTGAGGACTCGTAATAAAGTTCCCAGGAACAGCCTAATTGTAACCAACCAATAAGTGAACTTAAAATATTAGAACATATCCAGCTTCGTCGTCAACCATTACATTAGACAGTTCATCTTACAAAAGCTTTTTCTGTCAGTATATTTGTAGGATTCTTCACTGCTTTTTTCTAAGATGAAACGTCGAGGAACCTAGTGACCTATGTAGCTACTTATTGCTGAGTTCAGAACAACTAAAGATGTAGACCCGAGAAGGGTTAAAATACCCTTTTATTGACTCAGATAAGAATAACAGTCGGCTTCTTCTCGGGCTTACAGGAAAGCCTCTATTCGGGCTTGAACTCAGAAGAAATAAGAACTTAACTATTATTAAATAAACGAGACTTAACCGAAGCTCACACGAGTACCCAACGCAGTTGGCCTTCAATTTAAACTAGCCGGCGAATATCAAAAGGCACGTAACATACGGCCGAGCGTTAATGGCTTCAAGAGGATTAGCCTGAAGGTAAACACGCACTACTCAAGATTCCTCGCACTCTGTATCGAAGTAACTAGTTCCCTGTACGTGCTCCGTGCTGGCATTACGCGCCCAGTGGCGCCCTAGAAGAGTTCCGGGGGTTAAACCCCCTTCCCCGCACTTCAGACCCTGACACTAATCGCCATTCGGCGATCCTGATCATCTAAAGGCTACCTGCCAGTCGTTCGGGCTGCCCGTTGCAGTGGGACATTACCCATCGAACCCGGAATACTACCCCCCCCCGCGGGCTACTACAGCCTCACTGCTCTAGGACACGCCATACCAATAAGTGACCTTTCCGGGTTCTCCAGAATCACTAGGTTCATAAATTTTATACCCCCGTGGCCGAGACTGCCTAGGTAGAGATCCTTAGCCAGTAGTTTCGCAGAGTTCTCAACGTCGACCCCCGGAAAGGTCTATCAAAGTAAGTTGAACCTTTCTTAAATACTTTATAAGGTATACCTCCCGCTTTCCTAGCGTGCCTCCGTGGTGTAGTGGTTCTGCACACTGGGCTGGTATTCCAGAGATCCGTGGTTCGATTCCCGGCGAAGGCGTTTGCTCATTTTTCATCTTGCCTGCTTCAAAAAAAAAAAAAAATCCTAATGTCTCTACAGTGGCGCTCGAATTAAAAGGGTTGTGTATGATGACTCTCCACATCGAGGATTTAGCGATTGGGTCCCCTAAAAACCCCAGTTGCCCTTTAAAAAGGAGAGTATACAAGGTGTATCTCCCGCTTTCCTAGCGTGCTTTCGTGGTGTAGTAGTTCCGCACGCTGAGCCGGTATTCCACAGGTCCGTAGTTCGATTCCCGGGGAAGGCAGTTGCTATTTTTCATCTTGCCTGCTTCTAACAACTCATTCTGGTATTGAGTTTAAGTGGAAACAAGTATTGATAGGAAAGGGCTTTAAAATTAAAATAACCGTTATAAAATAAAAATATATCTTACAAATTAATGCGTCCTAGTTAGACGAATTTAACAATTTCGCCATGGATGAATTCAGTAATTATCAACATGTAAGCATTTTTAATCCAATAATTAATCAATGTTTATTTTGGTGAACCTGTTTTATAAATGAATTTTTTAAGCTTTGGAATAAAATTTCCTAGAGTAATCTAATTGTAACCAATTAGCACTGCGAACTAAAATCTTAGAACATAGTGCCCTTCACTTTCAACGATTTTAAATGTACAGAGTGTAATTTTCATAATAAACTTTCCTGACGATGAATTCAATAGTTCTAATTATATGAATTTAATAATCCCACCGTGAATGGACAAAGCAGTCCACAATTAATATTCTTAATTTGATAATTAATTGGCATTTATATTAGTGAATCTGCTTTGGATAAATTCGTTATTCTTCGATATAATTTTAAAACGTATGATCCATTAAATTAGAAACCTTAATCTTGATAAGTATAGAACTGGACCTTCCTATAAATGGTCATTAAGCGTTAACCACTTTACCGTCTGAAAAACTCAAATATTTGCTTCTTTTATTTTCCTTCAAAGATAAAGGTTTTGCTTCTGAAACTGGCCTTAGAAATATTTATTCTCTTTCACAAGCTAGCAAGACTTATTTAGAAAACGGTCTACTTATATTCAAGAATGTTGAGCATCGTTATTTTCACCTTATCCAGGAGAAAAAAATTATTTTGTGTCTTTTACGCTCTTATCTGAAAATTAACAAAGACGATCTCTCAAAGACACGCTTTCAAATGAGCAGTAGTTCTCATTGCCAGCTGAAAGTGGCATGGAAGTGCATTCCTATTTCCCGATTTTTTAAGTGAACTGTGCTTTATCATAATACAACTCCATTCTGGAGAAAGGGTTATAATGTATTTCTCCCTCTTTCTTAGCATGTCCTCATAGTGTAGTGGTCAGCACGCTCGACGCGAATTCGAGAAGTCCGTGGATCGATTCCCGGCGAGGGCATTGCTCATTTTTCACTTCTTCCTACTTCCAAAAAATCCTAATGTCTTTACAGTGGTGCCGGAACTAAAAGGGTGGTGGATGATGATTCTCCACCATCAGGATTTGGCGATTGGATCCCCTAATCCCCAGTCGCCCTTTAAAAGGGGGAGTTTGTAAGGTATTTCTCTCGGTTTCTTAGCATGCCTTCGTAGTGTAGTGGTCAGCAAGCTCAGCGCGAATTCGAGAGGTCCATTGTTCGATTCCAGCGAAGGCATTGCTCATTTTTCACTTCTTTCTGCTTTCAAAAAATCCTAACTTATCTACAGAGTAACTAATTAGGCCATTCCTTTTTTTTTTTTTTTTTTTTTTTTTTTTGGCCGCATTCCGGATATTGAAAAAGACGCAGCAACGAGTCTTTTTTTTTTCGGGGCAGAGGTTACGGTCCGGGCCACATTTAACTCCGAGAATGTGTCTCGTTGCTGAAGCCTGACAACACTTTTCAAATCGACGATTCTGTCTCATGGGAAACAATGAAATAGTGAAATGCATTTGCCTGAATCTCATTGATGCTTCCGCATTTATAATTTGATTCCTTTTTAATATTAAAGTGTTAAAGGTAATCCTGCTATGTTTATCTGTGATGCAGAAATCAGTAGGCCTAGTTAGCAATCGCAGTACTCAGGTTCGATCATCTGTGAGGGCCTAGTTGATATTTGAAGATCTACTTCAAGAAACCTAACGATCTTATAAGACTAAATTATGTATTGTAACAAAAGACTACAAGAACATCTGCCTTTCACAGGGTCTCTTTCATGGAAAACTTGTTTTACATTTATGGCAGGCTTTGGAAACATGGTTCAATTTTCAGGTTACACTTCGGTAAAGCCTCCTTGAAGCTTCAGAGCATCTAAAACTGATTTTAAAAGCACTGCTGCCCTTAAATCAGTGCTTTTAAAATTAAAACACCATGAAGGTTTCACTGCAAAGTTTCACTTTGTTACACCGTGAAGGTTTCACCACCCTCAGCTGCATGCGGTTTTGCAACTGAGGATGGTCAAACCTGAGGAACCATCAAAACCTGTCCTGTGAAAATTTTGAAAATATAACGCTGATTTTTGTTCTTTGACTTCTGAATTAGGAAAAAATTCTTGTCAATATCTTTGAAGCGCATAAGGCTTCCATATCGAATTTTGCTCAGTGCAAGACTCAATGATGTCTAGTCGCGGAATTCAAATTAGGATTTCTTTTTCCATTGACGCATAACATTTTTTTACGTGAGATTAAATTGCAAATTTGCTTTTTATAAAAAAATGAAACAGCTTCGTTATATAAAAAGCACGCACTAAGAAACTGAGATACACTCTGAATACGACATAATTTTACCTGTGCGTCATAAGTTTTCCGTCACATTTTATTTGGTGAGTTGACGATGGCTTCCGATAGCTTGTTTTGTAGAGTTGTGTGTAAAACAAAGTTTCTTAGGCTTGACAGTTAACGACGGCGTCTGACATGAATGCTGAAGATGCTTGAAGATTATTTTTCTGTCTGATCTAAATCCTCACAGTGGCCGACAATTGTTATTAGTTGCTCATTTCTTATGAAAGGGTTTATCTCTATAAATCTATCTTTCCCTGGTTTATTCTTAGGGAAGGTAATACAATAGAATCACGATTAATCGATATTTTAAGTGTAATTATGGCAATACATATTGTTACTCACAAAACTTCAGAATACATTAGGTCTATCACACAACAAGCTGGGTGAGCTTCATTCTTTCATATATCTTAGTACCTGAAATCTTAGGAGCATATTTTTTTCTTATGTAAGAAGAGTGCTTCCTATTAGATTTTTCGGAGTTATTGTTGTTTCGGTGTAATACATTTTTCGAAAGTCTTAATTAAATTTTAAAGTCTTAAAAATTTAATGTTGTTATTAGTAGCCCAAAGGGCATTAGTCCAGAACTTCATTTAGGCCTTTTGCGTCGAAAACTTTAAAAGTCTGAATCACTTTTCGAATTGTTGCCACCAAATATTAGCGCCCTGTATTATATTTGAAGAAACTAAATAATGAAGAATCTGCATGAATTTATGTACGTTTCTCTCATTGTGATAAAACAACGCCATCCAGTTTTGGATAACGTACGTCTCCACCCGAATATGGGAATCTGGAAGCCGGCATTTGGAACATGGGATTTGTTTTATTACCTATCTCATATTTTGTAAGGCATGTATAAATTTTTGATCAACAAATTCAACGATTTCAAAGAGATCCATGGCAACACTGTATGAAAAAATGAAAAAAAAAATATTTTTAACTGCAGCGCGCCAGACTGTGCGTCGGAAATTCTAAAGCTAAGCTCTTTCAAAATTATTTTGTGATATTGCTGTTGAATTGAAATTTAGGGTTTAAGTGCGAAGAACCTGGTGCGTAATGTAGAATCTGAAAGGTTTCAGATTTTTTTTATTGATAAACTGAAATCGATTATTAAAAAATATCTGATTTTAATATACTCTGCTCTAAATTAGCATGTTTATTTCACTTAGTTACTTTTTATGGAAATTTCATTTCTGGTACTGATACTGAAATTAAATGGTGCGTCTTTTAATCGATTTTATCTTAGATTCGAAGATGCACTGAAAGATTAAAAATTCCTCAGTTATCCAACTATTTGTTCCTAAAATCCAAAATTGGCGGAGCATTCACAAGAAAGTCATACTGTCTTGATCATAATTCCAAGATGAGTTTGTTAATCGTGTACATGGATTTTTTTTTTATTACAGATAGGCTGCCTTAGTGATTTGGACACTTTTCTAAATAAATGCATTCCTACTTGTTTAAAAATACTGGTACCAATGGCCAGCTTAAAGGATTTATAATGCGGCTTCATGGTTTGAAGATGTTTCCAGTGAGTTATAGAAAGAAATAAGGCTACAAAAATGCTGCCTTATCATATACCGTATTTTCAGGCGTATAAGACACACTTATTTTTCTTTGAAAATAGCAGTGAAAAAGGGAGTGCGTCTTATACGCCTAAACTGCTTCTTATACGTCGATACTTATTACGCCGATTCGTCGTTTGTGAATGGATCAAAGCTTCATGGGATGCTGCGAAAACAGAGACAGTGGTTAAATCATTTAAGTGATGTGACATTAGTAATACACTTAATGGTGCATAGCAAAATTTTTTGTGTGAGGACACAGATGCTGATTTAGAAGAGGTTTCAAGTGACTTCAGGTCAACTCATTTAGCTCTGGTGATGAGTGTCTGGATTTTAATGAAGGAAATTAAAAGGTGTTCTTTCCCAGATAGATTGGGTATTACAGAAACTATTACTTTATATTTAAAATACTGTAAATTCATTATAATGATCAGTGATAATGTTTTATAATTCAAAGTTATGTAGAAAAAAGAGGGTGCGTCTTATATGCCGGCAAAAGACGGTAATTCATTGAAGCGTTTTATAATTGTTAGCTTTCAGCTCAGATTATTACCATCTTCGTTTTATGTTAGTTCTCAATTTGTAGAGACATTAAGTGTTTTTTGAAATCAGGAGAAATGAAAATTCAGCAACGCCAGGAATCAAACCACAGACTTCTGGAGTACGCGCTCAGCTTGCTAACCACTACACTACGAAGGCATGCTAAGAAGGCGGGGGAGAAATACCTTATATACTCCCCCTTTTAAAAAGCGACTGGGGTTTTAGGGGACCCGATCGCCAAATCCTGGGGTGTGGAGAATCATCATCCACCACTCTATCAGTTCGGGCACCACTGTAGAGACATTAGGTATTTTTGGAAAGCAGGAGAAATAGAAACTGAGCAACGCCCTCGCCGGGAATCGAACCACGGATCTCTGGAATACGCGCCCAGCGTGCTGACCACTACACTACGAAGGCGGAGGAAATACCTTCTAAATTATCAAATGCAATGGCGGCTTAGATATCTTGGATAATAGTTGACGTTCGTCTGTCCAAAATACGTTGACTATCCAAAGCTCTGTACTTATAGCTCCCTTGTATGGAAGGTATGTACGCCCTGGAGGACGAGAACCCCGTGGGGGGGGTGCTTTGGTCGGTTGGATTGACCTTTGGATGAATCCGGCGCTGTGTCTGGGCGCCCGATGCGAGATTCCTGTGCGGCTCCACTCAAGACATATCTAGATAAAGTAGGAAGTGGTGCTGTACCGATTAATCGCTACGGTAAAGGTTCGGAGGTCCATGAAACTGCGTATCCGTATCAGTGCCCACGTCCACTGTCACTTGTCACTGTCATCCAAAGCAAGATATAATCCTTTTATTCTAATTCTCTAAAAGAGTAATTAGAAAAGACTATCTTTTACGATTTCGATATTTGCTTCTCTTTGCTTTCACATCCAGCTTCGAAAACGGCAGTTTTTTTAACGAAAGAACTAACCATCGTCAAGAACTAATTCGTCATGGACTAGACATGGCTAGTCTTAACATATCACTCTCGTTACGAAGACGGGCAGATCGGTTCAGTGCATTCATTCTGCGAGTGACTCACACCGCTTTGCTTCGGAGCCGTGTGCAGCATCTGGGCAGGAAACAAAACTTTAAGCGGCGATTAGAGGAGACCGGGGGGTCAATGGTGGAACGGCAGCGCTTACCTCTCTTGCGCTGAGATAAGAGGAGAAGCCGAGGCAGGATTAGGAGTGGATGTGGGCTTTCAGTCGGGTCTTAGAGAGCTATTTAGAAGCAAATAAAGATCCCTCAAAACAGAGATGAAAGGAGGGCGAGTCGTGGTACGAATTGCAACTCGCCCAACTCAATGTGTTGGTTGTTTAGACATCTATTACGTAGGTCCAATGAAATTTTGGAAGCTAGGTATGTTGATTCGACTTTTTAACGTAAACTCCAGAGTTTAAAACTAAATGAATTTTTCAGCCAGCTAAAAGAAATAGCTAACTAATAATTACTTACATTAGTAGCTATAATTTCTGATCTGGCTTTCTTTAAAATGTCACCTCTTTATTTCAGGAAGCCTAAATGGAATTTTTGTGTATTTTTTGTAACCAACATAATTATTATAAAATTTATCGTTAAATTTATTTAAACTGTAAGAGATAACATTTAACCTTTTGACTACGAATTTTAAAAAAGAGAGAGAGAGAAATTAAGGAAATCTGGGAGATTTTACATTTTATAGCACGATAATAACTTTTTGTGTATTTATTAAATATCATGTTCTTCGCCCTTAAAGCATAAAATTCAAGTCAACAGCAGTAAAAGAAAATAATTTAAAAACAGCATATCTTTAGAATTTCCGATATACAGTCACGCGTGCTGTACATAAAGAAAAGTTTTTTTCCCCATATAGTTCTGCCATTGCTCGCTTTGAAATGCTTGAGTTTGTTAATCAAAAATTCGTTAAAGTTTTACAAAATTTTAAATAGTTAATAAAACAAATTCAAAATTTGGGCTTCCGAGTGCCCCTGTTCGGTTGGAAGAATATGTTATTCAAAACTGGATGGCTCTAGGTACTGTCGGTTTTTTCACAATGCGCAAAACATTCATGTAGATTCTTCATTATTTTTCAATATAATACATGGCGATAATATGTAGTGGCAACAGTTTGAGAAGTGAATCGAAGCAAAATGTCATTTTGAAATTAATAACCCTTCTGGGCGTACGACCTTTCAGCTAAAAATTTTTACCCCCATTTCAAGTGAACAGAAATATGGCAAATTTAGCATTTGAGTTTTTTTATGACAAACGGTTTTCAAACCAAAGGCTTCGAAACATATGTCCCAACCGTAGTTAATGGCAGGATACATATGTCCCACACGTAGCGATTGCCTTAAGCACACCTATTATTCTGGAAAATTTTATTATATGAAATAGGTTTTACATCGTATGGTTCAGGGTAAAGCATTCTTTACATTACCCAGCATTATACATTGGGCAGATCGTATTTGTTCTTCTTTCTACGTTTATTTGTGTACAACGAGCACGGCGGCTTCTCGATTTTCCAACTATTGGACTATGATCCCCAACATTCAGGAGATTCCAAGTACTTTTGAACCCAGCAAGTAATTTTAAAACTTTTATTGGGACATCTAATGCCCCGCTAGTCAAAGGGTTAAAATGAAGCATGCAGTTTTCAGTGATGAAGATAAATATAATAATGTATCTATAATCTATAAAGAAGAATGTCTGTGTGTTCGTTCGTTAATAACTCAGTCACTACTATAGCTATCGTCATCAAACTTTCTACAATTCTTTTCTGGGTTCTGGAAAAGGTCGACGTCCATTGTTTTCCAAAACCAAAATAGCTAAAATCAGAGATATTAATTAAAAACGTTAATTTTCGCCTTCATTTTTTCGAGTGGCAACATTCTGCCACGCTGGAGATAAAAATCTGCTCTACTTCGAGAAGTGTTGACACTGCTTGCTTTCAAATCACGTAGTTTATTAATAAAAAATTTCTAAGTTTTACGAAATATGGGATAAAAAATAGCATTGCCAAGCATTAAATACATTATTCCCGACTCCGAAAATTCGCGGGAAGCCGTTTCGACTGTTCCCAACTTCGTACGACTTTAATCAGCCAAAATATTAATTAAAAAACTCTGAAAACATTCATTTTTCCGAGTGGCAACAATTTCGCGCGTTGGAGGTAAAAACACTTTGATTCGAAAAGTATTGTTACTGCTCGCTTTCAAATTGTAGAGTTTTCAAAATCTCTCTATATATATAAGGTAGAATGTCTGTTTATGTGTTGTGTGCTTGTTCGAGTTATTGATTTCTGATCAATTATGATCAATTTTTTACCACATTTAATTAAATAAAATTGAATATAGGTGAAATATTGGAGGAAACGAGTTTTTATGATCATAGAAAGACGGAAATCATTCAAAACTGCATGCCATTGTTGCTGATATAATGTGAGAGAATTAGTTTAATTTTGTATCGAAATATTTTATGTGGGTTCAATGTCACATCAGAGTGGAAAATGTATGACTATGAATAAAACTTTTTCATCGTTATTAGTGAAGGATTACAGCGAAATCATTCTCTTTGATGATAGATGCATTACTCTGAATCTAACTTAACTGGCATCGGGAATCCGCTAGTTGATATATAAATATTATATAATGCGTAAGACTCGTTTTTACGACCACACATTGTCATAAGATTTCAACCATCATAGCCTTCATTGTTGAAATATCGAGATGATTTTTTTTATAAGTATTAAACCAGTCATCACGAAAATGCGTCTGTTATTTTATTATCAGTTATCATAATTGATTAAACAGATTTCTTCTTTCCTAGTGGCGACAATAAACTAATATAAATTTCCAATGAACATTTTCAAGTAAATAGACAAGTTCAAGACGGAACATATGTTTAAAAGAAAAAAACAAACAAAATATCCTTTTATGTCCAACTCAAATATGATTTTATATTTGAGAACCTTTTCTGCTTTGTTGTTTTTTTATTCGACAGCGAGTGTTTTCCCAAGAGAAAAACATTTAAACTCTTCGAAGAGTTTGTGCCGAGTTTTGACAGCAAGCGTCGATCAACCGTCTCTTGGGGTCTGTCGAGAGACAGAGACATTCAGAGGCAATATCTTCCACAACCTGCCTCCAAGCGATCTCCCCTCCCTTTAATGAAGAAAACAACAACATTTGCACTGTGAGCGAGCACAATTTTTTGCAGAAGGGAAGGAATTTTTTCAAGAAAAGATAATATAATGCTTTTTTATGTAGCTGGAGCTTAACATAACATACTTATGACTTGTGTATACAATTGCGCGTATATTTTTCAGAAAGACAAATTGCTGCCTTATTTTGGAGACAATTTATTATTTACTGTTCCTTTATCTCATAAAGCTACAGTTTCTTTATCTTTTATCATATCATTATCTTTGTTTCATTATTCTTATAAACTTTATTGTACTAATAAATCGAGTTGCACAATGAAAACAATGAACTCTGAAACTTTCCTTCGTTATTTCTAGTAAGAAAATTTAAAATGCAAAAACGTCTGGAGGGTGATGAAGTGATACATTTTGGCCACATTCAGAACATTAACCCACTGAATCATAAATATTCTCAGATATTATTAGCCTAAAGGACGTTTTCCCAGAAGTGCTATTCATTTCGTTTTGGCATTTTGCATCGACAATTTTAAAAGTCTGAATTACTTTTCAAATTGTTGCCACCAAATATTATCGCTCTTATACTTAAAGAAATTAAATAATGAATAATCTGGATAACTGTATGTATGTTTCTCGCATTGTGATAAAACAACGGTACCTAGAGGCATGCAATTTTGTACAACGTACGTCTCCACTCGAATTTGTGCATCTGGAAGCCCAAATTTGGAATTTGTTTTATTATCGGTTTCCTATTTTGTAAAACTTTAACGAATGTTTGATTAACAAACTCAACGATTTCAAAGCGAGGAATAGCAACACACAAACATTTTTTATCTCCAGCTCGCGAGACTGCGTATCGGAAATTCTAACGATACGCTTTTTTCAAATTGTTTTGTGATATTGTCCTTGAATTGAATTTTATGTTTTGACTGCGAAGGACATGATATTTAATAAATGAAACTAACAAACAAAACTTTAAAATACGTAATATATAATCTGAAAGTTCCCAGCTTTTTTAATTAAATTGGGAATAAAGAAAACAATTGGAAATTATGTTTCTGCTTCTTAACAGGTAGTTTAATCAGTTATAATAATGCAAGGACCAAGTTCGAACAGGCAGAAAGCATTCATCGTTGTTTTTAAATTTCTTTAATGGCTATTGAACAGGCTGGCTAAACTGGGTTCTTGTGATTTTCTTCATCCGTGATGTAAGTATGAGCTAAATATTTCAGCTCTGTGTTGCCATAATGAAGTAATCGAGATCCGACGGTGATGAGCATCAGTGCTAATCAAAATGCAATGTTTGGTTTGGTTTATTTGTTTATAACTCGAGGACTATCTGCTTAAGGGTTGGGATGCCTTCATGGAGGATTTTCTTACGGAAACTTTTTTTTGAACTGCGGGAACCATTTTGTCTTTTTTCGATATTGGTCACTGCTAAGGCCGGAAATAGTCGCCATTTTATTGTGGAGGCACCTAAAGGTGGCTACTGCTACCCCATATGAAGGAACGGACAGTTATACCCATGCCTTCTCCGGATTCGAATCCATGCTCTTCGGTATCGTAGTCTTAGGGAAACTGACTCGTATACACGTCACACATGGAGGAAACTGCGAAAACGCCCATGCATCCAGCCGGGATTCGAATCTCGTACAGAACTACCAGCGTTCAGCGATTTTATCACTGAGCGGCTGTTATGCCCCCAAAAGGTAAGCAATAGTATTCAAATTAGAAGTAGAATTTTTCATTTTGTAAAGAAAAATCAGTCGCGATAAGTTCTGATTGACCAACGATAATTTTTGATTGAGATGTTAAATACATTCTAGATTATATTAATTTATTTGATGTTCTAAAAAATTCCTTTTTAAATTAGACTAAATGTTGATTTAGACCAAAATACCGCTAAACCACACATGTAGAAATTTAGGTGCGGTATTTAGATTTATTCTAGAACGTTGTTAGATATTCCACGCCATTATTGTCTATTGAAAAGCATTGATTTAAAAAGGTTAAGAAATATTATTTAATTGTATTTTTACTTCCTTCTACGAAGTAATGGAAGTAGCAATGTAATCGCAAAAATTTTCGGGTATCGTATTTCAACGAAAATATCCATTTTGACCGCTTTCTAATGCATTTGGACGATGTTTTTGAGTTACATCTGAACGTACTTACAGAATAAAGGACTCTTTTTCTCAAAATGGATTGTAAAATGGATATAAAATAGATTCAGAAGAGATTTTTATTTCATGCTGTCTGTTCGTATTCACGTACGTATGTATGTATCTCGATAACTCAAAAGCGAGCAGATTCAGAACTTTAAAATTTTGTATATGGAACTGCTATAACATGTAATTTTACAGCTCTGTGCTCGGTTGCAATCAGCTGCACCTAAAGCATATAAATGTAGTCTGTTATCCGGTTCGGTGAGCAAAGTTTTTTTTATTCTTATATGTTGGCAAACTGGGAATTTTTGCTTTAAATGTTAATTATAAAATTAATTTAATTGAATTATGTTCAACGATGAATGCTTTCTGCCTGTTCGAACTTGGTCCTTGCATTATAATTGAATTATGTTAATTGAATTATGTTCTTCAATTTTTCGGTTATGGTTTTTACGCTTTTAGTAAATCTGCACGTTTAAATTGTAGAATTACCAACAATTTAAAATTTGTTAAGCCTAACGAAGACGCCATTTGTTTAGATTTCAAGCTCTTTATAGAATAAAGAATTAAGTCACTTTCTGCACTAACTTTAGTGTTTCTTTGCCGAGTGGAACCAAAAGTAAACTTTCAGTTTTGTGCAGCAAAAAATCTTTCTGGTCGCTGGCCGAATTGCTTGTTTCTTGCGTAGAAACTCTAATTTTAATTGTAAAAAAAAATTAACTGTTTTCGGTGTTTTATATTTTTCTGAATTTTTTAATTTTTAATGACGATGTTTTGAGTTTTCGCGTATTTTTGGCTCGCCGTGAAGTGAGAATTTAACTGATTGAATGAGAAATATATGCAATGAAATTAGAGGAAATAAGTTTGTAAATGAAATGCAACAAAAATTATGCATAATTGAATAGGCTGTGGAAGGATTTTTGAATTGCATGACTGTTTTGCAATATTCAGTAGATCTTGCATTTAATGTTAATATCGACCAATAAAAAAAATATGGATTCTAATTTTAAAGTAAACATACACACACATATGCGTATACTCACGTAAGAGGAAAAATACAACTGTAACCGGGATAATTACGAAAACCCTATTAGCTTACTGTATCAGTCATGGTGGTAATACTGACAGTGTCAGTTGCTGAGAAGGCAATAATAAAGCTACTGATCGTCGAAAATTAGACGCAAGCTTATCTATTTAATCAATTAGAATACCTTTTTTTAGCATGATATCTCAAATTCTTTTGCTAATGTAGAAACTGCTGCAGAATTATGGGAATATTTTTTGTAGGAATACTAACATAATTAGAAGAATTATGGGAATTTTTTTTTGATTTAGGCCCATATCACACATGCATTTGTTTCATACGGACAACTGTTTTGGACAATTTTCCTCCCTGGCGTATCATTGAAGGAAAGACGCGCGATTTTTTCCTTCCTTCCCCCCCCCAAAAAAGCACGATGTTTGCTTTTAACCAATCAGCTATCAGCTTGTTTGTAATGGAGTACCAGGTTCCCCTTTACATGTTAACCCAAAAGTGATCTGTGGTGATTGGCTGTTGTGACAAAGCAAAAAAATTTGTTCTAAACAGTTGTTCTTTCGAAATAAACGGATGTGTGATAGCAGCTTTAGAATGTTTCTGTGTTCTATTTCGAGCAGTCTGATGTAGTCAAGAGAATCCATACCTCCCTGACATCATTCAAGATGTCCACTAAGTCTAATATTATAAGAAATTTCATAGAATTTATTCAGAATGACCAATCGTATTTCGAGCAGGCAAATTTCATTCGATCTGCTATTCCAATAACAGCGGTTCGATGACTTTAGAAATAATCGAACTACAAAGTACGGTAGATAGTTTCCTGTAAATCTTGTAGATCAACATTCTTTTCGGCATAAGCAAAAACTCTTAAGCAATAGATATTAAATATAAAATGTGGGCTTCATGGCTCTTGAGCTGTTTCTTGGTGACCACCGACTCGATGATAGTATTTGGTTACTTTTCGGTGACTGACTGACTGAGAATTGTCAGCTGATCCTTATGACGCTGGATTTAGGCGATGCTCCATAGCAGGTCTCAGCAACCTGTGACCAGCATGTCACTGAGTGACCTAGTTCAGAATTTCAAGTGGTTCCGAAAATAAAGTATAATATAAAAAATAGATATGGAACGAATACCTGAAAAATACAATATATATATATACAAAATTCGTAACAATATATAAACCGAGAACAAGTCATGACAATAATATTTTTGCTATGGCGAGCATGCTTTTGTATTTTTAAAAGCATAAAAACAGAAGAAATCGATAAGTTAAGCAACACATAATCTATAATTCCAAAAAAAAATGTTTTTGCCATTCTGTCCGCGTTCGGTTCAAACTAGAAATGCCAGGAAATATTTTCACACGTGAAATTTATTTTAAATAATAATAGAAGCATCTTAACTACCTAAAATTCAGATGCTTGTACTCGTCTAAAGACGATTGCAGTATGAGCCAGGCTTGACTAAACTGACGTCACAAGGTCAGCATCGGGAAAATCATTGATATGGAAGAGAAGAATAAAGTTCATTCAATTATGCCAGTTTTTATAACTAATTGCAACCAAAAAAGGCCGCCGACGCCTGTTCCATAGCGTTGCTGCAGAATGTGTTATCAGTTATTTAGCAATGTGTTTTAAAATGTTGTAATATTATATAGTAAGAAACATGATGCGACGTACCAAGAACAGACCTTGCATCAAGTATTTTGTAAGCCTGCCTTGAATGACGTCATGGACAACTAACTGGAGTACTACATTTCTAATCCTGCGGCGTTCGATAATCAAGTTTTGTTTACTAATGGTTGATTACGATTATACTACCTTTTTAGCTTTGGAATAGAAAATGAACCTGTCGTTAGAAATGGTAGTTTCCAAAAGAGACTGACCACAAAGGTCTAAGCAAATCGAAGGGAGGATGGGCCATCTCAGAAAGAAGCTACTGATCGATCTTCAGAGGCGTGTGTGCCTCTCGTCACGTCGAGCCCAATTTTTCTTTTCTTCCGCTATTTTGTTTCTTGGAACCGAGCTCGCCTGGAAAATAAATGAAGGTCTCCAGCAACGTGATCTCATTTTCGTTCTACGGCATGCTCTAGCAGTTCCTCCTGCCTCCCCCTTTACGTTTTTGCCCTCTTTCTTGGCTCCGGAATGTGACGTCAGCGGAACACGTTCGCCTGCACGTCCGTGGAGTGTTCGAGCATATAAATGTTTTCTTTCTCCCGTGGCACGCATTGCTCTGGCACGGATTGTCATGCTCGTCCGGACTCGGTCAGAATCACGGGGAGGCAAAGGGGAATGGCTCTGTTGTCGACCAATTGTCTTCAGTCTAAGCGCATATTGCCTTGAAGATGAGACACAAGAACTGAGCTCTAATTGCCAGTTAAGGCAGTGAAGTAATAAACTTCAGAAAAGCAGATATTCGAATTTAATAATAAAATCTTGCAGTATTTATATTCACTGCATAAAATCTCCAACCTTTGCTAAAACATTTCCCCCCAATCGCGGGCACTTGGCTATGTCAACATCGGCCACTCCTAAGGCCCGATATGGTGGTCTCTTTATTATGGACGCACCTAATAGGTGGGCCACCTTTGCCTCCTGTCGAAGGACAGACAGTTACACTCATGCCTTCTCAGGGCTTCGAGCCCGGGCTCTTCGGTATTGCAGGTAAACTTCCCTAACCACTATACCGTCTGAGCAGCAAGCTTATTAATGTGTTAACAGAAATAATACAAAAACAATTAAAACCGGAATAAAATGCAAACAAAAAAAATTAAAAACTAGAAAGCTTTCATGGTTTATATTACGTCTAACTGGGTGTTTTTTAACGTTTTGTGTGTTACCTTTACTTATTAAATATCATGTTCTTTGCACTGAAACCATAAACTTCAATTGAACAGCAATATCATAAACTATTTAAAAAAGCATATCTTTCGAATTTCCGATACACAGTTTTGTGGGTTGGAGATAAAAAATGCTTTAATTTTTCGTACAGTGTTGCCATGGCTCGGTTTCAAATCGTTGAGTTTCTGAATCAAAATGTCTTTAATGTTTGACAAAATATGAAATAGATAATAAAAAATATTCAAATTTGGGCTTCCAGTTGCCCATATTCGGGTGGAGGACTACATTACTCAAAATTCTATGTCTCTAGGTGCTGTTTTTTTCACAATAAGAGAACAATACATACATTAATGCAGATTCTTCGTTATTTAAATTCTGTAAATATAATGCAGAGCTCTAATATTTGGCGGCAACAACCGATGCAAAATGCCAAAACGAAATTGATAGCCCTTTGAGGCAAAATGACCCTTTGAGGTAATGGAACCTGTTACTGCTACTGCTTCCATAAGAGGAACATCTCTGAAATTGACAAGTACTTCTGGTAAAATAATTAATTGAATATTGCAGATAATCAGTCTCTAAGGCGAACATTTCCACAGAAGACCGAAATTGCTTGGAACAGGGAGTGATCGTCTTACAGAAGTTTCACTACCTTTAATAAGACGATATAATGGTTAGGGGGCTCACTGCCACACCGAAAGTCCCGATTTCGAATCCTAGAGAAGGCATGGATATTTTGTAAATATATAGTGTCTTCGCGGCATGGGGGCTTTCTAAATATGCGGCGAGCCGAAAGTCCTCTCGAGGAGCTAATGGTAGGGAAGAGGGGTGGGAGACCCTCGGGCCTGAGTTCTACTGTGACCTCTATGGTGTTCAAGGCTCTTGTCAACGACAGGCCCAGTCTTTTTCTCCTTGCACAAAGACTTTCGTGGACTTTTCCTGATTTTATTATGAAACAATTGAGATAAGTCGCAACACCAACAAAAATTGTGTTTATTAAATTGTAGCTTGTAGATACAAATCGGGTAAAGTAAAACTTACTGGTTCTGCTTTAAGTAATAAATAGAACACAGTGAATAGGATACCAATAATAGAAGAGTAATAATAGAAGCTCATAATAGCGTGCTTGATCTAATAATACTTAATAATAGAAACTCAAGACTTATGTAGCTTTGATGTTCAGTCAAAAGGTTAACTTACAAAATTAAAACCTCTTTTACAGCCATTTAAAATGGCGAGTTAAATTAATTTATCTTTACAGCTAGAATCTATTCGGGTGTTTAAAAGTTAATTCAATCCACTAAATCAGGGCCGACGCTAAAGCCGGTGAAGGCCGAATTCAGAGCATTAATATTTTTAGAATTTCGGATGGAATAGGGAGGAAGAATCTCGGAGTCTTAGATTTCCCACCGCACACTCTGCCATTGGCTAGCAAGCACAATGATCAAAAGACTTTCGCGCGGTGGACATTCCTCTATACTGTCTAGACTACCAACGACCAAGCAGTAAAGTCGCTGAACACTTGTAGTTTGGTCCTGGGTTCGAATCTCGGGATGGCTGAATGGGCGTTTTCGTGGTTTTCCACATGTGTAATTTGTATACGAGCCAGTTTCTCTTAAGAAGTCCTCCACGAAGGCATCCCTCACTTTAGGCAGGTAGCCTTCGAGTGTTTTGCCGTAATCGAATAAACCAAAGATTTATTTGGTTGATTTATTTGATTTAATTATTTAAGTTGAAACTTAGATTTAGAAATATCAAGATTGAATTAAGGGGTATCAGCAACCCATACTGACAATGTTAAGTTGGCCATTTTCGATGTACCTTTTCTCCAAATCTGCTGTAGATACAAACTTGAAATTTTTTGTGCAACTAAAGTATATCTATCTGATTATATTGAAATGAGTTTTTGAAACATTTTGAATATTAGAATAATTTACAGAATAAAAAATTTTGCTAGGCATAGTAAAATTTATAACTTTTCTCACACAAAAAAACTTTTTAATTTTTTTTCCTTGGTTTATCACAAAAGGCTTATCTTAGTAAATATTAGGAAACCTAATAAATAAGCCATAAAAATATTAGATACCTGTGACCAGTAGTTTCTAAGAAAAGGTACATCGAGTATAAAAAATAACGTTTAGAGAAAAACGCGTTTTTATGTAAAAATCCTCGTTTATCAAAGCATTCGATGACAGATTAAAACTAGATTTTTTACAGTTCTAATTTTCATAAAGATTAAAGAATGGTATTTTTAGAAAGATACGAGTGTAGAGAATTTGAAAATGCAAAAA
Organism: Stegodyphus dumicola; assembly: GCF_044657685.1. NCBI lineage: Eukaryota > Metazoa > Arthropoda > Arachnida > Araneae > Eresidae > Stegodyphus > Stegodyphus dumicola. The sequence goes on along the minus strand of NC_140773.1, from coordinate 224,176,740 downwards.
TCCGCAAAAACATTTTTTGAAGATTTTTGGGTTCCAGCACCCTTAATTTGATCATTAAGCTACTCTAGGAAAGAAAATAATCATTAAATTAAAAAATAAATGCAAAAAATAAAAACAAAATGAGATAAAATGCGTCGAAGTTTTATGGGCGGGAGGGGTTTTAGAATGAATCTTATTTTTGCACATGCGCAAAAGTTCGATAATGCCGGTTCGTGGTAGAAGTGAGTCAAAAATTAATTTCAGGATTTAACCCTAACAAACAAACACATTGCGAAACCAAACTAAATAAAACAGCGTAAAAAGCAATTGTGAATAAAAATGATTCCAACGTGTTATTATGCAACATTCAAACAGATTTTGAAAAGCTTAAAAAATTAGATATGGAAAATGCTGATGAAAAATTTATGTTATTTCAAAATGTAATCACTTCTTCTTTTTAAATTTTTTCAACCATATTTAATAAAAAGAATAAAAAAATAAAACTGAAATGTTTCAGATTTTAAATTACGTCCAAAGGGGCGTTTTTTTAACATTTTGTGTGTTACTTTTATTTACTAGTTCTTCGAACTTAAACTATAAAATTCAGTTCAAGAGCAACATCGAAAAATAGTTTTAAATTGAGCATATCTTTAGAATTTCCGATGTAGAGTCTCGCACGCTGGAGATAAGAATGTTTTTTCTGTACAACGTTGCCACGGCTCGCTTTGAAATCCTTGAGTTTCATAATCAAAAACTCGTTAAAGTTTTACAAAATATGAAATCGATCACAAGACAAATTCTAAATTTCAAATTTGGGCTTCCACATGTCCATATTCGCAGTAGGATGACGTCATTCAAAATTCGATGGCTCTGTGTACCGTTGTTTTATCACAATGCGAGAAATATAGATACATTTATGCAGATTTTTCACTATTTAATTTCTTCAAATATAATGCAGGACTCTAACATTGGGTGGCAACAGTTTGAAAAGTGAAACGGACATTTATACTAAACCAACGCAAAATTGCAAAACGAAAACAATAGTCTTTGAGGGACAAAGCCGCTTTGGACTTAAAAAAAAAAAAAAAAAAAAAAAAAAAAAAAAAAAAAAAAAAACATGATCTTCATCGCTCAATGCCGAAACATGTTTCTTGGCGTAAGACTACGTGCAGATTGCTGTATGAAATTACCTGGCAGGTAAAAAATGAAAATATATAGTTACAGTCGATGAGGGTTGGATATGTTTATCTGATTGCATTAGAAAATGATCGACTAATACCGAAAAGGAGGAGGAAATAACTGAATATGTTCGTTCAGAGAAAACGAAGGAAGTTTTTCTAAAGGTTTTATGGTTATTAATGGATTCTCTTATAATGGAAAACCTAAAATAAGGAAATTAGGAAAAAATATCAAAATTAATTCAGATAACTATCATAAATATGTTTTAACACCTATTTTTAAAAACAAATTTTATCTCTTTTACCAAACAATCTTCATTGTGTTAAGTTCCATCAGGATAAGGCTATACATCTAAATCGACTGTTCTATTTTTTGAAAAAATGAGAAATGAAACCGTAATTGAAGCTATTCCCTTTACATGTATCCCACTCAAGTCCCTCGTGCGTTTCCTATAGATTACCGCGCATTTGCACTTTCAAAACAAGGTCTTTATAAGCGGCATCCGAAAACATTGGAGGGATTCTGGAAGATTGTGAAAGAGGAGTGGAATAAAATCAACTTTGGTGTTTTAAGAAAAAGAAAACATGAAAAGGAAAGAAAGAAAGTAAACGAAAAAGAAAGAAAGTAAAGAAAGAAAGAAAAGAAAGAAAGAAAGTAAAAAAGAAAGTAAAGAAAGAAAGAAAGAAAGAAAAAGAAACCATGAGTAAATTTCTAACCATAATTCATATCCAAAATTCACTGCCCTTGAACAAAAGTCTTGGTCTAGAACAGAGAATGTAGTTAACCGTCATAAAAACACCCTTGCACTTAAATTCGAAGAATTTCTTTTACAGTCTTCCAGTTCAAGCAGTTCAAAAAATCTTCCCATTGTAAACATTAAGCCAGTAGTTAATATTTCTAATGCTAGTTTATCAGAATAACAAGAAAGAATTATAAATATAATTTTAACTTCTCACAAACCTCTAAACCGTCGATTCCAAAGGTTTTGGCTCCTATCGAAAAAGTTGTAAAGTTCAGTAAAATTTCAGATTCACAGAAGAAAATGATCAGGCATCTTATCGCTCATAATGTGAAATTCAATAATAAACCTTTGAAACCAAATCTAGCCGCGAGAGAAAGAGCTACAATGCGCGAAATTCATTCTAACCCGGACATTATCATTTCAAAGGCCAACAAAGGGGACCAGATAATCGTCATGGATAAGAACACTTACATCGATGGTGTCACTAAACTCTTAAACGAAGGACCATACAATCCGATCCCTAAAGATCCTTCACCTTCGGATATGCCAAAAATAAAACCTGCGATCAAATCTTCGCAAATCCTTTCAAGCAACTTAAAACATTCGCTTATCCCATCTGTTGCGAATTGTGCCAGATTATATGCTCTTCCCAAAATTCATAAAAGTGGTATTCATTTCCGCCCTATCGTATCAAATTTAGGTACTGCCTCGTATCCATTAGCTAAATATTTAGTTTCTAGATTTTCAACTCTATTAGACAATAACATTTACACCATAAAAAAATTCAATAGAATTTGTAAAAAAGGTTAAAAACATTTCTCCTAGAAATTTACTCATGTTTTCTTTTGATGTAGAATCATTATTCACCAGTGTTCCAGTGGAGGGTGCATTAAGATGTATAGAAACCATACTTCGCGAATTTCATTTCTCTTGCATCGAAATCTGTGAGCTAATTTCTCTCACTCAAAAGGGTATCAGACTGAACATATTAGAAAATAAAATTTTAAGGTTTGTTTGTATATAGTAAATCTTTACAAAATTGTGTGCATTTTATTCATTATTTAGAGAATATGTATTCTAAAGTAGCACTTATTTTCGAAACCGAAGAAAAATCTAATAGCTGAGAAGTTCTGTGGGCCAGACGAGAAAAGAAAAGTGGTGGTACAGCCAAAGAAGTAGAGTTAACTCTTCTGCTTCTTAACTCTGGGTATAACCCGTTGTCGGTGGTATTGACGTCTCAGCCCTATCAAGTGGAGTAACATCTGTGTAATAACAATAATAGAAACGGAAAGGTGCAACAATGGCACTGAGAAGGTGAACCGAAAACCCTGCAATTATGTCGTTGAGGTGCAAGCGGCAATTTGCAGATAAACTGTTCGAAGCCCGGGGCACCGCGGTTCATCCAGGATGGGGAGGCAGAGTTGCCAGAAGGGGGAGAACATTCAGAACGATTTCATAATAGCTCAGGGATCATCCATAAATTGATTAGTTGTTAGATGATTTCATATTTAAAATATTCCTAAGAATTGAGAAATGTCGCGAATCGTTTTAGAATTTCCCCATAACACGTTCACTGCCGAGCGATATTTTCAAAAACGGTTCCACCACGCCAACAAATTTTAATTAAATCTAAAATAAAAATACAAAACATGTATTTATGAGAAAGATGTTGAATTTAGATATTTTTTAGCCCAAAGGTTGTTAGCCCAGGAAAGCTATTAATTTTGTTTTGGCATTTTGCGTTGATTCGCTATATACGGCGAATTAATTTTGAAATTGTTGCCACCAAATATTATTGCTATGCATTATATTTAACGAAATAATGAAGAATCTGCATAAATGTATGTACGTTTTTCGTATTGTGATAAAACAACGGTACCTAGAGCTATCCATTTATAAATAACGTAATCATGCACCGAATATGGATATCTGGAAACCCAAATATGGAATTTGTTTTATTATCTGTTTCATATTTTGTGAAGCATTTATAAATTTTTGATTAAGAAACTAAATGATTTCAAAGCGAGCAATAGCAACACTGTACAAAAAATAAATAAATAAATAAATAAAAAACATTTAAATTATTTCCAGGGCGCCAGACTGTGTATCGGAAATTCTATTCTTCTAAATATTTTTAGATATTGCTGTCGAATTGAATTTTATGGTTTAAGTGATGGAACATGATATTTAATAATATATATTTAATAAATAAATAAACACACAAAACGTTTAAAAAAAACCTTTTGGGCGTAATATAAAATCTGAAAGCTTTCAGTTCTTCTAGTCTAAAAGGGCAATTTGCCCAGAAGGACTATTAATTTCGTTTCGGCATTTAGCGTTGATTTACTACAAGCGTTGTTTCAATTTCCAAATTGCTGCCACCAAATATTACCGCCCTATATTACATTTAAAGAAAGTAAATAATGAAGAATATGTATAAATGTTATGTTATCGCCTTGTGATAAAACAACGGTACCTAGAGCCATCCAATTATGAATGACGTCATCGTCCTGCGAATATGGGTATCTGGAATCCCAAATTTTTGATTTGAAATTTGTTTTATTATCGATTTCGTATTTTGTAAAACTTTAACGAATTTTTGATTAAAATATTTTTTTTTCCGGCCGTAGCAACACATTGCTTTCATGAATCCAAGTTTGCTAATTAAAACTGAAAGATGATTTTCCGACTGGCTGTAATCTCACGCGCTGGAGATAAAAATATTTTTAATCCAAAGGGGCTTAGTCTCTGAAGGCCTATAGTTTTCGTTTCGCGATTTTGCGTTGAATCACTATAAATGTCCGTTTCACTTTTCAAACTGGCCCACCAGCGGCCGAGCGGTAAAGTCGCTGAACACTGGTAGTTCGGTCCGAGGTTCGAATCCCGCGAACGGGCTGGCTGCATGGGCGTTTTCGTGGTTTTCCCCATGTGTAACGTGTATACGAGCTAGTTCCCCTTAGAATGTCCTCCACGAAGGCATCCCTTCTCTTAGGCAGATAGCCCTCGAGGCTTTGCCATAATCACACACACACACTTTTCAAACTGTGTCCATCCATGTTAGTGTCCTGCATTATATTTGAAGAAAATTAAATAATCTGCATTAACTGTATGTATATTTCTCGCATTGTGATAAAACAACGGTACATAGAGCCATCTAATTTTGAATGACGTCATCCTACTGCGAATATGGGCATGTGGAAGACCAAATTTGAAATTTGGAATTTGTTTTATTACCCATTTCATATTTTGTAAAACTTTAACGAATTTTTGATTATGAAACTCAAGGATTTCAAAGCGAGCCGTGGCAACGTTGTAGAGAAAAAAAGTTTTTATCTCCAGCGCGCGAGACTCTGTATCGGAAATTCTAAAGGTATGCTCATTTTAAAATTATTTTGCGATATTGTTCTTGAACTGAATTTTATGGTTTAAGTGCGAAGAACTAGTAAATAAAGGTAACAGACAAAATGTTAAAAAACGCCCCTTTGGACGTAATTTAAATTCTGAAACCTTTCAGATTTTTTTTTAATTATTATTTTTTGTTAATTATACGAGTTATATCGTAGTCGGTTTTTGCGATAAATGTTTCATGGCAGCGCCAACTACGAGTATACTCGTAGTGAGTATATTCGTAGTTGGCCGGTTGCTTATAACAAAGATTGAAACTTTTTACAACAATTATTATAGCAAAGATTATTATCAATTGCTTGTCTATTTTTACAGTTCTATGTTCCTTACTTTATAATTACATGTATTATAGTTATATTAATTATAATAAATTGAGTCAATTTTTTTTTTTTTTTCCCTAATCCTCAAAGCCAGATACCTTTAAATAACATGAAAATACTACCAGTTTACGGGCCAACTAGGTTAGAATTCTGTTAGCTTTGGCTAAATCTCTTTAGTTAGTCATTAGTTAGTTCTTATTTCTTACGCTTTTGAGTTTAAACCGAAGTGGAGGCTTTGTTGTACGCCCTGACAAAGAGGCCACTCTATATTTTTACTTAGAGCAAATAAATGGTAATTAATCCTTCTTGGGTTAACGTTTCTATTCTTGGACTTAACGGATTATTCGGTTAGCTGTTCACTAGGTTTCTCAACACTTAGTTTAGTAGAATAAAAGGGAGGAACACTGCAACGTAATAGGCGTTACAAGGAAGTCATGTGGTGTCCGGATGAGAATTTTTCCACTAGGGGAAAAGTTTAATGTGAATTCAACTAAAAATGGGCTCGACTTTGATTATCTGTGTTTCATTTTCTTATTTCTGAAGCGTTTTACTTTCCAAACAGAGAAGAAATTTACATTGTTTGAAAGCAAATACAGCAGGCTAGATTATTGTCGAAATAGCAGATCGCAAGGCTTCATACTTGTTGTTTTCTATTTTTTGTAAATTTGTATTGTGAAAGCTTTTATATGTCTTACTGTACCCACTTTTCAGATCACTTAAACATGATTGTGGGGATTTAAATTTAAATTAATCCTTGTGGTAATTTAGTTATGGGGGGAGATAGATAGGTCAGATTACACTAGATCAAAAATTTTGCGGAAATGGTAATTTGCAAATAAGCATTTCACTGGAGGTTGCTAAATTTGTCTGGAATTTATTCCGCAGTTTTCTAGTTGTTGAAGTTTAACATTTAATTTACTTTCAGTTTTATAAAATCAATTGGATTTTCGTTACCCATAACAATTTAGCTATGTTTTAATATTTCTGAGTGTTTATTGAATGACGTTAAGTTCAATGACGGAAATAGTTTTTATATGATTAGACTACTATTTTAAAACCTTCTCAGCGTTATGGCCGGAAAATTCCGTATAGAAGGCTGTCTTCTATATTCATTATACATAAAAATTTCTGCTAGCTTTTAAATGCATCTGATTTCGGTTTGGATGTATATTGGAAGAAAAGGAATCAAGATACAAAATGAGAGAGTCTTTTTTTTAATTAAAATCAAGAAAATATCACTTATTCATGACATTCTGAGGAACTTTGAAATTTCAGGGCTAAACCCGTAACGCTCAGAGGTTCTCGCTTCTGACAGAATAATGGTTGTACTCTGACTAGTCATCGAGTCGAACTGAGTTTGGATAATACACACGGGTACTTCATTTCATATGGCTTTAACACTATATCAATTTCATCAATTGCAGTGGCTGGCGAATAGTGGTGTGCCAGTCTCTCGGCAATCTTCGTCCAGATGTTCTCTGGGTGAGAGATGTGGACAAAATGAGAGCCAGAGCAATAGTCGAACATCTTCTGTATCGGGAATGTTCAGGACAGTATGGCAACATGTGGTCGAGCATTATATTGTTAAAAAATGGGGTTAAGCAGGCCTCGAAGATATGACATAGCCCCGGGTCTTAACGCATCAGAAATGTAACGGCTGCAATCAGAAATGCAACGGCTAATCAGAAATGTAACGGTTAGTTGTGCAAAAAAGAAAAGGTACCTCATACCGATACGCCAAAGTCATAAACATAAAAGGACAACATGTCCCTTCAGTCAGGCGCTAGTGGCTCGGGGTAACTGAGATACTCTACCCCGCCCTCCTGCTGCCCTTAATTCCATATTCGCCTGACACTTACGGGATCCCGACCAACATGGTCAACAGTATCGCGGAACGATAAACAGCAGTTCCGATAGATCCAATTCAATGTTACTATCCTTACTATCATTCTCGCTTTCCATTTCCCTGTCAGAATGTTAATTTAAATTTTATGTGGAGATTTCTGAACGGCATGAAATGCCTATTTCAGTTTCAGACCTTCACATCTCAACGCACGTTGCAACACAGCCCTAGTTCAACAAAGTGGAATTTTATATAGGAAAGTATTCAATGACAGTTGTAGAGACATTTCGATTTTTTTTTTTTTGCAAGTTGGCAAGATGAAAAATGGCCAACGCCTTCGCCGGGAATCGAACCACGGACCTCTGCAATACGCGCTCAGCGTGCAGACCACCACACCACGAAGGCATGCTGAGAAGGCGGAAGGAACACCTTATACAGTTACCTTGCGATATGTTATTTTCTTTATTAATGACTATCTAAGCTTTTCTAGAAATCATTTTCCTGTTTTCGAAAGCAAGAAATTTAACCCGAAGCAGTGACAGTTCGTATTTTGAAAGTGAAACATAAAAATGAGAGACGTGTTTTCTAAAGATAAAAGTCTCAAACTTCGTGTTCATTTGGGAAAACCTCAAGAGATCGATCACTGTTTGATATAACGCACAGCGTCAGAATATTATTTTCTTACCACATTTTTTACTTCCCAGAATTCAAGATTGCAAATGGCTCGAGAGTGACCTCGTGAAGCTCAGAAAGTGTCGATAATGAAGCATTGCCAGGCATATATATATATATATATATATATACCCGTCTTTGAAGTGATTTTTCGCTCTTTCACACAGGACGCCATTGTCGAGCGGGATGACGGGAAGGGGGCGAAGCGTTCTAAACATTCCCAGAGCCATATTATATATATATTTTTTGCCTTCTTCCTTCTATTGGCTCTGCGCAGATTGCGACGAACCGGAGAAAGTAAAAAAAGAAAAGCAAAAGAAGAGTAGAAAGAAAAAAAGCAAAAGGCGGGGCTTAAGAGAGAACGAGAGATTCCGCGCACGTATTCCGGCGCCCGGGATAAATATTTAGCTTTTGCGGCGCGGTCTCCTCTCCGGAGTCGACGGCAGCATTAACATGCAGAGCGCGACTGCGTCTAATGACGCATTCACTACAATCGGGCCCTGATTAAGTTAAGCTGCGCTCTCAGCGAGATAGGTAATTTGGCCCACTTGCCACAGCAACGTTCGCTCGCTCACCGAAGATTTCTCTTCGGGCCTTTATTTTTATTTGCAGCCGTCTCTTCCGGAAGCTTTCACTCGGCAAGCTTTCCCCGGAGGTATGTCAGTCCGGCTTCAAGACCATGTGACGTTTGTCATCTTGGAACATCACAAGCTGGTTAGTTCCCACAAGCGACATTCACCTGCAGATGCAGATGTTGATAACACCAATATTTTAGCCTCATATATAAAAGACCTCCTCGTAAAAGTTGTACATGAAGTGCAAATCAACCGGGTTAAAGCCTATATCGGTGTTCTGTCTACATATAATAAAAGAAAGAAAGAGTCTATCTGTCTGTGGTGACTCTCGTTTGTGCTGTTCGTGCGCTAACAGACTCAAGGCTACGAAATTTGGTACATCTATTCAACAGCCAGTGCCCCTCGAAGCGATTTTTTTTTTCAAAATTTGAGTCAGATACAACGTTTTTTTTGGAAAATTCCAGCGTCACAATAATAATTTCAGGAAAATGTAAATTGTGAACCCAAGTGTTAATCTTAAGATCAAAATTTGAAAGAAAGGTATTTTTTTAATTGCATCTCCAGAAACCTTATATCATCCATTTTAACTTTTACAGTCAAATGGGTACTTTTCCGTTTCGCCGGCGCAAATCTCGCCAAGCAGACTTTATTGGCGACAACATACGGTATACACATAAAAAATATTTAAAAAAATGTTAGTTCTAAGAATTCTTTTTTTGAAGGCATAAACATTTTAATATCGCTTAAAATTTTATAAAAAGCCAATAAATAAAAACAATAAATTTGTAAAAAGACATTAATTTAAGAATTTACTATGCTTTCATGGTTCAACATCCTGATTCGCCGGTTCATATCACGTGAACCCAAACGATCTCATCTCACGTAAACTACTCTACAAAAATCTAATGCTCTCAGTAATTATCTACATTAATTTCAAGTTAAATCTTAATTTGGAACACAAATTTAAATGCAAGAAATATTTTAATTCGTACGAATAGCTTACACAGAAATTATGTAAAACTGCAGTGCTTTACTTCGTTAATGCATTCTCATTAGAATTGATGAATTTAACCCTTGACTTTACCTTTTCTATATTTTCGGCTTCGGGTAAGCGCTGTGATTGCATCCTGATTGACTTAATTACCGAAAATGGCCTTAGATATAAAACTTAACTAGTATCTGATAAAAATTCTATGTAATTATATGCTAGTATTGAAAGAAACAATCAATCTGATAAGACAAAGCGGCGACTTGTTTTGAAAATGAGGCGTAAAAGGTTACCAGCGAGAATATTCCGTTTGGCATCGGTTGTACCATTATTGGCGACTTCATCGCTTGCGCCGGCAAAACGGAAAAGTACCGTCAAATGTTTAGAAAAAGTTATTTTCCATTATAAAACTTCTATAGCTGTAAAAATGATTAAATATCTATTTTCCACTCTATTTTTTTCTATGCCTTATTATTAAAGGAAATTTTCGATTCTAAATTTTAACGCAGGTTTGTAGAGACATTAGGTATTTTTGGGAGCAGGCAAGAGGAAAAATTAGCAACCGCCTTCGAACCACGGACCTCTAGAATACCGGCCTAGCGTGTAGAACCACTACACCACGAAGGCACGATAAGAAGATGTGAGAAATACCTTGGTTTTTAGAGGACCCTATCGCCAAATCCTTGGTGTGGAAAGTCATCATCCACAACCCTTTTAGTTCGGGCGCCACTGTAGAGACATTACGTATTTTTGGGAGCAAGCAAGAGGAAAAATTAGCAATCGCCTACCACGGACCTCTGGAATAACGGTCCAGCGGGCAGAACCACTACACCACGAAGGCACGCTGAGAAGGTGGGAGAAATACCTTATAGGGTTTCTTAAACTATGGGTCACGACCCCCAAGGTGGTCGCGAGACTTGCAGCAGGGGGTCGCGAAAAATTTTAGCAGTTTTGATATTTCTTTAACTTAATATAATAATTTTACAATTACCAAATATTTTTACACAATGTATCTGAAAATAGATAAAGATAATACAGTTCAGAGAAAAAAACGAAAACATTTCGACGCATTCTTTTTATAATGTAAAAGTTCATCTTCCTTTCTTTGCACGTGAAGCTGCCACTTCGTCTGTTACTTATTTAAAATTTTCCCATTGTTCTATATCTTAAAATTAAAACTTAAAGTTAATGACCTAAATCTGCAATAGTATATTACAGTACAAGTGAAAAAATTGATAGTTTCACTCACGCATTTGTCGGATTTGCGCAATACTAATGCGGTCCCACAAAATTTTTGTAAATATTATGGGGTCCTGGGGGCCGCGAGAAAATTTCAGTGATAAAAAGGGGTCGCGTGTGAAAAAAGTTTAAGAAACCGTGTTTTAAAATAAATATATTACAATTATTTCCCAGAAATAACATGTAAAAGTGCTCAATTCTTTTTTCTTTCCTTCTTTTTTCTGTGAAACGGACAAAACAGTAAATACTTTAATCTCTACATATAATAAAAGAAAGAGTCTGTCTGTGTGTGTGTGTGTGTGTCTTTCGTTCGAGCTGCGAATACCCTTATATACCCAGGGTTACGAAATTTGGTACATAGGTGCATCTAGATAAGAACCAGGGCACTTCGAAGCGATTTTTTTTTTAAATTCGAATCAGGTTTTTTTTATTTAAATTTTTTTGATGAAATCGTATCCTTTCGAATAGTTTCATTCTTTTAGAAATGTGGTTTGGGCAACAGTTTTTCATTCAATGCTTTGTATACTGGACTGCTGACTGTTGAAATTATGAGATAAAATATGTATTGCTTATTTCACTGTTCTTAAGATACTAAAACGTTTAGCATGATTTTTTTTTCCAGCGGGAAGTTGGTTATTTATTTATTAGGATAACTAATATTTGTATTAAGAGATATTGCTTATTTCATGCTGCTTATTTTCTTTTGATTTTTGGACACGCAACAGGCACATCGCAATCTTATTCTGACGCGCATGTGTCTCTCGAGGCACAACAGAAAGAATTTCCTTTTTTTTTTTTTTTTTTTTTTTATCTCTTTCTTTATTAGCTAATGGCAAAGAGGTTTGTATATTTTGAATTATGTCATCTCAAAAGCACAATTTTGATTGATTATTGCTTTCTGATGATAGTTTCATTCTTTTAGAAATGTGGTTTTGGCAACAGTTTTTCATTCATTGCTTCGGATACTGGACTGCTGACTTTTTTCTCTCGAAAACATGAGATTTATTGCTTATTTCGTTGTAACTTTTTATATTATGTTTTAATTATATATAATTTTAATTGGTACTTTTCCGTGCCGGCGTAAATCTCGCCAAGCAGACTTAGTTGGCGACAACATACAATATACACATAAAATATGTTAACGAATGTTAGTTCTAAGAAGTTTTTATTTTGAAGGCATAAACATTTTAATATGGTTTAAAATTTTGTAAAATACCAATATATAAAGACAATAAATTTGTAAAATGACGTTAATTTAAGAATTTACTATGCTTTCACAGGGCTAAAGAAAGAGAATGCTTTCATGGTTCAACATCCTGATTCGTCGGCTCGTATCACGTGACCCCAAGTGGTTAAATTTTTATTTGGAATGCAAGTTTAAATGCAAGAATTATTTCAATTCGTATGAATAGCTTACTCATAAATCATGTAAAACCGTAATGCTTTACTTTGCTAGTGCATTCTCCTTAGAATTAATGAATTTAACTCTTGTATTTGCCTTTTCTATATTTTCGCTTTCGGGTGAGCGGTTTGATTGCATTCTAATTGACTTAATTACCGCGAATCGTCTTAGGGCATAAAATTGAACTATCTTGCAAAAATTCTATGTAAGTGTATGCCAATATTGAAAGAAACAATCAATGTGATAAGAAATGGTTGCGACTTGTTTTGAAAATGAGGTGTGAAAGGTTACCAGCGAAGATATTCCGTTTGGCATCAGTTGTACCATTATTGGTGATTTTATCGTTTGCGCCGGCAAAACAGAAAAGTACCTTTTAATTATATAAAAAGTTTTGCACGATTTTTTTAGGAAACAAAGTTCTTAACTTCCTTTATATCGTTTGAATTCTTAAGATTTTGTAACGGGAAGTTGGTTAATTTATTTATTAGGATAATTAATATTTGTGTTATAAGATATTGATTATTTCATTGTACTTTTTTTAATATGTGATACATTTTATCATTTTTTGATAAAGTTGATCTGCAGAGTAAAATTCGGTGCAGGTTTTAAATTTAAAATTCGGTGTTCCCTTTAGGTATTTTTTACGGTACATTTAAAAGTCAGACGAAGGCTGGCCGCGTAACGGTTAGTAGGCAAAAAGAGGGCCGACATGCTGACCAAAAAGGCTGCTACGGGTAATGCCGCGGATGCATTCGATATTCAAACGTCAAAAAGAATTATTATTGGTAAAGCCGAGGATTCCTATTATGATTGCTGGAAAGAGAGATGAAACATTTAGTGAAAAAGAAAAGATTATTTGTTGAACTTTCGGAAGTTTCTAAAAGTATGAGAATGGTCATAATAGTCATAATACAGGGAAGACCCAATCCTCCTAGTCCCACTGGACCATATGACCATAAAGGGTCGACCCCCTCAAGACCACAAAAGGAAAGAAGAGAGAAAAAGAAGCTAATTAACTAAAAATAATTGGAGGTTAATTAACGAACTAAAAATCAGGAAGAGACATACAAACAACGAAGCACAGCACGAAACATTCAAAATCCAAAAACAATTAAAAACCCCACGGGCAAACAGAGTTGCGGAAACTCTCAAGAAACATTCATTCACATGAATTTTCGGAACAAGCACAGGCGGTCCAAAGCCATCGAGGAATTCCCAATTTAAATAACCTGTAGAAGGTCAAACCGAATTCCCCACAATATTACTTTAATAGCATATTATTTGTATAATCATAATTCCATTTTAACTATTAATTTATTTCAAAAATTTACTTTAATAGTCCTACCACTATCTGAATTCAAATGTATTAATTATCTTTAATAATCATAGAAAAGAAGCTCCAAGACTGCCAAAAACCAAAAACCAAACCAAAACCAAAACTGGAAAAACCCAAGATTGCCCTGCATCACATTAAAACCCCAGCAATTACTCCATCAAGAACAGAATATAAGAAAAATTTTAAAACTTTAAAATTTCAGAACATTTTAAAATCAAAAACTACAATTTAAAATTTAAGAAAAAATATAAAAATTCCATAAAATTTAAAAATCAAATTCCTGAAACTCAAAACCACCATTGATTTCGATAATTTAAATCTGGTAATCCATCAGGATTCTCAACATCTGCAAGGCCACATCCATGCAACAATCAACCGCATCCCCCCGAAACACCACATGCACAAAACATCCACAATGCACCAAATAAAACAATACACAAAAAAATTTCAAAATTTCCGTAGTAAACCTATAAATACTCATAACTGAGAATATAATACATATAATCAAAAGATAAATATACACAATACTAAACAAATATTCCAAATTCAACTCTATTAGAATTAATCAAATTCATTGCACATTTAGAATATGTTTTTAAAATTTCCAAGTTCCATGACTTATCTCCAAACATTTCTTTCTCAAATTTTCCAGTAAGGAACAATGATTCAAGAAGTGATCTGCGTTACCAACTTGATGGCAATGACCACACAAGTCTGAATTTTGTAAATTAAATCTCGAGAGGTACGCGGGAAATCTTTCATGCCCAGTTAAAAACTGGTTTAAATCAATATTACTAATTGGTCGCATACCATTTTGAATTTTAATAGACTTCAAAAGACCCACGCACCTCTCTGATTCATTCCATCTAGTATTCCAAATATCATCATAAAAATTATTCATGTTTCTAATTGCATAACTTCTCGAACCAGAAATTTCTATATATTCACAATCATCATTAGTGGTCGCCTCTTTAGCCAGCACGTCGGCCCTTTCATTTCCAACAAAGCCAACATGGGCTTTTATCCAGTGTAAATGAATGCACATATTCTGCATCAAAAATTTCAATAGACATTTAATATCAAATATTAATAAATTAGTAGGACGGGCCGAGGTCAAGGATTGAAGCAAAGACATACAATCAGTATATATATGAATAGAATTAACACAAGTCAAATTTTTCTTAACCCATTGAAGGGCTTTAAGTAAAGCACAGCATTCCGATTGAAATACAGAATTATAATTATTAAGCTTATATTTTTTATATTCAATTTCAGTTCCATAATGATAAATCACAAATGCTGCACCCAATTTATCATCTTGCCTGGACCCGTCAGTATAAATATCCAATTCTCCAATTATTGGGAGTTTACAATCAAATTCAAAAACACATAAATCAGAAGGATGTACCAAAATATTATTAATTCTTTCAAACATATGCCTTGTAATCAAAAGTAAATCAAGTAAATCAAGTATGAGAATGGTATGTGATTTTGATTACACTCAAGTAGTTACCGGACATGGGCGCTTCCCGGAGTACTTGAAAAGATTTAATTTTACGTAACAATAGTCTTTGTAGTTTTTGTAGTGCTGAAGGCAATGCGCGACATTTCGTCTGCGCATTGCCTTCAGCACTACAAATTTCAGCACATTCTACTACTTCAGCATTTCTGTCGCAATAAAGACTACACATTATTGCGACATGTTAAGGAAAAACGTGGTAACATAAGGGAATTCTACTACAGCATTAAAGAGTTTAGATTTGTAAGGGATTTGATGAAATTTCTAAATGGCGGTAGAACAATGCTGGGAATTTTAATTTTGATGTTTCTGACTGCATTTCTGTTTTAATCTTTTAACTGTATTTTCGTTTGTATGTGTTGGTTGTACTGCGTTCATCATGAGGCCGGTCATTATCGGCCAGGAGGGCTTCAACACATTCGTATATTACATTACATTACATTACGATATTCACCTACTTCCAGAAATCGTTATTTTTTTCATTCGAAACGCATACATAAATTGCTAAAAAAACTTGAGCCTACTGATACTGATGTTGAAAATTTAACAATAGAAATTGCTATCAAATAGTTAAATGTGTAATATCAAATTTGGAGACCAAACTGAGCTTTATCTTTCAACCATTAAATGTGAAAATGACCTCCGAAGCTATAGAACTGCTGGTTTTAGTTTGCTAACGTCAATTTCCGTCGCTTATTTATTTCATGCTAATGCAAGAGAAAGTTACCAAGAACCCACTTTTATGTGTTTCCTGTTGTTTTCTCCGAACATTGAGTCATACGATAGTCCACAGATATATCTTTATTATACTTCCTATACTTACTGTTATTTCTAACTATCGACATTTACAAGGCAGTTTCATAGGCATGGTACTTTAACCTATATTTTGCGTACATTATTTTTTCTTTAATTATAGACAAAATAAATTCCTGAATAAGTGTGTAAAATAAGTTTCACGTCTTTTAGACACTGCTTTCTGAAAATATTGGTATACAGAAGATAATTCTTGGCCACGACACTTTCATATATTAACTTTACACGTTGTTTTCTATAATTACTACCTAATATATTTGCTACTTATCAACTTACAAAGGAAAAACAAACAAACAAACAAAAATTTAAAAGCTTTATGATTTTATACGCCCAAAAGGGCGTTTTTTTAACGTTTCAAGTGTTACCTTTATTTATTAAATATCATGTTTTTCGCACTTAAACCATAAAATTCAGTTCAATAGCAATGTTGCAATATAATTTTAAAATGAGCTTATCTTTAGAATTTCCGATAAACAGTCTCGCGCGCTGCACATAAAACGGTTTTTTCCCCCGTAGAGTGTTGCCATGCCTCGCTTTGAAATCCTTGAGATTGTTAATCAAAAATTTGTTAAAGTTTTATAAAACATGAAATCTATCATAAAACAAATTCCAAATTTAAAATTGCCACATGCCCATATTCGTAGAAGGATTAAGTCATTCAAAATTTGATGGCTCTATACACCCTTGTTTTATCACAATGCGAGAAATAGACATACATTTATGCAGATTTTTCATTATTTAATTTCTTGAAATATAATGCAGGACTCTAACATTGGATGACAACAGTTTGAAGAGTGAAACGGACATTTATAGTGATTCAACGCAAAATCGCGAAACGAAAACAATAGTCCTTCAGGGACAAAGCTCCTTTAGACTAAAAAGGCATGGAAAAGTTGAAAGCTTGTAATCAAGGCGCATTGTCGTTGCAGTTTTCAGGAATTATCGTAATTTATTCCGTTTACCTTCACTGATATGCTTTTCCGTGGTTTTTATCTTCCGTATTCTGCATAAATCTACAGGGTCGGTTATATTTTATGAGTGTATATTATACAGCATTGCATTAAAAACTTGGGAATGATGCCTTCGTGAAGGACTCTTATACACGTTACACATAAGGAACTGGCTCGTATACACGTTACAGAAGAGGAAAACCACGAAAACGCCCATGCAGCCAGCCTGTTTGCGAGATTACAACCTCGAACCGAACTACCAGTGTTCAGCGACTTTACCGCTCGTCCGCTGGTGGGCTCCAGTTCTGATAACAAAAAAACATGTTTGTCAGTTTATGTACTACCGTTTTAATATTTTAACTTTCCTCTTCATAATTATCTTTCTTTCAGGATATTGTCTTATGTTCGTTACCTCACCATACAGTTCTGCAAACAGCAGTGCACATAAAAAGGAAACACTATATTTCTATATGTTTTCAATTGACTACGCATATTAGCTTATTCTACATGAACGAGTTTTTAAATCAAAACTCTTATGTACGACTGAGTTGTTTCTAGGAAAGAATGAACTGATTTCATATATACTGAAATGTTTTTAAGCATTTTCTTTTCATTAAGCATTCATTAAACAAACGTGTACACAGAATTTATAAATTTTGCTTTAGCCTCAGCACGCTCATCTGGCGGTCATGTCACAGGTTTCTTGTTTAGAAATAGATTAAATTTCCGGATGACACTACCTTCATTTTATCTCTTGGCAATAAAAACAGGATCGTATGTTTGGTTTAATAGCGGCAGTAAATAAAAATTAATAATAATTGCTTTTTTTAACTTGAAAAATAATCAGGTTTTGATAAGATAAATGAAATTAGATTCACCTTACAATCTCTTACAATGTTCTTTATTTTGTTAAACAGAAATTAAGGAGAGAAAAATTACCAGCATTAATATCTGCTGAAAAATAAGGGGTAAAATTGGACAAATTTCCTTGTTAGCGTTAAAGAAAATACATATTCTGCTTACAAAGCTCAATTATTCGGATGATGTGTGGTTAAAAATTAAAGAATTAATCATTGATTAATTAAAGAATTATTAAGCCGCCCAACCAAGAAATTGGTTAGTGATCCTGACGCCCGTACCTAAGGGCCCGAGTTAGACAAGTGAGATAAGTCACAACAACAGTAAAAAAAAATTATTAACGAATGTACAGGTGCAGTAGAACTCCAGTTATCCAAAATAACTCTGGAGTTCTACTCTACCTGCATCTTCTTTCAGAATTTTTTCATTTCCTAAAACTTACTGATTCTTTTAACCCTTTATGTCCCAAATTACTTTATTTTTTAAAAAACAGTTGCAACTTTTTAGTCTAAAAGGGTAATTTCCCCGACTATTATTTCAAGGACTATTATTTTCGTTTTGGCACTTCGCGTTGGTTCACTATAAATGCCCGATTCACTTTTCAAATTGTTGTCACCCAATATTATCGCTATTATTGAAAAAATTAAATAATGAAGAATCTGCATAAATGTATGCATGTTTCTCGCATTGTGATAACACAACGGTACATAGAGCCATCGAATTTTGAATGACGTCATCCCACTGGGAATATGGGTATATGGAAGCCCAAACTTGAACTTTGGAATTTGTTTTATTATCGATTTCATATATGGTAAAACTTTAACGAATTTTTGGTTAAAAAACTCGACGATTTCAAAGCGAGCCATGGTAACGTTGTACAGGAAAAAAAAATTATCTCCAGCGCGCGAGTTTATGTATGGGAAATTCTAAAGATAGGCTCATTTTAAAATTAATTTGCGATATTGCTTTTGAAATTAATTTTATGGTTTAAGTGCGAAGAATATGATATTTAATAAATAAAAGGTAACACACAAGATTTTAAGAAAACGCCCCTTTGGACGTAATTTAAAATCTGAAACCTCTCAGATTTTCTTAAAGATTTTCGGGTTTTTAAATTTTTATTGTATTTATTTGTCTGTGAGAAACATCTCACATTAAACTCACAAAAATATTATTAGTTTTTCACTGCTTTGTTTTTTAAATTTAAAACTAGGGTTTAAAAGTCCAGCTGGGAAATAAAGGATAAAATTCAGATTTGTCCCATTGAAAGACTTGGAAGTTTAGATATATTTTATTTTTTTTTATAATTGTTCGCTTTATTGAAATAGAAATCAACCAATCAAGCTCGTCATGACTAATTTTATATTTATTTTTAGAAGCGTCTAGCAAGTTTGGTAAGAGTTTTCTTTACAGTTCCATTACCCCGGAAGTTCTACATTTCCCGAATTATCCCTTTTCTTTTTTTACTTAGGACCCTTGCTTTGTTAGGGCAACTGAATCAATAGCCTGATTAAGAAGGGCTCGGGGGCAATTGCCCCGCATTTCCACAGAGGTCGAGAAGTCCTCGCTTATGCTAATGAGAGCGGGGTTAAGTGTTTGTAGAGGGTGACTTTATCGTTGACAGAGTTGATTCCACACTCCGCTAGTGAGGAATCGCTAGACCCCTCGCACTCTGGCAGATAAGTCGCGACAGTCGCAATGGAGCAACAGCATTTCGAAAAGCATTCCTTTCTTTGAGTTGTGTCTTCAAAAATGAAGATGTAAATTCGGAATTTTATGTCATTGGCATTCCAAATGTAGCAACAATACTTTCATCCTTATTAATAAAATCGAAGAACCTGTGAGTGATTATCAGTTCATCACATTGTGGAAAGACGGTGAGGCGGGAAACATCAGGTTTTGAACACACGTAATTCTACACGAGTATGTGCACGTGGAATTCCAAATTTTGAATTTCGAGTTATTTCATTTATTTATTTATTTTCTTATGTCTTGCGCGATTTTAACGAACTTTTACCATTTTTTCCAGTTTTAAAGATGTTATTTTATATTTGCATAGTTTCATATTTCTTCATCTCCACGACTTTATTGGGTTTTTAATTTCCTAGGCTTCACTACATCGCCGCCCAGACGGTAGAGTGGTTAGGGGAGGTAAACCGCTGAGTTGGCTTCTGACCCAGGTATAGATATATCCATGCAGAATTGGTTACCAACTCGGCGGGACTCAACCACTAGTTACCAGGCTGCAGCCCTGGGCAGCCCCGGCTGAGCAGATGACATTTATAAAATGCAAAAAAGAGATATACATATGCATACAAGGCACTTGAAGAAGAGTACAATCAAAATATATGTATATACATATAAATGCAAACTCATATACAGATATATAGTACATAGTTACATACATAGATATTCCGAAACAAATAAAAGTATACATACTCTCACTCATATTGATATATACACCCATACATATACGTTATCATGATGCTTAAAGTTTACTAGAAGCATGCCATTGAGGTACGCGTGATTCTTAGTATAAATTAGGTACCATAAATAAAAGATATAAACATGTACAGATACATTACAGCATTCAGATACAGTACGAACTTTATGTATGAGAACCTGGCACAGCATAAATACAAAATTACATATTGAACATACATATCACATACTCTGTTGCTGACATATTGAACTAGCTTATATAGACTTTTATGACTACTATCTTCCAGTGTCAGAAGAGTAATCTCTAGTACAGTAGTCAATTATTGTTTTCAGTTTCCGCTGGGCAATTCTGTTACTTTGTAGATTCTGGAACCAATATGGCCAGAATCTGGCTCCTGGTTGCATGAGGCTGTTCAGTGCTGTGTGTGGGCAGGAGAACACAAAATGATCTGGATGACCCTCCTCCCCACATTCACAGTTACCATTCTCTCTCAAGCCAAAGCGGCAGAGGTATGAAGGGAAGGGCCCATGACCAGTGAGGAAATACGTCATGTAATTGCTATTAGTTTGGGTTGTTGTCTTGACCTTGGGAATGAGATTATAAACACGTTTCCCTGTGGAGGCTTGATCCCAACGAGACTTGATCCCAACAAATGCTTAGGAGCTGATGAAATGTCCGACTCTTTAAGGTCCGAGACTGGCCTCAGGGTCGGGACTTCTCGCAAAGTGGATGAATCCGCTGCTTCCTTTGCGACATCTGCTGTCTCATTTTCCTTCTATTCCTGAATGCGATACCAAGGACTCGGGTTCGAATCCATGAGAAGACATGGATGTAAAATTGTCTGTCCTTTCATAGAAGGCAAAGGTTATCTTCCTATTAGGTGCCTCCATAACAAAGGGACCATCACATTTGGCCTTAGGAGGGGCGAATGCCGGCAAGTCTTCACTACGTTGTCCCTTAAAAATCCTCCATCCGCCGTAGCTTTTCACAAAGAACCAAGGGCCTTATTTTTGTAATATCCTAAAAGGGTTTTTTTCCTGTCAACAATAACATCGCATCGATAAGTGTGGACTTCACAGCTCTTGTAATCAAGCGAAGAGCTTAGTTTTGCATCACTTCAAGTTTATTAAACACCCATAGTGGGGCAGTGATGAGAGGTTCACAACAATATGTCATTAAGGATATAAGTATTAAATGGAATGTTAAGAGTGGACGGAGCTCACTTCCAAATACATCCTGCTAGACGCTTAAGAATACTAAGTCTATTTGAAACACATTCGGTAAACTGTTCAAAATGAAGCTTCCAACTTAATTTATTATCAAAAATCATTCCAACATAAAAAGTTAAAAGCGTTAAAAAGTGAGAGAATGGTATCCAACTCAACTTATTATCAAAAATCATTCCAAGATAAAAAAAGTTAAAAGTGTTAAAAAGTTGGAGAACGATATGCAACTTAATTTATTATAAAAAATCATTCCAAGATGAAAAGTTAAAAGCGTTAAAAGGTTGGAAAATGATAAGTCCTTCTCTAACTCCCAATAGTCCAAGACCCAATGCAGTTGCGGCTTTCCATCCGTCTACAGGACATGACAGCATTTCAAGCGATTCTGTTTGCCCTATCCTAAGACAATGCCTATGCATTTCAAGCGATCTGCCCGCTTTGTAATTCTGGAGAAGAAATGGACAGAGACCACCTGTTTGGGTGAGGGGCTCTTCGTGGTCGTCAGATACTAATACAGGAGAGTCGAGATACTAATGGCAAGATTGCTCCTTAGACAATGACTTCGATATTTTTGTTCTTAGTTCTATTGTTTGTAATCCTTAGTTTGTAAAATTTTAGTTCTTTGTAACTTCTTGCCTAGCCACTGGGGAAAAAATGTTTCACCTTTCATAGTAAATTACAGGAGTTTACAAATTATAGGAAGTTGAAGAACTTAGTTTTTCTTAATAAAAGTTGCAGAAAAAGATTCACTTCTTTTTCAAAAACAATTACTTTGTTTATATAATTGAATGTCTCCAGAGATATGAGATTTATCTGCCTTGGAACAAGGATGCCTTCATCGAGGACTCTATGTATGTGAAATTTAATTAGTTTGTGTTTACGTTATTGGGTTAAAATCACCAAAAATGATCAAAATCAATTTCTATCGGCATTAGCTACATTATTATCGCCATTAACAAGTGGTATCTAAGGGTGACCTCTACCGTTCATTATTTGCTGGCAATTTCAAGCGAAATTTTGAGGTTAAAATATTTATAGGAGCATAACATTTTAAAATTAGTCAGTTGCATTGATAAAAGGCTTATACTTTTTATCATAATAAACATAATTTATAAATATCTTATTTTATTATGAATTGATAACAGCAAAACATTAATAGCCATTTGAAACTGAACTATTCAATTCTATTACTTTGCTGATTATGCTTGAATATTACATGTTTCATCGGTTTTGTTTTGTTAGAATTCTAGCCCTTTTACGAAACTTTTTGGCCCAAAGAGGCGTTAGACCCAAAGGGCTGTTAGTCTCAAAATGACATTTTGCGTCTTTCCACTTTCTGCTTTGATTCATTTTTTTAAACTGTTGCCACCAAACGTTATCACCCTGTATTATATTTAAAGAAACTAAATATTCTAAAGATATGCTGTTTTGTTGTTTTTAAATATTTTATGATATAGTTGTTGAATTTTATGTGGTTTAAGTGCGAAGAATGTGATACTTAATAAATAAAGGTATTTAATGAATAACGTTAAAAAAATGCCGTTTATAGGCGTAATGTAAAATCTGAAAGCTTTGAGATTTTCCTTTTTATATTCGAATTTTTGTAGACATTAGTTCCTTCAGTTCTGGAGAGTCACACATGAAACAGGATAATAATGGATTTCCAAGACTAGAAATTTCTTTTCTTTCGCCTCGGAACGCATCAGCTGCTGAGAGGTGAAGTAGTTCAGACCGGGGCTTAAATCCCAGCAAACGAGCTGGCTAGTCGGGTGCTTTCGCGGTTTTCCTTATATGACGTGCGTTTGATCCTGACAACGCGTCACATATAAGGCACATATGACACACGTCGTGACGTGTGTTTGTTGTGACGTATGTTGATACCTTTGTCCTATATACCTTAGTCCATGAATGCATCCTCCCTTTGGCCAAGATAGCTCTCGAGCGCTTTGCCATAATCAAATAAACCAAACCATGATTCGCCAATTTTTTCTTCTTCTTTTATCGGGCTCACCAGCGGCCGAGCGGTAAAGTCGCTGAACACTGGTAGCTCGGTCCGAGGTTCGAATCCCGCGAACGGGCTGGCTGCATGGGCGTTTTCGTGGTTTTCCCCATGTGTAACGTGTGTACGAGCCAGTTTCCCTTAGAAAGTCCTCCACGAAGGCATCCCTCCCCTTAGGCAGATAGCCCTCGAGGCTTTGCCATAATCACACACACACACTACTTTTATCGCTTCGTTTTTATTAATATTTATAGAATAAACGTTATTTTTCTTCATAGAAGAAAAATAATATGCATAACGTTCGTTTGCTGTTGAATTTACCGATTCCCCATAGCCATATGGCAGGCTTCGCCTGGCAGGTGGGCTGGAAGGGCAGTGTTTAGAACTAATTGATGTATGTATGATGATGGAAAAGAGGAAGAAAAAGAAACGCAAATGAAGTTTTATTAATTAATTTTTAACCAGCAGATGAGTCGTTATATGATCATGCTTCTTGAACCACTTCCATTTCACAACTCAGCTTATGTTAAAAGAAACTTTTTTATATTAAAAGGCTTAATTTTGACCATGAACATATTCGTGGACAGATCCTTGATTCTCACGTTCAAAATCATTAATATCTAATACATTTGTGCATGCCCCCCCCAGACGGGAAAGTGGTTGATGACGCTGAGTGCCATACCGAAAAGCCCCCCCCCTTTCGAATCCCGCAGAAGGCATGGATCTTTGTAAAGTTATAGCGGCTGGTGCGGCAGGGGGCACTTAAACTACGCGGCAAGCCAAAAGTCCTATCGAGAGCTGGTAGTAGAGAAGAGGGGTGGAAGACTCCGGATCTGCCCTCGGGTGCTCTCCTTCAAAACTGGGGTAGAATAAAGTCGAATACGTCGGACCGTTACCTGTAAAGTGGTCAAGGCTCTGGCGAACAACAGACGCAATTTGGTACTCCTTCCTGCGATCATAACTAGTGGGATTGTTCTGACTACATCAGACAAGTGAGATAAGTAACAACATTAGTGCATCACATCACATGAACTTTTAGTTATCCGTTGTAATGTGTTTCCACCTTAGGTATTTATTTTATTAATCTGTCGTGAAGCACATTTTTTCTCAAAAAGTAGCATAATTCTATAAAAATAACACGCTTTTTAATGAATACAACAAAATCCTGCCATACTTCTCTTGCATGCTCTCTACGGCTTTGTGATCTGAGGAGAATATTCGTCAGATTTCCAAAATCCAAATTTTCCATTTCAGAAGAAATCCAGGTGACAATCTACAGCGTTATGTCATATTTGGAAACGCATACACCTTCGCACCGGAACACCTTCACAACAGATTTGAATAATCCGACCATTTGTATTTCGAAGCTCAACCTACTTAATAATCGCTTCACTGTGGGTCAAGCGAAAGAGTTCTCATAGTCGCCGCCCCCTTAACGACCAGTTAATTAATGCTTTCTCGAAATAAATGCATCGTTGACCGCGTCCACTAAGAATGCATCAGATGGCCATTAAATTTGAAACTCTGAAATTCTGATCGGCTGCCCACTCTCTTCCAGTGCTTAACGTTGCCACCATTAAGATAATGAGCTCTTAGATGGAAACTTCATAGCTGGAATTGATATCTTGTATAATCTAAGAATATTGTAATGCGTTCAACTCGCCTCTTATGTGATGTGGTAGTAAATTATATGTATAGTCAGCAGATACTTTTACAAAGGGATGACTCGTTGTAAAAGTCCTATAACATTCCCAGTTATGATTGCTTTTGTTTCTCAACCATAATTTTTCGTCATAAGCTGATATTTTAAACCTGTAAAATGCTTTTACATTCCTCATCGTACCTTGCTCTCTATACTATTGTTTATTTATGACATTAACTCCTCCAGAACGGCGGCGAGTTGAACTTTGAGTAAGGTACCCACGGATTCTAAAAATTCGTGGGAAGCCTTTTCGACCAATTTCATCTTCTTACGACTTAAATTAGAGAAGATATTAATTAAAAAAACTCTGAAAACGCTAATTTTCGCCCTCAGTTTCCCGAATGGCAACAGTTTCGCACGCTGGACACAGAAATTTGCGTTATTTCGAGAAGTGTTGCCAATGCTCGCTTTCAGGTCGTTGCGTTTGTTAATAAGAAATTTCAAAGTTTTACAGAATATGAAATAAAAATAGCACTGCCAAATAGTAAATATATTATTCCCGATTCCAAAAATCCATGGAAAGCTATAGCGACTGTTCCCATGTTCGTACGACTTTAATTAGCGGAAATATTAATTAAAAACTCTGAAAACGCTCATTTTCACACCCATTTTTCTGAGTGGCAACAGTCTCTCGCGATGGAGATAAAAATGTTTTATTTCGAAAGTGTTGCCACTGCTCCCTTTCAAATCGTAGAGTTTGTTAATGAAAGATTTATGTTTTACAAATATGAAATAAAAATAGCATTGCCAAACGTTAAATGTATTATTATTATGTAACATAATATTCTGATGTCGGAGAAAGCGTGGGATTACGTGTGACATCACTGTATGTCGAAAATTTTTCGTTAATATCAGCATTTTAAGTAAATAGCTGCTGTTGGCAACCTTTTTGTTTCTGGTTAATATAACCGACACGATATGTTATTGCAGCGTTAATTCTTTTATCGATATTGAGAAAATGTTGTTAAATTACATTATATTTAAATCATGACGTCATACGTATTATCCTGAGTGTCCTAAGTTTTTGTTTCCTGGTTTGGAATTAAAAGAATTATTTACGAATGGATTGCTTGGAAAGAATGAACTGATTTCATTCATATCGAAATGTTATCATACGTTTGCTTTTCAACGGTACATAGAACTTATAAATTTTGTTTTGGCTGTAGCCCGCTAGTATTAATATAATAAACGCAGATTAAATTTAGGGAAGTGTACATAAAACATAATTCTTTTGCATAAGGCAGTTAAAATATCCACAAATGATAATACAAAATTGCAACAGTGAAATTTTCACAGATAATGTACAATGAATGGTATGATGCTAATAAAAGGGTAGTTAAATGCGCAATTAAAAAAATGAATGATAGAGTAGCTCACATTAAACAATTCAGAACAATCTAAGCGATATTACACCGTAAATGATTTAGTACTAATGAATTGTTGATAAGACATATTTACAAGAACAATATGTTTAAGAGCGTGGGAAAGAACGTGAAAGTGATACTTCCAGCGATATTGATTATAGGAAATCGTTTAATTCATTCAGAATGTTGAAAATGGAATTAATTGGATACGCATACACATTCGCACGTTCGTTTCAGAGCAAGAACATCTCTAAATATATTGACTTCGCCTGCTGTTAAACTTCCATTCGCATAATTTTCATTTCTAATGACGGTGTAATATTTATCCTAAATTTCTAATAATTAAATTTTAGTTAAAGTTACTTTCCTGTTCTTTCTTAATTTCAGCTTTCAGAATCGCGGTTAAATGAAAATGAAGGAAGTGCAAGTATTTAAAGTTGAAGTTCTATTGACTTCGTTAGAGATTCGGTGATTCTGACTGGCATGCGTTCGCCTTTTCAGGCTACTCTCTCTTTCAAGCTATTTCTACTCTCGGCCGTACTTTAGGCCCTTGATAGCTTCGCCATTTAGTTATAGCCATTAGTTATTAGGCCCTTGATAGCTTCGCCATTTATGGGGCCAACCCTTGTAGAATCTTGATAGCTTCGGCTATATCTCTTTAGTTAAGTAGTATTCTTAGCATTCCTGAGTTCAAGCCCAAGAGGAGGCTTTACTGTAAACTCCGAGAAAGGAGTCAACTGTTAAATTTATTTTGAATAATAAAGGGTAGTTAACCCTTCGTACGTTTACGTTTCTATCATTCTGAACTAAGCGATTATTCGCTTACCAGTTCTTAAGATTCCTCATTTTTAGCTGTACATTCTAAGTTAGAACATTACAACCGAAAACTGAGCTTTAAATTTCCAAACATTGACTGTTACATTTCGGAAGCAGGATTAACTGTGCCGTCTGTGGGGCTCGAACACTGCAGATCTTCGTGTTTCCACTATAAAGTTCCAGTCTTTTATCTTGCAGCTATGTGTGTGGAACCTCGATAACTGGTAAGCGACTAATCGCTTTAGCTCAAGAAACAGAAACGTAAACTCGAGAAGGGTTAATTAGCCTTTATTGCTCAAAAAAAAGAATTTACAGACGGCTCTTGTTTTAGACCGTGCAGAAAGCCTCCGCTTGGACCACTCAGGAATACCAAGAAATCCAATTTAACTAATGCTTAGCTAAAAAGATATAGCCGAAGCTATCATGATTCTAAAGGAGTTGGCCCTTAAAAGTTAATTAAACGACGAAGCTATCAAGGGCCTGAAATACGGCCGACCGTAGTAACAGCTTAGAGAGAGAGAGTAGCCCAAAAGACAAAAGCGCGCTAGTCAGAATCTCTGGCTCTGTAAAACGAAGTCAGTTGAACTTCGACTTGAGTACCGCTCATCCTCATTTGCACTTACCGCAATTCTAAAAACACACTCTAACAGGAAATTGTAAGCTGAAATTAGAAGGGACAGAACAGTAGCTTTAACTAAAGATGACTGTCAAAAACTTAGGATAAACCTTACACACATTCGATCAATTTATTACTGTCATTAAATTACGATTCATAAATAATGTATCAGATGAAGTTCAAACGATGATTCTCTTTATAATTTATTTTCGTTGAAAGAATTGGTTTGGATTATTTGATTACGGCAAAGAATTCCATCCGTCTAAAGGAAGGGATGTCTTTGTGGAGGACTTCTGAAGGAAACTTGGCTCAAGAACACGTTACACATGAGGAAAACCACAAAAGCATCCATGCAGCGGCCCGTTCGCGTCAATCGAAATTCGGATCAAACTACCAGTGTTCAGTAACTTTACCACTCGGCCGCTCTTGGACCCTTCGTCGAAAGGAAGGCAGTGTATTGCTACCTACCTTGTAGAGATATTATTAGATTATTTTGGAGGCAGAAGACATGGAAAAAGAGCATTCCGCTCGCCGGGACTCGAACCTGGACCTCTCGAATACGCGCCGAGTTTACTAACCAAGAAGGCATGCAGATGAACAGGTGAAAGACAAATGCAGGGCCGGACACTTGGACGGCTTTTTATGACAAATCGAGTACCGTCCGGTACACGGTAAAAAAAAAAAAAAAGTTCGCTCTTTACAGGCAAAAGTTTTGTAAAGTTACAGAAATCAAAAAGTTACAGAAGAATTTCCTGTAATGGTAACAGGTTGAAAGCAAACTGTAGCGGTAACAGCTGATTTGCTTGTAACATTACAGATAATGTTTCAGTAGCCGCGCGGAAGAATCACGTGACTGACTGGAAATTAGCCAATCAGGAGAAAAGTGTTTGAAAGCTAGTTGCAGAAAAAACATGGCTGAATGCATGTTGGTTGTATAGCGCAGGTAAGTAAGAAAATGTTTACAATTACTCCTTGAAATATTTTTTGTTCATTTTATGCAGATTATTCTCATGCACTTTGCACTGTTATATGTAGTGAGTAAGTATTTAAACGCTTAAGCTTTGCAATTAATTAATATCAGTGTTCGTAATGTCTAATGAGTTGAAAGAGTGCAAAATATTTATTCCAAATGCAGATCTAATAGTAGTATTTTGTCATTGTGCATCCGATAAATTACGCCTTAAATTGCCCATATTATTATTTAAAACTAATTATTCCAAAATTTAATCACTGTTTGTGGTATATAATTGAAATGGTAATGTGGTTGTTGAAAACAAAACTAATCATTTTAGCGTTCTTTTTCAATCGTCTGACCAAAGAATGTTTGACATCTTTTTCCAGTTTGACAGGCCTTGCGAGAAACGTTTATATAAACATTTAGAATTCTGAATGTAATGTATATATTTTTTTGCTTACTAGGTTTAGTTTATTCTTTTTCTAGGATTATCTAATTAGTTATACCTGGTTTATAATTCAGTCTAATATGTTTATGTACGAGTGTGTCATGAAGTAAAATAACAAAAACTTGAACAACGCGGTCGAGAATCTCGTTTATTCCTTTAGTGTAATAATATTTTTTTCAGTGGTATTAATTTCTTACGAAAATATTATAACTCCAAAATGAAGTAATTATATTGATTAAAAATATGCCGTATCATACTTTTCGTAATGTTTTGTTTTACTAACTAGATGCAACTTAATTATTCCATATATTTTAATATACCAATATCAACAGGGGAAAAATGGAAATGACCTAAAATATTTTTCTAACAATTCGTTAAACTAATTATAAAACAAAACTAAAATTTTGTGCATTATTTCCAAAAATATCATTTCATTAATATTTTATAAATGACAACATATATTATATTGTATATATAACTACCATTGCATACTTATAAGTTTTTAAACATTTAATGTAGAATTTATGTTGATTTTATTTTGCCCAGTTTTAATACAGTTTTGAAGTATGATAGTCTTGTTACTAGGATAGCATGAATCTGCTAATACAAGTTTAATACATTTCTTGACAAATGTTTCTGTAATTCATGTAATATAATATATAAATCATAAAATAAGTTTTCTTAAAAATAAATTATTATTGTTTATTGGAATTTAAAACAATTCTGTATCTGTATGTTGTATTAAAAATAAAATAATAATGAATTTTTAATGAAGCATTGATTTTAGCATTAACAATGTATATATATATATATATATATATACACACACATGAATAAATGGAAATGCAAGCTACTTTTCCTTACAAAACCGCCCATGAATATGTACTTCCCTTTAGGCTGATAGCCTTTGCATGCTTTGCCATATTCTATCAATCCAAATGATGCAAATATGCAGAAAATTTTACTTTCTTTGAAACTTAATACCGGAAATAAAATTCAGTGCATTTGTAAGCTACATTAGTTCTCTTATAGCTTGGCATTTAATTGCCCAATGATTTACTAGTCCAAACTAAGGCAGAATTCAGATATCGTTCAAATAAAAGAAAATTAACAAGGTCTGATTTTTAGACGTATATATGAAGATTTATTTTTTTAAATATTATTTCAAGTCAACCAAATTAATTTCAAATTTAAGTAAGTATTCATGCCTTTCAGTAGCATTATTTTTGATATCTTAAATTAAATAACTGAATGCAATATTTTTGTTAATAAAAGAAAAGCAATGTTATGAAAGACTAGCGAAGCAGATTTGCAAGTTCTAATTACGAAAGGTCCCATGCTTTAAGGGGTCATTTTTAAAAATACTTAATTAAAAAAAAATATTTAACGTAAAACTTCCAAACTTCACACATGTGGAATATTAATTCTATATATTTTATCTCATTCTTATTTTATTAATTAATTTCATAGCATTTTGTGTGACACTAGTAGTAATTATTAATTAAATTTTATGCTGTTTCTGATCTATGTTTTGATTTTGTTATTAATCGCGTTAGTTTACATAAGATTTAAAATTATGTAAGGTACAAAAACCTTCTGCATCTATTAATATATGCTGAAGTGAATGAAATTATGCCAGTGAAATTTTTTAAAATCAAAAACAAATTTCTGTGGAAAATTAAAGTTATAAATTCTAAATGCAAACAAAGGAGTGAATTTGAAAGTTATCAAATAAGCCAAAGTGTTGGTCATTTTTTCAGTTTTGCAGAAGAATTTTTATACTTTGCAGAATGGGAATATGATGTTTGGTTTTGTTAGTATTAATTATTACAACTGAATTTTTGCAACTTACATTGCAACACGTAATTTAGCTTAAAATTTATTTGAACTTAATTTTCTAATTTATTTTGATCATATATATTTCATGTGTCATAAGTCTTTGAAATGAACTTAATTCTATTTATTTACACAATTTTTTTAAAGAAGAAAAAGTCACATTTGTTTTGCTTAGTTGCACACGAAGATACATGTCTATATATAGAGAGAGAAAGAGGGGTTATGTTTACTTCCAGACTATTTTCCTCCTTTTATATTATAGTATGAAAATCAAGGGGGGAAATTAAGCAATCAATTTAATTTTGAAGGATGTGATTACAATAAGATCATAACCAATCAAAAATATTCATGAATGAACTACTGGTAACTATCATAGTATTATTATTTAAAAGAAACCTACATTCCAATAAGAACGCTTAGTAACATAACCATTTAAGTTATCTGATAAAAGTAATTTTCATTCCTACTTCCCTATACCTTGAATTTCACTCTTAGTATTGCCCACTGCTACTCCCTAGACCTCAAAGCATTTAATGCATCTGGAAGTGCAATTTGTGTCTTCTTCTACAGCATGCAAGTTATCACCGTTTAGTTTGTACTGCCACGAGCAATGATCTTCAGAATTACCGTATTGCGTTGCATATTCCACCCCACCCAACTTTAGAACCAGATTCTGAAAATTAAAAAAATATTTACGTAATTTTCCCCCTTTTAGTGCATTCAGAAAATGAATATCCCAAGATTTTAAAATGGATTTATCAACATAATGATTGTTTTCGTCATACTAACAAAGGCAAACTTTTGCACACTTAAGGCCCCGTTTAATCTTTCTCTTCTAACTGTTGAATATTATGTCAGCCTAATACGAACAATGATCTATGATAGTGAAAGCAAATACCAACTGCCATTCACTGTGCAATTTTGCCATATCAGCTGAATGTTCACCCTAGCAAGCATCGGACCACAACCTTCTCTAATTATTTATGTATGATCTGAGGCCTAAGGATTTGCAAGAACAACAATGAGAATGACAGAAGTTCAAATTATAAAGAAGAAATGAGATAACTTATTAGATGTTGCAATTATGTGTATTCTTATTGAAATAGAGGTTTCTTTTAAATAAATAATATTGTGATAGTAGTAGTTTATCCATGATTACTTTTCATTTGTATTATTCCTACTGTGACTGTGTCTTTTGGAAATTAAATTATTCGTTTAATTTTTCCCTCTTAATTTTCGGAAGATAAAATTAGTAAAAATAAGTGGGAATATGGCATCAAGAGCATAAGATATTCCCATTTTCTTGAAGCTGTTCACTATTATTGTTTCATCAATGATAGGCCATGCGCCCAAAATCCACTAGCAAATCAGTTAGTAAGATTAAAATGACCACTATGCGGACAAAACATTTAGGGTAACTTGTTTTGTGAGCGCCTTAAGGAAGACAAACATTACCTAAATCATTAAAACATATTCAGAATCCTGTGCTAAAAGAAAGCTAGGGGGAAAATGTTGTCCGAGTCCCAGTGATTCCTTTGGACGAATATGTAATATTGTTTTAGAAATTTAAGGTAATAAACATAATATTTTTCGAATGCTAAAACAGTTCGAGAAATTTATTCAAGTTCTGAATTCTGAATATAAGTATACTGTATATTATATTTAATAACTATGGTGGCTTCACTTATGAAAATATTTGAATATTGGCTGTTTTTGTACAATGAACCTTCTCTAAGCTAGCTATACGTGATTCCTGAAAATTTTGATCTTTAAATGGTAGTGGGCATCCTAGAGAAGTTATGTTTACTAATTAGTTATTTTATGAGGAATGCTGGTTACATTTAAAAAGTGATTGGCTGAGGTAGCTTGTCGTAATGAGACGGTTCACTGTAATCCAATTTTTTACAGAATTTAAGCTGTTCTTATTTAATTAAGATATTATAAAGAAATATGATTAAAAGTGTTATATAAGCACATGTTTAAAACATCTATTAAAATAATTTTTATAAGCTTTTTAAGAGCATGATTATGATTTTAAAAGAAATGTTTTTTTCTTTATTTAGGAGACATGGTTTACAAAGAGGAGAAAAACCATTCATTTTTTCCAAGCAGTCGAAACGAATTTTTATGAAATGTTTATTAAATTATATTATGTTATTTTTTAATTAATTCTTTTTTTCAGGTTTTATGTAAAGTTTATGAATTAAGTAATAAATTATTTTTACTTCTGTATTTTAATTAGCATATCATTTGCTTCATAGTGTTTCACAATAAAATTATAAATTCAATAAACTTCTTAATTAACATGCTGTAATATAGAGAGAGCATAAAGTTTGTTTCCTGTTGTCACATGTTTATTTCACAATTTTGTATGCGAATCTCGAAATTTATAATAACTAGGAATACTTTTTAGTATCACTTTCGAAATGGTAAATATTAAGCTTAGATTTATTACATATTATGTTTGTAAAAAATTAGAGGTAAAATTAAAATGCATTAAATTAAAAGCTAAGCTGAAGTATTAATTTTAGAAATAAATTTCTTAAAGGCACAATTGTATTAAGAATTTTAAGGGAAACAAGGCTTTAAAAATTAAGGTCAGTTGGCAAAGTTTTATGCTTATTCAAAAAGCATGACATTAGGTTTTTAATGAAAGGCATCTATCTGTTAATTCAAAGGAAATTATTTGAAGGTATGTTAAAAAGTTATGCATTATTTCAAACAATAGCAGACTGTTGACAAACACTGAGTGCAGATAAGAATAAAAAAATTAGTTAGACGTTGTAATTCAAGCGTATGAACAAAATTTGAATTCCTTGTAGTAACAAAATGAAGTTCATTGCTATGTTGAATTCTTTAATTTACTGAAAATGTCATTTTTTAGAAGGAGAGAATATATTTTTGAAATATGAAGAACAGCTGTTCTGAGTTCTTCATAGAAATATTTCACAAAATGTCTTTTACTGTAATAATATGATCATATCGACATGCAACACGTTTACTCATATAAGTTAAATCTAAAGCAACATGTGTCTATTTTAGCTAAAATTACTAAAAAGAAAGTTCTAGAACATATCTTATTAACTGACACTAAAACATGCAAATAAAACATGCTATTTTTTTCGGCTATTTTACAGGGCAAATATAAGGAGTAGCATATCAATTTGAACTTTTAAATTAATCAAAATGATAATATGAAAGGCCTTTCAATAATATCAGACATAAGTTTCTCTTCATAAAACAAAAATGCTCTGCAACAGACTAATGTTACTTTTTGAAAAAAGAACATTGCTGTTAAAAGCACATCTTTTAAATTATTGCTATTCTGAGGTCAAATTGACTAATTTAAAAAGCCAAACTATTATGCTTCACTTGCATATATCTGGATAATGATATACACATGCAGATATTGTTTTACTCAAAACATCTTGATTTCAATATATTTTATTATAATAAGCATCATTTTAGACCAAAAAATCTATTACTTTTATAGACATATCCTTTAGTATTATCTATGAAAAATATATTTTACACACATAATTACTTAATGGGATATTAGAAGGAAATAATCTGAAACCTTTACAGATACAACTATTGGAATTTTACGTAAGAAAAGTATCTTCTACTCACATAACTTGCTATAATAATACAAGCAAATAACCTGTAACGGTTACAGATATATCTGTTGAGATTTTACATGAGAAAAAATGTTCTTTTTACATAATTATTTGCTGTAATATTGCACGCAAATAATCTGTAACCATTACAGATATATCGTTTGGGAATTTACATGAGAAAAATATGTTCTACTTACATAACTATATGCTGTGATATTACAAGAAAAAGATCTGTAACCATTACAGGCAAAACTCTTGTAATGTTACAAAGAAAACACCTGTTTCTGTTACTCAAATAACCCATGGCATCCCAGTTTCCATGAGTTTTCTTAGTAACCTTACAGATTTTTTTTTACAGCGTACCCGCAACTGTTGAGCACTGGTTTTATGTTCCGCAGTGCCTGTATAAGTGCAGACCGTCAATTGTGCAAATGTGAGGTTAAGATGTATATGTTAAAATGTACAGACGTATACACAAGCATAACGTGTAAATACAAGTTTAATGTAAATGTGCAAGGATAAAATTTCTACAGTAAATATGACAGTGAGCATCTGGCCTGCTCTAGATAATGATGGACGGGATGCCGTACTGATTAACCGTTATGGTAAAAGGACAGTGCCCACGTCCACCTTCACTTATCA
The DNA here is from genome assembly GCF_044657685.1 of Stegodyphus dumicola. NCBI lineage: Eukaryota > Metazoa > Arthropoda > Arachnida > Araneae > Eresidae > Stegodyphus > Stegodyphus dumicola. The sequence goes on along the minus strand of NC_140773.1, from coordinate 224,141,259 downwards.
CCTATCACTTAACACTACAATTGGGCAGACATATACTTAATATAAACCATAACATATACATATCATAACATACATTATTATTAGAAGAAATTATTACATTCTCGAGAAGGCATGCAGGAAAGAGGAATAAAATGCGTTCGAAAAATAACCATTGTTGGAAGAATTGATTTCATCCGTAAGTTGCATTGGAAATGTCCAAATGGCCGAAATACGTCATTCTCGCAATTCATTACCACATGCACCACTTACGTACGAATGGAAAGCTTCTTGTTTATTTCATCTCCCAAAAAATATCGTTGATAAAGCGGCTTTGCAAAACTCGGGGTAGACGCATTCTTGATATTTCTCTTCCTGACAGTCTGAGAGTTGATCAGCATGCAGAAGCCGCATCATGCCCCGAACACCCCCAACCTCCGCGCTTCGCATTTTATTCAAAGCACACCTAATGCGATCCGCCTTTCGCTGCCGTCACCGCGGACCTAAGCTTGAATGAATAACCCCGAAAAGTGAAATTCGTCCTTTTTTGTTAAGCCTAAAAAAAAAGAAAAAAAAAAAAAAAAAGTTGAAAAAAATATTGCGGCCCACCACAAGATAAAAGGAAGAAAAAAAGGAGAAGGCAGTCTCAAAGAAAAGGCAAGAAAAAAGTTTATCCCTGTATAAGAGAAATCTCCGAATACCGCGGTTTGATTCTAACGGGCCGCATTCGTAAAGAGGTTTGCCTCTTAAATTCTGAATCTTGCATGTGAAGCCATTTTTGACCACCTCTTTCCTTCTGCAACATGCATTCCTTACCATATATTACATACAGCTAAGGTAGGTTATCACTAATATTATTCCACGAACGACTGTGAAGTCTAACCCTACAGAAATACAAGGTCCCTGTCTACACTCATTAGCTCCCGCTTTTACTATTAACTAGAGCCTTGAACTATCAAACTCCTCTGAAAAGTGACAGAATCAAATTTAAATAAGTGACAGGCTAACTTAATTACCATTTTAAAACAATAAAAAAAGAAAATCTGAAAGGTTTCAGATTTTAAATTACGTCCAAAGGGGCCTTTTTTTAACATTTTGTGTTACCTTTATTTATTAAATATCGTGTGCTTCGCACTTAAACCATAAAATTCAGTTCAAGAGCAATATCGCAAAATAATTTTAAATTGAGCCTATTTTTAGAATTTCCGCTACACAGTCTCGCGCGGTGGAGATGCAAATGTTTTTTCTGTACAAGGTTGCCATAGCTCGTTTAGAAATCCTTGAGTTTGTTAATCAAAAATTCGTTAAACTTTTACAAAACAGGAAATCGTTAATGAAACAAATTCCAAATTTCGGCTTCCATATGCCCATATTCGCAGCAGGATGGCGTCATTCAAAATTAGATGGCTCTAGATACCTTTGTTTTATCACAGTGCGGGAAATATACATACATTTATGCAGATTTTTCATTATTTAATTTCTTCAAATATAATACAGAGCGATAATTAGTTTATTAATTAACCTTCAATTATTTTTAGTTAATTAGCTTCTTTTTCTCTCTTCTTTCCTTTTGTGGTCTTGAGGGGGTCGACCCTTTATAATCATACGTTCCAGTGGGACTAGGAGGATTGGGTCTTCCCTGTATTATGACTATTATGACAGGGCGATAATAGTCGGTGGCAACAGTTTGAAAAGTGAAATGCACATTCAGAGTGATTCGACGCAAAACGAAAGCAATAGTCCCTCGGGAACAAAGCCCCTTTGTAAGTCACAGGCTAACTTCATTTCCGTTTTAAAACACTAAATAACCACACAGGTGACTAGTGGGGCTCACGAGCGGCCGAGCGGTAAAGTCGCTGAACACTGGTAGTTCGGTCCGAGTTTCGAATCCCGCGAACGAGCTGGCTGCATGGGTGTTTTCGTGGTTTTCTCCATGTATAACGTGTATACGAGCCAGTTTCCCTTAGAAAGTCCTCCACGACTGCATCCCTTAGACAAATAGCCCTAGTGTGGTTTGCCATAATTAAATAATTAAATACACCACAGGTGACTAGTGTATTTACTGACCTTGACTAATGATAACATACTAGGTATAGTAATAAAATTAATTCAATTTCTGCAGCTTATATACAGGGTGATCCAAATGTCCGTTAACATTTGAAAGTTCAATAATTTACATAATAATGTAGGTAGAGAGGTACAAATTGACACATATGCTTGAAATGAATTGGGGTTTTATTGAAAGAGAAAAAGGATAAAAGAAAAAAAAGGGGGAAGAAAGAAAAAATTTAAATTTAAAAAAAGAATGAGAGTCATGTGTGAAACGAGCTGCTGGAGTGAGCGAGGGAATCAGGCCCTTCATAACTTTTTCTATTTGCTATCGTCCGGGTGTTGGTCACAGTGTCGTGTGGATTTATGACATCAAATCGTGATCCGACCTTTTTCCTTCGAGGAAACGCGTGTTCGGTTATTCAGACTGACAGTGTGACAGGTGCGAGGTACACTGATGCATTACAGAACCGCATCATCCCCAGTCTAGCTGATAAACACTTGTTGGAAGGTATGACGTTAATACAGGATGGCGTTCCACCCGATATGGCTACACGTGTGAAAGCTCTCTTGCACAGATCGTTTGGTGAGGATCGCGTACAGTGCTGTTCACAACATTGTGATACGCTCCCAACATTCACAGCCGTACTTAATTAAAACTTAAATTCTTGATAATTCTACAGCTGTTGCATGCAGATTAGATAAATGCATAAAACCCTTAACCGTAACATACAAACAACATAATTCAATCATTTTGAAACCCAAAAATGAACAATTTAGCAAGTTCATCGAGCCGAGTAACAGAGCGGGTATATGCATATATATACTTTCGGTACGGCTGATTATAACCAAAAAGGGAAGTGCACAACTGCATGTTTAAAGCAGTCCTATATATAAAATTTCAAAAGCAACGAAAATGGGATATGCAGAACTAAATATTATAGCAGTCCTATATACAAAATTTCAACGCTCTGAGGCTATTCGTTTTTGAGTTTCGCTATTCGTTTATGCCATATGTACGTATGTATGGCACAATGAGGTTCTTCTGTGCTAAATCAGAGTGTATATCAAAATCGAGTAAAATCTGAATTGGATGTATACGCGAAATCGATTTTAGTAATGAATGGATTCATTAAACTGCCACCTAACAGTTTTAACAAGAGTTAAATACTTGCACTGCACATCATTTTATTATACAAACACATCTTTCTTCACGAAGAACTAGAGACATAACCTTGAATTTTATTCAAATTTTTCTCCGATACAGAAAAAAGTGTTGTTTCAAATTTATCAAGAGGCTTTGATGCTCTGGGAGTTTTCATATCCACTGCCATCATGTCACCTAAATTAATTCATCTGTTGAGGAAGATTACAGTGCCCGGCAAAGCATTCTGTATTTGGAGAAGCTTAATCTTTGGAGATTATTCCAGCTACCTATTCAAAAACAGATATAATATAATGCAGAGTGGACTTTTAAAAACATGAATAAATATACCTAATCATAATACAGGTTACAACATAGAATGTATTTGTCAAAAAATGGATTCTACAAATAATTAAAATATGTTTTAGAGTATATATGTAACAAAAAAGTATATAAATTTAAATTAGCAATAGCCCCTTAAGGCTTCATTTTAATTTGTTTATTACCCTTCTGTATTATAAAAATAGGAACCTTTTCCTACGCCGCGTTATTTCGAGACTAATCCGTGTCATATTTTTACATAACGCTAATGATGTATAGGGAACTAAACAGCCAATAATAATTTTACAGGAGTATTAATAATCCAATCAAATGCATTGAGGACCGAAACTAACCCATTCTGAATTAAGATTTCATTCTAAACACAACTTACTTGCTTTCTGCACTTCAGTTGTTTGTTGCTTCTCTTCTTAATGAAAAGCTGTAAAAAAATGTAAAAGTTTTAAAATAGGCAAGAGTAGTGTGCCCGTTTGTAGCCGCAAATTGTTACCGAAATAAAAATGAATATTTGATTCACCTCGGCTGTCAAGTTTCTCTTTGTTCTGGATCAAAAGTCTACGTAATAGAATATTTCTACATCTGCGCCATCAAAAAGTTTGCTTTCATCACATATACACTTTTTTGAAAAAAAAAAAAAAAATCAAATCATTATGAAGGAAGTGGTTGTTTTTGATGACATTGAATATGTGTATAACTCATACACAGATAATAAAATCATTAAAAAATCAAGGTCATAGTACCTGTTCGCGGCTCACAATCACCCATTGAGTGTTCAAATTAGTAGTTGGTCTAACCGCCCCTAGAGGCAATGCATGCTTGAATTCGTCAAGGCAAGGAATGGTAGAGATCCCTAATGTTATCCTGCGACACATTCTGCCAGGTATTCATCAATTGTCGCTTCAGATCTGTGATATTTTGTGGTGTCCAAATTTGGCGGTCTACCATGTTCCAGACATGCTCGATTGGGGAAAGATCTGGTGACCTTGCTGGCCAAGGAAAAGTATCACCCGCACGGAGACAGTCCAGAGATATGCGAGTGGCCTGGCATTATCTTATTGGAAAATGGTCCCAGGATGACGTGCCATGAAGGGTAATGCATCCGGCCGCAGGATGGTAACAACATATCATTGAGCTGTTATCGATGTACGGAGGATGACAAAAGATGACCTGCTGTCATAAGAAATAGAGCCCCACAATATCACACCAAGGGACCAGACACGAACACGGTGGTCATCTGCTTCAAGAGTGAGCGCGATTCATCGATGAACATTGTACGATGTCAGTCTGATGGCAGCCATGACAATCGGCTACGACACCACTCCAGACGACTCCCCCGATGTTGTGGGGTCAAAGGCAAAAATCTTAAACCCCACAACCTTTCTGTGAGGGAAACTCCGCCTCAGACAACCGCCTTGAGATGGTGAACGGTACCACGCGAGGTATAGACATGGCTGTAGTGCGTTGAATTGTCGACAATGATACCGTTGGGGCGGTTTGGGCCTAGCAAACAATCATCCTGTCTTGCGTCGCATTTGTGCTCCTTGGCCTTCCAGAGCCTTTATTTCGTCGGCAATTTCCTTGTAGCAACCATTGCTGGCAACATCTTTGCACAGCACTGTCTGTAAGCTGCAGGTGGCGACCTATTGCTCGACCCAGCTGCACGCAACCCTACAATTCAACCACGTTCGAAGTCCTTTGGTTGTCTGAAAGGTCTTCAACATCGTCGTAATGGCGTCATTAGTTGCTTCTTTACGGAATTACAATGACAGAAACAAAAAAAAAAAAAAAAATTCGGCCTCAATTACTGGTTTTATACTTTGAGAATTGCCCACTAGAAATGAGAGCTGTGATCGCAATTCATTTCCCTTGTTCGATCAAATGTTTTTGCAAACCAAATATTCAGGAGCAGGAATTTTGATTGGTAAAAGTGTTGATCCATAATGACTAGAAAATTGTTGATCCATAATGACTAGAAATCCATAATGACTAGAAAAAAGGTAGATTAAATCTTCAGTTTTATTTTCAGCAACATGTTGCGGCTACACACAAGTCGGCACATTAAATGCGCCTTTCCAAAAGGCTTACATTTTTGATAACTTTGTAGTAAGAAAGCAGCAGCAGACAGACAGCAGTCTAGTTAAGGCAAAGCGTAGAAAGAGAGTGCGTAATGTTCAGGATGAAATCTTAAGTCAAACTGAGTTAGTTTTGGTTCTCAAAGCATTCTGACTGGACAGTTAATATTGCTGTAAAATTATTATTGGCTGGTTGAGTTTTAGTTCCATTTACATCATCATAATAATTACGTAAGAGTCATATGACATAGAATAGTCTCGAAATGACAGTGTAGAGGGGGGTTACTATTTTAGAATTGTGAAGGGAAATTTACGTTGCTAATTTAATCTTTTACATATTCTTTTTCTTACACAAACACACACACACACATATGTATATATCACAAAAGTAGGTATGTAATATATTGTTGCCTTCGCAGATTTGGAGTGATTGACGACAACACTTGATGAAGAATCGAAACACAATTTATTTGCCACAGGAGACTTCCAAAGACACGTTTACAGTCGTCGAAAATCTACGATAAAACGCGCTGAAACAATAAGCAACACAGCCTTCGGGCTACTACGGTGAAAATAGCTTCACGACAAAGCACAAAAGTACAGCTCCCGACTCGGTTCGGTCGCTTTCAAGAGAATCTCTAAACTCAAAACACGACTACTGAATTCAACATACTCTTCATACTGCTCTACTCCGCGTACAGCAGAATATATATAGCTTTTCACCTGCCTTCGAGAACATTCTTGGTAAAACCGATAAGAATTCGTTCTAGAATGTTCTCGCTCTATCTATGGCACATCGCCAATTTCGTCTCCAAATGGGCGATTTCGCGCCAAATCTGACAACCCTGCGTCTCCTTGCCACTTTTTGGCAACCCTAACCCCGCTTTGCGTTGAAGCTTCTTACCGCAGCTGGGCATTTCGCAACAATACTTTATATATGGCTGCAATAGACTGGTGGTTGTTTTGGGGTAGTTGTAACCTGGCAAGGCTATACTTCGTAGGTACAAGAATGACATATGCGGACAGATGTGCCCGACTTCAACATAAATTTGTTATTGGATAAAGCAGTTCTGGAGACACAATATCTGATTCCCACATTATTATGAACCCCATAAGCATCCCATATGTTTGCAAACATAGGTCGTTTTAAGATACTGGAAGATACGTAGAAGCGGTAGTGACGCATATTAGCCAAATGATGGCAAAAGCGAAAAAGGACACTACACATTCGGAAGAAGCGTGAAATACAGAGAAAAAAGTTTCAGTTTCAATAGAAATCTTACTCAATGATTGTATAAGCAGGCCCTGCTTTGTGCCCTTACGTAAGATCTCATGAAAGGGATTAATTTTGAAATGATGCGCTTTAGATTGAAATATTGTAAACAATTTTTTTAGGACAGAAAGGGGAAATATCCAAAGTAAAATGAAGAAAATGACGGGACAATTGCCAATTAAAATTGGAAGTTTGCTTTACATATTTTTGTCTTGCATATTTATATATATAAAAACAAGAGATAGGAATTATATCAGAAATGGTGGTCAACTATCTAATAGGAGCACAAATCAATATCGAAACAAAAACAAAACAATTCAATGAAATAACATAAAAATATAATAATGTAACAAATATTTGAAAATTCCTCGGGCATCTTCAAGCAGCTGGAAAATTTTCAACAGAATGAGATTCCTGAATTATATTTAAATGATTATTGAAAAAAGTAATGAATAATTCAGAATTTTTCATTAATTAAAAATTATCATCAAGATTGATTATGTCTTAATGTTTAATGAGAGTTTTTTTAAGTATACTTACATTTTATTTTAAATTATATTAAATTTCTTTATTTATGTGCATATGTGTAAATTACAAAGTGAATAAAATTAAACTGAATAATTCAAATTTAGTACAGTTTAGAAAGTGATTATTATTTTTTAAATTGCTTACAAATCAAAATGATATCAGATATAGACAGTAGCAGAAATACAAAAAAGCAAACAGCATGAAAAAAGGTCATACATAGGTGTTCTAAACTGTAAACCAAAACTTAGTAAATGTCCACCACCGCTGTAGTCACTGAACACTGTTTGAACTATCTCTGAACCGGCTGACTGCATGGGAGTGTTTGTTGTTTTCCTCATGTGTAACGTGGATGAGAGCCTGTTTTCCTGAAAAGGCCTCCACAAAGACATCTCTTGATCGATGCTGCTGTGTATTGCCATATCCGCTCTATAAAAACAAAGTAAATTTTATTGACAAAATGGAATATTCCTGCTTCCTTTGATCAACAAGTGAGTAATTTTTCAGTCAGTAACTATTATATTTAATTAAAAATTCTGTAATAATTTCTTCATGAGGCTGCAATTACTTATTCATGAGGCTGCAATTACTTAATTTCTAATGAAATATTCGAGACCAGAGGCCGAGCGGTAAAGCCGCTGAACACTAGTAGTTCGTTCCGTGGCTGCATGGGTGTTTTCGTGGTTTTCCCCGTGTACAACATGTATAAGAGCCAGTTTACCTTGAAAAGTCATGCAGGAAGAGCATCTCTTTGCATGTTAAATAAACCAAAACAATATAAGGAAATATTAAGATTTCGGATATTAAATGAGGTGTTATTTATTAATCAATATATGTTATTCTAAATTCGTAGCTGCGTTTTCCAAAATCTGAGGGCGCAATGCCATTGCTTTCATATGAAAGTAGAGCTAATTGATACAAGCAGATCTTCTACTTATGAGAGAACCTAAAAGGTTTTAGTCAATAACGTATTACTATAAGAAACTGTCACTGATTATATACTTTTTTAATTACTTCACTTATTTTTATCTCATTAACTTGAATCATATTGTTAAGTATTGAAAACTCTGCAAAAAAATGCACTATCAAAAATTGTATCATGTTCCACTATACAGTCATTAGGTTATTTTGATACTGGACACGTGAAAAGTGAGCAATGCCCTCAACGGAACTCTATCCTGAAACTCTCGACTACGCTCCGAGTTTGGTACCGTTACACTACGAAGGTATGCAGAAAGGAGGGAGAAAATACCTTACATGCTCTCGTTTTAAAGGGTGACTGGGGAGTAGGGGGTCCAGTCGTCAAATCCTAGTGGGGAAGAATCATCATCCACTACCTTTTGGTTCGCGTGCCACTGTAGAGTCTATTATGTTTATCTGAAGCAGGAGTAATTAAAAAAAAAGCAATACCATCGCCGGGACTTGAGCCTGGACCTCACGAATACGGGCCGAGTGTGTTACCGTTACGCCATGAAGTCACCCAGAAAGAAAGGAGAACACCAACTTGTTTGATTTCGGGAGTGTGGCAACTTATACCACTAATCTATGCTTAAATTTTATCTAACAATCTGGTCGGCGTAAATTTATAAAGTTTAAGAGGGATGTCAGGAAAGTAAATGGTGTGTTTTTGGGCTAATGAAAGGTTTTCAAATCTTCCTCTTCGACTTTCTTCTTCCCGTGCACCCACACCTTAGCGTCACATTTTACTTCTTACCGAAGTATTAAATATTCACTTCCCAGGATGGGATGAGCTGTACCAGTGTAAAAAATGAGCATTGCCTTCGCCTTATAAATCTCAGAACTTATTCGATTGATTTCTTTTGAATTCTCTTGAAAACAGCGAACTATTGCGAAACAATTCAGAATCTTGTCCATATGAAGGAAAGGTTAATAGCAGCAATTGAAGTTTTAATGGAATGGGGGAAACGAAATTCTGCATCGCTCAGATTTGCGTTCTGATGTTGAAAAAGAAGAAACTTAAATTTTGTAATGCTTATCGAAATGGATGTTAATGTACTGCAATTGATATATTTCAAAGCAGATTATATATTATACATAAAAGCATACAGAAAAGGTTTACACATTTTTGCAACGATATTGCAAATATTTATGTGTAAACAAACCTTAGAATGTTATTTTCTAATATGATCAATCTGATAGCCCTTTTGTTGAGCTATCCTATTGCATTTTGATTTCCAAGATAAAAGTCCTTTTCCTAAAACATCCGGGTTGATTTAAGGTTAAGTCTTTTTCTCCTCTTTTTCGATAGTAAAAGCTGTTTTTTTCTATTGTAATCAGATAAGTATATCCAAGCCTCATCAATTGTAAGTATATATTTCCATTTCTCACCTGCCAAACAATTTTCATGCAGTAATCTCCGAGGAAGATGTTTCGGTGTTAGGCGATGAACATCATCTTTTTTTGTTTAAATGAGCTTTAAATGAGATGTTATAATTTTGTTCACAATTCCTACAGAGATATTTAAATATTCTGCAATAGCTCTTTGGAGAGGGGGAGGGCCGGATTTTTTTTGAAGCATGAGATGCGACTTTAGATTTAATAAGAGCTGTACGTACCTTTGTTGGGTATGCATTTTTTGCCTTTTTCTCAGTCGGATGTAGAGTTTGACGTTTCTTTCCTTTCGTATTGATTATGTCACTTATTTTACGTGTCGAAATATTAAAACCGTGCTTTTTACATCTTTTTTAAATCATTGAATAAGAGTATTTCTCTTCGGACCGCGCAAAAACATAGTCTTCTATCCATTATTTATTTTTCGGCGACATTTTAAAGTAAAGAATATTTTTAATACCTTAGGCGATAATTTAACCTTATTCCAGTTTGATGCCAGTCCCGTTTGCATTTTAAACCCGTTTGTATTTTAAAATCAATATTTAAATTCAGGGAGAAAATCAAAATCGTTATAAAAATGTGTAAACACTCTCCGTATATTGACAGCTGACAATTTTTCTCGGGCATTTCGCACAAGGAAGATCTCATACCAAAGTTATTTTTAACGCCAACAGATGATATCATCAAAATTAACTCAGCAATGGAAACTAGCCAAAGCAATGCTTTCTTTTACTGTAAATGTTAACAGTAACATAGCAGTACAATATGATCGAAGATTAACAAAAAAAGGGAGGGAAAAACAACAATTCTTATTCTAGACATCACACTGACGATTGCAATTGTTCTTGCAAGAGATCCTTTTGCGAGTGGTCAAAAATGACCGTTTCATTGTCTGGCTGCTGGGGCACCTAGAAGGGGGTGACGAACATTGTCATGGACATCACGAATTGCACTCGCCACCCATCGGTCAAAACACCAGGCAGATGTCGCATGATCTTTTCCGACTTTTTTCTTCTCCCTGCCTCTCTTCATGTATATTCTCCTCCCCCACCGTTTTTTTTTATATATCTATCTATCTTTAGGAACTTATGCTCAATAAAATCCATATGCGGTATAGCGGATCGTAACAAAGTGGGTAAAGATGGAAACCTCCGAGGAAGATTTCTCCTTTTTTTATGATCTTATTATTTTTCCCTAACCGATGCGCTTGCTTAAGGCTGCAGAGGAGGATATGTGTTATTTTCAAATGAGAAATCGATTAATCGATAATAGATACTCGAGTCCAGATGAAAGAAGGCGCTTAATGCTATGTTGTTTGAAAGATGGCGTCTTTCCTATTTATTAAAAGGAACTATGACGGTCAGTTTATTGTTAATGAAACCCATAACAAGGCATTTAAGAGATTGCCGATTCGAGGAGTTAAAAAGTGCGGCAGAAAGTTTTTTTGATAATTATTACCAATAAGTTCATTATAATGTCACTCATTACATTCAGAAAATAAGGACGTCGTACATAAGCGGGTGCATATTGACGAGCTAGATGTAAGGCTAAATATGAATTCCGCTCCTCTTTGAGAAAGTTCATTATACGTAAAGCTTACAGTATTAAATTTCCAAATTACGGAAGAGGATTTTCTCTTGTATACTGTGCGAAAAAAAGAAAAAAAAAAGTTGAAAAAAAATTCTGAAAGATATCAGATTTTAAATTACGTCCAAAAGGACGTTTTCTTAACGTTTTGTGTGTTGCATTTATTTATTAAATATCATGTTCTACATACTCAAACTATAACATTCAGTTCAACAGAAATATCACAAATTAGTTTTAAAATGAGCATATCTTTAGAATTTCCGATACAGAGTCTCGTGCGCTAGACATAATTTTCTCCCCCGCACAGTGGTTGCCATTGATCGCTTTGAAATCGTTTAGTTACTTAAACAAAAATTCGTTGAAGAGTTGCAAAATCTGAAATTGACAAATAAAATAAATTTCATATTCAAATTAGGGTTCACACATGCCTATATTCTAAGGAAGATTACGTTATTCAAATTTGGATGTCTCTAGTTACCGTTGTTTTATCAAATGCGAGAAACATACATACATTTATACAGCTTCTTTATTATTTCATTTCTTCAAATATAAGACAGGGCGATAGTATTTGGTGGCAACGATTTGAAAAATGATATAGCCTTTTAAAGTTTTCAACGCAAAATCGCAAAACGAAAACTATAGTCCTTCAGAGACAAAGCCCCTTTGGACTGAAAAAAAGGGTGGCAGTTCTATGTCACCCATTCTACTGGACCAATTGATGAAATTCAAATTGCGTTTTTCATGTCTCGAAAGCGGGACTTTAGAATATTAGACCCGCCCCCTTCCCCGGACTACAGAATTTCGTGGGAAGTCATTTTGACCATTCTTATCTTCGTATGACTTTAATCAGCCGCTAATTTCGCTAATTTTCGCCCTCATTTTTCAGGGTGGCAACAGTCTTACGCTCTGGAAATACAAATGCTTTATTTCGAAAATGTTGCCATTGCTCGCTTTCAAATCGTAGAGAAATTTGTAAAATGAAATTAATTTTAATGAAAAATTTGTAAGCTTTACAAAATATGAAGTAAAAATAGCATTGCTAAACATTATTAATATTATATAATGGCATATTCTGACGTTAAAGATAGCGCGCGATTGCATGTGACGTCATCGTATGTCGAACATTTTTCGTTGATGCCAGCATTTTAAATAAATAGCTGCTCTACGCAGTTTTTTTTTTTTTTTTTTTTTTTTTTTTTTTTTTTAAATTTCGGGTTAAGATAATTGACACAATATGTTATAGCTGCTTTAATTGTTTTATTGATATTGAGAAAAAGTTTTTAAATTACATTAAATTTAAGTTATGACGTCATGCATATTAACCTAAATTAAAGTGTCAAAAACTTTTGTTTGCAGGTTTGGCAACAAAAAAATTATTTACGAATTGGATGTTACTTAAAAAGAATGAACTCATTTCGTTTATATCGAAATGTTTTTATGCATTTTCTTTTCAGGTGTACATAAAACATATAAGTTTTGCTTTGGTCGCAGGCCGCTGGTATACAATTAAAATTAGAAGTGTTTAAAAAAAATGAATAAATAAAGAGAGAGGAGGGAAGAGAGAAACTTCGTATTTCATCCTTGAAGACGATATTCTCTCCTTATAACCTTAAATTGTCCCCTTCGTATTCTTCTCTCGCCTGGCAAATGGCCCCCAATACAGGGACCCACCTTTTCATAGACCTATCCTTCAAGCCTCTCCCCTAACTTCTCAGCAAACGAGATCCGATATACGGACGTTGACACGTCCTCATTGCAGATGGCGAACTTCTTGTTTCTTTCGTTCCCATGACGACGCAGCTGCGGAAAATGTACAATAGAGGGCGCTCGCTGTCAGACCTAGTATGAGAATGGCAGGGAAATTTGAATTGCTGTGTTGAACACATTTCCAGAAACTAAGTTTCTCAAAACTTCGGACCGGTGCTCAAATTTTCCAAAGCTCAGCTGCGATACTTCTGAATTACAGTTTCATTTGGAAAGCATCTGAGCGTCCAATAGGATGAACAATGACGATTATTCTGTTGCGAAATAGTATGTAACCATAACAAACGATGAGCACAGAAAATCTTTTTCTACAAGAATTAAATATTATTCAAAGATATTCAAAACAAACTGTTTATTAAATTAGGTTGACTGCTAAAGTTAAATGGAATGCTTATTTTTTTGCAATAGAAACTCTGGAAATAGTTATTTAAAAATGTCAATTAGTTAAATCTGTATATAATTTAGAATTATATCTTTTGTTATCACTTCAATATAAAAATCTTAGTCTTTTCGTATTATATGAAGTTCAGTTGCATCTTAAGGTAGAAAGAGTTTTTTTTTTTTTTTTTTTCTTTTACTTCCTTGTTTGAAGTGAAGGAAGTATTGTAATCACAAAAAATTCCGGGTGCCATATTTCCACAAAAATATCCATTTTGAGCTGTATCAAATGAGAATGCAATTTAACGATGTTTTTGCATCATTGCGCAGCAAAAGTATATATATATATATTCACTCTGTTACTCTGCTCAATCAGCTCAGTTTCTTTATTCTTATATGTTTGTAAATTGTATATATATATATATATTTTTTTTTAAAAAAAAAGGTTTGAATTATGTTGTTCTTATCTTCCGGTTAAGGTTTTTATGATAGTTAACCTGCATGTAATAGTTGTAAAATTATCAATAATTTAAAGGTTTAAGCGCGGCTAAGCTTAATTTTTTATCACAGCAGCCATACTTGTTTACATTTGAAACTTGGCAGAGTAGTGGATTTGTTGGCAATCTAGAAAAACTAAGCTTCGCAACAACAATGTAACGTCTTCTTTTATTATTGCGAATTATGCTTAATTCATTCTGGGATTATCATTTAAGTTATTGAACTATCCCATATATTGACTCATCATAGCGTCCAAAACAAATTCAATCAGTTTCTGCGTCTTCAGTGTCTTTTTACCGAGTGAGACCCAAAGCAAACTTTTAGTTTTCTGCACCGAAAAATCTGCCTTCTGGCCGCTGGCGGATTTTTTTTTTTTTTTTTTTTTTTTTCTTTGCACAGAAACCTTAATTTTAATTGTTAGTTTTTTTTATTGTTTTCACTGTATTCGAGTGTTTTATATTTTTCAATTTTTAATATAGATTGTTCCGTCTCGGTTAGAATATTTATGTCTATTTGTACTGGCTTAATGTTTGCAGCGCCACGTAATGTTAGTGGCGAGAGCCCAGTACTAATCAGTAAGCGATAGGGATGCACTCGGTCCACATCGAGTCTCCGTTTCTCTGCCCGAACAATGCAGCAGTCAATTGTTAATTATTCCTTACTCACTCTTTGCCCGTTTAAAGCGGCATTATTGTTCTTGAACGAAAATAAATGTTGTTAAGTTTCTCGACTTGAATTTTATGAATTAATATACAGTCCACAACTACCAATTGCTATCAACATAGATATTTTGAGTTTTTATATATTTCTGCCTTGTCGCGAAGTGAGAACAGAATTAATTGAATGAGAAATCTATCTGTAATGAAATTCGAGGAAATAAGTTTAAATGAAAGGCAGGAAATATGCGTATAATTTAATATCCCGTACAAGGAATTCATGTGGTGTACACGTCAGATTTTTATTCATAGTGTAAAAACGAATATGTGTCAAGAAATTTTGAATTAAATATAAACTTCTACTTTTATGGGACTTGTATTCGGTCACATAACAAAAATTGTAGAAAACAGTTTTCAATCAGGATATAAAAACCTGAATACTTTTGTTGGAAATATATAAGTAAAAAATCTGCTTCATTTCAGTTTACATTTCATTTTAATAGACACTGAAATTTATCTTAAAATTTTTACTTTATGTTCGAATCGTGCTCATGCTTTACTACGGATAAGTTTCCTTATATTTTATCATTGCATTATATTTTCACGAGTTAAAAATCGATCAATTTATGATTAATTTAAATCGATATAGTTATTTACATTCTTATATACCAGAGCTGGCCATAGCGCAGCTCGCTAGCCGCTAGCGGCTCTTGCTGGTCAGTGGTATTGCTCTCATGCAAATAAAATACGTGTATGAAATATTGAGCAATTTTAACATGGTAAGCTAAAACTGTTCAATGTCCAAAATAATGTGTACCCAATTTATCCGCCCACCAGCGGCCAAGCGGTAAAGTCGCTGAACGCTGGTAGTTCCGACCTGGGTTCGATTCCAGGCAAATGGGCTGCTTGCATGGGTGTTTTAATGGTTTTCCACATATGTAACGTGTATACGAGACGAGCCAGTTTCTCATAGAAAGTGGATGCACGAAGGCATCTCTCCTCTTAGACAGATAGCCCTTGTGTGCTTTGCCATAATTAAATAACAGACCAAACCAAAATAATGTAAGACAAACAGTCATTGAATTATAGTTTAGAATCAGAAGTTTGTCTGATTATAGTTTAGAATCAGAAGATTGTCTGTTTGTTTGATTTGAAACAGGTCTCAAATTTTCATTTGAAATTCAAATGAAATTTCAAATTTTCATTTGAGACCTGTTTGATTACTTTTAAAAGGATGTGAATATGGACTCGTGGCTTGCGAAAAACCAAGTTGCGGCTCTCGAACATTTCTGAATTCCAACATTGGGACTCTCACTGATATGAAATTTGGCCACCACTGTTATATACTGTTATTTATTTATTAGGCTTTGCTTCGGACGCATAATATACAATGCATTAATGATGTGAACACACATTATTAACATTTCATGGAGAAATTTAATTTAAATCTAGCATACAATTTGATAAATCACTGTTGTTAATAAACACTTAAACAAATCACTGTCTTCGCTGTTTAAAAAAAAATAAAAAAAGAAAAGAAAACCTATTTTTACAATTTAAATTAGAGTTTCTACCCCAAAGCAAGCAATTCGGCGAGCGGGTAAGAAGACTAATTTTTCGGTGCACAAAACTGAAAATTTACTTTTGGTCCCACAAAAAAACACTGAAATGCAGAAACTGAATTAATTCACTATTCTGCTAAGTTTCAAATGCAAACGAATATGGCTATTCCATTAGGCTTGGCCGAACTTAAAGAAATTTTAAATTATTGATAATTCTACAAGTATTGCATGTAGATTAAATAAAGGCATAAAAACCTTAACCGGAACTTGATAATAACATAATTCAACGTTACAGCAGTCCAATATACAAATTTCAACGTTCTGAGGCAACTCACTTTTGACTTATGCGAGATACATAGTATATACGTACGTACAGACATCACAAAAAAATCTCTTCTGAATCCATTTTAAATCCATTTTACAATGGAGTTTGTTAAAAATTGTTCTTTATTCTGTCCTTACGTACAGATATCACTCAAAAATATCGTTAAATTGCATTCGATAGCGGTCAAAATGGGTATTTTCGTTAAAATATGATACCCAAAATATTGCGCGATTACAATACTTCATTTACTTCGTACAAGTTAGTAAGAAAGCAAAATTATTTCTAACAATAAAGTAAATTTACGTTTGCGACAAAGTTATTTGAGTAAAAATTAGTTGAGTCCTCTAGCACTTATGTTAACTGAAATATAATTATAGTTAATTGAAATTTAATTACTTGAAACATATGTATTACACATAACGAATTCTACAATTCTGCTACACATAAAAAAATATTACGTCTCAATTATTGTATTCCAGTGTGCAAAAATTGAAATGTAATTTGTTTTAAAATTTTCTAGCAGTTTTAATCTTAAAATGCATCTGAATAGGTTTTAGTTAATTAACAGATATCGTACATTTAAGTTTAAATTTCTGTAGTAATAGTAAGAGCAATAGTACGTTAATTTAACAATAAATAGTTTATTAGTTGTGTTTCGTACTTGTAACTTTATCGTTTGACCGAAGTTTGGCGCAAGTATCGTTTGCCCGATCCGAGTTTCAACGTTCTGAGGCTACTCGTTTTTGAGCTATGCGAGATACATACATACATATGTGCAGACGTGACGGAAAAAATTTCTTCTGAATCCATTTTAAATTCTTTTTGCGACCCGTTTTGGGAAAACGAGTACCTTATTCTGTCCGTACGTTCAGATGTGACGCAAAAACATCGTTCAAATGTATTCGAAAGCGGTCAAAATGGATATTTTTGTAGAAATATACCCGAAAATTTTCGCGATTACAATAATTCCTTTACTTCGTATACAAGGAAGTGAAAATACAATTAAATAACCTTTCGTAATCTTTTTAAATCAATGCTGTTTAATAGACAGCGATGGCGTCGGATAACAAAATCTAAATACTGCATCTAAATTTCTACATGTATGGTTCAGCGGGTTACAGCCGAAAACATCGCGGCAAAAACATCGCAGACGAAAACGTCGCGGAGAAAACAACGCAAGACGAAAACGTCGTGCTACAAAACATCGTGGGAGAAAACATCGCAAAGAGAAAACATCGCAGTTCTAAAACATCGCGGTACAAAATATCGTCGTCGAAAATAAAGCGGTTCAGAAACTTAGCAGTTTAAAAACATCGTCGTCGAAAATATCGCGGTAAAAAACAAAGTATCTACAAATCATCGCATGACGATAACATCGCACACATGCTTTTTTCAGCTTTAATAACTATAAATGGATATTCCCGTAATGATTTGTGAGCGCAAGATGGAATAAAGGATAATTTTTACTTTCATATTTTTTGTTAATCAATAAATTTTTGCTGAGAAAACAAAAACGAAATTTAAGCATAGAAAATTAATGCAACTTATAGCACTTAATAGAATTTTAAACCGACATAGTTAACTAACAAAGGCCCGTTTTTTATACAGGTTTTACTGGTAATTTTCATGAAAGGTATAATCTATAAGTTGCATTTAATTTTCTATGCTTAAGTTTCCTTCTTACGTTTTCAGCAAAACATTTATTAGTTAATAAAAAAATGTGAAAGTAAAAATTATCCTTCTTTACATCTTGCGCTCACAAATTATTATGGGAATATCCATTTACAATTATTAAAAGCTGAAAAAAGCATGTCTGCGATGTTATCATCATGCGATGAATTGTAGATACTTTATTTTTTACCACGATATTTTCGACGACGATGTTTTTAAACTGCAAAGTTTTTGAACTGCTTTATTTTCGACGAGGATATTTTGTACTGCGATGTTTTCTCTTTGCGATGTTTTCTCCCACGATGTTTTGTAGCACGACGTTTTCGCCTTGCGTTGTTTTCTCTGCGACGTTTTCGTCCACGATGTTTTTGCCGCGATGTTATCGGCGAACACCGGTTCAGCGGTATTTCGGACTAAATCAACATTTTATATAATTTAAAAAAGAATTTATTAGAATATCAAATATATTAATATCAAATAAATAACCGAATATTTACTTATAATAGGAAAAGGAAGTTCGTCCTAAAACTTCTGTGGCGTAAAATAATGTAACACTTCCATTCATTAAGAAAATACTGATATCTGTCTCGTGAGCAGTCTCGGAGAGATGAAGATGGCGTAGTTGTTCGTTCAGATTCTAAGATAAGGGTCTTTCAAGCGTGGTATTTGGAGATCTTAAAGCTTTTGATCGATACCTTTTAAGAAGCTTTGCCCTGATCGGAAAATCCTATGTGAAAAGAGGGGGGGAGTGTTAACGATCACTTCTAATTGAATTACGTGATCCTTCCTTTGCTAGCCATCTCCAAAGCTTTCGTTGCGTCGAGCAGACAGAAAATTTCATTTGTGGTTTTATTTTTTACGTGCAATTAGACTTTTTACTTCTTTGTACGAAGTGACATCTATACGTATGTATGTATCTGGCATAACTCAAAAATGATGAGTCGTAGAATGTTGAAACCCGTACATACGGATTCGTAACAGATGGAATGCACACAGAACCGATGATAGGTTTGCAGAGAGGTTTGTATATTTTGAATTATGTCATCCACAAAGCACAATTTTGATCAATTATTGCTTTCTGATGATAGTTTCATTCTTTCAGAAATGTGTTTTTGGCAACAGTTTTTCATTCATTGCTTTGGATACTGGACTGCTGACTGCTCTCTCTCGAAAATATGACATTTATTGCTTATTTCATTGTAAATTTTTATACTATGTTTTAATTATTAAATATTAATTATGTAAAAGTATTGCATGACTGTTTTAGGAAACAAAATTCTTAACTTCCTTTATACCATTCGAATTCGTAAGATTTTGCAACGGGAAATTGATTAATTTATTTTTTAGGATAATTAATGTTTGTATTAAGGGTATTGCTTATTTCATTGTAATTTTGTTATATGTAATATTTTTTTTATTATTATTTAATTTTTTATGAAGTTCTGCAGAGTAAAATTCTGTGCAGTTTTTAAATTTAACTTTTGGTGTTGTTCCCTTTAGGCATTTTTCCGGCACATTTAAAAGCCAGAGAAGGCTGGCCGCGTAGCTGGTAGTTATTTATATAAAAAATTCTTATTATTTTGATAATATGCAGCCTTAATTAGATAATTAACTTGTCGCAATCGTTCGCGAGGTTGAGATCTTGTGAACCAAAGATGTGCATTTAAGAGTTTTCCATCAAAGTCTGCGCTCGAATGAACACTCGAACGCCAAGTTTTCGATTTTATCCATTTTGTGCACTCTGTGAGTTTTTCACTAAATTGATTGCGCAACTTTTGCTCTCGTTCATTCGCTTTTCCAACACTGTTGTAAGTTCAGGTTGGAATTCTAATATTCCTCTTTTCTGCCTGTCAGAGTGGAATGCGACCCTGTGTTCTATGGTAATAATTGTTCATCTAGATGAGTACTATCACCCCTTCTAATTTGTAAAAACAATTTAGAATCTCCCCGTATATCATCAAGATCTGCTGCCAAATTATGTTTCTGATGTTCCTTATAAAATCCCTGAGAATGTTCATTATTTTTACATGCCGCGCATTTATATGTGTTGTTCTACGCTATATTTGCTTCCAGAAATTCGCTACTTTTAGGTTTTATTCAACTGTTAAGAATGGATATGGCTGTCAGGCTGCGTCTTGATGCACCCGTCGGCCATCCAATAGCCGAGCGACAACCGCGAATAGCCGGTAGTGAATCACCCTCTAATTAAAGCGAAAGGTGGATCGGGTCCTTTTTGGTCAATTAGCCTAATTAATTTTCCTCTCGGAGCCGAACGCCCTCGCTTATTCCATCCCTCCCTCCACGCACTCTATGATTGCCTATTAATCCGTGTTAGCCCAAGCGTAAGCTTTGGCCTGCGCTGCGGTTGAGGAACATTGGATTAAAACGATTAGTTTCTCTCGCACTGTGCTTTGCCTGTCTCGCTTTTAATTTGGATCGCTTCATTAGCCAGCGCAGAGATTTTTTCGAATGTCGTTGGGGAGTGGAGCGGAAGCAAGAGGAGCACTTGC
Source organism: Stegodyphus dumicola (assembly GCF_044657685.1). Lineage (NCBI taxonomy): Eukaryota > Metazoa > Arthropoda > Arachnida > Araneae > Eresidae > Stegodyphus > Stegodyphus dumicola. The sequence continues at coordinate 224,120,578 of NC_140773.1, read as the reverse complement.
AAAATCAAATCGGTCATGTTGTGTTTCATTCGCAGTGAAAGGAGCTCTTCATATACATAATAATTAAGGTTTTGCGCTATGACCTGGCTCCTTTTATGTAATCCCGTTCCATTACGTTGTATTATTGTGGGCTCTTTGTTTGAGAGAAGAGTGATTAATCTATATATATATAAGAAGAAGGTTTGTGGGTTTGTTTACTCGCGATTAACTCAGTCACTATGATAGCTATCATCACCAAACTTTCTACAATTCTTTTCTGGGTCTTGGAACAAGTCGACGTCTACTTTTTTCAAAAAAGAAAAGTAGCTAAAATCAGAGATATTAGTTTAAAACTCCGAAAACTCTAATTTTCGTCCTCATTTTTCCCGAGTGGCAACAGTCTTGCAAAAATCTGCTTTATTTCGAAAAGTGTTGCCACTGCCCGCTTTCAAATCGTAGAGTTTGTTAATAAAAAATTTCTAAGTTTAAAAAGTATGAAACAAAAATAGAATTGCTAAACATCAAATATGTTATTCCCGATTCCAAAATTCTTGGGAAGCCATTTCGATAATTCCCATCTTCGTACGACTTCAGTCAGCCGAAATATTAATTAAAAACTCTGAAAACGCTCATTTCCGCACTCATTTTTCCGAGTGACAACAGTCTCGTCCGTTGAAGATAAAAATGCTTTATTTCGAAAGGTGTTGCTACTGCTCGCTTCGAAATCGTAGAGTTTGTTAATCAAAAATGTGTAAGTTTTACGAAATCTGTATATATAAAGAACGTCTGTTTGTGTGTTTGTTTGTTCGCGTTAATGATTTCTGATCAATTATGATCAATTTTGTGCCACATTAAATCGACTAAAATTGAGTATAGGTGAAATATTGGATGGAACTTGAGCTTTTACGACCATTTCATTAGAAAGATGAAAAATTATAACTATTGAGATAATTTTTATTATTTCTTTTAGAAAAATAATTTATTTTGTGAGAAAGATTAAGTAAGATCAGATGCACATATTATTTGTCATCGGAATCATCATTTAATTCGAATTCAATACGCACGATAATCGGTTAGTACGATTTAGTGAAATGGTATTCTTTTCCAGTTTGAAACAGTGATTATTTTCGCTTTGTGGAATATTTTTGCCACTAATTATAGCATTTGTTTTTAATCTTGGAGTATTCTTAAAACAAGTAAGACAGATAGTTATTATACTAACGAAAGATTTTTCGGATTCGGAGATCATCATTCGTTAAAGTGGTGCTCGACCGGAAGGCCTTTACCTACATGTTTATCAATCCGCTAAGGACCTGTAAAAGTTCGTTAAATTCCATAGAAATGGAAAAGTCCTGTGCACTCGTAATAAAAGTGCAAAGTCTTCAGTACTGAAGAACTTGATCAGGGAAGACGCCATATATTGGCCACAGATGAAGTCTTCGTTGGGTAAGCAATAATAGCAACTATTTTGGCATATCTTTTCGCAATGGCATATCTTTTACACATTATCGTAGATTTGACACAGTATCGTACAGTAAAAATGGAAAATAATATATACAAGTCCCAGAAATTTTTCTGCTTTCGTCCGAGACGAAAGCACCTATATCTTAATGCTCATAGGGAAGTAGATAAAGATGAAACAAAATCTAGATTAAATAGTTGAAAATAATAAAATATATACAAAAACTACCATCTAACATTATGATGTATAGTTCTGGGCCGTTTAATGCGGCTGTTCGATTGGATAGTCGTACTCCCCTATGTTTTTAATAAATTCGTGAGTGGAGGAATCACATTTTTCGTAGAATTTGAATGTAATCTTTAGTAATTTGGCATCTAATGGTAAAATCTTTAGAGAATTATGGATAACAGTGTTCCTACCGAACCACAGAGAGTTCGAAAGATTGTTCAATTACCTACTTTCATGATATATAGTATATACTACTACTATAAAACATCTGATATGGATACTACGTCACCATACACATTCTTCATTTACGCTATTTCCTCAAATTTTATTAGATATATTTCTCATTCAATTAATTCAGTTCTCACTTCGGGGTAAGGCAAAATACATAAAAACTCAAAACATCTTCATTAAAAATTGCAAAATGCAGAAAAACCTAAAACACCAAATGCAGTTAAAAAGAGTTGCAATTAGAGTGAGTATCTATGCAAAAACAAGTAATTCGTCCAAAGGGCAGGGAAACCAAATTCTAGGTGTACAAAATTAAAAGTTAACTTTTGGTCTTATTGGGCAAAAAGACATTGAAGTTGATGCAGTCAAATGACTTAATTCACTATTCTACCGAAAGTTTCAAATGCAAACAAATGGCGGCCTCGTTACACCTTCTGCCGTTTATTTAAAATACTTGCACTGTTGATAATTCTATAACTATTGCATGCAGAATAACTAAAGGCATAAAAACCTTAACCGGAACATAAGAACAACATAATAAAATCCCTTTTAAAGCAAAAAGCTGTATAATTTACAGACATATCAGAATATAAAAAAAAGGGAACTTACCGAGCCGGGTAACAGAGTGGTTAATATATACATTTATGTAGATACATAGTGCGGGTGAGTACAATACAATACTTTTTCGAGGTTACAATACTTCGTTTACTTCGCACAAGGAAATAAAAAGAATTGGAAACGCTTCATCTACAGTAAGCATGATCATTCTAAGGTTCTTTCGAAAACTGTTAGCATTTTCATCGACATTAATTACAATCCATATTTTATTATATTTTACCGTTTGCAAATAAATTAATTTTTGTTAAATAACGAACTTTTTTGGCAATTTCTGAAAATAGAGAATATTCAGAGATTCGATGTTAATCGATCTTCATTTAACAATTAGGGGTATTATTCAAAAAGCTATAATATTATTTAGATCCAATCAAAAAATCTATAAAGTTAATTTTACATGTATAATTGGAATTTGAGTACAAAAAGTTAAAATATGTGTTAAAAGAAAATAATTAATCTCTCATAAATTCTTTTACCTAACTTTCAAACCTGATGCTAAAGCAAACATTAATAACCTGACAACAAAAGAACATGAGCTGTTTTCAAATTTGAAAAGACTTTGTTTGGTTTTGTTCTGATGGGAAAAAGATCTTCTAAGTCAGCCGAAATTTTGATAATTTCATCATCAGTTATCTAAAATCGCATGTCATGATGAAATATGACAACTGTTCTCGGTTGATATGACATCTCTACTCGGTTGTTTTGTGGAAAAATTGCTCAGTTACTAATGTCGATAATTCTACATTATTATGCAAGTTAAGCAGTTGAATTGTGTTATTGATAATTTTATCATCTGATATAGATTATACTAGTGTTTAAGCCCGCAAAGAAAGTGCTTAAAAACATTTCAGTATAAAGGAAGTCAGTTCATTCTTTCCAAGCAAGTCCCAATTCGTAAATAATTTTTTTTTCTTGCCAAACCAGGAAACAAACAAAGAGACAAAATGTTAAAAAAACGCCCCTTTGGACGTAATTTAAAATCTGAAACCTTTCAGATTTTGTTGTTGTTGCTGTTAACCTTGGAAGGATCTTGATTGTCTCTTACTTTCATTTCCCTTAATTCTTATAGTGTGCTAAGAATACAAAATATCTGCCCTCCAAAAGTTGAATTGCTTGAATTACTTATATTGGATGGATCACTTTTCAAAACAATTGCATCCATTTTAAGAAACGTTCTTCACTGCATCGACCTTTAAAAAGAAGCTAAAAAAATGGTTCATTTCTTGGTATATTTAATGGAAGATCGTTGCCTTGAAGATGAGGTTATTTTAGAATCGCTGGTTAACAAAGCTCAGGACGGACCCGGCGAGTCGATACTGCGTGTCTGGAATAGAGAAACGTTCGATGCATAGAAATATCACTAAGGATGGCAGCTCTTGCTTTTGTCCTTTCTTCGGTGCCGACCCTATCTGATAAATAAGGCAAAGGCTTTATGTCACAAATCAAGTGTATTTGTTGGGTCAATTCCTCATTCCCTCCAGCCCTGATTGCTCAAATGGTCAATTTAGTTCCTCTTCTCTCGCGGGGAAAGGTCACAAAGTACACTAGTTTTGGAAAGGACGCCAATACTAGAGAGTGTATTATCGACGTTGCCAGCATGACTGATGCTTCAAGAAAAAATGCAGATCCTTATTTCTGATATTAACAACTAACGGTAATAAAGATTTTTTTAAAAAAAATGGGTAAAGCAAATTTCAGATTGCAGGATAATCACTCACAGGAAATTTTGTTATTAAATAACTGAGGGGGGAGAATTAAAAAAAAATCGTTTCGTAAATTTAGTAACTGTCTAATGTCTCAAGGAGAAGTTTAGTATTACAAATTTTAACATATTAAAAAATAAAAGAAAAATTCTGAAAGCTTTTAGATTTTATAATACGCTCGAAGGTGCGTTTTGTTTTTCATTTACACGCACATGCACATTTCGAGAGCATTTGGCTAGTGCCCATTTGGGCTAAAAATATTTAAAAACAGCATATCTTTAGAATATCCGATCGACAGTAGCGCACACTGGAGATAATATTTTTTAACAGTGTTGCCATTGCTCGCTCAGTAATGGTTGACTTTGTTAATAAAAAATTCGTTAAAGTTTTACAAAATAGGATTTAGACAATAAAGCAAACACAAAATTTAGAATTCCGGGTTCCAAGTGCTCATATCCGGATGGAGGACTAAGTTATTCAAAATATGATGGCCCTAGGTACCGTTGTTTTTTCATAATGTGAGAAACGTCCATGCAGATTCTTCATCAATTAATTTATTTAAATATAATACAGAGTGATATTATTTGGTGGCAACAATTTGAAAAGGAATACAACGCTTTTAGTGATGCGACGCAAAATGCCCTTTCGAGGCTAATAGCCCATGTGGGCTGAGGCCACTTTGAGCTAAAAATTTGTAAATTTAAAAAAGGTAAAGAAAAAATTACAATTTCGTTTTCGTATTTAGTTTGTAGGGATTATGTTAACTTTATTAACAGTTAAACTTTGAGTTAAATTTCCTTTCCTGTCGATTCTTAAGTTCAACTTACCACTTCTGGCCAGAACGTAGTTTTAGAATCACGTCTGAATACATAATGAGGAAGAGCGGTATTTAACCGCGAAGTTCTTCGGTCTTAGTGAGAGAGATACCAGGTATTCTGGCTGCACGCGTCCGCCTTTCTAGGCTACTCTCTCGTAAGCTATTATCACGCCCGGCGGGACTTTAGCTTGATAGTTTCTCAGTCTATTAATGTTAAGGGGCCAACTCTGTTAGAAATTTGATAGCTTCGGCTATACCTCTTTAGTTTAGATTAGTTTAGTTAATTCTTAGTCTCTTAAGTTCAAGCCGAAGTGTCGACTTTATTGTACACTCCAAGACGGAGTTTTGTTAAACCTTAGTCGGAATAATAAAGGCCTAGTTTACCCTTCTATATTGTTGTTTCCTGTCACACGAACTCAAGCGATTATTCGCTTATCAATTCTTGAGATTCTTCACTTCCAACCGTAACTTAGAATTACAAAGTGAGGAACTCTACAATTTCGACACCTAAAATACCTTCAAAGTAAACAGTTACCACAGGCTAATTAGTTAAAGACTTAACTACCAGAAATTCAAGCTGTGGTTGATAAATTCATGTATTTAAAACAGGTTTCTCAAAATCGTGTAGAGACATTCGGTATTTTTTGGAAGCAGGCAAAATGAAAAATTAGCAAACGCCTTCGCCGGGAATCGAACCACGGACCTCTGGAATACCGGCCCAGCGTGCAGAACCACTAAACCACGAAGGCACGCTAGGAAAGTGGGAGAAAAACCTTATAACCGTAATGCCATTATTGCCTCCTAATATAACGCAACGTGAAAGTGTTTCTACTTAATTTCATTTAATTCACATTTAATACAGAATAAAAGATTTAATCATTTAAGAAATAGATGGTAACTTTTTCATTGAATCGCTTGCGCAGGAGATTCGCAACAAATATTATCCTCAGTTGAAGTGGTAACTATGTAAGTTCCACCAAGATGTAAACTTTGGGGAATGAAAACAGTTATTTCTTTTTTTCGAGGTATGTGTTCACTGATCTGTGAAAAAATCATATGCTTCCACCAATGAAAAATTCATATACTTCAACAAAATATTTTAGAAATTTTTTTGTAACAAAAGCTAACTTATTATATGTTTTTAGAGAGACGAACAGAATTATTCAATTCCCGTAAAGCACGTGAGGCATATGAGTCTAATCTGCATCCCTGGGTATGGTAACCGAGGGTCTGGGTCCTTTCTCATCTTACCCACAACCTTTCGAAAGAATTTTCATCCGGCAGATTTTGAGTTATCGCATTTCGCAAAAACGTAAATGTCTATATTTTATCATGAATCCAAACCTGAACTCAACACAAAAGATTTAAACGAAATGAGGCTATTTTGTAATAATATCACGTATGGTTTACACCTAAAACTAGTTTATAATCATTTGTTAATATTTCAGCGGTGCCATTTCAGATACAGTGCCTTTAGCTGAGGGCTTGTTATACATTAAAATATGATTACTAATTGATTACTGCATACTAAAATTTATTACTGCATATCATTAAAATATCTGAAAGTTCTTCAAGCAAATTTCAATGCAAAAAAGGATTAAAAATTGTAAGAAAATCATGTTATTGATTTATAATGAACAACAGTTTTTAATTAACGAATTAAAAATTGTACAAAATACTTAACAGTTACATTGTTTTGCTTCATGTTATAAAATATATATTTTTACAACTTTAACAATGCTAATTAGTAAAACTTTAAGAAGTAAAATTTTTATAATACTAAATTTATCTGTTTTCATACATAACTTCTTTTCTATTTGTTTGTGAATTAGGTTTACTTTAATAATAAAAATATAAAATCCAAAAGCTTTCAGATTTTATATTACGCCCAAAGGGAATTTTTTAACGTTTCGTGTGTTACGTTTATTTATTAAATGTCATGTTCTTCGCACTTAAACCACATAAAATTGAATTCAACAGCAATACCGCAAAATATTTTAAAACAGCATATCTTTAGCATTTCCGATACGCATTCTCGTGCACTGGAGATTTTTTCCGTACGGTGTTTCCATTGTTCGATTTGAAATCGTCGAGTTTGCTAATAAAATTTTTTTAAAGTTTTACAAGTGTGAAATATATAATTAAACAAATTCGAAATTCGGGGCTCCTTGTGCCCACGCTCGGGTGGAAGATTACATTATTCAAAATTGGATGGCTCTAGATACCGTCGGTTTTTCTCAAAGCAAGAAACAGATATACATTTATGCAGATTCTTTATTATTTAATTTCTTTAAATGTAATAGAAGGCGAAAATACTTAGTGGCAACAATTTAAAAAAAGATTCGCCATTTATAGTGAAAATGCCAAAACGAAATTAATAGACCTTCTGGGCTAACGCCCTTTGGGCTAATTAGCTGATAATTAATTTAAAATAAAGAAATGAATATTTAAGCAATGGAAAATTAGCACTATAATTTTAAAATTTTCATCAAAATTGAGAAATGCAATTAAAACGACCAAAAATCGAATTACAGTCTGTAATTTACGAAACCAATGGAGCTAAATTTGCGATGATGTCAGAGGTTATATGAGCATACATAAATACGACGTCACCCAATATCTCACGTAATGGGCTATTTTCGAATCTCCTTCTGCTACTTTAGTTGAAAACTTTCTGGCAACACTGCTCCCTTTTAAACGGCGACTGGGGATTAGAGGACCCAATCGCTAAATCCTGGTAGAGTTATCGTCCACCACCTGTAGAGTAACTAGGCATTTTTAAGTTGGAGATGTGAAAAATATACTATGCCCTCGCCGGGATTCCAACCCTTGACCTGTCGAATATGCATCGAAAATGCTTCCAATTATACTAGGAAGGCATGCAGAAAGGAGGGTAAAAAATGCCTTATACTAACGTAAAGCTCGTATATATTTAAAACACAGCATTAGGCTAAGTTAAAAAGCGCAGAATTTGGAAGTGCCAATGGAAAAGGCTAAGTTAGAAGACAAATACAGATTCGTATTTGACTCGACTCATATTTACTTCATTTCAAAAACCAATCCTTCCCAAATGACATTCAAGCCTCTTTCAGGAAATGAACAACAGAGAACGACAGCAGCGTTCTGTACAGTTAATTTACATTAGATTTATGTGAATGATTGATGTTTCAGCTAGGTGGTCCAATACGTTAATGGAAATGAATTTTGAAATTTTGTTTTATTCTCCTTTTTCCAGAAGCATTATTTAAAAACAGCAAAGATGCATCTGGTCTTAAGAAATATAAACAAATTCTTCTATTAAAAACTTTGTGCCCAGTCAACCTCCACTTGTAAAATCAAACTTTTAAATAACTTTCCTTATGTTTAAATTAGATTCCGTTCGTTTCTTTGCAACAGAATTGATGATTCCTCGCCACGAAACCGTCTGCCACAAGCAACCCGTAATTTAATAAGAACGGACCTCAGGTTTCTTTTCTCTGTCATAATTCGATGCTTCCTTTCTTCGTCTTTCGAATTTCCGGTCGTGTGGAGGAATGGACATGTCGTAGTTAGTCAGCTTTTCTTTCGGCAAGCGTCTTTGGAGACTTCTCTTGTGTTGCCAACTCCCAGCCATCTATTCCCCGTGAAAAAGGCTAAGTGTGCTTTGCGGCCTCTTGGTGGATGAGGGCCCCTTGGGTCCCTTCCGTATAATGGAGTAGCAGGGGTCTTCTGATTGAGGAGGGGTGGACCTCAGTTCAATCACCGAGAGCTGGACATTTATTGCTGAGGAGACAGTGACGAAATTTGTGTTTCCTATTCCTCCCTCCTCCTCTCCAGCGACTGTACCTCATCATCCCCTCTCTGTTTGCGCTTCACACTTCCATTAGTTACATTCGATGAGAATCCAAATGAAGTAGTTGCACCCTCCGAACGGAGAGCCCCCCTTTTTTTTACCCAAATACCTTGCTATGTTTTAAAATAAACTGAAACAACTATTGGAGCGTATGGTGTAACGTGCTAGTCATAAATGTATTCGAGAATAATAGCTTGTAAATTTAAAAACTCTAGCCTTAGAAGTCGACCAACATAGTCATTTTTGAGCAATAGTTCAATGAACGATGTTAGATTCTTGATACCAGCTCAACGAAACTGATATTGAGTTAATATTTTTTTTAGATAGTACCTAACTTAGTAATCCTCAAGTAGGATAGTACTTAACTCAGTAATTAGTCATTTTTAGATAGTACCTAAGTAATCCTCAAATAGGGTATAGAAATCATACTATAAGGTCTTTTCTCCTTCCTTTCTGCATTCCTTCGTAATGTAACGGTAACACGCTAGGTGCGTATTGGAGAGCTACACAGGGTAGAGACCCGTCGAGGGCTTTGCTCATTTTTCACGTTTCCTGTTTAAAACAACCTAATGTCTTGTAGTAACTATTTCCATTACCATTCAGAGAGCATTAAATCCAGAGGTAAGTGATTATTCCGTTTCGTTATTAATAAATAAAATTTTATTTACAATTAATACAATGGTTACAAACATTATTTATTAGGCACACGCCTTCATTATTATTAGGCATAACACCTTCATTCTTTCATCAAACTCAAATTAAGTCATAGAATATCAACAGAGATAAGACGATCGGAGCGCCACCTAACGGCGCGAGCTATCAACTTATAACATGTCTCTACAGTGGCGCACGGAATAAAAAAAAAGGTTAGTGGACAATAAATTCTTCACCACAAGGATTTGTCGAAAGGGTCCCCTAATCCCTACTCAGAGGGAATCCCAGTCAAAAGGAGGAGTATATAAGATATTTTTTCCCTCATTTCTGCATACTTCGTGGTGGCGCCCAACCGAGAGATCCAGGTTCGATTCCCGGCGAGAGCACGTCTCCAGCATCAAAATAACCTAATGACTGTACTTCCTGCTCTGACTGCACATGTTGGATGAAGAGTAGAGCAGAAAGCACGGAGACAGTGAGATCCAGGCATAAACATTTTACCGACCGACGCAATCTCTGCGGGTCCTAGATTCTGCTGCCTTTTGCCACCGTAAATTCTAAAAGTTTTTCTGCAATTCCTATATTTTGCTATTAGATGCTTTGTGTAGGTTATGGAACACTGCATATTTTTGCTGTTGTAAATACGTTATGTCATGATGTTAAGTTGCCAAGCTATGTCCGTGTGCTACGCTATGTCATGTCGCTATGCTATGCAAAGTTATGTATTTGCTATGGCAATATGCTATGCTATGGTCAATGACTTTTGTCTACGCTATGCTATGCCAACCTGTTGTACACTTCATGTTATGCTGTTTATTTATTTTTTGTTTGTTTGTTTTAAAAATGTTTTGTCAATATATATGCCTCCATGCTATGTTCATATGCAAGGCTATGTTTTGTATGCCGTGTAGGTTATATGGAGCTGTTTATTTTATGTTGTAAATCTGTGACGTCAATATGTTATGTCGCAATACTATGTATGTTATGTCTATGAGATGTTACGGTATGTCGCTACGCTATATCCACCTCTCATGTGGTTAAGTTACGTTGTGTATTGCTGTAAATATGTAATCCTTATGCTATGCTATGTCATATCATGTTGCAGTGCTGTGTCATGTTATGTCTACGCTACGCTTTGTCACCATGCAATGTACACCTGTCGCATAGGTCATGCCACACTGCGAATTGTATGTTGTAAATATGTAACCTTAATATGTTATGTTGCTATGTCTTCTCTATGCTTAACTATGTTATGTCGCTATACTATGTCCACCTGTCGTTACGTTACGTTGTGTATTTAATGTTGTAAATATGTTATATCGCTATACAATGACTATATTCTATACTAGGTCACGTCGAAATCCTATGCCATGTCATGTCTATGCTGAGTTATATTATGTTGCCATGCAATGTCCACCTGTAGTGTAGGCAATGCAACAATAGGTATTTTATGTTGTAAACATGTTATGTTCTAAATGGAAAGGGTCCCGGACTATACCCGATTAGTCTTTGAAAGCCGTCCGGGTGTCCGGCCCTGCTGTCACTTGTTATATGCTTTTCTAAATTAAAAAAAAAAAAAAAAAAAAAAAAAAATTGCCAATTCTTGGCTTCCGGCTCTGGTTATCGGCTTTGGCCCGGTTATCTGCTACAGCGCCAGTCCTTGACCTGGACGCCGGCTCCCTATGCTAGATTTCATCATCTGCTTAAATTTCCACACTTTTTTAAATAATACTTTTTTCATTTAATGTAAACATTTGTGGTATGCAGTTCTTTCGGGTATCACGCAATGTAACTAGATCGACTCAAGTGCCAATCCTTGAAACTTCTCACAAAGACTTTATAAGGTTATTTTCTCCCTCTTTTCTGCATGCCTTCGTGGGTAACGGTAGCAAACTCGACGCATATTTGAGAGGCCCATGGTTCTAGTCCCGGCAAGGGCATTGCATATTTTTCACGTTCAAAGTAGCCTACATACTTTCCAACACCGTAAACTTGTGGATAACTAGTAACTTTAACGTAAATAACGTTAATGTACTAACTTTAACGGTAAGAGTAGCACAAGACTACACAATTTACTTTAAGCTAACAGGCTGACTCAGAACCTACACCGGCAGGATAATAATTCGGCGGCAAGAATACGAAGCCGAGTTTGAAGTTAACAGCTAGAAGAAACAGCGACGTGCGCTTCCAACGAATAACCACGCTCTGACTGAACTTTTCACTCCATCAGTTTAAATACACTCGCTCACATGATTTACATTCTGGCCAGCAAAAGCGATTAGAATAAGAGAACACAGAAAGGTTAACAAATTAAAATAATTATGAGTAAAAATAATTGAAACCCAACACATTGTAAATATTTCTTTCATTCTGTGCAAAGTCCGGCTTGCCACTATATATAAATCTGTTCAGGAGTGCATAACGCAGAAACCACATGCAAATAAAATATTCCGTAAAGAAAACAAGCACAACATATTTTAAAGCAAATCATTTTAGCCCTAGGACACTAGCTCAGAAGGGCTATTAATTTTGTTTTGGCATTTTGCGTCGGGAATTTTAAAAGGCTGTATCACTTTTCAAATTGTAGCCCTGTGTTATATTTTTAGTTATTATCGCCCTGTATTATATTTACAGAAATTAAATAATGAAGAATCTGCATAAATGTATCTATTTTTCTCGCACTGAGATAAAAGAACGATATCTAAAGCCATCCAATTTTAAATAACGTAATCCACTAGAACACGGGCACCTGGAAACCGGAATTTTGAATTTCGAATTTGTTTTATTATCTATCTCACATTTTGTAAAACTTTAACGAAATTTTTATTAACAAACTGAACGATTTAAAACCTAGGAATGGTAACACTGTACGGGAAAAAAATTATGTCCAGCGCGCGAGACAGTGTATTGGAAATTCTAAACATAGGCTCATTTACAAAATTTTTTGCGATATTTCTGTTGAATTGAATTTTGTGGTTTAAGTGCGAAGAACATGCTGTTTAGTAAATAAAGGGAACACATAAAACGTTAAATAAAAGTCCCTTTGGGCGTAATATAAAATATGAATATTTTCAGATTTTTTTTTTCTTCCAGATTTTTGGTCATGAATAATTATTCACAATTTACTATGTTTTTCACTTTGAAATCCCAGTCTCAGGTATGCCTAAGAAATGTATTTAAGTGTCCGCTTTAGATGCTATTACGAAGTTGTTTTGTGAGATTTTTCCCCCTCTGTTCTTATTTGCTTTATGCGATAATAATAAGACTTGAAAATATTTAGAAAATTTTAAAAGTTGTTGTTTTAGCCAGACTTTATGAAACAGATGCGATTAATTTTTTAATAATGAAGGAAATGAAATTCATCTAAATATAATTTACCTCTTTGGATTGAATATTATTTGAGTATTAATTAATTTTTTTGACTAATGGAAATAATTTGCCATGTCTAAATACCTAATGTCCTTATACCATTCGAAGTAGCTATTATACTTGAACTACAATAAATTTACACGTTCTAAAATTAATTTATATAAATTTTCCATTTTTTTACTTAGGCATTTTTGCTGTGCAAAGTAAATAATATTTAGGTTCAAAACATAAAACGTAATTATAACAATAAAAATATTAAATAAATAAAATAAAAAAAATCTGAAAGGTTTCAGATTTTAAATTACGTTCAAACGGGCGTTTTTTTAATGTTTTGTGTGTCACCTTTATTTATTAAATATCATGTTCTTCGCCCTTAAGCCGTAAAATTCAATTCGACAGGAAAATAATTAAAAAAGAGCGTACCTTTATAATTTCTGGTACACAATCTCGCGTCACTGGAGATAAAAATGCCTTTTCTTTCCTGTACGATGTTGCCATGGCTCGCTTTGAAATCCTTGAGTTTGTTAATCAAAAGTTCGTTAAAGTTTTACAAAATATGAAATAGATGACAAAACAAATTCCAAATTCCGATTTGCGGATGTCCATATTCGAGTGGAGGACTACGTTATTCAAAATTTGATGTCTCTAGGTACCATTGTTTTTTTCACAGTGCGAGAAACATACATAAATTTATGTAGATTCTTCATTATTTAATTTATTTAAATATAATACAGGGCGATAATATTGGGTGGCAACAATTTGAAAAGTGAATTAACGTTTATAGTGAACCGACGCAAAATGCCAAAACCAAATTAATAGCTTTTCAGGGCTTAACGCCCTTTGATGTTAACAAACAAGCTAATCGAACACTCTTGACTCGCAACATGCAGTTCCTTTTCATGGAACATCTCATCATAATTGTCTTCTCATTACAAATCTAAATTATCACGTGGTAAAGTTTTGCTTTTCCTTATGTTTTGCCTTGGTATGGAAATCATTTACTTATTGCCGGAGGATCGTAGTGATCTAAGATGGCCGACAACATCTGGCCTCGGGATGACTCAAGATCATGTTTATCAAACATGTCACATCTTCCTGATGTGTTAACCGAGAGTACACCCCGGCCATTAGGGGGAAAGAGAAAAAAAATTACTTCTTTTTTTTTTTTATTTGTACTCTTTTTACTTTTATCCTACGCATCTTATGAGGGGGGAATAAGAAAAAAAATCTGAGAAGCCTAAATAAAATTCTCCTCCGCACGTAGTCTCTTTCTTTGACGTTCTCTTTTGTATACATTATAAACCTAGTGGTGGTCTATTTGTTGCAATGAAGGGCCTCATCTGCATACCTAAATAGTTCGGTTTGGTTTCTGCGGGTACACCCGGGGGTTGGGAAGGGAGGGGGAGGAAAAAGCATTCCGAAAACTCGTGTTCTCGGAGATCGACAAATGTTGTTAGCGAAATCTCTCGGAGGAAACTTCAGATCTGCCGTGGTTTAAAACCCCATAAACCCAAGAATGCTCTCTTTCGTCGCCTTTTGATTTTGGTTTATGCTCCTTTTCGTAATATGTTACTTGCTTCTGTGTATTGACTGGTGTATGTATGATTGCAAATAATAAGTATGTGTATCGAGTTAAGCTCATTCGAATTTTTGAATAATTGAATAAAAATGCAGATGCAGGTATTCACATTTAGAATAACATGTCGGGCATTTATTGCATAAATTAAGCATGCAGATAATCATTGTATCATTCAGCTATAAAAATGCAATACTGTAATCACTATTTACTGTCGTTCTAATTACAATTTTTGCTTCTGCGATGGTGTGAAAAATGATATATATTCAGGGAACCACAAAATAAGCAGCTGGTTCCGTCTGAAAGACGTTCAGCTTTTTCTCCTCAGCATTTAGCGGCTTTTTTAAAAATCTGAAAGCCTTCAGATTTTATATTACGCCCAAATGGGCAGTTTTTTAGCCTTTTGTGTGCTACCTTTATTTATTAAATATAATGTTCTCCGCACTTAAAACATAAAATTCAACTCAATGGCAATATCGCAAAATAATTTTAAATAGAGCATATCCTTAGAATTTCTGATACACAGAAATCGTTAAAGCGTTACAAAATATGAAATTGATAATAAAACAAATTCCACATTCCAAATTAGGACTACCAGTTGTCCATATTCGGTGGAGGATTACGTTATTCAAATTTTGATGGCTCTAGCTACAGTTGTTTTATCAGTGCGTAAAACATACACACCTTCATGCAGATTCTTCATTATTTAATTTCTTTAAATATAATACAGGGTAATAATATTGTGTGGCAACAATCTGAAAAGTGAAACGGATATTTAAAGTTTTCGACGCAAAATTCCCAAAACGAAATTAATAGCCGTTCTGGGCTAATGTCATTTGAGCTAACAAAAATTCTTTGGCTAGAAAATTGTGATATAGTGTTGATATAAATGTTATAGAGAATTTTGTTTACACTTTTACAAAGAATGTTACATTTTGCAGAGATTTTTCTGTAAAGTATAAAATTTTGTTACAGGTATAACATAGATCTTATAAAGGATTTTGACATTGTCACATTTTTGACAAATTAAAACACTGTTATATAAGATTTTACCAAGAGTAATGCAAAGTTGATGAGCAGGATTGTTAGTGAATACTTCTGACATGAACTCTGAAATTCTGAGAAGATTTTACGATTCCGAGAAAGTATTTTGCAAATTCTGAGAAAAGTAAACAATTTAGAGAGGTAATTTAACAAAATCTACTAATGTTACAAAAATAGCCACCATCTGAGATTTTAATCACGAAATCAATTCATGGAACGTTTGGAATCTGTATTTGGAAATTATAGATCACGTGGTCTTGATCAAATTATCCAGTTTTTCCTCTTTCGGAGAACGTTGAATAGCATTTCCCGACAACCAATCTATTCGGCGAGGAATATATGGATCATGTTTTAATTGTAGAATCACTTAGACGTTTTACAAAGATGTTGACTTTAGTTTGTCGTGCATGATTTACGGAAAAATCGATCTGGTTTGCTCTAGATATAATTACAACAGAGCGCAGTTCGTTATCATTATACCAGCAAGTTATCGGTGTACCTACCTATCATGCACATTAAAAATAATAAGTTGTAAATGTTAATGGCAATTCAAACCGCGATTCCCACTGACAAGTTGTGCGTAATTTAGTAGGGGGCTTCAGAACCACTCTCGGAGAACATCATTGCTTTGACAGAATCGAGTTGAACATCAAACATCATGCTGTGCAATTTGTCACCTCTTGCAGTTGTGACTCAGTATATCTATCTAACTGCAAGCCTGTTTTATTCTATTGTTTCGATAAGGTTGTAGAGACATTAGGTACTTTTTTGGAAGCAAAAAAGATGAAAAATGAGCAACGCCTTCGCCGAGAATCAAACCGCAGACCTCTCAATTACGCGCTGAGCCTGCAGACCACTACATCACGAAGGCTTGTTAAGAAGGCGAGAGAAATACCTTATAAGGTGCATGAATTCATCATGACCAAGAGGTTTATGTGGCTGTAATTGACCAAGGACCTTGAGCACCTTATAGGCGACAGTTGGACTTTTGCCTTGATCCGTCTCAATTTTGATGGAGAACCTCGGGGAACGGATCCCTAGGTCTTCTACCCTACTTCTTACCTTACCATCAACCTTTCAAGAAGACTTTCTGCTCAACAATAACTTAAGTTCCCTCATGCCGCAAAGACATTTCACATTTAGAAACATCTACGCTACCTCCGAGATTCGTAATTGTCCCCAGCTGGCTCTGAAAACATTTACGTTGGTGACTCATTGTTACAAGAAGTTTTAGCAAAGAGTACGTTAACTGCAAACCTGCCTTAATCAATAGACAAAAACTGTTTCCACCCATGCTGATCTTTCATTGCATCTCTCAGAGCATCATTCGTTTTGTATTGTTGAGCGGCTACTGTAACCTGCTTTATAGGTTGTTCTTACCAAGAGTCACCTTGGGTCACCAATTCTTTGCAGGCCCCGGTCGAAGCAAGGCTATCACCTATGCATCGACATAGGTATACTAGGTACCGCCGGGCCTTTCTAATTGCTAAGCTTCGGCCCTGTATTCACTGGAATTCCAAGAGAGAACATCCCGGCAGGCAGTATGAGGGTCTCTCATCCTTCTTCCTCCACTAATATATCAGCCTTGTATCAGTAGTGTTCAAGTAATGTAACAGTAGAACATTGATCTATGATATTTTAATTCTCATTTTTATTTGGGGGGGATCTCTGTAACGTATAATTTCGTGGATTTATTTACCGACTTGTGCAAAATCATTCCCATTTCATCAGTATTAATATTCAGTTTTATATCAATGTATCAGTAATGTAGCAGTATTAATCAGTGTTAATATCAGTATCAGTATTATATCAGCCTTTAATCAGTTCTGCATCTGTCATATTTGCATCAGTAATATACCAGTAATGTATCTTGAATATTAATCTGTAACTCTGTAACATGTTATATTGTATGTCTTGTCGTGCACGTTGATTACCTTTCAGGTGGCATTATGTATTTTGAAGGGGTGCTATAGATAGTACAATAGTACAAGAAATGTAACAGTAGAACATTCATTTGTGATATTTTAATTCGCAATATTTTGAGTCTCTGTAACGTATTATTTCGTGGATTTATTTACCGACTTATACAAAATCATTCCCATTTAATCAGTAATAATATTCAGTGTTATATCAATGTATCAGTACTGTAGCAGTATTAATCAGTGTTAATATTAGTATTATATCAGCCTTTTATCAGTTTAGCATCTGTCATGTTTGTATCAATAATGTACCAATAATGTATCTTGAATATTAATCTGTAACTCTGTAACATATTATATTGTATGTCTTGTCGTGCACGTTGAATACCTTTCAGGTGGCATTCTGTATTTTGAAGGGGTGCTATAGATAGTGGTAGACGTGGTGCTATACTAATTAACCGTTTGATAAAGGGATGGTGCCCACGTCCTCCGTTCTCTCTCTCTATCTCTCACCCTTCTTCCTCTATCTTCAGCCTCTCAAGAGCATTTCGGGATGTCATGTATTTTGAATGCCCCTTACCGCGCCAACACTATACGTTTACGAAAATCAAGCTTTCTTTGGGATACGAATTATTGTCCTTCGATGCGGCAGTCAGCGCCACTAGCCCCGATCCCGTCTGAGCGGGCAGCACAGACTGGTTAATGTCTGTGGTGTCTTTTGTCATCGCGAGGCATCAACAGAAGTGGCGTGCTGATGGTGAAGGATGCGTTCCAGTAATTTGGCCAAAGGTACCAGACATGATTGGCAAAGATATTGAAGGATTGTACACTGCGAAAAATAAAGGGGGGACAGTTCTATATCTCCCGTTCTACTGGGCCGATTGACTAAATTTAAATCGCGTTGTGCATGCGTCGAAAGCGCGACTTAGGATATATTAGATATATATATAACAGTGTTCTAACATATGTATTTTGACACAAAATCGGACACATTTGATGTTATTATCACTTTCAACTAATGTGCCAAATTTCAAAACGGGCCAATATATAAATTCACGTATATCTTCGGAAATTTTGAATAAAACACTCTAATTTTTTGCACGTATGCTTAGAAATATATCTACTTTAAGATGATTGTAAACATTTTTTAGGTTACAATTCAAAGTTTTTTCAAAAAATTTATAAAAATTATTTTTAAATATGAATATTAAAAATAAATCATAAAAAATAGGCGAATTTTATTTGGAAGGATCCTAAATTTCGAAATGTGAAAGGAAGAATCAAATAAGTTTAATAAAAAAGAGCAATTAATAAATATGTATCAAATTCAATTAACATGGAGAAGCTAACATTTTGAGAGCAAATTTTTTAAAACTACTCGTGCTATTTTTACAAAACTTGACAGTTTGGCATAATGTTTGTCGTAGAATCGAAATGTGGCAAAAAATGGGCCTGCCATTTCAGAAAAAGTCTGATTTTGAGTTAAACTACCTATATTAAAATAATGCTATATATAAATCTAATACATATCCTAAGTCGCGCTTTCGAGACATGAAAAACTCAATTTGAATTTCGTCAACCGGCTCAGTAGAACAGGAGATACAGAAGTGTCCCATTTTTTTCCCCCGCAGGGTACGTTTTTGTATCTATGGTAATAAAATTTTATCGGAATTTTCGACGTGTTGCCATTGGTCCAACGCTCGGAAACAAACTGATAAGAAATTACGTAAGCTTAGCATGAAAGATCAACCAGCAATCCAGATAACTTGTATTGCGGATTCTGTAATCTGGACAATTGTAATTCTATTGGCACTTTTAAATACTAAGCCATCTCTTTATGAACTCTATCGATCTCTTATTATAATATTTCTATATCAAACCTTTGGTTACAATATCTAAAATTATCAATTTATACATTGCTCTTAATAAAATTATTAATATATACATTATTTTAAAAAATATATTTTTTCCTCGTTGAATGGCTATCCTTCTGTTTACAAAATAGAGATTCCTTTGTAAGAACCAAGCTCAAAGACAGTTTTACAATTAAAAGCAGTTAAAAATGTTTTTTTACAGTTAAAATTAGAGTTTTTATGTCAAAACAAGCAATTCGGCCAGCGAACAAGTAGCCAGATTTTTCGGTGCACACAATTGAAGGTTTGCTTTTGCTCCCACACGGCAAAAGGACACTGAAGGTGGTGCACCAACTAACTAAATTCATTATTCTACTAAGAGTTTCAAATGTCAACAAATGGCGGCCTCGTTAGGCTTAGCACACCTGAAGGCATAAAATCGTTAACCGGAACATATGAACAACGTAATTCAATAACATTCAAGACAAAAAATGCAACGTTCTAAGGCTGCTCATCTTTGAGCTATGCGAGCATGCATATAATATATATAACATGCATATAATATATACGTACAGGCATCACGAAACAATCTCTTCTGAATCCATTTTAAATCCATTTTACAATTGATTTTAGAAAAAAGACTTCTTTATTCTGTTCTTACATACGGATGTCACACAAAAACATCGTTCGAATGAATTAGAGAGTGGTCAAAATGGACATTTCATTGAAATAGGATGCCCGACATTTTTCGCGATTATATTACTTCCTTTACTTCGTACAAGGAAGTATAAATGGCTTGAATTTTGTCAAAAATTACTTTTAACTTTAAGGCTTTATGTGATAAAAGAGGTTTTTAATATGATGGTCATTACGTTTGCCTTTTTGTCTGATGGAATTTTGGTCAGTCTAGTTACAATTAAAAGAACGGCTATAGAATTTTACGACGGAGCTACAAAATTCCATATTCTTCTGTCTCTAGCAGTTTTTTGCACAGAAGACAAGAAGATAGTTGGTTGTTTGTTACTTGTGGTTATCAGTTTTCTTCCTCAACTTAATCGACCATTTCAAACGCGCCCGGAATCACCGCATAAATAGCGTACTTTAAAAATCTTTTTTTAGTTTAATAAAAGATAAATATTTTTCTTTTGCTTGAAATTCGAGTTTTTATGCGAATCTATATACAAGATAACGACCTCGGAGTCCCCCGCGAATTTAACACGCGCGCCTTTTAGTGTCATTTTTGTGAATTTTTACCGACTCCGGTCGCCTCCACCTCTAGCGCGATTTATACCTACTTAATGACGGTTGGCAATGCAAGAGGCCCTGTCCCTCTGAATTAATGATGACGCGCGGAGTTGAGATGAAATGTTCCTACGTCACGTGTGCTCCGTTGCAAGGGTGGGGATGGTGACCATTTTAGCAGGAATCGTAATAAGAGCGTAAGGGGGGATGATAGCGAGTAATTGTATTACACGGTGATGAATGAAATGGTGTAACAGTCACTTTGGCTGGTAGCAAAAGACGTTATGATAAGTTCAGATAATTACTGTGGCGGGTAACAAAATGATGTAAAATGATTAACTCTCATTTGCATATCAGTCGAGCTACTTCTTCTGGAAAGCTATAAATAATTTAATCTTCTTTTTCATGGAAATTAAAAAATAAGCATTAACTAAAGTGAACCATTGTTATTCGGCCAGATTTATAACGTCTACAGAAATGAAATGGCAGACATGTTAGCCCCTTCTGTCTTTTTACTTCCTCGTACGACGTAAAGGAAGTACTGTAATGGCAAATAATTTCGGGAATCGTATTTCAACGAAAATATCCATTTTGACCGCTATCTAATGAATTTTAACTATGTGTTTGAGTGACATCTATACGTAATAGCAGAATAAAGAACTCCCGAAACGAATTGTAAAACGGATTTAAAATGACTTCAGAAGAGATTTGTCGTGATGCTTGTACGTACGTACGTAGGTACTTATGTATGTATATCGCATAACTCAACGAGTAGCCTCAGAACACTGAAATTTTGTACATAGGACTGTTATAACATGTAGTTGTGCACCTCTCTTTTTGATTGCAAACGGCTGCACAGAAAGTCTCTCTCTCTCTATATATATATTATATACACATAGTATATATATATATTATATATACGCATAGTATACAATATACACCAAATCAATTAACATGGAGGAGCTAAAATTTGAGAGCTAATTTTTTAAAAACTACTCCGGCGACTTTTACAAAACTCGGTGTTTGGTGTAATTTGAGTCGTAGGATCCATATATAGAAACGGCGCAGCGTCCAGGTGGCGCCAAACTGATTTAAAGAAATTTTAAAATGAAAAGTTTTCCATTCTTGGCACACAAAAGGGGGGTTGTCTTCAGACGTCCCCGGTCGCTGAAAACCCTAGCTACGCCTCTGCGCATAGCTCAAAAGTGAACCTTAAAATATTGTAATTTATGAAAATATCCCTCGGATAAATGTCATTTACATGAATCTATATCTCTCCGTTTTTACGAAACCGAATTTTCTTTATATGGAACTGTTCCCAAGTCCCATAATACAAGAGCCGAATATCGGGGATAAGTGAAGAAAAAAGGGGGAGTTGTTTGTAGGAAATCAATAGGGTACAGTCACAATACAGGCAATCTGTTATTGAGGGTCGTGGTAGAAATAGATTAGCACCTTGTCCGAGAAGCTCAATCTCAGCTTCCAGAATAAAGCGTTAAATATGACAGCTCTACGCACACGGTTAGTGAGACCGCGTCATTTGCAGTTTGATGCTGTCAAGACATTTGAACAAAAACGGAATCAAAAAGGAAAACTTAAAAGGGCTTGGTACCCCAAAACCGATAAAATTACGGATTTTTCAATTTTTTGTTAAAATGATTCCTTAATACCCTTTCTACACTGAAGAGAAATTTTTAAACGATCTGACGATAATAAATAGTATAAAAATTCTTTAAAAATTTTTCACAGTTCTTTAAATGCCATAAAACCTTTGTGTTTATTTTTTTAAACTTCTTAATTGTTTCAGTAACTTATTAAAAATAAGTGTAAAAGAAGAGGAATGTAATTTAATATCGCTGAAACTATCAACCAACTCTGTTTATATGTATAAACTGATTGATTTAAATACAAATTAAAAAAAAGTTCGGAAAAAAAATTCTTTTTCACCTTAAAGTTGGCAGTTTTATATCTATATATATAAAGAAGAAAATGTGCTTGTTTGTCCTCTAATAACTCAGTCACTGTTATAGCTATCGTCACAAAACTTTAAAACTTTCTACAATTTTTTTCTGAGTGCTGGAAAAGATCGACGTCCACTTAAAAAAAAAAAAAAAAAAAAAAAAAAAAAAAAAAAAAAACTAAAATCAGATATATTAATTAAAAATTCGGAAAAACGATGGTTTTCGCAGTCATTTTTCCGAGTGGCAACAGTCTCGCAAGCTGGAAATGAAAATGTGCTTTATTTCGAAAGATGTTGCCACTGATCGCTTCCAAATCCTAGAGTTCGTTAATAAAAATTTCGAAGTTTTATGATGAAATAAAAACAGCATCGCCAAAGATTAAATACATTATTTCCGATTCGAAAAATAATGCGTGGGAAGCCATTTCGACTATCCCCATATTCTTGCGACTTTAATCAGCCGATATATTAATTAAAAACACCAAAACATTCATTTTCGCACTCATATTTCCGAGTGGCAACAGTCTCGCGCGTTGGAGATAAAAATGGTTTATTTCGAAAAGTGTTGCTACTGCTCGCTTTCAAATCATAGAGTTTGTTAACAAAAAATTTGTAAGTTTTAGAAAATCTATCTATATATACAATGTCTCACAAAAGTGATGGGACACTTGTGCTTTACAAAAGGAAACTATAGTAAAATAAATTAAAAAAAACATGTAAAAATTTTTTGTGGGTGTGTTTCATACTTAAATTTAGTAACAATTATTACATGACATACATTTTCTCAAAATATTAAAATATTAATTTAATAAAAATACAATTGTTTAGAACGGAGCCAAAAATGGCTCACATAAGTGATGGGACACTTACTTTTCCATGAAATATTTATACAAAATTTTACTTTTTAAAAGGTTTTTATATTTTGTTGGATTTCCTTTTACATTTAAAACATGATTTAATCTTCTTGGGATGGATTCGACTAATATTTTTGTGATTTCTGGAGTGATTTTACCCCATTCTTCTTGAAGCACCGATTTTAATTGTTGTTTTGAAGAAATAGTGTGTTTGCGAATTCTTGATTCCAATTCTTGCCAAATATTCTCTATGGGATTTAATTGTGGATATTTTGGGGGTGTTTTTATTATTTCAGGATAGTTATACAGCAGCCAGAGTCTAACGTTCAAAGCAGTGTGCTTGGGGTCATTGTCCTGGTAGAATTTAAAATCGTCATGAAGGTTCAATTTTCGTTCCGAAGATTTCAAATTTTGATTTAAAATGTCAATATACTTGTACTGATCCATTATACTGTCAATAAAACCAAGATTACCAACTCCAGCGGACGACATACACCCCCATACCATAACTCCTCCTCCAGCATGTTTTACTGTTGGCACGAAGTTCTGTTTGCGAAATTCTTCCCAGGGTTTTCTCCACACCAAGATTCTACCGTCAGAACCAAATATATAAAATTTACTCTCATCAGCAAATATAACTTCATTCCAGTAATCAGAATTCTTATTTATGTTGGATTTTGCGAAAGCCAGTCTGAGGTTTCTATTCTTTTCACTTACGAAGAATTTTTTCCTGGCTGCTCTACCGTGATATCCAGCAGATCGAATTACTCTTCTAATAGTCTCAGGATTAACAATTAATCCATATAATGCTTGTAAATCAGCAACAACTTTAGGAGCACTCATTCTTGGATTTTTTTTTTAATAATTCGAACGATAATTCGCTTTATTCCATTAGATAGCTTTGATGGTCGGCCAGGTCTTCTTTTATCCTGAATCATATGATTCTTTTTATATCGTTTAATGATACTGAAAACTGTTGAATGACTCAAGTTAACTGTTTCAGCAGTTTCGCTAATAGATTTTCCACGTTCAATATGCAAATTAATAACTAATTTTCGAATTTCAGGCAAAGTTTCTTTTCGTTTAGCATTCATAACGACACAGAGCTAAAAAACACAAAAATTCCAAAACAAACTGGACAAAAATACTGCAGACGATTTTATAAATTATTTCCAATTGCTTTTGAGTAAAAATAAAAACCCCAAAAAATATTTTTATTGTAGTACGTAGTAGTATCTAATGTTGTCCCATCACTTATGTGAGCCATTTTTTGCTCCGTTCTAAACAATTGTATTTTTATTAAATTAATATTTTAATATTTTGAGAAAATGTATGTTATGTAATAATTGTTACTAAATTTAAGTATGAAACACACCCACAAAAAATTTTTACATGTTTTTTTAATTTATTTTATTACAGTTTCCTTTTGTAAAGCACAAGTGTACCATCACTTTTGTGAGACACTGTATATAAGGAAGAATGTATGTTTGTGTGTTTCCTTCTTCGCGTTATTGATTTCTGATTAACTATGATGAATTTTTTGCCACATTTAATCGACTAAAATTGTATATAGGAAGAATATTGGGTGGAATTTACGTGTATTTGATTAAAAAGACGAAAATCATTAAAAACTGCGAGCCATTGTTGCTGATATAATAAGCTTATTTGTCTATCGAAATTTTTTATGTGGTTTCCATATCGCATCCGACTGAAAAATGTATGACTCTGAATCTTATTTTTTGCATCGTTATTAGAGAACGATTACAGTGGTATCGTTGTCTCTGTTGTTAGATGCATTACTCTCAATGTAACTTAACTGCCATCGGGTACTTTCGCTAGTATATTATATATTAAGCTCAGGAAATATTTCTGTGTATATCATCAATGAACTTTGTTATGCTTCTTCAAAAATTTAAATTAATTTTGATAAGACACGAACAGAAAGAGGTTGAGTCCAATAGCTAAGAGAAACTGACAAAATCACATAAGCTGCTCAGCGGTTTTAAATAAAGTGTTTTATATCTGTTAACATTTCATGTTTTGCTTTTGAACAGTCTCGCGCGTTGGAGTTAAAAATGGTTTATTTCGAAAAGTGTTGCTACTGCTCGCTTTCAAATCATAGAGTTTGTTAATAAAAAATTTGTAAGTTTTAGAAAATCTATCTATATATACAGTGTCTCACAAAAGTGATGGGACACTTGTGCTTTACAAAAGGAAACTATAGTAAAATAAATTAAAAAAACATGTAAAAATTTTTTGTGGGTGTGTTTCATACTTAAATTTAGTAACAATCATTACATAACATACATTTTCTCAAAATATTAAAATATTAATTTAATAAAAATACAATTGTTTAGAACGGAGCCAAAAATGGCTCACATAAGTGATGGGACACTTTAATGCATAAAACGACAAATTAATATTATTAATATTGATTGTAAGTGTCTTGGAAAATACATTATAATTAATTCATGTATTAAAATTGTTTTGAAAGTGTTTTAAGAAACAAAAACAGGTGAAGAAATCTTTTACTAGCATTTTATGATATTTTTGCAATATTTCTGGCCAAATGAGCTTTTAAACAAAAGCTCGTAATTTATGTTTATATTAACCAATTGAACAGTACTAGGTTTTATTTTATATATAGATATATTGAAATTCAGTAACAAAATTTCTAAAAAATTTGAAGTGATTTAATGACCAGAGTTTAGAATCTTAAAACTGTGTTTTCTCAGTTTGCATTTTTTCCATAAATACTTTTACTTTTTAAGTCCTAAAACTTATACAGATATGGACTAAATTATTTAATATTTTTACTGCCTGTTTAAAATTATATACATAATCGAAACAAGGTTGGGTTTTGTAAAATAGAGAAAAGAAAAAATTATTGGAAGTTAAAATGTGATTGATATCATAGTTTTTTAGTTTTTACATAAAAATGTGCTTTTTATTTTTTTGTCAGAAACTAATTCATTATATGCAAAATCGATCCTTAAAGTTGTTAAGAACACTGCAAAAAATATAATAAAAAAATTGGGGGCTAAAATATTGAAAATTGTAGGAGAAGAAAGACATTTTAAATAAATTTTTCTTTGAAACGTTTTGATTTAAAAAAAAATATTTTGGCAAATTTTTTTTAGCTTAAAATCCTTTTGAATTTTAAAACCACTCAATAATATTCATAAAAAGTAGATGAAAGTTCTGAAGTAAAAAAAAAAAAAAAAAAGTCATTCAAAAGGTACCGAGGCTATGAAAATTTGGCAAAAATTATGAATTATATTGTTTTGTAGGAAAAATAATAATTCTGTTAAAGCGGAATCAAGTAAAATATCTAATTCTTATTAAAAAATCGATCACAAACGTTTGATGTTAGAAATACCTCTAGCTTTGGATTTTTAGTGCCCTTTTAAGTTTTACCTATTTTTCACAACCTGGTACATTATACTATTTTCCATTTTAAATTACATTACGTTCTGTTACCAAAGCATTTATCACTCATTACATTGGCTTGTGCTGCTGGATCACAGTTCGTACGTCTTTCTATGAGGCATAATATCTTTAGTCTAATTTTCAAATCATACGTCGTTGACCAAGTTGATTATGTAATATATAAAATATACATTTTTCATGTTTTTCTCCATGCGGATAAGATTGCTGAACAATGGTAATTCAATCAAATTTCGAATTTCATTGAGCCCCCTTTTGAATCCACTTTAAATCTATTTTACAATCCGGACGTCACGCGAAGGGGAAAAAAAGTCTAAGTGTATTTGAGAACTACCAAAATGGATATTTCTTTGAAATATGATACCCGAAATTTGAGATCATAATACTTAATCTATTTCGTACAAGGATGTAAAAAGTACATGCCAAAATATATTTTACGCTTTTTTTACGCTAATTATTCTACTTATACATTGCATATTTTCTGAAAGAGTATACATATTTACTCAAAAATGTCGAATGTTTACTGGTTTTTGGAACACCTTGTTCATTACATATTAATGCTAACTTTTTTCCTAATGACATTGAAATTTTCTCCCTCCTTTCTGTATGCCTTCGGGGTGTAACGGTTAGCACACTCGGCTAGTATTCGACAGGTCCAGGTTCGAGTCCCGGCGAGGGCATTGCTCATTTTTTCCTTCTCCAGCATAAAAAAAAAAAAAAAAAAAAAAAAAAAAAACTAATGATTCTGCACAGATCACATCTTTTCCTCGACGAACCGAAATCAGATATTATGCCCGAAATCGATGGAAGCCCTAAATTAATGTACTCAGTAGAACTCTTAATTCTATATCAAATAATCTGCATTTGCGTAATTTTCTTTTAGTCACATGCACAGGTAGCAGCACTCTTATTTCATGAGCATTTGAAAACGCACTT
Source organism: Stegodyphus dumicola (assembly GCF_044657685.1). Classification (NCBI taxonomy): domain Eukaryota; kingdom Metazoa; phylum Arthropoda; class Arachnida; order Araneae; family Eresidae; genus Stegodyphus; species Stegodyphus dumicola. The sequence continues at coordinate 224,092,860 of NC_140773.1, read as the reverse complement.
CAATAAACACTAATTTATTTTTTAAAAATGAAATTTACATTTTGATTTGGAATTCAGAACTGAGCTCAGGCCTGAAAGGGCCTAGCAAAAGACTGCAAAATACTGGTAGTTCTCTCCGAGTTAAAATCCCGGCAGATGGGCTGGATGCACGGGAGATTTCTTGATTTTTTCCGTGTGTAACGCGAGTCTGTTTCCCTTAAAATATCCTCCACGAAAGCGGGCCTCCCCTTAGATAGACATTGTGTGTTTTTATATTTATTTTTCATTTTTATCCAAATTTACATTTGTTTTTATGAAACATTTAATATAAATTAAAGATATTAAAAGGTAACATCTTTAAAGCATTGTTAGCCCAAAGGGCGTTAACCCAGAAGGGCTATTAATTTCTTAAACATCACTTTTCAAATTCTTGGCACCCAATATTATCGCACTGTGTTATATTTAAAGAAATTAAATAATGAATAATCTGCATAAATATATGTATCTTTCTCGCAATGTGATAAACAACAGTACCTAGAGCCATCTAATTTTGAATAACGTACGTCTCCGCCCGAATATGGGCATCTGGAAGCCCACGTTAGGAATCTGGAATATGTTTTATTATCTATTTCATATTTTGTAAAGCATTTATGTGTTTTTGATTAAGAAACAAATGATTTCAAATCTAGCCATGGCAGCACTGTACGGGGGGGGGGATTATCTCCAGCGCGCGAGATTGTGTATCGTAAATTCTAAAGATAGGCTATTTTAAATTATAATACAATATTACTTTTAAATTAAGTTTTATGCTAATGAATTCTAAAGGTATACCGTTTTTAAATATTTTGCGATGTTGCTATGGAATTGAATTTTATGAGGCTTAAGTGCGAAGAAGAACATGATATTTAATAAATAAAGTTAACATACAAAACGTTAATAGTAAAAAGACAAAAAAAAATTGCAAGCCATCTTATTAAAAAATCGCAACTTTGATATGATGCGAGAAAGAACGATGCGAAGAAATATATATATATATATATATATATATATATATATGCCCACATTCAACATTGCATCCTTAATTTTAAACGCGTGCTTCTATGTTGCTTTTAAAATTTTTGTAAATTTTCTCATTTTCTCTTAAATTGTATATGGCGTAAGTGCGAGGAAAATGATGATTAATAATAAAGCTAGAAAGAGAAAAAGGAATAGGTTAACAGGAGTCAGTTTAAGAGCAGACTGGTAAACTCCGAGCTCAGGGAAACCTTAATAAAACATTTTGCGTAACCGTTAAAATTTGAACTCTTTCAGATTTTCCTATTTTAGCTCCTCCTTTCTTTTTCTTTTTCAAATCAAATCAATGGGAATCTCTTTTTCAATATAAATGTTTCATTAATTATATTTTTTTTAGTACAAGGGTTTATGTTAATGGCTACTTATGCTTAGATACATTCTTTTTTATCTTTGCTTACTTAAAAGTTTCCAGATTTTATATTATGGCCAAAGCGGCTTGCTTTTCTTTAACGTTTTGTGTGTTATCTTTATATCTCTTTGCAATTAAACCTTGAAATTCAATTCAACGGCAATACCTCAGAATAATTTAAAAAGAACATATCTTTAGAATATCCGATACACAGTCTCGTGCGTTGAAGATAAAAAGATAATCCCCCCCCCCATTGTTGCCGTTGCTCTCTTTGAAATCGTTGAGTTTCTTAAAACAGAAACTCATAAATACGTTACAAAATATGAAATTGATGATTACCTATTTTTCACAACCTGGTACATTATACTATTTTCCATTTTAAATTACATTACGTTCTGTTACCAAAGCATTTATCACTCATTACATTGGCTTGTGCTGCTGGATCACAGTTCGTACGTCTTTCTATGAGGCATAATATCTTTAGTCTAATTTTCAATTTATATAAAATATACATTTTTCATGTTTTTCTCCATGCGGATAAGATTGCTGAACAATGGTAATTCAATCAAATTTCGAATTTCATTGAGCCCCCCTTTGAATCCACTTTAAATCTATTTTACAATCCGGACGTCACGCGAAGGGAAAAAAAAGTCTAAGTGTATTTGAGAACTACCAAAATGGATATTTCTTTGAAATATGATACCCGAAATTTGAGATCATAATACTTAATCTATTTCGTACAAGGATGTAAAAAGTACATGCCAAAATATATTTTACGCTTTTTTTACGCTAATTATTCTACTTATACATTGCATATTTTCTGAAAGAGTATACATATTTACTCAAAAATGTCGAATGTTTACTGGTTTTTGGAACACCTTGTTCATTACATATTAATGCTAACTTTTTTCCTAATGACATTGAAATTTTCTCCCTCCTTTCTGTATGCCTTCGGGGTGTAACGGTTAGCACACTCGGCTAGTATTCGACAGGTCCAGGTTCGAGTCCCGGCGAGGGCATTGCTCATTTTTTCCTTCTCCAGCATAAAAAAAAAAAAAAAAAAAAAAAAAAAAAAAAAAAAAAAAAACTAATGATTCTGCACAGATCACATCTTTTCCTCGACGAACCGAAATCAGATATTATGCCCGAAATCGATGGAAGCCCTAAATTAATGTACTCAGTAGAACTCTTAATTCTATATCAAATAATCTGCATTTGCGTAATTTTCTTTTAGTCACATGCACAGGTAGCAGCACTCTTATTTCATGAGCATTTGAAAACGCACTTCAATAAACACTAATTTATTTTTTAAAAATGAAATTTACATTTTGATTTGGAATTCAGAACTGAGCTCAGGCCTGAAAGGGCCTAGCAAAAGACTGCAAAATACTGGTAGTTCTCTCCGAGTTAAAATCCCGGCAGATGGGCTGGATGCACGGGAGATTTCTTGATTTTTTCCGTGTGTAACGCGAGTCTGTTTCCCTTAAAATATCCTCCACGAAAGCGGGCCTCCCCTTAGATAGACATTGTGTGTTTTTATATTTATTTTTCATTTTTATCCAAATTTACATTTGTTTTTATGAAACATTTAATATAAATTAAAGATATTAAAAGGTAACATCTTTAAAGCATTGTTAGCCCAAAGGGCGTTAACCCAGAAGGGCTATTAATTTCTTAAACATCACTTTTCAAATTCTTGGCACCCAATATTATCGCACTGTGTTATATTTAAAGAAATTAAATAATGAATAATCTGCATAAATATATGTATCTTTCTCGCAATGTGATAAACAACAGTACCTAGAGCCATCTAATTTTGAATAACGTACGTCTCCGCCCGAATATGGGCATCTGGAAGCCCACGTTAGGAATCTGGAATATGTTTTATTATCTATTTCATATTTTGTAAAGCATTTATGTGTTTTTGATTAAGAAACAAATGATTTCAAATCTAGCCATGGCAGCACTGTACGGGGGGGGGATTATCTCCAGCGCGCGAGATTGTGTATCGTAAATTCTAAAGATAGGCTATTTTAAATTATAATACAATATTACTTTTAAATTAAGTTTTATGCTAATGAATTCTAAAGGTATACCGTTTTTAAATATTTTGCGATGTTGCTATGGAATTGAATTTTATGAGGCTTAAGTGCGAAGAAGAACATGATATTTAATAAATAAAGTTAACATACAAAACGTTAATAGTAAAAAGACAAAAAAAAATTGCAAGCCATCTTATTAAAAAATCGCAACTTTGATATGATGCGAGAAAGAACGATGCGGGGAAATATGTATATATATATATATATATATATATATATGCCAACATTCAACATTGCATCCTTAATTTTAAACGCGTGCTTCTATGTTGCTTTTAAAATTTTTGTAAATTTTCTCATTTTCTCTTAAATTGTATATGGCGTAAGTGCGAGGAAAATGATGATTAATAATAAAGCTAGAAAGAGAAAAAGGAATAGGTTAACAGGAGTCAGTTTAAGAGCAGACTGGTAAACTCCGAGCTCAGGGAAACCTTAATAAAACATTTTGCGTAACCGTTAAAATTTGAACTCTTTCAGATTTTCCTATTTTAGCTCCTCCTTTCTTTTTCTTTTTCAAATCAAATCAATGGGAATCTCTTTTTCAATATAAATGTTTCATTAATTATATTTTTTTTAGTACAAGGGTTTATGTTAATGGCTACTTATGCTTAGATACATTCTTTTTTATCTTTGCTTACTTAAAAGTTTCCAGATTTTATATTATGGCCAAAGCGGCTTGCTTTTCTTTAACGTTTTGTGTGTTATCTTTATATCTCTTTGCAATTAAACCTTGAAATTCAATTCAACGGCAATACCTCAGAATAATTTAAAAAGAACATATCTTTAGAATATCCGATACACAGTCTCGTGCGTTGAAGATAAAAAGATAATCCCCCCCCCCATTGTTGCCGTTGCTCTCTTTGAAATCGTTGAGTTTCTTAAAACAGAAACTCATAAATACGTTACAAAATATGAAATTGATGATTACCTATTTTTCACAACCTGGTACATTATACTATTTTCCATTTTAAATTACATTACGTTCTGTTACCAAAGCATTTATCACTCATTACATTGGCTTGTGCTGCTGGATCACAGTTCGTACGTCTTTCTATGAGGCATAATATCTTTAGTCTAATTTTCAATTTATATAAAATATACATTTTTCATGTTTTTCTCCATGCGGATAAGATTGCTGAACAATGGTAATTCAATCAAATTTCGAATTTCATTGAGCCCCCTTTTGAATCCACTTTAAATCTATTTTACAATCCGGACGTCACGCGAAGGGAAAAAAAAGTCTAAGTGTATTTGAGAACTACCAAAATGGATATTTCTTTGAAATATGATACCCGAAATTTGAGATCATAATACTTAATCTATTTCGTACAAGGATGTAAAAAGTACATGCCAAAATATATTTTACGCTTTTTTTACGCTAATTATTCTACTTATACATTGCATATTTTCTGAAAGAGTATACATATTTACTCAAAAATGTCGAATGTTTACTGGTTTTTGGAACACCTTGTTCATTACATATTAATGCTAACTTTTTTCCTAATGACATTGAAATTTTCTCCCTCCTTTCTGTATGCCTTCGGGGTGTAACGGTTAGCACACTCGGCTAGTATTCGACAGGTCCAGGTTCGAGTCCCGGCGAGGGCATTGCTCATTTTTTCCTTCTCCAGCATAAAAAAAAAAAAAAAAAAAAAAAAAAAAAAAAAAAACTAATGATTCTGCACAGATCACATCTTTTCCTCGACGAACCGAAATCAGATATTATGCCCGAAATCGATGGAAGCCCTAAATTAATGTACTCAGTAGAACTCTTAATTCTATATCAAATAATCTGCATTTGCGTAATTTTCTTTTAGTCACATGCACAGGTAGCAGCACTCTTATTTCATGAGCATTTGAAAACGCACTTCAATAAACACTAATTTATTTTTTAAAAATGAAATTTACATTTTGATTTGGAATTCAGAACTGAGCTCAGGCCTGAAAGGGCCTAGCAAAAGACTGCAAAATACTGGTAGTTCTCTCCGAGTTAAAATCCCGGCAGATGGGCTGGATGCACGGGAGATTTCTTGATTTTTTCCGTGTGTAACGCGAGTCTGTTTCCCTTAAAATATCCTCCACGAAAGCGGGCCTCCCCTTAGATAGACATTGTGTGTTTTTATATTTATTTTTCATTTTTATCCAAATTTACATTTGTTTTTATGAAACATTTAATATAAATTAAAGATATTAAAAGGTAACATCTTTAAAGCATTGTTAGCCCAAAGGGCGTTAACCCAGAAGGGCTATTAATTTCTTAAACATCACTTTTCAAATTCTTGGCACCCAATATTATCGCACTGTGTTATATTTAAAGAAATTAAATAATGAATAATCTGCATAAATATATGTATCTTTCTCGCAATGTGATAAACAACAGTACCTAGAGCCATCTAATTTTGAATAACGTACGTCTCCGCCCGAATATGGGCATCTGGAAGCCCACGTTAGGAATCTGGAATATGTTTTATTATCTATTTCATATTTTGTAAAGCATTTATGTGTTTTTGATTAAGAAACAAATGATTTCAAATCTAGCCATGGCAGCACTGTACGGGGGGGGGATTATCTCCAGCGCGCGAGATTGTGTATCGTAAATTCTAAAGATAGGCTATTTTAAATTATAATACAATATTACTTTTAAATTAAGTTTTATGCTAATGAATTCTAAAGGTATACCGTTTTTAAATATTTTGCGATGTTGCTATGGAATTGAATTTTATGAGGCTTAAGTGCGAAGAAGAACATGATATTTAATAAATAAAGTTAACATACAAAACGTTAATAGTAAAAAGACAAAAAAAAATTGCAAGCCATCTTATTAAAAAATCGCAACTTTGATATGATGCGAGAAAGAACGATGCGGGGAAATATATATATATATATATATATATATATATATATATATATATATGCCAACATTCAACATTGCATCCTTAATTTTAAACGCGTGCTTCTATGTTGCTTTTAAAATTTTTGTAAATTTTCTCATTTTCTCTTAAATTGTATATGGCGTAAGTGCGAGGAAAATGATGATTAATAATAAAGCTAGAAAGAGAAAAAGGAATAGGTTAACAGGAGTCAGTTTAAGAGCAGACTGGTAAACTCCGAGCTCAGGGAAACCTTAATAAAACATTTTGCGTAACCGTTAAAATTTGAACTCTTTCAGATTTTCCTATTTTAGCTCCTCCTTTCTTTTTCTTTTTCAAATCAAATCAATGGGAATCTCTTTTTCAATATAAATGTTTCATTAATTATATTTTTTTTAGTACAAGGGTTTATGTTAATGGCTACTTATGCTTAGATACATTCTTTTTTATCTTTGCTTACTTAAAAGTTTCCAGATTTTATATTATGGCCAAAGCGGCTTGCTTTTCTTTAACGTTTTGTGTGTTATCTTTATATCTCTTTGCAATTAAACCTTGAAATTCAATTCAACGGCAATACCTCAGAATAATTTAAAAAGAACATATCTTTAGAATATCCGATACACAGTCTCGTGCGTTGAAGATAAAAAGATAATCCCCCCCCCCATTGTTGCCGTTGCTCTCTTTGAAATCGTTGAGTTTCTTAAAACAGAAACTCATAAATACGTTACAAAATATGAAATTGATGATTACCTATTTTTCACAACCTGGTACATTATACTATTTTCCATTTTAAATTACATTACGTTCTGTTACCAAAGCATTTATCACTCATTACATTGGCTTGTGCTGCTGGATCACAGTTCGTACGTCTTTCTATGAGGCATAATATCTTTAGTCTAATTTTCAATTTATATAAAATATACATTTTTCATGTTTTTCTCCATGCGGATAAGATTGCTGAACAATGGTAATTCAATCAAATTTCGAATTTCATTGAGCCCCCTTTTGAATCCACTTTAAATCTATTTTACAATCCGGACGTCACGCGAAGGGAAAAAAAAGTCTAAGTGTATTTGAGAACTACCAAAATGGATATTTCTTTGAAATATGATACCCGAAATTTGAGATCATAATACTTAATCTATTTCGTACAAGGATGTAAAAAGTACATGCCAAAATATATTTTACGCTTTTTTTACGCTAATTATTCTACTTATACATTGCATATTTTCTGAAAGAGTATACATATTTACTCAAAAATGTCGAATGTTTACTGGTTTTTGGAACACCTTGTTCATTACATATTAATGCTAACTTTTTTCCTAATGACATTGAAATTTTCTCCCTCCTTTCTGTATGCCTTCGGGGTGTAACGGTTAGCACACTCGGCTAGTATTCGACAGGTCCAGGTTCGAGTCCCGGCGAGGGCATTGCTCATTTTTTCCTTCTCCAGCATAAAAAAAAAAAAAAAAAAAAAAAAACTAATGATTCTGCACAGATCACATCTTTTCCTCGACGAACCGAAATCAGATATTATGCCCGAAATCGATGGAAGCCCTAAATTAATGTACTCAGTAGAACTCTTAATTCTATATCAAATAATCTGCATTTGCGTAATTTTCTTTTAGTCACATGCACAGGTAGCAGCACTCTTATTTCATGAGCATTTGAAAACGCACTTCAATAAACACTAATTTATTTTTTAAAAATGAAATTTACATTTTGATTTGGAATTCAGAACTGAGCTCAGGCCTGAAAGGGCCTAGCAAAAGACTGCAAAATACTGGTAGTTCTCTCCGAGTTAAAATCCCGGCAGATGGGCTGGATGCACGGGAGATTTCTTGATTTTTTCCGTGTGTAACGCGAGTCTGTTTCCCTTAAAATATCCTCCACGAAAGCGGGCCTCCCCTTAGATAGACATTGTGTGTTTTTATATTTATTTTTCATTTTTATCCAAATTTACATTTGTTTTTATGAAACATTTAATATAAATTAAAGATATTAAAAGGTAACATCTTTAAAGCATTGTTAGCCCAAAGGGCGTTAACCCAGAAGGGCTATTATTAATTTCTTAAACATCACTTTTCAAATTCTTGGCACCCAATATTATCGCACTGTGTTATATTTAAAGAAATTAAATAATGAATAATCTGCATAAATATATGTATCTTTCTCGCAATGTGATAAACAACAGTACCTAGAGCCATCTAATTTTGAATAACGTACGTCTCCGCCCGAATATGGGCATCTGGAAGCCCACGTTAGGAATCTGGAATATGTTTTATTATCTATTTCATATTTTGTAAAGCATTTATGTGTTTTTGATTAAGAAACAAATGATTTCAAATCTAGCCATGGCAGCACTGTACGGGGGGGGGGATTATCTCCAGCGCGCGAGATTGTGTATCGTAAATTCTAAAGATAGGCTATTTTAAATTATAATACAATATTACTTTTAAATTAAGTTTTATGCTAATGAATTCTAAAGGTATACCGTTTTTAAATATTTTGCGATGTTGCTATGGAATTGAATTTTATGAGGCTTAAGTGCGAAGAAGAACATGATATTTAATAAATAAAGTTAACATACAAAACGTTAATAGTAAAAAGACAAAAAAAAATTGCAAGCCATCTTATTAAAAAATCGCAACTTTGATATGATGCGAGAAAGAACGATGCGGGGAAATATATATATATATATATATATATATATATGCCAACATTCAACATTGCATCCTTAATTTTAAACGCGTGCTTCTATGTTGCTTTTAAAATTTTTGTAAATTTTCTCATTTTCTCTTAAATTGTATATGGCGTAAGTGCGAGGAAAATGATGATTAATAATAAAGCTAGAAAGAGAAAAAGGAATAGGTTAACAGGAGTCAGTTTAAGAGCAGACTGGTAAACTCCGAGCTCAGGGAAACCTTAATAAAACATTTTGCGTAACCGTTAAAATTTGAACTCTTTCAGATTTTCCTATTTTAGCTCCTCCTTTCTTTTTCTTTTTCAAATCAAATCAATGGGAATCTCTTTTTCAATATAAATGTTTCATTAATTATATTTTTTTTAGTACAAGGGTTTATGTTAATGGCTACTTATGCTTAGATACATTCTTTTTTATCTTTGCTTACTTAAAAGTTTCCAGATTTTATATTATGGCCAAAGCGGCTTGCTTTTCTTTAACGTTTTGTGTGTTATCTTTATATCTCTTTGCAATTAAACCTTGAAATTCAATTCAACGGCAATACCTCAGAATAATTTAAAAAGAACATATCTTTAGAATATCCGATACACAGTCTCGTGCGTTGAAGATAAAAAGATAATCCCCCCCCCATTGTTGCCGTTGCTCTCTTTGAAATCGTTGAGTTTCTTAAAACAGAAACTCATAAATACGTTACAAAATATGAAATTGATGATAAAACAAATTCCAAATTTGGGCTTCCAGATGCTCATGTTGGGGTGGAGACGAACGTTATACAAAATTGGATGGCTCTAGATACCGTTGTTTTATCACAACGCGAGAAACATACATAAATTTATGCAGATTCTTCTTTATTTTATTTCTTTAAATATAATGCAGGGCGATAATATTTGGTGGCAACAATTTGCTAAGTGAAACGCCAAAACGAAATGAATAGCCCTTGTGGGTAACGCTCTTTAGGCCTTAAAAAAAAAAAAAAAAAAAAAAAAAAAAAAAAAAAGATGGAGAGAGAGAAACGAATTTAGAAAGCCCTGGACATTTATGTCTGCAATTTTCATCTTGTTCCATTGCCTAATATAACAGCTGCTGTGTATGAAATTTATCAGAGGGGGGAAACAGATATTGATACCGAAATTAAAGAAATCCGAGACCATTTAATGGACGAGAAGTGGGAACTGCGAATTGTTTTATGGTCGAACAAAAGGCAGGAAAAGAAATATCAGACGCCTTTTCACTCTCCCTTCCGTTGAGGGTATTTTTAAAGAGTTCGAATGGCCTCTCGTCGGATGTCCAGCCGTCCCCTAAAATAAAAATTTCCCCACCGATGAAGCCCGCTTAATCCTATTTACCGTTCTCCGCCGCTGTGGGGTAAGTAACTCAGAAGGCACATTTTGGCACCCCCTAGACCTTGTGACGTCACCATTCTAGATCCCCCTTCTCTCCCTTGGGATTTAAGGGTATTCCCCCGCACCCACTGTTTTAGTTTCTCTACAAGGTGGGGATTCGTGGTGAAAGATATCTTGCTCGATTGCCTTATGTGGTTTGGGTTTGCAACGGAAGCGATAGACTTCAGAGGTGGACTTGCTCTCAATCAGAGAAGAGGAGGATTTTGTTTTAACAAAAAAAGTGAATCAAAATAGCGTAATCACAAGACACTGTCAATTTCTTTTGAAAGAATTAATTACCTGCATTACATCCTCCAGTTTAGTTGTGAATTTAAAGACAGCATTAGCTGTAAAATTTTTTTCATGTATTTCAGGTATCTTCATATAGGGTACTAAAATCTCATTAAGTACAGCTAATTGTGCATATATTTTATGATATTTAACACTTATACGTAAAACGACAACAGGTTTCTATTGTCTTCTTCATTCAGGTAGACAGCCGCCCAGAGGGTATAGTGGATAGAGGAGCCTACTACGATACCGAAGGGTCCGGGAGCGAATCCCGGAGAAGGGATGGATATTTTCAAATGTATAGTGTTGGTGCGGCATTGCAACATTCTAAATATGCGGCGAGCCGAAAGTCCTCTCGTGTGGATTGGTGGAAGGGGAGAGGGTGAGAGATCTCTGAAGCCCGTACTGTCTATTAAAAGTGGGCGAAAAATAGAAGTCCAACCTCTCTTCGGAGTAGGCTTTGGCAATTATAGTTCTATGTAATATGGACAAGACAACACTATTTAGATAGAGTTACTGAACACACACTTGTTTTTAATTAAACTGCTGATGGCGTATAGAATCCCGATAGAAAATAAAAACACGGGGGCTTATTACATGGAATAAAGTGTATTATTAGCCCAAAGGCGTTAGCCCAGAAGGGCTATCAATTTCGTTTTGGCAGTTCGCTTTGATTCAATATGAACGGTGTTTCGCTTTTCAAATTGTTGCCACCCAATATTAGAGCCCTGTATTATATTTAAAGAAATTAAATAATCAAGAATGTGCATAAATGTTTCTCGCACTGTGATAAATCAACGGTACCTAGACCCCTCCAAGTTTGAATAACTTAATCTTCCACAGAATATGGGCATGTAGATTCTAATTTGAATTTGGAATTTGTTTTATGATCGATTTCATATTTTGTAACACTTCAACGAATTTTTGATTAACAAACTCAACGATTTCAAAGCAAGGAATGACAACACTGTACGACAGAAAAAAAAGGAAAGAAAACATTTTTTTATCTCCAGCTTGCTAGACTGTGCATCGGGAATTCTACAGATATGCTCTTGTAAAATTATTTTGCGATATTGCCGTTGAATTGAATTTTATGGTTTAAGCGCGAGGAACATAATATTTAATAAATAAAGGTAGCACACAAAACGTTGAAAAGAAAGCCCCTTTGGGCGTAATATGCAATTTGAAAACTTTCAGATTTTTTTTTTTTTTTTCCTCAAAATTGTTTTCTTTACCCGTAATTTTTGCATTTCCAAATCCCTGAGCTCTCATAATCTTACTCAGAGTGTTTTTTTGATGTTATCCTCAAACGATTTCAACCTTGTGGACACTTCTTTTATATTATTACGCTTTGTTTTAGTATTGTTTATGTTCTAGAATAAGGATTCCTGTTTTCGGACTTCCTGTACAAAGATTACTATATATTTTCTTACAAAATATGATGAAATAATCCAATTCAGTTATGTTCCTAAGTAAGAATAGTAATGTTCTTGACTAAGAATTCGTCAAGGTTTGGTCTTGGGCGACGGTAACTATTTATCCTTTCATTAGAAAATTAAATATCAGGATTTAGGAAAAAGAAAAATAAGGAAGAAACTAAAGAAAACAAAAAAGGCAAACTTTAAAGAAAATTGCAAGAAATACGCTAATTACATAATTTGACCGGGAAATACTAACGTCGAGGTCTTGTAAATGAAAATGAGTTGCTATTTTATGTTTCTTAATGACTTGAAAGTTGATCATGCAGTTATTGTCATTTAAGAAATTTCGTAATTTGCATTACCAGTATGCAAGAGAAAATTAAAATCTGAGATGATTTTATAAATGACGAAAAATTCCCACCTTCTATCATTTACTGTCTTGGAGACACCCGAAATCAAAATCTCACGGAGCTAGGTTTTAAAACGATTCTGTAAGGAACAAAATGACCGGATTTTCTAGTTCGAAATTAAAAGAAAACTTACCTTTCGTTCGGCAACCAAGTATCTTTCTGGCAAGATACTGTGCCCACCCCCCGACAGAGAAAGGTAATAGCAGCCGGCGGACCTCCTCTTGAAAAAGCAAGAAGACAGACACTACTGTAGAAACCACCTCCCTCACTTTTATCACCCTGTCGAAGTCCCCGCAATCTTAGGTGAGGGAAGGGGGTTGTGTTCGTCAAAATAAGCACATTACCCCCTTATGCGAAGGTGAGAGGGGGGGGGGCGCCGACCACACCACATCGAACTTACGTAATCGTTCGAGATTCCGACTCGGAAAACTCTCCACACCCCACCCTTGAGCACTTCCTTCCCCGGGAGCCTATCAGGTGGCTTGCGGCGCGCGCCGCCGAAGCCGGTGTCGGTCGCGGCTGTTCCGTCCACCCCCATCACATAGAACGCCCATCCCGTTAAAGTTGCGGCCGCACGTCGTTGGCACGGCGGCCTTTCCCCCTCGTCTGGCCTATGCCTCATCGGAATTCTGCCGGCGGGCGAGAATCTGCGGCCGCAGGATGCTAATGCTGCGGCACCAGCACGGGGCCCCCACTCTGGGGGACCCGCACCACTTAGCAGGACCCCCAGTGGATTTGTCGGGACACTACGCAGCTTTCGCCGCCGGGCAGCCGCCCTTTACCCATTCGTGGTAAGTAAAAGAACGACCGCATTGGGCGGTTTTGTTTGTGCTTATTTTTATTTTTATCAACTGCTCTGAGTTATCATTTTCGTGAAGACACGCTTAACGCAATCAGAATAGGAATTTCAGAAAATTAAAAAGACGTTCTTGAAGAAAGAGCATGCGGAAGTGCTGTTTAAAATTTCTTTATATTAGTAAAAGTAAATGTAACTTTACAGTTGTTTTTCTTTTACCCAAAGATAAGTGAGGCCTTCTGTCGCTGAAGACAAAAATCATGAAAGTACGGTTATCGCCTCAGACAGTGGTGCTGAACTATTGCTTTCCAATCTCCAACGAAATAGCAAGCGTTTTTCGAAATATTCTAAAAACAGCATTGTTTAATATTTCGAAACATTACAATAGTTTTCAGTGAAAGTTTGTTCGTGTGAAATAATAATAATAATAATAATAATAAAAAAAAATATCAGACGATGTTATACTTTAACAAGTCCTGAAAAAGGCCCTTCATCTTTATTATAATAATGTGTTATTAATCAGTGTGATAAAATGAAACATTAAAAACAATATTTTATCTGTATTTCTTAGTAAAATTTGCAACAAGATATTATTCTCTTCCATTGGTTTAGAATACAGTTCAGGATTTCCCTTTCATGTATATAATTGCAATTAGTCCGTTTGGCCTTTTTCGGTTTTTTAAACATTTTGCTTTTTCAGTTTTTTTTTTGCTATACAAATTTTTAGTCCAAAGGGGCAATTTGCCCTAAAGTATAAACATTTTTATCTCCAGCGTGCGAGACTGGGTATCGGAAATTCTAAAGATATGTTCAGTTTAAAATAATTTTGCGATATTGCGCTTGAACTGAATTTTATGTTTTAAGTGGGAAGAATATGATATTTAATAAATAAAGATAACATACAAAATGTTAAAAAAACACCTATTTGAACAGAATTTAAAATCTGAAACCTTTCAGATTTGTTTTTTCCTGTTTTTATTTGTTTTCCTACATTTGTATATTATTATGTAGTCCTGGGGTTGCGAATACATGTAGGAAAAACATCTGATCATTTGAGAGCCGCTAAAATGTTGTTTTAGAATGAAGATTTGATTCGAATATAGCGGTTTTGTATCTCAAATGATTCAGAGGAACGAAACATGTATTTGGAACTCATTAATCAAATTGGTTTAAGGCTTCAAAACACTTTTCCCTTGACAAGTTATGTTTGAAGCGTTAAACAGAGGAGATTAATACATAGTTTTTGTTTAGTGTTGTGTTTTGTATTATTTTCAGTTTTGTATACGTATTTGAAGTTTCTTTTCAGTTTTAATGTACTCTTTTTGGGTTACGAGTTACAATGAGAAAGAATTGGTTAGGGCCTTCATAGGGAAGAAATTACAATCTATCATTTAAGTTCCGACTTTTCCTTTTAATTTTATTAATTTTATATACATGCCATATATATATATATATATAATGTTGTATGATCTTAAATTCATTTAGTGCGAAAACAAGTTACTACTACTTGCGCAATTGCTGCAAAGTTAGTTAATAATAATTTATTTCCTAAACAATATTGATTAATTGATTATATTATCTCCTAAGTTTAATTAAAGTAGAATTATTTTAAAAGAGGGAATCCATACTGGTAAGTTATATTTTGAAAGATATTTTGAAAGATTAATTAAACTTAGGAGATAATATAATCAATTATTCAATATTGTTTAGGAAATAAATTATATATATATACTAAAGTAATATTGATTATATATATATATATAAGTTAATTCAATTCATAGAAATCTAACTATTGTTTTCCAATGCTGAAAACATAGTTAGAATTTCAGCTTCTGATATATTAAATAATCTACTAGAAAATTATATCTGTCTACACATTATTTTATTCAGACCGTTGTGAGGGCTTTTATATTTTTATGTGTTTTGAATTACTCTATTTTACATCAAAAAAAGAATAGAAAAAATATAGAAACTAAAATTAGTTTTCAAACTTGATGTTTTCATTTAATAGCGATGGTTTAGTTTTACAACTGGCCAAAACTGTGTTCTTTTTATTTATTAAATGATAAATTATTCTTTAATGTGTTAGACCACAATCTGAAGTTTTCAGATTCGATTTGCCACCCGGAATACATGCTAAAATTTTTCTGATAGATGGAGTTTTTATTATATAGTGAAACTAATGTTGGAAAATGATACTTTAACTTTTTTTCATTTACAAGGTGCATAAAGTGTTTTTGGGGGAAAAACTAATTTCTTAATGAAGGCGTCACTTTTAGAAAAGTGAAATATTATTGGTCTAGCAGAATCCTACAGACGGTTGTGCGTTATACTAAAGATTTCAGGGCAAGATCTTTTTTATATATATATAAAGAAGAATGTCTGTGTGTGTGTTTGTTTGTTCGCATTTAACTCAATCACCACTATAGTTATCGTCACCAAACTTTCTACAATTCATATCGTAGTCTTGGGAAAGGTCGACCTCCACCTTTTTTTTTAATAGATAAAATCAAAGATATTAATTAAAAACTCTGAAAACGCCAATATTCACCCTCATTTTTTTCAGAGTAGCAACAGTCTCGCACGCTGGAGATGAATATCCGCTTTATTTCGAGAAGCGTTGCCACTGCTCGCTTTCAAATCGTAGAGTTTGTTAATAAAAAATTTCGAAGTTTTACAATGAAATAAAAATAGCATTGCAGGACATTAAATGCATTGTTCCCCGATTCCTAAAACTTGTGGGAAGCCATTTCGACTGCTCCCATCTTCGTACGGCTTTAATCAGCCGAGATATTAATTAAAAATTCCGAAAACACTCATTTTCGCACTCCTTTTTCTGAGTGGCAACAGTCTCGCACGTTGGAGATAAAAATGCTTTGTTTCGGAATGTGTTGCCACTGCTCTCTTTCAAATCGTAGACTTTGTTAATCAAAAATTTATAAGTTGTGCAAAATCTTTATATGTAAAAAAGAATATCTGTTTGTTTGTTCGCGTTATTGATATCTGGTCAATTATGATCCATTTTTTGCTGCATTTAATCGACTAAAATTGAATATAGGTGAAATGAATGGAACTTGAACTTTTACGACCATTTGATTAGAAAGACGAAAATGATTAAAAATAGCGTCCCATTGTTTTTCGGATGTAATGACAGAGAATTAGTTTATTTTTGTATCGAAATTTTTTATGTAAGTTCCATATCACATCAGAGTGAAAAATGTATGGCTATGAATCGTATTTTTTGCATCGTTATTAGAAAAGGATTTTAGCGGTAACATTATCTTTGTTGTTAGATGCATTACTCTCCATTTAACTTAATTGCCATCGGGTACTTCCGCTAGTTGTTTGTAATTTGCATGCGTAGAAGGTTATTATAAAAGCTTTTTTTAAAAAAATTCGAATATCTGGGAAGATTACAAGGCAAAAAGTGCTCCTCATCCCATTAGATACAAAAATCGTGATTCCGATTTATTTGTATTATTCTGAAAATAATGTCTCTAATGTAGGACCCAAATGATTTCCGTAACTAGTGATTTAATTAACTTGGAATTTTAAGAAATAATTTTTCATGTAAATCTGTACAAAACTGAGCATTGTATTTTGGATATCCTTTGCTTTTAAAGTATTGAAAAGTTAATTTATTGTTGAGTTCAAAACAACCACTTCATCCAGTTTTCGAAATTACGGAAAAGGTATGCACTAACCTGAAGAAAATTTGTTTAAGCATTTTCAATATTTTTTTATATTTTTAATGTTACAATCTAAACCGATTCATGAATGCATTGAATAAAGACTAAATATGTTATATTTTTGATAGTTAAAGTTATTTTTTTAGCAAAAAAAGATTTTTAAAAGATACTATGTAGCCCCAAAGGCGTCTTAGACCCAAAGGGCTATTAGTCAGGTCAGAAAACGGCATTTTTCATCATTTAACTTTTTCCATTGGTTTACTTTTCAAGCTGTTGCCACCGAATATAATCGTCATGTATTTTATTTAAAGAAACCAAATAAATAAATCTACAGCCATCCAGTTTTGAATAATGTAGTCATCCAACCGAACGCCCTCGAAAGCCCGAATTTTGAATTTCGAATTTATTTTATTATCTATTCCAAATTTTGTAATGAATTAAAATTTTAACGAATTTTTGATTAACAAACTCAACAATTTGGCCAACGCGCGAATTTGTGTATTGGGAATTCTAAAGATGTGCTATTTTTAAATATTTTGTGATACTGCTGCTGAACTGAATTTTATGTGGTTAAGTGCGAAGAAAATGATATTTAACAAATAAAATTATAAAATGTTAAAAAAACGCCATTTGGGCGTAATATATAATCTGAAATCCTTCAGATTTTTAGTTTTTTATTTATATTGAATATCCTTTCTTTTAAAGTATTGGAAAGATTTTTTTTAGTTCAAAACAACATTTGTTTTTAAAAACGATCACTTCATCCAATTTTTGAAACTTGAAAAAAAATTATGCATTAGCCTGAAGAAATCTTGTTTTAATTCAAACATTCTTAATATTTTTTTTCCACTTTTAATATTACAATCTACACCGACTCATGATTGCCTGGAATTTAGTTTAAGTTATTTTTAACTACAAAGATTTTTAAAAGATAATTTTTTGATAAAAGCATAAAATTTATTTTTGTGGTACAAAAAAAAAAGTTTTAAAAAAGAAGTCCTTTCTTCAATTTTCAAATTTAGTCAAAATGTTCGCAGTTCTGAAGGTTTTTTTTTTTTTTTTTTAATTAAAATTTCCATTTTATTTTGCACTTCTCAGCTTTCAATGCTTGCCGGAAGTCAATAATAAATTGAGAAAATTCTACCGCTAGTGCTATTCCGTCTAAGAAAAACTGTGCACTTATAATTTAAAAACAACTTTTTTTTTTTTTTTTTTTTTATCAAAGTGAAAATGTGATCATTACTCTCTAAATAAAATTTCTTGTTAATTGCTTACCATCAAAAATGTCAACGTTTAGCTTTTTATTTATTTATTTATTTATTTTTTTTTTATATTTTAGTAAGAAATAATTTTTAGCTTTTTATATTTTAGTAAGAAATAAAAGCGGATGCCAGAGCATAGAAAGAGCGCCATATTAGCTATGAAAAGTTAGAAATTCATTTTAAAAAAGCTGATGTCTAGTCCACATGGCTTCCTCGTGCAGAATATTGAATTATACACATTTTTCCTGCATTCCATTTAAACTTATTTCCTCGAATTTCATTACATATATATTTCTTATTCAATTAATTCAGTTCTCAATTCGCGGAAAGGGAAAAATACATAAAAATTCAAAATATCTTAATTATCTTTAATATACAAAAACAAAAAACACCAAATACAGTTATAACAATTAAAAAGAACAATTTTTACAATTTAGAGTTTAAAATTAAATTAGAGTTAAAAATTAGAGTTTTTACGCAAAAACAAGCAATTCGACCGGCAGGCAAGAAACTAGAATTTTCGGTGCACAAAACTGAAAGATTCCTTTTGGCCCCACTCGGAAAAAAGACACTGAAGGTGCAGAACGACTTCATTCACTATTCCGCTAAGTTTCAAATGTACACAAAATATAGCTGCTTAAAAAAAAAAAAAAAAAAAAAAAAGCCACAGCCACACTTAAACAAGTTTTAAATTGTTGATAATTTTAGAACTATTGCATGCAGATTGACTAAAGGCAAAAAAATCCTTAACCGGAAGATAAGAAAAACGCAAATTATTTTTAAAGCAAAAAATGCGTCATTTACCAACATGTAAAAATAAAAAAACTGAGCTCACAGAGCCGAGTAACAGAGTGGGTATGTATATATAAATTTATATACCTATATTGCAACAAGAAAGGGAGGTGCACAACTACATGTTATAATAATGCTATATACAAAATTTAAAAGTTTTGAGGATGCACTTTGAAGACGTCACGAAAAAGGTCTCTTCTGAATCCATTTTAATTCAATTTTATAATTCGTTTGCCGAAAAGGAATCTTTTATTCTGTCCTTACGTACATATATCAAGCAAAAACATCTTCGAATTGCATTCGTTAGCGGTCAAAATAGATATTTTCGTTGAAATATGATACCCGAAAATTTTCGCAATTACAAACTTCCTTTACTTCGTACAAGGAAGTAAAAATGTTAGATATTCATTTTAAAAAAGAAATTGCGGGTGTTAATTTTTAAGTTTGAAACACATCAAGAAGGGCAAATTTAAAACACAGTATTTAAACTATAGAGTTTCTCACTTTGTAAATGCTAAGTTACATTTGAACGTGAAGAATCTTAAATACTGAAAAGCGAATAATCGCTTGAGTTCGTGCAACAAGAAACAACAAGTTGGAAGGGTAAATAACATTTTATTATTCAGGTAAGATTTAACAGAACTCCGTCTTGGAGTGTACAATCAAAGCCGACACTTGGGCTTGAACTTAAGAGGCTAAGAATTAAACTAAAACTAATATTAACTAAAGAAGTATAGCGGAAGCTATCAAGATTCTAACCGAGTTAGCCCCTTAACGTTAATCGACTGCGAAGCTATCAAGGGCCTAAATACGGCCGAGCGTAATAATAGCTTACGAGAGAGAAGCCTAAAAAGGCGGACGCTTGCAGACAGAATACCTGGTAACTCTCTCACTCAGCAAGTAGAACTACTCGGTTAAATACTTCTCTTCTTCATTATGGATTCAGACGTGATTCTAAAACTACGATCTGGTCGAAAGTAGTAAGTTGAAGTTAAGAATCGACAAGAAAGGAAATTAAAATTTAACTATTAATAAGATTAACATAATCCTTACAAAAATAACAGAACTTTATTAACGTTATTTTACTATTTTGCAAGTATTTCATTTTAAAATACATTTTCCCTCCCCCTTTCCTATGTAATTGACTCTGGGGTTTCTATCAGTATACTTCCTTGTTATCTTCTCGGGCAGGATGTCCTTTCTACGTTTACGTATGGTACGCTGTATCAGCATAATAAGCAGCAAAATTATTTGACTATTAATTAATTGATATTTCATTACATTACCGCAATCAGTTTTTTTAGTAAGGAGATTCGAACAATTTCTGAAATATGTGTTAAATACAATTTAGCTGTAATTGTAACGAATTAATAATATCAGTTTGTTCTCAAAATTATTGTCATTTCACAGCACTTTTAAGAACAAACTGATGTACACAATGTATCCTAACATTAAAACTGATAGTTGCAATTAGCATGCCCAATTTGATTTATGTTTATAGTAGTGAACTTCATAAACTAAACCTGCCTAAGAAACACCACATTGCAGGTATCATTGTATGCTGTCAACGGCATTAGGTCCTTAAACAAGGATGTTCAAAAATGAAGCTTGCCTTATAAGCCCAAAAGGGCTATTAATATCGTTTTGGCATTTTGCTTTGATTCATTATAAACGTTGAATTACTTTTTAAATTGTTGCCACTCAATATTACAGCCCTGTATTATATTTAAGTACATTTGCATAAATGTATGTTTGTGTTCTCGCATTGTGATAAAACAACGGTATTAAGAGCCACCCAATTTTGAATAACGCACGTCTCCACCCGAATATGGGCATCTGAAAGCACAAATCTGGAATTTAGAACTTGTTTTATGACCTATTTCATATTTTCTAAAGCATTTATGAGTTTTTGATTAACAAACTCTACGATTTCAAAGCGTACAACGCCACGATTGTACGAAAAAAATATTACCTGCAGCGCGCGAGCCTGTGAATCGGAAATTCTAAAGTTATGCTCATTTTAAAATTATTTTGTGGTATTGCTGTTTTATTGAATTGAATTTTATGGTTAAAGTGAGTGCGAAGAACATGATATTTAATAAATAAAGGTAACACACAAAACTTTAAAAAAACTCTCATTTGGGCTTAATTTAAAATCTGAAAGCTTTCACGTGTTTTTTTTTTGGGAGGGGATTTTTTTATCTTTTCGTTAAATTTGCCGTTAGGCGAACGTTAAATATTTAGAATTTTAAAGGTTTAAAATTTTGTATTTTGTTGTGGAAAATTATGACAAATCATTTCGACTTATTCTGAGACAAATGGTGTTCAAAACTGCCGAAAACATTAATATTAGCCAATAGCAGTAAAACAGGGTTTTATTAATGTAATTATAATAAAATATAAATTAAAAGCATTTATTAATACTTTTTTGAAGTAGAAATTAAGTATAAAACGTCGTTAATAGCTAAAACTTATTTTGCTCAACGGTGCAACTTATTTTGCGGAGTGAATAAGCCCAATGATCCCTGGCAATTCAATGCTGACTCAAATCCAGCAAACCGGTGGGTCGCATGCATGCGTTCTTGATTTTGCTCATTCGAAACGTGAATACAAGTCAATTTAGCACAAAATGTCTTCCATACAGGCTTTCTTTCTATTAACTCTAATATTCCATCTTCTCGTGTTCCTAAAGGAATACCACGAAGCTTACATAAGTAAGTTATAGCACTAACAAAATAAACAAACAGAAGTTAAATGGCACTGCAAAAAGGGAACGGAAAGAGGGGAAAAAAATTGTAAAAATATTTAAATAAAATAAAAAATCTAAAGTAAAATACAATAAAAAAATCTAAAAGTTTTCAGATTTTATATTACAACCAAAGGGCCTTTTTTATATTTACATATACACACACGTTTCGAGGGCATTTGGACTAACGTACCATTGGACTAAGAATATTTAAAAGCATCATATCTTTAGAATTTCCAATAGACGGTCTTGCGTCCTGGCTTTAAAAATGTTTTATCCCTTGTTGTTGCCACTGCTCTTTTTGAAATTAAGTTTTTCAATCAAAAATTCGTTAAAGGTTTACAAAATATGAAATAGACAATAAAACAGTTCCAAATTCGGGCTCTCAAGTGCTCATGTACGGGTAGACGACTATGGTTTTCAAAATTCGATGACTCTAGGTACCGTTATTTCTTCGCGATGTAAGAAACATACATTGTAAAAATGTTTTACATGTATAATTTTTAAATGTATGTTTGTAAATAAATGTTTTACATGTATAAAAATGCATGTTACTATTCATGTGGATTCTTCTTTTTTAAGTTTCTTTAAATATAATACAAGGCGATAATATTTGGTGGCAACAACTTGACAACATTTACCTTAGAGATAGACTAACCCAATGGGCGGAGCTCGCGTCACCCACATGTCTGCAACAACATGCGGACACGTCACGGCCCACATGTTGGCCTACCTTACGACTTACGTCTTGCTGCCCACGTGTCCGCAAGAAGCAGTAGAGATGATCTGGTTTACTTTAACATTGAAACCTACGGTGTTTGTATCACTTAACTGTTCTTAATTATTAAATGTGATTCGTTGTATAAGTGATGAGATTATGAGTCACAGTTTTGCATATAAAATTTTATATATCTCATAAATACACTTTTTACTACATTTTGCGCATTTTGGCACGTGTAATTTTTGCGTAAACATCTTTACTTTGGTAAAACGATAAAAACTCTAAACAAAAAATTTATGAACTTACTTTTGTGTACAAATAAAACAAAATTAAATAAGATTGATGTACATGACGCTTTGAAAAAACAAATAAGGCAAAATTAAACAGGATCTGATAATTTATTTTTACTCTTATGAGCATTTACAGGCAGTGGTTTTTAAATTTCTTATAACGTTAGAAAATGTTCATTTATTTGAATATAAATTAATTATAAACATTAATTATAACTTAATCATTAATTATAATTGCGAATCATTAATTATAAACATTACAAGATGACCATAAGTTGATTATTTGTTTTAATAATTCATAAAAAAAAAGTTCAAATTAAAAGTAAAAAAAAAAAAAAAAAAAAATCTGAGTTAAGGTTTTAGATTTTAAATTACGTTCAAAGGGTCGTGTTTTTAACATTTCGTGTGTTACCTTTATTTATTAAATATCATGTTCTTTGCACTTAATCCATCAAATTCATAAATTCGTAACATAAAATTCAGTTTAACAGCAATGTCGCAAAATAATTTTTAAATGAACTTATCTTTAGAATTTCTGATACACAATTCCGCGAGCTGGAGATAAAAATGCCCCCCCCCCCCGTAGAGTCTTGTCATTGCTCGGTTTTAAATTGTTGAGTTTGTTAATCAAAAATTCGTTAACATTTTACAAAATATGAAATCGATCATAAAACAAATTCCAAATTTCAAATTTGGGCTTTCAGATGCCCATATTCGCATTAGGATGACGTCATTCAAAATTGGGTGGCTCTAGGTACCATTGTTTTATCACAATGCTAGAAACATACATACATTTATGCAGATTCTGCGTTATTTAATTTCTTCAAATATAATACAGGGCGATAGTATTTGGTGGCAACGATTTGAAAAGTGATACGCCGTTTATAGGGTTCCGACGCAAAATCACAAAACGAAAACAGTAATCCTTCAGGGACAAAAAGCCCCTTTGGACTTAAAAAAAAAAAAAGAAAAAAAAAAAGAAAAAAAAAAAAAATCGCTCGCGTTTGCTATAGGCAGTCTATGGAAGTGATTTTCTCTGCCTGAATGGATACACGCTTCTTCAAATTGCACTTTTGCCAATATTTTAGAAATTTAAAAATCTTCTGTTTCTTCGATTTTGATTTGTGAAATTTTTGCCTATCGCTATCAGTCTAATATATAGGAATGCACTAATACAGAAAGGAAAGGACATATAATGGCAGGACAATTTTGGAGGAATGTGGGCTCAATGTGAAAGGCACAACTCAAGATTCTAATGTTAAAAGTTAAGGAGGAAATAAAAGCACATATTTCCATCGATTTCTAATTTGTTTTGAAACAGCAATATACAAAGCTGAATTTGTTTCGACTGTTTCGACTCATTTCGATTGTGATCGATTGAACGTGACCACAGAACATCGATTATTTTTCGAATTGTTTCATTGATTTCTGATCAATTATGATAATTTTTTTGCCACATTTAATCGACTAAAATTGAATGTAGGTAAAATACGCTAGCGGATATTAATGATATGAGGATTTTAATAAAAATAACTCACAACGGAACAAAACATTTTCACCCGATTTCGCTACATTGAAAGATCAATAATTAGAGAAGGTTTACAGCGGTGTCGTTCTCTCTGTTGTTGGATGCATTACTCTCAATGTAACTTAACTGCCATTGAGTACGTCCGCTAGTTTAACTGCTGTTTATAATAATCGAACCAAGTTGCCTCTGGTTTACTGTTCTTTATTCCTTTGCAGAATTTTCCCCCTCCCCCCAGTTCTGAAGCCTCCTTTTGGAATGTCCGAAAAAAATATATTTGTTTCCATTCTGAGAATTCGCAACATTAGGCAGCTAGCAACATCCTTTGCAGCCGAATGTTCAGAACTGATTGCTCTTTCTTGGCTTCAACCCTCAAAGTTATGAACCATCTTTCTTGAGTATTTGGAAAAGATGTTATTCCCCAATGCTCAAACACAAGAAAAGGTTGCAGAGACAGACTACATGTGTCACCCAGGTTTCCTTGCACCCAAATATTTATTATCCAGACTAGGTACCGTATATTCCGACGATAACGCGCTCTTTCAACACCAAAAAAAGATCGAAATTTACGGGTGTACGTTACACGTTGGATATAAAAGTAATAGATTAAAAATATGAAAAAAATCAGCATAGAAAAGTTACATTTTTACGTGTACTTATGCTGTTTATTTTTTAAAAAATTACATACCTTGTAAGGTATAAATTACTTTTATAACAGTTATTTCAATTTCCAATCCTTTTCCTATCGATTCTTGTTTCCACTCACAACTTCCTACAAGAATAAGTTTTTAGAATCGCGTTGAAATGCAAATAAGTAGTGTTTAAGGACGGTTCAACTTACTTCGATAAAGATTATAAGGAATTCTTAGCAGCACTTGTTTGCCTACGAGATAAGTCACTCTTGAAGCTGTTACGGTCTGTCGTATATTACGTGCCTTTCAGTATTCGCCGGCTAGTTTAATTTAGAGACCAACTACATTAAATCTTGTGTTTGTCTTCGGCTAAGTCTCGTTTAGTTAATTATAGTTTAGCTTCTTATTTCTTATTCTGAGTTAAAGCCCGAGAAGGGGTGTACTGTTTTTTTTATTTGAGTGAAATAAAGGGTATTTTAACCCTTCTCGAGTCTACATCTTAATTTTTCTGAACTCAGCGATAAGTTTCTACGTAGTTCCCTAGGTTGCACGACGTTCATCTTTGACAAGAGGACTTAAAAATCCTACAACCTTGTGAACTTAAAAACTTTCCATTATCCGATAACATGAAACGTTCGTCGTGTTCGCCTTCCTTTATACCCTCAGTTACGTCATCGCTTTCTGTTTCATCTTCATCATCACTGTTATTCTGATCCATAAATACTATATAAATAATCACCATCTTATCCATCTTTCACCAACAGTAACTGTCTTTGCTGCAGCGCGATTTCCTTTTTATTTGGTAAACTGAATGACTTTGTATTTGAAACCAACAATATGTTGTTTTGTTTGACAGGAACCATATTTACTGCTAAAAGGCACACCAGATCAATTATATTTTAACTAAAACCTTCGATGCTCCCTTCGAAATGACCACAGAAAGAGAATACACCTGAATCGTAATTCCGCAAATTCTTTCGGGTTGGAAGTGAATTCTTACTCCACATTATATCCCCCTTTTCTCGAAAGCCTACAATAGCATGCTTTTGGACACTTGCATTGAATACAATGCACCCTCTTTGCAGGTATATTTACACTCTTAATTCTTTGATTGGCAGAAAAAAGCAATTAACTTTTTCACCAAACTCTTGTTTTATTTACTATATCAGGTGTTAGGTGTAATTATTTGCGACAAATACACATATTTTGTACAGGACGCGTAAAAAAATGACCACGTTCTGGTGGCTACTGTCAGTGACCACAGAACACATCCCTACAAATCAGTCTCCATGGTATTCATGGAAACAGTTTTTCCTTTTCCAGCAGAGTGCACCTTTGCATGTGCTGCATTCTCACACTGTTCTTACAGGCTTTTTCTTGGTGCTGCAGAGTGTACATCGTCGTGATGTTGTCTTCGATGGCTGTTGCTTATTTTCTTGAAGACGAATTGCTGCATCAACTATTGGCTTATGTTTCTCGATTGGTTTATGTTTCTTGATTGCCACCTAGTGAGCTACAAGGGAACTTCAAAAACGGTCAGTCTTGAAAATCTCTCACACGAGTGAGTAAGACGCTCAGTAGGAAAGGTGGTTACTGGAGGTAACCACCGCCCTTCAGAAAGTTAAGCATTTAACCCACAAACATATTGTTCCCCTTATCGCTTGCCAGTACGGGTATATCATTGTTCGAAAGGCTAGGGCAAATCTTCAAATAAGTGACCTCAAAAGGCAAGAGCATTGCGCATGTAGCTTTTAGGTTTCTTCGTAAAGAATTGGGTGCGCGTTATACGGAGAATATATCAAGGAATAAAAAAATGTAGCTGGAAATTATGGATGCACGTTATACGGCGGAAAAAAAGATAGTTATTATTGCCGGAGTGGATTACTCTCAATTTTTAAATTTTCACGTGACAATGAACACTTTTCCTCACCGCTGAAAGGTAGCAAGAAGCGATTGCTTATTCAGCATCTGATTTGTGGCAACTCTCAAGCATCTGAAGGGAAAACGTTCCGTGAATTGGTATTGTAGTGTGCGAAAGACGGAGAGGGGGGTATTTCTCGTCTCCCGTCAACGAGTGAAGAGTTCGTTAGAAACGAGGCAGTCTCCTACCACCCTCCCAGCCGGGAATGCGCTCTTTTTTCCATTACCATAACCTTTATGGTAATTCCCCTCATCAGGCAAAAGCGCCGCAAACGATGGGAATCATTTCGCGGATACCGATACCTTCCTTCTTCCTCCTTATTCCTTAGCTGTCAACCGCCTCCAGAGAGACGGAGAATCAGTCGGCTTTTAGCCGAGGCCTCTCTCTGATTGGATGCGGAGATGGAACCGGATACGGCACTGGCAGAAGAGAAAGCGCGAAAAATAAGACTCTGAGAACATTTTTCGCCTTCTTTTAAATGGATTTCGAATCGTTTCCTAAACTGAGAAACGAGAATTCCCAGTGAGGTTTGTCTTACATCCACCAGGCGGAAACTTACGACTTTGTTCATTATATGTATATTTGTATGCACCACATTAGGGGCTTCGGTAAGGAGAGACGTGTATTTTCGCGTTTAAAAGCATTTGAGCAACAAAAAAGGCGTGAAAAGTTGCAAAAGATACATCGCAAAAGAGTGTTCTAATTCTAGCAGTTAACTTTTCGGAATTATTCTCAGTCCATAAGGAAGAGTTAATAAAACAAACAAGTTTTTAGCTGGGCAGCTGTAATTTTTTGTTGGGCAGAGATCTAAGTTTATTTATTTAAACGTGGAATAAAATATATTCTGTTTGCATTTATCTATTAAATATAAAGCATATGATTAGAATAGCTTCTCTAATTTAACATTTTCAATGCATCTGATTGAGTATTTTTACAGATGAAATTGTTAAAAATTAATTTTCTTTACAGATCGAATTTCTTTAAATGTTCGATTACCGTACTTCGAAATGGTTACCCCACCCAGGAAGAGGATTTAATTTCGTTTTGGCATTTTGCATTGGTTCACTATAAACGGTGTTTCACTTTTCAAATTACTGCCACCAAATATGAGAGCCCTGTATTATATAATTATATTAAATAATGAAGAATCTGCATTAATGTAGGTATGTTTCTAACGAACCTACATTAATTGCTGTGAAAAACAACAGTACCTACAGACATCAAATTTTCAGTAACTATGTCACATAAAATTCGATTCAAAGGCACAATCACAAAATATTTAAAAACAGCACATCTTCAGAATTTCCGATAGACAGTCTCGCACGGTAGAGATAAAAATGCCTCATTTCGTGTAGTGTTAACACTGTTTGCTTTGAAATCGTTGAGTTTGTTAATCAAAAAATTGTTAAGTTTTACAAAATATGAAATAGGCAATAAAACAAATTCAAAATTCGCGCTTCCAGATATCCATGTTTGGATAGAAGACTACATTATTGAAAATCTGATGTCTCTAGGTACCGTCGCTTTTCGACAATGCGAGAAACATACATATATTAATGCAAATTCTTCATTATTTAATTTCTTTAAATTAATTTAGAAGGCGATAATATTTGGTGGCAACAATCTGACAACTGATACTGATGCGAAGCATTTGAGTGTTTCGACGCAAAATGCAGTATCAAGACTAATATCCCATTCGGGAATAACATCCCTTTTCCTTTTTAAAAGCGAAAAAAATTCACTTTAAAAAACTGAGCATTTTTATCTTCACATTTTTGTCAAGATTTGTATTAATTCCTTTTCATAATATCCGGTTGTTAAAAGGAACTCGATTATCCGTTACATTTTCAGTTGTTATTTTCTATCATTCGCTAGCCAATTAGAGAGACGGATGGACAGCACGGAACCATCTGTAGACAACGACTACCGCTTAACATAAAAACAAATCATGTTAAAAATATAAATAAAAAAAAATCTGACAGCTTTTAGATTTTATAGTACTCCCAAAGAGGCCTTTTTTTGTTGTTTCGTTTTGTGTGTTACCTTTATTTATTAAAAATAATTTTTCTCTGCACTTGAACCATAAAATTCAATTCAACAGAAATATCACACACACAAAAATAATATTATATCACTAAAGAATAAACGTGATTATCGAATAAACACCATGTTGTCCAAGTGTTTCTTATATTTATTTACAACACATCTCATACATGAACATATTAGACTGAAATATAATCGAGGTACAATTAATGAGGTAATCCAAGAATAAACTAATTTAGTAAGCTAAAAATATCCGTTCCATTCCGAATTCTAAGTATTTGTTTACGTAAATATTTATCCGAAGGCCTGTCGGGAGAAAGACATCAGACGATTGCAAACGCACGATCGCCAGCGATCACATGATCATTTTATTTTCAACAATTTCAAAAGTGAATCGACTCAAAATGTGAAAACGAAATTAATAGACCTTTTAGGTAAATTGCCAGTTTTGGCTGATAAAATTATCAGGTTGTGCAATAAAATATGATTCTATTATGACAGCATTTGGAATGATAAACAAACCTAAAACGTTGTTTCGAAAAACATAACATTTTACTCTTACTGTCGAAATAAAATTACACAGAAGGCGATGTTTCCATTGCAAATACCCGCGCAAATTCGATAATTTTAGAATATCATGTTCCTTTCAAATAATTTCCTGGAGTAGTTTATGACCTTTTACCCACTTGTACATAAAATTTAATAAGAAAACTTTCTTCATGTACAACAACAAGGAAAATAATTTAAATACATGGTGTTACTCATTTATTCTCTTATCACAATGGCAATCTGAAGAGTAACGGGTAATCAAAATTTCAGCCTACTGCCAAACATACAAATAAACAACCTTCCCCCGAAAAAAAAAAAAAAAAAAAAAAAACTTTTATTAGCTTTCCTTAGCATTTTCAGTTGAACCGATACTTACTGGTATCATATGACATAATGCTAAATAGTATTTTGTGCGGAGCACTTTAAATATACCCATTAAAGAATTTTATTGCTTGATCGTAACTGTGTTTCATGATGTCTAAAATATCAAAATAGCTTTCTTAAACATATACAATAATTTGTGTCTTGCAGTGTTAAATATATTTATAAGCATATCTGTATCAAATTCTAATTTTTATTAGTTTATAATTTTTATTTCTTTATGCCAAAGGAAGTTTGCCCGTGAGGGACTATTGTTTTCGTTTTGGCTTTCTGCGTGGTAAACTTTTTTTTGTATCACTTTTCAAATCATTGCTACCCTATATTAGCGCCTTGTCTTATATTTAAAGAAATTAAACAATGAAGAATTTGCATAAATGTATGTATGTTTTTTGCATTGTGTTAAAATAACGGTACCTAATCGGGCCCAGGCCATTTATTTTCAAAATACATATTTTATGCAACTATTAGGGAAAAGTAGCTCGTTTATGACCAAAAATACTATTTTTGGAATTCTGTTGTTGTTTTTGTTGTTTATAATAGGGGTGGTAACATATTTACCACCGCCCGGTATAAGCAATGGCATTTTACTGAGTTGTGCAAAAGAAAAAAAAATCATAATTACAAAAATATCACAAATAAACATGTATTTTTGATGAAAACTATTTATTCTTGATTATTTAAATATACATATAATATGAAATCGATGATTAATATAAAATTAATTACAGGTATAAATATAACCAAATGCACTACTTCTACTGATTTAATTTTTATTTATAACATGAAGCAGCACAGAATGGTACATGACATGTTGAACAAAACACCTTGGTACGTTTCTGATGTACTTTTGTGCTGCAATATTTGCACTTTCTGTAACTCTCTCCTCTGACTGGCATGTGTGTTCTAACATTAGTTGTTCGGATTTCGCCTTGAAATAGCATTTTCCTTTTTCTCTGATACCCAGTTTGATTGCAGTTTTCGTTTTTTACTAGAGAAGCCTCCAATTAGGCTGCGAGCTACTCTCAACCTAAATTCAAGTCTTTTTCCCAGTGTAAACTTCAGATTGATATAGGTAACCAATTGATGCGTTTGATCTAGCCCAAATCTTATAAACTCTTTTTACAGGCTTCCCTGGCATATATTGCTTCATTGTGGACCTTCCTTTGAATTTTACCATTTTTTCATCAATAGATTGAAGTCTGAATATTTTTCTTGAATTTTTATCTAACTGGGTGATCAAAGAACGCATTTACGGTAATTTGTCAAATTCTGGCTCATTTCAGGGAACAGCCTTTTGATTGCCATTGATATACAAATTTGAAAGGATATTTTTTTAATCTCTTTGCTGGCATAATTGACGACATATCTTGATTATTGAAAAAAGGAGTCAGAAGACCAGTACAAATCTAAGGTAATTTATTCATTCCCTTCATAATTAGGATTTCCCAAAAAGCCTGCACTTCTTCTTGCGTGAGGGAGTCCTTTTCGGAATCTTCAGGATCTGAAGGCAGTACAAAATAAAGCTCTACAGCTTCTTCGGTGATTATTTTTTTTTCTTTTTCTTCAATGCGTTTACCTAAAATAATATTCATTATATTTAATTAGTTACTTATATTTTGAAATCACTTGAACATACTGATCAAAATATTACCTTTATAGCATTCTAAAGTAATATTTTAATTCTAATTTCTAAATACATAAATATTTATGCAATCCTAAATAAATGCTAAAGTATTTTCGATAATATTTATAATAATTAATGTTAGAAATAATTAATTACTGAAATGCTAATATAAAAGTATTAGGTATGCAAAGAATCAAGTACCATGCCGAACAAAATGCTATTTCTAAAGCGAAACATATTAGTAAAACTGTGTTTCTATCAGGCAGTGGTAAATTATTTACCACCTCTAAAATCACTAAGCGTGCCGTGGTAAATAATTTACCACCAAATTAAAATATGTATAAAACAAAATATTTCGCTATATTTTTTAAATGCCTAATACAATTTAGCTATCAAACCTTTAAGATACAAAATATATGAATATATAGCTTTTAGCGTGTTTTTATATATCATTACACAATAAAATAAGAAAAGAGTACGTGCTTACCCTCTCCATTTTGCTTGAAAACTGGATGAATGCAGAAATGTTGCGTTTTACGTCGCCTCTACAGCCATCTATTACAGAAAATGTGAAGCTCTGGTTCCAGAGGAATATTCCTGATATCGGGCGCTGTTAAATAGTTTTCCGTATGCTGATAGAAAACAAATTGCTTAGTGGTAAGATATTTATCACCGCCTGTAAAAGGGTTATGCCAAAGGAAGTTTGTCTCCGAGGGACTATTGTTTTCGTTTTGGCTTTCTGCGTGGTAAACTTTTTTTTTTTTTTTTTTTTTTTTGTATCACTTTTTGTATCAAATCATTGCTACCCTATATTAGCGCCCTGTCTTATATTTAAAGAAATTAAACAATGAAGAATTTGCATAAATGTATGTATGTTTTTTGCATTGTGTTAAAATAACGGTACCTAGAGCCATACAATTTTGAATGACGTAATCCTGCTGCGGATATGGGCATCTGGAAAACCCAATTTGTAATTTGGACTTTGTTTTATGATCGATTTCATATTTTGTAAAACTGAAACGAATTTTTGGTTAAAAAACTCAAGAAGCAATGGCAACGTTGTACAGAAAAAACATTTTTATCTCCAGCGGGTTAGACTGTGTATCGGAAATTCTAAAGATAGGTTCAATTTAAAATTATATTGCGATATTGCTCTTGAACTGAATTTAATGGATTAAGTGAGAAGAACATGATATTTAATAAATAAACGTAACGCACGAAGTGTTAAAAAAATTCCCGTTTGGGCGTAATTTAAAATCTGAAATCTTTTAGATTTTTTTTTCTTTTAGTATAAAGTGTCAAAAACTCTAATTCGAATGTATTGCCGACGAATTTAATTTTTCTTGCTCCACTCACTTTAGATTTGAAATTCTAGTAAAAATGTCGAAAAATATAAAAGGATTTATTATATTATAAGCTATTCCCTCTTGTAGCATGCCTTCGTGGTGTAACGGTTAGCACAATCGGCGCGTATTCGAGAGGTTCAGGTTCGTGTTCCGGCGAGGGCATTACTCATTTTTCAGGTCTCCTGATTCAAAATAACCTAATGCCTCTGCAGTGGCGCCCGAACTAAAAAAGGTGGTGGATGCTGATTTTTCACCACCAGAATTGGGCGACTCTGGTTTCCTAATCCCCAGTCGCCCTTGAAAAGGGGAAGTATATAAGGTTGTTGTTGTTGCAAGCGGGGAAACGTCTGCCCCCCGGGCCATAACAGTGGCCAACCTATCAGACAGTAACGGAGAACAGCGGGCCAGCCATGTTCCATCAAATTATCCAATCAAATCAAAATCTCTGTTCTGATTAATTCTCATCTTAATTTCTTCAGCTACATGTTTAAATTTCTCATAATTTTCTTAATCCCCATTTATATCAAACTGATGTCTCTGAACTAGATCTCTAATAAAACTACAAGATTCAAGAAGTGGCCATTATTACCTTTTACTTTGCAAAATTGAGTTTTCATTTCCTGAAGACCAAATCTCTTAAAATATGCTGGGAATCGTCCGGGACCAGCAATAGTTTGGTTCATATCTGTATTATTACAACTATCTTTTCGAATATAACACTTCAATATCTTTCTTTCCTAGGGCATGAGCTAGGAATTCTTAGGGCATTTCTTTCCTTTGCCAGCGTGTCCGCCCTCTCCTCACCCATATATCCAACAATGAGCCTTGATCCAGTGTAAATTTATGTTATCTATTTCAACCAGAAGTTTGAAGTAATTTTTATATGGTTTATTAGTAAATTATCAGTGTGCATATTAGAAATTACGTATAAAGTAGACAAAGCATCATAATAAATATCTATTTTATGTCTGTAAGGCAAGGTATATAATGTATTTTGTTCCTCTTTCCGCATGGCTTCGTGGTGTAACAATTAGCACGCTCGGCGCGTATTCGACAGAACTAGATGGGAGTCCCGGTGACGGCACTGCGAATTTTTCACTTCTCCTGCTTCAAAACAACCTAATGTCTCTACAATATAGCAAATAACGTATTTTTTTTTTATTTAAGAGATGTTCTCTTAACCCTTAGGGTACGGATTTAATTGAAAAAATTCTTCTGTTGACTATTCACAAACAGCATTCACTAAAGTACTGGAAGAAACTTGCTCTTATAACTGATACCAATCATTTTTTTCCATGAATAAGAATGTACGTGTTTAATTCTGTCCTAGTCTGAATGACGATTAATATTCGTTATCCATATCTTCAAGTGCAAAAAAGCGCATGACAAGTCGAAGTCGTCAAATGTACCCAAAGGGTTAATTGTGTAATTTCTGTTACTTCTTTGTAAACCTAAAATTGAAGCGAAGGTACAATTTTAAATTCAGAATGTCAATTCCATCCCGCTATGGACATTGAATTATAGCCCCATCGTAACAAACTATATAAAAAAAAAATTTCAATTTCCTCTTCGCTTGTTAATACACAGGGTCTATGTTTGTTAACTTTAAAGTTCTAGATGCGTTATTTTATACATTTTCTAACAATCGTTTCCTAATTAAGTTCCAAATTTTAACACGCTGAGAAGCAAATTTAAAGAGAAATTGTCTTTTTTCTTGCTTTGCATTGTAGAGATATTAGGATATTTTGCTGTAAGAGCCATGCAAAATGAACAATGCCCTCGCCGGGACTCGAACCTGAACGTCTCGAATGCGCACCGATTGTGATGCGTTACACCATGAAGGCATGCAGAAAGGAGGGGAAAATGCAGCATATACCCCACCTTTTAAAAGGCGACTGGGGATTAGGGTACCCAGTCGCCAAATCCTGGTGGTCGAGAATCATCATCACTTGTTTTAGTTCGGGCGCCACTGTACATTTATTAGGATTTTTGAAGATGGAGACGTGAAAAATGTGCAATGCTCTCGCTGGGACTTTCGAACCGCGAATCTCTCGAATACGCGCCGAGTGTGCCGCCGTTACACCCCGAAGGCATGCGGAAAGGAGGGAGAAAATACCTTCTAACATGTATGCATGCTAAGTGAGTGAGTCTAAAGTCACGCCCAGTGAATGTGAAGCATGAAGATGTTTCAGTTCGGGAGCGCTGATCAGTGATGGCAGAAGTTTTAAAGAATACCAGAAAGAACTACCTAACATAATTATTTGAAACGAATGCTAGATTTTAAAGTATGAATTCTTATACTTTAAAATATTAAAAAAAATATTAAAATCTTTTGATAACTTCAACCGAAGTGGAAAAATATTTTAACTACGCTCTCTGGAGGCAGGATGCGTTTTTAGTAGCCAATCGGTTATATTTACAAAGCTGCGCTGTACCTGATTCGATACTGCAATACTCCTCTATTTTTGAATTTGCGAAAGGCCTTCGCTTCACTGCGACCGAGCCCACTTTCGAGTTGGTGATTCATTTCCATCCGCTTCCGAGCGATCCGTTGGCATTTTACGGGAAAACTCTAAAAACCGCTGCCAAATAAAAACAGAAATCAAGTGGAGAGCTGCCGTAAACTAATAAAACTGTGGTGGAATAAAAACACTTTGGCTTCTAGGTTTTCGTGCAACTCAGCGGAATTTGATAGCAACGAACAGGTTTGCCTTTTTCTTTTTTTGGTCCCTCTTCTGGCTTCCAACATTTTTATTTCACCCCAGTTTCGGTCCTTTTAAATCCTCCTATCAGCGAATTCCCGGTTCCAAGAACATCATCTCGGGAAGTTCTTGAAAATTGGCTTTCAATTCCTGGCTCTCTTTCCTTCCGTCTGTTGGAGCAATGTTCTTCTTCTAGAGGAAAACCTTTACCATTGAATCGAAATGAACTTTCCAGGATCTTGCATTTATTTAGGGTAAGAGTTCTGGGTGGATTTTATGATGCGCAGATTATCATTCTAATAGCGGGCATTATTTCTATCCCTTTGGGTTATGAGCAAATGTTCTTGCTTCAAAGAGAACATGCGTCAAGTAACAGAGTCAATTTGGAGTTGGTACTTCCGTATTCTCAAAATTTCGTCATCAGTAGTAGTTAAATCCTTTATTACGACAAAGCACTTCAGAATTATTTCAAGGACGACTAAAGTAATTTAGTGGATCATGTATGAATAAAAAGAAACCATTGTTGCCACGGGCAAAATTATAATTTTGGTGGGAAATAAAATCTCATCAGCTAACTACAAGAGTAACCTACATAATTCAATATAATTGAATTCTATATAATGTACTGTAATTGAATTCTGTATAATGTGTTGTAATTGAATTCTATATAATGTATTGTATTTTACATAATTCATTTCAAGTACCGGAGCTTTTCGGTGGCCCAGCGAATAAGACAACAGAATTGCTAATACACTCTGCATCGGTTATTAACAAACTAAAAATATCTAATGTAGACTCCACATGATTTCCCTGCACGACATATTTAAATTATACACGTTTTGGCTGCATTTAATTTAAACTTATTTCTTTTAATTTCATTATAGATATATTTTTGATTCAATGAATTTAGTTCTCACTTCGCGGCACGGCAAAAATACATAGAAACTCAAAACATCTCTATTAAAAAGTGTAAAATACAGAAAACCATAAAATACCATATACGGTTAAAACAGTTAAAAATATTTTGATGTGAACACCACATCACTTCCTTGTACGGAATATTCAATTATACTCATTTTTTCTTGCATTTCATTTAAACTTATTGGATTAAATTAAATCTACTTCGCCGACAGCGCATAAACCACAATAGAATAAATGCATTCTTTAAAATTCACTCTAGTGTTTGTTTACCATAGCGACACTCTGGCGCTAAATTCACTTAACAGTATTATATTTCGTTCATATTATAACTCAGAATGCACAAAATTTATATCATTTAAAGAATAGAATTATCTAATCGTTGCCACATGTTCTATTCAAATACTATAATAAAGCTAAAACGATGTATAAAAGAATTTAAGCAAACAAAACAAAAAAGAAACAGTTTTTCACAGACGATTGAGTATTTCTTATTCAATTAATTCAGTTCTCACTTCGCGAGAAGGCAAAAATACATAAAAACTCAAAATATCTATATTAAAAATTACGAAGTTTACTTCGTAATTTTTTTTCCAGAAAGGATTAAGCATGATTTAATTGGCAATATTAAAAGAAGGCGTTATCTTTGTTGTTGCGAAGCTAAGTTTCTCTAGATTGGCAACAAATCCACTAGTCTCCTGTTTCCAATGTAAACAATCAATGGCCGCCATAAAAAGAAGGTTTAGCGGCACTTAAACAACTTTAAAATTGATGATAATTCTAAGAATATTGCATACAGATTTACTAAAGGCATAAAACCGGAAGATTTAACCGGAAGATAAAAACAACATAATTCAATCATTTTTAAAGCAAAAAATGTACAATTTACAAACATATAAGAGTAAAGAAACTGAGATCACTGAGCCGGGTAACAGAGTGGATACATATATAAATATATTTATATAGGTTTGGTGCGGCCGATCGCAACCAAAATACGAGATGCACATCTACATGTTATAGCAGTCCTATATACAAAATTTCAACGTTCTGAGGCTACTCGTTTTTGAGTTATGCGAGATACGTACGTACGTACAGACGCCACGAAAAATTATCTTCTGAATTAATTTTAAAGCAGTTTTATAATTTTTTTGGAGGAAACGAGTCTTTTATTGTGTCCTTACATACAGATATCAAGCAAAAACATCGTTAAATTGCATTCGATAGCGGTCAAAATGGATATTTTTGTTGAAATATGCTGCCTGAAACTTTACGCGTTTACAATACTTCCTTTTTACTTTGTACAAGGAAGTAAAAAGGAAACAATTTTACAATTAAAATTAGAGTTTCTATGCCAAAACAAGCAATATGGTCAGTATACAAATAAAGCAGATTTTTCGGTGCACGAAACTGAACGTTTACTTTTGGTCTCATTCGTCAGAAAGACACTGAAGGTGCAGAAACTCACTTAATTCACTATTCTACTAAGAGTTTTGAAATGTAAACAAATGGCAGTTTCGTTAGGCGTAGAGGCACTTAAACAACTTTTATTAATTGTTTATATATATATATATATATATATATATATATATATATATATTGTATATAATATTGTAAGGTACTTCTCCCGCTTTCCTAGAGTGCCTTCGTGGTGTAGTGGTTCTGCACATTGGGCCGGTATTCCAGAAGTCCGTGTTTCGATTCCCGGCGAAGGCGGTTGCTAATTTTTCAATCTCTCTTGCTCCCAAAAATCCTAATTTCTCTACAATATATTATATGTAATATATTTCTAAATATATCGATATACATCTAATGAATGTGTTCCTTTTTGTGGTACATTTTATGAATGTGTTAATTTGTAAGAATTTTTTAGTTCGATATACATTTTATGAACGTGTTAATTTTTGAGTTTGGTATATATATATATACATTTCGATATTATTTACATTTAAATGAACGTTTACTTGCTTATCGTGAAACTCGAATTCTTTTGTCGAATACAACCCCCTTTCTAACGCGGCGAGAGCGATATCCCCTACAAAAGGAGGGAAGGCCCCCGAAATGAATTTATGACCCTAGCTGAATTATGGATTGATCCTTTATTTGCATACGACCATCATGTTCCCATTATTCGTTGTAGGGACAGAAAGCGCAAATTAGCAAAAGCTGATTTCGAACGTCATCCCCCAACCAGCCCATATTTCGGGGACGGGCCCGAGCCTCGGAAATCGGTCGGTTGAAAATGCGTTCACTGCAGTGGGGGATTCCTTCTTTCCTTTGCATGAGTAGAGGAATTATTCATTTTTCTAACCCCTGTGGTTCTATTTCATACGCGTTACTCAGGTTACAGTGGTGAACCTCTTCTTTCCCCTTCCACAGTTTTATATAATAAAATGGAACCACGCGAGATCCGGAGGAACATATCCAGAATAATGAAATTATACCTTGAAATAATATTAGATGTAGAAATTTCTAGTTTGAATTGTTATGACGGAAACCTGACAAAAATGTTTCATGATGATAATCCTCTAAACGAACTTCAAAGATATCGTACCAAAATCCTCCAGTGCCTCCCCCCCCGAAATCCGACAGCTTTCGTTCTCACTTGGCGGCAATGCAAAAGTACGCAAAATCTCAAAATTTCTTTATTAAAAACTGAAAAATATAGAAAAATAGAAAACACTAAATACAGTTAAAACAATAAAAAAAATTTTTGCGCATAAAATTAGAGTTTCTACGCAAGAACGAACAATTCGGCCAGCGGGTAAGAATGCAGAGATTTTCGGTGCACAAAACTGAAATTTTCCTTTGGGTCCCACGCGGCAAAAAGGCACTGACGGTGCAGAAACTGACTTGATTGACTATTCTGCTCAGTTTCAAAAGTAAACGATATGGCTGCTATGGTAAAAAAATAAGCTTAGCGGCACTTAAACAACTTTTAAATTGTTGACAATTCTACAACTATTGCATGCAGATTAACTAAAAGCATAAAGACTTAACCGCAAGGTAAGAACATAATTCAATCATTTTTAAAGCAAAAAATACACAATTTACCAACATATAAGAATAAAAACAACGTCACTGAGCCGAGTAGCAGAGAGTATATATATATGTAAAGTAGTAAAAAGGAAGTAAAAGAGAATTTAAAATTCGAATTAACATTTAAAGATATTAGATATTTTTTGGAAGCAGGAGACTTGAAAAATGAGCAACGCCTTCGCCAGGAATCGAACCACGGACCTCTGGAATACCGGCCAGCGTGCAGACCACCACACCACGAAGGCACGCTATGAAGGCGGGAGAAATACTTTATAAACAAGCTATTAAAAATAAAACGGTTTTAGCTGCTGATGTTTCAAAATAAAATTAAAGAAGAAAGTTTGAAACCTATTAAAATTCGTTAAAAACATTTGTAGTTTCCTACCAAAATTCCAGAAACGCTATGTCAGGTAAGTGATAAAGTAAAGTTTAAAATATTTTTAAAAAAAACCTGTCCAAACTACAGAAAAATGGAAAATGTGTACGAAAACATTATATATATATATAGTTATATATAGTTATATACTTCTGGTGCCACTGATTGAAATCAAAAGGGGAGGTGCACAACTACTTGTTATAGCAGTCCCATTTACAAGATTTCAACGCTCTGAGGCTACTCGTGTTTGACTTATGCGAGATACATACATACGTACGTAAGAGCATACGCACGTACGTACAGACGTCATAAAAAAAGAACTCTTCTGAATCCATTCTTAAATCCTTTTTGCAACCCGTTTTGGGAGAAAGAGTCCTTTATTCTGTCCTTACGTACAGATTTCAAACAAAAACGTAGTTAAATTGCCTTCGATAGCGGTAAAAATGGATATTTTCGTTGAAATGTTATACCCGAAAATTTTTGCGATTACAATGCTTTCTTTGGGAGGTACAAGGAGGTAATAGGTTCTCAAAAGAAATATTTTTGGAGGTATTAAATTTACCGACCGAGAAAAACTTGGCGAGTTGTTATTGGTTCTTCAGGATATTCCTGATAAAACTATTTTCCAGTAGTCCTCAATTAACTATCTCAGAAATCGATGCCTTGCATTGGAGACTGTATTTTGTATTGCATTTGAAGGGTGAATTTATAGTATTGTTTAAATACTGTTATGGTCATAGTTCTAACTATAATAAAAGCTCTCACACTAGTGAAATCATTGTATAATCAGTCACGGAAAAGTAACCAACCTCTTTAATGCATCGTTGATACCAGCCTTATCTCCTTCAAGTAACAGCATAAAGACTATTAAATTTTACTAAACAAAAAACATGAAAAATCAACTGTTCTGCGACTCGAATCATGAACCATCTAGTTAGATGTGCTAACATTTACACCAGAAAAATACACGCTTGGGGAAATGCCGTGATTCCTAAGAATTTGTTAGTTGAAGGAAATGAATTATTTAAAAGTAATTTATACGTCTCAGTAGAACATTTTACCAAGGTTTACTAATTATACCCTAAGATTTACAACTTAAAGACATTTTAATACCATTTATGATGTATGTGTACTACAGTATTTCCCACTCAATCAGGACACAAACATGTGCTAAGAGCTTTGGTGCACCATTTCGCAGCCCCTTTACTCATTAATTACAAGGCATGATAAAAGAACGATAAAGATTGTGGAAATTCATTTACTTTGACTAATAGTTAATTTTTGATTAAAATTGACTAACAGTTAATTTTTTCTTTTCACCCATGTTTTCCCGCTAATGATAATCAGTTAGAAAGTGGTTTCAGAGCGTGTTATGCCTGCTTGAAGGCCACGTTGTTATTTTGAATTACTAGGATTTTATTCTGTGGCTCCGAGTGCTTCTAGCCATTAAGCTTGTTTCCGCCGGCTTCCACGAGTGAGAGCCTTCCTGCGCGTTTAAGTTATCCTTTGAGCCGTTAGGGTAGTCTCGAAAGTGCGACTTAGAAGTGAAAGATATATATTAGATATATATAACATTTTTTTAACATAGGCATTTTGACACAAAATCGGACTTTTTCTGAAATGACATGCCGATTTTTTTCCCATATTTCCGCTCGATGTCTCAAGGTATGCCAAAGTTCCAAGTTGTGTAAAAATCGCACGAGTAGTTTTTAAAAAATTAACTCTTAAAATTTTAACCTTCTCCCCCCCCCGGAAAAAAAAAACTTTTAGATCTCTCGTTCGGCTCTGCCGATTGAAGAAAAGTAACACGTATTTGTCATGTCTCGAAAGCGCGACTTTGGATATATGTTATATTTATATAAAACTGATATTCTGACCCGAAATCGGATCTTTTCTAAAAGAACATATTTATTTATTTATTTTTCATATTTTGATTTTACAATTCAAATTATGTCAAAGAGCCAAGTTTTGTAAAAGTCAGACAAATAATTTTTAAAAAATTAGCTCTCAAAATTTTACCTGCTCAATGTTAATTGAAAAAAATTAATTAAAAACTCAACAATTTTAAAACGAGCAGTGGCAACACTGTAGGGAAGAAAAACTTTTATCTCCAGCGTGCGAGACTGTCTATCGGAAATTCTGAAAGGTATACTGTTTTCAAATATTTTTGGTGCCAAGTGGCGTTAGCGAAAATGCTCTCGAAAGGAACCTCTGTAAATGGAAACAACACCCGTTCGGGCGTAATACAAAATCAGAAAGCTTTCAGATTTTATTTTATTTTTTTAAT
The DNA here is from genome assembly GCF_044657685.1 of Stegodyphus dumicola. NCBI lineage: Eukaryota > Metazoa > Arthropoda > Arachnida > Araneae > Eresidae > Stegodyphus > Stegodyphus dumicola. The sequence goes on along the minus strand of NC_140773.1, from coordinate 224,050,645 downwards.
TCATTAAAAATTTTAGTTTTGTAATTCTAAAAAAAATATTTTTAGTTGAGTACGGGAAAAACATAGCCCCAAGTTCTGAAATGGAGTAATATTCAAAAAATGAATGGAGTCTTTAAGTAATATTCATTACTTAAAATTACTTAAAAACATACCTACGAGTGAAATGTTTCTTCCCATATTGTGAGGCTCTGAAGATTTAACAAAATATACCTAGAAATGACAACGTAATTCATTGCATTGGAAACAAGTTGGAAGTAACCTTTCGTGTTTAATTCACTGTCTCGTTCCTAATCTGCAACTCGCTCCGGCAACTTTAGGATACCCTTGCTTCCATAAATACAGTAACGCAGGGGGACAGCTACAATGGGCACAGTATTTGCATAATTTCCCCCACCCAAACGTGTAGTTGGTAACACTGAGTAAACGTCTGGAGGGGTGCTCTACCTCTTCCCTTATTGATCTAGTGCCACCACCAACCCCAAGGGTTAGGACATTGGAGTTTCTTTTCTCGGCAAGCGAAACCGATTCTTTTTAGGGAAAAAAAAATAAATTTTTACTCGCTTCTTCAGCTTAACTTTTTATATTCTTATCAACGGTTTATTAAAATAAAGCGAAAGATTTCAAATTTTAAATTACGTCCAAAGCGGCGTTTAATCTTTGTGTGTTACTTTTATTTTTTAAATATCACGTTCTTCGCATTTAAAGCATAAAACTCAATTTAACAGCAATATCGCAAAATAATTTTCAAATGAGCCTATCTTTAGAATTTCCGATACACAAAGCGCTGGAGATAACGTTTTTTTCTGTACAGCGTTGCCATGGATCGCGTTGAAATCCTCGAGTTTGTTAATTAGAAATTCTTTAAAGTTTTACAAAATTTGAACTCGATAATAAAATAAATTCCAAATTTCAAATTAGGGCTTCCACATGCCCATATTCTGTGGAAGATACGTTAGTCAAATTTTTATGACTCTAGGTACTGTTTTTTTATCACAATGCGAGAAATACATTTATGCAGATTCTTCTTTATTTAATTTCTTCAGATATAATACAGAGTGATAATATTTGGTGGCAACGATTTGAAAAGTGATACAGCCTTTTAAAGACAATGCAAAATTAAAAACTGAATACCTCATTTGAATAATGTCTTACCTCAGTTGAAGCCTTTTAAAGGTTTCAACGCAAAATCACAAAACGAAAACAATAGTCTTTCAGGACAAATCGACCCTTTGGACTTAAAAGAGTTCTTTATTCTGTTCTTACGTCCAGGTGTCACGCAAAAATATAGTTTAGATGGATTTGGAAACGGTCAAAATGGAAATTTCTATTTAAATATGATACTCGAAATTTTTCACGATTACAATACATTTTTTACTAGGTACAAAGAAGTAAAAAAGACGTATGTTCAATCGGCAAATTCTTAGAAAAAAGTGTCTGCAATTTTTTTAATTATTACATATAGAATAAAGAAATATTTTTCCGAGGATTGTTTGCACTTGAAATGACACGCAGTTCCTTTTTATTTTAACATATTTATCATAAAACTATTATTATATAATTCTAACTATATTTAATTATGGAGCACATAGTGAAGTATTATTCTTTAATGGTAGCCTTGAAAAGTTTCTTTACTCTCGCAAACATTGTCTAAGTCCGCATGCCAGCTGTACAGGGTGTCCACAATTTAATCACCAAATAACAGAATTAAACTGAAACGTGATTTTGCAAAGTAGCAAAAAATAATTTGTATTGATATAATCTTTAGTTCAAGGAATTTCGTTTATTCCAATTTGGAGAATGACAACCGGGAACATGTTTGCTTAAAAAACAAAAATTGCGTTATGCATTGAAAAAGCAATGTGTGTTCTCCCATTATGGCACACAAAATGTCCGAAAATAGCTTGAAGCGATTCTTAATCTGAACTTGATAAACCTCCACTTGTTAGAAGACGGTTAAAAATGTTTCCGGGAGAGCGAACATGTTTTGCGTAAAAGAAGTGCAGACACGACGAGCGTCGGTGATGAAAATGTTTATGCCGTTCGAGATATATTTGTGTACAATCTCAGTAAATCCATTCGCAGTGCCAGTCTGTAAACTAGAAATTCCCAGATCTACTGTTCAGAAAGATTTTCATGAACGGTTGAGACTGACTGCGTATAAGTTGCAGATCTGTGAACAGGTCATTCCTCGGGGATCGACGTAGAGAACTGTATGAAGCTACCGGCTAGGATTTGTATACCTAGGCAGTCTAGAAGGGAAGAACTTCTTGAAAAAGACCGAGGGAATAAGTTTCAAACATTTTTTTTTTTTTTAATTTTTTTTACTAAGGAGAAATTTTGCCATTTTATAAAGAATTACTTATAAAGATAGATACACTTCATGAAGGACTATAAAGTACTACTTTAAGATTTTTATTTTATTTATTTTTTTATATGGCACACTATATGGCAATGTAAAAACCTTTGATTTATTAATAAATACTAGATAAGGGCGGACGTGGGCAGAACCAATTAACCGTAATGGTAGAGGGATGGTGCCGACGTCCTCCGTTACTACTACAACTAACTACTACCTAGGCAGTTTCGGCCATGGTGATATAAAATCACGAGTATGACGGTTCCAAAACCCCAAAAGAAGATCGTTTTCTACGGTTGGACTGAGGGGGGGGGGAGGAGACTGGCAAAGACTACTGCCCTGTGAGGAGATAGGTAAGAGCTCCGTACTTCGCTTGGTAAGGTTGCCCCACATGGATAAGCTCCAAGCCCACGTAGTACTGGCGAGAGCATTTAAATGACCAGTCAGATCTCCAGGCGTGCATGTTCAAAGGCAGCGATGGCGACATTGTACGGAAAGAAACATTTTTATCTCCAGCGCGTGAGACTGTGTATCGGAAATTCTAAAGATAGGTTCAATTTAAAATTATTTTGCGATTTTGCTGTTGAATTGAATTTTATGGTTTAAGTGCGAAGAACACGATATTTAATAAATAAAGATAACACATAAAACGTGAAGAAAAAAGCCCTTTCGGACGTAATATAAAATCTAAAAGCTTTCAGATTTTTTTTTTTTTTTTTTTTTATATATATATATATATATATTCAGCAATGTTGCGTTAAAGTAAGGTTGCTTAAAATTTTTCCAATCACGACCCCTTTTCATCACTGAGATTTTTTTCGCGACTCCCAGGACCCCATAATGTTTACAAAAATTTTGTGGGGCCCCATAAATATTGCGCAAATCCGAGAAAAGCGTGAGTGAAACAGTCAATTATTTCACTTGTAGGACAATATACTATTGCAGTTCTAGTTCATTAACTTTAATTTCTAATTTTAAGACATAGAACAATGTGCAAATTTTAAATAAGTAACAGACGAAATGACAGCGTCACATGCAAAGCAAGGAAAATGAACGCTTATATTATAAAAAGAATGCGTCGAAACGTTTTCTTTTCTTTCTTTTTTTTTTTCTTTTTCTTTGTCTGTATTGTCTTATCTTTATCTATTTTCAGAAACATTGTGTAAAAATATTTGGTAGTTATAAAATTATTATAATAAGTTAAAGAAATATCAAATCTGCTTAAAGTTTTGGCGACCCACAGTATAAGAAACCCTGCTTTAAAGCAATCCAAGTTTCTTATTATATTGCCAGCTAAAACTGATTTCATTGTTTTGTATGTATATTAAATACATTTGCTTTGCTCTTTATTAAGGACTGTTAATTTAACAAAAACTATTTTTACGTATAAAATACTAATTCCGCGCATTCAGATCCAGAATATTTGTTTTAAGTTCTCAGGTTACAGTTAACAAATTCTTACCTTGTCGAAACTGCTGCTTTCGCGAGGCGGTAAAATTCTCCTCTTTCTTTCCCTTGGGACTTAACGACTACTCTGGGAGACTATCGTCATGCTGCAGACTTTCCTTATCTTGAAAATATCTTCCACGAGTGTTCGAAGTCACCTATTTCGAGGACATTTCCATGTCCACCGAGAGAGTCCTAACCTCAGATCGTTCCAGCAACCTCCGGGGGCCATTGACAAACCTTTATGTGTCTTCGTATTCAATGAAATGGAAAGGATTGCCCCGTAATACTTTCCCAACAGTTAATGTTATCGATTATTTAAAATCTGATATATCGTATCATTATCTATTTTTGCCAGGCGAACGAACTGGCTATGTGGTTGGGTTTTGTGGGTTTTTTTTCCCCCGTGTGTAACGGGAATTCCTTAGAAAGCCCAGTTTTCCTTAAAACGTCCTCCAGGAAGGCTTCCCTTCCCTCAGGTGGATGCGGATAATCCACGTGTGCTTTGCGGTATCGAAATAACCTAACCTAACATACCTTTCGCTAAAATATTCCATGGTGGAAAGCAATAGTCGGGCGAATATCATGCAGACACGTTTCATTGTTCCTTTCCAGAGAGCTGTTCAGAATAAAAAACAGTGCATGTTAAATAAGTTAAATTAAAATAATAAAAAAAGAAAAGGAAAGGAAAATATGAAAGGTTTCCGATTTTAAATTACGTTCAAAGGGGTGTTTTTTGACCTTTTGTGTGTTACCTTTCTGTATTAAATATCCCGTTCTTCGCACTTAAATCATAAAATTATGTTCAAGAGCAATATCGCAAAATAATTTTAAACTGAGCATATCTCTAGAATTTCCGATGCAGTCTCCCGCGCTGGAGATAAAAACGTTATTCTGTATAACGTTGCCATGGCTCGCTTCGAAATCGTTGTGTTTGTCAATAAAAAAAATTCGTTAAAGTTTTTTCAAAATATGAAATAGATAATAAAACAAATTCCAAACTGAAAATTAGGTCTTCCAAATATTCGATTGGAGGACTACGTGATTCAAAAGTGGATGTCTCTCGGTACCGCTGTTTTTTCACAGTGCCAGAAACATTCATACATTCATGCAAATTCTTCATTATTTAATACAATTAAAGTGCTGGGATGTGTTATTTGGTGGCAACAATTTGAAAAGTGAAACGCCATTTACTGTGAACCGACACAAAATGCCAAAATGAAATCAATAGCCCTTCTGGGAAAATTGCCCCTTTGGAGTAATAATAATGAAAGGAATTATATGATCTGAATTTCAACTTCATCCAATAAAAATCAAAGTGGTTTGTTTTGTTGAGAACATGAGTTTATTTCAATCAATTTTTTTTTTAAAGAGTTTTTGTAGTTGATAATAATTCTGCATGACTGATAACAACCTGTACTTAATCATTTACATACATAACAAATAAATATTAAATATATATATAAAGAAAAATGCAAGGAATGTAAGGGTAGCAGTAATTTATGGTGGTGTGTGGTGGTGTATTTAATTATGGCAAAGCACACTAGGACTATCTGCCTAAGAGGGAGGGATGCCTTTCGTGGAGGACTTTCCAAGGGAAACTGGCTCGTATACACGTTACACATGGGGAAAACCACAGCAGTAATTGATGAAACCTTTCAGATTATTAATACATTTAAATTATGGGCTTATATATGTCTAATTTCATTGTATTAAAAGAGAAATAATTAAACCGATTTAAGCAGTTTGAATGAAACACTCTTTCTATTTTCATAACTGGACCTAACTTATTATATGTTAATACGCAATCGGAATGTAAGATCCTTATTATAAAAAAATCTGATGAGGAATATCACATGACTTCCTTGTACGGCCTATTACACGCCTTTTCTTCCTGCATTTCTTTAAAATTAATTCCCCGAGTTTCTTTCGAGATATATTTCTCATTCACTTAATTTAGTACTTACCTCGCAGCAAGGCAAAAATGCTTAAAATCTCAAAACATCTTCATTAAAAACTGAAAAGTATAGAAAAGCATAAAACACCAAATACAATTAAAACACTTAAAAAAATTACAATTAAAATTAGAGTTTCTGCGGAAAAACAAGCAATTCGGCCAGCGGGTACGAAAGCATATTTTTCTGTGCACAAGACTGAAGTTTACTGTTGCTCCCACTCGGCAGAAAGACACTGAAGGTGCAGAAACCGAGTTCACTACTAACTCTACAATTATTGAATGCAGATTAATTAATGGCATAAAAACCTTAACTGGAACACAAGAACAACATAATTCAATCGCTTTTTAAAGCAAAAAAATGCACAATTACCAATAAATAAGAATAAAAAACACTGAGCTCACCGAGCCGAGTAACAGAGTGGGTATATGTATAATATATATAAAGAAAGGAGAACAAACTAAAAAAGACCTTTGTGGTCAAGAACTTTTGCGCATTGAGGTGCAAAAATTAGAAAAAAAGGTAAAAAGAATATTTTTAGTGCTTCCGCTAAAAAGTAGCTTTGATACTGTGGTTTCGGTGAAAAAAAATTTAACATAAGTAAAATAAAGGGCAATGAAAAGTGTAAACACTAAATAAGCAATATTATCACTAGAATATTTATAAATAAAATTCAGATCTAATTGTAAGTAATATGTTGATGATGGTAAGGCAAACACTTTTACTCTATTATTTAGAGTAAAAGTGTGGCATAAGACTTAAGCAAAAATACAAAAACAAAAAAGCGGTAAATGATAAATTAGCCCGATTCGAATCTCATTACTGACTCTTCAGAAGGAATTTATAATGATTTTCGAATCCAGCTAATTCCATATCGCGTTTCGTCGAAACAGACAATTGAAACTGTACACGAAATTCTTGTTTGAATATTAACTGAAAAAAACTTGGTCAAAAACTTTAGTCTCAATTCTCTATATTTATATATAGAGAGTAGTAGAGATTATTTATATTCTCTACTACTCTCTATATAGAAATTTATTTCTATATAGAGAGAGAGTAGTATTTATATAGAGAGAGTAGTAGAAATTTATATATAAAGCGTATGTATATATATAGAGAGAGAGATAGAGATGATTTTATATATTTTTATACTATGCAATCAGCCACACCAAAAGTGTATATATATATATTTAATTTTGTTGTGGTCGATTGCACCCAGAAAGGGAGATACACAACTACATGTTATAGCAGTCCTATATACAAAATTTCAATATTCTGAGCCTACTTTGTTTTTGAGTTGTGCAAGGTACATACATACGTACGTACGTGCATACAGATGCCACTAAAATATCTCTTCTGAATCCATTTTAAATAAATTTTATAATCTATTTTGGGGAAAAGTGTCCTTTATTCTTTCTGTGCGTACAGACGTCACGCAAAAACATAAAATTGCATTCGAGAGCGGTGAAAATGGATATATTCGTTGAAATATGATACCCAAAATATTTCATGATTACAATACTTCCTTGACTTCGTACAGGGAAGTAAAATCCAGTATTAAAGTTAATGATCTGACAACCATTGCCATGAAATAGTTATATTATGAAATGGAATGCGTTTGTATTACTAATTTGTTGATTCTTCTGGAACCCCTCTGGAGACATGCTGCATGATATTTAGAAGTTAATTTAAATTTATAGGAATGATATACTAAATAACTTGAATGTTTCCTTCTAGTATAAAATATAATTATTGAACGGTTTTCAATATAATCAAAAATAATCTCGCTACATTCCTTAAGATGATATAGTATATGGCCGTAACGAACGTTTTCCGCCAAAAAGAGTTCTTAATAAAGTCATAAAAAAACATGGAAACTGCACCTTTACTGCGGGCTGTAATCACCACCCAAATCTATGCTTTTCTGCCAACGTTTTGGTAGTTTTTCAAAGCCTTCGGTCCAGAAACTTGGTGGACGCGAGCCCCACAACGGATCAACCACATTTCGGATATCTTATGTAGAATGGAAGATAGCACCGGCAAGATGTGGCTGCAGATGTGAAAAAATACAGAAGTCGGTAGAAGCGATGTCGGGGCTATAGGGTGGATATGGCAAAAGATCCCATTCGAGTCCGTACAGAGTCCAGACGCTGAATGCAGACACATGCACTTTTGCATTATCTTGATGGAACATTACCTTTTTTGCGCCGGAACACAGTTCGACGTTTTTCCTTAATAGCAGGTCAACACGGATTAGTGTCCTGTGGAGGGTTTTAGCCTTTTTTCAGATACTCTTTGTGGATCCCACGGCAATCCCACCAGATACAAAGCATAATCGTTTTGTTAGTTAAACTGCTACCGACAGGCTCATCGGAGGCAGACCGACCCCCCCCTTTTCGGTTTGTGTTGTTGAAGTAAATCCGCTTTTCATCGCAAGTGATGATCCGGTCCAGAATTTTGTCCCTACATTGATATTCGAGCAGATTAGTGCAGGCCCGAACACGTCTGTCCTTATTTGCTAGAGTCAATTCATGCGGCACCCAGCGATTGAACTTGTACGTCAAGTTTATGGATGCATAGCGCAACTGATGGACACGGTACTAACGTCTAACTCTTTAGCAAGCCCTCGAGTGTTCTATATTAATCTTCTTCCGCGCGTTTTCGTAGGCGGGCCTCATTAACATCAGTATGCCGGCCAGAGCGCTCTGCTTCTTGAATGTCATAGTCCTTGTTTTTGAACCTTCGGTACCAAACCTTCACAGTGTCATATGATACAACATCAGTACCTAAAGCTGTACACATGATTTGGCGACATTCTGTAGCTGACCTTTTGCAATAGAAAGGATGGTTCTAATCTGGTAGCGTGACAGTTCCATTTCAGACATCTTGTACTCAATGATAACGATATTTTTTTACAGATTTCGCAGCACAGTGTTCTAAAGCAAGTCTCTTTCTTTCAAAGGCAAAAAAAAAAAAAAAAAAAAAAAAAAAAAAAAAAAAATAAATAAAGACGCCAACTCGAACTGTTTGCGCAGATGGTATATGCGGTGGAGGAAAACTTTCGTTAAAATCCCGATAAATCCAAACATTGACGAAAATAGTCTTTTCTCATTTATTTAGCTGTTCTTAGACTGAGTAATGATATAATATTGATTCTTTCAGATGTTTGTAAACGTTTTGCAATTATTTTTAAAGTAATGTTACGTCATTCATTACATCATCTACAACATAAAATAATCGTAAACAATAAAAGTTTTATTTCAAATAAAAATGCAAAATTAAATTTATTTTTAATATTTAGAAGCCATAAATAATGTTTAAAACACGGAATTTATGCATAATAAAACGCACTGTTTTTTAAATAAAATGACAACAAAGTATCGGTTACCATAAATAACTTGTCTAGGAATGTGTTTACCATAAGTGGTATCGCTCGCCAAAAAAAATCGCCAAAATCCGTGCAACCGTCTACCAAAGTAGTGCCGCAATGAGAAAACTTTCACATAGAACTTTCCTGAAAAGTAAAAAAATTGTAATTGTGATTGTACAGCGGCGGGAACATGTTAAACGATCAGTGGTTGCCTCGGTGCCTGCGGGCGTAGGGTTGGAAACCCCTGCCCTACAGTCTTTCTAGAGCCAGAAAGTTTATGTTACCAAAACATGCGAGACTCTACAATAGATCAGAAGAATGGAGTGGAAAATGAACTTGAACTGATCGATTCTGATTGTTCCCTGTGGTGAGAATTACAAAAAAAAAAAAAAAAAAAAAAAAATATCGATGGTCTAAGCAAATGCATCGGCAGTGGAGACAATTAAAAACATTCTTTGAAAGAAAAATACCCAAACATAAAATACAATTTTTTTCTGCGAAGAGAACTCTGGACTTCCCCCTCCCCCAGTCTGAGTAAAAGCACCAAGACTGACTTGCCTGAAGCGATGATTCCTCCTTAATTAACGAAGACCTTGTCATCCCTCTTCTTTCGAGTTTCTTGAAAACTTTATTTACAGTACTTTAAACGGAAAATACTAAGCAAATTTATAGTGCCGAAGAATAACTTTTTAAAGAATGAACTTCGGATTCTGCAAAACTGTAAGTTCAGATACTTTCAAGTCTTCTGCAGGTTGAAGCATAGGTTCAATGGCCATGCGTTTATCATTTAGAGGTAGAGCGACGAGTCAGAAAAAGACACGTATGGAGTGCTCCATTAAGGAAAAGAATGGATGCTATTTGTCTGATTTCAGCCCCCCTTCTAACCGTGTCGCGTCGTCCGAAATTGGGAGAATGTCTCGATTTACTTTTATTTTGCACCGTGTTTAAGGTTCCAAAGTAGAATGTCGATTACGCGCTTAATGTTTCACTTTAGCGAACGTGTTTCTGCTGTACTCCTTTCTCTGGCGAATCGTCGCTCGTTGTTGGCCTTCTGATTTTTCTTTTGCTTGTTCTGCTTTCGTCTATGCCTGCTCTCTCACTCTTCGATGCGAAGACTTAAATCGTTTAAATAACCCTAATTAAAAATATCTGATGCGGACACCACATGACCTCCTTGTATGGAATATTAAATTATACGCATTTTTCCTGCATTTTATTTAAACTTATTTCCGCGAATTTCATTAGATATATAGTTCTCATTCAATGAATTCAGTCCTCACTTCGCTACAAGGCAAAAATACATAAAAACTCAAAACATTTTCAGAAAAAATTGTAAAATATGGAAGAACATAAGACACCAAATACAGTTAAAAGAATTTAAAAAAAAAATTTACAATTAAAATTAAAGTTTCTACCCCAAAACAAGCATTTCGGCCAGCGGGCGAGAGGGCAAATTTTTCGTTGCACAAAACTGAAAGTTTACTTTTGGCCACACTCGGGCTCTCCCCAAAAAAACATTGAATGTGCAGAAATTGACTTAATTCATTATTCTGCTAAGTTTCAAATGTAAACAAATACGGCTGCTATGGTAAACAAAAATTAGGCTTAACAACTTTTTAAAGTTGTCTACATTTCTACAAGTATTATATGTAGATTAACTAAAGACATAAAAACCTTAACCGAAACATAAGAACAATATAATTGAATCACTTTTAAAGCAAAAAAACTCACAATTTACTAACTTATAAGAATAGAACAAACTGAGCCTGCCGAGGCGAGTAACAGAGTGGTTATATATATGTTATTTATACACATTTTGGTGCTATCGCGACTGCAACCAAAAAGGGAGGTGCACATCTACATGTTATAGCAGTCCTATACTCGTTTTTGAGTTCTGCGAGATATATACATACATTGGTACGTACGTACAGACATCGTGAAAAAATCACTTTTGAATCCATTTTAAATTAATTTATAATCATTTTGGGGAGAAAAGTCCTTTATTCTGTCCTTCCATACAAATATCACAAAACATCGTAAAATTGCATTCGATAGCGGACAAATTTGACATTTTAGCTGAAATATGATACACGGATTTTTCGTGATTACTTTACTTCTAACAAGGAAGTAAAAAGAATTATTGGATAATTGTACTCTTTTTGCGTTTTGCAACTACCCTATGAAATTGTACTTCGCCGATCTTTACCTTAATACTAAGCATGGGTAGGTGCTTAAAACCACTAGACTCTGATATTTCGATTCGGGTTGGAATTCCAAAAAACTGACTGAATACATAGGCGTTTCTGTGGTTTTCTTCGTATATAATGACTATATGTCGTGTATATGACTATTATTGAACTATATGAAATAAAACGTAAATTATTTAAAAACCACTGAGTGCACAAACTTTAATGAACATGTAAACGTCACTACAGATACTCGGATTTAGGTTGGGACATGTTCGATATACCTGTCATCTTTGGTTATGACGTGGCGCAGACGAACAGCAAAATTCTGCATGACTCGCTGAAGTGTCGGAACATCGATGCTGTCGATGATTTCCTGTCGATCCTCAGCAATGGATTTTGGCTTATTTCTGTAGACGTTGTCTTTAATATAACCCCACAAAAATGACTCACCCCTATTCAGGTCCAGAGAATATAGCGGCTAAGCGAGTCCCATTCCAGCGGCCTCAATTTCAGTAGCCCAAAGCCAGAATGCGGTCTCCAAAGTGCTTCTCCAGGACATCCAATACTCTCTTGGTCCGAGAGGTCGAATTCCATCTTGCATGCACCACGTCTTGTCGAAATCAGGGGCACTTTGGATAATGGGGATGAAATCATTTTCCCAAACCTCCACATATCGTTCAGCAGCCACCGTGACATCAACGAATATCGCACCGATAATTCCGTGACTGGACATTGCACACCACAGTCATCCTTTGACAATCACGAAGTTTGAACTTCATCACGCAAACTGTTTAGAAGTCATGATGGTTTTATTTCATATAGTTGAATAATTGTCACCCTGTAAATACGAGGCAGTTTCTTTAGAAACCCAGGCGCACAGGCGGCCGAGCGGTCAAGTCGTTGAACCCTGGTAGTTCGGTCCGGGAGTCGAATGCCTGCGAACGGCCTGGCTGCATGGGCGTTTTCGTGGTTTTCTCCATGTGTAACGTGTATAGATCTAGTTTCCCTTAGAACGTCCTCCACGAAGGCATCCGTTGATTTAGGCAGATAGCCCTCGAGCGCTTTGCCATAATGGACATAAACCAAACCTTTAGAAAGCCTTCCATGGAGGCATTTTTTTCCCTCAGGCAGCTATTCTCGTGTACTCTGTCACAATCCAAATAACCTAACCTAACTTAATCTAGCGTGTTTTGCCACAATGAACTAACCAATTAAAAAGGCAATTTGTGTTTATTAGTAAAACTCTGGGTATTCAATTTTTCACAATTTTGGATCTGAAATATTATTTAACCTTCCCACTTGGATGGAATGACGCTAACGAGAGACTCAATTAAAACATTCTTTACACATTTTTATTTATCTAGATTTTCCCCAATTTTTCTTCATTATCTTCAATTCTCTTTGTAGCGCGTACTGCTGCTCTGTCGTTTCCATTCAGACGACAGGCTCCCTTAGTATCTGTTAATGAATGTGTCAGTTTTTGAAGATAATATCAGAATTTCTTTTAATTGCGCATTAGATAAAACACTTTGCATACATTTTTAACAAAATATTCATTTCAAAACTTAATTAAAAACACAAATAAAAAATATAAAATTTAGGAAAATAAATATCTGAAAGCTTTCAGATTTTATATTACGCCCAAAGGGGCGTTTTTTAATGTTTGGGTTGTTACCTTTATTTATTAAATATCCCGTTCTTTGCACTTAAACTATAAAATTCAATTCAGCAGCAGTGTCACAAAATAATTTAAAAAGAGCATATCTGTAGAATTTTCTAAACACTGTCTCTCGCGCTGGAGATAAAAATGTATTTTTCCCCTAGACCTTACATATTAACGAATTTATCTATTATCATAACACCTGCAATATACTGTTTTCCAAATGGCAATTTGCTATCACTTTATTCTGAAGTCGTCTCAATTTAATTTTCTTGGCCTTAAACGAAATATGAAAAGAGAGATCATAGATGTTTCAAACATTATACCCCTTGCAACGAATGTTGCCACTTAGTATAGTGGAATAATAGAAAAAAATGCTACTCTTACAATATCGTTACATGAAAGTAAAGGGCGGCTGCAAGCTCCGGCCCCCTAATGTGATTTTATGATCTCATGCAATTCATAACAGTCCACTTCCAACGATATTCAATGGACACATTCTGCCCTATTCAGCTCGTAAAATGTTAAGGGATGCGGTTGCTAAGATAATCTGACCTATCAGGCTGTTTCATCGATAAGCTGGGCTAAGGTTTTGCAAAGTATCCGTATCCGAAGCTGTTTTAATTTTGAAGCGATGTTTCCTGTCATTTTTAGTTTTAATATAGTATTTAGTTTAGTTATTCCTTGCAAATTTGCACAGATCTGCTCCAACTTATAGACAATATCGACATTGGAAGATATAAATCTCATTTGGCAAATGTTACCGAAGTATAACTTTTGTACTTGCTGCAAAACTATCAGTTGCTTAAGGAGGTAATTTTATTACGAATCCCGGAGAAGGCATGGGTATTTGTAAGAGAAAAAAGTCCTCTCAAAAGGTTGATGATTTTTCACATTTTAGCTCTAAGAAAGAAGGGTAAAAGACCCTCGGACCCCTCCTCCTAAGGTGCTCTCTGTCAAAATTTGGAGGCGGAGTTGAGCTAAAATCAGACTGTCAGTTATAAGATGCAACAACATTTCGGAAGTACAGCTTTTAAATGATATGATGAACTGTGATTTTAAGTATTTTTCCTTTTATTCGTAATGTTTTGTGTGTTAACTTTATTTATTAAATATTATGATTTTTTGCACTTACGCCACATAAAATTCTATTCAGCAACAACAACACGAAGTATTTAAAAACAGCACATCTTTAGAATTTCCGACAGACAGTCTTTCACGCTAGAGATAAAAGTGTTTCATTTCGTACAATCTTGCAACTGCTTGCTTTGAAATCGTTAAGTTTGTTAACCAACAATTCGTTAACGTTGTACAAAACATAAGATGGATAATAAAACAAATTCGAAATTCAAAATTAGGCTACAGGATTACGTGATTCAAAATTAGATGTCTCCAGGTACCGCTGTTTTTTCCCAGTGCGAGCACACATACATACAATCATGCAGATTCTTCATTATATAATTTCTTTAAATATAATACAGGGCGATAACATTTGGTGGTAACTGTCTGAAAAATGATACAACGCATTTAAGTGTTTCGACGCAACATGCCGTTTTGAGACTAACATTCCATGCGGGAATGATGCCCTTTTGGTCTAAAAAAAGAAACACTAATGCAAATATTTAATTCCGAAATTTTTCATAAAAGTTAGCTAATTTTCGTTACTTACTTCGCGATCTCCTGCGAATTTTCATGTATGTAAGTAGAACATGTTTTCTCATGTAAATTTTTAAAAGTCATACCTGTGATCCTTACAGATTATTTACTTGCAATATTATAGCGAGTAATTATGTAAGTAGAACATCTTTTTTCTCTTGTAAAATCCCAAAGGTTATATCTGTGATTGTTACTGATTATTTGCTTGCAATGTTACAGCAAATTATGTAAATAGAATGTATTTTTTCCCGCAATCATGTAAATTATTAAATAACTAAAATTTTAGTAATTATGTAAACAGAACATATTTTTGTCGTGTAAAATCCCAAAGGATATGTCTGTAACCGTTACATGCTATTTGCTTGTATAATTATAGCAAGTAATTTTATAAGTAGAATTACTTTTCTTAGGTAAAATACCAAAGGTTATGTCTGTGATGCTTACAGATTATTTGCTCGTAATATTACAGCGAGTAATTGTGTAAATAGAACATATTTTTTCTCATGTAAAATGCCAAAGGATATATATGTAATATACTAAGCGCGCAGTCATGAATC
This sequence comes from Stegodyphus dumicola, assembly GCF_044657685.1. NCBI lineage: Eukaryota > Metazoa > Arthropoda > Arachnida > Araneae > Eresidae > Stegodyphus > Stegodyphus dumicola. The sequence goes on along the minus strand of NC_140773.1, from coordinate 224,035,456 downwards.
CGGTACGAAACTGCCCGCGTCTTAATTTTAAGGATCAATGTACATCGCAATTTATCATATTTCATTACGATTGAATCATAGAAATCACGGATTTCATTATAATTGGATAAACATCTATGGAGATGATTTCTTTATGCTTGGAAATAAAGACTGGAAATCTGTCAAGTTTATGTTTCTTTGTCTTCATCTGTAAGACTTCACTCTCAGCCACGACGACATGGAAGTTGAGTCCTCTTCTATGTTCCTGGAATTATTACATATATATAACCATTACATGTTATTATAGCAAGTAATTTTGTAAGTAGAACAGCTTGTATTATTATAGCAAGTAATTTTGTAAGTAGAATAAATTTTTCTTGCACAAAATTCCCGAAGGATATATCTGTAAAGATTATAGACTAGTTGCTTGTGATAATTTTATTTTACCCCGAAGACATTTCGGAAGATATTTTTCCATCGCTTCGCAATAAACAAGCTTAACTTTTTTTGGAGAGGGGGGGACAGCGTCCGGATAATACTTCCTCTTAGTTAATCGAGAGCTGACTGACTGTTATATCATTCAATGCCACAGTTAAAAATATCCTAACAGGCCAATTCTTAAGCATATAAACATTAATAATTAAAAAAAATTCTCAAGCATGAAAATACTCAATAAAAAAAATTCGCGCTTCCTCCCTTGCCTGCAGGCCCACCAGCGGCCGAGTGGTAAAATTCCGCAAACGGGTTGGCTGCATGGGCATTTTTGTGGTTTTCCCAATTTGTGGTTAACAGGAGCCAATTTTCCTTAAAATGTCCTCCACGAAGGCATCCCTCCCTTCCATGTAGTGCCTTAGGGACAGAAGACATAAATAACATATAATATTTCCTCCCTTGTTGAACAATCTGAGAAAGAAATTAAATTGTTTGTAGATAAGTTTTTTAGTTTTAGATATTTTAGTAATTGAGAAATAGGTACATAACGATAAAAGAATCGATACAGTAAGACCTGCTGCAGCTTTGGTAAGGCGTATAATCTACCTGTTTCCAGCATTTCCTCGAAACATGAGCAGCAGAAGTGAATGAAATGTTTTCTTCTTCTGAAGGAATCGCCGCTGCCCTCTAATTGGCTTTCATCATCATTACAAAGCATTGTTTTCGCGCTCCCTTCTACCCCATTAAACAGATCACTTCCTTGATTGAGCCCATAAACTGGAACCTGCCCCTTCTCTCCCTGATCAGGGGTAATGGCCTAAATGATTACACCGGAGAAGGAAGAAGTACCTGGACAGGAAGATAGGTTCCCCCCCCCCCGCAGTCCATCCGTCAGTACAGATATAGGGGGCGCAATTGTGACTCTTAACTCCTTACATAAGAGTGCTCTTAGGCTGACTTAAAAGCCGCTTTTTGGCGACATCGGATGGGGGAGGGGCAATCTGGCATTTTCGGGAATTTCTACTTCTGAGATCATGAGTATAAAGTAGCATGTTGAGATTAATATCTGAAGATTTATTACGTCTAAGATTCGCGTTATTTTTAATTTATTGGGCGAAGCAAAGGAAATATTGAAATCGCGAAACATTTTGGGTATCACATTTTAATGGGCTGACCGTTTCCGAATCCATTTGGGCAATTTTTTTGCATGACGTCTGCATGCAGGGATAAAATAAAGGACACATTCCATAACTGATTATGAAATGGATTTAAAGTGGACTCAGAGAGGACCTTTTTTTTTTTTTTTGGCCTCCTGTAACGTAAAAAAAAAAAAAAAAAAAAAAAAAAAAAAAAAAAAAAAAAAAAAGAGGAGGACACTTCTATATTTTCCGTTCTACTGGGCCGATTGACAAAATTCAAATTGCGTTTTTCACGTCTCCAAAGCGCGACTTGGGATATATATTACATTTATATACAGCATCATTCTAACATAGGTATTTTGAAACAAAGTCGGACTTTTTCTGAAATGACATGCCAATTTTTTTTCATATTTCAATTCTAGAACTCACATTATGCCAAACTGCCAAGTTTTCTTAAAATTGCACTAGTAGTTTAAAAAAAAAAATGAGCTCTCCAAATTTTAGCTCCTCAATGTTAATTGAATTTGGTATATATTTATTAATATCTCTTTTTTTATTAAACTTACTTGATTCCTTCTTCCAGAATTCGAAATTTAGGCTTAATCCAAATATAGCTTGCACATTTTTAATTATTTATTATTAAAATTCGTAATTTTAAATATTTTTTATAAATTTTTAGAAAAATATTTTGTATAGCTACAAATTTTTAACATAAAGTTGTTGTACTTCTAGGCACACCTGGAAAATATTAGACTTTTTATTAAAAATTTTCTAAAATGTGCATGAATTTACATATTAGAGCGTTTTGAAATTTGGCAATTTTTTTTTTTTGAGCGATGATAACGCCAAACGTTAATACGTGCTTTGTTAAAATTATTTGAAAGTAAGAAGGATGAGTTTTACCCCCCTCGTTTACACTGCAGAAAAGAAAAAAAAAATGGCTTGCTATAAATTAAGAATTTCGCCGAGTGATTTATTGGCGAAAACTGAAAAAATACCGCAAAATAAATTTTTGAATTTCCCTGTAAATTTCGCACCAAATTTGACAAAATAATTCGAGTCGTAAAATTGAAATATGGAAAAAAAATTGGCATATCATATCAGAAAAAGTCCGATTTTGTGTCAAAATACGTATGTTAGAATGATGCTATTATATAAATTTAATATATATCCTAAGTCACGCATTTGAGACATGAAAAACACAATTTCAATTTCATCAATCGCCCCCCCCCCTCAGTAGAACGGAACATATAGAACTGTCCCCCTTTTTTTTTTTCGCAGTGTACATGTGTATCTGGCATAATTCGAAAACGACTAGCAGTAGAACGTTGAAATTTTATACATAGGACGGTTATAACGTCTATTGTGCACCTCTCGTTTTTTTATTGCAATCGGTGGTACCAAACATATATATATATATATATATATATATATGTGTGTGTGTGTGTGTGTGTGTGAGCGTGGATGTAAGATAAAAAATATATAAATAAAAATTATAATTTGAACTAACGATAACCCTTTAATTCTCCCTCTCTGTTATAAAAATCGCAATAACTTCACTACGCCATTTCTCGATCATTCTATCTTGCATGGCTTGCACGTAAATGTAATCTTTCAGTTTTAATTTTATGAAAGCTATATGTTGTAATGGCCGGAAATGAATAATACTTTTATCCTCCAAGCGCCATTCAGTAAAGCCCATGATATTTTCAAATTTAATCTGGAAGGTTACTGAGTAATAAACTTAGAGATTTTAAAGCACTAAACACAGTTTTTTCAGAATACTTTTTTTTTTACTTTCTAATATGATTGACTTACATAAACATGTATTAAAGTCTCGAGATGTCTAATTAGAAACATTTAATATTTTTATACATTACATAAATTAATAAATAAAATAATAAATTGGAGGGACTCATTAAAATCATTCTATTTTTTCATTCCCGGCCGCACGAGCGGCATGTTGTGAAAGAAATAGCGAACATAAAAATATGTATGGCAGCCTCTAACATTTTGTCAGAAATTCTAAAGATATGCTGTTTTTTAATATTTTGTGATTTTGCTGTTGAATTGAACTTTGTAGAGACATTATGATTTTTTGGAAGCCAGAGAGATGAAAAATCAGCATTAGCCTTCGCCGGGAATCGAACCACGGACCTCTGGAATACCGGCCCAGCGTGCAGAACCACTACACCACGAAGGCACGCTAGGAAAGTGGAACAAATACCTTATAACTTTATGAGGCGTAAGTACGAGAAACGTGATTATTTAATAAATAAAGTTAACACATAAAAACTTTAAAAAAAAAAAAGATAAAAAATATTTTTTTTTTTGCTAGCCATGTTAAAAGAAAACTGAATATTGATAGGATGAAATAAGACTGAAAAAAGATTAAAATGTTATGCTAACATTTAACACATCAGGAGTTCCAAACATATGCTGCTGTAGCTTTTTAATTTTTTGCAATTTCGTTGTTGAACTCTATGTGGCATGAGTGAGAAGTAAACGAAGCTAAAACGCTAATCATGCTAATAAAGCTAAAATGACGAAAAAAAGGGGATAGTAGGAGTGAGTGCACAGCACACTTGTAGACTGCGAGCTCAGTGAAAGCTTAAAAAACCTTAACGAAAACTTTTGGGCAACAGTTAAAATCTGAATTCTTTCAGATTTTTTAAAAATTAATAATTTACTCTTATTAATTGTTTATTTAGAAAAACAATGATTTTTTCTTTCATAACACAAGTTCCCGTACATTGAAACCTATGAGGTTTAAGCGTGGTCCAGGTTTGGAATATAGTCCAAAGGGGCAATTTTCCCTGAAGGACTATTAATTTCGTTTCGGCATTTTGCGTTGAAAACTTTAAAAGTCTGTATCACTTTTCAAATCGTTGCCACCAAACATTATCGCCCTGTCTTATATTTAAAGAAATTAAATAATGAAGAATCTGAATAAATGTATGTATGTTTCTCGTATTGTGATAAAACAACGGTACCTAGAGCCATCAAAATATGAATTACGTAGTCTTCCATAGAATATGGGCATGTGGAAACCCTAATTCGAATTTGAAAGTTGTTTTATTATCGATTTCAGATTTTGGAACACTTCAAAGAATTTTTGATTAAAAAACTCAACGATTCCAAAGCTAGCCATGGCATCACTGTACGAAGGGAGGGAAAAAAAAAAAAAAAAGTTTTTATCTCCACCGCGCGAGACTCTGTATCGAAAATTCTAAAGATACGCTCATTTTAAAATTAATTTGCGATAGTTCTGTTGAACTGAATTTTATAGTTTGAGTACTTAAAACATGATATTTAATGAATAAATTTCACACACAAAACGTTAAAAAAACGCTCCTTTGGACGCAATCTGAAACCTTTCAGATTTTATTTATTTATTTATTTTTGTATAAATTTCATATAGACGTATATATATATATATATATATATTGCTGCATTCTGCACACAATACATATTTTTGTCGCTTGATTTGTTATTTATAATTTTATTTTGTTGAAGAAATTTTGGTATTTTATACAGATTATACATATTATTGTTATATTCAAATTCTCTTTGCATTTTGCCACTTAGAACCTAGTTAATGTCTTCTTTAGATTTCACGAAAGAATGTTTGCCAGACCCTCAAAGAGGTTTTACTTCTAGTTTCCATCCCAATTTTGAGAGCGACCGTCAGGAAGTGGTGCTTGGTCTCCCACCTCTCTCCCCCCCCACCAAACCACACGAGAAGACTTTTCGACACGCCATATATTTAGAGTGCTTCAATGCCTCATAGACACTGTACATTTGAAAACATCCATGCCTTCTTCTGGATTCGAAGCCATCCCTTCGGGTGTCAGCCGATAACATCGCGGCAAAAACATCGCGGACGAAAACGTCGCGGAGAAAACAACGCAAGACGAAAACGTCGTGCTACAAAACATCGTGGGAGAAAACATCGCAAAGAGAAAACATCGCAGTTCTAAAACATCGCGGTACAAAATATCCTCGTCGAAAATAAAGCGGTTCAAAAACTTTGCAGTTTAAAAACATCGTCGTCGAAAATATCGTGGTAAAAAATAAAGTATCTACAAATCATCGCATGACGATAACATCGCAGACATGCCTTTTTCAGGTTTTAATAATTGTAAATGGATATTCCCATAATAATTTGTGAGCGCAAGATGCAAAGAAGGATAATTTTTACTTTCACATTTTTTTTATTAACTAATAAATGTTTTGCTGAAAACGTAAGAAGGAAACTTAAGCATAGAAAATTAAATGCAACTTATAGATTATACCTTTCATGAAAATTACCAGTAAAAACTTTATAAAAAATGGGCCTTTGTTAGTTAACTATGTCGTTTTAAAATTCTATTAATTGCTATAAGTTGCATTAATTTTCTATGCTTAAGTTTTCTTTTTGTTTTCTCAGCAAAAATTTATTGATTAACAAAAAATATGAAAGTAAAAATTATCCTTCTTTCCATCTTGCGCTCACAAATCATTACGGGAATATCCATTTATAGTTATTAAAGCTGAAAAAAGCATGTGTGCGATGTTATCGTCATGCGATGATTTGTAGATACTTTATTTTTTACCGCGATATTTTCGACGACGATGTTTTTAAACTGCGAAGTTTTTGAACCGCTTTATTTTCGACGACGATATTTTGTACCGCGATGTTTTAGAACTGCGATGTTTTCTCTTTGCGATGTTTTCTCTTTGCGATGTTTTCTCCCACGATGTTTTGTAGCACGACGTTTTCGTCTTGCGTTGTTTTCTCCGCGACGTTTTCGTCTGCGATGTTTTTGTCGCGATGTTTTCGGCTGTAACCTCCCTTCGGTACCTCAATAGGCTCCACTAACCACTATACCGTCTGGTGGCTATTATTTCATTTTGCATTTTATAGGAATTTTTATGCCTTTCTGTTACTCTTTTATGCACATTTTTGATGATTTGATTTAAAATCTAAAAAGCGTTTTGTATCCCTGAATGTATGAGATCTTGGTCAATCGGTCACTTACTTTATGTTAAAAACTTTTAAGACCGACCTTGTTATGTTGAACGGAAGAACCACTACAGACTTTTGAAAAGTAGCTGCCTTGTCTTGTTGCGGTCAAAAATCTTCGAGCAGTTTTATTTCAGAAGGAATGGGAACTAATCAGAGTTGGAGAATTTAGTTCGACGAGCTGGCAAAATTATAACCACGGTGACTTTGGGGCATGAACTGTGACTTTTGGGACTTATAACCACTGTGACTTTTGCGCTATTTGAGGACAAAGAATATAACTTTCGTCATGCACATTCATGCTATAATATTTATTTGTGAAATGTATTTATAATGATAAAATTTGTTATATATTTTTGAAAACTTATTTCCGGTGTTACTTACTCAATAGTCGTCACGTGTGTTGTAGAGTCTTCTAGCATGTTTTCGAAACATACACTGTAGACCATGGCTGAGAAGACCGAGTAGAGAATTCTCGCTAAGTCTTGGAAGAAACAGATGACTACAGAAGAAGGATTAAATAATCTTTTTATTTGGACTTAGCAGAAAATGCACTCCCTCGGTGCTCTTAATCTACCACCACTTGTGGCTAAGTAACTTAACAGGAAAATAAGATGTAAAATCACAATAGAGTAAGATTGGCTACACGACTGGCTCCTCCTATATCTAAACCGCTCAATCGACTGCACACAGCAAAGCCGAGCCTAGAATATCAATATAAACTAAAGAGGGTGGCTAACCATATTGCTTAGCCAAAGAGGGTGGCTAAGCTACTTCAAATACGCGGCATCAATTCGGAACTAAACCTGTAGAGACGTTAGAATTTTTTTGGAAGCAGGAGACTTGAAAAATGAGCAACGCCTTCGCCGAGAATTGAACCGCGAACCTCTGAAATACGCGCCCAGCGTACAGACCACCACGCCACGAAGCCATGCTAGAAAAGCGGAAGAAATACTTTATATACCCCCTTTTAAAGGGCAACTGGGGTTTTTAAGGGACCCAGTCGCCAAATCCTAGATGTGGAGAATCATCATCCACCACTCTTTTAGTTCGGGACATTAGGATTTTTTTGGAAGCAGGAAACGTGAAAAATGAGCAACGCCTTCGCCGGGAATCAAACCACGGACCTCTGGAATACGCGGCCAGCGTGCAGACCACCACACCACGAAGGCATGCTAGGAAGGCGGGAAAAATACCCTATAACCCTCCTACTACAAATTCTAAAACCGTTGCTTAAATACCGATTCCGAACTCACTTAGATTTGCATACACGTCAATAAAATTTACATTCTACCAGGAAACTGAAATCAGAAGGGAAAGGAAAGTTTTAAAATTGAAAATAATTGGTTAGAATAAAATAAAGTCTTTACAGTGTTATGTCCATTAAGTCTTCGTATCCCATTCGAAAATTAGTTATAAATCCGATTTTCTTGTCACTTATCAAGGTAATTTTGTACATTTGTAAAAATGTACTTTTGTATAGCCTTGTATTTAAATGAAAGCAGCCCGTACAGGGTTTCAGCTGGTATTGCTGAGTTTAGAAATTTTCGCAATTCCAAATGGCCAGTTCCATCGTGGTGATTGCGCCTGCTTACTTTTCTTGAAACCAGTTTTTTCTTCTTCTTACCCCCATCGCCAACATCTCGAAGTGGGCAGAAAAGGTGGAACTTCATTCAGGGCAACAAAAGTTCGGACAAACAGGAACTTCGGTAGCTACAAATCTAATCCCCGATATGTCATCACGTGATGCCATCGCCTGAATTCGGAAAAAAAAAAAAAAAAAAAAAAAAAAGGATCCACTCACTCCCTCCATCCTCATTCACAACTTCAACAACGAGCACCCATGCTTTCAACTTAATAACACAGGAATTTTCCTCCGCAAGATTCGGTTGTAACTTTCTCGAGATTTGATTGCTGGGAAGGACATTAAATTTCAATGCACTCATCCGTGGTGCTAGCGGATGCGCCTCTAAGAGGCTGCGGAGCGGTTCTTTCAGTACGTTTTGATTCCCGACCCCCTGTTCGCTCAACTCCACTTGCTGAATGGGTCCCGTGAAGTTGAACGAAGGCCAGAAGTTCTTTCCTATCGAAATCGCGATCCAATAAAGGAAGTTCAGATGGAAGAATTATAACAGTCTTCGACATGAGGAAGGATGTTTTCCATGTGAAAGAATAATGATCTTAGTCCACTTGAAACAATAAAAAATTGAAAGCTTTAAGATTTTGTATTATGCCCAAAAGAGCGGTTTTTTCTTGTTTCGTGTGTTACCTTTATTTATTAAGTATCATGTTCTTCGCCCTTAAACTGCATGAAAATTCTATTCAACGGTATTATCACAAAAAACTTCAAAACAACATATCTTTAGAATTTCCGATACAGTCTCGCTCGCTGGAGATAAAAATGTTTTTTTTCCGTACAGTGTTGCCATGGCTCTCTTTGAAATCGCCGAGTTTGTTTATTCAAAATTCGTTAAAGTTTTACAAAATATGAAATGGATAATAAAACAAATTCCAAACTCTAAATCTGGGCTTGCAGATGCCCATATTCGCTGGAGGAAAACGTTATTCAAAACTGGATGGCTGGATGTACCGTTGTTTTATCACAATTCGAGAAACATACATACATTTATGCAGATTCTTCATATTTAATTTCTTTAAATATAATACAGGGCGATAATATTTGGTGGCAACATTTAAAAACGTGATTGGCCGTTTATAGTGAAACAACGCAAAATGCCAAAGCGAAATTATTAGCACCTCTGGGTCAATGCTCTTTTGGGATGATAATCGCACTTCCTATGGGACTGATATAATGAACGATGTCAATCAACTTTGGAAAAGAAAAAAGAAAAATTTGATAACCGCCTTAAAGTTAGCACAGAAAGTTTTGCTTTTAACTTTCGAATATTGGATATAAGAATAATTTTCGGTTTGCTTGTATTCAAATAACTAAAATTAATATTGTATTTCTTTGACCAAAGATAAAGTCAATTTCGCATAGTTAGAATACATAAGAAACGTATTATTTTACCCATTTAGTACATTACTTCCTCTCCAGGTGGCTCGAATTTAGAAGCAAGAAATTAAAAAATATCAGTTTAATATTTTAAAAAGATGTAAATTATTTATTAATTCTATCCGAGGTTAGAATCCCGTGAACGTACTAGCTGCATGTACGTTTTTGTGGTTTTCCCCGTATGTAACTTATATACGAGCTAGTTTACTTTAGAAAGTCTTCCACGAAGGCGTTCCTCCTCTTAGGCAGGTAGTCCTCGAGTGCTTTGTCATAATCAACTAAAACTTAATAAAATCTTTTCACAAGTCTTCGTGATTAACTACAAGCTCGAGGTATCTTTCAGAGGTCGTGAGTTCAAATCCCGGCGAGAACAAATCGGATTTTTTCAGTTCTAACACCGGAAACATTCGATAGACTCTACAACTGATATGGGAAATCGTACCAACTGATTCAGTTCTAACGCCGAAAACATTCAATAGACTCTACAACTGAAATGGGAAATCGTACCATTTCATTCAGTTCTAACATCCAAAATATTCGACAGATTCTACAACTCATTTGATTCAGTTCTAACACCGAAAATATTCGACAGACTCTACAAATGATGTGGGAAATCTTACCATTTGATTCATTTCTAAGACCGAAAAAATTCGACAGACTCTACAACTGATATGGGAAATCGTAAAATTTGATTCAGTTCTAAGACCAAAAAAATTCGATAGATTCTACAACTGATGGGGAAAATTCTACCATTTGTTTCTAGAGAATCAAATGGTTCGGTTTTGAAAAGAGGAAGAACTGAGAAAAAATGAATCGGAATAGTCCCAATAAGGTGGCCATCAGGTATTTTGCCCTAATAATTGAAAAACCAGGTGAGTATTCTTAGAAGTAGTGACTACTCCCAGACCTACTGCTCACATGCTCGTTATTTCCAAAGCGGTTTGTCTAATAATTGAACAACTAACTGACTATTCTTAGAAGTAGTGAATACTCCCAGATTTACTGCTCACATGCTCGTTATTTCCAAAGCGGTTCCCTAATAATTGAACAACCAGCTGACTATTCTTAGAAGTAGTGACTACTCCCAGACCTACTGCTCACATGCTTGTCATTTCCAGTGCGGTAGGCAGTTAGAAATTTAAGGCAAAGAACTGGAAAACTGTGTGCATGAAAGAGAATATTTTAAGATAGGGGGCTATTGGATGTTAAATTTACCCTACTCGAGGAACGAAACACACATTCACATGGCACATAAAACTATCAGAAAGACAACCCGAGATGAAATTGCCAGTATTTTGTGATCTGTACCACTTGATGCGCAGAACTTATCCGTGTGTTTAATATTTGGTGTACCAGGCTTTTAGAATTGAACGGCCTAGTTGATTCGGTGCTCTAGTATCCAAAATTGCTCTCTTGGGATGAAACTTATTTCAAATGATTATCGAATTATATTTATTTTCTCTATAATAGCGTAGAATGAAAGCACAGATGCAGATTTTAAATACTGGAAAGGAGATACGCAGCGCCATCTATGAAAGGGACTGAAGGTAATAAAATCGCAAATGGAATCACTCCAACTACCATATGCAATTTATGTTAATACTAGTAGTTCAGGTATACTTTAATTTAAAAAAATATATTGGGTGGTTTTTAAGGTACTCTTTATAAAGATTTATTTTTGTCTCCGAAAGAGAAATTAATTTGTATGCTTAATTTTTATAGTTTTCGTGTGCATTTTGCCTGTGTTTGCTTTTAGGAGCTCTGACGCTTGTGTTCTCTCACCCTCTAGGCAGCTGGAATGTCTGTACATGATGGGAGGAACGGCAGAGCTGCAGCACAGAGGGTGGGAGAACTGGTATGTCTGCACCTTTTTTTATTCTTTTAATGTATCTTTATTTATTTTATTTCATTTACTTTATTCGAGAAACAGCAGAAATTTTAAAAGTAATTAATCCTCAAAGTAGTTCAATGCCAATAAAATCGTAATGAGGCATTAGAAATTTTATAAATTTGTGTGATTATTGTTTAACGAAAGTTTCTGAGTTTCCTTCGATGAATGCAAACTTTTAACAGATATGAACTATCGAGGTAAATTTCGAATAAACTTCAACAGATAGAACATATCGAGGTCTATGTCGAATAAACTAAAATACATGTTGAGTATCGAGATACTTCTTCAGTAAATTTCAATAAATGAGAAATATCGATGTCAATGCCGAATAGACTGCTATGTGTGGAAAGCATCGAGGTGAGTATGGATTAAATTCGCAGAAAAATTCGAGTATAGAGGTCGCTGTGAACTCCGGCAGATCTGGAGTATCGAAGCCAAGTAACTTCAACAAATGTAAACATCGAAAAAAAATTAGACCTTATATTTACTGCATTTAATGATGCTGTTAAATTCTAAAGGCAATCATACAAACTGTACACTCTGTATAAAAAAAAGGCAGGCAGTTTTTATACCTTTCGTTCTGGTGGGCGGATTGAAGAAATTTAACTTGAGCTTTTCATGTCTCGAAAGCGCGACTCTATATATATATTAAATTTATATACAGTATTGTTCTAATATAGTAGGTATTTTGACATAAAATCGGACTTTTTCTGAAATGACATGTTTTTCCATATTTTGATTCTATGACTCAAATTACGCGAAGTGCGAAGTTTTGTAAAAATAGTACTAATCTTTTTTAAAAAATTAGCTGTCAAAATTTTAGTTCCTCAGTGTTCATTAAATTTAGTTATCTTTTTATTAATATCTCCCTTTTAATAAAAACTTATTTGATTCTTCTTTCACATTTCGAAATTTAGATTCAAGCTGAATAAAATAATTCGCAAATATTTACGGATTTATTTTTAAAATTTGTAATTTTTTAGTAATTTTATAAATTTTTCGAAAAAAAATCTTTGAATTATAACCTTTAAAGGTTTTGCCATTCTCTTAAAGTAGATGTATTTCTAGGCATGCCTGCAAAAAATTAGAGTAATAATTATATATATAAGAAATAGAGAAATTATATATAAAATTTCTCACAATATATGCGAATTTATATATCGGAGAGTTTCGAAATTTGACATATTTCTTATAGGCGATAATAACGAAAATTTTTATTTACGTACTTTGCTAAATTATTTGAAAGAATGAACGAAGGGCCTTTTTTTCCGCTTGTGCAAAATGAAAGGAAAAGAAAGAATAGGTTACCATAAATTAAAAATTTCGCCAAGTGAATTATAAAGGACGCAAACTAAAAAAAGTGTGCCAAGATAAGTTTTTTAATTTTCAGGTAATTTTTTCACCATTTTCAAAATTTTATATTTATGAATAATTTGAATCGTGGAATCGAAATATGGGAAAAAAACCGATATGTCACTTCAGGAAAAGTCTGATTTTGTGTCAAAATACCTATGTTAAAGCAATGATATACTCATATATAAATCTAATATATATCCGAAGTCGCGCTTTCGCGACATCGAAAAATGCAAATTCAGTTTCGTCAGTCGGCCCAGTAGAAAGGGAGATATAGAACTCCTCCCTTTTTATTTTATTTATTTATTTATTTATTGTGTGTGTGTGCAGAGTGGTATGAACAATTATACATCTAGCTTTGATTATAAAAATGAGAACATTTCAACCGTTGTACCAATCATATACAGAACTGAACACGCACCATGAAATTAATTTTAACCTTTATTGATAAATAAAAACTGTGACTCATATTGAAAAGAAAAAGCTTTAAGGTCTTGTAATAAATGAATGATATGATAAAATACTAATTTCATTCTTGTTCATTTAGTTAAAAATTAGTTTTTTTTAAAAGTACTGCAATCCGATACGAAATTCTTAATACTAAAAACTAAAAAACATACATGGAAAGTTTCTTTGAAATGTTTTTCTGATCCACATAAATGTTTTAAGTATTTGAACCGATTAACCTAACACTAATTTCATGGCAAATAATTAGCACGTCATATTGGAGACAACATGTCAAGAGTTTCAAAAGCTTCTATTTGTTTAAAATACAGAGACTCCTTTAAAAACTTTCTAAAAAAATGCATCTCTTTAGGTTAGCATGTAAAGATTTATCTCATTCCCCAGGGCAAATTTCGATGTGTAAGCGACAGCACGTCAGATTAGCAATTTAAAAACCCGTCATTTGTATCCCAGTGAGGTCACGACTGACTTTTCAAGTTTCCTGTTTCCATAACACCTAATAATCTTGTAACGTTGTGCGCTTCCAACCTGCACGCAACAATAGTGGTGACTGCTGAGAACTGGAAAGGAGACCAAAGTCTTGAAAAGGGTTTAAATCCCTTTTTATTCAAGAAATTACTTAAATTCAATAATTTAATTAGAAATTACAAATGCGTGCTCTTGACGCTCACAAACTACGCCGACCCGGCGATAAAATAAAAATAAGAAACTAAGAAAAGTAACAAGTGACTACCTATGAGGCTCTCTAAAACGTAACTAACCTCACCGCGTTCTAAAATACCGCTGATAATTCAGCAACTTCTGAATATTACGTTGAAAGATTAACAAACTGCCGAGGCAAGCACACAGGCCGAAACGCTTGGTTCTTCAATTTCTAACTAGCCACCTCCACGCTCGTGAAGTAAGAAAGCACACTTTCGAACTCGTTTCCCTTCTATTTAACTCAGATTACTTCCGCTGATAATTTGAATCCTTGCGCGTTTTACTAAAATTTACATACTCTGGCATTGGCAATTCCAGGGGAAAGTAAGGCTTGACAGGAAAGTAGTTTAAACTTAAAATAAATGTTAGTTAAAATAACTATAAACCCTACATTTGCCGCTGCCAGAATTTGGTAAACTTGGAAGCAGGTCCTAGAAACGACCTGTTGAAAAGTTTCCAAAATTCTGAACTAAATTTTAAGAGCCTCGTTTACACAAAAAAAATTTTATCTCACAAAAGGTAGAATAAATTTCTGTAGATACTTATTTTAATTCTCTCTTCTTACAGCAACCTTTCCTGGACTTGAGCAATCAATCTGTTCTCTTCCTTCCAGCATCTGGAAGGAATAAGTATCAGTATCTTTCTAAATACATTATAATTTACACTTTCTTGACACTGAATAAGCTTTTGTTTTTGAACGATTTATTTTCCTTGGTTATTGCTTAATTCACATTCATTCAAGTATTCAAACATGAATTTAACTTTACCCTGGCTCTCCACCATGTGTGGTGTCAAACGGGAATATTCGTGTTTTAGTATTGCAACACTTCCCCTAACCACAATGATTTGTTAGAATTCAACGACCAAATAGACACACCTTACTCGACATTCTACAACTCGATGAGCTACTTTAACATTCTTAAAATTCAAGTGCAGGTGGAGAACCCTACAAAACACATTCATTCTAACTTCCCCCTCATTCATCTTTAGACATGCAGGCTTTCGCTCTAAAGCATGATTTTATCTACAGTTTAATACTTAAATTTGAATTCATTGCCTTTGAGCATTTACTTTTAGCATCTAAAATTTTATGCTTCTAGACTAAATTCTACTTTTACATAACGTTCAAGTATTTACGTGTATTTACAAAATTCTAATACATATGATTTTTACAATTTACCATAAAATGAATAAGAGAAAAATAAATTTTTACTTTACTCATTCTTCGCCAAGCTGGCGGCACTGAAACTAAAGTTCTTATTAATAAAAGAATACGAAGTTATTTTTATCTTCGGCCAAATTTTGGCTTTAACATAACAGAATTAGTCTTTCGACCAACAGAAACTGCTTGTTCTTAGATTTTATACTTAAAGAAAATAATACTTTTGCCTTAGCTAAATAAAGTAAAACAAAGCTAAGTCTCAACCGAGACACATTGACTTCCGTCAAAACATAGAACTTCGTATTTACGCATAACATTTCGGAACAAAAGAAAAAAAAAATTATAGAAGATTTTAACTTATCTTTGAGTTTTCGATGATTGGAACTCTGTCTTTCTTTTCTGGCAGAACTGTTCCCACGTTATAGGTTTCATGGACGTCAATCTTCTCCTTAATGACCTCTGAGTGTCGTCCACATTAATTTTTCGTTTTCGTCCTCTGCATGCTGGCCTCTTGGCGTAGTAGTCGTCGGGTTGCTGTCTTTTTCGTTTTTCCCCTGGACGGCTGGTCGTGGCGTCC
This sequence comes from Stegodyphus dumicola, assembly GCF_044657685.1. Taxonomy (NCBI): domain Eukaryota; kingdom Metazoa; phylum Arthropoda; class Arachnida; order Araneae; family Eresidae; genus Stegodyphus; species Stegodyphus dumicola. The sequence continues at coordinate 224,019,735 of NC_140773.1, read as the reverse complement.
TCCGGTCTGGAGTCATTCTTGAATTTCTTCTGTTGTTGCTGGTCTTTTCGTTCCTCCTGCTGTCTTTTTATTTTCCGGAACGGCGGCCTTGTTTGCACCTGACTCTCTGGCCCTGGGAGCGTTCTCCTTGATGTATAATTTCTGCTGCGATACGTTGTAGGTGGTGTTTTCCTCTTTACCAAGGTTTCTTTACGCGGTGGCTTTGCATTCTTGTTTTTCTTAAATGCTGGAGTCTGAAAGTTTTCGTTTCTTCTTTACGGTACCGTCGCCTGGGTTGTAGAAGGGCTAGGTATCTCTTCAGTTCTCTGCTTCTTGGGTGGTGGAACGGGTGACGTTATTTCTGGACCTTCTACTTCTTTCACGCTTGAGTCCTGCAAGAAACTTTTAAGGATTTCAAAATCATTTTGATTATAGTATTTTTTCACCTGGTCGGGACTTGCTTTACAGATTTCCCCTCTCACGTTCTTAAGGTACAATACGACTCCTTTGATTTCCTGAATTACATAGGGGCCTTCAAATTTTGGAGCTAACTTTGCAGTAAAATTGTCTGGGGCACTTGATAAAGAAAATTTCCGCTTCAATACTTTATTCACAACTTTAAAATCTGCTTCACGGCGTTTTCTATCGTAATATATTTTTTGCCTATTTCTTGCCGTATCCGAGCTTTTAAGCCCCTGGTCAATAAGTTTTTGCACATCTTTCTGTTTAAATTCTTGCTCTATTTGTTGCACAAAGAATAATTTATCTAAAGGCGTAATTCACTTTTGGCCTAAAAATAATTCTGCTGGGGTTTTTCCCGTAGTATCGTGATTTGCCGTTCTTAAAGCATAAGCTAACTCATTTATGTAGCCATCCCAGCGCTTGTGATGTGTGCTAACGTAACTGCGAATTATTTTTACAATGTTTTTATTAACTCTTTCTGCTATGTTTGCCTGTGGTCTATACGGAACCATTTTGATATGGCGTATGCCAAGTCCAGTGCATATGTTTTCAAATATTTGACTAATGAATTGTTTACGTTATCGCTAATGACTTTTATCGGTGCACCGTATTTTAAAATGTATCTGTGTAAGAATGCATCTGCGACTGTTTTGGCTGACGCGCGTTTAAGTGGAACGATTTCTGTCCATTTTGAAAAATGATCTACTAAAATAAATTACTAAAAGAAAACGATTTTTATTTAACTCGCTCTGGGGGAAAGGACCAAGAAGATCTATGCCTAAAATTTCCTTCGGAAATGTAGCGCGAATGCTATTTAAGTACCCGGCCGGGCTGTAATTAATATCATTTATTAACTGACATTGATTGCAGGACCTGATATACCCAGTTACTATTTTGTATAATTGCGGGAAATATACCGCCTCGCGTACCCTTTTTAAAGTCTTTCTGACCCCTAAATGACCCGCTGTTTTCGCGTCGTGTAATTCCTTCAAAATGCTTAATCAAAGCGAGGCTGGGATCACTGGTTTGTACTCAAGATTTTCGTTTGTTGTTTTCGTATAAAATAATAAATTATCTATTATTTCATAGTTTTCTTCTCTATTTCTTATCGCATCGATATCTGTGTGCTCAAAGCTTTCGGGGTGTTTCAAATATGCATGGATACTTCCAAATTCAGGATCAGCTTTCAATTCAGCAATAATTGTATCTCTAGAATCTAAAATTTTTGAAGTCAACACAGCGCATTTAAGTTCGTTGCCTTCCTCGTCCAGTTTTATACGAGAAAGTGGGTCAGCTACATTGTTTTCCTTACCCGGTTTATATTTGATTATTAGATTATATTCTTGGAGTTTTAAAGCACATCTTATTAACCTGGGCGTTAGGTTTTTCCCCGATTAAAGTCTACCAACAGCCGCATGATCCGAAAAGACTGTTACTGGCGCTTTGCCAAAATAAACTCGAAATTTGTGTACAGCCATTAATACGGCTAATGTTTCTCTCTCTGTAGCTGTATAATTCCTTTGTGTATGATTCAACGTTTTACTAAAAAATGCCAAAGAATGGCCATTTAGCATAAGAACCGCACCCACAGCATAGTCCGACGCATCTGCTGCAATTTTCAGGTTTTCGTCCCCCTCCGGGAATTTCAAAACAGGGGCATTGATGAGCGCTTCTTTTAATTTTTCAAATGCGGTATTTGCTTCCGCTGTCCACGTGAATTTACTTTTCTTTCTTTTAATTACTAACAAGGGTTCAACAATATTAGCAAAATCTTTTATAAATGACCAATAATAAGAACATAACCCAAGGAAAGAAGAAAGTTTCTTGGCGGTGTTGGGAGGTGGGAAATTCTTGATTGCTTTTATTTTTGAATCTTGAGTTTCTATACCCTTTTGCGAAATTTTATAACCCAGATATTTAAGTTCTTTAGTTGCGAACTTGTATTTTGAGTAGTTAATTGTAAGACCGGCCTCTTTTAATAATTTAAAAACTTCTTCTAGATCTTTAATATGTTGTTCCAACGTACTACTCGTTATAATTATATCATCTAGATAGATTAAAGTCGATTTTCCTAGGACAGGCTTTAGAACAATGTCCATAGCTCTCTGGAATGTTGATGGGGCCCCACGTAACCCAAAGGGCATGCGTAAAAATGCATAAGTGCCCGATTTTGTTATAAACGCGGTTTTATGTATGTCTTCGGGTCTCATAGCTATTTGGTAGTAGCCAGACGTTAAGTCCAAAGTAGTCATGTATCTAGTAGATTTAATCTTTCTAATAATTTCCTCTATAACCGGCAAAGGGTAAACTGGGAATTTAGTAATACTATTCAGTTTTCTGTAATTGATAGCAAATCTCCAAGCCCTTTTATCCGACGGAGGATACTCGTTCTTTTTCCTACACAGTACGACTGGACTCGCGTACTCACTATTTATGTGCGTTATTACTTTGTTCTTTAACATTTCCTGAATATGTTCTTCTATGATTAGCTCTTTTTGTTTATCATAGCGATAAGGTTTAGTCCTACAGGGTTTGTCGGCAGTTAACTGTATCTCATGCGTAACTATTTGACAGCTACCAGGCCGTTCTGAAAACAAGTTTGAAAAAGTACTCACCACTTGCTGGATGGCTTGACTTTCATGGTCATTCAAATGGCTAAGGTCAACTTGCGGTTGTTCCACTGGTTCCACCACCCTCCGGTCCATCTCCAGCACAATAGAACTGTCCTGAAAATTGAGTTTGGCCTTCGCGGCCCTTAAAAACTCCATACCTAAAATAAGTGGATTTTGCAAATTTTTTACTACAAAAATTAATAATTTAAGGCTTTTATTTTGGAGTTGTATTTTTAAAGATAGTTTTCCGATACATTGACAAGTTTGTCCTTGTGCTGCTATGATTTCTGTGTTTTTATTTTTAAATAATCGAAACCTATTAAAGTTCTTCTTAAAAAAAGTATCACTCATGAAATTACCTTCTGCTCCTGTATCGATGAGGGCTTCTACTGGTACATCGCCAACCAGGACTTGTATAATTGGTAACTGGGAGTTCTTTACGATGACCGTATTTAAGTGTCTTCTTGAGAGTTTTTTTAAAACTTCCGGGGTCTGGACCCTCGCTTTCACAGGCCACTCTACTCGTTTAAAGCTTTCCTTTCAACTTCTGCCTTCTGGGTACGCGGACGGTTGTTTTTGAATTTCCTTTTTGGGCCTTGACCTTCGACCTTCGATGAGTTGGCTTGATAGCTCTTTCCCCCATAAGAGCGGTTTGCATTTCTGGTCTGCTCATTTGAAGATTGCCTTCGGATACTTTGAGAATACGATGGCCCTCTAGCTTTTTCCGCTATTCTGCGATTTTGAAACTTGACCGCCAATTCGAAGAGCTCCTGCAATGTGCTTGGGTTTCTAATTTCAAAGTAATCTTGAACAGCAGGTAACAATCTTGGTAAGATTATTTCAATAATCTTCCCGTCGGGTTTCTTCCCATACAACATATCCGTCCGCTTAATTTTTCGCAGAATAAAGTCCGTCAACTCTTTTATATTCCGTTGATAAAAACTATATAGTTCGGCTTCTAGCCTTGCTCGATCTTTCACTATGGGAATGGCCTTTAATAACGATTTTTTGAAATTTTCAAGTGTATATGTCTGGCCTCCGAATTCTCCTAATAAAAATTTGCCTATATTCTTCCACCATAGCGCGGCCTGTCCTCTTAGTGCAGATGTGGCGATGGCAACTTTTTGTCTTTCAGGCACAGGGTAGAGCTGGAAGTGACTGTCTAGGCCTTCTAGAAATATCGCCACCGAATTTTTTCCGTCGAAATTGATGTTTGGTTTAATTGACGCTCTCATCGTCTGGACCAGGTATCCAAATCCTTCCAATTGGCTTGCCATTTCTTGTTGTTGTCCAGCAACTTCCATCCAATTTTCGGCCATTTCAGTTCAACAAGTGTTCGGGCGCCAATGTAACGTTGCGCGCTTCCAACCTGCATGCAACAATAGTGGTGACTGCTGAGAACTGGAAAGGAGACAAAAGTCTTGAGAAGGGTTTAAATCCCTTTTTATTCAACTTTAGAAATTACAAATGCGTGCTCTTGACGCTCACAAACTACGCCGACCCGGCGGTAAAATAAAAATAAGAAACTAAGAAAAGAATAGTAACAAGTGACTAACTACGAGGCTCTCTAAACGTAACTAACCTCACCGCGTTCTAAAATACCGCTGATAATTCAGCAACTTCTGAATATTACGTTGAAAGATTAACAAACTGCCGAGGCAAGCACACAGGCCGAAACGCGTGGTTCTTCAATTTCTAACTAGCCACCTCCACGCTCGTAAAATAAGAAAGCACACTTTCGAACTCGTTTTCCTTCTATTTAACTCAGATTACTTCCGCTGATAATTTGAATCCTTGCGCGTTCTACTAAAATTTACATATTCTGGCATTGGCAATTCCAGGGGAAAGTAAGGCTTGACAGGAAAGTAGTTTAAATTTAAAATAAATGTTAGTTAAAATAACTATAAACCCTACAATCTTTACACTGGTGTCTTAAAATCCAAACCGAATTGTCTTTAATCACATTTAGCAGCTAGGCAACGATAATTGGTGTAGAGAAAGTATAGAATATGTTTAAAACAATCATTTTAACAAAATCCCTTTCTAAAATTCCAGGCAGGAAAAATGCTAGGCCCCGCAAAGCTATGTAACAACGAAATCCCCTGCAATTTATACATACCATCTCTTTTCACGCCAAGAAAAGCCTCGGTAATATATATATACGCTGTCTGGCTCGATTCAGGTATAGAGATGAAAAATCTTTATTTACCGCCGGAGCGTATCTATGGCCTATTGCCGAGGTTGTAGTAAAGGGGATAAAAAAAAACTGGGGTTTCGAGAAATAAAAAAATCCGCTGATTGCTGACCGCAACTGCGTTAAACCAAGCGAACCAAATCCAAGCCCTTAACTCCCCGTCTACAGTTATTGTAAAAGTCCCTCCCAATGCCAAACTGAGAGAGGTTGCCATTTTGGATCCCTTCAGTGCTTTGCCGGAAAACGAATTTTACAGTATTTGTGCGATTCAGATAAACATGGTGATTTACGAAATAATTAAGTTTTCTGATTTTCACCATAAAGTTTTAGTTAGCAGATTTACAAACACTTTATAATTGTTATTTTGCAGATAAATTATAGATAACATTTCACTCGTGGATTCTTAGGTAAATGTGTGGACGTAAATGAAGCTCGGTAATTTGTATTTTAATATAAATAAATTAATGTAAATTCCGCAGAAGTAATCCACAGACAGAATAAAAAATTTTTGTTTATTAAGATGACAGATCTTCGTTACGCTTCCTTGAAACTCATGCAATTATTATTTAAAATCAAACTCCATCTAAGATTGAATTTAAAGTTGTTGCCACCAAAACTATTAAATAATGAAGAACGTAATGTATTAAATAATAATAATGCATTAATGTAAGTAATGTATTAAAGATAATAGTGTATTCAAGAAATTAAATAACGAAGAATCTACATGAACATATGTATGTTTCTAGCACTGTGGAAAAAAACAGTACCTAGAGACATCGAATTTGGAATAGCGTAGTCCTCCATTCGGTTATGGGAATATGGAAGCCCAAATTTGTAATTTGTAATTTGATTTATTATCCATTTCATATTTTGTCAAACAGTAAAGAATTTTTTATTAATAAACTCAACTATTTCAAAGTGAGCAATGGCAACACTGTACGGAAAAAGAAAACCTTTTTTTATCTCCAGTGCGCTCAATGTGTATCGGAAAATCTAAAGATATGCTGTTTTAACTATTTTGTGATTTTGCTGTTGAATTTAATTTTATGGTTTAAGTGCCAAGAACATGGCATTTAATAAGGTAATACACAAAACATTAAAAAAACGCCCCTTTTGGCATAATATAAAATCTGAAAGTTTTCAAATTTTTTTTTTCTTTTTCAAATTTAACGTAATATAACAACTTTTTCTCAATATCAATAAAAGAATTAACGGAGTAATAACATATCAGCTATCTTAATCGGAAACAAAAAAGTTGCCAACAGCAAGTATTTATTTAAAATGCTGATATTAACGAACTATTTTCAACATACAGTGACGTCACAGGAAATCACGTGCTTTCTTCAACGTCAGAACATGACCTTATATAATAATAATAATATATTTAATGTTTTTCAATTCTATTTTTATTTCTAATTTTGTAATACTTATAAATGTTTTTATTTAACTTACAAACTCTACGTTTTGAAAGCGGGCAGTGGCAACACTTCTCGAAATAAAGCAGACTTGCCACTCACTTTGCCACTCGGAAAAATGAGGACGAAAATTAGCGTTTTCCCGAGTTTTTAATTAATATCTCGTCTAACTAAAGTCGTACGAAGATGAGAAGAGTCGAAATGGCTTCGCACGAATTTTTGGAATCCGGAGGAAATTCAACTCCCCGCCGTTCCAGAGAAGATAATGCTAAAAACAGGCAAACAAACAGAAAGACACGCGCAAAATACAGTTTTTACCAAATATATTGATTATTATGTCAGTAGTATAATAAGGACATTTTGCTTTGTGAAATAAGGACATTTTGCTTTGTGCGAGAGTAAGCACTGAAAAGGTAGCAGTTCGCAGAATACACAGCAAAATCTGACTGAATATAATTATTATACCTCTGTATCTGCAATTTGGTGCGAGGGGTGGACAGAAATGTCCGCCTTCCGCCGATATGGTTTCGAAAAGTAGTCTTAGTTATTGTTGTCCATAAGGCCGAGTTCGAAGGCTGACCATAATCCGATGGGCATGCGGGAATAGTGCGGGGGGGGAGGAGCTTTCAGAACAGGAGGATGCGGATGAAGGGGGGCTGGAAACGTGTATTGAGAGGAATACTGTAAAAAGCTTTGTGCGAGAGGGGGGGAGTACAGGGAGTGTAAAAATGATTCTCCAGAAATCACGACTCTGTGCCGCATGGGATTTTTGCCCGATCTTTAGACAATCGGAGAGTTTTTCGGGAAAAACTAATGAAAAACTTGAGTGTGAGGTTTTATCTCCCCTACCTTTTATTTTCTGATTTTCTTTCTTACTTTTCCTTTTTACTCAATACTCTCTGTGGAGAACAATTTTGGAAACCAGAGCTCAGAGAGATATTGCTAGAAACTCTCAATATTAGACCTAAGCATACAATAAAGAATTAGTACAATAAAAGTATTAACAGGTTTAATAAAACTAACAATAATAATGAAAACAAGTAGAAGCTCAGTATTAGCTACAATATGAGGGAACTGGTGTAGTTAAACAAACTTATAAAAAAAGAGATTGAGTGAAATTTGTCTAAGATCCATCGTTCTGAATGATTTTGGTCTTCTCCGAAGGTGGTGACCTCATTGCTCAGTATTAATACATATTTATCTTTGCATTAATTCTGGTCATATCGAAAGGAGGTCGCCTCGAGAGCGTTTACTATGCAGTGAAAATCGCTTTACACGAAACTGAAGGGAATAGAAATATTTCTTCGTGTTAAAGGATATTGAAATATATATATATATATATATATATATATATTCAACAAAATTAGGTTTATTAGAGTGCATTTTATTTGCATAGATATGTATATATGCATATATTTAATAAAAAACCAATGAAACAGAAACATCCGGAAGAACTTAATGAAATTTAATGCAAAATTCTGAAGGTTTTTGTAAAACAAAACATTTATTGAGTTTTTGAAAAGTAATCTGATATTTTTCATTGCATTGTCGTTTTTTACCATCAAATTGTTCGATGTCGTCCAATTTGTTATTCATTTCACCATTGTAATGTGCGTCTAAATAGCTGCGCATACGTTTTACGATGTTCCTCATTTCGGATGGCGTGGGAACAGGAACTGCATTATTCTTTTCATTTTCGTCGTCGGAATCTGAATCAATGATATTTTTTTAGCATTGAACAAACTCCAAAATGTCTTTGTCTGCCCTAATTGGGGCTGCACACACGTTACCATCAACTACTGCAACGAATTCTTCCGATAATACAGTAGGACAGTCCAATAATACAGAAACTTTCTCAAACATTTCATTAAGTGTCGACTCACTTTCAATACCCTCCTTCTCCATTTCTTTTGGCGCCAAAGAATCTGATACTTTTGAGAATCGTGCATGACGAAAATAATTTTTATTCGCCTTTGGAGTCACTCAATTCCATGCAGAGAGGAACATGTGAACCATATACTTTTACTCACACTGTGATGTACTCCTCACCGAATTCCAAAGCCAACTGATGAGAGATAAGACGTTTGTAGGGGTGAAAGTAGCTTATATAAACAAAACTCGCTCATGTCACAGGCTATTCGGAGGGTATTTCTAAAGCCAAGTTAGCCACCTTTCTACGAAACATATGAAACCAAGTATATGTATTTTCCGTATTTTGTTCATTCCCAGAAAGGATATCTTTTCGTGTTAAGCAATTTTCGTTTCGCGTTAAGAGAAGCAAAATGCATGAAAATATATAGTAGTTTCTCGGAACCGTTGTATTATTTCCTGTTAACCGATATTTCGTCTTAAGCGTTTTCGCATTAAACATATATTTCACTGTAGTTAAAAAGGATTAGTTCATTACTCAATTACAACCATTTGCTTTTCCTTTTTCTATACATTTTCCCCTCATTTTTACCTCTTGTAATTTTATGCATTAAGAAAAGTCATGTTAGGATAATATTTCAAGAAGTATTACGGCTGCGGTCTACGTTCTGGACATGGAAACCTTCTAAGTATGGCAACAAGAAGTTGACCTTTTTCCTTGACTGGTTTAGGAACAATATCGATTATTCTTAAAGATAAATCAAATTGCAAATTTACAGAACACTGTAAATTGGACTCTGTATTTCTGTCTTCCAGCAAAGTAATTTTCAAATAACGATTTATTAAATGATGGTTAAATAATAATTTTCTCCCGCATTGTCTTCCTTCTTTCTGCGTAGCACACTCGGCCCGTATTCGAGAGGTCCAGGTACATATCTCTGCGAGAGTATTGCTCATTTTTCATGTACTCCAGCATCAAGAAACCCTAATGAGTGTACAGGGTCCCTTGAAATCACAGATCTGTGAAACCCGCTTTTAAATTTATTAGAAGATACCAAATCTAGGTAACTGTGTTAATGTAAAGTTAATTGAAAACATGCGAAGATATGCAACCGAGTTATCCTAATTTTCTGCTGATGGTGAACGTTTTGAAGTTTGAATACAATAAAATGTTGCATATGTACTGTAAATACCTTGACAGGTATGCTTATAGCTTTCGTATTATATAATTTTTGATTAAAGGTTATAACTAAAATAAGTAGTCGAGCACGTGATTTCTGGAGGATTATTTTTTCGCTTACTACAGGTACAGTTTACATGTCCAATTTGTTTTAGTATCTGAAAGTAATTCGAGAAGACAGTTCACTCTGACATAGTTAAGCTCACCCGTACGTTGATTATTACTCGTATCACTTTTAAATCCTTTTATTTCGTTTTTTTGTTTGCATATCTTTGGAAAGAGTAACCAGAACAAGATTTTCATTAAAAAAGCAAGCTTAAAACCGGGAGAAATATCTTGCAAATATTACGTCTAGAAATCTGTATAGTAACGCTCTCAGAAACAAGCACAGCACCTGACAGAACTATCAAGTTGTTTCGAATTTTATTAATTTATTGCTCCCGAATTTCTTGATTCCTCCACGATAAGATTTTTCTGATTATAAGCTCTATAAGTGAAAAAATATGCCTAGAACATTTGGGTTAGCCATTGTTTTTAGCTAGTATTCTGGTGTTTTTTAAATGTTTTGCAACAAATTTTGATTCTCCTGCGAGCTAGTTTAACAGTGTAGACTTTAGAGAAGGAATTTCCATCTCGGCATTACTTGCATTTCAGTTACATAATTAAACTCATGTTTTATTTTTAGTGCTTTTAGCGTATACACTTGACATATGGTAAAAATGTACAAGATATGGATACAAACAACATGCAGCGTGGAATTTAAAACCATGTTATTTAAGGCAATAACATTAACTGATTGAAATGAATTACAAAACTGTAACTGTAAGTGATTGCTGCGGCGTGGAATCGCAACATATAGCGTCGAAATTACATGCAGCATGGAAGTTACACACAGAAATTCAACGTGGAAACAACAATATACAGCAAACAATAAAATACAGCGTTGAACAATAATGACAGTTACATACAGCAATACAGCTTGGAAACTACATGCAGCATGGAAGTTACATACAGAAATATAGCGTGGAAGCAACAACATACAGCGAACAATAATATGCAGCAGGGAAACAACAATTACGTACAATTACATACAGCGTGGAAATTACATACGTGAAAGCAGCAATATACAGCGAACAATACAATACAGCGTGGAAACACAATGACCATTACATACAGCAATACAGCGTGGAAACACAATGACCATTACATACAGCAATACAGCGTAGAAATTACATGCAGCATGGAAGTTATATATAGAAATGCAGCGTGGAAGAAACAATATACAGCGTAGAAACAACATAAGCAATTACATGCAGCATGGAAGTTGCATACGGAAATACAGGAAATACGTGGAAGGAAAATAATACAGCGAGCAATAATATGCAGCGTGGAAACAACAATTGCAATTGCATACAATAGTACAGAGCGGATATTATGTACAGCATAGAAGTTACATAACAACATGGAACAAAATATACAACGTGGAACTTAAGCGTGAATGATGTTATTTAAGGCAATTAAATGTAACTGATTAAAACTCTAACTGTAACTGACTGGAATGAGTTACAAACTTTAACTGTAACTAATTGGAATAACTGTAACTGATTTCTTTGAAATATGTAACAGCAAACAACTATTAGTACATTTTTTTGCCATACATTTTTTTGATTAGCTAAGTTCTTCTTTAACTATTTTATTCGTAACTGGTATATAATTCACAGCGTAATTCTCTTCTTTCTATTTTCAAGAGTAAAATTTTAAAGAAACAGGGAAGACGAGCAAGTAAACATGATAAGAGTTTATTTATTAGACATAAGTTATTTCTCTCGCTTTCCTAGCGTGCTTTCGTGGTGTAGTGGTTCTGCACGCTGGGCCGGTATTTTAGAAATCCATGGTTCGATTCCTGGCGAAGGCGATTGCTCATTTTTCATCTTGCCTGCTTCCCCCCCCCTCTGCATTGGCGCCTGAACTAAAAGGATGTTGGATGATGATTCTCCGCACCCAGGATTTGGCGATTGGGTCCCTCAAAAACCCCAGTTGCCCTTTAAAAGGGGAAGTATATTAGGTATTTCTCCCGTCTTCCTAGCGTGCCTTCGTGGTGTACTGGTTCTGCACGCTGGGCCGGTATCTGGAGGTCCGTGATTCGATTCCCGGCGAAGGCGTTGCTAATTTTTCCTCTTACCTGCTTCGAAAAAATACCTAATGTCTCTACAGACTTAAATGAAAATAAATTAAACCTGAAGGCAATGTTTAGATATTTAAATTAAAAATTCCTTTGTAATTCTATTTTTAGTTGATTTTCCGCTAATATTAATTTCCGATTCGACCAAGTGTTAATCTTTAGTCAATGTTTTTTCAATGTTTCGCTGTCCGGTAGCTGAACGGTGAAACCGCTGAGCACTGAGAGTTCGATCCGGAGACAAGTTTCGGTACAACGAACATAAAGCCTGAAAGGGAGTTTTGTGGTTTCCTCATATATAATGAGAACATAAGCCCGTTTTCATTAAAAAATCCACCAGGAAAGCATCCTTTTCCTTAGGCAGAGAGCCGTAATGTGATCTGCTGTAGTCTAATCATCCACTCCAATTCATATTAATTAATAGTTATGTCTCTGCTATCTTCCTTCGAAACAGTTAATACTTTCGTAGAGAAACTGAAGGTTAACAAAATTACGTTACGCTAGAGGTCGTCTTTTATACTTATATGAAATATTTACTATTTTACATAATTATAATGGCATTACTTCGCCCAAACTATTTGAGAGCTTGCTAGAATAAGCTGTTTTTCATTTTCTGTTTTGCCTAACATTATATCCATAACTCGCAGAAACATTAGGAACGTTATCTAAACTTGTTTTATGCAGCTTTAATAGAAATAACTCACGAGGGCAGTTTGGACACTACTCATATTAAAACGGAGATAATAGTGAATTATTTACAATAAAAACTCATATTTCTGTGCTCCTGTTTGTATTAATTAAATCATCGAACCAACGATCTCTCAAAATTTTGTTCATCGCTGCTCGAAGAAGGGACTCAGAGAAAACAACCCATCCTTGAATAACGTTCTCCAATAACTCTCACTATCGGCGACCAATGTGATAATCCACCTTCATTGCAGGACAACCTCCTAAAAAGGCTTCCGTGAAACGGAAGAAAATCTGCTCTAACACCCCCCGCCGAGCCTACAGCGCTCAATTTGATACTCAACCCCAAACGAAATTTCAGGGGTGCATTCGAAATGGAACTTAGGTGAGGGTGGGGAGATGTGTCACTCCCCCAGGAACGGTTCTCTTTTGTGATGGTGTGTGAAGAAGTGGGGATTCTTGCAGCAGACAAGTCAAAGACAGTTGTTGACAGAGTAGTTTTCAACAGGCCGCATGATGTCACACGGACCCTCCGTTCTGTGTGTTTAGAAAGGTTTTCCCGGTCCCTCACGTTCTCGGAATTGTAAAACCGCCGCTCGCCATTTCATTTTTCATGGTCAGTTTTCATTTTAAAATGAAATATAAAAAGTGCTGTAGGGCTCATTGCTTCTGGACTTGGCAGCTGCGAAGGAAAGAAAACGAATTTTTCGTCTGCTTCATACTGATGCTAGATGGTCTTGTTCATAGGTGCAGCTGCATTCGCTTTAAGTACATTGATAATCGTAAACAGAAGTTATCAGTTTTTGAGGAGTATTGCATAAAATAAAATTGAAAGCCTTTTATCTTAGCAGCTTTACTTCCTTGTACGAAGTAATTGCTTGACAACTGTATGTAAGAACATAATAACTAATTAATTTTTCCGCAAACTAATTACAAAACTGAATTAAAATGGATTCAGAAGAGATTTTTTTAGTACGTACATGTACGAACGTACAGACGCCACGAAAAAAAATCTTTTATGTATCTCTCATAACTGAAAAATGAGTAGCCTCAGAACGTTGAAATTTTGTATATAGGACTTATATATAACATGTAGCTAAGCATCTCCCATTTTGGTTGCCATCAACTGTACCAAAACTATATATATATATAAACCAATAATTCATAATAATTTATAATCCGAAAACTTTCCATATACCATCTGCAAGGAACACAAATTCAATTAAAAACCATGAATGAAAAAACTTTTAGTCAGAATTTAAATTAGTATTTTAAAAAGTAATTTAAATTTCCTTGTTTAAAAAAACTGCTAAGAAAAATCTTTAATGCAGAAATAAATTTTAAGTAATTGAAAAAGTAACTATTGTCATTGAACGCAGATTAATCGACTTATCAAGGGAATAAACCAATCTACCATCAGTTAACAACAACTAAAGTAAGAGAGAGTGTTTCATCTTACTTCCAAGTAAGCATCAAACTATTTGCTAGATCCAAATCCTAACTCATAATTAATACTGGATCCGAAAAAGACATTAGTCCATTTAAGCGAAAAGAGTCTCGTTAAACAAAATAGCAAATAATCTTAAAATTATTCTCATTAAGAACACAGTCTGAAAGAGATGCTTAGTTTGTTTAGAAAACATATCCCCTACACTCTCATTTTCAATAGCGAGGAATATACATACATTTATGCAGAATTTTCATTATTAAATTTCTTCAAATATAATGCAGGACTCTAACATTTTGCTGCAAAAGTTTGAAAAGTGAACCGACATTTATAGGAGTCCGACGCAAAATGTCAAAACGAAAGTAATAGTCCTTCGGGACTCAAATCCCTTTGGACTAAAAAGTAAAACCTATATCAGAGAAATTATATGACGGAAAATCGGTGGGTTTTTATTTAGAATTTACGCTAATATAAGGCTACGTTAAATTTTACATTTACCATGTTTCGCTTTTAATTGGACTATTTCTTAAATCTTTCGTCTTTAATCTCCTAATTAGACTACATCTTTAATCACTAATCTTTATAATCTTTTACTCAGACCACATCATTAATCATTAATCTCTAATCAATAATCTTATAATTAGACCATATATTTAATCACTAACCTCTAATCACTAAACTTTAATATTCTAATCAGACCATGTCTTAAATCATTAATATCTAATCAATAATCTTTAATCTTCTAATCAGATCACATCTTTAATCACTAATCTCTCTAATCAATAATATTTAATATTCTAACTAGACCGTATCTTTAATCTTCAAATTACACCACATATTTAATCACTAATTTCAAATCAATAACTTTTAATCTTCTAATTAGGCCATATATTGAATCATTAATCTCTAACCAATAATCTTTAATCTTCTGGTCAGACCATATTTAATATTTATTTTTGACTAATAGTTAATTTTAAGTTAACTTTCCTGTCGTTAACGGATGAATATGATTGACTTGCTGAGTATCAAAGCAATAATTAAAACAAAATCCGCTTAATTTCTGGAGTCATTCCGTTAATTTCATTAGCAGGAAACAGACTAGGTGGTGGCGAATTATCGTCCATTACATTATAGTTCGGGCACTGCTTATAGAGCCATCTGGAGTTTTCATTTCGGTGCAAGAATTGTGAAAAAACTGTGACGCCTTTGCTGCAGACTCGAGCTGCGGATCTTCCGATTGCTAGACGGAAGTGTTTTCCTATTACACCAGATCGCTTATTTTTTAACATGTTTATAAATTCGATTTGCAGTGATCTATTAGAATGCAATGGTATGCTTAGTTTTGCTATTATTATGTCTATGCAAAGATTTCAATTCAATCATACCTCATTTAAAACAGCCTTTGTATTTTGTTGCAGTATTTTGGAGATGAGGAAGGAAAAGTCTCGAGATGCTGCCAGGAGTCGTCGTGGCAAAGAGAATTACGAGTTCTATGAACTCGCCAAGCTGCTACCCCTGCCGGCGGCTATCACAACCCAGTTGGACAAGGCCTCCATCATTCGACTCAGTATCAGCTACCTCAAGTTGAGGGATTTCACGGCACACGGGGACCCTCCCTGGAGCAGGGAGACATCCCCTTCTGCCTCGAAGACCATCAAAGGTAAGCCTTTCTATGTTCTAAAGATGCTCTTGCAGTTGCATATTGAGATCTCCTAAATATTCTGAATACTTTTTCTCGTCTTCTCAGAGGGATTTGTGCATGTAATCAGAAGCTTTCTCCTTGTCCTATGTGTGTTTTAGCATCGTAATCTACGAATGTTCAGTGCCTTTGTGGGAATTTCTGTATTCAGTTAGTATTTCTGCAATGAATTGAGCCGAAGATGTTAAATTTGTTTTCCTAAACAAACAACAATTTTTTCGAGTAATAGGGTGCCATTTTTTTCATCGAATTAGAGAAAGCGAATCGAAGTTATCGGGTTTTTTTTATTGACATAAAATTTTCTTCTTGCTACTCGCCCATGATATCTTGCAGATCGCATTACTCTTCTTACAGCTTCTGGATTTACGCATATTCCATATAATTTACGAAGTTTTTCAAAGAGTTTAGGAGAAGTCAATCTTGGACTCCTTTTAATATTCCTGTTAATATATAAAGCGTTTCATTCCATCAGATAACACAGATGGTCTTCCAGGTCTTCTTGTGTTTGGAATACGATTCTATTTCTTGTAACGCTTACTATTATCAGAAACTGTAGAATTACTTAAGTTAAACAGGCAATTTTTTAATAGGTTTCTCTTTCTTTTGACGCAAATCAATAACTAATCTGCGAGTTTCTAACGATGTTGCCTTTCGTGACTCAGCCATTGCAAGAAAACATTAAAGTAACGAATATTTTCTAAAAATAAAATTTGAATTTTAAAAGCAAACGATTTTTAGATTTTTACCTAGCTTTTTTGTCCAAATTAATTCCATGAAATTTTGTTTTTTATTTATTGCAGACGATTTTAAGTAGAAATTACCAAAATGTTCGATTAATTTCGTGGTATCTTTCTTTTTCTATTCAGCATAAAACGTTATTTTTTAATTTTACTATATGTTACAAAGACAGAGCCAAGAGAATATGTATTCGAAGTAAAAATATTCTTCATTATTTTACTTCAAAGCTTTTCTCCTATTACTTAAAAAATTAAAACAATTATAGTGGCCAACTTTGAAATATCATTTAGGAATAAATAAAATTAGCAGTTCAGTTCTAAATATGAGCTTTCAATTCTACTCATATTGACTAGACAATGACTTCTATGTATGTATTACAGAAGCAATTAGCCATATTGCAGTTGTACAGAAAGTACGGCAATTTTTCGTGTTATGCATTACTTTTGATTTAAAAGAAGCCTTGGGATTAATAAATTTTTAATAATTGGTATCTCTTTGTCCTGCGAAGTGCTGATAATGATGTCATATATATATTATGAATCATAACAGCTGTAAGGTTAAATTCCAGAGACCAATGAAAACATTTTTGCTACCTGCTAACCTGTACATGATGATTTAGCTACGTGTAAAAGAATTTGTAAAAAAAGTAAGATACTTATCTTTCAAATGAGATACATTCTGATGGCCTCAGATATCACATGGCTTATGTACAGTTAGTGTAAACAAACAAAGACGTTCTTGTTGAGCTCTTGTGGAAAGTATCTCGTTGAATCTTTCTGTTGTGGATTAACGAACTAAGCCATTTTAAAGCGAGAGATGCAATTTAAGCTCGTCTTGTATAAGCAGTTTTAAATAATACTAAAATGACATAAAAATGGTAATTCTTCACCACCTTTCCTAATATAATCTTTATCTGAAAATTTACTTCAGCTATGGTTTATAATCAGAGTGGGATAATAACACACCTACCTAAGGCAAAAGGAATTTTATTTTTTGCTTATATCATCCTTATAAAGTTGAGTCGAATGCGAATATTTATTTTTAACAAAAAGTGGCATAAATGAAAATTTCAGGAGTATATATTTCAAAAATTGTAACCGTATCTCCTTTAATTTGTTTCAAACCTCTGAATCAAGAATGGTCAAATCTTTTTAACACTAATTTTGCTGATTTATTTTGAAATCCTTTTCTTAATCATTCGTTAAAATTAAGTAAATTTTTTTAAAAAAGTTCTGACAGAATCTTCAAAGTTTCGGAGATGCCATCTGAAGAACTGTGGCCTGAATTATATCAAACGCGGATATATAAACAAACTATAAACAAAGTGTTGTCACTCAATATTATCGGCGTATATTAAGTTTAAAGAAATTATGCAATGAAGTATAAGCATGAATGCTTGTATATTCCTCGCACGGTGCAAATATGACTGAACTTAGGCCATCAAATTTTGAATAACATATTCGTCCACCCGAACATCTGCACCTGGAAGCCCGAAATTTTAATTTCGAATTTTATATTTTATAAAACTTTAACGTATTTTTGACAAGCTCAACGATTTAAAAACGACCAGTGGCAGTACTGTACGGAATAAAACACTTTTACTTCCAGCGTATGAAACTGTATAACGGAAATTCTAAAGATATGCTGTTTTTAAATATTTTGTTATTTTTGCTATCGATTTAAATTTGATATTGCATAAGTGAGAAAAACATGTTATTTAATTAATAAATTTAACTGTCAGAAACGCTAATAAAAAGGCCCCTTCAAAAGTTTTGCTAGCCATTTTAACTAAGAAAACTGTACATTGATATGATAAACTGTGAAAATAGAAAAATATATGCCAACGCGTTACACTGCATCGGGAATTCTAAACGTATACTATAATACTGCTTTGAAATGTTTGGTAATTTTGCTGTTGAATAGTATAAAGTACGAATAAAATAACGCATAATAATGAAGTGTAATACACCGATAGATGGCACTGGAAAAAAATATATAAACAGGAAAACAATGTACATAAATCCTGTTATTAAAAGACAAAATATTCAAAATAAAATTTAAAAAATAAATCTGAAATCTCTCAGATTTTACAATTCTCCCAAAGGCGCATTTTTTAACGTTTTGTGGGTTCCTTTATTGATTAAATATCATGTTCTTCGTACTTAAACCATCAAATTCTGTTCAACAGCAATATCGCAAAATAATTTTAAAATGAGCATAGCTTTAGAATTTCCGATACACAGTCTCGCGCGCTTGAGATAAAAATGTTTTAGTCCGAAGGGGCTTTGTCCCTGAAGGACTATTGTTTTCGTTTTCGATTTTGCATTGGTTCACTATAAATGCCCGTTTCACTTTTCAAACTGTTGCCACCGAATGTTAGAATCCTGCATTATATTTGAAGAAATTAAATAATGAAAAATCTGTATATATGTATGCATATTTCTCGCATTGTGATAAAGCAATGGTACATAGAGCCAGCGAATTTTTAATGATGTAATCCTCCACCGAATATAGGCATCCGGAAGCCAAAATTTGGAATTTTTTTATGACCTATTTCATAACACTTGAACGAATTTTTGATTCAGAAACGCGACGATTCCAAAGCGAGCAATGGCAACACTGTGCGGAAAAGGAAAACATTTTTATCTCCAGCGCGCGAGACTGTGTATCGGAGATTCTAAAGATAGGCTCAATTTGAAATTATTTTGCGGTATTGCTTTTGAAGTGAATTTTATGGTTTAAGTGCGAAGAACATGATATTTAATAAATAAAGGTAACACACAAGAGGATAAAAAAAAAAAAGCCCCTTTGGGCGTATTGTAAAATCTGAATGCTTTCAGATTAAAAAAAAATTTTTTTTTCTCTATATTTGGTTTAAATTTTCACATTCATTTCCTTCTTCGAAACTTGCGATGAAGGTAATTAGTCAGATGAACACCCGCTCGTCTGCCGTTTGTTAAGATGCATGTTCTAGTCCCTGTTAATACAAGGAGTCGTGCAAAAGATTCCAGGTGTGTTCTTGAACATCAAACCCTTTCACCGGCAACCACGGTGAGAAATAAAATATCTGCTCTTGGCATATGGGATTCCAAACTCCATCCATCATGGCTGCAGAGACTTATGGAAATTTTTAGAACAGCTGAATCGCCATCCGGGTGTAGTGGACAAACTAGAGTTGGACTTTCTTCCATTCTCCGAGAACAATCCTTCCCTTACCCTCCGGTCCACGAAATGAGATTAAGAGGCCATTTCCTTTCGATGAGCGAGAACAGAGAAAAAGCGACTGATTCAGCTTCCCCGTAGAAAGCGAGTTTTATACCTAATGAAGGCCTAATCAGACTGAAGGTCTCTTATTGGATGGGGTCGGGCGACATTTCGGCCGCCTCATAAATTCGGAGCGTGAAGGTCCTGCCCGGGGGAGAGTCTGGAGTGGAACGACCCTTCGTAATCAACTTCGTGAAATGGGTGATTTACCAGTGCTTGTTCACTTGTACGAGGCGTGTTGTTATCTTCTACTCCATTCTTCTGTACGCGTGCACTGCAATTGCGCCCATTGTTAAAGTCAAAACTTCTGATTAGATTTTAAGGCCAGCAAGACGAAAGCACTATAACACACGAACAAATGAATTAAAGATTAATTTGCCTTACGAACAGTCTTTTTTTTTTACACGTAACAAGCCCACCTAAACGAATTTATTAATTTTCATACCAAAAACATGATTTATATAACCTCAATACTATACATGTATTTTTGAAATTTGATTACATTTTAAGAATAACTTCCAGTAGAATAAATAAATATTAGCGCATTTTTGAGACAGATTCGTAAGTAATTCCGGCAGCTCTTCAGATTTAAATGATTTGGTTTACTTAGAAATTTATGAAGAAATAAAAAAGAATGATACTCGCAAATATTGCTGGATTTTATATCAAACTCTACAGCTCCTGACTGTACGCAAATTATTTTTAGTTATTTTACATTAATGGAAAGAAGTTAATTTTGCCTTTCCCTCAACTGATATATAGCCTTTTCACTTCCTTCTACGAAGTAAAAAGGAAGTATTGTAAACGCAAAAAGTTTCAGGCAGCATATTTCAACGAAAATATCCAATTTGACCGCTATCGAATGCAACTTAACGACGTTTTTGAATGACATCTGTACGTAAGGACAGAATAAAAGACTTTTTCCCTCCAAAAAAATTATGAAACTGATTTAAAAGGAATTTTGAAGAGAATTTTTCGTGGGGTCTGTGCGTACGTAGGTACGTATCTCGCATAATTAAAACACGGACGTCGGAAAAGGTGAAATTTACAAGTCTTCGATTGCTAATCATAGTTGGAAATTTAATCACAATTTCGACTTCGGATGTACAAAAATTACCCAGAAAGCTTCTTCCACCGGAAAATTAGATTTTCTTGAAGCTTTCCCCATTAGCAAAAATTTACCGTGTTTACTTAAAGATTTAAATGATTTAAACTACTAAGGCTTTTAAATTATCCTAATTTTTCAATTTTCGTTATTATTTCTACTAACGATGGCGCTACTCTGTGTTTTCTCTCTCGATTTCTTTCGTGTATAAATATGTTCTTATCTTGGTTTTTCAATTTAAGATTTCTTTGCTCCTGATGAAGAGGGACTTTGTTCGCCCTCGAAATCGATATTCTATGCTAAAAATCTACGTCTAACACAGGTTGTTGCTTCACTTTTATAATTTATTTGAGGCATGTTTCTCTTCTGTCTTAAAGAAAGAATTTTTATAAAATACTTATTTCTACAGCCAACCGATATTCAGAAACTTTTTAATTATTTATTAGATTCTTTGCACCAAATTTGTTGAGAAATTTGTTGATAATGCTTCAATGCCCTTGTTGCCAAATCCCGTGCAAAATTCCCCACCATTACCACGTATCATCCAAGATACTTCCTGTGAGAAATTGTCCTCTTCCCATTCCCCACTTTCTTTCACAGTGAGACTCGTGCTTATGTTTGTGTTGCGTCTTTCACAGTGTGAAAAAATAACCATTTTTTGAAAAGCAATACCTCATATGATTGCGTTTGTACGACCTGTTATTGAATCTCTACGAAAAAGTGGTTCACTTGGCGGTGGCGGTGGTGCTGGATGTTTCGGGAGAGAGCACGAGAGAGGATATCCATTTTGCATACTCCAACAAGTATTGACAAGACCCGAAGAACTGTAAATGGATTTGCATAAGTACATACGCGAAACGAAGTGAGAATTTTGGTGTCACGGGGAAGTTACTTGTCGCGCAACGGGCGGTCTCCGTGTTTGAACTGTCCAGCTTTCAAAAAGGTACCACAAGATAACCGAGGCTGAAAAGAGGCATCCGCTTGTTATTACTATAGATATGACAGTCACTTTACTATAATTTTTTAGTTTCCCTGGGATTCCCATGATTTCAAATCTGCTGTCTGATTTTCGAAATTAAAAGAAATCTTGTTCTTGATTTTTAAACCGCCAGATTTTAAATACGCTTCCAGCATTGTTAACCCAAAGGGTCAATTTGCCCAGAAGGTCTATTAATTTCGTTTTGCCATTTTGCTTTGATTCACTATAAATGGCGAATCACTTTTTAAATTGTTGCCACCAAATATTATTCGCTCTGTATTATATTTATAGAAATTAAATCATGAAGAACCTGTATAAATGTATGTATGTTTCTCGCATTGTGATGAAACAGCGGTACCCACAGCCATCAAATAATGTAATCCTTCCCTCAAATATGGGCATATGGAAGCCCGAATTGGAATTTGTTCTATCATCTATTTCATATTTTGTAAGTCTTTAACGAATTTTTGATTAAGAAACTCAACAATTTCAAAGCGAGCCATGGCAACACTGTACGAAAAATAAAACATTTTTAACTCCAGTGCGCCAGACTGTGTATCGGAAATTCTAAAGATATGCTCTTTTAACTATTTTGTGATGTTGTTGAATTGAATTTTATGGTTTAAGTGCGAAGAACATGATATTTAATAAATAAAGGTAACACACGAAACTTTATAAAATCGCCCGTTTAGACGTAATTAAAAATCTGAAAGCTTTCATATAAATATATATATTCAAATCTTGATTTATGGAAGTTCACCTCGAAGACTATTAATTTTGTGAGATACTCAACCTCACACTTGACAGAAATTGCCTGTGTGAAAAATCACTTGCTTATCAGACAACTGAAATTATAATTTTATCACCATGATAAACTCTGATGTTGAGGATATATAATGTGTCGAGTGAATTTATTTCAGATTTAACACTATAAAATCCGATTACACTTTCTTAAATTATAACATAGTTCTTATAATTCTGAAACAGTTAAAATCAGAGATAAAAAACAACATATATTGAAACAAATGCTCTCTGATTTAGGTTAAAATAACACGCCGAACAATGATTACTTTAGAAGTCAAACAACAAAAACCAGTGTTATATTTGCAAATTTCCGAGAAACTTGCAGAAATTTGCACTTTCACAGCTGAGGAGGAAGGTTCTGCAGTCAAATCATCGAAACTAGTCCTGGAAAATTTACAAATATAATGCTGATTTTTGTTGTTTGACTTTTAAAACAAAAGCTATTTTGTTAACATTTAAGAAAATGTTATATGTTTGAGAAAATGATAATTCATATATGACGCACTTACACCATGGCGATTATTTATTCCTTACAATTAGACTGTTTGCACCAAGTTTGATGGGTGGCCGCCATTAAACTTGGTCTCTTTCACAGTATCGGTATTCTGATGATGCTAATTATTAGTTTGAAATAAATTGTTATGCCGTGAGATGAGATTTAAGGAAATCAAAATCGTAACATCTACAATGAAGTGCCGAAAGCAGCTCTGAAAAATAAAGACGAGTTTATTACAGATGGCTAAAAGAAAGATAAAAAATTGTTACACCTCTATTTCAATGTATACTGTTGTTGTGGTTGTTATTGTGAATAACCTTGCTAGTTTGATATCAGAACTAGCCCACGAAATTCATAGTGGCAAGGAGGCAAGATTGCGCCTGTCGTTGCCAACAGCTTTGGGCTCCTCACGACTTTGCTCAGTCCCCCCCCAATTTTGAAGAAGAGCATCCCAGGGGGACGCTCCAGAAGGTCCCCACCCCCCTTCGTTTACCGCCAACCTCTCGAAAGGACTTTTGGCTCGCCGCATATTTTAAGTGCCCCCATACTGCACAGACAGTATACATTTACAAACATCCACGCTTTCACCGGGATTCGAACCCGGGCCCTTTCGGTACGGTAATCAGAGTTACTAACGACTATCCCGTTTGGGTGACATAAGTATATTACAAATTGCATTAGTCACAGCAATTAGAAACAGAAACGGAATTTCAGTTATTCTAACACTGACCAGTACAAGGTAAGCATTCTAAATTTCTTAGTGCCCATTAGTGACTAATGGATAAAGCCGGGAAGCACCTGTGATTAGTCCTAGATTCGTATCCAGCAAACGGTGATTAGTCCTGGATTTCGTACCTGCTTCTTGTCTTCGCATGCTTAATGTGAATACTCGTAAGTTTGCTATTTGTTCCATGGGAAAATATCTATTCTAAGGCCCACAGTCTTCGTGCATTTTTCTGTAGTCAGTAATCAACTCTTTACTTTCCTTAAGTAAAGAGTGACATTATTTATTAGAAAAACATGTTATTTATTTTAAATTAAAGCATCAGCGAAAAATATATTCACGAATTTGATCATAAATTCTAGTACAATAGATAAATAATAATATATCTGAAGGAATTCCTCAAACAGATATAATTAACTATAGGCGTATATCTCGTTTTTAACCGGCATTTTCTGTAACCAGAAACATTAGATATTACAGATGCAGAAAAACTGCGGGAATTACACAGCAGAGTAATCTTGGTGCTATCTAGAAATTTATGTTGTCAATAACAACGCATAAGCATTGTTAAAGGCTGTAGTAAAACTCGGGATAATAATGTAGTTAATATAAAAAAGGAAAGTAATGTAGACACTATAACAAATAGAGTAATATATTGGAATTACAGAATTGTAATTTAGTACATTCTGCAGAAAGAAAAAAAATGTGCAGAATTTAATTAGATTGGAGTGGCATTTATATTTGAACCAATTTAAGTAGGTATTTTCTTCCTCCTTTCTGCAAGCTTTCGTGGTGTAATAGTAGCACACTCGGCTCATTTTCGAGAGGTACAGGTCCGAGTCCAGGCGAAGGCATTGCTCATTTAGCGTATTTTCTGCTTCAAAATAGCCTAATGACTCTACACTGGGGCCCGAACTGGAAAAAGGTGGTGGATAATTCTTCACCACCAGGATTTAGCGGTTGGGTCTCCTAATCACCAGTCGCTCTTTAAAAAGGGGAAGTATTAATTTAGAAGTCAAACAACAAAAATCACCGTTATATTTTCAAATTTTCACAGGACTAATTTCGATGGTTTTACCGAACCATCATCCTCAGCTGCAAAAGCGCAAATGAACGAGATAAAATAAGAAAACCTGGACAGGAGATAAGCCACTGGCGCCATCTGTTGATGAAGCCAGAACTAAAGCATAATTTCTTTAAAGGCTGAAGGCAAGATTTTGTGAAAATTTGAAAATATAACGCTGATTTTTGTTGTTTGAATTAATATTTGTTCGGCGTGTTATTGTACTTAATTAAGGGGAAGTACGTAAAGTATTCTCTCCGTCGTTTCCGCATGCCTTCCTGGTGTAAAAGTATCCCAGTCGGGAGTATTCGAGGCCCCAGGTTCGAGTCCCGGCGACGAACTCCTGGATTCATGTGTAGACAGGTTGATTTAGGTTGATTTTTTATGCACTTCTGCGTCAAAGTAACAGAATGAATCTACAGTGGTCCCCAAAATAAAGGGTGGTGGATGATAATTCTTCACCAATATGATTTGTCAGTTGGGTCTCCTAATCACCAGTCATCCTTTAAAGGGGGTCTCCCTCTTTTCTGCATGCCTTTGTAGTGTAATGGTAGCGCATTAGGCGCGTATTCGAGAGGTCCAGGTTCGAGTTCCAGCGAAGGCATCGTTCATTCATTCTGTCTGCATTTTCAGTAATACTTAATGACTCTACAGCATAGATTTTGTAATACGTATTTAACGCATAATATTCCTATACAAGGTGAAATTGAAAATTAAGTCACAGTCTTATGCTTTATAAAAGAATATTATACCAACAACGCTACTGAAACGGACGAGCAAATACAAACTTACAAATCATGTTTTAGTTGAAGTGGTTCTTTTCTGGAAACCACGACCATTCGTAGCTTTCTGTTATGCGATTTTGAGATGTATCTCCTTAATACAATCATTTGGAAATGGAGAGATGAACATCTTTGCAGTCCGTATATTTAGGTTGATTTTCTCGTAGCATACTTTTAGGCTCATCCTCTTCTTGATCTGGGGGAAAAGGACTCCATTTTTTTTTTTTTTTTTTTTTTTTTTTTTTTTTTTTTTTTTTACTTTTCTTCGAGTTGATTTGAAATCGATCACCGCGGGTTCTGAATTCTGTTTAGATCTTATCGGATTGGTGAGGCCATCCTACACTTTCGAAATGTCTTTATGAGAAATAAAGAAAAAACGAAATTGGTGATGCTTTAGAATAAATCGAACGAAAATTCTGTTCTCCTGTGTAAAGGGGAAATTTTAGATCTTGAATATGTTATTTAAAATTTCTTTTCTTGAAAATCTAAGGAAAGTGTCTGTGTAATAAAAAATATCCTTACTTTCTCAGATAACTGCAAATTTATCTCAGTATGAGTTCTTAAAAAATAGAATTCACATTGTAGAGTCATTAGGATTTGTTTGAAACACTCGCAGGGATTCGAATCTGGACCTCTCGAATACGCCTCGAATGTGCTACCGTTACAACATGAAGGCATGCAGAAAGGAAGGGAAAAATACCTTATAATATTAATAAGAGTTACGACAAATTTTATATTGGGAACCGGCATGACTCTAGCATATTAATAGTTTAAGAATTATAATGCCTTTATAGTAAATTTGTTATATTTTTACATTTTATTGCATTTTATATTGTAACTTTTAACATTTATATATATTACCTGCTCATATAATAGGTTTTTAACTTTATTAATGGGTGGCGTACGTTGTTTGGGGAATTCATAGGATCCACATTTAAAACTGAAAAACAACGTAGACTGTAGAACGTTTTTAGACTACTTTGCTTTGCTGTGAAAAAAATCTGATGTGTACACCACATGATAACGCAGCAAAAATACTGATAAAAACAATAGCTTTTATTACAAGCTGTGACTTCTAGTTGCAACCAAACCATGAGTCCTAAGGAAATATAACTTAGGAAACTGGAAAACTGGAAAAGAATAACTTTTTCTTATAATAGAATAAATAAGTAATTTCTTGATTGCTAGACATATTTAAGACATTACTAAATTTTTCACTAGACCTTACAACAAAAATGTAATAAAGCACTTTCCGCTCAGCTAATACTTTTGGTGAACTATATTTCTGTTTTATCCTGGTCAGCTATTTTCTCTGCCATTTGCATTATCTACTCTATACTCCTTTTATACTATACAATAATATCCTTACATCCTTGCCCTTATCCTTACAACTGCGCTACTCAGTGACTGACTACTTCCTTGTTCAACTCTATACCTAAATTGGAACTGACAATAAAACTATCATGCTTACCATTACTATACAGAGGCTTTTCATGCATTTTTTAGACTACTTTGCTTTGCTGTAAAAAAAAATCTGATGTGTACACCACATGATTTCCTTGTACAGAATATTTAATGATACGCAATTTTCCTGCATTTCATTTAAACATATTGAATTTACAGTTAACGAATTTTGAATTAAATCTACTTCGTCGATAGCGCATAAACAACATAATAGAATAAATGCACTTTTTAAAATTCACTATATTTATTTATCATAGCGACACTTCGGCGCTAGATTCACTTAACAGCGTTACGTCTCATTCATTTTATAACTCAGAATGCACAAAAATTATATCTTCTGAAAAATTAACACATGTTCTATTCAAATACTATAATAAATCTAAAACAAATAAAAAGAAAACAGTTTTTCACAGACGATTCAGCGCCGCTTACCTATTGCGCATGCGCTACTAATGAATTCAGTTCTCACCTCGCGGCAAGGCAAAAATACATAAAAATTCAAAATATTTTCATTAAACATTAAAAGATATAGAAAAGCATAAAGAAACCAAGTGCAGTTAAAACAATTAAAAAACAATTTTTACAATTAAAATTACAGTTTCTAAGCAAAAACAAGCTAATAACTTAAATAATTTAATTCGCAATTATAAAAGAAGATTTTGTTGTTGCGAAACTTAGTTTGATTATATTGGCGGCAAATCCACTAGTCTACTAAGTTTCAAATGTAAACAAATATGGCTTCCATGCTAAAAGAAAAATTAGGCTTAACCCCACTTAAACTTTTAAATTATTGTAAGCTGCTTTGCCATAGTTAAATAAACTAAACCAGCCCTTTATTTATAACCAAAATGGAAGGATGAGCTGCCAATCTTGACGCTTGTGAATATTAATATCTTATCTCCATCAAAGAATTTTGCTCGGAAATGGTGCAACTGCTTTTCGAGCATTTCCGACCTTTTCCGAGATTTGAATTGACATAGCTGCTGATAAATTTACGTCATTAGAAAGAACTCCACTACACAATAAAGAATTTTCCTGCAAATTATGCAGACAGAAAGTGATATTTCAATAAAGGGGACAAGGAAATTTTCCTCTCTCAGAAAAAAATTCAGAACCCCGAGTCAAAAGGTCAAAAGTTAATTTGGGGCAGAAATAAAGGGAAGGCATTCTCTGAAAAATAGAACGCATCTGAAGCTATGACAGTGAAAGATATTTTCCTTCTTTCTAGATCTGATTAATTAAAATTTAAATTTAATATATTTCCAAGTAACCACAATCCATGTTTTTTCTGTCTCAAATATTCAGCAATTAACGTTTTTTCGTGAATTCGCTGCATTTTAAAAAATGAATACATAAATAAAAGGAAACAAAAATCTGAAAGTTTTCAGATTTTATATTACGCCCAAAGGGGCTTTTTCTTAACGTTTTGTGTGTTACTTTTATTGATTAGATATCATGTTCTTCGCACTTAAACCGTAAATTCAATTCAACAGCAATATCACAAAATAATTTTAAAAGAAATCTTTAGAACTTCCGATACACAGCCTCTCGCGCTGGAGATAAAAATGACCCCCAACTAGTATTAAATTTAAGAAAATGTGAAATAGATAATAAAATAACTTCGAAATTCAAAATTCAGGCTTCCGAGTGCCCATGTTCAGTTGAAGGACTACGTTATTCAAAATTGGATGGTTCTAGGTACCGTCGTTTTTTCACTTCGTTTTCCGAGAAACATTCATGCACATTCTTCATTATTTAGTTTCTTTAAATATAATGAATGGCTATAGTATTTGGTGACATCAATTTGAAAAGTGAACCAATGCAGAAAATGAAAAGACGCAAAATGCTGTTTTGAGATTAATAAGTTCTTTGGCCCAAAACAATGTAACTGGAATAGCAAATTAAATTCTTTGTGCTAAAATATGAAAAGTAGGTTATAGCGTCTCGTATTCTTAGAGAGCATAAATTAACGAGATTATAGCAGACTATATGAGGAATTATCCTTTTGTAGGGCAAAGTACAGAGAAGGTTATAAAGAACCGTTTATTAACTTACTATCACAGATGGCACCGCCCTGTGCTCACAAAAAGGCAGCAGTTTTGTCTTAACTTAAAAAGTTACAAGTAACTTAAAATAGGATTAAACTAACCTAACGGCCTTTCACAGGTTACTTATGTGCAGTCAGGCTCTGACTCGTAAAGGTCGGCGTAAACAAGCCTAATGGCTAGAAACGCTCAACGCCACAGAAATCTCATCGCTGGTAAATTAGAGATAGCAATGTGGCCTTCAGGCGGCAGAACAGACTCCCCTCTCTTTCTGAATTCAATTTCAAAAAACCTGCCCATAAATACTAACTTTTTTGTACCTCATTTGAATACACGTTCGCTGACTCATTAACATTCTGGCAAGAAAGCGTTAGTTGAAAAACGAGAATCATTTCAGTTGGCACCATTGTTTCAATATGAATGGCCACACAGATCTCCAGACCTGGGAAAGTTGTTTCCGAAAATACAAGTAAATGCTAGATAAATTAAATAAATCCCCACTAGGTAACTATAGATTAATGCCAGAGTCCTCCAAGAAAAACGTACATTTTGAGCATTTGAACGCATACTAGAAAACAGTGTTAAGTTACGCATAATAAACTGCTCACCGTTTTAAAAATAATTCAAGATTTAAAATATTTTTACACTTTTAAAATACAATACCATCACCTTGTTGACTGATGACCTTTTTACTGACGCCAGTAAAAAAATTTAAACGCATCGTTTTTACGCATATGTAAAGCAAGCTAATAGGACAAAAATTCATGAACTTATTTATTCTTATTTTTGAAGAATTAACGTAAAATTTATTTTTGAAACAATTTTATATACATTATTTACTTACAGTTATGTTCACCAGATGGTCTTGCTGCATTTTAATGTGCTGAATATATAACTTCTGAAATGTTACAGTCAAATGCCATCAGTTTGCTCACCTCTTACGAAACATTATTCTTAACATAAATGAATAACCAATATTTGATTTTGTGACATCAATCGAGATGGAAAATCATCCCAAGCTGATTCTCTCTTATTGTCCAATTTCAGCTAAAATGGATGAGAAACCATCACTGATAAACCTACACTTTTGATATAAATGGCCTTACTGATCTCCAGACCTGGTATCAATTTTTTTATTATGGTTCCTGAAATCCTAAGTATAACTAAAGTTACGGGTATATAGATATCAACCAACATCAATAGCAATGTGAAAAGAGGTCATGTGACGGCATGTATCAATGATTTCTTCAGAAATCCTAATTTGGCTGTCTATTCGCTTATCAACAGTGCTTAGGTTGTCATATTTAGTATTTATAAGATATTTTGTTTTCTTTTATGGTTAAAATGCCATTTTCTGGGCATAATCTAATTAAAATTTTGCATACTATAATTTTGCATATTTGCATACTATACTATTTCCCGTAGTTAGAAAATGTTATTGACTTTATGTGTCTCTATACCAATTGCTTTATTACATACTAGTAATATACTCATTCCTCGCAAGGGCGAAAAAGTTAAGGAAAATTATTTCTTTACGAAGCATAAAATGTTAGATAAGTTCATGGAATTACTAAGGACAAAGATCAGCACTGAAAAAGTGAAAAACCCTTCACGTAGTAAAAAAGTGTAATGTCATATATAAAAAATCTGATGTGTACACCACATGACTTCCTTGTACGGAATATTAAATTATACGCATTTTTTCTTGCATTTCCTTTAAACATCTTAGATTGAATTAAACCTACTTCGCCGACAGCGCATAAACCACAATAGAATAAATGCATTCTTTAAAATTCACTTTGTTTACCATAGCGACACTCTGGCACTAGATTTACTTAACAGTATTATTATTTCGTTCATATTATAACTCAGAATGCACAAAATTTATATCATTTAAAGAATTATCTAATCGTTGCCACATGTTCTATTCAAATACAGCTAGAACTATGCATAAAAGATATTAAGCAAACAAAACAAAAAAAAAAAAAAAAAAAAGAAACAGTTTTTCACAGACGATTGAGTATTTCTCATTCAATTAATTCAGTTTTCACTTCACGACAAGGCAAAAATACATAAAAACTCAAAATATCTGTATTATAAATTACGAAGTAAATCTTAAACGCTTATTTCCGCGAAAAAATTCCATAAAGGATTAAGCATGATTTAAATAATAAATGAAGGCGTTATCTTTGTTGTTGCGAAGCTAAGTTTCTCTAGATTGGCAACAAATCCGCTACTCATCTGTTTCAAATGTAAACAAGAGCAATGGCCGCCATCAAATTAGGCTTAGCGGCACTTAAACAATTTTAAAATTGTTGATAATTCTAAAATATTGCATACAGATTTACTAAAGGCATAGAACGTTCTGAGGCTACTGGTTTTTGAGTTATGCGAGATACGTATGTACGTACATACGTTCGTACAGACGCTAAGAAAAATTCTCTTCAGAATTCATTTTAAAGCAGTTTTTTAGATTTTTTGGAGGAAAAGAGTCTTTTATTCTGTCCTTACGTATATATATCACGCAAAAACATCGTTAAATTGCATTCGAAAGCGGTCAAAGTGGATATTTTCGTTGAAATATGCTGCCTGAAGCTTTTCGCGATTACAATACTTCCTTTTTACTTCGTACAAGGAAGTAAAAAAGCTGATGTGTACACCGCCTGACTTCCTTGTAAGGAATATTAAATTATACGCATTGTTTTCATTTAAACTTTTATAAAATTTTCATTTAAACTTTTATAAATTTATTATACGCATTTCATTTAAACTTATTTCCTCGAATTTCATTGGAGATAGCTTTCTCATTCAATTAATTCAGTTCTTCCTTTGCGGCAAAAAATAAAAGGCAAATTATATAAAACCTTAAAATATGTTTATTAAAAATTGAAAAATATAAAAAAGTATAAAACATAAAATACAGTTAATACAATTTTAAAAAAAATCGCAATTAATGATAGAGTTTCTACGCAAAAACGAACAATTCGACCAGCGGGCAAAAAAGCAGATTTTTCGGTGCACAAAACTGAAAGTTTACTTTTGGTAACCACTCGGGAAAAAGACATGAAGGTGCAGAAGCTGACTTAATTCAAAAAACAAATAGGGCTGCTGTGGTAAAAAATTAGGCTTAGCCGCACTTAAACAACTTTTAAATTGTTGATAATTGCGCAAGTATTGCATGCAGGTTAACTACAGGCATAAAAACCTTAACCGGAAGATAAGAACAACAAAATTTCAATCATTTTAAAGCTAAAATTGCGCAATTTACCAACATATGAGAATATAAAAAACTGAGCTTACGAAATCGAATAATAGAGTGGGTATATATATACATATATAAGTTTGGTGCAGCCGATTGCAACCAAAATGGGAGGTGTACGACCTACACGTTAAAGCGGTCTTTATATAAAATTTCAACGTTCTGAGGCTACTCGTTTTTAAGTTACTTGAGATACATACATACGTACTTCGGTAGATACAGACGTCACGAAAAAAATCTCTTCTGAATCCATTTTAAATCAATTATATAATCCGTTTGTGGAAAAAGAGTCCTTTATTCTGTTCTTTCGTAGAGATGTCACCCAAAAATATCGTTCAATTGCATTCGATAGCGGTCAAAATGGATATTTTCGTTGAAATATGTTACTCGAAAATTTTCGCGATTATAATACATCCTTTACTTCGTACAAAGAAGAAAAGTTCCTCTTTTGACATTTCATTTTCTGGCAATTAAACCTGAAAACTCCGATGAAAACTGCTAATTTTGACGTTAATTTCAATGTAAAGTGAAAATTTTAATGTTATTTTATATTTTCAAATTCTATCACTGCTTTTTTTTAAAGAAATTCCAACTCTATTCTTGTTGTCACTCAAATATATTTCTTAAAATGTGTGAAAGAAAAGCATGCTAAATTTTGAAGCCAATAATTTCATGAACAATTATGCAGCTTCAGATTCAGCTGTTCTTCAGATTCTACTTATGCGTACTTTAGTAAGAAGTAAAAATACAGCGACGGAAAAAAAAGTATATTAGTAGAAAAACAGGGACATTTAATGGGAATATAATAATATTACACTTATAATAATAAAATTAAAAATTTAACATTTAAAGCAGCTTTAAAAGATAGTCATTTGCCTCAAAAACCAAGTTTATTGTCAAAATGTAGCCAAATTATTGTAATTTTCCTTAAGACTTATCTATAACAATCTCTCTCTCTCTTTCGGGTTAGCGATAAAGTTGCTGAATATTGGAAGTTCGACCGTGTTTCGATTCCTTTCAAACGGCTGCATGGGCATTTCCGTGGTTTTCGCTATGTGTTGTAGAGTCATTAAGATTGTTTTTCTTGACGCATGAGAAAAGAAAAATGTGTGATGTTCTCCCCGGGACTCGAACCTGCACCACTCGAATACGCGCCGAGTGTGTTTAGTGTTATTTAAAGATCATGATCAGTGACTCAAGAAGCGCAAACAGAAACAAGTAGAACATTTTCCTAAACATCTAAATACATAAAACTTTTTAATATAATTTCATCTTCATTTGTTAAATAATTGAAAATTAGCAAAGCTTAAATTAATATGAATAAAATAATTTAAAGTACGTAATTGCAAGCAGTATTATATGAAATTAAAGCACCGTGTGTAAACATTTTGAGAATTCACCTTTTTATTTGTTGTTTATGTACACTAATCGAATCAACGAATGGCGCTGCCTATGAATACTATAAATCTAACGACTTATCTAAATGCCACATCTAAATTTCTGCAAGCACTGGTTCAATTATGATTCTATGATCAAATACTCAATCTAGTTTTAAAAGGATTTATTAAATACTAAGCAAATTAATCTAATCTAGAATCTAGAATCAAATCTAATTTTACATCTCATGAGCAGCGTCCTAGTTGCGTCATAACAAATAGAAAGTCAAGTTCTCACTGTTGCCATTCCGAGGCAGAGAAAAGTTTGTTTCTAATCAAATCGGAACATCGTCATAGGGAAAGTTTCTAGTCAAACCGGAACATTTGTTAATATTTAACTATTTACACAGTTACATTAAATACAAAGATTTGATATTATCTCATTAATCACCAAGAATGTTACAGTTATGACAAAGAAACTTTACAAATATTTAAAACGTTTCAAAAACGTTTTCTATATTTCAATATGGAATTTTGCCACTAACATTACTTACTTACATCTATGAATATCATGATTTTGTAATGAAATCCCATAATGTGACATTTCTACTTTTCATTCCATTACTCCATTTATGTATGATGTAAAGAAAATAACAGGATGGGAAAACAGACATATCATTATTCTCTTTTATGACATTTCTGTTTTTATTATTCTGCTTTTCATCCTATTATTTTATACTAGCCTTTACATTTGAAAATACTTGTTTCAAAAGTTTCTATCGTATTGAAAGAATTTCAATAACATTTTAGCTTAAATAAAATAAGTTACGTTCGTAACGATATTTATCCAATATTCTTTTGGAAAGAAATTTAAGTATTCTATCTAATTATTCCATTTCTGTGATTCCAAAGAAGAAGAATTCATTTTTATTCTTATGTAAATATGAAAAGAACGATAGAATTCTCTCGGATTTATTTAAGTTTAGATTTAACGTTGTTTCTGCGAAATTCTCAGTCATGAATTCGTGGCATTAAGACAGCAACTGCGGTATGTAAACGTTCAAGGTTATTCAAATTACTTGTAAATATACTGCATTTTCTCAGAAATATTACAAAAAGAAAGCAGAATACAAATATATATTTTATTTTAAACATTAAATATACATGAATGCTAATAACAAAGCAATTATGTGAATTCATGACAAGTGACAAGGGACGGAGGACTTGGGCAGGTTCTCTCTCCTTTGTGGTGTAATTGTAGCACATTCGGCGCGTGTTCGAGAGGTCCAAGTTCGAGGCCCGACAAATGCATTGCACATTTTTCACGTCTCCCAGCATCAAAATAACGTAATGATTCTACAGTGGCGCACGAAAAGGGACAGTGGATCATCCAGGGGATTTTTCACATTTGGTCATTTCAAAAGCGTATTGTCCAGATGTCGATCTACAACCTTCCTTGGACTTCGGAAAACTGTTGAAGAGGAATGGGATAAAATAGCCTTCTTTCGATAATGGAAAAACGGTTTATTGTCTTGGAAATTACGGTATAGAAAAATAGTGGAAGAATAAGGGGTATCGAATGAAACATTTAAAACACAAAAATTCCAAGTTAAATGTTTTTGTAAGTGCAATAAACGTCGTCAAAAAGTATGCGAATAGCCTTAGTATTAACATGTGTAAGTTAACTTTCAATCACCTAAAAATTAAATTAATCTTTGATTACGAAAACGCAATTACGAAAATTATTGTTCACGCTTAGATTTAATTCTAAATGTTAGCAACAAGCCAAGCCACGTGAATAAATAATCGCTTAAGTAATAGAGCACATAAATTGGTTTATATTTCAGCATCTACAGTCTATAGCAAAGCAAAAGAAAAACTAGCGAGGTTAAGAAACGCAATGGCGGTGTTATCTGTTACATCTATTAATCTCTATAGATCTTCTTTAATCTCAATTGGTCCACCTGCGATCGAGCTGTAAAGTCTCTGCACACTGATAGTTTAATCCGAGGTTCGATTCCCACGAACGGGCAGGCTCCACGATCATTTTCGGGGTTTTCCATATGCATAACGTGTAGACGAGCCTGTTGTCATTTGAAAGTCCTTCACGAAGGCATCCCTCCTCTTAGGCTGATAGCCTTCAATGTTTTTCCGTAATCACATAAACCAAACTAAACTTTAATCTCAATTTTATACTTCTCGGTTGAGGAAAATTCTTGCTCTATGGATTAAGAAAAACCGTACTACATGGGTGCGGTTTAAAAAAAAAATGAAAGCAGCTTCAAAACCTAACCGATTAATCGAATTCCGAAAATTAATTTTTACACTTTTATTTCTATCCCATAGGGCGTTAGTTCAGAAGGGCTTATACCATTTGGGCTAGTAATAAAAGTGCAATTTCGTTTTGGCAATTTGCGTTAATCGGGGAATCACTTTTTAAATTGTCAGCACCAAATATTAGAGGCCCAGTATTATATTTCAAAAAATTAAATAATGAAGAACCTTCATAAATATATGTATTTTTATCGCATTGTGATAAAACAACGGTACCTAGAGCCATCCAGTTTTGAATAACGTAACGTCTCCACCCGAAACTGGGCATCTGGAAACCCTAATTTGTAATTTGTTTCATTATCGATTTCATATTTTGTAACACTTTAACGGATTTTTGATTAACACACTCTCATGATTTCAAAGCGAGCGATGGCAACACTGTACGGGGAGGGAGGGAATTGTCTCCACCGCGCGAGACTGTGTATCGGAAATTCTAAAGATGTGCTCATTTTAAAATTATTTTGTGGTATTACTGTTGAATTGAATTTTATGGTTTAAGTACAAAGAACATGATATTTGGTAAATAAAGATGTAAAGATTATGTTAATTTACCTAACAGTTAAATTTCGAGTTAAAATTACTTTCCTATCTCTCCTTAATTTCAAGCTTACAACTTCCGGCCAGAACGTATTTTGCGTAATCGCGTTTGAATACAAATGAAGAGAAGTATTTAACTGTGAAGTTTACTGACTTCGTTAGAAAGTCAGTTATTCTGACTAGCACGTGTTTGCCTTTTCAGGCTGCTCTCTCTCTTAAGCTATTAATACGCTAGGCCGTAATTTAGGCCCTTGCTAGCTTCGTCGTTTAGGTAACATTTACGGTTAACTTCTTTAGAATCTTGATACCATCGGCTATATCTTTTTTTTTTTTTTTAGTTAAGAATAGTTTAGTTCTTAGTTTCTTAAGTTCAAGCTCAAGTGGAGGCTTTGTTCTAAACTCCAAGAAAGGAGTCGTCTGTTAAAATTTATTGGAATAATAAAGGGTAATTTTCACCCTTGTTACGTTTTGTTCTCTGTCTCACGGACTCAAGCAGTTATTCGCTTATCAGCTCCTAAGATTCCTTAACTTTAGCTATAGATTGAAACACTTCAGAATCTTACAAAGGTAAAACTCCAAACGTTAAAAAAAATATTAATGTATAATGTATAATGTATTAATGTGTAATGTATAATCTGAAAGCTTTCAGATTTTTTTGTTTTGTTTTTTATATTAAATTAATTTTGAAATTGCGGAAAGTAATATATTCAAGATTGGTTAAAAATCATTTTCCTTAAGTAAGCTTATTATAATGATTCACTCTGAATTGATTTTTGTTGATTACTGTTGTCTTAAAGAAATGTTCAGTACCAATTAAAATGATGTCAGAAATACTGGCTGCTTTCAGCAATGGTCGTCTTGAGAAGGTGACTTACACGACATGGTCTGCTGAGCCTGATTATGTTTTCTGTTTACCGCAACGAAAAAGATACCCACTTACATTTCACTGGCATGAATAACCTTTAAGAATTTTCCGTCCACATAGTGAATGAAATTTGTCTTTAAGTAAAACTAAAGCTCAGATGTAAAAAAAAGCATTCTTTCAAAATTCCATGTATGGTTTGCTGTAATGAAATTTACTGAAAGTTGAGTCAGTGTCTTTGGGTTTTTAAATCCAACTTCATTCGAGAGGAGTTCACCTTTTCCAAAACACATTTACGGAAAGTCGAGCCACATTCCGAGCTGCCTTCTGGAAACATTCAAAAGGATTTTCGGAAAAGGAAAAGGAAGGTTATCTTTCCCTTTTTAGTTCACT
The DNA here is from genome assembly GCF_044657685.1 of Stegodyphus dumicola. Lineage (NCBI taxonomy): Eukaryota > Metazoa > Arthropoda > Arachnida > Araneae > Eresidae > Stegodyphus > Stegodyphus dumicola. The sequence continues at coordinate 223,981,787 of NC_140773.1, read as the reverse complement.
CACCGGACTCGAGGTTCAAATGGAAAGAACCCCCGTTGAATTATTCATGGAGCCCTGTGGTCAGCCCCCTCATGCATTTGGATTTGTATATCACTTAGCTGCGTCCCGTAATTTCATTTCAGAAATGGAATTGGATTATACCTACCCTGGCTGGAGGATTTTGAGGGGCGAAAGGGGGCGTGGAGGGACCGTCAGATGATTCGATTTACATGAGCAGCGCCACGGTGGTTCAGGTGTTTTTTAGGGGTCGGGTCCGGATGGGCAAATAAGAATGACCGGCAATTCTGCGACGAATAAATGCCACTGCGCTGCCTCACATGAATGGAAACTGCTTATTATTAATAAATGGGTGGACCGCGACCATCTTTTATTTCGAAGGTATTCCAAAGAGTTCGTATAAGGATCTGTAAAGAAAGCAGATGCAGATACAACAATAGCTTTCTGCGTAAAATAAATGGGTGGTCCAAATGAAGAGATAACCGCTGTAATCCTTCTCTAATAACGATGCAAAAGATAAGATTCATAGTCATACATTTTTCAGTCTGATGCAACAAATCCGCTACTCTGCTGTTTCAAATGTAAACAAGCAATGGCCGCCATAAAAAATTGTAGGTTTAGCGGCACTTAAACAACTTTAAAATTGTTGATAATTCTAAACATATTGCATACAGATTTACTAACGGCATAAAAACCTCAACCGGAAGATAAGAACAACATAATTCAATCATTTTTAAAGCAAAAATTGTACAATTTACAAACATATAAGAGTAAAGAATCTGAGATCACTGAGCCCGGTAACAGAGTGGATATATATATAAATATATTTATATACGTTTGGCGCGGCCGATTGCACGCAAAATATGAGGTGCACATCTACATGTTATAGCAGTCGTATATACAAAATTTGAACGTTCTGAGGCTGCTCATTTTTGAGTTATGCGAGATACGTACGTACGTACGTACGGACACCACGAAAAATTCTCTTCAGAATTCATTTTAAAGCAGTTTTATAATTTTTTTGGGAGGAAAAAAGACTTTTATTCTGTCCTTACGTACAGATATCACGCAATAACATCGTTAAATTGCATTCGATAGCGGTCAAAATGGATATTTTCGTTGAAATATGCTGCCTGAAACTTTTCGCGATTACAATACTTCCTTTTTACTTCGTACAAGGAAGTAAAAAATAAATATCCTTAATTGTAAGAATAACTAAACGTATCCAAATTCTCAGAAAAGCAAATGGTTTCGATGTCTCAGAAAAGAGAAGATATTAAAATGTTATTACTGTATTGGCACTTTTGTATTAAGTAAACTTATAGAGTCATTAGGAATTGTTTTCTGAAGTAGGAGGTATGAAACATGTGCAATATTCTCGTTGAGACCCGAACCTGGACCTCTCGAACACGCGCCGAGTGTGCTACCGTTACATCACGAAGGTATGCAGAAAAGAGAAAGAAAATGCTTAGATACTTCCCCTTTTAAAGTGCTAGGCATCCAGAAAGGAGGGAGAAAATACCTTATAAACTAATTTAACAAGCTTTCAAATTGTGCGTTCAGCGCTTCTAGCCGTTAAGTCTGTTTTGTCGACTTTTACGGAGTCAGAGCCATCCTGCGAGTTGAATTACCCTGTGTTCCATTAAGCTAAACGTACTTCATTTATTTTTAAGTTCATTATTATTTAACTTCTAAATTATTCCAAACCTAAGTTTGCAAATACTCATTTTGAGTCTTATAATTCGTCTTATAACATGTCTTTTCGTAGCATGTAGTGGGAGTGAGAGCCATTGGCCAGGCTACCGACTTAAAGTTTAACTAAGCGGATTTTGTCCCTGGTCAGTGGGATGGAAGGCTGTGAGAGCATTTTTTTTTTTTTTTTTTTTTTTTTTTTTTTTTTTTTTTTTTTCGATTTCAGAAAATAAGCTTACAGAATCACAATTTTTAGTGATACAGGTCATCTGAGTTACATAGGATGTTGGTTACATAGGATATTTAAATTAGCTAAATTACGATATCTTGTTTTGTGATGTTACATTAGACATAATTGCAGTTATTCTTGAAAGGTTGTACTTTATGTTACGTTTAGTGTTTCGTAGTAGTATCTTAGGTTTCATTTACATTACACTCTATATTTTTCTTTCGATACATGCGTTATGTTAGGATGTAGCACATTACACCCTACATTATATCGTACAGTACATTATACACGGAATTACTGGAAATTATTATATTAGAGTACATACATTATGTAAGAATACAAAAAATTAAATCATGCGTTATATTATTCAATACACTATGTTTGGAATTACGTTGACTACATTGCATAATATATAATACATTTTACTTTACTACGTTCGCTTTTCGCATACGTGTCTTTGACATATGAATCTGTCACGTACGTGTCTTTGACATAGAGCGCCTTACTGCAATACATAGCACATTACTGGCACTTATGATATTGTACACTACATACATGGTACTAATTACTTTATATAAAAATCACACATTTCTGAGGCTTTACTCAAAACTCTGGTGAAATTTCATATAAGGTTTTCTGTTAGCGGCTTGTGGAGATTCATTTAATTTATCTAACAATTAATTTTTATTTTAGCGCAATTTTCCTTTGATTCTCGCCTTCAACCCACGAGAATGTTATTTAGCTAGTGCGCGTGTATTCAAACGAAATAGAAAGAAGAAGTGCTTAAGGAAAGGGTACGGAATTATGTTTTAAGGGCGTGTTAATGAAGGCGATGTTGATATATGGATTTACTAGCGATTAGATTTCTGAGGCTTTAAGCGCTTCCATCCATTAGGCTTGTTTCGCCGACTTTTACGAGTCAGAGCCATCCTTCGCGTTAAATAATCCTGTGAGTCATTAGGCTAAACGTAAATACATTTTGTAAGTTCATTGTTACTTTTTTGAGTGAAGCCAAAAGTGTTGGCTTCTGCAAGCACGAGACGGTGCCATCTGGGATTATATTGAGTTAGTAAAAGGTTCTTTATACCCTTCTCTGGACTCTTAACACTTGAGGATCACACAGTCTTCTTGTGTCTCGATAGTTTATGCTTACGAAAAACACGAGAAGTTCTAAGCTAACACATGTTCAAGTAATGTGCAATCAGAATTACGCATTACAACAAATTTAAAAAAAATTTTCACCGAAATAAAATTTATTATTTTATGTCAATTATGAAAATTTTAAATTTATAAATTTCCAGAGCAGATAATGTAACAAATTCTGTCAATCTGTATACCGAAGCATTTGGCAGATTCTATATTTGAAAGCTTTAAAAGTTTAGCCTTAATTACCCGTCATAGACACCAGGTGGAATTTAGGTGAAAGGAATCTTGAAACATACCCTGTATTGACCACATCTGGCATGGATCTTCGCTCCGGATTCTTGTGCTACCTATTCACTCACAACAGAAAACGGAAAAAATGTCTTAGTTTTTTGCATCTTTCCCACCTAAAGGCGATTTAGATGAGTTATCACCACTCGCATAGTTCTATTTTAGTGATGAGTTAACAGTCATCACGTTTCTTTTCGTTCAAGCGCAGCAAGTATCGCTTGCAGGAGCTTAAGATGAGAGAAGGAATTAAAAAAAAAAAAAAAAAAAAAAAAAAAAAAAAACTGCCCTTGCGCGGAGTCGAACAGAGAACATTCAATGCACTTGACCTTGTGCTATCCACTTTAGCTCAAGGACATCTTTGGCTTTTGCAATTATCCATTATTATTATATTACTATCGGAAGTACCCGATAGCAGTTAAGTTAGATAGAAAAGTAACAATAGAACACAACAGAAAAACGATACCGCAGTAATCCTCCTCTAATAAAGATGCAAAAAATGCGATTCATAATCATACATTTTTCAGTCTGATGCGATATGGACCCACATAAAAACTTTACACAGAAAAATAAACTAACTCTCTCTCATTATATCAGCAACAATAGCACGCAGTTTTTTAATGATTTTCGTCTTTCTTATGAAATGGTCATAAAAGCTCAAGTTCCATCCAATATTTCACTTGCATTCAATTTTAGTCGATTAAATGTGGGAAAAAATTATCATAATTGATCAGAAATCAATAACGAGACAAATAAACATTCTGTATAGATATAGATATAGATATATTTAGTAAAACTTACAAATTTTTGATTAATAAACTCTACGATTTGAAAGCGAGCAGTAGCAACACTTTTCGAAATAAACCATTTTTATCTCCAACGCGTGAGACTGTTGCCACTCGAAAACATATGTGCGAAAATGAGTGTTTTCAGAGTTTTTAATTAATATTTCGGCTGATTAAAGTCGTACGAAGATGGGAACAGTCGAAGTGGCTTCCCACGAGATTTTGGAATCGGGAGTAATGTATTTAATGCTTGGAAAAATTATTTTTATTTCATTGTAAAACTTGGAAATTTATGATTAACAAACTCTACGATATGAAAGCGCTCGAAATAAAGCAGATTTTTATCTCCAGCTTGCGAGACTGTTGCCACTCGGAAAAACGAGAGCGAAAATTAGCGTTTACAAAGTTTTAAAATAATATCTGTGATTTTTGCTTTTTTTTTTTTTTTTTTTTTTTTTTTTTTTTTAAAACTTGGACTTTGACCTTTTTGAGAAACCCAGAAAAGAATCGTAGAAAGTTTGGTGACGATAGCTACAGTAGTGACTGAGTTAATCGCGAAGAAACATACAAACAGACATTCTTTTTTATATATATAGATTATCAATGATATTATCCCTTATTATTATTAATGATCTTTTTTAGTTTATATATTTATCTGCAACTGAATTTGTACTCGTTTAAAGTCTGCGTTAATTATTTTTGTTAAAATTTAGTTCACTCGGAAGTATTTGAAACAATTTAACTGATTTTTTTGTTGTCAATTTCATTGGTTCGTGATTTACCTGCAAGACGTCTGTATTGTAGGAAAAACCAGATTTACAGGAAAACTACCAACAACACATGTCGCATGGGTTCCATATGATGGTACTGCGCCAGACTACTGTAATAGTAATTAAGTCATAAGGTATTTTCTCGCTCCTTTTCGCATTCCTTGGGGGTGTAACTAGATGCACGTTCGACACATATTCAGGAGGTCTGACTTCGAATCCCAGAAAGGCATCTGCACGTTTTTCACATTTCAACACCGATATAATCTAATTACTCTACTCTTTAAAGTTTAAAATAACCGTCGCGCAGATAGTTAGGGGATGGAGAGCCATCTGAGGCATTAGGGCCCGGGTTCGAATCCCGGAGAAGGCATGGTTGTAATTGTCCGCTCCTTCATAAGAGGTGACGGTGGTCCACCTATTACATGCTTCCACAATAAAGTGGCCACCACTTCCAACCCTAAATTTGTCAAATGCCCGCCGATGGGAAAAGATGAGTTTAAAATAACTAATTTTTAATTAAAAAAGAAATAAACCTTTACAACAGAAAAAAATCTGAAAGCTTACATACATTACTCCCAAAGGGGCGTGGCGTTTTTGAACGTTTTGTGTGTTACCTTTTTTTTTTTTTTTTTTTTTTTAAATATCATGTTCTTCGCACTTAAACCCTCAAATTCAATTCCAACAGAAATATCACAAACCTTTTAAAAGAGAATATCCTTAGAATTTCCGATACAAAGTCTCACGCGCTGGAGATAAAAATGTTTTATTTTTTAGTACGGTGTTGCCATTGCTTGCTTTGAAATCGTGGAGTTTCTTAATCAATAACTCAATAATTGCTTTACAAAATATGAAATAGATAATTCAGCAAATTCCAAATTTGCCTTATAGATGTCCTATTTGGGTGGAGAGATATGTTATTCAAACTTCGAAGGCTCTAGGTACCGTTGTTTTATCACTATGCGAGAAATATACATACATTTATGCAGATTCTTCATTATTTAATTTCTTTAAATACAGGGCGAAACTATTTGGTGGCAACAATTTGAAAAGTGATTCGCCGTGTATAGTGAATGAACGCAAATTGCCAAATCGAAATTAATAACCATTCTAGGCTAACGCCCTTTGTCCTAAAAATCTGTCATTTTGATGACGGATTCATTCTATTTCCAAACAAATTAAGTATACTGCTTAATTAGAAACGGGTAGTCTGATATATCGTATAAGTAAAGCGCAATCTGGTAAATGTAAAACCGAAAGGCTTCTTAAGTATAAAAAGATTTAACTCATTCATTGATTTTTGGGTTCTCTAAATGTGACATTCTTTTAATTCTAAAAGCAGTTTTAGTGCAAATAAAAGTGAACTATATCTGTTTAAAATTTCAAACCTATTTTATACTTTGAGTTAGAACAAAGGATTTTAGAATTATAAATGCAATTAAGTTGAAGCAAACAATAAGCTAAAACCGTAGCTGTTAATGATTCTGTAGTTTAAAAAAAATATTGTGCAGTACTCTGCATAGTTTATATTGATATTCAAAATAAATTACTATAATTTAACTCGTCATATAAATGTAGTACTGCTATACAACGATTAAAAGACAGTTTACAGTTTTTCTATAGAAGTTGGACGTTTGATGGGCTACCTACACCAGAACTCTGAAATGATTCAGTTTTAGCATTTCTGGTTTATACCCTCTGGATAATACGCCTAGAGATTTTAATACACCAGAAATTGAATCAAACTTATAATGTTTATAAGACACTCCCCCCCTCCTTTCCGCATCATACTCGACGTGTATTTGAGTGGTCCGGCGAGGGAATTCCACATTTTTTACTTCTCTTGCTTCAAAATGTCCTAGTGACTCTACATTGGAGCCCGAACTAAAAGGTGGTCGACGATAATTCATCACCAACCGGATTTGGTGAACGTGTCCTCTAATCCCTATTCGCAGCTTAAAAAGAGAGGAGTATATAAGGTATTTTATATTTCCTTCTAGCATGTCTTCGTTGCGTAAATGAAAGCATACTCGACGCGTATTCGAAAGGTCCAAGGTTCGAGTCCCGGCGAGGGCACTGCACATTTTTCACCTCTCCTGCTTCAAAGAAAAACTAATGAATATACTAATGATGCCTGAGCTAAAAGGTGGTGGATAATAAATCGTTACCTCCAGTATTTCGCGAATGGATCCCCTAATCCCCAATCGTCCTTTAAAAAGGGTTAAGGTATATAATGTATTTTCTACCTCCTTCTAGCATGCTTTCGTGATTGCGGAGCGGAGGCATGCTGGAAGCACACTCGGCGCGTATTCGAGAGGTCCATTGTTGGAGTACCAACGCACCCGTTGCACATTTTTCACATTTCATGTCATGAAAAAATCCTAATAACTCTACATGTTTATTCCTATTATTATTTGATGAAAATATTTATTGCCAAGTCAGCATCTTAGAATTAAAAGAAACCTGCTGTCAAAAGTACGACTGGAAAGCCGGATCACAAGGTAAATTTTTGAAAAAAGATTTTAATATACGAAGACGGAAGGTTGGCGTCAATTATACCAATGTTAATTTTTAGTGGCAGTGGTAGGATAGCAGTTTAAAAGGTGTATTAGTTTTGTAACATCAAATTATATGAGATTCCTAGAATGCCCTATCGTTTTGGATCCAACCTCGTTTGCTAACTTTTCTTGGCAGCCCTCTCCTATATTCAGTATACTAACATATATTTTAGTAGTCTTAAAGGAGGTACAAAATATATTTTCAACGAAAAGCGCAATGCAGAAATGTTCAAGAAATCTACGTAAGCACCTCAAGAAAGAACTATCATTAAAATTCCTCAGGTCAACACAAAAGAAACATTCAGTTAGAGGCCTCGATTGCCAAAAAATGATTCTAAATAGTCAGTTCATCGCGTCGTACGGTGTACGCGTAACATGTTTACGAATGGATAGATGCGTGAGCGCGAATGGATGCGCGTAAGCGGAGCTTCTTCGTTTATCCCGGACAGGCCATTTTCCCTCTTTTTTCCCTCCCCTCCCTTTGTCTCTCAAACTTGTGGGTCACGTGCGCGAGAAGAATGGCTCGCAATATCTGGCGAGAGTCACGTAGGTTTCGGGAGGGGGGGTCTTCGGCAGCCCGCCCTTACCTCCCACCACCACCACCGCCGCCGCCGCTATCCTCTTTCTAATGTCAATATTGGTGTTGGGGCAGCAGCTAAGTAGTGGATTAAGCTTTAAAAAGGGGATGGAAATCCTCAGGATAGTGGTCATTATCCCTGCATCAGGGATATTACGAAACGATGCTTCATTGGATAGGGATTTCTTCTTTTCTTCGCCCCCCACAAACTCCGCCATCCCCCCTCCTTTTTTATTTTCAGGAAAAGAAAGTTTTCCTGCTGCTGCTGTTGTTGCCATTCCCTGAAAGAGAAAAACTTGGTATTCTCTTTGTGTGAAATTGTGTGCACTTTTACGAAGAAGAAAAGAAATATAAGTTAAAACTTTAAAGAGGAAGAAATTCGGAAAGAGTTTACTTCGCTAGAAATCGACGTTTGGTCCTCTTACAATTCTTTTCACCCTTACTACGCCCCTCCCGTTCCTTTTCGAATATCAGTCAGTTTTGTGATGATCCAATGTGACGGCACATTCAAAAAGATTTTATTCTCCCGTTCGAAGGACTAAATAAAATAAAATCTCCATAATAGGCTCAACTTTGCCCATAGTTCACCACCGTACATTTCGCTGCCAAATGTGGCGACACGCCGTTCCATTCTTTCCCGCCTTTTGCTCGTGACTTTTAAAAACGCGCTTTTTGCGTTGCATTACGAAACAGAAAGCACTTTTTATGTGCCTTGTTTTCCGGGCGCCTTCTTTCGCTTTCATTCGAATAACCTCATTTTCCAAGGACCAAAAAGAAGCATTCGGTCCTTTTAGAAATTCCAAAAGGAGGGTACTAGGAATTTGTCTCCTAAAGTTGACCTTTGTACCCCACACAAAGACGTTATGCTTTTGCGAAGACACTGTCGAGTTAACTTTCGTTGCTTTTGACTGATTCTTCAATGCAAAAATGCACTGTTGGCGTTGGAATTAAATCTGGGACTATTATAGATCAGAGAATAATGAAAAGATTGTGATGTTTATCTATTTACTTTTAAGTAATAGTTCATTTTAATTTGAAAGACTTTTCTATTACCCTCTTTTCACACACACGTTTCATGCCAGAATGTAAATGAGATAGCAAGAGTTTATTCAGATTAAGGTAGAAAGAAATGCTATTTAAGCAGGAGTTTCGGAAGTTAGTTTTAGAGCGTGTCTGCCTATTCCCGGCAAAGTTTTGCTATGATTATTAGCGACTTGCGTTAGCGGAGTTGAGTGTTCTAGCCATTCGGCTTTGCCTCGCCGGTTTATTACAAACCAGTTTATTACAAACCTTCCTGCGCATTAAAAGTATTCTGTGAGCCGGTAGGCTAATCTACCACACCTTGAAATTACTATTAGGTATTATTTCTGTTAAATCAAAAGTGCTTGGCTCATTGTAACCCAAACTGGGTCATTTGTTAATTTTAGTTTTGAACAAAAAGGTCTTATACACTCTTCTTCTGATTTCTGTTTTGTTTCAAAAGGCTATTCTTCATTACTCCTTTTTAAAGTCTGAATTGTATGTTCTATTAGTTTACCGGCATTATATGTGTTTTTAATTCATTTTAACAGACATTTAAATGACCCCAGATGTAATGCTTACCTCTTCCATATGAATCTTAGTTATTATCTTAGCTTTTTCTTAGCTAACTCTAGTTTTGTCTGATGATCCTCTACGTTAATGCTAAATTATGACCTACTCCAGCGACTTTCTGCTCAATTCTGTAACAGCTATTGATATTTATGTGACTCGTCGCAAAGAAACTTATGTTCAGAATCGTTTTCATGTCCTGCTTTATTGTCACCAATATTAATTTCTGTAATAGTATAGAGACTTTAGGTCGACTCGAAGCAGGAGAGATGAAAAATGAGCAACGCCCTCGCCGGGACTCGAACTACGGACCTCTCGAATACGCACACAATGTGCTGACCATTACACCACGAAGGCATGGTAAGAAGACGGGAAAAATTCCTTACATACTCCCCCTTTAAAGGGTGACTGAGGAGTAGGATACTCGATCTCTAAATTCTGGTGGTGGAGAATCATCATCCACCACCATTTGTAGTTCGAACGCCACTGTAGAGACATCTTTTTGAAGCAGGAAAGATGAAAAATGAGTAGTGCCCTTGCTGGGACTCGAACAACGGACCACGGACACGTCGATCGTGCTGACCACTACACCACGAAGGCATGCTAAGAAGGCAGGAGAAATACTTTATATATTCCCCCTTTTAAAGGGCGACTAGGGTTTAGGGGATCCAATCACCAAATCCTGGTGGTCAAAGATCATCATTTTCCACCTTTTGTAGTTCGGACGCCACTGTAGAGGCATTAGGTTATTTCGAAGCAGGAGAGATGAAAAATGAGCAATGCCCTCGCCGGGACTCAAATCACAGGCCTCTCGAAATACGCGTCGAGTGTGCTGACCACTACACCACGAACGGATGCTAAGAAGGCGGGTCAAATAACTTATAATAGTATCTTTTTCAAGTTCATCATCACTAGAGCTTTCATATAATATCAATACAATTCCTTCTATATAATTAATCTTTCGCTTTTGAATAATATAACCAATATCTTCCCAAGCGAGCAAGCACAAAAATAGCAATAACTAGAGAACTCAGTGCACAATCTGATTTTTCTGAAAGAGTTTAGGTTCCTAAGTGCCTCATGATTTTTAAAAAGAAAAAAAAAAAGAATTGTCAGTACCATGCATTTTTTTTTTTTTTTTTTTTTTTTTTTTTTTTTTAACTAAGCCTGTAAATTAATGACATTTTCATAAGTACAAGAATAGTATACTTCGCTGCAAGATTTCACTTGGATTTAAATTATATTTTGCGTTATGCCCAAAATGATTCAATAGTTGTAGAGAACATGCACGTTTCATTTGAAATCCATAAAAATTAATACTTATTAAATATCCATCATGTTTAAATAAAATTACATAAAGAATTTAATTTTAATTTTTTTTCAAAATTGTCAAAATTTTAATTTTTTTTTTCAAAATTGTCAAATTTTTAGAATTAATTTTAAGCAAAGTTAAGTTTTTAAAATCAAATTTTGAAATATCGATCTTAAACTGTTTATTATCAAGTTTCGAAGGCGCATGTCTGTGGTTCGAATCCCAGCGAACGGGCTGGTTGCATGGACGTCTTCTTTATTTTCAGCATGTGTAACGTGTTTCAGTTTTCCTGAGATAGTCCTCCGCGAAAGCATCACTTCCTTAAGGCAGATAGCTCTGGAGTGCTTTGTCATATTGAAATAAACCGACCGAACTTTAAATGTACCGTAAAATTAAATTATATGAAGTAACAACACTTTGGAAAGAAATTCACAAAATTTTAAAAATCACTTTTTACGTTTCTGACTGGGATTCCTTCAGCAGGAAAGAGAAAAATGGAGGAGAATGGGGTGAATCACATCATCGCAAGAATTTCGTATGGAATATTCAACTCGTTGTTATATAGCAGTCTCTTTAAAACAACGATCTAATCTTTTGAAAATAAATAATCGTAGTGCGGCAGCATAGCGAATTTTTCTTACAAAATTGTTTTTTAAATTTGCTGCTGAAAAAACCGTTTGTGGGATTCAAAACCTTTACAATTCATATTTAAGTTTAGAGAGCCTAAGGTAGTTTAGGGGCCTAAAGTATTCTAAGACGTTAGGAGTAGAGTTCTTTCAGGTAATTTTAATCACAAGTTTTAATTTTTCACCCCCCCCAAAAAAAAAAGAGAATTTTGAGCCAGACGTCACCTGGTACCAGATCAGGAGAAAATATCAGAACTGTACATAAGCTCAAATGGACAGGATCATTGTGGTTCTGGCTTTTCAGAGCAATAGATTCGTTTTGTGAAGAAATGCGTCAGCAAGTGTTTTAACTGTACCTGTAAACTATTCAGTAAATACGTTTTCAAGTCAAAACGATGTACACTGCAAAAAAAAATTCGCTATGTCTCCCGTTCTACCAGGCCGATTGACTAAATTCGACTTGTCTTTTTCATGTCTCGAAAGCGAGACTTAGGTTACGTATTAGATTTAGATATAGCGTTGTTATAAGATAGGTATTTTAACAGAAAATCAGACTTTTTCTGAAATGACATGCCAATTTTTTTCCATATTTCGATTCTACGACTCAAATTAGGCCAAACTTCCAAGTTCTGTAAAAATTGCAAGAGTAGGTTTTAAAAAATTAGCTTTCAAAATTTTAGCTCCTCAGCGTTAATTGAACTTAGTATATATTCATTAATACTCTTTTATTATTAAACTAATTCGATTCTTCCTTTCACATTTCGAAATTTAGGTTCATTCCAAATAAAATTCGCCCATTATTTTTAAATTTTGTATTTTTAACTAATTTGTATAAATTTTTCAAAACCATTTTCTATCACAACCTACAAAATTTTTACCATCATTTTAAAGTAGACGTATTTCTAAGGAAACCTGCAAAAAATTAAAGTTTTTTACTCAAAATTTTCGAAGATATACGTGAATTTATATATTGGTGCGTTTCGAAATTTGGTATATTTGTTGAAGGCGATAAAACATGAAATGTGGTTTAGGCATTTTGTTAAAATTATTCGAAATTAGAAATCATGTGATTTTTTCCCCTCGTGCACAATGAAAAAAGGGAAAGGGAAATAGGTTGTCATAAATTAAGAAGTTCGCCAAGTGAATTATTCTTGGCGCAAATTGAAAAAATACGCCAAGATAAATTTTTGAATTTCTCCGTAAATGTCTCTCTAAATTTTACAAAATTTAATATTTAGGCATAATTTCAGTCGTAGAAACGAAATCTGGAAAACAAATGGCATGTTACTTCAGAAAAACTCCAATTTTGTGTCAAAATACCTATATTAGAACAAAGCTATATATAAATCTAATACATGTGCTAAGTCGCGCTTTCGAGACATAAAAAAATGTAATATGAATTTTGTCAATTGACGCAATAGAACGGGAGATACAGAACTGTCCCTTTTCTTTCTCTTTTTTGCAGTGTACAAAGCATGTAAATTGGTTTTAAGAAAATAAACATTTAATGAATGCACGCTGTCAAATCATGATTTTGTCTGCTATTCAAAATGAAATCTCACGGGTCTAATTGTTTGGTTGAGTGATGGAGAACGAAAAATCACCAAGCGACGCCCACAAATAAAGCAGCGAAAAAGGGAAAGTTACGTAACTCGCAAAGAATGTTCGTGTTTGTGAGCGCATATATTTTTTGAAAAATTTGTAGGTGTATAAACGTACGAGCTGCTGAAAATCTTTATACCTCCATCTACCTGTCCACCGTTTTAGTACTCAGACTGAGTTTTATACTTGTACTGCATTTCCAAGGCCCCAGCAAGTTGCAGCGGTATTTTAAAAGTGTAATTTTCGTTTGTGTGACTTGACGAACAGTGGAAACAGAAGAACTTTCGGCATTGACATTTTCTAAAACATATAAGGTATTTTCTTCCTCCGTTCCGCGTGCCTTTGTGGTGTAACTGCAAGCACACTCGACACTTAACGTATTCGAGAGGTCCAGATTTCAAGTCAGATTTTTCACGTCTCCAGCATAAAAAATCCTGATGACTGTACAAACGTTTTAATCCTATATGGCTACTGTAAATAGCTAGCTATGCTTAAAGTAGGTAGCAAGTTGATAGTTTTCTATTCAAAGTTATTTCTTAATTAACCTTTGGTAATGGCCTGCTAATGTAGATTCAAAATGACCTAACGAATCCCGTAGATTCGTTAGGTCATTTTGAAGCAGAAGAAGTGTAAAATGTGCCATGGTCTCGCCGGGACTCGAACCTGGACCTCTCCAATACGCGCCGAGTGGGCTGCAGTTACACATCCGTTAAGTATGAAGAAAGGAGGGAGAATATATACTCCCCCTTTTAAAGGGGGAACTAGGGATGGAATGTAGTTCCTTTACGATTAACGAGATGTGGAAGTTTCTGGAAGATGGATTTGTTTAAACTGTCCAGTCACCAAATCCTGATGGCGAAGAATCATTATCCACCACCTTCTAGTTCGGGCGCCACTGTAGAATCATTTGATTATTTTGATGCTGGAGGCGTGTCCACTCGCCGGAACTGGAAGCTGTACTTCTCGTATACGCGCCGAGTGTGCTTCCAGTTACACCACGAAGGCACGCTGGAAGGAGGGAGAAAATACCTTATAATTAGAGATGGTCTGTTATGACTATAAGAACAACTTGTTTGATTATCTGTGTCGAACTCCGCCCACTTCTGGTACCTTATAATCTGACCAACAGTGAATTACTTTTTCGTAAAATTATAAGGTATTTTCTCCCTCCTTCCAACATGTCTTCGTGGTGTAACGATTAGCACACTCGGCGCGTATTTGAGAGGTCCAGAGTTCAAGTCCCGGCAAGGGCATTGCTCATTTTTCATCATTCCTGCTTTAAAATAACCTAATGGCTACGAATTAATTAAATGGAAATGCAGTATTCGCCTTTGTTGAGTAAAGGAGCAATAAAACTAAATGTTATTCACCTTTCTTAGTAAAGGGGTCATAAAACTAAAATTTACTCACCTTTACTTTAGAAAGGAGTCATAAAACTGAAATTTATTCACCTTTACCGGTAGATGGCACGAGGAACGGAATTTTCAGTAATTTTGTGCAAGCTTCACTCCGCTGCATCTACTTATTATCTGCTTCTGGGCACTAAGTGGTCATAGTAATTTTTAGAAAATTTCATTTAACAAGTCTAAAATTTCTTTTAGACAAATTCCTTTTAGATTTGTTAAGGATATATTCTGCAACCCAGACTAGTGACGATTATATTACTGCACTAAGTGAAATCACCATCATTTTGAAGCTAGTTAACGTGCACTTATGTATTTTCTTAACTCCCTTTTAACGTTGGATAATTTATTTGTAGAATGAGCTCATTTGTGTGTATGAAGTCAGAAGTAGATAGGACACAGTGAAAATTACAAATGACTGCCATGAAGTTAGAAAAAACTCTTTATAGCTTGCGGTTTGAACTAAGAATTAACAATATAAAAAAAATGAAGTCAATTCCTACTTAAGTCAAAAAAGAAAAAAATTATTTTTGTTACTTTTTATTAACATTATTAACATTTCTCCGTTTCTGTCTTAAGAAGCTGGTGTTGGTCTATAATTTCTCATTCTATCTATCTCTTGTAATGCTTCATTATTGCAAGGAAACTTTCCAATGAATTTAGAGCAGTCCAGTTCTTCAATTAATATTCCATCTAGTGATTTCACACGACTCAAGGCGACATAGCTTGATCTGCTGCGAAGAGGTTTCGTCTAAAGAGGTTCGTAATATTTCTAATATTACTGCATAATCTACAATGCCATTCATTTATTTTAACAAGCAAGGGACATTTTAAAAGGTTATACTTTAAACGTATATTATTATCACGTTAACATAGAAATATGGGAGAATTTTCACCACATAATGAGACATTCCTTCCGCTTCATCCAACTCTATAAAACTACAATTCTTTAATTCTTTAAGAATCTTTAGAACTCCGTCTTACTGTTGCCACTTGCTTTCTGTTAAATATTACAGTCCTATTCATCACAGTCATGTACTATTATTTATAAGTTGTTATAAAATTAATTTTTACAGCGCCTGAGAATTCCTAATAAACGCTCATTATTTGTAAGTCTTATAATATATTTAATAAAATCAATATATCTTTAGTTCCGATAAAAAGGAATCAATAAGTAGGAATTGATTTTAATATGTGAAAAAAACTGTATTAACATCAAGTGTCATCCACTACAAGTTAAAAAAAAGTGTATTTGAACTTGAGTGGGTGAATAAAAAGCATTTTATTAAGGAGTGAAAATTTGAACAAGATATAGGGAGAGTATAAGCTAATAGCAGGAATAATTAAAAAAAAGACTACTGTTCAGCTGTCTGAGGGAAGACGGACTTTTGGGCCCAAGGTTTGGATTTTCGGATTCGGTTTTTGGATTTCGGTTTTTGGACCTTCGCCTCATTCTGCCTTTGAAAGTTTCAGATTGCCATTCTTTATCGTTAAGTGCTTATTACAACCATCTTGGCTAATTTTTGCAACAACCAGCGGAAGCCGTATATTTTACATCAAGTACGTAGGAGAGAGCTATGAGCTGACCAGGCACTGCGCTAAGGTACCCTACAATCACCTGATTACGCTAACAGTCTGCGCATGTTTTATTCAAAAGTTCTTCCTTCCTTTCCCACCGCACTTTTTCGCACCTCTTCACCCGCAGCTCTAAAAGAGAAGCGACCAGGGGGTGATTCAGAGCCACTTACGTGATAAGCTGATCACTTCGTTTGGACGAGGAGGGCTTTCTTAGATGCGGTAGTCCCTCTTTTGCCTTCGAAAATTTTTTCTCTTGTATCACCTTCGACAGGGTCGCCCATCCCAATCGGGGTGAAAGGAACGTAAGTCGTTTTTTCACCCTCCCATTTTATCCTCGCTGTTAGGTTTTTTTTTTTTTTTCAAACTTTTAAGTTTATTTTCATCCGCTACTAGGTGATCTATCATTTAATTATTCAGTGCCGAAGTAGTTCCTATCTATAACTTCTTCAAGAAGAGTAGATCTTCTCGATGTTTTATCTTTCAAGCAGAAGATCTTTGGTTTCCAAACGCACTCGTCCATATTATAGTTAGAAACATTATAGTTCAACAAATTCAAAAATAACTTGCACTGCCAACCAAAACCTAAAGTGATTCTGAAGTTGTTGGGCCCTGAAGAAACTAACTGCTAACTCCTTCTACAGTTTAAAATTTAGTCCAATAACTCTTAACGCACTACTTACATTGACGTAATTTCACTAATACGATCGTCACCAAGTATTTCTGTTTCAGTGTGACGTCACAGATTTTTCAGGTTCTCTTCGCCTTCATGGGTTCAGTCTTTATTTGCTAATTTCCAATTTGCATGAATCAATTCTTTCTCAGACTGCTGGAATCATCATTAATGTTGTCTCACAATAAACCTATTGTAATTCTTTAAATAAAACGTTCTTTTGATAGGTTTTCAATTCTATATATGCCTAGCATGAAATGCAGGTGCCTCCGAGTTCCACCATATACTTAAAGAACATTCCATAACAGTTATCAATTAATAATCAGCGATCGAGACTGTTGCCAGTCGGGAAAATGAGGGCGAAAATTATCGTTTTAAGAGTTTTTGATTAATATCTCAGCTGATTAAAGTCGTACAAAGATGACGATGGTAGAAATGGCTTCCCACGAATTTTTGGTATCTGGAGGAGGGGGGTTATGTCACTTAAAAATCAACTCTCTGCCGTTCCGGAGGAGATAATGCTTTAAACAAATAGACACACAGACTCGAACAGATTTTAGAAGTATAGCTTGTACTTGTGATAAAATTTCTTACCAATAATTTCGTCTGGCGTAAAGTTTTCAGAAATAATTTAAATAACTCGAATCATATATTTCTTTAAATGTCCCTAATATATATATAAAAAAAAAAACTATTTGTTTGCTAGCAGATAACTCAGTCGCTACTATAGCTGTCGTCACTAAACTTTCTACAATTCTTTTCTGGGTCCTGGAAAAGGTCGACGTCTAATTTATTCCAAAAAAAAGTAGCTAAAATTAGAGATATTAATTAAAAAATCTCGGAAAAACGATCATTTTCGCACTCATTTTTCCGAGTGGCAACAGTCTCGCAAGCTGGAGATGAAAACCTGCTTTATTTCGAAAGTTGTTGCCACTGTTCGCTTTCTAATCCTAGAGTTTGTTAGTAAAAAATTTCGAAGTTTTACGATGAAATAAAAATAGCCTTGCCAAACATTTAAATACATTATTCCGGATTCCAAAAAATCGTGGGAAGCATTTCGGCTATTCCCATCTTAGTACGACTTTAATCAGCCGAAATATTAATTAAAAACTCTAATTTTCGCAATTTTCGCTAATTTTTGCTGATTTTCGCTAATTTTCGCACTCATTTTTCCCAGTGGCAACAGTCTCGCGCGTTGGAGATAAAAATGCTTTATTTCGAAAAGTGTTGCCACTACTCGATTTCAAATCTTAAAGTTTTTTAATCAAAAATTTGTAAGACCCACAAAATCCATACAAAAGGAAAAATGTCTGTTTGTATTTGTTTTTGGTTGTTCGCGTTACTGATTCGTGATTAATGATGATTAATTTATTGCTAAATTTAATCGACTAAAATTGAATATAGGTGAAATATTGGAAGGAACTTCAGCTTTTAACACCATTCGATTAGAAAAACGAAAATCATCAAAAACTGCGTGCCATTGCTGCTGATTATAATGAGAGATAATTAGTTTATTTTTCTATGTAAATTTTTATGGGGGTTCGATATTGCATAAGAGTGAAAATGTATGACTATGAATCGTATTTTTTGCATCGTTATTACAGAAGGATTACAGCGGTATCGTTTTCTCTGTTGTGTTCTCTCTGTCGCATTATTCGCAATCTCACTTAACTGCCATCGTGTACTTCCGCTAGTGCTATATTTTTAATTACTATAATTTTAATTACTATATTTTTAAAATAAAAATATTGGTCAGAACAAAATAAGGTTTTTACACGATCACCTGATAAAAAGTTTGGAGTTTGGATGAAAAGTGCTGCCACGCTTACTCGCCAGATTTTCTGCCTCGGGTTTTCACTTGTTTCACTCTCTTTAAAGTTTCTTTCGTGATATAACATTCAATTCGTATGAGGCCGTAAATCAGCACCTTGTTGAGTCTTTCGCAGATAATGCCAGGTTCTTTTATGAAAATAAAAACTTATCGAATAAAACAGAAACTTCACTATAGACTGATCATTGTTCTTTCTATAAATAAAGGACCAGCTTTGAAGAACATTGAAAAAATGCGTCATGACTTTTCAATCAACGTGTAATAAAACCGAGTTGATAAAACAATATCGTTATAAATCGAAATTACGTTTAGAAGAACACAAAACTAGTTAATGAGTATAAAATCGAGAAATATCATTTAGGGTAAAAATAATATTTAACAATGTTATATCCTTTGCTTCTTTACCCTCCCCTTTCTTTTTTAAACGTTTTTCCCTTTCTGTTCCAAGTAATGAATTCAACCGACGTTCGACGTGGACGTGCGGCTTATCGTGGAATCCGGCTTAATCCGTCAGGTGATCCAGTAGCATGGACGTGTTGATCCAGCGCCATTGATTAAATTGACTTACTAATATCGATAATGGAGGATTTGTTCTAACTTCTCGTTCAAGACTTGCTTTAGTTGGCATGAGAAGAAACAGAAGTGTCAAAATAGTAACGGAGAGAAGAAGTGTTTTGGAAGACACCAGCACTTTACAACCAGTTAGTTATATGAAGTCCTTCATATTTTTTTAGCCCAAACGACTATTAATTTCGTTTTGGCATTTTGCGTCGAAAACTTTAAAAGTCTGAATCACTTTTCAAGTTGTTGCCACCAACTATTAGATCCCTGTATTAAATTTAAAGAAATTTAATAATGAAGAATCTGCATATATGTATGTATGTTTCTCGCATTGTGATAAAACAACGGTACCTAGAGGCATCCAATTTTGAATAACGTACGTCTCCACCCGAATGTGGGCATCTGGAAGATTTAATCGATTAAGAAATTCAACGAAAGCGAGCAATGGCAACACTGCACGAAAAAAAATATTGTTTTCTCCAGTTCGCGAGACTGTGTATCGGAAATTCTAAAGATATGCTGTTTTAAAATTGTTTTGCGATATTGCCGTTGAATTGAATTTTATGGCTTAAATGCGAAGAACATGATATTTGATAAATTAAGGTAACGCACAAAACATTAAAATAAAGCCCCTTTGGGCATAATATAAAATCTGAAAACTTTCAAATATTTGTTAACCACCTAGCTGCATAATTTTCTTTAATAATTTAGAAATTATTCTTATTCTTTAGAGATAATTGGAATAAATGATAGCGCAAAATAAATGCGAAAAAGGACCTGAAAGATTTTAAATTTAAACGATCGCCCAAAAGCATTTGTTAAGGTTTTTTACGCATTCGCTGAGACTGCAGTCTACCAGTCTGCTGTAGCATTCACTCCTGCTAGCTTTATTATTAACACTCTTTGACTACTAATGAGACTTGTATGTCCCCCACTAAAAGTTTAAAAATGACTGCTGGGTCGAAGATTGCTACGATTCTCCTGAATGTTTGGGATCATCCTCCAATAGCTGGGAAATCAAGACGGCCGCTGTGCTCGTTGTACACAAATGAGCGTACAGAAAAGAACAAATACGAGTTGTCCAATGTGTAACGTTGAATTATGCAAAGAATGCTTACGATACGATGTAAAAATCTATTCCATATAATAAAGTTTTCAAGAATAATAGGTGTGCTCACAGTAAGTCGATCGCTACGTGTGACACGTTAGGACATATGTGACCGAGACTTACCCTTTGTCAAAAAAATTCCAAATGCTAAATTTAGCTTATTTATGAGAAATTTTTTTCACGTGGATAGAAAAGCGGTGTAAAATTTTTACCATAGCTGCCACACTTGTTTAAATTCGAAGCTTAGCAGAATAATGAATTAAGTCAGCTTCTGCACCTTCAATGTCTTTTTGCCGAGTGAGACCAAAAGGAAACTTTTAGTTTTGTGCACCAAAAAATCTGCCTTTTTGCCTGCTGGCCGAATAGCTCGTTTTTGCGCAGAAACTTTAAATTTAATTGCGAAAAAAATTCTTTTAAATTCTTTCAACTGTTTTTCTATATATTTCCATTTTTAATGAAGATATTTTGAGTTTATATTATTTTTGCCTTGCTGCGAAGTGAGAACTGAATTAATTAAATGAGAAATATATCTGTTATGAAATTCGAGGTGCTTCGTGTTAGCAGCAAATATTGTTGTGCATCGTATTAGCAGCAAATGATTACGTGCTTCGTAATTAGAAGCAAATATTGTCGCTATTCTGTCTCGGACAGAGGAGAATGTTTACGAGTAGCGCATGCGCATTATGTGAGCGGCGCTAAATCGTCTGTGAAAAACTGTTTCTTTTTTATTTATTTAATTTCTTTTATACTTCTTTTTAGATTTATTTTTAATAGTATTTGAATATAACATGTGGCAACGATTAGATAATTCTTCAGATGACATAATTTTTGTGCTTTCTGAGTTATGAAATGAATGAGATATAGTTCTGTTAAGTAAGAGCGTGGCTATGGTAAATAAATATTGTGAATTTTAAAGAGTGTATTTATTCTATTGCGGCTTATGTTCTGTCGACGAAGCAGATTTAATTCAATAAGTTTAAATGAAATGCAGTAGAAAATACGTATAATTTAATATTCTCTACAAGGAAGCCATATGGTGTACATGTGAGATTTTTTTATTATAAATTTATTATTTTGAAATGCGTAGAAAGCAGAATGAGTTGACGTTAGTAATGCCTGATAGAATTGTAAATTTAAGAAATAATGGCTCCACTGACTGTTAAAGAGCAAAAATTTTAGGATTAAATTTGTCAACTGTTTATTATGTGATATGTAATTATAAATCAACTGAAAGTATCGAAGATAAAAAAAGATATAGCAGCCTAAAGTTCTTACAGCAAGAGAAAGTTGAATGATTGAAAGGTCAGTAAAACAGAACCCTGCTAATCATGGTGGTGGGAGCGTTATGGCAAGAGTAGTACGAGCTGGAATGGAACTGGTAATTTGACTATAATTGAGAGAATTTTGAACGCAAGAAAATGCGTAGCGATACTGCGAGATAATTTAATTCAAAGCGTGTCAAAATTGGTTACTCAAGATGATTTCTGTTTGAAACAAGACAATAACCTTAAACATACAGCTAGGGCTTAAACATACAGCAAAAAAACTCTTCTTATATAAAGTTTCCGAAACACTGAAAACTCCACCCTAAGTACCTAATGTCAACCCGATTGAGAATTTGGTATTTTTTAGATCAAAACGCTAGAAAATATAAATTTTCAAATAAAAATGAACTCAAAGGTAGTCTTTTGAAAACATGAGAAAATATATCGAGAGATCTAGCCAAAACATTACTAGAATAGATGTAAAGAAGACTACAGGTTGTTATAGACAACACTGGAATTTTTACAAAAAATAAAATTTTATTTTTGGTATTGTTGCGTGCGTACGGGTTCGTTTGAATTGAATGCACAAGTCCGATGAAAAATGAACAAAATTCATTATTATCACAACAAATAAAACAAAATGTTTCAATTTCCTCAGATATTCGCACAGTATTACAGTATTACAATATCTGACGGTATTTATCTTTTAAATACTCAAACGTTCAACAGAACTTATTTCAAAACAGCTAAAGGAAGCTAATCCGCAAATTCGCTAAAGTCAACAAGAGCAGTTTTCTAAACAAACTCTTAAAACAACAGCTAACTGAATTGCCAGTGCCAATGATTAAAAATTATGGAGTGCTTATGGTTCAAAAAACTAACTGAATTGAGAGGTTTTCCTCCTTTTTTCATAAGATTTTTAAATCACGCGCGAGATTGTTCTAGCAATTTCTCGAAATCAAAAAGAGATATTTATTTATTAAATATTAAAACGCACGTGTCTTGTATTTTTAATTTTCTGGCTTAGCATTCTTTTAATATTCGTCACGCGTTGCACTGCACGGGGAATAAAATAATTTTATTTATAATTCTAGTAACATTAACTATTTAAATACCAAATGCGTAAGAGTATTGTCTTCATTAAATTTGAAGTTATTGTTAATTAGTTCAAATGCTTTTTCCCCTTGAATATTTGCATATCTTTATGTTTGTATGTTATAGGTGATAACAAACATTTTACTTTTACTTCCCTGTACGAAGTGAAGGAAGTATTGTAATGACGAAAAATTCCGGATACAATATTTCACAGAAAACTTCCACTTTGATAGCTACCGAATGTAATTTAACAATGTTTTAGCGTGACATATGTACCGTAAGGACGGAATAAAGGACTCTTTTTTTCTCAAACGAATAATGAGATTGATTTAAAATGGATTCAGAAGATATTTTTCTCGTGGCGTCTCGTGAAGTATATATATCTCGCATAACTCAAAAAAAGAATAGCCTCAGGACATTGAAATTTTGTATATAGGACTGTTATAATATGTTTTTGTGCACCTACCTTTTTGGTTGCAATCGGCCACACCAAAAGTATATATATATATAGAACAATTCAGGTGCTCGGCTCCGTAAGCTCAGTTTTTTTATTCTTTTATGTTAGAAAACTGTGCATATTTCGCTTTAAAAATGATTGAATTAGGTTGTTCTTATCTTCCGGGTAAGGTTTTTATGCCTTTAGTTAACATGCATGTTATAATTGTAGAATTATCAACAATTTAAAAGTTGTTTCAGTGCTGCTAAGCCTAATTTTCTGCTTACCATAGTAGCCATATTTGTTTACATTTGAAACTGAGCAGAATATTGAATTAAGTCAGTTTCTGCAACTTCAGTGTCTTTTTGCACAGTGATACCAAAAGTAAACTTTCAGTATTGTGCACGCGAAGTCAGAACTGAATTAATTGAAAGGAAAATCTATCTCTAATGAAATTCGAGGAAGTAAGTTTAAATGAAATATAACAAAAAATGCGTATAATTTAATATTTCGTACAAGGAAGTCATGTGGTTAAGCATCAGACTTTTTATTTATTACGTAAGTTACGTGAACTAGTTATGTAAGAATTTAATTTAATTTACACCATTTGTAATAAAATTATTAGCTGAAAGGGGCGTTAGCCCAGAAGGACAATTAATTTCGTTTTGGCATTTTGCGTCGGTTCACTTTCCGTGTTGATTCACATTTCAAACTGTTGCCACTAACTATTACAGCTCTGTATTATATTTAAAGAAATTAAATAATGAAAAATCTACATAAATATATGTATGTTTCTCGCATTGTGCTAAAACAACGGCACACAAAAGCCATCCAATTTTGAATAACGTTATCCTTCAGCGAATATGGGCATGTGGAAGGCCTTAATTTTGAAATTTGGAACTTGTTTTATTATCTGTTTCATATTTTGTAGAGCATTTGTGAGTTTCTGATTAAGAAACTTAACGATTTCAAAGCGAGCAATGGAAACACTGTACGGGCGAAAAAAAAAAGAAAATCTGAAAGGTTTCAGATTATAAATTACGTCCAAAGGGATGTTTTTTTAACATTTTGTCTGTTACCTTTATTTATAAATACCACGTTCTTCGCACTTAAACCATAAAATTCAGTTCCAAAGCAATA
The DNA here is from genome assembly GCF_044657685.1 of Stegodyphus dumicola. Taxonomy (NCBI): domain Eukaryota; kingdom Metazoa; phylum Arthropoda; class Arachnida; order Araneae; family Eresidae; genus Stegodyphus; species Stegodyphus dumicola. The sequence goes on along the minus strand of NC_140773.1, from coordinate 223,957,534 downwards.
TCGCAAAATAGTTTTAAAATGAGCATATCTTTAGAATTTTCGATACAGAGTCTCGCGCGTTGGAGATAAAAATGTTTTTTCTGTACAACGTTGCCATGGCTCGCTTTGAAATCCTTGAGTTTGTTAATCAAAAATTCTTTAAAGTTTTACAAAATATGCAGTCGATAATAAAACAAATTCCAAATTTCAAATTTGGGCTTCTACATACCCATATTTGCAGTAGGATTACGTCATTGAAAATTCGATGGCTCTGTGTACCATTGTTTTATCACAATGCAAGAAACAGACCTACATTTGTGCAGATTTTTCATTATTTAATTTCTTCAAATATAATGCAGGACTCTAACATTGGGTGGCAACAGTTTGAAAAGTGAAACGGACATTTATAGTGATTCAACGCAAAATCGCAAAACGAAAACAATAGTTCTTCGGGGATAAAGCTCCTTTGGACTAAAAAAAATTTAAAGAATATTTTTATCTCCATCGCGCGAGACGGAAATTCTATAGATATGCTGATTCTAATATGATTTTGCGACATTGCTGTTGAACTGAATTTTATGGTTTAAATGATAAGAACATGATATTTAATAAATAAAGGTAACACACAAGACGTTAAAAATGTCCCTTTGAGCGTAATGTAAAATCCGAAAGCTTTCAGATTTTTTTATTTATTGCTTATATTTGCATTGTTGAAATCCTTTTTTTCTAGACTGTACAGTTATGAGATCTCTTGAAGTCTTGCTTTCGCCTCGTCCGTTGTCCTTCACTTCTGAACAACTTCCAAGATCTCTGCAACGGAACCGATGCCACTCACGTGCACCGTTCCGTGAAATATGTATGCGGAGCTTCACTTGCGACTGCATCTCGATATTCATTTGATGGAAAATTGTGCCTCTTTTTATTATTATTTGTATATTTATTGATTGGCGCGAGCGGTTACGTAAGTCGGCAGCGTTCATTCGAATCCCATCCCCCTATTGTGTTGAGAAGGGAAAAAAAAATATTCCTTGGCACTCGAAATTTGCGGGGGAAAACTGCGACTTCTGCTTTCGAAGAACGTGACACGAGTCTGCCCGCTTTCGGAACGAAGGGAAACGCAGCTGGAAGATTTCGTTGCATTTTATCCGAGGTGGTATCCTTCAGTGGCAACGCAGCCGATGGCGATTCCAGACGCATTTGAATGAACCGCACGGCCACTCAAAAAACAAGCCGAGATGGAAATTGCGCGGTGTGCGGGTTTTTGGATGTAGTCGATATGCAGCTTCACATCTTTGCATTGGGTGCACCTTTAAAATTCGCGACATATTTGTTTACATAATATCTCGAAAATATACATATAAAACAGTAACATATGACAACAATACGTAACAATTGACGGGCACAACTGATATATTAAAGTCTCGAAGTTGGTAATGTAACCGTAACCTTATATTCACAAGCAATTTTCCAAGACAAAGGCGGTTACAAGAAATGGCGTGTAATATCTACCCTAAAATGCTATACGACGGGAAATATGTGAATTAGGTAAAAGATTAATCGATAAATTTTGCAGATTAACACGAACAACATAATAGAAACTCTGTGTACATATGACTTCCTTGTACGGAATATTAAATGATACGCAATTTTCCTGCATTTCATTTAAACATATTGAATTAACGGTTAACGAATTGTGAATTAAATCTACTTCTTCGATATCGCATAAACTACAAGAGAATAAATGCACTCTTTAAAGTACACTATATTTATTGACCATAGCGACATTCCGGAGCTAGGTTCCCTTAATACTTTTACATCTCATTTATTTTATAACTCAGAGTGCACAAAAATTTTATCATTTGAAGAATTACCACAAGTTCTATTCAAATACTGTAATAAATATAAAACGATGTACAAAAGAAATTAAGCAAATAAAAAAGAAACAGTTTTTCGCAGACGATTCAGCGCCGCTTACCTAATGCGCATGTGCCACTCATTAATTCAGTTCTCACTTCGCGGCAAGGAAATACATAAAAATTCAAAATATTTTCATTAAAAATTGTAAGATATTAGAAAAACATAAAACATAACTTAAATGATAATTCCAGAATGAATTAAGCATAATTTAATTCGCAATAATAATGGAAGACTTTATTGTTGGGAAGCTTAGCTTCTCTAGATTGGCAACAAATTCACTATTCTGCTAAGTTTTAAATGTAAACAAATATGGCAGCTATCATAAACGAAGATTAGGCTTAGCGCACTTAAAAGGATTTTAAATTTTGATGCAATAATTCCACAATTATTGCATGCATGTTAACTAAAGGCATAAAAATCTTAACCAGAACAACATAATCCACATTTTTAAAGCAAAATATGCGCAATGCGCAATTTACAAACACATAAGAATAAAGAAACCGAGTTCACTGAGCAGAGTAACAGAGTGGATATATATATACTTTTCGTGCGGCCGATTGCAACCAAAATACAAGGTAGCCATCTAAATGTTATAGCAGTTCTATGTACAAAATTTCAACTTTCTGAGGCTACTCGTTTATGAGTTATGCGAGATACATGCATTCATTTATACGTACGTACAGACGCCGCTAAAAAATCTTTTCAGAATTCATTTTAAATCAGTTTTATAATTTTTTTGGTGGGAAAAAGTCCTTTATTCTGTCCCTACGTACAGATGTCAAGCAAAAACATCGTTAACTTGCATTCGCCAGCGATCAAAATGTATATTTTCGTTGGAATATGATACCCGAAATTTTTCGCGATTACAATACTTCCTTTTTACTTCGTACAAGGAAGTTAAAATTGTAAAAATGTTCACTGAGAGCTGAGTCGTAAAATTACAGTGCGTTCGTTATTTTTCTAGAGAAGCTTGAGTTCAAATACTCGAAAACTTTTGTCCTTTATAGTTTGGAATTACCTACGTGTAACGCTCACCTTTCATGCAAAAAAACCAGAACCAAAATTTGCGGGTGCGAATTGTACGCCGGGTATAAAAAGGATAGCTTAAAAGTAAGGAAAAATTAGATTTTTAATTGAGCCAAAATGCTGCTTATTTAAAACAAATGACATACCTTATGAAATTAAACATTTTCATTAAGGATAACATGAAGAGTTCGTTCGTGTTCTTCTTCATTTATATCTTCAAGAGTATTATTGAATTTTGTTTCATCTTCCTCATCATTTCTATTTTGATCTATAAATAAATAATCATAATCCGTTCCATCTTTCACCAACAACAAATATCCTTGCGGCAGCACGATTTCCACTCCCATTCGCAAAATGAATGGCTTTGCATTTGAAACTATCACTGTGTTTTTTCCTTATCACGGGAACCATATTTACTACTAAGAGTAGCACTAGATCAAGTACATTTCAACTAAAGCAAATGCGATTTATTAAAGTTTTTTATTTTCAATTCAAAATCTCGGCTTTAAATGACTAATGAGGGAGAAAACATCTAATTGCCAATTCCACGAATTCGTTCGGATTAGAAGTGTTCTTCAATAGCATTCTTTTGGACACCTGCATTGAATACAATCCACCCTCTTTGCCAGAATATTTACCCCCTCAAGCATTTAACCCACACACTTATTGTTCCCCTTATCGCTTGTCAGTGCTATTTACCATTGTTCGAAATTTTAGGGCAAATTTTCGAATAAAGGACATCAAACGATAAGATAGAGCATTGCACATGTATATTTTAGTTTTCTTCGTGAAGAAATGGGTGCGCGTTAGACGGCGAATATACCAAAAAATTAAAAAATGTGGCTGGAAATTATAGATGCGCGTTATTGTCCCGATAATACGGTACATGTATTGAGAAAATCCTCAGAAACTTCGGTAGCTATAAAAAAAAATATTTTTTGCACTATAAGGTATTTTCTACCTCCTTCCATCATGCTTTCGGTAGAACACTCGGCGCGTATTCGAGAGGTCCAGGTTAGAGTCCCGGCAAGGGCATTGCTCATGTCTCTTGCTTCAAAAAACTTCAACTCTACAGTGCGGCCAGAACTAAAAGGTGATGGACGATAATTCGTCACTATCAGGATTTGGCGACTGGGTCACCTTATCCCCACTCACCCTTTAAAAGTAGAAGTATTTGAGATATTCTCTCCCTCAATTGTGTAGGCCTTCGTGGTGTAGCAGTAGCATACTCGATGCGTATTCGAGAGGTCCAGGTTCGAATCCCGGAGAGAGCATTTCTCATTTTTCATGTGTGTTGCTTCAAGGAAAACCTAATGGCTCTACAATGCTCGTGGAATAATTTATGGTTTCTCAAATCCAAAAGCTTCCCCCCCCCCAATCGTGCAACGAACTATAGCATTTTTAATGTGGCAATTATTCGTTAATTCGAAATAGAATATTGGAAGCATATTGAACAATTTGAAACGTGTAATTACGATATTTAAGAATAATGATTTTGATACGATGAATTTTGACGCAGATTGACAGATTAAAATATCAAATATTGGACCCTATAAAATGTCTCCGCGGATTTTTGGTACGTTTTGGAACAAAAATTTTCTTTTTTGAAAATGAATTTTAATCAAGTGTACATATAACCATTATTATCTATGAACTTTTGTCATCTTCGGGTACCTTCATAATTTCATCGGTGTAGAACGTGTATCGTTTATTGTCGAAAAGCTTGGCCACGCGATTTTCAGCGGCGCTTCGGTCGGCCAATTTTTTACCATGAAAAGAGTTTTGCGAATACCGAACAAACGGTATTCAGATGGTGCAAGATCCGCGGTATACGGTGGATGCATCAAAACTTCCCAACCAAGTCCGTCAATTTGTTCTAAGTCATAAAAGATATGTGTGGCGGCGCATTGTCATGATGGAACACAACTACCTTTCTGTTGGCCAATTCTGGGTCGCTGTTTCTGGATTGCTCGCTTCAAAAGTGGTTCCATTTCGTTGCGTTTCAGCAGCATTTCATAATTCGATCAATAATTTTTTTTTTTTTTTGCGTTAATTGATGTGGCATCCAAACATCGAGGTTCTTTTTGTAGACTGCTCTTTTCAAATGATTCCAAACTGCCATGTGGTTGACCTTTAATGCCTCCACTATTTCCTGACAGCTTGCGTGCCTGTCCCAGCGTCATCTTTTTGAAACGACCACTCTACAGAAAGCTCAAACTGTTCTGAAATTGCAGTTCGTTTGCTTATAGAGATTTCATTAAGCTAAGAAAAATTTGAACCTTATACTGGAAATAATTTTAGAGAGAGCTTTGTAAAAATATTACAGTTTTTTTTTACAGATTATATACGTGAAAAAAACTTTAATTTTATTATACCTCACTCTATTATTTTAACGTACTAATTTGTAATTTTGAAACACTATATACACACATTATTAAATCCCATAAGTGAAGAAATTAAAAAGTAAAAAAAAAAAAGAGGGAAAAAAAAAAAAAAAAAAAAAAGAGCTTTTAGTGCTATGCAGGAGAACTAAAAACTGAAACAGAAATTATTAACTTGGTTTACTTTGCCGAATAGAGTAGATTGTAAGGGAATCTGTTTCAACATTTTTAAAAATATATCACAAAGGACGTTAGCCCAAAAGAGCTATTAATTGCGTCGATAATATTAAGAGTCTAAACTACTTATCAAATTGTTCCTACCAAATACTATCGCCCTGTTTAGTTTAGTTTAGTTTACGAGTATGCTGCAACCCTCCTGGCCGACAATAATCGGCCTCATGGTTAACGCAGCACACACGACTCAGACAAACAACAACAACAACAATAATAATAATAATAATAATAATAATAATAATAATAATAAATAAAAGATTTAAATATTTAAAGTCCTGTTCCTATGATAGTCTTGTTTTCATTCACAATCCTCATAATTTCTGTTGCATAGCTATTCAAGAATTTTCTTTTTTCAATTACATTTTATTCATTTGTTTTTCCAAACCTCGTCCTCACACTCTCGGTCAGTTTACATTCTTCCATAAAATGAGCTGCATTTCCGTACTTCCCACAAGCCAAGCATTGATCATTGCCCTGGAGATTAAAACGTTTTAAATAGGCCGGGAATCTACCATGATCCGTGATAACTTGAATAGTATCTATATTGTTAAATAGATCCATTTTTCTTTTTATGGTCAAAATCCTCAAGTAACCCTTATTTTTATTTGAACCATTCCGTTCACGAGCTCATTTATCATTTATACTTGCTTTCATTTTTCTCAAGGTAATTCTTCTCGAATCATTAATAGCCTCATAAATATCACCCTCTCCCAGGGCAGCCTCTTTAGCTAGCATATCCGCCCTTTCGTTTCCGATAACACCAATATTTGCCTTGACTCAATGAAAATATATACCATTTTTCTCTCTTATTTTGTGATAAATGTTTTTTATATCCAAAAGAAGTCTATCGCTTGGTTCCGGATTTGCCAAGCCTTGTAGGGCGAGAGAGCATCAGAATAAATATGTATTGTAAAGTACTGTTTTAAGTTTTTATAACTCCACCGCAGTGCCTCTCTAATTGCAACCACTTCAGCTTGATACACTGATTTATTTCCTTCTAATCGTATTTTTCTATTATAGATTTCAACTCCGTAATAAAAAATAACAAAAGCGCAACCAGTTCCACCTTCATATCCGGAGCCATCAGTGTATATATCAATCATGCTAGTATTCATATAATCTTTCGTACGGTATACCCTTGAAATCTTTTGGATGTATATTAATAAAATCTTTTCCTGTCGAGGCGTTACCATTCAAAACATCACCATTTTCACATGTTAAAATCCTTTTAAACCCATAGCTGAGTAAACATTTTTCATAATAAAATTTATAAAAAATTGAGAGGGGCGGAATGCCAGCAAGTAAGCAAATAACTTCTGTAGAAACAGAACGGAAAGCCCTCGTGATTGCAAGCAGCCAGCTCCTTTGCAATGAATCCAGTTTAGTTCTCAGTCTAATCAATTCCCCTGCCCGGCAGCCCCACATGCCAATACCATATAAAAGTTTTGGCCTAATAACATTTAAATAAATATCTCTAAGGGTAGTGCTTTTTAACTTTAAAGTTTGTGAATCAAAGGCACTTCTATAATATTTTAAAATTTTCTCTATATCTCTGTGAATTGCCTTAAAATGTTCAATAAAAGTTAGCTTTTCATCAATAATCACTCCAAGATATTTAGACTTTTAAAATTAATCTTTATACCATTAAATTTCAACTTTGGTTTTCTAGTAGCCTTACCAGCCCTAGGAAAGAAAATAGCATTTATTTTTTCATTGTTGAACTCTATATTTTCTTCTCTACTCCAGTTCATAAAAGTTTCCTCTAAACTCTTAAAAGTTTTTTCGAGTTTCTCTAAAGAGTCATCATAGACAATAGCCAAAATATCATCTGCAAAGCAGAATAATTCAACACCAGTCATGTTAATAAAAATTTTATTGACAATGAGGCTCCAGAACAGGGGTGCGCTGCAGGAGCCTTGAGGAAATCCTCTTTCAATATCGTAAACAAGATGGACAGAACCATTTTTATTTTTGAAAACAATCTTCCTATTTTTTAGATAATCTTTAATAATTTCAAAAAGTTGTTTTGTGATCCCTATTTTCTTCAGTTCAGATAACAGGGACGGCCAAATAATTGAGTCAAACGCTCCACGGATATCGAAAGAGATCAGGGCAACATGATGTCTTTGCTTCTTATCTTTCAAATGAAATAAAACGTTATATAAGGCCAAATCCGTAGACTTGCTTCGTTGAAAGCCATATTGCCTGTCACTAATATAGTTTATTTCTCTTAATTTGTGTTGAATTCTTCTATTTGTAATTAGTTTGTCATAAATTTTTGCATAAGCCTTAATGCAAAAATTCATAAGAGGCAAATAGGTCTATATCCTCCATTATCTTTTGGAATGAGTATCATTTGACCAATTTTCCAAGCATCTAGAAAAATACTCAAATAAAAACATCTATTATATAAAATCAAATGAAATGAAGGAAACTCGTCAAATAATTTCTTAATAAGCCGAACCACGATCCTATCTAATCCGGGGGCAGAATGAACTCTTAAACACTTAATCGTATAAGAAATTTCTTCATAGGTAAAAGCATCTTCAATTTTGTAATCATCTTCCATATTGACCTCCCCCGCGATACTTAAATCACTATCCTGCTTTCCATGTATAACTTCTTCCCCAATTTCCCTATAAATCTCCTCCACAGAGGCGACCCCCACTTCCTGTGACTATTTCAAAATCATTTGACTTCTTAACCTTCCTTTTGCAGTCCGATAATAATTATCATAAAACTCCTTATTTAGTAGAAAGATCCTATTTATATAATTTCTTTTAGTTTTTACTTCCTTGTACGAAGTAAAAAGGAAGTATTGAAATCGCGAAAAGTTTCAGGCAGCATATTTTAACGAAAATATCCATTTTGACCGTTATGGAATGCAATTTAACGATGCTTTTACCTCACATCTATACGTAAGGACAGAATAAAAGACTCTTTTCCTTCAAAAAAATTATAAAACTGCTTTAAAATAAATTCTGAAGATACTTTTTCGGGGTGTCTGTCCGTACGTTCGTACGTATGTATCTCCCATAAATCAAAAACGAGTAGCCTCAGAACGTTGAAATTTTGTATATAGGACTGCTATAACATGTAGATGTGCACCTCGTATTTTGGTTGCAATCGGCCGCACCAAACGTATATAAATATATTTATATATATATCCACTCAGTTACCCGGGTCAGTGATCTCAGTTTCTTTACTCTTATATGTTTGTAAATTGTACATTTTTTGCTTTAAAAATGATTGAATTATGTTGTTTTTATCTTCCGGTTAAGATTTTATGCCTTTAGTAAATCTGTGTGCAATATTTTTAGAATTATCAGCAATTTTAAAGTTGTTTAATTGCCGCTAAGCCTGTTTTTAATGGCGGCCATTGACGTTTACATTTGAAACAGGAGACTAGTGGATTTGTTGCCAATCTAGAGAAACTTAGTTTCGCAACAACAAAGATAACGCATTCATTTATTATTGCCAGTTAAATCATGCTTAATTCTTTCTGGAATTTTTTCGAGGAAATAAGTGTTTGAGATTTACTTCGTAATTTTTAATATAGATATTTTGAGTTTTTATGTATTTTTGCCTTCTCGCGAAGTGAGAACTGAATTAAATGAGAAATACTGTTTCTTTTTTGTTTTATTTGCGTAATTTCTTTTATACATCATTCTAGCTTTATTATAGTATATGAATAGAACATGTGGCAACGATTAGATAATTCTATTCTTTAAATGATATAAATTTTGTGCATTACGAGTTATAATATGAACGAAATATAATACTGTTAAGTGGATCTAGCGCCAGAGTGTCGCTATGGTAAACAAATACTAGAGTGAATTTTAAAGAATGCATTTATTCTATTGTGGTTTATGCGCTGTCGGCGAAGTAGATTTAATTCAATCCAATAAGTTTAAATGAAATGCAAGAAAAAATGCGTATAATTTAATATTCCAATACAAGGAAGTCATGTGGTGTACACATCAGATTTTTTAAATTTTCTTTTTGTAAAGAGCTAAATTTCTTTTGTATTCAGTTTTTCTCTTAAGTCTAACGTTATCATCAATCTCGCTAACCTGGGAACTCTTCCTTAGTGCCCAAAAAATCCTCCTTTGCTTGTCCAAATCTTGAGTCCACCAACTAGTAATTTGTCTTTGTTTTTTCTTACATTTTACTTTTAGGTACTTATCCATAATATCGATTAATAATTCTTCTAGTCGAGAAATGCACTCATTCTTTTCCATTGATGTCTCGCACTTAATTATTCTATCTTCATAGTATTCAATGCTTTTACCAATATTATGAAGCATATGTTTGACTTTTCTTAAATTTCTACTGTAAGCAAAGAAGTAATCTTCTTCAATTTTGAAATCTTTCAGTCTCACTAAAATATATTTATGATCACTCAGTGATTCAGCATCTAGAATTTCCATTTCAGGGCTCCTCATTTTTAGTGTCGACGACCCAAGCGCGAGATTAGTCCACCCAACACCCACCGGCGAGTAAAAGGTAGGTCTGGAATCACTATCGTTAAAAAGTTGTAAATCATGTTGTAAAATAAAATCGTTGACTAAAATCCCCCTTTGATCCAAATATCTATCGCCCTGTATTATATTTAAAGAAATTATATAATGAAGAATCTGCATAAATGTATGTATGTTTCTCGCATTGTGATAAAAGAACGGTACCTAGACCCGTCCAATTTTGAATAGTGTAAGTCTCCACCCGCATATGGGTGTCTGGAATCCCAAATTTGGAATTTTTTTCATTATCTATTTCATAGTTTGTAAAACTTGAACACATTTTTGATTAACAAACTCAACGATTTAAAAGCGAGCAATGGCAACACTGTACGAAAAAAAAAATTTTTTTTTCTTATATCTTTTTATTATCATTTTTATCTTTTTTGTATAAAAGGAAAAAAAAAAATTTTACCTCTTTAATCTTTATCTTCTTTAACATAAAAATGTTATTGTAATGTTTTTATTAGTCCAAAGGGGCTTTGTCCCTGAAGAAGTATTGTTTTCGTTTTGCGATTTTGCGTTGCATCACTATAAATGTCCGTTTCACTTTTCAAACTGTTGCCACCCAATGTTAGCGTCTTGCATTATATTTGAAGAAATTAAATAATGAAAAATTTGCATAAATGTATGTCCATTTCTCGTATTGAGATGAAACAACGGTACCTAGAGCCATCGAATTTTGAATGACGTAATCCTACTGCGAATATAGGCATCTGAAAGCCCAAATTTGAAATTTGGAATTTGTTTTATGATCGATTTCATATTTTGTAAACCTTTAACGAATTTTTGGTTAACAAACTTAAGGATTTCAAAGCGATCCATGGCAACACTCTACCGGGGGGGGGAACTTCATCGCGCTCGGAACTGTGCATCGGAAATTCTAAAAATAGCCTCATTTTAAAATTATTTTGCGACATTGCTATTGAACTGAATTTAATGGTTTAAGTGCGAAGAACATGATATTTAATAAATAAAGGTAACACATGAAACGTTAAAAAAAGCCCCTTTGGGCATAATATAAAATCTGAAAACTTTCAGATTTTTTGGTAATTCAGTGGGATTCTTCTTTTTTAACTTTTTTTTTTTTTATTATTATTTTTTTTTTTATGTTATTTTTCAAAAGCTTTCCCTTGCATGCTAAAGTTCTGTTTTATAAATTTTATATTCGGTGTTCTTAATTAGAAATACATAATGACAGAAAAGAAAAATGAAACTGATTGAACAAAGAAAAAGTTTCTTTTACCGTCTCCATAACCTGCAAGGACACGCTATTAACATCACAACGTATTCTTCTTAGAGTCTGTGGACGCAGGCGTAACAACAAGGGTGGCTGCAGATAAGAATGCATCTGATCCTGTTAGTCACTGGGGAAATGTATTTCAGAGCTTGACATTTGGGGCTGAATCTCCTGCCTGCAGAAGGACGATGGGGAGGGAAAAAAGTCAGCACCTAATTGACCGTGATGTCCATACTGGTGGCCTGCAAAGAAGTGTCAATACGTAGTGTAAATTGGAGCTTGCCCTTCTGATGTTTGGGAGTGTTCGGATATTATTCCAGGCATAGCTTCAGGGGCACTCGCGGTGGATGGTTAAAGAAATATCCCCTTTATTGATTAAACTAAAGAAGAAGTCCATCCATTGGCAAGGGACACAATAAGACACATCGCAGAAGAAACAGAAATTGCACGTATAAAAAGTTCGTCATTTCTGGTTGTTTTCGTGTCCATGAATATCACGGAAGAATGGTTATCAGAACGTCAAGGACGTTGCACTTCTACTTCCATTCCAATTTCGACTGAGAGCCTGCGGGTGGTGGTCTGAGGGCCTCCCACCCCTCTCCTCTACCCCCAAACCATACTGAAAGACGTGCGGCTCGCAATATATTTAGATCAGAGGTGGCCAATCTTTTGGGGAAGATTGCCACTGTCTGAAAAAGAAAAGTTATGCGTGCCACTTCCAAAATTTTCAACACATTAAAAATATAAAAATGTGAAAAATTTCATTTACAGGTTCATTATGAGATTTTGTTTTTGCGGAAATTTGTGTAGCAGGCATTTAAAAAATAATATCTAGATATAATGAAAGAAAGAGTCAGTGTGTCTTTTGTTCGTGCTGCGCGTAAGATAATAGACCCAGGGCTACGAAATTTGGTATATAGATGCATCTAGACAAGAGCCTGTGCACCCTGAAGCGATTTTTTCAAAATTCGAATCAGATTTATTTTTAATTTTATCTTTTCGATTTATCGCATCATTTTGAATAGTTTCATTCTTTTAGAAATGTGGTTTTGGCAACAGTTTTTTATTCAATTGTATACTGGACTGCTGACTGTTGCCAATTGGAAAAATGACGGCGATCATTCTGTGCAGTTTTTAAATTTAATGTTTTTATTGGACACTGGACGTTTGTGGATAGAAGGCAACGGGAAGTTGGTTAATTTATTTATTAGGATAATTAATATTTGTTAAGAGATATTTCTTATTTCATTGTAAATTTGTTATATTTAATACATTTTTTTTATAATTTGTGGGTTTTTTAGTCTAAAGGGGCTTTGTTCCTGAAAGACAATTGTTTTCCTTTTTCGATTTTGCGTTGGTTCACTATAAATGTGGATTTCACTTTTCAGATTGTTGCCACCCAATGTTAGAGTTCTGCATTATATTTGAAGAAATTAAAAATGAAAAATGAAAAATCTGAATAAATGTATGTACACTGTTAGACAAAAAAAATAAATAAATAAATAAATAAATAAAATAAACGACACACCAAGAAGGAGTTATCCGAATGGGATGAAAATCGGTAGAAGTGATGTACATGTACAGAAAAACAAATGATTACAGTTTGAAAAAAATTGGATTATTTATTGAAGTGATAGAGCTTCACAAAGTGAAAAAGTCAGTAACGCGTTTGTCCACCTCTGGCTCTTATGCAAGCAGTTATTCGGCTTGGCATCGATTGATAGAGGTTGCGGATGTTCTCCTGAGGGATATCGTGCCAAATTTTGTCCAACTGGCGAGTTAGCTCGTCAACATCCCGAGCTGGTTGAAGGGACCTGCGCATAATGCTCCAAACGTGCTCAATAGGAGAGAGATCCGGCGACCTTGCTGACCAAGATAATGTTTGGCAAGCACTAAGGCAAGCAGTAGAATCTTGCTAAAATGTAAGCCCAGGGTGGCGTGACATGAAGGGCAACACAACGGGTCTTAGAACTTCGTTGACGTACCACTGTGTTGCATGGTTGCGACGGATGACAACCAAAGGGGTCCTACTATGAAATTAACTGGCACCCCAGACCATCATTCCTGGTTATCGGCCTGTCTGCCGGAAGACAGTCACGTTGGTATCACACCGCTGTCCGGGGCGTCTCCAGACTCGCCTTCACTGGTCATCGGGGCTTAGTTCAAAGCGGGACTCATCACTGAAGACTATTCTACTCCAGTCAGTGACATTCCAGTGCGAATGAGCCCGACACCACTGCAAACGGGCTTGACGTTGTACAGCGGTCAATGGTAGTCGGGCACAAGGGGCGCCGTGAGCTCAGCCCCCTTTCTGTGAGCCGTCTATGAATGGTCCTTGCAGTCACTGAAACACTAGCTGAACGTGCAGTCGATGATAATGATGCATCTGGGGCTGTGAGTGCCGCTCTGACGATTGCTCGGTCTTCACGTTCTGTCGGTTCTGTAGGCCTACAGCTTCCTTCTTGACGCTGTGTGCGGCCGTGGTTCACCCATTCCTGCCAACATAGTCTAATAGTGGCATCGGTACTGCTCAAATGTCAAGTTATTCGCCGATAAAACCAACCGGCTTCTTTGAGCCTAATTACACGACCTCTCTCAAATTCTGACATCTGCGCATATCGTTCGCGCACCTGTATGCGAGGCATAATTACTGTCTACCAGAGTACACGGAATGAAATTCGTGAAGAATTTATGAACTGGAATCGTAATTTCACCTCTTAAACCGTTCATTCTTTGGCAGCCAAAATGTAAAATTTTGCATTTTCCGTCGTAACCTGTATGCATATCAATTTGTGTCCAATTTGCTTTATATCTTCTCGGTACGTCGGTTATTTTTTTATTTATTTATTTATTTATTTTGGTCTAATAGTGTATATTTCTCGCATTTTCATAATACAACGGTACATCAAATTTTGAATGATGTAATCCCTACTGCGAATATGGGCATGTGGAAGCCCAAATTTGAAATCTGGAATTTGTTTTACTATCGATTTCATATTTTGTAAAACTTTAACGAATTTATGAGTAACAAATTTAACTATTTGAAAGCGAGTTATGGCAATAATCTGCGGTGGGGGGAAACCTTTTTATCTCCAGCGCGCGGAAATGTGTATCTGAAATTCTAAAGATAGGCTCATTTTAAAATTATTTTGCGATATTGCTATTGAAATGAGTTTTATGGTTTAAGTGCGAAGAACATGATATTTAATAAATAAAGGTAACAGACAAAGCGTTAAAAAAACGCCGCCCCTTTAGACGTAATTTAAAATCTGAAATCTTTCAGATATTTAAAAAAAAAAATTTATGAAGTTGTTCTGCAGAGTAAAATTCTGCTGAGTTTTTAAATTTAATGTTTGGTGTTCCCTTTAGGCATTTTTCCCGTACATTTAAAAGCCAGACGAAGGCTGGCAGCGTAGCTGCTAGTAATAAATAAAACAAACATACAAACTAGGTTTTATTGTTAGTAAACATTGTTAAAGGTTCAGTCAGTTAGCTTACGTATAAAACATTTAATTCCAAATAACTATTAAACAGCCAGTACTTAATTAACGTGGTTTTTGAATGTGTAGTTTTTTACCAAGTTATCTGTATTAGGATTAGTTCTTGAAAATGCAAACCCAATTAGGTGTTTTAGGTGGATATTTGTTAATCTTGAAAGACATTTTGATCTCATAATGTCCATAATACAAAACATTTGTTCACAAACTTATGTTGATCCAAACCTACAACAACAGGGTGACGGAGTATTGCTACAATGAAATAAACTTAAATTAAAATTCAAGGAGTTAATCGTATTTATTCTAATGTGTTTATGTGTGTATCTACCGACGGAGTTTTTACAGATGATATTTATATTTTTCCAATTCTTTAAATTTTTCTAGAAGTGTTAGCGTGCCACTGTTAAGACTCCACTGTGCCACGGATTGACCATCCCTGATTTAGGGTGACCCCATTCCGCAAAGACAATATACATTTACAAGCATTTACGCCTACTCCGGGATTCGAACTCTTGCCGTTCAGTACCGCAGGAGGTTTCCCTAACAACTATATCGTCTGGGGGGCTTCGCCAGTTCTTTTCTCCAAGGAAAGAAAATCGGAAGCTTATATTTCATAAAGAATGTTCGAGTATAATTTTCCTCTTCATTATCACTTATTGTAGTGTTATTAGGCCCACCAGCTGCCGAGCGGTAAAGTCACTGATCACTAATATTTCGTTCGAGGTTCAAATCCCGCGAACGTACTGACTGCATGGGTATTTTCGTGGTTTTCCTCATGTGTAATGTATATACGAGCCAGTTTCTCTTAGAATGTCCTCCACGAAGGCATCCCTTCCCTTAGGCAGATAGCCCTCGAGGCTTTGCCGCAGTCGCATAAACCAAACCAAACCATACTTGTAGAACACATAATAATTTATCATAAGCTGAGCGTAATATCCTGGGAAAAATATTTTTTAAGATTAAAGATGCGGACTGTCATCCTTAATATTTTATCAATATCCGGCATGAAATCAGGTTATCAGAAAATCAAAGATATTTTTCTTTCCGTTTGCTACTGTTGTGCAATGATCATTGCATCCGGTTATTAGTTAAAAGTCTAGTCTATTTCCTAAAAAGGGTGTTAATGATTGTTAAGATTTAT
The DNA here is from genome assembly GCF_044657685.1 of Stegodyphus dumicola. NCBI lineage: Eukaryota > Metazoa > Arthropoda > Arachnida > Araneae > Eresidae > Stegodyphus > Stegodyphus dumicola. Next base: position 223,941,602 of record NC_140773.1, on the reverse strand, counting down.
TTTTGTAATAATGGATTTATCCGAAATGATAAGTTTAAATTCGAGTTATGATGTATTTTAAAATGGAGTTTCTTAGCTATAAGTACTTTATAATAATTTCAAAGTAATACCTGAAAGTAAAAAAAAAAAAAAAAAATTAAGGCCTTTTTACTTCATCCTTGTGGGCGGAGTTAACAGTGATGCTTTCGCGGACTGCCATTTAAGTGGTTGTTCTAATAATTTATATTTTGTTTATGCGCATCCCGGGAAGCATAGGCTGTAGAATAGCCTTCGCGGTTCTCCCCATGTGCAATGCAGATGCGAGCCAATTAGCTCTCAGAGAGATCTTCACGAAGGCATCCCTTTTCATAGGCAGATTGTCCCTCTCTCAAACGACTAGTGTTTAGCGATTTTATCATTCGCCCAATGACGGGCAGGAAAAAAAATGAAAAAAAAAAAAAAAACTCCAAGTTTTCAGATTTTATATTACGCCCAAAGGGGCTTTTTTTAGCGTTTTGTGTGTTACCTTATTAAATATCATGCTCTTCCGACTTAAACCACAAAATTCAATTCAATAGCAGTATCGCAAAATAATTTAAAAAGAGCGTATACTTAAAATTTCCGATACACAGTCTCTCGCGCTGGAGATAAAAATGTTTATTTTTTCGTACAGTGTTGCCATGGCTCGCTTTGAAATCCTTGAGTTTCTTAATCAAAAATTCGTTAAAGTTTTACAAAATATGATAAAACAAATTCCAAATTAGGGCTTCTAGATGCCCATATTCGAGTGGAGGACTACGTTATTCAAAATTCAATGGCTGTAGATACCGTTGTTTTATCACCATGCGAGAAACATACATACGTTTATGCAGATTCTTTATTATTTAATTTCTTTAAATATTATGCAGGGATCTAACATTGGGTGGCAACACTTTGAAAGGTGAAACGCCATTTATAGTGACCCAATGGAAAATGCCAAAACGAAATTAATAACTCTGGGTTTAACTTCTGGGTAAATTGCCCCTTTGGGCTAATGAGTACAAAATGATTTGGATGATCAAGTGCTGGTAGCCGTTAGCAGGTCTATCTTAGCAAGTGGAAGATCCGCGTTTCAAATCCTGGCGAGGACGCGCTTGATTTTTCACCTCTTCTATTTCAGTAAGCCTAAGTCTCTGCATTATTGGTATTACATTAAAATAATGCTCTTCCTTATCACTTTCCGTACCTAAAGGTTGTAGACTCATTAGGATTTTTGAAGCAGGAAGCATGAAAAATGAGTAATCCCTCTCTCGGTGGTTCGAACCTGGACCTCTCGAATACCCGCCGAGTGTGCTACCATTACACCACAAAGGCATGCAGAAAGGAAGGAGAAAATACTATACATATTCCTCCTTCTAAAGGAATACTGGGGATTAGGGGAACCCATGGCCAAATCCTGGTGGTGAAGAATTATCATCCACCTCCTTTTTTAGTTCGGGCGCCAGTGTAGTGTCATCAGGATTTTTTTTCAAATCAGGAAATGTAAAAAATCAGCAATGCCCACCCCGGGACTCGAACCTGGATTTCTCGAATACGCGCCGAGTGTTCTACCGTTACACCAGGAAGGAATGCAGAAAGGGGGGGAGAAAACACCTTATAAGATAATCGTAGAAATCATTTTCGTTATCCATCTATTCAAGCACATCTTCCGCAACGTCACACGAAAACATTACAAGCCATTAACTGGTGGAACAAAGATGTATGTATCCAACAAGTTAAATGTAGATCACTCCGGCGAAATCTTAACCTCTGTGTCAAACATAATATCCTTATGTATTCATTCCAAATTATGTATTATTATTATTATATATTATGTATTATTATTGTATTATGTATTATTTATGTATTATGTAATTTATCTATTCATTCAATAAACTGCTTGGATTACGTTGTAGGGAGACGGCGCCCGTCTTCTCCGTTCCTAATCCTAATCCATATGTTCTCTTATCCGTCACGACGACTTTCTCAAGACTGACGGATAATCGAAATTATTCAGGGGAATAAATTAACAGGATCTGCACATTAACAGAAGGCTTAATTTTTTACGATCTTTTTTTATAAAGAACAAGTGATTCGGATAATTCATGATCCGGATAACGTGTATTTAATTGCAACTCGTTTGTAACTTATCACTTCCTATAAAGCAACACTATTATCATTTGTTAATCGGAAATCATGAAATAAATTTCTCAGCTAGAATAACGCAAGCAAAATATCAATCCTCCATCTTTAGCAACCTCCCCTTGCTGAAAAAAGTGGATAGTCGAAATAGACACCAAAAAATAAAAGTAAAACAGCGTAGACCAAAAAGTCAGTCAGAAACTCAATCTTTTTCACGCCGCTAGTCGGAAAGATTGGCCCAATAAATGTTGATAGACAACTCAACTCAACTCCAAGCTAACGAGACTGCTGTAATTGAGCCCCCAGAACTCTTTTTCCCCCGTCGCTTCTTGTCGTTTTGTGCTCCTGCTTTTGAACCCCAGGGATGCGGGGTTCACATGCACGTAAATAAAAATAAAAACATAGTTTGGGATCTGGAGCCCTGAGCAATTTGAAGAATTCCTCTCTCTCTCTCTTTCTCCACCTCACATCATCGTAATCTTCATCGACCATGCTGAATCTCGGAACGTGTCCACTCCCCAGAGTATTCGAATATAAAACGGTCGAGCATTCTATAAAAATATTGAGTCAATAGTCCCTATTTACCCAGATAAGCTAATAAATATTCGAAAGTATTTAATCAGAAACGTTGTGGATACTCTGATATGTACCAGAGGTAAACAAAATGAGAAAGAGCAATCAAAAGGAATTATATAGACATATATCGATATAATTTGAGATTTACATTATATAAACCAACGCATCATTCCTGTCAATAGAAATAATTGAATAACACATTAATGTGGGTCACATGATATTTTAAAACATTTAAAACCAAACTTTTGGAAGCATTTATTGTTAACAGTTTATCAGGTATTTTCTCCCTCCTTGTAGTATGCCTTCGTGGTGTAACGGTAAACACTCTCGGCGAGTATTCGGGAGGCCCAGGTTTCGAGACCCGGCGAGCGCATTGCTCATTTTTCATGTGTTCTGCTTCAAAATAACCTAATGACTCTAAAGTCCACAGATTTCGAATCTTGGCAAAACAAATAGTATTTTCACAGGACGGAAAAATTTGTTGCAAGTTCCGTGCGCGAGCGATCCAGCTACATAGTAATTCTTAAACTAGTAAACTTATTCTAACGGCTTAGTTTAAAATTTTTTTAAATATTAAGTTAAATTATTGACATCAGATTGCATTTTTAAATTTTACGAATTTTTATATTTTTAAATTTTTAGAATATAGTATATATTAACTTCGCGAAATATTGATTGCAGATTGTTTGGGGTGTTAGATTCTGAGGTTTTTGGATTACAGTCATTATTATTGCAACTATTTTCGACGCATGTGAAAGATTTAATAACACTGCATTTATCGAAGGCAATTAAATAGCAATAACTTCATTTTTCTCACCCTTCGTATAGGTTCTTTAGAAATAACACTTTTAAAAATTGCATCGGTAATTTTCCTTTACACCGATAACTCGAAAACTTGTTTACCAAAACGCCTTGTTGGCGTGCTGGTAGGGGAGGCGGTTGCCATACCACTGGGTTCGGTTTCGAATTTCGAAGAAGGTGCTGATGTTAATAAGTGTATAACGTCTTTGCGGATGGGGGTATTAAAATTCTGTCGTGCCGAAAGTCCATTCGAGAGGTTAATGGAAGGAGAAGAGGGATGGCAAACTCTTGAATTCACCCACTAGGAGACACTCAAAATTCATTCAAAATTCTGACAAAGCGGGGAAAATTCGTGCTGGCATTTATAGAGGCATTAGGTTATTTCGAAGCAGGAGAGAGGAAAAATGAGCACTGTCCTCGGCAGGATTCGAACCGCGGAACTCTTGAATACGCACCGAGCGTGATGATTACTACACCGCGAAAGCATGCTAAGAAGGCCCTAGAAATACTTATATACTCCCCGATGATAAAGGACAAATGGGTTTAGGGGATCCATTCGCCAAATCCTGGTGATGGAGAATCATCATTCACCACCTTTTTTAGTTCGGGAGCCACTGTAGTGACATTAGGTTATTTCGAAGCAGAAGAGATGAAAAATGAGCAAAGCCATTGCCAGGACTCGAACCAAGGACCTCTCGAATATGCGCCGAGCGTGCTGACCATTACACCACGAAGGCATGCTAAGAAGGCAGGAAAAATACCTTATACACTTACAAGACAGGCACAATCCTTGTCACTTTGCCATAGTAAATTTCGTGGACCTTATCTGGCTACAGCGTCAGATTAGGAGAACTGAAACGGCAATGACAACTACTTACCATAAAATTTTAGTTTAGTATCCATGTAGACATTCGATCTATTAATCTGCCTAAGACTAATCATCTTTTAGCTTTTGATTTCAAATGAGAGACATGCGAAGTGTTGTAGCTTTAATAAACGTGTTCAGTTGTCTTAACACTCGACATTAGCAAATTCACTTCTGCTTTTCCTTCATAAAAGTGTCTTAAAAAAGGAAGTACAAAGTAAAGATTTGGCTTTGAAAGAAGATGAGAAAACGAAAAATCTAAAAAGTGAAGAGCTCGTTGCTTAGGTAAATTACCCAAAGCTTGTAATTGCTTTGCTTGTTGCGTAGGGGGAAAAAAGGGGGAATTTTCCTTCGCTTTTGTGTTTCAGGTTTAAGTGATTTCAGCAAACGGTTGTTTCCCTAGTCCCCGTTGGATAGAATCCTTTTTAAATGCAAATGGCAGCTAGGTCGTATTTGCTGTGGTGGCTCGACATTTCCAGCAAGATAGAAACGCGTGAATGAGAAGTTAATGTGTCTTTTTTTTTTTTTTTCTTTTTGCTCGTTGTTCTTCCCGCCATTTTATTAGAATAAGAATTGCTTAGAAATCGGTGCTGCCATCTAGTGGACATCATTTACTACGATTGGCAACATAATCGTCATTGTACTTTTTGTCTCTTTTTAACTATCGTGATTGTTACAAAACAATCATTTCTTCAATAATTTTGATTTTATTTTACATAAAAATGCGTTTAATAAATAATCGAATTTCTTCGTGCCTGTTGTCATAGTGTAAGCGTAGCTACGATTCTGTCATTCGAATCCCGGCTAACAGTACGGTTATTTTTCATGTCTAATGCTCTCTAGGTGCACCCACACGTGTACACTGGTCATCAAAATTAAAGGATAATGAGGAAAAATGTGCTCACTAAGTTAATGTTGCAACCAATAGGTATCGTTGCTGAAATTATTTATGTTAATTAAATAGAGTTGAACACAAAATTGAAGTTCCGCGCGCATATATTAGCGCCGGTAATATGCGAATTCGGTGACTGACAATGTGGTGAGCAATGGTCGCATGTTGGAATTCCGGTCTGTAGCGTTGTTTAAAGCAGCAGTCATCGACCGTTGGTCCGTGAAAACTTTTTGATGGTCCTCAGAAAAAATGGGACATTATTTATATTTTTATGAAGATTCAGTTTTAAAAAATGACGGTTAGCAAAACCTATTATATAATATGGATTATAACTTTTTTTTTTATTTTAGTTACTACTTTTAGCGAAATTCCTTCTGAATTTAGTGACTTTTTAGCTATTTTTGCAGGTGTATCTAGCGACAATCGAAAGTGAGAAATGGTTCTAGTCAATGTGAAGACTGCTAATTTTTACCCAGACGTTGAGTCTGTCTAGACCTAGCCAGAACCTGCCATCTTATAGACGATGGTTGTAGTCAATGTGAAGATTGTTAATTTTCCCCCCAGGAGTACTCTCTAGGCCTAGCCAGAACCTGCCACCGTATAGAAAGTGGTTCTAGTCACTGTGAAGAGTGTTAATTTTTCACTAGGGGTCGAGTCTGTCTTGGTCTAGTCTGACTAGCCAGAACGCAGGGATTGCTCCCAGTCGATCCCCGGGGGAGGGCTCACAGATAAACAGCTATCTTATGTTTGCAACTAGTAGCGTGGCTTTCTAAAGGCAGAACACGCTCTAGTTAAACCACCTAAAACCTTCCTTTAAATAATATCGCTTTCTAACTCATCTGAATACGCGCCAACTAAAAATTAGCATCCTGTCAGGAAAACGGAAAAGAAGAAAGACAGTAGTTACTTAACATGGTTAGATAAAAAGCTTTGTAACACAGCTTTATAACGTATAAGCTTTGCCGTATAAGCTTTGTAACGTATAAGCGTAAGTATTGCCGCTTTATAACGTACAGTGGTGGCCAAAATTGTGGACACTTTAGGAAATTTTTATGTTTTTGAAATTTGTATGCTTATGGAAAACGTTACGTTTCACAAAATGCAAACTTGTATACATCCTTTTAAAAAGAATTTATTACTGAATTCAATACAAAACACAAAATTCAATTATTTGCAATACAAATTGTTAAACGATAATAGTTATCGATATACATTAGATAGTGATGATTGCAGTGAGTTATCAGTACTTAGTAGGGTACCCTTTATTCTTGATTACAGCTTCACATCGACGTTTCATTGAGCTGACAAGAGTTTTAAGCTCTTCTTTCGTTATTACATGATGTCAGGAAACAATTATAGCCTCAATTAGTTCCCTTTTATTTGATGGGCACCTCATTCGGACAAGAGTTTTCAAACGGTGCCACAAATTTTCGATAGGATTGAGGTCAGGACTGTTTCCTGGCCATGACAACAATTTAATGTTCTTTGTACGAAACCATTCTTTCGATATTTTGGCCGTGTGGCAAGGAGCAGAATCCTGCTGAAAAATAAACGAAGCATTGTCGGGAAAGAAATCTCTGATGGAAGGTAGAAGTTTTGGTTCTAGAATAGTGTCAATGTATTTTCTGGCATTCAGTGTCCCATCGATAACATGAAGGCGACCAATACCATCTGCTGACATGCATGACCAAATCATAACACTAACTGGGTTCTTCACATTTGCTTGAATGCATTCAGGATGTAGCTCTTCTCCTATTCTACGTCTTACATATTTTCGCCCATCACTACCCAATAACGATATCTTAGTTTCATCACTCCATATAACTTGTGACCACTGATCTGATCATCTGTCCAATTAATGTGTTCCTTTGCCCACTGTAGTCTTCTTTTCGTTGCTGAAAATTAAGATAAGGCTTTTTTTCGTGGAATTCTACCTCTCAGTCCAACATCTGTTAATCTTCTCCTGATTATTCTCGAACTGACAGAAACACCAGCATCATTCAGATCACTTCTGATGGCCGTTGATGACATTTTTCTATCTTGGAGACATAGTTTTTTTATTCTTCTGTCATCAATACATGTGGTGCACCTTTTTCGGCCTTTTCCTTCTTTGTTTTTCATTGAATTTGTCTCCTGATATCGTAAACAAAACTTTCGGACTCCAGATGTAGTCACTGAACCACCCACCTGTTTTGTAATTTCAGCATTACAAAAAAGTTGACCACTTTCTCGTAACACAATAATATTACATCTCTTTCTAGGTGACCAATCTACTCTTTTATTTGATGTCATTGCTTCTTGACTAAATATTAAAAATTTTTACAAAAATTCCTACTTGTAATTGCAGTGTATAAGAAACAGGTCCTCCTTCTACAGAACAAAGCAAAATAATGAATTGTTTCAAGTGTAAACATGATGTCAGCTTCTACAGGCAGTTACTAACATTTTATTGGTTCTCAAAACAAGAACAGTGATTGGCCAGGAAACCTAGACATTACAAACCACTTCTTAACTGTGTTTTTTATTTATATTAAAGTACATATAACGTTTTTTGTATTGCAAATAATTGAATTTTGTGTTTTGTATTGAATTCAGTAATAAATTCTCTTTAAAATGATACATAAAAGTTTGCCTTTTGCGATACGTAACATTTTCTATAAGCATACAAAGTTCAAAAACATAAAAATTTCCAAAAGTGTCCTCAATTTTGGCCACCACTGTATTTTCGCCCTCCAGGTTTTATGGTGTAACGGTAGCACCCTCGGCGCGTATTCGAGTGGTACAGATTCCAGTCCCGGCAAGCGCATAGCACATTTTTCACGTTTCTAGCTTCAAAAATCCTAATGCCTGCACAGTGGTGCCCAAACGAAAGGGTGGTGGACAATAATTCGTCACCACAAGGCTTTGGGGATTGGGTCTTCTAATCCCCGGTCGCCTTTTTAAAGGGGCAGTATATAATGTACTTTCATCCTCTTTCCAGCATGCCTTCATGGTGTGACGGTAACACACTCGGCGCGTATTCGAGAAGTCCAGTTTCGAGTCCCGGCGAGGGCATTTCCCATTTTTCACGTTCTGCTGCTTCAAAAATCCTCATGTCTCTACAGCTTTTTCTAAAAAAACTGATAATAAATTAGCACAAAAATATATTAATTGTTTAAAGCTACAAACAGTTTAAAAACAGTACATCCTGAATGCATAACTTTAATCACAGACCTGTGCATGTACTCCGAATTAATTACATTACAGTAATGTGAAATAAATCTTAAATGATGCCATGTAGGGTTATTTAAACCGAACAATATATACAAAACAAAGTTATCCTCATAAACACCTAAACTTAAAGCGGAAGAAATTTGAACTTTTTCAGAAATATTAAAATATTTAAACTAGAAGAGTATTCACTGCATGACGGTTTTCTTATAATTATCCAAAGTCGCCCACTTTTCTTTTAAATAATTCACCTAAATTTTCTAATTTCACACTTATGCATCTTGCACGGCCAAGAGATCTCATGCAGCGCTACCTACTTAAAAATATTTTTAGCTCCGAACGATAGGGGCCATTAAGAAAGGTAGCTGAAAAAAAAAAAAAAAAAAAAACTCCAAATTGCCCCCATCAGTTCCATCTAAAGCTCGCGCTTTCAAATCCGTCTCTTTTCAAAGGAAATTGGATGTTCATCCCCAACCCACCTTTCTTCCGCGGATATTCCGAAAAGTGGCTTTTTATCCCTGCAAGAAAAATGGATAATACTTTGGAGACCATTTGCATACTTCTCTCATAATATGCTTTCCCTTTCAGAATTTGCTTGGCAACCCGATGTGGATCTAGAGGAGCCATTGTGCAAGTCGGGAAGATTCGCCGAATCCTTACCACTGGAAGAATTTTTTTTCCTGTTTCGATGTTTTTCTATTATTTGAAGATTTCCAGATATTCTTTTTTATTTCTTAGGATTCTATTACGAAGGCATATTTCCATTTAAATTCTCGCAATAGCGGGAGCTTTCATTGTTGGATTGTTTTTACATTGCTGACTGATCTTGACCGTCCATGATTTTGTGCCCAAGACCGCGGAATAACCATTTCTTTGTACGCAGGAAATTGCTTCAATTTAAAAGTTGTATTCATTGTGGTTGTGGGGTGTAGCGGAAAAATTTCGTATTTAATGCCAAAGTAAATATACAAATTAGCAACGTACTTTCAAAGGCTTTACTTTTAAATTCGTGAAATCTGAATTCCGAATAGTAAAGAATTACTAAGAGGAAAGGATATCTTAGGCTCAGCCATATAGACAAAAAAAAAAAAAAAAAAAAAAAAAAACTGATGTGTGCATTATATGAACTCCTTGTACGGAATACTAAATTATACCCATTTTTTTCTGCGCTTTGTTCAGACTTATTTCCTCGAATTTCGTTAGAGATGGATTTCTCATTCAATTAATTCAGTTCTCACTTCGCGGTATGGCAAAAATACAAAAAATCTCAAAATATCTTCATTAAAAATTGAAAGATATAGAAAAATATAAAACACCAAATACAATTAAAACAATTTAAAATTAAAATTTGAGTTTCTACGCAAAAATAAGCAAGCGGGCCAGAAGGCAGATTTTTCGGTGCACAAAATTAAAAATTACCTTTTGGTCCCACTCGGAAAAAGGACACTGAAGGTGCAGAAAGACTTACTTCACTATTCTGCTAAGCTTCAAATATAAATAAAAATGGCTGCTAGGGTAAGAAAAAATTGGTTTAGCCGCATTTGAACAACTTTTAAATTGTTGATAATTCTACAGCTACTGCATGTAGATTAACTAAAGGTATAAAAACCTTAACCGAAAGATAAGAACAACATAATTCAATCATTTTCTAAAGCAAAAAAAAATGCACAATTTACAAATATATAAGAATAAAACAATTGAGCCGAGTAACCGAGTGGATATATATATATACATATATTTATATACCTTTTGTGCAACCGATTGCAACCAAAAACGGAGGTTCACATCCACATGTTATAGTCCTCCTACATACAAAATTTCAACGTTTTGAGGCTAATCGTTTTTGAGTTATGCGAGATACACACATACTTACGTACGTGCATATAAACAGGTCACGAAAAAAAATTTCTTCTCAAGCCATTTTAAATTCTTTTTGCGACACGTTTTGGGAAAAAGATTGCTTTATTCTGTCGTTATGTACAAATGTCAAGCAAAAACATCGTTAAATTGCATTCGATATTGGTCAAAATGGATATTTTCGTTGAAATACGATACTCTTTCTCGATTACAATACTTCCTACAAGGAAGTAAAAATGTATACATTTCCCGTATTCTTTGTAAATATTGCAGATGGCAATAGCTTTTGGTAAAAGTTTTCTTAAAGAAAGATTATCCAGAATTACTAATTTTTCAAATATTTTTATTAAATTTTCTGATATAGCAGATATAGATCATCTTGCAAAGCCATCGGTTCAGATGGGAAATATGATGAGGAATATAAGCTTCCTCAAGGTGTTTGAAAAATATGTGAGTGTTCTGTACTTTATCGTTTGGACGATTTATATTCATATTTTTCAATCACTCCTGTAGAGTTATAAGGTATTTTTCCCACCTTCTTAGCATGCCTACGTGGTGTAATGATCAGTATGCTCGGCGTGTATTCGAGAGGTTCGTGGTTCGAGTCCCGGTGAGGGCATTGCTTATTTTTCATGTCTCCTGTTTCGAAATAACCTAATGTCTCTACAGAGTAACTGATTTTCAAAAAGAAATATATCTGTGGTGTATTTCAGCGAAAAAAAAAGTAAATGAGGATTTCTGTTGGAGTGGATACCACAAAACTTTTAATTAATTAAATTACAAATCATATGAAGAATTTTAGTAACGGTTCAATTTACTTAATTAAAAATTTCAAAATAATTATTTGGTTATAAGTTAAACAACACTTTTTAGACTTAATTTAGGGAATCAAGATTCAATTCCCTCTAAGTTTCTCTACCCTAAATCTTCAAGAGTAAAATTTCCTTTTCCTGTTGAGTATAACTAAAGGCTTCACGTGCTTCCGTTTTTTTTTTTTTTTTTTTTTTTTTTTTTTTTTCCAGTTTTTAAAATTAGAGACCAGGGTATCAAATGTAGCAACATTCCAGTAGAAACCCTTATTTTCAAGTGTAATTCTGAGTCAGTGCAGGCCTTTTTGCCATGTACTGACTCGGAATTAGTCAGTATAAGAATACATTGCCTCTTTTATATTATCCTCATGGTACTGACTGAGTACTGTAGTCAGTACCATGAGGATTATGTAAAAGAGGTGTGGTATTGGAAAAACTGCAATCTGTTAGAAGGCATTAATTGAATTGTTAAGAGAATTCACTAATTATCAGCTTTCTTTGTTTCATGTACCACTTTCTTATCACCTTTAGGTATGCATAGTATATGTGCTAACACGTACGCTCAAACATATGGATAGAGTTTACATTTTTGTCCCTTTGCTGAAAAGTATGGACAGATACACTGTAAGGAAATTTATAACAGTTATTTTAATTTTAAAGTCCCTTTCCTATCGATTCTTGTTTCCACTTACAACTTCCTACTAAAATCTCTTTGCATGCAAATGGGTAAGAAGTAGTACTTAAGGAAGGTTCAACTTACTTCGTGAGAGAGAGCTGGGAATCTTGAATAGCGCGTGTTTGCCTTTGGGCTAAGTCTATTACCGTATAATTACGTGCCTTTTGATAGTCGCCGGCTAGTATAAAACAAGGGCCCACTACGTTCGATACTTATGTTAGCTGCGGGTAAGTATCCTTTTGTTATTCATAGTTTAGCTCTTATTTCTTATTCTGAGTTTCAGCTCGAGTGGAGGCTTTATTGTAAGCCCAAAAAGGAGCCAACGGTTATTCTTAATTGAGTGAAACAAAGGGTACTTTAGCTTTTTTTGAGTCTATCTTTAATTGTTTGAACTCAGCGATAAGTTGCTATACAGTTTACTAGGTTCCTCAAAGTTTATCTTAGACATAAGGAGTGAGGAACCCCCCCTACAACACTTTGAACTCGTATGTATATAAAATTAACATAAAACTTATAAATAATTTACGGAAAGGCTAAGCAATTGAAGGCATACAAAAATAAGGTTGTAGTGTTTTTACTATTTTAATTAACCAGTTATTATGATTTAGACCTTTTCTATCCCTTCTTTCTTCCGTTTCCACACCAGAATCCAAATTACCTAAAAATTATTTAAACTCGGATTTTTAGATTGCAAGACAGAGCAACTCGGATTTTTAGATTGCAAGACAGAGCAACTCGGATTTTTAGATTGCAAGACAGAGCAACTCGGATTTTTAGATTGCAAGACAGAGCAACTCGGATTTATAGATTGCAATTGCCTCTCGAAGCCACGTTACTAAGTTGCTGCCTGATCCGATGAGATCTTCGGTCTTGTGTTATAACTGCCGATATTGAGTAACTATGGCAGTTAGGTTTTAAGCCAACTTCGCGTTAAATTGATTTCTATTGTCTTTGACTGCCAGTTATTTTAAATTTGAAGTTGCAGTTGTTTAGATTAATTCGCCATAATTGCTGGCTGAGTTGAAAGCAACAGGCGTGTCTCCTGTTCTTCTTTAGTTTTCAATAGAAGTTCTTTTACATACTTTTCGAGGCTCAGCTGTTATTTTAGATAATTCAGTGCCAGTGTATGTAAAGCTTGATTCAAGTTTATGATAGCAAAGAAGATTACCAAACTTTATAAGGCCTTGGAAAATTCAAATAAAAATTTACAGCGAATGTTCCATAGCAGTTCGTTGGTGTTTTTGTAAGCGCTAAGTGCGGGCATTTGTGTTAAGAATTTGGAGAATAATAAAAGGTCATTTTTACCCTTCTTCTGTGCTGGTATTCTTTACGCATATGCGAGAAGTCACCAGGTTATCTTGTAAGATCATTTTAACCTTATTGTTTTAACAACAATTTCAGAAAACAAATTTTATTTCAATAATAATTATGCCTTAAAAATCGATTCTAACTTCTAAATGAAGGCCTATCTTTCCCTCGGACACAAACATTGGAGAGAGGTTGAGATATTTAAGACAAGCAAAGCCCCATCCACATGCGAAATTCTTATTTTTCAGGAAATGCAATGAATATATGAGAGCGGGTTAATTTTTCGTTTCTAAAAGAACTTAAAAGGCATTCACCTTAATCGTGCACGTGCCACGTTAGTGAGTACCTATTACAGAACTCCTGTATACTCTTTGAACGATATAAGGAAACGCAGGGGAATCTTACATTTATTCTCACGGTGTTATCGGACCGTATTCAAGGAAAATTTCTGCTTTTGATGGCTAGGGTTATATCGACAAGGCATCGCGGTCACAAAGTCTTGAACTCTTCCCTCTTCATTTTCAAAGCTCCACTTTTCCGTTAAAAATTTCTTTCATATCCTGATACTGTTTCTAGAATTCTCACTGTTATCATTTGTGACACTTTAATTGTTTTATTATTTTTCATTGATGTTTTATTCGCATTTTTCAATAACTTTTATAACTATCATCCTTTGAAATAAATAGTCCATTATATATAGAATCAGGGCTTAAATTAAAACGGAGATCGACTGAGGTATTTGTTAGCTTCTGAGTGGAATAGTACTTCCAGTAGGAGTCCAAAATAAGACGAGTTTCAATAGTTTATTTTGCTTACTTTTATTTAACTCTTTATAATCCATTTAATAATTTATTAAATTTCTCTTTATCTCCTTACATTTCTTTTAGTTTCAATTTAATTTCGCAATTATTAATCCAAAGGGCGTTAGTCCAGAACGCCTATTAAATTTTGGCATTTTGCATCGAAAACTTTAAATGTGCGCTTCACTTTTCAAATTGTTGCCACCAAATATTATAGCCGCGTATTATATTTAAGGAAATTAAATCATGAAGAATATGGATAAATGTACATCTGTTTCTCACAGTGTGATTAAAAAAAAAAAAAAAAAAAAAAGCGCTTTTTTTTTTATCTCCAGCGCGCGATGCGTGTATCGAAAATTCTAAAGATAGGCTTATTTAAAAATTATTTTGCGATATTACGGTTGAATTGAATTTTATGGATTAAATAATATGGAACATGATATATAATAAATAAAGGTAACACACAAATCGTTAAAAAATGCCTCTTTGGGGGTAATATTGTAGAGACATTAGGTATTTTTTGGAAGCAGACAAGATGAAAAATTAGCAACCGCCTTCGCCGAAAATCGAACCGCGGACCTCTGGAATACCGGGCCAGCGTGCAGAACCACTACACCACGAAGGCACGCTAAGAAGATGGGAGAAATACCTTATAATATAAAATTTGAAAGCTTTAGATTTTTTTAAAATTTTTAATTATCTTATTTATTTATTTTTGTTCTTCTTTCCTGACAGTCTTCCATAAAGCTCCGGCACTTCTAATTTTAGAAATGAAACCCTGTTGGGGAATGGAATTTTTAGCTTAATAGTATAACAGTCTTTAACAATTTTATAAAAGATATGATAAATTACGTCGAAGGTCGAAGACCATCTGAGCAGTCTTTGGAATTTACACTGCATTTTAATATACGAAATCTGCGATGCGTGGTACGAAGAGGAAGAAAGAAGAAGTCAGGACGAGGGAAGGGTGGGAAAAACTATAAATCGCGACAGAATGGCGGGGAACACGAGAGCTTAGTTGACATTCCGGTATGTTTCTCGACGTCGTTAGATTCCCTCCCGAAAAGTGAAAGCGAACCGCAGAACATAAAAGCGCTGCTCATCTAACCAGAAGTTCGACAAATGCCAACATTTGTATGTGCGCGGGAAGTTTTCGACTCTTTCAACCTTTCCTTTTTCTTGTTTTATATCTACGCCGGTGTTTGACTTGAAGCGTCAACCTCACCCCACCCGCCGCATGTCGGAGTGATGACAGAAATATTGATGGTCCGCGGAGAAAATGGCGTTTTACACACCGTTGAATTTTCGGGAGACGACAAACGGTGCGACCCCGCTTTTTGACACACTGCTACTTACGATTCTCGGAGGCTTAGGAGCATTACGAGAGAAATAACCTCTTTTGACAAGCAGAACCCCTATCTCCACCCCCCTTCAGTCCCAGCTGTAGATTAATACTGACGTCATTGAGTTCTTATGACTGGCCCATTCGAAATCTTTCCCCTTTCTTTTAAAATCAACTTGCGCCTCATGGAATGGCTCGAGATGATTGTAACTATCCAATCATAATCGAATCCTTCTACGCAATAACGGAAAGGAAACAATGATTGATGACGAGTGATGCAAGAAAAATTTCAACTGGTCATTGTTTTGCTCGATTTCGAGGCTTATGCTTCAATCACAATTTAAGCTTTTTAATTTTAACAAGGTTTGCAAAACGGCAAATCGAAACCTAAGATTCCTCCAATTTCTTATTATTGACACAATAAATATCAAAATGAGTTTTACTTTCTACTGGAAAATTAACCAATCTCGGATGTATTTAGGTGCGTAACAAAATTCATGGAATGTAATCGCTTAAAAAGTAGTTTCTCTCTCCTTCCGGCATGCCTTCGTGCTGTAACGGTTAGCACACTCGGCGCGTATCCGAGAAGTCCAGGTTCGAGTCCCGGCGAGGGCATTGCTCACAATTCATGTCTCCTGCTTCAAAAATCCTAATGACGCTACAAGTCGATGCCACGATCCCATTTCTTGTTCAGTTCTTTCTACCTTTCCCCCATCTTTGCACACCGTTCTTGATCCATGCCTTTTCCGAGCGCATTCGTCAAGTTAGTGAGCGGTGAATCGTTAAAAAGAACTCATTCACTTCAGTGAGCGAACGGTTCCGATCTGATTCCTTTGAAAAAAGAAAAAAAAAAAATTACCTATCTCTAGCATGTATTTAAAGATTTCTTTTGAAAATCAGAACACGGTGAGTTCTTCTTTAACTTGAATTTGACTGAAATGAAAGCCTTCTTGAAATAAATTTCTTCTAGTTTTGTGACGCGGATAATCAAAAATTCGGTTAATTCAATTTTTTCCGAAGAGAGGGTACACTTTAATTAATTACTTTATATACTGTATTAATTACTTTATATACAGATGGGATAAACATTCGCTTATCCCATCTGTTGCGAATTGTGCCAGATTATATGCTCTTCCCAAAATTCATAAAAGTGGTATTCCTTTCCGCCCTATTGTATCAAATTTAGCTACTGCCTCGTATCCATTAGCTAAATATTTGGTTTCTAGATTTTCCACTCTATTAGACAATAACATTTACACCATAAAAAAATTCAATAGAGTTTGTAAAAAAGGTTAAAAATATTTCTCCTAGTAATTTACTCATGGTTTCTTTTGATGTAAAATCATTATTCACCAATGTCCCAGTGAAGGGTGCATTAAGATGTCTAGAAAGCAGACTTGGCGAATTTCATTTCTCTTGCATCGAAATTGATGAGCTAATTTCTCTCACTCAACTCTGTTTGAAACAAACACATTCTGTTTTCCAAAATAAATATTACAAGCAAACTGAGGGATTAGCCATGGGAAGCCCCCTCAGTCCCATCCTGGCTGATATCTGCATGCATTATTATGAATCAAAATTGTTTGAAACTTTAAACTTCCCGGCATGGTTCCGCTAGGTAGACGATACTTTTACCCTGTTTGAAGGTAATAAAGATGATTTAAATAAATTTCAACAATGAATTCTATTGATCCTGCTATTCAGTTCACTTTTGAACTTGAGACTTGCAATTCTCTTCCGTTTCTCGACATTCTGGTCACACGTAACACATCCAACTTCAGTACTACGGTTTATCGTAAACCTTCATCGGTTTGCCTTCCACCACACTTTAAATCATGTCATCCGACTAAACAAAAGTTAGCTTCATTTTATTCCTATGTTTTCCGTGCTCTTCAAGTTTGCTCCTCCAAACTAGCCCTTGATGAAGAACTAAATTATTTAAAAGCAATAGCTATACATTATTAATCAAGCAGTTAAAAAATTCTCATTTCAACACACTAAAAGGCACACTCTTGTTTTAGGAGATAATAAAAATTCTGTTGTCTTTCCTTTCTTTCCATCAATTAGCTATAAAGTTGCACATATTTTGCAGAAATTTAACTTTCGGGTTGTTTATTCTCCCATCAATAAAATTCCGAGTTCCATACTCAAGGACCCCATTCCGGATATGAATTCCTGGGGTATTTATAGGATTCCTTGCCAGTGTGGTTTAATTTACATTGGCCAAACTAGGAGAGCCTTAAAATTTCGCGTCAAGGAACATGAGGCGTATGTTAGAAAAAAGGAAACACAGAAGTCTTCTGTTGCTCAACATTGTTGGTCCGAAAATCACACTTTCAATTTTTCTGCTGCCCAAATTATTCAAAAAACATCTTCCGTTGGAGAAATGGATTTTCTAGAGGCATTTCACATTCATAAAAATCTTTCTGTTCTAGTTAACGATCCTATTTCCAATCCAACTTTGCGTTCGGCCTTTAAAGAAATTATGTTTTAGTTCTGGTTTCACCAACAGATGGCGCCACTTGCTTATTCCTGTCCAGGCTTTCTTATCTTATCTAATCATTATTTCCTATCTCGTTCATTTGCGGTTTTGCAGCTGAGGATGGTGGTTCGGTAAAAGCATCAAAACTAGTCCTGTGAAATTTTTGAAAATATAACGCTGATTTTTGTTGTTTGACTTCTGAATTAGTACTTTTAACTTGGTTAACAAATTTTGTTTTGTTAATAAAAACATTTTATTATTATTATTCGCCCAAAGGGGCAATTTTCAGGACTGTTAATTTCGTTTTTGCATTTTGCGTTAATTCACTATAAACGGCGAATCACTTTTTAAAATGTTGCCACCAAATATTATCGCCTTGTATTATATCTAAAGATTTTAAATAATGAAGAATCTGCATAAATGTATGTATGTTTCTCGCATTGTGATAAAACGACGTTACCTAGAGGCATCCAATTTTGAATAAAGTACGTCTCCACCCGAATATGGGCATCTGGAAGCTGTAATTTGGAATTTTTTTTATTGTCGATTTTATATTTTGTGAAGCATTTATGAGTTTTCAATTAAGGAACTCAACGATTTCAAAAGGAGCAATGGCAAAACTGCACGAAAAAAAAAAAATATTTTTATCGCCAGGGCGCGAGACTGTGTATCGGAAATTCTAAACATATGCTCTTTTAAAATTATTTTGCGATATTGCCGTTGAGTTGAATTTTATAGTTTAAGTGCAAAGAGCATAATATTTAATAAATAAAGGTAACACAAATATTAAAAAGTCTGATGTGTACACCATATGACTTCCTTGTAAAGAATGTTAAATTATACGCATTTTTTCTTGCATTTCATTTACACTTATTGGATTAGATTAAGATATGCGGTTTATGCGCTATCGACTACTTCGTCGATAGCGCATAAACCACAATAGAATAAATGCACTCTTTAAAATTCACTCTATTTGTTTACCATAGCGACATTGGCGCTAGGGACATTTAGCAGCGTTATATTTCGTTCATATTATAACTCAGAATGCACAAAATTATATCATTTGAAGAATTATCTAATCGTTGTCACATGTTCTATTCAAATACTATAATAAATGTAGAACGATGTATAACAGAAATTAAGTAAACAATAAGTAGACGATTCAGCATTTCTCATTGAATTAATTCAGTTCTCACTTCGCGACAAGGCAAAAATACATGAAAACTCTAAATATCTATATTAAAAATTACGAAGTAAATCTTAAACACACATTTCCTCGAAAAAATTTCAGAAAGGATTAAGCATGATTTAATTCACAACAATAAATGAAGGCGTTATCTTTGTTGTTGCAAAGTTTAGTCTCTCTAGATTGGCAACAAGTCTACTATTCTGCTGTTTTAAATGTAAACAAACATGTCTGCCTTGTTATTTAAAGATTAGGCTTAACCGCACTTAAACAGCTTTTAAATTGTTGATCATTCTACAAATTTTGCTTGCAGATTTCTTAAAGGCACAAAAACTTAACAGAAAGATAAGAACAACATAATTCAATCATTTTTAAAACAAAAAATGCACAATTTACAAATATAGAAGAGTAAAGGAACTGAGATCACTGAGCCGGGTAACAGAGTAGATATAAACCTAGCTTATTAAGTATATAAATATATTTATGTATGTTTCGTGCGGCCGATTGTAACCAAAATACGAGGTGCACATTTACATATTATAGCAGTCCTATATACAAAATTTCAACGTTCTGAGGCTGCTCGTTTTTGATTTATGGGAGATACATACGTACGAACGTACGGACAGACACCCCGAAAAAGTATGTTCAGAATTTATTTTAAAGCAGTTTTATAATTTTTTTGAAGGAAAAGAGTCTTTTATTCTGTCCTTACGTATAGATGTGAGGTAAAAGCATCGTTAAATTGCATTCCATAACGGTCAAAATGGATATTTCCGTTGAAATATGCTTCCTGAAACGTTTCGCGATTACAATACTTCCTTTTTACTTCGTAGAAGGCGTAATGTAAAATTAAAAGGTTTCAATGTTTTTTTTTTTTTTTTTTTTTTTTTTTGTTTGTTATTGTTGACATTACCGACACATGAACATGTTTATGGTTTAAAACACTTCTGTAAGTGGAAATATGTGACTAAATTTCGTAGACCAACGTCTGTAAGTGAAAATTTCCTAGACCAACGTCTACGAAAGACAAAAAATGGCCAGACAAAGATTTCTAAGCCGGATCAAGATTTTAAACGTATATCTGCATATATGTTTGGCATTGCGGATTGCAATAAAAAAGGCGATGCAAAACTAGATGTTATAGTAGTCCCATATATAAAATTTCAACATTCTACGGCTAATCGTTTTTTAGTTATGCGAGATATATACGCAAATAATACGAAAAGTCTCTTTTGAATACATTTTAAATCTATTTTGGAAAAAAAAAAAAAAAAGAGAGTGTTCTTTATTTTCTCCGTACGAACAGACATCATGCAAAAACCTCATCCAAATGGATGTTGGAACATGCACAAGTCCGATAAAATGTCAATGAAATCCATTCTTTTCAAAAGAAATATAACAGAATGCTGGAATTTTCTGCAGGGATATTCGCACAAGTGTTCACAATATCAGGCAGTAATAATCAGTAAAACGCAAATACGTTAAACAGAACGCAATGCACAGCGCATTTAAAGATAAAGATAATCCGATCTCACGTTGAAATCACAGCAATAACAACAGCAGCTAACTAAACTACTCAGCTCATATGTTCTCTCTCTGGTTTTTATAGCTTTCAATCGGTCGCGCAAGATCTTTCTAGTAATTTCTGATTCTAGCGACTTTTAGAAAGTAAAAGAGGATGGAATTACGGTTACAGTTAACATAGTATTTAATTACATTTATTCCATTTAAATATAAATTACGGGATATCCATTTATACAATGTTAAATGCAAGTACTCCCGTATTTTTTCCAATTTTCTGGCATAGCTCTCTCTTATAATTCGTCTCGCGCTGCATTGCACGGGGACATAAAACAATTTTAATTTAAAAAAACTGAAAGGTTTCAGATTTTAAATTATAGCCAAAGCTGCGTTTTTTTTTAAAAAATCATTTTAAAATGAGCGTATAATTTACAATTTTCGATACATAGTCTCGCGCGCTGGAGATAATTTTTTTTTTTTCGTACAGTGTTTCCATGGCTCAATAGCTTTAAAACAGCTTAGTTTGTAAATCAAAACATTCGTTGAAGTGTTACAAAATATGAAATCGATAATAAAACAAATTTCAAATTCAAATTAGAGCTTCCGCATGCCCATATTCTATGGAAGATTACATTATTCAAATTTTGATTGCTGACGATCATATTCGATGGCAACGATTTGAAAAGTAAAACAACGCTTATCGTTAATGCACGCAAAATGCCAGAACGAAATTAATTGTCTATCTGGGCTATTTGCCCCTTTGGACTAATAATTCTACTAAAATTAGTTATCTAAATACAGAATTCGTAACAATATTTTGCTCACTGATATGGCCGTAAAAATGTAAACTTGTAAGTGTTTTTGTAAAGCAAATTTACAAGCTACCGAGACACGCTCTCTAAACCAACATCGAAATCCAGATCATTTTGCTACCTTACAGAACACTTTTATCATTTTTTGTTTTGTTCTAGTTGCCGGGTACGAATTGCTCCACGTATGACGCAAAGAGAGAGAGAAGCGAGCCTCACTTGTGGCAATGCGAGATAAATAGCGCCTCGGGTGTCATCTGGTGGGAGCTTTCTGCGTGAGCTTTAATCAAGAAGGGGCGCTTTGACATATGTGCTTTCATCATCGTGGCGGGGAAGATGACACTACGGACGGAATGACAATTGACCCTGCACTCTGTGACCGTTATTAGGCATTAATCTGCTCGTCCATCATCTTCTCTTTCCCTCCCCCCTCGATCCTTCTCTCCCTTCCCCCCACCCCGAGGGAGGAGGATGCTCTCGTCTGAAATCTGGTTGCGTAAGAGTTTCGCTCTCGGAGGTCATATTTTACCCGAAACAAGACTTGTGAATTCCGATAATGATTCGGAATAGCTAAAGATACACAGTGAAATATTGCGTGATCGTTGCATTATGCCACGCTTGTCGTTACGTTGCATCGTACTTAACAGTGGGACAAATGCAGCTCTTTATTACGTTTAAAAATACAAGATCTGTTCGCACATATTATAGACGATTTTTCTTTATTATAACGATTTTCCTTTCACTTTGCAGATATTCGTCTGCTTGGAAATTTGTTTTTTAATTGCAGCTATATTTCTGAAAGTATTGATTATCGTCTGCTACCTGACAGTTTTATTTCCATGCAAAATGGCAGTTTAGACAGAAGGCTATGTCCGTGTTCTTTAAGAAGAAAATTATTCGTATCTACAGACGGTGCTTACATATTTTTGTGATGATTTCGCAAAGATTTATATATAAATACACCTTAGAACTTTATTAGTTCAAAGAAGTTTTCTTCCTGAGAGATTATTCTTTTCGTTTTGCAATTTAGCGTCGAATCACTCTGAATGACCGTTTCACTTTTCAAACTGTTGCCACCCAATATGATCGCCCTGTATTATATTTAAAGAAAATTCAATAATGAAGAATCTGCATAAGTGTATGTATGTTTCTCGCATTGTGATAAAATAACGGTACCTAGAGCCATCGAATTTTGAATGACGTAATCCTACTGCGAATATGACCATCTGGAAGACAAAATTTGGAATTTCTTTTATTATCGATTTCATATTATGTAAAACTTTAACGAATTTTTAATTAACAAACTCGACGATTTCAAAGCGAGCAGTGGCAACTTGTACAGAAAAAAAACATTTTTATCTCCAGCACCGGATACTGTGTATCGGAAGTTCTAAAGATAGGCTCCATTTAAAATTATTTTGCGATCTTGCTCTTGAACTGAATTTCATGGTTTAAGTGCGAAGAACATGATATGTAATAAATGTTAAGTTCTAAGGTCTTTTTTTTCTAAGGTTCTGAGGTTCTGAGGTCTTTGTTTAAGGTCTTTTCTTAACATACAAAATGTTAAGAAAAGACCCCTTTGGACGTTATTTAAAATCTGAAATCTTTCAGAATTTAGCTGAGAGCCTTATCCTGATGGTACTTAAGACAGTGGAGATTGTTCGGATAAAGAGATGGAATTTCTTCTTTAAAAATAGGTGTTAAAACATATTTCTGATAGTCATCCGAATTAATTTTGGCATTTTTTCTACTTTCCTTACTTTAAGTTTTCCGTTATAAGAGAATCCATAAATAACTATATTTAGAAAAAATTTCCTTGTTTTCTCTGAACCAACATATTGAGCCTTTTTCTACACTTTTACGGTAGTAAATCGATTTTTTTTTCTATTGCAATCAGGTAAATATATCGAAGCCTCGTCAATCGTAAGTACATATTTCCATTTCTCCCCTGACAAATAACTTTCATACAGCACATAGTCTTACGCCTAGAAACATGTTTCGGCATTAGGAGACAAACTTAATGCTTTTTTTTTTTTTTTTTTGTTTCGATTAACTTTAAATCAGATTTTATAATTTTGTTCATATTTCCTACAGAGATGTTTAAAGATCTGGCAAGAGCTCTTTTGGAGCGCTGGAGTTTTCTTTCAAACATGAGATAGTACCTTCGATTTAATAAGAACTGTACATACCTTTGCAGAGTATGCATTTTTTGCCTTTTACCCTGTCAGATGTAAACTTTAACGTTTCTCTCCTTTCATATTAATCATTCCATTTATTTTATGTGTAGAAATATTAAAACCGTGCTTTTCATATCTTTTTTAACAACTGAATAAGAGTATTTCTCTTCGGAAGGAGCATAAACATAGCCTTCGATCCATTGCTTATTTTTGGCGACATTTCAAAGAAAAGAATATATTGTTACAACTGCAGACGATAATGAATCCCGCGAACGGGCTGGCTGCATGGGCGTTTTCGTGGTTTTCCCCATGTGTAACGTGTATACGAGCCAGTTTCCCTTAGAAAGTCCTCCACGAAGGCATCCCTCCCCTTAGGCAGATAGCCCTCTAAGCTTTGCAATAATCTCACACACACACACACGCAGACGATAATGAAATCTTATTCCAATTGGATGCCAGTCACGTTTATATTTTAAAATTAATATTTAAATTCATGCAGAAAATGCAAATCGATAGAAAAATGTGTAAACACTCTTTGTAGTTATCACAAAACATGGTGTTTCGATATCTAAAGCTATGATAGGTATGTGATGTCAACAAGTAAAGGGTCGACAATATGTTGATGTCGACAAGACATATCAATGTTTGGCTTCAAGAGGAAAAATGGTTCCAAATACATATCCAAGGAAAAAACGGAATGTTTGAATTGTTTAAAGGTAAGTTCTTTAATGTTAATAGAAATTCCGTGAAGTCCAAGGGCAGTAACAAAACCATTAAAATCCTCACTGTCAACTGTAAGTAAAGTGCTTAATGCTGATTTGAATCTTAAAAAGGTGAAAAAAACAATGTGCGTGGTCTTTCTCTAGGACATATCTTCGAACGCAGAACGCGCTACAGAATTCTCTATGAGAAACATTTATCGGGATAAAAATGGAAAAATGTTATCATAATAGACGAATCTTGGATGCAATTAAATGGCCGGAATAAAAAGAGATCCATTATTATCATCAAAGAGGAGAAAAAAGTCTTAAAACATGGTTCTAGAAATCTAAGGAAGTTTTTCTAAGGGATTTGTGATGATTGCTGGTTTTTCATATCGCTATATAAACCAAATTTAAAATAAATAGACTGGAAGAAAATGTTAAGATCAACACCACATATTATCAAAAACATATTTTATACCCTATTTTCAAATATGAAATACCTTCTCTTTACACACAGTGTGATCAATCAGTAGAATGCATCAAGACACATCAAAATCTACTGTTAATTTCCTGGAAAAAATGGAACAAGAAATCGGGTATCAAGGCGGCACTTTTTGATTTCGAGAAATTGCTAAAACAATCTCGTGCGTGATTTGAAAAGCTTATAAAAAGGAGGAAAACCTCCCAATTCAGTTAGTTAGTTAGTTTTTTTATGAGTTTTGCTTAGTAAACTGCTGCTGTTGACTGACGTGAATTTGCATTGAAATGGGACTAGGTTTTCTCTATTTTGAATTAGTTCTATTGAACGTTTTTAGTAGTCTAAAAGGTAACTATTGTGAGATATTGGGGTATTGTTTGCATATCCGAGGAAATTTAAGCATTGCTATGATAATAAATTTTATTAATTTTTTCATCGGACTTGTGCATTCAATTCACAACGAACCCGTACGCACGCAACAATACTCAGAGATCGCATCGTTACTTAGTCATAGTACCAGGACTCATTTAAGGAATTTCGGGAATTTTAAGGAATTCCAACTTTAGCGTCTTTTTCCCAGTGTAACTACAATTTTACATTCAGTTTTGTACATACAAAATTTGGTCTTTTTGGCCGTTGGCCGAATTGCTTGCTTTGGCAAAGAAACTTTAATTTTAATTGTAAAAATTGTTTTTTTAACTGCATTTAGTGTTTTATGTTTTTTTATATCTTTCAATTTTTAATATAGATATTTTGAGTTTTTATGTATTTTTACCTTGCCGTGAAATGAGAACTGAGAAAAATGAAATGAATGAGGAATATTATATCTCTAATGAAATTCAAGGAAACAAGTTTAAATGAAGTGCAGCAAAAAATGCGCATAATTGAATAGGCCGTACAAGGAAGTCACGTGGTCTTCACATCAGATATTTTCATTTATAGCTAATTGTAATTTCTTTTGCGAGAGACGATCCTTTTTGTAATATTAACATCAACATCAGCTTCAATGAATCCCTCCGGAAAGGTTTGCGTTTGCTTTTCATAAATATTTTGTGGAAATTTACGACGAACTTAATCAAATTTGACCTCATTTGCCTCTTTTCTTTCTTTTTCTTTTCCTAAGTCACTATAATTATGTAAATAAATTAATAAATATTTATTATTTATAGCTAATATGGACAATATCGATATTTTACCTTAACAAATACCGATTTCAAGAAATTGCAAAACAATATGAAATACTGTTGTTTTATCGGTATTGTATTCAATAGATACAGGACTTACTAGTTAGACCATCTGCTAGGGCTAGCTGGTTAAGATCGGTAATGCAAAACCTTTGCTTCCTGAAGTAAATTTTATGTAATTAGATAATATATCGATACACACAGATCGTTTAAATTACTATAAATATAGCAAAAATAAACCTGAAAGCTTTCAGATTTTATATTAATTCCAAAGAAGCTTTTTTTGAGCGTTTTGTTTGTTATCTTCATTTATTAAATATCATGTTCTTCGCACTTAAACCATAAAATTCAGTTCAACAGCAATATCATAAAAAAATCTGAAATGTTTCAGATTTAAATGACATCCATAATGGGCGTTTTTTTAACGTTTTGTGTGTTACCTTTATTTATTAAATATCATGTTCTTTGCACATAAGCTATAAAATTCACTTCAGTAGCCAGGTCGCAGAATAATTTTAAAATGAGCTTATCTTTAGAATTTCCGATACACAGTTCGGACGCGATGGAGATAATAAGGTTTTTTCTCCCGTAGACTATTGCCATCGCGCGTTTTAAATCGTTGAGTTTGTTACTCAAAAATTCGTTAAGGGTTTACAAAATATGAAATTGGTCAGAAAACAAATTCCAAATTTCAAGTTTGGGCTTTCAGATCCCAAATTCGCAGAAGGATTATGTCATTCGAAATTGGATGGCTCTAGATACCGTTGTTTTATCACAATGCGAGAAATAGAGATACCTTTATGCAGATTTTTCATTATTTAATTTCTTTAAATATAATGCAGGGTTCTTATATTGGGTAGCAACGATTTGAAAAGTGAAACGCCACAAAATGCAAAACGTAACTAATAGCCTTCCTAGGCTAACGGCTTTTGGGCTAATAAATCGAATCCATATAATGTAACAATAAAATTTTCTTTCGCATTATTCAAGTCAACGAAGAATTTAAAATACGTAAATAAATGTCACGTAATTTTATTTGGGCTTTTAAATAAACTGTTGTAGCAAACAGTCTGTTATATCTGAGTTGATATAATTTTCGTTACAATTTCATGACCAAAAAGGACCAATATTTTGCTACATAATTCGGAGCCTATCTAGATTCACCCCCTCTAGAAAAATAGAACAAAAAGAAAAATTTCGAAGCCGGGAGGACTTGATCTGACCTATATTGAATTGTGTGTCACCTAATCCAAATGGATGGAGCTTGACGTTTTCTTCTTCGGAGAGGGGGGGGGGGAGGGGAACCTAATGAAGTTTATGCTTTCCGAAGAGTTGCTCCCCCCATGCCTATTTATCTTGATATGCCGAGATTTCGCTTCCCGCTTTATATATATCATATCTCTTTGGCAATAACCTGTCTCGTAATGCATCAAACAGGAGGTGGCGATCTCCTCTCGGTAGGGGTTTGAACGAAATTGAGACTTAACCGCAGAACAACTCCCTTTCACTCTCATCTCCGGACATTATCTCCTCTTTAGCTGAGGTGATTCCCACTTTCGATTCTTTTCCCCTCTCTCAGATTTCACTGCTTTACAATAACGCTTTATTGCTGAACAGTTAACCATAGTGAGAAGTGGTTTCTGAAGTCGAAGATAGTGTTCTGAAAAGCCGCAAGGTTAATAATATGTGTTTCAGAGGACTAAAGAGTTAGGATTATTCCTTATCTATATATATAAAGAAGAAAGTCTGTTTGTTTATCCTCTAATAATTCAGTCACTACCATAGCTATCTCTTCCAAACATTCTACGATTCTTTTCTGGGTCCTGGAAAAGGTCGACGTCCACCTTTTTCAAAAAAAAAAAAAAAAAAAAAAAAAAAAAAAAAAAAAAAAAGAGCTAAAATCAGAAATATTAATTAAAAACTCGGAAAAACAATCATTTTTCGCCCTCATTTTTACGAGTGGCAACAGTCTCGCAAGCTGGAGATGAAAAATATGCTTTATTTCGAAAGTTGTTGCCACTGATCGCTTTCAAATCCTAGAGTTTGTAAATAAAAAATTTCTAAGTTTTACGATGAAATAAAAATAGCATCGCCAAAGATTAAATACATTATTCCCGATTCTAAAAACTCATGGGAAGCCATTTTGACTATTCCTATCTTCGTATGACTTTAATCAGTCGAGATATTAATTAAAAACTCCGAAGACATTAATGTTCACACCCATTTTTCCGAGTGGCAATAGTCTCACGTGTTGGGGATAAAAATGCTTCATTTCGAAAAGTGGTGCCACTGCTCGCTTTCAAATCGTAGAGTTTGTTAATAAAAAATTTGTAAGTTTAAAAAAATCTATATATATAAGGAAGAATGTCTGTTTGTATGTTTGTTTGTTCGCGTTATTGATTTCCGATTAAGTATGATCAATTTTTTGCCACATTTAATCCATTAAAAGTGTATATACGTAAATATTGGATAGAACTTGAGTTTTTACGACCATTTGGATTAGAAAGACGAAAATCATTAAAGAGAGTTAGGATTAATGCTTATGTGATAAAGACAAGATAAAGATGGATGTTTTCTTTTCATTTTGAATTAACTGCTTTTATTTTATTTTACTCTGCTCTTTATTTCTCAACAAAAATAATTTTCGTTTCCAGAAGATGCAAATTATTAATAGCTGTTTAAGAAATTTTAGTTCATAGTATACAGAGGGTGATTACATATTTTTGTAACGAATTTGATTTTCTCCATGAATTTAAATATTAATTTTAAAACATAAACGTGATTGGCATGGAATTGGAATAAGGTCTAATTATCGTCTTCAGCATTAAAAATATTCTTTTTCTTTGAAATGTCGTAGAAAAATAAACAATGGATCAAAGGCTATACTTTTGTGCCGTCCGAAGAAAACTACTTTTATTCAATGATTAAAAAAAGATGCGAAAACATGGTTTTTATTATTTCCACACGTAAAATAAGTGACATATTAATACGAAAGGAAAGAAACGTCAAAGATTACATCTGACTGTGAGAAAGGCAAAAAATGCATACCCAACAAAGGTACCTACAGATCTTATTAAATGTGACGTCACATATCATGTTTTAAAGGAAACTCCGAAGAGCCATTGCATAATCTTTAACTATCTCTGTGAGAACTGTGAACAAAATTATAAAATCTGATTTAAAGCTAATAAAAAAAGCATCATGTTTGTCACCTAACGCCAAAACATGTTACATGCAAAAAAAAAAAAAAAAAAAAAAAATCAATAAAAATGTATTACATATAATAAATTACAACGAAATAAGCAATATCCCTTAATACAAATATTAATTATCCTAATAAATAAATTAACCAACTTCCCGATACTTTCTCTCGACAAACGTCCAGTATCCAAAAGAAACATTAAATTTAAAAGCTGCACAGAATTATTGGCCTTATTTTTCCGAGTGGCAACAATAATATATCAGCAGCAATGGCTGCGTGCCATTGTTGATGATATAATAAGAGAGAACTATCAATTTGATGCGATTTCATCAAAAAACATAAAATTAAAAAAAATCTGTTTCGAATTTTGAAAAAAAAAAATAGCTTCTA
Organism: Stegodyphus dumicola; assembly: GCF_044657685.1. NCBI lineage: Eukaryota > Metazoa > Arthropoda > Arachnida > Araneae > Eresidae > Stegodyphus > Stegodyphus dumicola. The sequence continues at coordinate 223,912,194 of NC_140773.1, read as the reverse complement.
GGTGCACTGGCTGTTGTCTAGATGCATTTATGTATCGAATTTCGTAAACAAGAAATTTACAGGGCATGTTCACTAAGCAGTTCTTTAGGGAATGCGACATAGAATGTTTCTAAAGTTCAACCCAAACATGAATTGCAACAAAACATTGCACTCTTGGCAGAGAAATCCAGTTTTGGAGAAACAGCACATCACAGTTTTTTGAGGAAAAATAATGGGGTGGTAACATTACAAAAATGAGTTGTAATAAGGCCTGTGTCCACCCCTAGCTGCAATACATTGGCGGCAGGATCGTTCCATGCTGTCAATTAAATTGACGTTCAGTGAAATGGAAAGCAACGAGCAGACACTGAGTAATTTTTGTACAAGCTCATTTAACGACCTTGGAGGAAGACTCGAAGCAGCAATCTGTCTCCCAATGTAGTCAGTCCCAAAGACGCTCTATCGGATTTGCGCTCAACAACAACAGCAAAGGTGACGTTTGAGAGGGAGTGGTGGGTACAGATGCTTAATAACCTGGAAGACCACTTCTCCCATCTTAAAAATTGAGTAAGTAGGTGGAAATTACTACAACTTAAAACATGTGTTGTGTAAATTTAAAATTTCTGGTAAATCTATCGTATAACATATATATAAAGTACTTTGCCTAACAGAAATGAGAAACTCCCATTCTTTGGATGCCTAGTTTCAAACGGCGACGAAACATGAGAGTAGAAGAATGGAAGTTGATCATTGGTAAGCGCGTAAGGGATATGAGCAAGGTTCCAGCTATCGAGATGACAAACATAGGCAATGATTTGGTTATATGTATAAGAAACGGGAAAGTAGTGAAAGTTCAAAGGGATGGCATGAAGATGGGGTTCCAAAAAAAATTTTAATCTGTTACAGAGAAGAGCTAAAAGGAAAATGGGAAACAAAAAAAGGATGTAGGGGAAAGAGGTCATACATCCGAGCCGAGTCAGAAACCCTTTCAAATTTCAACATTATTGTCATGAAGAATGCAGAATTACCATACCTACAGATTTAGCTTCTGCTAAGCCTTAATTAAATAATAGGCGACTCCTTAAATTGTTTTAATCTTAAAAATTACAATGATAGCAATATAGTCTAATAATGAAAATAAAACAAAATGAGATCCAAAAGAGATTTAATGATATTTTTTGTAAGCACAAAGCTCTTAATAAGTAATATAAAATCTGAAAGCTTTCAGATTTTTTTTTCTTATTGCAATTTATTTATTTCAGTTTTTATGTTCACTAAAGAATACAAAAATTAAACGTTTCCGTTCATTTTTGTGAGGCACTATATAAAACTATAGAAACAAAAATATTTCTGGTGACGTTAGCATATAGATTTTTAGAAACTCTTTGGCTTTCGGAACGAGAAATATACAAAATGATTGGCCACAAAAGTTTAAATTGGCTTAATGCTCTTATAGCATAATGAATCTTGAAGTGCAAATATCTGAAATTTTTTATTAAGCATTTAATTCTTGGAAAATGAGGAAACAAAATGTCAGAAATAACCTCTAGGTCTGGGCATCTTGCTAATGGTGGTATGTGTGAAAGCACTTTTGCACATAAAAAGATATCCTGCTTTAAAAAAATGACAAAAAAAATTCCTCTAAAAATTGTGCAGACGGGCCTCTTTCCGTATCCTTTCCCGGGCGAATTGTGTTATGCGTCAACGATGCGGCGAAGATCTTCTAAAATGGCGGGGGACTGCAGAAGTGCCGAGAATTTAAAGTTCCACACTGCCTTCGTGGGAGCTTTAGATTTCATTTTCTGAACTTTAAGAATTCCTCTATTCTTTGGGCTCCGCGTTGAAGACAGCCACCGGGTATTAAGAGTTCACTTCTTCGGAGGAAGAAGAATTTTCTGTACAAAAGCTAAATGCTCTGCAAGGAAATAATAAAATAAAGTTTGAGCTTCTTTCTATACTTATGGCATTATTTTTACGTATTGATAATGAAATTCATAATTTTTTAACGTTTATATGGATTCTTAAAATACAGTCATCTTTGATAAATGGAATACTTCAAGAGTATAACATTTTTAGCTATATATCTGGCCCGAGAAACCAAAGTAAATTATTGTCGACTTCAGTATGATGAAACACTTCAAGACCATAACTTATGCCATAACCGTAACTCACTTATGCGATTAGTCCGATTATCTGGAATACAAATATGATGTACAGATGGTGAATACGATCGGTTAATAAGGGCACTTCAGAACCATTATTAGCCCAAACGGGCAATTTGCCGAGAAGGGCTATTAATTTTGCTTTGGTATTTTGCGTTGGTTCACTATAACACTCTGAATCACTTTTAAAATTGCTGCAAACAAATATTAGATCCCTGCATTAAAGAAATTAAGCAAACAGAACAAAAAAGAAACAGTATTTCACAGACGATTCAATATTTCTCAGTTAATTATTTCAGTTCTCACTTCTCGACAAAGCAAAAATACATTAAAACTCAAGATGTCTGTATTGAAAATTATGAAGTAAATCTTAAACACCTATTTCCTCGAATGAATTCCAGAATGGATTAAACATGATTTAATTCGCAATAATAAAAGAAGGCGTTATCTTTGTTATTGCGAAGCTTACTTTCTCCATATTGGCAACAAATCTACTATTCTGCTGTTTCAAATGTTAACAAGCAATGGCCACCATGGAAAAAATTATAAGGCTTAGCGTCACTTAAACAACTTTTAAATTCTCGATAATTCTAAACATATTGCATGCAGATTTATTAAAGGCATTTTTGACACAAAATCGGACATTTTATGAAATGGCATGGCAATTTTTTCCACATTTCGATTCTACCACTCAAATCACGCCGAACTGCCAAGTTTTGTAAAAAACGTTCCAGTAGTTTTTAAAACATAAGCTATCAAACTTTTAGCTCCTCCATGTTAATTGAATTTGGTACATATTTATTAATATCTCTTTTTTTATTAAACTTACTTGATTCCTTCTTCCAGAATTCGAAATTTAGGGTAAATCCAAATATAATTCGCACATTTTTTAGGATTTATTTTTAAAATTCTATTTTAAAATATTTTTATAATGTTTTCGAAAACTTGTATTAAACATAAATTTAAGCATAAAAGTTTTCGCATCACCTTAAAGTAGATGTATTTCTAGGCACACCTGCAAAAAATTGAAGTTTTTTTATTCAAAAGTTTCTAAGATATGCATGAATTTAAATTCTAGCACATTTTGAAATTTGGCATCTTTTTTAAGCAAATTCGGTTTACGAACTTTGTTAAAATTATTTGAAAGTATGAGCGATGACTTTTTTCCGCTCATCTGCAATGAAAAAAAGAAAAGGAAAATAGGTTGCTATAAATTAAGAAGTTCGGCAAGTAAATTACTCCTTGACGCAAATTGAAAAATTTAGTCAAGATAAATTTTTGTTTTTCCTTTAAATTTAGCACCAAATTTTACAAAATTTAAAATTTAGACATAATTTGAGTTGTAGAATCGAAATATGGAAAACAAAATTGGCGTTTCATTTCCGAAAAAGTCCTATTTTATGTCAAAATACCTATGTTAGAATAATGCTATATATTAATCTAATATATATAGCAGTCCCTAATACATATAGTAATCTCGCTTTCGAGACATGAAAATCGCAAGTTGAATTTTGTCATTCGGCCCAGTAGAACGGGAGATATAGAACTGTCTCACTTTTTTTTTTTTTTTTTTTTTTTTTTTCAGTGTACCTAGAGACATCAAACTTTGAATACGTAGTCTTCCACTCATCTTTTGGGCATCTGGAAGCCCAAATTTGGAATCTGCAATTTGTTTTTTACGTTTTGTAAACCTTTAACAAATTATTCATTAACAAACTCAACGACTTCAAAGCGAGCCATGGCAACACTCTACGGGAAAAAAGATACTTTTATCTCCAGCGCGGCAAGACTGTGTATTGGAAATTCTGATATGCTCTTTTTATATTATTTTGAGATATTGCTATTGAATTGAATTTTAGGGTTTAAGTGCGAAGAACATGATATTTAATAAATAAAGGAAACTTAGAAACTTATTGTAACTTAGAATTACATAGTGGGAAATCCTGCAACTGCAACTAAACCACCTGTTGAATAGTTTAGTCATACTACCTTTGACTCGCAGCTCCAAGAATCTTGAAATAGAAGCTATACTCTTTTAATTCAGCATTAAGCAATTATTTACTTAATTTAGAAGTAAAACAACAAAAATCAGCGTTATATTTTCAAATTTTCACAGGACTGGTTTCGATGATTTTACCGAACCATCATCCTCAGCTGCAAAAGCGCAAATGAACGAAGTAAGGTAAAAGGCTGAAGGAAAAGATGGGTATGTAATAATATTTTGAATATAGAAAACTGCTAAAATTATTCAAAAAAACATCTTCATTGGTGAATTGGATTTTCTAGAGGCATTTCACATTCAAAATAACCTTTTTTTTTTCTAGTTAACGACCCTAATTCCAATCCATCTTCGTCTTCAGCCTTTAAAGAAATTATGTTTTAGTTCTGGTTTCATCAACAGATGGCACCAGCAGCTTATCTCTTGTCCAGGCTTTCTTATCTTATCATTATATCTTAATTCGTTCATTTGCGCTTTTGCAGCTGAGGATGATGGTTCGGTAAAATCATCGAAATTAGTCCTGTGAAAATTTGAAAATATAACGCCTATTTTTGTTGTTTGGCTTCTAAATTAATATCTGTTCGGCGTGTTATTGTATCTTAATTATGTACTTTTTCATTTTAGGAGGCAGCCTGCGGTCGCGATCTGCGTCTTCCGTAGCTATGGATATCTTTGAGCAACATCAAGGAACACATATCTTACAAGTAAGACTTTTCATTTTAACTTATTTGAAATAAGAATACGTGAGCCTGTTTTAGAAAGTTACGTCTTAGAAAGTCACGGCCCAAAACAGTGATAAAAATATGCAATTTCAAAGAGGCATACACCTTATAAAAATTTCATTATTTCAGTTCGGTTTGAGAGTGTGTCTTCTAACTCGCACTCATACAAACTCTAAGTATTAAAATGCCAAATTTAAAATCCATCAACTTTAGAGTATTTCCAGCCAATGGGTACTTTAACATTTTCAACAAATCAAGCCGAGTATTTAACTTTCTACTGCTGTCAGTTACTTAAGTTGATTACTTTAGAATATCAAAACATCCATGTTCTCACAGTCCTCGGTACAGAGGAAGTTCACACACTTTTGTAACGATTTTTCAAAGATTTATATGTAGACAAATTTTAGAATTTTATTTTCTAATATGTTCAGTCTGATAGCGCTTTTGTTGAACTATCATATTACATCTTGATTTCTAAGATAAATCAAGATGTAATATGATAATAATTCTTTTTAATATAATAATTAAATAATTCTTTTTTTAAAACATAAAGGTTAATTTTATTCCACTCCTCCTTCACAGTCTTCCAGAGTCCCTCCAATGCTTTGGGATGCCGCTTATAAACAGCTTGTTTTAAAAGTTAAAGTGCATGGTAATCCATAGGAGAAATATTAGGAGAATTGTGCGGGGTGATTTTAAAGGGAATAGCTTCAATTCCGATTTCGTTTCTCATTTTCTGAAAACACGCAGTCGATTTAGAGGTATGGCTCGGAGCCTTATCCTGATGGAACTTAACACAGTGAAGACTGGATAAACAGACAGAGTTTCTTCTTTAAAAATAGGTGTTAAAACATATTTCTGATGGTAATCCGAATTCATTTTGATATTTATTTCTACTTTCCTAATTTTAAGGGAACCCAAAAATCTTCAAAAAATTGTGATTTCGGATTTTTGCATTTTCAAATTCTCTATACTTTTATCTTTCTAAAAATACAATTGTTTAATCTCTATGAAAGCCAGAACTGTAAAAAATCTAGTTTTAATTTGTCATTGACTGCTTTGATCAATGAGGATTTTTACATAAAAACGCGTTTTTCTCCAAACGTGATTTTTTTATACTCGACGTACCTTTTCTCAGGAACTGCTGCTCACAGGTATCTAAAACATTTTATGGCTTATTTATTAGGTTTACTAATATTTACTGAAATGAGCTTTTTGTGATAAAGTAAGATAATTTTTTTAAATTTTTTTGTGTGAGAAAAATGCTAAATTTTACTATGCCTAACAAAATATTCTGAAATTACTCTAAAATTCAAAATGTTTCAACAGCTCATTTCAGTATCATCAGATAGGTATACTCTAATTACCCAAAAAATTTCAAGGGTGTAGCTATAGCAGATTTTGAGAAAAAGTACATTTAAAATGGCAAATTTAACATGGTCGGTATAGGGTTGCTGATACCTCTTCCGTTATAAGAGAATACACTAATAGCCATAAAACCTTTAGAAAAACTTCCTTGTTTTCCTGGAACCAACATATTAAGCCTTTTATCCTCTTTTTCGGTAATAAATCCAACTTTTTATATTGCAATCGAATAAACATATCCAAGCCTCATTAACTATAACTATATATTTACATTTTTCACCCTACCAGATAATTTTCATACGACAAACTGCACATAGTCTTACGCCGAGAAAAATGTTTCAGCTTTAGGCGACGAACATGATGCTTTTTTTTATTAGCTTTAAATTAGATTTTATAATTTTGCTACCAGTTCTTACAGAGATATTTAAAGATTGGGCAATAGCTCTTAAGGAACTGGAGTTTCCTTTAAACATGAGATGCGACTTTAGATTTAATAAGAGCTGTACGTACCTTTGTTGGGTATAAATGTTTTTAACCTTTTTTTCCAGTCAGATGTAAACTTTGACGTTTCTTTCCTTTCAGATTAATGATGTCACTTATTTTACGTGTAGAAATATTAAAAACCATGCTTTTACATCTTTTTTTTAATCATTGAATAAGAGTATTTCTCTTCGGACGTCGCAAAATATAGCCTTCGATCCAATTTTTATTTTTCGGCGACATTTCAAAGAAAAGAATATTTTTAATACTGCAGACGATAAATAAAACTTATACCAATTTGATGCCAGTCACGTTTGTATTTTAAAATTATTATTTAAATTCAACAATTAAAAATCGAGATTGTTACAAAAATATGTAAATACCCTCTGTATTTCTCCATTTTTATAAAAAAGAATATAATAAGATCGCATCGCCATGCTGATTATTCACTTCGTTGTAAGTGACTGTAAATACTATGCTCATCACAATTTAGCTACTCTTAATAACTCTTTTATCTAAGAAAACGTCACGAAAGAATCTTTCGAACAGAAAGACATGTTACTATGCTTAAGAAAAGACATCTATAAAGTTTGATTTGCTTTGAAAGAATAAATTAGTTTTAAACTCCTAACACACATAAATCGAATTACCACTTACAAAGTCTTGGAAAGGTTTTAAAATAACCTTTTTATTTAACAGAACTTAGAACATAAATTCAGTTTTCGAGCTCACAAAAATCAACCACCACATGTGGCGATGCAACTAAAGTAACATTCAAATTTAAATTAAAACGTAAGCTAGTACTCAAAGACTGCATAAGTAAATTGTATCTAAGTTGTATAAGTATCTAAGTTGGCTCAAAACTGTAACCGGCGTAACAATTTAAATGTCAGCAAACATTACCAAGATGGCAGAACTAATATAACTCGGCTTCGAGAGGTAAGAAAACGCTCTGTTTTACAATCCAAAATCCTCGGGTTAAATAATACTCTCAAACTAGTTTGAATTCTGGTAAGCAAACGGAACGGAGAAGTGATGGTAAAGCTGAAATTATAAAAAAAAGGTTAATCAAAATAATAATAATTCTACAATGTCATGTCATACCTGTCATAGTAGATTTTCTTCTGCACAGACTTCTTCACTTTCCGAAACGGTTAGAGGTCAAATGGTGTCAAATAAAGAGAACTGGGTGGATATCCAATCATCCGTAACCAACAGAATGGGTGTATCCGTAACCAATAGAATAAGAGAAATACTCTTATTCTAATGGTTACGGAGAGAGCTACGAACTGAAGCTTATTAGTTACGAGAATTATAATCAGTTATTCAAACTCTCGAAGACATTCATACTGAAGATAAGCCTGAAGACAAAGGATAAAATATGTTTAAAGTAATCTTTAAAGGATAAACAAATTAAGCAAGTTTGTATCTAAATTGCTTCCAAGAAAAATTAAAGGAACATTTAGACTACTTCTCATATATATAAGTTCTAAAGTAAATTTTAACATAATAATCAGTATAATATTGGTGGAAGAAAGGAATATACTCGTAATTCCTTTTCTAAGTGAAATCTTTCTCGAAACATCGTAATTTTGAATATTACTTGACATTTATTTCAAACATTTAAAAATTCTTAACTTTTAAGCGGTAGCAATAAACTTCACCATTAAAAACAAAATACTCAGATAATCAATCGGAAAAGATATTGCATAGATATATATTACAGATTACATAGAGGCGAGTACGTTACATCAGCAAAATAAAATGACAGAAAAGCAAATTCAAACTCCCCAACCAATCAAACTAATACCTACGTATCATTAAGAAGACATGTTTTAAGATCGTTTATATCAAATGAAGTGAATCATGAGTTAATATATCAACGAATGATATATCAACTTATGATGCGCCCATTCTAGTACATTGTAAAGAATGCAGAAAGTAGGAAAAAGATGTCAGTTCAAGGAGCCCTGGGATTAAAGGAACATTCCACGAACGAAAACTGAAAAATACTCTAAACTTTTTATTCCAATTAGGCGCCTTTCCACCGAATTAGCATAACCAAGTTTGAGATTCTCCGCTTTGCCCGTCCCCTTTCCTTAAAACAGAACTTTTTCTTTCTTGAGAAAATTCTTAAAGACCAATTTGGAAGTCACTAAACGAGTTTTCATGGCGAAAATCCAAAAGGAATTTGAAATTAGTCGGCACGACTAAAAGTATTTCCTAATGTTATTAGAGGGCGCTCAACAGGAATATGTTAAGAATATTTTACACTATGTAAAAGGGAACGAATTACAACAAAGGCGCGAGACCGTCTGATTGAGTTAAGGCCAGGATGGGACTCGTTGGGTAAATGGTTGAGGGATCCGTTTCACCGAACCCTTCGAGACTCAAGAAGAAATGAATGCTAACTCGCATTTGCATTGGTTTACATTTAATAGAGGTTTTTTTTCTAAAACATTATGTGTAATTTGTAGTGAAGAACCGTATTCATTGCACATGTGACAGTCCTCGCAGTCAGCTTTGTGACTGAATTCACCAGATTTCAAAAGTTTATAAAGAGAATTATTTTTGAAGCATTTTCATAACAAACAAGTAATATAAAAAAATTTTCAAAGTCAATTCCTACTTAGGTCAACGAAGAAAAATTTTATTTTAGTTACTTTTCATTAATATTATTAACATTTTTTCGTTTCTAATTTATGAAGCTACTGGTGGTCTATAATTTCTCATTCTATCCATCTCTTGTAATGCTTCATTACTGCAAGGAACTTTTCCAGTGAGTTTCCAGCAGTCCAGTTCTGTAATTAATATTCCATCTAATGATTTCACACGGCTCAAGGCGACATAGTATATGACCTGCTACGAAGAGGTTTCGTCCTAGATATGTTACTGCATAATCTACCGTGCTATTTATTTATTGTAATCAGCAAGGGACATTTTAAACATGTATTATTATCACGTTAACATAGAAATATGGGGAGAATTTTCGCTACACAATGGGGCATTACATCCGCTTCATCCAACTATATAACACTACAATTCTTTAATTCTCCACACTTTAGAAATCTTTAGAAATCTGTCTTACTGTTCCCACTTATTTTTGTTATTATAATCCCATTTATCACAGTGATGTACTATTATTTATAAGTTGGCTCAGTACGTAAGAATTCCTAATAAACGGTCATTGTTTGTAAATCTCTACTTATAATAAAAGAAAGAGTCTGTGTGTCTTTCGTTTGTGCTGCGCGTAAGCTATTAGACCCAGGGCTACGAAATTTGGTACATAGGTGCATCTAGACAAGAGCCAGCGCACCTCGAAGCGATTTCTTTCAAAATTCCAAACAGTTTTTTTAATTTTATTTGATTTCATCGCATTATTTTGAATAGTTTCATTCCTTTAGAAATGTGGTTTTGGTAACATGTTTTCATTCAATGCTTTGTATACTGGACTGCTGACTGTTGAAAATATGAAAAAAAAATGCTGCTTTTTTTTTTTTTTTTTTTTTTTTTTTTTTTTTTTTTTTTTATTTTTGGACTTGCAACACTCATATCGCAATCTTCTTATTCCTGACGCGCATGTGTCTTGTGAGGCACAGCAGAAAGAATTTCTTTTTTTTCCCTCTCTCTCTCTCTCTCTATTAGCTAATGGCAAAGAGGTTTGTATATTTTGAATTATGTCATTCACAAAGCATAATTTTGATTGGTTATTGCTTTCTGATGTTTATAAATGTGGTTTTGGCAACAGTTTTTTATTCAGAACTTCGGATACTTGACTGATGACTGTTTTCTCTTTCAAATATAAGAATTATGGCTTATTTCATTGTATTTTTTTATTTTATGTTTTAATTATATAAAAAGTTTTGCATGATTTTTTTAGGAATCGAAGTTCTTAACTTCTTTTATACCATTTGAATTCTTAAGATTTTGCAACGGGAAGTTTTTTAATTTATTTATTAGGATAATTAATATTTGTATTAAGGGATATTGCTTATTTCATTGTAATTTTTTAATATGTGATAAATTTTTTAATTTTATTTTTATTTATTTATTTATTTTCTATTTATTTATTGATGAAGTTGTTCTGCAGAGTAAAATTCTGCGCAGTTTTTAAATTTAACGTTTGGTGTTCCCTTTAGGCATCTTTCCAGTACATTTAAAAGCCAGACGAAGGCTGGCCGCTTAGCTGCTAGTATATTTAATAAAAAGATCCTAACTTTAGTTCCTATAAACAGGAATAAATAAGCAGGAATTGACTTTATTATTTGAAAAAACTGTATTAACATGAAGTGTCATCCACTGCAAGTTTAAGAAAATGTATTTGAACTGGAGTGGATGAATAAAAATTATTTTATTAAGGACTGGAATTTTGAGCAAAATATAGGGAGAGTGTGAGCTAATAGTAGGAATTTAAAAAAAGCCTTAAATTTTGGTAACAAGCATATTCGTGCGCGAACTCGTTCCACAGTCTTCTGTACTACTACTACTACTATTCCTACTAGTACTAGTACTCCTATTCACAAAGTATCTACTATTTTATAATATACAAATTTCCAAGCAAGCAATTTCATGCAACTCTGGCATTTTTCTTGACGCTAATCGCTTCTTTCTTAATCCTTAAATGCATGTAGCTGCCATGTGTCAACATACTCATATTGAGTCATGTAAATCAAATCCAAACACAAATTTTTGCTTCCTGCATAGTGTAACCAATTGGAAACGTACTATTTACGAAGTTTAGTTTTGGAAGTTTCAGTCTGGTGGCACCACTAACGATCTAACGGTCATTATTGTGAGTTGATGTGTAGCGTGTGGACATTATTCGTGTTTACGAATTTTTGATTTTGTGTTTGTTGTTATTTTGATGTATTCAAAGATTTGAAATTGCTTGAACGAGTTTACAAGGTACTTGTTATTATATAAAATTGTTATGACACATTTCCCTATCATACGTTTTTTTCTTGTAAAAGTTAATAATATTTTTTCAAAATTGGAATAGAAACTTATTTTAGATTTTTTTGGTATTTCCCTATTTTATTTTAATGTATTTTTGACTTTAAAAATAAACATTCACGCATTTAAGGGTAATAAAAATTCAAGCATTTAAGGGGCATTCTTAATAATAATTTTTAAATTTCGCTTCAATTATTATACATTTAAATCTTTTCACTAAAGTTTTATAACACTTACGTTTCTAATAAGAATTTATTTTGTTTTTCCCTTGCTTTGGGAAGGGGACACAATTTTTGGATGAACTATTATAATTAATACACATTGAAATAGCTCATCAGCTAATTCTGGATACAGAAAAGCAAGGATTTTTGTAGAAGACAGATTTCAATTGATTTCAATGTTCCTCCTCCTGACGCAGTGGCATTGAAGTTGATTGAATTCCTCTTCTATTATGTTCGTTTTTCTTTAAATTTCATTGATTTTTTTAATTAGGTACTGCTTGCTTGAAGAGTTTTGGTCTTGACATTTATTAAATTCTTCTTTGCATTTATAGGATTATTTAAAATTTATTACTTATAAATTTTAGTTTTTAGTCTTTGTAAAAAATTAGTTCTAAATCTCTTACATTATGTCTTATACTAAAATACTAGGCATGATTTTATTTTTTTAAAATTGTTTTGTAATTAATTATTATTATCATATATTAATTATTACTGCTATCATGTGGTGACGCACATTTGCGAAGATACGAGGAATTTTCCGAGTATCGCCGCAACAAAGACGATCCTGGCGACTGGATCGATATTGGTATCAATGGGGGACTCGAAGATTAAGCTTTTCATGTGGCTCCACAGGAAAAAGTCCAAACACGAGAGATCCGGTGACCTTGGTGGCCAAGCTATGGGACCTCCTCTACCAATCCATCGCCCTGCAAATTTCGTGGTTCAGCAATCCTCTCCGCAATCCACGGTAGAAAATACCGTTGGGTGCAAGGACCGACCGTTTTTATACAATTTATTTACAATGTCACCTAGCAGCTCGCCCTTTACGTTCCGACCATACATTCTATGATGAATATTGCTCGTATAGCTGCCTTTTTTCACCCCCTAAAGTTTTTCCCTCTTGTTCAGATTCACCCTCTATACAGATACACTTACTAAAACCACTTTTGCACTCTCAACTAACAAAATACTGTGAAGAATAGAAAAATCTGATTCTATATAAGAAATCGAAATATACAAATATGCAGGAAGCAAACTTTATTTATTCTGTAACAAAAGGTTTGTGGATGGTAATTATATAGATGTAGTAGTTAATGAAAAGCTCTGGAACAGAATCTGAGAATGTTAAGAATGTGCCTGTAAATGTACTTTTTCCTTTCACATATGACTACTGCTAGAAAACCGGACACTAGTGAAAGTAACCAAAAGATGAAGCTCTGAATTTAGTGAAGGCGTTTCGCTTTTGGACGATCCGTTCTTTCAAGCGTAACCAAAACCTGTATGTTCCGGAAATAATCGTTTTTAGGCAGAGATTTGCTAAGGCTCTATGCTATTTGAGATATGGGGTCCTTTATAAGTCTGTTATAATATATTTTAATACTATATTTATACTATATTTTTTTTTTGGGGGGGGGCCCAAGGAAGTGGGGTCTCTAAGCAAATCGCCCTACAAATCGTAGCTTATACGTAAACCCTGTACTGTTCTTAGGCCACCCAGACGGTATAATCTTTAAGGAAAACTACTGCGGTACCGAAGGGCTCCGGTTTCCCGGAGAAAGCATGGGTGTTTGTAAATGTATAGAGACTTTGCGGCATGGGGGCACTCTAAATATACGGCGAGCCAAATATCCGGTCGTGTGGATTGGTGGTAGGAAAGAAGGGTGGAAGTACCTCCTGCCGTACTCTCCCTCAAAATTGGGTTGGGAATAGAAGTCCAAGCTCCTTGAGGCTCTGGCAACCATTCTTCCATGAAATTCATGGGCAAGACAGCAACAACAATCGTTCCTAGAATGTTATTTATGCACAGGGTGTCACAAAATTCTTTCCCCGATTCCAAATATTCATAAAGTATAAATTATGATGCGTAGACAAATACTTTTTATCTTCAATTTCATGTAACATCTTCAAGCTTTTGAGTACACAATTGATAAACTTCTACGTATAAAATTCTTTCATTGCCCGAAGGATATTCAGGCGATATTCCAGTTCCATCCATGTGTTGGTCAATATTACGTGAGTGATGGATGTTACGACTCCAGTAATTCTGCGCAGTAATGGTGCGATGTCGTTCACCGGTGTTTGGTAAACCTGGTCCTTGCCATGTCTGCAAGGGAAAAAATCCAGTGGTGTTATGTACGGTGATCATAGAGGCCAGTTTATGGGACTATCACGCCAGATCGATCTTCCTAGAAATGTTGCATCCAAACAGGCATAGACGCCTAACCCCCAGTGAGGTGACGTACAATCTTGTTGGAAAATTTAAGTCCGGAATGTCCTGAATCTTTGACACAACAAATAGCTGCAACATATCAAGATTTGTATGTGCTGAGACCATCTTTTCATTTGAAAAAAAAATGATCCTATGATTTTATTATGCATAAGACCTAACATTTATTGATACGTTTATTGATACCTAACATTATTGATACCTAAAATTAATACACTTATTAGCCCAGAAGAGCTATTAATCTCTAAAAGGCATTTTGCGTTGAATCACTTAAATGCGATGTATCGCTTTTCAAATTGTTGCCACCAAATATTATCGCCCTCTATTATATTAAAAAAATTAAAGAATAAAGAATCTGCACGAATGTATATGTGTTTCTCGTATTGTGAAAAAACAACGGTACCCAAACTCATCAAATTTTGAATAACATAGCCCTCCACCTGAAGATGGACACCTGAAAGCTCGAGCTTGGAATTTGTTTTATTGTTTATTTCATGTTGTAAAACTCTAACGAATTTTTGATTAAAATACACAAGAATTTTTAAGCGAGCAGTGGCAACACTACGGAATAAAGCATTTCTATCTCCAATGCGCAAGACTGTCTATCGGAAATTCTAAAGAATTGCTCTTTTTAAATATTTTAGCCCAAAATGGCGTTACTTCTAAATTCTCTCTAAACGTGTGTGAAGCGGCGTAAATGAGAGAAACGCCCGTTTGGCCTTAACATAAAATCTGGAAGCTTTCGGATTTTATTTTTTAAATTTCTTTAAATTCATAATTTCAATGAACTATGGTTCGAGTTAGTTAAGACTTCCGGAAAGGATAAAATATCAGCCATGGCCTTATTATGTTTAGAATTAGTTATAATTATCAGCTAATTTTTTTCGTGTTCCCTTCCGATGACGGATTATATTGTTTCAAAGGTAAAGAAGTAGCGCAAGCAAAGTTGATATATATAATATTTATACCATGCCATAGGCCCAAGAGAGAAAACGTTTATTATTTCTGTGCCATTTCAAACCGAAAAGAAATTTTCGTTAACTTAATAAGCATACTGAAAGAATTTCTGGTCATTGATTTCAGAATTATTGAATTAAGCATTCTTCTTGATATATCAAAGTTACGTTAATCCGAAATATTAAATTACATGCAGTTTCTGCTGCATTTCATTTAAACTTATTTCATCAAATCTCATTAGACATACATTTTTCGTTCAGTGAATTCAGTCCTCACTTCGCGACAAGGCAAAAATACATAAAACCTCAAAGTACCTTTATTAAAAATTGAAAAGCATAGAAAAACATAAAACACCAAATACAGTTAAAACAATTTAAAAAAATTATGCAATTAAAATTAGAGTTCCTACGCAAAAAAGGGCAATTCGGCCAGCGGGCTAGAAAGGAAAAACTGAAGGTGCACAAAACGGAAAGTTTACTTTTGGTCCCAGTAAAAATCCTTTCCTTATTTCGATATAATGAATATTGAATCTTGTAGGAAGAATAAAGCTAAATTTTCAGAATGAACAAAATACTTTTATTTGAATTTTAAAACAGAACAAAAAAAAAATAAATAAATACTTCAGCTCTTAACTATCAAAATTTTAAACTCTTAACTACTACAGTTAAAACTCTTATAACTATTAAAATACTAAAACATTAAACTCTCTAAACAAAAATATATATAAAAATCTTCCGAATCCTCTTCCTGTTGCCACACCGTAAAATGCAAGTTCTTGTCCTATTATTTATATTTCACGTTCTCTTTAAGTCACGATCTTTATAAGTCATGATCTTTACAAGTCACGATCTGTACAAGTCCCCCACAAGAAGCACATTCGTCACCTTAGAGACAATGCTGCTCAGAGTTCATTGAGAGAGAAAGCGTTAACAGCTAACCTTGACAAAGCATCAGCATTCCCATGTGAACTCCCTTTGCGGTATGTCACAGTCATGTTATACCGTTGTAACGCTAAGGCCCAACGAGACAGTTTAGCACCGTGAGGGGCGCTTTGGGTCAAGTAGGTGAGGGGATTGTGATCAGATACAATCTGCACTTTGGCACCGAAAATCCATGTGTCAAAATTTTTCAAGGTTTCGATGACAGAAAATGCTTCTCGTTCGATGGTTGACCATCGTTGTTGACAGGGCGTTAATTTCTTGCTGAAAAATGCTATGGGCATTTCTTTGCCATGTTCGTCGTTTTGAGCTAAACACGCTCCAATTGCGAAAGCAGATGCATCCGTATAGAGTTGAAAGGGCTTGCTGATGTCTGGAGTATGCAGAGATGGCATTTTAATCAACTCTTCTTTAAGTTTGTTGAAAGCTGCTTCTTTTTCAGAGTCCCATGGAATATTATTTGGAACACTCTTCTTTGTAAGGTTTGTAACAATCTCAGAAAAATTTAGGATATAATCCCTATAGTAGCTTGCTAGCCCTAAAAGACTCCTGACTTCTTTTTTAGTGGTAGGCTTAGACAGATTTCTGATAACTTCTACCTTCTCAGGATCTGGAGAGTGAGTGCCAGAACCTATTACATGTCCTAGAAACTTCACGTGACTCTTTCCGAAATCACACTTTTCTAGATTTGCGGTTAGACCTGCGTTTCTCAGTCTGAAACACTTGGTCGATGTGATAGACGTGGTCATCCCAAGTTTCAGAAAATATTGCCACATCATCAATATATGAACGGCAGTAGTTCTTATGGTTTGCAAGCACCTCATCCATCGATTTTTGGAAGGTACTTCCAGCATTTTTCAAACCGAAAGGGAGAACTTTCCATTGGTAATGGCCGGAATGAGTGATAAATGCTGTGTAGGGTTTAGCTTCTTCTTTCATAGGAATTTGCCAATATCTCTTGGTTAAATTGAGAACTGTTATGAATTTGGCTTTCCCTATTTCGAATAGTAAATCTTTAGCAATCTTCATCGGATAGGCGTCCGGAATTGTGAAGCTATTTAAAAGCCTGAAGTCTATGCACAGTCTAACGCCGCCATTCTTTTTTGCAACACATACTATAGGATGTGCCCAGTCACTGTCACTGGGTTCTATAAGATCCCATTCTAACAGTTCTTTAACTTGACGATCGACTTCCTCTTGAAGTGAAACAGGAACACGGTAGGGCCTCAATCTTTTCGGATTACATTCTTCTGTAACCTTAATGTCATGACCATCAACATTGGCTTGACCATGTTTGCTACTGAAAACATATACATAAGATTTTAGTACTTTAAATAGTCCTTCCCGTTGGTAATATTTTAAGTCGCCTTTCAAATTTTGTAAATGGGTCCAGATATCATCAGCAGATTTATTCATAAGATCTGCTGGTGCATAGTGGATATCTCCAAACTCTTCATCTTGGTCAAAAATGATACCAACGTGATCTACACGAGCAATATATGGCCTTAACTTATTTATATGGAGTTCTCTAATACTTCCGTTTTCCATTTCGATTTTGGCAGAGTGTGGCCTGGTAAGTTTGATCACGGTAGCTGGTCCTTGCCACGTGTTGAGCAATTTATGAGATGATGATGGCATTAACACGAGGACTTTGTCCCTAACATTGAAAGTCTTTTCTTGAGAACGTAAATTGTATCTTGAAGTGTACTCTTCTTGAGATATTTTGGAATTTGCTGATGCAATGTCACGAGCTTTTCTTAATTTTTCTAAAAGGTCTTGTAGATAATTTTCAATTGAACGGGAAGCTGTAATTGGAATGCTACGTTCACCTGTCCATATTTCTTTCAGCAAAGATAATGGTCCTGGTGGTATTCTTCTATATACCATCTGGAAGGGAGACAAACCAGTGGTGCTATGTGGCACTTCTCTGTAGGCAAACAGGAGATAGGGAAGATGCAAATCCCAGTTTCTGCCATGTTCTTGGATATTTTTGTTCATCATCTCTTTTAAGGTTCTATTCCAACGCTCGACAGCACCCATACTCTCGGGGTGTCCTGGAGTGGAGAATCGTGGAGACACACCAAGTAAGTTCTCAAAGGCTCGGGTGAGTTTGGCTGTGAAATTAGTTCCCTGGTCGGAACAAATCACTTTTGGAAATCCAGTTTGAGTAAAAAGCCTCATCAAAACGTTGCATGTTGTTTTCGCACTTATGTCTTTGACGGGGGTGGCTTCTGCCCATCTGGTGCATAGGTCAACTGCACATATCACAAACCGATGACCTCTCCTGGGTGGAGGTTCTAATGGCCCGATACAATCCACGCTCCATACTTCAAAGGGTGTTTCCGGCCTAACAATAGGTTGAATTGGGATTCGATCTTTGTACGTAACTTTTCTCCTCAATTGGCATTCTTTACAACTTTCACAGAATTTTTTAACATCTTGCTTAATAGTAGGCCAAAAGAATGAGTACTTGATTCGTTGAATTGTCTTTTTCTCACCGAGGTGGCCGGCAAGAGGGATTTCGTGTGCCATTCTTAGGACTTCCCTTCTTTTTTCTAAAGGTAACACAACTTGCTTAATGTTTTCACCACAGATTTATTCGGAATGAAGTAATATGCCATCATCGAAAGTATATGAATTTTGATTTTTATTTGCCCATTCAAAGCATTTTTTCAGAGTTTCGTCTTGTTCTTGATGTGTCTTGAATTCTAGTCTTACTCTATTCGTTGTTTTCCGAGACTCTATGTTTTCTTGGGAAAGCTAATTAACAACAGCCAAATTTG
Organism: Stegodyphus dumicola; assembly: GCF_044657685.1. Lineage (NCBI taxonomy): Eukaryota > Metazoa > Arthropoda > Arachnida > Araneae > Eresidae > Stegodyphus > Stegodyphus dumicola. The sequence goes on along the minus strand of NC_140773.1, from coordinate 223,893,408 downwards.
TAGTATTTTCCTCAACTGGTAACGGTTTATCATCTGTCTCTTTGTACTCTAAGGGGGATGCATCCCAATAACGATCACAGTTAAACAGTTCGATATTCCCACAGAGTGTTTCATAAGCTGAAGAACTCAATAGCAAATCGGTAACTAGCTTTTTTGAAACAGCACACGTAATGGACACTCTACCGTGAAAATCATCGTCAATTTTCATCTGGAAAATCTTTAGTGGAGTAATTTCGTTTTCACCAAAAGCAGAAGATATCTCGATTTTACTTTCTCCTTCGCAAGGTATGTTGTCAACTAATTTCTCACGGACTACTGAAATTTGTGCTCCCGTGTCTACGATTCCATTTAAAATAATATCTCCACATTTAACTTTGACAAGTTTTAATTCATCTATGTTTCTAGATACGTCCACTGATTTTGAGACAGGAATAGAGATCTTGGCAGTTAGCACTTCTGGTTTCTCTTTTTCTGCAAGGGGTGCTTGTGTTTGTATTAAGTTGTTTTGTGCTGTTGCAGAAGCACTTCTTGGTATCCGATTTTTGGTACATAACTTAGATGTATGACCTTCTTTTCCACAATTATATCAAGTTAGTTTGAAACTAAGCTTTTGTGGTTCGTCACTCTTTCGGGATGGGTACACTCTTGGTGTGTTTTCAGCGGACAGCGACTTATTTCTGAAAGCTCTTTCTAGAAGTGGAGAACGAGGTGTCCATTTTTTATTAGTTCTGTCTGCTGATGGATTACCACCAGTCCGTTTTGAGATATTACGAACACTGTCATATTCGTCAAGTTTATCAGCTAATTTGGTTGGAGAAACGAAATTCGCCCAGTCGTCAAGAAGATGGTCTCTTACTTCATAGGGTACTCTTTTCTTAATTTGGTCAGTAATAATCAAGTCTTTTAACGCGGCAAAATTTGTGATTTCAAGACCATTGATCCATTCTTCAAAATAACTTGTAATTTCGTAGCAAAAATCTCTCCATGATTTTTCAGCGCTCTTTTGGTGCATCACAAATTTTTTTCTAAAGCTTTCAGGATTTAATTTAAATCTTTTCAATAAAATGGCCTTAATGTACTCATAATCTTCAAAATTTTCTTCAGATTCCCTACCAATTAATTGAATGATTTCAGATGGCATTAAAGTCAATAAACATGAAACCCAATCTTTAGGATCAATCTTTGTCCTTTTAGCTTGTCTTTCAAATAAGGATAAATAAATCACAATATCATCGTGTCTTAAATTGAATTTGGGAATAAGCTTAATTAAATCAAAATTATGATGTCCATTTTCATTTGTTGGTGGAGTTTGTGTTAGTCGAACACGAGATTCAATTTCGAGTTTCCTCAATTCAAACTCCATTTGCTCTCTTTTCTGCTGTGCTTCTAATTCTTCTTTCCTTCGTTGTTCCTCAATCTCTTCTTTCCTTTGCCTTTCCTCAAGCTCTTCTTTCTCCTTTCTTCGCTGTTCCTCAATCTCTTCTTTCCTTCGCCTTTCCTCAAGATCTTCTTTCTCCTTTCTTCGCTGTTCCTCAATCTCTTCTTTCTCCTTTCTTCGCTGTTCCTCTTCTTTTCTTTTCCTCTCTTCAATAATCGTTAAAAACACTTCTTTAGCAAATGCTTCATCATATGTATCACTTTGAATTATTTCATTTTTTATCGCCACGATTTTCATACTTGGATCTACTTGAATTTCTAATTCAGCAGCTAAAGCCAGCAAATCCTCTTTTTTCCCACGTGCCATAAAAGCCATGTCTCGATTTTATTCAGTCAATAGACTCTTAGTTTTTTATTAAAAAAAAAAAAAAAAAAAATCTTTTCTTTTTCTATTTAAATATAATTCACAATGAATTTAATTTTATTCGGCACGAAAATCAATCAATGGAATCAATACTTAATGTGTTGTTCACCTACTCTGGCGAGTCAAAACGAAATTATATTTGAACACTGGCGTATTCATTACTTTGACAAGTAAATAAACTAAGATTCCATGACGGAAATAATAATTAACTTTTCATAATCTTAATTAATTATTTTACGTTTACAAGGTAAATTGAGCTCTCACCTGAGTTTTTTTGGTTCGTAATTATATGCGGGGAAATCCCGATCCTACCGGCTGCGCCAGTAAAAATCCTTTCCTTATTTCAATATAATGAATATTGAATCTTGTAGGAAGAATAAAGCTAAATTTTCAGAATGAACAAAATACTTTTATTTGAATTTTAAAACAGAACAAAGAAAAATAAATACTTCAGCTCTTAACTATCAAAATTTTAAACTTTTAACTACTACAGTTAAAACTCTTATAACTATTAAAATACTAAAACATTAAACTCTCTAAACAAAAATATATATAAAAATCTTCCGAATCCTCTTCTTGTTGCCACACCGTAAAATGCAAGTTCTTGTCCTATTATTTATATTTCACGTTCTCTTTAAGTCACGATCTTTATACGTCATGATCTTTACAAGTCACGATCTGTACAGTCCCACTCGGCTAAAAGACACCCAAGGTGCAGAAACTGACTTGATTCACTATTCTGATAAGTTTCAAATGTAAACAAATATGGCTGCTATGGTAAAATAGGCTTAGCCGCACTTAAAAACCTTTAAATTGTTCATAATTCTTCAACTATTGCATGCAGATTAACTAGAAGCATAAAAACCTTAACTGGAAGATAAAAAAAATAATTCAATCACTTAAAAAAAAATACGCAATTTACCAGTATACAAGAAAGAATTAAAAAAAAAAAAAAAGAGCTCACCGAGCCCAGAAATAGAGTGGGCACATATATATACTTTTGGTGCAGCCGATTGCAACCAAAAGGGAGGTGCACAACTACACGTTATGGTCTACCGGGTATATAGAAAATTTCAACGTTCTGAGGCTACTTTTTTTTTACGTATGCGAGATAGATACATACATACGTAAAAACAAAAATGGAACAGTTTTATATCTCTCGTTCTACTGGAGCAATTGACGAAATTCATCTCGCGTTTTTCGTGTCTCGAAAGCACCACTTAGGATATGTGTTAGATTTATATATAGCATATTGTAATATAGGTATTTTGACACCAAATCGGACGTTTTTTAAATGACATGCCATTTTTTTCCACATTTCGATTGTACCACTCAAATTATGTCAAACTGACAAGTTTTGTAAAAATCGCTCCAGTAGATTTTAAAGCATGGGCTCTCAAAATTTTGGCTCCACCATGTTAATTGAATTTGGTATATATTAATATCTCTTTTTTTATTAAATTTACTTGATTCCTTCTTCGAGAATTCGAAATTTAGGCTTAATCCAAATATAATTCGCACATTTTTTTAGGATTTATTTTTAAAATCTCTATTTTTAAATATTTTTTATAATAGACTAGAAGAGAAACACGCTAATGTGACAATCAAAACCGTGAAAAACAACCTTATATTTAGCGTAGGTATAATGAAACACTCAATCGATTTCGAGGGCAGCTAAAGGTCCCTCCTCATCAGGAGAAAGAAATACATAGCAAGAAGAAAATAGGAATCACAGAAACACGTGGTGCTTATCAGCACTGCACGTCGTTATAACTAGATTTTTAATCAGAGTTGCACTGGCCGCCTACTTTTACTGAGCCAGGCTGTCTGATCAAGCATAAAGAAATATTAGCGAAGTTAAAATAGGGAGCGAGGGGCAAATGCACATTACGCTCAAAATCTGAACTTCAAATAATGGAAAGCAACCACTGAACGGATTTTTATACCCTCTGGTAGTACTGGTAGTACCAAGTGCGAGGAGGTAACGCCATCTATCGGCAAAAATAATTGAATTAAGACAGTAGAATTTTAAAGGCATTAGGAAGGACTGGATTGGACTTCAAATCATTAACTAAACTTTCTAAATCTTTGTGAATGTGAAAAGCCTCAAGAAAATCCAATTCGCCTATGGAAGAAGCCTTTTGGATGATTTTTGCAGACCCAAAATCAAAATTATGGTTAAAAGTCCAGCTATGATACGCTATTGAAGACTTGTTAATTTCCCCTTTTTTGACATAAGATTCATGTTCCTTGATACGAAACTTCAACGCTCTTTTTGTTTGGCCAATATATCTTAAACCACACTGACATGATATACTATAAATTCCCCAAGAATTCAAGACAGAAACGCAATCTTTTAGAATCGAAGGGTGAATTTTATTAATAGGGGAGAAACCGACTTGAAAATTGAATTTCTGGAGAATCCGTGCAATTTTATAGCTAACAGAAGGATAAAATGGAAGCACGACAAGGTCATTGATATTATTTCTAACAGTGGAATGTCTTCTTTGATGGGAATCTGAAAAATTTTTTTTTTGACGGCTTTATCAATAATCACGGGAGAAAATCCACGGTCAATCGCAACTGCTCTCAAATAATTAAGTTCATTGGTAAGCAAAGATTCAGAGGAACAAACTTTTAGCGCGCGGAAAACATAATAGTAAAAAGAAGCCATTTTTTGCTTAACAGGGTGGCATGACTTGGCATGGGGTGGTAAACAAACTGCAAAGGGTTTACGGTACACAGTGGTGCTAAAATCGGTTTCATTGCGGATTATAAGAATATCGAGGAAGGGGAGGGAATTGTTGGATTCAATTTCAAGAGTGAATTGGATGGCTGGATCAATTGAATTCATAATAGATAGAATCTCGGATAAATTCTCTTTATAACCGTCAAAAAGTGCGAAAGTGTCGTCAACATACCGAATCCAAAGACGAAAAGATAATTTATCAAATAATTTCATCTCAAAATAGTGCATATAAATGTCAGCAAGTACCGGACTGAGAGGATTACCCATAGCCAATCCTTCAACTTGACGAAAATATGCATTTTGGAAAACAAAGTGGGTTTGACTTAGAGAAACTTTAGTAAGCGAAACCAACTTATTAATTTCAGTATGTGTGAAGTGAAATTCCCGAAGCCTAGTTTCAAGACAATTTAGTGCTCCTTCGACCGGAACATTAGTAAACAATGATTTGACATCAAATGAAACCATAATGGAACGAAGTGGGGAAATATTTTTAAGTTTATCAATGACTTCAACAGAATTTTTTACAGTGTGAATATTGTTATCAAGTAGAGGAGAAAATCTGGAAACTAAATATTTGGCCAAAGGATATGAAGCAGTACCTATGTTGGAAACAATTGGTCGAAAAGGAATACCGGTTTTGTGGACTTTTGGAAGAGCATAAAGTCTAGCGCAATTAGTAATAGGCGGAATAAGTGATTTCTTCAACTGAGTTGGCAGAATGTGGGAAGATTTAATAGCACTTTTTACTTTCATGAGGTCCGAAGTTGAAGGATCTTTAGGGATCGAGCAGTATGGGCCTTCATTTATCAATTTAGAGACTCCAGTAATATATGTGTGTTTGTCCATAACAACGATCTGTCCGCCCTTATCAGCTTTAGAGATAATGATATTAGTATCAGAATTAATTTCACGTAAGATCTCATTTTCCTTTTTGCTAAGATTAGAACCCAAAGATTTATTGTTAAAATTAACGTTATGAGTAATTAGGTGGCGGATTGTATCCTTCTACGTTTCCGAAATTTTGGAGAATTTAAAGGCTTTCTCTATAGGGGCGATGATTTGAGGAATTGAAGGTTTAGATGTCTTTGAAAAATGAAATTTTGATGTTTGCATTTAAGTAGAAACTGTAGATGATTCAAGAATTTCGTACGCTTAAGGCGTAACTTACAAAATCGGTTCCTGTCAGTGGACATATTGTGAAAAGGGCACAAGCAAGAAACAAGTGAACAAAAGAAATGTAATTCCGAAAGTCCAAACAAGTAATTACTTATAACATGAAAAAAACACCAATAAATAATGAAGACAATTTTCATCAACAAATGACAAAAACATTCCAAAAGGAGAGAAACATCCAATACTGAAAAACCAATAGCCACGTGGAAAGAAGCAACGAAAGTCAAAATCGTGCACGTGGTAAACCGAAAAAATATAGAATTACCTCGAAAATGCCGGTTGATAGCATAAACCAAATCCGAAAAAATGATGGCCACGTGGAAAGAAGTAAATAAAATGGTGCACGTGGTAAAACAATAAACAGTAAAATATTCTCGAAAATGCCGGTTGATAGCACAAACTAGACTAGAAGCGAAACACGCTAATGTGACAATCAAAACCGTGAAAAACAACCTTATATTTAGCGTAGGTATAATGAAACACTCAATCGATTTCGAGGGCAGCTAAAGGTCCCTCCTCATCAGGAGAAAGAAATACATAGAAAGAAGAAAATAGGAATCACAGAAACACGTGGTGCTTAACACAAAGATTGTGAAACACGTGGTGCTTCACAAAGATTTAGAAAGTTTAGTTAATGATTTGAAGTCCAATCCAGTCCTTCCTAATGCCTTTAAAATTCTACTGTCTTAATTCAATTATTTTTGCCGATAGATGGCGTTACCTCCTCGCACTTGGTACTACCAGAGGGTATAAAAATCCGTTCAGTGGTTGCTTTCCATTATTTGAAGTTCAGATTTTGAGCGTAATGTGCATTTGCCCCTCGCTCCCTATTTTAACTTCGCTAATATTTCTTTATGCTTGATCAGACAGCCTGGCTCAGTAAAAGTAGGCGGCCAGTGCAACTCTGATTAAAAATCTAGTTATAACGACGTGCAGTGCTGATAAGCACGGAATCGAAATATGAAAAAAAAAATTGATATGTTTTCCAAAAACAGTCCGATTTTGTGTCCAAATACCTGTGTTAGAAAATACTATATTATAAATCTAATACATATCCCAAGTCGCGCTTTCGAGACATGAAAAACTCAATTTGAATTTTGTCAATAAGCCCAGTAGAACGGGAGATACAGAACTGTCACGTTTGTTTTTTGTCCCGTTTGCAGTGTACGTACAGACGTCACTTAAAAAATCTCCTCTGAATCCATTTTAAATCAATTTTATAATCCGTTTGGGGAAAGAGTCCTTTATTCTGTCCTGACGTATATTTTTATTGAAATATGATACCCGGATATTTTGTGATTACAGTACTTCCTTTACTACAAGGAAGCAAGGAAGTAAAAAATAGCACTACATAGCCAGTACATGCGTTGAATAATAATTATGGCATTATTCCTGATTAACGAAGGTATTTCTACTAAAGATCTGCGATTACATGATTAACAAACACATCTCTACTAACAGTTTTTAAAACTCTTCACGCTGTCCACAGTTTTTCAAAAATCTTATATATTCATTTATTCTTGCAGTCTCTGGATGGATTTGCATTTGCCCTCAGCGCCGACGGCAGGTTTTTGTACATTTCGGAAACTGTTTCAATATATCTCGGACTTTCACAAGTAAGTTGTCTTTTATTTAATTCATATTCATTATTTTGGTTTTTGACCAAATTTAAACGAATAAACAAAATTCTGATTGCCAGAAATTTAATTAATGGGAATAAATGATTCTGCGATATGTTATTAAATAAGTAAAATTTGATGACATAAAACATTTATTGAAAACTGCACTCGGGTTTAGTAAGTTTATAACAACTGAATGTAACGATGCTTTATTATGATTTTACTCTAATAAACACATATGAAATGCTGCAGGTAAATAATATTGTAACTGTAGAATCAATAATAGCTCATGGTTTATTTTGCCATTAAAATTTATCATTCTCAATTTGTCTAGTATACAAAGCAAGATAAAATATCTCGTTGTAACGAAAGTTTTCTGCCAAAAAAACGCTCTTATTAAAATTGGGACTTGAAGATAAAGATGAAATGTTTTACAGCTTTCACAATACATTGTTCTAAAGCAAGTCGCTTTCTTTTAAATGCCAAAAATCAATTGAGAAAATCTAATTAACCACTTGCGCTAAAAAGACGTGCCACGCACGTCGAGATGCTTTTGTCTCATACCGCGAGCGACGTGAACGCCACGTCGATAGGCATTTATCGCAAAAATGAAAATAACGTGGTGCACACGTCGTCTAACAACGAGATTGTTTATTTCTCGAGTTACAGCTCTGGATTGCACTCGCAGATGCGGAGCGGCGTAAATGAGACACTTTACGGCTTGTTATATTGTAGCGCACGGCACCGCAACCGTGAAGTTTAGACGTAGCGCAAGTGGTTAAACACTCTAACGGAACTGTTTGAGCAGACGATATTTGCGGTGGTGGGAAATTTTCGTTGTAACCAGATAGTTTTGCACGACGATTTTGAAGTCATTAATGGCATTTGTTCCTACAACCATCTTCCAGCTTTCTGGTAGCTTGAAAATCGCATCCTTGTAGAAGTAATTTGAATTCAAATCGGAAACTGAAAGATTGAAAGATGGACATCACCCTGATCTTTAGATGTTTTGCCGTCTAGAAAAAGCTGAAAAAGATTGAAAAAAGATTGAAAGATATGATACGTGGATGGAAGAATGTTTGATGAAAAATGATTTCTCAGTTGAAATCTTCGATTTTTGTGGTTGATCATCCTCGTGTTATGTGAACTACCATTGTCTCGGTGAAAAATTACACCACTGCTTTTAACCATTCTGAGCAAAGCTTAATACAAACGCTCGAACTGATGGCAGTATGCTTCTGAACTGTTGGTCAGTTTCATTTCAAAGTGGTCAGTGTTCTTTATATCCCAACATCATGACATACTTTTTTTAAATGGAGTTCAGGTTAACTGCTGGAAAAGTATTTTACCCTGGACTCGGCGTTTTTTTTTCTCCCAACTGGACTTTTAACCCTTTCCGGCACGCTACCTTTTAATTTGGAGTTTTGATTAAAAAAAAAAAAAAAACTTCTATATCTCTCTCATTCTACTCTGCCGAATGAAGAAAATTAACTCGCATTTGTCATGTTTAGAAAGCGCGACTTGAGATATATATTATATTTATATATAGCATCCTTCGAACACCGATATTCTGACTGAAAATGGGACTTTTTCTAAAAGGACATACTTTTCTTTCATGTTTTGATTTTACAACTCAAAGTATGTCAAAGAGCCAAATTTTGTAAAAGTCACACGAGTAGTTTTTAAAAAAGTAGTCCTCAAAATTTTACCTCCTCAATGTTCATTGAATGTGGCATAAATTAATAATATCTCTTTTTCTGTATAAGGTATTTCTCCTGTCTTTTTAACAAGCCTTCGTGGTGTAGTGCTCTGCACGCTCAGCGCGTAATTGAGAGGTCCGCGTTTGGATTCCCGGCGAAGGCGTTGCTAATTTTTCATCTTGTCTGCTTCCAAAAAATACCTAATGTCTCTACATTTTTATTAAACTTATTGGATTTTTTCTTTCACAATACGAAAATGAGTTTGAATCGAAATAAAATCCGAAGCTATTTTCGGATTTGCTTTTAAAATTTGTATTTTACTCATTTTTATAAATTTTTCGTAAACGTTTTGGATTATAACCTATAACATTTGTACCATCCTTTAAAGTAGATGTATTGCTAGGTATACCTGCAAAAAGATTAGAACTTTTTTATTCAAAATCCCGAAGATATACGTTAACCGTCCGGAGCACTTTTCATTTTTCTACGAAGAGCCTTTGTATGTTACTTTTCACATCTTAATTCCTTCGTCCACCAGTTAGTCTTCGTATTCTTGTTGTTGTTATGGAGTTTAAAGGTGTTGGTCGCTGTCTCCTGTATTGTTTTAATAATTGTTTCCGTTATATCATGGACTGAATCGGGTGATGTGCATTTATCTAAAAGTTTCTCCGCATACTGGAGAGAGGTGGAGAATTTTCTTCCAAACTGCCTTGCTTTCTGCTTTGAGATTGAAAATCTTCTGAATTTGTGGTCGGGGATTTCTTCTGATAATTCAAATGTAATGTAGTTGTGATCCGAGTGACTTGAGTCATCAAGAACTTTCTATTCTTGTATTTTGTTGGAAATACTCAATGTTGACAGTGTCAGGTCCGGCCATCCTGTACCATATTCTGTTTCAAATGTAGGAGTGTCTGAAGAGAAATTATGTACATACAGATTGCGTGTAGCAATAAAATTCGCAACTGTTAGTCTTTTGTTATCTGCATTACTGTAATGCCCCATTTAATGGTGGGCATTAAAATCACCTGTAATCACGTGCTGTGATCCTCTGAGATTACCTAATATTTTCTCTCTGGAGATTCGGCCGCATAATCCTCTTGTGGTGAGCAGTAAATGGAAGTTATTTTATGAAGAGCTGTTCATATTTACAGTTAAGACTTATCACATTTCTATGGCTTAATATGATTGTAGGGGACCATTTGATATTGGTGACTATAATACACGCACCTGGGTCGACCAGAGGGTTTTTTTGGGTAGTTTGAAATATTTGCCAGTGAAGGGGAAGGCATCTAATTTCAACTTTTAAGCAAATTCATGACAGTAACACTTAGTCAACCAATATACTGTTTTCTCGCTGTTTTCTTCATGCCTTCATAATGCAACGGTTAGTACACTCAGCGTGTATTCGAGAGATCCAGGTTCGTGACCTGGAGAGGGCATTGCTCCTTTTTTATGTCTTCCGCTTTAAAAATAAATAAATAAATAAATAAATAAATAAAGCTAACCTAATATCTCTGAAATAGCACCTATAGCTTAAGTCGTACTATGTTTGAAATTGAAGGACAAATATAATAAAACTTCAATCATAATTGTCTAATTTCTCAATTAATTTATTAATTGTACAAATATATTAATTCAGAAAAAAATGATTACAAAGATACATTTTGATCTGCAGCAAATAAGTCATGTTCTCACGCTTTGCACTTTAGGCCATTGAATCATATTCTGTTCGCGGTCTTCGTCACAGATATTACAGGGAGACGAACACGATGTGAAAAAATATGGTTGACTAGAAGATAACGCTTTTTGCTGGAAGAGGCACAGTTGGTGTGATAATACGCCTAATATTTAAAAGGTACAACTAAAGCGGTGGCACGACTTACGCTACTTCTCTTTCTTCGCAGGTCGAAATGACTGGAAGCAGCGTCTTCGACTATATTCACCAGCAAGACCATGCAGAATTAGCCGAGCAGCTGGGAATCAATCTGGCCCAGTCGCAAACGACAATGGCATCCAGCCCTGGTTCCGTGGCCTCTGATGAAGGCTCTTCATCCTCGGCTCCCGGGGGAACATCTACTCCTACTGGACTAGACAGACCTCGTAAGAATTTTAATTTTTTTTAAACTGTTTTCCTTCATTGTATTTTACTAGAAGTTTGAATTAATGAGGAGTTAATAAGAAATTAATTAATGAGGAGTTAATATCAAATTAATTAATGAGGAGTTAATAAGAATTAATGAGAAAAGCAATTCAATGAATAGATTTTATTGTTATTTTTCAGGATATTCGTCTGATATCAAGGGTTTTAGGATTTATGTGATCGATTATGGGTTTCAGCAAATCTAAAATGATGCTGTTCTTCAACAGCAAACTTATTATGGTTGCCAGTAAAAAAAGTATTTAAGTTATAATAACCCGAAAATGATTATGATAACAAACTGCAGTTTCTCATGGAATAAATCGTTTTATATTCTTCTAGTTTTTCCAACTTGATTTTTATATAGGTAGCTTTGTAGAAAACAAGAAGAGTTTTATTTTAAACACCTAGGCTTTTGAGGTTTTACTATCGCCAAAATCCTACGATGATCAAAATCACTGAAACTAGTACCCACGAGAACTCTGATTTGCATTCCACCAGTGTATCTTTGGTCTTTAAATTTTAACGTTAGAACAGCTCAGCTTCTTTAGCGTTCGAAATGTTTTTCTTTTTAATGGCAAGAAACATTAATTCAGGCACTTTTCGTCCCATATCTTGAAATCTAATTTGGAAACTCTCCTTGATTCTTTGAAAATATTTCGAGAAAAAATATTGTTCTGCTTCTTAATACTGTCCAATCCAGTTATTTGACCACAAAATGCCCTTGCTTGAAGTGCCTGTCATATATTGGCAGATAGCAGTTTCTTTGAATGGTGAACCATTTCAGCAGTGCTTCCCCAATATCCTTACGCTCGGCCTTTCTCCCTTTTTTTTACTCGTACCAAATATTTGCTCCATGAGTAAAAACTATCGAGTCTCGATGTTTTTCCCAGTAGTATTAACTGTAGGTGTAAAAGAATGTATGAAGTTTTCAACTTTTGGAAAATATGAAAAGTGAATACAATCTTATTATTCATCTATTCTGTCCAATGTCCAATGCATTTACTTCTCCAAAAACATGTACGATTGCAAAGCAAAATGCCAAAAAATATAATACCGCCATAGCACAGAATATCCTCAGGATGTCCTATTTGCGTCGCAATATCCTCGGACATACTTAGGATATCCTGAGTATGTTGATTCTCAGATGTCCCGAGGACACTGTAATTTAACGTCCCGAGGATGTCTTGTTTAATTCGCTATGTCCCGGGATATGTCAGAATGCCCTGAAGATGCTGATTCTCTGACATTCCGAGGGCTTTGCAAATTTTACACCCTGAGGATATACCTACTGCATTTTCCCGAGGACTTCGTTGACAAGCATTCTGAGAATATCTGTTATCAATTCTACTTGTTTGGGGTTTTCGAATTTGCGCATTTCAAATTATACACATTCTTTAATTTTTCATACGTATTTTGCTATGAGTTGTTTCTAACTATCGTTCAACAAAAATATTGATATCCAAGGTTAGTCTTGTCATTTTGTAATTAATTTTAACTGCTATTTTTCCTGGCATTTAAAAAAAATATTTAAGCATAGAAAGATATTTTTAGTGTACTAACTGTTTCTAGAATATTTATTAAATTCTACATAACGTTCGAAAGTCCTGTAAAAGACCTAAAGAATGCAAAATCGCCCCTTCCACAGACAAGAAAGGACTTGGTCAGTATTTTAAATACCGGAATTAAAACAAACTGATAAAGATACAAAATGTTCCTTTTCTAAAAGATGAATTCTAAAAGAAGAATGCACATTCCCAAGCTTATACTTCCTCTTTTCTTGAATAGCAAAAAGTTCCATCATAACATCAGCTTTAAAGAGAGATTTGTGTGAACATCGTGAATGGAATGAAAGAACCCATTCAAGTTCTTTGGTGTCGCAAACTATGTTTACTGCGTATTTTGGTTCTTCAGAAACTAGATGTTATATCAGTTTGGCTTTTGTTTGGAATGTATAAAAAAGTAATAGTGAAGATATAAGGACAATAATGTAAAAGTGTGTCCTGGTAAATTAATTTGCGGGGGGGGGGAGATATGCTTCCTAACATACGAAATTTAGATTATTTTAAAGATCAGGAATACTTTACTTTAGTTAAAACTTGTAGAAATACTGAAAACTTCACACAAAATTTCATTCATAGAACACGCAGAGTTCTTGAAATTTGATTTTCATGCAATGGAAGTTCGCCATAGAGGTATAAAATAACGTAACGTGCATAAAAAGTAAAGGTGATAGGATAAAGTTCATTGCAGATATATTTCTGAATATCATGATTTGCCTGAACGTCAGTAATTATCAGATAACATTAGACAGCGGATGCTCTTAATAAATGTTTCCTAATAAATGGAAGACCTCAATATGCTTAAAAAGGTAATGTTTTAATCATGAAATTTGCTTAACAATATGCAAAAGAGCTAGATTTTTGTGATGAATTAATTGAATTATATGAAAAATATAAATATTTCGAGTTCAGAAAAATTAATTTATGATACTTTCATAAATTAAACAAGTTAATATATTCTACAAAAAATGAAGAGGTTGGAGGTAAAAGTCTAACATTTCTGAACGACGATAAATTTAACTTTCCTGGATGAACTGATTCTGGAACATCAAAAAAATATGTTGATGAATATTTAAATACAAAATATGAGCATAAACAATATAGAGCCATTATTCGGAAAACAATTTTATTTTCACTTTTTTTTCCAGTTTTCTGATACATTGTCAGCAGCACATGTCAACATTTATTCAATTACCCTTAGTCAAATTAAAATATGTTACCAAAATTACAATTTCTCTGTTATTAGAAACGTTTCGGATACTCACTAGGCAACTGCAACAACAATATTTGTATTAGAAATAAACTTCAAAATTAAATCTAAAATTTACATTTCACATCTCTGAAGATTTGAAATGTTTTTGCAAAAAAGCCCCTTCCCGGATGGCATTATTTTCCTCCTAAATAATCTCGTCTTTTCGGGGCTATTTCAAGTGCCACACGGGCTTTCTCATCTCTTCTTTCTTTCCCCTCCTTTTTCGGCTTCCTCCTTCCTTGTTCCTGTAACTCATAAGAAACCGCATTATTGCAGCCCCTTTTCTCACACTATAGTTCAATACTTCTTATATATTTATTTCACACTTTAAAAATTATAATTCAATACTACTTACTTGCCGAGGGTAGAACTTGAGACCATTCTGTCGAAGCGAAGTATCTTGCCAACCTGTCTCTGGGGCCCCGGAGGAAATCGATTCTCTTAACTACACTAGCCTAAACCGTTTCTAATACCTGTAGTTATCTTTCATACTTTTCCTAAACTACAGATGCGATTCTTTTTTTTCCCAGTTCCCGTGATGACATTAAACAACAATACATCCTATAAAGGAATGGACAGATCCTTTTGTATTCGGATGAAATCTACGCTAACCAAACGAGGTTGTCACTTCAAAAGCTCTGGATACAGGGTAAGTTTTTTTTCCCTTCCACTCTTCAGCAATCTGAAAAGTAAAAACAAATACGATTACTGGTTAAAGTTATAAACCAATGTCTAAACACTTCGATTATCTGAAAAGCAAAGTAAAGCTGGAGTTCTTTCATCCCCATACGCTAACGCTTCAAATATTCCAAATTAAATTAAAAAAATATTCCAAAATCTTTCATGGAGGTTTTATAAACGGTCACAAATATATGAACGAAGTCTTAGAATCATATGTAAGTCTGTGTAGAATTGCTATTGCCTCAGACGTTTTGCTAATGAATGATAACGCTGGTCTGTGTCGACCATCTCTGGTATCAGAATATTCGGAAACAGAAGATATCTCTTCAGTGGATTGACCAGTCTATTCAACACACTTCAGTCCTACTAAGCATGCATTGGATAACCGAACTGCAGCGAGCCCGATGTCTGTCAGGATTTTCCAGGATCTGAAAAGAGCACTTTCAGGAGATTGACGTGGAATTTCAAAACAATCCCCTGAACTTTATGAAATTAAGATGTGAAGATCCCATACCTGTCCGAAGTCTCCATACCACATATCAAATAAAGATTTCTCTATCAGTTCCTATAAATATGACTTAAAATTTAATGTTTTGAGAATGATCAATTGGCAAACATGGTGATTTAAATCAAATACTATAAAATCCCTCGTTACCGCCAATATCAAAATAAAGGCACTTTTGAAGGTCTAAATTTAAATCCGAAATTCGAGATAAAAAAATATAAAATGGGGTAAGAAAGATTGAAAGCATCTGTATTGTGTTTCTGCTTCCTACCATAACAAGTCTTGTCCAACCAATGAATTATCCAGAATACAAAAGATAAGCGACCAATTTCTTTTTTGTTCCGTGATGTACGAACTCTGAAGAACGAATTTTATCTCGAGAAGAACTTTGTAAATTAAAAAAGAAACTTTGTAAATTACTCGGCACAAAATCCAAACAACACCTTTACAGCCACAGCCATGATAGAGAGGTTTAATCGAACTACCTTTAATAAACTCTCGCTAATTGTTTCCAGAAATCAACAGGACTGGAACCACACGTTACCTCTGTTTATACTGTCTCACCGTAGTGTTATTCCGATCCCAGACGATCTTTGGTCATCAGCTTCGTTGGCTTGTGATTTATTGTTTGATTGCCCTCTGGATGCGCCCTCATCGCCTGAGGCGCCATTCAAGATCTTCAGGCATGGTTTGAAATGATGCATAATTTTGCTCGACAGTGAGTCAACTTAGCAATGGAAAAGATGAAGACTCGATACGACATGAGAGCTGCAGGACATCAATTTAACAAAAATGGCAAAGTGTGGTTATGGAATCCAAATCGAAGAAAAGGACTTTCTCCTAAACTGCAATCACTCTGGGACGACAGGTAAAAGTGCATGGAGCATCAAAAACTTCACTATAGAATCAAACAAGGTATTGTCTCAATACACTAACAAGCTAGAGTATGAAAAACTTCAACTGACTGTATGCTATTTCTGAGTAATACTGGAGTTATACATCAAGAGTTTTTACATTTAAACATAAGGAAGTAAATAACGTAAAATTACATACAAAGTTGCATAAATAATCCATGTTTAGAATACTCATTAAAATATTGGATTACGTAAATACAGCAGAGCTGATATTTTGGAGATTGTTGCACTGGAAATTTTGCATTTTTATGTAACTAGATAAACATATGGGATTTGATTTTGCTAATTCGTATTATGTGAGGATATTTATTACAGGTAATCATTCTGAGCTCAGATCCCTTTAGTCCAAAGTTCATGGTGATCTCAGCTCAGTAAGTTAGGTGTTTAGGAGCATTCTGAGCTCAGATCCTTTTAGTCCAAAGTTCATGGTGATCTCAGCTCAGTAAGTTAGGTGTTTAGGAGCATTATGGAAATTGTTAATGTAGCGCGGAGTCAATTACTGGAGTGTGATATAGACATTGCTCTTTCGGCTTTTTCGTTTTCGAAAACATAACAACGACCGCATCACTGTAACATAACAACGACCGCATCACTGTAACATTTCGGATAACATAACAACGACCGCATCACTTTTAACCAATATTCAGATCCCCCTGTTTATCCAACCAGCATCTTTTAGCCCTATTATGTAACCCTTCTCAAAGTCTGACAAATGTTTGTAACGTCGTCGAATATGTCTTAAAGGCATCTTTCATTACGGTGTCATATTATAAATCCATTGCAATGCACGATCGTATATGCTCGTCTGTCATCACACCTGCCCTTTTACATTCTATCAGCTGTAAACTTCAGGCGCGGACTGTATCGCTCCACAATGCTGAATGATGCTGCAAGTTTAATCCTTTATTTACGCAACTTAAGAAACCACATTTGCATGCTGTGTTTCGAAGTTGTGGCTCAATGTTTTCTCGGTGCATATGTATATTATTTTAAAACAGTGTGCGTGCACAATGTTCCCAGACAAAAGGTTTTTCGATTATTATGTAATTTCTTTTAATATAGACGACGCAGAATTCCATGAACCAAATCATAAGGCTATTGAAGTTTCCTGTATCGTAGTTCTCGAGATAACAAAGCAGGAAATAAAACATACAGAAACTTATGAAAATTTGATTAAGCCATGCAACCTGAAAATGAATAGATTGAGGATGTGGTGGAATTAAGGATATCTGTGCCTAATTATGTATTGAGGAATGAAATGGTATAAAACTTTCACCAATTTCATTGTTAGACAATATCGATCAAAGAACGATGAGCGATACGGCCATCGATATCAAAATATGAAAAAAGGTGAAGGCCATTAGGCTTATTCTTCATTTTAAGTTGATGACAGTAGTAGAATCAGGTTAGTTGTGTGTACACTGTTTCCATCTGTGTTGATATATCTTTGCGGATCAGGCGTTTTGAATAGAATTAGATATAACTAGCTTGCAAATGAAAATGAAGCAGCAAAGTAGACTGGAGGTTAAAAATAAACTATACATACTACGCTGTCTCAGATTTGGTGGGAAAACAATAATTGGAAATTTTCATTAATTTATCAAAATATTAAAAAATAAATAAAACAAATGCAAGCATAAACATAAATAAGAATCTCATCATCCCGCTTTGATGCTGCAGCAGAGTTGATAGGCACAAGCCTTTTGTTGTTGTTATTATCAGATGTAAAGAACAACTGCAAACAAAACGTTACGGACGTCTTTTAAATCACTCAAATGAACTACAAGTTCTCCAGATGAATGAATACGATAATTTTAAAGAATAAAAACTATTTATTTAGTTAAAACTCAGCCTTAAACTAGCATAAAATTAACACAAACATTATCAAAATAAGCGGAGAACACTGCGTTCTAAACATTAAGTGAAAAGGAAAAAAGAATATTTTTCTTAATAACAATAATAATAAGCGGAGAACACTGCGTTCTAAACATTAAGTGAAAAGGAAAAAAGAATATTTTTCTTAATAACAATAATAATCTTTGCCTTCCAATCACAAGAAAAGTAATAACAAAAGTGCAAGTTGAAAATCATAGGTGAAGTAGTAGTTAAGCTTAAATAACGATATTAATTACTGTACAATCTTTAACAATTAGAGTCTACTAATCTGAAGTTGCATAATTCGCCCTTTAAGAGGAATTCTGTGTCAACCGACAGACCCGCTCTAGCAATATGTTTGCCATCGACATAACCTGGCAAACTGCCAGTTTTCAAAAGGCCTGCCACTCGACGCTCTATAAGATGGTCGTGTTAAATTAAAACACTGCATTGCTTATCTAATTTGCTGATTTAAATGCAATGCATACATTTAATGATTTTAATTTTATCTTTAATAATATCTGTAACTGCGTAATTTTTAATACACGGAAATTACATGAAGCTCACGTGATTTGTAGTTCACAGAGTGAAAATATTCATAAACATTTGCATTATTGAAAAAAATAAAATATTTTTATTTATAAATAAAATATTTTTCTTACACCATGCATTACATATTTTGGAATGGAATAATTGTTTGCACAACCATTTGCAAACAAGTCTTCATTAACCCTTTGACTACTAACGGGACATGCATGTCCTACTGAAAGTTTAAAAATGACTGCTGGGATAAAAAGTACTTAGAATCTTCTCACTGTTGGGGATCGTCTTCCAATAGTTGGAAAATCGAGACGCCGCCGTGCTCGTTGTACACAAATGAACGTAGCGAAAAGAACAAATATGATTTGCCCAATGTTTCACGTTGGGTTATGCAAAGAATGTTTTTACCCTGTACCATACGATGTAAATCTATCTCATATAATGAAATTTTCCAGAACAATAGGTGTGCTTACAGTACGTCGATCGTTATGTGTGGGACTTAATGTATCCCACCATTAACTACGGCTGGGACATACGTGTTCCAGCCTTTGACTTGAAAACCATTTGTCAAAATAATCCCAAAGATTAAGGTAAATACCCAGCATATAAATTCTGACATGCTTAAACTAAAATTATATGATTGAATGAATCTTGGTTAATGACTGTTTAGTTTGCTTTTACATGAAAGATTCTGAAGCAAATTTTTATTTTTCGTAGGTTGTACTAATACTGTCTCACTTGAGGCCTCAGTATAGCTTCTCTAACGGCAGGAAACAGGGGTCAGCAAATGTGATGGGAATGGTGGCCATGGCCATTGCATTACCTCCACCTTCTATCAACGAAGTAAGATTGGAGAGCGACATGTTCGTGACGCGTCTCACATTCGAATTTCGAGTGGCACACTGTGAACCTAGGTAAGACAGAACTTGAAAATAAATGTCAGTAATTACTGTTGCCAAAGTTTTATTCTAATTTTCCACTATTTCTTCCCAGAGTATCAGAACTATTGGATTACACAGCAGACGAACTGACGGGTAAAAATATGTACGCACTTTGTCATGGGCAGGATGTACAGAGATTAAGGAAATGTCATATTGACCGTGAGTAAACGGTTTTCTTTATTCGAATCCATTATTTCTTTAAACAAAATTATGTGTATAAAGCTATAAAGAAATAGATTTTTGCATATTATCAGTTAATTTGTAACTGCATTAAAATATATTTTCGAAATCTTTCTACTAATTTTAATAGAACATGAAATGAATAAAGTTAAGTTAAAACTAATACAACAAACAACTGTTGTATGCCATCTGACCCTCCATAGTTTTGTTTCACATATATTTCTTGCTAAGTTCCCACATATCTTTCTTGAACAATCCATATAAAAAAACTCCTGATATTTTGAAATGAACGCGCCTTTTTTCAGGGCATTTCCTTGAATTGCAGTCAAGATCTGGCTGAATGCCTAAAGCAAATTTTCAGTAAAGCATTATGTTAACTATTATATTATTTTATATTACGATAGATGATAATATTTCTTAAGAATAGAGTATACCATTATTTTCTGGATACTACAAGAAACTATTAGATACAAATATCATAAAATATACAAAAAAGAAGTTTCAGTCTTTCATCTGAGTTTCATGAAAAATGTCTCATGACACAACTAAAGTGTTAAAGACCTGTAATAAGAATTAAGTGTTTTTTTTTTTTTTTTTTTTAACTACTCTACAATCTAAATACAATTTTAAAAGTCTCATAATCTAAGATTATAAAAATAATTTGGAGTTATCTGATTAAATTATGATTTCAAGGACAAAGATACGAAATACAGCAATACAAAGCAATATCTGAGCTATTCACTTTGAGTTAAAACTTCCAAATAAGATATAAAACGGCACGACATTTTAATTCCAGGCAAGATGACAGCAAGTACGTGGCGTAACTGCATGGAAATGACGTGAATATTTGTATTTAAATACAGCTGAGTTAATATGTTTATATATAGGACTCAAACTGTTACAGATGGGTGTTACACGGATTTACTACCTGAACTGTGGGGAGAACTTTTCCTAAAAACTTAAAAGTTTTCAAAATAAAATCTTCCATACTATAGTTAACTCTCCCTTATACGTGAGAAATTCCCTGATACACACGAAACCAATAGTCCAAACTCTAAATATATTTTGATATATTCTGAATCAGTACAGTGACCAAACGTCTTCAGTGAAATGAAGAAATACATGACAATTACATGAATTATCGACTATGATTCTACAGTCGAAAATACGGTCAAAAGAGCAAGAACTACTCCCCATAATGCCTACTGGTAATTTTGTATACATCCTGCATATCGTTCATTCTACTCAAGAATCAGTTTATTCTAAATCGCACTGATTTAGCACTTCTCATACTATCATGTACGTGAGATCTTCATGCGGACTTAATATCACAGTAGAAAAGCACTTTTCTGGAAACTTTAAGGTCATGAGTTCTGTACTTGATCCCTAGAACTTTGCGTTTCAACTGTTATTCTGGACATATTTTTGCATTATATCTAATGGTAGAATGTTCATTTATTTATATTCTCAATTTATGTTTTATTATAATTTGTTTTTCTTTGCATTGCATTATACTCGCAAGTGTAGTACTACTACAATTCACTTTCACGCCAACAGAGGGCAGCACTAGCAATCTCAAGATCTTATCCTGTGCATTACATTACTTTGTCACTCATAAGACATTCTATTTTCGGCCATTTGGATGATTGTACGACTGCACATAATTTCTAAATAACGTAAAAGGCTCCACGGCACCCGGGTGAACCATTAAATACATCCTGCTGTAGATGCCAGTAGAAGAAAGAAGTTCTAAGGCATATGTTAGTTATAGCGAAGGCAATTTACATCTGTGCATGCACTTTGGAGTAAAATATAAGTATTGAAACTTAACGGCAGTGTATTAACATCATACTTTAAGAGAAAACTGAAACGTGTATTGCTGAAACTTTAGAACTATTGAAACTGATAAAATGATTAAAGTATCATGAAAATGTGCTGTGCATGTGAATATCATAAGCTATTCAAAGATGGACCAGACAGTGGTATAGAATATAGATGATCCCACAAATGTAACTGAAGAAGCATAATTGACAACAGATGACCCAAGAAGTTTAATTGATAACCCGGCAAATGAAGAATTACAGAGTAGATGAAAAAGGAGTTTAATTGAAGAAATGCTCATAAGCAAAACTGCAAAGTTTGTGCAACTCAGTCGTAACCAGAGTGCTACTCTCATAGTGAAAGATATCCTTAAAAAAAAAAAAAAAAAAAAAAAAAAAATATATTACAGAGTTAGATGATACTGCCCACTCATCTGACATAACTTATGGTGATTTTTAACTAAATTCCTAAATTAAAAGCTTCCCTGATGAGACCTCGATTTCCTAGTACATATCAAACAGAATGGGAGCCACATACTTGGCATTATTCTGGTAAACGAGTTCAAGACCTGTTTTCAGAAATGAGAATTAAGTCAGGGCAAAGATTCACAAATAGGAGGTGGTAATTTAAAATCTTTTACACCCGTTATTATACACACGTATATATTTTTACTAATAATTCTATGCATGCATATTTTTAGGATTTTAGGTTAATTAACCATTTGTTATGTTTGAAACTTTACTATAACTTCTATTTTCCATACTCCTAACCCAAATACAAATTAGTTATGGAGTGTTTAAGCCAAGGGTTTGAATGTATTAGAGTTAGAGAAGCCTCATTTGCAGTTCACATCCTAACACCATTTCTATTAAAGTTTTAGCCATTTTGCTAGCCGACTTTAATTACTCCAAACAGCTTATATAGACTATTTTGTACGTAGTGTCTGTTGACATTACTTGAATTTAAGCTTTTCTGAATACCCACAAGAGGCGAAGTTTCATTCTGTAACATAAGTAGTGTTTTCTATTGAATTTCAAGAGTTAATAGAAAAGTTATCGCAATCTCCATTCGATGTAAGATTTTTTTTTATTCAGATTAGAGTGATAATTTGCTTGTCAGTCCAGTAAGGTCTGAAAGACATTGATTTAAGATTTGATACAAGCTGAACCTTATGTACATTTTTAAGGCGCCACAGTTTAAAGTTGCCATAGAATTAAATTGCCGCAAATTGCCATAGAATTAACTTGCCACAGTTTATACTGTGATTCTGACTTGCAACATAAAGGATATTTTAGGATGAACAAATAATATGCCTCATGCAGATTCTTTACCATTCTCAACAGAAGAATATATATATACATATAAAAACCCACAACTAAATGTACCAACAAGTACATAAGTATTAATATGCTATTTGATGATCAATGCAACAAGACAGAATTAATATTATCATTGGTGGCTGACAACAAAGATAAAACTATATTTCTTTGTGTTACCCCATCACAGTGATTAACAAGGGCCAAGTGATGAGTGGGTACTACCGTCTAATCAACAAGACAAGTGGATACACCTGGCTCCAGACATGTGCTACTGTGATTTGTAACTCCAAAAATTCAGATGAGCAAAGCATCATATGTGTTAACTACGTTCTCAGGTAATTATGCAAAGAAATTTTCTAATAAATTTATATTTGTAATGCAAAATAATAATTCATGCAGTTTTACAGTAAACCTAAAATAAAATACGATTTAAATTGTAGTCTGCACGTTTACGTTTAGCCCATTTTAAAACATTTGATATAAATCTATAAGCTTCTTTGTTGGTAAGTTCAATAATTAGTCATTATTAAATAATTCCTTTGAATTTTTTGTAAACTTTATTTGATACTTACCTGGACTCACTTCATCTTTGAAATTAAATAAGGACACAAAATAAATAGGATTTAGACTTTTACATGCAATGTTAGAATTTTACAGTTTGACGCTTCATACTATACTGAATTCGTCTGCCCTTTTTCTCTCACATATGTTGTCACACACACAATAATAATAACACAAAAAAATTTGAAATGTTTGAGATTTTAAATTACGTCCAAAGAAGCGTTTTTTTAACGTTTTGTGTGTTACCTTTATTTATTAAATATCATGTTCTTTGCACTTAAATCATAAAATTTAGTTTACTAGCAATGTCGCAAAATAATTTTAAAATGAGCATATCTTTAGAATTTCCGATACACAGTTCGACGCGCTGGAAATAAAAAGGTCCTCCCCCCTTGTAGAGTGTTGCCATTGTTTGCTTTTAAATCGTTGAGTTTGTTACTCAAAAATGCGTTAAAGTTTTACAAAATATGAAATCGATAATAAAACAAATTTCAAATTTGGGATTTCAGATGCCCATATTCGCAGTAGGATTACGTCATTCAAAATTGGATGGCTCTAGATACCGTTGTTTTATCACAATGTGAGAAATATACATACATTTATGCAGATTTTTCATTATTTAATTCCTTTAAATATAATGCAAGACTCTAACATTTTGTGGCAACAATTTGAAAAGTGAACCGACATTCCAATGCAAAATGCCAAAACGAAATCCTTCTGGATTCAAATCCCTTTAGACTAATAATACATAAACAAAAATAAACATCCGGCACAAGGACAGTGCAAGAGAATGAAAAAATAAAACAAAAATATTTTTAAACTTAAGCTTTTACTTAGCTTACTCGTGAAGTCTGCCGCTCCGATAAAAGTTTGCATAGATTTTTAAACTAGTTCCAGATAAGCTATGGAGCTCAAATTTTGAACACACACTGCCTGTGGATGACAATGTGGTGAAACAATTTTTAAAAAATCTCATATAGTTTTCTGAATCCTGAAACGTTTTTCATACATATCTTTCTTTAATGAACAAATTAAAATTCTCAGAATTTTACTGTTTGCATCATCGAATAGGATGGAATAAATTCTTTTTAAAGAAATTTGTATGGGATTTTAAACACAATTTCTATTTTTTTGCGAATTTTCGAAGATTGCTGGAATTTTTTCAGTTATTTGATGCTTATTATTTTTAAGTTTTAATATAATTCTAACATAAAAATACATAATAACATGTAATTTTAACGTAAGATTATCTGTTATAAAGTTCAGAAGTTTTTACAGATTACAAAACAATTACTTCACCCTCTTCTAAAACGAGAATGATAAAATATTAATTGGACAATTTTCTACATTAAAAAAAATATGCTGTAGTGTGAAAAAAAAAAATTTGTTATTTATTGAGCATCAGTTCATAACACAATTTTAAGGTTATGATAGTCATCACATCATACTATTTATCTCCATCCCCTTACTAGAAAGAATTATTTGGAAAACAAAAATATGCTTATTACAGTTGTTTTCTGCCTTTTTTTAAATGCTTTTTCTAACATTAATTCTCTACACACTGTTCACTTACAATTTTATATCATGAATAATGAAAGCATGGACACCGTGTAGTAAAATTTTACGTTACAAAAGCTTTCACATATGCTCTAAAATATTAATAATTCTTTTTATTATTCAAAGCAGTTTTCAGATGTTTCTGACATGCAAAGAAGGTCTTAACCTTTAAATTTTTCTTAATAAATAAATAATATGCATATATATACACAAATACATATGTAAATTTACTTACCTAAAAATAACAAGCAGTGAAAAATTATTGATAATATTCTATAGATAATTCAATAAAGAAAAGTTATGGATGAAGTTTTTGATCACCAATAGTAAAATATTTGATGAATTCTTGATAACCAAAAGCGAACCTTCTGAAGAAAATTTTAAATTTCTTGAAATCTCCAAAACAACTCTGCATCACCAAGTATAGTTTTATTTGCATAATTTTAATTTTCAATTCAAACAGAAATTAACCTTTTTTCAACAGTATGTACTTCTAAGTCAACAAAACCATTTACAGTTTTTCATTGGGGATGGTACTGATTAATTTCCAATATTTTTAATGCTTTATCGACTCATTTTTTAAATAAAATTACAATTTGCACCTTACTTGTGATCTGCCAGACTTTAAGAACTTTTATCAATCGATAGTTTTTAAATTAAGAAAATACTCACACAAGTTTCACCTCATAAACTATTACAATCTGTCCTTTGAAATAAATTATAATTAAATTTTTACATTTTATTAATATTACCTCACATGTATATACATATACGTAATATTTCGGAAAAGTTGCCATTATGCATTGTAGATACATAAAGAAGAAACTTGCAGAAGTGGCCTCATTAAGATACTCTTTTCATTTGTAGTTCACAAACCTATTTCAATGGTACAACTGAAACTTTTAGATATAATTTTGAAGACAGACAGAGCTGAAGTCTACTTAGCAAGTGAAGCAGAAATAAAATGCACTGTATTCTCAGATCTCTTTTGATTTCAAACTGAAAAAGTTATAGTTTGGGTTTTCTCATTGGCCATTAAAGTTTCAGTATTGGTTGTTTGAATTTCGCAAATTATCTGCATCACTAGCATTATGTAAAAGATAGAAAAAGAAATATCAGCAATTAATAGTTTCATTACAAATTTTTAAACATGTACAAGGTAACCAAAAAAGTTCTTGCCGTTTCGGATATGACACTGGAAGAGCTAACCCCAACATAAAAACAGTCGCCAAACCTGGTGATGAAGTGGTTAGGATGGGAGTCCAGACACTGACCAAGAGTATAAAAGCGTGTTGCATCGGTACTTCAAATATAACTCACACAGCGACTGATTGAAAGGGACACGTCAAAGGCACTCATTTAGAGCTGTTTGCTGTATGATTTTAAAGTAGACCTGTCAGCAGAAGATATAAGTCACCGGATTTGCCAGGCCTTTGGGGATGATGTCGTTAACAAACAAACAGCTAGGCAATGGTTCCAGAAGTTTAGGTCAAGGGAAATGTCTCTTAATGATGCACCACGCAGCGGTCAGCCACAAACGCTGGATTATGAGGCCCTGTGAGCAGCCAGAGAGAGTGACAGTAGCCAAAGATGTGGTGAGCTTGCTGCATGCTTTCAAGTATCTGATGAAACGATCAGACTTAGAAAAGGCATACAAGCTGAGCAAGTGGGTATCCCCCTCCGATTCAAACAAGCAACAGTGTGTCGCTGTCTGTCATTGCTTACTCGGCACCGCAGTGCATTCATATTTGATCGAGTACTCACCAGCGATGAAAAGTGGTCCAGTATGACACACCCAGGCATTCCAGACATTGGTTGTCATCACTGGCCCTCTGTGCCACACACTGCCCGACCTTATCTCTCCCCACACAAGATCATGCTCTGTATCTGGTGGACTGGTCACCACTAGTGGCATGTGGCTCCGGAAGCCAGGGACACCATCCAGCGACTGGGCTGGGAGACAATACCCCATCCACCCTACTCCCCAGACCTCACACCAACAGCAATCCAGGGAAGAACCTTTTCCGTTCCCTTGACAACCATCTTCAAGGGAAATCCTTCAACAACTGGGCAGACATTTTGTTTCCAAGACTCTCGAGTTTTACCACAATGGCATCTCACAGCTAGCCACTCACTGGCAAAAGGCACTGAATGCCAATGGCGATTACTGTTGCACCACTTATGGTAAGTAAATTGCCTCAGTTAATACTTTGTTTGGGGAAGAGTGGCAACGCCTCAATTTATCGTGAGACCATGATTAAAACAGTAGTTTAAAGATTTTTAAAGTAGATACGAGTTTGTAATGAAGCGGTTTGTTGCAAAATAATTGAAATAAAATGTTTATGCCTCTAAAAAACTTTTTGTCCGGCGATTGTCATTTATCTGATTTAATGAGTATCTTTAGTCTAAAGTAACGGACAATTAATTTAAGGATTAGTGGTGATTATTTGTATTATGACTTTTTCTTACTGACTGTCCAAAACAGCAAGAACATTTTTGGTTACCCTGTAGATTTATAAATCACCTTTTAACACATATAAACAAAATATATGCTATTTGAATAGTTTTTGTCTTTAAGTTTTTCTCGATATCCATAATAAGCAATGATTTTAATTAAATAGCCAATACTGATAATCGTTCTCGAATATCCGCTCAAAATCAGCACCTGAGTCCTTTTTGCACATGTGCATTTACACAGGCACATAGCTAACTGCAGGAATTAATGACACATGTAAGTGATTCATGATGATTCAAATAGCTTCATTTTTTTCAACAACCGGTGAAGAACATAATAAGAAATAAAAAGACAAACTCTACATAAAATCATTTAGTTTGACAAATGGCATGTTAATGATGTGCATGTGCATTTGCACACTGGCAGCTTAAGAAAATACAGAAGGAACACTGCTTCCAAGCATTCTTAAAATGATAAAACTAGCTAGAAGCCTGCCTAATAAAACTGCATAATATTTCTGAAAAAGATTATAGTTGTAATTTTATTTAATATTAATACTGTTACTTAATATACTGAAATTTACAGTGGTGTGGAGTATGAAAACTGCATCTTGGACTGCAGCCAAATTCCCAACTCTGAGAATCTGAAACCAGACGATCCCAGTAATTCAGAAAGAGAATCCTCGCCGGACACAGATGCTAGAGGTCTGTTGTTTTGAAATTTTCAATAGCAAATTTTCCCTTAATTTTAAATTGCATACACTGTACATTAATCACACCTTACACAAAAGGAATCAAATAATAATACCAAGAGCTTCAGGAACATAACTTTAGAGCTCATTTAAATAGACCTTTTCAAAGTGAAATCCAAATTTTCTGAAATAAACGTAAGGAAAATTCTTTTATTAATTTGAAGCCTCGTACTTTATGTTTCATTTCAAGTACTGATTTTAACAATAATTTAGAAAATTACAATGATACAAAATTAAATTTTCGGTTTTCTGTTTTCAATTCTAGTATGGAAAAAATATGATTTGAACTCACAAATAAATATTCACTCTTTTGTAGAAGATCCTCCCTCAAAAGAAGGATGCTGCAGCCCCAAATCTGCAACTGACGGACGGTGCTCTTCAACCGCAGGCGGTGAAAGCAACCATAGTGATCATCTTACTCAACTGGTTAAACATTCTGATCCAAACAGAGTAAGTATCTTCCAAGGACGACTAAAATATAGTAGAGTATCATCTAATTTCGTCCTGTCTTCAGCTTTGAATCCAACAGCACAAGATGATAACAACAAGTACAAAAGATACTAAAACCAGCTCAGAATTGGGAAAAAAAAAAAAAAAAAAAAAAAAAACTAAAATGTTTAATGTAAATTTAACATCTGCTTCTTGTTGCCGACAATTCAATAGTATTTTAAGCATTTACAAAATACATATTACATTAGAGATTTAGAACCTGGCTTCCATACTAGCATGCCTTCTAACATTAAAGCAAAAGCGAAAACTCACCAACAATAATAACAGCACTATAACAGATAGAATATGAATGTCACAAAACTCTTGATAAAAGTTGCAAACACACCTTCACTTAATTTTGATTTTTCTTGTTATCTGAACTCACTTTATTAGCATTTCTAATGGAGATGACAGCAGAAGTGCAGAAAAAATGCAGCATAAGAAAACAACATGTTAATTATAAAAAAACCTAAATACTAAACAAATTAAAAATGAAGTTAATACCCCAAAAAAATCCCTTTATAAATAAATTTCCATAATACAACTCTGCATGTTGTCATTGATAAGCAATTATAAAACAACACAAATATCATAATCATGTTTGTAAAATAATTTTTAAATTATGCACATTAGAAAGAAGGTGCAAGTTTGCATTGTTTTTCAAAACAATCAGTGAAATCTGAAGCTGATAAAAAAACTGTAATATTCATATATTCTACATCCAAATTTGCCAATAACAAGAAAAGTTGCACCGACAGTTCAAGAAATCTTTCAGATACAATATTCTTTTGGATATTTTGGGTATATAACAAAACTATTCCTTTCTTTAAAACTAAAATATCAGATGAGTAATAAATTTAAAATTTTATACTCCATATTTTTTATCAGTTACTGATTTAGAAGCAATTATCAGTTTTAAATAAATAAATTACTATAATATTTAACAGCATGAAGAACTATTGACCATATATTGATGATAATTTACTGCAAATGCTTTCATTTTTAATAGGATTTAGGAGCTTAAAGAGTTCATTGCATCACTATCAATTTTTAATTTGTAAAGATCTCACAAATATTTTCTGATATGAGAATGGGTTTTAACTAGTCTGACAAGAATTTTCAAATTTTGTACACCTAAATATTACTTTTATTATAGATTCACCCCCCAACAGACATAAAACACAATTAGTATTTATTAAGAAATGGTTTACATACAAACTATGAAACATGTTATAGATTTTGCAGCTACTCACAATATACGGACACACTACTCCAATGACTATACAGTGAGTCTACCTACCCTAATCTTAACAGCTCTCTGCAGTTATCATAGATTAAATAGAAAACTTAACAATATAAGCACATTTTGGTAGAGCAACACCAGAAATCAATCATAAGTGACACTGAATCCTAACATAATCAACCGCACGGGAACTATAATTAAGCATAGAAGCTGAACATTTACCACAGACTAAGGCAATGCAGTTTGACTGTAATTACAACTTTGCATGTTTAAGTGCACATTTATGTACTTCTAGAGCAGATGAGCAAAATTTAAGTGTAGTAAAAACAGGCCAACGAATAACTGAAAACCGTTACAAATTGAACATCAGTATTTAGCCACCAGTAACAGTCAAAACTGGAGTTGGATGAGAAAAATAAAAATACATAATCAAACAAAAAACAAAGAGAATTAGGGGTAAAAAAGTTACCTGTGTTTTTCAAATGAATTAGTATTAAATACTTTTATATATATATTGATATCAAATAGCAATTTTTTTTTTAGTCATCTTTATCTTCAAATGTGATAAAATTTTGTTTTAAGGTATGAGAAATTCCTCTCCTGATATTCGAACTGTCTGATTTTACATCATTTTGCCATTTGATTATAGATGTAATAAGCTTTGTATATCAACCAGCTGTCTACTTCTGTAAATGATTTGTCCAAACACGGAAGAATCAACCTATTACAAATTTTGTACATAAATAAAAAAGAATTTTACTCATCATTCTTGAATTTTTTTAAAGAACTATAGTATAGCACAGGGTTTCTTAAACTTTTTTCAGTCGTGACCTCCTTTTATCACTAAGATTTTTCCACGACCCCCCAGGATCCCATAATATATACAAAAATTCTGTGAGACCCCCCATAAGTATTATGCAAATTTGACACACGCATGAGTGAAACTGTCAATTTTTTCACTTGTATTGTAATATACTATTGCAGTTTTAGGTCATAACTTTAATTTCGAAATTTAAGACATAAAACAATGTGAAAATTTTAAATATTTAACAAACAAAATGACAGCGTCACGTGCAAAGCAAGGAAAATAAACATTTATATTATAAAAAGAATGCGTCAAAATGTTTTCGTTTTTTTCTTTGTCTGTATTGTCTTATCATTATCTATTTTCAGATCCACTGTGTAAAAATATTTCGTAATTGTAAAATTATTATAATAAGAAATACCAAAACTGCTAAAATTTTTGGTGACCTCCTGCTGCAGGTCAGCAACCCCCAAAGGTTTTAGAAGTTTAAGAAACCTTGGTGTAGCACTCAAGTAGTCTTCAGGAATTTTGCATGGTGGACTGTTAAAATTATTTTTGTCTTAGCGGTGATAAATTCCAAAATAAGCATAATAATTTCCAGTTCCTTCCTATAAGCAAATTTTCTGAGAATTTTGTTGTTTAGATAGTAAAGAAGCTTGTGATTAACTTTCTGTGATTATTATCTTCCAGTGTCAAAATACATTTGTAAATCGAGATCTATATTTAGTGATTAGAACTTAAACATTTGATCTTCTTAAGTGAACTGAAATCTTTAGTTAAGAATTACAGCGATAATGAGGAAGGAAACATCTCAAAGCACTTTGGTCTCAACACAAACCACACATTGGCCTCGGGGCAGTTCACTTGCATAAGAATCCTTTGATGTGGATGAGATATCATGAAATTTATCAGATAGTTTCCAGTTCTTTCAAGATGATACACTTCTTGGCTGATTCCTCAACAGAATGCAATTCATATGGCTAAGCTGAACATTCAAAGAATGCTGATGAGTCCAAGCATGCGCAGTCACAGCATATCTAAACATCTACATGACAGATCTTGCTTTTCTAGAGATTTCTTCATTGTTTCTTTTTGTGAAAGCAGTTTTTATAAATATGAGTGTACAAATAGGTACGATAAACATAAAGTAATAATGCACTTTCATCTTAATGTTTATTTCTAATTTTACTTAATGAAAGTTTATTTTTCATATTTAATTTTAATGGTCTCTGAGCCTGATATATATTGTTACTCACCAAAGCATTAACATGAAAAAAAAGCAGATTAAAATAATTGAACAAATAAAGTTATCAGAGTCATGAAATCTTTCTTTACTGTTATGAATGCCTTGAATTTCAATTCTAAACTAATGATACTGATCAGGTTTGTAAATTTTAGCTTAACTAATGTTGTTGATCAGGTTTGTAAATCTTAGCTAGAATAAAAGGAAAAATTATTTTTTGACCCTATTAAACTAGCATGAAATCTCATTTATTCAGATAATATTCAAATTAATTTTATTTGAAATTCAATTTTCTGAAGATAGTATGTATTTTTCAGTAAATCACTTATTCCAATATATTACAAGCTATATTATCTCAGAGACAGTCAGCAAGTAGACAATGCTTTTTTGGATCCACAAAAAGGTTTTACTCAAAAATCTTCAAAACAGAAAATATATTGTAATTGTGGCATAAGTTTTCAAACTTGAAATGGCTATTATTAATGTTAAAATAAAATGTTCTATAGCAGACAATATATTTTTCTATAAAATAATACAAATTACAAAATTAACATATATTTGTGAAATATATGTTAATTTGTAATACCATATTATTTCTAATTTAAGCTGCATGTTTCATTCAAATTTTTATGTAAAATTAGGGTGCAACTAAAATTCAAAGCGAATATTTTAATATCTTATTTCAGTCGATCTCTCATTTCTTATGATCAGGTCAAAAAATTATTAAGCACGCACTTATTTTTTAAATATCACAAAATTAATAATTTAATGATACCAAAGATGATATACTTTGGTGCAAAAGTGAAGATGAGAATTTTCTGAAAGTAGAGATCATGTAAGGGGGGGGGGGAGAAGTATATCTGAAAAAGATTCTTAATAAAATAGGTAAGTACCTATTTATGAGAATAAAAGTGTCTCTTATTTTTCAATTCTTCTCATAAAATCGTTTTCATTCCTTAACATTTTTTCCAATTTTAAAATGCTTTGGGATTTAAATTTGAAGCAATATGATAGTTAAATATTTAAAATGCATTTCAATTTTTTAAAACTAATATTGTTTTACTTGTTATGATTATCCATACATAAAAAATCTGGTGAGAAATAAATGAATTTTATCAAGTTATGCTTGAAAAAAATCTTGCTCCTTACTCACAATCTAAATATTTTATAGGACAGGTGCTCACTTCATGATGAGACAGTTCCTTCAGTTAATGGCTTTGACATAGATCAGAAACAGCTTGATTTAGTTGAAATACCCCGCTACCAAAACTCAGTCACGAAACATTCAAGCCATCAGACATGTACAGATGGAAGAGTTAAAAAAAGAAGACTTGTTAGCAATGGACTATTAATTAATGATACAAGTATTAATACCAATGATCGAAAAAGCCCCTCTGACAATACCACATCTAGTCTGAATAATGCCACTAGTCCTGTAGACAGTGGAAGAACTTTAGTTGACAGGCTTACTCCTGACAGAACAGGTCTGAGTTCATCAGATAATGGCATTTGTCACCCATCAACAACACCTCCTTCTTCAGGTGAAATGGGTAATGACAAGATAGACAGACCTTGGAAAAGATCTCCAAATAACAGCGTAGCTGCAAGAAGTACTTACAACTCTAGCTCAACAATGTCTGTTAAAGATTTAGAAGATGTGATGAATAAGCATCTACCTTCACAAGAGGGACATGATTCCTTAGGAAAGAATGGCAGCAATCAGCAACAAAAATCCACAATCCAATGGATAGGTGGTCCCCAGACTACGCTGCCTGCTTCTTCCTTGCTACGGCAGATATATGTTAACAGAGAATCCGTAATACGATCTGGGACTCACATAAGTCGACCAGCATATTATGGAGATTCACAAGGACCATTGCCCACTCCACCGGGTAATGGAAGTGGTGGAGATTCATATCCGGACCAAAGTCAATTTATTCTGCCAAGTAAAATGACAGCAGAGTCCTATGGTGTCATCACTGGGTACTCTACAGCTCCTGTCACTGTAACCAGTTACATGGACACTTATTCTGCCATGACACCTCCGGCCTCAGTTTCTCCAAGGGACAAATTTCACCCAGGTATAGCAGATACTGCCGCTTTTAGTGAAGCAGCAGCTGCCGCAGCTGCGGCTGCAATGCCTCACATGCATCATTATGTATCAGATGGCACATTGCAGCATCTTCCTCTCAAGCCTCAAGTATTTGTACATCCTGGTACCCTGGATCCTGCCGCTTACGGACATTCCCACGCGCAGCAAGCTCTAAGTGCAGAACAACAGCAACAATTGTATGCTCATCATGCAAGTGGGTTTCATTTATATCACCCATCTAACAGCAAAACATCACAGCATACAGTGAATGGAACATCCTGGTATCCACAGCCAAACACATAACTGGCCATGAGCCTTGTGAGGGAAAGTTTTCTCTTTTTGTCATGTAACATAAATATTCGCCTTGAAATTTCAATTTAGGGATCATAATTTAGCCCCCAAAATAAATTTTGGACTTCATTATTGATGTTATACATAAAAAACAGAGGGATAGATGAAGAAGCATTCAGAATTCACTTTAGCTAAAAGCTTGGTTAGTAACATAGATGTTTTTTGTAAAAATTTAGAAAAAATTAAGTTTATTTCAAATATTTTCTTGAAATTTTAATCACAAATAATTTTCTCTTTCATCTGATGAAACCTTTTTTTTTAAAATTTTAATTAAAAAGGTACATGTATAATTTACTGCATCTTTTATCAAAAGCTATTTCATTAAATTACAGATGCTATCATATTAATATCAAATGTCTGTACTTCTACACAAATAATGCAGTTTCATTGTTTTTACTATTCTTTTTTTTTCAGTCAATATAATGCATGATTTCACAACAAAATACAGAAGGATATATGCATTTAAATCAATAGAACTAGTCACTGTAAACAATCTTTTTTCCTTCCCATAAACCATTCTGCAAAAACATCAATGTATTTTCAAACATATTTTATATGTAATTGTGAATGAAATATGATTCAAAAAATAGAAAGAAAAAAAAAAACTACCTCCAATATGCAATATTTGAAGACGAAAAGATTCCAAATTAATGATTTGTTTTTTAGTTTTTCTTTTATTTGCATTGAAATAGCAAAAGATGAAATTTTCTGTTATATGCGACTTAAAAATACATTATTGCCATTTTGCATTTTAAATTGATTGCTGTTTGCAAAGTGTGAACTAAATCTGTAGTTAAATACTTCACAGAATTTAAATTCTATGCAATATAACATGGTATTTATGAAATACCTGTAAGCCTACTATGCAAATTTTAAAAATTGCTTAAGAATCATATTTCACATCCCAACTTTATTTCATCACTCTTTAGTTTTACTTTAACCCTCAATCAAGTGCACTGAATATGATCAGTACTGATGATGGATGTAAAAAAATAAACGTATTTAATAAGATTTATTTTGCTTGGTTCCCATTTCATCTATGGTCTTGTATAACTTAAGTGACAGACTGGTTAACTTAATAGTTCTTTACTGAAAATATTTAATTATACTAATTGTAAGCACTGTTTTAATAACAAAAGATTTAGGAAAAATCTTTTTTCCATGCAATTCAAAACCGGTTATTTTGAAGAAAAAAAAAGTTAATGTGTTTCACTCAATCAAATTGAGGGTTGTGTAATTTTGATCTTGTTATGTTTGTTTCTTATCGTTGTACGTGTTACCTGAATCTATTATTATTATTAAAAATTTTAATAATAAATTAAATACTTCAAAAATGTTTAGTGTTTTCTTTTTTATAGCATATTAAACTACCAAATGACCAAAAATAAATTCCACTATCAGATTCTCAAAAAGTGGTCTTTTGATTGCTATGTTGAGCATGAGTGCTGATACTCAGACCAATGTTAGCATAAAAATTTACATACAAAACCCACGAAAATGAAAAATCACATAAAACTTCAAAACAAGAAATACATTTCAAGGTTGCACTGCTGCTTAAAGGGCTGTGCAAAATTATAAGCCTGAAAAAGCAAGTACGAGTCAAAAAGCTTGGTAGGGAGATTTAAACTGAACAATCCTAGATAATCTCTCACTATTTCTCAGAATAAGTATGACTTACATTCCTTTGTTCTTGACAGCACACAAAAGTGCAGTTAATGAGAATATGAGATTTACATAATTCTACATGATCCATGCCTGGCTCTTTGGACATGTAGCTAAGTGCTTTTCTTATCTGAAAGGTCTTAAGATGCATTTAGATGACATTCAAAGGTCAAGGTTTCACACATGGACTTAAACTGAGACTTTTAAATATTTAAGGATATTACTTTGATAAATATTACCATTACAAATTCCTTGATAATTGCGTAAGAACAAATGTTAGATTCTCTCATACCACATAGCAATTGCAATAAATGGAAGGCAAGAAAATAAGCAAAGAAAATGCTGTTGTAACACACTTTATCATTTGTTTAAAATGAAATGAATGTGCAATTGTTAATTTAAAATAAGCTGCAGTCAGCCAGTATACAGTAAAAACTTATTTAAATATGTATAGATTATACCACTTATTTTCATGAGAAATTATGCCATTTGCAAAGAATATCAACTACAAAATGTCCAACAATATGATTTGTGTCAGCATATTCATGAAAGAGCAGTCCGATATCTTGAATGGGAAAGCAATTCTGACAGGAATGGATGTCTCAAAGAATGTCATCTCTTGATTGAAAAAAAGTTACCAAATCCAAAAGAACAGCTTTAATGAAATGAGTGTATGACAGCTTTAAATGTGTATTACAGCAGGAATACAACAGGTATAGACGATCACTATGTGTCTGCTTCAGGAACAAATTTAAATGTTATAACTGTATCAATAGCTGCAGACCTTGAGAATACTACATGTAATTCACATATCAGCTTGAAACTTCAACAGAATTATGCTCAATTATACATATGGAAACCAGTCAAAAGACTTTGTTATCATCAAACCAGATCAAAACCTACATGAAGCATCATAAGTAAGACCATTAGAAATGATCACTGGGGATTTCCAAGACAAATCTTGGTTCATTGCAATACATATTCTGTGCCATAAAACGGTGTACATTTTACATTAGAGTTTCTTATGGCACAAAGGTTTGCTCTTCATTATGCTGGTGCTATCTTCCATTCTGCACAGGATGCCTGAAATGAGTTCGACCTGTTTTTTAACTTGCGACCACCAAGTTTCTGGGCTGAAGGGTTTGAAAAACTACCAAAATGTTGTCTGAATCATAGATTTGGGTAGTGATTACTACCTGCACTAGAGGTACTGCTTTCATGCCCCCTTAAATTTATTAAGAACTTTTTTTGGTGGAAAACTTTCATTACAACCAGATATGATTTCAGAAAATCACCTTGGACCTTTCTCCTGAACAAATGAAGACAGCTATAACCTAGTTTGCATGGGCTATTACATAAGTCAGCAGAAACTTATGCCAGCAACTACGAAACTTCGTCTGTTGCAAAACTTCTCATATACACCTGAATTTCCTGACCTGGAATTCTTTTAATTCACTCTGATCAAGGAATAAATTTCACTTCTGCTTAAAGGGCTGTGCAAAATTATAAGCCTGAAAAAGCAAGTACGAGTCAAAAAGCTTGGTAGAGAGATTTAAACTGAATAATCCTAGATCATCTCTTAGTATTTCTCAGAATAAGTATGACTTACATTCCTTTGTTCTTGACAGCACATAAAAGTTCAGTTAATGAGAATATGAGATTTACATAATTTTACATGATCCATGCCTGGTTCTTTGGACATGTACCTAAGTGCTTTTCTTATCTGAAAGGTCTTAAAATGCATTTAGATGATATTCATTAGCTTAATGGGAATTATTAAAGATACTGAAAGGATAAACATTAAATATGAAGAAAAGAGAAGGATAGCAACTGCAAGAAAGGAGACTTAAATAAGAATATAGAATCTCTAACATCACTGATATATCATAACTAAATTGCACTCAAGTTAGAAAAGTGCATTTGATATGATCAAGAGACTGCATGAACATACACAACGATTTCCTAATAAACTTAAAATAGAACATTGCAAATGACTTGTTTCTTATAATGAGGGCTTGTTGTTCCTGATTTTTGGCACTGAAATCCTAAAGAGGTGATACAGGAAATTTTCGTAAATGTTTGTATTTCTTAGTATATTTATTTTCATCTAATTTCTATTATTGAATTTTTACATATTTATTTAGAATATTTTGCAGTTTAATCACTGTATAATTTTTAATTTGTATCATATGTATGTGTTTAATAATTTCTTTGTTAATTTACTATAATTCTATTGTTAATGTAAATTCTGTTAATTCAGAATTAAGAAAGAATACAGCCTAAAGAAAACTACAGATATAGGATACTGACATTTACTGCACCTTAGAGATATATGACAATTACTTTCAAATATGGCAAGATTCTGGAATTTTCAGACAGTACATTCTCAATGTCTTAGATCAGTTTTTAGAGAATACTCTACAGCAAGGATGCCCAACCCATAGCTCACATTACACATCTGGTCTCTTCTCAGTCTTGCAAAGTCAAGTGATAAGAAGGGAAACATAAAGTTGAATTCTATTTATACCGCACACTGAAAGGCATGGCCTACTCTTCTTCAGAAATTGATGAGCCAACATGATATTTTACACTAGATGCTGTGCAGCAGCATTGCTCTCAATATCCAGTGGCGTAAATAAGGGTATGCAAGGAATGCCATCGCATAGGGGCCCGAAGGCTTAGAGGGTCCTTAAATGTCCTGTTGAACTGCATTTACATATTTAAACTTAAAAAAACGGATTCCATTACATATATATAGAAGATTTAATTCATTTTCCCTTGATGAGTTTGGAATTAGAATTTCAATAAAAGAAGATTAGTTATTATTTTTATATTTTTTATCTTGTATTTTTTTTTCTTTTTCTTTTCATTTTTATTTTTAGAATTTGTACTACTATAAATTCTTATTTTAATTTTGATATGTTTTGATTTTGTGTTAAAACCCTTTTACACGACTGTTAATAATCATATAGTTGAGGAATAGCCTTAATTTGACTCCAATTTACTTTTCACTTATCTTATTAAAAATCTTTAAGTATATGTAGATAGTAGAATTCGTTTTCTTTTAAGTTTTTAATGCCCCCCCTACCTATATGGTGCAGTGACGCAATTCTCTGTATGACGCAGATAGCAGGCCCTTGGAAGCACCTGAAACAGCTAAATTCAAGTGTTTGCAAAAGTTAAAATTCCAGCATTCGACTATGAAATAATAACTTCATGACCTACCCCAGTTTAGGGGTAGCAGTGAGCGGAAAATAGAAAAAGTTCCTTTGTATTCCTTAGTCTCAAACCTGAAAATTATTAAAGGCGACCCCCCCCCTAAAGGAAAGGTTTCTCCTTTTGCAATCCCAAATCAAAAAGCGGTAGAATTGAAAATTAATTGTAACTATTTATTATAAAGTACTTATTTTATATATTAATTTATTTCTGTATAATTCGCATTATGATCGAATAATCAGTAGACATATTTTCTAAGTATAAATCAAAGAAGTAACTAGGCAGGATTCTCGTACTTTGGAATGAACTTTGCAAGTTAAGAGAAATCGTGGTGTATTATTTGCAGTTTGTAATTTTCATAATATGTCATTCCGCTAGAGTTTAATTTTGCTCATATATTGAATCTCTTACTAGCTTTTCCATTAAACGCAAGTCCAAAAATCAGTCCTAATATTCAATTTGAAATTGAATTTATTAGTGTGAATGATTTTTACAATTTAATATAACATGTATTTCGTTGGTTCGCTATAAACGGCGTATCATTTTTCAAATTGTTGCCACCAAATAATTTCACCCTGTATTATTTTAAAAAAAATTAAATAAGGAAGAATCTGCATGTTTGAATTTATAATTCTCACAATGCAAAAAACGATGGCAACCCGTGCAGTCGCACCAAGGGGCAAGGTAAGGGACAGAAACATTTTGGATTTAGAAGCACAATTGACATTACAAAATGGAAAAGTTAAAGGCGATCGATTTTTTCTCTGTTTTTTACACTAATAAGCTGGAGGGGAGGGAATCATTCGTAAGTATTAATTGCTAACTCCAGAATACATGCTTTTCTTTCTTACGGACACAAAATCATTGACGTAAGTTGAGCAGTTGTGGCATGAAAGGACTTTGCCCCACCCCCATGTCGAAATGCTATTCTAGTCCAGGAAACGCAAAGAATTTATGGGGCCACATTTGGAAAGGAGAGATTTCCCGTTTGGCTTAGGGATCTTTGAATGAATTCAAGGTCCAAAAAGGGGGGGGGTTACGACAGGCTACGAACACACAGATGCTCAAACATTTAAGTGGCCAAATATTTCAGTTAATTTCCGGCGTAAATTTAATGAAATTTATATTTTCACCCATGAGGGTAGGAAATGGAATAGATAAATATTTTTACTTGAAATAATGAGTAAATAAATATTTATCCAATTTTTCGTATCAAAATTTTCAAAATATTCTCACATTGCAGGTAAAATGCAGGTTAGGAATTCTTTAAAATCCCTAATCGAGAATTAAATCTGAAAGCACAGAACTCGTTTGAGAATTTACTTGATTTGCTTTAGAAAAGAGAAGAGCTGTAGTGTTTCTTAACCTGTAAATTACCCATCTACCAAAAATTCACACTTATCTGTAAAAGATAATTCTGAAGACATTAAATTTGTTTTGAAAGTAATATATTAATCTCTCTTCTTTTGAAAAAATATAATAAATTACAACTTTTAACAACGTGAAACATTTAAGCGTATAATTGATTAATGCGCAATAATTTGCACGTTATTTAAACGGAATTGAATTATTATATAATAATAAAGCACTCGAGGACTATTTGCCTAAGGGAAAGAACGCCTTCATGGAGTACTTTCTAATCGTTATTTGAAATGAAATTTTACAATTTACTTTACTTTTGCTTTTAATTTACTTTCCATAGCATTCAGCACGTGAAATCATCAATAATAGTATAATAATGATAATAAAAGTGGCATCACACAACTAAAACTATATACTACTTCGTAAATTTCGATAAATTAATTACTGAAAATAATAAACATATCAATGGCAGCATTGCCCTAATAGTTTTAAGTTGAATTTCAACATCTGAAAGAACGCGAATTACATTGCTATTTTCACGACACAAACGAATGGAATATTTCAGAAAAGAATGCTTCCCTGTTATTGCAATATTTCAATAATTTTTGCAAATTAAAAAATTTAACACGTTCTAATAGTAAGTGATGCGATTTTCACTCATAAGATCCCTTTGTACATTATTCTCTTTCACTTCGGCATCACTGCATAATTTTTCTAAGACACAAATAGCTTCCGTTAATGTTCCCATACATTATATTTATTTTTTATATTTTCGTCATTAATAAATTAATGATTAAGATAAAAAATTGATACTGCTTAATTTATAAGCAGTGTAAAAACTGGAAAGCTGAGGTCATTAATTTCTGAGACATAAATAGCTTTCTAAAACGCAAATAAAACAGATAACAATAATCATAAATATTAATGCTCCTAAAATATATCCGCTTTCCTAATTGATTTTTGCTTTCTGATCACCAGGGGTACAACAAAGCTATTTTCATTAAATGAAGTTTTGCGCATTTCTCTACGAAGTACTCAAAACTTGTTTCATACAGTTTTATTTTTACTAATTATGAAGAAACTTTATACTTGTTTCCTAAACTTGAAATTTATGTGTACTTCTTTTAGAATCCATGCGACAGAGTGTGAGTACTCATCTTCAAATACACGTTAGTGTCAATAAGCTCAACTCTAAATTACTAAACAATTCTGGGTCTATTCATGTATCATTGGAATATGACAATTATAATAGTACAATTTGACTGAAGGGAAGAAGAAAAAAAAACAAATGTTTCAGCGTTTTAAGAGGGAAATGGACAATGGACATCTTTACAGTAAAGTCTTGGATGAAAGTTTTACTGTGACTCAACTTGGGAAGAAACTAGAAATTTATAGTGGAGGCGGGTCCCTTTCTTCGTTAAACAGCAGCATTGAAGTGTGAAACGCGACCCCTCAAGTATACGTGTAAATTGGGTTCCCAGACAAAAGCCCACTATGATAATTGCCCACGCGACAAATACCCACAGCGATGAAAGCGAACATTGATAAAAGCCCACATCGATGAAAGCCCACATTGATAAAAGCCCACGTATATATAAGCGCATGATGATAAAAGCCCACATGGATAAAAGCGCACATAATCAAAAAGGACTTACCATTTTTTTTTAATACTAAAAAGTGTATTTATTATTTTAGTAGTATTCAGATCTGAATTTTATTGTCTCAAATATATATCTGTATCTGTATATTTTATCACTACTTTATTTGTTTAATTTATTAGGTTGAAAGGAAACTTTCTGCACTCTGATTAAGTGATTAGCTATAACGTTTCGATGATAAATCTGAAATTGCATTTTATTATTTATTTACTTATGAACTTTGGTATGTATATGTAAAAATGAAAAATATCATTGTGAAATTTCTCACGTGCTATTTTCAAGGTAATATGGCTGAAATTAAATATAATTATGTTACATTACTAAAACTATTAACTTTTTAATTAAAAAACACTTTAATTTTATTTTCTTTCTTTTTAGTTTTTCCTTTAGTTCCTTTTTAGTTTAGGAATATTA
Source organism: Stegodyphus dumicola (assembly GCF_044657685.1). Lineage (NCBI taxonomy): Eukaryota > Metazoa > Arthropoda > Arachnida > Araneae > Eresidae > Stegodyphus > Stegodyphus dumicola. Next base: position 223,850,780 of record NC_140773.1, on the reverse strand, counting down.
AAACAGTTTAGCATAATGATAACTTGGCTAAGAGATATTTTATTCTTTACTTTAGAAACATATTTCTCATTGAAAGCTTTTTTGAATGTAACAATTATAATTTGGCGAATATCTGGAGATATTTTCTTTTACATTTCTGAATAAATTAAAGCTGCCAGCTAACACCCTGTCAGAAAATGAATTCCAAATGTAACCTCTTAATCTTTCAACTACAGCAATTTGAAATAGCGTTTTTAATTTTCATTTTGTTTATTTATTTATTGGGGGGGGGTGGAACAACTCTTAGAAGTCAATATATCTACAAATTTAAGTACAATAGTAATAAATATGTAGCATTTTATTAGAGTTTGTGAAGATTACAAAGAACTATGCAAATAACATCTAATAAAATTTTGTAACTACATAAATATGTATTTATAGAGTCATCAGATTCAAAGTTCATCATTTTTAGATTCTAAGTATACATATTATATAAATTCATCATTCATTAATAGTATTATGTAAAGTAAGAGAAAAATAGTATTAATGTTTCAAATTTTAATTTTTTTAATAATTTGTCTTACATTTGCTGTATATTTTTCAAGACGTATGGATATCAGTTATATAGCATGAAAAATACACAGAAAGCAGCTTATCTTATGTAACAGCTGATTGTGAAAGAAAAATTACAGTGCTCTTAATTACAGTTCTACTGCTTTTAAATCTCTCTATTGTAAATAGCCGTTTTCTAATTGAAATTAGATTAAACTAATTCCATTATCCATTAGAAAATAATTATAGTGAATTGACGACATTTCTAAGAGGTTCCCTTTTGAAGGAAACCTATATTTTTTGTGAACATAAACAAACACTGCCAGTGAATATCACATTTATAAGACCACCAGATCTACAAACAAAATCCTTTAAAACCGTGAACGGTTGGGTTTATAGATGGCTCACTATATTTTTAATAAAACATGTATATCTTAGTTATACACTTGCTGCATTTTGATTTTCTGTCAAAGCGGAGGAACAGTGGTTCTATTTCTTTAGAAGTATGTTAAATTTAAAAAATGGACACTATATGACAAAAATGGAATTAGATTCAAAAACACACCTCTTTAACATGTCTGAAATTCATTATTCTGCTCGGAATAAATTTATCTGAAGGAAATGTTTAATAAATATTATAACTCAAAGACTAAGTCAGGTCAAAGTAGTAAGGGTCATTTCGTCTGAATATATCTTTTCTTAATCGTAAAGTGACTTTTCGAACAGCGAATGAAACAGGAAAGATAGAATAAGTGCAGACGGCACTATTCGAACTTGGCATGAAAAGAGAAAGGACGAAATGGCACCAAGCCAAGGAAAGGCATGCCTTCGTGGAGGACGTTTTTAAGGAAACTCGCTCGTATACATGTTACACAAGAGAAAAACCACGAAAGTGCCTATGCAGTCATCCTTTCCATAGATATTGTTACGAATTTGATATTTAAAAAGCTAATGTTAGTTCAATTATAAATTAAATGGTTTTATTTCCCGTGCAGTGCAGCACGTGACGAATATTAAAAGAAAGCTAAGGCGAAAAATTGAAAATACAAGAGCGCGTGCATTAAACATTGAATAAATATCTCTTTTTGATTTCGAGAAAGTACTAGAAAATTCTCGCACATGATTTTAAAATCTTCTAAAAGGAGGAAAACCTCTCAGTTCGTAGTAGTTACTAGTTTGTTGTTGTTTAGAAAACTGATCTTGTTGATTGTAGCGAATTCGCGGATTAGCTTTCTTTAGCTGTTTTGAATTAAGTTCTATTGAACGTTTAAGTAGTTAGAAGATAACTACTGTTGTATATTGTGATACTGAGCGATTATTTGAGGACATTTAATCATTTTTATTGTGATAATAATAAAATTTTGTCCATTTTTCATCGGACTTGTGCATTCATTTCATAACGAACCTGTACGCACGCAACAATATTATAACCCCGGACCGAGCTACCAATGTTCAATGTTTTTACCGCTTGGCCGCTGGTGCCTACATGAAAAGCTTAAGAATTATATGACTGACGCTTCTTTAATGTACAGCTTTTATTTCCTTTTTTATTAATTTTTATTCATTTAACTAATTATTTATTTTTTCCGATATTTGAACTTTTTTCTCGGATTTATTTTCAAAGGAACAATGTCTAGAAAGTTTTGTGAATCAAAAATAAATTATTGTCTTGGATGATATACGTTCTATCAATAAAAAAAAAAAAAAAAAAAAAAAAAAAAAAAGAAAGAAAAGAAAAAAAAAATCACGTTTAGAATGTAATATATGCAAGTTGTTATGCATACTGCTTATCTCAACAAACGCTCAAAATCAATAGAATATTTTTTATGAAACTAACCCCAATAAAACGTGGAATTGTATTTAATTTTATGTAGGAATGTTAGCTTTAAGAATGGAGCTAACAAACAAGTTATAAGGCTTAATTGTTTACGGAAGCATGCAAATTGTCAATGAGCTTCTGTAAGATTGCTGGTGACTTCTCATTAGTCAATAGAGTCCGCCAAGCGATAAAGTCGCGAAACACTGGTAGTTCAGTCCGAGTTTCGAATCCCGCGGACGGGCTGGCTGCATGGACGTTTTCGTAGCTTTCTCCATGTGTAACTTGTATACGAGCCAGTTTCTCTTAGAAAGTCTTCCACAAAGACATCTCTCTCCTCAGGCAGATAGCCCTTGAGGCTTTGCCGTACTCACATACACCAAATCAAATTCACTAATCAATATGATGTTCAGTAACCAAGAATAAAGATAAAGGTTGAAACCTTTTATCCAAGAGAACTGTTTACAAGAACTATTTTCCAGCATGCCTTCGTGGTATAACGGTTAGCAGACTTGGCGTGTATTCGAGTGATTCAAGTTAAGAGTCCCGGCGAGCGCATTGCTCATTTTTCTCCAGCATGGCGCCTGAACTAAAAAAAAGGTGGTGGACGATGATTCTTCTCCACCAAGATTTGACGACTGGATCTCCAGTCGTCTTTAAAAGGGGGCGTATATAAGGTATTTTTTCCTCCTTCCAGCATGCCTTCGTGGTGTAATGGCTAGTACAATCAGCTCGTATTCGAGATATTCAGGTTCGAGTCTCGGAGAGGGCATTACTTATTTTCCTGTCTCCCGCATTTAAAAAAAAAATAATAAATAAAAAACCTAATGGCTCCACAGTAAGAACTAAAGATCCGTAAAGTATAAAATTCTATATTTAATTCAAGTTGGCTCAGTCTAGATTCTCAACAGTTTTTCCCTCATGTGCCCTTTTTACCATTGCTAAACGATCATTCAGTACCTCTTTCTCCAAACTTGACAAGTACTTATCCGTTTGTTTAAATAGGGATTATTTGTAATGCATTTTATAAATTAAACAAGTATAAATCATTTTGATAAATACCAAAATTTGAACAAAAGTGTATTTTTATATTCATAAACTAAATCTAAATACTTAATACGTAAAGAAAAGTTTGACTAAATTACTCTCTGAAACTGTAAAAATCCCCTTAGGGTTATTTCTCCTGATTGAGGACCCATAGTCTAGACAGAATTAGTTTTTAATAGTGACTGAATGTACAGATAATTTAATTTATCATGCTTCTCTTATTCTAACTTTTGTTATACAAAATTTCGGATCACGTGCATGTTTTTTGAAAATTAAAGTTAAGACACAAATTTAAAAAAAAAAAATATGTTTAAAATTTGATGCTGAATTCAAAACAGTTTATCTATCTAATAAACCTATGAGACCAAAGTTGAAGTATACCTTACTTGTTCTTACTAACTTCTGCTTAATGAATTATTCTTAGGAACAAACCTTAAAAACTGGTGAAACATTTCATGCAGAAAACAAGATATTAGAAATTCTATTCTACATGTATATGTTTTTAATTACATTATTTTTATTGACTCTCTGTTATATATACATATAGGGTTTTAATTCAGCTGGAGTCCAAAATGAAATGTGTTCCGCTACTTAAATTATTTGTTATTAATTTAATTCATTTTTTATTTTATTGTCATTCATGAATCTGCTTTGTGCAGCTGAAGAAAAAAGGGAAAAAATATTAATTTTAATGTAGCATATACTTCGGTGTGGGTTTTTGTCAGTGTGGGCTTTTATCAGCGTGCTGATATGTGGTTTTTTATCTTTATATCTATGTGGGTTTTTATCAATGTGGGCTTTTATCAATGTGCGCTTTCATCGGAGTGGGTATTAGTCGCGTAGGCAATTATCCCAGTGGGGTCTTTTTTGTGAGCTTTTGTCGCGTGCGCTTTCGTCCAGTGGGGGCCCACCAGCGGCCGAGCGGTAAAATAGCTGAACACTGGTAGTTTGGTCCGAGGTTAGAATCCCGTGAAAGGGCTGGCTGCATGGGCGTTTTCGTGGTTTTCCCCATGTGTAACATGCATACGAGCCAGTTTCCCTTAGAAAGTCCTCCACGAAGGCATTCCTCCTCTTAGACAGATAGCCCTCGAGGCTTTGCCATAATCACACACACACACGTCCAGTGGGCTTTTATCTGGTCACCGTAAATTGGCTGATGACTCAGAACAGTAAACTGAACATTAAACTTGCTCTTATTCTAATGCCATTTCTCTAGTCTATGGCGAGAACAAACAGAAGTTTTTCTTTAAAATTAAATTTCAAAGTGATCTCAAATATAATTCTTCATTATAAAGTTTATGATAAATATGAAATATAAATATAATCTATGTTTCCATACCTTAAGAAACATCATAACAGGCCAAAATTAAAAACAAAATTTTTTAAACACGTTCTCCGCTATAGTGCAGGATCGATCAACCAATCAATCGGTTCGACAATCGAAAATCAATCGACTTGAATGGAGCTCACCAACATCTAAAAAGCGTTTTTATTAATATGCAAGATATGCCCTGGAAGTACAACTTTTATTATTATAAATACTTTTAGAATAGAAATCCAAAATTTGAAATCCGTTAAAGATTTAGCTAAATTAGCAATGGTAAAATATTATGACATCACAAGCAGTTATTCGGGGGTATAATATGCAATTCACTTCTATTGTATTTATCATTATCTGTAACCACAGCCACGAGTGAGAGGTCATTTACAATACTGAAATTAATAAAAATATATTTATTTAAGAAACAGTATGACACAAGATCGGTTGTCAAACCTTTCACTATTGAGCGTTGAAACTGTGATGGCTGAGAAAATGGATGTCCAAGTATTGATAAATAATTTTGTGGAAATGAAGATTAGGACACGCAAATTTTAAAAGAATTTTTTTCTTTATGATGAATTTTGACCACCAATGTTATCATTACACTTATTGAGGGAGGAAAAAAATAGAGAAGAAGAGCAGTACGGACTGAGGAAACTTAAAAGGAAACAGTAACAAACTTTAGCAATCATATTTTCTATAAAAATCATGTATTCAAGTAGTTTAGTGTACCAAAAGGTTTTTTAAAAAGACAGAAAAAAACTTTACCATACATATTTTCTACAAAAATTGTATGCTCAAATAGTTTTCTTTATGAAGTTTATGATAAATGTGTTTTATATTTAACAAATGTATCATTTACATTATAAAAGTTCTTATTTATTACTTGTATATTATTATATAAATTATGTTCGTAAGCTGAGTAAATCACAGAGTACTATACATTAATGTAATAGCTTTTCTGTACGTTTATCAATTATCTTGTCTGTCAGTTCATAATATAACTAATTATTTATAAGTTTGCTAACTTAAGCGAAAAGAATTTGGATAGGCGCAGATTTTATATAAAATTTAAAACATTAGTATGTAAAACTTCTTGGATTTTATATAAAAATCTCCGCAAATCTAGTCTTTCTTCTTTTTCTTAATGCTATACGTCGACATGTTCCTTTTCTTATATAGACTTATTCATTTATTATCAGTATGCATCTCAGCGAAAGGAGAGAAAAATCTGTCTCTCGCACTCACACAAAAAGTCTTAAGTAACTGAATTAAAATCATCTGACGTCAAATACCCAGACTAAAGCAAATTTACATTTCACCAGTTGGTCAAGGGAAATTATTTTCCTTTTTATTTTTCTTCATGTTACGTACCTTTCAACTGGCTCCCTAAGAACGTGCTTATACTTTTCAACAATTAATCCAGATGTGATAAAAATCATCATGAAAACATTGGCTCCTGGAATCCTTAATTTTTTTTATTTTTAAGCACGTTAAATTTATTGGGATAGGGGCCCAGAAAAATTTTTTGCATAGGGGCCGAAGAGTTCTAGTTACGCCACTGTCAATATCGTCATATAGCAGTGATGCCATGATGGGTTGCTTCAGATTGAACTGAATATTGCATTTTTATTTGCTAATCTCATGAGTATCTTTGCCACACAATGTCTAATTATTTTACAACACCACCATCAGCCTTTTATCGTAATCTACATCAAACACATGCCAGCAAACACTGAACGAATTTTCGAAGCTGTGTGTAAAGTAGGTAATTTGGGGGTTTCATACAAGTATAAAAAATATTTACTTGCTCTAGGTATGTTGTTCTTTAGTTTTAATAAATATTAATGTTTTCATAGTTACCTTAATCATGTCATCATATGAGCCAAAAAAAAAAAAAAAAAAAAAAAAAAGAAAGAAAGAAAGAAAGAAAAAGAAAAAAATTACCTACAATTATAATTCTAATGAAGAATGGGATGGGATATATTTTCATTGAATTGAAGAATCAGTATTTGCTTGATTTACGGTTCAACAGTTTCTGTTGGAAAAGAATATAGAACGATATTTTACAATGTTTCATAAAAGTTATGATACTAACAGCAATGCAAATAAATGTAAAGTGAAAGAATCAAAAAGCTCATTCGTTGCCCAACAATCAAAGTTTACCAAGTCTACAAATAAAGGTCATTTACAGCTGCAGATATACTTAGAACTCGCAAAAAAACCCTTTGAAGATGCCAACATAATTAAAGAAGCAATGCTTCATGCATTGGCGATTTTATTTCATGAAACTAGAAATAAGAATGAAATTATGTCAGCTATCCAAGAAGTCCAACTACTCAGAAATTCCATCACTGGTAGACTAGAAGCTGTGTCTGAAAATGTCACATAACATGTAAAAGATGATTTATAAAATGTGTTTAATGCAATATGAATCAAAAGATATCTGCAACATAGTCCAAGCAAATATTTTATTTTTATTATATTCTTTAATTCATATTTTATTTATTCATTGAGCAATATCTCAATGAAAGAAGATATACTGTAAGTTTTGTCATTAAAAGACAATACACACTGAATGGACATATAACAATCTATTAAAAACCATATACAGTCAAAAGTCGTTAATTCGGAATGATCTATAATCCGGACATCAAAACTAAAAACTTTCTGCGCATGGGCCGCGTTGACACATGCGCAGAGGCGTTCACGCGGGCGCGTAAGACCTTTTACGACTGCGCATATGAGTGTGCGCAAGTGCAGAATACGTTTTCGCGTGCGCATTTTATGTATAATGGACGTATAAGCTAAATCATTATCTATTTCAGTTAATGTTGATGATTGCGTTGTTCCTTAATTTTCGAATTGCATCCGGCTTATTATTTTTTGCAGACTGTAAGAGAAATTTTATAAAAGTAAGCTTAAACTTTCGATTATATCAAATAGAATTTCCGATATATATTTGTTAATATGTAAAGGATCTAAAGCGAAAGTATGTTTTGAAATCCGAAATCTGTTTATCATTTTCACGCTGCTCGGCAGCGGGCGCGTAATGAATTGGAAGTTGGTTTGTCAGCACTATCCTTATCTTCAGCGCAGATGTTTTTATTTTATTTGGCTTATAATTCCTTACCAAATGTAGTATTTCATCTCGATATGCTCCGTCTTTGATATGATTTAAAACAAGTTCCTCGTCATTATAATTCGCTTCCGATAGCGAAGAAAAGTGACAGAGGTTATTGAAAACAAAAAAATTTCGATTGACAAATTAGTCGGTGTTCTTGACACAGCAATTATAGGACTTGAACGGCGGAACTTTGTAACTGAACAAGAAATTATGTCTGTTTAATAGAATTAAAAAGAAAGTACTATCACATGAAACGAAGCAAAACTTAACAACTTACATTGAAAGAAATGTTTAATAAAGTAAACAAATAAATATTAAGCTTTTTCTTTTTGCAAATTTTGATACCCTTTAGATCATAATTGTTCTTTATTTCATAAATTACGGTTTCATATTTTTAATTTTGGAATTTCTGCATGCCATCTTACGAGATTTAAACTGATGATCTATAATCCGGAAAAATCGATAATCCGGAATCGCCGAAGTCCCGACGAGTCCGGATTAACGACTTTTGACTGTAACTGAAATTAATCTTTCATTTCAAAAACCTGAGACCATAACAATAGACAGCATACCCGTCACAATTGGTTCTGCTCTTAATTTCATCAAATTATCTAAGAATGATGCTGAGTTTTCAAACATTTTTAGTTACCACTGCATCTTCCTCAGCAGGCAATATGTACAAAAGTTTTACACTATGAACACATGAGAAAAGCTGTTCGAAAAATAATTAAAAATTCTATTCGTGCTAGACCACTTCAAAATAGCTTGTCCAGAGTACTCATTATTGAGCTTGATACTGAGTATGGTGTTTGGTATAAGTACGAGAGATGATGGTGCTGGTTTGAAATAATACTAACCAAGCTAGGCCACATAACATATTTAATTATTTACATAATGTAAACATTGCAAAAAGCTCTGTTAGCACAGACAAAGGTGAACAAATGCACCACAGATTCACAACATAACTACTTCAAACTATTAACTATACTAATTTTGGCTCCTCTCATAAATAGCTTGTCCAGAGTACTCATTATTGAGCTTGATACTGAGTATGGTGTTTGGTATAAGTACGAGAGATGATGGTGCTGGTTTGAAATAATACTAACCAAGCTAGGCCACATAACATATTTAATTATTTACATAATGTAAACATTGCAAAAAGCTCTGTTAGCACAGACAAAGGTGAACAAATGCACCACAGATTCACAACATAACTACTTCAAACTATTAACTATACTAATTTTGGCTCCTCTCACAAGAGGGCACTACATTAAACCACACATTCCGGCCCCCACTGAAACAGGTTTCAATAATTCTAAATAAATTTACAATTAAATTCAAATTTACACATACCATATGAAATATACTATGAGATACACTTTAACACAAATTACTTCAATTACAACTAAATTCGATAGCATACAGCAATAACAATGTCATACATACAAAAATATTACACTTGACCTAAAATGAATAAATGAATAATGTTTATCCATAATATAAAAATTTTATATTTGATTGTTGTTTTGTATAGGCAAAAAAATACTTAATTTTTTGACATGCCTTTCAAAGAGACCCTTTGTAAGAGTACTCTAACTACCCTAAGTCTTTTTTCCAGTCCATGTATAACTTCTTCAACTCGACATGAAACCCAGCAGCAGATAAGCAAGTTGTCTTTCTTCACAAGCACAATAATTCCAGATTTAATGTTCTCTTTTCTACACCACCATTTTGTTCACTGATTGAAGTTATAATAAATAATCCTTTTAGCATCTTTATTCCAAATATTCCGAGTCATTTTGGTGACTCTCTCATCTGAACAATCTGTTGTCAGTCTTATATATATAATTTGTGGTTCCACAAATGCTGTTACAGAAGGACCAATTAGAAAATGTCTAGGGATTAATGCATTAAAATCCCTTGCATTCAAAGAGAGAGATGAAATTGTTCTGGAGTTTAAGATTCCCTCTATTTGGGTTACTAAAGTTAAAAATTCTTCAAATAGTTAATTTTGAATTCCCAACACTTTTCATAAGATGTGTTTTTGAAGAATTAAACCCCCATCTCCAAAGCCCACCCAAATGGGGCACCTTAAGTGTTATAAATTTCCATCTGATTTTCTCTGACAACAAATAGTCAGTTAAGCCTTGCTCTGGTACTTTGACTAATTTAAACAACTTTCTTTAAGGTTAAGAGAAAACTTTCTTTAAGGTAGCACTTTAGAGAAAACTTTCTTTAAGGTAGCAATTAATGCCCCCAAAGATTTTAAATGCAAATTATACAGTACAAAGTCCGTAATCCAGACTCATTGGGACTTTGGCAATTCCGGATTAGGGGTTTTTTTACGGAATATAGATCGTCAATTTAAATCTGGTAAGATGGCATGCAGAAATTATACGTACGTAAACGCATTATGCACATGCGTAAGTTTGTGGCTTTGAGGTTTGGATTACAGATCATTCCGGATAATGAACGTCTGGATTACAGACTTTGTACTGTATTAAAATCAAAACAACAAAAAAATCAAGTTCAGAACAAATAAATATTTTTGCATTTACCAGAAAAATACCACATTTTCTTGTGTAATTTCGAAGACCAATAATCATGATATATCCATGCCACTAACCATGTTGAAAAGCTTAACAGTTCAATTTGATTTTTTTAATAATTCACAATAATATCAATAAATATACAAAAAACATCAATAAATTTCTTTTTTTTAACTTTTAAAAGTGCATTGTACGAATTCTTATCATTTTAACAAGCAAATAAGATAGAATGTTAAGTAAGCATAAATTTAAAAATAATAATAATAATAATAATGTGTAAAAGATTACAAAGTTTCCCTTACCAGTTTTTTTTTTAAATTTTTTAATTTTTTAATTTTTTTTTAGAATTGACAACAGAAAAATAGCCACTCTTAACCAAGGGGGCAGAATTTTCTTTCAACACGTACAGATTTCTTGCTTATCGCAAGAACACACGAGTCACCCTCTCTAGATTCTGTAGGTTACTGGAAACCAAAGATGCTGGTAACTTACTTTCCCTTTGTTTTCTGAAAGACAATCTGATTAACACAGCAAAAATTTGCTCTACGCCATGCGCAGAATGAAAGATCGAATTTACCAAGAAATGGATCCAGTTCCATTACTGCTGCAAAACTTTTTTGGGGGGAAATCACTGCATGAAATTCCCTGACTTTTCGAGATTTTAGCTAAAATATTTATATTCCCTGATAGTCTTGGCCAATTTTCAAATTCCCCGATTTTTTCTGGTTTTCTAGGTAGTGGTAACCCTGAATCATGAATAATTTTTCTGAATTCCCAAATAGTTTTAATGTGAATATTAACAAGAATTCTCTTCTTTTCGAAGCAATTTTGTAAAACCATAAATTACAATTCAAATGTATCTTCTCAAGTTTCTAATACTTTGTTTCTAATACTAATTACTTCTATTACTCTTTCTAAAACTTTTCCCCTTATGGGTGGCATGCAGATAAAGCAGTTTTTTTGCATTTGTTAATTCAGTATTTGAGGCAACAATATTATTAAATTCAACTATGTTCCACACTTTATACTCCTGCTAAATTGATGAGGTGGAATTTCAGGTAGCTTTATTTTGCAACTACTGTTTGTGATATCAACTTTACTAATGCTAACAACAATATCAATTAACATTTGACAGAAACTTACCGCTGGCTTGTCGGTTTTTGCTTCTATGTCTAATAGTTCCTCTTCTGTTTCAAAAGTGTCATCCTTTTCAGTAACATAGTATTCCATTCGAAGGGTTCCACTGCAACAAAAACTTTTTGCAAAGCCTTGAGCTTCATATCTATTTTGATTTTAGTCATATGCTGGAATTACTTGCTATGATGGTCTCTATGCTGGTTAACTGGCTTCTTTCGCTTTAATACAACTACAGTGGCCATTTTATACTAATACAAACTTATTACTTAACAGAAACAAAACTAACTCCAAAAGTGGGCCAATTTTTCTTGGTGTAAGTATGAGAGATGATGACGCTGGTTCGAAATAATACTAACTAATATTACACAGTATATTTAATTATTCACATAATATATAGCATTGCAACTGTAAGCATTGCAATGGTGGGATGAGAGAATACACCATATAGGTCCACTGTGTAAACACTTTAACTCAACTATTTTGGACTCCTCACGCAAGAGGGTGCTACATTAAACCAAAATTATGGAACATTAATGTTACATTCTAAAATTAGATGGTTTAGAAAGGGAAATTTTTAGACCTACAGCGATTTTTAGAGCTTCTTCCAAAGATAAAACAATTCTGAAAATCCAGAAATGAAACTTATGAAGAACTAAATAATCATAGCTGGTTATCTTATTTAGCCTTTCTTATAGACATAACAACCAAAACAAACTAAATCTTAAACTTCGGGGGGGGGGAGTTATTGAGTTAAATTAAACTTAAATGTTGAATGTAATTTTTAACTAAAAAGGAACATAATTTTTGCCACTTTACGAATTTCAAAAGCTACATCAAGATATATATATATATATATATATGAAAATTAAAATAATTAAATATTTTGAAAATCTTGACAAGCTCAAAAATAATTTCAAAATTAGATTTTCATAAAATTCAGCTCACTGCTACATTCATTTCAAATCCACTTGTTGATACTAACATTTCTGAAATATCACAATAGTATGTTATATGAAAATTCTACTGACCTAGAAATGGAAGTAACAAATTTTCAGTCTGCTCTACAATTGAAAACAAGAATATAACAAACAGACTTTCTCATTTACAGAGGATATCTGTAAATGAGAAATTTTATTCATTCTTAAAAGAAACTTTTCAAAGCTAAACACCTGCTTTGGACCAGCTTACCACTGAGAACGTCGTTTTTCGATAAAAAACTCTTTAAATCAAAGTTCAGATCTAGGATAACAAATGAACATCCAAATGACTGCATGAATTTAGACATAACACTGTACAGTACAAAGTCCGAAATCCAGATGTCCATTATCCGGAATAATCTAAAATCTGGATCTCAAAACCACCAACAACGTTTTTTTCGCAGGCTTTACACATGTGCATTTGATTCCTCCTCGACACATAATAAAACATCTGAAGAGTCCCGATTCTTAATTTCACTTCGACACTAAATAAAATACCTTGTTATTGAAGAAACAATCATTTTAACATAAATTTTTATGATCAGTAATTTGGCTTCGTTGCTGCATATTTGTTTTGGCACACATCTCAAACCGAAACATTCCACACAGATGCATCATTGATCTGAGTGACGGCAACCGGGCGAATCATTATTTATTATACTTTCCTTTTATCACTGCATGTTTATATCAAAACATGACAACTTGAGTAATGACTCATGTAGCAATGCATAAACACTTTTTTTATGTTAGTAATTGAATAATAAAGGAGTATGGTAACCTTTTATGTTGACATTTATGCTTGGCGATGATTACAGATTTAAGTTCAATGCGTTAAAAATGATGACGAGGAAAGATTTACCAAAAATTTCTTTCCATATTCTAAAAATAGATTTTGTTGATAATACTCATAGACCCAAAGATTACATTTAGGGCTATTTGAATTAAGAATAACTGATTCACATAAACCCATAACCAGAGCCAAGGCTCATATGGCCGTACTGGGTCGCAGAATTTAGGACCCACATTGACTGCATAAGGTTAGAAGATATCTAACAAGGGCCTTCAATAAGTATATGTGGAAATTTATTTATTCAGAACTCTGATAAGCCTTAAGCATGTGCAAGAAATAGACATAAGTATAATAAATAACTAATAAAATTCAGGCTTAATTGTCTCAATGTGCGATAGAAGCAAGATAAAATTTAACAGAATAACTTGCCGTTAGTCACCAAGCTCATGATGCATAGCCAAACATGTAGTGAAGGATACCTAAATTTGATGATGGTAGCCACTAATTTTAAAGGTTTTTCAGATATAGCAAAACAAAGGTGAAATTTTCCAATTAACGGATCTTGTAAAGAAATATGGAGAAGAGGTAATAAATGAAGATGCTATAAAAGAAGTTTTCATTGTGATGACAATGCTTCTCAATCATCAATCAATTAATGAATGGCAAAATCTGTAGTATGGTTCTAGATCCAGAAAATATCGCTTCCGATTGACAGAGAGGTTATCGAAAACGAAAAAATTTTGATAGTGAAGAAAGTGACAGAGAATTTACTGAAAATGAGAAAATTTTGATTTTCAAATTAGTCGGAATTCTTGAAACAGCAGTTACAGGACTTCAGCAAAGTAACTAAACAAGAGACTATATCTGTCTACAGAATTAAAGAGAAAGTATTAGCACAAAAAATGAAGCAACTTAAACAACTTGCATTGAAAGAAATGTTTAACCACTTGCGCTAAAAAGACGCGAGATGCTTTTGTCTCAAACCGCGAGCGATGTGAACACCACAACGATAGCCATTTATCGTAAAAATGAAAATAACGTAGTGCACACGTCGTCTAACAACGAGATTGTTTATTTCTCGAGTTACAGCTCTGGATTGCACTCGCAGACGCGGAGCAGCGTAAATGAGATACTTTATCGCTTGTTATATTGTAGCGCATGGCACCGCAACCATGAAGTTTAGTCGTAGCACAAATGGTTAATAAGGTAAACAAATAAATATTAAGCTCTTTTTTTTAATTTTAATACCTTTTAGATCCTAAATACTTCATTATTTCATAAATGGTGATTTCAAATTTTTAATTTTATAATTTCTACATACCATCTTACTAGATTTAAACTAAGGATCTAATATTCAAAAAAATCTGGAATCGCTGAAGTCCCAACGAGTCTCGATTTCGGACTTTGTATTGTACTTACTTTAAGTACAATAAACTCTCAGAAGACATGCTGTATCAGGTTCCACATTAAAATATGCTTTTCCTGTATTTAATTTTCATTTTATTGAATTTTCAATAAAAAGTAATATGAAGAATAGATAATTAAATGTTTTCTCAACTTATTATATTATATCACACATTTTTAAAGTTTGTGTAATTTATGCTTTTATAATTGAAATATTTAAAGTGCAATATATAGAATTGTGGTTCGGCAAAATTTTTTTAATTCTAAATTGGCTATTAGATTTTAATTCTAAATTGGTCATATTAAAAGTTGGGCTAGAGTGTTTTAGAATGCCACCCCCCCCTCTTAGATATGACATGAATAGGAGGCTGTTAGGAGGATTGAGTTGAGTCTGCAGACTGAAGTATTGTTGAGTTTAAATACTTAAAGATTTTTAACATTCTGCTTTGCAAAAATTAAGTAATTTTGAAGTGTGTTTACAGTTTTAGAGTATGAATTCTGATTGCAGCAAATCCTGAAATTTCATAGATTGAATCTAAGATACTCATTTTTGTCTTAAGGATAAAAGAAGTGTTACATCTCATTCTTCTTTAAAGTACCTAAAAACTTCATTTGCAAAAACTGCCTTCCCTTCAAAGTGTGATAAAGATTTGCATTTTCTTCATCTGGACAGATTATCTAGGAGATCTTAAAGAATCACAAAATTATATGCTGTAAGATGAGATCGAGAACAGCATCTCTAATGGTAAAACTCAAACTCAAACTTACCTGAAAAATTGCACTATTACCTGAAAAATTGTAACAGATTGAATAATAATTTATAAGATTTACAAAAAATGATTAGCACAAATTAAAGCCTGCAAATGCTCAAATTTCGAAACTCGTATTCATTGAAAAAATACTGTTTTTATGTGACTTTCATTACAGGAAGGTTAGATGATTGAAAATCACATATTTAATTTTTATAACTTTTATTTTACTTTCAGGTGTTATGTCATGCTAAAGCCATCATATCTGTATAGGATAGTGAAAAAAATCAAATTCTGAAAATCTAATCTTTACAGTCTTCTTTTTGTATTTCTCTTTTCTGCAAAGAATTGTTTCTTACTAAGATGATAATACTGCACAACATTCCAATCTATACTTTGTTTTCTATCTTAATTTATGAGGTAATAGCTCTACCTCCAAAAATTTGATGCTAAAAGTACTATCATCAGGCTCATTTAGCAGTGCATAGTCACTGTATGGCAAGACTGTATTCCCTCAAAAGTGTTTATATGATTAAGAGCTTATGAAACCCGAGCAATTCTCGAGAAAATTAAATAAGAAAGAATGGTTAGCATGTTTACTGAAATATGAAAATCTTAAAGATATCAAAATATAAGCTCAAAACTATTAAAATATAAAACTGGAAAATTTTTCCTTTAATATTGATTCCAGCCCCATTCCCCCCAAAAAGATAATAATATTAACGTATTTTAACAATAAATTATATAATATTAATATATTTTAAAAATAAAGTTTCTAAGAAGCAAAAATTGTAAAATTATTTTTAAATATGCTTTTTGCATTGAAATATATCTCTTTTAACTCCAATTAACAGCAAATAAAAACTAACTGATGAGTTCAAACTTTAGTATCTACTGAAACAGATATTTTAGATGAAAGATGAATAAAACAAAAACATTTTTAAGACAGTATTTACAATTTAATGAAAAATAATTATTTATTTTAATTAAAATACCTATACATCATATGCAACAGAATAATTACATTTCAAGGCAATATTCGGGTTGCTTTTCTTCTTCAGGCAATATCTGATATGTACAACTTTGATACTTTAGAGAATGTACTGCAAGTAAAATAAATAAATAAATAAAAATCCATTAACACCATAACCATTATTATATTAACTGAAAAGAGACACCTACAAAATTTGAAATAAAGTTCATGAGTAATATGTGAATGGAAGTTACTTGATTTCCAAATAAATTATATGCAATTTTAATAAATAATAAACAAGTTTGCTTGATTTAATAATTTCATTCAAAAAATAATTTAATAATTTCATTCAAATTCTGTATAATTTTAGTGAACCTTAAATGGAATGTGCTTGCAAATGCCGAGAGTGCACTTTCAGATGTTAATAAGAAAACTGAATTTGAGCATATTTATATAAAGATCTTAGATTTGCTAGAAGCACTAATAATCTGATAGGTAAAGTATTGCAAAATTCAGAAAAAAAAAAAAAATCATCCAGCTTAAAATTTTTATAATTTTAAAAATTAACATCATAGAAGGGCAAGTAACATATGAATGCAAAGGAAAAACACATAAGTTTTATTTACATATATTTCATACGACTTTCTTACTTATATCACAGTGATATGGAAATTCTGAATTCGGAAAAAATTTGAAAAGTCATGGTGATATGGAAATTCCTGCTGAACATGCTCCAATGTGTCAATGGCGAACCCTTCTAAAGCAATAGAAATGTGTTTTTAGTTCATAATGCAGTATGAGCTATGGTGGTTCAAATACCTGATTTTTTACATACCCCACAGAAAGAAGTCATAGGAGGCAAAATCTAGAGATCTAGAAAGCTAGGCTATATAAAACCAAAACAGTTGGTTGGCTGCATTTGACCAATAGCTTGTAAATGACTCAGGTGATCCATTCACCTTGATGCAACCACTGCCTGATCCTGGGTGTAACAAAGTGGATATATGAAAGCAATTATTATGGCTAGCATGAAGATCTTGTAAATGGCAAAATGCAAAAAGTTTTCTATTGTTCAAAACCATTTTTACTTTTTCTCAAAAACAGCTTTTTAAATAACAAACTAGCACCCCCTATTTTTTACACTTAAATTCAAATATTTTTCTTTCATATTAATATACTATTTATCATTTTGTTAATTTTTTAATTATAAAAAACTGAAAGCATATGATTCTCTCTGAATTAGCCTGTATAACAAACACTCCAAATGAAAAGTCTAGCATTAGTACCATATTTCATTAGCATCAATAATTTTTTAAAATTATTTTAAAGATAATTCATGAAAAACTCTTTTATTTTCATCTTCATTACTACATTTGCTAGAGTTATTTCACAATAAACTCTTAAAATGTTGAAGAAAATAGTAAATTGTACTACATTTTGAGCATTTTAAGGATAAATATCATGAATGAGATTTATTTCCATATAACATTTTCTTATTTAACATAATTCTAACATATTATTACACTTATCCCTCAATTTACACAGTACTCGTTTTACACAGTTAAAAAATTTTTTACAATATGACACAAATGCTGAACAAGCTCTCCAATTCCAATGAAAACTTAGTAAATGCTTAAATTAATATGAGAAGGTTTACAAAGATTTGGGAGGGGGAAACCTAGGCAATTGCTAATTACGGATTTCATTACAAAGTCTTGTCAATCTGAAATATTCCCTAATTCGTAAACCATTGAAGCAGAATCTTATTAAGAATGCTCAAGTGATGAAAGTGACATCATACCAGTCAAGAGGAAAAGACTAATAGTTCACGAAAGTGATGACAGTGATTAAACTTATAATAATTTTTTTGAATGATATTATATCTTCCTAATGTAAAATAAATCAAATATGTACTTCTATTACCTACATATATTTGTTATTTTATGAACTTTATTTATTTTAAGATGTCTTACTTTTGTTTTATGTAAATAAATAACTAAATTATGCTCATTTAGTGTGCTTTTCCTTTTACACAGCAAAATCCAAGATTTTGATTTACAAGGTTTTATGCGGAACCTATCTTCTGTGTAAATCGTGGGACAGGTGTACTATATAAATTGCATCATTATAATAATAGTATAGCTAAATAGGTTTTAAAACTGCAAAAATATTGATAAACTGCAAGACCTTTTAGCACAGAGTAGAAAATAAATTCCAAACAATAAAATGGATGGATTTAGATAAGTTGCTATAAGTGGCATGATTTTGGATATCTTCATAAAACAACTTGTTACAAACAGTTTGTTACAAAAATTCATGCATAAACTCATAAGACTTAAAAAAAATTAAATTCCTAAAGGCAGACTGTAATATGAAATTTCAATCAGCTTTCTACTGCTTAAATTTTTCTGTCTTAATTATCCCAGAACTGCAGCTAACATCATTTCATTTCTCCCATTGAAAAAAATTTTCAGCCAGCAGTTTACTGCATGAATTCTTTTTTTTATTACATTAGCTACATTTTGTCCTATTTTTAAAATTTACATGTCCTATTTTTAAAAATTATAGAAGTTTCTGAATGCACAATTTCTACAGATTTTGAAACATTACCTAGTATATTACTATCTTTGCAAAATTATTTTCAGTCAGATTAAATATATATATATACACATAAGAAATAAAAGAAATAATATCCACTTACTTAGCATCTTTTGAGACTTTATAAAAATAATCAACAATATTTGATCTTCCTAGGCGCTCAATGAAATCTTCATCATGAGTAATAATAATAAGTTGGAAATTTTGCTGCTGAGAACGTGACTGTACAATTCTAAAAGCAAATACGATAATTAAAGATTGAAATTCACAATAGATTGGAACTAATTTTTCTTTAAATTTTATAAATGAAAATTACTAATATGAACTGTTATGTATCGATAATGCTTATCCATTTATTATAAAGAACTGCCATGTGTGAATAAAACAATCATGAAAAATTAACATTCTTATAAATAATGCAGACTATTATATAATGCTCTTTAAACAATTTTTCCTTTTAATTAGTTACATTTTTGTCTTTTTTTTTTTTTTTTTTTTTCTTTTCCTTAAGGCACATTTTTAACATTTATCTCTAACTGTTTTTTCCTTGTGTTGTTATATAATTCGACTCATTTTGATATAATATAATTCAGAAATGGCTATTTAAAACTGGAGAACAGTGAAAAAAATGATTTAAAAGCCCTTTTAATCTTTTTTATTTTTATTATTTAATGAAAAGTTATTATACTCACGAGCAACAACTAAGTTAAAAGATCATATCAAATGATAAATGTAAAAACTGAACAGCTTTAAATTATAAGGTATTTTCTCCTTTTATTCCGCATGCCTTCAGAATGTAATTGGAAGCACACTCAGTGCATATTTGGGAGATCCAGGGTTCAAGTCTCGGTAAGGCCATTGAACATTTTTCACTTCTACATTCAAAAAAAAAAAAAAAAAAAAAAAGACAATAACTCATCATCACCAAGATCTGGCAATTGGGTCCTCTAATCTCCAGGCACCTTTTAAATGGGGAAGTATATAAGATATTTTCTCCCATCTTTCCCTGTGTCTTCATGGTGTAATTGGAAGCATATTCAATGTGTATTCAAGAGGTCCAGAGTTTAAGTCCTGGCAAGTGCATTGCTCATTCTTCACATCTCCTCCTTCAAAATAGCCTAATAACTCTACAAATTTAATATCAAAGAAATGAAACCCAATTTTATTTCTAATACATACACATTTAAATCCATTTATATTTTTGCAACAATTTCTATTATGGTTTTACTTTTAAATATTTTAAGAATTAATTATTACTCAATAATGAACATGCAATCATAACTAATTAACATATTTATAGCTATCAAAAAAAAAACTTTTTTGTTTTTGTTTTTAAATCCTACACCAGACCTAGTCATGACTGCCATTAGTTTGTGACATACAGCCCAATAGAATTTAGAAACATTAAAAGAAATACAATAATTTTTGACAGTATTAGCTGATACAATGTCCTTAAGTCCAAAACAAGTGTCCATACGGTCACAGCACATGTCATCAGCATCACATAATGGGCAAGATGGAGTCTGTTAATCCAAATCAGTGTAGGTATTTCATGAGGTAGTTATGTCCAGTTTTTAATCTTAAGTTAGCAACACTGACAGGTCTAAGTTGGTCATAAGAATGGGATTCTCCATCAGGGAGCACCCAATCTTTCCCTTCACAGTTCCTATTCTTCTGCTGAAGTTGAGTCCACATCTGGCTCTAATGATTCTCTTAGCACTGTGATAGAAAACAGGAGGATTGGATTGAGGAAGGATAGATCTAGCCTTGGCCAGAGTGTCAGCAAATTCATTACCTGTGATTCCACAATGACTTGGGATTCACTGCAGAGTAACACTGCGACCATTATTTATTACGGAATTTATCACAAGCTGACGATTTAGAACAGACTCATTGTTTGAAAGTATGACTGAAGAAATTGTTTTAATAGTGACCTGTGAATCAATAAATATCAAAATGCTCTGATCATTTCTTTAACTGATTTTAATCAAGGCTAGTTGGATAGCAGCCACTTCAGCATCATAGTTAATACAATTTGCAACAACATCCCTGCTAACCTAAAATGCCGAGAATAAAATCCTTCAGCAGCATTGCTATTAGCACCTATAGCAAAACCATTGGTGTACACATGCAGCCAGTGCATTGTTGGAAATCTTTTTCTAATAGTGGCCAAATCAGCCATCCTCAATTCTGTCTCAGTGTAGGATTTTTCACTGGCAACAAGAACCAAGTCTAAATTATAATTTGAGAAGTTCAAATGCCTTAGAAACATACCAGTCTCAAGAAGTGTCTGTCTTTTAAAAGAAGGGATATAAAAATATCAGACAATTCATTTGTCACATGTAAAAAGGTAGGTTGGGATTTTATCCTACACTCTGCAGGATTGTACATCTCCCAGAAATCACCAACCTCACAAATCTCTCAACCAACTTGAGAGCACTTATTTTCCTTCGATGAGTCAGAGCCTCAGTATTTGTTTGCAGTTGCATGGCCAGGATAGGAGAAGATATGCTCCAACAATGATGATTCTCAGGGCATTATTTTGAATAGTTTCAACACTGTTCCATATAGACTCATAAACAGTTATGAGAACTTCACCACCATATTTGATAGCAGGCCTAATATAAGATTTATAAATGGCACAGAGTAGATTTTGGTAGTATCCCACTTCATAGCGGTAAACATTTTGAGCAGATTATTTCTCATGTTGCCTATACCCAACATCCTGTTTATTTCAAATTAGAATTTCCTGGAATTCGAAACAATTCCCAAGGTAAGTAGCCTTTTAAATCCTGTGGAGCTATTGATCTCCACAAAATAGCTCTATCTCTTTAGGTTTGGTACTAAGGATAAAAAACTGAAAGGTGGTCTTACTCGTATTTACAATCATTTCATTGTTTTTGACCAAGTCAAAAGGGCATCAAGGGCAATATGAAGCAAATCCTTTCAAAAATATATTTAAAATATTATATACTTCAGAAAATGCTTGGATATGGTTTTCAACATTTACTATTTCTATTCCCCAGCACTGCACTACATTTGTAGTATGTCGTCTTTCTCAATTTTTCTAAAAATTAATCATTCCAAACTGTTTGTAAAAAACTTTAAATTTTCAGATAAGAGAAATAGAAAAACAAAATATGACATATAAACATATATATTTGTCTATATACATGACATATATATTTGTCTATAAACAAAATATGACATAAAAAAGGACTATAGGTTTTTTACACAATGCTAAAGAAGTTTCTTGCTGGTTTCCAGCACATAGTAGGGATTCTTGGATTCTTACACTTAAGTACTGAACAGGAATTAAAGGCATCGAAGTACTTTGCTTACAACTGCTATTGCTTAAATAGTTAAATTTCACATTATTTTCAGCATCAAAACAAGTAGAAAAGGCAATTTTTTTGTTGTTTTTAATTTTTCTATTTTACAGAGTTAAATATAAATTTAAAACTGCTTAACAAATATTTACTGCTTATATATTTATTACTATATAAATAAAGAGATGTTTTTAGTGATTTCACTATACTTGCACAATAATTTAACTCTTTCGGACCTTATGGGTCACATTTTAACTATGTTGTGAGCTTTTTGTTAAGGTTTCAGCCTACCAGTCTGGAATCAAATATCTTTCTGAGACCATAAAAATTCCCCATCCTCCATTTAGGAATCTCTGCTCTATATCTAACAGAATCAGAAATCATAAAAAATCATCAAGGGAATCATAGGGATAGAAAAAGTACATTTCTAAAACTTAAAACTAAACTACTCACTCGACTAATGCACGAGCAAGTTTGGAGATATTCTCCCGGTCAAGATTAGTAGTTGGTTCATCCAAGGCTATTATTCCACAGTTCAGACAAAATGTTTCAGCCAGTGCCAAACGTATTATTAGCGATGCTAAAACCTGAAATTAAATAAACTTTTCTTCATTATTACATATAAGTCAAACACAGACATACAAGATATCTTGAAAGCGGCCAGTTACTTTGGTGACATTAGATGTGGTATTAAAAAGTGAAGTCACATACTTCAGATCCAGATCAGTACAGTAAAAAATAATAATAATAATAATAAATAAGTTGACTTACTTTGAATTTTAATTAATTTTTTTAATAATAGACTACTACAAAGAGCAGCTGATGATCCAGTTCATTATCACTCTTCCCTCCCCCCTTGTGGTTTCATCAAGTCCAATGTAAGAATGGGATGATTCTTAAATTTTTAAGAATCCAAATCTAGACTAAGTCCATGAGAAATATTTAAATTTTTTAGGCGTGTGGAGGGGAAGAAGTGAACTTCAGTTAGCTTTTGCAAACAAAGTGCTAAAAAGCAAATTTATTATAATTCTATGTAAAGAACTGCAATAAATTCAGGCAATGCAAATAAACACATTTGACTAAAAATGTTATAACAAATTCACAGTACTGCCTGAAAGAAACTGAAATATGTTCAGTTAAAAAATAGCATTTTCTAAATATACTACATCTTTGTACTTTAATTCTTCAATGATTATATCTGGCATCCACTACATGCTTAACACTAGCTAGCACTGCTTAAATCCAGCATTCATCATATCTGGATTAAAAAGCAACTAGTACGTTGTTTATATACAATTTGAAAATCTGTGTTTAATCATATATAAACACACACAATGGAGAGAAAGGTAGGTAAAAATATACCGATGAGAATTTGAAGAAACTGATGATGTTAAAGATCAAAGTACCAACCCATTGAATTCATGGCATAGTGATGGCTAGTTTCATCAATGCCAAAGAGTTAATATTTATTTATATTATAAGTGTTCAGATTGATTTGAAATAATTCACATTGTCAATTTAAGCCAGGGTTTCACAACCCTATGGCGCAGGCACCATGGTGCCCACCGCTCGTGTAATGTGTGCCCGCCACTGTATGATCATAATAAAAATGTTTTAGTTCTCAATATAATACTGTGTGAAAATTTTCTCCGTTTTAATGAAATAGAAATGCTGTTTAACACAGATACCAGCACAAAGTGAAATGCAACCGATCTCTCTCTCTCTCTTTTTTTTAATGCGCATGTAATCTATCCAACTATAAATTCACCTTGAAAAAGTAAATGGTGCCCACAGTCCAACAGATATTTTAGAATGTGCACTTAGAGACAAAAAGGTTGGGGACCTCCTGTTCTAAGCAATATATATAAAATTATATAAGAATTATATTCTATATAAAATTTTTAAATGAATGGAAAATCCTATGTCTTATTAGTTGTTAAAAACTGCCTATTTTGAACGTAATTTTCTATCCATAGTGAAAACAATACTGCTTACTATCAAGCACTTTAAAAAATTGTTAAATTCACAGACAGACATACATGGCAAATAAAATCTGAAGTAACTAATAAAACAGTAACATTAACACAATCTTGAGGCTATTGGATTTTCAATTAAACTGATTTAAGTGCCCACCTTTTGACCAGCACTGCATCGACCCCTCATATCAGTAGCTGTGTCTCCCTTGAACATAACTACTCTATAATTGTATTGTCTTCGAGCTTTCTCTAAACCACATTCTCCATCTTCATTAGATTGTATCTCAATGTAATCAATATCTAAAGTAAAAAAATACAAAAGAATTTTATTAAAAAAAAACTTTTCAAATTTAAGAAAACTATTTCTACTGTTTCACAAATGAACTGCCATTGCATTTAATTGTATGACATATTTAAAATTCATTAATACTAAAAAAATATAAATTAAAGCCTTAATTACTTCAAATGAAAAATAAAATATCTATCTCTGCAAATAGCATGCCAGCTGTTTTAAATGATACTACTTTTTATGTGCACTGCGTGGGAAAAATAAGGGAAGGACAGTTTTCTATATCTCTCATTCTACTGGGCCGATTGATGAAATTCAACTTACATCCTTCATGTCTCGAAAGCGCGACTTGGGATATGTATTATATTTATATACAGCATTGTTCTAATATAGGTATTTTGACACAAAATCGGACTTTTTCTGAAATAACAAACCAATTTTTTTTCCATATTTCGATTCTACGACTCCAATTATGCCAAACTACCCCGTTTTGTAAAAATCATAAGAGTAGTTTTTAAAAAATTAGCTCTCAAAATTTTAGCTCCTCAATGTTAATTCAGTTTGGTATATATTTATTAATCTCTTTTTTTTTATTATTAAGAAGCAACATGTACTGGGTAAGGAGAAAGATGTAAAACTTATTTGATGCTTCCTTTCACATTTCAAAATTTAGGTTCATTCCAAATAAAATTCACCCATTTTTATGATTTTTTTTAAATTTTGTATTTTAAAATACTTTTTATAAATTTTTCAAAAAATTTTTGAATTATAATCTATCAAATTTTGACCATTATCTTAAAGTTTCTAAGTATACATACACAAATTTTTTTTATTCAAAATTTCCAAAAATATACGTTAATTTATATATTGGCGCATTTTAAAATTTGGCATATTTATTGAAAGTGATAAGTTCGCCAAGTGATTTATTCTTGGCGGAAACTGAAATAATTGTGCCAAGATAAATTTTTTAATTTCTCCGTAAATTTCGCACCAAAGTTTAGAAAATTTAATATCTAGGCATAATTTGAGTTGTAGAATCAAAATACGGAAAAAATTGGTATGTTACTTCAGTAAAAGTCCGATTCTGCATCAAAATACCTATGTTAAAACAATGCTATATATAAATCTAATATATATCCTAAGTCGCACTTTCAAGACATGAAAAACGCAATTTGAATTTTGTCAATCGGCCCAGTAGAATGGGAGATATAGAACTGTGCCCCCCCTTTTTTTCCATCTTTGTTTCCATCGTTTTTTTACCAACTTTGTCTTACTTTTGCTAGAATGACTGGCATAATTTTGGCAATATCTTTACGAACTTTCATGCTTGATAAAATTTCACAATCAAATTAAGATGTTTCACTTTCATGTTTATGTCTATGCAATATGTCAGTTTTTATGTCTAAGAGAAGGTGGTTTTTTTTAATTAAAAAAATTTAATTAAAAATTTTAATTAAAAAATTTAAAAAATTTAATTAAAAATTAATTAAAAAAATTAATTTTTAATTAAATTTTAATTAAAAAAATTTTAAATATAGGCTTTTGATATTCCTGTTGATAAGAAATAACACAAATGTTCTTATAATCCCGAACCAGAAATTTCTGCCTTTCATTTAGCTTTACTCCATTGAATTATATTTTTATACATTCAGCTATCAAGAATTTTAATGAATTTGGTTGTTTATATTTTGTGGTATCATTATGGCATGCAAAGTCTATTTTTCGTACTTTTTTAACCTATCGATCATAATTAAAAAAACAATATTGAAAATCATGCAGGTTTTCTAAAATTATAGCACATGCACGATTTCATATTTCAGAAAAACAAAAACAATTATTTAAAATTATCATATTATCACATAAAAGTTACAAATTTCTTAGTCTGCTGGCATATCACTTCAAATATCTGCCTGCTTGCAAGATTGCCTCCAGAGTTTTAAAAGTCTGTTGTGTACATAAGAAAGCTTCACAGCATCATGTAGTAACATACATGGACATTTCTCAGCAATCCTTTTTCAGCTTATTTCCATCATCATCTTTCTCCTTACCCAGTACATGTTGGATTATACTGTTATCAATCTAAAAACAGTTTGGCAAGAGCAGAATGGTCTAACTCTGCTTCAACTTCTCTTCAGGCTAGAGTAATATGTAAAGTAAATATGGCATCTTTCAATGTAATTTATTTCTGAAAATCATGGGCACCAGCTTCAAAAGTTTACACATTAATGCGCACAAAGGGATTGGTATTCCGTCTTCATATTCTAGACAATTCCTTAGTTCACTGCTATACAAGGCTTGTTATGTTAGGCTGCAAAAATGTAACACAAAGGTTTTCCACATTATAGATTTTCTGTTTATTATTCCATTACATAACTTTTTTTTATCTTGTAGACTTAAATTTCAAATTTAAATTTAGATCTTTAAAAGTGCTGTTATTTTAATACTGCCAGTTAATTGGGTAATGATGCAAAATTTTACTGTAGTATGATCTCACACTGAAAAGTTTTGTTAACTTATATTCAATAAAATCCAGCTAAAGATAATAAAGTCATGTAAAACAGGAATTTAAAAAACAAAGCTTCAAGTAAAGCTACTATTCTGTCAAATATGTATGTATGCATGTGCGTGCATATGCACGATAAGTTCCACAACAGAAACAAAAATTATCAAGGAAGGAAAGCTTACAATGATAAACAACAGTCATTATTGAAAAAAGGTGCATGTTGTTCTTGTCTAAACAAAGCAGTCATTTAAGTAACTTTTGTAAAGTTAAAAATAAGTTGAACTATTCTCAACATAAAATCTTCATTTTTATGTATTTATTTAAAACACACACACACAAAAAAAAAAAAAAAAAAAAAAAAGTACGTTTCTTGTAAATCTCAGAATTCCCTCTCTTATTGATAGAGAAGCAAAAAAATTTATTCGTACACTCTTTACATTATAATTTGAGCCCAAGGCCAGGAGAAAGTCTGACACAGAGTGACATATACAAGTTGCATAAGTGATGCAATGTCATTGCACATGCAGGGATCTAGACGCTATACGAATTGTAGAATTCATATTAGCTATGTCAGTGATAGTTTTGCTATTGTGTCTGTCATTTGTGAAATAAAACGTACTTCTTTTACATTAGTATTTGTCATTGTGAACTCCAAATCACCCTGCAGCATGCAGAAGTGGAGCAGGAAGTAACTGTTTGATTTTGTGTGCAACAAATAAATAAAATCAAATATGAGTTGCATAAATTAATGTTACATTGCTTTATAATATGAAAAATAAATAAATACAAAATCAAAATCAAATACACACCATTCCCTGCATAAGTTCTAAGCCACAGATCTTTAATAATTTTGTTAATTTCGCACATTTTCATCTGGTGGTAATTTATAATAGCTTTGTTCAATGCAACATAATACTTGCTTAAATCCTCACATACTAGCTGAGTTGTCTACAGGATAAAATAAAAAAAAAAATTAACATACATTCACACATTTCAAATATCCACCTTATATTTAGAATCTGCATGCAGAAAATAAAATTTTAAGTAAAAATAAAAAGACATAATTTATTGTTGTCAAAAACTAAGATGAATGTTCCATATATAGCTAAAAGATACATGCAGCATGTTAGACAGAAAAAAACAATCTGCTTCTGAGGAACAGGGATCTGTGTCTGATCACTCTTGAAGCTGGTGAAGTTTTATTCAAAGCGTACACCAAAATAAGGTTGACTTTTTTTTTTTTTTTTTTTTCCTAATTTAAAATTTTACATTGATATATTTCTCTTCCACTTGATTTTTTATGAATCTTTGAGCAATTTATGGAATTAATGTAGTATTGTAATAGAAGGATGAATAAAATAAGTGCTGAAGTCAAATTACCTGATGTAGAATAATTACGCATGTATATACGTAGGTTGGGGCAAAAGTCATGGCAACTATTTATTTTCTTGATGATACCAATCCGGTTAGAAAATGAGACATATACAGACGAAAGGACAAGTTCTTAACTACATTTGTGGACAATGAATAGAACTGAAATATCGTAACACACGAATTTATTATGGTAGTATACAGGGCAATATAGCCTTCACCGTGCAAAAGAATGATAACACAATACACGTAAAGTTGGCATGACAAACCTGGGCCTAAAGACCTTCAATGTAGTCCCCTGCTACTGTCACCACACGCTGCCAATGATGTAGGAGACGCTGAATACCATCAGCCTCAGCATTTGCCGCACCATGTGTGAATCGGGTTATCTGTTGGCGCGTAGCATTAGCAATGTCCTCTCGTGTTGCAAAATCTTGGGAGTGAGATCAAAGTCCCAGGGAAAAAGAACAGGAGAGTACGGTGGGTACTCCAATTCTTCTCATTCCCAACGTCGGAGTAGCTGCCGTACACACTCTGCTTTATGTGGTCTTGCATTGACATGCAGAATTATTGCACTGCCCACAAGATCCGGACATATATCCCGAACACCACACCATACCTGTCGCACCAGGAAGTCCCTGTAGTACTGTACGGTCACTGTTCTGCCATGAGGAACAAAGTGGCAAACAAAGACTCCCCTGACGTCATACTCGACGATAACCATCAATTTGACCGGGGAAGGATTCTGGCGCTAGCTCATTATGCAATATCCTGTGAATGGTGTGTTTCTCGATGCCACTTGCCCTCTCTAACTCCAGTAATGTCCATCGTCTGTCTTCATCCACGAGGTGCTCGATGACGGCACGTGCCAAGTTGGACCGCACACGCACACACGCCAAGTCGGACCGTAAAACCGTGCCAAGTCACTGGTCATCCTGAATGTTGCTCATCACTGGTTGACACACGTCCTTGCCAAAACTTTCCTATCCACCGTGCTACTGTACAATATGGTAGGACATTATTTCCAAGGGCTTTTACTAATTCACTGTGACATTCTATAACATTTCTCCCTCGGAGGACAGCTATTTTGATGTAAGCGCGCTGCTCAACACAGGTTACTTCCATCTCGCACAGTACTCACCAACTGACAGATTTCAGAGCCCTCGCTACCACAGAGCCATCTGTTGTTCTGCATACACGTTATGCCTGCAGAACTTCCACATGAAACATATACGTTTTGTGATCCGTTCACATATTGACAAGAAAATAAATTAGTTGCCATGACTTTTGCCCCAAACCTCGTATATGTATGCTTATCAAAATTAAAGGATAATGACATAAAAATTTTAAGGATAACAACGGATACAAAATTAATTAAATCATCAATATCTTAATATGGTGTATGGTCACCTCAGACAGATACGCATACCTCACATCTTGATTTCATGAACTTTACTATTGTGCTGATCAAATCTTGTGATATTGCACATCACTCTTCTAAAAGTGCAATTTTCAGCTCCTGGAAGGTCCAGAGAGGAATTTGGCATGCTAAAATTTGGAGCCCTAAAATTTGGAGCATTCCACACATGCTCAATCGGGTTCAAGTTGGCTGAGTAAGGTGGTCAGTCCATTCAAGTAATAACTTCTGTTTGCAAGTATTCTGAGACCATATATGCTCAATGAGGGCGAGCATTGTAATCCGTTAGCAAAAACTCTGGACCAGCAGCACACCTTAACCTTTTAACTGTCATGCCCGAGATAATCTCGGGCACAGCACTGGTGTTCGAAAATGTCACGCCCGAGTATTACTCGGGGTATTTTTTTTTTTTTTTGAGTGCATCGTATTGTTATACACGAATATATATCAGGAGACGTTTATTTCGGCTTCATCTCTTTGTCAAACCCAACTGAATCTCCGGAAAAGTTAATGTGCGCTCAGTTCAATAGATGACAGCACTTTACTGAAAATTTCAAAGGTTAGAGGTTATAAATTCTTTGGTTCAAAGTGCATGGGATCTTTTTGTTGTAAAATGGCATCCAGTTCTTTGAAACGTTATATAGATGATTTAGATTCTTCAACCGAAGATGAAGGATGTGTGTTTGATGAGCAGTATTCATGATACTTCCATGGTCAGCCTCAAAAATAAAAAAATGGAGATATACTCAAGCCGAAGATTGTTTCTAATTACAGTCTAACTATGGGTGGTGTAGATCGCTGTGATTAGGAAATATCATTTCATCCAACAATCCGAAAACATCAGAAAAAATATTATAAAAAGATATTTTTACATTTACTAGACAAGGTACTCTGGAACTCATATTTGCTCTATAAAAATGTAGTTGAAAAACGTATTACATTTTTAGAATTTCAAATCCAAGTTGAAGAAGAGCTTTTACATAAATATGATGATGCAGCTTCTGGACAAAAGAATGCTGGCAGACCACCTACAATAGATAACCCTGCCCGTCTTACTGAACGACATTTTATATCCCATATTCCTCCTACTCCTGCGAAACGTGAGCCTAGACAGTGCAAAGTGTGTTGTTCGAAAAAGATAAAAATGGGGAAAAGATAAGGAAGGAATCCCGATTCTGGCGTAGTGATTGTGGAGTTGGTTTGTGCTTGGAAAAGTGTTTCCAGTTGTACCACACATGACTGAATTACTGAACTACTAATAGGTATTCACTTATATTTATTTATTTTTTAGAAAATAATTAATTGTTTTCATTATTAGAAAATAGTGCTCCACTAGAAGCGAACTTTACAACTGCCATGTTGAGTGGCAGCCACCTCAAGCAAATACGCAGTGGCTACAAAACTTTAAAAAGTTTACCCATGTACTTCAAAATATCAATTTTTAACTACTTAAGAATGTTTTATTTTGTACTAAATATTTGATTTTTGCAATAAAAAAATTTGACAATTTGTGTACCCAAATCATCAAAATAACTTGACAGTTAAAGGGTTAACAGCTAACCTGGGATTCCAATACCACACAGTTACAGAGCGTCCCTGAAAGATATGGAGCTCAGAATGGATTTGTCATGATTCCTCCCCAAACCATTAAACCGTGTTCGCAGAAATGGAATATTCATGGACAAAGGAAGGCAAGTTGCACATTCTTTCCTCTCTTCTGATCAAAACACGTCTAGTGTCACTGTTCAGACTATATCTGGACTCATCAGTAAAAAATACTTGTTAGTAAACAAACAATTTTGAGGCCAGTCATCTTGGCTCCACTGAACATGACGATGGCACCAGTTTAAATGGGCCCTGTGGAAACTGGATAGAGTAGGACACAAAACACTGGTTTTCTTGCACAGTCCAACCTCCTTAAGCCTTCGTACAGCAGTAGAACGGTTAATTCAAGTTCCTGTGGCAGCCTCAAGGTCTAAAAACAAATCTCTTGTAGTTGCTCCTCAGTTTTTTTGAGCTTATAACTACAGAAAATGGTCTTCTGATATAGTCGTTATTCTTGGTCACCTTTTGACCAGGCTGTCAACTGATCAAGTGCTTAAAAAGTGGCTCCAAACTCTTGATATGACACTTAGAGGGATATTCAAATCTTGGGCGACCTCCATTTGTGTTTGACATCCCTTGGTTCTGCCAATTATTCACCACTTTTGACCTTCACTTAAAGGATACTGATCCCTCTCAGAAACCGTAATCAATTTAAGCAACACTGCAAACCGGAATTCCAACATGTGTCCATTGCGCACCCCATTGTTAGTCACCAAATTTGCATATTTCCAGCACTAACAAGAATGTGGAAGTGCAATTTGTTTATTTAACATAAATAATTACAGCATTGGCACTGGTTGCAACATTAGCAAACTGGTTGCAACATTAGTGAACTGGTTGCTTAGTGAACAACTTAGTGAACTTTGCAAACTGGTTGCAACTTAGTGAGCATATTTTTTCTCATTATCCTTTAATGAACAGCATAATAAACATGTTTCACTGATATAGTAGTAACATTAAAGGCATATAACATGAAGTAAGGAAAGGGAATATTTTTCCTACTGTATATTAATACATTATATTTTAAGTACCCTCAACATTTCCAGCTATTTTCCTTCTTAGTAAATTATAGTGTTCGACAGCAATTTATTGGTATTTTGAAGAACAAAACTAAATCAGTTAAATAAATTTTAAACTACATGATAATGTCAGTTATTAGTTTTATAAACAAATAAAAGTTTTGCATGTTTTTACATGCAAAATTTATTATGTATATATAAAGCTAATTTTATTTATGTATGTATAAAGCTTGATAGAAATATGTTTCTAAACTTCAAAAGAGTTAGGAAATAAATAATAAATAAATAATAAAACATCTTCAATAAAACTTAACACTTTCAAAGTGAATTTAGTCCAATATTTAAAGCCAATTTTGATACTAGGTATCCTCCTTTCTTTAACAGAAGTCTGGTAGAAAGTAACTGTGATTTCATCATGTAAAAATTGCAGAAATCAATTCCAATAAAAACAGGAACCACTGCCAAATATAACAATAAATGCGAGCATTTTTCAACAAAACAATTAGTAATTAGTATAAATCTATGCATTAATTCTATAAACAATAATATAGAACCAGAAGCATTTTCTACCCATGCTTTAAAATCTTCAGTATTTCTTTCTGGTTAACCATTGCCCACGCAAGCAATAAAAACAAATATATTTCATGTTTCCCGCAACACAAATGCAAACATTTAAATCAGTTTTCAGGTGTTAAAGTAGAAACTGAAAAATAAAATTGCACCTTTTTTTTTTTTTTTTTTTTTTTTTGGGTTGTGGTAATTAAATTTATTACAAAGTCACAATGAAACTCTATTTTTAAACAATTTTTAAAACATGATGTCACTATTTTTTGCAATTTCATATTCATGTTATACTTGTTTTTTATTTACTTTGTATTATTCTGAATTTATTTTTACAATGTTTTATTATAAATTAGAATATTTTTCAGTTATATTTCAAACAATTTTTTGTTAATGTATAAATAAATTATATATAATCCTGTACAAATAATGTATAATTAAATGTGTATAAAATAATTACATATATTTATTTATCTGTAAGAAAATACATTTATATAATAAATGTACATTATTAATTATACACATTTATTTATTTATTTTTACATTTGCTTATGTATAAATAAATGTGTGTAGTTATTTGGTTTTAGTGCACAAAATTCTACATGAATAATCACTGAAATTTTGCATATAATTCAGTCAGAATTTAGGATATTTGCCATAAGAATTACTGTTTTTAGTATGCTCTACATTCCAAAATAAATCATCACATATTATTAAACAATTTTCAAACAAAAACTTAATTTTCATTTTCAACACTAATCACGAAAATTAAAGAAGATAGCATTAAAGTTGTGTGTGTATATTTAAGAATATCGTGTGACTGACATATATCATTTCTGCAATTAATCAAATTCTAATATAGACTGCTTTTTTCAAATTTGAAAGCTTCACAGAAAATTAATTTTACAGTTGAATTTATTGAGGAATCTACAACTTAATTTCTTCCTTTTTTTCCCCCTTAATATTCATTATTTGAAATAAAAGACCTAAAATGATTTTAGGTCTTACATATATTTAACATTTCATTGTTGAATTATTATGAAAAAACACCATGAACTAAGTCAACTGAATGAGAAAAAGACCAACATAAATCTCTAGGAAATCAAGAAAACAGTACTTCTTATGGCAAAACTTTATAAACCAAAAAAAAAAAAAAAAAAGAAAAAAAAAAGAAAGAGGAGCGAAGAACCTGTCACAAAAGCATTAAAAACATCAGTACATATTATATAAATTTATATAGTTACCCTTAATTCAATGCACTTGTCTTTATGCTTTTTTTCAGCATCTTTGAACATACTATCTTCAAGCTGTTTTTTCCAATCTCTGATTTTTTCTTTCAAAACATTTTCTCGTCCTACAGCTTCATCATGCTCTCGTGTCAATAACTTTACATCTTTTGTTAATTTATCTATATTGCTTCAAAAATTAAATTTTATGTAAGAATAATCAAACAACTCTTTAAATAGAAATTCAATTCACAAAAATTCTTAATTGCATTACTTATTAATTTATTAACACATAATATATGTCACAAACCACAGATTCAGTTTCATTGGCTTATTTGTTTAAGAATCTTCAAATTAGAGAAAAAGAATGTTCAGAACAGATTGGCATCTTCTGGCAATGCATAATGTTATATGGAGGAAAAACACAACCAATTTCAATTTTAAAATTATGGGGAAACTTAACCTTAGATTGCTGTTAGTGAAGACCATTTTGTTACCTATTATTAAGACAAAAATGAGGAAAAAAATAAGGTAATAAATAGGCAATCACTGCATATCTATTAAAGCCCATTAAAAAAGAGAAAATAGTACATTAATATTTTAGGAAATAAATTTTATTGTAAAATACTAACTTCAATAAAGATCTGATGTCACAATCTCCAACTTTACTTTTTAATGTTTGGCATTTTTCCCTCATTTGGCCAATCTTCTCAATTATTTCTATAAGTTTCATATTATCTTCTAAATCCCGGTATTTCAGCTACAAATAAATGATACACAAAGTAAAATATCAGCTTACAACTCACTAAACTTCCAAACTTTAAAACAAGGACTATTTTAAAACAAAAGCAAAAATAAATCTTATTTTAAAATCCACTGAATTGCATACACATATTAAATCCAATTACTTAAACTGCTTTGAGCTTTTTTGGCTAATTTTTTAAGAACATTCAAGCAATATCTCTATTCTGATTTTGAAATTTCAGGCTTCAGAAAACTTGCCTTTTCATACTAGCATACCTTTGGCTTACTCTAAAAATGTGTTTTTTATTTTTATTTTTATTTATTTATTTTTTCTTTTTTAATTCATATTCTATTTTTTTTTCCTACAACCCTTTTCATTTGTATAGTTTTGAGTAATTATTCCCATAAATTTTTGTTATTTATTGCTAGAAGCTTTTATTCTCTTCTTCCCCCATTACTGTTGGTGGTGTATAACTACACTGGTGTGCAAAAATTAAGGACGAAGTCGAAAAATTAGCATATCAGCTGAACGAAGAGGCAGAGCGGACAGAAAGACAAATCGGGAGATTAAGTAAGGTGATGTAAGGTAGGACATGTGCAGATATGCAGGTAGACGTAATGAGGGAGTGTCTGAGTAGTATAAAGCATGTTGTCGGTGTAAGATCAGTATTTCTGGCAAAGAGATTGCACGCCGTATAGCAGTTAAAATCACACCGAGTTGCTGCCTCAGCGAGAAATGGCGAATAATCAATCTGTTAGACGACATCTGGATGCTTTTACCCGAGGTCGAATCATTGGGAAGTTGGAGGAAGGCCGCAGTGTGACAAGTGCAGCTGCAGAGTTCGGAATTGCTCACAGCATCGTTTCACGACTTTGGAGACAATTTCAAACTACAGGAACAGCTATCCGGGGGTTTAGTAGTGGTCGTCCACGAGGAACCACACCCGCAGATGACCGGTATATTGCCTTACAGGCCAGAAGAAACAGGCGGCAGACAGTGAGAGAAATCGCTAGACACACGACACAGGCGACTGGATGACCGATATCGTTTTACCGTGGCCAGAAGACTGCACGGTGGTGGTCTGTTTGCACGACGTCCTGTATGGTGTGTACCTCTAACCTCTAACACCTGCCCATCGGAGAAGGCGTTCTCTGTGGTGCCGGGAACACCGGAATTGGAGAGACAATGAATGGGGACGAGTACTCTTTACAGATGAGAGCAGATTCAGTCTGAGTAGCGATTCTCATCGCATACTCATCTGGAGAGCGGGGAAGCCTCAATCATCCCTCGAACATCATTGAAAGGGACAGGTATGGAGGCGGCGGTGTTCTCGTTTAGGGAGGCATCATGCTTGGTAGTCGTACAGACCTTCACGTCTTCGACGCAGGTTCAGTCAACGGGACCCGTTATTGTAACGAGATTCTTCTTCCATATGTGCGTCTTTTTAGAGGCGCTATGGGTCCGCAGTTCCTTTTCATGGACGACAATGCACCATGTCATCGCACAGTAGCTGCCGAACAGCTCTTAGAGAGTGAGGATATTGAACGTATGGATTGGCTGGCACGATCTCCGGATCTCAATCCCATTGAGCATGTATGGGATTTTTTAGGTAGATGCTTGGCAGCTCGTACCTTACCACCAGTAACGATTCCGGAGCTTCGATTGGCGCTGCAAGACGAATGGGCAGCAATGCCTCAACAACTCATTGACACCCTCATTCTCAGCATGGGCAGACGCTGTGAAACCTGCCTAGCAGTCAGGGGAGATCCTATCCCCTATTAAAGACCGGATGTTTCTTGCTGGACACCCATCACAGGGATGTTTTGGCCTTCAGTCGCATTGCGCTCTGTGCTACTTTTTCAATAAAGCTTCTTTTTATCCATCTGATTTCTCTTTTAGTAAGTGTTGCTTACATTACTCATGTCCTTACGTATTGGGGATCTTACGGTATTAAATGTGTTGATTTGGAAAGCTTTTGTACAAAGTTATATTGAAAAAACCGTCTCGTCCTTAATTTTTGCACACCAGTGTATTTTCAGTTTTCTCATATCACTTTTCATGGATAAAAATAAAATTTCCAAGTATTCATAAAAGAAAAAAAAAAAAAAAAAAAAACTAAAGACTGAATTTTGTCTAGATTTAGAGAGGTTAAATACTTATACCGAACCACGCTTGGATATACTTTCATCTGAGGCAAGAGGTAAATGTGCACTCTTATTCGTTCTATTAAATTAATTATATTTCCTCATTTTTATATTAAAAAAATATAACTATTTTAAATCACAATATCTTAGTTTTTCAATCACAGTTTTAGGTATTCAGGAAAATAATATATGTAATGATAAATGATTTAAAATACTATAAAAGTAAACAGCATATAACATTGAAGTAATGTAAGTAGTACTACTGAAGTTACTATAAAAAGCATTGCATTAATTTTCAAGTTTTTTTTTAAATTTAATTTGCTTGCTTTTAATGAAGCACAATCCTCAATTTACCATTATTCAAATCATGGAGAGTGCACAGACGATTTTTACTTTCCTCCCTCCAGAAAACTTAATGCTTCCATACTTGCTATAGCTCTACCCTAACGCTAAGGTTAACTTAGCAACAGAAACTGCCAATATTAAAAAAATTCTTAATGCAATCAAAATTAAATATAAATAAACTAAACTATTGTTAGCATTTAATTAGTTCCTTTACTAAAAACACATTCCGTCAAACATTAATTGTTAGTTACTTGCTTTATTCAGAAACATTACCGTCAACATTACTGCTAAAAAACTTACAGTTCAAAAATATTATCGTTCTGATTCAGAAACATTACCGTCAACATTACTGCTCAAAAACTTACAGTTCAAAAATATTATCGTTCTGAAAAAAACTGTTGTTGCCAATCGGGAAAATACATTTTTAAAAAAAATTAATACGTTGCGTTTACATTCGGGCATCCTGACTTAGTTACGACCTCGGAACATTAAGAACTTATATTTAAAAAAATTAAATCTGTAATATTAATGTTTATAGTTCGAAAGTCTTTAGTTGTCATATAGATTCACCGTCGTTTTCTATTCTTTTTCCGTGTCCTAGTTTTAGTAATATGCGGCATGTTGTTATCGTTATCCTTAGTAACACTAATGTCATCACCATGATCATCGTCTTCTTCTGATTCAGCTTGACACTACCATGACTTTAATTGGCTCACATGAGCTGTCGTACTAAAGAAATGTCCTTTCACCTTCTCTTCTAATTGAGTCACTCTATAGGTATCACTTGGTAAAACTTCTGTAACTACCAAAGGTCCTTGATACTTTTGTTGTGTTTTGGTTGATTCTCCAGTTGATTTAGGTACTCTTCTCATAACTACTATTTCTCCTCGTTCAAATGTTAAAGAATTACTTTTCTTCTTGTCATAATTTGCTTTCATTTTCATCTGCATATCTTTAATTCTCTTTCTAGCTTCATTTTGTAAGATTACTGAATTCTCCCATTCATTTGCGTCTTCATCTGTAATCATCCTCATCAATCCGTCGTTAAATTTTGGTGAATAACCGTGAAGCATTTCGAAAGGAGTTTTATTTGTAGTCTTATTTATCATATTGTTTAAATTTCTTTTGCATTTCTTAATCTTTTTGTCCCAGTCTCTATGATTCGGATTTTCCATACTCGTTTTAATCGTAGCCAAAATTCTTCGATTTGCTCTTTCCACAATTCCATTACCACTTGGATGTTGAGTTGAATTGAGTGTATGACTGATTCCATTATTTTGACAGTACTCTCGAAATTCCTTCGCTGTGAAACATGTTCCTCTATCGCTGATAATTTTTTCTGGTAACCCAAAATCATCTACAAAACTCTTCAATGCAACTAACACATACTTGGTTGCAGTACTTTTCATAGGATATAAGCGTGTAAATCTCGTAAAATTATCAATTATTACAAATAATTCTGTATTTCCTCTTGAACTTTTTACAAATGGTCCTAAATGATCTATATGTACAATTGCAAAAGGTCTTCTACCAGGTCTAATTGGATGCAGTACTCCTTGTTTCTTACCACTAGGCATTTTATTTACTAGGCATTCGAAACACATCGAAATGTGACGCATAACATATCGTTTCATCCCTTTAAACCAGTATGATTCCTTGATTTTGGCAACAGTTCTATCTGCTGAAAAATGTCCCAAAAGATCGTGAAATTTTACTACAATACCTTTTCTCATCGATTTAGGTATGACATATAACAATTTCTCCTTTTCCTGATCTTTCACTTTACGAAACAATCGATTATTCTTCAAGACGTAACTTTCAGTTACATATTTCTCTACATTCATTCTATCATTTATCTTTTTCTTTAAAATGTCTATTAATTTGCATAATTCTGGATCTGAATGCTGAATCATAAGAATTTGTTCATCTATCGTTAGCGTTAAACAAACTTCCAAGTTGTTTTCAATTATAGAGTCTAAAGTTTCTTCTGGCTGATGAACTGGCGATTGGCTCAATGCATCTATGTGACTCATTTTTTTACCTTGCCTGTGCTTTATTTCAAGATTGTATTCCTGGATCAGATTACTCTACCTTGCTATCTGAGGATTTGAAGTTTTCTTTGCGTTTAAATAAACTAAAGCTTGGCAGTCTGTAATTACCGTAAATCAGATTCCAATTAAAAATTGTCAAAGTCGTGTCAAAGTCCAAACTATAGCCATTAATTCTAATTTGCTTGAATGATAATTCTTTTCTGTTTCTGTTGTCCCTTTACTTACACAATAAACTAAATGCCACTTTCTATCTTTACCTTTTTGCAACAGCATTCCTGCCAGTCCTTTGTTGCTCACGTCTGTGTGCACTTCAGTCTCTGCTTCGGAATTATATAATGCTAGTATTGGTTTATTAGTTAAATGATCCTTTAAAGTACTGAATGCTTCTTGCTGATCTTCGTTCCAACGAAATGTTTCATCCTTCCTCGTCAGTCTCGTTAGCGGCTCAGCTTTCTCTGCGTATTTCGGTACAAACCTTCTAAAGAAACTTGTAAGACCTAAAAATTGTTTAACTTCATGTTCATTTGTTGGTTTAGGAAAGTTTAATATGGCTCGTACTTTTCTTGGTCCAGGTTGCATACCATTTGATTTTATTAGAAATCCCAAATACTCAACTTCATCTTTTCCAAATTCGCATTTTGTCAGTTTCAATGTCAGCATTGCTTCTCTCAATCTATCAAACACTTTCCTAAGTTTTTCCATCATTTCTTCCCAAGATTTAGCCGGAATTAATATGTCGTCCAAATAGCACAATACTTCTTTATTAAGCAATGGACCTAAAACTTGATTCATAAGTCTCTGAAATTCTGCAGGTGCATTAGCTAACCCAAAGATCATACGTTCAAAGTGACCAGTATCATCTGGAGTGATGAAAGCTGTTTTCAGTTTCGCTTCTTCAGTTAAAGGAATCTGCAAATATCCATGAGCTAAGTCCAATGTAGTGAAAACTTTACACTCACTAAGACATTCAAGGAGATCATCTATCCTAGGGAGTGGAAATTTATCTTTAACAGTTTGCGAATTCAATCTATCACTAATCGTAATTCACCTGTTTTTTCTTTATGAGTAAAACTGGACTAGCATATGGAGATCTTGTTTCAGTAACAATTCCATATTTCTTCCATTCATTTATTATCTTCTTTATAGAAGCACGCTCTTCGGCATTGGTTTTATACGACTTCATGCAAATAGGCTTACTCCCTTCAATTTCTTTAATATCCATTTTTGTTAAGTTTGTACACCCTAATTCCTCCATATTTAATGCAAAACAATCTCGATACTCATTTATCAAATGTAAAACTTCCTGTTTTCTCTCTGGCGTAATATTGTTATTAACTTTAATTTCTTCTAAAGTAATCGGTCTCTTAAACTTTTTAATTTCATTTATTATCAGTATTTCCTTTTGACTTGAATTTTCAGTTTTCTGATCTGAACAACATAACCGTTATTTATTTCATCAGTTTTAACTTTCACGAAATTAACCATATTACTTTCGATTTGAGTTTCTTGGGAAGCCTTCAGTTTAATTCGCGGAGTGTTCCTATCATTTTGCAACTGTGAAAATGGGCAGTCATTAGCATAGCGTATGTGCAAGATATTACCTATCTTGGCATATGCAATATGCGGTAAATCAATCCATGTTCGACCAACTAATAAGTCACATGGTTGCGTTTCATCTCCTACAATTAGAACTGTTATGTCCTTTCCTTCCACATTGTCAATCTCTAAGTTAACAGTTACTTTACCCAATGTTCTAGCGGCTGGTTTATTCTGGTTCCCAAAGCCAAACAATTCCTCCACATCAGGTTTTACAATAAGATTCAGTGTCTTAGCCGCAGACTGTTTCAATAAACACGAACTAGAACCCATATCTATGATTGCAGTAATTTCTTCTCCAT
The DNA here is from genome assembly GCF_044657685.1 of Stegodyphus dumicola. Lineage (NCBI taxonomy): Eukaryota > Metazoa > Arthropoda > Arachnida > Araneae > Eresidae > Stegodyphus > Stegodyphus dumicola. Next base: position 223,809,282 of record NC_140773.1, on the reverse strand, counting down.
TATTGATGCGAGCATACTTTAAATATACAGCTGGTGAAACACCTGAATTCTGGTCCACGGATAAATAAGTTTTAACATTTGTCAAGTCTGGATTCTTAGACGTACACTTTTTAAAAGTATGACCCTTTTCATTACATTTCCTGCAAATAATTTCTTTTTTAGGCTGAGGACAATCCATCGCTATATGTCCATAACCATTACAATTGAAGCATTTCGGCTCACCCTTTTCATTGCGGATACCAGGATTATATTCCCTTTTCCTTTCGTCTGTTTTATAAAATTTATCTCTCAGATTGTATTTCTTATCAAAACTGTTTTTAAAACCCACTTTGAAATTACCATCTGTCTGCATGGAATCTTTAACATATCTTTGTCTTGAATACTGATTATAGGATCATTCATAAGATTTAGAACCAGATTTGGGCTTAGAATTATGCCTAAAAGTTTTATTTTCTACTTGAAGTACTTTTATCCCTGCCCGAATATTTTCATATTCATCTAGTTTTTCAGCCAACTCTTCAGGATTAATGAATTTAGACCAATCATCAATGAAATGGTCTCGGATAGCAGCGGGGACCCTCTTCTTTAATTGATCAGTAATAATAAGTTGTTTTAAAGAGTCAAAATCTGTTACATTTAATCCAGCAAGCCACTCTTCAAAATAATTTTTTAATTCAAACGTGAAGTCCTTCCACGTATTACGCAACGTTTTAATATGATCAACGAACTTTTGCCGAAACTGTTCAGGGCTTAACTTAAATTTTCTCAGTAGCAGTTGTTTAACGTGCTTATAGTCGTTAGCTTTCTGTTCTGATTCACGGGCAATTAATTGAGTTATTTCATAAGGCAATAGACCCAACAGCTGAGAAACCCAGTTTTGTTCTTCTAACCCAATACGTTGTACCTGTCTCTCAAATAAAACTAAATAAAAACTTATATCACCTTCATTCAAATCATACTTATGCATTAATTTACTCATATCACAAATATTACTTCTACTAACATTAGAAGAAACAGAATCATTTACATTACTACTTCTGATTTCCGCTTCTATTTTCAATTTTTCTAGTTCAAAAGTTTTTTGCTTATCTTTTTCCATAATTTCCATTTCAAATGCTCTTTGCTTATCTTTTTGTAAAATTTCTAACTTTTCCCTGTCTAAACGATCATTTATAATTCTATCTAGCATTTGTTTAGTAAAGTCTCCGTTATAATTCTTACTATTCAAAATCATATCTCTTAAGCCTACAATTTTAATATCAGAAGTGACATCTACATCAAGTTCCAAAGCAAGTTCTTTTAAATCACATTTTTTGCCTCTTGCCAAATAAGCCATCTTAGACTTCAATTTTCAAATACTAATACAATAATTATACTTAAGTTCTTTCCGTTTAATACTTAGACATAACATAAACAGTTTATAAATTCACGTACCTTTCTACTTTCAGTTTTGGCGAGTTTCCACATTCAGTTTAGGCTTAGCATACGTTAAGGCAATACGTTGTTAAATCTAGATAATAATTCTAGTTTATCCCACTTCTGAAATGTTAGCATTTAATTAGTTCCTTTACTAAAAACACATTCCGTCAAACATTAATTGTTAGTTACTTGCTTTATTCAGAAACATTACCGTCAACATTACTGCTCAAAAACTTACAGTTCAAAAATATTATCGTTCTGAAAAAAAATGTTGTTGCCAATCGGGAAAATACATTTTTAAAAAAAAATTAATATGTTGTGTTTACATTATATTCATCTATCATCTTTAAAAGATCTAATCATGCTTTAAGATCCAGAATTATTTGAACAGGATGATTTTTATAACTAGATATTTGGGATATCATATTTACTACTGGTATTTACTTGCATTGGGGATTTTCACAGTTTCAGATATAAGTTATTTTATAGGTAGCTTTTTATTGTTTAGACTGTCTTATTCCTCCACATCAAAATTCAAACTTTTTGTTTGGATTAAATAATTTAAGAATAACTCAGAAAATCATATCTTGTCGCATTTCTTCATATTCCAGGCTTAGCCCATAATTAAACTTAGATGCCGATTTGCTAAATCTATCCAGCAATAACTGTTGCTATTACATGAATAACCTTACCTGAGAGCAACTGTACGGTTCTACGGGAAATTAAATTTGGATACAGCAAGACAAAAACTTGCACTATGCCTCGATAAACATTGTAATGAGAAATGGAACAGGGCAAACTTTATATAGGAAACCAAGCAAGAAAAGTAATGCAATATATTTCATTTACAGACATTTGATGCTATTCTAATAGTCTTTTGTGCATTAGATTTGCAAGAACAGGTTCTAGACAACCGCCATACTTTCCAAATTCAGTTCATAGACTTTGAAATGCTTGTCATGATCAACTTGAATCCATCTGAATATTAATGGTATTTAATACAGCAGAAATTGCAGTAAGGATTAAAATTCAGGTTAATGGAAAACAGTACAGAATCAATGAAGCAGTTCCCCAGCAAATTCAGTTTACCCATAAATGTAAATCATTACCCATAAACATAAATCAATGTCAGTATCTTAGTTTCAACTATTAAGTTTAATCCGCACTTTCCATGACCCCTATCATAATGGCACGAAGATTATCACCAAATTAGTTTGAAATAAAGTAAAATGACTCTTGCTTGGAAGAATGTCCAATGACTCCAATGGCAGTATTTTCCTCAGTCATATATAAATCAAAAATCGTTACATATGGCCTATGCACAGCTCTTCTTGTAACAAATAAACTAGTTAAGTGATCACTCTTAATGTAAATGTCAGTCCAGTTTTCAAATGTAAGAAATATAAATAATGGTGATACAATAAGACTTGTAAAAAATATCATTTATTAAAACATGACAAATGAAAAACAGAAAGCTGAATGCAGTTTCTCTCCTATTGGCAACACTGTGCTATTTGTATATATTTTGTTATGATTTCTAACTTTATTTACAAATTTATAATATTGTCTACATTAAATCTGTAATATTATCTGCATTAACTATATGCAATTTCATGAATTCATGAATTTTTATGTACTTAGCTAAAGCAACAGCGCCAATGTCATTTTACTTTTACTTAAAATGTGTTCTTGGATCTAATTACAGGCTAAAAAAAAAAATTAAAAAAAAAATATCCCAATATATTAGTTACGTTTTGGTGAGACATAAATCTATATTTAGAATAACGAACCATTGTTTATAAATATATGTTACATATATTGCATTCTTGATTTTAATTCAGCCCATCAAAATAATGTCTTAAAACTTTTCAGTAACGGAAAAACACCCATCTTTCTAGTGTTCAGAAAACTAATATTTGAACTCCATCTAGCCCTAGTGAATCGCGACTTTTTAAAATTAATAATTTTTTGGATGTCAATAAAACTACTCTTTCATCTAAACACCTTCGTTCTGTTTGTTCCTTCTGTCTTGCCCCTTTCTTCAAGGACTGACACTAAGTGATGGTTAGGATTTGAAAACTCTATATATAAAAAGGATGCAACTTCAACAAACCCATCACACTTTAATTGTAGCTTTACTTTTTTAATCTTCATTCAATAAATTATATGTCTGCTCAGTATTTTCACAGAAAAAGGACAATACAGTTATTAAAATGCACCTTAAAAAACTGAAATCTAAGAAGGTAAGTTATTAAACAGATCATAAAAAATTGAAACCTGAAAGGATCAGTAATACATATTACCTCATTATTTATACATATATCAAATACTGATCTCTTATTTTTTTTTACTTCTTTAATATTATGGTAATGATTAGATAATTATAAAAACGAACAATAAAGTACACAATTGTAGAAATCTAGTGATAAAATCTGTGTACTAAATTTACAAATTAAACATATATAAATTATAAACTTAAAAAAGGTGTTTCTAATTAAAAAATTAACATTTTTAGTCAAAATGATTATAAAAATGTAAAAGAAAGGGCTTTTTGTAATTAAGACAGAATTTAGCTTTTTAATTATTGAACACTTACAGCTATTGTACCAAATCTGCATCCTAAAAGGGTACATTAATAAAGATTTTTAAAAAGTAATAATATTGAAAACTCGTATAATTAATCAGATATTTTTAAACAGCTTCATTACTAAAGAAATTAAAATTGTATTAAAATTTGCCGAATTTTTATAGAAAATTCCTAGGTACAAATGATAAGATTTACTTTCTGAGAGGCTATATCTTCATTTAACATCTTTTCCTCAAGAGAGCATTTGTTTATTGCTTCTTTTTTCTTATCTATTTCGCTTGATATATTGCCTAATTTATCTTGGTGCTCCACTAATTTTCTTTCTCTATTCCCCTTGATGTATCTGCAAATATAAATGAAAACTTCAGTATATCTTAAAGTAATGAAATAGAACGTTTTTCCCAAAAAGACATTACATTGGAATGCATATTATATTGAAATACACATAAAAGCAATTTTTCAGAAGGAAAGAAAATCATATCCCCCCTTTTTTTTGTGATTGTTGTTGTTAGTCCAAAGGGGCAATGTGCACCAGAAGGACTATTAATTTTGTAATGCCATTTTGCATTGATTCACTATATCGGTTCACTTTTCAAATTGTTGCCACCAAATATTAGAGCCCTGTATTATATTTAAAGAAATTAAATAATGAAGAATCTGCATAAATGTCCGTACATAGGCTATTTTTTTTTCAACCTCCGATTGGCTATAATGTATCAAATATGAAGGTTGCTACTTTCATATCCGACAGATTTTTGTTGTGCTTTTTAAAAGATTTAATCACATGAAATAGGCTGTTTTATGTCATCCGTTTTAGACTACAATCACGTAATATATTTTAATTTAACATCTGAAGAGAGCTTCTTTCCAACCTTTGCCACCTTTTCAGTGTTAGGAATATCAGAAATCATAGGATAATACGTACAATGTTATTAGTATTTATAGTATTTATTTGGCTTATTATTCTATAATGTACTACATTAGACTCAGCCAATAATTTCCAAAAAAATAAGTTTGAAAATATATCGTATTTTGTCAGAATAGCATTAAACTTAAATGAAATAAATTACTATAAAAATGTATTTTAATGCAAATTTTTAATATACAACAGTTGACCAAAAAAATCAATGCACTGTACCGATCAGATAAATTTTAAAATGCAAAGCTTCTTACTTTTGTATTTCTCTTGATATATCTTCAAGAACCTCCATTTCTTTATCCTCTTCTTTAATCTATTAAAATACCAATTTTAAAATATTATCATTTATCAGCATTATACCACAGGATTCTAGATATTCAGACCAGCTGGAGCTACATTATATTCATATAACTGCACTATAGTTACTATTTAGATAAAATTTATATTTACTATCAGGAAGTGAGGCTTTTTATATTTTATTTCAGAGCAGAGTATACAGTTAGTTTTTGCGATATTTTAAAAATTGGTATGTATTATCCCGTCAGTTGTGAACCTGGCACCAAGCAGCATGATTTAAGTTCTGAATAAGAAATAAGCTAATAACATACTCAATATTTGTGCATTCATCTAAGATAATTCCAATTTATTCCCAAAAGACCACATTTTATTTTTATGAATAAGGATATAAATTAACTTTTATTGCTTCCCCCCTTACATTTTGAATTTAAAAAAAAAAAAAAAAAAAAAAGGAGATTAAAATTTGGAACCTGCTTTCTACAAAATATCAAGGAGAGGATTATTTTCAAAGTTATGGGATCCAACCATCAAAAAATGAGCATCAGTGGACACACACAAAATTCCATGTAACGCAAATGACTAGTGCACCATTGTAAAAGCTTTGCTAACTTTCATTGTTCGATGGTAGCCAACTTTCACATACTAACATGCAAGTATTAATAGTATACAGGATAGTATGTAAGTATTTTAAAATTTTATAAGATCTTATTTTTACCTATAAAAATGCATACCAAAAAGAACACATCAAAATGCTAGTTGAAATCAACTGACAGCAGTTACTCTGAAAAAACTGGTTACATAAAGAAGAAATTAACCTAATACAGTACAAAGTCTTTAATCCGGACTCGTCAGGACTTCGGTGATTCCGGATTAGGGGTTTTTCTGGGTTGTAGATCATCAATTTAAATCTGGTAAGATGGCATGCAGAAATTATAAAATTAAAAATATGAAACCGTAATTTATGAAATAAAGAGCAATTATGATCTAAAGGGTATCATAATTTACAAAAAAAAGCTTAATATTTATTTGTTTACTTTATTAAACATTTCTTTCAATGTAAGTTGTTTAAGTTGCTTTGTTTTTTGTGCTAATACTTTCTCTTTAATTCTATAAACAGACATAATTTCTCGTTCAGTTCCACTGTTCAAGCCCTGTAATTGCTGTGTCGAGAATACTGACTAAATTGTCAATCGAAATTTTTTCGTTTCCAATGACCCTCTCTATCACTTTCTTCGCTATCAGAAGCGGTACATCGAAACATGCTTTCGCTTTGTAGATCCTTTGGCAGCTCCAGAATTGGAAACTCTTTTTGACATAATCGAAAGTTCAAGCTTACTTTTATAAAATTGCTCTAACAGTCTGCAAAACATAATAAGCTGGCTCCAATTAGAAGATTAAGGAACAACGCAATCTGCAACATTAACTGAAATAGATAATTAGATAATTTTAGCCTAGCTTATACCATCCGTTATACATTAAACGCGCATACGAAAACACATATGCGCATGCATGCGCAGAAAGTTTGTAGCTTTGAGGCCCTGATTATAGATCATTCTGGATTATGGACATCCGGATTAAAGAGTTTGTACTATCACTACCTTTATTTTATCTATTTTTAAGCACTTGCTACAGTTATATAATGTCTCATGGAGGTACTCACAAGACACTATTACTCCATTAATGTGCTAAGTTATGTATATATATTTAAGGCCAATTTATGTCATCCACATTCTTCTAAATTAATTTATTAGCTTCTAAAAATGTGTACAATACTTTATCTATATATTTATATTAATAAAATCAATGAACTTCTCAATAAATTAACTGCAAGCTTAATTCTATTTATCCAAAAAGTTAAAATAAATAATTCAGACAATTGAAATTTGGATATCAGGAGTTTAGATAGATGACACTTGAGAAAATTATAAATAAAATTCTTACCTTTGATCTGATTACTTCAAGTTCCTGTTCTTTCACTTTCAAAGCAGCTTCTTTCTCTTTATTTAATTTATTTAATTGAGTCTGTAAAAGATTTGTAACAATTAAGCAGATGTATTTATATCAATTGACTTGATAATAAACTGAAGTACTGAATAACAAAATAAATTAGTGTTTAAGAAGAATTTGACAAAGAGCTGTTAAATTTAATTTGGTAATTACGATATAAATCTTAATTCCCAAATGCATTCAAATCCCATACTTAAAAATTAAATATTCCTTCAAACAGTTATGAACATTTGTCTGCTTCAAGAAATTATTTTAAAAGTACATCTTCAAAACATAAATGATGCATGAAAATGTACAAAAATGTCTAAATAAAGTAAACTTATTCGTTCTGTCTCTAACAGATTATTATTATTCCCACTCATAAAGCACTTTTTTTTTTCAAAGAAAATATACTGTAACAAGTGTCACTAAGATAATTCTAAAAAAAAAAAAAAAAATAGTTAAATAAAATAAAAAAAAAAACTTTAGAAATGAGGAAAATTCATGTAAAATATATTTAAAAAAAACTCTTTTTTCATTAAGATATATCAAATACTGAAAACCACAAATGAACTATTAATGGCCAACCTTGAAATTTTAAAAACTGGGAGGTTTTCACCCTATACAGCTATTCAAAGGAACTCCAGACTGACTTTATAAGGTATACTTGGTTATAACGCAGGATTCAGGTTATTCAATTATTTATAATACAACTGTGATGTAAAATATATTACTATTAGATATTCTAAATTTTATGTTTTTTTGGATGATTTCCTTTTAAAATTTTCTTATAAAAGACTGAGAAAATCTTGAGTAGGGAAAAAAAAAAAAATTTGTTTATAAAAGTGCTTTTAAATATGATGAAAATAAAATTAATAATTAATGTATATAGCATTTGTATGGCAAAGTTAAGTAATGTACCATATATTGAAGTACACAAAACTAAATACAAATATTAATTAATTAAACTTTGCTTGAATCTTCATATAAAGATTTACAAACATTTACAATAGATTCATAGTGCTCAGATCAAATGAAATATAATAAGAGAAGAATCAATAAATTGTAATAAGAAAAAATTCAGAGGAAATAAAGTTTAATAAGAAAAAATATTCTGAAAATCATTAGAGATGGGGGATGAAATTTACTAATTTAGATTTTATTAATTCTAAAAATTTCATTTACTGCTGAAAAACATTTTCATTAATAAAAACTAAAAATTAAAAATTGAGAGATTTGGTAACCTACACAGAGATGTGATGAAAAACCAGCAAAACTGGCAGCTCTGTAATGCATTTATTGCTGTCAACCACTATTAATGAAAGCCTTACACCTAACTTAGCTTAGTTAATGATAATCAAAATTTTCTGCAAGTAAACATGGAGGAAATTCATTGCTGATTTTTTAGCAGAAATGATTATTTTAAGCTCCCAATGCAGTGAAATTTCAAACACTATTCAAGGTTGTTTATTACTTTTAAAAGTTATCAAGCACTTTATTAAAAGAGTACTTCCTTTTTAAAAGCATTTGAATCATAAGATTGTTCTGACTGATGAACTTTATACTAATAAACTATAACATAAAAGTTTTCTCTGTTTTCATGTAAATAATTAGAGTACTGATTTAGCTGCTTTACAAGGTATTTTCTCCCTCCCTTCTATGTGCCTTCGTGGTGTAATTGGATAGCACATCCAGTTAGCAGTCGAAAGCTCCAATGTTCGAATCCTTGTGAGGGCATATATTTTTCCTTCTCCTGCATCAATAAACCTAATGATCATAGCTTATCAGGGAAAATTCCTTTCAGACCTATGAAACTGCAAATTTTTATGAAAAAGTAAGCACAGGAATCATAACTATTTTAAAGGCATGACTATAATTACATTTAAAAAGTAATAATAATTCTTACTTCTAAAGATGTCACAGTTGACTTAGCTTCCTGAAAAAATGAAACAGCTTTATCAAAAAGTTATAGGCACAAAGTGTACTTCTTTGTTAATATTTAGGTATTTTGAAAATTAGAAATATCACACAATAAGTATATGCAAAAATGATGAAAAAAAACTTATATGTAGAATATGAATCAGAAAAAATAACATACAAAATTTAATTTTGCAAATATATGATAATTGAAACTATACATGAAATACTGAATAAAATACACGAAAATGTCAAAGCATGGATAAACATAAGCATTAGAAAAAAGGATAATATCTATTACTAAAATACTACATTAAAAGCAAGATGGAAAGCTAAATGAAATAACTCTCCGGTGATTTGCTTTTGTAAGAATATAATTTTCAAATATCTCACGTATGGAATAAAACAAATGAAATTCAAACATAAAAATAAGAATATGTAAGATATAAAAGAAAACAAGTGAAATATGAGATTAAATACATAATTTTTTCTCATAAGTACAGCTAAACTTCCTTATGACAAACACTCACAGTTCCACATGATTTGCTCTTCAGTTCTTAACTTTCCTGATTTGTGATGATAAAAACCATCACACAGTGATTTGCCCAAGTATACTCAGTGTCCTCAAACACTTAATATAAGTTTAGTCCAAACGCTGCAAGTGAATACTCCACTTTCACTGCACAACATACTTTCCTCCCCCCCCCCCATAAAAGTGACCACTACCAATCTGAGACAGCACGGTTGCGGTTTAACACAATAGGCTTTCTACTTTGCAAAGGAAGAATGCATGGAAATTAGCTATATTTGAAGCAGATGGTAACATATTTCAGACAGGTTTTTGTTCAGTTTGCTTACCACTGCAGAATGAAATTAATTTTATTAAGCTACCATTTAAAGGGTTAAAAAGGTTATAGACTAACATTGGTGTTCAATACGCTATAAATACTTAAAGTTCACCTATGCAGATTCTCATCTATCGGTGATTAATACCATGAGAAATTTTACTGCATGATAATACACAAATTTAAAAAATACAGTCAAACTCTATAAAAACTTCCAGAGATCAAAAGTTTTGGTTTAATATTTCTGATCTGACTATGAAAAATGGATTATCTCACAAAAATATGCACTGTTTAGGACTGAGTAAAGGGAAAAAAGATTAACATTGTCACATCTACCAAAAGAAGTTATTAATAAATCTAATTAAAATGCAGTTATTAAATTAATTGTTTGTTCAGTTTCTCCAAAATGTCTAACAAATTCATTAGCCTTTTCCTGGAGCATTTGCTTGATATTGGCAGATTATGGCTTCTTTGAATGCCATACTATTTCAACAATGCTTCTTCAACCTCCCTGTATTCCATTTCTCAACTTTTTTCTTGTATCCAAGTTTTCTCTAACAGAAGAAATTATAGAATTTCAATTTTTTTCATATACCAACTGCACATTTTGATAAACTGTATTTCCGGCAGATATCAATTTGGCTGCATTCATTTTGTATTTTTTAAATGATGTTGACCTTATCTTCAATGTAGAAGCTTCCCATTTACTGCTTTCAAGTGGATGAACTTTTGACACAGAAATAAAGGGCAAAGAGCTTGATCAAAGAATACATAAGAGTTTACTCTTCTGAAAAAATATGAAAAAGATAATTTCATCATTCTATGACATCCAGTGAAAATACAATCATTTTCCAAAAGATTTGTATGATTGCAACACAGAATTCAATACTTTACAAGAACATCTAAGTCTGGCAAAAGACCTACACAATGGCAAAATCCTTATTATTGGGATTGTTCTTTCCTAAAACAAGAATTCATTGTGAAACCACAAGCTAAAGAAAGCACTACTTTCTCTTCCCCTGAATAACAAAAATTATAAAATTTCCACCATAGCACCAACCTTGAATAGAGTTCTGTCTGGAAGCACAATCGAAAAATTCAAATTGAAACAGAGGACCCATTCATACTTTTTGGTTCAACACAGTCATGTGCACCATGTGGTGTCCTAAGATTATAAGGTATTTCTCTCAATAAAACTCGCATAAATTCTGGGAACATATGACAAACACAAAAAAGTTTCAAACAAAGATATCCACACAGTTCGCTACATCAAATTTTCATATTCTTGGATATTCACTACTAGAAAGCTCGGCAGTCATACGAAATGACCGCTGTTCTAGATATTATAAATTGTAATTAAAATTATTCATGCCTGGTAATTCAAACTGAATTATCCAGGGAAGACGGCAAGGAAGCCCCTTTGCTTACTGCCCCAAAGGGTTTCCCCCTTCTACTTGCTTAATTGCTCAGAGTAGAGTGCAATGAAGGAAACCACTGGCGATACATTTCTTAAAAGCCACCACTAGCTCAACAAATAAAGGTGATTTAAATAATAAAATGTTAATTCACATGTCAACGATCTCTTTGTACACAACATTTCTTGTGTAGATCTTTCCATCATTTTTAAGCTTGCCTTGCAGAGGACCATCCATTATTTTTAATTTTACTTACATAAAGTTGACCATGTCCAAATGCAGGCTCAGGTAAAAAAATCCCAACACGCTTAAGCGTTTGTCCCTGAGACTTATTGATGGACATAGCATAGGTTAGTTTTACAGGAAATTGTCTACGTCTCAATTGAAACGGCAACCCTCTGGCACGGCAACTTCACTAGGCTAGTACACTTACGCAAGCAACCAATAAACTATCGGCGACAAACAGACACTTAAGCTGCATATAATAAAGATATTTATTTATTTCATTTTATTTGTTTTTTCATTGTTGCCGGTTCCATATTTCCAAATTCTATTATCTATAGATGTTAAATTTATTTATTAAATGTTCAATGCACATGCTCTTGTATTTTTTATTTTTCCGGCTTAGCTTTCTCATAATATTCGTCACACGCTGCAATGCACAGCGAATAAAACAATTTACAGTTACGCAAGCAACCAATAAACTATCGGAGACAAACACTTAAGCCGCATATATATAAGATAACAGTATAAAATAACATTAAGCATATAGGATACTGGATAGGACTAAAAGATTAATTAATTTTATCCTTATTATAATCACTATCATTATTCGTTATTCTAAGACAAATTTGTTACAGAGGGGTTTATCTGTAATTCATTCCTAGACCAAAGAATATAGTTTGATATAAGTTATAATAAAGTCAGAGTTAGAGCTGTTGTATCAGGCAAATGATTTTGTCAGACAATAAAAATGTTTGTATTTAATGAAATATTAATGAGGAAATACAATAAAAGCTCAACTAACTAGAAGGATTCAGCAATGCCAGATGCCGGACACGTGAAAATTCTGGAGAGTCAAGAGTACAAAAAATGCGATTCAAGGTAGAAATGATAAATGAATGGAAGAAAAAATTTCAGTCTACAATTTAAAAGAAAAAAAGTCTTTTTTGTTATCAACTTAAATATCAAAAGTCTATATTTATCAGTATGTTAAATTTCTTCTAGTAGTTGATTCCTCGATATTATGATTTTTAAACAATTATGTTATATCGACCATGAAAGTTGATCCCACCAACTGGCACCACCAAACATTCCAGCAAAAACTTGAAAGACGCGATCTAACTTTATCTAATTTGATAATCAACAGACACAAATTAAGGATATAGCATATAAAAATCTTAAAACACTTGTTGTGATATTATAATATAATAAAGAATAACATAATTTTGTAAATACTTTGCTACATGTTGTTCATTTAGTGCAAGTTCTAAAATTTTAATCTTTTCAAACAGATAAGTATCAGTTAACTTACATGCTTCATCATAAAACATGAAATGTCTTATTGAAAATTAACTACAGAAAACCAAGATGAAGATCTTAAGATTGCAATGGGTGTCATGCTTATCTATAGCTTGTGGTAAATCACACTGTTTGGTAACAGCGAGATTTTGTTATGAATCATAGACCTAGACGTGTTTCATGATGGTTGTACGAGTCTCTCATTGTTTAATTTTTTCATTTAAAAAAAATCTTCTAAAATTTTAAAACACTCCAGTTACTTGAATGCTAAATAGTTGAGCAATTGCCATAATTAAAATAAATGACTATTATATGTGATAGTGAAATTATTAGCATTTACATATGATAATAATTATACTATTAAAATTATGATGCAAGTAAATATACATTATATTTACTTACATCATAATTTTAAAATGAGTGGCTTAGCTCCATGAGAATCTCAGAAGAATGGAAAATTTTCATATTGAACTATAAAAGAGTTTATGTCCCCCCCCCTCACTTATCAAAAGTTCCCCACAGCATGCAAGAATACTTTTTTACTTATCTTCCAGATCCAGCTCATGAAGCTCATCAGCTGGATCAATTTTTTCAAAGACAATCATCTCAGCTTTTGTCAGATTTAATCCTTTGCTTAGTTTCGAAATAATCACAGTTTATTCTGTCGCGTAGAATAAGTTTCTTTAAGAATGCTTTGGTTCCAAAATCGTAGACAATTACTAACATGAGTTCCAGGATATTCAACATCCATTTATAATTAATTGTCTCTTTGGCATAACAACTCCAATAACAAGAGCATTTGATCAGCTTTCATATTAATTGCAAAATTCATAACTGCTATAAAAAGGAGGCATAGATTTTTCTAATGCCTTTTACAAGTTTTTGCACAAATTCATACGTTGATTCCCCTAAAGATGTTTTTTTCTGTTAAGTCCAGATTTTGACCTATGGTTGCCTTTAAACTGGCAGAAAGATATTTAGCATAAACCATTTAATTACAGATATAATAATCACTGTAACTATCTTGTTCATTCTGTGATCTGACTATGTGACACTGATTGAAGCAGACAAGTGGTGCTTATGGTCAAAAGGGGGGATTCATGTTTCGGGTCAAAATTCCACATGATTGACTGAACTTATTATTGACTATTAACATCCCCGTAAAAGCCTAGTTTCAAGATCGGGAATAATGCTCGAGCATGACATATGGTCAACATAAAAGTAGTCATCCAAATCTTGAAATTTAGTTTTCAGATTACTGAAAGGCTAAATTTGTTTTTAACAGCTTGTAGCCTCTCTGAATAATAAATCATAAGCACAAAGTGTTACCTGAAAATTAACACTTCTCTTTCACTTAAAAAAAAATGAGCAATTTGCAATTTATTTTTCACTTCCTTATCACAAACTTTTATGCTGTAAATAAAAGCATGCCTGGGAGTCCCAGCGAGAGCACTGCACATATTTCATTCTTCCTACTCCAAAAAACTTAATGACTCAGCAAGTGGTGCCCGAATTGAAAGATAGTAAACAATAATTTGTCACCACCAGGTTTTAGAGATTGGGTCCCCTCCCTCCCCATTAATCTTTAAGAGCGGAAGTATGTACGGCATTTTCTGTTTCCTTACCATGTACCTTCATGACGTAAGTGGAAAGTACATCTGGTTAGCAATCGAAAGGTCCGGAGTTTTAATTCTGGTGAGGGCATTATATATTTTTTTATCTTTATTGCTTTGAAAACCTAACAATTCTCTAATATTTTCCTTTAAAAATTTAATTTCACTGATGCTGAAGGCAGTATAGTCTTCTAAATTTACTTTTTTCTCAAAACAATTAGGGAACTAATTACATGACTTATTCTGCATCAGCACTTGCAGCAGAGCATGACCTTTGAGATACAACCCCAAAAGTGGTCAGAAACTTTTATTAAGTCTTCAAATGTTGGCATTAATGTTGTTAATTTTTGTATCATTATGTTTATGGACTATTTCAGGCTAAGTGAAACTTCTGACACTTCTCATAATTCAATGAGACAGACACTTGTGAATATAAAATAAGTGTCTTCAAAAAATACATATTTAATTACAAACCTTTTCAATCCCTTAGCCATTTATCTGATCACATACAGTCTCCAAAATAAGATAATTCTTCCAATGCACACAGATTAAAATATTGCACACCACTGCACCATAGTGCATGGAAATAAAATGCAAGTTTACAATGTTAAATCACTAAAGTATGAAAAATGATACATTTCCCCTACATTTTTCATTTATGAAATATTCTTGCGATAAATTCTTTTGTTCAGATATATAAATACAAAGAGCATGAATTTAATGCCTAACTAGAAGCCTTTTTTTAGTATTGAGCTTTAAGTAAAGTTTTCTTAAAATTAAAAGCTTTAATATCAAACAAATATTTCTACATTAATTACTATCAAAATTTCAGATTTTTAATTTAATTAAATTCAAACAAAATTTTTGATTCAATAAACAAAATAATAATAGAACTCAAATATTATCTTCTTTTATAACACTAAAATAAATTTATAAGGATAAGTCCAAGCCAAAAAAGCAATTTTTGAAGACCTAAAACATCAAAACTTTTCCCGACATCCAACATAAAAGAAAACCACATTAAATTGAAAAAACAAATAAATAAATCTATGAAATGTTACACCGGAAGCAAGGAAGAATCATTACTCCTTAAACTATATAAGTCTCAGCAATATTTTTAGAGAGGAGAAGGTTGTTTTAAACATAGTAATAAATTATATACTGGCATCAATTTAAAACTAAAGTGTACTGTATGTAAAAAATTCATTTTGAGATTCACTTGTTTCATTAATTTTTACTACTGAAGAATTTTACTATTTTCAAAGCATGATTTGACTGTTTCATTTAAACACTAATTCATTGTTTCACTTAAACACTAATTCGAGAATAATTTATCCATTAAGTAATATATATGGCTCATTTTTCAAATGGAAATTATCTTTTTATGCTAGCAATCTTGCACAAATGGATTTAAAGTTTCTAGACTTCCATAATGGCTAGGTAAGCCTTCGTGCTGCTAGGCTTTAAGATTGACATCTTGAAATGATAATATTAATATTTCATACAGATGCATCAATATATTTTCTAAAAATTCAAACCAACATACACCAACACACACACCAAAAAAAGATGGGATTTTATTAGAAGTGGTTACCAGTTATAAACAACATATATGTCTGTGAATACCTTTACATTCAGTTTGTATGTAATAAGGATCCCTGATGAAAAATGCATACATGATAATAATAATAGTAATGTAATTGCTCATATGTGATAAAAATTCAAATACTGTAAAAAGAATACTATCTCTATGCAGAAAACACTTTTCTCTCTCTCTTTAATTTCAAGCAAACATAATATAAAATCAAGCTCAGACAAAAAGGTTTATGCAGAATGCTGGTGAAATTAATGGAGGTTGATGAAATTAAAGCAGAAAGGAGGGTAGTTATCATTAAACCAATGTTTCCTACACATGATCAGACGATAATGGTTAAGAAAAAATAATGATGGTTATGATGACAGAGAGAAAGAAACGTATGCTAGGAAATTTGAATTTGATTTGCTTTACAGACACTGCTATAACGATAGATGCTCAAAAAAATCTAAGAACGTTAATCTAGAAAAAGTTGTATATATGCAACCATATAGACAGTAAGATTAGCTATTAGTGCATAGATGCTGCATGAAAAACAGTTTACACTATAAATTTTTTTAAATGCATGAAAAACATTAATTCTTGAATTACTAATTTAAATTTAATTATAAATGATCCTTAATGGCATAATTTTATGAGTACAGAATACTATTTTATCAAATTATGCATAACCAGGAGATTTCTTTTATTTATCATATATCTATATATCATTTATTTACATTGCATTTTCTTAAAACTCTTTTAAAAAGCATTGCAAACTTTTATACCTTTGCAGCTTCAGCTAAATGGGAGTTTTCTTTTATCAAAGCTTCATGCTGTTCAATCAAGGAACTTTTTTTCTGTAAGTCAGTATACATTTTAATTTTTTTAGCCTTTAAATCATTTATCCTTCCTTTCAATACTTGCACTTGTTCTCTGAAGTCATTAATCTTCTGTTGAATCAAATCAATTTCTTGAGCTATGCACTTCCTGTCAGGATCAATAAAAGCTTTAAAGTATATAATATTATTTACACATACACTGTTAAATGAAATTGTGTATAGTGAAATCTTAAACATAAAAGACTTTAAAAACATTTTGAATACACAGTAGACTTCTGAAATAATGAAACTGTAAAGACTAGCAAAATAAACACATGAAATAAAAAATTTGCAAAAGGAATAGTATTAAAAAGGCCAATATAACAGTGCATTAAAAATAAGCAGGTTTTATAAACACAAAAAACACCATAAAGTGAGATCATTTAAGACTTACACTTCTTGCTGAAGAGAATTTTGTTCTTCAACAGCTTGTTGAACATTCCGTGAAAGATCTAATAAATGAAAGAAAAAAATAATTTGAATTATTTTAAAAATTATTTCCAACTTGGATTAATGAGTTAAATAAAGTCAAGCTTCAGTTTAATGAAAGTATATTAGTACCTTTATTAGCAATCTGTGATTTTAAAAATGTCAAATTTCTTGTAAGTCGTTCTATATCACGCTGAGTTTGACCAATCTGAATAACATCAGGAATAATATTAGATGCTGTCTTCAAGTCACTGTTTATGTCATCCAAGACTTCCTCTAACTATAGAACCAATGTAATGTAAAATTTTATTTTCACATTAGATTTAAACATAATCAAAGAAAGCAGAGTGACACTGTTAATATAACATTATGTTAAACGAGTTGTAAAATTTATACACTGACATTTACATTCTAGACATTAAGAACACATATTAGTATAGTACAATATGACTATCATTTTGCATTATGTACCAGCCTTCTTCACTGTGTAACATTATTTTGAACAAAAATGCACCATGGTTAATAATTAATAAGGTTTTGGATGAAAATACACATTTAATTACATACTTAAATTTATATGAAAGCTAGAAGAGAGCCATATGATACTTATGCAAGTGCAAAATTAACAATTTCTGACATGAAATAGAAGAATATGTAGTATGTATAACCTAAAGCCCTAGTCTTCAAACTTTTTAATTATACACACCTCTTATAAATATAATATAAATAATTATTTATCACAAATATTCCTGACTAAAAAAACAAGGTTTCATTTTAATATATGAATTATTTACAAGCTTATACACTTGTCAAAATTATTTGTTAACATACATTTATGAAAGAATGCAATTCTGATTTCATACATATAAAAAGCTGGTTTTGAATATTGGATAAATATTTTATGGTAGCTAGCTAAAAATCTAATTCCTAATACGATTTTTTTTTTAATATCTGAATTTAGTATATATCCCAGCTGAGTTAAAAAAGGGGGATACTGAAGAATAAAATACTTCTGTAAGTTGATCCAAATGAAATGGCCAACTTTAAAGATGAGCCCCCCCCCCAAAAAAAAAGAAAAAAAAAAGAAAGAAAGAAAAAGAATAACAGTTCCATCAAGTTATCTTCATCAGCAACACATCATTGCCAACATGTAGCAAAGACATTTATATCACATTTGTAAAAACCAGTGTGATGAAGTCCTTTACTGTTGACAAACTGATTCATCATTGGGAAATATTTCTTACACTAAATATGGTTCAAGTGATGGAAAAAATTGGCAATCTGTTGGGTAATTGTTAGGAAATATTAAAAAATGAGGGACAAGTTTGCATCCACAATTATTGACTTGATGTATAGTTGACAATGTCATACGTAGTCAGACATTATCTTAAAGAAATAAGAATATGTTTTTATTAACAATTACAGCTTTCTTAAAGCATAAGTTGTCATGCATTTTGCCAAACCTGCTGTACAATAGCAAGCTGCATTTATTGTTCTTCTCATTAAAGGAATGAATTATAAATAACACCAGCAGATCACCATACAGTAAAAAAGAACTTCTTTTGAAAAGTGCCATTCGAGTCCTCCCGCAGTATCTTTTGCTCACAACAGCAATGAACATGATTGTCGGAGAATATCCACTTCTCATCCTCAATTACAATTTGGTGCAGGAACCTTTTTTTTTTTCTTTACTTCTTCTTAAAAGAGAAAAGCATGCCTCCAAACACCATTCTTTGTTTAAATCACACCCTAGTTGATCTTCCTTACTTTTTCTTTTATTGTCAATTGACATGAAATGGCTGAATAATGTTTATTTAGTGAATGAATGATCTTTTAAGCAGTTTATTACAGATGCATCACATGCCTTATTAATGTTTTCTTTATTCATGTTCATGCAGACTCTCCCAGTTTGAACTTGTGAAAAGTACAGCAGCATTAACTAACTGGGTTCTGTGATTGACTTAATGTTGGTAATATTTTATATGTAATACTTGATGAATGAAATAAATACTGTAAATGCATCATAAACACATGACACATGCGATGTGAAAAAAAAATTGTATAAACTTTAGTGCTTGCTATAACCAGTGTAAACCTAACATCATTCAGCAGCCATTTCTTTTGCAACAACCAATATTTCAATCTATAAATATATATATATCAAGAAAGATAGATAGATAGATAAATAGATCTAAACACAAATGCCTCACTCTATTAGCTTATTCTATTGTTTGCATACTGAAAATATTCATCATTCAGTCTGAAAATTTTTTATGCAGCTAAAATTCTTCTGAAATTCAACGCTATTTTATTAACTATTTTTGAATAATTTATTAGATATTGAAAAATTGTTAAGAAATAATACATACAAAACCCATCAAAAACCTTCTTAAAAATTTCATAATGGTTTTATAAAATTCTTGATCTTCTAAATCAGAAATTGACCCTATAATTGCCTTTTCCACTGCAAGTTTCTTGTGGTGTAAAACTGGTAGCATATCCAGCTACCATCCAAAAATCCATGGATTGATCCCAAGTGAGGGCATCACTGACTTCTCATGCTTTCTGGCTCAAAAAGAAAAATCTAAAGTGGCCCCCAACTAAAACGTGGTGGATTGATTAATTCATCACCACCATTTGGATTCAACGACCGGTTCTTCTCCCTCCCCAGTCACTTTAAGTTGAACAGAATAAATAAAATTTTCACTTTGTGAACTGCTCTCATATGTAACTGAAAGCACATCTGGCTAGCACCGGAAGATCCGAAGTTCAAATTCGAGCAAAAGCATACCTCACTTTCATACTTTCAAATTGATAAAAAACTAATAGCTCTATAACCTCATATCTGACTTCATTATATAATGCCTTTTTCACAACTTTATTTGGCAATTTTAGGTTGTGATGAATGACAAAATAAGATTATTAATGAAAAGTTAGTAAGCTGCGAAATTAAAAGTATGACTAACATTGAATGAACAATGAAAATAACAGAAAATGCACTTCAATAACAAAATGACCTGTAAACTAATTACTTTACTTCCACTGTTAAATCAGCAACAGTCTGTTGAATTAAACTGTTAGTTATCATTTTGTAATAAGCTGTTAAAATCTTAGCAAATATCAATTTATATCTAAATTTTATTTCTATGTGAAATTATTTATGACTTTAAAATAAATTTGTGAATTATGGTTATTTGCATTTCTGAATGAACTCTGTCATATGACCTATGCTGAATATTACTATAGTGTCTGATACTCTTTGCTGCTTTTATGTTCAAGAGGATATGTACACAGCTCCCTTTGATGACACCTTGTACCAGAAAATGAATACGTTAGGTTTTGGATAGGAACAAGGTAACTGCACAACAGCTGCAGGAGTGCACTTACCAAATACGTGCCACAACTGCACTATGAAAAACAAATACACCTTGGTACCTTAAAGACAGGCATTTCAAAATTAATTGTAAATATAATTCTGTAAGCACTAATTCTATATCTCTTATATCTAAATAAATTTATATATAAATAAATATATATTTATGAGGCAGTATACAACTGCCTCCTTCTTATGTGGACTGCTTCAAATCAATAAATCAAACCAATACATCTAGCTACAGGAACAGAAATTTCATCAAAATTCATACCCATAAAAAATAAATAAAATAAATAAATAAAAATTAACAAAAAATAGTTACAATGCAATATATTACCTCATTTATTTTAGAGGTAGATTTTGTTATATCAGCTGTAACCACCTCTATTTTCTTTTTCAACTCCGGTATTTCTTTCTCAGCAAGAACACTAGCCTACAAGAAATATGAAAATAATATTTAAAATTCCTCAAATATTTTTACAGTAAAAGAACAAAAAATACAGAAAACTCAGTATTAACTGCTGCGAATATCACAATAGGCTTGATAGTAAAACATCGTTTTTATTTTGAACAGGAAAAAATATTCAGAAGTATATTTTTCTTAAATTCGTACCACACTAGGGATAATTAAGGTGCTCCACAATTTCAATATACGCAGCTTACATTTCAGACAATAGAGAAAGAATGCAAAGTGAGAGACATGGTTTATTCAAGCAGTAGCAGGCAAGAAAAGTAATGGGTACTAACAGCGGTCATATTTATAGCTGGAAAGTCCTTGTGTTAATGCTGAGCAGCGAACGGGCTAAAAATTTCTCAGTGCTGAGAAATTGCATGGAAAAAGTGATGTAACATGCTAAAGAATGACACAAAATGGTGCAAAGCGTATCTTTGCAGCAGGGATGTGTTTAATTAAAATTTATGAAACTGAAGGTTTGTTGCCAGTTGGTTCCAATTACGTTTAATAATAATGTTTCATATTTTACATATTATATATATATCAGTTTCTGAAAGCTTAGCTTTTTTTAATACCTTTTGACCTAATCACATCGATACTACGGAATTTCTTCAGCAGATGGAGCTATAGTTCATAACACTAGTGACCTATATAATTAGATCAATTGATGATAATTAGATCAACCTATTGATCAATCTGGTACTAACTGATTTTTAGCTTTTCCTGAAAATCACTCCTCCTTTCTTTCTCTCTATATATACACAGAAATAAGGTCTACCAGAAAGTTCTGTCAGATAGTGTTATATCAAGTTTCCCCACACATGCAGGTAAGACAGTCTTTTCTGTGTTAACCGAAACAAAAGCATCTCATATCTTTACTTAGTGAGACACAATCATATAAACATGGCTACCGATTAAGCTCCTTTATGACACCATATTTTGTACAAACTTCAACACGGAAAATATGCTACAGGAACATGGCAAAATTTAGTAACAGTTTTTGGTAGAGATGCAGTTTTGGACAAAATATGCAGGAGATAGTTCAAAAAATTTGAAGCAGGAAATTTCAAACTAGGCCCCGCTCAGTCTGACTATCTATGATTGATGATGATGTTGTCAAGACTACAACAGCAAGATCTTTTTTGACATCGGAAATTGTGGAAAAGATTAATTCAGCTCAAACAATTTCAGTCCACATTTAGAAACCATATTTGATCTGTAAATATTTTAGATGAATATATCATAAGTGAGAAAAATTTGCATGATTAAGTAGCCATGTGTACATTTCACCTTGCTGGGAACAACGAAAACAAACCCCTTTTGGACTGGATGACTACTGGCGGTGAAAAGTGCATTACCTATGAAAACATCATTACGAAAAGAACATACTGTGAGCCCGGACAATCTAGCCCTCTAAACCGAGTTTGAATTTGAATAAGAGAATGCAGTTTATATGGTTGGGGCATCCAAGGACCAATACATTACAAGCTTTTGAAACCTGAAGAAAATTCAGAGAGTACTGTCAGCAAATGAATGAGTTAAACAAACCAATCAAAAAAGTGGCCAGCGATGTTCAATTAGAAAGTATATTATACTGAATCATGATAATGCTGTACCACAAGCTGCTTTGGTGATACATCAGAAAATCACAGACCTAAGCTGGGAAATTCTGCCACAACCAACGTACTCCCCACACCTAGCACCCTCCAATTATCACTTTTTTTCTCTCTTTGCAAATTTTTTGAAGGGGAAAAAATTCAAAACTGAAGCAAATATCAATCAAGCACTATTTGAGTTCTTCGCCTCTAAGGACAAGATGTTTTTTTCAAAAATAGTATCCACGTATCACATTCATGCTAGCAAGAGGTCATAAATAATGACAGAATTATATTGTACAGTAAATATTAATTAAAGGTATGAAAAATGTATTACTTTCTTTCACTTCCCAAATGGACAGAATTTCCTGATAGACCTTACAGAAACATAAACAGATATTTCTACATATAAAATTATTTATATATAGATACTTCTATATATAAAATTTAAACATATATTCTTAAAAAATGAAATTACATAATCAGGAAGGTCTGGGAATAGCTGATTGTCCAGCTGAGACAAAGACAACTTACACAATTGTTAGAAGCAATGAATTTCTTGCGTGCAGAAATATATCAAGGCTAGCAGTAGCCATGCAAAAAATATTTAAATAGTTCTTTTTCAAATAAAAGATGGAGATCATACATCTAAACAACTCCCGTGAAATTAAATAATCTTTGATTCCATTTCTAATACACTAATAAAAAATTATAATTTATAAATTATAATAACAAAGAAATAGAGGACTACAATGAAATATCAATAGATTTTCTAGAACATACAAAAGAATTCTCAGTATGCACAAATATTATACTGTATTTGCTCATGTATTTTTCCTCTTAGCTGCATAAGGTTCTGGAAAAAACTCTTTTTTTCGTAGTCACGTAACTTCCCCTTTCCTCAAGGCATTCAGGCAGTGAGCCTCCTTAAGTTTTTAAATAGATTTGCCCATGATAAGATTGTTTTCATCATTTTAGTTTATTTGCTTGTGAATTTTGTGTGCATGGGCTCTGTTTGATGAAACAATTATAGTGAAGAGTTTCAAGGAAGCAGAGATAAATGCTGTTCATGATGGTTCTGGAAGATTACTGCATGTGGGAAAACAGAACATACTGAATGGTGACAAAGATAACAGCAGCGATGATGGTGATGACCTGCATGCTGTAGCACACATCATAGACAGCAGTTCCAGCAATACTTCTGGAACTGCTGTCTTAAGTGGACAATAATAAGATTGCCAAGATTCAAGATACACAGAACACAAATGAAGCTGTCTCATTACATATTGGTAATGTTAATATTACTATGTAATCTTACAGGAATGTAGGTTCTTATAAATAAACAATACTGTGATACTAGTTACCAGTAGTTTATCCATTAATATTCTTTATTTGTTATGTTCTTACTGCAACCATAACCTTCAGAAATGGAATTATTTGCCTAACTTCCCCTTTTCAATTTTCCTATGATAGAATTAATAAAAAAGGGGGAAATACACAAGTAAATACAGAACTATATTAGACAGATGACTTTTGTTATGAATAAAAAGTTTAAAAGTTCACACAGGAAGAAGAAAAGTCTGATATATATGAAGTCTAAAAATATTATGAAAGGAAGGGGAAAATATACATACAGTCTCTTTTATAGGTTTCAGCTCCAACATCTGATTCAGAATTTTTTCCTTTGATGCTATTAATTTTGATTTCTGATCAAGTGTAGCAGGTACTGATTGTAGTTTCCTTTGCAACTAAAATAGTTTAAACATAGAATTTAATGGTAAGAAAATACAAAATATATATGAAAATATACAAAATCAAGATAGTTAAAACTCTCCTCTAAATACAGAAAGAACTTACATCTTTTATCAATGACTGAGCTTCCTCTTCAGCCTGGAAAGCTCTCGTACAAAGAGGGCAGCACGGACGAGGCTTTTCTAATTTTTCTACATATTTATTATAAAGGTACAAACTTCCAGTTAATGCCCCCTTTTCACTAAAAAAAAAAAATAAATAAATAAACAAAAACATTTTTTTTTTTTTTTTTTTTTTAAATCTCCAAATCTTAAATTTAAACTTGCTAGTGTGATAACAAAACAAATTAACAAAAGTTCACTTACTCCTGAAGCTCTTTAATCATATTTTTCAAAGAAGTTATATTGTAATCATAGTCTTGACTTCCACATAAATCAAAAATCTTTTTTTGATTTTCAGATAAAGTTTCCTCTTTAGCCAATAACTGGCTCCTAAAAGAAGAAAGAAATTAAATCTTTCACCTACTTCAAAATAATACAATCTGCAATTTATTTGTATTAAAAGATGTACTAGTACTATTGCAAATTCATAAACTTATACTGCAAAGGAGAAATGCAAAGCACCTTATTAACTTAAGGCCAACAATAACAAATATAAACTTAAAAAAAAAAAAAAGAAAGAAAGAAAGAATTTATCGAACAATCATAACTCTTATTAATATTTAAATGCATATGAAATAACTCAAGCAAGTAACATTTGATTTTAATATGATAAAGAGAAGAATGTAATGAATTTGTTTCTCTACCTTTGGCCTACCTTGCTTTTAATGACTTTATTGACACTTTGTAGTGAATTTTTTTTTTTTTCTTTTTAATAATAAAAAAAAAGGGGAGGAGAAAAATAATTTATTTTCTAATGCTTCTCATATATGTATTCAAAATAAAAAATTTGGGGAAGACATCATATTTAAGAGGCAATGTTTCACTTCTAAGAACCTCTCAACAAATACTCAAGACATCACTTTGATTTATGACTTTTGTGCTATATTTTAAATACATGAAAAATTTTGGATTTGTACTTTTAAAAATTGTTTTCTGATCATTTTTCTTTTCAGATATAATCAATTTTCTTATGTCTTTTGAAAATACCAAAACAAAAGATCTGAATACCAAATGTATAAAAAATTACTCTAAATAACAATTTATAAGCCTATGAATCATATTTTTATATTATAATTGTGTTCCACATTTGCTGATTTAGAATTCATTATTTACAATAAAAAGAAAGAGTTCACATTCAAAATAGAAGCCAAATAAGAATAAGCTATAATAACACAATAAAATGTTCATTACTGATTTGCCCTGCATTTCTCACAGTGAGAACTTATGAACACCAGTATAGATCCTTCTGATACTTTCTCAGATTGCAAATTAAATATGATGGCAAGGAGTTACAGCTATGGTAAAACAATATTTACTCATCTAACCTTAGACTCACATGAAATTTTAAAAAAATAAATAAATAAATAAATAAAGAGAATTGAAAGCTTTCAGATTTTATATTATGCCCAAATGAGCATTTTTTTCTTTACAGATGCATTTCAAGAGCATTTGGGCTAATGCCACATTGTGATACAAATATTTAAATACAGCTTATCTTTAGAATTTTCGATATACAGTTTCGCATGCTGGAGATAAACATGTTTTATTCCCTACAGTGCTGCCTTTGCTTGATTTGAAATTGTTGAGTTTTTTAATCAAAAAAATTTTACTAAAAAATTTTACAAACATTAAAATTTTACAAAATACGAAATAAACAAAAAAAAAAAAATTCAAAATTTGGACTTCCAGGTGCTCATGTTCAAGTACAGGACTATGTTCTTCAAAATTTGATGACTCTAGGTACCGTTGTTTTTTCCACAGTGCAAGAAACATACATACATTCATGTAGATTCTTCATTATTTAGTTTCTTTAAATATAATAAAGGGTGATAATATCTGGTGGCAACAATGTGAAAAGGAATTCAGACATTTAAAGTAACGTGATGGAAAATACCTTTTTGAGACTAATAGCCTTCCTAGGCTAATGCCCATTTGGGCTAAAAAATTCTTTTAGGCTAACATATCAGAATGCTTTACTTGTATGCATTTCAGAGAGAAAAATTATATAATGTAGTATTCAGAATACTATGCAATATTTTATATAACAGTACAGTATATAACACAACATATAACATACTTTTCTCAAAGTTTGTTAATGATTTGGTGTGCAATTTATTAATTAAACTCCATTATATTTATGCAAGTCATAACAATATCACATTTAATACAGTATTTAAAGGACCTGGAATGCATTATCTGAAGATACAGGCATAATAATATATTAAAGATCAGTAAGACAATGTTAGCACCATTTTTCAAACTAAGTTATAATTTGATACAAAACATATTTTTAAAATTAGTAACATAAAATAATGCAGATTTTATTCCTTTTTAATATTTATTACTCAAAGGATTATATTTTCGTTACTTACTTGTGAAATTCTTTTGTTGTTTCAAGCGAAGACAGAAGACCACGTTCTTTCTCCAAATCTTTATTCATTTTCTGAATTTTTTGGTTCAGTGAACTATGAAACAGAAATGATAATTAAAAACTTCTTCCAAAAAATTTATAATTTTCTTGCACTAAAAATAAAATTACACTTTTTTAGGGGGTTGGACAGAGGTAACAGCAGTTATGTACAAAAATTGCTCAAAGTAAAAATCAATCACTTTCACTAGCTTTTAATTTCTTACTGTAACATTTTGGCAACAGCATTAAATCAAATACATTGCTTACACCTTTTCATTAAAGAACTGACACAAGAATAAAATTATAAAACAAATTATTCTCTGTCATATAAATTAATTTTTATACACTTATTCTTATAAAAGATTGAGTTACATCATACTAAAATTAATTTTCACATATATTTAATCAAAAAATTTGATATTACATTATTGAAAGTTTAGTACATTTTTATTGTAAATGTACTTTTATGAATAAAGAAATCTTTAACATATTATCCAACATAAAAATGTAATTATAAGGTATGTTACCTGTAACTGATCTAGCAGTGGTGTTATATTTGGAATATAAATGCTATTGAGGATACTGCTAATACGATAAGTTATATTTAATTAGTTACTAAAATTTATGAATTTAAAAGCTCATTTAAGACTTACAGGTGAATGAATTTAATACATCTGTTCTCTAATAAAGTATATTTTTAATTTTTTATCTCACTCTGAAACATCAAAACTGCTGGGTGAAAGCAAAACATTGCCAATTTAAAGTAAGATAAAATTTCAAACCTAAACTACATTTAGTTTCACCAAAACTCTTTGTGTATTAAAAAAAATAAATAACATAGATTCTCTTTCCTGCAAGAAACAATAACAAAAAAATTCTTAGCCTTTATGGCAAAGTTCAGGTACACATTCCATTGAAATTAAATTCAAATGACTGGTTGGTTAGTAGTTGATTATGAGAAATCATGCAAGGACTATTTACCTTAGAAGGGATGCCTTTGTGGAATGTTGCCTTAGAAAAACTCTCTCATATTCACCTTACACATGGAAAAAAAACTGCAAAATCATATGCAGTCAGCTTATTCGCTGCACATCCAAACCAGAATAAATTACTACTGTTCAGTAGTCTTACACACTTAGCTACTGGTGAATGTTGAAAGGTTTACTGTAACGGTGCAGAATTTCTCATGATTAATGTCACAGATGGCATACTAATGCAGCTTTCATACACAGTTCATCTATAAAAGTTCCATCCAATAAAACCAAAGTTTTGATTGAAGCAGTAAATAGGGCAGAAAGAAAAGTATTTTAAATATAAATTTATGAAATGATAAGTCTCAAAACCAGTATTGCAACAATGAGTATTAACTGTCTAGTATGAAAAATAATTAATTATTTTTAAATGCTTATTTTTTAATTGAAAAATATATAGAATAATTCTGTTCGAAGTATTGACACATATAATCTTACTTTCCACAAGTTTAATTTTTAGTTGGGAAGATGTAAAATATTTTAAAAAAATTAATTAACACACTAAAAATCTTTTTAACAATGGAAAAGAAAAAAGGATTATTTAAAAATGTATGCTAACAAGCACAGCAAATTTTAAGCTTTTGCTGGTAATACAAAAATAAACAGTCTTAAACATACTTTATTAAAGTAGTAAGTTTTTCGTGGATACCATCTTCAGGTAATTCTTGAAGAAGATGCACAATAGTTTCCCTATGGCGACTCAATCTAAACAAATCAAAAACACATAGTGTGAAAAGATTTTTAGTTTCTCTTAGAATATGACCCTGAAGAAAAAAATAGTGTTCTACATATAATTAAAATTACTGCTTACATTTTATTAATTGCTTCTTGTTTAGAACTAATATCTTTTTTAACTATATCTATTTCAGTTCTTGTTTGATTTTCTTTATGCAGCTCATTGATTTCACGGCTGAAAAAATATTTAAAATTAATGAAAAATCTCACAATAACTGAATAGAAAAATCAAAACATGAAAACGAGACTGCAAAATTCTCCACAGATATATCATGAATGAGAAAATTTACTGCAAAACATTTTATACCAAAATCATAAGTATGAAAATATGAGTATGAAATATGAGTATGAACCATAAGTATGAAAACATTTTTTACATTTGATAATATTAAACATGAATTTACTCAAATTAAAATTAATTTTTTTATAAATCAAATTTAATGGAATTTCAAAATCAGTTCACATTATGATAGGCACAAAGTACACTACTAAGTTATATGCCTATCCTATTATAAAGCTGCATTAGGAATTCAATAAAAAATAATGCAAAAGAATTACTCTAACAGCAATAATATAAATGAACAAAATTTTGGATTTCAGTAACATATTTACTCTAGAGCATATTTTGCAGTATTAAATAAGGCAGAATTTGGAACCTGAAAAGTAAAGTCTAATTTATAGTGATACATAATTATACTCATTAACATCCATACAAAGCATCATGTAATATGCATAAAGTACAGCTTATGGAAGGAAATAATAATGTTTAATGTATTTATATACACATAATAGGAAATTATCATACTTTCAGTACAATATATTGTACTCATAGGTGAAATAAGGGAGAGTAAAAAGTGTTCAGTAGCTGAATAATGAGAAACATCACTGCCAGAAGGAGAGTGATATATAAAATAATGAGATGAGGATATGAGGATAACTAATATGTAAAAACCACAGAAAAACTGAATTCATTTATATTGCAAATTGTATAAAGACTAAGTAAAAACTACTTCAGAAAAGGGCAAATGTTAAGAACTTTCTAAAGGAAATTAGCTCATAATCACATTACACATGGAGAAAAAACAAAACCCATCCACCGGCCCACTTCAGCTCCCAGAAATCAGAATCTAAATCCAGAATGAAACACATGTGATTTAGAGTTTTATGCCTTTATAGTAACAGATGAACTTTACAAAATATAAATAGCATTTATTTAATTTGATTTAAACAATGTACACATACTTATGACAATCATAAAAAATAATACAAGCTCATGGTTTCCACCTTCCCTAAATAATCACCACTGAAAGCAACCGAATTTCTGGAACATAATAAAAGTATTAACTCTCTGACAGCTTAAATTTTTGTATCAAAACCACTTCAAAAATTTGAAAATTGCATATTTTTTTACATATTTCAAATCTACATGTAGTTTAGAGTTAAATTACATAACATATTTTTGTAACCAAGATTTTTTAAACATGGATTTTGTGGATAAGAACCAGTTTTCATAAAAATCAATTTTAAGAGTAATTACATTAAGACAAAAATTCTGAACATACAACTTGATTAAATTACGATTTACTTTACATCATACAAATGTAAAATATGTATACTAGTGAAATATTCAGCATTTAAACAAATTTCAATAGAAATAAAGTTTAGTGCAGTAAATTTCAAAACAAGGTTCCAGACAAATTCTACTTCATATTCTTCATTGATTAATTGTTTCCTAATGGAATATTTTTGCCCGTCATAGTTTTTTTTTTTTTTTTTTTTAGGGGGGAGCAGGTAAAACAAACTGTGAGGCTCTTTTCTTATGAAAATAAGAGGTATGCGGCTTGCAAAATGACAAACTGCCAATCTCAAAGGAACTAGATCTTGAGAACAATACTAGGTCTTTCAGGTATATCTCATATATCTCTCTCTAAATACTTCTAGATACTCTGATAAACCATTTGCATTCAAAATTACATAAATTTTAATTTTTGCAATGGGTTACCTCTTTTTTTTTATTTTATTTTTTATTTATTTATTTATTTTTCCCCAGATCCAGTCATTTTGGGTGGTTAATGAACAATTCTAGATTCTTCACTATCTGGAGATGAGTCCAAAAAGTAATAATCTGTTTTGCTACTGCTATCTTCAAATTAATTAAAAACGCTTTCACTATCACAAGTCCCAAACGTACATTCTATCACTTGCTGAGTGCTTCCAGAAAGCCATAATTCTGAATATGAAAATCTGATCTGTACACCACATGATTTTCTTGTACGAAATATTAAATTACATGCATTTTTTGCTGCATTTCATTTAAACTTATTTCCTCCAATTTCATTAGAGATAGGTTTCTCATTCAATTCAGTTCTCACTTTGTGGCAGGGCAAAAACCCAAAAACTCAAAATATCTTCATTAAAAATGCAAAGACATAGAAAATCTAAAAGACCAAATACAGTTAAAATAATTTTAAAAAATTTTACAATAAAATTACAGTTTCTACGCAAAAACAAGCAATAACGCCAGAAGGCAAGAAGGCAGATTATTCAGTGAACAAACTAAAAGTTTCCTTTTGGTCGCACTTGGCAAAAAGACACTCAAGCTGCAGAAAGACTTAATTCACTATTCTGCTAAGTTTCAAATGTACACAAAATATGGCTGCTTTAAAAAAAAAAAAAAAAAAAAATAGTCACAGCCACACTTAAACAATTTTTAAATTGTTGATAATTCTAGAATTATTGCATGCAGATATTTTTGGAGTGGCCAAGGCAAAAAATCCTTAACCGGAAGATAAGAACAACATATAATTCAATCATTTCAAGAGCAAAAAATGGACAATTTACCAACATATAAGAATGAAAAAAAAGTGAGTTCTTTGAGCTGTGTAACAAAATGGGCGCACGCACACACACATACATATATATATATGATAATTTAATATGTAGAAGGAATCGGTTTACAGTCATTATGGCCTTGGTTGAAAGCATAGAGATGAAGATGATGAAACTGAGTTTTCACAAACCACCAATCTTTATTTTCGCACATATACAAAAATCATCCTTTTTGCAGACAAGTTATTTTTAAATCATATTTGAATACAATAACTTCTTATATACACAGGTTAATGAGGATATGACATCAGTTTAGAATAAGAAGGAACACAGCCAGAGAAGCACGTATTTGACAGCATGGCAGGAGCTAGGAAAAGACTTCATTAACTCACCAGCAGTACTTATACCAAAGAAGATGCAATTGTAAAAATGAGCTACGATTGTTTAATTTTAGTTTGGGTTATCCTTTTCAAGTAGCATTATATAACATGCAAAGATCTCAAATTTGGGAGAACACATTAATTTAGGGGAAGAGCACCAAATCTAGAATGTTAATTTTGAGATCGCCAATTCTTAAAGCACCTATCGTATTTTGTTATATCTTACATATATATTTATATATTTTTGGAGTGGCCAATTGCAACCAAAAAGCGAGGTGCACTACTACATGTTGTAGCAGTACTACAAACAAAATTTCAACACTCTGAGGCTACTCATTTTTGAGTTATGCGAGATATATAAATATATATGTACATACGCCATGAAAAAATCTCTTCTGAATCCATTTTAAATCAGTTTTATAATTCGTTTTTGGAAAAAAAGAGTCCTTTGTTCTGTCTTTATGTACATATGTCATGCAAAAACATCGTTAAATTGCATTTGATAGCAGTCAAAATGGATATTTTTGTTGAAGTATGATACCCAGAATTTCTCGTGATTACAGTACTTCCTTTACTTTGTACCAAAAAGTGTTGCATGCGTACGGGTTCATAATGAACTAAATGCACAAGTCTGATGAAAAGTGAATAAAACTTATTCTTATCCCAAGAATAAATACAAAATGCTTAAATTTCGACAGATATAATCGTACAATATTGCAATATCTCACAATAGTTATATTTTAAACTACTAAAACGATGAATAAAACAGAGAAACAGAGAAAGCTAATCCGATTTCACCGCAAACTTGCTACAGTCAACAACAAGAACTAAGTAGACAACTAAGTAAAAACTTCCTTTACCTTCGTACAAGGAAGTAAAACTGGAAATGAAAACAGCAGGAGCCCTTACAAAATCAGTTATGAACTCTATGCAAAAACAAAAATCTAAGCAATAATAATGCCAACTACTGAGAAAACATGAGTCAGTGTCTAAATATTCTAGAAAATACAATAGATGATTAACCCTTTCCTGCACACTACCTTTTAAAGTTGGAATTTCGATTTAAAAAAAAAAGGTAGGCAGTTTAATTTAGGCCTAGAGGAGTACACATGTAAAATTTTGTGAAGATAGAACTTATCGTTTTGATTCTGTGGGTGCATCCGAAGCGAGCACATTGATTGAATAGAGCTTCGAAAAGAGTGCTGAAACGAGCATTGCTGGGAAGTGCGTAAAAGAATAAGAGATTTTGCCTACAATTTAAAAACACTAGATTCTGAATACCTTAGCAGATTTAGTATCTAGGATGTGCCACGGGGAGACCTGCAACTCTGCACCCCATAAAAGGCTCTTTTTTGGGTATATGATGATTACATGTGTATGAATGGGAAAGGAAAAAAAAACGCAACTTGGATATATGATATTTACATTTCATACTTTAGTCTATTTTCTCCTGGTGGTACTTTTCAAAGAAAGTGACACCACCTTTGAAAAAGCAAAACCCAATATTGTATGTTTTGCACATGTACCGGGATCTGTATCAGATTCACTATCTGAAGTAATTTGTGTAGCACTTTCAGTGCTTCAGAAATGGTCAGCCCTCTCCGATCCGTTTGAAAAATAGTTAAAAATCTGAAAAAATAAACTAATATTATATCTACAATAAGAAATTATAAACTGTAAAATAAAATTAAATAAACGTCTACAACTCAAAACTACTAAACGTAGTGCTAGCGAAACTTTGAACGAAAACGAAAGAGAAAAAGAGAACTGCTCTAGTGAGAAACCAAACAGCTAACTCATAAAATTGCCCTTGACCTTCAGAAAATCACCCTAACAATTTTTTGGTTAATAACCAAACATCCCCTCTACCCTCCCCAAAAAAGAGAGAGAGAAAAGAAAAAAGAGAAAAACAGGAAATGAAACACAGATGTGGACCTACCATTCTGTTGTCGATGAACTGATCGATGAGATGCGGAGAAACAAAGAATACAGTCTCTCAGTTGTCATAGTGTTGTGGTGTGCCTGGTTTGGGCACACCTCGTGTTCATCGTTCGATTTTAGGCACGATTTTAAAGTAAAAATTTAAAACTAATATAGAATAAGGAGATTAGCATACAGCCAAAAAAATAACATAGAAATTTCTTTTCAAACAATTGCTTTTATATCCTAAGAAGAGTCTGGAAGATTTCTTTGAAAAATGAGGGTCTTAAAAAACTAAACATGGCTAAAATATATGGACTGGTTTGTGTTGAGCTGCCATCTACTATAAATAAAGAAGGTTCACAGTAATCTATAGTAAACTCTAAATTCTTTTTCATTCAATTTTTCTGTACGTACAGAAGGAAATTTTAAGGTATGCCCAAACCGGGCCCACCGTGCCGCAAAGGGTTAAACAGGGTAAATGTAGGATCTGCTTCTAAATGCAGGGCAAAATTGCACACGCATGAAAATCACAGAATGAGATATTTTGGTACTTTCATGTTGCCCGTGGAAATTCCAGGATAAGCAGTCAGAGGGTTAAGCATCACCTTTCTAATGCAAACACTTCCATGATAGACTAAAATCATAAGGAAACATGAGAAATCATCCTGTAGGTTTCACTATATCAATACAGACTGCATGTGTTAATGATGGCAAAATGAGAATTCTATCAAAGAGAACAAATGCCTTTTAAAAAGACTTTCTTAATAGGAAGTAACTACTATTTATATTGCACTTCAAGAGAAACATAAAAACTTCATGCTTATTTAGTTATTAAGAGCCAAGCCAAGGATGAACTTTTTTTTTTTTTTTAATTGAGGGGAAAAAATCTATTTTTTCATGCACTACAAAGTGATGTGATACAGGGTTACCAAACTATGAGGATTACCATGAAGCTTACAAAAACCTAAGTAATAAAAGATATCAATTAATTCAAACATCTTTGACTAAAACGAACACATACACAAAAAAGAGTAAAAGAAAAATAATATACAAAAAGAAAATAATTTACAGCATTCAAAATAAACATCGATAAAAGGCATTAAAAGCATGGCAGACTGAGGGTAAAGAAACAAAATCATGACATTTCGGTGCCCAATTAATTTTAGTCTACATTTTAGTTAATTTCTTGCATAATGAAGCAAAGGGCAGTCAAAAAGCACTTTGATGAACACCGAAATCACAATAACACAAACTTGAAGATGTCAGCTTAAACCATTCAAGATAAACATTAAACCTGCCATGCCCAAACAGAAATTGCATAACATTAAAATTGAGCAATAAATTCTTATTTTTTGGTCTTTCAAAGACAGTAGGAAATAACTTTCTTGTAATATTTCCCTTACCAGAAGTGATATAATCATAATTCCATTGTTGAGTCATTGTAACTTTGAATATTTTTCTAAATACGGTTTTGAAATATTTATGTCAACATTAATATCTTTTTTGGTTGCATTCTTAGGAAGTCAATCTCTCGTTTCCATAAATCTTGGTACGACCACGAACAAATGCAAGAAACACTGAATTCTCCAGCAGATCCCCAAAAGACTCATGTATGCTACCTATTATTCATTATATGATGAGATATTTTTAGGGACTCAAAAGACAGAATCCGTGCAGATTAAACAACTGGGAACTTTTGAGAGGTTGGGGGGCTTTATTCCCTCATTCTCTGATAGACTAAATGGTAGATATAAAATAATTATTGCAACATACAGTAGAATAGGTTTTCTAGAGAAATGTAAATTAAAAATACCTACAGCTCAGTTGTTTCAAATGTAATACTTACTTCAAAGCAGAAAGCTGCGATTCAATCCCATTCCTTTTATTCTGTTTTTCAGACAGTTGATTACGCAAATCATCAACATTAATATGACCTTCCAAATTGCTTAGTTCACCTTCCTGAATTGTATTTAAAATATTGCAAAAATTATTTTAAATAATATACAAATATTTTCTTACCTACAGAAAAGATAAAAACTAACATGTGACGAAAAACATAATGCTTCAAATATTAAAAAAAAAAAAAAAAATCTGCAGAATAGGAAAATCTAACATGCATTCATTAAAATAAAATTTTTATTTTATATTTAACTGAAATACCAGCAATTTAAATTCATATAACAGTTTTAAATAGGACAAGTAAACTTCTCTGTTCATGTACAAGAAGTTCTCTGTTCATTTACAAGAAGTTATGAAAATTAAAGAGTTTTATAATGAAATAAACAAGTCTAAGATTTAGAAGTAAGTAAAAACATTTTTAAAAATTTGACATTCAATATTCTATGTACAGTCTATATATTTATTGCGCCAAAGCCCACTGTAGTCTAGTACCAGTATTTCTCAATTTTTGAGATAAATCATATGGTTTAGATGTAGTGTACTGAAGCCCTAAATGAAAGGGCTCTCGCACTTCTTTTCTGTAAACTAAACCCAACCGCAATGGGCGTTTTTTTAACATTTTGTGTTGTAGAGACATTAGGATATTTTTGGAAGCAGGCAAGATGAAAAATGAGCAAATGCCTTTGCCGGGAATCGAACCACGGACCTCTGAAATACCAACTCAGTGTGCTGACCACTACACCATGAAGGCACACTAGGAACAAATAATATGTATTTTTAAGAAGGAAAACTTCGCAGCAACAGAAGTGTCTCCCTTCGGACAAAAAGGGAAAAAGCTGCACATGCGTGAAATATCTGTCGCCCAAAAGCACCAAAGCTGGAAGCTGATGTCGAAGTTCGAACAGGTTCGACGGTCACGTTTATCAAGAGCATAAAGCTGCTTGACTCCATTTCCCCCCCTCCATATTGCCGAATATAAAATCAGACATCAAACTGTGATATGGATAATGCAAGTTCAATAGCCAGTAAAAGAGAAACTTCACCTAATTTTCTTATTCATCTTAACCCGTGTTCCTCAATTTCCTGTACACGTAGCGGAGGAGGAAAATGACGGCCAGGTCCGGTACATCATAAAGGGGGAAATTCTTGCCAACAGGTTCCATCACCTAATCAATTGCCAAATTTTCCTTCTTTTCGGAGTAAAAGACAAACTGGTTTACATTACATCTATGGTGCCTTTCCTTCTTTACATAGATGTTCTTTGGTAAGAAGGCTGGAGAAATACCTTACAGTGTGTCACCTTTAGTTATTAAATATCATGTTTGCACTTAAACCATAAAATTCAGTTCACAGCAATGTCACAAAATAATTTTTAAATAAGCAAATCTTTAGAATTTCCAATACACGGTCTCGCGTTCTGGAGATAAAAAGGTTGTTTATCCCCTGTAGAGTGTTGCCATTGCTCGCTTTTAAATTGTTCAAAAATTCATTAAAGTTTTACAAAATATAAAATCGATTATAAAACAAATTCCAAATTTCAAATTTGAGCTTTCAGATGCCCATACTTGCAGTAGGATGATGTTGTTCAAAATTGGATGGCTCTAGGTACCATTGTTTTGTCACAATGCGAGAAACACATACATTTATGTAGATTCTTCATTATTTAATTTCTTCAAATATAATACAGGGTGATAGTATTTGGTGACAACAATTTGAAAAGTGATACAGCCTTTTAAAGATTCCAATGCAAAATCGCAAAACGAAAACAATAGTTCTTCAGGGACAAAGCCCCTTAGAACTAAAAATTATGCTTTAAAAATCTATTCTAACTTTTGAATGCAAGCCTGTCTTTCCCTCAGACAGAGGTTCAGACATTTAAGGAAAGAAAAGCCCCTGCTCACATGTCAAAGTTTTATTCTCCAGGAAGTGTTATCCTCCTTCTCTATCTCAGTAAGAAAACTTTTCATTACTGAAAATACTGAAAGTGATACTCTGGTCATGCACATGCTGCACTAGTAAATTCCTACTGCAGACCTCCAGCAGACTTTCTGAATGATGTGAGCAAACGCAGGGGTCCATTATTGTCATTAATTTAGAGGAGCCATATTCATTCTCATGTTGCTATGGATCGTATTGAGGGAAAATTTCCCCTTGATGTCTAGAATTATATTGACAGGCCATTGAAGTCTTGCTCTTCTCTCTTTATTTCAAGGCTACATGTTTCCGTTAAAATTTCCTTCCATATCCTTATACTGTTTCTAGAAAGCTCACTATTCTCCTTAATGGTGCTCTAATTGCTTGATCTTTTTTCATTGGTGTGGTGCAAAAAAGAATAGTTTTTGTACCTATCATTCCTTGAATTAGCACATTATATGTATAACCAGGTCTTAAATTCAGACAGAGATCAGCTGAATTACATTTTATCTTCTGAGTGGAATTTAATTCCAGCCGAGCATTAAATAAGATGAGGTCTGATAATTTATTTTTTATTTAACTATTGATATTTAATTTAACCATTTATTAAATTGTTATTTATCTCTTTTTATTATATTTTAATCTTAGTTTAATTATTTAATTATTTAATTATTTTTAGCCCAAAGGGCATTAGCCCAGAAGGACTATTAACTTAGTTTTGGCATTTTGCGTCGGTTCACTTTTCAACTCGTTGCCACCAAATATTAGAGCCCTGTGTAATATTTAAAGAAATTAAATAATTAAGAATCTGCATAAATGTATGGATGTTTCTCGCATTGTGATAAAACCATCGAATTTTGAATAACGTAATCTTCTACTGAATATGGGCATCTGGAAGCCCAAATTTTGAAACTGAAATTTGTTTTATTATTGATTTCATATTTTGTAACACTTTAATGAATTTTTTATTAACAAACTCAATGATTTCAAAGTGAGCAGTGGCAATACTGTACAGAGAAAAAAACATTTTTATCTCCAGCACGTGAGACTGTGTATTGGAAATTCTAAAGATATGATCATTTTAAAATTATTTTTGCGATATTGTTGTTGAATTGAATTTTATGGTTTAAATGCAAAGAACATGATATTTTATAAATACAGGCAGTACACAAAACATTAAAAAATGACCCTTTGGGCGTAATGTAAAATTTGAAAGTTTTCAGTTTTTATTTATTTATTAAATTTTTATTTATTTTATTTATTTATTATTTTTTCATTCTTTCCTGACAGTCTTCCATAGGGCTCCAACACTTATAATTTTAGAAATTAAATGCAGGTTGCACCATTCCTAATTTAATAGTATTACTTACTCCATTTAGATATTGTACATTACACCTATAGCTGTTTATGAATTCTTAGAATAACTTTGATGTAAAAAGTCTGTTTCTGATTAACAAGCCAAATAATTTGAAAGCAAAAAAAACACAATTCTTCATCTCTATTATTATAAAGTATTAGCTGGACTCTTAAAACTATAATAACTCATTAAAACTGATACATATTTTCTCCCTTTTTATAGGCTAGCTGCACAAATGGATATTATACTTAAATAGCATCTGCTTTAAAAACTGCACATCAGTTATCAAAAGCATGGATTTAACATATCTAAGAGGGAAATATGTCACTTTATTCAAAATAAATAGAAAAACAGAAAATTTAAATGGGAGAAAAATAATGATTGAAATATTCACTGAAACTATATATTTTTACAATATCAAATATGAAGTCTCTAGTCTAAAAAAAGAAATCTACCGAGTCTACTGTAAGCTGTTATTCTGGAATGCCTATTTATATAAATTTTATTCATAAAAATATCCATATATTTTTGTCAGAACATCCAATAGAGCATTTTTACAACAGATACTTACAAAAATTTTTACAACGATAATTTGTTATGCAGGAGAAACTGACTGTATAATTCTTATCACAAGAAAGTTCAATATGTTTTAAAATATACTCATTCAGTGATATTTTTCCCAACAGATTAAATATAGGTGTACAATATTATCATCTTACTTATAATAAAAAAATAACTACAGTTAAGTAAATCAAATTAAAAATAAGACATTCATAAAGAGCACACAAAATACATACTGCTTCTTTGAGATCGCCTTCTAAAATGTCCTGCTGAGATGATAAGGAATCTATACGACTTATTTCTTCTTTTATATTGCGAATAGCAGTTTTATTCTTTGCCTATGCAATAAAAAGTATTCAATAAAAAAGAAAGTCATGGACGTTAATCTGTATATACACAAATACTGGAAAAGTGAAAACATAAAATTAATCAGTTGTAAAGTTGCACATACTTGTATAATATTTCACAACAGTGAAGAATAATTATGTTTAAAATCACTCAGCTTAATTTGTTATATACAACAGATCTCCAAACATACAGACACCTTAAAATTCAGATATATGAGCTACCTTTAGAAACATATTTACTATAATATAAGTGAATTTTAGTTTTATGTTTACTGAATTTATCTCATTACAACTTACACAATTAAAAAGTTTTAGTATTTCCATTTCTTTTTTTTTTAAATGCATACAAAATTTTTAAACGAACATGGCAATCATTTTCTTTTTTCTATTTGCCTAATGGCAGCACATTTCTATTTAAACCAAAACAAAACAATAACATTAATTTTGTGTTAAGTAAAATTCTTTAACTAAACATAAAATTTTATTCTTACTTTTACTGTAATAAAAATAGGCCTTTTTTAAATTTACATCAAACAAAAAGAATAATACATTTCTACTAACTAAAATTAAATCAAAACTTTTCTTACTGAATAAAATAGCAATATTGTTGTAAATCCTGGTAGGTAACTGTAGTTATTTATTTGTAATTTTGTCTTTACACATTTTTAATTTGTTGTGTATTTGTTTCTGTTGCTTTCATTAATTTATTTCACGATTCCCACTAAAATTGAGCTTTTAATTTTTTTGAATATTTATCACTATAAAAAAATTTTCCTGACCAAAGGTAAAAACTAGTTACAATTTGTTACAAAACATACTAATACAATAAAGAAAAATAATAAAACTTATTTATTAAGCCATTCAAAAAGGAGACAAGGTTTTTTTTTTAAAGAAATATTAAATTTTGGAAGAGAAAGCTGTTTATCCTCAAAAAGACATGTATAACGGTGCATCATTTACTCTTCTTGTGTTTCAAAACAAAAATTCACAGCATAAATTACCAGAAAATTGACAAAACTGTTTAATTAGTATTATAATAATAATAAGTAAACAGTATAATGATTTCATAATTACAATATTTATTTTTGAAGAGCAGCTGCACTTTGGAAGAAAGGAACAGAACAGTTATATTTCTAAGATAAGAGTGAAGAACAGCTCACTAACAGGTGGAAAACAAAACTATGGTTTGATGAAGTGTATCAGGTACTGTAAGTCTTGCCCAATACAGAGTTTATATCATTAGTATATTGTGTAAGCGACAAAATCATATTCTGAAAAGTCAACTAACTTTCCATGGAAAAAATGTGTTACGCAATTTGAACAAACCTAAATATTGTTATAAACAAAAAGGGAAAATGAAACAAATGTTAATCAAAAGTTTCCCTTCCAACGGCGGGCCCTTAGCCAACTTTGGATTGGCCACTACTAAGGCCAGAAGTGGCGGTCACCAGTTCTGGACTTTTAATAAATGCATATACGAGGGTCACTCTGAAATTTTGAGATACACATAGGTTTTTAAAGTTATAAAATTCTAGTAGTGTGCATAGTACTCTCTTTCAGAATCAATGCACTTCTGCAGGCAAATTTTCCAAAGATTAAATGCGTTAAGTCATTCATTTTTTGGAATTGATGAAAAAATTACATTTATAGACTCATCAATCTCATCTTTGGAATAAAAACGACATCCACATAAGTTCTTTTTCAAATTAAAAAATAGCCAAAGGTCACGCGTTTTTGTTCAAGAAACTCTACAGTCAATCTTGCTGAATAAGAGGATGCATTGTCATGGTCTACCATTCACTTCTTGATAAATTTATGGAAGGCACTTAGTGGTGTACCAGTTAGCTGTGACTGTCTTCTGTCCTTCTAGCTTGATGGTTTTGACCAGTCTTGTACTTCTGAGAAAATGGCATATATTGCTTTTTCACGGCACAATGTCTTTTCACCATTGTGGGCATGGAATCACCTTCAAAGACCCATACTTTACTTTCTTCAGGTGCTGGAATATCAAAAATTGGTATATACATTTCATCACCAGTTATGATTTTTGAAATAATGTGGTGGCCACCATTTTTAAGTAATTTAAGGGTTTCTTTACCGAGTCTGACACTCTCCTCTTTTTGGTGCTCAATTAAATTATGGGGACCCCCAACAATAAACTAGTTTCTTCATATGCAGTTCTTCATAAATAATTTTATATACAGTGGTGAATCCAGTGTTAAGCTCCTTCATTTGGTAGGTGCAGCGATTATCATCGATTAACAATTTTCATATGGCAGACATATTATCCAGGATTACTGCTGACAACAGCCTTCCTGTGTGCTCTTCGTAGTGAAGAGAATTTGACCTCTGTGAAATTCTGTAAACCATCTGAGTACAATAGAGCATGAGATGGATCTTCATTTCCAAATGCAATTGCAGATGTTGAACACATTCTTCTTGATTTAATCCCATTTTAAAATCATAGAAAATCATTGTGTGATATACTGGTTAACTCCATTTTTCCTTCAGCCTAAAATTTATTCTATGCTAAACCAATATCTGCAATTATTCACCAATAAAAAATCATCTGCTAAGCTAAAATAGTTCATATTTACAAATGTAACAATTTTTTCTGTCACTTATCGTCTGCACGTATCTCAAAAATTCACCTCCATATTTTTCAAGCTTGTTTTAGATGTAATTACCATATATTCTGGTGTGTAATGAGCACTTTTAACACAAAACATAAGATCGAAATTTATGGGTGTGCATTATACGCCAGATACAAAAATGATAGATTTAAAAAAGATGAGGAAAAAATTAGCATATAAAAATTTATTTTAACATGTACCTAAATGCAATTTGCTTAAAAGAAATTATATTCTTTATAAACTTAAAAAATTTTCTTAACTGATAACATGAAAAGTTCGTAATATTCGTCTTCCATTATATCTTCAGGCACATCATCGAATTCTGCTTCATCTTCATTATCGCTGTTATTCTGATCCATAAATACATAATCATCTTGCCTTCCATCTAGATCGTTAAATATACTACAATTTTTTAATTGCAACCTCTTTGCAGAATTATTTACTCTCTCAAGCATTTCTCCCACACACATATTGTTTCCCTTCTTGGTTTCTCAAATCAGTATACCATTGTTTGGATACCTGGGAAAAATCTTTGAATGTATGATTTCAAAATATAAGAGCATCGCACATGTACCTTTCAGGTTTCTTCATAAACAAAAGGGTGTGTCAAATATAACTAAAAAAATGTAGTTTGAAATTATAGGTGTGCATTATACACTGGAATATACGGTATGCCATTACCACGTTAGGTTTCTCATAAGTCAATGCTCAGAATTCACAAGAAACGAGAGATTAATACATTTCTTAAAACAAATTCACAAAAATAGTACAGCACTTTGGATCATAAAATTTCTGTAACTTTCTCTGACAATATTGAATCTGTACATTTTTTAGAACTAAAAAACACTTTAAAAAAACTTACCATCTGTTCATTACTAGTAATAAGTTTTTGCTGCTTTTGAGCTTTTTCAATATGTTTCTTTTCAATATTATTTTGAATCTCACTCTCAATACTTTCATGCTTTGTCTAAAAATTAAAAATACAAGTATTCAGTATTTTAAGAGGAATCTGTATCAGATTACTATAAGCTATTGCACACAGCATTTACATAAATAAGCATAATTTGAAATTTATACAAACTTTGCAGTTTGAAAACTCTTTCTGAGATGCTTCATTTCTTTGTTTCAGCTGCTGTAATATACTGGTTACTTGCGATTCAACCAATGGTTCATCTTCATCATCAAATCCAAAATCTCCTAAGCCTAGATTTTGCCGTAATGATTTCAACTTAGAATCTCGACGTGCAATAAGTTTTTTGTAATGCTGAAATGACAGATTTGAAAATTAAAAAAATTACAAATTATAACAAATAAATTAATTTACCTATGCAGTATTACAACTGTAGTATGCACAAGAAATGTTGATTTATTTCACACAGTTATATAAATCAAACATAAGACATAGAGGTGAATTAAAAAGCAACTACCCCCTCCCCCCTTTTTTTAAATTCAAGGAAAATACAGATTCATAATCACAAAAAATTGA
The DNA here is from genome assembly GCF_044657685.1 of Stegodyphus dumicola. Classification (NCBI taxonomy): domain Eukaryota; kingdom Metazoa; phylum Arthropoda; class Arachnida; order Araneae; family Eresidae; genus Stegodyphus; species Stegodyphus dumicola. The sequence goes on along the minus strand of NC_140773.1, from coordinate 223,765,040 downwards.
AAGTTTTAAAAATATGTACAAAACTTAATATGGAATATAAATTAACAGTATATGGTTAAAAAAAAAAAAGTAACACAAAAAGAGGCCACACATTAAAAAAATAAATTCATATTTGTTGCATATTTTCAAAACCAAAATGCCTCACAACCGGACAAAAACAATTACTTTGGTATAAAATTCTTCCAATTTTTTTTTAAATTAGACTCAGGGAATCAGGATGCTAAAATGGCTCAATTACAATGGCATGAAAGCTTTCGAACAAGCCTCATCAGAGAAAAATGAAAGTGCTTATTGTACCATTTCTTGTTAGTGTACCATTACATGTTTATTGAACCATTCCTGCTATGTAGTAATAAATTTAAACATACTGTAGAGACATTAGGTATTTTCGGAGGCAGGCAAGATGAAAAATTAGCAACGCCTGTGCTGGAAATCGAACCCCAGACTTCTGAAATATGCGCTCAGCGTGCAGACCACCACACCACGAAGGCATGCCAAGAAGATGGAAGAAATAACCTTATAATACACTTCATTCCTTGTGTTTACAGAGCAGATTTTTAGCTGTTATGTTAATGATGATAGTTAATTAAAAAAAGCTTTTTCATTTCAGTGTTATATTCAATCAATTACATGGCATATTCCAATGTTAAAGAGGATTTTTGCCTAGTTGTTAATTACTGAATAAGACTTATTCAGTAATTAACAACTAATATATTCAAAGTTTTCAAAGAATACATACGTGCTTAGCTAAGATAGATTATTGTTATATATAGGAGTATTAGATTCTTTTGAAAAATATGAGGTACACCTTGCACACACACACACACACAAAAACAAAAAAAAAAAAAAAAAAAAGAGGTGTAAAAGTTCTATATATCCCATTTTACTGGACCAATTATCAAACTTTAACTTGCATTTTCCATGTCTCGAGAGCACGACTTGGGATATATATTAGATTTAAATATAGCATTATTCTAACATAGGTATTCCAACACAAAATATGACTTTTTCTGAAATAATATACCAACTTTTTTCTATATTTTGATTCTATGACACAAATTATGCTAAAATGCCAAGTTTTGTAAAAACCACAAGAATAGTTTTTAAAAATTTAGCTCTCAAAAGTTTAGCTAATTGAATTTGGTATATATTTATTGATACCTTTTTTTTATTAAACATATTTGATTCTTCCTTTCACATTTCAAAATTCAGGTTCATTCTAAATAAAATTCACTCATTTTTGTGATTTATTTTTTTAATTTGTATTTTTAAATAATTTTTATAATTTTTTTTCAAAAATTCATAATATATAAAATTTTTACCATCATCTTAAAGGAGATGTATTTCTATGCCTACCTACAAAAAATTAGAGTTTTTATTCAAAGTTTTCAAAGATATATAGGAATTTACATTTTGGCACATTCTGAAATTTGGTGTATTTATTATAAGTGATAATAATGAAAATGTGGTTTATGCACTTTGTTAAAATTATTTGAAAGAATGAACAATGGACCTTTTTTTCCCTCATGCATCAATGAAAAAAAAAAGCAAAGTAAGTAAGTTAATATAAATTAAGAATTTCGCCAAATGAATTATTCGTAGTGCAAACTGAAACAAAAAAGTTGCTATAAACTTTTAAATTGCTCACCAAAAATTACAAAATTTAATATCTAGGCATAATCTGAGTCATAGAATCGAAATATAGAAAAAAAACTGGCATGTTTTTTCAGAAAGAGTCTGATTTTGTGTCAAAATAACTAATAACTGTTAGAATAACTGTTAGAATAATGCTAAAATAACTGTTAGAATAATGCTATATATAAATCTTATATATAGCCCAAGTCGCACTTTCAAGACATGGAAAACGCAAGTTAAATTTTGACAATCAGTCCAGTAGAACAAAAGATATAGAACTGCCCCCCTTTTTTTTGCACAAGGTGTACAGTTCAAAAGCATATATTTCTAATTCAGCCTTTGCAACTCAGCCTTTTAGATTTCAAAGCAACATATAAAGCAGTTTGATATTCTGGTAGTTTAAAATACCAGTTCAGCAAACATGAAAATCATAATGACAAAGATTATAATGAATTTCTTTGATTAAAAGAAAATACAACATTTACCAGATTAAAAAATCAGATACCATAGAAAAAGTATCCGTGAAAATTAAGCACTATAAAGAGATTAAAATTTTAAAGGAATTTAAAAAACTGGCAATAATATTTAGACAGACACCAAATTGTTAATGAGATACTAGCTAAGGCACAACAGTTCAACTAAACATAATTGTACCTTCTGATACTAATTACAGTGGTGGTAGTAAAATTATGTGTTAACAGCAAAGTAAGAAATACTGTCATTCTACAGAATACCTAGGTATTTTATAGAACATCTGGCATTTTTAGGCAAAGTATAAAATATGAGAATTATTATATACTTTACCTAGGAACTGCATATAATACTTAGACATTCTGTAGCTCTTTACGCAAATGTACTGTTACAAATGCTCTTTATGCAAAATATGAAAAAAAGGTTATGATAAGGCTATTATTTCAAAGAAGGTCATTCCTCAAAAACACATGTTATTTTGAAAAACCAATGAGACTGCCATTAAAAAAACTTTCATTCAGTATAAATAAAAAATATTTTAAGTTGTACAAAACAATATTTATTCTCTTCTCGTTACAGTTTTTCATGAATTACGTGAATTAACTCCGCCCGCAATGTAATACCGTATAGTACTCATGCCTTATTTAACAGGATAAATGAGTTCACATTTGGCTTAGACAGTTCATTTTTGAATCATTTCGCTGCACGTCTGCTGACTGTGACTCTTTCACCAACACTATATCTTGCTCTTCCATTTTCATGCAGAACAACATAAAACTAAATTTTATTGAATAATTTTCAGTAAAATTGCATATTTTCACAGTCCCCAACAAAGTGCAAATAGCAAATTCTGAACCTGAGTAGAGGACATGTATTTTGACACTCCCAAACAAACCCCAAAATGCAAATGGCAAATTCTGAATCTAAGTGAAGGAATAAAAGTCACGTGACTTTCTACATGATATTTGAAAAGAATCAGATATATATTTCACACTTTGCCAGTTTGGCACTCTATAGAACAGTGATTCTCAACTGGTGGTATGCAAAGAAACACAGTATTTTTAACTATTAAATTCAAAAATCTCATGAAGAAAAATTGATAGAAATTCTCTGTGATCAAACTCTAACTGAAGATTTCAAAAATAACACAGTTTTTAACTTTTGGCTGAAAAAAAAAAAAGAATTTAAAGGCATTTCAAATAAAGCTGTTAAATTTTTATTGCCTTTTTGCACAATCCATTTGTGTGAACAAGTATTTTCTTTCATGTTTTATTTAAAAAAGAAATACAGAACAAAATTAAAATTGGAACCTAATTTATGATCAATGTCAAGTGAAAAAAAGAAATTGATTTCTCTTAAACAGGCCCAAATTTCACAAATTTTCATAATTAAAATGGTAACCAGTTTTTAATTTAATATTTTTTATGTGTGCACATTTAACGTATCCAATAGGTTGCGCAAATGGCAAAATGTAAATACTTTTTTTTAATATTTCTATTGAGAAATTGAAAAATAATCATTGTAAAATATAGTGGTAGTACAACTAAAGTTTTTCAATTTTTGTTTAGATGGTATGCGTTAGTCAAAAGGTTGAGAACCGCTGCCATAGAATGCCTAGGCAATGTATAAAATGTTTAATCATTTTACACACAGCCAACCAACATTTAGCATTCTATAAAATGCCTAAGTATTCTATGGAATGTCAGATTTTATACTTTGTCAATAACATATATAAAAATATAATAAATGTTACTATGACTCAAAGAGGAAAAAATATATATATAGGTCAGAAAAATAAAATATAAATAATAAAAAATGTCAGCAATATGCTCCACTCCAAGGAAGGCATTTTCTATTGAAATTGAATATGCATCATTACATCGCACCTTTATATTCATCCTCGACATCCAGGCTACAGATCAAGACTTCATAAAACCATTACCTATTGTTCAATTTTCTTATGATCAAGAAACTAATAAAATTGGAGAAAAAATTCTAATGAAATTACTGTAGTCATTTCATATATAGCATGTTATCCTCTTTATTTGGTATTTTCTGAAGAAAAGTTAAACAGAGCAGTATTTTTCTGATGATGCTTAGGTAAAAATTAATAAAATAAAACTATGATTACAACCTGCCAATACAGGTGCATTGAAAATAGAAACTGTCAAAAGAGTTAAAACCATTTACTTAAACACTTTTTACTATAACTCTTAAACATTTAATTACTTTCAATCTTTATAAAATTAAAGAATTAAATAGAATAACTTGTTAAAAATCCTTAAAAGATAAGAATTAGGTTCTAGTAAATTCTCTTCAAAAAGGTAAATTATGATACTCTGTATACCTCTCCAATCTTACATACTCAGAAAACTACATATAGATATAATATAGGATTGTCAGTAAACAGGTTACAAATGGCTAAAGCAATAAAACTGCATAAAGTACTTCAGTAATAGTGCTTATTTTTTCATATAATCCATACCTGCAACACTACATAATTATGACTGTTACATTCACTCCTTGCCTCTGGATACAGATTAGCTGCACAAGAAAAATATCAGAGCCCACTTCTCCTCTAATGTACATTATTTCAGCATGTTCTCAATTCTCACACTGCCGTAAATGCTTCAACGATTAATGGCATTGCTCACAGACTCAGTATTAGGTATTACTTTTTTTTTAATTACTCATGGTTATTTCTTGACATCGGACAGCAATTCAAAACCTATTTATTGACTTTTATTCAGAAAATTTGATTTGTTTATCACAGGAATTTTACATAATAAAAGACTGCTATATATGCAGAAATGCTAATGCATGCATTAAAGTAATAAAAAAATGAACACTTATTATTAATGAAATGCTTAATTACAAAAGAAATAAACTTATTATATAATATTGAGAAAAGCTTTATCATCTTACATCATGATCAGCTTTCAGTTTGCCAAGTTCTTCTAGTAGCTGAGATTTTATCTTCATGTCAGTCTGAAGCCTCTTTTCAATAATAGAAGTTTCTCGTTTGATCTATATAATTACAATCATTCTTTTTATCAAAGATAGAGTAAGCGCTCAGTTTTGCACAGTAATGAATTACAATCTATAATACCTTGTCAAGATCACTTTTCTTTTGTTCCATAACAGAATTAAAATTCTGCATTTCATATACAAGGTCTTCTTTATTACCAGTGAACAAATCTTTAATAGTCTTCCTCAGATCATGTTCATCTTTCTCATACTTTTTAATTAGACCTAAATTTTTTTCTAAAGGAACAAAATAAATAACAATAAATATCAAAATATGACAAAAAACTTGAAAACTTTAAATATTTAAAAAAAGTAAAGCATACAGTTATTCTGCACAAATAATTATTTAATTATTGTGTCAATTATGTCTAAATGAATAAAATTTTAAACTTAGGTATGTAAAAAAAGCAATTATATTTAAGTAATCGCAAAAAATGTCTGAAATTCAATTCATTTACAGCAACAGGTTAAATAACATACTTCACAATAACTTTGCGTATTCTCCATATCTCTCCCCACCAAAAAACAAATGATCAGCTGACAATTTTTGAAAAGAAATATGTTAAAAAAAATATGTTATCACAGAAACTAAGGATTATGATGTGTTACCAGAGCAGTAAAATCTCTTATAACCTGCATTCAATTAAATGGCAATATAAAAATAATGGCACTTTGGAAAATCTAAATTTAAATTCAAAGTTTGGGCCTTTAAAAAATATATAATGGACTAACTAACAGACTGGCAACACTTTCATATGTACAGCCATGTTACACGCTTCTATAACTCATGTCTCCCTCTCCCACAAGCCTCACATTATGTGCAATTCTGAAGGCAGCGTCTATAATTTTCAGAAATAATTCGCAATAACAGATGCCAATTTTACTTAGTCTCTTGCCTGGAACTGGAAAGATGCAAAGAACATTATTTTACATCTCATTTGGCATAAATTGTAGCCTGTGATTACATTTATATATAAAGAATTGAAGCTGTTAGTATAAAAAATATTCTATGCATTTCAAGAGCATTTATCTACGACCCAGTTTGCTTAGTTTAAAATACTAATAAAAATCTTCTGATTTTAAATAACATACTTGCCATTCTATCACATTCAAAAATCAGGAAGTTTTTTTTTTGTAAAAAATCAGAAGAATTTTGTTAATAAATAACAAAAAGATCTTTATATTCTACATATTTTTAAATAAAAAAAATCTCTAGAAAGAAAATATGTTTTTTAATAATGAAATGACTTTAAATAGTAAATAATTAATATTTGGAAGTTCAGTTATTATTTCTTAAATGCAAATAATACAAAAATACTTATATGTAAAAAAAAAAAAAAAAAAAAAAAAAATTATTACTTGTACCTCCTAATACGATAAAAATACTCTAATCTGTTTCCCTAATCCTTAAATCATATTTTAACCAGATCACTAATCATCGATTGCAAAACATGATAATGTAAATACACTGCAGAACTGTGTTAAGAACATCGAATGATGGCAAAATGGATTGTGCAAAAAAAGCAAAAACATAAATATTCATTCTTCATAAGATAAACTTAATAAATGGAAAATGAGTCCCTTGTTAAGCTAATTTTTATTTTTGAAGAACTTTGCTTTGGGAGAGCTTTACGCTTATACTTTGTAGTATTATTTTGAGAACTGACTGTTAAATTCCCCACAGGTGCAGAAATTACTTCATTTTTCTCACACCTATTTTTAAAAGCGGAAGTAATAACTACATCTCCATTTACTTAAGGTTTATTTTATAACTTCCAGAGCCTTTTATCTTATCTCTAAAAGCATTTACTTCTTCCTAAAAAAGTGTAAGAAGTGGGTCCACTGGTCGAGGACTCTAGACAAACATTTCTCTAAAGATAACCAGTGTGTACATACATATTTCAGATTTTTTTTCTTATTTCAGTATTATGCAACTGTTGGAATTGTTTAAATTTTTCCTTCCTTTTAGCAATCTTTCCAAGTTTAATAATGAGCATCAGCAATGCATTCGACTGACAATATACTTTGAATTCTCAACATGGCAATTATACTATTTTAGCAATGTAACTTTGTAACTGAACACAAAATTATGTCTATCTATAAAATTAAATAGAAAGTATTAGCACAAATGAAACAACTTACATTAAAAGAAATGTTTAATACAACACACAAATAAATAATGAACTTTTATTGTAAATTTTAATTCCCTTGAGATAGTTTTTTTCCCCCCTTCAAATGGCGGGCTCTTGCCTATAACACCGTTGGCCACTATTAAGGTCAGAAGTGGTAGCCATTTTATTATGGAGGCACTTAATAGGCAGCCACCGTTACCTGCTATGAAGGGACAGACAAATTTATATCCAAGCCTTCTCCGGGATTCGAACCCAGGCCCTTTGGTATCACAGTCAGGCTCCCCTAGCCACTATACGGTCTGAGCGGCTCTCTTTAAATAGTAAAAAAAAAAAAAAAAAAATTTAATTTCTACATGATTAAATTTAAACCAATGATTTAAAATCTAGAAATTTGACATCCAGAATTACAACAGTCCCAATGATTCCAGTTCTCGAACTTTGCACTGTATCAGTTAATAAGTAATACAGGGTTGCCACTCAAACAGGAGAATGAAATTCCCTGACTTTTCCAGGTGTGTTTCAAGAAAATTCCAGTCTATCCGCGTAATGTACGTTGGCTGTGCTAAGAGGTAAATTAATTATGGTATTACTTGTATTGTGTAGCAAATTCACTTAATTATTTAATAAATCCCAGAGGACATTTATTCTTAATTATTCTTGGTATACTTTGTTTGATAATTTTGTTTAGTTTTCCACTTAAGAAACTTAATAAAATTTAAGATATATATATTGGATAACAAATGTATGTTTTATTTAATTATTACTCATGATCATCACCAGTTCAACACGAGGCTAATCCGGTCCTTATAAATCACAACACAATGCTAAATAGTTAGGTTAGATTTTAGGTAAATTTAATTTGTGTGAGGTATGTTCTTAAAAGGCACCTTAACACTTGAAAACACAAATATAATTATAATAGTTGTTGTTTTCTCCACTGAAGATTTATAGAACCATTCACTAAATTTCATGGGTGGAGTGGCAGGCACAATGATGGCAGATAGCTTGACTCTGTGGCATAGTTGATAAATGGAGCTCTTTTGAAGAATTATAAAATGACTCGATAATCCAAACTTCTCTTTATTATTTGTTGGTTCTCATCAACATATCTTACTGCATAACATATCTCATCACACGAAACAGCACAATGGGGTAAAACCTGCACCCCACAATTTTGAACTACGCAGTTCCACTTTTGAACAATAGAAAACACTGTGAAGCAGCAAACACAGTTATGCAATCAACAGTAGGTGAGAAAAGTGATATGTAGAAAGTAGTTGGAATAGTTATACTCAGAAATATTTTGTTCGAGTTCTAAATGATGATTGGATAGAAGCTCACAGCAATGTGGATCTTTGCTTGGAAAGGTTTGGTTTATATGATACGGCAAAGCCTCAAGGGCTATCTGCTTAAGGGAAGGAATGCCTTTAAGGGGACTTTTTAAGGGGAAATGGCTCGTATGCACGTTACACATGGGGAATACCACAAAAACGCCCATGCAGCTAGCCTGTTTGCGGGATTTGAACCTTGGACCAAACTACCAGTGTTCAGCCACTTTACTGCTTGGCCTCTGGTGGGCCCCTGCTAGGAAAGAGTGACATAAAATGGTGCAATATGCCTTTTTGAAAAGAAGATATTCTTGAATTGAAAGTTAGTAATTTAAAAGTCTACTGCCAAATTTTGTTACATATTTTATATTTTACACATATATACAGCACAAAATCAATTTTATTTTAAATCAGAATAATTAGTTTTAATCAGATTGGTTAAGTAATAAGGATTATTAATAAAGAAATTAATGTTACTCATTTATAAGTAATGCAGAAACTAATAAATTGTCAGGACATTAAATTAAAAACGGTCCACTCAGACATATCATCAAATAAAAATAAGCTGTTTCTTACTTTTACATAATAACACTTATTTATCTCCATGGAATGTTTCTACTGAAATTGATTGTGACAGCACTAGAAAATGGTCTATATAGTCCTAAATTAGCACCAAATGCTTTCTAAACATTTCCATTATTGAAAAGATTACCGTGCAGTAACAGATTCTCTTCTTAGATGGAGAAGTGTAAAATGCCATGGCCACAGTACAAAGCAATGTAGTTCTGGTTCGCAAATCAGCCCCAAAATGTTACCAAAAAAAATTAATTTGACGTGACGGATACCACTTTTAGAATACAGAATCTGTAGAATAATTTCATTATAAATAAAAAATTTTGACTTGACACTTTTCAACCATCCTGTCTACAGCTAGTTATATAGTGTATAATATAACTAAAAAATATTTAGAACTTCATTACCAAGTGAAGCTTGAAGTGCTCCAATTTCATTCTGTTTTATTTGTAATTCCCTCAATTTTTCCTTTAAAAAGAAGATGGGACATTATAAATATAAAATTCTAACATATTATAACAAAAGTATAATTTATATTTATTACAATATCTGTGAAACAATTAGTGCATTTAAGGCAATCTATGACATATGAATTTAATATTTACATTTATAGGTTTTAATCTTGCATTCACATCTTGAACAGTATCCTTACAAGCAGCAAGACGAGTTTCAGTTTTCTCCAACTCTTTTTGAAACTATTAAAATACATAAAAAATAAAAATTGCGATGATATAATTTTATTAAAACAAAGTAGCAATTATTTTTGCAATCCAACGTACAACTAAAGTATGATGAAGTTTTATTAAAACAAAGTAGGATTTTTGCAATCCAACATATAACTTTTGATGCATTTAAAAGTTATAAAAACTAATATTCTCATATACCTTAATTTCACCTATAAAAACTGGATTCTTGATCTGTTGGTTGGATTAAGAAAATAGTGTTCAGTGGAAGAAATAAAATCTCTGCTTTCAGGTGTAATTTTGTGCAGAAATTCACATGTAATTGAATAATATATAGTTGAAATTCTCGGGCTGAACAAATTAAATGGAGACAATTAAGATAAGGCATATACATAAAATCCCATTTTGTAAGAGATTACTGCATTTGTCAGCACCACAAACTTTTCATGAATGATTCCAAGCAACTTATCCAGCTGTTTCACCGTGTACTTCTGGGTACCTATCACAAAAGAACACCAAACACAAATCAAAATCACATGAAAGATGTGTGATTTTCATTTGTGTTTTTTGTTCTTATCTTAAAAGATCTTAAGATATCTTAAAACACTGCACCAGTATACCCCTTTAAACTGTCTACTTTGTATGTGCTGATTTATGAAATATTTCTAAACAAGATGAGATTTGTTTTAAAACAGATAATGAACAGATCATAAATTGCAAGAACAAAGCAATTCCTTTTATTAACAAAATTTCTCAATTATTTTATTTTACATTCATTATTTACATAAAAGTTTTCATTTTACACCTGTATTTTCTTTCCATGTCTGCTTTTTCTTGCTGCCACCTTGACCAACTAGGTATAATTACATGCAGTCTTTTTCTTAGATACAGTATTTACAGACTTAAAGAAAATATGTACACTCAGTACCAGAATGAATAATATTAGTAACAGCATGGCCATTAAGGATGTTTCTCTAGCCATTCTGAGTCACTGTAGCCATTTTATTGCAGACACTTTTTACAATCTCTGACTTCAATTCACCATGTGCTTCATTTGGAATTAAGCATTAGATATTTACTAAATGCATATGTTAAACAATCAATTGCTTCTTCTTAAGAAATGCACAATATTTACGCAAACTGATGATATGTGTATAGTAGTGATTCCCAGCCTGTGGTCTACCAACTATTATTGGTACATTTTAAAAAAATTCGTCTGCAAAAACTCTCTTACAAAAAAAAAAAAAAAAAAAAAAAAAATCATTTTTAGAATTTCAGATTAAACTTTCCTTTAAACAGCAATTTTTTTTTTTTGTTGTTGTTGTTGTTGTTTCCTAAAAATGATAACATATGGTGATACCAATACATGACTTCTAAATAACTTCATCACTTTAACACTCTGTTGATTAATTTAGCCAAGGTCAAGTATACGAAAGTTGCTATTTATATTTCTGGCCTTAGCAAAAAAGTAAGTGTCACTAGGTGACTGCAGATGATTCCAGTTGGAAATTTTATATTTTTAACTATAACTTCTTCAGGAAGTTTTGCCATTTTAGGATGATTTGTATTGTTTACAGTGAACTGAAAAATTCATCTTGGGCAAAAAATGGAACATTTTCTTGCGATTACTTCTCGTAACTTTTGATGCGAATTATCAAGACAAGACTGCTTCGGTGAACTTAATTCTTATACAGTGATATACACTTGTATAAGAACATATATAGCGATGTATTATCATTGTATTATATTCTTATACAGCAATAAAGCACCATTCTACAGTATTGTAAAAAATTGGTATAACGAATTCAATCATGCAAATACTTAAATTTAGTGCTAAGAGCTGTTCCATTTACAGAAAAGTATCATATTTTTAATTAACATAATATTTTAATTTTTGCCAGTTTCAATTTCTGCCACAGCTTAAGCAAAAATTATTTTTTAACAGCAGAAAGTCAATCTTACATTTAGCAGAAAATAAATTTACCTGAAATTATCAAAATGTTGCACAAGTTAATTAACATGAGTAAAAACATTCAATGGAATTAATTTTATTTTAGAAACAGACATTTTGGATTCTTTTCTAATATATTATTAATGCCAATATAATAAAAATAAAACAATACCTCTTCAGCTTTACGTTTGTTAGTCTTCAAAGATTCAACCTCTGTTTCAAATATTTTGATATCGGACATCTTTAATAAATCATAAGCATTAGTTTAAATTATAAGACATTTTAAAAATTACAAAATTTGTAATAAAAAAAACTTTAAAATGAATTACTTTTTTTTGTCTGATACTTCTAATTTCTTCTAAAGCTTTAATGTATCGAGTAGCAGCAAAGATTTCATCAAACTTCTGTTTTAGAGCTCGACCTTCACTCAAAGGCCTAAATAAAAGCCATTTTTTTTAATATGAATACTAACACAAATTAAATGTGTCAAAAAGATTAAATAGCATTGCTAAAACTATTACTGATAAATCAACGTACCAATTAGATTCTTCCTGGTGGCAAAAGATGACATTGTTTAAAATTGCTTTTGACACTCCTAAAGAGCCAATCATCTACAATAAATATTTCAAAAGTTAAGAAACAGCAAACATAAACCAGAAGAAAATAAATAAAAAAAAAATTTAATAAAAGTCTGAAAGGTTTTCAGATTTTAAATTACGTCCAAAGGGGCATTTTTTTAACACTTTGTTTGTTACCTTTATTTATTAAATATCACATTCTTCACACTTTAATCATAAAATTCAATTCAAGAGCAATATCGCAAAATAGATTTAAATTGAGCATATCTTTAGAATTTCCGATACAGAGTCTCACGCGCTGGAGATAAAAATGTTTTTTCTGTACTACATTGCCATTTCTCGCTTTGAAATCCTTGAGTTTGTTAATCAAAAAATCGTTAGTTTTACAAAATATTCACATGCCCATATGCATAGGAGGATAATGTCATTCAAAATTCGATGCCTATATGTACTATTGTTTTATCACAGTGCAAGAAATATACATACATTTATAGAGATTTTTCATTATTTAATTTCTTCAAGTATAATGCAGGACTCTAACATCTGGTGGCAACAGTTTGAAAAGTGAAACGGACATTTATAGTAAACCAACACAAAATCGCAAAACGAAAACAATAGTCCTTCAGGGACAAAGCCCCTTTGGATTAATAATCATGTATTACCTATAAAAGCATCAAAACTTACTTCAGTATCAATTTCAGCACATTTGGAACTTAAATGAATTTTCTGAAAAATAAATTCAATAATTGCAATGATTTCCATAGAATAAATAAATGAAAATTAAAAACATTTGTTTAACAAAAAATTACTTTTTATAATACTTATTTAAAAACTAATAACTTATTATTTCATAGAAACTACTTGCCTCATTGTTAGCACCATAACGTGTTATGCTTCCTTCTAATGTCTTTAATGTTATTTTTTTCACCTAAAAAGTATATTTACATTTATTTGCAAATATATTTACACATATAAACATGCAACGTGCTCATAATTATTCCTTACCTTGATGTAAGAATAAAAAATGTCTTTGACTCAACACATTCATATTAACTTAAGCACCAATAAAATAAATTATATATGAAAACTAAAATTTATAACATGAAATAAAAGATAAATTATTTAAGCTATATTAGCTAAATTTTTTACAAAATACGCATTAGGAAATGATGTCACAATTATAATTTTAATGACAAAAATTTCACATACCTATAAGTAAAATATTACAACATTTGACTATACATATTAATTTATATAAAAAAATACTACCATACATTACAATATATGTCAGTTAACAAATTGGTTTAAATTACTTTGCATGCTTTAATAAAATTTATCAGTGTTTTCAGTTTTGATGTCCAAATGCAAATTTTATTCGAAAGGATAGAAAAATTTTCAATTTTTTTACTATACACTAAATTAATTTTTTCTGATTTCACTTATGATCAAAATATCTAATTTAGTACTTGCATATTAGTGCACCCACCTTGGTGCAGTTTGATTGTTTTCACAGAAGAAAAAGAAGATTTGGTGAATTTTTGGATTGCAACTTAATAGTGGATACGAGTACCTACATTGCTATGCGCATAGTTGCTACAGATTGGCGACGTCTAAAATTTGCCGACTTCTATTCCGACCGGTTGTGAAAATACTTAAGTACCTCTAACTTGAACAAGCAAGTCAGCCATTACAAAAAACAAAGACTAAATTTACTACAGAAAAGATGCTTTCATTAATTTGCATGCAAAGATATTACAGATTTTACAAATAAATAAACTATTCTACTATGCTTTGAAAGGATGCCCTTCTTACCGCTTGTGAAGCCAACAGAGATCGTGTTACAATAACCTTTTTTCCTAGTACGTCACGAAACTGCAATTTCACTTGTCCTTTGACTTCTTGTTCGCCTGCAAACTTTATATAAATTTACTTTAATAGATTAACATATATGTTTTACTCAGGTTGTCAAACAAATTGCATTGTTAACTAGAACTAAGGATAACAATAATATGTGTGAAATAAAACAAAAAGTTACCTTAGGATCAAGTACAAAGGATCCACCTCGATCACTATTTGGTGGTGGGTCTCCAGTTGTCATGTAACGCAAGCACTCGATAATAGTCTGAAAGCAAGAAAAATATGAAATTTCAATACTGAAAACAGTGATTAAATAAAGGAGAAAATGTCATTAGGATATTTATTAATAAAATATAACTACTAAGAATGCAGACATTTGTAAATCATTAGATTGTTCTATAACAGTGGTGGCGAACCTATGACCCGTTGGTCAGACAGTGACCCACTAAGGCTTTTTAAATGACCCACGTGTTGATTTTTATTTTTTTGAATCATAAAAAAGCAAAAAGACAATTAAAAATATTAATACGAAATATAAATATCTAATGTCAAATTTAAAAAAAAAAATTAAAAATTAAATTTAAAATATTTCCAAGCTGACATTGGCCAACTGATTTTTAGTTGTGAATCACTCAACACTCAAGCCACACCTCTCGTCTCCTCCAATGATTCATTACACATTACATGCCTATAATTTTAAATGTACAGTTGCTTGAAAAGTTATCTGATGCTGCCCATCTAAAGTTCGCATGAATGAAATGCTACAAAAGGATAGATTTCAATGACAATAGTAAAGAAGTTTTGAAAGCCATAATGAAGGGTCGAATCCCAGAAAAAGCACAGATGCTTGTAAATGTACAGTGTCTGTGTGGCATGGGGGCACTCTAAATACATGGTGACCCGAAAGTCCTCTCAAGAAGTTGATGGTAGAGAATGAGGGGTGGGAGACCCTCAGACTTGCCCCCCTGGGGGTGAAGAAGAAGGTTCTGTTTAACCATAAAACTATAGTACTGCATGTTTAATTATGTTACTCAGTTGTTTTTTACTGATTTCTTTAGCCTTTAGTTCCATGGCATGCCCTTTTGTAAAAAAAACTATAGTATGCACATTATAGTGCAAATATCTAAGTCACCAGATTTTCAGAATGCATTACACTCTGGCCACCATCTCATGAAAATCACATGTATGATTCTTCAGTTTTAACAAGCAACATCACCACTTCCATACACACTTTTTCTGTTGTATTCTAAATAGCAAAGATTTTTATAAACCAATCACAATATTTTTTGTCCTAAGATAAATTTTAAAATAAGCGCTTTCAGGAATTTGCCTGCAACAAAAATGTGACAAATTCTGCAAAAATTCAGTATTTCGAGTAACAGCATGCCTGGGAATAATGGCTTTGAATCTATTCCTAAAACAATTACTACAAAATTTCAATCTAGTTAAAAAAATGGCGAAAAATTTGTCACTAATAAGTTCATGATTTTTGGTAGGGATGCGGATGATCAAGAAAGTACTGAATTAGATATTTATTGACTCAGTTTCAGTCCAGAAATATGAACTGCACTCTTCCTTAACTTTCTGGTCTGACACATCCTATTTTGTCACCTTATTACAGTGTTTCCCAAACTCTTGACATATGTATATCCCTTCTATAACTTTTGTAACGCTGAGCATCCCTCGTCAAAGAAAATAGATGTATTTCAGTAATAATCAAAATTTTTTTGTTTTTTTGTTTTGTTTGTGTGTGTGTGTGTGTGTGTGACATACACAAAATAACAAGAAAAGAGAAATAAAACTATTCATAATAAAATATAAATGAAAGTTGTAAATAACATTTATTTGTATTAATGAGAATGATGAAATTGTTTGTGCTGAGATGACAAATCATCATAATTTGGTTTCCTGGTTGTTAATTTCAATCTGAGATGCAGTTCCATGTCCAATAGTCTGTTCCTTCTTTTCGACTTAGTCTAACACATGTTGTATTTGTAACCAAAATGATGTTAAAGTGCACTCCTTGTGTTTATTTTTCAAAAATCTATCTGAAGCCAATTCCGGCAATTGCTCTTCTTCTGCATGCGACAAATGTTCTGGCATAGATGTTGTGTTAATGTTAAATGGATATCTTATCATTCAATATTTTTGTTTAAATCAGGGAAATGGTTTCTCAAGCCCACTTGCAAACTCTCCAAATGCTGTGTTGCATTTCAGGCGCATCAGCATCACTTTCAGTAGTCAAATTTGTTATAAACTGATGAAGAGAGGGAAATGAGTTCACTTCTCCATTACCAACTCTCTTTTACTCTAAATTTAGTTTTGCGATGGCAGCGTTCACTTTATCTTGAAAGTGAAATAATGATTTTCATTTTTTTTGGGGCCTTGTAATAATGAGTTGAGACAATTTAAAACAGAGAATATATCTACTAAGTATGCTAGTTTACAAAGCCATTTCCAGTCATGTGAACAATTTAACTCAAATCTATCATTAAGAGAACATTGAAGTTTATGTCTAAATTCAAACAATCAATATCCAAAGCCTCTCTGTGTATGCAACAATGTGTGGATAAGACATTTGGGGCAATGTTTTGAATTCATGCCCCATAGAGTCCTTTATTAATTCCGACCATACGTTTTGCTCCATCTGTGCTTATTCCAACACATCTATTCCAATCAATTTTGTTCTCTTGCATAAATTTATTCATAACATTAAAGATATCTTTTTCTGCTATGTGACCTAATAAAGGCTGACAAAATGAAAAGTCGTTATGAATTTCTTGATTTTTTTCGAATCTAACAAAAGCTATAAAATTTGCAAAATTCGCAATATCAGTGGACTCATCGACTTGCGATGCATAATAACAACTTAACAAACCTAGAAATATCAAATAATAACATCTGTTTCACATTATTAACCTTTAAAAGACAGGTGGCCTAAGAATTGGCCAGAGCTGTTGTGTCTCAAAAAGACGGCTGTGGCCGAAATATCGGCCAGCCAATTCCCCTCCCCCATTCTTGAGGGTGCGGAGATAGTCATTGTCCAAATAATCTCCCTTGCCACTTATGTGAGATGACCTTCGCGCCTCCCAACTGTGGGGTTTCATAAATTCCCTTTTGCTTCCCTCAGCAGTGAAATCTTAGCAATTTTACATTAGTATTAATTTCACCAACTTTTCAGTGTCATTAGAAATGTATTTTTTCTTTATATTTCCCCTTTTTATTGTAATTTGTGTATTTAATATTGCTGTTCGAAACATGCAAAATGCAATGGAGTGCAATGCAATGAAAATATAATCAATAAAATCTGTTTTTAACGTAAAGGAAAATAATTTAAAAAAAAAAAAACGCTAAAGGATAAAAAAAAGCTTTTATCGCAAAACTGCAAGAAAGAACAATGAACAATAATGTAGCTGAAAGATGAAATAACTTATGATACAATGGAGGGGAATCTATAAATTAAACTGAATAAGAATACTAATGAAAAAGGTAAACGAAACTAATATAAGAAAAATACAACGGGATTTGTTTGATATATAAATATAAGCTGTCACACAATGCTTGGAAACAAATAAAAGTGAACTGCCAGTTTATACGAGAAGCAAATAGATAAAAATCATTTTTGAGTATAAATTAAAAATGTTAATTAGTACATGTAATTCTAAACTAAATCCAGATTGGAAACAAATAAAAACTGAATAAACTATAAACTGATTATAGGCGTGCATTTGCTGCTAAGGCATATTTTCATTATGACGCAATGTCAAAAGTTAATATTCCAACCTATGACAATTATTTAGCTACGAAATCTCACCATAATACGTTTCCCTAGTTTAGGGGAAAGAAACAGCAAAAAAGAGAACAAATTCAACAAATTCTTTTATATTATTCCCTAGTCTCTTATCTGAAAATTAACAAAGGCAACCTACAAGAAAAAATGCAAAAGAATAGTAGTTTCCCTTTACAATGGCAGCTAAAAGGGGGGTGAAAATACATTTGGATTTCACGTCGTTTTAAGTGAAACCTTTCCAAACTGCCCCGTCTTTTAAAGGTTAAACATATCAATGATTTGTCGATAAACTGTATTATTTGAGAAAGAAGCGCAGTCAAAAGTTTGTTTCGCTCTCTTTCCTATCAGTACTTCTGCCATTATCATGGCTGCAGGCTTGATTAAAATTTCGCCAATGGTTTCCGCTGCACTACATTTTGCAATTAAAAGGGACATGTGATACTAAGTTTCTAGTATTTGTTGATTGTCACCTCCTGTCAAACCCCACATTACTGTTTGAGATTGATTTAAATGGTTAAGTTTATTTTCAAAAAAATCTATTGATTTAAATGGTTAAGTTTATTTTCAAAAAAATCTATAGGTTTATCTTTGTACTGATAATGCTTTGTCTCAAAATGGCACTTTAAGTTAAATGGTTTTATACTTTCACTTGTTAGATTTTCAAAACAATGACGCAAAGTGGAATAGGCTTATTTCCTTCTCCAATCCATGAGAATTCAAATTTCAGATATTCTTTCCTGTAATTGTGAGTTTTCCTTGCTTTCTTCTTAACAAGTTCTCTCAGAATTTAAGTTGATTCATCGTTAATTTAATTATTTCCTGTTAGTTGATTGCTACTATAATCATTACTTTCTTTTGGTGTATTAGTTCCAGATTTCAACCAGCAATCCATAACTTAAGTCAGGGATAAAAATTATATTTTATAAAAATAATTAAAATATGTCGGACTTACTAAAGCGCTTAACAAACATTTCCTATACGAAAAATTGCACAAAAGCTAAAAATACACAGGCTCCTTGAGAAGGCACTAACTATTAACGAGTCTCTATTAAGTTGTCTCTATAACGAAATGTGGTATACTCCTGCCATATAATACAGGACAATCTTACGCCTCTTAAGACTGTCTTGACTTGATAAATGAGAAAATTTTTCCTAGGAATTGAACGTAAAATCATATACGTAGAATTAGACACAGCTCAGCACGATGCACTGCATATCCCCACCAAACTCCGGTGCAACACATACCCCCTACCAAACTCTTCCCGTACCCCTGGAAGTACGCCGACCACACTTCGGGAAACACTGGTCTATTATTATCATGTCATCAAAACTAAGGATATTGTCTATTCTTATCTTATCCAAATCAGAAAATAGATATCAGAATTTTGGACATCCTGAAATGTAGATATGAAGTAGCTTTTAAAAATCAATGCAGCAGCAAGACCGTCTAATAATTCTTGACATATTTCAACATTAAATCTGCTGTGAAGAGCATTGTAAGATTACAGCAAAGCACATACACAAACATATTTTTTAAATGCTTGGCATACTTTACAGCCAGCTACCATATTCCATGAGAATTATGACAGCCATGAATTTGAATGTTTCTGGATAATACTGCAAGTAAAAAACTAAATTTTCCAATTAATGTAATAATGTGAAGATATGCTAAATGAAAATAATATAACTTAAGCCTGTTATTGCAATGACCAGCATCCTAATCATTAATCGAGAGATGATGAAATCTGAAAATCATTGTAGCAATCCGGAAAAAGCCAAACGAAACTAGTGATGCCTGGTGCTGAAGAAATATGCTAAGCAAAAGTAGTGCCAAATGGTATGGCTTTAACTGAAAAAGAAACATAATTTTTTTTTTCAATTAATGGAATGTGTATAGAAATACTAAATGAAGATGGTATAACTTACCCAAACAAATTAACAAACAGAAATACTACTATTAACGCCACTCTGTTAAATAGCTTATCGTTTGCACCATTAAAAGTGGTTATACAGTCAAAAGTCGTTAATCCGGACTAGTCGGAACTTCGGCGATTCCGGATTATTGGTTTTTCCGGATTATAGATCATCAGTTTAAATCTGGTAAGATGGCATGCAGAAATTATAAAATTAAAAATATGAAACTGTAATTTATGAAATAAAGAACAATTATGATCTAAAGGGTATCAAAACTTACAAAAAAAAAGCTTAATATTTATTTGTTTACTTTACTTTCTTCGCTATCGGAAGTGAATTATAATGACGAGGAATTTGATTTAAATCATATCAAAGACTGAGTACATCGAGATGAAATACTACATTTAGTAAGGAATTATAAGCCAAATGAAATAAAAACATCTGCCTGAAGATAAGGATAGTGCTGACAGATCAACTTCCAATTGATTGCGCGCCCCGCCGCAGAGCAGCGTGAAATTGATAAACAGATTTTGGAATGGTTAGATAAACAAAGGATATGCCTTTATCCATTTTTTGCAGCAATTCCACTTTTTGTTTAATGGACTTCGAAACATACTTGCGCTTTGTAGATCCTTTACATATTAGTAAATATATATCAGAAATTCTATTTGACATAATCGAAAGTTCAAGCTTACTTTTATAAAATTGCTCTAACAGTCTGCAAAAAATAATAAGCCAGATCCAATTCGAAGATTAAGGAACAACGCAATCTGCAACATTAACTGAATTAGAACATTTTAGCTTAGCTTATATCGTCCATTATACATTAAACACGCACACGTAAACGTTTTTTGGGCCTGCACACACACATATTCGCAGCTGTAAAGGTCTTACCCGTAAAGGTTTGCGTCAACGTGACGCATGCGCAGAAAGTTTGTAGCTTTGAGGTCCGGATTATGGGTGTCCAAATTAACGACTTTTGACTGTATTTGTACAGTACAAAGTACATAATCCGGACTCGTCGGGACTTCGACGATTCCGGATTAGGGTTTCTTTCGGATTATAGATCATCAATTTAAATCTGGTAAGATGGCATATGGAAATTCCACAATTAAAAATATGAAAACATAATTTATGAAATAAAGAACAATTATGATCTAAAAGGTATCAAAATTTACAAAAAAAAAGCATAATATTTATTTGTTTACTTTATTAAACATTTTTTTCAATGTAAGTTGTTTAAGTTGCTTCGTTTTTGTGCTAATACTTTCTCTTTAATTCTATAAACAAACATAATTTCTCGTTCAGTTACAAAGTTCCACTGTTCAAGTCCTGTAATTGCTGTGCCGAGAATACCGACTAACTTGTCAATTGAAATTTTTTCGTTTTCAATAACCTCTCTGTCACTTTCTTCACTATAGGAAGTGGTATTTTCTGGATCTAGAACCATACTATAGATTTCACCATCCGTTAATTGATTGATGATTGGGGCATTGTCGTTGCAATGAAAAACTTCTGTTATATCATCTTCATTTATTACCACTTCTCCACATTTCTTTACAAAATCCAATAGCTGGAAAATTTCACCTTTAGTTTGCGATGTCCGAAAACCTTCAAATTCGCGGTTATCATCTTCATCGTCCTCAGCATGAAATATGGTAGCTGGTCATAAATTGTGCCAAGCATTTTTTAACGTATCTGGAGACACATACTCCCAACGCACATGTGTAAATGCATTATGTGCATGCATAAAGTATACAAAAAAAAAAAAAAAGTTTGTGGCTTTGAGGTCCAGATTATAGATCATTCCGGATAATGGATGTCTAGATTACGGACTTTGTACTGTATTGCTTAATGTGGCAATGCTATGTTGCTTCGATAATGTAGTTTACAAAAACTTTAGTCATTCGTCTGTTTCGCTGCTTCATCAGAAACAAAATTTGGAAGGTTAAATAAAAATATTTAAAATGTTAAATAGTGTTTGTATTTTAAATTTATATTACAGTCCACTTAGAAATAACAACTACAGCACAGTTTAAATCCAGAAAATACTGTCAATAGTAGTGGATGAAATGATAAAGAAGTTGCTGAAAATGAAAAGATTTCAATTGACTATTTAATATGAATTCTCAACATGGCAGTTATAGGACTTGAATGGAACTTTGTACTGAACAAGAAATTATCTCTTTCTATAAAATTATTAAAGATAAAGGAATAAAATACATACACAATCGAAATTCTTGAAGTAATTAAAGTTAAAAGAAATGTTTAATGAAACAAAATAAATGTTAACATTGAGGATTTTTCTTAATTTTCTTCTTCCCTTCCCCCCTTTTTTTTGGTAAATTTTGGATGAGGTTATTATTGCTTGATTATTTAATGAACAACCATTTCATATTTTTAATTTTATAAATTTTACATGTCATCTTATAAGATTTAATTAATGAATTAATGACAAAATCCAGAAGTCCTGATGAATCTTGAACTTTAATAAAAACATTTTTAAAAAAAAAAACCTTCAGATTTAATGATAATAATTTTCCTTAATTTTTGTCATAATGTCTGGGAAAATGTAAAAGAAATATAGCAGACTGCTTCAGAAGAGCTGAGAATCTATGCGAATTACTCATAAGTTTAATTAAAAGTCTATGTTTGATCATACATTTTAAAGTGCTCCTTGACTTAGTAAAGATGTATTAGTAAAGAAATTTACATTTTAAAGTGCTCCTTGACTTAGTAAAGATGTATTAGTAAAGAAATTTACAGTAAGAATAAAAAAATAAAGAATTTCAGAAATTAATGAGAATTGTAATCCTTGTATTTATTAAAAATCACACATTCCCCCCTCCTTTTTAAAGGAAGTTAGCTCAACAATGCATAGTTAAATATCATTATCATTGTACCATAAGTCAAAAATACATTTTAAAACAGAATAAAAATGTTGTTGAAAATTTAAAACTTAATAATAAAAAATTATTGATTAAAGGTTTTCTTCCGCAAAGGATACTGTAGCAGCGGTGTGTATTTACTCGCCAACGGCTAATCGGCCAAGATTTTAGAGTTAAGTTGCAAGATATTTAGCATATGGAAGCTATGATTTTAGCAGTGTACAATCAAGTTATAAGATATTTAGCATATAGAAGTAAAATAAACAGGTTAACCATAACATTTAAAGCATAAAAATTAAAGAAACGTATTAAACACATATAAATTAAAGTTAGCAGGAAAAGGCATACATCAACTGGTTAAACATGATATTTAAAGCATATAAATTAAAATTAGCAGGAAAAGACATAATATTAATTGGTTAAGCATGATAAAGCATATAAATTAAAGTGTATATAGTAATACTTAGGCTTAGCATACTCCATATCTCTTTTATTAAATTTATATGGTTCTGTGGAGGACTTTTTTTTTTCCCCCAAAAAAACTGTGCTGGTGAGGAAATTGTCGGAGACCTGCTATGCTATAGGAAAACAATCCTTGCCTTATATCGATGTGCAAAAACATTCAGTTTGATGCTAGCACAATAAAAAATATTGGCTCAGATCAATAATAACTTACAATAAGCAATTACAACAATGAAAATAAAGTCTTTGCTTAAATCTCTGTTGAACTTATTATTATTCCCTTATATAAACAAAGTTGAGAAGTGGAAACATAATTGCTGCTTCACTTTTATATGTCTGTTAAATTCAAAATTTTGTAAATGTATTTATAACAAATATTTTCAATAACACATTAAAAACACTTCAAAAATAAAAAAACAAAATAATTGTCACCATAAAATAATGAAACAAGCATGAATGTTAAAGTGATGACTAGATGTCATGCCATAATCAGTTCCAATTATTTGTATTGACACACATTTCACTTTTCACATTTCTTTTCATTGAAAGAAGAAAGTCCACCTCTGAAAGATGTTTGAAAACTTACAAAAAATGATCTTCTGCAAATTTACCATAAAATGGACATAATTCAATGCTATATACATTAGTGCAATTTAGAATATCCAAAGTGAGAATTGAAAAAGCAATATTTTCATTTCTATTTATGAAATAACCAATGCTGTTGACAAATTAATATGTATCCTAGGATAATTCCAGTTCCAGGACATCATTGAAATTATTTCTTCTTATAACAGATGTGGGAAAAAACCAGCAGTTCCAGTATTCGAGACTTTTCATCTGGCCTGATGAAATGAAACATGACAACATCATTTTCTTCTGAATGATGCAGCCATATGCACAAAAAAGACAGATGAAACACTTTTCAAAATGTTATATCTGAAATGAGTCGTAAATGCTTTGCATGAAAAGTTCATGAATTGTTGCCGGACATTCACAAACCTATTTGTATTCTAAGAAATATCTTTTTAAATCCCTGTTATAGTGAGAATCTTTAGAGAGATTGCAGCTGATATATTAGTTTTGACAAAGTGGGTAACATGTCAAGTGAGATTGTTATTATGCCAAGCAGCAATTAACTTTAGGGGGCATGGCAGTGCGATAGCCCAAGATACTGAATACTGAAGATTCAAACTTGGATCAAACTAAAGAGTATTCAACAATTGTATTGCTCAACTACTTGTGAACTTGAACAGAAGTATGAATACCTTGTTAGTGAAACTCATGACTCATAAAAAAAAAAACAGGAAAATTTATAGTTTTCAAGATTAAAACATAGTCGATTTTGTTATGAATCCCATGGCTCTGACATGTTTTAAATATACTCCTGGTATACAGATAGAAGCTAAATAGTCATTGTCCTGCTTACAACAGCTATAAGATATAACATGTCAATGTAGAATCTGAAGGGAAGATTAGGTTATTCGAATATGGCAAAGCATACCAGCTATTGA
This sequence comes from Stegodyphus dumicola, assembly GCF_044657685.1. Taxonomy (NCBI): domain Eukaryota; kingdom Metazoa; phylum Arthropoda; class Arachnida; order Araneae; family Eresidae; genus Stegodyphus; species Stegodyphus dumicola. Next base: position 223,740,240 of record NC_140773.1, on the reverse strand, counting down.
CCTGAAAAAGGATGCCTTTATGAACAACTTTCTAAGGAAAACTGGCTTGTATTTGCGTTACATATGAGGAAAATCACAAAAATCAACTATGCAGCCAGCCCTTTAACCATGATATGAACCCAGATCAAACTACCAGTATTCAGTGGTCTTAACGACTTGTAGGAAAAATCTGAAGAAAATGCTTGCAATATCATGTAATCAGAAATTAACTATGTGTTACATAGCAGGATTACTTTTTCAAGTGTCGAGGTAGAGAATGCTTTTTCCCCCTTTTTTGTTTATATAGGTATTTGGTGATGATATTATTCATTACTTATATTCTCTATTATTCATACAGAATATTGATACTTTTAGTTCATGTAAAAGTCTTTTTCATCAAGTGCTTTGCTTATCGATATTCTCAAAATTGTGTTTAATAATTAGTGCTACTGTACATATAATATATTAATGAATTTATTACTAAATAATACATTTAAAATATTCATTTTAAACAAGCAATTTTTCAAAGTTGTTTCTTGAAGTAAATTACTAATAGAATTTACTTCCTTAAAACATTCTATTATGAAACCACTGCCTTTTTCATAATAAATTTGACAATGCCAAGAATCTTCACTAATATTCACATCCTTTAAAGTAGCATTGTAACTAAAACTCAAAGAACATTATACATCTTGTTATCTTTCAAGAGTCTTTAGAACTATGATTAATTACTCAAAGCAGTGGTTTACTAACTTTGATGACCCTGGGAATACATAAAACTATTTTGTCATCTCAGAGAACCAATAATAATTTTTATTTCATTCTAATTATCTATTGTATATAAAAACCTAGCATTCTCTGAAAAGTAACTGTTAAAATGCATTAAAAATATATCAAATTTTTAAACATGAAAACTGATTTAATTCTTACTATTTTAGGTAAAAATAACAGTAATAAAAATAAAAACTTAATTATTTAAAACATATATTATTGCCGCCCACATTAATCATAATGTTTTAGGAGCCAGGCACACTATGGTTCTACGCGTTTAAAGAATTGAAAGTTTTAAGTCTTTTAAGAATTACATAAGCACACAGCCATGCTAATTTAACAGTCGTGTTATCAATTATCAATCACCCCTGCCATATTTTCACCTCATCCGATAGTGATGCACCACTAGCCAGCGGCAAAACGGAGCCCCAAACAGACGAGAACACAAGCACTTAAGTGCTTGTAGAACCTGGTTGCTACCTCTACCTCCGACAACCAAATTCACCGGGTTACCAGCTTTCAACTATTATTGCCATTTTTGGCAATGTTTACATTTAATGGATCCTTTGTGGAAGTGCTTCCTTGCTACAGTTTAAATATAAACTAAATAATTAAATGTTTAAATGTAAGCTTATGCAAGTTAAATAAATATGCATATATTTGTCTTTACATACTATACAAATTCAAAGCTAATGAGCTAAAATAATTTAAAGAATACTATGCTTACAGTTTTTCCTGAGCCGTTAGGTCCAAGGATTAATGTAAGAGGCTTGAAAAATTCAATGACCTGTCGATTACTGTCTTCAGGCCCAAAACTTCTAATGCCCATAATGGACATTTTCTCAATAACAGACATGATTCAGTCCTAAGAGACAAAATCTCCTGCAAAAGATGCATTAAATAAAATTACAGGTTTGTGCATAACTTACTTTATTAATAATGTTTGATAAAATTACTGTTTTGAAAACATATGAACATGAATAGAGTAAAAATATATTTGGTGAAAACCCCCTTGGTGAAAATCGGTGATTTTTTGGCACCATTCTTGTTTACATCCAATGCCCTTGACAGTAAAATGGCCTAACAACTTAGCGATAATTCAAGGGGTACCCCCCCCACGAATAGCATCAACATTAGTACAATTTTTCAATCTAAATTACTTTATAAGTAAAGTAATTACTTGCAAGAGATACTATTTTACTTGGGAGGGTGTTGGCTCTCAAATGGAAGATATTGCATAAATGAAATAACATATTGGAAAACCAAAGATGTATTGAGGTACTGCTTGGATTATCACAAAGTTGTTTCATTTATGGTAACCTGAGTATTTCAGGGTGTATGTTTTGGAAACCCTATTATGATGTAGTTGGTTGTAATGTGTGAATGCAGTGATTTCGATAGTTGAGAGAATATTTCTCGGGGCTTATTTGTGCGCTGGATGTCAGTTAGGAAGTATATTGCTTATTTTGTGCTTTACACCCTAAATGCCTGCCGGTGGTAAGACTAACCTGAAGTTTCTGTACGATTTGGAAAGAAAACATTGAGGAAGCAGAAAGTGTTTTTTTTAAGTGGTTGAGGAGAGAAGAAAAGAAACTTTGTTGGGATGTAATTCAACGGAATACCTTACCTGGAACAACAATCATATCAGATTGCTGGAAGTCGTACCATTATCCTTCTGATAATGGCTTTGTTCACCTCTCAGTAAATCATACAGTGACATTTAAGGATTCGGAAGCCAGAGCTCATATCAACATTATCGAAGGTATGCGTGGTGTAATTAAAAAGGATTTTCAAAAGAAATGCCACCGACAGTCCAACATTACGGAGGATATTTTTTATTCCTACTTCTGTGAATTTATATAGCGACGGCAGTATATAGATTCTAGTTCAGATAATTTTAAACAGTTTTGGGATGCTGTTAAGGAATTCTATGTGCCACATACTGAATAAACAGAAATTTCAAAATAAGATAAGACAAATATCCTTTTTGTACTGCTCAGATTAGATAACATGCATGTCCATTTACACACAAATAGGAATGGCACAAAAAAAATTACCAATTTTTGCCAAGGGAGGGATCTTGAAATACAATTTTCCCAATGTATTTTAATACAGCATATCAATTTTATTTTAATTCAATAGGTTAATGTAATTTTAATTTTATTTTAATAGGTATTATCACAATCAGTTTAATTCCCACACTGCAGAATGTCACTTTCACAGCAATCAAGAGCAAGAGAAACTACAAAGTGACTAAGCACATGATTCAAGGTGAAAAGATGAGAAGCATAATAAGAAGGATGCCAAAGAAAAATAATCAAAGTTCCACAGCTCACTAAGACCAAATAAGACACTGAAATGAAATCTTGCCAGTTGTTATAAATCCTTTCATTTTTTCTGAAACTGAAAACATAATTAAAACTTTTACTAGTTCTCAGCATCAGGGCAGGTCCAGAGCATGTGCAGCCACAGCGGACAGCAAAATTTGTAAAATTTAGGGAGTTAATGGGTGGCAGATTCTAAGAATCGAAGTGACTGCACCTGGCAGCAAAAGACCTAGCACAGGCACTACTCAGCATTTGCTTGATTGCAGAAAATTGTCACAATAAACATGGTCCTTAGTTGGGAAATACTATTTCAGAGTTTGTGCACACCAAAATGCTAGAAATAAGAGGATAAAAGAAGTTAATATTCTCTAACATCTCAAAGTCCTCATAATTATGTTTCAACACAGAATAGTACTTGTACATTTAAACTTTTATTCTTAGACTTTAGTGTCCAAAAGTTAACAGTAAAGAGTCTGCAAGGAATTTTTTAACTAGAATTTGATATTAAATTTTATAAAAAATATAATTATGATATAATTGAAAAGTTAGCCTATCAAAATACATACTGTGTAAGAAGGTTCCACCAGCTTAGAAAGTTTAAGAATAATTTGGAAATGATAGTAAATTTTCTTACCAATTTCACTTAGTCAAATGCTTCATAAACAATTGATTTTTTGTAAGGCTAGAAATCTTCATTGATATCCAAATAGCTATGCTCTTTTAATGAGAATTTAAATTTTATACTTACAGCTGTAAAAAAATTTAAAAATTACATTCACAGAAACAATATACTGAAAATTTTTCCTTTATACAATTTTATGCAATGCTTTCAAAACAATGTGCAATTTCTGACATTTACAGACACAACAGAAAGCACTTAATTTTTTATGTTATTCTGCACTTGTTGTATATTCAATCGCACAGTTTTTACCATTTTTCTACGGGTATTCTCAAATTATTCTTTGGTAGCTGTATTTACTTTGCATGGCTATGAAGGCTATAATTACATGTCCATTAAATTGACTTCATTACCACATTCTACAGTTATTTATACTTCTTTCAAACAGCATATTCAGTTTAAAATCATTGAAAATTGGACTTTGTGATCCGTTGTTCTTTCCTTAAGCTCTTCATGAAAAGTAATTACATTGCTCAGAAGTATCCACTACTCTGGTTAAAAGAAAAAAAAATATTGCTTTACCAAATCATCATATCGAATCTGCCTTTAGCTATATGTCTCACTGACTATCTAAAGTTCACAGTCAGTAAACACATCATTAAAAGTGATTGATTGATTTCAAGGCGAGCAAGCATCATCTACAAATTGCACTATATTTTCAACTATGAATATTTTTAAACCTTTCAATGGTGTCTTATAAAAGAATTCCACTGTTTTAATATATTATACTTCATTTTAAAGCTGCATATACATGTGTTACTGAAAATGTTTGGTAAAAGTTTACAATTGGGTTTTCTTTTTTGCAGATTCTTTTTTAATGCCAAGATCAGTACCAGGAAGGTACAATTTCAAGATGGCCACTACACAAAAAAAATAAATAAATACATAAATAAATAAATAAAATAAAAAAATAAGATGTTAAAGAATTGCACAAACTCTTTGTCCATGTCAAACTATTTTCAATTAAAAAAAAATCATCTCAGAATTGCACAAACTAGGCACTGCTCACTGCTTTAACTTTCTCTATGCTCACATCGATCTATTTTCACTTTAAAAAAAAAAAAAAAAAATCAGGAAGTTAAAACTATTATGTTAATCAGAAATGAGGTTTTATCGCCATAATTGAACAAAATATGTTGCTAATCGAAAGGGTACCCAATTCTACACTAGAGCCAAATTTCCTTAAGATGAAAACAGTTTATTTGCTTACGGTTGAAAATGGCTATTCAGCTTAGCTAGACAGCTACCCTAACATGTTTGTTACTTCTGTTCTAATCAAAACGATATAAAATACATTAACTCAAATATTTTGTTTATAACTACCTTGTACATTCAGTTTATCAAGCAGAATTGTTCGCAATTAAAATGGCTTTATCCTGGATCAAGAAATTATCCATGGGGTACTACATTAATTTATACTCAGATGCCTTATCTGCTCTTATGGCACTCTCCCGCCCCTTTCAAAAGAATAATATTGTTAATGAAATTAAGCATATATACTTAGAACTACGAAAGAAGCATATTTTGAATTTACATTGGATCAAAGCTCACACTAGTCATTATGGAAATAAGAGAGCGGATTCTCCAGCGAAAGAAGCCTCCCTGGGTGTTGGGAACGAAAAGGATTTTATTCAAGATTCGAAAAAGAAACATGTACTATAATATATGACAAGCTTATTAGAGACTGGAAAAATTTATTGGGTATCTCTCTGAAAGAAACAATAACTATCTAAAATGTTTAAAAATTAGCAAAAAAATGGGAAATTTAGGAGATGCAGCTGTCAATCAAATTCTCACTGCACATGGAATGTTCCCTGCTTACTTAAAAAGGTTCCACCTCCAGGCAAATGATATATGTAAAGTTTGTGATAAATTCAGCGATTCAAAGCATTTCGTTGAGGACTATTGCCTGACTGGAAGTGTGAGAGAAAAATATAAATTTGCGAAGTTTGAGAATTTATTTAATAATTATAAATTGTTTAGAAAATTTGCAAGAGATATTATGCAAACTGTGCATGAGAATAAGAATATTCGTATCGCGATGTAACAAAGCAGAAAATCATACTGAACACAGAAATAATTGAGGTAACTTATAAATTTAAGATGAATTTTGATGATATAAAGAAGATCTGGGTTTAATCCTATTATCCGGTGCACACGGGATTTGGCTACTTTTGGCGACTTTATGATGAGCAGTAAAAACGCGACATATACGATGAATAGTAAACAGGTCATTCAAAGAATATATATGGTTATACATAGTATATAGTATATATAGACGTTCTTTGGATCATTTTTGGTGTTGGCGATAATTTTCAAAATCACGCCAAGGCTGCATCATATACTAGGATTTTACCAAGATCTGAATAATAATAACTAATTGAAAGTAAAACTTATAAAGATTTTAAACTCAGGAAAAAACACAGAAATGGAATTCGGTACTATTTCACCGAGAGTGTTTGAAATTTTTTTTTTTTTTTTTTTTTTTTGTTATGCCTTTGTGGCTGGGACTGTCTCCTCATAGCCATATGGCAGGTTTCGCCTGCTAAATGGGCTGGGGGCCAGTGCTCAGAACTAACTAACTGCCATGTACACAAATAGCAAAGAAGCTCCTAACCATAGCCACTAAAATAAATTATGAATCACAAGAAGACATTTTACTGAAAAATGACGGAAGCCACTGCTCTTAACATTTTATACTTGTACAGATTACACAATGTAATATAAAATCATTATCAAATTTCACTCATTCTTCGGTTTAAAAAACAGAAACAAACAAAAAAAAAATTAAAGTACATTTTTCCCATGTAAACATAATAATTACTTAAAATGAATAAATTGTAATTGAAACGACTATGCGTACAAACTAAGAATTTGAATTACCCGCGATGCAAAGGTTAAAAATAATTCTTAACAGTAACTCTCTAACATAACTTTCCGCTGAACAGACAAAATAGACAGAAGTTTTGTTTTGCACGTGTTACGTCTTTCTACACGCATGGCGAAAAAATCCTGTTTAGATACGAAGGAAAGGTCAATAATCGCAAAACGAAAACAGTAGTCCTTTAGATACAAGAAACTCCTTTGAACTAAAAAGAGTTTAAAAAATAAAGTAAAGTAAAAACCCCAGACTATATCAAAAAAAATATTTATGGCTATAAATTAGACAGAGGAAAACTGCAATGTAATCTATCAATATTCCGTAATGTGCAAGTGTACAATATGTCAAAAACTGAAGTTCGCGTGCCTTACGAACTAGAAATAAAAGACCCCTAATGGCGTTGTTATAGGCATGTATCTCACCTTCATTTCTGCATTTCAGCTTAGCTAGACTGTTGTTTGTTGCTTTTGTTCTAATCAAACGGATATAAAAAATGTAAATGATCTGAGAGAGGCTTAATTAATGTGCCAAGTCATTTGTGACTGCAAAATATTTAACTAAAATAGAAGGTATATGCTTAAATTTAGATCGAATGCTTCTTATTAAATCTGCTATGTCTGCTTCATCCTATATTATTTCGTGTTTCCCAGCACTTCCAACAGGCCGCCGCGTGGGGGTGGCAAAATTGTTCACCGCACAAAGGCGCCTAGGCCAGGGGGCGCCAAATTTATTCTTATCACAAGAAATAAAACTCAATGCTGGATTTTTCCTCTTAGATATGCGTACAATATCATACAATATCACGCAGTAGTTACATTTTAAACTACTAAAACGTCAAATAAAACGCAATCCAAAGCTCAGAGAAAGCTAATACGATCTCACTGCAAATTCGCTACAGTCATCAAAACAGTTATGTAAACTACTGAACTGAGATATTTCTCTCCGGCGTTTTCAAACTTCTTAATCGTGCACCAGAAGGTTCTGGTGATTTCCGTTTTCTCGAGACAGACAGACAGACAGACTAAGTAGACAGATGTCTTGTTTTGCACCCGCTAAGTCTTTCTGCACCGATGGGCGAAAAATCAAGCATAGGTGCGAAGGAAAGGTATATAGAAAGGGGGCAATTTCGTATTTGAGGAGAGTAAAAAGGGAACTTCGTACATCTTGCACGAGTTCAAAAGGCCAGGAAGAAAAGATGGGACAAAATAAAATTTAAAATAAATGGCCTAAAAATAATAGATAGGAAAAAAAGGGGGCCTAAAGAAAGAAAAGGAAAAGGAGTAGAAAATATCCTAAAATACGATTATGTCCATGAGTGTAGTTAAAAGGAGGAAAATTGGTCTTCATTTACAATAAATAGTCTCTCACAAGTGTGTGTGTGTGTGTGTGTGTGTGGTGAGTGTGTTTGGTAATGATGAATAGATGTGTTACTGGGGGAGAAAAAAATATTGACGGTGTTAAATTGCTTCGTATCAAGGTATTTAGCATGAAATACAAAGTAATATGTATGCTGAGTATATGCAAAGTAATATGTATTGCATCCTGAGATATCAACAAAAGTCATCATACAAAGTATATATTAATTTAACTAAAGTAACTTGTGCTATTTTCGTTCCCAACATTTTCATACATTTTTCAAAAAACAGCAGCAGACAAACAAGATAGAACCATATACAATACAAGACCACAACCGTACACACACTCACAAAAACAAAAGATATATATATATATATATGTGTGTGTGTGTGTGTGTGTGTGTGTGTGTAAATTACTGAGTATATGTATTAAAAACACAAATTAAACATAGTATTTATTAATTTATATATCATAATTTATTACAAGATTTATTATTTTACTATCATAATTTATTACTACTCAATTAATGCTAGAGACACAATGAGGGACACTGTTGCTTATATAAGCTCATAGTTCTAAGAATTTATTTAAGGCAGTGACGAATAATCCATCCGTTACATATGGACATTTAACAGATAGCAAGGAACAGTATGAGAAAAAAATCGGTGAGGTATAATGTTATTTAAAGGCAAAAAATATTTAAGCGATCTAAAAAAAAAAAAAGAATCCAGAGGATCCGAGGTGAAATAGCGCGATGTCGTAAGTCCCCTATTTTCCCTCTCACGAGATTCCTCAAAGCAAGATAAGGGAGCTTTGTAAGTGACGACAGACGTGAACTGATAACGTTGGCGTCTGTTCGGAATTGTTTAACAAAGGAAGCCACAGGCAATGAGCAATTTCAAGTATTTTTTAATGCTAAAAACTGATTAAAAGTTAAAATTTATTTATTTAAAGGCACATATTTATAGAAATTTGATTGAGTTTAGATGAAAGAAGGGTACTTATCTTAAAATTCCAGCCTTTCGTAGTACTTCCTCACATTGTCCGCTGTTTCATTCTCACCAACATCGCAACTGAAAAACTTTTGAAAACGTGTAGGTATTGTAGAAAAATCAATATTTCAAAGTAATTTAATTGATAATCACCAAGGGGAAAGGAATTTTTTCACTTTTTTACGGAGCGCTGCGAACGTCCAGCCGCTTGCCTCGGTGATCGCACAGTGGCGTAGCGACAGGGGGGGCAAAGGGGTGCATGATGCCCCGGGCGCCGCTCGTAGAGGGGCGCCAAATGGTCTCCAAACAAGATTTTCCGGAAAATTTCCGTTTTTATTTTGTTCGATTTCTGGAAAATATATTTAAATTTAATAACTATTGTAATATAATTAATCATTTATTTTCTTGATTTGTCTCATAAAATGTGTAATAAAATGTTTGCAGTACATCAACCAAACGTTCTTTCTGACCATTTTATTTCTCCAAAATAGAGATATATTTTTATTTTTTTAAACGAAATGCACGCATATCTCTCGCTTTTTATTTTAAAACGATAACACGACCTTCTCCCGAATTTCTCAAACATATCTAGTTTCCAAAATCCAATTCCATAATCTGGAAATGACATTTTTGGAAAATCCTAACGCTTCCGCTACAATGGATTGCATTTGACTCTCCTGTAAACGACTGATGGCCTTCTAGTCTACTGATTCTACTAAGTGATCGGACTGACTGCTGCAAACAGTCAACTCTTGTCAATTGTTTTTAATCTCCTACTACAAAAGGAATGCTGCAGGTCGCTTTTCACTCCTTATCTTAAACTCATAGTTTTCGACGTCACAGATTAAATTTGCATATTCCCAACTTTTTAAACGTTATAATTTCCCTTTATAATCTCTTCTATTTCCTTTTGTTCAAAAAGGTTATCGATTATATGGTTTTCATACCGAACCCACAATATCCCCTAATTGTTTTGAGCAGTGAATGTTACTTCATGACGTTACTCCGCAGTAGAAAAGAAACGGAACCTAAAATTCCACTACAGATATATAGAGAAAATGTTTTCCAAACCTAAGAGTCGCACTTTAAATACTACTTACTATTTCGTTATCGAATGCTGCTATGAACGTTCGTTCAGCAAATTAAAATAAATTTTCACATATTTACAATCAACGATGGGCCAAGATCCCCTAAGTCATCTAGCATTTTTAAGTGTGGAAAGAGAAAAATTTGAAAGGATCGACTTTGATGAAGTAAATGATAAATTTGCTTCATCCAAGGTAAGAAAAATGTATACATAGTAATTAATTGTGTTCATGTATTATATTATTATTAATAAATATAAGTGCTCGACCATGTCAAGGTGCACGTGATTGAAGCGAGATGAGAGCAAATTAAAATTTTTAAGTTGGCTGGTGGTGTGTCTGACAATTTTAGATCTTTGGCACTTTAAGCACAAACGTGTCCGGTTGGCTATGTCCTTTTGCGTGCTAGGCCATACGAAACGTTGCTGTATCAGTTTCCTCGAAGCCTTGATGCCAGGATGTGACAGACGATGTAACTGACTAAAAATGGCATGGCGAAACCTGGAGGGAACATAAAGTCGAAATCTTGAATCTTAAACATCATAATAAAGTGATTTTCCAGGTGACAGCTGCATAGGCTGCAAGTTGAGATTGGTGGAAGATTTGCTTTTCAAGAGGGTTTGTAGTTCTGAATCCCGGTGTTGTTCATCCGCAAGGGCAGCAAAGTTTATTGGCGAAGGAACGGCTAGTTGTTCAATACGAGACAAGGTGTCTGCAACAATATTCTGCGAACCCTCAATATAACGGATATCTTTTGATATATATTGCTCGTAGCATAAGTCGAAAATATTTGACAGCTTCATAAATTCCTAATAATTCGCGATCGTGAGTGCTGTATCTGGTTTGTGCTGGTAACAGTGTTTTAGAAAAATATGAAAGTAGTCTCCATAATTCTTGATCTTTCTGTTGTAAAACTGCTCCTATACCTGCTGTAGATGCATCATCGTGTAGAGACATTAGGTTATTTTTTGAAAGCAGAAGATATGAAAAATATGCAACGGCCTTCGCCGGGAATCGAACCGCGGACCTCTGGAGTACCGGCCCAGCGTGCAGAACCACTACACCACAAAGGCGCGCTAGGAAAGCGGGAGAAATACCTTATAAACGTAGAGTGATAACTGTTTAGATGCGGAAGGATACTGCAAATTTGGTGCCGAAATTAAATCATTTTTGCATATTTGGAACGCTTCGCGAGATTCTGTGGTCCAGGTTATAACACGTTTATCGTTTTTCTTGCTTCCAAACGAAAAAGAATTTAGAGGTGCTTGTATGGTCGCTGCATGAGGTAAGAAACCTCGATAAAAATTGAGCATGGCAAGTTTCTTAAGTCCTTCACTGAAGATGGTTCGGGTATATCGTGGATAGCGGTGACTCTATCTGGAAGGGGTCGAACGCCATGAGCGGAAATTTCATGACCAAGAAAGGATACTCTTGGTAGGCCAAAAACGCATTTGGAAGGATTAAGACTGACATCGTACCTTTGAAAACGTTCAAAAACTGTTCTCAAATGTGATAGGTGTTCTTGCTCTGAAGAGGAGGTGATTAAGACGTCATCAAAATAAGGTACACAAAAGTCGAGGCAGATTAACACCTGATTCATGAAGCGTTGAAACGTTTGAGCAGCATTGCAGCAGTTTTTGGAATATCAGCTGGGTTAACGGGCACTTAGTGATACGCCCGCTCAAGATCAAGGGTTGTAAAAATAGCTTTTCCGTCTGAAACTTGCATACAGTCTTGAATGTGCGAGACTGGGTAACGATCAGGAATTGTAGCTGCATTTAACCGACGATAATGGCCACACGGGCGCCAGTTACCATTTAGCTTCCGAACTAGATGGAGCGGACTGGCCCATTAACTTTCTGAAGGACGGCAAATTCCCTGTTCCATCATGTATTGAAATTCCTCTTTGGCGGCTTTAAGCTTGTCCGGAGGTAAGCGTCTTGGTTTAGCTGCAATTGGAGGTTAGGTAGTTTCAATATAATGTAGTACATCGTGTTTGGATTCGGAACTACCCATAACTGGGCGCGTGTTTGTAGAGAATTCTCTGAGAAGTTGACGCCATGGGGAGTTACCCGAAATCAGTTTAATGCTCAAATCTTGACTATTGTGAATTACTCCCGGATAAGTTAAGTTGGTTGTAGAATCTATCAAACGGCGATTCTTAAGATCGACAAGCAAAGAAAATTTTTGAAAAACGTCAGCGCCACTAATAGGACTTGAAATGAATGGCCATTGGATGTTGCGGCGCAATCCTAAATCAACAGATATCAGGCGTTCACCAAAAGTTTGAATAGGAGTTCCATTTTCTACATAAAGTTATAGCTTGGTAAGGCCCTTTTGTTCGTGAAAATGTGGTGGAACGACAGAAACATCGGTCTCGGTGTCTACAAGAAACCTTAAGCCCGAATTCTTTTCGATGACGAAAAGGCGTGCAAAATTCCGGCCGCTGTTTTTCACAACTTCGAGCAACGGCCCTTCTCGTTTCCCTGATCGTTATAACGACACAGTGGGTGGCATTTGTTTGCCTTGTTTCCAAATTTGTGGTGGTAAAAACAAATAGCCGTGTTATGAATACCCGGCTTTCATAACGTTTCCTCAGTGGGCTACGACGTGTATTTCGACCACGGGATGTGGAGCGGTTGCGCTGAAAAGGTTCAGCTTGGATGGCTACAATCTGAGCAACCTGTTTGAACCAATCATCAATTTGAGCCTGTAACGCCACAGTACCTGGACCAGGAGCCTGCACTGCGTGTATTTGCGCTGGAATGGCCAACTTGTGAATTTTATCAGCGATTTCGGGAAGATTTTTAAATGGCTCCCTACTGGCCGCTAAAATGGTTTGCATGTTAGATGGGAGTCTATGAATCCATAATGTTTTAAGAATGTTATCCGTTAGGTTACCGGTGCCTAAGTCTGACATTTTAGACAGCAATTGAGAAGGCCTCCTATCACCCAATCGTAAATCGTGCAACAACTGCTTGATTCTGTCTATGATTCTTCACAAACAGAAATTAATATTTTTTAAAGACTTGTGTTTATCCGTCGCCGGTGAATTCAAAATTATTTCACGAGCTGATTGCAGTACCTCTGATTCTAACACGGAGATCGCTGTATAAAATTGAGTTTTGTCGGCAATAATGTGACTTAATTGCGCATCCAATTGAATGAACCATAACGATGGGTCTCGGCGACAAAAAGGTGATGGCTTAACTGCCACTCGCGCCAATTGTGAAGCAGCATCGTTGTCAACCACTTTATATCAATCAAATACGCACAATAATAATATGTATAGAAAAATAATCAACATGTTTATAGTGACACAGTTTCTTGATACTTGAAATCAGAGAAATTGGCGGCTCAAATGCTGTAGACGATACATATATCCACTGAAATTATGACAGAAATATGTTGACTCACCGGAATGCGGCACAACGCTTTAAATGACAGGTGAAATGTCTTACTTGCATCTCATCACACTGGATAACTTACTGCTGCTCAGAATTTTGACATATGAACTCCATATTCGTGCAACATTGAAGGTTGCTATTCGTAATAAGTACGTGTCACCAATTATGATAGTACAATTTTTTGAGACAGATCATTAAATAATTATAACAATTGAATAGAATAAATATTATTTTGTTCTTTGTTGCTATGGGTTATCAGACTGGCAGAGTTGAGTTGTAGTAGGCAAGTTGCTACATATCTATTTATCTATAATGTATATTAAACTTTTAATTGTTTAAAACCTGCACTTTTTAAAAACACTTATAACACCTTTTGAACTAATTCTAGATCATCGTATGTCTGATTTTTCCGCCGACACAGATGCATTTCCGAATCCATGGATAGTGTAGTTAGGTAGGGACTATTCTTAATATATTTTTGAGTATTTTATGGCAGATTCAGCATTTTATTATTATTTGCATTATTTTCTTATTACGAATATATTCTATACATTATATTACTGAAATTTTTTATTGTGGGGGGGGGGGCGCCAAAAAGGTATTTTGCCCCGGGCGCCAGTCTTGCTTGCTACGCCACTGTGATCGCAGCGCCCTCCACCCCGTTTTCTCGATATTTCTGTAAAGCAAAAGATTAGAATTACGGTCACAGCTAACACAGTTGTCAATTGCATTTATTCAGTTTAAATATAATCGTAAATTACCAAATATCTATAGATATCTATAGATATCTGGTAATTTAGGATAAATATCTGGAAATTTACATGCGCGGGCTCCAGTATTTTTACTTTTTCAGGGTAGCTTCTCTTAAAACTCGTCATGCGCTGCATTACACGGGGACACAAAATGATTTTAATTATAATTCTACTAAAAATTGCTAACTAAATACAAAATCCGGAACAATATATTTGTTATTCTCTCCAGATACAGGGGTCGTATATTATTGTGTTGTCTTAATCATCTGTATTATAGCTCTTATGTATTGTTGAGGTATTTCCTCACTTCTCCAAGCCTTATGACCTATCTGGTGGAACAAGTAAGGTTTTGCACTTCTTTTCTTAAGTTACAATAAACTAATAATGGTTATAAAAAAGTAAAAGTAGTTGCGTCAGGAGGAGTGCGTCCAAAAGCAGGCAAATAAACCGCGAACTCAGCGGTAACACTCTAAATCATTTCAGACCTTTTTCCTTTTATTTAATAGTGCGTTCTTGTTTTGAGTGCTGTGTTATTTTACATACACAAATAAACTTGTCTACAAATTAAATTGCTTCAAAACATAGTTAAAATATGAACTGTCAATTTTTATTCATTATAACACATTTTATTCTTTCTTGCAATTTTAATTGCAACCGCGATAACCGCGAGTCTGTTTCGGTAAATCTTCAATTTGCTGTAGCTGCTTTTATATAATCAGTTATGATACAGATGTCAAACATTTTTGCTTCGAAAACAGCAGTCAACCATTATGTTGTTGTTCCAAGGCGAAAATATTTCAAACAGCAGATGCCATCAGAAGAATATTCTCTCATAAATTTGAAGTTAAAAAATATTGAATTGAAAATAACTCTAAAAACCCTCTTCACCTCTTCCCCAACGGCAGATGCGATATTTATCATTTAAATATTACAATATTATTTTTACAAATACAACTTTATCAGAACTTGTATTCCTCTTCACTTGCTTTGGAAATATGAACTGTCCTGACTCGGAACAGGGAGCTTACTCAAGCTATGTTCAATAAATTGTGAAGTAGACAATACACACAGGAAGGGTATACGAAACCCTTTATTTTTCTATCTTTACAGAGATTTCCGGAACTTCGGAATACAGAGACCAAACACTTGTGGTCTGAACGTAAGAATATAAAACTACTCACTAAAACTAACTTTGGATTAATATACAAGTGCCTAGCTTTAAGATTGGCCGTTATTTAACAAAATCCGTATGTAGTACAGAGAGCTGCTAAAACTACGATACGTTTAAAATTATCAAGAGGATTAAACCTCTGGCCTGGAAGGCAACCAGCAACCGAGTAAAACTACTATGGCAAGCGGCTTGCAATAACTCTTTCCTCTCTCTTGCTTGGCAAAAAGCCACAACTTAAGTACTTGGCTTTAGCAAGACAAATTTGCATAAATAAGTTAAAGCTTTTAATTCTGGCCGAAAGTAGAAAATAAGAAGTGATAGTAAAGATTTAAAACAAAATAAACGTTAGTAAAACTTAGGATCCTTACATACTTCCCGCTAGAGTTAATTAGTTTGAAACTGAGGTCTAAAACGACCTTGTTGAAAACTTTTAGCTCTACAATCTAACGCGAGGCCAATCTTTTACAAACATTTCTCTCTAGAAATTATCTAATCTAGAAATTAAAAAAGTCGTTTTTGTGAAACAATTCCTAACGACAGCGATGAGGCTGTACAACTCCCACGTTAGTTTCCCCCTCACCCCCGCTAACTGTGATTGGACTTGATCCAAAAAAAAAGAAGGAGAAACATTCTCTCCTTGTATGACTCACTTCTCGCGTTGTGCAATGGACAGTAAACAACGCTTGTAATCATCGCTATATTTTTTTTCTTCATATACCTAATAAATATGTTATTTTTGCGTTTGCTAATACAATGATCGTGTTCCTTACCTCCGCAGCTTGGATTATACTTTATTAAGGTAAGAACTTTAATTCTGTTTTATTCATCTGCTCGTCTCGATTTAGCGAAGTTGTAACAGTAAACAAAAATGAACCACGAATACCTTCAACAAAAGATTATGAGACTGTAAATATGTTTACTTCAACTAAACGCATAAAATATATCGAGATAAGCCATTAAGAATAAAAGACAGAAAAGATACTTTACCATAAATTATCGCTGGATAATCCGAAAAAGGAAAAGCCAAGCCTGTGTTCAAAAGCGAAACAAAACTGCATAGTTGCGTACTGCGAAATACAGAAGCAGAAATGGCTACTAGCTGCGAAAATAAATATTCGATCATGAAACTAAACAATAACAACTATCAAGTATGGAAATACAAATTTGAAATGATCCTGAAGAAGAAAAATTTATGGGATTTAATAGCAGATGATACACCAAAAGAAATAAACGTCGAATGGAGAAAACGAGATGAACAAGCACAAGCTACCATTAGTTTACTCGTAGAAGACAACCAAATCGTACACATAAGAAATAAAACGATAGCCAAAGAAATCTGGAATGAATTAAAGAAAATACATGAAAGAAAGAATCTTTCCAGTAAACTTTACCTTCTGAGAAAGCTGTATACGTTAAAAGCAGAAAACGAATACAAACTCGAAGAACACGTCAACAAGATGCTCGAAATCGTAGACGAACTGCGAGGAATCGGTGAAGAAATAAAGGACAGTCACATTGCAGCGCTCTTACTAAGCGACTTACCAAAAAGTTACGAAAATCTCATTACAGCTTTAGAAGCACGCCCAGAAGAAGAACTAACGCTGGAATACGTAAAAACGAAACTCATCGACGAATGCCTGAGAAGAAAAGAAGTAACGCGAGCAGAAGAAACGACTGCCTTCAAAACGAATTTTAACACAAAATTCATGCATTTAAATCAACGAAGATGCAATTATTGCAAAAAAAAATAGGACACTTAGAAAAAGAGTGCAGATTCTTAAATAACCACAAAGAAAAAGATAAAAACGAAAGTAAATCATTTTTCAAGAATGAAAAGCAAACAAATAAAGGAAATTATGGAAATAAACAGAAAACGAAAATTGCTGTAAACGAGGATACACATGAAGATGAAAACGTAAATAAGAATCATGAGAAGACTGAGAATTACACGTTCAAAGTCACCAGAGAAAGAAAATCTCAAAACTCAAACTGGTCAGTTGACTCAGGTGCTACTTGTCATATGACCGATAACATAAACTTTTTCACCAAATTGGATAGAAGCAAAACTGAGCAGATAACAATTGCTAACGGCACGCAGATGAAGTCCGAAGGTATAGGAGAAGGATACTTATACTGTACAGACGACGAAGATAACGAAATAGAAGTGAGACTTGTAGATGTTCTGTACGTTCCTGACTTAGAAAGAGGATTGATATCCGTACGAAAAATTACAAAGAAAGGATTTACAGTTGAATTTGAAGAAGATATTTGCAGAATAAAAAAGAAAAATAAAACCATAGGAATTGCTAAAGCAGAAGGAAATTTATATACTGTAGTTGAATCGCAAAGAAGAAAAGCCAAAATTGCAGCTGCAGAAAGAAGAGAAAATAGTATAGATCTTTGGCATAGAAGGCTAGGACACAGAAATTATGAAGCAATCAAGAGGCTAAAGAATGATGACCTGGCAACCAGAATAAGAATTGACGGAGAAGCTAAAAAGGAAAAAGAATGCGAATGCTGTATCAGAGGCAAAATGACTGAATTGCCGTATCCCAAGCTAAACAACTATAGAGCAAAATCAGTTCTAGACTTGATACATTCAGATATTTGTGGACCAATCGGTACAACATCACTAGGAGGAAAGAAATACTTCATAACATTCATCGACGATCATTCGAGATACACAAGGATCTATCTGCTAGCTACAAAAGATGAATCTATCTCCAAGTTAAAACAATTTGTAACCATGACGAAGAACAAATTTGGAAAGAAGCCAAAAGTCTTAAGAACAGACAATGGAGGAGAATATACAAGCAAAGAGATTGAAGACTATCTAAAGGAAGAGGGAATCGAACATCAAACCTCCGTAGCATATTCACCGCAACAGAACGGTAGAGCAGAAAGAAAAAATCGATACTTAATGGAAATGACAAGATGCCTGCTACTCGATTCAGGACTCAAAAGAGAATTTTGGGGTAAAGCCGTAATGACAGCCACCTATCTACAAAACAGGCTACCATCAAGATCAGTTGAAAAAACACCGTATGAACTATGGAATAATAAGAAGCCGAACCTAAGCCATATCAGAGTTTTCGGCAGCACAGCTTATTGTCGAGTTCCAAAGCAGAAAAGAAGCAAACTAGACGAAAGAGCAGAAAAAGGGAATTCTTGTTGGATATAGTCACCGTACTAAAGGATATAGAATTTACATGCCACATGCAAACAACGTCGTGATCAGAAGAAGCGTAATATTCGATGAAAACAAAAAAGAAGAAATGCCTTGTCAATTAAATGATCAGCATGAGGAAATAGAATGGCCTTTTACAGAAAATAAATTGACAGAACCACGTCCAAATGATATTACAGAGGAAGTAATTGAAACAGAAGAAATTCCCCCATTACCGAGAAGATCCCACAGAACGACTAAAGGAATCCCACCAAACAGATTCTCATACATGGCTAAGAATGAAGAAATCAAAGTTCCTAAAGACTGGGAAGAACTTCAAACTTTTCCTACCAAAGAAAAGGAACTGTGGTTAAAATCTACGAAAGAAGAAATGGAAGCACTGAAGAGGAACAAAACATGGGAACTAGTCTATCTTCCAAAAGGAAAGAAAGCAATTGGAAACAAATGGACATTTAAAACGAAATCCGACGCTTCAGGAAATGTTATCAGATACAAAGCTCGTTTAGTAGCTAAAGGATATTGCCAAAAATTTGGGCGCGACCACGACGAAGCATTCGCACCAGTCGTAAAGTATACAACAATAAGGACTATTTTGGCAATAGCAGCTCAAAAGAAAATGCACGTAAATCACTTCGATGTAAAAACAGCTTTTCTATATGGAGATCTGAAAGAAGATATATATATGAAGCAACCAAAAGGCTACATCTCTGCTTCAGAAGCAAATAAAGTCTGTAAACTGAATAAAAGTATCTACGGACTAAAACAGGCAGCCAGAAACTGGAATCACAAGATAGCTGAAATCCTGCGCAAACAAGGATACGTTCAAGGAAAGGCTGATCCATGTTCCTTCACACTAATCGAGAAAAACGCAAGAACTTACATAATCGTTTACGTTGATGACATATTAGTCTCGAGCGACAAGTGTGAATCAATCCAAGAAGTTGAACGCATTCTCAAAGAATATTTCGACATTCGAAATCTTGGAGAAGTGTCTACATATCTAGGAATTGAAATCGAAAGAGAAAAAGACGGAAGCTTTAAACTTCATCAAGCTAACAAGATTAAGAGTATGATCGAAAAATTTGACGGAGAGTCACCAAAGAAACTAAGCTATACACCCATGACTACGAATTTTACGAAGAACCAAAACAACCAGGATGACGTTTTTCCCGATAATCGGAAGTATAGGGAAGCAGTGGGAGCACTTTTATATTTAGCAACAGTATCAAGACCTGACATAGCGAATTCTGTTGGAATACGTAGCAGAAAAGTTTACTTTATAAGTTACTACCCGTAGTTTCATATCATAATACAGCTTTTGTTTCCTTTGTGCTACTTCAGTGTTCTTTTTTGCGTCTATAATTAATTTTTCTATATCGCCCATTTTAAATTCTGGGGCTCTTTGTTGAACATAAAATAATTTAGCTAACGGCGTTATAATCTTTCTGCCTAAAATAACTCAGCAGGAGTTTTGCCCGTCGTATCATGTTTTGCGGTCCTAAGGGCGAAAGCTAATTCATTGACATAGTTATCCCAGCTTTTATGAAAATTTTTAACATAACTAAGGATAATTTTCACTATATTTCTATTGACCTTTTCCGCTATATTTGATTGAGGCAGATACGGGACCATTTTTAAATGACGTATGCCCAGTTTTTGGCACATGTCTTCAAATATATTACTTACAAATTGAGGACCATTATCCAATATAACTTTTAGGGGCGCCCCGTATTTTAAAATATATTTATTTAAAATAGAATCAGTAACTAATTTCGCGGAGGCTCATTTTAAGGGAACAATTTCGGTCCACTTACTAAAATGATAAACCATAACAAGGAGATACCGACTTTTATTTAACTGACTTTTCGGGAAAGGGCCCAATAAATCGATACCAATTATTTCATTTGGAAATTCCGATTTAATGCTATTTAGAAACACGGCGGGGCGGAAATTAATATAATTAACTGCTTGACATGTTGGGCAGGACTGGACATACGCCCTTGTTAACTTTTGCAGCTCAGGAAAATAAACTGCTCCGCGTACGCGTTGGATGGTTTTTCGAATACCAGCATGAGAAGCTAAAGGGGAGTCGTGCAACTCCTGAAGTATATTTAATCTAAGACTAGCTGGGATAACAGGTCGAAATTCGTTGCTGGAATTCGTAGTTTTTGTATAAAATAATAGACCATCTATTAGTTCGTAATGGGCCGCCCTATTTCTTATCGCCACAATATCTTGGTGGCTAAAATTTCAGGATCTTTTAAATAATCATAAATATTTTTAAATTCCGGATCCTTACCCAGTTCGGTTATTACAGTTTCTCGGGAATGTATCGTACATGCAGTGAGCATTGCCACCTTTACAGTATTACCTTCTTCATCTATTTTTATTCTGGATAGGGCATCTGCTACGATAATTACCTTTCCGGGGGTGTGCTTAATTACCAAATTATACTCTTGTAACTTGAGTGCCCATCTTATTAAACTTGGAGATAAGGTTTTTCTTGAGTACAGTCTAGTTACCGCCGCATGATCAGAATACACTGTTACTGGCGCCCTTCCAAAATAGACTCGGAACTTTTGCACTGCGATCAGAACTGCAAGTGCCTCTCTCTCAGTCGCGGAATAATTTCTTTGTGTTTGATTTAAAGTTCTACTAAAAAAATGCCACGGGCTGCTGGTTTTGCGAAAGTACAGCTCCTACCGCATAATCCGAAGCATCCACTGAAATTTCTAAATTCTCATCGTTCTCAGGAAATTTCAACACAGGGGCTTGCGTTAATGCTTGTTTTAATTTTTCGAAAGCACTATTGGCTTCGGCCGTCCACGAGAATCTTGCCTTTTTCCTTTTTAATTTTAACAATGGCTCAGCGATAGCCGCAAAATCTTTTATAAAGGACCTATAATATGAACAAAGTCCTAGAAAAGAAGAGAGCTTCTTTGCCGTGTTTGGAGTCGGATACTTTTGTACAGCGATTATTTTTGATTCATCTGTCTCGATCCCTTTTTGCGATATTTTGTAACCTAAATATTTTAATTCAGGGGCTGCAAATTTGCACTTTTCGACATTAACTTTTAGACCGGCCTCATTTAATAAAGAAAACACCTGTCTTAAATCCTGTATATGTTGGTCGAGATTATCACTAGTAATAGTGATATCGTCTAAATAGATAAATGTGGACTTTCCAAGAACAGGTCTTAACACAATGTCCATACATCGCTGAAATGTTGCCGGAGCCCCTGAAAGGCCAAACGGCATACGCAAGAATGCATAAGTGCCAGACTTGGTTATAAAAGCAGTCTTAGGCACATCTTCTGGTTTAACTCCTATTTGAAAATAACCAGTCGTTAAGTCTAACGTAGTCATGTATTTCGTAGAAGTTATGTTCCTTAAAATTTCTTCAATAATAGGTAACGGATATACCGGATATTTAGTCATGGAGTTTAATTTACGATAGTCAATTGCAAAACGCCACCTTTTCGGATGTGTTACGTGATAGTCATTATTTTTCTTACATAACACAACCGGGCTAGCATAACTACTTGAGATGGGCGTTATGAACTTTTTACGTAACATATCTCGAATGTGCCACTCTATAATTTTTTCTTTATTTTTTCGTACCGATACGGCTTGTGGCGAACTGGCAGTGAATCTCCTATGTCGATACTATGGTTAGTAACTTGAGTGAATCCGGGAATATCACTAAATAACGAAGCAAATTCACTTACCACTTGTCGAATTTTTTGTTGCTCTCCCTTAGGCAGGTGGTTGAGGTTTAATGTGAGTGGTTCTCTTTTTTCTTCCCGAACTGGTTGCATGGTCAGCTTAAGGGACGCTTGGTTGAAATCCAGCGTTGCTTCTGCCTCTGAAAGAAAATCTATTCCTAGAATCACATGTGCTTGTAGATTTTTTACTATAAAAAACATGATCTTTACTTGCTCGTCCTTAATGCGAATATATAATGGTATTTTACCTATGCATTTGCATCTTTCTCCCTGCGCAGCTAACACTGTCGTATTATCCGAATTATATATTCTGTATCTACGGAAATACTTCCTAAAAAAATCTTCTGCCACACAGGAACACTGCGCGCCTGTATCCAGGAGTGCGGTGGCTGGGATGTTGTTCACCAAAACTTCAATCTTTGGAAGAGTCAAATTTTTCACAATAACTGTATTTAACTTGAAGGAAGAGGGGTTTTCTTGGCCATCGGATTTCCGCACCCTCCCGTCAGCAGAAATCCGTTTTAGTTTAAATTTTCTTTCTTCCTTTCCATGCCTTCCTTCTTTTTCCGCTGGCCTTCAGACTTTTTTTCTGGCTTACTACTGAACTGTCGACGTTCGCCAGTTGTTTTTGGATACTCAGGTTTCCTTGCTCACTGATTCGATTTGCTTCTGTAGCCGTTTTCTTGCCTTTGCTGTAGTCTTGGCGCACAAAATTGGCTTCGTTGCTCATACTGGCGTTTTCTTTCAATGTCCGCCGTTCTTCTACTTTCAAACTGGATTGCTAGCTCAAATAACTTTTCCAGTGTAGTCGGATTCCTTAATTCAATAGTCTTGTACTTGGGGAAGTAACCTTGGCAAAATCCCTTGGATTATCCCAGGATCCGGACGGCTTCCACACAAGAGTTTAAAGACGTGAATGTTTCTTAAAATAAAGCTTGAGAGATTTACAATTCGTTGCTGGTATATGCTGAAGAGTTCCGCTTCTAATTTTGAACAATTTCTTACGACAGGGAAGGCTTTTACTAAGGCAGTTTTAAAATTTTCGTAAGTATAGGTGGGACTTCCCGCTTGACCCAAGAGGTTTCTGCTTATACATTTGAACCAATTAAGCGCTTGGCCCCTCAAAGCGCTGGTAGCTAAGGTGACTTTCTGGAATTCATGGACTGGATACAGCATGAAGTGGTCATCCAGTTTTTCCAAAAAACTGGTTACCGGTGAGTTTCCATTGAATGTTGCTTCTGGTTTCATCGATGCGCGCATGGTCTGTACGATGTACCCAAATCCTTCCAGGGCGGCAGCTGGCATTTCTGGATTCTGAGCCGCTTTCTGCAGGCACCACAGGTTCTTCTTGAAACTCGGCCATGGTTATTCTTCTTTGTCGCACGCCACTATCAGGACTTGTATTCCTCTTCACTTGCTTTGGAAACATGAACTGTCCTGACTCGGAACAGGGAGCTTACTCCAGCTATTGTGAAGTAGACAATACACACAGGAAGGGTATACGAAACCCTTTATTTTTTCTATCTTTACAGAGATTTCCGGAACTTCGGAATACAGAGACAAACCACTTGTGGTCCGAACGTAAGAATATAAAACTACTAACTAAAACTCTAACTGAAACTAACTTTGGATTAATATACAAGAGCCTAACTTTAAGATTGGCCGTTATTTAACAAAATCCGTATGTAGTACAGAGAGCTGCTAAAACTACGATACGTTTGAACTTATCAAGAGGACTAAACCTCTGGCCTTGAAGGCAACCAGGAACCGAGTAAAACTACTATGGCAAGCGGCTTGCAATAACTCTTTCCTCTCTCTTGCTTGGCAAAAAGCCACAACTTAAGTACTTGGCGTTAGCAAGACAAATTTGCATAAATAAGTTAAAGCTTTTAATTCTGGCCGGAAGTAAAAAATAAGAAGTGATAGTAAAGATTTAAGACAAAATAAACGTTAGTAAAACTTAGGATCCTTAGAACTTTATTATTTACAATTATGGAATGGAGGGCCGGGGGCGGCACTGGCGAGATAGCTGGTCTCAAATCGCACGTGGGCCCCGAAGCAAAATTATTCTGAATATATGTTATAATATAGTATGTTTCGTCCTACTGCTCCTCTTGCTGCTCCCTCTCTTGTTTCTCCTCTTCCTTCTGTTCCTCTTTTTGTTGCTCCTCTTCCTGCTTCTCCTAATGCTGCTCCTCCTCATGCTGCTCCTCCACTTGCTGCTTCTCCTCATGCTGTTCCTCCTCATGCTGTTCCTCCTCATGCTGTTCCTCATGCTGCTCTTCCTCTTACTGCTCCTCCTCTTGCTGCTCCTCCTCTTGGCACAGGAGGAGGAGCAGAAAGAGGAGCAGCATGAGGAGGAGAAGCAGAAAGAGGAAAAGCAGCAAAAAGAGGAGCAGCAGCATAAGGAGAAGCAGCAGGAGGAACAGCAAAAAGAGGAGGAGCAGCAGGAAAAGGAGCTGCAGGAAGAAGAGGAGCAGCAAGAAGAGGTGCAAGAGGAGGAGCAGAAAGAGGAGGAGCAGCAAGAGGAGAAGTTACAAGAGGAGGAGGAGCAGCAACAAGAGAAGCAGCAAAAGGAGGAGCAGCAAAAAGAGGAGCAACAAGAGAAGGAACCGCAAAGTACATATTTACAAAAAGCAGAAAATGCATCAAGGAGATTAGTTTTCATATTAATAACATTTGCATCCAAATTTTACTCATTTTGAAGAATATTTCTCACCTCGTGAAGATCATTTCCTTTCATCACCCTATGATAATCCCTTCAACACAGAGTTGAAAAATAGATATGCCTTCAACAAGGAATAAAACTTCAATATACTTTAGGGAGATATGGTGGTACTGTTTTGCTATCAGGACCAGATAAAGAAATGCATATATGTATGGATGGATGTGTTCACGTATGCATGTATGTATATATAAGTATGAATGTGTGCGTATATATACAGTACAAAGTCCGAAATCCGGACGTCCATTATCCGCAATGATCTAAAATCCGGACCTCAAAACCACCAAAACCGTTTTTCTCGTAGGCTTTACGCATGCGCATTTGATTCCCTCTCCGCGCATAATAAAACATCTGGAAAGTCCCGATTCTTAATTTCACTTCGACACTTAATAAAATACCTCGTTATTAAAGAAACAATCATTTTAGCATAAATTTGTACGATCACTAATTTGGCTCCGTTGCTGTGTATCTGCTTTGGCACACTTCTCAAACCAAAACATTCCACATCGATACATCGTTGATCTGACGCCAACCTGACGAATCATTATTTATTAAGCTTTCCTTTCATCACCGCATGTTTATATCAAAACATGACAACTTGAGTAATGACTCATGTAGCGATGCCTAAACAATATTTTTATCTTAGTAATTGAGTAATAAAGGAGTATGATAACCTTTTATGTTGACATTATGCTTGGCGATGATTACAGATTTAAGTTAAATGCGTTAAAAAATGTTGACGAGGAAAATTTACCAAAAATTTCTCTCCATATGCTAAAAATAGATTTTGTTGATGATACTTATAAACCCAAAGATTAAATTTAAGGCTATTTGAATTAAGAATAACTGATGTGTTATTCGCATAAACCCAGAAACAGCGCCAGGGCACGTATGGCCGCACCGAATCGCAGAATTTAGGACTCACAGAGACTGCATCAGGCGGTAAGATATCTAGGGCCGGCACTCAATAAGACTTAAGTATATGTGGGAATTTATTTATTCAGAACTCTGATAAGCCTTACGCATGTGCAAGAAATAGACATAAGTATAATAATATTTAACTAAACAAATACATTTCAGGCTTAATTATTTCAATGCATGATAGAAGCAAGGTAAAATTTAACGAAACAACTTTGTCGGTAGTCGCCAAGCTCATGATGCATAGCCAAATATGTATAGTTAAATTTGATGATGATAGCCGCTAATTTTAAAGATTGTCGGATATCGCAAAACAAAGATGAAATTTTCCATTTAACAGATTTTGTACAGACATGTGGAGAAGCGGTAAATGATATAAAAGAAATCTTTCATTGTGATGACAATGCTTCTCGATATTCAATCAATTAATGAATGGTGAAATCTTTAGTATGGTTCTAGATCCAGAAAATACGCTACCGATAATGAAGAAAGGGACAGAGGAGTTACTGAAAACGAGAAAATTCCGACAGACAAGTCAGTCGGAATTCTCAGAACACTTACAGGAAGTATTATCACAAGAAAACGAAGCAACTTAAACAACTTACACGGAAAGAAATGTTTAATAAGGTAAACAAATAAATATTAAGCTTTCTTCTGTTTGTAAATTTTGATACCCTTTAGATCATAAATACTTCCTTATTTCATAAATCACGATTTCATATTTTTAATTTTATAATTTCTACATGCCATCTTACTAGATTTAAACTTATGCTCTAATATCCGGAAAAATCGCAAATCCGGAATCGTCAAAGTCCTGACGAGTCTGGATTTCGGACTTTGTACTGTATATACACATACACACATGCATACATTTCTGAACTGGTCCCGAAAACATAACAGTACCGATACATTTTGTGACATAACATCAATCAGATGGTAGGTAAAATTCAATCATCTTAGCTTTTCTAAATCCATTCATTAAAAATTGCTATCACTATCTACACCTGACATTAATGTTTCATAATTTCATATTCATTAAGAAAAAAATGAAATATATTACGGCATTCTGATCATAATAAATGGCACAATGATTATAGCAAAAGATTAAGCAATTTCCCATGTTTCTGTACAGTACCGATGGGATTCTGACAGAAGTATTTTCAGAATTAAACAGTTTCAGCATATTCATGAAAAACGAAACTCAGTTTTACATCTTATTTTAATAGCGTTAAATCAATATGAATTTATATTTGTAAATCAAAATTTCCTCACACTATTGCAAAAAATAATATGAAATGTTGATTTTGAAATATACAGATAATAAAATTTGAGAACGTGTTGTAATTTTATTTATTACATTTACAGCAGGAAATAAATGTCCTTTCGAAGAATACCGAAAATGGAAGTTCTCACATGTTTTATCAAACTTTTATAAATGAATTTAACAGAACGATTATCATAAGATACTTACTAACAAACAATTACTACAGCACCATCGGATATCGTAACCAGTTAACTGTGGCGCTCTCGTTTAAGAGTGCGCACGGTTTTGTGTCACCAGAATCGAGCCATGACTAGTAAATTCGTCAATCACAAAGTTGCGCTGGTAAGATATTGGATG
The DNA here is from genome assembly GCF_044657685.1 of Stegodyphus dumicola. Taxonomy (NCBI): domain Eukaryota; kingdom Metazoa; phylum Arthropoda; class Arachnida; order Araneae; family Eresidae; genus Stegodyphus; species Stegodyphus dumicola. The sequence continues at coordinate 223,712,664 of NC_140773.1, read as the reverse complement.
AAAAAGATGGGTTTATTTTATAAAATTGAGAATTTTATTACTATTTACTTATTTGGTTAACATAAAAATATATTACATACATATTAAACTAAAGACGCAATAAATTAAATTAAATATTCTACATATAAAAGTAAGAACTTACATTCCTGCTGTGGAGTGATATTCAGCAAAACAGGGTACTATACACAATGGGACTTTGCAAATCGAACACCTGATCTTAAGTTTGAAGCAAGGTAAACACCTTCGCGTAGGGTTGTTTTTTTCGATGTTCCGGGTATATAATCCGGAACATGATTCCCGCCTAATTCGCTTACATTGGGTCTAAATGGCCGAGTTTGTGTCGATTTATTTCTTTCAACTGGATACTTCGCAAAAGTGTCTTCAATAAATTTTTGAGCAAAATGTTGATATGCGATAAAGTTCCATTATTTTTTTATATAATATGAATGCATTCAGACACATAATGTTTAAGAAATGGAGAAATATCTTTTTGTAGTACTTTTTGAGTCGTTTTCTTGCTGCGGAGCACGCTATAATTCCATCGCTCATATCCACTCCACCCATTTTTTTATTATAATCAATCACTAGCTCCGGTTTCTTTGTTATTATTTTTCTTTTCTCTGTTCTTTTTATGTTGTCATTATGTACTTACTAAATAAATCTCCCTCTTATCTTTCCATTTCATTATACGCATGATGAGTATACTCGTCAATACATAAAATCGTGCCGCTTCTCCATGACGAGTATACTCGTCAATCACAGTTAACTGGTTAACACCAAGTCTTCCATGTCTGTTTATCTCACATGGTCATAAGTTAACGGCCCACCAGCGGCCGATCGGTAACGTCGCTGAACACTGGTAGTTCGGTCCAAGGTTCGAATCTCGCGAACGGGCTGGCTGCATGGGCGTTTTCGTGGTTTTCCCCATGTGTAACGTGTATACGAGCCAGTTTCCCTTAGAAAGTCCTCCCCGAAGGCATCCCTCTCTTAAGGCAGATAGACCTCGAGTGCTTTGCCGTAATCTAATACAGTCAAAAGTCGTTAATCCGGACTCGTCGGGACTTCGGCGATTCCGGATTATCAATTTTTCCGGATTATAGATCATGAGTTGAAATCTGGTAAGATGGCATGCAGAAATTATAAAATTCAAAATATGAAACCGTAATTTATGAAATAAAGAACAATTATGATCTAAAGGGTATCAAAATTTACACACACACAAAAAAAGCTTAATATTTATTTGTTTACTTTATTAAACATTTCTTTCAATGTAAGTTGTTTAAGTTGCTTTGTTTTATTTGCTAATACTTTCTCTTTAATTCTATGAACAGACATAATTTCTTGTTCAGTTACAAAGTTCCGCTGTTCAAGTCCTGTAATTGCTGTGCCGAGAATACCGACTAACTTGTCAATCGAAATTTTTTCGTTTTCACTAACCTCTCTGTCACTTTCTTCATGCCTTTATCCATTTTTTGCAGCAATTCCATTTTTTGTTTGATGGACATCGAAACATACTTTTGCTTTGTAGATCCTTTGGGAGCTCCAGCATCGGAAATTCTATTTGACATAATCGAAAGTTCAAGCTTACTTTTATAAAATTGCTCTAACAGTCTGCAAAAAATAATAAGCCGGATCCAATTCGAAGATTAAGGAACAACGCAATCTGCAACATTAACTGAAATAGATAATTAGATAATTTCAGCTTATACCATCCGTTATGCATTAAACGCCCATGCGTAAACGTATTATGCGCTTGCACACACGCATATGTGCAGCCGTAAAGGTCTTACACGCATGCGTCAACGCGACGCATGCGCAGAGAGTTTGTAGCTTTGAGGTGCGGATTATAGATCTTTCCGAATTATGGGTGTCTGAATTAACGACTTTTGACTGTAAAACCAAACCATATGTTAACATTTGCCATAATTCAACACAAAGCATGATGAGTAGCCAAATATTGCAACCTAGCCCAAAAGTAGTCACGTGACGGTATACATTTCAGTACACAGTTGGCGTTTGTCTGTATTTAATTGTGGCGGACTAGTCAGTCTGACGACTCTTCTATTTCGTGGTGCCAATAGTCTTCATAATAACTATACCTTCCTTTACACTATTAGGAATTTCATTATGCAGTTTTCATGTTAAAACCATCTCAATGAAAATCCGAAAATAAAATATTTATATTTCATGTTTTAATGCAAAATTTAATGTTTGTTAAAGTATGGTTACAACATGCAAGATATGTTGTTTTCCTGGAATAAATAATAAGCAAACAAAAAGAACATGGGATTTGCAATTGCAAGACAAATTGAACAAAGGACTCGTGCAAACATCGTACATTTCATCAAGCGTAATGCCTCCGTGAAGAAATCAAACACTTCACACTACTGTGATACCTTTTTGCCATATGACCAGGCTTAAGATAAACAAGGCAGCATCTTTTGCGTATAACTTGAGATAAAAAAAAAGATCCAGAATCTTTACTTAATAGCGTTTCTATCTTTGATTTAAGCTCCAGAGAATTATCTCTATAATCCTCTGCCGCCTCAAAATCGGCTTCGTATTCAGCAATAGCCTCAGTATTTTCGAAAAGTAAATAACGAAATGTTATTCTGAATCTCATCTAAATGTAAAAAATTTATCTTGTAACTGAGCGTTCAACGCGCTCAGCTTATCGCCATCCTCGGCGTCTACTTTCGTCGCCAAATATTGCTTCTGCAAGTAAGCATATATATATGATGGTTTTTTACTTCAACGCAGTTTCATATTTGTTCTTAATTTATATCCATATCAGTTTCTGCATTTGACAAGAGTAACAAACTGCATAATGAATTTGAGAATTACCAAGTTATTTGTATTTGTGAAATTGATTGCACATGACACCAAACACTAAAATATTAAGGAGCTGGTTAGAAAAAAAATAAGGTCTTTACAGTACTTTTGTTATCTGTTCTGACATTCTGTTTGAATGTGCCCTTCTTGGTTACACCTATTACAGATAGGAATAATTAGATAACATTTTTTAATGTGTCCGAATTCATAATAATATAAACATCTTGTTACTCTTTTGTACTCATTTAAGATGTGTATAATTCACCTTAAATAGACTTTTTACTCTTTTGTCGCTTAAGAGTCCGGATATTATAAGTGAACTTCTAGTCTTGATTTTGTACTAAATTTTCGAATTATAACTACCATTTAAAATTTTTATTTAGAGATTCCAACAATTAAATTTTTAAATCATCATTAAGTAATGACAGATTCACATTATAAATTATAACCTTTGGATTTATTTTTATTGTTAATTTCACTTTAAAATCCTTCTTCAGGTTTGCATTTTCAGCAGTAGCTTAGGGTACCAATTTTCAATTGATTCGGAGAGATAATTTTGACTAGTTTTCTTTTTCATTTGTTCCAATGTTTGACCTTTTTTCTTTAGAGTATCTTAATGTAACATAATCTGGTTCATTTTTTCTGTTAATTTTTTATCTGCATCGAGATATAGATGTTATTTTATCTGCATAGGTCGGTTTATGCTGTTTTTCATTATCATCTAAGGAAGTATGCCTTATTTCTTTTCTTTCAATCCACCTTTCAATTCAGTATTTTCTATTAAAACATCTGTTGTTATATTTTGTAATTTTTGAAAAATCTGTCTGACCTTATTTTTCGCACTTTTACTCACTTTCTATGCGGGATTATCCAATACTCCTAGCTCTCTCGCATGATCATAGGAAAAGGACAGTGCATTTTCAGCGATGTATGATTCCATTAAATCTGAAACACCTGATAATTTTTTAGGGCAGGATTTTTGTCTTCAACTTTGTCTTCAGTTTTATCCTTGTTTATTTCCGTGTTTTGTCTTACTTCTTCTCTTTTTTTCATCCGCCATCCTCCTCCTCGGGTTTTTACTGGGGAATGCTTTCGCTTATTTAGGTTATCGTCTAAAAGAACCATCGGACTATGGCAAGATAAGACACTCATGGTTGAAGTTTGCAGCGGAAGCTCTCAATGTAGCTCATAAAACTTTACTCTCAGTTAAAATTAACTTCTTCCAGGGATTCATCTGAAGTAAATGGCTAAAGAAATTTTCGAATAAAAAAAGTTTCTGAACAACCCAAGGTGAACCTCTTATTAAAATTTTAAATGATTCATTTTGCATTCATTACTTTATAATATAATGCTGTTTTTAATGCATTAAAAACAAAAGTATTTTGAACCATTTATTATAAACTTATTTTGATTTAAATCGCATGAAAAGATCACCTATAGCATAATTAAGAAGATACTAAAATTTATATTAGATTCAGATTAACGGTACTTAGTACCTTTTCCTGGGCCATTGTTGATAGCAAATAAGTCAATGTAAAAAAAAAAAAAAAAAAAAAAAAAAAATGGAATGCACTGTACGAATATTTTGCTTTTAATTTACTAAAGTATTTGATTGTTTCATTTGTGATAATTTATTCATTTTCATAAAAGTATTTTAGTCCATAGCAAATTTTCGAGATCGGCAAAAAACTTAAATGATCTGTTACTAGACCGAGATACTCAAGTATTGCTTTCAATCAGTAACAAATATTTCCGAATTAGTAACTTGATGGGACACAGCTCATTATTTTGCGTGCATTTACACTTAAATAGTTATTTTAAGTTTTAAAGTATAAATTGCTTTTAACTAATGAGAAAATAAAGCTAAAACTCTCTCTCTCTCTCTCTCACATACACACACACACACACACATTAAAAAAAAAAAAAAAAATCAGAAAGCATTCAGATTTGACGTCGCACCAAATGAGAGCTCGTTAAAGTTTTTCTGCTCTCATTAAGCATCCCAGGTTACCAGTTTGCTCTTGGATTCACTCCTCCTGCAAACAAAATTGCGGCTTTCAAAATTGAATCGCTCATCAATTGAGATATCTCACCGAAATCTCGCCACGAGTTCTTACACTTAGCTGCAAGTTATACCTTTGTTGAATTAGTGATTAAATTTCGGGAGCCGCTATAGTAAGGAGGTAACCAGTGTTGGCAAACAGTTTTCTATTTCCTCAATCTTTTCTCAGTTTATCATATAATAATAAGTTTCCTTACTAAGATGATTAACAAAGTTTGTAGCCCAAAGGGCGTTAGCCCAGAAAAGCTATTAATTTAGATCTGGTATTTTGTGGCGTTTCACTTTTCAAATTGTTGCCACCAAATATTATTGCTCTGTATTATATTTAAAGAAATTAAATTAAGAATCTGCATAAGTGTATGTATGTTTCTCACATTGTGAAAAACAACGGTACCTAGAGACATCAGATTCTGAATAACGTAGTCCTCCAGACGAATATGGGCACATGGAAACCCGAATTTGGAATTTAGAGTTTGTTTTATTATCTATTTCCTATTTTGTAAAACTTTAACGAATTTTTAATTAACAAATTCCACGATTTGATAGCCAGCAATGCAACACTATACGAAAAAAAAGTATCTCCAGTGTGCGAGACTGTGTATCGGAAATTCTAAAGATATGCTATTTTTCAATTATCTCGAGATATTGCTGTTGAATTGAATTTTATGGTTTAAGGGGGAAGAACATATTTAATAAATAAAGGTGACACACAAAACGTTAAAAATGTCCCTTTGGGGTAATATAAAATATGAAAACTTTCAGATCTTTTTTAAAATTTTATTTATTTATTTACATTTTTTTGTTAACTTTTCGTGTTATTATTTATTAAACACCAAGCCCTTTCCACATACGCCACATAAAAATTCAGCATCAAAATCACAAATTACGTTAAAAAAAGGCATATCATTAGAGATCCCGATAAAGCGTTAAGCCATGCCATACACATTTTTGTATTTGTTATATTATTCATTTAAAAGTCGCTGCTCGCGAGGCCAGTCACCTGAAACAGTTATAAAAAAAGAATAAAGTATATAATGATTTTAATGAGTCTAGTAGGATAGTTTCATAAAAATATTTAATATTTCTGATTAGATTTCTCATTATTTTAAAGCATTTTTATTTAATTCAGTCATTTAAAAGGTAGAAAAAGTATTCTTAAGCACTGTGTTTCCAGCTTTTAAATCAGTTTGTTACTCAGTAACCTTCCACATCAAATCTGAAAATTAAATAGCTTAGAAAATGGCAATGCTCCGAGGCGTGGAAAATAAAAGTATTTTATTTCTTGCTGTGACAACATTACTTTCAAATAGCCTAGTTTAGTTTATTGAATAAAACTGAACTTACATTTTGCCGAATGGCAAAAATCTGGCAAGTTGAAGAATGAAATACTTGATCTCGAACAGTGTTGCCACTTCTCGATTTCAAATAGCTAATTTAGTCAAACAAAAATTCATTAAAATTTGCAGAAAATCTGAAATAAATAAAAAGTAAATTCGAAATTCAAAATTTGTTCTTAGAGGTGCAAATAACTGTTCGTGTGATTTTATGTGTATTAAAAATTCAATGGCTCTAGGTGGTATCGTTTTTCCACAATGCGAGAAATATACATACGTACATACAAATACATATAATTTTTTATTACTTAATTTTTTTTAAATAATACAGGGCGATAACATTTGGTGGCAATAATTTGAAAAGTGAATCGGACACAAAAATTATATGGACAAAAATGAATTTCGAGACTAACAAACACCTCTGGTGTCAATAAAGACGGATAGAGAAAAATTCTGTTACGAAATCTTCAGCTGCGGTAAGATAGCTTTCCCGCAAGGTTTAGTGTTGCCAGAAATTTACAAGAGAACTCAGGGTTGCCAGATTTGGAGCGAAATCGCCCATTTGGCGACAAAATTGGGCATATGCCATAGACGGATGGAGAACATTTTAGACGAATTCTTACCAGTTTGGCCCAGAATGTTCTCGAAAGCAGCCCCAAAAAAGCTGTAAAAACCCTGCCTATAAGTGGAGTACTAGTCCTATCGCTAGTCTATCGAGTGTTTCGTAGTCGACAGTCGAATTGGTGCATCGAGAATGTGCATCGTTGAGGCTATCGTCGAGTGCATCTCGAGTTGTAGCGTGGAGAGTCTCGAGAGTACGCTCGTCTCGAGAGAACGACCGACCCGAATCGGTAGCTGTACTCTAGAGCTTTGCCGTAAAGCTGTCTTCCCCATTATAGCCTGATAGCTTGAAGACTATGTTGCTGAATGTTTCAGCGTGTTCGTCGTAGTTTTTCGACGACTGTGAACTTATTTTTGGAGCTGTCCTGAGTAAACTGGCTAATAAATTGTGTTTCCCTTCTTCACCAAATGTTGTCTTCAGACACTCCAAATCAACGAACCCGAAAGAACGCAACAATACTAAGGTCATTCCCTTTTCTTCTGCAGTGTGAGTCAAACGTTGCCGGCGTGGTTTTATCTGCAGGTATCTTTTTGATACGCAGATGATGGTTTAATCATTTAAATTCATCACAATAAAATATGTTAAAAAAATCCAAAAGTTTTCAGATTTTAAATTTCGTCCAAAGAGGCCTTTTTTTTTAACGTTCTGTGCGTTACCTTTATTTATTAAATACCATGTTCTTAGCACTTAAACCATAAAATTCAGTTTATTAGCAATATCGCAAAATAATTTTAAAATGAGCCTATCATTAGAATTTCCAATACACAGTTCCGCGCGCTGAAGATGAAAACGTCCCCCCCCCCGTAGAGTGTTGCCATGGCTCGCTTTCAGATCGTTGAGTTTGTTATTAAAAAATTCGTTAAAGTTTTACAAAATATGAAATACATAATAAAACAAATTCCAAATTCGTGCTTCCAAATGCCCATATTTAGGTGGAAACGTACGTGATTCAAAATTGGATAGCTCTAGGTACCGTTGTTTTATGACAATGCCAGAAACATACATACATGTATGCAGATTCTTTGCTATTTAATTTCTTTAAATATAATACAGGGCGATTATATTTGGTGGCAACAATTTGAAAAGTAAATCGGACATTTATAGTGAACCAACGCAAAATGCCAAAATGAAAATAAAAAAAATGAAGGACTAGGGGTCCTTGAGGGTAAATAAAAAATTGAGCAGCTAAAAATAGGATGAATGAAAATTGAAACTTACCCTACAAAATAGTATAGATGATATTACACTCCATATCTTACTGCAGATGATCAGTCTTTCGATTAGTGATGACAAGAAAATGATAAGGAATTAAATTTGTATAAAACAGTTGTTACTGTACACACTTTTAGAAGCATCATCTGTTGATGACTTGTGTTATGAGGCGAAAGGGAATTTTAGAAATCCAGTTCTTTAAACCCTTGCATCCCATGTATACACTAGTCGATATCTGCTTTATAAATTGCTAAAATCCGTGTATCCTTTAATGGATACATGATAGCATAAAACAAAATGTAACCACACACATCAAACATTGTGATTTATTACACTGGGATTAAAATTCGTACATACACGATCTAGAATGAATTATAAGAATTGTTAGATTACATATTTTCATGATATTGTTCAAAATCTTCCCAGGTACAAAATGATTTTTGACATATGTTATATAGACCCACCAGCGGCCGAGCGGTAAAAGCCACTGAACATTAGTAGGTCGTTCCGGGTTCGAGTCCCGACGAACGGGCTGGTTGCAAGAGATTTTTCGCGGTTTTCCCCATGTGTAATGTGAATATAAGCCACTTGCCCTAAAAGAGACCTCCACGAGGCATTCTCCCCTTTCCGTGTAGTGCCTACGGCGCGAAGTACGTAATAAGTAAAAAAGACATACATTATTATGTATGGATAGTTAGTTTAGTTATTTTTATTTATGTTACAGCATACCTAACATCTATTTCGCTTTCTTTTTTAACCTTCCAAGGTATCAACAAGTGCATGTATTTTTATTTCCTTTTATGAAGTAAAGGAAGTACTGCAATCGTGAAAATTTTCGGGTATCATATTTCAATGAAAATATGCAATTTAAGGATGTTTTTGCGTGACATCTGTATGTAAAGATGGAATAAAGGACTCTTTTTTCCCAAACGGGTTATAAAATTGATTTAAAATGGATTCGGGAGAGACTTTTTCGTGACGTCTGTACGTACTTATTTCACATAACTCAATAACGAGTAGCCTCAGTACGTTGAAATTTTGTATATAAGACTGCTACAACATGTAGTTGTGCACCTACCTTTTTGTTTGCGATCGGCTGTACCAAAAATATATATGTATATAAAACAACAATACAATTTTTTAAAATCTAATATAATCATATCTAGTATTTTCGCGCATTAAGTTGCTGCAAAATATCAGCAAAGACATAAAGTAAGAAATTTAGAACCAATTTTACGAGAACCAAAATTTGAAATTCATCAGTAATACGATTCATAAAATTCAATAATTGTAAAAAATAATCTAATGAACGTTAAAACTAAAGATTTTAAACAAGTAATACTCTAATTTAAAAAAAAATCAATGAAACTTAAAGAAAAATGAACAAAACAAAAGAGGAATTCAATCAACTTCAATGCTACTTCGTTAGGAGAAGGAACATTGAAATCAATTGAAATCGCTCTTCCACAAAAACATCCTTGCTTTTCTGTATCCAGTATTAGCCGATGAACCATTCTAATGTATATTAATTATAACAGTTCACCCGAAAATTCTGGCCCCTCCTCAAAGCAAGGTGAAAACAAAGTAAATTCTAAACATAATTCGTTTTTACAAAGCGTACTCAATCCAAAGAATTGAAACCGAAAGTGAAATAATAAAATACTTTAGTTTAAATTTCAGATCAAAATTTTACCTTTAAACAAAGAGAGCTTGTTACTCGGCTCCTTGATCTCAATTTTTTTTTTATTTTTTATTTTTACATATTGGTAAATTGTGCCTTTTTTTGCTTTCAAAATGATTGAATTATATTGTTCTTATCTACTGGTTAAGGTTTTTATGCCTTTAGTTAATCTGTATGCAATAGTTGTAGAACTATGAACAATTTAAAAGTTGCTTGAGTGCGGCTAAGCCTAACTTTTTGACCACAGCAGCCGTATTTGTTTATATTTGAAACTTAGCAGAATAGTGACCTTCAGTGACTTTTTGCCCAGTGGGACCAAAAGTAAATTTTCAATTTTGTGCATCGAAAAATCTGCCTTTTTACCCCTGGCGGATTGTGTAGAAACTCTAATTTTAATTATAAAAATTGTCTTTTTAATTGTTTTAACTGTATTTGGTGTTTTATATTTTTCAAATTTTAATACAGATATTTCGAGGTTTTATGTATTTTTGGCTTGCCGCGAAGTGAGAACTGAATTAGTTGAATGAGAAATATATCTAATGAAATCTGAAGAAATAAGTTTAAAATGAAATGCAGGAAAATTGCGTATAATTTAATATTCTGTACAAGGAAGTCACGTGATGTGCACATCATATTTTTATTATTGTACTCATCTTTTAGTTTATAAGGTATTTCTCCCGCTTTCTTACCGTTCCTTCGTGGTGTGGTGGTCTGCACACTGGGCGCGTATTCCAGAGATTCGTGGTTCGATTCCCGGAAAAGGCATTGCTCATTTTTCATATCTCTTGCTTCTAAAATACGTAATGTCTCTACAGTGGCGTCCGAATTAAAAGGGTGGTGGATGATGATTCTCCGCACCCGAGGATTTGGCGATTGGGTCCCCTAAAACCGCAGTCGCCCTTTAAAAGGGGGAGTACACAATGTACGTCTCCTGGCTTCTTAGCATGCCTTCGTCGTGTGGTGGTCTGCACACTGGGCGCGTATTCCAGAGGTCCGTGATTCGATTCCCGGCGAAGGCATGGATCATTTTCCATCTCTCTTGCTTCCAAAATACCCAATGTCTCTACAAGTTCTGCGTAGTTATAAACAGGGAACAAATCTGGGTTTACAGCGTACGCAAAGGCAGCTAGCTAAGCTCCCTATGGGATGCAAGAGGTTAAAAGGTAGTTTAGATTCACTTTTTTTTGTCAAATATACATTTCTTGAGTAAAATCAGAATAGCCCACTTAATTAGGTCTGATTCTAAAGATCTACTTTAAAATTCATAATTAAAAATACTTAAGTTCACAATCTTTTTTACAGAAACTGATGATCTTTGAAATAATGGACCTACTTTTCAAACACAGTTTAAAGATTCACCCATATAAGGTAATTTCTCCTCTTTAATTTTTATCATTTCCATGAGTAATGACAAAATTTCACTTAATTTGGTTTAATTACAATATCACTCGTTTTTGGAGTCGTTTCATTATCTCGAGATATTGTTATATTACTATTTCTGAATAGTGACTAAGAAACAAACACTGATGCGTTTGGAAGACACTGACGATTTAGACTTATTTTTCCAAATAAAGTGTTTTTGTTTGAAATGCGTATGCTGTTACTTACAAAATATGTAGCACGAAAATATATTTCATATTAATTACGATAATAAGCTGTGCATGTATACATTATAGATGTGAATGTATACATGTGTTCGTTATAGAAGAGAAATACGAAAAAAACAGTTTTATTAAATTTCTTTAAATTTTCGTCTTATCTGCCGTAGCATCTAATATATAACGTTCCACTTGAGACACCAGGTTTTCGTTTTCCTCCTCTTTTCCTCCTTTATCTTCATGTCGAGTGTTCCTTGAAATTTCATCTAAAATATTTTTCAATTCAGTTTTCTTTTCTTTTGAAATATACTTCTTGTAAATACCATTATGAAGCTAGAAAAATATTAAAAGAAAAGTCTAATGCTAGTTTTCAGGGAAAAAATGTAAATTTATGCAAGTTTTAAATAAAATAATAATAATTATTATATATATAGAGAGAGGGTGTACCGTAAATGTTGCGACAAACATCTTAGGGGAAGTAGGGCACATGGTATGGATTACGAATTGCATAAGAACCCTTGCCCAGAAACGTCACTGTACGCCGCCAGGGGGTTCTCTACAGGAGAGTGCTGATGGAAAGTGAGGATTGCCTCATTCGAGCGGTAGCCACCATACAAAGAGCATGGAACGCTTGTAGATATGTACTTAGTGTATGGAATAGATGGAGGTAATGCACAAGCCGCTGCACACATTTATTGAGAACGCTTCACCGCAGACATCAACCACACCACAGTTTGTTTGCACCTCTGCATCAAAATTTGTGCGACTACAGGTTAGGACTCAGTTTAGTCTGGATGTTCGTAGCCATTTGAACCGCTCATTCCCGCATCGACGGATTGGGTGTGGTAAGTGTGGGGGTCAGAACCAGTTTCCTGACCTCCACACTTACCGAATTTATCCAGCCTTGATTTCTTTTTGTGAGAAGCCATCAAAAATGTCGTGCACCACGTTCCTGTTCTGTCTGAAATGGATCTCGTGGCAAGCCTCGCCTGCGCAGCCACGAGAAACTCTTGATGAGTCAAAAGTCAAAGAAACTCTTGATGTGTTTGAACATGTTGGGCAATCATTGGTCCGTCGGTGTCAGGCATGTTTGGCGTCTGATGGTGTTGTAACATTCAGACTGTTGAAACACTGTTTGATTAATTTGAAACATTTATTAGATATGAATACAATCTCTTGTTTCCTTTCCCATCTTCTACCTCTGCTACCACTTGCCCCTGACATTTCCGGGTCTAGGTTCCTATGCAATTCTTAATCCTTATGATGTGCCCTACCTTCCCTAGAAGTTTCTCACAACATTTACGGTACATCCTGTATATAAAGAAATATACTGAAATCGTGAGCGGTGTCACCTCAATGAGTTGCTATTGTCGCCCACTCAAATTCGAGTGGATGCGTAGAAGTTTTCGCTACGTTACAGTAAGCTCTCGCTTAATACAGTTAATTAATCCTGGCAAAATAATATGTTAAATGAAAAAGTCCATAAGCAGTTGCACCTACTCATCCCGAGTGTAAAAACGTTTTCTGAAACTTTTGCGACTTCTTTTTATTTTGGGAATGTTTTTTTTTCTGTGAACAAATTTATCATTATAGTACTCATACGCTTGTTGTCGATCAGTGTTAACAAATAATAACAAATCATTAGAATTTCACAAATTTAATTAATAATTCCTTCACACTGGAAAAGTCTGTCATTTGAAGCCTAATTTACATCCATTAGCGATGTTTTTGTTGATATATGTGAATAAGTATTAGCTTTATTTCTTTCAATAATGACTGACCGATGTTCCACCGACAGTGGAAATACATGGTATTTTAAATAAAAAATAGCCCGCAGTCAAGGTATATGAACTACAGAAACGTTTAACTAAAACAGAGTTAAATGGAAAATGACTGCACAATGTTTCATATTAGTTGTTTTTTTATTATATTCTGTTTTCACCAGGGCCGTTCCGAGCGGGGGTGCAGCGCGTAAAACTACGCGGGCTGCGAAATCAGGGGCGGCCGGACTGTCGCGATATCACGCCTAAATATTTTAAATTCATTGTAAGTACTTTGTCATATGTAAGTACTTTTAATACAGTTTGTCATATGTAAGTACTTAGTGAATGCGAAATAAAAATTTTATTAATCCTTGAGCATTTTGTTTAAAATTTGGGGGCAGCAATCTTAGGAAAGTACGCGGTCTGCCAATGGCCTAGGAACGGCTCTGGTTTTTGTAGTGTTATATATATTTAATTATAGCAATATTATGTACTATTATTTTACTACCATATCTTTTAAATTTGTTTTTGTGAACCGTAAAGTTGAAATGAAATAAAAAGGGCAATGAAAAGGAAATGAGATAAAACGAAATAGTATATGCAGACGCTCCTCACTTTACGAACTTTTCACAGATGTGAGCAAATCTGTTCTAAAAGAGTGCAATTTGTACCGAATCGAAAAGAAAATATACAAACACTCATGTACGATGTCATATAGTGCTACCTTCTTATTTATGATTATTAAAGGCGTCCATCCGGGATAGTGGTTAGTGACTCTGACCGCCGTACCGAAGCGCCTGGGTTTGAATCCCGGAAAGCGCATGGATTTTGTAAATGTACATTGTCTATACGGATTGGGGGCACTCTAAATATGCGTCGAGCCGAAAGTCCTCTCAAGAGTTTGGTGGTAGGGGAAAAGGTGTGGATGATCCTCGGACCCGTCCTCTTAGAACTTACTGGCGATATATTAACTAGTATTGGCTTTACTATATCCGATTCAATTCTGATAGTAAATTGTCAACAATGACTTCGACTTAACTCTTTTAAATCAAGTTATAACTTCGAAAATGAATTAGTCAATACATTGTATGCAATATGTCTTAGTGTCGCACTCTAACTGCACAAAAAATGAGCACTGATTAAGTACATTCATCTGTCACCCCCTTTGGCGGTGGAGACTGATGGTTAGTAGATTTTTCCACTGAGCAGGCATTATTTCGTTTGGTCTTTGCCTTAGGTACCTTCTTGGTGGTGTTACGGTGTGCCCTCTCTCAAAAATTGGGGGCGGAACTGAACTAAAGCAACACGGTGTTGGCTAAAGTCGGGCGAATATGGTGCTCAAGGCAGTTACCAACGAAAGGCCATTTGACTCCTTGCCACGATGAATGTCGTGGGTTTGTGCTGACCATTGTCAGACAAGTAAGACCGGTAACAACAATAACAACGACGGTTCAAAAGAAAACCAGTACACAAAGTTTAGACCCTTGTTTTCTCAAAACACTTCAGAAATTACTGATGCTGACCCATCCTTCCATCTTTCACCCCGCCATCTCCTCGCAAACGACCCTTTTACTTTTCGATGAAAACTCATCAGAGATTGATTCAGACATGAACTCACCCTTGCAAATGTAAAGATTTAACACTAGCATCATCTTCTCCCCACCGACACGTGCCTCAAAGACGACAATCCAAGGACGTCCTATATAGAAAAAAAAAAAAAAAAATTATTTACTTTATTTGCCGGCATATAAGACGCACCCCTTTTTATACACATTTTTGATCGATAAAACTTTATTACTGATCATTATAATGAATTTACGGTATCTTATATATATGCGGCTTAAGTGTCTGTTTATCGCCGATAGTTTATTGGTTGCTTGCGTAAATGTACTAGCCAATGGGGTAAAGTTGCCACGGTATAGTCCATATACACTGATACCATACATGCAGTTATCATTGTTTTAATTAAATTATCATGGTATTTAAGAACATTTAAATATTTTTAATTCATACAATTGTTACTTATTATGCATTTAACTATATTTACATATGAATTACATAGAAACTTGCAAACCTTGGGAAATTAAAGGAGACGAAACCAACTAATGAGTCGTGTGTAGTACATCTCATCAAGTAGGTTTACCCAAACTCCTATGCTAAATATCCTTTCGCGTAAAGAGTTTAAAAATGTGCCCGATTTTATTCCGACATTTTATTTTAATCTTGAAATGGTTTACAACTGAACGCAAGAGTTCGTGAATTCCTGTTCAAGAGTTCGTGAAAGAACGGACGTAAAATTAACGGACATCGTTAGGAATAACAGCAGAAAATCTAGCAACATTTTAGAAACATATTCATACGAATGGTCGTTCGAAATATAGCTTGTTCTGAAAGCGAAGAGCGTCTGTACTTTTAATGAAAGTTTACATGAAAAGCGTATTAAAATTTACTTTCAGGGCGCAAGCTCGTTGTCCTTCATTCCATTCAGAACTTGAATTTATTAACTTGTCGGTCACTTGGTGAACGATTCCAACTAGAGCGATGTTTTCATTCTGGGAGCCAAACCACTGTCAAATAATAAGTGATATTTTTAGAAATATCTTACCAACATAATTTGTTATGTATATTTAGTTTGTCATCAGAAAAACAAAAACAAAATATAGTTTTTGCATATTAATTTTTGAAACATTTAAAAAGAAACTGAAGGATCTCGTTTGTAGTTTTAAAGAAGAAATACTTTAAGAGTTTTATTCCTGAATAACATACGATGTGTTTAGGAAATTTCTGATCACATCGTATGAAAATTTAAGTTTTAAAAACAAATATATAACGAGCACGCTATAAGCAAATATCTTAAAAATTATTCTGAATTTTAAGTTTAAAAAATATAACAAGCACGCTATAAGCAAATATCTTAAAAATTAATGTGGTAATATAATTCAAGAAATTAACAGAATCACATATTTTTCTTGTATTTAAAATGTGTAATTTTATCGAGCACAAAGAAAGAATTACCGGTTTCATTACGGAAGCGAAGTACCGTATATATTCCGGCATATAACGCGGACTTTGGATACAAAAAAATAAGAACGAAATTTACGGGTGAGCGTTATACCCCGGGTATAAAAATGATAGATATAAGAACAAGGAATGAGCATAAAAAATTAGATTTATACGTGTACCTAAATGATGTTCATTTAAAAGAAATGACATACTATGAACTTAAAAATTTTCATTATTGGATAACAGGAAAAGTTCGTCATCTTCGTCTTCCGTTATATGTTCGGGCACATCATCGAATTCTGTTTCATCTTCACCATCATTGCTACTATAATCCATAAATAAATAATCATCATCTGTCCCATCTTCCAATAAACCAAACATTCTTCCTGCAACACGATTTCCATTTCCTTTCGCAAACTGAATGAGTTTGCATTTGAAAACAGTACTGTGTTGTTTCGTTTGGCAAGAGCCATATTTACTACTAAAAGGAACACTAGATCAACTGTATTTCAATTAGAGCAAATGCGATTTACTAAGGCTTTCTATGTTCACATCAAAATCATGGCTTCAAATGACTACAGAAAGGAAAAACATCCGATTCCTAAATCCCTGAATTCTTTCGAGTTGGAAGGTCATTCTTGCCCTACATTCTGCCCCCTTTATTCAAAACCCTAGAATAATATTCTTTCGAACAGCTGCATTGAATACAACCCACCCTCTTCACAGGCATATTTACTCTCTCAAGCATTTAACCCAAACGCATATTGTTCCCCTTATCGCTTGTCAGTTCGGTATACAATTGTTCGAAAGGCTAGGGCAAATCTTCAAATAAGTGACCTCAGAAGATAAAAGTATTTCATATGTGTATATTTTAGGTTTCTTCGTGAAGAATTCGGTGCGCGTTATACAGCTAATATTATAAGGTATTTCTCCCACTTTCCTAGCGTCCTTCGTGGTGTAGTGGTTCTGCACACTGAGCCGGTATTTCAGAGGTCCGTGGTTCGATTCCCGGCGAAGGCGATTGCTGTTTTTCATCTTTTCTGCTTCTAATTAACCTAATGTCTCTACAATATAATTTACAGACCTCTGGTTCGATTCCTTTACCTTATCCTTCATGTTCACTAATGCAATATAAATCTTCATTTGTGGGATTTTCGATCTTTCTTACAGCTAATTAATTTTGCTGCTAATGTTATCACTGTATTTTTTCAATTCAATTCAATTCATTTTCATTCATTCATTGTCTTCAACACTAATTGGCCGCGTTTTCATGAGCTTATTAAAGTGCGTTTTTGTAAACCGCAGAAAGAATCGTGCTAGAATACAAACTCTATATTCATTCGAAAGAAAATGAGACGAAGAGTTTGACTTAACTCCAAATAAGTTTGGGTTAACTCCAAATAAGTTGGGTTTTTTTAGTTTTCCATTTTCAACAAAGCGAATAAGTAAACTTCATATATTTGTAATACATTTGTCTCTTAAACCTAATTTGGGCAACAGTGACAGTTTTATTGTTTATTGTGTATGCATATCCAAACAATGTAAGATATTTTGATAATTTAACTCCCAATATCTGAAATATAACACATAGTTCTGACTTTAACTTGCTTTAATATTATTGCAATTCAAAATTTTGCATGCTCCATTTTTTACACTGTTGCAATTGTTTCTGTTTTCACATTATTTTAACTTTAATAGCATACTAAATTAATATTTTACAACAGTTGAATCACATCTAACTTAAATGAAATTTTACCAGGATTAAATTGGTTTTAAACAATATTTATTAGGCAATATTTTAATAATGATTTTATAACAAACAATAATTATTATATAAGTTTTTAATTGCAGTTTTAACATGCAGTATCTCTATTGCTAATCTAATGATTGATTCTACTAACCAATCATACAATAATCTATATTGATTTCGACTATTACAACTCTTATTTTTCTGGCGCTAATTGTTGTCCTTATTGTGTACTGAATTGTAGTAGAGTGTTCAGTTACATATATATTTACTTCAACTAATACTTTGTGACATTTTAATTATACCCGTCAACCTATTTCAGCTGAGCTTGACTCTGTAACCCTTCTCTTTTATATTGTTGCTATACAATAACTGCATGATAACCTACATACAGAGCTTACTTTGATCACTGACGTCTAATATACAAGGTGTGACATACACACACACAAAGAAAAACGAGACTATGTATGTAGCTTCAAAACAGCGTGAAGTTGGAAACAACTATTTGGGTGACATCATGCCACACACCTTCTCTTATACATGTGGCCAGTTTTGACTTAAGCGACCACCCCAGTGGGTAGTACTGCGTCATTGAGTGAACACGTGCAACTGCATTCTGCCGGAAAAATATCTAATGTAAAAACTGAACAGCGAAATCAACATCAAGTTTCTTGCGATACTTAAGAAGTCAGCCTCGGAGAGAACATTTTCAAATGTTTCAAATCTTATGGAGATGAAACGTTGTCTCATGCACGTGTGTTTGAATGGCATAAGCGGTTTTAAGAGAAAGGGACAGTGTGGAAGATGATTTGGGAAAAAAATTAGGAAAAAAAAAGGCCATAGTTGTGGAGTGATGGATGGCTGTTGCACCAGGACAATGCAGCCGCTCACACGCACTTATCTGTCAAACAGTTTCTGACCAGCAAAAACATTACTGTGATGGGGCATCCTCTTTATTCATCTGATTTGGCTCCATGCGATTTTTTATTTCCTAAAGTTAAATCTTACTTAAAGGGAACCTATTTTACTTCAGCTGAAGAAGTTCAGGCAAAAATGGAGAATCTCCTGAAAGGGCCTTCCAAAAACCTCGTTGCAGAACTGTTACCAGCAACGGCAGCATCGAACGCAGAAGTGTGTGAATGCTGAAGGGAACTCTTTTGAAGGTGATAATGTTACGGAGAACTTATTCTGTAAGTACAATGATTTATCGGACCAGTCTCGTTTCTTTTGTGTCATACCTTGTATTATTGCTGATGCTTCTCCGACTTTCAACCCAGTATCCTATGCAACATCAAATTAATGCTCCCGTGCCCTGTCCTTAAGTTCAACTTAATCAAATTTCTCTTCTAATACCTCTTCAGCTTTGATTCAAGCAACTTATCAAACAAGGGTATTTCAAGAATATTAGATCTATTCAATAACTATAGTAACAAAGTCATTTGCTTTCTTATCGATAGAAAAGTTACTCACAAAATCAATAATCTGCAGGAAGTTTTTGAACAGTAGCAGGAACGTTTTCCTCCCAAAAAGAACTCACTTAAGTGCACCTTAATAATAAAGGAACCCAAACCTAGAAAAGCTAGCAATTGCTTTTGGGGTACTTCCTTCAGAAGTTGTTGGAGACCTTGTAAGGTATATTTTAATTTTTCTAACAGTTACTTTAATTTCGACATGCTTCCCTATCGATTCTTGTTTCCACTTACAACTCCCTACCAGAATGAGTTTTGACAATCGCGTCGAATGCAAATGAGTTAGAACTAGTGTTTAAGGAAGGTTCAATTTACTTCGTGAAAGAGAGCTAGGAATCCTGAGTAGCACGTAAAAAGTTATTTTGCCTTCGGGCTAAAGCTCTCTTGGAGCTTTTGCGGCCAAGCGGTAAAGTCGCTGAATACTGGTAGTTCGGTCCGAGGTTCGAATTCCGCGAACGGGCTGGCTGCATGGGCGTTTTCGTGGTTTTCCCCATCTGTAACTATATACCAGTCAGTTTTCCTTAGAAAGTCCTCCACAAAGGCATCCCTCCCATTCGGCAGATATCCCTAGTGTGCTTTGTCATAATTAAATAAATCAAACCAAACCTTGAAGCTGTTACGCTCGGCCGTATAATACGTGCTTTTTGATATTCCCCGGCTAATTTAAATTAAGGCCCAACTATGTTAGATAATTGTGTTAGCTTCAGCTATGTATCTTGATTAGTTCTAATTTAGTTTTTATTTCTTATTCTGAGTTCAAGCCCAAGTGGAGTCTTTGTTGTAAGCCCGAGAAAGGGACCAACTGTTCATCTTATTTTGAATGAAATAAAGGGTAGCTAACCCTTCTTAAGGTCTACCATTTTAGTTCTTTGAACCCAGCGATAAGTTGCTTAACAGTTCATTAAGTTCCTCGACATTTACTTTAGCCAGAAAGAGTGAGGAACTCTAAAACCTTAATGCATCTTTTGAAGATTTATTCTCAGATAATCAACTCACAGTTATAAAAGACCTTTAAGAGATATTAGTTATTTAGTTAGTTAGTTATTTGAACCCAGCGATAAGTCGATTAACAGTTTACTAAGTTCCTCGACATTTACTTTACCAAAAAGAGTTAGGAACTCTACAAGTTTAATGCATCTTTTGAAGATTTATTCTCAGATAATCAACTCACAGTTAAAAAAAAGATCTCCTTTCAGAGATATTGGGCAATAAACTTACATTTGACATTTCCTTCACAGCAGCAGTCATTATCTCAACCTAAAGCAATATTTTAATAGGCTTTAACACGAGTTTCTTTCTTTCTGATCAGGTGCATCAGCTGCCAAGAGTTAGGGCAGTTGAGAAGAATCTGCCCCCAAAACTCAATAGTTTACTCTATTTGCTCAGATTCACAACAACATGAGCAGTGCACTGCAGAAGAAAAAATGCATCAGCTGCATTTACAAGAACACTGCGAACACAACATACTTTCAGCCGACCACTGAACAGATACATTTTCTTTGACATTAATTCACACTTTCAAATATTTGAAACACTTCTTTGCAATATCTCTTCTTCTAATAATAATATTCTCTTATTAATACGCCTATCACATTTTATGATGCACTTCATTTAAACTTATTTCCTTTGAAAGTGAGACACGATCTTACAGTTCAAAGTGCCCTTTTAGCACTATCGATTGCAATTAAAAAAGAGAGGTGCACGACTAGATGATATAGCAGTCCCATATGTAAAATTTCAACATTCTAACACGAATCATTTTTGAGTTATACGAGACAGATATGTTCGCCTCATACATACGTACGAACAGATGTTAAGTCGAGACTAGTCAAAGGCTTTCAATAAAAAAAAAATAACATTTTACGGCAATTCGATTTTGAGCTATGCGACGTAACACATTTGCACACACACACCCACAAAAACGGGACCCCGCTCTGATGGGTCGATTGGCGAAATTTAAATTGCGTTTTTCATGTCTCGAAAGCGCGACTTAGGATATATATTAGATTTATTTAATGCTTGAAAACCGGAGGGGATAAATTATACGGCGTATATTCAAAAAATCCAATCAGAAATTCAGAAAAGGGATTAAAATAATCGAGTAAATGTGGTATTTGAACGATCGTGAGATTCTTTATAAGCTTTGCAAGATAAAGATTTTTTATGACTGAACATCAGATGCTGGGCTCTTCATCATTTAATGCTATTTAATACACAGTGCAGTGTATATTAGATGAACAGAGGGCTTAAATGATAAACGTATCACGTCAAAATCATCTATAAAGACAGAATAACATTACTGTATTATATATTTCAAAGGACTTATTATTTTCAACAATGTTCGTTTTACTAACAAAATACTTTCTTGCATACATTTTACATTATTACCATAAAATAGAAGTCTTTAAATTATGTGCGGAAAAAATAGTTGCCTTGAAAGGCAGAAACACGCTCTTTCTCACAATACGAAAACCTTAGTTGAAATAATTTTCAGACTAATTTGTATTCTTGTAGGGAAATGGAAAAGATAGTTAAGGCTGAAATTATAAATAACTGTTTGTGCAAAGTAATAATAACCTTACATATTTTACATTTAATACCACTTTACATTTCAGTAACTAATTTGTGTCATTTTAATAACGTTATTTTTCTTCTTCTAATGAAATTAGGATTGATTTCCGTGTCGGGTCAAAAAATCGGGGAAAATATAGGATATTTCCTTTAATGAACTTTTCATTTCCATGAATTAAATCCTTAAAAATGCACGCATTAAAAAAACATCCTGTTTTGTTTACTAAGCAAACTGTATTTCAGTTTGTATTTTGCATATACTGAATAATAATAACTCGATAAAATATTAAATAATATTTAATATTATTTTTTTCTTTCGGCTATCGATGTGCATGTCGATTTCAGATATAATATTAAATAATATTTAATAATATTTAATATTATTTTCTAGTTATTCTTAAGAACCACATATACTTGAAAATTGTGATTCTGATTATACATTTGTGTATTCTGATTATACATTGAAACAGAACTCGGATACTGCAATAAATTAAACTTTATTTTCACGAAAATGATGAACTGATATGATAAGAGTTGAAATGGGTAAGGCTAACCGAAATGATAAGGATTGAAATGTATGAAGATATATTTATAACTTAATCTCGTTTTTGGATCTAGAATAAATACAGAGAGTAATTTCGGTAAAAAAGTTTTATACTAGAGCTTCAATATTCTATCATATATTCAATTTTTCAAATGTTCTATCTAATAGTTTAAATATTCTATATGATTTTTCTTTCGGCTATCGATGTGCATGTCGATTTCAGATATAAAAAGGAATACTCTCTTCTGTTAATAATGGCATGTTTCGGATCCCCTCCCCAGTTTAATATTTCCTTTCTTCCTATTGTTTCCCTAATTTCTTAGCATTTCCACCTACGAGCTCTCTAGGAAAAAGCGTAATATGGGAATGGGGGGAAGAAAATGAAAAAAAAAAAAAAAAAAAAAAAAATCTGAAGGCTTTTAGATTTGATATTATGCCCCAAGGGGCTTTAACGTTTTGTGCGATATCTTTATTTACTAAATATCACGTTCTTCTCTCTTAAACTAATCATAAAATAGTTTAAAAAGCGCATATCTAAGAATTAACGATACGCAGTCTTGCTTGCTGAGCATAAAAATGTTTCCCCCCCCCTACGCAGTGTTGCGACGGCTCGCTTTGAAATCGTTGCGTTTGTTAATCAAAAACTCGTTAAGTTTTAAAAAATATGAAATAGATAATAAAACAAATTCCAAATTCGGGCTTCCAGATGCCCATATTCGGGTGGAGACGTACGCTATTCAAAATTGGTTGGTTCTATGTACCGTTGTTTTATCACAGTGCGAGAAACATACATACATTCATGCAGATTCTTCAATATTTAATTTCTTTAAATACAATACAGGGCGATAATATTAGACGGCAGCAATTTGAAAAGTGAAATGGACACTTAAAATTTTCGACGCAAAATGCCAAAACGAAATTAATAGGCTTTCTCGGCTAACGCCCTTTGGGTTAAAAAATCGAAGTCATACAGCAATGCAGAGTCAGACAAGTCATCTTTACGGGTTAGTCTACAAAGGAAGCCAGTCATTAAAGTGCACGAGCATGGGAGAGAACAAAATGCTTTAAATCACTCACAAGATTTTTGTAAATTGCTGGAAGATTTCAGAAGGTATTCAAAGGTTGCCACTATGAACTGCAACACACGAGTGACATTGCATGGAATGAGCGCATTTTTGAAAATTTCTAGCTTGTCTCGGACTTTCGAACCAGCTACTTTCGTAGGTATTTCAAAATCCTCATGGCACTCTGTAACGGAATTTGCGATGTAACTCTAGATGCATGTTACTATTTCTGCAGATGATTTATAAATGAAGGTACCACGAAAGAATGTATGAGCAGCCTCGAAACCGAACAACGCCATCTACCGTATGAAGGTGGCGTTTAGACGCTGCATTACTGTATGATTCTTATTTTGCTTTGAGCAAATCCTTCCGAAATTTATACAGAATTTTTAGCTAAATCATTCTATTTACAGTATACATATTTCGACAAAGCACTTACCTTTTTAAACAAAGTCCATAAGTTATTTTCCATAGTATGAAATTTTGATTCCAATACAATTCTCAGCCATGGTTGAAGCATTATATGTTTCTCTGGAAATATTAAGACTTCAATCAATAAAATAAACGAAAGAAAATAAAAAGTGCATTGTTAATCACAGTTTCTGCATATCTGTAACCTGCTAGAGTTACTCGTATTTATTATGAGAAAGATGCTCGTCTTTAATTGTTAATGAAAGCGAAACGAAAGAATATTATATAGCATTCCAAAACATTAAATGCAAATTATGTAGACTACAGTGCTATAACTGATGAAAATATATCGCACCACGTTAACATTTTACTCAAGCACAGACAACATAATTTTGATTTTCCAGTTGTGCGCTTTCAGGTAAATGTACTATTTAATCTAGTGTTGGAAAGTTTTAACTTGCGTAACGAGTATAGACTATTTCTAAAGTCACTGCCGAAAAAATTAGTTTTTAAAGTTCCGTTGTTTCTAAGTTGCTGTTTTGCAGCAAAATGGTATACTGATGAATGTGGAAAGATCTCATAGTATTAAACAAAGCGTTATCATTTAAAATAAAATTAAAAATTCTCATGGGTACACCACATGACTTCTTAGTACGGAATATTAAATTATACGCATTTTTCCCGCATTTCATTTAAACTTATTTTCTCGAATTTCACTAGAGATATATTTCTCATTCAATTAATTCAGTTCTCACTTCGCAACAAGGCAAAAATACATAAAAAATTTAAAAAATAAAATAAAATAAATAAAACACCAAATACAGTTAAAACAATTAAAAAAATCAATTTTTTTACAATTAAAGTTACATTTTCTACGCAAAAACAAACAATTCGACCAGCGGGCAAGAAGGCAGATTTTTCGGTGCACAAAACTGAAAGTTTACTTTTGGTCTTTTACAGCATTTAAGTCTGCGATGTTATCGAGAAAGAGAGTTCTTTAAGTACAGATGTTACCCAGAAACATCGTGAAATTGCATTCGATAGCGTCAAAATGGACATTTTCGTTAAATATGGTACCCGGAATTTTTTGTTATTACAATAAAATGTTATTATTACTGTCAGATGTTATTTATAAATATCAAAGAGCACTAAATTAGAGTTAGAAATTTTGCAATTGATATATTAATTGGCACTAATAATAATATGTTTTATTTGACTACTACCTTATTGTTTTAGATCTAAATCTTTAAGCGATGTAAGCAGCCCTCTTGTTAGTGTACTGAGCTAAAATAACAACCCTACTCAGATCTTTTAACGTGACGGGTGGATTACAAATGCCCACTGTTAGGGCTTTCGGTCATTTGTCACTTTACGAAGAACTCTGAGTTGGCTTGCTACTTTGGCGTCTTCGATTAACAAGAGGGTTCTTGGCATCGTTTAAAAATAATGTTGACCATAATAATAAGGGAATACCTTTATTTAGTGTAAGAAATGCGTTAAAAAATAAAAATTCTTGCCCGATATATTTAGGTGCACATAAGTTGCTTAAATGACTCCTTTAGTGATACTAATTATCAGTGCGTTTTATCACGTGGAAGATAAAATAAAGACGTCAGGATGTAGAGACATTAGGTAATTTTGAAAGCAGGAGAAGTGAAAAAGGTGGTGGAGAATCATCATCCACCACCTTTTTTTAGTTCGGGCGTCACTGTAGACATTAGATTATTTCGAAGCAGGAGGGATGAAAAATGGGCAAAGCCTTCGCCGGTACTCGAACCACGGGCTTCTTGAATACGCGTCGAGCGTGCTGATCACTACACGATGACGGCATGTAAAGAAGGCGGGAGAAATACCTTATAAGGCTTGTCGAATTTCTGTCTATCGGATCTTAACTTCTGTCGGAAAAAACAATAACACTTGAGTTTAGCCACATATATCAAACATTGTGAAATATATGCAAATTCTTTATAAGTTTAACGCAGAATATATTTTAACCGATGTATATACGCCTTAAGCTGCACTGAATGGTTTTTAAAAACTAAATATTTAAGACTTTGGAAGATCTAACTATACGTCCAAGGCGTTTATTTGACTTTGGCAAAACATTTCCTTTGAACCCATTTTCCCCCCTCCCGGAAAAAAAAAAAAAAAAAAAAAAAAAAAAAAACCCACTTGCAGGGAAAGGTGTAATTTATTCTTTAAAATTCCTTCAAGCTCCTTTCATTACAGTTGCAATAAAACTCCAAAAAGTTAAAGTAATGCTTCTTTCATGACAAGATTTATTATTTTTCAGTTCTATTACTTCCGTTTGTATTAATAATTTAAACTGTCCACTTACAGTCATGTTTTAGTTTTTATTTAAACTTTTCAATCTATATGGTTTTACACTAATAGCATAATCTCAGTCATTGGAGGTACTGAGATATATTCAGGAAAAAAGTTTGGAAAAATCCAGGAATTGACACCAGTAAAGAAACGATTTGGATCTTCAGATCTATTGACATCATCAATCTCATCGCGAAAAACTTTCATTTTCCTACATCCTGGAAAGCTGCTGTAATTTCGCTGATATTGAAGCCTGGAAAGGCAATAGACGAAGCGACCATTCAGTTTATTTCCTGGATATAGCAAGATCACCGAAGCCATGATACACTGGAGAATTCTGGACTTTGCAACAGACAACAACATTCATATTCCTAAGCGACATGGATTTGGACCCCGGCCCAGCATTCTACTTTCTTTCTTTTCACCGACAGCGAGGCAGCCGGTCCAATGGGTAGTTAGCATATCGGCCAGGTAGCCCGCTGACGGAAATAACTTGAACAAAATAACACACTTATAAATACATATTGTGCTCAAGACGACTGCTGAGGGCAGTGCAAACAAATGCTGGACGAAGACGATAGTGCATGATGGAAGAAGGGTACATTGCTGGTGAGAAGAACAATTTCAGTTACATATTTACGGAGTTATGGATAGGTGGTTACAAATACTAAAAGTAATAAGAAATAAAATACTAGAAAGTGAAATAATACATAAAATAAAAAAAGGCAAAACAGTGGAAACAATACATAAAATAAGGCAAAATACATAATTCAAGGTTTACAGTTCAAGGAGATAAATATATACAGGGAATAAGAAAAGCCGACTAAGCTAAGTTAAGATAAAATTAGTTCACTACAGGTACGGAGCATACAGGGCCTGTGCTAGTGACGAGGATGGTAGCTGAGAATTACTCCAGCCTGTCTGAGATTTTGCGTGCAATGTTAATGCAATCGCATATGCGTTTCAATGCATTGCGATTTTTTGAAGTAGCTTCGGCCCATGCATGGATGTGGTTTGCTACTGGTTGCCTAAGATGATATTTGGCAGTCTCTCTGCAAGCGAACAGATAGTGGTCCGGATCTCCTACCATCCCGCATGAGCAATGCTCATTTTCGCGTCGTCTGAAGCGATGCAGGTTAGTCATGAAGGGACCGTGTCCTGTTAGATACTGAGTGAAGTGAGACGAGCCAGATTTTAGAAGCCGGCAGACTTTTGGAAAAAATCTGTAAACTCTTCTGCCGGTGGTCTCTGTCTCCCACAGATGTTGCCAACGTTTGAGTAATTCTCTCTCGAGCTCAGCTTTTAAGAACGAGCCCGGGAGAGGCA
Organism: Stegodyphus dumicola; assembly: GCF_044657685.1. NCBI lineage: Eukaryota > Metazoa > Arthropoda > Arachnida > Araneae > Eresidae > Stegodyphus > Stegodyphus dumicola. The sequence goes on along the minus strand of NC_140773.1, from coordinate 223,685,100 downwards.
CGTCAAGTGTGCGAACGTGGGGGTCAGTTGCTGCTCTTTTGGCTATTGCATCTGCAATTTCATTACCCAGTATTCCAGTGTGGGCAGGTACCCACTGGAGTTCAGGCGAACCACGGACCTCTGAAATACCGTCCCAGCGTGCAGAACCACGTACACCAACTGCTTCAAGTTGTGGAAAATACATGTCAGAAGCCTCAAGAATCCACTGGAGGACTGTTACTAGATATCTAGAAAGGCTTGCATTGTGTTGGCTGGAATCGGATCATTTACAGATTAATCACTCTGGGTTTCCCATACTGCATTTCACACATAATTAAATTCTCTTTTACCGATAGACACTTTGCCATTTGTATAGAAATATTGGCAGTTTTGGCAATAGGTCCTCCTACCTTTTAGTTTGCAAGTTTCTACAGAGATACGAAAACAGAGTAAATTATCAGCTTCATAAATGCACTGAACTCCAGGCTCATTATTTAACTGAGCCTGTAATAGAGGCATTGTAACTCTAATTTTAAATCATATCACGGGGGCCACTTTCAGAATATTAAATTCAAGTGTAATTAATTCCTCTTTTAATTTTTCAGCGGGCTAGTCAGAAGGATCCCTAGTAACACCGTCAATCATGGCGCACGTGGCACACACATTCGGAAACTTTACAAGCATGTGTTCACGCTGAGCATAACACACGTGGGCTAGGAGATAAACACCTTCTCGCACAGCGATAAGACGTTACCGCAGGAACATATTACCATTACCTCTTAACTCGAAGATTGGTGATTGAATCCTTACATTTTCCTTTTTATGCAATTGTGAATGTTGTGATGACTTGCCAGGGTACCTGGGTTCGGGAACCCTACCTCTTGTAGAACACGTGACACTTTGAATTTTATAGATAGATAATAACAATGGAGATATACAAGTTAGGTTATTTACAAAGCATGAGATATGGGTTTAGACCGCGGCCCGGCATTCTACTGTACACCAGCAGTACCAGAAAGTAAAGTAAACCTCGAAAATGCTGTAGGGAGCCGTTCGAACTAATAACCTGTAAAGAAGGTTAGCACGAAATTTTGTAGAAGCACCAATGGTGCTTCTACAAAATGTGTCATTTGGTATTACAAAGCAAAGTTGAGAATTTATCATAGTAAATAGGTATTTACATAATAATAAGATAGTAAGAGATGCATAAAACAAGTATTATAGTATATTACACACATTTTAACATTGCAAGAGGTCTATTTAAATTTGAGAGATCATTACAATCGTAACTACAGATTTTTATTGTAGTACTCTGTCTTTGGTGAAATCCTTTGGCCAGGTTGCGACAGTGTGTCCTTAGATGGACAATTTTAAGTTCCTCGTGGATTGCATTATTGCGAATATACCACGGGGAGTCTGTGATTTCCTTTAAGAGAGAAAATCTGATATAGACTGATAATCTGACAGATGTGGAAGAGAAAATCTGATAGACGTGGACTGTAATCGCCTTCACTTGTGGCAGATACCTCATACTGTTTCGATGTTTGCTAAACAGTTTGATTTTAAATAGCAAAGTTTCGGGACGGCTTTAATTTCCCTGACTTTCTCCACTCGGAGGTTGAATAAAGATATCGGTAATTTATATCTGAGAGATAAATGACTAATACTATCCAAATGAACGCGCCATCCATGCCTGGTGATTTTTGCCCTGTAGACCATTTGACATGAAACGGTATGTAATAAACATTTCCATATTTCATAACCATTTGCATTGTACATATTGTCGTATGAAAGCTAAACACGATTATTTAGAGGTTATAATATAAAGTTAGAGTAAAAGTGAAAGTAATTTGTCCTATCAATCTTGGTTTTGGGTCATGCCATTTTCTCTAAAAAACATGAATACATTTAATTTAAACGAGGATAGAATGGCTGTAAAGAGTGACTGAATATTTTCTCTGACCATAATATTTTCCCGAGCATCAAAGGTACTGTTTTCATGCCATATCTTCATTCTTTTATAAGTTTTCATTTTGTTATTTTGATTGTTTTCGGAATTCAAGCATTTCCAAATATTTTTCGGGAACATAACATTTGCCTTGAATTTATTGTTTTAACACAACTGAATGCAATAATTGAAGGGAGGGAATGAGGTAAAATATCGCAGTTGCAGATACACCAAATGAAGCAAAACATGAGCCATTTCAGTTATTGTTAAATGACGTCATAATAAAATTTTAACAGAAAACTGAAAATGAAAATAATTCTCAAATGAAAGCAAGATGACTTAAAAAAAAAGAAGCAACGAGAAAAAAAAAAAAAAGAAAAGAAAATCTGAAAGGATTCAGATTTTAACGTCGTATCAGAGCATTTGTTAAGGTTTTTTATACTCTCGTTGAGCATCGCAAGTTACCAATCCGCTTTTGGACTCTCTCTTGCTAACACAATTTCTTTGACATTTTAGCTACATTATTAGGCATCGCTTTCTTTGCACTTAACATTAAATTCTAAAGCAAAATATTTCAAAAAGCATAGGTTTAGAATTCCCGGTATGGTGTTAGGGACTCTCATACATTTATTACATTAGCTATATTATTTATTTGAAAACTAGGAACTTCAGCGGCTAGCCGCATAAAAGAATTTTCATGAAAAAATACTGAGGAGTCCAGCTAGTGTCATTTCATAAAATTATTTAATACTATCTCTAATTAGACGACTCATGCTTTAAATGAATTTTTACACATTAAATTTAATTAAAATACATTTCTATTTAAATAAAACATATTAAAAAATTTTAAAAAAATATTCTTAAGAACTGCGTTTATTGTTTTTCAATCACTTGATTTGCTACTCAGTAAAAGAAAGATTAATTTGAAAGTTAAATATCTGACGCTTTACTGTGTAGAGACATTAGGTTATTTGGAAGCAAAAGATTTGAAAAATGAGCAACGCCCTCGCCGGGAATTAAACCACGGACCTCTGGAATACGCGCCCAGCGTGCAGACCACTAAGGCATGCTAAGAAGGCGGTAGAAATACCTTATAATTGAATGGCAAGACTTTGGTGCCTGGAGATAATAAGTATTTTATTTGAGGCAGTAGTAATACATTGCTTGCAAACAGAAGAATTTGTGGGTTAAATATGAAAGCTAAGTACCTTCCTTTTTGACGAATGGCAATTGGGCGCACTGGAGATAAAAATGTTTTATTTGAAGAGCCTTGCCACCTTTCGCTTTCAAACCGCTGAGCTTGTTAAGTAAAAAATTCTTTAAATTTGTACTAAATATGAAATAAATCAGAAACAAATTCGAAATTAAAATTTCGGACTTCGAGCGCCCATGTTCGGGTGGAGGATTAGGTGTATTAAAAATTAGGTTGCCCCTAGGCTGGCGTCATTTTTCCCCAAAGCGAGGAACTGTAATAATTTTTGCTTAAAATGTTGCTATAGTTTTACTGGTTTAGGGGCGAATTCCCAGAAATTCAAGATAAGAACAAGAAACCATATATTTAAACTGAACTGTTTAAAATAGCAATACCAAACGGTAAGGAGTAGTTGGTGTGATATTATTCTATCATAAATTAACTCCATACGGAGAATTGTATAGCTACTTAATAAATAAAAGGCTTCCGTTGTTCAAGACGTAGTTGTGCCTTTTTTATCACTGGATCGCTGGAGCACCAAGCTTGCAACAGTTCCGCAAATGAAGTGGTAACAATTTCCATTTCGCAGAAACACGATTTTACGCAATCAGAGAGAAAATGTATGATTTCAAATGTTTCAGATTATACATGCAATTTTATTTTTTCAATATGATTTGCCTACGAGCAAATTTTTAAAGTGTGACTACAAAAATTATGGAGTTGGATACTCCAATTCTATTCCATTAGTTGTGCCATAATCTTTCTCCCATACATCATTTAAGATTTTCTATAGATTAAGACAACTAATGTGTAAAAATTTATTACTTATTCAGTAACACTGAAATTTAGCTCTTGCATAAACGAAATACTGATGATATTAAAGCTGCAGAAAAACAGAATTGAATATTGTTAATACATTTTGGTCAGAGCGAGGAGTAAATGTTTAAAGTGATAAAACTGCAGCTGCTTTACATTTTAAAAGGAATTATTACAAAAATGTACCCCCTTCCAAAAAAAGGAGGGAGAGAAAAATCCTACTTATTTGAATGGCTAAAATATCAAATAAAAATTCTTTTTCTCATATAAAAGATGTATAGTATTTGATTATTTTCCTGACAAATATTTTCACCTGCGGAAAAGGTTTTCCTGATGTAAAAGTTTTTGTCCTTATTTGTCTATTAAAATACATATCTCTACCTTCAGATGCAAATTTTAGTTTTCGTGAACTCATTCGCTCGTTTAATTATTCTTAGAAGTAGAATTTATGAGAAATCCTTTGAAGGAAGAAAACAATGATTGAGAAATCATGTATTTATTGATGCTCTCCGACAGCAGAAATTTTGTACCCTATTTCGGATGACCGAAAATATCCAGTCCATTTGTAAAAAGGATTGAGGATATGTACACTTCTTGGTAATTACTAAGGACAGACCTCAAATTTTAGTGTACCATAACATTAAGCGGGAGTGATGACTAAGCTCGATCAAATACTGTTGCTGTACTGTTCAGACTTTAGAATTAAGAGCGTTTATTGTTCAAGAAAATGCAGAAGGTTTTGAAATATCCAAAAGTAATAAAGTGCTGTTTTGATACTATGTACGGAGAATTGGGAAAATGCATATTAATGACAGATACAGGTAAAAGCTAAGCCAGGATCTCTGTAGTACCACAGGTAATTGAGGCATTGTTGAACTTAGCAAACTTCTGCCCCAGTTTTGAGGAAGAACATCCCGAAAGGCGGGCTTATAGTCTTCGACACCTTTCCCTATCATCAGCCTTTCGAAACGACTTTCGGCTCAACGTATATTTTGAGTGCCTCTTGCCGCACAGACACTATACGCTTACAAATATCCAAGCTTTCTCTGGGACTCCAGCTCGCACACTTTGGTACGGCAGTTTGCGTCACTAACCATTATACTGACTGGGTGGCGCGTATGAACGACAGCACTCACCTTAACGAAACGTGTCAATACGAAGCATCTTTACCGCGGACTGTGATGCAACTTTCTACATGTCGTATCATGCTTTATACAGCATTATCCAGCACCTGTTGAAGCAACTGATCTGATTCCTGGATGAGTGTGTTCTTGTTATAGGATATTTTCGACCAGCAAGTCCTTTTCTCAGAGCATCCCAAACATTTTAATAGTGATTTAGATCTGAACAATATGGTGACCATACGAGGTGTTAAATATTCTCGCTGTCTAGGCAATCTTGAACAGCGAGTGTTTGATGACATGGTGCGTTGTCGTGTATGAAAAGAAATTTATCACCGAAAGGACCACTGGAAAGTCCAGCATGAGGCAAATGAATTCTCAATTTATCGTTGGCCAGTCATTGTCTCACCTGTAAAACCAGATGTAGAAGTGTGCGGCCATTGATCATTGTGCCGCCACATACCATGATATTGTCCCCCTTCCCGGACATTTTCTGGACGACCAGCAGTACCACTCTCACGCCAGATCAGTTGTGACGTTTATAACCCGATAACAAACTGAACCTAATCTCATCTGCACAAGTCCAGTCCTCTTCAGTCCAACTGCGGTGCTCGCGACAGCATTGCAAACGGGCGGTACGTTGTTGTCTAGGCAATGGAGTACCAATAAGTCTGAAGTGTATAGTTCTCACAAACGTCTGGCTGCAGTATTTCGAGAGATCTGTTATCCTGCGGCAGCAATAAACTTGCTCGCCACCTGCTGAGCTGTCTTGCACCAGTTTTTGGCAATGTTTCCGGCACCAGTTATGGCAATGTACTTGTCTTCTGCTGAGGTCGTACATCTAACACGATCTCCTCCGTAACGCTGGCTACATATTGCAATTGTTTGAAATGTTTTCCATAACCACGAAACAACGATATGGATCATGTTGAACTCCCTAGCAATACCTATTATTTTTTGCCCTTCTTCGATATTTCAAATGATACCGTCACGGGTAAAATCATCTGAGTGATGTCGAGAAGACATACCGAAACTTCCAAGACCGTCAATTAAATTTTTGTCGTACAACTTTCACTTGATACAACAGCTGCCCGCATGCATCAAATCCTTTAAATTTTTACCAGCGTTGTCACTTGATAAACAGACGAGGGAATAAAAATTTCCATACGCACACCTCTTCTTACTGTTTCGGCACTTATTTTCCACGCTTTACTTTCTTTCATTTTGTGGTTGCTATAGGTGATAATGTTGTCGTTCTTAGCAATTAGTCAGTAGTGTATATTTTTCTGTTTGCAGGAAAAAGAAAATCTAAGGAATCTTCCTACGCCATTGCAATGAAAATCGAACCTCTCTGATACGCTTTTAACAGCAGATGTGTTTCTTATGTGCGCTTTTTTTTAGTGGGATCTCTCGTGTTGTTCTGGCACCTCGCAGAGTAGCTTTAAAATCTAGTTGAATCAATCCCCTCGCATAAAAAGAAAAAAGTTTTTCGAAAGAGAAATATAAAAATCATAAAAGTGTAAAGCATTTATAATTTACCTAAAGCCCAATCTTTCTCATTCAAGATGTTCAGTAAATTAATGTATGTTGTTATTACATCTTCTTCAAATATTGGATCACCCTAAGAAAAAGCACACACATGTTAATTGCGAACAGTAAGTACATAATCAATGAAAATACAATTTAAAAAAATATTAAAAATCCAATAATTTTTACAAAATATTTCATATTTCTCAACTTATGTTTCAGCTACTTCTCAGCTAAAAACATTCTTAATTCACCTTGCTATTTTTTCTTCCTCAAAAACTGCGTTATTCAATACTTTTCAGCATAAACCTCACGAAATTGAAGGAATTACAGTTTAAAAGATGGATCCATTGTTTCTGACAATCATGGCCGACAACAATGACTACATCCTCGAGAATCAGCCTGAGTGATTTGTGCTTTATCTTATCGGGTTACTTACCCATTTTTTGCCTCTTTAAAACCCCAATTTAAAAAATGACATTAGTTACTTCTCGAGATCTGAACCATGGTCAATTGTCACGGTCATCTCCCAACTGTCAGCTAACCATGCAAATAACTTACACCACAAAGGCGCGCAGCCCCCCTGCGTGGGAGGAAAGCGAAAATTCCGTACAAAAATACCTCTTCTCAGCTTGGTTTAATCAAACGTGTTCTACAACAATTCTTCTTCTTCTTCTTAATAATAATAATTAATAATAGTAGTAGTAGTAGTAGTACTAATACTTAGTACTAGTTCAGCACTACTACTAATAGTAGAACTAGTACTAGAATTAGTATTAAAACTAGTGCTAGTACTGAGTTCTAGTTCCAGTACTTCTACTTAGAACTAGCAGTACTAGAACTATTAGCAGCACTAGCAGTACTAAAACTACTAGCAGTACTAGAACCACTAGATAAACTAGAAAAAGCGTACTGGCAAAATTGGAACTACAGTATTGGAACTAGCAGCACTAGCAGTACTAGAACATTGCTGTTGTTGTTGCCGTTGCCGTCGTTGTAGTTGTCGTTGCCTAGGGGATTCTGAACTAGGTGCATACTTTCTTAAAAGCAAATATTTATTTCAAGTTAATTTCTAACTGGAGAAGTCGCATTTTTTGAATGTATTTTATTGACAGTTAAAACTTGCCAGGTTACAAATACGATATCTAAGAACTAAAAAGTCCGACGATCATATGAAATGACCGCTGTTCTAGATATTATAAATTGATGATTATAAATTGATTATTATTAATTGATTATAAGCAGATGCTTATAATGTTGCTAATGCAAACAAATGTTCACGTCCCCCTTGGCACGCTCAATTTGCGTTCAGTTATAAACCATTTCAAAAATAGATGATTGCTAATGCAAACAAATGTTCACGTTCCCCCTGACACGCTCAATTTGCGTTCAGATGAAAATTCAATTTAAAATAAAATGTCGGAATAAAATCGGGCACATTTTTAAACTCTTTACGCGAAAGGATATTTAGCATAGGAGTTTGGGTAAACCTACCTGATAAGATGTACTACGAACAACTCGTTAGTTGGTTTCGTCTTCTTTAATTTCTCAACGTTTTTAAGTTTCTAGGTAATTCATATGTAAATATAGTTAAATGCATAATAAGGAACAATTGTATGAATTAAATACCATGATAATTTAATTAAAGCAATGATAACTGCATGTATGGTATCAGTGTATATGGATTATTTGAATGCCGTGGCAACTTCACGCCATTGGCTAGTACAGTTACGGGAGCAACCAGTAAACTATCGGCGAAAAACAGACACTTAAGCCGCATACAATAAAGAAGTAATAAATTGCTTTTTAAATTAATTGAAGAACGTTGTACATTCCTACAGCTATGATTAAATCAACTCTTTTGTCGGTGATACGGACTACTCCGAACGTCGTTTCTCTCGAACTTGGTCCCTTTTTCACATTTATGTTGTTAGGATTTTCTTCTTTCAGTGTATCATTCCTTAAATCAAAACTTCACCTGGCATATTAGGAACTAAATATTCGCCAAAATAAACAGTATGAATTTCAACATAAAAAAGAGATACAACTACAAAAATTACACGGTGCTTTAAAAAGAAGGGGGGTAACAGAGGTTAGCTCTTTGTAAAAGCATTATTTCTTGTAATACAAAAAGGCGCCACGTATCACTTGATTCATGTGTTTAGTTGCATTTAGTTGTTGTGCTCTTTCTTACATTCCAAGTGGCCAGTTCCTATTTTTTCGTTCAAGAAAACGCATATATGCCACCCTTGTTAATATTTTTGGTACTACAGGTAGAGTTCCACAAACTCGACTCCCGATAACTTGACATTCCGTAGAACTCGCCAACTTTTTAGGTGCATTTTTAAGATACCTCTAGGCCAAACAGAGCTAATATTACATACAGTACATATAATTATTATTTTGTAGAATAAAGGAGAAATCTCACAGAACAAGATACCTATACGAAACATGCAATGTGATGCAATGCATGTACCAAAAAGACAAAACATGCTTTGAACAGTGTCACAAAAAAATCTTTTTTGACATTTAAAAAAAACAGAGTTTTTATCTGAGTTTTTTTAATCCATTTATCCGAACGTCCTTATTATGTATGTTCTTATAATTTCACTGCTATAAAAAATTACCATAAATGTTTATTTTTAAATTTTTTTTCTGACGATTTACTTTGTAAAATAATGTAAAAATTTTATATATAATGCAATTCTCAAATACATTTTTTTTTAAATTCTCAAGTTTCGTCATTTATTGAAAATGCGCAGGGGAAAAAGGTAAGTTTTGTTTTCCTACTACCCATGTAAGTTTCCAAGTCGTACGCTGGTTTCACAGTGTGACTACCACCCACAGATCAATGTGCAAGAGTAGATTATTTTTAATTAATATATTTTTTGTCTCTGGGATCATGATATTCGATTTCTAGAGTATTGTAGTTAAAGCACCATAAAAATAATATTGCGCGTATCAAAAAAGTTAAACATTAAGAATTTTGCAAAGCCCACCCCTTATTCCGTAAAACTCGACGGCCTCTCAGTCCACATTATGTCAATTATGGGAGATCAAGATTATCCCATCAAGATGGCCTTGATTATGTCGATTTTGCGGGACTCTACTATAATCATTTTCCGTGGGCCGTGAAAAAATTGCCAAACAATTATTGACGACAGTTATGCTTAATTAATTATGATAAACCTAACACAACTCAAGAGTTTGATTTCACACAATTCACGAGTTCAGTTAACGAGTCAGAGTTCACGAGTTCATTTAACACAATTCACGAGTTTGATTTCTTTTCTGCCTGTGAATTTTTTTGCGAGAAATAAAAGTTTATTTAAAGTATTGCTTCTCCCCCCCCCCCAGCTTGTCGTGGAATTTACGATTGCCCATGGATGAAAAGTTTGCGACTGATTTATTTCAAACAAGAAGCATCATCAAAAATAAACAGTTATGCTCGAAAAATCATGAAATTGAATTGAGTTTTGTACAAAACGCCGTGAAATACGCTGCAGGAAAAGATGTTGCAATGAGAGAAAAGGAGTGGGAAGCAAAATTGGTTTGAAAGTTCCAAAATCGCTTTCCACACAATTATAAGGTTCATATATTTCTAGTGCCAGGGGATAACATCAGTTGAATATTGCGAATTGAAACTTAAGATGAACCATAATACGACTTTTGACTGGAACAATTACATGCGGGAGGTTTGCACAGCAGCTTTAACAGCCCGGCCAACTGTGAAAATTAGCAAAAGCAACAAGGCTAGACTTAGACGAAAGCTTTTTCACTAAGAGGAAGAGTAACGTTGGGCAGGTTCTTCCACAACAAATGGGTTTTTGGCGGATTGTGCAGAGAATGCAATGAATGCTTTTTGGTTGCAGTTCCTGATCGATTGGCAAAAACTTTATTGGCTGTCATTGAGGAAAATATCATGTGGAAGAAACCACCATTTATATGGATTGTTGGAAGCCATTTAAATCGGATGAACTGCGAGATGCCACAAATGACTGCTTTTGCATGAACTTTACCTTTGTGAACTAAAATACTACATGGATTTACTGCTAACCCAAACTTCCAACTTCTCTATGCTAGATTGATTGCCTACTTTATCCATTTCCGCCCTCGGGTGAGCGGCGTGATTATGCCCTATTTTTCTACAACCGTGATTGGCCTGAACGGCAAAATTTAAATGAACTGGTTAGAACTCTTCGTAGTTGACACCAGAATTGAAAATGATCCGTATCCGTATCCGAAATGTACCTCGCCGGAATTCGAATGATGAGTCTGCCAATCATAGCTAGACGTACTTCTATTTACATAGCGAAGGTACATAGTGCAGAAGAACTGATCTAACCTAAACTAAACATAATAAGCCGTACCGCCAAACTGGCACAACCGACAAATTAAAACAAACAAAATAATAAAAGACTGGAATTAAACTACAGATAAAAACAACTCGCCCTCCGAAGAAGATGTGTCGGCCTCACTAACAGGGTCATCTCGACCTTTATTCAGAATAACACATACATATAAAAAATATAATTAAAATTACTATGTAAACAGTTATATTCAATTACAGAGAGCAAGCGAGATGATAACATTAAACGTATCTATTTGTAATACCATAATTGTATTTACAAACATTCTATATAAAGCATAATATATACAGAGATTTTTCGTCTATATAAAATTCTTATTGTATTACAAGATAATCTAATCATTACTCATATTATAAATTTATTATTACTTAAATCTACAGAATAATTAGTCTTTGATTAACACTGAATAATTGATCGGCTCCTATACATAAATCAAATAGATCTTTACTAATATAACAGCTGTGCGGAAGACGAAAATTCGTTGTAAATTATTACAGCATGTCAACTGAGCAAGAATTGTTAAGCAAATACAGCGCGCGTGACACGATGTCTGTTGTTCTGACACGTGTAGATTTGCCGAAGGGTCATACCTAGATTTTTGCCAAAGCAAATTTCCTTGTTATTGAAAGAATATAGTGGCATATTTCAATCCTATAGTGATGCTATGTTGCTGATAGTTGTATCGCCATAGTTACGTATAGTAAAAAATAATTTTGTAAGCACGTTACATAACTTGCTCTCTCTTTCTGACAGAAATATCTTGTTAGTAAATCAAGAAGCCCAGATAAGTTTTAATAAACATAGCAGACAAATGATTCTTACAAAATTATTTAAAATCATGTAAAATTTAGGGTACTGTTCTGTTATCGGGAATGCATTCAGAAACGTAGGTATGTATGCATGTATGTTTAGATGCATGTGTTCATGTATGCATATATATTATGTACGTACGTGTGTGTAAGCAGACACACATATACGCACAAACAATCATGCACACGTGCATACATACATACATTTCTGAATCCGGTCTCGATAATAATACCAAATTTAGAAACATGCTCTTAAAAGGAATATATCACAATAGACGTTTATACATACTAGGGTTATTTCATTCTGCAAATACAAAACTAAGATTCTTATGTCTGTACTCGATAGCGGTCCCAGATTGGTTGAAGCTGAATCTGGCTTTTGAGAAGTGACTCGGAGAAACGTTTCTTTGAATTCCGTCTTTACTAAGTTCTTAAGCAGCTGGAATGTTAATCCTTTAGTATAAGAGCAATTCAGCCATTTCAGGATTTGGATAAATGAAATTTTAATATGGAAGCTACTCTGAAATACAAGCAAATTTATTTCATTAAATCGTAATTATATATAACATTATACTATTTTTATGGCGCTAAAAATATCTAAATTAGACAAATTTCTATACTTTAGTGCTATGCAAGTTAAGTTCCTAAAATTGGTATCTAAAAATGGCCTGGTCGGAATTTCTTTGAAATGCCTAATAAAAATCGAAATCGACAAGTTGTGTTATGTATTTTAACTTCTAAATTCCTCACTGTAATAAAAAAGATTTTCACAGAGTATGTGCGTCTAAGATTATAGCAGAATTCTTTATTTTATTTTATTATTATATATGTTATGTCTTATTTATATTATGCCCATGATTACTTTCGGTCATGTCTTCAGAGTCATATCATGCATATGCATGCTATCTCTACATAAAAACATAGAGTAAATCATGCATACTGCATATATGTACACATTACTTTCAGACTTTTTAACAATCAGTGTGAAAGAAATACGTATTCGTTCAGAAGACAAGGTGAATGTCATGACCATTGCGATTAGATAAGAAATTTGAAGAGAGATATTCCCCTTTCTCTGATTGACTTAATGTAATGCCGTATAGAAAAGCTCTATAATAACCGAAAATAATATGCTAACAACAGAAAAATAAATAAAAGATCTTATTCATCGCCAATAGGCATCAATATAGTACACAAACAGGATATTTCGTGAAATCTGCGGTGAAAGCAGAAAGGTAATTAACAAATGACAAATTGAAACCAACAAAAATCACTTTCAGATAGAAAACGTTTCATAGCAATGAATTGTGAGAATTCACTGATAAAGTTAAAAAACAACTGGAGGATTTGAAAAATGAATATACAAGGTGACCTGGATTGAAACTCCAAAAGATGTTAGCCGGTGTCCTAGAAAAGAGTTCTCTGAACTTATAGCGGGAAATGCGTAGTTCCACTAAGCAGAGAATTTCTCCAGCATGAATAAAAGAGGCTTCGAATTCGATAAAGATTCTTACAAACACGTCTAAGGGTTGAATTTTTTCCTAATCTTATTTTTGACATTTTTTTAGCATGTACCTCTGTTTCATATTACAATAATTTTCACTTTGTTCATATTTTAGTAATAGACTGTGGCGTTTCACAAAGAATGCACATTTAAGCATATCTTTCAATACTCGTACCAAACTCATACCAGTTTAAGCAGTCCAAATAACGGTAGCTTAAAGGCTGCAACAGTTTTAGTCGTATGATAACTTTCAATAAAAATACACGAAATTAAATTTTTAATACGGATACCGTACATTTCAACTATGAAAATAACTTTCAAAGCTGAATTAATCAAGCAGAGTACAATATCTGTTCATTCAATAAAAATCACTCTAGCTATAACTGTTTAAGGATTTTTAACTACAGTAACAAATACTGCTAGAGATAGCTAAGCAAAGACTTCGGTTGGAAACTATTAGAAAATATATTTTACATTAGAAAAGTATACATTCCTAATTATGAGTTTCAAATTTCAATTTGAAAGAAAAAGTTATCGAAAATAATTCAGATTTTTCACTGCTAAGTATGTGTCTCGAGTTCTCACTTGAAAGGGAAAATTATTTAATATAATTTCAGTTTTATGCTGATTCTAAAATCGGTGCCCCTTTAGTTCGATAAAAGTAATTTAAATTATTACATTTAACAAATATTCGAAGTCAATTTTGTATATTTTAGATTGGCATATTACATATTTGTATATACATATATTACACGCATATATTTCTGTATTACAATTTATATATTACATAAGTTTCCTTTATTATATGTAAGTACATATTATATGTATATTACATATTCATATATACATATATTACACACATATATTTCTATATTACAATTTATATATTATAATGTAAGTTTCCTTTATAAGGTATTTCTCCCGTCTTCCTAGCGTGCCTTCGTAGTGTAGTGATTCTGCACGCGGTGCCGGTATTCCTGAGGTCCGTGGTTCGATTCCCGGCGAAGGCGATTGCTCATTTTTCATCTTGCCTGCTTCCACAAAATACCTAATGTCTCTACACCTTTATTTTAACTAACCAGTTATTTTATGTTTTGAATCTACTGCCACTTTTCCCTTTTGTTTTCCCGCCGCAATGAAAATTACGTGCATTTAAGGTGATGTTCCTAGATTGTAAGACAGAGCGTACTCTGCCTCTCGAGGTCACGTTACTAGGTTGCTAGATAAGATAAGATTTGTAGGCTTCGGCCTTCTGTTATAATTGCCGATATCTAATATCCACGTAGGTTAAGTTTTGAGCCAGCTTCGCGTTAAAATGACGTATGTAGCCTTCGGCTACTAGCTTATTTGAATTTAAATTTTGCATTTGACTTACTATATTTAAGTTATCTCGCCGTAAACGGTTGGCTGAGTTGTAAGCACAAAGCGTGCCTTCTGTTCATATTTAGTTTTTAAAAAACGGTCTTTCACACCCTTCTCAATTTTCAGTTGTTAGTTACCGATAATTTGCTGCTAGTCAATCTAGAGTTACAGTTTATGATTGCAAAGAAGATATCTAAACTTTATAACATATTTTATATATTGTTACGAATTTGCTATTTAAAAAGCTAATGTTAGTTCAATTATAAATTAAATGGTTTTATTTCTCGCGCAGTGCAACGCGTGACGAATATTAAAAGAAAGCTAAGCCGGAAAAATTAAAAATACAAGAGCGCGTGCATTAAATAAATAAATATCTCTTTTTGATTTCGAGAAAGTACTGGAAAATTCTAGCGCGTGATTTTAAAATCTTATAAAAGGAGGAAAACATCTCAGTTTGTAGTAGTTGCTTAGTTTGTTGTTGTTTAGAAAACTGCTGTTGTTGATTATAGCGAATTCGCGGATTAGCGTTCTTTAGCTGTTATGAATTACGTTCTATTGTACATTTGAGTAGTTAAAAGATAACTACTGTGAGATATTGTAATACTGCATGATAATTTGAGAAAATTTAAGCATTTTTGTTGTGATAATAATAAATTTTTGTTCATTTTTCATCGGATTTGTGCATTCATTTCATAACGAACCCGTACGTACGCAACAATTTTTGGTGTCAGGAGTGGGGTTTGAATGCCAATAACAAGAGGGATGGAAGAACAATTGAGACAGCTCATTACTGCTTTTGCTGCTTTCCAAGAAAAGATGGAAGCTGGCCAAATATGTTTTAAAGAAGAAATTAAAGAGAAAATGGATGCTGGTCAAAGGTCCGTTAAAGAAGAAATGAAATTGGGCCAGGAATCCCTCAAAGGAGAAATGAAATTGGGCCAGGAATCCGTTAAGGAAGAGATGAAATCTCTTAAAAATGAGATGAAAGCAGGTCAGGACGAAGTGAAAAGAGAAATTACCTGCATAATAGAAAATAAATTTGAGGCTATGGAAGGCAGAATAGACGCGGTTGAAACTAAAGTTGGACATATAGAAGAGAGAGTTTCTGCCGTCGAACAACAAATTGATGATAAGGTTTCTGCTGCCGTCGCCAAAGAAGTTGACAGCCTAAAGAAGTGCATAGCGACGGTAGGAAACAATTCTGAAGGTTTCAAATTTTTATCGATGCCTGCTCGTTCCGTTCTGAAACTATCTACATATGATGGGAAGACCTCCTGGCAGGTGTATAGGACACTATTTTCTATCGTTGCGGATGCGAATGGGTGGGATTCCCAAGCTAAGGCCTGTCATCTCGCCGCTTCTCTGAGAGCAGACGCAGCGGATATCCTGCAGACGCTTCCCGAAAATCAAAGGCTAGATTTCGAAGCTCTATCCGGCGCTTTGGAGCTGCGCTTCGGCGAGAAATGTTTAAAAGACTACAGCAGGCTCCAATTAAAATCTCGTCAACAGAAGCTCACCGAAACGCTTCAGGAGCTCGCCACGGATGTTGAAAGGCTGTCACATCACGCCTTTTCAGAGTGCCCGACAGAAACAAGGGAAATCCTGTCCCTGCAATATTTCATCGATGGCATCCGGGACCCTGAAATACAGAAAGCACTGCGAATGGCGGATGTTAAAGATCTGAAAAGCGCTTTAGTGTATGCCATGAAATTTGAGGCAGCCCAGCAAGCCACCCGTCGAGACCGCCATCCAGTCAGAGCTGCTCAAGTCCAGGAGCCAGGGGATCAAGTCACTGCTCGTCTAGACGATTTAACTAGACAACTGAACGCCTTGAGACAGAATATTGGTGACAAGAAACCGACCGTAAAGTGCTGGAACTGCGGTGCTGAAGGACACATCCGACGAAACTGCAGAACACCCCAGGGCACGGATGCTAAGACCGCTCCTAACAAACAGCAGGGAAACTAATTAGTGGCCATCTCGCGGGGCGGAGGTTGCCAGATCATGAAAAGCCCCAGCTTAAAGCGCTTCAGATTTCTGCAGTGAGAGGCGGCAGTAATGGACTTTTCATAATAGGACATATTAATGGAGTTCCCTGCAATATGACGATAGATACAGGAGCCAACGTTACCATCATCCGAAAAGATTTGGCTCAACAACTGGGAAGCAAACTTATCTGGACGCCGCCCTGTGTTACCCTACAGACTGTGTCCGGTGAGAAGATTAACATCGATGGAAAAGTAAACGCTAACATCACGTTTGGAAGTGTCGCTTACCATCACACGGCATATGCAGCAGAGATCACTGATTCTTGCATACCCGGATTGGACTTTCTAAAGAAATACAATTTTTCCTTGGACTTTAAAAATAACGAATTACATTCTACATCTGAGGACATAGCGTTATTTGGAGTCAATGATGAAGTTAAATCTGCTCATAAAATCATAGCACAAGACAATATCACAATACCGGCAAGAACAGAAATTTTACTTCCTGGATCCATAGCCGAAAACAGAAATTTCCGCTACGGCATCATAGAATATCCCAATAACTGTAATAGCCCAAAAGGAGTACTAATAGCCTCAACACTCGTCGACCTATCCAGAACGGTTATCCCGGTGAGAGTCGCCAATGTAACTGAGAAGGGGAGAATTATTAAGAAAGGCGACGTGGTTGCAGCATGTACTCCAGTAACCAGCGTTGAAAGAAAGAGCAATATCCAAGAATCCGTGTCCTCATCAGAGAGCATTACATCGGAGTTATTGCAGAATGCGCAATTGAACGATGAAGAGAAGAATGCTGCCGATTGCGTCATCAAAGATCTTCAAGTTGTTTTCTCCCGCTCGTCTTCTGACGTGGGTCGAACTAGTTTGACACAACATAGAATAGATACCGGCGATCATCCCCCGATCAAGCAACATCCAAGACGTCTACCGTTTGCTAAACAGGAAGAGGTGCGAACACTGTTAAAAGATATGGAAGAAGGCGATGTCATCGAGCCTTCAGCGAGTCCATGGGCATCTCCCATCGTTCTCGTCAGAAAGAAAGACGGCTCAACAAGATTTTGCGTTGACTATCGCCGGTTGAATGAGGTTACGAAGAAAGACAGTTACCCTCTTCCTAGAATTGACGACATTCTAGACACTCTTTCTGGAAGCAAGTGGTTCTCAACACTTGATTTAAAGAGTGGGTATTGGCAGGTAGAAATACAGCCTGAAGACCGAGAAAAGACGGTACACAATCTTTTAAATGTTCTTACATAAGAGTCAGGCACATGGAAAGTTAAATTATGTTTGGGCGCTAGGATTTTTTTTAATCATCTTTTAATCTCTCTCTTTATTCTTTTTTTTTATTTTTTATTTATTTTTTTAAAGTTTACTATGTGCAATAATTTAATAGGTTACAACTTTCCTCCATGCAGGACCAACGATTTCACAGAAGCCCCATAAAGATACGACGGTTGTGTCACGATAAGCACCCGCATGTAGACATTTAGCAAGTCCAGAAAATCCACGGCAGTTAATTTTTCAGGCAAAGTCCTTCTATCTTTACTTTATCTAACACAAGTTTCTGTCTATTCTAACAGCGATTCTTAACAGTCTTTTGATTGCTTCTTTGCTTAATTTTAAGTAGTTCCTAACAGGATACTCTTTCCCCGTACAACAACATCCAAGCTTATATGTAGACTATATGAGGCTCTTAGCCGTCTATTCGGCTGCCTTCCCGGAGCAGGATGGAGCAGAGAGTAGATGGTTTCTGCCAGGAAGATAACACACTGTGAGGCTAAGGCCAGGTCAGTGGTCTTCCTTGGTGGCGCTCACTCACTCACTCACTATCTATACGGCAGAAAATTCCTGCTCCGCACCGATCATGCATCATTAACCTGGCTTTTAAATTTCAAGAATCCTGAGGGTCAAATAGCCAGGTGGATACAGAGACTCCAAGAATATGACATCACTATCCGTCATCGTAAGGGATCATCACACGGAAACGCCGACGCCCTGTCTAGAAGACCTTGCCAAGAAAACTGTCGATATTGTTCCAGGGTGGAAGCGAAATACGAGCTGCTGACTCCGGTCGCAAGACAAATTACAACATCAACATCGGCTGATCGAGAACCGTGGAGTGATGATGAAGTCAGGAAAGACCAGCTGGAAGACCGCGACATTAAACCCATAATTGATCTAATGGAGTCGTCAAACAGAAAACCTACCTTGGCAGGACATTTCTATCTGTAGTCCTACAACCAAACAATATTGGGCACTCTGGGATTCACTTCACATTCGAAACGGCGTCTTATACCGGAAATCCGAATCGGATGTTGGGAAGACGTTCCGATGGCAGCTGATACTTCCAAGATCCCGCATTCCTGATGTCCTTAAAGAACTACATAACAGCCCTACGGGAGGTCACTTTGGAATAATGAAGACCTTACAGAGAGTTCGTGAGCGCTTTTACTGGAATAATGCAAAGGATGACGTGCAAAAGTGGTGCCGATCTTGCGATGCCTGTGCAGGTCGGAAAGGACCCAAGAGACGCAGCCGAGGCAAGCTGCAACGTTACAACGTAGGGGCGCCTTTTGAACGAATCGCCTTTGACATCCTGGGACCTCTGCCACGAACTGCTGATGGCAACAAATACATACTCGTTGTCGTTGATTACTTCACCAAGTGGCCTGAAGCTTATCCTATTCCTGATCAAGAGGCTGTCACAGTAGCTGAGGTAATGATACAGCACTGGATTTCCAGGTTCGGAGTGCCTCTTCAGTTACATTCCGATCAGGGAAGGAATTTTACCTCGGTAGTAATCAAAGAACTATGCAAACTACTCGGCATTGACAAGACCCAAACGACGCCATTACATCCCCAGTCGGACGGCATGGTAGAGAGGTTCAATCGAACCATCCTTAATAACCTCTCATTAGTGGTTTCCAGAAACCAGCAGGACTGGGACAAGAAATTACCACTCTTTTTACTGGCTTACCGCAGTGCTGTCCACGAGACTACCGGCTATTCTCCATCACAGATGCTCTTCGGTCGTGACCTTCGTCTGCCTTGTGATCTATTGTTTGGCCGCCCTCCGGATGCTCCTTCATCGTCTGAGGAATATATTCAAGATCTCCAGGCCCGGTTTGAAGTGATGCACAACTTTGCACGAGAGCGAGTCAACTTGGCGACGGAGAAGATGAAGACCCGCTACGACACAAGAGCTACTGAACATCAGTTCCACGAAGGAGACAAGGTGTGGTTGTGGAATCCGACTCGACGGAAAGGACTTTGTCCAAAATTACAGTCACCTTGGGTTGGCCCGTATACAGTCCTAAAAAGGCTGAATGACGTCGTGGTTCGGATTCGTAAGTCTTCGAACTCTAAACCTAAAGTCGTTCATTACGACAGGTTAGCTCATTACTATGGCCATAGTACATAATGTAAATAATTGTAAATAGCATAAGACCATGGTCCATTTTGTTTTTAAATGTGTATTTGATTTGATTTGTATTTAGTATTTGATTTGCATTTAGTGTTTGATTTGTATTTGATAGCATTTGATTTGTTTTATTTATTGCATTTATTGTTCATGTTGTTTAATATTGTAATGTAATGCTTATTAATGCATTTATGCCACAGTTGTAAGTTTAGCTTCCTGTCCAGGGATTGTACTGCCCGGGACGTGCAGTCCTTGGGAAGGGGGCAGTGTTACGAATTTGCTATTTAAAAAGCTAATGTTAGTTCAATTATAAATTAAGTGGTTTTATTTCTCGCGCAGTGCAGCGCGTGACGAATATTAAAAGAAAGCTAAGCCGGAAAAATTAAAAATACAAGAGCGCGTGAATTAAATAAATAAATATCTCTTTTTGATTTCGAGAAAGTACTGGAAAATTCTAGCGCGTGATTTTAAAATCTTATAAAAGGAGGAAAACATCTCAGTTTGTAGTAGTTGCTTAGTTTGTTGTTGTTTAGAAAACTGCTGTTGTTGATTATAGCGAATTCGCGGATTAGCGTTCTTTAGCTGTTATGAATTACGTTCTATTGTACATTTGAGTAGTTAAAAGATAACTACTGTGAGATATTGTAATACTGCATGATAATTTGAGAAAATTTAAGCATTTTTGTTGTGATAATAATAAATTTTTGTTCGTTTTTCATCGGATTTGTGCATTCATTTCATGACGAACCCGTACGTACGCAACAATATTATAATTTCCCAGAAGAATTTTTTTAACTCTTTTAACAATACAAAGAGCAACTTAATAATGCGAGCTTTCTTTGTATAGAAAATTCAAAGCTTATATATTTTTACTAAAAGATTTCAAGTGATTAAAACAGTGGAAACCTGATAATATATCGGTACTTTTCTATTTTGTCGGCGCAGGCGATAAAGTCGTCAAAAACGATACAACCGATGCCAAACGGAATATCCTCGGTGGTAAACTTGATTTTCAAAAGAAGAAGCAGCAATTTCTTACGGAATTGATTGTTTCTTTTAATACTGGCATAAAATTACATAGAAGTTTTACCAGTTAGTTCAATTTTATGCCCTAAGTGCTAGAAATTACTTTCAACGTGTTAGGCTTAGCTTCGCCAACGCTGTGGGTGTTGCTTTTCTTTCGGAGAAACCAAAATTTCTTCTTCGTTTCTGCAAAACAAACTTCTTTAGAGCATATCGTGCTTATTTCGTGATAGAAATTACTTAAATGACAGATATATTTTGAAGATATAGTAGAAAGAAATAAGCAAACCACAAATGCACGTTACATGTTTAGTTAGCCAAGTAAATATTTCTACTACATTTTCAAAATGTATCTGCCATTTAAGTAATTTCTATTACTAAGGGCTTTCGCGGTATTTAAGTAAATTAGGATGCAATTTCACCGCTCACCCGAAGGCGAAAATATAGAAAAACCGAAGTCAAGGGTTAAATTCATCCATTCTAATGAGAATGCTCTAAGCGAAATAAAGCACTGCGGTTTTACATAATCTTTGAGAAAGCTATTCATACAATTTGAAATAATTCTTGCATTTAAATTTGTATTCCATAAGATTTAATTTAAGATTTAACTTCAAATTAATGTAGATAATTACTGACAGAATTAAATTTTTGTAGCGTAGTTTTCGTGAGATGATATCACTTGGGGTCATGTGATATGAACCGGTGAATCAGGATGTTGAACCATGAGATCATAATCAATTCTTAAATTAATGTCTTTTTACAAATTTATTTCCCTTTATTTACTGTCTTTTTACAAAATTTTAAATGATATTAAAATGTTTATGCTTTCAAAATAAAAAATTCTCAGAACTAGCATTTGTTATTTATGTGTATACTGTGTGTTGTCGCCAATAAAGTCTGCTTGGCGAGATTTGCACCGGCCAAACGGAAAAGTACCGATATATCTTATTTGATTCGCTTCTTAAATGCGAACAATGAATCTATGACCTACATTCTAGAGGTGTATATGTGCAAATATATAGTCGTGAAATCCCGTTTGGATTAAGCCTTACATTTAGAAACATACATACACACACAAATATATTATATGGTTTAAAAATATACAACTCCATGATCTAAGTAATTTACTTTTGGGCAAACGCAGCTTAATAAACCTGGGAATATAAAAATCGGAGATATCTGAAGAAGTGTAAGAAGCGAGCAGCCATAAAATAATCTGAGAATTTTCTTATAACCAACAAAATTTTTGCTGAAATTCGAAAATAGTTATCGCCTTTAAAATAAACTTTGGAGGAGTCTGTACAGTTTTTTTCAACGTTTCAGGTCATCGAAACACTGTTTACAAGCGATGGAGATAACCGTCGCAAAATACGCGAACATTTGAAGCTTTTAAGGGCGTCTTATCTTTGGTTCATCTCCAACCACTTTCGTGCCCACATAAAGCAGTTGTACTAAACTTCGAAGCAAACTCCTTTGTACAATGTCTTTTCAGTAAATGAAAATTACTCCTACATTCTGCTATGCAAAGGAAAAAATAACCAATTTAAACTGGCTTTAACAAGAGTTCAGATATCACTCTTTTCTAAACATACATTTATGCTTTCACTTTTTTATTTATTATTTGGTCTTTTAATTTGTCCGATTACTTTATGCGCACTCATGTCCAAATTTATCTTCACACTTTCAAAGATATTCCGTGAAATATCCAATCGATGTAATCCATTTTTGCCGGAAATGTGTGAAAGACAAATCTAATTTGCATTATCCAGTCAAAAGTAATTAAGTGGTTTTCAGTATACAAATAACGGCCCTACGTCATCTGACGGTGAATCAAGGGTTCTGCCCAAAGTGATTATCTTAATAAATTTCTGCAATAGACATTTTGATCTCAGTGTGTAACGATTCAAAATGGTTTGTTATGACTTCGAAGTATGATTTGGAAGAATCTGTGAAGTGGCGAATCATCGCCGTTTAGAAGCAGGGCCGATCATGGAAGCAGTGGATTGGATTATTTAATTATGGCAAAGCACACAAGGGCTATCTAAAGGGAGGGATGCCTTTGTGTAGGACTTTCTAAGAGAAACTGGATCATATACACGTTACACATGGGGAAAACCACGAAAACGCCCGTGCAGCCAGCCCGTTCGCGGGATTCGAACCTCGGACTGAACTACCAGAGTTCAGCGTCTTTATTGCTCGGCCGCTGGTGGGTCCATGGAAGCAATGAGACATATGAATATAAACAAAGACACAATATACAGAATATACACAAAGACACAATATACAGAATATACACAAAGACACAATATACAGAATATACACAAAGACACAATATACAGAAAGAATATACGCAAAAACTCGCAAAGATACACAAAGACACACAGAATATACACAAATACACAAAGAGACAATTCCTACGCTATGGAAACATTTCAGATATCTGGCACTACCGTAAGGAGCCGTGGGCATGATTGTAATTAATAACAACTGCTTCTTAAGATGAATATTTACCAATAATTACCCGCTATAACAAGTAGTCTATTGCTCGGTTGTTAAATTCAGAACTTGCAGTCGCCATTGGAATTGTTGTATCACAACAAATTGCATACAAAAGATTTAATGGAAAAGGTCTTCATGCCAGAAAGCAAACGGCATGTGTTTCACTGTCTTCACAACAAAAAATGAATCGCTTTAATTGGTGCAAATAACATTAGAACTGGAGTGACTCCCATTGGTCCCATGTTTTCTTTACTGATGAGTCCGAGTTTAGTTTAAAATCTGATTATAAACGTGGAGACAATAAGGAATGGGAAATCTTCATTCGAATATCATGTAACGTGATTGTTTCGGTAATGCAGGTGTGATGATATGGGGAGTAGTAATGATCGATGGACATACGGTTTCACCATATATATCCGGATGTGGTTTTAGGACTTTACACCTTTCAGAGGTGCATGCAAATCTGATTTTTTATTTATGAACGATATGTTCACCCACATCCAGCAAACCTCATTGACAAGTTTCTTCAAAGTAAACACATTGAGCCAATGTCGTGGCCAGAAATATCTCCTGATGTTAATCCGATAAGAGATTTTATAGGGTACCTTGGAATAACAGTTGCAAGGAGATATCCTCTTCCTAGAGAGGTAAATGCTCTGACGACCACATTTCTGAAGGAATGAAACTTAATTCCTCAAACTGGAGTTAGCAACGTCATTGCCAGCATGAAAACATCTTGTGATATGCGTGTGCAAGTCGGGAGAGATTGCATTACATATTAAATTCAAAAGTCCTAATATTATTTAAAGTTATTCGTTTTTCTGAGTTCTCCTTGTAATATATTACCACAATTTTTGTTCTTTTATTTTTATACAGTCTTATATTATATTAATGCTCTTAAATTTTTCTACTGTTTTATGGATTATGATATTATGTATCATTCCACACAAAGTGATAAAATTAGTATAGCTATTAGTTTTAAAAATTCGCGATTTCATGCACGTAAAGATAATGGTTGTCATGGGTGTATGTATGTCACGGTCATGGGTGTACGTATATATATATTAAAAATTATTCTGTTTTTTTTTTTTTTTCCTAAGATTTCCTAATTTCTTGGAAAATAAAAAATCTTTCCTTTTTAAATATGATAATTTTTCTTCCTTTTACTGAATGTCTTTTACAAATTCTTTCTTTTACAGACTTTAGTGATTCCTTCCATTAAAAACTGTAGTAGAGATGAAGACCTGAAATCAAGAAGTTTTGGATTTTGACATCCAGTGAAATTCTTAATAGAATATTTAACAGAGCTTTCGCTATGAAGTTTCAGCAAACAAACAATAACGTTTCGTCCCAATAGTTAAAAATCAGATCAAATTTTAAGGAAACATTTAAATGCATTAAAAATCTATGTATTTATTTTTTATATTATTTAATTACAAATTATTTATGTTCATGACCGCTTA
The DNA here is from genome assembly GCF_044657685.1 of Stegodyphus dumicola. NCBI lineage: Eukaryota > Metazoa > Arthropoda > Arachnida > Araneae > Eresidae > Stegodyphus > Stegodyphus dumicola. The sequence goes on along the minus strand of NC_140773.1, from coordinate 223,660,060 downwards.
TCTCAATATACTTATGTGTTCGAAAATTTAAAAAAATGTGTGAGTACGGAGGATAGAAAAACAATTTCCATTTTCATACACTTTAAAATTTGTTTAGTCAAAAATTTAATGTTTAAATACGACATCTTCATGTAGAAAATCAACAATCTTTTCAGCATATAGTGTTGTTTTGCTATTACTCGTATGAAAGATTAAATTATCACATATACAGAATTTATAAACTAGAAAATTCTTTCTGTGAAACTTCACAGTTCCTCCTATTTTTATAAATAATCTTATTACGCTAAAATAAATCCCATATATAATATTTGTTAAAATTCAAATTTTAAATAACATGGAATGGGAAGAGAAGGAAATTACATTTGAAAATAAACTATATACCTTCAAATTTTCATCTATTTGGCGTTCCAGAATAGCTGCTAGTAAATGCAGTGCTTCAAATTTCAAGCTTTCTTCTAAGACAAAGCATTTATGCAGAAAAGCTGGAAGTTTTGCATTTTCAGCAACCACATGCCAACCTGTAAATTTGTAATGTGAATTTTATTTTTAGGAACTAACAAAATACCTATACCACTGGTATATTGGTAATTAAAAATGAAGTGGCATTATTTGCATTTTTACTCATTGTTTATGCCTTCAGAATTTTCCATAGCTTTATTCATTAATACAGGAAAGAAATTTTAAGGTACCACACGTATTATATGAGATATAGGTCCAGAGACCTTGCAGATTAAGCCATGCGTTGAATATCTCCACTTTCCAGAAACTCTATTTCAGCTACTGTAAGATGAGGTGTAGCATTGTCGTCTATAAGGAGGAAGTCTGGACCACAGCACCTCTGACGAACAGACAACTCCGTTAACAACAGTAGACACCAGCGACTGAAACTACATGGGAGATGTGGAAATTAGTATGGCTACCAAGAATATCATCTCAAACGAGAACTCTGGGACTTCATGAATAGTCCCTTTCCATGTTATTGCTAAAGCATAATGATGTTGGAGGGCTGATTGCGTGCTTCCTTCTCTCTTCAGATGTGCATACGTCCAGAATCGCTCGTCAGACTAAATTGGCTCTCATTCCTAAAGTGCATTCGACCCCACTCGTGTTGTGCTGAGTTTTTGTGCTCATGGCACCACAGAAACCAGCGTTTCCGATGAGCAGGCGTTAGTAGCATTAATGACCGTTTGCTGAGCATATAGACCACATTTGCATAGCCTCCTGGCTACGTTAAAGCTTGATTTCGTACTTTCAGTAGTCTGTTGCATGTGCCTTGCAAATCTTTGGACAGCGACATCCTCTCTGTCTGCCGCGTGTCTCTTCTTGCCAAGAACAATATATCGGGTTTCTACCACCGTAGTATCCATGGACGACCTCTGTTGATTGCTCGATGAGCTGTTCCTGCCCATCGATGTTGGAGAGATTCCAGACTCCTCTATATTTGCCACACTTCGACATTCGTCCATCATCCTAACGAAACGACTTCAGGTTAGATCATCCTAGTGATATCTCTTGAATTGCCTGTTGGCCATATCACACTGTAGCAGAAACTCGATATCGTTGAAATTACTATTCATCGTGCAAAAGCTTTCACCGAATGGATGAGTGTACAGCGCCTGTGGGCAACACCCCTGCCTCTGTGATATATATACGAAAGAGTGTTCAAGGTGATTTGTCGGAAAATCTTGCCTGGGACTACGATTTTCTCCAACTGTTGGAAAACCTATGATTGCTTCATAATCAAGATTTCGAAGAGCTTTCTGGCAATCACTTCCTGACATATAAAAACCCTGAAACGGGCGCTTTCACCAACATCATCCAGGGCATGTGGAACTAGATTATTCCTGCTTTGCAGAATTTATGAAGCATCGCCGGTCCCGGGATGAGGAAGAGAAAGATCCGTTTCAGGAGTACAAGAACTGTATTAAAAAGTTGTATGCGCCGTAGTCCTGTGACACTGACGATGAGACATAGCCAGGAATATACGCGGTGAGTACTTTTGATTTTGTTAATTCTCTTTTGTATTTGTAACATACGTTTGTGGCGTTATTTTCGGAGACAGCCACCTTGGAAAATATTACTTTTCTTGGCGTGAAACAAATTTGCCAAAAATATCAAGGGATACTGTTGTAAATTTTTACTTCGGGTATTTCATAAAAGTTCCCGAAATCGATGAACCAGAATGAAGCGAACTATCCTAACTTTCATTTTTTTATTTTCAACAACTGCCATGGTAAGAGACACATTTTTATACACTACTTTGCGGCTGCGAAGTTTCAATCCTCAGAGCGTGTGGCCATGCGGTGCAATACAAATATACTAATTTTAAATAATATTAAAGAGAAACATAACGAAACTTCTCAAAGTGCATCATTTTCATATGCTGTAATAGAAAAGATCAAACAGAGGAAATCACATGCCCAACCTTCGTGGAGGACTTTCTAAGGGAAACTGGCTCGTATACACGTTACACATGGGGAAAACCACGAAAGCGCCCATGCAGCTAGCCCGTTCGCGGGATTCGAACCTCGAACCGAACTACCAGCGACTTTACCGCTCGGCCGCTGGTGGGCCTGTAGTGTATTTAAACTGAGGGCTTTTGGGTTGATCTTTACAATATGGTAACTGGTAGTTTGGCGACATTTTGGAGGCGATAAAGCTTACTACCTGGGACTTTGGTAATAATGTGAGCAGTACTCAGTTCCGATTACGCATTATTTTGCGTGAGGGAAATGAGATATCATGGGATATGTCATGTGATATTAATGGACGAATTACGGTTCTTTAATCGGAAAAGGAGGGAAATCGGGAAAAAATGTGGAAATTTTGTATTTAGCTTTATTCTGTGTTGTGTGAAACAGTGTTGTTTAATTTTTGGATCCCATGGCCCTAACTAAAGTGAATTCGAAATGGGTATTTAGGCATTGTGATAAAGAGAAGTTTGCTTTTTATTTAGCGGAGGAAGTATGGAGGAAAAATTCGCACAAAAAATCTTTCAATAATTTTATTGAATGAATTAGAAAAGTGTATCCGCCACGTAATCAAGATTCTGAAGAAGATTAGGTAAGTTAGTATTTTTAATTATTTGAGGATATTATTTTTATGCATTGTTCTAAATGTAAGGTGGAAAGGAATTTGGTATTATTGGGAAAATTGTTATTAGCAATGATTTAGTTTAAAGTAATTAGGATTGTAAGGTAATTTTTATTAATTTAATGTATGTGCTCATTTATATTTTAAGTAGTGTTTTTGAATTTAATTATATTTTAATTAAATGATAGTTATTTTGTGAATTTTATGTTTGTAGGAATTTGGTATACGTTTAAGTTGAAGTAAACGTGCATGGAAATAATTTAAATATTTGATACTAAGTATTTGTAATGCTTGCGGTATGAATTCGTTGGTGACGTGTATAATGTAATAGATGATTTAGAGGTAAAAGATTTTGGATATTTTATTTATTTTATATGTGGAAATGTTCATATTTGTAAAGGGTAAATACTTTTTCGCGATCAGGTAATTTCATATATGTTCTTTTTACCGGGTTTAAAGATTGAGAAAATTGTCATGTATTTTCGTGAAATTTTTCTAATTTATGAGAAAAAAGCAGTGTACATGGATATAGTGAAGAGTGTGCGCAATGCCATTTTTGTGCAATTCTGGGATGTTTTTTTAAGTAAAAATAAGTCGGCGTGTACATGGTTTATGTGTATGTGTTATTTTGAAAAACGCGTAAGGAGTATGGTATTGTGCACTTTTTCCCAATTTTGGAGTGAATATTTGTCATGATTAAGCAGTTTTGTTTGATAAAATTTCTAGCATAAGTGTAATTCGGCTAGTAGATTGTTGGAAGAAGTGTTCAGTAGATAAGAAGAAAAGAAACATGTCTTTACTTCGTGAAGACAAAATGGCGGCGGGGAAAAAAAAATAGAGGGTTGCTGTAGGAGAGTTGGTTGCCAAAAAACTGCCAAGTTACCATAATGTAAAGATCAACCGGCTTTTGTATCGAGAGAAAGAGTTCGTGGCACTCGCAATGCTTTGATTAGAGCAGCTCTAGCTAAATATAATTATATCGGCTTTGCAGATCTCTCGCAGTCAGTTGATTTAAACTTTCGTACCAGTAAAGTTAGGTTGAGCCAGCCTATAGTTTAAGATATTTTCTGTATGTAGTCTTAAACAACGTATCAGTGTTTAAATCTTATTTGACAGATATTGCTTAATTTATCTCGCCACAAATAGTGGTTATTTCTAGCAAGTGCCCCTTATGCTCCGAGTTGTGTTTAATAAAAGATTATTTAAAATCTTTTTAAGTTCTTGCCGGGCTAATTTTCCATAAGCGGGGTAAGTTGGCGCCAAACTCGTTTCGTTTGCGATGTCAAACTTCACATCGCCGTTTCCCTTCGCAATTGCCAACTGCAAAAAGAAAAGGCGATGTAAAATCTAACATCGCCAAACGAAAATGACTCTAAATACAACATAAGCATAAATTACTACAGACTGAAACATAAATTTAAAACAAACTACAAAAAATTCAAGTTACAAACATGAAACTAAAAATGGTACTATTCGGTTTTAAGGTCTGTAAATAATCGCTAAACTATTGTTGATGCCAGTGCTGCCAAAAATAATTGCGGCAACCCTAACGCAAGAAAGGAAGTATAATAGTAAATAACTAAGAGTGATGTTTTAATTTAGATGAAAGGTTAATTTCATATAATACTTTTTTATTATTATAATTTATATATAAAAGGCTAAACATGACTGAATGGAAGCATAAGAGTAAATAACTATTCAGATTATTATTATAATTTAGTATATAAAAATTGCTAAACATAACTGAATGGATGTCTGCATCGCTATTTCGCTACCGAGTTATTGCTAAAGCATAATGTCATCTCGTTGGTTGTTCAAACATAATTTTCTATAATGAATGATGCCTTTTTTTTTTTTTTTTTTTTTTTTTTTTTTTTTTTTGAAAACATTCTCGGTAAACTGCAGAATCGCCCACTTATTTATTTGCCGCTTTTTACAAGGTTAAAAACAATTGGATGTTTGTAAATTTTTTTTTAACTTTTTAAGTGACAATAGGCCGATGTGTACATAGATAAAGTCAAGGGTGTGCGCAGTATCATTCTTGTGTAATTATGAGATTTTTGTTTTTAAGTGAAAATAAGTCGATGTGTACATGGATACCGAGTATGTGCAATTCTTAAAAACGCGTCAAGCAGTGGGTGATTCTGCATTTCACCCAAAATTCTATCGCAGACTTTTCGTCATGGGCAATTCCTAAATTGTTAAATCCATAGGATATCAAAAAAGGATTTAAAAATTAAACTAGTATTTCAATGGCGTCTGAAGAAATATAGAACTATATAAACTTGCGCAATCTGAAATCAGCGCGTACGCTAGATTTGGCACGCTGTTAAATGGGCGCGTTTGCTAGATTTGGCGCTTTTGCGCATACATTTTCGCTGAAATTTCTTTACGGCCCTCAAAACGGAATAGTACCCTAAAAATTATTAAAATACAAAAATAAGTTACTAGAAAATACAAAAATAATACATACCAAATATCTCTTCGGTTGGATGCTTGCAGAGCCAAGCATAATTTTGGTTGGCGATAATTGCACCAATCTTGGTAACCCTGCTTTGATACACTAGATATTCCAACCGCATAAATCCTTGAAGTAACTAACTAGCGTCTACATTCCAAAACGGCAGCCTATAAGAGAGGCGATTCTATTATTTTCATCGGGGAGTAGGGAAGTTAGAATGGTTTTCTGAGGAATGCCAACGGCAGTGCACGATGTTTGCTTACATTAGGAAGTTCAGAAAATTGCAAAGGTGGATTGCCTTAGTTTCTGCGGTTATTTTCAGGGAAATATTAGGCAGTTTTTTTGGTTTGCTGATAGAGGGCAAATAGATAATTTACCTTTATAAATCCACGTTTATCTATTTAAACTTCAGAAGATTTAAGATGAAGTGAATATATTTAACACAACAGTACGCAAGCTTAAGACTTGTAAATCTTTTAAAAAACAATACATCGATAATTAAAAATATTATTTATAGTTCATTATTAAAAACTTTTTATAAATGCATAGTTATCATATAATTAACAATTCATCCATGCATTATCTCATTATTTATTATAATTAGAAGAGAAGATATTTTTTACAGTAATGTTTAAAAATTTGCTGTTGTCTTTTAAAAGATTTACAAGTCTTAAGATTGCGTTCTGTTGTGTTAAATATATTCGCTTCATCTTAAATTTTCTGAAGTTTAAATAGATAAACGCGGATTATAAAGGTAAATTGTCTATTTGCCCTCTATCAGCAAACCGAAAAAACTGCCTAATATTTCCCTGTAAGTAACCGTAGAAACTAAGGCAATCCACCTTAGCAATTTTTTGAACTTCCAAATGTAAGCAAACATATAGTCCACTTTCGTTGCATTCCTCAGAAAAACCATTCTAATTCCCCTACTCCCCGATGAAAATAATAGAATCGCCTCTCTCATAGGCTGCCGTTTTGGATGTAGACGCTAGTCTTGAACTAAGGGTAATGTGCAGAATCGCCCATTTATATGGCGCGTATCGATGTGTACACGGACAAATTTAAAGGAGTGCGTAATGCCAAAGTTTGTGCAATTCTCTGATTTTTTTTTTTTTTTTTTTAAGTAAAAATAGGTCGATGTATATATGGATACCAAGTTTGTGCAACTCTTTAACTTATTATTTTCCATTTAGCGATTTTTAGAAACGCACCAAGCAGTGGGTGATTCTGCACTTTCCCAGATTTTCGCCAAAGTTGTGGGCTCTCCTAGGATTTTACCGTCTCTTCACTCGCATCAAAAAATTTCACGTCTACAAAATAACTGCGTAATTAAAAATAAACTTTAACCCTTATTAACAACCATCTTCGAAGAACATTTTGGACACTCAACATCAGTTTCAATCGAAGGAATTAAACCAAGTTCTGAAATGAATCGTATAACACTTTCCTCTGACGTTAAAATTGTCAACCAAGTAAATATATTCAAATTCACTAATAATGGATGCATCATAAACTCGCTAAAACAGACAAGTTTCTATCGTCGTGGAATTCAACACACTGAACCACTTTCGCTCAACACTTTAAACATTCCACATATCTCAGTTGCCACATGCAAGGAGCAAAATTAAAAAAATAATAATTAACTAACCCGAAAAACATTAACTAAATAAAATTAAATGATAACATTCATAATCTGTAAACTACAGTCATCTGAAATCCAACATACTCCCATCAGCAACAGCTTAACTTCCTGCAAATATTAAACAGTAAAACTTTAAAAAATAAACACTATTTAAAAGTTAAATTCAAAAAATATATTATGGCTACACATAACTCACATTCAGTACAATCACCGAAATAATAAAACACGGTCCAGACAATTTAAAATCAGATTTGCAATAGTATTAACGTTTCTTTATCATTTTATCATCCAACTTAATTATTTAACTTTAACTGTTTAATTATTAAAATTTAAATTAATATTCTAATCTTTAAAATCTAACTCCCCCATATGCTACTCAAAACACTTTTATATATGTATTATTGATTCCAGCAAACTGCACAAATGTACAAGCTTGCATATCTTAAGTCATCATCTGCAATCAGGTAATTCAGATTAATCCTGTCTCTATTTTTATTTCTTCTCCCCTTTTTAATCCACTTTTCCTCGCTTGCCTTCCCTTTAACTATCTTAAAACTTCTCCGTCTTTTCTACAGTTAACTTTCTTCACGGTTCTTTCCGCTTCAAAAGTTGCTCCTATTCTTCTCTCGCCACGGGCGGTAGGAGAACTTTTTCGCCTCTTCAATCCTTTTCCCCCCTTCTTTTCGTTCCACCATCCCTTGCTCCGAGCTTTAGTCGCAAGACTCTCTCCCCCCCCAGCCCATCCCCAAGGCATTAGCAATTACTGCGGTTTTCCGTATTACCTAATTTACCTTTCCCAAGCCCTGGAAAATTAAGTTTCCCGGCTGATTGTCTTTCAATCTTTCCGATTCCATTAATGCAATGCATTCAGGAATTCGCCTTCAATCATCACCTCTCTCTCTTTCAATCTGGTAAAACAGGTTGAAAGCAGAAAGAATTTATCGTCCATAGTGTGGACTCCTTATTCACTTCCTTCCCTGTAAACCCTTAATGGTTTCCTTCATTACCCTTCAGCCAGTGCTTTGTCTTAATCACCTCAGTTCTCCTTAACGAAGTTGTGGAGGTAATTGCATTAAGTTGCAAAGGTACTCCGGAAAATATCGCCTTGGGCCTTGGGCCGAAATAAAGCTCTATGTTTGCCACAAGAAAACATACATCCGGAAACCACAACCAAATCGAAATCGCGCCAAACAGAAACTATCGCCAAGTTTCGCGTTCATCCTGCTTATGGAAGATTAACTGCTTGCAATACTATTTCAGATATAATGATCACTCACTATATGTCTAGTAAGGTTACAGGACAAAAGTTCCACTATCAGGATAAGTATAATCTTAAAAATGTAATGTAAAGAAATTATTTTTGAAAAATGATAATTGAATATTTCATCAAATTCAAACATTGAATTACATGAATTAAATCTTATTCATTATTAAACGACATATTCTTGTATTTTCCCACACAGCTAGAATATTAGTTAATACATATTATTACTTTTTTCGTCACTCCTGTTCTTTTTCACTGCAAAATGTAAGTAACGAACGGCTGGTACCAAAATGCTTTCATCTCTATGTTTTGTTGAACAACAGAAGCTTGTAACTGAAAAATAAAGCATAAAGGTTTTACACTAAAAAGTAACTAAAAGGTAAATATCGGAAATATTAATACAAAATGTTAAAAAAAATTGAATGGACATACCCTGGAAGATCAATTTAATCGGAATTTCTAAATTTTCAGGACGAATTTGATCATAACACCACAATAAACTTTCTTGCCCGAGAGAGAGAATTTCATCTGCAATAAGTTCCAAAGAAGAATATAAAGAAGGTAGTTATAAAGATCGCATAGAAAATTAAATATGGTTAACAATTTCCAAAGGGAAAAGAAAATATCATATTTCATCATAGGGCCTTTAAAAATACATTTAAATAAATGGACAATGCTCAAAATTTCTCCTAATTTTATCGGACAGGAACCTTAATCTTTATTTACTTCCCATACCCATTTTCTTCCTCAGCAGGAAGATTTTTCTACCGTTGCAATGCGCAACATGCATCCTTTTTTGGAAAATCTTTTGTCTTCTTGGTACTAGAATCTCAATACAGATTTGTTCTTTACTGTTTAGTATCTTATTATCAACTATCTAAACTTTTACAGTGCTTCAAAACTTACACAAACGGAACTGTTTTATACACTTTGTTTTATTTGCAATTAAAGCTCTACTTGCAATTAAGCTGCACTGAGTGAAAAAAATAATTTTTATGATTATGATATTAGGTCATGTAAATGATATATTTTAGTGGATTTTTTATTTTTATTCACTATCGACTCTTCTCTCAGTTATGATGCTTGATATTAAATACATTACCTGTTGTAATTGCAAGAGTCTCAGTTGTAACTATTAGGATTACTACAGTCTTAGTTTTTCTCTTCACAGTCTTAGTCCTTTATGCTGTAGCAACACTGATTCAAATTAATAATAGTCAAATTTTCAAAAAAAAAAAAAAAAAAAAAATAAGGCATGGTTGAAATAGCTATTGAATCCAAATGTTTGAAAAAAAGTATGTACGAGTCTGGATGGAGAAATTTCAAAAGTATTCGGAAATTCAATATTTTAATTTCAACAGAGTGAATAATTTTAAATTTGAGATTGATGATACTTTTAGTTAATTTCAGACACGTAAAATTAAAATAAAAATTTCTCTAAACCAGATTTTTTAAAAATAAGCTTTTAATAAAGATTACGGCTTACGCCTCTAAAAGTGCAAATATATTCATTGATTTCATTTAGGGACCCACGCTTTTATTATACATGATATAAAATTGTAGATAAAAGCTGTAAAGAGAATTTTAATCTATTTTTTCTCATTAAACTACATAATAAAGAATTTTTCTTCTTTTAATTCGTTTATTATTTTATGAGATTTAAACATGAGCTTATTTAAAAAAATTCTTTTTAAACGCTTTTTATTTTTATCTTTTTATTCTGAATGACGTGTATTAAATTCAATCACTCAATTGAAAAAATGACTTCCTTGCACGGATTTTTTCCTTTTAGTTCCAATAATGTCTAAAACATCCATATTGATTAACACAAGATGTGAAAATATCAGCTAATATTGTAGCAGAATTGCAAATGGAATGAAACTAAAGATTTCGAGAGGAGCTTAAACTAAGACACATCTTCAATAATATCAGGAAGACTAACTCATTCACAAAGAAACTGCCCAGCTCTTCTTAGTGACTCATCGTGACATCTTCTGAGGAGTTGTGGGAGGGTGGCTGTACTCTCCAATTTCGCGGGAAAAGGAAGAATTTTGAAAAACGCGGAAAGAGGAATCGCGGAAACAGAACTAATTCATCTAAAATAAGTGTTTCTTGTAAATGTGTTCCACAGTAACTATTCACTATATATATAACTATTTCTACAAATGTTAGGTCGAAGAATACGTAAATAAATTTACAATAAACTTAATTTTAATGGGTCTAAAGAAAAGCCAAGCGATCCGGGTTATTAATACTTTGGATAATTGAGGTTCGGATAATTAGAGTTCTACTGCATTTCAAAAACGAATGTCAAGTTCATAAATTAAAACCCAAAAGCCAATTTTGTTGAATGATTAATCCGAAACTCGAAACAGGACGTAACTTAAATACGGTAAATTATAATTATGCATTGCTTATAAATACGTATATATGCACTTTTTTATGCAGAAATTTTGTTATTCCACAGCCTTAAATTTTATAACATTGTTCCAATAAGTAAAATTTAGTCAAAATTATAAATTAACTAACTACCATTTGACTGCTTTTCTCCGTAATTTTTTATAATGAACAATCTTGTCAAGGAGACATGGATATGTTGCACTAAATCGGAAATTAATTCATCCATTTTTTCACTAAAAGCGGTATTTTGGTATACCTGAAAACATAAAAAAATTAATATCTAAACAGCAAAATCTTCGTTTATTTTTAGCATAATTTAAATTTTTAATGGCGGTATATATAGACATAAGAACAAAATTTATATTATTTTAAAACTAGATTTAACAGTATTAGACAAAAGGCGCTTATCTGAAAAAGAAAGAATAATATATTACTTTAATATTTTTGAAGAGAAAAAAAAAAGTTGTTTAAGAAGTGTAAATTTAAGGTGGAATCATGAGCACAATTCAAAACAAACTTTGCAATGTATTAGCAATAGCAATGAAACACATAAAACGCATATGTATGAAAATTCTTAATAGATGCAAATTATAAGTTCACGCTGGTTCTAGGTTGCAAATATACATTTCCCGTTGCTGCTATCTTTACGAATTTGTCATTCTATGTGTTTCAGAAAAGTAACAATTAATGCATTTAAAATGAAGAAGAAAATATTAACAATTGTATGAGAAAACTGTTAAGAAAATTAAACGCCTGCCATTTGTAAAATTGTATAACTGTTTTCAATAAAAGAGGAAAAATTCCAGAAAAAACATAAATTGAAGCTAATTGCATTAATTACATTGTAAAGGTTACTAAGTTTCAACTGTTATTTTAGGTTTAAACATGCTTTACTGTCTATTCTCGTTTCCCATCTACTATTCCCTACCATAATGAGTTTTTAGTATCGTGTTTTATGCAAATGAGTTAGAAGGAGTATTTAACCAGTTAACTGTGGCGCTTTTGTTTAAGAGTGCGCACTGTTTTGTGTCGCCAGAATCGAGCCATGACGAGTATATTCGTCAATCACAGAGTAAGTTGCGGTGGTAAGATATTGGATGTTTCATCCAATATCTGGGGGTTATTTTATAAATGGGTTTATTTTATAAAATTTAAAATTTTATTAATAATATTTACTTATTTGGTTAACATAAGCATATATTACACACATATTAAACTAAAAACGCAATCAATTAAATGAAATTTTATACATATAAAAGTAAGAATTTAAATTCATGCTGTGGAGTGATATTCAGCGAAACAGGCTACTATACACAATGGGACTTTGCAAATCGAACACCAGGAACGCGATTCCTTCCTGATCTTACGTTTGTAGGCAATGCGAACACCTTCGCGTAGGGTTGTTTTTTTACGATGTTCCGGGTATATAATCCCGAACATGATTCCCGCCTAATTGGCTTATATTATTTCTAAATGGCCGAGTTTGTGTCGATTTATTTCTTTCAATTGGATACGTCGCAAAAGTGTCTTCAATAAATTTGTGCAAAACGTTGATACGCAATAATGTTCTATTATTTTTTTTTTATATAATATGAATGCATTCAGACAGTCTATGAAATGGAGAAATATCTTTTTGTAGTACTTTTTGAGTCGTTTTCTTGCTGTGAAGTACGCTATGATAATTCCATCGCTCATATCCATTCCACCCATTTTTTTATTACAATCAGTCACTAGCTCCGGTTTCCTTGTTATCATTTTTCTTTTCTCTGTTTCTACTACGTTTTCATTATGTACAGTACTTACTAAATAAACCTCCCTCTTATCTTTCCATTTCATTATACGCATGGCGAGTATACTCGTCAATACACAAAATCGTGCCGCTTCTCCATGACGAGTATACTCGTCATTCACAGTTAACTGGTTAAGGAAAGTTCAACTTACTTCGATATAGAGTGCTTAGGAGTCCTTATTGGTATTTGCCTTCTGGCTACTTCGTTCTTAAATTTACTACGCTCGGCCTTATTGTACGTGCCTGCCGATAATCGCCGGCTAGGTAAATTTAACGGCCAATTACGTTAGGTATTTGTGTCTAGCTTCGGTTAAGTCTGTTTAGTTTAGTATTATATTAGTTTCTTATTTTCTTATCCTGATTTGAAAGCCCGAGTGGAAGCTTTCCCGTAAGCATGAGAAGGGGCCATCTGTTATTATTATTATTATTATTATTATTATTATTATTATTATTATTATTATTATTATTATTATTATTATTATTATTATTTTGAGTGAATATAAAAGGGTAATTTCACCTTTCCCAAAACTCTGTAGTAACTACTTGAACTCAGCGATAAGTTAGTTCACTTGGTTCACTTGGATAAGTTTATTCACTTATATGTTTGCTTGCAAACAATGAACATATATAACTAACAAGTATTTCCAATGGCTAGAACAGAAATGGGCAAACATTTTCGGTCGCGGCCAAAATAAGTTTTTCTAAAATTTTTAAAACAATATACAAGTATAGTATATTAGTATATTTAAATATGTTAATGAGATGAATGAAATTACGATTTAATTTTTAAATGTTCCTTATATTTAGGTTCGAAGTGAACTGTACTAATTCTCAGGAACGAGGCTAAATGCTCATACGTGAGTCTACTTCTGAAATAATTCTTTCTAACTTTCATAGTTGAAAACACTTGTTCACATATATAAAATGAAGCAAACATAGCACTGATTTTCTGGGCGTGAGATATTAAATTTGGGAATCTTACTTTCGATAATGATTCGCAAAACTCTTAACTTTAGCATATTTAGAAACAAATGCTTGAGATGATTGTGAGATTGCAACTCAATTAATTCTAGCTGCAAATCTGACCTCACTGCTTCACAATTTACGTTGAAAGGCATGGTAAAAGTATCCAATTCTGTTCGAATGGCACTCAAAAGTTAATATCTAGATACTGTTTACCTTCTTAAAAAATGTTTTGTCGGCTTGATAATTTTTTACAAAGATTTCCTGCAATTTGTTTTCTTTCATATCCAGACATTGCTTCCTAATTGGAATTCTTATGCTTTTAGATGTGAAAATGACGGGAAATGTTATATTTCTTTGAAGACTGCTACAGCTTTACTGCAGATGAGACACACTGGTTTATCTTTCACAACTGTAAAAAAATATTTCCAGGTTCATTCATCATTTAAAGTACGACACTATGAATCAACTTTACGTTGTTTAGTAGCCATTTTGGGGTTTAAATATTTTACGAATAACTCAAACAAGCACTAGCTACGCTATACTTTTAATTAATTTCACCACTATTCACAATTATCCTACATGTTAGCATTCTTTCCATACGCAATCAATAATATTAAAACTCGTTCCAAAAGAAAACGCCGCTGGCTGGAGCATTCTGCCACATGTGAGACATAATTCACCTATATTGAATTCCCATACGTCTGCTCCCCGAGAAAGAGATAACGCTTGTTAGCGCCAATCTACTGCTATAACTAACAGCCACTTTTAACACTTTACCAATTGAAAGCTGTCTGTGCTTGCTATTTTCGTCGATTTATGTTTTGAAGAACAAATATAGAGAAAATTTAAAAAAAAAAAAAAAAAATCATCATTCCTTTGGAAAAAAGGGAAGAAAAAAATAATATTTAAACAAAGTAGAAAAGGAGATGGATATATAATATATAAATATATATTTCTTTTAATTTGCCTCCGAACGGCAAATTCAAATTCTATCCGCGGGCCGGCTAGAATCTTTTGGCGGGCCTACGGGCCGTAGTTCGCCCATCCCTGGGTTAACAACGTGCAAGATACGCTTTGCTAAGAGATAAAAGTATCTGTACAAGACTGTGAAAATTATTTCTCCCCTTTACAATGCATTATACATCATTTACTAGGTTAGATATAATGATGGAAAGATATTTATCATTATAAGATAGTGAGAATGATCTCTGGTCCTAATAATGCATTACAATTACTTTGGGTTTCTTGTTACAATATAGTATTCGTGTAATAACAAGAAAACTACTGCTGAACAAATTTATAGAATGAATAAGTACTGATATCCTACATGATATGTGAATAGGTATTGATATTTGAAGAAAGCGGATGAGAGCTGATGTTAGAGAAAAATACTGAAAACTGGAATTAGGTATTGCGTGATAAAATTTCCTTTACATATTTTTGCCGGATTATTTGTATCTTCTTATATTTCCGATAAATATGATATAATTATCTCTTATTTAGTTTCATAGTAATTATTATCTCTTATTTTTATTCAATTTAATGGACTTATTTCCAAAATGGTAAACTTATCAAAGATTTATAATACACTCACTTCGCATTCATAAGCTTTCTTGAGAAATGAAAATGCAATACGAGATTGAATTGGGGAAGTCAGATCAAATAAATCCTACAAATCAGAAAGAGAAAAATTAGTTTATAATTTATTCACGAACAAATTAATTTTACAGTCAGAACATTTTTTATTAAAAACGTAAGCAAGAAAAGCCCTTACCATATATGTTTTCCGTGCCAGTTTGTTCAAACATAACAAGTGAAGAAGGATATTAACATCGTGATTTTCTGTTTCCATGCTGGATTCTAGCCACATCTGAAGCTTGAAAATAGATATTTTAACATCTTTAGTATATGAAAGTGTTTTTCAGGTACGCATATAATCCGATATAAAAGTATACTACTACTAAATAATTAAGCCAAAAAAACAGCTTATTATTATAGAGCTTTAAACTGACATCAAATATGCAACTGAATTTTTCATAAATTGTAATCCACATATTTAAATAAAACTACAGTAGTCTCCCAATCAACCAGAGTAATACAGGGGACGACGCCCATGGTTAACACAAAATCTGTTTGCAGTTAATTCGACAGCAGTAAATAAAAACATCCCATATTATAATTAATAGAAAAATACTATTAATTATTTTATTGTATTTTAAACCAGTTTAATCTAGAGAAAAAGCCTATTATTTAGGTATGAAAATTAAATAAACTTTCAATTTTTTTTTTTTTTTTTTTTAAAGAAAGAACAGTGTTTTCGTTTACAATAATCTTGCATTATATTTTGAAAGGATTCAGTGAGAAACAGATAATTAATAGTTGCACACTTTGTAGAGACATTAGATTAATTGGAAGTAGGAGAAGTGAAAAATGAGCAACGCCTTCGCGGGAAATCGAACCGCGGACCTCTGGGATACGCGCCCAGCGTGCAGACCACCACACCACGAAGGCATGCTAGGAAGGCGGGAAAAATTCCTTATAACTTAAGCTACTATTTATCAATTTACCAATTCATTTTAATCAAATGATTAAATATTTTAAATTACATACATTAATTATATATCTCTAATTATGTACAATTAGCAGGTGTACTGTTTCGGATGAAAGCAATTCCTAAATACTGTGACATTCGATGTCATCACTACTTAAATTTCACTCATTTTCTTTCTACACATGCAGTAAAAATTTTGTTTTATTCTGAAGGTTTGTGATAGCAATTTTTTACATCATTCTGAAATGAACAAATTTAACGTATTTAAAACCAGGCTCTATTAATCCGCAACCGAATTAAACCGCTTCCGATTAATCGGGAGTTTGGCTGTATTAAAATAGAGCAGTTGTGATTTGCACTTCAGATCGGTCAAAAAGGGGACTATTTAAAACTTTGAATTGAATATAAATAAATATAAGGAAATAATTCTTTTAATACTTATTATATTTTTTTATCCCTCCATTTGAACAACGTACATTCTAAAAAAGTTCTACTTTACTACTTCTCTCTCCTCTTTTTTCCTTCTTTTCAAGTACGCATCTCAATGACTGTGCTTAACAGCACCTTTTAATAGACGGCTTTCTAGCACGAACAATTCTTGCTTATATAGTTTTATATATATATTTGTCGACAGAATTTCAATTTATGTTTAAAATTATAAATGCTAAGGTTATTTATATATTTAGATAATATTCATAATTATTATACATTTAAATACATTTAATAACCAGATTTCTTCAAAATAACGTTCAGAGAAGTTTATGAGTCCTTTATTTTCAAATACATTTATAAATAATTTAATAAGTATTGACATATTTAGTTAAAAGGCAAATGCATTTTTTTTACAAGACCATGCATAAATACTTTTATATATTTTACATTTTTCATTTTCGGAAAGTATAAATCTTTATTTTCTGTGCATTACTTATATTTTTCGAGTAAACTAATTTACAATAATTTAGCATATATCGGAATTTTTACACAAGAAATATGTATAAATATTATTGCGATCTACGGGTTCGTGGATTTGGAGTGATTGATGATAACATCTGATGAAGAATCAAAACACAATTTATTCGTCAATATTAAACAGAACAGTTCTAAAGATCCGTTACAGTCGTCGAAAAACTATGACAAATACGCTAAAACAATCAGCAACGCAGCTTTCAGGCCATCAGGCTATAACGAGGAGGACAGTTTCGCGGCAAAGAACTGAAGTACAGCTCTCGACTCATTCGATCGCTCTCGGAACTCAAAGAACTACTACTGAACTCAACACACTCAAGATACTCTTCACGATAATCTCACGATGCACATAACTTCGCGTACAGGCAGGGTTTATAAAGCTTTTGACCTGCCTTTGAGAACATTCTGGGACAAACCGCTAAGAATTTGTTCTAGAATATTCTTGCTTCGTCTATGACATATTGGACAGTTTGTCGCCAAATGAGCAATTGTGTACCAAATCTGGCAAACCTGCCTTCCATTGCGATCCCTAAATATGCGTTGCGGGGAAGCTATCTTACCGCAGCTGGGCATTTCGTAGCAATGCAAATTACATGCATTATTTTAAAAAAAAATCAGTGTTCTTCGAAAGTTATACTCAAAGACCCTCTTCCCTTAGTAAGAACGTCCCTGCTTGCTTTACTTTATTTAAAATTTAATCTGACATATGTGCCGGATTACAAATTTAACAGGCAATTCGTATTTACATTCAGCCATTAAGATTCGAACTTTTGACTTAAAATGAGTTTTCGGATACATTCATTATCAAATTCAAATTTTCTGGTAAATACATTTTGGCAGAGCATTACAATACCTCTCTTAGTAGTTTTAACAATTTACCGTATTTGACGGCATATAAGATGCACTTTTTTTCCTAAATTTGGTCTCAAAAAAGTTACCTGTGTCTTATACGTGAAGGTAATTGCATTCAAAAATTGTTTATTTGGCTTTTACGAAACGTGAGAACTAAAAGAAACCACGCTATTGAAACTTTTTTCCTTGTGTGTGGCCGTCTAAATAAGGGTGCGTCTTATATGCCAGTGTGTCTTATAGCCGTCAAATACGGTAATAGTTCTCTTATCTATTGACACTTATTCTTGATTGCCTGCTCTGCATAACACTATTGCTTCATTTTTTGAAACAGTTAAAACAGCTAATTGATCTAAATTCAAAATATCTGAAATTAACGCATTGCAAAGAAATCCAAAATATAATAATATACAAAATATATGGAAATACCAATTAATAACATTGATGATGCTTTTTTCATGTCTTGAAATTGTTCTATAATGCGCAGATTACGACTATCCTCCTTTTATCGGGGATTAGATGAAAAAACAACAACAACAGCAAAAATGGTTACCTTTCATTCAACAGTATATGTGTTAAATAATAAAGATTTTTCATTCATAATTATCTAGTACATTTATTCATCAATTAAACATGTCCCAAGTGCAGTTAAAAAAAAAGAAAAAGAGAGAGAGAAGGATAACTGTAGTTTCATATTTTTTATGACTCTGTTAATTATTGATATTATTTTTATATTAAAAAAAAAAAGAAACAGCTAAAAATAGCGATTTGTTTATCCACAATGTTGAGCGAAGTACATACTACCATGTTATGTGAATGACAAAAAATATATTTTATTTAAAAAATTTTGATATTTGGAATATAAAACAAAATCAGCAAATACACTATTAAGAGCATCGAAAGAAGAGTACAAATTTTTACGCTTGTTAGTTTTAAGGAAATTGAGCTTTAAAGTGTGTTATCTATTTGCGATATTTTCACATTTTAAATTTACTTTAAGATTTATTATTCTTTACACATAACAAATATTTTGCTGAAATGTGTATTTTAGTAATTCAGTAGCTTAGACTTTTATGAAATAAATTCATAATCAGAAGTGCTATTGTAAGTTATCGAAAGATAACCAAAATGTGATTTGTCGGGAAATGCCACTAATTTATACAAATTGCTATTACCCATCCAGTTATGAATATTTCTTTTGTGCGGAAAGTGTCCCTGCTTTTCGATTTGTGTGGAAGTACTACAAAACCGCTCTCAAGGTAACATTCTTTGGACGTAAACAGAAGTGCCACACCCCCTTCGACTACCAAAACGCGGCAGCACTGCGTCAACCCGTAGAAGGAAAAAAAATGTCTCCTTCTAATTCCTTCCTCAGTGTTTTTCCTCCTCTTCATTTTTCTTTTCTAACTTATCTATATACTATACTGGTTACGTTAGGAGTTTTAACAAGGTCTTAAAAAATATATTAAACTCAGAAGAGTAAAAAAGGACTTTTAGATTGAAACATTCATGTAAAAGTATAGTTCCGTAGGCAATGAATTTGCCTGTTTAACAAATGCAATGGAAATATTTTAATAAATACAGACGAAAAAGTCATTGATCAGGACAGTTATGTGTGCACAAGAGATGTAGCAAAAATTGAAGTAGAGAAACAAATTGAGTTATTTAAGGACATGCCAGGAAGAACTGACAGGTATTTCGACTATATATAAAGAAACCTTTTCCCGTGCTTTAGATAAAGGTTTAGCTTTCGTTTATCGAACTTCAAATCAACACCAATGCATAGAAATTGCCAGAAGGCAGAACTTGGCAGAAGGTGCAGAACTTGGGTTTAGTAAACCATTATAAAAGTGACCCAGAAATTAAATTCATATTCGAAGGTGTTTTACACTGGTTCGCATTCGTTTAGAAGCGGTAAACGATGGATCTTTCTATTATATATAAAAGAAAAATTCCTGCAAAAAAAAGAAATAGAAATTTTCAATAATTATATGGTTGAGCAATGGTTAGAAAATGCCTTATTGGTGGCATGTGTAACTGTTATGATGGACAACCTAGAAGACATAATGTTCCAGAAAGATGTACTAGTGAAATAAATGTCCCTTTTAAGAAAAGTCACACTAATATATTTGAATTTATTCTGTTTTTAAATGAAGACGCAGCATATTATGATTTTCTTTGTAGCAGCGTGGAAATGAATATTGCCTTTCAAAGATATCAGAAACACTGTGACGTAGAATAAAACAGGCAGTCCAAGATTTCGAAAATAGGAAAATCTCCATTAGAAAATGTTTAGAAATATTTACGTTGTGAATGGCTACGTTATGAAATTTTTATGGCTATTGTAGAGACATCAGGTATTTTTTGGAAGCAGGAAAGATGAAAAATGAGCAATCGCCTTCGCCAGGAATTGAACCACGGACCTCTGGAATACCGGCCCTGCGTGCAGAACCACTACATCACGAAGGCAGGCTAGAAGGTGGGAGAACCACATTATAGACTCCCTTTTTTAAAGGGTGACTGGGGGTTTTAGGGGACCCAATCGCCAAATCCTTGGTGAGGAGAATCATCATTCAATACCCTTTTTAGTTCGGGCGCCAGTGTAAAGACATTAGGATTTTTGGAATCAGGCAAGATGAAAAATTAGCAACGCCTTCACCAGGAATCGAAACATGGAATTCTGGAATACCGGCCCAGGGTGCAGACCACCACACCACGAAGGCACGCTAGGAAAGCGGGAGAAATACTTTATAGCTACGTTAATTTTTAGCCATAAATAACGTTATAGCTACGTTATGAAATTTTAAAAACTAAGCAATCAACTTGAATAGTAAGCTGTGTTAAACAATGTTAAAAATTGTGTAATCAGTTTTGATGTTAAGCTATGTTGTGAAATTTTAGGAAATGAATAACAAATTTTAATGTAATAAATATTAGTAAAGAATTTTTCTTGTTGAATTTTAAAGTATTTCATTAAATTATTAAAATGACAGTGCAATTAAAATGTCACTTAATTATTTATATATTTTCTCAAATTCCTTTCTAAAACTCTAAAAAAAGGCAGCGCTTTTTGTTGTGAGAGCGAACTGGTGTTACATTAAATGTGAATTTGTAGACTATAGTGATGTACAGAAATACTGAAGTAACGTTTATTTAATATGTTTTATACTACAACACTTACAAAATAACAGCACATGTAAATAAACTGTTAAACGTAAAATGAACCGTACATTCTGAATGAGAAAAGAAAATAACACCAAAAATAAACTTACCTAATTATGTGATTAAGGTTATGCAGTCTTATTTACTTCAACAACAACCGGTGATGGTCCGAATGTATAAGAATATAACCAAATATTCACCGAAGTATTTGGATAATGTCGACATTCTCCAATTTCCGTCTTTCACGGTAATAGATGCATCGAATTTTCAAGAGGATTGTCAAACATTTAAATGCACTGAACGGAAGCTATGAAAACTGGTTTTCTTTGAATCATGTTTTAACCAACTGTACTTTTAAATGCTTTCTTTTTTAACTAGGAAAATCGCATTTCTAAAGTTTTTAAAGGATTTAGTTAACGATAGTAAACAAAATTATTTGCAATAAATACAGTACGAAATTTATGATTTTATTTTGCATCGAATTTACACAGATCTTCTAAAAGTTATTGTTTTTGGATTTTGCAATAAATTATTTATAGAATTTGTGTTATATATTACTTCTTCTTCTTATAAAATGATGCTTCAACTAAGCATATATGATCAGAAATTAGAAAATTAACTATAAATTTGCGACTAGGAAATGTATTAATAGTTATTATTAATATAATTATAATAAAAATTATAATATTAATATAATCAGAATCTCCGAGTCCAGATTTCGATCAGATCAGAATCTCCGAGTCCAGATTTCGATCAGATCAGAATCTCCGTGTCAAGTGCATATTGACAAGAAATATAAAATTTAGAAATTCGGACAATTATTTTAAACATTAATTTATCACTTTAGGTTTAAAACATTATTTGAAGTTAGTAATTCATGATCAGTATGCTGTAGAATTAGGATGGAAATAAGAGAAAATCTAAGTGAATTAACTAAAAACATTGAACGTAATTTAAAATCTAATAGAATTTTTTTAAAGAAACTCTTCAAAACAAAACTTTTGATTCGTGCTTGATGGAAGGGTAGGTATCCGATTGTTTTGAGCATAATTTTTTTAAAGTTATTCATTTTTATGGAAAGCCTTAAGGTCTGATTTTTTATCACCCTACTTTTTTTTTTTTTTTTTGTGTGTGTGTGTGTGTGTGTGTGTGTGTGTGTAACACTGCATTTAATTCTTGCCCATTTGATTAAGAAGAAAAAACAATCTTTTTAATGATTTTACAAAACGTCTTGAAGAATAATGTAAATAAAGTTTTCTTACCACATATGAACAAAACGGGTTAACTGAATCGTTTCTGAAGCACCACCACAGTAGGACTTTATGATGTGTATATATTAATGAATAAGATGATAATTTTGACATTAAAGTCCAAAGCAATCCATTAGCTAAATGAAAAGATTTTGAATTAGACATAATAGTACAATTTAAAAATACAGGCTATTAACAGAAATAATGAGCAAAAATTAATAAAGCAGAAAACTGCTGGTTACAAGAAGTAAATATTCATAAAAATAATAAAAAAATTTAAATCTGAAAGGTTTCAGCTTTTAAATTACGTCCAAAGGGCCGTTTTTTAACATTTTGCGTGTTACCTTTATTTATTAAATATCACGTTCTTCGGACGTAAACCATAAAATTCAGTTCATGAGCAATATGGCAAAAGAATTTCGATGCGCACTCTCGCGCTGGAGATAAAAATGTTTTTTCTGTACAACGTTGCCATTGTTCGATTTGAAATCCTTGAGTTTGCTACTCAAAAATTCGTTAAGTTTTACGAAATATGAAATCCATAATAAAACAAACTCTAAATTCTAAATTCGAGCTTCCAGATGCTCATATTCGACTGGACTACGTTATTCAAAATCTGATGTCTCTAGGTACCGTTATTTTTTCACACTGTAAGAAGCATACATACATTTATGCAGATACTTAATTTAATTTCTTTAAATGTATTACAGGGCAATAATATTTGGTGGGAACAATTTGAAAAGTGAAACGCCACAAAATACCAGAACTAAATTAATAGCCTCAAATAATTTCAAATTAAGGCTTCCAGATGCCCGCAGTAGGATTACGTCATTCAAATTGGATGGCTCTAGGTACCGTTGTTTTATCACAATGCGAGAAACATTTATGCAGATTCTTCCTTATTTAACTTCTTCAAGTATAATACAGGGAGAAAATATTTGATGGAAACAGTTTGAAAAGTGAAACGGACATTCAGAGTGATTCAACGGAAAATCGCGAAATGAAAACAATAGTCCCTCAGGGACAAAGGCCGTTTGGTCTAAAATTTAATATGACAATAATTAATAAATATGAAATGTCACAAAACCAGTGTAATTGTAAATAATACATTATTACAGCTGATGTTGAACAGAAAATAGAAATCAAAACCTAGCTTCATTTGAAGAACTAGCATTTTTGCCATTATAGGTTTTTACTACCTTTTCAGAGCGAGTGAGTGACGGGAGCTTGGGCACCATTCCTCTACCATTGTTAACCGATTTATAGCCACATCCACCATACTACCGTTATAGAGCGTTTTAGAATTATAAGGTATTTTCTCCCTCCTTTTTGCATGCCTTCGTAGTGTAACGGTAGCACATTCGGCCCGCATTCGAGAGGTCCAGGTTCGAGTCCCGGCAAGTGCATTGCTCATATTTCGTGTTTCCTACATCAGACATCCGAATGACTCTACAGTGGCGCCCGAGCTAAAAGGTGGTGGACGATGATTCTTCCCCACCAGGATTTGGCCATTGGGTCCCTTAATTCGCAGTCGCCCTTTAAAAGGGAAAATATTAGGTCAGTCCATAAATTCTTGCGCATTTTTTGGTAAATTTTTAAATAATATAAAAAAACACAATTTAACATTTTAATGAATTATATATTTTCCTCCATTATCTACAATGTCTCGCCATCTTACAGGCAGCTTTTTTATGCCATTGCTGTAGAAAGACTCTTGTTTTGATTCAAAAAACTTGAAACTTCATTGTGTACATCCTGTTTAGAATTAAATGTTTTCCCAGTAAAAAAAAAAAAAAAAAAAAAAAAAAAAAAAAAAAATGCAAGGCACGAAATAAGTGAAAATCACTTGGAGCAATATCTGGGGAGTATGCAGGATGTGGCAAAAGCTCCCAATTAAATGCACTCATTTTTTGCAGCGTTTATCGAGCCGTATGCGGTCTAGCGTTATCATGATGAAACAACACTTTCTTGATCGTGGGTGTTTTTTGATCAATTCTGAGTTTAGACGGCAAAGTTATTCACTATAAAATTCTGAATTAATCGTTTGATTTGGTTCTAACAGTTCAAAACGTCCTAAACTGGGTTCATCTTTCATGCTGCTTTTTCAAACTTAAATTTTTTTAAACCATTTCTGGGCAGTCCTTACACTAATAGTGTATTTACCATGTACACTATTAATGTTTATCGCTGCAGACCTGGCAGATTCACCACACGAAAATAAAACATGTAGCACAGCACGTTTGTACTGATTATCTATATTCATCTTCTATGGGTACTAAAATGCGTTCGATATTTACGAAAGTGGGTGATGAACTGAATAATATGTTAGTCAAACGATGACAAGTTTCAACAGGTTAAAAATTGTATTGTTTTAGTAAATGCGTCATAGTGAATTCCACGCATATTCTTAATGCGCGCAAACTTATGGACTGACCCGTTTATAAGGTATTTTCTCCCTCCTTTTTGCATGCCTTCGTGGTGTAACGGTAGCCCACTCGTCGCGTATTCGAGAGGTTCAGGTTGGAGTCCCGGAGAAGGTATGCTCGTTTTTCATGTCATCTTGATACAAAATAACCTAATGTCTCTACGCAATAAAATAATATATCTTGAATGATGGTTTCCAGAACAATGGTTTCATTTTAAAGGAATGATCTAAAATGAGATGGGATGAAATTTCTATAAATTTAATTACATGTATACAAGATATATATTTTATATAATGTCCACAAAGAGCCCATTTCCATAGCGAATCAGTAATAAAAAATTCGTCTTCACATGATTAAAATTATCACAGCTATCATTAATTAAAACTTGCCAGGACTGTATGCATATATTGTTAAAGATAGCTAAGTAACCTATAAATCTTTAAATCTTTTTTCATTCAATTTTTCTACGTGTACAGTGAGAAAATTTTATGTGTGCCCAAACCGGACACACCGTGCCTCAAAGTGTCATTCGTAGCGCATTCTTACGGAAAAATTGCTGAAATGTTTAAAGAAACCTTCCCAAATATTCAATGATTCAACAAAGAATAATGATCTTTTGCTTGGTAACCTGATTCTGTGAAACTAAGCGTTTTCACCGTAAGAAATAAAGTAGCCACCCATCTCTTAAGCACTCGGAAAAAATAGATAAAATGGGTATTAAATCTTGCAGCTGAAATCAAAGAATCTGAGAAAGATGACATTGCAATCAAATTTATTCGCTGCGAAGTACTGGTCAATCATAAAATTTTGTTCTGCTCAAGAAAAATTCATCTACATCTTGCACGAACAAAGGGCTTTTAAAGTAAATAGCATGTTTCCCTTTTTGGATCTACCTATATAATACAATAATATTTTTGAATCACTCTCTGATAATATAATATTACATGTGTGTATATATGCATGCGTGCGTGTGTAATAATTTTAGTTATTTACTAATATTATTTATTTAAGTATTATCGTATACAAGTGCATAACATTTTCTGAAATTAGTTACATGTGACCGACATGTTATTGGGAAAAAATTGTATGGGAAAATCTAACCTTCACTAAGTCCAGTATCCAGCTTTATACCTTTGGAAACACATTCATACATGCAGACCTAAAAGAAAAAACAATTTATTTGGAAAAATGTGCGAAAGTGGAAACGGAATGAAAAAGCTTCAGTGTTTCCTTCTAATTTTATATACCGGCTAACATTAGATGTCAGCCAGTAGATAAATTTCTAAAAATGAAATTTTAAACAAAATTCTAAAATTTACATTCGTATTTATTTTAATTTCCGAATACTTTGATCGTCATTTTAATTTTTATCTTATACTGATATTTATTTTTCATGCAAGATGGTAAGGAAATGAGAAGTTAATTGTTCCAAAAAATATATCGTTAGGCATTTTTCTTTGGAAAAATTCCATCCATATGTAAGCTATTAAACTGCGATCGGAAAGTATGTAAATTTTTTATGAAAGATTTATAAAAGAAAAGGAATTTAATTATATTTTCTTGCGTTACTACAAATATGAAAAATTACTTGATTTTTTTATATTAAAGTTAGTATTAACTAATTGTTAAAAATCATCCTTATGTTGCTGAAGCACTTTTAGGCGCTCTAATCCCCCGTCAGATCTTTGGAATAAATTTTGAAATTATTTTTAGCACTTTCTGAAATATGTTATTTGAAACTATTACATGAACTATCGGGCAATTTTGCATAAGTCAAAATTCAACTGATTTTTCAAAATTGTTTAATAAAAAATTATTTTAATTCTCAGACCTAAACATTTATAGACAAAAACCTAAATATTTACAGGCAATAACCTAAACACTTTTGGGAAATGTTTTCCAGAGATTTAACTTTTCCAGACTTTTTACAGTATTTTAAGTAACCCAAGAAATGTTTAAAATAAACGTTTTAGGAACCATATATTACAAAAGGAACATCCATATACATGCACTGATGTTTGTAAACATAGTTCTTTTAAAATAAAGCTTTCGATAAAAAAGAAAAAAATATTCGATCGTACCAAAGTTCCGAAATTATGAAAACAAATATCGATTAGAGAATCTATTTTTAAGAAGCAAAAAGGGATGAAGAGTTCCAAAAATTTATTCCCAATGTACTCGCTGTGTATCAAGAAAACTCAAATTTATTAAAATAATTTAAAATACACCTAAAATTTACACAATGTCGGACGAAAAAAACGTAAAATTGTTTAGTAACTTACGGACAAATCTTCTGAAATCTTCCACTGACTGAATTATTTTCCGTAGTTATCTAGTCTGCGTATAGCAGACTATCTTGTGAAACGTATAAGATAATATTCACAATTTTTCGTTATTTTTGCTTTTAATTGATATTAGAGTTTGCAACTCAAATGCTGGAAACATTTTTCAAAGCCGCAAAATGCAGTGACATTCGATTATTTGTGGAAAATATTTCTTGTTGATTACTTTCATGACACATCACAATGGGGACAATCTGCACCACACAATTTTGGTGATGACGCATTACATTTTTAACAGAAGCAGTCAAGCCAGAAACGTTATCAAGCTTAGGTAGCAAGCTTAGTTTAGAGATAGAAAGTACACAGTTGGATTGCCAGGGTCTATACGCAATGAAGAAGGTTATGATTGCACAATGCAAAATTAGTTTTAGATTTGAAGCAGTCTGGAGATAGTTATTACCACTTTGGGAATAGAGGGGGGAGGGCACAAACGAAGAGGAGGAATTAAGGGGCTACTGTTAATATAAAGTATAATTCAGAGTTGCTTATTTTTTATCATTTGGCTTGGATTAAAAATTATATTTTGACGATAGTTTGTAAAGAGTTATAAGTATCTTACACTTAAATTTTATTTTTTATAACTTATTTATTTATATTTTATATTTAAATACATTTTTAATGAATATTAAAATTTATTTTATATTTAATAAAATTTATACTTCAAATTTTATATTTAAATAAAATTTTCCAGTTTGAGCAAGTTTTATTTAATACTAACAATACTTTCTTCAGAATTTCAGTAAATTTCTAATATTTTTTGGGTACTTTTCCGTTTTGCCGGCGCAAGCGATAAAGTTTCCAATAATGGTACAACTCATGCCAAACGGAATATTCTCGTTGGTAATCTTTTACGCCTCATTTTCAAAACAAGTCGCAGCCATTTCTTATCAAATTGATTGGTTCTTTCAATACTGGCATACAATTACATAGAATTTTTAGCAGATAGTACAATTTTATGCCCTAAGGACATTCGCGATAATCAAGTCAATTAGAATGCAATGACACCGCTCACCCGAAGGCGAAAATGTAGAAAGGGCAAAGTCAAGGGTTAACTTCATCACTTCTAATGAGAATACACTAGCAAAGCACTGCGGTTTTACATAATTTCTGAGCAAGCTGTTGGTACGAATTGAAATAATTCTTGCATTTAAACTTGTATTCCAAATTAAGATTTAACTTGAAATTAATGTAGATAATTACCGAGAGAATTAGATTTTTGTAGCATAATTTACGGGAGATGAGATCACTTGGGGTCACGTGATACGAACTGATGAATCAGCTTTTTGAACCATGAAAGCATAATAAATTCTTAAATTAATGTCTTTTCAAAAGTTTATTGTCTTTAGTTATTGGCTTTTTTACAAAATTTTAAAAGATATTAAAATTTTTATGCCTTCAAAATAAAAAAATTCTTAAAACTAACATTTGTTAACATATTTTGTTTTGTGTGTGTATACCGTATGTTGTCGCCAATAAAGTCTGTTTGGCGAAGTTTGCACCGGCGAAACGGAAAAGTACCATTTTTTGCTATTTGATTCTGTATTTAATCACTCCATATGTAATTATAAGCACAGTTTTTCTTCAAATATCTCATTCAAAATAAATTTCATTTCCGAAGCCATACTATATATAAGTTACATTTTTTGGAAAAATATCTTCCCTTCTTTTAATGAAAGGTGCTAGACATAACTCGAAAGAGAAATTTTATATTAACTCTAAAAAGCAATAAATTATCTTTCAAATGATATCATAAGTTAAACAAAACACGCAACTTACAGCGATAATATATATCAAATGTTTCACTATAATTTCCGAAGAGTTGAAGGTCTCGTAATTACACGTGATATAATACGCCAAATGAGGAATTAGCAATTTAACATCGATTAACCTAAAGGAAAAAAAAAAAAAAATAAGTATATGTTCTTCCGTTATTCAATAGTTTGTTAATATGATTCATTTTGAGGAAAATTTTTAAATCAGAAAATAATTGTAAATATAAACTTACATTTCTTCATTAGTAAAGGATATGTAACATAGACACAGGAAAGCTACTTGAGCCGAAGCGATGCTGGATGCGGAAGAGCTGTTTTCAGTTACGTCACATTTCTGCGATAGGAAATAAGCACATTCTTGAAAGGAGCCTATGACAATGCATAAGATATAAACAATATTATAATTTTAATCAGATTTTTTTAAGAAGTTTTCATGCCCTGGCTAAAAAATATGACATCTTTGTCTCATCTGATTAAGCAATAATTAAATACCTATAATTCATTTCATTGCAAAACTGCTGCTAAAAGATTTTGTTTTTATTTAATTCAACAATTTTTGTAATACAAAAAAGGTAATTTATTTTCATTAATAAAATTACACATAATAGGAAAAGGCTTAAAAATGTCATTTTTTAAGAGAGCTATTAACTTTTGTATTAATAAACAAATAATTAATTTCAATATTTGTTGAGTTTTTACGCAATTTCTTTACTAACCTGTATTTTGACATGAGAACAGAATCTGCCAATGGATTATTTTATTTTATTTAGGTCGTTCCAGCGAAACCACCAAAACTGTTCTTATTTTTAAGGCACAAATTCGATTGGAATGTATTATTGACAATTTCTAACGCTAACAATTACTAGTCTAATTCCATTTAAGCAATCTCTTCGTGATTGTAGCAAAATGGAAACGTTAAAAATAGTATAAGAGATAGAAACATTTGCCCAGTCTAAAAAAAAAAGGTGATAAACAAAGCGAATTGACAGCTTTACCCCTAAGTGAATAAAATAGTAATAAAAATCTAAAATATGGTCCAACGGTTCTTTAAACACATATTCAGCGCGAAAAATAGCTTGATATGAAACGTAAATTGTGTGTCCAGTTTCCTAAGCATTTCTGAATTAGCAAGTACAAAGCCTAACCATCTTAAATGTTAAATTCTGGCTCTGTGAAGACAATAAGGAAAATTATTGCCTCGTCCTTGAAAAGTAACATCAAGTCGGGAGAAAGATTAAAACAATTACATCTTCAGTCTAGCGATTTTCACAACCCATCTAATAATAAAAGACTCCGATACTTGCAGATTAACCAAATGCAAACGCTAAAATAAAACTTAAGTATTTAAAATGCGATACTCACAAGACAAAGTTCGTTATAAGTTTTGGCTCATGTCCTCAACTCATGTGAGCAGACATGGCTAGCATAGGCGATTGAAGTAAATTCAGAAGCTATGCGAAAATTCATATTGAGATGACCAAGTGTCTCTGCCAAAAGCTTTTTGCCAAATTTAAGAACTCTGTTTTTATGCATGTAACTGTGAAAGACCGAAATTAGGGAATGTCGGTAATATTCGGGAAATATTGATACGTGCCAAACACAAGAAAGTTGGGCCCTGAATTTTTTAGAATATTCTCACAGTTTTGTATTGTTAAATGGCTACTGAATGCTTCAAGAGGTGATAAACCTCGAGTTGTTATTGTGTTGACCATGTAATTTCAGGGAAGAATGGTCACCAGGGCCTCAAAGAGGTTAAACTTCTACGTTCCACCCTATTTTAAGGTAGAGAATACCAGGAGGTGGTCCGGGGTGGAATCTCTCCCATACCACCAAACCACACCAGAGGACTTTCGACTCATTACATATTTAGAGTGCTCCCATGCCGCAAAGACACTATACATTTACAAATATCCGGGCCTTCAGTATGCAGCAGGCTTCCCTGATTACTATGGGCGACATTAACCTCAACTGA
Source organism: Stegodyphus dumicola (assembly GCF_044657685.1). Lineage (NCBI taxonomy): Eukaryota > Metazoa > Arthropoda > Arachnida > Araneae > Eresidae > Stegodyphus > Stegodyphus dumicola. The sequence goes on along the minus strand of NC_140773.1, from coordinate 223,629,155 downwards.
AAGGGCATTAAATGATCAACATTCATTGGATGAATTCATACGGATGTAAAATCATGTATATAATATACTATGCATAATGTATGGAAGACTGATCACAAAAGTCTTGCTGCAGTCGAATAAACAATATTAAAAGGCTTCTTAATCTACGAGTTCTTAATCTCTTAAGAAATCCTTTGCCGATCTTCGCTCTAGATGAGGGTTTACAAACGTTTTCACAAGAGTCAGAACTAAATGTTTTTAGGCTATGCGAGCCAAAAGAATAAGTGATGATGCTATGAAGTTAAGATCTAGCGAACTTATAAAACCAAAATTTGCTCGCACAAATCTGTTCAAGAAATCCTAGAAATCCTAAAGGCAATGTATACAGTTATTTGCGACGCTAGTTGATTTAATATCACTAAAAGAATTTTTTTTTCTTATTTACGTTTTAATTAATTCTTGATTATCTTAAGCAGGAAGTTTTCATTTGTGGCGGGGCTATATTTTTTCGTTGCTGCGCTGCAGCTACCTAAAAGAGTAATTGCTTTCCATTACCATGTGTTTAACCGTGTTTTCTATTTACACCTTCTTAACCGACGCCATTTTTATTTATTTACTTATTTCTTTATTTTTTTTTTAGCTTCGTGAAGTGCCTCTACGATTTGATAGTCATAAAAAGATTAAGGTTTAGTGTCAAAAATTTGTAAGTATAGATATGACTCCTATGCAATGAAACTGCAAAAGATTTCGGATATTTCATTCAAAGAATAAGGAAGATATCCTTTTTACAGTTTCTAAAACAATTGTTCTTAACCCACAAATCGTATAAAAACATACGGCGGCCTTATAATTTATTATTAAACATATGCCGGCCTTATAATAAATTAATTATCATTCACGTACAGTATGTTCCTATTTAATTAAGATACAGAAAACTATGAAACCCAAAATTCTGAACTATATTACTCGCTGAAAAATGCAATATACAACAAAATGTTGCCTCCTCTAGGTGTAATTACTGATTAGCCACTTCTAGTAGTAAATTATTGACTATATATTTATTGTATCACGACTAAAAGCTTAGACTTAAGCGCACTAGGTATGCTATTTTTTATCTTTTTATAGTTAGAATAATCTGTACTGCTAAAAATTGTGATAAATTCACCCTATATGATAATTCGCTTTATTACTCTTCCATAAGGAGTATACTGTAGATGGGAGTGGTCAACTAATCCACATTTTAAAATGAAAATGGGTTTTTTAAAATTAATTTTGGCTATTATTATTAAAAATATTGCTCCGCAAACAACACTTACAGTCAAGATGAACGATTCCACTGTCTACTGTTTCCATATATGTATCTGAAGGATCAGATTTCTTGAGAAAACAATGTAATACGTTTTTCAGGCACTGATTGCAAACGTCTTTTACATCTACAAAATCGCTTTGAAAACGAAAATAAAGTATACATTATTTAAAACAGAAATATCAAATAAAATTAATAACAAGAATCATACATTACACTAATTCACTTTCAATGAAAATGCTTTAAAACCGAACAGCTATCCGGAAATGTTTAATTAGGAAGCAACTGATTGCTATTTTATAATGTAATAGTATAAATTTTAAATTCAGGATAAAACACAGGAAAAGATAATCAGCAGAGTGAGCAGCAGTAGATAATTGTATTAAAAAAGGAAATAAAAAATTGGAACTGATTATAACTAATTAAATCCTTAATCTTGATACAGAGCTCTTCGAGCGCTTCTGCAACTACCTGGTAATAAGCCATTAAATTAAAAAAAAGTAAAGGTAAGAAAAACATTGTAGAGACATTAGGTTATTTCGAAGCAGGAGAGATGAAAATTAATATGCCCTCGCCTGAACTCGAACCACGGACCACTCAAATACGCGCCGAGTGTGCTGACCACTACACCACGAAGAGATACTTAGAAGGCGGGAGAAATAGCTTATAACATGAATAGTCAAAAAAGACTCTTAAACTGATTTTTTAGTTTCTATAGTTACTTCATTTTATTTTGCGTTAAAATCTGAATTAATGTAAAAGAAAAAAAAAAAAAAATACAATTTGAATAATTTTAAAATACTGTTTATTCGATAAGCCATGTAATGATCAGACTGAACATCATTGAAATAATAGCAAGGAAAGGCCTGTAAGTCACAAAGCATTAGACTAGATTGGATTATTTGATGCTAAAGCACGGCAGGGCTCTCTGCCTAGGGAAAGGAATGTCTCTGTGTAGCCCATTCTATAGAAAACTAGCTTGTATTCATGTTATAGATGAAGGAAACTATGAAAATGTTCGTATAGCCAGCTCATTTCCCGGGATAAGAACTACTAGTGTTCAGTGATTTCATCCACTCGGCCTTTATTTGTAGGTAAAGTGTAACTGACAATCGATGTACAAGTTGAACATTTTATAATCATATGGCTTAAAGATTCTGTTAAGTCTATTTCAGTATAATATTTTATTTAATTTGCATTTATTAAAACCAGCATAAATACTGGATATATTCACCGTAATTTGCAAACGATCATTTCAACAAAACTTTGAAGGGGTAAAAAAGAGTCTATTTAATAAAGTAAAGCAGAAACGTACCAATTAGATAAATAGGTTTCATTCATTTTCACATCCCAGAGATGCTTAAAAAGTCGAACTTTTAGAATCTTCTTTGCAAATGCAAAAAGTAACTCATCATCTGCATTATCTTCAAATAAAATCGATAGAACTTTGAAGACATGAAACCAAATTATCTGCCCGACGTGAGCTTTTGAATCGAGATGCTGAAAATATAAAAGTTATTGAAATTAGATTAAGTTAAAACACATGAATTTTCAGATCATAATTTACATGATATTTCATTTAGATGTTCAATGAAAGAAATTATTAAGTTCAAATTTAAAATAGTTTATTAGCGATATTCATTCTTTCGTATACAAGAAGATTCGTTAATGATATGCGCCTCAATATATCCTCCCACATATCATCTAGTGTGATATACGTCTCAATATATTTTCAATAATATCCTGCGGAGAGATCCAGTTTTCATTTATCTCAATACAGTTGTTAAAAGAGTATACGTTGTTAAAAGAGTATACAATACAGTTGTTAAAAGAGTATACGTTGCGATGTGTATACGTTGTCACCCAAATTCTGCCAAGTAAGACTTCAGATTATGCCACGCGTGTTTTTTAATAAGTCGGAATTGAGTCACTTGATAATTACATATCTGACTAGTATTACTCTAATGATATAAATGATATTTGTAATCAAACAATTAGCATTCTGTCAATCCATCTAGACACTGAAAGTATGTTACATATTATCATACATGCTAATGCAACAATACTGAAACTGGAAAAATAGCTAGATGTTACGGACGAAACATTTCGTATAGAATGGCGGCTTTCGCATTCATTACACATAAAAATTTCTGCCAGCTTTAAATGTGTTTGATTTCGGATTGGATGTACGGCAAAAGAAAAGTAATCAAGATACAAAGTGAGAGAGTCGTTTTTAATTACAATCAAGAAAATACCATAAGTAATTTATCAATATAATTTTAAAGCTTTGCCAAACTTTGATTTAAAAAAATGAATTGGTTTTTGGATTGCTTCAAATTCAAACTTAAAAAAAAAAAAAAAAAAAAAAAAAAAAAATAATAATAATAATAAAAAAAAACCCTAAAAGCTTTCAGATTTTACATTATAAATTATGCCCCAACGGCCGTTTCTTTAACGTTTTCTGTATTACCATTATTTATTAAATAGTATGTTCGTTGCACTTAAACCATAAAATTCAATTCAACAGCTATATCGGAAAATAATTTTAAAATGAGCAAAGCTTTAGAATTTCCCATACACAGTCTTGCGCGCTGGAGATAAAAATGTGTTTTTTTTTTTTCGAACAGTGTTGCCATTGTTCGCTTTGAAATCCTTGAGTTTGTTAATCAAAAATTCGTTAATGTGTTACAAAATATGAAATCGATAATAAAACAAATTTCTAATTCTAAATTTGGGCTTCCAGATGACCAAATTCGGTAGAAGATTACGTTATTCGAAATTGGATGGCTTTAGGTACTGTTGTTTTATCTCAATGCTAGAAACATACATAGATTCATGGAGATTCTTTATTATTTAATTTCTTTAAATATAACACAGGGCGATAATATTGGGTGGCAACAATTCGAAAAGTAAACCAACATTTATAGTGAACCAACGCAAAATGCCAAAATGAAAATAGTCCTTCAGGGCAAATTGTCCCTTTGGACTAAAAATAAAAACCTCTGAAAGTATTTATTAATATTAAGCTCATAATAATCTCGCGAAGTTTAACACTCTGGGATGTTTTATAATGTAAGAATATTATTCGGTTTTGTATCCCTCTTTCCGCCTTTCTTAATCTTTCGGACATTTGATTAACCAGTTTTTCCTAAAGATGTTTTCTTTCTGATATTTTTGCAAAAGCTTCTTTACCAGCTTCTTCTACGCACATTGAAAACGTGCAAAAGACTTCAGCTATTATTTATGGGACAGAATTCAGCACGATCCGTTGTTGCTTGAACGTAAATCACTCGCAAAGCTTCCTCGTTGTTTAAACTTTTGCATTCCGTAGGCACCAAAAACGTGACAATTTTGATTTTCTCTAAAACTGCTGTATTAGAGTAACAATGCAAAATAAAGGTTAAGATGATCAATAAAATGAAAACGTTTTCGAAAATAAATAAATAAATAAATAAAAATTGCAAAAATAAAAAAATTAAGTCGCAATTAGATATACTTGTGTACATGAATACATTATTTATCTATCAAAGCAAACATATACCTATGCGATTACGAATTTAAGATCTTGTTAATATTGGATGTGCCGGGATTGATTATCACTTTTGGGCATCTCTAAGGTAAAGTCGTGTGTACTAGTATCTAAAACGAAAATACCTTAATGAAAATACCATTGATTTAAAAAAAAATGAATTGGTTAATATTGCAAAAAAAAAAAAAAAAAAAAAGAGATTTATATTACTCAAAATTTAAATTATGATGGCAGTGACATTCAATCTGAAACCGAAATTATTATTGGCAGTCGCAGGGATAATGTTTATGCAAGTGTTTAAGATATATTCCGTGAATAAAAATTTAAATTCTGAACATGAAAAGTTTAATTTTTTAAAGCCCCTTATGCATTTATGCGATGTGCTTTCTATGACGCATTTTTAATGCAATCCTTCAGAGAAATACTTCGCTTCCAATGCTCCTTTACATCCTTTTTCTGTGTGATTTTCAAATTAAAATGTGCTATTTAATCCATAAAATATTTACTAAGTGTTCTTGTCGTAAACTAGAATTAAAAATCTGATGTATACCCACATGACTTCCTTATACGGAATATTAAATTATATGCAATTTTTTTTGCACTTCATTTAAAACTTATTTCTTGGAATTTTATTAGAGATAGATTTCTCATTCAATTAATTGTTCTGACTTCACGGCAAGGCAAAAAAAAGATAAAAACTCAAAATACCTTAATTAAAAATTTAAAAATATAGAAAAACACAAAACACCAAATACAGTTAAAACAACCAAAAAGACAATTTTTGCAATTCAAATTAAGATTTTCTAAGCAAAAACAAGCAATTCGGCCAGCGGTCGAGAAGGTAGAGTTTTCGGTGCATGCATATTAACTAAAGGCATAAAAGCCTTAGCCGGAAGATAAGAACAATATCATTCAAACATTTTTAAAGCAGAAAATGCCCATTTTACCAACATTTAAAAATACAAAAACGAGGTCAGGGAGTCGAGTAACAGAGTGAGTATAATAATACGTTTTGGTGTGGCCGATTGACACCAAAAAGGGAAGTGCACTACTATATGCTATAGAAGTCCTATATATAAAATTTCAACTTTCTGAGGCTAATCGTTTTTAAGTTATGCGAAATACATACATTCACACATACGTACGTACGTACAGACATGACGTAAAAATCTCTTCTTATCCATTTTAAATCCTTTTAGTAACCCGTTTTGGGTAAAAGAGTCCTTTATCCTTACTAGGGATTATAATACTGGTATACCGGTATACCGAATACCGGTATTTTGAGCCATTTGTACAATTTTATAATACCGGTATTCACCAGTTTAAATACCGCTTTTTCGGTATTTACTAGAAATTTTTTAAACTGTCTCCACTTTATGTTCAAAGGTCGCTAACATAGCAAAATAATATACGTTTTTGTTTTTATCTAACGGGCGAAATTAATTAGACTGTGAGTACAAAGTTGCATCGTACAGTCTAGAGAAGTGATACTATATGTGAAACATCCAAGAAGACGAGCTAAAACTCTCCTCTCCTATTACAGCTCAGAGCGATACTACACACGAGCAGAATTCGTAGTCCGATATTGGTATCTGTGAAAACAAGGTTGTAGTTGTAAAAAAAATGCCTAATATTTCGAAAACTGTCGATATATTTTAAACTAGTGAAATTGTTATTCACATTGTATTTGCATATCATACTTTAGGGTTCAAAATATTTTTCAGAATTATTATATACTCATAATTAATAAACTCATGATAATGAATAAGAATAATTTTAAAGAACATAAAAAATCTGTTGATAATACTTCGGTTTGGTTTCATTATTTATATGTTGAAAAGAATATGGTGGCACAATGTAAAAAATTTTCAAGAGTTATTAAAGTGAATGGAAGAAATACAAGCGGACTCGGTTTGGTTTCGGAACTTCGGTTTGGTTTTGTATGATACACATTTAAAAACAAAACACGAAATACAAATCTGTTAAAGAGGAAAGAATATAATTCCGATGAAGATACAAATTTAAGCACAGTGGAATGTGTGAAATTTAAGCATCGAAAAATGTGTGGAAGTGCTTGAATCTAAACTAGGGAAACATGGATTATCCCTGAAAGAAGATATTGTATCCATAACGACTGATGGAGCAACGGTTATGAAAAAAGTTGGAAATTGATTGGTGCAAATCAGCAATTGTGTTATGCTCATGGAATTCAATTAGAAGTAATATATGTATTATACCCAAAAAATAAAGAACAGAAGAACCCAAATACTGTGGATATAGAAACTTCTGGTTCCGAGTGATACTACATTGAAGAGAATGACAATGTAATTGTTGAAGATATTGCTAATGAGTATGAAATATTAACTCAGAATTGCTTCCTATAATTAATAAAGTTTGAAAAATTGTTAAGATATTTAAACATTCCCCTACAAAAAATGCTTTATTACAAAAATATATACTAATTGAAAATAAAACAGAACATATGTTAATATTAGACTCTAACACACGTTGAAACAGTTTACTCCTAATGATAGAACGAATTTTTAAACTGAAAAATCCAATACAAAAAGCAATAATCGACTTGAACATGCAAATTAATTTTTCTAGTTGTGAATTCGACTTAATATCCAAAACTGAATCAGCTCTACTTCCAATAAAACTGGCTATGGAGGCATTATGTCGGAAAGATTCTAATTTATTAACAGCTAATGCAGCAATAAATTTCATGTTGTAGTCACTGAAAGAACAGCACACATCACTATCGGAAGAATTATATATTAAATTGAAAAATCGAGCAGAAGAAAGGCATACCGAAATAGAAAATGTATTTACATAATTATAATAATTTTAAAAATGAAAAGAAAAAGAAGAAGAGAGACTAACCGAATCGAATTGGATCAAGTTTATATTAAATTTTCTTAACATTTTTTATCCACAAACCTATCTACATTCAAAAGAATTCGGCACAGTTATCGAAGATGATGATGACAGTAATGTCGATATCGATAGTGAAAAGTGAATTTCTCTTGAACAAAAATTAGAATTAGCGATAACTAAAAAAATTTCAACAAACCAAAATACAATACAGAAATCAGTTATATCCAAAATTATCCGACGAGAAATCGATTTATTTGAAGATGAGAGATTTAGAGGTAAATATTTGAAAAAAGTATTGTGTGTGTGTATTTAATTATGGCAAAGCTCACTAGGGCTATCTGCCTAAGGGGAGGGAAGCCTTCGTGGAGGACTTTCTAAAGGAAACTGGCTCGTATACACGTTACACATGGGGAAAACCACGAAAACACCCATGCAGCCAGCCCGTTCGCGGGATTCGAACCTCGGACCGAACTACCAGTGTTCAGCGACTTTACCGCTCGGCCGCTTGTGGGCTTGAAAAAAGTATATCGGGCATTGCTAACAGTACCATCAACTAGTAGCGTAGATGCTGAAAGAGTGTTTTCGACAGCTGGTAACGTAAATTTGCACAAAATTATTTTCCAGGCTTAATGACAGTACAATTGATGCATTATGTTTTTTAAGATCACATTTAAAACTTTTGTAATAGTACCACATTCTGAATAGTGATATTTACACTATTTTTTATTTAAATACCTAGATGTTCCTTTTTTTTTTTTTTTACTTTTTGTAATTCTTTATATACTCTGATAATTTATAAGTTACAAATAATTTTTTTTTATATTTACTTTCTCTAATAAATCTGGCAAATAAAACAAAGGAACATCTGTGTTTTCTTTCTTTCTCTTAAATTCCTACTACCGGTATTAAGATCTAAAAAATACCGAATACAGTTATTGAACTTTTGGTCCGATATTGCAATCCCTAGTCCTCGAAACATCTCGGAAAAACATCGTTAGACTATATTCGATAGCGGTCAAAATGGATAATTTATTTAAAATATGATACCCCAAAAATTTTCGTGATTATAATACTTCCTTTAGTTCGCACAATGAAGTCAAAATTATGATGACCTTTGTGCGCAATAAATATGGCGCGATTAAAATTACTTTTTTAATTGCGCAATAACATTTATGAAATTGCGCAATAATAATTTTTCCTTTGAATCTGAAGCAGTTCAAAATTTTTTAAGGCAAAGTTTTATTTCACATTCAATAAAACATTCTAAAATAATTCCTAGACATTTCTTCAGACATAGTTCTGAAACATCAATTTATGAAAATAAGATTCAAGATTTTTCTACGAGATTCATGTATAAAGCAGAATTAGTATTGAGTTTTTATTGGCAATCAAAATCACACTTTGAAATATTTTAATTTGGGCAGTGCAACATATTTCTCTTACAAAGCCGAGTTTTTTACTAAATTCGAGACAAATTCATATAATGGCGTTTTTCCGAGCGGCAGCACAATTTTTTTTATATCTCCGAGTATTCTGATGCTTTTGCAGAGTTGCAATGCAAAGCTTTCAGATCGCTGAGCTTCTTATAAAAAGGTCGTTAAATTCGTGTAAAAGATATGTATATTGAATTTTTTTTTTTTTTTTTTTTTTTTTTTTTTGAAAAAAGTGGACGTCAGCCTTTTCGAGGACCCAGAAAAGAATTGTAGAAAGTTTGGTGACGATAACTATAGTAGTGATTGAGTATATCGCGAACAAACAAACAAACATTCTTCTTTACATTATATTGGTGATTATGTCTTCGGTTATATAATAAAGTACTTGTATATGCATAAAGTGTTTTCCTTTCGAAGCTTAAAAATTAATTTCGATAAAAAATGATTTTCGAAAAAATATGTTTGATTATCAATTTTGAAAAGTAATAATGTGCTATTTAAACAGTGAAAACTTAATTACTTAAACATTTATACTTACCAGACAGTACGGTATAAATATTTCGTCTAAAGATGATAACGATATATTCATTAGCGGAACATAAATTCTCTTTTTGTAAGATTCTTGTTGTATTTCATCTACGTTTCCAGTACCAGGACATGAAAATGCATCTTCTGTGATAGTGTTTGAGCAATCATCTTTCGCAATTCTGAAAATAGAGAAAATGCTACTCTGTTATAAAGCACCTGTAGAAAAATAATGAGTTATATCAATGGCAGTGTGTATCTATATATTAGGTCTTATATGGTCCCGTCATTCAGTGGCCTAATAGCTAAAAGAGGCCGAACACTGGTATTTAACTTCAAATTTTATTTCTAAAGGTGAACAAAGCTGATTGCATGAGGTTTAATTGTTTCAGTTATGTGTAACGAAAATATAAACTAGTTTTCTTTAAAATCATTCTCTACGAAGACATCAGTCCCCATAAGCAAATATCTTTTAGTACCTTTAGTTTATCTTAACTTTCCCAATAAATAATTCCATCCATTTTTTATCCCCCCAAACAGACGGCGTGGAAGAATCTGGTCACGACATTTTCCCCGTCAATCCAGGATGAAGAAACTTTATACTTTCCAACAACTAAATAGGATGTTTTAAATTTCGCCTTTAAAGGTAGAATATTAGATTAACGAATTCACATTTTTGACCCCCAATAAAAAAAAATGCAGTTACAAAGGAATCAATAAACTTCACGAAACGAAAAGATAAATATTTTTAACACAGTCCGAAATATCCCATTTCATCTATCCCCATTAACGTTTTCATTGGACCGGGATATTACCGGAAAGACTCCAGCTGAATTATTTGATGACAGAAAGTCAATAACCTCCCCAGATAAACTGTTTCCTGTTCAAAATAAGTTCGCAGAAATTAAGATGGCAGACACCCAGAAATTAATTTGTAAGGATTATGTTAATTTTATTAACAGTTAAGTTTTAAGTTAAAGTTCCTTTCCTGTCAAATTCTAACTTCAACTTACTACTTCCGTCCAGAACGTAATTTTGGAATCATTCTGAATACTTAATGATGAGGAGCGGTATTTAAACCGCGAAGTTACTTGCAGAGTTAGAGAGAATCAGAGTTTCTGATTTACGCGCGTCTGCCTTTTGGCTACTCTCTCTCTCTCAAGCTGTTATTACACTCGGCCGTACTCAGGCCCTTGATAAGTTTGGTAGTCAAATAGAGTTAAGGGGCCAACTCGATTAGATTCTTGATAGCTTCGGCTATATTCTTTAGTAAATCTTAGTTATAGTTTAATTTTTAGTCTCTTAAGTTCAAGCCCAAGTGTCGGCTTTGATTGTACACTCCAAGGCGGAGTTTTGTTAAATTTTATTGGAATAATAAAGGGTTAGTTACCCTTCCATCTTGTTGTTTCTTGTTACACGAACTTAAGCGATTATTCGCTAACTAGTTCTTAAGATTCGTCACTTTCTTCAGTAAATGAGAAATACACTAGTGAAAATCTTACAAATTGACGAGACAGTAAAAAATTCGATATCACTAAAGCAAAGCAAAAATTTTATTATAACGAGAAAAAGCAGGAATTGGATCTTAATTATTCGACACCCAAATACTCCATTTTCGAAAAGGCTCTTCTTATTTAACGAAAAAGTACTCATTGTATCTAAACCACTTATCTGGGCGTAGTTCTTAACAGAAAGTTAACCTGAACGTATCATATTAAACACATCAAATGCAAAGCTGTGGCTGTTATTAGTAGTTTAACACCTTTCATGGGTAACTTTTGATAAGAAAAAGCACACTTATACGGCCATGATAAGAGCCATCCTCTCGTATGCCTCGCCGGCCTGGGCGGCCGCTAAGGATATTGCCAAGTTACTAATTACACAAAATAAATTTCTGAGAAAATTACCGATGCGCACTTCTGCGTCCGCAATGACACTTTACATAGAAATCTCAAGATTGAAAGTTTCGAAGAATACCTCCACAAAATAAATGAGAATTTCTTCTCTAGAGCCTTTAAATGTTATCATCTCAGCAACAACGTTTAGATAACAGTATTCTGGATGAGGATTGCACATTAAGACTCACCTCACCCGAGATTCCAACATTTCCACATAACACGCATTTCTCATGTCACCTGTAAAATTCAACATATAGCTCTGATTTAACACATTTTTACTGCATTTGTTTCATTCATCTTATATTTGTTTACCATTAATTATTGTTTACTGTGCATTTTCTCAACTCAACAGGTAATTCATGATACTTTTAATTAAGCTGTAGTTATGCTTTGCACGTTACGACTCGCCTTTACGTTATTATGTCTCCATTGACCCTATTGTTTTGCTTGGTCTTGAAAGCCTGTGGTGTTTTTTACCTCCCTTTTTTTCACATCCTTAGTCCTCCTACTTTCCACGTGTCAGACTGTTCTACGTTATATGCCTGTACGGCTAAATTGTTAATGAGCCGGATACGTCACGCTCTGCGTGATATTCGCAGAGATACAGGTGACAAGCAAGGAGTTTAAGGTGGGAGATAAAGTTTCGAAATTAAACATTCTCTTTAGCGCCCTAGAAGAGGAAGTGAGGAAGTTTTTCCATAAGATCGAAGACTCATTTTTGATTATATTAGGAAAAGTTAGAGTACTTAAAAGTGCCGAATGGGGAATGTTTTAAGGGTAATGTGGATTAGATAAAGCATTATTATCGAACGCGCTGATATGCCTCTTCTTAAAGACGTTTTGAAGGAATCACCCAAAGCGAGCAAATAAGGCCATAAGGAAATATGGCGGAATGACCATCAACTTCGGGAATTCAAGGTCCACAAACAAAAAGGAAGCAGGCGGGAAATAGTGAACGAGACAAGAAAAAACTAAGTGCGATGAAGAAAGTAAAGCTACGGGTAAAAGGGGGCCAGGACGACAAAAAGGAAATGTTTCAAAAGGAGAGGAAAGGTGCAAAGTTCCAGAAGATGCGGCAATCAACCGAGTAAACAGCAACGACTAGTGGAAAGTCAAAGCACGAGGAATCAGGCGCCGAGACAGTTTTGCAGTGACAAGAAAAAATACGGTTATCCAAGGCAGAGTTCACGCGTCAAGCGCCCGATAGAGGACGAGCCATCATAGCTGAGAAAGCTCCAGAATAAAAGGAGGTTTTCGACGGCACAGCAACAGTGAGCCCAGCCGATGAAGTCCCAGGAGAATCAAAGGACATATTCAGGGGCGGGTCCAGGAGCAAGGAAGTGGCCGGTGTCTCCAGAATTTCCCCAACATAAGAGGAAGTCCGCACAGATACGCGAAACAGCCCACAGAAGCAAAAGCTCAGGTCACTCGGAAAAATGTCAACAGCTTCTGAGAAGGTTAAGAGTTCAGCACACAGCGACCTACCCTTCCTGGAACGAGTTCGTGAAGAAGCGGATGCAGGACTACTACCGAAGCAAAAGATAAGACAGTTTTATTTTAAGAATTCAGTTTTAGTTTTTATGAACAGTTGCTGGTTTTGTGGAATTCTGCCTGAAGCAAGAGCTTTTCAGGCTGATATACAGCAAGAAGCTTGTAATGTTGCGCGGCCCCAACCTGCAAGCAACAATAGTGGTGACTACTATTAACTGAAAAGTACACAAAGTCTTGAGAAGGGTTTAAATCCCTTTTTATTCAACCTTAGAAATTACAGTTGCGTGCTCTTGACGCTCACAAATTACAGTTGCGTGCTCTTGACGCTCACAAACTACACCGACCCGGCGGTAAAATAAAAATAAGAAACTAAAAATGAATAATAACAAGTTACTACCTACGAGGCTCTCTAAACGTAACTAACCTAACTGCGTTCTAAGATACCGCTGATATTTCAGCAAACTTCTGAATATTAAGTTGAAAGATTCAACTATCTGCCGAGGCACGCACACAGGCCGAAACGCGTGGTTCTTCAATTTCTACCTAGCCACCTCCACGCTCGTGAAGCAAGAAAAGCACACTATCGAACTCGTTTCCCCTCTATTTAACTCAGTATTACTTCCGCTGACAATTTGAATACTTTGCGCGTTCTACTAAAATTTACATACTCTGGCATTGCCAATTCCATGGGAAAGTAAGGCTTGACAGGAAAGATAGTTTAAACTTAAAATAAATGTTAGTTAAAATAAATATAAACCCTACAAGCTCTTTAATTTAATTATGCATTTATTTGAATGATTTTAAATGCTTAGTGCTATAATACAGTGACTTTAGCCCAAGAGTCAGTTTAGAGAAAATTTTGGCGTATTTGTACATAAGATTTAAGCAACTTCTGTAACCTGAGATTTAAAAAGGCAAGCAGAGTAAATATTTTGAATATAAATTAATTGTAAATGTTTCGTGAACTATGCTTGCTGACAGTTGTATAGAAGTAAATGTATTCTGTTAAATTAATTGTAAAAGTTAAAATTGATGATTTTTGTCTGAGATTTAAGTACAGAATAACAAATGATAATAAATTAATTTAAAGTAAAAGGTAAATAGTGAAGTAGTTAGTAGTGAAGTTAGTAAGTAGTGAAGTAGTAGTAGTTAAAAGTTAGGTTCTCCAGCCAAAAAAAAAAAAAAAAAAAAAAAAAAAAAAAAAAAAAATTAAGCTTAGCACATCAGTCCTGAAAATTAAGGTGTTCGTTGACGTCTAGTGTGTCTTTTTAAGTGATTAACTTGTAGGACTTTAGTCAAATGGCAGTGCTGAAATATTTTGTACAAGTATACACGCTCTTACATACATTACAATGCTGGAGAGCACGAGTGAGAAATTAATTTTAGAGAAATTGCAAAATGCATGAAGATGATTAAGTTAAATTGGTAAGTATATGAAATGTTATGTTTGCCCAATATTTTTAATTCCAGCTGCCTGAAAAGAGATGAGTTGTAGATATTAAAACTAATTTTGTTGTCAAGAAGAATTGTCCAAGAGTAAATCGTCTGTAAAACTGTTTCGATTTATAAATTTCTTGCCTGTAAAAATTGGCTCAGGGTTTAGGGTTTCCTTTAGTTTGCATAATAAATTATTTTTAAGTTTGGTACCTCTCCTGAACCTCTCATTTTCTCCTCGCATTTCCTCGCCAGGATACAAATTTAAAAGTCAAGTGAAGGGAGTATATGAAGAGACGAATCTAAAAGTTTATTCAGAGGGTAATCTCGCTAACCAGTCACTATTTTGTCCTCGCTGTTGGTACGCTGAGTTGCTGATACGCCCTTATGGGGTATATCGCCGGTGGGTTGTTGAGTTAGCCTAGTTATCTTATTAAATTGTTAACCCAATACTACTATTTATCTTTGAATTTATTGTTAAATAAATTATTCCTAAGTTCCACCGCAAGGATGAAATGCGTATGAAGTTATTGTAAGTATGAAATGCGTGGATTTGTGTTAAGAGTTTTGACGATTAATAAAGGATTTATTTTATTTATTCAAGCCTGTGCGAGAAGTCGCTGGATTTCCTAGTAAGAACATTTTACTTTATGATAGCGAAGAGAACAAGATCTTACAAGGTTAGGTTTAGAACTTAAAATCCGAACAAGACTTTCATTGTGATTACTTAAATTCTGGTGGGGATATATGTAGCATTTATTATTTAAATTAACGAGTTATTTATAATTTGAGCCTTTACTAAAACTTCTCGTTTCCTTTCGTCACCACAAGTGTAAATGAGTTAGACAGTTTAAGCTGCGGGTTTCGGATTGTAAGACAGAGCATGTTTCTGCCTTTCTAGACCACATTTAGTTCTGACATCCCCGTTATTTATTCGGATTTGCGTTATTTCCTGCCGACATTTAAATTGTTACGCTGGTTAGAATCTAAGTCAGCTTAAATTTATATTTTAGTAGTCTTTGACTGTTTGCCTACGTTTTAATTTAAATCTGACTGTTATTTTAGTTACATCGCCACAAGTGGTAGTCGATCCTGCTAACACGTATTTCTCCCGCTTTCCTAGCGTGCCTTCGTAATGTAGTGAACAGCACACTGATCTGGTATTTCAGAGGTCCATGGTTCGATTCCCGGCGAAGACAGTTGCATATTTTTCATCTTTCCGGCCTCCTAAAAATTCCTAATGTCTCTGCAGTGGCTTCCGAACTAAAAGAGTGTTGGAACTAAAAGAGTGAAAAATACGGAATTTGATTCAAATTTTCTGAAGTTCATACCAGCGTCTTGAAGAATTTTAACTGCACTGCATCAGTTGATAATGAGAAAGATTCGTCAACGGAGTCTGCTCCATGGATAAGGTCATCAACATATAAGGACTTATTTAACCCATTAACCGCCAAAACTACAAGGAATGTTTCTTTTCTCATGAAAATAATAGCAAATATTAAATTAAGCATTTATAACATAAATTTACAAATTAAAAAAATGCTCTTACCTGTGGAAAAAGCGAGTGTTGCGTTAGCGCAGCTTCAGCGGAATAAGACTACGGATGTTTAGTGAGTAAGATTGTGGAGGCTGGCGCTGCGATCACCGAGGCAGCTCAGCTCAGCTAAGCGACCTAGGAGAGTTCTTGATAGAACTTTTAACATCTTTCCTAGGAAGCCAAAGCGGAGGTGTCTGCTTGACTAGGAATTCTTTCTAAAAATTTTTAAATTAACAAGCACTTCACGGGCCTAACCCGGCGACCCTTAACTATTTCTATATTTCCACATGCCCGCCGGACCTAATTCGGCCTCGTTTCTCGGTTTCATATCCGTGCTGCTATAGGTAACATGCTCCTCCACTTGCCAAGACCTCATCTTTTCATAAAACACGGTCCAGACAATCAATAGTCAGAATTATAATAGATTTAACGTTTCTATATTATTTTATCATTTAACTTAAACTATTTAATTATTCAACTTTAAATTAATATTCTAATCTTTAAAATCTAGCTCCCTCATATGCTACTCAAAACACTTTTACTATATGAATTTTTGTTCCAGCAACCTGCATATATACAAGCTTGCATATCTTCAGACATCATCTGCAATCAGGTAATTCAGTTTAATCCTGTCTCTATTTTTATTCCTTACCCTTTTTAATCCACCTCTTCGCTCCAACTTAAACCTTTTTTCCCCCCCTGCCTTTCCTTTAACTCTCTTGAAAAACTTCTCCGTCTTTTCTACAGTTAACTTTCTTCACGGTTCTTTCCGCTTCAAAAGTTGCTCCTATTCTTCCCTCGCCACGGGCGGTAGAACTTTTTCGCCTCTAGAACTCTTTCCCCCCCTTCTTTTCGTTCCACCTTTCCTTGCTCCGAGCTTTAGTCGCAAGACTCTCTCCCCCCCCCAGCCCATCCCCAAGGCATTAGCAATTACTGCGGTTTTCCGTATTACCTAATATACCTTTCCCAAGCCCTGGAAAATTATGTTTCCCGGCTGATTGTCTTCCAATCTTTTTGATTCCATTAATGCAATGCATTCAGGAATTCGCCTTCAATCATCACCTCTCTCTCTTTCAACCTAGTAAAACAGGTTGAAAGCAGAAAGAATTTTTTCGTCCTTAGTGTGGACTTCTAACTCACTTCCTTCCCCGTAAACCCTTAATGGTTTCCTTCATTACCCTTTAGCCAGTGCCTTTTCTTAATTACTTCAGTTTTCTTAACGAAGTTGTGGAGGTAATTGCATTAAGTTGCAAAGGTACTCCGGAAAATATCGCCTTTCTCCTCACCCAGGATTTGGCGACTATGTCCCCTAAAAACCCTAGTCGCCCTTTAAAAAGGGGAGTATATAAAGTATTTCTCCCGCTTTCCTAGCGTGCCTTCGTGGTGTAGTGGTCAGCACACTGAGCCGGTATTTCAGAGGTCCGTGGTTCGATTCCCGGCGAAGGCGATTGCATATTTTTCATCTCTCCGGCTTTTCCAATAAACCAAATGTTTCTACACATGAAAAGTGCATTTATGTTCAAATTTTGTATTTAAATACAAAGGTTATTTTAAAACTATTCCAAGACTTTTTAGTTAACTTCAGACACAGTGATAATTCGCTTTATGTCTATAAAACTGGTTTAGGCTCTCACAGGCAAGCCAAACTCTATACTTAACTAATATCAGCAAAGTCGAATTTCGATAAACAGATCCATTTTTCGAAATTTCCTTCGTTATTTAACTTTTAGAAACTTGCTTTTCAAGGAGCTTCAAAGAGGCCTCATTAAACATTTATAACGTAAGTGCATGGTAACTTTCGAGTTATCTTTAATGATTTCATGCTTAATAAAGGTTTTAAAGAAACGTTAATAACTCCAGCACGGGGAACTTATCTAAAAACACAGTGCTTATCAGGATTGCTCGTAAGGGCCAGGCCATGTGTTTTGAGGTGGGACGATAAAATAGTTTCATGTGATCATATTTAGCAGGCAGTGAGTAGAGCTACGCAATAGAAAACAATAGTGAGATATCTAACATACTAAAAGACGGTGTAATCCAAACATCAGTAGAACACTTAAAATTTGAACTTAAAAAATAACTTAAAAACCATTTTCGCGAATTTAAATTATACGGTATACCATTTGATTTGAGAATAGACAAAAATTAAGCTGCTTTTTAAAATAAATTTTATTATATAAATATTTCAGCTACAACCAAGCCCAGGAGACTGTTATTAAGAAAGAAAGATATTATGCGCTTGACCCCTATATTAAGAGCTGCAAGGAGAAGGGATAATAAAGTATATGACATCATGTCATTGACAGTATGAGTTAGTGTTGGTAAAATGTTATTACTTTAACAAAGAAACAACAGTAATTGCAGCTTTCCCAGCTGACGACCTTGCAAGGTCGGGAAAAAAATCATAAATAAAATATAGCTGATTCTTTCAAAGAACTCTGCAATTGTTGAAAAATTGGACATAAATGGTATTATAGCATGTTAGCAACAAACTTTCCCGAAATTTGAGCTGCCATTCCAGCATTAAAGACTAGCTAAAAAAATTCAGTGTCTTCATAAATAGCATTTGAAATATCTTCGTAAATTTATTGCTTCCGATTCTGAACTTATTGTTCGAGCTGTAGTAAATCAAGCGCCATCTAGTGACTGTAACTGAACGAACTAAAATGGATATAACGAATTTGTACTGGGAGCTGAAAACTATATGTTTTTTTTTGCATTTTTGTGTTGATTGCTTAATTGTGCAATGCAAATTCACCGAACAGCATTACTTGAGAGGTTTATAGGCGTTTAGGTCAACATATATTTAACCACAAGTACTGCATTAGATGTTGGTTAAAAAGGAAAAATTAGTAGAGGAAGAACTATTTTCGAAATTGCCCAGCGAATGAAGTTGACGCAAGAAAATTTTATTGCATAGTAAAATTAGCAAAGATAACCAATTAAATAAATTTTGCAGAATGGGAAGAATATGTCTTTTCCTTTTCTTCTTCTTTTTTATATGCATTTAATCAATAACGTTTTTAATATTAAAAAATTTCCTATTAAGTTTCTTTTGTGAAGCATTTTTTGTGGAATGTTTTTTTTTCGTTAAAACAAGTAGTTTATTGAAACGTCATATTTTACAATACATAAGCATTTAATTGTATTTAAATTGCCAATAATTTACAATTCGTTTAAAATTTCGTGTTCAGTTTACAGAAGTGTTCATCAGTCAGCTGGAACGTATACTAGAAAACAGTTTTTACAAGCAACTTATGAAATTATTAACTTCCTAAGCAGTGTACAAGACTGGATCAATTGAGTTAGCCTTAATGATGTAATGTAAGTTTTTAAGTATTAACAATTCAATTAGGAAAATAAGAAAAGTATTACTTTTGGTACGATTTACATCTCAAAGCGCAAAAATATAGACATACCATGTTTGACTATTTACAAGTATCAAATTAGAAAATTGTACAAAAATTATTATAGCTAAGACTTTTCTCAGTTAAGTAAAAATGTAAATAGAAAGATAAAAGTATATTTAAGAAATTATTATCTATATAGAATCTTATGCAGAGGAAATTTGCATAAGATTCATATAATACAAGTAAAAGTTTCAGATAAAATTACGAAAAGCTTTAACTAATAATTACACAGCTCTATTTAAAAAAAAAAGATTTGTATCAATGTAAAAGGTTTAATAGAAGAAGAAGGGATTTTTATTATTACCTAAGGCTGTAATAAATAATATCCAAACCAGACATTAATATTTTCATATCTGTAGGCAAATTATTAATATTATCAATATGTTTTCTGGAATATGTGTCAGAATGCGAAGTAGGAGAAAAAAATGCTGACATATCTTTCAGGCATGAATGCACCACATGAAGAATAGAAGATAAAGGAAAAGGCGTCGGCAGGTTCCTTTTCCTGTAATCAATCGATATAAAACTAAATTAGTAATCATAGACTCTTAAAAAGTAAAATATTTTCTCAACTAAATATTGGCTATTCGGAAAGTAGTTTTTTCCCAACAGAGGGCTTAATTATACTTTTTCACAGACACAGCATAGTCATTAATATTTTGACAGCTGATATAGCAAGGCTTGTTTGTAAAAACGTTTGATTCATTCTACGCAGTAGTTTCTGGTTGATGCCCTTTCAAATATGGAAAAAGAAAAATCAGCATTTTCGGCATATTTTACTTTTTTCTCTATCGGAAAGGTAAAAATGCTGTTCAAACAAGATAAAATTTATCTAACGTGTATAGAGAAGATGTATTGACAGAACCTCCAGTGTCCAAACTGGTTTGCAAAATTTCGTTCCGGCAGTTTTGATCTTGAAGATGCACCACGTTCTGGAAGGTCAACTGAAGCTGATGGAGATCTTAAGAATATGAGGAACCCATATGTCTAACTCTGAGATTAAACCCAGTCTTTTCAAATGACAACGAACAGTCGAATTCGATAAATTTAATATCTCAGCGATCTCACAAGTTTTCATTTGCCGATTTGCATCAATTAATGCCTTGTGTCTTCATTAGCTTGAACTGGCTTTCCAGAACGTGGTGCATCTTCAAGATCAAAATTGGTGGATTGAAATTTTGCAAACCGGTTTTGGTACTGGCGTTCTGTCAATACATCTTCTCCTTACATACGTCGGATTTTTTTTTCTTATTTTAACAATATTTTTACCTTTCCGAATGTAAAAAAGTAAAATATGCCATAAAATGCTGGTTTTCATTTTCCACATCTGAAAGAACACCGACGAAAACCTGCTGCGTAGAATCAATCGAACTTTTTCACAAACAAACCTTCATGTATCAGCTGTCAAAATATATAATGATTATGCTGCTTAAGTGTGATATTGGCTGTGAAAAAATACAGTTAAGCTCTCTTTCAGGAAAAAAAAAAAAAAAAAAAACCAAATTTACTTTCCGAACAACCCAATTAGATGAAAAAAATCCAAACAATGAGAAAAAAATTAAATTTTTTTATTTTGAACTTAACTAATTGACTAATATTTTAAATGCTGCACTTTTTTTTTTCTGTTCATCTTTCCAGATTCAATTAATGCGTTCCAGAAGTATCCAGATTAAACGATTATAAAAGACAAATGCAACGCGCTTGTGAAATGTAATACTTAAAACAGTTTTGCAGCTATGGATTGCTCTGTTTTGTGAATCCCTAGTTATCTGACATTTGAACGAGTAAATAAAACTACCTTTATGAAATTTCCTATCTTGACACTTTACAGCTTCATATCTAGAGAATTCAAAAATTTTGCTTTAATTTTACCGTCCAAAACAGTGGTAGGAAATAAAAATATTTTGTTAAACTTATGGATTGCTAACTTTTTTCCAATATAATTACTCGATTAATTAAATTAGTCGTTCTGTGCAAAATTTAAAGGTTCTTTGTCTTGCTGCAAGTTCCATAAATATCTCAGCTGCCACAATTTTTAATAATATATAATTTTAATAATAATATAACCATTAGATACCGAAAACGTCTTATCTGGATTTAATCTGCGTAGTTAATTACATAACTTAAGTTGTGTAGTAACAAAAATTCGACTGAAAAAGTTGTCTAGATTGACAAAAGTAAACACGTAATATTAATCATAATTGTAAACAGATTCTTTTACATAAAAACTGTCATATTAATATTTAAAAATCAATATATTTTCAAATGATATAAATACGAGTCTTTAGAATTCGGCAAAAACTATCTTGATGAACAAAAGAGTTTTATTATCCGCTTTAGTTATCTGAATAATTTCCTAACAATAGTTTTGAATTATTTTTTAAGGTTCAATATGTTATTATTATGTGCAAGCATTTCAGGCATAAATATTTACTTTTGTGCCCTAAACTTAGAATTTATTTCCAATTTTAGCACAAAGCAATTTAGTATGAAAAGTTAGAATACCAAAACGAAAAAATATATGGAAATTTAGAATAACATTAAATGCAAAATCTATAGATCCTTTTTAAAATAACAGAGAAAAAATGTTTATATCCATTTACAGAAATATTAATGAAAATTTATTCAAGATATTTTTATTTAATCTTATATAATTTAAAATTTAAAAAGTTAGCTGAAAAATTGTAATCTCACCAAAGTTAGAGTAATAAAAGGCTACTAAATGAAGCTTACATAAGCAAAACTATAAAAAATCTGCCAGCAGCAAGAAGCACAGTAGTACTGCGTACTTTAAACGCTTTTTCAACCAGTTTAATAGATTGCTGGAAAAGGGAGCATCGAATTGAACCAGAAGAAAGACACTGGTCACTGTGGAAAAGAAATGGTAAAAATAAGTGTAAAGTAAACAATAACTAAAACATAATATGCTTTCGTTAAAGGTAATTGCTTTTTAATATTAAGTAATGAATTCCTTAAGGGGTGTTGGAAGCCAAAAATCTTTCAAAAATGGTGATTTGGGATTTTTGCATTTTAAAAATTCTCTACACTTTTAGCTTTGTAAAAATACACACTTTAATCTCTATGAAAATTAGAAATGTAAAAAAAAAATCTTGTTTTAATTTATCATCGAACGCTTTGATCAATGAAGATTTTTACATGAAAATGCGTTTTTCTCCGAATAAAATAATTATCACTTTTTTTTTTTTTTTTTTTTTTGAGAAAAGTACTAAATTTTACTATGCCTAATAGAATATTCTATAAATTACTCTAAAATTCAAAATATTTCAAAATCTCCATTCAGCATAATTAAATAGGTGTGCTTTAATTATACAAAAATTTTCTAACGTGTATCTACAGCAGATCTTGAGAAAAGGTATAGGGAAAATGCCAATGTCCAGTATAGGGAGTTCCGACTCTCCTAAGTTATTATATTGTTACGAAATGTCCAGCACGGTATGACAGCTTCCCTGCGAAGCGGCTTTAGGCTTGCCAGATTTGGCGTGAAATCGGCCATTTGGCGACAAAAATGGCGATATGCTAGACGCAGCGAGAACATTCTAGAACGAATTCTTACAAGTTTGGTCCAGAATGTTTTCAAAGGCAGGCCAAAAGTTATATAAACCCTCCCTTGCACGCGGAGTAGCAGTGTATCGTGAGTTTTATCGTGAAGAGTATCTTGAGTGTGTTAAGCTCCAACGATCGACCGAGTCGGGAGCTGTATCTTAGTGTTTTGGCGTGGAGCTGTCTTCACCGTTGTAGCCTGATAGCTGTGCTGCTGATTGTTCAGCGTGTTATTTAGCTGATTTTTTTCAGCATGTATTTTTCAGCTTGTTTATCAGCGTAGCTTTTCGAGGACTGTAACGCGTCTTTGGAACTGTCACACTGACGAATAAATTGTATTTTGATTCTTCATCAAGAGTTGTCGTCAATTACTCTAAGTGATTAAATATTCATCATAATCGAAATGATTGTAAATCGTCATTATTGAATTTTAACCTCTCTTTAAAGTATCTTATGTTCCCCAAAAAACTTTGTGGAGTTATAGATGATAGCCATTGATGTAAACTTAACATAACAAAATAAGAGTTTCAAGCTTAAAATCTGATTTTTGCGCCCTGTTTCATTCTGAAATCCCGACAAGGTACCAATTGTTCTATCTGCTTTGGTTCGCATTTGTGACTAACTATTTATCCTAAGGGACTATTTATCCTAACTATTTATCCTAGGGCAATAATGCTGAATTAAATGTCATACTTTATATTTTAAGAAAACTGACAGTTTTAAAAGGGGGGATGTTTGTTTCTCCCATTTTCAAAAGAGGGGAATTTCTTTCAGAACATTGTAATATTTTAAGTTCTTCGTTCTGTCATTTTTTTTTTTTTTTCATTTTTAAACATCCAGAAATTTACAAATTAATGTAATAAAAGAAAAGAGGAGTCAAACAGTGCATTAGCTACAGCAGACGGTAGTTGATTCACTGCTGTTTTCCTATCATTCGCGCGATTACCAGTTGCTCTTATATAATGGATTAAAATTGATACCTTGTAGCGACATTAGTTATTGTTTGGAAGCAGAAGAGATGAAAAATGAGCATCGCCTTCGCAAGGACTCGAACCACGGGCCTCTCGAATACGCGCCAAGCGTGTTGACCACTACACTACGAAGACATGCTAAGAAGCCGGAAGAAATAACTTAAATAAATATGAGTGAAAGTTCTCCAATTTTTCAGTAAGATTTAGTTGTTGTTGAGAAACTTAGTTGGGAATCTTCCTAGAATCGACATTTCAGAGTATTATTAGTTATTGAATAGCTACTTCTTGTTTATGGATTAGAAATTAAGCTATTGATTATTTTTGACTTGCTGCATGAGCTTATATTGTACTTAAAGAAACTATGTTTATATTTGGAATTATCTGTGTTATTTTTATTTAACACTAATTTTTATTCCGTGTTATCATTAATTATAGTAATTAAAATAGTTATTAGAATTGGTTTAGTTTTAAATTTTCTTCTTTTAAATTAAAGCATTAGTACTGACTATTTGCACGCCCAAGTGGGGCCATCTGTGAATATATATGAGTTAAAATAAAAGAGTATTTTAACCCTTCTTCTGTTGTTCAAGACCCAGTAGAACTTAGCGAAGAGTCGCTTCGCAGTTCTAGTAAGTTCTAACAATAAAATAATTTAGCTAGAATAATATAGTGTGGTGTTACATATGGCTCTATTGGAAAGATCAATCCAAACATATAAAACAGCTCAAGTATCACACAAGAACAATGATATATAATAAAAAAATCTGATGTGTACACGACATGACTTCCTTGCACGGAATATTAAATTATACGCATTTTTTCTTGCATTTCATTTAAACTTATTGGATGAATTAAATCTACATCGTCAATAGCGCATAAACCACAATAGAATAAATGCACACGAAAATTCACTATATTTGTTTACCATAGCGACACTCTGGAGCTAGGTTCACTTAACAGTGTTACATTTCGTAAATATTATAACTCAAAATGCATATAAATTTATATCATTTGAAGAATTATCCAATCGTTGCCAGATGTTCCATTCAAACACTATAATAAATCTAAAACGAAGTATAAAGAAATTAAGCAAACAAAACAAAAAAGGAACAGTTTTTTCACGACGATTCAGTATTTATCATTCAATTAATTCAGTTCTCACTTTCCGACAAGGCAAAAATACATAAAAACTCAAAATATCTATATTAAAAATTACGAAGTAAATCTGAAACACTTATTTCCTCGAATAAATTCCAGAATGATTTAATTCGCAATAATAAAAGAAGACGTTATCTTTGTTGTTGCGAAGCTTAGTTTCTCTAGATTGGCAACAAATCCTCTATTTTGCCAAGTTTAAAATGTAAAAAACATGTCTGCCATCGCAAAATTCATTAGGCTTAGGTTAACTTAAACCAGTTTTAAATTGTTGATAACTCCACAAATATTGCATGAAGATTTACTAAAGACATAAAAACCTTAACCGGAAGATAAGAACAACATAATTCAATCATTTTTAAAGCAAAAAATGCACAATTTACAAACATATAAGAATAAAGAAACTGAGCTCACTGAGCCGAGTAACAGAGTGGATATATACTATATACATACATTTATATACTTTTTTTGCGGCCGATTGCAACCAAAATACGAGGTGCACATCTACGTGTTATATAATAGCAGTCCTACATACAAAATTTCAACGTTCTGAGGCTACTCGTTTTTGAGTTATGCGAGCTACGTACGTACGCACAGACACCACGAAAAATTCTGTTCAGAATTCATTTTAAATCAGTTTTATATTTTTTTTTTTGGGGGGGGGGAAAGAGTCCTTTATTCTGTCCTTACTTGCGGATTGCACGCAAAAACATTATTAAATTGCATTGGATTGTGGTAAAAATCGATATTTTCTTTGAAATATGATACCCGAAATTTTTCGCGATTACAATACTTCCTTTTTTTTTCGTACAAGGAAGTAAAAAGAACAAACATTTAAAAAAAAAAAAAGAATCAGAATAAGTGAACATGACAACAAAAGTAAAAGTTACAAATTCAAACAACAAAGAAAAGAACATAAGAGATGTAGTCTTTACAAGGAGTTCATGAAAGCTCTGGCATTTCCGTATAGTTTACTTATCTCACTCTTTATTTGAGACTCTTTATCTAGTTCCGGGCATATAAGAAGATACTCTGCATTTATGATACCCGAATTGAAAATTTGGCACATACTAGATGGAATATATCAATTTTATTAAAATGATATGCCATGCAATCGTGGCCTGTTTTGCAGTCTGAAGTTTGTCACAGGCTCTTTACGTGTTTTTTTAAAAAACCTTTTACGTGTTTCCTGAATGTTAGCCCAGGATTTGCCTGTTGATTTTACTGTCTGGTCAGATTTAAGAGTATCCATTAATTTCTCAAAAATATGCCTTTTAAGTGACTCTGGAGGAAGTGTTTTGCCATCTTGTAGCTCAAGTGTTCCTCTCTTGGCTATAGTCTGCCGTTTCATTACAGTCGATACCTACATGTGAAGGAATCTATTGAGAAACGACTGTTTTGTTGTATTTATAAAGAAAGTTCAAGGTTTGTCTTATTTCTGAGATAATCTGGGTATCTGTGTCATGATTTATAACTACAGCCTGGATGGTTGCTTTGTTCGTCAATCGAATGGTTAAAGCGCTTTTTTACAGTTATATATATATATATAGAGAGAGAGAGAGAGAGAGAAAGAGATGAAACTATAAAAAATACAGATAGATATATATATATTTTATATATAGCTTCAATTTATCTTGTACTATCGAAGCATTTGTCTGACTCGTGGCTTGGCACATTGCTTATTTTCAGAAATGTTATTATTTGACGTTCCGCAAGATCTCTTAATTTATTTTTCAAATTAAAAAACAGTATATTGACTAAACTGAGCAATTTAAAATCAATATGAATTATTTTTGATAATTTAAAGCTTTATTTGATTTTATTTATTACTATTTTTTTTTTTTGTATTCTTCCTAACTGATGTGATACATATAACATGTAATTAAAGTATTTATGATATACCTAATTAATTATTTCTAAAATAAGCATCTTTATTAAGCACTGTAATTAAGGAAAGAATTTACTGACATCATATATTAGTGGAAAGCAGAGATATTATTACTTTTCTATTATGCTTTATTTTCTTATAATTTTTTACTTAATATTCATTTAAATTCATTCACTAAGAAATTTATGTATGTACAGAGAAAACAATATTACACGCTGAGAAAAACAAAGGGTCGCTGGGGAGAAATTTTCGGGGACAGGAGAGGACGGCGAAAGGGTTAATGCGGTCTCTAGGTTCCTATACTTATAATTGAGAACGTTTTACCCTCCTCACGCAAAAATAAAATTAGCAGTTTGACACCTGTATGACAAAAACTGAGATATTTAATTTCAAAATTTGCAATTTTTAATGTCATTTTTAATTTGCTTTGAGGGATAATATTTCGAGGAAATAAGTTTAAATGAAGAGCAACAAAAATGTGCATAACTTAATATGCCGTACAAAGAAGACATATGGTGTCCGCATCAGAATGTTTTTACTAAATTATCTTTAAAGCAAGTTTTTCTTAACCATGAACATGATCAGCATTGCAAAAGACTGATTGTTAAGCTAAACCTAATACGAATACTTATGTAAATTGCTTAGATAGTTTGAGATTAAGCCTTGTAAGATTATTTTTCAGCAGTTGTTTCATGAAATTCTTACTTGAATTCGAATTTTCAAAATTAAGTTCCCAGCATTTCAAACTTGTTTGACTTGTCTGCACTATAAATTTATGACTTTCAGAGAATTATTTTACAATAACCAATAAATCTCGATCTAAGATTGTAGTTGTTTTCAGTTTCCAACAGATTTTGTCGAAATAAAATACTTTTATTATTTTTTTTTTTATTTACAGCCTTCGGGAAAGCAATCCTTTGTATTCCTGTCAGTACGCCAATATGAAGAACACATCTTCGATTTTGATATATGATCACTATTTTTCTTCATATTTTGATGTAGAAATGCTGGAAATTTCTTAAATTTTCATAACGTTATGTTGATACGAATGAAAGCGCTTAGAAATCTTGAACTAATAAATTTAGTTTGTGCTTTGTAGCTAGAGTTTTCTTTTATTTTGCCCTTAGAAAATTACTGCCCGAGGGATTGTTCAACTGAGTGATTTCAAAAATAAATTTTAACAGCTTCGACGCCCTTATAAATACTGTTGCCTGGATTAATCCCTGAAGTTTTCAGCACTTCGCTGCAAGAGCAAAATAAACCACATGCAGTCGAAATCGGCTTATAACAACCCCCCCCCCCCCGGAAAAAAGGACGAGCATGTCCGCTCCGGCCGATTTGCTATACATTTAACGTTATTTTATACCGTTATAGCGAACTTCTGAAGATATTAAAATAGGATATAACAAATTATATATATATATATATATATATATATATATATATCTTCGACTGAAACCTTTTTGTAATTTTCGTATTTTTCAGAATTTCTGCAATTTTAACGAAATGATTACTAACTCTAAAAATCATCCACATTTAGGATGTCAGAATGCACATTGCATCCGTAAAGGAAAGCACCTTTACATTGCTTTTCTTTTATGTTCAATACCACTTTTCTCTCTTTTCTAAAAGCGAAACAGATAGATTCCCAATCTAGGAACGGATCTAGTATGGGAACCCAATCTAGGAGAATGAGGACACAATAAGCAAACCTTAGGACACTATATGGCTTTCTTTGCATATGGTGTGCGTGACCATTAAAACAAAAACCATAAGTGAATTCTAAGATTCCTTTCAAATTCTTTGACTAAGTCGTCAGACCCGAGCTCCATTCAAAATTGATACTATGATGGAATTTTGAAATTTTTCGTTTTTTGCAAAAAGATGAAGTATGTTTTATTAAAAATTTTTACTCTATCATATTATAATTCCATCATACTATAACTATAGCAATTTAATTTAAAGAAAATCACATGTTTCTTTTTCCCCTTTTAGAGATCATTCTCCGCGCTTTTCCATCCCTTTAAGGAGCTATGAAACTCGGTTTTTAATGAAGTAAGCAGAACGTTCGGCAATGCATTTCAGAAAAGATCGTTTAGTAAATGGCATTATACCAAATCTCTCGAAGCTATGTAAAGTAGTTTTCTTAACAGGCAACAGTTTGGTTTTGCTAACTAATAAAATCAAATAACAATGTGAAATCTTGAAATTAATTTTTGCCACCTTTCCATAGAGGTAATTTTCTTGAAATGCTGTATCTATGCTATTTGCGATGACAATTAAATATTACAAGAGTGTTTTTCAAACACAGAAGTAATTTGTTTTTATTTAGCACTGAATTTCTTGCATATTCTTTGTTAGAGATTAAAGGTCACAGAATTTTGATTCTTTTAACCCTGGATAGATTAAAAAACAGTCTTAAATAATATATTTTCATTCAGTATCTCTATCATCATCTTTTAGACAACAATTTATGAAATTGTGAGTGTCCTCTCAAATAAATGTTAAATGGTCACTGACAGAGACGGAATGCCGTTAGGCGGCAAATATTCCAGAAAAAAATTACAGGGTAAAAATGCATTCAATAAGAAGAATTCAGTATAATTCTGAAGATAAACTGGATCTGCCTTCGCTGTCAAATTCTTTAATTTATTTTATAAATAATAGTATTTAGACAAAATTTGGACAAAAATAGACAAAATTTGAAAATTGTATTAAGGAAAAGATGGGACACTGCTGGCCATTAACATTGCAACACCATGAAGGAAAGCAAATACAAAAAGATATTTATTATACGTAAACAGAACGGCAGGAAGACAAAATGAATAAATTTGTAAGCAGTTTGAGGGTGTACAGCGGTGCGAAATTAGTGGAAACAGCTGCCACCCCGACAGCTAAAACGGCCCGTAAGATATATTAAACAACATGCATGTATTAAATTAATCTGTCTTTTAAAACATTTTCCTAAACGCAAAAAAATTCTCACGGTGACAGCCTGTAAAAGTGATCATATTTCTGAAAACATAATTAAATAACGATATAAGGTATTTTCTCCCTCCTTCAAGCATGCCTTCATAACGTAACGGTAGCATACTCGTCGCATATTCGAGAGGTCCAAGTTCGAGTCCTGGCTAGAGCATTGTTCATTTTGCAAATCTCCTGCATCAAAAAAAAAAAAAAAAAAAAAAAAAAAAAAAAAAAAACTTATGGCTCTACAGTGGCGTCCGAACTAAAAGGCATTCGACTATAATTCGTCACCATCAGGATTTGGCAAGTAGGTCCCCTTCTTCCCAGTCGCCCTTTAAAAGATGGAGTATATAAGGTATTTTCTCCCTCCTCCAAGCACGCCTTCGTGGTGTAACGATAACATACTCGGCGCGTATTCGAGCAGTTCAGGTTCGAATCCCGGCGAGAGCATTGCTCATTTTTCACATCTCCAACATTAAAAAAACTTAATGACTCTAAAACGACACTAAACTTAATCTATAATTATATTCTCTAAGGCGACCACCTTCACAGAAAATTACCGATCAGTCAGTCTATATACCAGTTCACCTATTCATAGAGCATTAAAATCATCTGAAACAATGAATGGTCATCTTAAAGGGATTTTCTCTGTTTACGAGGCATATACTTCTAGCATACTTATATTACATTCGAGTTGCTTTAAAGTTTGAGTGAAAGAAACAAAATAGTTTACTGAAACTATCAGGTTCAATGTTCCGTCTTACTTTCTTTGGGAACATGCAAGGACCTGACTCGGAACAGAGAGCTTACTAAAGCTATGTTCAATAACTGTGGGAAGTAGACAGGATACACAAGAAGGGTATACAAAACCCTTTATTTTTCTCTATTTACAATAACTTCCGTACTTCGGAATACAAAGACCCACTACTTGTGGTCTAAACGTAAAAATATAAAAATAAAACTAAACTCTAATTTAACTTTAAAATAATAAACGTGGAAGATTGGCCTTATATTAACAGGAAGCCGTATGTAGTACAGAGAACTGTGAACACTACAATACGTTTAAAGTTATCAAGAGGATTAAACCTCTGGCCTGGAAGGCAACCAGCAACTGAGTAAAACTTCTAAGGTAAGCGGCCTGCTTCGACTAACTGCTTCCTCTCTCTCGCTTGGCAAAAGGCCACCACTTAAGTACTTGGCGTTCGCCAGACAAACTTTGCATAAATACGTTAACGCTTTTAATTCTGGCCGGAAGTAGAAAATAAGAAGTGATAGTAAAGATTTAAAATAAAATAAACGTTAGTAAAACTTAAGATCCTTACATACTTCCCGCCAGAGTTAATTAGTTTGAAACTGAGGTCTAAAACGACCTCGTTGAAAACTTTTAGCTGTAGAATCTAACGCGAGGCCAATCTTTTACAAACATTTCTCACTAGAAACTAGAAATTTAAAAAAAAAGAAATTTGTTTTTACAATAGCAGCTCCAAGGACACGCAATTTTTTCATCTGTACTGCATCTAAACAGGGGCTTTTTATTCAAATCTGGTTCCTTCCAGAGATCTGGAAGGAAAACTAGTTTAATGAAATGTTACACAATGAAATGGCAAGTAACATGCATATTTATATTTCTCTTAACATTCTTATTTCATTCATGACTATTTTAATTATCTCTCCCCGTGCTCTCTGACATGTGTTGTAAAAGAACACCAAACACGAATGTGTTTATGTATACGTGTTCAACACTTCCTCCTACAATCAAAACACTAACGTGTTAAAATTCAACATACCAAGACCTCGTAACACACCCTAACTTCAACTCTAAACCCTGAGGTACTATTCTGAAAGTGGCTAACTCTGAAGTGTAGCGTCAGAGAGCCTAACTACATTCAATCAACCTTTAACACATATTCACCATGATTTGGTCTTTTTACAGTCACACGAATAAAAAAAAATTTTTAACATTACTTTCACTTTTACCATATCACGGTATTTCTTAACATTTAAAATAACAGTTCACATTGTATATAAGAACATATTAACATGCCGTTAATTTTACGCATTTGAAAACATACATTAGTAGTACATTGTTAACTTCTATTCTTTTCAAAGCAAGTGCCAATTCTTCTACATTGAAATACTACATTTCAAAAAGTCTTTCAGACTAAAACTTCTTTCTTGCCAGAATGTTTTAAATAAAATTTATACAATAACTTTTACAATATTTAAGTCTTTACATATTCCTATTATACATCAACTTTAGTTTTACGCGCGAGTAATTGAAAAACATAATACCAAAATCGGTAACAACTCATTTCTCGCCTTTTTGGCGATAAAGGTAGACCTCGCATGAGGTAAAACTTCTTGAAATCTGCCACTTGCAGTAAGAATGAAAGATTAACTTAATTTTGCAAAATAACATAAAATTTTACTTATCTTTGTGATATTCGGACATTCTTTTCTGAGCCCAGTCCTGGAAGGTAGCACAGATTCTCGTTTGATTTATCCTCCTTCTTGTGCGGGCTCGCCCTTCAGTGCCTTCCTCTAGAAGCTTTCTTTTTTCTCCAGATCGGTCACCCTTGAATACCTTCTTTTTCGCCTCTGCCTGTGGTATTGGCCGTTTGATGGCAGCTGGTCTTGGCGGAACCGGGAAACTTCTTTCGCGTTCCTTGGACCTCGTTGCTGGCCGTTCAAATTTTCCTTGTAACTTTTCCTCCGCCGCTGGTGGCCCTTCCGCAGTTCGGCGACATTTGCTGCGGAAAGTCCTGTCGGATGAGTAGATCTTCCGTTTTAGAGCCGGATTATAGTTGCTGTCATTTCTCCTGGCTCTCTTTGCATACGTTGTCCTTCTCCCTTCTTCATTCTGGGGGTGTTCGTGAGCTCTCTTTTCTGGACGGTGGAACGGCTTCTTTATCTTGTTACCTTCAATTTTCCCGCGGGGAAAGTTTCTTTTCACTTGCTCCTGCCTTTTAATGGCTTGCCCTTGTACTTGTCGTTGTTCCACCTCTGGAGCTTGTGCCTGCCGTGTCTGCCGTGCCGGATCCTGCAAAAGATCTGTAAATATTTGCATTTTATTACGATCATAGTAGGGTTTGATTTGATCAATGTTTGCGGAGCAGGTGAAATCTGCTCCGCAAACATTGTAAAGCAAATTCATTGATATAGTTATCCCAGCTGTTATGAAAATTTTTAACATAACTACGGATAATTTTCACTATATTTCTATTGACCCGTTCCGCTATATTTCATTGCGGCCGATACGGGACCATTTTTAAATGACGTATGCCCAGTTTTTGGCACATGTCTTCAAATACATTACTTACAAATTGAGGACCATTATCCGATATAACTTTTAGGGGCGCCCCGTATTTTAAAATATATTTATTTAAAATATAATCAGTAACTAATTTCGCGGAGGCTCGTTTTAAGGGAACAATTTCGGTCCACTTACTAAAATGATCAACCATAACAAGGAGATAGCGACTTTTATTTAACTGACTTTTTGGGAAAGGGCCCAATAAATCGATGCAAATTATTTCATTTGGAAATTCGGATTTAATACTATTTAGAAACCCGGCCGGGCGGAAATTAATATAATTAACTACTTGACATGTTGGGCAGGACTGGACATACGCCCTTGTTAACTTTTGCAGTTCAGGAAAATAGACTGCCTCGCGTACGCGTTGGATAGTTTTTCGAATACCAGCATGAGAAGCTAAAGGGCTGTCATGGAGCTCCTGCAGGATATTTAATCTAAGACTAGCTGGGATAACAGGTCGAAATTCGTTGTTGGAATTCGTAGTTTTTGTATAAAATAATAGACCATCTATTAGTTCGTAATGGGCCGCCCTATTTCTTGTCGCCACAATATCTTGGTGGCTAAAATTTTCAGGATCCTTTAAATACTCATAAATGCTTCCAAACTCAGGATCCTTACCCAGTTCGGTTATTACAGTTTCTCGGGAATTTATTGTACATGCTGTGAGCATTGCCACCTTTACAGTATTACCTTCTTCATCTATTTTAATTCTGGATAGGGCATCTGCTACGATATTTTCCTTTCCGGGGGTATGCTTGATTACCAGATTATATTCTTGTAGCTTGAGTGCCCATCTTATTAACCTTGGGGATAAGTTTTTCCCTGAGTACAATCTAGTTACCGCCGCATGATCAGAGTACACTGTTATTGGCGCCTTTCCAAAATAGACTCGGAACTTTTGCACTGCTAACAGAACTGCAAGTGCCTCTCTCTCGGTCGCGGAATAGTTTCTTTGTGTTTGATTTAAAGTTCGGCTTAAAACTGCCACGGGCTGTTGATTTTGCGAAAGTACCGCTCCTACCGCATAATCCGAGGCATCCGCTGATATTTCTAAATTCTCATCCTTTTCAGGAAATTTCAACACAGGGGCTTGCGTTAATGCTTGTTTTAATTTTTCGAAAGCACTATTGGCTTCGGCCGTCCACGAGAATCTTGCCTTTTTCCTTTTTAATTTTAACAGTGGTTCAGCAATAGCTGCAAAATCTTTTATAAAGGACCTATAATATGAACAAAGTCCTAGAAAAGAAGAGAGCTTCTTCGGCGTGTTTGGAGTCGGATACTTTTGTACAGCGATTATTTTTGATTCGTCTGTCTCGATTCCTTTCTGAGATATTTTGTAACCTAAATATTTTAATTCAGGGGCTGCAAATTTGCACTTTTCGACATTAACTTTTAGACCGGCCTCATTTAATAAAGAAAACACCTGTCTTAAATCCTGTACATGTTGGTCTAGATTATCACTAGTAATAATGATATCGTCTAAATAGATAAATGTGGACTTTCCAAGAACAGGCGTTAACACAATGTCCATACATCGCTGAAATGTTGCCGGTGCTCCTGAAAGGCCAAACGGCATACGCAAAAATGCATAAGTGCCAGACTTGGTTATAAAAGCAGTCTTAGGCACGTCCTCAGGCCTAACCCCTATTTGAAAATAACCAGTCGTTAAGTCTAAAGTCATCATATATTTGGTGGATGTTATGTTCCTTAGAATTTCTTCAATAATAGGTAACGGATATACCGGATATTTAGTTATGGAGTTTAATTTACGGTAGTCAATTGCGAATCTCCACCTTTTTGGATGTGTCAAAGGATAGTCATTATTTTTCTTACATAAAACCACCGGGCTAGCATAACTACTTGAGATGGGCCTTATGATCTTTTTACGTAGCATATCGGTGATATGCCATTCTATAATTTTTTCCTTATTCTTATCATACCGGTATGCTTTGTGGCGAACTGGCATTGAATCTCCGGTGTCAATACTATGGTTAGTAACCTGAGTAAATCCTGGAATATCACTAAATAACGAAGCAAATTCACTTACCACTTGTCGGATTCTTCGTTGCTCTTCATGAGGCAGGTGGTCAAGGTTTAACATCGGCGGTTCAGCCTTTTCTTCACGAACTGGTTTCATCGTCATCTTAAGGGACGCTTCATTAAAATCCAGCGTTGCTTGTGCCTCTGAAAGAAAATCTATTCCTAAGATAATATGTGCTTGCAGATTCTTTACTATGAAAAACATAACCTTTACTTGTTCGTCCTTGATACGGACATACAGCGGTAATTTACCTATACACTTACATCTTTCTCCTTGCGCAGCTAACACTGTCGTATTATCCGAATTATATATACAATATTTCCGAAAATACTTCCTAAAAAAATCTTCTGCCACACAGGAACTCTGCGCGCCTGTATCCAGGAGTGCGGTGGCTGGGATATTATTCACCAACACATCAATCTTCGGAAGAGTCAAATTTTTCACCATTACTGTATTTAACTTGAAGGAAGAGGGGTTTCCGTGGCTTTCGGATTTCCGCACCCTGCCGTCAGCAGAAATCCGTTTTAGTTTAAATTATTTTTCATTTCCGTGCTTTCCTTCTTTTCCACTGGCCTTGAGACTTTTTTCCTGGATTGCTATTGAACTGTCGACGTTCGCCGGCTGTTTTTGAATGCTCGGGTTTCCTTGCCCACTGATTCGCTTTGCTTCCGTAGCCGTGTGCTTGAGTTTGCTGTAGTCTTGGCGCACCAAATTGGTTTCGCTGTTGATATTGGCGTCTTCTTTCAATGTCCGCCGTTCTTCTACTTTCAAACTGGAATGCTAGCTCAAATAACTTTTCCAGTGTAGTCGGATTTCTTAATTCAATAAAGTCTTGCACTTGGGGCAGTAACCTCGGCAAAATCACTTGAATTATCTCAGGATCCGGACGGTTTCCATACAAGAGTTTGAAGACGTGAATTTTTCTTAAAATAAAGCTTGAGAGATTTTCGATTCTTTGCTGATATATACTGAAAAGTTCCGTTTCTAATTTTGCACGATCCCTTACGACAGGGAAGGCTTTTAGTAGGGCAGTCTTGAAATTTTCTTAAGTATAGGTGGGACTTCCTGCTTGACCCAAGAGACTTCTGCCTATACATTTGAACCAATTAAGCACTTGGCCCCTCAAAGCGCTGGTAGCTAAGGTAACTTTTTGAAATTTGTGCACGGGGTAGAGCATGAAGTGGTCATCCAATTTTTCCAAAAAACTGGTTACCGGTGAGTTTCCATTAAATGTTGCTTCTGGTTTCATCGAAGCGCGCATGGTCTGGACGATGTAACCAAATCCTTCCAGGGCGGCAGCTGGCATTTCTGGATTCTGAGCCGCTTCTGCAGGCAGCACAGGTTCTTCTTGAAACTCGGCCATGGTTATTCTTCTTCGTTGAGCGCCACTATCAGGTTCAATGTTCCGTCTTACTTTCTTTGGGAACATGCAAGGACCTGACTCGGAACAGAGAGCTTACTAAAGCTATGTTCAATAACTGTGGGAAGTAGACAGGATACACAAGAAGGGTATACAAAACCCTTTATTTTTCTCTCTTTACAATAATTTCCGTACTTCGGAATATAAAGACCCACTACTTGTGGTCTAAACGTAAGAATATAAAAATAGAACTAAACGCTAACTTAACTTTGAAATAATAAACGTGGAAGATTGGCCATATATTAACAGGAAGCCGTATGTAGTACAGAGAACTGTTAACACTACAATACGTTTAAAATTATCAAGAGGATTAAACCTCTGGCCTGGAAGGCAACCAGCAACTGAGTAAAACTTCTAAGGTAAGCGGCCTGCTTCGACTAATTCCTTCCTCTCTCTCGCTTGGCAAAAAGCCACAACTTAAGTACTTGGCGTTCGCCAGACAAACTTTGCATAAATAAGTTAACATTTATAATTCTGGCCGGAAGTAGAAAATAAGAAGTGATAGTAAAGATTTAAAATAAAATAAACGTTAGTAAAACTTAAGATCCTTACAAAACGACTGATAAGAATTGTTATCTTTAATTAGTTTTAAAACAATAGTAAAAATTGGCCTATTAGATAATTATTATTGTCAATTTCCTACACAAAATCAGGCGTCTGAACTAGATTAAAAGAGTGATTTCAAAAAGAAAAGAAATAATTTTAGAATTACCTAGAAGCCATACGTGTCAAGAAATTAAAAGCAACACATAACAACCTCCAGTTTCTGACCGACAGAAGATGATGACTTACATCCAAAATTGTTGTCATGCCTAAAAGTGACAGAAAAATTACTTGCAAAAAGCTCTACATTTTACTAAATACTTACAACGAAAGTTAGTAATTTAGCCATATCTTTAATTAATTTAATATGAAAAAGACTTTAAGAAAATAAACCATAAAAGATTTTGTATGAAAAATTCAGTATTACCTCAAGCATATCTTTACTGTCTTCTTTTTCAATCTCAGAACTAATTACGCTATACTAGCTGCATATATTAAAATAAAACTAAGGATGCAATATTTTAAAGAAAATAAAAATTGGAGACATGTTAGTTATCACTGCCACTATTTTATATTTTTCAGATACTCTGGAACTTATTGACTAGTATAACGGGAAGCTCGTCCGGCTAACGTAGGAAAATCTGCAGTTTAAATCGCTGAAAGAGTATAGCTGAATTTTCGAGTTTCTCACCCCCAAAAAATCTAACAGCTGTATAGATTGATCGAACCGTCAAAGGTTTCTCATTGCTTCATATTCCGTGGGTAATATAATTTCAGGACTAATACATATTTCATGAACAAATTATATTCTTTGTAAATAACGTAATAGGTTATTATAAGGTTCTATTATTTTTACTAGTAGTTATTTCAATTCGTTAGCCTTTTCCGTCTTTTCTTATTTCCCTCACGTTTCTTCGCTAGTATGTTAATCAGGGTGGAAGAGAGTTCATTTAAACTTGAAGTAGCGAAAAGTTTAGTTAGAGCGTAGTTTCGCTAATGACAAAAGCATTTTGTTAATTCTACAGCTCTTGAACTTATAATTTCGGTGGCAACGATGCGAAGCTGAGATTCTGTTCATATAATTATCAAGAACAGAATCTCGGCTTCGCATCGTTGCCACCGAAATTATTATTATCTCACCGACTTATGTTTCTGAGTCAATTTGCTAAGTTAAACCGCATTGTGAAGTCTTGCACTACTATTTACATTTGAATTAACTTGTTACGTTATCTTTTAATTTCCTCAGCGCAGGTAGTTGGTGACTGTGTAAGCACATTAAGTCCGTGCCGTCTGCAAGCTATTGTGTTCAATAAAAGAATCTTTTACACCTTTCCTTTGTTGTATTCATCTTCGACTCTTATTGCGAGGAATCGCAATATAGAACTTTAAGTAGATTTAGTTACAGTGTATGTTAGCTAAGAAGACTTACAAGATCTTCCTCCCTTTGGCCACATAAACTCTACTAGATCATACTAAGGAACCTGGCGACTTCTTGCACAGGCAAGAAATAATACCAGCACAGAATAAGAGGGAAAATAACCCTTTATTATTATTATGAACAGAATAATAATTATAATTATTATGAACAGAAAGGCACGTACTTCGTGCTTTACAATAACACCGACAATTTGCGGTAGAACTTAAGAGTTGTTACACAATAAATTCAAGTCTAAAGAGTAGTGCTGGACTAGGAAATTC
Source organism: Stegodyphus dumicola (assembly GCF_044657685.1). Classification (NCBI taxonomy): domain Eukaryota; kingdom Metazoa; phylum Arthropoda; class Arachnida; order Araneae; family Eresidae; genus Stegodyphus; species Stegodyphus dumicola. The sequence goes on along the minus strand of NC_140773.1, from coordinate 223,590,176 downwards.
CGCCTCCTTTTAGAAGTCAGAAATAGAAACGCTTAACTGAAGAAGACGTTACGATAAAGACCAAAGAAGAAGTTGCATTTTTCAATGTGTATTTAAGAAGTTTTCTTCTAAATTAATTCTCATAGCTAATTTTCGTCCATTTTCTATTTGTAGAGGATAGATCAAATCTGCAGACATAATTCTATATTTCTTGGGAAAAAATGACTGAAAAGGAAATGCGATCTATCCGATGCGAGTCATTATGAATATGCTTGAATTTAATTTTCAAGAGTTCAACTTCTCCTCTCCCCAAACACCACCTAAGAGTGTGCTTCTGAAAATTTCGCAACAGCACTTTCTTTGATTCCAAAAGAATCATTCCTATAACTTGGTTTCTCTTCATCTCAATTAAGGATAATAAATGTCACACGTGCAAGAATTCTAACATTTTGCTCACAGTACAGACAGAAAATCACATGGTCGCTTTTCATGGCATTGCACAGTATCACTGATTAGTGACTGTACATAAGTTTTTGCCCTCCAAGGATATTACTGGGCCTCATCAGCTTCCTTATTCAGTAAATTTTTCTCCCTTGTATTACTTCTTATTCCCTAAATTAAAATTGAAACGAGAATAAACCTATTATTATGAAATTAATAAGTTTCTTACAATCTTGGTCGAGTTTCTCAGATATTTTCACTCAAAAAAGCGTATTATCGAGGCTGTTGTAATGCGCAATTAATGTGATCTGAAGGAAAGGCATCGATGCATAAGGATTATAGTTTGAATTATTTGCTGGAAAGTTGATTTCGTTTATTCGCTCCAGAAAACTACCGAGTTTTCTTATGATGAAGAGAATTAAATTTTTTGCCGTATTTTGAGAAAGACAAATATACCCTTAACATGAGATACATTAAAATCAATGAAAAAGTGGTGAAGAATTTTTCATAATAATTGTCACGTAAAATTTATTACATTCTAAATGTTTTCAGTAACTACGTAAAAAAATCAATAGTTCCTCAAATATCTTGGGAGGTTTATCTATTTATTTTTAACTAACAGTTAAGTTGAAAAGCCTTTCCTACCTCTCTTTTCACCCACACTTTTCATGCCAGAATATAAACGAGATAGCGAGAGTTTATTCAGATTAAGGTAGAAGAAAAATGCTATTTAAGCAATAGTTTCAAAAGTTAGTTTTAGAGCATGTCTGCCAATTCCAGGCCGCGTTGTGCCGTGATTTTTAGAGACTTGCGTTAGCGACGTTGAGTGTTCTAGCCATTATGCTTGTCTCGCCGGTTTACTACACAAACCAGAGCTCTTCCTGCGGGTTAAAGTATTCTTTGAGCCGTTAGGCTAATTTACTACATCTTGAAATCTATTACACACCTACTACACACGGAGTTCTATTCTCGCTTTCTTAGCATGCCTTCGTAGTGTAGGGTCAGCATGCTGGGCGCTTATTCCAGAGGTCCGTGCTTCGATTCTCGGCGAGTGCGTTGCTCATTTTTCACATCTCCTGCTTCCAAAAAATTCTAATGTCTCTACACTGGCGCCCGAATTAAAAGGGTGGTGGATGATGATTCTCCACATCCAGGTCCCCTAAGCACCAGACGCCCTTTAAAAAAAGGAGTGCATAAGGCATTTCTCTCACCTTCTTAGCATGCCTTCGTAGTGAAGTGGTCAGCACGTTGGGAGCGTATTCCAGAGGTCCGTAATTCGATTTCCGGCGAGGGCGTTGCTCATTTTTCATATCTTCTGCTTCCAAAAAATCCTAATGTTTCTACAGTACTTTTAAAAGTTTATGTTTCCTAAGAGACATAAACTTTACAATGGGCTTAGTAAATATACGTAGAGCAAACTATTGTACAATGTATAGTAAATTACAATATAGTATATGATAAAATACAATTGCTGTACAGCACTCTTAAAGTATGAAAAAAAAACATAATTAAAAACAATATAGGATGTGCGCTTACCATATATATTATGACATGTTTTGAAGAACAAAGAATAGTGTGACATGAGAACAAGGCAACAAAGAATAGTCCTATAATGGATAAAAAAAATATTAATTGATTAACAGAAATGTGTTTGTTAAAAATCGCACAAATAACTGCAATAAAGTGCAACTAACATGAAAAAAAAAAACATAAAACAATAATTTTTCGATTGGTTTTGAAGAATAAAATGAATAGCATAGCATAAAATTCTAAGGGTTTCCTTTCCTTTTATTATACAGATCTATAGTACTTTATTACCAGTAAAATGACTCGTTTAAGCCAAGCTGAGTCCCTCATGATTATTCCTCACAATTTGTCGTTTTTTGTTTTGAAAAATAAAAATTTAAGGAGATATAATATGAGGTTTTGTTCTCTATAATTTGGAACATCACTAGGAAGGCTTTCTAGACAGAACGAAAATCACGTTCTGTCTAGAAAAGCTTTGAGAACAGTCTTTACCCTGAAATACTTAACATTCAAGATAATTTATTTTTAATTATTTTATTCACATATAATTTTTAGTGAAATGAACTCCCGTCTGAAACAAATGCTTGCCAAAAGACAAAGTTTTATAGGTAATTCGTTGTTTTGCTTCTAAATAGGTCTTTTTTCTCCTCTTCTAGTTCTAACAAACAGGAAATATGATTTAAAAAATGAATTTTCAACTTTTTTTCTCCTGAAAAAGTTTAAAATTTGCAATTTGAGTAACAAATTAGAGCTAACAAGGGATGTGCGAGGCTCTAAAATTGCCAGTTTGTTCAAAGAATCTTAAATATGACACATTTGTGAAAACACTGAGCCGAAAAAACCCTTTTTTTTTTTCAGTTTCATCCCGGAAAAATTACCTACCGCTTAGTCATACAAAATGGAAAAAGCTTTCATATATAGAAATATATCTTTCTTTCGCCCAGAGCACTCGAAGTTTAGAAAAATAACGACATTTTGTTGTTTTTCGTCAATCTTTTATGATTACTAAACTCACTACTACTGAAATGCAGTTGTTCCTTAACGTTAATTTTGAAGCACGAGGAACACGAAAAATTTCGAATTACTTATGCTTTTCAAAAAATGCAATTCTGTGTAGTAAACATAGCAATATTACGTATTTTCTGATAATTTTATTTTAAATTTTAGTTAACAAACGGTGAACATATTTTATCAGTTTCAATTTTGTTACTGAAAAGAATGAACCTTTAAGTTAGCTTTTTAGGACAATTCTGGCATAATGCATCTTAATAGGAGGGTCAACCTAATCAAGCCATTGCGTCAGCTGCAAACGCCTTTTCTGATGCTTCAGTCACAACTTTGACACACCGTTCTATAGCTATGGCTATGGCAAGAGAAGATTTGGAAATCTGTTTGCAGTAATGTGCTAGTCTTTAATAAATTTTTGATATCCTCATCTGTGATATTCCTTAATAGTGGAGGAGGAGGAGAAATATTGCAACTATGCCACCAAATCATGTTGACTTAGTCTATTGCTCTGAACTTGAATTTTGTCTTGGTGGAGTTTTGAACAGTTTTTTCCTTGAAAAGTTATCACGTTTTCAACAATCGGCGAAGCAGTTAGTTCTTTGATATGTCTTTTGTCATCCACAATCATTGTAAGGATTAAATTTTCGAGGTGAATAAAAGATTCCGCTGAAATACTGAGTTGGTGATTTGCAGTAAATTTTGACTTAGATATCATGATGTTATGATGGATTCAAAAATTTCGATTTTAAACTAGAGAAGCACGCTACAATTAAAAATAAAATATCTCTTCTACCTAATTTCAATAATAAGTTTTCGTAAGTTCACGTAAAGTTTAAGAACTCGATCTGTGGTCCATTTGAGGGCGAAAGCTATAAATCTTCTAAAATTGCACCTGATTTTATGGCAGCAGAAATATCACATAAGTATAACTAATCCTTGCTAAACACTGTTCTGTGAGCTTGAAGATTGGAAAATGCAACATGTTCGAAGCAAACCTAAGGAAGTTTCCTGCAACCAGCGAATTTTTTTCGCCCACTGCATTGATAACTCAATGTCCAGTTCGGTCTGGTGGGATAACACCATTATTCAACTACAGTTCAACAACTACAGTTCCATCACTTCCTTCAAAGGAAATCTCACTCAAATGTAAAATTATGGTAGAAACCATTTCTTTAGCAAGTCTTATAGAGGCAGAAACATGGCCAATATATTCTGATCCTAGTCTTTGTATGAGAGAATAAGGGTCATATTTTACAAATTTTTAGAAACGTATTGAATTAATCTTTTTAATTAACATTGTATCGCGTTTCCTTCCTTTAAAATACAGACCACGTACTGTTTCTTAAAAGCCTGACTCTGCAAATTATTTCTATTAGTACAAGTTTTCCTCCGGTTGTTTTGTTTCTGTCAACGACATGAAAAATTTCTAAATCAGTTATCATTTTAAATAGTTACATAATATCTATAATATACACAATACTTACGATTACACAATATAATAACACAATATTTGATAATCATAATCACCCTTTCAAAAGGTTTGTATTTTGTAGTCAAAATAACAAAATATTGCTATTTTTGCAAAAAATCGCGCTTTTTGAGTGTTTTGCGGAAATAATTTAAAATTATAGGTATAAAAAGTTTTTGTGTTTCTGATGCACCAACATTTACATTAGGACCTAAAGCGTTTCGACAATGCTAAGACTACTAAGTATAAACAATTGACGAAAAACCCAGTTTCACCATTAAGCCTTCATTTAAAAAATGAATTTTAAACTTTTCTTCTCATGAAAAAGTTTAAAATTTGCAATTTGAGTAACAGATTAGTGCTAACAAGGGATGTGCGAGGCTCTAAAATTGCCAGTTTGTTCAGAGAATCTTAAATATGACACATTTGTGAAAACACTGAGCCGAAAAAACACTTTTTTTTTTCAGTTTCATCCCGGAAAAATTACCTACCGCTTAGTCATACAAAATGGAAAAAGCTTTCATATATAGAAATATATCTTTCTTTCGCCCAGAGCACTCGAAGTTTAGAAAAATAACGAAATTTTGTTGTTTTTCGTCAATCTTTTATGATTACTGAACTCACTACTACTGAAATGTAGTTGTTCCTTAACGTTAATTTTGAAACACGAGGAACACGAAAAATTTCGAATTACTTATGCTTTTCAAAAAACACAATTTTGTGTAGTAAACATAGCAATATTACGTATTTTCTGATAATTTTATTTTAAATTTTAGTTAACAAACGGTGAACATATTTTATCAGTTTCAATTTTGTTACTGAAAAGAATGAACTTTTAAGTTAGCTTTTTAAGTGCGATGCGCGAACAGAAGATGTAATTTGAAGTGAACATTTTTTTTCTCATTCTGCTTATGTAGACGATAGCCATAATTTCCTAGGTATATGGATAGAAAAAAAAATTTTAATGTTTTTCGGCCCACCCTAGTGCGCACCTTTCAGAAATAAGGAAAAATATTTTAAATGATATGCATATTTTATTTAAATTCTAGAAATGGGCTATATATGCTTTTATGATATAAAAAGAATAAACATAGCAGACGAAAAGATTTTAGTTCGAATGCCTTAGAATTAGCGCTCTGTTTTCAGTGGTGATATTACTGAAAAATCGTCTTCTTTTTTTTAAAAATTAAAGAAACTTTAGCAATGGATCATTTAGCAAAGTCTTATTTAAGTATTCAGAATTTCGATAAAATCGGGGAATCTAAAGCCATGAGCTCCAGTGGTAAATTTTAAATCATTCAAATTTTTTTAAAAAAAATTCCTGTTATTACTAAGTTTTTGAAATTCTTATTGAATAAATGTATTATATTTTAAGTAGTATTTAAGAACGACATAATTTTGTACCAACAACTCGCTTAAACATCCAACAAATTGTTTAAAGCTTAACCTTTAACTGCTGTGAGCGGTCTGAGAGACTGCTGAGGGTTTTCTAACCGTCGTTTCCACCCCTAAAAACGAAGAATGTTCCCTGTCCTTCCTCCTACCTTCCCAAACCCATCCCACAAGGTCACATATCCAGTTTCACACTTCTAGCTTTAGAACCTAAATACCAACGTAAAATTTTAAATTAGGCAAAAAGGCAATATTATATTTGTAGTCATTAGGTTATTTTGAAGCAGAAGACATGAAAAATGTGCACAGCCCTCACCGGGATTCGAACGCTGGACCTCTCGAATACGCGTCGAGTATGCTTCCAGTTACACAATGAAAGCATGCGGAAAGCTGGGACAAAATACCTTGGGCGACTGGGAATTAGAGGACCCATTTGCCAAATTCTTGTGGAGACAAATTATCGGTTAACAGTTTTTAGTTCGGGCACCATTTGTAGAGTCATTCGGTTATTTCGAAGAAGGAGACGTAAAAAATGAGCAATGCCCTCGCAAGGATTCGAGCCCTGAACCTCACGAAGATACGTCGAACATGATTCCAGTTTCAGCACGAAGACATGCGGAAAGGAGGGAGAAAACACCTTCGAGATTTATAATGTATTTCTCCCCCTTCCGGCATGCCTTCGTGGTGTAAAGGTTAGCACTCTCGAATGCGTATTTGAGAGGTCCATGTTCGAGTCTCAGGGAGGGCACTGCACATTTTTCTCATCTACAGCATCAAAATAACCTAATGATTCCAAGGGGTGCCCAAATTAAAAGGTGGTGGATGATGATTCTTGATTCTTCACCACCAGGATTTGGCAACTGAGTCCCCTAATCCCCAGTCGATCTTTAAAAGAGGGAGTATTCAAGGTATTTCTCTTTCTGGCATGCCTTTGTGCTGTTACGGTTAGCACACTCGGCGCGTATTCGAGATGTCCAGGTTCGAGTCCCGGCTAGGACATTGCTAATTTTTTCAAGGTTTCCTGTATAAAAAAAATTCATAATGTCTCCATAGACTTTTCAAATAAATGTCTATTGCTTTCAAGGGCAAATTCTGGTTCCTCTTCCCGGCAGCAAAAATAGCTTTGCCTTTGTGTTAGAAACAGTGATCGGACACAAAGCTTCAAGTGCAAAATATTCTTATTTTTCAAGAAGACAGACCTGTGTCAGCCCAGCCTCGGAAACAATAAAAACTTTTATTTTAAATTTACGCTTATGTAAGTTTAATTTTTGCTTGATTTTACATTGATACTTTAAATAATGTTAGTGCATTATTTTTTAATCAACAACCATTACTTACTCAATTAAAAGGTCATTTTTGATGCATACTGCTTCAAACAATAATTCTAAAAATATAAAAAAATCGTTACTATAATTTTTATACACATTTATATTTAATGAAATAGATCATTCAAATGTCAATGTATCAATCAGATAAATTACACAAACCTGGAAAAAATTTTAAAAAAAGCTTTAAATTTGAAATTCATCGCACCGAATTGTGTTTTTGGTTTTACAATCTGGTCAGAATATAATATTTGAAATATATTTTGCATGAAGCATATTTTGCATTTCTAACCTTCCTTTTCTTCAATATGATGATATATAGTCCTTATTGTTACATCCTATATCTTAAAACATAGTAAATATTAAAATATCGTGCACGTAATTTTCGAAACTAGTTCATTGATTAAAAATTAATAAATGATGACAACTTTTCTTTAATAGAAATATATTCCATATTCACAATAAAGGATAAAATTTTAAAGCAGTACAGATATCCAAATTATCGAATTTTCTTCATTTTTAATGACTATATATACTAATTATTTTAACTATTATACTAACATATTATACTAATTATTTTAACATATAAGAAGTTTTCAGAATTTTCATGTGTAAATAAACAGTTCAAAATGGAATAATTTATGCACATTTTAGTAGTTAACAATGCAATATAAACGGAAAATTTACAATTTTTTAGAACTAGCTTAATAAATAAAATTTCATAAGTGTCCTGTATTTGAAAGCATTTGAATAAGAAGTATTGTGAGTTCAGCATCATGAATATAATACATTACGTCCTTAACGTCGCAATCACTCGACCACAGTCACATATGGAATTGTTCCAAAGAACTACAAAAAAAGAACCACTTGACTGCAAAAGGGAAATAAGAAGCTATCTTCACTTCCGTCTATTGTTTTCTCTTCCTATGGTAACTGATATTTTTAATCAGTTACTATTTTATGTTTTAAATTTCAAAGAAAATCAGCAAAAGATCATTTTCATATAATTTATAAAGTCTAGTTCTCTTAAGGAGCATACACTATAGACCATTAAAAAGACTACTGAAGCGGTCTTGTGAAACAAAACAAAACTCAGAGGAAGGGTGTATAAAAGACACTTTCATTCGAACACAAACTTAACAATTACCCAACTTGGGCTTACACAAGCCAAACACTTCTGGATTAACAGAAATACATACGTTGAACAAATTCAAAATGTGGTAGTTTGGCCTAACTGTTCATAGGATAATTTAACGTGCAGGCAAGGCTCTGGTTTGTAGAAATCCATTGAGACAAAGCCAAATGGCTAGAAGCACTCAAAGCAACTCAATCAAGTCACTAATAATCACGGCACAATGTGGGCTGGAAGTAAGCAGACACGCTCTAAAATTAACTTCCGAAACTCTTGCTTAAGTAGTAGTACTTCTTTATACCTTTATCAAAATAAACGCTCACTGTTTCCTTTAGTTTCTGGCATGAAAAGAGAGTAATAAGAAAGTAGTAAAACTTAAAATGAACTATTAGTACAAAATAAATAGATAAACCTCACAACTCTATTTAAAATGCTGCAGATGTTCTTGTATATGCTTTAATGAAAACTAAGTTAAACTTTTGTTTCTCGATGTCAGTATATTAAATAACTAATCGTAACTAACCTGGAATATTTGCTGCTAGTAGAAGGTGAACATGATTTTCATATTCTGAGGAATCTGATAGTATATGGCACAGAGTTTGAATGATGCTCACTTGAAATGAGGAATCTGGAGACAGAATCATCTTTTTGATAATTACGGAGAAATCCGAAGTTTTACTTGAATTCTCAAAAAACATACCAAATCTTCTAGGTTCTTTGCTTAAGAATACTTTTAGTAGTGCTGTAAAGCAAATAAACAAATTACAGGAAAAATGGAAATAAAATTTATAACTAGAATACATTATAGGTAAAACTTAATGCACTGCATGACAAATTAAATAAACTTTAAATTTTGAACTATTATAGCAACATTCGATCACGTAAAAGAAAATACTTATTTGATATTACCTTAAGGATTTTGTAAGCACCATTGGAATTCTAAGAAATGATTCATATTTTAGTTAGTCTCCTAATCCATGCAACTGGCAAATATGCAGAAAGAAAGATCGAAGCAAGGTGTTAGGAATTTGTCTGAAGTCTAGTCTAATTTTATTGTTAAGAGTTATTCTTATGCCTTCTGGCTATCTCTCTTAGTATTTTATTTAATAAAATGATTTATTTAATAAAATGATTCGGACTCTGATGCGACATTATCATAGTAAACAATGAGCTTTCAATCTGAAAATTACTTTTTCAAGTTTCAATGAATCTTGTTTAATCTATTGCCATGGAAAAATTTAAACAATTCGTTAAAAACATCAGCAAGAAGGAAACTGCTATGTAAAAATTCTTCAATAAATCAACAGTTTTTATTCATATTTTTCTGAGTATTCTTTAAGTTTCCACTCCAGTTTGCCAAATTCGCATTATATTTTTATTGGTCTATAGTAAATCAATATTCGCAGCAGATGCACTACAGTACTGATATTTGTTTTCACATAATTAAAATTATTTAGCCTAGATGTCTATACAGTGAGTTATAGAAATTTATTTAGAAAAAGAATTAATATACAGCGTACAACTGATTGGGGTAAGGCTCTGTACACCCTATTATATCCACAGATGATGATTTGAAAAATATTAAGTAGAGTTAAATTACTTCGAGTGTTAACGTGACATATATGAACATTACTATGGAAATACATTCAAACTCAATCCAATAAAAAGGTTATGTTATTTATATTAGATTACATTCCAAATATTTAGAATATTGTTAAAGGGCCTTTACAGATGCACTGAATAAGTTGATATATACATGTAAGGTAAAAAATCTGATGCGGACACCGCATGACTTCCTTGTACAGAATATTAAATCATACGCATTTTTTGCTGCATTTCATTTAAACGTATTTTCTCGAATTTCATTAGAGATAGATTTCTCATTCAATCAATTTAGTTTTCACTTCGCGGCAAGGCAAAAATAATAAAAACTCAAAATACCTTCACTAAGAATTGAAAAATATAGAAAAACATAAAACACCAAATACAGTTAAAACAATTAAAAACAGTATCTGGCTGCTATAGCAAAAAGAATTTGGCCTAATCGCATTTACACAGCTTTCAAGTTGTTGATAATTCTACAAGTATTGCATGCAGATTAACTAAAGGCATAAAAATCTTAAATGGATGATAAGAAAAACATAATTCGATTATTTTTAAAGCAATAAATGCACAGTTTACCAACATATAAAAATAAAAATACTGAGCTCACTGAACCGAGTAATACTCGTTTTTGAGTTATGCGAGATACATACAAATGTACGCACGTACAGGCGATAAAAAAATGTCTTCTGAATCCATTTTAAATTAGTTTTATTAATTCGTTTGAGGAAAAAGAGTCTTTTATTTTGTCCTTACGTACAGATGTCACGCAAAAACGTTAAATTGGATTCGCTAGTGGTCAAAATGGATATTTTCGTTGAAATATGCCACCCGGAATTTTCGTGATTACAATACTTCCTTTACTTCGTAGAAGGAAGTAAAAAGTATATAAAATAAAATTCTTCTGTCAACGAAGATACAGCTCTGACTTTAGTTTTATAACAGCCCCATAAATCCTCTTTTTTATTTGAATATCCTGCCTTTCTTCTTAAAACTAGGTATATGCTTATAAGATTTTATGTTAATTAACCAGTTATTATGATTTAACTATAATTTCTTTCTTTCGTAGTTCTCACTAGAATACGAATTAGTTGTCTGTGCATTTAATCCGACTGCCTGAATGTTTACAGTTAGAACTTCTAGCAGCCTTAGCATATTTGGTATGTATAGCTTATGTAACTCTGGCATATTTGGTGACAAACAGTTTGAAAAATAAACCAACGCAGAAAGTGAAACAATGCAAAATGCCGTTTGGAGACTAATAGTCCTTTCAATCTAACGACCCTTTGGGCTAATAATGATTGCTATGATTACCTCTTAGTGTTAAAAATGCACTTCCCTTGCATATTATACTGTAACTATATATAACTCGGTCTAAAACATGATTATGGCTACTACAACAATTTTAACAAATATTTTATTCCTTCAATTTGAGCAACATATTGCTACGGAAAAAAAAAGAATTTATCAACTCAAAAAGTTAAATTTGGATAAAAATGAGTTTTTAAAAATATATTATTAATACCGATTCACTCATCACGCTACTCTCAAGTGAGACCCTAAGATTTCAGGCGGGTTTCATCTTTCCCTAGTTTCTGATATTCAGCTTAAGGTAAGTAAGTAATACTTCAAGTTTTACTATGAAATTTAACACTTATTTAATCCTACTTTCTTGGGTTATTGAAGGAAAATTAAGAGAGCTAGCATTAATTAACTTAAGGAAATTAGAAGTTCAATCACAAATAATATGAAAATAGTCAAAGGCTCCACCCAACAAGCTAATAATTATACCTACTAACTTGAAAGACACCACCATTTAGCACAGCCATTTTATATTAATAGCTGTTAGCACTAACTGGAAAGACAAAAATTTCGCCAAAGGAGAAAAGGAACAGAGAGGCACTCAACAGATCTTTCCCTCTGTTTATATTTATTCTGCTCTCTCTTCTCCTTCTAAAGTTCGTGTATGTGTGTGTGTTAGTAAGACAAAGCCTCTAGGGCTATCTGCCTAAGGGGAGGGATGCCTTCGTGGAGGACTTTCTAAGGGAAACTGGCTCGTATACACGTTACACATGGGGAAAACCACAAAAACGCCCATGCAGCCAGCCCGTTCGCGGGATTAAGAACGTCGGACCGAACTACCAGTGTTCAGCGACTTTACCGCTCGCTCGGCCGCTGGTGAGCCTCCTTCTAAAGTTTGACCAGCGTCAGAACGGTAAAGATGTTGAATGCTATTATTTCGACCTGTGGTCGAATCTCGGCGAATGGGCTAGCTGCATGGGCGTTTGCGTATTTTTCCCCATGTATAAAGGGTTAGTTTTCCTTAAAAAGTCTTCCACAAAGGCATCCCTTCCTGTAGGCAGATAGCCTTCCGAGTCCTTTGTCATAATCAAATAAAAAAAAACATTTCCTAAAAATCACAACTTTCTCCTGTGCTAAGATATACATCTTCTGGACAGTTTGGTAGTGAGACAATAGAAATGATAGAAAAAGGCTAATTTTTGAAAAATCAGGTTAAAGCTTGGCGGCTGTGAAGGCAGAAAGTAAAAATAAATTTTTGACATATTTCGGAGCACAAATGTAATTTTTTTAAGTAATTTTTTTTAGTTTTCTTAAAAAAATTTAAGACACAGATTTCAGCTTCAGTGATACATCTCATAATTAATAATGGATATCAAAATCACGTTGTTGCAGAATTATCGCGAAACAGGTCACTTTAAAGATATGAGCATTGCAAATTAGCAACAAAGGCTACATCTCTAAATTATCAGTAAAAGAAGTATAAATTCATCAAAATTGATATCTGAAGAGGTATTTTACTTCAGAAATAATTACAAATATTTGGATATGGTAATTTATTTCTAACAATTTTTAAAATATCTAATAAAAAGATGATGATAATTTAAATAAAATGATAATTTACTTCTAATAATTTTTAAAATGTATCATAAAACGTGAAATAACATCTAAATAAATGCATTTGGATATCAGTTAATTATGGCAAAGCTCACTAGGGCTATCTGCCTAAGGGGAGGAATGCCTTCGTGGAGGACTTTCTAGGGGGAACTGGCTCGTATACACGTTACACATGGGGAGAATCATGAAAACACCCATGCAGCCAACCCGTTCGCGGGATTCGAAACTCAGACCGAACTACCAGTGTTCAGCGACGTTACTGCTCGGCCGCTGGTGGGCCCACACAATCGGAAGGCGTTATACTTTTTAGAGTTTCAGTTATTAAGTCAAAAGTATTTTTTGCTGAACCACAACTTAAAATTTTTCGATAGCCCAAAATTGGTAAATTTCCTTGTAATTCACCAAAAATTTCACTTCTTCTTTAATTAAAATTTTACAGTAGATATAAATTAAAATTTTACAGTAGATATTCGTTTTACACCGAAACATAAAAATTTGCTTGATATGGTTTTTGCATCAAATAAAAGATACATGTTAACATTCATTTAAATATATAAAAAACTGAATTAAAACTGAGAGATAGTAGAATTGCATAATTTTGTCAGAGCTGCATCATTAAATTCATTTCAGAAGATTATATTACCTAAATTCAAAATGGTATGTTTAGCTTTGATCGATCATTAGCTCAAAAAGGGCTATTAGTCTAGAAATGGGATTTTGCATCCGTTCGCTATAAATGGGGCATCATTTTTCAAGTTGTTGCCACCAAATATTATCGGCCTGTATTATTTTTAAAGAAATTAAACAATAAAGAATTTGCTCGTACGTATGCATGTTTCCTCCCATTGTGAAAAACCAACGGTACCTAGAGCCATCAGATTTTGAACAACGTAGTCTTCCACCCTAACATGTGCACCAAAAGCCCGAATTTTTAACTTCGAATTCGTTTTATTTTTAATTTCGTATTTTTTAAACTTTAATGAAGTTTTGGTTAACAAATTCAACAATTTGAAAGCGAGCAATAGCAAGACTGTACGGAATAAAACATTTTTTATCTCCAGTGCGCGAGACTGTCTATTGGGAATTCTAAAGATATGGTTTTTTTTTTAATGATTTGTGGTTTTGCTGTTGAACTGAATTTCATGTTGCGAAAGTGCAAAAAAAACGTGATCCTTAGTAAATAAACTTAACACACAAAAAGTTAATAACAGAAGAGACAAGAATGTTTTTGTTAGCCATCTTACTAAGAAATCTGAATATTGATATGATGAACTGCGAAAAGACTGAAAAAATATAAAAATGTAGGTGAACACTTAACACTGCATCGAGAATTCTAAATATACGTTGCTATGCGTTTTTAATTTAACTGTATGTAGCGAGCGGAAGTACGAAGAAAACGATGCTTAAATAATAAAAAAAATATCTTATCAGGAGGGAAATGCAACAGCAGACTGATAGACTGCGCTCAGCTAGAATGTAAATAGCCCTAACAAACCCCTTTGGGTGACTGTTAAAATCTGAAATCTTTGAGATTTTTTAAAAATAATTTTTGTCTTATTTTTATAATTTAATAGTTTGATGGAAAACTCTAAAAGACTGTTAAAATTTGAAATTTTTCAGATTTTTTTTAAATAAGATTTTTTCTTATTTTATAATTTAATAGTTTGATGGGAATATCTAAAAGGCTGAGCTTCTAACGTCATTTTTCAGTCGAGCATAAAATTCACTATCTCTTGATTTATTAATGCCAACGTGCAGTTATACTTTAAAGAAATGTAATTTTCTTCGCTAAATCTGAATATTTAGTCCATTTTGGATTATAATGGATTACAGTGGCCTGCAACTCTTGATACCTCCACATGGGTACAATTTCTATCTTCAGTGCAAATAAAATATTTTCTTGCTTTATGGGGTAATCGTGGTCTATAGCTTAGCCTTTTATCTGAGAGATGTTAAAAGACTCGAAAGAACCGTTTCACTTATTCACTCGATATTTCCTTCCATGTTGCTGACGATATCATTTCTTAGTTTGTATAGCATTGCATTGGTATCATTCTGATAATAATATTATTATCAATTTGATAATAATATCATTTCTTAATTGTCTAGCAGATTTTTAGAAATTATTACTTCCAGTTTTAAATGCTTTTAACGTTGGAAGGCTTGAGGCTATATAGGCAATTAATTTTGAAACAAAATAAAACTATAATTTCTTTCTGATGAAGTATGGGAATCAAAATGTTGCTTTCTTCAATATATATAAATTTTTACATGAAAGGAAAGAATATCTGGTAACATATGATACAGTTGGAAGAATTCAGATTTTATGCAAGGTGACACCTGGATAGATCAAAATCAAATACAAGGTTAATAGGCAAATCAGCTGAGTTTCACCTTTAAATACAGTTAGGAATAGATTATCTGGTAAGAGCCTTGGATGACTGGTAGGTAGCAAATAAACGACTAGTGTAGTCCTAGGTTCGATGGTGCCAATTCCTTCAAGGTTCGAGGACAAGGGTTGAAACCCTGGGTCTGGTTCGGCGGGAGGGTGTGGACTCGTACCCTTCTAATGTGGAGGAATGAGGAATGTCGAATAAGTTAAGGTAAGACCATCTACCTAAGGAAAGAAAATTGTGGCTGTGGAATTCAAATGCACATCAGAATAATATTGGTACATGTGATAGAGCGCTTAGAAATGCAAGGAACTTTTTATTGAGACTGAACTTGGACAAAATATGGGCTTTCCAAAATGGAAAAATAGTTTGATCGGAATATTTTCAAATATAGTATATTTTTAATTGAAAAATCAAAAATATTTTTAATTTTTAAGGTTTTGAAAGTCAAGAAAATAAGCCAGCAAATCGCATCAACATTTTTCATTAATTTCAAAAGGAACTTTAGGATTGTATTAACATTTATTTCCATAGTAATAAAATTCCCAATCACTCTAGCTGCAGAACAATACATTGGTCGCCCCGACGGTACAATGGCTAGGGGAGGTAAACCGCTGAGTTGGCTTCCGACCCAGGTATAGATATATTCATGCAGAATTGGTTACCAACTCGACGGGAGTCAACCACTAGCTACCAGGCCGCACCCCTGGGCAGCCCTGGCTGAGCAGACGACATTTATAAAATGCAAAAAAGAGATATACATGTGCATACAAGGCACTTGAAGAAGAGTACAATCATAATATATGTATATGCATATCAATACCAACTCATATACAGATATATATACACACTTACATACATAAATATTCCGAAAGATATAAAAGTATACATACTCTCACTCATATTGATATATACATCCATACATATACGTTATCATGATAGGTATAAAGTTTACAAGAAGCATGCCATTGAGGTACGCGTGATCCTTAGTATAAATTAGGTACCATAAATAAAAGATATAAACATGTACAGATACATTACAGCACTCAGATACAGTACGAACTTTATGTATGAGAACCTGGCACAGCATGAATACAAAATTACATATCGAACATACATATCACATACTCTGTTGCTGACATATAGAACTAGCATATATAGACTTTTATGACTACTATCTTCCAGCGTCAGAAGAGTAATTGCTAGTACAGTAGCC
Organism: Stegodyphus dumicola; assembly: GCF_044657685.1. NCBI lineage: Eukaryota > Metazoa > Arthropoda > Arachnida > Araneae > Eresidae > Stegodyphus > Stegodyphus dumicola. The sequence goes on along the minus strand of NC_140773.1, from coordinate 223,573,777 downwards.
AATTATTGTTTCCAGTTTCCGCTGGGCAACTCTGTTACTTTGTAGATTCTAGAACCAATTTGGCCAGAATCTGGCTCCTGGTTACTTGAGGCTGTAAAGTGCTGTGTGTGGGCAGGAGAACACAAAATGGTCTGGATGACCCTCCTCCCCACATTCACAGTTACCATTCTCTCTCAAGCCAAAGCGGCAGAGGTATGAAGGAAAGGGCCCATGACTAGTGAGGAAATACGTCATGTAATTGCTATTAGTTTGGATTGTTGTCTTGAACTTGGGAATGAGATTGTAAACACGTCTCCCTGTGGAGGCTTGATCCCAACGTTCTTGCCACATTCCTAGGAGCTGATGGAATGTCCGACTCTTTAGGTCCGAGACTGGCCTAAGGGTCGGGACTTCTCGCAAAGTGGATGAATCCACTGCTTCCTTTGCGAAAACATCTGCTCTCTCATTTCCTTGTATTCCCGTATGAGCTGGCACTCGGATGAATGAGGGTCTTTGCGAAGCAGGCATGTGGGTTAGAATGTCTCTAATGCTGCTGACGATAAATGGCTAAGGGAGCCTACTAGGGTAACGAAAGGCCCGGGTTCAAATCCCGGAGAAGATGTAGATGTTTGTAAATGTATAGTGTCTGTGCGGCATGGCGACATCCTAAATATGCTACGAGCCGAAAGTTCTCTCGTGTGGAGTGGTGGAAGGTAAAAGGAGTGGGAGACCCCCGGATCTTTCCCCAGGATGCTCTCCCTTAAAATTGGTGTGAAAAATAGAAATCCAACCTCTCTTTGGAGTAGAGTCTGGCAATCATTGTTCCATGTAATATGGACAAGCCAACGACAACAATGCAATGCACGTTTTATTTATTAATTTTTGAATTATTAATTTAACTCGAAAACTCATTTTTAATCTTTTTCATCATAAGAAAACGTTTCAAATTTCAAGAGACATCATCTATTTTTAAAGATTGAATTTTCATTATTTATAAAACTGCTTACGAGAATGCTTTTAAAGTTTCCATTCAAAATAATAAATTTTTGCGTACGGCGTACAAGTAAGATGATTAGCAAATCAAACCAAATTGATTTTTTTTTAAGGCACAGATAAGGTTTAGAGTTAACTCTTCTCAGTGGTATATTAAACAGTATACATAAATTAGCTACCTGTAAACACAGACAACAAACTGAAAGTAATACAAATTCCGAAAATTTGCTCTTGGCTTAAGAAAAGATAAAATCAAAGGGTCCACGTGGTTCAAAGGGTCAATTTTTTTTTTTTTTTTTTTTTTTCGAGATATGAAAAACTGTCCTTATCAGTATAAAATAAAATTGAAGCTTTAACAGCTCTACAATCTTCAGACAGCTTCAAACTGCAATGAGACGTAATGCAAACTAACACAAAATGTATGTGGATATTGCTAACAAACTTTCATAATTAATTTCAGTTTTATATTATTTAAATATTGGATCAAAATTTTCGTCTATTTGAAGAATGATGTGCAGTAGGAGAATATATTGCATATTCTTATAACCACATTTCTTACTGTTTGAATCTTCAAATAAAATTCGTGGGAAATGATATCAACTATTTAAATATCTGATATGGACATCATATGACTTCTTTGAACGGTCTTTAAATTATACAAATTTTTCCCTGCGTGTCATTTAAACTTATTTCCTCGAATTTCATTACAGATATATTTCTCATTCAATTAATTCAATTCTCATTTTGTGGGAAGGCAAAAATGCATAAAAACTCCAAACAATTTCATTAAAAAGTGTAAAATACAAAAACATAAAACACCAAATACAGTTAAGAACAGTTAAAAACATGTATTTAATTAACTAAATTTCAATAGGTTAAATAAATTTTAATAAGTAAATTTTAATAAATAAATTTTAATAAGTTAACCTTTTCACAATTAAAACTAGAGTATAAGGTATTTCTCCCTACTTCTTGGCATGCCTTCGTGGTGCGGTGGTCTGCAAGCTGAGCGCGTATTCCAGAGGTCCGTGGTTCGATTCCCAGCGAAGGCGTTGCTCATTTTTCATCTTTCCGACCTCGAAATAATCTAATGTATCTACAATGGCGCCCGAACTAAAAAAAAAAAGGTGGTAGATGAGGATTCTCCACACCCAGGATTTAGCCATTAGGTCCTTTAAAAACCCAGTCGCCCTTTAAAAGGGGGACTATATAAGGTATTTCTCTTGCCTTCTTGGCATGCCTTAATGGTGTGGTGGTCTGCACGCTGGGCGCGTATTCTAGAGATCCGTGGTTCGATTCCCGGCGAAGGCGTTGCTCATTTTTCATCTCTCCGGCCCCGAAATAACCTAATGTCTCTAACAGAGTTTCTACGCAAAAACCAGTAACTCGGCCAGCAGGCATGAAGGCAGATTTTCCTGTGCACAAAACTGAACGTTTACGTTCGGTCCCACTTGGCAAAAAATCTGATGTGTACACCACATGACTTCCTTGTATTGGAATATTAAATTATACGCATTTTTTCTTGCATTTCATTTAAACTTATTGGATTGAATTAAATCTACTTCGCCGACAGCGCATAAACCACAATGGAATAAATGAATTCTTTAAAATTCACTCTAGTATTTGTTTACCATAGCGACACTCTGGCGCTAGATTCACTTAACATTATTAATAATTATATAACAGTTAACTTATATAATAATTATATAACGGAAACTAAGTTAACTTATATATTTCGTTCATATTATAACTCATAATGCACAAAATTTATATCATTTAAAGAATAGAATTATCTAATCGTTGCCACATGTTCTATTCAAATACTATAATAAAGCTAGAATGATGTATAAAAGAAATTAAGCAAAGAAAACAAAAAAGAAACAATTTTTCACAGATGATTGAGTATTTCTCATTCAATTAATTTAGTTCTCACTTCGCGAGAAGTCAAAAATACATAAAAACTCAAAATATCTATATTAAAAATTACGAAGTAAATCTCAAACACTTATTTCCTCGAAAAAATTGCAGAAAGAATTAAGCATGATTTAATTGGCAATAATAAATGAATGCGTTATCTTTGTTGTTGGGAAGCTAAGTTTCTCTAGATCCGAAACAAATCTACTAGCCTCCTGTTTCAAATGTAAACATCAATGGCCGCCATTAAAAAAGGCTTAGCGGCAATTAAACAACTATAAAATTGCTGATAATTCTAAAAATATTGCACACAGATTTACTAAAGACATAAAATCCTTAACCGGAAGATAAAAATAACATTATTCAATCATTCTTAAAGCAAAAAATGTACAATTTACAAACATATAAGAGTAAAGAAACTGAGATCACCGAGCCAGGTAACAGAGTGGATATATATATAAATATATTTATATACGTTTGGTGCGGCCGATTGCAACCAAAATACGAGGTGCACATCTACATGTTATAGCAGTCCTATATACAAAATTTCAACGTTCTGAGGCTACTCGTTTTTGAGTTATGCGAGATACGCACGTACGTACATACGTTCGTACAGACGCTACGAAAAATTCTCTTCAGAATACATTTTAAAGCAGTTTTATAATTTTTTTGAAGGAAAAGAGTATTTTATTCTGTCCTTACGTACAGATATCACGCAAAAACATCGTTAAATTGCATTCGATAGCGGTCAAAATGGATATTTTCGTTGAAATATGCTGCCTGAAACTTTTCGCGATTGCAATACTTCCTTTTTACTTCGTACAAGGAAGTAAAAAACACTGAAGCTTTTGCACCAATTGATTTAATTCACTATTCTACTAAGAGTTTCAAATTTAAACAAATGGCGGACGCGTTAGGCTTAGTACCGCTTACAACTTTTAAATTCTTGATAACTTTACAACTATTGCACGCCGATCAACTAAACGCATAAAAACCTTAACCGGAAAATAAGAAAAATATAATTCAATCATCTTTAAAGCAAAAAATGAACGATTTGACAACACGTAAGAAAACTAAGCTCATGGAGCCAAATGACAGGGTGGGTTTGTATATTTATATACGTTTGGTGAGGCCGATTGCAACCAAAAAGGGAGATGCACAATTGCACGTTACAGCAATTTTCATACAAAATTTTTAAGTTCTGAGACTACTCGTAGTTTTTGAGTTACATAAGATGTAGATATACGTACAGACGTCACGAAAAAGTTATTTCTGAAACCATTTTAAATCCGTTTTACAGTTCGCTTTGGAAAAGAAGAGTTCTTTATTCTGTCCGTTCTACAGATATTATACGCGAAAGTTTTCGTGATTACAATACTTCTTTCACTTCGTATAAGGAAGTGAAAAAGGTCTAGTCAATTTTTTTTAATGAAGAATATGTTAACAGAAAAACATTTTACGTTTATATATGTATATGATTTTTAGATATACTTTGCGTATATTTTTATATCATGTTTCCAAACTTCGGTTTGGTTCTTTTAAATATGAAAGCATTACAGTATGTCACACTTCGAGAGGCAATTTATTTGATTTTACAGTCTTTTAAATATAACTATCGCTATAAATGAAATAAAGCTATTATTGATCTAGTGAAGCCCATAAAGCAATTAAAAAAATAATACCAAGTGTATTCTTCGTTAAATCTTTCTTTTGATCATGAGTCAGAATACTCAATATTCCACTGACTATCAAACGGTCGGTAGCGGATAAAGCATCATCACTGGTACGGGAATCGGCTGAAAAGATTTGAATCAACAAGTATACGACAGCAGACTTCACTTCCTCTGATGGATAAGTCATCCCATTCACTACGAATTGCAGAAACTTGCCTGAAACAACAATTAAAAAAACTCCAGTTTTAGGTTTTTATGCTTGCAATTACAAAATAAGTTTCAAATTCAGGGAATGATGAGAAAAAAAAGAGAAAAAAATTTAAAAAATATCGTTGGAGTGAAAATCTAAAATAAAACAGAGCCCTCCGATGAGAGGGAAAAAATTCCGCAACTACTGGGATAAGTTATTTTTGAAATAGCTGTTGGGGCGAATTTGAAGTAGAAATATGTTGGGTGGTGTTTTCGAAAGGATACCAAAATAACGTTGTTGTAAGTGTATTGTGCAAAATATCCATGACCCACTTTTTAGCTATCAGTAATTATTGAAAAGTAGCTAAATTTAGAAGAAGTATAATAACTGTTGCGTAACAAAACATTATTTGCCGCATTTCGCCAGCTAAATTGCATTATCTAATAATTGTGCACGGCTTCATCATCATTCAGTATATATATATAAATTTACTAAGCGGTTATCGAGTACATTATCTCCTTTGAGAAAGGTAGTAGAATTTTAGTTGAATGAAATAACTTGTAAGCATTTAAAAATGAATCTTGAACACTTTTTAAAAAAGAAACATCAAATATGAGCCATGAAAAAGTTGACAATGGAAAGATTTAAAAAATGAAAAGTATTCAATTGACCAAGTAATTACCGTCACTGTTCGGAAATTGGTTGACTTTTCAAGGGTAGCAAACTAACCCCCCGATCAATTAACAATAATTAATCAATGCGAAGATGTTTTATCTTTTACTCAAGTAAGAATTATAATGCCAAACTGGTGAGTTTAAGCCAAGTGGGTAGATTTTAAGTGAGATGAATTATTAATTATTAATAATAAATTCATTAAATTAATAATTCAAAATGAATTCTATCCCTCAAAGCGGCACGAGTTTTTGGATTTATCATGAAGACCTGCAGCATTTATTAGCTAAATTTATATAATTACTTAGTTTAGCCTCTATTGTCATAAACCTAATTCATTAAAATTACATTTACATTGGGCCCACCAGCGGCCGAGCGGTAAAATCGCTGAACACTGGTAGTTCGGTCCGAGGTTCGAATCCCGCGAACGGGCTGGCTGCATGGGCGTTTTCGTGGTTTTCCCCGTGTGTAACGTGTATACGAGCCAGTTTCCCTTAGAAAGTCCTCCACGAAGGCATCCCTCCTCTTAGGCAGATAGCCCTCGAGGCTTTGCCATAATCTCACACACACATTTACATTATTAAAGAAAGTAAGGAAGCAAAATATCTTAAGTTATAAGCTAATATGATAGCGAGTGACAAAAAATCTTAATGACCGGATAGTCATGCCGCTCAGAGGGATAGAATTCATTATGAATGTGGCCATTCCGTTTAGCTAATAATTTTTTTTTAAAAACATGGGATATTATTATTTGGATGAGTAGTACTAATATTTTCTCACTTGAATAAAGTGTCTCCGGCACCCTCGCTTTCATTTACGTTAATTCAAAGTAATCTTTAGAAGCATAATAAACAAAATGCAAATTTTGCAAAAAATTATTAAATATAAAAGTTGACAAATATTTACAGAAAATAAGGTACATTAAAATGTACATTTTAAGTAATAAGTTACATTAATACCTTAGTAATAAGGTATCTACAGAACCTTTGTAATAAAATATTTACAGAAAAAAATGTACAAGTACATTTTAATGTACCTTATTTAAGTAATAAGGTACATTAGTACCTTAGTGATAAGGTAAATTAAAAATGTACTTCTACCTTATTTTCTGTAAATATTTTTCAACTTATATATTTAATAATTTTTTGCAAAGATTGCATTCTGTTTATTATGTTTTTAAAGATTACATTGAATTAACATAAATGAAAGCGAGGGTGCCGAGGGTACATTTTATTCGAGAAAATATTACTACTACTCACCCTAAAAACAATATCTCGCGTTTTTTTTTTTTTTTTTTTTTTTTTTTTTAAATTATAAACTAAACGGAATGGCCACATTCATAATGAATTCTATATAGCACATTAACTTAAATTCATCTCACTTAAAATCCACCTACTTGGCTTAAACTCAACTTACCAGTTTGGCATCATAATTCATACTTGAGTAAAAGATGAAAAACCTTCACATTTATTAATTATTGCTAATTGATCGGAGGTTAGTTTGTTCCCCTTGAAAAGTAAACTAATTTCCGATCAGTGACGATAATTACTTGGTCAATTGATTACTTTTTCATTTTTTAAATGTTTCCAGTTTCAATTTTTTCATGCCTCATATTTGATGTATCTTTTTTTAAAAAAATTTCAAGATCCATTTTCAAATGCTTACAAGTTATTTCATTCAAGTAAAATTCTTCTAACTTTCTCAAATGAGATAATATACTCGATGATCCATTAGTGAATAAATTATTATTTTGTTACTTTGCAGTTTACTTATTTTATTACTTTATTATATTACCGTTATGTTATTACTTTATTATATTACCGTTATGCTCAAGCGTAAAATCCGTTATTTCATAGAAAACTAGGTATTTCATGAAATAACTACATAAGAATATAAAGTTATTGAATTCTACGATTTAGCTAGGTATTCTATAGAACAGATTTTCTTAAACTGAGGGTCGCGACCCCTTTGGGGGTCACCAAAAATTTTAGCAGTTTTGATATTTCTTTAACTTATTATATTATTGTAATTTTACAATTACCAAATATTTTTACACAATATATCTGAAAATAGATAAAGATAAGATAATACACACAAATAAAAAAACGAAAACGTTTCGACGCATTCTTTGTATAATATAAACGTTCATTTTCCTTGCTTTGCACGTGACGCTATCACTTCGTCTGTTACTTATTTAAAATTTTGACTTTGTTCTATGTCTTAAAATTAGAAATTAAAGTTAATGACCTAAAACTGCAATAGTATATTACAGTACAAGTGAAAAATTTGTCAGTTTCGCTTACGCATGTGTCGGATTTGCGCAATGCTTATGAGGGTCCCACAAAATTTTCATAAATATTATGGGTGTCCTTGGGGTCGCGAAAATAATCTGAGTGATAAAAAAGGGTCGCGACTGAAAAAGGTTTCAGAAGCCTTGCTATAGAATAAAGATTACTTGGTCGTTAAAGTATGAAATACGGCAATCAAAAGTTCTACCAACCGGTTCTAGTTGCTTCTAGTCAGTTTTGAACCGCTTATAGCTGCTTTGCAATGATATGTGTGTGTCTGCGCTTCATGCCGCTGCTTTAAGACGTATAATTTACACGGTGTATTTATGTTAGCGTTTTACATTTTGGATTATTAATAAATATTTTTGCCACCTGTTTTCAAGCAATGACTTCTGCAGATATGGGACCAACCTGTAAATAAGAGAGATTTAATGCGAGAGAGATTTGAATCTTTATTAAATAAGCGTGGGCAAAGGAAAACTGTTCTCACTTACTAGTTAAAAATAATTAACGTTGATAGCAAAGTAAAAAAGTGCTAAAACAGCACATAAAAAAGTACCACGTGACTATTGGTTATTGCAAGCATTAGAATAACCTTTAAGTCTAAGGAGTAGAAAAGTTAATCGTGCGAGTAACAGATGCAAAACCTGATGTGATAGTTTATTGCTCAAATGACCTTGCTCTTTGTATGTGTGACAAGCACATGTATGTTTTAATGACATGCAAATGTATTTTTCGAGAGATTTTAGCTGTTTATGAGCAATTAATTTATAAAATAACTTTAAAATTGCATATTTTCCACTTTAACAGTCTGTCATTAATTATTTCATAGAATAACTAGGTAAAATATGAAATTTTTCATCTATTATATACTTTAACTGACTTGTCTAGTTATTTCATGAAATACCTAGTTATTCTATGAAGTAACTGAATTATACATTTTAACGGTAGCATACACTAAATATCATGCATATATACTACATCATATATACTATATATATATATATATATATACTAAACATCATTTATGGTGTATATATATAAATACGTATTACCTTATAAAAATTATTAATTTTTTATTATTACTTTTATTATATTTACAAATTGTTTTATTAAAAATAATATATAATAAATATATGCCCTTATAAAAATTATTAAAACAATTTTAATTAATAATTTATTAAAATGTTTTTAAAAAATATTTTCAAAGCCTTCTAAGCAATTTGCATCTTACTTTATTATAAATTTAAGAATACTTTTAATTCAATCTATAGTATTTTCCCAGGAGAGTATAATCTATTTCTTCTAATTTATAAATTTTAAGTTTTGCTACATATTAACAGAAGTTTATAAACTTCAAATTGAGATTCTAAATTATTAAAGTTGCGTGTGCAGCAAAATTAATTAAATAAACTAAGAGAAAATGATTAAATCAAAAAAGGAGGGGTCTAACAGTCTAACAGGAAACACATACATCAAAACAGAAAGAAAGATAAAACAACTCCTTATGACTTATACAGAGGCTGTTCACACATTTTTAGACGATTTTACTTTGTTATAAAAAATATTGTCTGCTCAGAATTTTTTTTTTCAAACTACAACTATATTTTTAAGTATAAATTACTGTCTGCTACTTGACAATTCTAAAAAAAATTCTAAAATGATCCTACAGTGGCGCCCGAACTATAAAAAGGGTGGCGGATGATGATTCTGCACCAACAGGATTTGGCGATCTTGTGCCCCAATAACCAGTCGCCCTTTAAAATGGGGAATATATAAGGTATTTCTCCCGCGTTCTTAGCATGGCTTCGTGCAGTAGTAGTTACAGCTCTCGGAGCGTATCGAAGGGTCCGAGGTTCGAGTCCCGGCGAGGGCATGGCACGTTTTTTTCATCTCTCCTGCTTCGAAATAAACTAATGTCTCTACAGCATGAATAGTAAAAAGCATTTGCTGAGTGCAATTGAAAGATATGATTTAAATGATCGGTAGATACAAATAAAGATGCGAATAGTGTGGTATAAGTTATTAATTAAGAACTAATAGTGTAGTACTATATTTTACTAAAATAGTTTAAAAATATTAGGGTACATTTGTAAAGCAAACATGAGTGTCTTCAAGAAATAGATATCTGATGTGGACACTACTTAATTGTTTTGTATGCAGTAATAAATTATACACATTTTTCACTGCACTTCATTTTAACTTATTTTCTCGAATTTCATTAGACACATATTTCTTATTCAATCAATTCAGTTCTCACTTCACGGCAAGGCAAAAACGCATTAAAAAACAAAGCATCTTCATTAAAAATTGTATAATACAGAAAAACCTAAAACACCAGATACAGCTAAAAACAGTTAAAGAAAAAACAATTTTTACAATGAAAATTAGAGTTTTACGCAAAAACAAGCAATTCGGCCATCGGGTAAGAAGACAGATTTTCGGCACACAAAATTTATATTTAACTTTTGATTCCACTGGGAAAAAAAGTCACTGAATTTGATGCACCAATTGATTTAATTCACTGTTCTATTAAGAGTTTCAAATGTAAACAAATAGCAGCCTCGTTAGGCCTAGCTCTACTTAAACTTTTAAATTGTTAATAATTTTATAACTATTGGCTGAAATTAACAGAAGGTATAAGAACCTTAACTGGAACGTAACAAAAACATGATCAGCCACTTTTAGAAGTGACAGAGCTTCACAAAGTGAAAAAGTTAGTAACGCGTTTGTCCACCTCTGGCCCTTATGCAAGCAGTTATACGGCTTGGCATCGATTGATAGAGGTTGCGGATGTCCTCCTGAGGGATATCGTGCCAAATTCTGTCCAACTGGCACGTTAGATCGTCAACATCCCGAGCTGGTTGGGAGGGCCCTGCCCATAATGCTTCAAACGTGCTCAATAGGAGAGAGATCCGGTGACCTTGCTGGCCAAGGTAATGTTCAGTAAGCACTAAGCCAAGTAGTAGAAACACGTGCAATGTGGAGGCGGGCATTATCTTGCTGAAATGTAAGCCCAGGGTGGCGTGACATAAAAAGCAACACAACGGGGCTTCAGAATTTCGTCGACGTTCCGCTGTGTTGTTAGGTTGCGGCGGATAACAACCAAAGGGGTCCTAATATGAAATGAAATGGTACCCCAGACAATCACTTCTGGTAGTCCGCCTGTCTGCCGGAAGACAGTCAGATTGGTATCACACCTCTGTCCGGGGCGCCTTCAGACTCGCCTTCGAGGGGCATCGGGGATCAGTTCAAAGCGCGACTCATCACTGAAGACTATTCTACTCCAGTCAGCGACATTCCAGTGCGAATGAGCCCGACACCACTGCAAACGGGCTTGACGTTGTACAGACGTCAATGGTAGTCGGCGCAAGGGGCGCCGTGACCTCAGTCCCTTTTCTATGAGTCGTCTATGAATGGTCCTTGCGGTCACTGAAACCCTAGCTGCACGTACAATCGATGATAATGATGCATCTGGGGCTGTGAGTGCCGCTCTGACGATTGCTCGGTCTTCACGTTCTGTCGTTTCTCTAGGCCTACCGCTTCCTTCTTGACGCTGTGTGCGGCCATGGTTCACCCATTCCTGCCAACATCGTCTAATAGTGGCATCGCTCCTGCTCAAATGTCGAGCTATTCGCCGATAAGATCAACCGGCTTCTGTGAGCCCAACTACACGACTCTCTCAAATTCTGACATCTGCGCATATCGTTCGCGCACGTGTATGCGAGGTATAATTACTGTCTACCGGAGTACACGGAATGAAATTCGTGAAGAATTTTATTTACGCGGAGCTAGAATAGTACATGAGTACACAATGAAATTTAGAATTTAGAAGTACATCTAGGAAACCTGTTAGAGCTGGCAACAAAACATGAAAATATATTAAGTTATGTAGTAAACTAGTGATGAACAATCATAATTAAATAACTAATAATTTGAATTTCATGATTTAGATCAAATGCATTTGCCAAGCTGAATTGCAATGAGTTCTACCCAGTTGATGTGGCTTGAAACGTCGTAGGTCGGCGGCAGTCACGTGAGGAGTTACCCTGCTGTAAACTGACCTCGGCCAATGCTTCTTGAAAGTTCACACACCGGTGGAAAAAGAAACAGTAATTGCAGGTAAGCACAGTCAAATAATAAAGTGAAAATGAAGAATTCACACTTAAAAACGCACAATACTTGTAAAGCATAGTAAAATAAATGTATACACAATGAAACAGCAATAGGACACTTGATGAACCAACAACACAGCGGTTTTAGTCCTGTACTCTGTAGCTGTTATTCTCAAAACGCGAAGTGGTGAATTTATCGTAACTTCTCCTCTTAAATATCTTGCCATTTGCGCAGATCAGATGCGCTGTAGCGACAACCGTTCATTCATTGGCAGCCAAATTTTTTTTTTTTTTTTTTTTTTTTGTCTAAGTGTGTGTGTATATATACACGTTTGGTGCGACCGATTGTAACGAAAAAGAAAAAGCACAACTACATGTTATAGCAGTCTCATATAACCAAAATTTCAACATTATGCAGATAATCGTTTTAGATTTATGCGATATACATATATTTGTACGAACGTACCCACAGACGTCACGAAAAATTCTTACGATCCACTATGGAAAAGATTCCTGTATTCTGTCCGTGCGTACAGGTGTCGCGAAAAACAATTATTTAAATAGATTCAAGTGTGGACAAAATGGATATCGTTGAATTATGATGCTTGAAATTTTTTTGCGATTACAATACTTCTTTTATTTCTAACAAGGAATAAAAAAGCTTTTGCACAGTTGATCAATGCCAGTACATGTAAGGCATTTTTGATTTGTAGGCAAAAGTAAATTTAAACGCGAGCGTTCTGTGGCGATTAAGGAATCATAAATCATGCAATACACTCTATAAAATAAAAAATGACGCACAAAGAGTTTAAGAGTTATCCGAATGAGACGAAATTTCGTAACTTATTTTCGTTGGAAGGAATATGCAATTGATTAATTTTTAGCAGCCAGTGACTGACTAGCTGGAGCTCCAGCTTATTGCAACGGAGCATCCTGATGAGGTATAAAATACAGGGCATTCAATTGCTATGAAATAACTTCCATGAGAATGTGGTTCCCTCCTCACGCGTCAACTATACCAGTACCTCTCAGACGAATTAGCGAACAGTATGATCATATGTGATTATCTTAGAATGGACGTGCCATTGGAAAAATTGAAAGCAAGGTGGTCAAGGTGCAGGAGTGCTAACGTTTGGGTCGGAGCAATGCTACCATTCAAAGATGTTGGCAGGAGTGGGTGAACCATTGCCGTACAAAGCGTCAGAAGAAGGCAGCGTTCAACCGAGAGCGACTACAGAACACGAGAACAGAGTGATCATCCGATCGATGCTCACAGCTTCTGATGTGTTCCTGTTAACGACATGACATGTAACCGATACACCAGTGACTGCAGTGACCACTGATAGGCGACTAAGTGATTCAGGGCTGAGGTCACGCAAGCTGTTGGGCCGACTGCCCCTCACCGCTCCATACCGCAAAATACGTTTTCAGTGTTGTCGAGCGCATTCGAACTGGGATTCATGAACTGAAGCAGAATTATAAAGGGGTGTTCAAATGAAAAGGTAAGAAACGACACTATGGACATATTGAAGTCTTTATTTCAAGTAATCACCAAAGGCCTGAGCATAACTGTCCCATTGTTTCACGACCCGAAGGATTCCCTCTTCCTAGAATTCCTGTAGCTGCGACAGGAGCTAGTCCACCACTGTGTCCTTCAGTTCGTTCTCCGAGTTGAAGCGCTTTCCTCTGAGATGTCACTTCTCACAAGATCGCTCACCTTGTCGATGAGTTTGACCGTGATTACCATGCTTGCCAGATGTGATCTCTGGTCACCCCTCAAACATTCCAGGCCTTCAAGAAAACGAGCACTCCACTTTCTCACTGACTTGTTGGACACCCGTATACGGCCACCATCCGGCGATGAATAGCGGCCGTTTTAACCCCTTACACAGTCAGAAATCTGATAACGCCTCGCTGCTCCTCAGGCGTCGAAATTTGTAATGTGAGCGTCGTAATGTCTTCACACTCACTGCGGCATCAGTTGGACGGAACGCACAACTGCCTGCCCGCGCATTCACACAACCACGCCAGACACAAGGTTTGCGTCATTAGATGTCTTACTATCTCAGGCCAAAGCGGAATATTCAAATTTCAACCGGTTTGGTTGTTACGACTTTTTGTACCTTTTCATTTGAATAGCCCTTGTATTTTGATCCCTCTTAAGCTTTGCCTCGATGACCAGCGAAGACGTGTCTGAAGACGTCCAGAACAACAGTGGCGTGCTCACCTGACTATCGTCCGCAACATAGCCCGACAACTAGGAGTTACGATGTGGGTGCCATTTCATTTGATAGCTGAGCACCTCTGGCTATCATCTGTGATACCGTTATAGCAAGTAACTCAAAAAATGCTACATTTGGGATATTAAAAGGAATTTACTTCGAATAGTATATTAATTAATAGAATGAGATCCCTTATGATGCCATAAGTTCATAAAAGTTAATAATATCGCGTAATGGAAGTATCACGAACAATGGTAGAAAATTTAAGAGCATTAGGGTAAATTATATTTTAGATATGGTTATTGTCAGTTATTTATGTTCTATTATTTTGCATTATGTAATCGAAGAAGAAATTCATTAATATTTATTATTTTCAAAAATATTTGCTAAAAAGGCAGATGAAATTCATTTGCTTTTTTTTTAATAATCGAAAGTTTCTTATATAAAAATTTCAAAAAATTTGATTTCAGAGTTAGCTTTTTCAAATTTTGATCCAAGACCCATATAAAATTTCTCAAAATAAAAGTATAAAATTTCAAGAAAATAATTTCAGTATCAGGGTAAGAGTATTCTGTAGTATAATTATAGCTTTTTATATGGTTCTTAAGAGCACGATATCAAATTAGCAAAATATTTATCATACTTAAGCAGAAACATTTTCAAACATTCTTAAACTGTTGCTCTTGAAAAATACAGCGTATAATACATTATAATACATTTGCATTAAATTTTAATTTAAAATATACTGCTATTATAATTTTAACTTATAATACCATTATCTGTCAAAGTCTTTTCTATTATCTCGGGCAGCAGTTGGAAAAGACCCCCAAGCAACCGGAGTTGAGGCAAAGTCTGAAGATAATTTTCTTCTTCTTGTATCTGTCATTACGAATTTAAATGTTAAATTTAGAATACGAAAATGGAAAACTAAACATTCTAAAAGCAGAATTCCTAATACAGTAATATCACATTATCATAAACAACATATATTTTATATCTTGAAAAATGGTAAACAGAATCCCTTTAATATGACTTGAAATCAACTTTATTTCCTAATTATTTCTACTGTGAAATCAGTGCTTAAAAATAGTTGTATTACAGTATATATATGTATGATACAGTATGTATATTACAGTAACTAATAGCCACACGTGTCTATTGTATTAGATATTACATGAATTATGATTCTACTGATAAGCATAATAATACCACAATTCATATAATATCTGCTGTACAAGACATTATATTAATTATGGTTCATCTGATAAACATAACACTTATACAAATAACAGAGTACTAAAAATACGGAAATAACATTTAATTCTTTTCCTTTCTTAATTTTTTTACTTCCTTGTACGAATATCCATTTTGACTGCTATCGAATGCAATTTGGCGATGTTTTTGCGTGACAACTGACGTTAAGGACTCTTTTTCCCCAAAGAAATTATAAAAATGATTTAAAATAGAGTCAGAAGAGATTTTTTTTCGTGGCGTCTGTATGTATGTATGTATCTCGCATAACTCAAAAATGAGTGTACTTAGAACTTTGAAATTTTGTATATAGGATTCCTATAACATGTAGTTGTACACCGCCCTTTTTGGTTGCAATAGGCCGCACCAAAAGTATATATAGCTCATTTTTTTTTATTCTTATATGTTGGTAAACTGCACATTTTTTGGTTTAGAAATGATTGAATTATGTTGTTATCTTCCAGTTAAGGTTTTTATGCCTTTAGTTAATCTGCATGCAATAGCTGTAGAATTATCAACAATTTAAAATTTGCTTTGTTTTTTCGTAGAAATTGTTATTTTAATTGTAAAAATTGTTTCTTTTATTGTTTAATTGTATTTGGTGTTTTATGTTTTTCTGTATCTTTCAATTTTTAATGAAGATATTTTGAGTTTTTATGCATTTTCGCCTTGCCGCGAAGGGAGAACTAAATTAACTGAATGAGAAACATATCTTTAATGAAATTCGAAGAAATAAGTTTAAATGAAATGCAGGAAAAAAAGCGTATAATTCAATATTCCTTACAAAGATGTCATGTGGTGTACGCATCAGATTTTTTATTTTTTTACAGCTGATAAAAACTTTAATTTAGCGTATGTGATCAGCATCGTTATATATATATATATATACATCTTTTTTGAATATATATGTGATATTTTGCAGCAATCGTGATGAAGCTTGGCATCAAAGTTCAGGCATGGCTTTTCGCAGAGTGGTAAAGAGGATATCCAAAGACGACACAAATTGGTTTAGCTTTTAATTGCCCATTTTTATTTAATCCAGTTAGCAGATAATTTTCCTTTTATACGAAACTCTCTAAGTTACATATACATAGTGATTTTATCTGAGTAGGATTGAATTTAAACTTTCTGCGTCATAACTAATTCTAACAAAGGAAGGAAAGATGGGCAGAGCAGCGCAGAGTCTTGTAGCAGCGATATTAAGAAGCAGTCTGACTGAAAAATGGCGAGTACTCAGTATTTATAGTAGCGGTTACGTAATAGGCTAGCAAATTCTAGAAGGTACTGGTCTAGGGGGAAGATCCTAAATTGCAGAAAGTTAATTAAAGGTTGCGTGTTCGCGTAGAGCAAAGACATCTTATTTTTTATATTTTACATATATATATATATATATATATACTGTTTTATATTACGACAGATATTTCGAAAGGCTGATTTTTTTAAGTATCTTTTTTAAGTTTAATTCTTCATTTCTGGAATAGGATTCAATTTATCTTTTAGAAACACTACACTGAAATAATCTACAGATGTATAATTAACTATGGTTAAAATGAAAACTTAAAAGGAAACTATAGTATTATTGAAGGCTTACAAGTGGTTAAAAAATTATAAAGCCTATTACCAGTTTGACAGATAGATGTCCTGTAAAACCGCTTAAATTGCACAAATAATGTAACTCTTCTGCTATATTCTATTTTTCCTGTCTAATGGAAAGCAAAATCCAGAATGAGGCAAGTATCTTAGCAAAGGCACTTACTAACTGGAATGACATAAATTATCAGTTCTCCAAACTAAACGGAGTTCTTCGAGTTCTCACTATACCAAGCTAGCCTAAGAAAAATGACTAAGACTATTTTTCTCATAATCCAGAAGAGCTTTGCATTGATTACTTCAAAAGAAAATCCAGACGAAATTTCTCATGCAGATAATCTGAGATACTGATGAAGCAACTCTTTGTAAAATG
Organism: Stegodyphus dumicola; assembly: GCF_044657685.1. Taxonomy (NCBI): domain Eukaryota; kingdom Metazoa; phylum Arthropoda; class Arachnida; order Araneae; family Eresidae; genus Stegodyphus; species Stegodyphus dumicola. Next base: position 223,556,517 of record NC_140773.1, on the reverse strand, counting down.
AGAGCATCAAAATGTTTACCTTTCTGTGTACCTGGATGTTCAGATGACTGCTACAAAAAATCGTACTACAGGAAAACAAAACTCTTATTTTTTAAGGAAGATGAGAACGACCAGCTCTGCCCTATTTCATTATAATATTAGGAAGATCTGCTGCGTAAGTCAATTGTAATGTAGGTTAGCTGATGGAAACATTTTGAAATCCCTTTTTTATTCAAAATTTGGTAACTGTACAAGAGCTGTTCTTTTCCATTTTCAAATCTGAGTCCTTTGCATTGAGTTGCACTTTGCACAGCGTTTAATAAAGGATTCAAAAACATAGAATATGCTATTTTATGATAGCTTTTTAAGCACTAACGGTTTGGCGTTTTATATTTTCTCATTTGAAGGGAACTTATCCTTGCTTAGTTGCCTGCTAGGAGGCTCAGAAACCTCATGCCACTAAGACTATGTAAGGTATTCTAGTGCTATTAGTAAGATATCAGACAATGATGCCAGTACCACAGCAGCAACGAGCAGCCGGTAATGTCCTAACGAATATAATTTTCGTAAGTAACTCAGAGCTTTCTCCTTCATGACTTTTCGCAAATGGTTTTAGAGATGTTTAATTAAAAGCTCCTAAAACTAAAACAGTCAAATACTGAGACATACCCCTAAAACTGAAATGCTAAATATTTCAATATATGGCTAAATATTTTAGTATTTCGATATTCACCACCTGCGCATGCTGGATGGTGATGAAACACTTAGCCATTCTCCAGGATTTTGATGTACGTAACATTTCAAGTGTGTCATACGCTTAGTTTAACATAAAAATTTTATCGTATTTCTGATATAGAGTCGTAGAGGTTAGCAGCCACGAAAAAACATACTAAGTACTACCACTCGCTGTAACAAAATACTGAGGATCGGAGATGTCCAATTGCAGGATCAAACACGCCGTTATAAAATTTTTATAAAATATAGTACATGTTTGACAGTGTGATATTCGTTACGTGCTCGACTATTTGGCACTACACGAAAAAGGAGGGATGTCTCATGGAGGACGATTTAAGAGAAAGAGGATCGTATCTACGTTACACGTGAGAAAAGCTAAGAAAATGCCCATGCAGTCAGCCCATTCACCGGAACTCGAACCACGGACCGAACTACCAGGGTTCAACCGCTTTTACCGCTAGGGCACTAGTTGCAAGAGGAAACGAAAGGCGATTTTAAATCGTTTTAATCAGCGTAGTATATTTAATTACTCTTCATAAAACATTTCTTATTTGATATCTAAAAATTTTTATTTGTCGATTTATAGTTTAATAAATTATATTAAAATAGTTTCAGGAAAGATGTGGACGAAATCATCCATTGAAATAAGAAATCACATACTGGAAGAATTACGCAATACATGGTATCTCATTTGGAGAAGCATGTGAAACGAAAGTACTATGAATTATTCAAAGTGAAGAAAATTCAATTACTTCGCTAAGAATGTTTCCTTTCCTAAAACATTTTGTAATGAATTTGTAAAGAAACATAATTCGCTAGCAAACTACAATAAAACCAGTCACAGCTATGTGTACATGAGCTAGTGTAATTTTAAAGAACAGGATATTAAACTGTTAATGATTTATCAACTATCGAAATATTTGAAAATATAAATCGTAGTTTTGGTATCTTTCTTTCGCCTTCTTGTAAACATACAGTAAAAATATTTCCGCAAAATGTAGGGAAATACTTTGTATTATACATCAGCAGACTTTCGCTTATTACACTTGGGCATTAGATTTTATATTTAACGTTTTACTTTTTCTCTACAGCTAAACTTGTAAATTCTTTTGTATCACACTCGGACAGTTTTTCAGTGAATGATCTTTGCTTAGATTATCCAAGAAATCACTCCTTAAGATTCTGCTATGTAATATTCTTAGTAATAGTTAAAATGTTTTGCGTTTTGTATAAAGCAAAATGATGTGGAAACAATATCAGCCACACTTCTACGGCGTATAATGCAACCACGTTATTTTTTTAGGTGATAACGCACTGTCACTTTTTAACTCCAGAAACTTTTTGCTTTTATTCATATTAACTTTAATAATTTCCTTTTCGGTAATTTAAAAAATTTATTTTCAAAACATTTTATGCTTTATGAGAGTTCTTGATAAAAGGACCTGAAAGAGTGAATAAACCACCTAGATCGAGTCCACTAATTTATCATGCCCAAAGAAAAGTTGTAGAGACATTAGGCATTTATTTGGAAGCAGGCAAGAAGAAAAATTAGCAAACGTCTTCGCCGGGAATTGAACCACGGACCTCTGGAATACCGGCCCAGCGTGCAGAACCACGACACCATTAAGGCATGCTAGGAACGCTGGAGAAATACCTTACAAAGTATTTCTCATGTCGTTAGTGAAGGCCCTAGGCACCTTGCAGGTTGACAGTGCGAAGTTACCTAGTCCCTCCTAATTTTAATGGAAAACACTTCAAAGGACGGATACACAAGTTTCTTACGTATTCTTTCCATCTATTACCAACCTCTCGGAAACCAAGTATTCTTTCCATCTACTAACAACCTCTCGGAAATACTTTCGGTTCGGTGCTATTTTAAGTGCCGCCTTGCTGTAAATACATCATACATTTACATTCATCCGTATGTTTGAACCAAAGCCCAGCGCTATGACTGCCGGCCGGTTCCACTGACACCATGGCAAACATGGCGGTTAAAATGTTTTATTACACAGTAAACAAATTCAGAGGATTTGAAGAAAATTTTGAAAAAAAATCAGAGCAGTTTGTTTTCTCTGAGTGTGTGCTTATATGCAAGTCTGTAGAAACGTTTTATGGCAATATGTATATATGATGCAGTGGCTTTACAAGGCATGACTCAGCTTTTATAGGTTACGAATGTATTCCATCTTTCTCTTTACTAGCGATAGAACATATCGATTAAAAACAATTCAGCACTGAAAAAATAATTTAACAAGCTTTATTTCTCCAACAATGCAATCTTGTAAATAATAATAAGTTGATTTGTCTTTTTTTTTGTTTTTTGTTTTTTTTTTTTTTGGTTGTTGTTGTTGTTGTTGTTGTTACGCCAGCATTTCTATAGTGAACAATTTAGAAAAACTGACCCCTGACCTAATTCCGATGGATTTCTGAAATTTAAGGTGTACCTATAAAATCCAAAAGATTTATCAAAATTGAAAAATGCCATTCAAGGTGAATCTATATAGATTCCTTGTGAGATGTTACGTTAATCATTGTTGACAGCAACTTCCCGCATACAATTCATTATCGACTGAGAAGGTGGGCACGTTGAAAACTGGGGCACATAATTCCAATAAAAGGTAGGTACATAATTCCAATAAAAGGTAGGCACGTAATTCCAAGAAAAGTTTTTTTTCCCTCTTTTCTTTTGTATTGTCACTAGTCCTTTACAATGTTCTTCTTTTACGCTGGCAGGTTTCGTCTTACGTGTATCGTTCCAAAGTCATTTATGGTTTTTCAATGCGCTGATCAATTTGCCAAGAAAAAAGGTGGGTGTCGCCAATCGAAAATTTCGAAATTTTTACCTGCAAACAGTTGTATTGTTTTAAATCATCACGATCTCGTGAGCATACCTTCAAATAATAATGCCTGAAACTGCATAGCAAATGGTTCAGCGGATAGGCTGCTAAGATTTCATATATTGGAGAAACGTTTTTATGACCATTCTGTATATATATATATACTCGTATATATGTATACTCTTTTGCAAAAAAATCGAAGCACCAAGAAGGACGTTTGCGATCGTGACGAAATTTGGTATGCAAAAACATCTTGATCGAACATACAAATGATCAAAGTTTCAAAGCAAATGAACAGGAATTGCGATCATAGCGTGCATTTCTAGTGTGCAATTCGCAAAGTATAAAATCAGTAACAGTGGTGGCTTTTTTGTTGCTGCCATTGTAATTTCAAAAAGAAGCAACTAAAGATGCCATTACGGCGATATTTAAGACCTTACAGACAACTAAACGACTTCGAACGTGGTCGCACTGTAGGGCTGTGTGAAGCTGGGTGGTCATACTGAGCAATAGGCTGCCACCTGCAGTATCATTGTCGACTATTCAACACGCTACAGCCACGTCTATACCTTCCGTTGTACCGTTCACCATCTCACGGCGCTTGTCTGAGGCGGGGTTACGCTCACAGGGGCCTTTAAGACGTTTCCCTTTGACCCCACAACGGAGTCGTCTGGATTGGTGTTGCAGCCGAACATCATGGCTGCCATCAGACTGGCATCGTGTAGTATTCAGCGATGAATCCCGCTTCACTCTTGAAGCAGATGACCACTGTGTTCGTGTTTGGACAGGACGGGGTCAGCGGTCCCAATCCGCATTTGTTTTACAAGGCATACAGCCAATAACCCCTGGTGTGATAGCGTGGGGCGCTATCACACCAGGGTTTTCGGGTTTTCTTATGACAGCAGGTCATCTTAAGTCATCCTCCGTACATCTTTAACAGCTCAACGATATGTCAATACCATTCTGCTGCCGGTTGCATTACCCTTCATGGCACGTCATCCTGTGGACATTTTCCTACAAGATAATACCAGGCCACATACCGCTCGCATATCTCTGAACTGTCTTCTCGCGGTTGATACTCTTCCTTAGCCAGCAAGGTCACCAGACCTTTCACCAATCGAGTATGTCTGGGGCATGATAGGCCGCCAGATTCAGACACCACAAAATATCGCAGATCTGAAGCGGCAACTGATGAATGCCTGGCAGAATGTGTCGCTGGATGACATTAGGAACCTCTGCCACTCCTTGCCTCGACGAATTCAAGCATGCATTGCCGCCAGGGGCGGTTCGACCAACTACTAATTTGAACACTCACTGGGTGATTGTGAACCGTGAACAAGTACTAGGACCTTGCTTTTTTAATCATTTTATTATCTGTGCATGAGCTATACGCATATTCAATTTCATCAAAAACAACCACTTCATTCATTTGACCTGAGCTGCATTAGTTTTTCACACTTCGATTTTTTGCAAGAGTCTACATATATGAAATCATAGTAGCAACTATTGTGAAAGGAGAGTTGGAGAGGGAGCACATATTATAATTATTATATTAGAGAGATATTTTAAATATTTGAAAGTGCCAACGATGTCTCTGTAAATTACGACAAGGTAATCTTAGCTTAAAATGTACCAGCCGCTTTGGGTGCCCTGTCGCTTTTGATAATGATGTGTTGAAATGTGCATTTGAAAGAAATCCACATGCAATTGCTGAAGAGTTGCAGAAAAGGTTAATTCATTATCATCAACTCCATAACACCATTTAAAGTAGAGGTGTCCAACCTCTTGGCTTTCTTGGGCCACACTGGAAGAAGAAGATATATTTTGGGTAATACAAATTAATTCTAACACCAGTGGCAATTCGTGACTTTCAAAATATGTGACTCACACAACTGCGTACTTCCATTGTAAATTATGGGGTGCGCTCGCGTTTGACCGCTGAAAGAAATTTTTGAATTTCATCTCTAGAAGAGAAATGTAAGAGTCTGAAGCATTAGTTCCAGCTAGCTGATTGTGTACTATATATATAAGAAAGCGTATACATAGAAAATCAGTAATCAGTGATTCACTTAAATCAGATGGGGAGCCGCTATTGGTTAATACTAAGAAAATGGGGCAAAATTAATAACATGGCTTATTTTTTGTTTTGTGGAAACATAGAGTAATAAAAATCAGAATAAAGAATAAAAATTTTTTAAAGAAATCTGAAAGCTTTCAAATTTTACATTACGATCAAAGGAGCTTTTTTTTTTTTAACATTTTGTGTGTTACATTTATTTATTAAATATCATGCTCTTCGCACTTAAACGATAAAATTCGGTTCAAGAGCAATATCGCAAAATAAATGAATATAAATTTTAAAATGAGATCTTTAGAATTCCGATACACAGTCACACGCTCTGAACGTTTTTCGTACAGTGTTTTTTGCTATCGCTCGCTTTGAAATCGTTGAGTTTGTTAATCAAAAATTCGTTTAAAGTTTTACAAAATATGAAATAGGTAATAAAACAAATTCCAAATTCGGGCTTCCAGATGCCAGTACTCGGGTAAAAATATACGTTATTCAAAGTTGGATGGCTCTAGGTACCGTTGTTTTATCACATACATACATACTTTCATGTATATTTACATATATGCTTACTTACATACTTTCATGCAGATTCTTTATTATTTATTTTCTTGAAATATCTTTGACACAGGACGATAATATTTCGTAGTCAAGTGTTTGAAATGTGAACCGATATTTAAAGTTTTCAATACAAAATGCGAAAACGAAATTAATAGTGTTTCTGGGCTAACGTCCTTTGGGCTAAAAATTTAAATCACAGTTCAAACACTATTATTCATTATGGCATCAACATGAACACAACGCTGAAACACCAAACTGATTTTTCACCTATACATAACTTAACATGTTGTAAGTGCAAAAAACGATGTAATAAAATGTTGGAAATACTTTCCCGCCTTGATGGAAATAAGGTTTAAGAACACCACACTACGTTAAATACACCTTTGAAGCACTGAAAATATGACATCGTTGGTATCCATCGCAGCCTGAACACTAGAAACGCTGGACGCGCAAGCACAAGTAATATATCAAAATGAAGATAATCACTTCACATAGAAGCAGAAGGTTTGGAACCCCTACTCTATTTAAAATGCATTTCTTTCGTTCCAGCTCGAAAGCGTTGAGTAACCCATCCGTCCATGATGAAAGCCAACCTCGAACAGCGATCGCAACAGCAAAATGTATCACATATGGGGGGGGGGGAAGGTCTTAATATTTCATTTGAGCTTCGCACTCGCTTCTTTGGCCGCATTGATAGCTCTTTTGGGTCGTATGTGGCCCGTGGGTTGGGCCCCCCTGATTTAAGGGAACCTGAAAATTAAGTCGCTCCAAGTTTGACAGATAGGTTCGGCATGAATTTATTGACGCTAAGCGAAGAAACAAGGGAACATCTGCTCTGATGTTCATTCAAATGAAATAAATTCTCCGTCTTTGAACCGTCTAGTAACTGATGGCGAAAAGAAAATGGTAACTTGAGGCTTGCAAAACTTCATTGGTGGAGACGGATGCAATTCCCATGAGCACTTGAAACGGGCCTTGGAGCCGCTTTTCCAATAAATCGGCCGCTTTTTGTGAAAATAGCATAATAAAAAGTATTGGAAGAATGTTTTGCTGATTCAGATGAAAAATATACAGTTGATTAACTTATTTATTTTTCTTACTTATGTTTTTATTTCTTCAACACTTACTTTAAAAACGGCATTATTTATGGGTTGACATATCTTTATTAGATTGAATCAAACAATTTATTTTATTCAGTATATAAGTTGGCCAATTGAAAAATATGTTTCGTCTTCAAAGTTTCTCTTTGACAGCCGCATTCATCTTACTAAGCCGATAAAACATTTAAATATATATAATTTATCGTTTTTCTCTTTACTTAGGAGAAAATACATTTCCTTCGTACATTTTACCTCGATGGTATTTAGTTAATTTTCTTGCATAACAACTTTATCAAACTCATGTAAATTCTCCATTTAAGTTTAAAAATAAACTTTGTACTCTTGGTGAAGCATTTCCAAAATATAGCATCATCTTATATGTGAGGCTTTTGTATAATCGATAATATCGTACATGTATATATATAGGAAAACAAATAAAATGTGCTTTATTACAAATTAGCAAGGGTTTAAAAGTGAATAGCAAGCATAAGTATACCTCCCAGCATAAATATACCTTATGCTGGGAGTCATAAGACATCGCCATTACATTCGTTTGCGCTCTTCTGTCTTTCTGGTGCTTCTCAACTTTTGCACGATTGCGCTCTCTAACGGTGGCTTTCTTAGAACGCCATGTATCAGCGCTTACATTTTCGAGTATTCTGAAATAAGAATTGTCCCAGAGATACAAACTAATTTTCTAATTACGACGTATTTCTACATTAAATTCCTCATACACGTTATTTATCATACACATTACGTTTACATTAAACTTATAATGCACAATACACATTACTGATACATTAAAAGTATACCTTATGCAAAAAATTGACGTAATGATGAACATACTTAAATTCACATAAATTATCCATTATTATTAGAGTGAAATAAATTCCCCTTTTTTTAACCGTCTAGTAATTGGTGATGAAAAGAAAATGGTAGCTTGAAGCTTGAAAACTTTGTAGGATTTTACTTATTTTGCATAACATATTTATTTTAAGTTTTACTGTTCTAAACTTCTCAACTTCCCCTCACATTCTCTCGTCAAGATGTAAATTTAAAGTTAAGTGAAATGCTATTTAAATGTGTGATTATCTCAGTTTATTTTGAGCGTGTTTCGCTAGCCAAGCGCACGTTTCGTTGTTATTGCGCGGTCACGTTAGTGTCTCTTGGCCTTATCAGTTTAGTATCACGCCGGTTAGATTTCTGTGAGTCCACCTTTTAGGCGTAAATTGAAGTGAGTTCTTGCACTATTTATTTTCAGATTTGACTTATATTATAGTCTATGTTTAGTTACCACCGCAAGTGAACGGTGTTTTTGTAACGCACGAAGTCCGTGCCTTTCTGTTAAATTAGTTTGAATTAATAAAGGGTTATTTTGCACCCTTCTTCTGTGCTGGTATTTAATTCACGACTGTGCGAGAATTCGCCAGGTTCACTGTGGGATCTAATTTAGTTTATGTGGAAGAATAGAGATAGGTCTTACAACTTCATTGATGGAAAATGATAACAAAGACAATTCTCTAAAAATTATTATTAAATACATAATAAAGTTGAAATAACACTGATTCATTGTCTGTTCTAAAATAATCACAAGTTAATAATGACACACAGTAAATCTTTCAGTCTAACGTTCAGTAAGTTCTACGAATTCAGTGAATTCTCCAAATGCCAAAGTCTTTAGAGACCTAATCAGCAATCACATGCATATAGACATAAAAAATGGAAAGGTCTTACCTTAATCATAGCAAAATTTACTATCATTAATCCTTACGAACAGATCTTCGTGGATTTGGTCGAGGGTTCCAGTTAGGTAATTGGTTGCATCTTGGTTGTTATCTTCTTCTTCCTCCTCCTCATCATCATCATACCTGGTCTCGGACTTACCCGGTTTTAGTTATCTTACATTAGTTACGGTAGTGAAATAGTGACTTCGATCCTTCGCTTCTAGTTGTGTTACTGTATTACTGGGAAATATTTCCGTTGTTATAAATGATTTCTGTATTTCGGCTGTGTTGTGGGAGGTTGATCTGTAGCTTTAGGAGTACATCTCATCACAACGATTTCTTTCCTTGTTCAAATATCAGTGTATGACAACTCTTCCTTTCATTTCCGTTTGTTGATCTTTAGTTCTTCCTCGGGGTTGTTCTTGGATTTCTTGCGTGTTATTTCATATATCTACATCTTCATCTACTAACTTCTTAAGGACACCATCATTAAATCTGAGCGAATAGCCATGTAACATTTCAAATGGTGTTTATTCGTAGTTTTACTTACCATGTTGTTCAGATTTCTTTCTGTCTCTTTTATTTTGAAATCCCAGTCTCTGCGTTGTTTATCCAACAAGTATTGAATAAAGGCTCAAGGCCACCAATCAATATAAGACAGTTGCTTTCATGCCTATGCTTTATCTCAAAATCATATTCTTGGATTAAACGACATCAACAAGCTATTTGAGGATTCGTAGTCTTCTTCGCATTCTCCTTCAGTCTTGCATCATCCTGCTTAGTTTTCTGTTTTTCTTTTAAAATGTAGTTGTTAGTATATCCTATGCTCTTGTTTGGGGTTGTCATTCTACCATCAGTAACTTTCAATATTGAATCCGGACTTTCATGTTTGTTTTGAAGTAAAAATCAGGCCGCTATTTATATTGGTGGTTTGAAGCATGCATTAAATTCATCGTATTGCTTTTCATTTCCTTTGGATTCTCAATATTATTTAATGTTTTTCTTCACTTCATTTTCTAATTAAGCGAATGAAATTTTAATTAGCATACAAGGTATTTCTCCCGCTTTCCTAGCGTGCATTCGCGGTGTAGTGGTCAGCACACTGTGCCAGTATTCCAGATGTCCGTGGTTCGATTCCCGGCGAAGGCGTTTGCTCATTTTTCATCTCTCCGGTTTTTCCAATTAACCTAATGTCTCTACAGTAGCGCCCGAACTAAAAGCGAATGAAATTTTAATTAGCATACAAGGTATTTCTCCCGCTTTCCTAGCGTGCCTTCGCGGTGTAGTGGTCAGCACACTGTTCCAGTATTCCAGATGTCCATGGTTCGATTCCCGGCGAAGGCGTTTGCTCATTTTTCATCTCTCCGGTTTTTCCAATTAACCTAATGTCTCTACAGTAGCGCCCGAACTAAAAGGGCTGTGGATAACTACTCTCCACACCCAGGATTTGGCGATTGGGTCCCCTAAAAAACCCAGTCGCCCTTTAAAAAGGGGAGCATATATGATATTTCGCCCGCTTTCCTAGCATGCCTTCGTGGTGTAGTGATTCTGCACGCTGGGCTGGTATTCCAGAGGTTCGTGGTTCGATTCCCGGCGAAGGTGTTGCTCATTTTTTGTCTTGCCTCCTAAAAACAATACCTAATGTCTCTACAAGCATGCTAATGTTAAACGTGTCTCCTACATTAAAAGCGGGTCTCCTCCAAAGTCAACATTTTATCATTTAAAGTATCTCTCCCGATAATTAGGTCAAATGGCTGAGCCTCGTTTATTATAACTAAATTCGCGGTTGTTTTAATTTCATTGAAAAATTCCGAGTAAAGTTTCATCGAAAAATTCCGAGTTCCTGTACCCAAGGTCATCGCAGATGCGTGATTCACATTTTCGATTCCAAATAATTTGTTTCTTTTTGGCTGTATCCGCAGTCGTAATTTCGAAACTCCTGGAGAGTTTGTTAAACTAATATTGCTTCTTGTATCTATCAATCACTCTCACTATTATCATCAGACACTGTCGAAAATCGTTACTTTCTTCACATACGCTGAAACGTCTGAAAATTTACCATGATTCTTTGCAAGACTGCTTTCTTTGTTTACCGTCTATCCAATTCTACGCTACTCTCAGTCTGACTGTCGCAACAGGCATTTGGCGTTACAAATCAATCTAGAATGTTTACGTTTGCATGTCAAGCAAAGTTTTTTTTTTTAAATTTACATGACTAAACCGTAGTATCTGCTCTTTCGTTATAAACTTTCCACTCCTCACGTTCTTTATCACAGTTTTCAGAGCAGTGCGCAGAAAATACGAATTTTCTGGTATTTTCTGCGGTTGTGTTTGGAATCAAATCTTGCTTTTTCCCTTTAAATTTCTGGTTGGTTGGTTTACTTTTATTGGCACAAAACCTTCAAGATTATGATGGGCCAGACGAACAATGAATAAATTTCAAATGCATGTTTTGTGCATTTGAAAATGTGCACTGAAATATATTAGATGAGGTTCGTATGAGCAGTGTTCCGATAGTAAAATAAAAATCATTCACTTGTTTACCATAGATACTATATAGCGAAACTAAAATGCATAAAGAACATACTACTGTATTATATAAATTGTTAACATATCCTGTAATGTTGATGGAAGGTATATGCAGACGAATGTGGAAAATGCTCTAACAACAGGTAGAGCAGACAAAAAAGAAAAATAACTCAAATAATATGATAAAAAGATACGTCTTTTGCAAATTTTATGAGGCTAATATGGGGATTTCTTCCAATGTGTTCTATTAAATTAGTGTTCATAGACTTGAAATGAAACAGACGTTTTTGACTAAAAGCAGGACAACATGTTAAAAAATGATTGACTGATATGGGAACATTGCAAATACCATAAATAGGCTTACTACCTCATTTCAAGAGATATTGATGTGTCAATATCTCTTTACCATTTCGTAGGGGAGTCAAAAGTACATCCTCCTTTCGATTTCCTCTCGACTCCTAGTACTCCAAACTGGGTTTTACCCGCCTTAATTTTTCACATTCCCAGTGCACTTGCCACCTGGTCAAGATCTTTGCTTTGATGTAACAACGTATGTCTGTAAAGCGGACATCATTTTCAGAAGTAACATCAGTTGATTTTGCTGCGACATCGGCAAGTTCATTGCGTTGATGCCAGCATGTCCAGGCACCTAGCAGTATCAGTATGCAACAGAAACCTGGCGTTCCTCGAATGAAGGTGTGCCTTTAAAATTAAGATCAAGGGGTGGCTAGTATGAGCATTTATTGATTCAAATGTACTCAGAGAGTCAGAGTATGTGATGAACTTTCTGCTATGCTGCTTAGAAATAAAGGATAAGGAATTCAAAATGGCAAGAGACAGTCTTACGAAGTTTACTATTTATTTCTTTATCACAAACAAAAGCTGTCCCGACATGATCATGATTCTTTGAGACATCAATAAAAATTGCTGTATAGTTAAAATGTCTCCTTCTATGCTATAGGAATATTTGCTGATACTGGACATCATTGGTGTTGCTTTTCTTAAGTCCTCCAAAAAATGTCAAGTACGGTCAGAGAGCAGTACCGAAAAGGTTAAAGCTTTCGGGATGCAGATCATTTAAGTTGGGTTCTTCGATCAGTAGGTGAATGCGAAGATCAAAAGAAAAGAATACACGAAAGACGTGCTTGGTAGAAACGACCGTACTGGTCAGATATCATGAGTCGAACAGGATGTTCGGCTTTTGAAGTTACTTTATAATGAAATTCAAAGAACAACTGTTTGTGTCTGCATTCAAGAGATGGTTCAAAACAGATGGCATATAAACTTTGGACTGGAGATTTCTTAAAGCTCCAGAGCATATCCGTAGAGCTTGATGGTGGACCAGATATCCGATATCAATAGTACAGAAGGTCTTGCTGATCCATAGATAACACAGCCATAGTCAAATTTGGAACGAATTAAAGCTCTATAAATGCGGAGCATAGAACAACGTTCTGCTTGCCATGAAGTATTAGCTAGGACTTTCAGTACGTTTTAGCACATTTTTTCTTTAAATTTAAGATATGCGGAAGGTGTGTATTGGTGTGTTGGTGTATTTAATTATGGCAAAGCACACGAGGGCTATCTGCCTAAGGGGAGGGATGCCTTTCGTGGAGGACTTTCTAAGGGAAACTGGCTCGTATACACGTTACACATGGGGAAAACCACGAAAACGCCCATGCAGCCAGCCCGTTCGCGGGATTCGAACCTCGGACCGAACTACCAGTGTTCAGCGACTTTACCGCTTGGCCGCTGGTGGGCAGATATGCGGAAGGAATGTGAGCTTTCTGCCAAATATGACTTAAAGGAAGCTAGGAATTTTGCTTCTGACTCAACTCAAATCAAGGAGCCGTCAAGATGCAGCTCTGGTTCAGGACGTAGATTTCTTTTGCGATAGAAATGCACGCAGACTGTCTTCTGACTGGAAAATTTAAAACCATTGTTGTTAGATCACTTTATTATTCTGTTAAGAGCAATTGGCAGTTGTCTCTCAATATATCTCATATTTTGACTTGAAAGTATATCATCAAATCATCAAACATGCAGCGAACCATGCACTGTGGGGGGGGGGAGTTCTCTTAAAATAGAATTTATTTTCTTAAACTTCTGGAATCTATTTCATTTTTCAGAAAATTTATTAAATGTCTGTTCATATTCTAAGCTTTAACTAAATTATTATCGTTATTATTATAACTTTCGTTTTCCCGTTTTGTTCCTTCCTAAGGAATTTTAATAAATGTGTTATGTTCGAAGAACCATTTTTTTAATGCTGTCTATAAAAAAATACAATAGATTACGTTTAACGTAGTTGGAACAATAAACTTCCATATGAATTCAGTTTAGCACCAAGACTTTGCAAACCGCATACTTGGATTTCTGTTTGTATTGTATAACTTTTATAATTATTCAATCAGGAGGCCGATTTTACTACATTCATATTTAACAAATAGGAATACCGGCTCTCATACCGGTCTCTTATCTCAAGCAACAAACTATGTCTCGACTTATGACTAAATGGCAAGACGAGTGGAATAGAAGTGCCACAGGACGAAGAGTATACAAGTACATCCCTATGGTCTCCCTGCACAGACTTATTCCTCCTTACTATACCACTCACTTTTTGACAGGCCACAGCCCCTTTCCTTCTTATCTCTACCGCTTTAAGATTAGAGATAATGCATCTTGTGAATGTGGTGAAGAAGGCAGTCCGGACCATTTTGCATTCAGCTGCAAGACATCAGAGACTCAGGCAGCCGAGTGATAATAATAATAAGTCCATGTGGTACAAGAACCTCCAATATAAAAAATATACAACCACCCGGCTCAAAAACATTATTGACTGGTGTGCAGATAAATACTCTTAGCATAGACAAGCAATCTTAGCATAATCAGTTTATTAAGAGAATACTGTAAATGAATATGAAGGATAGCCCATTTATAATTGGATTATAGAAAATTAGAATGCTCCATGTCTATGGCAGTAGATTTGTACTGTGCTCTGATACAATACACTGCATAATGTGTTTGCAATTGAACGTGCCTTGTAATATATCAGTAATTGTATTATATATTGGTAATTATATTTTGAAAATCGCACATTAGTATTGGCATTTGTAAGATTCTTTTAACATTTTAGCTATTGTTTAAGTAAATATTTAGTATTTTTTTAATTAGTCCGAGGTTGCGTTTATAAGATACAATAATTGTATAAGTATTAGCAATTGTATAATTGCATAATGTACTGGACTTGTTATAATTGTAATAATGTACGGAATTTTGTAAGATGGATTATGTATTTGTATTTCAGTTTATGCCAAAAACAAAGTGGTAACTGAACAAAATATTAGTATGCAATCAGAATCGTATCTATTTAAGTTATATGCTGATGAAATATTGTGCATAGTAACTGTATAATGTAATAGCGATTATAATATATACTAGATTTTGTAAGATGCAATTATCTAGTAATGTATGAGTATTTAATTAATAAGTGGATAATAAATATCATAACTGTATTTGTAATTAATGCATTTCTGTTATTTATCCGTAAATGTACCAGTTGTAATATACTTGCAATTGTATTAAATATTGGTAACTATGTAATGCACAAGTACAACATATTTGTATAATGTACTGTATTATAGAAGTACTTGGAAGTTTGTTTTTGTTTTGTATTATGCGCAGTAATATTATATGCTCCTAAGTATAGGAGATTTGATAAAGTACTATATACTGTAAAGTAAATTTGCATGTGTGTAATGTATCAGTTCTTGAAACAGGTTTTAGTATTTACCTCAGAATGCAAAAAAGTACTCGTTAAGAAGTAGATTGATAAAACAATGTACTTGTACCTGCTGTATAATGCATTCCGTGTAAAAATACTTGTGAATAAGTAGATTGATAATACATTGTACTTCTACGTGCTGTATAATACATTTTTGTAATAATATGGTACAAGTTATTGGTCAATCAAATATTGGTAAATGTATAGTGTATAGGTATAAAGTACAGGTATTGGAAGCATAACAGTAGTTTCATAAAATGTAATAATTTTTTAATAATGTTTTTAACCCAGTTATGTTTTAGTACTTATTTAAGAATGTATTAGCATTTATTCAAGAATGTGCAGTGTATTTGTATTATGTAATTGCTTCACATATTTGAATCTATATTTTATATTTGTATTATGTATTAGTAAGTATGCATGTATTATGCACAATGGGTAAGAGATTCGGCTTCCTAAGAAACACAGTGCTTTAATATCTTCAAGGACCTTAAACTGCTGAGTTGGTAACCAATCCTGTATGGACTATGCAATACTCTAGGACAGAAACCAACTCAGCGGATTTCAGGATTTCAGTTAATATGAAATCTTACAATAATTTCTTTCTTCTAATAACTTTAAGTAATTCCACTGCTAAATTATTTTCTGATACCAGTAGTCCTTGAATGCAAATTAAAACTAGTCCTTCTAAGAAAGCTCTGAGATAATTATATTTATCTACTTTAGATAAGTGTTTGTTGCTACGAATCGCATTATCAGACTGTGCTCAAAATTCCTGAAACTTCTTGATATCACTCTCAAAAGATTCTACATAAAGTTTCGGCAATTTTTGGGTTTCGCTGGTTCACTATTAAGTGAAGAATTCCTCTTCAACGACAAATCTGCCTTATTCCTATTTGAATTCTGGAGATAATTCTTGACCTTCGTTTTCCCGCATATAATACGTTCTCTATATTCCTGATCATACTCGACTTCTGATTCGAGATCCGGCACTTCAGAAATTAAATTCTCAATTTCTAGATCTAATATCTGTTTCGCTTTTAACTGTAGATTCATCACACATTCTTCTAGTGTTTTTATATCTACAATATCTTGTTCCAGTAATTCAGATATTCTATTAATTACTTATTTTGTTAATTTGCTTAACATTTTCTGTTTCGTTAAAGCTTTCTTAGTATATTCATCCATGATAATAATTAAGAATATGGTTCTATACTTGTAAATTCTATACTCTGTTAGTATTATCATAAGTAATTCAATATAAATATTCTACAGTTCAAGAAAGCATTCAAATTTAAAATTGAAACTTAAACCTTCTTCGACGATCATGGCGCTTGAGGATTCGGTAGGTTAAATCCCACTTCTCAAAATATGTGAGCTGGTGACCTAGCTTTTCTCATCAGAACGGCTCACATTCTTATTAAACTAGGTTTATTAACGAACAATTATTTACATATTTACATCCAGCAGTATGCTAGAGGTCAAAAGATGTCGCCATTACATTCGTTCCCGCTATTCGTTGTTTAGCGCTTCTCAATTTTTGCGCTGAACGGCGGCTTTCTTACAACGTCTTCTATCGGTGCTTACAACCTGAAGAGGTGAATTACGTTAGGTTAGCGATAAATTATTTGAATAATGCAATGCATATGAGAGCTGGAGGGATCTTAATGGAGAGATGCCTTCGTTAGGGACCAGCACCTTAATAGAGGTATGCCTTCGCAGAAGACTTTCTAAGGCAAACTAACCAGTATTCACATTACACATGAGAAAACACGAAAATCAACCATGCAGCCAGCCCGTGCACCTGGCACCTTTTCTCTTTCTCTTTTCTCTTTCTTTTTCCCTTCTCTTTGCCTTTACACTTTCCTTCCATTTTTCATTTCCCCTTCCCTTTTTTCCCTTTCCCTTCCGTTTTTCATCTTCCTTTCCCCTTTACATTTCCGTTTTTCATTTCTGCTTCCCTTTTTCCTCCCTTTTCCCCCTTCCCTTTTCCTTTCCCTTTTCCTTCCCTTCTTTCATTTCGACAGATAGCTAGATAATTGCCCGAATTAGTGAACATATAAATACTCTGACATGCATTTTTTAAGTCATTGAGTAAACTTCTTTTTATATACAAAGAGTGCGAATTTCCCAAATTTATCCGTGCATATAATTTTCAGCTTTCTATTTTTGAACAGAATTTATGGACGATTATTTTACGATTGGACTGTGATAGTAGTTACACAGTCACTTGTTGTGGGAGTGGTATTTCAGCACTTCCAGATCCTTTCAATTAATTGATGCATTTATATATACAGTGAGCCCACGGCTCCAGAGGATTTCAATCTTCAATGGAGGTTTTATGTTCCTAAAGCTGAAGAGTCATTAGTCTTTTTTTTTTTTTTTTTTTTTGTGTGTGTGTGTGTGTGTGCATGTGTGAAAAATGTACACTGCCGTCGCCAGAACTCGAGCCTGGACCTCTCGAATACGCGCCGAGTGTGCTACTGTTAGATCAAGAAGGCATTATGGAAAGCAGGGAGAAAATTGTTCAAGACTTTTGAAGTTTATTAAAGAAATATCCTGAAATGGAAGTGTAATATATCGCTTTATCAGTACTATGTTTTAATAAAATAATGATTTAATTTCAAAAATAAACAGTAAATAATGTAGCAAAATATATTTCAAAAGCTTATTTTTAACTTAATTATTTTAAGATTTTAACTACGTAATATTTTGAAACGGACTAAATTAATAATATGTGTAAAGCAAAAATGCATTACAAAAGTTTTCTGTGCTTCCAAAACACTCTGAACTTACTAACATATTCATCGACTGAAGTACACCTACTCCTCAAACGAAGTCTGCCAATTTCCTTTAAAAAACCTCCAGCAGTATGTTCAATAATTTAGTTGTATTTCAAATACGTACTTTTAATTAAGTAGATATCGCGACATAAGGTTACAGAAATGTTTTGATCTGAGATTAATTACTTAAGATTTACTAAGTTAAAAATATAAAACTCTATTCGGTCCTTCACTGAATATATCAGTTTCGAATTAAATGAGACCGATAGCAGAAAAGATGAAGCTCATTTCTCTCAAAAGCTAAAACGAATTACCTTGAACATCGATTTGAACTTCTTGTTTGAGCAGATTACCAACTGTGCTAACAAAAAGTGGAATTTAACTAAGAATAGTTTAGGAAGCGATGAATCATTTAAAGAATATTTTATCGCAACCATTAAATCAAGTCTATTTTAAAATTATTTTATAAGTAGGCTCAGTACAATTTATTCTTTCCAACCAAACTCTTGGGAAATCTCTAGCAGTTATATAACAGAATGAGAAAATATAAAATCAAGACTAAAACTGACTAACCACTGTGATCTCTAAAAATATTTGTTTCCTTTTTACAGTGCGACTTGCAAATGTACGAGCTTGCTTTGTTTAGTACATCACTTTGATAGAAAAAGTAAGCATTCTGTTGATCGCTTTCATACATAATTGTCGCTATCGAGTTAGAGCTTTATAATTGTAGAAAATAATATTGCTCTTGAGGTTAATTTACGGTCTCAAAAGTGCTGTTCATGGTAGAAAGACAGAAGTGCGAGAGAAGAGTCACATTTCATGCCACAGTTGATACTACAATGTCATAAATTAAATGGTTGTTATATGATACATATTTGTGAACAGAGGTTCTATTAGTTATTGAAAGATCTCATTTTTTTAATTAACTATGATATTTGGATAAAGTTATTTACATTCGAATACAGTACAAGTGCATTTCACGTAATTTAGTTCCTTACTAGGTACGAAAATTACAAAGATATAACGCAGTCGGATTCTACGGAGTTATGATCAAACTTCCCATAAAATCCTTTTAAGTACTACATATTATCAAAACGCTTTACCCTGAAAGCGGAAAGTGTGACTTTTAAGTTATACTAACACTTAACTTATAACGATTCTTCTTTTACGCCTCGTTTCATCATGTACTCACTCAGTCCAGAGGATTATACAAATGTTATAACAAGAGGCGAGGGTAAAAATGAGAAGGATCTTAACCGGCATTCATCGAAATACAGACTTTAGCTGTTTTCGCAACCACTGCTAGCTTACAGAAAGACAGCCCGCTGATCGAAACAGATGCGAACACCTAATATTGGCAGTGCTCTCGCCAGGACTCCAACCCTGACGTGTCGAATACGTGTCGATTATGCTTCTAATTACTCCATGAAGGCATGCAGAAAGGAGGGAGACAACACCTTACATACTCCCCCCCCGAGGGGTCGACGTAGAGAACTCTGCGAAGCTACTGGCTAGGATCTGTACCTAGGCAATCTCGGCCATGGGGATATAAAATTTATGAACTTGGTGGTTCTGAAGGCTCCGGGAAAGGTCACTTATTGGCCGGCCTCGGGGTCTGGCATGTTCTGAGCGGTTGGATCCGTAGCCAGGGAGTTATCCCCCCGGTTTGCTGGGTAACGGCCTTCTGCGACGGGCTCGCCCATGCGACTGGCAGGTAGCAATTGACGACCAGTGCTACCTGTTGTCATTTCCAAGTGCTGCGCTGCTTCCCTGGAAGGGTAATAGTGGAGTTTGAACCTCCACGAAGTGCCCAAAGGTGGAGTAGACCTGTAATGTGCGTAATTGTTCACGGGGCAGGGAAGCCAAGAGTTACCTTATCTTACCTTACATACTTCCCCTTTTAAAGGGAATTAGGGAACCAAAATCGCCAAATTTTAGTAGTGACAAATTATCAACCACCACTTTTTAGTTCGGCGCCCGGCACTTGAAGACTTTTTGTTTTTGATGCAAGCGATGTGAAAAATGTGCAATGTTCTCGCCGGGACTCGAACATGTACTCATGGAATACGCGCAGAGTGTGCTACCGTTACACCACGAAGGTATGCTGGAAAAAGGGAGAAAATACCTTATAAAGTCCTTGCTGGATACTTACGTGAAATTGTTATTTCAAACTGACTGACGTAGAATAAATAAACTGATTTAAGTCAAATGTATTAACTTGTCTCACACATGTACTTACATAATGTATATAAAATTGAAAACACATTAATTACGTCGTTATGAGTATGATCTCTTTTATATAATTGAATAAGGTCATTCAGTATTAACATCTTTTCATCTGTTATTGCTTTCAAGTGCTTGTTAGAGATGTTATTTGTTTTGGATTATAAAAGCAAATACAAACTCAGAAAACTGAATACAAGTTTAAAACGAAAGTGATGTTGTAATAAAGCTACCGAATAAACAAACAAGTTTAGTCACTACCGTTAAGATGTTTGCTAAGGATCCATTTATTCCATGTTATTTTATACACATATGAGAAAAATTAACTTCATAATTGCTAATTTAATTATAAATTAATAGCGAGTTGCACAAGCCCTTCGTAGGTACTTACTATATGTGAAAGGAAGTAAAAAACATAGAAGATAGTTTTTACCTTTAAAAAAGTAGGTGTTTATAATAAATAAGAGTGAAAACGCTTCAGTTCTTATTATCTGAGATGTGCGCAGGAAAACTGTAAAGTTACTCGACATTCAGGTAATAAAAATTAATCAAATCAAATTTGTATGCGTGTTTCTATCTCAGAATAATAATCCAATTATTGTCGTAAAATAGCAATAGCTGTACCATTAGAAAGTTCTATTTTTACAAGTTTTGAAAGAAAAGTTATGTTTTATTTTTTCAAATTTTTTACAAGTCCATTTACTTAATGTATTCACTACATAGAAAATGTGTATCGCTATTCTATGTATGTAAGATATGCATAGTCAGTCTAGAGTTCAAATAAGTTACAAGGTTTTTTACAAGTTAGAAACTCACTTCGCTAAGATTTTTTCACTGGGAGCCAAAGGAAACGGTCGTCGAATTTCTAGACTTAAACAAAATTCTTATTGGAAACCTCCGAATACACCTATCGCCAGTTTCCATAATGGTAACGCGTTCACTGAGTTCTCCAAAATCAGATAGGCAGTTTTTTCCACATTTATGATCGTTTAGAAAATATTAAAGCTCAATTTCAGACCATCTAGTCATGCTTTTCCAAATTCAAATTTATAATAAGACATATAAAGCGGAAATTACAGAGTTCACCGAGTGCATCATTTTTGCTATTCATTGAAACCAGTCACCATACTTAGGTTTTCGAGATACAGCCTTACACGTAACTTCAGATCTCGCTTTTACTCTGCAACTGCCATCTTTAGATTTCATTGGTAAATATGAAATGAGCAACTTGCTTTCACCAACTAAACTATTTTGCGGTTACATTGATAATCCCTTTGTGTTTCTAACTTTAGTAACTCCGGTTATTAAAATATGGCAAAACAGGCAAGGGCTATGCGCGAAAAAGAAGGGATGCCTTTCGGGACGACTTTTTATGGGAAACTGGCTCAGATACGTTACATATTGGAAAAAGCATGAAAATCACAGATGCAGTGCCAAGCTGTTTGCTTAGATTCCAAACTGGGTCGAACTCTCGGTATTCAAAGATCCGCAGTTGTACTACTCGACAGTTGGTGGGACCACAATAACTTCAGAATATCCTAGTCTGACCTTCATTTAAAGATGATCTAAAATCAGGGAATTCAATATCATACTCTAATAAAAAAATTAATTAATAATTGAAAGTAAACTGGGAAAAGTATTTCCGAAATCCAAGTAAATAACTCATTGTGTATATTTCTTTTCATCCTCTAATATTCATCAGCTTACCATAATGCATTACAACGCCCTTGCCCTTGAACATACCAACAAAATGTTCAAATCTGTACGAAGGTTTTTAATAAAATATGGAATACCTTCATGCATAATGTTGGCTATATTCTATAGACTGATTTCCTTCTTGCTTTATGATTCCAGAAAAAAAAAACTATCCTGTATAACGTTAACAAATAATTTATTTTTTAACAATGACTGCTCCTTGCGTCTAGTAACGAAAGCACCCTCAGAATGGAATGCGATATAAATGGTTCTACATCATAGACGAACTGCCGAGAGGAGTTAAAGGAAGCGATCTATTTCTGTTCTTCCAGCTGATTCAGCGGCAGGAAACAACAGTTGCTGACCTAGTTGCTTTTGGCTTCGTTTCTTTTCAATCTCTTGAAACTTCGTAAATGTAGACACGTAACTTTTCGACAGAAAGTTAAAACAGCTATGTGGGTACATTTTTAAAGTTTAATTTCATCAGACAGAGGCATGTCATAAATTTATATAAAATTGAAATATAAGGCTTTAATTCTCTTTCTTTTCCTTTTTTTTAAACTTCAAATGTGGATAAATACAATCGTGATATTTTCTCGTTTTGAATTCTACGATTTTATTTAATATCTGTATTATAGTGTTTTAGATTTATATATGGATTTCTAAAAGCAACCGTATAGATGCATTTATACGTATACATTTATGCATACAGATATTCCTTATCTTATATACATAATAGATAGATATTTAGATATGGAGTGTATGCATAAGCATACACTAAAATAAGGAATATATAAGATAAAATTAAAAAAAAATTAATACACCCTTTTCTCTTTTTATATTCGATATTTTTCTATTTTAAAAATAGTAATATGTTTATAATAAATCTTTCTGCAGCGCAACATTTAAAAATTACTAGCGGGCTGGAAACAAAGCAAAATTTATAAGTTCTATGTACCCCTGAAAAACGAATGTAAACGAATGAACATTTCGGTATGAATGAAATCAGTTCATTCTTTTTAAGCAACAACCAATTCGTAAATAATTTTTGTATTGCCAAACCAGGAAACAAAAACTTTTGTCACTTCAGGTTACCTCTGACATAATAATTTAAACTTAATGTAATAATACCTCTGACATAATAATTTAAATTTAATATAATAATACCTATACATAATAATTTTAATTTAATGTAATATAACAACATTTTCTCAATATCAATAGAAGATTAACGCGGCATTACTATAGCGTGTCAGCTATACTAACCTGAAGTAACAAAGTTGCCAACAGCAGCTATTTACGATTATTATTAAAATGCTGACATTGGCGGAAACGTTTCGACATACAATAACGTCACATAGAATCACTTGCTTTCTTTATCGTCAGAATTTGTATAATAATAATAGTTTAATGTTTGGCAATGCTACTTTTATTTCATATTTTGTAAAACCTACAAATTTTTGATTAACAAACTCTGCGATTTGAAAGCGAGCAGTGGCAACACTTTTCGAAATTATGCAGATTTTTATCTCCAGTGCGTGAGACTGGTGCCATTCGGAAAAATGAGGGCGAAAATTAGCGTTTTCAGAGTTTTTAATTAATATCTCGGCTGATTAAAGTCTTTCCTAAAGACTTTATCAGTTACTATCATAAATTAGTGTTTTTCAGAGCTTTTAATTAATATCTCGGCTCAAAGATAAGAATGGTCGAAATGGCTTCCCACGAATTTTTGAAATCCGGGAATATCTCTCTGGAAGCTAACTGCCCGCCGCTCCAGAGGGGATAATGTCGCAAACAAACAGATGCGCATATATTTTAATAGTATAGATTTCTTGTCATATCTCAGAAAACGCTTTAATTAAATCGAAATTTTAATTAAACCGATAATAATAAAGCGTTGCTATGTCCCTTTGTTAGAAAATTATCTGTAATTTCACCATTTTTATTCATACATCAGACCATTTTTATAAGCTTTTATTAAATTAATTCATTATGTTTAACTGCATCCAAAATTTTGAAATCTATTTTTAACCTACTTCGTGATAAGCTATCGAATTCAAATTTTTTGCACACACTGTTTATCAATGACGATGCAAAACACCAAACCGATTTTATCCAAATTCGATTTGCATTTCTTAAATTTAATTTTTAAACGATTTTTTTCAAGTATCTTTTTTTAACGAATAAATCAAAAATATCAGGATTTTACTGTTTGCACCATGCTACAAAATCCTTTAAATGAAATCTATATGAATGTTTTAACTTAATCTCTGAATTTTAGGGGAATTTTCGAAATGCACGATATTTTTCAACTATTCGGCGTGCATGATTTTAAAATTTCAATATAAAAAATGTCTCAGATCTAAAGGTCTAAAATGTTCACAGATTACAAAGCACACACTTTGACCTCATTTAAATAAGAATTATAAGAAAATATTAATTGGGTAATACTAATTAATAAACATGAAAAACAAATTTTTCTGAAAGGATGAAATTAGAAGAACAAAATTGCAGAGAATCCGCTTCAAAGAAGTTTTATGTTTAAGGCGAAATATCTAGACGTTCAAAACCATATTTTGCTGAAGTCTTTCATTCAGTTCCTTGCGTTAAGTATTTCAGCCAATGAGCCTATGTTAACGGGAAAAACATAAGAAAATAACATTGCAGGTTTCATCGCTAAGGGCGACTGTTTTTTCACTAAAGGGCTGTATAAATTTAAATTACATCAGAAAATATTATGTCATCATATCCTCTCTTGTCTTCAAAAAATATAGCCCACGAATGCCTAGCCGACTTTCTGTATCGTAGACATGATCTGACAATATTCCTATACCTCGTCTCCATCGCAAAAAGAAGATGAGCAGTAGAGTCATTACGGTTATTTTTCGTAGCAGTAACCTGAAAAATAAATGATGTCCTCACTGAGATTTGAACTCCGGACCTTTCGTGGCTATCCAAAGCTGTTTCCCAATTACACCACGATGATATGAGGTTAGGAAGGAAAAACTTTATTAGAAACTGTGGAGTCATATCAGCAATGTATGCTGTCCAATACCCAAAACATGATGCGAATGATAATCGGTCTTCGTGTGTTGCAGGAAATGGGGCAACGACAGTCTTATTAACTAACTAAATGTCTTATTGTTGTAGATCTTTGAAGATCATAATTTGGTTTGTGTCTAGTCGTTCATTCAGGATATTTAATTTTCTTTGTTAGACAGCATGTTTTACAAATTAATGAAAAATGTGTTCTGAAATTTAATTTCAAAGACATTTTTCGATCAAGGTATTAACCCTTTAACTGTCGAGTTATTTTGATGATTTGGGTACACAAATTGTCAAATTTTTTTTATTGGAAAAATCAAATGTTTAGTACAAAATAAAATATACTTAAGTAGTTAAAAATTGATATTTTGAAGTATATGGATAAAATTTTTAAAGTTTTGTAGCCACTACGTATTTGCTTGAGGCGGCTGCCACTCAACATGGCAGTTGTAAAGTTCGCTTCTAGTGGAGCATTATTTTCTAAAAATGAAAGAAAATGAATTATTTTCTAAAAAATAAATAAGTGAAAAAATAAATAAAAGTGAATACGTATTAGTAGTTCAGTAATTCAGTCTTGTGTGGTACAACTGGTAACACTTTTCCAAGCACAAACCAACTCCACAATCACTACACCAGAACCGTGCTTCCTTCCTTATCTTTTTCCCATTTTTATCCTTTTTCAAACAACACTTTGCACTGTCTTATAGGCTCACGTTTCACAGGAGTAGGAGGAATACAGGAAATAAAATGTCGTTCAGTAAGACGGGCAGGGTTATCTATTGTAGGTGGTCTGCCAACATTCTTTTGTCCAGAAGCTGCATCATCATATTTATGTAAAAGCTCTTCTACAACTTGGATTCGAAATTCTAAAAATGTAATACGTTTTCCAAATACATTTTTATAGAGTAAATATGAGTTCCAAAGTACCTTGTCTAGTAAATGTAAAAATATCTTTTTATAATATTTTTTCTGACGTTTTCGGATTTTTGGATGAAAGGATATTTCCTAATCACAGCGATCTACACCACCCATAGTTAGACTGTAGTCAGAAACAATCTTCGGCTTGAGTATATCTTCATTTTTTTTTAGGCTGACCATGGAAATATCATGAATACTGCACATCAGACACAGATCTTTCATCTTCGGTTGAAGAATCTAAATCATCTATATAACGTTTCAAAGAACTGAACGCCATTTTACAACAAAAAGATCCCGTGCACTTTGAACCAAAGAACTTATAACCTCTGACCTTTGAAATCTTCAGTAAAGTGCTGTCATCTATTGAATTGAGCGCACATTAACTTTTCCCGAGATAGTGTCGGGTTTGACATAGAAATGAAGCCGAAATAAACGTCTCCCGATATATATTCGGGTATAACAATACGATGCACTCAAAAAAAAAAAAAAAAAAAAGAATTACCCCGAGTAATACTCGGGCGTGACATTTTCGAACACCAGTGCTGTGCCCGAGATTAGTCGAGATTGTGCCCGGGCATGACAGTTAAAAGGTTAACACATGTGTGCAAAATTAAGAGAATTTGCAAGTTATGTCTATCTTTTACTAAAAGTATTCAACCAAAGACACTAATGCAATAATGCAACATTTAAAGTCGAATGCGCAACGTACACTTGCCTGTCTACGGAGATATGATTGTGAAGAGATGCAAGCGCAGGAGGGGTTTTTGGCTATTTCTATGCTCATAGTCCTCCACGAGATTCGCTGTGTTTCTCGCAAGAGATGAGTTGATTTTATAAACTATCAGGTAAGATGAGTAGCCACGTAAGTATGGATGACGAAATCAGATGGAAAGTTGTCAGTAGATTGGAAAAAGACCAATCACAAGCGCAGGTGACTACAATGGTCAATATAACACCCAGTGACGTCTATAATTTTTTGAAACAGTTTCAGGACACTGCATCCATATTGAAAAAACCTGTACAAGGTCGACAGCGACAAATGAACATCGTTATTTGACATTTTCAGCGCTGACAGAGGACTGCTACAACTTCGTAGCTCTCTCATGAGCTGTATGTTGCTACTGAAACCCGATGTTCACAGTTTACAATTAGCCGTTGACTTCAAGAGAAAGAATTGTGTGTCAGAAATACTTTTGTTTGCGTCTCGCTTGGAATGCTTTAACTTAGAAACATATTCTCAGAAAGTCTTTCCCCAAACTCCGTTACTTGACCTTATGCTATGCTTCCATATGAATACCATCCATTAGCTTTGGTTATTGTTGCCATTACGTGACACATAAGACCTTTATTTTCCAAGTGACCTCCCACGTAGACAATTTTCAAAACACTCACATTCGACAAAACACTACAACTTTAACTGATGTTTTAGATTTGGTCTATTTGTAACTTCTTAAGAAACTGAAGGATTTAAAAGCAATAAATATATTCCTTATGTTTTTCACCGCATACATTCGTGGAGAGTGATAATGTTTTTTCTTTGGAATTCAAAAATGGTAACTGGAAGTAAATAGCTTAATTACTTTAGATAATTATATGTTTTCACTTATTTTTTAAATAAGTGTTTAATAAGATGTTTCTTTTCAAATGATTACAGTAAAATTGCTCCTATTTTTACTAATTAAAATTATCTTTAAGGATCTGTGAATATTTTTCAAAATAGTAAATGGGAAAATAAGGTGGCTTTATAGAAAAAAAATAATTCAGACAATTTTGCCAATGTCTTAAAAGAGATGCTGATATTTTTTTTAAATCTATGAATCATATTTCCCTGAATTCGGATAAATTGTGTCTCCATGAACAACTAGAGAGAAAAGTAATTTAGCAATTAACAGATAATTAGATTATTTATTAATACGCAAATACAAATTCTGCATCTTTATCTAAAAACCTACACCTGCACTAATGGAGCATTATTTACTTCTAAACGTGTAAATATATCGCGAGTAAATACAAGCAAAGGCAATTAGTAATATTATACATTGCACTATTCAAAAATTTCAGTTAACTTACAAAAATTTATTGGAAGGTATAATAATTTTAATAGTTTATTTTATTTTTAATAATGCACATAATTTATCATATATATATATATATATATATATATCCAA
This sequence comes from Stegodyphus dumicola, assembly GCF_044657685.1. NCBI lineage: Eukaryota > Metazoa > Arthropoda > Arachnida > Araneae > Eresidae > Stegodyphus > Stegodyphus dumicola. The sequence continues at coordinate 223,528,365 of NC_140773.1, read as the reverse complement.
TTGATAATTTTTATGAATATTTCAAGCTCACTATTGTATGATTTTTATTCTAACTAGTAGCTAAAGTTCTGCAGACTCTTCTAGACTTTCTCGACAAATAACGAGCTATTTTTACGTCTTAAACGACTCACAAAATGCAGAAGTAAGCTAAAGAAAACTTTTTCATAAGACTATAATTATAATTCTAGTCTTAAAGGAACAGAATGGGCAAAATGTTTTGCTACAGACAAAAATACAAGCAAAGGCAATTAGTAATATTATACATTGCACTATTAAAATATTTCAGTTAACTTACAAAAATTTATTGGAAGGTATAATAATTTTAATAGTTTATTTTACTTTTAATAATGCACATAATTTATCATATATATATATATATATATATATATATATATCCAATTGATAATTTTTATGAATATTTGAAGCTCACTATTGTATGATTTTTATTCTAACTAGTAGCTAAAGTTCTGCAGACTCTTCTAGACTTTCTCGACAAATAACGAGCTATTTTTACGTCTTAAACGACTCACAAAATGCAGAAGTAAGTTAAAGAAAACTTTTTCATAAGACTATAATTATAATTCTAGTCTTAAAGGAACAGAATGGGCAAAATGTTTTGCTACAGACAAAACTTCCACCACTAGTGGATACTTAAATTAGCATAACAGACAAGTAAATAAAGATGTTGATAAATTAGATTATATTTTCAAAACAAGTCAATCCAAATATAGTCCTGTTTTGTAGTAAAGAAAATAAAAATAAGTTACTCAGATATTTTACCGGTGCGAACTTAAAATAATGGCTAGCGAGCATATTGTGTCAGTCCATAATTCGTGCGCATTTTTGGTAAATTTTTAAATAATATAAAAAAACACAATTTAATATTGTAATCAATTATATATTTTCCTCCATTATCTACAATGTCTCGCCATCTTATCTTTTTATGCCATTGTTGCAGAAAGACTTTTGTTTTGATGCAAAAAAAAAACTTGAATGTTCACTGTGTACATCCTGTTTAGAATTTAATATTTTCCCCGTAAAAAATTTTGTAAGGCACGAAATAATTGAAAATCACTTGGGGCAGTATCTGGGGAGTAAGCGGGATGTGGCAAAAGCTCCCAGTTAAATTCACTAATTTTTTTGCAGCCTTGTTCGAGCCATATGAGGTCTAGCGTTATCATGATGAAACAACACTTTCTTGACAGTCACCAATCGTAGGCGTTTTTTGATCCATTCTGAGTTTAGATGGCAAAGTTGTTCACTATAAACTTCTGAATTAATCGTTTGATTTGGATCTAACAGTTCAAAACGTCCTAAACTGGGTTCATCATCCATGCTGCTTTTTCCAACTTTAAATTTTTTAAACCATTTCTGGGCATTCCTTTCTGGACGTACACTAATAGTGTGTTCACCATGTACACTATTAATTTTTATCGCTGCAGACCTGGCAGATTAACCACACGAAAATAAAAAATGTAGCACAGCACGTTTGTACTGATTATTTATATTCATCTTCTATGGGTACTAAAATGCGTTCGATATGTACGAAAGTTGGTGATGAACTGAATAATATGTTAGTCAAACGATGACAAGTTTCAACAGGTTCAAAATTGTATTGTTTTAGTAAATGCGTCATAGTGAATTCCACGCATACTCTTAATGCGCGCAAACTTATGGACTAACCCGTATATAAGGTATTTTCTCCCTCCTTTCTGCATGCCTTCGTGGTGTAACGGTAGCCCACTCGTCGCGCATTCGAGAGGTTCAGGTTGGAGTTTATTGGATTTTCCGGTCAAGGCGTTTAAACTGATGATAATTTTATAAGCATTGTTTGATAGAAATTCATTTTTTCTATTAAAAATAAAGCTATTAAAATAACTCAAAAGTGAGTTTTACCGATGACTAGTACTTGGATCACGTGATATTAAATGTACAAATGAATTTTTTTAAGTGCATTTAGAAATATATTCTTTCTCTACAGGACGTATTCGATGAAAATTCAAAAAAACTGAAACGTTTTAATTACTAATAGCTCAAGTGTGAACATTATGAAACATCTTTAACTGCGAAACATAAAAAAGTTCTTAAGACATGTTGGATGTTTGCCTGTTTTCTGTCGCAAAGAGGCTTTCGTCCAAGTTTCAACAGACTTTTCTTTTTCTGCAAAACAATTTTAAACATTTGTAAGAAAATAAGAGGTCAGAAAAGTAAATTGGGCAAGCTAAAGAAGCGTACATGAAAACAACGATCACTAAGAATTCGAGTTTATTCTAATCAATTAATTTCATAAAAAACAGTAGTTTAGCAGTAAAATGTAATCATTTCTGACTTTGAGATTTCCTTTATTTATATTGAAAGAAACGTATTAAGCACCACTGTTTTCCCTTTGGTGTCATTTCACACAGCTCCTTTTTTATGTTTCGGATCCACAAACATTTTTTTCTAATTCAAATTTAGGAAATCGATACTAAACGTGTAAGCTTTCTTACGAAGACGGAAATATGAAGAATCAGCTTCGCTGTCGCCAGTTTCCTAACTGGGGATTTTTCGATTGCTAACTGGATGTACTACCGGTTACATCGTGTGGTCGCGTACGGAAAAAGGTGAGAATTTCTTATATTTTCTCTCATTTAAACGGAGACTGGAAAAAGAGAAACGAGGCCAGTGAGTCAAATAAATCCAAGTGGTCCACCAAGTTTTCGTAATACGGAACTGTAGAGCTATCAAGGCTTTCAGAGCCAGAAAACGTGAAAAATTAGTTACTTTGCTCAGATTTGAACTAGAGATCTTCTTACAGCTAGGGAGACGTGCAACCATTTACACTAAGAGAGCGCGTACGAGATAATAACTTATAAACGTAGTTGCAAAAGTTATCCTATTTTTTTAATCTAAATTTAATTTACTATATTCAATTCGTCTCATCCGTTTACTTTGATACCTTTTTAAAATACAGATAGAGGGAGAGAAAAGAACAGCATATCAGGGATGTTTAATGTACAATTCTTTTCCGTCTATATTTGCAGTGCCTTTATAATAGTAGCTAGAACGGAAAAGAACTGTGTAAAAAGAATTTTACATAGAATAAAAATGGCATAAAAATTTCAGTAAAAACACAAATACGAGGGCCATCCAGGAAGTAGATTACGTTTCCGTCTGTGTCCGCTAGGGGCGGGGCTAGCGCGGCCATCTTGGGGTCAGAGCGTTGCGCAGCTCAGTCTGCATCTAGCCGTGCTAGTGAGAGGTTCGTGCTGTGCTCCGTTCAGATACTGTGACGGTTTGAAATGTCTGCGTTAATTGAAAATCCCGCGAGCTGCGAGGTGCGCTCAGTAATAAGGTTTCTGACTGCAAAAAACTGTAAACCGATAGAAATCTATCGGCAGCTTCGTGAAGTGTATGGGGACAATATTATCACTGAAGGTGGAGTGGGTCATAAGATTTCAAAATGGCCGAACCAATGTTCACGACGAAGATCGAAGTGGGAGACCCAGCATAGTGACCGCTGAACTTCTCGAAAAAGTCGATGCTAAAGTCCGTGAAAATCGAAATTTCACAATAACGGAACTTTCTTTGAGTTTTCCACAAATTTCGCGAAGTTTGTTGCACGAAATCATCAGCGAAAAGCTTGGTTACCACAAGTTTTGTGCAAGATGGAAGGCAAGAAGAGGTAACGAAGTGGTTGAAGGCGCAGGCGGCCGAATTTTTCGACGAAGGAATTTCCAAGCTCGTACATCGCTACGATAAATGCCTTAATTTGTATGGTGACTATGTAGAAAAGTAGTATTTGAGTGTGGCTTTCATCTGTATATAATAAAATTTGTTTCCTATACTTTCTTTATTTTTTTACTCCAAAACGTAATCTACTTTCTGGATAGCCCTCGTATATCCCATATTAAAGAGAATTAGGTATATGTTTCATTTAGTAATTTATTTACTTTTCAACAAGTATAGTACATTTTTAGAAACTAGCTAAAGTGTTGGAAGCGTTACATTCACCTTTATTTTTTTCTCTCTCCTTTTTTAACTTCAAAATAAGAATGGCGTAAAAAACGCAACATCCCCTCCACCGCAAAGTAAAAATAAATAAAATAAAGACAGTTGAATAGCATGTTTTTGTTTCTTACACCTACAATGCATATTTAATGAAGAGCTACAGCGGTTCGTTCTGGAAATTTTCCTGCAGATATATCCAAAAATAAACAAGGTTAAATGCACAAATAAGCTCGAGAAAAACTATACAGCTAATTTCAACGTCAGAGGTTCTTTTCTGCCTGTTGAACAACCATACAGTGCTCCTCTACCTTTATTTGTGCCTTAAACATTTTTTTTTCCCTTTCTTTCTAGTGACATGTTCCCTTTATTTTTTAATCTATGATTCACCGGTTCATTCCTTTGCAATGACAATCTAGAAGTGATTTCAGATTTGAGAGAGCACTTCTTTTTCATTCTGATGTATGAATTAATGCCTGATTAAATAATTAATTAACGGAACTTCTATTATTTAATATAGTTAATATTATTATTTCTTCCTGCTTAATGAATTAATGGAATATAAATATTTTATTCTTTTTTTTTTTTTTTTTTTTTTTGTTAGTAAAATGCACATAAATGTTACTTAAAAGTATACTTTTATAATGAAAGAATGAACCTTTTTTTTCTCTATGAGAATTACCCATTCATATCTTCACGTTTGCAGCTTAGCCTTTCCAGCCTAAACGTTTAACAATTTGGCACTTTCTTAGAAACTTTTGCTGACCCCTGCTCTATTACATAAAACTGACGTCAAGGTTTCTAGTGGTAAAACTTGACGTTATTCAGAAATTATGAGATAGCAAAAACGCGAATTAGAAATTTGTGAAATTGCCTAATTATTAGGAAACGACATTTTTTAACATACCTACTGCAAATGAAATGCTACATTGCTAAATTTAGTTTGCGTCAATTGCCTTGGCATGATACACTGATTCTATGATACACTGATTCTACAGACCAAACAACTGAGACCCGAAATGCGTAGCTTATCTTCGATCATGAATCAGTCTACCTTAGAAGAAGAATGCTGCAAAGTAATATTGCTTTTATGGAGAATTCAGACTAACTACAGAAATATTACATGATGGTATGCTATGCGCTTTCTTATATACTGAATGTATTGTAAATTAAACCGAAAAAGCTTTGTAAATATTCTTTCATTACATAAGATGTTATAGCTTTCTACTCTCGCACCATTCTTTTCTGGGAAATCCCATATGTCACTAAATTAATGTGATGCTATATTCGGTTAATTTACATTTTTTTAACACTTAGTTTCTCTGATAATGTTTCTACCATTAAAAGTTTGACGCGAGTTTTTGGATCAGTCCGATCTAGGTAGAACATGATTAGTTTATAATAAGTCTACATCACTCTCACATTTCTAGTTATTTTCTATCAAAATTATTTCGATCAATTTGGTACCATATATAATATATGCAATAGCCCATTGCACATTTATGGCACAGTAGTTGATCCACAATACTACCATCCTTGTCCATTGAAGTTCTTTTACTCTTCAGTTGACTTTTTTGATGATTCAATTGAAAGCGGGTGGAAAAAGTGATGTGCCGGTGGAACCACCAGTCCCGGGGCGTCTCGCCGACGCTTCCGAAACTCAGTTGGCTTCGCTCCCATTTCGAACCTGCTGTGCTTTTCTTTCCACTCGTGCCCACCCATTTCTAACTGACACGTGTCTTCTCATTGTGTCGAAATCTATTCTGGAAGAAGGCAAGAACCGGGCTAAGGCTTTAGTCACTTAGTTAATGTAAAGAACAGTATATGAGAGACCTTACCATTCTTACCAAAAAGAAAAGAAAAGAAAGAAAGAAAAATTAACCACAAAACAGAAATTAGAAAGCCTTATGTCATTCTTATCAACTTTAACTTCTTCGAAGGTTTCCTCATTTTTTTTTTTTAACTAAAGGTTTGCTGCTGATAATATATATTAAAAGTTTAACTTCTTTATACTTATTAAATATGCTGTTATTTACTACGGAGGGGGAAATTATGATGTATACCATTTCTGACTGGGGAATTAAAATAAGATTACTAGATTAGATAGCATACGTGAATTAGTGTACTAATATTACTATTATCATCGAGTCAATTATAGTTACTTTCATACATATAAAGTTTTTGATATTTATGAGAACTGAATTTTTAAGATCACTTTTGTAAGACACTGTAAGATTGATTTCTAATGAAAATTTTCTTAAAAATTAAAAACTCAGCGGACTTTCGCTGATTAATAAAAGAAAAATTTAAATTAGTCAAATAATTTTAAGTATCCGCACTGTACCGCAGGAATGCACAGCTAGATGCTTTGCATGAATTTAGATATTTAAGACCAGGTGTTAAAGTATTCATGCATAAAGACTGACGCTTCTTACTTCCTCGTAACGGAATTATTATAAAGGCGAAAAATTTCGGGTATCATATTTCAACGAAAATATCCATTTTGACTGCTTTCGGATCTATTTAAACGATTCCTTTGCGTGACATTCGTATGTATGGACAGAATAAAGGACCAATTTCTCAAACTGAACTTAAAATGGGGGAAAAACAGTTCTGTATATCTCATTCTACTGGGCCGATTGACGAAATTCAACTTGCGTTTTTCATGTTTCGAAAGCGCGACTTAGGATATATATTAGATTTATATATAGCATTGTTTTAATATAGGCATTTTGGCACAAAATCGGACTTTTTCTGAAATGACATGCCAGTTCGTTTCCATATTTCGATTCTACGACTCAAATTATGCCAAATTGCCAAGTTTTGTAAAAACTGCACGAGTACTTTTTTAAAAATTAGCTCTCAAAATTTTAGCTCCTCAATGTTAATTGAATTTGATATATATTTATTAACTTCTCTTTTTTTTTTTTATTAAACTTACTTCATTCCTCCTTCCAGAATTCAAAATTTAGGCTTAATCCAAATATAACTCGCACACTTTTGTTATTTGTTTTAAAAGTTTGCATTTAAAAATATTTTTTATAATTTTTTCGAAAACCGTTTAGTAGTTTAGTATTATAAGCTATAAAACTTTTACCGTCATCTTGAAGTAGATATATTTCTAAGCATATTTGCAAAAAATTAGAGTTTTGTATCCAAAATTCCCTAAGATGTACGTGAATTTACATTTTGACATGTTCTGAAATTTAACGTATTTAATATAAGCGATAATAACGAAAATGTGGTTTACGCACTTTGTTAAAATTATTTGAAAGAATGAACGATGGACCTTTTTTCCTCTCGTACCTCATTGGAAAAAAAGGAAAGTAAATAGGTTACTATAAATTAAGAATTCCGCAAATGAATTATTCTTGGCGCAAGATAAAAAAAATGTGCCAAGATAAATTTAAAAACTTTTCCATAAAGTTTTCACTAAAAATTACAAAATTTAATATTTAGGCATAATTTGAGACGTAGAATCGAAATATTGAAAAAGAATTCATATGTTATTTCAGAAAAAGTCCGATTTTGTGTCAAAGTACCTATGTTAGAAAAAAGTTACATATAAATCTAATATATGTCCTAAGACGCGCTTTTGAGACATGAAATTTGAATTTCGTCAATTGGCCCAGTAGAACAAAAGATACAGAACTGCCCCCCTTTTACCCCGCAGTGTACCTCGCATAACTCAAAGATGGGCACCTTACCCCAAAACAAAAATTTTGTATATAAGACACTGCTGTAATGTGTAGTTGTGTATCTTCTTTTTTGGTTATAACATATATAATCAGCTGCACTAAACATATATATATCAACTCTCTTACCTGGCTTGCTGATCTCAATTTTTTTTTATTCTTATGTGTTGCTATATCGTACATTTTTTTTTTTTTTTTGCATTAAAAGGCATTGAATTATGTTGTTCTTACATTTCGGTTAAGTTTTTTATGCCTTTAGTTAATCTAAATGCAATAGTTGTAGAATTATCAACAATTTAAAAGTGCCTTATAGCGAGGCCACCATTTGTTTACATTTGAAACTCTCAGTAGGATAGTAAATTCAATTGGTGCAACAACTTTAGTGTCTTATTGTCTAAGTGGGATCAAAATGAAATTTCTAATTTTGTGCACTGAAAGATCTATCTTCTTGCCGCTGGCCGAATTTCTTGTTTTTGCATAGAAACTCTAATTTTAATAAACAATTTTTTTAAAAACTGTTTTAACCACATTTCGTGTTTTATGTTTTTCTGCATTTTACAATTTTTAATGAAGATGCTTTGAGTTTTTATGCATTTTTGTGCTGCCGCGAAATGAGAACTGAACTAATTGAATGATGAATATATCTCTAAAGAGGAAATAAGTTTAAATGGAGTGCAGCAGAAATATATGTATAATTTGATCTGCCGTAGAAAGAAGTCATGTGGTATTCACATCAGGTATTTTAATGAAATTTTAATCAGAATCTGTTCTGTTCACTTGGCTCGAATTAACGTCACTAGTTAGCATTCATAGTCATAGAACATTATTTGTCCAGTTTATTGGAACTGATCGAAAAAATTCAGTTTAAAACTTTATAGATGCCCCATGTTGGGTAGCCCTACGATAAAAACCTAAGTTAAGAAAACAGAAACGAAAACTTGTTATTTCTTGGAAATTGCTAGCGTTTTTCAGAATTTTGCTTGCTGCAAGGAAATTTTTCACTACTTTAACCACTTCTTTAAAGAAATGAATTTTTTTTTAATCAAGCAGTTACTTAAATATTTAGTACGTTATAAATATATAAACTCATGTAAGTTGTTTATTTTTCTTTCACATATATGTAAGTTCAGTTCTGCGCGGAAAACAAACTGATTCCAGTAATATTTTTAAATTCTTCAAGTCTAGAAGGAATCAAAATAAAGAATTTTTTTTGACAAAACTTCAATGAAATATGAGGAGAAAAAAGGATGAGAAAGAAAAGACGAGTGACACCAGTATTCATTGTATCAGAAAAGCTATTAAAAGGATGTGTTTTGAAAAAGTAAGAATAGTGCTATATGTTAAAAGGATAGGCTAATTTATAACATCAGTACCTAATGCATAAAAATCTAATGTTTATTATATTATAATGCATTTAGTTGAAAAAAATGAAGTATACTATAAATAAAAGTTATATTTGGATATCATGCAAACCACTCTTTTTTATTTAAAAGAAGGATGTCCTTCGCAGCACTGTGTGCCCGGTCTGGTTTCCTTCTGTACGCACAGAAAAATTGAGTGAAAAAGGATTCATAGGTTACTCTAAACCTTCTTTATTTATGGTAGATGTCATCCCAACACAAAGCAGTCCATATATTTTAGCCATGTTTAGTTTTTAAAGAACCTCATTTTTCAAAGAAATCTTTCAGATTTTTCTTAGGAAAAAGGATTTTTCTTAGGATAAAAGGAATTGTTTGAATAGAAATTTCTATGTTATTTTCTTGGCTGTATGCTAAATCTCCTTATTCTATATTAGTTTTAAATTTTTACTTTTAAATCTTGCCTAAAATCAAACGGCGAACATCAGGTGTGCCCAGAGTGGGCTCACTGAGAGACTAGGGCAAAACCAACAACTGCATTTTTGTTTCTCTGCAGCTCATTCAGAATAGAAAGGTGGGTCCCCATCTGTGTTTCATTTCCTGTTTTCTCTTTTCTTTCTTTTTTTTTTTTTTTTTTTTTTTTTTTTTTTTTTTTTGTGGGGGGGGGAAGGGGAGGTTTGGTTATCAACTAAGAAATTGTTGGGTAGATTTTCTGAAGGTCAGGGGTAATTTTATCAGTTAGCTGTTTGGTTTTTCACTACAGCAGCTCTCTTTTTGTCTTTCGCTTGCGTTCAAAGAAGTTTTGTCAGCGCTACGTTTAATAGTTTTGAGTTGTAGAGGTTTATTTAATTTTATTTTATAGATTATAATTTCAAATTGTAGATGTAATATTAGTTTTTTTTTTTTTCGGATTTTTAATTATTTTCCAAATGGATCGGAGAGGGCTGACCATTTCTGAAGCACTGAAAGTGCTACACGAATTGCTTTCAGATAGTGAATTTGGTACGGACCCCCGTACACGTGCAAAACATGCAATATTAGGTTGTGCTTTTTCAAAGGTGGTGTCACATTCTTAAAAAAGCACCAGCATGAAAAAAATAGACGAAAGTATAAATATGAAATGTAAATTTAATATAAGGGATAATAACAAAAGTGTGGTTTACGCACTTCTTTAAAATTATTTGAAAGTAATGAACGTGACCTTTTCCGCTCGTGTACAATGAAATAAAATGAAAAGAAAATAGGTTAAGAAGTTCGCCAAGTTAATTATTCGTGGCGAAAACTGAAAAAAATACGCCAAGATAAATTTTTAAATTTCGCACCAAATTTTACAAAATTTGATATTTAGGCATAATTTGAGTCGTAAAATCGAAATATGGAAAAATATTTGGCATGTCATTTAAGAAAAATCCGATTTTGTGTCAAAATACCTATGTTAGAATGATGCTGTATAAAAATCTAATATATATCCTAAGTCGCGCTTTCATGACATGAAAAACGCACTTTCGTAAATCGGCTCAGTAGAACGGGAGATGTAGAACTGGCCCCCTTTTTTGCGCAGGGTACATAATACTTGATGTCAGAACATCTTTTATTATTAATTACAATGATTCTGAAAACACTCATAACGCAGTCGGTTGAAGATATTACAAAGTAAATGGGCTAAAACGTTTATGACTTATATATAGTACTGAAATAAAATTAAACCGAAGAATGCTGAGGACCGTCGAAGGTTTTGATCATCAGTGACCTATGAACTGAAGATCAACAGCGTGAAGCAGATTAATGGCAACAGTTACCGATACACGTATTTGATAAATGGAAGTATTGAAATGTAATAGAGCGCTGAAAAAAGGTTTGAAAATATTCCACTAAACATTACTTTTATTAAAAAATTATACAGTTTTGTACCAGATATGCATTAGAACAATATTTCACTGATTAGAGTGCAAAGCATCTTATACTAATTAAACAGTTATTACGATTTAATTCTTTACTATAACTTCTCCTTTCCGTATTCCTCACCAGAATATAAATTATTTTCTTGTTTATTTCAGCTGAGGGTTTTGGATCTTTAGATTAGAGTTTCTTGCAATCGCGTCTTGCGGTTTGGATTTTCGCCAGCTTTGCTTAAAAGTTATATTCCGGCTTTTGTATCGGGTCAGTCCATATGTTTGTGCGCATTTCCAATAAATCATTTATAATAAAGTATTTATACAAATCAGTCAAAGTTACACTTTTGCACTTTTTGTTATTATATATGAAGCCTACCGAACTACTTTGAATACCTTGGAAACACGATGAAAATCTGATGTAATTTGTCAAAGAGACTGTTGCAGTATATCTATAGTAATCAGTTATCCTGTAGCACCCTTTCTCAACCAAAGGGTGAGACGTCGTTGGGTAACCACTTGCGTTGTATTAGCGTCGAATTCGCGATCATAGCGGTAGACCAATAAATTTGTACTTCCCTTCAAACTTGAATATTCATCTCTGCAAATTATCCCTATGATTAAGAAGGCATTCAAGAATACAGATCTCTAGTATTACTTGCTCAGTTTGGGATTCGCAAATATAAAGGTTCAGCCATTGAGAATATGATAGAATTGCAATAAAAAATTTGATGTGTACACTGCATGAATTCCTTGCACAGAATATTAAATTATACGCATTTTTGCTGCATTTCATTTAAACTCATTTCCTCTAATTTCATTGGAGATACATTTCTCATTAAATTAATTCAGTTCTCACTTCGCGGCAAGGCAAAAATATATAAAACCTCAAAGCTTTCTTACGAAGACGGAAATATGAAGAATCAGCTTCGCTGTCGCCAGTTTCCTAACTGGGGATTTTTATCAAAAATTGAAAAATATAAAACATTAAATACAGGTAAGCAATTAGAAAAAACTTTTTACGATTAAAATTAGTTTTTCTACACAAAAATAAGCCATTCAGCCAGCGGGCAAGAGGCTGTTTTGGTGGAAAAAACTGAAAGTTTACTACTTGTCAAAAAGACAATGAAGGTGCAGAAGCTGACTTAATTCACTATTCTGTTAAGTTTCAAATGTAAACAAATATGACAGTTATGGTAAAAAAAATTAGGCTTAGCCGCACTTACAGGACTTTTAAATTATCTTAGAAGTCAAATAACAAATATCAGAGTCATATTTTCAAATTTTCACAGGACTAGTTTCGATGATTTTACCGAACCATTATCCTCAGCTACAAAAGCTCAAATGAATGAGAAAAGATAGTTGTAGAATTATCAACAATTTTTAAATTGTTGATAATTACATAATTGTTGATAGTTACATCTCACATCGACATTGTGTCTTAATAAGTATTATCTTCTGCTGTGTTGGTGAACATTGTGCTTTGATAACAATCACTCATTAGATAAAACTATTACTTTAACTATTAAGTTTTAAACTATTAAGTTAAAAGGTATTTCTCCCACCTTCTTAGCATGCCTTAGCGGTGTAGTGGTCAGCACACTCGACGTGAATTCGAAAAGTCCATGGTTCGAAACCCGGCGAGGGCATACCTCATTTTTTATCCCTCCTGCTTCGAAATAACCTAATGACACTATAGTGGTGTCCGAACTAAAAGGGTGGTGAATGATGATTCTTCATCACCAGGATTTGGCGATTGGGTCCCCTAAACCCCAGTCGCCCTTTAAAAGAGGGAGTATATGAAGTATTTCTCACACTTTTCTTAGCATGCCTTCGTGGTGTAGTGGTCAGTACATTTGATGCGAATTCGAGAGGGCCGTGGTTTGAATCACGGGGAGGGCATTGCTCATTTTTCATCTCTGAGAAAAGCGTAAAATTAATTCTATAGAGAAAACATGCACATTCTGAGAATTCTGAATATTCTAAATATTCATGGGAAAAACTCTTACCGTGAAAAAAATTAAAAAGAAGGCAATTTTAATTAGGTAGCTATTTCGCTTTTGTTAAGAATTGTTTCGTAAATTGTGCTTTATAGTATTTACTATGTTGTTTATTTTTTAGATTCAAAATATTGTATAAAGTAAGTCGCCAAAATGGAAAGTAATGTCACTTAATAATGACAGCGAAAAATGAAAATATTTTATTGTAATGTTATTTCCTATTTATAATTTCAATATATTACCATTATTTTAAAGAAATTTGTTAACGTTATAATGTTTTAAAAAAATCGTCAAAAATTTCTCAGATGTCCGAATTAAAATCTTTCTATAAAAACTGATCTTAAAATCTGTAAAATGTTGTCAAATTTAGTCGCCAAATTTAGAACCGTTTAATAAAACAATTCACATCCCCAAAAGCTCAGGGAATTTGTTTAAAGTCCCAAAAAGTTGTTTAAGAGTTCTTCATCAAGAAAAGATGAAATAACTTCGAAATGCTTCTTCACTTTTTGCCTTGAAACTGGAGTATCCCACTGTTTATATTAGAAATAGAAACAAATTATAACCCATATACCCATTCAAAAATTAATTATATTTGTCATCGAATCGCCAAAAGTATTCCTCCAAAATGCTAAATCACACCAAAAATAGCAGTAGTAAAAACAAACAGAAATTTCAGATGATTAAAAAATTAAGGACCTGCTGCCGATTTTGGCCGAAATTAAGGACTTTATAGACCAAATATCGATTCCAAAAAAACTAAAGACTCTTAAGAACCGTACGATAAAAGAAAGTCAACATAACTCTATGGTTAGCCCTTAAACGGAATATTAAGTTTAATTTCACACCTTAGTTTTAATTTGTTAGGTTAAGCAAATAACGGCGTGCGTAAAATGTAATAGTTTTATCTAATGAGTGATTGTTATTCCTTGTTGTGATAACTAGTCCTCTTGATGTGAGCATAGTCTGGATTAGAACTACGAACTGGCAGTGGTCGAGAGGGAAAAGGTTGTACTTGTCGTTGGCTTAGGCCACAGACAATCTGTATGAGTTTGAACAACTCAGACCCAGTTTTGATAGAAATACCAAGGGAGACGAACCCAAAAGCCTTCTACTCTTTTTTCTTCTAATAACCAGTCTATCGAGCTACTTCAAATACTTTCTATTCAAATGAGTTTTAAGTGCCGCTGCGTTGCAAAGACATTATATACTTTATGCATGATCTTTCCAGGATTTGTGGCCCACCAGCGGCAGAGCGGTAAAGTCGCTGAACACCGGCAGTTCGGTCCGAGGTTCGAATCCCGCGAACGGGCTGGCTGCATGGGAGTTTTCGTGGTTTTCTCCAAGTGTAATGTGTATACGAGCCAGCTTCTCTTAGAAAGTCCTCCACGAAGGCATTCCTTCCCTTAGGCAGATAGCCCTCGAGGCTTTGCCATAATCACACACACACTTTCCAGGATTTGTACTCGGGCACAAGGCTTTGGCAGACATGCCAACTGGTCGACGACATTGTAATTTACTTCATTAAATTTGATTTAAAATAATTTATTTCATTGTTTAAAAATTAATATTATTCCTTCCAATCGTGCCTTTGTTACATAGTACCTAACACAGTTAACAAACTGGGAGTTAGTTTCCATCTACGGTGCAACTGTCTTTTTAAGCTTCTTGCTTTGAAAAGCTTGATATTCACTTTACAGAGGCAACGGAACTAAAGCGCAATGGACTACTATTCGTATTCGCCCCTGAATTTAGAAGACTGGGTTTCGTGTATTTCACCCAGTTCTTCTTAAAGTAGAGAAAATATAATTAATTAGAATCAAGTCCTTCCGAGAATGTAATGTTTCACTTTTCGTGTTTTCTCGAAAGCGCTGTAGGCGAAGTTCTAGATTAACATCTTCCTTAATAACTATCAATGTAATTATGGCATTACTGCCGTTCAGGCCCTTGTAGTTCAACTCAGTGTTGCCAAATGGTTCAGTTTTTGCAAATTTGTTACCTCTGACAACCCTGTGCTGCTAATATACGATTTTGCGAATTTTCCGCTATTTGATCAAGGATATTTTTAGTAGCTTTAAATCCGTCCGTCCATCCATTTATTTATTTATTTTTGCTTTATCCTAAAATACGGAGAAAAGACAATTTTATCCATTGCTATAAACTATCAACTCAGTACCTAAACAACTGAGTCAAGAAAGAAAGTGATTAATTTCAAACCTGATAAATAAATTAAGCTCTGAAAGGGGGAAAACTGAGCTGGTATCTAAATCCATCAAACTAAACATTATAATGATTTTCGATTTACACCTGCATTAATTACGTTACTTTTATTTCCTTTGCATAAGTTCCATATTGTTATCCCTTATCTGAAAAGAGATAGATTCAAGCACATTTTTATCGCAACTATAACTTTAAAGAGAAATTTGTGACATAAGCAAGCGCATTTAAGCGCATGTTATTGTTCTTTGAAGCAAACGTTTTCATTCCTTATTGCGTGCTTTCACGTGACTGGAAGGACGTCCAGTTAGCAGTCAGAAATTTCGGAGTTTCAGTCCCTGGGAGGGTACAGCTGTTTCATGTTTATCGTTTCAAAAATTCTAAAAGATTCTACGAGTGACACCCAAACTAAAATGCAGTTAACGATAATTCCGAGCTACATAGATTTGGTGAATACGTTCCTTCCTCCCCGGTGGCATTTCAAGTGGGGAGAATCTAAGTAATTTCCTTCATCTTTCCCCCCTTACCTTCGTGGTGTAACTGGAAACACGTCTAGACAGCGATCACGAGCTAAGAATATCAAATCTTGGAGAGAGCATTACTGATTGTTTCTATTTCTTAATTCAGAAAGCCTAAGAGACTCTACATCTTATTCAGAGCATACTTTGAATTTTGAAGCTGTGAGTGTATATCGGTTACCATACTTTAATATACTCAGATTCAAACTCGAAGTATGTATCGGTGAATTAAGAATATGTATCGGTGAACATTGCCAAGTACTAAATCTAAACATCATTACAGTTTCAATGATAATTTCTGCTGTCACAATACCTTCAAGACTAAAAACTGGACGCTTAAAATTTTAACACCTGTGATATACAGCCCGATAATCACAATTCCTGACATTTCTGAAAAAAGTCTCCTTTCTTTTCCTTTAGTCTAAAATCCATTATTTATTTTTCATATTATAAAGTATGTTGTTGATAAACATTAACAATGTGAATCACTTAAAATGTTATATTACCTGTAGTTCTTCGAAGCATTTTGCAACATGTATTATTTTATACCATTTGTATAAATAGGCTCCTAACCCCATATAATGTATAGATTACAAAATTTCTGATTTTATCTCTTTTGTACATTATCATCTACATAATTCATAAAATCTAATGATAATGATTAAATTTTAAAAATTTTTTAAAAGTAATTCAACTAAATTTATTTGCTGTTTCCGTGTAGTTCCACTCTATTATTTGCATATAGCAAAGTGCACACGGGCTATCTGTCTAAGAAGAAGAATGCCTTCGTGGATGACTTTGTGAGGAAAACTGGCTCGTATTCACGTAAACATAAAGAAAACCACCAAAAGGAACCATGCAGTCAACACGTTCCGCTTGCGCTCGAACTTAGTACAAGCTACTAGTACTCAGCAGTCTTAACCGCTAGATCACTGGGGTGGATTAACAGTACTTGCAAATACATAGAACAAATTTTATGAGGCACTAAACGCATGAAATATTCGAAGATGGACTTTTTTTTTAATTTCATGTTAAAGGTCCAGAAGCTTGGGCAAAGAGATAACATGAATTATGAACAAAATGTGATATTGTAGATAAATTATGCCGAGAATGTTATTGCTCCCTCCTCTTGGCGGTGTTCATGTTCATGTTTGACACAGATTAAGATCAGAACTGTTGTCAATTAGAAAGTCTAAAATCCATTATTTATTTTTCATATTATAAAGTATCTTGTTTATAAACATTAACAATGTGAATCACTTAAAATGTTATATTAGTTCTTCGGATGCATATTAGTATTAGTATATGTAGTTCTTCGGAGCATTTTGCAACAAGTATTATTTTATACTACTTGTATTATTAATAAAATAGGCTCCTAACACCATATAATGTATAGATTACAAAATTTCTGATTTTATCTCTTTTGTACATTATCATCTACATAATTCATAAAATCTAATGATAATGATTAAATTTTGAAAAAAAAAAGAAGAAAAAAAAAAAAAAACTGAAAATTTTCAGATTTTATATTATGTTTTTTTTTTTTTTTTTTTTTTTTTTTTTTTTTTTTTTTTTGATGCTTTGTGTGTTACCTTTATTTATTAAATATCATGTTCTTCGCTCTTGAATCACAAAACATTCAATTCAACAGCAATATCAAAAAATATTTAAAAACAGCATATCTTTAGAATTTCCGATACAGTCTCGCGCGCTGGAGATAAAAATGCCCCCCCACCCGTACAAGAGTAGTCATTGCTCGCTTTGAAATCGTTGAGTTTCTTAATCAAAAACTCATAAATGCTTTACAAAATATGAAACATATAATAAACAAATTCCAAATTCGGGCTTCCAGATGCCGATATTCGGGTGGAGACGTACATTATTCAAAATTGAATTGCTCAACGTACCGTCATTTTTCACAATGTGAGAAACATACATACATTAATGCAGATTCTTCAATGCGTAATTTTTTTAAATAGAATGCAGGGCGATGATATTTGGTGGCAACAATTTGAAAAGGGATTCAAACTTTTGATGTTTTCGACGTAAAATGAGAAAACGAAATTAACAGTTTTTCTGCGCTAACGCCCTTTGGGCTAGTAATATGTAGCTTGCAGTTCTTTATATACTTTTTAATCTTCAATCTTACTCCAACTGCCATCTTTTTCAAATAGTAATGTATTTTTTAATATTTTGATATTTTCTTATTCACACCATTGTATGCTCCAGAATAAAATACAGAAATGAGCTTCTGAGTTTTCCAAATAAGAATTTTTTTTTCTACTTGTGTTCCGATGTTATATAATAATAAAGATTTAACTTTAGTAATTGATATTAGTAAGTATTACTTTTACTTATTAGTAGTAAAATCTCCTCAGAAGGGTTACGTAATGATGAAATTGTAGCTTGAAGTTTTTAGAATGCGGAGTTTTTAAATATATATTAAGAAACACAGTTTTAATTACAATAATTTTGTTAATTAGGATCAGTTTTATGTTTAAAATTAGGGTAAGGTCAATATCAATTTCCCAAATACCTTAAAATAATTGCTGATGATTTACTCTTGTTATTCACGCACAATGCATTTGGTTTCTAGTCTTACGTACAGAAAGAAATTAGACAAACGCTGTGTTCTGCTCCTTGTCCAAGCTAAGGATAGCAACTAGACAGCCGATACTAAAGGCGGCTTAAATTTAGTTCCTATTTACGTCAGGCAAAAGTATGCCACTCTCTTTGCACTTCTACATTGTGGCTCGAAAAGAAAAGTGTGGGATTAATACTTACCTCGACAGTCATTCTCTGCGTTACAGCGAGCTCTACCGCTTCTTTTTTTGTGTGGAAAAGGAACAGGAGAAGACCTACGGAAAAAAAAAACGAAAAGAACATTTCAGTATAAACAGGGGTCATACGTTCGACTGAAAAATATAAATGCTGCTCTGTTTGCGCACAGAAGACACTTCCGCGATAATTACATTCTTTGCGAAAAATAAAATATTTTTCCCCATAAAAAAGAGAGCTCTTGTTGCAAACAGAAAAATAGCATTAAAAAAGGAAAAAAGATAGGAAATTATGATATACCCAAAAACATGTAACTCACAAAATTTGTAAGCTTTTTGATTCTGTCTATATAAGCTTAGACCAGAATGATTTTTTTAAATATTTTTTAATATAACAGCTTTTTTAACATACATTTGTGAAGATGGCAGCATAAAATTCTAAATAAAATAGATTTAATGTACACTATGTAATAAGATATGTTCATAGTAAAGTTTAAAATGCAATTAAAAAATCAGATTTCCAAACTAATATAACAAATAAGAATACCCCTTTTTAAAGTATTTTACTTATTTCTTTAAGTATCAATATGCAACAAAAGCGGTTTAACTTACTATCCAAAACTTTTTGTACCCGAAGTGGGAGAAGTGGATAGAGAGAAAAAGAAGGAATTTAAAAACATGCAATTCTAAAGCTATCTTAAGCATAATTAAAGTGAAGATAAAGTTTTTTAATTGTATATTAAAATTAATTTAATATTCGCTTTTTCAGCAATTAAAAGTTTTTTAATTTCGTTACGATTGCATTTATCGAGGAAGACGTTCATAAATTTAACGCTGCTGGCGGAAATTTTAAAATCTTATTTAATGCCCGAAATAAAACATAAAATTAACCAAACATTATTTGGAATAATTTCAAAAATGATAAATTTCTAATTCGTGCTAGGTCGAACACGACTCGGCCGCTTGTATAATAGGGTAAGAGATTTTAAACTCGCACTTAGTTTATAGAGGTTTAACTAATACTTTAGCGCAATTATAATTATATTAAACAGCATTTTGCTTAAAAATAAAATAAACCAAGACTCTTTCAAATGTTATTTTCAGTAAATTCTCAGATATATTTTAGAGTTTCTTCTTGCTACATTCTTCCTTCTTCTAAGAGCTAGAGCAGAGTAAAATATCTGATATGTACACCACATGACTTCCTTGTACGGAATATTAAATTATACGCATTTTTTCTTGCATTTCGTTTAAACTTATTGGATTGAATTAAATCTACTTCGCCGACAGCGCATAAACCACAATAGAATAAATGCACTCTAATTGTTTACCATAGCGACACTCTGGCGCTAGGTTCACTTAACAGTATTACATTTCGTTCATATTATAACTCAGAATGCGCAAAATTTATATCATTTAAAGAATTATCTAATTGTTTCCAAATGTTCTATTCCAATACTATAATAAAGCTAGAACGATGTATAAAAGAAATTAAGCAAATAAAACAAAAAATAAACAGTTTTTTTACAGACTATTGAGTATTTCTCATTCAATTAATTCAGTTCTCACTTCACGACAAGGCAAAAATACATAAAAACTCAAAATATCTGTATTAAAAATTACGAAGTAAATCTTAAACACTTATTTCCTCGAAAAAATTCCAGAAAGGATTAAGCATGATTTAATTCACAATAATAAATGAAAGCGTTATTTTTGTTGCTGCAAAGCTACGTTTCTCTAGATTGGCAACAAATCCACTACTCTGCTGTTTCAAATGTAAACAAGCAATGGCCGCCATCAAAAAAATTATTAGGCTTAGCGGCACTTAAACAACTTTAAAATTGTTGATAATTCTAAAAATATTGCATACATATTTACTAAAGGCATAAAAATCTTAACCGGAAGATAAGAACAACATAATTCAATCATTTTTAAAGCCAAAAAAAAAAAATTGTACAATTTACAAACATATAAGAGTCACTGAGCAGGGTAACAGAGTGGATATATATATAAATATATTTATATACGTTTGGTGCGGACGATTGCAACCAAAATACGAGGTGCACATCTGCATGTTATAGCAGTCCTATATACAAAATTTCAACGTTCTGAGGCTGCTCGTTTTTGAGTTATGCGAGATACGTAAGTACATACGTTCGTACAGACGCCACGAAAAATTCTCTTCAGAATACATTTTAAAGCAATTTTATAATTTTTTTGGAGGAAAAGAGTCTTTTATTCTGTCCTTACGTACAGATATCATGCAAAATCATCGTTAAATTGCATTCGATAGCGGTCAAAATGGATATTTTCCTTAAAATATGCTGCTTGAAACTTTCGCGATTACAATACTTCCTTTTTACTTCGTACAAGGAAGTAAAAATGAATGAAAAGTATCTTCGTTATATTTTTCCAACCGCATTTTATTAATTATACATAATTAGCAAAAATCAGTCGCACTTGATATGTGTTTTGAATTATTTTTTGCGCAATTTTAGCGTTTGTTTTGATAAATATTCCATTAGGAGCAAATTCGTGGGTTACTATTTGAGATTCAAGAATGCGATCATGTTCCATATAGATCATATTCCACTATGCTGCAGAGTATAGCACCATGTCACTGTATGCCAAACACTATAGTATACCGTTATTGCAAGTTTACATACTCTTTCTTCCCTCTTTGAATAATTATTCCGAATTGAGCAGGAGGAAATTGATGGTTTATTGTAACAAAAAATAATGGCACACAGCAAAATAACTAACTGTAAATAGTTTAAGGAAAACACTTGTATGAAGCAATTCCTCATAAATGCACGAGAAATTCCATGTATACTCCCCAAATCACTTACTATGTAAAGTTTAGATAGTAAGTGGCTGTACATTGTAAACAGATACATTGTAAACTCTAAGACGGAATGCAGCTACCTCTCTTTGAAGAGGCAACCTTTACTTTTCACGCGCGAGATTCATGCATCCTAGGACATGATATTTTAAAGAAATTGGACTTTTTTGTAAATATCAAGTGGAAATTATTGGTTTCTCTAAGAAAAAGACACATTTGAAAGTATTTTAATTGGTGCTGCTCTATTAAACGTAACGAAAGAAATATGTCAGTCAGAGTCACTATTATAAGCAAAAGACCACGTATACTGTGCGGAAGAAAAAAAGGGGGCAGTTCTATATCGCCCGTTCTACTGGGCCTATTGACGTAATTCAACTTGCGTTTCTCATGTCTCGAAAGCGCGACTTAGGATATGTATTAGATTTATATATAACATTGTTATAATATAGGTATTTTGACAGGACCTTTTTCTGGAATGGCATGTCAATTTTTTTTTCCATATTTCGATTCTAGGACTCCAATTATTCCAAACCGCCGAATTTTGTAAAAATCGCACGAGTAGCTTTAAAAAAATTAGCTCTCAGAATTTTACTTCCTCAGTGCTAATTGAATTTGGTGACTTAATTACCGCGAATGGTCTTAGGGCATAGAATTTAACTATCTTGTAAATATTCTATGCAATTGTATGCCAGTATTGAAAAAAAAACAATCAATCTGATAAGAAAAGGCTGTGACTTGTTTTGAAAATGGAGCGTAAAAGGTTACCAGCGAAGATATTCCGTTTGGCATCAGTTGTACCATTATTGGAGACTTTATCACTTGCGCCGGCAAAACAGAAATGTACCCACATTTTTTATTAATTACACCAATAATGTATATATGTTTATAGCAATTATCAGTCAGCTACGGTTTAAAAAGTAAAGAAAATTTTACCAAGATGTATAATGTTTTTTAATTCTCTCATTTTCAATATTCTGCACTTTCATAATCAGAAAAACAAATTAAAGATACTCTGCTATAAAACTGGGAAAAGTCCTCGGTAGCAGCATTTTTCAGAAATGTCGGTTTACCAAGCCGGATCGATGCTCTAATTATGCTAGAGTAATGCGCGAAGAGCAGTTAGGCATTTTCCATCATAAACGTAATTTATTCTAATTAAG
Source organism: Stegodyphus dumicola (assembly GCF_044657685.1). Lineage (NCBI taxonomy): Eukaryota > Metazoa > Arthropoda > Arachnida > Araneae > Eresidae > Stegodyphus > Stegodyphus dumicola. Next base: position 223,505,922 of record NC_140773.1, on the reverse strand, counting down.
TCCTACTCGTTACAACCAGTTGTTGCTATGATATTCATTTCAGCTTATTTCATCGAAAAGCTATGAGCAAGCAATTTTAACCTTGCCAGTTCAGAAACAGAAAAAGTTAACTTAAATTTATTGTCATGAATAGAAGCATTTTTTGCACTGTGAAAATGAGAAAGCGTTGAGATTGTATCCTAAATTCCTCTCTCATTTTTGCACTATGCATATAATCTCAAAAGAATCTCAATATTTTCTCGTTTCCATGCAAAACTATCTAGACTGGAATTACTTCCTCAATAGCTATTTAAGGGTGATGGATCATGGACTGCGAAACGCTAAGTTAAAGAGAGAATACGAATATTGTATTCGATTGTCCTTTTTTGACAAAACAAGAGTTTTGTAGGAATATTTATATTTATTTTAAGTAACCAATTTTATTCCAAATAGTTCTTTCCTATAAGCCATCATTCCCCTAGTTGTCAATGCCAAAATATTTTAATTTGATAGCGCGTGTGAAGAAATGCAAATTCTACCTTGAGAAAAAAATTAAATACCTAGTTTTAGATAGCATATTCGATTTTACGTCACCTTTGTGTTGTGAGCGTCTATTTCCGCAGTTATTGCTGATTTACGTGGCTTAACAGCATTTACTTTGCTGCCACTAGTTTCGACTGCTGCCACTAGTTTCGACGCCATTTTAACCCTTTGCGGCACAGTATGTCTGGTCTGGACACACCTACAAATTTCCTTCCGTATGCACAGAAACATTGAATGAAAAAGGATTTATAGGTTACTATAGGTTACTCTGAACCTTCTTAATTTATAGTATATGGCAGCTCAACACAAACCAGTCCATATATTTTAGCCATGTTTAGTTTTTTTAAGACCCTCATTTTTCAAAAAAATCTTCCAGATTTTGGTACTATTCCGTTTTGAGGACCGTAAAAAAATTGCAGCGAAAATGTATGCGCAAAAGTGCCAAATCTAGCATACGCGCTGATTTCAGATTGCATAAGTTTATATAGCTCTATATTTTTTAAGATGCCATTGAAATACTAGTTTAATTTTTAAATCCTTTTTTGATATCCTATGGATTTTAACAATTTGGGAACTGCCCATGACGAAAAGTCTGCAATCGAATTTTGGGTAAATGCAGAATCAACCAATGCTTAACCCGTTTTTAAGAATTGCACATACTCGGTATCCATGTACACATCGACCTAATTTCACTTAAAAAAATCCCAGAATTGCACAAAAATGGCATTACGCGTACCCTTGACTTGTCTATGTAAACATCGACCTATTTTCATTTAAAAAGTAAAAGAAGATTGACAAAAATCCATTTGTTTTTGCCCTTTTAAAAAGCGGCAAACAAATAAGGGCGATTCTGCACTTTACCGAGAATTTTTTCAAAGAAAAGGCATAATTTATTATATAAAATTATGTTTGAACAACCAACGAGAGGAAGTTATGCTTTAGCGATAACTCGGTAGCGAAATAGCGATGCAGGCATTCATTCAGTTATGTTTAGAAATTTTTATGTAAATTATAATAATGATCTGAAATAATTATTTATTCTTATGCTTCCATTCAGTCATGTTTAGCCTTTCTGATATAAATTATAATAATAAAAAAATATTATGTGAAATTACCTTTTCACCTAAATTAAAACATCAATCTTAGATAGTTATTTACTATTATACTTTCTTTCTTGCGTTAGGATTGCCGCAATTATTTTTGGCAGCACTGGCATCAACAATAGTTTGGCGGATTTTTACAGCCCTCAAAACCGAATAGTACCCAGATTTTTTTCAGGGTTTAAAAGGAATTGTTTGAAAAGAAATTTCCATGTTATTTTTTGGCTGTATGTTAATCTCCTTATTCTATATTAGTTTTAAATTTTTACCTTGAAATCTTGCCTAAAACCAAACGACGAACCCTAGGTGTGCCCAGACCGGGTTCACCGATAATCTAGGACAACTGAAAGTCTGTTTTCTTTGTTTCTCTGCCTTTTATCGGTCAGTTTATTGACAACAATGCTCGTTTCAGCACTCTTTTCGAAGCTCTGTTCAATCAGTGTGTCCACTTTGGGCACACCCACAGAGTTAAAACGATAAGTGCTATCTTCACAAAATTTTACTTGTGTACTCCTCTAGGTCTAACTAGACTGCCTATCTTTTTCTTTTTTTTTAAATTAAAACTACGACTTTAAAAGGTAGCGTGCCGGAAAGGGTTAAGTAATATCAGTTTTCTGAACCCTGTAACGTGATTTCTACTACTTGTTAATATCTTCGAATTTTTAATTTAGTTCTGTTATTTCAGTTATCGCCCGGGTGAGGCGTAGTGTGTTAGCCTCAAGTTGACGCGTGAAGCTCCTATACGCACTTACTTCACGTATAGTTGTCACTTAGAAGATAAGCAAGTGGTTCTCACAAGTTATCTGTTTATCTCGGAGGAGAAGGTAATCGTTGTAGATAACGTTCTGAGAGAAACTCATTTGCATTTTTGCTGCTTATGAAGAGATAACCTTAAAATTACGGGTAATTCCTTTGATCACATGGAAAGAACTTCGAAGTGAAAAACGAAAAGGCTTTAAATCACATTTTTAGTAAATGAATGCGTTTCGGGACTCTTACGTTTTTAATCAAAGCAAACTTACTTCAGAATGATTGCAAAGTGACACAAGTCAGTTTCAAATGAATTGCTTTCCGAAGTCTTTGGAAGGATTTAAATTTCAAAAGACAGATGCAAAACACCTTTTCATTTTTCTGTACAGTAAATAAGAAACATAAACAATACGAGTCGTAAAATTTAAGTTACAAGCTTATCTTTCGCAAAAACTAAATAAATAAATTCAATGCTTTTCTTTTAGTGAAAGTTTGTATTTTGTTTTTCTTATTAATATGAAAAAGATATCTTTTCCCTATATTATCACTCTCAGGTTTGCGTCTCTAAAGATGGTATGTACAAAATTAAAAATTGAAAAGAATGAACGCGTTAATGTAAAAAACGAAAGTTTTCTACTGGCAGTTTCTATAAAAATATCAAACTTGCAAGAACTTACATTCACTAGCTGGAGCGGCAAGGCGTTCATCTTTACCGCATGATAAACCTGTATTTGGAAGAAAAAATCAAAAAGAAATCAGATATTTTAGGATATAATTAGATGTTCATAATCATACATATATGACGTAATACAATATATAAATTTATGTAAGATTTTAGAGATAACACAGGCTTTCTATAAATTAACGATACGAACACTGTAACTATAATAACATTCCTCCCTTTAAACATTAGCATTTTTGAAGAATACCATTCCTCAAAAATGCTAATGTGTAAAGGGTTTCATATAAATAAACGTAAATTTAGACTTAAAAAAAAGAACAGCTTGCTGGTGGCCGAACGGCCAGAATAGAAAACTGGAATAATTCTTTCAGAGTTCGTTGTATGTATACTGAGAGGCCTAACTGACTGAGTTTTCGCTATTCTTCCCATATCATCATTACAAGTTTAAATAGATCGCATGCTGGAATTATCCTTAATTAAAAATTAAAGCGTCTTTCCAATGTAAATGGCGATACATAGTCCCTTGCAAAATCTTGTCTATAACAGGAAATTCGGTAACGTATACGAACTCGGTCAGCTCATCTTCCTTTGCCTTTATAATCCTGATCTGTTTCCAGTTCCTTGCATTTCACTTTCTTTTTATCTGAGAACCATAACAGCAACGACGATATACAACGTAAATACAAGTTATTACAATTAGGAAGCAAATTTACATATATCATTAAATATTATAAATTTCAAGCATTATAACTTAAGCTTTTATCTCCAGTTATTTAAGCGCTGTAACTTCAGTTCCTACATATGTTTGATTAAAAAATATCTAACTTCATGCTCTAAATATTTTACTTTCGCGCCAGTGTACGTTAATTAGAACTTTAATTTGTCTCAGGAAGTGTAAGAAGCGAGTAAGACATACATTTCTGGAAGATGATAAAACGTCCTTGATATTATATATGTCTTGCATCTGATATTAAATATGTGTTGTAAGTAATAATGCAAGTATAGTTACTCGTCCGTGGTAAAGTCCCATAATATTTGGGGGTTTGGCAGTGAATTTAATAATAGTTTCGGGAAACGGCTACTTCAATATCACATTGCCTCGTGTTTGCATGGATTTTGTCAAGAACTGATGATTCGATTGTTTTTATTCATCTGAAAAGGATACAATTCCGAACACGTGGGATTAAAATACTTCTGAAATAGGTAAATTAACTTTAAATTGTGTTCTATATTGCAAAAAGAAGTTAATAGATTATAAGGTATTTTATCTCTACGTTCTGTATGCCTTCGTGGTGTAACGGTAGCACACTCGGCTCGTATTCCAGAGGTCCAGGTTCGAGTCCCGGAGAGGGCATTGCTCATTTTTCATGTCTCCAGCATCAAAATAACCTAATGACTCAATAAGATATAAAAGAAATTGAAATTGCTATAAAATATGTTTTAAAGTAGAAAATGTTAAGTGGTTACATGAATTTATATTTCATAACGAAGAATACCGATAGAACAGAAAGCGACTTAAGATATTTTACTGATTTTGCATTTAAACTAGAATGTTATAAGCGATCAATTTGCAATGCAAATTCAGATTTCGCAATTTTCAAATAGGTTTCAAAGATACTGAAAGTTTACTTTCCAAAATTGATTATAATGCGTACAGTTTGATTGATATAACGTTGATATAATGATAAAATGATATCGATTGATATAATGATATACAGTTCGACTGATGTAATGATACAGTTCGATTATTGAAAACTTTGAGAATGTATCAAATTTGTTAAAACTAAACGAACTGCAAAAATTACTTTTTTGGCAAAGAATATGTAACTGCAAATGCAGAATTTTTCATTGAAAGCGAAACGAAAGTAAATTCATGGAATGCATTTAATGATTTATTATTAAATGAATATGGTATTTTGTGCTCAATTACACGAACTGTTATCTGAATGTAAAATGCAAGAAAAGAAACTCTATATGAACACTTTCTGTTAATTAAAAATCTGTGTTCCAAAGATAATATTGAAAATGCCGTTTTGGTGGAATATATTATTAATGGCATAAATCGTTCTGCACAAGATAAATCAATTCTTTATAGGTGTAAATCTTTGGCGGAATTTCAAGAAGGTAAAATAAGAGCAAATGCCCTGCTTCAACTGCGAGAATCCTAGTCACGTGAATTTGTAAGTATAAAGGCGAAAAATCTTTCAGTGTAATTTATTTGGTCACGTAGCTGCAGAATGTGGGAGAAATAAAACAGTTTTAAGCGTCGTCAATCATGTATGTGTAAACAACAAACAGTTAAATGATATACATACGAGTAAAACTGTGTTTATAGATGCGAAAAGTATTTCTATAGTAATTGGCTGACCTAGTATTTTAACTTGGCAGACTTTAGTAATAAGAAAATAAAACCTACTCACTATTTTAAAGGTTCAGTAGAATTGTTGAATATGAGATTATATCCAATATTATGTTGTTCCTCATGGAAAAATTTAAAATGCTATTGGGAATGGGCTGGTTCGACTAATGAAAAATACTAATAACAAAGGGAGTATTCCTGTAAATTAGAAGTTTGTAGAGTCATTGGGTTTATCCATGCTGGAGACGTGAGAAAAGCGCAATGCCCTCATCGGGACACGAACTTGGGACCCTTGGAATACGCGCCGAATGTGCTACCGTTACGCTACGAACGCATAGAAGAAAGAAATGAGAGAAAATACCTTATATACTCCCACTTTTAAAAGGCGACAGGGAATTAGAAGACCCAGTCGCCAAATCCTGGTGGTGACGAATTATGCCCATCACCTTTTTTAGTTCGAGTGCCATTTGTAGAGGCATTATGTTATTTTTTGAAGCAGGAGATGAGGAAAAATGTGCAATGCTCTCTCCAGAACACGAACCTGGACCGCTCGAATACCTGCCGAGTGTGCTACCGTCACACAACGAAGACATGCTGAAAGAAGGAAGAAAATACCTTATAAGTTCACTATAATTTAATGTATATAAATGTATAACAAGGATATTACTCAGATATTTGTTCGGATGTTAATAAAAATGTAAGTTAAAGTAAAACACTTAGTTGAAAATTTCATTTCTAATAAAACAATGACTACTATAGAGGAAAACAAGATTGGCCCAATTAAGATTTGAAATATTGAAATGAAATACAAGATTGAAGCTGAGAAAGACGGTGTTAAAGTTTGTTTGGAATGTGAAGCATTGGAAAGAACTAAAGAAGTATTATCAAATCAAAAGATATAGATGCAATTGATGCATTAAGAATTCTTTAAGAAAAGGAGAAAAACCTATCAAAAAGATAGTATATCAAAAGAGAAGGAAATTCTTTCTCAAAAAGATAAAATATACCGATTAGACGAATAAATAAAATGTGTGAAATTTCAGTTAAAAGATTGCGACAAAAATAAATTGAGAAACTCAATTGCGAAAAATAAAGGTTGTGAAACTAGTGCATAAGGGAATAAAATGTTTTAACTGAAACCAGTTTGTTTGCAAATCTAATGAATATGCTGATGAAATAAAAAAAGACCTTTATCAAACGGTATCCGCCGAAAATGTCGCGGCAAAAACATCGAGGACGAAAACGTTGCGGAGAAAACAGCGCAAGGCGAAAACGTCGTGGTACAAAACATTGTGGAAGAAAATAAAGCAAAGAGAAAACGTTGCAGTTCTAAAACATGATGGCACAAAACATCGTCGTCGAAAATAAAGCAGTTCAAAAACTTGGCAATTTATAAACATCGTCGACGAAAATATCGTAGTAAAAATTAAAGTACCTAAAAATCATCGCATGAGATAACATCGCAGACATGAGTTTTTCAGGCTTTAATAACTGTAAAATTTAATAATTTTTAATAATTGTAAAAATTCGCATAATGGTTTGTGAGCGCAAGATGTAAAGAAGGATAATTTTTACTTTCATATTTTTTATTAACTAATAAGTATTTAAGACACAATAACACGCCGAATAAATACTAATTCAGAAGTCAAACAACAAAAATCAGCGTTAATTTACAAAATTTTCACAGGACTAGTTTCGATGGTTTTACCGAACCATCATCTTCAGCTGCAAAACCGCAAATGAACAAGATAGGAAATAATGTTTAGATAAGATAAGAAAGCCTGGACAAGAATAAGCAAGTGGCGCCATCTGTTGGCGAAACCAGAACTAAAACATAATTTCTCTAAAAGCCGAAGGCAAATTTGGATTGGAATTAGGATCGTTAACTAGAACAGAAAGATTTTTATGAATGTGAAATGCCTCTAGAAAATCCAGTTCTCCAATGGAAGATGTTTTTTGAATAATTTTGGCAGCAGAAAAATTGAAAGTGTGATTTTCGGACCAACAATGTTGAGCAACAGAAGACTTCTGTGTTTCCTTTTTTCTAACATATGCCTCATGTTCTTTGACGCGAAATTTTAAGGCTCTCTTAGTTTGGCCAATGTACATTAAACCGCACTGGCAAGGAATCCTATAAATACCCCAGGAATTCATATCCGGAATGGGGTCCTTGAGTATAGAAGTTGGAATTTTATTGATGGGAGAGTAAACAACCCGAAAGTTAAATTTCTGCAAAATATGTGCAACTTTATAGCTAATTGATGGAAAGAAGGGAATGACAACAGAATTTTTATAATCTCCTAAAATAAGAGTGTGGCTTTTAGTGTGTTGAGATGAGAATTTTTTAACTGCTTGATTAATAATGTTGGGTGAAAAGCCCCTGTCAATAGCTATTGCTTTTAAATAATTTAGTTCTTCATCAAGGGCTAGTTTGGAGGAGCAAACTTGAAGAGCACGGAAAACATAGGAATAAAATGAAGCTAACTTTTGTTTAGTCGGATGACATGATTTAAAGTGTGGTGGAAGGCAAACCGATGAAGGTTTACGGTAAACTGTAGTACTGAAGTTGGATGTGTTACGTGTGACCATAATGTCGAGAAACGGAAGAGAATTGCAAGTCTCAAGTTCAAAAGTGAACTGAATAGCAGGATCAATAGAATTCATTGTTGAAAGAACTCTATTTAAATCATCTTTATTACCTTCAAACAGGGTAAAAGTATCGTCTACGTAGCGGAACCATGCCGGGAAGTTTAAAGTTTCAAACAATTTTGATTCATAATAATGCATGTAGATATCAGCCAGGATGGGACTGAGGGGGCTTCCCATGGCTAATCCCTCAGTTTGCTTGTAATATTTTGTTTTTCAAACAAACACATTTTGTTTTCCAAAATAAATATTACAAGCAAACTGAGGGATTAGCCATGGGAAGCCCCCTCAGTCCCATCCTGGCTGATATCTACATGCATTATTATGAATCAAAATTGTTTGAAACTTTAAACTTCCCGGCATGGTTCCGCTACGTAGACGATACTTTTACCCTGTTTGAAGGTAATAAAGATGATTTAAATAGAGTTCTTTCAACAATGAATTCTATTGATCCTGCTATTCAGTTCACTTTTGAACTTGAGACTTGCAATTCTCTTCCGTTTCTCGACATTATGGTCACACGTAACACATCCAACTTCAGTACTACAGTTTACCGTAAACCTTCATCGGTTTGCCTTCCACCACACTTTAAATCATGTCATCCGACTAAACAAAAGTTAGCTTCATTTTATTCCTATGTTTTCCGTGCTCTTCAAGTTTGCTCCTCCAAACTAGCCCTTGATGAAGAACTAAATTATTTAAAAGCAATAGCTATTGACAGGGGCTTTTCACCCAACATTATTAATCAAGCAGTTAAAAAATTCTCATCTCAACACACTAAAAGCCACACTCTTATTTTAGGAGATTATAAAAATTCTGTTGTCATTCCCTTCTTTCCATCAATTAGCTATAAAGTTGCACATATTTTGCAGAAATTTAACTTTCGGGTTGTTTACTCTCCCATCAATAAAATTCCAACTTCTATACTCAAGGACCCCATTCCGGATATGAATTCCTGGGGTATTTATAGGATTCCTTGCCAGTGCGGTTTAATGTACATTGGCCAAACTAAGAGAGCCTTAAAATTTCGCGTCAAAGAACATGAGGCATATGTTAGAAAAAAGGAAACACAGAAGTCTTCTGTTGCTCAACATTGTTGGTCCGAAAATCACACTTTCAATTTTTCTGCTGCCAAAATTATTCAAAAAACATCTTCCATTGGAGAACTGGATTTTCTAGAGGCATTTCACATTCATAAAAATCTTTCTGTTCTAGTTAACGATCCTAATTCCAATCCAAATTTGCCTTCGGCTTTTAGAGAAATTATGTTTTAGTTCTGGTTTCGCCAACAGATGGCGCCACTTGCTTATTCTTGTCCAGGCTTTCTTATCTTATCTAAACATTATTTCCTATCTTGTTCATTTGCGGTTTTGCAGCTGAAGATGATGGTTCGGTAAAACCATCGAAACTAGTCCTGTGAAAATTTTGTAAATTAACGCTGATTTTTGTTGTTTGACTTCTGAATTAGTAATAAGTATTTGCTGAAAATGTAAAATGGAAACTTAAGTATAGAAAATTAATGCAATCTATAGAACTTCAAACTGACATAGCTAACTAACAAAGGTCATTAATAAAATATTTTTTATTAGTTTTACTGGTAATTTTTCAAGAAAAGTATTATCTAAAAAATAATAGAAAAAGAAAGATAAGTAAAAAATTCTAAGTTAATTATGAGATAATTTTCTTCACTTTTGTTAATCTGATACTCTTATAATGAAAATTACTTCTTGTTTTATTTAAATTTCTTGTTTTGCTTTTTTAAAAACGTATTAATTAATAAAAAATATGAATGTGAAAATTATCCTCCATCTTGCGCACACAAATTATTATGCGAATATCCATTTGCAATTACTAAAGCCTTAAAAATCATGTCTGCGATGTTATCATCATGCGATAATTTTGTAAGTACTTTATTTTTTACCACGATATTTTCGACGACGATGTTTTTAAACTGCGAAGTTTTTGAACCGTTATATTTTCGACGACGATATTTCGTACCACGATGTTTTAGAACTGCGATGTTTTCTCTTTGCTTTATTTTCTCCCACGATGTTTTGTATCACGACGTTTTCGCTTTGCATTGTTTTCTCGGCCACGTTTTCGTTCACGATGTTTTCGGCTGTAATCTATCAAATGTAACTGCTCTCAGACTAATTCTGCAAGCATAATGATGAAAAACAAAATTAATGTTGTATCTTTCGATCAATACTAACAGCCAAGTTCGCCTTATTCGAAAATGTGCTAGCGTTTGGTTTCTTCAATATCGAAAATTTTCTCTCAGGTACATCTAGTTTGGGCAGCTGCAGAGTTTCACGAATAGTTGTATAATAGATGGGTTAGATTTGACTGCAAGCTTATTGTAGTTAATAAAACGCAACTTTTAATATTGTAGTTTATGAAACGATATGGTTTAGTGCCGTTTTTAATATGGATATTATTGTAAATTATAGTGGGAATATAATAATAATATTCAATCAACATCAGTTTTTAACATAAGCCTTGAAAATAAATTTTAAATTGACAGTGTCTTAATGTTACAAATTCTCAATGACAAACTGTAGAGAATATAATATTTAATTATAAACCAACTAAAATCAAAATAAATCTACACTGGAGAGCCAAAAATTATGACCACCTACTCAATTACGCGTTGCGCGACCTATATCCTGCAGATCAGCTGCCCTTTGCATGGATTCCACAAGCTTTTGGATGACTACAGATTGGTTGTACCAAATGTCGCAGCGGTCGCGCAAGTCGACATATTCCGACATGGTGTTTGAGTTCTGAGCTACCACTCCACGACATCTAAAATGAGCTCTATGAGTTAAGATCCGGCGAGTTAGGTGGCCAAGACCTTAATTAGAATTCATCCTTATGCTCCTCGAACCACTCTAACACAATTCGAGCCTTGTAAGATGGGGCGTTATCCTGTTAGAATATTCCATTTCCAGTTGAGAAGACAGACGCAAGGTAAAAGTGCAAATGATCCGCAGTTATGTTCAGATACTCCGCAGCTTTCATCATCTGTTCTACCACAACTAAGGGTCCCAGAGTCGCCCATCAGAACGTCCCTAAAGCTTAAAGCCGCGACCACCACCCTGTGTATGACTTGCTGTACGAGGTGGGGAGCAAATGTTTGCCTGGAAGACGGCGAGACGGCGTACCCTGATACGACCATCGACTTGACGAATGAAAAATCGTGATTCATCCGACCAGCAACTGTCTTCCACTTATTAATGGTCAGTCTGGATGCTTCCGGGCCCACTGTAGGCATAGTTAACAATGACGCTCGGTCAACAGAGGCACACGAATGGCATGTCTGCTGTGCAGTTTCATATCCAACAGTGTACGCTAAACTGTGTGTTCCGAAACACTTGCACTTGGACTTGCATTGTATTGGGCTGCCAGCTGAGCCACTATCTGGCGCCGATTTTGCTGTACCAAAGCGGAACAGTCTCCAAGGTCCTTTTTCTTTGATGACGCTCGCGTGGACGTCCAACACCTTGGCATCTACTTCTGGTTTCACCGTCATCTGGTCAGTTTATTGTGTGCAAAAGAATTTATCGAAAGTAGAGAATCTAGTAATTCAAAGCTGCTTTTGTAAACATTTCAGTTGAAAAACATTTTCGGTAAGCAGAGATTGATTAGTTTATTATGTGCAAAAAATTAATCGAAAATAGAGATCTAGTATTCTTAATTTCCTGTTAATTGTTCAAAACTGAATTGAGGATCCATAAATTCGTTACATTACAAACTCAAAATCTATTATAATAATGACTATTACTCAAACATCAACGGTTTTTAAGTGCATAAAGATGTGATTTGTTTCCTCCTATCTTTAATGCCTGAAAACTAAATAACGCCGGTTCGGGTTTATTTTTATGCCGATTCACTTAACAGTTGCCAATGCGTTAAATTTTCATTTTCAAAAATCCTCTTCTGAAATACTATCAGCATTGGCTGCCGCCCTGACTGGTACAGAATTTAATACTTTTGAGTGCTGTTATAATTAAGCTTGGATTCAAATACCGGAGAAGCTATTCTTATTTGTAAGTCTACAGGGTCTGTGTGGTATGAGGGCATTCAAAAAGCATGTTCACCCAAAAGTCCTGTCAAGCGGATGTAGTAGAAGAGGAGGAAGAGGCTTTTCTACCGCCTCATCCTTCCCCGGGGCCGAAACTGTGGCGGAGCTCGGTAGCTAGTGGAGTGGGATTACACCTGTACGATCAATGGCGTGGTGGCCCACTTCACTTATATCTGTAGCTGTCACCACCGGCAGCAGTTCCTTCCCACAAATGGTAAACTTCTCTAGGAAATACTGCAAATATTCTGTAATTCATTGAAGCCATTTATATTTCCATATATGACAGATTATTTATTTTGGAGAATCCAGCAAATCTTGATTGATGTATGTCATCAATGAACCCAGATGTCTCAAAGTTATCTCCTTAGCCAAAATGTCATAATGCATACTTTTACAAAACATGCATCTAAATCATTTATTAAGAGACATTATAGATATATTTATTAAAAGCCATTATACATTACATATTTTAATTGAACTAATTTTCAGTGACAGAGTTCGATTATTTCATTGTACGCAAAAAATGCTTCATTCGTCAATGTTTAGTTTTTATGTTTACCATTTCACAACTTTCCATATATTACGACATAAGAATGCGTCTTGTACTTATCAGTTTTTGCCACTGTTAACTGCTGATACACGGGTTGGTTAACATTTTTCAGTCACAGTCTTTTTATATATCGACTTACATTCAAAAGACTAGTTTGAAATCACTTAACTTTCATCCTTAAGCCAATAGCCTTCCTACATTAATAATTCTCTATATCATTATCTCCCCATCACTTACCACTGGCCGAGTGGGTAAGGCCGCTGAACAAGATATTTCCGTTCGAATTCCGAATCGCCCTTGTATCGAACATTTTCCGCTTTTTTTTTTTTTTTTCATGTGTATTGGTACTTCTCTTCAAATGTCCTTCATGTCCCGCTCAGGTTATAAATTTTATCATGCTAGTTAAAGAGATGACTTTGTGTGCTGTGTTATACTCATATAAATAAAAACAGATTTTAATAAAATGGCTTTTGTACTTTATTCCTGCATTTTGAATGGAGGATGATATTTTAATCTCTTGACATAATTTTAAACTTTTGGGATATTTTTCCCTTTTTTATTTAAATAGCTTTTCTGGTGGGCAAACCCGCCATTTCAGGCAAACAACCAATTCGTAAGTATATTTCTTGTAAACAAATTAACGTTTTCAAAGTTTTAATTAATATGTTGCAGCAACCTGCAACAATCAGAAATCAATACCTTGCGCAACCCGCAACAACCAATTCTTAAATAAATTTTTTGTTACCAAATTAGCGTTTCCAGAATTTTTAATATATTGCAGCCGCAACCTCCTAGCAATCAATAATTAATATCTCGAGCAACCTATAGAAACTAGTTCGTAAATAATTTTTTTCCCAATATAGTGTTTTCAGAGTTTTAAATTAATATCTCAGCTGATTAAAATCTACAAAGAAGAAAATGGTCAAAATTTCCTGCGAATTTTCGGAATTCTGGGTACCTCTCTCGAAGGAGATGATGTTACAAACAGACAGACATTCACAGATTTTGATAGTATAGATTAAATCATAATTAAAATTCAACATATTCTAGGAATGACAGAGCCTGTTGCTTTAGAGTTTTAGCGCTTTCTTTCTGGAAAGGCATAAAATGAATCATTTGACTGAGATTTCTTCACTAAGAATTGTAAATAATATGCCTTAACTGTTGTCTGCATTAAAAAATAATGAATGTTGAATTTGGTCTCATGTATCAGGAAAGAATTGCTTGGAATCTTAAATTAATTAACCAGTTATTTATGATTCAATTCTTTTCCCTTTCCGTATTTCTCACCAGAATGTAAATTAGCAACAAGTATTTAAACTGAGGTTTTTGGATTTGAGACAGAAAGTGTTTTTGGCATCGAGTGCGCGCTACGTGTTTAAGCTCCTACCAGCTTTCATAGTTGTAATTTTTCGGCTTTGCATTCTTTCGCTGCTGACACTTTAATTCTGAAGCTCCGAAAAGAGTTAGGAGACAACTTCTAATTAGTATTTAATGGTGTAGTTCTTGACTATTGTTCAACATTTGATCAAATTTGTACTATTTTATTATATTTAACATCACCGAGAATTATATAAATTTATAACACAAGATCTTATGTTCTAAATTCTTTTTAAATAAAAAGGTTATTTTAACCTTCTCAAGACTCTATCATTGTTCTCAGAGATACAGGTAATACGCTTCAGATCTGTTAGAGTTATTTCTCTAAAATAGCATTACCAGATCAAGTGCAACCCTAAAAATGAATTCTTTTCTGTGAAATTAAAGCTTTCGATGCAATGAAAATGGGCATTCGTTTTCATACAGATTTAGAAATATGCGTGTTTCTTATCAGGATTAGGAAAACATCTATCAGCACTATCAGGATTAGCAAGATCCATATAAATGTTAACAAAATACTTTGGGGGGGGGAATTAGCTGAAGAAATTTAAGATAGGCCATCATTTATCCATTCAAAAATTACGATATAATTTTTAAGCTTTTAATATTTTATGTTGAATATTGTACTAATAAAGGAAAATTTTGTGCAAAAAAGCCCCAAATTAATGCAAAATAAATTAAAATCTGATACTCTTGAAATTTATATGTCGCATAATTTGCCAACATGCATTTTTAAATATTGTTTTTAATAAATTTCTCCACAGTATCAAATGCAGATTAAAATTACACACAAATTTCTAAAGTTCTTAATTTATAATTCTTAACAGAAAGTTCTTAATTTCTAAAAAGATACAAGTTCTTGATTTCAGTTCTGTCACTTTGGCACCACTTAAGGTTATATTATGTGATGCTATGTAGAGGTAAAGAGACCAGTAAGTAACCCCATACACTAACTAGAAAACCAACAATTTTCCGGCGTCCTCGAGTTGTGATGAAATTATAACTCCAGCCGACACTGAAAGTTCTGGCACTGCCGGCCGCATCAACGGCACTCCTACCTTTCAGCGTTAAATTAGCTCAAGTAAAATGCATTATATTACATGACTTACATAGCGATACATAGATGTACACTTTCGTGGTGTTATCTATTGTAGTGGGTACAGGTGACATGGTTCAGGACATTATATATTGCAGTAGCTACAAGTGGGATGTTCCCACGCTACAAATCATTTTTGTTTACTATCAAAATTGAATTAAAACTATAAAATTGTTTACAAAGCTTACATTCAAGTATTGTCGTATAGTTGTGCTGATACTTTAGAAACTCAGTTTTGAGGATTCATTTTGTGCTGCTACGCATATTTTTGCGATAATTGATTTGCAGAAATCACATTATACCTACCAGTACACTATTATTCATATTGTAAAGATGTATTGACATTATATTATTGCAGTGGCTAGAAGCAACTTGTTTTCTAGTTTATAGATCATGTTTACAATCATGACTTATTTACATCAATATTTATAATCAGCAGTCAAAAGTAAAATATAAAATAATAATAATAAGGACATAAATAAATGAGTTTGAAAAAAGAAAACATTAGCTTCATCTGCATACTTATGCATATTGTGTTCTTTTAGATATTTCTGAATACTTATGTTGATACATACTGAACTTATTTTTGTCAGTTCATTATATGCAATTTCGTGTGTTCTTACAATAATTAGATTGCCATAATTGCATTTCATAGTACATTACATTGTTAATACTTTACCAACTCAATTTTGACAATTTATAATGTGTGTTCGCTTCTGAGGTTATGTTATGTTACCTTATGTTACGTCGCATTGTAGAGGCCATCTATTATTTATCCTAAGTAAGCAGGTCGTAGCCCCTTGAACTCAAATCACGCTTAAATTACTTGGAACTCAACTCAATTTTCCTGGTTTATCTGAAAGGTTTGCGCTAAGCATTTGCAAATTTGCTATATTCTTATACCCCTTGTGAAACATATAAAATTCGTAAATCAGAGAACAATCCGTTCTCTTGTAAGAATCAACATCTGTAGCAATCTGTAGCAAACTACGTAACCATAATTTTTAAAATAGTTTTATTTTAGAAAATAATTAAATGTTCATTTAATAAACTAAAGTTCTCAAATTAAAATATACGTTAATGCTACGTTCAGTACTTCATAACAATGTTTTTGCTATTTCATTCTACAAAATCTTTAAAAATTTTCTTTTATTTTGTTAGCTTAAGCACAAAAGCAAGTTTGAGTTGACGAATGGAAAAATATGTTAAAAATATGTTAGATAGTTGAAAGGGATACTGGTAACAAAGCTGTAAAAAAATTTTAGATATAAAGTAGCAACACATTTTTATGGGGAATTCCACTGATCTTCCATTTTTCATATTTAAAATTAGGATTGTTTATATATCTTAATATGATACACGATTCTGGTACATTAATATTTAATTAAGCAATAGCATTAATAAAGTAAGGGATATTTCAAACCGCCAACGCTTACCGTTCAGTGTTATCCTAAAGCAATAATGCGAGTTATCGCCTGTAGCTCAAACTGTCTGTGGAAATGCAAGCACACAAGCTAAAAACTTAACTATTTTATCTCACCACTTGGCGAATTCCGAATAAAAATATTTCAAATAAAATAAGTTTCCTTACTTCGTAGTAGTTAACTAGACTCATAAATCAGCTGGATATATTACAAGTATTTCTAATAAAAGACACAACTCGAGCTGGACAACTTAACTCCAAATCAACTTATCAATCTGAACTGATGTCTGGCAAATATCTCAAACGAGCAATGGCTATACTGTATCTGAGGCAAGCATAGCAGCTGTTCACATAGCCCTAGCATCAATCTGCAATAATAACGATTATGGTTCTTCTTTTCGATTTACAGTATGCCACTTGTTAAACTAATCTTCACAAATCTCTGTACTGAACATGCACGTGACGTAACGAGAGATAAAATTGTTGTTACTTATGCTCACTTGTCTGACCGTAACATCAGTCCGAACCCACAAAATTACTCGGGGCAAGGAGCGCAAGATTACTCCTGTCGTTGGCAACAGCCTTGAGAACCTTACAGGTGACAGTGTGATTCTGCTCAATTCTGCCTCTAATTCTGATGGAGAGCATCCCGGGATGGGGTGGGTCTAAGGGTCTCCCACCCCTCTTCCCTTTCCCCAAACCACACGAGAGGACTTTCCGTTCGCCGCATATTTAGACTGCAGCCATGCTGCACCGACAAACAACCTAGCCTTCTCCGGGAATCGAACCCGGGCCCTTCGACACGGCAGTCAGCGACAATAACAACTATATCGGTTGGGCGGCAGGCATATTCAGAAAGCCGGCAGACCTTCTCTTCTGCGGTTTGCTTTGATTCGTTAAAACAATAAACGTGGGGTTACAGAATCTTGTGCTTGGCCACTTTTACTCCACCGCGTTTGCTATTTGTTTGTGAGAGTGGTGTTCCAAAAAGGTTTAGTGTAGAAACAGCGCATCCTCAAATAAAATATATTTTTAATTATACTTACTCATAATTTAAGAAAGTTATGTATTTTCTCTTCATTGCACACTTTTAACCTCTTCGTCGTCCGTAAAGCGTTTAACGTGTTCAAGTGAAACTTCCGCAGGGCGGCCGTAACGCGCCTCAAGCGGTCTTCTATTTTAAAACTTTTAAAGGTTTAAAACGCTTTCTAAATGTTTACTTGTTTGAGTTTTTATTTTTGTTTGTTTTAATATCTCCTAGAAGGTAGCACTAATCAGGTATTCTATTTCTAATTGAATTTGCCTCGGGTTTTATGAATATTCGCGCCATTTTACATAAGATACAAGACAGAGAAATGGCTTCAACGTCTACTCAGCAGAAAAACAGAAAAAATGAGGTTGTGAATTGGAAAGACAAGAATGATATACGTTTGATGAGTACAGTCCATAATAACTCGAGGAGTGATGTTGGAACACGGAAAAGAATAAAAAAAACCAATAATTGTAAAAGATTACAACAACAAAATGGGAGGAGTGGACCGCCTGGATCAGATGTTATCAAATTATCCTGTTGTTAAAAATAAGCAGAGATATCATTATTTTTCCATTATGCTTTATATCCTTATAATTTACTTAATATTCATTGACATTCATCCACTACGAAAGTCATGTATGGAAAGTTATGATGTACAGAGGAAACAACATTACACGCTACAAAAAACAGACGGCCGCTGGTGGGAAATTTTCGCGGACAGGAGAGGACGGCGAAAGGGTTAAAAATATTCCTTTGCTTGCATAAATTAATACGCTATGGAAATTTGCACAACACTTTCTAATACAAATGACAAAAAGGTACACTGCGCAAAAAAAAGGGGGCAGGGAACAGTTCTATACCTCCAGTTCTAGTGGATAGATTGAGGAAATTCAACTCGAAAACACGACTTAGGATATGTATTAGATTTATATATTAGCGTTGTTATATATATTAGCGTTGTTCTAATACACGTATTTTGACACAAAATCGGACTTTTTCTGAAATGACATGCCACTTTTTTTTCCCCATATTTCGATTCTACGACTCAAATTATGCCAAACTGCCAAGTTTTGTAAAAATCGCACGTTTTTTTTAAAAAAAGGAGAATGTAGATTTTAAATCGCATGTAGTTTTTAAAAAAAATTTTCAAAATTTTAGCTCTTCATTGTTAATTGAATTTGATATAGATTTATTAATATCTCTTTTTTTATTAAAATTATTTAATTCTTCCTTTCATATTTCGAAATTTAGGTTCATTCCAAATAAAATTCGTCTAAATAAATCCAAATAAAAGTTTTGCTATCATCTTAAAGTAGATGTCCTTCTAAGCATACTTGCAAAAAAATTTGTTTTTATTCAAAATTTCTTAAGATATACGTGAATTTGCATTTTGGCGCGTTTTGAAATTTGGAGTATTTATTATAAGCTATAATAACGAAAATTTGGTTTACGCACTTTGTTTAAATTATTTGAAAGTATGAACGATGACTTTTATTCCGCTAGCGGACAATGAAGAAAAGAAAAGGAAAATAGGTTGCTATAAATTAAGAAGTTCGCCAAGTGAATTATTCTTGGCACAAACTGAAAATATTCGCAAAGATAAATTTTTAAATTTCTCACTAAAAATTACAAAATTTAATATCTAGACATAATTTGAGTCGTAGAATCAAAATTTTGAAACAATTTGCTATGTTATTTCAGAAAAAGCTCGATTTTGTATCAAAATACCTATGTTAGAACAAAGCTATATAAAATCTAATATATATCCTAAGTCACGCTTTCGAGACATGATAAACGCAATTTGAATTTCCCAATCGGCCCAGTAGAACGGGAGATATAGAACTGTCCCCCCTTTTTCCCCCGCAGCGAACATATACCAATTCTAAGTAAACACTTTTCTCGCAAATAATTACCTAACAGTTTCAGCTCATTCTTTATCCAAATATAAATGAACTATTAATAACATCAGTAGGTTATTTAAAATGTGTTCCACATAATTCCCCTATGCTTTCATTTCTAAAAGATAAGCCAAGTGGGCGTTTATCGATTACGAAGATTTCAAATAAAAAAAATTCAACGATTATTTTCCTCATGTGCTCTACGTAATTATTATTTTAAAACTTACATATACAATTACTAGATTCTAATATCTATTTTGTAATCATACATTATTTCTGCTTATACAACAATATAGACATACATATTAATTCTCATTATTTGTTAGACTAATTACTTGCACAATTCTGTTTTCTATTAGCAAGAAAGCTTAACAAAGCATATCAGTACTTTTCATCATTGCATCAGCAACATGAGCCAGTTTCTGTTCATTAAAACTTTTATAGAGGTCTCATGATGAATTAATTAAAATAATGGAAACGATTCAGTGTATCAGAGAGATGTATTCGCATTGCGTACAGCCTCGTATATAATAAGAAAAAAATTAAACATGAAGGTAGGCTCTTTTTCTTTCTGCAAGATTTTCTCTAAACAATCTTGTAGAATTCTCTAATTTTCTAATGTATTTCTAAGTTACAGTTGAAAGTGAAGAACCTTAAGAACTAGTAAACGAATAATCACTTGAATTCGTGAGATGGAAAACAACAAGTAAGAAGGGTGAAATAACCCTTTATTATTCAGAATAAAGTTTAACAAAACTCCGTCTTGGAGTTGTACAATAAAGCCGACACTTGGACTTGAGACTAAATTAAACTGAACTAATCTTAACTAAAATGATACAGCCGAAGCTATCAAGATTCTAACGGAAATGGCCCCTTAACGTTAATTGACTGCGACGCTATCAAGGGCCTAGAGTACGACCGAGCGTAATAATAGCTTATACGAGAGAGTAGCCTAAAAAGACGGACGCGTGCAGTCAAAATATCTGGTATATCTCTCACTAAAGACTGTAGAACTTCGCGGTTAAATACCACTCTTCCTCATTAGCATTCAGACGCGATTCTAAAACTACGTTCTGTCCGGAAGTGGTAAGTTGAAATTAAGAATCGATAGGAAAGGAAGTTTATTTCAAACTTTAAATAAAATTAACATAATCCCTACAAACTTACCACTATTTCGCATAAAACGTAAACGAAGCAACGAAACTTTGTAATCGATTATAAAGTGCAAAGTATATCAGCTATTCTCCATCGGTGATGAAAGAACAGTCTGTACCATTCGAAAAAGTGGCGATCTAACTTTAGTAGTCAGCTAAGTAAAATGTCAAAGTACTACAATTAAATATATTACAAAATAATATAAAGATTATGATATGATTTCTTGAAAGGTAGTTGTGTTTTGAGCAGCATTTTCATATCTGAAGTTTTTTTTTTTTTTACTTTTTATACACTTTATTTTTATTTGATAGTTTTAGGTTAATTGGAAAGGCCGGAGGGATGAAAAATTTGCAACGCCTTCGCCGGGAATCGAACCGAGGACCTCTGGAATACGCCCCCAGCGTGCAGACACCACACCACGAAGGCAGACTAAGAAGGTAAGAGAAATACCTTATAAGTGTACTATATTTTTTCTCTACTTTGAAGATGCGCAACTAGAACTTGCAACCTTTCAAAGTTTAATTTAGCCTCCAAATTTCGAAACTAACCCATTGCTTTAAGCTGAACTGCTACAGGACTACATATACTTTACTTCCTAACTCCACTTTCGCAGCTATGGCGATTTGCGAAATGAGCATGGTCCATCATTAGAATTAAGTGCGAAAAGAATTTATAGAGTTTGGTGTTCTTTGGTAACATAAACAAGATCCAAAACTCTAAAAGACGATACGCGATTTATCGCTATATCTGAAATTATAGCAGAATCATAGAAAGAATGTAAAGGACACTTTCATTAATCCAAATAAAGTTTAACAGCCGGCTCCAACTCAGAAGTTAATACTTTTGGCTTAATCCAAAAATAATGGAAAAAAGTAAAATTGATGAAATTTATGTATAGCCTAAAGGCTTCACAGATTAACTAGCGTTCAAGCTGTCTCTCATCAAAGTCGACGTAAACAAACTTAATGGCAAGAATATCGAGAATCAAACTTAGCAACATGGCCTTTAAGCAGGTACAACATGTTCTGGTGTCGCCCTCCAAAACGTTCCTTCAAGTACTTCCTTTCTACTTAATTTGAATACCGCGAGTGTTGGGAATTTGCATTCTGGCAGGGAAGTGAAAAATAACGAGTTATAAAATTAAAATGAACCTTACAAAGTGATGACTATTCAGGGATTTACGACCCTTGGCTAGTGGTCGGATTTATTGACGAACAATCGTGTTTTTATTTTTCTGTAGCGTTGAAAAGCACGTCGCAAAATTGGATTTTTTACCGGTATAGCTTGAACAGAATATTAAAGTATTATGAATTAATTCCGTAATACAATTTAAGATCTTTTAAAGGTCTGACATCGTTTCTTTCGCTAAAACTTAGTTTAGCTAATGTACTGAAATTTGAAAGACACTCTGGTAATAATAAAATTGTTTTTCCTTTGATTTTAAAGAGAGCATTAATTATCTTAAATATATTACAAATTAATATGCTTCAACTGTTTTTAAACGATTTGGCAACTCACTCCATCCTAAGCGATCTTTATTTTAAGGCTGTTAAAAGAAAAACCCGCTACTCGCGAAAGACGCGAACGCAGTTTGGCATCAGTTCAAGCTATATTTCATAAAATCGCTCAAGTGTTTAACAGCAAGCGCAAAACAAATTATTTTATATGATTTTCACTATTTGAGTTCTGGGGGAGAAACTGTTCTGCTCAATGCACAACAGGTTATAGGCGACTCTTATATGTAAACATCCTTCTGCGGTATTTCTTTTGTATGATTATGTCAGAAATTTAAAATAAGCAGATTAAAAATGAATAATGTATTAATTTAAATGGTTTAGGCAGAGTTGGAAAGTTCGGTCTAGCTGTAATTTGAAGCATTTTGCAAATTTGTTATTTTCAAATAATCTTAAAAAGCTTGCTCATTCTGTCGTCTTTATGAAACACTGGGCATTCATTGAATTTTCGTTTTTTTTTTTTTTTTTTTTTTTTTTTTTTTTATTCGAAAAAAAAAGAAATTCATTCGG
This sequence comes from Stegodyphus dumicola, assembly GCF_044657685.1. Lineage (NCBI taxonomy): Eukaryota > Metazoa > Arthropoda > Arachnida > Araneae > Eresidae > Stegodyphus > Stegodyphus dumicola. The sequence goes on along the minus strand of NC_140773.1, from coordinate 223,483,220 downwards.
CTTTTTTTTTTCAAATTGTATTTATGAAAAAAACGCTGCCTTATGCAGGAGAATAGTTTTTCAACTTCTTCTGTTCTAAGTTTCTTACTCTTGCATCGATTCTTGAAACAATATTCACTCTGTGAGTTAAATGTTAATGCAAAACAAGCTATCAAATTTTATGAAAGTCATTTCAATACTGAATGAAGGAGAAGTTGTGCAAAATATAAATTCTAAAATATTACAGTTTTAATTTGGCAGAAAAGTTTACTGGAATAGTTTAGAAAAAATTTATGGAAGAATAAGTAGTCAGAAAATAAATAATCTTGCCTCCCGAATATCTTCCTACCGTTTTGGTTGAAATCTATGCTTTTCTAGCATTTCATTCATACGAACGTTAGGCGCGTCACATCAGACAGTTTTTTCAGACATCAGACCTGAGCATTTAAAATTCTAGGCACGTTTGAATCATTGGAGGAGATGAGAGATGCGCGGTTTGAGTGTTGAGTGATAGACGATAGACAATCAGTCAGGTAACGTCCACTTGGAAATACTTTTTTTAATTCAGCATTAGTTATTACAAAACTTTAATTTTTAAATATTTTCAACTGTCTATTTGCATTTTTATGAAAAAAAAATAATTTTATATATTTTAATCTCTGACAACAAGAGAGTCATTTAAAAATCCTTCGTGTGTCAGTGTCTGATTTGCGGTTCTTAGGCGGCCACCACTGTTCTAAGATATGCTTGAATTGTTCCTAACAGTTCCCTCTCCTAAGTACTATATCCTATTTTGAGCATTAGGATTTTAGAAAAGAATGATAAGGGTTTCCAATTGCCTTCGTCCAAATGTTGCCATACAGTTTCAACTGTATAGTTGGAAGCATCACTCAAGAGAGCTAATGATGAGTCCGAATTAGGAAAACTCAACAATATATCATTTGCCGTATCATTTTTGCATTACTGAATTATTCTTTGGTACATGATATTTTAGGCACCGTTTAAAAGTTATAAATAAAAGGACACCGACACATTTTTCAACCACAAATTCAGCAGATAAATTTTATTTTTAAAAAATATTGTGTAATTTAAATTTCACATTGGTCAAAAATAAAAAAAAACATTAACAAAACTTAAAGTTCAGTTTTAACTTCGAAATACACACCGGTCATATCCCACCCACATGTGAAAAGCTCCGGGAGGTGCAATGAATTTATGAAAGCGCTTTATTCTTTCCTTATACGATAAGAAACTTGATTCAACGGTTCTAACCGGCCCAAACCGGATTAAACAGGTCCAAACAGGCCTAATTCAGTTTGATCCGGTTCAAGCCAGTTTGAAAGGGATACCACCAGATTAAAATCGTTTAAAATGGCTCAAACCGTTTCAGACCGGCTTCAACCAGTTTGAAGCAGTTTAATCCGGTTTGACACGGATTTAACTGGTTTAAAAGGATCTAATTGGTTCTGACAGGACTAAAGCGGACGGCTCCAAACAGATTAAACCGATTAGGACCGATTACCAGTCGGAACTGGTTTGAAAAAGTTTAGAACCAGTTAGACCCGTTTTGAAGCAGTTTAAACCGGTTCAAACCAAACAAAACAACCAGTTGGAACCGGTTTCGAAAACTTTGAATTGGTTGGAACCATTTGGAGCCTGTTGGAACCACTTGGAACCGGTTGGAACCAATTGGAACTGGTTGGAACCACTAGGAACCGGTTGGAGCCTCTTGGAGACACACTGGAACCAGTTGGAATCAATTGGAGCCACTTCAAACCAGCTGGAAACATTTGGAACCGGTTCTGACCGCTTGGAACAAGTAGGAACCACTCGAAACCAGTAGGAACCACTCGAAACCAGTTGGAACCGCTCGAAAGCAGTTCGAAGCACTTGGAACTATTTGTTATCACGGTAAAATCCTAGTATACGGTGCAGCCTTGGCGCGACTTTGAAAATTATCGCCAACACCAAAAATGATCCAAAGAACATCTATATATATATACACTATACACACATAGTATATGTATATACACACATAGTATGTACTATGTATATACTATGTTTAACTATATATTTTCTTTTAATGACCCGTTAACTACTCATCGTATATGTCCCGTTTTTAATGCTCATCATAAAGTCGCCAAAAGTAGCCAAATCCCGTGTGCACCGGATACTAGGATTAAACCGTTATCACTTGGAACCAGTTGGAACCAGATGGTACTGGTTGGAACCTTTTGGAACCAGTTGAAACCGGTTGGAAAAATTTGAAACCGTTGAAATTGTTTACCACAATATGCCGAGATTATAATAACTGGCTCAAACAGCTGCTCATTTTTTTTTTTTTTCGGTGACCATTTTCCAAGGAAATGTGGGTTTGGAAAGCCAATACCCCTTGTGATGTTTTATCGGAAATGATGTAAGCTAATTCTTTCACAATAAAGGACCCTTGAGAAGTGTAGAAACCTTCAACTCAAGCACGAGCTCCATTCCCCTTTTTCTTTTCCAAGGTGACCTTCTTATTTAAAAACAATAACTGTTCATTCATCAAGTGAATCTCGATAAGATTATTAAAAAAATTGACCTTTATGAATTTTTTTGGACACATTCTCTATTGAGTATAAAAGAGGGTGTCGCAGAGAAGCTGAATTATTCCTTCAGCAGTATACAGAGAGAAAGAGAAATTTGGGGGTAAGTGAGCATTTTTTTCCTGATGTTATTTTCATTTAAGCTTTGTCCTGCAGCTTTATAAAATACTCCTCCAAACTTTTAAATCTTTAAAAGAAGCAGACGTGTTTTTCACCCCTATTATTTAAAGCATTTCCTTTTTCTTTAAAAAATGATAGATTCTTTAATTAAATTTGTCATCATGAGTTCTGATCCTCTAACGAGTTCCTCTAATAACTTCAAGAATTTGTATTTATCATTTCCTTAAGACAAAAGGAAGAAATAGTTATTCTTCTTCAATAAATACAAAGAGCTAAATACTTTTAGTTATTAAGGAATAGAATGTCATAACTTACATTTTTCATAGCTTATTCACCCATGGATCATCAAATTTAGAAGCACCTCCAAGATGAAAGTTTTTTATGACAATAAAATATGCCATATTGCTTAAAACAGCAGAACAGCATTTTTCATTTAATTCGAAACTGTACCTATAAATGCAACAAATATGTATACTTCTGCGATGTTTTCACGCAAAATAAAGAATTGTTTTATATTTGACTTAGCATCGTGAATATTTTACTAACATAGAAAGTTATATTATTTTCCGAAGATAATAGCCATGGAACATTCACAGATGATCGAGTATGTAGGAAAACTCGAGTAAAAAAAACTCTGGTTAAGGAAAACTCTGGCATTTTACAGTCACCCGGAATCATTAGAACAGGACGTTTAAAATGGCTAGTTGGTACGCTGTATTTTCAACCATAAGTTGGCAACATGAATGAGTTATACCGACGATGTAGAAGTACTCAACATAAGGTTTCAATGCACATTTGTAACGCTTTGAAGAGATATTGCTTACCTTGCTGCAGCAACAAAAATCCCTAACAACAGTTGCCCGAAAATAGGAGGCAACACTGAATATAGTGTGGGGAATTGTCATAGTTCTTGAGACAGAAGATACATTGGAATACAAAGTAATACGATTTCGCCAGCAGATAACTATCAAACTTTAAAAGGCATCTAGCATGAGATTCGCTAATATTAGAATGCTTCAATACTCACAGATACATTGAGTTTGTAAGTATATAGCTGCAAGCAATGTGGGTTCGCTTTTATTTTTATACTTTAACTAGCTTCAGATGCCAGTTAAGTTTGATTATGAGTAATGTATCTAACAACAGAGATAACATTACCACTATAATCCTTCTCTAATTACTGTTTGTTCCGCTAGCAACTCTCAGTTTATTCTCAATGTCTCTCAATCTGCTTCGCTCTCTTAAGCACGCTGTTATCGTGCTTAAGATGCAAATTGAGCAACCGATTTTCGCTCAGGTGGTATAATTCATTTCACAGCAAAAGTAACGCTTTGTGACGACTATTACAAATTCACTTTCAAAAGCAAAGAAAATGCGTGTGATGTAATAGCACACATGTTAATACGTGCATGTTATTGTGTGAAAAATTAAATATTTTACGCTTTGCCGAACGATAACACACTTTTAATTTGGCCAGTGCAACACATTTCTCTTAAATAGCCGAGTTTTTATTAAATTCGTGAGAAATTAATATAATTGCGTTTTCTCGAGTGGCAGCACAATTTTTTTTTATATTGCCGAGTATTCTGATTAAATGTGAAACATATATATGTTACACTTTTGCAGACTGGCAATGCAAAGCTTTCAAACAGCTGAGTTTTTAATCAGAAATTCGATAAATTTGCTTAAAATATATGTATATCGAATTTTTTTTTATAAAAGTGGACGTCGGCCTTTACTAGGAGCCAGAAAAGAATTTTAGAAAGTTTGGTGACGGTAGCTATAGTAGTGACTGAGTGTATCGCGAACAAACAAACACGCAAACAAGTCTTTATATATGAAGATTACAGCTGTTCCTGAGGACTGTAGACATTGCGAAATGCCGCACTTTGCGACCTTTGTTCATACCCCTGAAAATTTCATGACGATTGTTATTGGCAAGCTCGATATTTTTTCTTGCAAATACTTTTTTGTATTTGTTTTATTGAAAGCACATAAAAAGTTGCATTTTATATCTACAAAATTTTGTTCAAAACTGTTTTCATATCTTTCTGTCCCTTATTTTGGAAATTTTTCTAATTGAGGTTACACCTGATCGATATTTAAGGAAATCAGTATTATAGCTATCTTTATGTGTCATCTTGTACCGTGTTGTTTTTACTGTGACTCATTTTCCTGATCTAAGCACAGCCTAGATCAGACCAGAATTCATCTTGACCAAGAGGGAAAGGATTGCATCTGTTATTGTTTGAGGCCTTGACCCCCTTACAAGTCACAGCGCGATTTTGCGCAACATCACACAAGAATATCCGGGAGTCAGAGGGCATCCTATTTCTCTCTAGGTATATATAGATATATAGGTATATAGCCTAAATATGTAGATGTAGTCCTAAAGGTAAATTTTCGAAAGTCTTTCCCTTCTTTCCTCATCACCAACCCCTGAAGAAAATATTCGACTCTAGGGCGTTTTCAAATGCATCATGCAACAAGGACACTATACTCTTATAATTATCTATGCATTCTTGGGGATTGAAACCCGGACGAAGGGTATGACAGCCGGTTTCCCTATCATCATGCAACAGGGCGGCACTCTGTAACGTGATGATTATTTTGTTACTATTAATAAAAAACATTTAGTTTTAAATTACCACGATAAATTCCATAATGAGACCATGATGATGATTAAATGCAAAGAAACTTACCTAAAAGAACCATCGATGCATGCATTATGACTTTGTCTTCGTTTTCAACAGCAATTTCAATAATTCTAGGAATTTTCCGCAAAATATCGACGAGTTCAGAAAGTATTAATCTTTTATACACTGTGAATTGACGATCATTTTCCAGATTTAAAATAGCGCAAGCAAAACATAGGTTATAGCTTAAACCTGCAGAACTGTGCTGTAAAATCCATTTTTTGTCATGAACTGGGGTACTACAGCAGCCTGGATTTTCCATTCAAATGAAATTTCGAACACCTAAATTTAAAAGAAGGAACAGAGGTTTTCTTCAAATAAAACTCACGTTCATATTGATATTTCAAACTATTTGCGATGTATGTGCTTTAAAACTTTTAAAGCTGCATGAAATTTACTTTTATAACTATATGAAGTACAACCTCTAACAAATACTCTGGCTAAAAGGTAATCTCTGCCACTGCGAAAAGTGCTAATAAAATCAAGTTTTACTAACCTAGTAAACATAGATATGGATTCTTAGAAAATCCCATTCAAGTCTTCAGTTAATAGGTAACTTAATGTAAAGATAAACGCAAAAGTTATGTGAATAACAGCGTACCCTCCTGGAGAATTTTCTGAAATGAATCTGATTCGTCTAAATGCACCTTCAAGCAGCCAATTCATACAACCACCAGGAAACATATCAGAATGTTCAGTGCTTTTATCCACTGTCTTATAAACTCAGTGAGAATAACTAAAAATACCTCTGTAATTATTGTATGACATTATATGGCATACTTTGTATTACGTATTTTGGTCAGCAAAACTTTATTTTTGTAATATTTTGTTTGATTCAGCTATTATATGTTGTTTGGCAGCTAGAAATATGAGAGCTTATTATTAGCTCAATGTTTTCATTATTTTCTGTCGCACACAGCTTAGTAATGATTTCTTTATTATTAAGTTAAATAGGAATTCTCCAGCAGAGTTTAAAATAAAAACACGCATAATTTCCGTGAAATGTACTGAATATATTTATAGTTCAATTGTTTATTTATTACAAAGTATCATAATTTATCATTTAAATAGCTCACGCATATAAATTATTCTGAATTATTTTTAGTGATTGCCAATTTTTTTTAACATATTTTGATCATATTTAACGCGCTTTTCGAAAATAGAACATTCCTGAGATTAAAAATAACAGAGATCTAAAATGCTAAATTAAAAATTTTATGTTTTCCAAAATATATAAAAGAAATTAATTCTTCTGTTCTTATTTATTTATTTTTTTTTTCAAAAGTGAAGTTAAGGAAAATAATTAAGAAAAGTTTAAGAGAAAAAACAAGAGAAAATTTATTTAAACTATTTCATTATAAACTATTGATATATGTACATATTTACTAAAAATATTTCAATATTTTGCTTTAAATTCATTTATTTTATATCTTTTATGCAGATGCTCTTATAAAGAAAGACTTTTTGCAATTTTTAACTAAAAATATTAAATTACACTAAACATGAAATAAAAAAAATAAATATATAAATTAAATTTTTCTTATAAAAAAGCCTTCCTTCTAGCATTTATACATATACTTTTAAAAATATGCTTTTAAAAGGCCATGTATATTTCCCACGCAGATAAGCCCTACTTGTTAAGTACACCCTTAGTAAAATGATAGTATTTGAGTGCTGCTAACAGAATATATTAGAATACCATAGTTATTTATGTATTTGTGAAAACAAAATTTACAAAGCATTAAAATGTGTTCTGTCAGCTTCATTACTTATTTGTATAAATAAGTTTTCATTTAACAACCAATTCATTTCGTCAACGAATTGGATGCTAGTAAAACATTTCGTATATTTTACTTGTTCTTTTCATTTCGGAATTTACAGCATCTACACGATTTCGGAATTTACAGCATCTACACGATTTTACCTTTATATTTTACATGAAATCAGGACAGTAAATATGATCGAATGCTGCTTTGTTGCCTGTTCTAAAGCGATCTTTTGCCACTTTTAACATCTCTGAATCTCAGTTCTTGAATATATGAATACCCATTTAATATTTTATCGTCACAGTTACGAAAGAAATGTAGAAAAAATAATAATAAATATTACAATAAGGAATACATATAGGAATAATAATAATAATAATAATAATAATAACAAAAAATTCTGAAAGGTTTCAGATTTTAAATTACGTCCAAAGAGGCGTTTTTTTACCATTTTGTCCGTTACCTTTATTTATTAAATATCACGTTCTTCGAGCTTAAACTATAAAATTCAGTTCAAGAGCAATATCGCAAAATAATTTTAAATTGAGCATATCTTTAGAAGAGTCTCGCGCGCTGGAGATTAAAATGTTTTTTTCTGTACAACGTTGCCATGGCTCGCTTTGAAATCCTTGAGTTTGTTAATCAAAAATTCGTTTAAGTTTTACAAAATCTGAAATCAATAGTAAAACAAATTTCAAATTTAAGCTTCCACATGCCCATATTCGCAGTAGGATTATGTCATTCAAAATTCGATGGCTCTATGTACACAATGCGAGAAATATACATACATTTATGCAGATTTTTCGCTATTTAATTTCTTCAAATATAATGCAGAACTCTAAAACATTTGGTGGCAACAGTTGTAGAGACATTAAGTATTTTTTTGGTAGCAGGCAAGATGAAAAATGAACAATCGCCTTCGCCGGGAATCGAGCCACGGACCTCTGGATACCGGCCCAGCGTGCAGAACCACTACACCACGAAGGCACGCTAGGAAGGCCGAAGAAATACCTTATGTAGTTTGAAAAGTGAAACGAACACTTATAGTGAACGCAAAATCGCAAAACGAAAACAATAGTCCTTCAGGGACAAAGCCCCTTTGGACTAATAATAAATAGTATTGTTTATTGATAACTTTAAGGGGAGCATTAGCAAACTATAGTATCACTGACAGCGCGTATTTAATTTTTGGGAAGCAAATGCGTATTTTCTTCCTTAATTCAGCCCTTAGCAACTACAAATATGTGAGTTTATGATTATTTCGTGATCGAAGTTTTCGTTACTGTTTGTTGTTCATTATTTTTCTATTTCGCTAAAGGATTCTCAACCTTTTTTCTGCCATTCACACATTTCACCACTGCTGGATCATCATTCCCCTCTATCTTTCTAAAACTCTAAATATATATATTTGTAATAATAAAATTCTATAGTCAAGAATACACTTAAAGTTCTAATTGTATGTTCTTTTCATTTTTAATGGCGACGTTCTTTTATTTGAAAGTACGTGGAATTAAATCCACAGCCCCGTAGTCAAGTTGTTTTTCCCGCCTTTTCTACACGTACAGTTATAGAATGTTCTGGAAATATTTAAAGCGAACTGGATTGGCTGACGAGGCTGACGTCATTTCTTGGAAGCTCCACCTTTCCAGAGGCTATAAAAGGACTCGCAAAGGAATATCAGGGCTTTTCTTTAATGCAACGATGCAGTAAACTTCATACAAAAAGTTATTAGTAATTCTTTTTATTTACTTCGGATATCTGATTTTGTAGCTGCTATTTCTCCTGAATAATAATAAATGGATCCTGTTTTTTAAACTTATCGTCTGATAATTTAAGCTACGACTACATCTATATTTCTTCAACGATCTATTTATTCTGGACAAAAGCTGATACATCACACACACACACACACATATATATATACATTTATTTAAATTTAGATTTTTATTGATGTGTTTTATGAATTAAACAAAAAAATATAGAAAATGTTAATAAATGCTGAAACTTGAACAAAAGTAGTTTTTTATATTCATAAACGAAAACTAACTTGTAAATAAAAGGCTGACCTCATTCCCCTCTAAAACTATGAATTGATCCTACCCCAGGTTGAGAACCCCTGATTTATATTGTTTGCCACTTGAAAATAAATTTTAACAAAATTATAATGTTATTATACGGTGAAGGTGCGTTGTTATATTATCAAAGAATCTTTTAATTAAAAAAGGTATGATTTTTTTGCATGTTTTACTTTATTTTCCTTTATTACTTATTATACAATAATTCTATCACTGAAAGAAATAGTATAAATTTTGTGCTAAACAATTTTACACTAAAATTGTTAACAGATTGTTCTAAGCAAAGAGCCAAAATTTTTTCAAAGTGAGATATATTTCTGACTAAAACCTCTGATTTCTTATCACCATTTAGAATAAATTTAAGTGGAGAATCATTTTTATCTCGTAGAATTATAAGCATATTGATGAATTACGTGTAAAAACTTGTAAATTAATGACCTGAGGTCATAAAAATTTACCTTTTTGAATTTTTCATAAAAGTTATAGGTGCTAATATAAAAAAAATAACAATCAAACTGTATAAACACGGTAACTGACTTAAATCACAATTTGTTCTTACTGAAAGTATTTAGAAAAATTTCCTAAAAAATTTCTAGTTCTCTTTTTCCTCTTCTGTCTTTTTCTCTAATTACTGATTGTAAAAAGAACACTGTGTAAGCATTCTCTGTAAAGGAAATCAACATCAATTTTAAAGTGTTCATGGGTCGTTCGTGAAGTAAACTTGACGGAATTTCAAGAAGAAAATTAAGAAAGGTAAACAAAAAACTTTGCCTAGATTTAACCCAAGTTATTTGTTTATTTAAAATTACAGATATTTTATGATAAATTTCAAAACATTTACTATGTGCATAACGATATCTTTTGGTAAAATTCCAGAGAAAATTGCCCAGACTCTAAACAGTTTATTATCTGAGAATGTTTATTCTTTTATGTATACATATGAGAATACGAGATTAAAGTAAACTTTTCTTAGAATTTATAAACTGTTTTTTAAAACATTTTATGAACTGAAGACACTAATCAACACTTTATTAACTGATAAATACATTATCACTGTACTAGAAGCATACAGTAACTTTGCTTAGTAAATAAAACAAATGAAATTGTTTTATTTACAAAGCTATCCACACTGAGTGTATATAATAATAATACATAGAATATACTTTTCGTTAAGATGAATATACTAAGTTTAATTAGCTTAAATATACACAACTTCATGAATTTTCCATATATCAAACACATCTTTTAGTTTCTTAATGCAATCAAAATAAATGCAATTTGTTTTTCAAGTTAAAGATCGATGCAAAATTGCGTTTATAAAATCTGCAATAACTGAAACTTAACTTCATTCAGAAACTAATCTTTAGATAATTTTTGTAAAACTTTAACATTCTTTTATATAAACATTGTAACAATATTTTATAACTTTATTTGTTTTTATTCCTCCGTATGATGTACAAAAATATGTTTCATAATTTCCTGTGCAACTTATATATATATATACGTTTACTATAAGTTAAAATGTATTACATTTGATGACACAAAATATGTTTATTTGAATACCAGTGACTTCTTTGCATACAGTTTTAAGGAAACAAGTTTATTTAAGTTAATTACCAAATATTAAAGAAAATTTAAAGAATTTAAAACATTGTGCTACAATGCATCGTAATTTAAAATTGCCCTTGCACTTTAAAATTATGAGAGTTAAACATAACCCTTTGTTGCATACAAATAATCTAGAGAAGTTAAACGAAAATGTTTGTATTTTTTCTACTTAAAATAACCTAGTAATAATAAAAAAATTAATTTGATTCAAATTTCGTTTTAAATAATTGCTACAGTTTGTTCACTACAGTGGACAACATGCATATACGTACATGCATACAAATCTCTTCCCAACGATTTACGGTCATTGCATTTGAAATCATTTCCTGCCTTGTTTGCAGTGATCATTACCATCTTCTAAATGGTAAATCTATAACTGACATGTACATACAGATCTCCCAAAATACCTTCATTTCTTCGATTGTGATTGAATTCATTTGGCTATGATTTTGTAACCTGTACCTATTGAATTCAAATGTCAAATGTTCTAGAAATTCCTTGCCAAACATAAACATTTACAGTTGTGTTTTGGCTTGATAAGCAGTATATTTGGGTTTCAATTAACTCTTTTCGGTAGATCTTTATCTACCCACTCCACAGTTTTCTCAAACTGACATTTAAAATAAAATGTCTAAAATTACTAATTATGTATAAAAAATGGCAGTGTAAGGTGTTGGTGTTGGTGTATTTGATTATGGCAAAGCACACTAGGGCTATCTGCCTAAGGGAAAGGATGCCTTCGTGGAGGACTTTCTAAGGGAAACTGGTTCGTATACACGTTACACATGGGGAAAACCACTAAAACGGCCATGCAGCCAGCCCGTTCGTGGAATTCGAACCTCGAAGCGAACTACCAGTGTTCAGCGACTTTACCACTCGGCCGCTGGCAGTATAAGAAAACGTAAGCAATATTATATAATGTTTACTATGAGAAATTGTACTAACTTGGAAACAGAAGTAGCAGCCATTTTCTAAATAGAAATGCTTTACTTAGCGATACTATACAGCCATCTATTATCGACAGTTGAAAGTTCTTATAATATAGAATGACTAAACACAGGAATGGAATCTGTTAACCCCTCGGGAAGGCGCGTGGGGTGTATCATATCCCAACCCTACATATAAAAGTGGAATATTCCTAACTTATGAAACTGAAATTCTGTGCTGCTTTCAGTAGCTGAGTTTCTAGTTGTGGTTGACTTTCAGAACCGCTTTTTCTTTGTCTGTGTGTTTCAGAAAAAGATTTATCGGTATTTTGTTGGAACTGGGGTATGACACACCCCACGCGCCTATCCGTGTAAGTGTTTTGCTGACTGAATATTTAGTTCAGAAATTTATTTCTAGAGTGTAACAGTATATATTTCTACTCGCAAGTGATTTTAAAGTACTTGACATTAAATTCTTAAAAAATTCGAACTGCATTATGGTAGAAAGAATGAGTCCCTTGTAACTGGAGATGCAACGCATGTGAGATTTATTAGAAATATTTGAAAGCGATGAAGATTGCATTTCGGAAACTGAAGATGAAATCAAGAATGTTTTCTACAATGTTTTGGTGTTCGAAAAAGATAAAACATTAATTCCTGATGTTCCTAAGAAATGAAAAACTGTTCTTATGCTTTCAACATTATATAACGATCATACTATAGATGATACTATTGGAGAAAATTAAACGTCAGGAATTATATGTTTTAATAATATGACTAAAGGAGCAGTGGATATGGGGGATGAAATGCCAGCCAATTATTCAATTGCCAGAATAACAAGAAGGTGGCCAATGGTAATTTTCTTTCCTGCACTGAATGTTGCTGTAATAAATGCTTGAATTATATTACATTCAACTGCTAATCCACCAACAAGAAACAGAAGTCTGTTTTTCAGTTAGCAACTTAGCATTACAATTAATGAAAAGGACTTAGCATTACAATTAATGAAAAAAATTATTGAACAAAGATCAGAGATTAATACTTTTCCAAGAAATTGACGTACTGCATGCAAAACAAAAGCAGAAGTTTCGACTAAAAATTAAAACGAATACATGAAATTCGAAACAATTAAGTATGAAAGATGTGTTAAATTTTTTACCCTCGCGCCAAGGACAGAAGAACGTGAATGCAATGTTTAAAATGTGAAAACATTCTGTGCCAAGAACACATGAATGTATTTCGTTCAAAGTGGGAAGAAATAAAATAAGCATGGTGTATTAGAGATGCAATGAAACTTAGAGGCATGATGTTTATTATTTTCATTTATCTTAATTTTAAGATTATTTCGGAAATTAATTTTGTGAAACCCAATTATTATTCACTTATTTATAATACACGAAAACAAAAAAAAAAAAAAAAAAAAAAACAGTTTTGAAACTAAAAAATACTATTTTTATTGTATTTTAAATATTGGGGTATCTGATACCCCAAGCGCCCACTCTAGTAACTTTTCTTGGTGCGACTTCCGCCGGGTTAAGACATTTACAGAAGAATAAACAAATTTTAACTTTTGTCTGCTAGAGTGGACATGAAGCAACAAAGGGTTAAAAATTGAATGTTTCTAGAAGCTTCCGTAAAATATAGTCTTCTACCTTATGATTTTTCACCTTCTAATGCGTTTTTGAAATCGCATTGAATGCAAATAAGTTAGAAGCAGTATTTAAGAAAGATTCAACTTACCTCGAGAGAGAGAGCTGGGAATTCTGAGTAGCCTTCGTTTGTTTCGTTGAGTTTGCCTTCGGGCTAAATCTCTGTTGAAGCTGTTACGCTCAGCAGTATTATTATGTGCCTTTCAATATTCGCCGGCTAGTTTAAATTCAGGGCCAACTACGTTAGATCTTGTGTTTAGCTTCGGATAAGTCTCTCTTAGTTAGTTATAGTTATTCTTATTTCTTATTTTGAGTTCAAGCCCGAGTGGAGGTTTTGTTGTAAGTCTGAGAAAGGGGCCAACTGTTATTTTTAGTTGAGTGAATTAAAGGATATTCCCTCCCTTCTTGATTCTACATGTTTAGTTATTTGAACTCAGCAATCAGTCGCTTAACAGTTTACTAGGTTCCTCAACGTTCATTTGGTAGAATAAGAGTGAGGAACCCTACAACCTTTCAAACTTTAATCAAATCATTGAATATATCTTATATATATCTTCAGTTAAACTATAGAAATGACACAGAATGCGATGAAAAAAATGCTTTTGAAAATTTTTGCTGTTCCTAATTGCTTTTAAATGAAGAGTTAAAAAATGACATTAACAATCATGCATCATGTACAGTTTTGTTTCCGAAACTAATGCATTTTCACCAGATGTTAACAGTTGATTCTTTCGAGTTGTAGAGGTATTAGGTATTTTTTTAAAGCAAGCAAGATGAAAAATTAGCAACGAACCACGGAATCGAACCACGGACCTTTGGAATACAGGCCCAGCGTGTAGAACCACTACACCACGAAGGACCGCTAGGAAGGCGGAAGAAAGTATAGTGTAAAATTTTAATTAATTATATAAAAATTATTTTCGTAAGCAATTAATTGCCAGTTTATTACTAAATTTAGTGCAAAATGTAAATTTATAAATTGTCTTTAAATATAATTTTCAATTTTTTATTCCTCTTTAAGAAAACTCAAGGTGTCTTAACATAAAAGAAAGATATCCACCGCTGGTCATCAAAAGCATTAGATGATGAACAAAAGCAATAAGCATAATTATACATATTTTATAAATATATTATAGAAGAAGGAGAAAACGGTTTCAATTTTCAGATGATTTTGAGGTACAGAACATGCAGAAATCAGTATCGAGATAATATCCCTATGGCAGCAACAGCAGTTGTTACGCAGCCGGATATGGAGTTGAATAGACTATAGATAGTAGCTATGGGCATTGCAATTAGGGCTTCAGTTTTTTCTATGTCAGAATATAGTATCTGTCGTACTATTGATAGGTGTTTTCGCACCAGTCTCTGTGCAACCATAGCCTAGACATTTATCGTTAGTGAGATATCTGGAGAAAGAGTCAGCTAAGGCAGCAGTAGAATATATTGTGCAGTGAAGAAACAAAAATTACCATGGGCAGCATACAGTCTCTAAATCTCCTACCTCATAATCAAAACATTTCGAAAGAATTTCTATGTAATATTTCTTTTCTGCTACATGATATAAAACAGCTGATCACTACGGATCACTTTCGGGTTGCGATTAAAGAGAAACCAATTTTTCTATTAAAATGATAATTGATGATGCTCAATGCTGATAACTGAATGGTTGTTAAAAACGAGCAACTCGGTTTTTTGCGAAAAGAGAAAGAAATGTTGTGTATGTCTTTTAGTTGTAAAGGAGGTAGAAAATTGTTTTGAAACATTTCTTTGTCCGAAACAAATTGATGAGTCATAGCAGCCTTACTGTGCTGTTAAAAGCAAAAGCGACGGACGCCTTGAAATTGTAGGATAGTCATAGACATTAAAATCTTAATAACGTAACGATGACTGGTCAGCGTAGAAGGTGTGTAGACTAGAGGTGAATAAAATGTGTACCTGATGGCCGCATGCTTTTTATTCTTTCATTTCGCCATCTACAGAACATCTGGTCCACTGGGTTAGGTGTTATCCCGTTTATGGAATAGAAAATACGAGATCTTAACGTAATTTCGTCCGAGACTTTATGAAGTAAGGAATATTAAAAGCACCAGAACAAGAAGGCAAAACACAGGATGGGGACCGGACAATGCTATTATAGTATTATAGTGCATGTTGGCCATGTCCACTCATGTCCAAAATTATCTTTACATACATAAAACCAAGTATTTCTCAGAAACTGCAAACTATTATTTTATGAATACACTCATGTCCAAAATTATCTTTACATACATAAAACCAAGTATTTCTCAGAAACTGCAAACTATTATTTTATGAATTTGTGAGTAATGGGTATATAACATCATAACACATTAACCAATTAACATCATACAAAAAATTTAAGAGCCCTGCATATGATATAAAACTGTAGTATGAAACAAAAATTGTAATAATGTGTTGCAAGGAATTTTCAGATAAAAGTATAATTCAGGTAAAAAATAAGGCTTGTGTATATGACATGGAGACTAATATCACAATAATTGTATCTCATATCACAACCTGTATATATGGCTATCAATAACATTGTTAGCCACAGTTTGAGGAACTGTTCAACTCCTTCAGTAATCCGGTCTTCATGGCATTTACATCTCTAGATGAAGAATGTCTCCGTGGAATTGCAGAAAAGCATTACATAAGGTTCTCATACCTGATCCTAGCGATTATTATTCCTTCGCATGTTATCACACCTGTGTTACCGAAATGGTTATGGTCCAAAATATTAAAGGCAAATCTTCTCGATGTAAAGACGTTTAAAATCAGATGTTAAACTAAGCTTCGAATTCTTAGTAAAGAGAGCATGGGACCATTCGTGTTCACTCCAGTTCTGATGTGCTTTGCACCAATAAAGCGATCCATCTTTTACTATGAAGAGAAGGAAGTGCATATGCTTGGCTTTCTAGCATAAAGTCCTTATATATTAAGCCTTCTGTACCCAGTTTGATTTGATACAACATTACCGCGGCGGCTGCAAATTCTGAACTTGAATGCCGAGCAGTAAACTTCCTGCAATTATTACAAGATATCGACATTAAGATGCAATTGTAATTCATTTATGACCTTGCATAGATCCTAATAATTTATGACCTTGCATATGACCTCCTTACAGCAGTTCCAGAATTCTTGAATTATTTCGATATCACAGGCATTGTCTGAGTTGAAATCACACTGATTCTATATTTGTCTGCAATGCTTCTTGACGGTCGATGATACTCCACTTTCCAGATTCTTCCAAATAATAATAATTCGGAGCCATAACAAATAGTTTGGAGCCTTACGCACTCTCTGCATTTCAGAAGCTTTAAATGCATCAATCGCTGCATTTCAGAAGTTAATTCAGCTATTTCACGTAAAGCAAAGCACTTTCATATGACAGAATGCTTTGATATGCATATCAAAAACCTTTCGATCACTTTTGATTAGATGATGCTAATTAGGCTTGTCTTTACATATTCCCTCCAAAACTGGCTTCCATCGGTTAAATATTTCATGGAATACCATTAGATTTTGGTAAGTAAAGATAAATTTAGATCTGAATACATAACAACGCCAGTGTGTGGCTACAAGTGCAAGTGTAAAGCTGAATCAGTACAAATATTTAAGCATTACAAATCAAAGATAAAAAATTTACAAAACTACGTTAACAAGATTATTACAAGGATATATGCAATGACTTGATGAAGCTGAAGGTGCTACATGGTACTATTCTAGTTACAAAATCTTTATAGTGTGATTGGCGGTAGTCTGATTGTCACAAGTCTCATCTCCTTGTGATAATGAGAACATGGGGAATATAGGCCTTAATGCAGGATACTGTACACTTGTTTTTGCAGGTGTTAGCT
Source organism: Stegodyphus dumicola (assembly GCF_044657685.1). NCBI lineage: Eukaryota > Metazoa > Arthropoda > Arachnida > Araneae > Eresidae > Stegodyphus > Stegodyphus dumicola. Next base: position 223,465,941 of record NC_140773.1, on the reverse strand, counting down.
TTCCATGCGTGACAACTCTCAGCTGTCAGTTTCCTTAGATGATAGTTGGAGGAAAATGGGCAATCAAATACATAAAGGTCGGGGTCATCAATCTCGCCACATATGCAAAGATCACATTCCACTAAACCAAATGAATTAAGGTAGCTCGTAAATGTGTGAATTATGTGAGCTATGGGATGACCCTTTTGCTCCAGTCTAATTGCCATTTCAACATGTGGAAGTTCACATGTGGAAGTTCACATGTGGACGATTTTAGATGAAAAACTAGCAATTTTATACAGAAGGTACTAACATTAATGTCCTTTTGTCACTAGTCCGGCAATCTGGTCAATTATGCCATTGCCAAAATCCCAGTATCGGCAGGTAATCATAACAGCTTCAGTCTTAAGTTATTAGGCAAAGAGAGCAAAAGTTTCTGAATATGTATCAGGATGAGATTTTTGAATTGATTTCCTTGAACTACTTTCAGGCTTGATACAGAGTTCGTGTGGATATTATGACATAATGAGACAGAAGTGCCATCAGAGATGATGGGACAGAGATGATGAGACAGAAGGTGCCATCAGACATGCAATAGCTAGGTGCCGCTCCCAAAGCAACTAGTTACGCTTGTTGAAAGGCAGATATGTTGTGGTTGAGTTTTTCTGGCCCTTGTGTACTATGTTTGGGCCATTAAAGATACAATGTCCACCTCTTATTCCTGATTCACCTTTGTAACCACTGGTATAGATGGCCTTTAGTGTGAGTGTAGGTGGTACTGCTCATTATGTCATAATATCCAATTCAGCCACATGGCAGAGTGGCAGAAGAATACTTTCTTCCTAGTCTGTTTGAAAAATATTCATTATTCTAAAGCATACAGTTCGCTTTCAGAGGGTGAGCACGATAGTGCACCCTTTTTGGGCCACTAAAGATAGAGAAGAAATGCCCACAAAGATGCTCAAAGTAAATGGTAAGGGTAGTGCGGTAACCTCGCTAGATTTTCAAGACGAAGGCACGTTGCTCAGATTAAAATTTACTCTTGATATGGGATGAGATATTTGTTCTCCATATACAGGCTCCACGTAATGCTATTTTTTCTGCTACCGTTATATACGATATCTTATCCACGATCCGCGATAATATGTCCCAAAAGGCTGCCATAGTTCTATACATAGTTTTAGCAAATTTATGCAGTTTCTCTATAATATGTTCAACATGTGGTGTCCAATTCAGATGATCATCTATTAGGATACCTAGATACTTGAGTTGTCTAACAATTTTGATGTTATTAGCGTGAAGTTTGATACATGGAGTTCTTACATGTCGCTTACCGGGGTGCATATTTCGTCAGTGCATATCTGTATTGCCACCGAAGGGGTGGCATTTATACGCCTCACATTTATAACTGTGAAACAAATGCAAAATGAAAGGTAAACGACAACATTCGCTCATATGCCTAGTTTCAAAGATTCAGCGTCACAAGTGCAATAGAAGCTCATTGGTCCATTTTTAAAACCTCTTCCTCAGTGGCGATACTCGTGTGCACTTGTGAATTATGCTACCAGGGTTTAATATCATGACATATGTTTTGGCTGTAAAGGTCACTAGTTCGTGTTTTAGCTAATAGGACACAGGATGTTTGTACATTTGTCTTACAAATGCAGTTGCCCATTTGTCTTTATCTTGTAGATTTGTTTCTGTTTGTACATATGTATCACTTGTACGGGCGCTCGTGGTGATGAGAATATTGTCTGCACATGCGAGCGTATTTTGATAGCATCATTTCTATTGTACAGTGCGAGCGCAGATAGGATCATTGAGGGCAGGATCATTGCCTGAGATGTGTAGACGCCTTATTCAGTTGCTTAGTTTACGTGTAGACGCCTTCGTCCAGGACACATACTATCAATATGTGTGCTGGGCTGGTTTGACGGTGAAAAATGCAAACTTTAATACTCTACACTTAGATACGGTTATTGTAATGCTGAAAAGTCAAGGAGGAGCTTATTTTAGCTTAATTATATTTAAGGCGAATGTGTGTGTTGTGGACGCAGTCAGTTGATCAATATTCACCTTTACAAACTGTGTGTTGCCATACTTTTTTCTATGTGCGTCTTTCTATGTATATTTGGGATTTAAATTGATAAAAGTATCCAAATAATTTGCTCCGGATATCTTCACCTGCATTGTATTTAATCGTTACTCCTTAGATTTGAAAAAGGTCCCAGATTTTGTAAAATTTTTGGCTCTCGTGCCATGTTTATTAAACTTTAAACAAACAAAAATATTAAATCAGTACCTGAAAACATTGGATAATTTCATGAATGCTTAACTTAATTAGATAGAAAATTATATAAGAAAATGCTTAACTTAATTATTATTTAAATCTGTGGATGGCAGCAATTTTTAAAACAATTTCAAATGAAATTTTAAGTTTTAAAGCTTTTATTTTGGGAAAAAAGTAAGGTGTTATTTTTACAGATTTAAAATTGTGAATTTTAAGATTCCAATAATACACTTTATAGAATGATATAAGTTTTATTATTATGATTTAATTTTACGATTTGTATTGTATGAATTTAAGATATTATGAGATGAATGGCTTTTAAGACAGGAATTGCTATTTTACTTTAGTTTGCTTGTTTATTATTTATTAACACTTTAGTTAATTTCCCTGTTGTTAGCAATGACAACAGCATCTTCATTAACATGATTCAGAAAGACGAAGAGGAAAAAATGGCAAAGAAAAATAAAGAGACCAAACATGTGTGTAGCTTGGACGTGTAGCTACAGTGGCGATATTCCAAAACTAATAATTGCATATTTTCTGATTTAGTTAGAAGAAAAACTCGAAAAAGCAACTTGAGTATTACATTTTATTTTAAATGTTTTGGTTCTATTTGTTGTTTGTTATTGTTGTCATTCAAAGTTACTAAAAATATGACTACAATCTCGACACCACTTGAAGGTTACAAAAAATATTGCAAATATATAAATCTCCTGCAAATTTTCTTTAATCCGATCTGATAAATAAAATAGATACAATGCAGCTTTAACCTAAGCTACTTTTCTTTTTCAGCATTTTTCATCAGAATAACATTTTCCAAAACTTTATGAATTCTTGAAGTTTTTGTTTTACCGTAATTTATATACACCTTTCTCTGTTTAGACTAGGAATTCTCAGCAGTGTCAACATGATCTTAACATGATCCCTGGATTCGCTGAAATTTTAAAAGGGATCAGTGACTATCAGGCAATCGACTGCAGGTCTTTAGCCATATATGCACTGGCAAATGAGTGGCTTAATCAAGATCCCATTGATTACAAAAAAAAATACTAATAAAGTTGACAATCAATTGTTTATTCACACAAAGTAGCTGTTCCCAGCTCAGTATTAACTGCCTCGGAATAGATAAAAATTTTAAAGGGGTAAATAATAATCTAGAGATCGATTAGGGGTCAATGGCCGAATATGCATCTGCAATTGATCAGCGTAATCAGGGAACCTATTGATTTCAAAAATTAATGATAAAATTGGTAATAAATTATTTTTTGAAATAAAGCTGCATCACCCATTAGCGAAGAAATCGCATAAAATAAACGTACTGAAAAAATATAATAAAATTATTTAACATATTTTTTAAATCAGTATTACTTTTAAATATATAAATTTTTGGTACTTTTACATTTTGCTGGCGCAGGCGATAAAGTTGCCAAAAATGGCACAGCCGATGCCAAACGGAATATCCTCGCTGGTAATTTTTTACGGCTCATTTTCAAAACAAGTCGCAGCCATTTCTTATCAGATTGATTGTTTCTTTCAATACTGGCGTACAATTACATATAATTTTTACCAGATAGTTCAATTTTATTCCCTAAGGCCATTCGCGGTAATTAAGTCAATTAGGATGCAGAAAGCAAAGTCAAGGGTTAAATTCATCAATTCTAATAAGAATGCACTAGCGAAGTAAAGCACTGCGATTTTACACAATTTCTGACGTACGAATTGAAATAATTCTTGCATTTAAACTTGTATTCCATATTAAGATTTAACTTGAAATTAATGTAGATAATTACTGAGAGAATTAGATTTTTGTAGTGTAGTTAACGTGAGATGAGATTACTTATGGTCACGTGATATGAACCGGTGAATTAGAATGTTGCACCATGAAAGCATAGTAAATTCTTAAATTACTGTCTTTTTACAAATTTATTAACTTTATTTTATTATCTTTTTACAAAATTTTAAACGATATTAAAATGTTTATGCCTTCAAAATAAAAAATTCTTAGAACTAACATTTGTTAACTCTTTTTTTTTTTTTTTTTTTTTTGTATACAGTGTGTTGTCGCTAATAAAATCTTCTTGGCGAGATTTGGGCCGGCGAAACGGAAAAGTACCAAATTTTTAATGCAATAAGTACATTACAAAAAAGTAAAACTCAAGAATACAAAAAACACAATCAAAAAGTAAACAAGGAATGGCTTTCTGTTGAATAAGGTGTTTGAACGAGGTGATTTAAAACTTAAATTAAGCATTTTATGTTAAATATTAAAAAAAAACATTGCATCAACACATGAAGCGCTGCCATTACATTAATTAAACTTAAAATGTTGAGCAGTTAGACTTTGTTTCTGAAAATCTTTTTTTATTTTCCTAAATTATAAATAATAATACAAAAAAAAAAAAAAATCTGAAATGTTTCAGATTTTAAATTACGTCCAAAGGGGCGTTTTTTTAACGTTTTGAGTGTTACCTTTATTTATTAAATATCATGTTCTTTGCACTTAAACCATAAAATTCAGTTCAAGAGCAATATCGCAAAATAATGTTAAATTAAGCATATCTTTAGAATTTCCGATATACACAGTCTCGCTAGCTGGAGATAAAAGTATTTTTTTTTCTATATAACGTTGCCATTTCTCGCTTTTAAAGCATTGAGTTTGTAAATCAAAAATTCGTTAAAGTTTTACAAAATATAAAATCTATAATAAAACAAATTCCAAATTTGGGATTTCAGATGCCCATATTCGCAGTAGGATTTCGTCATTCAAAATTCGATGGCTCTATGTACCATTGTTTTATCACAATGCGAGAAATAGACAATCATTTATGCAGATTTTTCATTATTTAATTTCTTCAAATATAATGCAGGACTCTAACATTTTGTGGCAACAGTTTGAAAAGTGAACCGACGTTTATGAGTCCGACGCAAAATCGCAAAACGAAAACAATAGTCCTTCAGGGACAAAGCCCCTTTGGACTAATAATAAGACGTAAATAAATCTTACAAACCATTGTTTTTTAACTTTTGCTCATATACTTAATCTAATTATTAAGTTATTTATGCGCAGTTATTTGCATTTTGAATACACTGTATATTATATATTATGAATAAAAATGTAAGGGAGGGCGATCAAGAACATTCCTTTAAAAGAAATCGACACAAGAAAAAGTTTGAGAATCTCTGGTCTAGACATTCATACTTATTTACTTCAATACGATTTGAAAATTTCAAAGCATATGACATTATAACATAAAAATAATGTGATTGGCATCTTTCAGAATTCATCATCGCAAAACTTTTTGACATGAGGTTTTCGAAAATTATTCTCTTAAAAACTTAGTTAAGAATTCACTACAGATGAGCAAATATTGATTTTAAATTGTGTTGAAGTATTATCAAAACTTTCAGTCATTGTAGTGCACTCGTTTTTTGTCATTATTACTTTTGGAAATTATTATTATTGCTAATAACATTATATTTATCTATATTATATCGACTCATCAATTTGAAATGTATGCTGATGTGTTCTATGGATTTTGTCAAGAAGGGGTTCTGCAGTTATAAGATATTTCTCCCGCTTTCCTAGCGTGCCTTCGTAGTGTAGTGGTTCTGCACCCTGGGCCGGTATTCCAGAGGTCCGTGGTTCGATTCTCGGCGAAGGCGGTTACTCATTTTTCATCTTTCCGGCTTTCAAAAATAACCTAATGTGTCTACAGTGGCGCCCGAACTAAAAGGGTGTTGGGATGAAGATTCTCAACATCCAGGATTTGGCGATTTGTTCCCTAAAAACCCCAATCGCACTTTAAAAAGAGGAGTATATAAGGTATTTCTCCCGCTTTCCTAGCGTGCCTTCGTGGTGTAGTGTTTCTGCACGCTGGGCCGGTATTCCAGAGGTCCGTGGTTCGATTCCCGAAGAAGGCGGTTGCTCATTTTTCATCTCTCAGGTTTCCAAAAAATCCTAATGTCTCTACACAGTTAATAGACTAACACACGAATCATCATAAAAATAATTCATGAATTCGCCTACTTAAATTCTGCCATTTTCATACCAGAGGGGAAAATGATGATTCGCAGAAATATGGCATTTAAAACAATAACAATATATTCATCGCATTCTTTATTTTCGATAAATCCCAAATGACAATAATATAAGATGTTTAAAAGCTTTGATTTAATGGCAAACTCGCTTGCAATTGTAGCAATGATGTCAGTAATGTGTGTATGTGGTGTGTATTTAATTATGGCAAAGCACACTAGGGCTATCTGCCTAAGGGGAGGGATGCCTTCGTGGAGGACTTTCTAAGGGAAACTGGCTCGTATACACGTTACACATGGGGAAAACCACGAAAACACCCATGCAGCCAGCCCGTTCGCGGGATTCGAACCTCGGACCAAACTACCAGTGTTCAGCGACTTTACCGCTCGGCCGCTGGTGGGCTGATGTCAGTAATGAATGTTATTCTTATTAAGACCACTTTTTCTTCCTTTCCTTAGTCTGAAATCAAGTGGTAAGAGTAATTAAGCATTCTTACACATGTTTTCAGTTTTGTACAGTGCATTTCAAAGCAAAAGTATTAACACGTATGCATGGCAAAAACGCAACAGTAATTTATGTATAGCCTTTTTGGATAGCGTAAATGCATAGATAAATTCGAAAAGTTTACTACAGTTTGTAAGGAAAACTTATTAAAAATTAACTGCGCCTGTGTTTTTTAAAATCTGAGAGCTCATATTTTTAAAGCTACGAATTTAAAGAAATCTAAACTTACTATTTATTTCTGAACAACTTAAAAATAAGATAGAATGACTGAAATTTGTTTGTTTTGGATTTCTTTTTGAATGATTGTATAAGTTAGTTTTCGTTAAATTTCCATATAATGGACTTCGGTTCTGCGGTGTTTTTTATTAATGAGCAACATTTAAATACGTAACCACAACGTAAAGCTTCAAAAAGGTACCATTTACTGTCTGAGGATTGAAAATATTTACGGAATTTCGAAGAGTGACAAACGAGTAGGTAAATGATAAAGCAACTGTAAAAAATCCGTTAAATTAAATATGTTACTGCCCATAATGGAATTTTACAAATTTCTGAATGTTAAAGAAATATACGCTTCTGCCTTGATTAAAGTGTTAATTTATCTTATAGATCATAAGGATCCATTTTCATTTTGCATTAACCTATGAAACTTAGACATTTGTTTATATCAACGATTTTCTATAAAGCCGAAATTCTCTATAAATTATTACTGAGGCTTTTGTACCACATCTATTATTTATTTTACTCACTGATATAAATATTTCAGTATATTTGGAATAACTCGAAATTAGGTTTTGATGTTAGGGGTCTCTGAATTATAAAATTTCATTTAAGGCGCGAATGTAAAATTTGCTTATTAAAATAACATTTCTTATCAAGAGCTTTTTAACGAAAGCAAGTGATGTAATAAAATATTTTTTATAGTTGCAAACTAAATGAATCTAAATCATTTACTAAAAAATTACTAAAAAAATAAAAAAAAATTACTAAAAAAAACTAAAACTAAAAAATTACTAAAACTAAAAAATTTAGGTTTATTTTAAAGCGAGATTTATTGTTGTCTATCAAAATAATTTTTAAAACTTTTGGTGCCTGTAAAGTATAATAAATTCGCTTTAAGAAATGTCAAATGTTTTTATTTGTTTGATCGACCATTCTCAACTTTTTATGTAGGTTTTATGTTCCAAAAAAGTTTTCTTGAATATCGTTTGGCTTTTATAATTTGATTTTTATAAAGCATCTTTAAAATAATATTTAGTAGACACAACTTCAATGGTGGAAGAGCAGTCTTACGCAAGCATTAGGTAGTTTATCTGAAATTTAATAAATATTGTTAGTTTTAAAAATAAAAATAGCAATTGTTTCAAATGTACTTTTAAACATATCTGATATAAGATTTTAATTTAATTCGATTTTGGAAAATAAAGTATCCTTGAATACAAAATAAAGTATCCTTGAATTTTTCTTTTGGTTTTTCTAAAATTAAGATCGGCTATATCTGCCTAATGAATGTCTTTTTAGTGTAAAGACTTTCTATGATTACGGTTATGTCTGGGTAGAGACGAAAGAATGCGACTCGAGAGTGATCATTGACACCAAATTCAAGACTTGCCTTGACTCGGTCACCAGCTGAACGAAATCAGGATAGAAAGAAAGGGTATTATTTTTAGGAGGCACGATCCCTTAGAGAGAAAAGGGAGATGGTGCTTCGTAACCTAAAAAGAGGACGCAATGAACGAAAGTGGTGGAAGCAGATTCCAAGGGATGCTCCATATGTCTGACCCAAAAATGGAACCAAGACGTCATGCTGTTCCCTTTCCCCCTTTCACTCCGACAGTTCTTCCTTTCTATTTGTTCTCGGATGCTGGCAAGTGTTTTGCTCTGTTTAGGAATGGATTTCCTTCTCCCCATCCCTCTCCACTTTGGTTCATCCAATAGCAGCGAGACTTCCTATTAGCATCTTTCAACCATCGGGCGTTCAGATATTTGATAGCTTAGGTTTATAAAGCACTTGCACTCATTATTCTACCGCAGAATAGCTCTCGAACGTGTAAGTGTCTTCTTGTTCTACCTGTTTGTATCAATCATAGGTTATTGTTTGCAAGTTATTATTCAACGTATGAGGCATTTGTGTGTTGTGTGGATATACTGTGCACCGGTTCTGAATCACCCTCAACTGAATGGATTATTTCTACGCTACACTTTTATTATTTTTCCCTTTTACTAACCGAATCAAGTTTTAACGAAGCTTTTCCGCATTTTTTTGTTCTGCTACCTAATTGACACCTGTGTTATTATAATATTATAATTCGATAAAACAGTAAATCGAAAATTTTTATTTAAATTTTAAAAGCGATATCTAAGTATTTTATTTTAATTTTAAAGCTTATCTTAAACTATATAAGATTCATCTATTTTTAACTTAAAAATTAAGAAACTATAATATTTTATTATTTCCTTTGTATTGTACTACTTTCTTTTGTTTAGTGTATGCTTAGAGTAAAGATTGAATATTTTAAATAATAATATTTATCATTTAAACTTATTTTAAATATCCATTTAAAATAAATCTAAGAAATAAGATGGATAAAGTAAAATTTTAATATAATTTCAAGTTCTTCAAAATTAAAAGAGAGTTTATATTTTTAAAAGCATGCCATAGTTATTTTCAATTTTTAGTTTAGTGATTATGCGAAATGAAGGAACAATTGTTCAAGATTCCCTTCTATATAAAACTAATTATTTTATCTCTGCCATCCATATTGATAATTATTCTGCTTTTAGAATAAATCTTCCGTTTATAACTCAGTTTTTCCTGCTGGTTAAAAGCAATTTTTTCTAAAAGAATTAAGTTAAGAAATTAATAGACAGCTATAGAATTTTTAGCAAAGAATTTTTACAGTAGAGATTATTAGATGAACCTCAACTAGGTTTTGAAACTCAAAGACTACTAGCGGCATCAGATCCCAAATTTTAAAACATTTTTAAAGTATGTCTCGAATTATCGAAGGAATTAACTCGACAGAGCGCAGAATAACATGCATTACGCTTTAGTTTCTACTATAAAACGACTATTGTTGCATGTGAATTTTACTTACAGCTTTAAACAAGAAGCCTGTAAGTCATATTAAAAAATTTAGGATTTTAATTAGGTAGATAACCATTTTTTCCATATTCTGTGCGGGTTTATCCTTTCATTTGGCAGCAAATAAAAGCCATTAACTGTAAGATAGTAAATTCCCACAGTATGGTATCTGATGCAGCTCCGAAATTTTCTTTTATATTTGGAATACTTTTATTTATATTTTTATGTATAAAAAAGATAATTTTATATCATCGGTATGAAAAGGTAAAAGAATATAAATATTCCTTGGGAAACTGCCGGTTATACGTAACAGAAAATTTAATATTCTTTTAAATGAGAAAATCGAATTTTTAAAAAATTATCACGTAAAAAGTAAAATGTATAAACATTTGTAACAAAAAATAGCACTTTCTTAATGAAGTACATTCATGAGCACATTTGTGTTTTGAAATTTTTAGTTTTTAATTCATTTAATGCCTTCGTTGGCAGTTGTGGTAATTGCAAAGCATTTTCAATAGCTGAAACATTTTTATGCGGCTTATAATTTTTAAGTATAATCGAAAAGGACTTGAAGATATTTCATTTAAAGTCAACGTACTGGAAATGCATCTATGAGTGAACATTTTAGGTTTAAATAAACTAAAGATGTGAAATAAACTATCCTTGCGATTTTAGATGAATGCTATTTAATGCATTTACTTCATTTGAAAAGCTTAGAAAGTCTTCATTTATTACCTTAAAGATAAGAGCTATTTTAAATCTGGCATATCCAGTACAGTTTCAGTGCCCGCTAATGTCGTATTTGGTTAAACTAACTGCTCTCCTTATTTTTGTTATAATTTCATTGCTTTAAATTAATATATGAATTTTAAATCTGAGTATTTTCATGCTTCTAAAATATTTTGTTTTCTTTTCCCATGTAGAACGAGGGTTAGGGCTGTTCTGGTAGTTTGGTCGGTGGTTACATTTCTTCTCAAACCTCAAACCTCAATAAAAATCAAAAATGGCTCAGGAGGATCCCGATCCATCTCCTTATCTTTACGTTTCTATGGAACAGAAACGTAAAGATCAAACAAAACCTTACGATGGCAAAAAGATGGTATGGGTGGCCGATGAGAAGGAAGGTTACGTCTTGGGTCTAATCAAAGAAACTAAAGGAGACATGTGCACAGTCGAAATCGAAGGTCAAGAGGTAAGTGTTTTTTCAAGTTATAAACTAATTGCTTAAATTTAACAATTAAAACTTCGGTCAAAAATACTATCCCTATTCTAATCTGTTAAAATGTATTCACGTACCCTGAAAATAATTTGAAATTTTGCGACTGTTATCTGCTTGTATGTAATTAGGAATGAAAATAATATTTTCCTGTGTAATTATTAATAAAATGTACGAGTTTAATCAGAAAATTTTAAAACATACAGCATTTAATATTATTTTATAAATCAAGGGAAATCTTATGCTTTTTATTTAATTATTCTTTAAAAACCTTTTCAAAACTCAAAAATTTTCTTGACTTTTTGTTTCTGATCGAAACTAGGCTCATTTTTTATTACAAGTATTTTTAAGCTTCTTTCGGAAACAGTGTACAAAATAATTCAGTTTGATCAATTTCAGTCTTTAATATTTAATATGCATAAATACACTGTAAATAAAATTATTGATAGATATCATCAGGTTTTTAACAAAGAAACTACTTGAACTGCATAAAATATTTGAAAAACTTACAGACATTTATTGAGCAAAAGAAAAAAATTAAAATTTAAAGCCATTGAAAACATTAGAAAATTAACAGCGCGTTCATTCCGTATTCTTCATACTCTTAAAAGCCATTATCAGTAAATAAAGCTCTCAATTCGTTTATAATATCTAGAATGTGTTATACAAAAGACGAAAATTTAAAATGTAATGCTGGCAGGTGTTAAAAAACTAAAAAAGAGTTTCTTTGTGTCTGATGTAATTTCATTATTAAATAAATAAACTGTGGTTTACTTTTCCACTTGGATATTTAATAAGGTGAAATATATAAAAACTTAAAAACTGGGTTGTAAATTTTAATTATGAATTTAATTTCATGTATTTTGTTCATATTCAAGAATTCGTGACTTTCTTTTTGAAGTAGATTCAAAAATTATCAAAATTTTGAATTTAAATTTGTCTACTCCTTAATTTTTATTCATCCAAACACTTAAAATAGACTGAATTAGCCTTTTTTAATAATTGAATTAATTATTACAGATTTAGGAAAATTTTATTTGCATGGAAAATTTACTGGGGAGGGGGCAGATTGAGTTTACCGTTTTTGGTAAAGTCGTTAATTTTGAATTAATTTTAATTCTACCAATTCTTTATTTTTACAGAAAGGAAAACTTTACTTTCACTTCGGTATTTAACAAAATTTTCTAAATAAAGATAAAATTTAACTAATACACAGAATTTTTTATCATTCTATTTCTTGAAAATATTATGAGTCTCTAAATTGAAATCGCAATTTTTATTAAATAGCTTGCAAGATTTAATTAGATTCAGGTAATGATTAATACCTTCGTTAAAGAATATAACAATAAATCTTTTTAAACTCTAACACCATCAATTTCAACTGATCATTTGCGCTTTAATACTGTTCGTGTAACTGGTAAGAAACGAACTATCGTCTAATTTTACTACGAAATTTTAAATCATTCTTTGAAATATAGCGCAAAAGAGAGCAAAATCTTACATGAAAGCAGAATTAAGGAAATTTAAGTACAAGCAATTTTTTGTTTACCCCTATTCGTTTTCTGTACACTTAAAGAAGCTAATAATCTTATAAGTCAATCCATCCTATAAGTCAATAATCATCTTTCCTTCATTTGGAAATTTAATTCACCTGTAAGCCTTAGACACATTTATTTAAATGTGAATTAAATATGACATATATTTCATTTAAAATCGCTTAACAAGTCAAAATTTCTATTGTTAAGCAACTTAACTATCCGTTTAGAGGATTGATTTTAACTACAGAAATACATTGAAAAGAAAATACTAATCTTTAAATCTTGTCTCACATCAGCTCTTTACAACAAAGGTAGATATGTGATTTTATCATTAAAATATGCAAGTTCATTATATGAAAATATCGATTCAGTTTCAGATACGGGAAGCTTAACGTTTATTTTCTAGTACTGAAAGAGATTACAAAATTTTATTCTTAAGCTTAGGAAGATACCAAATGTTGAAGAAGAAAAGCACAGATTCACTTGAAGTGCATAGCAATTTTGAGGAAGTTTAATGCCAATCAAAGAATGGATTTTGCCCAGTTTAAAAATTTAAATGTATTGGCAGTTATCTTTATAATAATGTCAATTTTACAAGTAAATAAATTTAAAATATTGCAAAATTAATTAAAAGGACTAAAAAATTAGAATGTAGGAGAGCAATGTGTAAGTCAAGCTTTTCTATAATGTGAATGTTTTCTGTTGAAAATTCATTACGTTTCACTGACAAATAATTGTACGTTATAATACATAAGAAATACGATACATAAGAAATCGAATACATAAGAAAATTAGATATAATGCATTATTTTTAAGTTACATTTAAGTTACGTATTTTAAACGTAAATTATCCCGTATTTTAACCGTATTATTCATTATTATTATTTTTAATCCTATTATTCATCACATATTTTAAGAGCGTATTTTCACATATTTTAAACGTAAATCAATTTGCATGTCTCAAACAACTCAGAATATTTTTTAAACTCGAAAACACTATCATATCATTAAAAATACAAATTATAAGTTTTCTGGATTTGAGAGAGAATCCTGACTGTTTGCTGTGAACAATTTTAATCTCTAGAATTCTTTCTGTTATCACCACTAAAAAGTGAAATCTTATTTTCGCATTTTCCTTTCAGAATCGAGTTGTGAAGAAAGATTTACTGCAACAAGTCAATCCTCCGAAATACGAAAAAGCTGAAGATATGTCTAACTTGACATACCTGAATGACGCTAGTGTACTTCATAACTTGAGACAACGATATTATGCCCAGCTTATCTATGTAAGTGTGAAATACATTTGATGTTACAGCTTTAAAATTAATTTGATTATCCATTTTCCTCCATAACTCCTTGTGTTCTTAATTTTTCTTTTCTTTCTTTAGAAAATAGCATTTAATAATGTAAAGTAACGCGTAAATGTTTTAATTCCTGCAATTATTTTTTATTTCGTAAATTTGTTATGACTAATTTTTAATTACAAATCGGCTAAGTGATTTCAGATAACTGCATAAAATTCATAAACTTTCAAAATTTATATTTAAATGACCAACGAAAGCTAAAAGGCATATTTGAAAAGTCATCTAATCTTTTTCCAACAACCTGTAGTTAAATTGCTACAGCAAAAGAAGAATTAAAATTTTTTTGACTAGACCTCTATCATATTCCTTACCAGTCAAATTACTAAAGCTGGTTTTTCCTTTAAATTATTATTTCTGTTAACAAATTGTATGTTCTTGTAAGTAATGATACTGAATTCCATTCACTTTAAAGAGTTGGGAATATAATGAGAATCTTACTTGGAAACTAACAACATAAATTAATCAATAATTTTAATTTAAAACTGAAGCTCCTCGTCTTTATCAATCTCATAAAAAGAAGAAAACAATCAAAAACGTACTCCATCTAATTTATCTCCATCCTATTGGAGTACATTTACTAATATAATAAGCAACAAGGTACATTTCCTAATATATTAATTAATACATAATTTTCAGAAGTGATTCCATACACGAATGTTTAATTAAATCTATAACAACTGAATTACAAATTACGCTATCTGGTCAAGTCGTATTTGTAAAAATACTGAAGTCTTTTTCTGAACATTAAGTTACTAACATTAAGTTTTCACACTAAGCATAATGGGAAGCTCAGCCGTGAAAAAGGAATAATAAAAAGAATAAAAAAAGAAAGTAAAAGAGAAAAATTAAAATTATAATAATCTGTATCTTAAAGTGAAAGAGATTAAATATTCCCTAAAAGTACAATTTTGAAATCTGCCTTCGGTGTTAAAATCAAGGAACAGTTCTATCAGGAAGTGTTATTTGAATTTGTTTCCTGTAGAACTAACCGGGAGCATCCTAACTAAAATTTTAAAAGTATCAACAACTATTAGTAATTTTATTAAATCCTTATTCAACTGAAGATTATAATTAACATTAATTAAGATTTTTTTACAATTTAAAAAAGGATTAGCCTTGTGAAACTAGGACTAGCCTTGTGAAACAAAACAGAAATCAAAAGAAGGGCGTATAAGACAGTTTTATTCAAACATAAAATTCACAAATGACCAATTTGGGTTATAGTAAGCCTAGTACTTCTGGCTTAACAGAATAACGTAACACCTAATAATTTCAAAGTGTAGTAGATTAGCCTAACGGCTCACAGAATACTTTAACGCACAGGAAGGGATCTGGTTTGTAACAAACCGGCGAGACAAAGCTAAATGGCTAGAACACTCAACGCCGCTAACGCAAGTCGCTAATAATAACAGCACAAAATGGCTTAGAATAGGTAGACATGCTCTAAAACTAGTTTCCGAAGCTCTTGCTTAAATAGCACTTCATTCTACCTTAATCTGAATAAAATATCGTTATCTCATTTACATTCTGGCATAAAAAGAGAGTAATAGGAAAGAGCTAGCTTAAAATGAGCTATTAATTCAAAATAGACAAACCTCACAAAGAATTATAATATATTTCTTAATCACTCTACTAAAGTTTTTCAGTAATTTATTTACTTTGAAAAAATCTTGAAGTTTATGTATATTAGTACAATTTAGTATGACAGAGAGATACAGTGTAACGTTGCTAATTTATGGATTAGATTTTTTAAATTTTCAAGGATGAGTATATATTTTAAAAAGAAAAAATTCAGTTGCGTAAATTAAAGGAGTAAAAGATTTAACTTTGCGACATATTGCAGCAGAAAAAACCTAATTTTACTTTCTTATCCTAGACCTACTCAGGCTTGTTCTGCGTCGCTATCAACCCCTACAAGAGGTTCCCTATCTACACTCCTCGTTGCATGGGTCTGTACAGAGGCAAAAGGCGTACTGAAGTGCCACCTCATCTATTCGCCATTTCTGACGGCGCTTACACCGCTATGTTAGCAAGTAAGTAGCATACCTCAAAACGCTTACGTACAAAACCCTTATTGCAAAAGAATAAAAAATGATACTGGTAGTAGAAAATGATTTCAATACTGATTCAAAAATACCGCTAGGAAAATGTAATACTATGAGGTTTATTAGATGATTAATAAATGGACATAAACATATATAAATAAACATAAAAGAATAATTGTATGCGAAGGAGAAAATGCTACATAAAAGTAATTTAGCACATCATTAAGATTAGCAGCATTTAAGAAAACGTTGATGTGTATAGATTAATAACAGCAAAACGTTTTTTAAAATTCTACTGCACTGCCTATTTCAGCTGCGATTAAAAAGCAAGTGAAGAAAGCAATTCAATAAAAGTTAACTAAAGTGCTTCTACTTTAATTCATGCAGACGCCTTGGATATTAGAGATAAAATTATTCCAAAAATATAACAGCTATTCTTTGGAAGCAAATACATACATAACGTATTTTCTCCCTTCTATCTGCATACCTTCATCGTGTAATAGCACACTTGGCGCGCATTCGAGAGATCCAGGTTCGAGACCCGGTGAAGGCATCGCTCATTTTTCACCTTTCTCGCTTCAAGAAAAAAATTATAATGACGGTGGCGCCCTAACTAAAAGGTGGTGCATGATGTGTTTCTTCCCTACCAGGATTCGGCGAATGAATCCTCTAATCCCTAGTCGCCCTTTAAAAGGAGGAGTATAGAAGGAACCAGAAGTCGGTACAGCCCGACCCACCTAACCAAATAAGTTGGTCTTATGGTCATAACAGACCACGCCAGGAATATATATTTTCTCCCTCCTTCAGCATGCCTTCATGGTGTAACAGTTAGCACATTCGGCGAGCATTCGAGAGGTCCAGATTGGAGTCTCAACGAGGTCATTGCACATTTTTCACGCTTCCTGTTTCAAAAAAATCCTAATGACTCTACAAATATGAAGCTGATAGCATTATCAGTTTGATTACTATCAGCTTTCTTGAAGAACTTAGTTTTAAACTGATTTAGATGGATACGAATGGACAAAAAATAATTTTGTTATAAAAAAGGGGATTTCGATGACATACAAAGACGACAGCAAAAAGTATTTCAAAATCACACTTCTTTGTGAGAGAATATGTGATTAAAAAAACATACAAAAAGTATTTACATATTTCTATTGGCAAAAGAACAGAATTTGGATTTGGTAGAATATACTTTTAGGGATCAGGAAATTATTCCTTAACGTTGCACTAGAAATCCGCGCTAATAGTGAAATATCCTTTTGAAGAGTAAAAAGGCAAACCTATTTCAGAGTTTTTTTTTTTTTTTTTCTTATTTGCCTGCAACATTAGAACCATTGTTAAAAAAAGGAGGAAGAGAGAGAAACTTTGTGCCAAGGATGCATGAGTAAGAAATGCAGTCTGCTTACAATGCCATTTTCGGAGGCCGAAGAATGCCATTTCTTTGCCAGGGAACAGATTATTTTCCGGACACAGTCATTATTTTTAGCCGTTTTGGCACGTGTGCAAGACCTCCTTTTATTCTTACCATTGTGACCGTCAGTATCATTACTCTCTTGACAAGCGATTCTAAGTGTTTGAATAGGAAGCTAAACATGACTAAAAACTTTTCAGAAGCAAAACGGGTAACTGTAATATAAAAGCATTAAAAATATTGCCTAAGTTACTTCGTTTTATTACAGTTGTTAAGATGTAACACAAAAAACTATATCTACCTAATGGAAAAGATTAGCCTAATGATGATATTCACTTGACATTTAGACTTATTCTGTTTTGAGGATTATTAGACCCAGCTATATAGCGGAACTATAATCAAACTGAAATACCATAAATATTAACGAGTTAAAATTAAATCTTTAATTTCTATTGAAAAATGGATATGAAATATTATTTCTGAAAAATAACAAATTTGAAGTACCTGAAATTTCACATCCTCTTAAGTCATAACTAATACATATAAAAATAAAATATCCGTTCGTCATTACGTATTAAAAAACCAAAAGTCTAATTTTAGAAATCTATTTATTAAATTGAAATATTTTTTATATTTTTAATTAATATACTTCTCATATAAACCAGTAATGATTTATACAGAATTTAAATCTAAAAGTAACGTTATTTCAAGTAGTATACATTATTCTAATATTTAGTGGTAACAATGCTCCATCATCTAATATAGATACTAAAATACTTATTTCTTTATTTTCAAGACTTTTGGACTCCCCTTGAGACTCTCGTTATTCTTACTCTGTTTAAAAATTAATTTATTTAAAATCCAAGTCAAAGTATTTAGATTTGAAATAAGAGTACTTATGGTGTATACCGCATTAGTATACCTTGGTAAATGCACATTCAGTATTAAATATAAATACATGGATGTAAAACCTGTTTGCACTTAAGCACACAATCAAGCAACTGATAAGACTTTCAAAAATTAAATTTTTACTGTACAGATATATAATGTAAATATAAGAAATTCCGTATTTGAATTTCAAAATTTCTGTTCTAAATAAAAATATTCGAACATTTTCAATGTAAATATAAATTACAAATTTTTCTCCAAAAAAATGCTGAATTTCCTAGAATAATTAAGACACATATTTCCATCGAAATGTCAAAGCAATAAGCATACGTTAACATATTTATTATATGGTCTGTTTAATATATAATGAATAACTAATTCCAGATTTTTCGCGAATAATTTTACGCGAAGAAAGGTTTTATTTTGAAATTTTATCCCAGCAAGTATCCTAGGAAATGCTTTCTTAGGAAGCATCCAAATGCTTCCTAAGAAAGCATCAATTTCGATAAAATAACCGACCCACCAGTAGCCAAGAGGTAACCTCGCTGAACCTGACCTGGGTATGAACCCCGGCGAACAGGCTGGCTGCATGGAAATGTTTGTAGCTTTCCTCACGTGTAACATGAATACGAACCAGTTTCGCTTAAAACATCCTCCATGAAGGCGTCTCTACCCGTAGGGTAGATAGCACTTTAGTTGCATTGCCTTAAATAATTAACTAAATCTAACCAATAAAATAATCATATAAGCACAAGAAAAAGCACTTGCTTTGATAATGATAGCAGCTAAAGAGTATTTTGTAAAGAGGGTATAACTTTTTCCTACTTACTATACAAAAAAACATATCGCAGAGAAATTTTAAGTTTCTGAATTTTAAAGGTGAAGCGTGTAAAGTGTTTGTATTTGCTAATATCAGCTATTTCCTTTGCCTCACTTAACTAACTGACTAGATTTCGCTGTCTTTATCGATTTATAGCCCATATAGAAGATAGCTCGCATTAAAAAGAGAGAAATAAAATCAATATATTTTTAACCTTTTTTAGCTTTTAAACTTACATCATAAGTTTTCTGCGCAACATGCAGGGACTAAAATACTAGTTACAATCACATATGTTCAGTTCTCCGTTCTAAGACATTCAGATTTTAATTGCTAAACTTTAATAACAAAGTTCGTATTGAATCCCTTTGCTACCAGTAAATTAAAATGATGCAATTAACTGGATCGCTGCTCCAGTCAAAAATCGCAAAAATCCATCCTCTTCTGAAAATTTGAAGAGAAGTTAATTTAGGAAAAAAGCGACAATAATATTTTTTTATAAAATGCTAGCTCTATTACTTTGACATATAAAAGTTCTTTTAATATCAAAAAAAGCACTTTAAAGAAAATGACGATATTTAGTATTTAGAAAATAATGATGCATAAAATAGATCATACCATGAATCGTAATTAATATAATACGTGTGTGTTAAAAATGGTAATTTATTTATGCTATTAAAAACTTTTAAGAATTTACTTTCTTTTGTTATCATAAAACTGCATTACTTAGAAATTTTGTTTTATAAAAGCATGCGTTTATTCATCTGCAATAATTAATTACGATTTTATTTGCAGATCGTGAAAACCAGTCTATGCTTATTACGTAAGTATATCCTTAATAATAGTAAGATAATAGTAATAATCCTCAGTAAATAATAGTGCTACTTAATATATAGTTAATAGAAAATACCAAAATTTATAGTAAAATATAAGAAAGATTTTCATAATTTTCAAATGTATTTTGCGAAAGGAAATAAAATTTGTGCGTTTGTAACGAAAACAAATTCAACATTAAACTTTTATTATCCAACATTAACTTTTATTATTATTAAGAAGTTGTGATAAGAATAACGCTCTATTTAACTAAGTTTTTATTAATATTAATTTATAAAACAGACTGGTGTTTTCTCAAATGGATTTCACTGGTATTAAGAAACTTAATGCTCAAAATTTCTATGAAACTGTCAACAGCATTAGTTAATTATAAATAAACGCTCATCTCCTAAATTTTGCTACATGGAACATGGCTGTTTCTGGACCACAGAATACAGCGAGTCTTAAAGTAACCCACTATGTAACAAAAAGCATATGCTTGATTCTTAGACTTACCTAGCTAACTGCATATCACTGTGATATCAAAGCTATAAGTTTAAAAACTTGAAATAGTAATGTCATTAATATTTTTTCACAAAACTTCAAAGTTAAAGTTTTATGGCTTTCATTTTTAGCCACAGAACTCAAAAATATTCTTCTTTTGTTCAAGGTCATATATTGTTGACGATATGATGCCATGATATTCACATATAGACTCTAGACATACTTCTTTTTATAACGTGCTCGTAATTCCATCGTTCAAGGATCAATAATAAACTATAATTGCGTTTATTAATACTAGCACCATCATAAACTTTTAGTTCACACAATATAGACTGTTAGTTCACACCCTGAACTGCAATAGTATAGCTGAATATGAGAAATTACAAGAGAATAAAATATAAACAGTTAACGGGATTGTAAAACCAAAACATTCAGTTGTTCTGTAAACAACTTGTGAATCGTTAGAGCTTCTTATAATAAATCTACAGGGTGGTCAGAAAGTCCTTTTCACGTGCAATTATTTCATTGTAATTTTTAATAACACTTAAAGTTGATTTGTCCAAAACGTCCGTATGTGCACCAACATTATCCCTGAACAGCTCAATACGCCTGAATGTCCTCCTCATCCTTTTTAGCAGCTGCGGTGTCACGTGTTGGAACGCTTCAAGCATACTTGCCGGAAAAGCATCATTGTTCACATACCGCTTCTTCCTGAAGTATTATTTAATGATCTCCGACAGGGCATTGTCTGGCGTAATAAGGTCCCAGACGGCCAAGAATAAGGGTTGACACACGTCCTGTCTACCGGCCAGGGAATAGTTCATTCAGGCGCTCACGAACAGCAAATGCAGTTGCGAAACAAGCCAGTCATTCAACATCTCCAAATAAGTAACCTGGGTCATGGTACTTTCCAAGAAGTACGGACCAAAGTTCATGGACCTACGCACTTAAGACTACACACTTGTTAAGCACACTTGGACCTACACACTACACATGTGTTAAGCGCTCCTCCAAATTAAAGTCGCTGACACCTACCATTGTTGTTCACTAATCATAGAGCCAATGTACTTGTCAACGCACAGATTTTATTCTCCTTTACGGCAGTCACTCAACAATCACGTTGAAACTCACACGAGGAGCACTGTCGTCCTGTCAATGATCAGAGTGGGAGATTCAAACCACGAATATCTTACCATCTTACACTGTTACGCGCATTTGGTTCAGGCGTAAAGAGAATTTTTGGCCACCTTGTCTAACTAACGATAGCAAATTCAAAACATGTGGGATGATAAGTATTTCTGTACCAGAGAGTACTGGATTAAAAAAGTTCAACTGCGTAGAAAACCTATTTAAGTTTTCAAAATTAAAGTTTACGTAGCAAAAGTTGAATGCTGTCAAAATATGTTTAAATATGTTTGAAACATATTAATTATCGCAAAGAGAGAAACAAAATTTCAAATCTGTCAATTATCTTTAATTTAAATAAATACAGATCATTATTGTTAAGGATTCAACATTTTTAGAAGGTTTTCAAAAAAAGGCTTTTATAACTCGAGCATAAGTAGCCAAAAACTGAAGTCAAAACTTCCTGTAAAATAACGGGGTCTGTTTTCTTCACCACATGTGTAGTTTAACTCATTTTTATCGCTTTAAGACAAAATTAGTACTTTCAAAAATTGTACCCATAGAAGTGTTATTTATTTTTTTTTACCCTCAAAATAAATAATATTACCTTATTCTTTAAAATATTAACAAATAAATTATTACATTATTTTTCTTAATGCTGATTAGATTTTTATTTTATAATCACATTATTATTATACTTAAATCAAAATTTCAACGGTACAGTTTACGAAAGTTTTAACGGTACAGTGTACGAAAATACTAATTTAATTCATTATATGTTTTTAATCAAAAAATCGTGGAGTTGCAAAATGGCAGAGTAATTTGCGATTTCTATGCTGTCTGGCTATTTGTCTGTGATAACATCGTTTTTTGTTTTCTTTTTATAGCGGTGAATCTGGTGCCGGAAAAACTGAAAACACGAAGAAAGTAATTGCGTACTATGCAAACGTCGGAGCTTCCACTAAGAAAGGAGAAACTAAGAAAGGAGTAAGTTGTGTGAAAAAATGCATGCATCTGATTTCTTAATTCATACAACAAAGGGGAAAAATAAGTCCGGAGTTTTACAAGGACTTTTTAAAGTATTTTCAAATAATGTTTTTACATTTTAACAAAACATAACCAGTGAAAATCACAAAAATTATAGAATCAAATGATCGAGGCTTAATTTATGTTCTTAAGCATAAAAAGTTATGGTATTTCCTTGTAATATAGTATAGGAAATTATAAAATGTTTCGGAATGTGCAGTAATTCACATTACCCTAAAAACTTCAGTAAAACACAAATTTTTAAAAAATTAAAATTGTCCGCATTTCTTTATTGCATTTTGCAATGCATTTATCCTTCTCGTTTTACATATACAAAATGTTTATTTGCAGCCCAGTTTAGAAGATCAAGTCGTCCAAACTAACCCTGTTCTAGAGGCCTTCGGTAACGCAAAGACTGTAAGGAATGACAACTCATCCCGTTTCGTAAGTATTACCCGCATTGTCTAAATCATATAACCTGAAATTCTTCAAAGACTTAATTTTACTAATATATTTTGTTTATTTCACTGGATAGGGTAAATTTATCCGTATTCATTTCGGCCCAATGGGTAAACTGGCCGGTGCTGATATTGAAACATGTAAGTAACATATCGTTTACATACCTTCTCTTTCTTTTAGTTTCATATATGTATCCCACATGTACTTTTTCGAAATTCCATTTAATATTACCCAACTAATTTAGATTCCCAGTTAACATTCATCCTTTGAAATTTCAACAACTGCACTTTTTTACAATACAATAATCATCTCCATTTTAAAATGTTCAATTGAAATAATGTTCAAAACTGCCTTTGATTATTTATCAAGGTGCTTCTAAACTTACCTGATGCGTCTACCAAAGAAACAAAGAATAGGACGAAATTCAAACCACAATGCCCTGGTGGATAAGGCCATATTTATCATGAGTACTGTGATGGTCTTGTCTATTGTAATTAACTTCTGAGCATACCGCATTAGCGACAATTATTGGATATTAAAGGTTTCGAAGAAAACCATTAATTTGTTATATAAGTTATTCCTCTGTAAATTAATGGGGGTCTTTATATATATATATTATTGAAGCTGTTAACGATGTCAAGATCTTCCTACATTAATGTAAGATCTAAATAACTTCATAACACTCCCTAAATAAAGATTGAACTGTCTATTCACTGATCAAAGCAAGTGTTTAATATCATCTAATATTTACTTCTGGAAATTCATTTTCAGATCTGCTGGAGAAAGCTCGTGTGATCTCTCAACAATCACTCGAGCGTTCCTACCACATTTTCTACCAGATGATGTCTGGTGGCGTTGAAGGCCTTAAAGGTAAATACTGAATATAAAAACAGTTTAAAGAAAAACATAATTTCAAATAATTCTGTTTTATTTTCAATCTTTATTACCTGATGATATGTGATCCCAACAGTATTAGCCATTTTTAACATAATAATTTTTTCAATACGGTATTTCCTCGACTTCCGTGATATGCAACTGCAGTAAACTCGCAGTTAACGTAAGTGCATAACCTCGACATCCAAAATAAAAACTACCAAATTAGAAATAGGGAATGCTTAAATAATTCCTTTTCTCTTTGACTAGTAAGTTTTTGCATTCAAATATATTCGCTCAGTTAGTTTAATTATTTGTTTATCAAAATTCAAGCTCGTTGTTTATTTGCCGTTAAAATACTTAAAATGCTATGCCGATTGAATAACCAATTCCAAATGTTATGAAGGCTGCAAAAAAGATTAGCTGAGGCTTTTAACTTGATAGAAATGAAGCTAACAAAATTAGAATCGATGGATCTGAATACCTGTCCAGTTCAAGAATGTTAGCAGTCGTATCTATATCCCGATAAGTCTAGCTACCATACTATCTACGTTGACAAATAAACGTGTAACCATACAACGTGCTTCAGACATATTTGTGAAATGTCGCTCACTGTAACGTCAGGATAATAACTAAAAATTCTCCAGCTACCCTCAGTCTTCAACAAGGAGAGAAGCTGTCAGTTGCATATCTTTTCACACCCATCCGCTTCAAATGCTTTCCCACTACAGCGTCAAATCGGCAGTCAAAAGAGATTTTTTATGTGAAAATAATTATTTCAGTTCGTTGTCATATTCTTTTCGATATTTTTCATACCTTTACACGGATATTTGAGTAAACACTTCTGCATGACATTTCATCTATAAAATAATACTTAACACATATGATAAATATCGCAATGTCTTACAAAGCTACGCTTAAACAATTTACAAATTTCGAATTTCGTAAAATTCAAGTTACGTAAAGGTTTACAGAATTCATTACTTACGTAACTCGTAAGGTTACTGTATACTCATAATGTTAATGAAATAGTTGGTATATCATTAAAAATACTAATTATTGTCTCATAATAATTTATCAGAATACTGTAAATGACTTTATGGAAATATTTAACAATATTTGCATAAAAATGTGAATCTTGCATTACAATTTCTAAAAACTTTTTGTAAAAAATTTCTATATGTATATTATTCTACTAAATAAAATTACTTTGATTTCATACAGAATTTCAAATCTAATTCTAGGTTTATTTCTAGCAGATTACTGAGAAGATTTATTATATGTAATGGTACATGCACTACATTTTTAAATTTCCTAATTAGTAATAAGTTTTTCCTTCATGGCATATTATTTTCATATTATTATTTTCGGACATAAAGGAATTTGAAATTTTTTCCTCTCTCAGAAAGATGTCTGTTGTCTGACGATATCTATGACTACCACTTTGTGTCTCAGGGAAAAATTGAAATTCCCAATGTGGATGACGCCGAGGAAATGAGACTCACCGATGTAAGTAAAATGCAATGAAGATGACAAATCTCCAACAGTAGCAGCAACATTGTATGGACAATATTCTAGTGCCTCCCAATCTCATCTTGTATCAATCTTTACCTTTCAAATTTACCTTTCACTAACATTAATTATTCTTGAAATTCAATGATTCTCAGTCTTTCATCAAATAGAGGTACTTCAGCGATAACTTCCAAAATACAACAGTCTTTCTGTTCGGTGTCAAGATTTTGATCATGCAAGATAAAACAAAATCTCGGCTTAGAAATATACGAAAATAAGCGCGACATTTTGGTTTATCATTTTGGCTATTAAATTTTTGAATTTCTCTCATTTATCTGTCGATGTGCAAGATTCAACTTCCCTTATCTCAGTTTATATCGTTTCAATGTATATGAACGTTTGACTTCCTTTAATGAAAATTTTTTCTTTCTTCGCTCAGAAAAATGCCTCTTGTCTGATGACATCTACGATTACCATTTTGTGTCTCAAGGTAAAGTAGAAATCCCTGGCGTGGATGACGCTCAGGAAATGAGAGACACGGATGTGAGTATGATGACAGAAAATAAGCTGATGCTTTGCTAGCATAGACTTTGCTTTGCGCTTTTTTTCGCTGCTTACTTGCCATTAGCCATCGCAGCTTTTAAATATTTTAGGAAATTTTCCTGCTTTCAAATTTACAGAAAGTAGTTTTATATAATAACAAACTATTATAAAGAAAGAAAAAAGGAAATAATGCAACAATAAGAATATATCTTTTGCTAACTCTTCATGCTTTTTGCTCACTGCTTATTGCTTACGCTTATTTGCCAGCTTTTTCGCATAAATTAGCTTTATATGTAAGTTATGCTACAGCTTTATAATTTTGCTACAGCTTTATAATTTTGCTACAGCTTATGTGCTTAAAAATGGTCAATTAAATTAAGCATTATGCAAAGATTTTCAAGTAGGTAAAAATAATTGGCATGTTTCCTGCTAAGTTCTAAACTTAATTATTTATTTCTCTTTATACGATCTATTATTCTCCCTGTTAAAAAAAATCAGCTAACATAACTTATTTTGTTCAGATTGTAATTATAACATAAACCTCTATTTTTTAATTATTTCGATTATTTAATTAAAACATTTCAAGGTTTTAATTAAATACTTTTCTCGCCAATCTCCTTGCATGTAAATTTACCTAAACAGCTATAAAAAATGTCTTTAAAAAATTATATCATTTTACTTTCAAAATGCTCTGCACGTAATTAAAAAATTGATTTTGCTGTTTACAACTAAACATTCTTCGGTTTCCCATTATGCAACACTTGCCTATTTTCCTTTTGTATGAGTTGCTGCTTTACACGCTTATATAAATTATGCATTGCTTATCTTTTTTTTCTTAGTTTATGCATGCATATATCTTTAATTTTTTTCCATTATTGAGATTACGTTAATCTAAAAAACCGTCATTAAAATTATGCATTACCAGAGCATCATGTAATATTATCTGTTATATTAAATAAAATTTTAACTAATATATAATACATATAAATATATAGATAAACTGAAACATATAATTAATTTTTACTTTTATAAATTGATTTTAAAATTTAGTAATTTTAAAATAACTGCAGTTTTAGTAATCTAAAGATAAAAGCTAAATCGTTAAGTATATAACGCTGTGATACAATAAAGCTAATAAAATGTTTTTAATTAAAACAACGGGCTGGCTACATACTTGATTTTCGAAGTTTTCTCTATGTGTATTGTGAACACTAGTCAGTTTCCCATAGAAATTTCCCATAGAAATTCTTGGGTAGATAGCCCTCGTGTGGCTTGCCATTTTTAAATAACTATCTTAGATGCCTAGCCTATCTTATATGATTAAAAGATTTAATTTCACTTCATTGAAAATACTGCCCTAATAAATTAAATTTTGTCTAGCAAAAGAAATTTAAAAAAAGAATAACGAATTTTATTTATTCTGATTTTATTTTAAAATTGTTAATGAATATAAATATATTACAAATCTTGAAAGTTTTAAATTACGGTCAATCGCTACATAAAAAACATCATATAAAAAATCGAGAAGTTGCCTAAAAACACCTAAAGCTTGTTTAAAATAAAGCAACATAGTTGACTTATTTTTATGCCACAAAATCTATGTTTTTTAAATGTTTCTCTTCTTGAATATCCCGTAGACGGCCTTCGACATCTTGGGCTTCACTCAAATACAAAAAGATGAAATTTACAAAATCACCGCTGCTTGCATGCACATGGGAGAGATGAAATTCAAGCAAAGGCCTCGAGAAGAGCAAGCCGAGCCAGATGGAACAGAGGAAGGAGAAAGGATTGCTCATTTGCTGGGTATCAACGCTGCCGACTTGTACAAAAATTTGTGTAAACCCAAAATCAAAGTCGGTAATGAAATGGTAACCCAAGGCAGATCTCAAGTACAGGTACGAATATTTCTATTATAATAAATATTTGTATATTTTCTTAGACTCTGAACTCCATTTAATGTTTAATATATTAAATAAAATCTCTACTATCTTATTCTTTTGACATCAACCTACATCTTCAATCGTTGAAATTAGTTTAGAAATTACATTCTAAACTGTCAAATAATTTTCATACAAAGAAAATTTAAGAGAATTACAAATTTAATTAAGCGTCACATGTATTCCGTTTATGTCGTATTAGTTTCCAGAATACTGGATATTTCCTCGAAAAAGTACCGTGAGGTCTGTATGAAGTCCAGCCTTCCTATCATTAGATTTTTAACTGTAGGATCACTTAAAATTCTTGTCTCACGGCCTGAATATTATAGATCAGATTGATCCTGTGATCATCAGATACGCAAGTTGGATTGACTATGTGTACTATGTGACGCAGTATTGACTATGTGTGTGGTTAGCAAATAGGATCAATTATTTAACAGATTCTGTAAAAACTATGATGCTGAACTAACGTAATGTTCTGTAACGAGATTGGTTGTTTTTACTTATTTCATAAAACATGTAATATTTCTTTACGTACAGGTACTTAAATAAGCTCATCTTCTCTCTATATATTTTTTTATAACTACTATCAGTAACTACTCCGTAACGCTTGATCATTATATTTCATTAGGTAATCTCTTCACTGGGTGCTCTAGCTAAAGCTATGTTTGACAGAACTTTCAAATGGTTGGTAAAGAAATTGAATGAAACTCTGGATACCCAACAGAAAAGGCAGCATTTCATTGGTGTATTGGATATTGCCGGATTTGAGATCTTCGACGTAAGTATTTAGCAAATGCATGCATGTTAATCAGACAAATAAAGGAATATTTAAATTATCATATTTGCATCTTATGTCACTAAAATAATTCTTGCATTTCTAAAATGCTGAGATCTTTTTGCTGTTTTTTTATCGAATATAAATGTAACATGGGAATCTGTTTGCTGATTTTGTTATATTTTCAAAACTGACAGAGAATCTTTTTATTGATTTTATCTTTTTTTTTAAATAATACTAAAATCTTTTTGCTGTTTTTATCATTTCAATTTCTAAAGATAATACTGAAATATTTATTGTATTTTCATACTTTCTTATGAAATCTTTTTTTTTTGTTTTTGTTTGTTTGTTTGTTTGTTTTTGTTTTTGTTTGTTTGTTGTTTTTATGTATTTCTAAAGATAATACTCAAGTAATTTAAAGAATTCTGAAAATAATACTAAAGTTCTTTTGCTGTATTTTACAAAAATATTAAAGTATTTTAAGAAAAGATTCATTGCCTTCGTTTTTATAAAATTCTAAGCAATAGAATTTATAATTCATATAAATCATGAAATTATATTCGAAATTTATAAATGTATTTGTAAGTTAATTCTATCCTCCATTTGATAATAATTATTGAAATTAGTTTCATTCGGTTTTGATACATGTGCTGCGAAAAAAAATAACTTCTACTTCGACTATACCGAATCACTCCCTTACCGAAACTTTTAAATTTCTGCTCTATTCCTTGACCAGAACAGCCTTACTCTTCATTCTGCTACCTTTATCAAATAAAAATCCTAATTAGTTTTCCTTCACCTTCTAATCTAACTATTTATTTAAATGAAGAATCGAGATCTCTTATAAGCATAAGCATGTAACATAATTACGTATTAGAATATTATTTTTTTATATTTTTAAGAAATAGAAAGAATTAAATTTAATAGATTAAAAATATGAAACCTGAAAAATTATCAGATTTTTATATATAAATCAAAAACAACGTTATTTAAATAAAAAAATCCACATAAAAGCCTATCATATAATAGTACTGTGTAATAATACTATTATATGATATAATAGTAATGTGTAATAATGTTATTTATAGCATATTAATTCAATATTCATAAACTTTAAGATTCAAATTTATTCACCTCGGCTTGATATAAATGAAATCTGTCTCAACAGAACTATAGTAACTAAAGCAAAAATGAGTTTGCGTCGTATTCCGAAATCATTTATCTGGTACATACATTGACCTTTTCTTCGCTGAAAGGTAAGCTATTGAAAATGGATTATAAAGCCACTCATCATAAAATAATTTCCTTTCCTTATAAAAATATACGTTACTAAAAGTTAGTAGTTATAGCATTAGTAATTATAGTAATTATAGTGTGACTCAATAGAAAGTACTTAACTGCTTAGTTCTAGTTGTACTAGTTTTCTAGTGAGTAGCTCTTAAATTATCCCAAATTCCTTTTTTCTATATTCAATCTTTCTCAATTAAATTCTTTTCTCTCCTTTTCCTATATTCATTCCTTTTTCACGATCCTCAGTTCAATGGCTTTGAGCAGCTGTGTATCAACTTCACAAACGAGAAACTTCAGCAATTCTTCAATCATCACATGTTCGTCCTGGAGCAGGAAGAATACACACGCGAAGGGATTGAGTGGGTCTTCATTGATTTTGGACTTGATCTTGCAGCCTGTATCGAACTGATAGAGAAGGTAAACGATAAATAAACTTTGCTGGCCCATCCGCACGGCCAACTGCTCGAGCTCGATCGCTGCAAGTGTCACTGCTTTGCAATGAATGCGCATTAATCGACATTTCGCAAATTTCAATTAATTTATTGTATATTTGTGCTTTTGTATTGCAGTTCCTACAGTTCGTTAAATATTTCTGATGATTTAAAAAATAGTTTACCTACAATTACTATAATGCACTATATATTTTATATATATTTCCTATTTTACAATATATATTTCCTAGTTTGGTTACTTTCTCTAAATAAAAAAATTAAAAAATCTCATGTGTACACCACATGACTTCCTTGTACGGAATATTAAATTATACGCATTTTTTCTTGCATTTCATTTAAACTTATTGGATTGAATTAAGTGTTCGTCGATAGCGCATAAACAAGAATAGAATAAATGCACTCTTTAAAATTCACAATATTTGTTTACCACAGTAGCACTCTCGGGCTAGGTTCACTTAACAGCATTATATTTCGTTCGTATTATAACTCAGAATCCACAAAATTTATATCATTTGAAGAATTATCTAATCGCTGCCATATGTCCTATTCAAATAATATAATAAATCTAGAACTATGTATAAAAGAAGTTAAGCAAACAAAACAAAAAAGAAACAGTTTTTCACAATTTAGTATTTCTCATTCAATTAATTCCGTTCTCACTTCGCGACAAGGCAAAAATACATGAAAACTCAAAATATCTATATTAAAAATTACGAAATAAATCTAAACACTTATTTCCTTGAAAAAATTCCAGAAAGTATTAACCATGATTTAATTCGCAATAATAAATGAAGGCGTTATCTTTGTTGTTGCGAAGCTTAGTCTCTCTAGATTGACAACAAATCTACTATTCTGCTGTTTCAAATGTAAACAAATATGTCCGCCATGTTATTTAAAAATTAGGCTAAACTGCACTTAAACAGCTTTTAATTTGTTGATAATTATCAATCAAGATAATTAATAAAGTAAATCTGCAAGCAATATTTCTACAATTATAGAAATATTGCTTGCAGATTTACTAAAGGCATAAAAACCTTAACCGTAAGATAAGAGCAACATAATTCAATTATTTTAAAGCAAAAAATGCACAATTTATAAACGCATAAGAGTAAAGAAACTGAGATTACTGAGCCGGGTAACAGAGTGGATATATATATAAATACATTTATATACGTTTCGTGCGGTCGATTGCTACCAAAATACGAGGTGCACATCTACATGTTATAGCAGTCCTACATACAAAATTTCAACGTTCTGAGGCTACTCAGAACTTCAGAACAGAGTTATGTGAGATACGTATGTACGTACGTACAGACGCCAAGAAACATTCTCTTCAGAATGCATTTTAAAGCAGCTTTGTATTTTTTTTTTTTTTTTTTTTTTTTTTTGGAAGAAAAGCGTCTTTTATTCTGTCCTTATGTACAGATGTCAGGCAAAAACATCGTTAAATTGCATTCGATAACGGTCAAAATGGGTATTTTCGTTGAAATATGCTGCCGGAAACTTTTCGCGATTACAATACTTCCTTTTTACTTCGTACAAGGAAGTAAAAAGTATTTCAAAAAATAAGAAACTCTTGGTTTTTTTTTCAAGAATATTTTTCGAACTGGAGTAACTGCTATATGCTTTGATGCCGTTCGCGATAATATATTAAACAGCTTTTGCTTTTTCCCCCTTCTACTTTTTTTTTTTTTTTTTTTTTTTTTTTTCTTCGTTTTACCAATTCCCTGCTGCAGTACAACGGCTTTGAGCAACTTTGCATCAACTTCACCAATGAGAAACTCCAACAGTTCTTCAACCACCACATGTTTGTTCTGGAACAAGAAGAATACAAGCGTGAAGGCATTGACTGGGTCTTCATTGATTTTGGTCTTGATCTTGCCGCTTGCATTGAGCTGATTGAGAAGGTAATGAGCATGCGCTTTTTGCTTGCTTGGTGAGCTGCTAAAGCTTTTCTTTATTTAAAAGCAAATATAAGCTATACAAAAAATTTTAAAAATATAATTGCAGTCTAGAGCATGCGTGTTGTCTATGAATAAGTTTCCTGCTTTTATGTAGTTTTAGTTGAGTGCTTGTTACCTTTTTAAGCCAGTAAACTTAAAAATTCCCTTTTGCAAAATCTGATTTTTCTATAGATCATTCGACTGTCGGTGTTTTACTGAATAAATTTAATGATTTATCTAAGTATTCAAAAGTAGTAGCATATATCTATTTAAAAACTGACTTTTGTAGCATTCTAAAGTATTCAAATAGTAGCATGAAATTTTATGTAGCAGTTTACAATAGAAAATTGCATTCTCAAACTAAAAATCGTATAAAAATTATAGGGCTTCATAGCTGCATTTGAAAATTTTTAATTTTCCTTAATATTTAAGTAACTTTCTTTGTCCATCAAAATAGTATCAGTTAAGAAATATTGAATAAATGCTTATTGTAAATTATCACAAGATTTCTTTATTCGTTTAATTTAAAACGCACTTTTTGTGTGACTTGTTTTAAGGTAATTTTTTCTGAATAAGACTCTGCATTTTATTCTAAACATTTAGACGTTTTGATAAGTTTGGGAAAACTTTTATCTTATCAAAAGGCATCTTAAAAGAAAAATGTTTGAGAAACCCAGAAATAAAGCCTATTTTGATATTTTTATTTGTTTATACTCATATGTTTTTTATAATATTTAGCCTTTAGGTATTTTATCAATTCTTGAAGAGGAAAGTATGTTTCCTAAAGCCACAGACAAAACCTTCCAGGACAAGTTAAATGCCAACCACTTGGGTAAATCTCCTAACTTTGTGAAACCTAAGCCACCGAAACCAGGACAACAGGAGGCTCACTTCGCTATTGCTCATTATGCTGGCACTGTAAGGAATATAATAATACTTTTATAAGTAATTTAACTTATTTTCAACCAGCCGTATTAATTTTAACTGAATGTAATTTTAGAAGAAATTCCAATAGGAAGAATGTTATTGAAATATTGAATTCAATCAGTTAATACTTTAAATGATTGGTCTGGAAATATAATAAACTCGGGAAACGATTTAACTGATAACGAGCAATTTTTGTCTTATTTTTTTCCAAATAGACGGAATTAATCAAAGATTGCAATTTAAGTATCGAGAAGAAAATACTATACTTGTAGGTATCCATTTAAACATCAAATAATTTACGCCTCTGGTTTCAGACAAAAGTAGAATGTTGTCGATTATTTAAGCTGCATAAATAACGCAATATTTTCTGCTGACTTTTGCAAAATATGCTACGTTTGGCTTTAAATGAGCAGACAATTAAAATTTATATTAGTATAGATTTGATAAGTCTGACAGTAGAATAAATAAAAGAATACACTTAATAACAGACTGTAGTTCATAAATAAATAAACGAAGACAATCTAGTTTAACCGTATGACTTCTTTAAATTCGAGCCAGATGAGGCCGGATTCGAAATCAAAGAAGAAATCTCTACCATTAAATAGAAATAATATGAAATTGCTTGTTTTTGCGAGAATTTTGTAATTTAAGGTTTCAACAATATTACTCAAAGCCTATGTCCTTACGCTTCCGTTATCAAAAATCAAAACAAACCGTTTTAAATTATGTGAGCATTAAGCAGAGCTTTCACTAATGTAAGATATTATAACTTAACTTTTTATTAAAACAGCTTGAATTTAGCCAACCTATCTTAAAATCTTACAGTTTTTTTAAAAGATCTCATGCAGCCTGAAAAAGGATACCAACATTCTTTTGTTCCCTCTTTTTTGGGGGGGGGGTATTTTTAAACTGTTTCTCCTAAAACTTGATTGTCAAATTTTGTCCAAACTGTTAATTAAAAATTAATAAAATTTTTACAATCATAAAACATTCACCTGACTGTATCATCTTAAAATTGGCTATTTAGTTTCTTACTTTCGTATTATACGATTATTTTAACCACAAATAATTTCTTTTCCACTGTTTTAGGTACCATACAATATAACCGGCTGGTTGGAAAAGAATAAGGATCCTCTGAATGACACTGTCGTTGATCAGATGAAGAAGGGCTCTAACAAACTGGTGACTGAGATCTTTGAGGATCATCCAGGTCTTGGAGGTGATGATAAGTCTGGTGGCGGAGGCAAGGGCGGAGGCAGGAAGAAGGGTTCTGGTTTCCAGACTGTCTCCGGTCTTTACAGGGTAAGATAACGCCTATTTGCTTTTCTTTCAGGAATTAATGTAATAAATTTTTATTTTCTTACATTGATGAGGTTTTCAATTTTAAGTTTTAAAATATCGAATATCTTATGCATCCAAAAATACAATATTTTTCTGTTGAGTCTGTGATTTTTTTTATTTTTTATTTATAAGAAGTACTTTCAAATTATTGTAGTTTTCAGAACATTAATATGTATCCCTGTAAATATGTCTATGATAATAATATTATATAAAGAGAAAACCTTAATTTCGATGTACTATTTCTAGCAAAGGATTTAGATTTTTAAAAGTTTATATTTATTTGCATAAATAAAGATATGCATACACTTTATATTTTAATGAAGAAACTGCGCATCTGATATGATAAATCTTGTGATGTTTAAAAGAGCTAAAACAATAAGATAATTCTTGAAAAGAAGTTTAAAAAATTTTTAAGAAAAAGTTGGAAACTAAGCTAATTAAAGATACACACAATATTTAGAAACTGCATTAAAAACCTAAGCAACATTTATGATAAAAGTAGTAGTATTTCATACTGAGGTTTTACCCCAGTCTTCTTCCGTTTCAAATTTCTCGTTTCCTATTCAAGAATTATCTCACTTTTTACTCTTCTTAGATTATGGTTAGTCAAGGAATTATATTTTTTCTCAAATGTTCTGTTTTGATGTAACTAAAATGCATGTATTTATATGTATGTAATTTTGATTGTCCAAATATCACTTATATATATACATATATATATATATATAGGAATGTATATATATAAATGAAAAATGTCTTTAAAATAATTTTAATGAAATTAAATTGCTTAATTTCGCCATGCTTATAAAAGATAAAGTATAAATAGCTTTCTAATATATTTTATCTTTCGTGGTGAATGCCCATAATATGTATATATATGTAAAAAAATACATACTGTACATAAAACAATTGTTAAAAGTTAAAAGGTTAAAAAATATATTATTAATAAATTTTATTGTAGTACAATAAAGAGACACCTGATAACTTTATTACAATTTGATGAAATTTAAAATTCACCCCAGAAATATTTATTTTGTACAAAAATACTGTATTAATATATTTTTCCATTTATCTAGAAGAGATGAATATTCCCATATAGCGAAGACTATCCACATTACAAGGGATCACGTATTAAAGCTTACTGCTTTCGCTTGCTTTATGCTTCATGCATAGAATATGATTCTTTAGTTAGATTTTAGAAAGCTTCTCAAAATAACGTTCTTGAAAGTTGTTAAAATTCGCAAAAAGTGTTCATTGTAAGTGCTAAAGCAATATGTATTATATTCGTGTTCGTTTTCAAAAAATTGGGCTTTCGGGTCTGCCTAAGTAATGAGCTTGCATGGATTTATTTTTAATGTCTTTGTCTAGTAACAAAGACCTTTTTTTAAAAAAAATATGCAAAATAACTTTTGATCACAAATAAAATGAATATGGAAAATCTATTGTGTTTTTAGTAAGCTGCAAATATGTTCGTGAAGCTTTTTGATCTTTAAAAATCTTGAGCAACTTGCAGATATGCTGCCATTGTTTTCCTTTAAACCGTTTAGCATAATAGGCTTATTAACGTTTAGTGCATTGATTATGAAAAGAAAAAAACTGAAACTGCAACTTCGGTTTTCCGAAATAATTTTGTGTAACATATTAAGAACTTCATCATAGCCGTTAAAAGCTTCGCCTAATAGATATTAAGCAGTGTGTGTTAGAATTTTAGTGCTTTGCTTTGTATGTGTTAAGAGCTTTGCTTTTCATAATTAAGAGCTTTATCGTAACTAAAAGGAATCAGAAATTTGCTGTACAAGTGACAGCGTAACAAATAAGTCATTCGTTATCATAATATCTATCAATAAATATTTCAAGAATTAGATAGGCAAAATTATATTCCTGTCAATAAATATTTAAAGCCTTACGTATGACCATTTAACCACGTGATAGAAAAATTTCTGATTCCCTTTCAATGCGATTAATTCTGCAAATAAAGTGCTAATTAGCTAGGGAAAATGTATCATTTTACAAGCTTGTTTAAGTTTTAGAAGGAACAAAGAAATGTTTAAAATGCACTGCCTAAAATATTTTGCTTCGCTTTTTCTAACTATAGGAGCAGCTTAATAGATTGATGGCCAGCTTGCACAGCACACAACCTCACTTTGTACGTTGCATTATCCCCAACGAGATGAAACAACCAGGTAACTTAAGATATAAAACATCCGCCTCACCCGTGAAAAATACCTTTCCAAACCTTCACCTTTCGAAACCTTCCTCTCAAGCCTGAAAGAAGTTATAACATCTTTTTTTTTTTTTTTTTTTTTTTTTTTTAATCTTCCCAATTCGTGCACATTTCATCTATCCAAAATGTAAAATTGCAGATTATGATTCAATATAACATTCGATTTTTTTTTTATTTTAAACCACTTCGTAAGTAAATACTTTTTTAATTTAGATCACAAGCGAATACAAAGAATGGTGCCGAAAACTATGAATTCAAAAGTATATTCCTTATGTTTGTAGCTTTTTCTAAGTTAAACTCCATTTAACAATATTTTCCCTGTCTAACTATCTGAAACAGGAACAATTAAACAAGCTGATGACTACTCTTCGTAGCACTGCTCCTCATTTCGTCCGATGCATCATTCCCAATGAAACTAAATCACCAGGTAAGATAAAAAGAACTTCTCTTAATTTCTACCTTCATAAGAACATAATAAAATAAATGTGTCGCAGAACCAAAAATGACCATACATCGTGTACTAAATGATCACTATTAGTAGATTATAAAATTTATCATTTCAACATCGCACTTGTAGTAAGATGTGATAACTGATTTTTGCCTAAGTGGCAACTGCCTGCATGCTCATTTCCTACATGCAAGGTCCAGAGCAATACAGACACTAGTATACAAAAAGAAGCCTCGAAAGCTGGCTCTTGATTATTATCTCGACTTTCCATAATAGCATCTAGTAATCTTCATTTATCCCTTCATTAGAGAAGAAATTGTTTCATTTAAATATCTTTTAACGTACACATGATAGATTAGAGTTGGTGTAAGAGCTCATATAGATAAATCTTGAAAGCAGTTATTATCTGTTATAATCCCTAAATTAAAGAAGCTATTAAGATTTTTGCTCAACAAAGAACTGTGAACACTGATGTCACAAGCTATAGGGATTGTGCACAGTTTAATGATTATTCCTGTCCTAACTATTTCCAAAACGATTGTTCCCCCTTTTTTGTTTTTTCTCGATACCTTTTCAGCTCCAACTTTGTTATATTCCTTTCTTCACCCGAAGACCTAACACATCTTTACTTTCCTGATGAAGGTAACACCTAAGCCATTGCTTAGACTTTATTATTTTCTATAAAATAAAATTTTATTTTTAATTTAAAAAAATTTTAGAGATAAATATCTATATAAAATAATTATCAGTTATTAATACTTATAATACGCAAATGATATTACTTGCAAAATGCTGTTATTGCCTTTATTTTTAAATCATATTAATGCTAAACGAGTAGGCCTTTTTAATATATAATGTGAAAAAAATAATATACTGGTTCTCCGTAAAAGTCTTTATTTAACTGCAAAATGTGTTCCATAAATAAATTTTAGTATTATAAGAGATCTTTCTCTGAAATTTTTCTCTATAAGTGGCTTAATGAGGACGAGATAGACTACATTTCAAGGATAAAAGGACTATATTTAAAGATCTGCATAAATTTTTGAAGTAAAAAGACTGACTGAACTCTTTCTATAGGTGTCATTGATGCTGCTTTGGTGATGCACCAACTGACCTGTAACGGTGTACTGGAAGGAATCCGTATTTGCAGAAAAGGATTCCCCAACAGGATGATCTATCCAGATTTCAAACAACGGTAAGCCGAATGAGTTACATATCTCATTTGAAGTTACCTCAATCAGTGAATTTATTTACTGTAAATGAAAAGTTTTTAGGTAACTGATTCAATGGTGATAAATTTCCTCCGTCGAAAATGATCTTTGGTGTTTTTTCTGTTTTACAGTTATACAATTTTAGCAGCCAGCGCCGTTCCAAAGGGTTTCGTCGATGCAAAGAAGGTCTGTGAATCTGTATTGGAAGCAATCCAGTTGGACAAAAATGATTATCGTCTTGGCAACACCAAGGTATGCAGCATAATAAATAAAAATGAAATAAATGTCAGGCAAAAGTTTTAATAAATTTAAAAACTTAAATTTTAAAATATTCTATGAATATTACGCAAGATATCTAAATAACATTAAAAGAAAAAAAAAGTTAAAAGATCATTTTTTCCACTTTCCAGATTTTCTCCACTTTCTCCACTTAGTTTTTCAATTTTTAGCAACTGAAAAACTTTTATGTTATTGTTATTATAATATTTCATAAAAAATTTTTGAGCTGAATTTGGAAACTATTTCACTTTTGAAAATAATAATAAAAATAACTTTTTTTTATTTCCTGCTTTAGAACATTAAATTTTAGTAACAATGCATATTACTATAATGCCCTTTATATTAAATTACGATAATAAATAAAACAATGCATTGTATTTTTACAAATATTTAATTTCATAGTTAAAAATAACAAATTAATAATTTATTGAACAAATTTTAGTAAAATTATTATTTTCTAACATAATGTAATATCCGGGTAAACTCAACAAACAATAAATGATGTATTTATTTGTAAAAGCTAAGTACTTTTATTATTTTACTCAGTCCACAATGTACAAAAAAATATTGTTACTTTGAATAACGTTTCTTTTAATAATTTTAATACTAAAAGAAATGTTTAAAATATGAATCTTATCTCTGAAATTAATTATCTCTTAATTTATCTTCAGAAATGATAATCCAAGTCAGTGAGATTGGGTATTCTTTGTTCTTTGATTTAGTTTTATTTAACAAATTTCCCTTTTCCAGCAAAACACCTCTCTTACCCGATTATATCCTGATTGATGTGTATCCACCATTCTCCTTTTCCCAATATTCCTACTCCCTCCTCGGATGAATCTTTTGCTACGAGTACTATGATGATTACGGTGAGTTATCGACCACAAAGGAAACTGCTGCTACTTTAAAAGCGAATAAGCTTTTGCTTTATTGCTACATTAGCAGCTGGCTCTTAAATCCCAATCACAGAAAAATAATAAACATCAAGCTGGCCATTTATCTTCGATTTAAAAATATTTAAAAGGATTACAGAGCAATAATTTTTCCAGCTTCGACAGGAAGCTAGAACTGAATTTTTCCAGCTAGGACTGATTATTTGCTCGTTGACCAAACTGCATTGTCAAGATCTGCCTCGCTGACTACTGAGTTAGCCCGCGTTACTGTATTTGTGAAAACCTACAAAATGACCATCTTGGTCTCCTTTAGAGTTACTGAAGGACTGTTTTCAGTATTCCGTTTGGTTCACTTCCGTGGTCTAAAACCATCTCAACGGCGCGCTCTCTCACTCTTCATTGCAATACAATAGATGTAATTATTCTTTGAACTCGAGACCAAGCAAATAAGCACGTCAAAACTGAAAACAGTTCTCCTTTTTCAGTGATTGGGAATTAATATACAAAAACTGAAAAGATGCATGTTCATATTAATCCCTTTTCAACTTACTAACTTACCTAATTGTTTAATAGTTTATAAATATTTTTCTTAGCAGCATGCAACTCCGGTCAATAAAACCAGGAAATATTTTAATACAATTTAATATTTTTATCATAGAAACAAATGCAGTGTGAATGCCTGCATTTACCTTTTCTTTATGGGTTTTATTCAGCTTTCAATTTCATTTAGCTTTGCGCGTTAAAGGCAATTTTTTAAAAATATAGCTTATTAATTTTTATTAAGACACATTGTTTAGTATATGTGATGAGTATTCAAATTCGAGTTTAAAAACTCACATGCGTTCATAAGGTATTTTTCCGAGCTGGAGTCTTGGGTCGTCTTGAAGAAATGCGTGATGACCGATTGGCCAAAATTGTCACTTGGTTACAAGCTTGGATCAGGTGGTACCTCAGCAAGAAAGAGTTCAAGAAGCTGCAGGAACAAAGGTAAAAAAAAATAATTAATTCTCGTTGCCAGTTCCTCGTTTCGCTTCTCAATTTAAAATCCGTATTATATGTTTCAAAATAAATATGAATTTGATAACATTAAACTATTTTGTCACTAAACGCATTTGCTTCGCTATTTCAGGGTTGCCTTGCTTGTTATTCAACGCAATCTCCGAAAGTTCCTTCAACTTCGCAATTGGTTATGGTACAAATTATACATCAAAGTTAGTAAGATTATATTTAATTCATCTTTAACAAATAATATCTTATTTCACTTCTTCGATTAATGGTAATATTTGTGTTTAGTTCGCTTAAAAAACTATTTTCTTTTTGATTATATCTTAGGTCAAGCCTCTTCTCAGTATGGCCCGCGTAGAAGATGAAATAAAAGAACTAGAAGAGAAACTGAAGAAAGCATTGGAAGGTTTGGAGAAGGAAGAGAAGTTAAGGAAAGATCTGGAACACCAAAATGTTAAACTTCTCCAAGAGAAAAATGATTTATTCTTACAGCTCGAGTCTGAGAGGTCAGGAAGTGGTGACATGGAAGAACGTCTCGCGAAAACAATTTCCATCAAAAATGACCTCGAAGGACAACTTCAGGTTTGTATTGATTTTATTTTATGTAAGCCTTTTGACATTAAATAAGCAACTCTTACTTCTATTGTAAAAAAGGGAAAAGACAAAATTATTTTTTAATTATATTTTCTACAAAACGCAAAACAAGAATTCAATTAGCATCTTCCTTTCGGTTAACTTTAAAAAGTTTTTTCTAAAGTAATTATCAAAAATATATTCTTACGTTGTAATTTAAATTTCATAAATATGTACTTTAAACATCTTTTTCCTCTAATTATTACAATAAAAGTGTTTTCTCCTTTTATAATAATATTTCAAAATATTAAATAGCCCTGAAGGCATCTTGTATGCATCTAAATGTCTAAAACTTAAAGCAGCTGTTAAAACGAATTTCTGAAGAGGTAGCAATTTAAAATGAAATTCTATTCCTCAAACAATCCCATTCTTTATTGGGAAGAAAGAGGTGGCTTTGTACAGCTGTAACATCCTGTTAATTTGAAAGGAATACAAAGAACCTTAATATGCTTGTTCAAGGCTACATTTTTTTTTTCCTTTAGCTAATAGAACTTATTGCATTTACTTTGCATGACTTGTTTCGATGTGCAACTGAAACTGCATCCCTTAGATTCCTTTTTTTAAAGCGAAGTGTTTCTAATAAAGTGCAAAATGCCAAGCACTTTTTAAATAAGTGAAATGAATAATGTCAGTTTTGCAATGTTAACCCTAAACATTCTCTGGATTTTACTCCATAATACAGGAGTACAAAGTAAAGGTGGTAGGCACAGTTTTGGTCGGACCGGATAAAATTTTGTCAACAAGAAAAAAAAGTCTTAAAATTTTTCGGAGAATTTAATACAGGCAGAAGAAAGGACTTGTTATGGAGAAGGGGGAGAAAGGATCTTCCTAGTTCTTTTGGGGAAAGGAGACTGAGAGAAAGGACTTTCTTAGCTTATAGCAAGCATGTCTTTATATTTCATAATTAACATGAAATCTGAAACACGAATAAAAAAGAATGCAAGAGTAATTTTATGTCAAAAAATGACATCTTATAAAGCAAGAAATCTCCCGTAGTCTGCCTTCCATTATTCTTTCACATAAGAAGAAAAATGTTTTATTTTCAGTTTCCTCATTCAAATCTTATTCTTCTTCAACAGGCACTTAGCCATCACATTAACCTAATTGTGGATAAATATCTGCATTATTTTAAGCTCCGCACAGATTTCTCATAGTCGGAAAAGAGTATGCTGATTTTAAAATAGCATAT
Organism: Stegodyphus dumicola; assembly: GCF_044657685.1. Classification (NCBI taxonomy): domain Eukaryota; kingdom Metazoa; phylum Arthropoda; class Arachnida; order Araneae; family Eresidae; genus Stegodyphus; species Stegodyphus dumicola. The sequence goes on along the minus strand of NC_140773.1, from coordinate 223,423,360 downwards.
CAAAATTTAGATTTGTTCCGGAAATACTTGGAAAATGTCCAGTAAGACTTTCTCTCCATATTCCCTTCCCTCTCCTCGATGAATGATGACTCCTCCCACGCAGGATACGTTTCCAGTTATGTCAAAAGAGACATTATTTTTTCTTTTGCGTTATCATTTATCTTAACAAAAATAACTTACCTACACAGAAAATATGTTTCCTTTAATACTCCGCAGTTTGTTTCAAAATATAAGATTTAATTTACCTGTGGTCACTTAATTCATAATCATTCATTAATATCAGAAGCAATCATAAATGAAAATTAATAGTAAATGTTTATTGCATTTCCCTAATTGAAAGGTACACCCATAAGCTGAGGTAATGAATGCTACATAAAAAATAACTATTTGTGGGAAAGAGCACCAAATTCATTAAAGTTAAAATGCAAACAAGATCTTTCTACATACTTAATGAGCACTTTTTCTTATTCTAAAACACACTTAACATTCAACAAAAATCTTCATAATTAGAAAGTTTATTTAAATTTTTGCGGCTTTCTTTGGCAGGTAATGGACAATTTTCTGTTGATTTAAGGAGCACCAATCGAATATAATGTAATTTTAATTCAGAAGAAGGGCTCTTCAATAGTCTCATACTAGCATTCATTTTTAAACGTTTCCTGCCATATGAAGTGTTTTGTGTTACTCGAAATTTCTCGTTAATCTCTTTAGTTTAGTGTCCAATCAGTTGCCGAGTGGTTAAGGCCTCTGAATGCTGGTAGTTCCACCTCTTATTAACCTAGGCGAACGTTCTTCCTTCATGGATGATTTTCGTAGCTTTCCTTACGTAACGTGAATACAAGCAAGTTTTCCTTAGAAAGCTCTCCACGATGGCATATTCAAATAAGTTACATTAACTTTTTAGTTTAGAATTTACAAGATAATTTAGATTAGGTATGCAGCTTTAAAACACATACGAATTTTTAAAAAATATATATTTCAGTTGTGCATTATATTGAAATTTTATTTTTGCTGGAACAAAAAACTTATCAGTCAAAAACAGTTATACGCGATTACAGACATTTAAGCTTATTTAATTAAAATCAATAAATCTTTAATAACTACATTGTCAGGAAGTAACATGTTTTTTGAAGAACTGTAAAGGAAGTTATATTTTTGTTATTACATCAATAGCTACTTCTTTTGAATTTACTTTTATCCAGTAGAATGTTTAAATAAAAGTTTATAAAAATTTCTAACTGGAACAACGGCAAAATACCATGTTTCCAGCATTCATCAAATGTTTTGGAGATTTAGATGATAATGATTTGGATTTTGCAACAGCTATTCTACACTAATATATAGTTATGAACCACAGAGATAATTTATAAATTTATTTTCATTAATTTTTCTTCCAAATCCAGTAAACTAACGTACATATAAATTAACACACCAAACGGATGTTAGAAACGCGTAATTTTCATTGTGAGCCGTGTCTTTCTTCTCTTGTTTGGCTCCTTTTCGTAAGGACTTCAATACGAAATTGTGTTGGAAATACATTAATATCTAATCACAAATTTATCATTTTTTCGAAAGTTGAAATATATTTGTAAAGCAAAAACTCATACCAGCATATTTGATTTGTTATGAATTAGCAGATATCCGAATTTATAAAATATTTTGTTCAGTTTGTATTTACAGTAACAATAAAAAGGGAGATAAATTTTTCAAAGTACAGTTTCTGAATTTTTTTTTAAATACCAAGCTTTCTAATCTTTGTCTTGCCAGCGCAAATGCTGCTTAATCAAAAAAGAATAATAAAGAAATAAACAAATTGAAAAAAAAGGTATCTTTTAAACCATAACTTCACATGTGCTACGTCAAACACGTATCTTATAAATCCAGAATCGTAATATGATCTAGCCAAACATCACATTTTTTTCACCCTTTCACGAATCTAAACACAAGCATCTATGCCAAAAATTAAATGAAAGAAAATCTTAGTCGACAAGATGCGGGGGAGGAACCAGATATTTCTTACCCCTTCATCGCTGAGTCACAATCGTGCTCTGATTATCCTGTCTCGAATGAAGTTAGCTGTTCGACCCCACTCCTCATTAACGACTGCGAATTCGTTCCTTCAGCAAGTCCGGTTTTCTATTCATATTTCCAGCATTTTGAAATTTAACTATTATAGAACCTTGTGCTTTCTTCTCTTGTTTGGCTCCTCTTCGTAAGGACTTCAATACGAAATTGTGTTTTGAGTGTTTCTCGATATTCCTTATAATACACAGTTTCAAGAACAAGAACTTTGCTTAGCGGATTTAACAGCTCTGCTCTTCGATAGAAACAGTTTTATCAACAAGCTGCTAATCAATCTTATGCTGAATTAAGTTTTATTATCTTCAACGGAATTCATATTGCTTAAGCATCTGGGTTAATTATTTTATTAGTGAAAATATTATTAAAAAATGGCTGCTGTGGGTATTAAAAATTCTGATAATTTTATTGTGGAAAATGACAAATTAAATCCGATGGATTTTGCCTATCGTCTACAGGAATTACAAGAAAGATTGTCCCGAGAAGAAGATGCCCATTCCAATCTCAACCAAAATAAAAAGAAGCTGGAAAGTGAAATGTCCAACCTGAAGAAAGAAATTGAAGATCTCCAATTAGTCATCCAAAAGGTAAGTAAGAGCATTTGATTATTTTTAACTCTAAATCGAAGGTTTGCTTTATAGTTAATAAAATTCAATAAAATTTTATCAATTAAAAACCTTTTGTAATAGAATATAAAGTTGAATTTGAATTTAATATTTATGATAGATTATATTGTACTTTTATTTCACTATATACATTAAAGATGGAACAAATTTAATGCTTAATGCATGAAATATTAAGACTAGTATGAGATCTTAAAATTTTAAATGAATTTTGTTCTCGATAAACAACAAAGATTGCACGTTTGTCTTTTTCTTTTATTACCGCATGCTTAACTTAATGTTATCTAAAAGAAACTTCAAACAATTAATTAATATCACTATGCATTATTTGGCATTTAAATTACGTTTTGCAAATAACTTATTAGAGATTCTTCACCCAAAGTAGAAACTGAATTTTTGCATAAATGAATAAATATTCATAGAATACTATCATAATGCGAACCGCGACATATCGGGAGTTAATAAATTATGCACCATCTTCCTTATTATATAATATCTTAATAATATTTTTGGAATTTCCGGATTCAGTTTCTTCACAGCTTATTTTAAAATGATCTGCCTTGTTCTATTAAATGATTAAACTCCTACCTTTAAAGCAATTTTGTATTAGCGTACTTAAGATTTAATAAAATCTTAAGTACGAAAATTAAGTTAATTAGTGTTTTCTGTTTTTATTTAAAATGCGCTGTTGACTTGCAAACTTTATTCAGTAGCATTCATTTAATAACGTATAATTTTAAGGATATATATTCACTTTTAATAAATGATAGTTTAAGGAACATTAAAAAAATTTAATTCTGTTAAAATAATAATCGAAGACCGAAGGAAAACGGAAAAACGATTATTAAAATCTAAAATTTAATAACTCAACTTTTAACCATAGATAAATATTTTATTCATTTTACATAAGTTTGATAATAAATTCTTTTTAATTTCAGGCTGAGCAAGACAAATCTTCTAAGGATCACCAGATTCGAAACTTGAATGACGAAATTGCTCATCAGGATGAGCTCATTAATAAACTCAACCGAGAGAAGAAACAATTGCAAGAAATGGGACAGGTAATCCATAAGTATTTATTTAAACCTTAATAAATCGTGTTTTAAAATAGTTTTGTTATAAAATTAAACTTGATTAAACTGAATTTAATAAGCCCCCTTAATGTAAATCTAATGAAATAATTTTTAATAAAGGTAAGAACAAAAAGTTATAAATAAGCCATCAGCTTTAAATTCTATGCTCAAAATACTTTCTCCAAATTGTTGAAGCAGACTTAATTAGCTTAAAGATTAAGATATTTCTATCAGAAAGATTTCAAAATTGTAATTTGTCTTTTTTCTAAAATCTGGAGCAGACTTTTGTATTAGTTTTATCATTTTATCTAAAATTCACCAGAAAATTAGTAAGCATTTTTACTTAAGATACGTTTTTCGTAATTTCGACTTAGGGAAACTAAACATAATTATGCTCTTCCATGACTGCGCCATAAGTAACTATTTCATAACTTTCAGAAAACCGGCGAGGACCTTCAAGCCACTGAAGACAAACTGAACCACATGAACAAAGTAAAAGCCAAGTTGGAACAGACTTTGGATGAGGTATATTCACGTGTTTAATTTGTTTGAAAGTTATGCATTAATATCAATTGAATGTCGTTATTACTTAAAGCGAGATTATTTAGATTCTGCATATTTTGAATTAAATTCAATTCAAATTCGAATTTTGAATAAAATTTGTAGCTTGAAGATTCCTTAGAACGAGAAAAGAAGCTTCGGGCTGATGTTGAAAAGAATAAGAGAAAAGTTGAAGGAGATCTTAAACTTGCTCAGGAAGCTGTTGCTGATCTCGAGAAGAACAAAAAAGAACTTGAGCAGAGCTTACAAAGGTAATTTTATCAGTAGCTTAATGTAATTTATTGTAAAATTCACGTAAATATCTCTAAAGTTAACAATAATAATTGAGTAGTTTTCACTTAAGAAATTCTTAACACTAAAGAAGCTTTTATTCCTGCTTCAAATATATTTTGAATTTTTTTTTTTTTTTTTTGGAAATTAAGTACTCTGGAATTCATTAACATATAATGAAGCGCCACATAACGGTTTGTATAAAAATGCATAGTAATTTTATGCCGTTGTTCATACAGGTAGTTATATTATATTAGCTTCTTGTATTATTTCTAATATCAGCAGCATTATCATTAATTAAACTTAAAATATTAAGAAATGGTAATTGTAGTATATTTCAAATGGCTTGAAATAATAAAAGTCATCCATTACCCAAACATTTAAAAATTGTTTATGTATAACTAAACCAGTAATTTAGTAACTTTCTAACCTACAGGAAAATTAATAGTGAAAGAAACTGCACTTCAAAATTTGTCGTTGCAGTTTCTCATAGTTGTATTTTAATGCCATTTACCTTGTTCTGTGTTTTCCGATCACAATGTAAGTTCAACTATTGCATTTGGAGATATTTTTATATTAACAAACCTAAACTAGAAAGAATTAGTAATCAGGTAAATGATTATAGTTTTATATCTCACCAAAAATGGTTTATTACTTTAGAAATACACGCAAGTTTAGCGAAAGGTAACAAAATTTTATTTCAAAGAGGCATTATGTTAATAATAAGAAATTGTAGAATTTTCAAGATAGTTTAAAAATTTATAAAATAATCGCTTCATTCTAAACATAAATATTTTGTGATTACTGTATAAATCTAATTTTTCAGATATTTATTAATTGAAAAAAATATAATTTTCAAATCAAATAATGAGACTCTCACTAATACTTAATTTAATGGCAATAAATATGTATTTCTTACAATTTTGTTAAATTATAATCTACATTTTATTTAAAACAGAAAATTATTTCAACTGAATTTATTTTAAAACTGAAAAATGTAGAGTCATGAACATGAATAACTTTTACTGCTTGAATTGAGGATTTTTAAATGCATCTTGTTAATTGTTAATTAAAGTATTTTCAGTTCTCAACGATTATAAGAACTAAAATGGTTATGTTCGATTATTCTTTACAGGAAAGAAAAGGAGATGGCTAGCTTAGCAGCCAAACTTGAAGATGAGCAAAGCCTTGTTGCCAAACTTCAGAAGCAAATCAAAGAACTCCAGGTAAGAATTAGAAATTACTTTTACCAAATTATAAATAACTCTTCTGCTTAAAATTAATCTCAGGGTGCATAATTATATCTAAACGTTCTGTTTTATACTTTAGATGATTAAAATGTTCTTCTCATAAAAATAATAACTGCTGTAAAGTTTGTGGTGTATACCTTTCGTTTCCAAATATCAAAAAACGTCGTGTGATGATATGTGAGCAACTTCTAGCGCTTACTCAAATTTGGAATTATTTTAACTCTTGTCATGGAAGATATTAATTCATCTAGCTGGAGAGAAATCTCATTTGATTTCTCCAGCGAAATTACGCTGTTTAAATTCTGTTCTTTCCACAACAATTAAAAAGCTTACAGAAATTTAAGAAATGAAATAAAGCATGAAAAACTCAGTATCTTTAATTTACTTCTGAGATATTTTGTTCAATCAATATCGGGGTGCATTTGAGGACTGCATTGATTTAATTGCAATATAATCATAAAACAGTAAATAAGTATGGAGATTTTACACCAATTTAATTATTTCAAGCTGCAGGTGTTTCAAATATATGCAATATAAGAACGACCCATTGAAAAATTAAATGATGAAAAATGATTAACATTGTATTGCTCAAAACTATTTTTACTTCCGTTGAACTTTAATTTATCTAAAAATGGAGAAGGTAAGAAATAAAATGCAGATCTTCACGCAGAAAGGAAATGCTAGAAAACAATATTCTTCCTTTTCTTTGGTAAATACAGGATTTCAGATCCTTGTTTACTACAAGTACAGGTTGACCCTCAAACATTCGTAGCAAGGAATTTCTGTCTGCTGAGAAGTTTAATATACTTTTCCGCTTCTTTCCCAAAAAGGCTTCCGAAACTGTAATATTTCCACGTCTGTCAGGAGTTCTCTGACTCACCATCAACGATGTTGTCATCTGAGTTCATTTTTAGCACGCGGATGGGGAAGCCTTGAGGAGTAAAGTTACACTTCTCGCTTTGGATCTGTCTTCTCTTCCACTTACTGGATGACAAAGCAGCTACGTGTCTTCTTCGCATATGAGAGTCTCCAATGAAAAGCTTTGAACTCATTCTCAATCTTGTCTTTTCTGTAGCATTTTCAAGCTTCATTGATTCTACCGGAATTCTCCCTTTTCTTAAACAGCATCGTTAACGAGTTTAGCAAGAACAGTGCAAATTATACACAAATTCAATACTTAGGATTATTAATATTAGTGTTTCAATGGATTCGACAGCAAAGCCCGATCTCGATTCAACGATTCAATCTACGATAACGGAACAAAATAATGTCATCAACGGGATATCCAATGGATACCAGCTTCAAGATCATCCTGAAATTTCTGATGGTGCGGCGAAAGAACCAGTGACTGTAGAAAAAATCGAAACGTGTCCTCGCCCTTTTGATAGTGGAAATGTTCTGAAAAAAGATGTTTTCTATCCTTACCAAAAACATCAGTACATTTCTCCGAGTTACAATTTGAGTTCGGATAGTAAAAGAATGATTCGAAGATTGCAAGAACCCGTTTTTGCAGCTTCGCCTGGAACTGTGCATTTAATTTATGAAGTAGGATGTTTAGGAAAAGAATTTTCTATAAAATCACCGCACTGCTTGCCGTTTATGCAGCTCCTATACAGGCCATATTTCTTTTTCTTGGCTATCTTTGCTTAACTCTTTTCTTCTGCTCTTTCAAGATAATCGACGCTGCATCTATGCTTAAGTAAGAGAGTAAATATGCTTTGATATCCTAGCAAATGATTTTATATTCTATAAGTCATTTTACAATAAAGATTCTGTAGCTTTTATATTGATATATATTAAACATTTCATGCGTTTACTAATATGAGTTCTAGGCACTTTAATTTGATATTAAGAATTTACTTACTTTCTGATATTTTAGGCGATTATAATGGCTAGATATAATGGCTTATGCTGTGCATATTTTTTCACTTGTGTGTTTTCAATTTAAGTCACTTCTACATTTTTATTATTCCCTTTATGTCATATTTTTAAACATTTTCTTATTTCAGGCCAGAATTGAGGAATTGGAGGAAGAATTAGAGGCTGAAAGGCAAGCAAGAGCAAAGGTATGTATCACGTACTTAACCACCTAAGGTTAATTATCCTTATTCTGTATACCTTAAGTGAAATACTTGTTTATTTTGCAACCGATACACATTCTACAAGCTAATCTTTTAGATTATGTTTTATAAAATAATTTTTTTAAATAACTGCCATGCTTATTATTTACATTGACTATAATAATTAATTTTAATGGTTGGCATTTCTTTTTTTTTATTTATTTCGTAGGCCGAAAAACAACGTGCTGACCTAGCCCGTGAAATTGAAGAACTGAGTGAAAGGTTGGAAGAAGCTGGCGGTGCCACATCTGCTCAGGTATTAAATTTTCATAAATATTTAGGATCAAGTCATTTTAGAAGAATCTTTTTACAATCAAATATTCCAGTAAATATTCCGAAAATGTTTAAATAATCATTTCCATACATACAGGTTGAACTCAACAAGAGGCGAGAGGCTGAGATGGCTAAACTCAGGAGAGATCTGGAAGAAGCCAATATTCAACATGAACAGATTTTGACCAACCTCAGGAAGAAACACAACGACGTTGTTGCAGAGCTCAGTGAACAAATCGATCAACTGAACAAGCACAAAGCCAGGTAAATCCTTACATTCACTCTAAAGGAAATATATTTTATGTCATATATTTTCATAACAATTAAAATAAATATTGCAGCGAAAGTAAATAAAAACACTTTCTAGCACTACAAGCTAATTAATGATCGTATTCAGAAAAATGTAGCATGTTCCAAAATTTGTTAAAACATTATTTTTATTTTTCCATGTGAAGCAAAACAAGCAAAAAATTTTAAAGCCATTACCATAAATATGATTTCAGCTCTTAAATCATGTCGAAAATCATCATATTTTTCACTGAAGAATAATGTACAAAATAGTACTAAACTTTAAAACGACCTTATTCTCATTTTTACACTTCTGATTTTATGCTTGACTAGATTTGTATTTTATTTTATATTTCACTTTCTTGGTTTATAATTTTAAAACTATTTTATATTAAAAATGATTTATTTGAAAATTCTGTCATTTATTTATTGTTTAAAAAATTGGTTTTATTTGAGATTTAAAATTTTTCTTTTTAAAATTTTTTAATTTTAGCAATTCGTTATTTTTACGCGATTACAGATTTATCATTTTTTGTATGCATTGATAATTTCTAATATATCATGAATGTCTAAATTTATAGCAGAAGTATCATAAGCAAATTTACCTTTAATACGAAATGATATATTTGCATATTTAGTTTCTTCAATTAATACGCAATTAGCGCATTTTTTGTAATTTAGTAAATACATTTAAATTTTGAAATAGCTTATCAAAAATATTATTTTATATTATACCGGGAATTGCTTCATCCATGTAGGTTAGAAAAAGAGAAGGCACAAATGAAGGGTGAGCTTGATGATGTACGATCAAGCGTAGATCATGTGAACAAAGAAAAGGTAGATAAGCATGAAACGAGTGTGCATAATGTGCGTGTGCTTGCAATTAAGTGATTTGTAAAAACCAAAGTAACAAAATTAGAAAACAGATGAAGTGAAATACTCGATATTTCCGGAAACATGTCGAAATTAGAATAATACTATTTTTAGTTCTTTAATGTGAGTGAAATTAATCAATTTATTAACCTCATAGTTTATAAGTAATACCTTGCATGCATTATCCTTTTTCTCCTTCCTATATTAGTTTGCACGTTGAAGGTGATTAACGATCCACCCCTTTTTACCATTATATTATGTGCGATACAGAACTGAAAAAGACAATGCTTCATTTTGCCAAGAACTGCATGAACTACAGATTGTCTTGGATTACATGAATAGGAAAAAGGTAACATACATATTAAATGATTTTTTTTCTAAAGTACTAAACATGTTTTTGCTTGCCATGCTTTTGTTGATTTTTCCCTCTAAACAAAAAAGAATTATTTGTAATTATAATATTTGATTCATCGATAAGTACTTTGTCCATAAACTTACCAGCTTATATTTCTGTAAATCTAAGAACGTAAATCCCATTTTTTGAACAACCTTAACTATGTGTTGTTCACTATAGTAAATATTTAAAATATAAAGTACTTTCAAAACCATTTAATGGAAGTTTTCCAAATATGTGTAACTTTGGATTCCTCTCTAAAAGGCTAATGCAGAGAAGCAAGCTAAGCAGCTGGAAATGCAACTAGGTGAACTGCAAGGCAAAATGGATGAAGCACACAGATCTCTAGGGGACTTGGACGCTGCTAAGAAGAGGTTAACAGTAGAAAACAGTGAACTCCAGAGGCAACTGGAAGAAGCGGAATCTCAAGTTAGCCAACTTAGCAAGCTTAAAACTTCCCTGCAGACACAGCTTGACGATGTCAAACGAATGGCTGATGAAGAAAGCAGGGTATGTTCGACACTTATTTCCCTAAAAACGTACTTCATAAAATACAGTAAATGCAGTAATTCTTTTTTAATGAAATATACAATTACCTTAAAATGAAATGCACTTTTGAGTATATAAGAACATAATGAATGAATAGACAGATATAAAGGCATTTGAAATAAAGAAGGCATTAAATTTTAGAATTAAGTAAGAACACTTTTTAGAATTTTAATTACTTCATTTAAAACCTGAAATTGAAGTGAAGTGACACACTTTTCTGTAAAACAAATATTACATTCAGTATCTTTTCCATAAGACTCATTTTGATGTATATCATTAATGAATTTCTCAAAAAGAAACATCAATAAGGCAGACTTAGTTCATATTTATATAAGAACATAATGAATGAATAGACAGATATAAAGGCATTTGAAATAAAGAAGGCATTAAATTTTAGAATTAAGTAAGAACATTTTTTAGAATTTTAATTACTTCATTTAAAACCTGAAATTGAAGTGAAGTGACACACTTTTCTGTAAAACAAATATTACATTCAGTATCTTTTCCATAAGACTCATTTTGATGTATATCATTAATGAATTTCTCAAAAAGAAACATCAATAAGGCAGACTTAGTTCATATTTAAAAAATGGCAATTATTCTTTTCTACTGGAAGTAAATATTTCAAATTTGACTGCAAATAATAATAAAAAATATGTACTGAAGAAATTTCGAGTCCTTTCTGTTATGAATATACTTTGTCCTTTTTTTATGTCAATATACATAAAATGCAGATATTCTTATTAAAAGGTAAACTTTTAAAAACTTTTTAGGAACGTGCCACTGCTATGGGCAAATTCCGCAGCGTAGAGCACGACTTGGACAGTTTCAGGGAACAATTAGAAGAAGAACAAGAAGCTAAAGCTGATTTGCAAAGGCAGCTGAGCAAAGCTAATGCTGAGGTACAACTCTGGAGGTCAAAATACGAAAGCGAAGGATTGGCCCGTTTGGAAGAACTAGAGGAATCAAAGTATGTCATTGCAATAAAATCTGGTCTTTAAAATTCGTAACTATATTTAAATGCTTTGAAGCTGACTTTTCTTTCTTCCAATTTCTGAATATTTAAAACTTCTAGTCGGTTTATTTCCGTTAACGCAAAGCATTCGAAAGCTATCTATACAGATGCCTTCGTGGATAATTTTCTGAGGAAAACTGACTCGTATCTACGTTACATATGATATAAATTATGAAATGCCCATGCAGGCAGTCTTTTACCTAGAGTCGGACCCAGGCTGAACTACAAGTATTCGGCGATTTTGTCGCTGGGTCTCTGGCTGGTTCAAAATACTTCATTGTTCCTTAACAAAAAGTAGTTTATCAAATTAATTTAAGAAAGAGCTTGAAGATTTATACCGTGCGCGTGTTGCGACATAAAATATATAATTGGGGGCTTTAAATTCAATAAACAAAGGACTTTCGGATTAAATAAAAGTTTATAAAAGCGAATGTAATTTTTTTACCAATAGCGCAATAAAAATTCTTACATTCTTCTTGCAGGAGGAAGCTTGATGCTAAGTTGCAGGAAGCTATGGAGACTATTGACCAACTGAATGCTAAATGCAGCGGTCTCGAAAAGACCAAGTCTCGTTTACAAGGTGAACTCGAGGACATGACGATTGAAGTTGAAAAGGTAAGGTTTTTGGATTTTTTTTGGGCCAAAATTATTAGCAATGTATAATATGATGTTAAATATTAATTATTCCGAATCATTGATTTTAATTTACTTCTTATTTTTAGGCTAATGCCATGGCAGCTGCTATGGAGAAGAAGCAAAAATCCTTCGATAGAATCATTGCTGAATGGAAACAGAAAGTTGATGATCTGGCAGCTGAACTTGATGCTTCTCAGAAAGAATGCAGGAACTATTCCACTGAAGTATTCAAACTTAGGTCTCAATATGAAGAAAGCCAAGAACACTATGAAGCTGTTAAGAGGGAAAATAAGAACCTTCAAGATGAAATCAAAGACCTCGTTGATCAACTTGGTGAAGGAGGAAGGAGCGTACACGAGTTGGAAAAAGCACGGAAGAGATTAGAAATGGAAAAGGAAGAGTTACAAGCTGCCCTTGAAGAAGCTGAAGCTGCTCTTGAGCAAGAAGAGAATAAGGTTCTGAGAGCACAGCTGGAACTTTCCCAAGTGAGACAGGAAATTGACAGGCGATTACAAGAAAAAGAAGAAGAATTTGAAAACACAAGGTAAGATAAATGTAACCATTACTAATGTTACAATTCTACATGTTTTGTTTGTATGTTAAATGTAAACGTTATCCTCAAAATAGTGTTAAAAATGCAAGCATGGAGTTGGGGAAGAAGCATTTTTTTTTTTCAAATTTTAAAATCGTTATTTTTTACTTCACAGGAAGAATCATCAACGCGCCATCGATTCCATGCAAGCTAGTCTCGAAGCTGAAGCTAAAGGCAAGGCTGAAGCTCTGAGGATGAAGAAAAAGCTTGAGAGCGACATCAACGAATTAGAGATCGCTTTAGACCATGCCAATAAGGCTAATGCAGAAGCACAGAAGAATCTCAAGAAGTACCAAATTCAACTGAAAGAAGTGCAACAAGCTTTGGAAGAAGAACAAAGAGCGCGAGATGAAGTTCGTGAACAGTATGCCATGTCTGAGAGAAGGTGTAATGCCATGCACGGAGAATTGGAAGAAAGCAGGCAGCTTTTGGAACAAGTAAGAAGCATACATCCAAACTTACCCAGTTTTTTTTTCTTTTTTTTTTTTTACTCTTTTCCCCTTTTTTAGAAATTTAAACCCAATAACCGTTTTTATATATCAAATTAAATTTACTTGAAACAAAAATCATGTTATTGATTTCAGGCTGATCGCGCTCGCCGAGCAGCTGACAGTGAGCTGGCTGAACTCCACGAGAATGTGAACGAATTATCTGCACAAAACTCTTCTCTTTCCATGGCAAAGAGAAAGCTTGAAGGTGAGATGCAAGCTCTGCATGCCGATCTCGATGAAATGTTGAACGAAGCCAAATCTTCTGAAGAGAAAGCCAAGAAGGCCATGGTAGATGCAGCTCGTCTTGCTGATGAACTAAGAGCTGAACAGGAACACGCTCAACAACAAGAGAAAATGCGCAAGGCTATGGAGGCTCAGATAAAGGAATTACAGGTCAGGCTTGATGAAGCAGAAGCTGCAGCACTAAAGGGTGGCAAGAAGATTATCCAGAAACTCGAACAGAAGGTAAATTACTGTATTTATTTTTTCTTTGTTTAATGTTCTAAAAATCAAATGTTAAAGGAGAAACAGAATAGAGAAAAAATTAAAACACATCGTAAATAAACTTTTATATTTGTGCAGTTGAATAGGTTTATGCTTAGGTAGTCCTATATGAGTACTATATTAAGCACTTTAATTAATTTTGTAGTAAGGTTCCGAGAATATGTGCCAAATTTTCTGTTCATAGTTTTGGCTTTTTATCACTTAAATACTTAAAATTTAATAATTGTACACATTAATAATAAATCCTTTGCTTTTATAAATAACATCATAGTTACTTATAAAATGCGATGGATGAGAGAGTTAGAAAAAGATTGCTGTTAATAATTTTTTCCTTAGAATGCTACAAATAGCACAGAGTTTTTCTGCTGAAATATTATTAAATTTCGAAAATTTAAGCAACAAAAGGAAAAGAATTAAAAATTTTAATTTGTCATTTTTGAGTTACGTTCGTAGAGACAGAAACAAAAGCATTGATTTAATAAAATTTACCAACTTCATCACCAGTAGATTAAAATAAAGTGTCTTATTCAATAAATTCTCAGCAAACTGATTATATTAAAACATGAACTTTTGTCAGTAATTTTGCCATTTTAAAAGGCAGAATTTTGTCGAGATTTAATTAAATCAATCTTTTGATATCTATTAAAAATTTCTTAGCTATGACAGTGCTGGAGCAGTTATAAATTATAACCTTATTCTAATAAATTACAAAATGTCAGCGTTATTTTTAGCTGTACGTTATTTTAACCAAAAATGTAAAAAAATCAGCATGGGCATACTCAGATAATACTTTTATTTTCATAATCTCTTATTATTTTGTGGTTAGGTACGGGAACTGGAAACCGAATTAGACAATGAACAACGCCGTCATTCTGAAGCAGCCAAGAATGTCAGAAAGTCTGAGCGCCGCGTGAAGGAACTGCAATTCCAAGCCGATGAGGACCGCAAGAACCATGAACGCATGCAAGACCTCGTCGACAAACTCCAGCAGAAGATCAAGACTTACAAGAGACAGATAGAAGAAGCCGTAAGTTACCTTTCTAAAGACTTTTTAAAGATACCACTTAATAATCTTTGGACCTCATTTACTATATACTCTGTAATTTTGAATCGTACGTATGTGAAAGGATTTTGTTTTTTATAAATGGTACAGAAAAAATACGGTATGATCGTCTAGATATAACAGAAAAGGAAAGCAGAAAAAGAGATAACAGAAATACTATTGCAACTACACTAAAAAGAGAACACTTAGAAGATTAAGTACTTAAAATGTTTTAATTTTTGCTCTTAAAATTATAAAGGCACTATATATTTTAGCAAACTAAAATTTTATATTCTAACAACATGAAATATTACACTTTTGTACCATAATGGCAGGAAATATTACAGCAGGCTATAATTTTATGTCTTAATGAAAAGGAAGCTATACTATCGTAAACTATCGTGAACTATACTATCGTAAAGAAATTCTATTACAACTATCCTAAAAGTAGAACACTGAGAAGATTAAGTACTTAAAATGTTTTAATTTTTTCTCATTATTAACAAGGCATTATATACTTTGACAAACTGTAATTTTATATCTTAGCGACATGAAATATTAGAACGGTTTTGTGTCTTAACGCCAGAAAATATCCTAGCAGAATAGAATTTTATGTCTTAATGAATAGTCATAAAAATATAAGGAATGACTGATCAATACTGTTGAATAGTATTGTAGTCTTACATAGAGCATGATTGGAGATTACTGATGAGATGTAAACTAACTGAAGCCTTAACGCTCATAAAGTGAAGGATGAGGGACCTGAGTATCTTAAAACTCGAAGCTATCTTAAACATTTAAAAAGTGCTTAATAAGTAACTGGAGATAGTTTCGCTAAAGGAAACTTAGCAGTCCTGGCTCTAGTTAGATTAACGGATTATTTTGTATAAGTATTAAATTTATAGGCGGCTCTGCCTGCAGCTAACTATACTATCGTATTTTTAAAGAAGTTATCATTACTTTACAACTTTTATTTTAGATTAGTAAATCCTTCGTTATGAAATTGATTATTCGGCACATATGAAACTTTAAAATTATTGAGTGTAAAGTGAAAAAATCTTAATAATGTTAAGAAAGTGCTATCACTGATGAAATATCTTTTTGCAGGAAGAAATCGCTGCTTTGAACTTGGCCAAATTCCGAAAGGTCCAACAAGAATTGGAAGATGCCGAGGAGCGAGCAGACATGGCTGAGAACGCCGTTGCAAAACTTCGTGCCAAAAACCGCAGTTCTGCTTCTGCCGGCCGAGCTATGAGCCCGCCAATGGTGAGTATTAGATCATACTAGCAGTTACCTTTTCCCTTCCAGATACCCTATAAGCCCATCCTTCCAGTAGGGAATTAAGAATACAAAAATGCTAGAAACTCGCGGGAGAAAAATTCACTTGCATATTAGTTAAAATATATTAATTAGAGTACTGATTTACTATATAATACATTTCATGGCATTTAAAGCAAAATATTCATTTATTACTATTACATATGAAGAAACATTTGTTGCGTTTAGGTTAGAATTGATAACTGGAACTAATTTATTAAAACAAATACATATGTGCAAAAAATATGTATTATTGGAGCAATAGTTGTATTTTAACTTATCAATAATAGCATTTGAGGCATTTCTTCAATTACAAATTGTTCGCTGTTGATAATACCTTTAAGTAGCAGATGATGCCTTTAGAAATATATAAACAAATGACTAAAATTTCTTACAATAAACAGAAATGAATTTTTTCTCGGAAGCACATATACACTCTAAAGAATGAGTATATATGAATAGTCTATCAGATATGGTAGAATGCTAAAGAGCGCTATTGCTTTCGCAAGAAAAGCTTTAAAAATTAATTATTATAAAGCACGCTTAATAGGAAAGCTATTTTAAATTTTATTTTATACTTATGCATAAATATTTAAATTTTTAGCTGCTAAAAGTAAATACAAAATGAAGTTAAATTGTAGTGTAGCTCTGTTTACTTTTCATTTTTGCTTTCCCTCTGGCACTAACCATATTCAGCACGTAATACCTTAACCTTTTCTTCCTATTACGAATTTACTACAATGGCTTGTGCTTGCGGCTTTTATATCACGCTAAGCATTCGGATTCTTCATTATATAGCCCATGATGAAAGGTCGACCGAAATCCAAACTTGAAGCCGAAGAGTGAGATGGGAATCTTCCTGTAATTACCATTTAGGTGAGCAATTTCTTGCTTCGTGAAAATATTATAAACGTATTTATGCATTAGTAAATAAATCGATCGAAGTAAGGAACTTTTAATATGCACTTTTATTTATCTATTTATGTTATTTTATTCTATAATTTTAAGCGAGTTCAAATAAAATTTAGAGAGCGAAGTAAATTTATTTTATGCTTTTAATGTCCAAATTTTTTAGTAAGAGGTATAGATTTTTTATAAACAGTGCTTTGCTCTCTGAAAAATGACCGATTCTTTTTTAATTTTTTTCATTAGATTAACAAATATGTTTCATGTCTCTAACTTATTTTTTATTTCTCTGAAAGGGTCATGCACAGGCTATTCATCCTCTCATGCAAAAGCCATACTTCACTTCTGATAACCTTCAAGTGCCCGTGATGAACCTCCCCACCGCCTTTGCTGTTCCTTGCCAAACAACCGCAGACACCGACGTTACTGCTGAATAATAAGCCCGACCAAATACTTCGTTCATTTCGAGGAGCTGAGAGAGTGTAAATGGACATTAGTTAAAAATACCCTCGATTTCGACTACAAAATGATCAAAAACGTAAAATTCGATTAGCAGACTTTTTATACGATTCAAAATGCATTTCCCTCAAGTAAACTGAAGTATTTGCAAAGCTTTTCCTCAAATTTGTTCACTTATATGTTTCATGTTGTCAATTGTCATCTGTGAAAAAATGCAAAAATAATATTCTAGAGACTGTATTGTGGAAGAAAGGGTAAAGAATATGAGATCTGTATTTTAATTATGTCAACAGTACTATTACAATAAAACGATATGTACTCTTTGAAATGTGGATATTTTCTTTGCCATTGTCTTTCTTTTGCAGTAGTAAATGACTATGTAATTTTTTAATTTAAAGACAAAGAAATGTTTGACTTTTATTACAGCCAGAATGATCTACACTAAAAACTTAACCTCTTTACACTCTTCAGCATAAATTGATTTTAGAATATCTTATTTTCACTCTCTTTACCTTTAGTTATTTCAGCGTTAATCGGTGAATTTAGATTTCCCAAAAATAACACATATTATTTTATATTTATGCTATTGAAGATCTCCACAGCTTATTTTTTTATAAAGCTAATGCTACATCAACAGAAATTTTACAATTTCAAGATCCTGAGAGATACAGTTTATCTCTCTGGGAAGCCTCAGTTTTTGCATTAATTTCAGTTTCTTAATTACTTTCCTAATAATTTAACAGTCCGTATAACATTTCTTCGTACCCAGTAATTCAATGTAAAGTTGGTATTTTTTATAAAATTTCAATGTAAGTATATGCAAAAGTTATTCTCGGTATCTTCTTAGACTGTTGAAAGAAGAGTCAAGAACATATAAACTTTTATTCTGTTTATGAACTTTGATAAATATCTGTTCGCTTCATATCACCGACATAAAGCAAAAATACAGCAATGAGAAATATTTTTCTCTCAAGATCTAACCTTCTTATCTCTTAAGATAAATGGCACAGTAGTAAAAATTATGACATTGAGATCATAAACAGCTAAAAACATGCATCATTCATACTTTAAAAAAATTTAAACATCTGCCTTTTCAATATATACGTTAAAGTTCATTCTAATATTAAAAATGAAGTTGTAAAGACAACTAAATTGTAAACGATGAATAAAGGCAAATTTTGGCAAACAAGATGAACATTTCCTCCCTATAATTTTGCCATAAAGATTACTGTTTGGACAATAACAAATGAAACCATTCATTCTTGACTTACATTGGCACAAATCTAGATAAAACAAAGCAAAGAATAAATGGTATTCTGAAGAAAGTTTAAAATTATCATATGGGTAATAAAATAATTTCTTTTTGCTACATTTTACGATTCCATTCTTAATTTCAACCGAAACCACTCTATCCATGAAAACATTGCGTTTCGTCTTAATCAAACCGGATATATTTTGAAATTTCAACTAGCTACGTTTTAAAAGATTAAGACTGATTTTTCGTGATCCTGCGCGGTGTTTGACTAATTGATGAAGCACTGAACAGTATCATTCATTCTCTTGACATTAAGATATTATTTCTTGATTGAAATAAATTTCCTGCCTAAGGCCTTGATCCTAAAATTTAAAAATATGAGTGAGAACTGAATTAGCACAACATTTATAGTGGGAAAAAAATGTTCCATGACAACTGTGCTAAAATGCAATAAAAAATATATACACTTTTTAACCTAAAATTTTGTAGATAACAATAATAAATGATGTGCCCTAAAAATAAGTGAAAACGCTTAAATATAACGTTAAATCCACTAATGTGCCTACTCGTAGCTAAGTGGATAAGAGTTTTGAAGCCTGATAGTTCAACCTGTGTTCCAAGACTGACTAATAGTCATTTACAAGGTTTTGCTATTATGTGAGGTGAATGGTGGTTTGCTCTAGAAATAACCTACTCAAAGCTATGCAAGGGATAAGCAAAACAGGGAAGCCCTCACTTCTTTTCGCATGATCGAGTAAAAATACATTTCTCTAAAATATGGAAGGAGGATTAAAAATGATACTGAACTAAATTAATCGGTACGTGACTAATTAGGGACATTTTTATATTCATGACTTTTACATAATATGATTGTGGCCTCAGATTTCAATAAAGTTTTTAATGTTAACATCGTCTCTAAACTATTGTTTATTGACCGCTGTTTCACCTTACTATACCTTTATCATTCATGCAACTTGCTCAATACATATTTTTTTTAATTTATTTTATACGCGGCCTCATAAGTAGCTATTTCTCAGAGTGTTGTCAGAGGCAAAAGGTAAGTTTGCTAATTTGTCTCTTAAATTTAACTGTAACCGCTTAACAAACTGAGCAGTGTAAAAGCAATGAAAGTATTTCTTAATAATTTCAATATGTATTTTAATTTTAACTGTATAATACCCTAACATAATTTAAAATACATTTAATTTATAATAAATGTAGTAGGTAATTTATGAACATTTGAAATACTACTGAAATTAATAAAGATTTTTCAGTGCCATATATTACATACCGATACAAAAAATCAATTAGTTTCGACTACGCGAAAATCACATCTGTCCACACTGCCTCTGATAATATTATTCTGCATTTGAAAACAATTTACTTTTCTGTGTGACTCTTTTTATGCGTTTCACAGAGATTTCCTGATGCTAAATCTAAATATGACATTATTTTTCACGATCGCCACTAGTTTTACACGAATCAAAGAAATATATAAGATTAAAGAATTATTTAAAATTCAATACCTATTAATTTTTTATTTTAATTAAAAACGCTTCAAACATGACTTGTCTGAAACAATTTCCAGATACCAAGATAAAAGCTAAATGAGAGTAAAGGAAATGCAACTTGATATACAACAACCCAAAAGCAATATCATTCCTAATATTTATACTCTTTTCAGGTTTCTCCTTCCACCAAACTGTTTCTAATGTTTCGAAAAAAATTTAAGGCTCTTGCCTATGCTCTGTTTAAAATAATCTTGAAGTTCACAGATTATTGTCTAATGCATTGACATAAAAACAAAAAATATTTAATAACCTCTGTTTGCCATGCTATTAATATCACAACAAGAAAAATCCCATCAATGTTCTTTGGAGAGAAAATTTTGGAAAAATATAGCTTTCCAGAGCTACAGAAAAAGGTACATCAAAAAGCTACATCTACTGCAAAAAGCTACATTTCCAAAGTTACATCAAAAACCGCTACAGGAAAAAAGGGAAATTTTATTCGCACTAGAAAGGAAAACTATTGGAGAAGCAGGAATAGCCTAAGCTCAGTCACAGTCTTTGACATTCAAGACGATTTCATCCAAAATTATTAAAACTTCCTTTATTGTCGTATGGATATATTTTTATGCTTAAATAACTGATTGTAGTAATAGGTTTACTCGGACTAAAAGTAATCTAAATTACACAGAAAGTACTTAGTCCTTTAAAAGGAGGATTTCTCACTGGAACTAAGTAGTCGGCGTTCTTCTATATGCACAGCGGCGTAAGGTACTGCCTGAGGGCCTACCGTTTTAAGAGCCCATTATCTTTTGATTTTTGAATATTTGAAAAGTGATAATAAATTAACGAATTTCTGCTGAAACCCTCTTTGATATTTTACATGAACAGATTTAGTTTAAAATTTTGTAAATAAATTATGTACTAATTCTTTCCAATTATAGTCTTTTTTTAATAATATGAGAATTAGAAATAAAATTAAATGCCTCAGCAGCCTTTTTGTTTGTCGTTAATTTCAGTGCTAAGTAATGAATTCTTTTGTTTGTCTATTGGCTCGTCTGGCAGTATAGTAACATTGTTATAAAATGCGCATGCGCAGTCTAACAAAAACTAATCTATTTTGTTTGTAATAATCATTTTGTATTTGTTTTTACTATATTTTTTAAATTTGAGCATAAAAGGTATTAAACCAAAGCAACAAATTTCTTTCAAAAAACCAAAAACCTATCTTCGGTTAGATTGTGTATGCCCATTTCATGAAAGAGGCAACCAGAATAGTGCCCGCATCGTAGTATTCTGTGTTTTATACTTAGTTTCTGCAAACTCTTAAGAACTGCTTTATTAGTTGTTGGTTGGAAAATAATTTCTGAAAGAAAGAAATATTAAAATAATTACAACAACTGCTAAAATACTATATATATTTATTAGTTAAAAGAGGTACAAAAAATAAAATAGTGGGTGCCCAAAACGAAAAGAAAAGTAAGAACAGTCAGAAGATAGAAAAAGCTTTCAAGATTAGGCAACTTAACACTTAAAATACGGTACCCAGAAAAAGATTCTTCGGTGGATATCGTATCTGTCAGTAAGGTTGAACTGTAGAGACATTAGGTATTTTTGGAAGCAGGCAAGATGAAAAAAATGAGCAGTCGCCTTCGCCAGGAATCGAACCACGGACCTCGGGAATATCGACCCAGAGTGCAGAACCACTACACCACGAAGGTACACTAGCAAGGCGGGAGAAATACCTTATAGAAAAACTCCAACAAAAAACTGTATTATCGGCTAAAACCGTTTCTACTAATACGACTGACAATAAGCATACAGAAGAAATAGATATTTGCACATCAGGCAGGTATAAGTAATTATGTAAGTATAAATATACTAATGATATCTAATTAGTTGCACTGATAATGAAAAAAAACCAACGAGACAGGGACGTCGCCTTAGGACATACGAAGCATGCGGCGCATGCTTATATATTTAAAATTAAGAAAAAAAAATATTGTTTAATTCCATAATAATATTCTTATTAACTACTTTTAATCTCTAGACGATTATAGAGGAAATACGACTGGACAAACATAATTAAACTAGCTTTCGCTTTTTTGCCACCTAGTATGAACAGGAAAGTTAAAATGTAATACCTAAAAATATAATAGATTATTTTGCCTCAATAAAAAGCGCGCAAATAGCCGCTCTGATTACGCATCTCATAAATCCATTTACTATTATTGCATATTTAACTTGATTAGCATTATTTCCTTTCTTTTCAGTTAGTTACGATTATTTTATGGTGGTTTTCTTTTTAATAAATTATATTTGTTATTAAAGGAGTCTTTAACTGCTTAAAAATATTGAATAAAACTCAATTATTTGACTAAAATCGATTTTCATAATTATCCACACTAATACGATATTTAATATATATTTGTATTTGAAAAATAAATAGTAGGAAAGGAAAAAGAATTTATATTCCAAAAATAATTCCAAAAAAAATTTAATAAAGAATTTAAATTCCAAAAAGAACTTAGTCAAGAAAATCGCGTTTACTTCTCGTATATTTTCAGATACACTCGTGACATCTTAGCAATTAATAATTTTGAAGAAACTGAAAAAATAATATCTATCCCTCTTGCCTAAAACTTAACAGAGAGAATCAGCAACAACAATATTAATTGCTTAGATTTACATATTTAAGACTACATGAAATAAGACTACATTTAAGATTACCTTTTCATGAAAATAAAAATCTATGACAAAACAAAAAAATTTAATTTCAGTACTATTAAACTTGTAGGGTTTATATTTATTTTAACTAACATTTATTTTAAGTTTAAGCTATCTTTCCTGTCAAGCCTTTACTTTCCCCTAGAATTGCCAATGCCAGAGTATGTAAATCATAGTAGAACGCGCAGAGTATTCAAATTTTAGCAGAAGTAATTGAGTTTAAATAGAAGAGAAACGAGACTGTAAGTGTGCTTCTTGAATCACGAGCGTGAAGGTTGCTTGGTAGAAAGTTTAAGAACCGCGCGTTTCGGCCTGTGTGCCTATTTCGACAGTTCGTTGAATCTTTCAAATTCTTAATCAGAAAAATTGCTGAATCTCAGCTGTATCTTAGAACGCGGTTAAGTTAGTTACGATTATAGAGCCTCGTAGGTAGTGACTTCATTATTTATTCATCCTGTCATTTATTTTTACTTGCATTTTTGTCTATTTTGTTCAACCGCCGAGTAGGCGTAGTTTGTGAGCGTCAAGTGAACGCAACTGTGATTTCTAAAGTGAAATAAAAAGGAAGGTCAACCCTTCTTAAGAGTTTGTGTAATTTCCAGTTCATAGCAGTCACTAATACTGTTGCTGAAAGTTGGGGGCCTCCCGACATCATATTGGCCACCGAACACTTTACGAACTGAAATGGCCGAAAACTGGATGGAAGCTCCTGTACAATTCCAACAACAAGAAATGGCGAACCAATTAGAAGGATTTGGATACCTGGTCCAAACGATGAGAGCATCGATCAAGCCAAACGTCAATTTCGACGGAAAAATTCGGTGGCGATATTTTTAGAAGGTCTAGAAAATCATTTCCAGCTATACCCTGTGCCTGAAAGACAAAAAGTTGGCATTGCCACATCTGCACTAAGAGGACAGGCCTCACTATGGTGGAAGAGTATAGGGAAATTTTTATTAGGAGAACTCGGAGGCCAAACATATACCTTTGAAAATTTCAAAAGATCATTATTAAAGGCCTTCCCCATAGTGAAAGACCGAACAAAGCTAGAAGCCGAGCTATATAGTTTTTATCAACGAAATATAGAAGAGTTGACGGACTTTATTCTGCGAAAGGTTAAGCTGACGGATATGCTGTATGGAAAGAAACCTGACACGGAGATAATTGAAATAATCTTACCAAGATTGCTACCTGCTGTCCAAGATTACTTCGAAATCCGAAACCCAAGCACCTTGAAGGAACTCTTTGAGTTGGCGGTCAAATTCCAAAATCGCAGA
The DNA here is from genome assembly GCF_044657685.1 of Stegodyphus dumicola. Classification (NCBI taxonomy): domain Eukaryota; kingdom Metazoa; phylum Arthropoda; class Arachnida; order Araneae; family Eresidae; genus Stegodyphus; species Stegodyphus dumicola. Next base: position 223,399,278 of record NC_140773.1, on the reverse strand, counting down.
ATAGCGCAAAAAGCTAGAGGGGCATCGTATTCTCAAAGTCTCCGAAGGCAATCCTCAAATCAACAGACCGGAAACACAAATCGCTCTTATGGGGAAAAGAGCTATCAAGCCAACTCATCGAAGCTCGAAGGTCAAGGCCCAAAAAGGAAATTTGAAAACAACCGTCCGCGTACCCAGAAGACTGAAGTTGAAAGGAAAGCTTTAAACGAGTAGAGGGGCCTGTAAAAGCGAGGGTCCAGACCCCGGAAGTTTCGAAAAAACCCTCAAGAAGATACCTAAATACGGTTGTGGTAAAGAACTCACAATTACCGATTATACAAGTCCTGGTTGGCGATGTACCAGCAGAAGCCCTCATCGATACAGGGGCAGAAGGTAATTTTATGAGTGATACATTTTTCAAGATGAATTTTAATAGCTTACGATTATTTAAAAATAAAAACACAGATTCAAATTATAGCGGCGCAAGGAAAAACCTGTCAATGCATTGGGAAATTATCATTACAAATACAGGTAAAAGATGAAAGCCTCAAAGTATTAATTTTTGTGGTCAAAAATTTGCAGAACCCAGTCATTTTAGGCATGAAGTTTTTAAAGGCCGCGAAGGCCAAACTGAATTTTCAGGAAAATTCGATTATGCTGGAAATGGATCGGATGGTAGTGGAGCCAGTGCAACAACCGCAAGTGGACCTTAGCCATTTGAATGACCGTGAAAGCCAAGCCATCCAGCAAGTGGTGAGTACTTTTTCGAACTTGTTTCCAGAACGGCCTGGTAATTGTCAAATTGTTACGCATGATATACAATTAACTGCCAACAAACCCTGTAGGACTAAACCTTACCGCTATGATAAACAGAAAGAACAAATCATCGAAGAACACATTCAGGAAATGTTAAAGAACCAGATAATAACGCCCATAAATAGTGAGTACGCCAGTCCAGTCGTACTATGTAGGAAAAAGAACGAGTTTCCTCCTTCGGATAAAAGAGCTTGGAGGTTTGCTATCGATTACAGAAAACTTAATAGTGTTACTAAATTCCCAGTTTACCCTTTGCCAGTTATAGAGGAAATTATTAGAAAGATTAAGCCTACGAGATACATGACTACGTTGGACTTAACGTCTGGCTACTATCAAATAGCTATGAGACCCGAAGACATACATAAAACCGCGTTTATAACAAAATCGGGCACTTATGCATTTTTACGCATGCTCTTTGGGTTGTGTGGGGCCCCGTCAACATTCCAGAGAGCTATGGACATTGTTCTAAAGCCTGTCCTAGGAAAATCAACTTTAATCTATCTAGATGATATAATTATAACGAGTAGTACGTTGGAAGAACACATTAAAGACTTGGAAGAGGTTTTTAAATTATTAAAAGAGGCTGGTCTTACAATTAACGCATCAAAATGCAAGTTCGCGACTAATAAACTTAAATATCTGGGTTATAAAATTTCGCAAAAGGGTATAGAAACTCAGGATTCAAAAATAAAAGCCATCAAGAATTTCCCACCTCCCAACACCGCCAAGAAACTTTCTTCTTTCCTTGGGTTATGTTCTTATTATCGGTCGTTTATAAAAGATTTCGCGAACATTGTTGAACCGTTGTTAGCAATTAAAAGAAAGAAAAGTAAGTTTACGTGGACAGCAGAAGCAAATACTGCATTTGAAAGGTTAAGAGAAGCACTCGTCAATGCCCCTGTTTTGAAATTCCCGGAAGGGGGCGAAAAACCTGGAAATTGCAGCAGATGCGTCGAACTATGCCTTAGGTGCGGTTCTCATGCAGAATAGCCATCCTTTGGCATTTTTTAGTAAAACTTTAAACTCTACGCAAAGGAATTATACAGCTATTGAGAGAGAAACATTAGCCGTATTAATGGCTGTACACAAATTTCGAGTTTATTTCGGCAAAGCGCCAGTAACAGTCTTTTCGGATCATGCGGTTGTTAGTAGACTTTACTCGGGGAAAAACCTAACGCCCAGGTTAATAAGATGGGCTTTAAAACTTCAATAATATAATCTAATAATTAAATATATACCGGGTAAGGAAAACAATGTTGCTGACGCACTGTCTCGAATAAAACTGGACGATGAAGGCAATGAACTCAAATGCGCTGTGTTGACTTCAAAATTTTTAGATTCTAGAGAAACAATTATTGTTGAATTGAAGGCTGATCCTGAATTTGGAAGTATCTATGCGTATTTGAAAGACCCCGAAAGCTTTGAACACACAGATATCGATGCAATAAGAAGTAGAGCAGAAAACTATGAAATAATAGATAATTTATTGTTTTATACGAAAGCAACAAACGAAAATTTCGAATATAGACCAGCAATCATAGCCTCGCTTCGATTAAGCATTTTGAAGGAATAACACGACGCGAAAACAGCGGGTCATTTAGCGGTCAGAAAAACTATAAAAAGGGTACGCGAGGCGGTATATTTCCCGCAATCATACAAAATAGTAACTGCGTATGCCAGGTCCTGCAATCAATGTCAATTAATAAATGATATTAATTACAGCCGGCCGGGTACTTAAATAGCATTCGCGCTACATTTCCGAATGAAATTTTAGGCATAGATCTTCTTGGTGCTTTTCCCCAGAGTGAGTTAAATAAAAATCGTTTTCTTTTAGTAATTGTAGATCATTTTTCAAAATGGACAGAAATTGTTCCACTTAAACGCGAGTCAGCCAAAACAGTCGCAGATGCATTCTTACACAGATACATTTTAAAATACGGTGCACCGATAAAAGTCATTAGCGATAACGGTAAACAATTCGTTAGCCAAATATTTGAAAACATTTGCACTAGACTTGGCGTACGCCATATCAAAATGTTCCGTATAGACCACAGGCAAACATCGCAGAAAGAGTTAATAAAAATATTGTAAAAATAATTAAGTTATGTTAGCACACATCACAAGCGCTGGGATGGCTGCATAAATGAGTTAGCTTATACTTTAAGAACAGCAAATCATGATATTACGGGAAAAACTCCAGCAGAATTATTTTTAGGACGGAAGTTATTTACGCCACTAGATAAATTATTCTTTGTGCAACAAAGAGAGGAAGAATTCAAACAAAAAGATATACAGAAACTCATTGATCAGGCGGTTAAAAGTTCGGATACGGCAAGAAATAGACAGAAACTTTACTATGATAGAAAACGACGTGAAGCAGATTTTAAAGTAGGGGATAAAGTTTTAAAGCGAAAATTTTCTTTATCAAGTGCCCCAGATAATTTCACTTCAAAATTGGCTGCAAAATTTGAAGGCCCCTATGTAATACAGGAAATCAAGTGGGTCGTATTGTACCTTAAGAACGAGAGAGGACAAATCTGTAAAGCAAGTCCCGACCAGGTGAAAAAATATTATAATCAAAATGATTTTGAAATCCTTAAACGTTTCTTGCAGGACTCAAGTAAAGAATCTTTGGTAAATAGGAAAAGACCAGATACAACTTTCCACAATAGAAATTCTGCGTCGAGGAAACCACTTCCAGGGCCAGATAGTCAGGAGCAAACAAGGCCGCCGTTCACGAGAAGAGAAAGACAGAAGGAGGAACGAAAAGATTGGTACCAACAGAAGAAATTCAAGCAAGAATCCAGACTGGAGGCCGCCAAGACCAGCCGTCCAGGGTCCAAACGGTAAAGACAGGAACCCGAAGACTACCACCCCAAGAGGCCGACGTACAGAGGGCAAAAAGAAAAGTCACCATGGAGGAAACTCGAAAAACCCAAAAGCGGAGATTGACTTCTATGAATTCTATAACTTGGGATCAATTCTGCCAGAAGATGATGTCGGAGTTCCAAGCATCGAAAACTCAAAGATAAGTTAAAATCTTCTATAAATTTTTTCTTTTGTTCTAAAATGTTATGCGTAAATGCGAAGTTCTATGTTTTGACGGAAGTCAATTTGTCTCGGTTGAGACTTAGTTTTGTTTTACTTTATTTACCTAAAGCAAAAGCATTATTTTAAAATCTAAGAGCAAGCAGTTCAAGTTTGTCGAAAGACTAGTTCTGTTATGTTAAAGCCAAAATTTGGCCGAAAGTAAAAATAACTTCATATTCTTGTATTAATGAAAAATTTAGTTTCAGTGCCGCCAGCTTGGCGAAGAAAGCGTGAAGTAAAATTTTATTTTTATCTTATTCATTTGATGGTAAATTGTAAAAATCATATGTATTAGAATTTTGTAAATATAGGTAAATACTTGAAAGTTATTTAAAAGTAGAATTTAGTCTAGAAACATAAAATTTTAGATGCTAAAAGTAAATGCTCGAAAGAAATGAATTCAAATTTAAGTATTAAACTGTAGATAAAATCATGCTTTAGAGCGAAAGCCTGCATGTCTAAAGATGAATGAGGGGGAATTTAGAATGAATGTGTTTTGTAGGGTTCTCCACCTACACTTGAATTTTAAGAAGGTTAAACATAGCTCATCGAGTTTCAGTATGTCGATTAAGGTGTGTCATATTTGGTTGTTGGAATTCTAACAAATCATTGTGGTTAGGGGAAGTGTTGTAATACAAAAACACGAATATTCCCGTTTGACACCACACATGGTGGAGAACCAGGGTAAAGTTAAATTCATTTTTGAATACTTGAATGAATGTGAATTAAGCAGTTAATTAAGGAAAATAAAAGGATCGAAAACGAAAACTTTATCCAGTGTTAAGAAAGTGTAAATCATAATGTATTTAGAAGATACTGATACTTATTCCTTCCAGAAGATTGATTGCTGAAGACCAGAAAGGATCCTAAGGATCCTGTAAGAAGATATGGTAATTTTATGCATCTACAGAAATTATTGTAATTTTATAGGAAACAGTTTTTTTTTTTTTTATGTAAAGGGGGCTCTCTAGTTTTAGGTTAGAATGTGGAAACTTTTTCAACAGGTCGTTTCTAGGACTTGCTTCCAAGTTTACCAAATTCTGGAAGCGGCAAATGTAGGGTTTATATTTATTTTAACTAACATTTATTTTAATTTTAAGCTATCTCTCCTGTCAAGCCTTTACTTTCCCCTAGAATTGCCAATGCCAGAGTATGTAAATCATAGTAGAACGCGCAGAGTATTCAAATTTTAGCAGAAATAATTGAGTTTAAATAGAAGGGAAACGAGATTGTAAGTGTGCTTCTTGAATCACGAGCGTGAAGGTTGCTTGGTGGAAAGTTTAAGAACCGCGCGTTTCGGCCTGTGTGCCTATTTCGACAGTTCGTTGAATCTTTCAAATTCTTAATCAGAAAGTTTGCTGAATCTCAGCTGTATCTTAGAACGCGGTTAAGTTAGTTACGATTATAGAGCCTCGTAGGTAGTGACTTCGTTATTTATTCATCCTGTCATTTATTTTTACTTGCATTTTTGTCTATTTTGTTCAACCGCCGTGTAGGCGTAGTTTGTGAGCGTCAAGTGAACGCAACTGTGATTTCTAAAGTGAAATAAAAAGCAAGGTCAACCCTTCTTAAGAGTTTGTGTAATTTCCATTTCATAGCAGTCACTAATACTGTTGCTGAAAGTTGGGGGCCTCCCGACATCATATTGGCGACCGAACACTTTACGAACTGAAATGGCCGAAAACTGGATGGAAGCTCCTGTACAATTCCAACAACAAGAAATGGCGAACCAATTAGAAGGATTTGGATACCTGGTCCAAACGATGAGAGCATCGATCAAGCCAAACGTCAATTTCGACGGAAAAATTCGGTGGCGATATTTTTAGAAGGTCTAGAAAATCATTTCCAGCTATACCCTGTGCCTGAAAGACAAAAAGTTGGCATTGCCACCTCTGCACTAAGAGGACAGGCCTCACTATGGTGGAAGAGTATAGGGAAATTTTTATTAGGAGAACTCGGAGGCCAAACATATACCTTTGAAAATTTTAAAAGATCATTATTAAAGGCCTTCCCCATAGTGAAAGACCGAGCAAAGCTAGAAGCCGAGCTATATAGTTTTTATCAACGAAATATAGAAGAGTTGACGGACTTTATTCTGCGAAAAGTTAAGCTGACGGATATGCTGTATGGAAAGAAACCTGACACGGAGATAATTGAAATAATCTTACCAAGATTGCTACCTGCTGTCCAAGATTACTTCGAAATCCGAAACCCAAGCACCTTGAAGGAACTCTTTGAGTTGGCGGTCAAATTCCAAAATCGCAGAATAGCGCAAAAAGCTAGAGGGGCATCGTATTCTCAAAGTCTCCGAAGGCAATCCTCAAATCAACAGACCGGAAACACAAATCGCTCTTATGGGGAAAAGAGCTATCAAGCCAACTCATCGAAGCTCGAAGGTCAAGGCCCAAAAAGGAAATTTGAAAACAACCGTCCGCGTACCCAGAAGACTGAAGTTGAAAGGAAAGCTTTAAACGAGTAGAGGGGCCTGTAAAAGCGAGGGTCCAGACCCCGGAAGTTTCGAAAAAACCCTCAAGAAGATACCTAAATACGGTTGTGGTAAAGAACTCACAATTACCGATTATACAAGTCCTGGTTGGCGATGTACCAGCAGAAGCCCTCATCGATACAGGGGCAGAAGGTAATTTTATGAGTGATACATTTTTCAAGATGAATTTTAATAGCTTACGATTATTTAAAAATAAAAACACAGATTCAAATTATAGCGGCGCAAGGAAAAACCTGTCAATGCATTGGGAAATTATCATTACAAATACAGGTAAAAGATGAAAGCCTCAAAGTATTAATTTTTGTGGTCAAAAATTTGCAGAACCCAGTCATTTTAGGCATGAAGTTTTTAAAGGCCGCGAAGGCCAAACTGAATTTTCAGGAAAATTCGATTATGCTGGAAATGGATCGGATGTTAGTGGAGCCAGTGCAACAACCGCAAGTGGACCTTAGCCATTTGAATGACCGTGAAAGCCAAGCCATCCAGCAAGTGGTGAGTACTTTTTCGAACTTGTTTCCAGAACGGCCTGGTAATTGTCAAATTGTTACGCATGATATACAATTAACTGCCAACAAACCCTGTAGGACTAAACCTTACCGCTATGATAAACAGAAAGAACAAATCATCGAAGAACACATTCAGGAAATGTTAAAGAACCAGATAATAACGCCCATAAATAGTGAGTACGCCAGTCCAGTCGTACTATGTAGGGAAAAGAACGAGTTTCCTCCTTCGGATAAAAGATCTTGGAGGTTTGCTATCGATTACAGAAAACTTAATAGTGTTACTAAATTCCCAGTTTACCCTTTGCCAGTTATAGAGGAAATTATTAGAAAGATTAAGCCTACGAGATACATGACTACGTTGGACTTAACGTCTGGCTACTATCAAATAGCTATGAGACCCGAAGACATACATAAAACCGCGTTTATAACAAAATCGGGCACTTATGCATTTTTACGCATGCTCTTTGGGTTGTGTGGGGCCCCGTCAACATTCCAGAGAGCTATGGACATTGTTCTAAAGCCTGTCCTAGGAAAATCAACTTTAATCTATCTAGATGATATAATTATAACGAGTAGTACGTTGGAAGAACACATTAAAGACTTGGAAGAGGTTTTTAAATTATTAAAAGAGGCTGCTCTTACAATTAACGCATCAAAATGCAAGTTCGCGACTAATAAACTTAAATATCTGGGTTATAAAATTTCGAAAAAGGGTATAGAAACTCAGGATTCAAAAATAAAAGCCATCAAGAATTTCCCACCTCCCAACACCGCCAAGAAACTTTCTTCTTTCCTTGGGTTATGTTCTTATTATCGGTCGTTTATAAAAGATTTCGCGAACATTGTTGAACCGTTGTTAGCAATTAAAAGAAAGAAAAGTAAGTTTACGTGGACAGCAGAAGCAAATACTGCATTTGAAAGGTTAAGAGAAGCACTCGTCAATGCCCCTGTTTTGAAATTCCCGGAAGGGGGCGAAAAACCTGGAAATTGCAGCAGATGCGTCGAACTATGCCTTAGGTGCGGTTCTCATGCAGAATAGCCATCCTTTGGCATTTTTTAGTAAAACTTTAAACTCTACGCAAAGGAATTATACAGCTATTGAGAGAGAAACATTAGCCGTATTAATGGCTGTACACAAATTTCGAGTTTATTTCGGCAAAGCGCCAGTAACAGTCTTTTCGGATCATGCGGTTGTTAGTAGACTTTACTCGGGGAAAAACCTAACGCCCAGGTTAATAAGATGGGCTTTAAAACTTCAATAATATAATCTAATAATTAAATATATACCGGGTAAGGAAAACAATGTTGCTGACGCACTGTCTCGAATAAAACTGGACGATGAAGGCAATGAACTCAAATGCGCTGTGTTGACTTCAAAATTTTTAGATTCTAGAGAAACAATTATTGTTGAATTGAAGGCTGATCCTGAATTTGGAAGTATCTATGCGTATTTGAAAGACCCCGAAAGCTTTGAACACACAGATATCGATGCAATAAGAAGTAGAGCAGAAAACTATGAAATAATAGATAATTTATTGTTTTATACGAAAGCAACAAACGAAAATTTCGAATATAGACCAGCAATCATAGCCTCGCTTCGATTAAGCATTTTGAAGGAATAACACGACGCGAAAACAGCGGGTCATTTAGCGGTCAGAAAAACTATAAAAAGGGTACGCGAGGCGGTATATTTCCCGGAATCATACAAAATAGTAACTGCGTATGCCAGGTCCTGCAATCAATGTCAATTAATAAATGATATTAATTACAGCCGGCCGGGTACTTAAATAGCATTCGCGCTACATTTCCGAATGAAATTTTAGGCATAGATCTTCTTGGTGCTTTTCCCCAGAGTGAGTTAAATAAAAATCGTTTTCTTTTAGTAATTGTAGATCATTTTTCAAAATGGACAGAAATTGTTCCACTTAAACGCGAGTCAGCCAAAACAGTCGCAGATGCATTCTTACACAGATACATTTTAAAATACGGTGCACCGATAAAAGTCATTAGCGATAACGGTAAACAATTCGTTAGCCAAATATTTGAAAACATTTGCACTAGACTTGGCGTACGCCATATCAAAATGTTCCGTATAGACCACAGGCAAACATCGCAGAAAGAGTTAATAAAAATATTGTAAAAATAATTAAGTTATGTTAGCACACATCACAAGCGCTGGGATGGCTGCATAAATGAGTTAGCTTATGCTTTAAGAACAGCAAATCATGATATTACGGGAAAAACTCCAGCAGAATTATTTTTAGGACGGAAGTTATTTACGCCACTAGATAAATTATTCTTTGTGCAACAAAGAGAGGAAGAATTCAAACAAAAAGCTATACAGAAACTCATTGATCAGGCGGTTAAAAGTTCGGATACGGCAAGAAATAGACAGAAACTTTACTATGATAGAAAACGACGTGAAGCAGATTTTAAAGTAGGGGATAAAGTTTTAAAGCGAAAATTTTCTTTATCAAGTGCCCCAGATAATTTCACTTCAAAATTGGCTGCAAAATTTGAAGGCCCCTATGTAATACAGGAAATCGAGTGGGTCGTATTGTACCTTAAGAACGAGAGAGAACAAATCTGTAAAGCAAGTCCCGACCAGGTGAAAAAATATTATAATCAAAATGATTTTGAAATCCTTAAACGTTTCTTGCAGGACTCAAGTAAAGAATCTTTGGTAAATAGGAAAAGACCAGATACAACTTTCCACAATAGAAATTCTGCGTCGAGGAAACCACTTCCAGGGCCAGATAGTCAGGAGCAAACAAGGCCGCCGTTCACGAGAAGAGAAAGACAGAAGGAGGAACGAAAAGATTGGTACCAACAGAAGAAATTCAAGCAAGAATCCAGACTGGAGGCCGCCAAGACCAGCCGTCCAGGGGCCAAACGGTAAAGACAGGAACCCGAAGACTACCACCCCAAGAGGCCGACGTACAGAGGGCAAAAAGAAAAGTCACCATGGAGGAAACTCGAAAAACCCAAAAGCGGAGATTGACTTCTATGAATTCTATAACTTGGGATCAATTCTGCCAGAAGATGATGTCGGAGTTCCAAGCATCGAAAACTCAAAGATAAGTTAAAATCTTCTATAAATTTTTTCTTTTGTTCTAAAATGTTATGCGTAAATGCGAAGTTCTATGTTTTGACGGAAGTCAATTTGTCTCGGTTGAGACTTAGTTTTGTTTTACTTTATTTACCTAAAGCAAAAGCATTATTTTAAAATCTAAGAGCAAGCAGTTCAAGTTTGTCGAAAGACTAGTTCTGTTATGTTAAAGCCAAAATTTGGCCGAAAGTAAAAATAACTTCATATTCTTGTATTAATGAAAAATTTAGTTTCAGTGCCGCCAGCTTGGCGAAGAAAGCGTGAAGTAAAATTTTATTTTTATCTTATTCATTTGATGGTAAATTGTAAAAATCATATGTATTAGAATTTTGTAAATATAGGTAAATACTTGAAAGTTATTTAAAAGTAGAATTTAGTCTAGAAACATAAAATTTTAGATGCTAAAAGTAAATGCTCGAAAGAAATGAATTCAAATTTAAGTATTAAACTGTAGATAAAATCATGCTTTAGAGCGAAAGCCTGCATGTCTAAAGATGAATAAGGGGGAATTTAGAATGAATGTGTTTTGTAGGGTTCTCCACCTACACTTGAATTTTAAGAAGGTTAAACATAGCTCATCGAGTTTCAGTATGTCGATTAAGGTGTGTCATATTTGGTTGTTGGAATTCTAACAAATCATTGTGGTTAGGGGAAGTTTTGTAATACAAAAACACGAATATTCCCGTTTGACACCACACATGGTGGAGAACCAGGGTAAAGTTAAATTCATTTTTGAATACTTGAATGAATGTGAATTAAGCAGTTAATTAAGGAAAATAAAAGGATCGAAAACGAAAACTTTATCCAGTGTTAAGAAAGTGTAAATCATAATGTATTTAGAAGATACTGATACTTATTCCTTCCAGAAGATTGATTGCTGAAGACCAGAAAGGATCCTAAGGATCCTGTAAGAAGATATGGTAATTTTATGCATCTACAGAAATTATTGTAATTTTATAGGAAACAGTTTTTTTTTTTTTTTTTTATGTAAAGGGGGCTCTCTAGTTTTAGGTTAGAATGTGGAAACTTTTTCAACAGGTCGTTTCTAGGACTTGCTTCCAAGTTTACCAAATTCTGGAAGCGGCAAATGTAGGGTTTATATTTATTTTAACTAACATTTATTTTAATTTTAAGCTATCTCTCCTGTCAAGCCTTACTTTCCCCTAGAATTGCCAATGCCAGAGTATGTAAATCATAGTAGAACGCGCAGAGTATTCAAATTTTAGCAGAAATAATTGAGTTTAAATAGAAGGGAAACGAGATTGTAAGTGTGCTTCTTGAATCACGAGCGTGAAGGTTGCTTGGTGGAAAGTTTAAGAACCGCGCGTTTCGGCCTGTGTGCCTATTTCGACAGTTCGTTGAATCTTTCAAATTCTTAATCAGAAAGTTTGCTGAATCTCAGCTGTATCTTAGAACGCGGTTAAGTTAGTTACGATTATAGAGCCTCGTAGGTAGTGACTTCGTTATTTATTCATCCTGTCATTTATTTTTACTTGCATTTTTGTCTATTTTGTTCAACCGCCGAGTAGGCGTAGTTTGTGAGCGTCAAGTGAACGCAACTGTGATTTCTAAAGTGAAATAAAAAGCAAGGTCAACCCTTCTTAAGAGTTTGTGTAATTTCCATTTCATAGCAGTCACTAATACTGTTGCTGAAAGTTGGGGGCCTCCCGACATCATATTGGCGACCGAACACTTTACGAACTGAAATGGCCGAAAACTGGATGGAAGCTCCTGTACAATTCCAACAACAAGAAATGGCGAACCAATTAGAAGGATTTGGATACCTGGTCCAAACGATGAGAGCATCGATCAAGCCAAACGTCAATTTCGACGGAAAAATTCGGTGGCGATATTTTTAGAAGGTCTAGAAAATCATTTCCAGCTATACCCTGTGCCTGAAAGACAAAAAGTTGGCATTGCCACCTCTGCACTAAGAGGACAGGCCTCACTATGGTGGAAGAGTATAGGGAAATTTTTATTAGGAGAAATCGGAGGCCAAACATATACCTTTGAAAATTTTAAAAGATCATTATTAAAGGCCTTCCCCATAGTGAAAGACCGAGCAAAGCTAGAAGCCGAGCTATATAGTTTTTATCAACGAAATATAGAAGAGTTGACGGACTTTATTCTGCGAAAAGTTAAGCTGACGGATATGCTGTATGGAAAGAAACCTGACACGGAGATAATTGAAATAATCTTACCAAGATTGCTACCTGCTGTCCAAGATTACTTCGAAATCCGAAACCCAAGCACCTTGAAGGAACTCTTTGAGTTGGCGGTCAAATTCCAAAATCGCAGAATAGCGCAAAAAGCTAGAGGGGCATCGTATTCTCAAAGTCTCCGAAGGCAATCCTCAAATCAACAGACCGGAAACACAAATCGCTCTTATGGGGAAAAGAGCTATCAAGCCAACTCATCGAAGCTCGAAGGTCAAGGCCCAAAAAGGAAATTTGAAAACAACCGTCCGCGTACCCAGAAGACTGAAGTTGAAAGGAAAGCTTTAAACGAGTAGAGGGGCCTGTAAAAGCGAGGGTCCAGACCCCGGAAGTTTCGAAAAAACCCTCAAGAAGATACCTAAATACGGTTGTGGTAAAGAACTCACAATTACCGATTATACAAGTCCTGGTTGGCGATGTACCAGCAGAAGCCCTCATCGATACAGGGGCAGAAGGTAATTTTATGAGTGATACATTTTTCAAGATGAATTTTAATAGCTTACGATTATTTAAAAATAAAAACACAGATTCAAATTATAGCGGCGCAAGGAAAAACCTGTCAATGCATTGGGAAATTATCATTACAAATACAGGTAAAAGATGAAATCCTCAAAGTATTAATTTTTGTGGTCAAAAATTTGCAGAACCCAGTCATTTTAGGCATGAAGTTTTTAAAGGCCGCGAAGGCCAAACTGAATTTTCAGGAAAATTCGATTATGCTGGAAATGGATCGGATGGTAGTGGAGCCAGTGCAACAACCGCAAGTGGACCTTAGCCATTTGAATGGCCGTGAAAGCCAAGCCATCCAGCAAGTGGTGAGTACTTTTTCGAACTTGTTTCCAGAACGGCCTGGTAATTGTCAAATTGTTACGCATGATATACAATTAACTGCCAACAAACCCTGTAGGACTAAACTTTACCGCTATGATAAACAGAAAGAACAAATCATCGAAGAACACATTCAGGAAATGTTAAAGAACCAGATAATAACGCCCATAAATAGTGAGTACGCCAGTCCAGTCGTACTATGTAGGGAAAAGAACGAGTTTCCTCCTTCGGATAAAAGATCTTGGAGGTTTGCTATCGATTACAGAAAACTTAATAGTGTTACTAAATTCCCAGTTTACCCTTTGCCAGTTATAGAGGAAATTATTAGAAAGATTAAGCCTACGAGATACATGACTACGTTGGACTTAACGTCTGGCTACTATCAAATAGCTATGAGACCCGAAGACATACATAAAACCGCGTTTATAACAAAATCGGGCACTTATGCATTTTTACGCATGCTCTTTGGGTTGTGTGGGGCCCCGTCAACATTCCAGAGAGCTATGGACATTGTTCTAAAGCCTGTCCTAGGAAAATCAACTTTAATCTATCTAGATGATATAATTATAACGAGTAGTACGTTGGAAGAACACATTAAAGATTTGGAAGAGGTTTTTAAATTATTAAAAGAGGCTGGTCTTACAATTAACGCATCAAAATGCAAGTTCGCGACTAATAAACTTAAATATCTGGGTTATAAAATTTCGCAAAAGGGTATAGAAACTCAGGATTCAAAAATAAAAGCCATCAAGAATTTCCCACCTCCCAACACCGCCAAGAAACTTTCTTCTTTCCTTGGGTTATGTTCTTATTATCGGTCGTTTATAAAAGATTTCGCGAACATTGTTGAACCGTTGTTAGCAATTAAAAGAAAGAAAAGTAAGTTTACGTGGACAGCAGAAGCAAATACTGCATTTGAAAGGTTAAGAGAAGCACTCGTCAATGCCCCTGTTTTGAAATTCCCGGAAGGGGGCGAAAAACCTGGAAATTGCAGCAGATGCGTCGAACTATGCCTTAGGTGCGGTTCTCATGCAGAATAGCCATCCTTTGGCATTTTTTAGTAAAACTTTAAACTCTACGCAAAGGAATTATACAGCTATTGAGAGAGAAACATTAGCCGTATTAATGGCTGTACACAAATTTCGAGTTTATTTCGGCAAAGCGCCAGTAACAGTCTTTTCGGATCATGCGGTTGTTAGTAGACTTTACTCGGGGAAAAACCTAACGCCCAGGTTAATAAGATGGGCTTTAAAACTTCAATAATATAATCTAATAATTAAATATATACCGGGTAAGGAAAACAATGTTGCTGACGCACTGTCTCGAATAAAACTGGACGATGAAGGCAATGAACTCAAATGCGCTGTGTTGACTTCAAAATTTTTAGATTCTAGAGAAACAATTATTGTTGAATTGAAGGCTGATCCTGAATTTGGAAGTATCTATGCGTATTTGAAAGACCCCGAAAGCTTTGAACACACAGATATCGATGCAATAAGAAGTAGAGCAGAAAACTATGAAATAATAGATAATTTATTGTTTTATACGAAAGCAACAAACGAAAATTTCGAATATAGACCAGCAATCATAGCCTCGCTTCGATTAAGCATTTTGAAGGAATAACACGACGCGAAAACAGCGGGTCATTTAGCGGTCAGAAAAACTATAAAAAGGGTACGCGAGGCGGTATATTTCCCGCAATCATACAAAATAGTAACTGCGTATGCCAGGTCCTGCAATCAATGTCAATTAATAAATGATATTAATTACAGCCGGCCGGGTACTTAAATAGCATTCGCGCTACATTTCCGAATGAAATTTTAGGCATAGATCTTCTTGGTGCTTTTCCCCAGAGTGAGTTAAATAAAAATCGTTTTCTTTTAGTAATTGTAGATCATTTTTCAAAATGGACAGAAATTGTTCCACTTAAACGCGAGTCAGCCAAAACAGTCGCAGATGCATTCTTACACAGATACATTTTAAAATACGGTGCACCGATAAAAGTCATTAGCGATAACGGTAAACAATTCGTTAGCCAAATATTTGAAAACATTTGCACTAGACTTGGCGTACGCCATATCAAAATGTTCCGTATAGACCACAGGCAAACATCGCAGAAAGAGTTAATAAAAATATTGTAAAAATAATTAAGTTATGTTAGCACACATCACAAGCGCTGGGATGGCTGCATAAATGAGTTAGCTTATACTTTAAGAACAGCAAATCATGATATTACGGGAAAAACTCCAGCAGAATTATTTTTAGGACGGAAGTTATTTACGCCACTAGATAAATTATTCTTTGTGCAACAAAGAGAGGAAGAATTCAAACAAAAAGATATACAGAAACTCATTGATCAGGCGGTTAAAAGTTCGGATACGGCAAGAAATAGACAGAAACTTTACTATGATAGAAAACGACGTGAAGCAGATTTTAAAGTAGGGGATAAAGTTTTAAAGCGAAAATTTTCTTTATCAAGTGCCCCAGATAATTTCACTTCAAAATTGGCTGCAAAATTTGAAGGCCCCTATGTAATACAGGAAATCAAGTGGGTCGTATTGTACCTTAAGAACGAGAGAGGACAAATCTGTAAAGCAAGTCCCGACCAGGTGAAAAAATATTATAATCAAAATGATTTTGAAATCCTTAAACGTTTCTTGCAGGACTCAAGTAAAGAATCTTTGGTAAATAGGAAAAGACCAGATACAACTTTCCACAATAGAAATTCTGCGTCGAGGAAACCACTTCCAGGGCCAGATAGTCAGGAGCAAACAAGGCCGCCGTTCACGAGAAGAGAAAGACAGAAGGAGGAACGAAAAGATTGGTACCAACAGAAGAAATTCAAGCAAGAATCCAGACTAGAGGCCGCCAAGACCAGCCGTCCAGGGTCCAAACGGTAAAGACAGGAACCCGAAGACTACCACCCCAAGAGGCCGACGTACAGAGGGCAAAAAGAAAAGTCACCATGGAGGAAACTCGAAAAACCCAAAAGCGGAGATTGACTTCTATGAATTCTATAACTTGGGATCAATTCTGCCAGAAGATGATGTCGGAGTTCCAAGCATCGAAAACTCAAAGATAAGTTAAAATCTTCTATAAATTTTTTCTTTTGTTCTAAAATGTTATGCGTAAATGCGAAGTTCTATGTTTTGACGGAAGTCAATTTGTCTCGGTTGAGACTTAGTTTTGTTTTACTTTATTTACCTAAAGCAAAAGCATTATTTTAAAATCTAAGAGCAAGCAGTTCAAGTTTGTCGAAAGACTAGTTCTGTTATGTTAAAGCCAAAATTTGGCCGAAAGTAAAAATAACTTCATATTCTTGTATTAATGAAAAATTTAGTTTCAGTGCCGCCAGCTTGGCGAAGAAAGCGTGAAGTAAAATTTTATTTTTATCTTATTCATTTGATGGTAAATTGTAAAAATCATATGTATTAGAATTTTGTAAATATAGGTAAATACTTGAAAGTTATTTAAAAGTAGAATTTAGTCTAGAAACATAAAATTTTAGATGCTAAAAGTAAATGCTCGAAAGAAATGAATTCAAATTTAAGTATTAAACTGTAGATAAAATCATGCTTTAGAGCGAAAGCCTGCATGTCTAAAGATGAATGAGGGGGAATTTAGAATGAATGTGTTTTGTAGGGTTCTCCACCTACACTTGAATTTTAAGAAGGTTAAACATAGCTCATCGAGTTTCAGTATGTCGATTAAGGTGTGTCATATTTGGTTGTTGGAATTCTAACAAATCATTGTGGTTAGGGGAATTGTTGTAATACAAAAACACGAATATTCCCGTTTGACACCACACATGGTGGAGAACCAGGGTAAAGTTAAATTCATTTTTGAATACTTGAATGAATGTGAATTAAGCACTTAATTAAGGGAAATAAAAGGATCGAAAACGAAAACTTTATCCAGTGTTAAGAAAGTGTAAATCATAATGTATTTAGAAGATACTGATACTTATTCCTTCCAGAAGATTGATTGCTGAAGACCAGAAAGGATCCTAAGGATCCTGTAAGAAGATATGGTAATTTTATGCATCTACAGAAATTATTGTAATTTTATAGGAAACAGTTTTTTTTTTTTTTTTTTTATGTAAAGGGGGCTCTCTAGTTTTAGGTTAGAATGTGGAAACTTTTTCAACAGGTCGTTTCTAGGACTTGCTTCCAAGTTTACCAAATTCTGGAAGCGGCAAATGTAGGGTTTATATTTATTTTAACTAACATTTATTTTAATTTTAAGCTATCTCTCCTGTCAAGCCTTTACTTTCCCCTAGAATTGCCAATGCCAGAATATGTAAATCATAGTAGAACGCGCAGAGTATTCAAATTTTAGCAGAAATAATTGAGTTTAAATAGAAGGGAAACGAGATTGTAAGTGTGCTTCTTGAATCACGAGCGTGAAGGTTGCTTGGTGGAAAGTTTAAGAACCGCGCGTTTCGGCCTGTGTGCCTATTTCGACAGTTCGTTGAATCTTTCAAATTCTTAATCAGAAAGTTTTCTGAATCTCAGCTGTATCTTAGAACGCGGTTAAGTTAGTTACGATTATAGAGCCTCGTAGGTAGTGACTTCGTTATTTATTCATCCTGTCATTTATTTTTACTTGCATTTTTGTCTATTTTGTTCAACCGCCGAGTAGGCGTAGTTTGTGAGCGTCAAGTGAACGCAACTGTGATTTCTAAAGTGAAATAAAAAGCAAGGTCAACCCTTCTTAAGAGTTTGTGTAATTTCCATTTCATAGCAGTCACTAATACTGTTGCTGAAAGTTGGGGGCCTCCCGACATCATATTGGCGACCGAACACTTTACGAACTGAAATGGCCGAAAACTGGATGGAAGCTCCTGTACAATTCCAACAACAAGAAATGGCGAACCAATTAGAAGGATTTGGATACCTGGTCCAAACGATGAGAGCATCGATCAAGCCAAACGTCAATTTCGACGGAAAAATTCGGTGGCGATATTTTTAGAAGGTCTAGAAAATCATTTCCAGCTATACCCTGTGCCTGAAAGACAAAAAGTTGGCATTGCCACCTCTGCACTAAGAGGACAGGCCTCACTATGGTGGAAGAGTATAGGGAAATTTTTATTAGGAGAACTCGGAGGCCAAACATATACCTTTGAAAATTTCAAAACATCATTATTAAAGGCCTTCCCCATAGTGAAAGACCGAGCAAAGCTAGAAGCCGAGCTATATAGTTTTTATCAACGAAATATAGAAGAGTTGACGGACTTTATTCTGCGAAAAGTTAAGCTGACGGATATGCTGTATGGAAAGAAACCTGACACGGAGATAATTGAAATAATCTTACCAAGATTGCTACCTGCTGTCCAAGATTACTTCGAAATCCGAAACCCAAGCACCTTGAAGGAACTCTTTGAGTTGGCGGTCAAATTCCAAAATCGCAGAATAGCGCAAAAAGCTAGAGGGGCATCGTATTCTCAAAGTCTCCGAAGGCAATCCTCAAATCAACAGACCGGAAACACAAATCGCTCTTATGGGGAAAAGAGCTATCAAGCCAACTCATCGAAGCTCGAAGGTCAAGGCCCAAAAAGGAAATTTGAAAACAACCGTCCGCGTACCCAGAAGACTGAAGTTGAAAGGAAAGCTTTAAACGAGTAGAGGGGCCTGTAAAAGCGAGGGTCCAGACCCCGGAAGTTTCGAAAAAACCCTCAAGAAGATACCTAAATACGGTTGTGGTAAAGAACTCACAATTACCGATTATACCAGCAGAAGCCCTCATCGATACAGGGGCAGAAGGTAATTTTATGAGTGATACATTTTTCAAGATGAATTTTAATAGCTTACGATTATTTAAAAATAAAAACACAGATTCAAATTATAGCGGCGCAAGGAAAAACCTGTCAATGCATTGGGAAATTATCATTACAAATACAGGTAAAAGATGAAAGCCTCAAAGTATTAATTTTTGTGGTCAAAAATTTGCAGAACCCAGTCATTTTAGGCATGAAGTTTTTAAAGGCCGCGAAGGCCAAACTGAATTTTCAGGAAAATTCGATTATGCTGGAAATGGATCGGATGGTAGTGGAGCCAGTGCAACAACCGCAAGTGGACCTTAGCCATTTGAATGACCGTGAAAGCCAAGCCATCCAGCAAGTGGTGAGTACTTTTTCGAACTTGTTTCCAGAACGGCCTGGTAATTGTCAAATTGTTACGCATGATATACAATTAACTGCCAACAAACCCTGTAGGACTAAACCTTACCGCTATGATAAACAGAAAGAACAAATCATCGAAGAACACATTCAGGAAATGTTAAAGAACCAGATAATAACGCCCATAAATAGTGAGTACGCCAGTCCAGTCGTACTATGTAGGAAAAAGAACGAGTTTTCTCCTTCGGATAAAAGAGCTTGGAGGTTTGCTATCGATTACAGAAAACTTAATAGTGTTACTAAATTCCCAGTTTACCCTTTGCCGGTTATAGAGGAAATTATTAGAAAGATTAAGCCTACAAGATACATGACTACGTTGGACTTAACGTCTGGCTACTATCAAATAGCTATGAGACCCGAAGACATACATAAAACCGCGTTTATAACAAAATCGGGCACTTATGCATTTTTACGCATGCTCTTTGGGTTGTGTGGGGCCCCGTCAACATTCCAGAGAACTATGGACATTGTTCTAAAGCCTGTCCTAGGAAAATCAACTTTAATCTATCTAGATGATATAATTATAACGAGTAGTACGTTGGAAGAACACATTAAAGATTTGGAAGAGGTTTTTAAATTATTAAAAGAGGCTGGTCTTACAATTAACGCATCAAAATGCAAGTTCGCGACTAATAAACTTAAATATCTGGGTTATAAAATTTCGCAAAAGGGTATAGAAACTCAGGATTCAAAAATAAAAGCCATCAAGAATTTCCCACCTCCCAACACCGCCAAGAAACTTTCTTCTTTCCTTGGGTTATGTTCTTATTATCGGTCGTTTATAAAAGATTTCGCGAACATTGTTGAACCGTTGTTAGCAATTAAAAGAAAGAAAAGTAAGTTTACGTGGACAGCAGAAGCAAATACTGCATTTGAAAGGTTAAGAGAAGCACTCGTCAATGCCCCTGTTTTGAAATTCCCGGAAGGGGGCGAAAAACCTGGAAATTGCAGCAGATGCGTCGGACTATGCCTTAGGTGCGGTTCTCATGCAGAATAGCCATCCTTTGGCATTTTTTAGTAAAACTTTAAACTCTACGCAAAGGAATTATACAGCTATTGAGAGAGAAACATTAGCCGTATTAATGGCTGTACACAAATTTCGAGTTTATTTCGGCAAAGCGCCAGTAACAGTCTTTTCGGATCATGCGGTTGTTAGTAGACTTTACTCGGGGAAAAACCTAACGCCCAGGTTAATAAGATGGGCTTTAAAACTTCAATAATATAATCTAATAATTAAATATATACCGGGTAAGGAAAACAATGTTGCTGACGCACTGTCTCGAATAAAACTGGACGATGAAGGCAATGAACTCAAATGCGCTGTGTTGACTTCAAAATTTTTAGATTCTAGAGAAACAATTATTGTTGAATTGAAGGCTGATCCTGAATTTGGAAGTATCTATGCGTATTTGAAAGACCCCGAAAGCTTTGAACACACAGATATCGATGCAATAAGAAGTAGAGCAGAAAACTATGAAATAATAGATAATTTATTGTTTTATACGAAAGCAACAAACGAAAATTTCGAATATAGACCAGCAATCATAGCCTCGCTTCGATTAAGCATTTTGAAGGAATAACACGACGCGAAAACAGCGGGTCATTTAGCGGTCAGAAAAACTATAAAAAGGGTACGCGAGGCGGTATATTTCCCGCAATCATACAAAATAGTAACTGCGTATGCCAGGTCCTGCAATCAATGTCAATTAATAAATGATATTAATTACAGCCGGCCGGGTACTTAAATAGCATTCGCGCTACATTTCCGAATGAAATTTTAGGCATAGATCTTCTTGGTGCTTTTCCCCAGAGTGAGTTAAATAAAAATCGTTTTCTTTTAGTAATTGTAGATCATTTTTCAAAATGGACAGAAATTGTTCCACTTAAACGCGAGTCAGCCAAAACAGTCGCAGATGCATTCTTACACAGATACATTTTAAAATACGGTGCACCGATAAAAGTCATTAGCGATAACGGTAAACAATTCGTTAGCCAAATATTTGAAAACATTTGCACTAGACTTGGCGTACGCCATATCAAAATGTTCCGTATAGACCACAGGCAAACATCGCAGAAAGAGTTAATAAAAATATTGTAAAAATAATTAAGTTATGTTAGCACACATCACAAGCGCTGGGATGGCTGCATAAATGAGTTAGCTTATGCTTTAAGAACAGCAAATCATGATATTACGGAAAAAACTCCAGCAGAATTATTTTTAGGACGGAAGTTATTTACGCCACTAGATAAATTATTCTTTGTGCAACAAAGAGAGGAAGAATTCAAACAAAAAGATATACAGAAACTCATTGATCAGGCGGTTAAAAGTTCGGATACGGCAAGAAATAGACAGAAACTTTACTATGATAGAAAACGACGTGAAGCAGATTTTAAAGTAGGGGATAAAGTTTTAAAGCGAAAATTTTCTTTATCAAGTGCCCCAGATAATTTCACTTCAAAATTGGCTGCAAAATTTGAAGGCCCTTATGTAATACAGGAAATCAAGTGGGTCGTATTGTACCTTAAGAACGAGAGAGGACAAATCTGTAAAGCAAGTCCCGACCAGGTGAAAAAATATTATAATCAAAATGATTTTGAAATCCTTAAACGTTTCTTGCAGGACTCAAGTAAAGAATCTTTGGTAAATAGGAAAAGACCAGATACAACTTTCCACAATAGAAATTCTGCGTCGAGGAAACCACTTCCAGGGCCAGATAGTCAGGAGCAAACAAGGCCGCCGTTCACGAGAAGAGAAAGACAGAAGGAGGAACGAAAAGATTGGTACCAACAGAAGAAATTCAAGCAAGAATCCAGACTAGAGGCCGCCAAGACCAGCCGTCCAGGGTCCAAACGGTAAAGACAGGAACCCGAAGACTACCACCCCAAGAGGCCGACGTACAGAGGGCAAAAGAAAAGTCACCATGGAGGAAACTCGAAAAACCCAAAAGCGGAGATTGACTTCTATGAATTCTATAACTTGGGATCAATTCTGCCAGAAGATGATGTCGGAGTTCCAAGCATCGAAAACTCAAAGATAAGTTAAAATCTTCTATAAATTTTTTCTTTTGTTCTAAAATGTTATGCGTAAATGCGAAGTTCTATGTTTTGACGGAAGTCAATTTGTCTCGGTTGAGACTTAGTTTTGTTTTACTTTATTTACCTAAAGCAAAAGCATTATTTTAAAATCTAAGAGCAAGCAGTTCAAGTTTGTCGAAAGACTAGTTCTGTTATGTTAAAGCCAAAATTTGGCCGAAAGTAAAAATAACTTCATATTCTTGTATTAATGAAAAATTTAGTTTCAGTGCCGCCAGCTTGGCGAAGAAAGCGTGAAGTAAAATTTTATTTTTATCTTATTCATTTGATGGTAAATTGTAAAAATCATATGTATTAGAATTTTGTAAATATAGGTAAATACTTGAAAGTTATTTAAAAGTAGAATTTAGTCTAGAAACATAAAATTTTAGATGCTAAAAGTAAATGCTCGAAAGAAATGAATTCAAATTTAAGTATTAAACTGTAGATAAAATCATGCTTTAGAGCGAAAGCCTGCATGTCTAAAGATGAATGAGGGGGAATTTAGAATGAATGTGTTTTGTAGGGTTCTCCACCTACACTTGAATTTTAAGAAGGTTAAACATAGCTCATCGAGTTTCAGTATGTCGATTAAGGTGTGTCATATTTGGTTGTTGGAATTCTAACAAATCATTGTGGTTAGGGGAATTGTTGTAATACAAAAACACGAATATTCCCGTTTGACACCACACATGGTGGAGAACCAGGGTAAAGTTAAATTCATTTTTGAATACTTGAATGAATGTGAATTAAGCACTTAATTAAGGGAAATAAAAGGATCGAAAACGAAAACTTTATCCAGTGTTAAGAAAGTGTAAATCATAATGTATTTAGAAGATACTGATACTTATTCCTTCCAGAAGATTGATTGCTGAAGACCAGAAAGGATCCTAAGGATCCTGTAAGAAGATATGGTAATTTTATGCATCTACAGAAATTATTGTAATTTTATAGGAAACAGTTTTTTTTTTTTTTTTTATGTAAAGGGGGCTCTCTAGTTTTAGGTTAGAATGTGGAAACTTTTTCAACAGGTCGTTTCTAGGACTTGCTTCCAAGTTTACCAAATTCTGGAAGCGGCAAATGTAGGGTTTATATTTATTTTAACTAACATTTATTTTAATTTTAAGCTATCTCTCCTGTCAAGCCTTTACTTTCCCCTAGAATTGCCAATGCCAGAATATGTAAATCATAGTAGAACGCGCAGAGTATTCAAATTTTAGCAGAAATAATTGAGTTTAAATAGAAGGGAAACGAGATTGTAAGTGTGCTTCTTGAATCACGAGCGTGAAGGTTGCTTGGTGGAAAGTTTAAGAACCGCGCGTTTCGGCCTGTGTGCCTATTTCGACAGTTCGTTGAATCTTTCAAATTCTTAATCAGAAAGTTTTCTGAATCTCAGCTGTATCTTAGAACGCGGTTAAGTTAGTTACGATTATAGAGCCTCGTAGGTAGTGACTTCGTTATTTATTCATCCTGTCATTTATTTTTACTTGCATTTTTGTCTATTTTGTTCAACCGCCGAGTAGGCGTAGTTTGTGAGCGTCAAGTGAACGCAACTGTGATTTCTAAAGTGAAATAAAAAGCAAGGTCAACCCTTCTTAAGAGTTTGTGTAATTTCCATTTCATAGCAGTCACTAATACTGTTGCTGAAAGTTGGGGGCCTCCCGACATCATATTGGCGACCGAACACTTTACGAACTGAAATGGCCGAAAACTGGATGGAAGCTCCTGTACAATTCCAACAACAAGAAATGGCGAACCAATTAGAAGGATTTGGATACCTGGTCCAAACGATGAGAGCATCGATCAAGCCAAACGTCAATTTCGACGGAAAAATTCGGTGGCGATATTTTTAGAAGGTCTAGAAAATCATTTCCAGCTATACCCTGTGCCTGAAAGACAAAAAGTTGGCATTGCCACCTCTGCACTAAGAGGACAGGCCTCACTATGGTGGAAGAGTATAGGGAAATTTTTATTAGGAGAACTCGGAGGCCAAACATATACCTTTGAAAATTTCAAAACATCATTATTAAAGGCCTTCCCCATAGTGAAAGACCGAGCAAAGCTAGAAGCCGAGCTATATAGTTTTTATCAACGAAATATAGAAGAGTTGACGGACTTTATTCTGCGAAAAGTTAAGCTGACGGATATGCTGTATGGAAAGAAACCTGACACGGAGATAATTGAAATAATCTTACCAAGATTGCTACCTGCTGTCCAAGATTACTTCGAAATCCGAAACCCAAGCACCTTGAAGGAACTCTTTGAGTTGGCGGTCAAATTCCAAAATCGCAGAATAGCGCAAAAAGCTAGAGGGGCATCGTATTCTCAAAGTCTCCGAAGGCAATCCTCAAATCAACAGACCGGAAACACAAATCGCTCTTATGGGGAAAAGAGCTATCAAGCCAACTCATCGAAGCTCGAAGGTCAAGGCCCAAAAAGGAAATTTGAAAACAACCGTCCGCGTACCCAGAAGACTGAAGTTGAAAGGAAAGCTTTAAACGAGTAGAGGGGCCTGTAAAAGCGAGGGTCCAGACCCCGGAAGTTTCGAAAAAACCCTCAAGAAGATACCTAAATACGGTTGTGGTAAAGAACTCACAATTACCGATTATACCAGCAGAAGCCCTCATCGATACAGGGGCAGAAGGTAATTTTATGAGTGATACATTTTTCAAGATGAATTTTAATAGCTTACGATTATTTAAAAATAAAAACACAGATTCAAATTATAGCGGCGCAAGGAAAAACCTGTCAATGCATTGGGAAATTATCATTACAAATACAGGTAAAAGATGAAAGCCTCAAAGTATTAATTTTTGTGGTCAAAAATTTGCAGAACCCAGTCATTTTAGGCATGAAGTTTTTAAAGGCCGCGAAGGCCAAACTGAATTTTCAGGAAAATTCGATTATGCTGGAAATG
This sequence comes from Stegodyphus dumicola, assembly GCF_044657685.1. Lineage (NCBI taxonomy): Eukaryota > Metazoa > Arthropoda > Arachnida > Araneae > Eresidae > Stegodyphus > Stegodyphus dumicola. Next base: position 223,374,061 of record NC_140773.1, on the reverse strand, counting down.
GATCGGATGGTAGTGGAGCCAGTGCAACAACCGCAAGTGGACCTTAGCCATTTGAATGACCGTGAAAGCCAAGCCATCCAGCAAGTGGTGAGTACTTTTTCGAACTTGTTTCCAGAACGGCCTGGTAATTGTCAAATTGTTACGCATGATATACAATTAACTGCCAACAAACCCTGTAGGACTAAACCTTACCGCTATGATAAACAGAAAGAACAAATCATCGAAGAACACATTCAGGAAATGTTAAAGAACCAGATAATAACGCCCATAAATAGTGAGTACGCCAGTCCAGTCGTACTATGTAGGAAAAAGAACGAGTTTTCTCCTTCGGATAAAAGAGCTTGGAGGTTTGCTATCGATTACAGAAAACTTAATAGTGTTACTAAATTCCCAGTTTACCCTTTGCCGGTTATAGAGGAAATTATTAGAAAGATTAAGCCTACAAGATACATGACTACGTTGGACTTAACGTCTGGCTACTATCAAATAGCTATGAGACCCGAAGACATACATAAAACCGCGTTTATAACAAAATCGGGCACTTATGCATTTTTACGCATGCTCTTTGGGTTGTGTGGGGCCCCGTCAACATTCCAGAGAACTATGGACATTGTTCTAAAGCCTGTCCTAGGAAAATCAACTTTAATCTATCTAGATGATATAATTATAACGAGTAGTACGTTGGAAGAACACATTAAAGATTTGGAAGAGGTTTTTAAATTATTAAAAGAGGCTGGTCTTACAATTAACGCATCAAAATGCAAGTTCGCGACTAATAAACTTAAATATCTGGGTTATAAAATTTCGCAAAAGGGTATAGAAACTCAGGATTCAAAAATAAAAGCCATCAAGAATTTCCCACCTCCCAACACCGCCAAGAAACTTTCTTCTTTCCTTGGGTTATGTTCTTATTATCGGTCGTTTATAAAAGATTTCGCGAACATTGTTGAACCGTTGTTAGCAATTAAAAGAAAGAAAAGTAAGTTTACGTGGACAGCAGAAGCAAATACTGCATTTGAAAGGTTAAGAGAAGCACTCGTCAATGCCCCTGTTTTGAAATTCCCGGAAGGGGGCGAAAAACCTGGAAATTGCAGCAGATGCGTCGGACTATGCCTTAGGTGCGGTTCTCATGCAGAATAGCCATCCTTTGGCATTTTTTAGTAAAACTTTAAACTCTACGCAAAGGAATTATACAGCTATTGAGAGAGAAACATTAGCCGTATTAATGGCTGTACACAAATTTCGAGTTTATTTCGGCAAAGCGCCAGTAACAGTCTTTTCGGATCATGCGGTTGTTAGTAGACTTTACTCGGGGAAAAACCTAACGCCCAGGTTAATAAGATGGGCTTTAAAACTTCAATAATATAATCTAATAATTAAATATATACCGGGTAAGGAAAACAATGTTGCTGACGCACTGTCTCGAATAAAACTGGACGATGAAGGCAATGAACTCAAATGCGCTGTGTTGACTTCAAAATTTTTAGATTCTAGAGAAACAATTATTGTTGAATTGAAGGCTGATCCTGAATTTGGAAGTATCTATGCGTATTTGAAAGACCCCGAAAGCTTTGAACACACAGATATCGATGCAATAAGAAGTAGAGCAGAAAACTATGAAATAATAGATAATTTATTGTTTTATACGAAAGCAACAAACGAAAATTTCGAATATAGACCAGCAATCATAGCCTCGCTTCGATTAAGCATTTTGAAGGAATAACACGACGCGAAAACAGCGGGTCATTTAGCGGTCAGAAAAACTATAAAAAGGGTACGCGAGGCGGTATATTTCCCGCAATCATACAAAATAGTAACTGCGTATGCCAGGTCCTGCAATCAATGTCAATTAATAAATGATATTAATTACAGCCGGCCGGGTACTTAAATAGCATTCGCGCTACATTTCCGAATGAAATTTTAGGCATAGATCTTCTTGGTGCTTTTCCCCAGAGTGAGTTAAATAAAAATCGTTTTCTTTTAGTAATTGTAGATCATTTTTCAAAATGGACAGAAATTGTTCCACTTAAACGCGAGTCAGCCAAAACAGTCGCAGATGCATTCTTACACAGATACATTTTAAAATACGGTGCACCGATAAAAGTCATTAGCGATAACGGTAAACAATTCGTTAGCCAAATATTTGAAAACATTTGCACTAGACTTGGCGTACGCCATATCAAAATGTTCCGTATAGACCACAGGCAAACATCGCAGAAAGAGTTAATAAAAATATTGTAAAAATAATTAAGTTATGTTAGCACACATCACAAGCGCTGGGATGGCTGCATAAATGAGTTAGCTTATGCTTTAAGAACAGCAAATCATGATATTACGGAAAAAACTCCAGCAGAATTATTTTTAGGACGGAAGTTATTTACGCCACTAGATAAATTATTCTTTGTGCAACAAAGAGAGGAAGAATTCAAACAAAAAGATATACAGAAACTCATTGATCAGGCGGTTAAAAGTTCGGATACGGCAAGAAATAGACAGAAACTTTACTATGATAGAAAACGACGTGAAGCAGATTTTAAAGTAGGGGATAAAGTTTTAAAGCGAAAATTTTCTTTATCAAGTGCCCCAGATAATTTCACTTCAAAATTGGCTGCAAAATTTGAAGGCCCCTATGTAATACAGGAAATCAAGTGGGTCGTATTGTACCTTAAGAACGAGAGAGGACAAATCTGTAAAGCAAGTCCCGACCAGGTGAAAAAATATTATAATCAAAATGATTTTGAAATCCTTAAACGTTTCTTGCAGGACTCAAGTAAAGAATCTTTGGTAAATAGGAAAAGACCAGATACAACTTTCCACAATAGAAATTCTGCGTCGAGGAAACCACTTCCAGGGCCAGATAGTCAGGAGCAAACAAGGCCGCCGTTCACGAGAAGAGAAAGACAGAAGGAGGAACGAAAAGATTGGTACCAACAGAAGAAATTCAAGCAAGAATCCAGACTAGAGGCCGCCAAGACCAGCCGTCCAGGGTCCAAACGGTAAAGACAGGAACCCGAAGACTACCACCCCAAGAGGCCGACGTACAGAGGGCAAAAGAAAAGTCACCATGGAGGAAACTCGAAAAACCCAAAAGCGGAGATTGACTTCTATGAATTCTATAACTTGGGATCAATTCTGCCAGAAGATGATGTCGGAGTTCCAAGCATCGAAAACTCAAAGATAAGTTAAAATCTTCTATAAATTTTTTCTTTTGTTCTAAAATGTTATGCGTAAATGCGAAGTTCTATGTTTTGACGGAAGTCAATTTGTCTCGGTTGAGACTTAGTTTTGTTTTACTTTATTTACCTAAAGCAAAAGCATTATTTTAAAATCTAAGAGCAAGCAGTTCAAGTTTGTCGAAAGACTAGTTCTGTTATGTTAAAGCCAAAATTTGGCCGAAAGTAAAAATAACTTCATATTCTTGTATTAATGAAAAATTTAGTTTCAGTGCCGCCAGCTTGGCGAAGAAAGCGTGAAGTAAAATTTTATTTTTATCTTATTCATTTGATGGTAAATTGTAAAAATCATATGTATTAGAATTTTGTAAATATAGGTAAATACTTGAAAGTTATTTAAAAGTAGAATTTAGTCTAGAAACATAAAATTTTAGATGCTAAAAGTAAATGCTCGAAAGAAATGAATTCAAATTTAAGTATTAAACTGTAGATAAAATCATGCTTTAGAGCGAAAGCCTGCATGTCTAAAGATGAATGAGGGGGAATTTAGAATGAATGTGTTTTGTAGGGTTCTCCACCTACACTTGAATTTTAAGAAGGTTAAACATAGCTCATCGAGTTTCAGTATGTCGATTAAGGTGTGTCATATTTGGTTGTTGGAATTCTAACAAATCATTGTGGTTAGGGGAATTGTTGTAATACAAAAACACGAATATTCCCGTTTGACACCACACATGGTGGAGAACCAGGGTAAAGTTAAATTCATTTTTGAATACTTGAATGAATGTGAATTAAGCACTTAATTAAGGAAAATAAAAGGATCGAAAACGAAAACTTTATCCAGTGTTAAGAAAGTGTAAATCATAATGTATTTAGAAGATACTGATACTTATTCCTTCCAGAAGATTGATTGCTGAAGACCAGAAAGGATCCTAAGGATCCTGTAAGAAGATATGGTAATTTTATGCATCTACAGAAATTATTGTAATTTTATAGGAAACAGTTTTTTTTTTTTTTTTATGTAAAGGGGGCTCTCTAGTTTTAGGTTAGAATGTGGAAACTTTTTCAACAGGTCGTTTCTAGGACTTGCTTCCAAGTTTACCAAATTCTGGAAGCGGCAAATGTAGGGTTTATATTTATTTTAACTAACATTTATTTTAATTTTAAGCTATCTCTCCTGTCAAGCCTTTACTTTCCCCTAGAATTGCCAATGCCAGAGTATGTAAATCATAGTAGAACGCGCAGAGTATTCAAATTTTAGCAGAAATAATTGAGTTTAAATAGAAGGGAAACGAGATTGTAAGTGTGCTTCTTGAATCACGAGCGTGAAGGTTGCTTGGTGGAAAGTTTAAGAACCGCGCGTTTCGGCCTGTGTGCCTATTTCGACAGTTCGTTGAATCTTTCAAATTCTTAATCAGAAAGTTTTCTGAATCTCAGCTGTATCTTAGAACGCGGTTAAGTTAGTTACGATTATAGAGCCTCGTAGGTAGTGACTTCGTTATTTATTCATCCTGTCATTTATTTTTACTTGCATTTTTGTCTATTTTGTTCAACCGCCGAGTAGGCGTAGTTTGTGAGCGTCAAGTGAACGCAACTGTGATTTCTAAAGTGAAATAAAAAGCAAGGTCAACCCTTCTTAAGAGTTTGTGTAATTTCCATTTCATAGCAGTCACTAATACTGTTGCTGAAAGTTGGGGGCCTCCCGACATCATATTGGCGACCGAACACTTTACGAACTGAAATGGCCGAAAACTGGATGGAAGCTCCTGTACAATTCCAACAACAAGAAATGGCGAACCAATTAGAAGGATTTGGATACCTGGTCCAAACGATGAGAGCATCGATCAAGCCAAACGTCAATTTCGACGGAAAAATTCGGTGGCGATATTTTTAGAAGGTCTAGAAAATCATTTCCAGCTATACCCTGTGCCTGAAAGACAAAAAGTTGGCATTGCCACCTCTGCACTAAGAGGACAGGCCTCACTATGGTGGAAGAGTATAGGGAAATTTTTATTAGGAGAACTCGGAGGCCAAACATATAGCTTTGAAAATTTCAAAACATCATTATTAAAGGCCTTCCCCATAGTGAAAGACCGAGCAAAGCTAGAAGCCGAGCTATATAGTTTTTATCAACGAAATATAGAAGAGTTGACGGACTTTATTCTGCGAAAAGTTAAGCTGACGGATATGCTGTATGGAAAGAAACCTGACACGGAGATAATTGAAATAATCTTACCAAGATTGCTACCTGCTGTCCAAGATTACTTCGAAATCCGAAACCCAAGCACCTTGAAGGAACTCTTTGAGTTGGCGGTCAAATTCCAAAATCGCAGAATAGCGCAAAAAGCTAGAGGGGCATCGTATTCTCAAAGTCTCCGAAGGCAATCCTCAAATCAACAGACCGGAAACACAAATCGCTCTTATGGGGAAAAGAGCTATCAAGCCAACTCATCGAAGCTCGAAGGTCAAGGCCCAAAAAGGAAATTTGAAAACAACCGTCCGCGTACCCAGAAGACTGAAGTTGAAAGGAAAGCTTTAAACGAGTAGAGGGGCCTGTAAAAGCGAGGGTCCAGACCCCGGAAGTTTCGAAAAAACCCTCAAGAAGATACCTAAATACGGTTGTGGTAAAGAACTCACAATTACCGATTATACCAGCAGAAGCCCTCATCGATACAGGGGCAGAAGGTAATTTTATGAGTGATACATTTTTCAAGATGAATTTTAATAGCTTACGATTATTTAAAAATAAAAACACAGATTCAAATTATAGCGGCGCAAGGAAAAACCTGTCAATGCATTGGGAAATTATCATTACAAATACAGGTAAAAGATGAAAGCCTCAAAGTATTAATTTTTGTGGTCAAAAATTTGCAGAACCCAGTCATTTTAGGCATGAAGTTTTTAAAGGCCGCGAAGGCCAAACTGAATTTTCAGGAAAATTCGATTATGCTGGAAATGGATCGGATGGTAGTGGAGCCAGTGCAACAACCGCAAGTGGACCTTAGCCATTTGAATGACCGTGAAAGCCAAGCCATCCAGCAAGTGGTGAGTACTTTTTCGAACTTGTTTCCAGAACGGCCTGGTAATTGTCAAATTGTTACGCATGATATACAATTAACTGCCAACAAACCCTGTAGGACTAAACCTTACCGCTATGATAAACAGAAAGAACAAATCATCGAAGAACACATTCAGGAAATGTTAAAGAACCAGATAATAACGCCCATAAATAGTGAGTACGCCAGTCCAGTCGTACTATGTAGGAAAAAGAACGAGTTTTCTCCTTCGGATAAAAGAGCTTGGAGGTTTGCTATCGATTACAGAAAACTTAATAGTGTTACTAAATTCCCAGTTTACCCTTTGCCGGTTATAGAGGAAATTATTAGAAAGATTAAGCCTACAAGATACATGACTACGTTGGACTTAACGTCTGGCTACTATCAAATAGCTATGAGACCCGAAGACATACATAAAACCGCGTTTATAACAAAATCGGGCACTTATGCATTTTTACGCATGCTCTTTGGGTTGTGTGGGGCCCCGTCAACATTCCAGAGAACTATGGACATTGTTCTAAAGCCTGTCCTAGGAAAATCAACTTTAATCTATCTAGATGATATAATTATAACGAGTAGTACGTTGGAAGAACACATTAAAGACTTGGAAGAGGTTTTTAAATTATTAAAAGAGGCTGGTCTTACAATTAACGCATCAAAATGCAAGTTCGCGACTAATAAACTTAAATATCTGGGTTATAAAATTTCGAAAAAGGGTATAGAAACTCAGGATTCAAAAATAAAAGCCATCAAGAATTTCCCACCTCCCAACACCGCCAAGAAACTTTCTTCTTTCCTTGGGTTATGTTCTTATTATCGGTCGTTTATAAAAGATTTCGCGAACATTGTTGAACCGTTGTTAGCAATTAAAAGAAAGAAAAGTAAGTTTACGTGGACAGCAGAAGCAAATACTGCATTTGAAAGGTTAAGAGAAGCACTCGTCAATGCCCCTGTTTTGAAATTCCCGGAAGGGGGCGAAAAACATGGAAATTGCAGCAGATGCGTCGGACTATGCCTTAGGTGCGGTTCTCATGCAGAATAGCCATCCTTTGGCATTTTTTAGTAAAACTTTAAACTCTACGCAAAGGAATTATACAGCTATTGAGAGAGAAACATTAGCCGTATTAATGGCTGTACACAAATTTCGAGTTTATTTCGGCAAAGCGCCAGTAACAGTCTTTTCGGATCATGCGGCTGTTAGTAGACTTTACTCGGGGAAAAACCTAACGCCCAGGTTAATAAGATGGGCTTTAAAACTTCAATAATATAATCTAATAATTAAATATATACCGGGTAAGGAAAACAATGTTGCTGACGCACTGTCTCGAATAAAACTGGACGATGAAGGCAATGAACTCAAATGCGCTGTGTTGACTTCAAAATTTTTAGATTCTAGAGAAACAATTATTGTTGAATTGAAGGCTGATCCTGAATTTGGAAGTATCTATGCGTATTTGAAAGACCCCGAAAGCTTTGAACACACAGATATCGATGCAATAAGAAGTAGAGCAGAAAACTATGAAATAATAGATAATTTATTGTTTTATACGAAAGCAACAAACGAAAATTTCGAATATAGACCAGCAATCCCAGCCTCGCTTCGATTAAGCATTTTGAAGGAATTACACGACGCGAAAACAGCGGGTCATTTAGCGGTCAGAAAAACTATAAAAAGGGTACGCGAGGCGGTATATTTCTCGCAATCATACAAAATAGTAACTGCGTATGCCAGGTCCTGCAATCAATGTCAATTAATAAATGATATTAATTACAGCCGGCCGGGTACTTAAATAGCATTCGCGCTACATTTCCGAATGAAATTGTGGGCATAGATCTTCTTGGTCCTTTCCCCCAGAGTGAGTTAAATAAAAATCGTTTTCTTTTAGTAATTGTAGATCATTTTTCAAAATGGACAGAAATTGTTCCACTTAAACGCGAGTCAGCCAAAACAGTCGCAGATGCATTCTTACACAGATACATTTTAAAATACGGTGCACCGATAAAAGTCATTAGCGATAACGGTAAACAATTCGTTAGCCAAATATTTGAAAACATTTGCACTAGACTTGGCGTACGCCATATCAAAATGTTCCGTATAGACCACAGGCAAACATCGCAGAAAGAGTTAATAAAAATATTGTAAAAATAATTAAGTTATGTTAGCACACATCACAAGCGCTGGGATGGCTGCATAAATGAGTTAGCTTATGCTTTAAGAACAGCAAATCATGATATTACGGGAAAAACTCCAGCAGAATTATTTTTAGGACGGAAGTTATTTACGCCACTAGATAAATTATTCTTTGTGCAACAAAGAGAGGAAGAATTCAAACAGAAAGATATACAGAAACTCATTGATCAGGCGGTTAAAAGTTCGGATACGGCAAGAAATAGACAGAAACTTTACTATGATAGAAAACGACGTGAAGCAGATTTTAAAGTAGGGGATAAAGTTTTAAAGCGAAAATTTTCTTTATCAAGTGCCCCAGATAATTTCACTTCAAAATTGGCTCCAAAATTTGAAGGCCCCTATGTAATACAGGAAATCAAGTGGGTCGTATTGTACCTTAAGAACGAGAGAGGACAAACCTGTAAAGCAAGTCCCGACCAGGTGAAAAAATATTATAATCAAAATGATTTTGAAATCCTTAAACGTTTCTTGCAGGACTCAAGTAAAGAATCTTTGGTAAATAGGAAAAGACCAGATACAACTTTCCACAATAGAAATTCTGCGTCGAGGAAACCACTTCCAGGGCCAGATAGTCAGGAGCAAACAAGGCCGCCGTTCACGAGAAGAAAAAGACAGAAGGAGGAACGAAAAGATTGGTACCAACAGAAGAAATTCAAGCAAGAATCCAGACTGGAGGCCGCCAAGACCAGCCCTCCAGGGGCCAAACAGAAAAGACAGGAACCCGAAGACTACCACCCCAAGAGGCCGACGTACAGAGGGCAAAAAGAAAAGTCACCATGGAGGAAACTCGAAAAACCCAAAAGCGGAGATTGACTTCTATGAATTCTATAACTTGGGATCAATTCTGCCAGAAGATGATGTCGGAGTTCCAAGCATCGAAAACTCAAAGATAAGTTAAAATCTTCTATAAATTTTTTCTTTTGTTCTGAAATGTTATGCGTAAATGCGAAGTTCTATGTTTTGACGGAAGTCAATTTGTCTCGGTTGAGACTTAGTTTTGTTTTACTTTATTTACCTAAGGCAAAAGCATTATTTTAAAATCTAAGAGCAAGCAGTTCGAGTTTGTCGAAAGACTAGTTCTGTTATGTTAAAGCCAAAATTTGGCCGAAAGTAAAAATAACTTCATATTCTTGTATTAATGAAAAATTTAGTTTCAGTGCCGCCAGCTTGGCGAAGAAAGCGTGAAGTAAAATTTTATTTTTATCTTATTCATTTGATGGTAAATTGTAAAAATCATATGTATTAGAATTTTGTAAATATAGGTAAATACTTGAAAGTTATTTAAAAGTAGAATTTAGTCTAGAAACATAAAATTTTAGATGCTAAAAGTAAATGCTCGAAAGAAATGAATTCAAATTTAAGTATTAAACTGTAGATAAAATCATGCTTTAGAGCGAAAGCCTGCATGTCTAAAGATGAATGAGGGGGAATTTAGAATGAATGTGTTTTGTAGGGTTCTCCACCTACACTTGAATTTTAAGAAGGTTAAACATAGCTCATCGAGTTTCAGTATGTCGATTAAGGTGTGTCATATTTGGTTGTTGGAATTTTAACAAATCATTGTGGTTAGGGGAAGTGTTGTAATACAAAAACACGAATATTCCCGTTTGACACCACACATGGTGGAGAACCAGGGTAAAGTTAAATTCATTTTTGAATACTTGAATGAATGTGAATTAAGCAGTTAATTAAGGAAAATAAAAGGATCGAAAACGAAAACTTTATCCAGTGTTAAGAAAGTGTAAATCATAATGTATTTAGAAGATACTGATACTTATTTCTTCCAGAAGATTCATTGCTGAAGACCAGAAAGGATCCTAAGGATCCTGTAAGAAGATATGGTAATTTTATGCATCTACAGAAATTATTGTAATTTTATAGGAAACAGTTTTTTTTTTTTATGTAAAGGGGACTCTCTAGTTTTAGGTTAGAATGTGGAAACTTTTTCAACAGGTCGTTTCTAGGACTTGCTTCCAAGTTTACCAAATTCTGGAAGCGGCAAATGTAGGGTTTATATTTATTTTAACTAACATTTATTTTAATTTTAAGCTATCTCTCCTGTCAAGCCTTTACTTTCCCCTAGAATTGCCAATGCCAGAGTATGTAAATCATAGTAGAACGCGCAGAGTATTCAAATTTTAGCAGAAGTAATTGAGTTTAAACAGAAGGGAAACGAGATTGTAAGTGTGCTTCTTGAATCACGAGCGTGAAGGTTGCTTGGTGGAAAGTTTAAGAACCGCGCGTTTCGGCCTGTGTGCCTATTTCGACAGTTCGTTGAATCTTTCAAATTCTTAATCAGAAAGTTTTCTGAATCTCAGCTGTATCTTAGAACGCGGTTAAGTTAGTTACGATTATAGAGCCTCGTAGGTAGTGACTTCGTTATTTATTCATCCTGTCATTTATTTTTACTTGCATTTTTGTCTATTTTGTTCAACCGCCGAGTAGGCGTAGTTTGTGAGCGTCAAGTGAACGCAACTGTGATTTCTAAAGTGAAATAAAAAGCAAGGTCAACCCTTCTTAAGAGTTTGTGTAATTTCCATTTCATAGCAGTCACTAATACTGTTGCTGAAAGTTGGGGGCCTCCCGACATCATATTGGCGACCGAACACTTTACGAACTGAAATGGCCGAAAACTGGATGGAAGCTCCTGTACAATTCCAACAACAAGAAATGGCGAACCAATTAGAAGGATTTGGATACCTGGTCCAAACGATGAGAGCATCGATCAAGCCAAACGTCAATTTCGACGGAAAAATTCGGTGGCGATATTTTTAGAAGGTCTAGAAAATCATTTCCAGCTATACCCTGTGCCTGAAAGACAAAAAGTTGGCATTGCCACCTCTGCACTAAGAGGACAGGCCTCACTATGGTGGAAGAGTATAGGGAAATTTTTATTAGGAGAACTCGGAGGCCAAACATATACCTTTGAAAATTTCAAAAGATCATTATTAAAGGCCTTCCCCATAGTGAAAGACCGAGCAAAGCTAGAAGCCGAGCTATATAGTTTTTATCAACGAAATATAGAAGAGTTGACGGACTTTATTCTGCGAAAAGTTAAGCTGACGGATATGCTGTATGGAAAGAAACCTGACACGGAGATAATTGAAATAATCTTACCAAGATTGCTACCTGCTGTCCAAGATTACTTCGAAATCCGAAACCCAACACCTTGAAGGAACTCTTTGAGTTGGCGGTCAAATTCCAAAATCGCAGAATAGCGCAAAACGCTAGAGGGGCATCGTATTCTCAAAGTCTCCGAAGGCAATCCTCAAATCAACAGACCGGAAACACAAATCGCTCTTATGGGGAAAAGAGCTATCAAGCCAACTCATCGAAGCTCGAAGGTCAAGGCCCAAAATGGAAATTTGAAAACAACCGTCCGCGTACCCAGAAGACTGAAGTTGAAAGGAAAGCTTTAAACGAGTAGAGGGGCCTGTAAAAGCGAGGGTCCAGACCCCGGAAGTTTCGAAAAAACCCTCAAGAAGATACCTAAATACGGTTGTGGTAAAGAACTCACAATTACCGATTATACAAGTCCTGGTTGGCGATGTACCAGCAGAAGCCCTCATCGATACAGGGGCAGAAGGTAATTTTATGAGTGATACATTTTTCAAGATGAATTTTAATAGCTTACGATTATTTAAAAATAAAAACACAGATTCAAATTATAGCGGCGCAAGGAAAAACCTGTCAATGCATTGGGAAATTGTCATTACAAATACAGGTAAAAGATGAAAGCCTCAAAGTATTAATTTTTGTGGTCAAAAATTTGCAGAACCCAGTCATTTTAGGCATGAAGTTTTTAAAGGCCGCGAAGGCCAAACTGAATTTTCAGGAAAATTCGATTATGCTGGAAATGGATCGGATGGTAGTGGAGCCAGTGCAACAACCGCAAGTGGACGTTAGCCATTTGAATGACTGTGAAAGCCAAGCCATCCAGCAAGTGGTGAGTACTTTTTCGAACTTGTTTCCAGAACGGCCTGTTAATTGTCAAATTGTTACGCATGATATACAATTAACTGCGAACAAACCCTGTAGGACTAAACCTTACCGCTATGATAAACAGAAAGAACAAATCATCGAAGAACACATTCAGGAAATGTTAAAGAACCAGATAATAACGCCCATAAATAGTGAGTACGCCAGTCCAGTCGTACTATGTAGGAAAAAGAACGAGTTTCCTCCTTCGGATAAAAGAGCTTGGAGGTTTGCTATCGATTACAGAAAACTTAATAGTGTTACTAAATTCCCAGTTTACCCTTTGCCGGTTATAGAGGAAATTATTAGAAAGATTAAGCCTACGAGATACATGACTACGTTGGACTTAACGTCTGGCTACTATCAAATAGCTATGAGACCCAAAGACATACATAAAACCGCGTTTATAACAAAATCGGGCACTTATGCATTTTTACGCATGCTCTTTGGGTTGTGTGGGGCCCCGTCAACATTCCAGAGAACTATGGACATTGTTCTAAAGCCTGTCCTAGGAAAATCAACTTTAATCTATCTAGATGATATAATTATAACGAGTAGTACGTTGGAGGAACACATTAAAGACTTGGAAGAGGTTTTTAAATTATTAAAAGAGGCTGGTCTTACAATTAACGCATCAAAATGCAAGTTCGCGACTAATAAACTTAAATATCTGGGTTATAAAATTTCGCAAAAGGGTATAGAAACTCAGGATTCAAAAATAAAAGCCATCAAGAATTTCCCACCTCCCAACACCGCCAAGAAACTTTCTTCTTTCCTTGGGTTATGTTCTTATTATCGGTCGTTTATAAAAGATTTCGCGAACATTGTTGAACCGTTGTTAGCAATTAAAAGAAAGAAAAGTAAGTTTACGTGGACAGCAGAAGCAAATACTGCATTTGAAAGGTTAAGAGAAGCACTCGTCAATGCCCCTGTTTTGAAATTCCCGGAAGGGGGCGAAAAACCTGGAAATTGCAGCAGATGCGTCGGACTATGCCTTAGGTGCGGTTCTCATGCAGAATAGCCATCCTTTGGCATTTTTTAGTAAAACTTTAAACTCTACGCAAAGGAATTATACAGCTATTGAGAGAGAAACATTAGCCGTATTAATGGCTGTACACAAATTTCGAGTTTATTTCGGCAAAGCGCCAGTAACAGTCTTTTCGGATCATGCGGCTGTTAGTAGACTTTACTCGGGGAAAAACCTAACGCCCAGGTTAATAAGATGGGCTTTAAAACTTCAATAATATAATCTAATAATTAAATATATACCGGGTAAGGAAAACAATGTTGCTGACGCACTGTCTCGAATAAAACTGGACGATGAAGGCAATGAACTCAAATGCGCTGTGTTGACTTCAAAATTTTTAGATTCTAGAGAAACAATTATTGTTGAATTGAAGGCTGATCCTGAATTTGGAAGTATCTATGCGTATTTGAAAGACCCCGAAAGCTTTGAACACACAGATATCGATGCAATAAGAAGTAGAGCAGAAAACTATGAAATAATAGATAATTTATTGTTTTATACGAAAGCAACAAACGAAAATTTCGAATATAGACCAGCAATCCCAGCCTCGCTTCGATTAAGCATTTTGAAGGAATTACACGACGCGAAAACAGCGGGTCATTTAGCGGTCAGAAAAACTATAAAAAGGGTACGCGAGGCGGTATATTTCCCGCAATCATACAAAATAGTAACTGCGTATGCCAGGTCCTGCAATCAATGTCAATTAATAAATGATATTAATTACAGCCGGCCGGGTACTTAAATAGCATTCGCGCTACATTTCCGAATGAAATTGTAGGCATAGATCTTCTTGGTCCTTTCCCCCAGAGTGAGTTAAATAAAAATCGTTTTCTTTTAGTAATTGTAGATCATTTTTCAAAATGGACAGAAATTGTTCCACTTAAACGCGAGTCAGCCAAAACAGTCGCAGATGCATTCTTACACAGATACATTTTAAAATACGGTGCACCGATAAAAGTCATTAGCGATAACGGTAAACAATTCGTTAGCCAAATATTTGAAAACATTTGCACTAGACTTGGCGTACGCCATATCAAAATGTTCCGTATAGACCACAGGCAAACATCGCAGAAAGAGTTAATAAAAATATTGTAAAAATAATTAAGTTATGTTAGCACACATCACAAGCGCTGGGATGGCTGCATAAATGAGTTAGCTTATGCTTTAAGAACAGCAAATCATGATATTACGGGAAAAACTCCAGCAGAATTATTTTTAGGACGGAAGTTATTTACGCCACTAGATAAATTATTCTTTGTGCAACAAAGAGAGGAAGAATTCAAACAGAAAGATATACAGAAACTCATTGATCAGGCGGTTAAAAGTTCGGATACGGCAAGAAATAGACAGAAACTTTACTATGATAGAAAACGACGTGAAGCAGATTTTAAAGTAGGGGATAAAGTTTTAAAGCGAAAATTTTCTTTATCAAGTGCCCCAGATAATTTCACTTCAAAATTGGCTCCAAAATTTGAAGGCCCCTATGTAATACAGGAAATCAAGTGGGTCGTATTGTACCTTAAGAACGAGAGAGGACAAACCTGTAAAGCAAGTCCCGACCAGGTGAAAAAATATTATAATCAAAATGATTTTGAAATCCTTAAACGTTTCTTGCAGGACTCAAGTAAAGAAACTTTGGTAAATAGGAAAAGACCAGATACAACTTTCCACAATAGAAATTCTGCGTCGAGGAAACCACTTCCAGGGCCAGATAGTCAGGAGCAAACAAGGCCGCCGTTCACGAGAAGAAAAAGACAGAAGGAGGAACGAAAAGATTGGTACCAACAGAAGAAATTCAAGCAAGAATCCAGACTGGAGGCCGCCAAGACCAGCCGTCCAGGGGCCAAACGGAAAAGACAGGAACCCGAAGACTACCACCCCAAGAGGCCGACGTACAGAGGGCAAAAAGAAAAGTCACCATGGAGGAAACTCGAAAAACCCAAAAGCGGAGATTGACTTCTATGAATTCTATAACTTGGGATGAATTCTGCCAGAAGATGATGTCGGAGTTCCAAGCATCGAAAACTCAAAGATAAGTTAAAATCTTCTATAAATTTTTTCTTTTGTTCTGAAATGTTATGCGTAAATGCGAAGTTCTATGTTTTGACGGAAGTCAATTTGTCTCGGTTGAGACTTAGTTTTGTTTTACTTTATTTACCTAAGGCAAAAGCATTATTTTAAAATCTAAGAGCAAGCAGTTCGAGTTTGTCGAAAGACTAGTTCTGTTATGTTAAAGCCAAAATTTGGCCGAAAGTAAAAATAACTTCATATTCTTGTATTAATGAAAAATTTAGTTTCAGTGCCCCCAGCTTGGCGAAGAAAGCGTGAAGTAAAATTTTATTTTTATCTTATTCATTGGATGGTAAATTGTAAAAATCATATGTATTAGAATTTTGTAAATATAGGTAAATACTTGAAAGTTATTTAAAAGTAGAATTTAGTCTAGAAACATAAAATTTTAGATGCTAAAAGTAAATGCTCGAAAGAAATGAATTCAAATTTAAGTATTAAACTGTAGATAAAATCATGCTTTAGAGCGAAAGCCTGCATGTCTAAAGATGAATGAGGGGGAATTTAGAATGAATGTGTTTTGTAGGGTTCTCCACCTACACTTGAATTTTAAGAAGGTTAAACATAGCTCATCGAGTTTCAGTATGTCGATTAAGGTGTGTCATATTTGGTTGTTGGAATTCTAACAAATCATTGTGGTTAGGGGAAGTGTTGTAATACAAAAACACGAATATTCCCGTTTGACACCACACATGGTGGAGAACCAGGGTAAAGTTAAATTCATTTTTGAATACTTGAATGAATGTGAATTAAGCACTTAATTAAGGAAAATAAAAGGATCGAAAACGAAAACTTTATCCAGTGTTAAGAAAGTGTAAATCATAATGTATTTAGAAGATACTGATACTTATTTCTTCCAGAAGATTCATTGCTGAAGACCAGAAAGGATTCTAAGGATCCTGTAAGAAGATATGGTAATTTTATGCATCTACAGAAATTATTGTAATTTTATAGGAAACAGTTTTTTTTTTATGTAAAGGGGACTCTCTAGTTTTAGGTTAGAATGTGGAAACTTTTTCAACAGGTCGTTTCTAGGACTTGCTTCCAAGTTTACGAAATTCTGGAAGCGGCAAATGTAGGGTTTATATTTATTTTAACTAACATTTATTTTAATTTTAAGCTATCTCTCCTGTCAAGCCTTTACTTTCCCCTAGAATTGCCAATGCCAGAGTATGTAAATCATAGTAGAACGCGCAGAGTATTCAAATTTTAGCAGAAGTAATTGAGTTTAAATAGAAGGGAAACGAGATTGTAAGTGTGCTTCTTGAATCACGAGCATGAAGGTTGCTTGGTGGAAAGTTTAAGAACCGCGCGTTTCGGCCTGTGTGCCTATTTCGACAGTTCGTTGAATCTTTCAAATTCTTAATCAGAAAGTTTGCTGAATCTCAGCTGTATCTTAGAACGCGGTTAAGTTAGTTACAATTATAGAGCATCATAGGTAGTGACTTCGTTATTTATTCATCCTGTCATTTATTTTTACTTGCATTTTTGTCTATTTTGTTCAACCGCCGAGTAGGCGTAGTTTGTGAGCGTCAAGTGAACGCAACTGTGATTTCTAAAGTGAAATAAAAAGCAAGGTCAACCCTTCTTAAGAGTTTGTGTAATTTCCATTTCATAGCAGTCACTAATACTGTTGCTGAAAGTTGGGGGCCTCCCGACATCATATTGGCGACCGAACACTTTACGAACTGAAATGGCCGAAAACTGGATGGAAGCTCCTGTACAATTCCAACAACAAGAAATGGCGAACCAATTAGAAGGATTTGGATACCTGGTCCAAACGATGAGAGCATCGATCAAGCCAAACGTCAATTTCGACGGAAAAATTCGGTGGCGATATTTTTAGAAGGTCTAGAAAATCATTTCCAGCTATACCCTGTGCCTGAAAGACAAAAAGTTGGCATTGCCACCTCTGCACTAAGAGGACAGGCCTCACTATGGTGGAAGAGTATAGGGAAATTTTTATTAGGAGAACTCGGAGGCCAAACATATACCTTTGAAAATTTCAAAACATCATTATTAAAGGCCTTCCCCATAGTGAAAGACCGAGCAAAGCTAGAAGCCGAGCTATATAGTTTTTATCAACGAAATATAGAAGAGTTGACGGACTTTATTCTGCGAAAAGTTAAGCTGACGGATATGCTGTATGGAAAGAAACCTGACACGGAGATAATTGAAATAATCTTACCAAGATTGCTACCTGCTGTCCAAGATTACTTCGAAATCCGAAACCCAAGCACCTTGAAGGAACTCTTTGAGTTGGCGGTCAAATTCCAAAATCGCAGAATAGCGCAAAAAGCTAGAGGGGCATCGTATTCTCAAAGTCTCCGAAGGCAATCCTCAAATCAACAGACCGGAAACACAAATCGCTCTTATGGGGAAAAGAGCTATCAAGCCAACTCATCGAAGCTCGAAGGTCAAGGCCCAAAAAGGAAATTTGAAAACAACCGTCCGCGTACCCAGAAGACTGAAGTTGAAAGGAAAGCTTTAAACGAGTAGAGGGGCCTGTAAAAGCGAGGGTCCAGATCCCGGAAGTTTCGAAAAAACCCTCAAGAAGATACCTAAATACGGTTGTGGTAAAGAACTCACAATTACCGATTATACAAGTCCTGGTTGGCGATGTACCAGCAGAAGCCCTCATCGATACAGGGGCAGAAGGTAATTTTATGAGTGATACATTTTTCAAGATGAATTTTAATAGCTTACGATTATTTAAAAATAAAAACACAGATTCAAATTATAGCGGCGCAAGGAAAAACCTGTCAATGCATTGGGAAATTATCATTACAAATACAGGTAAAAGATGAAAGCCTCAAAGTATTAATTTTTGTGGTCAAAAATTTGCAGAACCCAGTCATTTTAGGCATGAAGTTTTTAAAGGCCGCGAAGGCCAAACTGAATTTTCAGGAAAATTCGATTATGCTGGAAATGGATCGGATGGTAGTGGAGCCAGTGCAACAACCGCAAGTGGACCTTAGCCATTTGAATGACCGTGAAAGCCAAGCCATCCAGCAAGTGGTGAGATCTTTTTCGAACTTGTTTCCAGAACGGCCTGGTAATTGTCAAATTGTTACGCATGATATACAATTAACTGCCAACAAACCCTGTAGGACTAAACCTTACCGCTATGATAAACAGAAAGAACAAATCATCGAAGAACACATTCAGGATATGTTAAAGAACCAGATAATAACGCCCATAAATAGTGAGTACGCCAGTCCAGTCGTACTATGTAGGAAAAAGAACGAGTTTCCTCCTTCGGATAAAAGAGCTTGGAGGTTTGCTATCGATTACAGAAAACTTAATAGTGTTACTAAATTCCCAGTTTACCCTTTGCCGGTTATAGAGGAAATTATTAGAAAGATTAAGCCTACGAGATACATGACTACGTTGGACTTAACGTCTGGCTACTATCAAATAGCTATGAGACCCGAAGACATACATAAAACCTCGTTTATAACAAAATCGGGCACTTATGCATTTTTTCGCATGCTCTTTGGGTTGTGTGGGGCCCCGTCAACATTCCAGAGAACTATGGACATTGTTCAAAAGCCTGTCCTAGGAAAATCAACTTTAATCTATCTAGATGATATAATTATAACGAGTAGTACGTTGGAAGAACACATTAAAGACTTGGAAGAGGTTTTTAAATTATTAAAAGAGGCTGGTCTTACAATTAACGCATCAAAATGCAAGTTCGCGACTAATAAACTTAAATATCTGGGTTATAAAATTTCGAAAAAGGGTATAGAAACTCAGGATTCAAAAATAAAAGCCATCAAGAATTTCCCACCTCCCAACACCGCCAAGAAACTTTCTTCTTTCCTTGGGTTATGTTCTTATTATCGGTCGTTTATAAAAGATTTCGCGAACATTGTTGAACCGTTGTTAGCAATTAAAAGAAAGAAAAGTAAGTTTACGTGGACAGCAGAAGCAAATACTGCATTTGAAAGGTTAAGAGAAGCACTCGTCAATGCCCCTGTTTTGAAATTCCCGGAAGGGGGCGAAAAACCTGGAAATTGCAGCAGATGCGTCGGACTATGCCTTAGGTGCGGTTCTCATGCAGAATAGCCATCCTTTGGCATTTTTTAGTAAAACTTTAAACTCTACGCAAAGGAATTATACAGCTATTGAGAGAGAAACATTAGCCGTATTAATGGCTGTACACAAATTTCGAGTTTATTTCGGCAAAGCGCCAGTAACAGTCTTTTCGGATCATGCGGCTGTTAGTAGACTTTACTCGGGGAAAAACCTAACGCCCAGGTTAATAAGATAGGCTTTAAAACTTCAATAATATAATCTAATAATTAAATATATACCGGGTAAGGAAAACAATGTTGCTGACGCACTGTCTCGAATAAAACTGGACGATGAAGGCAATGAACTCAAATGCGCTGTGTTGACTTCAAAATTTTTAGATTCTAGAGAAACAATTATTGTTGAATTGAAGGCTGATCCTGAATTTGGAAGTATCTATGCGTATTTGAAAGACCCCGAAAGCTTTGAACACACAGATATCGATGCAATAAGAAGTAGAGCAGAAAACTATGAAATAATAGATAATTTATTGTTTTATACGAAAGCAACAAACGAAAATTTCGAATATAGACCAGCAATCCCAGCCTCGCTTCGATTAAGCATTTTGAAGGAATTACACGACGCGAAAACAGCGGGTCATTTAGCGGTCAGAAAAACTATAAAAAGGGTACGCGAGGCGGTATATTTCCCGCAATCATACAAAATAGTAACTGCGTATGCCAGGTCCTGCAATCAATGTCAATTAATAAATGATATTAATTACAGCCGGCCGGGTACTTAAATAGCATTCGCGCTACATTTCCGAATGAAATTGTAGGCATAGATCTTCTTGGTCCTTTCCCCCAGAGTGAGTTAAATAAAAATCGTTTTCTTTTAGTAATTGTAGATCATTTTTCAAAATGGACAGAAATTGTTCCACTTAAACGCGAGTCAGCCAAAACAGTCGCAGATGCATTCTTACACAGATACATTTTAAAATACGGTGCACCGATAAAAGTCATTAGCGATAACGGTAAACAATTCGTTAGCCAAATATTTGAAAACATTTGCACTAGACTTGGCGTACGCCATATCAAAATGTTCCGTATAGACCACAGGCAAACATCGCAGAAAGAGTTAATAAAAATATTGTAAAAATAATTAAGTTATGTTAGCACACATCACAAGCGCTGGGATGGCTGCATAAATGAGTTAGCTTATGCTTTAAGAACAGCAAATCATGATATTACGGGAAAAACTCCAGCAGAATTATTTTTAGGACGGAAGTTATTTACGCCACTAGATAAATTATTCTTTGTGCAACAAAGAGAGGAAGAATTCAAACAGAAAGATATACAGAAACTCATTGATCAGGCGGTTAAAAGTTCGGATACGGCAAGAAATAGACAGAAACTTTACTATGATAGAAAACGACGTGAAGCAGATTTTAAAGTAGGGGATAAAGTTTTAAAGCGAAAATTTTCTTTATCAAGTGCCCCAGATAATTTCACTTCAAAATTGGCTCCAAAATTTGAAGGCCCCTATGTAATACAGGAAATCAAGTGGGTCGTATTGTACCTTAAGAACGAGAGAGGACAAACCTGTAAAGCAAGTCCCGACCAGGTGAAAAAATATTATAATCAAAATGATTTTGAAATCCTTAAACGTTTCTTGCAGGACTCAAGTAAAGAATCTTTGGTAAATAGGAAAAGACCAGATACAACTTTCCACAATAGAAATTCTGCGTCGAGGAAACCACTTCCAGGGCCAGATAGTCAGGAGCAAACAAGGCCGCCGTTCACGAGAAGAAAAAGACAGAAGGAGGAACGAAAAGATTGGTACCAACAGAAGAAATTCAAGTAAGAATCCAGACTGGAGGCCGCCAAGACCAGCCGTCCAGGGGCCAAACGGAAAAGACAGGAACCCGAAGACTACCACCCCAAGAGGCCGACGTACAGAGGGCAAAAAGAAAAGTCACCATGGAGGAAACTCGAAAAACCCAAAAGCGGAGATTGACTTCTATGAATTCTATAACTTGGGATGAATTCTGCCAGAAGATGATGTCGGAGTTCCAAGCATCGAAAACTCAAAGATAAGTTAAAATCTTCTATAAATTTTTTCTTTTGTTCTGAAATGTTATGCGTAAATGCGAAGTTCTATGTTTTGACGGAAGTCAATTTGTCTCGGTTGAGACTTAGTTTTGTTTTACTTTATTTACCTAAGGCAAAAGCATTATTTTAAAATCTAAGAGCAAGCAGTTCGAGTTTGTCGAAAGACTAGTTCTGTTATGTTAAAGCCAAAATTTGGCCGAAAGTAAAAATAACTTCATATTCTTGTATTAATGAAAAATTTACTTTCAGTGCCGCCAGCTTGGCGAAGAAAGCGTGAAGTAAAATTTTATTTTTATCTTATTCATTTGATGGTAAATTGTAAAAATCATATGTATTAGAATTTTGTAAATATAGGTAAATACTTGAAAGTTATTTAAAAGTAGAATTTAGTCTAGAAACATAAAATTTTAGATGCTAAAAGTAAATGCTCGAAAGAAATGAATTCAAATTTAAGTATTAAACTGTAGATAAAATCATGCTTTAGAGCGAAAGCCTGCATGTCTAAAGATGAATGAGGGGGAATTTAGAATGAATGTGTTTTGTAGGGTTCTCCACATACACTTGAATTTTAAGAAGGTTAAACATAGCTCATCGAGTTTCAGTATGTCGATTAAGGTGTGTCATATTTGGTTGTTGGAATTCTAACAAATCATTGTGGTTAGGGGAAGTGTTGTAATACAAAAACACGAATATTCCCGTTTGACACCACACATGGTGGAGAACCAGGGTAAAGTTAAATTCATTTTTGAATACTTGAATGAATGTGAATTAAGCAGTTAATTAAGGAAAATAAAAGGATCGAAAACGAAAACTTTATCCAGTGTTAAGAAAGTGTAAATCATAATGTATTTAGAAGATACTGATACTTATTCCTTCCAGAAGATTCATTGCTGAAGACCAGAAAGGATCCTAAGGATCCTGTAAGAAGATATGGTAATTTTATGCATCTACAGAAATTATTGTAATTTTATAGGAAACAGTTTTTTTTTTTTTTTTATGTAAAGGGGGCTCTCTAGTTTTAGGTTAGAATGTGGAAACTTTTTCAACAGGTCGTTTCTAGGACTTGCTTCCAAGTTTACCAAATTCTGGAAGCGGCAAATGTAGGGTTTATATTTATTTTAACTAACATTTATTTTAATTTTAAGCTATCTCTCCTGTCAAGCCTTTACTTTCCCCTAGAATTGCCAATGCCAGACTATGTAAATCATAGTAGAACGCGCAGAGTATTCAAATTTTAGCAGAAGTAATTGAGTTTAAATAGAAGGGAAACGAGATTGTAAGTGTGCTTCTTGAATCACGAGCGTGAAGGTTGCTTGGTGGAAAGTTTAAGAACCGCGCGTTTCGGCCTGTGTGCCTATTTCGATAGTTCGTTGAATCTTTCAAATTCTTAATCAGAAAGTTTGCTGAATCTCAGCTGTATCTTAGAACGCGGTTAAGTTAGTTACGATTATAGAGCCTCGTAGGTAGTGACTTCGTTATTTATTCATCCTGTCATTTATTTTTACTTGCATTTTTGTCTATTTTGTTCAACCGCCGAGTAGGCGTAGTTTGTGAGCGTCAAGTGAACGCAACTGTGATTTCTAAAGTGAAATAAAAAGCAAGGTCAACCCTTCTTAAGAGTTTGTGTAATTTCCAGTTCATAGCAGTCACTAATACTGTTGCTGAAAGTTGGGGGCCTCCCGACATCATATTGGCGACCGAACACTTTACGAACTGAAATGGCCGAAAACTGGATGGAAGCTCCTGTACAATTCCAACAACAAGAAATGGCGAACCAATTAGAAGGATTTGGATACCTGGTCCAAACGATGAGAGCATCGATCAAGGCAAACATCAATTTCGACGGAAAAATTCGGTGGCGTTATTTTTAGAAGGTCTAGAAAATCATTTCCAGCTATACCCTGTGCCTGAAAGACAAAAAGTTGGCATTGCCACATCTGCACTAAGAGGACAGGCCTCACTATGGTGGAAGAGTATAGGGAAATTTTTATTAGGAGAACTCGGAGGCCAAACATATACCTTTGAAATTTTCAAAAGATCATTATTAAAGGCCTTCCCCATAGTGAAAGACCGAGCAAAGCTAGAAGCTGAGCTATATAGTTTTTATCAACGAAATATAGAAGAGTTGACGGACTTTATTCTGCGAAAGGTTAAGCTGACGGATATGCTGTATGGAAAGAAACCTGACACGGAGATAATTGAAATAATCTTACCAAGATTGCTACCTGCTGTCCAAGATTACTTCGAAATCCGAAACCCAAGCACCTTGAAGGAACTCTTTGAGTTGGCGGTCAAATTCCAAAATCGCAGAATAGCGCAAAAAGCTAGAGGGGCATCGTATTCTCAAAGTCTCCGAAGGCAATCCTCAAATCAACAGACCGGAAACACAAATCGCTCTTATGGGGAAAAGAGCTATCAAGCCAACTCATCGAAGCTCGAAGGTCAAGGCCCAAAAAGGAAATTTGAAAACAACCGTCTGCGTACCCAGAAGACTGAAATTGAAAGGAAAGCTTTAAACGAGTAGAGGGACCTGTAAAAGCGAGGGTCCAGACCCCGGAAGTTTCAAAAAAACCCTCAAGAAGATACCTAAATACGGTTGTGGTAAAGAACTCACAATTACCGATTATACAAGTCCTGGTTGGCGATGTACCAGCAGAAGCCGTCATCGATACAGGGGCAGAAGGTAATTTTATGAGTGATACATTTTTCAAGATGAATTTTAATAGCTTACGATTATTTAAAAATAAAAACACAGATTCAAATTATAGCAGCGCAAGGAAAAACCTGTCAATGCATTGGGAAATTATCATTACAAATACAGGTAAAAGATGAAAGCCTCAAAGTATTAATTTTTGTGGTCAAAAATTTGCAGAACCCAGTCATTTTAGGCATGAAGTTTTTAAAGGCCGCGAAGGCCAAACTGAATTTTCAGGAAAATTCGATTATGCTGGAAATGGATCGGATGGTAGTGGAGCCAGTGCAACAACCGCAAGTGGACCTTAGCCATTTGAATGACCGTGAAAGCCAAGCCATCCAGCAAGTGGTGAGTACTTTTTCGAACTTGTTTCCAGAACGGCCTGGTAATTGTCAAATTGCTACGCATGATATACAATTAACTGCCAACAAACCCTGTAGGACTAAACCTTACCGCTATGATAAACAGAAAGAACAAATCATCGAAGAACACATTCAGGAAATGTTAAAGAACCAGATAATAACGCCCATAAATAGTGAGTACGCCAGTCCAGTCGTACTATGTAGGAAAAAGAACGAGTTTCCTCCTTCGGATAAAAGAGCTTGGAGGTTTGCTATCGATTACAGAAAACTTAATAGTGTTACTAAATTCCCAGTTTACCCTTTGCCAGTTATAGAGGAAATTATTAGAAAGATTAAGCCTACGAGATACATGACTACGTTGGACTTAACGTCTGGCTACTATCAAATAGCTATGAGACCCGAAGACATACATAAAACCGCGTTTATAACAAAATCGGGCACTTATGCATTTTTACGCATGCTCTTTGGGTTGTGTGGGGCCCCGTCAACATTCCAGAGAACTATGGGCATTGTTCTAAAGCCTGTCCTAGGAAAATCAACTTTAATCTATCTAGATGATATAATTATAACGAGTAGTACGTTGGAAGAACACATTAAAGACTTGGAAGAGGTTTTTAAATTATTAAAAGAGGCTGGTCTTACAATTAACGCATCAAAATGCAAGTTCGCGACTAATAAACTTAAATATCTGGGTTATAAAATTTCGAAAAAGGGTATAGAAACTCAGGATTCAAAAATAAAAGCCATCAAGAATTTCCCACCTCCCAACACCGCCAAGAAACTTTCTTCTTTCCTTGGGTTATGTTCTTATTATCGGTCGTTTATAAAAGATTTCGCGAACATTGTTGAACCGTTGTTAGCAATTAAAAGAAAGAAAAGTAAGTTTACGTGGACAGCAGAAGCAAATACTGCATTTGAAAGGTTAAGAGAAGCACTCGTCAATGCCCCTGTTTTGAAATTCCCGGAAGGGGGCGAAAAACCTGGAAATTGCAGCAGATGCATCGGACTATGCCTTAGGTGCGGTTCTCATGCAGAATAGCCATCCTTTGGCATTTTTTAGTAAAACTTTAAACTCTACGCAAAGGAATTATACAGCTATTGAGAGAGAAACATTAGCCGTATTAATGGCTGTACACAAATTTCGAGTTTATTTCGGCAAAGCGCCAGTAACAGTCTTTTCGGATCATGCGGCTGTTAGTAGACTTTACTCGGGGAAAAACCTAACGCCCAGGTTAATAAGATGGGCTTTAAAACTTCAATAATATAATCTAATAATTAAATATATACCGGGTAAGGAAAACAATGTTGCTGACGCACTGTCTCGAATAAAACTGGACGATGAAGGCAATGAACTCAAATGCGCTGTGTTGACTTCAAAATTTTTAGATTCTAGAGAAACAATTATTGTTGAATTGAAGGCTGATCCTGAATTTGGAAGTATCTATGCGTATTTGAAAGACCCCGAAAGCTTTGAACACACAGATATCGATGCAATAAGAAGTAGAGCAGAAAACTATGAAATAATAGATAATTTATTGTTTTATACGAAAGCAACAAACGAAAATTTCGAATATAGACCAGCAATCCCAGCCTCGCTTCGATTAAGCATTTTGAAGGAATTACACGACGCGAAAACAGCGGGTCATTTAGCGGTCAGAAAAACTATAAAAAGGGTACGCGAGGCGGTATATTTCCCGCAATCATACAAAATAGTAACTGCGTATGCCAGGTCCTGCAATCAATGTCAATTAATAAATGATATTAATTACAGCCGGCCGGGTACTTAAATAGCATTCGCGCTACATTTCCGAATGAAATTGTAGGCATAGATCTTCTTGGTCCTTTCCCCCAGAGTGAGTTAAATAAAAATCGTTTTCTTTTAGTAATTGTAGATCATTTTTCAAAATGGACAGAAATTGTTCCACTTAAACGCGAGTCAGCCAAAACAGTCGCAGATGCATTCTTACACAGATACATTTTAAAATACGGTGCACCGATAAAAGTCATTAGCGATAACGGTAAACAATTCGTTAGCCAAATATTTGAAAACATTTGCACTAGACTTGGCGTACGCCATATCAAAATGTTCCGTATAGACCACAGGCAAACATCGCAGAAAGAGTTAATAAAAATATTGTAAAAATAATTAAGTTATGTTAGCACACATCACAAGCGCTGGGATGGCTGCATAAATGAGTTAGCTTATGCTTTAAGAACAGCAAATCATGATATTACGGGAAAACCTCCAGCAGAATTATTTTTAGGACGGAAGTTATTTACGCCACTAGATAAATTATTCTTTGTGCAACAAAGAGAGGAAGAATTCAAACAAAAAGATATACAGAAACTCATTGATCAGGCGGTTAAAAGTTCGGATACGGCAAGAAATAGACAGAAACTTTACTATGATAGAAAACGACGTGAAGCAGATTTTAAGGTAGGGGATAAAGTTTTAAAGCGAAAATTTTCTTTATCAAGTGCCCCAGATAATTTCACTTCAAAATTGGCTCCAAAATTTGAAGGCCCCTATGTAATACAGGAAATCAAGTGGGTCGTATTGTACCTTAAGAACGAGAGAGGACAAACCTGTAAAGCAAGTCCCGACCAGGTGAAAAAATATTATAATCAAAATGATTTTGAAATCCTTAAACGTTTCTTGCAGGACTCAAGTAAAGAATCTTTGGTAAATAGGAAAAGACCAGATACAACTTTCCACAATAGAAATTCTGCGTCGAGGAAACCACTTCCAGGGCCAGATAGTCAGGAGCAAACAAGGCCGCCGTTCACGAGAAGAAAAAGACAGAAGGAGGAACGAAAAGATTGGTACCAACAGAAGAAATTCAAGCAAGAATCCAGACTGGAGGCCGCCAAGACCAGCCGTCCAGGGGCCAAACGGAAAAGACAGGAACCCGAAGACTACCACCCCAAGAGGCGGACGTACAGAGGGCAAAAAGAAAAGTCACCATGGAGGAAACTCGAAAAACCCAAAAGCGGAGATTGACTTCTATAAATTCTATAACTTGGGATCAATTCTGCCAGAAGATGATGTCGGAGTTCCAAGCATCGAAAACTCAAAGATAAGTTAAAATCTTCTATAAATTTTTTCTTTTGTTCTGAAATGTTATGCGTAAATGCGAAGTTCTATGTTTTGACGGAAGTCAATTTGTCTCGGTTGAGACTTAGTTTTGTTTTACTTTATTTACCTAAGGCAAAAGCATTATTTTAAAATCTAAGAGCAAGCAGTTCGAGTTTGTCGAAAGACTAGTTCTGTTATGTTAAAGCCAAAATTTGGCCGAAAGTAAAAATAACTTCATATTCTTGTATTAATGAAAAATTTAGTTTCAGTGCCGCCAGCTTGGCGAAGAAAGCGTGAAGTAAAATTTTATTTTTATCTTATTCATTTGATGGTAAATTGTAAAAATCATATGTATTAGAATTTTGTAAATATAGGTAAATACTTGAAAGTTATTTAAAAGTAGAATTTAGTCTAGAAACATAAAATTTTAGATGCTAAAAGTAAATGCTCGAAAGAAATGAATTCAAATTTAAGTATTAAACTGTAGATAAAATCATGCTTTAGAGCGAAAGCCTGCATGTCTAAAGATGAATGAGGGGGAATTTAGAATGAATGTGTTTTGTAGGGTTCTCCACCTACACTTGAATTTTAAGAAGGTTAAACATAGCTCATCGAGTTTCAGTATGTCGATTAAGGTGTGTCATATTTGGTTGTTGGAATTCTAACAAATCATTGTGGTTAGGGGAAGTGTTGTAATACAAAAACACGAATATTCCCGTTTGACACCACACATGGTGGAGAACCAGGGTAAAGTTAAATTCATTTTTGAATACTTGAATGAATGTGAATTAAGCACTTAATTAAGGAAAATAAAAGGATCGAAAACGAAAACTTTATCCAGTGTTAAGAAAGTGTAAATCATAATGTATTTAGAAGATACTGATACTTATTTCTTCCAGAAGATTGATTGCTGAAGACCAGAAAGGATCCTAAGGATCCTGTAAGAAGATATGGTAATTTTATGCATCTACAGAAATTATTGTAATTTTATAGGAAACAGTTTTTTTTTATGTAAAAGGGACTCTCTAGTTTTAGGTTAGAATGTGGAAACTTTTTCAACAGGTCGTTTCTAGGACTTGCTTCCAAGTTTACCAAATTCTGGAAGCGGCAAATGTAGGGTTTATATTTATTTTAACTAACATTTATTTTAATTTTAAGCTATCTCTCCTGTCAAGCCTTTACTTTCCCCTAGAATTGCCAATGCCAGAGTATGTAAATCATAGTAGAACGCGCAGAGTATTCAAATTTTAGCAGAAGTAATTGAGTTTAAATAGAAAGGAAACGAGATTGTAAGTGTGCTTCTTGAATCACGAGCGTGAAGGTTGCTTGGTGGAAAGTTTAAGAACCGCGCGTTTCGGCCTGTGTGCCTATTTCGACAGTTCGTTGAATCTTTCAAATTCTTAATCAGAAAGTTTGCTGAATCTCAGCTGTATCTTAGAACGCGGTTAAGTTAGTTACGATTATAGAGCCTCGTAGGTAGTGACTTCGTTATTTATTCATCCTGTCATTTATTTTTACTTGCATTTTTGTCTATTTTGTTCAACCGCCGAGTAGGCGTAGTTTGTGAGCGTCAAGTGAACGCAACTGTGATTTCTAAAGTGAAATAAAATGCAAGGTCAACCCTTCTTAAGAGTTTGTGTAATTTCCATTTCATAGCAGTCACTAATACTGTTGCTGAAAGTTGGGGGCCTCCCGACATCATATTGGCGACCGAACACTTTACGAACTGAAATGGCCGAAAACTGGATGGAAGCTCCTGTACAATTCCAACAACAAGAAATGGCGAACCAATTAGAAGGATTTGGATACCTGGTCCAAACGATGAGAGCATCGATCAAGCCAAACGTCAATTTCGACGGAAAAATTCGGTGGCGTTATTTTTAGAAGGTCTAGAAAATCATTTCCAGCTATACCCTGTGCCTGAAAGACAAAAAGTTGGCATTGCCACATCTGCACTAAGAGGACAGGCCTCACTATGGTGGAAGAGTATAGGGAAATTTTTATTAGGAGAACTCGGAGGCCAAACATATACCTTTGAAAATTTCAAAAGATCATTATTAAAGGCCTTCCCCATAGTGAAAGACCGAGCAAAGCTAGAAGCCGAGCTATATAGTTTTTATCAACGAAATATAGAAGAGTTGACGGACTTTATTCTGCGAAAAGTTAAGCTGACGGATATGCTGTATGGAAAGAAACCTGACACGGAGATAATTGAAATAATCTTACCAAGATTGCTACCTGCTGTCCAAGATTACTTCGAAATCCGAAACCCAAGCACCTTGAAGGAACTCTTTGAGTTGGCGGTCAAATTCCAAAATCGCAGAATAGCGCAAAACGCTAGAGGGGCATCGTATTCTCAAAGTCTCCGAAGGCAATCCTCAAATCAACAGACCGGAAACACAAATCGCTCTTATGGGGAAAAGAGCTATCAAGCCAACTCATCGAAGCTCGAAGGTCAAGGCCCAAAAAGGAAATTTGAAAACAACCGTCCGCGTACCCAGAAGACTGAAGTTGAAAGGAAAGCTTTAAACGAGTAGAGGGGCCTGTAAAAGCGAGGGTCCAGACCCCGGAAGTTTCGAAAAAACCCTCAAGAAGATACCTAAATACGGTTGTGGTAAAGAACTCACAATTACCGATTATACAAGTCCTGGTTGGCGATGTACCAGCAGAAGCCCTCATCGATACAGGGGCAGAAGGTAATTTTATGAGTGATATATTTTTCAAGATGAATTTTAATAGCTTACGATTATTTAAAAATAAAAACACAGATTCAAATTATAGCGGCGCAAGGAAAAACCTGTCAATGCATTGGGAAATTATCATTACAAATACAGGTAAAAGATGAAATCCTCAAAGTATTAATTTTTGTGGTCAAAAATTTGCACAACCCAGTCATTTTAGGCATGAAGTTTTTAAAGGCTGCGAAGGCCAAACTGAATTTTCAGGAAAATTCGATTATGCTGGAAATGGATCGGATGGTAGTGGAGCCAGTGCAACAACCGCAAGTGGACCTTAGCCATTTGAATGACCGTGAAAGCCAAGCCATCCAGCAAGTGGTGAGTACTTTTTCGAACTTGTTTCCAGAACGGCCTGGTAATTGTCAAATTGTTACGCATGATATACAATTAACTGCCGACACACCTTGTAGGACTAAACCTTACCGCTATGATAAACAGAAAGAACAAATCATCGAAGAACACATTCAGGAAATGTTAAAGAACCAGATAATAACGCCCATAAATAGTGAGTACGCCAGTCCAGTCGTACTATGTAGGAAAAAGAACGAGTTTCCTCCTTCGGATAAAAGAGCTTGGAGGTTTGCTATCGATTACAGAAAACTTAATAGTGTTACTAAATTCCCAGTTTACCCTTTGCCAGATATAGAGGAAATTATTAGAAAGATTAAGCCTACGAGATACATGACTACGTTGGACTTAACGTCTGGCTACTATCAA
Source organism: Stegodyphus dumicola (assembly GCF_044657685.1). Lineage (NCBI taxonomy): Eukaryota > Metazoa > Arthropoda > Arachnida > Araneae > Eresidae > Stegodyphus > Stegodyphus dumicola. Next base: position 223,342,850 of record NC_140773.1, on the reverse strand, counting down.
ATAGCTATGAGACCCGAAGACATACATAAAACCGCGTTTATAACAAAATCGGGCACTTATGCATTTTTACGCATGCTCTTTGGGTTGTGTGGGGCCCCGTCAACATTCCAGAGAGCTATGGACATTGTTCTAAAGCCTGTCCTAGGAAAATCAACTTGAATCTCTCTAGATGATATAATTATAACGAGTAGTACGTTGGAAGAACACATTAAAGACTTGGAAGAGGTTTTTAAATTATTAAAAGAGGCTGGTCTTACAATTAACGCATCAAAATGCAAGTTCGCGACTAATAAACTTAAATATCTGGGTTATAAAATTTCGAAAAAGGGTATAGAAACTCAGGATTCAAAAATAAAAGCCATCAAGAATTTCCCACCTCCCAACACCGCCAAGAAACTTTCTTCTTTCCTTGGGTTATGTTCTTATTATCGGTCGTTTATAAAAGATTTCGCGAACATTGTTGAACCGTTGTTAGCAATTAAAAGAAAGAAAAGTAAGTTTACGTGGACAGAAGAAGCAAATACTGCATTTGAAAGGTTAAGAGAAGCACTCGTCAATGCCCCTGTTTTGAAATTCCCGGAAGGGGGCGAAAAACCTGGAAATTGCAGCAGATGCGTCGGACTATGCCTTAGGTGCGGTTCTCATGCAGAATAGCCATCCTTTGGCACATTTTAGTAAAACTTTAAACTCTACGCAAAGGAATTATACAGCTATTGAGAGAGAAACATTAGCCGTATTAATGGCTGTACACAAATTTCGAGTTTATTTCGGCAAAGCGCCAGTAACAGTCTTTTCGGATCATGCGGCTGTTAGTAGACTTTACTCCGGGAAAAACCTAACGCCCAGGTTAATAAGATGGGCTTTAAAACTTCAATAATATAATCTAATAATTAAATATATACTGGGTAAGGAAAACAATGTTGCTGACGCACTGTCTCGAATAAAACTGGACGATGAAGGCAATGAACTCAAATGCGCTGTGTTGACTTCAAAATTTTTAGATTCTAGTGAAACAATTATTGTTGAATTGAAGGCTGATCCTGAATTTGGAAGTATCTATGCGTATTTGAAAGACCCCGAAAGCTTTGAACACACAGATATCGATGCAATAAGAAGTAGAGCAGAAAACTATGAAATAATAGATAATTTATTGTTTTATACGAAAGCAACAAACGAAAATTTCGAATATAAACCAGCCATCCCAGCCTCGCTTCGATTAAGCATTTTGAAGGAATTACATGACGCGAAAACAGCGGGTCATTTAGCGGTCAGAAAAACTATAAAAAGGGTACGCGAGGCGGTATATTTCCCGCAATCATACAAAATAGTAACTGCGTATGCCAGGTCCTGCAATCAATGTCAATTAATAAATGATATTAATTACAGCCGGCCGGGTACTTAAATAGCATTTGCGCTACATTTCCGAATGAAATTGTAGGCATAGATCTTCTTGGTCCTTTTCCCCAGAGTGAGTTAAATAAAAATCGTTTTCTTTTAGTAATTGTAGATCATTTTTCAAAATGGACAGAAATTGTTCCACTTAAACGCGAGTCAGCCAAAACAGTCGCAGATGCATTCTTACACAGATACATTTTAAAATACGGTGCACCGATAAAAGTCATTAGCGATAACGGTAAACAATTCGTTAGCCAAATATTTGAAAACATTTGCACTAGACTTGGCGTACGCCATATCAAAATGTTCCGTATAGACCACAGGCAAACATCGCAGAAAGAGTTAATAAAAATATTGTAAAAATAATTAAGTTATGTTAGCACACATCACAAGCGCTGGGATGGCTGCATAAATGAGTTAGCTTATGCTTTAAGAACAGCAAATCATGATATTACGGGAAAAACTCCAGCAGAATTATTTTTAGGACGGAAGTTATTTACGCCACTAGATAAATTATTCTTTGTGCAACAAAGAGAGGAAGAATTCAAACAAAAAGATATACAGAAACTCATTGATCAGGCGGTTAAAAGTTCGGATACGGCAAGAAATAGACAGAAACTTTACTATGATAGAAAACGACGTGAAGCAGATTTTAAAGTAGGGGATAAAGTTTTAAAGCGAAAATTTTCTTTATCAAGTGCCCCAGATAATTTCACTTCAAAATTGGCTCCAAAATTTGAAGGCCCCTATGTAATACAGGAAATCAAGTGGGTCGTATTGTACCTTAAGAACGAGAGAGGACAAACCTGTAAAGCAAGTCCCGACCAGGTGAAAAAATATTATAATCAAAATGATTTTGAAATCCTTAAACGTTTCTTGCAGGACTCAAGTAAAGAATCTTTGGTAAATAGGAAAAGACCAGATACAACTTTCCACAATAGAAATTCTGCGTCGAGGAAACCACTTCCAGGGCCAGATAGTCAGGAGCAAACAAGGCCGCCGTTCACGAGAAGAAAAAACAGAAGGAGGAACGAAAAGATTGGTACCAACAGAAGAAATTCAAGCAAGAATCCAGACTGGAGGCCGCCAGGACCAGCCGTCCAGGGGCCAAACGGAAAAGACAGGAACCCGAAGACTACCACCCCAAGAGGCCGACGTACAGAGGGCAAAAAGAAAAGTCACCATGGAGGAAACTCGAAAAACCCAAAAACAGAGATTGACTTCTATGAATTCTATAACTTGGTCAGAAGATAACTTCAATTCTGCCAGAAGATGATGTCGGAGTTCCAAGCATCGAAAACTCAAAGATAAGTTAAAATCTTCTATAAATTTTTTCTTTTGTTCTGAAATGTTATGCGTAAATGCGAAGTTCTATGTTTTGACGGAAGTCAATTTGTCTCGGTTGAGACTTAGTTTTGTTTTACTTTATTTACCTAAGGCAAAAGCATTATTTTAAAATCTAAGAGCAAGCAGTTCGAGTTTGTCGAAAGACTAGTTCTGTTATGTTAAAGCCAAAATTTGGCCGAAAGTAAAAATAACTTCATATTCTTGTATTAATGAAAAATTTAGTTTCAGTGCCGCCAGCTTGGCGAAGAGAGCGTGAAGTAAAATTTTATTTTTATCTTATTCATTTGATGGTAAATTGTAAAAGTCATATGTATTAGAATTTTGTAAATATAGGTAAATACTTGAAAGTTATTTAAAAGTAGAATTTAGTCTAGAAACATAAAATTTTAGATGCTAAAAATAAATGCTCGAAAGAAATGAATTCAAATTTAAGTATTAAACTGTAGATAAAATCATGCTTTAGAGCGAAAGCCTGCATGTCTAAAGATGAATGAGGGGGAATTTAGAATGAATGTGTTTTGTAGGGTTCTCCACCTACACTTGAATTTTAAGAAGGTTAAACATAGCTCATCGAGTTTCAGTATGTCGATTAAGGTGTGTCATATTTGGTTGTTGGAATTCTAACAAATCATTGTGGTTAGGGGAAGTGTTGTAATACAAAAACACGAATATTCCCGTTTGACACCACACATGGTGGAGAACCAGGGTAAAGTTAAATTCATTTTTGAATACTTGAATGAATGTGAATTAAGCAGTTAATTAAGGAAAATAAAAGGATCGAAAACGAAAACTTTATCCAGTGTTAAGAAAGTGTAAATCATAATGTATTTAGAAGATACTGATACTTATTCCTTCCAGAAGATTGATTGCTGAAGACCAGAAAGGATCCTAAGGATCCTGTAAGAAGATATGGTAATTTTATGCATCTACAGAAATTATTGTAATTTTATAGGAAACAGTTTTTTTTTTTTTTTTATGTAAAGGGGACTCTCTAGTTTTAGGTTAGAATGTGGAAACTTTTTCAACAGGTCGTTTCTAGGACTTGCTTCCAAGTTTACCAAATTCTGGAAGCGGCAAATGTAGGGTTTATATTTATTTTAACTAACATTTATTTTAATTTTAAGCTATCTCTCCTGTCAAGCCTTTACTTTCCCCTAGAATTGCCAATGCCAGAGTATGTAAATCATAGTAGAACGCGCAGAGTATTCAAATTTTAGCAGAAGTAATTGAGTTTAAATAGAAAGGAAACGAGATTGTAAGTGTGCTTCTTGAATCACGAGCGTGAAGGTTGCTTGGTGGAAAGTTTAAGAACCGCGCGTTTCGGCCTGTGTGCCTATTTCGACAGTTCGTTGAATCTTTCAAATTCTTAATCAGAAAGTTTGCTGAATCTCAGCTGTATCTTAGAACGCGGTTAAGTTAGTTACGATTATAGAGCTTCGTAGGTAGTGACTTCGTTATTTATTCATCCTGTCATTTATTTTTACTTGCATTTTTGTCTATTTTGTTCAACTGCCGGGTCGGCGTAGTTCTTGAGCGTCAAGTGAACGCAACTGTGATTTCTAAAGTGAAATAAATAGAGAGGTCAACCCTTCTTAAGAGTTTGTGTAATTTCCAGTTCATAGCAGTCACTACTACTGTTGCTGACAAGTTGGGGCCTTCCAACATCATAAACTCATTAACTGGAATTCTAACATTTCAAAAAAAGTCATTTTAAATACTCTTCGCACTCAGTAACTAAGAATCAAAAACGCTTGCAATGACGTTAACTTTTTCCAAGATGAAATTCGACTTCTACTTATTGAATAAATCTACTTATTGAAAATGGAATTTCCATAATTTCAGTTCGCCAAACACTAAGAAAGCATGCATTAGCTACAATTTGTAAATTACATGTTAACACAACGATATAATAAATTTACTATAAACCGACAGGCAGTAAATAGGAATGGCTTTTACTTGGAGTCTGCTGTAAATATCTAATTAATATCTCTGTAAAGTATATAAATAATATCTCCGAATTTATGTTTTATAGTTTTAAACAAATCTGGCACTTTCCTTTCATTGACAAAGAGCCAACTCTTTTCAGAGACGTATTAAAGCTCAATTACGTGAAGTACGTGAAGTCTCTTCATTTTTCTTTTGCTTTAGCAAGATATACTTTTAAAATAAAATTTCTTTATGACCAACAATTTCGCCATTTAATCCGCCATTTTGTTTCAACTAGGGTCCTAGGACAACGTCAACCAGTTTCACCGTATTTTCTCAGAATACGTTAATCAATACAATTGCAATTTGAATAACAGTTTTCAGTCATATACTCCCCAAAATAAGCGCTCTTATGAGTATAAACATTAAGCCCTTTTTGTTTAGCAAACCAGCTAAATTGTTCCCAACTGTAGTTTCATGATTTTTACAAAATTCGTCCACCTTCCGTTTTACACATATTCAAACTACTTACATTTTAGCTTCAGAAATGTTAGCCGTTCTTACTGTGTGTCATGATTTGCCCCATACGTAATATTTTTATGGCTCCTTTTCAAGTTTATAATTTCTCTTGATTACATCAATAATAGTTTAATTAGTATTTAAAGTAGCCCAGCTGCAAAAAATCAAGTAATTTAGCTTCGCTGTTATTTAATTGTGTTGTAAGACTCATTCGTACGTTTTCAGAATTAATCCAAAAAAATAACGATTTCGAATGTTTTTGTGCATATTTTTCTAGCTTTTTTTCTTTATCCTTTTGTAAATTATTATTTTGTATTTCTTCCTTTTTAATTTAGTTTGATTTTTAATTTACTTTTATTCTTTGCTTGTAACTAATAGAGTCCCGAATAACACGTCGGGGTAGTTCTTGGCATCATGTGACTATTCGAAGTATAATTTTGCATTTGAGAACAATTTAATAACAGCAGTTTGAGTCGCACCATGGCAGGCAGAAGGAAACATGTATTCCGTTCTCATTAATCTTCCAGGTTTAATGTTTTAAATACTAACCCCTTGAAAAGTTCTATTTTGAAGAATTAAACTTCGAAGATTCATAGTTTTTATTTGTTACTACAGTTAATACATTTTTTTTTCTAATTTTAATTGCCCTTTAATTTTTTTTCCTCTGGCTTTTTTCTCTATCCATTAACATGAGATAGTTTTACTTCCTTACACAATTTTTCCTCAGACTAAATATTCTTTTAAAATTTATTTTTAAAAAATTGCTTTTTTTACTAATTACTTTTATATACTACATACAGAAAAAGAGTGAAACGAATATATATATACATATATATTTCGTTTTCTCTAAGGGTCTAAAATTTCTAGCTACACCACTGAGTGCATAGCAATAGTAACAGAATTTTTATTCTAAATTGAAAGGTTTTCATATTGTAAAATTAATTACTTTAAAATTATAAAATAGTTTAATTAAAAACTATATATCTTTGTTAAAAATCATGTGTCGATAACTATCTAGTTCATTGCCGTATTCTTTTGTGCCATAAAATATTGTTTATTTGGCTGTATCTCCCTTCCACAGAATGATCCCCACTTAAATTACTTGATAGTCCTTCAAGAGCTTAGGATAGATGAAAACAACGCCTTGCTGCAAAATTAAAATGAATTGCGAAAACGAAAATTTCGATGAAATGAATAGGGAAAAAAGTAGTCGAAACATAGTGTAACTAAATAAAGTGTGACTTTTGAGCTTTTGAACAACTAAATAAAGTGTGACTTTTGAAGGTAAAAGAATTTAAAAACAGAATTCGATATGAGACAGGAATTATTTCGTTATTCTAATTGGAGTGCGAGTAGTATAAACATTATGATGGTTAATAAGCGCTGTTTCATGCAAAATGATATCTTTCATCAGACATGATTTTCTCTTATGCTAATAACTATTAGATGAAATAGCTACTTGAAACTAGACTTTCAATAAGTACAATGCTCACTTTAAATATGTACGCAAGTTTAACTAAAAATCGTTGTAGTGCAAAGCATAAATAATATGCTGCAAACGAAACACTTAAGATACAACATCAATAATTTATCTCTGTTTATGGTAAGAACCTTTATCAAAATTTTCTCAATTAGGCACATAAATTACATCAGCTATATTGTTAAAAAAAGGAAAGATAAACATTACTAAGAAGTAATGTATATTGTTTTTGAACATTATGCCTTTATAATTGAGAAATAGTTAAGGCTTTCTCCAGTAGAGATTTGCAGTAACTCAGTATTAAAAAAACGTCCCGCTGCGTTGATGATTAATGTTGGTAGTAAAGCAACATAAATTAATGGCAAAAAGAAACGAAACTAAGCTGCGGATAATTCTAAGTCAATTGGCCAAAATTTAAACTTAGGTTAGAGTAAATTTCAAAGAAATACTTCCCGCATTTCAAAAGAACCTGATAACGGTTTTATTTTTAATAAGTAAGGCATTTTCATCATTCTGCCAAAATTCTTTTCATGAATACAGAAGGAAATTGACGTGAAACTCAATGGTTTCAAAAGAAGTTTCATAGCTACTTTTGTATTTAAGTTAACAAATGTAAGAGAGCCATGCAGAATATTTTTATTCGTTGAAAAGGAGAAACCCATGTTATTGCTGTGAGTAGGGGGAAGAGCTGCTACTGTTAGGGCTACTTCTTTTAACTTTTCAGGAAAGAATTTTGTAAATTCTAAAAGTGGTGTCTTGCAAGAGCAATCATATTTCTCTGTTTCTTCAAAGACCGTGTAGAAATCTTTTTTGTATTTTATCATTTTTATACCTAAAGGCTCTCGGTTCTTTATTTTTATTCACTTTGCCTTGGCATTTTCAATATTATCCAAATATTTCTCAAAATCTATTTCATCACTGGAAGCTGATGATAGAGACTCAGTTGCAATGTCTGCAGTTTGACTATCCTGATTTGAATACTCAAATTGTTCTGAGAATAATTTCATTCTTAATGAAAGCTCATAGATGGCTTTCTTTGCCTTTTTAATTTGTTCGTGATGCAACAAAATCCGGTGTTTTGGATCTACATATATTGAATCCAGCAAGATCTCATTGTCTAGCAAACTAGATTCCTTCTGCAATAAACGCTCCATTTCAGAAAGAACAAACATCCCATTCTTCCATTCTCGCCTCCGGTCAATTCTTCAGATTGCAGCTTTTTTGTGGCTATATACTGTGTAGAAAGAAGAGTTTCCAATTCTGCAAGATCATTCCACATTCTTTCTGTTAATGAAACATTAGGGTTATCTACATCTTCTAAAAAAAATTCTTTATTTTAAAAACCTCTTTATCACCAATTATGTACTTTCTTATCGCGTTGCTTGATCAATAATTGCTCCTTTTCCTGCTCGCTTCCTAGGAATGGCATCAATTTTGGGAGTTCATGCTTCTATTGCTGCTTACCTAAATTTACCAGTGAGATTGGTAACTAAATGAATCAGATTAGTCACTAATCGCAAACATCACATCCATCTCCCTTCCTTATATTTATTTATTAATATGTCAAAATAGAAAATAACTATTTATGAATGTATACAGTCCATAAATAAAAATAATAAATCAGCCTTCATAATTCTTAATTAATTCATTTTAATTTCATTTCAAATTCAAACTATCTGGAGTCAAAACTGGAGTCGGAGTCGACCTGTTTTTAGCGACTCCAACTCCGACTCCTTTTACCCCAAAATCTGCCCGACTCCGATTCCGACTCAATGACTCCAACTTCGACTCCACAGCCCTGGTAAAAGGTCTCCGATTTAGAGTAGTTTGCACAGCTGTGCCTAAATATTTTTTCACTGGAGGAAAACAATAATGTGCTTCCCTGCATGCTATTAAATTAAATATTTCCGTACACCTCTATATTCAGCAAAGGTAGCTATTTTAAAACATAATATCAAAGTTCTTATAGTGCTTTCAATCATGCCTTTATGTATTCAGAAAAATAATACGTGTAAAGATTTAGAATTTTCACATGAAAACATCAAAATTATTGTACATTACGATAAAAAGCAAATAATGTAGATGTAATATGAATAGTAATGCAATTAGTGTGAAAACTTTTAGCACTAATTTTCCAAACTTCTTTTATTTGTAGTTTTTTCCCCCTTACTTTTAACAAAGCAAATCATTATTTTTTTTTCAAAATCTACTTGATTATTGAATTTAAATTCTATGGACATATTTGAAACTTTTTTCTAATAAAGAAAAACACCACATTATTTTCCCTTCCCCCACCCTCTCTCTCTCGCTTTTTTTTTAAGGTTTATTGAAACATTTTTCGCTATAACAACAGTATTTGTTAACGTTAACATAGTATTCTTAACCCTTTGACGCGCGCTATATTATTTTTAAAATTTTTTTAACTAAAAACACTAGAAATTGAATATTATGATCCTAGTGACAAATAATATACGAATTAAAAAAAAAATCTACTCCCGCCCATTAATCTGTGGGTGGTGGTTTCGCTGTGAAACCAGCGCGCGTCTAGGACTTTCAAACTTACTGAGTTAGTAGGAAAAAACAACTTACCTTTTTCCGTACGCATTTCCAATGAATGACGAAATTTGCGAATAAAAAAAAAAAAACTGCATTTAAAAATTGCATCAAATATAAATTTTTTACTTTATTTTACAAAGTATATCATCAGAAAAAAAAATTATGTAATTTTTCTGCAGCAGTGAAAACATAAGAACGTACAGAATAAAGAAATTGGGATAAATAGATGGATAAAAGCCATAAATATATCCATGGGTTTTGCATCTTCCATAGAGGTAATTTCGTCCGTTGGGCCATAATCCTCAGAAAATTGGGAAATGGATTTCACTACATTCTGCATTTTATTCCATGTTACATCTGCAATTCTGGAAGGACCTGGTAAATTTATATCATCATTTTCTGACTGATCATCACTTTCATCTTCTATATTTCCATAAGCAGGAGGGAAAGGGGTAAAGGAGTATTTCTTTCTCCTTCACTTTCATCCTCAGAGACCACTGATTCTGGATCTGAAGGTAATTCTTCAAGTAACGCTAATGCATCAGCTATTTCTAACCCTTTGCGAGGCATTTTGAATCTCAACAGTAGAAAATAAAATATTCGCAAAATATTTTAAATTTAATTAAATTTTTGCGCAATTTCTATTTTTAATTATTCAAAAATATATTTGTAATTTTTTGGAACCACACAAAATAATTTAGAAAATTACAGTACTAGCATAGAGAGCAAGCATGTTGAAAGCAGAGAAAAATCTCTGGAACGATAAATATTTTATGGGGGCAGGTGCATGTATTGTTTGGTAATATAATAACTCTGTGATTTCAAAACCCCTTATCTATATCCGGGTGAAAATAAACACTTCTATATCAAAGCAGCAAACATTACTATAAAGAGCAGTGGTTTCAGGGCGCGACCACCGAGCCTCTAGGGGAATGTGAGCATTGTAACGCAATGCTCTAGTGGGGCAGTGGTCGCGCCCTGAAACCACAAAGGAAATACCATAAATATACACAAGTTACTAATTCAGAAGTCAAACAACAAAAATCAGCGTTATATTTACCGAATTTTCCCAGGACTAGTTTCGATGGTTTTACCGAACCACCATCTTCAGCTGCAAAACCGCAAATGAACCAGATAGGAAATAATGATTAGATAAAATAAGAAAGCCTGGACAAGAATAAGCAAGTGGCGCCATCTGTTGGTGAAACCAGAACTAAAACATAATTTCTTTAAAGGCCGAAGGCAAATTTGGATTGGAATTAGGATCGTTAACTAGAACAGAAAGATTTTTATGAATGTGAAATGCCTCTAGAAAATCCAGTTCTCCAATGGAAGATGTTTTTTGAATAATTTTGGCAGCAGAAAAACTGAAAGTGTGGTTTTCGGACCAACAATGTTGAGCAACAGAAGACTTCTGTGTTTCCTTTTTTCTAACATATGCCTCATGATCCTTGACGCGAAATTTTAAGGCTCTCTTAGTTTGGCCAATGTAAATTAAATCACACTGGCAAGGAATCCTATAAATACCCCAGGAATTCATATCCGGAATGGGGTCCTTGAGTATGGAACTCGGAATTTTATTGATGGGAGAATAAACAACCCGAAAGTTAAATTTCTGCAAAATATGTGCAACTTTATAGCTAATTGATGGAAAGAAGGGAATGACAACAGAATTTTTATAATCTCCTAAAACAAGAGCGTGCCTTTTAGTGTGTTGAGATTAGAATTTTTTAACTGCTTGATTAATAATGTTGGGTGGAAAGCCCCTGTCAATAGCTATTGCTTTTAAATAATTTAGTTCTTCATCAAGGGCTAGTTTGGAGGAGCACACTTGAAGAGCACGGAAAACATAGGAATAAAATGAAGCTAACTTTTGTTTAGTCGGATGACATGATTTAAAGTGTGGTGGAAGGTAAACCGATGAAGGTTTACGGTAAACCGTAGTACTGAAGTTGGATGTGTTACGTGTGACCAGAATGTCGAGAAACGGAAGAGAATTGCAAGTCTCAAGTTCAAAAGTGAACTGAATAGCAGGATAAATAGAATTCATTGTTGAAAGAACTTTATTTAAATCATCTTTATTACCTTCAAACAGAGTAAAAGTATCGTCTACGTAGCGGAACCATGCCGGGAAGTTTAAAGTTTCAAAGAATTTTGATTCATAATAATGCATGTAGATATCAGCCAGGATGGGACTGAGAGGGCTTCCCATGGCTAATCCCTCAGTTTGCTTGTAATATTTATTTTGGAAAACAAAATGTGTTTCAAACAGAGTTGAGTGAGAGAAATTTATTCACCAGTGTCCCAGTGGAGGGTGCATTAAGATGTCTAGAAACCAGACTTCGCGAATTTCATTTCTCTTGCATCGAAATTGATGAGCTAATTTCTCTCACTCAACTCTGTTTGAAACAAACACATTTTGTTTTCCAAAATAAATATTACAAGCAAACTGAGGGATTAGCCATGGGAAGCCCCCTCAGTCCCATCCTGGCTGATATCTACATGCATTATTATGAATCAAAATTGTTTGAAACTTTAAACTTCCCGGCAAGGTTCCGCTACGTAGACGATACCTTTACTCTGTTTGAAGGTGATAAAGATGATTTAAATAAAGTTCTTTCAACAATGAATTCTATTTATCCTGCTATTCAGTTCACTTTTGAACTTGAGACTTGCAATTCTCTTCCGTTTCTCGACATTCTGGTCACACGTAACACATCCAACTTCAGTACTACGGTTTACCGTAAACCTTCATCGGTTTGCCTTCCACCACACTTTAAATCATGTCATCCGACTAAACAAAAGTTAGCTTCATTTTATTCCTATGTTTTCCGTGCTCTTCAAGTGTGCTCCTCCAAACTAGCCCTTGATGAAGAACTAAATTATTTAAAAGCAATAGCTATTGACAGGGGCTTTCCACCCAACATTATTAATCAAGCAGTTAAAAAATTCTCATCTCAACACACTAAAAGGCACACTCTTGTTTTAGGAGATTATAAAAATTCTGTTGTCATTCCCTTCTTTCCATCAATTAGCTATAAAGTTGCACATATTTTGCAGAAATTTAACTTTCGGGTTGTTTATTCTCCCATCAATAAAATTCCGAGTTCCATACTCAAGGACCCCATTCCGGATATGAATTCCTGGGGTATTTATAGGATTCCTTGCCAGTGTGGTTTAATTTACATTGGCCAAACTAAGAGAGCCTTAAAATTTCGCGTCAAGGAACATGAGGCATATGTTAGAAAAAAGGAAACACAGAAGTCTTCTGTTGCTCAACATTGTTGGTTCGAAAACCACACTTTCAGTTTTTCTGCTGCCAAAATTATTCAAAAAACATCTTCCATTGGAGAACTGGATTTTCTAGAGGCATTTCACATTCATAAAAATCTTTCTGTTCTAGTTAACGATCCTAACTCCAATCCAAATTTGCCTTCGGCCTTTAAAGAAATTATGTTTTAGTTCTGGTTTCACCAACAGATGGCGCCACTTGCTTATTCTTGTCCAGGCTTTCTTATCTTATCTAATCATTATTTCCTATCTGGTTCATTTGCGGTTTTGCAGCTGAAGATGGTGGTTCGGTAAAACCATCGAAACTAGTCCTGTGAAAATTCGGTAAATATAACGCTGATTTTTGTTGTTTGACTTCTGAATTAGTATTTATTCGGCGTGTTATTGTGTCTTAATTATACACAAGTTGTTTATATATGCAGTTTAATTATTGCTGTATTTTTATTGTTTATGATAGAAATACTGATGTGCGATAAAAAATTTTTAAATTTTAAGTTATTAATATAAACAAAAGGAAGTTATTTTGTCTCACTGAAAATGAATTTTAAAAGTCATCCGATTTAAAATACTAAGACCTAAAAAATGTATAGTTCTGCAGTAATTTTGCGTTATTTAGAGGTAAAATATAAGTAATCAATCGGTTTTCACTCAAACAGTTTGGAAACAAGAGCGGAAAAAATTTCAAAAATTGGTGGTTTCAGGGCGCGACCACCGCCCCTCAAAGGGTTTTAACACAATTTCCGAATAGGAATACGACTGGATTAAATTGTAACATTTTAATTATAATTTTTAGCTCCCAGAATTACTGAAATACTGCGGTTATTAAAAGTAGGCATTCCTAATGAAATTTCTGGCACATTTATATAATTTTAATTGCTAAGTTGTTTGTTTTTAAATATTTAGAAAGTGGAATTAGAAACTGGAAATCGAAAGGTATCCCGGATAGTTTTTTACACCTTCATTTTAGATATGAGATTACAATACTCATCACTTAGTAGGGGTTATTTTAATTTTCTAAAAGTTATTTTTTTTTAAACAGACAAACAGACTTTCCTTTAATTCCTTATTTCCCACCTACAATTTCCTGCCAGAATGAGTTTTCAGGATGGCGTTTTATGTAAATGAGCTAGAAACTAGTATTTAAGTTGAAGTCTCGGTCACTTCAGTAGAAGAGCTTAGAAGTTCTTAGTACAGCGTGTTTCTGCGTTCTGGCCACGTCTTTGCTTTAAGCCTAATCTTACTACTTTCGACAATATTGTAGCGTGCTTGTCAGTATTCGCCGGTGATACCTAATAAGGGCAAATTTTGTTAGCTATTTCTGTGCAGCTTCGGGAAGTTTTAGTTTAGTTAGGATCAGATTAGTTTCTTATTTTCTGTATTACGTTAAAGTCAAAGTAAAGGCTTTCTGTAAGCCTGAGAGGGACCATCTGTGAATCATTACTGAGTTGAATAAAGGGTAAATTTAACCCTTCTTTGGACTTTCATTTACATTAGGGAAATCTGCGATACTTCGCTACACAGTTCACAAGCATTTTAGCTTACAAGGACCGTGAATTTAGCTAGAACATTATAACTTCTTTCATTTCTATTAATTTGTTAGGATTGCTGTTCCTTCTAATTGCCTTTGGAAACATAACTGGAGTCCTGAGTACGAATAGGGAGCTTACTCAAAACTATGTTCGTGTGTGTGTAGAAGATACAACAAAGATAAGAAGGGTTAAATTTACCCTTTATTTCTCACAGCGTACAGTCGTTCCCGCACTTCGGGATACAAAGATCAGCACTTATGGTCTAAAAAGTAGAAAATAAGAAATAAACTAAATTAACTAAATAAGAACTAAACTTAGATGCTTCACAGAGACTAGTAACGCGAAGATTGGTCTCTTGTCCCTGCGTATGTAGTGAGCGAAATGCAAAAGACTATAGTATGCCTTCAAATATCAGCGAGAATTAAGTTCTGGCCTTAAAGGCATACATAAACTGACTGAAAAGAACGCGCGTGGTAGGGCAGCAAGAAGTATTTCTTGCTTAATCTTTGGATTATGGTAACTTGGCTGTTTTTTGGCGAAAATTTGGCGACCAACCCTGCTACAGCAACCTGCTAGTTTTGTTTTGGACGCCATTTTGTTTTCACAAAGTAAAGGCACTTTTTTTTTTTTTTTTACTCAACATTTTTTCTAACAATCTGCTAGCCGAATTACGCTTATACTAGAACTTTTATGGAACAAAAATGCTTAATCATGACGAAGATTAGGTGCGGAATTGGGAGAAAGTGCAGAATCACCCACTGCTTGCCGCGTTTTTAAGAATTGCACATACACGGTATCATCCATGTACACGTCGACCTATTTTCACTTAAAAAAACATCCCAGAATTGCACAAAAATGGCATTGCGCACACTCTTGACTTTATCCATGTACACTGCTCAAAAAAAAAATGGGACAGTGCTTATCTCCCGTTCTACTGGGCCGATTGACAAAATTCAAACTACGTTTTTCATGTCTCGAAAGCGCGACTTAGGATATATATTAGATTTATATATAGTACTATTCTAACATAGGTATTTTGACACAAAATCGGACTTTTTCTGAAATAACATACCAATTTTTTTACATATTTCGATTCTACGACTCAAATTATGCCAGAATACCAAGTTTTGTAAAAATCGTACGATTAGTTTTTAAAATATTAGCTCTCAAAATTTTAGCTCCTCAATGTTAATTGAATTTGGCAAATATTTATTAATATCTCTTTTTTTATTAAACTTTTTTGATTTTTTCTCTCACATTTCGAAATTTTGGTTCATTCCAAATAAAATTTACCCATTTTTTGCGTTTTATTTTTTAAATTTTTATTTTTAAATAATTTATATAGATTTTTCGAAAAAAATTTTGAATTATAACCTATAAAATTTTTACCATCATCTTAAAGTAGGTGTATTTTTAAGCATATCTGCAAAAAATTAGACTCTTTTACTTAAAATTTTCTAAGATATACACGAATTTACATAATTTCGCGTTTTGAAATTTGGTACCTTTTTTTTGAGCGATAATAACGCCAAATGTGGTCTATGGATTTTTGTTACACTTAATTGCCACAGCTATTTTTAACCTTAAACTTCAAGTAAAATTTTACGGAGAATTAATTATATGACATTTTTTCCCTCAATGATGCGTAATAAATATTTATTAATACTATATGAAAGGCTATTTTTTTAAATTATAGATGATATTATTAAAATTTTTAACTATTTTTTTTTAATTTCTCTCGTATCTTTTCTTTTTTTAAAAAATTTAAGAGTAAGTTTTTGTAAGAGTAAATTTTTACCTTCGGCGTTTTATCGTCTGCTACTTTACTTCGTTTAAATCGAATTGTCTAAAACTGAGAATTTTCGTTTGATATTTATTTGAATTTTATGACATTAACTGCATAATTTATTTCTAAACAAACTGTTGCTTTTGAAGTGGCTGAAAGAGCGGCTGATACTATTATCCATATTTTTAAAGCACAATATATTTTTATAGAAACATAATATTTAGAATAATCATTTTTTATAAAAGTCAAATTATGATATAAACATACAACCCTCTAGAGACTGAATTAATGGAAGTTCAATGGTTATGTAGAAATGATCTGCAGCTACTTAATGGCTGGATAAGTCAGCAGATTCTGTGGACAAGTAAGAATAATTATATAAACGACACCAACATTCTGGATTCAATAAACAACGAGGATACGATGTTTACTAAATGAATTAAGAAGATTTAAAACATAAAAAATCAACTCATTTTTTTTCCTAAAATGTATTTTTGTGCGTAGCGTATTTTCATTATATCCTTAAAATTCTAATTTAGAATGTAATTGTCAAGAACTGAATCTTAATTATCAGTAATATAATAAGTAATTATTGCTGTTATTAATAAATCCTTCTTATAAAGTAATTGCAAATATTTCAAAAAACTTTGTCTGAATGCAAACATTTTTCTATGCAAATATTTTTAATTTTTTATTAATCAAGATTGCACACCATATTACTTATTTCCACTTCAATTCTTACCGTCAGTTCTAGTAGAATTTACAAATCAGTTATATTTAATTAAGGATTGAATTGGATTATTTAATTATGGCAAAGCACACGAGGGCTATCTGCCTAAAGGGAGGGATGCCTTCGTGGAGGACTTTCTAAGGGAAACTGGCTCGTATACACGTTACACATGGGGAAAACCACGAAACCGCCCATGCGGCCAGCCCGTTCGCGGGATTCGAAACTCGAACCGAACTACCAGTGTTCAGCGACTTTACCGCTCGGCTGTTGGTGGGCTATTTAATTAAGGAATGACCATCTAAGTTAAGAAACAGCGTACCGTAACAACATTTCAATTATTGGTTCCGTATCTTTCATGTTACTCCCGATTGGCTAGCTACAGGATTTTTAATGAGTATTCGGATTTTACTAGTAACTTCACTTGGAAATCGCGCTTAAACTAGGTTAGTTGGTTATTTGAACATAGAAAGAACATGGGAGCTATTTGATTAAGATGCTTTCATGGAGAATCTTTGTAAAGAGAACCTAAAAAACTACGGAAACCAACCATGCAGCCTGGGTTAGACTGAGCAGCAAACAATTAGTATTTAACAATATTTTCTTTTTCAAATGCTAGCAACTGATGAGGCTCCAATTAAATCTCCAATTTAATATTTTATTTGTAAATATTTAAAATATTGTTGTATTCTTTGACACAAAAAGCAGAATTTAAGTTTTGTTAACTCGTTAGTAAACTACCAAGCCGTAGTGCAAATGAATATTCAATTTCTTTGGCAATAATTGTATTCACTTAATATTCTTGGAATATGAGCTAAAGAAGGAACGTTCTCGGAAGATTAAAGAAGTGTTTAAATCCAGTGATATTAGGTTTGTCTTACAAGCTCAGGATCAAAACGATTCTGCAATTGCCCGAGTAGTTGACTTGTAAATGAATGTGAATTAAGCAGATGACTTTTAATCTTACGTTATTCAGCCAGAAAACGTAATCCAAATGTTTTATATTGCATGACAATGCATCTTTTCATTATTCAATAACCAGTCGGAGAACCGCTTGTGTTCGGAAAATAAGTATGTATATTCAATCGTCCTGCATGTTCTTCAAATTTGTCTTCTTGTGATTTTTTTTCTTTCTCAAAAACTAAAGTTGCCTCTCAAAGGAAAGTTTTTTGACATTGAAGAGACAAAATTAATATGACATCTACTTTTAGAGGCATGTGAAAAACAGATCTCTACAAACCTTTTCTTCCATTACATGTTGTGCAGTCAGACAAAAAGTTACATCAGCGTAAATTCTATAATCTATTTTTATTACACTCTGATTACTTTATTAACATACAGTGAATATATACTAAATCTTTAACTTTAGCTTAAGTAATTCGGAATTTTTGACGGAATTGTTGTCGGAACTAGGACTTAGAAGATAAGTCAAATTAAATATTTCGATAACCCAGTAAATTCAAGTTCGAAATTTCAATATTTTATTTTCGGAGGGAGGGGAAATGTTTTCAGTTTTCGTCCATTATACTAAGTATATTTGCTTCTATTTTTTATTTTTCCATAAAAGCGAAAATTTTACGCATGGTATACATATAACGCATAGCTTCAAATTAAAATTTAATAATATACAGAGTGGTTATAATTAAAGTTCCACATTGAAACGGTCATAAAAGGAAAACTACTGGATCAAATGTTATCAAACTTGGAAATCGTGTAAAGGAGGTCATGGGAATTTATTTTCCGCGAAAAAAAGGAAGTTCGAAACCTCACCACCAGGGAGGGAAATGGCGCTGTATACAATATTGTTAAACGAAATATGGGTCGGAATCTAACTTAACCTTTTGTTAAACGGGTTTAATATGTTGTATACCCTTAAGAAACTTTGAAGTAGGCAAATTATTATTTAAAGACGTTAAATTCGATAAATGTCGAGTGCGCCATCCCTGTAAGTGAGAATTTCGTCCATGAAAACCACGAATTAGCGATTAGAAAATGTGAGATCGCAAATCACTCTCACAAGTGCGTACAATCTGGAAATCGTTTTCTTACAGATCGCTAATTTGTAATTTTTTAAGCCTGAATTCGGCACTAAAACATGAAGATACTGATTCAAAACGCTTTTAATCGATTTGGGCCAAAGAAATCTCTCATGTTATCTATCTAGTTCCATTGCATTCTCCTACTGCATTCGATTGCATAACAGTCATTTCACACCGTTTACTGTTGAATGACAGCTAGTTTTATAACTGAACCATTTTTTTCTGAAGAGCAGTCGACAGCTGGACCACTGCGATTGCAGTTCCTTAGAGCCAATATTAAAATGTTTCGTGATACATGAACTGCAGTAACGTGACATTTTAGATACTACGATTTTTATGCAGGGCTGGCCACCACCTCAAGAGTGTCGCATAGTTACTTAGGTAACATTTCACAAATGAACGTCTTATAGGCCAAAACTTCCCCTCTTCCCACCAGACCTCAACCTCTGTGACTTTTGTCTATGAGGTTATCTCAAAAGCACTGTTTATGGTGATAATCTAAACAATTTGGCAGAAATGAAAAATGTGATACACTGATAACATTCCTCCTGATATGCTATGTGTAACGTGTATACGAGCCAGTTTCCCTTAAAAAGTCCTCCACGAAGTCATCCCTCCCTTAAGGCAGATAGCCCTCGAGTGCTTTGCCGTAATCTAATAAACCAAACCAAAACCAAACCTGATATGCTAAGAGCTGCTGTTGAGAATGCAGTAACATGATTTAACTTGCTTTCGGAAAATGCTGGACGCTACATTGAACATGCTTTGTAACACGTTTCGGAAAATATTAAACACATTTTAAACAGATGTTTTCGTGTCTTATTTCATTTAACAATATTGTATACAGCGCCATTTTTCCCCTGATGGTGAGTTTTTGAACTCTTTTTTTTTCCGCCGAAAATAAATTCTCATAACCTCCTTTACACGATTCCCAAGTTTGATAACATTTGGTCCGGTAGTTTTCCTTTTATGACCATTTCAAAGTGGAACTTCAATAATAACCACCATGTAAAATAAGCTTTAAAAGTCTGACAGTTTGGTTCAAGTCCCAACTTTAAAATATATATATATAAATATAAATTTTTATATTAATTCTCTTAGAAAGCATGTTTTAAGAAGCTAATTTTTTCTCTCGCGTTATAGATTGTATAAAAAAAACATGATCTTTAATATGATTTAGATTGTTTCAGCCGATATAAGAATCGGGTTACTCTGTGGTACAGAATAAACCCTGCTGGACTGTTTTATTTCTTTGTCATTTAGCAAAAATCTTTTAATTAAATTATTTATCCTTTGGACTTCGCTTTAAACTTTATTTATAGCTAAAATGACTAGAAAATGAAAAGCTGTCTTTAGCTGAAACGCAATTCATATAATTGATATTTTAAAAAATTGACAAGAATGCAAAATGTATGGAAGTCTAGCAGTCGAAAAATCTTAATTTTCTTGTGTGAGCACTGAAAATAACTGTAGAAGGAAAGAAGAAAATTAGGGAGAAAAGTAAGCAAAAATTTGCAGGGAAATTTGGCTGTCAGACGTACCAAAATGTTCAAAAAGTTGGACGCTTTCGAATATACTTTCAGGATACTTCAAAGAATTTAGGTGTTCAAAGAGAAAACACTTGGACGAGTACACCAGCAAATACCATCAATTGAGTTTGTGTTAACAGAAAAGATAAAACGATATCATTGCAGATTAAAGTGAAGAGCGACTGGTTTTAAACTATATCGTTGTGTAAATTACGTTATAGAACATCATATCGTATCATAAATGGTGAATCCCATGATTTCCTCAGTCGAATTATTTGAAGATTCAGGAGTTTATCCAGTGATGTATGTGGATGTCACTTAAAGATGTTTTTTCCCCTTCCTGATGAACTAGCGGCCGAGCGGTAAAGTCGCTGAACACTGGTAGTTCGGTCCGAGGTTCGAATCCCGCGAACGGGCTGGCTGCATGGGCGTTTTCGTGGTTTTCCCCATGTGTAACGTGTATGCGAGCCAGTTTCCCTTAGAAAGTCCTCCAGGAAAGCATCCCTCCCCTTAGGCAGATAGCCGTAGTGTGCTTTGTCATAATAAAATAAACCAAAACCTTTTGATGAAAGCAGTCTTTCTTTTCATCTCATAGCTTCAAAATGTTTAGCCTCTAAAGACTGATAAAGGCTCTGACGAAATACTTCGTGAAGAACTTTCTAAGGGAAACCAGCTGTCATACGCGGTACACATGAGAAAATCCACGAAAACGCCCATGCAACCAGCCCGTTTACCGGGGTTCGAACCCCGGAGTGAACTACCAGTGTTCAGCAACTTTACCGCTCGGCCGTTTGTGGGCCTTTATGAAATGGAAGGCGATAACTTTATTTAAAATGATTGTCAGAAATACCAAAATGTTTCGAAAAGTTGGATACTTTTCAATATACTTTTTGAATGCTTAAAGAAACAGAGAAGAAAAATAAATTTTTTCGTAAAATTTAGTATTCTTATTTTTTTTAATTTAAAACTTTTCAATCTTATGATATTTGATTCTTGCGATTTCAAAAATAAAATATTTGACTAAAATATGAATAACATTTTAAGAAACCAAATGATAAAATTGTGTAAAGCAATGGGCACAATGATAAAACTGTTTAAAGCAGTGTATGCAAGTCATCCTAAGTTAAAATATCGGTTATACATCTCTCTTATTTATATATATTTTTTCTGAACGGAACATTGAAAGGCGTGTAAAACTGTGCTTTACTGTATTTTCTCTTTTAATATAGTATGCAGTTTTCAAACGCATCGTAGTCTGGGTTACAAAGTATTCTTCCGAAAAAAACGCAGTTCAAATAAATAAAATCAAATTCTGGAAAATTGATTTTAATAAATATATTTAAAATGCTCAGTTCGAAGGAATAAATAGAAAATTTTAAAACAATTATCTGAAGAGACAATGCAACACAAACAATTAAAATAAAAGTATAAAAATTTAAAAATGACCTAAAATAATAGCTATGACGAAAAATATATATAAAGAAAACTATTTGAAAAAAAAAATAAACGCTGCACCTTTATTTACACAGTTCAAATAGGTAAATAGAAATTTTTAAAACAGTTATTCGAAAAAAAAAAAAAAAAAACGTGCAACTTAAACAATTAAAATTAAATTCGAAAAGAAAAATTACTTAAAATAATAAGTTATAATTAAAAATATAATGTAAAGAATATTATTTGGAAAAAAGGAACGATGGTGACTTTTTTTCCTAAGGAAACTAGGTTGCCATATATTAAGAAGTTCGCCAAGTAAAGTATTCTTGGCGCAAACTGACAAAAAAGTGCCAACATAAATTTGTGAATTTCTCCGTAAATTTCGCTCCAAATTTTACAAAATTTCATATTTAGGCGTAATTTGAGTCGTAGAATCGAAATATGTAAAAAAATTGATATGTTATTTCAGAAAAAGTCCGATTTTGTGTCAAAATACCTATGTTAGAATAGTGCTATATATAAATCTAATATATATCCTAAGTCGCGCTTTCGAGACATGAAGAACGCAATTTGAATTTTGTCAATCGGCCCAGTAGATCGGGAGATATAGGACTGTCCCATTTTTTTTTTTTTGAACAGTGTACACTGCTAAAGTCCTACCTAGTAACCTTTATCGCCTTACCAAAATGTCGCCAAACTACCTGTTACCATATTCCAAAGATTTCTCTTCTTTTGGCTAAAAGCCAAATCCAAAATACTTATGCAGTTTGTAACCTCATTAGCAAAAGCAATTCTACTCGCGCTTATTCTGTCCGGAAATGGAAAATAAGAGAGGATAGCAAAGTTTTAATATAAAATAAACGTTAATAAAACTTAAAATCCTTACAAAGTAAAAATATCTTTTCCAAAAAAAAAAAGGTTTTTTTTAATAATTGATCCTTTGACAACCCTTTTTTTTTTTTTTTTTTTTTTTTTTTGCTTTCATCAATCGTTCTTTTCCACTTTCTTTTTTTTTTTTTTTTCCCCCCTTTTGTTCATTTTTAAAGCTATCTGACTTGCTTCTGCCTGAAACGGCAGAAAATAGTTCCTGTAAATGTACTCGCATTGAATTAGATTTCTTTTGTATATTTACTAAAAATACAAACGGTGTTTAATAAAGGACTAGTTCTTAGTTTGTGTCCTTACTGTAAAGTGGAATACAGGTAGTAAGCAGAGTAATTCCAGGTGATTACTTTGCATGATTTAACGAGTTCTAATCCAAAACGGCTACCAGTTCAGATATGCTGAATTCTACTGTAATCTGTAATTGCGATTAAGATTGTAACTATTATTATTTATTGTCATTTATAATTACTTTTCTACCCTTGTAATTATAATTATCTGCAACAGATATCTGTTTTTATTTGCCATTATAATTACCTGCCACAAATAGCTATTGTTATTTGCAATTATAATTATTTGCTACAATTACATTTACATTGTAATAATTATTAAAATTTAAGTATAATTACAGATAACTGTAATTATTATCGTAATCACTATATAAAACGGTCTCATGCTTGAACAGGGGCGAATTAACAGGGGGCACTTTAAAAAGTTAAGTTTATTTGTTGTAAAACTATGAAAAAGTTACATCGATCCTTAAAAAAGATATCTCTGTTTAAAAACAAAAAGTTCCGACCGACTTTATTATACGACTTTGAACTCAAAGATATTCTTTAAAGGTCTGTTTTAAATATTCTTCTTGAATAGCCTTTATAACTTAGTTTCTTCATGTCTAATTGTGTTTACTCTTTAGTTATCTATAGCATGTTTTTGTTGTTGTTGTTATTTTGTTTTTAATGATAATTTAATTTATATAACTAAGTGAATTTTTCTACAAATTAAACTACTTAAAAACACAGATAAAATCTTAACAGCATTTTTCTTTAACTAAAATATTGATAATTCTTTTTTCCTGTATTTTTTTTTCTCTTCGGATTAGCTGTGATTTTATTCATATCATCCTCAGCATTACCTCGGTTTATCGTGAGTCTATTCTAGTTGCATGCTTTTAAATTGTGTGATCTAATTAGATTGAATTACAATTAATAGCAACAGTAATTACAATTTTATTGTAATTTTAACTGTATCGTTTTTGCAATTACGAAGTAACTGCATAATCTAATAGTAATGTAACTGCAATTATATAATCTAATTATAGTTGTAATTATAATTGTAATTTTATTTCATTTTGCCCAGTTATAATATTAAATAATAATAACATCGGTTGCATAAATCCAACAGAAATTTAGATGAACTGCATGTAATGTAATGTCATCAGATAAATCGGAAAACCTTGAAAAAAGGACGGCATCATCCGCGCTTCGTCGCTAAAAAAAAAAGTTAATTATTATTTTTTTTAAAGTTTATCCCTCCTCCCTCGTTCAATAGATTAATCAGTATAAAATAACTTAGAAAGTCCTCCACGAAAGGCATCCCTCCCCTTAGGCAGATAGCCCTAGTGTGCTTTGCCGTAATTAAATACACCACAACACCAGTATAAAATAGAATATATAAAAAAGATTTCTAGATTACACTGTGTAAGTTAAAGCCATTAAAAACAAAAAAAAAAGGAAGAACAATTTTTTAACTATTCTCATCACATGTAATGAAAAGTAAAAAACTCGTGAAGCACCCATACAGAAACTGTAATGGGACATTAATGTAATTGCCATTTTTCGAGAAAAAAAATGGCAACGAGAAAAAAATGGCGATAACATGACATTCGTAAGATAAGGTAAATTCATACAGGGAGTATATTTCAGAAATTCCGTGGTGTTGACGTAATTTATTTTAAAATCACTCATTATCACCTACTATCTAAATGTTTTACACAAATTAAAAGTTCATGAAGTAGGGTCTGCAATCATATAAGGAATACGAGGGCTGTCACGCACGAAAAAAATTCGAAATCTGAACACTGTAAACATAGCGCCGCGGT
The DNA here is from genome assembly GCF_044657685.1 of Stegodyphus dumicola. Classification (NCBI taxonomy): domain Eukaryota; kingdom Metazoa; phylum Arthropoda; class Arachnida; order Araneae; family Eresidae; genus Stegodyphus; species Stegodyphus dumicola. The sequence goes on along the minus strand of NC_140773.1, from coordinate 223,318,309 downwards.
TTTTCGTGGAAAACCTCTAATATTTTTTAGTTTTCTTTGCCATTTGCTTGTCGAAAATTGCGTAGCAAAAATCTGCGTGAAAGGCATCCTAGTGCACCTGTCACCCAACAGATGGCAGTATCGCTGTTCATTTTTATCACCCTATATTTCTATACTAGCTTCTTTTGAATTTCCTCTTGATTACGAAGAGGTGCAGTTAAGCCTCAGATGAAAAATGAGTGATATTATTCTCAATTTAACAGAATTGCCTAAAAGACGGAGTATACATCCCGAGATGGATGCAACTGCTGCTCGAGGTATTTTCAAAAATATCATTAATTTTGTATTTCTAATATTTAATTTTTTTATGCTTTCGAGCTGTTTATTATTTTGTTAATAGTTACATTGCTGATAGGGAGATTTAGATCAACTGTACCTACCATGAACTAATAATTTTCGGACAGTACTGTTATTTTCATATGCATTAAAAATTGTCTCTAAAGTTCTTTAACAGAAAAAATCGAATTCTTCCACTTTCTAACGTGAACTTCTAAAGCAAATGTACAATTTCTTTGTATTTTATATCAGTGTACTTATAAAATTTCTCAGTCATTTTGTTTCAGTTACTAACTATTGAAGTCTTTAAAAAATCGTTAAATAACTTTCCTTGAACTACTCACTCGATAACTGAAGTGAAAAGAACCTTTGCTAAGGGATCTCGGTAACTGAACTTTCGTTTTTGAAGAGGTGTAGTCAAAAAAAATTTAGTAAGTGTTCGAAAGTGATACAGTTAAATAATAAGTCAATGCTCATTAAAGTAATCATTCTATTAAAACGAATGGTATAAAAAATCCCAATTGATGATGAATAGTGTATTAAATGCATTTTCTACCGACCATTTACTATAACTTTTTTCTGTAGAACACAAAAGGTCGTTATAAGTAGCATGAACTGTGTGGTATCTACTAGAGGCATCTGATAGTTACTTATTATCACGCGAGTGTAACTATATGATTTTCTCAGCTTACAGCTTATTATTGAGCACTTCAAATAAACAAATGATAATACGTGACGTATTTCTTCTGAAGTTTCAGAATTAAAAAATGGGGAAGAGATGGGATCATAATCATCGTATTTGATCATTTGAAAAATATTAATATTTTTAAGTCCCACTTTCCTATATTTAGCGAACCTTGGTTAAACTTTCGTACATAAATACATGAAACAAAAGTTGAAATAAATTCTGAATCGTTAGCTTTAAATAAATTTTAAAAATACAGCGAACCTTAAGACTTGAAACGTAGATTTATATTGAAATGAAAAAAATAATTTTGAAGACTCTTGATACAGAGCAAGGTAATATTTTGCTACATTGTTAAAAAAAGATCTTAGTTTTAAAATAGAGCACATCGGATGCGTGGCCATACTTTTTTTTTCTCTAAATTGTATATCAAAATTATATTTCTGTGCTTCCTGTAGATACAAAAGTCAATAACACTCACCAGAATATTCACTAGTAAACCTGTGTATAAAATTATTTTTTTTTTATTTCCTGGTATTTTATTTTATACTGAGCTGCGTTCTATTGACCGCAAATATTTTTTATTTTTTAGATGAATGAAATCCGAAACATGTTTTTGCATTTTCAATAATTATAATAATTAACAAAATATTCTAATATCAGTTTCCTTAAACGTTTATTCGTATATATTTCTATAGTAATTTATGCTCTTAAAATGAAAAGTGTGTTTTGAATTTATTTAAAATAATAATAATATGTTCTTAAGAGCTCATATTCAAATAATCTATTCAAATCGTTTTTACAAAAAGTCCAAAAATAAAATTAAAAAGAATTTTTCCAGTAACGTATAGATATTTCTAAAGTAATTTATTAGTAATAATAATAATGTGCATACCAAGAATCAAGAACAATGTAATCATGTGTCTTAAAATTTTAAATTATAATAATGGAAACAATCAAAAATAATAATTAAATGAAATTGATACTAACGTTTGAAAAATATTTAAAGGACTGAAAATTTATAGTGACTGCATGAAAAGTGAAAAAAATAAACGGAAAATTTAAAAAAAATAAAGTTTTGGAAAAACCATCAAAAAAGCATATCTATTATTAGACATATTTAATGATGTATTTTACAGTTGTCTTCTAGTAGTTCGTTATTACAGTGTGTAATTTATTGCTGTGTTATTCTATTTAATTGCGTTTTCTTTTCAGAAAAAATTTCCATTTCGCTGACGAAATGTACAGAGACGTTTGAAGGTCGAAGGAACTGATGCATTGATTTATTTATTTGAATGATTAGAATTTGACCTAGTATTTAAACCCGAGTTTGATGTTATCGATGTATGCTTAATTGTGAACTTGGCCTACTAGCTCTTTGCGTTTTCATTGGTTGAAATATTTTCGTTGCTGAAATTTTTGTTGGTATCTTGGATGGCTTTGTAGAGTCCTTACAGTAAAAAAAAAAAAAAAATCTGATGTGTACACCACATGATTTTCTTGTACAGAATATTAAATTATTCGCAATTTTTCCTACATTTCATTTAAACTCATTTCCTCGAATTTCATTAGAGATATATTTCTCATTCAATTCAGTTCTCACTTAACGACAAGGCAAAAATACATAAAACCTCAAAATATCTTTATTAAATATTGAAAAATATAAAACATAGATACAGTTAAAACGATTTAAAGAACAATTTTTACAATTAAAATTAGATTTTCTACGCGTAAACAAGCAAAGCGGCCAGCGGGCAAGAAAGCAGATTTATGCACTGAAAGTTTGTGCACTTCTTGGTTCCACTCGACAAAAAGACACTGAACGCGTAGAAACCGACATAATTTGTTGTGGACGCTATGCTGAGTCATTATATGAGATAATTTAATAGCTTAAAAGATAATTCCAGACTGAATTAAGCATGATTTGATTCGCAATAATAAAAGAAGACGCTATCTTTGTTGTTGCGAAGTTTAGTTTCTCTAGATTGGCAACAAATATACTATTCTGCTAAGTTTCAAATGTAAGCAAACAGGGCTGTTATAGTAAAAAAAATAGGCTTAGCCACACTAAACTTTTAAATTATTGATAATTCTACAACTATTGCATGCAGGTTAACTAAAGGCATTAAAACCTTAACCGGAAGATAAGAACAACATAATTCAATTATTTTTAAAGCTAAAAATGCACAATTTAGCAACATATAAGAATTTAAAAAAAACTGAGCTCACGAAGCCAAATAACAGAGTGGGTATATGTATATATACTTTTGGTGCGGCCGATTGTAACCAAAAAGGGAGGTCTACAACTACATATTATAGCAGTCCTATACACAAAATTTCAATGTTCTGAGTCTACTCGTTTTCGAGTTATGCGAGATACATACATACGTACAGACATCACGACAAAAATAGCTTTTGAATACATTTTAAATCCTTTTTGCGTACAGTTATCACGCAAAAATATCGTTAAGTTGCATTCGATAGCAGTCAAAATAGATATTTTTGTTGAAATATGATACATGAAAGTTTCCGCGATTATAAATACTTCTTTTATTTTGTATAAGGAAGTAAAAACAAAGATTTTCAAGAAGAATAAAAACTCTTGAGTTCCTTCCAAAACAAGATAGATTTTTTTTTTTCATCTTTTTAAGGACTAGTTTGAAATCTTCATCTGAGAAGTTATTGACCGTTAATCTGACATTTTGTTAGTAACCAAATCCAGGCTCGATTTTTCAATTTCTGGCTTTCCGCTGTTGCATTTAAAAAGCGAATTTTTCCTCCTCCTCCCCCAAAAAACTGTCCACTTGTTTTGCCTTCCATCTCTTATCCAAGCTATCGAAATCAACGGTAGTAAGAGCTGTAGTGAGAGCAGTAGTGGTAGCTTAGCAACTTACGGAGCTCAGTCAGTATACAGTGTACTTTCTATCTATAGATTTCAGGTTTACGCCTGAGTGTACTCTAAGCATAATGAATATTTTTACGGGTAAGTTATAAGAATTTAATTATAGGCGTTAAAACGAGACAGAGCGCTGAAAAGCCAAAATTTCAATGATGCATTTTCTGAATTATGTTAAAAAATATAAATTTTGTTTGGATTGACATATTTATGTATACTTATATGGAATAACTTTTCATTAATATATGTAATAACGTTTTCATTAATGGATTAGTCAAAAAATAAATATCGATTACAAATTACTGACGAAACATTCAGTACATTAGGTATTGCAACCTAGTAATTCGAATAAAGTAATCACAAGTGAACATTCGAGATTTCACATTAAATATGTCTAATTGATATTTTTTATAACACAAAGTTTGTAGTAAAAATACAAATGTAGTCAAAGGCAGAAATTTGTGAAAATGTTTAATTAATCCCCGATGTCTTTTCTTTTTTTTTGGGGGGGGGGGATTTCCTATTTCTTTGAATGTACGTGTACATTTTATATTTCACTGGTTGATCCGCATGCAGAGCTGTCGTGACCCCGTGTTTACTATCTAAAGCTTATTTAAAGTAAAAAATATGAAAATAAGTGCATAAAATGCAGTCTTAAACTGTATTTTTTTTAATTTTTTTCCTGGAAGCGGTGTTTCCTTCATCCCGTCTTGGTAAACAGTGGGGACACAACAAAAGATTTTCACACATACATAATCGAACTTTACATCGTTCCTTCCTGCATGATGCACTAAAAAAAGACCTTTTTTGAAAGTATTTGCCTAACCCTGCGGTTAGATTATTTGAGATGTCAAAGGGGCTAACCCTTTTGGCATCTCAAATAAGTACAGAGAGAAAGTACACTGTATACTGACTGAGTTCCATAAGTTGCTACGTTACCACTACTGCTGTCACTACAGCTCTTACTAGTGTTGATTTCGATTTTTATTCTAAAATAAAGGTTCAGACCTTATTCAAGAATTCAGGTTTAGTAGAACAATATTTGACGGGTGAAACAACCCAAATAAACATCACGACAGTATAATTCATGTACATTTTCAAGTATCATTAAAAAAAAAAAGTCATCGAACGGAGAAGAAGGGTTATTAGTGTCATAATTTCAAATGACAACAGCTGTAACATTGTCCTTTGCGTTGTATGATCACTTTCAAAATGAGCATTTCCATCTGATGACTTTCTTCGTTTCTTTTTGCTGTTTAATTGTTTTTCTTATATATCAGCATTAAATCGATTGCTGCTATTACAGTTTTTGCATAAATATTCGGTGTTTGAAAGGAAAACATTATTATAAAATTCTTGCATTAAACCCTGATTAAACCAACGCTGGAGTGGTTTAAGGAGGCAATTCAAGCTCCAAGTGATGCGGGAGACCCCACGTGACTTTCGGTGGGAAGGGAAAAATAATAATATTTAAATGGCAGTATTCGAGTCTTCTGTCCACCTGTCTTTCTAGATCTCTCGCAGCTGGTACAATCGTAACCGTCGTAACATCATCCGTTTATTACTCTACAGTCGCAACATTATCCGTTTATTACTCTACAGTCGTAACATGATCTGTTTATTACTCTACAATCGTAACATCATCCGTTTGTTGTGATGTCTTATCGCCTGATTTTTCTTACAGGCTGGTCGACGGGGACTGGGCACAAAGGTTCAGATCGAAAATCTTTACATCATAATGCTTAAATCCATTAACTAGAGTGAAGCTTTCTGTGAATCGAATTGGGAAAGGTTATTTAATTATGTTGATGTGTTTTCATTTGCTATCTGACACTATAATGCCTCAATTGATCAGGGAATCAATAAGACACGTATTTAAATTAAGTATTATTTTGCATTTAAACCTAACATGTGGTTTTCACAATGGAAGTGAAAAACATTCACATGATTAGTTTAATGTACTTTTTTTACCACCTTCACAAAATGACTGAATTGTACAGTCGATTTTTTTTCCGGCAGCGCTTAGTATATGCTCGTGGTTAGACACTTTTCTTAATGAAGAACTAAAAGAGAGGGGAAATGCATGATAAACTAGAAATAAGTCAATAGAATACCCGGATTTTCATCTAGCTGAATTTTTTTTTTTCCGGTCAGAAGCGAGTTCATTCTGCTTTTATTTAAAACCCAACCTTGCAAGTGCGTAGAAGGAGACACTGTGTACCTTTAATTACTGTATTATCATATATTGTCGTCAAAAATACACATATCCTCAAAGTTGGCAGTCTTTACGATTCTTAAAAGCATTCAAATTTGTCGTCGAAAGATATGACAACATGAAAACACGCTCAATAAAAGCGTTTTAAATCTTTTAAAATACCTGGGCATTTTACATATATATATATATTAATTATATCTAGACCGTCGCAAGCGAATTCTATGCATGTAATATCTAATATGTTCTTAACTGGATTATACAATATTAACTAAGATAAGAATTTTCTTCGCTCTTGATCTGTTGCGAAGTTGGTTAGTAATGCGAATGTAATATTAGAATCATTACTTCAGTAGTATGTATTGTTTTTAAAAATAATAAGTGTTTTATATATCTTTTTATCCGAGTCATCGTTATATGATCATTAGTTACCGTTATATCGCTTATGGATGATTTGATAAAAAGATATATATAAAACCTTTATTATTCCTAAACACAACACTCACTCGTGAAGTAATGATTTTTGATATTACATTTGCCTTCCAAATTTCAAAAATGTCCGTTAAAATTCCATCCAGATTAAGAGGATAGTGATTTGCTTTTGTCAAGGATTCAAAAAGTGTGTGAAATATAAACTGGCTAATCGCTTTTCAGCAGCATACAAACAAGATGACAATAGGCTGCGTGCATTTTATAATATTTCTTAACTTATTGGAAATTAGGGACACGTATTTTATTGGCGATAAAGTGATTCTGCCTGACATAAAATATGTATTACGGACTATGCTACATAAGTCATCAACTCTCAAAACGTCCTTTGAGTAACGTCATAGTCCTAAGAGGAATCAAAAAGATCGTTGAAAATACTGAAAATCTCTATCTAACTTGAAGTATCAAATTTGCCAGGAAATGAAGCCTTACTTTTCGCTTATGTACATTTCAAAAATGATTAGCAAATCTGCCAAGAGTTATTTTTTGCCTGAAATTTACAAATTGGCACCAAAAGAGAATCATTATTTTTTATTGTGAAAGATTGTTTTAAGAAATATGAATTCCCCTGAATAAAATATTGTCAGTTGGTTCTGATGGTGCTCCAACAATAGTTGGATAATACAATGTTCTCATGGCACATTTGAAAGCAGAAATACCAGATATTCAGATTGTGCTATTCATCGTCATTATCTGGTAGCAAAGTCTCTGAGTGAACACTTGCATATAGCACTTCATCTTGTCTTTAGAGCAGTGAATAACAGCAGAGGTAATTCTTTAAATAACAATCTTTTCAGACAATTCTGCACTGAAAATAATAAAAATTTCAGTCATCTGCTTCTTAATACAGAAGTTGTTTTAGCTGTTAAAGGGAGCATGTTAGAGAAATGTTTCCAAACTTTTCAACTCAGTGGTAAGTGTTTTGGGGGAGGGGGGACAAAGATGCTGTTTTAAAAATAGGGGAGATAAATTCAAAAACACATCTAGCATATTTGGCAGATTTGTTTCATAAGTCTATGTTTGTGGCAAAGCCCCGAAAGAGTAGGAAAGAAAAGACTTAAGACAAGAAGAAATTACTACCTTTCTAAATTTGCCAAATTTGAAAAAACTATCGAAGATAAATTTCAACCCTGTCAATTTTTATAAACTCCGGAAATGAACTTCAAGAAACAATTACAATAGATTTTAAAATTGAATACAGACTCACTTTTGGATCTATTTTTATGAAAAGTTCAGAAACTACTTCAAACTTAGAAGGTGACTTTATTGAAATAGCAAATGAAAAGCTGAAATTTAAATTAAAGTTAGGATATCAAAAGTTTTGGCTGCAGAAGCAGATACCCGAATTTTATCCTCGTTTATCGAAAATTGTACAGAAATTTCTCATAGCATTCTGTTTTTCTTATTTACTGGAACGCGGATTCAGTTAATTAATGATCTAATAACTAATCTAGTTATCTAATAACTAATCAGAGTGATATATATTTGTCTTTCTAATTTAGTCGCATTGTAAAAAAAGGGAAGCAACTATAGCCAGCAAATTTTGAACTACATAGTCTTCAAAGTCTCCTCGGAGCCCTAATTTTGGAGTTTGAGTTTCTTTTTTATTTACTTCATATTTTGCGCCAATTTAAAAATTGTTTGTTTCAAATCTCAGCGATATCAAAGTTTGCGCTGCCACTCGGAGAAGCGTAAGATATTTTACGTTTCAAATTTAATGAGAAAACTCAGCGATATAAAAGATGTATGTTGCTACTCGACAAAACGTAAGACATTTGTCTTTTTAATTTAATAAAATGCTCAGTGATTTAAATGAAATGTATTACAACAGTCCAATATAAAATACTTTCTATTTTTCACGCGCCAGTTAGTTATCATTCGGCGAAGCTTAATATAGAAATTCCTTTTTCAAATTTATTCTGCTATTAATTAATAAATTAAGCGATTTAAAAGCAATACATACAGATTCATTTTAGCCGGGTTCGTAAAATTGCGTTAGCTAGATTCATTAAAATTATTAGGTATTTTTTCTTTTAATAACTAGTTTAGGCGACTGGCCACGCAAGCGGATAGTTTTAAAAAAAAAAGTAGAAATCCACTGCAAATAACTTGTAAGATTATAACTAAATTAAAGTTATTTAGAGGCTAGATCTTTACTTGAACTGTGAAGCAACTATTCGCTAAGTTCACCTTCTAACTACACATAAGAAAAGACCCTTTTATTCAACTCAAGAACATCAACAGATGGCACTCCTGGTACGTCAGGGCTAGCTAATACTTTTGGTGGCAACTCAAACCAGAAAAAATTAAAACTAATTCTAAGTTGAATAAATCAGCCGAAGCTGCAAAGAGATATTTATTTAAACGCTTAGCTGGCTGTTGGCTAATACCACCGATGTGGACTAACCGGCAATTAATATGCACGGCCGTTAAATAGCAAATTTAAGTAACAGAGAAGCAACATGGTCTAAAGGCAGACACGTTATGCCTTCGTGGTGTGGTGGTCTGCAGGCTGGGCGCGTATTCCAGAGATTCGTGGTTCGATTCCCGGCGAAGGCGTTGCTCATTTTTCATCTTGCCTGTTTCCAAAAATACCTAATGTCTCTATTACTTAAAAATTTCTTCTCATATACTGCTGTGGGCTTCACTATGAATGCTGTGGGCTACTTCAGTTAGATATGCCATATTACAAATATAATTATCATATTGCCGACTTCACCGATTAATTGCTATCACCTCACTTCTTCAACTTATGCCTTCACTACGATATGACTACAATATTCGGGAAAAAGATTACTCTGCTATATTGGGATAGGGTCTGACCCAGGAGCCCGAAACAATGGACGATAGTTCAACGAGCCAGGCAGACGCACTCTCATGTCTGAAGTAACTTAGACGCCAGCTTAAATCTTAGCTTCTCCCCCCTATTTTACATAACTAAAATCTCATTCTAGCAGTAAAGCGCGGGTTGCAAAATAAACGACATAGGAAAGGTTGCTTCCAAAATAAAATTAACTGTTAATAAAATTAAATAAAAAGGCCACAAACTAATCGCGAAGATATGAGAAAATATTAACAAAAATAGAGCTAAATATTGACAAACCGATAAAAGCCCATCCTTTCCATTAAACTTATTTTGTTACTAATGTAGCTCATATTCACGTTCTTTGCAAAATTTAGTTACATATCACTGTGTACTTACTGTTAATTTAATTAGTATATAAATAAACCAACCTTATCATTACAATTATTTTTCTGTCATACTTTTTAAAAATATAAATATGGTTTTCCAAAGGAGGTGCATTCAGTTTTTCCTAAAAATGGGCAGTAAATCAAAAACATTTGCGAAACACTGTCTAATCCAATAATTACGCAGCTATATTTATTAATCTCATACTATTGTGTATTGTCATACTTCATCTTCCTGTTGTGATGTGCAAGATGATAATTATAGGATAATAATTTTTGCATATTTTACAAAGACACGATTCGTTTCGGAAAAGATGCAATATTTAAAACTGGAGGCTAAAGAGAATTTTAGGTCTAGATAGAAGAAAACGTTTATAAACTCTCATATTTCCTGCAGACACTGTGACCGGAAATATTTCCTATGACATGATGGAAATACAGTTATTGCTCAAAATTTTTAACGCTCGATGTAATGCTGTCTTTCTGTGAAATACCGCAGTTTATCATGAAGTTACTCTTCTTTCGAGCATCCTACTTCCTGACAGCTGAGACGAATAGATCTTATTATCTGACCTGATGGAGGAGGTCACTGGACTTAACGTATTTATGTATTTTATTTTATTTATTAATTTTCCCCTATTTATGCATTTCCTCCAGTTTTAGGCCTACGCGGCACCTAAAACTGGGTAGATCTGATGGTAGCTTTAGTAGTATTGTAAAATACTGCTGCTCAGTATCTTCAAGTCAAAAATTACGATGTGAATTTCCAGGTACAGGCATTGCACACTTATTCAGTTTCTAAGTTCGACAATTTGCACTTTTTCTCCCATGGAAAGTCCATGAGACTCTTAAAAAAGAAAACATGCCTAAAAACTACAAATGGAAATACCGCAATTAAATGCCTTCGCTTTAACTACATATACAACCACACAGCTTTAAGATGTTTTCTTTAAAGAAGTAAAATGCACATGCAGTCAACAGTAGTTTTTTGAGTTATTTTTAAACATATTATCTAAAACAGATTTTAATCTTTACTCGTATATCTTTATAAAAGCGTACAAATACAAACGGTATTTGGTCACTTTATATGTAAGATAGCCATTCTTGTTTTTCTAGCATTCACCTTTTAATGATCTATTGGCTTCATTACCTTCTGAGCTGTGATTGGAAACTTCTTCCTCTGCGCTCCACCTCCAATAGTAAACTGTCTTCATTCCATCCACCACATTTGAAATTCTCGCTTCTTTAAATTTTTTTGTATGATGTCCTGGGACAAACTTCCCCACACTGACAGATTATACCTAGACTATGAGAAGATCATAATCTCTCTAAGCTTTTCCTGCACGTTTTCTTCTATCTAGACCTAAAATTTTCTTTAGCCTCCAGTTTTAAATATTGCATCCTTTCTGAAACCAATCGTGTCCTTGTAAAATATGCAAAAATTATTATCCTATAATTATTATCCTGCACATCACAACAGGAAAATGAAGTATGACAATACACAATAGTATGAGATTAATAAATATAGTAACTCCAAATACCAATTTTTCTTTTACAGGCGTATATTAATGCGGATATTATAGGGGTCTTTCTTCCACTTGCATTCCTTGCAGAAAATCAAGGTGATCATTGCATACAAAAGGTAATATTTAATATGCAAACAGTAATGCATGCTTGGTAACGTCGCAGAAGGGATTGGCGAACATTTTGAAAAACGACAGGCATTTCGCGCACGCTTGCAGCCGCAATGGATGGTCATCCAGTGAGTCAACGGGAGTCTCGTAAATGATGCTCTTCAGATGGCCCCATAAAAAATTCCAGGCTGGATAATTCTGGCGAACGAACCATCGAACGGGTCCACCACGGCCCATCCATCGGCCCGAAAATGACCCATCCAAGTAATTGCGGACCCGCACGTGGTTAGGGGCTGGTGCACCATCATGCTGGAACCACATGCTATCACGAACGATAGCAGGAACATCCTGCAGCAATTTCGGTAGCACCTCTTGCAGAAAAATATGATAACATAAGCCATTTATACGTGCAGGTAAGAGGTATGGCTTATGAGGTAGTCGTTAACAATACCCGCCCACACATTCAAGGAGAAGCGGGTTTAGAATGCATTTGGACGTGTGCCGTGTGGATTATGAGTTGCCCACACATGCATATTGTGGCTATCGAAGATGCTGTCCTATGAGAGAGTTGCCTTGTCCGTGAATAGCACTTCCAATGGGAAATCCGCCTGCGCTGCACACTGCTGCAAGAACCAATGACAGAAATGAACTCGAAGAGGGTAATCTGTCTCTTGCAAGGCTTATACTCTCCGCAAATGGCATGGGTGCAAACCATTTTCATGCAATACTCTCCAAACGGTGGAATGTCTGAGGTGATTCATGCACAATGTTCAAGATGGTTTCTTCAATGCGAGGTTATCGTGCACTTCTTCCACTCCTAGTGTCAGACGTGGCTTCAAATGACCCATTTTCACACAGAGACCGATGCAACCTTTCGAATATTGTGTGCTTCGGCGTACGCCTGTTCGGAATACGTTCCTGGTACAACCGTAGCGCTGCTCTGCCGTTCCCATTAGCAGCACCATACATGAGATGCATGTCAGCCTTTTTCCCTGTACGTAAAACTCACTCATCGCGCTCGACATCAGAGTTGCGAATGATCCTCTGATCGTAGTTTGTCCGGCTCACTACCACCCTCTACCGCTGCATTGCCAGCCAATCACAGCTGTAGTTCCTATTACTGTTAGTGTCCCCCCCTTTTTTTGGAACATTTATTGTGAATACCGCATTTCTGCAAAGAAGCACTTTGCGTTGATTTTGTACATAAACACATTTTCCTCTCTTGTCGTTTTTTTTTTTTTTTTTTTTGCGTTTCAGCCTTAACCCGTCACTTTAGACCCTACATTCCTATACAAAAAAATGCATGTTTTGGTACGCTTCACCCCCCGTCCAAGTTTGTCTCATAATCTATGAAGCACCCTGTATAGGTGAATTAGACTTCACGTGTGACAGACTGCGCATTTTAACCTCCAGCCAGCGGCTTTTACTTTTGGCACGAGTTCTAATATTATTGATTGCGGAGATATAGCATCATTGTGAATAGTAGTGAAATTGTTAAAAGCATAGCGTAGCTGGTGTTTGTTTGGATTATTCGTAAAATGTTTCAACCCCAAAATGGCTACTAAAAAACGTAAAGTTGATTCAGAGTGCTATGCTTTTAATGATGAATGGACCTGGAGATATTTTTTTTATAGTTGTAAAAGATAAACCAGCGTGTCGCTTCTGCAATGAAGTCTTCAAAGAATATAACTGTCTTCGAAGAATATAACATTTCCCATCTAAGCATAAGAATCCCAATTACGAAGCAGTGTCCGAATATGAAAGAAAACAAAATGCATAAAGTCTTTGTAAAAATTTATCAGGCCGACAAAATGTTTTAAAGGAGGTAAACAGTATCTAAGAAGCAGCTACATATGCAAGTTTCATTGCAGCAAACAATATTGCTAAAAATAATAAAGCTCTCAGTGATGGGGAATTCGTTGAACAATGCATGCTCCAAGTTTGATATGCTTTATGTCTAAACAATAAAACTAATTTTGAAATTGTAAGCTTATCTCGAAAAACGGTGACCTCTAGAATCGAAGACATCGGTAAAAATTTGACATCTCAATTAGAGTCAAAGATTGGCCAATTTAAATTTTGCTGCATAGCTATGGATAAAAGCATTGATTTAAATGATACTGCTCAATTAGTATTATTTATAAGAGATGTTGAGGAGAACTTTGAAATTATTGAGGAATTGGAATGCATGCGTTTTTTAAAGGGAACTACAACGGGATGTGATATTTTTCGTGAATTTCAGGAAGGGCTTTTAACTTTGAAAGTGCCTATAACAAATATATGTAATACTAGCAGCTTCGCTGCTAGCCTTCGTCTGGCTTTTAAATGTACGGGAAAATGGCTGAAGGGAACACCAACCGTTAAATATATACTGTATTCCGAACAGGCGTACGCCGAAGCACACAATATTCGAAAGGTTGCATCGGTCTCTGTGTGAAAATGGGTCATTTGAAGCCACGTCTGACACTAGGAGTGGAAGAAGTGCACGATAACCTCGCATTGAAGAATCCATCTTGAACATTGTGCATGAATCACCTCAGACATTCCACCGTTTGGAGAGTATTGCATGAAAATGGTTTGCACCCATGCCATTTGCGGAGAGTATAAGCCTTATATATTTAACGGTTATAAACTGCGTAGAATTTTACTCTACAGAACAACTTCATAAAGAAGTTATTACGTTTAACAAAATTACAATGAAATAAGCAATATCCCTTAATACAAATATTAATTATCCTAATAAATAAATTAACCAACTTCCTTTTGCAAAATCTTAAGAAATCAAATTTTATAAAGGAGGTTAAAAACTTTGTTTCCTAAAAAAATCACTCAAAATTTTTCAGTATCTTAAAAACAGTGAAATGAGCAATAAATAACATAAAAGAATACAAAAAATTCTGAAAACCAAAGTATAATTAATCATATTTTATCCTATATTTTCAAGAGAAAAAAATTACAATGAAATAAGCTATATCCTTTAATACAAATATTAATTATCCTAATAAAAAATTAACCAACTTTCCGTTGAAGAAAAAAATATCATGCAAAACTTTTCAATATCTTACAAACAGTCAAATAAGCAAAAAATAACATGAAAGCAACTCAAAAATCATAAAATTCCGCTGACAATTTTACTCTGCAGAACAACTTTATCAAAAAAAATCAATAAAAATGTATTATCTCTACATATATATATATAAATGGCAATGAAATATGCAAATCTCTTAAAAACAGTGACATAAGAAATGCGATGAAAAATGGTTGCCAAACCTATATTTCTAAAAGAATGAAACTATTCAAAATGATGCGATTTCATCAAAAATCTATCAACAACAATAAGAAAGAAAAATTGTTGCCAAAATCACATTTTTAAAGATGTGAGAAGTGTACTCGGAAGCTTCATTTAAAAAATTCTTTAAAAATACAAAATATTATCATTTTTCCAAAATTCTTTTTGTAAAAGCAGTCGCAAGGATAAAAGTTTAACATGTCCAAAAATCAAAGAAAAATAAACTGTACATTTTTAAAAATAAACTTTTTTAGAAAACATCCCGTTGAAAAGGTGTTAAGCTCACTTTGTTAAATAAATTCGTATTTAATCTATTTATTGAAACACGAAATTTATTTTAAGTCCGTAAAATAGCTAAGTGCCTACGTTTTATGACGATGTGAAAATGGAGTGTGTAGAGTAAAATCTCGCTTTCCCATAGCTCCATTATGTCTCAAAATGACGCGATTTCGTCACACAACATAAAATAAAAAAATTCGAATTCGAATTTCGAAAAAATCGCTTCGAGGTGCGCTGGCTTATGTCTAAATGCACCTATGTACCAAATACCCGTGGGTCTATTAGCTTACGCTCAGCGCTAACGAAAGACACACACAGACAGACTCTTTCTTTTATTATATGTAGAGATTACGACCGATGGAGCACCAAATATGACAGGAAAAAAATCTAGATTTCTTGGACTCTTTAATCAAAACTATCCCGGGAACAATGCTGTTTTTCTACATTGTGTTTTACCTCATGATACTCTGTGTAAATCTGCATTGACTATGAAACCGTGCTTGATGCAGTCGTGAAGCTTGTACATACTATTCGATCTCATGGGATTACTCATAAGTAATTTCGAGATTTTCTTCAGTCCGTGCCATACTCTGATGTACTGTATTATACGAAAGTAAGGTGGCTTAGTGCAGGATGTGTTTTCGAGCGAGATTGGCTGCTAAAAGACGACATTGTGTCGTTCTTCGATGAGAAAACTGTTCTGCGGAGTGCGAAATGTTAAAAGATATAGAATGGCTTTCAGACTTTGCATTTTTCACAGATCTTCTTTGTCATATGAGCAACTTGAATGTCAAGATGCAAGGAAAAAAATCTGATGTGTACACCATATGACTTCCTTGTACGGAATATTAAACTATACGCATTTTTCTTGCATTTCATTTAAACTTATTGGATTGAATTAAATCTACTTCGCCGACAGCGCATAAACTACAATGGAATAAATATATTCTTTAAAATTCACTCTAGTATTTGTTTACCATAGCGACACTCTGGCGCTAGATTCACTTAAAAATTATTACTGTAACTAAAAATGTATTACTGTCAGTTTGCGCGCAGTGCTTCAGTACAAATTTTAAATTTTCGTAAAATACATTTAGTTTTTTCTTTATAAAACAAATTCTTATATACTATTAAGTTAAATAAATCAAGAAAGATAATCATCTATGTATAAAGATGACACGCTGAAAATTTCATATATGTTCGACAAAAACAATTTGACTTTTTAAAACTCGAAAATCAGCTAAAATTATCACTTTTTGTGTTGCGCAAAAGTGATGACTCCCCTTCAGTATTATATTTCGTTCATATTATAACTCATAATGCACAAAAATTTATATCATTTAAAGAATAGAATTATCTAATCGTTGCCGCATGTTCTATTCAAATACTATAATAAAACTAGAACGATGTATAAAAGAAATTAAGCAAACAAAACAAAAAGGAAACAGTTTTTCACAGACGATTGAGTATTTCTCATTTAATTAATTCAGTTCTCACTTCGCGAGAAGGCAAAAATACATAAAAACTCAAAATATCTATATTAAAAATTACGAAGTAAATCTCAAACACTTATTTCCTCGAAAAAATTCCAGAAAGAATTAAGCATGATTTAATTGGCAATAATAAATGAATGCGTTATCTTTGTTGCTGCGAAGCTAAGTTTCTCTAGACTGGCGACAAATCCACTAGTCTCCTGTTTCAAATGTAAACATCAATGGCCGCCATTAAAAACAGGCTTAGCGGCAATTAAACAACTTTAAAATTGCTGATAATTCTAAAAATATTGCACACAGATTAACTAAAGGCATAAAATCCTTAACCGGAAGATAAAAACAACATAATTCAATCATTTTTAAAGCAAAAAATGTACAATTTACAAACATATAAGAGTAAACAAACTGAGATCACTGAGCCGGGTAACAGAGTGGATATATATATAAATATATTTATATACGTTTGGTGCGGCCGATTGCAACCAAAATACGAGATGCACATCTACATGTTATAGCAGTCCTATATACAAAATTTCAACGTTCTGAGGCTACTCGTTTTTGAGTTATGCGAGATACGTACGTACATACGTTCGTACAGACGCCACGAAAAATTCTCTTCAGAATTCATTTTAAAGCAGTTTTATAATTTTTTTGAAAGAAAAGAGTATTTTATTCTGTCCTTACGTACAGATATCACGTAAAAACATCGTTAAATTGCATTCGATAGCGGTCAAAATGGATATTTTCGTTGAAATATGCTGCCTGAAACTTTTCGCGATTACAATACTTCCTTTTTACATTGTACAAGGAAGTAAAAATCAGTTTATCGTCGATATGTGCCCATCTCAAAGCTTTTAAACTAAAACTTAATCTGTTTGCTGAGCAACTAGCTAAGAACTACTTCTCTCGTTTCCCGAGGTTAAATTCAATACCTTTTCAGTAAATGAAGAGAAGCTTAAGAATTACGGTGGCTTGGAAAAACTGCATTTTGTGTTCGAACGCAGATTTCAAGATCTTAATGGCATTCAAACAGGATATTTTTATCACGCCTTTCAACGTAAATTGTGAAGCAGTAAGGTGAGATTTGCAGCTTGAATTAATTGAGTTGCAATCTAACAATCATCTCAAGCAGTTGCATCTAAATATGCCAAAGTGAGAGTTTTACAAATCACTATCGAAGCAAGTTTTCCAAATTTAATATCTCACGCCCAGAAAATCAGTGCTAAGTATGCTTCATCTTATACAGTGGTGGCCAAAATTGTGGACACTTTTGGAAATTTTTATGTTTTTCAACTTGTATGCTTATAGAAAATGTTATGTTTCGCAAAATGCAAACTTGTATATATCATTTTAAAGAGAATTTATGACTGAATTCAATACAAAACACAAAATTCATTTATTTGCAATACAAAAAAAAGTTATATGTACTTTAATATAAATAAAAAACACAGTTATGAAGTGGTTTGTAATGTCTAGCTTTCCTGGCCAATCACTGTTCTTGTTCTGAGAACCAGTCAAATGTTAGTAACTGCCACTAGAAGCTGACATCATGTTTATACTTGAAACAATTCATTATTTTTGCTTAGTTTTGTAGAAGGAGGACTTGTTTCTTATACACCGCAATTACAAGTAGGAATTTTTGTAAAAATTTTTAATATTTAGTCAAGAAGCAATGACATCAAATAAAAGAGTAGATTGGACACCTAGAAAGAGATGTAATATTATTGTATTACGATAAAGTGGTCTTTCCTATGCTAAAATTGCAAGACAGGCGGGTGGTTCAGTGACTACATCTGGAGTCCGAAAGTTTTGTTTACGATATCAGAAGACAAATTCAATAAAAAACAAAGAAGGAAAAGGCCGAAAAATGTGCACCACATCTATTGATGACAGAAGAATAAAATGACTATGTCTATAAGATAGAAGAATGTCATCAGCGGCCATCAGAAGTGATCTGAATGATGCTGGTGTTTCTGTCAGTTCAAGAACAATCAGGAGAAGATTAACAGATGTTGGACTGAGAGGTAGAATTCCATGAAAAAAGCCTTATCTTAATTTTCAGCAACGAAATAAGACTACAGTGGGCAAAGGAACACATTAATTGGACAGATGATCAGTGGTCACAAGTTATATGGAGTGATGAAACTAAGATGTCGTTATTCGGTAGTGATGGGCGAAAATAAGTAAGACGTAGGTTAGAAGAGTTACATCCTGACTGCATTCAAGCAACTGTGAAGAACCCAGTTAGTGTTATGATTTGGTCATGCATGTCAGCAAATGGTATTAATCGCCTTCACGTCATCTCGATGGGACACGGAATGCCAGAAAATACATTGACACTATTCTAGAACCAAAACTTCTACCTTCCATCAGAAATCTCTTTCCCAACAATGCTTCGTTTATTTTTCAGCAGGATTCTGCTCCTGCCACACGACCAAAATATCGAAAGAGTGGTTTCGTACAAAGAGCTTTAAATTGTTGTCATGGCCAGGAAACAGTCCTGACCTCAATCCTATCGAAAATTTGTGGCACCGTTTGAAAACTCTTGTCCGAATGAGGCGCCCATCAAATAAAAGGGAACTAATTGAGGCTATAATTGTTTCCTTGCATCATGTAATAACGAAAGAAGAGCTTAAAACTCTTGTCAGCTCAATGAAACGTCGATGTGAAGCTGTAATCAAAAATAAAGGGTACCCTACTAAGTACTGATAACTCACTGCAATCATCACTATCTAATGTATATCGATAACTATTATCGTTTAACTTTTTTTGTATTGCAAATAATTGAATTTTGTGTTTTGTATTGAATTCAGTAATAAATTCTCTTTAAAATGATATATACAAGTTTGCATTTTGTGAAACGTAACGTTTTCTTTAAGCATACAAAGTTCAAAAACATAAAAATTTCCAAAAGTGTCCACAATTTTGGCCACCGCTGTATATGTGAACAAGTGTTTTCAACTATAAACCTTAGAAAGAATTATTTCAGAAGTGACATTTAGCCTCATTCTCTAGAATCAGTACATCTCACTTCGAACCTCAATATAAGGAACTTTTAAAAATGAAGTCGCAATTTCATTCATTTCATTAACATATTTAAATTTCAATACTTGTATATTGTTTTTAAAATTTTAGAAAAATTTATCTTAACCAACCAAACTTTTTTTTTTTTTTTTTTTTTTTTTCCCTCCCCGATTTTTGGCCCGTGAATGAAACGTTTGCCCATCCCTGGAATAGACCGTCCTTCACCATTGATAGACAGACTTGTGTCATCTATAAGCAAGTGAGCGTTGTTTAGCGATTACGAAGTGTTCAAGTAATTGAAATTCAATGATTCTTTTCCTTTTGTGCTCTACCATACGTAATTATTATTTTAAATCGAGCTACATAAACAATCACTAGATTCTAATATCTATTTTATAATCATGCATTATTTCTGCTTAAAAACCATTACAGATATATATTAATTTTCATTATTTAGATTCATTACGTACACAATTGCTATTTTTTATTAACAAGAGAACTAAACTAAGCATATCGATACTTTTGATCATTGTATCAGCATTATGAGCCAGTTTCTGTTTATTATTAAGACATTTATGAAGTTCTCATGATGAATTAATTCGAATAGTGGAAACGATTGACTGTATCAGAGATTTATTCGCATTGCGTCCAGTCTCGTATATAACAAGAAAAAAATTAAGTATATCTTTTTATATAACCTTACCACAATTCCTCATAAAACGTAAACCAAACATCGAGTCTTCGTAATCGTTTACAAAGTACAAAATATATCAACTATTTCCCATCGAATGTGAGAGAACAGTCTGTGCCATCCGGAAAAGCGCCGACTGAATTGATCACACTTCTTCATACCTGCTACTCTGGCCCCACAGTGTCATCTTTCTGCATGTCTGTACTTTACTTGCTCTAAGAAGCATCTTCATGAAGAAAGTCGGAAAATTCGGGGCAACAGCGGCACTTGGAAAGAAGTTTTATAGAATATTTTTGAAACTCTTGCTTGTATTCTCTATTCCTCCGGGTAAGTACACAATAATAATTTATAAGAACATACACTCGTTATCATTAATTAAAGAAAATTCCCAAAAATAAAGATTACTCAAAAAGTTACATGTAGAATTCAATGGAACTGATCCACAGCAGACAAGACATAGTAAGGTATAAAATAACATGAAAAGAAATTGCCAGACAATTATGGTGTTATAGAAATTAGCATATGTATAAAATGAAGCAATCGGATGTGTCAGTTTGTTATAGGAAAACTACCTTCACTACGGAGTATGATCTTCCTTAGAAGCAATACAACACATACAGCAATGTGCGATGCTGACAGTTATGCATTCTCAGTTCCGTAAAAAGTGAGAGCCATTGCTCTTGCAAAGCAGTTGCAAGCGTGGCAAGGGTCCGAAGAAGAGAACTGAGAGCATCTATACGTCTTCCTAAAACATCCCAATTATACTCGATAGGATTCAGGTCCGGTGATCTAGCTGGCCACTCCATGCGTTGAATTTTCGCTGCTGAAAATAATCATCCACTATGCGAGCCCGGTGCGGTCTAGCGTTGCCGTCCTGTAACAAATTATCACCTATTGCCCCGGCATAAAGGCACAATAAGCATGAAGGATGTCATCTCTATAGGCCTGAGCATTCTTGATTCCACGTGAAAAGACATGGTGGTGTGTGGCACCCAAAGAAATATCACCCCAAACACAGACACTGCTTCCTCCGCATGCATCTCTTCTATGGATGTTTGATGGATGAAAACGAGTTCCAGATTCTCTCCAAGTCAAATAACATCTATTATCGCTCTGGAATCTAAAACTGGACTCATCCGTACAAAGAACAGCCCTCCATTGATAATGATCAGCTGTCCAGTGGACATGTTGACGTGCTCAGCTCAAACGTTCCCTTCTATGACTTGACGTGAGCGGAACGCAACTGGCTGGTCGCCTCACGTACAAACATCTTTCGTGAAGCCTTCTGCACACGGTTGACGTTGACACCAACCTTCCAGTGGCTGCCGCAAGGGAAGGTCTAACTTGAGTCGGAGTTGATATTCTATTCCTTTATGCATATAACAATAAATATCGGTCATAAGGCGCTCGTCGTAGCGATTGGCCGTCCTTAGCTGAACTTGCTTTAGATGCCGAATTTGTGGTTAGAATTGTTGCCAAAGTCTGCACCACAGCATGACTCACATTTAGCCATCTGGCCACTTGTGTCTGACTTTGTCCTACCTCTAGTCTGGAGGTCATTGTCACAAATTGGCTATCCTAGACTTCTTATCTCAATATCACAGTGAAATTTGCAGGCTTGCTCTGAAACATGTAATTTTATGCTCCTCGCAAATGAGGAATTTCGATTGCAGCGCCACTAACTTACATACTGCAGTTTTACTCAACAATTCTTATTTGACAGTATATTCCAATTTTATGCGGATTGGCTTACTTTTGAAAGAGTTAGCGCTATTTTTGTGATTTTTCCTTAATTTTTGGAAACCAGTGTAATTTCATGTGTATACGTTTAACTAGAATCATTATAATTTAAGTTAAAATAACACGCCTAATAACGATTAATGACAAAGTTAAACTAGTTCTGTAACATTTACTAACATTACGCTGATTTTTTTTTGTTTAACTTCTCCATTAATTATAATCATTATGTTTTTCGGCCTTCTTTAAATTTTCTGTTTCAGTTCCTGTACTTTCTGAAATTTCTTCTAGATGTAGAGGTTAACAGGGCACTATCTATGAATCAGCTGCTTTATATTTGAATAGCGGCGGAAACTTGCCACAAACTGCATTCTACATACTTTGCGCAGATTATTGGCATTTGCTGCGAACTGGAATCCGATAGTAATTTTACAGCTTCTTAGAAAAACTATTAGTTAATTTTGCACTATAACTTTCGAAACTTAGAGCCGACACGCTTTTGAATTGTCCATTATTTTCATATTTGCTTAAATCTATTATCTCAAAAGCTTAGTGAAAAATATTTTCAAAATCTTTCGCTTTAATTTAGTTTTTGGGAGATTTCTAATGCTTTGAAAGGCTACTTTCTCCGGATTTTCTAAACTTAAGTATAATTAAAGCAAAGATAAAAACAAACTTAATTTGCAAAACTAAAAATAAATTATATAACATAAAACAAAAAAATAAAAAGGTGATTTATCATCAAAACTGGCTACTTTAAAAAGGTCCATCGAAAATTAATTTAAAGAATTTTGAAAATGTTTTACTAAGGTTTTGAGATAATAATAAGAATTAGATAATAAATATCATTAAATATGAATATATTAGACATGCAGAAGCGTTTCAGCTCTAGACTTGGGAAGAGGACGCCGATAACTAATTAATGCCTTTATTAATTTGCTGCTAACTTTTTATAGGATTGCAGTTCGCAGTATACGTCAATAATTTGCAAAATACGCAGAGCTAGAAGATTGTAGCAACGTTCCGTCATATATAAATTGTTGCTGTTGATAATGTATCAGTTAGTACCTTGTCAGGCCCTACAGCTAGTACAAATAATCAACAAGCTGCAGTATCTGCAGCAAAATACAGAAATAAATCTACACGACGATCAAAGATGTTAATAAACGTAATTGAGGATATGGTTGTGGAATTGGCAGCAAAATTTTTTACTGATACGCTCACAGAGGAGACCACAGAAAGAAATACTAGTAGCTTATACCGAAAGGCACTTTTGTTTGTCAACCCACCTTAAATTTAGGCTGTCCTGATCCTTCAAATTATTAATCAGTGTTGCCACCATAAACGTTTTTTACAACTACGTGTATGCTATTAAAATTTATGTTTGTGAGACTTTGCGAATTTTTTGCAACTTCATCATAACCTTGTGCTACATTTTACCGGCTTAAAAATTTTTCCAATGCTTTATAAAATACATATTTGTTAATATAATTTATCTATTGAAATTAATATATAATAAAAAAATAGTAATTTATATATACGTCATAAAGTTTGACTTGCTTTGGTAGCATAAACTAGTATCAAGCTACTAACAAGACTTCAAGAGAATTATAGCTGTAACTGGACAGAACTACACAGTCTTATGAAGGTTTTAAAACAAACCTTTTTATTAGTTCAGAACTTTGAACATAAATGTACGACTCGTGCTAACAAACTCAGCCAGCCAGTTGTGGCGAGATAACTTAAAATAACAGTCAGATTCAAATCTAAATTAAATAAACTAATAGCCCAAGACTACCCAATTCAAATTAATGTGAAGTTGGCTCAAAACTTACCGGTGTAAAATTTTAAATATCGGCAACTATAACGCAAAGCCGAATAATACAATCTTATCTAAGCTAACTAACCTAATAACGTGGCCTCGAGAGGCAGAACACGCTCTGAATTAAACTCCCGAAACTTTCCTTTAAATAATATCTCATTCTATCACATTTACATTCTGGTACAAAAACGGAAACGAAAAGTAACAGTAAAGATCCAAAACATAAAACAACTGGTTACTGAAAAATAATAGTTAATAACCTTACAACTTGAATAAAAATTGGCGGCTAGCAGTCCTACAGTTGTAGTCCATGAACGCATGTACCCTCAGTTTTCAACAGAAGTCGCTGGTATTTTTCCGTATTTGATGGATTGCTTTGTTTAATTTCTTGGTAATCTGTGAATGGTATTTCAAAGTCAGGTTTTAGCTGATGTGTTAATTAAAGTATAAATAATGAAACATCACTTTTCAAAATATTTTGCTTAAAGCTCCCATGTTAAACTGTTACAAAAAAAAATGAAAATAACCTAAGGCAAAAGCGTATTACAAGCTATTTTAAATGTGAATTGAGGCAAGATAAAAAGTTAACCACCAACTCTAAAGAATTATAATATTAATAATCCAAACGTGAGAAGGCTCTTAATAATGGATATGATAAAATTAATTAAAAAATTATGCCTATGATAAAATTAATTAAAAATTAGCAATATGCTTTTAATGTTTTTGTTAAAACTAATATCATAACAATAACATAAATGTGAAAAAGGGGTCAGGTTCCGGAGAAACGACGTTCTGTTTAGTCAGTAATCACCGACAGAAGAGTTGAGATCTAACGGATGGCAAGTTTCGTAATAGTTCGTTTAATCATAGCTGTAGAAATGTAGAATGTTCTTCAATTCATTTAAAAAGCTATTCATTATTTTCTTTGACATCGGATTTCTAACTTGGCAAGTTAATTTCTAATTGGAGAAGTCAAATTTTTTTAACGTGATTTACTTATAATTTATTTATGATTTAAAAATGATGAACGGTTGCGAAATGAAATCTTTGGTAAAAATACTTTTAATTATTCATAATTTTAGCAATTTAAATGCTCATTTCGGGTTCTCCCTGCTTCATAAAATCTTCAGTATTATCTTTTCTAATTAAATATGAAATAAAAATAAATCCGTTTGCATTGCTAAAACTATGCTTTATCAAATCTCTACATATACATTGCTGGTCACCGTAAATGCAACACCCTGAAGGAAGCATGCAAATAACATGAAATTTACAACATGCATTAGCGGAAGTGAGATATGCAAATGATTAGAACTTCAGCGCAGACGCACATCACGCACGCCTGTGGCGCCACATCAAAGCGCTATTTAAGGCTTGGAGTTTTCGACGATTTCAAGTCTGTCCATAATGCTTAGCTCTCCTGACCGAATGATGCCGGTCCCTTTTTGCCACCTCCTATTTACTGTATGTACGTGGCGATAGACTTATCGTGATGTCGCCATTGGGGCTAGTTTGATAGAGCCGGACACGCAGTTCACAGGACTGCATTGCCGGCAATAACCTGCCAGTCAGTCAGTCACGATTTCAAGTTCGGCAATTGTGTTTTCCTTGTGGTTTTTTTCAAAAAAAAAAAAAAAAAAAAAAACGATCAATTCTGCCTTGTAGTAAACAGCGATCATCGTTTCATCAAGTATCCGAGTTCGACAGAGGAAGGATAGTGGCCTATCGAGAGTGTGGATTATCTTTCAGAGAAATCGGTAGCTGTGTTGAACGAAACCAAACAATGCGGATATGTGACCGTTGGATGCAGGAGGGTACGACGGACCGACGTGTTCGATTGTATCCACCTCAGTGCACCACTTCACGTGATGACAGGAACATTATGCGCATGGCAGTGACGGATTGCTCAGTCACATCATAGCAAAGCACATTGTCTGTAATGCATCATCCAGTGTCTGCGCGTACCATTCGACGCCGTTTACAGCAGAGTGATCTGTCCGCAAGACGTCCATTGCTTCGTCTACTCTTGACACAGAACCACAGACGTCTCCGCCGCTAATGGTGCGATGAAAGAAGGATGTGGACGGCAGAATTGAATGAAATTGTCTTTACTAACGAGTCACGCTTCTGTCTGCAACACCACGATGGTCGGATTCGATTCTGGAGACACCGTGGAGAGAGGATGCTGAACAGCTGCGTTATGCACCGCCACACTGGTCCTGCACTGGGTATTATGGTTATGGGGCGGTATTGGATATCACTCTCACATTCCTCTAATACGCATTGCTGGTACTTTAAACAGCCAGCACTACATCTCCGAGGTGTTGGAGCCAGTTGTCTTTCTTTACCTTCAGGGCTTACCCACAGCCATATTTCAACAGGATAATGCGCGACCACACGTGGCACGCATAGTCCAAGGGTTCTTCGTCAATAGCCAGATTGAATTGCTTCTCTGGCCGGCTCGCTATCTGGATCTTTCGCCGATAGAAAACAAGCTGCTTGGTCTGCTGTATCCCAAGAACACATTCAAAGTCTCTTTGGATCAATGCCGAGGCGTGTGGCAGCGGTGATCTCCAACAATTGGCGGCTACTCTGGCTACTGATTCTGGAGGAACCACACTTCACAGAAGTCTATAAATTTAATCATTTGATGCTTGGTCAACATGTTATCTACTAAATAAATTTTGCTGTGATATCTCTTGTCTTTCTTGGTGTTGAAATTTGGGTGGCCAGCAGTGTAGTAAAAGAAAGAGTTTGTCTGTGTCTCTTTCGTTCTTGCGTGTAAGCTAACAGACCCAGGGCTACGAAATTTGGTATATAGGTGCATCCAGACAAGAGCTAGTGCACCTCGAAGCGATTTTTTCAAAATTCAAATCAGATTTTTTTTTTTTTTTTTTTTTAATTATTATTTTATTTTTAGGATTTTATCGCATCGTTTTGAATAGTTTCATTCTTTTAGAAGTGTGGTTTGGGCAACAATTTTTCATTCAATGCTTCGTATACTGGACTGCTGACTGTTGAAAATATCAGATAAAATGCTGCTTTGTTTTCTTTTGATTTTTGGACACTTAACACGCACATCGCAATCTTCTTATTTTGACGCTCATGTGTCTCGCGAGGCACAACAAAAAGAATTTCCTTTCCCCCTCTCTCTCTCTTTATTACCTAATGGCAAAGAGGTTTGTATATTTTGATTTATGTCATCCACAAAGCACAATTTTGATTGGTTATTTCTTTCTGATGATAGTTTCATTCCTTTAGAAATGTGGTTTTGGAAACAGTTTTTCATTCATTGCTGGAATGCTGACTGTGTTCTCGTGAAAATATGAGATTTCTTACTTATTTCATTGTAATTTTTTTTATATTATGTTTTAATTATATAAAACTTTTTGCATGATTTTTTTAGGAAACAAAGTTTCTGACTTTATAACATTTTAATTCTTAAGATTTTACAACGGGAAGTTGGTAAATTTATTTATTAGGATAATTACTATTTGTATTAAGTGTTATTGCTTATTCCATTGTAATTTTGTTATATGTGGTTCATTTTTGTTTGATAAAGTTGTTCTGCAGAGTAAAATTCTGCGCAGTTTTTAAATTTAACGTTTGGTGTTCACTTAGGCACTTTTCCCGGTACATTTAAAAGTCAGAATAAGCTGGCCGCTTAGCTGCTAGTAAAGCAATAAAATTAAGATGCGATTTTTCACCAAAATTGCTCATTCCATCGTGTACGGATACTTTAAATAAGATTATATTAATATCTAAAATCATGTCGAAATTCTTCCTTCTAAAGGACACATTGCAAATCACATTCGGATTTTAAAAACAAATTTTATGCTTTTCTCTTTCTAGTTGCCGTAACAAACTCGTTCTCATTAAATTAAGAGTAAGGAGCTATAATTTTGATAAAAGGCACGGTATACACATTTATTTTTCAAAAACTACGCCCATGTAATTAAATAGATTATAATGATTCAAAATTCTTTACCATGTACCAAGAAATGTCCAACTCTTTACTGAGTGGCAGTTTCTTTATGTCACTTCATATATTTCTTCTGTAAAAAATACTCTAAGCCCCTTTAACAACCAAATTCAGTTGTTTCAAATTTCATGTAGCGTGCGAAAAAAAATCTGATGTGTACACCACATGACTTCCTTTTACGGAATATTAAATTATACGCATTTTTTCTTGCATTTCATTTAAACTTATTAGATTAAATTAAACCTACTTCGCCGACATCGCATAAACCACAATAGAATAAATGCATTCTTTAAAATTCACTTTGTTTACCATAGCGACACTCTGGTGCTAGGTTCACTTAACATTATTATATTTCGTTCATATTATAACTCAGAATGCACAAAATTTATATCATTTAAAGAATTATCTAATCGTTGCCACATGTTCTATTCAAATACTATAATAAAGCTAGAACTATGTATAAAAGAAATTAAGCAAACAAAACAAAAAGGAAACAGTTTTTCACAGACGATTGAGTATTTCTCATTCAGTTTAATTCAGTTTTCACTTCGCGACAAGGCAAAAATACATAAAAACTCAAAATATCTGTATTAAAAATTACGAAGTAAATCTTAAACGCTTATTTCTTCGAAAAAATTCCAGAAAGGATTAAGCATGATTTAAATAATAAATGAAGGCGTTATCTTTGTTGTTGCGAAGCTAAGTTTCTCTAGATTGGCAACAAATCCGCTACTCAGCTGTTTCAAATGTAAACAAGAGCAATGACCGCCATCAAATTAGGCTTAGCGGCGCCTAAACAATTTTAAAATTGTTGATAATTCTAAAAATATTGCACACAGATTTACTAAAGGCATAAAACCCTTAAACGGAAGATAAAAACAACATAATTCAATCATTTTTTAAAGCAAAAAATGTACAATTTACAAACATATAAGAGTAAAGAAACTGAGATCACTGAGCCGGGTAACAGAGTGGATATATTTATAAATATATTTATATACGTTTGGTGCGGCCGATTGCAACCAAAATACGAGATGCACATCTACATGTTATAGTAGTCTTATATACAAAATTTCAACTTTCTGAGGCTACTCGTTTTTGAGTTATGCGAGATACGTACGTACGTGCGTACATACGTTCGTACAGACGCCACGAAAAATTCTCTTCAGAATTCATTTTAAAGCAGTTTTTTTTTGGGGGGGAGGAAAAGAGTCTTTTATTCTGTCCTTACGTACAGATATCACGCAAAAACATCGTTAAATTGCATTCGAAGCGGTCAAAGTGGATATTTTCGTTAAATATGCTGCCTGAAGCTTTTCGCGATTACAATACTTCCTTTTTACTTCGTACAAGGAAGTAAAAAGGAAAGGAAAATAGGTTGCTATAAATGAAGAAGTTCGCCAATTGAATTATTCTTGACGCAACCGAAAAAAAATGCGCCAAATTTTTGTATTTCTTCAAAAATTTCATATCTAGGCATAAGTTGAGTTGTAGAACCGAACTGAACTGGGACTGTACGACACACAAATAAACACAGATATGTCATTTCAGAAAAAGTCCGATTTTGAGTCAAAATTTTTACTCTACTACTTTTGAGTCAAAAAGTAGTAGAGCATTGCTATATATAAATCTAATACGCATTCTAAGTTGCGCTTTCGAGAAATGAAAAACGGAGTTTGATTGTCGTCAAGCGGCCCAGCCCGAACGGGAGATACAGTAGAACCGACCCTACCCCCTTTTTTTTTCGCAGTGTACATGATATGACTTCGACAAACGTTTTAAACAGTGGAACTGTAGTAAATTAATAAGCGTTTTAGCTGTATAAATATTTGTAACCTTCTTCCGCTCTCGACTGCTCACGTATAATACAGTAGAATCTCTGTTATTTTGCCTGTATGACCTAAGGTTTCTGTTAATCAAGCCTGCAATCAGTTTAAAGAAATAATTAGGAAAATGTAGTACCGTTCAAAAGAATACAGCAAAGATCAGTTACATTCGCGTATTTTATCAGTGACTAATGTCCTTTGCTATCAGTAATGGATCATTTAACAGCTTTCCTATGTACATGACGGTTAAAAAAAAAATGAAAAGAAAAGAAAAAGGTTTAAGTGTGTTAAAAATGAAAGCAACGCTAAGTGACAATTACTTCATAGACATGTTTCAAAGAATAAAAATATCATGTTTTGGAAACAAATAAAGGTAGACAACAGGGAATAAAATTTTCGCATTTTGATTGACGAATAAATCATTCGCGGAATAGTTACGGAGAACAATAAAAATTACATCGATGCTGACGATGACGATGAAACGAAAGATGGGAAAATTAGCTGTGCTGAAGTCTTAGTTTTAGTTTATTTTCATTATGGCAAAGTACACAAGAACTGCTTTCTAGAAGGAGGGATGCCTCCGTAGGAAACCTCTTGAAGGAAATTGGCTAATATGTGCTCAACATTATGAGGATAGCCATGAAAATGTCCGAGCAACTAGCCCGTTCGTGGAGATTTGAAAGAGTTCTTCGAGATTTGAGACTTGAGTACCAGTATGCATACTGGTACTGCAACTCAATGGCAGTTTTACCGCTCGGCCACCAGCAAGTGCCGAAGCGCTTAGCAAAACAGTGTACAGACATTAGGTATTTTTTGGAAGAAGGCAATATGAAAAATTAAGCAACGCCTTCGCCAGGAATCGAACCACGGACCTCTGGAATACCGGCCCAGTGTGCAAACCACTCCACCAAGGCTCGCCAAGAAGGTGAGAGAAATACCTTATATACTCCCCCGGGTTTTCAGGGGGCCCAGTCACCAAATCCTGGGTGGAACCAAATCCAGTCACCAAATCCAGAGGAGAAATCATCATCCACCACCCTTTCAGTTCGGCGCCACTGTAGAGACATTAAGTATTTTTTGGAGCCAGGCAAGGTGAAAAATTAGTAACGCCTTTCCCGGGAATCGAACCACGGATCTCTAGACTACCGGTCCAGTGTGCAAACCACTACACCATGAAGACTCGCCAAGAAAGTGGGAGAAATACAGTTTAATATTTAAAGCAACTTTTCTAATGTTTCTTTAAATCTCTTGTTGACCAAAAATTTGTATGAACGCATGGTAACTGACAGAATTATAACACACACAAAAAAAAAAAAAAAAAAAAAAAAAGTTTACGTACTTTTTTTTAAAAAAGATGTTTTTTCAATAAAAATGCATGTAATTGTAACTTCGTAACTGAACGAAAAAAAACTATCTAACAGTAAAAGTGTTTGTTAAAATATGAATAGGGGTACTTGTATTCTTATTCTTAGTATTTCAAATAAACAATTTCAGAAAATTTTGGCAAAAGTAAAGGCATGATTTAAAAATTAGTCTCGATTAACCGAGTTATCGAATACCCGAGATAATTACGGTCCAAATTACCTCTGATAATCAAGGTTCTATTTACTTCATTCACGTTTAATTTTTCGTAAATTTACAGCTTCTCTAAAGGCACTCGTAAATAGCAAGTGACTAAAGAGGCGAAAGAATGGCAGTTCGTCGTAATATAAGTTCCCGCTGATTGAATGGACTACTTATTTATTCCTACCAAAAAAACGCATGCAAAAATTTAGCTCATTAGAAAACATTAACGTCAATTCTTTTGGGTTTTACTTTAATCTTCTAACAGGAATAGCATATTGCATATAGATTTTGCTTTTGCTGCGTCACCATTACGCGAAACATTAATTGAAGTATTCGTAAAAATTACGCAAGGAAATAAAATCACTCAAGCGGATGAGGACACAGTCGTTATATTTGCTGCATTTCACCAGAATAATCATTCTGTAAACTAACTAAAATATTGAAAACCTGCCATTAAAATAATGCCGCCCTTCCACGGCAACACGTTCTTTAAGAACACGTGTAAACTTAATATTGTTAGCAGTCGGTGTGAAAAACAGTTTATTACTAATTGTAATATTTTTCTTGAATAACAGTCATTGAATGCAAATTAGATAATGAACTCAATGACCTATCGCTGCTGTGATACATACAGAAGAAGACTTTTTCTTTATTTCTCTATCTGAAACTCAAAGAAATCACCGAACATAAAGCTAAATAGTTGAGTAATTTACAACTCTAACAAAACACATAAAAATATTTCTCTTATCCTTATTATTTATCTTGCCGTTTCATAAAATCTTTCATTTCTGTGTTATTTCGAACTTCTAGAAAATCATTTTTACGTAAGCCAGAGAAGTGCTAATAAATTCGTTTCCTGTTATCGAAACAGATCTTCGCTCTTAGCCTTATCAAAATAAACGCGTGGGTTAGTAATTTCGTATGCATCGCTCTTTATTTCTGTGAACTCCGTTCTTATCATTTTTTTTTTTTTTTTTTTTTTTTTTTTATACGGGTCAAAAGAACTCAGTGGTTACTATCTTTTACGTGCGACTGTAAGCGTTACAGACGTCCAAATGACAAAGAACTGCGGTTCTTTCTCTGGGTATTACGTAGAATTTGATACAGTATTCGTGTAGATTTTTGTAATGATTTCTTTTAAATATTGTTGTATTTTATTCAGCTTATATTTTAGTCATGTTTTCTTGCTGGAATTTTATACTTTTAGATGGGTAATCATTAATTGAAAACCATAAGCAGAACTTTGAATCGCAACTTCTTGACACTGTCTCCTTTCAGCATACTTTTTAAAAAGTTCCTGTAAATATTTCAGTTTATTACAATTGCACATTACTTCAGTTCTAGGTCATACAAAAAGATTTTGAAATTTCATAATATTTTCAAAACCTCTAGAAGAGAATAAATTTTTCAAAGAAATTAAATCACCACAATGCTCTTTTTGGTTAAATAATTTCTGCTTTCTTTGCAAGCACCTTTGAAAAAAAAATATCTGACCAACCAACTTTGAAATTCTAAAAGAAGTAAAACATTGGTAGTATAACAGACGAGTAATCTTATTTAAAAAAAATCTTCAAAATTATATTCAAAGGATCTTCAAAAAAATAATAATAATAATAACATTTTTTTAAATTCCAATAAAGTTTATGAAGGTCTCAGACTTCATTGTAGTGGAAATATTTTAAATAACTATTCTAATTTTCCTTATTCTATCATTTTCACCCTCCTTCGAGGATGCCTTCGCAGCGTAACAGTTAATACACTCGATGAGTATTCGAGACATCCAGATTCGAGTCCCGGAGAGGGCATTGCTCATTTTTCATGCCTCTTGCTTCAAAATAATCCTAATGACTCTCCAGTGGCGCTCGAACCAAAAGGTGATGGATGATGATTCGTCACCACCAGGATTTGGCGATTGGATCCCCTAATCCCCAGTCGCCCTTTAAAAGGGAAGAATATAAGATATTTTCTCCCTTCTTCTTGAATGCCTTCGTGAGGGTTAGCACACTCGGCGCGTATTCGAGAGATTCAGGTTCGAGTCCCAGCGAGGGCACTGCTCATTTTTCATGTCTCCCGCTTCAAAATAATCCTAATGACTCTAAATCCTCATTTCGGTTTTGAGTTGTGATGTTAGTACTTCATTATTAAAGTACTTTTTTTTTGCTTAGATGCTATCCCAGTTTGGATAAACTGGATAAACTTTCCTTTAAAAGGGAAGTACATAAGATATTTTCTCCCTTCTTCTTGAATGCATTCGTGAGGGTTAGCACACTCGGCGCGTATTCGAGAGATTCAGGTTCGAGTCCCGGCGAGGGCACTGCTCATTTTTCATGTCTCCTGCTTCAAAATAATCCTAATGACTCTACATCCTCATTTCGGTTTTGAGTTGTGATGTTAGTACTTCATTATGAAAGTACTTTTTTGCTTAGATGCTATCCCAGTTTGGATAGAAATATTCCAAAGAACGGTATCCAAAAGCCTCATACCTTTTTTTTTTCCCTCCTACTAGAGGAACTTTCGGATTTTACATAAGTTTTAGATTACACCTATAGGACTGTAACCGATGCGTGATTCGGAATTCAAGCACAGCTCATCCACGCTTGTATTAATCACCACCTCGATCGAGTAAGTTCGATCTTGAGTTCGCCTTTCGTTTAGCGAGCACTATATTATTTAATGTACAGAACGTAGTTCTATTTTGTTATAAAACTTATTAAATGTATACTATTATAAAAATTCTTATATTATTGAAATGAATGAAATTAAATTATTACATTATTAAGAACTTTTTACATGTACAGAAAGACAGTTACGAAAAATGATGTTATTTAACTGTTACAGTCTCTTGCTGAGTGTTCTTGCTATTATAAACTATTAAGTAAAACACTTCAATACTTAAAGTTCATACTTAAAAGTTCATGCAAAGTTCTTTCATGTGAGCTAATTATAAAACCTCTCGAAATACTTTTCTTTTAAGTTCACAAAGTAAATATTTAAAAATTATATAACAAATATATAAAACATTTTATATTAGAAATTTTAGTTTGAAATAAAAAGGATTAGAATTTGGCTCGCTAGTGTTTTTCTGATTGGTATCCTTTTTCTAAGGAAATAACAGATCTACACACAACCTTAACAAGAACTAGTTAACAAGAAGGAGACTTCTAACTGCTGCGGTGATCTGGTTATATAATCAACATGCCGGACTATACTGCTGAAACAGGAAACGTGGCAGAGGCAAGTTCTGTTAGCATCAAAATTCCATTGTTTTAGATTGACAAGCCCGGAATGTGGTTTTACCAGGTAGAAGACCAACTTCAGATTTGCGGTATTAAGGCAGAGAACACAAAATTCAGCTATTTAGGAGCCCAGTTGTAACCTCGATACATAGAATATGATTCTATGCAAAAATATACACAGCTTCAAAAGAGACTTTTGAATACTCTGTAGTTGGAGTGATTCGGGAAACCAGTCCCAGCAGTAGATGTGGCGGTAAGTTCTGCTGTAGAGGAATACAATTACCGCAAATTCCGTGTATTTGTAAAAGAAAAAAAAAGAGTTCCCAATTCCTCCTTGATAGTGGTACTGATGTGTCAATTGTACCCCCTTCCAAAACTGATTCTAATGATTGTGACTACAAATTATATGCGGCAAATGGTACTGAGATACTCACATATGGTATAAAAATGCTTTCATTAGACCTAGTCCTCCACCGCCCATTTCAGTGGCCATTTGTTGTGGCTAAGATGTACTTGGAGGCTGATTTTTTAATTCCAGTTGTTGATTGACATATATAATATAAAAATAATTGATCGTGTAACATCTTGTCAGTCAATGGGAAAGTTACAGTCGTTCAAAATGACAATTTAAATGTTGTCAGCAAGTCATCAAAATATTTTGAATTGTTATGCAAATATCCCGATTTTACAAAACCTAATTTGGTTAGTAAAGTTGTAAAACACAACATTAAGCATTATATAACTACCACAGACCAACCTGTCTAATACATTGGGGGTATCCTCGTGGCCTCATGGTCAAAAAAAAGGAGTAACCCCAAAAGAATATCAGATACAAAATAAATAATACATATTACAAAATATAAATACGATACAAATAATACTTATATAAAATAAAAATAGGGAAAAACATATAACAAGCACTCACAAACATACAAACAAAAATTAACACAAAGGACAACATCATATCAGAATTTCAATTACACTTCGATTTGTATTAATAAATTTAAGGACATCTTGTGCCAAAGATATAAAAGCATTGATATCAAAATTATCATTATACACTCTTAGACACACACACACACACACACACACACAAAAAAAAAAAAAAAAAAAAAAACAGAAAAACAAGTAATTACAGTTTGAGAAAAATTGGATGATTTATTGAAGTGATAGAGCTTCACAAAGTGAAAAAGTCAGTAACGCGTTTGTCCACCTCTGGCCCTTATGCAAGCAGTTATTCGGCTTGGCATCGATTGATAGAGGTTGCGGACGTCCTGAGGGATATCGTGCCAAATTCTGTCCAACTGGCGCGTTAGATCGTCAACATCCCGAGTTGGTTGGAGGGCCCTGTCCATAATGCTCCAAACGTGCTCAACAGGAGAGAGATCCAGCGACCTTGCTGGCCAAGGAAATGTTCAGCAAGCACTAAGGCAAGCAGTAGAAACATGTGCAGTGTGGGGGCGGGCATTATCTTGCTGAAATGTAAGCCCAGGGTAACGTGACATGAAGGGCAACACAACGGGCCTTGGAACTTCGTCGACGTACCGCCGTGCTGTAAGGTTGTGACGGATGACAACCAAAAGGGTCCTACTATGAAATGAAATTGCACCCCCAGACCATCACTCCTGGTTGTCGGCCTGTCTGCCGAAAGACAGGTTGGTTTTACACCGCTGTCCGGGCCGTCTCCAGACTCGCCTTCGCTGCTCATCGGGGCTCAGTTCAAAGCGAGACTCATCACTGAAGACTATTCTACTCCAGTCAGTGACATACCAGTGCGAATGAGCAAGAGCGCCGTGACCTTAGCCCCCTTTCTCTGAGCCGTCTATGAATGGTCCTTGCGGTCACTGAAGCACTAGTTGCACGTACAATCGATGTTAATGATGCATCTGGGGCTGTGAGTGCCGCTCTGACGATTGGTCGGTCTTCACGTTCTGTCGGTTCTGTAGGCCTACAGCTTCCTTCTTGACGCTGTGTGCGGCCGTGGTTCACCCATTCCTGCCAACATAGTCTAATAGTGGCATCGGTACTGCTCAAATGTCAAGTTATTCGCCGATAAAACCAACCGGCTTCTTTGAGCCTAATTACACGACCTCTCTCAAATTCTGACATCTGCGCATATCGTTCGCGCACCTGTATGCGAGGCATAATTACTGTCTACCAGAGTACACGGAATGAAATTCGTGAAGAATTTATGACCTGGAATCGTAATTTCTCCTCTTAAATATCTTGCCAGTTACGCAAATCAGATGCGCTGTAGCGACAACCGTTCATTCAAATGGCAGTCCAAATGTAAAATTTTGCCTTTTCCGTCGAAACCTGTGTGTATATCAATTTGTGTCCAATTTGCTTTATATCTTCTTGGTACGTTTTTTTTTTTTTTTTTTTTTCGGGGGGGGGTCCATCTGTTTAGATCCTGAAATTTCAATAAAGAGGATATCCATATCGGAGGCTGCCTCCTTGGCCAGTCGGCTTTCTCGTTTCCAATATGCCCCACATGCGCTTTGATCCAGTGCAGTTTTAGATCTAAATACCGGTTCAGAGTTTGTAAACAGTTTTTGATTTCCAAGGTGATGGGATTGGCGTTGTCTGGGCGAGAGAGAGACTGAAGCAGCGACCAACAATTTGTGTAAATATTAATCACATTTCGAGAAGCAACGCATCTGTTAATCCAAATTAAGGCTTGATATAAAGCCTCGCACTCTGCCTGAAAGACAGAGTTATAGTTATTTAATCTAAATTTCATATAGTCGATTTCGACACTAAAATAATATACAACAAATGCTGCTCCAATTCCCTCCTCAACCCCATGCCCGTCTGTATATATATCGTATGCACTAGAATCACCAATCTCTTTTGTCATAAAAAATGTCATTTCTTTTAGAGGAGTGCAAAAGTTGAATATTATAGCACCTCAAAACATACTTTGTGACAATATAATCATTATATATTTTAAAATCAGTTCGATTGGTACGTAATAAGAATAGTAATAGGCCAACCTGTGTACTCGAGCTAGAAAGCTAGATCCTGTAAAGTTCAAACTAACAAAGCAGGAATTTAATTTCATGCTGGATAACATTATTCGGCCATCCAAATCTCAGGGAGCTAGCCCCCTCCGTTTGGTTAGTAAGAAAGGTGGTACGCTGAGGCCTTGTGGGGACTATAGGCATCTCACACACCATACCTGATACGCACAGACCATACCTGACAAGTATCCCATCCCAAAAATTGAAGATTTCCATTATAGTTTAAAAAATAAAATCATATTTTCTAAAATTGACCTGGTGAAATTTATAATATTGTTACGAATTTTGTACATAGATGATTCTAGTGCAGTTATATGTGACATTTCTGTATAGTTAACATGAAAATCTAGAGAAGCGAAGCTTTGCCTGAAGAGTAAGAATACAGAAGCAAGTTTATTTAACACTGAATAAATGGCTGTTTCGATAAATTGGCGAGATATTGCCAAGCTGGCGATGTTTTTGGCGACTAATTTTTTTCGCTTGTGATACTGCTGTAGAATAGAATTATGATTCGATTCTTGTCGACTGAAATTGCTCTGTTGTTGCATTTATTCTTTCATGATCTTCCAAGAACGTGGAAATTTCTGGCAACAACAAACAAACAAAAAAAAAAACCTCACGACATCAATTCGGAGTCAAATAACTGAATGTTTTTTCTATACTAAATAATTATCTTTGTCTGGCTCTAATATTGAAGGCACTGGTCTTTAGAATTTTACCAATGCTTAAAATAGTAATAATATGAATGATTTTAGGATGAATGTCACTGGTATTCAGTGCTTAAATTGCGCTGGAGCCCACCGGAGGGCGGCTCAGTATTTCTAAATTTTTAAGATAAATTACAATTCTAGCCGGAGCGCACCGGAGCCCTAGATAAGATGAGCTCCGGTTCTTCTTTTTATATAATTGAACCACAATTTCAAGGGAAAAAATTTAGAATTCCTAACGTTTTAGTTTAACTATAAGCAGACCTTGAAATACTCTATTCCCTAGAAATACGAACTCATGAGAACATGAGACGTTCAAGTAAAGTCTCCTCACACACATGCGGAAACCTTTCCATTTAAGAAGGCAAAAAATTTGGGGGATTTTGTTTAGGAACGCATAAATTTCTCGCCATACCATCGTATCAAGTGTATTGTTATCGATGGTTACAGTTAGTTATCCTCACAAGAAGGAAAATTTGTGCTCTTAAATGTGCGTTAAGTGACAGAAAGTACAATAAGAGTGAAACACTAAGATAAACTGCTCAAGCACGTCCTATACATCGTCTTCCCACAGTATCCACTAATGTAACCAAATACGGAGGGGAAGGCAAAAAGAGTAACCAGCAACTTCACATTCATCCTTAGAAGTCAGATCCAGGACTCATTTTACCCCTGACACACATCTGCTTGATGGCCATAATTATATCAGCAGAGAGCCGCGGTCAAAGAGAACGTTCCCCTCAATTTTTGTTTTCACCCATGCCCTCACGCCCTCATTGTTTCGCCGTTTTTAGCATTATCTGAATTTTCATCAGCTATGCTTTGAGTATATTTAATTTTTGTGATGATAAAAGAACTTTTTTCCGGATCCCTGCTCCGGTGCTTCTTAGTTTTTGTAATAAATCATAATTCTAGCCGGAGCGCACGGGAGCTTTGAATGAGAAGACTGCGGCACTTCTTTTATGTAATTGAATAACAATTTCAGTAGAAATTTTTTTTGTTAAAAATCGCTTATTAAATTTTAATTTATCTCTTTACATTTTATTTAATTACTTTAATCTTTAATTATTTAATTATTTCAATAAATAATATTTAATTAATTATCAAATAATTATCAATTAAATTATAATCAATTAATTTTATTATAATAATTGATTAAATAGCAATTTCTAAACATTAATTAAATATATATTAATTAATTTGATAATAATTAACTAATTAATTTTAAAATTATTAATGAGTTTAATAGTCCTTTTATTTATTTATTACTCTTGTTCCTCTTTGCTGACGGTCTTCCAAAGGGCTCCGGCACTTCTAATTTTAGAAATTAAGCCCTGCTGGTATTTGATTAATAAAATTCTAATCATCAGTGTCCAAATATGGCAGCCTGAAAATCATGCCTTTGTTGAACTTAATTCAGTGTTAATGGTGTAAAAGCATTTTTCTTCCAAAACAGTACAGTATTTGCTATACTAAAAATGTAAATATATGATGAAGATAATTTCCAGGTTAGAGAGGTTAGGAACGCCAAAAATGCGAGTTCTTATTTTGTTAGGTATTTTATCTCAAACCAATTCTTTTCTAAATTTATTTATTTCTTTTATTTCTATTTTTATATAGCTTCAAAACATCTAACCTTAGCTTAACCTTAGTCTGCAAGTAACATGCCCGAATTTTAAATTTCGAATTTTACATTTCATATTTTGTAAAACTTTAATGATTTTTTTTATTAACAGACTCAACGATTTGAAAGCGAGCGGTGGCAACAGTATAAGGAATAAAACGTTTTTATCTCCAGCTCAGAGACTGTATATCGGAAGTTCTAAAGATATGCTGTTTTTAAATATTTTGTGATTTTGCTGTTCAATTGAATTTTTTGTGGCGTATGTGCGAAAAAAATTATGTTTAAGAGTAAAGCTAAAAAGACAAAAAAGAAATGAGTTAAAGTGCAACAGCAGACTGCATGAATGCAAGCTCGGAGAAAGCGTAAAATAACCCTAGCAAACTCTGGCGACCGTTAAAATCTAAACCATTTCACATTTTTCTATTGTTTTAAAAGCATTTTATATATATATATCAAAATTCATTATATATATTATGAAAGAGGGATAAAATTTAATGTTATATGGCTAAACTGCGACTTAAAATTAAACTATCATATGTTTGAACAAGGTCATGAGAAACTGTCCTAAAAATGGCATGTTAACTGCTTAAATTCTGCAAAAACAGTAAGCAGAATTGTTTTTAAAAGTTCCTAAATAAATGCAAAGCGCACACACACACATAAAAAAAAAGTATACATATATATATATATCTCTTTAAAAACACTTTTGCAGACCCCCAACGCTCATACAGTAGGTAAGTTAGAATTAAA
Source organism: Stegodyphus dumicola (assembly GCF_044657685.1). Lineage (NCBI taxonomy): Eukaryota > Metazoa > Arthropoda > Arachnida > Araneae > Eresidae > Stegodyphus > Stegodyphus dumicola. The sequence goes on along the minus strand of NC_140773.1, from coordinate 223,277,840 downwards.
ACTTACTATTTACTTGCTTTAAGTATTTTTTAAAATTTTATATGTAGTATTTAAGTATTTTCTAGATATGAAATCATATTTTTAAGTATATATTTGTTTTTTAAAAATTGTGAATTAGTTCTTTTTGTTTCTTATTGGTTTATATGGATTATGTCTAGTTCTTTTTTAGTTTCTTTTTATTGATATGCATATTCGTGTCGGGGAGGTTTCTGTAGACAAGGGTTTCTAAAATACATTGGTTTCTAGATTATTTTTTATAAAAAAAAATACTTTTTTTAAAAATTTAATTTTTTTAAAAAGTTTAATTTAATACTTGACTTTACTTGCTTGTTTCTCAAAAGACTTCATTAGTATTTTCCTTTTAGAACTTTAATTCTTAAATGCTAATTTCTAAGGGTACCACTTTATTGGTATTTCTTTTTGGACATTCTTCACTTTTTACTCTTGGTTTTGACTTTTATACTTGCCTGCATGACTGACGAAACACGAATTGAATGATTGGAGAGTTAGGTTTGAGGCAACTTCCCCTTGATAAGTCTGTCTCCTGCCTGCTCAACAGTCATTCACTTATGCATTTTTAAAAAAATTGTTTGGATTAATTTTAATTTGCTAAATTAGTGAATTTATTTTCATGGATTGGTTTTGCACTTGATTTGCTTATGCTTCTGAATTTAAATGATTTTGTAGATTAGTTCGAGAATTAAATCTTTTATATGTTTGCACATTTTTTTAAATTTTTTTTAAAATTATTTTGGCTTTAATTTTTTTTTAATATATATATAATTATTATTATTATTATTTTGGCTTTAAATTTGCTTTTTTACTTTTATACGTGTTTGTTAAAATTTAAATTTAAATTTGTTTAAATTTAAATTTCATTCCTTGCAGCAATGGCACAAAGAATTATTTAATTAAATTTGTATTTAAATTAACTTTAATTAATTAAATTCAATTTGTTGTTATGAAACAATATATATATATATATATATATGTGCATTTTTTTTAAAATTCTTTATATGCTGATAGAATAAAACTTTCGCATCTTGTTTTCTTGCAATATCTTTGCAGCAAAATAGCTGAACTAAATTTTCTTTTTAAGATTATTTTTATTACATTATTTTTATTACGGTAAGCTATGCACTTCTAATATGCAGGACTACGTTTTTTGTATTTGAAAGGAATAAAAATGAAATTGGCCAGTATTACTAATTCAGTGCGAAATATTGTCTAAGAAAACTGGTTTTTTGTTCGAAATTTTTACTGAACGAATATATAGACATATGGTTGCATTTATCAGCGAATGTGAAAAAAAAAACCCGTAGACCGATTTCAAAGTTTTTTTTTTTTTTTAAATGTTATTCTGTTTTGTAAGATATGAGCTCAAATATCTTTCGTTTCTGAATTCTGTGAAAAATTAATGACAGTTATTCACAAAACAGAAGGAAATTAATTAAAGTATGCACTCTGTCACATCCTCGTTGAGTCCGGTGTCTCAAAATGGTGATTATTTTGAAGATCGTTTTTGAAAAGTGAAGTTTATCAAAAGCACATATGATGAGGATGACAGCAGCAGATAAGAGCTTTAAGTAACTTCATTCTACATATACCAGTCAATGCAACAAATAGATTCTATAAACATATTTGCAGGTTAATTTGTCTATCCGTAGCCAGGAGCACTTCTACATCAGCTTTGGAGCTAAACTTTTTATTGGAAAGCTTCTCTAATACACAATTTTTTAATGACATTCCAACTAAGATCATTGATGGGCACAATCATTTTCATAAACAGCTTCTTATAGTAGTGGTCAATCAAGATATCCACTCTAATGTTAAACTGATTTCTAAAGTAACAACCATCTATCACAAAAACTTCCCAAAGACAGCTATTTCAAGCCTTCATAGTCCCGTGAATAGCCTGAATGCTGAGATATTTTAAATACCTTACTAACATAATTGCACATTAAAAAACTACATAAGTAAACAATATTTGACAACTATCATTACATACACATAAATATAGTATAATTTTTATGTATATTTTTTAATTAAAGATTGAATAAGTTGTCCGCTAATATGAAAAGTAACAATTGCGCGGGTGCCAACAATGAAAAAAAATCTATTAAAAGTAATTATTCTATTAAAAGTAGTGTAATAGTTAAAGTTCGATTTAATTGAAATTTAAAATTTGAAAAAGCCTAATGAATGGAACATAAGTCGTGAATGCAAAGCAAGTAGCGTAGCTGCATAGCTATAGTATATAAATTACATTATTTTAATCATTATGCATGTAAGAAGAAAATAACTCATCATTCATAAATATAAAGAAATTCAAATATTCAAGAACGTATAGTTATGAATACAATTGAAAACAAGCAGTAAAATTAATAACCAACCACTGTTGTTGGAAGAATAGAAGTTTAAAAGAAGGGGGAAAATACTTTTTGTTGGTATGTCAGACAAATAATTCTTAATATAATAATATAATGCTTAAGAATGATACTAATAGAAAAATTTTCATCTTATAAGTATAGAAAAAGGGAAAGATTTAAGAAATGATCAAAACCGATTACATTTCGAAATTACCTGACGTAAATATTCTTTATTAATAACATTAAAAGTGTAATTTTTATAAATGAAGTTATTTAAAATTTATCATATTTTAATATTTACCTATTTTATGATGAATATTATTCAGTACCTATTTCTGGGTTGAAATGAAACCTTCTCAACCATTTTGCATTCTCCGATTATGTAAACCATAAAGGAAATGCAAACTGTTAATTTATCGTCTGCATAATATTTTCCCATTTATTCAATATTAGAAATTTTTCCTTGTAAGACGGGAATAAATGCTTTTTGTTATATCTAAATAACAAAAAATAGATATATTTATTATCTAATTTTTTAAATTTTTCTTAATTAATAATATTTATTTTGAATGGTTATCTTTTCCGAATTTGCAAATATATTTTATGATTACACAATTTAATTTAATCAAATACTTATTTTCTGCCTTGGAACAAACGAATGATTAATAATCAAGAAGAAAGAGTCATAGTTGTTTTATTCCAGCTTACAACTATTCTTAAAATAAAAAATTGGAAATATAATTTTGAGCATAGAAAAATTAACAGGATAATTAAATGAAGATCTGAAATTTCTAAAATGCCGTAAGAAATTTTAGCAAATATACTGAACACAGTTTTGCGATTTATTACCCTCTGTATAGCAAGGACGTTTTATTATTATTTTTATTTTCCATGTCAGTTCATTTATTGAAAAACGAATTAAAACAGCTTTTGAAAAAGAATTGGATTATTATCTTCTTCTTTTTCTTTTTAGTCCAAAGGGATTTGAATCCCGAAGGACTATTAGTTTCGTTTTGGCATTTTGCGTCGGACGGATAAATGTCGGTTAACTTTTCAAACTGTTGCCATAAAATGTTAGAGTCCTGCATTACATTTGAAGAAATTAAATAATGAAAATCTGCGTAAATGTATGTATATTTCTCACATTGTCATAAAATAACGGTACATAGAGTCATCGAATTTTGAATAACGTAATCCTCCAACGAATATGAGCATGTGGAAGACCAAATTTGAAATTTGTTTTATGATCGATTTCCTATTTTTTAAAACTTTGACGAATTTTTGATTAACAAACTCAAGGATTTCAAAGCGAGCAATGGCAACGTTGCGCAGAAAAAACATTTTTATCTCCAGCGCGTGAGTCTCTGTATCGGAAATTCTAAAGATATGCTCGTTTTAAAACTATTTTGCGATATTGCTGTTGCACTGGATCTTATGGTTTAAGTGCGAGGAACATGATATTTAATAAAGAAAGGTAACACACAAAATGTTAAAAAACGCCCCTTTGGACGTAATTTAAAATCTGAAACATTTCAGATTTTTTTTTTTTTTTTTTTTTTTTTTTTTTTTTTAAATCATGGGAAGTGAGCGTGACATTTAACAGTATCATGTGTATATGAGCATGCTGCGATATATTCCCCTCTGTATAGCAAGGACGTTTTATTATTATTTTTATTTTCCATGTCAGTTCATTTATTGAAAAAAGAATTAAAACAGCTTTTGAAAAAGAATTGGATTATTATTTTCTCCTTCTTTTTTTTTTTTTTTTTTTTTTTTTTTTTTTTTTTAAATCATAGGAAGTGAGCGTGACATTTAACAGTATCATGTGTATATGAGCATGCCTTGCATGATTCTACATCATTTTAGGGGTATTGTCTGCTTGACTTATATTTATTTCTCTTTCATTTTAAAAAATATCGCGATAGTTTTTTAATTCATTGTCAGAATAGCATTTCCAAATTTTATTTCTCTTTTATTTCTTTGTTTAAATTTTAGGATTACGGAGAAAAAATATAACCCTTTTTTGGATCAGAGGAAAAAGTGCTGTGCAATAATGCAGCAGACTTAATTGCGTAACCTATGGTTTTAATTTTTGAATAAAGCACATTTACTACTCGAAGACGTGGTTGGTCTGTTTACCTGCGACGCAGTTCACAAAGCCAAATTATGAAATTTGAACTGGAACGTTAACTCATAATCCATTAGTCCCAAAGATTCTCGAAACTGAGAATTTTCAGCATTCATCTAAAATTTATAAGCTGTAATTACATATACTTTGAATCTTGAGGTCTCTGTGAGTATAATATTTCGCAAATACCACGGAGCATTTACTCTTTGGTATGTTACATTCTAGTGCAATGGAAAACGTTGCTTTCGGAAACGTTAAAGTGTTTTTTCCTATGGCTTAATGATATTTGCTCATACAGGAATAGCATAAATCAGCATGGAAAAAATCAAGATGATATACAGTGTTCTTAGATTAGCATTTAAATTAAGAGTTTCTTCGTATAATGCAGTGTATAAAGCGGGGCCTACCAGCAGCCGAGTGGTAAAGACGCTGAACACTGATAGTTCGGTCCGAGGTTCGAATCCCGCGAACGGGCTGGCTGCATGGCGTTTTCGTGTCTTTCTCCATGTGTAACGTGTATACGAGCCAGTTTCCCTTAGAAAGCCTCCACGAAGGCGCATCCCTCCCTTTAGGCAGATAGCCTTTGTGTGCTTTGCCATAATTGAGTAATCCAATCCAATCCAGTACATAAAGCATATATAAATGTCTTCGCAGTGCGCAATCTTCATACAGAATAAAGCTCAGCTGCTTTTTCTTTTATATATTTGTTATATAATCTCTAGACAGTACTTTATGTTAATTCGGAAGTCAAACAACAAAAATCAGCGTTATATTTTCAAAACTGTGAAACTTTGAAAATATAACGCTGATTTTCGTTGTTTGACTTCTGAATTAGTATTTGTTCAGCGTGTTATTCTGTCTTAAGTACTTTATGTTATTTACTACAGCTCGACGATTTCCATTAACTGAAATATCTGAATAAATTTCTTGTTTCTTGTTCTTTCATAGTCCTCTCCAGAATGCAAATTAGTTGTGCTATTATTTAAGCCGAATATGTGTGTATATTAGAGCATTTGACAACTTTGTTTGTAGTTTGCGTCCTGTCACCAGCTCTATCAGAGTTCAATCCGGCTTTAGACATTTTACTAACCAACCTTAAAAAAGCACGCTGTTCAATATTTGAGCAAGCTTAAGTAGACCAGCTTGTGTAGATTCCGACTATAATATTTGAATACACGTTTCAGCCTATCTTATTTAAACTATACACAAGTGGTGGAATTTTGTAAACGCAAATGCCGCTTTCTTTTAAATTCAAAGAATTAATAAAAAGGTTATTTTAACCTTCATAGGACGTTGTCACTTTAATTCAGACTAGACCAATAACTCACTTGTCAGTCTAGTAGGACCTGAAAGAATTTTATTTTAAATTTCTACACAATTAGACCCTACAACACAAGTGCTATACGCTTACAAACTTCTCAAGAGATATAATAGCTTCGTGGAGACGTTCTGGGGAAAAGTGGCTGGTGTTCACAGAAAACCACAAAAATTCTCATGTAGTCTATCTTACTATAAAACACATAAAATATTTTTTCAGAGATTTATCAAATGTAGATTCGTCTCTGCATATTATTGAGTTTAGAGATATATTGAACATTTTATTGAATAAATAAAACATTTCGAAAAAATATGTTTCAGGAATATCAGACTTATTCTTTACTTTTTTTGCATTTATGTCCAATTGATGTATAGTTTCCAGATTTTTACCAAACTCATACTGGAACAAATAATTCTGCTTACTGAACGGGTCTTATTAAGACATAGCACTTTTCATTTTCAATTGCTTATTTGCCCCCACTTTGTGTAAAAGTAATCACTAAAAAAAAAAAAAAATGTAAGTAACAGTAATAAAAATTTGTTATTAGGACCCCTTAAAATATTAGGGTATCTTTATATATATAAGCGGCTAAAGTGTGTGTCGCCGATAGTTTATTGTAGCCACTCGAAAAAATGAGCGCGGAAATTAACGTTTCCGCAGTTTTTAATTAATATCTCGGCCGATTACAGTCGTACGAAGATCAGAATGGTATCGATGGATTTGAAGAATTTTTTGGAATCCGAGAATACGAGTCTCGAATTTCAACTCGGCGCCGTTCCGTAGATATTCGAGAAAAAAGAATTTGGCACGTAGCCAAATCCCTGTAATAGGGAAAATCCAAGAAAGAAAGTGGAAAACGTAGGGGAAAATTAGTTTTTAATTAACATCTCGGCTAAAAGTCCCAAAAAGACACCTGCGGATTCCAACGGTGTGCTTCGCTAAGTCCAGGAACCAGCCGTTTCGGAGGAGATGATGTTTCTTCACCCCATATATATATGTGGCTTAAGTGTCTATTTGTCGCCGATATTTTATTGGTTGCTTTCGTAACTGTACTAGCCAATGGGGTTACGTTGCCACGGCACAGGGTTGCCGTTTCAATTAAGCCGTAGACAATTTCCTGTAAAATTTGCCTTTACTATGACCATCCATAAGTCTCAGGGCCAAACGCTTAGGCGTGTTGGCATTTTTTTAACCTGAGCCTGCATTTGGACACGGTCAACTTTATGTTGCCTGTTCAAGATTCGTGAAAGAACGGACGTAAAATTAAAAATAATTGAATGTCCTCTGCAAGGCGAGCTTAAAAATGATGGAAGGATCTGCACAAGAAATGTTATGTACAAAGAGATCTTTGACATGTGAATTAACATTTCATTATTTAAATCACCTTTATTGATTGAGCTGGTGGTGGGCTCTTAAGAAATGTACCGCAATTGGTTTCCTTCATTGCACTCTACTTTAAGCAAGTAGAAGGGGGAAACCCCGTGGGGCAGTAAGCAAAGGAGCGTCCTCGCCGCCTGCTCTGGGTAATTCAGTTCAAATTAGCAGACACCTTTGCACAAATCATTTTAATTGCAATTTATAATATCTAGAACAACGGTCATTTCGTATGACCGCCAGGCTTTCTAGTAAGCTTATAAGGAGGGCTTGATGAAGTAGTTTTGTTTTCCTCATCTAAATTGATACTTGCTGTATCAAATGGGACTAGATAGAAGCTGAATAAAAGCAATAAAATTTCAATTGTTATAATCTCGTATAGAATACATGGTGATAATATTTCGAACAATTAAGTTGTCATATTCATAGAGACTTATCTGAATTAATACTTAAATGGGTCCTTTCTTTACGAAGCATATATCCTTATTAGTAAATATGTTACTTTAAGGCTAATTATGCGCCACTTGTCAAATCATTTCGTAATTGCTGCAAAGTAAAATCTTAAAGTTATATAATTTTATACATACAGTGTCTCACAAAAGTGATGGGACACTTGTGCTTTACAAAAGGAAACTGTAGTAAAATAAATTAAAAAAAACATGTAAAACTTTTTTGTCGGTGTGTTTCATACTTAAATTTAGTAACAATTATTACATAACATACATTTTCTCAAAATATTAAAATATTAATTTAATAAAAATATAATTGTTTAGAACGGAGCAAAAAAATGGCTCACATAAGTGATGGGACACTTACTTTTCCATCAAATATTTATCCAAAAATTTTACTTTTTAAAAGGTTTTAATATTTTGTTGGATTTCCTTTTACTTTTAAAATATGATTTAATCTTCTTGGAATGGATTCGACTAATTTTTTTTTTTTTTTTTTTTTTTTGTGATTTCTGGAGTGATTTTACCCCATTCTTCTTGAAGCACCGATTTTAATTGCTGTTTTGAAGAAATGGTGTGTTTCCGAATTCTTGATTCCAATTCTTGCCAAATATTCTCTATGGGATTTAAGTCTGGAGATTGTGGTGGTGTTTTTATTATTTCAGGACAGTTATACAGCAGCCAGAGTCTAACGTTCAAAGCAATGTGCTTGGAGTCATTGTCCTGGTAGAATTTAAAATCGTTATGCAAATTCAATTTTCGTGCTGAAGATTTTAAATTTTGATTTAAAATGTCAATATACTTGTACCGATCCATTATACTGTCAATAAAAGCAAGATTACCAACTGCAGCGTACGACATACACCCCCATACCATAATTCCTCCTCCACCATGTTTTACTGTTGGCACCAAGTTCTGTTTGCGAAATTCTTCCCTGGGTTTTCTCCACACCAAGATTCTACCGTCAGAACCAAATATATTAAATTTACTCTCATCAGCAAATATAACTTCATTCCAGTAATCAGAATTCTTCTTTATGTTGGATTTTGCGAAAGCCAGTCTGAATTTTCTATTCTTTTCACTTACGAAGAATTTTTTCCCGGCTGCTCTACCGTGATATCCAGCAGATCGAATTACTCTTCTAATAGTCTCAGGATTAACAATTACTCTATATAATGCTTGTAATTCATCAGCAACTTTAGGAGCACTCATTCTTCTTTATATATATATATATATATATATATATTTCGAACGATAATTCGCTTTATTCCATTGGATAGCTTTTGATGGTCGGCCAGGTCTTCTTTTATCCTGAATGATATGATTCTTTTTATATCGTTTGATGATATTGAAAACTCTTGAATGACTCAAGTTAACTGTTTCAGCAGTTTTTCTAATAGATTTTTCATCTTCAATATGCAAATTAATAACTAATTTTCGAACTTCAAGCAAAGTTTCTTTTCGTTTAGCATTCATGGCTGCACAGAGCTAAAAAACACAGAAATTCCAAAACAAACTGGAGAGAAGTACTGCAGACGATTTTATAAATTATTTCCAATTGCTTTTGAGTAAAAATAAAAACCCCAAAAAATATTTTTATTGTAGTACGTAGTAAAATCTAATGATGTCCCATCACTTATGTGAGCCATTTTTTGCTCCGTTCTAAACAACTGTATTTTTATTAAATTAATATTTTAATATTTTGAGAAAGTGTATGTTATGTAATAATTGTTACTAAATTTAAGTATGAAACACACCCACAAAAAATGTTTAAATGTTTTTTTAATTTATTTTATTACAGTTTCCTTTTGTAAAGCACAAGTGTCCCATCACTTTTGTGAGACACTGTATATACGTTTTTAGAACAATAACATTTAAATTTCTTTTGCTGAAACCTGAGGGAAATACTAATTTAGCTTCTGCATAATTCAGTACTCAACTTCAGAATGAAAATGCTACACAAAGTGCTTCGTGTAATGATTATCGAATAGCACGAAATGTGGCCGCCATCAGGTTAATAGGCCTTACTTAATACTCTTATTCTAATTTCGCATTTTTACACGAAGTTATTAGTATTCCTGAAAAAAATTCTGCAACGGAAAATTAATTTTAAAAACTAAGGAAAATCAACTAAGGAACACTTTTTTTCCCAGCGACAGTTATTTCCTGAGCTGGAATTCCCATTTCCGATTTGACTTTGATTGCGCCTTGGAGATAGATGTTGTCAGATGTTTTGAAATTTTGACATCTGAATTGTGTATTAGGATTTGTGCTTATATTTGCAGATCATTTGTTTCATAATGACTGTGTACTGTTCCATACGTAGTGGTGTAGCTGGTTTGAATACTAATATTTTAATATTTGAAATATGTCATATGCCAAAGATATGTTCAGCGGTTAAAAGATTTTTATAATGTAGCCTGTACGTGTTCTCCCATCCCTTTGATTATAATCTTGGTATTGTAATATGTAAATCATGGGGTGTCATAATACCGCATTTTTCTTATTTAATCATCTTTAAGCTGCTAGTTATTATGTAGATCTCTAAAAGGAATTTAATTTTTTTGCTATCATATTCGCTTCATATTTCGATAAGGTTATGTTGTTATTGTGTACCTAGATTTCATGATAAAACTGATAAGCTACGTGATCCAGATTTTTTTAATAATTCGCAAAAGATATGTTATCTAATAGAGAGTTGTTCCCCCTCCGCACTTTTTCCAATTAATTAACTGTATTATGATGTATAGTCATGATTGTTTACCAACATCTGAAACTTGGTCCCATAGTAAGTAAACATATCACCTGGTTTCTAAAATGTATTAACGTAAATTAAGAAAAAAAATCTGTGATTCCTAGACTTCAATACTAAACAGACTGTCAAAGTAAATAATTTACTTTGGAATATGGTACAATCTGAATAAAATTTTTGTTGTTTGAGGAAGGATATTCTGTGATAAAAGTAATGCCTTAAATTCTGAATTTTTGTAAAATCTTCAAAGACATTTTTTAGATTAGTAAGTATGTTACTTTAAGGCTAATTATGCGCCACTGGTCAAATCATTTCGTAATTTTAAGATTTTGCTGCAAAGTAAAATCTTAAAATTCTAGAATTTTATACATTTATATGTTTGACAGAAGTGAAACAAAAGATAAATATATCTCTTGTTAGTAGAATTAGGAATTGAGTGCTACTTGTATATTCTAGTTTTGAAGTGTATTTTATCTAAGCAGAGTTTGTTAAAAGTTAGACTTTCAACAATTCATTATTTGGAAATATTAGTAGATGTGGATATTGGTTCAAATGAACTGTTGTAAAATTAAAGATTCTTTTCAGTGAACTTGTTGAAAAAATTATCATTTTAGATTAGTTAAATTTCAACAACTAAAGTTTTTTATTTATTTATTTAAGTATGGACATTTTTTAATGTTTACAATACACATCTTTAAATAAGTCTTCATTCACAGAATATCATATGCATATTCTGTGAACTTAAATTTGTTATACTGATGTTTTCAAAAAATAAAAGTTTGCTGAATTGTATTTATAAAAAAACTTATTATAATCTTAGTGATTTTATTTTTGTGAAAAAATATTTTGCATAGATTTGAAATTTTTTGTAATATTGTTATGGAACTTAAATGTTTATATTGTACACTGATTGTTATGTTAAAAAATTATGCTGTGGTTTCTTTTTCATGTCATAGAAAGACTTCATACTTCTGAATTTTTTTCTTTAGCAGAAAATGTATTAATTTACAAGACTGAGAATAGTTATTGTCATGTTTCAGGAAGAGCCTGAATCATCATTAATAATCAATGGTACTCTTCCATAAGTTATTTGTAATTTAAATAAGTTACACATGTGAATGTGATAGTTTAATTTTATTTGTTTGAATAAGGAAATACACAAATGGAAAACATTTTTTTAAAAATTTTTGCATTATACCAAATCAAAAATAAAGCTTTTTTAATACATTTAATGAAATTTTGTCTTGAATTTTCTAAAACCATTTAATACTTTTAAACTTCCGATCATTTTATATTATACCATGTTAAAATGAATCATATTTAAATGACATGGCATTTATGAAAAGACTTATGTAAGCAACTCAATGCGCAAAATTCTTGATCACTAAGGTCTCTCTAATTCATGTTGTCTTGCTACTTTTATATATATATATATTACGTAAGTGAATTATTAAATAAATAGATGAAAATATATTTCAGGGTACCCCTTGGCGAAAACTGGCGATTCCTTGGCGCTATTCCTGTTTTTGTGCAATGCCCTCACCAGTAAAATGGTGTCCAAAACATAATTAAAACAAAAAATATATAACCTCAAAAAACTGCATTTAAATCAAGCAAAAAAATAACATAAGACTCAATACATGTTATCTAATATATGCAGTACAAAAAGGAAATATCGACTTACCTTATTTAAAAATTACTGTTTCTCCGATATGTATTTCTCCACAGAATTCCTCAACAGCATTCAAAAATTATTTAATATTATCTAAACTAGAATTTTGTATACTGCCGTCACCACGTTAATTCACAAACGTAGAAATGAAAAATATCTTCCGGACTGTCGGTAGCGTTTCTTTTGAAAATCCCTTTTTATTGCAGCCCCAAAACCTTCCATAGTGTTGATATGAGCTTTGGTTTCAAAATCCTTAAATCTCGCTTTGTAATTTACTGAGAGGTGAAGATAGCCATTTGAATCTTCTTTTACACACCAGTCATTCAATGTTTTCTTTCCCATTCTTTCCAAAGTGTACAGAAACTGCAGGTTAATCATACCACCAGCAAGCATTTTACAGTGCAAAGCCTAACCAACATCCATACCTAAATAAGCCCCTACAAATATTTTCTTAGCAGTCAAAATCATGCATTACAACCAATCATGTCATAACAAGGTTTCCATAACATTCAACTACTCGGGTCATCATAAATGAAAGAACAACTTGGCAATAATCTGGGGGTACTCTAAAATATACAATAAACCAAATAAATAATAATAATTATTATAATAATAATAATTTAATAATTAATAATTTGTAAAAAAATATGAGGAGAAAAACTTTAAATTAATGAATTTTAAAATTTATTTGAAAAGGACTTAAAAACTAAAATCCTGTGCTATTGGTGCTAAGAGGAAAAATTTTCTCTTGAAAGAGAATATATAAATAGTTATCAAATAGGTAATATAAAAGAAAATTTAGATAGTAAAGCTGCACTATTGTGGAAATCAATATTTTTAACTTATGAATTCTAAAAAATAAAAAGTACATTAAAACAATTAAAATTATTTTTGATTCTCTAGAAAGACCCCCGACTTTTCAAAAATTGGAATCCTTCTATACCAGGGGTCGGCCATCTGTAGCTCTCGAGCTGCATGCTGAGTAGAATCAGACTTGTGGCTCTTGAGTAGTTTAATAGTATTGAAAAATTAGCTGCAATATTTCATTGCCAAACAAATTTTAATAATCCCACAGCAGAATAAATTCATGGCAGATCGCATACATGTTAACTTAGCTCTAGCTAACCTTGCTCTCCACTCCCACCAACGCAGCACTCGAAATTCATGGCTTTGCTTCAGAGAAATTGATGTATTTATTTATTGGCAATTGACTGCTAGATTTGACCAGCCAGTAATGCATTTTCCTAAAATGTGCTCATTGTACCCCTGTTGCGATAGCTGAAGTAGATAACTGTTATATTATTTTTCTTAAAATTATCAGTATATGTACTTGTATTTGACTCTTTAAAAAAAAAGGTAATTTACTACATTGGTGAAATAGTGGCTCTTAATTCTAGGAAGGTTGTTGATACTGTATGCAAACATCAATAATTCAAAAGGATAGTGTTTTCTTTTTTGTATTTCTGAACAAAATACATATTCCAGTTTTAAATTTGCCAATTTAATTTTATGAAATATATAAATTTCAATCTTAAATTAATTCAGAAATGTGAGAGAAAAATTTTTCCAATTAATTTTATGAAATATATGTGAAATGTGAAAAAAAAATTATACACATATATATATATAAGCTTAAGAATAAATAAAATAGAAAAAAATCATAATTTATTAATTCCTGTGCTTGAGCTGCAAAAGATTGAATTTTAAGAAATTGCTAAATTTTTGTTTGTTTGTTTATTAAAAATCCTAGGAAAAATTGTAAGGGTATTAATGTATTGGTATATGGTAATTGGGAATTATAATGCAAAACTATTGAAAATTATGTTATTAGATTAAATATTAAAGTTGGAAATTTGTTTTCCTTAAAAGAGTAAATGGGAATAGGTAATAAAAGTTTGAAAATATATATAAGAGAAACAAATAAAAAAACAATCACCCTCTGTTTAAAGTTTCCAGATTGAACGTCCTCAGGGAAGTTCTATTTATGTAGGAAATTTTATATATATACTAAGAGAGATAATATTATTGATGTCCTTGAGAAATTAAATGAGTTCAGGTACCTTTAAATTGGTAATTAGTTTTTGCAAAACTTGGAACTGATGTTTAACTGGATGTTACTACAAGACGTTTTTTCTGAATTAGCAGGTAAAAGAAGAACTAAGATAGAACTTGAGAAAAAGTGTAAAAATACCCATGCAGCCCTCCTGTCCTTTCCATTAATATTAAGAAATAATTTTGAAATAAAAGTATTAGTGTTAACTTTTTAGCTATTCTCGAGGATTTGGACATATGTTGCTTTAATATACAGACAGTGTATTATGTGATATACTGCTTTTAATTTATTTCTTAGATCATACCATTAAAATTGGTTGTTGTTTTAATTTTTCTGCCATTTTATCATAAACTTGAACATGAAAGCTGTTGAATTTTTTATTTAATGAAATTATTAAATTATGAAGCTGCTGAAATTTAAATTTATTGGAAATAAAATGCTTGATGACTAGGCAAAAACCCACTGCACTAAAGTGCATGCAACAAAAGCTAACCAAAAAACCCCATGGGATAATTGCCCACATGGCAAATACCCATATTGATGAAAGCACATATTGATAAAAACCGAACAGATAAAAGCCCACACTGACAAAACCCCACATCAACGTATATGCTATGTTAAAATTAATTTTTATTCCTCCCCCTTTTTTTTAGTTATACAAAGCAGATTCATGGAATAAGATAAAATAAAAAATTAATTAATTAAATTAAATTAATAAGAAATAATTGAACAATAAATTAAAGTAACAGAACATATTTTATTTTGATATCTGTCTGAATTAAAACCCTACTTTAATAACTTTGTTATTTTATTTACAAGTCAAAGGGAAGTGTCCCTGATATAAGTCTGACAAAGGGAGGTGAAGGGGAATGCTGGCCACATTGCTTTATTTAATTCAACAAAATTATTAGGAGTATAAAATGCACGTAAATTTTCATCTTATACAGAGAGTAATTTATAATTTATTTAACAGCTCAGAAAATTTTATATACAGTCAAAAGTCTTTAATCCGGACTCGTCGAGACTTCAGTGATTCCGGATTATAGATCATCAGTTTAAATCTGGTAAGATGGCATGCAGAAATTATAAAATTAAAAATATGAAACCATTATTTATAAAATAATGAGCAATTATGATGTAAAGGATATCAAAATTTACAAAAAAAAGCTTAATATTTATTTGTTTACTTTATTAAACATTTCTTCCAACGCGCGCATGCGTAAAGCATACATTATGCATAGCCGAAATTAGAAAATTGCAACCAGAAAACCATTTGATTTGTATTCATGATATTTATAATGACGAGGAATGTGATTTAAATCATATCAAAGACGAAGTACATCGAGATGAAATACTACATTTAATAAGGAATTATAAGCCGAATAAAATAAAAACATCTGCCTTGAAGATAACGATAGTGTTGACAGATCAACTTCCAGTTCATTGCGCCGCCACATTCCCCCCCCCCCGGCGCAGAGCAGCATGAATTAGATAAACAAAGGATATGCCTTTATCCATTTTTTGGAGCAATTCCACTTTTTGTTTGATGGACATCGAAACATACTTTCGTTTTCGTAGATCCTTTGGGAGCTCCAGCATCGGAAATTCTATTTGACATAATCGAAAGTTCAAGCTTACTTTTATAAAATTGCTCTTACAGTCTGCAAAAAATAATAAGCCGGATCCAATTCAAAGATTAAGGAACAACGCAATCATCAACATTAACTGAAATAGACAATTAGATAATTTTAGCTTATACCGTACGTTATACATTAAACGCGCAGCGAAAACGTACTCTGCACTTTTGCACACGCAAATGCGCAGTCGTAAAGGTCTTACGCGCACGCTTAAACGCCTATGCGCATGCGTCAAAGCGGCGCATGTGCAGAAAGTTTTTAGCTTTGAGGTCCGGATTATAGATCATTCTGGATTATGGGTGTCCAAATTAACGACTTTTGACTGTATAATGAACTTAATATGAAAAATTAAAGCCAAATTTTTATTTCAACAAAAGAGAGAAAAGTACCCTATTCTATTATGATTTATTAAAACATTTGTGTACAAAACCAGAATGGTCATTAATATTGAAGTGTAAGCTGGAAAAAATTATTTGTAACATAAACAAATCTATCTCTGGGAGGCTGAGAAAAATTGTTGTGCCAATTCATTTTTGGGGAAACTATCTTTTGTAGCATAGTGATGCGAAGATGAAGTCCAAGTGTTGCATGTTGGCGGTCCACAGGCAAATGTGCTCTTTCATAGAAAAGTACCCTATTCTATTATGATTTATTAAAACATTTGCGTACAAAACCAGAATGGTCATTAATATTGAAGTGTAAGCTGGAAAAAATTATTTGTAACGTAAACAAATCTATCTCTGGGAGGCTGAGAAAAATCGTTCTGCCAATTCATTTTTTGGAAAACTATCTTTTGTAGCATAGTGATGCGAAGATGAAGTCCAAATGCAGCATGTTGGCGGTGTACAGGCAAATGTGCACTTTCATGTGAACTTATAACTTCTCTCTGCAATGTCACATTGAGAAATGAAATAAAAATAAGAGAGATGAAAATAAAAATCTCTCTTTGAAAGGAAAGAAATTTTTGACAATGGAGATTAATAATTTCCTAATATAAGCATCTAATTTGATATCAAATAATAACAATTAAATAAGTTATACTTTTAGTCAGCATACCTAAGTCTAGAAGTTACTACTTAACATTTTAGTTTAATAAGAGAAGCTTAAAATATCCTGCTATAAATGTAAAATATTTTGTCTATTCTTTGTTTAATTACAATTTCCCCCTGTTTTTTAATAATGAAACATAATTATATTTAATCTCAGCCATATAATGTTAAAAACAGCATGTGAGGAACTTCAGAATGATATTTTTTGTTTTCGTATACACATACCAAATTTAAATATATTTTCACACTTATCATTGAAACATTATAACTAATCACTTAATCAGAAAGCAGAAAGTTTGTTTGCTAATTAATAAACTAAACAAATAAAGTGGTGATAAAATATACAAACAGACATATTTTTGAGACATTAAAATTCAGATCCAAACACTCCATTTACTATAATTACAATTATAAATACATTTTATAGTGATAAAAAACATGTGTCCTTTTGATTATGTGCACTTTTATCAATGTGGCATCTAATCTGTGTGAGCTTTTATCAGTGTACGCTTTCATTAGTGTAGGTATTTGTTTCATGGGCAGTTAGTTATCGTAGTGGGAGGAGGGGGCTTTTGTCAGGGAACCAAAAAATCTTGCATGCTAATTAGTTAATGGAGTCATTTCCATTAATATTTGTATTTATTTTCGTATTGAAAAACAGTATTTTCATTGTGCTATATAAGAAACAAACAGCAAAATGCCATGAATCAAATTTTACATCATTATCAAAATTTTTTATGAATGACATATTTTTTATAAATTGACATATATTTTATACTTCATCGTGTATCTCTTTTTTGGCATTTACTTAACTTTTAAAAATTTTTATATAGAAAAGCAAGAAATTTATTTAAATGTGCCTGATGCATATTTTATGTGTTTGATATGTTTCTATATATATAATTAAAATAATTTTATATTTCTGTGCTCTTAAAAATATAATTCCATTTGTGTATTTGATTTAATTGCAGTTACTGTTAATGAAACACAGTACAATTTAGATAGATAATTTTGCATAATAGATCAAGTTTAATGATTAAAAAGGAGGGGAAAGGAAGGTATTTGAATAGAGGTAAATTTAAATGTTGAAACCTTTATATCAATATACATTCTGTAATGGAAGAATTTTAAATAATTGCAGTTTTATTTAAATCAACACCATTTCTTATATTTTACAAAGTTATTTATTAACATATCTAGTATTTTTTATGAGTATGATATTTTGTAAAACATTCACCCTTGTGAAGAGAACCTGACAGAATTGGCATAAATATCTTGTTTTACTTACAGTTTTCTGATTCATTATCACTTTCTACATCAGATAACTTATCTGGCTTGCCATTTTAAAGGTAATGAAATTACTCAAAAAGCAAAACTCCACAGTAGAATCAAAAGATAGATAGTATTATAACTAATGGTACCAAGAAAAAATAACACAGTATGCATAAAATGAAAAACTAATGCAGCATACTGTAAATTCGAGATAAAACGTAAATCTGTAGGGCCCATCCTAGGAAGTCACAATTGAAAAACATAAATTTATGCAACCCTTCTGTTAAGTGTTAAGAATTAGTTTCTGCTTAAAAAATAACATTTTTGTGTATAACATCAAGGTGAAAACATTTTGAAAGAAATCTTTAAGAAGGAAATGTTCAACCATTTAAAACTAATGATTATTATTAACATTCAAATTTTGTTTTTCAAAGGCAAAATGATACAATCCTTTCATAAGAAAATTTTATCAATTTTCTGAACGTGGGATAACAAAAAATTCTTATTGACTTTTCAAAGCTGTAATTAGCTTTCTCAGCATTGATAACAGATATTTTGAAGTTAAAAGAAATATCTAACTATTTGTGACTATTATGTATCATAAAAATTTATGTGAAATGAGGATTATGAAGTGATAGTAGTGTTACTCACTATGTGAATTATTGAGATGGTAATAGATGAGAATAAAAGTTAAAGATATGAAATATCTCTAACTTAACAATGATTGGTTCTTCCTTATTATTCTTCTTATTGGTTTAATATGATCTTGAAAATATTCAACCTCATAAATTATTTTATGTAAAACAATCATTGCTCTTGAAGATATTTTTTTAATTTTATTTATAGAGTTTTGATTGTGTAAAACATATGAATTTTGCATTTAGTATTTAGCTGTACTTCTCTTGCTGATGGCAAAACACTGAAAAGTATTTATGACTCATTTATGACCATCAAAAGGTTAACAAGATGTATGTTAACCTTTTGATGGTCATAAATGAGCTCAGTTCACATTCCAGTTCTGCACCACAGTGAACGCAAACACATCAGCTCACTTACAAGTTTACGGTTGACACTTAGGGGGTGTATTTGGGAAGAAAGAATTGCTTAATCTTGCATTTGCCGAAGGGATCAGGAATTGAATCCTATTATGTTATGCATGAAGAAAACTATAGAAATATCCATGAAGCCAGGCTAGGCTAGGCCTGCTAGGAATTAAACCTCTAATAAAGCTGCCTTGTGTTTTCCAACTTAAGCCACTCGCTCAAGTATAGTATGTATAATAAAGTAATTAATGATTATAATCAATTAACATTCAAGAGCTGTCTGCTTAAATGGATATTAAATCATGTTAATTTTATTAGTGAAGAAGGTATATGAAATAAGCTTTATTAGTAGCTATACTTTTTTCTCCATTTCATTTGCATTTAATATTTCTGTATTATCTTTCTGAAGTTTTTAATGTCATTCAAATTCATTTCAAGTAAACTATTAGCAGTTTAATGCTCAAATTTATGCAATTTTATTTAGATTTGAAATGTTATATATCAAATGGAAAGTAACTGTAGAGTAAAAGAATTCATGCAGTGCCAAAAGACTTTATAAATTTTTATTTAGTAAATTTTCTCAATTTTCAGATGATGTAAAAGCCAATGCAGAAATAGAACCATTACAAAATACTAATTCCTCATCTTGTACTTGCCTGGAGAACTGGTGCAATCGAAAGTGTACTCTCAAGTTACTTAAAAGAAGACTTCCAATTGTCGTATGGCTGCCAAAATACAGTGTAGAAGATCTGAAAGGGGATTTGATTGCTGGTATAACTGTTGCCCTCACAGTTATTCCTCAAGGTCTGGCTCTTGCTATGTTGGCTGGTTTGCCGCCACAGGTAAATCTTTTCACATTTAGAAAGTGAAATAGTTCAATTTAGGAAGGTAAATGTGCAAATTTTACACATGAGAAAAAGCTAAATTGGCTTTATTTATATATTCTACACCCAAAAAAATTTTGAAAATTATTAATGTGATACAGTTTTATCTAATCCATAAGAGTATCATTTTGTGCAACTCTTGCAGCACTAGAATTGTTTTCTTTTTTTCATAATTTTTAAAGCAGTGATAGTTTAATTTTGGAATAATTTTGATTTCTTTGTGAAATAATCTTCAAAATAATACATTGATGAAAGTTTGCATTTTTTGATGATCAAAACATATTTTGGTGTTAGTTTATATATGTCAGGGGTGGCCAAACTTCATGACAACCAGAGCTACATGTTAGATTTCAGAAAATTTCAAAAGCTTCAATTTTATGTTTACCTTGTTTTAAATGTAATGAAATAAATTTTTGCAAAAAGAAACGTATGAAATAATGAGAATTCCACACCCTTTTTATGCAGTTAATGCAATTGCATCTAAATAACTATGTCTTTACTATAACTTTATGTAATTAATGGGGTTACATATAAATAACTACTATTTTTCTTGCTCTGTGTTTGGGAAAGTTTGTTTCTATGATATAAAAGTTCAGAACTAGTGAGTGATGCAACTGAACGGTCTTTTCTCAGACAAATAATGAAGCATTTTTTCCATGGTCCCTCCTTCCCATTTACAATTGCTGTTTTTTTAAGCATGTAAGTGGACTAAAAGTAAGGAATCATAATGCTCTCTGTGGGGACATTAACATAAAACGTTATTCATTTGAATGAAAGAATCGATAAATAAAGCACTAATTTGGAAAAAAAAAAAAAAAATTGTGCAATTCTCCTTTAATTTTAACTCACAGGTCCTCCTATAGAAAAAAAATAAGTGAAATAAGATGGTGCAAGCTAAGGAGAAATTGTCATTTAAGAAAGTTTTTTTTTTTTTTTTTTTTTTTTTTTTTTTTAGGAGGGGTTTATCTGAATTTGGGAAACCATGTAAGGGCTACCTGCATAAGAGGAGGAATACCTTTGTAGATTTTATGTAGGAGACCTAGTCCTACATACTGGATTCAAGAATGGAAAATTGTTGCATTTAGCGACTTCTAAGGTGGTTGCAGTAATACAAAAGTACCAATTAACACCTCTCTTAAAGTCAAGTTGTTTTATCAGAACTACAGTAAGATATTAGCTGTATTTTGAAAGGCCTGTGGAAAGGTTTGGGGGAAGGGGAGGAGAAATGATTTCAAAACTGAAGATTAGTAAACTTGAAGAGGTTTATAGTTGAATTTAAAGTCAGAAAAGGATAGGAACAGATTTAAAATGAAGTTGTAGTAGAAGTCTTTGTTGCTACAATTAACAGAGCATCCTGTTCCCAGTATTCTTTAACAGTTGCCTGAGAAGTGTCACATGATTTGTCTATACTTTGGTCTATAGCACTGTAATGATCTTGAGAGCCACTCAATGACAAATTTGCAATAGAATTCTTGAACCTAACGCACAGATCTTTTGCATTAGTGATAGAGAATTCGATTTGTGTGTAACAGAGCCCGGATTGCATCCCAAGGCCATTATCATTTTCAAGGTCATCTGAAACTTTTGTACTGTTGCACTTCTCATGGGTGCTAATAGATGATGATATATATAGTTATCATACTGGCAACAACTGCAGTATGAGCAGGCTGGAACCATAATTTTATTCTGGAAAGAAAAATCAGGATTTGTGGCAAATTAAATTTTGACTGAAATTAAACATTATTTTATTACCATTTTTGTTTCTTAGAAATTATATTTTACTATATATATGTTTCACTTCATCTTCCCAATGAATTTTTGAGAAATATTAATCTTTTATTTTCAGTATGGTCTGTATACAGCATTTATGGGATGCTTTATGTATACAATATTTGGGAGTTGTAAAGATTTAACAATTGGACCAACAGCTATAATGTCTCTTATGACCTCAGAACATACTGCAGCAGGTGGAGTTACATATGTTATTCTGATAACATTTCTTTCTGGCTGCATCCAGCTGCTCATGGGAATTTTAAACCTTGGTAAAAACATATTTTTTTCCACTTCTGAGACCACTATGTGTTTGTGTATAAGTGAAATAATACAAAAAAGAAATTCAAAGTCTAATCCAATTATGAACTGAAATTTGCAAAAAATGGGTGATTGTAATTTTTGAAGATTGAAAAATAAAAATAAAATATTTAAATCCGTTATTACATATTCACTCGGATCAAGTACTAAAAAATTAGCCAAGGCTGTGTTTAATCTTTTTAAGATAAATAAATAAAAAAAAAAATTTTGCATGCACATAGTAAAAAAAATTAAAACAACATTGAGATCCTTATGGAAAACAATATATAAAAAAGTGAAAAAAACAGTGTAAACTGAAAATGAAATAAAGAGAATTTATGCGTCTTGCCGCATTGTTGTCAGGAGGTTGGCATAACAAAAGAAATAAATGGATCAGTCTGTTTCTGAACTGAGAATGACACAAATTTAAATATTGAAATCTGACTTCAATTAAAAAACAATTTCTATGAGACAAATCTTTCTGTGTCCTTATCAGTCCATCACCTACAGGCTTGCCCCCCTCTACCAATATATATATATATATATATATTTTCAAAGCAGCATCAAAACCATTCATTTGATTAAAATAAGAAACATGTTGAGCTGACAAGTCAAAATCTAAAAGAAAAAATTAATCTAACAACACATGAAATATTAAATATAGAAGAGAGCAAGAGTCAGTTCTAAGTGTGTAATAATCTAATCAAATTCAGAAAGCTAGAATTGTTTCAAATAATGAAAATAAATTAAATTCTAAAAAATAAACAAAACAAAAAAATGCAAGAGACATAACAAAAAAAAAAAAAAAAATCTTTGTATCTGCTTCTGTAACCCTAACATGTTGCAGTGATGTGTAATCAGAATCAAATGAAACTGTTAAGAAAAATCTAAATCTTAAATATGAATTAAATGAATCTTAAATCTAAAATATAAACTACTGTAAAATTCATTTTATGCATCCTGTGTCTTTTACAATATTGAGTTTGACAAAATTTTCAAGCGAAACCAGAAATGTTTTCCTATCAGTGATGCTATTATCAGAATTTGCTTCAAATACAATAACAAGTTAGGTAGTATCATTACCAACCACAACAGTCATTCTGTTATTCACCCACCTTGTTTCTGTCATGAACCATGCTTTAAGAAATAGTTGACTAATCACAAACACATTATTACCAGAGATCTTAGTATTATTAAATACAAAGGATTAAAAAAATTCATGAAATTTGGTACTAAATTCAGAATTAACTACAATATAAGCAAAACAAATTCCTCTTAAAAAGATTAAACACAACCTTGACCAATTTATTATTAGCACCAGCTCCAAATACAGGTATCCACCTAACTCACTGCAAGGATGGAAACACCCTACAGCAATATTAAAAAGAATTTTAATTGACTTCAATTTGTACTATAACAGCAAACATTTTTGCCATAATGAAGTAAAAATTTAAAGGCTTAAAAACAAATTTATTATCACTGCTATAAACAAAGCTTGCAACAATTTTTTATTATTTATAAAAAATACTATCAAGAAATTATTAGCAGTGACGTGAATAATAAAATTATATGCTAAATCCCTAAAAATTAAGAAAATATAATGATTAATAAATATAAAATATTTTTTTTTCCATGAAAAATCCATGGGGGAAAAAAAATTATCACTCAGACTCAGTACAGTAAATTATCTAGTTTGTGTGCACTACCAAAATTTCAGTGGAATCCAATCAAATTCAGGTTTATACCTGATTAATTGAATAATTACAAAAAATAGTAATGATATTAACTTCACTAAAATTCTTTAAAAAGTTTGCACTGAGGTCCATGAGCGTACTAATCAACAGCTACCAAAAACCAGAAGTTTTCAGTTTTTCCTTCAGATGTATAGACAACATCTTTGTCATAAATAATTACAATGTGATAGAAAAACAAGTCATCTGTCCTAAATGCCATGAACTTAACTAACAGCGATGACACCAGAGCAGATTATGTTGACAAGCAAGCTTATAAATTCAAAAAATTACATTACTTGACAAAAAAGCTCTTCAATTTCAATACCGTTAAGCTAATTAATTGACAATCTAACATCTCCAAGAAAAACCTCGTAAATACTATTCTTAATTTCTGCAGGATTGCATTTTATGCTAATATAGATTGCCTATCTGCATTCAGCGATGCAACCTCTACCTCATATGTAAATTGTATGCTTTAATTCTCCCTTTTTTTATTTGTACCTTTTCTTTTAGCATTTGTTGCTTATTTTTTCTTCCTTTTACGAAGTAAAAGAAGTATAGTAATCATGAAAAATTCTGGGTATAATATTTCAACGAAAATATCCATTTTGATCTCTATCGAATGCAATTTAATGATGTTTTTTCATGACATCTGTATGTAAAGACAGAACAAAGGACTCTTTTTCCCAAAATAGACTATAAAATTGATTTAAAATGGATTCAAAAGAGATTTTTTCATGACATCTATACGTACTTATGTATGTATATATAACTCAAAAACGGGGAGCATTGAAATTTTGTACATAGGACTGCTATAACATATAGTTGTGCACTTCCTTTTTTTGGTTGCAGTCAGCCACACCAAAAGTATATAAATATATATGTATATATGTACCCACTCTGTTACTCGGCTCCATGAGCTCAGCATTTTTATTCTTTTTTGTTGGCAAATTGTGCATTTTTTGCTTTAAAAAGAATTGAATTATGTTGCTCTTATCTTCCAGTTAATTTTTTTAAGCTTTTAGTTAATCTGCATGCAATAGTTGTAGAATTGTCAACAATTTAAAAGTTGTTTAAGTATGGCTAAGCCTAATTTTGTTACCATGGTAGCCATAGTTTACCATAGCAGCATTTGCTTATGCTTGAAACTTAGCAAAATAGTGAATTAAGTGAGTTTCTGCACCTTTGGGTCTTTTTGCCAAGTGGGACCAAAAGTCAACTTTCAGTTTTGTGCACCAAAAAATCTGCTTTCTTGCCTGCTGGACAAATTGCCCGCTTTTGTGTAGAAACTTTAATTTTAATTCTAAAAATTGTTTTTTAATTGTATTTGGTGTTTTATGTTTATCTATATTTTTCAATTTTTAATGAAGATATTTTGAAGTTTTGTGTATTTTTGCCTTGCCGCAAAGTGAGAACTGAATTAATTAAATGAGAAATGTATCTCTAATGAATTTCATGGAAATAAGTTTAATTGAAATGAAACAAAACCGAAAAATCTGTTTTCTTGCCTGCTGGCCCAATTGCTCGCTTTTGCGTAGAAACTCTAATTTTAATTGTAGAAATTGTGTTTTAATTGTTTTAACTGTATTTTGTGTTTTACGTTTTTCTATATTTTTCAATTTTTAATGAAGGTATTTTTGGTTTTATGTACTTTTGCCTTGCCGCAAAGTGAGAACTAAATTAATTGAACAAGAAATGTATCTCTAATGTATTTCAAGGAAATAAGTGTAGTTGAAATGCAACAAAAAGTGCGTATAATGTAAAATTCCACACAAGGAAGTCATGTGGTGTCCGCATCAGATTTTTTAACATGAGTTTAGTACTTCCAATGAAATAAATTATCTTTTAAGAAGTATGAAGTCATATAAACTATTATTCATTTCGAACTGAGTACATTTGTTTGATAAAGATACCAGCAGTTTAGTGTATATGCACCTATTCTGAAAACTCTTTCCGGTATTTTTCTTAGCACTTTTAACCTTTAAAGCTGAGGTTTAAACTTTGTTACCTTAACCTGTGCCAGTATTCAAAGGGCCTTTTATCACATTCAGTGCCAAAGTTGTTTAAAAATGGCTTTTTGAAAGTTGCCATCATGAATTGTTCATGTTCATTTTTAAGTAGACTATGTGTTTAGACTTTAAAATAGAAGTGTTTTATGCCTTTGTAAAAATTATTGAACAAATTATCCTTCACATTCTCCGATTTTTGTATGAAAGTCATTTGAAATATCATCATCCCAGATTCACTAAAGCTGTTGCAAATGTTAACATTTTTATAGTAAGATCCTCTGAAATGTGAAGAATTTCAAGAGAACTTACTACCACAGGCTGTAGCATATTGGCATGCTAATTTGTAAAGAATGTGAGTTACTTTATAGTCAGAAAAAGAAAATTTGTAGATGATAATCTTGAAAATTGAATTGGATGAAACAACAAAAGCTTATGGGGTTTGAAGTGTCATCAGAGGCCAAAAAATGGAAAAGAAATAATTATTTACTGAAGAAAAGTACATTACATTTAAGCCTAGTCATAGCTTAATTATAGGCTTAAATCACTAGCTTGCAAGTGTGTATTCAAATTCCAAGCAGGAATGTTACTTTCATAAAATTATATGTTAATATATAGAATTAACTTCTCATTGCTGTATTAAAAACTCTTCTTTTAAGGTATAATTGTAAATTATCTTTATGATTATTTAGTTTTATGATTACGTGAAGCTGTTTTGCATATTTGTGCTTCTCTAAGAATTTTTCACATAAATTAAATAGCCAGCAAGTTCAGTAGGACCAAAAATAGTTTTCATGTTAAAAATTTCAATTGACAGTGACTTTGGTAATTCTTACATTCATTTGAAATTATGAGATAATATTTATAGAAAAACATATTAATAAGTTTACTGTTTAGAATCAGTAGTAGTAAGGCAAATTTGAGAATTACAATAAATCAAACTTACAAACACATTTTTTAGTGTTGTGTTTTAAGGAAAATCCTTAGTGTTGAGGCTATGCATGATTATTTGTATGTTTATATGGTTAAATAAATTATAAACACATTCCCAAATTTTTTAATTATTAGATCGTCTTGAAAAATTTTGTTGAAATATTTGTTACTTATGTTACATATTACTGTTGTTACTATTATCCTTGATATAAATGTTGTAGAATTACAAAAATATAATCAAAGGATCATCTAAAAAAATCATACGTGTAATTATTTAATTCCCACCTTTAGGATTTTTAGTGACATTCATTTCTTCTTCTGTCGTCAGTGGGTTTACTTCAGCTGCAGCAATCACCATAGCAATGACGCAACTAGCTGTGAGTTTTCTATAATTTCAGTTATTTTTATCATAAGTAATCCTATTTTATTCATATTTATCATTTTTTCTTTATAAGTTGAATCAGTAAATAAGTTATTTCTTAGAGTTTTCCTTTTTTCAAAAGGGAGATATTCTGTATGAACATACTTTTGGAACATTTTTTATAATTCTTATCTAGTTAATAGAAATAAAGTTGGGTGATTTCTGAAAAGGAATAAAATTTTCTGCACTAGAAGATTCCCCTGCCTAATAGAAATCTTGACCATCTAAACATCGTGCATTCTAGTAAATCTCCCCCCTTAATCCAGTGGCAGGCATTTGCCTATTCACCATTAGCCACTCGTTAGGCCAGAAGCGATGTCCATTTTTATTGTGGAGGCACCTAATAGGTGGCCACTATTGCCTCCTGTGAAGAGACAGATAGTTACAACCATGCCTTCTACGGTATTTGAACATGTGCCCTTCGGTATTGCAGTAGGCTACCCTAACCACTATACTGTTTGGAGGCATTCCTATAAATCCAGTAATCATGTAATTTAGAAATAAGAAAATATTTCATAATTTTTATTTTAAATAACCATTTTTTGAGTCAAGTCATTTTTCTGCCCTTTCGCACTTAAAAAAAAAAAAAAAAAAAAAAAAAAAAAAAAAAAAATTATAAGCTGTTTGTTCTGTATCTCATCCTTTTTGCCTTGTTTAGATTTCATAAGAATGTTTGATTTGCAGTTTGATTTTTGTAAATTTTTTTGTTTTAGATAAGTTGCCTCACGTGATATGTTAAATTGATTTAATACTTATTATACCATATAAATTGATAAATTTTTGTATTTGCATTTGATGGTTGTATCTTTCTTTAATCCAAAACAAATTAAACACTGTTTTATCCTAAGTAGACTTACCCATTTTAATTTGTATAATTAAGGTCTCACTATTTTTTCTGCAATGCAACATATTTATTATCAAGCCTAGGATTATTAAAAGATACAATTTATTTACTGAGGTGCAATTTCTTTTCTTTACTTTTCGTTTTCTAACGTCATTATGATTTTAGTAAAAGTTTATTAACCAGTTCATTGTTTTCGCTGAGAAAGACTCATCCATTTGAAATGCATCTTCGTTAGTTAGTAACTGCAGATGCTCGTTGGAGTGAAATATGGGCTGGAATGTGACCCACGAGAGAGATTCATCACATCGTGTTTTTCTACCCCCCAGAATGAGTCAGAAATTAAAAGCGGTGATTGATGTCATGTTGTGGAGATAGCAGGGTTGCATCAGGATAACATTGGGGCTGTATCAGGAAAACAAAGATGGGAGATCACTGTCTCAAGAGTGAATGCTCCCTCAACACACATCTTGTGAGAACCACAACTTTCTCTGTTTCATTAGGCTGCTATCACACATCGGTTTGTTTCGGAAGAACAACTGTTTGGAACAATTTTTCTGCTTTATCACAACAGCCAATCACCATAGATCACTTTGGTGTTAACACAGGGAAAACTGGTTCCCCATTATAAACAAGCTGTTAGCATTCGAAACTGATAGCTGATTGGTTGAAAATGAACAACTTACAATATTTTTGGAAAGGAAGGAAAAAGTTGCACGTCTTTCTTTCAATAGTAAACCAGTCAGAAAAATTGTCTGAAACAGTTGTTTGTGTGAAACAAATGCCGTGTGATATGGGCCTTAATGAACAAAGATGTTTGAAAATTTTAAATGATAGCCTTTCAATTTTTTAATGAGTTCCTGATTATATACTCTGTTTATTATTCTCTGAACTATGAATCGCATTGAAATGTTATACCTAATATAAGTATTTTAATTTTTCACCTTAATTGCACAAATGGAAATGTTATTTGATTTAAATTTCATTATCACTACATTGCATCAATTATGGATGGCATTGTTGAACTGAAATTTTTTAAGTTACATTTCGTCTTTTAAAACCTAAATTATTAATTATTATTTTATTATTTAATTGATACTTTTTTAAATATCTCATTAATAGGGAAATCTGCAACATTAAAAGTATGGGACTTTTAAAAGAAACAACAGTAATGTATGAAATTTGGATTGCTGTATTGTTTCTTTTATTTCCATCCTACGTGTATAATTATATTTTGTCGAAAACATCTTCAACAGTATGTAATTTTTTTATTTCTGTATATTTTAAAAGTGTACTACATAAAAATTAAACTTTTTCAAAAATGTCATCTCAACCTTCAAGTTCTTCCAATACAATACTTCACATTTGAAATGAAGTAAATGAAAATAATTGACTGATGGAGTAGTCAACTACTTTGGCTTTGTTATGATCATATCTGCGATTTTTTTTCTTTAAGTGATAAGTATATAAGTGAATTAAAAGTATGTATGAATAAAAGCCTTATGCTTTTAAACAGGAATGAAATAGCTTTATAAACAGTAAATATTTTATCATAAATTCTTCAAAGGACAGAAATATTTCCAAGTTTCAATAAAGACAATGCATCCCACTAAAAGAAAGATATATATTATATAGCCACGTGTAATGTAAATATGAGCCAGTTTCCATTAGAAAATACTCTACAAAATCTCTCCTATCAGGCAAATTCTCATATACCTTGTCATATTCAATAATCTAACCTATAGAATACCTAAAAGAACTTTCTGTATTAATTTTGATTTCTTCAGGAATTTCTTGGTTTTACTGTTTAAAGGAAGAATAACAATTTCACTTTGAGTACTCACTTTCTCTGTGTGTTATTTTACTGTTTTGACTTCCTTGTATGAAGTAAAGGAAGTATTATAGTCACAAAAAATTTCGGGTATAATATTTCATCGAAAATATCAATCTTGACCCACTCCCGAAAGCATTTGGCTGATTGTTTTGCGTGACGTGTGTACATACATTCAGAAACATTCTGAGGCCAGTTTCAGACACAAAAAGATCTTTGGAGGAAAAAAATGCTAGGAAATAGTAGAGTTTTGCAGGACGGTGAACTGGTTAAAAGGAAATTATTTTTTTTATTGTGTATTTTGTTTCAGTTCCATTTTCAAATTTGTTTTATAATTGTGCTCTAAATGACAAGTTACAGTATTAATGTAATAATAAATTGTATTATGTTGCATAATCATTTTTCAGGGTGTTTTTGGATTATATTTTAAATCTGAAGGTTTCACTGAAGATGTTTATCACTTTTTTAATGGAATAAAAGATGGAAATATGAGGTGAACAATATTTAAAGTTTTAGAAAATCCGTTAATTTATTTATGAATTTTTAATTTAAGTTTCAAGATACAAAACTTTAAAAATGTGTACAAATTAAATAGTTAATTTTATTTTAAATTGTGCTTTTTATAGTTTGTTTTTCGGTTTGGAGATAATTTTTAATCTATAAATATTAAAAAGAGTGTGATAATTTGCATCCTTAAAATGTATTTTTAAAAAGTGTAATTGATGTTGAACTGTATGTTAGTGGACATTGATATGTTTATTCTCCTTATGTGTCTTCACACTACTGTAGTCTGTTCTTTCATTTATGAAAGCAGATTTGGAAATCATTTTCTAGAGTTTTGTAAAATAAATGTTTACATTCTGTTGGATATGAATTACGTTAGAAAATATTTGTGTCTTCAATACAGATTTTAATTTTTGAAAAAATTTGGAAATCACAGGGAACTAAATCTGTTAAAAAAACAAGATGATCCGATTGGGTAGTTGCTTTTTTGGCCAGAAAGGTTCTCACCAGGGATGGGCTGTGACTGTATACAGGGAGCACAAACTTTGCAGAAATCTTTTTGCGACCATAGTTGAAATTATTTTTTTTCTTGGTTAATTTACTATTCCTGGGCTATTTATCTTGCATTTAATTGTTATGTTCACCACAGCTGTTTTACTCTGCTTCTAAGGCTATTTATTGCATATGCTTACACTTCTTTAAATCTCTCCTGAAACATACCTGACCTTTTCATGAAATCTTTATTGTATGCTATTTTCAACATTTCTAATGTATGAGTAGTGTTACTTCCAGTTTCCACACAAAATTTTATGTTTAATATGATGCTCTAAGTTTCAATTCTCTATTTTTATTCAAAAGAGCTCATGCAAATATCAATTTTATGCCCAGTAACTAACTAATATTTGTTTCTGTTGGCTTGAAATGCAGAGGGTGTTTATACATTTTTGTTATGATTTAGAATTTCTCCATGAATGTAAATATTAATTTTAAAATACAAAAATGACTGGTATCAAATTGGAATGATGTTTAATTATCATATCCAGCATTAAAAATATTATTTTCTTTAAAATGTCATCGAAAAACAAACAATGTATCGAAGTCTATGTTTTTGCACCATCTGAAGAGAAATACTGTCATTCAGTTATTAAAAAAAGATATAAAAAGCATGATTTTAATATTTCTACACATAAAATAAGTGACATAATTAATATGAAAGGAAAGGAACATCAAAGTTACATCTGACTGGGAAAAAGGCAAAAAATGCATACTCAACAAAGGTACGTACAGTTCTTATTTAGTCACATCGCAAGTTTTAAAGTAAAATCCAGCCCCCTCTCCAAAGAGCTATTGCAAAATCTTTAAATATCTCTGTAGAAACTGTGAACAAAATTATAAAATCTGATTTAAAGTTAATCTAAACAGAAAAACATGATGTTCATTGCCTAATGTTGAAACATGTTTCTCAGTGTAAGACTGTGTGCAGATAGCTGTATGAAATTATTTGGCAGGTGAAGAAAGGAAATGTATAGTTAAAGTTGGATATCCTTATCCTATTGCAATAGAAAAGAATCGATTTATTATCAAAAAAGACTCCAGAGAAACTTTGATGGTTCAGAGAAACAAGGAAAGTTTTCCTAAAGGTTTTATGATTATTCTAAATTCTCTTATAAAAGAAAAACTTAAAATAAGAAAAATAGAAAAAAATTAATTTGGATTACTATCAGAAATATGTTTTAACACTTATTTTTAAAGAAGGAATCCCATCTCTTTATCCAAACAATCTTCAGTATGTAAAGTTCCATCAAGACAAGGCTCCAAGCCATATCTATAAATCTACTGCTCTTCTTCTTTCTTTCTTTTTTCTTTTTTTTTCAAAAATGAAAAATGAAACTATAATTGAAGCTGTTGCCTTTAAATGCATCCCACCTAAGTCCTCTATGAATTACTGTGCATCTGGACTTTTTAAAACAAGCACTTTATAAGTGGCATCCCCAAACATAGGATGGACCTTGGAAGATTGTGAAGAAGGAGTGGAATAAAATCAACTTGGATGTTCTAAGGAAAGGACTTTTATATTGGAAATCAAGATGTAATATGATAGTTCAACAAAAGGGCTATCAGACTGAACATATTAGAAAATGAAATTCTAAGATTTGTTTATAGATAAATCTTTGCAAATCATCACAAAAAATGTGTGAACACTCTCTGTATATACAGTTTGTAGCACAGATGTGTTTAGTTATGAATATTCACAAGGTTTTAATACAATTATACCTCAGGTGATGTGATGCAGTTCTAAGAATTAGGCTGTTTTACCTTATGTGAGTCTTTTAACTGTGGTGCAAATATTTATATTTTAAGTACACAATTATTAAACAAAATTTTATAAAATGAAATAAGACTGTGTATTTAATTCTGTATTATTATAAAAAATTTAACTTTTTGTTTTTTATGTTCATATCTCTCAGAGCATTTATTATTATATTAGATATTGGGATATGACCTTGGGACTATCTAGTATTGTCTTTCTTCTGTTACTTAAAGTGAGTATTTTGTCACTTTTAGAATTTATTATAATTCTAAAACTTTAGAATTTTTCAGCTGAAAATGGTACAATTTGAGTTTCTTATATATTACTTCTTTTTAGTGTGGAAGCAAAATAAATATTCATTGTAATACTTTTGCATATGCTGGCAGAATATGTGACACTCTTCTGAAAACTATATCCACTGGTAAGCAGTTGCTTTGCATAGTTGTATAACAAACTGTCATATTTGTAACTAAAATTTTAAAAATAAATATGTAAATAAATCTGATTATTATTTCTGTAATATGGCTGTTAAGCTCTTAGAAAATGGCATGTTGTGTGAATTTATGTTTTATGAACCAAAGAACTAATACAAAAGAAAAAAAAGGTGAAGCTCTAAGTTAAAAAAAAAATATTTTTATTTATTACAGTCAAAAGTCTTTAATCCAGACTCATCGATTCCGATTTATCTCTTTTTCCGGATTATAAATCATCAATTTAAAATCTGATAAGATGGCATGCAGAAATAATAAAATTAAAAATATGAAACTGTAATTTATAAAATAAAGAGCAATTATGATCTAAAGGGTATCAAAATTTACCAAAAAAAGCTTAATATTTATTTGTTTACTTTATTAAACATTTCTTTCAATGCGTAAAGTATACATTACGCATAGTCGGAATTAGAAAATTGCAACCAGAAAACTATTTGATGTGTATTCGTGATATTTATAATGACGAGGAATTTGATTTAAATCATATCAAAGACGGAGTGCATCGAGATGAAATACTGCATTTAGTAAGGAAT
Source organism: Stegodyphus dumicola (assembly GCF_044657685.1). Classification (NCBI taxonomy): domain Eukaryota; kingdom Metazoa; phylum Arthropoda; class Arachnida; order Araneae; family Eresidae; genus Stegodyphus; species Stegodyphus dumicola. The sequence continues at coordinate 223,244,166 of NC_140773.1, read as the reverse complement.
CATAAGCCAAATAAAATAAATACATCTGCCCTGAAGATAAGGATAGGGCTGACAGATCAACTTCCAGTTCATTGCACGCCACAACGTCCCCCCCCCTTCCGGCAGAGCAGCATGAAATTGATAAACGGATTTCGGAATGGTTGGAGAAACAAACGATATGCCTTTATCCATTTTTTGCAGCAATTCCACTTTTTGTTTGATGGACATCGAAACATGCTTTCACTTTGTAGATCCTTTGGCAGCTCCAGAATCGGAAATTCTTTTTGACATAATCGAAAGTTCAAGCTTACTTTTATAAAATTGTTCTAACAGTCTGCAAAAAATAATAAGCCGGATCCAATTAGAAGATTAAAGAACAACGTAATCTGCAACATTAACTGAAATAGATAATTAGATAATTTTAGCTTAGCTTACACCGTCCATTATACATTAAACACGGATGCGTAAACATATTATGTGCATGTGTAAACGCATATGGGCATGCGTAAAGGTATTACAGTCAAAAGTCGTTAATTCGGACACCCATAATTCTGAATGATCTATAATCCGGACATCAAAACTAAAAACTTTCTGCGCATGCGCCACGTTGACACATACGCAGAGGCGTTCACGCGTGCGCGTAAGACCTTTTACGACTGCGCATATGAGTGTGCGCAAGTGCAGAATACGTTTTCGCGTGCGCATTTTATGTATAATGGACGTATAAGCTAAAATTATCTAATTATCTATTTCAGTTAATGTTGATGATTGCGTTGTTCCTTAATTTTCGAATTGCATCCGGCTTATTATTTTTTGCAGACTGTAAGAGCAATTTTATAAAAGTAAGCTTAAACTTTCGATTATATCAAATAGAATTTCCGATATATATTTGTTAATATGTAAAGAATCTAAAGCGAAAGTATGTTTTGAAATCCGAAATCTGTTTATCAATTTCACGCTGCTCGGTGGCGGGGCGCCTAATGAATTGGAAGTTGATTTGTCAGCACTATCCTTATCTTCAGCGCAGATGTTTTTATTTTATTTGGCTTATAATTCCTTACCAAATGTAGTATTTCATCTCGATATGCTCCGTCTTTGATATGATTTAAAACAAGTTCCTCGTCATTATAATTCGCTTCTGATAGCGAAGAAAAGTGACAGAGGTTATTGAAAACAAAAAAATTTCGATTGACAAATTAGTCGGTGTTCTTGACACAGCAATTATAGGACTTGAATGGCGGAACTTTGTAACTGAACAAGAAATTATGTCTGTTTAATAGAATTAAAGAGAAAGTACTATCACATGAAACGAAGCAAAACTTAAACAACTTACATTGAAAGAAATGTTTAATAAAGTAAACAAATAAATATTAAGCTTTTTCTTTTCGCAAATTTTGATACCCTTTAGATCATAATTGTTCTTTATTTCATAAATTACGGTTTCATATTTTTAATTTTAGAATTTCTGCATGCCATCTTACGAGATTTAAACTGATGATCTATAATCCGGAATCGCCGAAGTCCCAACGAGTCCGAATTAACGACTTTTGACTGTATGCGCATGCATCACCGCATTAATGCGTTGACGCATACGCGGAAAGTTTGTAGCTTTGAGGTCCGGATTAAAGACTTTTGACTGTATTAACAAAATTGTGTTTATTATTGCATAATATTTTCTCTGTCATCACTTTAATCATTATTAAAAAAAGCCTGTATCCTTTTTGTCTTTCAGCTGAGAGATCTTTATCATTTTGTCATATTGAACTAAGCACTTTCTTAAGAATTTTGTGCTTCTTTCACTGGATTTGTGCTTCTTTCACTGGAATTTCTAAATGAAAATTTAGAAAATGCTTTATAATAAAATAAGTGTTTGTGCCTTCCCTGGAAAACCTCATCTATATTTTTTACAAAAGTACTTAAAAAAATGAAACACTAATGATGAGATTGGTGTTATCTGTTGAATTAAATTAGTAACAAATAAGTTTAACCCCTTAACCTACGATTTAGATTCGAAGATGTTGGCCCGAAATTGTATACAAGCTCGCACAATGTTCAGGTCATTTGCATGACTTGTGTAACATGCTAATCCGGGCAATCGTAAACATGACGAATTATGTAATTTTCGAAGAAAGTATAGCCGAATAATTATTGATGCTACATCCGATGACGATCAACTACCAGAGTCCTGGCTTTGGAAAGAAATAGGAAATGGTCCAAAAATCTGGGACTATACGATGACTCCTGGCGTAAGAGAGGAAGCCTTATGTCAATTAGGAGGAAGTAGAGGAGAATTTGATATACTTAATCTAATATTTAATGACATATTTTGGAACAATATTGTAACCGAAATGAATCGGTATGCCGAAAATCCACGTAGAACACGAGTGTAAAAAGTGTAAAGTTACGTTACATGTACTAGAATGCTTTGAAATATACAGGGGTTGGACAAAAATATGGAAGCACCTTTAAAAAAACATGTTTCTTTGCTTAATATGGTGTAGGAAACCCGTTGGCATCCAAAACAGCTTGCAGTCTTCTCGGAATGGATAAATACAGTTCCTGTATGTTTGCCAAGGGAATATTATACCATACTTCCTGCAAAACGGTGGCAAGTTCAGATAACGATGTTGGCGGTGGATAACGAGAACGCACTTTCCGTTCCAATGTAGACCACAAAGGTTCGATAATATTTAGGTCTGGTGACTGTGGTGGCCAAGGGAGATGGGACAACTCATCCTCGTGTTCAGAAAACCAGTCCTGGACAATGTGAGCTGTGTGAACAGGGGCTTTGTCGTCTTGGAAGACACCATCACCATCGGGGAACAAAGTTTGTACCATGGGATGAACTTGATCGGCCAAAATGTTCACATAAGTCTTGGCAGTCATGTGCCCTGACACAGTTATCATGGAGCTAGCAGAGAACCACGATATGGCTGTCCAAACCATAACAGAAACCCCGCCATGTTTCACTCTTGGCAACAAGCAGTCTGTATTATAGGCTTGAGATGGCGTTCTCCAAACGTAAACTCGGCCAGAAGTGGGAAACAATGTGAAAGAAGACTCGTCAGACCATATTACTCGCTTCCACTGCTCTATTTACAGGCTTTATGACTTAAACACCACCTTTTCCTGTTACGGGCATTAGCATCACTGATGAGTGGCTTCTCAATTGCAGCACGGCCAGCAATTCCCTGTTTATGAAGCTCCCTTCTAATTGTTTTGGTACACACAGAGTTCGGTAACACAACATTCATTCCAGCAGTAACTTTTGCAGCTGTGGTCTTCTTATTTTTTGTCACAATTGCCCTTAATGATCGTCTGTCACGATCACTCAGGACACACTTTCGTCCGCGCTGTGATTTAGCAGATGATGTTTTTCCGCTTTTCAAATATGCGGAATAAATCTTCGATACAGTACCTCTTGAAACACTAAACACCTCGGCTACCTTGCTTACGGTAGCACCTACCATACGGGCTCCAACAATTTGCCCACGTTCGAAGTCTGTTAACTCTGACATAATGCAATGACAACCTCACATAACAGTTCTCCGACAACAACTAAACTGTTTAGCACATTTACGAAGTTGTATAGGTGGTGTCAGTGGTCAAAAACGCCAGCGCCACCTACATATTTCATTAAAATCATTCTTTCTTTTCAAACATACATTTCACAAGGTGTTTCCATATTTTTGTCCATCCACTGTATCATACCATTACAGATTACTAATTTTGTATTTTGGAGTTTTGTGTAAATAAACATTTTGTAATACTTGCGTCTACCACAATTATTGCATCAGACTGTAATTGCATATCAAATATTCCACATAATATTCATTTCTGCCCCGATCACCGTATGCGGGCTATGCCCGTGAAAGTTAGGTTTGGCCCTACCATCGTACGCGGGCTACTGTCTGTCTATGGTAAGAACAGCTCTCGGCAGTTTGTCTGGGGCTGTCTGTTGCCGTAGAAACGAGCCCTGATCCATTTTTCATAGGGGCGTCTTGACGATTTACTTCTCAGTTTGCCATTCCGTTTTGAGGATCGTAAAAAATCGCCAAACTATTGTTGATGCCAGTGCTACCAAAAATAATTGCCGCAACCCTAATGCAAGAAAGGAAGTATAATAGTAAATAACTATTTAAAGATTACTGTTTTAATTTATATGAAAGGTTAATTTCATATAATACTTTTTTATTATTATAATTTATATTAAAAAGGCTAAACATAACTGAATAAAAGTATAAGAGTAAATACCGTATTTGACAGCATATGTGATGCACCCTTATTTAGACGGCCACACACAAGGAAAAAAAGTTTCAATAGCGTGGTTTCTTTTAGTTCTCACGTTTCGTAAAAGCCAAATAAACAATTATTGAATGCAATTACCTGCACGTATAAGACTGTGTCCTTCACGTATAAGACGCAGGTAACTTTTTTGAGACCAAATTTAGGAAAAAAAGTGTGTCTTATAAGCCATCAAATACGATAACTATTTCAGATCATTATTATAATTTATATTTAAAAAGGCTAAACATAACTGAATGGATTCCTGCATCGCTTAGTATTTCAATGGTGTCTCAAGAAATATAGAACTATCTAAACTTATGCAATTTGAAATCAGCACATACGCTAGATTTGGCGCGCTGTTAAATGGCTGTGTTTGCTAGATTTGGCGCTTTTGCGCATACATTTTCGCTGCAATTTTTTACTGTCCTTAAAACGGAATAGTACTTTTCTTTTAATTTATGGTGTATAATAAAAAAATGTAATGTTTTTAAAGTTATCTTTGATTTTTTTATCAGATTTTTAGATTTTTTGTTTTTTTAGTTTGTTGGCTTATAAATGCAAAATAATAATTAGTGCCTAATCGGCATTTTAGTCATAATTTTCTTGTATGAAAGATACAAACTGTTGAAAAAATAAATAAATAAAGGAAATAAAGAATTTTAATTGATTAAATTTTCAATCTTTTATTCATATTAAATTTAATTATTACCATAGTTCATTTTGTATAATTCTGTTAATCCTTATTTTTACAATAAGTAAAATTTTCTTTGTTATCTGTACATCTGGTTATTTCACCTGTTGCTGAAATAACTAGAATTGTTTTATTGTATTTAAAGTTTAATATATTATAAAAATTATTAAATTATTAGACATGGAGTCTATATTTATAGGGATGGCAACATCTTAACTTCATATTACATTAATCCCTGAATATGCTTTCTGTTTCAGCACGAAATGCACTTCTTGTCCTTTTATGTACTGGTATTGCAGCATTGCTATTGTCGTATGATATTGATTCTTTGACACTGACACAAGCAGTGAAACCTGGATTACCATCATTTGCGTTCCCAGCTTTTGAGTATACATATTTTAATAATGCTACAAATACAACGGTGCACAAGAATTTTGCTGTTATTGTGCAGGTACAGTAATTGCTTTCAAATTTATTTGAAATAGTAATTATTATTATACAAATTTCATATAAATAAAATACAGTATTAACAAAGACGTTAATTCAAATATTTAGGTGAATTACAGCAATATATTTTTTGTGCTGGTAACTTTTTTTTCCCCCCTGTGTAGGAAATTGGATCAGGACTAATCATTATCCCTTTGCTTTGTTTATTAGAAGCTATTGCAATTGCCAAGTCATTTGGTAAATATGATTTTATATTTTCTAAATTTAATATTTTCTAGTATCTGGATTAATTATTCTCAATTATTAAATCCAGAATTTTCTTTAAATGAGAGTTTTAAATTTGAATTGTTTTTAGGAGTAATGTATGACATTGATTTCATTTTATGCAGTAATATTAATTTTTAGAAAGTATTTTCAGGAATTTTCCCTTCCCCATGTATTAATTATGTTATCTTATTGGAATTATTTAATATTTTACCCTTATGCATACACACACACATATATATATGTAATAATAAAACAAACACACACACACATATATATTCATGTGTGTGTTTGTTTTATTATTTTCACTAAAAAGAATTAAAATGAAAAATTAATTGTTTGCACTTCTTTTTCCATATCTATTGTGACCTTTCAGTATTTTCTTACCTTAGAAATAATTTTCTTTTAATATTCAGCTAAAAGTAAAAAAGTGGATGCTACGCAGGAAATGATTGCTATTGGTAAGTTCATTTGCATTGAAAATTTTAGTTAAATTATGTAATTGTTTATGACTCTTTACTCTTATTTCTTTTTAACTTTTTTTAGGGATCTGTAATATAATGGGTTCATTTGTTTCGGCATATCCAGCAACTGGTAGCTTTTCCAGGTTTGTAGTGTTTTTTGGTTCATTAAAGTAATTTATATTTTTATATAAACATTTTTTAAATTTTAGAATGAAATTTTTCTTGCATTAGTTTATGGTTTCATTCAGTTTTTCAAAGATGTCGGGAAGGTATCCCAATTTAAGCAGCCACTCAACATCAGTTAATTGTTGGATAAAAAGCTTCTATATAAATGTGACCACTAGTATATCTTCTAGTTCAAAGTTAAGATTTTTCCCCTTCATAGCCAGCATATTTCTGTGTGCAGCAAGAGGTTAAAGTGATCTATATCCAGACCTTTATTAAGTTTTAAAAGGTATGCTTTTAACATGATTAATTTTCTTTACAACAGCATCCTATACAAGTACTAAATCTTGTGGTAACCTTTAGTTGCCAGAGAATGCTGATGAATGACACAGTTACTGCTGGGACATTTCCTGCCACTTAATTCATCCTACACATGGCTCCTTTCACTACCAAAGCATTGCAGCTGCTCCATCGCTGCAAATAACCACACACTAGCTTCATTCCAAATCTTTTCTCCGAACATATTTGTTGATAGCTTTGAAAATTTTATCACTGCCATAAGTTTGAAGGACTTTTATCAAAAATTCTTCTTCTGTTTGCATTTTGAAGGGATACTTCACAAGCAAACATTGGTACTTTCATTAAGCTAAATTCATGAGTTTTTGAACTTATAAGATTGTTCTCCACAGATTATGAAACTGTGTAATTGTTTTAGCTTGCATATAGTGCTATTACAGTATCAATATTCTTGGCCATATCTGGACCTAACATGCAACTTAAAATATGTTTTGCACAAGGTTTAATCAGTATCTTGGCAATAGTATAGGACTTTCCAATTTTTACAGTGTGTAAACTAGCAATTAATGAAGTTTCAGTGGCATTTTTATTTTTAGAAATTCTCTCCATCATGGATGACCCTGCCTGAAGATCATATTTTCTTATTTTTTCTTGAATTTCCTTTTGGTCTTGATTCGCTTTTCGTTAAACTAAGAAAGACCAACATGGATGGCTTAAGCTTGCAAGTGTCTGCTGGGATATTTCATCTCTTCTGACAATGCTGGTTGTCATTAAATAAGAAGTTTCAATGAGTTAAACACATTTTTCTTTTAAAAACCCAGTTCTTAGCTTCTTTTTCATAATTCTGCAGTAAAAGTTAAGACTAAAATAAATAAAAATTTTCAAAGTCATTTTTTTAATCTGGTATCGACAGTAGGAACAATGTATAAAAAATGTGATATTTCTTTTCATAGTAATAACTCAGTTTCCATCGCTTTGTGGTTAATATGGTGTCCAGCGATTTAAGCGGGTGATTTTTTGCTAAATTAATTTCATTGGAATTGTGCCGGCATTGATAGCTTCGTACATAGCTACTGCTTAGTAATTATTGGCCTGAGAACAAAACATAGTATATGGGTCAAAGTTTTATTTCATAACAGGTTTTTCAATGTTTATTTCATGCTAAAAATATTAACTAAAATTACATTTTATAAGTACTTACTTGATCAGGCTTACAGTTACTGCTCTACATACCAAAATTTCACTCAATTTAACCACAACTTTAATTCTTAGCATGTTTAGATAGTGCTGCTGTGGCAAGGGGAAGACAGATTTTAACTTTTAAGTATTTTCATACCTTTAATAATTTTACAGTTTTTAGCTGACTTTTCTTGATTGTTGCCTTGGCACTCTTGGCACATGCTCATGGCACCCATAGTATTGTTACGAATTTTATATTTATTAGCTAATTTTAGTAAAACTGTAATTAAAATTATTTTATTTCCCCGTGCAATGCAGCTCATGACGAGTTTTAAGAAAAAGCTACGCTGAAAAATTAAAAATGCAATAGCACGTGCATTTAATAAACAGATATCTTGTAATACTCTTTTGCTTTCCAGAAACCTCAAGAAAATACCAGAATGTTCTCGTGCATGATTAAAAAGCTTATAAAAACTGGAACAAAACATCTCAGTTCAGTTGTTAGTTAACTGTAGCGAATTCGCGGAGCGATCGGATTAGCTTTCTCTCTGTGTTTTTGAATTCTGTTCTATTTAACGTTTTAGTAGTTTAAAATATATCTACTGTGTGATATTGTACGAATATCTGTGAGAAAAAATTTCAGTATTTTGTTTTATTTCTTGTGATAAGAATAAATTTTATTAACTTTTCATCGCACTTGTCCATTTAATCTATTAGGAATTCTTATAAGTTACAATTCAATTAATAGTATTATTATTCATTTTTAAACTATTGAATTCAACTTAATAATTGTGCATTGAATCTTTTATGTCTTCAGAGTTGTCAGTCATTGTAAGAGTATAGATAAAATGCAGAATTTTTGCACGTGATTTCTTTGGAAATTCAAATAAAAATTCTGTATTTCATGTACCATCTGTAATTTTTATTGATATATATAAGACTTATTTTGCCTTCTTTGTGCTTATTTAAGATTTTTTGTGTTTAATTATTCATTTATATTGTAAAGACACTGATAAAATATGCAAAATTTTATGCCTGATATCTTTGAAGTTCAAAATAAAACAAATTTTTAGACACTGAGATACTATTACTAATACATGAGACAAGCATCACATTTTCTTTATGCTTATTTAAAATATCTTATTTTTCATGATTAATTTAGGACTGCCATAAATTATAGTAGTGGAGTTCGAACAACTGCAGGGGGAATAGTGACAGGTATTACATTTCATATTTTCATTGTTTTAATATTTTAATTCTGTATCTTACCCTTAAAGTTTATCATTAATTCTCTAAATAGTTAACTAATTTTTAGGAAGTCTTGTATTGTTAGCTTTGGGTGTGATGTCACCTTATTTCTGCTACATTCCAAAAGCTTCACTTTCTGCATTGATATTTATGGCTGTTTTAAATATGGTACATTATAAGGATGTTATAGTTATGTGGAAAACAAATAGTAAGTATTCTCTTCTATTACATACATTTTGCATATTAATTTTTCTATTAGTTTACCAAGAGGAAAATTAAAAATGAAAATAATTCTCAATATATTCAAATTATTTTTATATTTCTGATTAGTGTTGCATTGAAAATCCCATGTAGTGACCTATGTAAAATAGTCAGCTAGAAAACTGACAGGCAATTATTAAGTTCACTCTAATAATTGCACTTATGATAATTTGAATTATGGTTCATACATATCATGTCTATATAACTACATATTATGTCTCAAAAATTCTTCCATTTTAGTCAACAAAGAAAAGTGAAGAGTGTAAAAGTAAAGTAACTAAATAATTTTACATAACTGCATAATTGTGGATTACTTCTAACCATGTATCTGGTACTAAATTTATCTATGTTGATAAAACTCCTCTGCTTTTAGTAGCCCACCAGTGGCCGAGCAGTGAAATTGCTGAACACTGGTAGTTCGGTTCAAGGTTCGAATCCCATGAACGAGCTGGCTGCATGGGCATCTCCATGCGTAACGTGAAGCGTACAAGCCAGTTTCCCTTAGAAAGTCCTCAATGACGGCATCCCTGCCTTTAGGCAGAAAGCCCTCGAGGCTTTGCCGCAGTTCCGTATACCAAACATCTGATTTTAGAGCTAAAAATGATTCTTGCAATACTATTTTTATATCCTTCATATCACCAAAGATTTTCCAATCAAAAGTGTTTGTTATGATTAAGTGAGATGGCATAAGACCTTCAAAGAGGTGAAAAAGGACAATCAGGATGATAAATGGTTTAAACAGTGACAGAAAGATGGGTGTACAGTTACTTGCAAGTAAGTTAAACTTGCCAAAAATACAAATTAGTAAAATTGTGGCAAATGAATTAAGCATGCAAAAATTGTTAAAGTCGCAGCTTGAGTTGGTACCAAAAGTTCTGACTGACCTCAACAAACAAACACAAATGGCAGTGTGTCACAAGTTTTACAGCATGTGGCAACAGAACCAAAGTGTATGCAAATTAAAAAGTGATTCAAAACCTAATCTAATTGGGCACTGATAGTAGCAACAAGTGGTGATAACTGTACTTGTGGGTTTTTATTTTTGCATATGGTTTGTTCCAAACTGTATATAAAATGGATTTTAAAGGTATTAATATTTTTTGCCATTATATATATATATATGAACTAAATGAAACAAAGCAATGAATATAAAATTAAATTTTTTTTCCAGTACCTTTTCTTGAAATCCATTTCTGTCATCACCATTGTCCATTCTTTATTCATTAATCATATACAAGCATTCCATAGTTATAACCTGAAAAATTTGAATAAAAAGATGTTTTTTGCAGTAAAAGCATAATATTTAGAACAATACTTAAATAATACTATTTGTTATCATCATAATCAACTATTTCTATGTGCTCCCACCTTCCTTCTCTTCATTAAATCAGCTCCATGGTTGCCATTACTTCATACCAGAGTGATTAGACTGTAATACAAACACAAGAACATCCAAAGTGGCATCAAGACTATTGCTATAACAATGATATTTTCATCTATTTATTTTTCCTCTGCATTTCTGTGCTGTACAATTTAAAATTATCATAAATCTCAAAAAAGAATTTCCATCATCTTTTACTAAAAAACATTGACATGTAAATAAAGTTACGGAATTAAAACCAGCATTGTTCAAGGCTAAATTTTTTGTTTTGTTTTGTTTTTAAATGCTGTGATTTATAAATTGTACTTTTTCTGTTTCTTGGAAATTTTTAATTTTTTCCATTGAAGAACTGAATTTTAAATTGTATAATTTTAATTTGCGGTAATTGCGTGTATCATTATTTTTCTTTATGTGAAAATATATTTTTAGTTTTTCCACATTATTATTTTTACTACTATTAGTATTTTGCTTTTGCATGTAATTTTCATTGTTTCTCACTTTTTTTTTTTTTTTTTTTTTTTTTTTTTTTTTTTTCTCTCCCTTAACAGAATTAGATTTGCTACCATTTTCTGCTACTTTTATATTTTCTTTTATCTTGGGATTAGAAGTAAGTTTTTCTGATTTTTACTTTCTAACTTTCAGCAATTTCTTTTATTTTGTTTCCTTCATCCCCCCCCTCTGGGTGGGCTGTTTATTGTGTTTAATTGTTGTTAGATGTTAATTAGTGATATTTTAGAAATTTCGAAATGTCTGTTCATTTTCTAAATCAAGACATAAGTATTTTATTATACAAGTTCATAATTTCTTGTTCAAAGAAATGAATTTTTATTAAATAAAAAATATGTGTGAATATTTATATTGGGGATTGAAGAGAAATTTGGATTTTTCAGATGTAATTTTAATTTGATTCCAATATTTTATTATTTTATTGTACAGAACTGGAGAACTAGTATTCTAAAGATATAAAGCAGTATATTCATTTTATATTACTTCAAGAGAAGTGTCTGGGTTTACAGTAATGTATTATGCTAACTCTAAGCATTGGAATTCAGGAGTAATACAGTCAAAAGTCGTTAATTTGGAATGATCTATAATCCGGACCTCAAAGCTACAAACTTTCTGCGCATGCGTTGCGTTGACGCTTGCGCGTAAGACCTTTACCGCTGTGAATTTGCGTGTGCGCGTGCGCAAAATACGTTTACGAATGCGCGTTTAATGTATAACGGACAGGATAAGCTAAGCTAAAATTATCTAATTATCTATTTCAGTTAATGTTGCAGATTGCGTTGTTCCTTAATCTTCAAATTGGATCCGGATTATTATTTTTTGCAGACTGTTAGAGCAATTTTATAAAAGTAAGCTTGAACTTTCGATTATGTCAAATAGAATTTCTGATATATATTTACTAATATGTAAAGGATATACAAAGCGAAAGTATCTTTCGGAGTCCATTAAACAAAAAGTGGAATTGCTGCAGAAAATGGATAAAGGCATATCCTTTGCTTATTTAAACTTTAACGTTTGTTTATCTTTAACGCGGCGGCGGCCTGCAATGAATTGGAAGTTGATCTGTCAGCACTATCCTTATCCCTTATCTTCTGGGCAGATGTTTTTATTTGGCTTATAATTCCTTACTAAATGTAGTATTTCATCTCGATGTACTCCGTCTTTGATATGATTTAAATCAAATTCCTCGTCATTATAATTCGCTTCCGATAGCGAAGAAAGTAACACAGAGGTTATTGAAAACGAAAAAATTTCGATTGACAAATTAGTTGGTATTCTTGACACAGCAATTATAGGACTTGAACAGCATAACTTTGTAACTGAACAAGAAATTATGTCTGTTTATAGAATTAAAGAGAATGTATTATTACATAAAAAACGAAGCAACTTAAACAACTTACATTGAAAGAAATGCGTAATAAAGTAAACAAATAAATATTAAGCTCTTTTTTTTTTTTTTTTTTTTTTTTTTTTTTTTGTAAATTTTGATACCCTTTAGATCACAATTGTTCTTTATTTCGTAAATTACGGTTTCATATTTTTAATTTTATAATTTCTGCATTCCATTTTACCAGATTTAAACTGATGATCTATAATCCGGAATCGCCGAAGTCCCGACGAGTCTGGATTAACGACTTTTGACTGTATAAGATTAGTAGACTGTAAATTTATTTTTAAAATATTCTATAAATTATAGTAATACTGAAGCTCTGGTATATTCATATGATGGTAGTCCTTTTAATTCAATTCAAAAAGAGCTTGAAGACTCTGAAGATGTTTCACTGTTATTCAAACTTACTGATCTACTGAAGTTTATTTTTTTGTAAATGGCTTCTTACCCTGAAAACTAAGCTTCTCTTAGAAATTGAATTTTGTATTCTCTTATGGAATAAACAACACCTTTGATTAGGTAATTCCACTGAATTGCATGTTATGTTAATAGAAAATGTGTGGAAATTAAAATGTAGGTTACGTTTTGTACATGAAGCAAATTTCAAGTAGAGGTAAAATTGAGGAAGGTATGTTGATTCATCATTTAACACATGGAATTGCGGATTCACCAACTAATAAATATGTTCTTTTTAGCCGCAAAAATCCTACAGAATTGGAATAAGTTAAAATATATACTAAAATTTAAAATGACAGTAATAAATTGAACCAAGACAAATAAATATGTGAAAAAAGTTGACTATTCAAAATACTGAAATTAGGTACGTTACTGCAGAAATAAGGTTATAAATCTTATAATGGAATTGGTTACAAATCTAATGATTGTGCTGATTGGATAAAAACACCTGTAGCAAACATAACTGTTGAAAGTAATTCTGTAAATTTAGTGATGAAAACTGTTAAAATTAATAGTCTTTAAATGCTTTGACACTGACAGTGAAGTTATTCAAAAATGCATTAATCAATGGTAAGCTGAATTTCAAAGTTTTCATGCATGTGCAACTACAGAATTGAGCCAGTAAATTGTTTGACGGATAACATTTAAATAGATGAAATCAATTGCAAATATTAATATAATAACTAATGAAGCTATTTAGCTTAATATTATTATTGGTGTGAATGTTATTAGTGTTAGAATTAATAAATAAAAGTGGTATCAGGTTTAGTAAACTACAGTGTGGAGACAATGTTGAAATATATATCATGGCAAATGAACATGAAGATGTTGATCCTAATGTTAATAATGCTGAGTAACAAATTATTGAAAATATGATTTCTATATTAATCCAATAAAAGTAGACCAACAGTTATCAAGATGCTTATATCAGTTACTGTTAATTATCCAATTTATTATTTTTCCCCAATGGCAGATTGTAATTACAAATGTAACCCAGTCCATTAATCTATACAAGGCCGGATGTGGTGGTCTCTTTATTATGGAAGCACCTAATAGGTGGGCCACCATTGCTTTTCCTATGAAGGGACGGACAGTTACAACCATGCCTTCTCCAGGATTCGAACCCAGATCTTTCAGCATCGCAGTCAGCGTCCCTCACCACAATACCAACTGGGCAGCAATTTATTATTATCCAATTTATTATAGATTTAAGCATTTACCTATTTTTTAAAAGTGAATTGTTGATAAGTAAATTAATGAGTGGTTAGAACTCTTCAACCTTGTTTATTGAATTTTTTTAAAGGATAATACCAGTAGAAACTCTATACAGATCCAAAGTGCAAAAGAATACTAGTATAGCTATCAATACTTGCATCTGTATGTAATTCTGTTTCATAATTTGGATTAGAAACACCAGAAACAAACTTCTAAGACTGGAACATCTCGAGTTCATCAAAAAGCATATTGATGAAATTCTCTCTAAAATTTTGATTCAGCTTCTGTCTTTAACAAATTGCTTAATAGTTTGATAATAATAGAATAACTAGAAATATATTTTTTAAATATGCCGCCAACCCTAAGAAACTTTGAATCTGTCTATGATTCATAGCCTTTTATGACTCCTTTTTGTTTTTGAGGTAGAGGGAGAGATATGACCATTATCTATGCTCATGTCCAAGAAATTCTTCTTGCCTTTTTAAAAATTGATTTTTCAATTTCTTGATTTTACCAGTTTCCTCTACTGCTAAAATTATGATGTCATCCATGTAAGATAAAACTACAGCTTCATTTATCAGAAATCAGAAAACAGTATTTGTGGAACATTGAAATGTGTGAGGGACTTTGCATAATATAAATGCAGCTTTCAAGAATGAAAGCTGCATTTATATGAGCCTACTCATTGTGCATTAAAAATTAAGTATTTTTCTACTATCTTTATGAATATATAAAAGATCTGTTATACTGAAAACATATGTTTCTTGCAATCTATCTACCTTTTAAGGGTAAAGAATACCTGTGTTTAACAGTAATTTTATCCAGTTTCCTATAATCTATACCAGGGGTTCTCAACCAAGGGCTGATTCCCCCTCAGGGAGAATTTCATAGGGGGAGGAATGAGGTCAGCCTTTTAGTTGTTAAATATTTCATTTTAGTTTATGGATATAAAATTTTTATTCATTTGTTTTGGTATTTGTCAATATTTTCTATACTTGTTTAATTTATTAAAGACATTTTAAAATAATCTAAATCTAAATAAATATTTATGTATTTTTCGAGGTTTGGAAAGGAAGGGGGAATGATCATCTAGCAGTAGCAAAAGGGGTGCATGAGACATAGTAGTCTATGCAGATCAATTAGTATTAAATTACTTTTTAAAAATTAAAATTTGTGAGGAATAGTCTAATGGGCAAGGTTCAGTAATTTTATCTTTTAACCATTCATGAATTCACTTAACAACCTGCTTTTCAAAAATAGCTAAATGCATAGATTGATGATAAATTGGTTAATTATCAGTAACTGGTAATTAACAAGTTTATCATTTATTGGTAAATTATGAGTAATCATCTAAATACCTGTCATTTCACTTTTATTAGGTTTGTAATTAGAAGTATTAGTAATGTTAAAACTGAAGTCAACTTTGGATTCATTTTCAAGGCACGCTTTAAAAACTGACATTGTCTTGATATTATTGCCTTCATCCTGTAATTTGTTAAACTTGATACCCACTTTTTTTTATTTTCATTTCTGTTTGGTTAATAACATCCATACCAATAATAACATTGAAGCATATAGTTTCAATGGCTTATGAATTAAAATCTGCAGTAGATTTTTAAGCCATGTATTTAATTTTTATTCATAAAACACTCCATTGGTTCAATGCTGCAATTGCCCTGCCTAAACCAGCCAATCCTGGGAGGGAACTTTTAATATTTGGGAATTCAACTACTTCATTTTCAGGGATATATTCATGGTGAATAAGTCCTTTGTAATCAAAAAATGCAATCAGCATCGCCCTAGTCTTTGATTTTGACGCCCATGCATTGGTTTGTATAGGAGAAGATGGTCCTTTACACTGTGCTATTTGTCTTCATGTTTCTTTGTCATACTATAGAGACCAGGTCTCCATCTCCTATTATGATACATTTTATGAAGTTGTTTTCATATCTCACAGTAGTCAGCCAGTCTTCAGAGCAAGTTTTCTTGTTTTCTTTTTGCTAAAATATCAAAATCTAAAGAACCAATTGAGCACAAACTTTTCTCATTTACAGATTATCAATTAGAATTAACCTACAGCTTTCTTTGCTTATTTGCTTCTTTCAGTTAATAAGAGAATTTTAAATATGTATATCTTCACTTCATATAATTTGCATTAACATTTCTTTAACCAGTGTCTAAATATATGTGCTATAAGCCAGGCTGTTATATATGACCTCCAAATAATAGCATATGACATTTTTCAAATGAAAGTGTTTTATATTTATGTATGTTTTTTTCTGTTTTGAATTTGTAATTTGCAGTATAATTTATATAGACTAATAAGAATTTTAATTTGTTTCAGTATGGAATTATAATTGGGATTGGAATTTCCTTAGGCTTGCTTTTACTTCAAGAGTCAAGCTTGAAACTTTTGATAGAAGATAGAAAAGTAAATGTTTTGGCTTTTAAAAATTATTAATATTTGATCTGGAGTTTCCAAATTATGTTCTTTAAAATTTTAGACTTTTTTTTTGTGTGTGTAGAGAACATTTACGATTACCATTAGGCACTACTTTTCTTTCTCAAAATCTATTTATTATATGGTTATGCATAATAAATAAATACGTTAATCTGGTAGAGAAGACTGTTAGTATTTATTAATAGATTCTCAAAAATTTCTGTTAATAAGTTTATTCCAAACCACTTTGCAGTTGACTTTTAAATAAAAGTGTTGATGGATATATGATCTTCAAAGCAAAATAAGTTCCTATGGAATCATTATGCTCATAAAAGAATGTACATCACTGACATAAAAATCTTATGTTACCTCAAAAAAGTGCACCAGATTCATCAAAATCCAAAAATGTTTAGTGCAAAAAGTTGCCCATCAATGCATTACTGATTATTATTTCTTTGATATTGAGAGGATTATTCATAAATTCAGAAAGTATGACATTAAATGTGGCTGCCTTACATGAACGTCTCGGATCACCTCCTGAAAAGGATCAAATGTAAATGCCCCCAATATACCAAAAATGGAATTTGGTGTCTGCTGCATGATAATGTATGCTCCCATTCCACCATAACTGTGCAACAGTCCCTGACACGTAAGGGGGTTATTGTGCTCTGTAAAAAATTCATCAGATCTGGTCCTTACCGATTATTCCCTTTGCCCTCGCTTGAATGAACTCTTAAAAAGGACAATGGTTTCAGACATTGTTACATCTAACGCAATGTGAAAGCTGAACTCTACTGCATAACACAGAGGCTGTCTTAACCCAAAGTATGCAAGATCTCTATATGCTTTCTCAGAAGTACATAATCATGGAAAGCAATTATGTTGAAGGATAATAAGCTGTATTCCTGCATACATGTAGTGTGCCTTTACTGCAGGTAATAATGAAATCGATCATTCATTGTATTTATTAATTACAGGTTGCATGTCATCAAATTACTTTGGTTTGAATTACAACTTTTTACTTAACTTCAGAGCAAAATTAATCTTTAAATTGCTGCTGGCATAATGTAGATTGCAGGAAATCTTTATCTGTATTTTTGTCCAAAATTTAAAAAGATTCCATTACTTTTGGTTTTACAGTTAGTGTGAATAAAAACTGATTAATGATATGCATCACAACTTTTGCATCCACTGTGGTAGGGAGTTCACTTTCTGTGTACTGCAATTTCCTCATTATTTTCATCAGCATCAGAAGAAGCTTCTCTAAGATCTTCATCACATATACCATCATCATTGCTTGGCTGAAAAAATTCCATATCACATTCTCAAAATATTGAAATACAATTTTTGTACTAGCCTCTTAGCGATAAGCAAATCCTTGTTTCATCTTCCTCTTCAATAATCTTTGCTAGACCAGCATACGGAAAGCAATTTTGTATGGTTGATTCTGTAACAATATGCCATGACTTTTCTAGTACTAGCTTTCCATCAAGAGGTGAAATATTGTAATTGATGTGATTGTCTACTTCAGAATTCTTATAACAACAGGCTGCTTTCTGTAATGACACTTCAAACTCCTGATCACACCTTGATCCATAGATTGTAGTATCAAAGTTGCATTCAGAGTGAGAAAGCAATCTTAATCCATTTTAAGTTTCTAACATCTGTGCGGTCAGTACACTTGCCAACCAAGAATAGAATCTTTCACTTTTTTAGCCAAAAGTTCTTCATTCCACTTTCTTAACTCTTCTTCAGACAGTTTTTATATTACCCATGCATTATAATAAGCTTTATAGGAAATAGGAAGTCTTGACATTTATAAAGTATTTTGATCTTTGAGATTTTCCAGTCACTAAAAGCTTACAACACCTAGTGCTGTTCGTATTGCTGCATAACTGTGATTTGCATTTTTGGCAGTTTTCCATCCGTATATCTTTGATCTTTAAATTTCATTGTGTAGTTTGGCATCATCTTGTAGATCCAACTTTATTGGGGTTGAAAATGTCTTTTTATTGGTACTCAACAGAGATACCATCCTACACTTTTTTTTTCACTTCTCAACTTTGAAATACTGCTTAATTCTGTGAGAATTTTTCCTAAGGAAAAGTTATTCTGCTTTTTAAACCTATCTAACTAGCTTTTTGAGGCCAAAAAAGACATTTCCTCCCATGTGTCTGACTGGCCTTTGTCTGAAACATTTGTCAGGTAATGGTAGATTATGGCTTCTTTTAACAGTGAACCATTTCACAGTTCTTCTTCAACATCCCTGCTCTCATCCTTTCTCAACTTTTTCCTTGTATCTAAATTTTTAATCACAGGTCAATAGATGCATAAATAAGTGATTTATTTTTAATGGAAAATTTCTAAATAACTTGAGATTGCTTTTATGATTCAACAGAGAATAATAATTAACAAAGAAAAAATTTACTGTTCAAGTTATAATAAATTTTTCATTCCAACAAATATATCCGTAAGCAAATGGGATGATGAGTCTAAATATGTTTTCTATGAATTTACATGTTGACAGATATCAAAATTTAAAAAAAAAAAAAAAAAAAAAAAAAAAAATCTTTTCTAAAGCTGATTGTATTTTTATGCAGTGGATTTTTTTAACTTGTCTTATCAGTGTTACAAATATTATAGTCCCTTTCTTCATTTTATGTATACTTTCAAAACATATCTGACTTATTTTTTGTGTCCACCACTGACTGAGTGAATAAGATTACTGAATACTGTTAAGTCCAATCCAGATTCAAATCTGCTAAAAGGCATTTTCCTGAGTTGCTGAGGGTCTGTTTTCCTGAGATAACTGATCCTCTAAAAAAGAATCCCTCGTGTTAAACAGATAGCCCTCATTTTCTTATAAAATTATGCTAAAAAATTACTTTGGAACTCTTGAATTAAATTATTGAACTTTTTAAATATGTTCTATTATGTAGAAAGTACTTGCTTTTTATTCCTTTTTCAGACGTTCTTTGGAAATTCATTTTTGTATGTGAAACCAGATAGAACAGTTCTTTTTCCTTCAGCAGAATGCTTACAAACAAGAATTATAAAATCCATTCCAGGTAAAGAAAAAGTTTAAGAAGTTCTTATATAAGAGTTAAGAAATAAATAATACCTTGTTTTTAAGAAATATATATACAGTTGTTCCTCATTATATGTGATCTATAAAAACTGATATATATTATGGAATTTAACATTAAAATCTTGCACATTTTCTCCAGTTCGAAAATTTTGTAGTTTATTGTTACTTGTACATTTCTTGTCCCCCTCCCAAATCTCTATTTATTTATCATGCTGCTTTTGATCTTTGCTTGTTTTTCAACTTTAAAATTCATGGCAGTTCCTGGTTTGCTTTTCAATGTGGGTGAAGAAATTTGTAAGATAAAGAAGTGTAGTTTTCTTCATTGTTTAATAAACCATCTGTGTCTGTTTGTTTTGTTATCGTTCAACTAAAATTAGTCAAATTTTACATGAATTGCAAATACTGCATAGATTCTATTGTTTTATATGTTCTTATAATCTTAATATCCATGATTTTAAAATCTGCAGAACATTGGAAGAATCTAATCGTTATGGAGATGATGAAGAAATATTATGGCTGTTTAGGCTTAGATGTTAAATTTATATTTTTAGTTGTACAATATAACATTTAAATTTCCATGTAGAAAATTATAAATAACTCATTATTATTTACTTACAAGGTAATGAAAATCACATTAATTATTAATTGATTCGTGCATACCAAAAAATTGCATGTAATCAAATTAAAGTAACAAGTTGTAGTTTTAATGAGCTTATTTAGTGCAATACCTTATACAATCAATGCAAATGTGATAATGTTAGGCAATAATGTATTATGGATAAGCAAATTTTGTTGACAGTTAAACGATTTAGACAGCATTGTCATGTAAAAACTGACACGGGGAGTTCTCTGATTCTGTTTACTTTCACCAGAAGATGCTATATCCATTTTCTGTTCCACCTAAAAACTGATTTTCCAATACATTTATTGTTCTTCACAACTGTAGACTTTTTCTTTCCCCCTTCTCATGCTGAAGAAGAGCGATCACTATTGAAATTAATAGAATATTATTCAAAATCTTCTCCCGTTTTGGTTATATATATATATATATATATTATAAAGTTTTTAAAATTTCATGTTTCTCATTCAGTAATATATATAAAGTGAATTCTGTGTATTTCAATTAAATATTTGATGATTAAAAAAATTCTGCAATTATATTTTTTCTGCATGCAAATTAAATACTGTTATGTTCCACTACATGCACTAAATCATATGCTTACCTTTCAGATCGACCAGATCAGAGTTCATACTACATAATAATTGACTGTGAGCATATTACAGCTGCTGACTATACTATGGCTATGGTAAATAAACTATTTTGACTCTTCTAATCTTCAGTTTATTTTTAATGAAGTACAGTTAAAGTCCGACTATCTGGCATTCAGCTAAGCAGAAAGTTCAAGAAACCAAAATATTTTAGACTTTCAGGAACTTTTTTTTAACCCTTGAGGACCAGCGTGCAGGAACAAAGCGCAGCCATGGGACCAACCCCCCCCCCCAAATTGGAACATCACCACCAGCACACACAGTTTCAGAAGTTAAGCCTTACAAAACAACTCATATAAAATCAGCATTTTGATATAATGACCTCAATTTTTTAAGTTACGTACTTAATATGCTAATTTGTTATATGTATTAATATAAAAAGTATCACATTAATAGAAATAAATTAAAGATGTGAAATACTAAAATTATAATGATACGCATGAAAATAAATACTATACACATAAATACAAAATATAAAAGCAATAATTATCTGTAGGTAATTAAATTTTAATTTAATAATTATGCTGTATGTTGAATAATATAAAATAAGCATCAACACATACAGGACAGTGATGGCTTTTTTCACCAAGCAAGTAAGATGCATTACGCATCAGGAAAGCTGATGTCTCTCCTTTTCTGTAATAATGCTGTAAAGTTACTTTTTAATTAACCAAGAAAGTCTATCTTAAGTTTTAAAATAAATACAAAAAAAGGACAACTGGTCTGAGTTTTTCCATCATGGAAGTTCGGCGGTGTTACACCTGCTATAGGTAGCTTTATGCGTTTTCCCAAGTTCTCCTAATAAAAAAAAATCAACATAAATGAAAACATTGAACTGGATGCACTTCCCACATTCTAATAAAAACAAAGGCCAAAACAAAAAATTTCCGAATGAAATAAACAAACATACCAGTGTCTCTTTAACTTAAAGAGCTATGATTCCCAGTGTGTTTATGCCAAAAAATCTATCAAAACCAGAAGCAGAGAACAGAAACTTATGCTCATACATGAAGGTCAAAAGGTACGTGACTTAAGCGATGTGAAAACCATTGCCGTTTAGCACCATTTACTGGGATTTAAAAAATTTTTTAATTATTCCATTTTCGTTGCATCGTGCCTATACAGTGTTGGTCCTGAACGCGTTAAAAAGAAAATTAAAATGAATGAGAGACTTGTACAGCCATCATAAAGCATGAATGAGACAGTAACCTGGAACAAATAAAAACTATTATCAAACAGTGCGATTTAGTGACAGTAATGGATAAGCACAACAGAAATAAGACCTTCGCATTTTCTTTATGTAAATCCAGGGGTGTTTATGCTCCGGGGAAACCCCGGAATTCTGGGGATTTTGAACTTCGATACCCGGAAATTCCGGAGATCGTCGTTCAAAAGGAAGTAGGAATAATAATGAATTATTTATTTTGATCTGGGTAATTTTGTTTGCTTTGAAAGCAGAAAACGCAAGGTCAGTGTGTGTGGTGAAAACTTTTCCTTCCTTTCTCCAAAGGCAGTGATAATGCGTGAAAAGGGGGAAAAAACTTCTTTTTTGTTCTTTCCTTATTGCGAGTTATGACTCATTTTCCCAGTTCTCGGACATTCTCTTCTGGATTCTTTTCGGCAAGTAGGCACGGCAGAAAAAAAAGGGAGAGACTTTGTTCGACCAGATGTGCGATCACGTGACTCTGGGTTCAAAGGTCTTATCTCTCCTGGCGTGGCGCCAATAAGTAGAGAAGGGGGATTTTTCGCCGTATTAGCTATTTGTCATTGATCGCTTCTCAACTTTTTTTTCTCCGCTGTGTAAAATTTTCGTTTCATTTATTGAAATATTTTTTTATTTATGTACGCAAGAGAATTTCACTATGAAATTTCTCGATATATACAATGATTGAGTGATCTTATACAATTAGAAGAAGGTGTCCAGAATGCATTTAGGTGGAATTGGATTGAACGGAGAGATGATAATGGGAATACCATCGGCAAGTAATTATGCTAATTCAAAAAATACTGATGACTTACTGGAGACTGATGCTCGGCCATTGGATATAGTGACAAGAAAAGCACGCCAAGAGGTATTAATAACTTCGTTTATCGCCGAGAATTCTCTTTCTTTCAATGTAGCTCCCAATTTAATTGAACTCTGCAAACAGTTGAGCCGCGATCAGATGGCACTAAACTCGATGGAAATGTCCAGGACTACTGCATGTTATAAAATGAAATATGGGCTCTCAAAAACCATTAAGGAAAATATCATTAAAACTTTAAAGGAGACTCCATTTTCTCTAAATTTGGATGAAAGTACTAGCAATGCTCAAGAAAGTATACTGGCAATATTGGTGCAGTTTTATGACAACAATCAAAATGAAGTTTTAGTTCATCATTTTGCAACTCTAAAGATGGAATCTTGCAATTCAGAAGCTGTTTTTAAAGCAGTTGTTAATACTATTGAAGATAATAATGTTCCATGGGCAAACTTAATTAGTGTATTAATGGACCATGTGTGGAAAAAAAAAGGGTGTTGAAACCAGACTACGATCAAACAAAGCACCCCACTTATTAGATAGATATTGATGGTGACACATGTCACACAGCTAATAACTGTGCAAAAAAATTTGCTTCATGTTTTGATAGATACTTTTGTTTGATGACATCTATTTTGATCTGAAAAGCTGCAGTAAAAGAGAAATTTTTTTCAAAATCTGTGAATCCCTTGCCATTAAAAAACTTAAGCCCTTGAAGAGACCAGACCATAGGTGGGTGTACATTTTATGTGTTTTAGAAAGAATCAAAGATCTGTGGGATGCTCTTATTGCATTTTATTTTCACTACTTGGATAAAACTGATAAAGGGGATTATTTTTCTTATGTTGAAACTGTATACAATAAAAGAAATATTTCTGCAGCTCAGAAAAAAATTGTTGAAGGGGTGTATTCTTGTTTGCATTCCCAACAACTCACAAAGGATGCTTTAGCTCGGAAAAAAAGAATACTAAATGGGTTATTTGTTATGCAAAACAAAACTTTATTGCATATGGCATTATAGTCAGCAGTATTACCAGAGTTCAACACATATATTAAATTATTTGAAACAAAAAAACCAATGCTTCATTTAATACATTCCAGTATTTATAAATTGATGGCAAAATTTTTCTCTTTTTTTATGAAGCCAGAAAATATAGAGTGCACATCTTATAATGATTTATTAAAGGTTGATGTCACAAATCCAGAATTCCATCTACCTAGCAAAGTAATATTTACTGGTGCAGAAGCTTCCACTCTCCTGAAAAAATTATCAAAAAATCATCCAATAGCAAAAGAATTCCAAATTTCTCTGATGAAAGCTTATACTAATATAGCACAGCATATGAAACAGAAATTACCCCTTAAAAATTCATATCTAATTAGTTTTACAGCATTAGATCCAGAGCTAAGAGGTAAAACCAGTACAATATTAGCTTTTGAAAAATTATCATCTTTTATGTCCCATATTTTTAGTGATAATGAAAAGTCAAAAGTAGAAGCTGAAATAAGGTTATACCAGAGTGATATTGATATCACCAAAGAAATGCTCTACACATCTGATGAAAGTGGAAATCAAGTCAAGTGTACAATTGATAAATATTGTCTAAAGTTTTTAATTTAAAAGATGATTTCACAAATGATTATAAGTATCCTACATTGGCTAAATTGTTCAAAGCCTGCCTTAGCTGCTTCCATGGCCCATTAGTGGAAAGTGCATTCAACTTAATGGATACACTTGTCACTGAGTATAGAACCTCTCTTAAGATTGATTCCCTAGATGCAGTGCAGACTATTAAATATGATTTAATGGCTTCTAAAGAAACCTCATGTGAAAAATATGGCTCAAAAAATCCAATGACTGATCCAATTCACAAAGATCTCTTACTGAATATGAACAGAAGTTGGAAAACATTCAATACCTCATAATTGTAATTTTTCATTTCTCCCCCCTCCCCCCTTCTCGAGACTCCAAAATGTCGGTAGTAAGTCGGTAAAAGTTTCAGAGGATTTTTTGGGGTCCCACAAACACCCCTGGTAAATCTGATTAATTGTTATTTAACCAGTTTAATTTTTGTAAAAAGCAATGTAATTGCTGTTTATCTGGTTTCTCTCGCATTTTGAAAAAACAATTTAAATTTGAGACCTGCCTTCAATGGAATAGCATCTAGTGGAGTATTTTCCAAATTACGGAATCAACAAAAGCGTGTATTAATGAGCACATATGCAACTGTATTTGAAAATGCATAAACAATTTAAAAGATTAGAACAAACATTTTAAGTTTTTTATATGTTATATCCATAACTTGTATTTATTGATTATGTAATCAATCAACTAGTGTTGATAAATGGTGTCAGAATCCACTAACAGAGTCAGGTTTTGTTGTACTTTTTGTTAAGGGCTACTGAATGTTGTTATGATTATAATTTTGATAAGGAGTGTTGAATAACTTTGCTGGTGTGTTAGCGTAGAACAAGATCTTGTTTTAGACAAAGCAGCGTTTATTTTGTCGGCACTATACATTTTGATGTACGCATCACATAAGAAATTTGAAAGGGAAACAAATATTTAGCTGCTATTTCATGAGTACTGAAGCACATTGTATTTTTCATATTTGTATTTGTAAAAAATAAGATAATCTGACGGTGTCTTGAACTACTTGTAAGCATCTTGTCATTTTCACTTCATATATAGAACTGTTAATATATTTCAATAAACATGTAATAATTTCTAAATACTTGTGAAATATTTTCATTCAAAGCAAAGAAAAATTATGGGGAAAAAAAATCTAGCTTTCAGATATATTTAAGCCCAAAAGGGTGTTTTTTAACATTTTGTGTGTTATCTTTATTGATTAAATATCATGTTCTTTGCACTTAAAACACATAAAATTCAATTCAACAGCAATATCACAAAATATTTAAAAACAGGAAAACGGCATATCTTTAGGATTTCCAATACACAGTCTTGCGTGCTGTAAATAAAAATGTTTTTTTCTGTACAGTGTTGCCATAGCTTGCTTTGAAATCATTGAGTTTCTTAATAAAAAATTTGTTAAAAAGTTTTACAAAATTTTAAATAGATAATAAAACAAATTCAAAATTCGGGCTTCCAAGTGCCCATGTTTGTTTGGAGGACTACAGTATTCAAAATTCGATGGCTCTAGATCCTGTTGTTTTTTCACAATGCAAGAAGCATTTATGCAGATTCTTCATTATTTAATTTATTTAAATATAATACATGGCAATAATATTTGGTGGCAACAGTTTGAAAAGCGAATCGATGCAAAATGCCATTTTGAAATTAATAACCGTTTTGGGCTAATGCCCTTTGGTCTAAAAAGGGGGTCAAACAGCCTAATTCAAAATTACCTACATACTTTTATCAGAACAAAGAAGAAATGTAACTAGCTAAACTAACCAGCAAAAAAAAAAAGTTAATTTCTTTTACTCGTGAAGCATCTAATGCCATCTTGTGATGGAAAGGAAGACTTCATCTGGATTCCTAACATACTTCCACCTTTAATTTATAGCAGAAACCAAAAATTAAATGCAGAATTAAATTTGCACTATTATATTACTTAAAAAATAATAAAATAAAATATACAATAACAAAAAATGAAGAAACTAATATCTCAGAAAATTTCAAAACCAAAAATTAAATGCAGAATTAAATTTGCACTATTATATTACTTAAAAAATAATAAAATAAAATATACAATAACAAAAAATGAAAAAACTAATATCTCAGAAAATTTCAAACATTGAATAATTAGAATCTAAAATTGTTTCAAAATGTGCATACACTTCAGTGCAGTTCGCCATTTGGATGACAGGATCATCATTCCTGGATAGTTCCAGTGGGTAAAGTTTACAAAATGGGTGTTCAAAATTTCTAAATGTTTTTACCTCTGTTACTCTTGCACAACCATCTCTACTTGGGAAGATTTTTATAACTGACTATAGGTCAATTAAGGCTTTCTGTTGTCTAGTTTAAATAGTACTACATGGTCCAGTTGAATAAATTGAGCCCTTTATTTCTGAATGAGAGTTGCCAAATATTCTTTTCAGAATTCTCCTTTTTCTCATTATAAATCTTCTGAGAGCATGGATGAAGCTTTCTATTCATAAATTGGTCACCAACTCTGAGTGTATGGCTCAGTACAAAATGTATGTGGAAACGAAAATCCGTATCTTGGATTTGTTTTTCAGAAAGAGAGGACCACATTAATCGATGCCCACAACTTTAAAAACCTTTCATTCCCTGACTCAGTCAAATGGAAATTGAATGGGCAGAGTGACAAACAGTTTTGACATAAACATTTTGTATTTCATGCTCTTGCATAATTCACTTCGAATGTTACGCTTAACAAAAATTATCCAATAATTTCCTCGCAAAATGGAATCAACAATCTGGTGACCACCATGGCAGTTCTTTAAATGACAGTCTCAAATTAAACATTTTACTGCTAACAACTTTTTTTTTACTCGTGTGTTATTTTAATCTTTCATAAAAATGAGTCCTTTGATAAAAATATGTCAGTTTTTATGTCTTAACTCCCCCCTCCCTGAAATCTTAAATAGTTTTAAATGTAGGCATTAGATATTTAAATTGATAATAAATAAGTATTTATAGTTTTATACTGGAAATTTCACCTTCCATTCATTTAGCTTTTATACTCTGAATAGCATATTTAATATGTTGAGTTATCCAGGATTTTGTTTATATTCAGCATTAACCAGCCTTTTTGGATGTTCGGACTTTTACTGTGTATATCAATTAATTCCAGTGGTATTAATGAATTATTTTCATTTTTTGAAAATATATATATTTATTTTTCAGAGCATGTGCAGTCTTATAAATAATATGAGAAACGAGGGTATCAAAATCATTTTCATCAATCTTAGGGTAAGAA
The DNA here is from genome assembly GCF_044657685.1 of Stegodyphus dumicola. Classification (NCBI taxonomy): domain Eukaryota; kingdom Metazoa; phylum Arthropoda; class Arachnida; order Araneae; family Eresidae; genus Stegodyphus; species Stegodyphus dumicola. The sequence goes on along the minus strand of NC_140773.1, from coordinate 223,216,204 downwards.
TTAATTTCAATTATTAAACCATAATTAAATATTTATTAATTTTAAAATTAAAGTACCCAGATATGGGGTGTATGTTTAATTAGTTAATTTACAGAAGGTGTTTACACATTATTAGAATGATTTCCAGGCCATGTAACTAATGTTTAAAAGGAAAAGAGTATTTAAAAAAAAAAAAAAAATTGCCATCTGATAATGTTTTTTGGACTACAATTTTGCTTCAGGATTTCCATGACAGAAGGGCTTTTCATCAAATTTCCAGGATGTATGGATTTCCAGTCCTCTTCTGCTGCTTTCTTTGTTTGTCTGACACCAATTTGTGCATTATTTTATTATATATATTATATAATTAGAATATTTATAGAATTTATTAGAATATACATATTAGAATGATTTCAAAGTCATTTAATTAATGTTTCAAATATAAAAAGTATTTTTTAAATGTTTTTACGTGTAAAGATTGTTTTTTTAAATGATGGCCTTTCTCCTGGACCATAAGTTTGCATCATGATAGATTTTCATAAAATTTCCAGAAGTTTAAATGTTTAAAATAGATTTAAACATTTATATTTTTAAAATAATGTACAAGTTAGTGTCGAATGATTTTACATATATATGCTGTATTTTCTCTCACCAGAGCAATGTACTGCAAGCAATTGCTGGCACAAAACCTGTAGAATTTCATCATCATTTATCTCAGGAAGATGCTGAAAATTTTATTGATGGTAAGGTGTAAATCTTTTGTTGATAACTGTTATAATAAAGGTATTTTTCAAAGCTTTCCTATAGTCTATGAATATTTATTTTAGCGTTGTCCATCTGCCGAAATTCTCCGCCTGCTTACAGTGGAGATGTTTCAAGACATAGTTTGAGAAGTGATGATGTTAGTTTTGACAGCTGATACTGCAAGAAATTTCATTTTAAGCGTTGTTCAACTATCAGTTACACCAGATGCTTCATGTTTTTTATCAAGCTTGCTTTCCTACTTTGCAGAATGGTGTATAATCTGGATACATATAGTATTTTAATTTTTCCACATATAAGCTTTTTAAGCAAACTGTGCGAACATGAAGATTTTTATATTTATATTAAAATACATTTTAAAGGAATTGTAAATATTTATTATTTTATTTCAGAGTTTTTGTTTTATACAATAGAAATATATAATTTAAACATTCATATGGTCTCTTTTCTTTATGAAAACTAGAAAACATCACATCATTGCAAATAACTTAAACTGTTGTGGGGTACCTTTTTAAAATACTGTACCAAGTCCAAGGTCTGTACTCATAGGGACTTCAGTAATTCCAGATTTGAGATTTTGCCATTTACTAGATCATCAGCATTAAGTTTATAAAACAATAAATAGAAATTATAAAATTAAAAATTTGAAGTCATGGTTTATGAAACAATAAAGCATTTTTTACCTTAAGGGAATCAAAATTTGAAGGAAAAAAAGGTGAATATTTATTTGTTTGCCTTATTAAACATTTCCATCAATGTGAGTTGTTTAAGTTGCTTTTTTTTTCTAATACTTTATTTCATTATATGAATATGAATAATTACATTTTTAAGGGATCCTTTCCCCGGGGCATAATTTTTTGGCATTCCTTTTCTGAAGCATCAAATTCTAAATAAATGTCTTGTTTGAATATAGCATTAATTATTCATACAGCATCCCTAACCCAAAAAAAAAAAAAAAAAAAAATGCCTTACAAGGAAAAATTATTAAACAGTAACTTTTATTAAGTCTACTACATTTAAATGAATAAGATTGCTCAATTTTGGAGTTTGTCTTAAGTTTGGTTCTTGGCAACCAAACAAGTTAGCTGCTTGGTGTCTTTATGATTTTCCCTACAGATAACATGAATTCAGTCCATTTTTATTTAGGAAATTCCCCACAAAGGTATTCTCTTCAGACAGATAGACCATGACTACTTTTAACAGTGGTTAAATAATCAATGGATTTTTTTTTTTAGTATATGGCAACACAAGCATAATATTTTTTCCTACACAAATATATGTATTAGCACTGCTTATTAACCACCATAATATTAAATCTACCATTCTTATCACAACACTTTTATTGGCACTTATATATTATCCCGTCGACTATTGGCAGAAATATCAGCAAGGATCACCAGTCATTACTGCAGATTTCTAAAAGGCATGGTCATTCATAATTGGCCCTAAATTGTGCTACTTAGTAGCTCTAAGGGATAATACGCAAATACCCTTTTCTTTTTTCAAAGACAGTTTTGTCAGTAAAAAGTACTATTTGTAATCTCTCATCTCATTCAATTTTCTTCTCTTCCCCCCCCCCCAAAAAAAGGACGTTAGACCAGAAGGGCTATTATTTTAGTTTTAGCATTTTGCATCGAATCACTATAAACAGCGTTTCACTTTTCAAATTGTTGCCACCAAATGTTAGAACCCTGTGTAATATTTAAAAGAATTAAATAATGAAGAATCAGCATAAATATGTATATGTTTCTCTCATTTTGATAAAACAATCATACTGAGAGCCATCCAATTTTGAATAACGCAATCCTCCACCCAAATATTGGCACCAGGAAGCCCTAATTTGGAATTTGTTTTATTATCTCTTTCATATTTTGTAAGACTTAACTAATTTTTTATTAACAAATTCAACGATTTCAAAGCGCGCCATGGCAACAGTGTACGGAAATATCCAGTGCACAAGACTGCGTATTCCAAATTTGAAAGATGTGTTCTTTTTAAATTATTTTGCAATATTGCTGTTGAATTCAATTTTATGGTTTAAGTGCGAAGAACATGATATTTAATAAATAAAGATAACAAGTAAAATATTAAAAAAAGCTGGTACTATTCGGTTTCGAGGGCCGTAAAAAAATTGCAGCGAAAATGTATGCGCAAAAGCGCCAAATCTAGCAAACGTGCCCATTTAACAGCGAGCCACATCTAGCATATGCGCTGATTTCAGATTGCGTAAGTTTATATAGTTCTATATTTCTTAAGATGCCATTGAAATACTAGTTTAATTTTTAAATCCTTTTTTGATATCCTATGGATTTAACAATTTGGGAATTGCCCATGACTAGAATTTTGGGTAAAGTGCAGAATCACCCACTGCTTGACGTGTTTTTAAGAATTGCACATACTCTATATCCATGTGCATATCAACCTATTTTCACTTTAAAAAAAATCCTAGAATTGCACAAAAATGGCACTGCGCACACCCTTGACTTTATCTATGTACACATCAACCTATTTTCACTTAAAAAGTAAAAGAAAATTGACAAAAATCCAATTGTTTTTTACCCTTGTAAAAAGCGGCAAACAAATAAGTGAGCGATTCTGCTTTTTTCCGAGAATATTTTCAAAGAAAAGGCATCATTCATTATAGAAAATTACGTTTGAACAACCAACGAGATGAAATTATGCTTTAGCGATAAGTCGGTAGCGAAATAGCGATGCAGGCATCCATTCAGTTATGTTTAGCAATTTTTATATAAATTATAATAATGATTTGAAACATTTATGCTTATGCTTCCATTCGGTCGTGTTTAGCCTTTTCTATATAAATTATAATAATAAAAAAGTATTATATGAAATTAACCTTTCATCTAAATTAAAACATCAATCTTAAATAGTTATTTACTATTATACTTCCTTTCTTGCCGCAATTATTTTTAGCAGCATTGGCATCAACAATAGTTTGGCGATTTTTTACGGCCCTCGAAACCAAATAATACCAAAAAGCTCCTTTGGACTTAATGAAAAATCTGAAAACTGTTAGATTTTTTTATTTATTTATTTTTTTAAATAACTAACATTTCTTAAGTTCAGATGGCCCATTAGTGGCCGAGTGGTAAGATTACTTAGGACCAGTAATTCAGTCCAGGCTAAAATCCTAGCCGCTGCATGGGTATTGAGGGCTGATTTACCATAACCAACCTGTTAAGTGTAGAAAACTTTTATCATAACTGAAATAGTTTAATGTTGATAATATGTTTTCCGCTCAATGTATAAAGTTAGTATATATCTTTTTGTACAGAAAACTGCTGGTGTGTGTTCCAGTATAATGAAAAAAAAAGAGTCAGATCTGTTTTTAGCTTAACCCGTTCGCGACGGGCACCTCTGTTACCGAAGCGTTCTTTTGGGACAGTGCATTAACTGGATGCGTCGTCCTGTGGGGAGGGGCAGTTTACGCTGCTAAGCCTAACTTTGGAAAAAAATTCGTATAAATGAAATTTGTTGTCCAATTTTTCCAGTTTTGGGTACGTTATGAGAAGAACATTCAGGTAATCGTCAGAATTAATTTTAAGCCTTTATTATTATATTTTCCTTAAAAATTGTATAAAATACTCATTATAGAATAATATAATTTTCCCCTTATCCCACAAATAAATATATATGGAAAAATATCCAAACAATGGCAGATTTTATTTAACACAACATACAATTAAAATGAAAAAATATTAAAACTGTCTTTCATAAAAATTCGAGCAAACAAGGAAAAGTAAACAATGTTTCAAAATGAAACAATGTATGATATTCTTTCAAACATGGGTGTATGCAAAGTCCAACTTTGCATTAGTCACAGGAATATAATATCCTCTGCTATTTTACTCATTTAGCATTTGTATATGTTCTACGGTCAGATAGTGCTTTCGTTTTGCCATCAAAAAAAAACTTTCGCTAAGCGATACAAAATATTCGTCTCAATGCCGGAAAACTCAAAAGAGTAATAAAAAAGTCTCTAATCTACTCCACTATAACGGATTAAAAATTTAATAAACTAAAAGTATTCCAGAGCATCGAGAACATGTTCATTTCTTTATATAAAATGACACAGTAAGATCCATTACATTACTCACCACTAACCAATTAGCGATTGTGTATATTCATTCTACGTTTAGATACTGTTTTTTTTTTTTTTTTTTTTTTTTTTTTTTTTTTTTTTTTTTTTTGTGTGTGTGTGTGTGTGTTTTCCCGCCTCGGTGTTGGAGATCGTCTGCGTTTTCGCTTTGTGGTTGCTTATCTTGTGCCACTGATCGTTCATCACTGAATTGTTGGATTTCGATCCTTCGATTTTTTACTGTTTTGGATTGTTACTCTTTAGCTTTGACTATCAGTGCTGAAGACAAGGGCCTTGTGAAGTCCCGCCGGCTCATCCAGAACACCTTCGTGTGGGTCTGGTTCCGGAGCGCCGGACTCCATTAATTTGCTTATGAATGATGGAACCATTTTTGAAAGTTTTTGCGGCTACCGTTGAGGAGCTGAGAGTTAAGAAACAAAATGGAAATCTTCTATCAAAGAAGACAAGGAATTTGATCTACTTCAAAAAGTGTATGATGCCTTAATTACTGCTCACAAAGAAATTGAAGAGTCATTAGAACATCAAGAAGAAACTCCTTCTACACCTACAGAAAGTGAATGGAAAATTGTCTATATTTCTTATAAGAAAACGTATGAAAGGCTCACCTAATAAGCCAAATAAAGACAATTCAACTGAAATTCCTTTCGAACAAGAAACGGATAGTTCAGGTAACGAAACTGAACAAAAACCCAAAGGAGATCGTAGTGTGGGTAAAAGGAAAAAGGGTCATTTTCGTCCCATTAATCCTTCTCAGCTCAAACCAGTTGTTACTCCTTCCATTAATAGTCAAGAATCAATGGACACTAGTCCTGTTGTTCCAAATGAATCTCAGATAAATGAAGAAATACAAAACGATCGAAACAAAAAAGGCAAAGCGCCACCTGCCATCTATATAAATGATAAAAAATTTGATTGGAAAGAACTAAAAGCGTTATTTGCAGAACATAAATTATCAGACAAATCTGATTACACAGGTTACATTCAAAAAGAAGGCTTTAAAATTAAAGTCTCTCATGTCAACATTCATAGAGAAATGACAAGTGTTCTGAACAAAAAGGAAATTAAATATCACTCCTTTCTCTTGCCTGATGAGAAGAATCATAAAGTGGTCTTCCGTCATCTTACAATGGACACAGATCCTGATGAAATCAAAGAAGAACTTTTAAGCAAAAATTACGAAGTTATAAGTGTCAGTCAACTCTCTCGTAGATTTAAAGGAGAAGTTAAAAAATTTCCACTTTTTCTTATCACTCTGAAGAAAAATGAAAAATCTAAAGAAACCAAAATTTGTGGATTACATATCAAAGTCGAACCATATAAAGGACGCTCTGGCCCAGTCCAGTGCTTCCGATGTCAAGGATTTCACCATTCACAAGCTGCTTGCCACAATGACTTTAGATGTGTTAAATGTGGTGATAACCATGACTCAAGAACCTGTCAAAAAGACAAGAATGCACCTGCTAAATGTGCAAATTGTGGTCTAGACCACACAGCTTCATTTAAAGGTTGTGAAAAGTTTCCGAAGCAAGCTAAAAAAGAACAAATCAAATCATATGCTGATAGGTTTATTATCAATAAGTCTTTTGCTGAAGCCATCAAAGCTAATAACAATCCTTCTCCAAATCTTATTGCAGAAGCAAAAAAGATATTTGATGACCTTAATACTCTAGTCACCTTCCTGAAAAACTCAGGAATACAACTCCTTGCGCAAAACATCCGTCAAAATGCCACTAATACAGTATCAGATGAAACTAATTCTGACCAGCATATTCAATAAGTCAGATTCGCTTAAACTTTGCTATTGGAATGCTGCTGGCATTGTTAACAAAATTGATGAACTTTCGGACTTTTTTATAGAATATAACATAGATATTGGCATGATCTCTGAAACGCATGTTGTTCCTGCCGATAGACTGTATATTGCTAATTATCGCACCTACAGAGGTGATAGACTTTCACAAAGAAGAGGAGGAGCTGCAATTTTTGTTAAAAACTCTCTGCAATCCTGTCTTGTCTCGACAAACTCTGCTTCTGGATTCGAAAGTGTGACTGTTGCTGTTATACTCCCACAATTTGGTACCATCCATTTTACGGCTATTTATAATCCACCACGAAACCGACTTTCTGAAAATATGTTAAAAAACTTACTTCCTGAAGATCAGAAAGTTATTATTGCCGGAGACATGAATGCTAAGCACCTTGAATGGGGATGTCGTCGTTCTAACACCAATGGACGTATTATGCATAATTTTATCTGCAATCATCCTGTCGCATTACATGTACCTTCTGAAGCCACTTATCGTCCTGCCTCTCCAAATCTCTCGGACATCTTGGATATTATCCTTACAAATACTTCTATCCCTATTTCCTTGGGAGTCAAGGCAGAACTTACATCTGATCATGTACCTGTCATTGCTTCTCTTGGTGTTTCTAAAGAAGACCCTCCTATTACCAGAAATAATACTGACTGGATTACTTTTCACAATATCTTAATCAAACATCCTCCTATTTTCACTTCACTTTCTACCAAACAGGATATCGATCTTGCCATTCATATCTTCTCTGACAGTATACTGAAAGCTTTCAGAGATGCTACAGTTACCATTCAATTAACTAACAATAATATTCGACTTCCTCGCAGTATCAGAGACATTATCAAAGAAAGAAACCGATTGCTGAAGCTTTGGCACCGTAACTGGGACCCTGCCCTTAAAAGAGAAATCAATATTTTTAATAGAAGAATCAAGAAACTTATCACTGATTTTAAAAAGGAAACAAGAGAAGATTTTATATCTAAACTTAATATTAATGATGGTTCTCTGTGGAAGTATCTTCAAAATCTTAAAAGAAGTAGTATTAATAATAGACCTATTCATACGGATACTAAAATTGCCTACTCACTTAAAGATAAAGTCGATATTTTCGCTGAATACCTGGAAAAGCAGTTTACTCCTAATATGGAGCCTATGAATCAGACCTTTAAAGATGTTCTCGAAAACTATGTGTATTCCTGGCTTCATTCTTCTTCGGCTCATAACATCCCAAGGCTTACTTCTCCTATGGAAATTACTAATATTATTAAATATCTCAACATCAAAAAAGCTCCTGGAAGTGATCAAATTACAAATAAAATGCTTCGTAACTTACCTAGAAAACTTATCAGTAAATTCGCTAGTATTCTCAACGCTTGTCTTGCTCTCAACTATTTCCCTGATCCTTGGAAGCAAGCCAAGATCTTTCTTCTTCCCAAACCGGGTAAAGATGTGACCAAGCCTGATGGCTATCGTCCTATCAGTTTGTTATCCAGCCTTGGTAAAATTTATGAAAGACTTATTCTCACTAGATTGGAACCTTTTCTTCACCTGCTACCTAATGATCAGTACGGATTCAGAAAAAACCTCAGTACTACTCGACAACTAGTAAGAATTGTAGAATTTGTGGGATCTGCATTCCATAACAAGCAAAGTGTTGCGCTCCTTATGCTGGACGTGGCAAAAGCCTTTCACCGCGCCTGGCATGAGGGGCTCGTCTTCAAGCTTATCAACTTGGGACTTCCTAGACAGCTCATTCTTCTGATCTTCTCCTTTTTGCAAAACCGCACTTTCTTCGTCGCTCAAGGAAATGAAAAATCCAATTCAAGACCTATAAGATCCAGCGTCCCACAAGGAAGTATTCTCGGTCCAGTACTATATCTTTTCTACATATCAGATTTTCCTCACCCTGGTTTGGACAATTACTCTCTGTTAGCATGTTATGCCGACGATACGGCGATTGCAATTAAATCCATTCAAGCTAATCATGCAATAGACAAAATGCAAAATTACCTCTATGCTGTAGAAGACTGGTGCACAAATTGGCGAGTAAAAATCAATGCTAGCAAGTCACAACTTTTAATTCTTAGCAAAACTCAGAAAAAAATTGCTTTTAAAGACCTTTTTCAGGAAGCTGTTCCTCTGGTCACAAAGGCCAAATACTTAGGAATTATTTTGAACCGAAGGCTCACATGGTCTAATCACATTAATAGTGTCAAGGGCAAAGCCATGGGCATAATATGCAGATTTCTCCCGGTCATTGGAAAATATTCAAATCTTAGCTTGCGTACCAAAAAACATATATATACCACTTGCATTCGACCGATACTTTGTTATGCTGCTCCTGCTTGGAACACAGTCACTCAAACTCAACTGCATCAATTACAAGTAGTGCAAAACAAATTTCTGCGCATTATTACTGATTCTCACTATCTTATCCGCAATAAACTTTTACACAGAGACTTAAAACTTGAGACGATTCCAGATTACATCAGAAGATCTAATGAAAAATTCTTCAACAAAGCTGTGCAATGTGACTTTGTTAATTACTCCCAAGTTTTTAATTATGAAATTCTCTTCGAAGATAGAAGCGTCAGACCACTTGCAGCTCACACCTTCATGGGAGGAGACGACAACTTTTTCACTTAGATCCTCAATTGTTAGCTATTTACACTTCCAATGCATCTGATTTTGATTGAAGTTCTTCTGTTGCTTCGTTGAATAATTGTATTTAAATTGTGTTGTATAGTTGTTTTGTATTGTGTTGTATTTAGCACTACTGATTGATGTTGTTTAATTATATTTGAATTTGTCATTGGAACTATTGCTGTAGTGTATCTTCTCGTATTGTTGTCATTGATTTCCATTGTCTTGGGTCCTCCTTGAAAGCTATGATCGCTCGTCACCTTTTGCGAACTTGTCCGATTGGATTGTCTTGCTCCTTTTGGTACTTCTCTTCTTCCCCTTATCTCCGTTTTCTCATCTGAGATTTTCTCCACGTCCGGATTTATTTATGTCAAGTGCCCTTGGGCTTTAATTTTGGAACCGGCAACATATATCAAATGACGCAGTTAAAGAGACATTACATTGCTCAACACCCACACACGAATCTCACTCTCATTCCAAAACAAAATACCAAAAATAAAAATCATTGCATAGGAATGAAGGTAAACATACTTAACTTTCGATATGTTTCCCCATAACAGGCATAAAGCCACATCTAGCGGCAATAAAAAATATTAACGTTCTATCTAAAAAGTGAAATGTGGCACGCCCGTCCGGTAGAGTGAATTAAATGGCGAATCAAATATGACACACCCGGCCGTGAGGTAATGTTCGCTGCTGATGCACATATGACACGCCCGTACTGAACGGGTTAAACAGTATTAACAATATTAATTGCAGCCATGTATTCATAAGTGTAATATTTACAAAGTTGCTGCTAATGATTATGATTAATTTTTACATGAAATTTTATATCATCCAAATTTATGGTCTCTCGTAGAAAATGTTTAAATGGAAGCAATTCATGTTTTATGACGCTCATGGAGAAAAAAACATGAAAACTCTCTTGCTATCAGCCCCTTTGCCGGCACTTGAACTCGGTTCAAATTACCAATCTTACCACTGATGTGTCATCGCTATTTGGAAAGTGCTTGTGTTTTATAAGAAAAGAGAGAGAGAAATTGAAAGATTTTAAATGTAGTGCATTACAAATGAGCAGAATAAAACTTCATATTCTTTTGTGGTTAAGAGAAAAACTTCCCATATGAAGCTGTTTTTTGAAATGTTTCCCTATATAAGAGCAGGAATTTTCATGTCATTTTCAATCATTTTTCTTAATTTGATTTAAAGGTTTACTGTCTGCAGCGCCATCTGTCGGAAATTTTAGAACTAAAACCAGGAACTCTAGGAGGAAACATTTCATCCCAGTCACATGAATTTACTGCGAGATTTTTTTTCTAACCTCAATCGTTTTCATGTTATAAATTTTTGAAAACCATCAATGTATTTTAGGACCACCATGTACATTATTAGTGTAATCGCTGTTTGTATGTTAACTTACTGTACTGTTTGAGTGCTACAAAATACAACATTATAAATCCAAGTTCTTTTCTTTTGTTCTCTAAATTTCCAAGTTCAAAATTTCCTTTCCTTAGTTCTATATTTCACATATTTCCTCCTAATCCTGCATTTTACACGGCATATTTCTTTTTTATGTAGATTTATTTGTTTGTTCCCCCCCCCGTGAGATAACGAATTGCTGAATTACCCTGTACTTGCTCTTGTGGTGTAACTGGTATCATGTCCAGCCTGCACTGGGAGACCCTAGGTTGAATGTATATAATTGATATTTTTAGTTTCCTCTTCCGAAAAAAACATACCTCTGCAACGAGGATTTCCCAATTCGTCTTCGGTTCCATCCTATGATCAAAATAGCGTTTATTCGTCCTCTGTTATCCCCCAGTCGCCTCATCAGTAATCCATTTGGACGGAATATTACTCGATTCATCCACTGTTAGCTCTCATCCATAACTCCTATTGACGAGAAGCTGATTTTTTCCGATTCATTCCTTTCTTCAAAAAGTTTGTTGAGAAAGTCGTTTGCTGAGACAGGTAACATTAAGGACTGCTACAGCCTCTGAGACAGGTAACGTCGTTGTTAAAAGTTTTTTTCGCAAATGAGACATAAAGGTAATGTTGCATTTCCCTGTGACAAAATAAAACCAAGCATTAAATATTATTCAAAATATTTTTGACATCATTAAGCTCTGAAATCCCCTAACCTTAAATGTTAAAGCTTAACAAAACTGGTTATCTAACGTAAAAGTTATCTAACGTTCGGATAACTAACCTAAGAAGTATTAAGATTGATCTATCTTGATAACGCCGTGCAAATTTGTACAGTAACTACAAATACACAATGAATATGATAATATTGCTGTTTTTTTATCGCTTCTGTTTTTTTACAGTAGAACTCCAATTATCCGAATCAACTGGGACCGGACACCATTCGGATAATTGGATTTTTTTCGAAGAAAGGGTCTACATCAGCGGTGCCCAACCTTGTGCTTGCCAACCCGATTAGGTACTATGAACAAAAAATATTTTAAAAATAACCATTCATTTATATTTCTTAATTGTTAAAATATGGTAAGCATTTATAGTCATAAGAGTTATCTTGCAAGACGTTATAAAATAATTGATAGCGAACATGGAACCTTATTGCTTCATTCCGATGTTAGATGGCTCAGCAGGAGAAAAGTACTTCAACGATTTGTAGAACTTCTTTCGCCAGTAAAGCAGTTTTTGGAATCGGGAAACGAAAGTTATAAAGAATTGGACGATAATAATTGGTTATCGGATCTGTATTTTCTCACGAATATAACAACTAATCTGAACAAAAATCTCCAGGGAAAAGAAAAAAACCTTTTTGAATTCACTGGGACTGTAACTGCTTTTCAGATAAAGTTAAATTTGTGAATAAATCAGATGAAGGAAAAAAAATTTCACCCACTTTCAGAATTTATCAAGCCATATTACTAATTTAACAGAGAAATTGAACAGAGCAATTGCAACAGAGAAATACTCAGAAAACCTAAATACACTGAAAAATAATTTTGAACTCTGCTTCTCTGATTTCCATAAAGTTCAACCAATATTATTATTCATCTCAACCAATATTGCTGGAATTAATATTTTAGATGTATCGCATAAGATTGGAAATATGTTTAACAAAAATGTTGATGTTTTGGAAATGTGCTCGCGAAAGGTTAGGCATCACTGGTCTACATACACTTTAATTAATTACTGTATGTTGAAAATGGGAGGGAAAAAACTATTTTTAAGAAAAAAGAGGTTTTTAATTAAAATGAAAAGGCAAAACTTTTACTTATATGTTATAGTGCTGAAAGTCATTGCTTGATCTCGACTAAATTAGGCTTAAAATTTCTTGGCCAGTCGTTTAAAAGCTTCTGAGCTAAGATCTTAACTTTTTCACAAAGAATCGGACCCGAAATTGGATGTTCTATAGAACAGTGCTGCAAAAACCGCTTGAAAACGATATCATCTATTTTTTTTTTTTTTTTTTTTTTTTTTTTTTCTGCCTTTATTGATTTTCTTGAAGAACTTCCATCTTCGTTTTCAAGCAGTGACACGAAGTTTAAAAGTTTAGGTTTGCTCCTTTTAATGTCTGAAATCGTTGATTGTCTAACACTACGTTTCCGTCTTAATTTTTTTTCTTAAACTCTGAAAACTATTCGGATAGTCGGAGTTCGGATAACTGGAGTTGTACTGTATTTAGTTTTGTTGAGCAATAGTTTCTACAACAAACATGTTAAGAAGGCGGTGCAGAAGTTTGTCCTCCTGTGGGGAAGATGGAGGGAGGGGGGAAGAGAGAAGCAGTTGTAAAGTTCTTATCAGATATGAAAAGTAAACTTACATATTGATGGCGTAGTTGGCATTTGACCAGAACCTGTCTTAACAAGCTTCAACGGCCTTTGTATGGGTAAAAGAACTAACGTTTTCTTGTGTACCTGCGTTTCACTTTTTTATATTGCATTTCATTGAATAAAAATTTGTATATTTAAAAATATATTAAATAATTTTAGGGTATTTTCTCCCTTATATTTATTTCATATGATTTCATCCTTAATAGATGATATAGCTGGTAAAACTGGATATTACAGTACAGTTTGGCACGTTTTCAAAAAATTGCCATGTCGCCAAATCGGTTGATCATCGCTATATTAGATGGTTGCAAATTTGAATTAATTCTGTAAACATGCAAAAGTATCTAAAAGAGGACTTCAAGAAAACACCGAAGAAGTTCAGAATCACCCACTGCTTGACGCGTTTTTAAGAATGGCACATACTCGGTATCCATGTGCACATCGACCTAGTTTCACTTAAAAAAACATCCCAGAATTGCACAAAAATGGCATTGTGCACTCCCTTGACTTTCTCCATGTACACATCTCAGAAGATCGAAACGGCATTTTGAGTTGAATTACTGTAAACGGTTGTATTACTTTCGAAATTGTTGCCACCCAATATTATCGCCGTGTATTATAATTAAAGAAATTAAATAATGAAAAATTTGCATGAATGTATATATGTTTCTCGCACTGGGATAAAACATCGATACCTAGAGCCATCCAATTTTGAATAACGTAGTCTTGCATTCGAATATGGGCACTGGAGGCCCAAATCTTGAATTTCGAATTTTTTTTATTATCTATTTCATATCTTTTAAACTTTAACGAATTTCTGATTGAGAAATTGATTTCAAAGCGAGCAGTGGGAACACACTGTGCGGAATGAAATATCGAGTTTTAACGAAAGCTCCCCGCCACCGTAAATGTCGTTTGCGCAAACAGTTCGCGTTGGTGTCTTTAATCATATTTTGTCAAACAATTTTTGGCATTTGAAAGAAAGAGACTTGCTTTACAACACTGTTGTAAAATTTGTAAAAAAATATCGTTGTAATTAAGTACAAGATGTCTGAAATGGAACGTATCACGCTACCAGATTAGAACCATCATTTACTTCCAATTTTGTTGCAAAACGTCAGTTACAGAATGTCGCCAATCATGTGTATAGCTTTAGGTGCTAATGTTGTACCATATGACACTGTGATGGTTTGGTACTGGAAGTTCAAAAACAAGGACAATGGTATTCAAGAAGCAGAGTGCTCTGGCCTGGCTACTGACGTTGATGAGGGCCGCCTGTGAGAATTTGTGGAAGATCAGTATGCAACCACTCGAGAGCTTGCTAAGGAGTTAGGAATTAGTGCCATGCCCGTCAGTCGCGCTATGCATCCATAAAAGTAACGTACAAGTTCAATCACTGGGTGCCTCATGAATTGACACTACCAGATAAGGACTCCAGCAGGCTCAGTGTTCTGTCATGCACTGATCTCCTCGAATATCAAGGTCGAAATTCTGGAGCGGATTGTCACTTGTGAAAAGTGAATCCACAACAACACAGGCCGAATGGGAAGTTGGTCTGCGCCCGGTCATCCCATTGGCAGCGTCACAAAGCTCAATTTCACAGACAAAAAGATCATGCTTTGTATGTGGTGGGATTCCCACGGTATTATCCACGAAGAGTATCTGGAAAAAGGTAAAACACTCGATAGAAAGCTGTGCAGCGAGATTCTAGTTCGTGTTGACTCTGCTACCAAGCGAAAACGTCAAAATGAGTTCCAGCGCAAGAAGGTAATGGAAGAGCAAGACCACCTGTGTCTGCAGCGGTCTCTGTTACGGTTTCGAATGGGATCTTTTGCCCCGACATCGCTCCTTCAGGACTTCTACCTTTTTTCACACCTGCAGCTACATCTTACCGGTGCTATCTTCCATTTAGGACGTCCGAAATGAGGTTGATCTGTTTTGATACTCGCGGCCATCAAGTTTCTGGGATAAAGGCTTTGAAAAACTACCAAAACGTTGGCAGAAAATCACAGCTTTGGGTGGTGATTACTATCCGCACTAAAGATATTGCTTTCCTCCCTTCCCTCTAACTTTATTAAGAATGTTTTTTGGCGGAAAACTGGCGGTGAAGATAAAAACCAGATATTTTTATCTCCAGCGTGCGAAACTGTCAATCGGAAATTCTAAAGATATGCTGTTTTTAAATATTTTTAGCCCAAATGCTTTCGAAACATATATGTATGTATGTGTAAATGAAAAATACGCCCCTTGGGGCGTAATATAAAATTTGAAAGCTTTCGGATAGGTGTTTTTTTTTTTTTTTTTTTTTTTTTTTTTTTTTTTTACTTCATTAGTTACTTATGGTTTTCTGTAAATTAGGCTCAGCAACAAAATCCCGGTTTCTTTTTAGAGTAAAATCATTCGTAGTAGTCACATAAGCGCCGTGTCCATTTGTTTTTCGTTTACAAAAGGTTAAAACAAATTATTTACAGAATAATAATATTCGTGTTTAGAAAGAGAAAAGATATAGCTTTATGACCCCAAATTTATTTACTACTGTAACATTAAAAACAGAACTATACCAGATTAGAACCATAATTTACTTAAGTGCTGCGAGATAATTGTTTGTAATGTTTTAGAATTTTTAGCCCAAATGGCGTTAGCCAAGAAGGGCTATTATTTTCAAAACGGGATTTTGCGTTAAATCACTTTTCAAATTGTTGCCACCAAAAATTATAGCACTGGGTTATATTTAAATAAAATAAATCATAAATAATTTGCCTGAAATATGTATGTTTCTCGCATTATGAAAACACAAAGGTACCTAAAGCCACCAAATTTTGAATAACGTAGCCTTCCACCTAAATATGAGCATCTGGAAGCCCGAATTTGGAATTTGTTTTATTGTTCATTTCATATTTTGTAATTAACAAATTTTTGATTAAAAAACTCAAATGATTTCAAAGGGAGCATTGGCAACAATGTAGGGAATAAAACATTTTTATCTCCAGCGCCCGACAGTGTCTATCGGAAATTCTAAAGATATGCTGTTTTTAAATATTTTCAGCCCAAAGTGGCGTTAGCCTAAATGCTGTCGAAACGTATATATGTGTGTAAATGAAGAAAACGCCCGTTTGGTCTTAATATGAAATCTGAAAACTTTCAGATTTTTTTTTTAACTACTTGTTTAAATTTTTCAACAAAAACATTTAGAAAATATGTGAATGATCTCTGTACCAAACGATCGGGGTGGGGGGAGTTATCAAAACCGCTACGTTTGTATACGACTGAAATACTACTACTTTGTATACGCCAAATGTTAACGGAGTTACTGAAAATTTGCTGCAAGTTAGTCTGCAAAAAAGACAACAAAATTAACCAGATTTTTTTAATATCCTGATGGGTTGTGGTCCCACTTTGTTCCAATATTCCAATTCTTTCTTTAAAAGCATTGTTTCGTACACTTCTGTGTGAAATAAAAGAAATTTACAAGAGTGAAAAGATATTTTAAGCGATTCAAGCTCACAGAATGAAACGAGAGTACGGAAAGCCTAAACCACTTGTTGTAAAATAATTTCATACCCATACATGCCTATTCCGTGCTCTGAAGTGATAAATAAAATAAAAACATGAGAAGTTTCCTAACTCAAAAACAGATAACAAGGCATATTCATTAAAATAAATATCAGTTTCTCTCTTTTTCCTTTGTCTATATTTTCAACGTGTATTTTTTTATTTTATACTCTGTATGTTTCTTTTGTGTGTATATCCAACGTATAGCTTTTCATTCTATACTAAAGCAAAACTACATGACTAATATATAAATATGTTAAAAAAAGAAGATGACTAAGGGGGAGGTGAGCGAAATGGAAAAGGTTTTAAATAGCGAGCAAGTGTTTATCACAGAAAAAAAGATAGTTTTCTAATACCTCTACTTCCATCAATATTATCGATGGAAATGTCTATTATAAACATCTGGTGGTTTTCCAACCTAGTTTTCAGAACGGATGGTTATTTTGTTGTTGTTGTCGCTCACTTGTCTGACGTGTCAGCCCAAGCCCACGAAATTCTTCGCGGTAAGGACTGCAAGATTACACCTGCCGTTGGCAACAACCTTGAGCACCAATCAGGTGACAGTACGATTTTGCTCAGTTCCGCCCCCAATTTTGATGGAGAGAACCCCAAGGGGGGGACGGGTCGGAGGGTCTCCCACCCCTCTTTTCCTACCTTCAACCTCTCGAGAGGACTTTCGTCTCGCCACATATTTAGAGTGCCCTCATGCTGCACAGACACTATACATTTACAAACATCCACGCCTTCTACCGGGATCTTCGGTGCAGCAATCAGGGCCATAACAACTATCCCGGTTGGGCAGCTTAAAGTCGTGTAATTCACTATTGCTATTGTTAATCTCCCATGTGGTTTTTTGTTAATGGGAGAATTTTGTGATAAGAAGTCCCTTATCAGTTGCTCAGATTGGATGCATGATATGATTGATTAGTTCTGAGACCTATTTTCCGGCTAGTTTCAATATTCATATCAAATTTCATAAAAATTGAAAACAGCTCGGCTTAAGAAGAAGAAAGGAGGGTGGGGTATTCCACTTTATCCACTCAATTCACTTTTCGGTTAACTTTAAGTTAAATAGAATTAAAGGAAATTTCAGATATTTTAATTTAAGCCTCGAATCAAGCAACACGAAATGAAGATCTCGGAAGTACTTGAGCTTTTTCTAGAAATACTAACGAAATTTTAATAAATTGGCTTATCGAATTCATATTTAAGTGTAGGGACATTAGGTTATTTGGAATCTGGAAACATGAAAAATGAGCAATGCCCTCGCCGGTACTCGAACCACGGACCTCTCGAATACGCGTCGAGCGTGCTGACCACTACACCACGAAAGCATGCTAAGAAGGCGGGGGGGGAATACCTTATATAACTTAATTCGAAATTTTTCAATTAAATTGTTCCAATGCAGATGGGTTTAATTAGATTGGATTATTTAGATTGCGACAAATCTGTCAATGACCATCCGCCTAAGGAGCAACGCATTCGTGGAAAACTGTTGTGGAAAAAATGATTCGAGCTCCGACTACACATGTTTTAAAGCAGATGAAATAAATTCTACTCAGAATATCGAGGAAAATGTTCAGCGTATAACAATGGAAGAAAATTTAAAGATAAAAACATAAAAAGCTCTCTTCTTTGAGTTAAATATATAAGGTATTTCTCCCACCTTCTTAGCATGCCTACGTGGTGTAGTGATCAGCACACTCGGCACGAATTCGAGAGGCTCGAGTCCCGGAGAAGGCATTGCACATTTTTCACGCCTCCTGCTTCAAAATAATCCTAATGATTCTGCAGTGGCGCCCGAACTAAAAAAAAAAATGTGGTGAGGATGATTCTCCAGCACCAGGATTTGGCGATTTGGGTCCCTTAATCCCCAGTCAGCTTTTTAAAGGGGGAGTATATAAGGTATTTCACCCGCCTTCTCAGAATGCTCGGCGCGTATTCCAGAGGTTCGAGTTCCGGTAGGTGCATTGCTCATTTTTCATGTCTTCTGCTTCAAAATACACTCATGTCCATAAATTAAGGATAATGCAAAATCAGGCAAAGGAAGAGTTAGAAGTAAAACAAATTTGACTTATTTGTAAAGCTTATTTATTAAACAAAAGGCAAAGAGCAAAAAAAGATGCTATATGTTTGATATTATTAAGAAATTAGCGATTTTTTCTCCCTAGAGCAAATTACAAAAAAAAAAAAAAAAAAAACTATTTACAAAAAACCAATATTACATGGTTGGTATGATTGCTAATACATTCTATGCCTCCCAGACGATGCAATACAGTCCGTACGACGCCTAGGCAAGCTGAGTATCAAATTATCGATCTGATCTTGGGGGATATAACACCACTCAAAAAGCAATTCTCTCCGAAGTTCCGGTAGACATGTAGGAGGAGGTTGACGGGCTGCAACTCGTCGGCCAAGCATGTCCCACACGTGCTCTACTGGATTCAAGTCCGGTGAGAATTCTGGCCAGTCCATACGGGTGATATCCTCCGATTGAAGGCATTCGCTTACGATGTTTGCAAGGTGAGGACGGGCGTTGTCATCCATAAACACAAATTGTGCGCCCATAGCGCCCCGAAACAAACGTACATGTTGTTCCAGAATGACGTCCCGATAGATTTGGCTTGTCATGGTTCCAATTTGAACATGCAGGTCAGTTCTGAAATCCAGAATAATTCCACCCCAAATGAGCACTCCAGCACCACCATAACGGTGTCGTTCAATGATGTTTTCTTAGTGGTAACGGGTACCTGCAGCTCTTCATAAGTAAGTCCATATTACTAATAGGTGGCGTTAAAAAAGCTCCAAATGTTAAATTTATCTTATTTATGACATATTTTGTTCACTTGGATGGAAAAAGGGATACTTTTTTTTATTTTAAAATTAATAGTCAAAGGCAAATATTCATGTAAAAACATAACTTCTCTCCTTGCTTGATATTTCTCAGCCAAACAGAAATTCATCAAGAATTCATTTTCAGAAGATCTCTTTTTTTCAAGGATACATTTTAACTTACATAAACACCAGTACCATAATATCTATTCAAAGAAAGAGATCAGAATATTTCCGAACACTAGGCGATTCCAAGAAGACTTTAAAGAATCCGCCACGAGCCACTGCAGGAATGGAAAAACGATTAAGAAATCGGAGGACCCGGAGTATTGTTGGAAATACAGAAGTGAGGGATCATCCATCAGTTCCCAAAGGTAACGTGAGGAAGACCGCAACGAAGAGACCGCACACCAGCCGAGGTCTGGTTTGGTTTATGTAATTAGGGCAAACTCTCGAGGGCTATCTGCCTAAGGGGAGGGGTGGAACTAGCTCGCGTACACGTTATACATGGGGAAAACCACGAAAACGTCCATGCAGCCTGCCCGTTTGCGGGATTCGGACCGAAGTATTAGTGATCAGCGACTTTACCGCCGGTGGCCTCCAACAGCCGAGGAGTGTCTGTCAATGAACTGTGAACCATCTATGAATTGCTACACTGTCTCAAAAACATTACTTTAATATCACAATAACTTACCCAAGTTAATTATGTTTAATGTTTTTCCATTCAATTCTATTTGTTTATTTGTGTACATATACTGATATTTATAGTTATATTTCACCATCATCTGTAATGTATGGTATTGTATTGTAATGTCATTGTCATCAGCAACTGTATCCCCCGGCCCACAAGTTCTCTATGCCCTAATGATAACGTTTCAATTAACACCGATGCGTGGTGTAAGTACGCTCTGTGGAGGTGTTCTTCTCAAGACGGTTAGTGTGAAGGAGCGACACCAGTTCTGCCAATGGCGATGTGTTGCTGCTTCCCACACTTAGTCCTGTCTTGTGTTGCAAGGAACTCGCTGAGCAAAAAACAGTCTGATTCTCACAGAGAATCAGACTGCAAGCTAAACCTGGACTCGTCGGAAAACATCACACAAGCCCACTGTTGCGGTGTCCACAATGCATGCTCTCTACTCCAGGCTAACCGCAGGCGACAGTGAGTTGCAGTACGTGGAACGCGTTTGATAGGTCCAGAAGCATATAGACCAATCTGCCCTAAGCGTCTGTACACGGTCTGCCTTGAAATTGTCGTACCAGTGGCTGAAGAGAGCTGACGAGACAGACCTGAGGCTGTGCTCCGCCTGTTTCTTTTGGCAGTAACTGCCAAATACCGGTCCTCATTCGGCGTTGTAACTCTGGGGCGACCTGTGCTGTAACGTCTACTCACATTACCATCATCTTGGAATCGTTGCCAAAGCCTGGAGATGACACGCTGGGCAATTCCAAGTTCGTCTGATACTTCCAGTTGGGTACGCCCACATTACAGTCGGCCGATAATTCTACCACGTAAAAAATCATCCAAATGCGTCCTTTGTGTCATAACTATTCGGTTATTGCACTGAAATGCTTATAAAGTGCCTGCGAACAATTTTACTTCTTTGCTTGTATTCCTTATATATCGCTCTCTTACGCTCTCGTCATTGTGACGTACCACGGTGTCATCTGGTTACTTCCTGAAATTTGCATATGATTCTTGAAGATGTGTGTAGTGATTTTACAGGTGATATATTTATTTTAGTGTTCAATTTCCGCGTGACTCCGAATTATCCTTAATTTATGGACATGAGTGTAATCGTCATGTCTCTACAAATAGAATTTAATATTTGTAATAAATGTTAAAAACAGAACAAAAAATCAGAATAAATTATAAGAGGAGTTCATTAATAGTTTAAGCTACATCAAAAATTGCCAAAAGACTATACTGCTTTGCTGAAAACTATCGCATTAAATTGCCTTCTAGAATATTTCACATTAACATAAATGTTTCCATAAATAAATATATGGTACTGGTTTTTAAGTAATTTAAAACGCCATTGGTTTCACATACTTTTAATCAATTTTTACATATTTGTTTAAATAACTAAATTACACAGTTTTCGCTTTTGGGTGTGATTATGCTTATTTACAAATGCAATTTTATCAAATAATGTTTTTATTAAATATATATTTGTAATTAAAACTTTAACTTTGTATGAAACCTAATCACTTTGAATGCTCATCTCGGGCTCCATGAGACAATGAGGTGACTTATTGCCCGATGTTTCCCCTCTAAATGCGATTCTAACACAAAAGAAGGTTTAAATAGAAAAAAGAAATGGAATCTGCAGTTATCTTCCGTTATCTGCGCTGATTGCTGTCGACATACCGCAACATTTTTTGCTCAGCGAGTTCCTTGCAACACAAGACAGGACTAAGTGTGGGAAGCAGCAACACATCGCCATTGGCAGAACTGGTGTCGCTCCTTCACACTAACCGTCTTGAGAAGAACACCTCCACAGAGCGTACTTACACCACGCATCGGTGTTAATTGAAACGTTATCATTAGGGCATAGAGAACTTGTGGGCCGGGGAATACAGTTGCTGATGACAATGACATTACAATACAATACCATACATTACAGATGATGGTGAAATATAACTATAAATATCAGTATATGTACACAAATAAACAAATAGAATTGAATGGAAAAACATTAAACATAATTAACTTGGATAAGTTATTGTGATATTAAAGTGATGTTTTTGAGACAGTGTAGCAATTCATAGATGGTTCACAGTTCATTGACAGACACTCCTCGGCTGTTGGAGGCCACCGGCGGTAAAGTCGCTGATCACTAATACTTCGGTCCGAATCCCGCAAACGGGCAGGCTGCATGGACGTTTTCGTGGTTTTTCCCATGTATAACGTGTACGCGAGCTAGTTCCACCCCTCCCCTTAGGCAGATAGCCCTCGAGAGTTTGCCCTAATTACATAAACCAAACCAGACCTCGGCTGGTGTGCGGTCTCTTCGTTGCGGTCTTCTCACGTTACCTTTGGGAACTGATGGATGATCCCTCACTTCTGTATTTCCAACAATACTCCGGGTCCTCCGATTTCTTAATCGTTTTTCCATTCCTGCAGTGGCTCGTCGCGGATTCTTTAAAGTCTTCTTGGAATCGCCTAGTCTTCGGAAATATTCTGATCTCTTTCTTTAAATAGATATTATGGTACTGGTATTTATGTAAGTTAAAATGTATCCTTGAAAAAAAGAGATCTGAAAATGAATTCTTGATGAATTTCTGTTTGGCTGAGAAATATCAAGCAAGGAGAGAAGTTATGTTTTTACATGAATATTTGCCTTTGACTATTAATTTTAAAATAAAAAAAAGTATCCCTTTTTCCATCCAAGTGAACAAAATATGTCATAAATAAGATAAATTTAACATTTGGAGCTTTTTTAACGCCACCTATTAGTACCAATTTAGCACAATTATTATTCTGGAAAACTTTATTATATGAAATAGATTTTACATGGTACAGGGTAAAGCATATTCTTTGCATACCCCAACATTACACATTGGGCAACTCATATTTGTTATTAGCCAAAAGGCGTCAGCATTTTTCGTTGATTCATTTTTCAAACTGTTGCCACCAAATATTACAGCCCTGTATTATTAAATATTATTAATTATTAATATTAAATTGAATAATGAATAATCTGCATAAATGTATGGATGTTTCTCGCATTGTGATTAAACAACGGTACCTAGAGCCATCCAAGTTTGAATAACGTAATCCTCCAGCGAATATGGGCATCTGGAAGCCCTAAGTTGGAATTTCTTTTATTTCCTATTTCATATTTTGTTCAGATTTTATTAGTTTTGATTATATATTTTTCTCTATGTTCATTTGTGTACAACGATGTCTTGATTTTCCAACTACTAGAAGATGATCCCCAACATTTAGGAGATTCTGTGTACTTTTTTAACCCAGGAGTAATTTTTAAACTTTTAGTGGGACATAAATTTTCTGTTAATAGTTAAAGGGTTAAGAATAAAATTTTAGCATCTCTAAGAATGAGTTGAAACGAATGAAATACTTAAGTAAATTAAACAAATGCGACTGCGTAATTCGCTCTTTCTTTTGGGAACGATATTATTCTTATTATTAACATTTACCGTTTTATGAAATTTAATATTTTGGTCATTAGGTTTTTTCTGAAGCAAGATGACATGGAAAATAAGCAATTCTCTCGCCGGGACTCGAACCTGGACCTTATGCTGGAAGGTATGCAGTCAGAGGAAAAGTCGTGTGATCTTGAGAAGGCACCTGGTTCATCGAAATCAGTAAAGTTCTTTAAATATTCTTAATTTAACGATAAAAACACTTAATATGTAATAAATTTATGTATATTCCTTTAAAACATCTCTCTTCCATAAACAGTATCTCTCTATAAACAGTATCTCTTCTCTTTACCCGCATGCGTAGCGGACGCGCGTATTAAACGCGCATAATGCGTTTACGCATGCGCATAAAGTTTGTAGCTTTGAGGTCCGGATTATAGATCATTCCGGATTATGGACGTCCGGACTAAAGACTTTGTACTGTATAATGCAGGGCTCTAATATTTGGTGGCAACAATTTGAAAAGTGAACCGACGCAAAATGGCAAAACGAAAATAAAAGCCCTTCTGGGCAAATCGCCTCTTTGGGCTAAAAATTATCAGTGGGGTTTCATCTTCATCAAGAATATGGTGGGCATAGTTGTACCTTGTCTCGAACACTTTTCTGTATGTTTTGAAAGTGATTTGGCACAGTGTCTTTTCTCCATGGCGGGGGCCTGATCATCTTCAAAGACCCATACTTTACTTTCTTAACATGTTGGAACGTGAAAAAATGGTATGTACGTTTCATCACCAGTTAGAATTCTTTTTTTTTTTTTTAGAAATAATGCGATTGGCACCATTTTTAAGTAATTTAAAGGTTTCTTTACTAATTCTGACACGCTCCTCTTTTTGGTGGTCAGTTAAATTATGGGAAACCCAACGGCAAACTAGTTTTTTGATATGCAGTTCTTCATGAATAATTTTATGTACTATGTCAACGGATCCAAAGTTAAATTCCTTTGCTATCATATGGTAGTGCAGCGATTATCATTGATTAACAATTTCCGTGTGGCAAACACATTATCCGTTATTACTGCTAACGATGTCCTTCCTGTGTGCTCTCCATTCTGAAGAAATGCGACCTCTGTGAAATTCTGTAAACCATCTGAATATAGTAGCACGAGATGGACTTTTATTTCCAAATGCTAATTGTAGACGTTGAACGCATTCTTAATTTAATCCCCCTTTAAAATAACAGAAAATCATACCGCGACAATGTTGTCGCGTTAACTCCATTTTTCCTTCTGCGTAAAATTCATTCTATGGTAAACTCGCAGTAGGCCAATAAAAATCTTCTGCCAGGCTAAAACAGTTCATATTTTCTAATCTAACCGTTAATATTCTTTGGATTTAGATTAGAAAATATGAACTCTCTTCTAATTCTAACCGTTAATATATCGTCTGCGCGCATCTCAAAAATTTCAGAGTAACCGCCGTAAGTAAGTAACTTACAATGAAAACTTTTATTATTATTAACACAGCTAATTTCTGCGATTTTGTAAATTAACTTTGTTTTAATAATTTATGTAGTAAAATAGTAATATCTTATATACCTGAAAATAAAATTTTTTACCTTGTACTTAATTTAATGTCTGGAACCCTCGAATCCTTAAAGTCTATAATCGCTAATATGGTATAGATTTCTGAAGTAACAATTGAATTAACTACGGTTTGTTGAAATAAAAGAAAGCAAAAATAAAATTCCCTCAGTTATATTGCTTTTTTAGTAATAATTAATTTGGATTTCTACTAGAGTAAAATTTAGAAATTAGAAAAATTATTTATTATGAACTGTTCTTTTCAAATCAAATCAAACTTAATATAACGCAAACACTTACTGGAAGTTAGTCTGTGTTGCCACTATTGGCCTTGAAATACTCTCCTGCAGGATTCAGTGGCTCTTTAGAACTAATTAGACTTCACGAGAGAGAAATGACCTTCATGGAATCCGAGGGTTTGGAAAAAGGGTTAAAATTATTTCCTTCGAAACGTCAATGGTTGCGTTGGTAACTGAAGTACACAACTTTGCCGCCATTCTGTAACAACTGTTCGAAGGCTGCAGATGTGAAAAGCGGACGAAGTTCAGAGGCGCCTTCTAATTCGAAAGGTAAGTCTTTCCTGTCAAAGGCAGCACGTCAGGACTAATAGGACTTTTTTTACTAACTGAGCCATTATTGCCTACAGTTAATTTGCGAGTTAATATTTTGCTTGTCGTATGATTGAGAGTTAGATGTCATACTAGCTGCATTCCTAATTAATTTATTTGCTATATTATTCCTATTATCTTATTAGGAACGAAATTACGAATAATATAGGAAAGAAATATGCTAATATAGCAAAAAATATAGCATTTGCATAATACAGTAAAAAAATTTGCTTAATATAGCATTTGCATAATATGCAAAGGAATTACCAATATTATGTTTAGATGTTTTCTCTTATATGTTATTGTTTTCCTTCTGCTTACAAAGCGAAGCTATTTTCAGACAAAACAGCGGTTGCTTTTTAACGTATACACTTGGTTTATAATAGCTTCATTTAATGCCATTTCATTTATATTTCAAATTATAACAGTAAGTTTCTTAACAGCAAGTAATATAAAAAATTTAAGTCAATTCCTACTTAGGTAAACAAAGAAAAATTTTTAAAATACAAAAAAATAATAATAATAATAATAATAATAATAATAATAATTATTAAAATTTTTGAAAATTTTTAATATATGAAAAAACTGTGTTAACTTCAAGTGTCATCCATTACAAGTTTAAAAAATGTATTTGAACTTGAGTGGACGAATAAAAAGTATTTCGTTAACGATTGAAAATTAATTAATTAATAATTAATTAAATAAAAAAATTTTAAATACTTTTTTTTTTTTTTTTTTAGTCCAAAAGGATTTCAGTCCCGAAGGACTATTGCTTTCGTTTTGGCATTTTGCGTCGGACTCATAAACGTCGGTTCACTTTTCAAACTGTTGCCACAAAATGTTAGAGTCCTGCATTATATTTGAAGAAATTAAATAATGAAAAATCTGCAAAAATGATTGTCTATCTCTCGCATTGTGATAAAACAATGGTACATAGAGCCATCGAATTTTGAATGACGAAATCCTACTGCGAATATGGGCATTTGAAATCCCAAATTTGGAATTTGTTTTATTATAGATTTTTTATAGATTTTATATTTTGTAAAACTTTAACGAATTTTTGATTTACAAACTCAATGCTTTAAAAGCGAGAAATGGCAACGTTATATAGAAAAAAAATACTTTTATCTCCAGCTCGCGAGACTGTGTATATCGGAAATTCTAAAGATATGCTTAATTTAACATTATTTTGCGATATTGCTCTTGAACTGAATTTTATGGTTTAAGTGCAAAGAACATGATATTTAATAAATAAAGGTAACACTCAAAACGTTAAAAAAACGCCCCTTTGGACATAATTTAAAATCTGAAACATTTCAGATTTTTTTTTTTTTTTTTTTTTTTTTTTAATTCTAAGATTTTTAGTATGTGAAAAAAAATTCTAATAGCATCAAGTGTCATCCACAACAAGCTTAAAAAAAGTATTTGAACTTGAGTGGATGAATAAAAAGTATTTTATTAACGATTGAAAATTTGAACAGGATAGAGGGAGAGTGTGAGCAAATAGTAGGAATTTAAAAAAGGGGTCGGTATTCAAAACAACGAGCTGTTTTTTAAAAAATATTTTGATCTTTTCAAAAACGATAAATGTTATTAAGATGTGTTATAATTATTAAATGAGGTTTTATATGGCATATTTATATATGTAAATCTTTTTACTTTTAAAGCGGACCTTTATTTTAAACGAATTGGTGTTTATATATTCAATGTATGCGAGATTTTTTTCAGTAGTTTTTTATTGAAGTGATTTTGAGCGAGTTTGGCTTGCCTCAAAATGTCTTGCACTTACATAAAGCGTTTGCAAAGTCCACGAAAACCCGATGAAGCAGATAATTCAATTCTCGGAATGCCACTAGTACATTGAATATGGAAATTCCATTCAAATATGGAGCTGTTTCATATTATGGAGTTGGTCCATTCAAATATGGAGTGGTCCAGATGATAAAATCTGAGATCATTAATTACTTTATCTTGGCTTGGATTCTCGATTTGAATCTCTTCTCTGAACAAAGTTTTTCCTGAGTTGGAAGAATCTGTTTTTCTCAAAATTTAGTGTATATTTAATTCATTTTACTAAAAAAAGGAATCTCAATTCCTTTAATAAGATAAAGTTACTAATTATAATAGAATTATCATTACCTGATTTCTGGTTACCCCACTCGCTTGCTTCTTTTTCCCAGGTCAAAAGAAATCAAGTTTACCGTTAATTTATTTATGTGTTTCAAATTATTTTCATTCGTTTTAAAAAAAATACTGAAAGGTTTCAGATTTTACATGACGCCCAAAGAAGCTTTTTTTTTAACATTTTGTGTGTTACCTTTATTTATTAAATATCATGTACTTCGAACTTAAACCATAAAATTCAATTCAACAGCAATATCATAAAATAATTTAAAAAGAGCATATCTTTAGATTTTTTATGCACAGTCTCGCGCTGGAGATATCCCCCCCCCGTGTTAGTTGCCATTGGTCGCTTTGAAATCTTTGAGTTTGTAATTTAAAAATTCGTTAAAGTTTTGCAAAATGTGAAATAGATAATAAAACAAACTCCAAATTTTAGCTTCCAGATGCCATATTCGGGTGGAGGACTACGTTATTCAGAATCCGATGTCTCTCGGTACCGTTGTTTTTTCACAGTGCAAGAAACATACATACATTCGTGAAGATTCTTCATTATTTAATTTTCATTAAATATTATACAGGGAGATAATATTTGGTGGCAACTATTTGAAAAGTGAAACGCCGTTTGGAGTGCACCTGCGCAAAATGCTGCAGATGTAGAATCAATAGGTTTGTCAAAGGAGGAAACATGAAAAATGTGCAGTGCCCTGGCCGAGATCCGAGCTCCGGGCCTCCTAACACCGCATTTTAGTTCGGGCGTCACTGCAGAGTTATTTGGTTTGTCGAAGCAAGAAACATGAAAATTGTGCAGTTTCCTTGTCAAAAATTGAACCATGGATTTTCCTGCTGTAGCTGCATGCGCTAACTACTGCAGTACCGGTAAGGAGAGAGAAAATATATACATATGTGCATATTGGCATAACTCAAAAACGATTAGCGTTGAAACGTTGAAATTTTGTATATGGGGCTGCCATAACATGCAATTGTGCACCTCCCTTTTTTGGTTGCAATCGAACGTGTATAAATATATATTATACTGCCACTATGTTATCTAGCTAAATGAGCTCAGATTTTTTATTCTTATATGTTGGTAAATTGTGCATTTTTTGCTTTAAAAGTGGTTGATTTTTTTTTTTTTTGTTTTTTTTTTTTGTTTTTGTTTTTGTTTTTGTTTTTGTAAAGGTTTTTATGTCTAATTAATCTGCATGTAATAGTTGTAGGATTATCAACAATTTAAAAGTTTAAAGTGATGCTAAGCCTAATGAGGACGCCATTTGCTTACGTTCGAAACTCTTAGTAGAATAGTGAATTAAGTGAGTTTGTACACCAATTTCAGTGCCTTTTTGCCCAGTGTGATCAAAAGTTAACTTACAGTTTTGTGCACCGAAAATTTCTTCTTCCAGCCTGATGGCCGAATTGCTTGCGTACAAAGTGTAATTTTTATTGTAAAAATTGTTTTCTAACTGTTTTTAAACTGTATTTGGCGTTTCAAAATTTTTTTTTTTTTTTTAATTTTACAATTTCTATGAATATTGAGTTTTTATTATTTTTACCTTGAAAAAATGAAAACTGAGTAAATTGAATCAGAAATATATCTCTAATGAAACTTGAAGAAATAAGTTTCAGTGAAGTGCAACAAAATATGTGCATTAATTTATAAGGAAACCGTGGTGTCCGCATCAGGTATTCTTTTATTTATTTTTGTGTGTGGTTTATCGTAAATATTGATTGTTTATTTTTTTAGAGTGGGTAATTCATGAATCATTTCACTTTTTTTTATTACTTTGTCTTAAGGAATGTAATGCTGTAATTAAATTTCAATTGAATAAGTTAAGTGGTTTAAGTTAAGTGCGTTTAGATTATAAAGTTTAGATTATAGTTTAGGTTATAAAGTAGACTATAGGTTACGTGGTTTAAGTACCATCATTTAGGTTAAGTGCTTTCAATTTACGTAAATAAAAATTCATTTATTTATTTAATTTTAAAAGCGTAAGAATATAGTTTACTAATATTAGGTTTTAGAGCCTATGCGAGTAAAAATGAATTTAATTTTATATGGATTAGAATAGAAATATTTAACCAAATAAAAAAATCATTGTTTAACTTTTTTAGAGTATGTTCAAATTCTTGTTTGATGGAAATAAAGCATATTTTTGATTTCGTAATCATTATTGAAATAACATAAAAAATAATTAAATTAATTAAAATTTCCTCACTTATATTACAGAAAATACATATTTCCCTACAGATTAAAAAAATAGTCTATAGATCCGACTATCTTTAATACCCAGACAGACTATAAGCTCAAGTTAGTCTGAGCATTTAAAACTTTGGTCTGTTCGTTTTCTAGAGTTGTATTTCCTACACAGAGATGCCTTCTACAAAAGTAAAAATTTTGTCTAAGAGTTTGAAACTGCTGTCCAAGAGATGGCGCTATACCTTTTAGTCCAAAGGAGCTTTGTCTCTGAAGGACTATTGTTTTCGTTTTGCGATTTTGCGTTGAATCACTATAAATGTTCGTTTCACTTTCTAAACTGTTGCCACCAAATACCACTAAATTTGGAGTCTTGCATTATATTTGAAGAAATTAAATAATGAAAAATCTGCATAAATGTATGCCTATTTCTCGCATTGTGATAAAACAACGGTACATAGAGCCATCGAATTTTGAATGATGTAATCCTCCTACAAATATGGGCATGTGGAAGCCCCAATTTGAAATTTGGAATTTGTTTTATTATCGATTTCATATTTTGTAAAACTTTGACGAATTTTTTATTAACAAACTCAAGGATTTCAATGCGAACAATGGCAACACTCTACGGGGGGGGATGAACTTCACCGCGCGGAACATCGTATCGGAAATTCTAAAGCTAGGCCCATTTTAAAATTATTTCGCGACATTGCTATTGAACTGAATTTTATGATTTGAGTGCGAAGAATATGATATTTAATAAATAAATAAAGGTAACACACAAAATGTTTAAAAAAAAAAAAAAAAAAAACGCCCTTTTGGACGTAATTTAAAACCTGAAACCTTTCAGCTTTTTAAATCTAGTTGAATGAAATCTGTCTCTCATACTCTGAGGGAAATCTTTATAGTTTTATGTTAATCAATCAATTATCTTATAATTTGGTCTGTACTTTTACATCTACTTTCGTCAGCTCCCACCAGGATGCAAACTAGTATAGCACTGCTGAGTTTCTGAGCTCGAGAGAGTGCTTTTGGTAACTATCGCTGTCGCCACAATGTTACCTCTCCATGCAATTGGATCCGTAATTGCTAGGGCCCACGAATGGCCGAGTGGTAAAGCCGCTGAATATCGGTAGTTCAGTCCGGGGGCCGGCTGCATGGGCTTTTTCGTGGTTTTTCCCTTGTGTAACTTGTATAAGAGCCAGTTTCCTTTGGAATTTCTTCCACGAAAGCATCGCTGTTCTTAGGCAGATAGCTCTCGAGTGCTTTGCCATAAACAAATAAGCCGCAATTGCTTGTGAAAGATCAAAAACCTGAACCAAAGTTCGTAACTGCGCTGTACCTTCTAAATGAATACAGTAAGACCCCGCTTAACGCGGGGATACGTTCCATCGAAGTAGAGCGTAATGCGAAACAGCGCTAAGCGAGGCTATCTTAACATGTAAATAATGGGGTTAGGGAAAGACGGATAAAAAATGGTTAGGCATTAAATTTAATAATGTTTTTTTAATAAAAATAAAATCAAACATTTATTTCTTACAAAAATAAAAACAATGTAAACGCATATACTTTTAAAAACAAATAAAATTCTCAGTCAGATCATTCAGTCTATTCTGGGTTTCCAATTTTCTGCCTTTTTGTCAAGAAGGCATTATGGTAGATTGGCTTAATGGCATATTGCGTTCAATTTCGTCGTCAATCCATATAGACAGTCGTTTTCCCATTTCCTCTATAATGTTATTTCTAGAACGGGTAATTCTAGTTGCAGAGCTTGACGTAGTTGCAGTTGCCGATGACAGTATTTTTTCTTTATTCTTAAGAATTGTCCTTATTGTTGAAGTTGCCAAAATCAATGCAGCACTAATTTGAGATTGACGTTCACCAGAATCTAATCTTCTAATCACTTGCATTTGAGTTTCCAGTGAAATGCTTTTTCTGGTTGCTTTCTTTTCTTGTTTTTTATTATCACCCATGATAAAAACTAAAGATCATAATATTTGTCACTGTATTAATCGTTATAGTATTATACAAATTTAAACTTACAATAATGTCAACAAATGTTTCAAATGATAAAAATGCGTCCACAAAGCAAGAAACACAACTACACTGTTTCGGATATGTTATTTGGAAACCTAGCGCTGCGCACAATTTCGGAGAATCCCCGGCTTGAAATAAAAGAGCGCTAAACGAAACAGCGTTAAGCGGGGTCTTACTGTATTTAAATTTTATTTGAGATTTTTGCCTTTGGATGCTACAAGCTGCGGAGATTTAACTTTCTGTTATTACAAAGGTTGTATAACCGCCAAATTGAAGATTAAATAAAAAGCTTTATTTTAAATCTTCTTCCGAGTTGGAGTTATCTAACATAACTCAGAAGGTAAGACGAGACGATAAGTCGTCTGATTGGCTTTATAGTTCCAGAAATTAACGCTTAGAAGAGTTTGATTCGTGCAAACGGTGTTGCGTATTCAAAATTTACTTAATGCACACAAGTTACTTAAAGTTACAAGCTAAGTTCGCTTGTAGAAGCTCTGAATCATTGAAAGAAGAGGTCATATGGTTAGATTCAGGTCAGTCATTGTTACATCATGCGAACCAGTTCTGGTAATTGTTCTCCTGGAAAGTGTTTATGCTAGGATTGGATTATTCGGTTATGGCAAAGCACACGAGGGCTATCTGCCTAAAGGGAGGGATGCTTTCGTGGAGGACTTTCTAAGGGAAACTGCCTCGCATGCACGTTACACATGGGAGAAAACCACGAAAACGCCCATGCAGCTAGCCCGTTAGCGGGATTCGAACCTCGGACCGAACTGCCGGTGTTCAGCGTCTTTACCGCTCGGCCGCTGGTGGGCCTGTTTATGCTAAAATGAGGCATCAAATGAAAACAAGGTAAACAAAAAAGAATGATGATCTTGATTTTCTTTTGTTTGTTTGTTTGTGGCTTATCGCACAGGGTCGAGAGTATCATAAGATCATGTCTCTGATATTGGAGCAAGCCCACGAAATTCATCGTGGCAAGAGGTCAAGATTGCTCCTGTCATTGGCAAGAGCACCATATTGGTGACAGTACGACTTTGCTCGTCTCCGCCCCCCAATTTTGAAGGAGAGCACCCCGGGGAAAGGGGTTCGAGGGTTTTTTTAACCCTCTTCCCTTACCAGCAACCTCTCGAGAGGACTTTCGGTTCGCCACCTGTTTAGAGTGCCCCCATGCCACACAGACACTATACATTTACAAACACCCATGCCTTCTCCGAGATTCGAACCCGGGACCTTCGGTACACCAGTCAGCATCGCTAACCGCTATCCCGTTTAGGGGGGCTGATTCTCTTGTTCAGTCATATAGGAATACTATGGGATTATTCATTGCAAATATAGGAAACTTTGAATTCTACCTTCTTAAATGCTGCTTAAATGCAGAAGGTAATTAGGGGCATTCTTTTAACGCAATAGTATTCGGAGAGTTTTTCCTTTTAAATTAATAAATAATAATAATAAGGATAATCAGTTCATCATACGAAGCTAACAGAGCGGAGTAAAAGCAGAATGCGCCTTCTACCTGAATTCCTCGGGCGTTATTTTAAACGAACAATTGAGGAATGTATGAGATTTTTCATAATGTAAAATCATTATATTATGGTGAAACAGGATTACATGAAAAGTGTGCAATGCTCTTGCCGGGACTCGAACCTGGACCCTCTCGAATACGCATCGAGTGCGATATCTTTACACCACGAAGGCATGTTGGAAGGAGGGAAAAAATACCTTATATACTCTCCCTTTTAAAGGGCGACTGGGGATTAGGGGACCCAGTCTGCAAATCCTGGTGATGAAGAATCATCATCCACCACCTTTTAGTTCGGGCACTACTGTAGAGTCATTAGGTTATTTTGAAGCAGGAAGGAGTACATGAAAATGAACAATGCCTTCTCCGGGACTCGAACCTGGACCACTCGATTACGATCCGAGTGTGCTACGAAGGCGTTGTAATATTATGGCATAAATATCACAAGTGGAATAAGCAGTGCTTGGTTGCTAGTAATGACACTATGTTGTGTTATTAGCGACGAAATTATCCAACTTTCCGCGGAAACATTCGAAGTTTGTAGCTCTTCGTCGTAAATGCGCATACGTAGTTACATTCTTTGTTACACAGTTGCTGCTTGATGACTCAGAATCGCAATTTAGTTTAAATAATATTTGTCGATTTCTTTATAGCTACAGGAGCGGGATTTGGGGGGGGGATGTAATTACAGGTCACTTATCAAACATAGCAGATACGTAATGTACGTTTTTTTTTAAATTGAAAAAAATCATTAACACCAATAGCCCACTCGAATGTTATATTACCTAGCTATGGCTAGCTATCAAGCCCTAGACCTCGAGTTCAGTTTTCGGTTAAAGCATAAACAAGCCGTCTTTACAAAAGACCGGAGTCATCTGCAACCGTGGCTGCTTGTCTTAGGGAAAGTTCGCTGTACATTGTTTTAGTCAAATGAAAATGTAACGACCTCGTTAAAATTTTTCCAAGAAGAAATGAGTAGTAAATGAACCTAATGACTTATAAAGTCGTAGTTTTTTTTTTTTTTTTTTTTTTTTTTTTTTTTAAAGCAGAAGAGGTGAAAAATGTGGAGTTCCCTCGCCGGGACTCAAACCCTGGACCTCTCGAATACGCGTCGAGTATGCTTCCAATTACAGCGCGAATGCACACGGAAAGGAGAGAGAATATACCTTTGTAAGGTGCATTTTAATTTTCTAACAGTTATTTTTAATTTTGAAACTCTTTCCTTTCAATTCTTGTTTTCCACTCACAACTCCTTACCACAATGAGTTTTTAGAATCTCGTTGAATGCAAATGAGTTAGAAGAAGTATTTAAAAGATGGTTCAACTTACTTCGAGAGAGACTGCTCAGGTGTCCGCATTGGCGCATGTTTGCCTTCTAGCTACTTCGTTCTTGAATGTATTACGCTCGGCCATATTGTGCGTGCCTGCTAAGAATCGCCGGCTAGGTTAATTTAAGGGCCAACTACGTTAGGTATTTGTGTCTAGCTTCGGCTAAATCTATTTAGTTTAGTATTAGAGCAGTTTCTTATTTTCTTGTCCTGATTTAAAAGCCGGAGTGGAGGCTTTCCTGTAAGTCCGAGAAGGGGCCATCTGTTATTATTTCTTTGATTGAATAAAAGATTATTTTAACCTTTTCAAGACTCTGTAGTAACTATTGGAACTCAGCGATAATTTGCTACTTAGTTCACTAGGTTCCTTGACGTTATATCTAGACAAAATAACTTCGTATCCGTACCAGTATGGCCGGGATATCGCGCAAATCGAAACATATCCGGCTCCTGAAACAAAGCCCAGTGGGCACATGACATGAAAATGCAGGATGTCTAAGGTGGGTAAAAAGGGATATGACTAGGAATCACAAAGCCGAAGAAGACAAAAATCGAAAAACGAAAACAACCCAAAGAAGCAGCGAGGAAAACTGAGGTGTGTGTGCATAAATGCAGAGACCAGTCATGACAAAGTGAAATATGAAAGCATAAATGGTTAACAACTGACGTAATATAATATAAACATAATATACGAAATACGGTACACAAATACAAAATATAGATATAAAATTGAAAGAGACAAAAAATGATACATACGAATTGAAAACAAACTTATAATTGCATAAACATAGTTAATAATTAAGAAAGAAAACTTGAGTCTTGGGGGAAGTGGGCCGCGAGAGGTCTAAATCTTCAAGAATGGCATAATTGAAGACATTTAGCTGATCAAGGTGACTACAGTTCTTAGCTTTTTTAAAGAAATTAGTATTCATCCTGTGAAGGTTCAACTGCTTCAATCTACAAATTCTTGTGCAGTGAGTGGTTTGAAACTTAATAGTGTGCACGAGTCATCATCCTAAGTATTTTATTCTGTGTGACCTGGAGCTTATGCAATTATTTCCTTTGGGCTAAAGCCCAGGCGGGCGACGCGTAGGCGAAGAGAGGTCTAATGATGAAGCTATAAATGTGACGTTTTCTCCGCAAATCCAGCTTCCAGTCCGGTGAAAGTAGAGGAGGGAGGCTTTGAATAACCCTGAGACATCTTGGCTTTAACATAATTAATATGTACTTTCCGTTGAAAATTTGAAGTGTATTTGTTCCCCAGGTAAGTAACTTTATTCGCATAGCCATTACAGTATCAAATAACTTAAGTTGCTTAGTAATTGGAATGTGTGAGTACTTTTTCCTCGTGACTATGAGATTTGACTTGTCCGCATTTATGGCAATTCTCCATTTGGAGCACCAGTGTTCAAGTCAAGGTATAATTCTTTGAAGCTTTGTAATGGCAAGATTAGGACATGCAGACTTGACAGCAAGCGCTGTGTCGTCTGCATAGTACCCAATGAAATAGTTGTGATCCATATTCGTGGTAGGTAAGTCTGCTACATAAAACAAATATGAAATGGGTCCTAAAATCGACCCCTGGGGTACCCCAGCATTGATGTGTTTGTTATCCGAAGAATCATTTCCAATATGTACTAAGAACTTTCTATCAATGAGAAAAAAGTTGATGAGAAAAAAGTTGATGTTCCCTACTTAATTGTAATCCTATTAACTTATAAATAAGCCCCACATGCCAGACGCGGTCAAATAAAGACAAAATATTGAGGAACACTACGCCTTGTATACTCCTACTAAAGACGACAGACTATTAGGGAACTCTGTCGCCAGGAGACGTGAAACATGTGAAATGCCCTCTCCGAGACTCGATCCTGGACTTCTCGAATACGTGTTGAATATGCTTCCAATTACACCTCGAAAGCATGCGGAAAGGAGGGAGAAAATACCGTATAGGGATATAGAATATCTGTTTATTTTCAAACTGAATGATTTTATTGGATGTTTCAGAAGAAAACTAATTAAGGGCTTTTAATATACAATAGTTAAATATAATTAATGATCTCGGATTCTGATGGAATAATCGTAGTCGCTCTTTAACGATTTTAGACGAATCATAATTCAGCTGGATGCTACTGTAATTTAACAAGTTGTTGGTAAGATAAAGAAATGGCAAATTTTCTAATCCCCCTTCCTTTCAATAGCAAATCGCAGCTACCGTCTACCGTTTGACAAAGAACCCTGATACAAATTTGTTCTTAGAAACGTTTATTTTGCTACTCTGCCTGGCCGAAATAGGAGCAATCGATCGTCTGTTAGCAACAGCAACGCAAGAGTAAACGATCAATAATGACCTTCGTTCACGAGTATGGGTCAGCAGTGCCATTGACTGGTAAAGCGCGTCCTGGTCATTGTTCACCGATTTCTTTAATTGCCTATTCTGTATTAATTTAAAAGGCAAGAAATATTAGAATGCTATTTTAATATGTTAAAGGTTCTAATTTTTAGCCCAAAGGGCTCTTAGTCTCAAAAAAACATTTTGCGTTATTTCACTTTTCAGACAGTTGCCACAAAATAGTATCGCTATGTATTATATTTAAAGAAACTAAACAATGAAGAATCTGCATTGAATGCGTGAATATTTCTTGCATTGTGAAAAAACAACGGTACCTAAAGCAACCCAGTTTTGAATAACGTAGTCCTCCAAACGAACATGGGCGCTCGGAAGCCCGAATTTTGAATTTCGAATTTGCTTTATTATCTATTTCAAATTTTGTAAAATTTTAACGAATTTTTGATTAACAAACTCGACGTTTTCAAAGCAACACTGTACGGAAAAAAATATTTTTATCTCCAGCGTGGGAGACTTAATCGGAAATTCTAAAGACCTCCTGTTTTGTTGCTTTTGAGTATTTTGTGATATTGCCGTTGAATTGAATTTTATGTGTTTTAAGTGCGAAGAACATAATATGTGATATTTATTAAATAAAGGTAACACACAAAACGTTAAAAAAAGTCCTTTTGGGCGTCAGAAATATGTATTTATATTTCTTTCTTTTGTTATTATTATTATTTTTTTTTTATTTACCTGCTCGCTGCGCCATTAGGCATTACATGGAAGAGGAGGGATACCCCGTGGAGGTCTTTGTAAATAAAAATGGCCCGTATCCACATTAAGCGTGAGAAAAGCCCCGAAAACGCCCATGAAGCCAGCCCTTTCTCCGGATCTCAGAAATGTTCGAATCTTAGATCGAACTACTAGTGTTCAGCAGTTTTTACTGCGAATAAATATTTTAACAACTGGAATTTTGAAGCTCATAAGTACATATAAAATTTAGATTTTAGTTATCGAACCTTCACACCAACTGAGTTGAAGCCGTTTCTTAAAATATTCTTTCTTTCTACTCTTCAAATGGAATGGTATTCGAAAGTAAGATAATTTTCACTTTGGTCAATTAATTAGAAAATTTACGGACAAGTTTTAATGAAATTTCGTATGGGCATAATTTGTTACAATACAAAAAATATACCATACAACAGTTATAATAATCGTAAGTCTCATGGGATATCATACAACATGCATGTTCATGCGTAAATCTCATGAGATACCATTCAACACGCGTGCTATACACACATGTTCACGCATAAGTTTCATGAAATACCATAATACCATACAACAGTCATGGTACACATATGTTTTGGTACAAGTCTCATGAGATAACATACAAGAGGCACGCGCATGTTCATGCGTAAGTCTTCTGAGTCATCATACAACAGCCATAGTACGTACACAGTGTTCATGCATAAGTCTCATCAGCACAGCAAGGTCAAAAACAAAGATCAAGAGAAAAAAAAAGAGTCTGATAGGGGTTACGTGCCCTTCTTAATAATCGCACAAATTTCCCATCATTTCACACTGGACATGAGAAAGTTTATGAGTCCCTAGAATAATTATTCCCAGTTCTACAACCTCGCCGTTTTCAGGTTCTGGAAGGGAACTTGTTCTATGGGTTTAGGCCTAGAGATCTGGATGGCCAAATTATTCGGTTAATATCCTCACTTTACAGAAAATCCGCTATCAGGATCATTGACGTCCATAAAAATGAACTGAAGGCAAACTGCATCCCTGAAAAAGCAAACATTAGGCTGTATGATCTCACCAACTTACATAAAGATCTGCCGTTTGCATTCCGTTCACTTCTGCGCATAAGAAAACGCGTTTACTAAAGTGCAGAGAATATTGAATTTAGACCAAACATCAAAAAGGCACCCTTCTCTTCACAGGAAATTCCAATTCAGCCTGTCCACCAATTCTCGACGTGCCTTCATCACAGGAATTCACTAACTGTCCTCCATCATCGAAAAAGAGACTGGTATTGCAGCGGAAGTTTGATGGTCTGGGTCGGCATCGTGCTGAACGGACACACAGACATTCTTGTCTTTGACTGAGGCTCTGTGACTGTAGAGAAGTATAGGAAGGAGATCTTAGAAACCAAGTTTTCTTTTTCGAGAGATAACGCTGGTGCACATGAAGTGCTCTGGTGGGTGATTTTCTGGACAGTGAGGATATTAACTGGACGGATTGGCCAGACAGATCTTAATTCCTACAGAAGACGTTTGGGACATTCTTGGAAAGGCTACTGCAATTCGCTTTTCCCGCCAGAACCCTCCAGAACTTAAAAATAGTATTGCTGCGTCAACGACTTTCGAAAAACTCATAAACTGTCCCATTTCCAGCACGAAGTCATGTCGTGAGAGCTGTATGACTATTTAAAAAGGTCAAACCCTCCTTATTAGCCCCCCTTTTTTGTTGTTCGTTCGAAAGTTCAGCTTCTGTCCCTCCACCGACGGGGCTTGCTCGTTTATGTGTTTAAAATTGTATTATGGCATATTTTTTTGTATCATATCAACCGACATCCGTTCCAGATTTCTTTAAATCCCTTCCTTTAAATCCTAAAGTTAATCGACCAAATAATACAGTTCTCATAATTTTGAATACCAGTATATCTTCAGCAGGTCTTTATTTCAAGGTGCGAAAGCATATATCTGGGGGGGGGGAAGGGAGAGAAACTTTAAAGTTCTTTTACAGAAAAATCTTGTATGTATGTCATAAAATATTTGTTGCAGGAAATAAATTTTGATCTCAAAATTTTAATTCTATACGTATTTTGCAATTGAAAAGGCAAATCAATTTTTCTTTAATGTTAGCGTGGCACAATTTGATGACGGATCAATAACAAATACGAACAACACGTGGCGATTGCTTCAGAATCACAGCATAGCTTGCTGATATGAAGAGGATAGCCCACTGAATCTTCAAAGGCCTAGAAATTGAACTAATCGTTTCTCCAGTGTGTGTTGTCATCGCAATATGTTATTGGGTACTGATGATAATTGTATAGGCTTTGGGGATTTTTCTGCTCACTTTTTACGATTACCTTATTCATTTTCTCAAGAGAAAAGGCTAATTACATTAAGCAGAGGAATAGCAGCTAAGCAGCAATTTAAAGAAAGGACGTAGAAAATGATTCCCAAGTAACTTCTTTGAACCGTTGCTCCGCTCCGTCCCCAATCCCTCAGGTAAAATGCATGTCGAGGTAGTCTGTGTAATGATGCATACTTGTCAGAATACTCATGATAAATGCCGTTATATATTGTAAAGTCTATGTCTCTTTGGGAACCTACAATATAGACTTTAAAAAAGGACTATTGAAGAATTATCTTTCAGCCGTCTAAAAACAGAATACAAATTAGAAGAGTATATAAGACCCTTTTATTCAAACATGAAATTAACAATGACCCAATTTGGTTACAAGAAGCCAATCACTTCTGGCTTAACAGAATCAGTAACAACTAATAATTTCAAGGTGTGCTAAATTAGCCTAACGGGTCACAGAACTCTTTAACGCGCAGGAAGAGTTCTGGTTTGTAGTAAACCAGCGAGATAAGCCGGCTAAAATAGCCAACGCCGCTAACACAAGTCGCTAATAATCATTGTATAACGTGGCCTGGAATAAGCAGACAAACTCTGAAACCACTTTCCAAAACTCTTGCTTAAACAGCACTTCATTCTACTTTAACCAGTTAACTGTGATTGACGAATATACTCGTCTTGGAGAAGCGGCATGATTTTGTGCATTGACGAGTATACTCGTCATGCGTATAATGAAATGGAAAGATAAGAGGGAGGTTTAT
Source organism: Stegodyphus dumicola (assembly GCF_044657685.1). Taxonomy (NCBI): domain Eukaryota; kingdom Metazoa; phylum Arthropoda; class Arachnida; order Araneae; family Eresidae; genus Stegodyphus; species Stegodyphus dumicola. The sequence continues at coordinate 223,175,005 of NC_140773.1, read as the reverse complement.
TTAATAAGTACTGTACATAATGACAACGTAATAAAAACCGAGAAAAGAAAAATAATAACAAAGAAACCGGAGCTAGTGATTGATTATAATAAAAAAAAATGGGTGGAGTGGATATGAGCAATGGAATTATCATAGCGTACTCCACAGCAAGAAAACGACTCAAAAAATACTACAAAAAGATATTTCTCCATTTCTTAGACATTATGTGTCTGAATGTATTCATATTATATAAAAAAAATAATGAAACATTATCGCGTATCAACTTTTTGCTCAAATTGATTGAAGACACTTTTGCGACGTATCCAACTGAAAGAAATAAATCGACACAAACTCGGCCATTTTAGACCTAATATAAGCCAATTAGGCGGGTTCGCATTGCTACAAACGTAAGATCGAAAAGGAATCGCGTTACTAGTGTTCGATTTGCAAAGTCCCAGCCTATTTCGCTGAATATTACTCCACAGCAGGAATTTAAATTCTTACTTTTATATGTATAATATTTAATTGAATTGATTGCGTTTTTAGTTTAATATATACGTAATATATGCTTATGTTAACCAAATAAGTCAATATTAGTAATAAAAGTTACGATTTCATAAAATAAACCCATCTTTTTCATCCAGTATCTTACCAGCGCAACTTACTCTGTGATGGACGAATATACTCGTCATGGCTCAGTTCTGGCGACACAAAACGGTGCGCACTTTTAAACGAGGGCGCCACAGTTAACTGGTTAATCTGAATAAACTCTCGCTATTTCGTTTATACTCTGGCATGAAAAGCGCGGGTGAAAAGAGACTAATAGGAAAGTCTTTCAACTTAAAATGAACTATTAGTTAAAATTAAATATACTCGTATTAACCTCACGGTATTTCCAGCAGAGTGCTTTTATCTAACGGCTGAATAACGTTTTGCGCCATCTCAACGCGCCATTTTCACACGCATATTCCATTAGAAAATCCGTTTATTTTGATCCCTTGTCTTCACATTTTTACCAGATGTTTTTGAGTTACGCAATATGTCACATTTTCATTTTCAAAAATGATCACATATATCAACATTAACCGCAACTTTTTTTAGAAAGAATTCTGAAAGTTGCTACTTGTAAAGAGTTATGAGTGTGAATTGAACCTAACAATTTATTAAAAATATTTTCTCAAGGAGATCAAAAAGCGAAATATCTTGTTAGAATAGCGCAGTATAAGTAGCATTTTCTTGATCATAGTTCCAAATTGACCTTCTCACTTTTTACCTTGAATTCCTTTCTTGCAACCCGAAATCGAATCCATCAAAAGTGGGCAGACGTTTTCGCGTGTAATAAATTGTAAAGTCATACATCTAGGTGAAATTTTACTTCCATAACCTTTGGAAGGTTAATATCAATATTTAACCAGCAAAACAAGATGTCATATGGCAAAGAAAATAAAGTTTAAAATAAAAAAAATTAATAAATAAATAAAAAGAAAGAAAACTTTTATACGAGTATTATACCCCAAAGGGCGTTTTCTTAACGTTTTGTGTGTTACCTTTATTTATTAAATATCATATTGTTCGCACTTAAACTACATAAAATTCAATTCAACAACAATATCACAAAATGACATGAAATTAACAATAACCCAACTTTCAAAACAGCATATCTTTAGAATTTCCGGCACACAGTCTCGCACGCTGGAGATAAAAATGTTTTTTCCATACAGTGTTGTCATGGCTCGCTTTGAAATCGTTGAGTTTGTTAATCAAAAATTCGTTAAAGTTTTGCAAAATTTGAGATAGATAATAAGACAGTTTCGAAATTCAAAATCCGGGCTTACAAGTGCCCATGTTCGGTTGGAGGACTACGTTTTCAAAATTCGATGACTCTAGGTACCGATGTTTTTTCACAATGTGAGGAACATTCATGCAGTTTCTTCATTATTCAGTTTCTTTAAATATAATACATGGCGACAATATTTGGTGGCAACAGTTTGAAGAGTGAATCAACGCAGAAAGTGAAACGACGCAAAATGTTGTTTTGAGACTAAATAGCCCTTTGTGTCTAACAGCCCTTTGGGTTAAACACTACAGGTAGAAAAAGTTCCATGGGCAGAAAATGGTACAAATAAATAGATAAAGAAATACTAATTGGGTCGCAGAGTCTCAAGAAATATTCGAAATAGACGTGGCATTTGTTTAAAGAGGAAGCTGACTTCTTTCTTGATTGAGTGAAAGATCTTTTTCACAACGATTAACCATAATTCTTAACAAATTTTGACATTTCTCTTGAAGAATCTATAAGTTGCTATCAAAAGGAAATGATAAAATTTAGAAAAAACGAATACAGCTTCATTTTGTCATCTGAGACTGTAGCGACATTAGGTTATTTCGAAGCAGGAGAGATGAAAAACGAGCAACGCCTTCGCCGGGACTCGAACCACGGACCTCTAGAATACGAGCGAGCTGACCACTACACCACGAAGGCATGCTAAGAAGGTGGGAGAAATGCTTATATACAAATACCTTTTAAATGGCGACTGGGGTTTCGGGAACCCAATCGCCAAATGCTGGTGGTGGAGAATCATCATCCACCATCTTTTTTTAGTTCGGGCGCCACTGTAGAGACATTAGGTTATTTTGAAGCAGGGAAGATGAAAAATGAGCAACGCCTTCGCCGGGACTCGAACCACGGGCCTCTCGAATACGCGCCAAGCGTGCTGACCACTATACTACGAAGGCATGTTAAGAAGACGGCAGAAATACCTTAGAAGACTATCGAGCAAGTACCTATGAACCGTTTTTATTAAATAATAATATTCAAGTGACTTTGGATATCACTTGACAGCCTGAATCAATTTGCTCAAAAGAGACCAGTAAGATGTATAATAATTTCATTTTTAAGAATAGCAGAAAGAAATTAAAATTGATGACACTATTCTTTAATTCCATATTGAAAAGATTTCTTCGATGTTTTAGAAAGACACAAATCTATTCGAATCTTTGGCTATTAATGGTAAGACATTTTACGGATTACCCCCTTTTTTACTTTACATTTGAATTTTTCAAGTAAGATAATAAATTAACCTGCCTTATTTAACCATTGAAATAAAAGATTTCATTAATCAATATGCTACCAAATAGTTTTAAAGGCATTTTTGCGTGGGATTAAGAATCCACACAAAACACAGGCATATGTGCCATATCAAAAAGTCTTAATTTGAAGCCATATATTATACATAAGCCATATATCATATTAATGTAATTGCCTCAAACATCTGTTACTAAAAGCGTTTCTAATATTACAGCACTCCTTTCTTATTTAATTGTACCCGAGTGTTAAAACCACATGATACTAGCCAATTATATCCGAATTCAATTTCCAGCTGCCTGGCCAACGTACTGCACGAAAGTTTTCGTGATTTTCTCCATGTAATATGAGTTATTCTTAGTTTTTTTTTTTTTTTTTTTAAGTCTTTTTTTAATTCGATGGCTCTTTTGTGCTTTAGTGCAATTTACTATCTTCTTTTCACATACTTTTAAAAATTATGTGACCACAGGAATATGTCATGAAATGCAAGCTTCGTATCTTCTTTGCTCTAGAGCTGTCTTTGTCGGGTAAAACACTTCAGAAAAGCTCGGAAATAAACAGCACGAAAAGAATTTCGAAGTACCTTTCCCTCATTCTTTATTATCGCATAGTATTATCATTCTCAAAAGAAAAAAAAGTTCACGTTCCAACTTGTTTCTACTCGGTATGACCAAACATACATTCATGTAGAGAACTATCTGTGTGAGAATTGTTCATCACAGCTTTTGTTTCAACAAAAAAGCCAAATCTCAGCCAGAGTAACAATTTAGGAAATAGCATCCTACTTCGTTTACCGTTTCAGATACCAAACGGAAGAACGCAGTCATTATCTTTATTATGTACATATTCGTATTATTATTATTACATATCCGCCTAAGGCACTACACGGAAGGAAGGAATGCCTTCATGGAGCACTTTCTAAGGGAATGAGGAAAACCACGAAAATGCTCATGCAGCCAGCCCGTTCACGGGATTCGAACCTCGAAGCGAACTACCAGGTGTTCAGCGACTTTACCGCTCGGCCGTTGGCGGGCCTATAACGTATATATTAGCATTTTTAAATGTATTATATAACAAAATGATACGCACTTTTGTACTATCTGATGCAAAGCGTTCATAGCTTATTGCCGTTTTAAAAGTGTTTCACGACTGGCGTATGGGTTTAAAAAAATTATGAAACATTATGCAAATTTCGTGAAACATTTCAAAATTTGTGAAGTATATGAAATTAATATATATATATATATATATATATATTTTACATCACAATTTCGGAAGGCAATAAAACCCTTTGTTGTAGTAGAAGATGTATTTTTATCCCGTTCCTTTTGAACAGATTTCCAAAGTCCAAGGGGGGTTATATGTCGGATCTAGAACTTTTCGCCGTCGCCATTTTACCGTCGCCATTTTTCCACTGTCGAAACATTTCGCCGTCGACACGTTTCACCGTCAAGACATATTTTTCTTTACATAACTGTATTTAATCTTGCCGTATTATACTCGTGTTAAGTTAGTTAGCTTAATAATTCTGTTTAGCTTTTGTATACTTAATAAAGGTATCTTTTAATATATATAGTTATTTACAAGTGTAAGATGTAAAGAAATTGCACATAGTTAGTTGGAAAATTATGTCAGAATGTGTAATGAAATGTTACACAATGAAATGGCAAGTAACATGTATAATTATATTTCTCTTAACATTCTTATTTCATTCATGACTATTTTAATTATCTCTCCCCGTGCTCTCTGACATGTGTTGTAAAAGAACACCAAACACGAATGTGTTTCTGTGTACGTGTTCAACACTTCCTCCTACAATCAAAACACTAACGTGTTAAAATTCAACATACCAAGACCTCGTAACACACCCTAATTTCAACTCTAAACCCTGAGGTACTATTCTGAAAGTGGCTAACTCTGAAGTGTAGCGTCAGAGAGCCTAACTACATCATTCAACCTTTAACACATATTCACCATAATTTGGTCTTTTTACAGTCACACGAATAAAAAAAAAATTTAACATTCACTTTTACCATATCACGGTATTTCTTAACATTTAAAATAACAGTTCCTATTGTATATAAGAACATATCAACATGCCGTTAATTTTACACATTTGAAAACATACATTAGTAGTACATTGTTAACTTCTATTCTTTTCAAAGCAAGTGCCACTTTTTCTACATTGAAATGCTACATTTCAAAATGTCTTTCAGACTAAAACTTCTTTCTTGCCAGAAAGTTTTAAATAAAATTTATACAATAACTTTAACAATATTTAAGTCTTTACACATCTCTATTATACATCAACTTTAGTTTTACGCGCGAGTAATTGAAAAACATAATACCAAAATCGGTAACAACTCATTTCTCGCCCTTTTGGCGATAAAGGTAGACCTCGCATGAGGTAAAACTTCTTGAAATCTGCCACTTGCAGTAAGAATGAAAGATTAATTTAAGTTTGCAAAGTAACATAAAATTTTACTTATCTTTGTGATATTCGGACATTCTTTTCTGGGCCCAGTCCATAAAGGTAGTGCAGATTGTTGTTTGATTTATCCTCCTTCTTGTACGGGCTCGCCCTTCAGTGTCTTCCTCTAGATGCTTTCTTTTTTCTCCAGTTCGGTCACCCTTGAATACCTTCTTTTTCGCTTCTGCCTTTCTGCTTGGTCGTTTGATGGCAGCTGGTCTTGGCGGAACCGGGAAACTTCTTTCGTGTTCCTGCTTGGACCTCGTTGCTGGCCGTTCAAATTTTCCTTGTAACTTTTCCTCCGTCGCTGGTGGCCCTTCCGCAGTTCGGCGACATTTGCTGCGGAGAGTCCTGTCGGATGAGTAGATCTTCCGTTTTAGAGCCGGGTTATAGTTGCCGTTATTTCTCCTGGTTCTCTTTGCGTACGTCGTCCTTCTCCCTTCTTCATTCTGGGGGTGTTCGTGAGCTCTCTTTTCTGGACGGTGGAACGGCTTCTTTTTCTTGCTACCTTCAATTTTTCCGCGGGGAAACTTTCTTTTCACTTGCTCCTGCCTCTTAATGGCTTGCCCTTGTACTTGTCGTTTTTCCACCTCTGGAGCTTGTGCCTGCGGTGTCTGCCGTGCCGGGTCCTGCAAAAGATCTTTGAAAATTTTCATTTTATTACGATCATAATAGTTTTTGATTTGATCAATGTTTGCGGAGCAGGTTTCACCATTTCTGGCTTTTAACACTACTACAGCGTGTGTTATTTTTTCTATGACATATGGTCCTTCAAATCGTGAAAAAAATTTGGCAGTTTTATCTTCTGGTGCTGAAGAAAGTGAATGCTTAATTTTTAAAACTTCATCCCCTACTTTATAAGTTACTCCCCGTCGTTTCAAGTCATAATACAGTTTTTGTTTCCTCTGTGCTACTTCAGTATTCTTCTTTGCTTCCTTAATTAGTTTTTCTATATCACCCATTTTAAATTCTGGGGCTCTTTCTTGCACATAAAATAATTTATCTAACGGCGTTATAATCTTTCTGCCTAAAAATAACTCAGCAGGAGTTTTGCCCGTTGTATCATGTTTTGCGGTCCTAAGGGCGAAAGCAAATTCATTGACATAGTTATCCCAGCTTTTATGAAAATTTTTAACATAACTACGGATAATTTTCACTATATTTCTTTTGACCCGTTCCGATATATTTGATTGCGGCCGATACGGGACCATTTTTAAATGACGTATGCCCAGTTTTTGGCACATGTCTTCAAATATATTACTTACAAATTGAGGACCATTATCCGATATAACTTTTAGGGGCTTGCGTTAATGCTTGTTTTAATTTTTCGAAAGCACTATTGGCTTCGGCCGTCCACGAGAATCTTGCCTTTTTCCTTTTTAATTTTAACAATGGTGCAGCAGTAGCTGCAAAATTTTTTATAAAGGACCTATAATATGAACAACGTCCTAGAAAAGAAGAGAGCTTCTTCGCCGTGTTTGGAGTCGGATACTTTTGTATAGCGATTATTTTTGATTCTTCTGTCTCTATTCCTTTCTGAGATATCTTGTAACCTAAATATTTTAATTCAGACATTAACTTTTAGACCGGCCTCATTTAATAAAGAAAACACCTGTCTTAAATCCTGTACATGTTGGTCGAGATTATCACTAGTAATAATGATATCGTCTAAATAGATAAATGTGGACTTTCCAAGAACAGGTCTTAACACAATGTCCATACATCGCTGAAATGTTGCCGGCGCCCCTGAAAGGCCAAACGGCATACGCAAAAATGCATAAGTGCCAGACTTGGTTATAAAAGCAGTCTTAGGCACGTACTCAGGCCTAACCCCTATTTGAAAATAACCAGTCGTTAAGTCTAAAGTCGTCAAATATTTGGTGGATGTTATGTTCCTTAGAATTTCTTCAATAATAGGTAACGGATATACGGGATATTTAGTTATGGAGTTTAATTTACGGTAATCAATTGCGAATCTCCACCTTTTTGGATGTGTCAAAGGATAGTCATTATTTTTCTTACATAAAATCACCGAGCTAGCATAACTACTTGAGATGGGCATTATGATCTTTTTACGTAGCATATCGGTGATATGCCATTCTATAATTTTTTCCTTATTCTTATCATACCGGTATGCTTTGTGGCGAACTGGCATTGAATCTCCGGTGTCAATACTATGGTTAGTAACCTGAGTAAATCCTGGAATATCACTAAATAACGAAGCAAATTCACTTACCACTTGTCGGATTCTTCCTTGCTCGTCATTATGCAGGTGGTCAAGATTTAACATCGGCGGTTCAGCCTTTTCTGCACGAACTGGTTTCATCGTCAGCTTAAGGGACGCTTCATTAAAATCCAGCGTTGCTTGTGCCTCTGAAAGAAAATCTATTCCTAAAATTATATGTGCTTGCAGATTCTTTACTATAAAAAACATCACCTTTACTTGTTCGTCCTTGATAGGGACATACAGCGGTACTTTACCTATACACTTACATTTTTCTCCTTGCGCCGCTAACACTGTCGTATTATCCGAATTATATATGCGGTATTTCCGAAAATACTTCCTAAAAAAATCTTCTGCCACACAGGAACACTGCGCGCCTGTATCCAGGAGTGCGGTGGCTGGGATATTATTCACCAACACCTCAATCTTCGGAAGAGTCAAATTTTTCACCATTACTGTATTTAACTTGAAGGAAGAGGGGTTTTCTAGGCCTTCGGATTTCCGCACCCTCCCGTCAGCAGAAATCCGTTTTAGTTTAAATTATTTTTCATTTCCGGGCTTTCCTTCTTTTTCCACTGGCCTTGAGACTTTTTTCCTGGGTTGCTATTGAACTGTCGACGTTCGCCGGCTGTTTTTGAATGCTCGGGTTTCCTTGCCCACTGATTCGCTTTACTTCCGTAGCCGTGTGCTTGAGTTTGCTGTAGTCTTGGCGCACCAAATTGGTTTCGCTGTTGATATTGGCGTCTTCTTTCAATGTCCGCCGTTCTTCTACATTCAAACTGGATTGCTAGCTCAAATAACTTTTCCAGTGTAGTCGGATTTCTTAATTCAATAAAGTCTTGCACTTGGGGCAGTAACCTCGGCAAAATCACTTGAATTATCTCAGGATCCGGACGGTTTCCATACAAGAGTTTGAAGACGTGAATTTTTCTTAAAATATAGCTTGAGAGGTTTTCGATTCTTTGTTGATATATACTAAAAAGTTCCGTTTCTAATTTCGCACAATCCCTTACAACAGGGAAGGCTTTTAGTAGGGCAGTCTTGAAATTCTCGTAAGTATAGGTGGGACTTCCTGCTTGACCCAAGAGACTTCTGCCTATACATTTGAACCAATTAAGCGCTTGGCACCTCAAAGCGCTGGTAGCTAAGGTAACTTTTTGAAATTCGTGCACGGGGTAGAGCATGAAGTGGTCATCCAATTTTTCCAAAAATCTGGTTACCGGTGAGTTTCCATTAAATATTGCTTCTGGTTTCATCGAAGCGCGCATGGTCTGGACGATGTAACCAAATCCTTCCAGGGCGGCAGCTGGCATTTCTGGATTCTGAGCCGCTTCTGCAGGCAGCACAGGTTCTTCTTGAAACTCGGCCATGGTTATTCTTCTTCGTTGGGCGCCACTATCAGGTTCAATGTTCCGTCTTACTTTCTTCGGGAACATGCAAGGAGCTGACTCGGAACAGAGAGCTTACTAAAGCTATGTTCAATCACTGTGGGAAGTAGACAGGATACACAAGAAGGGTATACAAAACCCTTTATTTTTCTCTATTTACAATAATTTCCGTACTTCGGAATACACAGACCCGCTACTTGTGGTCTAACGTAAAAATATAAAAATAAAACTAAACTCTAATTTAACTTTAAAATAATAAACGTGGAAGATTGGCCTTATATTAACAGGAAGCCGTATGTAGTACAGAGAACTGTGAACACTACAATACGTTTAAAAATTATCAAGAGGATTAAAACCTCTGGCCTGGAAGGCAACCAGCAACTGAGTAAAACTTCTAAGGTAAGCGGCCTGCTTCGACTCACTGCTTCCTCTCTCTCGCTTGGCAAAAAGCCACAACTTAAATACTTGGCGTTCGCCAGACAAACTTTGATAAATACATTAACGCTTATAATTCTGTCCGGAAGTAGAAAATAAGAAGTGATAGTAAAGAGTTAAAATAAAATAAACGTTAGTAAAACTTAAGATCCTTACATACTTCCCGCCAGAGTTAATTAGTTTGAAACTGAGGTCTAAAACGACCTTGTTGAAAAATTTTAGCTCTAGAATCTAACGCGAGGCCAATCTTTTACAAACATTTTTCGCTAGAAACTAGAAATTTAAAAGAAAGAAATTTGTTTTTACAATAGCAGCTCCCAGGACACACAATTTTTTCATCTGTACTGCATCTAAACAGGAGCTTTTATTCAAATCTGGTTCCTTCCAGAGATCTGGAAGGAAAACTAGTTTAATGAAATGTTACACAATGAAATGGCAAGTAACATGTATAATTATATTTCTCTTAACATTCTTATTTCATTCATGACTATTTTAATTATCTCTCCCCGTGCTCTCTGACATGTGTTGTAAAAGAACACCAAACACGAATGTGTTTCTGTGTACGTGTTCAACACTTCCTCCTACAATCAAAACACTAACGTGTTAAAATTCAACATACCAAGACCTCGTAACACACCCTAATTTCAACTCTAAACCCTGAGGTACTATTCTGAAAGTGGCTAACTCTGAAGTGTAGCGTCAGAGAGCCTAACTACATCATTCAACCTTTAACACATATTCACCATAATTTGGTCTTTTTACAGTCACACGAATAAAAAAAAAATTTAACATTCACTTTTACCATATCACGGTATTTCTTAACATTTAAAATAACAGTTCCTATTGTATATAAGAACATATCAACATGCCGTTAATTTTACACATTTGAAAACATACATTAGTAGTACATTGTTAACTTCTATTCTTTTCAAAGCAAGTGCCACTTTTTCTACATTGAAATGCTACATTTCAAAATGTCTTTCAGACTAAAACTTCTTTCTTGCCAGAAAGTTTTAAATAAAATTTATACAATAACTTTAACAATATTTAAGTCTTTACACATCTCTATTATACATCAACTTTAGTTTTACGCGCGAGTAATTGAAAAACATAATACCAAAATCGGTAACAACTCATTTCTCGCCCTTTTGGCGATAAAGGTAGACCTCGCATGAGGTAAAACTTCTTGAAATCTGCCACTTGCAGTAAGAATGAAAGATTAATTTAAGTTTGCAAAGTAACATAAAATTTTACTTATCTTTGTGATATTCGGACATTCTTTTCTGGGCCCAGTCCATAAAGGTAGTGCAGATTGTTGTTTGATTTATCCTCCTTCTTGTACGGGCTCGCCCTTCAGTGTCTTCCTCTAGATGCTTTCTTTTTTCTCCAGTTCGGTCACCCTTGAATACCTTCTTTTTCGCTTCTGCCTTTCTGCTTGGTCGTTTGATGGCAGCTGGTCTTGGCGGAACCGGGAAACTTCTTTCGTGTTCCTGCTTGGACCTCGTTGCTGGCCGTTCAAATTTTCCTTGTAACTTTTCCTCCGTCGCTGGTGGCCCTTCCGCAGTTCGGCGACATTTGCTGCGGAGAGTCCTGTCGGATGAGTAGATCTTCCGTTTTAGAGCCGGGTTATAGTTGCCGTTATTTCTCCTGGTTCTCTTTGCGTACGTCGTCCTTCTCCCTTCTTCATTCTGGGGGTGTTCGTGAGCTCTCTTTTCTGGACGGTGGAACGGCTTCTTTTTCTTGCTACCTTCAATTTTTCCGCGGGGAAACTTTCTTTTCACTTGCTCCTGCCTCTTAATGGCTTGCCCTTGTACTTGTCGTTTTTCCACCTCTGGAGCTTGTGCCTGCGGTGTCTGCCGTGCCGGGTCCTGCAAAAGATCTTTGAAAATTTTCATTTTATTACGATCATAATAGTTTTTGATTTGATCAATGTTTGCGGAGCAGGTTTCACCATTTCTGGCTTTTAACACTACTACAGCGTGTGTTATTTTTTCTATGACATATGGTCCTTCAAATCGTGAAAAAAATTTGGCAGTTTTATCTTCTGGTGCTGAAGAAAGTGAATGCTTAATTTTTAAAACTTCATCCCCTACTTTATAAGTTACTCCCCGTCGTTTCAAGTCATAATACAGTTTTTGTTTCCTCTGTGCTACTTCAGTATTCTTCTTTGCTTCCTTAATTAGTTTTTCTATATCACCCATTTTAAATTCTGGGGCTCTTTCTTGCACATAAAATAATTTATCTAACGGCGTTATAATCTTTCTGCCTAAAAATAACTCAGCAGGAGTTTTGCCCGTTGTATCATGTTTTGCGGTCCTAAGGGCGAAAGCAAATTCATTGACATAGTTATCCCAGCTTTTATGAAAATTTTTAACATAACTACGGATAATTTTCACTATATTTCTTTTGACCCGTTCCGATATATTTGATTGCGGCCGATACGGGACCATTTTTAAATGACGTATGCCCAGTTTTTGGCACATGTCTTCAAATATATTACTTACAAATTGAGGACCATTATCCGATATAACTTTTAGGGGCTTGCGTTAATGCTTGTTTTAATTTTTCGAAAGCACTATTGGCTTCGGCCGTCCACGAGAATCTTGCCTTTTTCCTTTTTAATTTTAACAATGGTGCAGCAGTAGCTGCAAAATTTTTTATAAAGGACCTATAATATGAACAACGTCCTAGAAAAGAAGAGAGCTTCTTCGCCGTGTTTGGAGTCGGATACTTTTGTATAGCGATTATTTTTGATTCGTCTGTCTCTATTCCTTTCTGAGATATCTTGTAACCTAAATATTTTAATTCAGACATTAACTTTTAGACCGGCCTCATTTAATAAAGAAAACACCTGTCTTAAATCCTGTACATGTTGGTCGAGATTATCACTAGTAATAATGATATCGTCTAAATAGATAAATGTGGACTTTCCAAGAACAGGTCTTAACACAATGTCCATGCATCGCTGAAATGTTGCCGGCGCCCCTGAAAGGCCAAACGGCATACGCAAAAATGCATAAGTGCCAGACTTGGTTATAAAAGCAGTCTTAGGCACGTACTCAGGCCTAACCCCTATTTGAAAATAACCAGTCGTTAAGTCTAAAGTCGTCAAATATTTGGTGGATGTTATGTTCCTTAGAATTTCTTCAATAATAGGTAACGGATATACGGGATATTTAGTTATGGAGTTTAATTTACGGTAATCAATTGCGAATCTCCACCTTTTTGGATGTGTCAAAGGATAGTCATTATTTTTCTTACATAAAATCACCGAGCTAGCATAACTACTTGAGATGGGCATTATGATCTTTTTACGTAGCATATCGGTGATATGCCATTCTATAATTTTTTCCTTATTCTTATCATACCGGTATGCTTTGTGGCGAACTGGCATTGAATCTCCGGTGTCAATACTATGGTTAGTAACCTGAGTAAATCCTGGAATATCACTAAATAACGAAGCAAATTCACTTACCACTTGTCGGATTCTTCCTTGCTCGTCATTATGCAGGTGGTCAAGATTTAACATCGGCGGTTCAGCCTTTTCTGCACGAACTGGTTTCATCGTCAGCTTAAGGGACGCTTCATTAAAATCCAGCGTTGCTTGTGCCTCTGAAAGAAAATCTATTCCTAAAATTATATGTGCTTGCAGATTCTTTACTATAAAAAACATCACCTTTACTTGTTCGTCCTTGATAGGGACATACAGCGGTACTTTACCTATACACTTACATTTTTCTCCTTGCGCCGCTAACACTGTCGTATTATCCGAATTATATATGCGGTATTTCCGAAAATACTTCCTAAAAAAATCTTCTGCCACACAGGAACACTGCGCGCCTGTATCCAGGAGTGCGGTGGCTGGGATATTATTCACCAACACCTCAATCTTCGGAAGAGTCAAATTTTTCACCATTACTGTATTTAACTTGAAGGAAGAGGGGTTTTCTTGGCCTTCGGATTTCCGCACCCTCCCGTCAGCAGAAATCCGTTTTAGTTTAAATTATTTTTCATTTCCGGGCTTTCCTTCTTTTTCCACTGGCCTTGAGACTTTTTTCCTGGGTTGCTATTGAACTGTCGACGTTCGCCGGCTGTTTTTGAATGCTCGGGTTTCCTTGCCCACTGATTCGCTTTACTTCCGTAGCCGTGTGCTTGAGTTTGCTGTAGTCTTGGCGCACCAAATTGGTTTCGCTGTTGATATTGGCGTCTTCTTTCAATGTCCGCCGTTCTTCTACATTCAAACTGGATTGCTAGCTCAAATAACTTTTCCAGTGTAGTCGGATTTCTTAATTCAATAAAGTCTTGCACTTGGGGCAGTAACCTCGGCAAAATCACTTGAATTATCTCAGGATCCGGACGGTTTCCATACAAGAGTTTGAAGACGTGAATTTTTCTTAAAATATAGCTTGAGAGGTTTTCGATTCTTTGTTGATATATACTAAAAAGTTCCGTTTCTAATTTCGCACAATCCCTTACAACAGGGAAGGCTTTTAGTAGGGCAGTCTTGAAATTCTCGTAAGTATAGGTGGGACTTCCTGCTTGACCCAAGAGACTTCTGCCTATACATTTGAACCAATTAAGCGCTTGGCACCTCAAAGCGCTGGTAGCTAAGGTAACTTTTTGAAATTCGTGCACGGGGTAGAGCATGAAGTGGTCATCCAATTTTTCCAAAAATCTGGTTACCGGTGAGTTTCCATTAAATATTGCTTCTGGTTTCATCGAAGCGCGCATGGTCTGGACGATGTAACCAAATCCTTCCAGGGCGGCAGCTGGCATTTCTGGATTCTGAGCCGCTTCTGCAGGCAGCACAGGTTCTTCTTGAAACTCGGCCATGGTTATTCTTCTTCGTTGGGCGCCACTATCAGGTTCAATGTTCCGTCTTACTTTCTTCGGGAACATGCAAGGAGCTGACTCGGAACAGAGAGCTTACTAAAGCTATGTTCAATCACTGTGGGAAGTAGACAGGATACACAAGAAGGGTATACAAAACCCTTTATTTTTCTCTATTTACAATAATTTCCGTACTTCGGAATACACAGACCCGCTACTTGTGGTCTAACGTAAAAATATAAAAATAAAACTAAACTCTAATTTAACTTTAAAATAATAAACGTGGAAGATTGGCCTTATATTAACAGGAAGCCGTATGTAGTACAGAGAACTGTGAACACTACAATACGTTTAAAAATTATCAAGAGGATTAAAACCTCTGGCCTGGAAGGCAACCAGCAACTGAGTAAAACTTCTAAGGTAAGCGGCCTGCTTCGACTCACTGCTTCCTCTCTCTCGCTTGGCAAAAAGCCACAACTTAAATACTTGGCGTTCGCCAGACAAACTTTGCATAAATACATTAACGCTTATAATTCTGTCCGGAAGTAGAAAATAAGAAGTGATAGTAAAGATTTAAAATAAAATAAACGTTAGTAAAACTTAAGATCCTTACAATGTAACAGAAGTTGTATTACCGATTTTAAAATTATGCGGGTACAATATTTACATGATTTGTCAAAATTTCTTGAAATTTTAGTCATTTTTATGAAATCTGAATGGAAAACGGAATTACTTTGGAATCTTGTCAGCACCTTACTCACACATTTTACATATTATGACACAAAAACATTTTACATATTATGTTATATAAAATGTTTATTAAATTATTAAAGTAAACAGATTTATTAATTTATATCAACTTAATATAATACGGCAAGACAAGGTATAATACAGTCAGTCGTGTAACGAAAAGTATGTCTTGATGGCAAAACGGCCCCGTGGAAATGGCCACGGCGAATAGTCCCATTCCCTTATAGGTCGACGTTTGGACAGTCCACTTTTTAAAAGTCTAGAAGCGCAAATTCCATTGTTGATACCTCAGAAGATTTAGAAGGGATATGACTGAAGGGTATGGTCTTGATACCCGTTTCTTGGTCCCCCCCTTTTTTTTTCCCAGGAAACTAATAGTGGATTTTGACGTGTGGGTGCCCGTTTTGTCTTGATGCAGTTCTATTGATTGATGGCACTGTGAGTAAAGAGAAGGTATTTCATATTTGAAAATCGGGTATCAGATATGTTCCTGATAGTATGTGGAGTTGATCTTAACATACCTTTCTACTCTCTTTATTTTTAATTTTCCGTAATATGAAAAACCAGCAATAATCATAAATCCCTTTGAAAAACGTTCTTTGAATTCTTTGAACCATTTTTTAATATTTTTTCCTCCTCATTGATGACAATAAATAGTATAATAAATGGATCTCTTTACATTGCAGTCATTTAAATACACCCAAAATTCAGCTATTGCAATGACATTTTCCCATTTTCATCCGGATAAATGTTTCCCATAAAGAAATCCGCAGCACGGTCTGTGTTCGGTGATATGTCGTGGAGAAAGACGATGCACATTATGTTTTTCCACCTTTTAAAGATTCAAATCAGCGTCAATTCACTTTGCAGGTCACGCTGAGCATTTCAATGATTTTTCAAATGTCCTTAGCGGATTTATTTTAACATTAAAGATCTTACATTAACAACATTCGAAACATTTTTTTTTTTTTTTTTTTTTTTTTTTTTTTACTTCCTTGTACAAAGTAAAAAGGAAGTATTGTAATCGCGAAAAGTTTCAGGCAGCATATTTCAACAAAAATATCCATTTTAACCGCTATCGAATGCAATTTAACGATGTTTTTGCGTGATATCTGTACGTAAGAACAGAATAAAAGACTCTTTTTCTCCAAAAAAAATTATATGAAATGAATTCTGAAGAGAATTTTTCTTGGTGCCCGTACGTACGTACGTATGTATTTCGAATAATTCAAAAACTAAGCCTCAAAACGTTGAGATTTTGTATATAGGACTGCTATAACATGTAGATATGCACCTCGTATTTTGGTGGCAATCGGCCTCACCAAGCATATATAAATATATGTATATATATATTCACTCTGCTACCCGGCTCAGTGATCTCAGTTTCTTTACTCTTATATGCTTGTAAATTGAGCATTTTTTGCTTTTTTTTTTTTTTTTTTTTTTTTTTTTTATGTTGTTCTTATCATCCGTTTGAGGTTTTTATGTCTTTAAGAAATCTGCAAGCAATATTTCTATAATTATGAACAATTTAAAAGCTGTTTAAGTGAGGTTAAGCCTAATTTTTAAATAACATGGCTGACATGTTTATTTACATTTGAAACAGAAGAATTGTTGCCAATCTAGAGAGACTAAGCTTCGCAACAACAAAGATAACGCCTTCATTTATTATTGCGAATGAAATCATACTGTAAGGATCTTAAGTTTTACTAACGTTTATTTTACTTTAAATCTTTACTATCACTTCTTATTTTCTACTTCCGGCCAGAATTATAAGCGTTAAGGTTTTTATGCAAAGTTTGTCTGGCGAACGCCAAGTATTTAAGTTGTGGCTTTTTGCCAAGCGAGAGAGAGGAAGCAGTGAGTCGAAGCGAAGCAGGCCGCTTACCTTAGAAGTTACGCAGTTGCTGGTTGCCTTCCAGGCTAGAGGTTTTAATCCTCTTGATAAATTTAAACGTATTGTAGTGTTCACAGTTCTCTGTACTACATACGCTTCCTGTTATTATAAGGCCAATCTTCCACGTTTATTATTTTAAAGTTAAATTAGAGTTTAGTTTTATTTTTATACTTTTACGTTTTGACCCCAAGTAGCGGGTCGGTGTATTCCGAAGTACGGAAGTCATTGTAAATAGAGAAAAATAAAGGGTTTTGTATACCCTTCTTGTGTATCTTGTTTACTTCCCACAGTTTTGAACATAGCTTTAGTAAGCTCTCTGTTCCGAGTCAGGTCCTTGTATGTTCCCGAAGAAGGTTAGAAGGAACATTGACCCTGATAATACTAAATCCTTTGTGGAAATTTTCGAGGAAATAAGTGCTTAAGATTTAATATATATATTTTGAGTTTTTATGTATTTTTGCCTTGTCACGAAGTGAGAACTGAATTAATTGAATGAAAAATACTGAATCGTCTGTGAAAAACTGTATCTTTTTTGTTTGTTTGCTTGATTTCTTTTATACGTCGTTCTAGATTTATTATAGTATTTGAATAGAACATGTGCCAACGATTAAATAATTCTTCAAATGGTATAAGTTTTGTGCATTCTGAGTTACAATATGAACTAAATATAACGCTGTTAAGCGAACGTAGCGTCAGAGTGTCGCTATGCTAAACAAATATAGTGAATTTTAAAGAGTGCATTTATTCTTTTGTGGTTTATGCGCTATCGACGAAGTAGATTCAATTCAATCCAATAAGTTTAAATGAAATGCAAGAAAAAATGCATATAATTTAATATTCCGTACAAGGAAGTCATGTGGTTGATCAGATTTTTTTTCTTCGACATTATGTGTAACAATGTTTCCACTTGAAGCCAAACTGGCGTTTTTCATTTCTTTCTTTAAATATCGTAAAAACATGGTTTTCACCGCGTTTTTTAATAACTACATACTAATAGTTATCTTTGGAAAGAGCACAAATGCAGCCTTCCATCCATTGCTTCTTTAAAACCACTATATTACATGAAAACAAAACTGTCAAGTAGTAGACGATAATTTATACTTTGAAAAATATAGTTGCAGTTTAAAAAAAAAGATTTCTAACAAATGATTCTTTTTTATAGTAAATCAAAATCGTCTACATAATGTGCGAACAGTTTCTGTATTCAGTTCGTCCTTTCAGATACTGAAGTACAGAATAAATATTAATAAAACTTTAAACGAATGATGCGAGAAAACAGAACACGCTTTTGTTTAAAAACATATGCAAAACATGCAGAGGTTATTGTCAATTTAAAAGCATCATATGGTTGTCGCATTTAAATACTTGTTGCCACTTGAAAAATGTAGAACGATGTTTTCCGTAATGCTAATACAAATTGACTACCAGAACATTCTACTTGGTTAGAGGTAGCCATTTAAAAATATATTGGTTGATAATATATCAATCAATATATTTTTATAAGTTGTAAACTGTTCAGCATAAAAATAATTCAGTTTTAATATGTTCTGAAATTTTGTATGGTTTCAGAAGAAGCCAAGATGGCGAGTTCCTCAAGATGAGTGATGGAGAAATAGACATCCGTTTGCTTGCTCTGAAGAGACAGCAGAAGAGGAAAAAAGGACAATCGAACGGCTTAGAGCATCAAGTTTTGGAGCCTGCAGTCAATTCGTATGGGAGGGTGAGAATAATTTTATTGCTGATATTTTCGGAAAATTATCCAATGAATTCAGCTTGATTTCATCACGGAAGTTGATTTAATACTTTCGTGTTTTCTTCCAGGTGAGGTCAGGACTCTCGGCTTATGAGACAACACCTCTCAAGACATACAACCCACCCAGCTCTCCTGCTAACGACAGAAAGCATTCAGGAAACCTACTTTTCGACGAAGAAACCAGAATTGGAAGGATGCACGTGCCACCTGTTGTCCAGTGCGAAGTAAGAACTGGTTTATCACAACGATCTGAGAGCGAATTCAAAACTTGATTTTAAAACTGATTCCATTTCATAATGCCTCAATTCATGTCGACTCAGTAAGGGCCAATAAGCTCGGCACTGGTCTTGAATCACTACTATAAATTTTAATTTTAGGGAGTTTATAATGAAACAGATTCGCCTGTCATACAGAGCCCTATTTCAATGAAAATCGTTAAGTGTACGAAAACTTTTGGGAGCCGCTGTATATCTAATATATATCCTAAGTCGCGCTTTTTTGTCAATCGGCCCAGTAGAACGGGAGATATAGAACTGCCCTTTTTTTTTCGCACTGTGCAAGACTTTTAAACGTCATGTACGTTCGTGCTTTGGCCATACATTTGTTTCAACCACACATCTTTCCTTATGATATTCCATTAGAATTCCTAACTATTTTTGGTTTTACGCCATTAAAAACCGTATAATAACTATCTCTTAGAATTCATACATTCAGATATAGTTTACTGTATTGACTTATTTTGTTATGTTTTCTGTACTCACAGATAAACTTTTGTTCATTTTTTCTGCCAATTTAAGTGCTGTGATGATATCAATCTCGGTACTTTTAGAATAGCATTTAAATTCGATTAAAAATGTGTGCTGCATGTCGTATAAAACGTTTTCTCTTGATTTTTCAGGTACCCTCAGATAATAGTGAATTTGTAAAGTTTATCTTTATGAGTGTTAAGCAGGATTTGTTGTACGTTATTGTACATACATCCTGTATTAGCATAAGCAAAACGTATACGCCAGATTTAAGTTGAATATCTGGTAAAAATGCTAATTTTTTACCCTTCTTTTGGTAATTAAAAATTGGGAAAGAAAAAAAGGAAGAAAGAAACGCAGAGTCAGTACATATCAAGAGCAAATGACTTAATCTCTTGTTCTTTAGAATCAAATTATTTTATCGAAACGTCATATATAGAAACGTATAACTGGAATTTCGTATTGAACTCAGTGGAGGTATTACTCCCCCGGTTGCATATTTCACAAGTGCACATCAGTGTAGCCACTAAGGGAGGGGTTTCGAAAATAGACCAATGAGCTTCTATCGCGGAAGTTGTGACGCTAAATTTTCATGCATGTGAGCTAAGTTTACGTTTTAATTTGCAATTGTTTTGCAGTTATAAATGTGTGGTGTAATAGTAGAAAATCTCGTAGTTCTTTCGCTGAGTTTAATTAATTAATCGCTGACATTTCATTTTCGCGATTTGTATAACGCATTATATTTGGCTTGATATTTACGGCATATTATCGCTCTTTACATCGAAAAAATGACTCAAGCTACAACTAGTGTTGAATATTATGCATTTACTACCTGTGGATTAAGAGAATTCAAACATATATATATATAATTGAGCTGCGAAGGACTGGAAGTGTTACAATGAATGTAATGTTTTCTTAATTCAGTGCTTGCATTCTTTTGGTTTTTAAAGTGTAAGATTCAGAATATATATTGTGTTGGATCTGATTATATCTATTGTTAACATTAAAAGTTACATGTGAATAAATTTAATATATTCGTTGTGAATAAAATAAATTCATTCTGTTTGATGAGTATTTCTTGTGTAAACAGTACATTTAAGAGTGAGCAGTTAACACACTAAATGAATACGAATGCAAATTAGTAAAGTTCACTTTGAATAAATTTCTGCATTGGTTATTATTATGGAACATCTTTTTCATATAGACTGCAATAAAAAGTGCTTATTTACATATATAATTGGTGTAAATATTGTTCTCGCATGCGTACTTTTATGTAAAGATAGCATTTGGGCTCAGATGTTTATTACATATTTCTTTCTTCATTTTATTTACCACTTATTAAATAATATTTCACATGGATACTTTTGTAATTTTGTCTTCTGTAAAATTATTGAATGTATTGTTTTATGGCTCAAAGTTCATTCTACAATATAAATTCAGAAACTGCTTGATTGAAAGAATGTATTCTGTTTTGCAGTGTAACGGACTCGAAACCTATGCGTTGATAAGCACGTCTGATCCAGTTTCAACTATTTCAATAGATTTGGTGCGGAAACTCAGGTAAACTAAAACTTTCTTTCCTAAAAGTTTTCTGTATTTCATTTCCTGTAAAACGGTACCTAATGGGAACAAGCTGAGAAATCGTGCAGATACAGAGGTTTGTTCGTACATTTTTTAGACTACTTTCATTGCATTTACAGAAATATTTTACCTAAAATTTTTGCTTTTTTAATGTTCCATTTGATGATCCTTATTCTTCCCTATCTTTCTACACTCGTAATTTCCCAGACAATGAAGACTTTTTTAGTACTGAAAGAGCTATTTTATCCCGTTCCTCTTAAACATCTTTCCAAACTCCAAAGAAGGTTGTAGGCGGACGTTTAGGCAATTCGCTTTCAAGAAGTATAAAAGCGCAAAAATCCAACGATGATACGTTAAAAGATTTAGTAGGAATATGAGTGAAGGGTTATGGCTTTGATATCTCTTTCTTGTTCCCTTTTTTCCAGGAAATTAACTGTGGATTTTGACGAGCGGCTGCTTGCTTTGTCTTGCAGTTCTACGGATTGATTAAGTGGTCTGTGGGTAAAGAGAATTTATTTCATATTTTGAAAACTGGGTATAAAATATGTTCCTGATAATATGAGTAATTTACCTAGACAGTTTTTTGCACTCTAATTTTTATTTGTCGTTATCTCAAAAACTAGCAATAATCATAAATCCCTTCGAAAAACTTTCTTTGGATTCTTTGAATCATTTATGCGCTAAGATTTTTTTTCTTTTCTTTGACGATTATAAATGGATCTCTTCTATCCCGTTCATTTAAATATACCAGAGATTCATTTATTTATTGTGACATATATATTGATTCATTTATTGTGACAACCTTTTTTCCATTTTTGTTTGAATATTTTTTTCTGATATAGAATTCTGCACAGTTTTTACTTTAGGCGATATGTCGTGCAGAAAACGACGCACATTACGTTTTTCCGCCTTTATTACACGTTACGTTTTCCTTTAAGATTCAAATCAGCATTGATCACTTTGTTTAGAGTTGACACTGAGCATTTTAATAATTATGCAATTATTCCTTTCACTTCGCAGATCATTTAACACTAAAGTTCTTACCTTTTCAACATTCGGAAGATTCCGTTTTTTCCTTGGATATGTATTTTGAACCATTTTTCTCCTTTAAGCCAAACTTTAGACTTTTTTCCCCTTTTGTTATTGACAATACTATCTATCGTTGATTTAGATGCTGAAAAATCATAGCTTTCACAGCATTTTTAATAACTAAATAATAATACGAATAAATTTTCTCCATTCGGTAATGTTCTATAAAAGAACAATTATGAAAACTTTATGCCAGAATTATCTCTCAGAAAATGTTTGGTTATCAAGCGGGGAGGGCCATTTTCAATTAAATAATCTGCAATTTTTATAGAAATTGTATCAGGCAAGGTAGCTGGATCGTTTAAATTCAAAGTCAAAATCTTCCTTTTGATGATTACTCGGGGAATTTCCTACGTTAACATCTAAGTTTTCTATTGGTACAAATCGTGATTTCTTCTTGATCCTATTCTGATGAATTTACATTTTGAGATAAATTTTCATTATGAAATTTTAAACCAGATGTTGATGTTGACGGTCTTAGTTCAATTGCTTGTCCGTCTAATCCAGGGGCGTAGCTAAGGTTTTAAGCGCCCGGGCACACCTAAAGATTTTGTGCCAATTTCCGTGCTCCAAGAATGGAAAACATTTCATTCTGAAATGTGTATCATCAATTTGGCGCCCTCCGGTTGCTGCGCCCGGGGACGGATGTTCCCTCCCTTGCCTCAGCTCTACACAACTGGTCTAATACTGTTGTGTTTCTAATCCTATTGTTTATTTAGAGATCTCGCCAGTTTCTGATTAGCTTCCTCTCGTTGCAATTTCCTTTTTCTATTTTGTGTTCCAGACTTTTTTTTTTTTTTTTTTTTTTTTTTTTTGAGAACATGTTTCTAAAAAACATTTATTGCACTAAATAAAAAAAAATTCATTTTCATTCCATATACAAAATGCATCATATGATTTTCTCTCAGTATACTATTTGAAAGTCGAAAGCCCATTTATGTCATTTGCAACTAAATAAAGATTCAGATAAAGAAACTAATTTGACTAAAGATTTAGAAACAATTATTATTATTATTATTTTAACGGAAAATTTATTTTTAAGAATTTAGTATAAAATGTTTTCTTCTTTCTGCTGATTCAAAATATTTAAGTAAATTAAACCAATATTAATACAAATTACTAAAACGCATTTTTTATAAGCAATTGAAATACTGAAAACAACTCAGGTACATAATAATTATAAACCAGTAATGAAAAAGAGCTATAATCATTAGTAATTTTTTAAGATTTTTTTTCGATTATTTGGAAATTGTAATTATATATCAGAAATAGATAAATCAAATTCTGCCCAATTAAGGGTAAGATTTATTTGGGTTTTATAGAGCAAAATAAAAAGTTGCTTTTTGAATTATTTTGTTAATTTGAAAGATAAAAAAGTTTTTCTTAATGAATTGTTTCTTTTTATGAATCTTTACTATTATGAAAATAATACTAATAATATATTTAGTTGTTCACTTACCTCTAAATAGTAATCCTGTTTTTTTTAGAGCAATTATAAACAAAAAAAGATTTGAAAACAATTAATCACAGTACTTTGCTTGCGAAGCAATTCACAGAATGTACGCACTTTATTAGCAGCGACTACATATAGGATTAAAAATAAGGGTTAATTCAAGGGTATGCGCCACCGTACGTAAAGGCCCTTGAATGTAGAATCAGTATTCCGCAATCCGCCACGTGGCCTTTTTTGAGTAACTGGTAAACTAGAACCTGCAATAGGTATCTGGTTTACCTCACTAAAGTTTTTCAGAAATGACAGCCACTTGAGAGGGTCCAGCGAGAACCCATGGCTGAGTAGTCTTACCGCATGAAAAAATAACAAAAAATACTAATTAAACACACAAAACAAAGAAAAAGTAGAAAATAGAAAATAACAAAATACATGTGCCCTTAAAGTGTAAATGGCGACTTTTGGTTGCCACATTTAAAAAATGTATGTATATTATCATTGAAAGAAAAAAAAAAAAAAAGCAAACTAAACAATGACGTTGATGGGCAACAACTTCTCAGCACATAAAGAATAAATATATGCCGATACAAAACATTCCCAATTCCTGTTGTTACATGTTACAAATTCTTAGATTTTTAAGTACCATAATTCCGTGTGGTAGCGCGAAATCCACACGGAAAATGTTTTTATTGTTCATATCGGCAATCAAATTTTGTTTTACACAAACGAAAACAAAAGTAAAATAAAATTAAAATAAAAATAAAATCTCATTTTATTGCTTAGAAAACATGCAAAATTGCAAGCGTATAATTAACAACTTTTATTTAATTTCTTTTTACTTTTATTTATTTTTACTCTTAACTTTTTATTATTTATTTGACTTTAGATTATTAACAACTTTTATTTTTGTTACCAACTAGTAAGATTAAATTAAAAATATTCAGAAGTATATTCAATTAATTCAGTTATTTATTCACTTCGCGGTGAGGCACAAATACATAACACCTTAAAATATCTTCATTAAAAATTGAAAAATAAAAAAAAAAACACCATGAAAACAATTAAAAAAAATTTTTACAATTAAAATTAGAGCTTTCTACACAAAAACAAGCAGTTTCGTCAGCAGGCAAGAAGGAGATTTTTCGGTGCGCAAAACTGAAAGTTTCCTTTTCCTCCCCCTTGGCAAAAAGACACTGATGGTGCAGAAACTGACTTCATTCACTATTCTGCTCAGTTTCAAATATGAACAAATACGGCTGCTATGGTTAAAAAAAAACTTTGGTTTAGCCGCCCTTAAACAACTCTTAAATTGTTGATAATTCTACAACTATTGCATGCAGATTAACCACAGGCATAAAAACCTTAACCGGAACATACTAGCAACATGATTCAATCATTTTTAAAGCAAAAGTGCACAATTTACCAACATATAAGAATAAAAGAAAACTGACCTCACCGAGCCGAGTAATAGAGTGGGTATATATACATATACTTTTGATGAAGCAGATTGCAACCAAAAAAGAAAGGCACATCTACATGTTATAGCAGTCCTATATACAAAATTTAGGTACTTACGTACAGACGTGATGAAAAAAATCTCTTCTGAATCTATTTTAAATCAATTTTAAGCTAATCCGATCTCACTGCAAATTCGCTAACAGTCAACAAAACAGTTATGTAAGCAACTGAACTGAGCCGGCGTTACTCCGGCGTTTTCAAACTTCTTAATCGTGCACCACAAGGTTCTGATTTCTGTAAAGCAAAAGATTAGAATTACGGTCACAGCTAACACAGTAGTCAATTACATTTATTCAGTTTAAATATAATCGTAAATTACCAGATATCTTAATAGATATCTGTTAATTTACATTCCGCGAGCTCCAGTATTTTTACTTTTTCAACGTATCTTCTCTTAAAACTCGTCATGCGCTGCATTACACGGGGACATAAAACGATTTTAATTACAATTCTACTAAAAATTGCTAATTAAATACAAAATCTGGAACAATATATTCCTTATTCTCTCCAGATTTAGGTGTCATATATTATTGTGTTGTCCTATTATGTATTATAGTTCTTATGTATTGCTGTGGTATTTACTTACTTCTGCAAGCTTCATGACCTATCTGGTGGGACAAGTGAGGTTTTGCATTTCTTTTCTTAAATAACAATAACAACAATAAACTAATAATGGTTATAAAAAGGTAAAAGTAGTTGTGTCAGGAGGAGTGAGTCCAAGAGCAGGCAGATAAACCGCCAGCTCAGCGGCAACAGGAAAAAAAAAAAAAAAAAAAATTAATAAACTCTCTGATGCGAAGTTACAATCTAAATCCTTTCCGACTTTTTCTTTTTCCTTTTTTTTTAATCGTACGTTCTTGTTTTCAGTGCTGTGTTATTTTACATAGCCAAATAAACTTGTCTACAAATTAAATTGCTTCAAAACATAGCTAAAATATTAATTGTGATTTTTTTTAATTATAACACATTTTATTCTGCTTTCCTGCATTTTAAATTGCAGCTTAGTCAGTAGCGGATTAGCTTAGCCAATTTTAAGGCTCTCTTAGTCATTTTGAATATATATATATATATATATTCACTCTGTTACTCGGCTCAGTGAGCTCATTTTTTTATTCTTATTTTTTTGTAAATTGTGCATTTTTTTTGCTTTAAAAAGGATTGAGTTACGTTGTTCTGGTTAAGATTTTATGCCTGAATGCAATAATTGTGGAATTATCAATATTTTAAAAGTTGTTTAAGTGTGGCTAAGCCTAATTTTTATTTAAAATAGCAGCCATATTTGTTTACATATGAAACTTAGCAGAATAGTGAATTAAGCTAGTTTCTGCACTTTCAATGTTTCTTTTTTTTTCCCGAGTGGGACCAAAAGTAAACCTTCAATTTTGTGCACCGAAAAATCTGCCTTCTTGCCTGTTGGCCAAATTACTTGTTTTTGCGTAAAAACTTTAATTTTAATTGTAGAAATTGTTTTTTAATTATTTAACTGTATTTGGTGTTTTTTTATATCTCTCAAATTTTAAGGAAGTTATTTCGTGTTTTTATATTTCTTTGCCGTGCCGCGAATTGAGAACTGAATTAATTGAATGAGAAATATATCTGTAATTAATTTCCAGGAAATAAGCTTAAATGAAAGGCAGCAAAAAAATGCGTATAATTTAATTCCGTACAAGGAAGTCATGTGGTTTCCGCATCAGATTTTTTAGAAAAATATGCCGGCCAAGTCTTCAGTAACATAATAAAAGACAAACATTGATTAGTCCAAACAAACACTGATTATTTGTGCTTTTTCATTACAGACTTCTGGATCAGGTTATTCCAGAGCCTATGAACGCACATGGCCTCTTCTCTTTACATGGCTTGGACGTGAAAGGAAGGGTGAAGTACATCGATCTCACTTTAGGATCTTGGCAACAAGTTGCTCAATTCAATATCGGTGAGCTAGTATTCATATTCAGTCAAATAAAATCGTTCCAGATCACTTTCAATTCGATATGCAGAATATATCAGATATATATGTTACCGGCAAAGTATGAAATAAAAGAATTATTACATACTTTACCTAGGCATTGTATAGAATGGCAAATGCTCTTTAGGCAAAGCATGAAAAAAAGGTTATAATAAGGCTATTATTTAAAAAGACGTTCATTCCTCAAAATTGCAAATGTTATTTTGAAAAATTAATGAAAGAGTACCATTAAAAACGTTATTCGAAATATGTGAAAAAAAGATAGTATGGTGATATTGATACAGCATAATAAATTTGTATTTTCTATCTGGTTGAGACTGGTAATCAGTAAGATACACCTGACACTGGAAATTAAATTCGGAAACAATCATAAGTTTCACAATACTTCTTTTTAATACCTTTTTGCTTTTTCGGACAGGGCTCACAAAGGCCGTCGTAATATACGTAATAACGTATAACGTACTAACAACCGTAATATACGTGTAACGTTTTTGTATTTGGTTGAAACTGCTTTCAACATTCTGTCACGTCGTCCGTGTCCAGTACTGAAATGAGTTTTCATCGAGTACGAGAAATAACTCGGCGTCCGTGACGTAATACTGTATAGTATTGACGCTTTCTGTAACAGGATAAATGAATGTAATTTTATTTTCCAAGCATCACATCCTAGCGATTTAACAGTCAGTAGTCCCGTGGTACCTTCTTAGTACTCATTTTGGCCTTTTTACATCATTTATTATCTTCTGGTAAGTAGTTTCGGTTTTTCGAAACGAATCGGAAATGTATTTTATACTTTGCCGGTTTGTCATTTGGCATTCTATAGAATGCCTAGGAAATGTGTGAAATATGAATCGTTTCCTATACATTGCTGGCTAGTTTTAAGCATTATATACAATGCGTAGGCACGAAATTCATACATTGCCGGTAACAAATAAATTACTAACCTGGATTGCAGAGGATACAAAAATAAAACATATATAACAGGGTTAGATTTAAAATGGTGAAAAGTGTCTGTATGTCATTACTCATTTACAGGGTGGGCCAAATAAGACCAACCAATGTTAAACACAAATAACTTTTTTATTTTTTTATATAAATATTTTTTTCTTTTTGTAGCTTATAAGGTATTTCTTCCACTTTCCTAGCGTGCCTTCGTATAGTGGTTCTGCACACTGGGCCGGTATTCCAGAGGTCCGTGGTTGGATTCCCGGCGAAGGTGGTTGTTATTTTTTCATCTCTCTGGCTTTTCCAAATAACCTAATGTCTCTACAGTGGCGACCGAAATAAAAGGGTGTTGGATGAGGATTCTCCACACACAGGATTTGGCGATTGGGTCCCCTGAAAACCCCAATCGCCCTTTAAAACGGGGAGTATATAAGGTATTTCTTTCACTTTCCTAGCGTGCCTTCGTGTAGTGGTTCTGCACACTGGGCCGGTATTCCAGAGGTCCGTGGTTTGATTCCCGGCGAAGGCGGTTGCTAATTTTTCATCTCTCTTGCTTCCAAAAAAATCCTAATTTCTCTACAAGGTTATAATTGAATTCTTGGAAATTTATTATGGAACGTTACAGTACAAAACAACGTGTTAAAATTATCGAATTTTTTCTATTCTTTTCAACGATAAATTGTTATGACACAGCGTAAATATCGGCAATATTTTAATTCAAGCGTACTGTTTGGTGCGGTGTTATGGACGATTTCCGGAGCTTCTTACAGAACAATGATTGAAAACTTTTTGCGGCCAATGGTAGAGCAGAATCTTTTTTTTTTTTTTTTTTTTTTTTTTTTTTTTTTTTTTATGGGGATATTTAGAAGACAAAGTGCGTGTTAATAAACTAGAGATTATTAGGCAACTGAAGCAGAATATTTGAGACGAAATACTGAGCCTTTAACCAGAAACATTACGTGGTGTGTCTAGTCTAGTCTGCACGGATATTGCCGAAGTGTCGCGCAGCTTATCCGGCTCTTGAAAATTAAGCCCGAAGGGCGCATGACTGAATTTTTCATGACAAGTTTCAAGGAGGTCAAAGGTGGTTACAGGGGGCGACCATGAGTCGCAAAGCCAAAGAGTGGCGCGCGCATCAAGAAATTTGCAAAGCAGGAGCCGTGAGGATCTGTATGATATGTTTGTGTTGTACCATAAAAGAAGACACACACAGGATCCAATAGATTCAATCATGACATCTGAATTAAAATATATCATAACAATTAAATATAAGCATACATTATTACATAAAAACAAGTGAAAAGAACATACAAACTAAGCATACAAATAATAAATGAGAAGTAAAATAAAATACACTATATACAATATATACAGGCACTGTGCATTCCCATCATGATATTTTACGTGGGAAAATTTAAGTCCCTGGCGAGATGGGCCGCGAGCGGTCTAAGTGCAGCATCTTCTTTAAGAATTACATAATCTAATACATTTAAATCGGTCATATGGTTGCATTCTTGTGCCTTGTTGAAGAATTTATTATTTACTTTGTGTAGATATGTTTCTACAGATTCCATTTTCAGATCATTGTGCAGGGTTTGATTCGAGACATAATAGTGAGCGTTTGTAATCATTCTAAGTACTTTATTTTGAATAATTTGCAGCGTGTTCAACTCCTTTTTCTGAACTGTTGCCCAGGCCGGAGAAGCGTACGCAAAAATAGGACGTATAATGGAGTTATAAATATGTCTCTTCCTCTTGATGTCTAATTTGGAGGTCGCAGACAGGAGCGGCTTAAGACTTTGAATTACTCCAATAGTCTTACCTCTGACACATTTTAAATGCTCTTTCCAAAGGAAATTAGCACTATATTTTAAACCTAAGTAAGTAGCAGTTTTTACAACTGGTACAACAGTATCAAATAACAACAGTTGTGCAGTTAATGGGTGATTCATTTTATTCTTTTTAAAAATCATAAGCTTAGATTTATCCGCATTAATTGCAATTTTCCAATTGGCACACCAGGCTTCAAGTTTCGGCATAAATTTATGAAGTTTCTTAATCGCAAAATTTGGCGACCCAGACTTGACGGCAAAAGCTGTGTCGTCTGCGTAGCAGCCCATGAAAAAATTTGGATCTAGATGTTCTGCAGGTAGATCTGCCGCGTAGAATAAATAGAGCACGGGCCCTAAAATAGATCCTTGAGGGACCCCGGCCTGTACTTGCTTCTTATCTGAAGTGCTTTCATCAATGTGAATACTGAATGTTCTGTTTGAAAGAAACGAGTGAATAATTTTGATTAACTCAGTGCTGAACTGCAAGCTGATTAATTTATAAATTAACCCCTCATGCCAGACGCGGTCGAACGCCTTTGCCACATCTAGCATGAGTAAGGCAACATATCTTTTGTTGTGCAGTGCACTTCCTATGAACTCATTAAGTCTAACCAGTTGCTTCTTCGTGGATAGGGCTTTCCTGAATCCAAACTGTTCAAGTGGTAATTTATCCAGGTGTGGTTGAATTCTGCTAAGGACAATTCTTTCAAGTATTTTTCCCATACTGGGCAGCAGGCTAATGGGCCTGTACCCATCCGTTTTTGTCAGATTCTTTCCCGGCTTTGGGATCACTATCATTTTAGCAGACTTCCATATCTTCGGAAAATAACTATTGTACAGGCAAGCATTCAGAATACCTGTAAGTCGATTAATCATATTTATTGGCAGCCATTTCAGTGCTACATTATTAACATTATCCTGCCCGGGGGCCTTTCTATTCCTGATCTTTTTAATTATATTCATGATTTCTTGTGGTGAGGTAAGTTCTAAGTGATTTTGCAGGTTATTTTTGCAAAGCCATTCTGACACTGTGGAGTTCACATGAGTTGTAAAATCCTGATTGCATGGGTAAGTGTTTGTGATGAATTGTTTTTCAAAGTGCTCAGCGAGCGTATTACATTTTTCAATATTTGTGAGCGCAATGCCATGCTCGTGGTAAATCGGCCTATTAACTGTGGGTTTATTTTTAAGACGTTTTACAAACGACCAGAATGAGCTACTAGGCTCGTTAAAACTCTCAATTTTCTCATCCCAGAGCTCTTTACGGTGGGAGTTTATCTGTTTTTTAATTTCCTTACCAAGTCTATTCATCTCTTTTTTGGTATCAGGATTGCAAGTGAGATGATACCTTTTTCTGAGCTTATTTCGATGGAAAACGTGTTAAAAAGAGCCAATCTCTGTATCGAGAAAAATGGTGGACATTTGTTTGATGTCATTTTTCATACATAATTTCCATAAAATATATTTAATGTTAAAAACAATAATCAAAATAAATGATTATTAGAAGAGTTATCCGTGTTTAATATTAGTAGGTCTTATTTGGCTCTATATAATCGTTCCCCATATTTATCAGTTTAGTTTAATTAACCAGTTAACTGTGATTGACGAGTATATGGAGAAGCGGCACGATTTTGTGTATTGACGAGTATACTCGTCATGCGTATAACGCAGTGTAAGCAACGCGCGTATAAAGTAACGTAATAGAAACAGAGAAAAAAAAATAATAACAAAGAAACCGGAACTAGTGATTGATTATAATAAAAAAAATGGGTGGAGTGGATATGAGCGATGAAATTATCATAGCGTACTCCACAGCAAGAAAACGACTCAAAAAGTACTACAAAAAGATATTTCTCCATTTCTTAGACATTATGTGTCTGAATGCATTCATATTATATATAAAAAGAAATAATGGAACACTATCGCGTATCAACTTTTTGCTCTCCAATTGAAAGAAATAATTCGACACAAACTCGGCCATTTAGACCTAATATAAACCAATGAGGAGAGAATCATGTTCCGGATTATATGCCGGGAACATCGGAAAAAAAATAACCCTACGCAGAGGTGTTCGCATTGCTACAAATGTAAGATCAGAAACGAATCGCGTTACTGGTGTTCGATTTGCAAAGTCCCAGCCTATTTCGCTGAATATTAATTACTCCACAGCAGGAATTTAAATTCTTACTTTTATATGTATAATATTTAATTTAATTGATTGCGTTTTTAGTTTAATATGTATGTAATATATGCTTATGTTAACCAAATAAGTAAATATTTGTAATCCCATCTTTTTCATCCAATATCTTACCAGCGCAACTTATTCTGTGATGGACGAATAGACTCGTCATGGCTCGATTTTGGCGACACAAAACGGTACGCACTCTTAAACGAGGGCGCCACAGTTAACTGGTTAAGGCAAAGCACTCGAGGGCTTTCTGCCTAAGTGGAGGGATGCCTTCAAAGAGGACTTTCTGACGGAAACGGCTCGTATACACGCTACGCATGGGTAAAACCACGAAAACGACCATGCAGCCATGTATGACTGCAGTCGAACCTACGTCAAAACTACCAGTGTTAAGCGATTTTACCGCTCGGCTGGTGGGTGCGACATGTGTGTTAAGATTATACTTTGTAAAACATTTAATTTTATATAAAAGTACAGGAAAAAATATTTTGTGAATTCCTGAGATGGCTTTCACAAGAAAATTGCATAACGAAATTCCTAACAGTGTAAACAAAGTTAAAGTCAGTACAGTAAGTGAACAACTCTCATGTTTAAATCATCAAAAAGAATATTTCCAAAAGTCTTTTATAAATATCACATAAGAGAAGAATTTAACAAAAGTGGCATCACTATAATATTGTCTTAAGCTTATATTTCTGTGTGTGAAATTTAATTGCATTACTGAAAAGATATTTGCTTTTCCTATCTAGTGGAACATTACATCTGTGATGTCACTTTGGGGACAGATTTCCTTCGAAAGACACAGGTAAGTAAAATATATATGCAATTAATTTTATAGATGATTTTATAGTCTTTAAATGATCGGTTATCGTTTAGCCTTCGCAGTCATGACCGTAGCACGAAAACGCGTCGTGTTGTCTTAACCGCTGGATTTACTTGATAGAATGATATGAACTGTGAAGGCTTTTTAGCCCTAAGGGACATTAGACCCAAAGGGCTATTAGTCTCAAAACGGCATTTTGCGTCGTTTCACTGTCTACGTTGGTTCACTTTACAAACTATTGTCACTGTGATAAGGTGACATAAAGGTTCTTTGTCTAGGATGAGTTTTCAGAGTGCAATAGTTTTCATATCCGTGGTGAAATCTTGTCCCTTTGTTAACGATTCCGGTTGCAGCCTCGAAGATCGCTCCAGTGGACAAAGAGGTAAAAGAGAAGTCGTGTTGGTGGTGAAGTCTTTTCATCAGAGTCAGGAAATGGACACTTTGTTAGGTATGAGTGAAAGAATCTTCCACCCCTGGGAGTTCACCGCAAAGGGGAGGTAAACACAGGGAGATATATAAGGGGGTTTCCTGAGAAGAGAGAACAACTTGATTGATGACATTCGCGTCATGGACGCCAAGAACGACAGACATGCGAGCTCAGAGCTCCGCAATGCGAAAACGGATACCACGAATACGGCGCCGCCAGCAGGCAATCCCTCGACTTCGCAACCTTTGCAAGTACTTACAGATATGGACACTACGAACTCAACTCCTC
Source organism: Stegodyphus dumicola (assembly GCF_044657685.1). NCBI lineage: Eukaryota > Metazoa > Arthropoda > Arachnida > Araneae > Eresidae > Stegodyphus > Stegodyphus dumicola. The sequence goes on along the minus strand of NC_140773.1, from coordinate 223,141,341 downwards.
CTGCTTCTCCTTCAGCTCAAGAACTTTCAAAAAGCGCACTTCAAATATACGCTCTAAAGACCCGGCACACTGATCTTCTATTCGACATCCAGCGTCTACAAAGATCTGAAACTCCCAACAAGGACCTGATGATGAAACAACTACAGGATGAGGGTGAGAAAATTTTATTTTCCTTACACACACTTTGCACCCGCCTCAACATTAACCTCTTCACCCTACCGGCAACTGAAGATGAATTTATTAAGGAATTTCAAAAAACCACCAAAGCCTCTGAACCTGAAAACAATAATCCAAAATCTACCTCACCCTCATCCTCAGACCCACCCAAAGAAACTTCTCAGACTGATACCAAAAAAAGATCCAGGCCAGTCGACAGTGACGGCTTTGCAATCTCCCCTAAACACTTGATTGCAAAGAAACTACCCAACACTAAAGAAAACTCTAACAACATTACAATTACAAATTCTTACACTAACATTCAAAACGTCTCAGAAAACACAGAAAACTTAACGCAGCAGCCGGCTGAAACTACAACACCTAAAACTCAAACACCACCACCCATCTTCATTAAACCGCGTGCTGATTGGTTCTTTTTACTAAATCAGCTACGCAGACACGCACCGACTGTCCAATCCAAACAAGACATCGAATTTCTACGCCTCACCACCACTAACGAAACAGATTATAGGACAGTCGTTAGATTTCTCACCGAAAACAACATTCAATTTAAGTCACACACACTAAAATCGGACAGACCACTCAAAGTGGTCATTAGGGGATTACCCTCCAACACACCGATCAACGTTGTGCAGACTGTGGTCGAAGTACTTGGTTTTAAAATCCATAAGATATCGCAGCTGAAAAAATTCAAGACAAAAATGCCTATGCCACTCTTCTATCTCCAAATTCATAACAGCCTCAAAGCATCAGAAATCTATTCAGTCACCGAACTCCTTGGCACAGAAGTGGTGATGGAGCACTTCAAAGGGCAGAAAGGTCCCTCACAATGCTGGCGTTGCCAGGGATTCTTTCATTCTTCGGAGGTCTGTACGTTACCCCAACGATGTGTTAGATGCGCTGGTCCGCATCAGGCAAAGGAATGCACCAAGCCCTTCGAAGAACCCAACAAATGTGCCAACTGTTCCGGGAGCCACGCAGCAAACTGGAGATCCTGTCCAAGATTCCCTGATCCAAAAATCGTCAACCACCAAAGCCAAGTACAAAACCCAGTCAGACCGTTGGCAACACGAACAAATTTAATATGCAACACAATTCATTTCCAACACTGCCGGCTGCACACACTCCCAGTGCAAATAATACTCGTCCTGGAGTATCCTACTCTGCTGCCCTTACGGGTATGCAACAGACTGCACCCCCACTTATTCCAAATTTATCGGTCCCCACTGGAGTAAATTCGAATCTAAATTGCACCGAAATCCTTTTGGCTATAATCCAAATTTCTAACCAGCCTGGTATTGACCAGAGCAAGTTACTTTTGGCATTCAAAAACGCCTTACCGCAGCTCAGAGTGGCTCCATCTGGTGCTGACGCGGCCTACTACATCTTTGAGAGCTATGTCACTCTCCAATTCTCTGATTCCCACATCCATTAAAATTCAATACTTTGAAAGGGTTGAAAAATCTTAAACTATGCACCTGGAATGCTAATGGCATTCTTTCCAAATTTCATGAGTTTAGAGACTATGTAGAAGAGAAGGATTTTGATATCATTTTTGTCCAAGAGACCAAACTCCAGCCAGGGAGAGCTCCCAAGCTTGTAAATTATGCACTTTATAAAAATGACAGACAAGCTTCGAATACACGTGATGTTTATCATGGTGGCACTTGTATTTACATAAAAAATTCAATCCCGCGTCGCAGAATTGACACTCCAAATATGAGCAAACTTGAAGCAACAATTATTGAAATTTTTATTCAAAATTCGCCATCCCTAGTCATGATCTCTGCCTATCTTCCACCAGGTGGAAATTTTCCTGTGGTCGATTTTAATAAACTGCTCAATTTTTCAAATAATCTTATCATAGCTGGTGATTTAAATTGTCACCACCAGCATTGGCGTTGCCATAGATCAAACCCTGCTGGTCGTGGCCTCCTAAAATGGGCTCAGTGCGCCCAAATTAAAATCATTGCGCCGGATTCCCCCACTAGATATGGTTCACGGGGTGCCCCCTCTTTTATTGATTTGGCACTCTTTAGAAACATCCCCTTTGGATATCAAGTGACTGTTGAAAATTGTTTATCATCAGATCACAACCCCGTAACCATCGACCTTAGCTGTACTATTTTTACTCAAAATTTTCCGGCACTCGTCTCTACAAATTGGGACAATTTTCGCTTTAAATTAAATTCTAAAAGCATACCCTCCCTCGAAATTAAATCCAGCCATGATATTGACAAAGCAGTAGATCAATTAACGAACACCCTAACTGATACTTATAAGGAAGTATCAAAACCCACCCTCAGACCCAATTTTCGTAAAATACCTCAAGAAATTAAACTCAAAATTAAAGAAACGAATAAAGTACGGCCCAAGGCCCAAGGTGTTTGACTTCCGGAGTACCTTTGCAACTTAATGCAATTACCTCCACAACATCGATAAGGAAACTGAGTTGGATAAGAAAAAGCAATGGCTAAAGGAGAGATGAACAAACCATTATGGGTTTACACAGAAAGAAATGAATAAGGAGTCCGCATATGGGACGAGCAATTCTCTCTGCTTTCAACTTGTAATTTAAGATTGAAAGAGAGAAAGGAATTGGTTGAGGCGAATTCCGGAACGCATTGCGTTAATGGAATCAGAAAGGTTGGAAGACAATCAGCCGGGAAACATAATTTTCCAGGGCTTGGGAAAGGTAATATTAGGTAATACGGACAGCCGCAGTGATAGCTAATGCCTTGGGGATGAGCGGGGGGGGGAGGAGTCTTACGACTAAAACTGGAATCCAGGGAAGAAGGAGCGAAGAGGAGGGGGGGAGAGTCTATTCAGGAAGGCGAAAAGTTCTCCGTTCGCCCGTGGCGAGAGGAGAATAGGAGCAGCTACTGGGGCGGAAAAGAACCGTGAGGAAAGTTAACTGTGAAAAAGACGGAGAAATTATTAGATGAGGATTTAAAGGGACAGAAATAGAGCAAAGGAAGGGGGTATGGGGAATTAAAGGAAGCGAGATTTAATTTAATTATTGACGAAGGCTTGTAGTGATGAAATGCAAGCTTGTGATACCTGTGCGAAAATAAAGAATTGATAAGTTGTAGTTAGGTAAAAGGAAGCACTGCAGGAATGATTATAGAGTAGATTAATTATTGCTATATTATTTAAGTCTAAATTTTAATGAATTTAATAGTAGTTAAATAATTAAACTATTGCTGCTATTTTTTTAAAAATTTACTTTAATGTTATAAGTCTGGTCCGTGATATGTGAAAAGGTGAGGTCCTGATAAATGGGGGGAGGTCATGTTTAGTGGTACAGATGTGGGTCGCGATAAACGAGGCCAGATTAGGTCTAGCGGGCAGTGATGTAAAAAAGAGAGTTAATTAAGGGTCGCCGGGTTAGGCCCGTGAAGTGCTGGTTAAAGTTTAGTTTTAAAAATTAGAAAGAATTCCTAGTCAAGCAAGCACCTCCGCTTAGGCTTCCTAGGAAAGATGTTAAATGTTCTATCAAGAACGCTCCTAGGTCGCTTAGCAGAGCTAGGCTCTGCTGGATTATAAGCAGGAAGTGAGTGCAAGACTGGGTTTTCAATCTGAGATAGTCTATTGAAAAACTTTGCCGAATTTTGCCGAAAAAAGGCATCCAGGGGTAAAATTTTGAGATCATTATGTAGCACTTCATTCCGGACGAAATAATGAGCATTGGTGAGTATGCGAAGCGTAACACTCTGGAATACTTGGAGTTTCTTTAGGTGACTGTTGGCTGTGGTTGACCAGATGATAGCTGCATAGGTGAGTATGGGGAAGATGGTGCTGCGATAAAGTAGGATCTTGTTGCTGAGGGAGAGGTTGCTGGTACGGTTGATAAGTGACATTAGTTGAGTTCTGACAGTTCGTGCTTTGGCTATTGTATAGTTGATATGAGTACTCCAGAGTAGCTTCGCATCCAGATAAACTCCGAGATATTTATAGGATTCCACCCAGGGTATCTCCTCATCAAATAACCTGAGTGGTTGGAGTTGACTATGGACATTCCTCTTTCTGGAAAAGAAAACGGTGGCGGCACTTTTTGCGACGTTAATTTTGATTTTCCAGGTAATGAGCCAGGACTCCAAGTCTGTTAAATAAAGTTGGAGGTGATTAAGAGTGGCGTTAAGTGTTGGGTGCTGAGAAATGATGGCTGTGTCGTCTGCGTAAAGGGCTAGATCGACACTTGGTGATTGTGGTATGTCATTTACATACAAGTTGAAGAGCGTAGCGCTAAGAATTCCTCCCTGAGGCACCCCCGCCAGGATAGGGCGAGGAGAAGAGACAGAATATTTGACTTTAACAGAAAAGGTGCGATTATTGAGGTAAGAGTGCATGATGTGCACAAAATTAGCCGAAATTTCAAGTCGCATGAGCTTGAATAAAATTCCGATATGCCAACATCTGTCGAAAGCCTTTGCTACGTCTAAATAGACTATAGTTGTAGGCTTTCCACTGCAAGATCCTGTGTGAATGATTTCTACTACCCTCAGTAGCTGGGTCTGAGTTGAGTGTTTTGCGCGAAAGCCGAATTGTTGAGGAATAATGATATTTCGGCTTCGGCAGAAATCATTCAGGTATCTAAGCAGTATAGCTTCGTAGATTTTACTAAGTGAAAACAGAAGGCTGATCGGTCTATAATTTTGAGGGACCTTAGGGTCCATGCCAGGTTTTAGAATAGGAATGACTAAAGCATTCTTCCAGCTAGTAGGATAATATTTTAACCTTAGCATTGAGTTAATCAAAACTGCTAGGTAAAATATGAATTTAATAGGCAAATTTTTAATCATGCGATTAGAAATCCTATCAAGGCCGGGTGCTTTTGCAGGGGTGAGATTTTTGACAATTGCAGAAATCTCAGTCATGGTTGTGGTGATGGGTTCCTCAGAGTGTGTATCTGAGGAGAGAAATTCTTCAACTTGGTGTTGGACTTCATGCGTGATAAAGTACGGAGACTTTGGCAAAGAAATAGAAATCCTGGCTTAAAAATTCAACTCCGTACTCTCCAAAATGAGATCAAGGCATCATGTGACCAGTTCTTCCAATCACAATACACGAATTACATCCAGTCCTTAACGACCAATGATAACAGTCTTTGGCGCGCATCAGCTCGCCTACGCAAACACAAATCTAACATTCCGTCCTTAGCTACGGACGCAGCGGTGGCTCACACAGACGCTGAGAAATCCGAATTAATTGCAGATTCTCTCCAAACTCAATTTACACCACATAATGAAGGAATTTTTGCGAACAGCGCAAATTCTTTCCCACAAGATGTTGAACGTTTCCTCTCCTCGCCTTTCGCGAGAGAAATACACTATACATCCATGAGCGAGGTAAGTGAATACATTACCAAGCTCAAACCCAAAAAAGCCCCTGGTATGGACGCTATTTCTAATCGTATGATTAAAAATTTACCCACCAACTATCTATTTTTCTTAGTAATGCTTATAAATTTTATGATACAACATTGCTATTTTCCTCAAAGCTGGAAACAAGCACTTATTGTGCCTATTCCAAAACCAGGCCAAAGCCTTTCTAACCCTCAAAATTATAGACCTATCAGCCTCCTATCCTCGTTATCTAAGATATACGAGTTTGTGTTACTTAAACGCCTGAATGATTTTCTCCGAAATCACAACGTTCTGATTGATGAACAATTTGGATTTCGAGCAAAACACTGCACCACGCACCAGCTGCTGAGGACAGTGGAGTTCATTCACGAAGGGTTTCGTAACAAAATGCTTACTGGCGCTTTCTTTCTTGACATAGCCAAAGCATTTGATAGGACTTGGCATATAGGAATTATTATCAAGCTCATACGACTTGACGTTTCGGCCCATTTAATTCATATAATTAATTCGTACCTCACTAATAGATCTTTCTCTATACGAGTTAATTCTATCATTTCGACACCCCGTCCCATACTCAGCGGCGTCCCCCAAGGGTCACTTTTAGGCCCAATTTTGTTCAACATTTTTATAAATGACATACCAAAATCACCTAGTATCACTCTTGCACTTTATGCAGATGATACGGCCATCCTAGCTCAACACAAACGCCTTGAAAACTTGGTCCAAACCATTCAGAGTTATCTCTCTAGCCTTGAGCACTGGCTCATCACTTGGAAAATCAAAATTAATGTTGCTAAATGTGCTGCTATGATATTCAAACGTAGCCCCCTCCCGTACCCTTCCATTAATTTAAAGTTTTTCGACGATTATGTTCCCTGGTCAAACTCTTACAAGTACCTAGGAGTTGTACTTGATTCAAAATTAACCTGGCGCCTTCACATTGAAAGTGTTCTCAATAAAGCGAAAGGTGCTAGAGCCCAACTTTACCCATTTTTAGCTCGAAAGAGCCAACTGTCAATTAAAAACAAAATTCTTCTCTATACATCAATTATAAGACCTGTCTTCATGTATGCATGTACAATCTGGGGTACTGCTGCAAAAACTCATGTCAAAAAACTTCAATCTTTTCAAAGTAAGACCCTACGTATGGCCCTGAATGCAGCCTGGTACGTCCGTACAGATATGATTCATTCGGACCTAAATATTAAACCTGTAGATTACCATATTAAAAAGCTTAGTCAAAATTTATTCCTCAAAATTGAACAGATTGATAACCGAGCACTTCAGCGGATTCCAGCATACGATCCTGCTATTCGCAGCTCACAGAAGAGACCGAGAGCCGTGATTGGCCGAGAGTTCGGCATCTACCCTCCATCCAAAAGGGCAAGACACGCCCTCTCAACATCTTTTTTCAGTTACTGTGAGCTGGTCGCTTGGTGAAGTGTTCCTGATCGATCGTGCGCGTAAGTAATTTTCGAGTTTGGTTTTTGATTTTTGCAAGTGTTTTCGTGATGGACTTGCCTTTCCGTTGGGGACGGTAGGCTTTTTGGACTGTTGCAATGAATCCAAATTTAGAGTACATTCAGACTTTAAACATAATTAATGATAAAAATGTTATCGAAAATCTTATTGAAAGTGGTTCAGAAGAGGAATTAGATGCTATATCTACCTATTTGCAAATCCAAAAAAATCTTATTGATAGTGGTCAAAAAATAGTTGATCCAGAAGTTGAAAAATTATTTCAGGTTATGGTAGCCAAACTCTTCAGTAAACGGCAATTAAAAAATGTTAAATCTTCAAAGGAAATTGATGAGATTGTAGGAATTGGTCAGATTCTTACCCAACAAAACATGAATAATGCCAATGTGCAAGACAATAACTCTCTTAAGCAGGGCGAAACTTGGATTAAACCCAAAAAACGCACAAGCGTACTTTAAGTGATAGCAGTAACTCATCTGTTACAACAATAAAAAATAGATATTCTACCCTTAGAATAGATGACAGCATGGAAGTCAATCAAACGCCCAACACAAACCCTCAGGATATGGATCAATCAGAAGAAGGCGAATTCATAGCCCCTAGAAAAACTGCAAACCGTGTACCGCCGATTATAATATCTGATGTTACGTCTTGGAAGCCCCTTAGAGATGAAATTAAAAAATTTACCACAGCTATGGAGTGCGTACAAAAAGGTGGAGACATCCACATAAAAGTCAAATCTGACGATGACTATCGCTCAGTCACAAAATTTTTGGATAATAAGGAAATACCTTATCACACTTTTCTCCTACCAAGGGATAAGCCCATTAGAGTAGTAATAAATAAGCTTTCAGTGTATACTAAACCTGAAGAAATATTAGAAGAACTCCAACAATTAAAAATTCCAGTTAAAACGGTTAGACAGATAACCAAAAAGATTGACAATGAAATTGTCAAATTGCCAACTTTCCTTGTAGAAGTCCCACGGACTGTTGAAGGAAAAAAGATATTTCAGGTAACACATATCTTGGACCTTGCGGTCAAAATTACCTCTTTCCAACCAACCCCAGGACACAAACAGTGCCATAACTGTCAGAGATATGGACATAGTCGCTCCCACTGCAAACATAAACCAAGATGCTTAAAGTGCGGATTAAACCATATCACCACTAGTTGTACAAAAGATAGAAATCTTCCAGGAAAGTGTTGCCTTTGTGGGGGACCCCACGTCAGTTCCTACAGGGGTTGCGAAATGCACCCTGACAATATTAAACGTAAGATTGCTGAAAAAGAAAATCAAAGAGATGCCTGAAGACAAGAACAAATCCTCCAGAAAACAACTTAGAGAACTTCCCCCCATTACCGAGTAGGAGAAACACTAACGAAAATGTTAATGAAGCCAGTCCCTCATCAGCCAACCAGAATGAAGCTCACGAAAGAGAACAATTAGGCTCCGCCCCGGATTTCCTGAAATGGATCAAAAATCTATTTACTCAAGGCAAAGCGCTATTTGAACGCTTTTTTAAAGCCAAGTCAATAATGGAAAAGCTCCAAATAGGGTGGGAAGCTTTTGAACTTTTAGCAAATTTAAATTTTGAATGTTAATATTGTAAATAACTATGCAAGCATCCAACTTACTGCCTCCAGTAGTTTAAATTTCGCCTTCTTTAATGCCAACGGAGTTCGCGGCAAGAACACTGAGATCATAAACTTTCTTAATTGCCATGACATTGATATTTTCTTAATTAACGAGACACATCTTCGAGCTAGTGATAAATTTAACATCCAAAGTTATAGAACCTTTAGAAAAGACAGAGAAAATAACAGGGGCGGTGGCACCCTGATTCTCATCAGAAGACACTTGCAGGCCAACTACTTTAATCTCCCAAGTTCTAGTAATATTGAAACTACTGCCATCATAGCTCACTCTCGCACTAATGAACCTATTGTTATTATTTCTGCTTATAATCCCCCGGGACATAATATCAGCAACAGTGACATGAGCATCTTTAGCGGCATTATGCTTCCCACAATACTAGCCGGAGACTTAAACGCGAAGCATCACTTCTGGAACTCTCGACGTGCAAATGCAAACGGGAACTTCCTTCATAATTATGCCCTTACAAATGATTTAAGTATCTTTGGACCAACGGATCCCACCAGATACAGCCATACTGGCAGCGCTGAAGTTCTTGATATTGTTATCACAAAAAATATTGCACAAATTCCCTTCCTACAAGTTTCACACCAGCTAACTTCCGATCATCTCCCTGTCAGATTTACTTATTACGGCTTTGAAAAAAATATTCCACTTAGAAAAATCACAAACTGGGATAAATTCATTCATTCTCTGGAAAAACTACCAGTGCATCCTGCTTTAGCCGATATTACTGACATTGAGTATCAAATCACTAAGGTCAATAATTGTATAAAAAGTGCTCTTGACAAATCTACTAAATATGAAGAACATAAAAAAGAAAAACTTCCAGATAACATTATTGACAAAATTAAGGACAAAAATCGCACCGCTAAAATTTGGCGCCGTACTGCTGATCCTAATATCAAAAGAATTCTTAACAGAAAAAATAGGAATATTAAAAATCTTCTAAGTGAATACGGATCTGATAGTTGGAATAATTTATTAGACTCAATGGACTTCAACCCTGATACAGTGTGGCGTATTGGGAAAGCGCTCAGAAAAACTCATAGCGACAACATTGGACCGTTGCACACCGATACTGGAATCGCATATTCTGAAAAAGATATGGCAGAAGTTCTTGCAACACATCTTGAAAAAACCTTCACGACAAATAACTCACAAGATGAAGATACAGAAGAGGAAGTTTTTAATTTCATTATTCACCTACCTGATAGAACAGATGGACAGCATATTGGTTACACCTCGCCCATTGAAATTCAACACATCATAAAAAATCTGAAAAATAGAAAGGCCCCCGGCTATGACGGGATAACAAATAAAGTGCTCAAAATTCTCCCCAAGGGATATATTGTCCTAATTACCAACATAATTAATGCCTGCATAAGGCTTAACTATTTTCCGCAGCAGTGGAAAATGGCACATATCATTACTTTTGTTAAACCTGGCAAAGATCCAAAAAATGTTAACTCTTATCGCCCAATTAGCCTGCTTCCAAGTCTTAGCAAAGTTTTTGAGCGAGTTCTACAGAAACGGCTGACCAGACACTTGGAAGATAGAGGGATAATTCAAAATGAACAGTTTGGTTTTCGCCCACAGCATAGCACAGTACATCAACTTCTCAATGTTACTGAATTTATTGCCGATTCCTTTTCCAAAAAGAATACTATTGCAAGCTGTTTCCTAGATTTAGAAAAGGCATTTGACAAGGTGTGGCATGAGGGACTCCTCTTTAAGCTATACCTTGCTCATCTGCCTATAAATTTTATCAAACTAATGCAAAGTTATCTAAAAAATCGCAATTTTCATGTCAAAATCAATAATACTTTATCCTCGAGAAAAAGAATCAAAAGCGGCGTCGCCCAGGGAAGTGTTTTGGGGCCAATTCTCTTTAATATCTTTACTAATGATATGCCAATCCCACTAAATTCAAAACTTGTGAAATATGCAGATGACACCGCTATTTTTACAAAATCTTTAAAACCACAGTTTGCAGTAGACAAATTAGAAGAAGCAGTTAACATCATCGCACATTACCTCAAATCTTGGAAACTTAAAGTCAATCTGACTAAATGTCAAATTCTGCTCTTTAGAAGGTATAGAAAATTTACTCCAGTAAACGTAAATATAAAGATAGAAGATCAGCCACTCCCCGTCGTCAATAGTACTAAATACCTAGGTGTCATTTTCGATTCACAACTCTTCTTCAAGGAACAGACTGCATATGCCTTACGGAAAGCTACAGCCGCAAAAATGGCTCTGTACCCCCTCATCAAAAGAGACTCAAAATTAAACATTCAATTAAAGAAAAGAGTTTACATGATGCTGATTAGACCGACACTACTTTATGCAATTCCCATATGGGCTACAGTGTTCAAAACGTACAGACACAAGTTACAAGTCTTTCAAAACAAGATTCTAAGAGAAATAGTTAATTCTCCTTGGTTTGTTCGAAATTTGCAAATACACAAAGAATTAAAAATCAGACCAATTGCTGACCAAATTATTTCAACCTGCCACAACTTTTATAGTAAAATTGAACAATCTCAATATGATCATATTAAGGAACTAATCAATTATGATCCAACACTTGAAAATGCTGCTAAGCGTCCTAGGAGCATTTTTCATAATCCAAGGTGGTGAAACTTGTAAATAGCTGTACATACTGTAAATATTTCCCCACTAGAGACTTTTGTGTTTTTTTTTCAACTTATTTAGGACATAAAAGCTCAGTGGATTATTACTTTATATCATTATTTTCAAGAATTTTATATTTTATTAGTGTTCCTATAAAAAGACTTTGTTAGGGACACACAAACTGAATTAATTATGTGTGTTTCACCATCCCGCCTTCTAAACTGTGACTTATGCTGAAATATTGTGTCTTTTAAAATTATAAGTGTTTCTTAAAAAGTGTGTTTATTCCAGAACTTTGTACAGTGTGAACTGTTTGTGAATACTGTTAATTTATATGACTTTAACATTTCTCGTACGAGAACTCTTGAAATTCACCAGAAATATGTTACTGTTGACTTATTCCTCATTTGAGCCACTCCCACCAGTATAATTACGATCCATTTCATTCTGAACCTGTTTCAAAAGCATACTTAATTTAAATTACTTAATGTTTATTTTTTCAAATGCTTTATTAAGCATACTTTTCAGCTAGTTATATCTTTTGTCACAGCTCGAACAGCTCCCAGATGCTTTCTCACTCTACATGCCTTTGTATTTGCTTCAGCTTCGCCTAGTAGGCGCGGCGTTACACGCCCATTTTTGCAATCATATATACCAACGCCTAAAGGCATTTTTTCAAAAGCGGTGGTTAAAGCAGCAGAGGCTGCTAATTGCCTCCTAATCATTCAAAAGACAAGACAAGACAAGACTCTCAACATCAGTTCCAGCTCCCGCGCCATGAAGGAAGGACGTCTCTTCAGCGAGCTGCCATATAATTGCTTATTTCATCCTCTGCTACTACTATCAAGATCTCCAAGCAAAGTTATCAATCTGTTTACTTAAGAATCACATCTCCCGCAGATTTCAAATCTGCCTAAGAATATTTTCATCGCGATCTCAATAATTATTTGCACTCCCCAACACAAGCCACATGCCAATGAGCCTATTAATCGTAAAATCTCTCCTATCCACTTTTTGCTTTAGTGTTTGTACCGTGTATAAAAAATTATAAAAAACCAAAAAAAGTATAAAATATGAAACACAAAAAAAAATTTAAAATCCTAAAAACTTATAAAAAAATTATGAAACTTAAGTTTTTATTTTCTCATCTCTATCCCTAAACTTTCTCGAGCCTGTGGCTCCCTCTAGTGTGCATCAAGTAAATCACTTATGCCAAATTTTTCCTATTTCTGCTCGCTTTTAATAATTCTGATGTGGAGGTAGATGGTTTTGAACCATAGGAACTCCGAAATTTTTAAATCATTAGCATTGGCAGAGAACAACTTTCCTGTTTAGGGCTATGGGCATGTTGGCTTGCTAAGAACGATCATTCCTCGTGTATAAAGGCGTTAGAGCGTTTTTCCTGTAACAAAATTCTGAAATTACGGCATTAAATGTATCCAAGTCCCATACTGTCAAGATATGCAACTATTAAAGTTTTCATCTTATTAAACTTCATGTTATTATTAAAACTTGAGTTTCAAGTTCATTTCAACCCTGTGTCACAACCCAGGGTTTGCGTAGCAGTTTCGGCTACTACACCACCAAATATTACCGACCTGTGTTATATTTAAAGAAAAATAATGAAGAATCTGCATGAATTCATGAATGTTTCTAGGATTGTGTAAAAGCAATACCTAGAGCCGTCGAATTTGAATAACGTAGTCCTCCAACCAACATGCGCCCGAATTTTGAATTTATTTTATTGTCTGTTTCAAATTTTCTAAAACTTTACCGATGTTTGATTAACGATGTCAACGATTAGCAAGACCAAGCGAACAGAGCGAAGTAGCATCTTGACTCAGGAGAGCTGAAGCTAAAAAGTGCGCAGTTATCCAATACGGAGGCTCACCAAGAGAAGGCTTTGGTTTAGATTAGAAAAGTTTCAGTTCTTAAAGTTAACTACGTCATCAGCGCTACGCAAGCCATGCAAGATGGATTGATCTGGAAATGACGCAGTCCAGAAAAGCTTTTATTACAATTTTTAGAATAAGGAGGGGGAATTAAGAGGTTACCGCTAGTTTAAATTATAACTTTGATTTACATTATTTTTCATCTTACACTTTAATCTGTCGACTGCAATAAAAAAGGGAGTTGCACAAATAGATATTACATTAATTCCGTCTACAAATTTCACTTTGTCGGCAATCCCTGGAAATCGAAATCCCCAAGGAAAACCTTTAACTATAGTTACATGCAGCGATCACACAGCCGGAGACAGACTTCACAGTCAGGGCTAAAGAAAATGCCGTACTTCAGAGTACCCGTACAGTCCCTGTTAAGCCTGAACAGACCGTAGAAACGGTGGTTCTAGTCCTGTGAAGTCATCTATATGATATCCGAATTTTTTGCGATTACAATACTTCCTTTACTTGGTACAAAGAAGTAAAAATACATATGTTTGTATGTAAATAATAAAAACTTCTTGCAATCAATCTTTTAATATAAACTTATTAGTAGACTCACTCTATCAACGAGGGTGCCCTCTGGCAAAGATTCTTTGCCTCTGGTGAGTAGCCAGAGAAAGACTTCAGTAAAGGCCAAGTGGTGAACCTGTTAGGTTGTATGAGACTCAGGTTGTATCAGACTCTTGCTCTGTAATATTCTTAAAATTATATGTGATGTCCGTGTGTAACTTAAACCTGTTAATAAATTATTGTTACACTATAAAAGATTCTTTTATGATCCCATCCAACACAACCCTCCACCTTTATTTCTTACTGAAGCTTAACACACGATGGGATTTCGATTCTGGGAAAGTTTGTTCCCTTGGAGAGAAATTACTAGAAACTATCTTAATCAGGGATTGCATGCAGATGTCATCGGTCGTCAATGGGTTCTTTTTTTCTTTAATTTTCAGCTGTTAAAAAAATCTGTTCACATATTTCAAACAATGCGATGATTCATAGTGCAAAAACTCGTACCTGAGCTTGTTTATTTTTTGACGAGTACGTATAAAAGTTAATAAAATTTGTATCTTCAAATTTTTGAATAAGATTTATAGCACTGTAAATTAATAAGCTCCTTATTTTCTCATGTTTATTTTTAACAGAAATAAAAATAACCATTGTTAAGGAACAAATATATGTATTAGGCAAAACATTTGCGAGTTCTAAAATTCTTGAAAAAACGACGATGGCCTATTTTCTACCATTTCCATCAGTTCTGTTTGTTCTACATGTTCTCTAATTTATCGAAAATGACAGGTTGAAAAGAAGGGAGAGCTTTTATTCAATATTTTATCATTGACCGTTTCCCGGGTGATAAATAAACAAGCGGAAACGGACCAAACTTCGTCAAGGAAGATCGATTTTTTGTGACTTATAAATTGTTAAAATAAGAGTTAACAAAACAAACAACTAGAGTCTCTTCCGTGAGAACAAATCGTTAGCTACCGTTAATAAATGCAGAGCTAACAAATGCAATTCGTGACTATTTAGCGCTTATAGGTATATTTTTTGACATATTGGAATATTTTCGTTATAATGCAACCAAATGCTTCCTTCGAAAGATAAAATGTACACCTTGCAACAATAAGGAAAAAAAAAAGGGGGAAGAAAAAGAAAAGGACAGTCGTATATCTTCCATTCTGCTGGACCTATTGTTTAAATTTAAATTGCGTTTTCCATGTCTCGAAAGCGCGACTTAGGATGTATATTAGATTTATATACACCATTTTTCTAACATAAATATTTTGACACAAAATCGGACTTTTTCTGAAACACCGATTTTTTTCCTTACTTCGATTCTCCGACTCAAACTATGACAAAGTGCTAAGTTTTGTAAAATTCGTGCGAGTAGTTTTTAAAAAAATGAGCTCTCAAAATTTTAGTTCTTCCATGTTAATTCCATAATTCCATGTCTTCCATGTTTCACATTCATTATGAATTTGGTATATATTTATTAATATCTCTTTTTTATTAAACTTATTTGATTCTTCCTTTCACTTTTCGAAATTTAGGTTCATTTCAAATAAAATTCGCCCATTTTTTATTATTTATGTTTAAAATTTGTATTTTTCAATAGTTTTTATAAATTTATCGAAAAATATTTTGAATTATAATCTATGAAATGTTTACCATCCTCTTAAAGTAGATGCATTTCTAAACATACCTGCAAAAAATTAAATTTTTTTAATTCAAAATTTCCCAAGATATGCGTGTATTTAAGTGTATTATTATTTATTTTGGAACGTTTTTGAAGTTAGGCATATTTGTTATAAGCGATAATAAAGCTAAATGTGATTTACGCGTTTTGTTAAAATTATTTCAAAGAATAAACGATGAGCCTTCCCCTCCCCCGTTCATGCACAGTGAAAAGGAAAAGAAAGCAGGTTGCCATAAATTAAGATGTTCGTCAACAGAATTATTCTTGCAAAAAATGCGGCAAAGTAAATTTTTTATATTTTTCCCTAAATTTCTGACTAAAAATTACAAAATTTAGTATAATTGGAGGCTTACAATCGAAATATGGAAAAACAATTGGTATATTATTTCAGAAAAAGTCCGATTTTTGTGTTAAAATACCTACGTTAGAATAATGCTATATGTAAATCTGATAACTTTGAAAGATGGAAAACAGGCAAGTTAAATTTCGACAATCGGTCCAGTAGAATAACAGATAGAACTGTCCTTTCTAGACCAAAGGGACAATTTTTCCTGAAGGACTATTAATTTCGTTCTGGCATTTTGCGTTAAAAACTATAAACCGCGAATTACTTTTCAAATTGTTGCTACGGAATATTATCGCCCTGTATTATGTTTAAATAAATAATGAGGAATCTGAATGAATATAAGGTATGTTTCTCGCATTGTGATAAAACAACGGTACCTAGAGTTATCAAAATTCGTATGAAGTAATCTTCCCTAAAATATGGGCATATGGAAGCCCTAATTTGAATCTGAAATTTGTTTTATTATCGATTTCATATTTTGTAACACTTCAACGAATTTTTGATTAAGAAACTAAACGATTTCAAAGCGAGCCATGGCGACACTGTACGAAAAAAAAAAAAAAAAAAATCTCCAGCGCACGAGACTCTGTATCGTTCCAATTTTACTGCCGAAGTATATGTACTGCCGAAGCGAGTATCGGAAATTATAGAGATATGCTCTTTTTAAATTATTTTATGATATTGCTGTTGAATTGAATTTTATGGTTTAAGTGCGAAGAACACGATATTTGATAAATAAAGGTAACACACAAAACATTAAAAAAAAAAAAAAAAAAAAAAGGCTCTTTTGGGCATAATGTAAAATTTGAAAACTTTCAGATTTTATATATATATGTAAGATAAAAATATATGAATCAAAATTATAGATTAAACTATAAAACATTAATTCTTCCTCTCTATTCTAAAATCGTAATAACTTCTCTGCATTGCGTCATTCAAATTAATCATGCGATCTTACGTAACCGCTAATGCAGGCCTCTTGACCAATCACCAAATAACAAACAAAAACTTTCCTCTTCGCGTGCTTCCATCCTTCATAACTACGCACTTCAGCTTTGCTCTTTACTCTGCTAAGATGTAATTTCGCTGGCTTGCTTTCTATCTTAACAATATATAAAAATGTAAATCTTGTGTGGAAAGGCACGATTAGAGTGCCAAGTGATTGTATACTGTACAAATATCAATTGGAAATAAAAATGGAATTAAAACTGCCTTGACTGCCAAGTTCTTCTACGCAATCAAAATTCTTCTTCCATATGGGTCTAATCACGCATCTACAGTGTTCCGTCATTTCCTTGTGCTTTTATTATGACATATATATACTTCTTTTCTCTCGCAGAGCATCGTGAACTTCGAAGATGCATCGCTGTTGGTCGGCGGAAGCAGGGGTGAAAGAGTTCCATTTCTGAATACACGCGAAATTATGACGTTCACTAGAAGAAACATCACAAGAAACAGTACTCCCATGTCCTTAGTAGGAGTCTCAGAATCGGAATGAGCAACGTAATAGAGAAGTGAAAACAAGTGAACAGGAAAAGTGTCGAGAAAGGGTGAAGGATGCAGAAATCGAACCTCGAGCCTCTGACGAGCAGTTCGAGCCAGGTGTTACCAAGATGACTCACTTCAAAATATGCTTTTGTTTCACATTCATTATGTATAAATAAAAACTTTATCTTTTTTTCATGCGCTCTCATTATTTAATTTAATGTTATTTTGAATGTCTATAAGCAGCGGTTCCCAATCTGCGCTTCCCTCAGAAAGGCGTGAACGTTCGAGGAAAATAAAATAAATAAAAATTAATGAAATTAAAGACAAAAACTACCAAAAAAAAAAGTAGAATTAATTTAAAAAAAAAAAAAAACTAGAAAGTTCATTCTGCCAAGTTAAATTTCGCATCTACTGTAACAGACGTTGTGTCATCTCCTGGATGAGGCGCAAGGAGTGATTGATGCATTCCCCTGTTTACAATATGAAGCGCATGAAATCGAATGCTTTAGATCTGGTAACACGCTGTTTTGTCTAACGTCTTAAGTAGCAGAAATGGTCATTCCGTGCGACTATTGCCTGGTTGTACGAGAATTTCTAATCGAAGCTTTCGCAGGATAACGTTTCATCTGATTTATAAACTTTCTATTAGCTCAATGGGCGTTAACCCAGAAGGGCTATTAATTTCGTTTTGGCATGTTGCATCGAAAACTTTAAATGTCCGTTTCACTTTTCAAATTGTTGTCACCAAATATTAGAGCCCTGTGTTATATTTAAAGAAGTTAAAAAATGAAGAATCTGCGTAAATATATATATATGTTTCTGGCATTGTGATAAAACAACGGTACCTAGAGCCATCGAATTTTTGAATAACATAATTCTCCACCGAAAATGGGCATCTGGAAGCCCTAAGCTGGAATTTGTTTTATTATCGATTTCATACTTTGTAACCCTTTAACGAACTTTTGATTAACAAACTCAACGAATTCAAAGCGAGGGATGGCAACACTGTACAAAAAAAAATTTGCTCCAGCTCGCGGGACTGTGTCGGAAATTCTAAAGATAGGCTGATTTTAAAATTATTTTGTAATATTGCTGTTGAATTGAATTTTATGGTTTGATGGTAATAAATATTTATCGCATGAATAGTGTGTTTTCATCCATAGTAATGATTTTTTTTTATTATTGGGCAGGAAAGTGTTGTCAAATTCATTTTGCCAAGAAAAGTTTAAAAACATTCTCTAATTATAAAGCGGAAATTGAGTTTCTCTTAAGCGAAAGAAATTTTAAAGTAGGTAAAAAAATAATCTGCGAATCATTGTTTTACAGTATAGCAGATCAATTTCAGGCAGTCATACTTTAATTTTTTGGTCATTGATGACAAGATATGTAACTCTATCATTGATACTTACTTTATCTATGTAGCAAAGCTATGTTTGCAGCGCAAAAATAAAACAATGTAATTCTTCTGACGAATGCTAAACAGAAAAATATAAATATCGAAAGATTATGATTTAGAATATCAGTGTTACATAACAATTTTAGAATGCCTGCTAACGCTTTCACAAGAAATGTCCGGTATGAAAGTGCTAAGTAAGAAAAGAGTGTAAGGATCTTAAGTTTTACTAACGTTTATTTTATTTTAAATCTTTACTATCACTTCTTATTTTCTACTTCCGGCCAGAATTATAAGCGTGAAGGAGTTTATGCAAAGTTGTCTGGCGAACGCCAAGTATTTAAGTGTGGCCTTTTTGCCAAGCAGGAGAGAGGAAGCCGTGAGTTCGAAGCAGGCCGCTTACCTTAGAAGTTACGCAGTTGCTACTTTGCCTTCCAGGCTAGAGGTTTTAATCCTCTTGATAAATTAAACGTATTGTAGTGTTCACAGTCTCTGTGCTACATACGCTTCCTGTTATTATAAGGCCAATCTTATTCTAAAGTTAAATTAGAGTTTAGTTTTATTTTGATATCTTTTAAGTTAGACCCCGAGTGGAGGGTCATTGTATTCCGAAGTACGGAAGTCATTGTATATAAAGAAAAAAAAATAAAGGGTTTTGTATACCCTTCGTCTGTATCCTGTCTACTTACTACAATTAGTGAACATAGCTTTAGTAAGCTCTCTGTTCTAGTCAGGTCATTGTATGTTTCCGAAGAAGGTTAGAAGAAACATTGAACCTGATAAGAGGAGAAGGTAGTTAAGCAAAACGAAAACCAAAAAAGCATTCAAAAGCTATAACAGGCTGTTCGCACATTTTTTAGACAATTTTCATTCTATTTACAGTAATATTTTACGTACAATTTTTGTGTTTAAAATGCTCTGCTTGATAACCCTTATTCTTCACTATCTTTCTACAGCGTAATTTCCAAGACAATTGTTGCATAATGAAGACAATATTGTTTATTTTGAAATGTTATTATTACTATTTTTGTTATTATTGTTTATTTTTCAAAAGTGTGTTTTTGTTTTATTATTGTGTGAAGTTTCTAACTATATTTCTTTTCTTGTGTGGCAACAACTCTTCTGTAATTCTTAGATTTGTTCTTTAGGATGTGTGCCAAATCAGATGGCGTAATGTTTCGAAGAGAGCGTCGGTTGACTGTGTGGATGAAACATGTTGTTTCAGAACGTTCTTTCTTTAAAAATATGTAAAATAAATGTTTTGTTTTCTGAACTCGGATTATCCAAACGTTATTTACTTTCAAAAACAATTTTGAAAGTCGGGTATAAAATATGTTCCTGGTAATATCTTAAAATTTTTCTCCAGTCACTTTATTTTTAATTTTCTGTTGTATGAAAAACCAGCAGCGATCATAAATCACTGGTAAAAACTTTCTTTAGATTCTTCGAACCACATAGATTTTTTTCTTATCTTTAATAGTAATAAATGGAGCTCTTTTTATAGCAGTCATTGAAATACACCCAAGATTCATCTATTGTGACAAAAAGACGATGCACATTATGTTTTTTCGTCTTTTTAAGCTTCAAATCTGTGCACACAGAAATACCTTCTAAAAACATGGAAACAACCTCTAAAATTCTATTTATTTTCAAAAAGGTAAAGTTTTGAGAAGCGAGATTTATTCTATCTTCTGCCACAATCTCATTTTGGGAAAATTCTAAAATGGAATCTAAATCTACTCTCTGATTCCTTTCCACTACAGTAGGATTTTGCTCCCCGTCTCTCTCAGCTCTGGCCTACGACTTCGATAGGATACGATACGATTCGGTACGATCTACAATATGACCTACGATACTTGGTAGCGTTTTCATACTCTTATTCTTCAGATAAAGAAGACTTTACTAAGGGAAACAGCATGGAACTTCGGTGTCTTCAAGACCTTCAGGTGAACTTAATTTCGTTTCTAATAAATCTTAAAGTTTTCTCAACGATGTTTTCTCGGTATTTTGTGTTTGAAGAACTAGAGTTAACAATCCCTAACATACAATTGCGTGTGTCCGGGTTCGTAATGGATTGAATGTACACAGAACCGATGACAGCTTGGTAACATTTATTTTCCCAAAAGAAACAATTTACAGTTATTGAACATTCTACAAAAGTACTTGTACAACTCTTCTCAGTATGGCAGAGCACAGTTGCCAAAAAAGTATTCTCCAAAAAAAACCATCGCCAGCTTAACGATATCTCGCTAGTTAACACTTCAAACAAATAAGAATGTTAAACACAATCATGCAAAGCGCATTTAAAGAGCGAAGCTCGCGCAGAGATCTCTGAGTATTTCGAAGTCAACTCTGAACTAAAAACAGAGAACTGATGCTCTCTGCGGTATTGCACAGTCCGCCCACCCCCCTCGTCGAGAAATTTCCAGTGCCTTCTATTTCGCGAAATTACTGGAAGGCAGCTATATAGTTGGCTATATATAGGGATGGATACAGTTACAATTATATATGCATTTAGGCCAATTACAGTTATTACAAAGCAAAATATCGCTAAGTTAACGACTTTTGGTCAAAATTTGGCGACAAAAATTATTCGCAAAAAAATCATCGCCAGCTTAGCGATATCTCGCCAGTTTAGTGAAATAGCCATTTTTCTCAATGTTAAATAAACTTGCTTCTGTAATATTTTTTTTTCCGCCAAAGCTTCAGTTTCTTAAGGCAGTTTATGTTGCATTATGTAAAATTCGTTTCCAAATTTGAATTAGTAATTCCTTGTTTCCAAAACGGTTGCTTAATCCCTTTTCATATCTGGCACTTGCCGGCGGAAAACGTTTTATTCCTCTGCTGTGCTGCCTTTCTCCGTAGCTTGACATACGTAATAAATTTAAGGTGCTAATTTCAATTTGGATTTTTATCGATTTATTGAAACTGTACCCAAAAACATAGCCACTTCCTAATATCTCCATTAAGTTATGGGCAGTTTGAAAAAGTGATACTAGAAACAAAAACAAAAACAAAAAAAAAAAAAAAAAAAAAATTGGAATTGGAAATAAAAGCAAAAGTTTACTACATCTTTAGAACAACAGCATCGCTAAGCGCGATCTCCTAATCATAACAAAACTAAGAGTTGTGAGAACTTATTAACTAAATTATGCACTATTATTTGTTTTCTTATTTTTTAAACATACTTTAACACAGTTGAATTGTGGGGTATCTCAGTAATGAATTTTTCGTTAGAATGTGGAAGCAAGGGAGGAAAAAAAAATTTTCTCTAAAGCTATTAACTATTTCAGTTCCCCCCCTAAAATACGCCAGTAATCAATATAAATATCCGATTCATCGATTTCCGACTCAAGTAATTTTTCATGGATGTCTTTAGGAAGAGTTCTTGTTTCATTTTCTCATCACAGTCTATCATCAATTTAGCTTTTTCATTAATTAATTTTTAACTTAGAGGCTTTATTTACGACATCTATCTTTCTCAGATTCATGACGAGCCTTAGTAAATAATCCCCGATCCTGTGTTGTATTTTTCCTTAAAACTTCCAACTCAAAACTCAAAATATTTATTCTCCTTCTCAGTATTTCCTCTATATTTAAGCTTCAATTTAATTTAAAATGAAAAATCAAATATTTAATTATACAAATGCAAAACAAAAGCTTCGTTCATTTAAAGGAGAATACTCAACCATTTCTACACTTGTTTGGATTCATAAAAATCTGTCCTCATTAAACACAATATCTCGAAATAAACAAACAAACAAACAACAACAAAAATAAGTAAATAAATAAATAAACAGTTGAAATGACTCACTTGCAACTGCATCCTGTCTCCGGACGCATATTTCACAAGTGCACATCAGCGTAGCCACTGAGGGAGGAGTTTCGAAAAGTGGACCAATTGGCTTCTATTACCCTTATGACGCTAAATCTTCGTGCATGTGAGCATATGTTGTTTATGTTTTAATTTGCATTTGTTTCCCAGTTATAAATGTACGGCGTAATAGCAGAAAATCTCGTAGTAATTTCGTTTTATGAGTTTACTTAATTGCTGACATTTCACTTTCGCGATTTTTATCACGCATTATTATTTGGATTATGGTTCTTTACATTAAGAAAATGACTCACGCTACAATTAGCTTCGAATATTACACATTTACTAACACCTGTGGATTAACAGAATTCCAGTGTATAGGTTTTTTAATTGAGCTGAGAAGGACTGAAAGTGTTTGCTGAGTATTTCTTGTGTAAACAGTATATTTAAGAGTGAGCAGTTTTTAAATGTGAAATTTAACACACTAAATGAATACAAATGCAAATTAGTAAAGTTCACTTTGAATAAAATTCTGCATTGGCTACTACTATAGAACATCTTTTTCATATAGATTGCAGTAAAAAGTGCTGACTTCTATTTACATATATAATTGGTGTAAATATTTTTCTCATATGCATAGTTTTATGTAAAGATAGCATTTGGGATCAGATGTTCATCACATATTTCTTTCTTCATCTTATTTACCTTTTATTAAGTAATATTTCACATGGATATTTTTGGAGTGTCAAATATGTGTTTGTATTTATTTCAAATTCTTTCAACCAGATAGTGAAATCTTCAGAATTGTTTATATTTGATCTAAATTTACAATGAAGACTTTCAGAAAAAATCGACGTTGCTTTAATTATTCTGTACAGAAAATTGCGTGGCAAAATATTTTCAACCATCTTGTTTAAACCTTAAAGCACGCGAAAGGTCATGTGACATGACAGAAATATTACTGTATGCCCATTGGTCCAGCCTAGAAGCCACTCCCTCGGTGGCTACGCAGATGTGCACTTGTGAAATATGCTCTCCGGACGCTAGATGTTTCGGACGTCCGCCGGCACAAGAACAAATAGTCCATTCAAACAACAAAGTTCGAAGTAGATAATTTTTATTATAAAATTAACTCACTCGACGTTTATGACATAAAATGTTTATACTGCATTATTCTTTTAGCTCTCATTTTGCTCAAGCTAATAAATTTCAACTTCTAACATTCTACTAACTAAATTATTCTCACACTAATAAACATTCGTTATGAATATTATACTCATGTTTTGTAAACATATGTAGGATTTTTTCAACTCAGAACACAAGCTGTAACTACATTTCTACTGTCCTGTATGAAGTAAAGGAAGTATTGTAAAGGCGGAATTTGCGGATATGAAATTTCAAAGGAAATATCTATTTTGACCGTTCCCGAATGCATTTTGAGTATTCTTTTGCATGACTTCTGTATATAATCTTCTGTATCTGTATCTGTTTAGAATAAAGAATTCTTCATCCTAAAACGGATTGTAAAATTAACACAAAGTGAATTCTTCCGTGACGTCTGTACCTCGCATAACTCAAAAACGATGAATCATAGAACGTTGAAATTTTTATGCAATATGGGACTGCTATAACATCTAGTTGTGCACCTCTCTTTTCTATTACCGTCTACAATACCAAAAGTTATGTATGCATATAATACTTTTGGTACTGCTACTTTGGATTACATGCATCTCTTTGGTAAAAATATTTATGTATATTATATAGGTATATTATATAGGCTCGATACTTACTACTTACTTCATAAATGGTTGAAGCATTTGGTATCTAAGGGCTAATAATAAACTAGCCCAACTGATAACTAACTTAAATATTTAATGAAGATATTTAACAATTTATACACACGATGAAAACGGACGACAAGAACACAAATATTTACAAGAAAACTCAAAGTGAGACAAACAAAAATCACAGTGAAGAAAAATAGAAAAACGTCCTTTCATCTGTTTAACGCGTCTTTAGTTTGTGCGTTACAGATCTCCTCTTTTGTTATCTCCTCTTTGTCTATCGTCCTAGCGGCCTCGCCTAGGACGATAGAAGATATAAATTATTTTCCACACAGAGTTCTATCGAACAGCAGGCAGAGCAATCTGTTAGACGCAAAAAATGGCATCACTCACACACACACTCACATATACAGGGTGAGCCAAAAGTTCGTTAAAACTTTAAAGATTCATAAAAAAGGAAGAAAGTATGATAAAGAAGGGCGGTTTGCAAGAAAGGGCTCACAAGGAAGCCGGACGTTTTTAGCAGCAGAAAATTTTTTAGTTTTAAAAGTCACTGGGAAAAGGCGCTGAAGAACCGAAACACAATGAACAGGACAACAATAAGCACCATTCATTTATTCTTCCAATAACAACTGTTCAACATGACCTACAGAAAATTGTACGACACAACTGAGGAAATTCATAACGTCTGTTACAGTTGAATGCAACATGTCGGCATGAATTGCGAAAACCTAGAATCTTTGTGTTCGGCGGATGTTGAAGGGGATGAACGGTACACAAGTGATTTCAAATAGCCCACAACCAGAAGTCGACCGGAGTCGCGTTAACCAGAAGTCACGTAATCGTGGAAGCCATTCGATCTTGCCACCTTGACTGATCACTCTGTCTTCACCAAAGATACGCAATAGGAATCGTTTTACTGGATTGACAAAGTGTGACGGTGCGCCACCTCTTCGATTTAATGCGGGCACGACTTTGTCACCCAAAAAAGTAGGAGAACTGTGTACGTTTTCCAGCCAGATGTGGGACACGGTTCTTCAAAGAGGAAGATAAGATGAAGCCACACCAGACTGTCAACTTGGCTGGACGCGGTGACTTTGAGGATTCGACGTCACGAATATTCACAAGGATTCGACGTCGCCCATGTACTAGTGTTCTAAGTGTTGACATCCCCGTGTGCATATTTCACAAGTGCACATCAGCGTAGCCACTGAGGGAGGAGTTTCGAAAAGTGGACCAATTGGCTTCTATTACCCTTATGACGCTAAATCTTCGTGCATGTGAGCATATGTTGTTTATGTTTTAATTTGCATTTGTTTCCCAGTTATAAATGTACGGCGTAATAGCAGAAAATCTCGTAGTAATTTCGTTTTATGAGTTTACTTAATTGCTGACATTTCACTTTCGCGATTTTTATCACGCATTATTATTTGGATTATGGTTCTTTACATTAAGAAAATGACTCACGCTACAATTAGCTTCGAATATTACGCATTTACTAACACCTGTGGATTAACAGAATTCCAGTGTATAGGTTTTTTAATTGAGCTGAGAAGGACTGAAAGTGTTTGCTGAGTATTTCTTGTGTAAACAGTATATTTAAGAGTGAGCAGTTTTTAAATGTGAAATTTAACACACTAAATGAATACAAATGCAAATTAGTAAAGTTCACTTTGAATAAAATTCTGCATTGGCTACTACTATAGAACATCTTTTTCATATAGATTGCAGTAAAAAGTGCTGACTTCTATTTACATATATAATTGGTGTAAATATTTTTCTCATATGCATAGTTTTATGTAAAGATAGCATTTGGGATCAGATGTTCATCACATATTTCTTTCTTCATCTTATTTACCTTTTATTAAGTAATATTTCACATGGATATTTTTGGAGTGTCAAATATGTGTTTGTATTTATTTCAAATTCTTTCAACCAGATAGTGAAATCTTCAGAATTGTTTATATTTGATCTAAATTTACAATGAAGACTTTCAGAAAAAATCGACGTTGCTTTAATTATTCTGTACAGAAAATTGCGTGGCAAAATATTTTCAACCATCTTGTTTAAACCTTAAAGCACGCGAAAGGTCATGTGACATGACAGAAATATTACTGTATGCCCATTGGTCCAGCCTAGAAGACACTCCCTCGGTGGCTACGCAGATGTGCACTTGTGAAATATGCTCCCCGTGTAGTGTGAAGTGCGCCTCATACATGCAGAAAACGTTGAACAACCACTGAGGTTCGCTTTCAGGTCTTGCACACACACACAGATCGTATTTTATTCTCGAGTGTCAAGATGTCGAAACATCTTTTTACTCGACTTCTGATAAAGATCGGGTGGGAGGAAAAAGAGAAGGGTGAAAGGAATGTGGGAGGCGAATGAAAGAGAGTGAGGTCCGCACTAGCGGCGGCGAAAAAAGGGGGTGTGTCAAGTTCAGTGTCGTTATAAGATGTAGCCGCGGGTGGTAAAACCGCAGAGTCAGTTTGGCGTGAATGAGTCAATTAAGATTGTAATTCTTATGTGGGAAGGACGTCACAAGGGTAACGATGTTTTTCTCTGGGACGCGGGGAGTGTCTGAGATTGCTAATAAGGCTATTACTGTGGGTTTGTACTGAATAAAAGAAGTTGACCGCTAATCGTTTAATATACTCTTGAATAAGTTCGATTCGAAGGTCTCTGTGAATATACATGTTGGGAATATACCAAGGAGCATTGATAATTTCTCGTAGAATTTTATTTTGTAGAATTTGTAATTGCTTAATATTGGTTTTAGCTGCATGTCCCCAGATCAGTGCTGCATAAAGAAGAGCTGGGCGCAGTATGGAGCGATATAGAATTAATTTGTTTGTAGTAGATAAGTTACTTTTTCTACCAAGAAGAGGCCGCATAGTAGCTGTGGTGATTTAAAATTTTTGTACTACGGATCGGAAATGGGTTCTGAAGGTAAGTTTTTGGTCAAGGGTGACTCCAAGGTATTTGGTTTCATTAATCCAGTTTATTTCTTCATCAAATATTTCAGGGGGTGGAGGATAGTATTTCATGTTTCCTTTACGGAAAATTATTGCCTTAGTTTTATTTCAGTTCTTGCCATAGCACATTCTGCAAGTGAATCATAACTGTGTCTCCCGATTCATGCAATGATTGCAGTTAATAGGAATAGAAATGCAATATCCCATGGAGGATACTTCGAATCGTTACTAACCCTCCAGGCGGCAAGGCCGTATATATGCGTTCGAAAATAATGGCTCTTATAGCGGCAAGGCAGCATATATGCGTCCAAATATTTTGGTCCTCATGGCGGCAAGGCAGCATATATACGTAAACCTAAATTATGGCACGAAACGGCAAAGCAGCATATATACGGCCTGTCTCAGAATGCCCTCCCCTCACTGCTCTTAATGTAAACTGACAGGTGATAATTTTTCTCTGCGGGAGGTAATTGAGGAGAGGAAACTATCTATTCGCTAGGGGCAAATGGGTTTTATCGTTAGGTTTTGAATAACAGTTCGAAATAAATAGCTCGTTCAAAACTTCCAGCTGTTCCAGCTGTTCTGTGTTTATACCAGCTATAGTAAACTTAAATGTTTATATATAAATGTAAAGAGAATTTTCATTTTCCAGCCTAATTATTCTCCAAATTTTAGATGCAGTTTGGCAAAATGTAATTGGAATTAAAATTAAAATTGCAAGAAACTGCAACAATATTTTGAAATATGTGATTTCAATTATATTGCAATTGTAATTAGCTTCGCAATTACAATTAGAAAGTAAGTACTTTTTAAATGCAACAATAATGTATGTAATTGCATTTTAATTCTTAAGTCTTACAATTACAATGCAATGATAATCACAAACATTATAATTATATAATCTAATTACAATTAAAAATTTTATTGCATCTAATCACAACTACGGTAATATAGCTAATTACAACGTAATTTTAACTGCAATTGTTGGTAATTATAACTACGTAATTAGGAAAGTAATTGTCTCTGATAATTAGAATTACTTAACATAGTGAAATTATGATCATAATTGTAATTCTAAGTGTAGTATGCAATTGTAATAAAATTATGCAATTACTAAGTAGTTATAGTTACAAAGTAGCTGTTTTTTTAATTACAATTACAATTTACGTAATTTCATTTAAATTACAATTACTCTATATTTGTGAAATCCAATTTCATATTCAATGCAACTGCAATCATATAATCTAATTACAATTAGACTGTCATTCTAATTCCAGTAAGTAATTATAATAATGTAATTAGGATAGCAATTGTTTCTGATAAAAGCAGTTACGTAGCCCAGAAAAATCATGATCTTAATTCCAAATGTAATTGCAGAATGCAATTGAAAACACATAGTAATTGGAATAATATTATGCAATTAACTTGCAATTACAATGTAACAATTTTTAATTACATATACAATTTACTCATATGCATTTTAATTATAATTGCATTTTAATTGTGAAATCTAATTGAATAAACAGTATAACTGTAATTTTATAATCTAATAAAAATTACAATGCAATTGTAATGACCTCTTAATTAAAATTGCGCAGCAGATGATTGTAACTATTTAATCAGAAAAACAACTGCCCCTTATAATTTCAGTGATATAGGCTAAGGAAATCGTGATAATTTTTGAAAATTACAGTCAATAATATTATATTCGAAATGTTTCTGCATTTTGGATAATGAGTTTTTAAATAATACAACGGGATAATCACCTATAAGAAAAATATTAATATTTTCTGTCATGTCTTCTGAATCATCTTACATATATTGTAGTTTGTGGTACCAGCATAAATAGGAGTTTATTTAAAGGAAATATTTTATATAGACCGAAATGCACATAACGTTAGTAAGCAAATATGTATGTTTATGATCTTTGATATACATGTGAACTTAAATTACAAGATTAAGGGAAAGCAAGCAAAGAGTTTATGCCAGTGCAAAGGGATGTTTTCGCAAAGGATTTGTTACGGGACGCTTGTCTTGTTTACATTACACAAGAAATAAATCATAAAAATTACATTTATTCTTTTCTTTTCAGAAAGGTTTAGTTTGGTTTATTTAATTATGGCAAAGCACACTAGGGCTATCTGCCTATGAGGAGGGATGCCTTCGTGGAGGATTTTCTAAGGAAAACTGTCTCGTTTACACGTTACACATGGGGAAAACCACGAAAACACCCATGCAGCCAGCCCGTTCGCGAGATTCGAACCTCGGACCGAACTACCAGTGTTCAGCGACTTTACCGCTCGGCCGCTGGTGGGTCTCTTTTCAGAAAGGAGATCATCAAGGACTAAACTAAGCCTCATAATTTTATCTAACCTATTGCTTTAGCTGGTAAAAAAGGATTCTGATCAGCAATCAGTATGCTTAATTGCTGTGTGTATTAGACATTTTGCTAAATCCATTTATTATGAATTACCGCCCAGACAGTAAAGCGGTTCGTGACTCTGGTTGCCGTCCCGAAGAGCCTGGGTTCGAATCCAGGATAGGGCATGAATGTAATTTCTTCGTCCTCTTCATAGGTGGCAACGGTGGTTCACGTATTAGTTCCCTCCTTAATAATATGACCGGCCTTAGTAGTGATCAATGTCTATAAACGGCTACTACCTGCCATTGGAAAAAAAAATTTACGAATTGGTCTTTTATTCAACATAACACACATTTTCCATAAATAGTTAAAATGCATTATTCAGTTACAAGTGAAAGTACTTGCATGAACTATTTTCCATCATTGTTTCACGTAAGAACAAATAAAAGTACAATTTTCTTATGCACCTGTGATTGTCATATTATTTGGATTACGGTAAAGACTGCAAAGATGCTTCTGTGGAGGACTTTCTAAGGGAAACTGGCTCATGTTCACATCACCCGTTAATAAAAGCAGAAAAAGATCTTTACTTGATTGAATGCAACGAAACGTTTAAGAAGAATGATGTACTCATAGAGAACTTTCTAAAATAAAATTATTTGTATTCATGTTACACATAAGGAAATCCACGGAGCTATCTAAACATTTAGATTGTTTGCCAAAATGGGCATCCGATTTGAACTAGTAGTATTCAAAAGACGACTTATTACTCTACTGAGCGAAAAATCTAATTGCTTTTGAAGTTATATTGTAATTCGAACAATCATTGTATTACAATTATTATTTTTTTTGCCCAATGGCAGATTGTGAACAGTTACAGTGCAACACAGTCCATTAATCTATACAAGGCCAGAAGTTGCAGTCACTTTATTATGGAGGCATCTAATATGTGGGCCACCATCGCCTCCTAAGGACAAACAGTTAAAGCCATGCCTTCTCCGGGATTCGAACCCAGGCCCTTCGGTATCGCAGTCAGGCTTCCCTAACTACTATACCATCTAGGCGGCACAATTACAATTATAACTGCATTAGTTTTAGTTTTAACTGCATTAGTTGTAGTTTTAACTACAATGAATTACCAGCTTTTCTCAGTCAATAACAGATAGCTTAAACTTTAAAGATAAATGGAAGGTCTTATAATTTGTCGAATGGCAATATTCTAAGAAAGTGTAGTCTCCAGGATGGTCGAAGTTTAATTACAGTCTTACATTTCGCATACTCGCAGCACTTGCCCAAAGGCTGTTCCAAGATTATTTCTGTTCACCTCATCCATTAATTTTGGAGCAGAATCATGTCTAGAGACATTTTTTTCTGAGGACAGTATTTTATATAACAGAAAAAAAAATAATAATAATGCGTCTCCCTCAAGGTGCAGGAAACAACAAGTACTGATAAATTTAATTGAAATTACAATTATAATTTTAGTTAATACAAATACAATGTTACTTTAACGGTTAGAAATACATTATAGTTCTAATGGCAAAAATATCAAATGAGTGTTATAGATTAGTATACTTTTACTTATCACAATATTAAACTTTTAATGCCGTTTTATTTTATTTAGCTTATCACAATATTGAGCTTTTTAATACCGTCGGTACTGAAAAAATGTTTTACTACTGTCATGAAATGTATATTCGATAATAGTTTCTCATTGATGTTTTTCTTATATATTTTTCTGCATAATTCATAAATGTTTGCAATGGAAATAATTCTGAGGCTTTTATAATACTTCTAAATTTTCATGAAATAAAGTTCCATTAAAGTTTACTTGAAGGAGACTCTTAGTGCAAGCACTCGAAAAGAAGTTATGCTACATTTACATATTATGAAACGGTTGAATGTACAGTATTTATTTGTAACAGCGGTGCTCAATATATCGCGTTTTCTGAAAGAATGCATATGTTGCCTAAAATCGAATTTAAATCACTATAATCAGAATAATTGGCTAAAGTATTAAATTGTAATTTTTACAGCATCAATCGAATTAGTGGATTTTATTGAAGATAAAAATGTGTTGATATTGACAAGGTATATTAGTTTTTGTACTATAATGAATGCTAGCTAGTAGCTATATGAATATAATGAATGTACTATAATGAATGCTACCTAGTAGATACTCTAGTTAATAGCTAGAGTAAAACTCAGGATATGGTAACATTAAATAAATAAATAAATAAAATTTTTTTAAAAAAAAGAAGAAGCAGAAAACGAAAGCGAAAAGGAACTGAATACATTCGGAAAGAGAAGGCTTACTATGGTGAAACATTAGAAACGTGTAGACAAAGTGTTAATACTATATGTTTTGAGAAAATACTAAGGACAAATTAAAATACATCATAGCTACGTTTGGTGCTTTCTATATTATTTGTATCAATATTAATATAAGTATAAAATACTTAAAAAATAGGTATTTTCGAAACTTTAAAGGAACAAAATTGCAGTCTGAAAATTTATAGCAGCGGAACTTTTGAAGTAATTTCATGCCTTCTGAAGGTCGCCATGAACATAACAATTTATAACTGTCAGCTTTTACAACTAGGAATCAGATAAACTCTATTGTCTGGTAAACCGGACTGTCTAGTAATGTTTTCGGTACTGTCTAGTTTCCGGGAATGGCGATGTATGCAAGCTTTTTCCTCTTTCTGCCCTAAGAATAAACAGCTCATAGGGGAATTCTGAAAAATATATAACCCTTTCATATATGTACTCATACCCTGATATTCACAATAGCGTTTCTTTATTTAGATAGCTTTGAGCATGCAAATTCAGTAAAAATCAGAAAACAAGTACCATACTTATAACAAAGCAGGTTATCTCAGTAAATGAAGGGAATTAAGTACCGGCGATGGCAAGATTTTCCCATGGTTTGAAGACTAAAAGTAATTTATTCCTTTCAGAAAATTTTCTCGGAAAGCAAATCATCACTTACGGATAGAAGAATGTTCTAAGAACTACGAGATAAATTTATAATGGGAATAAAAGAATGAAAGAAATCGGAAACTCTTTTCTAGTAATCATTTTACTCCTCGAAAGTTGGTTTCAGTATCACCTTTTTAAGGAAATGACACATGAAATGGATTTCAGAAACTGAATCTCGAAATCATTAACTATCCAATATTCTGCATTTGTAAATATTTATTTAATTTGCATTTCAACCAAATGTTGAAAACAAAGCGGAAAAAAATCTCCTTACAAAAGGAAAAAAAAAAAAAAAAAAAATTACCTTTTTTTTTACAGTGATATTCCATTAAATTATATCAGAAAATCATATCACTGATGGATGCAATAAATACTAATTTCAGACATGTTGCCTGTTTATGTTGTTAACTCTCTTTTGCAACTGAACACCGGTAGTTTTGCCTAAATTTGAATTCCGGCGAATGCGTTCATTGCTTGGTATTTTGGTGAATTTTAGGTTGAATATATCAAACCAGTTTCCCTGAAAAAGTCATCTACAAACGCATCCTTTTCCTCAAGCAGGTGCCCATCGTATGCTGCCTGACGAATGTGCAAGAATTTTTCTTCTTTTACACAGCTTTCATGATCATGTATTACCACCAGCGGCCGAGCGGTAAAGACGCTGAACACTGGTAGTTCGGTCCGAGGTTCGGATCCCGCGAACGGGCTGGCCGCATGGTCGTTTTCGTGTTTTTGTCCATGTGTAACGTGTATACGAGCCAGTTTCCCTTAGAAAGTCCTCCACGAAAGCATCTCTCCATTTAGGCTGATAACCCGTGTGCTTTGCCTTGAATAGCACCATACCAATAATACCATAATCACATATTATATTATTGAACATTTGTAATTTGCAAAACTATAAGTTATGGAAAACTCAATGACATATTTATTTAGATAAATAAAAAGATAAAAATTAAATGCGTCATCGACATCATTTTGTTAGTAATATCATTATATAATCTATTGTACTTTTTTTTTTTTTTTTTTTAGTGTACTGGGGAATTAAAGAAAATTTCTCAAAAGTATCATCATGTTTTCGTAAACTGATATATAGTGTTAAATTATTATATTAAATTTCAGTTTATTATAGCAGAAATCGTAAATAGCTGCATTATGTATAGCTCTTGCTTCGCTGAGCTTTCAGAAGTTAATCTGCGTCCATCCGCATAATCGAGGAGCAGGTCGATTTGTTTCTCAGTGCAATCGCTGTGGGATCTTAATTCTACTGACCGATGTTCTATAAATTTAAAATATTTTGCCCTGCCTAAATTCTGTAGCTCTCTACATTCTGAAACTTTTGCCGTTGTCAAGTGCCAAATTCTTAGAATTTCGCCATCCCTAAATTTTCTTGTTCGATGCCTCTTTAAATTCTAAGAATTTTTCAGCCATTAATCTGCCTCCTGGCCAGACGTGTTTTTCGATGCCACATATGTCACTGAAAAAGTTGAAAAATCGGAATTTTAAAAGCAAACTTCATACTTTTCATCAAATAAATTTTATCGATTAGCAGTGCTATAGAAGCATTAAAACATTTATGTAATAAATACACAAATACTTCAGAAACATTTTTTTCTCTCTACTGAAGAAAGGCCTGTCTCTGACTACCTGCGAATTTGATTAAGTTTTATCCAAAATCTACGTCAAAGCGTTTCTTTTTGGCCTAATATTAAATTTTACATTGGCATGTTCCTGTCCCTGCTTGATGTTGACAAGATTTATTCAAAACTTACTGTTCTTATTTTTTATTTTAAAACAAACAATTTAAATGGAAATCCTCAGCTTGCTTTTATTTATTTAAATAATAGCATTTGATAATGTGAATTGAGATCAAGAAGTGATTTGCGTATTTGAACCCAAAAAAATGTTAAACACCAATTTTGAAGCTTTTGTTTTGGTTTGCTTTATTTTTCCTTCAAAGCACGCGAGAGCTATCTGCCTAAAGGGAGAAATGCCTCCGTGGAGGACATTCTAAGAAAAACTTACTCGCGCCCACATTATGCACAGAGAAAACCACAAAAATTCCACTTTGAAAGGTAAAAGTGTCTAATTTTTTAGAGCGAGATTTTCCTAACAATGAATTTTAGCAATTTAATACAAGTGCTATATTTAATTAAGAATTAAAACAATGTTCTTTTGTGATTAACTTAAGGTAACTCTTTCTGTCAAAAATAATCATATGAAAATGCACCGAATTTCAGTACCATGTAATTTAGTTCGGAAACTGAGAGGTATCTGTGACTTCTTGTCTATATGTAGAAAAATTTTTAATAAGGTTATTATAACTGAAATTTGTTTCAAAATATTCAATATTTCATAACTTCTATCAACCAATAAATGCGATAAAGGTAAACTCACCTTTTATAAATATGAAACAAGATAAACGAAATAAATATGTGGTAAAATGAATTACAAACATTATGTCGAAATGACTGACACTGAGCATGTGTTTGTTATTTTAATAGTAATTTAATTATCAATTACATGTAGCTTTCAATAGGAATTAGGTATTTTAAGCCTCTTATAAATTTTTTCTTAGCGTTAAAGCTCGATAACATGAATCAAAAGCAGAAAATTAGTTAAACTACACTGTCTCACTAGTCGTAAGATTATATTACTGAAATATGCATATAAAAACAAATTAACATTTTATAAACGTACATTAAAATACCGAAAAGCAATAAAAATCAATAACATTTATACTTAAAAAGCAACAAAGCCGGGCTCATGTGAATCACTAGAAGAGGCGCCAAATTGGCTATACGAATTCGAAAATTACTTTAATTATTAGAGGAAATAAGCTTCGTCAAACTTAAATCAATAAAACAAACCAAAAAAATTGCAAGAAAACCTAGAAATTAATGCAATATGCATTTCAGTGTTAATTATTATTTATCAAAAACGAATTTTTTAACGTTTTCATTTGAAAATTATAAATAATTGGCTACATTATTTCTCTGAATTTATAAAACTACGATTAAAAAATACTTTAAGAATTATGGTATAATTATGCTATAAGAGTTATGACATTTTGATTTAATACAATTACTTTTGCTTAATACAAGTGTAGCTATTTTTATATTTATATGGACGCGCATTGACCTTTCTGCCTCAGGTGAAAATTTATCTTGGCACGGCTCTGATAAGCAATTAAGATTAGAAATATGCACAAAATTAGTAACAAGGCAATACAAAAATTCCTTTTCTGTTTTGGATTTCCAGAAAAAAATATCTTTTTTCGTCTAACCAAAGCATGGACACAAAACGTGTTCCTTCCTCCGTAAGGGCAAAAGCAGCCCATCTGCTTACTCGCCTCTAGGCGGTAGTCAAAGGACAGTAGGAAACCATCACTTAAGTGAAACGACTTGTTGATCGCCCTTCATGAAGGGGGGAAGAAAATCTAACAAAGGCCGTTTTCAGGACAATTTTGGTTCACAGTAAATGAAAAAAAAAAATTGTAAACATGGTTAATTTTTACTGCAGTTTTCGAGACGTAAATAGATTTGAATGCGAGCCGCCCGGTGGGCTAAGGAACATCCAATATCCCTTCAGCTATTCGAGCACTGCTACTCTCAGTGGATGATTCCTACTCTATACCATTCATAATGGTTTCCACCGCAGTAATTCACACACACACAGATCGTATTTTATTCTCGAGTGTCAAGATGTAAAAACATCTTTTTACTCGACTTCTGATAAGAATCAGGTAGGAGGAGAAAGAGTAGTGTGGGAGGCGGAAAAAGAGCTCCAACGAAGGTCTTCTACTTCGTGGCCATTCCTCCAAAGAGCTTCTTCGAACCATTTGACAAGCTTCAGTATTCCAGCACACGGTATGGGGCCATTCTTTGTTTTCAGTCCTTTCGCCTTGCGAAATTTTCGCAACGCAACAGTTGGTGACTCTCCGTTCAAATAGAATAACTTCACCGACAACGCTCGCGCGAGTAATGATAACATTCTGAAAGCGAATGAAAAATCCTAATGTATCACGATTTTTTTATTGTAAGATTAGTTTTCATAATTCTGCTGCATTTCTCCCATATCAGCTCCCTCTTCTGGTGACATTTTTAACTAATGTTTTCTGCTGCTAAAAAAATCCGACTTCCTTGTGAGTCCTTTCTTGTAAACCGCACTCCTTTCCCATAATTTCTTCTTTTTTATGAATTTTTAACGAACTTCAACGAACTCTCTATCTCTCTCGATATATATACAGGGTGAATCACTACCAGGTCGACAAAGTTGCTGGGTGTATAGGGGGTATAGAGAGGACTCGGGATCACATAGGAATGCAGGGTCGCAAATGCCGCAGTTGCGAGCTTTGATGCAAAGAAGCAGAGAAAAAGAACAGACACAGCAACACATTAATCGGACAGAAAACATTTTATTGAAAGGTTGTACTGTAACAGGTGCCAGAAAAGGTTAGTGCAGTGTGGCAATACCATTTTTTTTCTATGACGATGTTGTGGTGGCCCCTGCACTTTTTCCTGTCCTGTCCTGTAACAGGTGTTCGAAATTACAACCAGAAGTAGTCTGGAAGGCCTTATGGCGACGCTATATGGAATTCCTTACGTTCTGCAAGATTCCTGGCATGTCACGTATTCTCCCGGCAGCTACAGATATTCGAGCGACGAGGTCTTCAACTGAAGGAACGACGTCTCATACACCTAACTCTTCATGTAATTCCAGAAGAAGTCCATGCATGATATGTCCGGTTATGTGGCAGACCAATGAACTGGACCACCACGACTTACCCACCGCTGTCCAAAGGTTACATCGATATGTCGGAGGATGTGAGTCGTGTAATGTAGAGGAGCCTCGTCATGCTGGTATCACATGGAGAGGCACAGTGACAGAAGAACATGTACTGTGCGTCAAGAAGTTCGGGCAGGACTTGTTGCAAGAAGATCAGGTATGTCCTACCATCCAAAGGATTGAGTTAAAGGTATGATCCAATGAGGTAGTCTCCAAGAATGCCGGCCCAAACATTGACTGAGAAATGCTCTTGAGCTGCACCTGGTTGAGTACGGTAAGGTTTCTCCAAAGCCCACACATGGGCATTACGTTGATTGAAGGCTCTCTCACGTGTAAAGCATGCTTCATCCGTGAATAATCCGGACGCAGTAAATGCGCTGTTGCGGATGCAGCAAACCTCCCCCGGAGTGGATAATCCTCACGCTCTAATAATTGGACGCGATGAAGATGGTATGCCCTTATTCGGTGTGCTGTGATTGTTGGGTTATAACTCGAGTACTCGTGGTTGGTTGAATATTCTTGTTCAAGCTTCGTGCTCTTTATTTACTGATGGCTAAGAGAATGCATTTCGGGACACTGGGCATTTCAATGTAGTCTAAACATGGACAAATTTCTTCTACCTCCCCTTCATTTTAGTTCGTAAATAAGTTTATCCTTGAATAATGTTCCTAAATTCATCCGGTAATGTCACTACAATTCGTTTGTGAGAGCTTTTGCTCTCGTTTGAAAAATAAGTATTATTGACCAAAGAGGTTAGAATATCTAACCTCCTTCTTATTGCCTGCGAAAAATAAAGAACCATTTTGGCAACACTATCAAAAAGTCAACTGTCAAATAAATCAATCAGCTGTTATTTTCAATTGAATGGCGCATTTTTGAAGCTTAAAGCACTGAAGTTTAATAAAGTCATTGCTTTTAAATGAGATTTTTAAAATAATGCTGTTGCTGAAAAATTAAATTTGATGATTTGACATATCTTAATAATAGATTCTGGAGACCAAAAGATTCTGAATTATGCATCACAAAATGAGTGTAGAATTGCAAGATCTCTTTGACAGAAAAAGGTACATATACGTTCTGGTTTCTTTCGTATAAAATATACAATATTACAGTATAATCAAATGAGCTGCAGTGTGTTCAACGTATTGTCAATAAGAAGTGTTTTATAATTGTAATTAATCAAAACATGCTTTTAGTCGGTAAATAAATTATAAAATTTTCTTTAATTGAAATTAATTTTTCCAGTTAATAAATATGTTTATTTAGGCTATTCTGATCACGTAACAAAACCAGAAAACTTAGACATTTATTTATTTCTTTCCTCTTTAAACGGTATTATTAAACACAAACATGATTATTCTGACAGTTATTTACAATTTATGCAAGAAATCTGTTGACAATGTTTTGTAACAAAGTTTGTCAATTATGTTTTCAGCTTCTTTTATTTCCATGATTTTCATATTTAAAAATGACCTAATAGTAATATAGCTTTGATTTCAGTACAACTGCTATTGCATTTTAGTCAATTGGATTCTGTTAATTGTAGCATAAGTATTTTATGTAAATGTGATATTATAGAATGATTTTTAAACTGATATTTTTCAAATTAACGTAGCTAATTTTTATAGTCTTTCAAATTAGTATCAACCATTTCTACAGTAATAGTTTTAAGCCCATTTAATGAAGTATTGCACTGTGAATTAAATATACAGATGATACCCAAATTACGCAGCTGTTATGCCAACATTCCAAGCAAAAAATTTAACTGCTAATAGTGTGCTGTTAAGCAGAAGTCTTACCTGTTGTAGAAATTATTGATTAGCTTGTATTTTGAATGTTGTGTGTATTATATCTTGCACTAAAGTAATCTAGAAGAGAGAAAAATTTCACCAGACATGTCATTTGAGCTGTATGTAATGTTATCAGTAGGAGTTGGCGGTATCAGTAGACTATTTGTAAATTTATTGCAAATAATGTGACATGTTTTGCAGTGAATTTGATACAGTTATGAGTTTTCTCATAGGGGCCCTCCTCAAATCACTGTTGTTAATTCCATGCAGGGCTGGTGCAGCCAGACTGGAGGATAAAGCTATTAGAATTTAGGAAGAAACCATTAGAAGTTGTAAAGATTGCTTTGGGCAGCAAAAAAACAAAGCACTGACACTTGGTTTCCCCATACCCCCAGTGCTCTGATTCCATGTTGAGTTTACAAGTTGTGTGCTAGCATCTTATAAAATTTTTAAACAGATTTATTTTATGGTATTAAATGATATGTTTTGTAAGGTGTATGTTAATTTTATAACAGTTATTTCTAATTTTGAAACCTTTTCCTTTCAATTCTTGTTTCCCACTTACAACTTCCTACCAGAATGAATTTTTAGTATCAGGTTGAATGGAAATGAGTAAGAAGTAGTATTTAAAGGAAGTTCAACTTACTTCCAAAGAGAGTGCTTAGGAGTCCTTAGTGGTGCATGTTTTTCTTCTGGCTACTTCATTTTTGAATCTGTTGCACTCTGCTGTATTGTACATGCCTGTTGATAATCGCTGGCTAGTTTAAATTAAGGGTCAACTACATTAGATATTGTGTGCCTAAGATTTAAATGGCTTCATTTACCTCTTAGTAAATTACCTAGTGACATTTAAGGATTCAGAAACCAGAGCTCATATCAACTCTATGGAAGGTATGTGAGGTGTAATAAAAAGGGGGCTGATCTTTGGAATATGGTAACTGGTAGTTTGGCGACATTTTGGAGGCGATAAAGGTTACTACCTAGGACTTTGGTAATAATGTGAGAAGTACTTAGTTCCAATTACGCATTATTTTGTGTGAGGGAAATGAGAGATCATGAGATATGTCATGTGACATTAATGGACGAATTACAGTTCTTTAATCGGAAAAGGGGGGGAATTTGGAAAACTGTAGTACTATATTATTTTGTATTAAGCTTCATTGTGTGTTGTGTGAAATAGTGGAAGTGTGCGTGCCACGTAAAGAAGGTTCTGAAGATTAGGTAAGTTAGTATTTTTAATCATTTGAGGATATTATTTTTATGCATTGTTATAAATGTAAGGAGTAAATAAATTAATATGATATTATTGGAAAATTGTTATTAGCAATGATTTAGTTTAAAGTAATTAGGATTGTAATCTAATTTTTATTAATTTAATGTATGTGCTTATTTATATTTTAAGTAGTGATTTTTAATTTAATTATATTTTAATTTAATGATCGTGATTTTGTGAGTTATATGTTTGTAGTATTTTGGAATACGTTGAGTATTTTCATGCATTTTCGTGAAATTTTTCTAATTTATGAGAAAAAAGCAGTGTACATGGATATAGTGAAGAGTGTGCGCAATGCCATTTTTGTGCAATTCTGGGATTTTTTTTTAAGTAAAAATAAGTCGACGTGTACATGGTTTAGTGATATTTTAATTAAATGATAGTTATTTTGTGAATTTTATGTTTGTAGGAATTTGGTATACGTTTCAGTTAAACTAAATGTGCATGGAAGTAATTTAAATATTTGACAAAGTATTTGTAACCATTTGTAATGTTTGCGGTATGAATTCGTTGGTGACATTTATAATATAATAGATAATTTAGAGGTAAAAGTTTTTGGGGTTGATCTTTACGTTATGGTTACTTGGCGTTTTTTTGGCGAAAATTTGGCGACAACTCTCCTAGAGCAACCCTCTATTTTTTTCCCCGCCGCCATTTTGTCTTCACGAAGTAAAGACATGTTTCTTTTCTTTTTATCTACTGAACACTTCTTCCAACAATCTACTAGCCGAATTACACTTATGCTAGAAATTTTATCTAACAAGACTGCTTAATCATGACAAATATTCACTGCAAAATTGGGAAAAAGTGCACAATACCATACTCCTTACGCGTTTTTCAAAATAACACATACACATAAACCATGTACACGCCGACTTATTTTTACTTAAAAAAACATC
Organism: Stegodyphus dumicola; assembly: GCF_044657685.1. Taxonomy (NCBI): domain Eukaryota; kingdom Metazoa; phylum Arthropoda; class Arachnida; order Araneae; family Eresidae; genus Stegodyphus; species Stegodyphus dumicola. The sequence continues at coordinate 223,099,988 of NC_140773.1, read as the reverse complement.
CCAGAATTGCACAAAAATGGCATTGCGCACACTCTTCACTATATCCATGTACACTGCTTTTTTCTCATAAATATAAAAATTTCACGAAAATACATGACAATTTTCTCAATCTTTAAACCCGGTAAAAAGAACATATATGAAATTACCTGATCACGAAAAAGTATTTACCCTTTCCAAATATGAACATTTCCACATATAAAATAAATAAAATATCCAAAAACTTTCACCTCTAAATCATCTATTACATTATACACGTCACCAACGAATTCATACCACAACCATTACATTAATTTCAGTTTAGTGTCAGATATTTAAATTATTTCCATGCACGTTTACTTCAACTAAGACGTATACCAAATTCCTACAAACATAAAATTCACAAAATAACTATCATTTAATTAAAATATAATTAAATTCAAAAACGCTACTTAAAATATAAATGAGCACATACATTAAATTAATACATACATAAATACCCATTTCGAATTCACTTTAGTTACGGCCATGGGATCCAAAAATTCACGAACACTGTTTCACACAACACAGAATAAAGCCAAACACAAAATTTCCAGATTTTTTCCCGATTTCCCCCCTTTTCTGATTAAAGAACCATAATTTGCCCATTAATATCACATGACATATCCCATGATCTCTCATTTCCCTCACACAAAATAATGCGTAATTGGAACTAAGTACTTCTCACATTATTACCAAAGTCCTAGGTAGTAACCTTTATCGCCTCCAAAATGTCGCCAAACTACCAGTTATCATATTGTAAAGATCAAAAGTTTTTGGATATTTTATTTATTTTATACGTGGAAATTTTCATCTTTGGAAAGGGTATATACTTTTTGAAATCAGGTAATTTCATATATGTTCTTTTTACCAGATTTAAAGATTCACAAAATTTTCATGCATTTTCGTGAAATTTTTCTAATTTATGAGAAAAAAGCAGTGTACATGGATATAGTGAAAAATAAGTCGACATGTAAATGGTTTATGTGTATGTGCTATTCTGAAAAACGCGCAAGGAGTTTGCGATTGTGCACTTTTTCCCAATTTTGCAGTTAATATTTGTCATGATTAAGCAGTTTTGTTACATAAAATTTCTAGCATAAGTGTAATTTGGCTAGTAGATTGTTGGAAAAAGTGTTCAGTAAATAAAAAGAAAAGAAACATGTTTTTACTTCGTGAAGACAAAATGGCGGCGAAAAAAAAAATAGAGGGTTGCTGTAGCAGAGTTGGTCGCCAAATTTTCGCCAAAAAATCACCAAGTTACCATAATCCAAAGATCAACCCCAAAAACTTTTACCTCTAAATCATATATTATATTATAAAAGTCACCAATGAATTCATACCGCAAGCATTACAAATACGTAGTGTCAAATATTTAAATTATTTCCATGCACGTTTACTTCAACTAAAACGTATACCAAATTCCTACAAACATAAAATTCACAAAATAACTATCATTTAATTAAAATATCACTAAACCATGTACACGTCGACTTATTTTTACTTAAAAAAAAATCCCAGAATTGCACAAAAATGGCATTGCACACACTCTTCACCATATCCATGTACACTGCTTTTTTCTCATAAATTAGAAAAATTTCACGAAAATGCATGACAATTTTCTGAATCTTTAAACCCGTTAAAAAGAACATATATGAAATTACCTAATAACGAAAAAGTATATACCCTTTCCAAATATGAACATTTCCACATATAAAATAACTAAAATATCAAAAACTTTTACCTCTAAATTATCTATTATATTATAAACGTCACCAACGAATTCATACCACAAACATTACAAATACTTAGTGTCAAATATTTAAATTATTTCCATTCACGTTTACTTCAACTAAAACGTATACCAAATTCCTACAAACATAAAATTCACAAAATAACTATCATTTAATTAAAATATCACTAAACCATGTACACGTCGACTTATTTTTACTTAAAAAAAAATCCCAGAATTGCACAAAAATGGCATTGCGCACACTCTTCACTATATCCATGTACACTGCTTTTTTCTCATAAATATAAAAATTTCACGAAAATACATGACAATTTTCTCAATCTTTAAACCCGGTCAAAAGAACATATATGAAATTACCTGATCGCGAAAAAGTATTTACCCTTTCCAAATATGAACATTTCCACATATAAAATAAATAAAATATCCAAAAACTTTCACCTCTAAATCATCTATTACATTATACACGTCACCAACGAATTCATACCACAACCATTACATTAATTTCAGTTTAGTGTCAGATATTTAAATTATTTCCATGCACGTTTACTTCAACTAAAACGTATACCAAATTCCTACAAACATAAAATTCACAAAATAACTATCATTTAATTAAAATATAATTAAATTCAAAAACACTACTTAAAATATAAATGAGCACATACATTAAATTAATACATACATAAATACCCATTTCGAATTCACTTTAGTTACGGCCATGGGATCCAAAAATTCACGAACACTGTTTCAAACAACACAGAATAAAGCCAAACACAAAATTTCCAGATTTTTTCCCGATTTCCCCCCTTTTCTGATTAAAGAACCGTAATTTGTCCATTAATATCACATGACATATCCCATGATCTCTCATTTCCCTCACACAAAATAATGCGTAATTGGAACTAAGTACTTCTCACATTATTACCAAAGTCCTAGGTAGTAACCTTTATCGCCTCCAAAATGTCGCCAAACTACCAGTTACCATATTGTAAAGATCAAAAGTTTTTGGATATTTTATTTATTTTATACGTGGAAATTTTCATCTTTGGAAAGGGTATATACTTTTTGAAATCAGGTAATTTCATATATGTTCTTTTTACCAGATTTAAAGATTCACAAAATTTTCATGCATTTTCGTGAAATTTTTCTAATTTATGAGAAAAAAGCAGTGTACATGGATATAGTGAAAAATAAGTCGACATGTAAATGGTTTATGTGTATGTGCTATTCTGAAAAACGTGCAAGGAGTTTGCGATTGTGCACTTTTTCCCAATTTTGCAGTTAATATTTGTCATGATTAAGCAGTTTTGTTACATAAAATTTCTAGCATAAGTGTAATTTGGCTAGTAGATTGTTGGAAAAAGTGTTCAGTAAATAAAAAGAAAAGAAACATGTTTTTACTTCGTGAAGACAAAATGGCGGCGAAAAAAAAAAATAGAGGGTTGCTGTAGCAGAGTTGGTCGCCAAATTTTCGCCAAAAAATCACCAAGTTACCATAATCCAAAGATCAACCCCAAAAACTTTTACCTCTAAATCATCTATTATATTATAAACGTCACCAATGAATTCATACCGCAAGCATTACAAATACTTAGTGTCAAATATTTAAATTATTTCCATGCACGTTTACTTCAACTAAAACATATACCAAATTCCTACAAACATAAAATTCACAAAATAACTATCATTTAATTAAAATATCACTAAACCATGTACACGTCGACTTATTTTTACTTAAAAAAAAATCCCAGAATTGCACAAAAATGGCATTGCACACACTCTTCACCATATCCATGTACACTGCTTTTTTCTCATAAATTAGAAAAATTTCACGAAAATGCATGACAATTTTCTGAATCTTTAAACCCGTTAAAAAGAACATATATGAAATTACCTAATAACGAAAAAGTATATACCCTTTCCAAATATGAACATTTCCACATATAAAATAACTAAAATATCAAAAACTTTTACCTCTAAATTATCTATTATATTATAAACGTCACCAACGAATTCATACCACAAACATTACAAATACTTAGTGTCAAATATTTAAATTATTTCCATTCACGTTTACTTCAACTAAAACGTATACCAAATTCCTACAAACATAAAATTCACAAAATAACTATCATTTAATTAAAATATCACTAAACCATGTACACGTCGACTTATTTTTACTTAAAAAAAAATCCCAGAATTCCACAAAAATAGCATTGCACACACTCTTCACCATATCCATGTACACTGCTTTTTTCTCATAAATTAGAAAAATTTCACGAAAATGCATGACAATTTTCTGAATCTTTAAACCCGTTAAAAAGAACATATATGAAATTACCTAATAACGAAAAAGTATATACCCTTTCCAAATATGAACATTTCCACATATAAAATAACTAAAATATCCAAAAACTTTTACCTCTAAATTATCTATTATATTATAAACGTCACCAACGAATTCATACCACAAACATTACAAATACTTAGTGTCAAATATTTAAATTATTTCCATTCACGTTTACTTCAACTAAAACGTATACCAAATTCCTACAAACATAAAATTCACAAAATAACTATCATTTAATTAAAATATCACTAAACCATGTACACGTCGACTTATTTTTACTTAATAAAACATCCCAGAATTGCACAAAAATGGCATTGCGCACACTCTTCACTATATCCATGTACACAGCTTTTTTCTCATAAATTAGAAAAATTTCACGAAAATGCATGACAATTTTCTGAATCTTTAAACCCGGTAAAAAGAACATATATGAAATTACCTGATCGCGAAAACGTATATACCCTTTACAAATATGAACATTTCCACATATAAAATAAATAAAATATCCAAAAACTTTTACCACTAAATCATCTATTATATTATAAACGTCACCAAATAATTCATACCGCAAGCATTATAAATACTTAGTGTCAAATATTTAAATTATTTCCATGCACGTTTACTTCAACTAAAACGTATACCAAATTCCTACAAACATAAAATTCACAAAATAACTATCATTTAATTAAAATATAATTAAATTCAAAAACGCTACTTAAAATATAAATAAGCACATACATTAAATTAATAAAAATTAGCTTACAATCCTAATTACTTTAAACTAAATCATTGCTAATAACAATTTTCCCAATAATACCAAATTACTTTACTTCCACCTTACATTTAGAACAATGCATAAAAATAATATCCTCAAATAATTAAAAATACTAACTGACCTAATCTTCTTCAGAATCTTGCTTACATGGTGGATACACTTTTATTATGGATTCAATAAAATTATTGAACGATTTTTTCTGCGAATTTTTCCTCCACACTTCCTCCGCTAAATAAAAAGCAAAATTCTCTTTATCACAATACCTTGGACATTCACTTTAGACAGCGCCATACAATCCCAAAATTATTCAACCCTACTTCACACAACACACAATGAAGCTTAATACAAAATAATATACAGCCACAGATATTTTTCCAAATTCCCCCCTTTTCCGATTAAAGAACCGTAATTCATCCATTAATATCGCATGACATATCCCATGATCGCTGATTTCCCTCACACAAAATAATGCGGAATCGGAACTGAGTACTGCTCACATTATTACCAAAGTCCCAGGTAGTAACCTTTATCGCCTCCAAAATGTCGCCAAACTACCAGTTACCACATTCTAAAGATCAGCCACAAGTAGTTTGTTTTGTAAGATCCGTCTCTGCTATTCCACATAAACTAAATCAGATCCTACAATGAACCTGGCAAATTCTTGCACAGGAGTGAATAAATTACCAGCACAGAAGAAGGGTGAAAATAACCCTTTATTTATTTCAAATAATTAACAGAAAGGCACAATCTTTGTGCTTTACAATGGCACCATCAACTTGTGGTGGAACTGAAATGTAGAATATAATTCAATTCAAAATCTAAAATAAAATAGTGCTGGATTAGCACATTAAGTTGTGCCTAACAGGTTGACTCAACAAAAACCTAACAGACATGACAATAATCTGAAATGACCAAGAGGCTTACTATCATAACAGCAAGATACTTGTAGGAATGAAACGTGCGCTGGCTAGCGAAAAAAACCTGTGAATAAACTCGAGATTCACCCATTTAAATACTCACTTCACTTCACTTTAAATTTACATCCTGACAAGAAAATGTGAGGGGGGAAGTTATATCAAACCTAAAAATAAATTTGTAATGCAAAGTAAGGGAAAACTTACAGTTTTATGTTCATAACCTAAAATCAAATACTGAACAGCTAAATAAAAGGTAGACCACATTCCTCACTAAAACTACAAAATCCTTCAAGGGGAGAATTCTCACCAGTTAAGAACCACTGATCTGTATGCTTTGAATAATATGACACATATAAAATATTGGTACTATTCTGTTTTGAGGACCGTAAAAAATCGCCAAACTATTGTTGATGCCAGTGCTGCCAAAATAATTGTGGCAACCCTAAGAAGAAAGAAACCGCAAGAAAGGAAGTGTAATAGTAAATAACTATTTAAGATTGATGTTTTAAATTAGATGAAATGTTAATTTCATATAATATTTTTTTATTATTATAATTTATATAAAAAAGGCTAAACATAACTGAATGGAAGCATAAGAGTAAATAACTATTTCAGATCATTATTATAATTTATATAAAAAAAGGCTAAACATAACTTAGTGGATGCCTGCATCGCTATTTCGCTACCAAGTTATCCCTAAAGCATAATTTCATCTCGTTGGTTCAAACATAATTTTCTATAATGAAAAATGCCTTTTCTTTGAAAAAATTCTATTGCAGACTTTTCGTCATGGACAATTCCTTAATTGTTAAATCCATAGGATATCAAAAAAGGATTTAAAATATAAAAAAAGGATTTAAAAATTAAACTAGTATTTCAATGGCGTCTTAAGAAAATATAGAACTATCTAAACTTACGCAATCTGAAATCAGCGCGTATGCTAGATTTGGCGCGCTGTTTAAATGAGCGCGTTTGCTAGATTTGGTGCTTTTGCGCATCCATTTTTGCTGCAATTTTTTTACGGTCCTTAAAACGGAATAGTACCAAAATATTTTTACCTGACTGAATAAATAGATGAAGAATGAGAAAGGATCATATAATAAAAAAGAAATTTGTATAAATTAGAATATTATAAAATATAATTCATATAGTTTTTTAGCAGAAGGTACGAAAATGTAAAATTTGTTTGTATTTCCTTTTAACTTTTTTACCATAAAAAAATCTAAGTAATTAGTGATTGTTATACACATTATGATTGTAACTAAAATATTAAAGTACAGTCATTAAAAAGTCCACATATATATTAACATTAATAACATTCTTATTACAAGAAAACTATAAGAATCCAACTGCAATCCCCTAGTTACAATGTTCTGTTGCCATGGCTGTAATATTAATTAAATACAGGGTAAAAATATATTTACGGGTACCCCTTGGTGATTTTTGGTAGTACATGGGTACCGCGTTTGTGCAATTCTTTGATTTGTTATTTTGGCTTGTATAGCGCCGATTGCAAAAATCGCTGCTACACAAGTCAAAATAGTGCACTCTCTGGACTTTTTCCATGTACATATCAGACTATATTCACTTAAAAAGTCAACGGAGCAGCCAACAAAAAATATACTATTATCTCAATAAACTACATTTTAAATGAAAGAATGAAATAACATAAAAAAGGAAATTCATCTTTGCACTACACAAAGGAAATATCTACTTAACTTATTTACAGATAAACATGTCTTCAGTCAAACAAAATTCTTTAACAGCATCCAAAAACATCCTAAAATTATCTGAACTAGAATCTGTGCATTGGCGTCACCACATAAATTCACAAAATAAGAATAAAAAATACCTCCGTAGCACCGTTATCGTCTGACATTTGACCATACTCATTTCCTTCCTACAAACAGGACACTCAATAATGGCTAGTAAGTAAACCTTCATTTACACACCAGTCAAGTAATGCTCTTTTCCCCTTTCTTTCCAAATCATACAGAAACTTCAACATAATCTTACTACTTTCAGCCATTTTGCCGTCTAAACCACAAAAAAAGCAATATGCTTCGTAACCAACACGCACTACAAGCCCTTACAAATTTACAGCAATCGTGCAGCCGATTACATCATAATAGGGTTTCCATAACATTCAACTACTCAGGCTACTATAAATGAAACAACTTGGCGATAAATGAAACAACAACTTCGCAATAATACAAGGGGTATCCTTCTCTCTACTCTAACTAAATACAGTAAACAAATATATAACAATACCAATTAAAGTTGTGCTAGGACCACTATATATATGTCAAAATAATGGGACATAAAATTTTACTGCAGTATACACCAAGTTCTTACTGCTAATTTCTGCAATACTTTTTTTTGAAGTGTATATCTTGTTCATAGATAAATTCCTTTTAATAGTGATTTTTTTAATTAAATGATAAAAAATATATATAAATTGTATTATTGTTATTTCAGAGTGCCATCTTGGTTTTTTTGCATTCCACTGTTTTTTTACTTCCCACTTGGCCTTTGTCTTGTAGCAGTTCGTTTTTCAATTGGAATTAATGCTTTTCTTCTTGCTGTGATATTTACAAAATTACCAGTACTGCGTCGGTAAGTTCCTTCACTTTATTTTCGTATATGATAGCTAAGCAAAGAATGCTAATACATTTGTATCTGAAACTGTATGAAGTATCCTATATAAAATATAGTCCATTTATTAGACTTGTGCATGTGTAAAAGGAGAAATGTACGTATACTATAAATACAAAAGTGGGAATAAATACAGTTACAGAAACTATTAAAATAACCACCATGTGTTTTTATGTAGATTTCCACTTTTTGTACAAGGTGATTCTTTTAGAACTGACCTATTTCATTGGGCTGTAGTTTTGTTAAAAAGTATCCAATTTTAATGCGGTTTGTGGCAAAAAAGTCAAGAAGGAGGAAAATTTAGTGGTTCAACCCATTTTTGGACGTGCAACACTTGAAAAAAAAAAAAAAAAAAAAGAAGAAGAAGAAGAAATAACGAAAACCAGAAAATGCTATATAATAAGAGATGGCTTGCACCGATAAAATTTTGTTAGAAACTCTGATTGCCATGTGGCATACCAAATGTGGCTAGTAAAGGTGTATAATCACTTACCTTACAGTAGGTGTTGAAAATGACCACTCTTCTAGTATGGGCATGGCCAAACTCACTCCTCCATGTTGGCTGCAACACTTCACAATGTGTCGGCAGTGATGTTTGCAATTTCTGTAGAAATGCTGGCTTTTAAGTTGTTCAGTGTCTGTGGTTTATCGTGATAGACATGACTCTTCAGAAAACCCTATAAGTCAAAATCTGGGGGTGCTAGATCTGGTGTCCTTGGATAGTAAGAGAGTTAAGTGGTTTTTGTTATTTCCTATTTCTTTTATTTTTGGCATTGCGCATCAAAAAATGAGACAGCTCACTAAATTTTTATCGTTTCTTGAATTTTTTGTTACAAACCGCTTTAAAATTGGGTACTTTTTAACAAAACTACAGCTGAGTGAAATAGGTCAGTTCTAAATGAATCATCTTGTATTATTTTTTACACTTGCTTCTCCCCTATTTTTACAAAGTTTGTAACTAGACTGAATAGCTAACAATTTCTTTCTATAGTCAATGCCCCCCCCCTCTTTTTTGTGGATGTGTGCATGTGTACTTCTTTAAAGTAATTAAAATAAGTGTTGTGAAGTTCAGAGTGAAGTTATGCTTGATTTGTGAAAAATAACAAGACCATGTTGTGAATATTGTTAACGTGCAAAACCATTTTCATCATCACAATGTAAGGAGTGCTCTAGCTGGATTGAGTAATCAGATGATGAATGGATTATACAAGAGATGAAAATATTTTATGGATATTTTTTTGTATTTCATGAAAAGCAAATCAATGGGTATTTCATATGGAATAAATCTGTCTTATGACATATAAAATTTGAAATCCAAATATTCAAATTTATCATGAATATGCAAATTATGAATCAAGAAACAATAAATCGGAATTTTATAGCTATATTATTTCCTTCACATTGTGCTTCTATTAGAGATAATCTGCAAAAATTTTGCCAAATTTTTTCAAAAATTTAGAAAAATGACTGAAGTAGCTATCAGCCGACTTTGAAATTATTGTTTTGCATGAAATTGTTTGTATAAAATCTATGGCATATATAAAGTTCTCATGCCTAATTTAACAAAATCAAGCTTTTGTTCAAGTCCCAAATAAACTTGCTTGGGGCCTTAGATGCAGCACTTTATTAGAGCCCTATGCCTTTATAAGGAAAAGAAGATTATGATTAAGCATTATGGGATATGGAAGACTCCTAAAACCTAGGGCTTTCTGGGCTGAAATGCTAAATCAGAAAACTTTGACAATAACTTAAACCAACTTGTTTTAATTGATTTAAGTTATTGTTAAAGAAATATGCAATAAAAATCTATAATATTTACTCCAGGAGTCAGAAGTTTGCACACGTATATACAGATATGCAGTTATGTTTTTCCTCCAATTTTCTAACTTTCATATATTCATATATATGATATAATTTTTAAATTAATATTTACATTTTTTATTTTATTTTAAGAGACTATTTTCTTAAAGTACTTAATAGGTACTTGTTCTCATATTTCAGGTTCCTTTTAAGAATAATGTGCACTGTTTTAGGATTCATAGTGTTTGTAGAAGATGCAAACAATTATTCAAGTAAAGTAAAAATTGTTGTGTCTAACCATGTCACAAAATTTGACCATTTAGCTGTGAGTCTTATCATTTCTACCATTGTGGTAAGTTTTATATTTCTCTTGGTTATTATTAAATGTAGAAAAAGTATACGTCTATATTAAATTAGGCTGGATCAAAGGAATAATTTTAAACAAAGAGTGTTTATCTGTGCATTGTTTATTCATGATGAAATACTACATGTACACAAATATGAAATCACAGATTCTTTTACAAATAAACACTACTGCCTTCTATTGGCAAGTTGAGAATAATAATCACAAACTCATAAGGATGCATCAATTTTGCTAAACTTGAGACTATAAAGCCTTTCAATTGGTCTTCTAACAACACCCTTACCCAAGTGAATCTCGCATGATCTACGAGGGCTATCCAGAAAGTAGATTACGTTTTGTAATAAAAAAATAAACAAAGTATAGGAAACAAATTTTATTATATACAGATGAAAGCCACACTCAAATACTACTTTTCTACATAGTCACCATACAAATTAAGGCATTTATCGTAGCGATGTACGAGCTTGGAAATTCCTTCGTTGAAAAATTCGGCCGCCTGCGCCTTCAACCACTTCGTTACCTCTTCTTGCAGCTGTGCGTCGTCATCAAAACGCTGCATAGCCAGCCACTTCTTCATTGCTGGGAATAGGTGGAAGTCGCTCGGTGCCAGGTCGGGACTGTACGGCGGATGAGGAAACAACTCCCACTTAAAAGATTCAAGAACTTTACGAGTGACATTTGCCGTGTGGGGCCGGGCGTTGTCGTGAATCAACAAGATCTTAGAGCTCAACATTCCTCTGCGCTTGTTTTGAATTGCTCTTCTGAGTTTTTGGAGAGTTTGGCAATACCTTTGAGAGTTTATTGTAGTGCCTCTTTCCAGGAAGTCCACCAAAATTACACCTTTTCTGTCCCAAAAAACAGTCGCCATCATCTTCCTTGCCGACATTGTTTGCATGCATTTCTTGGGTTTTTGGGGAGAACTTGTATGCCCCCACTGCATTGATTGCAATTTCGTTTCACAGTTCACATGTTTCACCCATGTTTCGTCACCAGTAACGATGTGATCGAGTAAAGAGTCACCATCCTTATGGTAAGCGTCCAAAAAGTTCAACGCTGCAGCCATTCGCTGATTTTTGTGGTCCTCTGTCAAGATTTTTGGAATCCATCTTGCACAAAACTTGTGGTAACCAAGCTTTTCGCTGATGATTTCGTGCAACAAACTTCGCGAAATTTGTGGAAAACTCAAAGAAAGTTCCGTTATTGTGAAATTTCGATTTTCACGGACTTTAGCATCGACTTTTTCGAGAAGTTCGGCGGTCACTATGCTGGGTCTCCCACTTCGATCTTCGTCGTGAACATTGGTTCGGCCATTTTGAAATCTTATGACCCACTGACGCACTCCACCTTCAGTGATAATGTTGTCCCCATACACTTCACGAAGCTGCCGATAGATTTCTATCGGTTTACAGTTTTTTGCAGTCAGAAACCTTATTACTGAGCGCACCTCGCAGCTCGCGGGATTTTCAATTAACGCAGACATTTCAAACCGTCACAGTATCTGAACGGAGCACAGCACGAACCTCTCACTAGCACGGCTAGATGCAGACTGAGCTGCGCAACGCTCTGACCCCAAGATGGCCGCGCTAGCCCCGCCCCTAGCGGACACAGACGGAAACGTAATCTACTTCCTGGATGGCCCTCGTAATTCGACCATCTCTTCCAGGAAATACTTTTTTAATACTGTCTAACTTCAAATTACAGCATTTCCCATTATCTCCTTGCACAAGTACAACATCAAAAATTTCAAACACGGGAGAAATTTTTCAAAATATAACTGATCTTAGTTCTAGCAAATATGCTTTATAAAACCATTTCCAAAACTGCTGGAATAGTAATTGCCTATCTTTCCATTTTTTAATCAACTCTTATGGATTCTTATTTAGATTCAGGTGAAGGTTAAATATTCAATCTAGATCCAGTTATAAAATGAGATGGTGAAAGAGGATTTGGTTCATTCTAATACATGAGTTATGGGCCTAGAATTAATAATAACTTCATCTAATTCAGTATACAGTTCTCTATAAGATATGGAAGTGTTACTTAAAATATATTATAAGCATGTTTTCATCGATCTTACCAAAGGTTCCCAAAGTCCTCCCTACCAAAGAGCACCTTCTACAATAAATTTCCATTTAGAACCATTTTTCTCAAGAAAATTTAGAACTTTTTCATCTTTACACAATTAATATAAATATTTTAATTCACAATCTGCAGTTTTAAAGGTCTTAGCATTGTTAGACTAAATAGCTCTACAAATACCTCTTTATGCAAAAAAATCTACTCAGTGCTTATATAAAACACTCTGTACTTAAATTTGATGCTAATTCTAAATGAACTCAGTTACTGCACAAGTAAACAATGGAATATACACTTTTGTACCATCTTTTAAATACAAAGGTCCTGCAAAATCTACCCCACTTATCTCAAACAGTTGAGCTTTCTCCACTTGGTCAGAAAGAAAAGGAGCTGATATCTTGTGTCCAGCTCTAGCATTATATTTTATACAGAATTTGTATAAACACAAATTTTATAAAACATCTAGCTTTTAAAATTCAAGATTTTCTTGTGACTTGCACTAAAGTTTCATTTACACCACTATATATTTTTATGACAGCTAAAAATAATTGCAGGATTGTCTGATCCAGGACAATGGTACCATATACTCAGTGAGGTTTTATCTTGAATATCCGACATGCGATTTTATACAAAAGTTTTCCATCGCCGGGGTGAGTTTTTTATTGAGCATCTTTGCTTGAGAAAAAAAATGCATTGACTGTCATTATTAGTCGTGTACCTAACACAGCTGCCATGAGTTCAAGTCTTGATGAAGATAATTTTCTGAGGTGATCCACTATACTCTTGGCAATTACTAAAGTTGCTCTGAAACATTTACAGAAGCTACAGAATTTCACATATACATCTGCTCCATAAGCACTTTGAAATGAATCACAAATACAATGTAGTTTCAACACTTCAGGTGTTTCATCAACATCACAAAAATGCTAACGAGGTATTTGGATATTGGGTAAATCACATAGTTGCCTATACCATTTGTTCTATTTGTTTTGTAATTCTGGAGGGATAATTTGATCCCATTCAATGCCTTCAAGGCATAATCTTGAAATAAAACTTTTGCTTGAATCACATGTGGAGCAAGAAAAACAGGGTCTAAGATCTTCAAAGCTGCTTTTGAAACACAGTGCTTTGTTTAATGATATGACAGAATGAAATCTACAACATTTTGAACATTAGAAAGAAGATATCTTTACTATTATCCCATTCAAGTCCAAGAATATTTGAGGAGGAATTATAATCACATAATTTAAAATTGACAAAGTTGTTATTTAATTTATACTGGTCTTTTAAAGTATCCGAATTTTAATTCCATTTTTTGTCAGAGTCTTTGATGCTTTTTTTGTTATATTATTGGCTTCGTGATATATCTATACAGATTTCTTCTACATATCTGATTCACAAATAAAGTGATCAACATACGTGAAATTCTGTAGCATTTCTACAGTTTTGTGGTAAGTATTTTTTAATTTCTTTAAATTATTAGTTTTGCTCAAAAAATTAAAAAATGTGTAAGTTTTTATTAAATCAGACTGGATCAAAAGAAGAATAATAAACAGAGAGCATCTTTCTATGCAACATTTATTCACAAGCATCAAAGACAAAATACTACATTTACACAAATGTGACATTGCAGTTTCTTTTGCAAATAAACACTACCACAATCTGCTTCCAAGCTGAGAATACATAATCTCAAACTCATATTTAACATTAAATAAATTATGCTACAGAAAAAATTATATTTAGTTTATAAAATTGGTTTCAGTGTAGTACAACATCCTTTCCTTTTAATACAAAATTATGTTGCAAAAATTCCAGATACAGTCAAAAGTCGTTAATCTGGACTCGTCGGCAATTCCGGATTATCGATTTTTCCGGATTATAGATCATCAGTTTAAATCTCGTAAGATGGCATGTGGAAACTCTAAAATTAAAAATATGAAACCGTAATTTATGAAATAAAGAACAATTATGATCTAAAGGGTATCAAAATTTACAAAATAAAAGCTTAATGTTTATTTATTTACTTTATTAAACATTTCTTTCAATATAAGTTGTTTAAGTAGCTTCGTTTTATGTGATAATACTTTCTCTTTAATTCTATAAACAGACATAATTTCTTGTTCAGTTACAAAGTTTTGCTGTTCGTGTCCCATTAATTGCTGTGCCGAGAATACCGACTAATTTGTCAATCGAAATTTTTTCGTTTTCACTAACCTCTCTGTCACATTCTTCATGTCTTTCTCCATTTTTTGCAGCAATTCCACTTTTTGTTTGATGGACATCGAAACATACTTTTGTTTTGTACGATCCTTTGGGAGCTCCAGAATCGGAAATTCTATTTGACATAATCGAAAGTTCAAGTTTACTTTTATAGTATTGGTCTTACAATCTGCAAAGTATTGCTCTTACAATCTGCAAAAAATAATAAGCCAGATCCAGTTCGAAAATTAAGGAACAACGCAATCATCAACATTAACTGAAATAGATAATTAGATAATTTTAGCTTATACCGTCCGTTATACATAAAACGCGAACGCGAAAATGTATTCTGCACTTGCGCACACGCATATGCGCAGGCGTAAAAAGTCGTACGCGCACGCGTAAACACCTATGCGCATGTGTCAACACGGCGCATGCGCAGAAAGTTTTTAGCTTTGAGGTCCGGATTATGGATGTCCGAATTAACGACTTTTGACTGTATGACTAAAGGGAAAATTAAGGAGCTTTCATTAAAGTGAAACTGAACATTCCTGCCCCTTCTCTCCAAAAAAAAATTTTGGAGAAGAATTTCTTGAAGCAGTTAGAATTCATATGCAGTACAAAGTCCGTAATCCGGACTCGTCGGGACTTTGGCGATTTAAATTTGGTAAGATGACATAGAGAAATTTTACAATTAAAAATATGAAACCATAATTTATGAAATAAAGAGCAACTATGATTTAAAGGGTATCAAAATTTACAAAAAAAAAAAAGCTTAATATTTATTTGTTTACTTTATTAAACATTTCTTTTAATGTAAGTTGTTTAAGTTGCTTCGTTTTTTGTGCTAATGCTTTCTCTTTAATTCTATAAACAGACATAATTTCTTGTTCAGTTACAAAGATCCACTGTTTCAAGTCCTGTAATTGCTGTGTCGAGAATACCGACTAACTTGTCAATTGAAATTTTTTCGTTTTCAATAACCTCTCTGTCACTTTCTTCACTATAGGAAGCGGTATTTTCTGGATCTAGAATGATACTACAGTCAAAAGTTGTTAATTCGGACACCCATAATTCGGAATGATCTATAATCCGGACCTCAAAACTAAAAACTTTCTGCGCATGCGCCGCATTGACACATGCGCATAGGCGTTTACGCGTGCGCGTAAGACCTTTTACGACTGCGCATATGAGTGTGCGCAAGTGCAGAATACGTTTTCGTTCGCGTGTGCGTTTTATGTATAATGGACGTATAAGCTAAAATTATCTAATTATCTATTTCAGTTAATGTTGATGATTGCGTTGTTCCTTAATTTTCGAATTGGATCTGGCTTATTACTTTTTGCAGACTGTAAGAGCAATTTTATAAAAGTAAGCTTAAACTTTCGATTATATCAAATAGAATTTCTGATATATATTTGTTAATATGTAAAGGATCTAAAGCGAAAGTATGTTTTGAAATCCGAAATCTGTTTATCAATTTCACGCTGCTCGGCGGGGGGAACGCCGCGCGGCGGGCGCGTAATGAACTGGAAGTTATCTGTCAGCACTATCCTTATCTTCAGGGCAGATGTTTTTATTTTATTTGGCTTATAATTCCTTTCCAAATGTAGTATTTCATCTCGATATGCTCCGTCTTTGATATGATTTAAAACAAGTTCCTCGTCATTATAATTCGCTTCCGATAGCGAAGAAAAGTAACAGAGGTTATTGAAAACGAAAAAATTTCGATTGACAAATTAGTCGGTGTTCTTGACATAGCAATTATAGGACTTGAACAGCGGAACTTTGTAACTGAACAAGAAATTATGTCTGTTTAATAGAATTAAAGAGAAAGTATTATCACATGAAACGAAGCAAAACTTATTAAACAACTTACATTGAAAGAAATGTTTATTTAAGTAAACAAATAAATATTAAGCTTTTTCTTTTTGCAAATTTTGATACCCTTTAGATCATAATTGTTCTTTATTTCATAAATTACGGTTTCATATTTTTAATTTTAGAATTTCTGCATGCCATCTTACGAGATTTAAACTGATGATCTATAATCCGGAAAAATCGATAATCCGGAATCGCCGAAGCCCCGACGAGTCCGGATTAACGACTTTTGACTGTATAGATTTCACCATCCGTTAATTGAGGGCATTGTCGTTGCAATGAAAAACTTCTGTTTTATCATCTTCATTTATTACCGCTTCTCCACATTTCTTTACAAAATCCAATAACTTGAAAATTTCACCTTTAGTTTGCGATGTCTGAAAACCTTCAGATTCGCGGCTATCATCTTCATCGTCCTCACCATGAAATATGGTAGCTGGCCATAAATTATGCCGAGCATTTTTTAATGTATCTGGAGACACATCCTCCCACGATCTTGCGATGCTCCACACAGCAGATTTTATGCTAAAAAATTTCAAAAGTCTTGAATAGTCTTGCCATTGTTCAAGAAATTTAACATAGATTTTAAAAATGCTACTTTATATTTGCATTTCAGTGTGTGCACTATTCCTATATGTATAGGCTGAATGATAGACGTACAATTTGGAAGGAAGAATAATATGGGTACATTATCTTTCACTAAAAAATAAATATAAAATTGTTCTAACAGTCTGCAAAAAATAATAAGCCAGATCCAATTCGAAGAGTAAGGAACAGCACAATCTGCAACATTAACTGAAATGCCTTAGAATCAGTAAAGATAATTTTAGCCTAGCTTATACCGTCCGTTTTACATTAAACACGCATTATGCACATGCGTAAACCATACAAAAAAAAAAAGTTTGTGGCTTTGAGGCCCGGATTATAGATCATTTCGGATAATGGACGTCCAGAATATGGTACTGTATTTGAATACTGTAGCTATATGAAATACATTAGATAAGGACTTTATAACTGATTCAGTGGTAGAAAAGTGTCAACTATTAAAGTGATTTCTATCAGGAGGTTTACTGAAGATAATGATATTGAGATTTATAAATATTGTATACTGAATTTTATTTTAATACTTCAGGTATGAACTGTGTTGGTTGCTCACCATACAGAATATGGTAAAATTATAAGAACAAATAACATACATGATAACACATAATTATTAATAATAAGACAATGAGAAAAATTTAATTATAAAAAGATTATTTTAATTCCATAATAGAGGCAATAGGCAAACAGTTTCCACCTGAAATAATAAATACTAATTGACATGAACAGTGACACTTCTACCCTTTTTATAATTCAATTTATTTTTCTGGTTGTCTTTTTATTAATTATTATGTGTTACTATATCATATTATATGTTCTTACTGTTCTTTGTTAAAACATAATGAGATACGATTGCCAGATTTGTGGGCAGATAAAGGAAAAGCATCACTGTTTCTTTGATTCTTCTTTATCATTTAATAAAGTGTATTTTTTAAATGTGTGGTGTACAAGAATAGTATTTTCTTTCTGTTATGAAATTAAATTATTATTATTATTATTATTATTTTACACAAATGAAAAAAAAAATCTCTTAAAATGTTAAATTTTATAACCTGTATTTAAATTTCAAATTTATTTTAAAAACACAAATTTAAAGCCACAGATATAACACAGGTCTGTTATTTATGTTTGGGTACTTATGCATTATCGTAACCACCTTAGTAGAAGTCGCCAAATTTTCAAAATATGCCCAACATTAGCAAGTATTTTAACAGTTCTTCAGTCAAGCATCGCTGCCATTTTCATTTGCATTCCTTTTGTTGTATTCCAACAATTTTTAAAGTCAAATCAGGATATTTTTGCAAATCAGGATAAACTCAATTTTTAAATAAATGCATGTGGAATTTGCCAGCAATGGAAGAAACTGAGGCAACATTTCTGCATGAATAATGTATTGTTCCACAAAACCGCTAAAGGGAGTAATGATGAGTTGTGTTTGGTAGATAGCCGATGCACAATGTCGAGTGTGTAAATGAAAACATGTTGATATGTACACAGAGAGAAGAACAGAGAAAAAGAATTACAGAAATTTTCTGAAAAATACAAGTACTTTATTTTTTTCATTTATCATATAATCCTTATTTAATAATTAAAATTTGCATTTTAAATTGATGAACATTGTTTTCTTAATATGTTGATAATGGTTGTGCAAGATATTTATATTGATAAATGTTGATAATTTGGAAGTCTTTTTAAAAATATTTGTGAAATTGTACAATTGTGTTAACATCTAAGTACCGTAATTTTGTTTCTGGAAATATTTTGGCATTGTCATTATTTTAGCTTCATTTCTAATTCAGTTTCATTAGATGAATTCACATGTGGTTCGTAGTTCCTTTTAATTAGAATATTTGGATCTTCAGATATAATTGTCTGTTTGCAGATCAAAATTACTCTGCTGCCTATTCTTGAACCGTGAATCTGATTCATTACATTGTGTCAGAGACATGCAGGTCCTTTACATTTATCTAATTAACAGTTAATAATTAATTACAGTCTTCTTCAATCCAAATTCTCATTTTTTTTATTTCTTTAGATTTTATTTAGCTCAACATATACTATTTCAATTATTGCTTTTTTATTATTTATTTATTTATTTATTCATGCATTTATTTCAGCCTAGTGTTTGGGAGCTCCCACTGTATTTGACCTGGGCTTTGGGCTATGCAGATTTTGGTGCTTCTCAAGGCAGGCAAGTGCTGCTTCATAATGTGAGAGAATTCATGAAAGGTAAATGATAAAAATCTTATTAATCTAAAATTTTATGTTAAAACCATAAAAGTAATTATACATAATGGTGAAATGATAAATCAATAGCTAATGCTAATAATCAGTAATTTAAAGGACAAGTATAAGATTGTTTCAGCCAAGCCTTGTCTGAGTTAAGCTTCCACGCCCTTTTCTAATACTGTGCCTCTAATTTATTGACTTTTAGCGGTAGCTATTGTTTTATCATTTCATTATTAGTTATTAATACTTTTATAGTTTTAAAATGAAGTTGTTAACTAATTATCATTTTGAGTTGTGTAAACAACACTTTATTTCTTTATTTATTTGATTTATGTTCGGTAAAATCTTAGATACTCTCGTAGAAGCCCATTCTGGAATGCTCATTTATGTTTCTTCCTGTTACATTTTCATGATTTCTGAAATGATGTCAAAATTAATGTAACATTTCATTTTAATCAACATAGTTTCCTATAATCCAAATCTGGTGAATGAAAGGATAATTTAGAAAATAAATTTTGGGGTACTTTCTGATTATCTGCACCCCCAACCAAAATGTTGCAAGATCGTTGCCAACTTGGCAATATTTTGTTTTCTTTTAATTTTGCAAATATTTGCAATCTTGTTGGTGACTAATTTTTTGCCAAACTATTGAATGCAACCAAAGGAAACAGCTATTTTTGAAATGGTACCGCAATAAGAATTTCATATAAGAGCTGTCTATCAATATAATTAAAAAAGCAAGAAACATGGTTACTAAAATGCTTACTTTTTTAGAGAAATCCTTTTTTATGCTGTTACTCTTTCCATATGTACAGTGGTCTGTTGCTTAAGAAAAACAATCAGAGAATTGTACAAGCTCGGCATAGAACTTTGCATTGCGCTTTGGCCAAAACACACACGTTTCACATTTATATCTAGGTTCCTTTTTTGTGTTGCTCTTTCCATGTTCAGAAAGATCTGCTTTTGCTTAAAAAAGCATCAGAGAATTGCAAACTTGGCATTCCTCACCGCCCAAAACAGATGCATTATTTGCATATCTGGGTTGCTGCATGAATACTTTTTAGTGATATCACAAACTGTCACACAACTACTTTGGCAGTATACTTCTTTTCCATGTGAATACTTTTTGACTTTACTAATTTTTCTTTGCAGTTAAAAACTGGATAATAATTAATTGTATTATGTGAAGGACAACAGAGATCCTTTACGCAGTCGAGCTTTTTCTGTCCTAATGTTATCAAGTCAGAAATGGTTTCTACTTTCTTCCACTTAAACTCTTTGTGAAAATCAAAACTTCTTTGAATGCCAATAAAAAACTTAAGTTTTTTAAGCCTTTGCACTCGAGCAATGCCTCTCAGGCACCACTGCATGTGATGCGATAACTCGAGCGGTGCCTGAGAGGCACCATTCGAATCGATGTGTTTATTTGTGTTTGACCTAAAGAATATCGCTTGAGAGATCTACTTGGCCTTTTGTAGATCATATTACGAGGTGTCTGAATAGCTATAAGGATGTCTTATCTCAAATAAAGGTTGTCTTTGCAATGCTTATACGATTAAATGTCTTATCTCAAAAATAACTTGCGACCGCGGGTAGGACTCTGTCTTACCCGCGGTCAGTTCAACCTTCTTGCTGATCGCAGTATTTCTTTCAAAGTTACTGAGCCCAATAAGTATGGAACATTACGAAGAAGTTACTTCTAGCGAAGATGAGTTTAATTTTTCGGCAATAACGAACGAAATTACATCACTACATAGACAGCTTGCCCATGAGAACGAAGACGGAAGTGATAAAGATAGTGACGACTTTAGAGGAGCAAGAAGATGAAAAGTCTGAATAATCGATAGTGAATCTGGAAACCAAAGTGATTGTACAGAAGAGACTGAACCTTCAGAGTGGACAGCGTGCACAGAAAAGTGCCTTGAGCGCAAAGTGTTAAAATGCTGCTTCTAAAAGCAAAGGTTCTTTGTCTAAGGTAAATTTCTTCTGACGTATATAAAGATGGCATCTGCTTGCTTCTGAGTTTTATGTCAAACACCATCTTTTGACTTTAATTATAATTTTATTAGAAAATTCAGAATTTCTATCTACCATTTTGATTAATTCTGTATTTTTTTAAAATTATTATTATTATTATTATTTTATTTTTCAGCCTGTAGTTTTGTAATAGCAGATACAGGCTGCATAAAATAAAGTACAAAATTCTATTTACACTCGTTTCTATGAGAAGATAATAGTATAAGGGAAAGAAATTGAGACAAGTTTGCATTTATTAGCAGTAGTAATTATTTGGTAGATCTATTAGGATTGAAAATTAAGAATTAGTATTTCATAGATACATTATATATATATAGTTATTTGCCTGCTTTCATATGTGTTTTTCCAATGAGAAAATTTATAGTTATTGATTTATATTTTAGAAGTTGTATTTAACAAAACTGAAGCTGAGTATTATAAAAAGACACTGTTTATCATATATAAATTTGTAGGTAAAGATTTTAATTCATCAATTTAGATTTTACATTCATTTCTGTATTTCAAAGTTTAGTTTTATTTTCTGGGTTCAAAATAATATAAAAATTTATTAAGTTTGAAAAATGAAAAAATAATTACTTTCATTTAAAAATTCTGTACTCCAGAACAAATCAGTTTTAGATTATTTTACTTTTGTTCTCTGCACAGCTTTTGGTCCATTGTTTTCAAGCTGATGTTTTGCTGTTCAATCTTACAATCTTTTATTATTTAGAACTGCTGATTTTACATAATCTTCATTAGAGTCTAAAAGATTTTTCACCTGAAATTTTTCTTTGATGCTTTTCTTGAATACTGAACAGCAGATGTAGTGTTTTATTTATTTATTTTTGGTCACATGATAGTTTTATAATTATTTCTGATATAAATGTATAATTTTTTATATTACCATATCTGTATTTTAAATTTTATATTATGTGTTTCAAAGTGAGCTATTCACAGTATCTCGAAAAAATGCATTCATAAAAACACAGAAAATTTAATTCCTAAAGATGCAGCAAGCATATTTACTTAAATGCTTACAATGCAACAAGAAGTAAATAATAATAAAATAGAGTTTTATTTTAAATGGGAGCTGAAAACTTTGATTTAATGATAACTAATCCATTTATTTATTCACTATGAAGTATATGGATAAATATTGTAGAACTCATACACTTTGACATGGCTTTGTTCTTTATAAAGAACTGTTCAAGCGGATGCCTTGATAATGTTATTTACAATAGCAGCTTAACAGATATTATTTTCGGTTAACATTCTCCAGTTTTCTCTTTTGCTATAATTGGGGTTCTTGGCCAATTTCTGATGTTTTCACATTATCTCTTGGAATTCTTTTCATAATTTAAATACCTTAAGTAAATCCAGATGATTTATCCCATGTTCAGCCATGGTTTGATAGCTATCATTTTACTTCTCTCTTATGTCAAGATTGGGATTACAACCTGTGTTTGGATATACACTCATGTCCAAAATTATGTTTACATGCATAAATTCACGGATTTCTCAGAGAGTATGACTTATAATTTAATGAATTTTCGTGGAATCATGCATAACATGATGACACATAAATGCAAAAGAAAAAATTGAAGATCACCTCATATGATATAAAATTGTAGCATGAAACAATAAAAATGATAATAAAGTGTGACAAAGAGAGTTAAGAAAAAAAGGAATGATTCAGAAAAAGAATTAAGTCTTACGAATTTAATATGGAATATGATCTCCCCTGACTTGTACACACATATCACAACGTGTTTTAAGACTGGAAATAACGTTGTTAACCACAGTTTGGGGAATTAATCTCCACTCTTCCAGCAATGCCGTCTTCAGAGCATTTACATCTCTAGGAGGAGGATGTATAAGTGCAATTGCTCTTCCAAGGTAGTCCCATAAGTTCTCTATCGGGTTAAGGTCAGGAGAGTTTGGTGGCCAAGGTATTCGCTTAATGTCTTCACTTTCAAGGAATTCATCAACGAGGTTTGCTCGATGTGGACGGGCATTATCATCCATAAATAAAAAGTCAGGTCCATATGCACCCCTGAAAAGTCTTACGTAAGGATCTAAGACCTCATCTCGATATATCTGGCCTGTCACAGATCCGCTGCTGAACACGTGTAGGGGCGTACGTCCATCGATCATTATTCCACCCCATACCATCACGCATCCACTACCGAAACGGTCACGTTCCACAATGTTCGAGGGATCATTTCGTGTTCCTGACTCCCTCCAGATGTAAACACGTTTAGAATCACCAGTTAAACTAAACCGCGACTCATCAGTAAAGAGAACATGGGACCATTGATGTTCAGTCCAGTTTTGATGTTCTTTACACCAATTAAAGCGATCCCTCTTTTTCTGTGAAGACAGTAAAACACATACCCTTGGCTTTCTGGCATAAAGGCCTTTTTCATTAAGCCTTCTGTATATTGTTTGCCGTGATGCAACAGTTCCAGTGGCGGCTGCAAGCTCTGAACTTAACTGGCGAGCAGTAGCCTTTCTGTTACGACGGGCAGTTAATGCCAGATACCGATCTTCAGAAGCAGTTGTCATTCATTTTCGACCTTGTCCAGGCCTCCTTACAACACTTCCATCATTTTGAATCTGTTTCCATAGCTTAGAGACTGTCTGTCTTAAAATATTCAGACATGTGGCTGTTTCCATGATTGACTGCCCTGCTTCTAAACGGCCGATAATTCGCCACTTTACAGATTCTTCCAAATGATACTTCGAAGCCATAACAAACCGCTTTGAGTCCCTACACACTGAAATCAAAGGCTATGTTGCAGAAATTCACTCAAATATTCAGTTTGCGCAAAGCGCTTGATTCACTCTTGGATGACGTAACGCCTATATTTGCATATCACAAACCGTTTGATTACTTTTGATTGGATAATGCTAATTAGGCTTGGTTTTCACACATTTCCTGCAAATACGGATCACATTGATTCGATATTTCATTGAATATCATCATTTTTATGTATGTAAAGATAATTTTGGACATGAGTGTATTTATAAGGCAGGCTGTTCATATTCATTTGACTCATCATTCCTACATTTCAAGTTCACTCTCATTATCTATTTTTGTACAGAAGTCCTAACTCTATCATTTTTTCAAATACTAAAATTCTTGTAAAGATATTTGGGTACTTTTCCATTTCGCCGGCGCAAATCTCGCAAGTAGACTTTATTGGCGAAAACACACAGTATACACATAAAAAGTGTTGACAAATCTTAGTTCTAAGAATTTTTTCAATGACATAAACATTTTAATGTCATTGAAAATTTTGAAGCCAGTAAATAAAGACAATAAATTTTTAAAAAGATGTTAATTTAAGAATTTACTATGCTTTCATCGTACAACATCCTGATTTGCTGGTTCGTATCACATGACCCCAAGTGATCTTATCTCACGTAAACTATGCTACAAAAATCTAATTCTCTCAGTAATTATCTACATTAATTTCAAGTTAAATCTTAGTTTAGAATACAAGTTTAAATGCAAGAATTGTTTCAATTCGTACGAATAGCTTACTCAGAAATTATGTAAAACCGCAGTACTTTACTTCACTGGTGCATTCCATTAGAATTGATGAATTTAAGCCTTGACTTTGCCTTTACTATATTTTCATCTTCAGGTGAGCAGTGTGATTGCATTCTAGTTGACTTGATTACCGCCCGCGAATGACCTTAGGGCATAAAATTGAACTATCTGATAAAAATTTTATGTAATTGTATGCCAGTATTGAAAGAAACAATCAATCTGATAAGAAATGGCTGCAACTTGTTTTGAAAATCTAAAAGTTTAAGTAAAAGGTTACCAGCGAGGATATTTCATTTGGAATTGGTTGCACCATTACTGGCGAAGTTATCGCTTGCACCGTCAAAATGGAAAATACCGGCAAATCAGGATATTTGGGTATTCACCCAATAAGCGATTTACCTTACATAACTATGATAGTTACTTTACGGATCGATAGTTAGTGCAACAAAAATTTTTGTTTTCACACATTTTTTCCTTCTGTCATTTTATTCAAATTTGCATGATCAGATTTATTATTACTTAATACTAATTATTTTGTATATTTTGCAAAATATTTTTTTTGTTTTGCTGTGTTTTATGGTACGTATAAGAAAACTTTCGGTGTGTGAATAAAAGGGTGAAATATATATATATATTTTAGTTAGGTTAGCTGGTTTAAATATTTTAATGAATTATTCAATATTAATATAACTAAAAGTGAGCCCGTAAATGTTATGGATGTAGATTATATCAAGAATTTTGTGCATGTACTGAATGAAACAGATAAGAGATAAGTCAAAATACACTTAATTTTGTACTGCTATATTTAATCATTTCAAAACCTACTTACAAACAATTTGTTGTAAGCAGAGTATTAAAAAGAGAGAGATAATGAATTTATTTCATTTGCTTCTTATTTCAACTCTTTGTAATGTAAATGTGCAAAAAATTAAATTTCTAGAGAGTAAATTGATAACAAAGATTCAAACACAGTATTTTAAAAACACTTTGCAAATTCAACAGAAAAATTGCATGTGAAAGAAACAATAAGCATAAACATTGCTTTTACAAACCAAATAGTCTGAAACAGAAGTGGCACCAACTGGTATAAAACTTTTTAACCAACCAACGAAATTTGGTAGATCGCCAGTTGGGGCAATACTGATATTTGTAACAAGCAACAATTTATAGAATCTCTTAACTTTTAGTTTTATTGAGCATAAAGTATGAGAAGGCTATCTACCTAAGGGGAAGGATTTTGCTTATGGAAGACTTTCTGAAGGAAAGTAGCATTCATATTGATGTCAGATGTGAGGAAAATTCCATGCAGTTGTCAGAAATAGATCAGATTCTGAGTCAAACTATCATTATTTTGAGGCCTTATCTATATGGGCATAGATATATCTAAATTTTTGGCCAAATGGATTCTTTCAATGAATTATGCTAAAGAAAACAGTGCTAAAAATTATAAAAATTATGAAATTTTCATTGCTGAAATTCATATTTAGGTGGTTTTTTTTTAATGCTTTTAGATTCAAGCACTCCATTGCTCATTTTTCCTGAAGGCACTACAACAAATGGGAAAAAGGGACTATTAAAATTTAATTTGTGGCCCTTTTTATTAAGTGAAGCTGTGCAGCCGGTAAGTTTTTCTTGTCAATCCAATCTAGTTTTTGTAAATTCCTGAACCAGATATAAACTATACAAAGATTTCACACTTATAAAATTTCAAAATGCTTTGAAGTACTCTGCAAGTCAATGTTGATAATTTAGATTTTTATAGCTAACCTTTCTTATTTGTAGGATATTATTCTTTTTTTACTACTGAACAGAAATAAATACTAAGTTTTGAAATATCCAGTTTTCTCGTGTTTAACATATCACATATAAATGACAACATATTTCATATAGTACAGTACAAAGTACATAATCCATAGAAGGTCTGATTTTGTGCAAAAATACCTATGTTAGAACAATGCTTTTTATATATATCTAATATATATCCCAAGTCGCACTTTTGAGACATGAAAAATGCAAGTTAAATTTTGACAATCGGTCCAGTAGAATGAGAGATAGAAAACTGTGCCCCCATTTTTTTTTTGTTCAAGGTATACATAGTTTATATACAAAAGGTCAGAAGAAAAAAAACTTACACTTAAAAATTTAATTTTTTCACATTTGTTCACTTGTTTTAATTAAGAAAAATAATATATAAAAATTATGTATTCACTCTTATTTTTAGATTAGAATAAAAGTGGCTAGGCCAAAACTCATGCAAGTTGCATTTGTAAGTATTGTTAAATAAATTATTATATAATTCATTTTTAAATAACCGACAATTATTAACTTGCAGTAACACTTTAAATGTATTTTTCTATTTACTTATGTACTTTTGAACTATTTTCATAATGTTTATCAAAGTTTGCATTTTTTTTAATTGATTGTGATAATGTTCACCAAATGATAGTGTATTAAGAGAAGTGTTAAGATTCATTTTTATTTGTTATTTTAGACCATTTACTTTTCTTTTCAGTCAGTTGTAGGAAGCAGATGGTGGTCAGATTTATTTTGGTTTCTCTTTGTTCCTTACACAGTTTTCAGAATCAGGTGAGTAATTTATTACTTCTTATAAATGAGAAAGTACCCTTTAGCACTTAGAATACAGTGTAAGCTCCAGACATGTCAATCTGCCAAACTAAAAAATCCGAAGAATCATATTTTTGCTCATAGCAATCGCCACAAAGGTCTGTCTTTGCTAAAAGTTTTCTAGTGCATCATCATCGATACTGGATCTAAATTTAGTCTATATTTTAAGAACATTACTAAAAATTCTCCTACCCTCTGCATTGTTTTAGGGAATTATCTAAATGACCAGCATTATTTTAAAGTTCATTATAGTTAAAAATTATATCAAGACTTCAGTTTTCCAGTTACACTCCACTGAGTATCAGTTCTTGTTAATTCTATAATATTGTCCAAGTTTTTTAATTGTACACTGCAAAATTATAATTGCAATTTATCCATTATAATATCAATATCTTTGCCTTTGAAAACTACGTGAAGTAAAACTAGAGATCTATTCATGCAAAACCCAAAAAAGGAGGGATATATATATATAGTATGTAATTTCATACTTGGTAGAAGTAACTTCTAACATGCAAAAAAAAATTCTTTTTAGTTTTCATCTGGAGTTCTTTCACTACTTTGTTAGCTGCAACCCTAATTACAAATCTTTATCCCATTATTATTTTCCATTTTATTATAATTCACTTGATATACATAATCAGATGACAAAGGTAAATAATTGTCCTTTGCGAGATAAAAGTTTAAGCAACTGGTGAATATTTCTCTCGGTGAACAATATTTTTATTTTTAGAAACCTCTTATTAACTTTATGCTTAGTTTTTATTGTATTCTTCTGAGAACTGCCAATTAAGTTCCTTGCTATAAAAAAAAGCTTATTAAATTTTCTCACACCTGTTTTTAACAGTGGAAGTATTAGCCACATTTTCAGTTACTTTAAGTAGCATTTTATATCTTTCAATAGAACATTTAGCCTTAACTCTAGAAACATTTAGTCCACCAGCAGCCGAGCAGTAAAGTCGCTGAATACTGGTAGTTCGGTCCGAAATTTGAATCCCGCAAACAGGCTGGTTGCATGCGTCTTTTTGTGGTTTTCCCCCATGTGTAACATGTATAAGAGCCAGTTTCCCTTAGAAAGTCCTCCACTAAAGCATCCCTCCCCTTAGGCAAATAGCCGTCGAGGCTTTGCCGTAATTAAATTACCTAACCTAAACTAGAAACATTTACTTTTTCCTTGAAATGTGTAAGAAATGGATTCCATTGATCAAGGATTTAAGCTAAACATTTCTCAAGATACCAATGTGTATATATGTTTCAAAATTTCTCTTTCTCTTATCTGTAGCTGTTAGAATCGTTTCAATTTTTTCCCATTTCAGAATTTTTGAGATAATAATAATTATCAGTTACGAATTCATCTTTATTTAACTAAAAGAGTTGCAGGTTCTTTTCAGTTACTATATTTTAAAGGTAATCTTTTTTTTTTAAATGCCTGCAATGCCAGACTTCAAGCCTATCATTATTGTTGCTGGAACAGTTTCCAGAGGAATTTTATTTTCTTTCAAAACTGGGAAACCATGTGAACTATACTTAAAGCTACAGGATTAAAAAATTAAAAACAACTGATACCATGCATCAGTATTACAGCTTTCATTCATAAAAAATGCATAAAGGAGCTGTTTTAATGCAATCAACAACCGAAGATTTATTTTTCACATTTATTGCTTTAACAATTGCAGTCATTTTTGATCTTGTACTCTGCCCAAAGACAGTTCTACATCTCCCGTTCTACTAGGCCGATTGACGAAAGTCAACTTGCGTTTTTCATGTCTAGAAAGCACGACTTAGGATATATATTAGATTTATATATAGCATTGTTTTAACATAGGTATTTTAACACAAAATTGGACTTTTTCTGAAATAACACACCATTCCCCCCCCCTTATTTCCATTCTACAACTCAAATTACACCAAACTACCAAGTTTTGTAAAAATTGCAGGAGTAGTTTTTAAAAAATTAGCTCTCAGAATTTTCGCTCCTCAATGTTAATTGAGTTTGTATATTTTTATTATTCTCTCTTTTTACTTCCTTGTACGAGGTAAAAAGGAAGTATTGTAATCACGAAAAGTTTCAGGCAGCATATTTCAACGAAAATATCCATTTCGACCGCTATCAAATGCAATTTAACGATGCTTTTGCGTGATATCTGTACGTAAGGACAGAATAAAATACTCTTTTACTCCAAAAAAATTATAAAACTGCTTTAAAATGAATTCTGAAGAGAATGTTTCGTTGTGTCTGTACGAACGTACGTATCTCGCATAACTCAAAAACAAGTAGCCTCAGAATGTTGAAATTTTGTATATAGGACTGCTATAACATGTAGATGTGCACCTCATATTTTGGTTGGAGTCGGCCGCACCAAATGTATATAAATATATTTATATATATATTCACTCTGCTACCCGAATCGGTGATCTCAGTTTCTTTACTGTTATATGTTTGTAAATTGTACATTTTTTGCTTAAAAAATGATTGAATTATGTTGTTCTTATCATCTGGTTAAGGTTTTTATGCCTCTAGTAAATCTGTATTCAATATTTTTAGAATTATCAACAATTTTAAAGTTGTTTAAGTGCCGCTAAGCCTAATAACTTTTTTGATGGCGGCCATAGCTTGTTTACATTTGAAACAGCAGAATAGTAGATTTATTGCCAATCTAAAGAAACTTAGCTTCGCAACAACAAAGATAATGCCTTCATTTATTATTGCGAATTAAATCATGCTTAATCCTTTCTGGAATTTTTTCGAGGAAATAAGTGTTTAAGATTTACTTTGTAATTTTTAATACAGATATTTTGAGTTTTTATGTATTTTTGCCTTGTCGCGAAGTGAGAACTGAATTAATTGAATGAGAAATACTCAATCGTCTGTGAAAAACTGTTTCCTTTTTGTTTTGTTTGCTTAATTTCTTTTATACATCATTCTAGCTTTATTATAGTATTTGAATAGAACATGTGACAACGATTAGATAATTCTTTAACTGATATAAATTTTGTGCATTCTGAGTTATAATATTTGTAAATAGTTTTTACTCTTGTGAAACATTTTAATGTACTGCAAATTGTGTTTTTCATCATTTTACTTACCAATTATTGCTTATCAGAAGAACAATTTTTATGAAATTTTAAAAATGCCTTACAATGCATCCTGCAAGAGATGGCGCAACCAGAGCTCCAGTCAACTTTTGATCCCTACTAATAGATGGCGCCACACAAGCACCTCATTTGTTCAGAGTTTACTTATTCTATGGACGGCAGCACAGGAGCCTCCATCGCTAGTAATCTCTGAGTTCTAGCACAGCATGTGTACAAGTACTTCCATATTATTGGATACAAATTACTCGATTCTTCAAGCATTTAAAAGTCAAGTATCATATATTGGTAAAGGCTGTTAATGGTCGATTGCCTCTTACTAAGTGATAAGACATAGACATACTTATAATATGAACGAAATATAATACTGTTAAGTGAACCTAGCGCCAGAGTGTCGCTATGGTCAACAAATAGAGTGAATTTTAAAGAATGCATTTATTCTATTGTGGTTTATGCATTGTCTCCGAAGTAGATTTAATTCAGTCCAATAAGTTTAAATGAAATGCAAGAAAAAAATGCGTATAATTTAATATTCCGTACAAGGAAGTCATGTGGTGATTTTTAAAAGATCAGATTTTTTAAAGCTTATTTTAATTCTTCCTTTCACATTTTGAAATTCAGTTTCATTCCAAATAAAATTCACCAATTTTTTATGATTTACTTTTAAATAATTTTTATAAATTTTCAAAAAAATGTTGAATTATAATCTAAAAATTTTTTACCAAAAATCTTAAAGTAGACATATTTCTTAGCATATCTGCAAAAAATTACAGCTTTTTATTCAAAATTTCCGAAGATATACGTGAATTTATATATTGGCACGTTTTTAAATTTGGCATATTTGTTCGTGATAAGACATCACATGTGGTTTAGAAACTTTGCTAAAATTTTTTGAAAGAAGGAACAATGTAACTTTTTTTCCGCTCATGCATAATATAAGAAGGTAGGAACGAGGTGCCTTTTTCTCCACTCCGGCATAATGGAAGGGAAAGGAAAATTGTTTACCATATATTAAGAAGTTCACCAAGTGAATTATTCTTGGCGCAAGCTGAAAAAAATTGTGAGACAATAAATTTTTGAATTTCTCAGTAAATTTTGTACCAAATTTTACAAAATTTAATATCTAGGCATAATTTGAATCATAGAATCAAAATATGGAAAAAAAATTGGTATGTTATTTCAGAAAAAGTCTGATTTTGTGTCAAAACACATATGTTAGAACAATGCTATAAATAAATCTAATATATATTCGAAGTTGTACTTTCGAGACATGAAAAACGCAATTTGAATTTTGTCAATCAGCCCAGTCGAGAGGTAGATCTCCTCCCCCCGGCAGTGTACATGGCTATTTCTTGGTGATTTTGATATTGGGAAACATTTTCTAAATAAAATCACAGTATGATTAGAGGCATTCACTAGCAGATTATGATTAAATCAAAAGGCAGAAGTTGGATACATAATTATTTTAATCCTACTGCATTTTTTATATAAGTATCATGAGAAAAAAATCATTTATGCCTCTGTATAATTGTTATATTTTGAAAGCTAACAAAGTTATTAGAATTTTAGTGCTACACCCAACATGGGTTGTATGTCATAATTTATACATTTTTAAATTTAAACCAATAGATTTAAATTTTTTAAGGAGAAAGAGGATACAAAACAAGAGCTTTAAAATCTCTGAAAAGGACAAAATTATTACTAATTCTTTATTTTATTATTACTAATTTAGTTATTTAAATTGCAAAAAACCATTTTTTCAATTTAACATTCTAAATTTGCACATCTTTATATGTAAACTAAATCCATTTTATTTCATACTTTTAAATGAAATTGACCAGCAGCTTTCATTTATTTGCAGTATTAAATTTCTCTTTACTTAATGTCATCCATGTAACACATTATTTAAAATTAATTTACTCCAAAATGCCTAAAAATTTTCAATATGTCAAATTTGAAATAAAAATCAACAATACTGAATGAACACAGTTTATTTCTAAAAAATATGTGTGCTTTGGGATAATTAATTTTTCCTATACATAAAATTCCTTCATTTTTGTTTTCAAATAATAATGTCCTGCAATAAGCAATATACACAACATTTAACAGAAAACCTTATTATATACAAGGAAAATGGTAACAAATTTTCTCTTCATAACTGATGATCACTGTATCCTGGATCTTCATGATGCCTTTAAATTCTGGAGGGAAAAAATCATCCTCATTTACTTTGATAAAAAAAAAAAAAAAAATGGAATAAGCCAACATTATAAAAATAAGCACCATAATAAATAAGATCATTATAATAATAATTAACATCCCAGGTATATAGGTACAGGTATAAGTGAGGCAGGACACCAGTTATTTACCACTGGTAATACAGATGTAATCCTGCCACACTAGCTCCATCACAGCTTTGATGCAGAACACCCATGGTCAATTTGAGGCTTACCACCCTCTTTCCCTACCACCAATCACACAAGAGGACTTTTCACTTGCCATGCATTTTGGATACCCCTTTGCCAAACAGATCCCACACACTTATAAACACCCATGCCTTTCTCTAGGATGCGAACCTGAATCCAATGATGCAGCAGCCAGGAACACTAACCACTATACCACTCAGAGCAGCATCCCAATTCTACAGATACAAGTTGAAGCAAGGCTGGCGCCTGTACATCCATGAGGTCATATTAGTAATTGCTGAACCTTACTAACTGCTAACCTTCTGCCTCATTTCCAAAGAACATCCTGGGGATGGTCCAAAGGTCTACCATCACTGATCTCCTGTCACCAACCTCTTAAAAGGATTTCGGCTTTTACTGTATTTGTGCTCTTTGCTGCACAAACACTAAATGCTTACAAACATCCATGGCTTCTCAAAAATTCGAACCCAGGCCGTTCAGTATGGTAGTCAGAATCATAAACCACCGTTTTGTCTGGACAGTACCCCAATTACATGGTAAAAGTGATAGTCAAGCATCCGCTAATCTGGCACGTCAACAACACTACTGCCTAAGAGATTATGCCTCTTGAGTATTTTCATTCTGCAAAGGCATGGCAGTTTTTTAAATCTTATCATCATTTTCAGCTAGTATTTCTTTCAATATTTCAAGTTTATATATTGATTATTTTACTTATTTAGAATGTTTTCAAAATCTGAAAGAAATATTAACTTATGAATAAAATAAATATATTAAGTCACTAGACAAGTTGGATAATATTAACACAATCTGTGTTCAAGGAATTATTTGAAACTTTAAATGTAAGTAAAGGAATACACTTGTGTAAAATTTATTAAACTCTGATAGTAGCATTAAGAATTTCCAAAGGCTGATCATTACTCAGCAAAAGACTGCTATCTGTACCATACAAACTGTGCTCTGCAAAGAGGGTGGCGAAAATGGTTGCTGGTACTCATCAGTGGGAATCAACCAATGCTATCCAATGTGCTATAGCCTCTTCCATACTACCTGTGGCACCTTCCACCACCTAAACAGCAGTTGGCTTAGGTAGGCTGCCCTCACAGTGACCTTTAAAACATGTTTTTAATCCCACAACATCGACAAAGTCATTTGGAGTGGTGTCACTGTCAATCATAATGGCTGCCAGCAGACTGTCATCGCATAGTTTTCAGCATTGAATCCCGCTTCAGTCTTGCAGTAAATAATCATTACATCCATGTGTGGAGGGGCCAGCAGTCCCAATCAACCTTTGCTTTTCAAAATTTTCAAACGCACTTAGCCATTACCCCTCATGTGATGGTGTGAGGTGCTATCTCTTATGACAGCAGGTCAACTTGTATGCAGGATGACTGACTAGTCATCCTGCATACAAGTTTAACAGCACAATGGTATGTTCATGACATCCTGTGGCCATTGTGTTACCCTTTGTGGTATAGGCATTCTGGAGCCATTTACCAACAGGATAATGCGACTTGCATACCTCTGAACTGTCTCCAAGCTATTGATATTCTTAGACAGCAATGTCATCAAACGTTTCGACTTTCAAATATGAATGGGATACAGTAAGCCATCAGCTTTGAGCATTCCAAAATATTGCAGATCTGGAGCAAAAATTGAGGAATGTCTGCCAAAATGTATTGCAGGATGAGATTAGGAGTCTTTATCACCCCTTACCTCAACGTTTAGAAACATGCATCATTGTCAAGGAAGGTTTCACCAATTTTTTTCTGAACAATCAGTATACAATTTTGCTAGGCACTGATGTGTCCTATAGCCTTGAATTTTTAGCCATTTCATTACCTTGGCATGAGCTTTATGCATACTTAATTTCAATAAAAACAGCCACTTTCTTCTTGGTGCCTTTTGGGGGGGGAAGACAAAAGAGTGTTTTGTTGAGTTGAAAGTCCTGCTTGTGGTAAGAAAAAAGAGGAGAGACAGACCAGATTTGTCCTCTGCAGTATCCTGCATCAAAACTGGAAAGTAGTTTTTCTTTTCTAGTGAGGGCAATTTCGTTGCCCCTTAATAACATCTGGCCATTTCCATCACTGTTTAACTAGCGATTATCCAGCCACTAGGGAGGGAAAATTGTTAAAAGGGGATGGTAGCAGCCACAAAACTCTAAAAAGGCAAATAAGTTTCATTTGCAGGTTTATAATGTGATTATTATTACAATTTTCATATTGTTAAAAATATGAGTTAATCACAAAATTAGAACATGGTGATAAAAAAAAGTCATTTAGCATATGATTCTACTACTATACGAACACTTGGTCTAAAATCTAAGTCGATAAAAGTGAGCTAATGGAAAATATATAAACAATTCAAAAGAGA
This sequence comes from Stegodyphus dumicola, assembly GCF_044657685.1. Taxonomy (NCBI): domain Eukaryota; kingdom Metazoa; phylum Arthropoda; class Arachnida; order Araneae; family Eresidae; genus Stegodyphus; species Stegodyphus dumicola. The sequence goes on along the minus strand of NC_140773.1, from coordinate 223,064,294 downwards.
GAAGCAATGTGTCGCTGCTTCGCTGGAGTTGCTTGGCACTTATCGCTGCTACTCTCGCATTCGAGCTTTGGAGTTACTGCGAGCTGGTCGCTTGGTGAAGTGTTCCTGATCGATCGTGCGCGTAAGTAGTTTTCAAGTTTGGTTTTTGATTTTTCCAAGTGTTTTCATGATGGACTTGCCTTTCCGTTAGGGACGGTAGGTTTTTTGGACTGTTGCAATGAATCCCAACTTACAGTACATTCAGACTTTAAACTTAATTAATGATAAAAATGTTATTGAAAAGCTTATTGAAAGTGGTTCAGAAGAGGAATTAGATGCTATATCTACCTATTTGCAAATCCATAAAAATCTTATTGATAGTGGTCAAAAAATAGTTGATCCAGAAGTTGAAAAATTATTTCAGGTTATGGTAGCCAAACTCTTCAGTAAACGGCAATTAAAAAATGTTAAATCTTCAAAGGAAATTGATGAGATTGTAGGAATTGGTCAGATTCTTACCCAACAAAACATGAATAATGCCAATGTGCAAGACAATAACTCTCTTAAGCAGGGCGAAACTTGGATTAAACCCAAAAAAACGCACAAGCGTACTTTAAGTGATAGCAGTAACTCATCTGTTACAACAATAAAAAATAGATATTCTACTCTTAGAATAGATGACGGCATGGAAGTCAATCAAACGCCCAACACAAACCCTCAGGATATGGACCAATCAGAAGAAGGCGAATTCATAGCCCCTAGAAAAACTGCAAACCGTGTACCGCCGATTATAATATCTGATGTTACGTCTTGGAAGCCCCTTAGAGATGAAATTAAAAAATTTACCACAGCTATGGAGTGCGTACAAAAAGGTGGAGACATCCACATAAAAGTCAAATCTGATGGTGACTATTGCTCAGTCACAAAATTTTTGGATAATAAGGAAATACCTTATCACACATTTCCCCTACCAAGGGATAAGCCTATTAGAGTCGTAATAAAGAAGCTTTCAGTGCATACTAAACCTGAAGAAATATTAGAAGAACTCCAACAATTAAAAATTCCAGTTAAAACGGTTAGACAGATAACCAAAAAGATTGACAATGAAATTGTCAAATTGCCAACTTTCCTTATAGAAGTCCCACGGACTGTTGAAGGAAAAAAGATATTTCAGGTAACACATATCTTGGACCTTGCGGTCAAAATTACCTCTTTCCAACCAACCCCAGGACACAAACAGTGCCATAACTGTCAGAGATATGGACATAGTCGCTCCCACTGCAAACATAAACCAAGATGCTTAAAGTGCGGATTAAACCATATCACCACTAGTTGTACAAAAGATAGAAATCTTCCAGGAAAGTGTTGCCTTTGTGGGGGACCCCACGTCAGTTCCTACAGGGGTTGCGAAATGCACCCTGACAATATTAAACGTAAGATTGCTGAAAAAGAAAATCAAAGAGATGCCTGGAGAAAGACAAGAACAAATCCTCCAGAAAACAACTTAGAGAACTTCCCCCCATTACCGAGTAGGAGAAACACTAACGAAAATGTTAATGAAGCCAGTCCCTCATCAGCCAACCAGAATGAAGCTCACGAAAGAGAACAATTAGGCTCCGCCCCGGATTTCCTGAAATGGATCAAAAATCTATTTACTCAAGGCAAAGCGCTATTTGAACGCTTTTTTAAAGCCAAGTCAATAATGGAAAAGCTCCAAATAGGGTGGGAAGCCTTTGAACTTTTAGCAAATTTAAATTATGAATGTTAATATTGTAAATAACTATGCAAGCATCCAACTTACTGCCTCCAGTAGTTTAAATTTCGCCTTCTTTAATGCCAACGGAGTTCGCGGCAAGAACACTGAGATCATAAACTTTCTTAATTGCCATGACATTGATATTTTCTTAATTAACGAGACACATCTTCGAGCTAGTGATAAATTTAACATCCAAGGTTATAGAACCTTTAGAAAAGACAGAGAAAATAACAGGGGTGGTGGCACCCTGATTCTCATCAGAAGACACTTGCAGGCCAACTACTTTAATCTCCCAAGTTCTAGTAATATTGAAACTACTGCCATCATAGCTCACTCTCGCACTAATGAACCTATTGTTATTATTTCTGCTTATAATCCCCCGGGACATAATATCAGCAACAGTGACATGAGCATCTTTAGCGGCATTATGCTTCCCACAATACTAGCCGGAGACTTAAACGCGAAGCATCACTTCTGGAACTCTCGACGTGCAAATGCAAACGGGAACTTCCTTCATAATTATGCCCTTACAAATGATTTAAGTATCTTTGGACCAACGGATCCCACCAGATACAGCCATACTGGCAGCGCTGAAGTTCTTGATATTGTTATCACAAAAAATATTGCACAAATTCCCTTCCTACAAGTTTCACACCAGCTAACTTCCGATCATCTCCCTGTCAGATTTACTTATTACGGCTTTGAAAAAAATATTCCACTTAGAAAAATCACAAACTGGGATAAATTCATTCATTCTCTGGAAAAACTACCAGTGCATCCTGCTTTAGCCGATATTACTGACATTGAGTATCAAATCACTAAGGTCAATAATTGTATAAAAAGTGCTCTTGACAAATCTACTAAATATGAAGAACATAAAAAAGAAAAACTTCCAGATAACATTATTGACAAAATTAAGGACAAAAATCGCACCGCTAAAATTTGGCGCCGTACTGCTGATCCTAATATCAAAAGAATTCTTAACAGAAAAAATAGGAATATTAAAAATCTTCTAAGTGAATACGGATCTGATAGTTGGAATAATTTATTAGACTCAATGGACTTCAACCCTGATACAGTGTGGCGTATTGGGAAAGCGCTCAGAAAAACTCATAGCGACAACATTGGACCGTTGCACACCGATACTGGAATCGCATATTCTGAAAAAGATATGGCAGAAGTTCTTGCAACACATCTTGAAAAAACCTTCACGACAAATAACTCACAAGATGAAGATACAGAAGAGGAAGTTTTTAATTTCATTATTCACCTACCTGATAGAACAGATGGACAGCATATTGGTTACACCTCGCCCATTGAAATTCAACACATCATAAAAAATCTGAAAAATAGAAAGGCCCCCGGCTATGACGGGATAACAAATAAAGTGCTCAAAATTCTCCCCAAGGGATATATTGTCCTAATTACCAACATAATTAATGCCTGCATAAGGCTTAACTATTTTCCGCAGCAGTGGAAAATGGCACATATCATTACTTTTGTTAAACCTGGCAAAGATCCAAAAAATGTTAACTCTTATCGCCCAATTAGCCTGCTTCCAAGTCTTAGCAAAGTTTTTGAGCGAGTTCTACAGAAACGGCTGACCAGACACTTGGAAGATAGAGGGATAATTCAAAATGAACAGTTTGGTTTTCGCCCACAGCATAGCACAGTACATCAACTTCTCAATGTTACTGAATTTATTGCCGATTCCTTTTCCAAAAAGAATACTATTGCAAGCTGTTTCCTAGATTTAGAAAAGGCATTTGACAAGGTGTGGCATGAGGGACTCCTCTTTAAGCTATACCTTGCTCATCTGCCTATAAATTTTATCAAACTAATGCAAAGTTATCTAAAAAATCGCAATTTTCATGTCAAAATCAATAATACTTTATCCTCGAGAAAAAGAATCAAAAGCGGCGTCGCCCAGGGAAGTGTTTTGGGGCCAATTCTCTTTAATATCTTTACTAATGATATGCCAATCCCACTAAATTCAAAACTTGTGAAATATGCAGATGACACCGCTATTTTTACAAAATCTTTAAAACCACAGTTTGCAGTAGACAAATTAGAAGAAGCAGTTAACATCATCGCACATTACCTCAAATCTTGGAAACTTAAAGTCAATCTGACTAAATGTCAAATTCTGCTCTTTAGAAGGTATAGAAAATTTACTCCAGTAAACGTAAATATAAAGATAGAAGATCAGCCACTCCCCGTCGTCAATAGTACTAAATACCTAGGTGTCATTTTCGATTCACAACTCTTCTTCAAGGAACAGACTGCATATGCCTTACGGAAAGCTACAGCCGCAAAAATGGCTCTGTACCCCCTCATCAAAAGAGACTCAAAATTAAACATTCAATTAAAGAAAAGAGTTTACATGATGCTGATTAGACCGACACTACTTTATGCAATTCCCATATGGGCTACAGTGTTCAAAACGTACAGACACAAGTTACAAGTCTTTCAAAACAAGATTCTAAGAGAAATAGTTAATTCTCCTTGGTTTGTTCGAAATTTGCAAATACACAAAGAATTAAAAATCAGACCAATTGCTGACCAAATTATTTCAACCTGCCACAACTTTTATAGTAAAATTGAACAATCTCAATATGATCATATTAAGGAACTAATCAATTATGATCCAACACTTGAAAATGCTGCTAAGCGTCCTAGGAGCATTTTTCATAATCCAATCAAATAAAAAACTCAGTGGATTATTACTTTATATCATTATTTTCAAGAATTTTATATTTTATTAGTGTTCCTATAAAAAGACTTTGTTAGGAACACACAAACTGAATTAATTATGTGTGTTTCACCATCCCGCCTTCTAAACTGTGACTTATGCTGAAATATTGTGTCTTTTAAAATTATAAGTGTTTCTTAAAAAGTGTGTTTATTCCAGAACTTTGTACAGTGTGAACTGTTTGTGAATACTGTTAATTTATATGACTTTAACATTTCTCGTACGAGAACTCTTGAAATTCACCAGAAATATGTTACTGTTGACTTATTCCTCATTTGAGCCACTCCCACCAGTATAATTACGATCCATTTCATTCTGAACCTGTTTCAAAAGCATACTTAATTTAAATTACTTAATGTTTATTTTTTCAAATGCTTTATTAAGCATACTTTTCAGCTAGTTATATCTTTTGTCACAGCTCGAACAGCTCCCAGATGCTTTCTCACTCTACATACCTTTGTATTTGCTTCAGCTTCGCCTAGTAGTCGTGGCGTTACACGCCCATTTTTTCAATTATATGTACCAACGCCTAAGGGCATCTTTTTCAAAAGCGGTGGTTAAAGCAGCAGAGGCTGCTAATTGCCTCCTAACCATTCAAAAGACAAAGAAGCAATGTGTAGCTATCCAACCTTAGCAGAGTAACTGAGCAGTACACAAAGTTTTTAAGTGAAGTAGCATCTTTTAATGATGCAGCTTAACCCAGTCAGACTCATATCCAAGTGTAACCAAGTGCATACGGGAAAACTAAAATATTATAATTAACAGAATGGCTATCACTTCGTATTTCATATCACTTATAACATTCCGTGATATAAAAATAACTTGAACTAAAGGTTTGTGATACGAAAATGAAGAAGGTATCTTTCTATACCATACAATCACCAGAAGCATATGCTACTTTTTGGTTATAAAAAAAGTGTAATGGAAAAAGGTCATTTAATGGTCTGCCAATTAAAATGGAAAAATAAGATGCCTCCTACTCAAAGTACAACTTCATCAGCCAATGATGATAATGCTCTTCTTAAATTATAGACTTCAATTTGGAATATTACACAGTTAAGAGGCTAATTAATAAAGATCATACTATAATCCACTTAAGAACCATTTCAAATCTGCATTGAGCAAAAGTGATCATTTGGTCTGTTATGGTATATTGTTACAGTAATGATAATGCATGCCTATACACAGCTAGGTTGAAGAAGGGACATCTGTGGTCTGTTCTACATCCTGCAAATTAATAGATCTTACAATGAGTAATTATCATGGGCATGTGAGGGAGACACTAGCAGATTTAAAACAGAGGTGAAATAAAAGGGAAATTGTACACCATTACTGCATAGGAAAGTCACCATTCTAAGAAACTAGTACTGGCATATCAGTACTTAACATGATAAAGCCAAAGCAATAAAATGTTATAAATCCTAGGTGCACATTTCTGTTAACAATACTAAAAAAAATTTCACTGCTTTCTTTCCTTATAATTGTTTTCTTCAAAAATTGTTATAAAACAAATTTGACTATTCTGCAAGAAAATAATTTAATTTGAATATTTAGTGTTTGCTTAATATTTATATTTATTTTTCAATGCTATTAAATTTAGGTTTTTACCAGTTGCTGAGAAAGAAGATACTGAATCAGCTGAAATGTTCTGCAACAAGGTACAAAAACAGATATGCAAAGAACTTGGACTAGAGGTAACAACATTCACATCAGCAGATAAAGTCGAATATACCAAGTACATACTTAAAGAGGATGGCAAGCATTAATTCAGAAATAAAATGTAGAACAACAATTTTGTTCTCTAGGACCATACAGTCTGTGATATTACAAGAATATGTCATCAAATATGGCCAATATATATTTACTGAACTAAGTCTTTACTCCCCCCCCCCTTTTTTTTTTTTTTTTTTGTAAATTATACATTTCAGAAAAACTTAAGTTCTGTTTAAAGAACAATGTTATTTTAATGTTCATATGCAAAAAATGTTTTGTATGTATGTTTGTATATTCTTCACACTGTCGAAAAACTACACCACCTAAAGCCATCATATTTTGAACTTTGATTTTATTTATTTCATATTTTGTGCGAATAAGGAACTTTTGATTTAAAAACTAAAGCATTTTAAAACTTTGTGTTGCCACTGAGCAAAATGTAATATATCTGTTTTTTTTTTTTTTAAATTTAATTGTGTTGTAGAAAATGGCAGCAACTAGGACCCCTAAATTTTGAACACACATAATCCTCTACCCGAACATGTGCACCTTGAAGCCCTAATTTTTTTTTAAATTTCATATTTTGTTCAACATGGAATATGAAATGAAATGTTTCATTAAAAACTGCAATGTAAAAGCCTTTATATTGCCGCTCAACAAAACATATTTATGTTTCAAATTTATTAAGAATTTGGTGATAATAAAAGATGTGTATTCCTACTTAGCAAAGTTATTTGTCTTTCAAATTTAATAAAAGATCTCATTTAAAAGAAATATTTTGTGACAGTCCAATATAAAATATTTTAATTTTTCACATACCAGTTTGTTACCATTAGGTGAATTGTATGCTATTTCATTTTTCTTTCAAATTTATTGTGCTATTTAATTAACAAACTAAGCTAAATAATAAACAGATTCATTTCGATTATTGTTATTTGCCAGGTGTGCATGTTAAAATGCATTAACTGGATCGAGCAAAATTATACATATATTATTAAAAAGGGTTTTTCGTATATCATCTCCAAGAAACAGAAATTTAATTAAAATGATAAATTATTGGAATAAATTTAATCAATATTTAAAAAACTTACTTTTAAATTTATAGAGTTTTACTTCAAAAACTATCATTCTATAGAATATATTCACCATGCATGGAAAAGCACTTTAATTACACATATTTGAAAAACTCAGATTTGGCTTAAATTCATTTTATAATACACAGTTTAAGTTATTAAACTATTTGTAACATGACTAAAATGTAAAATATTTGAACATTTAATTAGGTATTCTAAATTTCATGTTCTTTGGTTAAATTCATTGAGTTTTTCTTACTGAGAAAATCCTGAGTAGGAAATGACAGCTTTTACTCACCAAATAACTTTTAAATATGATGAAAATAAAATTAACTGTGTAGATAAACTTGGTATTGTGCTATATAATTATGCAAAATAAATACAAATATTAACACTGATTAAACACTGGTTGAATCTTCATAAAAAGTTCAATAAATATCTACAGTAGATTAAGAAAATTCAGATCAAATAAAATATGATAAAAATTATACTAATTTTTAAGTTTCATTTATTTGTAAGAAACATTTTCCTCAGTAAAAACTAAAAATTAAAAACCAAAATTTTTTTCAGTGATATGTTCAATTAAATTTATTTGCAATTTTTTCATTCATCTTGCACCCCCAAACAGGGTTGCGACCCACAGATTGAATATCATTGATATGGAGTGTCGCTTCACTTGTGAGTCTGAATTTAGACCAACGACTGGAAGGAATAATGTATATAAAGGCTCAAATGAAAAAATAGACAGAAATTGATCCCATTTGCTACCAAGAATGGTATGACCTAATCCAGTACATTTCTTTACCATAAAAAATACACAAAATTACTTGGCAACCCCGTAATGGACAGAACCAGATAGACCATATACTTATTGATTCTAGACATGGATCTGATATTAGCAATATAACAACTTACTGTGGCACTGTTTTTGATTCTGGACACTTTCCCATAATGTCCAAAAATCAGTGCACACTGTCCAATTCCTAAAAGATTGAAGTGGTAAAACAAAAATGCTACAACTGTGGGCAGTTAAAGCACCAAGATACAAGATTAAAATTTCAATTTTATCTCAATGACAAGTTGAATTCAGCTGATGTTGAATTCATTAAAAATCTGCAATTAAGAATACATCTTTTGCCAGAAAAGTTCCAGGACAAAGGACAAATCTTATGGCACATATCACAAATCAAATTCAGTTCTGATATCATACGCACATTTACACAACATTCTTCTTACAACAACTCCATGTTTGCATCGGTGTGTGCTGTAGATGAGCGACCAGCTCTGGGATTGTCTTGCACTGAATCTCTGCCTTCATGAAACCTTTTGTCAAAAACACGACTTCTTGAAAGTGCCTAGCCTGCATATGCTTGCTTAATCATGTTCCACATTTCATTAAGGGTTTTCCTGGGCTTAATGCAGAATTTGTTCACTCTTTGCTCATAATTAGCATCCACTGTGTCACCTTAAAGAATGCGACAATCCAAACAGTGTGTTGCCAAGAGCAGCCCTCCTTACTATGTCCTGGAACTGTTCTGACAAAGGATGTGCTTTCCATAGTACAAGAAACTGCATTCTTGGTGACAAGTGAAAATATTTATAAAGATTGGTTTGATATAGAATGTGAGCCTGTTACAAAAAAAAAAAAAAAAAAAAAAAAAAAAAAAAAAAAAACTACAGAGAAAATATTCAAGGATCTCAGTTCAAGTTTTTAGGGAGGCAAGAAGGCAGAAGAAGATGCCCAAGAAGAAAAAGAGAATTTTTTAGAGACCTACATCGGTGTGTCTCTAAAAAAGGTGCTCAACATCATAAGATTTGAAAATGGTTCCATAAAAAAATTATCCTGTAAATAAGCACATTGGTCAAAAAAGATCTGCTAACAACAGCAGCTTTACTAATTGACAATGCACCATGCAATATTCTTCTAAGCTATCTTCTGATGCTGGAAAGATCATTAAAATGTTCCCTCCTCATCCATTGTGATTTCAATGATTCAGCCAGAATAATCACAGAAGTGTCACATGAAAAACGAAATGCATATGCAGGAAACATTTTCTGCACATAATACTTGAGAAAAATGGGAAACTTACAAGCTTTTGGAAAAAACTAACCATTTTAGATGCTGCAATCTTGATTCTTAAATTATGGAGTGAAATTAAAACCTCTACTCTAATTCAGAACTGGGGGGGGGGGATATCCCTGATATCATAAAGGAAAAAGCAACTTTTTTGCAGCATCAAAAATGTTGTAGCAACAAATGTTTTTGTTGTTGAAATCGTTTCTAGCAGTCTTGATTTTGAACATATAAATGAAGAAAATGTGGGAAAATGGCAAAAACATGAAAACTATAAATTCTGCTTAAATCAAAATATTGTAGAAAAGTCACTAAGGAGGTACAGTAAATGTAAAAAAGAAGGAGGTGAAATTGTAACAAATGTAAACCTCAACGATGTACAAGAAATTATAGACAGCCTCTTTTAACTTCATGACTTACCTTATCCGTACATGTACATTATTTAAAATATCTGAAATTTTTAGAGGATTTTGGACTATCAACGAATACCTAGGACATAATTAAAATAGATAATGTGGAGTTGAATATATTCTAAATTATATTAATGATTAAGATACAATAACATGCCGAACAAGTATTAATTTAGAGGTCAAACAACAAAAATCAGCAATATATTTTAAAATTTGAAAATACAATGCTGATTTTTGTTGTTTGACTTCTAAATTAATATATTAATGTTATTTTTCAGAAAACAAATATATTTAAAAGACAAGCAGTATATCCATTTTTAACACAACAAAAATTACTTTCAGAAGATACATAAAAGTGTTGGGAAAGTCTGTATAAGTTGTCCAAGTGGGTACAATAATAATGAAGAAGAAAGGAAGCAAATGCATTTTCCTTTATGCTACATATACTTGCTTAAACAAGAGCCTCCCCTTCCAAACAAAATAAGTGGTAATGCTATGTCAAGAGTGAATTACATGACTAATAAAAAGAGATGAAAGGCAACACTAGATTATACATTATAACATGCTATATTAAAAAACTGTATAATTTTATCTATTAACATTGTTTTCTTTTCTCTTGTTTAAAGAAGCATTTTTGTGAAAGTTTCAAGATGTTACGAATGACAGATTTTATATCAAAATTTTAAATATTGGAGATATAATGATTAAAAAAATAACACAAAAAAATTTTAATTCACAAATCTTGGAAAAATCATAATTGTAAATATTCAAATACACTTATTTTAAAAATATACTTTCTGATCTATCTGGTAATGAAAAAACATGAAATTTAGCTACAAGCAGTTTGATTAGTAAGTTAAGATACCTTCAAAATTAAAAGATAAATTAATTTTTGAAAAACTAGTTGAAATGCACATTGTATCCTCTAAAGAACGAGTACTAAATTTTGTACATCTAGTCCTTTATATTTCTGTTCTGTGTAATACACATACATGCAAACTCTTCTATTATTGTAGAGTATATATTTACAGTTATATGCAAATTATTTTTCATCCACTCGTAAAAATAATCAATTTTATTCTTCTATAAAGTTGCATTTTCTAAAGATATGTTTCATACAAATGAAACTCTTAAATTAATTATAGTTCTGCATTTTATCTTAGTGATATTAAAAAAAAGAAAAATCATTTTATGTATTTTTAAGGGAAAATATTACATACAGCATGATAATTGTGTTTTACTTTTGAATGACCTTTTAAAAATATAGCTGAAGTTATTTTAAATTTCTCACCTATTCTATTCATACAGTCGGGCATACAGATCCTGAGTAAGTCTAATATATGCTTCTTTCTCCTCTGGAGTCATTTTAGCTACAATTTCTTCTGTAACTTCAGTTAAAGCATATTTCTGGTCTCCAACAGTAACCATTAAATGATCGTCATCATCACTCTCCATTTCACCTACTTCTGCAAATAAAAAATACATTCTAAAAACAGAGTGAAATTTTAACCACTAGAACTTCAATAAGTCAAACTGAATGTTCAAGTGCAAAATTAGAAATTAATGTTAAATTTCCAAAATAAGTCAACTTTTTGATCATTTAAAATTTTTTCGATGTTTTTCACGAATTTCTCTTTAAAACAAATCTCAAAATTTAACACACAAATTGTTAATGTTTGCAATATTTCATATCCTTTCATTTATATTTATTACACTTAAATTAGGATGACAGAAAACAGACTACACTTCTAAATATTAAAGTGAAAAGAATAGTTACATGAAGTGGTGAAATTCATTAAGATTAACAACTACTTTTTATTATGCTGTCACCATGGACAAGAACTTGGGAGAACAGCAATGAGCTTTAAGTAAACTATCACTTTTGTTTATTGTTTGTAAATAAAAATCTAATTCATTCATAAACTTTACGGTTGAATGTTAATTACAAATACTACTAATTTTTTTATCATTTTCTTCTCCCATACAATGCACAATGATAACTAATATATGCTCATGTACACATCAGTTCTCATACTTTGATTTGAAAATATTGCATCAATCACAGAATTTCTCTCACTCAGTTCTGCTCATATAGTGTTTCATATTCACAAATCCATGAATTAACAATCACAACACTTTTAAAAGTGGCATATCTTTAGAATTCTCAATAGACTGTTAAGAGTTGTCATACATTTCTTTTTACATTTAGTATATTATTTATATCTATTAAATGATTTCTTTAAATATAATAAGATAGTGATAGTATTTGGTTGCAGTATTCTTTTATTTAAAAAATGATTACACACAAAAGAGAAACAAATACATTGAGAATTGAGGCTAATGCATTGAACTGTGTCATAACAAGAACTTGTCTTCATGATATCTAGCATAACTCCAAGAATACATTTAATGCTTTACGATATTTTGTTCTCAATCTAATACCTATTTTAAATACCTAATTTGAGAAGTTTTGGTTTACCTCATAATATCTTATTTTACGAAAGTTTGTTCACAGCTTCAAGTAAAGTACAACTTCCAGTTTATCAATTTTAGCTAAAATTTACTATGTTTTTTCAATTGATATAAAAGTATCTTAAATACTAAAATTAAAAAATCTAGGATTATATTTTAGTATAGTTTTTCATTAAAAATTATTATGGGTTTCAAGTAAAGTACTACTTCCAGTAGTCCAGTTTTACTCAAAATCTAATGTCAAAAACATAACTTTTTGGGAGTTACGATGGACGGAAGAATTATCATACACACACAAACATTGTTGTAAATATAGTAAAAACTTGTTGTGAGGGCCTTCATTTGTGCTTAATCACTAAAAGCTCACTATTAAATCTGGACTGAAAACCTTATGAAAGGTAAAAACAGTGAAAGCCCTTTTTTCCATTTTGAGGGTCTGTCAAGTTCATGAGATTTTCTTGGGCTCAAAGTCCCACTAGTGTAAACAGACTTTTATGGGTTTTAAGAAAAGTACCACTTCCAGTTGTCCAATTTTAACCAAAATTTAATTAATTCTTTATATGAATGCCAATGGAATAAATACAGAAAAGGGAAATTTCATTGTTAACTGTAAACTCGCTATAATTTTTTTTTAAATAAAAAACAATGCCTCCCTTAACTATGTATTTATGTTGGCAAGAGGTGAACCATGCTTACTTTAAAGTTTATATACATGATTTAGCATTTTCTACACCAATATTACTGCATATAATAATAATTAATAGATTAATATAATCTATTAAACAAGAGATTACCAAAAGGAACAATGCTGATGTGTAAAACCATTTCACAAATGCAATAATTATCTTGCATATCTTGGATGCAGAAATACAACATGTGCGCATAGAGCTTAACTTCTACATCAACGATTTCAACAGAAAACATCAGATGGTTGATTGTGTAATAGGTTTTTACAGATTAATTGTGATAGCGATAGAAATCAATTCTAAATCGCACTTTATTTAATAGTGACTCTTCTTTGTTTCTTTGGTATCTAAAATGAGCTATTGAAAAAATGGCAGTCAATATAAGCAAAAGCTAATTTTTGCAATAAATTACCTAAATACCTGCAAATTTTAATAATCACTTCATCATCAAAATAAAGATATAAAAATACCAATAAGTCTCCAATTATGCAATGAATAGAATAGATTTAAAGTAAAATGATCAACCAATATATCTCCATCTTGTACAATGTTCAAACTTATTAAGTGCACAAGAGAACTAAACTTTTTTGACTTCTAAATTATCTCTCTCAGATAGAAAACTGAGGTGGAATTGCACGGTTAATGCACAGGACTACAGAAAACTCAGCTGATCAATGTTTATGTATGCCTGTAAATGTAAACACTGATCAGCTAGTGCTTCTGCAGTGGCTTAAAATTTAAATGTCAATTTATTTTCATTTTCTAAGGTACACATTGCACAAAAAAAAAAGGGGAGGGACAGTTTTATATCACCTGTTCTACTGGACTGATTGCAAAATTTAACTTGTGTTTCCTATGTCTTGAAAGCTCGACTTAGGATACATATTAGATTTATATGTAGCATTGCTGTAACATATGTATTTTGACACAAAAATTGCACTTTTTGTGAAATAACATACAAATTTGTTTCCATATTTCGATTCTACAACCCAAATTGTGTCTAGATATTAAATTTTCTCATTTTTCGTGAGAAATTAAAACATTTATCTTGGCACATTTTCTTCAGTTTGCGCCAAGAATAATTCGCTAGGTGAACTTTATAATTTACAGCAACTTATTTTCCTTTCCTTTTTTCATTGTACAAGGAGCGAAAAAAAAAGGTCATCGTTCATACTTTCAAATAATTTGAACAAAAGTATGTAAACCACATTTGGCATTTTATCGCTCATAACAAATATGCCAAATTTCAAAACATGCCAATATGCAAATTCTTGTATATCTTAGGAAATATTGAATAAAAACTCTAATTTTTTTCAGGTATGCTTAGAAATATGTCTACTTTAAGATGATGGCAAAAGTTTGATAGGTTATAATTTTCTAAAAAATCCAATTCCAAAATGTTTTTCTAAAAATTTATAAAAATTATTTTAAAGTACATCATAAAAAATGGGTGGAACCTAAGTTTTGAAATGTGAAAGGAAGGATCAAATAAGTTTAATAAAAAAAAAGATATATTAATAAATATATACCAAATTCAATTAACATGGAGGAGCTAAAATTTTGAGAGCTAATTTTTTAAAAACTACTCATGTGATTTTTACAAAACTTGGCATTTTGGCATAATTTGAGTCAAAGAATCAAAATATGGAAAAAAATTGGTATGTTATTTCAGAAAAAGTCCAATTTTGTGTAAAAATACCTATGTTAGAACAATGCTATATATAAATCTAATATATATACTAAGTCATGTTTTAGAGACATAGAAAGTGAAGTTAAATTTCGACAATTCGTCCAGTAGAATGAGAGATATATTACTGTCCCCCCTTTTTTTTTGTGTGTGTGCAAAGTGTACATACATAGATGCATAAATGAACATGTTTCCAATAAATACATGCATACAATTTCTGAGTCTGGTCCTGATAACATACGAGTAACAAATATATATTTTGTGTAAGTAAAAATTAAAGGTTTGGCTGAGAAAAAATTGCATATACAAGTATGCTATGAGGCAACAATCTAACAGGATTATTAGTTTTCTTCTGGAGAAATAACAATGAGATAATAATAATAATCTTAAGATAATAATGAGAATATCTTATATAGAATAAATAAGCAAATAAAATACGAATCATTAGGAATAATTTTGGTTTTGTTATGCAAAGTTATTTTATGTTTCTCTTAGCAATTTTGTTCACTTTCAAAAATCTGCAAAAAGTTACAAATTACAAGTTTGTTAATAATTTTTTTCCCAGTACCTACTCTAGCATATTTTCTCTTTTACCTGGTTCTATGAAGGATTGTGCAGGCTTTGAGCTATCTTCCGATTCACTGCTACTTTCATCATTGCTGTTGTGACCAGGTATCACTAGTTTGGTCTCAGCTCCACCTTTCCTTTCATGTGCCAGAAGAGCTTCCATGATATCATCTTGTTTGGCAAAAGATGAATTTGTTTCAACTGCAAAGTTTGAAACAGCATCATGACCCCAGGCATAATCAGATGTCTAGATTAAAAATTATAATTGAAGAAACGATGATATTTTCAATATTTAAATATCAATGGCTAAAATTAACAAGACATATAAACAAGCCATATTATATTGATAACATAATAAATAATCAATTCTGATTTTAGAAAAATTATAGCAATGTTAAAAATTGAATTTCATATCTTTTCTTTCATGCTAACGAGTATACAGAAATGTATAAGAATGAAATTGAAAATTTATAATTAGTGTACTTATGTAAAAAAGTTATTCAGTGTTTTTCACTACATTTATTAAAAAGAACGATTTCAATGTGAAAATATATCATTAATTAGCTTCACATGCAGTGATTCTTCTACTTTAAGCATAAATTTATCATGTTTTAAATTTCATGGATTTATTATTTAATAAAATATGAAGAATATCTATTAAAATATTTTTCTTAAAATATAGTAAATAAATGTTCTGTTTTAGAAACATTTTCTTCAGACATTGAAACTAAATCAATAATTAGATTTTCAATCACATAATGGAATCTTATAATTGAGTGTGGAATCACTGATTGTGGATTTGATTTGTTTTATTTTAAAATTCTAAGTAAACACTTTGAAAAATATTGCAATAATGCTGACATGTACATTATGCAGTTTATTAAAAAAAAGTCCTATATTCCCTCATCCCAATAAATAAAATGGTAAACATTAAAATCAAGTAATCCTTGGCATTACTCAATTTTAATACAAAAACAAATATGCATTACAGATGAACAAAAGGTAGGAGTACAAAATTGGAAGGAGGAGGCAATATTTTAAATGATTGATCTACTATTTAAGGAACTCGTAACTATCTTTTCCCCACTATTTCAGCAGCACCAAAAGGAAGGAAAAAAAAAGCAATAATTTTGAAAATCAATTTTATTATCTTATTACAACAAGTTAAATTTTCTAGATAAAAAGAGCCATTAGATTCAGAGCTGAAAATCTGCTGCTAAATACTCTATCTAACTATTTAATAGTAATCACTGCAGCTAATAATACAAATCGTTTCATTGTTCTAAGAATATCACAAGATCATACAGAAATTATGAAGGCATCTCTGTACATTGTCTTCATCAACCAAGTTCTGCCAAGCCAGAAATTTTACAATGAAATAGATGCAGTATTAAAAAGGATCAGATTCAGAGATTAAGGCCATTTAACCTCCTCCTCTGTATGCAACGTTAAATGTGGTTTTGCATTATTCTGAAGAAATATATGCTAATTAACAAACACAGTGTATCTCCTCTCCTCTACCTGTATGGAAGCATTTTAACTCACAAAAGCATTTATCAGCCTTAACAGCATGGCTTCACGATACAGTTTACAATTTACCAAACCACATGACAATGTCACCAAGTTTTTGTCCATGCAGGGATGCCTAAATCTTTATCCTACATTTTCTTATCATTTAACCATTTATAAAATAATACCGGATAAAACTTTTTTGGGGGAGAAGGAGGCTTTAGACATACTTCATCATATTGTCATTCTATGCTATTTTCTTCATACAACAGTTTCTCTGAATATCAGCTGAACTCTAGCTCAATATTTTACCAAAGAATCTTGAAATAAGATCTGCCACAGCTATCAAGTTGACTTAAAAGTTTGATTTTTAGGAGAAAATGAACAGTAGCTAATCTGTCTTACTTAATTATGATTCTAATATAAAATAATGTATATAAGAGCATGCATCATTGTGTACATGTACAGGAACAGCACTAGACTTTTTACCAACTGGTATGAACTCTGCAACTTCTAAATACTACCACTCTGTGTCTTCCTAAATTCTAAAGGATTTGAGCCTCTTAAATTCAGACATTTGGTACAACTGCACGATTGTACCAGCTATGAGTACATATGAAGCAAGCTCAGCTATGTTTTCTTTTTCATGGCTATTACCTACTTATGTAGTTTCATTTGTATAAATTTGTATGATTTATGAACATGGAAACCAACTCACAAAAGAAAATTCCTAATATACTATTAAAACAGCTATATTTTAGCTAATGCAGTGCTAGTCTTCTATAACTTTAATGTATTAAAAATAAACTCTGCTTTTAAATTACAAATGTTTATATACTCAGCTAATATAGTAATAAGTCTTGCTCCTTATGCAAAATATAATTAAACTTAAATCTTTAAACAACCCATTCCAAAGAACAACTACCTATTTGAATTAGAAAACACACCTATAAAGCTTATGAGTGATAGATATTCACTCTTATATGGGGAAGTAACATATCGTTAATCAAAGAGTAACATACAAAATTTCCAGTTCTTAAATGCTTGGTAAAAATTTAAATTTCTATAATATATCACCTCCTTGGCTTCTGCTTTTACAGTACTCTCAACCATCCAAATAGGTTGTTCTTTCTTTTCTTGAATATTCTTTGCATTTGATGATTCATCAACTCCAAAATTGATGGTGATGCCTTGGTTACTGATATCATAACTCTTATTTCTGGTTGCATCTCCACTCCATGTAGTATGGTTTTCATTTGTAACAGTGGCTTGATAACTATTTTTAGTTTTGTTAGTACTAGCATCTCTGTAATCCAAAATAAAGAGTTAAAAAGTATCAAGTAACAGAAGATCGAGAGATAAAAAATTATTTATGAAACATATTTAACATATCTATAATTTTATGAAACATATTCAACTTATCCATCATTTTAAATAAATATTTAAACTACACAATTAATCCTTTTAATGCACATAAATAAAAATATATTTTAACTTATTTATATCAGGTGTCCCTAGTTTTTTTCAGTTTTACTTTTCTAGAACTCGTAAACCTTCACTGACCCTTCCCTAAACAAAACTAATTTCAGGGATAAAATATATGAAGAAAGTTAGGAAACACAAAATTATTCTGGGAATTGAAATAAAATATGCTGATTTTTGCCAAAAAGAAAGGGATGGGTGTCAATTTTTTGCCTGTTGTGTAGTCTCACAAGAATCAATCTCATTTTAATGAATGTCAAGTCTGTCAAAATGCTTGTACTTTTCCTCTTAATATATAAATATTTCATGAATGACAACTTAATGAAAATGGAATACAGACTTTAATCCATTTGGTAAACAGCAACTTATAGTAAATAAGAAGGAAAAAATCCTTTAATTTTGCCTTAATCATTACAAGATGTGAAAAGTTGAGAGAGGAAATCATATTCTATGTTTGATGACACACCTACAACAGAAAAGCATAACAGTGGTATTTCAAAAGTTAATTATTATTATGATCCCATTCTGTAAAAGCCACAAGATTTAGATATATCACAAGTGAAAACAAGCTTCAAATGGTTGGCAGTCCTAACAATGATACGATTGTTTATAGTTTGTTCGGTACTGTTCTCTTATTGGGACTGCAGTCGTCACCAGATGCTCAGAGATTGATTTATATGAAGTCACCAAAGTTTATATTTTAAAAAAGTAAAAGAATGCATTTCAAAATTAGCAATGAGAACACAAATTCTAAAGATATAATGGTCACTTTTGTTTTTATTATTCTTGTATTTACCATGGAGTTGAAAATTTGGGACTCGCCTAATAATGAAACACCTTCTATAAAATTTTTTCGGCCCTCTGGAAGAAAGTGCAAGATAAAACATAAAATGAAGTTCTACTTCAATTCAAAAGAAGCATCAGAATGGAGATGTGAAGATCTGGATTTGAACATTTCTGCATTAAACATAAGTATAATTTTATCGATCACAATACTAGTTAATCATACTCAAACTTTTGAAAATTATGGGGCAGTGCAAAATATACTTCAATGCGGCACTGAACGTAACCAATTAGATTCTTATTCGAGTTAATGTGGTGGCAGCAGCATCCTAAAGCGTAAATCTTTTCAGACATTTTAAATTATATCCGCAGTTTCAAGGCTCCCCTTTAATCTTAATTCACTAAATTCTCCAAGCTTTTTTTTTTTTTTTTTTTTTTTTTTTTCCAATTGCTTTGGTAAGTTGCTTAATTTACATTAAAAATTTCTAATTATATAAATATCTGTTATTTTTCCCTTGGATTTTTTTTCAACTAAACCATATCATAAATATGTTGGCGATTATTTTTATGCTTCCGAATTTTTTGTCAGATGTTCAACTTTTGGCGTTATCTGAATCTGGTCCCAATAACAGAAGAGTACCATTTGTTCGTGACAAGAAAAGCTCCGAGTAAACATGCTATCATATTTTCTTTCTTTAATATAAATGTTAACAATTTGTGTTCACTCACGATTCTCTTAATACAAGAAGAACTCTGATTATTCTATGTGTTAATGTGCTTCCTTAAAAAAAAAAAAAAAAAAAAAAAAAAAAAAAAAAAAAAAAAAGTTTGATTTACCGAGAAGTTTGGAAGATGCTGTTGTATCTTCCTTCCAAGAAAGATATATTTTACTCGACATCCCAAAAAAAGGAAAATGGCTATTAAATAAACTACAAATCAATGAACGCATTTGGAAGTATAACATGAAAAGTTGCAATAGAAGGAAAAGCATACATTCTAACAACTCGTTCAGTGATTTTACAATACTACTTTTAACAATGTTGCAATTTATTTACTAGTGGCAAAGAAACTGTTGTTGACTAACAGGCAGGAAAAATCCTTTAGCAAAATGCACCTATTGGGTGAAACAGTTTTTTGGAACAGATATACTCTCTATATCTAATCAAAAAACCAAATAAGCGAATAAGTGACCCACGAAAAATTGAGAACATAGAAGAAAATCTGTTCATACAAAGGTAAAGGAAAGTTCTTACACAAAACTGGATATTTGGTAGGTTATGCAACGAATTTTGCGAATTCTTTCTTACTGAGGTTCTAAAAAAGGAGGACACCCCTCATGGCAAAAATCATCAACCATGTACAAGAAGGATAATTAATTTATTAAGATTGCTGACGAGCATATAAAAATAAAAAACTGGAAAAAGCAGATTAGAGATATTTTGTTTGGATTTGAAATAAATTTAATTTTGTTGATCAAATAATGGCTGCTTTTTTACAAAATGTTGAAATATCGTGGGGCTCGGCTTAATGACAGAATAAAAATTAACATGGCACAATTATTATCACGATTCTTACTCTGTGGTTGGCACATCGCAAATATGATTGGGATAAGAAAATGCTTCTGATGCTATATTATTAAAAGCAATCAGGGGAAACATGGCAGCCACAATGTATATGCAAGAAGTAAACATAAACTTCACAATAATCTGACAACTTGGTGTTTCAGAAATAGAGGTAATAAGAAGTATCCCAAAGCTTAATAATCACATAATTTAGTTCATTTAACACACGATTACAAAAGATAAAATAGTCTGACTACTGAGCTCGAAAACTTTCCCTAGCTTTTTTTTTTAAGAATTCAAAATCAAACTGAATTATTATTCACATTGCACTGTGGATCATGATTATATACATATACCTTTTAATCTGGGTCATGTCAGTGGGCTCTGGCTCTAAGATCTCTGGTGCTAGCTTTATGTCATCAACTTCTCTCAAGAGATTATACAGAGGTTCAATCTGCTCATTAAACCTTGCTAATAACAAACGAGAATCTGTCTTGGGTAAAGCACTTTCATCTTCGATGACGGGAGCATCACAGAAACTGCAACGAAATTCCCCAGTCATAAAGTCACATAATTGATCAGCTTCGAGATCAGTAAAGGTTTTTTCACAAGAAGTACACTTAAAGGAAGCCCTACTTGTTGAGTCTCTTTCTTCAGTTTCAATTTTCCGACGCATGTGGTCTAGCTTGTACTTCAAAACATTTACAAAAATCTAAGAATAAAATAAGAAAATATGTTAATCTGCTGCAATGATATCAAATTTTAATATTAAAACTACTATGAAAAATTAACAACAAATGAACATCCAATGAAGAATGGCATCATAATAAAGCTGAACTTTTATAATCAAATCTTTGATTTATAGCAAAATATTTCAAATTACTTTTTCATTAACAGAAACAAGACAGATTATGAATAAGAATAATCTGCTAAATACCTGACAGAAGTAATAAAAGGTTAATGAGCATGATACCAAATTCAAATGTAATACAGTACAAAGTCTTTAATCCGGACCTCAAAGCTACAAATTTTCTGCACATGTGTAAATGCTTAATGAGTTTACGAATGCGCGTTTAATGTATAACGGACGGTATAAGCTAGGCTAAAAGGTTAGAGTTGACTTTAGGGTACCCCTTGTATAATATTATCA
This sequence comes from Stegodyphus dumicola, assembly GCF_044657685.1. Lineage (NCBI taxonomy): Eukaryota > Metazoa > Arthropoda > Arachnida > Araneae > Eresidae > Stegodyphus > Stegodyphus dumicola. The sequence goes on along the minus strand of NC_140773.1, from coordinate 223,042,639 downwards.
CGAAATTGTTGTTTCGTTAATCGCCAAGTTGTTGTCTCATTTATGACAACCTGAGTAGTTGAATGCTATGGAATCCCTATTATGACATAATTGGTTTCAGCGAATTTGAATCATGGGAAAAAATTTGGAAAGTGTTGTGTCAGATTTTAGGTAAGGGCTTGTGTGTGATGGATTAGTACGTTGTTATTTTGTGGTTTACACGGTAAATTGGCTGAATGTGGTAAGATTAATTTGAAGTTTCTGTAGGATTTGCAACGAAAGGGAAAAAAGCATTAATTGACTGGTGTGCAAATGAAGGTTTACTTTGTAGCCATTATTAAGTGTCCTGTTTGGAGGAAGGAAATGCTACTCGGTATCCATGTACTGCCAAAAATCGCCAAGAGGTACCCTAAAATATACTTTTACCGGCTAAAATTATCTATTTCAGTTAATGTTGCAGATTGCGTTGTTCCTTAATCTTCTAATTAGATCCAGCTTATTATTTTTTTGCAGACTATTAGAGCAATTTTATAAAAAGTAAGCTTGAACTTTCGATTATGTCAAAAAGAGTTTCTGATTCTGGAGCTGCCAAAGGATCTACAAAGTGAAAGCATGTTTCAATGTACCGCTTCCGATAGTGAAGAAAATGACAAAGAGGTTATTGAAAATGAAAAAATTTCGATTGGCAAGTTAGTCAGTATTCTCGAAACAGCAATTACAGGACTTGAACAGTGGAACTGAACAAGAAATTATGTCTTTTTATAGAATTAAAGAGAAAGTATTAGCACAAAAAACGAAGCAACTTAAACAACTTACATTGAAAGAAATGTTTAATAATAAACAAATAAATATTAAGCCTTTTTTTTTTTTTTTTTTTTTTTTTTTTTTTGTAAATTTTGATACCTTTTAGATCATAATTGCTCTTTATTTCATAAATTACGTTTCATATTTTTAATTTTATAATTTCTGCATGCCATCTTACCAGATTTAAATTGATGATCTATAATCCGGAATCGCTGAAGTCCCGATGAGTCTGGATTAAAATCTTTTTACTGTACACTACTTTCAGATAAAAATATTACATGATCAATATGACTAGATATCCCAGATTCCACTGGTAAGATCTGGACTTTAGTATGATGTTCACCATCAGTATACATTACAAATTCTGTAAATAAAGTAACTCGCCATATGAACTCAGAAAAAGAGTGCAAATTTGTGCCTAGCAGCCAAAAACAGAAAAGCTGAAAAGACCTGAGTGCCCAGCACAGCAGACTTTTATACAGAGTCAGAAGTTTAGCTGCCATTCTGAAGGAAAGGACTGTTTGAGATTTAGAAAAACAGGCTGGACAAAGTAATAATTGGAAATCTGAAGTCAAGACTAATGAAAATCTTAAAACTCAATTCGCGAAAATTGCACATTTCAGAAAAACATGTCTGTAGACCTACTAAACAAGCCAATTTTGATACAACTGCAGATGGATCTTCTCTGACTTTTTCAAAATTATTAAGGAAATAATAATGTTTTCTGTATTATAGGCATAATTTACACAAGGGGTAGTCAACCATTTTATACCTGCCGCCCACCTACTAGGTAGTAAAATTTTCTTACCACCCACCTATTTCGCAGGAACTTAATTTAGTGTAAATGCAAGGTAATTTTTTGAGTGGAGCCTTAGTGAAAATATATACAGTTAAATTTATCTATTTATTTATGTTTTGCATAGTTAGCCGGCAGTTCCAGGAAAACTGTTTCGGATGGGAAATCTTCATTGGTAAGAAAAGAAAAAAATCATTTCTTGGAAAATTTCTCCTAGCCTCAGGCTTTGCTAAGATGTGATAATCCCACTGTTGCAAAAACATCTAAGAGAAACGGCAAAAACTTACATGTACAAATTATGGAACAGGAGAGAGCTGCACGTGGGAGAACAGACTTTCATAATCAGATGAACAAAAGCCTCTACCACCATTATTAAAGCTTAAATCACCCACTAGTGGATGGTTGGGTCCAGGTTGACAAACCCCGATTTACACCACAGCTGGTAGAATGTCAGAGATCAAAGATGCTTCGACACCTATCAATAAATTATTTGTATTGTTTTTCATTTTTGAGGATGTTTTTAGTGCAAATGCATGCACACATACTAATTCATTTTTCATTTTTATATACAGCTTTTGTATTTTTGATTTTTCCCAAATTTTCGATGCAGAACCATGTGTGTACCTGATGTTTTTATTATCTCTTTATGAGCATATTTCTATGTTCAAAATTGTTTTTCAAATATACTTTACTGATGTGCCCTACTGATTCCATACCTATCTTTACTTCTTTTACGTTTTCTGGAATATTCTTTTATATGAGCAATTTATCTTTTAGTTTTCCAGCAGCTTTGTGAAAATGTTGTGCAAATATTTTATTAAGTTCTTAATATTTTCAAATCTTTGATGAAGGCTGGATCTAAAGCCCCATGAATTCTGGTGACACACAATCCTTACGAACATCATGGGTCGTATTGTCAGACTTGGTGTCCATGTACACATCGATCTATTTTCACTTAAACATGAGAGAATTTCACATACTAGGCATTGTGCATTGCCTTAACTTGCATGTACACGTCATCTAGGACATGGTTTTATTTTTTTATAATTTAATTTGACATTTACACTGTTCATACTTTCAAGCTTTTTTTAATACATGATAGCATATAAAAAATTGTGTTTCAGAAATGTAAGAACATGAAATTTTATACAGCATATAATTTCACTAATGACAGTGGACAGATCAGGGTTATTATAAGAAACATGAGGAAACACTATGTCTATTATTCCCCATTTTCATTGCGAGCTGGCAAGCAAGATTGGGATAGAATTATAAATACTCGTCTGTTTTATCAAAAATTTATGTAATATGACGATTGTCGAAGGTGGTCATGCAAAAAGCACCAGCTACCTCTCAATAGTCCGAGCATGTTCTTATATTTCTTCACCACTAATGTTCCATTATTATTTAAGGAAAAAAAAAAGGAAGAATAATATAAGAAAAAAAAATTCTTATATTATTCTTCCTTTTTTTTTCCCTTAAATAATTTAAATTAAAACAACTGCAAATTTACATAGGCAATATCAGCAATTTATTAAAAGCAAAAAAACTCACTTTGTAATTAATGTAATAATAGTTCTGTCTCGTAGCTTTCCCATCTGAACCTGTTTCCATTTTTAAGCGAACTTTCACAAAACGATCATTTTTTAACTGAGCAATTACTGAACGCAACTGTTTTCGTTCAAATTTTAAAAGTTCAACGAGATCATCTTCTTTCATACATGGATTACGAATAAGCATATCCATTAATATCGCATGTTCGACGTTATAAAAACCTCTCATAACTAAACGAACAAGTCTTTTCAATGCTGTTGGTACCTCGGTTACAACTGTAGACATTTCACAAATAAGAAATTAACAAGAAAAACTAAACACTATTGAGCAAAACAATTCGGTGAATGATGAATTTATATTTGCAATAAAGGTATGACTGATTAGCAGAATAAGATTCAATTCACTTTATCCCATGAAATGTTTCGTGGCAACATATCATTTCCCATTTTAAGTATTGAATCCAAACTTATATCTCATGAAAAAATCAAAGACAGAATATTCCAAACAAATGACAACCGGTATTCTTAAAAAACATTTCTACCCAAACTCACGTTCACGTTGTTGCCACATCTTCAGAACTATTAACACTAATCCGACTCAAAATTCAACAAGCGCCTGGCCCCAGCCACCACCCCAAGCTCTTATTGGACACGACTTCTGATGTCATACAGTGACGAAAAGAATTCTCTGCAGCATTTTTGTGCGCCAAAAGCTTGAGCTCGAGATCATTTAAGCGCTGAAACAGGCGAAGCAATGGAATAATTTGCCCTATTTGCGAAAAAATTACAAAAATAAAAAGCAGCTTCAGAAATATATTGTTAATATACATAATATTAGAAAAAAGGTGCAATTCGATGTGCAGTCTATAATCGTTTAGCAGTATTTTGGTCATTAGACGAATATCGAAGTCATTTGACAATAAACACTTTTTATAAGATATAAAAGTTAAGAAACAAAACAATAATACATAAAAAAGCAGAATGATAACTCCAATTGACAAAGTCAAATAAACGATATTACAAGTATTTTACGATTTAAAAGTATCTTATAACTTTATCTTATTTTTAACCACAAACGAGGAGAAATTAAAGCCTAGGATTAGAAAGTAAAAAATTAATCTGACTAAGAACAATTTTGATACCAAACAATCTCTTTATAACAAGCAATAAATGAAAGGAAGGTTATTTAATTATCAAACAGTTCATTTTTATAAAAAAATAACTAAATTTTACATTTATATCACTTTTAAAAACACTTCTCTGCAAAATAAACCGCTAATTCATGGAAACTGCGGCAGACATTATTAACACAGTAAGAGTTAAGTGCTATTTTTTGACATTGCTGACGAAGCAAATCTTGTTAATGGTCTCCTTTTATATGAAATTATAAAACACATTTCTTAAATATCAGTATAGCGCTATGAATTGCATTGAATACAGATTGCTTAGCCAAACACTATTTACGCATTATAAAGTTTTATCTATTCCATTAACATGATTAAACAATTTATATAAAAAGTGCCGACATATTTTCTTATACTCTTAGGTTCGTTTTAATTGCAAATATTCTGTTACATTGCACAAATTCGCATTAACACAGGAGAGAACCAAATCCAAAGTAGTTATATGTTCCTCTTGACATAACTCAAACGAAATAGATAATGGAATCTTTTCAGCCTGACGTCATAAACGGCAACCAATAAGAACAGGGGTGGTGGCTGAGGCCAGGCGCTTGTCAAAATTCACAATCTTTGGAGTAATTACCGAAGGAGGCTACGTCGTGAAAAGTTTCTGCAATGTGCTACCATCTAGTGGTAAAAATAAATTTATGAATTATTGATTATTAACTACTTAGAAAGAAAAATATTTGATTACTACAATATAATTGTAATTAATATCATGAAGATTTATTTATATAAAAGACTTGCAGTTACGAATTGCTCAAATTTACGAAATGTCGAATTGATCGCGTAAAATAGTCTATGGAAACCAATTTCCATATGTATTTAGGAACAAAAACAACATATTCTTTAGACTAGAAGAGAAATACGCTAATGTGACAATCAAAATCGTAAAAAACAACCTTGTATTTAGCGTAGGTATAATGAAACACTCAATCGATTTCGAGGGCAGCTAAAGGTCCCTCCTCATCAGGAAAAAGAAATACATAGAAAGAAGAAAATAGGAGAAGGAGTCACAGAAACACGTGGTCCTTATCAGCACTGCACGTGGTTATAACTAGATTTTTATTCAGAGTTGCACTGGCCGCCTACTTTTACTGAGCCAGGCTATCTGATAAAGCATAAAGAAATATTAGCGAAGTTAAAATAGGGAGCGAGGGTCAATTATTTGAAGTTCAGATTTTGAGCGTAAGGTGCATTTGCCCCTCGCTCCCTATTTTAACGTCGCTAATATTTCTTTATGCTTTATCAGATAGCCTGGCTCAGTAAAAGTAGGCGGCCAGTGCAACTCTGAATAAAAATCTAGTTATAACCACGTGCAGTGCTGATAAGGACCACGTGTTTCTGTGACTCCTTCTCCTATTTTCTTCTTTTTATGTGTTTCTTTCTCTTGATGAGGAGGGACCTTTAGCTGCCCTCGAAATCGATTGAGTGTTTCATTATACCTACGCTAAATACAAGGTTGTTTTTTACGATTTTGAACATATTCTTTCTTTTTGAACTTTTTTCTTTCACTGCTTTCCCTTCTAAGTAATTTCGATGGTAATACAGTACCGATAGATGACGGCTTATAATATCAATAAGATTTTTTACCGCCTAATTTCAAGAAGTAAAATGTTTAAAAATGATCTAGCAAATAAATAAAATATTTAGGGTATAAAAAGTATAATTTTTGTTCAACTTTTATGTCTATGTCTTATCACTTAGTAAGAGGCGATCGACCATTAACGGCCTTTACCAATATATGGTACTTGACTTTTAAATGCTTGAAGAATCGAGTAAGTTGTATCCAATAATATGTAAGTACTTGTACACATGCTGTGCTAGAACTCGGAGATTACTAGCGACGGAGTCTCCTGTGCCGCCGTCCGTAGAATAAGTAAACTTTCAACAAATGAGGTGCTCGTGTGGCGTCATCTATTAGTAGTGAACAAAAGCATTTTAGTTGACTGGAGCTCTGGTTGCGCCATCTCTTGCAGGATGTATTGTAAGGCATTTTTAAAATTTCATAAAAATTATTCTTTTGATAAGCAATAATTGGCAAGTAAAATGATGAAAAACACAATTTGCAGTAAATTGAAACGTGTCACAAGAGTAAAAACTATTTACACACAAAGTCTACCTGCTTTGGCAAGAGCAAAGTCCATAGCGCTTTGTAATTTGATAAGTAAATTTATAAGTAAAGAAAATGAAGTAAAATCTTGGCTAACTAAGAAGAAAACGAAAATATATACATTACCACCGACTATTATGGTGGATAGTGCGGGGCTTCTTGTGGCGTTGTTCAATTGTGAAATCATAATTTCCTAGTTTTTTTATGATATTCTCAGGATGACTGTCAGATTTCATAAAAAAGTTATGAGAAGCTTTTAGAATTTCAGAATTCGTGGGTTTAATTTTTAAGTCATTGTAAAGAGTGTTGTTTTGTACGAACCAAGGCGCATTTGTAATTATTCGAATGGCCTTGTTTTGAATTCTTTGTATTTTTTCGCGATGAGTTCTTGCAGTTGCGGCTCACGCTGAGAAAGCATACAATAAAATCGGGCGGATAGCTTGTAGATAAATAACTCTTTTTGTAGCGAGACTAAGTTTAGAATTTCTGCCTATGAGTGCATAGATACAGCCTATTGCTTGGTTGGCTTTTTTACAGATATTTTCGATATGGTTTTTGAAGGTTAGTTTTTGATCGAGATAAACACCTAAATATTTAACACATTTTTCATTTGGGATGGAGGTATTATTAATTGTGATATTGTTGAGATGTCTTCTGGAAGGGTTCTTTTGGAAATAAATTGTAGTTGATTTGCTTTCATTGATTTTAATTTTCCAAACGTTAAACCGTGGGAAGATATAGTCTATTGCATTTTGGAGGTTTTGCGGATTGATGGATTTGCTGAGAATTGCAGTATCGTCCTCATAGCAGGCGATAATGGCATCTTTGTGGCTGGGAAGATCATTTATGTAGATGTTAAAAAGAAAAGGTGAAAAATTCGAGGCCTGAGGGACACCTGCTTTCATTACACTGATATTAGATAGCTCGTTCTTAATACGAACTTGAAAAGTTCTGTTTTCCAAAAAACTTGAAATTAGGAGGATTAATCCAGGTGGAAATTTGTCTCCGATAAGTTTCATAAGGAGGCCTGGGTGCCAAACCTTATCAAACGCTTTTTCAATATCAATGAAGATGCCAGCAACAGTTTCTTTTTTTATTAAAAGCTTCTCCGATGATTTCAGTAATTCTTGTAACTTGTTGAGTGGTGCTAAATCCATGCTTAAATCCAAACTGATGTTCCTTAATAATATTATTGTCTTCAGCGAATTTAGTGAGCCTATTGATGACTAATCTTTCAAACAGCTTGCCAACAGCTGAAAGTAAACTAATGGGTCTGTAATCTGAAGTGGAAGATCCCTTTTTCCCAGATTTCTTCAAAACAATGATTATCGCATGCTTCCATTGTTTAGGAAAAAATCCTATACGCAGGCAAGCATTAAAGATGTAATATAGTTGCAGGATGGCATAAAATAGTTAATGACAAAAGGAAATACGTAACAGAATATCGGGTAATTCGCGAACAGTGGCTGAAATTTGCCAGGTTGCTGTTCCAAAAAAATTTTAAATTTGTTTTAAAATTGTGTAAAAGGAAACAAACATATATCAGAAGAAAATTTATTTTGAAACTTCATGAAATATCAGAAGAAAATTTATTTTGAAACTTCATGAAATATCAGAAGAAAATTTATTTTGAAACTTCATGAAATCTTACAAGAAAAGAATTCAACATTTCTTAATTACTTTGGCCAAAATTGTTACAGTTCAATCTTTTGTCTGTTAATTTAAAAATGAAATTCATTCTTCTTGTTTTAATTTGCGTGAAAAGATCAATAATTTTCGCCTTGATCTCTGGATGATAACTGAGGAAATTTTTCTTTATTGAAAGCAATGCAAGCGCATTTAGTCTTTCCGAATTCCTAGTGCTTCTTCTGCCTCTAAAGTAGTCATGGGAACTCTGAAGAGAATTTTTATAATTTGCAGTATTTATAGATATCAGACCTACAAAAGAATACTTTTAGTTCAATTTCAAACTTTTCTTTGTCAATCATTGGATATGCTTCAATGGTCGCCACTATTTCTTCCATAGGATGTTCATTCCTAAAACTAATGAAGCATTTCTTGTCAAACAATTTAGCAGCTACTAAGTGTTTAGTGGAGGAATATCTGTGACCAATACACGGAGTATATACTCCGTGGATCAATACATAGTATAAAGTCACATATTTCCTTAGCTTCTGCCATCAGTTTCTTTGAAAAATTCTCACAGTACTTTGAGTTTCTTAATTCTAAAATAGCAGTTTAATTCTAAAATAGCAGTTCTTAATTCTAAAATAGCAGTTTTGAAATTTGTTATATATTCATTAACTTAAACACACTAATTTCTCTGGATTGCATTTAGTTGTATATTATATCAACATGAGGCATCTGATAAGAAAGCTCTAACCAAAACTTGAAATTATCATCATTTAGATATTTTAAAATACCTGTTGCTTTTGCAATAGTTTGATCTGCATTTGATGTTGCCTGAATTTCAGTAAGGCAATTTTTTAAAAAGTTGCAAATTTTCATGAACTGTGTTTATGGTCCATATGATGAAGTTTCACCTTGTGGAGGAATACCACACGCGCGGAGTAAAAAGAAATTACGTTTTTAACAACATGCCAGAATTTCGTCACTGCAAGAGCAACAGTGCTCTTCTCTCTGTGCTGCTTTCTGTGTGCGCATGCGCAGAACAACCAAATGCCACGTCGCTGGAACTGTGAAGCGCATAGTTCCAAACAAAAACTTTCGTACCTTTTTCACAAAATGAAGGATGGCTACTGACATTAAGCTTAAGGATTATGTATTGTAAAAGTATAAAGAAAGAATTAAAGACTAAAGGTCACATTATATTAAATATTAAAAATAATAAGTGGAAATAGGGGGTGCTGCAGTTTCACAGTGCTTATTATGAGCCGCCACTGTTCGCGAACATAATTATGCGTAAACTCAAGTCAAGATTTTAAGGTTCCTAGGATGTATTTTTGTGCTTTCCAGAAAACTTCAAGAACTCACACTTCATTTTCATGGATTACGTTTCCTGCCTTCTGTACCATTATTGCACAAAGGTAGGCTGGGCTTTTTAGCTTGTAATTTAGAAAATTGTATTTAATTTTAAAGATTATTTCTTCGATTAGCACCAGATTTAAGTTCGACAAGATGCTGTAACAGCTTTAGTATCGTTAGTAATCTATCGTGGATTTGAAATAGATGAATAATAAATAATATACAGGTTACTGGCAATATTGAAACGCAGGCATGCATTTTCTCGCACTAAGCATGTAATTATTTTTTTAAAATAAGTTTATATTCTTTTTTTTCTCTTGTTTGTATGTCGCCATTTTTTTAGTGTAAAATAAAAGTTATTGCTGTGTTCCATCATTGGAGTTTTTTTTTTTTTTTTTTTTCAAATTGTTAAAAAAGTATGACAATCTTAATTATTTTGGAGGCACCGGCCGAGATCGAATAATCGTGCATATTTTTATATTATTAGTTCATCACTGAGCGTAATATTAGTGATACCGGATTATTACTTCTTGTTAATATTGAATTGCCTTATGTTATTAGTTCATCACTGAACTATCTGTTTCTAAAATTAGTGATACCAGATTATTACTTTCTGTTAATATTGATTTGTCTTATGTTATTAGTTCATCACTGAACTATCTGTTTCTAAAATTAGTGATACCAGATTATTACTTTCTGTTAATATTGATTTGTCTTATTTTATTACCGTATTGGATATTATTTTTAATATTCATTTTAGTTTTCTAAATTAATTAAAGTATTTGATGTGAGCTATTTTGAGGAAATATAAAGAACACAGTGTTCGTTAATTTTAAACATAGAATCAATGTCTTAGTTAGGTTCCAATCACATTACGTTTCGTCTACGCGGGACTTGACGTCGAAAGGGACAATTCTCAGAACCCGCACAATTCCAGGAAACACAAGCAACTAGGTTACTATTCTCACTTACTACAAAGACTTGAACGCCAAATAGTAATCGATTATCGCTCAAATCGGGATCACGTGATCCTTCAGAAGCAGAACTTTCGTCTGATTGGTTGTCTCTACCCGGAACCCGAGACATTTTCGGTGAGGTTTGAAAAAAAATCCCGCGTAGCCGCAACATTGCTTCTGTAGCTAGGCGGGACTTCGCTTCAGGTGGGGCTCTTTTTTCTAGGAATACTCCAGTTTAAACCAGTGCTACCAGAATCTAAACTACTGCAGGAATCGCAACCAATTAAATGAAATCTCCAGTAACTTTTTCTCAGTCATACAAAGAATATCCCAACAGAGCTTTAAAATTAGAGCTCCAAGAAATAAATTCACTATAAATTGGTAGACAAAAGAGTTGAGGGCAGAGAGGAACAAAACTAAAGCCTTAAGGAGGAAAATAAAATCTACACTGGACGACAATTCTAGGAATGCTGCATGCGTAAGCTACAACGAGCAAAGAAGGATTTACAAAAAGAAAATTATGGAAGCTAAATTAACCTCGTGGAAAAAATTTTGTTCTCCAAATAAAGATACGTATGGCATTCTCCATAAATTGGCAACTAGGAAATTCTTCGTTCCCACAAAAATTACGCTTCCCAACAAAGATCACGCAAGCAACAACAAGAGTATTCCTGATTCCCAGATTCTATCGCAAGAAGCAGCAACCAAAATCCTTGACGCTATCTTCATGGATGACAATTCAGAAGATGACACACCCGAGCAGAGAGAGAGATTAGACTTTCCAATTTCTCACAGAATGGCTCGAAAGACTCCCCCTTCACTATACAAGAAATTAATAATATTATCAAGCACCTCAACAATAAGAAAGCCCCGGGCCCCGTCTCTATAAACAACAAAATTATAAAAATTATGCACAATCATGACCCAAGAATCCTTCTTAATTTCTTCAATAAATGCTTAGATTTGTCGACCTTTCCCGATAACATGAAGAAAGGACAAATTATGCTTTTCGAGAAGAAGGATAGGAACTCCGAAGATCCTTCTGCATTTCGGCCTATAAAATTGCTGCCCGTCATAGGAAAAGTTCTAGAAAGACTTATTGCCGGGCGATTGAGATATCACTTTATCAAAAATCAAACAATCAGTAAACACCAATACGGATTCAAAGCCAACTCAAGCACTATTCATGCAATTGATAAAATACTGAAGCAAATCCAACATAATAAATCAAAAGGTGAACATAGTGCACTTATTTGTGTTGATTTAAAAAGTGCCTTCGACTCTATATGGTGGCCTTCAGTTTTAAATGCACTTAATAAAGCAAACTGTCCCTCTAATCTTCTCAATATTCTCATTCATTACTTTCATAATAGAGAAAGCATATTTATTCATAACAACATGATAACCAGCAAAAAGTTTACTAAAGGATGTCCCCAAGGATCCTGCTTGAGTGCTGATTTCTGGGCCCTCACCTTTAATGACGTTTTAAAATATGAATTTCCCGATCATACGAAGATCTTCGCGTTTGCGGATGACACTGCGTTGGTTGTTAGTGGTAGGACTAGAGACATCCTCGAAAGGAATGTGAACGGTTCTCTCAAACAGCTTAACATAGAATGCCAGAGGTTGAAACTCTGAATTTCGCAAGTGAAGTCCAAGGCAATACTTTTTAACAAGCCAGGCCAAAAGCTCTTAAGAAAGCCCACCTTCAACCTGGACGGAAAGAAAATTAAGATTACTCAAGTTCTGAAGTTTCTGGGTATCCACATAGATAACCAACTTAATTGTATGTACCATCTCACGGAGACTCAGAAAAAGACAAATCAAATCACTTATAATTTCAGAAAAATGCAAGGTAGTAACTGGGGACTTCGTCCTCATATTCAAAAAATTTTATTTTTAACAGTAATTTCAAGTATAGTGAATTATGGGGCTGCAATCTGGGCGGACACTATGACAGAAAGGAAGAAAAGGAAACTTTTCGCCATTCAGAGACCTTTTCTCCTGAGCATTTGCAAAGCCTATAGAACGACAGCTAATTCCTCTCTATGCGTTCTTACTGGGATTCCTCCCCTTCATTTAATTGCGACGAAGGATTCAATAAAAGCCAGAGTACTCCAGTTGAAAGAAGATGCTTACCTGAACGGCACCACCTTTTCTGCCTCAAAGTATGAGTCTCCAGCCATACCATTGGCCTACCATCCCGCAAAGTATTGTAATTTAATTATCAATACGGACGCTTCAGCAATCAGTAGTAAAGAATATCCAAGGGCATTTACAGACGGCTCTAAAATTCATGGAGAAGTGGGCGCAGCATCAATAATCTATTCTTCTTCCTCTGTTCCAACAGTATGGCAAGGAAAATTATTTCCAGAAAATTCCGTTTATCACGCCGAGCTGTCAGCAATTCAATCTGCAGTAAATAAAGCTATATCAAATAATTTCAGAACAATAGCTATCGATTCAGACTGTCAATCTGCATTATATGCCCTGAAGGACAGAAACAATAAGAACCAACTGGTTCAGGATATTCAAAATACTATAAGTGCCCACCCAGAAATCCAGTTTATCCTCAATTGGGTGACAGCCCACAACGGAAACGACGGCAACGAGGCAGCTGACCTCCTTGCAAAGGATGCAACGACTAACATCAACAGTGAGGTAATTCATGTCCCGTGGCCCAAGTCCCATTTAAAATACACACTGAATGCAATTGTCGACTCAAAGTGGCAAGAAGAGTGGGATTCTGCATTGCAAGGCAGAAGAGTCCACAACAATTTTTTCTCAAAAACTGACAAAGAGGCCCTACACTATGACCATGTTCTGAATCAGTATATCACAGGGCACGGTCCTTTCCCCACCTACTTCCATGACAGAGGCATGTGCCCCACGGATCTCTGCATATGTGGCGAAAGGGGTGACCCTGATCATTACATTTTTGACTGTAATCTAACAGGCGGCAAACATCTGATCAAGCCTAACAATAATCTAATACCATTTAAGAACTATGCAACAAAGAACAGACACCTTAGGACCAAAATCAGAGACGTTCTTATACATATCCAAAGACTCGGACTGGATATTTGTCATATCTAAAGCTTATTCATCTCCATATGTTACTATACCATATTTGTCTTTTTTATTATATTTTATATTATTTATATATTTTTATTTTTTATTTTTCATTATTTATTTTTTTTATTTATTATTTTTTAAATTTTTTTTATTTTATTTCATTTTAATGTTCCAACAGTTTCATTTATCTACGCAATGCTGATGGACGGGAGCTCCAAAGACTTGCTTATTACACCTTCCGCCTTAGAAAAGACATTTATTCTTACATTTCTGCTTTTGGAAGCAACAGTTGTTGAACTTTTCAAGGACAGTCTTTTCTCAATATGATTTGTGTACACTATTAATACCAGAACTCATTTATGTCAGAAAGTCCTCTCAAGTGGTTGATGGTAAAAAAAGAGGGACGGGAGAACCTCGGACCACCCCTGGGGTGATCTCCCTCAAAACTGGGGTGGAAAGTTTAACAGTTAGCTAGGTTCAGCAATACCTCAATTACTTGTGGTACTACGGAGGTGCTGGCCTAGCTTCTACCTGTACCTGTACCTGTACCTGTACCTGCTACCAGAATCTCGATTCTCAGAAAAGTCCCGTTTAGCAGGGACTGTAGCCATGTGCGATAAACTCCTTAGGAAGAGCTCGTAAGGAAGATTTGCAAAATCTTGCGGCTGAACTGGGAGTTCATGAGACTGCAGATTTGAAAATAGTCAATTTAAAACAGAAAATTGTTGAAAGCAGAGATTATGATGAAGTGTTCGTCAAAGGTGTCTTAGACACAATAATAGAAGAACGAACTATTGATTTTGAATAAAATTAGTTTTTTCTTTTCTATCACAGGTGGCTAAATACTTATTTGGTAGTCAGTGTATTATCTGCATTTCTAAAACTTTCTTTTCTAGTTTATGATTGTTGAAATGATGACTGAAAAATATTAGCACCTGTTCCTGCCGAATTTATAGCTTCATAACTTAAAATGCAACTGAAATCCCTGGAAGTTCGCATAAAAATGGTACGTGATAACTGTGAGACTAAAGCCCCTCTAGAAACATCTCAATAAAGCTTTAAAATTTTCAACATGAAAAAAGTCAACTTGGAGTTGATAAAATTTACAATAGTTGTGTTGAAATAGTATAATCAAAATGCTTCACTAAATATAGTATATCGCAAGCTTATTAAATTAAATTAATGTATCTGCTCGATACGTTCAAAGAAATTACATATAATGATTTTCAATTTAAAGATGGAAATATTTTCCAGATAACTCCAAATCAGTAATTTCTGACTCAGGTACATTTTCAGTATCATCGACATTTTACGACATGTCTCTCCTAGATGTTTTGAAAATAAAAGGATTATTCTGTTGAAGAATATGGGGATTAAAATATAGAAAATTGCAAATGTACAAAAGGGAGAAATTGCCATTCCTTTCTATAAATCAAGACGAAGTTCTATGACTATCAAGCACTCCTCAGACATCATATACAAGGAAAGAATTACTAGGTAAGAATTGTAAGAATTGGAGGCTCCCTTCAGCCCACCTGGACACGAGTGTCCCCATAGCTCAAAAGAAGAATAAAATTCGCAACACGGGACAGCCAAATGCTACGTGCGTAATTTCTCACCGGATACTAGTCCAGAAAATCTCACCAAGGCTTGCGGAACACCAGGAAGTGAATGTAAAGATAATACGTACGTAAAGTAATAGCCTTTTCCAATTCACCTAAAAAAAATGTTAAAAAAAAAGTGCCGTTGAGTGACTAGTAGAATGTTTGTCGAAAACATTTAATCTTTACAAGAAGAAGAAATATAATTATGTAGGTTGGCGAATGTATGAACTGGCAGACTTTTTTAACATCCAAAGATGCTACAGATGCCAAGATATCGACCATCCAAATCGCTGTATCCATAGAATTTACTGTGCCTTTTGTAAGATTATCACCTTATAAATGAATGCAAAACCCAAATGGCTAGCTGCCACCCAGCGTACTCTCTTGCATGCAGCCTCTATAAGTATCAAGTGCCAAAAATCATAGCAAAAACAAATTACTCGGAAAAATTCAATCAGTACTCTTACCAGAAAAGTACAAATTTGCACCAAAATGCATTAGACGATTTATGGTTTATTAGATTATAAACTTAAAACGTGCAAAATTAGCTTCCACTCAGCTGGCCAAATTTATAAACCTTTCAAGATTTGATCTTAGTGCGGGCACTTTATTGCATAAAAGGTGTTGTAAACTCAGTTCCAAACGACTGGAATATTTTTCAAACCACATCGGATGACCAGAAACGCTTAGCCTCAGTTGTTTGCATCAATAAAAATAATAATAATAAAAAAAATTGGAATCGAGTGATAATAAAACCGGAAATAGATGTAGTCGCAACAATTTCTCACAGCACGATCAATTCTTGATAACGTCGTTCTACTTATCTGAAGAAAATCTCAGTTTGAAACTGCAGAAATTAGATTTCTTAATGCATAATTTCCCATCATATCCAAAAATAACGACAGGTGACTTTAATGCTTATAAGTGAATGTAAGGATATCAACACAACAACAGTAGAAGTGATCTATTGGTAGACTTTATTTCTGCTAACAACATATCTATACGCAAACAGTAACACTCATCCCTGTTTTTAAACAACGTTAGGCAGAGAATGGCCCAGCTTAACTCTCTCATCTCACCATCTTCGCAACACCATCTTTAATTGGAAAGTTTTCGATCAGGCAGAGGAACAATTCCTGTCTAATCATAAATACACTAGTTTGGAAGCTAACGAACAATTCATCATTAGTGGTACTCAGCCCACTGATGTACTACTAATGAGTAGTATCAATGGCACCGATAATGGCGGCAAGACATTTATTAGGCTCTTCAGTACCTCCGTCCCCAAAATATATGAAAATATTAAAAGCGCAAACACTGTCAAAATCCACTTAGCCACTAACACTCTTTCGAACTTTAGCCAAACACCTGCAGAGAAATCTTCAAAGTCAAGCAACCAAATAGTCAAACTCATGTGAACTGGTAGACAAGTACTGGAATAACTGAGTAGCACACCAGAATTTAATCATTGGGTCGTACACGTATAGTCCTGCCGCTCTAACTGTGGAGTTCCCCCCTCTAGTTTAGTTTTGAGAGAACATACCGCGGGGCGGTCCGAGAACTACCCATCCTTCTTCCTGTACCACCAATAAGTGGAAAGGATTTTCAGTTCACCGTTTATTTTGAGTTCTCCTTGCCGCACATACAAACAAACACAAACAGCCGTGTCCATGGATACGGCAATCAGCATCGCTAACTGCTGTAAGTAGTAAGCGCGGGTACTAGTGTGGCGCAAGTGACGTCGCAGGAAAGGGACGTGGCTTAGGAAGCCGTCATCTTAGCTCACATTGACAATCGAATTGACGTAGAAGTACTTGAATGACGTAATGTTTTTCGAAGTTCCGTTTTAGTTTTATGACAACGACAATATTCTTTTTAAATTTCGTTTTTGTGGCAATGACCTCTTAAATCATGTGTTTAGTGTGCTATTATTTTTGTATCCCTTAGTATTTTGAGTTACTTAATCTGTAATTATATTTAACGGATTCTGTTATTTAATTTAATATATTAAAAGCCGCTGAACAGTGGTAGTTCTGTTCGGGGTTCGAATCCCTGCACTGGCTGCATGGTTTCGTGCTTTTCTCAGAGTGTAACGTGAATATGAGCCAGTTTCCCTTAAAAGTCCTCCATGGCGCATCCCTCTCTTCCCTTGTCGTACCTAATGGCGGAGCATGCATGAAATATAATAATAAACTTGTTTCATGACCTTTCCAGCAGCGAAAACAATCATGGCGTCGTTAGCCTGCAGGATTGTGCATGTACGAATATGCTTATTCTGTAAAAAAGGGAGGCCAGTTTTAATTTGCTCGTGGGTGGTTGACAGTCTAGGATCGGTACTGAATATTTTTATCCATATTTATATTCCAATGTCTGAGGGAAATCGTGTTTCTGTTTAGTTAGAGAATTTAAGTAATGTTTTATAAGCAAGTAGAACTTTCCGTTGCGTTTTTAGTGAAAACTGAATTAATTCAATATTTTGTTACTAATCTGGGTTTCTATTCGAAACAAACGCTTTCAGAAATTGTATTATTTCGTTATAAGTATATTTTTCTACTTATCAAACCATTTCATTTTCTGTGAAATTTGATTCATTGCCAAACAGCGAAATGTTTGTGAATTTTCGCTTCCGGTTGCATTTCGTATCTCACATATGCACGTTGCAATGACTTCACAAAATTACAAACGAGTTAGAAAGTAAGTGGATTATTTTTGGAAATACTGTACGTTCCATTTCGGAAAATTTATATGAATATCCTCATTTTCAATCCGCTAACGATTCTTTTCTTACATCACAAAATATTTTTCGAGCACAAATCTTAAAATTTTCAGTTCTGACGGAATTTATTTGTCAATAACTGCGATGTCATCGTGTTTTCAAAAATCGTTTTTAGGAAGTTCGTTATCCATAAACCTTCTGAATATTTTGAACAAATTGCTTCTTCTTACATTGTTGCCATTGCATCAAATTTTCAGATATTTCCTTATTTATTTTTTATTAGCCACAACGCAGCCAGCCTCCGTCTGGCCTTTTAAACGTACCAAAAAAATGCCTAAAGAGAACATTAAATTAAAAAATTGCACAAAATTTTACTCTGCAGAAAAAAAAAAAAAAAAAAAAAAACTGAAAAACGGGGCATTTCTTTATTTATCTTTGTTTTATTTACCTTTATTTTGTGTGTTACCTTTGTTTATTAAGTATCGTGTTCTTCACACTTAAACGACAAAATTCAGTTCAAGAGCAATATCGTAAAATAATTTTAAAATGAGCCTATCTTTAGAATTTCTGATACACAGTTCCGCGCCCGCTGGAGATAAAAAGGTTTTTTTCTCCCCCGTAAAGTGTCGCCATTGCTCGCTTTTAAATCACTGATTTTGTTACTCAAAAATTCGTTGAAGTTTTACAAAATATGAAACCGATAATAAAACAAATTCTAAATTTCAAATTTGATTTTCCACATGCCCATATTGGTAGGAGGATTACGTCATTCGAAATTCGATGGCTCTATGTACCGTTGTTTTATCACAATGCAAGAAATATACATTTGTTTATTATTTAATTTCTTCAAATATAATGCAGGACTCTTAACATTTTGTGGCAACAGTTTGAAAAGTGAACTGACATTTATAGGAGTCTGACGCAAAATCATAGCGATTAGCGATAACGGGGTGCACCGTATTTTAAAATGTATCTGTGTAAGAATGCATCTGCGACTGTTTTGGCTGACGCGCGTTTAAGTGGAACAATTTCTGTCCATTTTGAAAAATGATCTACTATTACTAAACGAAAACGATTTTTACTTTAACTCGCTCTGGGGGAAGGGACCAAGGAGATCTATGCCTAAAATTTCATTCGGAAATGTAGCGCGAATGCTATTTAAGTACCCGGCCGGGCTGTAATTAATATCATTTATTAACTGACATTGATTGCAGGACCTGACATACGCCGTTACTATTTTGTATAATTGCGGGAAATATACCGCCTCGCGTAACCTTTTTAAAGTCTTTCTGACCCCGAGGTGGCCCGCTGTTTTTTTTTTCGTGCAACTCCCTCAAAATGCTTAATCGAAGCGAGGCTGGGATGACTGGCTTATACTCAAGATTTTCGTTCGTTGTTTTCGTATAGAATAATAAATTATCTATTATTTCATAGTTTTTTGCTCTATTTCTTATCGCATCGATATCTGTGTGCTCAAAGCTTTCGGGGTCTTTCAAATATGCATAGATATTTCCAAATTCAGGATCAGCTTTCAGTTCAGTGATAATCGTATCTCTAGAATCTAAAATTTTTGAAGTCAACACAGCGCATTTAAGTTCATTTCCTTCATCGTCCAGTTTTATACGAGAAAGTGCGTCAGCTACATTGTTTTCCTTACCCGGTTTATATTTTATTCTGATATTATATTCTTGGAGTTTTAAAGCCCATCTTATTAACCTGGGCGTTAGGTTTTTCCCGGAGTAAAGTCTACCAACAGCCGCATGATCCGAAAAGACTGTTACTGGCGCTTTGCCGAAATAAACTCGAAATTTGTGTACAGCCATTAATACGGCTAATGTTTCTCTTTCTGTAGCTGTATAATTCCTTTGTGTCTGATTCAATGTTTTACTAAAAAATGCCAGAGGATGGCTATTTTGCATAAGAACCGCACCCACCGCATAGTTTGACGCATCTGCTGCAATTTCCAGGTTTTCGTCCCCCTCCGGGAATTTTAAAACAGGGGCATTGATGAGCGCTTCTTTTAATCTTTGAAAAGCTGTGTTTGCTTCCGCTGTCCACGTAAATTTACCTTTCTTTCTTTTGATTACTAAGAGTGGTTCAACAATATTAGCGAAATCTTTTATGAAAGACCGATAGTAAGAACATAACCCAAGGAAAGAAGAAAGTTTCTTGGCGGTGTTGGGCGGTGGGAAATTCTTGATAGCTTTTATTTTTGAATCTTGCGTTTCTATACCCTTTTGCGAAATTTTATAACCGAGATATTTAAGTTCTTTAGTTGCGAACTTACATTTTGAGGCGTTAATTGTAAGACCGGCCTCTTTTAATAATTTAAAAACTTGTTCTAGATCATTAATGTGTTGTTCCAACGTACTACTCGTTGTAATTATATCATCTAGATAAATTAAAGTTGATTTTGCTAGGACAGGCTTTAGAACAATGTCCATAGCTCTCTGGAATGTTGATGGGGCCCCACACAACCCAAAGGGCATGCGTAAAAATGCATAAGTGCCCGATTTTGTTATAAACGCGGTTTTATGTACGTCTCATAGCTATTTGATAGTAGCCAGACGTTAAGTCCAAAGTAGACATGTATCTTGTCGATTTGATCTGTCTAATGATTTCCTCTATAACCGGCAAAGGGTAAACTGGAAATTTAGTAATACTATTTAGTTTTCTGTAATCGATAGCAAACCTCCAAGCCCTTTTATCCGAAGGAGGAAACTCGTTCTTTTTCCTACATAGTACGACTGGACTCGCGTATTCACTATTTATGGGCGTTATTATTTTATTCTTTAACATCTCCTGAATATGTTCTTCGATTATTACGTCTTTTTGTTTGTCGTACCGATAAGGTTTAGTCCTACAAGGTTTTTCGGCAGTTACTTGTATCTTATGCGTAAATATCTGACAATTTCCCGGTTTTTCTGAAAACAAGTTAGCAAAATTACTCACCACCTGCTGGATGGCTTGTCTTTCATGGTCATTCAGATGGCTAAGTTCCACTTGCGGTGTCTCCACAGGTTCCGCCACCCTCTGGTCCATCTCCAGTACCACGGAACTGTCTTGAAAATTAAATTTGGCCCTCGCGGCCCTTAAAACCTCCATACCTAAAATAAGAGGGTTTTGCAGATTTTTCACTACAAAAATTAATACTTTGAGGCTTTCCTCTTTTACCTGTATGTTTAATGATAATTTCTCGATGCAGTGACATGTTTTTCCTTGCGCCGCTATAATTTCCGTATTTTTGGTTTTAAATAATCGTACCCTATAAAAATTCTTTTTGAAGAAATTTTCGCTCATAAAATTCCCTTCTGCTCCTGTATCGATGAGGGCTTCTACTGGTACATCGCCAACCAGGACTTGTATAATTGGTAGATGTGAGTTTTTTATGATGACCGTATTTAAATGTCTTTTTGAGGGTTTTTTTAAAACTTCCGGGGTCTGGACCCTCCCTTTCACAGGCCCCTCTACTCGTTTAAAGCTTTCCTCTCAATCTGTGCCTTCTGGGTACGCGGATGTTTATTTTCGAATTTTCTTTTTGAGCCTTGACCTTCGAGTTTCGATGAGTTACCTTGATAGCTCTTTCCCCCATAAGAGCGATTTCCATTTCTGGTTTCCTCATTTGAAGATTGCCTTCGGGTACTTTGAGAACATGTTGCCCCTCTAGCTTTTTCCGCTATTCTGCGATTTTGAAACTTCACCGCCAATTCGAAGAGTTCCTGTAATGTGCTTGGGTTTCTAATTTCGAAGTAGTCTTGAACAGCGGGTAACAATCTTGGTAAGATTATTTCAATAATCTCCGCATCGTGTTTCTTCCCATACAGCATATCCGTCAGCTTAATTTTTCGTAGAATAAAGTCCGACAACTCTTCTATATCCCGTTGATAGAAACTATATATTTCGGCTTCCAGCCTTTCTCGATCTTTCACTATGGGGAAGGCCTTTACTAACGATTTTTTGAAATTTTCAAATGTATATGTCTGGTTTCCAAATTCCCCTAATAAAAATTTGCCTATATTTTTCCACCATAGTGCGGCCTGTCCTCTTAGTGCGGATGTGGCGATGGCAACTTTTTGTCTTTCAGGAACAGGGTAGAGCTGAAAGTGGTTTTCTAGACCTTCTAGAAATACCGCTCCCAAATTTTTCCGTCGAAATGGACGTTTGGCTTGATTGACGCTCTCAAAGTCTGGACTAGGTATCCAAATCCTTCCAATTGGCTTGTCATTTCTTGGTGTTGTCCAGCGGCTTCCATCCAATTTTCGGCCATTTCAGTTCGATAAGAGTTCGGGCGCCAATGTAGCGTTGCGCGCCTCCAACTTGCACGCAACCAAGAAGTGACTGTTGAGACTGGATAAAAGACAGAGTCTTGTTAAGGGTTTAAGTCCCTTTTTATTCAACGTAATAAATTACAAGTGCGTGCTCTTGACGCTCACACACTGCGCCAACTCGGCGGTCAAATAAAAATAATAACCTGAAAAGAAACTAAAGACAAGACTCTAACTACGAGGCTCTCTAAAAGTAACTAACCTCACCGCGTTTTACAATACCGCTGCTAATTCAGCAAACTTGAAGATCACGTTGAACGATTAACAATACTTCCAGGCAAGCACACAGGCCGAAACGCGGGGTTCTTCAATTTCTGGCTAACTACCTCCGCGCTCGTGAAGTAAGAACAGCACACCTTGAACTCGTTTCCTTTCTAATTAACTCAGAATACTTCCGCTGATAATTTGAATCCTTGCGCGTTCTACTAAAATTTACATACTCTGGCATTGGCAGTTCCAGGGGAAAGTAAGGCTTGACAGGAAAGGTAGTTTAAACTTAAAATAAATGTTAGTTAAAATAAATATAAACTCTACACACTTACAGAAAAACTGTGGAATGATAATTGTAAACTTCTTTCTACACCGTATATAGTCTCAAAAATGCTGCAATCTGAAGAATTGACAGGAGACAAGAATGGAAGAATGGGATTTTTTTTTTTTTTTTTTTTCGGAAATAGAGAGTTTATTGTAGAAGGAATCATTTCTCCAATGAAGAAAAGAGAAACTAGTTTGCTAGACAATGAGATCTTGATGGGTTCAATATATGTAGATCCGAAACACCGAATTTTCTTGGATGACGAACAAATTAAAAAGGCAAAGAAAACCATCTATGAACTTTCATTAAGAATGAAACTATTCTCAGAACAATTGGAGAATTCGAATCAGGACAGTCAAACTGCAGACATTGCAAATGAGTCTCTATCATTCTCTTCCAGTGATGAATTAGATTTTGAGAAATATTTTTGGACAATATTGAAAAGGCTGAGGCAAAGCGAATGAAAATAAAGAACCAAGAGCCTTTAGATATAAAAATGAAAAAATACAATCAAGATTTCTCCACGGCCTTTGAAGAAATAGAGAAATACGATTGCGCTTGCAAGATACCTCTTTTAGAACTTATAAAAATCTATCTTGATAAGTTAAAAGAAGTAGCTCTAACAGTAACAGCTCTCCCTCCTACTCAAGTTAGTGTGGAAAGACTCTTCTCAGCTCTGAAGTTTATCAAATCGGATCTATAGCCCTCCAACAAAGGTTTTGCTGAAGCTATACTGTTTCTTATAAATAACTAATGCCAGTTTTTAATTTCCTAATAAAATTATAAATAACTTGCTATGCCATCAATTTTCTTCTGTAGTATCTATTCCTTCTTTTATATTAAAAAAATAAGCTGTAAGCCATGTGTATATGTTTACACGTATATAATTTCTAATTTACTTATTTTGCAAGATGTTTTCTAGACCAAATTGGTCATTCAGTATTGTAATTACTACCCTGCTTGATTATATATATGAGTGAGAGAGTCGGAGTCTAAAATTCCAGGAGTCTGATTCGGTCATTTTCCTTACCGACTCCACAGCCCTGGACGTACGTAACGAAGTATTCAACCCATTTCATGCGGACTTTTGAATCTTTTCTTTCAATTATCACGATCAGTGCGTTACGGTAGACTTTACGAAAAATTTTATACTAAGTCCGTGTTGCCAGAAATTTTTGAGCAGAAGTAGCAAGAGCAGAATCGAAAAAATGCAAAAAGTAGCAAGTGACGTCAGAGATCACGTAATGTTTTTAACATTATGAGCATTTAACATGTTTCCAACATTTATCATTTAACATGCTTTAGTTTATCATTTAACATGTTTTCATATAATGTTTTTAATTCACGACCAAAATTTTATGCATTATTTGCATATATTATTACATATAATTTATAATAAAATTATATGTAATAATTTGTAATAACATTTCCTCCAGTAATATAAATAGCAAGCGAGTGTCTAAAACTAGTTTCTGCCTTTTTCATTCCTGCTCATCCTTAATTTGACTCTACACCGTTAAAATCTATTTTTCCATCCATTGGTGCAAATCTATTTTCCCATCCATTGGTGCAAATCTATTTTTCCATCCATTGATTCATATGTTCATATGATCATGTAATTCAACACATCTGTTCTGTGCGATGGCTGAAAAATTTGAGAGTCCTTGGCAGTCTCCGTATCTACATTTTCAGAAGAATCACAATTAACATTGATTGATTAGCTAACAGCAATGCGCATCCTTTGTTTCTAAGTATGCAGGACAATTAAACTTAACGTTCTCAACATCTGAAAGTTGATAAAAGCACTGATAAGCATTAAAACAATGTCTTGTTTCTTTATCTAGCAGAACTGTCAAGTTTTCATCAGATATATATTATATCTTCCTTAATTAAAATGATTTTAAGATTGCTCTTTCCAATATCTGGTCAGATTCATGGATTTCTATAGTTGACTGCTTTTTGCGGAAATTTTTGGTCTTTCGATTCCAATCATTTTTTTATAAATTGTGCTGCCTGGAGTTAAAAAATTGCCGGGTTATTATTTTCGTCACACATCAGAAAATACGAAATTGCATCGGTTATCTCCACGTATAATCTTAGCATCTGATATTTTTTCCCCATTTCATACTCACACGAAATAAAAGTTTTTACCCACGAATTGGAGTTATATTTAAGTGATATTTATGGCAGTTATTTTGGCTTTATATTTCATTAACCAGAACATCATAATTTAAAACAATGTTCTTTCTGATAAACAATCACCAAGATATTCATCTTGTAGAGACATTAGGTATTTTTTTGGAAACAGCAGAGGTGAAAAATGAGCAATGCCTTCGCCGTGAATCGAACCACGGACCTCTGGAATACGCGCCCAGCGTGCAGACCACCACACCACGAAGGCACGCTAAGAAGGCGGGGAAAATACATTATATACTCCCCTTTTAAAGAGCGATTGCTGTTTTAGAGAACCCAATCGCCAAATCCTGGATGTGGAGAATCATCATCCACCACCCTTTTAGTTCGGGCGCCACATTAGGTTACTTGGAAGCAGGAAAGATGAAAAATGAGCAACGTCTTCGCCGGAAACACGGACCTCCGGAATATGCGCCCAGCGTGCAGAATCTTAGCTTTAACGAAAATTTTTAAACTATATTGCTCATTTTCAATCGCTTAAATATCCATTTTTTAAAATTAATTCTCATTTAATTATTATTATCATTTAATTAATAATTTTTTCTCATAATATTCATTTAATATTATTTATTTAATTTTTAATTAATTCTCATTTAATTATTATTCTGATTTAATTAATAATTATGTTCTATTTTTAAATTAATTTGTGCATATCCATTCTTAAGAAATTCCTCACGTTTAGGCTGTTAGAGCTCTTGCACTGAATTTTTTTAGTAGGCAGTTAATTTATTTAATTCATTGTTTTTTTTTTTTTCTTTTCTTAATTTTGAACCATTTAATAGAAGAATGTTTTTTTAGTGAGTTTTCCATTCCTGGTAGGCTTATTTCAAATTCTGATTACTTAAGAAATACTTGTTTTTTCACTGTTAAATTTATGTGCGTTGTTATTTAAAAAAATGCCGTTGCTTTGATTTTAATAATCGGGAGAATGAATTTAATTTTTTTTTCTGTTTGGGTACAAAATATATGGCGTCCAACCTGCAAGCTCTTTTGTTCGATTCGTTATCACCACAGAACTGGGGAGGGGGGGGGGGTTGCGAACTCATTTAAAACAAAACGCACGGAGGACAAGAGGGTTAAAGGTAAGAGGTCCCGAAGCAATTTTTTCCCCTACCCTCCTTCTCGTTGCACCGGCGTCAGGATTTGCAACCTTGAAAAGGAAAGCCCACATGTGTAAACAGGATTATAATATGCCAACTTCTATTTAAGCCAAAATAAACTTTATTAATATAAATTATTTTTAATTTATATATTATTTTAAAAAGTAAGCATTTTACGATGTATTAAAAAAATCTTTGAAGTGGCAAAAAGCAGGATAGAAATGATGGAGGCAAAAATTTCGCAATATCGCAAATACTAAAATTTTAGTAGCACAAATTTGTCAAAAGTCGCAAATGTGCGAAAATTCGCACAATCTGGCAACACTGCTTTACTGGAGTGCTAGAGAACTTTTGAAACAATGACTTTGGATACTTTTATGCACACCTAAGATTGTCTGTTTGTACTTATGCATTTGCTTTGTCATTGAAAAATTTTTTTAAAAATATTGATAATGTTTGCCGAATTACGATAAATATCGATAGTTTGGGTCTAGTTTTCAAAAAAATGTACCGAAAATTACCGACTTGCATTTGGATAGGTATTTTTTACCTTGGTATTTTCTAAGAAACTATCTGCAGTGTTACAGTAAGGATACCTGTATTAAAATTTAAAACATGTTTACCAATGAAATGTATTTTCCGCAATACAGAGCAAGAGCAACTACAGTTACTTATATTTATTATTTATAGTAAATAACCTCATCTATTGTAAAATGTGATATTATTATTATTAAATAACTTGAAACATAGTGTTAAGAAATATCCAGGCGCGATGGGATAGCTTCCCCAAGAAGCAGATTTAGTGTTGCCAGAAATTGGCAAGGGAAGGCAAGGTTGCCACATTTGGCGAGAAATCGCCTATTTGGCGACAAAATTGGCAATAAGCCATAGACGGATGGAGAACCTTCTGGAACGTATTCTTAACGGTTTAGCCCAGAATGTTCTCGAACGCAAGCCAAAAGCTATATAAACCCTGCTGGTACGCGGAGTCGATCGAGTTGATAATCACTCAGTCAGTGCCTAGTTAGAGTCAGCTAATAGTCAGAGACCGAGTGTCTCGCAGTCTCGTGCCGAGTTTCTCGTCGATTACATCGAGAGAATCTCTCAGTGTATCGCGAGTTAGTGCATCGTCGAGTTTTATCTTAGAGTGTGTTGAGCTCCGAGAACGACCGAACAGAATCGGGAACTGTACTCTAGTGTATCGTCGAGTGCATCGCGAATTGTAGCTTGGAGAGTCTCGAGAGTGCGTAGAGTTTCGAGAACGACTAAGCAGAGTCGGGAGCTGTACTCTGGTGCTTTGCTGAGAAGCTGTCTTTACCGTTATAGCCTGAAGGCTGTGTCGCTGATTGTTTCGCGCGTGTTTATAGTAGCTCTTCGACGACTGTAAACGAGATTTTGGAGCTGTCTTGAGAATACTGGCTAATAAATTCTGTTTCGACACTTCATCAGGTGTTGTCCTTTGTCACTCCAAATCCACGAACCCGTATGTGAAGAAAATACGTAACAATATCTTTCAATTCAAAAAGCGTTTTATTGTTTTTATAGCTATATAAATAATACTTGCAACATCTTTCCAAATACACATACGGCTCTTCAATTTTCTGAAACTCTAATTTGCATTTTCTACTAACAAGAAGTGGTGGCCTGCTAAGACTACGGAACATTGCGTAATTTAACCCCGGTTCGAAGTAATCCTTAGAAGTAATAAGCATTTTTTGGGTTTTCCCGTACGTGTCAGTAATTCTTAGAAGGTTCTCCGCGGAAGCATCTCTTACCCCTTTGACAGCCCCCCATCAGTAGCGAAATGGCTAAGAACTTTGAATACCGGTACTTCTCGGTTTCGTTCCCAAGCGAACGGGTTGACTGCATTTTTGAGGTTTCCCCATGTGTAACGCGATTGCGAGCCAATTTCTCTTAGGAATTCCTTCACGAATGCATCTCTCACCTGAGACAGATAGTTTTCTTGTGCTTTGCCATATTACAATAACCTAACCTAATCTAACTCATATAAAATTATTTAGTGTCTTGTTCGTACTGCCATCCGCAGTATATCAATTTTCTGAGTTTTAACTTAAGTTCTTCGAAATCTGCATGCGATATAAAAAGTGTACGATGTGTTTTTCATACATTATACATAATGTATTACATACATGATTGATCAATGTAATCAGCTTTCCGAATTGCTGTTACTGAGGCGTGTTCTTCGCTGAGAAATAATTTTACTAATCGGATATCTAACATCTTATTTTCGAAATATAATTAAAATCTTTACGATACACCCATAACTTGAAAATGGTATTCATTATAAAATATATTTGTAATATAAGATACATTTGTTTCCTGAATAACAGATGTAGAAAATAATAATAAAGTTTCGGAAAAACGCTGGATTATTTTAGCCATTTTAATTATACAATCCTCCACTAAGGCATCTCTTCTCTTAGGTCTGATGTTTATGGCAAAGCCCTCTTGTGCTTTGCCATAAACATCAGACCAAAAATTTAATATCCCTGAAATGAGGGATGAAGATCTGAGGTTCTGTTCTCTAGGATTTTTTTTCAAATTTCCCTCTTCGAAAAATTCTGCCAATCTTTACAAACGTATTGATAAGACACATAGACTGAGAATGCCTGCTTTTAATAGCAATTCTATGCAAGAAAAAAAAAAAAAAAAAAAAACTGTATTATAAAAATCTGAAAGCATTCAAGCGTTTTTTTAACGCTTTGTTTGTTACCTTTATTTATTAAATATCATGTTCATTGCCCTTAAACCATAAAATTAAATTCAACAGCAATATCGCAAAATATTTAAAAGAGTTTATCTTTAGAATTTCCGATATACAGTGCCGCGCGTTGGAGATAATTTTATTTTTTCCGTACAGTGTTGCCATCGCTCGCTTTCAAGTCGTTGAGTTTCTTAATCAAAAACCCATAAATGTTTTACAAAATATGAAATAGATAATAAAACAAATTCCAAATTCTGGCTTCCAGATGCCAATATTCAGGTGGAGAGGTACGTTATTCAAAATTGGATGGCTCTAGGTACCGACGTTTTGTTACAATGCGAGAAACGTAATACCTTTATGCAGATTCTGCATTATTTAATTTCTTTAACACAGGGCTCTAATTTTTGGTGGCAACAATTTAAAAAGTGATTCGCCGTTTATAGCAATTCAACGCAAAACGACAAAGCGAAATTAATAACCCTTCTGGTCTGACGCCTTTAGAGCTAACTATGTAATCAATTTAAACATTGCTGCTTTCTTAATTTCTGAGAAAAATTTATTAAAAAAATAATCACTGCTAATTCCTAATTGCAAAATCATTGCTTAATTTCTTCTTTTGAGTATTATTCTCTTGAAAAAAAGCTGTCCTTAACTTTCGTCTTACTAGGAATGAATGAGAAAAAAAAAAAAAAAAAGTTAGATTTGAAACCCTATTAAACGTGCTCTTTTTGCAACTTTCCTTAATTCGAAGACAAGAATGTCATCTTCAAGAAAACTACAAAGATGAAAATTTTCCTTTTTATATTCCCCAAAGTTCTAAACCAAGGCGAATTGCTGGAAACACACATTTTTATAATAAAATATTAATCCCACGGTGCGACAAAGTTCCATCAATTCTAATTACTAAAACCGGGGATACATAGACACAAAAGGGAGCCCGGAAAGGGAAGGGGAAGAGAATGGGAGAGATAAACTGATTTTCTATAATTATGACGAGTTAATTAACGAAGAATTCGTTAATTTCTTGCATCGGTCATTAATTCAGGGGAGTTTTGGCACTCTCTGTCCAAAACCACTTCAAGAAAGTGGCGAAATTTTTGGTTTTGGAAGAAGAAAGCTTTTGTATCGGTACCAATTAAGTAATTGATCTAGAACATTCGTTCGTTAGCGTTTCCGTGAAATAGCTCGGGAATTATTTATTAGTGTTTTGGATTGGAACTGGTAGTACAGAAGCGCGTTAGGGTTTTGTTGAAAATGATAATTAACGAAATCCTTTCTTTTCGTTTCGTAATTTATGATTGCATTGTTTCTGCAGAATTTTGGAGAAGTCGTTTCGTCTGCGACAGCGATTTGACAAGTTGTTATTTGCCAAGAACTCAGTGTTCAAGAGTTCGTTTTCACCTCTTTCACCACAAATTTCAAGCGAAATTAAGTTCTTGATAAACTTAATTTCGCTTGAGATTTGTAAGCTAAAAGAGTGTTGTAGAAAATTCTAGCGAAAGAATTGCCGTTGTTTCAAATTTATTCATCTTTTCATTATATACATAGATACACAAAACCTTGAACAAAGAATTAACTTTTTGGTCCCTTTCCACCGGTTTTAGAACCTGAACAATAATTAGTTTCCGATAAATTTCTGCGTACAATTTTTCAAAGAATTTTGGCATTTCAAATACATATTTTTAGAATTTCTAAAAACATTGCAGGTAATATAATTAAGCCAGCGGTTTCTCAATTTTTACTTCCTTGTAGTAAGGGACTGAAATATTGCAATCGGGAAAATTTTCGCGTATCATATTTCACAAAAATATTCATTTCGGCCGCTATCGAGTGCAATTTAACGATGTTTTTGCCTGACATCTGTATGTATGGACAGAATAAACGACTCTTTCTCAAA
Organism: Stegodyphus dumicola; assembly: GCF_044657685.1. Classification (NCBI taxonomy): domain Eukaryota; kingdom Metazoa; phylum Arthropoda; class Arachnida; order Araneae; family Eresidae; genus Stegodyphus; species Stegodyphus dumicola. The sequence continues at coordinate 223,012,102 of NC_140773.1, read as the reverse complement.
ATGGCTTGCAAAAAGAATTAAAAGGGATTCAGAAGAGGTTTTTTTTCCTGAGAATGTGAAGAGGTATTTATGTACGTAGGTCAGTCAGAAAGTTTGTTACACTACTGCGTAAATATGTTCTGTGTAAGACTATTTGGAGGACACTGTGTAGCAACACTTCAGACATGTACCTTTATCGCGTGACGTAGCGGCTTCCCCGAGACAAGTTTAGTTTTTCTGATAATCAATCGCAAACATGTCTCGACAGCTGCAAATAGCGTCCAAATTGAAAGTGCGTGCAGTGATTCGTTTCTTTTGTGGCCAAAAAGGTGTGTTGTGGCCTGCACTGAAATTTATGGGCAGTTGCAGGAAGTGTATGTTGAAAATGCAATGTCACGCCAAGCTATTGCGAAATCGTGCAACATGTTTGAGAATGGACGTACAGATATTGACAACGCTGAGCGAGATTAAAGACCATCAACTGCAACAAATCCGGAAATCGCTGCTAGCGTGAATGAATGCATTCTTGCAGACAGGCTCATAACGATAGACGAAATCTCAAATGAACTGGATATTTCTCATGGAAGTGTGCATAAAATTATTGCCGATCACCTTAAATTTCGTAAAGTTTGTGCTCGATGGGTGCCACGTCTATTGACGGAGGAATATAAAGGAAAGCGCTTTGAAAGCGCATTTGCATTTTTGCAACGTTACCAAACGGAAGGAAATGAGTTTTTGGACAAAATTGTGACTGGATATAAAACTTGGATTCACCACTTCTCACTTGAAACGAAACGTAGCTCGCTCAAGTGGAAACATTGCAGTTCCTCGACACGAACAATGAGTGGAACTGTTCCATCTGCAGGAAAGGTAATGATGACGCTGTTTTTCAAACAAAGCCTCTTGCATACAAAGTTCATGCCGAAGGGTGTCACAATTAATGCATCTCCTTATTGTGAAACATTAAAACGATTGCGACAATCGCTTAAAAATCGACGGTCAGCTAAACTGTCTAACGCTGTCTAACGCTCCTGCATGACAATGCAAGACCGCATGCAGCAAAACAAACGTGTGACCTTCTGAAAAAGTTTAGGTGGGAAGTGTGGAATCACGCTCCTTATAGCCCAGACCTTTCACCTCCTGACTTCCATGTGTTTGGTTCCATAAAACAAGAACTTTCAAAGCGACGGTACCATTCGGATGCCGAAGTGAAAGCTTGCAGCCCAACAATGATTATCGGACATTGGACGGGATTTCTTTGCAGAAGGCATCGAAAACCTTGTACCACGCCTCGACAAATACTTAAATAACGGAGGTAATTACGACGAAAAGTAAATTTTGAATGGAACTTTGAGATATAATTTGTTTTCTTAGGCAGTGCAACTAACATTTTGACTGACCCTTGTATTTCGCATAACATCAGAACGTTGAAATTTTGTATATAGGACTGCTATATCATGTAGTTGTGCATCTCCCTTTTTGGTTGCAATCGTTGCATCAGAAATATATATATATATATATATATATATATATATATATATACCCACTCTGTTGCACTGCTCTGTGAGCTCAGTTTTTTTTTTAAATTTATTATTATTATTATTATTATTATTATAAGTTGGTAAATTGTGTATTTTTTGCTTTAAAAAGGATTGAATTATGTTGCTTTTATCTTCCGTTTAAGGCTTTTATGCCTTTAGTTAAACTGCATGCAATATTCGTAGAATTATCAACAATTTAAAAGTTGTTTAAGTGTAGCTAACCCTAATTTTTGTACCACACCAGCCATATTTGTTTACATTTGAAACTTGGAATAAGAATGAATTAAGCCAGTTTCTGCACCAACTTCAGTGTCTTTTTGCAGAGTAGGACCAAAAGTAAACTTCCAGTTTTGTGCACTGAATAATCTGCCTTCCTGCTCTCTGGCCGAATTGCTTGTTTTTATCTAATTATCTAAAATCTAATTTTTATTGTTAAAAAAATTTTTCTAAAATTGTTTTAACTGTATTTTTGTGTTTTATATTTTTGTGTTTTTATTAAAGATATTTTGAGGTTTTATGCATTTTTGCCTTGCCGCGAATTAATTGAATGAGAAATATATCTTTAATGAAATTTGAGGAAATACGTTTAAATGAACTGCAGCAAAAAAAAAAGCGTATAATTTAATATTTCGTTCAAGGAAGTCATGTGAGCACAACAGATTTTGTTTCAAGTCTTCACAACTTTTATAAATTGGAATGTTCTGCAGGCCACTTTACGACTTATATATTTAAAATACAGTTCATTAAAATTAATTTATTTGTTTATTAGCATGACTAATTAAGTTAATGGAAGAAAATTTATATTTTTTTTTAATAATTCAAGACTATTAGAGTTTGGTAATCTCTGCAATATGAACTAAAAATTAAATAAATATTGGTACTCATATAAATGGGATGGATGAAATGGCCTATTCTTGCATAGCTGAATGTATGCTGGTAAGAAGCACTATTGTCATAGGGCTTTAGCTTTAAGTGTCTATTGTGTGTGTTGGGGGGCAGAGGTTGTTGTGATTTATATATATATATTAAATGATATTTAATTTACTTCATGAGAGAGAGCTGGTCATTACTTATACACTAATAGAACCTAATATTTCAACAATTTACAAAGTAATCATTTATTTTCCAAACAATCCCGGAGGTCATTAGTGGCATTAGTCCTTCCTACATTGTAAACAAAACTAACATTCTTCCCTAGAAGAGAAGCGCCCTCTAAGGGCGGTATAAAAAAATCGTTTGCGAGATTTTTCAACAACTTATCTCACTTGCGTCACAGCAAAATCAGAACAAGTCCACGAAATTCATCGTGGCAAGAAGAGCAAAAATTGCGAAAAAAAAAAAAAAATCGTTCAATTGTATTTGAGAACAGTCAAAATGGCTATTTTCGTTGAAATATGATACCCGAAATTTTTCGCGATTACAATGCTTGCATCATTTCGTACAAAGAAGTAAAACAAGTGAAGTAACGTATATATTGTGTTTGGCAGGACTGAGGAGTCGGTAGGGAAAATGACCGACTCCGACTCTGACTCAGACTCCTGGAATTTTAATGACTCCGACTCCTTCATATATATGTAAACATATAAACATGGGTACAGTTTTATTTTTGTAATATAAAAGTAATAGATGCTACAGATAAAAATTTATGCGTAGCAAATTTTTTATATTAATTAGCAGTTATTATGAAATGGGAAAACTGGCATTAGTAATTTCCAAGAAACAGTAAAACTTCGGAAAGATCTTTTTTGTTAGAGGACCATAGATCCGATTTGATAAACTTCAGAATTGAGAAGAGTCTTTCCACTATAACGTTGCGCGCCTCTAACTAGCACGCAACCAAGAGGTGACTGTGAAAGCTTGTATAAACCACAGAGTCTTATAAAGGGTTTAAGTCCCTTTTTATTCAACGTACTAATTTACAATTGCGTTCTCTTGACGCTTACAAACGGTGCCAACTCGGCAGTCAAAATAAAAATAAAAACCTGAAAAGAAATTAAAGACAATATTCTAACTACGAGGCTCTCTCAAATAACTAACTCACCGCGTTTTACAATACGGCTGCTAATTCAGCAGACTTGAAGCTCACTGGAACAATTGCAACTACTTCCCGCCAAGCACATAGGCCGCAACGCGGGGTTTTTCAAATCTCTATAACTACCTCCGCGCTCGCTAAGTAAGAATAACTCTCTCTCACCGAACTTGTTTCCTTCTATTTAAATCATACTACTTCCGCTGATAATTTGAATGCTTGCGCGTTCTACTCAAATTTACATATTCTGGCATTGGCAGTTCCAGGGGAAAGTAAGGATTGACAGGAAAGATAGTTTAAACTTAAAATAAATGTTAGTTAAAATAAATATAAACCCTACATTTGCCGCTGCCAGAATTTGGAAAACTTGGAAGCAGGTCCTACAAACGACCTGTTGTAAGTTTATCTAATTCTGAACTAACTGGCGAAAGCCTCGTTTACACAAAAATAATCTTATGTAACAATTAAAATTCTGTTACTCTTTACAAAGGTTTCTTCTTACAGCAACTTTTCCTGGACTTCATCAATCAATCTTGGTCTTTCCTTCCAGCATCTGGAAGGAATAAGTATCAGTATCTTTCTACATACATTATAATTTACACTTTCTTGACACAATAAATTTTTGTTTTTAACGTTTCGTTTTTCTTAGTTATTGCTTACTTCACATTCATTCAATTTTTCAAGCATTAATTTAACTTTACCCTGGCTCTCCACCGTGTGTGGTGTCAAACGGGAATATTCGTGTTTTAGTCTTACAACACTTCCCCTAACCACCATGATTTGTTAGAATTCAACAACCAAATAGACACACCTTACTCGACATTCTACAACTCAATGAGCTACTTTAATATTCTTAAAAATTCAAATGTAGGTGGAGAACCCTACAAAACACATTCATTCTAACTTCCCCCTCATTCATCTTTTAAACATGCAGGCTTTCGCTCTAAAGCATGACTTTACAGTTTAATACTTAAATTTTGACTTCATTGCTTTTAAGCATTCACTTTTAGCATCTACAATTTTATGCTTCTAGACTAAATTCTACTTTTACATAACATGCAAGTATTTACATACATTTACAAAAGTTTAATACATATGCTTTTTACAATTTACCATAAAATGAATAAGAGAAAATAAATTTTTACTTTACTCATCCTTCGCCAAGCTGGCGGCACTGAAACTAAAATTCTTATTAGTACATACAAGAATACGAAGTTATTTTTATCTCCGGCCAAATTTTGGCTTTAACATAACAGAATTAGTCTTTCGACCAACAGAAAATGCTTGTTTTTAGCTTTTACACTTAAAGAAAATAATACTTTTGCCTTAGCTAAATAAAGTAAAACAAAACTAAGTCTCAACCGAGACATATTGACTTTCGTCAAAACATAGAACTTCGTACTTATGCATAACATTTCGGAACAAAAGAGAAAAATATTTATAGAAGGTTTTAACTTATTTTTGAGTTTTCGATGCTTGAAACTCCGTCATCCGTTTTTGACAAAATTGATCCCAAGTTAGAGGTGTCATGGATGTCAATCTTCTCCTTGTTGATCTCCAATTGTCGTCCCCGTTGATCTTTCTTTTGCGTCCTCTACATGCTGGCCTCTTGACGGAGTAATCGTCTGGTTGTTGGCTTTTGCGTTTCTGCCTGGGACGGCTGGTCTTGACGTCCTCCGGTCTGGAGTCCTTGAATTTCTTCTGTTCCTCGTACTTCTGTGCTTCCTGTTGGCGTTTCAGTTTCCGGAACGGCGGCCTTGCTGGCACCTGACTCTGTGGCCGTGTGCGCGTTCTTCTTGATGTGTAATTCCTCCTGCCATCCTTTGTAGGTGGTGTTTTTCTTTTTACCACGGTTTCTTTACCCGGTTCATCTGTACTTTTGTTTTTCTTAAACGCCGGAGTTTGATAATCATTTTTTCTTTTTGATACCGACGTCCGGGTTGTAGAAGTGCTAGGTCTCTCTTCAGTTCTCCGTTTCTTGGGTGGTGGAATAGTTGTTGCAGTCTCTGGCCCTTCTATTTCGTTTAGACTTGAGTCCTGCAAGAAACTTTTAAGGATTTCAAAATCATTGGGATTATAGTATTTTTTCACCTGGTCGGGACTTGCTTTACAGATTTCCCCTCTCTCGTTTTTAAGATATAAAACTACTCCTTTGATTTCCTGAATTACATAGGGGCCTTCAAACTTTGGAGCTAGCTTTGCCATAAAATTGTCTGGGGCACTTGATAAAGAAAATTTCCGTTTCAATACTTTATCACCAACTTTAAAATCTGCTTCACGGCGTTTTTTATCGTAATAAATTTTCTGCCTATTTCTTGCCGTATCCGAGGTTTTAAGCGCCTGATCAATTAGTTTTTGCACGTCCTTTTGTTTGAATTCCTGCTCTCTTTGTTGCACAAAGAATAATTTATCTAAAGGCGTAATTAACTTTCTGCCTAAAAATAATTCTGCTGGAGTTTTTCCCGTAGTATCATGATGTGCCGTTCTTAAAGCATAAGCTAATTCATTTATGTAGCCATCCCAGCGCTTGTGATGTGTGCTAACGTAACTGCGAATTATTTTTACAATGTTTTTATTAACTCTTTCTGCTTTGTTAGCCAGTGGTCTATACGGAACCATTTTGATATGGCGTATATCAAGTCCATTGCATATGTTTTCAAATATTTGACTAATGAATTGTTTTCCGTTATCGCTAATGACTTTTATCGGTGCACCGTATTTTAAAATGTATCTGTGTAAGAATGCATCTGCGACTGTTTCGGCTGACGCGCGTTTAAGTGGAACAATTTCTATCCATTTTGAAAAATGATCTACTATTACTAAAAGAAAACGATTTTTATTTAACTCGCTCTGGGGGAAGGGACCAAGGAGATCTATGCCTAAAATTTCATTCGGAAATGTAGCGCGAATGCTATTTAAGTACCCGGCCGGGCTGTAATTAATATCATTTATTAACTGACATTGATTGCAGGACCTGACATACGCCGTTACTATTTTGTATAATTGCGGGAAATATACCGCCTCGCGTACCCTTTTTAAAGTCTTTCTGACCCCGAGGTGGCCCGCTGTTTTTTTTTCGTGCAACTCCCTCAAAATGCTTAATCGAAGCGAGGCTGGGATGACTGGCTTATACTCAAGATTTTCGTTCGTTGTTTTCGTATAGAATAATAAATTATCTATTATTTCATAGTTTTTTGCTCTATTTCTTATCGCATCGATATCTGTATGCTCAAAGCCTTCGGGGTCTTTCAAATAAGCATAGATATTTCCAAATTCAGGATCAGCTTTCAGTTCAGTAATAACCGTATCTCTAGAATCTAAAATTTTTGAAGTCAACACAGCGCATTTAAGTTCATTACCTTCCTCGTCCAGTTTTATACGAGAAAGTGCGTCAGCTACATTGTTTTCCTTACCCGGTTTATATTTTATTGTGATATTATATTCTTGGAGTTTTAAAGCCCATCTTATTAACCTGGGCGTTAGGTTTTTTCCCGAGTAAAGTCTACCAACAGCCGCATGATCCGAAAAGACAGTTACTGGCGCTTTGCCGAAATAAACTCGAAATTTGTGTACAGCCATTAATACGGCTAATGTTTCTCTTTCTGTAGCTGTATAATTCCTTTGTGTCTGATTCAATGTTTTACTAAAAAATGCCAGAGGATGGCTATTTTGCATAAGAACCGCACCCACCGCATAGTTTGACGCATCTGCTGCAATTTCCAGGTTTTCGTCCCCCTCAGGAAATTTTAAAACAGGGGCATTAATAAGCGCTTCTTTTAATCTTTCAAAAGCCGTGTTAGCTTCCGCTGTCCACGTAAATTTACTCTTTTTTCTTTTGATTACTAAGAGTGGTTCAACAATATTAGCGAAATCTTTTATGAAAGATCGATAGTAAGAACATAGTCCAAGGAAAGATGAAAGTTTCTTGGCGGTGTTGGGCGGTGGGAAATTCTTGATAGGTTTTATTTTTGAATCTTGCGTTTCTATACCCTTTAGCGAAATTTTATAACCGAGATATTTAAGTTCTTTAGTTGCGAACTTGCATTTTGAGGCGTTAATTGTAAGACCGGCCTCTTTTAATAATTTAAAAACTTGTTCGAGATCACTAATGTGTTGTTCCAACGTACTACTCGTTATAATTATATCATCTAGATAAATTAAAGTTGATTTTCCTAGGACAGGCTTTAGAACAATGTCCATAGGTCTCTGGAATGTTGACGGGGCCCCACACAACCCAAAAGGCATGCGTAAAAATGCATAAGTGCCCGATTTTGTTATAAACGCGGTTTTATGTATATCTTCGGGTCTCATAGCTATTTGATAGTAGCCAGACGTTAAGTCCAACGTAGTCATGTATCTCGTAGGCTTAATCTGTCTAATGATCTCGTCTATAACCGGCAAAGGGTAAACTGGGAATTTAGTTATGCTATTTAGTTTTCTATAATCGATAGCAAACGTCCAAGCCCTTTTATCCGAAGGAGGAAACTCGTTCTTTTTCCTACATAGTACGACTGGACTCGCGTATTCACTATTTATGGGCGTTATTATTTTATTCTTTAACATCTCCTGAATATGTTCTTCGATGATTACGTCTTTTTGTTTGTCATAGCGGTAAGGTTTAGTCCTACAAGGTTTTTCGGCATTTAATTGAATCTTGTGAGTTACAATCTGACAGTTTCCCGGCTTTTCTGAAAACAAATGAGAAAAATTACTCACCACTTGCTGTATTGCTTTACTTTCCTGGTCATTCAAATGGCTAAGGTCCAATTCAGGTGTCTCCACCGGTTCCACCACCCTCTGGTCCATCTCCAGCACCACGGAACTATCTTGAAAATTTAATTTGGCCCTCGCGGCCCTTAAAAAGTCCATACCTAAAATAAGAGAGTGTTGGAGGTGTTTCACCACAAAAATTAATACTTTGAGATTTTCCTCTTTTACCTGTACGTTTAATGCTACTTTCCCGATGCAGTGACATGTTTTTCCTTGCGCCGCTATAATTTCCGTATTTCTGGTTTTAAAGAGTCGTATCCTATAAAAATTCTTTTTGAAGAACTTTTCACTCATGAAATTGCCTTCTGCCCCTGTATCGATGAGGGCTTCTACTGGTACATCGCCAACCAGGACTTGTATAATTGGTAGCTGTGAGTTTTTTACGATGACTGTATTTAGATGTCTATTTGAGGGTTTTTCTAAAACTTCCGGTGTCTGGACCCTCCCTTTCACAGGCCCCTCTAGTCGTTTAAAGCTTTCCTTTCAATCTGTGTCTTCTGGGTACGCGGATGCTTATTTTCAAATTTTCTTTTTGGGCCTTGCCCTTCAAGTTTCGATGCGTTAGCTTGATAGTTCTTTCCCCCATATGAGCGATTTCCATTTCTTGTTTCCTCCTTCCTTCTGGTACTTTGAGAATATGTTTCCCCTCTCGCTCTTTCCGCGATTCTGCGATTTTGAAACTTCACCGCCAATTCGAAAAGTTCCTGCAATGTGGTTGGGTTTCTAATTTCAAAGTAGTCTTTGACAGCGGGTAACAATCTTGGTAATATTATTTCAATAATCTCCGCATCGGGTTTTTTCCCATACAACATATCCGTTAGCTTGATTTTTCGTAAAATAAAGTCCGTCAATTGTGCTGTATCCCGTTGATAGAAACTATATAGCTCGGCTTCCAGCCGTGCGCGATCTTTCACTATGGGGAAGGCCTTTACTAACGATTTTTTGAAATTTTCAAAAGTATACGTCGGGCTTCCAAATTCACCTAGAAGAAATTTGCCTATATTTTTCCACCATAGCGCGGCCTGTCCTCTTAGTGCTGATGTGGCGATAGCAACTTTTTGTTTTTCGGGCACAGGATACAGCTGAAAGTGGTTTTCTATACCTTCTAAAAATACGGACACCGAATTTTTTCCGTCGAAATAGACGTTTGGCTTGATTGATGCTCTCAAAGTCTGGACCAGGTATCCAAATCCTTCTAACTGCGTTATCATTTCTTGGTGTTGTCCAGCGGCTTCCATCCAGTTTTCGGCCATTTCAGTTCGATAAGTGTTCGGGCGCCAATATAACGTTGCGCGCCTCTAACTAGCACGCAACCAAGAGGTGACTGTGAAAGCTTGTATAAACCACAGAGTCTTATAAAGGGTTTAAGTCCCTTTTTATTCAACGTACTAATTTACAATTGCGTTCTCTTGACGCTTACAAACGGTGCCAACTCGGCAGTCAAAATAAAAATAAAAACCTGAAAAGAAATTAAAGACAATATTCTAACTACGAGGCTCTCTCAAATAACTAACTCACCGCGTTTTACAATACGGCTGCTAATTCAGCAGACTTGAAGCTCACTGGAACAATTGCAACTACTTCCCGCCAAGCACATAGGCCGCAACGCGGGGTTTTTCAAATCTCTATAACTACCTCCGCGCTCGCTAAGTAAGAATAACTCTCTCTCACCGAACTTGTTTCCTTCTATTTAAATCATACTACTTCCGCTGATAATTTGAATGCTTGCGCGTTCTACTCAAATTTACATATTCTGGCATTGGCAGTTCCAGGGGAAAGTAAGGATTGACAGGAAAGATAGTTTAAACTTAAAATAAATGTTAGTTAAAATAAATATAAACCCTACACCACACTGACTTGAGTAGGAAGAAGAGCTGTTACTGTTACGGCTACTTCCTTTAACTTGGTTCTTTATTTTCATTCGCTTTGTCTCAGCCTTTTCAATATTGTCCAAAAATATTTCTCAAAATCTAATTCATCACTGGAAGAGCATGATAGAGACTCAGTTGCAATGTCTGCAGTTTGACTGTCCTGATTCGAATTCTCCAATTGTTCTGAGAATAATTTCATTCTTAATGAAAGTTCATAAATGGCTTTCTTTGCCTTTTTAATTTGTTTGTCACCGAACAAAATTCGGCGTTTTGGATCTACATATATTGAGCCCAGCGCGATCTTATTGTCTAGCAAACTCATTCCTTCTGTAATAAACCCTCCATTTGAGAAAGAACAAAAATCGCATTCTTCCAGCCTTGGCTCTTGTTCATTCTTCAGATTGTAGTTTTTTGGTGACTATAGTCACCAAAAAGCTACAATCTGAACCGTTATTCTGTACCGTATATATACGTATAGAAAGAAGAGTTTCTATTTCTGCAAGATCATTCCACAGTCTTAGTGGAACATTAACGTTATCTACATCTTCTAACATTCTCGTCTCCGGTTAATTCTTCAGATTGTAGCTTTTTTGTGGCTATATACGGTGTTAAAAGAAGGATTTCCAGTTCTGCAAGATTATTCCACAGTCTTTCTGTTAGTGAAATATTAGGGTTATTGGCATCTTCTGAAAAAGCTCTTAATCCTAACAACCACTATATCATCAAATATGCACTTCTCCATTGCTTTGCTCCTTTTCCTGCTCGCTTCCTAAGAATGGCATCCCTTTTGGGAGTTCTTTCTGCTTACCTCAATGGACCAATCAGATTAGTAACTAAATGAATCTGTTTAATCAATAATGGCAAATATCACATCCATCCTGCTCCTTTATATTTATTTACTAATACGTCAATAAAATAGAAACTAACTGTTTATTAATGTATATAGTCCATAAATAAAATAATATCTCAGTTTGTCATTATTTTTTTTAAATTCACTTTAATTTCCTTTCAAATCCAAACTGTTCAACAAAAACTGGAATCGGAGTCGACGTGTTTTTTAGCGACACCAACTCCTACTCCTTTTTATACCCAAAAATCTACCGGACTCCGATTCTGACTTCACAGCCCTGGTTTTTAGGCTTTACTTTCTGTTTGGTGTAAGAATCTGGCAACACAAAAATGTTAGTAGCTCTTAGTTCCTTGCCCGCATTAACGTCACTTCGATGCAAATTGCGGTAAGTTTATTTTTGCTAGTTTTCAGAGGTTTCAGGGTTAACTTTTCTATACAGGAAGTAAACAGGAAGAAGACCAAGGATAAAAAAATGAATTCGAGATGGTGTCGAGCTTCGTTGAGACTTCCGAAGCTTTACGAAAAATTAAAGACCTGTGAAGTGTCAAAAAGCGATATTTTCAAATCAAGCAAAATTAAACCAAGCAACAAAGGACGAGGTAAAAAAATAGTTCCCCTCTTTTATGTAACATATTCTTGTTGAAAGTAATAAATGCTATTTATTACGTGTTACTTATTTACAAAGTTTGGTAATTTTATGTTTGTTTCCCGCATTCGTCGTTTTTCCATTCTTCCCAATGAAAAAGGATAGACGAAGATTCTACTATGTTACCTTACTAGGAATTTTTATCCTTGGAGATAAAATGATAATATAAAGAAATTTTATATTTGCCGAAGCCTCCTTTTAAATTGAAATTATCAATCTCATTTTTCGAAAATGTGTAACTGGAAACACATATGTATGTTACCGGATGTATGAAACGCCAGCATTCTATAAAATGCCTAGGCATTGTATATAATGCCGTACGATTTCAGGCAAATTATGAAATTTGAGAATTATTACATGCTCTCTCTAGGCATTGTACCTGGGTATTCTATAGAATGGCAAATGCTTTTTAAGCAAAGCATGAAATAAGGTTATGATAAGGCTATTACTTAAAAGATATTCATTTCTCAAAAATACAAATGTTGTTTTGAAAAATTAATGAAAGAGTGCCATTAAAAAACTCTTATTCGAAATATGTAAAAAAAAAAAAAAAAAAAAAAAAAGATAGTGAGGTGATCTCGATACAGCATAATAAATTTGTATTTTGTATCTGGTTGAGACTGGGAATCAGTAAGATACACCTGACCATGGAAATTAAATTCGGAAACAATCATAAGTTTCTGCCCTTTTTAATACCTTTTTACTCTTTCTGACAGGGCTTACAAAGGCCGTCGTAATATACGTAATAACGTATAACGTATTAACGCCGTAATATACGTGTAACGTTTTTGTATTAGGTTGAAAGTGCTTTCAACATTCTGTCACGTCGTCCGTGTCCAGTACTGAAATGAGTTTTCATCGAGTACGGGAAATAACTCGGCGTCCGTGACGTAAATACTGTATAGTATTGACGCTTTCTTTAACAGGTTAAATGAATGTAATTTTGTTTTCCACAAGCATCACATCCTAGCGATTGAACTAGTCTAGGCATTATATAGAATGCCGGATTTCAAACAGGCAATAAAGTTTTATGCCTATTTCGAATAACTGATATAAAACTGGTAAAGCACTCTACAGTTTTGTTTGAAAAAGAATCATTACTTCTCTTATATTCCTTGCAACAATTTTCGTCAGCATTCAATTAATACAAATTTTAAGTCTCTGTAGTTTCCCATGTAAAACATTGCTCAGTTAAATACAACGATTACGCATTTTTACTCGATTTTAATTTATTTTCGTTACAGGAAAATATCCCAGACAGAGTTTTCAATATTTGGAATAGAATTTCTTTTTCAGTTTCATAACGAGATTTTTCACATATGTCCTTGCTTAATAACCGAAATAGGTCTCGCAGAATTCAAATTATCTCCGTAACTGAAGTTTTCCTGAACCTCTAATATACTTTCCCAAATTTTGGCGGTTTCCCAAAATTAATCTATTAGTTTTTCAATGGCTATAGCTATTGAAAAGTCTTAATTAATAGTTACTCGAAAGTGGCAAAACACTAAAGGCATCTCTTTCTTTAGGCATTTAGACGAGGGCTAACCTCTCTAAGGAAAGGGATGCCATCGTGAAGGACTACCTAACGAAAACTAGTTCCTATTTACTTAACACTTATGCAGCGAGTCCGTTTACCATGGATCGAACTCGGCGTCAACTCCCACTATTCAGCGGTCTTAACCATTCTGCCATTACTGGGCCCTTTTATCGAGCAGCTAGTAATGATGGATTAATAAATGAAGGATTTAATGTGTCATTATTAACAGGCCTGCGATTTTCGCTAAAGATGAAATCGGTAGAATTTAAAAATAAAATTAGTGCAAAGTTAAAAGTAATGCCAAGTACTTCGTAGTTAACTTTGATCAAAAGGAACTTTTTTTTTAAAAAATCAAAGAACCAATGATTTTTGTTCTTTATAATTTTCCCTTATTCTGTAGCATAAGCATAAAATAAAATATGTAACAGGTTTTCTTTAATTAATTTAATTAAATAGCATAAGTGAAATGTGTAAAATAATATTTTTAGCATTCATGACGTTTTTAATCATTGGGATAAAAATAAAATTGTGGAGTGCTCACCTACAAAACGTATGACGATTGTTTGGTATCATTAATAGTATCATTAGTAGAATTTTAAGCAAAAACAGAAGTGATAGTATCGGTAAAGTCGATGAATGTTGTTAGTTCGGTTCGAGGTTCGAATCCCGCGAACAGGGTGGCTGCATGGCCGTTTCAGTGGTTTTCACGTGTGTAACGTGTATACAAACCTGTTTTCCTTGGAAAGTCCTCCACGAATACATCCCTCCCTAGGCAGATAGTCCTCGATGCTTTCCCATAATCACATAAAACAAACAATCCTTTAGCAGATAACCCTCGAGTGATTTGTCATAATTAAATAAACCAAAACCAAATCGACAATATTGATTAAAAATTCTCCACTGTTTAACGGCATTATTTATTTTATTTTTATCCCTTGTGATCAAGAATATTTTGATAGCTAAAAAATATTTTTTAAAAAATTTTTGTGCATTTAACTGTACTTTAAAACGTAACATATTTTAATGAGTATTTTATCTTCTCTTTAAACTGATGTAATAAACTTAATCAATCCTCTAAATATAATGCAGGCACGCAGCACTCTTTGAAGAAATGGACCTCTTTAAAAATTTGTCCAGTTAGTTTTTGAGGGGATTAGGATCCTATCTATGCTTCTTCACTACACTGTTCAACATTATGCGCATATTTCCTGTTAATTTCTGTATAGCGAGGAGAGGAAAAGAATTAAAACGTGCAGCGACATCAGGAAATCTCTATCAAACGTGATAATGCTGTAGTTAGGGGAGCTGAAGTAGCATACGTACCAAGCTACAATTTCCGCCATTTTGGATCTTTTTTGCCTTGTAGTGGAAAAATTCATTGCATTATACTCGTATCGATCCAACTGTAGTTATTATTTTACTGCTTTTGAATAACTGAAATAACCTTTCTTGTTTTATAATACCGTAAATAACTTCAGTTGTAATCGGTAGCTCAGTTGTATATGATAATAATTAAAGCAACAAAGTTTTTAGCCCAAGGGAGCGTTAGACCCAAAGGGCTTTTAGTCTCAAAACGACATTTTGCGTCATTTCACTTTCTGCGTTGGCTCACTTTTCAAACTGTTGTCACCAAATATTGTCGGCATGCATTATATTTCAAGAAACTAAATAATGAAGAATCTGCTTGAATGTTTCTTGCAGTCTGAAAAAACAACGACACCCAGAGCCATTCAATTTTGAATAACGTAGTCTTCCAACCGAACATGGGCACTTGAAAACCCGAATTTTGAATTTCGAATTTGTTTTCTGACCTATTTAAAATTCTGTAAAACTTTAACGAATTTTTGATTAACAAACTTAACGATTTCAACGCGAGCAATGGCAACCCTGTACGGGGGGGGGGATAAAAAAGGGAAAAACATTTTCATCTCCAGCGCAATAGACTGCGTATCGGAAATTCTAAACATAAGCTGTTTTTAAATATTTTGTCATTTTGCTGTTGAACTGAACTTTGTGGTTTAAGTGCGAAGAACGTGATATTTAATAAATAAATGTAACACACAAACCGTTTAAAAAACCGGGCCTTTTTGGGCGTAATGTAAAATCTGAAACCTTTCAGATTTTCTTATATATATATATATACATTTTCAAATTGTTTAACAACGTAGCGTTACATGTTATTGTTGTTGCTGTATTAATCTCCCTTGTCTGACGTCATCATCAGGACAAGCCCATGAAATTTGCTATGGCAAGGAGTACGTCTGTCGTTGGCAAGAACCCTGGGCACCGTACAGTTGACAGTATGATTTTGCTCAGCCCCCCCCCCCCAATTTTGAGAGAGAGCACCCGGGAGGATAGGTCTTATGATCTTCCACCCTCTTCCTCTACCACCAAACTACACAAGAGGATTTTCGGCTCCCTGTATGTTTAGAATGTAAATGTATAGTGTGCAAAGACACTATACATTTACAAACATCCATTCCTTCTCCAGGACTCGAACCTGGATCCCTCTTTACGGAACTTTTTAACTTTGGAGTTATACTGATTTTCAGTGAGCGATGTATTAGCCTGGTCTTGCCAGGTCCTTGATGTATCCCAAGTTCGGCCTGATGTTTTTGATTTCGCAGAGTGGTTTTCTCCCGTAGAGGTACATCTAAAAGGGAAAAGAAAGGGAAGCACCTTGCTTTTGGAGGTTAGCTGCTAGGCGGGTATGTTCAAAGAGGGAGGTACTCCTGAATGGTCCGTGATCTTATTTTAGAAGGGCGTATGCTAGGATGCGCGCAAAATTTTCAGGATTATTACAGATGGATTTATTTCTCGTTACGGTAGTCAGACTCACTAACCACTATCCCGTTTGGGCGGTGCGTAGCGTTACATATTCTTGCTTATCAAAATTGCTTATAAATCCTTAGCTAAAGAAAGATGCAATTCGAGTCGCTCAGAATAAGCAAAACAGAGTCTAAAGAATTCACCCGTGATCCAAAATGGCTGACGGAGTGAATGGATGTTTTTGGTATGATCAGAGCTAAGCTATTCCACAACGTGTACACCGAATGTTCCACGAATAAGAATAACAATGCTTTACACGGACAAGGGCGTGCCCAAGTGACTGCTTTGGTCTGTTAAAATAAAAAAAAATTGTTTTCAGATGAATTGCGTTTTTCTTAAAAATATCCGCATTTGCGTTCAGTGTCAAAACACAAGATACTTACAAGTTATCCTCTCGTCTTTTAAATATCGTACCTGCATTTGGGTATATTATTAAAATGAATGACTTTTTTCATTGCCCGGCGAAACCGGAGAAACAGTTTAGTTTATAGTCAGACATAGTGAACTCGTAAGTTGCATTCTCCCTCCCCCCCTAAAAACTCGCACTGACGTATAATTGGAAAACAGATGAAAAGGCGAGAGCCTGCCACGCAGAATTGGAAAATCAAAATCAAGCAGATGAGTTTGAGTCAGGACTGCTTACTCCAAACCTGCCAATTTCAAGGACAAACACTAGAAAATTTGGGAAAGGGGGGATCAGAAAAAGCTTCGAGCGAATAAAGAAAATTGTATCTCAATTTTTTAAAATCGATATATAGAGAAAAACACTAATAATAAAAGGTGGAAAATTAATATATATACGTTAGCTTTTGTTTTTTCTCAAACGTAATTTGTATGCACTCTGCTTTCGAACAGAGGTGTCCAACCTTTCAGCTTCCCTGACCACACTGGCAGAAGATGAGGTATGTTATTGCCTACAAATCATTTCTAATACCAGTGACAGGCCCACCAGCCGCCGAGCGGTTAAAGCCGCGGAACACTTGTAGTTCGGGCATAGGTTCGAGTCCGGCGAACGGGCTTGCTGCATGGGCATTTTCTCGTTTTTCCCCATGTTTAGCGTGGATACGAGCCAGTTTCCCAAAAAGACCTCCACGGGGCATCCCTCCCTTTCCGTGTAATGCCCAAGGGCGGAGCACGTAATAAGTAAAGAAAAAAAAGTAAAAATACCAATGACAGCGCGTGACCTCACAAATAAGTAATCGCGTATATTTCGGTGAAAATTTTCAGGTTTGCTGATGCTTGACCACTGAAAAAAATTTCTGAATTTCACTTCTAGGAGAAAAATATGGGGGTTTGACTGCGTTAATTGAAATTTGTTTAGTGCATATAATATATATTAGAATGCACGTATACAGAAAAATTTTAGGTTAATTATTAATTCGCTTGATTCATATGGCGAGCATTGTGGCCGAGTGGAAAAAAAAGAAAAAAAAAATATGTTAAATAATTTTTTAACTTTATTAATTTATGATTTTTTAATATAATGATAGCAAATTAGAATTATTTTGACATTGCATTTGGCTATTTTAGAAGTCAAACAACAACTCCTGTTCAGTCATTCTGATCTTATCTCATTCATTTGCACTTTGGCAGCTGAGGAAGATGGTTCGGTAGTAAAACCGTCGAAACTAATCCTAAAAATTTTGCAAATGTAGCACTGATTTTTGTTATTTGACTTTTAAAATAAACTTTGTTCGACGTGCTATTTTAACTTGAATTGTATTTGGCATTGCGTATTTTGACATTGTATTGATATTACATTAGACATTGCATATGTTATACATAAAATTTCATTATTAATTTTATTTATAATTGCAAAGATAACAAGAAATCATAAAACTAATGCAATATTTGACCTTGAATTTGAGAAACTAATGCATCAGTGCCCGATTCGACAAAAGTTCTAATTTTCCTGAGAATTGCATCTACAGAACTGGTTGCAATCCTCGGGAAATTTTTAAGGTGTTCATCCGATACTGTGGGTCTAATTTTGCTCTTAAAATGTTCCATTCTTGAAAGTAATTGTTCATATTAATGATGACATGAATAACGCATGACTGTGCAGCTAGACAGTCTCGTACGGGTAGGTATGATTTATGAAAGTCCATCAAAGCCACGTGATCAAATCAATCAACGTCAGGTAGCAACTTTATGCATTCTATTTGAAAAAATTTTTAACAGTGTCTTTACCGATTGTAAATGATACGACTGTAAAAATACAAAAATTCTGATTACTTTTCCGAAAAAATCTTGAAATTAATTTTTTCAAATTCTTGTATCAGATCGAAAAATAAGGCTACGTATTTTTTCCCCTCTTTAGGGTTATGTTTGTCCAAAGTGTTGAAATGTAAATAATTAGCATAAAGGGCGTTAGTCCGGGCTATTAATTTCATTTTGGCATTTTGCATCGATTCATTTTCTGCGTTGATTAAACTGTTGCCACCAACTATTACAGCTCTGTATTATATTTAAAGAAATAAAATAATGAACAATCTACATAAATGTATGTATGTTTCTCTCATTGTGATAAAACAACTGTACCTAGAGCCATTCAATGTTGAATAACGTAATCCTCCAGCGAATATGGGAATCTGGAAGCCGGAATTTGTATTACCTATTTCATATCTTGCCGGACATTAAAGAATTTTTAATTAAGAAACTCAACGATTTCAAAGAGCGAAGAATGGCAACACTGTACGGGGAGGGGAAAACTCTAGCGCGCGAGACTGTATATCGGAAATTCTAAAGATATGCTGAATTTAAAATTATTTTGCGATATTGCTCTTGAACTGAATTTTATGGTTTAAGTGGGAAGAACATGATATTTAATAAATAAAGGTAACACACAAAACGTTAAATAAAACGCCCCGTTAGGCGTAATTTAAAATCTGAAGGCTTTCAGATTTTTTTTTTTAATTGTTTGTATTTATTTGGCCACTCAAAACGCATCTTAGTTCGGTGCAGTTCGAAGCGTCAAATAGCTCGTTCGTCCATGTTGAGAGCCAGCCTCGAACCCGACCGCAACATTATCACCGGGATGGGGTCTTCGTAATTCTTTTGCGCTTCGCGCTCGCTTCTTGGGCCGCATGTGTTCTGCAGACGCACTGAACCAGCACCCCCTGGACTCTAGTTAGTTCTAGGAGGTGTTGACTGAACACCCTTGCTGTAGAATTTTTATTACTATATTATTTAAATTTCAGAATCAAGATATTTAGAAAATGTAGAATAATTTTAAATAACTGTTAAATTTTGTACACATGCCCTTGGAAAGTGTAGTTTTTTAGGAGTGGACATGCATGCAAAAAACTTCAGAATTAGACATTTTCTAGTTTACAGTCTATTCGTAGAATTCTACAAAGTTCAAACACTTTTAAAGCACTTTCAAGCGTTTTATTACTCTTACCAATGTTCAAGTTCGAAATTTTATGGAGTTTTTTTGAAAATCCGAAGTAATGAATTTTGGACGACTAACTTTTTGATAAATTCTAATTCTAGGATTGAATTTGCAACATTTTCTCTCTGTGCTAACGTCTGTAATGCTTGTTACCGTTTGGGGATGCAATAAAATTCCAAGTTTTCAGTTTTCCTCTGCTTATTCACGGCATCTAAACAGTTCTAAATACAAATATTATTTTTCATTGTTTTGAGTATTTTTAAATGCGGGAGGGGGGGCGAATAAAACGATCCGAAAATTTCAATTTACAGCCTAACTCTTTAAAACAACTTATGATTATTTTTTTTAACTTAAAAAGTACTAAATAATCATACAACTATTTCGTTCTGTTCTCAAATAAAAATAATAGTTAATAATAGCCATCTCATAAAAAAATCTTCACTTTTGAGTATGATTAAAACTCAAACTAAAAATAATTTAATTTAAAAAAAAAAGGGTCCATTTTTTGTGCCTGCATTTTTCCTTTTAAACCTAAAATTTTATAAATATGAAAAAAAAAAAAAAAAAAAAAAAAAAAAAAAAAAAAAAAAATTGGAATGTTATGTTGCGCTACCGTGCCATTTATAACCCATGCGTGTTAAGCAAGTGTTGCCATTATTCAGGACATAAAATTTTTATCTCCTAAACGGCATGGCAGTACCCGGTTTCCGGACTACTGCCTTTCAAGACAAGATCTTTTATTTATCTTTCTGTCTGTATTGTTTGGAACATTAAACGATTTTAAATCAATAGACGCACTTCTTAGTAATTTAAATTTTTAAAATAACCTATCTAAGTGAAGTAGTTTAAGATATATTTAACTGCAAAATATTCAAGTGATAGTGATGAATATTTACAGTGTTTTTGTAATTAATGAAATATGTTTCTAATGCCACGCATTATATTTCTCGAAAAATAATACATTTTTAAAACATTTTTTAAGTGATGGGATTTAAAAATGCATTTAATTTTTAATAGAGCTAATTGATCATTTTTATGAGTATTTACAGCAAAACATATGTAATACATGGGTTACAAACATCTTTGTATAAATTATTAAACAATATTCATAAAAAGATTTACTTTGAACGTTATATATTTTTACGCACGTCAGCACAAAATCGTTTTACTTCACCTATATTTTTTTATTTCAATTTTCAGTAGTTGTAAAGTCTTTCACGCGCTGTATGTGCGATGACCAAATTGTGTGTTATATATTTCGATTTAAATATTTGAGAGATTTATTTTACATTTGAAAACAGAAATTTGAAAAAAATATTTAAGAGACTTATTGGAAAGTCTGTTAAGCAAAAAGAAGTTTTTAAGTGATGCATCTCGACTGAAATGAATTAAAGATACGTAGATTTCACGATCCACTGAACCGCTTCTTGCTGACGGAAACGCCCCGACGCCGGCTTTCCAACCAATCACAACCCCGCAGCAACTGAATCTCTCTGCTGGGATCGATGCGGAGCTACCACATGGTGCTGCCACCTAGGAACCGGTAACCGCCACTCGTTATTACATCATGTTGTTGTTCTTAAACATTTTCGGTTCGAGGTTAAAATAACCGAAGGTTGTCGCAATCGAAAGAGGCCGAATCCTCCATAAATAAAGCTCCGCAGCGTAAAACAGGCGAGAAGGGCTTACGCGCATCCGGCGGATCCTCTTCTCTGCACCCGTCCTTGGGCCAATTGTGAACGGGCTATCCATCGTAATCTTTTAAACGCATCAACGAGTGCTGAGTGACAATCCGTGATTACGTATTCTCCTGCAGGCCGGGACCAAAGTCTTCTCTTTTCGGCGAGTGGGACCTCGGAAGAAGGAAGGAACATGATAGAGTTCCGACGCTTTAAAGAACTAGTGATCAAAAACAACAAAAACACCTCTTCCTTAAATTGACAACTCAGCGACTAGACTCCCATACAACAACAATCATCCACAGCATCGTGATCTTCAGGCATGGGTAAACCAGGAAGCAACAGCCCTATACGGCCAGTGGTGAAGGACCAGTTGCTTGCCAAGGAGTCCGAAGACATGCCCCTCAGGCCTGTCAAGGTGCAGGTCCCCAATGCGATACAGCCCCCTGATGGGGGTTGGGGGTGGATTGTTTGCCTAGCTTCTTTCTGGACCAATGGAACGATCTTCGGAATCATGAACTGTTTCGGGGTTCTGTATGTTAAGTTGAAGGATAAGTTTGGAGAGACGCATGAAGAAGCGGCTTTCGTCACGTGTGAGTTACAATTTATAATACTGCAAGCTTATTTTATTTAATTTTACTTTTATGTATATATATGAAATGAAATTAATGTAGGTTTTTTATTCGACGTTCCTTTAAAATTAATAGCTTACGTAAAATTGAGCAGAATGTGATTTGTTCGTTAATAACGTATTAAACTCAGTTTATTTATTGATTGTTAATTATCTCGTTAAAAGTAACAACAGCTAGGTAATTTTTCCGAATTAGGACAGATGTTCTTATTAAATTATTTTAATTATTTTTTCCTTATAAATTAATTATTATAAAAATTATTTTAATTAATTATTTTTACATTCTTTCATAATAATTCATATATTTCAATCACTCTTTGACTGGAATTGATTATTTATATAATTTGTTTTACTGAAAAGGAGATATTTTTTTTTCGAATAATTTATTTTACTGAAAAGTTATATTTTGTTTTACTATAAAGGCTATATTTTATCAGGCTATTTAAAGTACTGATTTGGCAATTATTGAATGACATTTTAAAAATTAGATTAATGATTTAAAAATTAAATTAGATTAATAAGCCATGAAAATTAGATTAACTCATTAGTATAAGTTCCTATGGAAACTAGATATGGAATTTACAAACAGAAACATTAAAAGGAAAAAAAAAACTGTACAGTATTTTTTTCTTTTTAAAACACATCACTTTTAAAAATATTTATTTCTAATTAGGTGGTAAAGTATTAAAAATAAACAAATAATAAAATACTGAAGTTTTGATTAAAACTGAATTCTGCTCGTAATTAATAGTACATGTAAAATTGAGTACAATATGATATTTTTTCATTTTTCACTTGTAGATTATTTAAAAAATACTTTTCTTACTAATGAGGTATTTCTCAATATCATATTAAACTGAGTAATTTTTTAATATAGTGGAATAAGAAATATTAACTCGGCTTTAGGGAAAATGCTTAATTCTTAAAGGTAAATTAAATATAATAATTTTTAATAACAATTTTAAATTTATTTTATTAAAGTAAAAGCTTTCCTCTATTTTTTTGGGGGGGGAGGTCTAGATTTGAATACATTCAATAATTTTGACGAATATTTATTTCTGTTTCATAAAATTTAAAACAAAAACATAAAAAAAATTATTAGACCAAAAAAAAATCTGAATTTGAATTAAAAACCCTCAAAAGAACATAGTTCCTGCTATTGATTTATAATATAGTTCCTCGTGCTTTCTATTGACCAATTCTTATACTTCTACCGAATTTTGTTATATCAGCCGTCAGGCTTTTATTTTAAAGAGAATTGTATGTAGAACATTAAAGACATTTCAAAATATTTCAAATTTCAACTCATAAGGCAAGACAATCAAAGTTTCAAAATAAAGTATGACCAGACCGTAATACAAGACATTACATCTACAACGACTACATTTTAATCGATCTGAACCCCACTGCGGAAAATACAGAAGAAACTATAGCGTGATTTTATTGATATGTCTTTTCTCTCTGTAGAATATTTCACGATAATACTTGAAATTAAATATATTATTTTCTGTATTTTATGCTTGTTTTGATAAAGAATTAATATTATACTTTTCAAATAATTGTTATAGTTTGCTTTCAGAAGTCAAACAACAAAAATCAGCGTTATATTTACAAAATAATAAAATCAAAGAACATAGTTCCTGCTATGTTCGTAATTAACAGTACAGTTCGTAATTAACAGTACAGTTCGTAATTAACAGTAACAGTTCGTAATTTTTTTTTTCCTGGAACTATGTTCTTTTGTAAATATAACGCTGATTTTTGTTGTTTGACTTCTGAATTAGTATTTATTCGGCGTGTTATTGTGTCTTAATTCTAGTTTGCTTTATCAGTTATTTCGTTTTTTAAACAAAGAATTTACAAAACTTGTGAATTAATTCTTTGACTTATTTATGTTGTTGCTAATTATCTTATTTACCGCGAATTGGTATGTTGTTGCTGATAAAAATCGATAACAACATTACATTATAGGAAAGTAAAATTAATGATGAAATGAACGGGCAATAAATTTTAGAATAGTGGGCCATGATGAATTTAAGAATTTATGTAGAAAGTGAATTTGAGTCTCAGAATTAAGTCATTTTAGAATGATACTTTGTTAGACATATTTTTAGCGGTCTTTTCCTAAATGTTTTGGGCCTGTACATTATGTTACGATTTGCCTTCTGCCGGACCTTACAGGCGTTGGTATTGCAGACGATATTTGTGTTGTTCACGCGATTCAGCTGAATAGATAGTTTTCAGGGAGCTGCCATTTTACCTTATGTAAGATATTTAATTTATCTTTGAAATTATAATTGTTTAATCGAGCCTTATATATTTATTTTATATATAAAAACAATAAATGTACTTTTTAAAGTAAATAAATCCTTATTTCATTTTTCAGAAAACTAATTGATGTAATGTAAGATATATTTAACTTTTTATTATCGCCAGCTGATTATGAGCATTTTCAGCATTATTGTAATTCACAAATGATGTTTTTGATGCCATATGTTCTATTCTTCGTTGAAAAATTGTATTTGTTTGGAGAGGACCATAAACACGCAAAGGGAGGAGTTAAAAGTTGCGCGTTAAGCTATTATGAAGCATCTAGGCTTTTGCATAAACTAAAGGCTTAGTCTCTCGTTATTAACGTTACAGAGAAATCTTCTTAAGACTATCATCCACAACGACTTGGATCTTCTGTGAGCGTAGTTACTTTAGAAAGGCATATTCAATATATATATTTAGTTAAATTTCAGAAATATTAATCATTTTCTGGTATATTTAAGGTGGTAGCAATGATGGATTTCACTGCGTATTGCGTTAGACATTGTTTTTAGTAATTAATAATGGTAAATAAATTAATAGTATAGATATTTATGGTATTAATTGATAGTATAGATATTAACGGTAATCTATACTACGAAATCTGTGCGCATCTGTCTGTCAGTCTGTTTGTAACATCATCTCATCCGGAACGGCGGGCAGTTGAGTTTAGAGACAGGTACCTCCAGATTCCACGAATTCGTGGGAAGCCATTTTTGGACCATTCTTACTTTCGTACGACTTCGTAGAGCTGAGATACACTCTTAAAACGCTAATTTTCACTCTCATTTTACCGAGTGGCAACAGTCTCGCGTGCCGGAGATAAAAATGCTTTATTTCGAAATGTGTTGTCATTGCTGGCTTCCAAATCGTAGAATTTGTTAATAAAAAATTTGTAAGTTTTACAAAATATGAGATAAAAATAGCACTGCCAAACATTAAACATATTATTATATATAAGGTCATATTCTGACGTTGAAGAAAGCACGCCATTCATTGTACGGTGAAGCTTTTTCGTTAATATCAGCCTTATAAAGAAATAGAGGCTGTTGGCAACTTTTTGTTTCAGGTTAGGATAGTTGACACGATATGTTATTGCTAAGTTAATTCTTTTATTGATATTGAGAAGAAATACGTTACGTTAAATTTAAATCATGACGTCATACGTATGTGTATTAATCGGAAGTTTCAAAAGTTTTTGTTTCTTGGTTTGGCAGCAAAAGAATTATTTACGAATTGGTTGTTGCTTGGAAAGAATGCACTGATTTCATTATAAATTTTGCTCTGGCCACAGCCTGCTAGCCTATTTGATATATTACGAACTTTATTGATAAGATATATAACTTATACAATAGAGACGTGCAGTAAAGCCTCTCATAATGACTCGCTTTCGTAGACGAAGTACCTCTAAAAATGAACTTTGTGAGAACATACACAAATATGGCTAAAATTGCATCACGTTTTATATCGATTACCTTCACAAAAGATCAAAAGCGTCGGAGGCCACATGATTGCGTTAGAAAGGTTTTACTTTATTATCAAAATTTAAAGTGTAGAAGATAAGTGTTATTTTTAAATCACTGAGTTCATTCACTATTAAACAAAGATAGATTAGCGATCTTATAGTTACAGGGATTGACAACTGAAGAAATTGTACAGATTCTAAACGCTGTGTTAAAAAATGAGAAGACAATAGACACTTTTAAAGTCGAAAATCAATAGATATATAAGAAAAAATACTTTTAAAATACTCGTTAACAATCACTAGGACAACATTCCTTGGAATTATAAAACCGTTTGCTCAATGATCTCTTCTATGCGCTGCAGTGATTCACAGCTTTTTACGCTAGCGAAAATAATAATGCCGAAATGCCATTCTGCACTTTTTTAAGACTCAAGCTCGAGGCATTGTCAGATTCCTGAATAGAAGTGCATTGTTCAGGTTTAAAAAAAAAAAAAAAAAAAAAAAAAAAAAAAAAAAAAAAAAGTTGCAGTTTGTTTCTTTAGATTCTAACAGCTGATAAGTGTTAATCTGGTATCTTTACGATGCAACATGTTGAGATCGGTAAAAAAGTTACTCTTTTTTTATTTCATTTATTTATTTTTTTAATATACACATATTTAGTATAAACGTACACGTACATATTCATGGTACATAAACTTATGGGATTGATTCTGAATTTGACGGCGAGCTTTGTTATAACACAAGCCAGCAGAAGCACATTCGTAATATTTCTTTTTTAAATTCTTTAAATGTTGAGTATTTTTTCATTGTAATTATAATTTTAACTAGATTTTCATCGGAATTTTTTTAGCCAGAAGGGCTGTTAGTCTCGAACGACATTTTGTTCCGAATCACTAAAAGTGTTGAATCACTTTTCAAATTGTTACCATCAAATATGATCGCCCTGCATTATATTTAAAGAAATGAAATAATGAAGAAACTGCATGAATGATTGTTTTTTGCATTGTGTTAAAAAAAAGTATCTACAGCCATAATATTTTTAATAACGTAGTCCTCCACTGGAGCACGGGAATTTCGAATTTATTTTATTATCTATTTCATATTTTGTAAAACTTTAACGAATTATTTATTAAAAACTCAGATTTCAAACTGACCAGTGGCGACTGCACATTATTATCTCCAGAGCGCGAGACTTTCTACCAGAGATTTTAAAGCTGTGCTGTTTTTAAATATTTTTAGCCCAAAGAGGAAATTATTGCAAATTACTTCGCAGCAATAATTAATCATTTTATATCGTTTAGAAGTCAGCCAGCTTTGAAACTGACCAATATTTGAGATAGTAAAGAAATATTGGTGTTGGTCATCATCCCCGCAAGACAGCTATTTTCACATAATAACCTAATAAGTCATATATGTAAAATCATGAATGGTTGTCTTAAAGTAGGTTCACTGTAGACAGGGCCGGTGCAATCGCAAAGGGCGGCAGAATTTAGGAGCTGAAAAACTTTTAGAATTTAGACTTTTTAAAAATTGTCGAGTCTGTACTCTGCAAAATGCCTAGAGCCGGTCCTTACTGTAGATACACAATACAGTAATTAAATACTGAGAATATATTTTTAAAAAAATGTGAAACTGACCATCAGAATTGCGCTGAAGTTTGAAAAGTCATTAATTCCCTTGTGGAGATTTATTTAATTCGACTAACAAGTAATTTTTAGTTACAGCAACTTTCCTTTCAGTCTGGTTTTCACCCATGGTTTCCCGTCAGAATGGTTATCAGCTAGCGCGCATGTGTTCAAATTAAGGTAGAAAGAAGTGTTATTTAAGTGAAGGTTTGGGAACATGATTTTAGAGCGTGTTATGCCTGCTTGAAGGCCACGTTGTTACTCTGACTTACTAGCGATTTGATACTGTGGCACTGAGTGCCCGCTATTAGGCTCGTTTCGGCCGGCTTCTACGAGTCAGAGCCTTCCTGCGCATTAATTTATCTTGTGAGCCGTTAGGCTAAATTTAATTACATTTCAAGTTCAACGTTATCTGGTTAAACCAGGAGTGATGGCTTTATCTAAGCCCAGTTAGGGCTATTCTGGGCAACTATATTGATTGAGTAAAGGATTTTTTGCATCCTTCTTCTGACTTTTCTGTTGCACTAAATACCTGGGGATAATTCTTTATGCAGTCTTTTAAAACTAGATAGAACGCGACTATAACCTAGACGAACGAACGATTTTAAATTATGGGCATTGAATTAAGCTGATGGTTTGTAATACCGTGTTTTACATCATTCTGTCGAAAACCATTGTTCCGAAGATTTTACTGTGTGGTTATTGGGCTTTCATACCCGTTAATACGTGCACAGCAATTTATAACTCCGAAAACAAGTGTATATACTCAACCACCAATCATATTCATCAGAAAAGAAGTGTATATACTCAACCACCAATCATATTCATCAGAAAAGAAGTGTATATACTCAACCACCAATCATATTCATCAGAAAAGAAGTGTATATACTCAACCACCAATCATATTCATCAGAAAACCAGTGTATATACTCAACCACCAATCATATTCATCAGAAAACCAGTGTATATACTCAACCACCAATCATATTCATCAGAAAACCAGTGTATATACTCAACCACCAATCATATTCATCAGAAAACCAGTGTATATACTCAACCACCAATCATATTCATCAGAAAACCAGTGTATATACTCAACCACCAATCATATTCATCAGAAAACAAGTGTATATAATCAACCATCAATCATATTCATCAGAAAACAAGTGTATATACTCAACCACCAATCATATTCATCAGAAAATAAGACAAACCTCCTCGTTCGATAAACTGTGGAGTTAAATATGACTTTTGCGCCCACTACTTTCCAGTCTTGCAGATTTCTTTGCTCCTGATGAAGAGGAGCCTATACCTGTTTGCCCTAGAAATCGATTGAGATCTTGACTAAATTTACGCCAAACTAAAGGTTGTTGCGTTATTAATTTTACATGCTCATCAGATCTGAAACAGTGTTATTTCCTTCTCTTCCCAAATCTAAAAAATGTTTCTTAAAGGAGAGTTTTTTTTTCTGGATAGGTCGAAAGAACTTTGACATTTACTCGTACAGCCATACCAGGAACATTCAATAATTAGTTTCTTTTATCGTTCCACTGATAAAACAGGAACGTATTTCGCGCAATGTAATAAATTGCATGCTGCGTGCTTTTAATAAACTAGCAAGAAATTCATAATTGTGTTTGTATTAACGTTATGCATTTGATCTGAACAACAAAAAATAATGCACGTTGTTACCATTTGAGATTAAGAAAAAGTCATTGCCTTTTAAATAATTTTCTAAAAGAAAGTATTTGAAGACTGCATTTTTAAATGCTGCGGCATAATTTTATCATTCCAATTGACCGTATTTTTCGCTTTAAAAATGTACTTCCCTCCCCCCCCGAAAAATGCACTTACGGCGTAGACAAATCAAGAACAAAATTACAAAAATTTTAACAGTAGTATGTGTTTAGAATTCCCAATGGAGTGTTAACTATTGGCATACATTTTTCTATGTTCTTCAGTTTATCGTATCAATGTACAGTTTTCTTAAGATGGCTTGCAAAACTTTTTTTCCCATCTTTTTATTATTAAAGTTTTTTGTGTTAAATTTATTTATGAAATATGATGTTCTTCGTACTTACGCCACGTAAAATTCAGCTGAATAGGGAGATTACAAATATTTAAAAAAAGCATACTTTTGGAATTTCCGATAGACAGTCTCGCGCACTGGAGTTAGCAATGTTTTAATCCGCGCACTTTTGCCGCTGCCCATTTTCAAATCTTTGAGTTCGCTAAAAATTCATTAAAGTTTTTCAAAATATGAAATATAAAATTAAAAATTCGGGCTGCACATATTCGGGTGGAAGACTATGTTATTCAAATTTGATGCCTCTAGGTACCGTCTTTTTTTTTTTTTTTTTTTTTTTTTTTTTTTTTTTTTTTTTTTTTTACAGTACGAGAAACATACGTACATTCGTGCAAATTGTTCATTATTTAGTTTCTTTAAAAGTAATACGCGGCAGTAAAAACTTCACAGCGACACTTTGAAAAATGATTCAGACATTTCAAGTGATACCCTGCCAAATCCTTCGGAACAGGTCGGTTCGGGCTAACGCCGTTTTGGGCTAATTTGGAAAGAAAGCAAGCTGGTCTTTAATACTGTAGCGCTTTTCTTTTTCTGACGCCAGTTGTTGCGTTACGTACGGGGTTCGTGTGGATTTGGAGTGAATAACGACGACACTTGATGAAGAATCGAAACACATTTTATTTGCCAGTATTGCCAGAACTCCAAAACACGGTTTACAGTCGTCGAAGAGCTACTATAAACACGCTGAAACAATCAGCGACACAGCCTTCAGGCTATAACTGTAAAGACAGCTTCTCGGCAAAGCACCAGAGTACAGCTCCCGACTCTGCTTGGTCGTTCTCGAAACTCTACGCACTCTCGAGACTCGCCACGCTACAACTTGCGATGCACTCGACGACAC
The DNA here is from genome assembly GCF_044657685.1 of Stegodyphus dumicola. Lineage (NCBI taxonomy): Eukaryota > Metazoa > Arthropoda > Arachnida > Araneae > Eresidae > Stegodyphus > Stegodyphus dumicola. The sequence goes on along the minus strand of NC_140773.1, from coordinate 222,982,019 downwards.
ACAAAGCACGTTTCTCGACTCTTCGCTTCAGTCGTTCACGGAGCTCAACGCGCTCCCTCGACGATGCACACTAACTGCGATACACTACGAGATTCTTTCGGTGCACTCGACGACCCACTCGACACTCGCGGCCCGGCTGTCAACTCGATCGATTCCGCAGGGATTGACTCGCTAGACGAGACACCAACTCGATACTATCTCGCACTCTATGCGAGGTACACATTCTCGCCCTCTCGACGAGGTAAACTGACTGTGGACCAGCAGGGTTTATATAGCTTTCTGGGATAAACAGGTAAGAATTCGTTCCAGAAGGTTCTCCTACCGTCCCTTGCCATTTTATGGCAACCCTGAAACTGCTTTGCTTGGAAGTCATCTTACCGCGCCTGTACATTTCGTAACAATGCTGATATTAAAATTACTCACAAAGGGAAAAAAGCTATCTTGATTACTCTGAGACAGCATTTAGCATATAATGAAAGAGAAGGAACTTGAATGGAAATTTACATTTTTTTTCCAAAATTGTTGGCCTTTTTCCAGATGTAGTTGTGTACAGAAGGTGGTTGCCAAGAGAGGTTTCTCTGTACTATATGTAGCTTCGGTTCAGCCTTTTATTGTAAGGAATTATCGTACTACCCCGTGTGTTTTATGGTGGTGTAGTTGGTTAGTGTATGCAGCTAGCAGTTGAATTCCGCGTCTGGAATCCGAGAGAAAACATATCTGATGTTTCATGTTTTCTGTATCGAAAACCCTTAAATTTCTACAGTGCATTTTAATTAAAAGTAAAATTAAGGTGGACAATAACTTGGTGATAACTCCTCATGACTGGTCATTGGTCAACTGGGTTTCGTGTTCCTTTCCAGTCACCCTTTAAGTGGAGAAAAATGTAAGGAATTAACGCACTTATTCATGTTTGCTCTTGTCATATAAAAATGGTTCCAATCCAGGGAAGGGCGCAGATAATTATCCACATTTCTAGGTTCCTAAAAAAAAAAAAAAAAAAAAAAAAAAATCTTCTACTTAGTGCTGTTTCCGATTTGTGCATAATGTAATTCTACGTTGCATACTAGTTATTTTTTCACTACGGGAAACGGTAATAGAATTGAAAAGTTTAGAATTATATTTTAATGTTTTAACTTCCTTGTACGAAGTAAAATAAGTATTTTAATCGCGAAAATTTTCCGGTATCATATTTCAACGAAAATGTCCATTTTGACCACTATAGAATATAATTTATCGATGTTTTTGATTTACATTTATACGGAAGGATAGAATAATGGATACGTTTTCCCAAAACGGGTTGCAAAAAGGATTTATAAAGGATTCAAGTGAGATTTGTTCTTGACGTCTGTACGTACGTACGTATGCATGTATGTATCTCGCATAGCTCAAAAACGAGTAGCCTCAGAACGTAGAAATTTTGTGTATATGACTGCTATAGCATGCATGTAGTTGTGCATCTCCCTTTTTGGTTGCAATCGGCCGCACCAAAACTGTGTATATATATATCCCACTGTGTTACTCAGATCCGTGAACTCACTCTTTTTTATTCTTACATGTTGGTAAATTGCGCATTTTTTGCTTTAAAACTGATTGAATTATGTTATTTTTATTTTCCGGTTAAGGTTTTTATGTCTTTAATTAATCTGCATGCAATAGTTGTAGAGTTATCAAAACAATTTAAAAGTTGTTTAAGTGCGGCTAGGCCTAATTTTTATTTACCATAGCAGCCATATTTGTTTACATTTGAAACGTAGCAGAATAGTGAATTAAGTCACACCAACTTCAGTTTTTGCAGAGTGAGACCAAAAGTAAACTTGCAGTTTTGTGCACTGAATAATCTGCCTTCCTGCCCACTGGCCGAATTGCTTGTGTTTGCGTAGAAAATCTAATTTTAACTGTAAAATTTTTTTAAATTGTATTTGGTATTTTATGTTTTTCTGTATTGTACGATTTTTAATGATGTTTTGAGTTTTTATGCATTTTTGCCTTGCCGCGAAGTTAGAACTGAATTATTGAATGTGAAATATATCTGTAATGAAATTAGAGGACATAAGTTTAAATGAAATGTAGCAAAAAAATGCGTTATAATTTAATATTCCGTACAAGGAAGTCATTTGGTGTACAGACTTTTTTATTAAAAACTGCTATGGGCTTCAAGTAACGTGCCACTTCAGGGGGCCCATTATCGAATTTTTGCATTGAAAACATTACATTTCTTACTTGTATATGTAGCTTGGCCTAAGGTGAAAGTTACGATCAATGATATACTGGATATCTAACATCATATTTAATTTTATTTTTGACGCAGATGATACTGGTGTAGAGAGAAATTTCTGTAACCCCAGAACATAAATACGGCATTTCAAATATTGTTTATTTATTGTGTTAACGGTAATGAAATTTACTACCATTAAAAAGTGTTCAAGATATTGAGAAGCAAATGTTTTCAAATGGTTTACTTTTTACAGACTCAAAAGCAAGTAAAATGTTATAATTTGAAGAATTAATTGAAAAATTCTTTTGCCTGGTGATGTAACAACAGCAATTTTTTTCCCCTTTTTGTTAGTTTACGATGTGTGAGTTAAATGAAAATAAAGGTTCCTTCTCAGAATTTACAGCTAAGTGTGTGGAACTTTGAGAACTGGTAAGCGAATAATCGCTTTAGCTCAGAGAACAGAGATTCCAGAAGGGTTAATTACTCTTTATTGCTCAAAACAAAGTTTACAGATGGCCCTTTATCAGGACGTACAGAGCAGCCTCCACTTCAGCTTCAACTCAAGTATACTAAGAACTAAAACTTAACTAAAAAGACATAGCCGAAGCTATCAAAATTCTGCAGGAGTTGGCATTATAAACGCTAAGTAAACGGCGAAGCTATCAAGGGCCTGATATGCGGCCGAGCGTATTAATAGCTTGGAGAGAGGGTAGCCAAAAGGCGAATACGCGCTAGTCAGAATCTCTGGCTCTCTAACGAAGTCAGTGGAACTTTTATTTTAAGTATTGCTCTTCCTTCATTTGCATTTAACCGCGATTCTGCAAACACATTCTGGGAGGAAATTGTAAGCTGAAATTAAGAATGGACAGGAAAGTAACTTTAACAAAAATTAACTGTTAAAAACTTGGGATAAACTTTACAAAAGTCTGAAAAATTCTTTCCGGGTATTATAGTTTAAAATAAATAAATAGCTGTGTGAATGTGAGAGATGCTGAGGATGACTGGGAACAAATATAACTCAATTTATTATTAGGTATTTTTCGAAACCGTGCTCTTCATGTTCGTGTAGCAAAGCAGAAAAAGAGTATTCGTGTTCAACCGGCTGCAAAATAGGTGAAATCGCTTACTTAGTCGTTAACATTAGGCAACAGGGATTGGAATATGTAATGCCTGGTGGATTGGAGGGGTCCCGTTTCCGCGCCGTTGAACCGATGACAATTTGTTTACGCTATGATCGATTATTGAGTTCAATATGTTATATAAGAATATTATATTATATGTTATATAAGAATATTATATATTATATATATAGACATTATCTATAGCATTCTCTATTCGTAAAAAGCAAATTAAAGTTAATAAATTTAAAACAAATAAATGAAACAAACAAATAAATGATTAATTATTGTTGCGAACTAATCTACAATATCATTTAAATTCTGAGAGCCTATGTAAATCAAGTGCATGTATCAAAATCCATTAATAAATATAAAATTTAAAAAATTATTTAATCCTAAAAAATTTATTTATAAAAATGCATAAGTGAATGATCGTTGAGCAGGCAGGAGACAGACTTATCTAGGGGAAGTTGCCTCCAAACCTAACTCTCCAACCATTCAGTTCGTGTTTCGTCTTCCATGTAGACAAGGGTAAAAGTCAAAACCAAAAGTAATTCCAAATGTGGTGAATTACTAAAAAGAAATTTAAGCAAGTGGAATTTTGACAAATTAACAATTAAAAGACCAGAATTAAAATTTAAAAATAATAAATAAGTGTAGAAAACCAGATTTTTCAGAAAAACTGTTGGCAACCGCCGTCGATTCCCCTAGCGCATGCGCATGATAAGCAAGTTCTCTGCTGCGTAATACTTATACTTAGTAGGCAGTTAGCCAAAGTCAATGGTGAGTAATGCATGTAAGCGAGAAGGGCTAAGCGCTGTGTAATATCATGTTTCTACTCTGCTGTTCAACGTCTTCGTAGTTTAAATAAATGTTTGTTATGTACATAGAATTTTATTCTTCATAGGTTATGGGCCCAGCACGGTCGCCGAAAGATTAAATCGCACTTTAGTTTCAATGGCGCGATGTTTGTTATTGCAATCCAATTTGCCTCAGAAATTCTGGGCCGAAGCCGTCAATACGGCTGCTTACATTCGAAATCGCTGCCCAACGCGAGGTTTAAAACACGAAATAAAAACACCTTACAAAGTGATGTTTGGCAGAGTACCTGCTGTCTCTCACTTCAGAACCTTTGGCTAAAAAGCATTTTCGCTAAATAAAAGGCCAGGAATAGGCAAATTTGATATTCGATCTAAAGAATGTATTTTTATTGGCTATTCTGATGAATCAAAAGCGTATAGACTTTGGGATCCCGAGGCATGTAAAGTGATAATAAGCAGAGATGTAAAATTTATTAATGAGTTTGAAAACTGCTGTAGTTATGACTCAGAGCAAGAAATAATTAATGCCTTTCGCTCCGGAGAAAAAAATTATAAATAAAACATGTTGTGATGAATCATCACCTCTGGACGGTAGCGAATCGCCACTTAAATCTGAAGCTGAACCGGAAAACGGAAGTGATTTAGATAACGAATCAATGCTTCCTATCCTGATTAAAAGGGGGTCTGGTCGACCCAAGAAAATAAAAACAGGTTTGCCAGGAAGGCCTAAAAAGGAATATCATTATACAGTTATAAATAAAAGTGAACAAACTCAAAATGCTGTTGAGGAAAGCATTAATCCTACGGTGCAAGAAGCATTAAATGGACCATATGCTGAAAATTGGCATAATGCCATGCTGTTAGAATATAACTCGCTTGTTCAGGAAAAGGCTTGGGAATTAGTAAACAGACCTGAAAACAAGAAAGTTATTGGTAGCAAATGGGTTCTTAAATTAAAATATAATCATGACGGCACTATAGGAAAATACAAAGCTAGGCTAGTTGCTAAAGGGTGCGCTCAAATCCCTGGTCTCGATTTCACTGAAAACTTTTCCCCTGTTGCTAGATTAAGTTCCATAAGAACAGTTTTAGCCTACGCAGTAGAACACAATCTCAAAGGTTACCAATTAGATTTTGTAATGGCCTATGTAAATGGAAATTTAGATGAAGAAATCTACATGGAAATTCCCGAAGGTTTTTGCGATGAAACTAATTCAGATAAAGTGTGTCTTTTAAAGAGATCATTATACGGTCTTAAACAGTCAGGACGTCAGTGGTACAAAAAGTTGGATGAAAAATTGAAATCTATGAAATTTAAATCTCTTAATTCAGATAATTGTGTTTATATTAAAAAGACGCCCAACAGTGAAACTATTATAATCGTTTATGTAGACGATCTTATCGTTTTTACCGATTCTCAGCAAACGTATGAAACAATTCGCGATAGTTTAGCTTCTGCTTTCAAAATGAAAGACTTGGGAAAATTACATTATTGCTTAGGAATAGAATTTTACCAAAATGAGAATTCAATTAAAATTTCTCAAAAGAAATACGTTGATGATATTTTAAATCGGTATAACATGCAAAATGCTAAATCTGTGTCTTCACCTATAGATAACAGCAAAAAATTATCAAAAGAGATGAGTCCTAAAAACGAAAACGAAATCGCTGACATGAAAAATGTTCCATTTAGAAATCTGATCGGATCATTAATGTACCTTTCAGTAGCTACTAGGCCAGATATCACATACGCCGTGAATTTCTTAAGTCAATTTAACAACAATCCGGGAAAAGAACATTGGCATGCTGCGAAAAGAATACTTCGATATCTAAAGGGAACACAAGATCAAGGACTAATTTATACGAAAACAGGAAAACCACTCATCGCCTTTGTGGATGCAGACTGGGCATCAAATGTCGATGATAGAAAATCCTACACCGGTTTTGTATATATATTAAGTGGTTCAGCTATAACCTGGGAATCACGAAAACAACGCAGTGTAGCTCTATCTTCAACGGAGGCGGAATATATGGCTCTGTCTGAGGCCGCCAAAGAAACTGTCTACCTACGTCGTTTCCTGCAGGAGCTGGGTTACAACATAGAACACCCCACAACAATATACTGCGACAATCAAGGAGCTCAGAAAATTACAAAGAACTCTGTGTTTCACTCCCGTACAAAGCACATAGACATTCGCCATCATTTTGTGCGTGAAGTGTATGAACGCGGTGAATTAGATGTGAAGTACATACCTACCAGTGAAATGGGAGCTGATGTGTTAACCAAACCCCTGACTCCTGTTAAACATCAAAACTGTTCTACAATTGTAGGATTGAATACTGTTTAATATGTATTTTGTTTTATTTTTCAGGAATAGGAGAATCAACGTCGAAAGGGGGTATGTTGGCAACCGCCGTCGATTCCCCTAGCGCATGCGCATGATAAGCAAGTTCTCTGCTGCGTAATACTTATACTTAGTAGGCAGTTAGCCAAAGTCAATGGTGAGTAATGCATGTAAGCGAGAAGGGCTAAGCGCTGTGTAATATCATGTTTCTACTCTGCTGTTCAACGTCTTCGTAGTTTAAATAAATGTTTGTTATGTACATAGAAGACGTCATTTTATTCTTCAAAAACAAAGTAATTTAGAAACTCTTGCCTACAGAAACTTCCCCGACACGAATTATGCATATAAATAAAAGAAACTAGACATTATCTATAAAAATAATAAATTATACTTAATAATAACTAAAAAGGCAAGTAAATAGTCAGTTTTAATTTAACTTTCCAACTATATTTGTTTTTGGGGAGTGGAGAAGCATTGCCAAACTAAGTGATGTTAATTAGTGTGTTCTGAAAACTTTAAATAGAGGGCGCTAATCTAAGGTTAAGTTGAGTGTAAAGATTAAGTTGGGTGTAAATTTCATTTTAATAATTCACCACATTTGGAATTACTTTTGGTTTTGACTTTTATCCTTGTCTACATGGATGACGAAACACGAATTGAATGATTGAAGAGTTAGGTTTGGAGGCAACTTCCCCTTGATAAGTCTGTCTCCTGCCTGCTCAACAATCATTCACTTATGCATTTTTATAAGTAAATTTTTTAGGATTAAAAAATTTTTGTAATTTTATGTTTATTCATGGATTTTGATACTTGCATTTGATTTACATATGCTCTCAGAATTTAAGTGATATTGTAGATTAGTTCGCAACAATAATTAATCATTTATTTGTTTACATTAAATTTCATTTAAATTTATTAACTTTAATTTGCTTTTTACGAACAGAGAATGTTTGTTAAATTCATATTTCATTCCTTGCAGCAATAGCGCAAGAGAATTATTTAAAATTAAATTTAACTTTACTTTATTCTTTTGAAGCAATATATATATATATATATTTGGTAACACGAGAATGACTGTACATGTTTGAGGGGTTCCACCCTTTTATCTAACAGCTTAAGTGTGGAGGAACCTAATGAAGAGCTAAGCGAATAAGTTCAGTAACAGAAACGTAAAAGTCAAGAAGGGTTAATTATCCTTTATTGCTCAAAATAAAGAATAACAGTCGGCCCCTTTCTCAGGGCGTACAAGAAAGCCTCCACTTGGGCTTAAACTCAAAAATGTAAAAAATAAGAACTTAACTAATGACTAGCTAAAGAGATTTAGCGGAAGCTAACACAATTCTAAGTTGTTGGCCCCTAAATATCGAATTAGCTAGCGAAGATATCAAGGGCCCTTAATAGGACCTAGCGTAGTAACAGCTTAGAGAGACGTGGCCAAAAGGCAAACGCGCGCTAGTCAGAAACTCTGATGTTTCCTGTCTGAAAGTCGGTGGAATTTGCACTTAAATACCACTCATACTCATTTGCATCAAACGCGATTCAAAAAACACATTCTGGTAGGAAATTGTAAGCTGAAATTAGGATGGATAGGAAAGGAGCTTTGACCTAAAAATAACTGTTAAAAATTTAGGATAAACCTTATAAGGTAATCTCCTCATATAACATGGTAGTTGGGTTCTTAAAATTGATTTGCTAAATTTTTACAGAAACGAGGAATAGAAGAAACTGGATTATGTGGCAAAAATTAGGTAACTTAAACTATTTTTCTTTCGTAATTACAATAAAAATACATTTCTTTTTCATAAATTTTAATTATCACTCGGAGGTATTAAACAGTGCGCTTTAAAATGATTTCAGACTAAGTTTACAGTTTTTCTTAAAAGTAATGATAATGATTTAAGAAAACAGTTTATTAAAAGCGCAGGGTGTTAATAAAAAAAAATATTCTCAGGTATATGAGGCCCTAGCGACCTATCCGTTCAACCAATCTAAATGAAATTGCAGTTATTGTTATTTGAAGGTATGAGCTCGAGATTGTGTTCAATTTAAACAACAGAGCTCCCACGATTACGCCTACTGTGAAACATTTCGAAATTTTTTGGCTGGCAACTCACATTTTTTTTCACACACACTGCCGAGCGCATTGCAAATCCTTAAGTGACATTGGAACGGTACATGTATGACGAAAATTGCCGGCTTAAAATATTTGCAAAGAAGAGCATTGCAAAAGACCAATGACAACACAAGAGAGGAGAAGGGGGGACTTACTAAATTCGAATTACAAATTGTAGAGTGATTAGGATTTTTTGGAAACAGACGCTGTGAAAAATGAGCGATGGCCTCGCCGGGACTGGAACCTGAACCTCTCGAATAAGCGCCGAGTGTGCTATCGTTAAACCACGAAGGCACGCAGAAAGTAGGGAGAAAATTAATTACATACTCCTTCTTTTAAAAGGGAATGGGGATTAAGGAACCCAGTCGCCAAATTTTTGTTCGATATATGTTGTAATTTAATTTAATTTTGGAGATATTTATTTTCACGCAAAACTTGCCCAAAATATGAAATGCTTATGAGCGAAAATTCGCACCTGATCAAAATATAAACAAAATACACCGATAAATTGTGACAACGAGGAGGTAAATCCATTGAAAAGTAAAGTTCATACTAAACTGAAGAAATATATAATGGAAAAATATAATAATACTTATATTTTTCCAAATTTTTAATAACAGCTTTAAGAAATTTATGTTAAGTGAAACTGCATGAAAGTCTAAAAAACAAGGCTCTTCTAAGATCATAGCTATACATACAATAACGGAAATCTCACTGCCTCGTTTAAAAACGTGTATGCTGTTCATCATAATTACATCGCCGTGGTATGATGGATTTACTGGCTCTTGGCCTTCGAAACTCCGGGAAAGAGCCAATATGGCGCGCAGGCCACGTTTGGAGACCCCTGGTCTATGGTATAGCCATTCCTTTTTTAGCCCAAAGGGTCGTTAGACCGAAAAGGCTATTAGTCTCAAAACGACGCTAAGCATCGTTTCATTTTCTATTAAATATCATGAAGAATCTGCATGAGTGCATGCATGTTTCTCGCATTGTGAAAAAAACAACGGTATCTAGAGCCATTGAATTTTGAATAACGTAATCCTCCAACCGAACATGAGCACTCTGAAGCCCAAATTTTGAATTTCGAATTTGCTTTATTATCTATTTCAAATTTTGTAAAACTTTAACGAATTTTTGATGAACAAACACCGATTTGAACGCGAGCAATGGCAACGCTGTGCTGAAAAAAGCATTTTTATCCCCAGCGCGCGAGACTGTGTGTTGGAAATCCTAAAGATACGATGTTTTTAAATATTTCTTGTATTGCTGTTGAATTGAATTTTATGTGGTTTAAGCGCGAAGAACATGATATTTTATAAATAAGGATAACACACAAAATGTTAAGGGAACGTCCTTTTGGGCGCAATATAAAATCTGACAGCGTTCAGATTTTCTTTCTTTCTTTCTTTTTTTTTTTTTTTTCTTTCTTTAAGGCTTTTCCTTATGTTTTACCTTGAAGTATACAAGAACATAGTTAAGCAACGATGACTGATAACATACGTGCCACACTCAGATAAGTATCAAACAGAAAATACGATTCATTGTTTATGATGAATTTACTCTCATTCCGGACAGAATTAATTGCTTGTAAATGTTAAGACAATGTTGTTTTGCTTGAATGACTTGATTTTTTTTCAAAAAGTGTTAAATTTGAAGCTAAGAAAAGATTAAAATGTTCAGAAAACACTATTTATTTCGGGGCTTAAATTCAAAACTACGTTCGTAATCGATTAACTACATTAAAAAAAAAAAAAAAAAAAAAAAAAAAAAAAAAGCCAAGCTGTGCATAAATCGAGGATTTATTCAACTTATCCAAATTACAGCTTAATGCAAAGCCACTTATTTCTGTAACACTTGTTGAACATTTTTTTTTGTGCCCCCCCCCCCACACAAAATCACCAGCATCAGAGGAATGCTGATATTTTAAGACGAAATTAATATTTGAATTGCTTACGAAATAGCTTCGAAATGGGATTGCGTCTGAAATTGAGGTTAAATTTCGAAATGAGATCGGATATTCAAACTAGATCTGTGAGTGAGATAGCATGATTTTTGCAGATTGCATTTGTAACTTGTGCAAATCATGAAGCTTAGTGTCTGAAACGGTCGTTAAGTTTGTCACGAAGCTGTTAATACGAAAAGCATTTGGCTATACTCTTCGGAATATTGTTATACTCTTGGCTATATTCTTTGGAATTTTGAATATACAGTAATTCGCTTGATATTAAAAGTTAGCACGCTGTTGCCTTTTGAGAAGTGAATAGAAAACTTGTTCAAACTAAATGGTTATGCAACTCACCTTCTTTTAGGAATCTAATCGTCAATTTATCATTTTGTAAGGTTTATTTGAATTTTATAACAGTTTTTTTTTAAATTTTGAAACCCATTCCTTTCACTTCTTGTTTCCCATTTACAGCTCCCTACCAGAATGCATTTATAGCATCAGGTTGAATGTAAATGAGGTAGAAGGAGTGTTTAACCCTTTTCGGCACGCTATTCTTTAAAGTTGGAATTTTACCAAAAACATTTGTAGGCAGTCTATTTAGGCCTAGGAGAGTATGCAGGTATAATTTTACAAAGATTGCACAAATCGTTTCCATTTTGTGGGTGTGTCCGAAGCGAACACACTGAGCCGCACGAGCTGCGATAGGTGAGCATTGCTGTGTAAGCACGTATTGCAGTAAAATACTTTGTCTATGATTTAAAAATAGTAGAATCTGATCTCTGTAGCATATTTAGCATAACCCAGGGTGCACCACGGGGAGGCCTGCTACTCTACACCCCCCTAAAAAAAGAACTGGGGAAAAAAAGGAAACTCTCATTGCTTCGGCAATGCTGAGGCCTCTCCGAACCATTTACTCAATTTTAAAATTTACAAGAAAAATAATTAAAATACTATAATATTTACAATTAATTATTGACTAGAAAAAAATAATTATTAAATATATATACAAATAAAAATCTACAGAAATCAAAACTAAGCAAATTACGCAGGATAAAAGCAAGAGAAAAAAGGGTCTCCTCTGGCTGAAAATCAAATAGCTAAGTGAAAACAAAGCACCGGGGTCTTCAAAACCAAAAACAGAAAAGAATAAAAACAAATATAAATAAGTCTGCGCTCTCAGCCTCCCCCGTGTTTGAAGCACGAGACCAGATTCTGTGACTCACTCTCACGTGACAGGTGCTACCAGTATAGTGTGTTCAGTCCGAACACACCATACACTGAAGTCTTCACTATACACAATATTTCAAAGATAAAAATTAAAAGTAATACAGAATAGGCAGATTAGCATACGAACGCAAAATTATATAAATATTTTTTTTCATTGATATTCTTTATATTAAAAAAAAATCTAAAACAATTCTTTGAAAAATCGGTGTCTTTAAAAACAGAATATTATCTCAACGTTAATGATTTGCTTGTGTGGTCCTGCCATCTATTATTCGTAAAAGAGATTAAAAGTAACCATTAGTGTAGTTTTCGTGATACTAATCGATTATTTTCAGTGTCTAAAGAGGGAATATTTTTGGTGTGTTCGCACCGAACGCACAGCCCCGGAAAGGGTTAAGGAAAGTTCAGTATACTTCAATAGGACAGCTTAGGAGCCCACAGTGGCACGTGTTTGCCTTCAGACTCCTTTGTTATTAAGCCAACTACGCTCTGCCGTATTGTTCGTGCCTGTTGACAATCGCCGGCTAATTTAATTAAAGGCCATCAGGTAATTGTATCTAGCTTCGGCTAAGTCCGTTTAGTTTAGTATTAGATTAGTTTGTTATTTTCTTATCTTGATTTAAAGCCCGAGTGGAGGCTTTCTTGTAAGGCCGAGAGAGGACCAACTGTCATTATTTCTTTGAGTGAATAAGATGGTATTTTAATTCTCTGGACTTTGTCGTCACATACTTGAACGCAGCGATAAGTCGCTACACAATTCAACAGGCAGCATAGGCGAAGTAGTTAGGAACATTATAATTTATAAAATATGATTTTTATTAAAAAAATCGGTTCGCAAATAAACTGGGTAATAGAACAAAAACTAACTTTAGTTCTTGAATAATTTGCTTGGAGGAAGGGGGTAATTAATAATGTTAATGCAATAGTAAACGAAAATTTTTGCGGAAAAAACGGTGAATATGTCGTAGACTCATTAGGTCTTTTTGAAGCAGAAGTGAGAAATGTGCAATGTCCTCACCGGGACTCGAACCCTGCAGTTCTCGAATACGCGTCGAGTGTGCTTCCAATTACACCGCAAAAACATGCGAAAAGGAGGGAGAAAATATTTGGAACTTTTGGGTTACATTGGTTTTCAGCAGGCTATGTATTAGCCTGCTCTTGCCAGTTCTTTGAAGTATCCCATGTTGGCCCTGGCGGTTGTGATTCCGTAGAGTGATTTTCTGCCGTAGAGATACACTGCGGAAAAAAATGACAGTTCTATATCTCCCGTTCTACTGGGCCGATTGACGAAATTGAAATTGCGTTTTTCACGTCTAGAAAGCACAACTTAGGGTATGTATTAGATTTATATATAGCATTGTTCTAACATAGGTATTTTGACACAAAATCGGACTTTTTCTGAAATGACATGTCAATTTTTTTCCTTATTTCGATCCTACGACTCAAATTATACCAAACTACCAAGTTTTGTAAAAATCACACGAGTAGTTCTTAAACAATGAGCTCTCAAAATTTTAGCTTCTCGATGTTAATTGAGTTTGGTATATATTTATTAAGCTCTCTTTTTTTTTATTAAACTTATTTGATTCTTTCTTTCACATTTCGAAATTCAGATTCATTCCAAATAAAATTCGCCCTTTTTTATGATTTATTTTCAAAATGTGTATTTTTAAATCATTTTTATAAATTTTTGAAAACAAATTTTGAATTATAAGCTATAAAAGTTTGACCATCATCTTAAAGTAGACGTATCTCTAAGCATACCTGCAAAAATTACAGTTTTTTGTTCAAACTTTCCGAAGATATACGTGAATTTATATATTGTCGCGTTTTGAAATTTGGCATATTTGTTGAACGCGATAAAACATCAGATGTGGTTTAGACACTTTGTTAAAATTATTTCAAAGTAAGAACGATGTGACTTTTTCCCCCCTCATGCATAATATAAAAAGGTAGAAACGAGGTGCCTTTTTCTCCGCTCCGCCATAATGGAAGGGAAAGGAAAATTGGTTGCCATATATTAAGAAGTTTGCCAAGTGAATTATTCTTGGCACAAACTGGAAAAATTGCGCCAAGATAAATTTTTGTATTTCTCCGTAAATTTCGCACCAAATTTTACAAAATTTAATATCTAAGCATAACTTGAGTCGTAGGATCGAAATATTGAAACAATTTTATGTTATTTCAGAAAAAGTCCGATTTTATGTCAAAATACCTATGTTAGAAAAATGCTATATATAGATCTAATATATATCCTAAGTCGCGCTTTCGAAGACATGAAAAACGCAATTTGAATTTTGTCAGTCGACCGGGAAAGCAGGAGATATAGAACTGTCTCCCCCCCTCTTTTTTTTTTTTTTTTTTTTTTTTTTTTTTTTTTTTTTTTGCGAAGTGTACATCTGAAAGGAGAAAGAAAGTGAAGCTCCTTGCTTCGGATAAAATATCTTATATACTTCTCCTTCTGTAGAGAAACTGTGGATGAGGGAACACAATCGCCACATCCCGGTTGTGACTAATTATCGCCCACCACCTTTTAGTTCAGGCGCCGCTTGTAGAGTCATTAGGTTTCCTGCTACTGGAGAGGTGAAAAATATGCAGTACCATCACCGGGTCTCGAACCCTGGACCTCTCGAATGCACGTCGAGTATACTTCCAGTTATACCACAAAGGCATGCGAAAAATGAGAGAAAATACCTTATAATATATATAAAACTTGCTGCAGACATCTTGCAGTTATATTTTAAGAATACAAACCTAATTTAATAACTTAATACCAATTCCAAAAATAACGAATTGTACAACATTTTGAAGGCAATATGTTAAGAATTCTAAAGGTTTGATATTGCATATACTTCTCAAAGTTATATCCAAAGAAAATTCTTAAGAAAATTCAGCGAAGTGAAGTAGGACCTTAATATGGAACATTTAACTGTAGATATCTTTAATTCGTGTTAATCAAAAATAAGTACGTTATTGCTTTCCACATCATTATGCCAGACGTAAATTAACTTGTAAACGTCTCTGTTCACTATATTTTTTTTTAAAAGATGATAACACCTTCTGCCTTTTTTTGGATGAAGAATTTGATAAAGAATTTCCAAAAGATACTTCGAGAGTCTGTTTTCCATTTAATTCCGTAATATCCTGCTTATCGTCTTCAACACAACGATATCAGAGATGTACTGAAAGAACTTTTAAATGGTTTGTTAAATATCTCTCCAATTATTCAATAATGTTTACGTTAGAAATTGAGAAAGCTAGTAAAATAAACTAAAGCAATGTAAGAAATTCGATAAGGAGTAGCAAAATTTGCGCAATTCCCAAAAGTATCAAGAATCTGCATCTGCTTATCGTGGAAGACGTCCATACAGCAGCCCATGGTTACACTTGAGATACATTCTTGAGAATTCTGATGTGAACTTAGATGTCAGATAGGATGATGCTGATAGCAATAATAATAATAATAATAACGCTGACGATGATATAACAGTAATAATAAAAATACTTCCGTACTAAAAATAAAAGTTAAATAAAGGGCTACTCCTTTTCAATTAATTAAAAGAAAATTCATAAAAAAAGTGTAAGAGGAGATGGAAGAAATTTAAAACGTGGATGTCAAACCTTATGTTATATCAATGCTTTGCTTACTGAAAGAAGCATTTTGAGGCAAGAAGATGGAAGCTAACATATATCTTAAGATGATGATAGGGATTGTACTAGATAGGGCGAAGTGGATACTGCAGAACCAGGTTTGATTCAGCTGCTGAAGAAGGAGTTCTGATTCTTTTTTAATAGATTTATTTCAGCTGCTTACGTCATGCGAGAAATTATTCTCCAAAACCAAATTTAGTAATTCAGTTATTTTTTACGCAGTTTTTCCTGCATTTCATTCAAACTTATTTATTCGACTTTCACTAGAGATAGATTTCCCATTCAATTAATTCTGTTCTCACTTCGCGGCAAGGCAAAAATGCATAAAAACCTCAAAATATTCTTATCAAAATGGAAAAATATAAAACACCAAATACCGTTAAAACAATTTTTACAGTTAAAATTAGAGTTTTTATGCAAAAATAAGCAATTCGGACAGCGGCCAAGAAGGCAGATCTTTCGGTGCACTAAAATTTTACTTTTGGCCCCACTCGGCAGAAAGACACCGAAGGTGCAGAAGCTAACTTAATTCACTATTCTGCTAAGTTTCAAATGTAAACATATATGGCATCTATGGTTAAAAAAATAGGCTTAGCCGCACTTGAACAACCTTTAAATTGTTGACAGTTCTACACTTATTGCATGCAGATTAATTAAAGGCATGAAATCCTTAACCGGAAGATAAGAACTACATAATTGAATCATTTTTAAGGCAAAAAATGCACAATTTATCAACATATAATAATAATAATAATAATAATAATAATAATAATAATAATAATAATAATAATAATAATAATAATAAAACCTGAGCTCACGGAGCCGAGTAACAGAGTGGGTATATATGTAACATAAGGAAGAGTCTGTCTGTGTGTGTGTGTGTGTCTTTCGTTCGTGCTTGCGGCTAAGCAAATAGACCCATGGCTACGAAATTTGGTACATGGGGGTGCATCTAGACAAGAGCCAGTGAAACTCGAAGGTATTTTTTCAAAATTCAAAAGATTTTTTTAAATCTTTTTTGATGAAATCGCATCAATTCAATAATTCTTTCTCATTATATATAAGCAACAATAGCACGCAGCCATTGTTGTTGATATATCACTGTTGCCATTGTTGCTGATATCAACACTGTTGCCACTGGGAATAATAAGAGCGATAATTCTGTACAGTTTTTTAATTTAATGTTTCTCTTGGATACTGGACATTTGTCAGGAGAAGGCAACGGGGATTTGGTTAATTTATTTATTAGGTTAATTAATATTTGCATTAAGGGATATTGCTTATTTCATTGTAATTGTTTTTATACGTTATACATTTTTATTGAAATTTATGGGTTTTGCATATAATATATATGTAATGATAGCACAAATTTTGGAAGCACTACGCGCAGAAATGCTGATTGCGTAGATACTTGACTCTAAGAGCGTCCATCCATTTTTGAAGAAGAAGCACTCGAGCCGGATTAAATTCCTTTTTTATTTAAATTCTCATTTTGTGGCCACAATTCACTTGGCACTCTACTCGTGCCTATTAAACAACATTTACAATTTTGATATAGTAACAGCATACACATGATTGCAGAAAGGCGTTTGGCCAAGAGGAAAGCACAAGCAAAAGTGACTCATCAGTTCATAGAAAGAAGGGACGGAGTCAAAAGTTTCAGTTTTTAGTTTTGGTTTACATTTTGATAATTGGTGAAGAAGCATCTGCATTAACGGTTACGTAAGATCGCATGATTATTTTGAATGACTTGGTTTAGATTTACAACACTGTTTTTAGGACAGAGCGATGAAGTTTCCAAATGAAATAGAAAATAAAAGAGGTTATAGTGAATTAAATTCAGAAGTTTGCTTTCATATTTTTATCATATATATATAATGGTTTTGCAAGGTAAAATTCTGTGCATCATTTTTTAAATTTAATATTTGGTGTTCCCTTTAGGCAATTTTCCGATACATTTAAAAGCCAAATGTAGGCTGCGCTTAGCGTCTAATATATATATATATATATATATATATACAGATGGACGACAAAATAATACGAACATCTGTGAAATAATGGAAAATCTTTCCATTATTTCACAAAGTCCAATCCCCTATTAATATTACTAGGGGATTGGACTACCCTTTGACTGAAGTACAGACTGAATGCGACGTGGAATAGATGCAAAAATGTCATGGACAATATTTAAAGGAATATCCTGCAGAGCGTTCTCTAATTCCGAAAGTCCGGATGGAGGTGGAAATCGGGAACGAAGTTTGGACTCCAAATATGCCCATAAATGTTCAATAGTATTCAAATCCGGAGACTGAGGGGGCCAAGCGAGATGTTAAATTGCATCGTCATGCTCTTCGAACCATTCTTGAATACACCTAGCAGTGTGGACAGGGGAGTTGTCGTCTTGAAAAAGCGTCGCTTCCCAGGGAATACAGTCTGGACAAAAGGATGGACTATTATCTAAGCCTAGAATGCTTAGATAGTGATTGAATGTGATCCTCCCATGCAGAATAACAAGTGGCCCACTGCAACAAGATATCACACCCCATACCATAATGGCGCCACCCCCATGCTTTACAGTCGGCAAGAAGCAGTCAGGACGGAACGCTTCTTTGGGCATTCTCCAGACATAAACGCTTCCGGTCGTCTGAAATAGGGTGAATGACGATTCATCTGACCATATTAAATGTTGCCAACTCTGTGGGGAACAGCCTTTGTGATCTCTGCACCATTGGCGTCGCTTGAAAGCATTAGTTGCTGTCACCAAGGGTTTACGAATTGCCACTCTGCCATAAAGGTTCGCAGCATGAAATTCCCTTTTGACATTTTTTGTTGAAAGGAGGTCCTGGAGATGAGTGTTTATTTCAGATGTTATCTCGGATAACGATTGCTTATGCTGTCTGGCTGCTATGCGCTTCAAGACCCGTCTATCCCTATCAGCCAACTTTGACTTTCGGCCACCGATATGCTTTGAAAACGTCGTCTTACCCTGTTTTGTGTACGCTGTCACAACGGCTGATACCATACTCCTTGCACACCACACAAGGTTTGCTGTTTCCGCAATCGATGCTCCATTTAAATGTGCTATAACTATCATTCCTCATTGGAACTCTGACATTTCAACTTCTCACAGACAGTTCGATCGAAGCATGCAACACAGGTGACTGCAGTTGAGAGACTGATACCTTCCTCTTCACGCTCACTAGGTGGCAGACTTCTGTTGCAGGTGGCGCTGCTGTTCTGCATATGTGAAATACGTCATACTTTTTTCATAGGTGTTCGCATTATTTTGTCCTCCATCTGTATATATATATATATATATATATATGTAATATATGCGGCCGATTACAACCAAAAAGGAAGGTGCACAAGTATATGCTATAGCAGTCCGATATACAAAATTTCAACGTTCTGAGGCTGCTCGTTATTGAGTTATACAGATACATACACATGTACGTACGTACGCACGCACGCACGCACTACGTACAGACGTCACGAAAAAAAACTCTTCTGAATACATTTTAAATCCTTTTTGAAACCTTGGCCCACCAGCGGCCGAGCGGTAAAATCGCTGAACACTGGTAGTTCGGTCCGAGGTTCGAATCCCGCGAACGGGCTGGCTGCATGGAGGTTTTCGTGGTCCCCCCCCATGTGTAACGTGTATACGAGCCAGTTTCTCTTAGAAAGTCCTCCACGAAGACATCCCTCCCCTTTGGCAGATAGCCCTCGAGGCTTTGCCGTAATTTACACATACCACCTTTCTGAAACCCGTTTCGGGAAAGAGGCCTTTATTCTGTCCTTACGTACAGATGTCACGCAAAAACGTCGTTAAATTCTATCCGATAGCGGTCAAAATGAATATTCTCGTTAAAATATGACACCCGAAGATTTTTGCGATTCCAATACTTTCTTTACTTCATGCAAGGAAGTAAAAAGACGATTCTAAATGCGTTCATAATATGAAGTTTATAGCCCGTAAGGAAAGTCTCCATCAATGAAATTGCATAGTGGTGGTTTGGTTTTTTTCCATCCGATTCCTGATTCCTCTTTGCAATGAACGATACATCCTTAGTAGATGACGAAAGAACTGTGGATGGTGACGACATACATGCGAGTGATCTTAATTTAGATTGTTTCCCTCGTCGGGGTTTCGTGTCTTACGATGAATATAGCAGCGCTGCTCTTGAGTAAATGGGAGCAATGACGTAACGGGAAGAAGCACAGCGATAAGAACATCGCTTTTAAATCAGCAAACTGAAGATTGATTATCGTTTTTTGATTTTCATTTTCTGTAAGCATATGCAAAATATTCTCGAGCTGGATTCCAGAGAGATATCGTTATAAACCGAGAGGAATATTTTCATTATGTTTATTCATAATTACTAGATGTTTATATTATGTTCGGATTCTGCGTAGTGAGCGGATAACACTAAAGTAATTTAACGCTGCGAAGGACGCACTCGATCGGGTTATTTTACGCCTGTAGGTTGCTTCTACAAGTGCGAAATTTTGAGTTTTATACAATTTAGAATGCGTTTTTATTGCAATAGCAACCACGCAATTGAAAATTGGTTTTATTAAATAGAAAACATTTAGAATGTGGTTTTGTTTAAATATTAAATATGGTAAAACAATCCGAATTTATATGAAAGTCTTAAAAATAATTACGTATTTTAGAACGACCGTTACTAACAACAGAAGAAAAGAATTTACCTTACATAACTGAACATCCATGAAAACTGGAAACTAAAATGCATAAAATAAATTTAACTTTTAAATTTGCTCTTAGCGCTATTATCTATCATTTTAATTCAGACGAAAAATTAAAAAGATGGTTTTTATTTCAAAAATGCTTTTGATCGTTTTCATTTGTAAACTTGCAGTGGTAATTTATTTCGACCTTTTTTAAAATTATCTAAATTAAATGGGGGAAAATATCAACT
Organism: Stegodyphus dumicola; assembly: GCF_044657685.1. NCBI lineage: Eukaryota > Metazoa > Arthropoda > Arachnida > Araneae > Eresidae > Stegodyphus > Stegodyphus dumicola. Next base: position 222,961,644 of record NC_140773.1, on the reverse strand, counting down.
ATATTATAAGACGATCAGACCTGTTCACTAGTACGTATCTTCTCCACGCCACTTATTTTTTTTATTCTATGGTTTCATCGTTTCCCGAATTGCTATTTTTTTCTACGATCTGCGACAGGGTAGCTTCATGTGAACATACAGCTACATGAAAACGATCACTCCCTTTCCTTCCTCCTGCGTTGTTATCGCGGAGGTAGGAAGTCCTTTCTTACCTCCATGGTTGTTATCCCAAATGGGACTCTCTTGCTTGTTGATTAAAGGAATCTCTGCCGACGGAGGTGTTGTTTCGCTAGCCTAAAACAAGTCTGTCAAAGCGTATGTGTCTGCATATGTACGTGTGTCTGCGTTCCTGCCTGTGTGCGTTTGTCTGCGTATGTGAGTTTGCATGTGTGCAGTGAGCATGTCTGCGTGTGTGCATATGTGCATGTGCGCTTGTCTGAGTGTGTGTGTGCCAGCGTGAGCGCGCGCGTGTGTTTGTGTTCATGCTTATCTGCGTGCATGTATGTGTGTTAATAAAATAAAGACATGATCTTTAAATGTTCCGTGGTTTGTTCGACACTCTATTATTTACAAAGGACTCAAAGAGCAGTATATTGATAAATGATATGCTCACAGATGCATCAAGATTTTATTAGGATTACATGCACAACAGCTTTGAGTTCTTTAATTCTGTAAGGCATCACGATCCTTTAATTGTGCAATTTTTGGATCTGTACTTGTTGCTGTTACCCACGAAATTCCTCGTGGCAAGGAGCGCAAGATTACCCCTGCCGTTGGCAACAGCCTTGAGCACCTTACAGGTGACAGTGCCACTTAGCTCTGTTCCGCCCCCAATTTTGATGAAGGGGGGACGGCTCACAGGTTTTCCTAGCCCTCTTCCCTAACCTCTCCACCATCGAGAGAACTTTCGGCTCGCCGCATATTTAAAGAGCCCCCATCTCCGGGATTCGAACCCGGGCCCTTCGGCACGGCAGTCAGCGACGCAAAGCACTATACCGGTTGGGCGACGGAACTGCACTTAATGCTCTTGACATATTATATCAGATACTGTGACATATTATATCAGATATATTATTTGTTGGGTTTTTTTAAATAACTGTCTGGGTTGGCATATTCACATCTAATAGGAAATAATTACAAACTCTGCTAAATAAATACATTAGAAACATCTGCAGTCGTATGTAATATATAAGCCGTATGTAATTCATCTCTCAACTCCCACTTTACTGATAATGAACTTTCCCGTTCGTACCTTTCGTTTTGATCTAAGTATGTCATAATGTTAAGAAACTCTAAGCATCGTGCAACCTTGGCTTTAATATTCAAAAGATCTAGAAACACTTTTCGGTGAAACGTGGTGATTAGAAATTCTTCCGCCTCCTCTTGACGCTTTTGAATTTAATTTCTCTTTCTCTTATCTGGTCAAGGTCTCATCCTAAAGCACAAGCTGTCAAGATTAGAAGAAGCAGTTTGAAACTCATGTTATACTGCATGGATGTTATTCAGATTCTGATGCAAAATTGATTAAAATATAAAACTGCAATTTGCCTTGAATATTGGACTTTCATATATATGGGTATGAATTACGCTGAAGATTCATCGTAAGTTTTGACTTGAGGCTAAATCTGGTAAAATTACAAATGAAAAAGAGTTAATTTTTTAGAAATCTCTATTTTTAGCCGACAGGAGCGTTACTCAGAAAGGCTATAACTCTCAAAACAAGATTTTGCGTTGAATCGCTATGAAAGTCTGAATCACTTTTCATATTGTTGCCACCCAATATTATTGCCCCGTACTATCTTTAAAGAAGTTAAATAATGAAGAATCTGCATGAATGTGCGTGTGTTTCTCGCATTGTGAAGAAAGAAAGGCGGTACCTACAGCCATCAAATTTTGAATGAAGTAATCCTCCACCTCGAATATGGGCACCTTGAAAGCCTGAATTTGGAATTTGTGTAAAACTTAAACGAACTTTTGATTAAAAACCTCAAATATATATTTAATATATATATATGTGTGCATAACAGAAAAAATCTATATAAGTATATAATTTATTATTAGAGAAGGTTTTTCATGTATCATCTCCAAGGAATAGGAATTAAATTAGAGCTATGAATTAATAGAAAAAATTTATTATTTTAAAACAGTATTTTAAAGTTATAAAAAAAATATTTGAAATCTGTACAGAAAAAATTTGTAACCGTAAAAATTCTATATATTAAAATCAAAAGTACTTAAAATGTTGCTGTTGCCATTGATCGCAGATTAATTAACTTGTCAAGAGGAACAAACCAATCTACTATCAATTAATAATAAAAAAGAATATATGAAAAACCTTTTCTAGTAATAAATTATTGATTTATTACTTAGCATTTTAACGCAAGTTTTCGGCTTTTTAAATTGCTCACACGCATATATATATAGTGAGAGAGAGTAATTGGCAATATACCTTTAAATTCATAAATTTTAATTAAACACATCCCCGCTTCAAAGATACGTTTTGCACCATTTTGCATCTCTATGCAGCATCAGTCCTTCCAATTCAGTTTCTCTTCTCTTTGATATCTCCAGTCGCGGCTCAGAATTAACACAGAGGCTTTCCGGCTATAGTGACCGCTGTTTGCACGCATTACTTTTTCTCGTCTGTGCTGCTTAAATAAACTAAGTCTATCGCTTCGAATTCTTTCTCTATTGTCTAAAGTGTAAACTGCGCATATCGCAATTGTAGCACAGGTTTTAGCATCCGTACTGTTGTGCTAGTTTAAGCAAAAATATATTTCGGAAGGATTTTGTTCCGCTTCAAAATAAAACTCCTGTTTTAACAATTTATCCAATTGTCATTTTCGCACCAGTAGTTCTCTACGCAATAGTCTCCTCGGCCATGACGAAAGAGTGAATTGGTTTCATCTTCCACAAAAATCTACAACACACATATATACTATTTGCATACTAACTGAAATCAACTTTTTCATATTTGTAAAATCACGAAATGATCAAAAGTTAAAAACAGAAATATTTTTCTGTCATTCTTCGCAGCTGGTTTGGATACAATACTGACTTTTAGCAAATGATGTCAGAGGCAAGCAAATATCGAATTTTAATAATTTAAATAAATAAATAAAAAAGAAAATCTGAAAGGTTTCAGATTTTAATTTACGTCCAAAGGGACGTTTTTTTATATATTTTGTGCGTTACCTTTATTTATTAAATATCATGTTCCGCGCACTTAAACCATAAAATTCAGTTCAAGATCAGTTACGCAAAATAATTTTAAATTGAGCATATCTTTAGAATTCCCGATACACCGTCTCGCGAGCTGGACATAAAAATATTTTTTCTGTACAACGTTGCCATCGCTTGCTTTGAAATCCTTGAGTTTGTTAATCCAAAACTCGATAAGGTTTTACAAAATATGAAATTGATAATAAAACAAATTTCAAAATCCAAATTAGGGCTTCCACATGCCTATATTCGCAGTAGGATGACGTCATTCAAAATTGGATGGCTCTAGCTACCGTTGTTTCATCACAATGCGAGAAACATACATACATTTATGCAGATTCTTCATTATTGAATTTCTTCAAATATAATACAGGGCGTTAATATTGGGTGGCAACAGTTCGAAAAGTGGTACGGACGTTCAGAGTGATGCGACGCAAAATCGAAAAACGAAAACAATAGTCCCTCAGGGACAAAGCCCCTTTGGACTAATAATAGATCAGTTTGGCCAGTATCTGCGTCATCAGTTCCTTTTGTCTAAAGCTGTAAATACGTAAGGCTGATAAACACAACTGAGCAATTGTTTTTCTATGTGGTAAGAATTTCTGTTTTCATAATTTAGCGAAGCTTCCGCTTAAGGCAAAACGCGCAAATATTACGTAACATCACGTAAATAGGTTGATAAAGCAAGGTTACGTAGTAACTCACTTTCTATCTGAAACAGAAAGTCTTTTTTTTTTTTTCCTCCCCTCTCTGTCAGCATGCGAAATGTGTTTTCGTCCTTGAGGAGGAAGGGAGTTCACCTCCACCGTGTTTCAGCTATGCCAGAAGTGTGTCGTCTTCTGGTAGCAAGGTGGCCGTTTGTACAGCTAATCCTCATTGCGTCGCAACCCATAGTTTTGATTATGTCCTTGACCAGATATCTTTATTTATGTAGTATGTAAACTTGTTGTGAATGCATTCGCTTCACGAAATTTTGTTGTGTGGAAAGGAAGGCCAGCTGATAATTCCTTAGAATTACGTGAGGAGTGAGTGTAAAAAATGATCAATGTCGATAGACTAATTATCACGAAGTTGCAAGTAACGCCATTTACTGAAATTCAAAATATATAGACCAGCGATTCTCAAGCAGGTGGTATGCAAAGAAACAGAGTATTTTTAGCCCAAAGGCGCAATTTGCCCAGAAGGGCTATTAATTTCGTTTTGGCATTTTTCGTTGATTCACTATAAACGGCGAATCCCTTTTTAAATTGTTGTCGCCAAATACTAGAACCCTCTGATATATTTAAAGAAATTAAATAATAAAGAATCTACATAAATGCATGTATGTTTCTCGCACTGTGATAAAGCGACGATACCTAGGGCCATCGAATTTTGAATAACGTACGTCTCCACCCGTATATGGGTATCTGTAAGGCCGAATTTCGAATTTGTTTTATTATCTATTTCATATTTTGTAAAGCATTTATGAGTTTTTGATTAAGAAACTGAACCATTTGAAAGCGAGCAATGACAACACTGTACCGAAAGGGGGGAGGGACATTTTTATCTCCAGCGCGCGAGACCGTGTATCGGAAATTCTAAAGTGCTGTTATAAAATATTTTTTGATATTGCTATTGAATTGAATTTTTTGTGGTTCAAGTGTGAAGAACATGCTATTTAATACATAAAGGTAACATACAAAGCGTTATAAAAACGCCCTTTGGAGAGTAATATAAAATCTGAAAGCTTTTAGATTCACTCTCTCTCTCTCTTTTTTTCCCCCCCAAAATTTAATCATTATCATTAGACTTTATGAGTTATGTAGACGATACATATACACAAGAAATAAAATATACACAAGAAATAAAATCAGAAATTTTGTCTTACAGAAGTTGTGATTAATATTAATATTTATTAATAAATATGTTCTCAAAAATACTCTCACTTTCAGAAGTAGAAAAAAGGAAAAAAGGAGATAGCCTTTAAGGGGTTCACTGTAATGGTTACATTTGTGTGAATGAACATCCAGTTCGTTTTGTCTCATAATGCGATACTTGCTAGTAAAATATATGCTAATATACAAGCATACGTACACGAAGTTGCAAACGTACACATACATAACACAAACTTACAAATATACATGTATACTAATACAAATTAACTTGATTGCAAAAAACGCAACTGTCTTACCTTAAAAACAAAGCAAATGGTATTTCAAGACATGAAAATGAATGTGATCACCGAAGTGCGAGTGAATTCGAAATTTTTGGAATGATTACTTTGTTCAAATTTTAGATGAGATGTCATCTCATAGTAGGAAAGCAATTATTTAACGTTTAATGTTACGCTCTTTAAAAGTTGGCCCCTGCGATGTTTCTTTTTCTTCCCCTTTTTAATGAGGAAAGAATATTAGGACTGTTTTTATATTATTGCTAATGAAATCCGTAATTTCATAATAATTGTGTTTTCAAATTTGCGAACGAAATGGCGAAACGTCTATCTGCAAGAAAAAAAAAGAACATTCCCTTGGTAACGGAAGTTTCTGCGACAAGCCGTAGCAGCAGTTAAAGGTTAAATTCTTTTCTTATTTTAGAAATCAAATTTACGAAAATGGGATCTTCGACCTTCGTGTATATAAAACTGAAGAAATCTTTATTTCTGAACAAAAATTTTCTCTGCAAACTTAATTTATCTCGGTCATAATCAGCAGACCGATAACCTGCTGTATGAACTCGGTAAGCAAGGCAGACGAACGGACATTAAACATCACGTGTTTGAATGTCAGTGGCACAATTACAGTTCCCCAAAAAATTTATTTATATGTTTTGTTTTGATACAGCTGTGTTTAATCTATCTGGAATTTTTAATTTAATATAATACTGATCTCATGATGATAATCTACTCAAAAACATGATTAGGAGTGATTATCAAACGTTTAGAACTGGAATATTATGAATATCTTATACTTGAATGTATTAGAATTTCACTCTAGTACGTTAGTTGAAACCTAATTCGATGTTAGAGCGATTGAATCAAAGATTTACGCTATTGTAACTTTACTTTGTTATTATTTCGATTATTTATGTATACTATTAAAATCTGTGCGCATTTGTTTGTTTGTGACATCATCCCTTCTGGAACGGAAGTGAGTTGAGTTTCGAGAGAGGTGCCCCGGATTTCAGAGGTTTGTGGGAGAAGCCATTTCGACCATTCTCACTTTCGTAGGACTTAAAGAGAAAACGGGATTCCGAAGCAGGCGATATTTATACCTTTGATGTAATTGTAATGGACAATCGACATTTATTCTAGAATTCGTATATATTCATCCAACTGTTAATTCAGGAGATTTGAATATGTTCTTGTTTTGTGCATTAGTGAAACATTCCGAGACTACTTTATTGATCGATGAAGAGTTAACTGTAGATACAGATGTTCCTATCATTATGATGAGCGATTTTCAATGTAGACGTCAAACGAAATGAAAAGACATTAGATTTTATGAAACATAATTTTAATCTTGATATGGTGCCAAGTAACTATCCAAGTACACTTGGAAGTTCATTTATAGATTTAATATTTACTAGGAATATGGCAGACATCTTAAATTATGTTTCTTATTTCTCATACCAATTTTACATTGGGTCATTTTGAATGAATAAATGTAATAAAGAATGCGTGTGTATAAAATCTTTTGTTTGTTTTGTTTCTTCTATAACAGTGATGGCGAACCTATGGCACGCGTGCCATACTCGGCACGCAGAGCCTCATCAGCCGGCACGCGACTAAAATATGCCAGTGACTGCCGCTGAGTTTTAATACTTTCATTGTTAAAAAGATTCCAGTTTTCAGATATAAGCATTTTGAGGTAGCTTATGAATAAGTCTAATTTAATATCTTAAACGGAATGTACAAATATAATGTAAAAACATGCGATTTGATAATATAGCAAAACATGAAAGCTTAGTAGGGAAACCAAGCTTATTCACATGCGCTCAGTCAAAATAATCCTAATAAAGCCGAAAAGGAGCATATGAAATCTAAAGTTAGAAGAAGTTTAGGAAAGAGATATCCGGGTTAACGATTACTGCTGCTCCGGTCTTGAACAATCTAACAGTCTTGAACCCTCACAAATAACTCCAGCAAAAATAAATAAATAAATAAATAAATAAAAATTAAAAAAAATAAATAAATAAACATTGATAGTGGAAGATCATTTCAAAAGACCTGGACAGAAGCATTTGAAGTTATTGAACACAATAAGAAAAGCATTATGCACTCTGTGCAGGGAAAGAGTTGTGTGTCGCACATCTAGTATCAGACGGCACTTTAACACCAATCACAAGCTTATTGCCGAAATTGATGAAGCTGAACGGAAGGTGTTTATTGAAGGGAAATTGATTAGTTATAATTACCAGAAAGTTGGTTTTTGCAATTATCTTTCTAAAACAAACAATCTAACAACGGCCAAGCTTTCAAATTGCACTATGCTTGGCAAAACATGTTAAATCGCTCTCCGATGGAAATTTAATCAAAGAGGTTTTGTGCACGCCCCCCCAAAAGGTTCGCCACCACTGTTCTATAACATGCGCATGAACACCAGCTATTCTTTAATCCTCTGCGGCACAGTGTGTCCGGTTTGGACACACCTAAAAATTTCCTTCTGTACGCACAGAAAAATTGGATGAAAAAGGATTTATAGGTTACTCTGAACCTTCTTTATTTACAGTAGCTTATTTACAGTAGGCTTTATTTACAGTAAAGCTTTATTTACAGTAGATGGCAGCTCAACACAAACCAGTCCATATATTTTAGCCATGTTTAGTTTTTTAAGACCCTCATTTTTCAAAGAAAACTTCCAGATTCTTTTAGGCTATAAAAGGAAATGTTTGAAAAGAAATTTCTATGTTATTTTTGGCTGTATGCTAATCTCCTTATTCTATATTAGTTTTAAATTTTTACCTTGAAATCTTACCTAAAATCAAACGGCGAACCCAAGGTGTGCCCAGACCGGGCTCACCGATCATCTAGGACAACTGAGAGTCTGCAATCTCTGTTTCTCCGCATCTCATCGGTCAGTTCATTAAAACAATGCTCGTTTCAGAACTCTTTTCGAAGCTCTATTCAATCAGTATACCCACTTTGGGCACACCCACAGAATTAAAACGATAAGTGCTATCTTCACAAAATTTTACTTATGTACTCCTCTAGGCTTAATTAGACTGCCTACCTCTTTTTTTATTTTTTAATCAAGACTCCAACTTTAAAAGCTAACGTGCCAGAAAGGGTTAAACTAAAAGGAGAGCTTACCGTCAATTTTTTTTTGTACATGTATAGGCTTTATGAACGTATGCAAACGCTCACGAATCTTTGATTGTATCTCTTCTTTTGTTAGGAAACATTAACTTACTATTTACGAAATTGAAATTCATAGGTTATCACCATTCAAAACCAGCAACAGTTTGAGATGAAATATTACACAAGTTTCTTGGGAATGTTCTGTATTCATTTGGAAATCAGGCCATAGAAATTTCAATCTGATGACATCTGGTTAGGCTAAGGTCTGTAGTCAAGGAATCCTTTTGGTGTCCTAGTTCTAAAGCCATCTCCTTTATCGAATCATTAATCCTTTCATCGCGCTTTTTGAATTAACACATTTCCCCAAAATCGGACGTTTACAATAGATAAAAAGAGTTTCCTAAAATTCAGAATTTGAGGTCACTTCCTCATCTCGATCAATCAGCGATAACTTTTGATCATAAGTTCTAACCTGCTATCCCAAAAAGGACACCGCATGCGGAAGTAAACGTATCCAGCATTATGAATGCGTTTTACACAGCAAAATTTTATACTACAAGACCTAAATTCCACAAATAAATATATTATCAATTTCATCACCTAAAGATATCATTTCGAGGTCTCAATAATACGCAAGATCAGTGTAATGACCCTGTTTCAGATTGGCGGACGATAATATTTACAATATATCAACACAAGATTTGTGAATTTGAAAGAGAAAGGCATCTCAATGGGCATTGCCAGATTGCCTAAGATTGCCTATTACTGAAGATCAAAAGAAGTCAACGGCCAATTTAAAATAGCTGCAAGTGCCAAATGCAAACAACATATTTTGTTTGGAAAATATTTTGAAACGCATCCTGCAATAAGAATAATGGCTATTTCAAAATATTGAAAATACATCTGTGAGCAGTTTTATAGACAGAAATAAACGGGAGTCAAGCATAAAAGATAATGAAAATACCGCAGCTTATTTTGGGAAGTAACATTGTCACCAAAGTCAGTTATACGCTGTCAAAATCTACGCGTGCCCTTGTATGTTTTCATTATGTGTTAGTAGAAAAACGCATGAAAATAAACATCTGGAAGTTCAGCAAGTTATTTTTGCCTCTGGCCACTAGTTGGCCATCACTGCTGAAGATGATCGCACGTCACTAAGACTCGAGGTTATCCCTGATTGCGTGCACAGCATTAAGTGATGGACTTCTGTAAGTCGCGTTATGAGTCAACGGGTATATTATGCTGAAAGTACTAGTTCTTCATGGTGTTACATTTTGAATGGCCAGCAGTATAATCTCAGAAATTCTGAATGCACAGGAGGGCTATTTGCTGAAGGGAACGATGACTTCGTGGCGACGTTTCTGAGGAAATCTGTTGCGTATTATTTACGGTACATGTGTGGAAAGCTATAGAATATTCATTAGCCTGCTTTTCTGATGGGCTTCCAGCTCGGGTTGAATCATGAGCATTTAGAAAGATGATCCTGTCGGCCATTGGTGGACTTCGAATGTTTTTCTGTGCAACGCACCCAAAGACACTTTTTAAGATCTCGCAAGTCACAAATCGTGAGGTGCCGCACGTACCAAAGAGCCCTTATAATATTACTTAATTGAAGATTATTAAACAGACACTGTGTCTTTAATCTAACAAACGTTCTTTGGCTTTGAGGTACAGTTACTAAAAATCTGAATTTCTACGTAATGTTAAATTTGAAATAGTGTGAAAATAGATGGTGCATGTATTAGATGTTAATAAAAGTAACGTAATACACTGATGAAAAAAATTCACGAAAATACAAAGAATTTTGATTTTAAAAAAAGGCGAAATTTAGTCAGCCTTTTAAAGACTCAATAAATAGCTTATTAGTTTCTGAAAACTTAATGGGAATTACGTGGACTAATTTCAGTATAATAATTATGAACAGTGAGAGTTACTAGAAATATGACAGATAAAAAGCGAACAGATGCGGTTTGAAAAATGGTAACAAGCGACTGGCTATCGAAGCAGGAATTTGTTACAAAATTCAATGTCTCTAGAAAGGATGCGCTTGTACTGATGTACTTTTCTGAATCCTTGCAAATGATATTAACAGTAATTGCTGATTTGCTATCGTAGATGTGGAAGCAGTTCGTAGACGTAAGATACTTATTCAACTCCAGCAAACTAGGTGACTAAAAGCTATCCGTTTCAGTCAGTCAGCGATAGTGTCAAATAATGCGATGTAGTTTGAAATTTAATTTAATCAGTTCTGGGAAGTACTAAAATACATACCGTTACACACATATAATGCATAACACCGGGGAGGGATGAAAATTACTGTTAAAAGAATGACACATTTCTTTTATCGTAGTACATCTAAAGGTTCAAAAGTCAGCAGATCGGAAATTCACTGAAATTGTTTATTTCCGCTCTACAGGCTAGTTCGATTCCAGTTTTCTTATCTTCAAAGTCTAAGCCTTCAGAGATAGCAAAAGTAATTATATTCGTATCGTCCAAACAATCGGGGATACATATGCTAACCATTTCAGTTACATGGAATTCTTCAAAAATTAATTTTTTAATGAAAAACGTTGCAGAGTTTTTCATTCAGCACAACAGGAAGTGTTCTTATCACTCAGTACATCACGAAATTTACGAAATATGGGTATTCACAAAATATGATCACCTTACATGACGACTATGTTTTGCCTCCACACTCGATAGTCTTACTGTGTTTTGAATACATCTCTATGTAACAGAAGCGCTAGAAATGCAGTTCCGAATTGCTAAAAATTCGAAATCTGTTCTGAGTAATAATGAAATAATTTTACTCAGAACAGAATGAAAGGAAGACTAATAATAAATATAGTACCTTTCATTAAAATACTTCACAATCACTAGAATTTCATATGGAATTTTATGAAATATTAATGATAATTATTAAATTTTTTAATTATATATTAATATTTATGAAAAAAATTTAGTGAAAGAATTCAACACTGCTGGAGAATTTACAGAGGGTGTTGAATCAAATTGGAATAAGTTGCTGCAGACGATAATTTGATTATCGTCTGCAGCAATTACTAACTAGTTTACAGTCCTTATTACTAACTAGTTTACAGTCAAGGGAATTAGTTTCAGAAAATCACATTTGAAAAAGAATAACTTACTGAATAATTGTTCTATTGGAGCAAAATTACAAAATTGCCAAGATGCAAATGGCTGTTGTGGTTAATTTAACAACTAAGCAACTTATCTGATAAACTCGATTAAACTTATTACATTCTGAGATTAAGAATTTGAAAGAGATTACTTAAATATATTGTTTTCTCTTTCAAATGGAAAATTTTCGAGTTTGCTTTGACTCATTAAGAAAATCAAAAATTGCTGATTTAGCAATATTTTTTACAGCTTGAATAATTAAATTAGCGTCATATATTTCTGACAGTTTTCTTAAATTGAAATAGTATTTAATGGGTCAGATATCTTTCTTAGTTCTTTCATTTAACTCTTTCAGTGCCAAGCGAAAGTATCGTACCTATGAGAAGAATACCGGGCCGATTTGACGAATTTGCTAAGGTTTGGGAAACAGCTCTAAAAACCAAAACCAAACTAAGAGTGATAATTTACAAAATAAAGAAAATTACAAGGTTACGAAATAAAGGAAGAATAAAGTAATGCCAATTGTATTTCAATATTTGTTGAAAATCAAACCAATAACATCAAAATAAAACATTTTAATTCATTTGCAATAAATTTATTTTTAATTTTTAAAAATTCATTTTGCAATGAAACTAGACTATTTATAACATTTCATAAATTTATTTTGAGACAGAGTTCCCTCGTAATACGAATAATCCGTCGGATACGCAATGATATATTGGCATATTTATGTAGTGTTGCCAGAGACGTCGGCACTAAAAGGCTCGGCACTGTATCGTCGTTCGGCACTAAAAGGGTTTTAAAGTTAGATTAATAGACGCTGAATATATACTAGGCACTTCAATGATCTGGATAAGAAGTAGAATGAAGTTTTCTTAAAATGATTTTTTTAATAAAATACTGGAATAAAATTTATTCAGTTTGTTGCACTTTTATAACAATAAAATTTTCATTTTTTTTTTCTTTTCTACCACAGCATGGGTGGGATCTGTGTCCATTGGTATGACATTCCTCTTATCTCCCGTTGCCAGCATCCTGACGGACAAGTTAGGCATTCGCACGACAGCTTTCATCGGCGGCTTGATGGCAACAGCTGGTATGCTGATCAGCTCTTTTGTTTCCAGTCTAGAGCTTCTTTACTTGACGTACGGGGTACTTTTGGGATCAGGGGCATCACTCGCGTATACTCCTTCCTTAGTAGTACTAGGACATTACTTCCGTCGTAGGTTAGGATTTGTGAATGGCTTAGTGACAGCCGGCAGTTCTGTCTTCACCATGGTCATGCCTCTTCTTCTTACGTATATGCTGGACACCATAGAGTTATCCGCCACTTTACAGGTAAATGATTTTTCCATCTTATTTGTTCCTGAATCACTTGACATATGGAGTTCTTGTATGATGCTCTTGAATAAATATACAGCGTGTTTCAAAAGTCCGAGACCACTTTAAAAAAATTTATTGTAGCCAAACAAGTAGCAAAGTAACGAAATACATCATTTTAAAGAGAAAATCTGTAAGTTGTTTTCAACAACACTTATTTTACGAACACTGTATGTGGGAACCATGTGTGATCCTACAAACGTCGACGCGATTATCTAGCTCTTGCCACACACGGCACAAAGTATCTTTCGAGACTGTGACTGCTACTTGTTCAATGTTTCTTTTCAATTCCGTAACATTACCTAGAAGAGGAGGAACATAAACAAGGTTGCCCCACTACGACCAATCCAACGATTAGGTAGCTTTGTGTTCAGATATGTCCTAACATCACGGTGAAAATGTGAAGGTACACCGTCTAACTGAAGGACAAAGTTCTCTGATTCAGTTTACAACAATGGCATTAAACAGGTCTGCAACATATGAAGAAAGGACTCTCCAGTAACAGTGTGTTCTTCAAAGAAAAAAGGCCCATAAAATTTCTTGCGGGACATGGCACAAACAGCATTGAGCTTTGAAGAATCTCGCTCGTGTTCAACAATGTTATGCGGGTTTTCTATTCCCCAAATTCTACAATTGTGTCTGTTTACCTTCCCATTTGTATGAAATTCTGCAACGTCCGAAACAATTATTGATTTCACAAAAGCGTCGTCTTTGTCCTGCAATATACAGAAAAACTCGAATCTCCGGTCTTTTTTGTCTTTAGGAAATAACTTTTGCACTAACTGTAGTCTGTATGGTTCATGTTTAATTTTTTATGCAAAATACGCCACACAGTCGTTGTTGACATTTCTAACTCATGCGATTGTCTTCCGACTTTGTGATGTGCGTGGCAAAAGTTAGATTATCGCGTCGACATTTGTAGCATCACACATGGTTCCCACATGCAGTGTTTGTAAAATGAGTATTGTAAAAAAAACTTACAACTTTACTCTCTAAAATGATGTACTTCGTTACCTTGTAATGCTACTCGTTTGGCTACAATAAAATTTCTAAAGTGTTCCCTGACTTTTGAAACACGCTATGTCTGTAATACTCTTTCAGATATGCAATTTTTTTTTTTTTTTTTTAAAGTATAAAATGCATTGAGTTCTAGAACATCATTCGAACCTAAAAATGTCAAAATATCTTGATGTTGTATAAAAATTAAAAGCAATGTAGTTTAACATGTAAGTTTTGGTAAAGAGTTTGGTTTATTCAATTTTGGCAAAATACGATAGGGCTATTTGCCTAAAAGTGAGGGATGCCTTCGTGGAAGACTTTCTAAGGGACACTTGTTGGTATCCACGTTAGACATGGAGAAAAGCAAGTAAACGCCCACGCAGCCAGCTGGGTCATCTGAAATCGCGACTTGATACATTTAGATGTCATACTATAAGGAATTTTCTCCTTCTTCATGCCATACTTTCGTGTTGCATGAAAGCATATTAGACTAGCAAGTGGGAGGTTTAGAGTTAGAAAAGCAGCGAGGTTATTATTGATTTTTCAATCTTTCCTGCTTCAAAATAAATCCAATGACTTTAGAAGAGGCGCCTGACTAAAACTGTGGTGGAAGATAATTCCTCACCTCCTGGATTTGGCAATGTTGTGACTTACTGCTCAATTTCCCTTTAAGAGGAAAAGAGTATGAAGAATTTTCTCCTTAACGTATGGCCTACCTTAACGCATGTCTTTGTGGTATAATTTGTGGAAGTACGTCAACTAGCGATCGGGAGGTCCGGAACATCAATCCCGCCGGGGACATTGCTGATTTTTCATGTTCCCTGCTTTGAAATCAACCGAATGACTCTACAAGGATACATTATTTTCAAAGAGCATGACAAAACTAAACCTGCTGGACATAAAACTTTCTTTTGCTGAAATGCATGGAAAAACTAGTTATGAACATATAGAAAATCATGCATAGTGATTTCGAAACAATCCCTTACAGTTAGTTCTATTTGCTTAATTTTCTCTTTTTTTCACAATGAAGATAACTGAATGGCGAAAAAATACTTGAATCCATAAAATATTTTGTTGAGCAGATTTTTTTCTGAATTCTGATGATAAGAAACAGTGCTCTCTCTATATAAGTAGAGTACGAAGCTTGCAGACAGGCAGATCCTAGATAGGAATCCTAACGGAAGACAAATCCATATAGTGTCCACATCAAAGACCAAGGGACCATCATAGACCAAGAGAGCCATATAGTGTCCACATAAAATTTTCAATTAATTTATTTCTCTTTAATAATAAAGTTCTCATTAATTACTTGTAAATAAAAATATATACTTCATCAATGAAAAAAAATGGATATATATATATATATATATATATATACTTTGCTTAATGTGCCAGAAAAAGAGGCTCTGATATTCCGAATTTGGAAGACAAAGGGTTCTTTATCAATGGATTGGAAGATTTGTTAATTTCAGTGTTCGATTTCTCTCTATGACCACAAAGTCTGGGCCTATAGCTCCATAGTTTAGGGGGCCTCGAATCTTGCTGTAGTACTTTTTTTTTCTAATAAAAAAAGAGAAAATGAGCCGGAGCCTTCTAAAGGAGTGCTGGGCCTACAGCCCCGAATTTATCAGACTTTGACTAATACCTTACTTCTAAACACTGTTACATGTAATATATACCTATACAACGCGTAAAACTAAAACATAATTTCATTGATGATTTTTTTAGAAGTTAGTGATGTCATACAAATCAGCTAACAACGTCTCTTAATTATTTTCATATCATTGTAATTGAATTCGATTGCATTTCCAGGAAAGACTAAATGTTCAGTTTCTTTTCATTAGTTCCTCTCCCTTATGATGGGATCACTGATGCTGTGCGCACTCACGTTCCGGCCACTTGTCGTTCAGCATCAGAGAATCACAGAAAACGAAGCCCATGCTTCAGAGGAAAGTTTGCAGAAAGAAGTAAGAAATCACAGATTTTCTTTTCACTTAACCGCGTCTCAGTATGAAAATAATAAATCAGTTACATATAATAATTAATAATATATTAACAATATAATTAATGACAATATAATTAATAATACATATAATTACTAACATAATTAATAATACATATGATTAATAATAAATCAGTTACATATAATAATTGATAATATGTTAATAATATCATTAATAACAATATAATTAATGATACATATAATTACTATCAGAATTAGTAATATAATTAATGATAACACAATTAATAATACATACATCACATATAATTAATTCAGTTACTCATAATTAATCATAGATAATTAATAATTCAGTTCCTCATCAGCATTGTAGAAAAATCAATAATAAATGGTGAAAAATAAAACTGAAATGATCAAACTTCTTAAATTGTGTCATGAAATAAAACAATTAGGAATTCTAGTCGTAAGTTATTGCGATTTGATTCTGTTCATTAGTAATAACAATTAGCACAAATATTTTTGTTGCTTTTAAAATCTGTTATATTTTTTCTACTTTTGAATATTTTTACCTCTTTCCCTCAATTTATATATCTATATCTGTCTCTCTGTATCTATGTATATATATACATGTAAAATATAAAAATACGATTGTTTTGCTCTACGCGAACAGGCAACTTTAATTAACTTTCCGAAATTTAAGGATCTTTCCCCTAGACCAGTACTTTCAAGAACATTTTGGCATGTCATGTAACCGCTACTATAAATGGAGAGTTCGCGCCACCGCTTTCTCCTCCCTAAATTCCAATTCTGCGCCTACTTACGGAATCACCCATAGATGGCAGCACGCAAAAACGAGAAGATCACCACCTCGGACGGCTTCTGGACTTTTATTTTCGACTCCCTTGCCAGTTTTCAAGGGACTTACTTGAGATTTTTTTCTTTTTTTTTCCTCCCTCTCCCTGCTCCTTCCATGGGATTCATCCAGGAACCTTTCAACACCATACCCATTGTGGATTTCCTTCAGGTTTACAGGGAAGTACTGCGAATGCAGTAGAACCCCTGTATAACTACCTCCGTATCAACGCTTTCTCCTTCTGCTGCTATAAGATCTTTGCTGCCGCTCTTCCCATTTGTCTCCCTTTGTTTGAATAATATGATGCAGTAAATTTAAAGTTAATCCTATTTAGTTTAAAGTACTATTGCATATGTAATTTTGGAAAATCTAAAAGAATAATGATCTGCCTTTTGAATTGAATAAAGATGTGGAATCAAAACAGGTAACTTCTTTGTCATCCAGGGCTTAATTTCTAAGATTAGAAGTGCCGGAGCCCTATGGAAGACCGTCAGCAAAGAGGAACAACAGTAAATAAACAAATAAAATGACTATTAAACTCATTAATATTTTTAAAATTAAATAGTTAATTATTATCAAATTAATTAATAGCTATTTAATTAATGTTTATAAATTGTTATTTAATCGATAATTATTATATAATTTAATTGATAATTATTAGATAATTAATTAATTGTAATTTAATTTATAATTATTAGATAATTATTATTTATTGAAATAATTAAAGATTGAAATATTTAAAATTAAATAAAATGTAAACAGATAAATTGAAATTTAATATTGAAATATTTAAAATTAAATAAAATGTAAACAGATAAATTGAAATTTAATAAGCGATTTTTAATATAATTTATTGTTAAAATAAAATTTTCGAGATAAAAGTTCTACTGAAATTGTTATTCAATGACATAAAAGAAGTGCCGCAGCCTTCTTATTCAGGGCTCCGGTGCGTTCCGGCTAGAATTATGATTTATTACAAAAACTGGGAAGCACCGGAACCGAGATCCGGTGGGCTCCGGCCCAATTTAAGCTCTGATCGTAAGGGGGGGGGGAGTTCTTTTATCATCATAAAAATTAAATATGCTTGGAGTATAGCTGATGAAAATTCCAGGGCGAAACAGAATGAGGGTGTGAGTGGGTGGAAACAAAAAATGAGGGGAATCTTGGTGAGAGAGAACGTTCTCTTTCACCACGGCTCTCTGTTGATATAATTATAGCCATCAAGCAGATGTATATAAAAGATGTATTATAAAAGGAAGTAGCGGAGCTCATCTTATTTAGGGCTCCGGTGCCCTCCGGCTAAAATTGTAATTTATCTTAAAAATTGAGAAGTACCGGAGCCGGGCTCCGGCGCAATTTAAGTACTGTTGTCATCATTAGATGCCATGCTTCTTCATTCCTGTGCCCGACTGTCAAAATATGGTATAAAAAAATGAAAACAAACTACTAACTTTAATTTGGCAATAGTCCGTTTTATTCCTTCAACTTAAGTAACGCAGAGAAAATTTGAATATCTTTCTTTCAATCCGATTAAAGAAACTTTTAACTCACGTTTTTTCAACAGGTTTTCTGTGAACGTGTGCTTTTCCTCGCTCTGCCAACAGGTGCCGCTTATCTCTCTGCTTTATATAATGTCTAAATGCGTGTCTCAAATATATATATTTCAAATGAAACTGGGTGCAAATTGCGCCTCTGGTGATGTGTGAAGAAGAATAAGTGTATAAAGAATTAGTTATCCAGTAATAAAATTGTATGATGTATCTACGACTACGTCTGTCTAAATGTCTCTCCTTCTTTATGCGTCATACAAACTACAGTAAAACAACTGCCCAAATACATTTTACAACTACTCATTTCAGAACATTACATTATACAAACAACTGTTTTCAGTATGCAGTAAAACAACTGCCCAAATCCATTATATCTATCGTCCAATCATCAAGGTATTACATTTATATATGTAATAATTTGAATATAAATGCAGATGTATTAGATGTGCAATCGGAAGGTTGATTGCACTGTTATTGCATTCCTACCGAGAAGTTGAAGTCGTGTAGACGCAATAAGGAGTATTAGTGGCAGAATTACTATTGCTTTATATTTCTCGTTGCCACGCATTTGCAAGCCAATAAAATAACTTTAAGAGCTAAATCAGTAGCGTTACATTTTAAAACATAATTTTGAAGAGAGCAGAAGCGATAGATTTGCTAGCAAGAGGAGCCGGAGCGAAAAGATTGATGTCTTAGAAACTAAATTTCAGTTAAGAGTGATATAATTTTGTGATTATAATTTTTTTTTTATCAGAAGTGGAAATTATTGAGCTTCTGGCATAAGAACTTGTAGAACTATAATTAAATTTGAAATCATTTCGATTCGTCGCTTTTCGTTGTATCAGTTAAAATTATGATGAATATGTTTGCAATACTGTTTAAGTATGTAATTATGCATATGAATTTATAAATATAGTTTTATATTCCCTTATTAATATTGAGAAAATGACATGGCTTTGTAAGGTTTTAGAGTAATTATATCCTTAACTTTCTCAAAAATATAATTTTCCTGCTTTTGCGCATGATTTCTCTTAATCGGTCCGACCTTCGGAAAAACTTAACCTTGTGGGAACTTACCTTGTTAATTGTTACCTTGAAACTTAACCTTGTTAATTGTATGAACCTTGTGGGAACATAAAATGGCAAACTCTTATGCTTCTTCCTTAAAAATTTCAAAAATTACTTTTCATTTTATAATAAAAATTAGTCAATTCTGAAGTCTGAAAAATAAAAAAAGGATCATTTATTAAGAAAATATAATACGATTACTTTTTAAAGTAGGTCATTTATTACTTAGGGTATTATTGCAACCACCTTAGTAGAAATCGCCAGATTTTCAGAAGTCGACAAACTCTAGCAGTCATGCTCATAGCAGTTCTTTAGGTCAGTGTTTTTCAACCGCCGGTCCGCAAGAAATATTTGCCGGTCCGCGAAATATTCAGCTGTCTGTCCAAAATCCAAAGTGTCATCGGCCGATAATCGATATTACAACAGCACCTACATTCCAATAAAAATTGTTTTCTAGTTTAGTATTTATTTATGTGGAAAAATTGTGCCAATGGGTCGAATTATTAAACTTATCGGTCCGCGAGAACGTATCGAAATATGTTACCGGTCCTCGGAATAAATCCAGTTGAGAAACACTTCTTTTGGTGACCATAAAATCCATTATAAGCTGCAATCCGAAAATTCACCGATTCATCTTTTCTTCTGCAAAAGATCTCCAAACTGCGTCAAGGTCGTTGCGGTAATACGTAAGTACCCGTTTAATATGGATTAATTTTTTATTTGGAAAAAAAAAAAAAAAAAAAAAAAAAACTAATTAAAAGTAGTAATTTTTCATTTATAATCCTGCTCGCAGTACAAATAACAATTTTATGTCGATGACAATATAGAAACCTTATTCTTAATTAATTAAAAATATTTTAATATCTGGAACGCAGGGTAAAAGAGGCACAGTGTGAAGAGCATCGAATTTAGTATACAAAAGTTTTACGATCGTAAACCAGTTAGTTTTAAAGATATTGAGTTTTGAAATGCGTTATACGTATGTTTGCCATTTTTTGATCTTTCAAATGTACTTGACAGCTTAAAAGACGCACAATAATTGTTTCTATGAAAATTAGTATAATCAAATAATAATTAAAAATAAAATGTAGCAATCATTCGTAAATAATGAATCACATAATAAAAATTAATAAAAATCATTTCATATATACTATGCAGGTACTTTTACATACTTTCCCTTTAATTCATCTATACGTGTCATATAGCTTATATATAATTATTATAATTTTAATCTGACGTTACCGTAGCCCCAGGAGTTAAAATTTATATATTTCGCACAATGCAGTGATCTTCTTAAATAAAGTCTTTTAAACTTTTCTGTTTTCTTTATAGGATGGCTGCTGCGGACGATGCTTAGACACCTCCATATGGAAGAACAAAAAATATCTTTTGTGGGTGTTTGCCATTCCAACTGCTCTTTTCGGGTACTTTGTACCCTATGTTCATTTGGTAAGTACTTAAATAATAATACTTTTCAGTTAATGAGGGCATGAAGATGTTACTAATTTCAACCATTTTATGTCAAAAAAAGAAAAAAAAAAAGACGGACACTTTTTCTGCCTTTAGAATTGGAGACATAACGTATTTCCTCATTTTATTTTCACAATATATGAATAACGTAAGAACCTACATCATAAAAAATGTTTAAAAACAAGATGGTGGTAAATGCTAATAATTAGTTAAATGTATAAAATTGTTGTAATTCGTTTGAGGTCATAAATAATAAAGTATTGCTTTAAGAGATTTTGTGAAGCACAATGATCCCTCTGTTCAATAGTTAAATGAAAAAAATTGTAGAGCAGTTTTATTTGAAATGCAAAAAATTATTTTTTTAGGCGCCTTCAAAACCTTCACTTCGTCCTTTGGAATGTAAATATTTACTACAACGTTCTTGAAATTCCTAGAAGCAGTGCGAGAATGTACTTTTTGATAACCGTCGTAGACTGGTTGTCGTCTCATTTTGAATAGCTTGAATTGTCTGCAAAACGTTGACTACGTAGAAAACATCTTAAATAAGAGCACAGCGTGGCTAGAGGATGAGAAATATGGAAAATAAGTAGTTGTGTTGTATCAGGGATTTAGTAGCTCTGAACAAAAAAGGCCAAGGTTCTTTGCTCAAAATTCAACAGTGCGCGAAAGTTGCTTTAGCTTCTAAAATTGGGCAAAGAAGTTGCCTTATGGAGCCGCAGATGTTGAATCTAAGGTTGCTGTTTTTGCCTAACTTTAAATTTTACAGTAATTGTTTCTTTTCTAACTACATGCTTTAACTTCATTTGCATTAGAACACGAACTACACAACTTCGGATGATTCCACTTCATACATTCATTCAAGTTTCACGTAAGTGAAGATACTTTTTCGCAGACGTTTCGAACATAGGGCTATTAAACCGAATGTAAAATATTTTAAAAAGGAGAGAAATTTCGTAAAAACTGCATTTTCGTGTTTAGTTCACTCATTTGAAAATATAATGCGTTCTTGACAAGTGCAAAAATATCGCATATATTCAAATTTCTTCTCAGTGAGATTCATAAATTATATTTATTAGTGACAAAGTGAGAAATTCGACTTTCTATACAATAATGAAAGTAGAAGAATGCGAAACGCTTAGATTAAAAATAAAATACGAAAAAGGTACGAAACGCTTAGATTTTCGCATATTTCGTACTCATTGCTTAAAAGTAAATCATGGAAATACACTCATGTCCATAAATTAAGGATAATTCGGAGTCACGCGGAAATCGAACTCTAAAATAAATATATCACCTGTAAAATCACTACACACATCTTCAAGAATCATATGCAAATTTCAGGATGACCAGATGACACCGATGGTACGTCACAATGACGACAGTGTAAGAGAGTGATATATAAGGGATACAGGCAAAGAAGTAAAATTGTTCGCAGGCGCTTTATAAGCATTTCAGTGCAATAACCGAATAGTTATGACACAAAGGACACATTTGGATGATTTTTTACGTGGTAGAATTATCGGCCGTCTGGAATGTGCGCGTACCCAACTGGAAGTATCAGACGAACTTGGAATTGCCCAGCGTGTCATCTCCAAGCTTTGGCAACGATTCCACGATGATGGTAATATGAGTAGACGTTACAGCACAGGTCGCCCCAGAGTTACAACGCCGAATGAGGACCGGTATTTGGCAGTTACTGCCAAAAGAAACAGGCGGAGCACAGCCTCACACCTGTCTCGTCAGCTCTCTTCAGCCACTGGTACGACAATTTCAAGGCAGACCGTGTACAGGCGCTTAGGGCAGATTGGTCTATGTGCTCGTAGACCTGTCAGATGCGTTCCACTTACTGCAACTCACTGTCGCCTGCGGTTAGCCTGGAGTAGAGAGCATGCATTGTGGACACTGCAAAAGTGGGCTTGTGTGATGTTTTCCGACGAGTCCAGGTTTAGCTTGCAGTCTGATTCTCGCCGGACTTTCATATGGAGAGCTCCAGGCACCCGTTACCACCAAGAAAACATCATTAAACGACACCGTTACGGTGGTGCAGGAGTGCTCGTTTGGGGTGGAATTATTCTGGGTTCCACAACTGACCTGCATGTTCAAACTGGAACCATGACAAGCCAAATCTATCGGGACGTCATTCTGGAACAACATGTACGTTTGTTTCGGGGCGCCATGGGTGCACAATTTGTGTTTATGGACGACTACGCCCGTCCTTACAGTGCAAACACCGCAAGGGAATGCCTTCAATCGGAGGATATCACCCATATGGACTGGCCAGCATTTTCACCGGACTTGAATCCAGTACAGCACGTGTGAGACACGTCGTGTCTTGGCCGACGAGTTGCAGCCCGTCAACCTCCTCCTACATGTCTACCGGAACTTCGGAGAGCATTGCTTTTTGAGTGGTGTAATATCCCCCAAGATCAGATCGATAATTTGATACTCAGTATGACTAAACGTTTTACGGACTGTATTGCATCGTCTGGGAGACATACAATGTATTAACAATCATACCAACCATGTAATATTGATTTTTTGTAAGTAGGTTTTTTAATAATTTGCTCCAGGGAGAAAAAATCGCTAATTTTTTTAATAATATCAAACATATAACATCTTCTTTTGCTCTTTACCTTTTTAATAAATAAGCTTTACAAATAAGTCAAATTTGTTTCACTTCTAACTCTTCCTTTGTCTGATTTTGCATTATCCTTAATTTATAGACATGAGTGTATATAAAATACCCCTGAAAGCCACACTTAATATTAGGATCTGGATGTCGGCAAGGGATGGTGGAACTCGTGTAAGCTGTTAGTAGTGACTTTGAGTAATAGACAATGGCTTTCACCAACTTGGAATGCCTAAAGGAATTCTATGCCAAATTACAATTCACTTTATGTCCTAGTACTTACTGAGAGATGGAGACTTTCGTGACTATGAAATAGCTCTATGGTCAACAGCAGCAGGTAGCAGTTCTTTTGTATGCATACATATATACAGGGTATTTTAGCAAAGCGGTTACAAACTTTCAGGAGAGATAGAATACACCTACACGATGGAAAATCACATAGCAATGTATGGTCGGAAACGCTTTCCTGGCGCGGTAGTCATAACACAAAATATTACAAGAAAGGAAAGACACGAACAGGATGAGAAAACATGTTTATTACGCTTACGATTGCAGAAACCAAGAAATAAGAACAAAAACAGACAACGACTGCCATCAAAGAGTTTGTTCGAAATTACGACAACGGACCGTGATGCTGGCCTCACATTTGCGGTAAGTGAAAGATCTGATGTTCTGAAAAATACCAGACGTGTCCCAGACTTCGTTAGCAGTTGTCAAGATGAGCGCAACAAATTCTTCAACACTGTTAACTGGGGTTTCGTACACCCCTGTCTTGACGTAGCCCCAGAAGAAGTAGTCAGTGCATGTGAGGTCTGTGATCTTGCTGGCTAATGCACCGGACCAACTTGCCGATCGAATGTTGAGAATACATTGCATTCAAGTGGAGACGTAGATCAAGGCTGTAATGTGAGGATGTCACATTATGCTGAAATCATATGGCAGAACGCATCGCAGCGGGTACGTGTGAGTCGTCCAGTAGCTGCGGTAATTCATGTGTTTTGTGTCGTCACTACCGCGCCAGGAAAGCGTTTCCGACTATGCATTGCTATGTGATTTTCCATCGTCTAGGTGTACTCCGTATCTCTTGAAAGTTTGTAACCGCTGTGCTGAAACACCCTGTATAAAATAAATTTACGATACCATTACCGTCTACCTTGTTGGGGAATAAAGTAATTCAGCATTAGTATTTCCCTCTTTCTACAGTATAATCCCATACTTCACGATTCCTACTTCTTCCATTTTCACATGCAGCTGTTTAATAACAGTGCTTACGCTTCAGAAATAGTAGTATAGTATTCATCATTTTTCACATTGCTTAAATATTATATACGTTACTCGGAAGAGGAAGATATATGGTAAGTCAAAATAAAACAGCCATTTGATATACGTTGCCTAGAAATGCCACGCATTATATAGAATGACTAGACATTCTATAAAATGCTTGCCTTTCATGCTTTTCTGCTAACATATTACTGTCATGTTCATGAAAAATCTTGTTAATTTTCAGTAATTGAAAAGACTAAGACAAACTTTTAAATTTTCACATTTCACACGTGAGGTAATTTGTCAAAAGTAGTTCTGCATGCAATGGTAGTTCATGATCGTAGATGTCTGGGAGTTGTCTAAGAATAGCATTTTATGTGGAAAAGCTGTAAATCATAAATGCTTCTTTCCGAACTATCTTCATTTTGGTTTTAAATAACTTCTCCGTATTTAGGGGGTTTCCTCCCTAAATCTACCGTCTACCGAAGAAGCGAGTACAGTCTTTTAACTCTTGAAACGCTTCCTGACTGTTAACGCTCTTAGTTACGCCATAGATGTGTTAATTTATTTACTCTCCGTCAGAGATGGATTTTAAAGTAATTCTAGATTTCTGTATTTTCGGGTGTTTGTTAGGCAGATGTATGAGAATACATTGGTTTAGCACTTTTCTTAATTTTGCAGTCAGCGTAATCCTTTTTAAAACGCCACGGGACCATTTCAGTTTTCGTGACGTAATACTAATAGACTGCTATTTAGTAACCTTGAATGAACTCACTACTTAACACTTCTGTTATCAACTAATACAATAATACCCTCTTGTTCTTCAAGGCTGTTGTAATATCATCTTTGATAAATCAGCCTTTCCAGCCTTTTTCAAAACTGATTTTATAAATGCGAAGATGTTTTCAATTACTCTTCTCAGAAGCAATCTGATAGAACTTTAAACGGGGTGAGTGTCATGTTTAAATGTTATTTTGAAAATTTTAATTTCTAAGACAGGGAAGCATTTGTGCTTTTGTTAACACTTGTGATAAATATCAAGGCTATATTTTTTAACTGAAGAATCTCTCCAAGTTTCACTTTACTTGCACTGATTAAAGTGCTATCTTAGAAATAAAATGAAAGTTAAAAAACAAGCTAGTTAAAACACTTTCATAAGCTCTGAGAAATGAAATGAATTAATTTTCATTAGCCCAAAGGGGCGTTAGACCGAAAGGGCTATCAGTCTCAAAATTTGCGTCGTTTCACTTTCCGCGTTGATTCACTTTTCAAACTGTTGCCACCAAATATTATTGCAATGTATTTAAAAAAAAATAAATAATGAAGAATCTGCATGAATGCTTCTCGCATTGTGAAAAAACAGCGGTATCTAGAGCCATCCAGTTTTGAATAACGTAGTCCTCCAACTGAACATGGGCACTTAGAAGCCCAAATTTTGAATTTCGAATTTGTTTTATTGTCTATTTCAAGTTTTGTAAAACTTTAACGAATTTCTGATTAACAAACTCAACGATTTTAAAGCGAGCAGTGGCAAAACTATACGGAAAAAAACATTTTTATCTCCAGCGTGCGTGAGACTGTGAATCGGAAATTCTAACGATATGCTCTTTTGAAATATTTTTAGAACATGATATTTAGTAAATAAAGGTAACACACAAAATGTTTTAGAAAAGGCCATTTTGGGCGTTACATGAAATCTGAAAGCTTTCAGTTTTTTTTTAATATATGATTTATAATTTATTTATTTTAAATATACGAAAAGAATCGAATCAAATTTTTACAAATGAAAGATAAACTTACCAATCTTAAAATTTAAAATCGAATAAAAAAGCACCGTTAGTTTGGCATAGATTTTAAATAAAACTCTTGATGGTGATCAGGCACAAATCTGTCCTCTTCGGCACCACTATTTTTTTTTTTTTTTTTCGCCTGATTTTAAATTTAAATACAAACTTTGCAGAGATATAACCATTTCAGACATGCTAAGTGTATATGATATACAAAGTGATCGTTTGTTTATATCTCTTAGTATGCATTCAGAATTAAATGAATGAAGTGAATGGAATTTTGTACTTTACTCGTACTGCGAAATGTCAGAATCACAAAATTATTTACCAAATTCCATCTGAAATGCGTTTCCAAAGCTTTTATTTACCAAATTCCATCTGAAATGCGTTTCCAAAACTTTTATTTACTAAATTCCATCTGAAATGCGTTTCCAAAGCTTTTATTCTTATTTATTTATTTATATGATCCGAAAATAAATTAATAAGTGAAATCTCAAAATTTCAGAGTACAGTGTAACACCTCGAAGAATTTATTATTAAAGCTTTCAAACATCTAAAAAGCATATTTCAAAATATAAAACAGTCTTAAAAAAGGCTTTATGTAGACGCCTTTTATTATTTGCAACAAAACTTCAAATATTCAGTAAAATCTCGACGTCGGATGTATGATAAATTAAATGTATTTTAGTTTATATGAATTAGATGCACTAATAAAAATTTTAAAAAGACTTAAATAATTAAAAAATGCGTTTACTGGTTTTAAATTGCTGTCGAAAAATTATTACCTTAGTTGCAAACAGCATCATTTTGAGAATTAGCTGTGCGTGAGAACTGTGGGCACAAATTAAAATGTTTTTCAAATGCTAATTCTATATTCACCTCTCTTCTCGTCCCCCAGTTTCCGAAAGATGTTGCTTAAAATAACCCTCCCAAAAAATTAATATTAATTAAATAAAAAAAATATAATCCAACAAGTAGGGCAATAATTAGAAAATAATATGAAAAAGTCCAAAAGTAGCAGGGTTTATTTATTATTTATTTATTTATTTTTATTTCTTTCTTTCTTTCTTTATTTTTTGTCGTCGTTCGCCGAAAATTCCGGTAGAAGCCTCAGAAAATCCGCTAATATTAGTACAAATTCGAGTTGCGATAAATACGTAGTCGTAATTAATACTTTTGAAATGGTAAATCGTAAGCTTAGAAATCAATTAAAGATTTTTTTAGAAAGATATAAGGTATTTCTCCTGCCTTCCTAGCGTGCTTTCGTGGTGTAGTGGTTCTGCACGCTGGGCCGGTATTCCATATGTCCGTGATTCGATTCCCGGCGAAGGTCTTTGCTCATTTTCCATCTTGCCTGCTTCCCAAAAAATACCTAATGTCTCTACAGTGGCGCCCGAACTAAAAGGGTATTGGATGATGATTCTCCTTACCCAGAAAAACCCCAGTCGCCCTTTAAAAAGGGGAGTATATAAGGTATTTCTCTCGCCTTCCTAGCGTGCCTTCGTGGTGCAGAAGTTCTGCACGCTGGGCCGGTATTGCAGAGATCTGTGGTTCGATTCCCGGCCAAGGCTTTGTTAATTTTTCATCTTTCCTGCTACCAAAAAATACCTGATTTCTCTATAAAGACATACAACGAGACATCTGATGCAAACATATAGCCTAGATATAATTCTACTCCCTGAAATAAGATTTTTTAATGAAGAGATGTCACCATAATTCCTATTATTCTTACACACATCGGTATCAATCGTAGAAATATGAAAATATGCTAATTATGAAGCTATTGAAGATTCCAGCATTTTGAAGGGTTTGAGAAAGCTCATTTAAGTGCTCAAAGGAAGTGTTTATAAAGTTCGATGATGTTTGTGTTCTAGGGATAAAAACGAATAGCGGGTAATGTCGGACGCATTGAAGCAGGACAGTAAAAGATGTAGGTCTTTTCTTTAATACACTCTGTCACAAAAAAATATATGCACCCAAAAGGAAACGAACTACTATCACGAAACTTGACATGTAATGTAGTGTATGAGAAGATAAACAAATGATTACAAATTCAGAACAAAAGATGGCTTTATTAAGAAGTTATGGCAGTGAGAAGGTTACAAATCGGTAATTAGTATAGCAATTCGTTTCCAAATCGACAAATTCGTTTGGATAGCCCTACGGCACGAGCGATCATCCCTGTAAGCTCTCCTACTGCGCATCTCATATGCGCATAGCGCGCTTACCTTGTAAGGATCCTAAGTTTTACTAACGTTTATTTTATTTTAAATCTTTACTATCACTTCTTATTTTCTACTTCCGGCCAGAATTAAAAGCTTTAACTTATTTATGCGAATTTGTCTTGCTAACGCCAAGTACTTAAGTTGTGGCTTTTTGCCAAGCAAGAGAGAAAGGAAGGAGTTATTGGAAGCAGGCCGCTTGCCATAGTAGTTTTACTCGGTTGCTGGTTGCCTTCAAGGCCAGAGGTTTAGTCCTCTTGATTGATAATTTCAAACGTATCGTAGTTTTAGCAGCTCTCTGTACTACATACGGATTTTTGTTAAATAACGGCCAATCTTAAAGTTAGGCACTTGTATATTAATCCAAAGTTAGTTTTAGTTAGAGTTTTAGTTAGTATTTTTATATTCTTACGTTCAGACCACAAGTGGTTGGTCTCTGTATTCCGAAGTTCCGGAAATCGCTGTAAGGATAGAAAAATAAAGGGTTTCGTATACCCTTCCTGTGTATATTGTCTACTTCACAATTTATTGAACATAGCTTGAGTAAGCTCCCTGTTCCGAGTCAGGACAGTTCATGCTTCCAAAGCAAGTAAAGAGGAATACAAGTCCTGATAACCTTGTCTCATTGGCGTTGAAATTTAAAGCATTTACATATATCTTACCAGAATACATTCCTCCCGAGTTTCGTGTTGTGGATCGATTTCTTCTGGGTGCATATTTTTTTGTGGTTTGTAATTCATGACTGAAGACTTCTGCCTCGTCGACTAAGGGATTACCACCAGTTGTGGTAATCCCTTAGTGTGGCATATTGCTACAGTAACTAAGCTGAATCGACGGTTTCTGTCTATAACTGCATGATTGCAGCATGATAGTCACTTGACAGTTCCTACCAGTTCTATACATTGCAGCAGTTGATCTTGATTTCCTCCTTAGGGATGATAATGCCCGTTCTAATCCAGGAAATATCACTGGCTGGCACTGGCAACAACGCAATCCATTATACTGCAAAAGTTTCAAATGATAATCATGTTCTCCAAATTTATTTTATCGGCACCACGCCAAAACCATTAATTTGAAAAATCGTTTCTATATTAAGGTTCTTTTGACAAAGACATCTGTACAAAAATCCTTGTACATGCGTACTTTACATTTACGCCACCGAGACGACCTCCGACCCAGGCGGGAATTTGAGAATTGTTAAATCTCAGCGCACAGAACCATAATATCTGTGATATCACAGTCCTTGCTGATGATAGCAGACCAGATGCTAATTGATGCTATGTTGAACTGACATAGTTTACAAAGAAATGTTACAATTATTAAATTCATGTGTATTACAAAGAAATATGTCCGTTGCATTTAGAACAGTAGACATATTATATATATACAAGCAAGGAATAATTACACAAATACATTATACATGCACATCTATAAAAATGCATTTAAATCATGGTACTAATTAGGGATATAATGAGAGTATGCACACACATACTGCAGTATATAAAGGTGAACTTAAGTCAATGGATGAGTAATACGTTCCACTGACACACACTTCATCCATACATACCCTGGTACACCTATGTGTGGGTTACACTTACAAGAAATGCATACATGCATACCTACACCTAAATTTTCTAAGCTCATATATTCTAAATAGCAGTAAAAATTTAAAAATAGTAATACATGCACATAAATACACTAGTCTCACATATTCTAGATTACACATATACATACGTGAATTTAACAAATATTCTCTATTCGTATAAAGCAAATTTAAATTCAAATTTAATTAAGAAATTTTAATTGCAAAGAAATAATAATAATTATTTATATCGTATATCACGCACGCACATTCTGAAATACAACAAAAAAGAATGGAATAAAGGAAATATTATCTGAAGTGTTATACATATAACAGTACAATGGTGCAAAGAAAGAACTGTAACAAGTTCCGAAACATATATGAGCATAGGAAAACAGTGAAGTAAAACCGTTCAGTGCGTAGACTAAGTGTTATTGATAAAAGAGTACCATAGTAAGTTACGTAAGTCCTGGGCAGAACTTCAGTCTTAACCTAGAAGAAACTAGAAGCAGTACTGATGGTCTGGGCTATTTTCTTCTAAAGCTGTAGGATTATTTTTTGAGTTTTTAGTCCAAGCGGAAATGTGAATATAATATACAGGATGATTATAATTAAAGTTGCGATTTCAAAACGCTCTAACTTTAAAACTACAGGTCAGAATGACTTGATATTTTACCAGAACAGTCCTGAGATAATGGAATTTTGTTTGGAGAAGGAAAAAAAAAAAAAAAAAAGTTCGAAAATTTATCAATAAATGGCCCTGTCAGTGTTCACATTCCTGTTGTGGATGTATAGCCGAAAGGAAACAATAGACTCCAAGGGTTTTCGACAATTTTATTAGTGAAAAGACAGAATATGTATTTACAGAGAAAACAGCGATAGTTACAAGAGAAGCTTCACGAAACAAACACCTTATGGATGATTAACGCATAAGTTGTTCGATATGCTCTCCACCATGTTCTGCTGCTAATTGGAAGCGCAAAACTTCATGTTCCACAACAGATCGGAGGGTATCTGTGCTGATGCTATGAATGTGGTGCGTGATGCTTGCATTCAAGTCGGCCAGATTTGCAATTCGACCACTGTAAACAACATCCTTCAGATAGCCCCAAAGCGAAAAGTTACGTTGGTTTAAGTCGGGGAAAGTGTGGCAGCCACGCTGTTGGAAAATGGCGGCTTATGATTCTATCATCTCCGAAATGAGCGATCAGCAGCTGCTTGACACGAGTAGCAGTGTGCGGAGGAGCGCCAATCTTGCATGAATTTCGTGCTATCCGGACATTGACGTTGCTAAAATGCGGGAAGGACATGGTTACGGAAAAGTGCTTCATACCGCTTGCCAGTAACGACGCAGGTAACGGGACCCGCAGGCATCACCTCCTAGAAGAAGAACGGGCCGAAGACAATCGCTACCGTTATTTTGCACCACACAGTGACTTTTTCAGAGTGAAGCGGTAATGGTCTGTACTGGGAACGGATTCGCGGTCGTCCGTATCCTGCAATTTTGCGTATTTACAGAACCTTACAAATAAAAATGAGCTTCGTCAGACCACAGAATGTTCCAAGGCCATTCATTATCCATATCCATCCGGGTAAGAAATTGTAGTGTAAATGATTCACATGTTTCCAGATAGCAAATCTGTCAAAGTGGATGAGGATTTTCCGAAAGCTCATTTTCAGAAAAAAGACACAATCGATAGCAAAGCAAGAACCAGTTCTCACCAATATCATTATATGCCGCCATGTTAATTTTCCACTGCTGTACAGTTTTAGTCGAGAAAATGTTGCACAATTCGCCTTGAACCAAAATAAGCGAAAAATCGTTGTGCATCTCAGATTCGCGAAAATTTTGGGGGTATCATATTTCAACGAAAATAACCATTTTGACCGCCATCGAATGCAATTTAACAATGTTTTTGCTCGACATCTTTACGTAAGGACAGAATAAAGGACTCTTTGTTCCCAAGCGAGTTGCAAAGAGTATTTAAAAATTGCTTCAGAAGAGATTTTTTCGCGACGTCTGTACGTATCTCGCATAACTCAAAAACGAGTAGCCTCAGAACGTTGAAATTTTGTATATAGGACTGCTATAACATGTAGTTGTGTACCTCCCTTTTTGGTTGCAATGAGCTGAACCAAATATATGTATAACCACTTTGTTACCCGATTTTGTGAGCTCAGTTTTTTTTAATTCTTATATGTTCGTAAATCATGCAATTTTTGCTTTAAAAATGATTGAACTATGTTGTTTTTATCTTCCGATTAAAGTTTTCATGCCCTTAGTTAATCTCCATGCATTAGGCGTAGAACTATCAACAGTTTAAAAGTTGTTTGAATGCGGTTAGCCTTATTTTTTTTACCATAGCAGCCATGTTTGTTTACGTTTGAGACATAGCAGAACAGTGAATTAAGTCAGTTTCTGCACTTTCTGTGTTTTTTTGCCAAATGGGACCAAAAGTAAACTTTCAGTTTTGTGCACTGAAAAATCTGCCTTCTTGCCCGCTGGCCGAATTGCTTGTTTTTGCATAGAAACTCTAATTTTAATTGTAAAAATCTTTTTTTATTTGTTTTAACTGTATTTGGTGTTTTATGTTTTTCTGTATTTGTAAATTTTTAATAAAGATATTTTGAAGTTTTGTATTTTTGCCTTTCCACGAAGTGAGAACTGAATTAATTGAATAAGAAATATCCCTGTAATGAAATTCGAGGAAATAAGTTTGAATGAAATGCATCAAAAAATATGTATAACTTAATATTCCGTACAAGGAAGTCATGTGGTGTACACATAAGATTTTTTTTAATTACGTGTTCGAAATAATAAAAAAAAATTAATGAAATTAAAAAAAAAAATGGTAAAAAATTTTACTGTTTATTTTTAATGAATAAAGATATATGATAATTTATTAAAGTATTTTTAGCTATAGCAAATTAACACTTTAATTGTTGCAGGTGCAGCATGTGAAAGACATTCTGCCAAATGCCAATGGTGAAGTATTAGTCACATGCATCGGCTTGACATCTGGAGTGGGAAGAATCATTTTCGGAAAACTAGCAGATTTTCCGGCTGTGAACAGAATCATGTTGCAACAGGTTTATAAACTTTTCACTTCTCTCTTCTTCCATTTTGTATTTCAGTTGAATATAAGCACTTTAAAAGGAA
The DNA here is from genome assembly GCF_044657685.1 of Stegodyphus dumicola. Classification (NCBI taxonomy): domain Eukaryota; kingdom Metazoa; phylum Arthropoda; class Arachnida; order Araneae; family Eresidae; genus Stegodyphus; species Stegodyphus dumicola. The sequence continues at coordinate 222,928,083 of NC_140773.1, read as the reverse complement.
ATTTATTTTGCAATTATAATTTTGTAAGTAATAGTTTTTAAAGGTTAAAAAACCAAATAAAACATTGAATTACTGAAATACGTAGAGGGTTACCTCCTCAGATGGTAATTAGCAGAGTTTGCTTCTAGGGTCGTGGAACCTCTGTGGCTGTATGGAGGCACTTCGGATTGAAAATTATTTTGAGAGGCTGCTACGGTCGGAAAGCTACATTGTTATTGTTTTGGTAGCTAAAATAGTTAAGGTGCACAAATTAAAAGCTTTGATTATAATTCTTCCAGATATTCAGACATAACCCAAATTCTGATGGTTAATTGCAATTTTGATTATTACGATGGTGACCGTAGGAAACAGATAAAGAAGATACACATATAAATTACAAATATTCATTTTCAATATTTTCCTGAGAGTTTTAATTTTTTAAATACAAATATAGCACATGCTGATATGGTATTAAATTCCTTAGAAAGATATTAAGTTTAAATAAAGCATACAAATCAAATTTACTATTCTAATTCGTAATAAAGATAGGGAAAAAAATCTGAGTTAGAATTAAATGTAAGTTCGTCTTCAAATATTATTACAAAATCATCACTACCCACTGACGGAAGGTGATGAGTAATTACATGGGCTGATGTCTAGAGTTTTGACAGAGTTACATTAATTTTTTTCGGGGTTTTAAATTTGCATCTCCTTTCCAAAAATTGACCTGACAAGTAGAAAATGAATACATAAAACTAACCAGTGGATTTCCTAATTCAAAGCACACTTAAGTTCATCAGGCTCGAAACCTGTTGGAAAGTCTTCTCTCGAGGCAGAAGTATCCGAAGATGCACGTTCAAATCAGGGCGGTAAAAAGTAAATCCAAGCTATCGGAATCAAAGAAAGCAGTCAAGCAATCTCTGAATAAGACAGTGTAAACAGAATCCAGAATATAATCCATGAAGACAGTCAAGAAACAGTCTCTTCTTAAAAGTCAGCAAACGCGAACATTTTTTCAACATCTGAGACAGGAACTCTTAAACTATTCGTCCCTTCTAAATAATAGTAACCAGGAACATCAGATCATTTTTGCTCTCCTCACTTTAAAAAGTATTCAAGAATTCTATTTACCTAATTATTAATTAAAAGTCACTTGTGATTTAAGCGACCGAATTTCAAAGTTCGAAATTTGAATGCTATGTATATAATTTTTTAATTATTTTTTTACAGATAAATTATTTTTATTATTACTGTTTTCGTGGTAGAGGTGGTATATAGGTCAAATATACGTGCATATATGTATATCAAAATAAATAATTTTGCTTCATTTTTTAAGTGATACAGTACAAAGTCTTTAATCTGGACGTCCATAATCCGGACCTCAAAGCTACAAACTTTCTACGCATGCGTAAACGCATTATGCGTTTACGCATTTGCATAATACGTTTACTCATGTGCGTTTAATGTATAACGGACGGTATAAGCTAGGCTAAAATTATTTAATTATCTATTTCAGTTAATGTTGCAGATTGCGTTGTTCCTTAATCTTCTAATTGGATCCGGCTTATTATTTTTTGCAGACTGTTAGAGCAATTTTATAAAAAGTAAGCTTGAACTTTCGATTATGTCAAGAAGAGTTTCCGATTCTGGAGCTGCCAAAGGATCTACAAAGCGAAAGCATGTTTCGATGTCCATCAAACAAAAAGTGGAATTGCTGCAAAAAATGGATAAAGGCATGAATAAAGTGACAGAGAGGTTAGTGAAAACGAAAAATTTCGATTGACAAGTTAATCGGTATTCTAAGCACAGCAATTACAGGACTTGAACAGCGGAACTTTGTAACTGAACAAGAAATTATGTATGTTTATAGAATTAAAGAGAAAGTATTAGCACATAAAACGAAGCAACTTAAACAGCTTACATTGAAAGAAATGTTTAATAAAGTAAACAAATAAATATTAAGCCTTTTTTTTTTTTTTTTTTTTTTTTTTTTTTTTTTTGTAAATTTGGATACCCTTTACATCATAATTGCTCTTTATTTCATAAATTACAGTTTCATATTTTTAATTTTATAATTTCTGCATGCCAGCTTACCAGATTTAAATTGATGATCTATAATCCGGAATCGCCGAAGTTCCGACGAGTCTGGATTAAAGACTTTGTACTTTATATACTATTTTTACGATAAATAAAAACTCGGTATTCGTTTTTAAATGAAATATCTGGTTGTAACAAACTTTTCTGCCCAAAATCGTTCTTAATAAAGTGAGGAAAAAAATATGAAAGTAGTATCTTTAGTGTGGGTAGGAAAATCACCACCAAAATGTATGATTTTCTGCCAAAGTTTTCGCAGCATTTCAAAGCCCTATGGCCCAAAAACTTGGCGGTAGAGATTCCAAAAACAGATCAACGTCATTTCGGACGTACTGCGCAGAATAGAAAATGGTACCAGCATGATGTAGTTGCAGGTGTAAAAAAACATAGAAGTACCAAGGAACGATGTCAGGGCTGTGTGGTGAGTGTGGCAAAAGATCCCATTTGAGTTCAATCGGTGAATGAAGACACATGTAGTCCTGCATTATCGCGATGGAATATTACGTTTTTGCACTGGAACTCATTTCAATGTTTTTTCTTCATAGCAGCATCAACATGAATTAGCATCTCATTGTGTTCCTTACTGTCAGGGAGTTTACCTTTTTCAAGATACTCTTTGTGGATAATATCATGGCAATCCTACCAGATACAAAGGATAATGTTTTTGTTAGTCAAATCACACTTTGCGATGCTGACGGCAGGCTCAGAGAATGCCGACCAACTCGTTTTCGGGCTGTGTTGTTGAAGTGAATCCACTTTTCATCACTGACAATCCTGTCCAGAAGTTTGTCCTTGCATTAATATTCGATCAGATTAGTGCAGGCCCAAAAATGTATGTCCTTATTTGCTTGAATCAGCTCATGCGCCACCCAGCAATTCAACTTGTACGTCAAGTTAATGGGATGCATAGCACGACTAATGGACACGGCACTAACGGCTAACACCTTAGAAAGCTCTCGAGTACTGGCATACTGATCTTCTTCCACAAGGTGTCGCAGGCGGGCCTCATCAACATCAGTAGGGCGGTCAGAGCACTTTGCTTCTTGAATGTCATAGTTCTTTTTTAACTTTCAGTATCAAATCTTCACAGTGTTATATGATACAACATTAGTAAAGCTGTTCGCATGATTTGGTCACATTCTGTAGCTTTTCGCAACAGAACTGGAAGTATATGATGGTTCTAATGTAGTAGTGTGATAGTTCCATTTCAGATACCTTGTATTTAATGATAATGACAGTCTTTTACAAATTTCACAACCCAGTATTCTGAAGCAAGTCTCTCTCTTTCAAATGCCAAAAATGGTTTGACAAAATATGATTAAACACGTGAACGCGAACTGTTTGCACAAACGATATTTGCGGTGGCGGGAAACTGTTGTTAAAACCCGATAATAAATGTATAACCCTTCTAAATTATTTTGATGAAGTAGCCCCTTCTATTTATCTGAGGTGCGAATAATTCTGAGAACACTTTTTCCTTTTTTGATCTTCTTATAAAAGTCAATACAGTTTTCATCAAAATTTATTTTGGCGATTCACATACCCTTCAAAGTATTTACTTTAAACTGTCTTATCACTAATCCAAAAACTCTTCATTAGTGCTAAAAAATACTCACCCGGTTGCAGCATTCCTGCCAGGAAGACAGAAGAAAAACCCTGGCAATTTAAAAACATTTGAACAATAACCTGGTTCCTATTAAATAATGCAGTTATTACCATCCACTGGGCACATATTATTTTTTTACCATTCCAATATTTTTCTTCCGTGATATATTGTTTAAAGTAAACATATTCCTCATATATATCAATATCCAATAATTTATGATTTTTTATCATTTGATTAATTAACAAAAAAGTCTGTTTCACTTGACTCCAAGTTTCCATCTCCTGATACATTTTTTGTCCATTTCTCCAAATAAGTGAGAACAGTCTGATAAAACAAAATGTAGCTTTCTTCTTTCTTTTCTTTTTCACTTTTTTTTAAACATATTACTAAAAAAGGGGGGCAGAAATAAATATTAAATTAAACAGCTGTAAAATGTATTGTTGCCTGCGTACGGGTTCGTTTGAATTGAATGCACAAGTCCGATGAAAAAATGAACAAACTTTATTATTATCACAACAAATAAATCAAAATTCTGAAATTTCCCCAGATATTCGTGCAGTATTACAATATCTCACAGTAGATATCTTTTAACTACTCAAACGTTCAACAACTCAACTTAACTTAATTTAAAACAGCTAAAGAAAGCTAATCCGTGATTTCGCTTCAGTAAACAAGAGCAGTTTTCTAAACAAACTCTTAAAACAACAACAAACTAACTAACAACAGCTAATGAATTGAGAGGTTTTCCTCCTTTTATAAGATTTTAAATCGCGCGCGTGAATTTTCTGGAAATAAAAAAAAAAGAGATATTTATTTATTAAATATTAAATGCGCGTTCTTGTATTTAATTTTCCGGTTTAGCTTTCCTTTAATATTCATCACGCGCTGCATTGCGCGAGAAATAAAACAATTTTATTTATAATTCTAATTAACTAATTAAATACCAAATTCGTAACACTGCCCCCTTCCCAAGGACTGCACGTCCCGGGCAGTACAATCCCTGAACAGGAAGCCAAACTTATAACTAAAGGCATAAATGCAATAATAAACATTACATTACAATAACAAAAAAAAAAAAAAAAAAAAAAAGAGCAATAAATGCAATTAATCATATCAAATACTAAATACAAATAAAATGCTATTAAATACTAAATACAAATCAAATGCTATCAAATACTAAATACAAATCAAATCAAATACACATTTAGAAGCAAAAAGGACCATGGTCTTACACTATTTACAATTATTTACACTACGTACTATGGCCATAGTAATGAGCTAACCTGGTGTAATGAACGACTTTAGAGTTCGGAAACTTACGGATCCGAACCACGACGTCATTCAGCCTGCTTAGGACTGTGTACGGACCATCCCAAGGTGACTGTAATTTCGGGCAGATTCCTTTCCGTCGAGTCGGATTCCACAACCACACCTTGTCTCTTTCGTGGAATTGATGTTCGATTGCTCTTGTGCCGTATCGGGTCTTCATCTTCTCCGTCGCCAAGTTAACTCGCTCTCGTGCAAAGTTGTGCATCACTTCAAACCGGGCCTGGAGATTTTGAATATATTCCTCAGGCGGTGAAGGAGCATCCGGAGGGCGACCAAACTTGAGATCACAAGGCAGACGAAGGTCACGACCTAAGAGCATCTGTGATGGGGAATAGCCGGTAGTCTCATGAACAGCACTGCGGTAAGCCAGTAAACACAGCGATAATTTCTTGTCCCAATCCTGCTGGTTTCTGGAAACCACTAATGAGAGGTTAGTAAGGATGGTTCGGTTGAACCTCTCTACCATGCCGTCCGACTGGGGATGTAATAGCGTCATTTGGGTTTTGTCAATGCCGAGTAGTTTGCAGACTTCTTTGATTATTGCTGAGGTAAAATTCCTTCCCTGATCGGAATGTAACTGACGAGGCACTCCGAACCTGGAAATCTAGTGCTGTATCATGGCGAAGAACTCTTTTCTGGTGATACAGTAATTTCTCTCCGGTTTAAACAGGCACTTGCTCCAGTAAGCTACTACACGTGCTTGGCCGTCTATTTTTTGGGACAAAACAGCACCGACACTTTCATTGCTCGCGTCCGTGTCGAGAATAAATGGTCTGTGGAGCTGAGGATACGTCAGGATTGGAGCAGATGTTAAAGCTTCCTTTAAGCTGTTAAATGCATCCTCGCATTCTTTTGCCCACAAGAACTTTCGTTTGCTCTCTGTCAGCTTGTGAAGGGGTCTTGCGATGGAAGAAAAGCGCTTCACGAATCTCCTATAGTAGGTGCAAAGCCCTAGAAAGCTTCTCAGCTGATGGACATTTTCGGGACGTTTCCAGGATTTAACCGCTGATACCTTTTCAAGATCCGTGCACACACCTTCCGCAGAGATTACATGTCCGAGGTAAGTCACTTCCTGTCTGAATAATTTGCATTTAGGGGGACTCAACTTTAAATTCGCTTCTTTCAGTTTTCTAAGCACCTTTTTAAGATTTTCTAGATGTTCTTAGTCTTTCCGACAATGATGATATCGTCCAGGTATATCAGACAGGCCTCGTAGGAAAGACCTTTCAAAACAGTTTCCATTAGGCGTTCGAATGTAGCCGGTGCATTGCAGAGTCCAAACGGCATCACCTTGAACTGCCAAAGTCCTTGTCTAGTAGTAAATGCAGTCTTTTCTCGGTCTTCAGGCTGTATTTCTACCTGCCAATACCCACTCTTTAAATCAAGTATTGAGAACCACTTGCTTCCAGAAAGAGTGTCTAGAATGTCGTCAATTCTAGGAAGAGGGTAACTGTCTTTCTTCGTAGCATCATTCAACTAGCGATAGTCAACACAAAATCTTGTTGAGCCGTCTTTCTTTCTGACAAGAACGATGAGAGATGCTCATGGACTTGCTGAAGGATCGATGACATCGTCTTCTTCCATATCCTTTAAAAGTGTTCGTACCTCTTCCTGTTTAGCAAACGGTAGACGTCTTGGATGTTGCTTGATCAGGGAATGACCGCCGATATCGATTCTATGTTGTGTCAAACTGGTTCGACCCACGTTAGAAGACGAGCGAGAGAAAACAACTTGAAGATCTTTAATGACGCGATCGGCAGCATTCCTCTCTCCATCATTTAATTGCACATTCTGCAATAACTCCAATATAATGCTCGCTGAGGACACAGATTCTGGGATGTTACTCTTTCTTTCAACGCTGGTTACTGGAGTACATGCTGCAACCACTTCACCTTTCTTAATAACTCTCGCCTTTTCAGTTATATTGGCAACTCTCACCGGGATAACCGTTCTCGATAGGTCGACGAGTGTTGAGGCTATTAGTACTCCTTTCGGACTGTTACAGTTATTGGGATATTCTATGATGCCGTAGCGGAAATCTCTGTTTTCGGCTAAGGATCCAGGAAGTAAAAACTCGGTTCTTGCGGGTATTGTGATATCATCTTGAGCTATAATTTTGTGGATAGATTTAACATCTTCATCATTAACTCCAAATAACGCTATGTCCTCAGACGCAGAATGGAATTCGTTATTTTTAAAGTCCAAGGAAAAATTGTATTTCTTTAGAAAGTCCAATCCGAGTATGCAAGGATCAGTGATCTCTGCTACATATGCTATGTGATGGTAAGCGGCACTTCCAAACGTGATGTTAACATTTAATTTCCCGTCAGTGTCAATCTTCTCCCCGGACACAGTCTGGAGTATCCCTGGTCTGAAGCATAACACAGCATAATAATCTGAAGCATAATAATGTCCATATTCTTGACATTTATAGCATTGAATTACGCGTTTTTTCGGGGCAGACTTCTCGATCTTGACATTAACACTTAAGATATTGTTGAGTCCATGAATTGCACGTCCTTCCTTCGTTTTCTTCAGCTCCAACAGGAAAATCGGAAGTTTCTCGATAGCATCTCCTCTTCGTCTGGAAAACTGCTTGACTTATCGAGAATTTCCTTCTCTCCAGATCTGCCTGGATTGTTTCTTCCTTCATCGTCGATGGGAGGCCCTTAAGAATAACCTTAATAGGTTTTTCGCTGAGTAACTGGAAAGTATGAAATGGTATATTTCTTTTCTGCAAAACCAGAGTTGCTTTTCTGTAATCGTCTACTGACTTTAAATTAACATATAGTAGTTTCATTTTCATATCAGCTTCGAATTCTTCACTGCAGGTATTGATAAGGATTTCATGAATTTTAGGCCAATCGACTTCGCTTTGCTGGAAAACTATTGGGGGGTGCAGCTCCTCCTTCTTCTTCCATACCTTCTACTTCACTTAGCTGCTCAAATCGATTTTCCGTCGTAACTTCCATTGGAGCTTCGTTTTCTGATACTTTCGCGGTTTTCTTAGGAGAAATCCATTCTTGTTCCCTGCTGTCTGTTCCTCTTTCAGTTATCTGCCCTGGATACAATTTTTTCGTGAATGTCTCTACATCCATCTCACCCTTAGTTCTTTTATGAAAGTAATTGCAAATTACGTCAAATCCAAATTTCGCAATATGGTCTCGGATTTCTTCTTCAGAACATGACTTGAATTTTGGGATGTCCTCATCATTTCCCATTGATAAATCTTCTGGTGTCTGTTCATCAGTAGCTTCTCCATTCGGTGTTTGAATGTCTCTTTTTTCCTTACCAGGTTTAACATCTTTCTTCTTACTTGGTTGTTCGCTTTCCGTACCTGACATAGTTTTCGCCTTTTTCGCTTTACTTTTCTTTTCTTTGGCCATAAGGATGAAATCCTCTTTCTTCAATGGATAGGTCTTGTTGGTTTTGGACGAACGCTCGCTTCGGTAGTCCTCTTCATCAGAACTATCGAGTGGTGTCCTATAAAAGGACATTTTTGTTTTTCGGTTTCGCAAATCAATGACTTATTTATAGACACAAAAAAATTTTGACAACCTTAATGAATTGAGAGGTTTTCCACCTTTTATAAGATTTTAAATCGCGCGCGAGAATTTTCTCGAAATCAAAAAGAGATATTTATTTATTAAATATTAAATGCGCGTTCTTGTATTTAATTTTCCGGCTTAGCTTTCCTTTAATATTCATCACGCGCTGCATTGCGCGGGGAATAAAACAATTTTATTTATAATTCTACTAACATTAACTAATTAAATACCAAATCCTTAACAGTATCCTTAGAACATATGTAATGCAACATTGATAATTAAAAATATATGTCGTTTCCAAGAGGAAAACCAAATTATACGTCATCATTTCGACAGACTTTTTTAATTTTTTTTAACCCTTATGCAAAATCAAAATGACCATGAAGTAAAAATTGAATGATATAAAGAAGAAACAAAAGAAAGAAGATTTTAGATGGATATATCTACAGTGAAATTAAGCAAATGACAAAATCATTGTCTTTAGCTACTGTGCAATAATGTGTGGGGGATGATATGTATTAACGCATTTAATGCGCTGTTGATAATTAAAAGAAGATATGTGTATATTATAAATTCAAATTATCAGTCCAAATTAATATATCAATTAAGAATTGCAGTGTTGTCTGTAAATGAAAGTCTGAACTGCAACTGTGAGCACAAATTCTGTGTATGTTGGAAGGCTAGAGAGAGAAATACAACAATGAGAAACAGAATTTCCTTACTACAATTTTCTAAAGTAAACGCTAGATGGGGAATCCCCTGTTTATGCATCTCTTAACTTACGCTTGTATTCTCACTTTGCAATCTACATTATTTAAATAAATATATGCATTTAAACACTTACGATCTCGCACTACTGTTTTTAGGGACGAATGCTATAAATTCGGGACCGAAAAACAAGTTGTAAAAATTCGGGACATGTGGTCACCTTACTTGTGATGCAACCACACATTGCATCATCTTATATTGGTCGAAGAATAGGTCTCACCACTTTTCAAAAACCAATCAGAAACATGACAGAAATTAAAATTACACAACATGTTTTCACTTCTTTGTCCCAGTAGAGAGACTCATCTAATTTTTCACTCTTGCATTTTATTTCTCTGCCAAGTCCAGAAGCAATCGGAACAATAAATCATAATAAGAAAGACTGATACCGCTTATAGCTTAGAGCCTTTCATAGATCCTTATTTCAGAATTTCTAGCTATTTGTTATACATTACATATTGTTTATCTAGTTCTCTCTAAATGAGGAATATCGAATTAAGAAAGTGCACCCCCAAACAAAATTAAAAATAAGCAAGTTTTTTATATTAATCATAAACATGCATTACTAAATGCAAAATTTACAAAAATGTTAAGAAAATAATTTCAAATCTGTAGATGGAAAGATTCTGTAAATATAACTCTTATATTTTCCCCATAATTAAAAAATTCCAGTTAGTAAATTATTCATTGTGCTTTAAGTAAATTACAGCAAAATCTTCCTTACTTTTATATGCAAAAATCGCAGAAGCATTCGAGAATGAATTTAACAAGCTGTATCACCTTTTAGTGTCTAATGAGAAATTTAAACAAAAAATTAAACCAAATTACTAACAACTATAAAACAAAGCCTTCGGGCGATTTATGTTAATGATACGATATAACAATAAAATTTGTAGTTCACTCCATTAAAAACGTTTTTTATGCATATTTTGGAACTGTTGCACTTAAGACTATGAAGCTTCGTGTATTTAATTAAATAAAGTACAATGAATGTTTCACTAGCTGGAACCTTTGCTCTACATATAATACTAAAAAAAATAAGATTTTATTTGCAGGAAACACTCCCACTCAAAATGTTTAAATTATTTTCATAAAATCCTTTACCTTATTTTTGAGAAATTGTAACTGAAAGAACTTATCTACGATTAAAATTGAAAAAAAAAAAGTGAGAAGCTTCTTTCCTTAACAACTCTGTATTTATGCAATCATTAAAAATCTTGTAACATGTAAATCGAAATTAATATGCCTGATACAATGTAACCCTTAACTAGTCACTTGGCACACCAAATGTGCATTGATAATAAATTCTTTGAAAAAATGTAACCTTGAGGCTTTTATGTCCCCTTCCTTCATGTCATGATCATACAGTTAACTACAATTTTTTAGAGTGAAAACGTGATAAAGTACATGCACTGCCGTTGCCCAGGATTCGAACTTACGACCTCCTGATTGTAAGCCCTTTGGACTTTCCAGCTACACGAGGAAGGAGCATAAAAGGAGGGAGAAAAACTAAACAGTTTTCTCCACTTTAAGGGTGACTGGAAAAGAGGAGACCTAACCACAAATACTGGTGGTGACAAGTTATCGTCAACTACATTTAATTTGGGAAGCACTATAGAGTCATCTGGAATTTAAGGCAGAAAACATGATAAATCTCCTCAGTGGCCTTACCGGGATTTGAACTCCATACCTCCCGATTGCTAAGTGGGCGTATTTTCCAGTTATACCACGAAGGCATACGATAAGGAGGGAGAAAGACCTTACAGGGTATGTTCAAAAAAATATTATAATGCTTTAATTTTTCTGTTGCAGGTGGCTTTCCTCTCTATTGGGATTCTGACCATGGTCTTGGTGGTTGCTCGGCATTTCGTCATCTTAGTGATCGTTTGCCTGTTCCTAGGATTGTTTGACGGTTGCTTCATATCACTATTGGGGCCGATAGCTTTCGACGTTGTGGGACAAAAAGGGGCATCACAGGCGATTGGTTTCTTACTAGGTTTCTGTTCTGTTCCTCTGACTGTGGGACCTCCTGTCGCTGGTAAGTTGCAAGCTCCAAAAATTTTCAAGCCATGGTAACCAGCTGCTCTGTTTCGTAACCAGTCCTGCCTTGTTGTATCAGATAAGAACTGGTTTTTTTACACATTTTGGGTTTTTTTTTATTTTTATTTTTTTTTATATACTTCCCACATTTGGTACATAGTTTCCATTTGATTAAGTTAAATAAATGAAGCACATTCCTGATATAACACCATCTGTTAGCCTGTAGATCTGGATGTAATGCAAATCTTTTCTGCTTTCCCATTTTGGAATGAGATATTGAAGAAAACAGAGATTACTGCTGAAAACCAAATACTGCCTGAGGACATTTTCATACAAAAATATATCCTCTTGTCAAATAAGCAATATTTAAGGAAAAAATAATAAAGAAATTCATTTGTAGTATGGGGTGGAGCACACTTTTGGAAATCAGATTTGAAAGAATGTGATAAGTTATCTTATCATTATTTATTTAATATTATATTAAATATCCGAGAATTTACTTTTTAAAATAATATTGTCGAAATGTCCACCTTTATGTATTGGACGCTCTTACAACCAAGCACATGAAGAGACGCCGACACACAGCGCGCAGACATTTCGCTACTATTTCTGCCTGAATATTTCATTTCAATTGAGTTACTCTTGTTGGTTTATTTCTGTATACACATTTTCTAAAATACCAACCCCGCTCATTAAAAAAAATCTGCGAGTGAAAGATTTGGACTTCTTGGAGGCTATGGAATGTAACGTTTATGAGAAATCAGTTTACAGGAAACATTTCTTCAATGGTATATCATGTGACACCCTTTGCTATGTCCAGTTCCTTTTGTCAGTCTTCATATTTTGGCAGCTTTGAGCAATGTCTTGCACATAAAGCTGAATTTACAAAACCAGTGATCCTGAGCAAAACTCATACAGAAGCTTCCTGCCACATAATTTTTTCAATCTAGTAAATATTCTAGAATTGAAAATATATGTTAAAGTTTACATATTTGAAATACCATAGAAGGGTCAGGACACTTCCTTGAAAGAGAAGGATCAGTGTACATGCCCAGTTTGCCCTTGGAAAGCAGGAAATCAAATCCTGCTTACATGTTACCTTTGCCTACCGAATAGTATGGTCATCTTACCTGTTTCACATTTATAGTGGAACTAGTTTCTTCAAATTTCCTTCCCCACGATTTAATGAAATGAACACTGGGGTGTACGAATAGTGTTGTATGACTCGTAGTGTAACCGATACAGAGGTTGAATATCTAAAAAATAATTGTAACTTTTTAGAAAGCTTTTACATAAAAAAAAGGCACTGTTCACATGTGAAGCATTCTGTAGTCACTCCCAGAAAACATTTTATCTTTATCAACCGACCACAACCTCTCTCCAGAACAGATTTTAGGGGTCAAAACAAACATGGTTACCATTTACAAACACTTATAGCCCACCATATATAATGCTTATATGTTCTGAGTGACAAGTGAGAGTCCAAATACAGTGCTGATGCACAAACTATATAAATTTGGTAACAATAATATTGAAAACAAATAGTCGCAGAAAAAAATTTAAGTACGACCAGTAGGAACGAATAATTAATTTGCTTTTCGAAAAGTTAGACTATGTCAAGTTCAAAGCAAAACCATTCAAACTCTTAAGTTTAAATTATGAGAAAGTAACAATTAACTTCATTAGCGAAGTGTTAACATTATCTCCCTTACAGAGAGAGATACTAGATTCAAGTCCTAGTCTTCAACTGCAACACAAGTTGGTCGTAATGAACAACTATAACCACTGAATTAATTTTCAAATTACTGTATCTTAAAATGACATGCATTATATATACAGTTAAAAGTCGTTAATCCGGACTCGTCGGTTCCGGATTATAGATCATCAGTTTAAATCTGGTAGGATGGCATGCAGAAATTATAAATTAAAAGTATGAAACCGTAATTTATGAAATAAAGAACAATTATGATCTAAAGAGTATCAAAATTTACAAAAAAAAAAAAAAAAAAAAAAAAAAAAAAAAAACTTAATATTTATTTGTTTACTTTATTAAACATTTCTTTTAATGTAAGTTGTTTCGTTTTTTATGTGATAATACTTTCTCTTTAATTCTATAAACAGACATAATTTCTTGTTCAGTTACAAAGTTCCGCTGTTCAAGCCCTATAATTGCTATGTCCAGAATACCGACTAATTTGTCAATTGAAATTTTTTTCGTTTTCAATAACCTCTGTGTTACTTTCTTCGCTATCGGAACCGAATTATAATGACGAGGAATTTGATTTAAATCATATCAAAGACGGAGTACATCGAGATGAAATACTACATTTAGTAAGGAATTATAAGCCAAATAAAAACATCTGCCCAGAAGATAAGGGATAAGGATAGTGCTGACAGATCAACTTCCAATTCATTGCGCGTCGCGGCGTTTCCCCCTCCCCCCCGCAGAGCTGCGTGAAATTGATAAAGAGATTTCGGAATGGTTAGATAAACAAAGGATATGCCTTTATCCTTTTTTTGCAGCAATTCCACTCTTTATTTAATGGACTTCGAAACATACTTTCGCTTTGTAGATCCTTTACATATTAGTAAATATATATCGGAAATTCTATTTGACATAATCGAAAGTTCAAGCTTACTTTTATAAAATTGCTCTAACAGTCTGCAAAAACTAATAAGCCGGATCCAATTCGAAGATTAAGGAACAACGCAATCTGCAACATTAACTGAATTAGATAATTTTAGCTTAGCCTATACCGTCCGTTTTACATTAAACGCGCATGCGTAAACGTATTTTGAGCATGCGCACACGCATATTCGCAGCCGTACAGTTCTTACACGCATGCGCAGAAAGTTTGTAGCTGAGGTCCGGATTATGGGTGTCCGAATTGACTGTATATGATTTTTATGCAGCACTTGCTTTATCTTACGTATATTTTGCTAACTGTTTATAAATCAGATTTTTTTTAATTTCTAGGTCTTTTATATGACTACATGAAAAATTACAATGTAGCTTTTCTGGCAGCTGGTGTACCTCCCATTGTTGGCGCTTTGCTGTTATGCCTTATTCACAGAATACGCACTGTAAGTACTCATTTCATAGTATTTACAGATAGATATTAAATACTGCATTACGTCTGAGATATTCTTCGCTGCGAAAGTATAATTAGTTCTTTTGAAATTTGTTTATGGGCTACTGACACAGAATAGCTGCAGGCAACAAAACTGTAGCCAGACATTTTTCCAGGAAAAAGATATATTTGCTATAATGTTTAGCTGTGCACCTCCCATTTTTGTTTCAGTCAGCCACACTGAACATATATATATATGTATGGTGTGGCCAATTGCAACGAAAAAGGGAGGTGCACAACTAGATGTTATAGCAGTCCCTTATACAAAATTTCAATGCTTTGCTACAACGTTTCAACTTTCAACATAGTGGGTATAGATATTTATATCCACCACGCACACACTCTGCCTCACCTGGTTCAGTGAGCTCTATTTTTTTTTCTTTTTCCTTGTATGAAGTAAAGTAATTATGAAACATTTCCTGTACCATATTTCAACGAAAATATCCATTCAGAAAGTTCTCCATTAGAATTTTTTTTTTGACATCTGTACATACGAGTAGAATAAAGGATTCTTTTCCCCCTAAAAATACATTCAGAAGGAATTTTTTATGCGATGTCTGTAATATGTATCTAGCATAACTCGGAAAAGAGTAGCCATAAAATGTAGAAATTTTACATATAGGACTACTATAATATCTAGTTGGGCACTTCCTTTTTTCATTACAATCAACTGCTGGTTAAGGTTTTTATGCCTTAGTTAATATGCGTGCAGAATTTTCCACAATTTAAAAGTTCAAGTGGCGCTAGGTCTAATGAGGCCTCCAGTTGGAAGAACAGTGAATTAGGTCGGTTGGTGGACCAACCTCAGTGTATTTTTGCTCAGTGGGACAGAAAAGTAACTTCCAGTTTTGTGCACATTTTTATCTTCCTGCACATTGGCCAAATTGCTTGTTTTTCTCCTAGAAAGTTTCATTTCAATCACATTTTTTTAAACTGTTATTTGGCGTTAGGTTTTTCTGTACGTTACATATTTTAATGATGATGCAGGAAAATATAAGCCTAGCAATAAATATTATTCACAGAACTTGCTTTGCATCACAATTCTTTAGTTATTGGATGGTAACATCATCCCGTGTTAAGAATATAAAGCAGTTAGTCTAGATCCATCCATGTCTTCCAAGCTTTTCCTAATCAAGAAACACCTTTTATGTTATAAAGCAACACTAGATTGAACTGTTTTAAGTTATAATAACTGACAACACAAGTATATTAGATAAACAAAATAAACATTTATTCCATACTTACAGCAGAAATACTTTATTAAAAAAATATGAAACTAAATAAATGAAACAAATAACGGAAAAAATATTTCATTTTCAATGACTGCATCTTCTCATTACAAATTCTTCTAATGGTAGGTACAATGTTCTAACATCAGAAGCAACATTAAGCCAGTTTATGTGTTTGGATTTTGTTGCAGCTTAATATGAAAGACTTGCCTTGCTCAAGTAAGTTGTTCAAGAAGTATCCGGCTTGATAGATTATAGCAAGCAAAGTAGGGGTAAAGGAACTGATGCCTTCATGAAGGACTTTCTAAGGTAAGACACCCATTACACATGGGGAAACCACGAAAACATCAATGCAGCTAACCCAATTGCCTGAAATCTAAATCAGGTCGGAGTTACGAGTGTTTAATGATTTTACCACTCGGCCACTAGTGAGCTGTGTTAAAGAAGGAAGTAAAATAGGAAAAATTTTGCTAAATTGGGATATTCTTCTGACAAACTTGACCAAAATTCAATTAACAGTTGTTCTTTAAATTTTTGTTTTAAGATGAAATCAGTAGTTAAATTAATCGACCTGCTTTATAATTATTCTCTTCTTTGGTGATTGTGGAAGTCTAGGAAATGCTCGTCTAGATCACATTCAGTGTGTAACAGAACTGATGGTTACAACATTAAGGGGTGATAAGCTATGGTAATAGTAACAATATTCATAATACAGTTTGTGGTGGAATATGAATGCAGAAACACAGTCAGTACACAAAATATTATTCAATATTTAGAAATATTGTATACAGCATTTGTATTGAAATAAACAGCAACTGCAATACTGGATCTCGTTTATGTGATGCAGACTGACTTTCTTGAATGTTAGCATTGCTATGTGCTCAATAATCGCTTCATTATCCTTGTGATGCATGTATTGTAGTTGGTGGTTTTTATCTGCGATTAAAGTAACTTCCCGTTCCCTGTGCTTACTGTGTTTCCATATTCACATCTTACAGACTTGACTATCAGTTCTGCTGCAACGTGTATAATGGAAAAAGGATTGCTGTTACACTGACGTGGCATTTTTAGTTAACATGTATCAAAATAAAACTCGGCTAAATATGTGGACATAATGTATTTTAATTAAGCTGCAATAATGTATACATACTTTACAGACGCCTACCATTTCCCTTGAAGATGATAACGGTGAAAAGGAAAAAGACACTGCATCTAACTTATTGACATGTGATGGTAAGTTTTTTCTTTGATTAATCATACACTTTCAACAATATTCTGTTTTTGATAATTAAAATGGGAGAGAAGTGTTGCAAATAATCCAGACAATTAGAACAAAAATACATAAGATTATTCAGTGCAACATAGCTGTGACAATAGAATTTCGTACTTTCTTTTTAAAATGGCCATAGCATAAAAATATGAGGTGATATTTTTAATTTTCATGTTACAAACTGGGTGATTAAATTCGCCAATTTTAGCGATTAAGCACACTGGCCACTTTAATGTAGAAGTACCCAGAATTCTAGGAAATTAGAGGTGTGGCAAGTGTTTCCAAATCTAATTGTGGAAATAAATGATTCATGAGGTTCAAAATATGCAGAGTACCAAAACGTTCATAACACGCATGACATACAGTAATCCACATGCCCAGTACTGTTCTCACAGACCCCAATTATGCACACAATACATTTACTATATTTCCCTTCAACTGTATTGTCAGAATTAGGCTAAAACGTCTGAATCCTTTATTTTCATATATAGGGTCGAAGGACAGCGAGTATATGGTAAATGTGCAAATCAGTTTACAATCCAGTTTATGATTATTAGTCCAAAGGCGTATTTTGCCCAGAAGGGCTATTAATTTTATTTTAGCATTTTGCGTTGAAATCTATAAATGACAGATCACTTTTCAAATTGCTGCCACCAAATATTACCGCTTTGTATCATATTTAAAGAAAGTAAGTAATGAAGAACCTACATGAATGTATGTATGCTTCTCGCATTGCGATACCTAGATCCATCAAATTTTAAATAACCGAATACGGGCATCTGGAAGATTTAATTTGTAATTTGAGATTTCTTTTATTACAGATTTCATAATTTGTAAAGCATTTATTTGATTAAGAAATTCGACAATTTCAAAGTGTGTGATGGCAGCGCTGTATGAGAAAAAAACATTTTTATCTTCAATTCATGAGACTGTGTATCAGAAATTCTAAAGATATGTTAATTTTAAGATACTGCTGTTGATTTTCTGTATAGTATGTTGAATTGAATTTTGTGTTTTAAGTGTGAAGAGCATATTTAATAAATAAAGGTAACACAAAAGTTAAAAAAGCCCCTTGGGTGTAATGTCAGAACTTTTATTTAACATTGGTTTACACTTTATTGCATTATGCATGTTATGTAAATCCACGACAGATATATGTAGACCTAGGCTTCGTCACTTCGTACATTATCAAGAAAACTTGCAACTTTGACCTTAGTTTAGCACATGTAGTAACACTTCATAATCAATCCAGTTGCTGGTACCAACTGTCAGAATTTTGGCATGATATATTAATACTGAAAGTTAGATTTTAAAAATAACGCCATCTCAGTGTAAAAATATTAATTGTTAAATAAAAATTGCTCTTTTACAGATGTCCTATTACGAATACCAGAGAAGGATATACTGAACAGAAGCAAATTAGATGATGATGACGACTTAACAACGAATGAACGTTCTCACCTTCACGAGGCATCCCAAATATTTACAATACGACCGCCATCACAAAATTCTCAACTAGTATAACATTATGTCTGATAACATTGAACAATTTAGAACAAGAAATGACTCTTCTTGTTGCTTAGTTCCAAGAAGATATGAAAAAGTGCATATATTGAGCTGATACTGCCTTGAATTAAAGTGATAAATGTATTTAGAAGGTTGCTGCAAATGCCATCCATCATACTCTTTCTATATATGTATATTGCCAAATTTTCTGTATAGTATGTTTATATAGCAACTATATTGAAATATTAAGAATATGGATTCATAATTGGGAGTTGATGAAAATTCTCCATTAAAACAGCATGTCAACCTTCGGGAGAAAAAAAATTACACACTGTGCACAAAGCACACAAGTCACTTAGAGTATGACACATAAACAGATCGATTAAAAAAAATGGCAGTAAAAGTGTTTTCACATAAAATTTTAAAAGCAAATCTGGTTCAGATTACATATTACTTATTTGAAATCAATTGATTTTATTCCTTAAGTTTTAGATATACACAAATATACGGCATATATTTCCTGTTCCTACAGTATAACAAGTGCCAAAAATTAATTTTTTTGCACAAAAGTTCACAGGCTTGAATAGCAGAACAGTTTAAGAGAGCGATTTGGTAATATGATGGCATCTTAACGAATATTAATATTTAACATCAAGGTCGCAAATGTTTTTTAAATAACAGATTTAACAGAATAGTGGCACAAATACCTTTCATTACTAAGTTACTTTTTTTCTTTTGCAAAATCATCTATGATTTATTAAGCAATAGTATTCTACATGCAGTTCATTTTACTTAAGTTATTCTGCATACATTTCTTCCATTCAGAATTCTTCTGTTTCTCATAAGTTCAACAGCTTACTATCTACAGAATATCATTATATTTTTAAAATCTTTTTACTGCTTTTGAAAATGTAAATATTGGGAAAAATAAAATTTCAATCACAAAGAAATTCTTAAAAAATATTTACAAATTTTTAATTTACATTGTCTTTTTATTAACATGTTTTAGAGAAAACTCATTTTTAGATATTTCTATATTTTTCAATTTATGGTACTTCATAAAATAAGAATGAAATCAAATTCTTTTCGCGCATTTCTTTTCAAGTAAAAATGATTAACTTCTTTACAAGGTTAAAAAAATCATAGAGTTTTGAGCTGTGCTTCTTATCAAATACTATTATTCTATTTAAAAAAAATAATTGTAAACTAACAATTTTGTATTTACTTATAATATACAATTTTTTTTTTTTTTTTAAGTGCATATTTGAAATGTTATATTAGTACGTACGAAGCAACAAAGTCGCTCTGCTCATGTGTTATACCTTTTATTTTCTACTTTTGTACTTTAAGACATACATGCAAGTGTGCCTTAATATTTGTGTTTATTTATTTCAGTAGGATGTATTTTAATTATTAAAAAATTACCTTTTAATAAATGAAAAATCTCATTTTTGCTATTTTTCCTTTTTACACTTTGTTACATGCATGACTGAATTTGAAAAGGTTTACTCTTTTTTCAGTACTAAAAATCTACTCTTTAAATTAAATTCAGTAACTTTACCTATAAAAGACCCAAACATTATGTTTGTTGCTAAATCTACAAGCAGTTTGATAAGACCACAAATCTTTGAAAATCGATGAAGTTCTGAATGAATCGATGAAGATTTTCATTTCAGAATCCATTTTTACAAACTTTCCTATCATTTAAAGAAAGTTGCATTCTTATTAATTTGATATTAAATTATTTAGCATCTTCTGTGTTCTGTCAAATCTGATATACAGAAACTACATAAAAAATTACTTATCAAATACTCTGATCCTTAAACAGAATAAGCCAGAGCCTACAATATCTTATTGTGAGTGGATGTTTAATGAAAATAAGGAACAATTCTATATAATTACAGAGCTGCGACTGAATTCTGTGTGAATTCGGAAAGAATTTAACATAAGCAGGTACAAATTACAGGAAGGATAAACCATTTAGTCGAACTTTAGAATTGTAAGCAGACAGACATCTTTCACTTTGCTTAAATTTAATGTTCCAGTTTAAATAATAATGGATGATGCTAATGATATGCATTAGTATGACAGTATGTGTGAGATCAAAGAATTAACTTATGACATACCAACATCCCCCCCCCACACACAGAAAATTGGTTTTAATATGACTATCTTTTTATTAACCTGACATAGGCTTTTAATACGATTATAGAATTTTTTATTAACCTGACAATGGCTTTTAATAGTTTTACTCACTTCATATGAAATTCATACATGGCATATCTATATTATTAAGTCCTA
This sequence comes from Stegodyphus dumicola, assembly GCF_044657685.1. NCBI lineage: Eukaryota > Metazoa > Arthropoda > Arachnida > Araneae > Eresidae > Stegodyphus > Stegodyphus dumicola. Next base: position 222,907,282 of record NC_140773.1, on the reverse strand, counting down.
ATCTACACTGCTGACTATGACAGAGCTTAAAATTCAAATGAAGAATGACTTCTTTTACCTAGATATAAGATTTCTATTTAATATATATTTGTCACTAGTTCTTCTCTGTAAGAAACTTTTCCCTTCAATGAATTAAAACACGATTTTCATTGAAAATACAGCAACCTAATTCATTGTACAAACAAGATAATGAATAGTATGCTGGATACACATACACTGACAAGAAAAAAATATTATGACCATCCTCACATTTTTCAATGAACTCATCTGGATGATGTGGAGGGTATGTGATTAAGTAGGAATTGTACTGAACTGCAGCTGAAGAAAGAAATGAATCTTTGCACTTACTTTTGAGAGTGATGGGAAGGGCTGCTGATCTAAGCGAATTTGATAGAGGGCAGATTGTAATGGCCCAAAGACTCTGAACAAGTAACTGAAATGCACAACTTGAATAAAATTTACCAAACAATTCAGTTATTTTTAATTTTGGAAAGAGGGAAGCTACCCTTAAACTCATTTGAAATAATAATTAGTAAAAACCGTTAATTTGGTACTTTTTTATATTTTAAAAAATACATTACGTTACTTTTTTACAGCACCACCATTTCATCTGAAAGTCTATCGTTTTCATCAATCAGCCCCTATAACCTCTTTCCCCAATTATCATACAGCTTGTGTTTAATAGCTATTATTTAATCAGACATAATTTATCTAATACAATTTTGAACATATTTTTGCACTCCATTCACCAAACATCACTACTAACATATGTATGCTATTCAGAAAAAAAAAAACTGAAGTTTTAGAATAAATAAATAAATTAAAAAAAAAATTAACATTTTTTATTACTTATGTTTAAAAGGCACGTTATTCAGCTATTTTTTTTACATAATCTCCATATAATTTAAGACACTTATAATGCATACTTGCCAACCTATGACAAAAAACTTTTTAAATAAGGAAAATATAGTTTTTAATAATGAATTAACATTAAATAGTAACTAATTCTTATGCAAGCAATGCAAAAATACCTTACACATAAAAAAACATTTTTATTACTTGCATTGTTTAAGAAAACAAAACAAAACAAGAAAAAAAACCTTTAATCAGTTTTTGTACAAATGGTATAAACAGTGGCGGATTTTGCTTTCTTTAAGAAAGAAACTTCATAATTTTGTTCATAGCAATTGCCACGTAGGCCTGCTTTCACTAATAAAAGTTTTCTAATGTGTCATCACTAATATTAGATCTAAATTTAGTCCTCGTTTTCGCAACAACACTGAAAATCCTCTCACACTCTGCATTACTATGGGGAACTGTCAAGATGGCCAACATAATTCTAGACAGTTCTTTATATTTTAAAATTCCATCAGCATCTTTCAGTTTTCCAATTAAACTCCACTGGGTGTCAATCCTAGCTGATTTTATAACTTCATCCAAGTTTTCTAATTGTAAACTGCTATTATGCAGCTGTTGGACCTGTTTCAATTTTTCCTCCTTTCAAGATTATAATAAATATCAACAATGTGTTCATCCACATTCATTGGTAAAGAAGCTACTCCTTTTTCAGCTGCTAAATTTAAGAGGTGACAGGTGCACCTCATAATCTGCAAATCTGAATTTTTCTTTCTGAAGATGCCTGCAACACCAGTCTTCAAGCCTACCAATACTGGTGCATTATCGGCACCTACTGCTAAGCAATTATCCAGAGGGACTGCATTTTCTTTTAAAGTTTTAATAATTAGCTGTGCTATATTAAAGCCTGTCAAATGTCCTTCCAAAATGGGGACAGAAAGTAAACTGCACTCAATTTCTCAAGACTCTGGATTAAAAAAAGAAACAACAATTGGATACAGTTTTGAATCGGTATTATTGCTTCCATCCGTAGAGAGGCAGAACGGAGCTGTTTTAATGCGATCAATAACTGAAGATTTATTTTTCAAATCCATTTCTTTAACAATTGCACCTCTTTTGGTTCTTGCACTTAAGTATTTCTTAGCGATTTCACTATCAGGAAACATTTTTCTAAATAAAGCTGCAGCATGATCCGATGCATTCAGTGGCAGGTTGTGCTCCAGTAAAAAGGCAGAGAACAGACATTCTGCATTAATAACTTTTCGTTTTTTTTTCCCAAAACAGCTCATGTTGCCCTTGTGTTTTTGTGTACGCACATGTTTGAGACCATCCGCCCTTCCACCATGCGAAATCGAAAAATCGCAACGACAGGCGGTACACATTGCAAATTTATTACATTTCCTTGAGGAAATAATGGAAGGAAAGTCAACTGTGTACGATTTTTGAAACATAAACGAGTATTTCACCTTTCTCGCAGACATAACAAAAGATGATAATTTCTAAAACTATTTCCCAAAGGCACGTGTACTCACACAACTCAGGACAAAATGACCGAAATAACTAAAGAACATCCAAATAACAGCTTGTTTTGTCCTCATTGGCTAATATATGTCAGATGACATGCAGTGGAGCACGATGCCCATTGGAGAACTGGAGAAGCACGTTTCTGGATACATATATGCTCTCACTCACAAAGCAGAAGTTATCTAATTCGCAAGGTTTTGTTTTAGATATAATCTAGAGAAAATTCATTTGCTTCGGACGTCCAAAATCACTTTTTTTGTTCATATAACAAAGTATTAAGCCAAGTTCCATAAAAATCGTGAGAAATTTTAAGAATAAGAAAAAGTCGGGAGAAATATATTGTAAATCGGGTTGGCGGGAGAGCGGTCGAAAATCGGGAGTCTCCCGCCTAAATCGGGAGAGTTGGCAAGTCTGATAATGGTACACGAGCTTGTTAATTTCATCGTCACAGAATGTTGCCGCCTGAGACTTCAACCATGCACGGATACCTGCATGCAGTTCCTCGTCATCATCCAAGCCTCGTCTCCTGTCACGACAGAATCGAGAAGTGATTCACTGTTCGTGGTACCCACCTGGCATAAAACTTGTGACAGCCTAGATCGTGCATCACACCACCAAACAATAAAGTTCCTGAAATTTGAAGAAACTACCGAGAGCTCCAAAATTGTGAATCTTTTCATCGATTTTCTCCACAAGTTCAGCACTAACAATGTTTAGACGGCCACTTTGCGCTTCCTCAAGAAAATTTATGCCATCATATTTAAACATGATGCACCATTGTCTCACTTATCACATCGTTTCCATACACCGTACAAAGTTCTTGATAAATTTCAATTGGTCTCGGATTTTTTTGCGAACAAAAATGTAATCACCACTTCACAACTGGCGGGATTTTCTATTGCTGCACATATTTTAAACCGTTACAGTGAACAAAGAGGCAATACATGCCTATCAGCGATTACAACCGGATGCATAAAGATTCAGTAGACACTCCACCACTAAGATGCTGATACTACCACTATCCCCTGTTTGCGCAACAGCAAAACTCAAGTTACTTTGTGAATAGCCCTCATATTTACTGGAACAACCTCAAAACCCCTTACTCATATTCTTTTATATAATTGATAAATTAATATCTAAAATGCTATTAGTAAAATAAAATGCAAAAGCAACTTAAAAGCTACAACTAAACCAGAATACATTCCCACATATCTCAACAATGAATATCTTATTAAGAACATTTCAAACTTTCGAAGCCACTGGTATAATTTTCTTGGAAGTATCAACTGAATTTTAAGAAACAGTAACCATTATCACAGAATGAAAATGATAATAAAATGAATGAAACAATGAAAGTTGCCAAAATTTTAGCACTCTGACACTTCGAACATTTTCTAGAGCTAGATTTGTGTTCCATAATGGGGGAGGGGGGGGATCAATTTGACAGTATTTGGATCCTATAGCAAATAAAATCATATAATTAAAATACTCAGTTTAGGAAGTCTTTTTGTTTAAAATGTTACATTTTAGAAAGCAAACTAAGAAATTCAAAAATCATTAACTAATAATTAAGAAATGTTTCAGCAGCAAAAACTTTCCATGCAAACCAAAAACATTTACATGTTTATTGCAATTAATTATGCAGAATGATACCTGTGTCCATATTTAAAAATAATTCAAATTTATGACAATATTTTAAAAGTTGATGCTATATGCAATTTGGAAAACGATAAATGTACAAAAGGAAGTCAATAAATAAATTAGTCACAAAACAAAATGACCTAATGAGATATTCATTTGAAAACTATTTACACACTTGTCCCATCAATTTTATCAGCATTCCAACACCAGTTACAGAAAATTCTTTGGTTTGCTGTCTCAGAACTTTAACATCGCCATCATTTGCAATATTTATTTTTAGTAGACCAAACTACTATTGCTGCTGCTATTGTGCAATTTCTCGAATCAGTTCCTCCAACCTCTATGCTATTGAGTACGAGAATGCAGTGTCCAGAAAAAATCCCCTAACACTTGATAAAATTGAAGAATTGTGATGAATGTGCAGCCTGGTCTGCTAATTTCATCATGTCACTGCAGCTTATAGTGGCCATTTTGAAAATGCTATGTAATTTTCATTCATTATTTTTATTATTATTATTTATGTGTTTATTATTTCCAAGGACATCTGTTACAAAATTTCTGAACTAAAACCAGTAAGTCTAGGAGGAAAAATTTATTCCCTCTCACATGAATTTGTTGCAAGAATCGTTTTTTTAACCTTAACCGTTTCCCTGTCATAAATTTTTGAAAACCATTGGTTTATTTAATCATGGTAAAGCCAGCCCTTTCGTAAGAAATTAAAAAACCCCTTGGTTGAGTGTAAAGTGGCTAGAGACCGAACTACCAGGCTTCAGCGACTTTACACTCAACTATTGTTAGACATTGCATCGCCTGTGTGTGTTTAGAATCCAGGAGACTTATATTCATAAATTCTACTTCTTGTCTGTTAAATAGTTGATCGAGTACACAATCTTTTCTAAGCACTTGGGTTAAAGCAGAATACTTGCGTAGGAAAGCATCATACTCAGTGTCTACATGTTTTTGACATGAAGAACGTATAGGAATTAACACATTATTAAGGAATCGTATGAGAGAGCATTGCCATATGTCCACAGCATTACAGAAATAAAAGTCCTTGACAATTTTATGTTAAGCCACTAGAAAAAATTTCATCACAGTAAATTAACTATTTTTCACGGTATGACATTTTGGATTTCTGTATTATTATAATTTTAGAATAAATTCAAAATTAAAAGGTATTTGCAATTAAATGTTAAATATTTTTCAAAACAATATATATGTATGTTTAACTGAATATGTGGAACATACAGCTGTCATTCTCAATGAATCTGAGGATGAGAAACTTGAATATCTTAATGGAATGTGCTGAAATTGAAATTCAAGCTCATAAAATATGGGTTCAAATAGGTGTCATTTCTGAATTCTGTGCGATCACTTACACATTGTGGAGGTAGGTAGGTAATTTAAATCAGTGACAAAATTTTATTTTGGAGTTTTTTTTATTTAGTTATTTTGGGGTTATGAGTATCTTTTGATGAGAAAGGAAGTTGATTAGTAGCTTGGATTGTTTTACACCACTGCAAAGATTTTTAAATATGTGGTGGGATATAAAATCTTTGACATATATAAGAATCCATTTGTGCTCATGGTGGGGAAGGGGAGACGTAAACGAAACTGAGTTACAATCATATATTAGGAACTTGTAGATAATTGTAGGTAATTTGAGATACATTTTATTTTCTTTGTATTTGCTTGGTTACCAATGGTTATTTGCTCATCACAGCAACTGCATTTTGTTTTGTAAAATGTATAAATATTATACTTGTGATTGCTGTGATGTTCAGAAAACTTCAGATGATTTGAAATACTTGCAAAATATAGAAATATTAGAAAGTTTAAAACTTAAAAATTCCAATTTGATATTAAACAGCAGAGTTTATGGTATTTATTATTCATTGTATAGCATTATTTAAAAGGCTATAAACATAAAAATGCAATACTTGGGATTTCTATCAAACTGAGAAGTTATGATAATGTTTTCGAAAAAACAGGACCATGCAGTCATACCAGCGATACTTTCCACAAGATGATGCCTCAGGAGAAATAAAAGCTACTATTACATCTGCATACTGTGATTCCTGTTGGTCATACTGCTGAAATTCATAAGCAATGTACTGCATGCAAAAGTAAAAACAACCTTATTATACCTGTCAAAATCATCTAGATGATTTTCCAAAGACACTGAAATTTTATCAAAGGTAACAGAAAAAAGCATTTCAGCAATACTGAAATATCAGAACTACTTCATGGGCTATGCATAATTCCTGACACAAAATTATTATACTTCAGTATCCCTAAAAATGCATAAAAACAATGATTACTGGAACTTGCATGGAACATTTTAATTATCTGTTGAAAATCATGAAATGCCAGTTAAGAAGTTCAATGAACAGAATTAATCAAACTACATCAAGTCTTTTAAGCAAAATTTCAAACTGGACTCTGATCAAATTTGTCAACTCTTTTTGAGTTATCCCAAGATGTAATAAAAGGAGTTGTTTATTCTGTTAAAGCTTTAATGGGAGAGTTCATACTAGTACATGTTAACTTAAATCATATAAGAAAGGATGATTTTACTTGAAACCACATAAAATGTTTTGCTAAAACTCTATGCTTAAGGAGAAGACAAAGCTATTTCAGTATTAGACAGAAGCTACATCTATACAGATGAACAAGTTCTAACAACTTTCAAAGAAAAATCTATTTTTTACACAAGGGTAGACCATTTGTCAATACACAGTATTCGCAATGCTTTTACACAAGAATAACAAAAGAAAATAAAAGTAGCAGAAAGGATATTAGCACCATCTCAACTAAATGATGAAAAGTGATAAAAAGTTATTTGGCAAGAAATGATAAATGTTTTCCACATAAGAAAAGAATTCAGAGGACTGGAGCATGGGTATTTATCAAATGAAGTAAGATGGAGAGTTTTACATCCTAACACATTTAAGATCACAGTTTTTACAAGCTGTTTATTCACAAGGGATGTTCTGATTTAAAAAGCAATTTATCTTGACTTAAATATCAATTAACTCGATCTAGTGTCCAGGTCTTGTACAGCCAGTGCAAATTCGGAGATCATTTGGTGGGGTTTTGTTATCATATTGAACCCAAACTGGGGACCATACAGAAATTCAACATCACATGTTAAAACCACCAATGCATTATCCAGATTTCTTAGGAGATGCTACTGCTGATTGGTCTGATCTTTGCACTGCAAGTATAGAATCTTTTACATAGGTGAAACTATTTTCTTTTTCATTGGTATAAAATTAAGTGTCAATATACCAAATATAGCGAATTAGTTCTTTCCCAATAAGGGACTTATTGCCACCTCTCCTTTCTTGGAAAACACTTTGATTCTTGCAAGTAATTCCAAAAGACATATCTCTAATTTAGTGCAGAAATGTTGGATTTTTTTCTTTCACTTCTGTCTTCAAAGAGGTTTATTTTTTCTCACTTTGTATTATGGGACTTAGTATCAACATTTTGTATTTTTTGTGTGCCATTATTTAAAAAAAAAAAAAAAAAAAAAAAAAAAACTAAGGACAATTTTTGATCTTTTTCAATTTTTAATACTAGAATGAAAAATTGCATAAAGCAGAAAATTTAAAAGCAACTAGCAAAAATTACAAAGTTTTAATGGTAAAAACTTTGGAACTTCCCAATAATCATAATAAAATGCAGGAATATAAGAATGGGTTTGACTTTACATGTTTGCTTATGAAACTTTCTTTAGCTGATAAAAATAAATGGTAAATAAAATTCATTCATACAAAATTATGAACGAAGACACACTAGAAATTTAAAAGGGGGAAGGAGGATTGTAGGACATAAATCTTTCAGCTATCATGAATGCAAATGTAAATGCTCTGATTTATCAGAATTCATTTTTTTACTCAACATACTTTACATTTTTTAAAATTTGTATAAGTACTCTAATAAATATGCCATGCTACTTAAAAACGAACATTTATTATTCAAAGTCACTGGCAGGCAGCTTCATCACAGCAATTTTTTCTATGGACAAGAGTAAAATACTTCAGCTGTTCTGCCAGAAGGTCATACAGTAAAAAACTACAGATCATTTCAGTCTTCCAGCAGTTTCACTTCTAGCTCATCTGTCACATTATATGGTTGTACATATCCACTATACATGATAAAAAAGAAAGAATAATTAGATTATTAGAGTAAAAGATGCAGCATGATCTTCTGCACCATCCTGTGTGTCATTGCCTTTCACTTATGGAAAGAATAAATTACACTTCATTTTAAGAAGATGGTAGAGAACTGAAAGAATAAATATAACCAGGAGAACACCGAAGAAGCAATGTCACAAACAAACAGTAAGTGCAGAAAAAACATGCATGCATGTGAAATAAAACACACTTGCAAGGAACAGAATGGATCAACATAAAGAAAAATAGGTATAAAATGGGAGGACAGTAAACATTTTCTCCTTGATATAGAAGAATCATCATAAGCAGGCATGGAAAAAAAATCAACAAGAAATTAAATGATGGCAGAGGCTACAGGAAAGAAGGGGGAATGCATGTCTATGTAACAGCTGAGCTTCCAAGAGAACTCTGTTTTACCACAATTAGAAAATGATTAAATTAAATTTTGCGCATGGATTTTGAGCACCAACTTTAGGAAACTTATTACATAAAGTGTTAAGGCTTTTAAAGTATAAATTATTATAATGGTGTGTTTAATTAAAAAAAAAAAAAAAAAAAACAACCTAATATGCTTTTTTCTCTTTAATATATTCCAAACATCCTTAATTCACTAAAAATATCCAATTTTTGCATTTTTATATATTAAATGAAATTTTTCAGTAAAATATCCTTGCATTAAATTTTTATTTAAAATTTATTATTTTAAAAAACTTAGACAAAACAAAATTTTCTTTAAAGTCACATTTAATGATTTAAAAATAACTTATAAAAACTCTTAAAAAAAGAATATAAAGTTTCAAAATGGACTACATACAAATTAAGACTCTAGAGAGCAAATTTTTAATTTACACTTATAATTTTGAAAACCAGCAATAAGTTTAACAATTTTATTTGCAATTTAATTAAAATTCATAAACATCACAAGAAAAGAATGAATGAGCATGCCTCAATTTCTTTCATGAACGAATGTTAGTCAAATTAACAATTGCTTAAAAAAATACTTTTTTATGTCTAATCAAGTACATTAAAGTTAAACTTTTAAAATATATATACGTGATTAAAAATTATCAGTGTCACTTATTTTCATTAAACTAAAAATTTATAAATATCACAAAGAGTAAAATCAAAGAATAAACTTTCTTCCATTTTTTATGAACTACATAACCAATTTTTCTAAATGACAATTATTTTTAAAAAAGGCCTCTTTAACATCAAGCTTGCTAGTATATATATATATACTGAAGATTATAAAATTTTAATGCATTCACAATAAAATAAAATGATTGCTATTGATAGTATGTCAGAATAAAAAAATATATTCAGGTTTAAAATGATGCTTTTACATAAGATTTCTCCAGCACTTAAAAAATAACTGCACAGAAGACATTATAACAGATGATTTTTACATTTTCAATAGCTGGTTAAATTATTATCATGAAGAAACACAACAGAAAACAGCAACGGGGGAAACCTGATTTAGAAGACATACATTTCTGAAATACTGAATAACAAAAAATTTTAAATACTGATCATCCTTATGTATCCCATGTGATCCTTATGTACAGGGTTACCAGTTAATATAAACAACCTTCAGTTATTAATAAATATCTATGCATTAATCTGACTGCTCAAAGTATCCATCTTGCAACTCCACGCACAGTAAGAGTTTTAAGTGCAGTTTATAAGCTAATAAAAATTAAGAGGAAACAAAACTATAAACTTATTCTGGCTCAAAAAAATATTTAAAAAACTGTGAGTATAGTAAAATACTGATTTCTATCTGAATATTTTACTGTGAGACAAGGACGTAAGAACAAAGAAATTTAGGAGTCTCGGGTAGTTAAAACTGGAATGAGAAAAATGTTTCAACATTAAAAATTCAATGAAAATTATGACATTGTGGCATATACACATACTGACCATTTCACATCTAAAAATTGCATGACGATGAGCAAATATTTATAACTAAAAAATTGTGCACAATTCAAGTTAACAGCTTCATTACAATTGCAAGCACACCCAAATGATTTCATGACAACTTTTACACATAGAAAATTTTCTTCGACAAATATCCATGCACAATAACATTGTTACATACAGAATGAAAAATGTAAAATGGCTACTTGTATGATTTTAAATAGCTGACAGTAAAAAGTGACAGTAAGCCAGCAGAGTGGGGGCCTGGTGTGGGAACAGGCCAGGCCAGCATGTGGATTTGTTTTTAGTTAACTTCTCCCTTTGATTAAAACTATGAGGGCACTGTTCCCACGTGTGCCATAGTCCACTCTGCCCACAAACTGTTTTGTTAATAAACAACTAGTTATCGGATGAACACGTGTTCACCAATTCACAGATGTCCTGACAAAAAATAATTATCCCCACTGCTGGCCAAAGGAGTCCTGGTACCACTCGACGTCGCCCCCAGAGGCGCCACGTGGTTGCTGGGGAATGGGCTGGTTACCCCAGGAGTTGCCCATAGCCCCTCGGCTATTCTGGAAGCGGCGCTTGGAGGCCCCCTGGTTCTGATGACCACTGTCAAACTTACGCTTACCAGCCATATTTCCCCTGAGTTTACCACCACGCGGCGTAGGCTTTGCAGCTCCACGTGCTGTTCCTCGGACACCACGACCACGATTTGTCGTTCCCCTAGAACGCGCAGATGAAGCTCGTGGAGGAGCAGATCGGGCAACTCTTCCTCCTCCTCGTGGAACCTTTTAAGAATACATAATGTGAATGTCAACTCAAATAGAAATTATCACAAATTTAAGTTATAATAAAAATTTCATCCAATAAATCTGTCTTTTTAAAATCTAATCACAGGATGTATTTTACATGCATACAATATTATGTCCCATGTGATTTCAGCAATTATCACATTAAAGTATAATCAAAACTCAAAAAAGGAGTACTTAATTTATTACTGAAATTCAACAATAATGAAATTACAGAAACACTCTGCAAATAATGCAAAAATCCAAAAAATAAAAGTTCCCTTTAAGGAAAAAAACTTGCACAGTTTAAAAAAATTACAATTAGATATATTAAAGGATTCAAATTTCACCTCACAATTGAAAAAGATACGTAAAAAAAAAAAAAAAAAAGACTGGTTTTTAAAAATTTATCAGGTTATATAGAAAAACAGTGATAGAACTGATTTTGATATAGCCTTTTTAAAAATCACTTAATTTGCTTTATAAAGGAAATTAAAAGATTTTAGGTGGAGTATAAATAACAAGAGTAAAATTCCAAATCTACTAACTCGAAAAACTTTAAATAAATTTTTTAATAAAATTTATATATGGCAATAACATACAAATCTTTAAATGTATGTGAGATTAATAACAGCTGCCCAACTAAACAGTAACAAACACCTCATCAAATTTACAAAAATTGCAAAATACATTTATGACTTAACCTCTTCACTTTTGCTGCTAAGTTCTCATTTACATAGGGAGGTTAAGATCGCCATTCCACGACATTTCTCAGAGGTACTGCTTTCAACATGACAGAATTTTACTTTTTAATCAAAATTAAAATACAGATAAAAAAATTTAAAACATATATCCAGTTCATAATTTATTTCTCAAACTGATTTATTTATAATAAATCTATCCTTATTTATTATTATATTAGCAATTTAAAAAAAAAACACTTGCATCATTACTGCAATTATAGCTACCAGCCTTGACATATGAAAAAAGCGAAAGCTTCTGCAAGGGATTTGTGCGTGCCATTTTATTGCTTAAACTGACTTGGAATTCATTTTTATTAAGATTAATAATGTGATTCTTATGTAAAATATATTACTATTTAGATATTTTACATTCTTTGGCTATTTTGTAATTTTCTTACACTTTTATACATAAAAAATTCTGAGTGGGGAGGGGGAGTGGTGTTCTAGAAATGTCTACATCCAAGATCTAATAATAATCAAATCTAATAAGAAATATTTTGCTGTAAATCACAACATGGGGAATAGAATTTGCACAATTAAAGTTTCATTTAATTCAATAAATTTAATTTATTGCTGGGAAACATTTCCCTTAATTTAAAAATCGAGAGATTTCTAGTAAAATTGGGATAGCCTGCAACTATGCATATTGCATAACTCAGCATAATATAATCACAACACTTAAGGAGATTTTTCAACGTTGTTTCAAACTATTATATAATTAAGCACCATTTTACAGACTAAATTGGTGATTATTCCTGTATCAAGAAAAAGGAAAAACGTCACTTAACACTCATTTAACCAAGTATAAAGAAATGTTTGAAATAAATAATTCTAATGTAGTTTTAACACAACAGGACAAGACCTTGAAATGATTTCTTGACAACTTAATTAAAAGTAAAAAAGAAGATTGTAAACATACTCTTTCTGGGGGTGGTGGAGGTGGAGGTACACGTGATGCATATGGCCGAGGTGGAGTAGCATAACCATAATCATATCCATAGTCATCAAATGGTGGAGCATAGAAATCATCATAATATGGTTCACCATACCCTCCACCACCACCGGCAGGATATTCTCCATAACCATAATAGTCATAATCATAATCTATAAAAAAGATGTAACAAATGTAAAAATAAATGACATTATTGCAAATTCAGAAAAATAATACATTTAAATTTTTATGACGTATATTGTGATTACCAAAATTTCTAGGAGCATTTGGAGGTACTCTTCCACCGCGACCCCGTGGAGGGGTAGGTAACATTCCAACCATCCTACAAAATTAAAAACTTCTGAATATCTAAAATCATACTCAAATAAAATACATTTAATAATCTATAGACATAATTTAAGAATAATTATAATTTTAAATTAACGTTCTCTTATAAGTGATAAAAAAGTTTATTAGACATAATTCTTAACTTTCTTTTCACAAAATGTTACGCTAAAAATATTATATTCTGAATATAGTAAAGATTAATTTTTTTCCCCTTAGACTAATACATTTTCAACTGAAATAGCTAAACCTAGATACTCAGCCCAACATTAAATCTTTGAAAAGACAGCAAATGTGTTAATTTATATGTTAATTAGAAACATATAAGAATAAATAAATAAAATATATATAATAAAAAACATACATTCCACCCCGGCCTAAAGTCTGCATCATTCTCCTTTCTCTATTTCTTAAAACCTCTTCTTTTTTCTTCTTATCCGAGGGGGGCTTAGCTAAAGACACCTCAACAGTAGAACCTCCGAACTGCTTCCCATTGACTTCATCCATAGCTTTAACAGCAGCATCTCTTTCCGCAAAATGAATAAAGGCATAGTCTTTTATTTTTTTCACTCGATCCACTTTTCCATAGGCTTCAAACATTTCCTTAAGTTTTTCTTCTGTGAGATCTGCTGTCAGGTTTCGTGCATATAAAACTTTAACCTAAAAAAATTGAGGGGAGAGCTTGATTGACAAAGCAAACAGAAAGACAATTTTTTGGCAAATTTAATAGGTGAGGGATGACAGGAACCAGACAGCATTCTGACATAATCACAGAACAATTAAATATAATGCACATTATATTTTTTTACTAAATAAAACTAATGTGTGATACTTATTTAACCCCAGATTACCAACTTCAAAACTTAGAAAGTAAAATGTATACTGTAATGTAAAATTACAAAACCTTGCATGATTATGAACTTTCAAGACATCAATTTACAGCTTTATTGCTTGGGCACACACAAGTATTTGGTCCTCTTATACCACTGACATATCATATGAGAAGAGATGGGGAGACATGATTAAAGTTTCTGTGATAGCAAAAACCATGTACAGATTTAAAAACGATTTACACCAAAACAATCACGATCTGGCCTAAGAAATGAATATTAGTCATGCTTGATGCAGATACATAACTACAATTCAACACACGAAATACAATTTAGCGCATAAAAACACAAGCTGTCAGATAGAACTTGATGCTATTACTTTGAACCATACACATCATCCACTGATCTGTCTCATCAATGCAAAACACAGCTTAGATAGTCACAGATACGTGCAGTTAATTTAGCAAACTAATATTAATTAATAATAATTAGGATTTAGTGATTTTCTTTTTTAGAGTAAAGAAAATTTAAACTCAGTAAATCAAAAGAAATCAGAAGGAACTAGTACTGCATTGTTTGAAGATAATAAGCCAAAGATGGATAATGTGTAAGGTATTAAGTTCAAATCGCAAACAACGATGTCCCTTTACAGTTGGCCTTGATTAGTCATTTTTTGGTAATTAAAATTTTTTTGATGAATTTATTTCTTGATGTCTATAAATAAGTTTTATAAATATAGAATCAACAGGTTCATTAAAAATAAAAATTATGGACATATTTTAATACTTGACAAGCACACTTCTGACAAATTCTTACTTCATCAAAACGTAATCTTAGTTTATACCATTTGAACCATACTTGTAAAATAAAATAATTTAAAGAATTACAAATTTTAAAACATTAAAATTTTATTTCCAAATTCTGATATCTGACTATTCAAGCCAATGGTGTTTAGGTGAAAGAATGGAATGTGGTATAATTAATGTAATCTTAGTTTATACCATTTGAACCATACTTGTAAAATAAAATAATTTAAAGAATTACAAATTTTAAAACATTAAAATTTTATTTCCAAATTCTGATATCTGACTATTCAAGCCAATGGTGTTTAGGTGAAAGAATGGAATGTGGTATAATTAATGTAATCTTAGTTTATACCATTTGAACCATACTTGTAAAATAAAATAATTTAAAGAATTACAAATTTTAAAACATTAAAATTTCATTTCCAAATTCTGATATCTGACTATTCAAGCCAATGGTGTTTAGGTGAAAGAATGGAATGTGGTATAATTTTAATTCATTATCCTTAATTTCCAACAGGCAAGGGTTCTTGCCCTGAAACATCAACAATGAAGTATATTTTTTTATTATAATTCTGTGATATCAATATCATTTAATACCTGGATTATTTTGCTTCCAACGCATTGCTTTAATGATTGCAAATATTTCACTCATTTTAATCCCCAAGTGGCAGCAGAGTGTATCCAAGAAAACACATATAAGAGATTACTTCACAAAGATATTCCCTTAGGACCCTCTTGTAGTTTGCTAAATTCAATTATAATGACCAGCAAAAAGATAATTATAGGGAAGAAGAAATCCAAAACTGTACATTTTGAAAAGAACTAGCATGCAATCTATAAATAAAAAACTGGGAATTTGAATACAGCATCTAAGCATATTACAGGTTGAAAAGAAGAGAATATATGCATTTTATTTTTTAAGCCTTGGTAAGGTTTTCAGCTTGAAAATTTGAATGCTTCATGAATACATTCTCATTTAGAGCAGCTGAAAATATATGTTTTTATGCATGATATGTGCACACATGAAGACAAATTTAGAAGTATGAAATGTAAAAGAAAATTAAGCAATAATTATCTGTAAGTAATTCAATAACTCTGCTGTGTGTGAAATAATTCAAAACGAGGATTGACACACAGGACAATGATGGCTTTTTTTGTCAAGCATATGACAAGCAAGTAAGATGCATCATGCATCGCGAAAGCTGATGTCTTTCGCTTTCTGTAATAATACTGTTAAAGTTTGAAAATAAATATAAAAAAGAACAACTGGGTCTGAACCTTTCCATCACAGAAGCTTGCCGATGTTACACCCACTGTAGTCAGCTAGACACGTTTTCCCACATTCTCCTAGCGAAAAAAAAAAAAAAAAGCTGGATGCACATCCCCACATTTTAATAACTAAAAATGCAAAGAATAAAAATGAAGACAACCCCCTCCAAAAAACCCCAAAATTTCTAACGAAATAAACAAACATGCAGGTGTCCCTTTAACTTAAAGAGCAGCGATTCCCATTGTGTTTACACCAATAAATATATTAAAACCAGAAACACAGAACAGAAACTGATGCTCATATACGAAGATAAAAAAACCGATTTAACCGATGTGAAAACCATTACAATTTAGCATTATCTACTGACATTTAAAAATTGATCTAAAAAAAAACCCTCCATTTTGAAGTTACGTGAGCACGGCGCTGAGATGGAGAGATCGAGCTGAGCTCTTCGTCTAGAAACGACACTGGGCTGATAAGAGTGGAATTGTTGAGTCATACCTTCGTGATGTTGGTCCTGAATGGGCTAAAGATGGTCATGCCACTTTTGATAATCTCACCACAATTGCTTAGAAGTGTTCATAATCACATGCTTATGACATAGGTCTCTTCGTGACAATCTAAAATCCAGTCATGTCACTCGGAGGGTTGATTACAAGTATCAGAACAAATATTCAGAACATATACTGCCCTCCAACAGTGAAGAAACAGTATATTTTTTGCATATAATTTGAGAATGAAGCAATGTAGAAATAAGAAATTGAGAGGACATGTTCCCTAAACAGTTTTTTAATGAATGCTACATATAATGTCTTTAATGTTTAACACAAACATGAAATACAACAAAAAATTGCACCCTTGGCAGAGAAATCCAGTCTTGCAGAAACAGTACATTCCAGTATTTCAAGGAAAAATATGGTGGTAACATTACGAAAATATGTTCTATTAAGGAATGTGTCCATTCCTACCTGCATTAAATTGGCGGTAGTGTAATAATAAGCTGTCAATTACATTAATGGTCAGTGGAACGGGAAGCAATGACCAGACATTGGTTAATCCTTGTTCAATAGAAATGCTAGCTATTGTTTTTACACATATTTTTTTAAACTTCATTACTATCATGCATAAAAACGGCTAATTTAAATGTTACCGACATTTTTTTAACGGTGAGCTTAGGAAAATATACTGTTCCTTAACTTTTGGAGGGCAGTGTATGTTGCACACTTGATCAGTTAAAAATGATTTTAAATAAACAAAGTCTTCATCAACCTGAGAATTTTCAGTGCTCTGTAAAATAATAGATTTCCCGAAACTTATAATTAATTTACCTTACCTTTGACATTGTTTCTTCATCTGGCTCTTCTTGGGGATCGGCCCAATCAACAATGATATCACAGCCCCAAACTTTGATTCGACCTGTGCCCAGTTTTCTTTTGGCTAAAGAAGCTGCTTTATGAGATTCATATTCCAAGAAACAAAAGCCTCTGTTTTTTCTTTTGTCATCTGGAGAGCTGTATATTATTACTTCTGTGAGTCCAGCTAAAAAATAAAAATCAAACTGTTTGGAATGCCACTTGAAGAAATGTATTAAACTGAACATTAATACATACAAGCCCATGAACATAATAATAATAAAAAACATTGACAAGGAGTTAAGGAGGAAAAGGAAGATATATTCATTCTAAATTTAAAATTAGCAAAGAGGGGGCAATAGTAAGAAAATTCTCCTAGGACTTTTAAATATCTGATAGTCACATGTTATTACAACTATGCATCTGTAAATTAAAACTTGCTGGGTCTACATTTTGGTGATATTTGCTTACAATCTTTTTATGGTCCTTAATGTGTTACAAAAAGGAGGGAATGCATACATTATTTACTTGTGTACACACACAGGATGTAATAGCAATAAGAAGTCACAACCCAAATGACTGATACAACACAGAAAAAGTAGCATTTTATAATACAATGTGTGCTGGAATGTAAAAGGAAAAACACAGGAAAAGCTTGTCATTAGAACTAGCACTACTAATGGAGAAATATGTATATTGCATATTTCTGCAGTAACAGTGCTACTTCGGGCAAGGCATTTTCCACAGTGTATGCCAATCACTTAGCCATATGCAGTAAATATACAACAGTTAGTGATATTCATTTGAGCAATTATTATAAACATCTCTGATTATAATGGCCTTTCATTTTCCATATTCTCTGCACTTATTATGTTCACACTTTTATGCAATGAATTGTGAAAATTACTTTCGCCACATTCTATCACCGCTTAAAGTTGCACCCACAAGTTTCATTACACTCTGTGTATATGTGCAGGTACTCACACAGACACACAATGCTCTAAAAGACATTTTGACCCTGAATTACAAGAACTGCAAGACTTTTTCAACAACTTTAGTTTCAGATCTACTAATTGAAATAAAATATCAAACACGAAGAGAAAATTTATATTAAAATTACTCTTATAGATAAATTTGATATATTGATAGATCTATTTGATTGAATAAACTACAAAAGACTATCAAGCTCACACTATTTACATACGACTGATAAAAAAGCAAGATTAAAAAGTAACTGAAAACTGATTCAATATGCAATACCACAACCACACACACAAAAGTGAAATTTTGGAACAGTTTTAAAATGTTTCTAAGAGAGGCAGATTGTTTAATCATTTTTGAAATAAAATATACGGCATTAAACATCACATCCATTAGAAAAATTTTTTAAAAATTAACATATTTCCTACAGTAACTTAATAGTATTTCTTCATATATGCTGTTCCGGGGCACATTTACGACTGCTTGTTCTGGAAAAACAGAAATCATGTAGATGCACAAATTAACAGTTGAACAAATTTTACTCTTTATAACATAGAGTAACAAAGTTAATGTTAAAAAAATAATTTATAATGCAGTTAAATTACTTTTCACAGCACATTATTTGATGTAATTAAAATATCTTACTTTAAAAAAAGATGAAAAGTTAGATAAAATTGATTATGATTAGTTAATTCTGTTAACAGAAGAGGTTCTAATAACATTAATATCAATAGTTTTTAAATTAAACACCTCTCTATAGCAAAAGTATGTAAGGACTAGCCTGTGTTCTTGAAGCAAATCCACTTTTCATCACAAGTGACAATCCAGTCCAGAATTTTGTCCTTGCGTTGATATTTGAGCATATTAGTGCAGGTCCGAATACGTCTGTCTTTATCTGCTTCAATCAGCTCATGTGGCACCCTGCGATTGAACTTGTATGTCAACTTCATGCGATGCATAGCACAACTAATGGACATGGCACCAATGTCTAACTCCTTAGGCAGCTCTCGACTGGTTGCACACTGATCTTATACAAGTTCTAGCAGGCGGGCCTCATCAACATTAGTAGACTAGCCAGAGTGCTCTGCTTCTTGAATGTCATAGTCCTCGTTCTTTCCATACCAATCCTTCACAGCGTCATATGACACAACATTAGTACCTAAAGCTATACACATGATTTGGTGACATTCTGTAGCTAACTTTTTGCAACAGAACTAGAAGTAAATGATGGTTCTAATCCTGGTAACATCATAAGTTCCATTTCAGATACCTTGTACTTAGTGACAACGATATTTTTTTTTACAAATATCATAACATGGTGTTCTAAAAGAGCATTTCTTTCTTTCAAATTCCAAAACACGACAAAGCAAACTGTTTGTACAGATGATATTTGTAATGGAGGCAAACTTTAGTATAACAAAAATATCGTTAAAACTCGAAATTTTGGGACAATATCGCTGTTCTTTTGTGCATTTAGCTTTCTCAGAAAAAAATGTGGTTAGAAGGAGATCACATTTGAATTTTCTAACACTGTTGATAATTCAGACATTGTTTTATAATTATGCCCTATCATAAATATTTCAAGGACCTATATATATATATATGCTAATCATCATTTGAAAAACAAAAACCTTCATAAGGTTTCCATGGCATAAAGGTACAGCCACTATAGCTGCCAACCTTAAAATATGAAAAGCCAAGTGTTTCTGGAAGGCTTTCTTGCTATACGGTGGTACTATTTTAAAAGAGCTCAAAATTCATTTAAAGTCGCACTATAACACATTATTTAGGTTATTTAATTACTTATAATATGATTGTGGAGTAAGGTACATTAATATTTAATTACATAGCCTTAATTTTATTTTCTTTGGCTAACTTCATTTTGCAATTTTCTTATGCTTTTGCACTGGAACAAATTATGAATGTGGAACGGAAGTTTTTTTTACAAGATACTTTTTGTCACCTGCTATAAATGATTAAAAATTTAATATGAAAAAGTATGCTAAATACCACTAGGAATAGAGGGATGAAATTTACACAATTTAAGCTTCATTAATTCAATAATATATCGGTGCAAATTTTATTTCTAAAATCTAATTTTATTGCTGGAAAACACTTTCACCAGTGAAAGCTGAATACAGTTGGCAGCTATGGAACACATGAAAATCATGCTATATATAAAAAATAGGGGGCAACTTTCATAAAATGATAAAACTTTTATGAAAGTTGCTCATGTAGATCAGTTTGTAATCTTATACAGAATGCCATTTCTAACAGAGAAACGAAATTAAGAGAAATACTAATATTAGGCCTTGGGATGATTGCTCTTAATCCAAGCCCATTAGTAAAGGGAAAAAAGAATTTAATTTGTTAGATTCAAATAGAGAGAATTCTAACATCTATTTACTAAATTTATATGCTTTAATTTTCCCCACTTTTTAATACAATACTGGTTTCCTTAGAAGACACTCACCACTATTTATCATAAATTTGCCCTGAAACTTAAATACATATATGAAATTTTTATATTTCACATAACTGAGGTGAAATAAAATTGCAATCAAAACTGAAAGTACAAACATTTAAGCAAGCTAGAAGATTAAAGTACACCCAGTTGTCTAATTATTATTGTAAAATTTAAATATAAAATAATTTTGACAAGATATTTACTGGAAACTAAACAAGGCCAAGACAGAAATTTTGACCAGTTTTTTTCCCAATTTATTAAAAATTAGAAATTTACCTATCAAAATTAATTTTTCATACCTGTTAATTTACCAAATTCTTCAAAAATCTCCTCTTTGCTCTTGCTCTTTGGGATGTTACCGACAAAAAGCCGAAGATTTGGAACTGATACATTGACTTTCAGATTCTTGCCACTTTTGATTTCATAATTATCCAGCTGAAAGTAAAAACCAAAATCTTGCCAAAATTTTGATAATGAAACATGCCGAAAGATCAATGGAACTAATTTTGAATTTCAAAATTTTTTTTAAAGAAATTTATGTTCAGTTCCATAAATGAATTCAGAAAGACATCAGCAAGAGCAAAACTATATTTAGAAAAGTATTTTAAAGTGATTTATAATAAAAGAGGAGACCATACTTTAGCTATGTGCAAAAGCTATGTACATTTAAATAGTTTTGGAATAAAAACTAAAATAACAGTGACAACAAAATCTTGCATTTTTGCAACCTTGGATTACTAATTTATTTTCACATTTTTTTCTCAAATTCATGAATCTTCCTTATATTAAAGAAAATGTTAAAATTTTACTTTAAAAAATATCACAAAAAATTCCACACATGAATATACTAGTTGTCATAAACTTAATAAATCTTATTAAAAAACACTAAAGCAAAACAGTTTACACGCAAGATCAATTTACACAGCAAAATAATTGTGCATAATATTGTACTTAAAAAAAATATTTTTTTTGAAGTATACACAAAATAGTTGTGTTATACTTCAACAAAATTATTTAAAATTTGAATAAAAAGATTCATTTAATCATAATACAAAAAGTTAGATACTGAAATGCTTTCCAAATTAATAACAAATTAATTTTTATTAAATCTGTTTGATTCACAATGCAATAAATCAAGACATTAAATCAATTTGATAAATTCCTACATAATACATAAATTTCATCTAGAATACATATCTTGTTTATTTTAATGTACACATTTTAGTTTGAATTTCTTTCAAAAATATACAACTTCATTCATTCAAAATACTTGTTTTCAAAAGTAAAATAGAATACACAAGCTAAATTAAATACAATGAATCTTAATTAGTATGAAGTAACAGAGCAGCTGAGTAGATAATTCTACAAGCTACCATGCTGCTGATGTTTTTCTAAATCAAACTGGTCCACCATACCAAAGATTGATGGAAACAGTAAATGTATGTACATCTTTTTTTAAATATTTAATATGGTAATTTAAAGACAAAAATAAAAATGCACAAAATACAGATTGTTTTATAATAATTCTTTAGGAATCCATGGAAAATTACGCTGAATGGAACAGTAGTCAGGGCTTTTTAATATGTCATTATACTTAAAAGAGTACAGCCGATCACATCACAATAAGATCTTAATATATCAGCAGTATTCATGTCAATAATTTACATTTATATTTCAATATTCTAAAATAAAAAGAACAAACATTTCGAATTCTCTCAATTAGTTGACAAAAAAAAAAAAAAAAAAAAAAAAAAAAAGTTGCAACACATATTAAATTTTCCAAATGAAAAAACTAAATAATAAATCAAATACTGCAACACATATTTGCAAATGAAAAAAAATTAAATCAAACATTCTATTCACATACAATATGAATCCAGAACAGCTTATCTGTGACATTTTACTAGAAGAGATGAAAATATTTATGACAATAATACATTAAAGCATAAATCTCAGTGTTTATTAGGTACCAGGAAATAGCTATAAATGGGCACAAAAAATAAAACAAAAAGTAGTACTGTGGTATTTTTAAATATACTTTTATCATTCTCAGATACAATGTTCTAAAGAACACAATCCATATAATAAAAAGACAAAATGTATTAAGTGCATATCTCTATACTAATCAGGTATGAAAACTCTAATCATTACTTAATAATAGAAGAAATAATAAAATCTGAAAGGGTTGAGATTTTTTATGTTTGCCTAAAAGGACTCTTAACAGGTCTGCTCTTACTTCATGTACACAACCCGCCTGATTTGCACATATATGGTAAAGACATCCCATTTCCATATTATTAATTTTAATTTACTTTCCCTGCTTCTATACAGGACTCAAGAGTTAGAAAAATGTTACTGCGAACCTCTGGAATACGCGCCCAGCATGCAGACCACGACACCATGAAGGTGGGAGGAAATACCTTCTAAAATTTTCTTGCAAATTGTGTGATAAAAATAGACAACTTTAGGATGGTTTCTGAAATTTATTCAGCTGAGGTGAAGTTAAAATTTAATAAGGTTTATCAGTACAGATTATCAACACAAATGGGCCAGGTAAAATAACAAACCCAGAATCTTTGGCCTTATCCTCTAGAACAGTGGTGCGCAAACTTTTTTTCGACTGCGACCCCTTTTGTAGAGAGAAAATTTTTGGCGACCCCTAGTGATAAATGTTCACAAATACGATGTATATTTCGCGCATTTCTTTCGTTTCATCGAATAAAAACATCATCATATCTGACTCATATTAATTTTATTTATAATTTTAAGAAAATAATCTTTGTATAACACAAAATTCAGTAAATTGCCCTTTAATGAGATGTATGTGGCTGGAAGTTTCTAATTATCTCATCCATGTTTGGATGTATGTTGCTAATTGCAATTCGCATATCATCTTCAGGGTTTAAACACGAGCGGTATTTAGTTTTTATTGAAACTAGTTTGCTAAATCCAGTTTCACATAAATACGTTGATGCAAATTGTATTAACACTCTGATGGCATTCTTGCATAAAACGGGATATTGTTTTTCCACGGATAGCCAAAATTTTCGGCAAGGCTGCGTCTTAAATTGATTTCGAAGAGTTTAATCACTAATTAGATCTATCAATTGCTCTTTCTCAATAATTTGAAGAGTCGAACTGCATATGTCAAAGGAAAATGGATCACGAATCCAACCAAAATCGTTTTCAGGAAAATCCTCGAATCTTCGAAAAATTTTCCTTTAACTTTCAATGTGATTGGAAATGATGTTTTTGATGTTTTTAAATGTAAATATATCTATATTATTTCCCTTGATAAAATCGTTAAAGCAAGGGAACACGTCGGTGTTGTTTTTATTCAGTTCAGCTTGCGAGAGACTAAGCTTATACTTAAAAGCTTGAATTTTACTGGCTGATGTTATGGTAGTTCAACTCTCACCCTGCAAGCTCAAATTTAAGTCCTTAAGTGTTTCGAAAATATCAACTGAATAGGTCAGCTTCCCTAGCCAAACTTCATTGATATAATAACTTGCCAATCTATGTTTCTTTTCGATTAAAATCATGTACACTTCATTTCTCAAATCAAACATCCGTCGTAGTATTTTCCCACGTGAAAGCCATCTGACTTTGGTGTGTAACAGTAATCTCTCATACGTTGAGCCCATCTCATTGCAAAGTATTGAAAAGAGACGGCTGTTGTGGATGTTGCATTTAATGTAGTTAATTGAACTAACAACGTCTTGTAATATGTTGTGCAACTCTTCATCCATATCGTTTGCAACAAGAGCTTGCCGATGAATCATACAGTGATTAAATACCATACGAGGCGCCACCTTCTGAATTAAGCTCTGAGCCCTTTATTCGAACCTGTTAATGCTGCAGCACCATCAGTACAAACCGCAACATAGTTTGCCCAGATAAGGGACTTAGTTTCAAAATATTCATTTATTACTTCGAATATTATTTCTCCAGTTGTTTTTTCTCCCAAACTTTTGCAACATAAAAACGTTTCTGTTACATCTTCATTGAAAATAAACTTAACGTAAATAATTAGTTGTGCCATTTTAGTAATATCGGTTGCTTTACTCTCGTCCAGTTGTAAAGCAAATACAGATGAATTTTGTATGCGTTTTATGACTTCTGACTCGATATTTCGTGACATTTCGGAATCCGCAGAGACTCGGTATCTCTTGATAATGGTATTGTTTTTAGTTCATTTCCATATTTATCGCCATGCATTATGCCATCTTACTTGCTGCAGGAAGGGTAAGGGATTCTCCAATTGTATGGGGTTTCATTGTTTTTCCTATTAGATAAGAAACTTCTAAAGAAGCTCGTAATGCTTTCTGAGGTATTGTTGTAAATTTCTTTAAATGTGCACTTTGAATTTTCAGATTTCAGCTCGTCTTTGAAAAAAAATCGGCGTGTTTATTTTGAAGTTCTTTATGTTTAGTTTCCAGGTGCCTTTTCAATTTAGCTGGTTTCATGCTCTCATTTGCTAATTTTTCGTTGCAAATGACACATATCGGGCGTTTTTCATCATCAACAACACAAAATGTAAAACCATACTTAATAAATTCCTCACTGTATTTTCTTATGTTTTTAGCTCGGGCATTTAGTTCAGTATTTTGCGACTCCTCATCAGTATTTGTTCGTTTGTTTGTTAGCTGAAGATGTACCTGGTGTACGTATTACCCATTTATCCATTATGAAGATAGGGGTTGAAATTATTTAAACTAAAACAAATAATATATAAAATTTTATCATTTTTTTCGAGAAATTCAATAAAATTAACAGATATCATTCTCTAATGATAGTACATACCTGATAACAAAGAGTAGCAAAGCCCGATAAAAATATAAAAATCATAATTACACAACGCCACATGATAAAACTCGAGGATAAACTAAAACAATTGCAGGCCAACTGCTACATGCTACAACTTCATGCGAAAACTTCACGTCTTCACTCTGACTATCAGATACACCGCGTACCTCGCCATCTGATTGGCTGATCACGGAAGCGAATTTTTCCCCTTTCCCTGAGGTTAACGTCTAGTCAAATAGGCGCTTTTCAGTAAAACTGGTGAATTTTCGCGAAGAGGGCGCTATCTACCGTCTTCACACTTTACATATATTACGCATTACGGTCAAAGATAGAGCAGACAGCATGAAATTGCAATTAAACAGTGAGGGACGGCGCTTCACTCTTTACATGTACACTGTATGGTATGCAACATGCAGGCATAATGCATTTCATAAAAATTTGGGGACCCCAAAAAAACTTCTGGCGACCCCCAGTTTGCACACCACTGCTCTAGAAGATATCTTTTCCCAAAGCCTGATAAAGTTGCTTTTCAAAACTTATTTCAAAATCTTAATACTAAAACCTTTCCTTCCTCTTTCTCCTTTTTAAATATATCTGCACATTTCTATGAATTTTGGGTACTTTCCCGTTTTGCCGGCTCAGACAATAAAGTCGCCAATAATGGTACAACTTATGCCAAACAGAATATCCTTGATAGTAACCTTTTACGCCTCATTTCCAACACAAGTCACAGCCATTTCTTATCAGATTGTTTCTGTCAATACTGGCATACAATTACATAGAATTTTTACCAGGTAGTTCAATTTTATGCCCTAAGGCCATTTGCGGTAATTAAGACAAGGATGCAATCACACCGCTCACCAGAAAATACAGGAAAGGCAAAGTCAATGGTTAAATTCATCAATTCTAATGAGAATGCACTAGCGAAGTAAAGCACTGCAGTTAACATAATTTCTGAGTAAGCTATTTGAACAATTTGAAATAATTCTTGCGTTTAAGCATGCATTTCAAATTAAGATTTAACTTGAAATTAATGTAGATAATTATGGAGAGAATTAGATTTTTGTAGCATAGTTTACGTGAGATGAGATCACTTGGGGTCACGTGATATGAACCAGCGAATCAGGATGTTGAACCATGACAGCATAGTAAATTCTTAAATTAATGTCTTTTTATAAATTTATTGCCTTTATTTATTGGCTTTTTACAAAATTTTAAAATGTTTATGCCTTTAAAATAAAAAATTCTTAGAACTAACATTTTTAAATATTTTTTTATGTGTATACTATACGTTGTCGCCAATAAAGTCAGTCTGCTTGGCGAGATTTGCACCAGCGAAACGAAAAAGTACCGAATTTTGCCTTTTTTCCCACCAATAAAACTACTATCCTACTAATATTTGAACCATTTGATGGTAAACAATGAGCTATGGTACAAATGAATGAGCTTGCATTAAATGTACAACTGACAGATATCGCACGTGTTTGAGAAAAACGATTTGCATACTCTCACAACCGCAGAAGTGTTAAAAGGATAATTCTTACTAACCACTGCATAATCTCTTACATATACAGTCAAAAGTCTTTAATCTGGACACGTCGGGACTTCGGCGATTTCGGATTATAGATCATCAGTTAAAATCTGGTATGATGGCATGCAGAAATTATACAACTAAAAATATGAAATCGTAATTTATGAAATAAAGAGCATTTGTGATCTAAAGGGTACTAAAATTTATATAAAAAAGCTTAATATTTATTTGTTTACTTTATTAAACATTTCTTTCAACACGCACATGCGTAAAGCATACATTACACATAGTCGAAATTAGAAAATTGCAACCAGAAAACTATTTGATGTGTATTCGTGATATTTATAATGACGAGGAAATTGATTTAAACCATTTAAATCATATCGGAGTAAATCAAGATGAAACACTACATTTAGTAAGGAATTCTAAGCCGAATAAAATAAAAACATCTGCCCTGAAGATGAGGATAGTGCTGACAGATCAACCTCCAGTTCATTGCGCGCCGCGACGTCCCCCCCGGCAGAGCAGCGTGAAATTGATAAACAGATTTCGGAATGATTAGAGAAACAAATCACCTCTCTGTCGCTTTCTTCATGCCTTTATCCATTTTTGCAACAATTCCACTATGAAACTAAACTAAATGTTGCTCTGACTTAAAATATTACATGTTTTGGAGTTTAAAACAAAAAATACTTATTTTATAAAAAAAGCATACTAATAAATAAAAGAAATTTTGAATAAAATAAGTAAATGGAAATGATGATAAGAAGCTTTGTATAGTTTAGCATCAGGTATTATTACCCAAGACTTTATATACACATATTACAATACTACAGGCATCACAGATATGCATAATACATTTTACATAATTAAGTTCAACCTTTGCTGACTGCTTTCACTAAAAATTGCATATAACTTGTGTCAGTGTTGCCAGATCGTGCAATTTTTCATCAATTTGCTACTTTTCACAAATGTGTGCTATTAAAATTTATAATTATGTAAATTTGGGATTTTTCTGCTACTTCATCATTTCATTGTAATACTTTTTGCTATTTAAAATTAGTATATGTTAATATAATATATTAAAATTAATTTATAAGAAAAAGTAATGATTTAGGTTTAAGCATAAACTGGTAAATGGCAAATATGCAATCACACCCCAGCACAGACACTCAATTACTAACACGGGTAACTTATTTTCATGTGTTTCACAAATATCTTTTGCTTAATATTCTGTTAATATATAAATAAGATTCCAATGTTTTAAATCAGACCACAGCTGCTGTTTTAAGTATGAATTATAAGCAACATGAATAAATTTCATCAGCACCTCTTCAAAGGCTTGGCTTAAAACGTCCACGTTTGAGAACTGGACAGAAAGAATAGAAACAAACAAATCAAAACTTCATTGCAGGTTATAAAAATGTGAACTGAGGGAACATAAAATTGATTTAATGATGTACAGTATTTCTTTAAAGCACAAACAAAAAATATTGTTTGAATACAGATAAGTGTCCAAGAGTACCTTCATTATGTTTGTTCTATAATTACTATCCTACTAATATAAATAATACATTAACAACAGAATAACAGTCTAAATTAACTGAGAATTAAAGGAATAAATGGAGGCAATGAAAAATTTGCAAATTGTACTGAGATTTTCGTCACACTTGTACGCAACCAAGAATTTAATTTCAATCCATAACCAATGGACCCCTTAGAGGCAGAATTTGTGATGACATCAGAGGTCACGTGAACTTACAAATGGATGTCATCACAAAATCACGTGCTACTTTTTGTAACGTTTCTATTCTTCTCTTGCTGCTTCAACCGATATTTCTAGCAACACTGCCTGATACAATGCTAAAATCACAAATCTACACATTTCATCTATTTCTCTTTACATGCACTTTTAGTGACTTAACCTTACACCAATATAGCACAGGGATGTATAAAAAGGCACTATTAAGTGAAATTAACTATTTTTATTAAAACATCTGTTAAACCTATAAATGTGTTCTTCGTACAGCTGCGATTATGAAAATTTCCAACTTCAGAATGTTGGTGGCAAATTACTAGATATAGTAAAGGTGGGCAAATTAATTACCATCAACGAGGAAGGAGGAAACAGCATATTTACAATTATATAGTGTTATTCAGATAGCAAAAAGAAAACTTTTCTTGCTAATAACAGTTCACTGCACACAAATAAATCAACATCATTTTAGGATTTTATTTGTACTCCATTTCAATGCATGTCATTCCAGCTCATCTTAATTTTTTAGTTATATCTCAGTATTCACTGTTAAAACAATGTTAATTTCTTAAAAGTAACCAATTTTTAATTAGTTAAGCATTTTCTAGAAAGAAAAAGGGTAAAATAAAAATGAAATTCAATTAAGTGTACAAGATATTAGCCTAGACAAATATTTAATGCAGATTTTGGAGATATGAAGCTAATTTAGCGCTTTTACATTATCTATACCCTTCTTCCCCAACAAAAGGACCCACGTGCAAAACAAATTTGGGTTACAAGCAGTGGTGAATTATAAATTACTAGCTCTTTTTTAAAGATTTGTGTGTCTATTGTTCCTTTTGTTGAGTTCCTATCAGTGAACGTATACCAGCTCGCATAATTAATGGTTTAAAAAATTAAAGTATATTTCCTCAAAACTATGTGGAATGCCATTTATTATTATTATTTTTGAATGGGAATTAAGATAATGTTAGGAAGAAAACTGGGAAATATAATCAAACTCCTAAGAAAATTTTCTAACACTGTACTTTGGCTCTGCACATGCCATCACGTTTAGCATTTGAAGATTCAGTAAGAGAAATTAATCATTTAAAAATATTTCTTTACTTATATGCTCAAAATTAGCAATGATGAAATGAGATTAGTAATGCTCTAAGCTTTGAAATATTGAAAATCAGCCGTATGTTTAAATTACAATGGGCAGTAAGTAGTTTATGAATGCCTAGGAGCATCAAGCGTTTGGTGCTAAACTATAAATATAAGGACTTTCTTAAAACTGATTCCTAAATATTTTATAGAAGACCTGGCATTTATTATCAATATCTAATATGTTTAAAAAAAAAAAAAAAACTGTGGTTGGGGGAAACGACTGCAAATTAGTAGATTCTAAAGGACCAGGGTTTGAATACCAGAGAATGCACGATTGTAAATGTAGAGCCAGTGAACTAGTTTACATAGGAGGAAAAGGCGGTTCCACCTATTCGGTGCCTCCACAATAACGTGACCATATCTTCAGGCTTTAGTAGTGGTCAATGCCCGTGATGATTTGTTCCCGCCATTTTTGGAGGGGGAGGAAGACAGCATAGTGGTTAGGGAAAATGACTGTGAAGGGCCCGGGTTCTAATCCCTGAGAATGAATGCATGGCTTTAACTGTACACGCCTTCATAGGAGGCAAAGGCAATCGACCCCACCTATTAGGTGTCTCCATAATAAAGCAGGGGTGTTTGTGGGACCCCAAAAAATACCCTGAAACTTTTACGGACTTACTACCGACATTTTGGAGTTTTGAGAAGGGGGGAGTGAGAGAAATGAAAAATTACAATTATGAAGTATTGAATGACCTAATTATAATAGTTCAATGAAATACTTTTTTTGCAAAATTAATAACCATAAATTTTCAAACATATAAACTACTACATTTTATGTAAATATTTTAAATTACCTGAATTAATTCTTTAAAAAAAATTATCTAATTTCTGCTTCTTTTTTTATTTTCTGATGTTTGTGGGCTTGTCTTTCTTTTGTGGTGAACTTCATAATTGCAGGAAGGTTGACTTTTATTTTCCTCATTTACAAATGAAGAAATTTCCTCGAGAACTGCACATGCAGAGGTAGAAGCAGTTTGCTTTTCTGCTAATGTAGGAGGTTTTTCAGAGACTTTTATAGGTGACTCATCTGAAATACATGTTTTTAAGTCCTCTTGATATGTTTTCCAACTTCTGTTCATATTCAGTAAGAGATCTTTGTGAATTGGATCAGTCATTGGATTTTTTGAGCCATATTTTTCACATGAGGTTTCTTTAGAAGCCATTAAATCATATTTAATAGTCTGCACTGCATCTAGGGAATCAATCTTAAGAGAGGTTCTATAGTCAGTGACAAGTGTATCCATTAAGTTGAATGCATTTTCCACTAATGGGCCATGGAAGCAGAGCCAATGTAGGATACTTATAATCATTTGTGAAATCATCTTTTAAATTAAAAACTTTAGACTAATATTTATCAATTGTACACTTGATTTCCACTTTCATCAGATGTGTAGAGCATTTCTTTGGTGATATCAATATCACTCTGGTATAACCTTATTTCAGCTTCTACTTTTGACTTTTCATTATCACTAAAAATATGACACATAAAAGACGATAATTTTTCAAAAGCTAATAATGTACTAGTTTTACCTCTTAGCTCTGGATCTAATGCTGTAAAACTAATTAGATATGAATTTTTAAGGGGTAAATTCTGTCTCATATGCTGTGCTGTATTAGTATAAGCTTTCATCAGAGAAATTTGGAATTCTTTTGCTATTGGATGATTTTTTGATAATTTCTTCAGGAGAGTGGAAGCTTCTGCACTAGTAAATATTACTTTGCTAGGTAGATGGAATTCTGGATTTGTGACATCAACCTTTAATAAATCACTATAAGATGTGCAGTGCACTTTATATTTTCTGGCTTCATAAAAAAAAAGAGAAAAATTTTGCCATCAATTTATAAATACTAGAATGTATTGAATAAAGCATTGGTTTTTTTGTTTCAAATAATTTAATATATGTGTTGAACTCTGGTAATACTGCTGAATATAATGCCATATGCAATAAAGTTTTGTTTTGCATAACAAATAACCCATTTAGTATTTTTTTTTTCCGAGCTAAAGCATCCTTTGTGAGTTGTTGGGAATGCAAGCAAGAATACACACCTTCAACAATTTTTTTCTGAGCTGCAGAAATATTTCTTTTATTGTATACAGTTTCAAAATAAGAAAAATAATCCCCTTTATCAGTTTTATCCAAGTAGTGAAAATAAAATGCAATAAGAGCATACCACAGATCTTTGATTCTTTCTAAAACACATAAAATGTACACCCACCTATGGTCTGGTCTCTCCAAGGGCTTAAGTTTTTTAATGGCAAGGGATTCACAGATTTTGAAAAAATTTTCTCTTTTACTGCAGCTTTTCAGATCAAAATAGATGTCATCAAACAAAAGTATCTATCAAAACATGAAGCAAATTTTTTTGCAGTTATTAGCTGTGTGACATGTGTCACCATCAATATCTATCTAATAAGTGGGGTGCTTTGTTTGATCGTAGTCTGGTTTCAACAACCTTTTTTTTTTTCCACACATGGTCCATTAGTACACTAATTAAGTTTGCCCATGGAATATTATTATCTTCAATAGTATTAACAACTGCTTTAAAAACAGCTTCTGAATTGCAAGATACCATCTTTAGAGTTTCAAAATGATGAACTAAAACTTCATTTTGATTGTTGTCATAAAACTGCACCAATATTGCCAGTATACTTTCTTGAGCATTGCTAGTACTTTCATCCAAATTTAGAGAAAATGGAGTCTCCTTTAAAGTTTTAATGATATTTTCCTTAATAGCTTCTGCGAGCCCATATTTTATCTTATAACATGCAGTAGTCCTGGACATTTTCAACGAGTTTAGTGCCGTCTGATCGCGGCTCAACTGTTTGCAGAGTTCAATTAAATTGGGAGCTACATTGAAAGAAAGAGAATTCTCGGTGATAAACGAAGTTATTAATACCTTTTGGCGTGCTTTTCTTGTCACTATATCCAATGGCCGAGCATCAGTCTCCAGTAAATCATCAGTATTTTTTGAATTAGCATAATTACTTAAAAGTCATTGAATGTCTAATGCACTTTGAACATTTTATGTGCATCACAGTTTTAGAATGATTTGTGAAAGCCTTGAATCCTTCCCCACCATACTTCAGCAGTAAGTTACAAAAAAACACAATATGCTTGTCCAGCAACATTTATTTTCTTGCACCATGTGCCGATGGTATCCCCATTACCATTTCTCCGTTCAATCCAATTCCACCTAAATGCATTCCGGACACCTTTTTCTAATTGTATAATATCACTATTTATATCGAGAAATTTCATAGTGAAATTCTCTTGCGTACATAAATAAAAAAATATTTCAATAAACGAAAGGAAAAATTTACACGTGCATCAATAAATGAAACGAAAATTTTACACAGCGGAGAAAAAAAAAAGTTTAGAAGCGATCAATGACAAATAGCTAATACGGCGAAAAATCCCCATTCTCTACTTATGGCGCCAAACCAGGAGAGATAAGACCTTTGAACCCAGAGTCACGTGATCGGACATCTGTTCGAACGAAGTCTCTCCCTTTTTTTTCTGCCGCGCCTACTTGCCGAAAAGAATCCAGAAGAGAATGTCCGAGAACCGGGGGAATGAGTCATAACTTGCAATAAGGAAAGAACAAAAAAGAAGTTTTTCCCCCCTTTTCACGCATTATCACTGCCTTTGGAGAAAGAAATGAAAAGTTTTCACTACACACACTGACCTTGCGTTTTCTGCTTTCAAAGCAAACAAAATTACCCAGATCAAAATAAATCATTCATTATTATTCCTACTTCCTTTTGAACGACGATCCCCGGAATTTCCGGGAATCGAAGTTCAAAATCCCCGGAATTCCGGGGTTTCCCCGGAGCACAAACACCCCTGATAAAGTGACCATGTCTTTTGGCTTTAGTAGTGGCCAATGTCTGTGATGACTTGTTCCCGCCATTATTTTTGAGGGGGTGGGTACTGAAATTTAATCAGAATATGATATTTTGTTTTTATTGAACACAGTGTGAGTCCTTTGTTTAAAAGTTTCATTGCTTACTATTTCTTACACATACTGTTTTATTCCTATTTCTAAAGAAATAACAAATTTTCTTTCTCATCAACTATCAACTGCACAATCTTATTACAAGTTCATTCCAACCATCAATAAAATGCATTTCAGAAAGAAGTGAAACTGATCAGTGATATAATATAAAGCATGTAAATCCATGTACATATGCATTAGTTGGCCATTGTAATACAAGTAATCAAAAACTAAAACAAAATCACAGCAATGCTATTGAAAGAATGTGAATAACCAGAAAGTTATGCTATTTTATACACACTTATATGCTAAAAAATAATAATTACATTTTAGTACACCTATTGTGCTGAATGAATATCAACTTAAAATTTTACAGATTTAGATATATCTTTATTTCAACATCTTTGTGTTACTATTGACCCATTTGATATGCTTTGGATTAAGATATAATTACCATCGCTGGCTCAAGCACACTTAATTTCTTTCTAATTTTAAATTTATGTTAGTAAATTATGATTTAACTCTAGAAAAATTACTATTAAATCCTTACTTCGAAAAAAGACAAAACATTCTCACTTAATTTGGTTACTATTAACTGATAGTGGATTTAGTTTGTTCCCCTTGACAAGACAATTAATCTACGGTCAATCACAACTGCTGTAAAGTTTTAAGACAGATTAATTTTAGGGCAGTTCTAAAATTTTTTTACATGAGATGCAGCAGTACACCATGGAAAATATAAATAAAATTAAACAAAACATTTATAGACACTTTTAACACTCTGACTGGCAAAGACATACAGTCTAAAATATATATATATATATATATATATATTTTGTAATCTCTGCATGCATGCTGAAATACATGCTAGAAATTACAGCATTATATTAAAATGCACAAATTCAGTTGTAAAGCAGGTGGGTCATTTTGGGATTAAAATAAAGAAAATGTCTCTCTTTCATGGCAGTTTTTAGAAATTTGGAGTTTCTTAGCAAAGTCTTTGACAGTCCATTTTTAGAATATCTTTAAAAAAAGATGAGAAGCCTGGAAGACAAGAAAGGTGCAGTATAGTTGTGGCTTCTTCAGACAACATGAATGTATGGTCTTGGCAAAAGAAATAAAATCCTCAACTGTGTAACACACTGAATACTTGATATAAGTTCCTGCGTTTCTGATCACAGCACTTTTAAGGATTTATAATTATAAACCACCTCCACCACTACTTCGCACTCAGAATGATCAATCAAAATTTTTTCCCTTCTGGAACATAATAATTTTTATACAGCCAACTAAAGATTAAGGAATGTAAAGGGTAGTACCATAACTTCACTATGATATTACCAATTATTCATCAGGTTTATGTTAACTACACACACACAATCATCACAAATGCTCATTTCTTCACACAATGGAATACAATTCTTACCACAGAGAGAATATTTCAAGGAAGGAAACTATGAAAAATGCTATAAAATGAAATACTTAGCACATTTTAATGGTAAATCTTTCTTTATGACTACAGAATAATCATCAGCAAAACTATTACTATAAAAATGCTTGAATGAAATTACTATACAAATGCTTGAAATTCCTTATGTAGAAAAACTACACATTTTACACAATTTGCCTTATTTCACAGATAGTGTTTTTACATGCAAATCACTCTCCAATGTTTAATTAGATAATACCAGACAAAATTTACATCTTTAATATGACCAATGAATAGTATCTCAAATAAAAAATAAACCAGTTATAAGTTAAACTCAAAACTACTTATATACTGAGATATTCTACAATTATGATTTTTAACATGTAGTTGGAAGAAAAATATTTTCTACCAGAATAGCATCTAGTAAAAGCAATGAGACTGGCTAGATGGTTATCACACCAAGTTATACTTACATCATTAGCCCTTCCCTTTTGAACCAATTAAATATATGCTATTAATAACATACTACATTTAGTCCCAATATAAGTAAAATATTCATTCTGAAGTAAAGACAACTCAACTTCATATCATTTTATATATCTTAAGTCTTTTTAATTGCTCTAATGGAACTACAGAGGGTTGTTCACACAGTTTTGTAATGATTTTTATTTTTAATAATTGAAATTAAATATTAATTTACAAATACAAATGTGACTGGCATGAAATTGGAATAAGGTTTAATTACCGGCTGCAGCATTAAAAATATTTTCTCTAAAATGTCGCTGAAAAATAAAAAAAGGATCGAAGGCTATATTTTTGCCCTATCCGAAGAGAAATAATCTTATTCAATTTTTTTTTTCTTATTTTTAAAAAGAGAGAGATGTTAAAAGCATGGTTTTAATATTTCTGCACGTAAAAGACATAATTAATATGAAATGAAAGAAACGTCAAAGTTTACGTCTGACTCTGAAAAAGGCAATAACATACCCAACATAGGAATGTACAACTCTTATTAAATGTAAAGTAGCATCTCACATTCTAAAGGAAAATCCAGCCCCTCCCCCAAATCTTTAAACATCTCTGTAGGAACTGAGAACAAAATTATAAAATCTGATTTAAAGCTAATCAAAACAAAAAAACATAATGTGCGCCACCTAATGCCAAAACATGTTTCTCGGCGTAAGACTATGTGCAAATTGCTGTATGAAAATTGTTTGGTGGGTGAAAAACGGAAATACAATACAAAGTCTAATTCGGACCTCAAAGATACAAACTTCATGCGCATGCACATAATGTGTTTACGCATACGCGTTTAATGTATAACAGACGGTATTATCTAAGGGATTTCAGTTAATGTTGCAGATTGTGCTGTTCCTTAATCTTCTAATTGGATTCGACTTATTAATTTTTGCAGACTGTTAGAACAATTTTATAAAAATTAAGTTTGAATTTTCGATTATGCCAAAAAGTTTCTAATTCTGGAGCAGCCAAAGGATCTACAAAGCGAAAGCGTGTTTCGATGACCATAAAACAAAGTGGAATTGCTGCAAAAAATGGATAAAAGGCCTATTCGTCTCAAAATTATGCGAGAAGTACGACATTGGAAAGTCCACTATATATGACACAAGAAAAAAGAACTTTTTGATTTTTTTGTGGAAGCATCTTAAACAACTTACATTGAAAGAAATGTTTAATAAAGTAAACAAATAAATATTAAACCTTTTTTTGTAAATTTTGATACCCTTTAGATCATAATTGTTCTTTATTTCATTAATTACGATCTCATATTTTTAATTGTATAATTTCTGCATGCCATCTTACCAGATTTAAATTGATGATGTATAAACCAGAAAAACCCCTTATCCGGAATCGCAGAAGTCCCGACGAGTCCGGATTACGGACTTTGTACTGTATACAGTTACAAATGAAGCTTGGATATATTTATCTGACTACAACAGAAAAAGATTGATCTACTACTGAAAGAAGAAGAGAAAAAGACAATATATTGGTTCAGATAAAACAAGGAAGGTTTTTCTAAAGGTTTTATGTTTCTTACTGGATTCTCTTAACCAACTTAAAATAAAGAAAGGAGAAAAAAAAATGTCAAAATTAAATCAAAAATATGTTTTAACATTGATTTTTAAAGAAAAAATTCCTTCTCCTTATCCAAAATATCTTCACTGTGTTAAGTTCTATCAGGAAAAGTCTCCGAGCCATACCTGTAAATCCACGGCTCTATTTTTTGAAAAAATTAGAAATGAAACCAGAATTGAAGCTATTGCCTTTAAATAAATCTCATCTAAGTCCCCCGATGTTTCTCCTATAGATTACTGTGCATTTGGACTTTTAAAACAAGCTCTTTATAAGCAGCATTCCCAAACACTGGATGGATTGTGGAGGAGTGGAATAAAATCTACTTTGATGTTTTATGAAAAGGACTACTCTTTAAAATCAGGATGTAATATGATAGTTCAATAAAAGGGCTATCAAACTGAACATATTAGACAATAAAATTCAAAGGTTTATTTATATGTAATCTTTCAAAAATCATTACAAAAATGTATGAACACCCTCTGTACATTAGTGCATTGCAAATGACAGATCAAATTCTGTCACACAATTTAACATATAATTTTTTTAACACACAATTCTTTTTTAACCAATAGGGTATACGGTTATTCTTTCTAGTTGATCTAGTGACAATATGTTAATGTTTTACTCATGACAGATAAAGATCACAAATACAGAAAGCAAATTTGCACACATGCATTTTCATCGAGAATGCTTTGTATATTTTTAAGAAACAAGAGAAAACTATCTTAGAGAGAAAATATAAAATATGAGAAAAGATAAAATTAAAAAAATAATAAATAATAATTGTGTAATCAATTTGCACTTGCAAAGTGACAAAGATTGCAAGTTAGAATATGCAACTGTAATTTGCAAACTTTACCATAATTTTATGAAAACAATTTTTATCAGTTATTACATAAAGAAATGGCAACAACTCCAAAACATTTTTAACATGATATGAAATGTACAAGTGCACAAACACATAGAGAATAACTACAATTAAAAATTATTTCAAAATATGAAGGTAAATGGAACTACTATTACAAATTTGAAAACAAAGGAGAAGGCCATATTTTCTGTATAGGTACTAGAAAATGGTTTAAAACAGTTGCACTAATAAAAAATTTAAAATTTATGCTTTAATAAATATTTTATTAATTTTCTTGCTTTCAAATTTTAATACAAAGGTACCCTAAATTAGAAACTTCTTACTATGAAAATTTTTTTTACATCCCATGTTGGTTATTAGGTAAGAAATTTCAGGTCTTTGAAAATTATTCTCAAGAAATGAACTGCATTGACTTTACAATACACCATTTTTTAATGTTACAAAACAGATTCACAAAATATTCTTTCTACATATTTTGTAAAAATACATTCTTTTGCTCGTTCATTTTGTGAAATTACATAATATATGTAATAGATAGTAAGACAAAGACTGCTTATTCTTGCTAATATTTAAATATCTACATATTTTTTCAATTTAACTCAGAGCTGAAAATAGTTAAATTCTTTATTAACTAATATTCGACTCTATAAATGCCAAAACCTGAAATTCACAGCTGATGGTCTATCTGTTTGACTTTTACTGTATGATCTGCAGAACCAGCAATATTTTTCTGGCTTGAAATCTTTAACAAGTCGGTAAAATTTCCAAGCAAGCACCATTTAGTTACTTTCAAATATATCAAAATGTACGAACACTATTTGCAGTTTCATTTAGTTAAACAAGTGGTCAATTTCATATACACATTTTTTGCTTTACTATCTGACCACATTAAAAAAAATTGGTTTAAAATTTAATTTGTGTTTTCGCTTAAGCTATTTTCAATAGTTAATCATTTTAAACAAATGGCAGATTTTGGCGGATTTTTTTTTTTTTTTTTTTTAATTCTGAAGTGGTTAAAAGAAGCAACAAACGACAATAAAACCAAAATACAAAACCAGTCATAAGAAAATTGATTAAAAATACAAAATGATTTTTATAGCCCAAGATTTTATACATAAAAAATAATAACTTCTATATAAAGGCATATTTGCCAAGCTTGAAATATTGAAAACCAGGGGATTTTGAGAGTTTAGGGGGCTATGTGGCAATCCTATTTTAAAAGAACTCTGAATTCACCTTATGTATGAATACAGTTATCGATCTATTTAGAATATGATTCTGATAAAAATGTATTGGTAGGCAAGACCAACTTTTATTTATCAAAGTAATTTTAAATATGATGAAAATAAAATTATTAATTAACGTACATACTATTCTACAAACTTACTAATTCATTATTTATTGATATAAAAAAAGTAAATGCAAATATTAACTATATCAAAGGAACAGCTGGAATCGCAGTCTCGAACCAATGAGAACATCAAAGAAGTTTGACAACTGTTGCCGAAAAAACTGTCATCCATTTCTTCAAATGGTAGTAGATGAGCTTATAAATGAAGATATACTCACAAAATTAATACTTGGGAGGGAAAAAAAATCTCATATTAAAAATGATGTAGCAGCATAGAATCTGTGCTTGTAGTTTTATTTTCTGAAATGCCATTAAAATGTTATTTTTAAAAATAAATACAAATGATTCCATTAGTTAATTAAAAAACCCATTAAATTCCAATAGCTTCAGTAATAATAGTTTCACAAAATAAAATATTCAATAGCTTTCATAATTGGGCAGAAGATAAAATAGCAGGAAAAAAGAAATAATTAAACCAATATTAGGGGCACCACCTAATAAATGACTAACTAAAAATGGCACATCACATACTACATTATTATCTTAATTCTGTCCTTTGTAAACTGACTTCAGAACAGAAAGAAGACAAAACTTAGCAAAGCAAGTCTGAAAAGCTATAAGCAGTTTCTGCTGCATGATAATGCACAGTTACTACTTATAACATCAAACAGTGTCTTAAAAAAGAAAACTGTTTTCAAGTACCTCTTTTACTTTCATATGATGGCTAGACTACTTTCTCTTCCTTAAAATCAAGTCTTCCATTGAACGCCTTTATTTTAATATTTCTAAAGAGATTCAGAACACTGTAAGCAAAAACTTAATGAGGGGTAGTCTATATTTTAGGCTGCTCATTAGACTATTGCCAAATTGTTTCATTTATGGCAACTGGAGTATTTTATGTTGAATGTTATTGAAACTCTACTATGACATGATTCAAGTATTTCGACTGTTGGGAAAACATTTCTCAGGGCTTATTTATACATTAGAAGTTGATTAGGAAGTATGTTGTTTATTTTGTGCTTTACACCATAAAATGCCTGCTGGTGCCAAGGTTAACCTGAAGTTTCTGTATGCTCTGGAACCAATGGGGAGAAAAAACATCAGTTGACTGGTATGTAAATGAAGATTTAAATGGCTTTGTTCACCTTTGGGTAAATATAAATTACGCAGCCACATTTAGATTCAGAAACTGGAGCTCCTATCAATTCCATGGAAGGAATGTGGAGTGTAATAAAACGGGATTTTTGAAAAATCCCACCAGCAGTAAAGAGGATATTTTTACATTTGTGAACTTATATGGAAATAGCAATACAGATTCTAGTTCACATTTCTAGTTTAAACAGATTTTTGGACTATTTTCGGTGCTACTTTGGTAGACGGTTGCATGGATTTTTGGCGATTTACGTTGGCGCGATTTCTACAAACGTCAGCCATCTTGAAAAACGCTGTTTTTACGCATAGTAAAGTATTCGAAACTTAAAAAAAAAAAAAAAAAAAAAAGTTAGAAATAATGGATTAATTTTTTTGTTGAAAATGTCGTTTTTTAAGATGGCAGACAAGTGTAAATAAATAAATTTACTATGAGTATAAAATACTAAAGTAAGGTTATTATTACTTTCATATAGCAAAGAAGAGAATAAAAACACCGCTATAAAAACATTGTGCCAGCGTTTAATTAGATTAAAATATTACTGAAATTGAATATCGAAATAAAAAACATCATCCAACATTTAAAAGAATTAGAATATTATTAAATTTAAATACTTTAAAATACGTTATATAGAATATAATATATATATATATTATATAGAATAAATACATTTACTACGAGTATAAAATACTAAAGAAAGGTTAAATTATTACTTTCATATAGCATAGAAATAGAATAAAAATACCACTATAAAAACATTGCGCCAACGTTTAATTGGATTAAAATATTACGTAAACTGAATATCGAATTAAAAGCCATCATACCAACGTTTAAAAGAATTAAAATATTACTTAAATTAAATACTTTAAAATAAGTAAATAAGAACGCTTCGTACACTAGAGCTAAAATGACAGCAATTAGTTTATTGTTGGTAAAAAAGGAGGAATGTCTAATAATTTTCTTACCGTTACAGCGGTTATTTCTTCCAACATGACCACAATATCATATACAGCCGTCTCAGAATCGGCTCTTCTAACGGTCTTCATCTGTGATCTACATTTTCGCACTTCATTGAAGAAACAATTAGCGACGTTTCCTTCAAAAATTTAAAATAAATTTCCTCTGACCCTTGTAAGAATTTATAAATAAATCTTTGGCGGCGAAAATAAGGTCTCAAAGGACAATTTTTTGATTCCGAAACCAAAAATTCTTGGTACTTATCAAAAACAACATTCATCTTTGAAGGAGACATTTTTGAAGGAATTCAAAGATACGAATTAAATTTTAAAATGGCACGGTAATGCACAAATTTTCAGCAACCTATCAGGAAGCTGATTACAGGTCATTAATGCACAAATATTCTAAAACCAATCAGAGAGCTGATTACATCACGCCTAGAATTAAAATTATTTAAATAATCATACATAATAAAATCATTTTAAAAAAGAAATGCAAAATTAAATTGTATTTTAATATTTAACAGCCATAAATGATGCTTAAAACATTAGATTAAATTTATAGATATTAAAACCAATTACTTTTAAAGTAAGGTGACATCAATGATTACATCATCCACAGCATAAAATTTCGTAAAATATGATAAAGAATACAATTTTTATTTCAAATAAAAATGCAAAATTAAATTGATTTTTAATATTTAGAAGCCATAAATAATATTTAAAACACGGAATTTATGCATAATAACACGCATTATTTTTTTAAATAAAATGTCAACAAAGTATCAGTTACCATAAATAACTTATCCAGCAATGGGTTTACCATAAGTCGTATTACTCGCCAAAGGAAAAATTGCCAAAAACTCGCCAAAATCCGTGCAACCGTCTACCAAAGTAGCACCCTATTTTCAGTTTATTTCAGATACAAGCCTATGCTACAGCCATTTTTTACTGTTTTTTAAATGGCACGATTCCATGTTAGTACAAATATGCACAGTATCTTTCTGTTAACGGAAATCAGAAAAATTTTTATCTTTATTTTTAAACACATAAGCAACTACAAACACATAGTATTACTATGTGTTAATGAATTAAATCAGATGAAAACCAACATCATTTTGATACCCTTTAGATTTATCACAGTTTTAATCCATTTACCGAATATAATTTAAATTTTGTATTGATAAGGAAATATGTATAAAATTAAAAAATACCTGTTTAACAGCTTGTTGAGCAGATTCACGAGAACAATAAGTAATAAAAGCATAACCCCGATTCTGTCCAGTCAGTGGATCCATCATAAGCCGCAAATCCCAAATCTGGCCACATTTTTCAAATACAGGTATTAATTCATCTTCAAAGATATTTTTAGGTATTTTTCCAACAAAAACCTAAAAACAGAAAATACATCATAAAGCATTAACCATAAAAAATTATCAGATAATGTATAAAGAGAAATACTCTGTAATTCTACCTCACAACCACTGCCAGGTGGAGCCTTATCCCAGTTAGGTGGAGGTCCTCCATATTTCCGTTGACCTGTTGTAACATCTAATGTGTAACCAGTTCGATCTAATATGGCCTACAGAAAAAAATAACTGGATAAAAGTTAATCAAATTTATTCAATACTTCATAAAATGGTACTTTTCCATTAACACCTGCCATACTTTTTGGCTCCTATATGCCAAGATATGGCTTGACTATCTAAGAACCGTATTTGAGTAAACAAGAAAAATTAAATATACAGATACATACCATTACAAAATTAACAGCAAAACACATGGCAGGTGCAACACAGAAAAATAGCCATAAAATTAACTCTCATACAATGACAGTTCAGTTATGAACTTAAAAGCAATTTTTGCTTTCCTGAACATTAGCCAGGCTTTGAAACTACAGCATTTAGTTGGTTTTCATCTGATTAATTTTACAAAAGTAATGCTTTTTATAAGTACTTCCTTCATTCTTTCAACTGCATCTTAATTTTGTTAAATTTTAAAACCTTATTTTATATTCAAAAACATACAAAAGTTTAACTTTTAATTCATAACAGGCCTTAAAATCTT
Organism: Stegodyphus dumicola; assembly: GCF_044657685.1. Taxonomy (NCBI): domain Eukaryota; kingdom Metazoa; phylum Arthropoda; class Arachnida; order Araneae; family Eresidae; genus Stegodyphus; species Stegodyphus dumicola. Next base: position 222,863,492 of record NC_140773.1, on the reverse strand, counting down.
TTATATTTTGTTATTTCTCCTTTTTACCTTAAAATGAACACAAATTTTTATGAAAATGCATCTTTTCAAAATTGATAGCTATAGCATGGTTCTTATGCACATCCACGATTTTTAATATTTTAACTTCTATGAACCAATACAAAACAATAACAGCAAAACATGTCTTACCACTTTGCAGACAGGTGCAATTTTAAGTAAAACTTGAAAATTTATAAAAGCTATTTATTTGATGAAATTTAAAGAGACTGACTAAATATATACAGATTTGACATTTTTGTCATCACGATTTCCTGTCTGCAGTGGATTCCATTATAAATTTTCTCTTTTCTTTATGCTTGCCTTCTTAGCAAATCTTTAATCTCTTTTATTTCTACCAGATACAATGTAATTTGTCAAAAATATGAATAACAAATAGGTATGTCCATCATAAAGCTTACATTTTTTCACTGTGTGTTATTTTACTAAGTATTAACGTCAACGCTTGTGTCACAGTGTCTAAATGGCATAAGCTTTCGGTCCCAACATTTCGCCTCGAGATGTTGTTGATACTACAGTCAAAAGTCGTTAATCCGGACTCGTCGGGACTTCGGCGATTCCGGATTATAGATCATCAGTTTAAATCTCATAAGATGGCATGCAGAAATTCTAAAATTAAAAATATGAAACCGTAATTTATGAAATAAAGAACAATTATGATCTAAAGGGTATCAAAATTTGCAAAAAGAAAAAGCTTAATATTTATTTGTTTACTTTATTAAACATTTCTTTCAATGTAAGTTGTTTAAGTTTTGCTTCGTTTCATGTGATAATACTTTCTCTTTAATTCTATTAAACAGATATAATTTCTTGTTCAGTTACAAAGTTCTGCTGTTCAAGCCCTATTATTGCTGTGTCGAGAATACTGACTAATTTGTCAATCGAAATTTTTCGTCTTCAATAACCTCTGTCACTTTCTTCGCTATCGGAAGCGAATTATAATGACAAGGAACTTGTTTTAAATCATATCAAAGACGGAGCACATTGAGATGAAATACTACATTTGATAAGAAATTATAAGCCAAATAAAATAAAAACATCTGCTCTGAAGATAAGGATAGTGCTGACAGATCAACTTCCAATTCATTATGTGCCCCGCCACGGCATTCCCCCCCCGCCGAGCAGTTTGAAATTGATAAACAGATTTCGGATTTCAAAACATACTTTCGCTTTAGATCCTTTACATATTAACAAATATATATCGGAAATTCTATTTGATATAATCGAAAGTTTAAGCTTACTTTTATAAAATTGCTCTTACAGTCTGCAAAAAATAATAAGCTGGATCCAATTCGAAAATTAAGGAACAACGCAATCATCAACATTAACTGAAATAGATAATTATTTAGCTTATATGTCCATTATACATAAAACGCGCACGCGAAAACGTATTCTGCACTTGCACACACTCATATGCGCAGTTGTAAAAGGTCTTACGCGCACGCGTAAACGCCTGTGCGCATGTGTCAACGTGGCGCATGTGCAGAAAGTTTTTAGTTTTGAGGTCCGTATTATAGATCATTCCAAATTATGGGTGTCCGAATTAACGACTTTTGACTGTATTAATTTTTTTTTTTCCCTTTATAAGGTGAAATTTTTCAAACATATTCCAAAATTTAAAAAGCTATCTCTTTTATAATGAAAATATCCGAGCAGATTTATAGTGAATACATTTGCCTTGTAGCTTTTTCTAATTGTCAACTTGATTAAGTTACCTTTATTTTTTCTTCATCTGGACCTTTTGTTGTTACTGCTGGTGTTCCCATCTTTGTCTTTTGGCGATATGTTTTCATTATTCCACATAAATAAGCACTTTTGTTAGATACATGTTCAAGGCTACTGTCCATGAATTCTTTTAACACAGTTAAAGCACCATCAACAGGAAATTCTTTCAGAGCTTCCAGAGCTCTTTCGTCCAACTCAGAAAATGTTAATTTGCCTAAAAAATATAAAAAACTCAGCAGACATTCTTACTATTTTTGAAGGTAAGATAGAAAACTTTAAATAAGCATTACCTGCAGTAAAAAGTTCTTCTAATTTAAGTACAACATTTTCAGCTAAGCCATAATCCGAGAGCTCTTTGGATTTTGAATTTGTTTCCATCGGTTCACCATTCTTTTCTTCTGCCATCTCTTGATCATTTACTTCATTACCCTCAGCCATGCTATCAATAAATTTTTTTTAAAAATTTATATAAAAGCAGATTAAAATTTTTATTGCACATTTTGAAAGGTAAATTAATAAAGGAATGATAACCAACATTAAAATCCACAGTTTGGTATAATACACATAACTGCTCAAAATCAGTGACATTGCAAAGTTACATAAATGAAAAATTTAGTCTGCATATTCTCAGACCTATTTTGCGATGAACAAAATCGGTTAATCTTTGGATTATGGCAAGTTGGCAATTTTTTGGCAAAAATTTGGCGACCAAACCTGCTGCAGGAACCTGCTAGTTTCTGTTTGAACGCCATTTTGTTTTCACGAAGTAAAGGCATGTTTTTTTTTTTTTTTAACTCAACATTTTTTCCCAACAATCTGCTAGCCGAATTACGCTTATACTAGAACTTTTCTGGAACAAAAGTGCTTAATCATGACGAAGATTAGGTGCGAAATTGGGACAAAGTGCAGAATCGCCCACTGCTTGCCGCGTTTTTAAGAATTGCACATACACGTTATCATCCATGTACACGTCGACCTATTTTCACTTAAAAAACATCCCAGAATTGCACAAAAATGGCATTGAGCACACTCTTGACTTTATCCATGTACACTGCTAAAGTCCTAGCTAGTAACCTTTATCGCCTTATCAAAATGTCGCCAAACTACCAGTTACCATATTCCAAAGATTAGGCACAAAATCTATGTTTTGCTTTCAAAGCTTCAACTTTAGATGGTAATATTTTTAATTAAATTTAAATTTTCAGAAGAAACATTTTAAACAATCTTTCATACAGTAAAACATAATGACAAATGCCTGATTGACTACTGTGTTTACTTACATTAATAGTCACTGGCAATGTAAAAATTCTCTGGCTGCTTCTTACAGTTTTACAGAATGAGAATGGTCAGGAAAGAGTCCTCTTTTCTAACTCTGCCAGCCATCCAACCAGTATAGTGGTTAGTGATGATGACTACTGTGTTAGAGTGGTGACACTGAATACTGTAATGATGGGCCCGGGTCTGAACTCTGGAGACAGCATGGATGTTTTAAGTATATAGTGCCTGTATTGTAAGGGGGCACTAAAAATACATTACAAGTTGAGAGCCCTCTCAAGAAATTAGCACTAGGAAAAGAAGAGACCCTAAGATGGGACACCCTCCCAGAAATTTCTCCCTCAAAACTGGGAAAGGACTATTATTGCACAACCAACGGTGAAGTTTTGGTATCCTGAGTACTTCTACCTGTACCTGTCAAACTCTGCCCCTCTCAGCAAACTGACATACATGACATGGATCCTAGCAGATTCCTTGGCACGCCCACCTATATGGCGTGTATCGAAGTGTACATGGACAAAGTCAAGGAAGTACGCAATTCTAGAATTTTGTTTAAGTGAAAACAGGTCAATGTGTACATGGATACCGAGTTTGAGCAATATTTTTACTTGTTATTTTCGAGTTGGTGATTTTGAGAAACGCACGAAGCAGTGGGTGATTCTGCACTTTTCCAGTTTGTCACCAAGGGTACAGGCTCTCCTAGGAGTTGACCAGTCTTATCACACAGGCTGCTGTCATAAAACTCAGTCAATTCAAAAGTGAAATAAATGAAAGAACCAAAATGCTATAAGAACTATGGAAATAATTTGTTAATCTTTATTGACACTAGCAAAGAAATTACATCAGGCCTCCCTACCAACTTGTATACTATAGATGTACTTTACTTTATTAAAAATATAAAATCAAGATTCAAATTATTGGAACTTATACTTACTACTCAGCTTATTAATAGAAGAATGCTTAATGACATATTTTATCTAATAATGACTATAAAAACAATTATCTGCAATTGTACATCTTTCTTTTTATTATTATTCTCTAATTTATGGGTTTAGTAACACTTGTTAACTTTTTATATCCGTTTTACAGTTTTCATCTGCCAAATTTGTTGAAACATTATATGCTAAGATAAGAAAATACACCTAGTCTGAGATGTAAACTATATTTCCTCCATAGCGTAAATAATTTTTTTGGGTGAAAAAAGGAGTCTTTTCATACCAATCAAAATATGGCAAAGTAATAAGGGATGCTTTATGTTCATTATAGCCACACACTCAAATGCTACTTGCCTTTTTTCTTAATATTTTATGGTGCATTATAGTTTCCTCATAAAATGAACCATAAACATACTGATATAACTTATATACATTAATTAAGCAGCTGTCTAATTTATTTCTCTACTACCACATAGCACTGCTTTGCACAAAGAATTTCGTGAAATGAATACTTATAACGAAAATCCGATAATAGTCAAAATATTTCAAATTCCTAAGAGAAAGTTTAGTTTAATGTTTAAGAAAGAAAACAAAAGAAATACATGCTTTTCATACAATACAATATCTGGGGCTGTGAGAGTTTTCAATGCAGAAAACTTGCACATATACCAATAAATTACTAAAATTGTTCTTTACAATGACCAACATTAAAAGTACTATGTTTTAAATGTAATGTAATAAAGTGCTCAAATTTATAATTTTACATCTCATAACAAGCTAGATGAAGGAAAACATCATTTTGTAATACCATTACTCTTACAATAGCTGTACTTTTTCTGGAGGGAGAGAGTTTCAAGAGATACAGAGTTGTATTTAAAAGTCAACACATACATGGTGTTAAAACAACGTATGTTCAAACTATTACACGATATATAAATACACATCAGTTATACATACTTTAAAAAGAATGCATGAATATGATTAACAAATCCGTGAAGACACAAAACATTATCAAACATATTAGAAAATGTACTGATTACTTACGGATATAATATGCAGGAACAATTAATAATAATAATAAATGTGTTTATGACATACCTACGTATAATTCACCAAGGTGATTATATATTTTGTTTATGAATTGAGGTATCCTACATTAAACGTTATATTACTTATGTGCAATAATTATATGGTAAACAAAGTATAAGCAATACCACTAAATCAGAATTAAACTGTTCGATCAAACTATTACACTCTCACGTACCGGCTTTTGAACGCAACGTGCTTTATACACGGGGTTCGCAAAAGTTACGACAAGGACAAAGACATGGCATTGAAAAATCAAATACCATTGAATCAACAAATTAACAGTATTAAGTAAGTGAAATATAAAAATTAATTTTTAATTACAAACTTACATTACTTTGCTCGGAATGCCACACGTCAAAGCAATGACACTGATAAAACAGAAGCCACCTCTAAACGATCAACCAAAAAAATTACCGGTACTGTGACCGTTGATTGTCATTTATGAGGTTATAGATACAGTTAACTTTGAGTAATCCAAGGAAAAAAACGTTCCAGTTAACTTTGAGAAAAAAAAACCAAGAATATAAATAAAATTTTTTGTTCGTCACTGTCTTAATAATTCGAGCCGTGGCATCTAGCACAGAATATTAGAAGATTAGCATAGAGTGCTGGATTATATTTATTATTTAAATATGAAGGGCAACTTTTTTTCAGGAGGTCTTTCACAAAGATACATTTTATTGGAAATTTACAATTATTAAAATTATCAGTCAGTTTATCTTATACATATACAAATTTATGCAATAATATTAAATAATAAATTTATTTAAAATTTAAATATATATTTTATGTATATAAATGTTAACTTTGGAGAAATTTTTTTACCAGATTATCAGATTTTAAAAACAAATTCCTTTAAAAGAGGAAACTTTTGATAACAACTCTTGAAGTTCTGTTAAAACATCTTCAGTTTTAAATATTATGAAATTTCTGGTTGTTTTAACAAAGTAATGTGAAAGCTTGCCCTAAAATAAAATGCAGTTTTTATTTCATTCTTTTTTGAAGTGCAAAATTACGTGTTTTGTTTGGCAGCGCTAAAGTGAGGTGTTGGGAGCATGCGCTCTTTTTGTAGCCGAAACCATGTGTTATTCCGCGTAATGTAATAACTGTTTCAGTTTCAAATATTTAATTTATTTCAACAACAGTTCAATAAAATTGTATCTGGTAAGAAAACAGTGAAATATATTTTAATTGTTCAATGTGTCTATCGTGCTTTTATGGTAATTATTATTAATGTGCAAATAATTAAACGCAAAAAAGTGACACGTTTATGCAATTGTTAGGTTATAAAACTTGTTTATAGTTTTGCGTAAAATATTTAAAAGATAAAATAGTTACCAAAAAAAAATTTAAATACGAAGTTACTTTTGTTCAACAACGGTTGTCACTAAATAGTTTTTCTGATTGAAGACCGAATATTCGTAGCACGGAATTATTTTAAATTTTCTGTATGAAACTACTAAGATGTGTCGAACAGTTCGCATATCTTTGAAACCCAACGTAATTCTATTGCCACTTTTTCTGATAATGTCGAGTCCACCGCCGGCCGAGCGGTAACGTCGCTGAACACAGATGGTTCCACCTGAGTTATGTTTCCGGCGAATGGGCTGTCTGCATGGTCTTTTTTGTGGTTTTGCCCATGTGTAACCCGTATACTACCCTCAAAGGCATTCCTGCAGTCAGGCAGATAGCCCTCGAGTGTTTTGCCATAATTAAATAAACCAAACCAAACGAAATTTCCGGAGAACAAGCTGGCTTCATGGAAGTTTCTCCCATGTGTAACGTAGATGCGACCCAGTTACCTTTAGAAAGTCCTCCACAAAAGCATCCTTAGGCAGATAGTCCTTATGTGCTTTGCTGTAATCAAATTGACCAAACCTGATAATGTTGAATTCATTAAAAAATGAACATTTATTCTGAATTGTTTCATGTTGAGATAATATTCTAGTTAATTAAAAAAAAATAATGGAAATGAAGGAGGCTGCTTAATTGTACATAAATTACACTACACTTTTACAAATTTCATAGAGATTTAATACACATTTGGGCTGAGTGAGTAAGACAGATTAATTCTGGTAGTTTGTCTAGGGACCAAATGACCCTTGTTCGTAGCTTTTTTCTCATGGGTGGCATGAAAATGAGTTAGATCCTCCATGCTCAGCCATAATAAATAGCCTTATGAGGCATTTAATGCAATTAATCCAAGAAAATGTTATTGGTAAAAGTTTACAATTTGGTGCCCCTTGTTTATTGGCGATCCTTTCATGACGCCAAGATCGGTGCCAGGAAGTCACAATTTCAAGATGGCTGCTACACAAAACCAAAATAAGAAGTCGAAGAATTGCATAAGATCTGTGTCCATGTACACATTGATCTGTTTTTACTTAAAAAAATATCCTAGAATTGCACAAACTAGGCATTCTGCACTGCCATAAATATGTCCAGGTACACATCAATCTATTTTCATTTAAATAAAATTGGGAAGCTAAAACAAATTTAAAACTGTCGTGGTAACCAGAAGTGAGGTTTCATCGCCAAAATTTTTAAAAAAATGTCACCAATCGAAGGGGCACCCAATTCTACACTAAAGCCATGTTATTGAATAATCAAAATACCAGTTAAGCAGTGAAGGAGAACAAAATAATTTATTTGTATGTGCTGGAAGTATAAATTGATCAAAATAAATTAACAACTGATAGGTAGTTTAGCAGTAAAATATATAATTATGTATATGAGCTAAAAAATCCATATGGAATGTCTTTATTAATATACACTGTTCTCAGTTTAAAGCAGCAGCAAAAATTCTCTGTAAAATTTTAATTAGCAAAAATTCTCTTTAAATTTAGGGCATCGTAGAATAGAGGGTTTGTCTTTATTTGATTTGAAACATCATGTACATATTACAAAGTGCTAATATTCTTGTGTGTACTTACCAGTTATGTAACAGTTTCATATATTAAGCTGCCTCCCCCCCCACCGACAGAAGATGCAGAGTTTACGCATTTGTGGATTGTCATATTTACTCACATATTACTTCCTTGTTACCATGTAAAATGTATGCTTAAGTAGAAAAAATACATTGTATAAGCTGAAATATTACTGAAATTGATCACTTTAACTGAACTTTTTTATATGTCTATGATTTCTATATGTAATATGATAATATTAATATAGCTATTATGTGCATTTTAGGCTAAAGTGCAGAATTGCCCACTTATTTGTTTGGCGCTTTTTACAAGAGTAAGAAGAATTGAATTCTTGTCAATTTTCTTTGACTTTTTAAGTGAAAATGGGTTGATTTGTACATAGATAAAGTCAAGGGAGTGAGTGCACAATGCCCTTTTTATGCAATTCTGTAATATTTTTTTTTCAAAGTAAAAATAGATCCATGTGTACATGGATACCAAGTATGTGCAGTTCTTAAAAATGCGCCAAGCAGTGGGAAATCTGCACTTTCCCCGCATTTTAAGCCTTCCTTTTATAAATTGTATATACTGTTTAATTTTCCTTCTGAATTTTCAAAAGGTAAAATTAATAAACAATAGGATGAATCTTTACATTATGGTAACTTGGCGGATTTTTTGGCGAAACTTTGGTGACCAACCCTTCTACAGCAAACTGCTAGTTTTTTTTTTTCGGGGGGGGGGGGAGGGATGCCATTTTGTTTTCATGAAGTAAAGGCATGGGCTAATCTTTGGAATAGGGTAACAGTAGTTTGGCGACATTTTGGTAAGGTGATAAAGGTTGATTCAGAAGTCAAACAACAAAAATCAGCGTTAAATCACAAAATTTTCACAGGACTAGTTTCGATGGTTTTACCGAACCATCATATTCAGCTGCAAAAACGCAAATGAACAAGATAGGAAATAATGTTTAGATAAGATAAGAAAGCCTGGACAAGAATAAGCAAGTGGCGCCATCTGTTGGCGAAACCAGAACTAAAACATAATTTCTCTAAAAGCCGAAGGCAAATTTGGATTGGAATTAGGATCGTTAACTAGAACAGAAAGATTTTTATGAATGTGAAATGCCTCTAGAAAATCCAGTTCTCCAATGGAAGATGTTTTTTGAATAATTTTGGCAGCAGAAAAATTGAAAGTGTGATTTTCGGACCAACAATGTTGAGCAACAGAAGACTTCTGTGTTTCCTTTTTTCTAACATATGCCTCATGTTCTTTGACGCGAAATTTTAAGGCTCTCTTAGTTTGGCCAATGTAAATTAAACTGCACTGGCAAGGAATCCTATAAATACCCCAGGAATTAATATCCGGAATGGGGTCCTTGAGTATGGAACTCGGAATTTTATTGATGAGAGAATAAACAACCCAAAAGTTAAATTTCTGCAAAATATGTGCAACTTTATAGCTAATTGATGGAAAGAAGGGAATGACAACAGAATTTTTATAATCTCCTAAAACAAGAGTGTGCCTTTTAGTGTGTTGAGATGAGAATTTTTTAACTGCTTGATTAATAATGTTGGGTGAAAAGCCCCTGTCAATAGCTATTGCTTTTAAATAATTTAGTTCTTCATCAAGGGCTAGTTTGGAGGAGCAAACTTGAAGAGCACGGAAAACATAGGAATAAAATGAAGCCAACTTTTGTTTAGTCGGATGACATGATTTAAAGTGTGGTGGAAGGCAAACCGATGAAGGTTTACGGTAAACTGTAGTACTGAAGTTGGATGTGTTACGTGACCAGAATGTCGAGAAACGGAAGAGAATTGCAAGTCTCAAGTTCAAAAGTGAACTGAATAGCAGGATCAATAGAATTCATTGTTGAAAGAACTCTATTTAAATCATCTTTATTACCTTCAAACAGGGTAAAAGTATCGTCTATGTAGCGGAACCATGCCGGGAAGTTTAAAGTTTCAAACAATTTTGATTCATAATAATGCATGTAGATATCAGCCAGGATGGGACTGAGGGGGCTTCCCATGGCTAATCCCTCAGTTTGCTTGTAATATTTATTTTGGAAAACAAAATGTGTTTGTTTCAAACAGAGTTGAGTGAGAGAAATTAGCTCATCAATTTCGATGCAAGAGAAATGAAATTCGCGAAGTCTGGTTTCTAGACATCTTAATGCACCCTCCACTGGGACATTGGTGAATAATGATTTTACATCAAAAGAAACCATGAGTAAATTACGAGGAGAAATGTTTTTAACCTTTTTTACAAACTCTATTGAATTTTTTATGGTGTAAATGTTATTGTCTAATAGATTGGAAAATCTAGAAACTAAATATTTAGCTAATGGATACGAGGCAGTACCTAAATTTGATACAATAGGGCGGAAAGGAATACCACTTTTATGAATTTTGGGAAGAGCATATAATCTGGCACAATTCGCAACAGATGGGATAAGCGAATGTTTTAAGGTGCTTGAAATGATTTGCGAAGATTTGATCGCAGTTTTTATTTTGGATAAGTCCGAAGGTGAAGGATCTTTAGGGATCGGATTATATGGTCCTTTGTTTAAGAGTTTAGTGCCACCATCGATGTAAGTGTTCTTATCCATGACGACTATCTGGCCACCTTTGTCGGCCTTTGAAATGACAATATCCGGGTTAGAATGAATCTCGCGCATTGTAGCTCTTTCTCTCGCAGTTAGATTTGGTTTCAAAGGTTTATTATTGAATTTCACATTATGAGCGATAAGATGCCTAATCATTTCTTTCTGTGAATCTGAAACTTTACTGAACTTGAAAGCTTTTTCGATAGGAGCCAAAATCTTTGGAATCGAGGGTTTACAGGTTTGTGAGAAGTTAAAATTATATTTTAGAATTCTCTCTTGTTCTTCTGAAAGACTAACATTAGAAATATTAACTATTGGCTTGATGTTTACAATGGGAAGATTTTTTGAACTACTTGAACTGGAAGACTGTAAAAGAAGTTTTTCGAATTTAACTGCAAGGGTGTTTTTATGACGGTTAACTGCATTCTCCGTTCTAGACCAAGACTTTTGTTCAAGGGCAGTGAATTTTGGATATGTTTTAGCAAGTTCCAGATGAAGCTTATAGAGTTCATGTTTAATTTTGTTAATTGTTGACGTGTATCCCTTATCACGGACCGAAGTAAGGCAAGTTTGCAATTTAACAGAATTCTTGAAACGCGACTCGAAGGTTTTTGATTAGATTTGATTTGAATAAAATTGGGGATCAATTTTTTACATTTACATTTAAGTAAAAAGTCAAGATGATTCAGGAATTTTTGCCGTTTCAGGCGTAATTTAGTGAAACGATTAACGGATGAAGGCATGATAAACAATGCAGAAAATCAAACTAAATTAACTGAGCAATAATAAAGTACACACAAAATAGCAGAAAAATCCCTCACTGAAATGAATAGAAAACAAAATGTTTGTAAGCAAAATGCATGAAATCAGACAAGCAAAGCACAATATCCAAATGTACAAAACATAAACATAACTTGAAAATTGCAAAAATGTACTCACCGAAACTCCTACAATCACAAAATGGCTGCCACACCACGTGCAAAAAAGAAAGCAAAATGTAAGCCTGTTTGGGGCTTCTATAATTGACACAATTTGTGTCTTAGTGATAAAGGTTACTAGCTAGGACTTTAGCAGTGTACATGGATAAAGTCAAGAGTGTGCGCAATGCCATTTTTGTGCAATTCTGGGATGTTTTTTTAAGTGAAAATGGGTTGACGTGTACATGGATGATACAGTGTATGTGCAATCCTTAAAAACGCGGCAAGCAGTGGGCGATTCAGCACTTTGCCCCAATTTCGCACCTAATCTTCATCATGATTAAGCATTTTTGTTCCATAAAAGTTCTACCATAAGCGTAATTCGGCTAGCAGATTGTTGGAAAAAAAATGTTTATTAAAAAAAAAAAATGCCTTTACTTCATGAAAACAAAATGGCGTACAAACAAAAACTAGCAGGTAGCTGTAGCAGGGTTGGTCGCCAAATTTTCGCCAAAAAACGCCAAGTTACCATAATCCAAAGATTAACCAAGGCATGTTTTTTTTTTTTACTCAACATTTTTTCCAACCATCTGGTAACCGAATTACGCTTATGCTAGACCTTTTATGCAACAAAAGTGCTCAATCATGATGAAGATTAGGTGCAAAATTGGGAGAAAGTGTAGAATCGCCCACTGCTTGCCGCGTCTTTTTAAGAATTGCATATACACAGTATCCATGTACACGTTGACCTATTTTCACTTAAAAAAAAAATCCCAGAATTGCACAAAAATGGCATTGCGCACACTCTTGACTTTATCCATGTACACATCGACCTATTTTCACTTAAAAAGTCAAAGAAAATTTACAAAAATCCAATTCTTCTTACTCTTGTATAAAGCGCCAAACAAATAAGTGGGCGATTCTGCACTTACACAGCGAAATTGTTTCTAAGTGTTTATTAGCTAAAATCCCCATTGGAATTTTCCGTAAAATGTCACATTACATGTTTCATACACTCTGATTTCTCTGAAACAAAATAATCTGTGATTCGAACTGTGTACTTCTCAGATTATTGCTAAAGTCCTAGCTAGTAACCTTTATCGCCTTACCAAAATGTCGCCAAACTACCTGTTGTTATATTCTAAAGATTAGCCAACAATAGAGGAGAAATATGTGAATAATAATGGTATATTTTTTTCACAATTATCTGAAAGATTTCAGTTGAAAATATATGTAAAAGAAATTCTTCAGTTATACATTACTGACATTAATGAAAATTATATTTATATGTATTTTTTCTAGCTGAGAAGAAAGAAAAAATTAAATTTTTTAGATAGTTTTATTTTTTGCTTGATGAAAGTTTGAGTTCCTTAATATGTTTCTCTAAATCAAGGCTTGGAAAGTGAATAATTTATTATTCAAATGGTCTTAGAGGTTGCATGTTAGATGATGCTGAAGGTTTATAAATTTTTCTTCGGTGCTCAGATTTTTTCTTCTTTAACTTTTAATGGCCCACCAGCGGCTGAGCGGTAAAGTCGCTGAATACTGGTAGTTCAGTCCAAGGTTTGAATCTCATGAACGGACTAGCTGCATGGTCGTTTTCGTGTTTCCCCCATGTGTAACGTGTATACGAGCCAGTTGCCTTAGAAAGTCCTCCGTGAAGGCATCCCTCCCTTTAGGCAGATCCCTCGAGTCTGCCATAATCACAAACACACACTTTAATTTTTAATGTCTCTTTGTGTTTTAATTGTCTGAAGCAAGTTGGGAAAATGAATTTGAGCTTCCTTAAATTAATTTTCTTTTTTTCAATTAAGCCAGCAAAGATATTTGAAATTCTAAATAGAATTAAAAAAAAAAATTCAAACTTTCATGATGTTAAAAAAAAAGTTGCTTGTGTATATACTAGTTTGATTGGTCTAGATTTGCAAACCCATTGTTAAAATACTATCCATTTTCACGTATATCTTTCTGTCAAGGGAGGTAACATTTTTTCAATGCCATCTGCATGACGTACTGTGCTTGGAAAGCTATTTCAACTGTTATAATTTTTGTAATTTAAAATATTGAGACTAGTTTCATATTGTTGCATTTTTCTTTTCTGACACCAGTTGTTACTTTATTTTCTTCCTTCAAGTTCGTACGGGGATAGTGTGGATTTGGAGTGAATAATAACGACACTACTTGATGAAGTATCGAAACACACTTTATTGGCCAGTATTGTCAGGGCAGCTCCAAAACACGTTTTTACAGTCGTCGATGAACTACTATAAGCACGCTGACACGATCAGTGATACAGCTTCCAGATTATCAGGCTATCACGATGAAGACAGCTTCACTACAAAGCACCAGAGTACAGTTCCTGAGTCTGCTCGGTTGTTCTTGGAACTCCACGTACTCTCGAGACTCTCCACGCTACAACTCGTGATGCAATTGACGACACACAGAGCATGGCTCCTGACTCTTCGCTTTAGCCTTTCCGGAGCTCAACATGCTTTCTTGACGATGCACTAACCGTGATACATTAAGAAACTCCTTCGGTGAACTCGATGACCCACTCGGCACTCGCTGCCCAGCTGTCAACTCTATCGACTCTGCAAGGTTTGATTCGCTAGATGAGACACTAACTCTCTCCCACTCTATGCGAGGCACACACACACTAACTGACTGAGGACCAGCAGGGTTTATATAGTTTACAGCTTGTGTTCGAGAACATTCTGGGCTAAACAGGTAAGAATTCGTTCCAGGAGGTTCTCCACCCTTCTATGGTATATCGCCAATTTTGTCACCAAATGGTGATTTCTCACCAAATGTGGCAACCCTGCCTTCCCTTGCCATTTTATGGCGACCGTAAAACTGCTTTATGGGGAAGCCATCTCACCACGCTTGTACATTTCGTAACACTGCCCCCATCCAAGGACTGAACATCCCAGGCAGTATAACCCTTGGTCAGAAGCATTATTCGATACAAACAAAAGGTTCTAAAATAAATAACATAACTAAAGAACCAAATATTTACACTATATACAAGTTAGATACACAAATTAAACACATCACAATTTTAAATTATATAATTTTAAAATATATAAGTTCAGAATGAATTGCAGTCTCAGTCTATGTAAAATATACCCGGGTCAAATAATTTTCCACTGCAGTTCTCAGCTGCATTTCTGTTTTGCATATCACGGTATGAAGATTCAGTCCTTTGAGACTTTTCATCAACAGAAAGATCTGAAACAATTTGTTTACCACTCTGAAGTGTGTTCGAATCATGTGTACAGTTCACCTCGGCATTTTCATGCACATTTTCCTCTGTTTCCTGAGAACCAGCTACAAATTCTCCATCAGAGTCATGATACTTTACAAACCTGATACTTTACAAACGCAAGTATCCTGGTTTAAAATAAAAATCAAGTCCTTCTCTGCAAAACCTGCACTATGAGACGCACACATAGTTTGCAAAGTGGGTGAATTTTCTTGCAATACTGGAGCACACTGCTTAAGCTGCACATCAACTTCTGTCATTTCTGCATCATATGCATTTTCAGATGGTTCAATACTCACAAAATGAGAGTTCATAACTTCACTATCAGTTTCGACGAACTTAACAATCGCATTTTCACTTTCTTTCACTTCAGGCACTTGAGAATCAGAATCTACTTTCCCGTCTTTTATTTCTGCATGTTTTCATTCTTTATCTTTAATCCCATTAGTTGTTTCATCTTTCATTTCTTGATCTTCCTCAGTCATTTCATTAGCTACTTCTCTCATTTCTTCATCCTTTGATTCTGGAAACCACAACCAAATTTGAAATCATGCCAAATAAAAACTCTCACCCTGCTTGTAAAAGATTAACCAAAAAGGCTCTATTTCAATGCTTCTGTTGGCACTTTCGATTTTATGGTTTTTCTAGCACCAACAAAGTATTGGTGCAAACTTCGTATAATAATTGTTCCAGTCAGCAGTCATATTATTGTTTATTTGAGGCTGAATTTTGCAAAATTTAACCAACCTCTCTTGATACCATAGGTATATAAACCGTAAAACCAGATCTCGGCCACATTTATTTATACCTGCGTAGTCAAATGTAAATATTTTTTGCAATCATTGTGAATTGCCAATGCGTAGTTTTCAGTGACATATTGCATTCATTAACTCTTGAATTATCTTTTGCGACTTTTCGATGCAGATGTGGCTAATAAAAAAGAATCACTTTTAATTACGACATTGGTATCGTGGAATGCTGTGTAAATATCAAAGCATTCCTGAGGATTCACAGCTTGGGAAAAAGTATAAATATTATAATAAACAATGTTTGTTAATTTAATAAGAAAAATAAACTTTAATTTTGAGACCCGGAGGCGCAGTGGCTAGCTCATTACAGCAGCACCACAGGTCCTGGGTTCGATTCCCGGGCTAGGCAAGGTCGACTCAGCCTTTCATCCCTTGATTTCCATCACTTGGATCGATAAAATAGGTACCAAGTTCGCTTGGGAACTAAATACTGGGGGGTCCTGCGACAAGCTGACCATTTGTTCAGGGCATATGCCTTACGCACCTCGGGGCCCACGGTCAAGAAAGGAGATTTCGGGCACTGCAGGCTTTGGCCCATTAGAGCTGTTACGCCACTGAGTTTAGTTTTTTAAACTTTAATTTTAAAATAAAAAAAATTTTTTGAAGTTATAAGAATAATTATTAATTTTGTCAAATAATTTTGTTTCATGGTATAGTTACTTCCAGTTACAAAATACTAAAAATTTTATTGTTATATATATTGTTGCATGCGTTTGGGTTCGTTATGAATTGAATGCACAAGTCCGATGAAAAATGAACAAAATTTATTATTATCACAAATAAAACAAAATGCTTAAATTTCCTCAGATATTCGTTCAGTATTGCAATATCTCACAGTAGTTATCTTGTAACTACTCAAATGTTCAACAGCTAGAGAAAGCTAATCCGCGAATTCGCTACAGTCAACAGGAGCAGTTTTCTAACCAAACTGTTAAAGCAACAACTAACTGCATTGAGAAGTTTTGCTCCTTTTTAGAAGCTTTTTAAATTACACACAAGATTGTTCTAGCAATTTCTCAAGATCAAAAAGAGATATTTATTTATTAAATGTTAAATGCACATGCTCTTATATTTTTAATTTTCCGTCTTAGCTTTCTTTTAATATTCGTTGCACGCTGCACCGCACGGGGAATAAAACAATTTTATTTATAATTCCACTAACTTTAACTATTTAAATACCAAATCCATAGCAATATGTATATGTGTAGTACACATTGGTCTGTTTTCACTTAATATCGGAGATTTGCACAAACTAGGCCCTTTGGCCATGTACACATCGATCTATATTCACTTAAAAAGTCAAAGGAGCAGCCAAAAAAATATATAATCCCAATAAACTGCAGTTTAAATTAGACAATATAATGACATAAAAAAGGAAATTCATCTGAGCACTACAGAAGGGAAGTATCTACTTAACCTTATTTATAAATTTCTCCGTCAGTCGAACAAAATTCCTTAACAGCATCCAAAAACTTACTAAAATTATCTGAACTAGAATCTGCATGCTGGTGTAACCACATAAATTCACAAAAATAAGAGTAATAAATATCCTCCTTAGTGCAGGTATCCTCCGACATTCGACCATACAAATTTCCTTCCTACAAAGAGGACACTTATAATGGCAACTATGTAAACATTAATTTATACACCAATCATTTAATGCTTTTTTCCCTTTTGTTCCAAATCGAACAGAAACTTCAAATTAATCTTACAACATAAAGCCATTTTACCATATAAATCATAAAATAACTTACTTCTTATCCAAAATCCGCAAATTCACCGCAATCACGCAACCATTTACGTCATAATAGGGTTTCTATAGCATTCAACTATTCAGGTTACCATAAATGAGACAGCAACTTGTCGATAAATGAAACAACTTAGCGATAATTCAATCTTCAATCTGTTCTAACTGAATCCAGTACCTCTGGCTGTAGACATGGCTGAGTGCAAAGGCATCAAGAATACATTGACAAAACTAGTTTCAGTGAATCACCATCTTTATTTTTACACATTTCAAATCATTTCCTTGGCAGACAAATAACTTTTCAATCATCGTTGAATACAAATAATTTTTGGTACTTTTCCATTTTTTGCCGGCGCAGGCAATTAATAATTGCCTGCACCGGCACCCGCAGGCGCCAATAATGGTACAACCGATGCCAAAAGGAATATCCTCGCTGGTAGCCTTTAAAGCCTCATTTTCAAAACAAGTTGCAGCCATTTCTTATATGATTGATTGTTTCTTTCAATACGGGTATACAATTACATAGAATTTTTACCAGATAGTTCAATTTTATGCCCTAAGGGCATTTGCAGTAATTAAGTCAATTAGGATGCAATCGCACTGCTCACCCAAAGCCGAAAATATGGAAAAGGCGAAGGTTGAAATTCATCAATTCTAATAAGAATGCACCTGCAAGGTTGCATTCTTATTAGACCTGAGTAAGCTATTCATATGCATTGAAATAATTCTTGCATTTAAACTTTTATTCCAAATTAAGATTTAACTTGAAATTAATGTAGATAATTACTGAGAGAGTTAGATTTTTGTAGCGTAGTTTAGGTGAGGGGGTCACATGATATGAACCGGCGAATCAAGATGTTGAACCATGAAAACACAGTAAATTCTTAAATTAATGTCTTTTTAAAAATTTATTGGCTTTTTACAAAATTTTAAACAATATTAAAATTTTTATGCCTTCAAAATAAAAAATTCTTAGAACATAGCTTTCATATTTTATAACATCTTGCACATATATATATTCGCTGCATTTTTTTAAACTTTTAGCTACATTTTCTTCCCAAATTTTGTTCAAACATTTCCTTTGCAAAAGTTTTTGTAACAAATTGCTTCTTTATCAGTGCAATGTAATTGATTTGTGAAATTTTCTTATTTTTAATTGTCATTGAATTTTCATATTATATATACTATATATATTAAAGTTTTCAAAAAAAAAAAAAAAATTCCTTGGTCTTTGGAAGTAGTGGATTTATTTATTTATGCAATTTAACATTTAATTGAAGGTGCTTAATTAGATTATTTTTGAATGTATTAACAATTTTTACATATTTAAAATTCATTTTTCATTCATTATATACTGGTGTGCAAAAATTAAGGACGAAGTCGAAAAATTAGCATATCAGCTGAACGAAGAGGCAGAGCGGACAGAAAGACCAATCAGGAGATTAAGTAAGGTGATGTACGGTAGCACATGCGCAGATATGCAGGTAGACTAATGGGGGAGTGTCTGAGTAGTATAAAGCATGCTGTCGGTGTAAGATCAGTATTTCTGGCAGAGAGATTGCACGCCGTATAGCAGTTAAAATCACACCGAGTTGCTTCCTCGGTGAGAAATGGCGAATAATCAATCTGTTAGACATCTGGATGCTTTTACCCGAGGTCGAATCATTGGGAAGTTGGAGGAAGGCCGCAGTGTGACAAGTGTGGCTGCAGAGTTTGGAATTGCTCACAGCATCGTTTCACGACTTTGGAGACAATTTCAAACTACAGGAACAGCTATCCGGGGGTTTAGTAGTGGTCGTCCACGAGGAACCACACCCACAGATGACCGATATAGTGCCTTACAGGCCAGAAGAAACAGGCGGCAGACAGCGGGAGAAATCGCTAGACACACGACACAGGCGACTGGACGACCGATATCGCTTTTTACCATGGCCAGAAGACTGCACGGTGGTGGTCTGTTTGCACGACGCCCTGTACGGTGTGTACCTCTAACGTCTGCCCATCGGAGAAGGCGTTCTCTGTGGTGCCGGGAACACCGGAATTGGAGAGACAATGAATGGGGACAAGTACTCTTTACAGACGAGAACAGATTCAGTCTGAGTAGCGATTCTCATTGCATACTCATCTGGAGAGAGCGGGGAAGCCGCAATCATCCCTCGAACATCATTGAAAGCGACAGGTATGGAGGTGGCAGTGTTCTCGCTTGGGGAGGCATCATGCTTGGTAGTCGTACAGACCTTCACATCTTCGACGCAGGTTCAGTCAACGGGACTCGTTATTGTAACAAGATTCTTCTTCCATATGTGCGTCTTTTTAGAGGCGCTATGGGTCCGCAGTTCTTTTTCATGGACGACAATGCACCATGTCATCGCACAGTAGCTGCCGAACAGCTCTTAGAGAGTGAGGATATTGAACGTATGGATTGGCGGGCATGATCTCTGGATCTCAATCCCATCGAGCATGTATGGGATTTTCTAGGCAGATGCTTGGCAGCTCGTACCTTACCACCAGTAACGATTCCGGAGCTTCGATTGGCGCTGCAAGACAAATGGGCAGCAATGCCTCAACAAATCATTGACACCTTCATTCTCAGCATGGGCAGACGCTGTGAAACCTGCCTAGCAGTCAGGGGAGATCATATCCCGTATTAAAGACCGGATGTTTCTTGCTGGACACCCAACACAGGGATGTTTCGGCCTTCAGTCGCATTGCGCTCCATGCTACTTTTTCAATAAAGCTTCTTTTTATCACTCTGATTTCTCTTTTAGTAAGTGTTGCTTACGTTACTCATGTCCTTACGTATTGGGGATCTTACGGTATTAAATGTGTTGATTTGGAAAGCTTTTGTACAAAGTTATATTGAAAAAACCGTCTCGTCCTTAATTTTTGCACACCAGTGTATATAGAGAGAAAGTATTGAAATGTGATTATTTTTCTTGCTGTTATTAATCAAATTTTTTTTTTTTTTTTTTTTTTTTTTTTTTTTTTTTTTTTTAAATAGAGCAAAGTAAAATCTGCTCATTGTTATGGCTGCTGAAAGAAAGGGTACCTTCAAGGTTCGGACACTACTTGATATTGAAAAGCAGATACAGGAAAAATGGGAAAAAGAAAATATTTTTGAAGAGGATGCACCTGCTGATAATGTTAAAATAGAAAAATATCTTGCAACTTTTCCATATCCTTATATGAATGGTCGTCTGCATTTAGGGCATACTTTTTCACTTTCGAAATGTGAGGTCAGTATTTATTATATTTGGTGTTAATCACCTTCATATCACTCTGTTTGAATTTTAACTCTTCTCATATATTCTAAATATATTTTATTCTTATTTATTGGAATTAAATATGTATAACTCTGTATTACATCAGAATTGCATGTATAAGTATGAAATTTCAAGCTGTAATGGTATTACATGTAATTCACTTAAGAGTTGGATTGCTGGTTATCTTGGTATAGTCTAATTAACACTAGTTTGTTCTGGATGAAACCTCTTTTGTTTGGGATGTTGGAAAAGTTAAATTAACAGTGAAGTACCTGTAGAGCAGCTAAAGTGGATATATTTATTAATAGCTTAACTTATTTGATACTAAGTATTTTATTATTTCTGAAATAAAATGCAAAGTAATTTTTTTTAGAGATGCAGTGAAATGGATGATTCATTTACTGATATGGTATTTCCTTGAATTTTTGCCCCCTCTCAATCATATTGGCCTAATAAGAGAATGTTCATAACAGTTTATGATTTTATAAATATTTTGTTATTAAATCTGTGTATTAAAATACTAGTTTTTTACAATAGTTCAACTTTTTAGGCATATCCATGCTTTTACAACATATTTTTTTTTCCTGTATATACACTGAAAACATTAAAAATAATTAGGTATGTAATAGTGTTATATGTGAATAAAATATAAGTACATAGCATGTTTTTTAAGCTTTGTTGTATACACTAATAGGTGGCACATGCGGCACAATGAGTGCTTGCGTCGTGTCCTGGCATTCCTTGGAAAATAGCTGTGCTCGGTTGCAGCTTTGTAGGTAATCTGTACAGTCTGTTCTGTGTCTCTAAAATGTTCAAGATTATCATATTGCCTGCCCCGTGTGAGGTACAGTCAGTGATACATTTTTTCTCAGCAAGACATCCATCTTCTACGGATTTGTAAAGTTTACAGAGCTACTGCCACGAGTGAAGGAAAAGTGTGTAATTTGATCAGAGACTCCAAAGCTGGCCACAACAATGTCCATGATGAGTCTTGCTCCGGTAGCCCATCTGTGATCACAGATGATATGGTGGCTTTAGTTGAAGCAAAAATTCTTGACTCTTGGCTCTTCACTATAACCACTTTTTCAGACAAATTTCCTGAAGTGGCTAGGTCAGTGCTGTACAAGATTGTTTCTAAAAAGTTGAGGTTTAAGAAACTTTGCTCCCAGTGAGTCCCTAATCTCCTAATGGTGAACCACGAAAACAAATGCTTTGAGTGTTCATTGAATTTTTTGGCTCGTTGTAACGAAGAAGATGACACCATGTTGAGTCATATCATAACAAAAGATGAAACGTGGGTTTCATTTGTCATGCTTGAATGAAAGTAATAGACGATGGATTGGAGACACACTCCCTCTTCTGTAAGGGTTGTAAGGTTTATGTTAATTTTTCTAACAGTTAATTTCCTATCTTCCTTAATTTTCAGCTTACAACTTCCGGCCAGAGCGTATTTTCAGATTGTGTATTTTCCGAATCAAATGAGGAGAAGTATTTAACTGTGAAATTCTACTGACTTCATGAGAGAGCAATAGATTCTATGCAGCGCACATTAGCCTTTTGGGTATACTCTTACTAAAGCTATTTCTACAATCGGCT
This sequence comes from Stegodyphus dumicola, assembly GCF_044657685.1. NCBI lineage: Eukaryota > Metazoa > Arthropoda > Arachnida > Araneae > Eresidae > Stegodyphus > Stegodyphus dumicola. The sequence goes on along the minus strand of NC_140773.1, from coordinate 222,841,327 downwards.
GTACTTTAAGCCCTTGATAGCTTTGCCGTTAATTAGCGTTAAGGGGCCAAGTCTGTCATGTATTTGTGTTAGTGTCCTGGAATGTTTTAAAAACTATAATTTCTGCCACAAGATGACTAGTCAGAAGATGGCACTGTATGTCCATATGGTTTCTGCCACAAGATGACTAGTCAGAAGATGGCACTGTATGTCCATATGGTTTCTGCCACAAGATGGCACTGTATGTCCATATACCTTCTACTCGAAATGAGAGAAGCATTACTCACATACACATGTTTTTGATTATATAAACAAACAGGGAACTAAATGTTTCCGAATGGTGTGATTTATTACGTCTCTTTAAATCGCACTTTATTCGCACGTGGTAGTTGTTTATTGTAAGTAGAAGTTGTTTTATATGCGCTAAAGCGTTGAGTATTTTGGTTTGCAGTTCAGTTTTTAGAAAATAATTAGATCTTGTTAGACGTGAATTCTTTCTGTTTTTACCGTTGCAATGTTGAAGCGTCGAAAATGTTTAACAGAGCATGAAATAGCAGAAATGATGCAAAATATTTCAGATATTGAGTCTGAAATTCTGATATTGATTCTGAAAGATTAACTGAAAGCCATTTTCCAAAACTTTGTTCAGAAGAGACTGATAAGAAAATGAGACGACGAAGCTTCGTTTGTTCACATTCCCGGAAAAATCCTCCAAAACGGCAAATGAGTTATTACGAGTGCAAGGAATGTAAAGTAGGACTGTGTGTAGATCCCTGTTTTAAAATTTTTCATACGAAAAGAGAATTTTAAGTACTATATTTAGTTTTTAGATGTATAATGTTAAAAGTCATAAAATGGTGAGTAATTAAAATAAAATGTGTAAAATATACATTTAAACAAGAAATAAGGTAATTAAAGTATATATATATATAAAAATATCTATAAAGCATAAGCCGTTTAAATACTCTATAGAGCATTATTAATGCGTTGATACTTCGGAAATTTCATGGATTTAGGCTTAGTAGCAAAAAAGCTCCCGGCCCTGGAGAGACGCTCGCGTAAGACACTGCCGGCCTCTGCGATAAGCGCGCGTTTTCGCTACCCGGCTCGAAGGGCTTAAAGTTACTCAGTGTTTTGTAGGTCAACTTTATGCGATGCAGATCGACCAAAAGTGCGGTGACCTGCAGCCAAACCCTTTGAAAGCTACACGGAGCTATTCAAAACAAAAGATGCTGCATGCTGACACAGGGAATTTAGCTAATCTCTAACAATGTAAGGCCTCACACCGCAGCTCAGACTCGAGCTTTATTGGACTCTTTTTGGCTGGGAGTTTTGGACCACCCCTCTACAGCATCTACAGCCAGCCTATAGGAATTTCATATTCTTAAAATCTTTCAGTTTTAGTTAAAGAGCCCAATTCTTGTCTTTCTTTATCCTTAGCTTTTAACCTGGGAGCGTGTGTGCTCGTACGAGTTACACAAGCACGTGCGCTGGGTCCAAAAGACCCGATTTGTGTTTTTTGAAGAAAATATTGTAATTCTTCGGAAAAAGTTTCACATCTGTGCCAATAATAAAATTATGATCAGATTTAAAAAGTATACACAGTAAAATTTTTAATTTCTCCAAATGCTTTTATGAAATAAAATTTCTTAAAGGAGTAGAAAATCTTATTATATATTAGCACAGGGGAAAAAATAGTATACTTCTACTCTGTATCGGTTCTTATTTTCTTTATCAGCACTATAGACACAGAGAATAAATGAAACTATAAGTGTTAACAGTGCATTGAAGAAAGTGTTTTTGGTATGTTCCAAATACAATTTTTTCGCGTTCGATGAAGCGTGTTTTTGTTTGTGCTTTTCTGATGGGCAAATACTGCATCTTCCCCCCCTTTTTTTCTTTCTTTTTTTGTTTCTGATAATTTTTTGTCCAATAAAATAATTTATATTATTCTCACTCTTGTTTTCAAAATCTATATCACTGTCTGAATCAGTATTATGTGAACTAAAAACTCGTAATCACTTCCATTATCATTTTCTTCAGTACATTCTTTGCCACTTCACCAGTTGATACATCTAATAACTTTCGCAAAAGTTCTTCATTGTAAGATAAATTATGCGACATGTTAGCCGCTTTTTAAACTATCACGAATTAACTATGTAACAGTAACATGAAAAGGCACACTGGGTCCAAAAGACCCAATGCAATCAAAATCAAGACTCCAAAACCCCAGCGAAAAAACTTCGGAAACATAAAGAGGTCGACCTAAGACACGACTACACTGGACCTCAACAACTTGCATGAAATAGGAGTGTTTTGATAAAGGTTTGTTTAATCACGCGGGTACATTGGACCCAGTGCACGCGCTCGCGGGTTAAAGGAAATGAAATTCAATTTCAAAATCTATCTAAATTTTGCCAATGTAAAAGGAGATCTCATGAAATTGAAATGTATGTGTGTGTGTGTATATATATAATAGATTTGGTAGATGGCTGTAATAAAATGGAGATAGTTTATTGCATTGATGTAACTTGTAAAGGCTATGCTGCCTTGATAGAAGGATGACACTTGCAGACAGACATAGCCATAGATTCACCAGCATAATTTTTAGCAATTCTTTTGTTGCAATATCTGATTTACAAATTATTATTGGTGCAATATGATGCTTTTTTTTTTTTTTTTTTTTTTTTTTTTTTTTTTTTTTAACTTGATACATCTTTAGGCAAATGCAGAGAAGCAAGCAATGCAAAGTAGAAAGCGCATAGTTATCCAGTATGGTTGTTTAGTTAAGAGAAAGGTTTTGGTTTGAAATTGAAATTTTATTCAGAGATTGGGTAAAAGTTATCTGCATTGCACTGTTGTGTAAGAATTTAAATTCAGATTAATTTTGAAAGGATGCAGTGTAGTTTGCTATATTATAAACATAACTACTATTTTTAAGTTTAAAACAGAAAGGAAAGTACCCAAATTAAAATAAAGACTAAAGAGATCTTTAAAAAAAAAAAAAAGATTCCAAGATTAGTGTCTAATTTTAGCATGTGCTTAATGCTTCACGTATGAGCTGTAGAGATTTTTTCATAATTGCATATTGGAGGTCCAGATTCTTAATTTTACTTCCGCCTTGTATCAAACATTTCCATGTTGAAGCAACACAATAATTTATTTAAAACTATATGTGAGTATATAAAATTTAACTTGTTTTGGTAACATGAACTAGTATTAAGCTCCTAACGGATGTTAAGCAAATTGTCACTGTGTCTGGACAGAACTACAAAGTCTTAATAAGGAAAAAAACTTTTTATTAAATCAAAACTGGAACATAAATGCACAACTTACCATTCAGTCAACCACTTGTGGAAATTTAATGGTTGAAGTTTAAAATTAAGCTGGGAGTCAAAGATTAAACAAGTTAACCACTTGCGCTAAAATGACATGCCATGCACGTCAGGATGCTTTTGTCTCAAACCGCAGGTGACGTGAACACCACGTCGATAGGCATTTATCACAAAAATGAAAATAACGTGGTGCACATGTCGCCTAACAACGAGATTGTTTATTTCTCGAATTACAGCTCTGGATTGCACTTGCAGACGCAGAGCGACGTAAATGAGACACTTGTTATATTGTAGCGCATTGCACCGCAACCTTGAAGTTTAGTCATAGTGCGAGTGGTTAACACGAAGTTCACTCACAAATCCAAATCTAATTGGTGCAAGTATATAAATATCACCACTATAATGCGAAGCTGAGGAATGAAATCTTATCTGAGCTAACAAAAACCTAACAACATGGCCTCGAGTGGCAGAACATGCTCTGAATTAAACTCTCAAAAGCTTCCTTTAAATATTCTTTCTACCTCATTTACCTTCTCGTAGGGAAGTAGAAATGAGAAGTGGCAGTAGAGATCCAAAACATAAAGTAATTAATTGGGAAAAAATAATAGTAATGTAAAGACTGTATTTTGTTCTAACCAATTATTTTTAGTTTTAGAAACTTTCCCTTCTGACTTAAATTTCCTGCCAGAATGTAAATTTAATGACGTATATGCAAATCTAAGTGAGTTCGGAAACAGTATTTAAGCAGCAGTTTTATGAATTCGCAGTAGGAGAGTTAGTTAATAAGGACTTTATTTAGATTATGTTGATATTCTAGCTCGCCTTTGCGGTGTGCAGTCGATTTAGCAGTTTAGATAAAGAAGTTGAATACTACCTGAGGAATAATTTTTTATTATTTTTTGCTTTCAGCACCATGTGATTATTAACTCATAATAGCTTGAAAAGTGACTCATGCAGTAATAACTAAAGAATTTTTTTAAAAATATGATTAAATACCAAACAGCATTTTAACATTGTGTATTGACATTATGCTTAGCGGCAGTTACTGACTTCAGCCAATTATGCTATGAGTGTTAAGTGTGTTGACAAGGAGAAATTTAACAGAAATTTCTTTCCACGAAAAAAAAAAAAAAATAGATTTTGTAAATGATATTTATAGGCTATAAAATTTCATTTGGGACTGTTTGAATTAGGAATAACTGATTTGTTATTGAAATTGTATGTGGGAATTTCATTGTTTGGGACTCAGAAAGCATATGCAGGAAATAAACATTAAATATAAGTGATTCAGGCTTGACTTCTACAGTATGCGATAGAAGAAAAACAAAATTTAGAGGAGCAATATGTCTTTAGTCATCAATCTCATAATGCATCGCCAATAGCGTATAAGCGCATGCCAGTTAAACATTAATTCACTTAACATAGCAAATTGAGCTGTTCCTTGACTTTCTTATTGGATCCCCTTTGTTATTTTTTTTTCAGGCTGTTATGGCATCTCACAAAAATTAAAATTACTTACGAAAGTGGAAGTCAACAAGAAATTATGTCTATCTGTGAAATTAATGTGAAAGTATAAGTGCTAAAAATGAAGCATTTTAAAGAACTTGCATTGAAAGAAATGTTTAATGAAACAAGCAAATATTTAGCATTTTTTGTAAATCCTGATTCCCTTAAAAGGTCATAAATGTCTCGTTACTTCATAAACAGTTATTTCATATTTTTGATTTGATAATTTCTACTGATAATTTCTAGATTTAAACTGATAATCTAAAATATCAGACCTTGTACTGCATATATATGCATATCTGAAAGTAGTTACAGAAATCTTAAAATTGCTAGTATTATTTTATAGTTTGCATAAAAAATATTTTTAAAAAAGGTAAAAATTGAAAATTATACTTAATAGAAACTTGAGAAGCGATGTACCACTAAGAGTCTACCAAAATTGCATTATATGAATAGTTTTTATCAGGAGCTGCATGCAGGTTTTATATTTGACTCATTTATGTAAATTTTTAATCTTAAAAATCGTCTCCCTTTTAGTCATCATCTAGCTATCATTTCGTTCATATTGAACGGTTGTGTGCCTTATATGCTTTTAAGGCATGGACAATCAAAGGACATATTCATGACGTAATGTTGTATGAGAATTATGCTGCTCATGAAAGTGATATTGCAAATTTTAGGCAGTTTACGTTTATTTAAAGTTGATAAATGTAATCTGAAAAATAAAAAATGCAATGGCCGGTCATTGTCCACAGATATGGATCTCATCAAGTCAATAGGTGATGAAAATCTGCAACATATAGACATATAGTTCATGAACTAGCAAATACTTAGGAACTCCTTAATCAGATTTCGTCTTGACATCTGTACCTGTGTCTAAACCATGTTCTTAATATATCTGTATGCCTAACATGTGCCATAATAGTAAAAAGTGTTCCCCTTAGTCTCAGCAGCTCCCACCATGCACCTTCCTTCTATGTTCTGGTTCTTCTTTCAATGGTTCTCGTTTAGTATGGTCGATTCCCAGAGGACACTATGTTCTAAATGTAATCAATTCCCAGAGGACACAGTGCTAAGCTCTCTCCCCCTCCTTTTTTTTTTAAATTCCACCGATGAGATCCAACAGGTTGAAGAGCACCGTACCCAGTGGGCCAGCTGTCATTGGCGAAAAGAAGAGAAAGAAACTCCTTGAACAACAATTGTAGATTATCATTTTGCAAAGCTGTGCTGCATTAGTCACTCTGATGTGCCTTCCATTGGTAAAGAGCACTTTCTCTAGCTATTGTTCCATGTGCCACCATGTTTCAAGATATTAGTGGCTTTTGGATAAAATTCTGATCTCTTTATGGGAGTATTAGCCATAATAGGTATTTAATGATAGCAAGACCCTTTTGGAGTTTCAGACAAAAAACAAAAGCTTTTGTTTGCTATATAGATAAAAATGCCATTCTATATTTCAAATTACTCATTCATAACATTTATTCTAGTACAGTTGACAATGATAAGTGATAAAATGGATAATACAAATGTCGACTTACTTGTGCAAGGTGATTAGAAATTACTTGTTGGATGATAGAAGAGTATCACTGCTTAATCACTGCCAAATCAGTATCTCTGCTTAAATAAAAGCAGGTGTTTCTATGGGAATAGGTAGGACTTGTCCTCAAGTCCATTAAGTGTGTAAATTGCTTGCATAGACAAGTTCTAGACATTTTAATCATGTATTTGACTTTAATAATTTATATCAAATTTACTTGTAAAAGTGATTTGTTTGACAAGTGCATCAGGGATAATTGACTTCTCAGTGATTTTAATTTATATACATTTTCCTCTATTTCCAGCAATTGATTCTGTATGCTGCAAATTTAGTTTTACTTAATGTGTATTTTTTTAATGTAAATGAAACTTTATCATGAATTTTTATTTTTAGTTTGCTGTTGGCTACCAAAGAATGAAAGGAAAGAAGTGTTTATTCCCATTTGGCTTACACGCTACTGGCATGCCAATAAAAGTATGAAATTTTGTTTTGTGTGCAATGCATTGTATATCTTTTGCTTTGTAGTTCATACATGCACACACCCACACAGAATTTTTATTATTACTTATACATACTGTGTGTATGTAATAGCAAAAATTTTGTAGTGACTTTCAAAAAAAAAGGAATTACATGATGTATTCGGTGGTGATGAACTGCCCTCATAACATTGTCTCTATTTCTTCCCTAATTTGGATAAAATACAATAAATTCCGCGAATGCAGAGATAAGTACAATCACTGTGCCTCAATTAAGAGTTTGTTTCATGTAATTATAACTGGCAGTAGAAAAACGGTGAAGAGCATGAAATCCCTCTTTTAATGTCTGAAAAGAGCGATGTAGTATTGCTGTATTGCTATTGATTTATTTAAAGTTTCAATTTAATTCTAATCAGATAAAATATTTTACTCCTGTCCCCTCTTATGCAAGTACCATGCCTCATTATCATTGTACAAGAATCCTATGACAAGGGTTTATGTTGAAATGATGCATTTTAGAAAGATTCATAATCAGCTTGTTGCTATTTTTAGAATAGAAAGGGAAAATAACCAAATTAAAAAGGAATTTGGAAAGCTGATTTGTAATAATTTTAAGTAGCATTCGTTTTAATTCACTGTTAAATGTTTTTTTTCCCTTTGTTTGTTTAAAAAAAATATATTAAAAAAGATGGAAAAGAAAATAAAAGCAGGTGAAACTGTGAATGATTACATTATCATACCATAACAAAAGTAATAGCAGGTACTAATTAATTCACATTCTGAGCTTAAAATTGGTAAAGCTTTATTTAAAAGAAAAAAATCTGAAAGTTTTCAGATTTTATATTATGCACAAAGGCGCTTTTTTTTTTTTTTTTTTTTTTTTTTTTTTTGTTTTGTTTACACACACATACACATTTTAAGAGCATTTGGGCTAAAAGTTTTTAAAAAACAGCGTATCTTTACAATTTCTGATAGACAGTCTCACACACTGGAGATGAAAATAAAATATTTTATTCCATACAGTGTTGCCATTGCTCGCAGTAAAATCATTGAGTTTGTCAATTAAAATTTCGCTAAAGTTTTACAAAACATGAAATAGACAATAAAACAAATTCCAAATTTGGCCTTCTAGTTGCTCATATTTGGTGGATGAACATTTAATGAATGATAATTATTTTATGTTTTTTCTTTTAAACTATATGGTATTTCTCCCGCTTTTCTAACGTGCCTTCGAGGTGTAGTGGTTTGTACGCTGGGCCGGTATTCCAGAGGTCCGCGGTTCGATTCCCGGCTATGCTAATTTTTCAACTCTTTGGCTTTTCTAATTAACCTAATGTCTCTACAGTGGTGCCTGAACTAAAAGGGTGTTGGATGATGATTCTCCTCACCCAGGATTTGGCGAATGGGTCCCCTAAAAACCCCAGTCGCCCTTTAAAAGGGGGAGTATATAATGTATTTCTCCCACCTTCCTAGCATGCCTTCGTGGTGTAGTGGTTTGCGCGCTTGGCCAGTAATCCAGAGGTCCGCCGTTTGATTCCTAGCGAAGGATTATAGGCGTTTGCTAATTTTTCATCTCTTTGGCTTTTCCAATTAACCTAAAGTCTCTACAAAACATTAAGTCTTTCACAATTAATTCTATTTTTAATGTTTTTACTTAGTTCTTTAGTTTACTTGATTAATGCTTGTTAGTATGCTCTAACATGTAATTTAAATATTTTTTTTTCAATAGTGTTAAAGATTACAATTTTTCTTACTATTCCTAGGAGATAATTTTTATTTTTGTTTTTATAAATGAATTTTATTTCTTACTCTGCAACCTCAGCTCTGGTATTAGACTTTAGTACTTCAAAATTACCTTTTTATTGTTTTTGAATATATATGTGTGTGTAATAAAAATCAAATATAGAAGTACTGATGGCTAAGCTCCAAGGTGACATATTTGAAGGTAGATCCATATTAAAAAGGAAAGTTGGCAGTCGAGGTGGATTAAATTCCATTTTTATTTAAAATGAGATTTGTGGCCCCAGTTTACTTAGCACTCTAATCATACCTATTCAGGATCATTTACATTTTTGATACTATTGTGATAGAAAGAAAAACGTAGCAAAATAGCATCTAGACAGCACAGAAGGTAGAAGTGAAGTGCCCATGTATCCAGTATGGAAGAGAAGGTTTAGGTAAAAAAGGTTTCAGTTACTGAAATTATGAGTTCTAGTTTCGAATTAGTTACATCATCAGCATTATACAAGCCATGTGATGTAGATTAATATAGAAATGGTGCAATTCAGAAATGTTATTACTACTTTTATGTAGTTATTATGTATTACTACTTTTATGTTATTACTACTTTTATGTAGTTATTATGTACTTTTATGTAGTTAAATGTTATTACTACTTTTATGTTATTACTACTTTTAGAATAGAGAGGGAGAATTGAGGGGTTACGCCTGATTACGTGCATGAGGGCAGGACTAAAGCAGATGGATTACTACTGGTCCAGTTTTGCCTCTTTTGCTCATTATAAGTCAGTTGCATCACAGCATCATCAATCGGATACTTATGCAATCCATCAAATTAACTAATAGCCAAATATACCAATGGACCAAAGTCTCAGTCATGCTTGCCAACTGAATGGGCTTTATTTATGTGACATGGTAAAATTCTAGAATTTTCTTCCATAATGCTGTCAAAGAACTATGAAGCAACTAAGGTTTGCTCTTCGAGATCTCAGTATTGGCCAAGGAATGAACTTTCAGTTTCGTAGTGAAATCTTGTTCTGTTCCTGAATTCTGTCTGGGACATTGTCTGAATTCTGAATTTCTGAATTCTGTCTGGGACATTGCCAGCTGAAACATCTTCAAACTGCTAATTGCAGTTGGCTCTAAACAACATTATCAAATGATACTATTAGACCTTAGTATCTGAACCAGTCATTAAAGAAGGTCTTTGTGGTTAGTAAAAATCTGGGTGATAAATAAATGTGTTGTCTGTTTGAGCTCTATATGAAACTTTTCATTTACATAAAACACAAAGATTTTCTGTTTAAAATTTTGCTCTTTACAATCAGAGAAAAATATTGAGCTTTTTTATTCAATATAAAAAGGAAAAATTCAATTAAAGCTTTAATTTTTATTATGAATTTTATAAATATAAGATTTTTCCAAGGTATTAAAATTAATGTCAAATTTTTAATTAAGACACATAACTATGCTTATTTATCATAAGATAACTGTTTTAATGAGGTTTAAAAATTATAATTTTATTCATTGGGTTTCCATTTGGCTTAGGCTTGTGCTGATAAGCTAAAGTGGGAAATAGAGACATATGGTTTTCCACCTAATTTTCCTAAAGAAAGTGATGGAGACAATCCTGAAGAAATGGAAGAAAGCCCACAGCTGCCTGCTGATAAAGCTAAAGGCAAAAAGGTATATTTTTGTCAATATTTATTTATTGAAAAAAATTAATATTGAAAATAATTATACTTAGTTACTTTGCTATAACATTATTTTTGTTTTTTCAAATTTTATCATGCAGCATTTATTTATTTATTTTCCTCTTATATTAATCTTTTTAATATCAAAAATATTGACAATAGACCCCCTAAAAATAAGCAAATAATTTTCTTATTTTATTAATTTTATATTCCAGTGTAGTGGTTAAACCAGTTATTTTTTTAATTATTATTTTAATTTTTTAATAAAAAGCCTGTTTTCTTTCACACTTTTAATAAATACTTTTAATAATTAACCACACTTTTAATAGTGTTCTTATCAAGGTTTTCAGAACATCATATTATACTGCCAAGTATTTAATCACTACTTTGGCTTAGTATCGCCACTGTAACTACATTGCTCTTTCTTATTCTAGTGACTAAAATGCCTTATGTCATGAGTGACCAAATTTGACAGCAGTCATTGAAGACCATAAATATCAGTCAGTGTCCTTCATTTATGAATATAGTGCCATACTTCTGTTTTGCTCAATTTTAATAATTTATCTAAATTTACCTGACTGTCACAGTGGTGTTCTCAACTGCAAAGTTAAAATGTCACCACCAACCAACAGCTTTGATGGAAACTAGTATCCTATGTTTTAATTTTTGGTTTTTAAATTTAATTAAATTTACTCTGCTGTCTCCCATTGGTGACTTATAGATTGACTGTAACCAACTGACTCTCAACCATAGGCCACTGGTGATATTAATAGGAATTAATAGGCACTTCTAACAGTCTAGACAAAAATCAATATATTTCAATTTTCATTTGAAAAATATATACACACATATACACTGCCTCATATTAGTGACTTATGAGCTGACCAAAGTGATTACAAGCCGTAAGGTTAGAGATGACCTATAGAATTGAAGGGAACTGTTGTCCTTTAATTCTGAATTTTAAAAAATATTTTAGTTTACTCCACTGCTTTATGCTGGAAAACAGTGGGGTCACCTGTAGTGATTGCGAAGTATATGTCGCTGGTGACCAATAACCTTGCCAAGGAGTGATCTGCTCTGATAATTTGTATGTTAACTGGAAGTTATTATAAGCCTGTAAATAGCGGGTGCCTGTGCCCTTGATGATTCAGTTTAATTAATTTTAATAATGGGCCTGGGTGATGCAAATTTAAATGCATAATAATGTATCTAAGTTGCAATTAATTTTTATTAACATTTGTAGCATTATTTTAATTAACCAGGGATTTTCCTAATGTCTTATATTTTGTATCTAGTGCAGAATCATTTGGGTTTATATCCTCTCACATAAATTTTATTCCAAAGATTTCACTTTAATTGCTATTTAAACTGTGTATATGTGCTAAGTTCCTTTAAGTTGAAAAGGATGATAGTTCCTTTAAGTTTTACAATTCAAACAGCGTCTTTATATTTCTTGACGGATAAACTTATTTGCACTTCACTGTCATTACATTTTGTTGAACATTACAAGTTTTTTTTTTTTTTAATGCTCTTTCTTAATCTTATGGCAGTTATACTGTAATGAACACTACTTGTTCATGTATTTACATTATATGATGACAAAAGATACAAGCAGCTTCTAACAAAATTCTATTTATATATGACATAATAAGTTGCTTTTAGTAAAAAACTGAGTTTGTAAATTATTTTTTCCTTCTTATTGTATGCCTTTGTGTAATTGGAAGCACGTCTGTCTAGCAGTCAGGAAGTCTGGAGTTTGAATCCTGGTGGATAATGTTTTTGGTGAGATTTTCATGTTTCTACTCCATGAAGTCTAAATAGCTGTAAAAGTGACTCTTGAGCTAGAGTATGGGAGATAATGATTTATCACCACCCCAGTTTGGTGATTGGGTCTCTATCTCCTAAATTGCTGTGTAAGCATGTGCATAGGGGGAAATGTAAGGTATTTTCTCCCCCTTATTGCATGCCTTGGAATAATTGGAAACATGTACAGCTAGTCATCAGGAAGTCTAAAGTTAAAATCCTGGCAAGGATACTCTTGTTGGCGAGGTTTTCATATTTCTGCTCCAACAAATACTTTACTACTGTACATTTAGGGTATATTACAATTCATGCACTTATAAACGGGGGGGGGGCAGAGAAACTGTGTGGACGTATATCAATAATAATGCATACGTAAGTTGGCAGTTATTTATGCACTCATAAACAAGAATAGACTGAAGCAACTTTTTCTAAACCTGGTTCTCATATAATAATATTATATGAGAAGTTTTCAAATGAAAAGGTAGGAAATGTTGTAACAACCAAACTGATGAAAATTTGAATATGCCACTTTGGGATAACAAATTGAGACATCTAGGGACACAAATGTAGTGACTGGCAGGATTGTACGCATGCATGATGCAGGAGAAAAGGAGGTAGTTGTGTGTCTCGTCCAATTGATGCAGCACGGTGTGTGAGGACATCATGGCTTTCACAATGCAAAATTTGGAGATTGAGGAGTTGTGAGGTGTTATCATATTTCTGACTATGGAAGGGGTTAAACCGGCCAATATTCATCTCTGTGTGATGGCTGTATATGTATTCATCTCTGTGTGAAGACTGTGTGTCTGTCAAGTCAGTGAGAAAGTGGCGTCCCCAATTGAATGATGACCCAAGACCAGATCAGGTAAATGTGTTAATCATGGCCGAACTCATCAACAAGGTAAATGACCTAGTGGGAAGTGACCGGTGTGTAACAATGCAAATGTTGTTGGAACAGTGTAGACATTTGTGCATGACAGATTGGGTTTCCGAAAGATGTGCACGCAGTGGGTTCCGAAAAAGCTCAGTGAACCACAAAAGAAAGTGGGGGGAATTTCAATGCCTGTTCCGCTTGAATGCCGGGCTTTCCTTTAGCAAATTGTTGCCTGCGACAAGAGCTGGTGCTATCGCTTTGAGCCAAGGCAAAGTAGAACAGCATGCAATGGAAGCATGCATTGTCACATCCGCCTAAAAAATTCAAAGCTGTGCTGTTAACAGTCAAGGTGATGTTCACTGTCAATTTCGATATCCATTACTCATTAAATTCCTTGAGCATGTAAAAATTGTTAACAGTTATATGTACTGTAAGAAAATTCGCAATCAATACAAATCCACCTCGCCAACAAGAGCAAACTCTTGGGCTGCTTGCAGAGGGAGTGATACTGCTCCATGATAATGCACATGTACGCATCTCTAAGGTCACACAAAGTATAATGCCCAAGTTCAAGCGGGATCAGCTTGAGCATCTGTCCTACAGCCCAGACATGTCGTCCTCTGACTTCTAATTGTTTGGTCCACTAAAAAAAATCCCAAAGTGAGCCGCTTCAACTCGGGCAATGAACTGAAGGACTAGCTCCTGTCACAGCCACAGGAATTCCGGGTACAGGGAATCCTTCAGATCCTAAAACAGTGGGATAGTTATACTCATGCCTCTGCTGGTTACTTGTGAAAAAAGGTTTCTATTATACCCACAGTGTCATTTTGTACCTTTTCATTTGAACACCCATCGTAATTTGGATCATTATTAATCTTAATAATCTGATAACTTGAACTGTGCATCTACTGGACTAGCAGTTGAATTTTGCTTTCTATTATCTGGCATTAATATATAATATACATGAACTAAAATATTTTTTTAATCAGAACTTTGTATTGTATGCTTAAAAAATAATTTAAAATTCTCTGTGAATGGGAGAAAATTTCTATCCTTTTTTATTCACATTTATCAAAAGATTAGTTTGAATTAATTTTTATAACTATATTTTGAATTCACTTGTAATATTTGAGGTTTAATTTTAGAACAGTCAAATTAGAAATTTAATACTTTTTTTTTGTGTGTGTAAATTTAACAAAAATATTAACTCTTTACTTCTCATTTCCATCAATATGAGGGCCTGAATTATTACTTTATGTTATTTCTCATGCCTGTGATATTACTAGGCTTAAAACTTAGAGAAATTAAATTTCTGACATTTTATATCATAAAATTAGAACTAGATAGCAGTGTTCTGTGATTTTAATCACATATTTCATTTTGGTTTCTCTTAATTATGGATTTTCATCTTCAGTTAAAAATGTAACTACTTTTATATGGTTTTCATAAATGTTACTGAATTTTTTAAGATATTAAATTTTCATAAAATTATGTAATGATGAAACTGTTTTCAGAGTAAGCTGGCTGCTAAATCTGGTACTGCAAATTACCAGTGGCAAATAATGCAATCACTGGGACTTAAAGATGAAGAAATCAAGAAATTTTCTGATGCAGAGCATTGGTTACAGTATTTTCCACCTTTAGCTATTAGTGATCTGAAATCAATGGGTGTTAAAGTAAGGAAGTAGTTTTTGTATTATTTTTCTGAAGTTATGATAATTATTTTATATGCAGTGTAATATATTTTTTATATGAAAATGGTAAATTAAAAAAAGTCTTGTCTATCAAACCTGTGTATGTATGTGCTTCTATGTACAAAATGTAACAAATGAACTGTATAAGTATGCAGTATGCAAAATTAACATTTTATGTATTGCAATAAACATTAATTAGAAAAATTCCAATTTTTTGTAAAAATACTAGAATAGTTTAGATATGTATTCCTATATATAAGATGTGCCCATAAGTAACTGAACAATTTCTTATAAACAAGAAAAAGATTACTAACGTTAACCTAAATTTATCTCCTTCAAAATAACTGCCAGGGAAGTCTCACAGGTGAAATTCCGCATTGGTAGCAAGTATGGTAGTTCAAAAATCAATATCACCTGACATAAGCAAGGTCGTTTTGAAATTTCACGAATGGCTGCCAGCAAGGAACTGCTCTGTCTACTCACAAATTTTTCCCTACGGGATGAGAGGGAAAAGGTGGTAGTGCTATCGTTTTGATCTATCTGCTGTCTTAAGAATTCTCCACAGAACTAACTATTCGCAGAATATGCATTACATTTGATTTAATACCCAAGACATTTTCAAATCTCTGTCCTTTCATAACCATCTTAAGCTTCAGAAGAAGGAAAAAAAATTGCACCTGATAAGTCAGAAAAAAAATTGTGGGTGATTTATTACTGCAGTTGAATGCTTAGCAAGATATTATTGTACAAACAATGCTGTATGCAGTCTAGCATTACTGTGTAAATGAAACCATTGCCCAGAGTCAAAAAATTCCTTTCTAACTCATCTCATCCCATTTTTTTAATTAAAAAAAGCAGCAGTCCTTTCCTCTATGTACTTTGTCTTTTTATTTTTGAATTATGTTGAAGACACTGGGTCTCATCTCCCATTGTGATACACTTTAAGAAGTAGTTGCCCTGTTTCACAAAAAACAGCAAATCTTCACAGTAAACTTTTCTGTCTTCTTTTTACTGCTTTGTCAAAATCTAATGGACAAATCAAGCACTTCTTTTAATGTTAAATTGCAAGGAGGGTCGTTATTAACAATGCATTAAACTGGTAAAAAAAGTAGGTACTTTTCCAGTAGCCAGGCACAAGTGATAAATCACCAAATATCTTTTTTTTATTTCTTTAGTTTATATTTATGTATCTTAAATTTGTGGGAAAAAAATTATTTTCTGAAAATGAACTGTTTTTAGCCCAAAGGGCTATTAATTTCGCTTTGGCATATTGCATATATTATCTTGTACGAAATTAAATAATGAAGAATCTGCATAAATGTAGGAATGTTTCTCGCATTGTGATAAAACAGCACTACCTAGAGCCATCAAAATTTGAATAACGTAGTCCTCCACCCAAGTATGGACATTTGGAAGTCCTAATTTGGAATTTGTTTTGTTATCTATTTCATACTTTGTAAAACTTTAACAAATCTTTGATTAACAAGCTTAACAATTTCAAAGCGAGCAATGGCAAAACTGTAAGAAAAAAAAAAACATTTTTATTTCCAGCACTCAAGACTGTGTATTGGGAATTCTAAAGATATGCTGTTTTTAAATTATGTGATATTGCTTTTGAATTGAATTTTATGGTTTAAATGCAAAGAACATGATATTTAATAAATAAAGGTAATGTGCAAAACATTAAATAAAAGCCCCTTTGGGCATAATATAAAATTTGAAAACTCTTAATCATTTTTGTTTTGTTTTTATTTGCTAAATTGCCTATGGTATTGATTTGTTGCTCTGTTGTCAAAACAAAAAATCTGATGGCAAAATTTGCACTTGGCTTTCTCTACTCGTAAAGTAGTTTTCATGTACAGAGAAATGTGGAGCAGCCATACTGTTCAGCAAATGCAATGATGTGTAATTTGAAAGTTGCTGTTTAAAATTTCTCTTCCCACTCTTCTTTCAGACCAAAAATAGTGTGGCATAGAAACCAAGCCTAGCACAGTTGTCACATATTGTATACAATACTATAAATGAATGGAAAAAATGCAGATAATTTCAGATAGGGTGATTTGAATTAAATCTGTTGTCATTAGCATCTTTCATTTCACCTTATAAAAATTTTATTGGAAAATATTCGACCCACTTTACCTGCTTGACAACATTTTCTTTCTCATGGCAACATACCTGAATGTTACAGTAACCCCCACCCCATTTTGTCTGATGTACAGGTTTTAAATTTCAGGTACAGTTTTGAATAAAAAGCACATTCTTGGCCTATATTCAGAAATATATAGTAGTTTAAACTAGCTTTAGCAAGAGTAAAGATGTCACTCTTTCTAAAAATATATTTATTCTTTAACTTTTTTATTTAGTCATTTGATCTTTTAATTTATCTGGTTACTTGTATACATGCATCTTGTATTTGTGTAGCCCCTACTTTTTGATCAGTCTTCTATCATTTTTAATGGCAAATTGAATTTATTCCATAAAACTTTGCTACGTATTCTATTAAATATATTGACTTTACAGAGATGGTTTGTACATCAATATTTTATTCCATTTATTGTGGTATTTTTATTAGAATGACTATTTTATAAATTGCAAGTATAAGATTATGAACTAAAAGCATAATTTATTTCCAAACATACTAATAAAAAGTGCATTATGAGCTTTTCATTCATTCATGCTTTAACTTTCCTCTTGCTAACACAACTCAAAACACTTAGGGGATTTTATGACTTTGGAAATAAACTGCAGATGAGGAAATGTCTTGGTGACTAATATGTGATGTATATGTATAGTAAGATATGTGAAAAGAAAAAGTAGCAACTGACAAGGAATAATTAATTCACTTTTATTGACGCTATTTGTCAGTAAATAAAAAATACATAATTTGTGTATATCATACAAACAAACAAAAAGGTGTATTTCTTGACAAAAGTAATATCGCACCCTTGTTAGGCATGGAATCAGTGGGACTGGGGCATTCTCTTCCACTCCTGTAGAAGACAGCTTTCAAATTGCTGAATTATTTCTAGGACTGATAAGCAATTAGCAACCCTTCTCTGTGCAGTGCCCCAAGTATGTTCTATTGTGTTCAAATATAGAGAACATACTGCCCATCCATTCAGAGGATTCCTTCGTCGAAAGGGAATTTGTCCACTAGCTGATCACTATGTAGCCTGGTATTATCATCCATATTGTAATGTTGCAGGCATGCTACCTTGTCCTGTTCTTCGGCAAATACTTCCAGTTTCTGAAAACCGATTCCGTAGTCTGGAAATAATACTTTGAGAAACTCCTGACGCTTTCTTTATAACAGATTGCTTTTGACCCACCTCTAAAATAACAATGGCTCTCCAGGCCACCGATTCAGCAAAATCATCTTACTGAGACATCATATACATTGTTACAAAACATTCAAGTTGTATCTATTATTTTTAATTTTCTCGTATAAAAAGGAATGCTGCAGATCGCTTTTCACCCCTTATTTAAAGTGCGAATTTTTCGACGTCGCAGACAAATTTTCATATTCCTAACTTTGTAAACGATTGCATTTTCCTTTTTAATCTCTTTTGTCTCATTTTTGTTAAAGTTTTCGATAATATGGTTATTTCATACTGAACTCGCAATATTCCCTAATTGTTTTGAGCAGTGTAGTTCCTGATTTTCAGGTATCTATTCTTTGCATTAATACTAGTATTTATTGCTGTATGTATAACATGAATTTTTAAACATATTTCAACAATTTAGGTAGATTGGCGCAGAACATTCATAACCACAGACTGTAATCCGTATTATGATTCTTTTGTTCGTTGGCAGTTTATTAGACTCAGAGAAAGAGGAAGGATTCAGTTTGGAAAAAGGTATCTTTTACAGCTTTATCATTAAATTAGATATAAGTTAGATGGTAAAATTATTTGAAACCAGCACTGTGTTTTTTTTCTTTTCACGAGAGACATATTTACTACTAAAAGAAGCACTAGATCAACCATATTTAAACTAAAGCAAATGCAATTTACTAAAGCTTTTGATTTTCACTAAAAAATCTCGGCTTCAAATGACTACAGAAAGAGAAAACATCTGACTCCTTATTCCGCAAATTCATTCAGGTTGGAAGTGCACTATAATAGCATTCTTTTTGATATCTGCATTGAATACAATCCATCCTCTTTTCCAGAATATTTACTTCCTCAAACATTCAACCCACACACATATTATTCCCTTTATCCCTTGTCAGTGCGGTTTACCATCGTTCAAGAGGCTAAGGCAAATGTTTGAATAAGTGGCCTCAAAAGATAAAAGCATTGCACATGGAAAATACGGTCTATGTAAACTGTAGTATCTTTTATATAGTGTAACATGAAAGGCCTCAAGAGTTATGATGCATTGTTGGAAAAACAGAGTTACAGAGGTAATGTCCATTTAACATTGGGGTAAATTGCTATTTCACCAAAAACACATTTTTTTTCTATCAAACTTTGTGACTATTTGGTGACATTTTGGTCTGATCCCTCTGTAGCTGTGTATGCTTTCCAGCAATTTTGAGAAAATAAAGGTACTGGAAAATTTTCGAAGAATGGAGGAAAATTGTATAAGACCAAAGAGAGCATCAGTTTTCAGTTGAATGCAGCATTGAGTTCAGACTATTGAGAGAGAACTGAGCAAGCTCATGCATTTGATGCTTTTTGTAACTACTAATTGTGCTCAGTCAAACTTAGAAGAGTTACACGAGTACTTTTGTATGAAGAGATCCAAAATTGTAAAAGGTTTTTGAAAAAATAGATTTCATCAAGCTGTCATCAGTTTTGTGTGCATTCAATCCATTTTTGATTTTTTAATCCATCTTTTGATGTTCTGGAACTTTTGTAACTCTCATAAAGTAGGTCTTCATTTGCATGAAATGAAAATATGAAAAATCAAATCTTGGACTTGCTATTTATTACTAGCGAGTTAAGTGTAAGTTAACTTATTAGTTATTACTAGTCAATTAAGTGTTTTATTATTACACTGAATTCTTGATTATCTGTGTGTCATTCAGTATTGTTTACAATAGTCTTTACCTATTGATACTTAAGAAGAAAAACTTCAGTATTTAAAAAATAATTGAAACATATATAAGATATTTCTCCCGCCTTCTTAGCATGCCTTCGTGGTGTAATTGTCAGCACACTTGGCATGTATTCGAGAGGTCCGTGTTCGAGTCCCGGCAAGGGCATTGCTTATTTTTCATCTCTCCTGCTTCAAAATAACCTAATGTCACTACACATTGATGTCTGATATAAGAATTATCATACCCTGCTAACTACAAAAAGGGACAAAAAATTGTATTTGAAAGTGCTTTGTGCATTATGGTTTTGCTATTAGTTTTTCATATTTCTGTTTATATACAGTCCAAAACAGTTGTAAATGTGACCCTCACCCAAAATATTGGTTCACTTCCTGATTAGAAGGAAGCATCTCGTGTTATTTTTGTGAAATCCGTATAGCAGCTGTCAGATGCACAAGGATATTTAACTGTAATCCATTTCTTAAGACTTCTTTTGAATTAATTGTTTATGGTATGAAGGGCTATTTATGAATAACCCATGTTTTCTTATTATTTTTCCGTTCATTAAGTACAGTAGATAATCAGGAGCTCAGCATTCCTTTTAAATGGTTATAAACTAGTAAGAATAGTGTTCATTTTCCTAATCTACTAAATTGTGTGTTCTGTTTTTGCTTGTCAGGTACACTATATTTTCTCCTAAAGATAACCAGCCATGTATGGACCATGACCGAAGTTCTGGCGAGGTAAGTTATATTAAGCTTATTGTGTTAATATATTTTATTAGTACATATATCTTTTTTTACTTTTAACATTACTGATTTTAAATTAAATCTTGCAGGGTGTTGGACCTCAAGAATACACTCTAATTAAAATGAAAGTTTTAGAACCTCTTCCCCAAAAACTTAGGTTAAAATTTTGAATGTCTTAGCATGTTATGAAATGATGATATTGCAATGCATAATATTTTTTTAACTTTCTTTTTACTTAAATAAATTTCCTACTGTTTTGAATAAAATATTTTTAAAAAGTAAAAAAAAAAAAAAAAATTAAAAAAAAATTATGTTTATTTATCTGTTGAAGATACTATAAAAAATCTTTAATAAAATTTTATTGTTTATTTCTCTTGGATGGATTTAGTATACTGATTAAATTGTAATATAAAATTGTGTGTTAAAAATCAAAAATACTAACCACAATACAAATAAACACATATTTAAATCTTTTTTACAGTAGTTTTACAGGGTTTTCTGTATTTCTGATTGCTGCAACACTGAGACCTGAAACTATGTATGGCCAAACAAATTGCTGGGTGAGACCAGATATGAAGTACATAGCATTTCAAATTTCTAGTGGGGACATTTATATCTGTACAAGAAGAGCAGCTCGTAACATGAGTTATCAAGGATTCACAAGTGAAACTGGCAAAGTATCTGAATTAATAGAGTTGGAGGGTAGAGTAAGTATTTTTCTGAGTAATGTTGTGAAATTAATCAACTTCTTTTTGTTTTATCAGGGACTTGTTATCAATCACCAATGATAAATGTTAAATTTATTTCCCTCTTTTCTCATTTTCTTATCCTTCATTGAACATCTAGGCAAAGCACTTCTTAAACGTCACATCGTTCAATTTACTGCTATTAAAAATTTGAAAATTTTGGCAATAACTTTCAACTATCCGAAATTCTAGCATTAAAAAAGTAAATTTTAGATATTGTTCACTAAGGTTTACTTACCTAATACTGATCAAGCCATATATATGTGTGTGTATGCATGTGTTCAATAATATTTTTTCCAATGTCTTTGAATATATATACTGTATGCATGCATCTTGAAATGTATCCAAAGCATTGACTGCTTGTGCTGTTATTCTGAATTAAATCCATTGTCGAAAATAATTAACATGAGTTAACTCGTGATCTATGGATTGGGACAGACTCCATTAGGTTCATTGGCAGAACATTTTTATTTATTTATTTTGAGTAAGCTCGCAATGTGTTTTACGGTTATGCTGTTGACCTTTACAGTGTTTTGTTTATAAGAAAAGAGTTTTGTGCCATGCTTCTTTAGGCTCAGCATCCGGGCAGCCATCCACACACATGTGAGCCTATTTTTATCTCTGTCAAACAACGCATTGGGTTAGTAATTCAGTCTGTTTTGCAATTTGGTGGGAAATGCACTAATTAGAGCATGTAAATCCGCTCATAAACACACTATTTTTTACAGGTTGTAACATGCCTTTATGTGTAGTGCCATGCTTCAGGGTCTACCACACTGTTTCTAACTTGAACTAAAAATTTTTTTATATTTTATTTCTTTTTTAGTCATATCTTTCACATTTTCTCTGTACAGATAAATATTCAATTTATGATTATTGAAATTCAAAATTATTTTGAAATAGTTTTTCATGTTCATTCTTTATAAAAATGTATTAACAAGTTAACTCAGGATAATTATTTACCATTTATTTTGCGACAGAAAAATGTTTAAAAATACAAAACTTTGTAAAAATATTTGTAGAATCCTTCCTGTCTTGTTGCACAAATTAGTACATAGTAAGTACATAGTAAATTAGTACATAGTAAGTACATAGTAAAAGAAAAGGGGGTAATTTTTGCTTGGAAAACTGAAAAGTAAAGTGTTAGTTAAGGGGTTAAATGACTGATTATTTAAATTATGGCAAAGCAAATAAGGGCTACCTGCCTAAGGTTCTTTGTGGAAAGCTTTTTAAGAGAAACTGGCTCATATTCACATCACGTCTTACGAAAGCCACTGTAGACCATTATAGTAGTGTATTAGTAGGGAAAAATTTTCTTATTACATTATAAAAGCATTTTGGAATTACAGATAGAAAATATTTTTTTCATTATCTTTCTGGGAACATTAAAGCCATAGCTAAGGCTAGTTGAAGAGTTAAACATTAAACATGTTTATTGCATATATACAACTGACAGATATTTAAAATTATTGTTTTGTGGTCTTGCATCTGTAGGTGCTTAAAGATTAGAGGAAATTAACACATGTATGCAAATACTCATTTGCATATGTGTATTACCTACAGATTACTACAGATGCCAGATCAGAAAATATATATTTTATTAATTTTTTGAATAAGCTTATTGTGTTAAAATATCATTAAAATAAATTGGAACTAACTCACGATCCATAGCTTAAATTTTTTTTTGATAAATTACTTTGTTGGTTAGCTGTAGTAATTTTTTAACCAATTATAGACACAGTCTGCTGACCATATGGTTACGTTAACGCTTTGAGATTATTCATTGTTTTTTTTTTTTCGTGTGGTGGTGCAAGAATTAGTGGTCCATTTCATGGTCCATCCGTTTTGTGAATCCTCTCCTAACGAAGTAATAATAACCAAAAAAAGAAAAAACATTTTTAATTCGTATGTAGGATCCCTGAGGAAGATGAGAAAGCGATGCCCAGTACGCTATGAATAGAGCAAAGAAAGTAACAACATATTGCGATAATTGTAAGGGTAAGCCAGCACTTTGTTTAGCCTGCTTTAAAAAATTGCATGGAAAAAATTAATAATTATATTTAATTTATAAGTTACATTTTAAGTTATTAGTTTTGTATTGAATGTTTGACTAATGTTGAAATATTAATGTATACTGTTGAGTAATTAAAATAGAATAAAATTTTGTGCTACGTATTTTTTTATATACAAGCGTGACCCATCAGTGAGTCATGCCGTCCCGCAGAACAGACAAATACAGTCAGGCCGGCGACAGCGTGTTAAGCAGAATTTCTCTCTCATTCACCAAGAATTAAATTATTAAATTTCATGCATGTATCTGTTATTTTATGTGTACAAACTTGGACTAACTATTTGCCCCAAATCTGTTCCAGGTATTTTTTTAATTTCTTAGTTTCTTTCTCTGTAAGCTATCAGAAAACTTTTTTTTTTTTTTTTTTTTTTTTTTGTTAAATGCTATATTTATAAGAAATTTCTTATAATTTATCAAGCAAAGAATAATAAAATTATAGGTCCGTGTGTGAAAAATAATATGCTTTTGTGATATCATCACTTCTTCATCCACTGCCTCATAGAGAAATAACTCCACTTTCTTGTATTTTAAACATTTATTTTACAAACACAAAACTAATACTAAACTACAATACTAATAACTGAAATATATATAAAGTAATAAAAGTGAATTTCGGTTTCATTAATGGCTCCCACGAGCCTTCCGTATGACCTCTTTGTCGGTCTCCCTCTTGGAAACTAAACTTTTGGCGCCTCTCCAGACTGAGAGTTAATGCCCTCTATACATCTTGTTGGTTGGTGTCACCCATACATCACACCCCCCATCCAAGATTGAAATAGGGTGAAAGCCTATTGAAATATGACAAATTATGGTGACGTCAAACGAAAGAGTTACTTACCTACTAAAGTCTACAAATCAATCGATACTGAAGTTGAAAGATATATAACACAATACTTATACAGGTTAGTTCTACACCTACTACAAGACTTCTTCTAAAACTGTAATATATAAATGATTAAAAATTAGTATTCAAACAATTCTAATGCAATAGAATACTTAAAGCGTCTATGATATACTTAAAAGTCTCTAGGAGAGTAGCTGAAAAAGAAACATATAAAAAAATAATAATATTAAGAGTTCATAAATGTCTATGAAAAGTTCTTTCTTTCACACAAGTCACTCAATAGTCTCTAGTCTGGACAACGCATCAGCATTGCTTAACTTAGCACCTGGGCAATGTGAAATTGTAGTATCATACTTTTATAATGCTAAAGCCCATCTCCGTAACTTAGAAGATTGTGGTGCGTTCTTTGTGATACTTCCTTCTTTCTTTGTGATACTTCCTTCTTTCTTTGTGATACTTCGTTCTTTGTGATATCATCCCTTCTTCATCCACCGCCTCATAAAGAAATAACTCCACTTTCTTGTATTTTAAACATTTATTTTACAAACACAAAACTAATACTAAACTACAATACTAATAACTGAAATATATATAAAGTAATAAAAGTGAATTTCGGTTTCATAATTGGCTCCCACGAGCCTTCCGTATGACCTTTTTGTCGGTCTCCCTCTTGGAAACTAAACTTTTGGCGCCTCTCCAGACTGAGAGTTAGCGCCCTCTATACATCTTGTTGGTTGGCGTCACCCATACATCACAGCTTTCATAACATTATGCTAAATATAATACGGTAAACTGTTGTCCTGTACTAAGATCATCTGAAATTTCTTTTATTTTGCTAGTAGCATTATATTAAAGGAAAAAAGGATTTTTATTATTCTTGTTAAATATCTGTTATAACTTTAAAATCATTTTCTAATTCGAATTCTCAATTTTTATATTTTCTTTAGGATCTCCTGGGTCTACCTTTAAAAGCTCCGTTAACTTCATATGATGTTATGTACACATTACCCATGTTGACGATCAAAGATGACAAAGGTAAAGTCTCAGTGAGTATAACAAAAATAATAGTAATAAAGGAAGAAAAATAAAAAAAAGTTTTAAATTTTTCTTTTAATTTTGGAATAATTTTACACAATGTTGCATATCGTGTGGATTTTTCTCTCATATAAGAGTTTGTAACCATTTAGGTGAAATCATGACATACTTTATCTAACAGCATTAATTTCTTCACATCTCTGACTTTATGTATCTGAAACTTCATTACTTTGGTTACTTATGGAATAGACATATACTACTGATATGAAAAAACATCAGAAACGATTTATTTAAAATATGCATGCGCAAGAAATTACTGGCAGAGATTTGTCAGAAGATTTTACAATTTTCATCAGCATCTAGCATCAATATATATTTCAGTTCTTTTACCATTTACAAATAAATTTGTTTTTAATAAATGAATAAATTTGATTTGCTGATGACTGGCATCAGAAAATTTTTATTAGTTTGTGTAATGTCATTAAAATTGAAATGAAGTACAAAGACAAGTCTTCTATTATCACCTACAAAAATTTTAATTATTCATAATATAAATATGTAGGTAAATTTTGTAAAGAAAATTTACTCTCTTCAATTATTTTTCTCCTTTCAGTTCATTAATAATTTTACAAATTTAAAGTAAAAGCTTATTTTATAAGTTTTTTTTTATTATTATTTTCTAAATTTTAAATTTTAAGATGTCAAAAAATAAATTAGTATTTTTAATGTTTTTATTATTTCTAGGAACTGGTGTTGTAACAAGTGTACCATCCGATTCCCCTGATGATTTTGCTGCCTTAAATGATTTAAAGAAAAAGCCAGAACTAAGAAAGAAATTCAATATCACAGATGACATGGTTATGAAATACAGTCCTGTAAGTTTAAATTGTAAGAAATTTGTAAATTTTTTTCTGTAATTTGCAAATAATGTTATACTTATTTCATGTCGTATTATTGCTTCATTTGAAATAATTTGCTTAGGTAATAAAATTGTGTTTTATGTGTTTGTTTCTCAGAAGTTACTTTTTTTAATATCAATGCATTAATAGCTATACTTAAATAATATCACTGACAGCCTTGTATTTGACATATCACTTCCAAGTTATTATTGTGCATTTTTATCTAGTTACATATATCTAATATCTAGGTTTTTTTTTTTTTTTTTTTTTTTTTTTTCTCTGTGGGTTAAAAACTGAGTACATTTGCATGTTGATGAATTAGAATTGAAGGAAGAAAGCAAAATATTAAGAGACTGACTGAATGATACCTTTGGCAATTAAGGAAGTATAAGCACACAGGATTGTATTTAGATCTGCATGATGTTATAATTTAACTTGTCTCAATTTTATGGTAATTTTATATTAGCTTATTGTGTATTTTATTTAATTTTTAATTTACGCCCATTTGTGATGCTTTTTTGCATTTATTTCATTATTTCATATACAGTACAAAATCCAAGATCCGGACTCGTCAGGACTTTGGTGATTCCAGATTTGTGATTTTTCTGGATATTAGATCATCAGTTTAAATCTAGTAAGACAGCATGTAGAATTTAAAAAATTAATATGAAATTGTGATTTATGAAATAAAGAAGCGTTTATGATCTAAAGGATGTCAAAATTTACAAAAAAAGGCTCAGTATTTATTGTTTACTTTATTAAACATTTCTTTCAATGTAAGCTGTTTAAGTTGCTTCGATTTTTGTGCTAATACTTTCTCTTTAATTCCATAGACAGGTATAATTTCTTGTTCAGTTACAAAGTTCCGTTTTTTCACACCCTTTAATTATTGTGTCGAGAAGTCTGACCAACATATCAATCAAAATTGTTCATTTTCAATAACCTCTCTATCACTTTATTCTCTATTGGTAGTGGTATTTTCTGGATCTAGAACTTACTAAAGATTTTGCCTGTGTTAATTTATTGATAATTGGGGCGTTGTCGTCACAAAGAAAATAATATCATCATAATTTATTACCTCTTCTCCGCATGTCTTTACAAAATCCATTAATTAAAAAATTTCACCTTTGGTTTGCAATATCTAAAAACCTTCAGATTCGCTTTTATCATCTTCATCATACTCCTCACCATGAAATATGGTAGCTAGCCATAAATTTTGCCAAGCATTTTTTAAAGTATCTGGAGACACATCTTCCCATCATCTTGCAATGCACCACACAGCAGATTTTATGCTAAAATATTTCAAAAATTATTGAATAATCTTGCCATTGAAGAAAGCCATGTTAGAAAAAAGGAAACACAGAAGTCTTCTGTTGCTCAACACTGTTGGTCCGAAAATCACACTTTCAATTTTTCTGCTGCCAAAATTATTCAAAAAAACATCTTTCATTGGGGAACTGGATTTTCTAGAGGCATTTCACATTCAAAAAAATCTTTCTGTTCTAGTTAACGATCCTAATTCCAACCCATCTTTGCCTTTGGCCTTTAAAGAAATTATGTTTTAGTTCTGGTTTCACCAACAGATGGTGCCACTTGCTTATTCTTGCCCAGGCTTTCTTATTTTATCTAATCACTATTTCCTATCTTGTTCATTTGCGGTTTTGCAGCTGAGGATGGTGGTTCGTTAAAACCATCGAAACTAGTCCTGTGAAAATTTTGAAAATATAATGCTGATTTTTGTTGTTTGACTTCTGAATTAGTAATTATGTAATAATTCAGTTGTTTTGGTAGCTATAAGCGTGTTCTGTTTTTGATGAGATATTTTATTCTCTACATTTAAAAATTTGTTCCATTATTTATGAATATTTTGTTGTGTATTTATTGTATCATATTTTGTGCTTACATTAATTCTGCATTAAAAAAATTCATCATAGATGAATATTTTAGTGAACTGAATACTTAAATGAACTGAAAGCTTAAAATTGTTTCATCTAGGTACCTATTCTTGAAGTTCCTGACTTTGGATCACTTTGTGCTCAAAGTGTTTGTGAGGAAATGAAAATCCAGAGCCAAAATGAAAAGGAAAAGCTTGCCACTGCAAAAGAGAAAATATATTTAAAGTCATTTTATGAAGGTGTAAGTAAATATGTTTTATGGATTTGGGAGTGAATTTTATAATTCTAAGTATATCTACTTTTAATTCCCAAGCATTGGGAAAATTATGCATTATTATTTAATTTGTGGTTCATTATTGAAGCGACTGCTGTAAATACAGAACTGACGGCTAGTAAAAAAATTTTTTAAAAATGCATATATATATATGTGTGTGTGTGTCTGTGTAAGAAAAAAATATATAGCTTTACATCAGCAGTAGTCCCTTAAAACCTCATTTTAATATGAGGTACTTCTTTCTTTTCTAAAAATAGTAATAACTCTTTCTAAAATATGCCTTTCAAACTTCATCTGTTTATGTAAACATGCACTGCAATGTGATGAAATCGCAGCCAGATTAGATAAATTTTTATTGTAAATACCACTCTTTTTAAATACGCATTTCTTTCCACTCTCCTCCTTCGCTTGTTGCTAACAAGCTTGTTTTGCAACACACTGCTTTTTTTGTTGTTAATATGTATCCTACTATATACAAAAATTGTGGTTTGCATCATGCACCCAAGAATAATGTGGACTACAAGAATGTTCACGAATAAATTGTGTTCTTTTCATCAAAACTATCTTCCTTATTTATTTTTGTGAATCTATGCATTTAGATCTCTACAAGTAATTTGGACGCTGATTAGCATCTCATTGTTTAATAGCAGTTTTCTAGATCTATGCTGCGATCTTCTAATATATCTAGTCTCTTGCTGAAAATAATCACATTATAATTTAGTCAATCTAAACGTCAAATTTTATTCCCCATTTGGATTTCAATAAATAGAATTAATTCAAATAAATGTGCCTCTTTATCTGCAATTCTAAAAGTTCCAATGTCTGATGAAATGCAGTGTGGAATTACTGCTACAGTTCTTAGTTAATTCAGTGTCAAATTTATTTTGGACACCTATTCAGTATTTAGAACTAGAGTTTTCTGTAAATAATTAGTGATTTAATGTTTGAAGTGACCAAACATTAGCCTCGATTTCAAGGTTAGCATTTTATGAAAATGCTTTCAACTACCTGCTCAAAGCAGTGTTCATCCACTTGATTTTTCTATGGTAGATTTATGGTTAACAGATTATGTGTGTGTATAACACAGCTCGTTAATTATTTTCTTTCAATATAACAATATAAAAAATAAAACATAAAAATTATTATTGATGGAATGAAAGCTTAACAATTCACTATTTTATTTAAAAGGTTTTGCATTTATAAACTTTGTGCATACACATAATTTCATTATTTTGCTGATAATATATAATTGTTATTTTTTCATTTCTATGAAGTAATTTATTAACCAATTCTGGTAATTTTGAATTTAGTATATAAGGGTGTTTTTCTTACTATACTGTACTGAAATTAAAAAACAAAAATTATGGCACTGTGTAATGTAAATATAAAGATAAAGTTTTATGATATTAGAATTTCGAAGTTTACTAATTTGGTTTAACAAATTTAAAGATTTTTAAGATTTTAGATAGGGAGGCTTACTTACATGATTTATATATATTTGTGTTATTGTTTAATTATCTTGTCTATATCTATTTTTGTGTTATTGTTTAAAATCTTGTAATATCTAGTTGTTAAGCTTACAGTGTGACAGCTGAAGTAAATACAGGAACCAGACAAGAGAAGAGTTAAAAGAACTCTTTATTCAATTCTTTAAAATTCACAATGCATCAACGCTAACAAACTATGCCTTGCTTGGGCAGTAACTCAACTAACAAGAACTAAATTTGAAATTCAAAGTTATTAACAAAACAGTATAATTCTCCTCAGGTCTCAGATAATCCTGTTACCTAAAACTGCATCTAAGTCTAGTGGCAGCAAAGAAATAGCAATTATGCCACTTTAACCAACAATATAGGCAGAATCAGAAGCTCACACTACAAATGTACAGTGCTTACCCGATGTTTTCTAACTTTCCCTTCTAGAACTCAGTATTTAAATCTTTTCTCCTAATGGTAGAATTTGCATTCCTTCATGCGCGCTACCAAACATAAATATTCTGACTTTGACAATTAGGGGAATGAAGGCTTATAGGAAAGAAAGCATAAACTTAACTGGTTATTCAAAATAAATATAAATCCCTACAACCTTTGAAATAATATTTGGAATTTTTGAATTATTGCAAGAATTAAGGTTATTGCTTTAAAAATTTTAGTTCTAGGAGTTTCTAATTATTTTGAGAATGAAGTAAATACACTCACGTTTGTGAAAATTGCAACACCATGAAGGACTTACGCGAGTGAGCTGAAATTTTCAGGAAATGCAAAGTAGCGCATGATATGCAAATGATTAGAATTGCAAATCCGTAGCGCATGCGTATGCTGAGCAGCGCCCTCTGAACGGCTGATGGATCCGAATAAATAGACGGCTGTAGCGAGGTGTGTATGGTTATCGGTGGTTATCTGCTAGTGGTAAACGTTAACTCAATCTGTACTTATGGCTCGTCGACGAAAGAGAGTGAGATTTGAACAACTTACAGAGTTTGAACGAGGGAGAATCATCGGCCTTCGTGAAGCTGGATTGTCGTATCGTGCAGTAGCCTCTCGTGTGCAGCGTAACAGCAGCACAGTGATGCGCGTTTGGAAGCAGTGGACGGACAAGTGTCGGACAACTCGGAAATCCGGGAGTGGACCCCGAAATGTGACGTCAGCTCGCGATGATAGACACCTGGTCCGCATGGCGCGGACAGACCGTACAGCTTCCTCTAGACAATTGGCAGCACTGTGGTCAATAGCTACAGGTGTTTCATTGTGTGCTTCATCAATTCGTAGACGTCTGCTGCAGTGTGGACTGCGCGCACGGACTCCTTTATACAGGATCCCCCTAACGCACGACCATCGCCGCCTGCGGCTACAATGGGCCAATCAGCATAGAGACTGGCGTGCTGATTGGCAGCATGTCGTGTTTTCTGACGAATCCCGCTTTAATTTGTGGTACCATGATGGCCGCATTCGTGTCAGACGCTATGCCGCTGAACGCCACCTTCCGGAGTGCATTATCGAACGCCACAGTAGATGAACACCCGGAGTTATGGTCTGGGGCGCCATAGTATATCATAGACTCAATTGCTATGAATTGTGGGCAATCTGAACAGCAACCGGTATATCCGTGAAGTTCTTCAGCCCGAAGCTGTTCCCTTCCTTCAAAGCTTGCCAGGCGCTGTATTTCAACAGGACAATGCCCGCCCTCATACTGCTCGGATTGTTAAATCCTTCTTTGCAGCGCAGCAGGTACAGCTTTTTCCTTGGCCTGCGTGTTCCCCGGATATGTCGCCAATTGAACATGCGTGGGATGTCATTGGTCAGCGTCTTGCTCGTGATCCTCGTCCTGTTGCGTCTGCAGACGAACTTTGGGTACGCGTACAAACGATATGGAATGCTCTTCCTCAGTCAGACATTCAAACTTTGTTTGACTCCATGCCACGTCGTGTAGCAGCACTTATTGCAGCGCGTGGTGGCCACACAAAATACTGATTCTGATCTCTTGTTCTTGTTTGTTTGCTTTGAACATTTAATCATTTATTTGTACCACTACCACTCAACTGTGTATTAAATTGCATTCATTTATGACGATTCCTTCTTGGTGTTGCAATTTTCACAAACGTGAGTGTATAAACTTTGAAGGCTCTCATGGTATGAAAATCACTAAATTTTTCATATATACTATTATTATTAATGGAGGGAAGTTCTCCTCTCCCTTTTTACTTCCTTGTACAATTCCGGATTAGGGGGTTTTCCAGATTATAGGTCATCAATTTAAATCTAGTAAGATGGTATGCAGAAATTATACAATTAAAAATGTGAAACTGTAATTTATGAAATAAAGAGCAATTAAGATCTAAAGGGTATCAAAATGTACAAAAAAAAAAGCTTAATATTTATTTGTTTACTTTATTAACCCTTTGCGACACGCATATTTAAAAATATATTTTAATCTTTAAAAAAATGCCTTAGAATAAGTCAGATGGACTTACTTAAGTGCCTTTAAAGCTTGAAAAAAATTCTGCGCTTTATTTTTTACGGGGTAAGGTGGGATACCGTTTGTTCCACCATGCAACTAGCACATTTCTTATAGCATATTGGTGTATAGCAGGAAAAAAAAATCATATGTGGAATGAAAAAACAAAATAAAGTGTGCATTCTAAAATATTCATAATAAACACACTAAAATACATTTTGTACTTATTGCATAATGCATGACTTGTAAAATTTTGCATATATATATTTAATATTTTTAAATTTTAGGAACAAAAGAAAATATTTTCTTGAATATTATTTTAAGATTAAAATTTGATACTCGTACATATGATACTAAATAAAATATTAAAATTGGCACTTGATTCAAAAACATTTATATATGATTAAAATTGAAAAAAAGTCATTTTTCATGAAACTTTGAAAAACATGTTGTTTCATTCTTTTGTAAGCATAGAGGCACTTCACATGTTCCACACATCCAAAATGTTCGTCGTTCTTCTTTCGATGTGCTGCAATATGCACATCTTCTTCTGCTAGTTCTCTTTAGAGTGTGACTTACATTTTTTAGTCTCTTTTTCTGGTTGTACGAACAGGTTTTTAGTTTTTATTTGAACTGGGGATTTCAGTTTTCTTTTCAGCTCTTTCTTGCCTGCAAGTGCCATTAGACTTTCTATAACTGAGAGAAGAAAATCTTTCATTGTTTCTACATCATGATCGGGTTCGCGAACAAACTTAAATAGAATAAATGCGTTTACTATACTCGCATCTAAAAAGTAAAAAAATATACATGTGCCACCATTTCTTGCTTTTGCGGTTTATTTCATATAGTCCTTTCAGTTGATCAATCAGTCGACATATCCCATATTCTTATTGTATGAAATAATGCTGTTTGGGCACAGTACTTTTTTTGTCTTTCCATCTCGTTCTTTTCTATTAATTTCTTTCATTTCAGTTGCCTTTTCCAAGCAAGACAGGATAGAAACGGATCTTTTATCCTTTCATTTTATGCAATAAATTGAATCATTGCTAACTGAAAAGTCTATATATTCTCTTGACATAAATTTGTCTTTTAAATTTTTGGGTAGATACTTCCGATTCATATTTACAGTGCACATGCATAGATGGGTCTGTGTCTTTAAATAGCGAAACAAATTATTACTTTCCTTTCTTCTTCAGCAATAACTTCAACCTCAGTTATTCTCTCTTGGATTTCAATTTCACCTGAATCAGAACTGACATCTGAAGCATTTGAGTAGCAATCGGATGGCAATTCAGCAAAAAGATCCAAAGCTTCCTGAGTTGTTAACTTTTTTCTAGACATTTTAGCACATTAGAGCATACAACAGATGTAAAAGCACGCGCAATCACGAAAAAAGTAGATGCAAAAA
Organism: Stegodyphus dumicola; assembly: GCF_044657685.1. Lineage (NCBI taxonomy): Eukaryota > Metazoa > Arthropoda > Arachnida > Araneae > Eresidae > Stegodyphus > Stegodyphus dumicola. Next base: position 222,807,774 of record NC_140773.1, on the reverse strand, counting down.
AGAAAAGAAAAAATAATCGTGAGTGCTGCCATCTATTGAGCGGAAATTCAAGTGTGTGGTGGGACAATTTTTAACCCACTTATTTCAACTGCAAAATTAATGTTATAAAATATTGAATCCAATTAAGATTTTTGAAAATAAAATACCTTTGAATATTAAAAAGAATCATACATATCATAAATTGTATACCAAAATTTTTAAAATATTGAAAAATGCGAGATACATGGATATCACTCTTGTGATCCTATTTTGAATATTTTTTGCTTATAAACTTAAGCCCTGGTATAGTAGTAACATCTACTGAGAAAAATAATAACTAAAATAGATTATTTTTAAAAGATTAGAAAATTTCTAACGGAAATTGCTAACTGAGAAAATAAATATTAATTAGGTGGGACATATATTGACCCACCATGCCGCAAAGGGTTAAACATTTCTTTCATTGTAAGTTGTTTAAGTTGCTTCGTTTTTTGTGCTAATACCTTCTCTTTAATTCTATAAACAGACGTAATTTCTTGTTTCTATAAACAGACATAATTTCAGTTATAAAGTTCCACTGTTCAAGTCCTGTAATTGCTGTGTCGAGAATACCGACTAACTTGTCAATTGATATTTTTTTGTTTTCAATAACCTCTTTGTCACTTTCTTCACGATCGGAAGCGCACATGGGTAAACGCTTTACGCGCATGCGCAAGTTTGTGGCTTTGAGGTTCGGATTATAGATCATTCCGGATAATGGACGTCTGGAGTACGGACTTTGTACTGTATTTTGTTTGTTTCTGTATATTAATTTCTAAAGTACATTTTAAATTGAATAAGAATAAGAAAATTGGGTTCTCTTTTATAATAGTAAATAATTATTAATTTTAATAGAATCTGATGAATATGTAATGGAAATGTTTTAGTTTTACATTGATTACCATAGTTTTTATGAAAGACTTTAAAACTCAAAAACTATCAAATTTATATTGTGATATTCAAGTAAGAACGACAAAAACCGTGCATATTTTTAATTATTTCATGAAAAACGTAGGACTCCAAATTCAGAACATTTTTGTATAGTATTTGCGAGAACATTTCAAGAATTTTAAAGATTTTTTAGAGAATTTAAACTCTACATTTTATTTAGATGTTATGCTATTTTTTGTACTTTTTCCAGATTACATTTTTATGTTTCTTTTGCTAATGCTGTAATGTTGTTTTGTAATGGGACTTTTCTATCACCAAGCTTTTTTCTTATTGAAAAACATTATTTTTTTTTATGTATTTCAATGCTTCGTTTTGGTGCTGGGAAATGTTTTTTGTTTTGTCTTGTATTTCTGGTGTGGTGAAAAGATTTATATTCTTTAGGTTATGCTGCTTGGTAAGTACAAGGGACAAAAGGTTCAAGATGTGAAGAAGCTAATCCAGAAAGATTTAATTAATAAAGTAAGTGAATATGATGCTTATTTTTATTGATATTAACCCCTTAATGCATTTGCCCGTGTCTGACATGGGCAGAAGTTATCGGCTATGCAGCATTTTTTTGTGTAAACCACGTGGTGCATTTTGATGATTAGCTATAAGTTTATTAGGAATTCTTTGTTATAGAGCAGTTGTTTGGTGTGGAAAAGGTAATATATCAGTTTTTATTGCATTAATTTTCATAAAAGTAAACAGTTAACCATAAATTAAATTTTACTAAGTGTTTTTGTAACTTATTTAGAAAACGTTGTCTGATAATGAGCAACTCTGACGATTTTGAATATGCCAATTTATCAGAAAGTTTCAGCGATAAAAGTTATGATCTCTTGAGTGATGGAAGTGAATCTGAAGATAATGACGACGAGATTTTGGCTGTAGCAAAAAATTCGTATAAAATTAGTACAAATAAAAAAAAATAATAATAAAAAAAAGTCTTAAATGTTTCAGATTTTAAATTACAACCAAAGGGGCTTTTTTTTTTTTTTTTTTTTTTTTTTTTAATGTTTTTTGTGTTGCCTTTATTTATTAAATATCATGCTCTTTGCACTTAAACCATAAAATGTAGTTCAATAGCAATGTTGCAAAATAATTTTAAAATGAGCATATGTTTAGAATTTTCGATACACAGTTCGATGTGCTGGGGATAAAAAGAAAAGGCCCCCCAGTAGAGTGTTGCCATTGCTCGCTTTTAAATCATTGAGTTTGTTACTCAAAAATTCGTTAAATTTTACAAAATATGAAATCAATAATAAAACAAATTTCAAATTTGGGATTTCAGATGCCCATATTCGCAGTAGGATTACGTCATTCAAAATTGGATGGCTCTAGTTACCGTTGTTTTATCACAATGCGAGAAATATACATACATTTATGCAGATTTTTCATTATTTAATTTCTTCAAACATAATGCAGGACTCTAACATTTTGTGGCAACAGTTTGAAAAGGGAACCGACATTTATAGGAGTCTGACGCAAAATGCCAAAATGAAAGTAATAGTCCTTCTGGACTCAAATCCCTTTGGACTAATAATAACTAGTACAAATAAAAAAAATAACTTGCACTATATATTTTCTGCTAAAAAAAACAAAAAACAAAAAAAGTATAATTTTTCTAGCAGTTTTTCCGGAAAAAAAAAACTCCTGCTTTAAGGGGTTAAGTGATAAATATTGGGATATATATTTTCTATCAAAAAAATATCTAATAAATATGTTAAGCATTTTTCTTGTTTATCAAATATTGTTATTGTTTGTTATAATTAAACAGTTATTGTTTGTTATAATGATCATTTCATTATCAGACTAAGTAAAACATTTTCTGGCTGATGAGAGTGTATTAAATTTATTTTTTATGATAATGACTGCTGATTACTACATTCTTCTTCTTTAGAACATGAGAGGTAGTCATAATAAGCATTTTCTATATATCCAAATTCTATAACTTTTATGAATGCCGTTTTAGTTACATAAATTATGCCAAATAATATGTGGTACTTAAATATATCTATAGGAAGAAGCTGTCGTATACATGGAACCTGAAAAGAAAGTGATGTCAAGATCTGGAGATGAATGTGTTGTAGCCCTTTGTGATCAATGGTATTGGAACCTAAATTTTTTTAGTGTCATTGTTTAATTTTTGTTTACTGCCTTAGTAAGATGTCATATGTATGAGGTCGAAAATTTGTTTTTTACTTTTAACTTTGTTTCATTCAGTTATCACTTTTTAAAACATGCTAACTAAATTGAGGGGCATATTTAATTTCATTTAATTTTCACAGGCTTGATGTATTATTAATATTTTATCATAAAATGTTTGATTATGATATTTGACACTGGTGCTTTGATTTACCTGCTGCTTTTATTAAGTTTTTGATATTAAATATCTTAAAATCAAATGTAGTCCAAATTTTGGTCCCACTTGGGTAACTCCTTCCTCTCCTTTTTTTTTTTTTTTTTATTTTAAATAGAATGTATATTAGTTTAAGCTAATGTTACCGATGATCTTTGTAGCTCTCTTTCTGTTTGTGGGGAAAATCTTTGATTTTGACTGATTGATAGCTCTGTTGTATATTTTAGTTGAGTAGAACTAGGCGATATATTTCATTTTACGCAATTAAAATACAATACAGGGTTATTCAAAAAGAAGGAGCAGATTACAAACATGTATTTCTTCCAAACTACAAAAGATAGAAACATGATTCTAACATTAATGGATAGAGAAAAGTGTACAATTTAGTATGGGTAAGAGTTACGTAAAAGAGCGTGTTTTTATCCCTCCTATGCCTGACACTCTTGAAAATCTATGACATCGAATTATTGAAGCAGTAAATTCGATAACCAAAGACCAGCTGATTTGTGTGGGGCAAGAAATGAGCCACCATTTTGACATTTTTTGTGTAACACACGGTGCTCATATTGAATGCATATCATAATTGTAAACTTTTCTCTATCCATTAACGTTAGAATCATGTTTCCATCTTTAGTAGTTTGGAAGAAATAAATGTTTGAAATCTGCTCTTTCTTTTTGAATAACCCTGTATATTTGGAACTTATTTTAACAAAAATTACTATCATTTTTTTATTTCAGTTGAAATATGCTGTATGTTTAGGGAAATAAAAAAATAATTTGAAAAGGATATCTTGTATGTTATTTTCCGCAAATAAATATGAGAAAATAAAATTCGCTTATTTACATTACAATGAATGCATATTTGGCATACAGAATGTAAATGCGAGCCAGTTTTCCTTAAAGGCACGCCTTCTCTGTGGTTAATAGTTCTTGTACACTTTGCCATATCCAAAGAACTTAATTTAGACTGCAGAAAGTAACAACCCAGTTATTCAATTAATATCAACCAAATATTAAAATGAGTTGTGATTCTAGTAAGTTTGGTTATTTGAAGCTCTGCTTCAGTTCATATAATACAGTTTTATTATTATATTTTAATAATTAATTTTAATAATTTTTTTATTATTTTGTGTTAAAGTATTGAATAACTTTTCATTCTAGTAATTTGTGAGTACCAGATTTTCATGTGGGTTTTTGTACCTGTATTTTAATTAGATATTTTGATACTGAGGACATTATATAATGTGCAAATGTACTTTTGCATGTAGTTTCATGTGAAAAATGTATTTTTTACATAGAAAAGTACACATTTTTTGTATATTACATGAGAAAGAAAAAATGTAAATTGGAGATGTTGGCAGAAAGACTAAAATTGAAAATTAGATTTAGGTTTGCTAGAATGTATAGTAAATTTTTTCATTTAATGATTTATTTACAGTTCTTATAGGTTACAGTTATAAGTTATCAATTATTTTTTAGCCTTTATGAAACTCGCACCTAGCATTAATAATTACGTATGGATATAATGTTACATAATAATTACATATGGATATAGAGGAAGTTTCAAATGGTTGAGAATATAATATATGATAATTTTTTTAAATATTCAATCTTTTATGAAATCATGACCTCAAATTCCTTAAAGACCATAATAATAGACATTTAAGAACTGATAAGCTTTAATACCACTTAAATATAGCTTTAATATTTGTGCTAACAAAATTTATGTGAACATGCACTGCTTGGTCATCACTGAAGCATAAACCTATTAAAACTTTTCATACCTCAGAAATGATCACTTTTATGCACTCTTGAAAAAAATATTTAAATAAAGTCCTCACTGCCAAAGAAAGTGTTCTATTGTGTTATTTTTAAAGTTATTTTTTAAAAAATCTAGAAAAGAATCATGTTTTTGTGCCTTAATTTTTGACTAGTAAAAAGATGGGGGGGGGACAAAAGTGCCCTTTATAGTTCTATTGTGTTAATATAGTAATTGGAGGGAAGGGAAGGTTGGTCATGTTTAATGTATTTCATTTTTAAAGGTATCTGGATTATGGTGAACCATCATGGAAGGCTTTAGCTTCAAAAGCTCTGTCACGAACGGAAACATATTCGGAAGAAGTGAGAAGAAATTTTAATGCTACTTTAGATTGGTTGAGAGAGCATGCATGTTCAAGATCCTACGGCCTAGGTAATATTTCATACTAATTTTTTTTTTTTTTTTTTTTCAAAATTAGGTGTAAATTTATTAAATGCTAAAGTTTGTTTTTTTTTACTCTTATTTATGTTTAATGATCAAGCTAATCACAAAATTTGCATAATTGAACAGTTTGTAAAGTAATCTTGAAAAATTTTTATTAAAGTTAGTTTTTTTTTTTTTTTTTTTTTTTTTTTAATTTTTATTTTTACATGGCCAGTATATTTAAATTTTAATGTTAAAAAATCTGATGTGTACACCACATGACTTTCTTGTATGGAATATTAAATTATACGCATTTTTTACTGCATTTCATTTAAACTTATTTCCTCAAATTTCATTAGACATATATTTCTCATTCAATTAATTCTGTTCTCAGTTTGCGGAAAGGCAGAAATACATAAAACCTCAAAATACCTTCATTTAAAACTGAAAAATATAAAATACCAAATACAGTTAAAGCAATTAAAAAACATATACAATTAAAATTAGAGTTTCTCTGCAAAAGCAAGCAACAAGGCAGATTTTTCAGTGCACTAAAATAAAAGTTTAATTTTGGTCCTACTCAGCAAAAACATGCTGAATGTGAAAAACTGAATTCACTGTTCTGCTAAATTTCAAATGTAAAATATGGCATCTATGGTAAACAAAAATTAGTCTTAGCCGCGCTTAAACAACTTTTAAATTGTTGATAATTCTACAACTATTGCATGCAGATTAACTAAAGTCATAAAAACCTTAACCGGAAAGCAAGACAATATAATTCAATCATTTTTAAAACAAAAACTGCACAATTTACCAACATCTAAGAATTAAAAAAAATGAGCTCACTGAGCCGAGTAACACAATAGGTATATATATATATATAAGATAAAAAATATGTGAATCAAAATTATAATTTAAACTAATGATAACTCTTTAATTCTCCGTCTCTGTCTAAAAATTGTAATAACATTTCTCAATTGCATCATTCCTAGATCATTCTTTTTTGTATGGCCTGTGCTGCAGTGGTGCATAATAATTGTGAACTGAAACTTTTAACTCAAACCAAATCCTTTTTCTTCGTCTGCTTCCATCTTGTATAACTATGCACTTCAGCTTCTCCCTCTGCTCTGCTTGGATGTAATTTCGCTATGCCAAAATATCAATTGCAAATAAAAATGGAATTAAAACTGCCTCGACTGCCAAGTTTTTTAGATATTACCAAGTAAACATATTAGCATACTACGCAATGAGAATTCTTTCTCTTCAATATGGATTGACGATCTATCCTATCTGGGTACTACCCATTCACAGTGTTCTGGCTTTCCCTTGCTTTTATTATTTCATATACAGTACAAAGTCTTTAATCCGGATGTCCATAATCCGGAATGATCTATATAATCTGGACGTGAAAGCTACAAATTTTATGCGCATGTGCATGATTCATTTACGCATGCATATTTAATCTATAAGGTACAGTATAAGCTAGGCTAAAATTATCTAAGGCATTTCAGTTAATGTTGCAGATTGTGCTGTTCCTTAATCTTCTAATTGGATCTGGTTTATTATTTTTTGCAGACTGTTAGAGCAGTTTTACAAAAAGTAAGCTTGAACTTTCGTTTATGTCAAAAAGAGTTTCCGATTCTGGAGCTGCCAAAGGATCTACAAAGTGAAAGCATGTTTTGATGTCCATCAAACAAAAAGTGGAATTGCTGAAAAAAATGGATAAATGCATGAAGAAAGTGACAGAGACGTTAGTGAAAATGAAAATATTTCGATTGACAAGTTAGTAGGTATTCTCGGCACAACAATTACAGGACTTGAACAGCGGAACTTTGTAACTGAGCAAGAAATTATGTCTGTTTATAGAATTAAAAAGAAAGTAATAGTACATAAAACGAAGCAACTTAAACAACTTACATTGAAAGACATGTTTAATAAAGTAAACAAATAAATATACAGCTCTTTTTTTTTTTTTTTTTTTTTGTAAATTTTGATACCGTTTAGATCATAATTGCTCTTTATTTCATAAATTACGATTTCATATTTTTAATTGTATCATTTCTGCATGCCATTTTACCAGATTTAAGTTGATGATCTATAATCCGGAATCGATGAGTCCAGATTACGGGCTTTGTACTGTTTATATATTCATGTACTTTTGGTGTGGCCAATTGCAACCAAAAAGGGAGGTGCATGACTACATATTATAGCAATCCTATATATAAAATTTCAATGTTCTCAGGCTAGTCATTTAGTTATGCGTGATACATACGTACTTACGTACATAGACGTCATAAAAAAAATCTTGTCTGAATCCATTTTAAATCAGTTTCATAGTTTGTTTTTGGAGAAAAATTCCTTTATTCTGTCTTTACGTACAGATGTCACAAAAAAACATCATTAAATTGCATTCAATAGTGGTCAAAATGGATATTGTTTATCTAACCGTTCCGAAATCTGTTTATCAATTAATTTCGCACTGCTCTGCACGGGGGGGGGGGGGGGAGGACATTGCGGCACGCAATGAACTGGAAGTTGATCTGTCAGCACTATCATGTAGTATTTTATCTCGATGTACTCCATCTTTGATATGATTTAAATCAAATTCCTCGTCATTATAAATATCACGAATACAAATCAAATAGTTTTCTGGTTGCAATTTTCTAATTTCGGCTATGCGTAATGTATGCTTTACGCATGCGCGCGTTGAAAGATATGTTTAATAAAGTAAACAAATAAATATTAAGCTTCTTTTTTTGTAAATTTTAATACCCTTTAGATCATAATTGCTCATTATTTTATAAATTATGGTTTTATATTTTTAATTTTATAATTTCTGCATGCCATTTTACCAGATTTAAACTGATGATCTATAATCCGGAAAAATCGATAATCCGGAATTGCTGAAGTCCCGACGAGTCCAGATTAAAGACTTTTGACTGTATATGCATTTTAAGGTTGTTCTTTCAACTCATCAGAATCCTAGTTAAGGTCATTCATCTTTCCGTCGCATGGACATAAAGATGGGTATGAAGTGGATAAAGATAATAAAATCCAAGCTCAGAGATTAAATTTAAAAATTTCTACTGAAATCTGGAGAAAGTGACTGTAGATATTTTTCCTATTCGGAAAAGAGCAATAAAGTTTTATAGTCAGATATTGCCTCATTGTTGCATTAAAAATATATTCTGCCATTTTTTCCTTCCTTTGATTCTTTTAAAATTTTATTAATCTGAATATCTTGATTTAAGTTGCATAACATAACAAAAAATTTTGTTTTAATCCATAGTCGAAGATAATGAGTTGCAAAATTATATTGTGCAGGAGGTAAAATGATAGTACAATAAAAATCCATAAGTGTGATATAATGCTTTTCCTTATGTAAACCCGAATAATTCTCGATAAATTGGCTTAATTTTTCTGCTATATATCAGAAATCACATTTTGAAAAACATGACTAAAATTTGGGACTTCAATGGAACAGCATGCAGTAGAATATTTCAATTTATGGGATCGTGGCATTACGAAAAGTGCAACCTGTGTGAAAATGGATAATACTAGTTATGCAACTGAAACTGTTTCTTTTCTGTTAGTTTTGTTAACGGCATATTATATCACATGAGCAAAAACTTCTAAGGAAAGCAATAGTATGTTACTTATATAAAAATAAGCACAAGGTCATTTACCTCCAGGTTGGTCTATTAAGCATTGTAAAAACTGCTATAGAAGATATGCTGATTCATAAATTTGCTGAAGTCTTCTAATTCCCTCAGTGCAGTGACAACAGCATGTAAGTGAAGAGAGAGTCACTACAACCGTTTAAGAGCCTGTTTGAAAGTAATAGACTATAGTGCTTAGCAGATATTGTGTAATTTTGGAATATCTGAAAAATTGCTTTAAATAATTTAGCAAGGCAAATCTATATAGATAACGGTATTTGTTATATGTGAATATTAGTGGAATGTATATAGTATGTTTGTTCATGTATTTAAAAATTTTCAGGTACAAAATTACCCTGGGATGAAAGTTGGTTAATAGAATCTCTTTCTGATTCAACAATATATATGGCATATTATACAGTATGCCACTTGCTGCAGGGAGGTGTTAAAGGCAGCCTTGACGGAAAAGCAGGATCACCAGTGGGACTGAAGTACTGATTATTTTATTCTCAGTTACAAAAACATGCTTTATACAGTTGCTTAAATTCACAGTTAACCAGACAGTGGTCAGAGTATTTAAAGCTGTAACCTTATTTTAGCTGCAGTTATCATAAGTAATCTATGTGTGATTATTTTGCAGTAGTAAATTATAATCTAAAAATTCTCTCACAAGAAGCATTAATCAGTGCTATGTAAATATTTTTTCACTATTAATATTACTATTTTTAAAACTGATTGTAGCTTAAAATATGTTTTTCATAAGTTGAATACCCTTTTAGCTGTAATTGCCCAATACACCTAAAGAAATTTAATAAATATCAATAATTTAATAAAATTTTAATAAAAATTGGTTTATCATTCATTATTTCTTTATTAATTACTCCATCAGTATTACAATTTGGATATACCAATTTATTTTTCTTGCTGTCCTCATATTGCCAGACTTAGAAGCAGTTACATAATCATTAGTGTATATTATAATAGCCAATAAAAGATTCTTATAGAGTGAACTCCACCATAGGAAATTTTGAGGGACCCAAAGCTTGGGTTTTTTATATTTTATCCTGTAAAAATAATGAATTATCTTGCAAAATTTGACTGATGAATTGCAAAAGAATAATTCTGTGTTATTTTTTTTAACCATGTTGAGACTTTTAAGTTATTTTTTGTTTTAAATTCAACGTAGTTGTAACTTTTTTCATTTATTTTCAGTTTTACCATACATTATTAATTTTATGTAATAAATTACAAAGTATTAAAGCCATGTTTTAGGTTTTTCTCTGAAAATACATATTCTTGTCTAAGATACACATTTATAACTAAGAAAAATAATTTTTGTGGCACAGTATGTTCTTATGAGATTTGTGTGTTCACGTTCCAAGAGTTGGGTGTTAAATCCGCCCCTTGTTTAAGACACAGGGAAAAGTCAGGGACAGGTAAAAGAAAGGTTAACTGTGAAAAGTCAGACACAGGTAAAAGAATTATAACATAAAGGCGTTCTTTGTGTACTACTAGTTTAAGTATAAATGATTTTAAGGGTTAATAACTTTTCAGTTAAAACTGACATAAATTCTAGAAGAGATCATGAAAAAATAGTTTCAACTGAAGGTATCCATAAAGCTTAATAGCAGATATTCATACATTTGGAGGTTCATTGTAGCTCTAAGCTTAAGTGTAGTCAGAATTGGACAAGAACAGAAAGTTTGTTATAAACCAAAAGCACTATATTTTACTATATTTATATATACTATATTATATTATTTATATATATTATATGTATAATTTATACTTACTAATAAAAATAAAAGCTGTGTATAAAATCATTTATACCACTAAGAAGCCTCAATTTTTTTTTTTTTTAAATAAAAGTGGCAGGCTTTTTTAAGGACTTTTATAAAAATTAAGCAACTCTTAAAAGATTAAAGTTATACTCCTTTTTTTGGATGATGAAAAACAAATAAATATGGATTTGCAGAATCGCGAAGTATAAGAAACTTTGTTGAAGTATAAGTTGAATTTTTAAAGATAACATTCTGTCTTCTAAGAAAAGTTTGCTATTAAAAAAATTTAAAAATCAGAAAAGAATAATAAACTTATACATATCTTTTACTTATCTTTTTATGTAAATGTAATATTTACACCTGCCAATTTAGGAAATTTAATCTATCCATCAGTTATTATTTTTATTCTCACCATAAGTTCTTTTGTGAGTAATAACTTTTCATGCTTGCTCAAAATTTCTCAATACAAAGTGTAACAAAATTACAAAGTAAAATTAGTCAAAGAGCATAAAATTTAGAGTATCTAATTAAATATTAATGCATTTTACATCAGAATTCAGTTCAGTAACTTTAACCATGCATTTTAAATATATGGAGTTATTTTAAAATATCATCACCCTGTAGTATGAAAACCTTCTGGTTTTCCCTTTCAAGGCTAGCAACTATTGAACTTAACTTCTAAAATGAGATAAAATTCAGCTGAGCTTAAGGATGGAAATTTGTATATTTTGGGTTTAATGGAAAATACATACATCACGTTTTTCTGAAATTTCTTTAGTTTTTTTTTACTAAAGCAATGACAGTTTTAAATGATATTTACCTACTTTAAATCGAAGCCATTTATGACAAAAACTGCTCTTTCAGTTCTGTGTCTTCTCATTCTTTGTGGATATATATTAATCACGTCTTCAATTTCGAAGAATGAATGGACATTGTGTTTGTTGTTTATGAATATATTTTTTAGCATTTTTCATAGTGCAAAATTTATTTTAGGCCTTCAGACATGATTCCAGAAGTGTGGGATTACATATTCTTTAAGAATGCTCCTTTTCCTAAAACAAACATACCAAAAGATACTCTGAAGAGACTAAAGCGTGAATTTGAATTCTGGTATCCTGTCGACATCCGTTGCTCTGGAAAGGATCTTGTTCCAAATCACTTAACCTATTTTATTTATAATCACTGTGCCATTTGGCCAAATGAACCAGAAAAATGGCCCAAATCTATAAGAGCTAATGGTCATCTTCTGTTGAATTCTGAAAAGGTAATTTCATGTATTTTAAAATATCTACTAAATTATCATTCTAAATTTATAATCATCTAATTATATTCATCTAAATTATAATCATCTAAATATTTATAATCATCTAAATTTACAATCAAAAGTCGTTAATCTGAACTCGTTGGGACTTTGGCGATTCCAGAATCGGAAATTCAGCATTAGAAGCTCCAGCATCAGAAATTCTATTTGACATAATCGAAAGTTCAAGCTTACTTTTATAAAATAGCTCTAACAGTCTGCAAAAAATAATAAGCCGGATCCAATTCGAAGATTAAGAAACAACACAACCTGCAACATTAACTGAAATAGATAATTAGATAATTTTAGTTTATACCATCTGTTATACATTAAACATGCATGCGTAAACGTATTATGCGCATGCGCACACGCACATGCGCAGCTGTAAAGGTCTTACCCGCATGCGTCAACGTGACGCATGAGCAGAAAGTTTGTAGCTTTGAGGTCCAGATTATAGATCATTCCGGATTATGGGTGTCCGAATTAACGACTTTTGATTGTATAAGTTAATAAAGAAACATATTCCCTTAAATATAATTTCTGTATTTTTATCTAAATCAATTAGGATATCAGTTCAACTTGTTATTTAGGTTAGCTTGAATCTATCATATTTTTAGGTCAAAACCTTTGGGAAGTTACACTTTTTATACGTCATGGCCAGTAGAAATGTCCTAACGTTTTAGGGAAGTTTAATAGCAGCACTGGCCTGTGTAAGATCATTGTATATTTCACTTTGAAATTTAATTGCTTTTACTTAATTCTGTCAATAATTTTTTTTAAAAAATTACTTTTATATGAATTTATGAAAATCAAGCAAGCCTTAGTGGTTAACAGAATAAAATACATCTTGAGCATGTGCGCTTAAGTATGTTATTCAATTTGCATTCAATTTAGTATTTCAGGCATGTAACTTCCATTGTTATGTTATTTGCTCTGAGATATATTGATAAACCAAAAGTAAAGATAAATTACTGGTATGAAATATAAATTTCAGTGATTACGAGTCTCATTCAGCATATTTGCTTATGTAAGTTAAAAAGAATTGTTTAATGATGTGATATCAGCCAGAGCCAGTTTGACAATTATAAAAATATGTAACAATGTGTTTACTTAGTTAGCATTATATAGTTTCAAAAAAGATTGGATAAATTTTAAGAGATGGTAAAACATTAATGATCACAGTAAATTCTCAAAAAAAAAAAAAAAAAAAAAAAAAAAAAAACAATTGCCTACATATAGCAGTGATTTAGGGGCTGCTGATATTCTGAATACATTACATACAACTTGTGGTTAGTCAAAATTCTAGTGATGAATTTTCTTCATCAGATACAAAGGGAAGGTGTCATAGATGGGACTGCTGATATGAAAACAAATGAAATTGAGGTCCGGAACTTAGGCACTCATGGGAACCTAAATTGGGACTATCATGTCCAATTGAATGGCCTGGAAAGCTGCCATACAGATAGCTTCTTTTATCTAATCTAAAATGGGATAATACTGCATTATGTTGGAAAACATGTGGTTTCAGATGGCTACTGGAACATCCTGCAGTAGTTCTGGCAAGATCTGTTGCAGTAAAATATACTTTCCTTGTTGATTCGAAAAGTGTATATTACCTTTCTTGCCAATTATATACCGGTTCATTATCTCAGAAGTGGAAACCATAACATATTTATACGAGTGGGAACTACTGCTGGCAAACGAAAATCTTTTAATGCATTAATTTTTATTTTCATCATGCATTCTATTGTAAAAAATCGGGAGTTTCAAGGAAAGTTTAAATAGAAATTTATAATACCTTATCCATGCAGTAAAAAGCACTTTATTTATACTAAGTATTCTAAACATTAGAGATGTTTAAAAAAAAAAAAAATTGGTTACCTGCTAGTATATTTCCCAAAGGTAATATTGAGTATGATGTTTATGATTTATGGTGGATGCGTTTATTATTTGTAGATATTGGCATGTATTCAATTAAAAGACATCTTGAACTTGCCAAATAGCAGCAAGACTACATACATTGAAATATATTGCATTCATAAGTTGTTGAAATGGTAAATATTAATATTTTTACAAATATACTTCTCCCAGTAAATTAAATGTTATAATCATTATAGTGTTGGGAATAAAGTTTCTTTGCCATGTACTTCTTGTGGTATTATGATTTTTCTTTTATGGTTATCTTGAGAGTAATGGGTCATGAAGTTATAATTCTCTGAAAACTTTTTATATCTGAGCTTTGAGCAAAAGATATTATTAAATTGAATCTATGTGGTCTTTAAAGATCATCTTCTATAATCCTACTATATGTCCAACTATATAATCCAATTATTTCAGATGTCTAAATCTACTGGAAATTTTCTAACACTGTCTGAGGCTGTGGGAAAATATTCAGCTGATGGTATGCTGTACTCCCTTTTTTTTTATTTTTATGCACATATTCTTTAATTATGTATTAATTTCTATGCAAGTGAGTTTTTTTAATTCATAAATTTGAATTTAGTTAGCATAAAGTGTTTAGCAAATTTTTCTAAAATGCTTAAAATTGACCATGCAGTTGTTAAATTTTTGACTGAAGAAGTTAGAAGAATGTTTATGGTGATTCCTTTCCTTTATAGTCTACAGTGAAAGAACAGGCAAAACAATTTTGTATGAAATGAGAATTCTATAGTTTTAGTGGCTGAAATATGCTATTTACATTTGGAAAGATTGCCGTGTAAGGGTTTCGGAATTTATCATATTTATATAAAGTTAGAATTTATCATGTTATAATAAGAGTCCTTTTTCCTCAAGCATTTGTCTACAGAGACAGATAACTGTGACGTGCTTTGCTGCAGTAAATTACTTAACTGTCTAACAAAATTAAGTAAGGTTTATATCTGTTGAATAATTAAAGTGTTTATAATTATTATTATTTTAATTGATACACTCAATTTTTCTAAATTAATGAAAATTTCCAAAGGAGACAGTTATTTGATAAAATTTAGAAATTTTTGCTAAAGCACTTTCAGCCTTTCAAAACATATTTTTTTAATAGTATTTTATTACAAACTCATACCGTTCTGGTATGTAAGTTTGCAGTGGCATAATTCAGTGTTGATCTTGCGAGGTTTACAACATTCCAGTCTGAAGACCAATGCTAAAAGTTGAATTATTTCCAATGCTATATGATATACATTGCTATAATTTCTTAAATAATATCCCTGTTTTGCATTATAAAACTTGTAACTTGGTGAATATTATGAAGTTTTATAATATTTATTATGTATTTGTGTACAATATGGTTATCAGACTTTTTTCAATCAATTTATGTAAAGTTAATTTGTCAAAATTAACATTTTAAAAAATTATTTATTTTGATCAAGCTGAGAATTTAGCTTTCAATTTTTAATGCTATGTTTTTACATCCGGTCTGAAACTGTTGTTCCACATATATATTGCACTGAGTAACAAATCATTTTCATGCCATTTCGTGTTCACGTGCAATGCCGGGTTCCAAAACTAGTGGGTTTTCCCAAACTTTTCCTCTATTTCCATGACTTATCCCAGCGTTTCCCAAACTTTTTTTACCGCTGCCCGGTACGAGATTTTAAATTTTTTCACGACCCACCTTATAAAAAAAACATTTATTTACAAAACAAATTTTATTTTTTAATAAAAATCAGAATTTAAGTTATTTGTTTGTTTATTTCATACACAAAAATTGCAAAATAATTATATAACAAAAGCATAAGTAATTAAAGACAATTCATTTAAAACTTAAAGTAAATTTTGTTTTACATATTTTGACCTTAGTGCGAAGGATGATGTTGTTTTTCATCACATAGTAATTTCAAATTAGGATAAATTAGAATTAAATTTAATTTTATTCTCAAATTAGGTTCGACATCCAATCTATTTCGATACTTATTTTTTAAGTACACCAAGGCTGAGAACGCAGTTTCACATGTATAAGTGGTGACAAAAGGCATTAAAAATTGTATCGCTTTTTTGCTTACGCTTGGATATTCCTTTTGACAGCACAACCAAAAATTAATTAGTGGTACAGTTTCAAACACTTTTTTAAGATCGGTGTAACACTTTTTAAAAACGGGATGCGCTTTTCAATAAAAGAAGAAAAACATATACCCACGGAAATCGCAGAATGAGAAATTTTGCTACATTTGAGTTGCTCGTGGAAATCGCAGGATGATCAACCAGAGAGTTGGTTAATTATAATTCGTTAAAATTTCATATAACTTTTAATTTTATTGATAGGTATGCGCCTTTCATTAGCCGATGCTGGGGATGGAATAGAAGATGCAAATTTTGTTGAAACTATGGCAGATGCTGGAGTATTACGCCTCTATTCATTTCTAGAATGGGTAAAAGAAATGATTGCTAGTAAATCTCAGTTAAGAGACAGCACTTCGTGTACCTTCAATGATAAAGTTTTTATAAAGTAAGTAACATATGTAGATTTAATATATTTGTAATTTTAATTCTTCTCTATAAAATTCCACAAGGAAAATATGTTCTTTATTAATAAGATATGCTTTTATTTATGTATTATTCACTGTACACCAAGTGGCAAATTATAAATTTATGAATACAATTTTCTGCTTTTTGCCAGAATTCAAATGTTCTTATATATTTGCAATTTTAAATAATGATTGGTATAAATATTAATAGTGTATTCTTTCATGTTAAATTCTTCCTTATGTAAATTTTGTATCTTGAAATTCATATTAGATAATATCAGTTCTGTGATGTATTTTTTCTGTGGTGTATTTTATGAAGACTTGGAATTTAACAAAGCAATAATATCCTGGGAACATGAAAGTAAATGTTTATACAGTCAAAAGTCATTAATCCGGACTTGTCGGGACTTCGGCGATTCCGGATTATCGGTTTTTCTGGATTATAGATCATCAGTTTAAATCTGGTAAGATGGCATGCAGAAATTATAAAATTAAAAATATGAAACCATAATTTATAAAATAATGAGCAATTATGATCTAAAGGGTATTAAAATTTACAAAAAAAGAAGCTTAATATTTATTTGTTTACTTTATTAAACATTTCTTTCAATGTAAGTTGTTTAAGTTGCTTCGTTTTATGTGATAATACTTTCTCTTTAATTCTATAAACAGACATAATTTCTTGTTTAGTTACAAAGTTCCGCTGTTCAAGGTCCTATAATTGCTATGTTGAGAATACCGACTAATTTGTCAATCGACATGTTTTCATTTTCAAAAACCTCTGTGTCGCTTTCTTCACTATCGGAAGCGAATTATAATGATGAGGAATTTGATTTAAATCATATCAAAGACGGAGTACATCGAGAGGAAATACTACATTTAGTAAGGAATTATAAGCCAAATAAAATAAAAAATCTGCCATGAAGATAAGGATAGTGCTGACAGATCAACTTCCAATTCATTGCGTGCCGCGGTGTTCCCTCCCGTGAAATTGATACACAGATTTCGGAATGGTTAGAGAAATAAAGGATATGCCTTTATCCAATTTTTGCAGCAATTCCACTTTTTGTTTAATGGACTTCGAAACATACTTTTGCTTTGTAGATCCTTCACATATTAGTAAATATATATCGAAAATTCTATATGACATAATCAAAAGTTCAAGCTTACTTTTATAAAATTGCTCTAACAGTCTGCAAAAAATAATAAGCCGCATCGAATTCGAAGATTAAGGAACAACGCAATCTGCAACATTAACTGAATTAGATAATTTTAGCTTAGCTTATACCGTCCGTTATACATTAAACGCGCATGCGTAAACATATTATGCGCATGCACACACGCATATTCGCAGCCGTAAAGGTCTTGCACGCATGCATCAAAGCGATGCATGCGCAGAAAGTTTGTAGCTTTGAGGTCGGGATTATGGGTGTCCGAATTAACGACTTTTGACTGTACTTATTGTTATAAAATATATTTTATTTTAAGCTGTGTTGACTGTATACTTGTAGGGGTTTGATGCTGGTTTTATGTTAAATACTTTTACTATTATTAAACATAGTAACAGATGACCATTGGTGCACGCGTTTCCGTTATTTCAGATATGCAAAAACGAATTGCCAAAATGGAGGAGCATTAAATCCTTTTAATAATTTATGCAAATGGGAATTTAAGCTTTGCAGTGCAAAAGATAGCCAGGTTTGCTCTAAATACATGTATATACATAGAGAGAAGGAGGAAAGTATATGTGGGAAGTGAAGAAAGTACAAGCTAGTATTTCTTTAGAGGAAATCATGGTTGTCCTTAAGGCAGTTAAAAATTTCTGCTTGATTTCTTTTAACATGGGTAAATAGTTTTGATTATTTAACAGTCAAGGAAATAAGAACTCCCCCCCCCCTTCATTAGAAACTAAGCAAAATTATCGGTTTATAGAAGTGTGAAACTTTAATAGTTATAGTGCGTGCAGAATAAATTAATTACGAATTCACATAGTTTTTTTCTTGATGTGCTTTTTGTTTTAATAAAAGATTGGATGAAATTCATTGGATTCGTTGCCTTACATGTTTATTTCTTTTCATAAATGTCAACAGTCCATGAGCAAAAGTTTCGAGATATATATTCTCAAATTTCTAATAGCCACATTATCTGCAGAATAAATTAATTTTAAAAGTTGCACACGTTTTCCATAACTCTCAGTGAAGTCCCTCCTCCTTCAGTGTACCGCCGAATAAAATTAAGAGTGAAATAATTAAAAGGTGAAAAACAGAAAATATATTTTATAGTTACTTTTTAGTATGATTAGTTAGAGTATAAAATTTTAATGTTTATATTTTAATCTTCATCAAAGGGCTGAGTAGCAATGCTTTCTCCAATCAATGAATGTAAGTTGCTTCTATTTTAATATGTTGCTTATTGTTCTTTGGAATGTGGCACACAAAAATAATATCCCGCACACACATTACACAAATTTTCTATCCAGACCTGATATCCGCATTCTTAGTATCTCATTGGATACTTCCAGCTATACTTCAGCAATAACACCTATATTTTCTGAAAATCCTCCAAAGAAACTAATTTTAATATTCAATGTTGATTCTGAAGTTTTCAAATTTTTAGCAACATTTTCTGACAAAGAGTGCATATTAAAAGTACTCATTATTTCCAAGAAACTTACTAACCTCACTTGTAAGGTCTTTTTTCTACTTCAGCTTTCATAGACAAGATGTTTTTCATCTGACACGAATTGTTATTTGATCCGACATTCACTAGAGCAGTGATTCCCAACCGGCGGTTCGTGAACCCATGGGGTTCGCAGTGTTTGCAGAGGGGGTTCGCGAAACTAATATTGTATGGCGAAAACGCTATTAAAATCAAAAACAAAAACAAAAAAAAAAAAAAAATTAAAGAACACACCCACTGTAAAACAAATTGTTTGCTGCCTGTTTGTTAAGAAATCTATAATAAATTTCAATATTTTCATTTCTTTTTTCCTTATTTAATTTTCAAAATTGCTTCATCAATATCAAATTATATCAACAATTTTATACATTATAATTTATTCCTCTTATTCAAGTAATCAAATACTATTCTCTTTTTATTACAAACATTTATTTATATTTAAAACATTTTATCAATGTGATTAGTATCATGTTCTGCTTTATATTTAAAATCATTGCAGCAGTTTTCCCTTCTATGTAATATTTTCTTTTACAATACAATTTGAAATAAATATCAAATTAAGGCAGTTTACCACAGATTTTAGAATTAGATAACTTGTTCACAACCGGGAACTGGGAGAGTAGTGTTGTATTAACTGTCTATTTTGTCTGTCTGTCGACGTTCATACATAGGCTTAGCACTTGTAAATCTTAAGTGATAGTGATACTGTGGCTGTCAAGTTCTCGTGTAAATGATTTAATAATTATTATTATAGCTTATTTTTATTATGGATCGATGGTTAAAAATGGGTCGTTTAGAAACGAGACATGATAATCGAGATGATAGTACTGAAAGCTGTAGTGAGGTGCCGTTTCACCAGACGAAAAACAAAGGAAATGATGATAGAAAAGGGAAAAAGCGAAAATATGACAGCGACTATCTGCAATTGGGTTTTCATTTTACTGGGGATGAGTCGGAACCCAAACCGATGTGTGTTATATGTAACGAAGTTCTTGCCAGCAGCAGTTTAAAACCATCACTTTTTCATAGACATATTGAAACAAAACATCCGACACACAAAGATAAACCTCTTGAATATTTCAAAAGAACAAGAATTGCAAAATCTGGACAAGTGATACAATAGCGGAAAACTTAATTGGACCATGTGCGAAAGATATCGCCAAATGTATACTTGGGGAAAGGGCAGCAAAGAAAATTGAGCTAATTCCCTTATCAAACAACACGATGTCACGTAGAATTAATGACTTAGCTAATTATGTGGAGAACAAACTTCTAAAAAGAATAAAATTGAATTATTTTGCAATTCAACTTGACAAATCGATGGATGTAACAAATGCCGAGTCATGCTTGTCTACGTTAGATATCTTTTTACGAATATTGTTCAAGAAGATGTACTATTTGCAAAACCTTTGAAAACCTACACAACGAGAGAAGCGATTTTCGATATGATCAATGGGTATTTTGAAAAGAATGGAATAAGCTGGTCTTATTGTGTGGGTGTGTGTACAGATGGTGCAAAATCAATGACAGGAAAATTTTCTGTTTTTGTGGCATGGGTGAAGAAGATCAACGAGAAAATTCAATGGACTCATTTTTGTATTCATAGACAAGCTTTAGTATGTAAGCGTATTCCTGCAGAGTTATCTACTACTTTAAGTGATGCTGTTAAAATTGTGAACTTTATAGAATCGCATGCTACAAATTGCCATCTATTCAGTTTGCTTTGTGAGGATTTTGGAAGTTTCCACATTTCTTTACTACTTCACACACAAGTTAGATGGCTTTCCCGTGGTAAAGTTTTGACGCATTTGTTTGAATTGAAGTCTGAAGTTCAAGCATTTTTTATTGATCATCTGTTTCATCTATCTTCTTGTATATCCGATGTTCTTTGGCTCCAAAAGCTTGCATATTTAGCTGACAGTTTTTGTAAACTGAATGAATTAAATATATGTCTTTACAAGGCAAGGGTGTCACCATTTTCAGTGTACATGATAGAATTGAGGCTATGTTGAAAAAGATCAATTTTTGGATTCAATGCCTGCAGATGAATGAGTATGGATGTTTCGATTCTGTCAGTTGTTTTTTTATCAGAAAATTCAATTAAACTTGATGAAAACATTAAAAGGAGTATATGTGAACATCTGAACTATCTTTGATTAACTTTCGATGACTATTTTCCCAACATATGCAATATATCCATCTCAAACAACTAGATATGTAATCCATTTCAAGGAAATGTAAGTTCGGAAACCTGGAAAAATATACTGGAAAAAGAAAAACTCGTAGAGTTATCTTATGACAGTTCTCTAGAATCAATTTTTAAAGATCAATCTTTAATGGACTTCTAGCTCAGTATACAAAATGAATATCCTGTTCTGTCAAAAAAAGCCGTTAAAGTTCTATTACCATTTTGCACAACATATCTATGCGAGAAAGGATTTTCAACATATACTTATCTGAAAGATAAATACAGAAACGGGTCAGATGCAGAACCTGTTCTAAGACTGTGAAATTGTCAGATATTGAGCCTAACTTCAGATATTGAGCTTAACTTTCCAGAATTCATAAAAAATTCTGGAAATTAGCAGTGAGTTAACTAATGCAGGAATGAGGAGAAATGCATATCCTATACATGAATCCCATTTTGAGTAAGGAGTATTACAAAGGATAAATTTCAGAATTATCCCATTAAGAGTTTATTGAATAGAATTGCTTTGCTTTATTGAATAGAATTGTTTGAATAGTTTTTGTAATAGAATTGCTTTGTTCTATCAAACAGCCACAAATATCCCATTAAGAGTTTTTCCAAATGTAAAACATAAGAACCAGTTTGTTAAATTTATCTTGTTTTCAACTTTTATAGCCATCATTTTAGTCTAATTAATGTTTTATTTAAATATTTCACGATTAATATAATAAATTATTCTGCAATATGAAAAATATATATTCTATCAAATTTTATTGCTTTTTATTTTGTCATTAATGACTACATAGGGGGCTCGTCAAATTTTTTCAGACCTTTCTTTTGGTTTGCGAGGAAAAAAAGGTTAGGAAACACTGCACTAGAGGTACCTTCTTTAATTCGTTGTTCTTACTTCCTCCTCTATCGCATGTTAGTTCAGCGCCAGTTGCTGAGTGGTTAAAACCATAAAATACTCTGCGATTTGCTGTGGTTCTGTTTTTAGCAACTGAATAGGTTGGCTAAGGATTTATAATTTTGCTGAGATGTATTTTGGCATTTCAAAAAGGAGCAGATTTCACTTGCATGCAAAATTGTTATCATATCTTACTGTATAAAAATATTTTGAAATGTCTGTTTCACTTTTTTCACTTTATAATGAAAAGATAAAAGATTGCAGTGCTAGACATCTATATATGTATCATACATAAATCTGTATGTGCTCAAAGCATTAATTATTTTTCTGCAGCATGAGTGGTTTTCCCCATGTGTAACGTGTATACAAGCCAGTTTCCCTTAAAAAGTCCTCCACAAAGGCATCCCTCCCCTTAGGCAGGTAGTCCTCGAGGCTTTGCCATAATTAAATAACCTAACCTAACCTAACCTAACATCTGCAACATGAATTCCATTTACGTTAGTAGTTATGCAATGTCAGAGCCAGATTAAGACTTGATAAGGCCCTAAGCTATTTGAGATACGAGGCCCTTGTATTTTAATACTATTCATACTATATTTTAATTTGGGGGGGGCTAAGCTATAGCTTGCATAGCTTATACTTAAATCTGGCCCTGTGGAATGTACTGCAGCAATAATTCATAAAAAATTCTGGAAATTAGCAGTGAGTTAACTAATGCAGAAATGAGGAGAAATGCATATCCTATACATGAATCCCATTTTGAGTAAGGAGTATTACAAAGGATAAATTTCAGAGGCCTTGAAGTTGAGTATAATGTACAGATGTCCTCCAAACTTTGACTGATTTTCCATTGAGTAACTTGTTACTAAATGTAAGTACACTGGGCCCCCTAAAAAAGGGGGGATAGTTCTATATCTCCCATTCTACTAGGCCGATTGATGAAATTTAAATTGCGTTTTTCAGGTCTCGAAAGCGCGACTTAAGAATATTATTGTTCTAATACAGGTATTTTGACACAGAATCAGATTTTTTCTGAAATGACATGCCAATTTTTTTCCATATTTCGATTCTGCAACTCAAATTATGTCTAAATATTAAACTTTGTAAAATTTGGTGCGAAAATTTTGGAGAAATTAAAAAATTTGTCTGTCAATTTTTTTCAGGTTGCGCCAAGAATAATTCACATGGTGAGCTTCTTAATTTATAGCAACCTATTTTCCTTTCCTTTTTTTCATTGTAAACTAGCAGAAAAAAGTCATTGTTCATTATTTCAAGTAATTTAAACAAATTGCGTAAACCACATTTGGTGCTATTATCACTTATAACAAATATGCCAAATTTCAAAATGCATCAAAATGTAAATTCACATTATATCATAGGAAATTTTGAATGAAAAGCTATAATCTTTTGCAGGTATGCCTAGAAATACATCTCTTTTAAGATGACAATTAAAATGTTACAGGTTATAATTCAAAATTTTTTCGAAAAATTTTTTAAAATTATTTAAAAATAAATCATAAAAAATGGACAAATTTCATTTGGAATGAACCTAAATTTCGAATTCTGGAAGAAGGAATCAAGTAAATTTAATAAAAAAAAAAAAAAGATATTAACAAATCTATATCAAATTCAATTAACATTGAGAAGCTAAAATTTTGAAAGATAATTTTTAAAAACTACTTGTGCGATTTTTACAGAACTTGGCAGTTTGGCATGGTTTAAATTGTAGAATCAAAATACGAAAATAAATTGGCATGTCATTTCAGAAAAGGTCCAATTTTGTGTCAAATTACCTATATTAGAATAATGCTGTATGTAATACATCATGAACAATGCTAATACATATCCTAAGTCACGCTTTCAAGACATGAGAAATGCAAGTTGAATTTCGCCAGTCAGCCCAGTAGAACAAGAGTTATAAGATTTCCCCCGCCTTTTTTTTTTTTTTTTTTTTTTTTTTTGTTGTTGTTGTTTTTGTTTTGTGTGTGTGTGTGTGTGTGTGTGTGTGTGTGTGTGTGTGTGTAGTGTACATAATCTTCCTTGTTTTGAGATGAGATGTTATATGGAACATTTTTATATTATAAAATATAATTTTAGTAATAAGTAAAATGTCCACTTTTTGAAGCAGTGTTGCTGAAATCTGTTTAGATCTATTTTGATAACTTTCTTTATTGATCCAATTTATTTAGATTGTTGTCAAGGAAATTTTAGTTATTAGATTGCGTTCTCACAGAAACATAGTTGCTTATTTGCAATTTTAAATTTTAGTAAATTAACCATGTTTATTTTTATATTTGTGCTTATATTTATGAATTTTCTTAATTACTTGACTAGTATTTTTGTAATTAAAAGGAAGAGAAAAGAAATGTAATATGTTAATTTGCTTTCCTTTTTAAGTGAAATAAATCACAGTATCCTCCAGACAACAGAGCATTACGAGCATATGATGTACAAAGAAGCACTACGAACTGGTTTTTTTGAGTTACAGGCATCTAGAGATAAATATAGAGAACTCACTGTTAAAGAAAAGATGCGATGTGATTTAATTTTCAAATTCATTGAAGTGCAAGTCCTTCTGCTTTGCCCTATCTGTCCACATATATCTGAACATATATGGTCTCTTCTTGAAAAGGTATTTTTTGTGCTTTATTCTTAAAATATAATGAGGTCAATTTTTGTAATTCATAAGAAATTAATATGTAAACTTAACTTTTTTATAATTAAAAAATTGTTAAATACATATGTATTAATATATAAGTTATTTTTAATCCATTTATGTTTATTTACTAGGAGAAAAGTATTATGCATGCTAAGTGGCCTGTTGCTAAACAAGTTGATGAAACATTGTTAAAATCTTCATCGTACTTTATGGATGCAGTTCACAAATTTCGTTTAAGAATGAAATCATTGAAAGGAAAAGTGAGTATTCTTTAAAAAATAGTAATTCATATTATAAAATATTTCAGGATGTTTTTAAATTTTTTTATGTGTAATAGACCTTTTCCCAAATTTATGTTCTTAATTTAATATTGTTTTTAAATTACTGGTATTTGGAATTTCAAAATTCATATAAAAATACAGTGTAAAATATAAGTGTTGTAACTTGAATCCATAACTGCATTTTGTATTAGCAAACTGAGCTGAATGTGATACTGGTTTGAATTTGATATTTCGAAAGAAAGAGAGTTCCAAAGAAATAGAAATTTAATATGAAATGGCCTCAGACGTTTGGCTTGATGTTTTTATGATGTTCTATGAAAAGGTAATTAATGCTTGTATACTAAGGGAATAGTAGAAGGGAACTGTATAATTTTTTTTTTTATATAAAAGTTAAGAAATAATTGATAAATTGTCATAATATTCTTCTTGAATGCTAGGTTTTTAGGTATCAAAGATTGTCAGCGAATGAGTGCTATTGTTGAAGCAGTCATGGTGTTTATGGTTTGAAAGCCAGCATCACCAGCTAGACATAAATCTGAGAGCTATTGCCTGCTAACCTAATGCTTACATCCTCTGACTTAAGGTACACTTAATGTCTAATCAATACCATTCCACTACCACCCATCACATGCCCTCCACATCATCCAAATGAGTTCATTGAAAATTATGGGGATTGTGATGTTTTGGCTCATCAGTGTATATGTGTATCACATAACATCTCTTCTCTTCTCTGTTTATTTTATGTTACTTTTAGCTGTCTGGTAGTATTGAGTATGTGTATACAAAATTTCATTGCAATAAACCTGTTACTTTTTGAAAAATTAATGTTTTATATTTGTAACCTAAATTTTGGGCACCAACAAATATATTAGCTATCATTTAAGGTTGCAGGGGTGTTTGTGCTCCGGGGAAATTCCTTAATTCCGGGGATTTTGAACTTCGATACCCGGAAATTCCGAGGATCATCGTTCAAAAGGAAGTAGGAATAATAATGAATTATTTATTTTGATCTGGGTAATTTTGTTTGCTTTGAAAGCAGAAAACGTAAGGTCAGTGTGTGTGGTGAAAACTTTTCATTTCTTTCTCCAAAGGCAGTGATAATGCATGAAAAGGGGGAAAAAACTTTTTTGTTCTTTCCTTATTGCGAGTTATGACTCATTCCCTCGGTTCTCGGACTTTCTCTTCTGGATTCTTTTCGGCAAGTAGGCGCGGCAGAAAAAAAAAGGAGAGACTTCGTTCGAACAGATATGCGATCACGTGACTCTGAGTTCAAAGGTCTTATCTCTCCTGGTGTGGCGCAAATAAGTAGAGAAGGGGGATTTTTCACCGTATTAGCTATTTGTCATTGACCGCTTCTCAACTTTTTTTTTCTCCGCTGTGTAAAATTTTCGTTTCATTTATTGATGCACGTGTAAATTTTTCGTTTATTGAAATATTTTTTATTTATGTGCGCACGAGAATTTCACTATGAAATTTCTCGATATAAATAGTGATATTATACAATTAAAAGAAGGTGTCCGTAATGCATTTAGGTGGAATTGGATTGAACGGAGAGATGGTAATGGGGATACCATCGGCACATGGTGCAAGAAAATAAATGTTGCTGGACAAGTATATTGTGACACAATAACATGCCGAATAAATACTAATTCAGAAGTCAAACAACAAAAATCAGCGTTATAATTACAATTTTGTAAATATAACGCTGATTTTTGTTGTTTGACTTCTGAATAAGTATATTGTGTTTTTTGTAACTCACTGCTGAAGTATGGTGGGGAAGGATTCAAGGCTTTCACAAATCATTCTAAAACTGTGATGCACATAAAATGTTCAAAGTGCATTAGACATTCAATGACTTTAAGTAATTATGCTAATTCAAAAAATACTGATGACTTACTGGAGACTGATGCTTGGCCATTGGATATAGTGACAAGAAAAGCACGCCAAAAGGTATTAATAACTTCGTTTATCGCCGAGAATTCTCTTTCTTTCAATGTAGCTCCCAATTTAATTGAACTCTGCAAACAGTTGAGCCGCGATCAGACGGCACTAAACTCGTTGGAAATGTCCAGGACTACTGCATGTTATAAGATGAAATATGGGCTCGCAGAAGCTATTAAGGAAAATATCATTAAAACTTTAAAGGAGACTCCATTTTCTCTAAATTTGGATGAAAGTACTAGCAATGCTCAAGAAAGTGTACTGGCAATATTGGTGCAGTTTTATGACAACAATCAAAATGAAGTTTTAGTTCATCATTTTGCATCTCTAAAGATGGAATCTTGTAATTCAGAAGCTGTTTTTAAAGCAGTTGTTAATACTATTGAAGATAATAATATTCCATGGGCAAACTTAATTAGTGTATTAATGGACTCATGTAACACCATGCGTGAAAAAAAAAAAGGTGTTGAAACCAGACTACAATCAAACAAAGCACCCCACTTATTAGATATTGATGGTGACACATGTCACACAGCTAATAAATGTGAAAAAAAATTTGCTTCATGTTTTGATAGATACTTAGAAGATTTGTTTGATGACATCTATTTTGATATGAAAAGCTACAGTAAAAGAGAAAATTTTTTCAAAATCTGAGAATCCTTTGCCATTAAAAAACTTAACCCCTTGAAGTGACCAGACCATAGGTGGGTGTACATTTTATGTGTTTTAGAAAGAATCAAAGATCTGTGGGATGCTCTTATTGCATTTTATTTTCACTACTTGGATAAAACTGATAAAGGGGATTATTTTTCTTATGTTGAAACTGTATACAATAAAAGAAATATTTCTGCAGCTCAGAAAAAAATTGTTGAAGGGGTGTATTCTTGCTTGCATTCCCAACAACTCACAAAGGATGCTTTAGCTAGGAAAAAAAGAATACTAAATGGGTTATTTCTTATGCAAAACAAAACTTTATTGCATATGACATTATATTCAGCAGTATTACCAGAGTTCAACACATATATTAAATTATTTGAAAGAAAAAAACCAATGCTTCATTTAATACATTCCAGTATTTATAAATTGATGGCAAAATTTTTCTCTTTTTTTTTTTTTTTTTTATGAAGCCAGAAAATATAAAGTGCACTGCACATCTTATAATGA
Source organism: Stegodyphus dumicola (assembly GCF_044657685.1). Taxonomy (NCBI): domain Eukaryota; kingdom Metazoa; phylum Arthropoda; class Arachnida; order Araneae; family Eresidae; genus Stegodyphus; species Stegodyphus dumicola. The sequence goes on along the minus strand of NC_140773.1, from coordinate 222,779,263 downwards.
TTTATTAAAGGTTGATGTCACAAATCCAGAATTCCATCTACCTAGCAAAGTAATATTTACTAGTGCAGAAGCTTCCACTCTCCTGAAGAAATTATCAAAAAATCATCCAATAGCAAAAGAATTCCAAATTTCTCTGATGAAAGCTTATACTAATACAGCACAGCATATGAGACAGAATTTACCCCTTAAAAATTCATATCTAATTAGTTTTACAGCATTAGATCCAGAGCTAAGAGGTAAAACTAGTACATTATTAGCTTTTGAAAAATTATCGTCTTTTATGTGTCATATTTTTAGTGATAATGAAAAGTCAAAAGTAGAAGCTGAAATAAGGTTATACCAGAGTGATATTGATATCACCAAAGAAATGCTCTACACATCTGATGAAAGTGGAAATCAAGTGTACAATTGATAAATATTAGTCTAAAGTTTTTAATTTAAAAGATGATTTCACAAATGATTATAAGTATCCTACATTGGCTCTGCTTCCATGGCCCATTAGTGGAAAATGCATTCAACTTAATGGATACACTTGTCACTGACTATAGAACCTCTCTTAAGATTGATTCCCTAGATGCAGTGCAGACTATTAAATATGATTTAATGGCTTCTAAAGAAACCTCATGTGAAAAATATGGCTCAAAAAATCCAATGACTGATCCAATTCACAAAGATCTCTTACTGAATATGAACAGAAGTTGGAAAACATATCAAGAGGACTTAAAAACATGTATTTCAGATGAGTCACCTATAAAAGTCTCTGAAAAACCTCCTACATTAGCAGAAAAGCAAACTGCTTCTACCTCTGCATGTGCAGTTCTCGAGGAAATTTCTTCATTTGTAAATGAGGAAAATAAAAGTCAACCTTCCTGCAATTATGAAGTTCACCACAAAAGAAAGACAAGCCCACAAACATCAGAAAATAAAAAAAGAAGCAGAAATTAGATAATTTTTTTTAAAGAATTAATTCAGGTAATTTAAAATATTTTCATAAAATGTAGTAGTTTATATGTTTGAAAATTTATGGTTATTAATTTTGCAAAAAACGTAATTCATTGAACTTTTATAATTAGGTCATTCAATATTTCATAATTGTAAATTTTCATTTCTCTCCCCCCCTTCTCGAAACTCCAAAATGTCGGTACTAAGTCCGTAAAAGTTTCAGGGGATTTTTTGGGGTCCCACAAACACCCCTGAGGTTGTAACTATAATTGTTTGGAAGAGTTGTCCTGAAACTGAAGAACTGCATATTTAATTTGCATGAATCAGCACTATCAATTTATGAAACATTTTAAGAATAAAGAAAAAGATATTATTCGTATAAGGTTAATAATTGTTATTGTATTGTAATTGTTATAAGGCTTTTTAATGAAAGAAAAGGGCTTCATAAGTTGTTTTTTAAGGAGAGTAATTCATATTCACTTAAAAAATCATGAAAATTCTTGTAGAGTCAGCCTATTTGCCCGAACCTAAACTTTGATGAAACAATTCGCATACAATGATCTTACTGCTCTTCCGACAATAGACTTAATTATTAGAAGCAAATGAATATATGAATTTATACTGGTGGTCATTGCATAGCAGATATATATAGTTAGGTTTCTATGTTATTTCAGGAATTTTATTTATAAAGTTAAAATTACTTACATATAAATTTATATTAAGAAATATTATTTAGAATTAATTGTAAACTTTTTAATTGTGTGCATGCTTGTGATGTTTGAGTAGTTTAAAATATGCCATTATATACTATTAAATATACTACTATTTCTAACTTTCCAATTGTGTATATGTTTATATGTCCAATAATATTCTTCCCAACACCTTTGTATATGTATATATATGCATTTTAAAATTTACCTAAATTATTAAGGATGCGTATTGTGAAAAAGTATCTTACTATAAAGTGGCAGGAATGTTTGAAATATAATAAATAAAAATGCTCTCTTTTGAACTGTTTTCAGGGTAAGCCTTTGGATATTTGGAGAGTTAAAATTTTCTGTCATTTACTTTTTATGCAAGTATAATAATTGTTGAAATTTGCTTAATGCATGAAATTTATTTATATTTAAAAAATTATATCTTTTTGTATTATTTTCATGTTTTTTGAAATCAACATTATCATTTGTTTTAATTTTAAGTGTGTCTGATTTAGAAAGGAGCTGCCAGTTTATCTAAACCTACTCATGCTGTCATTTGGGTTGCAAGATCATTCCCAGCATGGCAGTCTTGTATTCTTACCACTCTTCAGAATTTATATAAAGTATGATATATTTCATTCCCATTATATTTTAGATTTGAAATCACTTCTTTATTAAAACTAGTTGAAAATAATCCATGTACATGCATACAGAGAGATGATTTGCTAATCCTTACAATTTGCTTGTTCATTAATAAAATATAAATGCAATTTCTGTCATAATATTTAATTATGTTTAATATATGAAATTACTTTCAATTATTCTTTCAATAATACTGGGTCATCCAGAAAGTTCTGTGGTTTTTCAAGCCAAAATCTGTTTTCTTTTGATTGTTTTGTTATTACTTATAAAGAGAAAGTTTGATCAAGATGCTATCTTTTCTGCTCATATTGCATAGTTTTTGTTTCAAGACAATGCTAAGAATGGAGAACTCAGAAGTTCATTTTTATCATATTATGCTCTTTTATTTTAAAAAAGGAAAAATTCTAGTCAAACTACTTCTAAAATTTGCTCCATATGTTGGAAAGTGCTGTTTCTAATGACACAGTTCAAAGGTGGTTTGAAAAGTTAAAGCATTAAAATGTCAGCTTTGAAGAGTATGCCTGTTCTGGCAGTCATCCTCAGTAAACAAGGACTGATTAAAAGAAGCTGTTACTGAAAATTCATGTTGTGCAGCTTAAGAACTATTAGATAGACTAAATGTTTGCTTGTGATTTTTAAGCTTTAATAAAAGCAATTTCATCATAGTAATGAACTATTCGTAAATGAAAAAAATTAGTTAAATCCATGCTGAAGTGCATGAAAAGTGTAATTTTAGTGAAAGAAAATCCAACAAAATATTTAATGTTCGATTCTTTCTTTTCATATTTTTATTAATATGAACTGTTTGTTAAAAGTGTCCAAATACTAATGTGAATTTGTTTTCAGAGTTTTTTTAGTAATTTTTTTTCACTGAAAACAATTTTAATAATTTTTTTTCAAAACAAGTAAGTTTTAAAATAAATTATCAATAGTATATGTGAAAGAAAAATAAAAGTATTTGCAAATAAAATTGAAAAATACCAATATTCAAAAGCAAATGTGAGTAACTGTAAGAACATTTACTATTCTTGAAGTGTAAAATGTTCCAAGAAAAACTTTAGAATTGCTGCTAAAAATAACTTATTATTTTTGACAGGATAACGAAGGTTTTCCAGAAAATAAAATTATAGCATCTGAATTGAGTAAGTTTCCAGAACTGAAGAAGTACATGAAGAGAGTTATGCCATTTGCACAAGCAATGAAGGTAAAAATACTTTTTCTTCTCCTTTGGGGGGGAAGAGGAAAAATGTGTATAAGTATAATAGAATTGAAGCAATAAGAAATATAATTTGGTTCTTTTATTTCTGAATGAATGCCTTCATTTCTGTTGTGTTTAAAAAGACTTTTTATTATAAAACTTTTGAGTCTAGCAAGTTAGTATCCTTTAAAAAAAAAAAAAAAAAAAAAAAAAAAAAAAAAAAAAAACCTGCCATGAATGTTTCAGGCAAAAACTAAATGCTATTTATAAATTCCAAATTTCATATAAAGCTGTAAATGATTTTAAGATTTACATGGAAGAGAAAAACATGCCAATATAAAATGTAAGATAAGCTTTACCCCCCCCCCCCAAAAAAAGTCCTTTCTGATTATCTGCATCACCATATTGAAAAGTAGCCAACTGGTTAATTTTTTGCCAAGCTAATCTGCAAAAGGCAGCAGCTATTTTCAAAATTCAATAATTCATTGAAACTAAGAAAGTTAGCAACATCCATAATAAAGCACATAACCTATCTTCAAGAAAGTGTAATTGTAATCTTCTTGTGTAATTTGTTTTTCCTCCATTTTGCCCATTTACACAGCGACTTGTTTCTCTTTAAAAAAAAATTACAGAATTGCTCAAATTTGGCATTATGCACATTGTTATTCCCTCCTCCCTAATGTTCTTTGTAGTCTGCTTTCGATTTAAAAAAGAGAAAGAGAGTGTCCAAATTCAGCATATTGCATTTTAAACTTTGCTTGCAATTTTTCCCATTGCTTTTCCATAAAATTTTATCATTTAAGAAGTGTAGCTTCATGGAATATGAATTTTTGCTTTCTATGCTTGGAATTGTATGTGTTGTTTAGTAAAACTGTATAATTCTGAAGAAATACAATTTTTTTTTAAATCAGCTGATAAGCTCCACAAGTCCATTATGATTCATAACAAGGTAAAAAGAGTGTACTAGATGAAAAAATGAATACTAATCAGAAAAATTACCATCGAATTTTTAGGCATGCGTACCTGTGTTATTACATAAATACATTTTGTCAATTTAATGTTTTGCCATGTAACTATTTTCATGAATTAGTGTGTTGCCTCAAAAATACTTTTTAGCCAGAGGTGTAGATGATCAGAAAGAGCCAAAAAAAAAAAATTCAGATTTGGCTTTTGAATAGAACTTTTGATTTTGAGAATGGCTACATAGTCCCTCTCCTTCAAGAATGAAAAAAGTTTTAAGAAAGCAAAATTTATTTATTGTAGTCATTTTTTCTAAACACCCTTTATATTCCATATTTATATAAAATTTCTTAAAATTATTAGTTTATTTCATAAAATTTAACGAGAGAAAGAAATTGTTAAAATACTGTAAAATGAAATCGTCCGAATATGATCGCCCATAATTGCAGAATATGTTGCTGTTTTGGTTGCTTTGTAATGTTCCAACCTATAATTTACAGCTAAATATGTGTAACCTGAGAACTGGAAAGCGAATAATCGCTTTAGTTCTGTAGACAGAGAACAGATACTCAGGAAGGGTTAATTACCTTTTATTGTTCAAAATAAAGTTCATAGACAGTACTCTCTCAGGACATACAGAAAAGCCTCTACTTGGGCCTGGAACTCAAGAATGCTAAGAAATAATACTTAACAACTAAATAGTTATAGCCGAAGCCATCGCAATTCTACAGAAGTTGGCCTCTTGACGCTAACTAAACGGTGAAGCTGTCATGAGCCTGAAATATGGCCGAACGTAGAAAAAGCTTAAAGAGAGTGGCGAAAGGCGAATGCACGCTGGTCAGAATCTCTGGCTCTCTAATGAAGTCATTAGAACTTTGACTTTAAATACTTGCTCTTCCTTCAATTTGCATTTAACCACGATTCTGAAAACACTTTCTGGCAGAAAATTGTAAGCTGAAATTAAGAAAGATAGGAAAGTGGCTTTAACTAAAAATTAACTGTTAAAAACCTAGGATAAACCTTGCTGCTTTAAAGAGATGAAATTAAGTTTTGTTGCTTTTTTTATATTCTCTGAAATGTTGGTTTTTCCGAGAGGTGGCTCGCATGTCTAGTTTTACTCTCTGTGAATCCTCTATATTGTTTAATGAATTTATTTGGGTTTAAATTTTTTTTTATTCTGTGAATATTTTTTAATCATTTGATATGTGAAACAAAAAAATTTCTTATTTTAGGAAAAAACAGAAAGTCTGGGTATTACAGCTCTAAATCTGTTTCTTGATTTTGATGAAATGGCTGTGCTACAAGAAAACAAAGATTACCTCATGAGTACATTAGATGTATGATATCTCTTTCCTTTTTTTTTTTTTTTTTTTTTCTCTTTCTTATGAGCTATTTTTTGTCATTATCATGTAAAATTTGTTATTAAAATTCCTTCATCTATTGGAAATTAAATTTAAAGCCTTCCGAAACTTAATTAAGCACCATTGAACAACAAATGTTTTCCCAAATGCTTAAGCTGGAGACTTTTATTAAAAATGGCAGTAGAGCATCATTTACATGTTACAGTTGGAGCAGAAAATAAAGCTAATAACTATAAAAAATGTATAAATCAAATTTTAGTTTAAATACTATAAAATTATTCAAGTGTTGCTAACTGTCATTAGGAGTGTTGGCCATTTACATGACAATAGGTATGAAGTGCATTGTTTATAACATGTCATCGATACAGTTTGCTAATACATAACTGCCTTAACACGTTGACGCCACCTTCACCCACCAGTGGGTCATACTTGGCTGTTCCGCGTGGCGGCATGACTGATCGATGGGTCACCCTTGTATATCAAAAAATACTAAAATATGCTTGTATATAAAAAATATACAATTATATTATAAAATATATTATTTTATAATATAATTTAAATTTATAATTTTTTCATTTTTTCATTTTAATTTTATAATTTGGCGCTGTGCTGCCCAACAAAATGTACTGCTAATTCAAGTGCTGCCGTCCAAAAAGAACAATGAATATCCACCATGTTAAAGAATTTGTTGTAACATGCCTTAGTATTCTTGATTATATCGAAATCTAATGGTTATTAACTTGCTTGTAGAATTAATGGAAGCAGAGATGACTTTCATGTTTTTGAGGGTTCATGTCTAAATAAGGAACTGGGCACTTGTTAATAAATAGCAGCATGTACCATTTTTAATCATCCTTGTTTTTTTTTACGAGATCTATAAATAAGAGTCTGTGTATTTTCATTTCAGTGTATTTAATGAGTAGGTTTCTTGATTTTGCTATAAGTACTGAAAATAAAAGCTCCAATTTTCTTGCAACATTTATTTGTTGGTTTAACCCAACAGTGATCAAGCAGTAAAATCATAGAAGACAGTAGGGTTCTTCAGAATTCGAATCCTGGCAATCAGGCTGGCTGCATGTACGTTTTCTTTTTTTTCCTTGTGTAACATGTATACAAACCAGTTTTCCTCAGAAAATCCTCCACAAAGGCATTCCTTACCTTAAATAGATAGTTCTCATGTGCTTTGTTGTAATCAAGTAAACCAAATCAAACTTATTTGCTGGTGTAGTAATTTATAAGGTGGGCAGAATGAGAAAACTTGTCCACGTAGACAGTTTTTTGACATTCGTATTAAAAGTATTAGGTATTTTCTCCCTCTTCCTAGCATGCCTTTGTGATGTAACACACTCAGCACGGATTCAAGAGGTCCAGGTTCGAGTCGCAGTGAGGCCATTGCTCATTTTTCATGTCTCCTGCTTCAAAAAAAACTAATGACAATACTGTGGTGGCCTAACTGAAAGGTGGTGGATGGATCAGGATTCTTCATCACCAGAATTTGCTAACTGGGTCCCCTGATCCCCAGTTGCCTTTTAAAAGGGAGAGTATATAAGGTATTTTCTCCTCCTTTTCTGAATACCTTCGTGGTGTTAATGGTTAGCACACCGGCGCATATTCAAGAGATCCAGGTTCGAGTCCCGCATCAAAATAACTTAATGACATGTCTCCCGCATCAAAATAACTTAATGACTCTACAAAAGTAATGAAAAAAAATGACCACAGCCATCATCAAAGAAGACTACTAGTTATTTTTATCTATATAATACAGACAGACAACTCAGAAAAACCTTTCAAAAAACTTTATGATGCATGCATTCCAACAATGACTCAGTTCCAAAATAAATGCTCTGCATCCAAAAGATGATATTTCAAAAAAGAATGTGTATCTAATGGGAATTATATACACTTTCTCCATGTTCTTTGTAATGTATTGTTAGGTTCTGATATGTTCTTATAGTTTGAATAATATCAATTGTACGCGCTTTCTGTACACTCTTTGCAATGTATTATTACTTTCTGATAAATTATGATAGTTCGAATGAATTATATTGAAAAATCATTTCTTTTAATTTCTGTATTGTCATCTAGAAATGATTTTTTTTATGTATTAAAGTGTGATGATCATAGCAATAGTCAAACTAATTTGGCTGGATGTACTCAGTGTCCTCTCTGTGAATCCTCTATATTGCTCAGAAGCTTTTTAATATGTTTTCTTGCACTAAATCTAATGTTATTGATGTTAACTTAGTGAAGAAACATTTCTTAATGCATTTTAATATTATTTATATCAACTTTTATAAAATAAATTTTATGGTTTGAAACATCTTGTCTATCCATCTGTCGTCGTCATTTACGTGTTTCAGTTCTGAGATAATTAAATATGCAACTGAAAATAAAATTATAAATATACAGTAAGTAAGTTTAAGGTAGATGTGTTAGTAATATGTATGAAGTTACATATAATGCATTATTATTTAAAACCAAGAAAATGAAAAATAAATTATTTACTTGAAATTGCCGTAGAGTATATAAAGAAATGAATGCTCTGCTTTTGCAGATATATTTCTTTTATTCCCTTTTTTCTTATATATTGGAATGTATTTTAGAATTATTGTTGTATAATTTTCCCTCTTATAATTTTATTTTAAAAATAGTATAGCTAAAATAAAGTTTTTTTTTTCATTGCAGCTAGTAGATGTTTCATTCAAGTACACTGATGAAGCTAAAGACAGCTTCTTGGATGATTGCTGTCCTGGAGAGCCAATTATTGTGTATTCTGTTGCGGTAATTATTTTCATGTATCTTTTGTATTACAAATTATGCTCTATGCCTCATCCAGTTTTTCATTTGATTTCTTAATGCTGAAATGAAGCAGCAGATTTTATTTTGAAAAGATAACTGCATCCAGCAAAAATACAAAACTTTTGCCTTTAGTGTATCATAGGGTTCTTCTTGAATCCAGAATGTCTCTTTTTTTTTCCTTTTGTTTGTTTGTTTCAAAATAAATATTGAAAATATTTAAGAGATTTACAGCAGTTTAAAAGAACTAGATAGAAAACCATATAACCTAGCAAGTGAAGCTTACAAATGTAAAAAAAAAACCTATTAAAATTAATCATGCAATGAATGCATAAAATGTGTACAAGTGACTGATCTACTTTATCACTCACCACTGTGAAAAAAAGCATGTCTGTTTAAAAAAAAAAAAGTTAAATCTTCCCCCAAGGCGTTAGCAAGCAAATAACTGCAGACTTCTTATGACACCTGCTTATAAGGCATTCCTCATTCCACCTCAAAGTAGTGTACTACTACGAGTCTGTACCTCCTACCGAACCAGGCCCAGAGGTTCAACATCTGTTCTCGAAACTTGGAGAGATTGGCTTCAACGCACCTGGAGTAACGTAGACCCCAGGGCATTTGCTACCAGTCACATGGGCTGCCTGTCGCCCAAGAATATTATCCAGAATACCCGAGTCACCCTGCCCCCCAAGCAGAACCCTGGACGCCATCCCAGGCTACTAGAACCTTGAGCTCTAGGACTTGCCAGACCTATCGGCTGACCAATAAGTAATCTTTCCAGGGCTTTTAGAACCATTAGATTCATAATTTTAGAACTTTTAATTTATTTTCTAATAAACCATTAGATTCATAATTTGTATAGTCCCGGGGCCGAGACTGCCTAGGTACAGATCCTAGCCAGTAGCTTCGCAGAGTGCTCTACATCGACCCCCAAAGGGCTACTTATGGTAAAAGAAGTCTAAACAAATGTAAAGATAATAAAACATATTTGCATAGCATTTAGCATTTATTGTACTACATATTAAGTTGTCATAGTAGTTTTGCAGCCTCGTATTCTGATGAATTTAATCAAATAATACAATATAATATTGTAATAACTGATAGCATGCTAGAAAGCTAAGTAATCATTATTAACAATAGGAAGAATATCAGCAACAATAATTTATAATCACATATCATCTGCATTGAAGCAGTAATGATTCATCCAGTAGGTTTTCCCAAGTTTAGCACAATTTGTTGACAAGTTAATCTGAGTGTATGAAAGCTTTGCATCTTGCTCTGTCTGGTACATTTTGGAGGCTGAAATAGTGATCCCCTTTAATTTCTCTTTAAGTCCTTTGATTCATTATGGTTGAAGACAGTATCAGAAGAGCTACAGAATGGTTCGTTGGTGATCTTCCTGAAATCAAACTTTAATAACAGAAACACTATAAATCATGAAGACATTAGCTGTGAAGTTTCAGCTTTTGTAATATTGTAAGGTTTTATGTTAATTCACTAGTTATTTTATTATTTTTTCTGTACTTCTGCTTTTGTTGGCTTCCACTTGAATACAAATTAGTTAATGCATTTAAATACTGATCTTTTTAAAAAACAGCCATTAACAGCTATCACTAACCATTGTTCTGTTACTTCTTTCTGCAACTGAATTACTTAAATACATTTTAGTTTTGCCAGGTGTAATTACTGTACGAAAGATTGAAGCCTGACCAATGCTTAATTGATGTGATTCATTTCGTATTCAATATTTTAATTATACTTGAGCATTTGTTTTGAAGTTCCTGCAAGTGGAGAGATTTGATTTTCTGTTATTGTTCATAGGTTGTGTAATTGTCAGGTTGATAAATAAATAATAAACTTCTTTCGAGTTTGTGTTATTCTTCCTAAAACTTCAGATGACATTTAGTCATCTAGCTGTTTTTATGGTTCCAGAAGTAGGTTATGCTTTTGGTTGAGAGCATATTTTTAGACCAAAGGGTGTTAGCCCAGATGGGCTATTAATTTCGTTTTGGCATTTTGTGTTGAAAACTCTAAAAGGCTGTATCATTTTTCAAATTGTTGCCACCAAATATTATCACCCTGTGTTATATTTAAAGAAATTAAATATTGAAGAATCTGCATATGTACGTTTCTTGCATTCTGATAAAACAATGGTACCTAGAGCCCTCAAATTTTGGATGACCTAATACTCCACCCAAATACGGACATCTGGAAGTCCTAATTTGGAATTTGTTTTATTTCTATCTCCAATGCACGAGACTATGTATCGGAAATTCTAAAGGTATGGTCTTTTAAAATTATTTTGTAATATTGCTGTTGAATTGAATTTTATGGTTTAAGTGCAAAGAACATGATATTTAATAAATAAAGATAACACACAAAACATTAAAAAAAAAAAAAAAAAAAAAAAAAAAAAGCCCCTTTGGGTGTATTTTAAAATCTGAAAACCTTCAGTTTTTTTTTTTTTTCCCTTAATTTATTTATTGATAGTTAGTTTTGACAGAAGCATAATACTGGACACTTTTTTTTCCGTGGATTACTAGCATCCTTACCCTTTGCATTATTCAAGGATAAACTATTTAATATTTTAATACTTTTGAATAGAAAAAATTATTAATAGAATGTATTTTGTTTTAATTACAGCTTCCATCTAGTGATTTGATAGTTAATTATAAACTAATTATTCTCTTTCAGGGAAGATGTTATTTTTTTATAAACATCTATTTTATTAGCAAAATCATTTCTAATGCAAAAGAGTCATGTCCTTAAATACAGTGGAGTAGTATCAGCAGTTTCCAACATGTCTTTTTCTCCCCCTACCCCAAAGAAAGGATTTATAAAATTAATATGTTGTAACAGTTGGACATTACAAAAGGAAATAAGAAGAAAGTAAAAACCAATGTGTCATTTAGAACTTTGTTTCATTGTTTATACAATATTTGGATGAAAAACAAGATTCTTTTAGGTCATCCTTGAAAATTTATTTTTTATTACTCTGCTAAAGAGTCAAAATGTCCTTTCTGTATATGTGAGAGCAAATGGGCTCTAAACATAAAATAAACTTTATTTAATATCGCAGCATCTTATTATGTATTAATTCATCAATTAAACTTCCTTGTATTTGTTGTACATAATGGTTTGAGTTCATGGTTTCATTTAAAATTGGTAGGTCTTAAAATGTGTTATATGTGGATACAGAGGCACTTCTATATATTATTCTCCTCAGTTGTAGTATTTCTAATTCTTTTGTACATTATTCATCTGTAGTAAAAATGAAATATATTACTAATAGTAATAATCTATAAAAGTGACTCATCACCAGCATCTGAATAAAGTCATGAATACTTCACCTGCATGAGGTTTTCCTTGTATCTAAAATGCATGCAGATCAGTTTCCTTTAAAATGTCTTTCCTTTTCATAATTCTAGTTTGTTTGAAAAACCATGTTCTCAGTCAGTTTTTTAATCGGTACATAGGCAAACAACACCTAGATATTTCTTCCCCTCTCATTTCAGATAACAGATGCAGATTGGGAGTTCTTAGATGGCAGCAGCTAGAATTTAAAAAAAGAAAAGAAAGAAAAGGTGGGGGGAAGGCATTAGTAATAACCTAAAGAAAGTATAAACCTAAAGAATTTTATTGTAGTTTTGGCTTTATTTATCCTACCCATCCTATTCTTCAAAATTAGATTCTAAAATGTTTTATTCAGTAGTAGTATCTATTAATCTTATAAATTTAACTCCTTATAACATCTTTTATTTCTATTTCATTCGGCAACTTCATCTCTCTGTCTTAGAAATAGCATTATAAATCTAAACTGCATCATTCAAATTAATCATGCGATCGTACGTAACCCTTGAGGCAGATATCTTTGTCCAGTCAAAGTAATTTATAAACCAAAACCTTTTTTGACTCCATCCTTTCTTCATCTGAAATACTGCAACACTCTCTTTCTTTTCGCGTAAGCTTTCATCATGTTAAGATGCTGCTGCAATCATCTATATTCGCTTCTGTCGCTGTAGTATCAAAATTGTTCTGAAAATAGGCATGACTGGAGTGTCAAGTGAATTGTGGCCACCAATGGGAATTTAAATAAATGTGGAATATAATCTGGCTCGACTGTTTATTCTTCAAAACGGATGGACGCTTCAAGTATCTTCGTTAGCGTTTCTACGCTTTTAAGTCATAGTGTTCCTACATCAATGCTCCCAGTGGTGTGCTGTCATTACATGTATATAATTAAAAGGGAACACTCCTGTTATAATTCTTACATTTCATATTTAATTAATTAACCTAATAAAGTAAAAGAATTACTATTTAAAGTCTAAATAAAAGCCAATTTACAAATTCGTAAAATTTTAAGTAATATTATTATTATTTTTTTTAATTTTAAAGGTTTTAGAAAATATTTTATGAGTATTAAATAGTAAAAGTTAAATCGGCATGGAAAAATTACTTTACTGGGCAGTGGTCAATAGTAATGGATATGTATAAAATTGTGACAAAAATTTTCAATGATAATTAAAGCCATATAAAGAAAATTACTTAAAAATGAATAACTGAAAAAGATAATGAAATAATAACTGACTATTCAGGGGGAATTAGCTTATTTCACACTCCTTCCAATCGTTCAGCCATCGTGTTTCGCCCTTGCTATGCACATGCAAATCGAAAGTAGAAATGAAATTAAATGTAAATATTTTAATTCCTCAAATTTATCATACTCATATGCACATCAAGAATCCCCCTTAATAATAGTTTTTTTTATTACTTAAAAATTTACTTTCTTAATTTATTTGAAATATAAAAATTTTAATAGGAGTATTCCCCTTTAATTAATTATGTTTAATTAAATCATTGCAGCCTAGGCGCAGGATTCTTACTAGTCCTTCCTTATATTTATTAATATTTGTATACTTTTTTCCTTTTTGTGTAGCCTTCAGTGAGAGTATGTGTAATAAACCAGCAATCGTGCAATGGTTGTTTTGAAGTAGAGCTACCTATTTATGATGGTGTGTCTGTCTCAAACTTAGTTTCTCAAATTTGCAAAGCACAAAAGATATGTGGTAAGACAATTTTGAATAAAGGCTATTTGTGTAAAAAAAAAAAATGTTTGTATAATATTTAAAAAATTTGAATAAATAAATATTATATTTTTTCTAAGTATTTAAAGAAACATTTTAATACTAATATAGCTTAACTATTTTTGCATTTGATCTGTAAATTTCAGGTACTTTGTCTAATACATTGCATTTAGTATACTGTAAACCAGCGGTGCCCAACCTTGTGCTCATCAGCCCGATTAGGTACTATGAACAAAAAATATTTTAAAAATAACCATTAATTTATATTTCTTAATTGTTAAAATATGTTAAGCATTTATAGTCATAAGAGATATCTTACAAAACGTTATAAAATAACTGATTGCTGACTGATGAACTTGATAGCAAACATAGAATCTTATTGCTTCATTCCGATGTTAGATGGCTCAGCAGGAGAAAAGTACTACAATGATTTGTAGAACTTCTTTCGCCAATAAAGCAGTTTTTGGAACCCGGAAACGAAAGTTATAAAGAATTGGACAATAATGAGGTAATAATATCCGATCTGTATTTTCTTATGGATATAACAGCTAAACTGAATGAAGATCTCCAGGGAAAAAAAAAAAAAAAAACCTTTTTCAATTGACTGAGACTGTAACTGCTTTTCAGATAAGTTAAATTTGTGAATAAATCAGATAAAAGAAAAAAAATTCACCCATTTTCAGAATTTATCAAGCCACATTAATAACCACAAGGCAGTTGAAACAGAGAAATAGTCGAAAAACCTAAATGCACTGAAAAATAATTTTGAACTCCTCTTCTCTGATTTCCATAAAGTTCACAACCAATATTATTATTCATCTCAAATCCATTTGCCGAAATTAATATTTCAGATATATCACATAAGATTGAAAATATGTTTAACAAAAATGTTGATGTTTTGGAAATGTGCTCATGATAGGCCAAAGTGTGGTTCGCGAGCTTGATATGGCTCTCACAGGCAATTTGTGCTGCTCGTGCATATGAAATAAGGTTGGGCATCACTGCTGTAAACCCTTGCTAAATGTGGGGTTTACGTCATTAACACATTGTGAATATGACAAAATTTTATTCTGGAAAGTTAACTTTGTGTGGAGAAAATGGATTTGGTATAGTTCAAATTAACAAAGTATGTATAATTCATACGAAACAAATGTAAATATTATTGTAATTAAAAGAGGAAACAAAGCAATTGTTAATTTAAAAGATCTTTGTTATTGCCTAATAAACAAGTACATACTACAGTTATTTTTTAAAATACTGGTGATTTTTGCTTGGGATATTGTCCGACACAACTAACTGAATATTTCATGGTAAGGAATGCAAAGTTTTTCAATACCTCTCACAAAGTGTGGTCTTTCTTCATTTGGATCAATATATATATATATATATTTAAACAAATTAAATTTTAATTTTAACAAACACGTATAAAAGTAAAAAAGCAAATTTAAAGCCAAAAAAAATTTTTTAAAAATGTGTAAACATATAAAAGATTTAATTCTCAAACTAATCTATAATATCATTTAAATTCAGAAGCATAAGCAAATCAAGTGCAAAACCAATCCATGAAAATAATTTCACTAATTTAGAAAATTAAAATTTATCCAAACAATTTTTTAAAAATACATAAGTGAATGACTGTTGAGCAGGCAGGAGACAGACTTATCAAGGGGAAGTTGCCTCCAAACCTAACTCTCCAATCATTCAATTCGTATTTCATCATTCATGCAGGCAAGGGTAAAAGTCAAAACCAAAAGTAAAAACTGAAGAATGTCCAAAAAGAAATACCAATAAAGTGTTACCCTTAGAAATTAGAGTTTTAAAAGGAAAATACTAATGAAGTCTTTTGAGAAACAAGCATGTAAAGTCAATTATTAAATTTAACCTTTTTTTTAAAAAAATTAAATTTTTAAAAAAAATTTAATTTTTTATAAAAAAATCTAGAAATTAATGTATTTTAGAAACCCTTGTCTACAGAAACCTCCCCGACATGAATATGCATATAAAAAAAAAGAAACTAAAAAAGAACTAGACATAATCCATATAAACCAATAAGAAACATGAAGAACTAATTCACAATTTTTAAAAAACAAATATATACTTAAAAATATAATTTCATATCTAGAAAATACTTAAATACTACATAAAAAATTTTAAAAAATACTCAAAGCAAGTAAATAGTAAATTTTAATTCTAACTTACCTACTAAATGATCGTTGGGGTCTGCAAAAGTGTTTTTAAAGAGAAGTAAGTGTGTTCTTCAAATTAATTATATAGATGGCGCTTATGTAGGTAAAGTTGAGTGCCAAGCTGCTAATATATAATATGTTTTACTGTATGTACGCTAAAGACTCTTTATCTGCTTCTCGTTGGCTGATGTTATAGGATCATTCAGTTCTTTATTTATTGTTTCACAGTCATCATTCCCAACTAATTATTTCATTTCTCCTTCTTCCATGTCTGAAAATTCTTTCACTGCCTATAGCTTTTGCAGTTTTTATAATTTTCTTGACTTCATTTTCATTCAGTGGTAATCCCTTAAAACTATTGACAACCTCTGACATTCTTTGCTCATGAATTCACCTGTTCGCATTCCAGTCTTTTCTAAAAATGTCATTAAAGTGTTGGGCTTTCCTTTGTCTAGAATTTTATTTGCAGAGATTTAAACATGCGTGACATAATAAGTTTTGAATGTTTTTATGATTCCTTGATCGTATTGGTTGGATTAAGGAAGTAGTGTTCACTTGTTGTTGTCTTGTCCATATTACATGGAATAATGATTACCAGAGCCTACTCCGAAGAGAGGTTGCACTTCTATTTTCCACCCCTAATTTTGAGGGAGAACAACCCGGGAGGGACCCCAGGTCTCCCACACATCTCCTCTACCACCAATCCACACAAGAGGCCTTTCGGCTAGCAGCATATTTAGAGTGCCACCATGCCGCATCGACACTATACATTTACAAACATGTAAATGTATAGTGTTGATGCCTTTCATAGTACGCTGCCCTAAACACTATACCAGGGGTGGCCAAAGTGTGGTTCGCGAGCTTGATATGGCTCTCTCAGGCAATTTGTGCGGCTCGTGCATATGAAATATGGCAAACTAAAACTATTCGGTGACCCCAAAAGAAGTATTTAATTAGTTTAGACTCTTTTTACAAAGTTATCAGGGATTTCTTTCTATTTAAAACCTCCTCCATTACTTAGATGTAAATACGAACTTGTGGCTTTTAGAAAATCTAGATGCGGCTCTCGAACATTCCTGAATTCAAACATGCGGCTGTTACTGACATGAAATTTGGCCAACTCTGAACTATACCATCTGGGCAACAGTGTGTTCAGTGTCGCCTCAATAAATCTCAAAATGCACCGTGGTTTCACAGTGTGACCACCAGCCACAGATCAATGGGCGAAAGTAGATCTTTTTTTAAATTCGTATATTATTTGTCTCTAGTATCATAATATTCCATTTCTAGAGTTCCATAGTTTTAATTTAATTGTAGAGTTTTTTAGTTAAAAATAATATTGCATGCATCAAAGGGTTAAACCTCAATATCCTGATTAATGCTTGTGTTACATTAATCTCATTGTATGCAGGGCTGCGCAATTGGCAGATGGTATCCAAATTGTCATGCTGTTTCGTGTTTGGTACACTTTTCTGAAATATGAGGGTTCCTGCTCCATTTGTTGATGATTGACCCAAGTTTGATAGATGCTTTGCCCTTGACAGTAGCTATTAATGAATGCAGGGATGAACATTATCCCAATATATATGCTTGCACACATATGACTTTCAGATAAGTCATATTTAAGGAACTTAATTCTGTATAGTTATTTTATCATGATTTTTCTATAATATTTTTTTGCCAAGCAGCATTTATAGCAAAAACTTCTCACTTTTATATTAATTCGAATTTGGTTGGTTTGAATTCAGATGGCATGCAAAAACATTTGAACTATCCAGTTTCATTAAAGTAATACTTATTTTAATTGTAGTTTAACATAGAGTTGATTGCTAGTTCAAAGCTGAAGGTATAGGTGTGATGTTCATCCAAGGCTTGGTTGTACATGTTTTTCTCTTTCTTGCCGATGTAATATTGCTTACACTTTGGGCCAACCTCTCAAAAGTGAGATAGCATACTGAATTTATGGGTTCAACCATAATTCGTAATAAATTCTTAATTAGCAAGTATTCAGCTGTTTGATAATAATAATGATGATCTTTGTCTGTATAAAGAAAAAAAAAGAAACAGTGGTAAAAAGACTGGCAATTTTTTAAAAAACATATTTTCATTTGCTGGCTTTTGTGTATCTTTACATAGCAAAACCTGTAGGCTTACTTAACCCTTCGGCGGTTACAAGATTTAGCAATTCTTTTAACCCAAATATGTGCAATATCTGTCACTTGTAAATTTTGTAATGTGAGTTGGTTCATTTGCGCTCACTGTTGTGTGTAATTACAATAGTTTCGTTGATGATCATCAAAGGGTTTATCTGACTTGAGCTTTTGGATGCCCTTCATTTTAAGACAATGAGTACTTTATGATTCAATAAATTATGTTACTGATATCAGTGTCAGGAATATTCAAGTGGTCTGGAATTAACACTGCTTCAGAGTATTTTGAAAGTTATTATAGAATTGTTCTGCTTATTGCTTAGTCTTATGTACAGGAGCAGTTTGTGATCATCTGTAATTTGTTTCTAAACTGTATCATTTAAGCTTCATATAGAAGATCAATTTGTAATACGACTGTAAGGGAAAACTATGACAGTAGATGAGGCAAGAATTCCAGGAAAAGAAATATTCTGCTATTCTATCATGCCCCCCCTTTTTTTTAAAGTTCTTCCAAAAAAATATTTTAATTCAAAATGAACCAAGTAATTTTAACATTGCATTATAGGAAGATCACTGAGAAATATTTCAAGTTTGAATTAATAAAGTTTGACTGTATTTGAAGTTTAAAAAAAAAAAAACTTTTATTTTATTTATTTATTTATTTTTTTTTTTTTTTTCTCAGAAGTTACAAGTGTAGGCAGAGAAGATCAGCTTTGTAATCTCATAAGAATTCTTCTGTCGTACTGGATGCCTACTACTTCCATCTCAAAAGAATCTCTTAAAGAATATTGCATTTTAGAAATTAAGTTCATTGGAAGTTTTTTATTTATTTATTTATTTTTTAACTGCATTATAATTTGCTTATTTATCCCGAAGTTAGCTTTTATTCCCCATACATTCATTCACTTTAGAAAACATCCCTGTTTAGAAATCATTTTGACTGGTTCCTAGAAAAATATACTGAATATAATGTTAGATGTTTTTTAAAGCTCATTAATGCTATTTACGTTTTTACATTGTCTTATATGTATAATTCCTAATATTTTTGACAATTTCCTGTTTAAATGATAAATTATTTTTAATTGGATTTTATGATTTACTTTTCTAGATAACAGCAAAGTTAAAATCTTCAGGTATGATGATATTTTATTAGGGCCTCGTTCTATTCCAATTCTGAACCAGACAAAAAATGGGAAGATTCCAATGAAAGAAGATAGTAAACTGTATATTGATTTAGATAAATCATCTGTATTTCTTGAAGAAAATGGAAAGCGAACCAATCTTGGGTTACAGTTAACTTATGTTATAGAATGATTGAAACTTTTAATAAAATATTTTGAAGAATTTTGACAGTACTTTATAATTCCTTGTTATTTTACTTTTTTTTTACTAAGTCTACTTAGAGCCATCTGTTAGCTAAAGTGACACAGCCCATAATTAGACATAAATAACAAAAAAGAAATTTCAATGCAACACTCCGTTAATGGAGTTAGGTATCTGTGGCTTACTTAGAACAGGAATTTTCCGATCACAACATTCCAAAGCAAAACTGGTTGCCAGATTCATTCATCGAACAAAATTACAAATTAAATAACAACAAATAGGAAATGTTAAACTTATTAAAAGTGGCAACACTGGTAGTGATGATAAATTGAATTTTACCCCACGTAGTTCTTGGATGCTGCTCACTAGCTTTTTGTATACTATGCAAATTTACATTGTGATTATAAAAATATCACTGTGCATCAGGCTTATGCATCAGGCTCATTTATTTGTATGCCATGATTTTCAGAAACACTTTACTAAAAATTAATCTGGTATATTGCATATAAATATTTTTAAATGAATAATATATATAAATATGTTGCATATAAATATAACTTTTTTCCCAAATTTATATACAGCCCTTAATCACAAATTTATGCGATGATGTTCTCTATGTTACATTATGTGCAGATTCAATTTTCCTACATTTGTTGAGCAATACTTAAGAATCTCAAAAAGTTACTAAGAGATAATATATGTACAGATACTTACAGATAATACATATAAGTGCACATAAATTTTCTCAGTGCATTTTCTGTTTAAATGCAATATTGAACAAGGGAACATTTTATATCACTAACATTATCCAAAAACCACATCTAACTTTTTGAAGTACTCTTCGTATATATCATCTATGAGAAGTTTATCTGCTGTGAGCAAAAATTTCAGCTACAGTTGTAGAGTGCTTTATATTCATACTCTGACAAGAATTATTATTAGAAGATAACCCTTGGCTTATTCACTTATTATTTGATCTCCACACAGAAAACAATATCTCCTTCCCATACTCAACACAAATGTAAACAAATATTTCTGCACAACTGGTCGCTGTGCACAAATATTACAAAAAAGTTCCTTTGTGCAACTAGTAAGACATTAAGCATTCCTGTGTAGTTTTGCATCCACTCAATCTTTTTGTCCAAAGAGATAAAAATAGATCTTAGGTGCAAAAGAAAGGTATATAAGTGGTAGTAAGTATAGGTGCAAAAGAAAGGTCTATATACGAGTTGAAAGCTTGGGAAGAAAAAAAAAATGGGAGAAACAAATTAAATAGCCCAAAAGTTATAAGAAATGTAATAATTAAATATAATTTAAATTTGTGGAAACTATGGTTGTTTGAATTTCGATATATTTTTGTAATCAAATCAGTTGTGTGAGGTTCTTGTGTAAAGAAGAAAAGATGCTAACACCATAAAGCAGATATCTATAACAACTACATAATTTTAATTATTAATTACTGCATTTGTTATTGCAGAAAATGGATCGCATGGCTGTCTCATGGCATTGGCTAAAAACAGAACGTTCTATAATCCCAGAATGAACTTTGCGATGGGAAAATAAATCTAGTTCTGTATAGTGCTGCCATCTATTGATGGTAAAGGGAACAATTCCCCACAAATTGGGGGGGGAAGGCTCTTCAGGAAGAAAAAAAAAATTGAAAATTTTCTATAGAGAATTCTGTCCATAAGTGTAGTGTAAAGGGAAGCAAATTGAATTCACTTACAATAAAACAGTGTCTCCCATGTATATGTAGTAAATGTGTGTGGTAATGAGATGGAGAGAAAGACGAAATAGGCAGAGTTGAGAAGAGATGCTTTGCTTCAAAATATTTTGCACCCATGGAACGGTATACACACCAGGGTACCTAGGTGTGAGACCTTACCCTTTAATCGAATAGAGTTGTAACAGTTCAGGCGTGGTGCCATGCATTTAAATCTTCACGTGTAATTACGTGGTTATGTGTTGGCAGTTAGAACTTGCTTGCTTCAAATTTGATATTATATATCACCCTGGAAATAAAAATGAAACTGCAGATACTTTATCAAGAATAAATGCAGCTATAAAACCACAAATAGATCTAAAAGCACTACATGATGAACTTTGTCATCCCGGAATAACTCGAATATATCACTGCATAAGATCTAAAAATTTGCCTTTTTCAGTAGAAGAAATTAGAACTGTTAATTCATGTGTATGCTGCAGTGAAGTAAAATCTCGCTTCTATAAATCTGAAGGACACTTGATCAAAGCAACTGCACCTTTTGAAAGACTAACTATGGATGTCAAAGGTCCTTTGCCTACGGCTTCGAGGAACCGTTTCCTTCTTACTATTGTGGACGAGTTTTCAAGATTCCCTTTTGCAATAACTTGCCCTGATATGTCATCTATTGTTATTGCTCATCTGCAAAATATTTTCTCAATTTTGGGGATGCCAGCCTACGTACATTCTGATAGAGGATCTTCATTTATGTCTCGTGAATTAAAATGCTTCTTGACTTCACTTACCAAGTGACTCACACAACTGCATATAATCCTCAAGGAAATGGCCAAGTAATGAGGTATAATGGAATCATATAGAAAACCATCCAGCTGGCAGTAAAATCAAAGAACGTGGTTATCGAACGTTGGAAAGGTGTTCTGCAACCTGTTTTGCATTCGATCCGATCACTCTTATGTACAGCAACGAATGCCACGCCACATGAACATATGTTCATCCATGTTAGAAGATCATGCAATGGACGTTCTTTACCTACGTGGTTAACACAATTCGGAACAGTATTAATGAAGAACCATACACGAGCTAATAAACATGAGCCTCTTGTGAAGGAAGTGGCTAACCCAGATTACGCTTGCGTTAAACTTCCAGATGGTCGTGAAGCCAACGTTTCAATACGATATTTAGCATCCAGAGGAGATACTCCTATACATGCCGATAATATCGGGTTGGATGAAAACCAACAACTTTCAGATTCTTTTGCTCAACAGAACGAAGGTCTGGCCGCTGAAGCTCCTGAACCCGTATCAAAAACTGTAAGAAAATTGACAGAAGATGATCCCCAAGGCAGTGATGTACCGTGCTCTAGCAGACATGAGAATTTTGAAAAGACTTCAAATGAAAACTTGCATGAGAGTAAATCCTTGCGTCCGAAAAAGTAGAGACGTCAGCTTTATTATTTGGCAGACTATGTAACTTATTAATAATTTTAGGGAGGGGTGATTGTGGTATAATATTTAATATTGTTGGCAGTACTAAAATTATATTACATGGAATGGCAACAGTCATGGTTAGTTTAAATATTGTTCTTACAAAGTAACAATTGTTTTATGTGCAGTTTTAATTGATTAAAGCTTCATTTTAGCTTCTTAAGGAAAGTGGTTTATCACATTTACAACACAGGAGCAGAATACATGTAATAAAAAGAAAAACTCATACTGGCATTATGATTATCTCAAACCGTTCTTTGTGATCAGATCACCATTCATCGCTTGTCGTTCCAGCTACAATGGCCTGACCGGCTTCCGAAACTTTGAGGATGCCACAGCAGTTTGTCTTTCAACTCAAAGTAATTTAAATACCAGTCTGGATTGGTTAATGCGTGGGATATCAACACGTCCTTCAAAGGGGCCTGAGATAAACTATATGAGAGGAGGAGCTGATATAGGAAAGAAGGAGGGACAGAAATGGAACAAAGAAAAGAGAGAGAGAAAGAAAGGAATAGCTGGCCATAAGAATGAATAGGAGGCTAAAAACTTGAGAATCTAGCGCAAATGTGTTCAATATTTTGCATAATCACAAGACTTTTGTTAGTATTTACTCATGAAAAGTTGGAATAAATGAGCCCCCAAAACAGGAGCAGGGTAATGTGTAAGAATACAAGTATGTAACTGCGTGGTGAAGAAAAGCTTTGGAGGAGTAGAATAATGAAACGAAGAAAATTGTAATAGTGAAGAAAAAGTATCAGAGTAATGAAACACGGGGACATTGAGTGGGTACGGAGAGCAGGCATTGACAAGAGTTGAAGAGCAAAATTATTTTAAAACGGGTAGTAAAGCTTAACTAAGATATTTACCTTTTCGGAGTTTTGCCTGTCCTCAATGCAAGATGTTGATGGTTGCTAGTGGGGGAGTTAAAATCCCAGTTGTAAGTGATTTGTCAAGAAGTTCTATCCCTTTCCTAGGTATTAAAACGGGCGAAGAACTCCCGGCCTTGAATGAAAGGAATGATAGGTCAGTTTTAAATGCCAGGAAAAAATTCAGTGAAAAAAATGAGTTAAGCTGCAGAAAGGGGGTGGGAGAAAGATCATAAGAAAAGTTAAGAGAGACAGAAGGAGGATGGTGGGGAAAGGCGTAAAGGTAGTTTACAGCATGCTTTATGAAACTGCAGTCTTTGGCGAAGTCTCCTATGGGTTTGGGAATAGGTGACGAAGTGGAATAGAGTCTGAAAGGCAGATAGAAGGAGATCTAGTATTGAGAATATTTTAAAGACTGCTCTTGGGCAAAGAGTAAAGTGAACAGTAAAGGAGGAGATGCTCAAAGGTTTATGGAGCATTGATAAGGAGCCAAAGGGAGAATCTATTTTATTAAATTTTAAAAAAATATCACGAGTTAAAATAGCATCCGCTGTAAAGCGGCGAAGACAGATGTTAACTTTCTTCTGGTGGGAGTGCTAGTAACTTTTCGGAAAGGGTAATTGAAGAAGGAGGCCGCTGAGGTTTAATTGAAATTTACAAATTCTACAAAATAAAATTCTAGGAGAAATTATCAATGCTTCTTGCTATATTCCAAACATCTATATTCACAGAGACTTTCTAATCGAACTTATTCAAGAGTATATTAAACGATTTGCGGTCAACTTCTTTTATTCTGTACAAACCCACAGTAATAGCCTTATTGGCACTCTCAGACACTCACCGCATCCCAGAGAAAAACATCGGTACCCATGTGACATCCTACCCACATAAGAATTACAACCTTAATTGAATCATTCACGCTAAACTGACTCTGCGGTTTACCACCCGAGGCTACATCTTATAACGACACTGAACTTACCACCACCCCCTTTTTTTCGCCGCCGCTAGTGCGGACGTTCACTCTCTTTTTTTCCGCCTCCCACACTTCCTTCCACCCTACTCTTTCTCCTCCTACCCAATCATTATCAGAAGTCGAGTAAAAAGATGTTTTTTCATCTTGACACTCTAGAATAAAATACTATCTGTGTTGTTAATTGAAACATCTTGGAGAAAAAGAACAAGGGATTTTTTAGTATGAAGGAAAGAGGACGGAAGAGTGATAGGAGTTCCTGTCGGATATCCAGCGAGTTGATCCGCCTCCTCATTGCCTACGAGGTCAATGTGGTAGGGAATTCATTGAAACTTGACTGATTTGCAGAGACTATTGCAAGTCTAAATAAGGAAATGAATTTCAGAGATAAGTGTATAAAGAGAAGAAGGGAATGGAAGCCGCTAAAAGGCTAATAGGCAAGATTTAATGCAGCGAGAGTGGTTAGAAGAGGAGAACCAGAAAATTGGCTCACGTGTGGTGAGATTTGTCTTGCAGTACAAAATGTTTTTGAAAACCTAAGTTTGGGACACCGAGTGCTGCGCCATTATGAGTTGGAGTAAGCGAGCTGTCGGTGAAGATGGTAATGGATTCTGAAGGTTAGCTAATTTGTCCGTGAAAGAAGTTTGGCCAAATAAGCTAGAGAGGATTTAGAAGGAAGTACGAGTTGGTCTTAAGTCACTAGTAACAATATCCTTGGATTCTATCTCTTTGGCTGCATACTGATATAAATTTAGATTTATAGTTCTTGTATAATTTGTAATTTTTTTCCTAAAAATATTCTTAAAATAATATTCATAAAAATTTTTAACATGCCCTCCTGAGAAGGACAAAATAATATTTTCTAACAGAAGCACTCCCGAATCTTTATTTTAAGTGTAACCAATGAGCCCTACGTTTCACTTTGGATGTAACTGTAACTTTTTAGTAAAAATTTCTTTTTGACGATTGGCAGCATGGCATGACGAAAAGGGCATGCAAGTTGAATTTATTGTTTTTATCTGTGTTATTCAGAAATTTTGTTACAGAAAAGAAAGTTCTTTTGTGAACCTAAATTTCGCGGCAAAATCTAACATTTTCATATGGTATGCATCTGTTTAGTTATTGTTTGCAGTATCAGGTAATGGAATATTCTGCATTTATTAAAAAATGTAATGAAAAGTTTCGTTTGTTAGCAAGTGTAGTTGTATTTAATTTTGCCCATATTAGTAGAAATTAAGTTAATTTATTTGAATTGTAACTATTACTTACTTGCCTTTGTGTCGATATCGTTTTTTTAATCAAGGTAAAAGAGTAAATAAGGATTACGTTCGAGATAATTTGATTTAACCCTTAACCACACACCTTGGGTGGATGCGAAACATCATTTTCTTTCCTTCTTTCTTTCTTCGAACTTTTCCATCAGTTGTTATCTTTTTAGCCTATGAATTTGTAGTGGATCATTTTTAATGTAAACCTGACATTGTATTTTCTGTATTAATCGGAATATCCGTTCAGACACCACATATGAGTTAACGTGAACAAATTTCAACCTCTTATTTAAAGCATGTATTTTTTTTTCAATAGAAACTTATCAGTCGTTTATTTTCCAATTTTTCAAAACGGCAAGGAGATTAGATCCAACAAACGCTCTTTGATTAAGTATGAGTATGAGATATTGTTAATAAGAGCCCTGTAAGACTTACTACCTATTGAGAAAAATAACCGAAATATAACAGTGGACAGTTGGTTTGTGTCAGTAGAATTGAGTGAATAACTAAAAGAACATTGAAACTCTCAAGAACCTTTGAAGTAAATAATTGTGAACTAATGCAGTTTAGACTGAAAAGCTTGCAGTCGGATCACTTTACTGTGGATTTGAAGAAGGGATAATCTTCACATTGTTTCCTTGGAGAAGGGAGCTATTTGTTTGTTGTCTACTAAGCGTAATAGCAAAAATATTACCTCAGGAAATAGGAAATTTGAAATGATTAATGTTTGTAATCTGAGTAAAGTTTGAGTAGACATGCTTGATCTAGTATAAAGTATTCTTTAGTTAGAAGAACTAGGCATTTGTATATGATTATTTTTAATACCTTATTAAAGATGGATTATTATACACTAAATTGTATGATAATCGAGTTAAAGCTAGACAAAATATGATGTGTTGAAGAAATTCTTATATGCTTGAAAAAAATTTCTCTCATGGAGAAGTGCTCCTATTTTTTGAAAAAAAAAGTCATGAATTTTGTGCTGTAATTAACAAATAAATACTTTAAAAAAGAATAAATAAATGTGAAAATCACATTGTTTTCACTGTCCTCGGGGAAAAAAATAAATTCCAAATTTAAATTTGTGTATTAAGTAAGTAAAAATAATATATGTGTGTTCCTTATTGATGCAGTGTAGGGTGAAGTCTTTATTTGAATATTTTTTGGATAAATGCATTTGAAAAGAATAGCTTGGAATAGGCATTTGTTTGCCTTTGATTGGCCATAATAATGTTTTAAAAGTTATGAACTTTTTTCAAAATCTGTTTACTACTGACCTATGAATAAATGCAAAATTTTTCGTAGGTGTGATCAAGAGTTGATGCTGATAATCTTTAGAAACTAAATACGTCATTTTGTAATTTGCATAATGGGAAGCAACTGTAAAAATTGAATTTCTGTGTTTAATATATATATATATATATATGTATTTGTAATGTATCTTGTAATGTATTTTTAGTTGTTTACTGTACTGAAATTTTTACCGCAAAAGACCTTCTTCTCTTGAGGAAATTAATAAAAAATATTCAATAATGTATGTTGGTATAACATGAAAGCCATTATTTACTGTATTGGAACAATTACAAATTTTAAAACTGTCATTCTGAGATGATTTCATTTACAACTCTCATTAGGAAAATATGTTTAATTTTGTCGTCATTTTTTTCTTTTAAAATAACTTAAGGAAATGCACATTATCAATAGCAAGTAGAGCATTGAAAGTAATTTCATTATAGTTTTCATTTTATAATTTTTGAAAGGAGAGGAAATTGGCTAAAGTTTAAAAAAAAAAAAAAAAAGTCTGATGTGGACACCACACGACCTCCTTGTACGGCCTATTAAATCAAAAATTTTTTTTTTTTTTTTTTTTTTTTTTTTTGCTGCACTTTATTTAAACATTTCCATGAATTAGTCTAATATGAATATCTGGTCCCTCAAGAAAGGTTGAAAATGACATCAGAAATTGCAAATTTTGGAATTAAGTGTCTTAGTACATTTTTGTTGTATTTTTGTCAAACTTCATATAATTTTATTTCTTCATAATGAGTATAAAACTTTCCCAAAAGTATAGAAACTGGGAGATCACATTAAAAGTTAGTCATTATTTGTCAAAAACTTATTTTTTAAAAGTTTGATACTGCCATAACGTGAATATTTTTGTTACTTAAAACACATCTGTAATTGGAGGTATATGATTGCGAGCAGTGATTGTGAAAATATAGACCAAAAAAGAACTTCTAAGCTAGGTAAGGACACACACACACACACACACACACACTTAAATTGGGGAAAAACTTTCAATGCAAAAAATGAGATCGAAACTTGCAGGTCCATGTTATACGCCAGACATACAAGTGATGATAGGTTTTAAAAATAAGGAAAAGATGAGCATAAAAAATTGTTTATTTCTACATGTACCTAAGTGCTGTTTCTAGCGATTTTGGTGATTTTCTAGGACCCAGCTGGCAACACTTTCTTTTAGAATAAGCCATTTCATAAGGAATACTAGATCAATTGCATTTCGTTTAATGCAAATGTGATTTACAAAAGCCTTCGATGTTCACTTCAAATGACTACAGAAAGAGAAAACTTTTGGTTTATTATTCTGCGCATTCATTCAGGTCGGAAATACATTTGTATTCCAAATTATATTAATCTTTTCTCGAAACCTAAGAATACATTCTTGTGTGCACCTGCTTTGAATGCAACCAACTCTTTTTGCAGATTTACTTCCATAAGCACTTTTCCCACATACATATTATTCCCTTTATTATTTGTCTGTTCAGTATATTGTAACCACCAGTTCAGTATACAGTAACCGTTGTTCGAAAGCTTGGGAAAAACCATTGACTGAATGACTTCAGAAGGTAACAGCATCACACATGTATCTTTCAGGTTTCTTCATAAGGAAAAAGGTGCGCGTTATACGGCGAGTATACCTAAGAATTAAAAAATGTAATTTCAAATTACAGGTGTGTATTATATGGCGGAATATTTACGGTATTTGTAATAAGGACTTGAAAACATTTCCCGAAACCTGACTGCATATTCTTAGTTACCCTCTCAAAAATTCCAGATTCTAATGGACATTTGTTTTATAAGAGATTGAACGAGAAGCAAAAAATTATGTTTTAGCTCTGTGCTTACTGTTATAATTATTGCTTTCTTTTGTATATAATGACATTTTTTTAAAAAGTTTATAATCAAAGTTTAATGGACTAAAATATCTTCGAAATTTTATTACTTAATTTTTATATGAAATTTTCACTTGTATTCGCATATATAGGACTGATACCTTTTTTTTTTTTGCGTCTTGTGTTTTTTGGTTATATTTGTTCTGTAGGAAGCAGTTTTTAATTTTCAGGGGTACAGAAGTTATTTGTATTATTAATTTGGTTCCTTGGATAACTTTAAACCTACAGAAGCGGAAGAAATCTGCCTCGAAAAGTGTATTATCTTAAGCCTTTACTCCTCATGACAGTGCAAGGATCTAAAGATATTAATTTCCACATTTTCCACTTTAAAATAAATAAATAAATAATAAAAAAAAAATATTGAGTTTTTTGGAAAATAATCTGATATTTTTCTTTGCACTGTCTTTTCTAGCATCAAACTGTTAACAAATTGTTCAGTATCATCCACTTTGTTATTCATTTCACCATGGAATATGTGTCTAAGTAACTGCACATACTTTTTATGATGTTCTTCATTTCGGATGATGTGGGAACAGGAGCTGCATTATTCATTTCATTTTCGTTGTTGGAATCTGCATCAGTGATATTTTTTTAGCTTTGAACAAACTCTAAAATGTCTTTGTCTGCCATAATTGGGGCTGTACACACATTATCATCAACTACTGCAGCGAATTCTTCCGATAATACATTAAGACAGTCCATTAATATGGAAACTTTCTCAAACATTTCATTAAGTGTCAGCTCAGTTTAAATATCCTCCTTCTCCATTTCTTTTGGAGCCAAAGAATCTGATACTTTTGAGAATCGTGCATGACGAAAACAATTTTCATTCATCCTTGGAGTCACTGAATTCCAAAGTGCAACATATGAACCAAACTCACTGATTTTTACTAACCCTGCGATGTACTGGTCACTGAATTCCAAAGCCAGCTGATGAGAGATGAGATGTTTGTAGGGGTGGAAGGTAAAAGTAGCTTAGATGAACAAAACTGGCTTGTGTCGCAGGGTATTTCAAAGCCAGATTAGCCTCCTTTCCACGAAATATAGGAAACCACCTCTTTTTCATTTCACACCCCTCTTAAATCTCACCTGCAAGGCCGGTGTTTTCCGTATTTTTTTCATTTCCAGAAGGATCTTTTCGCATTAATCATTTTTTTGTTTCATATTAAGAGAAACAAAATGCACAAAAATACATAGTAGTTTGTTGGGACCGTTGTATTATTTCAAGTTGACCGATAATTCATCTTAGGCGTTTTCATGTTAAACGTATTTCACTGTCTATGTAATGAAAAGAAATTTTATAAGCACTGATGGCATATTGAAGAGGAAGAATTCTGATTGCATAGAATGCTAAATCTTTATTCAATAGAAAACTTGGAAGTCAAGGTAAGGTGGATTAAATTCTATTTTTATTTAAATTGACATTTGTGGCCACAATTCACTTGGCATCCCATTCGTGCCTATATCCAGAACATTTGCACTTTTGATAGTGTTGCAATGAGTGCGCAGCGAAACTGCGTCTAAGCAGCACACAGAGAGAAGCTAAAGTATGCATTTATCCAGCGTGGAAAAAAGAGGAAGATTTAGTTTGGGTCAGAAAGGTTTCAGTTCTCAAAATTTTGAGTTTATGTTCCGAATTACACATGTCATCAGCGTTGTGCAGGCCATGCAAGATGGATTGATCCAGAAATGAAGCTATGGAAATTTCCTGTTATGTTTTTACCACCAATCCTCAAATTCCATATCACAGATTATGTTCTTACTGCATTAATATAAATATTAACAAGACATAGTGCACAATAAAAATTAAACTTTATTTAGGAACTTCGCGCACACTGCCCGACAGCCTGCCTGTTTCGCTCTGCTCGCTACTCGTAAGAAGTTTCTCCTCTAGGGTTGCCACACTTATCGGAGGGCGCAAGGCGCGCTCCTTATCGCCATCACCACAGAGTTTCCCCCCAGTTCCTTTAATGGCTATTCAAAGGAACGACATAGGTTATGAAATTATCTCAGAGTATCCGTACTGTCGGGTATTTTTACATGATTACAAAATTAGAATATAAAATTAGAAAAGATCAAAATGAAATTCAATATATAACAAGGTATTGACACATATAATAAACATGAAATAACAAGAAATATGTTAAGATATGAATTTAAAAAAAAAATGTTTTAAATTGTTATGTAAGAAGCAAGTTTCTTAGGGAAGTGAACATGTCTTCCCGATCTGGTGACAGTTTGTGTCTTAGAGAGTTCGTTTGCAGATTTATTCTGCTGAACTGTCTTTAAGTCTTTATTTGTTTTCAGTTCAGGCAAATTAGAGTCCGAAAGCAAATAGGCTGGTTTCACACGGTCTATAGACACAGTAGATTTCAGACCGTTAACATCTATTGTGAAAGTTTTGTCCGTTCTAGAAAGGACTTTATGCGGACCTGTGTATGGTTGGCACAGAGGTGGCTTTACTCGATCGACACGTAAGTATACATGCGTACACGACTTTAAGGTAGCACTTACGTAACATTTTTCTTGGCAATGTGCAGATGTTGCTATTGGATTCAATTGTTGCATTCTATGCCTAAGATTCGTGATAAATTGTGTGTCATACGGAGATATCTTAGATGACGTTATCATATCACTAGGCAGCTTGAGAGTTGTGCCGTACACCAGTTCAGCACAAGATGACTGTAGATCCTCCTTTACGGCTGTCCGAATACCAAGCATAACAACTGGTAGTGTTTCAGTCCAGTTATTGGTCTCGTGAGCCTTGAGAGAAGATTTTAAATGTCGATGAAATCTTTCAACAATGCCGTTGGATATTGGATGATAGGCTGTTGTTGTGATTCTGTTCGTACCTAAAATGCGCGTAAATTCTGCAAAAAGTGCGGATCTCATTTGAGAACCTTGGTCTGTTGTTATGATCGATGGGCAGCCAAAACGAGATATCCAACAGTTGAAGATGGCTCTGCAAATGGTTTCCGTTTTCATATCCGGGATGGGAATGGCTTCAGGCCATCTGGAGAATCTATCTATTAGAGTCAAAAGGTACACGTTGCCTTCTGATGGAGGTAACGGTCCGACGATATCCATATGGATTTCTGAAAAACGTGCATCAGGAAGAGAGAATGTGCCCAGTGGTGCTTTAGTATGCCTAGTAATTTTCGATTTTTGGCAAGATTCACAGGATTTCACCCAATTTTTGATATGACGTTTCATATCGGGCCATACATAACGAGAACAAATAAGCTTCGTAGTAGCTGAAATTCCTGGATGTGACAGATTATGCAGATGATTAAAGATGAGTCTGCGAAAGGAATTCGGAACAAATGGACGAGGAATGTCTGTTGATATGTCACAAAGAATATTACCATCAGAATATTGGCACGGTTTAAATTCCAGTTTCAAAGATGATGTGTTGTTTTTGAGAAGGTCTTGTACCTCCGGATCATGCCGTTGAGCTTCCGAAAATTTTTTAAAATCCAAAAATGGAGATTTTGTTATGGAATCAATTTCGATTCTTGAAAGAGCGTCAGCAACGACGTTTTTTGAACCTTGCACATGCCTAATATCAGTAGAGTACTGAGAAATAAAATCTAAATGTCGCAATTGTCGAGGTGAACATTTATGAGGGTTCTGTTTAAAAGCGTATATTAACGGTTTTTGATCCATATAAATTATAAAATTTCTGCCCTCTGACATGTGTCGGAATTTCTTAATTGCAGAATAAATAGAAAATAATTCCCTATCGTACGCGGACCATTTCTGTTGACTTTTACTGAGTTTCATAGAGAAAAATGCTATAGGTTCCCATGTTTGTTGAGACAACTGCATAAGTGTGCCGCCGATTGCGACGTCTGAGGCATCTACCCAGATGCTTAGCTGGGCTCCGGGAATAGGGTGTCTCAAAAGGGTAGCCTGAGCAATGGCATTTTTGGCAGCAATAAAGGCTTGTTCAGCATTCTCGTTCCAATTTAATTGTGGGGATGAATCCTGAACACGAGAACGAGATTTCTTTTTATTAATATAGCCTTCTAACAATTTTATTAAAGGAGAAAGAATATGTGCTGCTTTAGGTATGAAACATCTGTAAAAGTTAAACATGCCTAAAAATCGGCGAAGCTGAGTGAGAGTGGTAGGTTGAGGAAAATCTAAAATACATTTGACTTTGTCAGGAAGAGGTTCAGTTCCGTTTTCACTAAGGTGAAAACCTAAGAAATCAATAGACGTTTGACCAAAGGTGCATTTTGAAACATTTATGCAAAGTCCATATTCCTGAAGTTTGGAAAATAAAGCTTTCAAATGCCTGCAATGTTCGTCAGAATCTTTAGAGGCTATGAGCAAGTCATCGACGAAAGCGTAAACACCTTCTAAATCCCGCGTGACTTCATCTATAAAACGTTGGAAAGTCGCGGATGCATTGCATAAGCCGAATTGCATACGGGTACTTTCGAATAAACCGAATGGTGTGCATATGGCGGTTTTGTGGATGTCGGCTGCGTTAATTGGTATTTGATGGTATGCCTTAATCAGGTCGACATGACTAAAAATTTTAGTACCGTGCAATGCAGCAGTAAAATCGGCTAAGCATGGAATAGGGTATTTGTCTTTTATTGTTTGAGCGTTCAATGCTCGATAATCTCCTACAGGTCTCCATTCCAGACTTCCCTTTTTTGGAACCATGTGAAGTGGGGATGCATAATTGCTGCTCGAAGGTCTCAAATGCCCCAATTGCATCATAGTTTGAAATTCTTGTTTTGCTATTTTTAAGCGATCTGGAGCTAACCGACGAGGTTTTGCAACCACAGGTGGACCTTTAGTTATGATATAATGAACGGTGTTGTGTTTAACAGGTTGGTTAGGATCTGGTAATCTAGTAACTGAAGGAAATTCTTTTAAAATTTTGTGATATGGTGTATCATTAAATACAGTTTTTACTGAATAAATGCTTGCATTTTTCACGCAACCGACGGTTTTAAAATGCGTTTTTAAATCTTTGAGACATTTGTTTCTGAGATCAGGCACCAATTCAAAGTAATGGAGAAAATCTGCTCCAAGAATGGGTGTACTAACATTTGCTATAAGAAAAGTCCATGTAAACTGTCGTCTTAATTTGAAATCCAAAGAAAGTGTTTTTTGACCATAAACATGAATAGTAGAAGAATTAGCAGCGAAAAGTGTTTGTTGGGACGAATTCCGTTTTTGAGAATTATTTGCTGGAAGTAAGGACACGTCAGAGCCGGTATCGACCAAGAATGAAAGGTTTGTTCTACGGTCACGAACGAACAGGCGACGTGAAACTTGAGGCAAAGAATAAGTCGCCTCTATTCTTTGCTGGTTTCGTTTCCCTGCCATGAACAAGGTTTTGTACATTTGTCATCTCTACACTTTTTCCCAAAACGTCTATGATACCAGCAAACAGAATAATCTCTCCTTTTGGAATTGCTTCTTTCCTTATTGCGATC
Source organism: Stegodyphus dumicola (assembly GCF_044657685.1). Lineage (NCBI taxonomy): Eukaryota > Metazoa > Arthropoda > Arachnida > Araneae > Eresidae > Stegodyphus > Stegodyphus dumicola. The sequence goes on along the minus strand of NC_140773.1, from coordinate 222,744,959 downwards.
TCCGCGATTTGGCGAGCGACCACGAGAAAGAGAAATGCGATCAATACGTTTGTTTAATTTTTCTATTTGTTTAAATAATTTATCCTCAAGAGACTGATCGACTGTGCGAGAAACGGCACAAGTCCCTGGGGTTGGATTTACTTCTAAAATTCTGTCGGCAATTTCTGCAGCTTTATCTACAGTTAAATTGGAAACCGCTGCCAAAATAGACTGAACAGTCGAAGGCAAACGTTGAAGGAATAATTCTAACATTAAGTTATCAGGGACATTTAAAGATTCTGCTCGACGTTTCATATTTCTAAGCAAATCGGAAGGTTTTCGAGAACCTAATTCTTCTCCAGATAATAATTGGCGAATTTCTTGCTGAGAAGATTCTCCTGAACGATTTATTAACTCAGTTTTAAGCTTTGCATATGGATCAATAGGGTCTGGTTTCATAAGTAAATCCCGTACTATTGATGCAATATCTGGAGGAAGATGAGCAACTACATAATTATATTTAGTAATGGATTCTGTGATAGGTTTGGGGGTGGCAAGAGCAAAGGTACTTTCACACATAATAAACCATAAAGATGGGTCTGATCGGTTATAAACCGGAATTTGGACGGCATGAACATCAGACATTGTGCAAGGTTTTTAAGCCAAAATAAAAGCAAAAATTTAACTAAAGAAAATGAAATTAAATGATAAGTAGTAAACAGAATTATAAAATGATCTATAATTACTACTCATCTGTGATTCGGAGGACGAAAACCGATATAATCCATTACTTCTGGTTTGGAGATCTTGAGTGATGGCTTGTAGTCAAAACCGAAAGTGCTTGAGAACTGTTCATACGATTTAACACAGTCCAGGTTACCATTATGGTGATTTCTGGTTATGTTTTTACCACCAATCCTCAAATTCCATATCACAGATTATGTTCTTACTGCATTAATATAAATATTAACAAGACATAGTGCACAATAAAAATTAAACTTTAGGAACTTCGCGCACACTGCCCGACAGCCTGCCTGTTTCGCTCTGCTCGCTACTCGTAAGAAGTTTCTCCTCTAGGGTTGCCACACTTATCGGAGGGCGCAAGGCGCGCTCCTTATCGCCATCACCACAAAGCAATACAGAGAAGTTATTACGATTTTTAAAATAGGGAGGGGGAATTAAGGGGTACATATTTTTATGTTACATGTATATATATAAGTTGGGTACAGCTGATTGCAATAAGAAAGGATGGTTCACAACTAGATGTGACTAGCTACCAAGCAGTAACGTTGCTAAACACTGATAGTTTGACCTAGGATTGAATCCTGGTGAACAGGCTGGCTGCATTGTTGGTTTTCATTGCTTTTCCCCTGCATAACATGGCTATGAGCCAGTTTCCTTTAAAAATCTTTCACAAAACCAGTCATCCCCATTAGCAGATAGCCCTTGAATTGCTTTGCTACTGCTGATTACAATAAGGTGCACAACTAAATGTTGCAGTTATCATATTTAAAAAATTTCAACATTCTGGCTGATTGTTTTTGAGTTATATGAGATGCATACAGATGTCAAATGGGGGGGGGGTAGACTTTTCAATCCTTTACAATCTGTTTTGTGAAAGAGAGTTCTTTATTCTGTAAATACGTACAGACATGATGCAAGAAAATCGTCCAAATGGATATTTCCTTTAAACGGTACCTAAAATGTTTTCACAATTACAGTATTTCATTTACTTTGTACAAGGAAATAAGAAATGCTTTTATATCTGTTGCTGGCATATTGTGTATTACTAATATATGGATTTGAGTAATTGATAATTTTAGTGATCCTTATAAATACATTCTTCATGAAGATATATGCAATCTTCAGTATTTGGTGGGCTGATTAAGATCTTACTCAGTATTTGCTAATGGGAAGTCCAACTGTATTTATACTTTTCTTATTATCTATATGTACTTACATTAGTATTCATTATTACATAATTTTTTCTTTTTTCAGTTAAAATGAATATGGATTTAGAGACAGTAAAGAAGGAAATACGAAGTATACTTCTCACCTTCCAGAAAGGATGCTCATTGACAGAATTTAATCGTGTCTATAAAGATATGCTTGGTTGTAGATTACCGTTTAGAGACTTCTCTTTTCAATCAGATGTTGAATTTTTAAAATCAATGCCTGATGTTTTGTCATTGAGGCCAGACAGATCTGGAGACTATATTTTAAAAGGAATTGCTGATGAGAAGTCTCAGCATATTCAAAATCTTGTTTGCAAGCAAAAGCCCAGCAAACAGAAGGCTCCTTCTCGTTGTAGAGCTATTTCAAATTCTAAGATAACGTCAAGTTTTAAGACTTCTGCAGTTTCAAGTTCCTCTCTAAGTAATACTAGCATTTCCAAGCCTCCTTCAAACAGCAGGCGTATATTTAGTGTTCCTCCACGTTTTAATTCTTCTAAAAAAATGGCCCAAGATCATATGCAAGAAGCAGTTGAACTTGTTTTGAGTTTTCCTGATGGTCTTCTTTTAAGTAACTTCATGGCAGATTTTGAAAAGTTGTATGGTAAAAAATTTCCATTTAGGTCTCTAGGCTATGCTACTTTGGATAAATGTCTTGAATCTATTCCACACCTTATTCTGGAACCTATAGATAATGACACTTTGATTTATCATGTATCATTTATTGAGAATAGTAGTAGAGCACAGAGTGATATACCTGAATCATTTCTGACAGATAGAGAATTTATGCACAAAGAAAAAAACAGGCAAACTTCTGTGTCTGATAAATCTGAAAATTATAATTCTGTGACAGATGGAGAATCGATGCACAAAGAAAGAAACGGTGAAACTTCTGTGTCTGAAAAATTTGAAAATTACAATTCTATGACAGATTACACATTAAATGGTGAGTACTTCAAAATATATATTTTTCAAATTGCAGTTATGGAGAATTATTAAGAATATTTTATCTGCCAGCCGTCGCAGTTTTTCAAAGATTTTCCACCCTCCTGCTGGATCATAAAATCTCCTGGTTTTTAATTTTTTAGCTTTTATTAAGGAAATTTTTTCCAGCAATAAATGAAATTTATTGAATTTATGAAACTTAAACTGTACAAATGCAATTACACCATCCCCAGTGATCTCCAGATTAGTTTTTGCTAGTAAATTTTGTTTCATCTGAATAGCATTTTTTAAAATTATATTTTAGGATCTTTTTAGTATTAAATATTATTTATATTTTCTTATTAAAATTAATTTGGTTTGAATTGTCGCAATTCACTGCAGACATTTGTAGAACTTTATAAAGACTCAAGCAATGTTTAATCAGTTAATATTTCTTAGATTTTGTTTCACCTTTATGTATGATACATTATATAGTTTATCTATGCAAATACATTGTATATTGATTAATAATTTTATTTTCATTGTTTTAAAAGTACTTTAGTAAATAAAAGCTTTCTTTCCTTACTTGGGATTTTCTTAGTATAAAAATATTTAAAATTGAAGTTAAACAAAAAAATATTAAATTTGGAATAGCTAATTAAATATTATAATATTTTATAATCGTATACATAGTTTAATAATTTTAATCATGCATTATAAAGTGAATTAAGTCAGTTTGGAGATTTCAAAGTTTGCAGCTATATTATGTATACAAAAATTAAAACCATGCCTTATTGATAAATAGCGGATTTTTATTTTAAGTATCAAAATTGGGCATTAAAATGTATGCAGTATGTAAAAACAAAATGGTATTAGCAATTTTTTTCAATATATAACAGTTATGAACTTTTAAATGTTTTAAAAAATGTATTGCTAATAGCATGACCAAGTATCTAATTGCATAGAATTGCTCCAAAAGGTGCAAAGTGTATCTATGCATATGTGTATATGTGTTCATGTATGTATGTACATATGCATGTATGTATGTGTGTTTATAAACACATATATATGCACATCCATCCATACATACATTTCTGAATCCGGTCCTGAAAGCAGACGAGTACCTTGACTTTAAATTATATCAGCCATATTTAATAATATGATTGTGATTAATATAAGATATTTCTAATGTCGTATATTAATGTACCTGGATGCAATTTTTTTTTATTTCTTCATTTGCTTTTTATTTTAATACTTTATAATGCCTGATCTGTTTTGCTGTAATAAATTGAGCTAGACATTAGCAGACTGTTTAGAGAATTATCCCTAAATCTTAAAGGCACAACAAAGTCAGGAGAAGGGTGGAAAGGACCCTTTATTAACTCCAATAAAGTTCAGTGATGATATCAACTTGTGCTTGCAAAAGCCAACACTTTTGATTTAACTCAAAAGATAATGACTGAAATAAATTAAATTTAGGCCTAACGCCTTCACAGGTTAGTTACCGTGCAGGCTGGCTCTGGCTCAAAAGTTGACATAAACAACTGTAATGGCAAGAATACTAATAATATAGTAATCATATAGTAATAATATTATAATAATGGCAAGAATACTAATGGCATACTCTAATGGCAAGAATACTACTCAATGTCACAGAAGTGTAATCACCAGGAAATCAAAGCAATGTGGCCTTCAGGCAAGCAGAACAAGCTTTGAATTCACCTTCCAACACCTTCCCTTGAGTACTCACTTCTACCTCATTTGAATACATGCACAATACATCATTCACATTCTGGCCAGAAAGTGCAAGATAAAAGCAAGAGTGGTAGGGAAGGCTGCTTCAACATTAAATAACTGTTAATTACATTAAATAAATCCTTACAGCTTTAAATATATACACAGGCATATGAATATATAAGTAGTGAAATAGTTGGCTTTATTTCTTGTCAGCTAGCTTTCTAATATTAGATGATATGTATATTAAGGCATGTATACATTAGAAAGAAAATTTGTATTTAGTTCATTTAGGCTTAGAATGTTCTCGATTTTCTTTTAAGAGCTTTCAGTATTTTTCTGTTAATGGGAAGCCAGTCGCCAAAAGTGCTAAATGGGGTAGCCTATTTATATTACATCGTCACTACCTGTTCAGTGTTGAATGTTCACGACCTCTTCAGTGTTTAATGTGTGCAGTGCCAAGGCTGTAATATTACATGTAATGCCAAATTTGTACAATTTTTTTTTTTTTTTTTTTTTTTGACAAAATCATTAACACAAATAAAAAATGTTTGGCATTATGCACATCAACCATTATATGTCTTATGAAATACATTATTGTTATTACAAGTTAGTTTTTTTCTTGAAGTTCGTTATGTCTTTGCATATCATTAGCAGCTATGCCATCATCTAGTTGAATTTTGCACCAATGATTATGTTTGGCACTAAGTGATTATTCGTTAACTGAAAAATACTAAGCTTTCTCAGTTTTTCTTTTTTTTTTTTTTTTTTTTTTCGTCAGTTACTTTTTCTAAACATTTTTTCAGTTATAATCATCTGGTAATTAATATTAAAACAGGCATTTTTTTATGACAACATTTAATTGACTTACAGAATCATGAATTAAAAATTTTCAGTCGTATATTACTAGTAAATTGCTTTATTGTTCTTACAATTGTCTACTGATTTATCAGTTATTCATTCCCAGAAACAGAGTGCAGATATTACAGTATTCCCATGCAGTAAATATGTTCTCATTTTCACAGCTGTGATGTAGCATTACTACGTTATATACAGTCACTGCTGTATTTAAGGGTGAGCTGAAGAGGCAAGTTAAAGCCATCTTGAGAGGTTGGTGGAAACAAAAAAGGGATGGGAGACTCTTAAATTCATCCTTCCAGTGATTCTTTTTCAAAATTGGAAAGAAGTTGGACAATTTGTTTTGTTATCTGTAAGGTGCCGAAGGCTTAAGCCAATTGGCTGTGATAAAATTTCTGAACATGATCTAATGTTACTTTAGGGCAAACGAGATAATGCACTACATACTTTTATTATTTAATTGTGAAGTTAGGTTTCCTTTACCCTTCTTCTCAGAGTTGGTTTACACTGTGTAATTTTCCCCTCTCTATTATTAATCGTAAAATTAGAGAAAAAAGGTGGAGAAATTGTATGTACTAGCCACTGAATTGCTAGGATATGATGTTTGTGGAAAATAAAAGTACGTTAATTTATCCTGTTAAAGAAAGCATAGATACTTTGTAGTATTGTGTTATAGATGCTGAGTTACTTCCCATACTTCATGAAAACTCATTTGAGTACTGGACACAGACGACGTGACAGAATGTTGAACGAACTTTTAACTAAATACAAAAATATTACATGTATTGAACCATACAACCACCTTTGTGACCCCTGCCAGAAAAAAACAAAAAGGTATTAAAAAGGGCATTGTTGTGAAACTTATGACTTCCTGAATTTAATTTCCATTGTCAGTTAGATCTTACTGACTCCCAGTCTCGGCCAGATATAAAATACAAATTTATTATGTTGCATCAAGATCATCTCACTATTTTTTTATAAATTTTGAGTAACAGTTTTTTAATGGCACTCTTTCGTTAATTTTTCAAAATAACATTTGTATATTTGAGGAATGAACATCTTTTAAATAATAACATTATCATAACCTTTTTTTCATGCTTAGCCTAAAGAGCATTTGTTATTCTTTAGAATGCCTAGGTATTAGTATATACAGTGCCTAGGTAAAGTGTGTAATAATTCTCATATTTCACACTTTGCCTAAAAACGTCTGGCATTATATACAGTGCCTAGGCATTCTGTAGAATGACGGCTTTTCATGCTTTGGTGGTAATATCACTCTGTTTTCCTTTGAAGGAACCCATTGTTTGTTTTGTGTAATTTTTTCACATGATTAAAATATGCGTGTTTAATTAATTTTACATTTCAGGTGATAAAGAAAGTGTTCAAGCTTTAACTTTCTTCAAAGGAAACCTGGGTCATCTCAACTTAAGCTCCAGATCTGAGGATAGACCAGCACTTTCAGAGAATATGAGAAAGAAATGTCTAAAGGTGATTTTTCATTTTATGAAATACTTTAAATATATTTTGATAATAGGATGCATATTTTTAATATACAATGTTTAAAAAATAATTTAATAATAAAATAAGATAAGTTTTATTTGATTTCTGCTTTCAAGAATTAGGAAATTATGAAAAAAAAAAAAGGAATTGGGATTTTAAATTATATAGTTCAAAGTTGTTAATACTTTTGTTTTATATTTCTTCTTATATGAGTATATGTGAAGTAATATTTATACAGGGTGCGACATGTAAAACTGGCTCATTGTAGTATCATGGTATATTGTGTTTTTGGCGACAATTGAATGATTTTTAGCTTCCTACCAAGAGATGATGTGTTGAGCTAGGTTTGGGATGTGCAGGTGCACGAGTAAAGCAGCTGTATCCAGTGAAACCTGCCCAAACTAGTTGAGAAGTAGGTCTCGTGTGAAGCTGGGTGAATCACTAATGCTCATCATGAATGAGAAGGTATGGTTCCACTTGTCTGGGTATGTTAATTCCCAAACCAACCAGTACTGGTTGACAGAAAATCCTCATACAACCCACCAGGAACCCTTGCTTGATGAGAAGATTGGTGTATTTTGTGCCATTTCTACCGCATGCTTTATGGGGCCCATATTCTTTGAGACTGGGGTCAACAGTGCCATGTATTTGGAAATCTTGGAGGATTTTTATTTAAACTTGACAGAAGAGGAGAGTTAGTTATGTTACTTTCAGCAGGATGGTTCAACACATCAAGTTGCACATCGAATGCATCATTGTCCCACGTGCTTGAGATGTTTGCACTAATGAGGCCAACCAGCAAAGAATTGTGGCCTGCTCTATCACCAGATTTATTCACTTGTGGGGACTGTTAAAGGAAAGAGTATACGAATCAAATCCACACACAATTGGGGAACTCGAGACCTCTACCCAGGATGTCATCAGTAGCATCACCACAAAAGAATTGAGAAGTGTATATATGAATCTCCCCAAACGTGTGTTGAAGTGGATGGAGGACACTTGCAGCACCTACTATAAATGTGATTAATCATATTCAAAATATTTCATTTCATTTTATGCGTGGACTTTGTTTAATCATTGATTATGTTGATCTTCTGATGTCTCATTAAGGGACGGGCTGGTTTTATGTGCCACATCCTGTATTTTATATTCATTATTCCATCAGCAGATTAGCTTTTTGATAAAATGATTTGATTTTAAAATGAGCGTTTTAATTTTAAATTAAAGATATATTTCTGGTAATTTTCTTAGAAATTTTATTATATTTTGGTAGGTTTTTCAAATTAATAATATTTACCATCCCAAGAATTTAATTTTTATGCTGATTTTATCTTTTAACATTAGTCTGTAGTAATTGTCACATGTTAAGGTCAACTAATGTTTTATCAAAATAATAGTTTGTAATCCTTCTGTATAATTTTTGTTTCTGATTGATGTGTTCCTCTTTCCCCTCAAAGAGGTCCTGGAAAACAAGGCATGTTATAAAATCCAGATACAGATTCCAAATTTTTAGTTTATTTTCAAACCTTTAATTTTTTTCCCAACATTTTATTGATAAGTATGGCCTGCTATGTTAAATTTAATTTATTTAAATCGTGAATAATCACAACAGGAAACTCAAAATCACATATCTGATCTTTATCTTTCCAAGGCTGGAAAGAAGTTATTTTTCAGCTGTAAGAATAACTGGTACTTTTGCATTATCTGTCCAACCTTAATGCAGAGTCACAAATCGCTGGTGACAAAATTTTTGCCAACCTCATACAGGGAAACAGTAACCATTTTAAAAAACTGCTGTGCACTGAAAAGTATACCTTGAACAAAAAAAATGGGACTGTTCCATATCTCCCGTTACTGGATCGATTGTCAAAATTTAACTTGCATTTTCTATGTCTCCAAAGTGCGACTTAGGATATATATTAGATTTATATTTTGCATTGTTCTAATATAGATATTTTGACTCAAAATCGTACTTTTGTTTAGTATGCTGTTTGGCAAGGAATGCAGGTTCGTGTCCACAAGTGTATATCTTTCTTATTGTTAGGCCAAATGAATTTTAATGTCATTATAGTTGATTTTATTCCCGGATGTGTTAAACCATGAATTCATTGACAAACTTGTTTTCTGAAAGCTTGAGGAATAGGCTGCTGAATAGTTTTAGTTGATGTATCACATCACAAATATTTCCCCGAAGATAGAGAACATTGCTTTAAACTTTAGGAAATAGTGGTTTGCAAACTCATCAGTTCTCCATCAAGGCTGTTCATCAGCTATTTTATCATAATCTATCGATGAAATTTCATTAACTCTTGATAATGAATTGGCTACAGTGTTATTATCACCTTTTACATATTTGATATCAGTCAAAAACTGAGAGATATTATGAAGTTGGCAAGCTTGTTTAGGTGCTGCCTTGTCAAATTTTTGATGAAAGATGAATAGGGTTTCTGGTCTGTTTAAATTGTAAGTACTCTTTCTTCTAGGTAATACTTGAAGTATCTAACTTAACACTTCTATCATAGGTGCTATATTTTTGCTGATTATCACTGAATTTTTTAGAAAAAATGCTATTTCCAAGATAAGTTTTCGTATTGTTGCAGCACTGAGCCAATTGTCGTATCTGAAGCATCTGTAAATAACACCAGAGGTAATTCAGAATTAGGAAAAGGCAACAGTGCAGTGTTCACCAGGTCATTCTTGCACTTTTCAAACTGTTTTTCAACTTCTTCAGTCCATTGAATGTTATGTTTGTCCTTCCTTTTAGCTCCCTTAAGATAATTCATATACAGTCAAAAGTCGTCAATTCGGACATCCATAATCCGGACCTCAAAGCTACAAACTTTCTGCGCATGCGTCGCGTTCACGCATGTGCACAGGCGTTTACGAGGGCGCGTAAGACCCTTACGGCTGCGAATATGTTTGTGCGCATGCGTGTTTAATGTGTAACGGAGTTATACGCTAAGCTAAAGTTATCTAATTCAGTTAATGTTGCAGATTGCGTTGTTCCTTAATCTTCGAAATGGATCCGGCTTATTATTTTTTGCAGACTGTTAGAGCAATTTTATAAAAGTAAGCTTGAACTTTCGATTATGTCAAATAGAATTTCCGATATATATTTACTACAAAGCGAAAGTATGTTTTGAAATCCGAAATCTGTTTATCAATTTCACGCTGCTCTGCGGCAGAGGGGGGGGGGCAGAAACATCATTATTAGATTATGATAGATTAGAAAGATTATGTCAAAGAGAATTTCCGATATATATTTACTAATATGTAATTTGTATCTACAAAGCGAAAGTATGTTTTGAAATCACGCCGCGGATTGGAAGTTGATCTGTCAGCACTATCCTTATCCTCAGGGCAGATGTTTTTATTTTATTTGGTTTATAATTCCGTACTAAGTGTAGTATTTCATTTCGATGTACTCCGTCTTTGATATGATTTAAATCAAGTTCCTCGTCATTATAATTCGCTTCCCATAGTGAAGAAAGTGACCCAGAGGTTATTGAAAACAAAAACATTTCGATTGACAAATTAGTCGGTATTCTCAACACAGCAATTATAGGACTTGAACAGCAGAACTTTGTAACTAAACAAGAAATTATGTCTGTTTAATAGAATTAAAGAGAAAGTATTATCACATGAAACGAAGCAACTTACATTGAAAGAAATGTTTAATAAAGTAAACAAATAAATATTAAGCTTTTTCTTTTTGTAAATTTTGATACCCTTTAGATCATAATTGTTCTTTATTTCATACATTACGGTTTCATATTTTTAATTTTGTAATTTCTGCATGCCATCTTACCAGATTTAAACTGATGATCTATAATCCGGAATCGCCGAAGTCCCGATGAGTCCGGATTAACGACTTTTGACTGTACTAATGCTCAATTCTTTGCTGGTTCGTTTAGATAACAATAATAAAAATGAAGTATTCCAAGAAAAGTTCTAAGTTTGTAAATTGTTTCTGGTCATTTGTAGTTGGTAATAGCTTGAACTCTTTCTGGCAAAGGACGGGAACCCTCATCTGTAATTAGGTATCCTAAAAACTCAATTTGTTGAATAGCAAACATAGATTTTCAAGTATTATTCATAAACCAAAGGTATTTAGTCTTTTGAAAACTAGTTTAAGGTGATTTTCATGTTCTTCATAAGTACTGGATACAATAAGTATATCCTCTAAATACTGAAAAACGAATTCTAATCCTCTAAAGACTTCGTGAATAAATCTATTTAACCTCTTCTGCAATGGGAATTTGAAAATAAGCTTTGAATAAACCAGTTTTAGAGAAAATATTTGTGCCTTGAAAATATATGATGAAAATCTTCAATATGAGAAAAAAGGTATCAGGTGTCATTTTCAAATGACGGTAGTCCCCGCAAGGCCAATATGAACCATCCTTTTTGGTAAGAAGGTGCAAGGGGCTTGATGGGCTTAATCTTTGAGAGTTTGATGGAGGAATTATTCCATTGTCAAGCAAAAATATAAAGTCCTCTTTAGTTATAGCTAAGCGTTTTGGATCGAGCTGTCGTACCTTTGAATTCACAAGTTGACTATCAGTCATAATAAAATGTGTAACACCATGTTTAATTTGTGTAGGAGAAAGGTTAGGTTTAGAAATTTCAGGATATTTTGACAACAAATCAAACATTTTTATGAATTTATTTAATGTGCTTATTACTTGAAATAGCAGCGACATCACACTGGACACTAAGTTGTGTTATGATTTCAATTAATTTTTTCTTTCTTGTATTGATAAGCAAGTTATATTTGTGAAGAAAATCAGCTCTTGAAATAGCTTTTGTGACATCAGCAATTATGAATGGAAACTGAAAATCAGGAGTGGACGTAATCCCAAATCAAGAGTTAGTGTTTTTATGCCATAGGTGGAGATATGTGTGCCATTAGCTGCATACAGTTTGTGTTCAGTTTTGCATTTATTCTGAGAAGTAGCTGGAATTTTGCTTGCATCAGCTTCACCATTGTTACAAGAAAGTGCAAATTTAATCTTTGGTCACAAACAAGTAAACACAGTTTGTGACAATCCTTTTCATTTTCTGCAGAAGAGTTTACAGCTCAACCTATTGCAGATTCATGTTTTCCTGGTTTTGGGAGTTGTGGTTTACCCAAGCACATGGAGGCCGGCATTTCTCTGGAATGTATTTTGCTCCAAATCGAAAGTGATAGAAACACAATTTGCCAATTGGATCATATCGTCTACAAGATCATGAACGGGAATTACATGAATCTGAGTTGTGTTTTTTGTTCTGAGTTGAATCTTGTGTGTTTTTTGTTCAAGAGAGGCAATTTTTTGCAACAAATCATTTACGGGAACAAAAGAGGCCTCTCTAATTACTTCTGGTTTCTGATTCATATCACTAATTTTATCTGCCATAGATGCTGACTTAGTTACATCTTAATCGCTAACCAATAATATATTTTTAATATAGTCAGGTAGCTTCTCAAGCCATAATGTTTTGATTAAATTTTCAGACACATCTGTAGCAGCAACTGATCTCAGTTTCTGCTAAAGTTGGCTTGGTTTCATGCCTTCAAGCTCAATACCAGTTATCAATCCGTACATTTTCATTTTTCTTAAATAAATGTAATAATCTAGTTTTAACATCTGACTATTTTGTGGCGCTTCTGTTTGTTACAATATCCAAAATATTTTTTATGAAGTTAGGTTCAAGTTGGGAAACCAAATAATGAAATTTCGTTTCTTCTGAAACAATATTACTGATTTTGAACTGTGCTTCAACTTGAAAAAAAAACATATTTTTGGTTTATCAGTCCAAAAAGGAGGTATTTTTTCGCTCACCTTATGAAGTTCCGGCAATGCATCGATTCTTTCTCAGCAGTTACAGAAAAGTCATTTGAAAAATAAAGAATATCACTAAATGTAATTTTGGCAACCGATATTAAAACTTAATTATAATTAGGAACAGCAAGAATCACTAACAAATAGAGGCACACCAGCGGCCGAGTGGTAAAGGCGCTGAACACTGGTATTTTGGTCAAGATTCAAATCCTACGAACGGTCTGGCTGCATGGGCGTTTTCGTGGTTTTCCCCATGTGTAACGTGTATTAGAGCCAGTTTCTTTTCCCTTAGAAAGTCCTCCACGAAGGCATCCCTCCCTTTAGACAGATAGCCCTCATGTGCTTTGCCATAATTAAGTAATCCAATCCACTAACAAATAGTTTACTACTTTTATTTTTCAGCTATCAAAATTAGCTGCTATTTAAATAACACTCGCAAGAGAATCAACATTCGAAAACCAAAGTAATCATGAATCACTACTTGTTGCCATTCAGCATAAAAGAAATATAAATATTAACAAAACATGAAAGGTAATTTTATGAAATAATTAAACAAATGCAAAAATATAAAGTACTCGAAATTTAAAATAATTATTACTCATTCAATAGCTGGGCCACTACATAGCCAGGTCCTTTCCTTAAAATCAGCCCAAAGAACTTTGTTTCTTCTTTTTTCTTAGGATGTTTTCAAAATGTGATATTGTTTGTCATTCCTGATAATGCTGTTACAACTTGTCTGAGATGGAAATCCTCTGCAGAATTTTTGATATCCATTCATTTGAAAAAGGTTTTCTTCATTAATGAAATTAGGCTTTCTCTGCTTCCTTCTCTTCTGAGCCTGAAGATGGTACTGCCTTCTTAATCTTGTGCGCTTCCTTCTCAAGTTCCTGCAGATCCTCAATGTTCAGTTCTTTGTCTCACTATACTAACTCCTCTACATAATCATCACTCTTATTCATATCCATGGACTTACCAAAAGAGAACGTATATAGGTCTGAGGGTTTTTCTGTTACTCAGAGAGATATTTTTCTTAAATAGTAATGGTGAAGGTATTATCCATGTTGCTGTACTTTCTGGATAACAGATAGACCCTCTATTTCAGTCATTGTTTCTGGCCACAAATTCCTTCAAGCAGAGTTCGTTGTTTTGATGGAAACTTCCTACTGCTTTGTCAATAAGTATTATGCATTGAAAAGCAGTAAAGTTATCTTTTTAAAATTCTTTTGAGATTAATTCTGTGCCAGAGGTCACTTAAAGCACTTCTGAAATAGTAATTTAGTGTAGAGTTTCTTGAAATTACTAATAACCTACTGGTCCATAGGTTGAATGAGATAAGTTGTGTTAGGGACAGAAACATTAGAGTGATGAAATCCAGTTTCAGCAACATGTAGTCTTGCAAATTTCGAAGGTGAGCTGGAGCATTGTCTATTATGATTTTCTTCTCTTAAATATTTTTTTACACTTGCTATATCACATGCTGAGATACTATTCTCTTATTACTCCAGCCTTGTTGCTTAACTCTTTTGCATCGAAGTCGCCCCAAACACCCGAGAATTCAGACATCGGCTGGACGCCCGAAATGCCTGAATAATTTCCTACCCAGTGCTTTCCCCCATCACGTTACTGCATTACTCATTGCTTTCAGGTGTTGTTAAATCACATGTCAATCATTCTTTTGAAGCTACTAAAAGTAGCTTCCTTGTTTCCTTTGTTTACTGCCAGTGTTTAGCTTTTGATGCCCGAAGTTGCAATCCCTTCCCAAGCGGGAACTTCACACAGTGTCAAAGCGTCGAAGAAAGAAGTTTTCGCTTTACTTAAGTAAGGCTATTGTTAGCGCTGTAGTATTCAACTTGTCATGGGGGAAGGAAAAGCATTCCAGGAGAAATTCTTAGATACGGGCGTTTTCGATGTTTGGGGAATTGAGATTTTGCCCTCTCTCGATGCGAAAGAGTTAACCTCCACATCACAGGTAACTGAATTTTCTGAACGTTATGTTTCTTAAAGGTCCTCAGATTTTTCAGAGTGATAGATTAATACAAACTTACTTTCATTGCTGCAGAACAAAAAAATAAGCCAGTCCTTTATTAACTTTTGCCCTGGCAATGCCTTCTCTTCTAAGTATAGTTTCTGTGAGACATCTTGCAAAACAGTCCAGTTTTATCACAAGAAATTTGTTGGGAAATGAAACCATCAGCCTTTATAAATTCTCTAAATAACTGGCATCACCTTTATCAGCACTTGCTCCCTCTGTGTCTCAACAGCACTGTGAATGCCAGTTCTCTTCTTAAAATTATGAAACTTGCCTAGCTGATTGTAACTATTTCACCCTCTGTACTCGTTCCTGCCTTGTTTTTCACAAGATCAGCTTGTATCAGTTTTGCCTTTTGGGTAATTATTGCCTTTTATATGCTGTCACCAGCAGGCTTTTTTTCTGTTATCCAGATCACAAGCAATTTCTTAACATGCTCCAAAGTCTTTGATCTTTGTGTGTTAGTCAATTTCATCCCCATTTGCAATGTTAGCCAATTTAAAAACATCTTTGCTTTTCGCAATTGTGGATACCTTGTTTTCAGCATATATGCAATAGCCAAGTTCTGGATATGCATGACACTTTCATAGTTTTCAATAATATCTTTTTTTCACATTCATTGTGATCTTGACCATTTTCTTCATAGCTTTACTCTTCTCATTAACTTTCTTAAAACTCATTGCTAATGAATTTACAAAACATTTACGAGGGGGGGGGAAACCCAAAATCTCATGAAGATTTAATGTAGTAATTGTTTGCTGAATGCTTACACAGGTAGTTTACCAAAATGTGCTTTTGTACTTTCTCACAGCCAGCATTCGTCAAAAACAAAATATTTTGAAAAGTTCACTTGACTCACCCCCCTACGTGAAGGTATTAACCATGTTGCTGTAGTGACTGCCACAACCTAGATATACCAATGCGAGCAGTTCTTGTGGTAGACTGACTGTAGCATTGTCTCAAAGGAGAATGTACAAACATATGTTGTGTTCTAAAGAATAGGTCTAAAAAATTTATGTGCATAAGCTTGGACATATTTTAAAGTGGATGTATACTGAGGTACTGCTGTATAATGAAACAAATTGCATTTGACAGTATTTAGAATTTAGCTGTATGGATAAAAACTATGTTTTATTTACTGTCTAAATAAAATTTCAAATATTTTGTTAGCTAAAATACTTTCTTTTAAGGAGCTTGGCATTTAGAGGCTGTTAGCTCAGCATGATGGCTTGGATACAGGTACTAATTGTGGTGTTTTTATAGTTTGGTGCATTAATATCTACTGGGTGAATATCCATTCCAATTAAGATGTGATGTAGACTAGAAGAGAAACACGCTAATGTGACAATCAAAATCGTAAAAAACAACCTTATATTTAGCGTAGGTATAATGAAACACTCAATCGATTTCGAGGGCAGCTAAAGGTCCCTCCTCATCAGGAGAAAGAAATACATAGAAAGAAGAAAAAAATAGGAGAAGGAGTCACAGAAACACGTGGTGCTTATCAGCACTGCACGTGGTTATAACTAGATTTTTAATCAGAGTTGCACTGGCCGCCTACTTTTACTGAGCCAGACTGTCTGATCGAGCATAAAGAAATATAAGCGAAGTTAAAATAGGGAAGGGCAAATGCACCTTACGCTCAAAATCTGAACTTCAAATAATGGAAAGCAACCACTGAACGGATTTTTATACCCTCTGGTAGTACCAAGCGCGAGGAGGTAACGCCATCTATCGGCAAAATAATTGAATTAAGATAGTAGAATTTTAAAGGCATTAGGAAGGACTGGATTGGACTTAAAATCATTAACTAAACTTTCTAAATTTTTGTGAATGTGAAAAGCCTCAAGAAAATCCAATTCACCTATGGAAGAAGCCTTTTGGATGATTTTTGCAGACCCAAAATCAAAATTATGGTTAAAAGTCCAGCTATGATACGCTATTGAAGACTTGTTAATTTCGCCTTTTTTGACATAAGATTCATGTTCCTTGATACAAAACTTCAATGCTCTTTTTGTTTGGCCAATATATCTTAAACCACACTGACATGATATACTATAAATTCCCCAAGAATTCAAGACAGAAACGCAATCTTTTAGAATCGAAGGGTGAATTTTATTAATAGGGGAGAAACCGACTTGAAAATTGAATTTCTGGAGAATCCGTGCAATTTTATAGCTAACAGAAGGATAAAATGGAAGCACGACAAGGTCATTAATATTATTTCTAACAGTGGAATGTCTTCTTTGATGGGAATCTGAAAATTTTTTGACAGCTTTATCAATAATCACGGGAGAAAATCCACGGTCAATCGCAACTGCTCTCAAATAATTAAGTTCATTGGTAAGCAATGAACCAATGAATTATTTATTACTGGAATTTAAAGACTAGATTCGAAATGAGAGGAAAAAAAATGTTAGTCAACAATAAAATGAAGTATAAGCAAACCTGAGAGAGTATTAATAAATTAAGAACATGGCAGCTAGATGGAACGTTTGTTACTTGCAGAAAACGCCATTTTAAGATTGCCAACATTTCAGTATTATTGCCGTTTTAATGGTGTTTATATTTACTGGTCTCTCTGCAGAAGTGCTTCCTGTCGTTGATTCTAAGAGAACAAAGATAATGTCAAGCATTTTGGGTCACAAAATCCTTCTCAGAACTCTGTTGGTAAAGATTTTAAGGATCATTTATTGAATGTATAGACAATTTACTACAGTCAAAAGTTGTTAATTCGGACACCCATAATCCGGACCTCAACGCTACAAACTTTCTGCGCATGCAAACTGTCTGTTTGCGTCATGTTGACGCATGCGCGTAAGACCTTTACGGTTGCGAATATGTTTGTCCGCGTGCGCAAAATACGTTTACGAGTGCACATTTAACGGACAGTTTAAGCTAAGCTAAAATTATCTAATTGTTTATTTCAGTTAATGGTGCAGATTGCGTTGTTCCTTAATCTTCGAATTGGATCCGGCTTATTATTTTTTGCAAACTGTTAGAGGAGTTTTATAAAAGTAAGCTTAAACTTTCGATTATGTCAAATAGAATTTCTGATATATATTTACTAATTTGTAAAGGATTTACAAAGTGAAAGTATATTTCAAAGTTCATTAAACAAAAAGTGGAATTGCTGCAAAAAATGGATAAAGGCATATCCTTTGTTTATCTAAACTTAAATGTTTGTTTATCTACTTTTTAAACTTTGTTTACTACTTTTTAAACTTTACTTTTTACTTTGTTTATACTACTTTTTAAACTTTGTTTATCTTTAATGCCGCAGCGGACACTATCAATTGGAAGTTGATCTGTCAGCACTATCCTTATCTTCAGGGCAGATGTTTTTATTTTATTTGGCTTATAATTCCTTATTAAATGTAGTATTTCATCTCGATGTACTCCGTCTTTGATATGATTTAAATCAAGTTCCTCGTCATAATAATTCGCTTCCGATAGTGAAGAAAGTGACAGAGAGGTTATTGAAAACGAAAACATTTCGATTGACAAATTAGTCGGTATTCTCGACACAGCAATTATAGGACTTGAACAGCAGAACTTTGTAACTAAACAAGAAATTATGTCTGTTTAATAGAATTAAAGAGAAAGTATTATCACATAAAACGAAGCAACTTAAACAACTTAATTGAAAGAAATGTTTAATAAAGTAAACAAATAAATATTAAGCTTTTTCTTTCTGTAAATTTTGATCATAATTGTTCTTTATTTCATAAATTACGGTTTCATATTTTTAATTTTGTAATTTCTGCATGCCATGTTACCAGATTTAAACTGATGATCTATAATCCGGAAAAATCGATAATCCGGAATCACCGAAGTCCAGACGAGTCCGGATTAACGACTTTTGACTGTAAAATTCTTTTCATTTCAAGGGCCATTCTGTTAGTAGTTATCATATCCAGCACTTATTCATATGCATATTTCAGATTCTGATAATTGGAGGGTTAAGTGAAAAATCATTGTCTATATTAAAATGTATTTTTTCCCCTCATGCAAAGGTAATTTAGCTAGTCCTAAAAACTGGCACTTTATGTGCTGCCTATGGCTGGAGCTTGATTGATATCATATTTTTGAATCATAACCATAGAAAACTGCTGTAACTTATAGAGATGTATCATCAGCATTCTATTTAGGCAGGGCCAGATTTAGACTTGATAAGGCCCTAAGCTATTTGAGATATGGGGCCCTTTGTAACTCCAGATATTATATGTCAGTGTCAAATATGATTTTCGGATACCTAGAGGGATTTTTGGGGGTCCCCAAGAAAGTGGAGTTATAGCTTGTATAGCTTATACGTAAATCCTGCGCTGTATTTAGGTGTTTATTTAGTAGAGCTGAAAACAAATGGTTGTTTATATTGTGGATAAAAAGTTGCAATCATATTAACACTAACTGAAAAAAAAAAAATTCCCCCCCTTAAAAGTTTCATCTTGTGAGTGACATTATATAATTTTAATATGCAATGATAATACTATACAGTAGGATTTTCAAATTATGAATATTTTTTATTATTCAGAAATTTGGAAAAAGGAATTATAATGTATGAAATTTTTTTAATTCATCTTTATTTAATTTTAATGGATGAGTAGTAATAATGAAAATGAAAAGTAATGGCTAATAAACAGATAGCATTCTGAATGGTTTTTTTCATTATATTTAAAGTTTTTTTGGAATGTAAACAGTTTAATGAAGACAAATTTTATGTAGCTAAACATTGTAATTGAAATATAAATGTAATGAATACAATATTTATGTAACCACACCTTGCGGCAGAAACATAGTGTATGCTTTTATGTGCATGCCTATATTCTGAGTTTGTAAGTGGGATTGACATTAAAAATTCAATAAATTTTTCAGAAGTGAATGCAATAGTTAAGAGTGGTGTTAAAAATGAAAGTCCTGAGTGTGTCTTAATGTCACTTAAATACACTGAAGTGACAAAAGTCATGGGATACCTCCTAATATTTTGTCGGTCCTTCTTTTGCCCGGCGAAGTGCAGCAACTCGACAACACATGGACTCAACAAGTCGTTGGAAGTCCCCTGCAGGAATATTGAGCCATGCTGCCTCTATGGACGTCCATAATTGTGAAAATGTTGATGGTGCAGGGTTTTCGGCACGAACTGACCTCTTGATGATGTCCCATAAATGTTCAATGTGATTCATGTCGGGCGATCTAGGTGGCTAGATCATTCACTGGAATTGTCCAGAATGTTCTTCTAACCAATCGCGAACAATTGTGGCCCGGTGACATGGTGCATTGTCATCCATAAAAGTCCCATCGTTGTTTGAGTATGTGAAGTCCATGAATGGCTGTAAGTTTTCTCCAAGTAGCTGAAGGTATCTATTTTCAGTCAATTATGAGTTCAGTTGCACCAGAGGACCGAGTCCATGCCATGTAAAAACAGCCCAGACCATTATGGAACCACCACCAGCTTGAACAGTGCCTTGTTGACAACTTGGGTCCATGGCTTCGTGGGGTCTGCGCCACACTCGAACCCTACCATCAGCTCGTACCAACTGAAATCGTGACTCATCTAACCAAGTCACGGTTTTCCATTCGTTTAGGGACCAACCGATATGCTCACGAGAGTCGCTGCAGGCGATGTCGTGCTGTCAGTAAAGGCACTTGAGTCGGTCTTCTGCTGGCATAGCCCAAGGAAGACAAATTTCGTCGCACTGTCCTATCGCACACGTCCCACATTGATTTCTGCGGTTATGTGACGCAGTGTTGCTTGTCTGTGAACATTGACAACTCTACGCCAGTCGTTAAGTGCAGGTCGTCGGCCACTGCGCTGTCCATGGTGAGATGTTATGCCTGAAATTAGATACTCTCGGCACACTCTTGACACTGTGGATCTCGGAATGTTGAATTCCCTAACGATATCCGAAATGGAATGACCCATGCGTCTAGCTCCAACTACCATTCCGTGTTCAAAGACTGTTAATTCTCGTCTTGCGGCCATCACGTCAAAGCCTCTTCACATGAATAACTTGAACACAAATGAAATAAGCACTTTGCATTTATACATTTTCTACGCGATACTACTGCCATCTGTATATTTGCATATTGCTATCCAATGGCTTTTGTCACTTCAAAGTCTTTGTCACTTTTGTTCACTTTGTTGGTCTGGGCTGTTTTTGGTGTATTTTAGCTGAGAAATTTAACAAAATTAATAAAAAATTTTATGCATTTAAAAAAATGCTTCTAATCATTTTTTGTAAAACCATGTAATTATATTCTTTGCCACATGAGAAACGTTGCAAAGGTTTGAAGACTAAAATTTTCAATTTTATAGTGAAGTTGACCAATTTGTTATGAACGTATCTTAAAGTGCCATTTTAATTTTAAATAAGTGAATATTTTGTCAGATTGCGTACGAAAAAGCTTTGATATTGAAATTGTTATTGCTTTAGCCTATTCAGTTCCCCCATTTTATCTTTCATTTATAATGTTGAAAATGTTTTTGTTGTACTAATATTTCTCCTTCTCTTTTTTTTAATAGCTTCTTGAAAGGTATCCTAATGGCATGTATGCATCGAATTTCCCTTCATATTTTGAGGTAAGTTTTCATAATATTGATTATTCTGTTTAAAATGTTATGTTCATATGTTGGTTTCTCTGTGTCCGTTTATTCAAACCTAGTGTCAAGTTTAAAAATGACAATAATTCTTATAGTACATGAGAATAAATCATTTCTAGGAAACTGAAAGCAATTTTTTTCTCAACTGTCTGAATTAGCATTATTGCTGGAGTCATTGTTAAAATATGAGGAATCATCTTATAAGTTATGTATCATTGAAATTCTTCATAATAATTAGTTGTAAAAGTGTCTTTTGATTTTTAAGTTTATTGAAATGGTTAGTACAGTAAATTGTCATTAATGTACCTTCAACTTTCTCATTAACACAAGCTTTTTTTTTTTTTTTCCCTCTCTTTAAGGTGTATTGATATCCAGCATTTAAGATATTGTTTATGAAAAACAGTTTTAAAAGATGACATCTAATGAGGTTACTTATCTTAGTAAATATTAGGCTCATTGGAACTGGAAAAAAATAAAAATCACTATGAAGGAAAATCTTAATCTTCTATAGATTGCTGTGAATTCTGTATGCATGCAGATAACAAAACATGTAGGCAGATGAAACTTTGGGTCCAAGAATGAAATTTAACTCCTTAACTATCAAGTTATTTTAATGATTTGGGTACATAAATTGTCATTTTTTTATTGCAAAAATCAAATGTTTAGTACAAAATAAAAATATACTTAGTAGTTAAATATTGATATTTTGAATTACATGCATAAAACTTTTAAGGTTTTGTAGCCACTGCATATTCATTTAAGGCAGCTGCCACTAAGTGTGACAGTGGTAAAGTTCGCTGCTAGTGGAGCATTATTTTCTAAAAATAAAAATAAATAAATAAAAAAAAAAAAATAAAAAAAAATTATTATTTTCTAAAAAAATAAATAAAAAAAATTCAATACCTGTAATTAGTTCAGTATTTACGTTTTGTGTGGTATAACTGGAAACAATTTTCCAAGCACAAACTAACACTCTGTACACCAGAGTCATGTTTCCTTCCTTATCTTTTTAGCATTTTCATCCTTTTTTGAACAACAAACTTTGCACTGTCTTGTAGGCTCACGTTTCTCAAGAGTGAGTGAGTGAGTGAGTGATTATGGCGCAAAAACCAGAGATGATTATGACGTGCCAAATACAAGATGGGATGATTACAATTGATGACATTAAAATTGAATAAATAAAAACAAGTAGATAAATGTATCAAATCCAAAGGATGAAGTCATATAAAAACAAGTTAAAACCACACATTTAAAATTCAAGATACAATATTTAAAACAAATTACATTAGGTGATAAAAATTATTTTCTTTCAAATAATAAAATAAATTACAATTGACCTCTCTTCCGATTAAACGGTCGAGAGGTAAGTCACAGCTATTAAAATATTTCTGGCGAAGACTATTAAAACATGGACACTCAATTAAAATATGACGAACAGATAAACAAACATTACAATTAAAACACACAGGCTCATTTTCAGCTTTGAGAAGTTAGTTATGTGTGACTCTAGTGTGACCAATTCTGAGGCGAGTCAAAAGAACTTCCTCCTTACGATTTTTGGTTGATTCCCAATGCTCAATTCTAGGTTTTACATGTCTTAACTTGTTTTGAAGCTGAACATCCCAAATTTGCTGCCATTTTTTCCGGACTTTTCCCTTGATGACACAGCAGATATCTCTAAAAGGGATAAGGCGACTAGTCAGTTCAGCAACTCGTAAGGGCGATTGGCCAATAGTTCGATTGATTCCTTGGATCTTTCCCTGGCTTAGCAATAGCAATTACAACAGCTCTCCTCCATGCACTGGGAAAAATACGCTCCTTCCACACTCTATTGTAAAGAGTGAGGAGGGCAGTCAGTGACTTATAGGACAGATGTTTTAGCATTTCGTAATTCACGCCATCAAGACCCGGAGAAGACCTATGTGTCTGCAATAAAGCTCTCTTTAATTCCAGCATAGTAAATGCTCTATTGTAAGGCTCAGATTTGGACGAGTTGAATGCAATGGGATTTATTTCAGAGTGCTGCTTGATAGAGAGAAATGCAGGTGAATAGTTTCTGCTGGAAGAAACGGCAGCAAATGTCTCACCGATAGTATTCGCAATGTCTTCTATGGAGCTAATCACTCGGCCATCTTTTTCCAAAAAGGAAAGTGAGTGGTCTTTATATATTCCGCATGCTTTTCGAACTCTTTCCCAAACCCGCTTACTAGGCGTAGAGGATGTAATTGATGACACATAGGAAATCCAAAAATTCCTTTGGCTCTGCCTCCTTACTTTTCGTGCGTTTGCTTTGGCTCTTTTAAATGCAATGAGGTTTCGCAGAGTAGGATATCTACGAAAAATACCCCATGCATTTTTCTGTTTTTTCAGTGCTTCACGACAATCGCGATTCCACCACGGTTTCGAATATTTCAGTATTTTTCCTGATGTTCTAGAAATGGAAAGCATAGCTGCCTCAATAATAGTATTTGTAACAGCTTCAACAGCATCATCGATATGCGCATCTTCTACCATTTCATCTGTGAGCTCTGCAATGGAAGAGAAGAGTTCCCAGTCTGCCCTATCGAGTATGAATCGAGGGGATCTCGACATGGGGTTTGCTCCTCTTCGTGCAAGAGATATAAAAATGGGATAGTGATCGCTGTTGTAAAGATCATTTCCCACACTAAAAGTGCAAAATGGCAGCAGAGATGATGAACAGATGGCAAGGTCGAGAGCGTGGAATGTCCTTGAAGGCTCATGGAAGTAAGTATTCTGCCCATTATTCAAGAGACAAAGGCTATGATCTTCGATCATCTGCTCAATTTGTCTTCCACGGCAATTTGTATCTTTACTACCCCAGAGCGGACTATGGCCGTTAAAATCTCCTATTATTATGAAAGGCTCAGGCAGCTGCTCTAAAAGATCATTTAAATCTTTCTGATCAATGTGCTCATTTGGAGGCAAATACAAAGAAACAAATGAAACAACAATATCAAAATTTATTTGAGTAGCGACAACTTGGAGGGATGTCGTCAAAGAAAGAACATTTGAGGGATAATCCAGTGAGGACAGGAGACCTACACCTCCACTGGCGCGTTCACCTGCAAAGTTATCCTTCCTGACGAAAGAAAACCTCCGAAGTTTTGCCTGTTGTTCTGGTTTTAGATTTGTTTCCTGTATTGCGAAGCATACAGGATGATACACATTAATTATAGATTTGATGTCTAGCAAATTTCGGTGGAAACCGCGACAGTTCCATGACACGAGGGTGGCCATTATGAATGGTTTTTGTTTTTCGTGGAAGTAGGTGCCTGGGAACTTCCAGACCCTCTTCCACTTCCATAAAGTCTGAATCCGCAGATTCAGAAATCATCTCATCAAGAGAGCTATTGCTGCGACTTCTATTTTTATTTGATGTTTTTTGTGTGGCAATTTTGGGCTTACTTTGAATAACTGTTTCTTTTTTTTGTACTATATGGGTTGCATTTTCTTTTTTCTTGTTGAATGTAGACGATTGGGTTTTATTTGGTAGGGTCTGTGTGCCTATTGAAGTTTGGGTGGCAACTGTACGAGATGATTTAACAGCACTGGCGTATGATGTATTTGGTCGAAGCTGTGTGCTCTGGACTAGTCTTCTGGCTTCGGCGTAAGAGATGTTCCTTGTAACTTTTGTAGTCTGGATTTCTTTTTCTGATTTCCACTTTGGGCACAAGCGAGAAAATGCTGGGTGGTCATCCTTGCAATTTATACACAAAGGCGCAGCGGTACAATTATCAGAATCGTGGCCAATCTGTGAGCATCGGGCGCATGTGAGGCTGCCATGACAAGACGTCTTAGAATGGCCGAAACGCTGGCATTGGAAACATCGCATAGGGTTTGGAATATAAGGTCTTACAGGAATATTTAGATATCCGGCCTTAATATTCTTAGGCAGATCAGGCGTGTTGAAGGTAAGGATCACGTGTTTCGTGTCTATCAACTTACCTTCTTTACGCATCTTGATCCGCCTTGCACCGCAGACATTTTGTTCGGATAGCTCAGAAGCGATCTCTTCTTCAGAAACATACAGAAGGTCGAATTCTGAAATTACACCCCGACAATAGTTGAGTGACTTATGTGGTGGTACAGTGACATTCGCTTGCCCAAGTTTAGTGATCTGAAGTAAAGAAGCAGACTGGGTGGCTGAGGTTGTATCAATAAGCAAGTCTCCGGAGCAGAGACGCTTTATATTTCTCGGCTCACCAATACAAGACTGGATGTATTTGTTTATTACGAAAGGAGACATCTTATGCATTTCGCCAGAAGGACTAGAGATGACTAGGAAACGGGGACTATTGTTATGATTTTTCTCATTTGTATCTGTACGTACTTTTTTTGCAGTAGACTTTTCAGAACTAGGTTGAGTGAGTGGTTTAGAAGTAGATGTTTCAGAAATAGGTTGAATGACTGGTTTAGCAGTAGATGTTTCAGAACTAGGTTGAGTGACTGGTTTAGCAGTAGACGTTTTAGAACTAGGTTGAGTGACTGGTTTAGCTGTAGACGTTTCAGAACTAGATTGAATGACTGGAGTGACTTGAGTGACTGGAGTTACCTCGAAATCTTTAATTAAGTAGATATGAGAAGAAGCCATAGTGAAAGAATAAAGATTCGGGTCCGACGGCCCCGCCCACCATGGAGCCCAACAAGGGAACACAGATTCCTGTGTTAGGGCTAGCCGGACCTATACACAAACTGAAGACCCACAGTCGGCTTTCCCGAAAGCAGGTACTCCCGAGAGCTTGACCCCAAGCCACTGACACAAGGACTAGTGACCAGCCGATTGACACCCGTGAGGACGACTAAGGTGCCTCCCGTTTAGCTGAAGCAGAGGCCAAAATAGTGTGTTGGGGACAGTACCTCGCCCCTCAACTACCAGGACCCTCCTTTCCAGCGACACCGGTCTCCACGCACGGCAAACACGTGGGCAGTTTTCTCGCCACTCAAAGACTAGACACAAGGGCTGTTCCAGTCTCTCGTGACGAGCCCCAAACTCCGTAGAGAGAAACCACGAGGGAGAAGAGAAGGGGAAAAGTTCCAGCAAAGAGGAGAGGAGACGGAAAAGAGGATAGATCACTGGGGCTCCAGGATCGTGACACTCGTCTCACCAAGAAGATGATCCCCTGAAGGGCTAGGGTACCTCGGGATTGCCACACCTGTACTCACAAAAGTGAGCCCCCTGAGGGATGTTTCTCAAGAGTAGGTGTAATATGGGACAAAGAAGCTAAATCATATATCGTCAAACGTCATTAATCCGGACCTCAGAGCTACAAACTTTCCGCGCATGCGTCAATGCATAATGCGCTCACGCATGCCCGTTTAATGTATAACGGACGGTATAAGCTAAGCTAAAATGATCTAATTATCTATTTCAGTTAATGTTGCAGATTGCGTTGTTCCTTAATCTTCGAATTGGATCTGGCTTATTATTTTTTGCAGACTGTTAGAGCAATTTTATAAAAGTAAGCTTGAACTTTCGATTATGTTAAATAGAATTCCCAATGCTGGAGCTGCCAAAGGATGTGCAAAGTGAAAGCATGTTTCGATGTCCATTAAACAAAAAGTGGAACTGCTGCAAAAAAGGGATAAAAGCATGAAGAAAGTGACAGAGAGGTGATTTGTTTCTCTAACCATTCCGAAATCTGTTTATCTATTTCACACTGCTCTGCAGAAGGGGGGGGACGTCACTGCGCACAATGAACTGGAAGTTGATCTGTCAGCACTATCCTCATCTTCAAGGCAGATGTTTTTATTGTATTCGGCTTATAATTCCTCACTAAATGTAGTGTTTCATCTCGATGTACTCCGATATAATTTAAATCAATTTCCTCTTCATTATAAATATCACGAATACACATCAAATAGTTTTCTGGTTACAATTTTCTAATTTCGACTATGTGTAATGTATGCTTTACGCTTGTGCGCGTTGAAAGAAATGTTTAATAAAGTAAACAAATAAATATTAAGCTTTTTTTTGTGTAAATTTTGATACCCTTTAGATCATAATTGCTCTTTATTTCATAAATTACAGTTTCATATTTTTAATTTTATAATTTCTGCATGCCATCTTACCAGATTTAAACTGATGATCTGTAATCCGGAATTGCCGAAGTCCCGATGAGTCCGCATTAAAGACTTTTGACTGTATAAAACGTTTCAAAGAACTGGACGCCATTTTGCAACAAAAAGTGCTGTGCACTTTGAACATAAACCTCTATCCTTTGAAACCTTCACTTAAGTGCTGTCATCAATTGAATTGAAGCCAAAATAAACTTCTCGCGATATGTATTCGGGTATAACAATACGATGCACTCTAAAAAAGATTATCCCGAGTCATATTCAGACGCGACATTTTGGAACACCAGTGTCCTGAAAAGTTGTTAATTGATTTTGCCATAAGTTAATGTGGGAAAGGCAACAGCCATTTTCAGAGTGGTGGTGCATTAAGAATTCCATGAAAGAGGAGTCAATCAATAAAATTAATAAAGAAAGAAATATCCATAATAACTTAACTTTTCAATTCTGCCACCAATTTTGATGGAGTCCACCTGTGGGGGGGAATGGTTCTAAGGGTTTCTCACCCCTCTTCCGCAACCACCAACCATCCAAGAGGACTTTCGGCTTTCCACGTATTTAGAGCGTTCCCATGCCGCATGGACACTATACATTTACAAAGATCTATGCCTTCTCTGGAATTCAAGCCCAGGCTCTTTGACACGGCAGTCAGCAATGCTAACCTTTACACCGTTTGGGTGGCACTACTGCCGTTGATGGTTAAATCGAAGCTATTGCTGTGGCTATTCAACAGCTGTCGATTTGTAGCCACTCCGTAAATGCGGTCAGATTTCAAAAGTGCATTTCAAGTTCTTTTGAATAATCAAAACAGTTCCCAAAGAATTTTAGACTGTAGGCTTTGTTTAAGTTAGAACAACAGTCTACACAGAATTTCTTTCCACTGGATTCCAGCCCACTGTGGAATTATGGGAAATGAAAAAGCTGATACATTGGCTAAGAAAGGAACTTTCATAATGAAACATATTAATCGATCGTTTTCATTTTAAATGACTAATTGTTTGTTAACCTAGAAAATTCTTAAGCAGGATATGATTCAGCGTGCTATGGGTAAGACTTTGAGGATTCTGGAGACAGAGACAATTTTCATGCCCAGTTTTCCAAGAAAGACAGCTATACCTCTATTTAGATGTCTTGACCGAACATGACTGTTTACGAGATCACCTTTGTAGAATTAGAGTGGTGGACTTCCCAAACTGTATTTTATGCGATGCCAATCAGCCTATGATATGTGAATATTTAAATAATTGTATTGCATTTTCTCGATATGAGGACATTGTTAGAAAGTACTAGAGAACCCGTGAACTGATGTCTTAAGTGCTAATGTTTGGCATTTGTAAAATAAATAAATTTCCTTAAAAAAGTCAAAAATTTTGTCAATGGTAGCATAACATTTTTTGACGTATCAGCGACTGAGTGTTTATTAAAGTTGCCACCATGTGTGTCTTTGGTGAAATTATGGTGACTAATATCTGGGAGTTAATAAGTTGCATATTCAGATTTGGCAATCTCTATCATTTTTGACGAGTACCTGTGGTATTTCTCTATGTGCAACTCTTGTTTGAGGAAATGTTAAAAAATACATGATGAATATCAGAATCGGCAAAAGCTGGAATTATTTGTGAATGTTAATAAAATGCACTTTTTGGTGGAATATTAAAGAAATATTTTTTTGAAAAAATTTAATTGTGATAGGCCATTATTTATTCATTATATATTATGCCAAATTATTTTTGTGCTTTGAATTTTTTGTGTAATATTGTATAAATGAATCTGTTTTCAGCAGTATTGTTTACTGTAGACATTTTTCTGTTTATCGGTTTGCTGCTCAGCTAGTTTAGTGATTACTGACACTGACTGCCATGCTAATGGACTCAGGTTCGAATCCCGGGGAAGGCATGTTTATTTGTAAGTGTGTAGTATGTAGGCAGCAAGGGGCATTCAAAATATACGCTGAGCCGAAAACCCTTTCGAGAGCTTGGTGGGAGACCCTTGTAGTGGCTAGTAATGCTGACTGCTGTACACCTTGCACACAAAAAAAGGGGGGGGACAGTTCTACATCTCCCATTCCACTGGACCGATTGTCGAAATTTTACTTGCATTTTCCATGTCTCAAAAGTGCAACTTTGGATATATACAGTCAAATACCTGAAATCCGCTTTGCCTCTCAAAATATAAACATTCAGTTTATAGGTTCTGGAAACCGCAATATTAAGTACGAAATATCGAAGGAAAAATACTTACCGAATGATGATGTCATAATTACCGAATAATAATGAGTCATAACGGAAATACCAAATTATTGACATCGTGATAAAAGTTTTCCCCCTCTAATCTGCACCGAGGTAAAAAAAAGCAGACAATTCACTCAACTCTTCTTTCAAGTTCAAGATTCACATTGTTGTATTTTCTGAGCTTTGTTATTTCACAAGATTATTTAGTGCTGCCTCTTTTTTAATCCGGATGTTTTTTGGATATTAAGATTTAAAAATATTTTAAATTTCAGTCCTTTTTAATACAATGACAGATAAGATACGTGCTCATGATTTTACTACTTGCAACGTCGAAAAATGTAAACACGCTGCATTGACGGTAATGCAAAAAGGGCAAATTCTGCAAAAGATGGAGGCAGGTGCTACTCCTCGGTTTATAGTAGAATCGTATAGAATTGTAACACGATTATGGAAAAATAAAGAAAAGCTGTTGAAATTTTACAGCAACAGTGATTCTAACACTGGAATCCCAAACCGGAAATCTTTGCATGGGGCAAAATCGGCAAATGTCGATACTGTGTACATATAATACAATGAATAATATATAATTAATTTATATATGTAATGAAATAATTTAATATAATAAGTTATTGCAATAATGTATATAATAATTTAATTAAATGTGTCTAATACACCTTATTTATTTTGTACTTTTAGCCCGAATATTATGATTTATCTTTCTGTCCTGAAGTCCCTAAAATCCGCACAACCTCTGGTCCCAAGCTTTGCGGATTTCTGGACTTCTACTGTATTACATTTATATATAGCATTGTTCTAACATAGGTATTGTGACATAAAATCGGACGTCTGAAGTAACATATCAATTTTTTTTTCCATATTTCAGTTCTATGGCTCAAATTATGTCATTAAATTTTGTAATTTTTGGGGAGAAATATATGAAGAAAGTAAAAAATTTATCTTGGT
Source organism: Stegodyphus dumicola (assembly GCF_044657685.1). NCBI lineage: Eukaryota > Metazoa > Arthropoda > Arachnida > Araneae > Eresidae > Stegodyphus > Stegodyphus dumicola. The sequence continues at coordinate 222,714,270 of NC_140773.1, read as the reverse complement.
GCAATTTTTTTAGTTTGCACCAAGAATAACTAATTCTTTTGGTGAACTTCTTAATTTATAGGAACGTATTTCCTTTTCTTTTTTCATTGCACACATGGGAAAAGGGTCATCGTTCATACATTCAAATAACTTTAACAAGTGTGTTAAACCACATTTGGCATTATTATTGCTTATAATGAATATGCCAAATTTCAAAATGCGCCAATATGTAAATTCACGTAAATTTATTGCCTGATATAAAGGCAACAATTCACAGTATACAACTCCTTTGTAGTCCTACTACATGCAAACCATTACTTTCTGGTAATGGGTGCCCTCTTGATGTTACTAAAGAGGTTTCAGATGCCAAAACTTGAGCAAACATATTCTGCTGTATGGCGTATCCATACACCATAGCAGTGTACTTAGCAAGTTTTCTTCAAATGATCATGTTTGGTACTTTTTGGAATATTTATTCTATCTGATAATTTCTGAACTGTATAACTGATAGTTCCTAAACATTTCAGCCATAGCTTTTTTAATATGATCTTGTTTACAGAGGCTTGTTTTATGAAGCAGGCATCATTTTTAAGCCTGAAATTTCCATACTTCCTTAACCCTTTCGACCCGACTTTTGCATGATTAAAATTTAACTATGAAAAGTACAGTGGATGGATAAAAATATGGAAACACCTTGTGAAATGCATGTTTGAAAAGAAAGATTGATTTTAATGAAATATATAGGTGGCGCTGGCGTTTTTGACTACTGACGCCACCTATACAACTTCGTAAATGTGCTAAACAGTTCAGTTGTTGTCGGAGTACTGTTATGTGAGGTTGTCATTGCATTATGTCAGAGTTAACAGACTTCGAACGTGGGCAAATTGTTGGAGCATGTATGGTAGGTGCTTCCGTAAGCAAGGTAGCCAAGGTGTTTAGTGTTTCAAGAGGTACTGTATCGAAGATTTATTCCGCATATTTGAAAAGCGGAAAAACATCATCTGCTAAATCACAGCGCGGACGAAAGTGTGTCCTGAGTGATCGCGACAGACGATCATTAAGGGCAATTGTGACGAAAAATAAGAAGACCACAGCTGCAAAAGTTACTGCTGAAGTGAATGTTGTGTTACCGAACCCTGTGAGTACCAAAACAATTAGAAGGGAGCTTCACAAACAGGGAATTGCTGGCCGTGCTGCAATTGAGAAGCCACTCATCAGTGATGCTAATGCCCGTAACTGGAAAAGGTGGTGTTTAAGTCATAAAGCCTGGACTATAGAGCAGTGGAAGCGAGTAATATGGTCTGACGAGTCTTCTTTCACATTGTTTCCAACTTCTGGCCGAATTTACGTCTGGAGAACGACATCTTAAGCCTATAATACAGACTGCTTGTTGCCAAGAGTGAAACATGGCAGGGGTTCTGTTATGGTTTGGGCAGCCATATCGTGGTTCTCTGCTAGCCCCATGATAACTGTGTCAGGGCACATGACTGCCAAGACTTATGTGAACATTTTGGCTGATCAAGTTCATCCCATGGTACAAACTTTGTTCCCCGATGGTGATGGTGTCTTCCAAGACGACAAAGCCCCTGTTCACACAGCTCACATTGTCCAGGACTGGTTTTCTGAGCATGAGGATGAGTAGTCCCATCTCCCCTGGCCACCACAGTCACCAGACCTGAATATTATCGAACCTTTGTGGTCTACATTGGAACACAAAGGGCGTTCTCGTTATCCACCGCCAACATCGTTATCTGAACTTGCCACTGTTTTGCAGGAAGAATGGTATAATATTCCCTTGGCAAACATACAGGAACTGTATTTATCCATTCCGAGAAGACTGCAAGCTGTTTTGGATGCCAACGGGTTTCCTACACCATGTTAAGGAAAGAAACATGTTTTTTTAAAGGTGTTTCCATATTTTTGTCCAACCCCTGTAGTTCAATTGAATGTTGACATACTAAAAGAAGTGTATTATGAGTTTAAAGTTTTTAACTTTTCCCGTTTCCTGGAAATCTCCTGGGGCAATATGTCCCAATCATTGTGTTAACTGGGTATATTTGACTCAGTCGTCTAGGATATTGTAATGATCATTGCATGTGAATAAATCACAAAGTTAAATTAAATGTACCCAATATTTTATTCTTTAAACGTCTACTTTAGTCAAGATCACTCCGTATCAGCAGTAGCAACATAATTAAAAGAAAGGATGGTTCGATTTTGAAAAACTTTTGTGATGATACAAGTATGCATTGATTGTTAATATTTATGTTGCCACAAGTCATTAGTATTTCTAGCGCAAAAGGTTTTACTTAGAATTTTAATTTCAAATACAGCAAGATGAGTTTCTTGTACTCTGGTGAATATCTGGGTTTCAGAGCTATGCATAATTATCTAATGTTAATAGAAGTATTTTTTATGTATATTCGTAAAATAATTGTGTGTGTTTTTTTAAAATTTAAATAAATGGTCTTTTTCTTTACAGGAAGTTAACCTTCTTACATTTGATCTTCATAGTCTGGGGTATCACAGTCTGGCAGATTTTATTGATGATCTTCCAGATATATTCACGAGGACATCCATTGCTGGTAGCAAAAAGGACTGGGTAATTTACCCTGCAAGTTCTCGAGGTATTCCTTAAAATATGCTTAATGTTTAGGTTAACATAATTAAATTCCAATAAGGCATGGAATTGAGAAAGAAAAATTTTTTAATTATATGAATTTTGCTAAAAATTCAGTATAGCATGCAACTGAAAAGCTTGTATAATTTCTTTAAGAAGATTGGTATAAAGAAAGATTATTTCAAGAGTCACGTCACTCTACATGCTTAAATTCAAAACACTTTAACCTTATGGAATCAACACATTGAATTTAATTCCGAAATTCCAACTTACAGCCATTTCAAATTATTCAGTAAAAAACATTACAAGGAACGAGAGCTGGTAATAGACAGAAAAAGTTAATTTTTTTCGATAATAGATACAGGAAAGTTAAACGATAATATTAATAATTACTTTCTTACTGAAAATTTCACAAAAAATATCATTACAGTCAAAAGTCGTTAATCCGGACTCGTCGGGACTTCGGCGAGTCCGGATTATCGATTTTTCCGGATTATAGATCATCAGTTTAAATCTCGTAAGATGGCATGCAGAAATTCTAAAATTAAAAATACGAAACCGTAATTTATGAAATAAAGAACAATTATGATCTAAAGAGTATCAAAATTTGCAAAAAGAAAAAGCTTAATATTTATTTGTTTACTTTATTAAACATTTCTTTCAATGTAAGTTGTTTAAGTTTTGCTTCGTTTCATGTGATAATACTTTCTCTTTAATTCTATTAAACAGATATAATTTCTTGTTCAGTTACAAAGTTCCGCTGTTCAAGTCCTATAATTGCTGTGTCGAGAACACCGACTAATTTGTCAATCGAAATTTTTTCGTTTTCAATAACCTCTGTCACTTTCTTCGCTATCGGAAGCGAATTATAATGACGAGGAACTTGTTTTAAATCATATCAAAGACTGAGCATATCGAGATGAAATACTACATTTGGTAAGGAATTATAAGCCAAATAAAATAAAAACATCTGCGCTGAAGATAAGGATAGTGCTGACAGATCAACTTCCAATTCATTACGCCCCCCCAGCAGCGTGAAATTGATAAACAGATTTCGGATTTCAAAACATACTTTCGCTTTAGATCCTTTACATATTAACAAATATATATCGGAAATTCTATTTGATATAATCGAAAGTTTAAGCTTACTTTTATAAAACTGCTCTTACAGTCTGCAAAAAATAATAAGCCGGATCCAATTCGAAAATTAAGGAACAACGCAATCATCAACATTAACTGAAATAGATAATTAGATAATTTTAGCTTATACGTCCATTATACATAAAACGCACACGCGAAAACGTATTCTGCACTTGCGCACACTCATATGCGCAGTCGTAAAAGGTCTTATGCGCACGCGTAAACGCCTATGCGCATGTGTAAACGCGGTGCATGCGCAGAAAGTTTTTAGTTTTGAGGTCCGGATTATAGATCATTCCGAATTATGGGTGTCCGAATTAACGACTTTTGACTGTACTTGGTTACATACTTGTAAGCACAAATTCTTAATGATATTTATAAAATTTGTCAAACAGCATTTTTACCGGACACAATATGATCAAAGACCTTGTTATAGATTTTTGCAATTTTAAATTCTGTACCAATAACAAATGCAATAAATATTACTGCAAAATCAACTTCCTACATCCAAACTATGACAATATTCAGTTCAGCAAAAATTTCAGAAAATGTCAACAACAATTTCCAGCTACAAAAGTACAAACCTCACCAGCTGTCAAGTATCAAAAACCTCTTAGCAAATTGCGAATTAACCACCATGATCTAGCTTCTACAGCCATTGATGCTACAAAGAGCTTTAATACAAAGACTACGTAGCCGAATTTCATAAACATTTTGTTACTGGCAATTTAACAATAGTTCAAAACAAACTTTTAAGAAATTGAATGGAAAAACGCACCAAATTTAGACCAGTACTGAAAATTGGCAAAAATCACAGTTCAAAAAGTTTCAAAAAAAAAAAAAAAAAATCTAGATGAGTTCATAGTTAAAACTAGTTTAGTAGTTATAGTAGGGAAATTAAATATTCCAAATTCTACCTTTTTGGCTTGGAAACATGAAGTGTTAGAAGAATTGAAGCAAAGAATTTGGAGGATTGAATTTAGCAGCAATTTACCAGAGAATTTTCTCAATTCTCTATTGCAAGATTTGAAACAAAAATTCGTAATTACCAAAATTGACAAAGCCAGTAATAATCTCAGCATTATTTGAAAATTTTTTATTTCTCACTAATTAATACTGAACTGAGTAATGCCATTACTTACAAACTTACCAATACACAAAAAAATATCATTGCAAAAAAAGTTAAAAGCAATAGTTTCTTATAACTACAAATTTCACAAACATCTAACTACAAATTTCACAACCATCTAGCTACAGTAGAATTTAGGAAGAGCATATAGATTAGCAAATCTATCACCACTCAAATTTAGATTTATAGGAAATGGTACAAATAACTATAAAAAGAATATATTAGATTACATATTTGCAATTAAACTTAAGAAAATCTGTATTTTAATTCATCAATTAGTTAACAAGCAACACAACTATAATTGGATTATTTATAATAATACACCAGTTCTCAACCAAATTTAAAAGTTTAGAAATCAAGAACACTAACTGCTATGACTTCTCTACCATTAAAAGAAATTTTTACTAGTTTAATGCAACTCCTACAACTTTTTCCTGACATACTTAACATCCTTTGAATTGAAAAATGGAAAACTTACCTAAATTGTGGATTATTTAATAACTACATAAATTGTGCATTATTTAATAACTACATTGAATTCAATAATAAGATCTTTCAGCAGGTGAGAGGAATACCAATGGGAGCAAACAGTTCTAAACAAATATGTAATATATTTCTTTTTGCTTGTGAATATAAATTCCAACTAAGTTTGAATAAGAATGAATTAAAGTTGAAAAAGAAGCCATATAAATCCTTCACAGTATAAGAATCTTAGTTTCCAAATAGTTCTTAAAATTCACTCATTTGGATATCTAGATGTATATCATCATCCCTTCCATTACTTTCTGTATTAGATAGAATCTGTGCCCTCTTTGTACACAAAATCAACCTTGCTACCATCCATACAGTTAGAAAATCATAGCACGATAATGCTCTCGCATCAGCTCCATTTACCTTTCTTTAAAATGTTATTCTACAATAGATAAATTACAATTCTGGGCTCAAATTATTGTCTGTGGATATACAAGTATTCAAATTTACATATCTAACAAATAATTGTTTTTCAGTGCATATTGTGTGTTTCTGTCTAAAAAATTTCAGAGTGATCAACATATTAAAATACCATACATATATTGGATATCTAGTGTTGTTTCCTTTGTTTATTCTGTAATAACTGTTGAGGTGTATTAAAAATTCTATATTGCTGAAAAATAGTCCTATGTATATTTAAACACGTGTAGCCTTAGTTTTTTCAATGGACTTTTCTGCTTAATAGATACAGCTGCTGTTGAAAATGTTAATCTGTCAAATGGCAGCATCTTTCATATTGAAAGTATTATTCTGAATACAAGGAAAATATTGCAAGGCTATCCTGAAGGCCTTACTTTAGACAATTTTCTTCATGTATATAGTGTAAGTATTATACAGTTTACATTTTTCATGTTTTCTTATGCATTGTTCTAATACTTTTTCATTTTTTGTGTTATATGTTTGTAGTCTGCAGTTGCTAATAATGTGGAAGTGTACAAAATATTATTCTAATTTAAGTTCATTATTATGTTATCATTTTTGTGTATTATATAATATATATTAAAAAATAGGGTTGAAAAGGCATTTATTGTTCATTTTAATAAATCTGTGCAGTTTCAGTGTAAAAACAGTTTTATCATTTGTTCAGACTGCTTTTTAGCTTTTCATCTAAGGCCTGTAGTAATGTTGTGTCTTCCAAGCCTGGTTTAAATGGTATGGTAATTAATGCAGGCTTAGTGAGTCTGGGTTCAAATCCAGGGTGAAGCATGGATATTTCTAATTTTAATGTCTTTGAAACTTAGGGAAATATAAAATCTTTTCAGCTGAAAGCCCCATCATGAGAATAGGAATCCCTGAATTCCATCTTCTGGTGGCCACTTGATCATTTAAGCAGAGAACCCTTAATTGTTTGATTAAATATAACTTGCATTCTTAATAAATTAATTCCAAGTCTGTCTTTTTTTCCCTATTTAATATAATATTGGAAATTGAGCATGTGCCAAGAAATTCTAAAGAACTGTACAAACATGACTAATGATTTAATTTTAAGCTATCAGCTGAAGCATTAAATATTATCTGTAATACTTTGAAAACATGGTAATAAATTTAATATGGAAAAATGGCTGCTGTTATGTAGCAGCACTCAAAACTGAATTTAGCTTTAGAATTATGTCCATTTTCCCTGGAAAAGTCATTTTTGTATTTTACTGTACATTATGAATAATATTTTGAGGCTGTGATTTCATTCATTGAATCGATACTCCATTAAAAGAAAGTAAAAAGGAATTATAATAAAGCTGGCAATCCACATAAGCAGTCAAAATAAAAACGGGCATTCCACCCTAGATAAAATAAAAATAAAAACCCATTCCACCTTTTTAAAATTCTGAACAGAAACTAAAAATACAGTCTTGCCATATCATGAAAAATAACTTATAATGAAAAAGTGCATTTGCACAACTGCTTGGTTTTGGGCAACATCTCTGTTCCTGGCTCCAACCAAACAGTTAGAGCCACTGTCGACATTGTCTGGCTCCAGCCGTTTGATTTATGGAGAGTGGAACATAAATCAAAATACAAATACAATACAAAGGAGCTAAACAACAATATACTTAGTACAATTATATAATAATAATTATAATAAGAAATAATCATAAGGTGAAGGTTTTACAGTTGTCTACCACATTTAATTTCAGTATCTTAATCAGGAACCTTAATGTCTTTACTATCATAAACGTTAACTTGCCTTTTTGTTCAGATGAGAACAATCTGTCGTCTTCCAACCCTTCTAAAGGATACCATCGTGTGTTGTTTTCACCTTTGCAGCTTTAACTCTTTGTGTCCCATATAATCATTCCCTACAAACGTCTCTCACAACCTGGTGTCCCACCCATGCATCACCAGAGAATGAGCTTAAGGAAGGGGTGATGCATATATGCATTTTAAGCTGAACCATGTTAGACCACTAGGTGGCATCCTGTGTCTATAACTTTTGAACTGAACATACTTTTAGGATTCTGACCTTCACTTTCATCACATTCTGCCTAACATTGGTGTCGGCTGTTGTGAGGGAGGAGGGAAAGCGTAATGTACAGAACTCAGCTCTTTAACTTACCACATGGTATAAACATTAACATTTCTGATATCACTTTGAATTCTTTTCTTTTAAATATGATTCTATTACACTTTGGGTTGCTTTTGTCACTTATATTGCATGCTTCCCGTTATTTTGGACAGCCTTAACTTCAGTTTATTATGGCAACCAGGAGTTATTTAGGAGAGAAAAAATCTACTTGCATGATAAATGAGCCAGTTAGTGACATTGATGAGATTGATGATTTATTTCCTTAAGAGTTAGAGAGTGATGATTCTAATGATCCTGATATGGACATTGTCAGAGACTGAGCTCACTGAGCACCTGCCTTCCACTTCCCATGAAAGATTTTTTTTGCTTCTTGTAAATACTCTTTCTTGTATTTTTAAAATTAATTTTGAAGTTTATTAATGTGTTGTATCACTTAAAACTTAATAACACTTTGATTAGTGCTTCTGAAAATTCTTTCTCAAAATAAGCAATTTTTTATGCATTTTCATGTAAAGTAAAGGAAAAAGATTATTAAATGATAATTTTAACATCTATGACAGCTTAAATAATAATTTAAAATGGTATCAAAAGTTATAATGTTAGGACGTAAACATTTTTCTGCAATTTTTTTTTTTTTCCCTAAAATTAGGCTTAGCGACATAAAGGCCCCGTCCTGTGGGATGATTCCTTTGAACTCGTATTCATCCAGAAGGAACAGCTTAAACAAAGGCACACTATCTCAAAAGGGATAATGTTATTATATTCGATAATTCGTTCAGTTCAATAACTTGGACCAAATGGCCAGTCAAACCTAAATCAAATAAAACAAGCTTCAGGCAGTCCACCTCAGTAGGAAAACTTTTTTTCACGATGATCAGAAGGTAAAAATATAGGATACATGGAATTATCTGTATCTTCTCATTGTAAGAATTTTGTCTTCAGTCTCATTAGATATTTTTCACCAATGGAAACAAAGAGTTTAAAAACTTCGATTTTTGTAGATTCTTTCTTTACAACAAACAAAAGCCTTTTCTCGGCTTTTCTATTCCTGAACATACAATTCTTTCAGTGTGTGACCTGGATTTGTAGAATTCTGAAAGAATTACTGTAACTAAGCTGTCAATCGAATAATTTGCTTCATTAGAAACCTTCTTCTACATTTATCTGAATCTCAGAAACAGTCCAATTTTTTTCAGACTGTTTAGGCCATGGTGGGGCCTTTCACTATCTAGATCTAAGCAAAACTTCTGCAGAACAACTTAAACAACTTCTAGAAGGGAGTTCAGCCAGATTATTATCTTGCAGGGATATGCTGCCATTGCTTCTCTGATGTTAAACCTCATATTTCCTTCACTTGATTATTAACAAAGGGTTCTGCTATGATCCTCTTTCTTTATCGATGATGAAACAGTCCAGCAGGTGCTCGGAATTGTTAGTCCACAGCTTCTTTAACATAAATGGTCCAATGAAACAATCCAGTAATAATTACCAAAATTTTCAACTTAGTATTCCTAATATTTTTACATTTCTGAAAATAATTCTTTAATCTTAGAAATATTCAATGAAATTCATTTACAGTTTTGAATAAATTCCAATTTTTCACTGTAACATCATCAGAAAGTTTAAATAACTGCCATCTGTATTTTACTGAATTCATAGAAATAATCCAGTAGAAACTGTTAATAAAGTTACATACTAAGCAGCCCTTTAGAATGCTTTAATTTACTAGAACATTTTTGTGGCTGTGAAATAATAACTTGACGTAAAAAAGAAATTCTAAGCACCAAATTCATATAAAGTTATTCATACTCAGCAACAAATTTATGCTTGACAGCTTTGCCAAAAGTCTTAATCAAAGTTGCTGACTTATTATAAAAATCAACATTCTGATTTTATACTAATGTACTGTTCAATGAAATGTAAGTTTGAGGGAATTAATCCTCTTCAGTTTTTTTTTTTTTTTTAATTATTATTAGCTCTAACAAGAAAGCCAGTCTTTGATTTCCCTGTTAAAATTCAAAAGTTCGATCTTTGATAATTTTTTTTTAATTTATTTATTTCCAGTTCTGGACAAAAAGTTACAAAGAACTAAAATCGTATAAGCAAAGGTTACACACAATAGAAAAGAATTAAAGCACATTAATCGTTACCCAAAGAGCATTCTTTCCTCCCAGTGCTTTGACTCTTTTGTAAGACCATAAAGAGCCCCACATCTTAGTAGATTGTCCCTGTCCATTTTTTTCTCCAGTATCACAAAGTGGGCAAATAGGATCAATTGAAATGCCTTAATGTGGTACAGGTGGCAGACAAGGCAACCATGTCCTGTAGAAAAGCCACAACTGCATTGCATCTTGTGCTGTCAGGAGTAAGAGAAGGACTTAACCTTCTCCAACTATTTAAGGCCGTATAAGTCTGAAGATCTTGTAAGATATTATTAGATGTAGATAATTTTTTAAAAAACAATTTAATCCTCTAATAAAAAATGGCTGTATTAAGATGCTGTAGTAAGCTGGCACTTCTTTTTGCACTTGTTCATTGCCACAATGGCCAGGCACTCACTGGAGAATGATTTGTTTCCCCTTTAAAGTGAGAGTTCTCAGTATTTCTTTACATTACAAAATTTCAGATATTAAAGGGAATTCAACAGAGCTAATTTGATTGAATGGCTGCTTGAGAATCAGAAAAAATGACTGCCTTTGCAAGCTTGTAATGTGTAGCTAATATTTGCTCTAGAGCTATACATATGGCTACAACTTAAGGACAACAACTTAAAGTGTATCCTGCAAGGACGAAAAAAGATCCGAAAACACACCAGCACTAATGTTAAAAATGGACAATACAACAACGATAAAAATCTATTGAATGTGGACCCTCCAGCAGCCCAGCAGAATACTGGTAGTTCAGCCCGGAGCTCTTCGCAAATGGGCTGGCACATGGGTTTTCCTATGTGTATATGTATATGATCCAGATTCCCTTAAAATGTCCTCCATGGAGGCATTGCTCCTCTTAGGCAGATAATAATCACTTGCTTTGGCATAATTAATTAAACCAAATTAAAGGTATAGTGACAAATACTCAGTCACAAAGTATTTTTTCAAAAGAAATGCAATTCACATTACCAAAATCAAATTCAGAAAAAGCATCTACATGAATAAATATGTAATCTGAATGAATAAATAAAATTTTTTAAATAATTTTTTGAAGAAATACATTTCAATGTGCAATTCAAATAATTAAAATTCTTTAAAAATATCTAAAATTAATTGTGATTAAAAAGTATAATATAAAGTATAAAAATATTTCCAAGAAAGAAGAAATAAGATGTTTTACCCATATATGCAGAATGAATGGAAGGGAATGTGAAAAGATTAATATAAATTAAGAAATTCACAAAGTGAATTAGTCTTGGTTAAGAGGGAAGAAAGCGCACCAAACTTAATTGCTAAATTACACCTTAAGTGTCAAACCAAATTTTACCTCCCCCCCCCAAACAAACAAAAACGAAAAGTTACATATTGTAGAAAATTTGGTTTTTAGGCATATTTGAATTATAGAATCCAAATAAGAAACTAACTGGCAAGTCATTTTAGAAAAAATTCAACTTTATGACAAAATGCATATTTTGCCATAATATATTCGCATGCCAAAATTTTTTCGAAAATTTATAAGAATTATTTAAAAATACAAATTTTAAGAATAAATCATGAAAAATGGGCACATTTTAATTGGAATGAGCCTAAATTTTGAAATGAAAAAGGAAGAATCAAATAAATTTAATAAAAAAAATGAAATGTTAATGAATATATACCAAATTCAATTAACATGGAGGAGCTAAAATTTTGACAGCTAATTTTTCAAAAACTACTTAGGCGAGTTTCAGAATCGAAATATGGAAAAAACTTGGTGTGTTATTTCAGAAAAATTTCATGTCAAAATACGTATGTTAGAATAATGCTATACATAAATCTAATATATGTCTAAAGTTGCACTTTTGAGATGTGATAAACACAAGTTAAATTTTGTGAATCATTTCTTTCAGTTTTCTCACCAGAATGAAAATTAATTCAATGCTATTTAAGCTGAGGCTTTTGAATTGTAAAACAGTGTGTTTCTGCCTTTCACAGACACATTCTGTTAATTCAACCAGCTCTGATACATTTGTTCAGGGTTCGTAGCGGTCCTTACAAGTGCTTATAAGTTCTTATATATGAAAATAAAATATAAAGGCCCTTACTTTCTCTTTAAAGCTTTATATATATATATATATATATATAATGAACGTGCATTTTTTCTCTACACCAAAGCCGAAACTAAACAACATTTCTTCCTTAGATGGAACTTCAGATAGTGAATCATACTCCCGGAAATAGCTTTTCCCCCTTTCTCTGCATTAACGTAACCTTTGGTGCATGTCGTTCTATTGGTCAAAGAATTGCGAAAGCGGTAGAAAATTGCAGTACATTCGGTATTCTTTTCCTCCCACCCAAAAATACTACACATGTTTGAATTTCTATCAAGATTTTAATAATTTGAATTCTCTTCCACGTGGTCAGTTCATATTCGCGTTTATTATGATCATTATGCTTATATGATGAGTATATGTATGAATATTTATAATAATATAGTTGCAGTAACTGCTGCAGAACAGATAAACTTCCAGAAATGTGTAAGTGTGTTTTAACAGAGATTAACTTTCTAAGGAATAATATTCGGAATGGTTTAATGGGGAAAGCAATCGAATAGTCAAAATAATTAAATTTTTTTTTTTCCAATACATTATACAGTACGGAGGTTGGGAGGTTCTCCCCTTTCTCTGCAAAATTGCGAATATTGAAACCGTTACAGTTCACTGCAAAACAGGCAACTTCCCCCCCCCCCTAATCTGGATTGAATAGAATTAAACGTTCTGTGGTCTACCAACACAAGCAAAGAATGATTCTATTCTGGAAATTAAAGCAGTCTGTTCAAAATTAGAATGAAAAATCACCCAGATTAGTAAGTCTCTTATTCTTTTCCTTTATTTAGTTCTTTATTCTCCAAATACCGGCAGCTGTTGATTCCAATTGTGAAATATCACGTAAGGAAGAATTATGACGCACGTATTGCGCAATAACGTTTGCGATATTTTGCAGAGATAATTAATTTTGATGTTCAGTGAGATTTGTTTATGAACACTTAAAAGAGTTTTACTATTTAATCCAAAAATCTAAAGAACTGCTACAATCTACCCCTTCCCGGTTCCTCTTTTTCCCAGTTAGCTCAACTCTCCAAAATATTCGGCAGTTTTCGAGTATGCAGGTTAGTTAAACTTTTACTGTTAAAGGACGACTGCATGAAGAAATTTCCCGTCTTCTGATTTCAGAAATGTTCCTCTTTTTTACTTAAATTACTTTGCTTGCAATATATGTTAAGGGAAAACTGGTATGCGATAAAAATTTAGAAAATGTTCAGAATTTTGATTTAAGTTAAACTATTTAAATATTAATATGAGTGGAAAAATAAATTGTATTTATTATTAGGTGCCAAGCGAATACAATAAATATGGCATATTATTATTTATTTTCTCTATTTTGATCTAAAATTTCATCATTAAATCTTGTGATATAGTTTAGTTCTGCATAGTTTTTTTTCTCTCATTCTAAACTAGTTCTGTAAATTGAACTCTTATTTAAAATTAAAAAAAAAAGTTTTTGTTTTCCGTGGCTGAGGTTAATGCTCATTCTCTTTTAATAAATACTGCACTTCTCATATTTTAAATTACAAGTCTAATTTTTCTTGTAAGGTTATGCAGTTGTGTATAATGTAATTAGACAGGTGCTTATTGTTTTTTTTTTTTTAAATGTGCTTCAAAAGTGCTTATAGGTGCTTATTTTTTTAACTAAAATATGGCTACGAACCCTGTTTATTTGGCTTTGTGTCATCACTGCCGACATTTGAATTTGGTGCACCAGTAGAGTTATTGAGCCAGCTTAGATTAAAATTTAACTTATAGTCTTTGACTGTTAGCCTATGTTTTACATTGAAATTTACTGTTTCTTTAGTTGCATCACATGAGTTGTGGTTGATTTTGTTAGCACTGATATTCAAACTTCTGTTTAAATAAAAAAAAAGTTTATATATTCAAACCCTCTGTAATTACTTCAGACATAGTGATAATTTACTTTACGTCTGCTAGGGTTTTGGACTATTTAACTTTTACTATATCAAGGAACATCCTATGTACTTTTAGCTGCATTCGTTTATGTGTTTTTTTAATTTGCAGTTAGTTTTAACTAATTACTTTTATTATTTAGTTACTAATTTTGGTATTTTCAGATTATCCTCACCCCATAAAAAGACATTGGCAAAAAAATATGGTTTTGGCTGTATTTATTACTCATAAATGCTATTCTTATAATAAATAGTAATAAAAAGAAATATTCCCCTCCCCCCCAAAAAAAATGAACAGAATTATGCGATTAGTATTTACATTTTTACATCCAGTTTGGCAAAATGACAGTTAAATATAAAGCGTGTAAAGTTGCATATACTCAAACGTGTTTGTTCTACTAGCGTGCATGAAATATTTATTGTTGCATGTATAATTTGTCAAAAAGGGAGAATTCCAGTGGAACTCAAAACGCAGACAATCTAAAAGTACTGTAATTTTATTTTCATCATATTTAAAACTTCTTTGATAAGTAAAAGCTTTTTCTTCCCTATTCAAGATTTTATTTGGCTAAAAAATTTAAGAAAATCACATAATTAACCTTCCAGCATGTGCGTATGCGCAAAATTAATGACAAATTCAGTTTTCAATGCACATTTTTCGCATATCGAAGTTCAGACGTCTAGTCCTCCTTTCTACCCTTCCCCGTATCGTGGAGTGTGCCAGCAGGAAGTCACTTGACTTTTTTTTTTTTTAACTGGACATTTGTGCTACATGGCAGCTTTTTCCTAAAAGTTACGACACGCGCGTGTTCGTGGATGAAAATTCGGAAATTTTTTTTTTTCTCAAATATTTTGTAATTTTGTGTTATTAATTGCCGTGTATTATTTTAATTTGAATACATTTGGCTCTGTAAATTTTATATCAGTTTTCGTGAAAAAAAAATATGTGCAACAAGCAGATTTTGCTCACATTCTTAAAAAATTATATGATGAAGAAAAGGAATACAAGAAAACCTGTGGATGGGAGAACAATAGCAATTTCAATTCCTTATTTTCTTTTATGTCTATTTTTCAGAAATAAATAAAAATATATTTAAAGTTAGTTTAAAGTGCGTTTTTGTAACCAGTAAGAACTAAATTTCCTTGCAGAAGTAAGTAATGCTAAACTGACTTTTTTTCCTACTAAGGTGTTTTTCCTTTTTTATTTGTCTATACTTGCCTTTGATGAATATTAAAATTAACTTCGATTTAAAAATATAATTATTATATAATAAATTTAAAATGTTCTATAATGAAATACATCATTTCCATCTCACTAACATAAGAACTTAAAAATAATTTACTTATATTTGAATGTGATATCATTTGTATTTTGCAATAATAAGATTATTATTTTATTTCTTAACAAATTTATTATCAACATTCACTCATTTCGGTCTTTTTCGTGCTAAAAATGATAAAGTAACGAATGTCGTAAAAATTACGACGCGCGTGCGCTCATGTAAAATTGCTAAGCACGCGTGCTGGAAGTTTAAGTAAAATTAGTCAAAAAACATGAAATATAGAATATTTTATTAAATATTCATACATTTTATATCATAATCACATTATAAAGCTTTCAATAACCTGAATCGTGCATTAAAAAGTGAATAAAATAAGTGTGGCATTCTCTTGAAATCATGACAGTGCAGCATCAAAGCTCTCCCTCTCTCTCTCTCTCTCTTTTTTTTTTTTTTTTTTTTTTTAAGTTTCAGAGGTAGCAGATATGCAATACATATTAAATTTTCTCTTAAGTACTTCTATTTTTGTCTTCAAAATTCAAAGTGTTCCATTGTAAAACTAAATTAAGGAATATTTTTTGGAAGACTATGTTCTTTTGTACAGTTTATATGTTTCTGTTTGAACAGTTTAATGGAGCAATAAAATTTCATTGAATTACTTAGATTAACAATTTTTAAACCAAATATTAAATGTGATTATTCATCCATTTCTAACTGGTCACAATATCAATGAAATAGCCATCTATAGATAATTGTTAATAATAAGTTCTATTTTACAGATTAACTGCAATGAGCCATTATATGTCAGAGATCTGGGTTTTGATAAACTTGAACATTTCCTCCTAAGTATAGCTGAACGTGTGCCTTTGAAAGTGGAAACAAGTGGTAGTAAGTATCATATTTTAATTTTCAGAGCTAATCAAAATTTCATTGTTTTATTATATATTTATGTGGGCTCATTAAATCATTGAAAATTACCTTATATTCTGGTGTATAATGTGTACTTTTAATACAAAAAAATGAGATCAAAATTTATGAGTGCACATTATATGCCGAATATAGAAATGATTAAAAAATAAGGGAGAAGTTGAACATAGAAATATTTGATTTTTAATAGTTAGATGCTGTTACTTGCATTTCTAGCAATTTTCTATGACCCAGTTCACAACACTCACTTTTAGGATAGGCCATTTCTTTATTCCTTTCCGCAAATCACATTCATTCTGCAGCATATTAATTATTTTGATATCATTTTTCTTTCACTGTTGTATGGAACCAATACCAAACATCCTTGCTGCAGCTCGATTTCCATTTTCTATCGCAAATTGAATGACTTTGCACTTGAAACCAGCATTGTGTTTGGGTTTGTTTGGCAGGAGTCACTAAAACGAATACTAGATCAACTGTATTTCAGTTAAAGCGATGCGATTTACTAAAGCCTTCAATGCTCACTTCAAAATCACAGTTTCAAATGATGTAAGAAATGATTGCAATGTAAGAGATATTGGCATAGTGCATATCCCTTGCATAGTACTTAGTAGAATTTCAACCCAGAACCTACTCCTGTCCATATGGCCATGTGTTAAGTTTTTAATTTAAAGCTGAACAATATTAATATTTCCTTAATTACATTCCTTAAATTTGGCAAGTAGCATATCCTGCCTTTTATTGCAGTGAAAATCATTGCTGTCTATGTTCAATAGACTAAAAAACAATTGCTGTTGCTACTCTTTCTATGGGCCTTTAAGTGGATAGCAACTTTGTTGTTGTTCTCTAGTGTAATATTTACCGTCAATCTTATGAATGTGCAATCACTGATATATCAAGCAGGAAGTTTTAGCATATCTGCTTTATAACCAAATACAGTGTTCTCTTAATTATCAGTGCATTGCGGTACCCACATGCACACACTCAGTGCTATGCAAGAGTGTTTAAAAAGTGAACATGCACATGATCATGGAGTTCAAGGTAATATCTGAAGTTATATGCCAAGAATTCAAAATGTAAAATTCTTCAAAAATGTCGATACGGAATATGTTGAAGAATCGTTCAGCGGCGATTCGACTGAACTTGTCTTTCAATGCTTGATTGATGCAGATATCATTTCAACTATCACAAGAGCAGAAGTGGCAGAGAGTGTTACTGAACATACAAAGAAAGAAGGTACGGACAATTACATTAGTCCTAATAGCACTGACTTCTGTTAAAACTCTTCTGGATCCGAAAATAAGATAAATAGCATTCCAAAAAATATGCAGTGAAATTTAACAAATGTTTAAATTTTGTCAAAAACAGAGTAAAATTATTGATTTTTTTTAAGAATATAAGATTACATGTAGAATATGAATAAAAATTCATAGTTTGGATTATCTGTGTTTTTCAGTTATCAGCAAACTGCTCCCCAATCATTATCCTGGATAATCAAGACACTGTACTAAGATATTGTAGATTTTTCTTTGCCATCAAAGCTGCTTTTTCTCATGCTTAACTAATTGTGCCTGTCGCCCCCCCCCCTCTTGTCAGCTTAAGGTTTAAATTTTACTGTTTTTCTAATATTTTTCAGAAGGCTAGTTCTTTGACTTCAGTTATTTTACTTTGTTGCTGATACTGTTAAAATCTTCACTAATTGTAAAATTGTAATTTAACCTACAGCATAGAAACATGTATTTTAAATGCAAGAATTTTTGAAAATGAGCACATTTAAATTTTAGATGAGAATGATTAGCTTTTCAGACCACAGTTTTCATTTAATTTTAATGAAAGTAAATTTCATAAGAACACATGGGGCTCAATTTTCATAAATCCAAAATTTCTCTTATAACAGAGATTCTATCAGAAACTGCCAAATACTTAGCATATATTTTTTCTTCATTTTTCAAAGATTTCTCTTAATAAACATTAATAACTGCCAAATATTTAGCATAAGTTTTTTCTTCATTTATAGGCAGTTTTAATATCAGTGCTTATTTAAATTCCAGTTTATAGTAAGTGTACATAAATTTGTTAGTATATATAATTACAATTATTCATAGTTCTCTCTCTATATATCTTTTACTTTCACTCGAAAGTTAGCTATAAAAAATGTTGTATCACTTACTAGAAATTTCATTTTTTTATACATCATATTAAATAAATTACCTTTTTAGAATGCATGATATTTTATGTATTGTAAAATGTCTTTTTCTTAAAATAGTGCTTAATTACTTTTTTAGACTCAAAAACTGTTCATTTTATAACATATGATGACATCCCGATAAAACCACCTGTAAGTGCTCCTGCAGTTTTTGAAAAGGAGGTAAGTACAGAAAAATTCAGTATACATTTCTTATTAATTTTCAAATAAACTGAAATTTAATAAATGAAGTAGTCATAATGACAGTAAGACGTTTTTAAGTACTTTTCATCATTTAAAAAAAGTGTCTTTTATATAAAATTAAAATGGCTGTTATGTCAAAGAATATGTTATAGTGTGTTTTATGTATCAGTGAAATACTTTTGTTATGAATTGCACAATGTTAATTATTTTAAAAATTTCTACAATAACCACAATATGAACATCAAACATTTATTATCAGTGAGTTAATTTATTTATAGAAAATAATAATTACTTATCAGTAAAATTATATAAATAATCTTAAAGCATAAAATATATGAATGTTTATAGAAGTTAGTATTAGTATAGGAGGGCATGTGATTAAGTGGGATTGGCATTTAACTGCTGCTGGAGAAGGTAAGGAATCATTCTTGCACTTACTTGGGAAAGGCTGCTGATCTAAGCGAATTTGGTAGAGTGCAGATTGTAATGGCTCGAAGACACGGAACGAGTATCTTCGAAACTGCACGACTGGTAGGCTGTTCACGATCTGCCATACGCATATTACGAATGTATTCTTATCAAAAGAAATGCTGGAATTTTCGTGCAAGTGTTCAAAATATCATGCAATATAACCAGTAGTTTAAACTACTAAAAGCGTTAAAATTCAATGCAATTCAAAGAGAAAAAGAAAGCTAATTCAGATATCTCAGTTCATGCAGAACTAAACAAATCACATGAAAAGTAACTAAGCAACTGAGCTGAGATCTCTCTCTCTGGCTTTTATAACTTTCAATCGGCCGTGCAATATAGTTCTTGCACATTTCACTTCTCAAGATTTCTGGAAAGTAATAAGAGTTATATTGCAGCTAATACAGTAGTCAATTACATTTATTAAATTTCAATACAAATTAAAACTATTCATTTATTAAATGTTAAATGCACATGCTCTTGTATTTTTACTTTTCCGGCATAGCTTTCTCTAAATATTTGTCTTGTGTTGCATTGCACGGGGAAATACAACAGTTTTATAACTCTACTAAAAATATCTAACTAAATACAAAATTCATAACAATACGCTTTATATTTAGCCATCATTTCACTCAGCAGAATCCACTGGCTGTAAAAATATAAACATTAGCCATAAAGACATTTGTTCCTTCTCATAATTTTTTTTGTAATATTATTATTTGTGAATGGAATCACAAATGCCAAATGTTTTTTGTGAAATAACCAAGCTATCAATATATGTTGGTAGCTTTTTCTGCACTGCAGATAATGAGAGAGAACCAAGAATATTAGTGTACTTATGTATTAGTGCAGCTACCTTGTTAAAGTTGCCAGATTGTTAGAATGCATTCAAATCTGGCAGCCTTGTGCAGAAAAACTCTGTAATTTTAACAAGTATTGTTTTCATTTTCATACATGTTTTTGTTGTATTCAAAATTCCAGATGTTTTTTCAGAAAATTTTGATTTCTGTCTCTTTTTTTAATACTCAGTTTTGAAATATTACCTTATGTGGGTTGTTTGCAATCAAAGAAATTGCAATAGTGTATAAACTTAAAATTGCAATAGTGTATTAACTTTGTCTTAAAATTTCAAAGAGAAATAATTGCTTTATATCTACTCTTAAATGATAGCAACAAAATAGTTATTAGCACAAAAGAAACAAAAACTGCCATTTAAGTAGGTTTATTGACAATTTTTTAGCATAAATATCCAATTAAAATGTAAAATATGTATTTTTTCACCAATTTCAAATACCCATTTTATGCATATTAATGCTCTGTAATTAAAATGTGATTAAAATTTCTAGAAATACACTTCTCTCTCTCTTTTTTTTTTTTTTTTTTTTTTTTTTTTTTTAAGTTTCATTTTTTGCAAAAAAAAATTTAATTGCTTGTTGTCTATAGTTTTCAATCATAATCGCTTGTTTTCAGTAGAGTTTTATAGCATATTATAATTATAGCAAAAATTTTTACAGTACTTTTCCATTAAACCATATGATGCATTTTTAGCTACATATTGCCACATTTCGACTTATTTCTTTCCCACTCCCTCGATTTTAGCACTAGGCATAAATAACAAGAAATTAGCACATAGCTCTGTCAGGTAATTATTCCAATCAACCATTGTGCTGTGATTCATATGAAGCATGTTTTGGTGTGCAGTATTAAACAGCAAGTAAATTGTACAGTAATAACAAAAAGAGGTGTGTGATCTGGCATTAAAAAAGGCTGCATAAAAATTTTCCGTCTAAATCACATTTTAATTTCATGGTGTGATATTCAAACTCAGTTTTTTATTTGTGAAAGAACATGTCTTTCTTTGGGGGAGGAGCAGAACAGGATCACTCTTTGTTCATTGCTTGGTTCATTGCAATTGTGAACTTGATTGCAGTGGGGGGGGGGAGAATGCTATGATGATGAAAACAAGTTTATACAAACTAGTTACAAAGACACTTAAGAGCAGGAAAAATACCAAACCAAACTTGTGACATCTTATGCTGAGAAAATATGACAAAAGAAAAAAAGAGCCAAGTGCTCGTATAACATCTTATATTATTTTGCTTTAGTGTTTCTTAAATGGTTAAGATTCACTTTTAATCAGGATCATATTAGATGGCTCTACTGTTATAAACCAAAATTTAATTAATTAATGTTAAAAAAATAATAATTAAAGGTTTTCAGAAAAATAAAACGAAGCTTTAACACACTTTTATTTGTGTCCAAAAATTTTGCATGCTATGTTCTTAAATTTTGGTATTATTTTTTTTCCTTACAGGCTCTTCCATCTGATGCTGCTTCCCCAGATTCAAAATTTGTATTGCACCAGCTCCCATCTGACTTTGATTATTCCAAATATATGCCAGTTTATACATCATCAATATTTAGCCCTGATCTTATATACCTTCAAATACAAGGAACTGACACTACAGATGCATTGTCAATACTTAGTGAAGAATTAGAGTTAGTACAACAGATCCATTTGGTTTGTTTGAACAGTGATATTGTTAATAGTTCTGAACACATTTTTTAACAGTGTTCGTAGTGGTGCGTACAAGTCCTAAAGGCTAATATAAGTGCTTACTTTTCCTCTAAAGCACTTTTTTTGTTTTTGTTTTAGTGCTTGCTCTTTTTTTTTTTTTTTTTTTTTTTTTTAATGAATGTGCATTTTTTCCCTGTACCAAGCTGAAACTAAAAACAACTTTTTTTCCTTATCTGGAACATCAGATGGTGAATCATACTCCCAGAAATAGCTTTTCGCCCTTTTCTCTGCATTAAAGTAACCTTTGATGCACGGAGTACAGACAGGTGCATGTTGTTCTATTGGTCAAAGAATTGCAAAATCGGTAGGAAATTCCGGTACATTCCGTATTGTTTCCCTCCCCAAGACTACACATGTTTGAATTTCTATCAAGATTTTAATAATTTGGGTTCTCGTTCCGCATGGTCAGTTCATATTCACGTTTATTATGATCGTTATGCTTATATTATGAGCATATATGAATATTTATATTAATATATTTGCAGTAACTGCTGAATTATAGATAAACTTCAAAAGTAGGTGTGTTTTAACACAGATTAACTTTCTAAGGAATAATATTTGGAATGGCTTAAATAAAGTGAAAGTAATTGAATAGTCTAAATAATTTTTTCCCACTGCATTATACAGTAGGAAAGTTAAGAAAGGAGTCCTCCCTTTTTCCGCAAAATCTCTATTGAAACCGTTACAGTTTGCAGCAAAACAAGCAACGGACTTTTTTTTTTGTCACTTTCCAATCTGGATTGAATAGGACTAAAAGTTCTGTTCTGGAAATTTAACGCAGTCTGTTCAAAATTAGAATAAAAAACACCCCAAACTGGTAAGTCTCTTTCTTTTTGTTTATTTAGTTTTTTATTATTCGAATACCGGCAGCTGTTGATTCCGATTCCGTAATATCTCTTACAGAAGAAATAAGTTGCACTTACTGCACAATAACATTTGCAATTTTTTGCAGAGATAATTAATTTTGATGTTCAGTCTGGGATTTGTTTATGAGCCCTTAAAAGAATTTTACTGTGCTTCCTAAGCAGAATATTTTTCAGTTCCATTGTGCCATTTTTATGTGATGCACATATCGAAATGTCAAAAGCTTTATTTAGCCGCAACATTTAAAGACTGGCTATAATCCTCCCAGCTCCTCTTTTCCCAGTTACGCTCGACTATCCGGAATTTTCATATATTCGGCAATTTCCTTTCCAAGTATGCCGGTTAGTTAAGTTTTTACTGTTAAAGGATGACTGCATGAAGCAATTTTCCGTCTTCTGATTTCAGAAATGTTCCTCTTTCTACTTATTTTTACTTAAATTGCTTTGCTTGGAATACCTGTTAAGAAAAAACTGTTATGCAATGAAAAATTAGAAAATGTTCAAAATTTTGATTAAAGTTAAATTATTTAAATATTAATATGAGTGGTAAAATAAATTGTATTTATCTTTAGATGCCAAGTTGAATATAATAAATATGGCTTATTGTTATTTATTTTCTCTATTTTGAACTGAAATTTCATCATTAAATATTGTAATATAGTTTAGTTCTGCATAGTTTTCCCCCTTCTCGTAAATTAGTTCTGTAAATTGAACTGTTATTTAAAATAAAAAAAAGGGGTATTTGTTTTCCATAGTTGAGTAATGCTCATTCTCTCTTAATAAATACTGAATTTCTCATATTTTAAATTACAAGTCTAATTTCTCTTTTAAGGTTATGAAGTTGTGCATAATGTAATTAGACAGGTGCTTATTTTTTTTTTTTTTTTTTTTTTTCTTAAAATGTGCTTGAAAAGTTCTTATAGATGTTTTTTTTTTTTTTTTTTAACTAAAATGTGGCTACTAACCCTGTTTAAGAATGTTGGGAACATTCCTCTCTTTTTAAAATGAAATTATTTTAAATACTTTGATCAGAACAAATCCTAGCTTTATGAAAAGTATCAGAATATTTCAAGTAAAAAATGTCTTCAGGAAATGCATGAAAACAATATACTGTGATTATTTTACATCAGTGAAGTTTGCCTCTGTGGTTTTATGCCCAGGGGACTGGACAAGTAATAACTGCAGACTACAAAGGGTTAATATTAAAGAAGTTTGGTGTAAAGTTCACATGAACAATCTTTTGTCAAGGGAAACTTCTAATTCATATGTTACTTGAAAGTTAAATCTAAATTTGAAATGTAATCCATGTATGAGTTTATATGCCATTCAGAAATGAACCTTCAAAAAATGCTAGCATATCCCCCTCCTCCCAGTTTTGGATGAGAATTTAGAACCTAAAAGTATGTGTTTAACATTTCTGTGAAACTTTTATATGTATACATCGTGTCCACAAAAAGTCCCTAGCCGATCTTTATTTATGCAACTGTTGGTCATATTCCAGTAAGAGAAATGATTTGAACTTTGAAAATATTCAGATTTTTCATATTTTTAAATTTAAAAAAAAAATGTATAAAATATGAAATCTAACTTTTATACATTCCTCTGGTCCCTATATTCATGATTAAAAAAATATTCTTTCCATAAAAAATCTGACGTGGACACCACATGACTTCCTTGTATGGCCTATTAAATTATACGCATTTTTTGCTGCATTTCGTTTAAACACATTTCCTCGAATTTCATTTTAGAGATAGATTTCTTGTTCAATTAATTCAATTGTCATTTCATGGCAAGGCAGAAGTGCATAAAAACTCATAACATCTTCATTAAAAATTATAAAATACAGAAAAACATAAAACGTTAAATACACTTAAAAAAAGTATATTTTTTAAATTTAATTTTATTAATTTAATTTTTTTCAATTAAAATTAGAGTTTACACAAAAATAAGCACTTGGCCAACATGCAAGAAGACAGATTTTTCAGTGCACATAACTGAAAATTTACTTTTGGTCCCACTTGACAAAAAGACACTGAAGTTGGTGCATAAACTATTCACTATTCTACTAAAGAGACTATTCACTATTCTACTAAAGAGTTTCAAAGGTAAACAAGTAGCAGCTTCGTTAGGCTTAGTAGCACTTGAAAATTTTTTTAATTGTTGATAATTCTATGACTATTGCATGCAGAATAACTAAAGGCATAAAAACCTTACCTGGAAGTTATGAACAACATACTTCAATCATTTTTAAAGCAAAACAATGCATAATTTACCAAAATATAAGGAGTTACACTATCTATGCTTTATTTTTTACAAATACAAAATTTCACTAAATCTAAATATAGGGATTAGGAAACGTGCAAAAATTTGTTGTAATTCTTACAAAATTGTTTTAAATAAAAAAATTACCAGAACAAGAACATTTCTGTCATTTTAATAACTTGTAATATATGTCTGTGGCGAATAGTTTTGAAAATAACGGTCAGGGTAGCACTTAATATGCATCGTGAAATAAAGTTCATATTGCACAAAATAAATTTTTTTAGATCTTTAAATGAAAATAAAAGGATATTTGATATAGCAACATAAAGAGCTTCGAGCATCATAGAATGAGAATGAAAAGGTATTTCTTATTAACTATTAATTTCATAATTATAAAATTTAATAAAAAAATAAGAGGTTGATTATTTTTTATCTCCAGCATATGGAACTGTGTATTGGAAATTTTTAAGATATGCTCATTTTAAAATAAGTTTGTGACATTGCTATTGAACTGAATTTTATGGTTTAAGTGCAAAGAACATGATATTTAATAAATAAAGGTTAACACACTAAACGTTTAAAAATAATAATAATAAAAAAAAAACACCGCCCCTTTGAATGTAATTTAAAATCTAAAAACCTTCTTTTTTTTTTTTTTTTCATATTTGATTTTATGGCAAATTTCATAATCAAAAATTTGTTGCAGTTCATTTTATCGTGGATCATTGAGTAATAGCTACAAAATGAAGAATGCCCATATAAAAGTAGGAGCTGCATGTGCAGCTCTGTGGCCAGGAGATAATCATTGGTACAGAGCAAAAATCATGTCAATACCTTCAATGGAAATGGTGCAGGTAAGACATCCAAATTTATATTTTTAAAACTTTTTCTGAATTACACATATTTTAGTTAACATTCATAAACTTTTCATTTGTACTTGCTAATAAATACTGTATAATTTAATTTGTAGCTTTTTTATGTTGATTATGGTACAAAAGAAGTAGTCCCGGTATCATTACTTAGATACATTCGGTAAGTTGTTTTCGTATCTAAAATATTTATATGTTATATTTGGTTAGGAATCGCTAAGATTCATTGAAAATATTTACTTTTCCAGGCAAAAACACATGAAATTGCCTGCTCAAGCTTTAAAATCTCAACTTGCTTTCCTGAAACCTAAGGAAGAGGTATAGCATTTAAAGACTTTAGAGTTTTTCTTTTTTTTTTATGTGATTACTTGATTTCATTAAAATTTTTTAATTCTTTTATTAAAGAATTGGAATCTTGCTGTCAAGAGAAGGCTTTTAAGTCTATGTCAAGATGTTTCATTGATGGCTAAGATAGAAGAAAGAAGTGTAAGTATCAGCTTATATAGTAATATGACAAAATATGCCATTTTTTATGTATTGCATAATACACATCAACTATCCTGGTTTTTCACTGCATCTGTTGGTTGATCACAGAATCTAATGTAATTTTTAATTTTTAGCCTCTTATTTTACCATTATTGGCATGTCTTTATCCTTTCTGCCATGAAATTATAGCTGAAAATAAAATTAGGGGTAGTACCATTGATCTCCAAACAGAATTTTGTGAGTTGTATGATGACGATTTTTGTCATAAAATTTTGCAAGAGAAATCTGTTAATAAGCGGAGGGTTTTGATTTTGGAACTCTTGAATGGCTACAACAAGAAGAAATATTAGTCTATCAGTTTTGACTATTCCTTACAGCAATGCTTCAATGCAAAGGATATTTGGTTAAGTGAAGAAAATACACAGTATTTAGATCATGTCTGGAAAATGTAACTCTATAAAATTGTTAATCCGTAAGTTGAACATTTGGGGAGAAAAAGCGTTATGAAAAAAATTATGATGACAGATTATTACAAAAAAACTGACAGCATCATCATCTCTTAATGAAACTTGTACTTGACTGTACAAACTACCACTAATGGTTTTCAGCACTAATGGTTTTCCACTAATGGTTCCCACCATTAATAGTTTTCAGCATAAATTTTATTAGATATGTAATTTGTTTTGGCATCTGTAGAATTCTTCTTTAAGAATCAAGTGTAGCCAGTATATATTTGTTTAATTTTGTTTTTCATTAGTGAATGATATATTTCTAAGTTTTATCCACACAGGTATATTTGCATGAATTGTTCATTTTATTTTCCTCACTTCTAAGAGTACCTTATTGTATAAAAACTTTTCTATTGTAGTGATGATTTTGTCAGTCTAAAAATTTAAGATAATCACTAAATGAAATTAACCATATATAAGCTAGATTTTCCAATTAAATTTCAATATATTTTTATTAGAATAATGATAGGTAATTCAGTAACATGAATCATGTATTATAAAGTAAATTTAAGTCAGTTTGGATCTTGAAATCGCATTGTTGCACAGTTTAAAAACTTTCCTGTTTTTTTGCATGTAAATCTTGCTGTTTTCATAATTGAAGATTGGTAGTTATGCATATAGTTAAAATGGTCTTATTAGGGGGGAATAAAGAGAAAAGTATCATTATTTTTATCTGTCTATTGCAGACATGGCCAAACTGCGGCTCTCCGACACCGTAAGTGCAGCTTGCGAACTACTTGCGATCCTTTGCCATCTGAAATGCCAATCATTTCGAATGAATACAGTTTAAACTTTTAATACAAGTGGAAATTGAAATCATGTAGTGCCACGTTTCTTTATAAATCACTAATTAATTTCTGATATTATGTATGTAAAATTTGATAGATTTCAAACTGTCCAGTGCTAACTTGCAATGCAGCAAATAAGTAAAATTGCAAATAATTACATTTTTGGTAATTACTGTTCTGTTTAGGTTACTTTTTGAACAGGTAATGGTCACTAATACAAAGTTAATCTAAAACTCAATGCTAATATTTTTATTTAATTACTATCCCTAATATTTTTTCTCTCCAGTTAATTTGACTTCTGGCGATATCTGCTTACATTCCTGTGTGATCCCATTGTTGTGATCCAACCTGGAAGATTTGCTATTCGTTATAAGGTACTACTTTAATTCAGTCCTTGCATGGCGTGAGTAACTGCTGAAGAAACCTGTTTCGCCTTGCAGTCCATACAGAGTTCTCTTAATGTGTGGAAGAATTTTACGAGGATTTTGTTTTTGGTGGAGTGAACCTTCAGCCTCTTATGTGGTTCAGACACTTATCTCAATTTTCTGCAAAACTCCTTCAAAATAAATTTTTTTTATCCCTAAACAAGTTTGGAATTTTTATGCAATAGCTTCACATATTTCACAACCAGTCAAAATGTCTAATTCCCATTTGATAAAATATTGTTATTCCAGATAGAGATCTTTTACCTTAATCATCAAATCTTAACATTAATAACGTTGCATCAAGCAATGAGTGATCAACAGAACACAAACGTCTCTCTTCTCCAAAGTTTCTGTAAAAATTAATATATTGATATTGGTGAAATCTCTTTAGCTTGTGATATTTACTAATATTTTTCGAGTTCTTGTTTGATGACCTTCTTTCTTTCTACTCCGCATTAGGTTAGAGTTATTATGCTGCACTAGGTTAAAGGCCGGTAAATATCGCATTAGGTTAGAGGCATTTTGCTGCCCGGCATATCTAAAAATTTTCACCCTTTAGTACTGCTGCTGCACCGTTTGTCTTGTGCCTGATACATTAAACTTTGAACATCATGTATGTTTGAAATGTCCTTCATGAAAGCTTAGTAGCCAAATGCAAAATTGTACAATGATTCACTGCTTGATCGCTACAAGTTTCTCACAATAATGTGCAAGTTTGCTCCCATAAACGTTTATTTTTAAGTCTGATGTTTTATTTTCTAAAGTGTCATCTGCCTGCCGACTCCATTTCAAATTCTTTTTTACAAACTTTATTTTCTCCGCACAGGTTAGGTAACCCAATGGAAATTTGTACTATTTAACTGTTAGGCTGATGATAATTTACTTTAAACTTTCTTCTGAGTTATTTTACTTAGAAGTTCAAGATGAGACGGTAAGTCATTTGACCGCCTGTATGGGTCCAGCAGTGAGAATATGGTGGATCTGTTTCCCTATTTAGCAAGAGCTTAGGAACTAAACTATTGTGCAGATGTCTGCCATGTTACAAAAGGCCTTCACATCGAGCATCTTTGTGTGTCCATAGAAATATGAAGAGTTATGCATTCATGTTATATTTGCATTTGCGAAATAAATTCATTGTAATAGTGACAGGTATGTTTCCTTCGGCTGGTGGACGATTGGAATATGTGCACGACAAACTGTTTATATGGCCTAGCAACTACTAGATATATTAGCAATAGGTTATGTATGCCCTGTATTATCGTAACGATTCAAGAGATGGTTTCGTGAAATTTCAATGATGTGCATGAATTTCGTTATCTATGTCCAAAATTATCGGGACGATTCGAGAATTTTCAATAATATGCATTGTACTGATTACTAAAAAATTCTGGCAGATTCCATTAGATGCCATTCTGAAATACTGTATCAGTCAGTGCCATCATGAGAGATACTGATTATTTAAATACCACTGAAATTGCAACCACATTTTTTTTTTTTTTTTTTTTTTTGGGGGGTGAATTCTTCTATACTGAATATCAGTAAAATTAGTTATTACAAAGTTTTGGTGAAAATATTTAACGATGTCTTAGGTTAGGACCCTAAGATTCGAATTATCTCAGTATGTTGGTCCTTGATGTTAATTGTGTGGAAAAACAAAATTACTTTTTAAGCAAAAGCCTTAAAAAGTTAATAGCATATTTTTAAATAAATATTCTTTCTCGAATAGCAGTTTCTATGCAGTGTTGACGTGTATCATTTAATTTATCCTTTCTAAAAAAGAGCTCATGCATTTAAAAAAAAAAACACCAAATTTTCTTTTTAAATAATGATTTGTTATTTACTCAAATAAAAAAAATTTTTATGTAATTGTAGACCAACAAATATGTTTCCCATTCATTTTACTTCCACTAAATTAAAACAACAATAATTATAAACAGAGATGTGTAAAGTAAATCAGAAGATAATATTTGGTTTTTCTACCTGAAGAAAAATTGCTCACTTGCCCACTACAAGAGTTACAAATTTTTATTTTCTTGGCACTTACCTTTTCTAAACACAAAACAGTAGATACAAGATGTAGTTATTCATATTTGTATGTAATCATGTTAATCACATATTTATTAATTTTCTTCAAAAGTTATTTTATATTGAAAACCTGTCTTATTATTTTTGAAATAATATAAATTTGGACTTGCGGCTCTCAAACGTACATAAAATCTATCATGCGGCTCCCATCGTCTTGAAATTTGGCAATCCCTGGTCTATTGTAAAAGAGAAGGGGTGTAGTGTACATGTAATCCCTACAAGTTGATTAAAAAAGTCTTTTCCTGATTGCAGAAATTTATTGTGTGAAAACTATTATATTTAGATATGTACTTTTTTTAAAAAATTATAATTTTTATGATTTCAATATGGGCTTACTTTTTAGTTTATAGAGTGTCAAATCGGTATTCTCTTTCTCCCTACATATTCTTTAATATTTGCTGCTAACACTTGATGCAGCATGCGTTCTTCTACCTTCAAAGAATCAGTATCACAAACTGGTATGACAAAGTCTCAGTACGTGATATGTCCTTTGTCTTATTCTCAGTAGAGTTAACAGTGTCATGCTCCCAGAGTAAGCCTACCACTTCTTTTAAAGGTCACAAACAGTGCCAATTTTGTTTAAAAAATTTTTTTCATGTTATTTCTGTGTTTTTTAACATCTGGATATAAACTTCTAAATCACCATTGTTAAGTGATTTAGTTTGATGTCACAAAATAAACTTTCATGGATATCATTTCATTACTAAATACATCATCAACTAGATGATTAAATGTATAACAGTAGGACTGCATAGTGATGAAACTTCCACATTTCTCTCTTCTGCCTGTTCTTATTTTTGCTCACCATGTTTATTCGTAGAATCTTCTGAGTAGCTGAGTGCATAAGTGTCCATTAACACGATTTAAATATCAAAATTAAATTGTTATAACTGTAAATCATTAGTGTCATAAAAAGTTTTTGTAGTTAAAAAAAAGAGTTAAGTTTAATTATTCCCAACCTTTTCTTATTGATATTACAACCATACTAATTAATGCACCAATAGGCAGAAAACGTAGATAATCTGTGAATGACCCTTTAAATTTGCAATTAATGCTGGGGTACCATAAAAGTAGTTCTTCACAAATCTTAAATGAGAATTTAATCTTTGCAAATCTTGAGAATATATATATATATGTAAGATAAAAAAATATGTGGATCAAAATTGTAATTTAAACTAACGATAAAACATTAATTCTTCCTCTCTATTCTAAAACTCGTAGTAATTTCTCTGCATTGCGTCATTTCTAGTTCTTTCCTTTTCTCTTTTTTTGCATGGCTTGCGCAGCTCTGATGACGTAATAAGTGGGAACTGAAACTACCATTGTAAACCAAAACTTTTCTCTTTACGTGCTTCCATCTTGCATAACTGCGCACTTCAGCTTCTGTCTGTGCTGTGCTTGAACACAATTTCGCTACGTTGCTTCCTATTGCAATAATATCAATAATGTAAATGTTCTTGAACAGGCACGTTTAGGGTGCCAAGTGATCTGTGGCCACTTAATGTAAGTTGGAAATAAAAATGGAATTAAAATTGCCTTGACTGCTAAGTCAACACATTAGCTTACGACGCAGTCAGAATACTTCCTTTTCAATATAGCATAACTATGCATCAACACTGCTGTGGCTTTTCCTTTCCTTGCTTTTATTATATCCTCTTTAAGTATTTATCCTTGCTTTTATATATGCCTCTTTAAGTATGCCCAGAAAATTAGAGGAGCATATTGAAAGGAAAAGAATCTGGGTATAAAATACGCGGAGCATTTTTGTATTATAATTCAGGCATTTTAACAAACACTGCACAAAACTGTGATATTATTCAGCCATACTAAATGAAGTAAAAATCACATATAAAATACATTGTGAAAATTCACAATCTCTGCAAGACTCACAAAGTGCATATTTATTTTATGCTCATATACGCAATATTAAATTATTAAGAATAAAAATATTATTTATGGGAACTTCCAGTTGTTGATAACAAATTTCTGGACAGCCTTTCGTAGAATTAGTTAGTTTGAAGAACATCATCCTACAGCTTATTTCTTTAATTTTTAAAAATCGTTAGAATAGTCTGATTTTCCCCCCCTTCACATACTTACTTCACAATACATTTTAAATGTGTCAGTAATAAATAGATATAATAAAATTTAATATTTCATAACTAAAGTCTATTTATTATTAACTTCTACTAACATTATTATTTTTGTAGAATTCTCTTTAAATAAATAAATGATCATCAAAGCTTAGGAGTTCCATGGTAACATTTTATCAAACTAAAAATGTTCAGACTTTAAAATGTCAATAGATAATTTCTTATAATATAGCAGCTATATGAATAAATACATTCAAATTCAGTTATAGTGGTAAAAAAAAAAAAGCTTTTACTGTATTATTTTAGCCATTCTATATTGATTAAAACTTTTATTTGAGATTTAATTTCTAAAAACATATGTAATTTTAATTTTGCATACATTTCTAGTTAGTTTGTGGGGGTCTTTTATCATAATTTTTTTTTTTTTCCCCCGAGAATGCAGCTGTACAGTAACTTTAAATTAATTTTGCTTTTTAGATTGATGGAACACTCTCTGTGATTCTTTGTGATACAAATGGAGAACAAGATATCTATATTAATGATATCTTATTGAAGGAAGGGTTTGCAGAAAATAAGAGTGCTTTGTATCCCCAGTTAGGTGGCCAAGTGAGTATACCACAGAACTTATATTTTTATTTAGAAAAGTCTCTTAAATATGCAGGATAATTACTTTTAAAAATATATTTTTCTTTAGTGGCTAGTTCTGATAGTAGGATGGAGGCAATTCCTATTAACCATTGGTAGGCACCAGATGTCTCTGTCACCTGTAGTGGTTAGTGTCTCTGACTACCCTACTGAAGGGCCCGGTTTCAAATTCCAGAGAAGCCATATATGTTTGTTAGCAAATAAGGTCTGTATGGCAAGGAGGCAGTTAAAATATATGGTGGCTGAAATCACAGGGCTCTCAAGGGGTTGGTGATAGAAGAAGAGAGGTGGGACCCTTGAACCACACCTTGAGGTTTTCTCCTTGTGAGTTATGTCTGGGTTAAAACTTTAGCAGTTAGCAAGGCCTGTCAATATATGATATACCTACTTAGGTGAACAGATACTGGCCTTGCTTCAACCTATACCTTTTATGACGCTGACTGTTGTTCCAAAGGGCCTGGGTTCGAATCCTGGAGGAGGAATCCTGGATAATTTTAAGCGTGCAGTGTCGGTGCAGCAAGGAAGGCATCCAAACTATACAGCGAGCCAAAATCCTCTCAAGAGGTTGGTAGAAGTGAAGGAGGGGTAGGAGACGCTTGGATCATGGTACTGCAGAGGTGCTGGACTAGTTTCTACCTTTACCCGTATTATGTATTTAGTTTCCATTTCTGAGAACTTTTTAATATTAGAATATGTCTCTTCTTATGTATTATATCTGAAACTGAAATTTGAGCTCTTTATATTCAGTCTGCATAAATGTTTTTTGTCATAGTTCTATGTTAAGATGACCAGACGTCCCGCTTTTGGCCTGACAGTCCTGATTTTTAGCAAGTTGTTCCGCGTCTCATGGCGTTTAAAAAAGTCCCGATTTTTTGGAAAGAATGCACAACAAGCTAGGGAACAACGGAAGAATACAGTTTTCGGAGGCCATGTGGCTACTTCGCCAGGATATGAGTCTTATGTTATTTTTGTTAATTTTATAATGTTAAATTTTAATAATAACAAATAATTGTTGACAACTGATTGAGAACTGCTCGTCAAAGCTCGCATTGTTGATCAGTTGATAGAATTCGACCACCATTGTTTGGACTTAGCATTTTTTGGCATTGGCAATGATGAAAACATTTTGTAACTGTCTCTCAGATGATGCACATCATACTGTGTGCTAGTGCTAATTAAACAAGTGATGTCAACTAATCAGCTATTCAGATAATTTAGGTATGTAATTTATTTCATAAAGACATAAATTTTCTTGAATTGAGCAGACATTAACTCTTATTATTTATATTTTATAATGGCGACAAAATGTCTAGCGTAGGCCTTGAAAGTGACACTTACAACTTACAGCAAATTCAGAGGAAAATAATATAAGTTAGTATTGTTATTTAGAAAGAGATATAAGATTAAAATTTAAATAATTTTAAAAATATAGTTAATTTATAATAAACAAATTAATTTAATTTTTAAACTAACAATAAAATATCTTTATGCAATTATGTACCTACTTACTGTGTTTTTAGGCAATGTATATAGATAAAAATTTATAATATAATTTATAAATTTATAATAAATTAGTTCTTTAGATTTTTAACATAATGAGTAAGAACAAAGGATGCAAATTCAAAGATGATCTAAGAAATGAATTTCCTTTTCTTAAAAAAACCAAAAGCGATTACATGGTAAAATGTGAGAAATGTAATGCTGAATTTTCTATTTCGCCGGCTGGAAGAATGATATTTCAAAGCACTCGGGGGACACAGAAAAATAAACGATATTGAAATACTACCGCATCTTCCTCCAAAATGAAGGAATTCTTTCAGAAAATAATTTATGGAGACGAAGAAAAGAAATTAGTGTTACCAGAAGGACTTTATGTCCTTTCATGATAATAATCACGATCATTCGTTCAGATCTTGTGCATTACAAGTTGTCCAAAAGTTATTCAACAAAAAATGACAGCCATCTACTAAAAGAATTCACTCAAATGAGAAATATGCCAAAGAGTAAAATAATACTATACGTAATATTTTAACGTATTATATTTGTAAATTCCACTTTGTTGAAATTTAAAAATATATATAACAGTACTATTTTTGCGTTCTAAAATTTGTGTTAAAATTTGTGTCAACAATGAAATTTGTGTTGCTCCATATAGAACAAATTTTTAATCAAGATTCTCCCCCCCCCCCTGGTAAATGGTGTCCCGCTTTACCAATGTTAAAATCTGGTCACCTTATTCTATGTGCATCCCTGTAGTGACTCATCTAATTGCATATTATTTCCAATTCAGTTTATCACCCAGATTGAATGTGGAAAAAAAAATATTAGTGTTCAAATATTTCATCTTTTTGGTTACAGTTATTGATTTTGGATGCTTGATGAGGTATTTGCCAAGATGTACAATTTCATTATGAACTGGTTGACAGAGATCTTGGAGATATCTTTTTTATATTTGATAATTATTGATAGTTTTCTGGATGTTGAGCTGATATATTGGTTGTTGTTGTTGGCTCAAACCTAATACTGGCGTGACATGCCTAATGGTGAGAACGATGCAACATTTCAGACAGATTGTAAACAACTAGTAACTTAGCCTTCAGCAGGCAGAATACTCTCTCCTTCAACAACCTAAAGCCTTCCTTTAAATACTATCTCTTTTTACCTCATTTGAATATATGTGAACTAAAATTAGCATTTTAGGAAGAAAGCAAAGCAAGAGTGATAGTAAAGGTATCAAACATAAAATAACTGGTTAGGAAAAGAAATAAATCCTGACATTCTTCTTCTTCTTCTTTTTTTTTTTTTTTCCAAAATCAGTGTGAAATCTGTTGCTTTCACCAGTCTGTAGTTCACAATTATATTCAGTTTCATAAACCTCTTATATGGAACAGAAATCTGTGGCATGTCTGTTTCTTAAAATTAAAAGATGAAAGAAGTGAATGCTATTATTAACTTCTATGTTGATCGTCAACTGCAAGTTAGGGAAATTTTCCAAAGTAAAAGGTAACAAAGTTTTAAATTCATTTTTTGAATGCTTCCATAGCACAGAAATATCACCTACATACCTCTTCCCCCCCCAAAAAAAAAAGGGTTTTGGGGGAAACTTCGAGAAAACAGAATTTTCTGCGAGTTGCATGTAGATTTCAATCAAGATATGCGACGATGATGCTCCCATATACATGCCATCTTGCTGTTTTGCAGGTTTGTCCATCACTTTAAACTTACATGTGGTATAAAAAGCTTCATAAATATGTCTAATAAATTGTCATGTAATTTTTAGGGAAGTGATTGAAAGTCTTGATTGAATAGAAATTTCCATATAAAAACAAGGTTGCGACACTACCTGGAAAACCGGGAAAAACCAGGGAATTCAAAAACTGGCCAAATTTAAATATTTTAATTAAAATATGGAAAGTCAAGGAATTTCATACTGCAATCCCTGAAAAAGTGATTTTTGTGCCGACATCAGAAGTGATCACTTTCTTTGCAAATCATATATCGCATGAGTGATATTCGGAGCAGTGCCAATCAGATTGTCTTTTAGAAAGGCAAAAGAAGTTTCCAGTAGCCTCGAGAATCCAGAAATTTGCATGGGCCTGTGCAGTGCATGTTGATTGAAAGTAAATCCCCCCCCCATTCTTATATAAAACAAGATCTTTTAGACCTTTATTTCTTAAATGCCTTATTTGTCATTTTGTAGTAAAATAAAAATAATAATCAGTCTAGGCTAACCATTTAATATATGTATATTCGCCAAAATACCATCGATTTTTGTAATTCAGTTTTTAATCCTTAACTAATTAACTTTATTTTAATGTTATTCATATTATTTAATGTGTCTTCTTCCTTCTAAATTTATTTATTATTAGTTAATAATACTTTCAAATTTCAGGCAATTTTCTCTGGCATACTTGTGAAACTAATTCTAGCAGTAATATGGCATACCATCATGAAATTTAGTGCACATATTTTTCACTTATGTATGCTGCTAAATAAATATAAAATACCTGACTTCATTTAAAAATAAATAGATTTCTTTCTTCCTTTAGCTGCAAAATGTCTGCAGAAAAGACATTTTTAAATCCCGATTGGACAAATTCTAATCTCAATCCTCAGTGGAGAAGAAAACTCTTATCACAGTTATAAAAGTAATGTTTTGGGGATTATATATATATATATATAAAGTTATATGTAATTGACAAATTTTTGTGTTTTCAAGTGGTACCATAATTAATTTACCCTCAGCATGCACTGCACGGATAGCCTAGAATTTTCTTGAAACACACCTGGAAAAGTTAGGGAACTTCATTCTCCTGTTTGTGTGGCAACCCTGTAAAAATTAGAAATAATGATATAGCTAAGCAGAATTAAATAGCATAACACTTTTAAAATTTTTAGAGAAATTGGAAAACAGTTATGGTACTTTTATTTTTTTAACATTAAATTGCTTTCTTAGGGGATTTATAGAAAAAGGTTATTGCATAATGCAAGGTAAGATTCATGATGAAGATCAATCTAGAATTGTACATATATTATCCATTATCATGCTGTATTTGGAACTGTGATCAGTCTGTATTTTTTGCAAACATTTTTTGGAATTAAAATCAAATTAACATATCACAGCTTATTTTGTAGCTAAGTGGAAAGTTGAATGTTAAATAGTTTTATTCTACTTTGGTTACTCAACAAAATATTGTGCTTGCACATGATGTATTTTTGAGTGATTAAGTTAATTTTCCTTAAAATTTGTGGGGAGGGGATTTTCTTTGAATATTTTTGTGTAGTAATCTTAACACCGCAATAATGTTTAACACCTCTTTATCTTAAATTTATTATTTTTCCTTCCAAGTTTTAACACGATAGGGAATTGTGTTAAATGTTAGAATGGAAAGGAGATTAGCTGGATTGCTTAGACTTCTGATACTCAGTATCTGATAAGCTCGGTCTTGAATATGTAAGTGATAGTAATATGTGTAACAAAAACTGCTCAAAGAAGTGGAAAAGGAAAATGAATACTGAAAGCTGCATTTGAAATATAACAATGCCATTTATAAACAATTGTATTTAAACTTCGTGAGCATGCAATATTATTAAAAGAGAGAACGAATTCATGATAATCAATCAAATTTGAGCAACCCCTTCCTGTAACTGAATGCAACTAGGGTGACACCTGAGAACCAACTCCATGTTAAGCAGGAGGGCCGGTCATGTTTGCTAACCTCTTAGAGGATTATAAAAATACTCTTTGCTATGCTGGGGTGCCTCCAATACCACACTCAGACCTATTTAAAGAATTCTCTCAAATCCTCCGGGGCTCACCCGGGCCACCAGATGCTTTCACACCTCGAGTCTCGGAGACCACGCTGGAGGGAAACCCTTGGTGAACACCGTTGTTAATTTGGCGATCTGACTGGTCGTTGATGTGCCCCTGCCAATACTATGCGGCTGCTTGTCACTGAATGTCATTACTCGGAATACTCAGACTGGCTACCCTACCAGTTCCCCCGATTTGCAATCCCCCTCAGTCCAATCATATAGATGACCTTCCCTCGGGTTCTGGAACCGCCAAGCTCAAAAATGCTTTGCCCCCAGAGTACACTGTCATGATATAGGATCAAGCCAGCACTGCACCTCGGGAGGAGGGGGTAATAACATGATAAAGCAAACAAAACAAGTCACAAATATGCAAAAGTGTATGAAAGTAAATATCTGAATTTGCTTGTATTACCATCTCTTCATGAGCGGTAAAGAAAGATAAACAATCAGCCAATAATCAGTTAACTGTGAGATGATCACACCTTGTTTTTTTCAAATCCGCTGTTTTTTATCCTTTCCTGTAATCAGAAAAAAGTTGCACTACCATCTGTGACATTTTTTCCAAATGCACAAAATAAAGTATCTGAGTAATCCTAAATGGCTACAAGAAAATGTTCTTTTGTTTGTTAGACCTCCAAAAAAACCAGTTATGGAGGAAAAGCATGTCCAAGGTTGCTCTTTTTTTTTTTTTTTTTTTTTTTTTTTTTGCGTAGAAAAACCTTCAACAAACTCTACTATTCTGTTCTTTCCATTAGTTGTGAGTTCAGGTGTACATAACAAGGACCCTGCATATAATTGTTCCATTTGACAGCTATATTATAGTTAATTTTTGATTGCATATTACAAAACTCAACTGAGTTCAGTTCATGGCATCAAGAGTTCATAAATTTTACAGCTGTGAGGAAACTAAGGCATGATCCTTCAACTCTAGCACCTCTTTTTTCTGCGTAAGATCTAAGGCTAAGAAGCCATTTCGGTGTATCGTAATTGGTAAATCACAATGTCATTTCATGATTACTTTTACAAAATCTTCACCTATAAAGAATTCTTTTATCCTCTAGGAATTTCACTGCCTCCTCCTCATCTGTAAATAAGACCCAGATTGTGGAATCTATTTTTTCTCGCACTAAAATTGCTTTTAGTCAAATAATGTATGTGAAGAAAGTCGTCTATCAAATTATATTTCATGCAGTTCTAAGAAAAGGTTACAAACATTAACATGAATATTTGACTCGATTTCATTCATAAAACCAAGACTTCTCAGCTGATAACGTTATCTTTGGCACGTTATCACACATTTTAGTAATGTTTTGCGATGGTGTATTTTAACCTGTATAGCTAGCTGAAAGATACCCATATTGTAACTAGAATTGAAAACAGTTCCAATTTCCAAGTTGTGTGTATGAAGGAGAGGGGTGAATCAACTGCAGTAAAGAATATGTAAGCAAGAAAAAATATAAATAATTTGAATATCTTGAAAGTGTGAGACCCCCCCCCCAAAGAGAGAAATACATGATGATGAGGATAAAAAAATCCTTAAATCAGGATTTTTTAAAACCTTTTCCTGTGGGCTATAGGGGCCAATTTCGAACGTATTTTGGCCATTTAGTCACTTATTTTAAATGAAAGGAACAGAAAAACAAATCGACAGGATCTTGCTCTTCCTAATCCATATTAAGGAGTAGATTTTAAATCTCCATAGTTTACTGAAATTTCTTGAGACACATTTAAAGTAATGAAAGTGTGGGACATATATGTCCCAGCCCCCGGGAAAAGGTTAAACTGTTCTTTTCTTTTGCACTCTGAAAAGGGCTTTAAAAAATCATCCTTTCCATATTACATAAAAATTTTAATTTAAGTTTGATTGGAAATATTTCAAATGATTAGAATGATTTTAAAAAATGATTAGAATTTACATTAAATATTATTGAAAACTTGCTTATTGATTCATAATTGCCTAGTGTTAAATTGTGTATGCATACACCTGCAATGACAGATTAATTTTTATTCTGATTAATTTCAATGTAATTGCTTACTAGTCTTTCTTGCTTTTTTAGGCTGCCTATGGGATTAATATTCCTCCATTCCAAGCTGAAGGTGCCCAGCATTTCCAGAGAAGCCCATATGCTGTTGTTGGTTCTCCACCATCTACTGTAAATGATGTTGCTCTTAGTTTATTGCAAAAGTTGACTTTATGTTATGCACAGAATCCTCAGCTGAAGCAGCAGCATATCCAAAGTGGATTTCTGAATCCATTTTTTAATTTACCCTCTAGCACTATGCTTGGGAATCCTAGTCCTGTAATGAATCCTCTTCTAGCCTCTACTGGATTAGTTGGACTTTCTCCTTTGACCCCTCCATATACTCCCAGTGCATATTTAGTTAACATGTCAGAATACCCAAGTCCACCTTCTGCTGAACTTAATAGGCAACCTGTGAAACCAAAATTTCCATCTAGTAAGGAAATGAAGGAAACAAAGAAACCATCACTTGATGATTCTGAGAAGTATGTAATTCTTTTGTTTTATATTTGAATTACTTAGTGCTGATGAATCTCTTGTGTGCACCTGATCAGTATCAGAATCTAGAGTATTTTTGTGAATGTGTTATCTGTATACAGGGTGTCCCATCAAGACTGTGCAACCAGATTGCTCACTTGGAATACATAAAAAATGCTCAAAGAACTGTACCTGTATTATTCATAGTTTTCGAGATAAGTGCGAAAGAAAAGTATGTCATCTCATCCATTACAAATGGGAGGAACTTTATTGGAGCCATAAACATTGCTATTTGCATATGTCTACATGGGAAGATGTTCAAAATGTCCAATGCACATATCGAAGTGTTTTTTTTTTTTTTCCCAATAAAGTTTTTTACCCTTTACACCGTATATAAGGTTGTAGTTATCTCAAGGCCCACTTGACGCTTGCAAATTTGAAAGTCTTGGAATTCTTGAACCTAGTGCATGGGAGCTCTTTTTCACTAGTGGTAGATAATTTGATTCGCATGAAACAAATCCAGGATCAAATCCCAATGTCATGTGAAACTCATGTGCTACAGCACTTCTCATTGTGCTAATAGATGGCGACACGAGCAAGCAACTACATACCCGATATCACCTTATTCTCTTCTACCATGAGATCGCTATGTTGACGACTCGGAGAACAACACACACTTCCCTCCACTGAGGACAAATGACGAACTACATCACACACTCAAAGGCACTTCACACACACTGCACCTCACGACGGCAACACACATGCCGACAAGTGAAGTTTCTCAACCATGCATCAATGGCTCCAAATGAGTACACCTACATACCAAGGATGGATTTGTTTCAGAATATGTACAATTTTTACCATTTATCTTGACATCAATAGAGTAAGGGTGAGCAGAATTAGGAGAAAACAGAAAAGAGAGAGACTAGGGGAAAGAGCACACTTGGCTAAGGAGGAATGAGAGAAAATTAGACAAGTCTCAGAAGAGGACAGAAAAGTAGTTGTGAAAAAAGAGAGGAAATAAGGGAAAAGAGGGAAATAAGAATTCTTGGCAACGATGCAACAATCATAACATGAAGCATTTGAAGAAATTGTGGGCTGGGCAGGGCCTGAACCCATGAGGCTGTGAATAGTCCATTACATATCAGTGCTGAAACACACAGAAAATCAGAGTTAAGCTTCAAGTTCAGAAGAAGTTAATATAATTTGAAGGGCTTGAAAACCAAGTAGCACTTATCAATCTGAGATTTAGCAATTCTCATTTATTGAACTATATCCAGGATATTTTGAAGATTATTTTGGTTATTGAAAACGTCAAGGTAAGGGTTGCTTCTTTCAGCGTCCAGATGATTTTTCTTTACTATCCCATATAACTGGATTTTGTAGTAGTGAGTAGGGTTTTCTTTAGATAAAACAGGGAAGTTAACTTCAGATTTCTTAGGAACAGGTTTCTGTTTCTCCATATTTCTTTTGTATTTTGGCAAGTCTTTTCAGGTAATTAAGACACAATAACACGCCGAATAAATACTGATTCAGAAGTCAAACAACAAAAATCAACGTTAATTCACAAAATTTTCACAGGACTAGTTTCGATGGTTTTACCGAACCATCATCTTCAGCTGCAAAACCGCAAAATGCAATCAGTCTTTTCAGGTACTCATGACGTCCATGATAAGAACTCGCATGATTTTGACCACAGAAAATACTTTTAGGGTTCTCTCTTTCCTTTAGTGTGCAAGCCGAAGTCCTGTGCCATCTTCTGCATTTACAGCACCTTTCCTCATTAAAACAGCAGTCTTTTATATGCCCGAACCTCTGGCATTTATAGCACTGGGTTGGGTGGTTAACTTTATACTTGTACAGCTCGATCATAACTTGGAAGCTGAAAATGTTGTTTACTTAAAATATTGCATTGTCTTCCATAGAATTATCCAATTCTATAAAAAAGATAGGTAATTTAACAAGTAAGGATTCAGTTTTTCGTGTGAATTGTTTAACTTTCCGCACAGGAAACTTACGAATCATCAGGATTTGAAAGAGGTGATTTTTCGGGATCGTGTTCGGAAAGTTCTTAATAATAAAGTCGTAGTTGTGTATTTATTTTTGGGCTGATAAGAATAAAGTTGATCTTATTAGATTCCAGAAATTGTGAGCGTTTCCTGTAGTTTTCAACTGTTTTAGGGAAGAAAAAAATTGAGCCTCTACATAATTTAGCTTAAAATTTGTCCATGCAAACTTTTCGTAGAGCATCTTCAAGGGTTAGCCAGTCAATGTCTATTAATAATAATGGGAAATTCCCATTGTGGAAGAGTTGACATCAGATTTTTTGGTAACCGAATTATAAGCTAAGGTAGGAAATTTATTAGTGTAATGAATATCATCAACTGCAAGTTCAGAAGAGATCTTTCAGGGTTGCCACGTTACCTGAAGTAACAGTCTGGAAAACCGGAAAAAGTCAGGGAATTCCAAAATTGACCATAAAATTCAGGGAAAAGTCAAGGAATTTAAATATTTTAGTAAAAATCTGGAAAAGTTGGAATTTCATACAACAATCCTGCCACGTTGCGCCGACGTTGGAAACAATCACTTTCTTGGCGAATTGTGTATTGCGTGAGTATCATAAAGCCAATTTTCACAGCTCCAATTAGATTGTCTTATAGAAAGGCAAAGCAAATTTTCATCAACTTTTGGTCTTTAGTAACCTTGAGAATCGCATGTGCCGCGCATGTTGAACTAAAGAAAGTACATATTCTTGTATGAAACAAAATTGGTTTAATCCTTGTATACGGTAAAATGGAGGTTAGAATGAAAAACTATGTATTGTAAAGAAAGAAGACCTCTCTGCAACAGGCGTGGCTCCATTCCAACGTAGAGGGAAACAGCTGCGCATGCACGAAATATCTATTGCCGATGTCGAAGTTCGAAGGTCACATTATCAAGAGTTCGTAAAATGAATATCGTTTAAAATTTCTTTAAACTTTAAAGGAAAAGAAAATACTCTTTGGCGCAAGTAAATTAATTACTGGATTAGTTATTTTGAGCGAAGAAAAAAAAAACGAAAATCCGTTTTCAAATTATTGCGAAATATCAAAGAAACGTTTTGTCCATATGAAAATCCTAGTTTAAATTATCGCAAAAAAAGAAGAAACCTTTTGTCAAAGAACGTTTCTTCTTAACACGTGTTCCTCAATTTTGTGTACACATCATGGAGAAAGAAATTCTGGCCGCCAGGTTCCGTCACCAAATTCCTTGGCAAATTTTCCCGCCGTTTTCTAGCAGCATAATAATAGCATTTTGTCTATGGAACCTTTTCTTCTTTGGTTCTTTGACGTTCTTTGGTTACAACATGGAGTATAATACTCTGTGGGTTAGAATAACCTCTATGTATGGTACACACAGGATTTGGCGACATTATGATAAGTAGTAAACGGATCACTTTGGTCTTAGTGACAATTTTCAAAATCGTGCCAAGGCCTTACTAGGT
This sequence comes from Stegodyphus dumicola, assembly GCF_044657685.1. Classification (NCBI taxonomy): domain Eukaryota; kingdom Metazoa; phylum Arthropoda; class Arachnida; order Araneae; family Eresidae; genus Stegodyphus; species Stegodyphus dumicola. The sequence goes on along the minus strand of NC_140773.1, from coordinate 222,670,232 downwards.
TTTTACCACAAAATTAAACCTTTTTTTTTTTTTCTTTGTAGTAAATGCCATATTTGTCATTTTGCAGTAAAATTAAAAAACAGTAATATGTCATCTAGACTAACCATGTAATATAACTATATTCGCTAAAATACAGTTGATTATTCTACTTCAATTTTTAATTATCTTTTATTTTTATGTTAGTCATATCATTTAATGTTGCTTCTTCTTCTAAATTTGTTTATTATTAGTAAATAATACTTCCAAATTTCAGGAAATTTTCTCTGGCATAACCCTGAAATTAATTCTAGCAGTGTAATGACATACCATCACAAAATTTAATGCACATATTTTTTGCTTATGTATGCTGTGAAATAAATATAAAATACTTGAATTTATTTTTAAAATATCATTAACACTTTTACGTGCGCAATATTGATTTTATAATTTTTTAACTAAAAAATCTAGAAATTCAATATTATGATCCTAGAGACAAATAATATATGAATTTTAAAAAATCTACTCTTGCCCATAGTTCTGTGGGTGGTGGTCGCACTGTGAAACCACCACGCATCTAGGACTTTGAAACTCACCTAGGTAGTAGAAAAAAAATTTACCTTTCTCCTTGCACGTTTCCAAAAAAGGACGAAATTTAAGAATTTAAAAAAAAAATGTATGTAGGAATTGCATAATATATAATTTTTTTTACATTATTTTACAAAGTAAATCATCAGGAAAAATTAAAAAATAAACATTTATGTATTTTTTCTATAGCAGTGAAAATATAAGTACCTACGTAATAAATACATTTGGATAAATGCATTAAAAAACTCAGTAAAATAAGGATAAAAAAAGACTCAGTGGGTGTTTTTTTTTTTAAAAAAATTTCAAAGAACAAATATTTTTTGTGACACTGTTCAAAGCATGTTTTGTCTTTTTGGTATATGAACCCACATTGCACGTTTCGCACATGTAATTTTCTATGAGGTTTCTTCATTGTGTAGCAAAATGTACACTTGCCTGGATCTAAATTTCACTGGTATATATATATCCAGCGTTATTTAGTTTCTTTTCATCTGACACATGAAATTTGTGGTTTTTTTATGTTAATGGGGAGAGGGCTTGGTCTTTTTGGCTTTGGTACGGATCATTCGTTTTCCATTCATACTTATCTTATTTGTATTTTGTCCCAAAATATTCAGAAAATATTTTTAGTTTAAATAAAACTTTACACGATTTTTATTTTTAATTATTGCAAAGTATACTCGTTAAATTTAAACCACATGAAATAATTTATAAAATCGCAATACTATTGCTTGGGGAACAAGTGTGTTGAGGTCAGAGAAAAGTCTCTGGAAAAGAAAGACCTTTTTACTGGGCAGGTGCCTGTATTGTTTAGTAATAAATTAACTCTGTGGTTTAAAAACCCCTTATCTATATCCGGGTAAAAATAAACATTCCAATTTGAGAAGCAGGCAAACGCCATTGTGGAGAGCATTGGTTTCAAGGCGCGACCACCGAGCCTCTAGAGCATTGTGAACATTGTGACACAATGCTCTAGTGGTGCAGTGGTCGTGCCCTGAAACCACAAAGCAAATGCCATACATATAGAGGTTTTTTTTTATATATTCAGTTTAATTATTGCTATTTTTTATTGTTTATGATAGAAATCATGATGTGCGATGAATAACTTTTGAAATTTAAAGTTGTTTATATTAAAAAAAAAGTTATTTTATCTCATTGAAAACGAACTTTAAAAGGCATCCGATTTGTATGATTCTGCAGTCATTTTGTGTTATTTAGAAGTAAAAGATCAGTAATCAATTGATTTTCACTCAAAAATTTCGAAAATTTTTGGTTTCAAGGCGCGACCACCGCACGTCAAAGGGTTAAATAGATTTCTTTCTTTTGTTTAGCTGCAAAATGTCTGCCAAAAAAAAAGCCTTCTTTTATTCTAGATTGGGCAGATTCTAATCTCAATCTTCAATGGAGAAAACAACTCCTATTATAATTATAATAGCAATGCTTTGGGGATATAAGTCGTATGTAATTGGCAAATTTTTGTGTTTTCAAGTAATGTCATAATTAATTTACCTCTTAGCACAGCCAACGTGCATTACGCGGATACACTGAAATTTTCTTAAAACACACCTGGAAAAGTCAGGGAATTTCATTCTCCTGTTTGAGAGGCAAGCCTGTCGGTTTAACAGGATTTTTAGGAGTTTTCCATTCTTCATTGTTAGTGTTCTGATTGTTAGGCAAGCTTAAACTTGTCTGAGCATGTTTTTTTCTATAAGGTTCAACAGCTCCTTTATAACGGTTTATAAAAATTGTAAGATGATAAGGTGACTATTTCGTATGGAAAAGAAAGCATATATGGAGAAACAGTTTAGTGAGATAGAAAAATAAAAAACATAAAAAAAAAAGAGTCGAGAAAATTTTACCAGAAAATCAGTGCTCTATCTCGCTTTGCCTTTCCCTGGACTGTTACTTATAGAAAAGGCAAAGGCAAGCTTACATGTGATCGACTTGAAATGCTAAAAAGATGAAGAGAGTTCTCTAGAGATCTTATTTGTGGAAGTGATCTGCCAAGGGAGGAGGCTGACCTAACTATCAACCTGAATATTGTTGAAAATGATCGAACTCTGGAACCTGATTCACCATCCTTATGTATAATGAGAAAGGCTATTGAAAATCTAAATAACAACAGGGTTGCAGGCCCAGATGGTATTAAGGCAGAACTTATTAATATTGACCTACCTATGGGAAGAGGGCTCCATTTGTCCCATTTTTAAAAAAGGAGACAGACTTTGAATGTTGCAACTATCGAGGTGTCATCCTCTTAACACCTTAACCCCTTGAGGACCTGCACCCGGAGAACGAAGCACAGCCACAGGACCCCCCCCCTCCCGAAATGGAACATCGCCACCAACCCACACATTTTCAGCAGTTAAAAAAAAAAATTTATGTAAAATCAACATTTTTATATAATGACCTCGATCTTTGATGTTACATACGTAATGTACTAATTCTTAATATATATTGATATAAAGAATATCGCTTTAATAGAAATAAATGAAACATGTGAAATACCAAAATTATAACTATACACATGAAAACAAAATTACAAATATGAAATGTAAAAGAAAATCAAATAATAATTATCTGTAGGTTATCAAATTCCAATTTAATAATTCAAAACGAGGATCCCTTTTTCCATCAATAAATCTTATCAAAACCAGAAGCACAGAACAGAAACTGATGCTCATACATGAAGATCAAAAGCCATATGACTTAAACGATGTGAAAACTGTTACCATTTAGAACCATCTACTGGCATTTAAAAATTTTTTTAAAAAGTTCCGTTTTCAAGTTACGCATGTGAGGCACTGGGCTGAAGAGATTGATCAGAGCTTTTCACATACGAGTGACACTAGGCTGGTAGCAGTATGATTGCATCGTGCCTACGCAATGCTGGTCCTGAATGGATTAAATGTGGCATTTAAAATCTTCTACCATGTTCATATAATAGGTTATTACTGTGTACATCTACAATTATTGGTAGCTACCAATGTAAATTTCAAGCTGGAAAAAACTATTGAGTGTAATATTGATTGATACCTTTCATCTTTCTACAGATTTTAAAGCTGCTTAAGATAGCATATACCGTGAAAAGCTGTTTGAAGCTATGCTGGAATTTGGATTTACTAAAAAATTGATTGATCTATCTAGAATGACTTTAAAGAGAGTAAATTGCAGAGTTAAAATCATGTCTGATCTATCAGAGGCATTTTACTCTAAAAGGGGGTTGAGACAGGCTGATGCCCTTGCATGCATGTTTTTTCAATATCACCCTTGAAATGGCTATTAGAGATGCCGAAAAATTATAACCAGAGGTACCATATTTCAGAGATTTGTACAGTTACTAGCATATGCTAATGACTTCAACATCAAGTAAACAGTCGGTTTTGGAGACTTATTTCTCTAGAGTCTGCAGCCACAGACTTTGGACTTACCATTAATGAATGTAAAACAAAATTTATGGCAGTAATTAGTAGAGTACATAATCCCCTCTCACTGCAAATAAAGGCTTATACTTTCGAGGATGTTTCTCTGTTTACGTATCTCGGTACTATCATCTCTTAAAGATAATAAATCTAAATGACAAAATAAATCTTTAAAAAACTCTTATAAGACCTATCATATTATATGGTAGTGAATGTTGGCCATTAACAGAAACAGGTAAAGAAAGACTTCTAATTTTTAAAAGAAAAACATTGTGAAAAATATATTGGCCCAATTAGAGAAAATAATAGATGGAGAATTTGATTGGGCTGTAGTGCAACTAAAGAAGAAGAAAATATCTTAAGTTATAAGCTAATGTATCCCAAGTCACAAAAAATCTCATAACTGGCTAAATCTGGTCATGCTGCTCGTAGGTTTAATAATAATAAAATAAAATTAAATTTAAAAAAAAACAGTAGCATTAATATAAATTTAATTGATATTGAGTAGCAGTAATTTTTTATTGTTAACTTTCGTATAAATAACTTCTTTTTTATTCTTTGCAGCAGTGATGTATTTGATGATGTTGATGATGAGAGGTTCCAGGAATTTTATGAAAAAGTATTATCTCCCGTTAGAAAAAGACTTGTAAAAAGGTATGCTTGTTTAAAATATTTATCTTTTAGTATTCAGTTTCGTGTAAAGATTATGTAAAACTGAAGTTTACATACTGATTGAATTCTGATAAATTGATTTTATGTGAAATTAGCGTGTGTTTTTGTAAATAATGACAGTGTATTTTAAATTGCACATTTTATATATACACATTTTAAGATTTCCTATTTCATTCTTTGCAAATGTGAACTATCTGGTAGTATCAATTATATGTGTGTGGATCATAGAAATTAAATTGGAAAAAGAAATCCAGTTATGTTATTTGAATTACCAACATGTTCATTTAAAACATATTTTCTCATATATTTGTGTATTTGATCTACAGATGAATAAAAGAGGGACAGTTAAAACTCCAACATGTCCCTGTTTTCTATCATTTGCATTATATGTTGTGCATTACCATTTGCATCAGGAGCAGTTACAGATTTATAAATTCTTTACTTTGTTTATTAATGTTTTTATATTATCAAAAATTTATTTTTCATTAATGAGTTTCTGAAACTCATATTTTTTGCAGACAGTTTTCTATTCCTTTGGTTTTTGGAAGTTAATTTAAATTTTTAAAATCACTTCTGTATTTATCCATTTAAAAATTCTGTATTGTTCATTTGTTTAGTAGTAGTCATATATATATGAAAGGAAAGGAATATTGCATTATTTTAATATTAGCTATTATTAAACAGTGGGGGTGTTTCTGTCTGAATCATGAAATTTGTGTATTAAAAATTGTTGGTTTGTGCATTAGCACTGAAGGCGTAATGAGTAAGTTTCCTCAGGCGCAGTTTTCATTAAGTCAAAAAATTAACTACGAAATCTTTATTTAATAAAATAAGAGAATTTTGCTTAACTTAAGCATAACAAAAAGTAATAATCTTCACAGACATTAAAACACTGAATTATCGAAAAGGAGATAACTTACATATAAATATAAGTCCTACATCTTCAAGCATACCTATTTAGGCAATAAGAAAAAACAGGAACATACTTTGACACCGTACCTGAAAAGAGAAAGTACTAACTGAATTAGACCTTTGGCCGTGATATAAGTAGTTAGGGTGAAAATTGAATACACTGCACGTAGCTGAGGTGAAAGCCAAATATTCTGCATTGCACACGAATTTTACTTTCTCTCGCCAGTATATATCTTGCCGCATGTTCGTTTCATATGCCTTTTGAGTTTCATATGCAAAATACCTAAATTTATGCTAACATTGCCCCTGTTTTGCTAATGAAACTCATACCAATTGCAATTCATTCCTGCAAAACTGAAATTTAGCTTTATTAATTGGTTTAGTCATAATATCAGCAACCATTTGCTCTGTTGAAAGATAAGCAAGTTTTACTATTCCTTTGTTATTCAAGTCGCGTATATGATGAACTTTTGTATCAATATGTTTTGTGCGCGAACTGAATTTTTCAGATTCTACAAGTCTTATAGTAGACTTCAAATACCTTTATCGGTAGAGCTTGGGGTAGATTGAAATCTTCTGTTAATTTTAATAGCCATAATATTTCTTGCGTAGCTTGCGATAGTGCAACATATTCAACTTGTGCTGAGGATAAAGAAACACAAGTTTGTTTTCTTGAAAACCCACGAAATAGTTTTTTCCTAATAAAATAACACTTCCTGATGTAGATTTTCTATCTTCAATATCTTCTCCCCAATCAGCATCTGAATAAACTGTAATATTAGGTTCTTCACTCGATGAAATTTGTAAGGATAGATTCTTTGTTGTGTTTAAGTATCTAATGATTCTTTTAACAGCATTCCAGTCCTTTTGACATGGATTATTACACCTTCTCTGATGATGTGAGTTGAAGCTGTGATATCTGGTCTTGTGATAGACGATATATACAAAAGACTTCCAATAGCTTGGCAAAATTTATCATTTGAAGTTAGGAGATTTTCTTCCTTGTTTAGGTTATAATAGTTTGTTTCCATTGGTGTGCTAGCGGGTTTCGCTTCTTCAAGTTGAAATTGGTTGACAAGTTGATTTATTTTATTTTTCTGTGATAAGAGATAACTTCCGTCTTCCTTGCGATTTGTTTCCATGCCTAAGAAATATTTAGCTTCACCAAGATACATTATTTGGTAACGTTTCTTTAAATCATTAATTGTTTGAAGAATTAGTCCTTCTGTAGAACTTTTTAGGATATCATCAACATACACTATTAAATTAATTCTTTTATCACGAACCACTTTTGTGAAAAGACATGGATCTGCTTTGCTTTGACTGAACCCAAGATTCTTCAATGTATTTTCAATTTCTGCATTCCAGCACCTAGCTGCTTGTTTGAGACCATAAATCGACTTTTGTAATTTACAAACTTTATGTTCTTCTTCCGGAACCATGAATCCTTCTGGTTGTTCCATATATATTTCTTCATTTAAGTTGCCATACAAAAAAGCTGTTTTAATATCTAGTTGGTGTACCTTGGCATTATAATACACTGGCCATGCTAAGAAAACTTATCGTACTGTGTTTCACTACTGGTGAAAACGTTTTATCATAATCACTGCCGTATTTTTGAGTAAATCCTTTGGCTACTAAGCGTGCTTCGTATTTTATATTTTTACCAGTTTCATCATATTTTGTCTTAATCACCCATTTGCTGCCTACTACATGTTTTCCTGGTGGTAATTCTGTAAGTGTATAGTTTTCATTTTCTTTTAGAGAATGTATTTCTTCTTGCATAGCCTTGATCCAAACTTCTTGTTCACATTTTGGTAAGTTTAGAATTTCTTCAAAGCTTTCTGAATCTTTATTTTTAGGTAAGATTGATTCTTCGTCTTCTGCTTTATAAGAGAATCTTTTCGGTGGGACCCCTTTGGTTGATCTGCTAGAAACCCTTCTTTCTACATTTTTTTTCACATTTAATTAACTCTTCAGAACTTTCTGAATCTTCTGTAAAATCATCGCCAAGAGATGTTTCTTCATCTTCTTGCGAGTTATTGAAGTGAATGAATTCTAAATCTTCAGCATTATTTTCTGCATGTTTGTCAGATAAAGACGCGATTTCTGAAAATTTAACAGTTTTACTTACTATTATTTTCCTTCCACCTACATAAATCCTGTATCCCTTACTTCGTAAATCGTATCCTACGAATATTCCTTCTTCAGCTTTGTTGTCGAATTTATGCCGTTTTTGTTTGTTCACATAATAAAATGCTTTACAGCCAAATACTCGTAAGTGACTTAAGTTTGGTTTTCTACCATTCCACAATTCATATGGTGTTCTATCTGTGGCTTAACCTATTTTGAAGATAAGCGGCAATAGCTGCTGCTTCAGCCCAGAATCCTTTCGGTAATTTAGAATTTATTAGCATACCTTTTGTCATTTCTATTAAAGAGCAATTTTTCCTTTCTGCGACGTTGTTCTGTGCCGGACAATAAGGAACCAAAGTTTGATTAAAAAAATCAAGTTTCTTTAAATAATTTTCAGTAGTTTTGTTACAGTATTCCGTACTGTTGTCGGATCTGAGAACCTTTATTTTCTTTCTAAATTTATTTGTTGTCGATGCAACATACTGTTTAAGTTTGTTGAATACTTCATCTTTTGAAGTAATAAAATAAATTTGAGTATAACGCAAATAGTCATCAATGAAAGTTACGAAATATCTTTTCCCTCCTAAGCTGTTGACTTCAATTGGCCCACACACATCTGTGTGCACTAAATCCAGTGGATTTTTAGATCTAAAACCAGTTTTGGGATAAGGTTTTTCAGTTAGTTTCGCTTTTACACAACATTCCACACTATGAGTGCATTTGCCAAGTTTAATGCCGTCTGCCAAATCATTTTTCTCAAGTGTTTTTATGGCATCTATATTTCTGTGGCCTAATCTTTGATGCCATTTTAGTATACAGTTCGTATTAGAACATGAAACATCATTAGCTAAGTATGCTTTCTCGTCAATTGAGTTTACGGTCAATTTATATAAACCTTGCTGAGCGTTGCCGTCGGCTACGAGTATATTGTTACGCTTTATGTAACACTTATTACTATCAAATGTAACAATGCAACCTTTATTTGTAACAGATTGAACAGAAAGTAAATTACTATCTAAACATGGTACATACAATACATTTTCTAAAATTTTTTTTTTTTTTTTTTTTTTTTTTTTTTTTTTTTTTTTTGTGTGTGTGTGTGTGTGTGTGTGTGTGTGTGTGTGTGTAACCTGACCCTTTAAGTTTTGAACTTTAAAATAGCCTTCACCAATACCATAAGAATTTAATTTTGCACCATTGGCTACAGTTGCTATTTGTTTATTAGAGTCATTTAACTGAGAGAAAAAATTCTTATCACACGTCATATGAGTTGAGGCTCCTGAGTTGATAACCCATTCTTGCGTTGCGTGTTTTCATGTTTATTTTCCACTTTTAGAACTTGATTAAACTGAATCTGCGAATTTTCAGTTTCAATACTTTTAAGATACTTATTTTCTTTAAGTTTTGTTATGTTTTCTACACTTTGCATATTTGCTATTTGGCATGCATTACTTTTATAATTTTGAGAATAATTTCTTACTTTACTGTTATTTACATCTGTTTTCGGGGAAGTTCTAGCGTTGCATTTTAAATGAAAACAGTCATTTATCGTATGGTTATTTCTCTTACAATAAGTACAATATCGTGTAACATACTTTGATTTATTTTCGCTTTTACTTTTTAAAGCAACTGAATCGTATTTTTGAACTTTCTTAGTTTCCACACGTCTACAATACTCATCTATTAGTTTGTTTTTAACATATTATAGCGACAATTCAGCTTCCGATTTATTTCTATTGCAGTTATTAAGGAGTTGTATGAATTTGGTAAAGAACATAGTAATATTTCTATTAAGTTATTTTCTTTAATTTCTTCACCTATACTACGCAGCTTTTCAGCCAATTCTAGTACTCCTTTGATATGTTCCTGCATTTTAGAACTTTCATTATATATAATGGAATATAGTTTTCTAAGAAGAAATAACTTATTTGTTAAATTTACACGTTCATGGACACATTTTAACTTCTGCCAAACTTCTTTTGCAGATTTACTATGTAAAACATGGATAATTTGCGAATCCGAAATGTTTAGACATATTAAAGCTTTAGCTTTACGATCATTCTTTAACCAAATATCAGTATCAGTTTCCGGTTTTTCTTCGAATACAACATCATCTAAACCTTCTTTTATTAGAAGTTGTTTTATTTTAAATTTCCACACTGAATAATTTTCATCTGTTAATTTTTCTATACAAATTGATTCTTTTAGAATAGACATTATTGTTTGTTACAATTATTCTTATAAACTTTGTAACTAGTATTTTCAACAAAGAGTTTTAACACTTTATGCCCCTGGAATCTTACAACATTACAAAATTTCAATTTTATTTTTTTTTTATTTTATTTTATTTTTATTTATTTATTTATTTATTTTTTTTTTTTTTTTGAAGCATTTCCTCAAGGCAATTGCCCTACTCAGTCTCATAATCTTTTGTTGGTTTGTGCCTTAGCACTGAAGGCGTAATGAGTAAGTTTCCTCAGGTGCAGTTTTCATTAAAGAATCACAAGTCAAAAAATTAATTACGAAATCTTTATGTAATAAACAGGGTTCGTAGCGGTCCTTATAAGTGCTTATAAGTCTTTGTATTTGAAAATAAAATATAAAGGCCCTTGTAGGTGCTTATTTTTTCTTCTAAAGCCCTTATGTTTTTGTTTTTAGTGCTTATTTTTTGCTTTTAATGCTTTTTTTTTTTTTTTTTAATGAACACGCAATTTTCCCCCGTACCAAAGCCGAAACTAAATAAACAACTTTTCTTCCTAATATGGAATGTCAGATGGTGAATCATACTCCCGGAAATAGCTTTCCCCCCTTTCTCTGCATTAACATAAGCTTTGGTGTGCGCGGAGAGTACAGACAGGTGCCCGTAGTTCTATTGGGCAAAGAATTGCGAATGCGGTAGAAAATTCGGCATTCTTTTCCTCCCACCCAAATACTACACACGTTTGAATTTCTATCAAGATCTTAATAATTTGCATTCTCGTTCCACTTGGTCAGTTCATATTCGTGTTTATTATGATCGTTATGCTTATATTATGAGCATATGTATGAATGTTTATAATAACATAGTTGCAGTAACTGCTGAAGTATAGTAAACTTCCAAAAATGGTTGTGTTTTAACACAGATTAGCTTTCTAAGGAACAATATTTGGAATGGCTTAAATAAAGGGAAAGTAATGGAATAGTCAAAATAATTTCATTTTTTTGGCCAATACATTATACAGTACGACGGTTGGGAGGTTCTCCCCTTTCTCTGCAAAATCTTGAATATTGAAACTGTTACAGTTCACTGCAAAACAAGCTACAGACTTTTTTTTTTTTTTGTCACTTTCTAGTCTGGGTTGAATAGGACTAAAAGTTCTGGGGTGTACCAACCCAAGTAATGAATGATTCATTTCCGGAAATTTAACGCAGTCTAATGAAAAACACCCTAGATTTGTAAGTCTCTTTCTTTTCCTTTGTTAGTTCTTTATTCTCCCAACACCGGCAGCTGTTGATTCCGATTGCGTAATATCACGTAGGGAAGAATTACGGGGCACGCATTGCGCAATAACGTTTGCGATATTTTGCAGAGATAATTAATTTTGATGTTCAGTCCGAGATTTGTTTACAAACACCTAAAAGAGTTTTACTGTGCTTGCTAAGCAGAATATTTTTTCAGTTCCTTTGGTTTATTTTTATATGATGCACATATCAAAATGTCAAAAGCATTTATTTAGGAGAAAAATCTAAAGAATGGCTACAGTCTACCCCCCCCCCCCCCCCCCGGCTCTGCTCCTCTTTTTCAAGTTTTGCTCGACTGTCCGAATATTCGTCAATTTCCAAGTATGCGGGTTAGTTAAGTTTTTACTGTTAAAGGATGACTGAATGAAGCAAATTTCTGTCTCCTAATTTCAGAAATGTTCCTCTTTTTTACTTAAATTACTTTGCTTGCAATACCTGTTAAGGGAAAACTGATATACAATGAAAATTTAGAAAATGTTCAGAATTTAGATTTAAATATCAATATGAGTGGAAAAATAAATTGTATTTATTATTAGGTTCCAAGCGAATACAATAAATATGCCTTATTATTGTTTATTTTCTATATTTTGAACTGAAATTTCATCATTAAAATCTTGTAATATAGTTTAGTTCTGCATAGTTTTTTTAAAGTTATGGTTGAGGTAATGATTATTCTCTCTTAATAAATACTGCATTTCTCATATTTTAAATTACAAGTCGAATTTTTAATGTTATGTAGTTGTGTATAATGTAATTAGACAGGTGCTTATTTTTTTAACTAAAATGTGGCTATGAACCCTGAATAAAATAGGAGAATTTTGCTTAACTTAAGCATAACAAAAAGTAATAATCTTCGCAGACATTAAAGCACTGAATTATCGAAAAGGAGATAACTTACATACAAATATAAGTCATACATCTTCAAGCATACCTATTTAGGCTATAAGAAAAAAACAGGAACATACTTTGACACTGTACCTGAAAAGAGAAAGTACTAACTGAATTAGACCTTTGGCCGTGATATAAGTAGCTAGGGTGAAAATCGAATACACTGCACATAGCTAAGGTGAAAGTCAAATATACTGCATTGCGCGCAAACTTTACTTTCTCTGGCCAATATATATCTTGGCGCACGTTCGTTTCGTATGCCTTTCGAGTTTCATATGCAAAATACCTAAATTTATGCTAACAAAAATTCTACTGTCTGTCAGTTATTTCTACTTCCTCTTTTGTGCTAGTAAAAATTTGTAGAAAAATTTAAAAAGTTTAACTTGAGCCAAAGTATTTGGTCAGTGCAGAGCATTAAAAGTAGGATAGGCTACAAGCTGTATATGCTTATGTATAACAGTAAAGTGTAGTGTCCCATTAAATAATTGTTTAATAAGGGTTTTTATATTTCTTTTGATTTTATATAATTACAAAGCATTTATGAGGTTTTACAATTCTAGATACTGATTATGAGTAAAACTGATTTTATATTGCTAAAACAACAAATCTTTATTATTATTATTAATAATAATTTGCACTTTATAACTGAAGCTTTTTTGACCATTTTTCTAGGATTAATTTTGGGAATGGCTATGTAATGCATATCATTGTTTGGAATTCATTACCATATGTATCAAGTGGAGATATTTCAGCTCTTATTTGGTACAATAAAGAAGCTGATTATTTATTTCGTAGGGTAAGCCTTTAGATCAAAACTTCCCTGGATGTTGAATGTATATTTTATATATATTAAATTTTTTGAACAGAAAACTATGTACTTTTTTATATTTTTGTGTTAAATTCTATTTTTTTACATATTTCATTATATTGAAAAATGTATTCCCCCCTTGTGTCTTAACAGGCATTAAATTTAGCAAAAGATAGTGTTGAATAAATTATTTCTTCTGTGCTCAACTGTGATATTTACTTAACTATCATGAACTGTAGACTGTATGCAATTTAAGTTCATTTTTTAAAGGCTATTTAAAACAAGTTGTTGGTCAGAATGAAATTTAAAGCTTTGGGCTCATGTTTTCGAAAACAGAACATTGGTCAATATATTCTAATATGTTGGGGAGTTGTCGGAAATGAGTTCTTGGAACTTTTGGCAAGTGGACACTTTTAGAATAATTATTCTTAATGGACATATTGCAGACCTTTATCAGAAAGCAAGCTTATTGGATCTTATCTGTAACATCTGGAAAGAAATATGTAGATGTGTAGTTAAACCTGTAATTTTGTGATAGCAGCTTGTACAAAATACAGAATAATATATCAAACATTTAAATAGTAAATGTTTTTAGTCCAAAAGCGCAGTTTTTGCAGGACTGTTAAGCTCGTTTTGACATTTTGTGTTCACTCACGATAAATGTTGGTTCACTTTTCAAATTGTTCCCACCAAATATTAGAGCCCTGCATTATATTTAAGGAAATTAAATAATGAAGAATCTGCGCAAATGTATATATTTTTCTCGCGTTGTGATAAAACAATGATACCTAGTGCCATCCAATTTTGAATAACATACGTTTCCACCCAAATATGGACATCTGGAAGCTCAAATTTGTAATTTGTTTTATTATCTATTTCATATTTTGTAAAACTTCAACGAATTTTTAATTAACAAACTCAACGATTTCAAAGCAAGCAATGACAACATTGTACCGTGGGGGACATTTTTATCTTTAATGCACAAGACTGTATCGGAAATTCTAAAGATATGCTCATTTTAAAATTATTTCACTATATTGCTGTTTAACTGAATTTTATGGTTTAAGTGCGAAGAACATGATATTTAATAAATAAAGGTAATATGCATAGTGTTAAAAAATGTTCCTATGAACGTAATGTAAAATCTGAAAGCTTTTAGATTTTATTATTTTTTGTTTTGCTGTTATAAAGTGTCATCTGCCATCTTAATAGCAGGTTTTAAAATTAGTTTTGATTTTCCCTCTTCAAAGGAATTTCTGTTGCATCAAGAGTATTCATACATAAGAAGAAAACGTTCTGACCACCATTTTCTCTTGTAGAGTTCTTTTGAAATGTGAACTTTAATTTCTTGCATCTTGTATATAAGGCTGCGTGCTAGAGCTTTCAGATGCAGCTATTAAAAAGGACCATATACTGTGAGCAAATTGGGACAAAGTTATTCTTTTGATAATGTACGTATGCTCCTTCATATATAGAAATAATCTCATGACTGTATTTTCAATCTTGCACCAGTGAAAAGTCTTAATTTATTTCTTCAGATCCGAAGTAGTGTAGGTTAATATACAGATTAGTGACTTCCAAAGCAGGTATCTTTTGAACCAGTGATTGGATCACTTAACTGTAAACGCTATGATGACTCCTAATCATTAAATCATGTTTGATGACTCAAGCACACTTATTTATTTCCATACATTATTTTGAACTTTGTAATTTGATTTTTACATAATTGTGTTGTCACACAGGGGATGATTTGAAGAGCTGTCTGAAATATTCAGGCAATGTGTTAAAAAATAAATTTCGGATGATTTTTCCATGAGCTTTCTGTTTGAGATCCCACGACAAATAAATTCAGCCTGTCAAACAAAATTATAATCATAATGATTCGATGGTAGGTGACTATTTCATTTCCAAACAGAGCTACGTATTTGGGAAAAATAGACTTGCAGACAGACCTGGTCGAATTCAACATAATTTAATATTGGATAAAGCATTTTTGGAGGCAGAGTATTTCCTTCATACAGAATTATGGGTGCAGTATTCTCTCTACAGTTTTAAAACAATGAATGATATTATTTTTCACTTTAAGAATTCAGAGGATTGTACAAAGTCAGCATCATGCAGTATTGGCATTCTAAATATTAAGTTGTACACAACTAATCATGATGTAATATGAACAGACTAACACATTTGGTTACTGCCATCATGTTAACGCTAAAATGCCTTTAAAAATTATAGTAATAAAAATTTAATGCAATGGGTATTTGCACATTTTTAAAAGAATTTTGATAAAGAATTTAAAACAAAAAAAAGGGGGGAGCAAAGGTTTTATTTGAAATTAGAAATATCGTCTGCTACTTTTAAGTTTATGCTTCGTTCAAATAAATTTATGGAACCTTGTATGAAAACTATGTAGCAGGAGTTAAATTAAAATACAATGTGACCCTTGATGAAGGATGGGATTACCTAAATGACTGGCAAAAGGGGGTAAGACTTATTCATTAATGAAATGAAGAGACAGAAATGTATAAACTTGGCTCCAAATACAGGATTTATGATTGTCCCAGAATTCTCTTACTATGTGAAATTAAAAATAAGCATGGGAAAAAATATTAAAATCAACTTAGCTTACTATCAAGAGAAAGTTTTATGTCTGATATTTATGGAAGAGACTCTGTTTCTTTATCTCAGTGACTTTCAAAGAATAAAACTTCATCAAATCAATGCAACAACTCATTTCGAAAATACCTCTCTGTTGAAAACATGAATGAGAACATAAAAATTGATACAGGTCTGCATATATATCTTTTCGATATATTCCTGTGATGTACCCTGATGGACACCTCTGGACCAGTGTGCCCTTGGATCTCCTGAAAGTAGCTCTTGCTAAGCACAAAACCATTATGATTGATAGATTGTGAAAATTTGTAGAAGGTGAATGGAAATTAATACCCTTGAAAATTTTACAAAGACCCTTGTGGAAATCACAATGCAGACTTATAGTTCATAAAAAAGGGTATCAGATCAGAATTATTCTTCAAACAGAACGGCCAAGTGGTAAAGTCGCTGAACACTGGTAGTTCGGTCTGGGGGTTTGAATCCTGGCAAATAGGCTGGCTGCTTTCCCCATGTGTAACGTGTATATGAGCCAGTTTCCTTTAGAATGTCCTTCACAAAGGCATCCCTTCCCTTAGGCAGATAGCCCTCAAGTGCTTTGCCATATTTAAATATACCATACCATCTTCAAACAGAATCAGTATATCTAAAGGATTTTCGGATATTTTCTTTAATCTCTAAAAATATATCTGCATAATTTGACATACTTTGACATGAATCATTTATCATGTGAAATTAATAAATGGAAAAAATTTTTGAACTTTCCCTACATAAAATTAAAATCTGAGAATGCCTAACTATAAAACAAGTTTCAGGAATTTGAGAAAAGAGCAGTATTTTCATGTGTAATAAAAAAATTGTCTGTTGCGATTACTAAATGCTCTGCCAGTAGTAAGTTATATTTATTTTGAAATTAATCTGTTTTTTAACCAAGTGTTTAATTCTTCAAGGTTTTAATTGCTTTTAATAATTTTAATGGATTATATAATAAAGTATGTATTAAAGTAATTTGCTTATAAATTGTTTTTATATTTTTCCAGTTACAACTTAAAGAAATTACGTTTCCAGTAGTTGATATATTTGAAGAAGGAAACGAAGAATTATTTAATCAACTTAAAAGGTGATATCATAACTTCTATTTTATTATTATTATTTTCATTGTGTGAAAGAACTGATTAGCAAATAAACAAGTAATTAAATATTTTATGTCATAGTATAAAGACGACAATTTTCAGTATATTTTTTATTACTCTTAGAAAGTTACAAAAATATTTTTTTTTAAATATTTTTAAAGGACTAACTATCTAAATCAGTATATTTTTCATTTAAAACTAAAAATAGAAATAAGTTATTATTCTTGACTCTTAACTTTTATTAGTCTATTTACAGGTATAATGTTAAAGGTATCCAAAAAGTTACCAGTTCAAAATCTTGCGTTCATCTTTATCCTTTATCCTGGTAAGTTAACTATGAAGTGTGCCATATTAAAATAGTTTTATATGAAAGCAAAAGTAAATTGTAGTATGCCTCATTCTCAAAATTTTTGCATGGTGAAAATGATTTAGTGGAATGTAAAAATTTTGGTTACAAGGTAATTTTTTAAATTAACCTTGAATGTAAACAAAATTTAGCACTCATAAAAGGAAAGAGAAAATTTGTCATTAATATATGAGTGTGCCTGCTACAGAAGAGATTTTGCCAACTAAAGGAGCTCTGAAAGTGCAATATATCTAAAACATTTTTGCCGTTTTAGACAGTCAGAAAGAAAAAGTCACAAAACAAAGTAATCACCATCGGCATCCAGGGCCTTTTGCCAACGAGTGGCTAGCTGTACAATGCCATCGCAGTAAAACTCAGGAGTCTTCGATGCAAAGAAGTCTGTGAGGGCCTTTTCAAGGTGTGGCCCTTTGCTGAAGGATTTCTCACGAAGATGGTTGTCCAGGGAATGGAAAAAGTGGTAGTCTTTTGGCACGAGGTCTGAGGAGTATGGTGGATGGGGTAGTATCTCCCAGCCCAGTCGCTGAATGGTGTTTCTGACCTCACAAGCCACATGCGGCCTCGCATTGTCATGGAGGAGGAATACACCCTTACAATTGACCAATGCTGGCTCTTAATGCATCAGTGCCTGATGCACATGTTCCAACTGCTGCGAGTATAGGCCTGCCATGATGGTTTGGCTCACTGGCAGGAGCTCATGGTGCACTACGTAGCTACTAGTCCACCAGATACAGAGCATGATCTTGTGTGGGTGGAGAGAAGGTCTCACAGTGTGAGGCACAGGGTCCTGTGGTGACAACCAATGTTTGGAATGCCTGGGTGTGTCACACTGAACCCACTTTTCATTGCTGGTGAGTACTCGATCAAATATGGATGCATTGTGGTGCCGAGTAACCAATGACAAACAAGCAGCAACACGCTGTTGCTTGTTTGCATCAAAGAGTGAGTGGGATACCCACTTGCTCAGCTTATATGCCTTTCCTATGTAGTGCAAATAGAGTCTGATCGTTTCATCCGATACCTGGAAGTGTGCAGCAAGCTCACCATATGTTTGGCTACTATCACTGTCTATGGCTGCTCTCAGAGCCTCATCGCCCAGTGCTTGTGGTCGACTGCTGCGTGGTTCATCACTAAGAGACATATCCCCTTACCTGAACTTCTGAAAGCATTGCCTAGTGGTTCATTCATTAACTACATCATCCCCCAAGCCCTGGCGAATTCGGTGACTTGGTTCTATTGCTTGACAGGCTCAGTTTAAAATCATAAAGCAAACAACTCCAAATGAGTGTCTTTGATGTGTTCATTTCAATCAGTCGCTGTGCGAGTTATGTTTGAAGTACCGATGCAATGCAATGCACTTTTATACTCCTGGTCAATGTCCAGACTCCCATCCTAACCACTTCATCGCCGGGTTTTGTGACTATTTTCATGTTGGGGTTCACTCTTCCAATGTCATGTAACAATTGGCGAGAACTTTTTTGGTACCTTGTGTGTATATTATGCGTGTTTTGTGATGGCACATGCACTTGTGTGTGTGCATAATGAAAGTAAACTAAAACAAACAAGTTAAGATTTAAAGGTAAAAAATTTTTGAAATTCCCATGATATTAAGTCAACTTTGTGTTAAAATAACAATAAACAAAGCATGTAAATAAATAAAAAAAACAGTAATTTAGTACTTTCTAGAAAGAAATAAAAGGGAGAATCTTTTATCATCCTATAATGAAGAAATGTAGCTTAAAACTTAACAATGCAGTAAATTTAAAAATTTCAAGATTGGAAATTTTTTTAAATTATTAAAATTTTTCAATTAATTAAAATTTAGAAAAGTGAAAACTGGAAATACAAAAATATTAAATAATAACTGATTTGACTGTAGTTTTTTTATTAAAAAAGCATAGTCCAAATAAGTCTTCCTTCATTTAATTAAAAAAATGTTGGAAATTTGTATTTGCACATAGATATATGCACACTATTAAAATTAGAAATTTTATAATTATTATTTTACTGAAAATAAGGGCTATATTGGGGATTTCAAAGTGGTTTGTATCAATTCTTTTATTTTTTATTTAAAAAATTGATTGTTGAATTTTCACATTCTGAACTACTTTATATATGACTAAAAATATAGCTCGATTAAAAATTTTTTATTTATTAAATCAAGGAAGGCTTATCGGCACTAGATTATCTCCTTGATAAAGCATGGTTCGAAGGGTCATTAAAAGTTCTTAGGTTTTCTGGAGTCGATTTTTGGTCCTTAATTTCGGCCAAAATCGGCAGAAGGACCTTAATTTTAATTATTTGAAATTTCTGTCTGTTTTCACAACTGCCATTTTGAGCGTGAGTTAGCATTTTGAAGGAATATTTTTGACGATTCACTGATATATATGGTTACCTTTTAAATGGGTTATAATTTATTCCTATTTCTAATATGAATGGTGGTATACTCAAGTTTCTAAGCAAGAAGTGAAACATAAGCATTTCGAAATTCATTTTTTCTAATGAAGGGCTATTAAACAACTTTTCGCTTTTTGGAATGTGAATTCTTTTATTAAACGGTTCTAAATTTGGCGACTAATCAACATTTTAGCAATTTTAAGATCAGTTTCTATAGAAGATTTTTAGACAAAATAAAAAATGTCTCCGTGGTATTAACATGTAACGGATGTATTTTACAAAAAGTTTGCGATGAATTTCTTGCTTTTTAGTGAACGTCTGGAAGAACAATGAAAACATAATATTTGTGAATGTTTTACTTCTAATACTAGAACCTTTATCTTAACATGTTTATCTTCCCTTTATTTTCTCTACTTTTCACTATACACAAGCATAGAAAATATCAGAAAATGCTTCTAAAATTATCACATGGACAGGTGTGGAATAAAAGGAATAAAAAAATTGAAAACTTACAATTTAAAAGATTAATCTAATATGTTTTAATGCATCATACACAGAGCTAGAGATTTTTCTTCCTGATGCAATCTCTGTGGATCCTAAATTATGCAATGACTCAGTTGCAATATTTTCAGGAGCAGGAATTATTGATTACGTAGAAGTGTTGATCCATAATGACTAGGAAATTGGAGGCGAAGGCAGATTAAATCTTCAATTTTATTTTCAGCATCACACACAAGTAGGCACATTAAGTGTGACTGTTCCAAAAGGCTTACATTTTTGATAACTTTGTAGCAAGAAAGCAGCAGCAGACGGACAGCACTCTAGCTAGGCCAAAGCATGGAAAGCAAGTGTGTTATTTTCAGGGTGAAATCTTATTCAGACTGAGTTAGTTCTGATTCTCAATACATTCTGATTGGATAGTTAATATTGCTCTAAAATTACTATTGGCTGGTTGAGTTTTAGTTCCATTTGCATCATTATAATTACGTAAGAATCATATGACATAGAATAATCTCGAAATGACGCAGTGCAGAGAGGGGTTACTATTTTTAGAATTGAGAAGGGAAATTTACGTTGCTAATTTAATCTTTTTTATGTATTCTTTATTTTTCTTACATATATATGTATATAAATTATAACACCTGTTTGTCTCAGGAAAGGTTTTAAAAAAAAAAATGTGTGCCAGTATTGGGTGCACTTAAAAAAGGGGAAGGGAAATCCAGGTCAACCTAACTTGAGAATACTGGATCTAGTAGTTCTACCATTTCGAGAAGTAATATTGTATAAAATACACTGTGAAATATGAATACTGTTGAACAAAGAGAACAGAAGGAGAAAAAAATGTGTGAAACACTAGATTAAGTTGCATCCAGCATTTTGTTTAAAAATTTGCTAAAGCGTGTCAATCATTCGATGACCAGCAGGAAGACATCCCCTTTTTTTGGCATTATTGGCGAAACTGCAAATTCCAGCAACCCCAACCTCACACTACTTTTGATGAGAAAAGCAATAAAAGTATTCATTTACTGACCGGGAGGAGAAAAAAGCAATTGTTATTGTATCTGCTTCATCTTTGACATATGTGTATAATTTTTAACCTCATAAAGCTGGAAAACCACTGCACAGTTCCACTAAGATTATCGTAATGAATAGTTTTTGTCAAATTACGGAAGCATTTTCCTAATAATTCTGATGTTACTTATTATGATAATCTTAGTGAGATTGAATACCTCAGTTAAAAAATAGGCCCTTTTAAGAGCCACGAATTAAAAATACTAAAGCCGTTTTCAAGAGCAAAAAATTTTTTAAAAAGGCAAATCTATAAACAGTCATATAAAAAGTATTATAAAAATATAAGCCAACAACTCTTAGAAAATATAATATGAAAGTGTCCCTCCAGTAGCCAAGTGGTTAAATTGTTGAATAAAGGTAGTTTGAGATTGTGTGAACCCAAGCAAACGGGCTGTATTCATGGCCAGTTTTGGTAGTTTTCCCATCTATGACGTGAATGCAGTCTTATTTCTTTTAGAAAGTCCCCCACAAATGCATCTCATTGCTTAGTCAGATAGTTCTTCTGTGCTTTGCTATATTCAAATCACCTAACCTAACCAATATGAAAGTACTGATCATTTAAGTTAATTATGGTAGAAGGAACAAGGGTTGCTGTCTAAAAAAAACGATGGCTTCGTGGGGACTTTATAAGGGTAAAGAACTTCTTTTATATAATACACTGAGAGACTCCCATGCAGTTCAAAGCTTACAGTCATTACAAACGAACTCATTGCATACTACCAGTGTTTCATGCCTTAAGCGAAGGAATAGCTAGAACTTTCCATATGATATGCTTGTTACTTTTATACCTCGAAGGAAATGTATGGGTTCTTCTTAACTTATATAGTCCTACACAACAAAATATAATTCTCAGATTCTCAAAGAGCTGAATCAGCCAGCTTTTTATAAATTGAGAGATGTAAAAGCAATGTATTCCCCTGCTGCAAAACAAAAGACTCGCCTTTCGTGCCCCGTCGCACTTAGATGTTTTATTCATCAAAGCATAAAAACTTTATCTTTTAAATACAAGCAAAGAGTCATTAATTAATATGGTAAATGTCTTGAAAGCAATAAACACACTTCTTAAAAATTAATTTTTTTTTTTTATACTTTTTAGTTTTTATGAACATTTACACTTTGTTGTAACTAATATATGACATTTCTAATGCTTTAAATATTTTATTTGATTGGTATAAACTTGGTGTAAGGTCATTTGTTTTATTAAGTTTGTTTCACAATGTTAAAGTTTTAATACTTTTCTAATGCCTTGAAATTTTTAATGATAAACTCTTTAGTTGTAAGACTGCAATCAGAAGATCTCAGTTTCCAGTCTTTTTTTTTTTTTTTTTAAACTAATCAGAAAGATAGGATAAAACTTACTGTAGGAGGATGATTATCTTGGCCTGACTGGAAGTGTGTGTGTGTCTTAGGGGACAATTAATACAGGATACAATTTTTATAATGTCTGCTATATAATATAGTCAGAGTTTTTAAAAAATCTGCAAATTAAAATCAAATTAACATCCTTAAAAAATAAAAATAGAAAATTTTTCCCTCGTCCATTGTTTTAGAAGCAATAAGCTGCGTAAATTCTTAAAAATGAATAGAAAATCGACTTACTACCAGATTTTCAAAATTTATATATTTTACTTCTAAGCGAATGGTCTTGGGAAACAAAAATTTGACCCAAACCTATAAGGAATACATTGTTAGCTCTCCCGTTTCAAGTTTTAAGTAACAATTCGAGTTTTAAATGTCATCAAATCCGTATACATGACATTTAGGTAATAGTGAAAAATTTCATATAAATTAAGACAATAACATGCCCTATATTTTATACTATAATGAACTATCAGTTTAAATTGCTTTATGCTTTATTGCATAAAAAGATTGTTCTTTAAATACGCTGGATTTGGCAAGAAGTCGCCAAATGTGCAATGCTTTGGAAGAATTGAATCTGCGTGGTCAGTTTGCTGCATATGGATAACTTGAAGAGGGTGAAAAGCTGAAAAAGTTCGTTCTATCCTTGTGTGTCCTCAGGTTAGCTTGTTGTGAAGTATAGTATTTAATTATTTTAGATTTGTAATTTTTTTGGTTGCAGTGGAATTGCTTGAAACCTTTAAAGGTCTGCAGAATGCAGTTTAAAAATTATAACTACTGTAGGATTTGGTAACGGATGATATTGTTGTTAAAACTGTATATAGCAATATTTCTGACTCATCCTTTATTACTTTTAAAGTAATAAAGTTTTTTTTTTTTTAAATATATACTTTCATTTGTATTCTTATTTCAGTGTCATTAAAATATTGAACATGTTTGGACATCCATCTGCCACATTAAGGGTTAGAATTGTGGATGAAATATCCAGCTTCAATTTATCTGATCCGATATGGCAAGTGAGTATTGTAGTTTTATGTTTTGTTTATATATAATAATGAGTTTTAAGATATATAGTCAAGTTATCTAACTTTTTTTATAATGATGATACAGGAATTTTCAGAATCAGAAGCAAATGAGAATGAAGAAGTAGAAGTTCCAGAAACTGATGATGACAAGATCAGCAGGCTTTGCCTCTTTGATTTGCTTGCAATGAAAGAAGGCATTCGCTGTAGAAGGTTTAATTTATTTGAAATTTTATACTTTGTGAAACTTGCTTTGTTATTATCTAAAATTCTCTCATTCATGCGCTGCCCCCCTCTATTTCTAAATGCCTAATTTTGTTTTGTAGCTTAAATTATTAATTTTTTCTTACTCATCATCAGTATAACAAAGAGATTTATAATATCTTCTAATGTAGGTCATTCTTTATTAGGTTCAAATTAATACACAGAAGAAAGGTACGGGGCCATGTTCTAATCGTAGACTAGTCGCGTTCTTTTACCAGCTGTGTATATTTGATGTTATATACCGAGAGGCTAATGGATGCTTTCTTTTTTAAGTGCTTTATTTTTCAAATAAAGGTAGCTGTCTCTGTTTTTCCTCAAAATTGGGACAGAGCTGTACGGTTAGTGGGGCAGCACTATACCTGTACAATTAGTGATAAAATTCTGATGTCCTGCTTGCTTCTTTCTCTCTGTGCCTTTCTTTGACATTTTCAGAATTGGAGGGGGACAAAAAAATCTTCAAGCCAAGTTATGAAGCTTCTTGAGTTCCTTTCTTTGCAGATGCCATTTTTAACATTTGACATGTTTAAACCAGATGATTTTAAACATGTCATGTGTTAAAATATCCTTTGCTTTTTTAACTCACCGGTTCAGGGGGGGGTATTTACAAAATGCAGTAAATACATGTGCCATGGCAGACATATTGTAAATAATATGTAATAAATAAATAAAAAAGTACATATTTAGGAAAATAAATGTAATGTAGTAATAAATAAAAAGATCAATCTGCATTTGGCAGATAATACATTAAAATTGCCACATTCTGATTCAGTTATCTGTTGTGGCATGATTTAAAATTTTATGTGTTATATAAATTTTCTGCTAAAAAAACTAATCTAGATCAAGTCCCAAAAATAAATCATTGCACTTTATGGCATAAAACTTAAATTTTCTTGAATAGTGTTTCCTACTTTTAGCTTTCTTGATTCTTCTAACATTAGTATTATATTTTTTGCATGCTGCAATTGCTATATATTGTACTCATTCTACTGTCTTTTAACTGTACCTTATGTAAGAGATTTAATTTTTAATATATAAATTTCAGGCTAAAAATGGTAAACAAACTGAACGGTCCTGAGAATTATCAGTGTGTTGAAGAGATTGAAAAGCTTGAACAGTTGCATGAGAAAGTTTTAGAACGAATCCAAGAAATTAAAGAAGTGTGTGAACTTTTCTCATAGAAAAAAGGGGAATAAAACATAAGGTAGTATTTTATTTTTCATATTTTGTCAATATTTATAATTTAAATGTCTTGTTTGTAAATATTTATTGAATTTTTCTTTAAGAGGAAATTATTTCTGTGTGAGTAGTCTACATCAGTTATGGCAAATGAATACTAAATAAAAAAGAGTACCATATATTTATTCAATCAGATAATCAGAGTCAGATATTTGAGTAATCTGATGTGAAATTTGGAAAAATGAACAGATGCTGACCCTGTTGATGCATGAATGCCTGCTAAAAGCACAAGTGTCAAGGATATGTTCTCAGCTCAGTCGATTTTCTGTCAGACAGTAATCAAGAGTTAGATGTGTTTCTTGAATACATAAAACCTCAATTAAAAAATAATAATAATAAATTGAGGGATAATTTAGCTTTATCTCAGTACTTGAAATGGTATGCTGTTGTTATCCCTTAAAATGAGTCATGAGTGTGAAAATGCAGAAATTTAATGTATTTACCTATGTTTTCATAGCTGTTTTCAGTTAATTAAAGGGTATAAAATAGAAAGAGAAATTAATTAGGCTTTCAGGGGGGAAAGCTGTGGTAAGTTCATTGAAGTGGCTCAGGAAGGGTTCTGGAAAATGTAACTAAATGTCATCTAAATATTACTATTATCAGATATGAAGCTTTTTCTCATAACTCTTAATTATTCAGGTGTAATAAAAGTAAAGAATAATAATTTTAAAATAAAATAAAAGAGGTTAAATAAAATATATACATTTATTAAATGGTGATATTACATTTATTCATTTAAATAACTGATGACGTGTTTTATAATAGTGAATGCTGACTTTTTTGATGCCCCGAGCATTACTGAAAATGTTATTCATAAAACATTTAATTTTCTTTATTTACAAACTTAATAGTATGTAGTAGTTTTTCTATATTAAAATGATAATTCTTAAAGTATTAATATTTAGTTATTTCATTATATATGTAATATAAATAAATGTTTTCTTCTCAGAAAGTTCTCCATGAAGGCAGATATAACCATAATTAGCACAAGTAAAAGGCAATAAGTGAAAATTAGCATAGTCAGGCCATCTAAAATGTAAAAATAACAGTGTGAATGCAATAAATTAGCAAAAAGTACTGAATTAAAAGTTATTAAATGTCGGAAGTAACAAATATAGTTCTAAAATTATGGATGAAAGTTGAGACTTCATTCTGATAATTCAGAATGTATGAAGCCTGTTATTAATGGAAACTGGGCCTCGAAACGGAAAACTGGTAACATTGAAGACCTTAAAAACTGAATTGCATTAAAGTATATCATTAAAATAACAGAAAAGAAACTTATGCATAAAATCATATAAAATTATATAGCTAGTCCATTACATTTCGAATATATAAGTAAAAAATTGCAAGGAAATTGTGAAGTTTGAAAATATGATTTGAGTTAATACTAAATGAAGTAAAATAGTAGAGTTAGTAATAGTAGACTATTATGGAATGAGAAATCTATAACATATAAATAAATCTCTAAATCTATAACATAACATATATATCTGTATATAAAATACAGACTCAGTAGGGATTTAAATGAATAATTATTAACGGTTTTTAAGTTGAAACATGAAAAATCATGTAAAATAAATAAAACCAAAAGCATTATTATGATCAAAATTTATAAGGTTAATCAAATTTCAATTAAAAATCAAAATTTATAAGAAATGTTAAAATTTAAAGTAAGGTAAAAAATTACTAAAAAGGTAAAACTATCAAAAAGATAAAAATAATGCTTAAAATTAGATAAATAATAAATATAATTATTAATTAAATTAATGTAATAAACAGATGTCATAAATGAGGTCAGAAAATATAATGAATTAGTTAAAAATCAGAGAACATTAAAATGTATGAAACAACTTAAAAATAACTTCCAGAATCAAATATAATAAATTAAACTGCTAATTAAATTATTTTCACAAAATATAACAAATGAGATATATTTTATGCTGAAGATCAGAAAGGTTAAAAAGATACAAAGAAATTAAAAACTATAGCTAAAGTTAAATAATATAATAAGTAACAATGCATATTTGAATAATTGCACTCATAAAATTTAATAAATAAGTTCAAATTAAGTGTATTTATATTAAAAGGTATGAAAAAAATTTTCATAAAATGAAGTAAACAATAAAAAATTTAGTAATGGAAAATAGATATGTCCTTATGAACTGGAAAAATAAGAAATAAGTTAAAATTAAGAGCACATAAAAAATTATAAAGCTTAAAGTATACAACAGATATTAAAAATTTGGGTCTAAAATCTAGTAAAGTTTATGCGAATCAGTAATAAATGTCAAAAAGTGGCATGAAAATTGTACAAATGTATAATGGAGTAAACATACATGAAAAAATATACAAAGGCTAAAAATCATAAATTTAAGAAAGATTACCATTGAAAAATATATAAAAGATAACCTCTTATCAGATTTTGAAATCAAGTCTCTGTCCTTACTCGTATTAGCTACGCCATTCACCCTGCGGGCATGCTTCACCTGCTGTTGGTGAACTGTCACTTTCTTATCACAAGTAGTTGAACATTATAAAAAGCACCATTCACATTTTTTTTGTGTACCCATCTGAAATATTGTTCAATGTTTTTACGAAATGTCCATGCGCGGTAAGATATCTTTCCCGCAAAGCAAGTTTCAGGATTGCAATAAAATGGCACAGGAAGGCAGGGTTGCCGCATTTGTCAAAAAATCGCCCATTTGGCAATATGCCATAGGCGGATGGAGAACCTTCTGGAGCAAATTCTTACTGGTTTAGCTCAGAATGTTCTCAAACACAAGCCAAAAGCTATATATATATATAAACCCTTTTGGTTTAAGTTGGTGCGGAGAGTTAGTCAGTTAGTGTCAAGTTGGCTAAGAGTTGGTCCGTGCGGAGTCGATCAAGTTGACAGTCGGTCAGCGAGTGCCGAGTGGGTTGTCGAGTGCACCAAAAGAGTCTCTCAGTCTATCGCGGTTAATTCATCGCCGAGAGAGTGGGTTGAGCTCCAAGAACGACTGAATCGAGGAGTCGGGAGCGATTCTTTTGTGTATCGTCGAGTGCATTGTGAGAGTTGTAGCATAGAAAGTTTCGAGAGTATGTGGAGTTCTGAGAACGACTGAGCAAAGTCAGGAGCTGTACTGTGGTGCTTTGCCGTAAAGATGTCTCCACTATTATAGCCTGTTAGTGTGAAGGCTGTGTCACTGATTGTGTTTATTGTAGTTCTTCGATGACTGTGTAAACATGTTATTGGAGTTGTCTTGAATAATACTAGCCAATAAAGTGTGTTTCGATACTTCATCAAGTGTTGTCGATATTCACTCTAAATCTACGAACGTGAAGGAAAAAAATAACGTAACAATATATTGGTCAAGCAAAGAGCGTTTGAAAAGGAAGAAACAAGGCTTTTGCATTTTACTAAATACCTAAAAAAATTTTACTTTTCACTATTATCATAATGTGATATGGAGATTTAACAAACATGCAATAATGTTGTTGCACTGAAAGATCCGAATGATGAAGGATATTATGAGAGAAATTAAAATGAAAAATGCTGATGAAGATCTTTTGAAATTGATGAAAATGTTAAAGAAATGCAGCACACAGAAATTGATCTCCTGACCAGTTACTGTCTTTAATAAAATGTTATTCAGACAAAGCTGCTAAACAAAAAGTGATGGAATCTTCATTTTTTGATAGAATTATAAATAAAACTTTCCTACGGTCTGCATCATGCCAGCATAAAATTATAAATTATTTTCATACTCAGAAGTTAAAAGAAAAATTCATCTAATGTGTGTTGTTCACACATTAGATGAATGTGTCTAATGTGTATTGTCCACACAAAGACTATGTTATTATAATATTAAAAAAAAACATTAAGACAAGCAATTTTTTATAACAAAATTGAACATTAGAGTTAAAGCATACAATCAATTTTGTCCCAACTAAAATAAAACATTGGAATTACTTTGCCATTTTGACCTCTTTATTTTTACAATATTGCAATTAAATAAAAAAATCTATTTTTATATTTATTTATTTATGTAAAAACAGAACATACAATCTCATTTCTAAATTAAAACTAAAAATATAGTATTTTCAAAAAAGAATCAGGATGTTGGGGGTTTTAATTTTTGAATTTAATAGTTAAAAATACTTCGCTTCTTTGCATACCACCTATTTTTCTCTTGCGTATCACCGATTGAGAACCCCTGCTCTAAACTATAGATTTGCTCACTATTTATCACTGGTGGTACGCGTACCACCAGTTGAGAACCCCTGGTATAGATGATGTAGGGTTAGAACAGGGATTCTCAACCAGGATGAAAATTTTCCCCACTTGGGAAATTTCATTGTTTCAGGGGGATGCACTCTGTCTTTTACTGTTAAGTACTTATAGTATGAATATAAAAAACTACTTTTGTTCAAGTCTTGATGTTTATCAACATTTTCTACACTTTTCATTGTTAAATTTTGTAAAACACATTGAAAAATCATCTAAATCTAGGTAAATATATGTATTTATTTTTTGAGTTTTGGAAAGGAGGGGAGGGGATGATCTTATAGCTGTGAAGAAAGGGGTGCATGGAGTAAAAAAGGTTGAGAACCCCTTAGTTATAGGGTAACTTTTTTTTGGTGTAGGTTTGAATTCTAGATAAGATTTGGATATTTATATGTGCGTGTTTCCCCTCTTTTTGCAAGTGTATTATCATTTTGCCCTATGCAATACATCTTGGGCAATGTTCTTAGTTGTGAGATGGCTAAAATACAAATGGATCTGGCCACTTGTGGTAAAGTACTCCAGCACAAGTATATAATAATTAGTAAAAAAAAATGTTTTGTTTATATAAATGGAGATCCATTGCAGTTTAAAGATTTAACATTTAATGTATATTTTATGATGGTATAATTTTCATTAATATATGTATTGCACTTTTTAATACTTTTTTGTTTTATTGTTTTTTAGGATGATGAATTTCTTTCATGTTTCCATTTTTTAGTTTTCAGGAATTGCAGCTGTGATATGAATTGTTATGTATATATTCTGTAGGAGATGTGTAAAGGTGTGTTTTTGTTGTTTGCCTTACACAGAAAATTATTTTTATTTGAAATTGGAACTTTGTATTGTTAATAAGTTTAACAATGAAGCAAAAACTACACATTCCTGTTATTTGTATTAATTTTAGTCCATGTAAGAAGAAACTAGGATAATGGAGTGATATCTATTTTTAATGTCTATAATTTTTTAATATGTTTGTAGAAAAACCAAATCATTGTAAAATCAATAAAATTTTAAGTTTTGATTAAATTAATAATACTTGTGTATTAATGGCTATTTTTTTAATTATTAAGTAACACTTTTTATTACTTAATGCAAGTATAATTTTAAACAATAAGCGGGGAAGAAAAAAAAAAAAAAAAAAAAGAGCACTTCTACTCATTTGCCAATTACAAAATTTATTAAAACTAAGCTTCTGTAAAAATTGCAAAGTGATGCTAATGTAAGCTGTGTGATCATAATATCTAGACTTTCTGACAGTTGTCGGGCCCACCAGCGGCCGAGCGGTAAAGACGCTGAACACTGGTAGTTCGGTCCGAGGTTCGAATCCCGCGAACGGGCTGGCTGCATGGGCGTTTTCGTGGTTTTCCCCATGTGTAACGTGTATACAAGCCAGTTTCCCTTAGAAAGTCCTCCACGAAAGGCATCCCTCCCCTTAGGCAGATAGCCCTAGTGCGCTTTGTCATAATTAAATACACACACAAAAATTCTGACAGTTGTCAGTTTTATAATTAAGTGGTTTTGGGTCCATTTTTTGGTACAGTAATAAATATCTGTGTTTCAGGAAGACTGCCCGCTAAAATTTGTAACGTTGTAGTTGGAATTCATGGAAATTCTTGCCGAACAACAGTGGTCAGTTCTGGCACTAACATTGTGTGGCCTTATTGACAGCTGTTTGAATTCATCCTTCAGGTGCTTTATTTAGGTGAGATGATGGTTCTTAAATAGGCTAATTCCATTGTTCAACGTTTTTGTTAGCAAACCCGCTCTGTAAGAATACAGTCATGTTGAAATAAGCATGGACTTATGCTAAATTGTTGTCACATTATTGAAGCTACAGAACTATTTAAAATATACTGAGATAGATGTCTGTATTCATAGTTTTCTGTAAAGGAACCAGAGACTTGTCGCAAACCATTATGCTTCCATCTCCAAACTTTGTTCTGTTTTAGTAAGTGCTGTGTGCCTGGCACCCTCCATCCCCATGCATACTCTTCAGATTGTTAAATACAGTTGCAGGATACATCACCATTAATTTAGATTCAATTGCCATCAAAATTTACACCTATAATGTATAGCTTAGCTGTAAGCTATGCTTAGCAATAATTGCTTTAATATGCAATTTGTACTTGGCTATTGAGCCTCGAAAGCCTAAAGTTTTCAAACTCATGGTAAATGATTGTCCAATTTTACATCCTAGAATTCTGCATTTTTTCCCCCCTTTTCTCTTCTAATTTTCTGTTCTGATCTCTATCCGAGAATCATAGTTACATAGTCCTAAATTTCACTGTGATTTCATTTATGATAGAGCAGAGAACAAATAAGATAATGGAAACTTTGTAAAAGGAATTTTTCACAAGGGTAATAACCAATTAATCCCCGTGCTGAGCAGGGTCAACTCAACCTTTCATCCTTTGATTTCTATCCTTTGGGTCAATAAGATGAGTACCAAGTTCACTTGGGGACTAAACACTGGGGGACCTGCAACAAGTTGATCACTTGTTCAGGGCATATGCTTACGCATTCCAGGGGCCCACGGTTAAGAAAGCAGATTTCGGGGCAGGCATTGGCCCACTAGGGATGTTACGCCACTGAGTTTTTTAGTTTTTAATAACCAATTAATCACCACATTCAGAATTATTAGTTTATGCTTTTCTTCCATTATACTTTTTAAGGCTTTGGAAATACTGTTGTGAAATTGCCAGTGTATTTATATAGGTTCCATTACATTTTCAGGAACCTAAGCAAATGTAATCATTTATTAATTAATTTTTAATGCTAAGTGTGGCATGTAAGATTTTCACTCTTTCCTTAAGCCACTTATGGTTTTTTGGCATACTTCTAGCCATTCAACCATGCTATCCCATTTTCTTTTTCTTATCTTCTACCTTCTAAGTTTTCGTGTGACTGTTGGCTTCTAACTGCTAAAGACTCATATTAGTACTACTCTATCTTCTACCATTCTTATAAGTTTCAATCTAAATGTTGGCTTCCAGATGTTAGATTCATATCAGTATGACTCTTATTTTTCTGTGGCAGGCATTCTTGATATTGGCGAAAAATTAGCTTCAAGACTTTTAATTTCATAATCAAGAATTTCCTCTGGTTCTCAAGTTGATATCATTTGCTTATTGGGTTTAGGTAGGCATTTTTGAGATACCACAATTACATACAGAGTTGTAAGTTCTTTTGATGGTGCATGTAATACATCCATCGTGAGATGGGGTCTGGATATATTTAACATAGACTTGGGTGTGATGTGGTCATTTTCATATAGCATATGTATGAATAGGGAAAATACTTTATTATAACATGCACAAGATAAACTTTTGGAAATAAACACGTAAATATAATATAAATAAATATAATAATATAACATATAAATATAATTTACATTTGCGCTGGTGTATAGCATTAACGTATATTATTGTGACATTCTCTTCTTGTTCTTTGATCTCGATTCTGTCATGTGAGAGAAAGGCAAAAACATGCGCCATTCGGATAAAGTGCTTGTTGTTCCTCCTCCCTAAAAGATATGATTGCATCTTTCAATGACCTGTCAGATCCACATGTAAACATTTCTTGAAACTACAACAACAGAAAAACTAATATTCATGAAATTTTTTAACTTAATTAAATCCAATAATAGTTAATCATTAAAAGATGTAACATTCTACCAAAAGGATGAACACAAAATATGATTCTAAGTTGATATAGAGGGATTGAAAAAAGGAGATCAATTCTA
The DNA here is from genome assembly GCF_044657685.1 of Stegodyphus dumicola. Classification (NCBI taxonomy): domain Eukaryota; kingdom Metazoa; phylum Arthropoda; class Arachnida; order Araneae; family Eresidae; genus Stegodyphus; species Stegodyphus dumicola. Next base: position 222,637,357 of record NC_140773.1, on the reverse strand, counting down.
GTTCTACAACCTGAAGCATCACTGCAGGATTTCTCCTAAGCTACTGAATCTTCAGAAAGGCAAGGGCCCTACCATACGAACAAGAAACTGAATTGTGTAGTATTCCATATGTGAAAACTCTTTTGAAACCTAAGAACTCAGTGAGCTCAGTCTCTGACAAAATTTCCATATGAGAAAATGAATTTTCACCTTCATTCATATCACTAATTGGCTCATTTACCATGCAAGTATATCGTTCGTCTGATAAAGAACGTTTGCTCTCCATAATATAAAGTCAAGGCTTTCCGAAATAAAAAGGGAAGCACACGAAATATAAACAGTAAAAGCAATGCAAAGCATAATAGAATACCACAAAGTAACCCTAAAAAGACTATGCATAGCAGTAAAAAAAGAATAAAATTAGGATTCAAAGGGCTATCAGAAGTGCAGTTGTTTGTATCAGGTGACGAGTTAAAGAGATAGCTCTGTTGTTTACATTACGTTCTTCCCGTCCAGCAACTGACACTGTTACACAGAATGTGATCAAATTGAAGGTCGGGATCCTAAAACTATATTCATTTCAAAAGAAATAGACACAGGATGTCATCTAGTGGTCTTCTAGTAAAACATTCCAGGACACTGGCACAAATGTGTGATAGGCGGGGGAGAACGAGCAAAGGCTCTGGCACACCAGCGTGCTGACTGAGAAATGAGTATGTTTCTTGCTGGCATGTATGCATAAAAGTTGCCGTGAAAGGGTTAAACCTAAATTTAACATTATCAGTATCATATATGAGAATGAACTAAGTTTAAAATTTAATTTATTTTTCTTTGGGATGAACTCCTTTATGACCCAAAATGTTGTCAATAACAGTAAAATCGTTACTATTGTTCTTAGTATCTTGTCAATATGTTTTCAATGATGGATCATTTATTTGTTGATCCCGAAACTGTTTTGAATCTGAAATACAGTGATTTTGTGTTGTGTTAAGAATCATTCTTACCTGTCTTTTACAGGTAAGAAGTACTTTATGTAGCAGAACACAACATTCTATTATTTTCTTAACAGTTTCATTACATTTTCCATTAATAAGCTTTTCCTTATGTTTAAATGTTTTGTCAAAATTTTCAGTTTCTTCAAAAGTCATTTCAACCAAACTATCATTAGTAATGATGTTTATATTTTTGCATTTCCAATTAGATTTTCATTTATCATCTCCATTTAGCTCATTGAAAGCACTGCATGATAAAAGTAGATCATAACATAACCTATCAACCACTGCACATGTTATAAGAATAGATGACTTCAATTTACTATCTTCAGAATACCTCGATAAAGGTAAATTAATGAGAGCATTTAAAGATTGTTCGAATGCTGACTTGAGAATAACACTTTCATGTTAACAGTTAATTGCATGCCTGTATCTTCTACTGCATTAATTAATTTACCTTTGCAAATGGTTTAACAGTAAGTCACCGATTAATTCACTTTTAGCTTTTGATTCATATAAAAATATTTAGAGGAAATTTTTCTTGTTAGAACGGCGATAGAATTATACATATTCCGGACATGTAGAAAATAGTCGTTTATAAAATAATGAAACATTTATGACCTTAAGGAAATCACAATTTACACTCTCACACAGAAAAAAGGCTCAATATTTGTTTGATTTATTAAACGTTTCTTCAATGTAAGTTGTGTAAATTTGCTTTTTTTTTTTTTTTTTTTTTTTCTGATATTTGCTATTTAATTCTATAGGTAGATAAAATTTACTGTTCAGTTGCAAAATCCTGTAATTAATGTATCGAAAATTCCACTAAACTGCATTGGAATTTTTTTTTTTTTTTTATTCTCAGCGACTTCTCTGTCATTTTCTTCACTAGCAATAGCAAAATTTTCTGCATTTAAAACCATATTACAAATTTCACTGTATATTGGTTGGTTGATTATTGGTGTATTGCAATTGCAATGAAATGCTTCTATTATATCATCTTCATTTATTACTTCTCCGCATTCCTTCATGTACTCCATTAATTGGAAAATTTCACTTTTTGTTTGTGATATCCAAAAATCTTCAAATTTCATATATTCGTTTGTATCACGAAATTGGCAATTGAAGACTTAAAACTTATCTTGCTGATATTGCATGCTAAGGAAATTAAGCCTTAGTGTTAACATTATAATTATTTATTATACTTATGCCTATTTCTCACATGTGCTAGGGCTTATATTGAGTCCTAATGAAATGAATTTTTACATATACCTAAAGTGGTACTTTCCCATTATGCGTCTGAGGCCTACCAAAGTCACTGAACACTGGTCTATTGGTCCAAGATTTGAAGCCTATGAACGTTCTGGTTGCATGCACGTTTTCATGGTTTCCCCCATGTGTAACGTGTATACGAGCCAGTTTCCCTTAGAAAGTCCTCCACAAAAGCATTTCTTCCCTTAGGCAGATAGTCCTAGTGTGCTTTGCCATAATCATAATCAACTAAAAGAAACCCTTAGGCATATAGCCCTTGTTTACTTTGCCATAATCACATAAACGAAATCAAACCCAACCATTTGGAGGAGGGGAATTGCGAGATGAAATTTCCCTCCCAAGAATGTTCCAGACATAGAGTTAAGGTCAGAAAATCTGGCTGTTAACCCATGTGGTGCTGAGCTGAGCTGTATATGCATTAGCATTGTCATCCATTAACAGGAACCCAGCTCCAATTGTGCCACTGAAAAGTTGAACATAGAGCTGTAAGATCTCTCTACCTCATAGCAGTCAGGGATCATTTATCAGACACATGCAGGGGTGTGCAGCCATCCAACATAATACTTGTCCAAATCATTGCACCTCCACCACCGTAATGATGCTTTTCCCCGATGAGAGAGGGGTGATATTGTTTCCTAGGCTCTCTCCAGATACTGATACGACAAAAACCAGTGTCTGAGCTGAAGCTCGACTCTGTTAAAAGCACAGTGCTCTACTGAAGTCTATTCCAAGATGCATGTTATGCTAAACACATTGTCTTGTGTGCTGCAGTGAGTGGAATGCAAACAGTGGGTCTTCAGCTATACAGCCTGATCTCTTGAAGCCTTCAGGCAATTGTAGACCATGAAACTAAAGTTTCCATAGTAGCACACAGCTCACTGGGGAGCTGTGAAGCTGGAGCAGTGCTATGTTGCCACAATAACAGTGCCAAATAACAACCTTCATTTACTATTGTGGTTCTTGGTCGACCTTGTTCAGGTCTTCTCAATATGAATCCAGTGTCCTGAAACTATTTCCATAATTTGCAAATGACACTGGGTAATCTGCCAACAATTCTCCATCTCATTCCATCATCATCCATATGTGTGATATTACTTATTTTATCTGATTCTTCATAAAATTTATCTAACTCTTCCGAGAAACATGGCGAATATTGTGTACAAACATGTAAATCACCAAAAACCCCTCGTGACTATCTACTCCACAGACATGCACACGTATGCTTACATATTCAACTGTAAATATTTACATAATTCTTTGGTGATATAATTAGTACCTTTTGTTCAGTATTTTTTCTTAAAATCAAGCAAGATTTACGAATTCTCTAAATTTTGTCCACGAGTGTAGTTTTAAACTTGAAACCGAATCATGGATTTACTCTAATTTGAATCTGAATCCTGAGAAATTTTTGAATATCACCTTCAAATAAGAATAGGATGAAGAAGAAAAAAAGGAACAAACTTGATTTTAAAAGTTTTTAAATAAAGCATAATTTTAAATTTGGGTTTGATGGTAAAGTAAGTTTTAAAACACCTATGTTTATTAAAAAGATCAGTATGAAATTTAGAAAATGTTACATAATTGAATCAGAATTCAAAGCTGAATTAACAGTTAAAAATCCAACAACAGTGGCTAAATATTTCAGCTGGTGGACAATTTTGAAGTAATATTTGTGACACAGCATGTATATATTGTGGCATGAGTTTGTCAGAGACATCTATGATCTATTTCTAGTAGTTTATCTGTGTCAGGTTCAAGAGTTAGTTTCTAGAACTTTAAGAAAATGGTAGTGCACTTATTGTTCAAAAATTCTAACAGATTTCATTGGTGCTATGTTGGAACAATGTGGCATTTAAAACCATTGCTGAGTGATTTTAATAATCCATATGTCACTGAAATTAAAAATACACTTTATTTTAAGTGAGGTTTTTATTGGGCATCAATAAAGTTAATTTTTCCAAAGTTAAAATGTTTGGCGGTTTCTTAAATTAATATTTGAATAGTAAAAAAAGCTCTAAGCTTCAAGTTTTGGTAATTCAAATCTTCTTCAAGGATATGCTAGATCTAAGTATTCAGATGGCCAATTCTTAGAAGAAGAAACAAAATGTAGCTTATAACCCAGTTTACATCTAAAGAAGTTAATCAGTTAGCATGTTTTCCCTTAATTTAATCATGTGGGCAAAATTTAACTAGTAATGCTTTTTTTTTTAATGCAGAATTCCAAAAAAGTTGACTTCTTATTTAAAAACTTTTTTTTTTTTTTTTTTTTTTTTTTATAATATACATGTGAAGCTGTTTACTTTAGAAAATTCTGCACAAAAGCATCCCTTTCCCCACTAAAAGCAGATAACCTTCGCATGCAGATAACCAACCCATATTCAGATATTTTTAGTAGATTCTGCTGTCCCTTTTTATTAATTTGATTTTTTGCAGAGGAGTAGGCTTTAAAAAATAAAGAAAAGTCAGTCGATATCAAATTAGTGTTTTATTTATCACTCAAGGTCTTGTACTCGCAAAGAGCATGGCGATTGCTTGTTTAGGTTTCAGTTAATTTCTGCTAAAATAAGTCAGTAATTATCAAGGGGTGGAAAGAAAAAACCAAAAGAAAATGCTCTGTTTTTAATTTGAGAAGAGATGTTGAATTACATTATATGTAATTTCAAATTTGTATGCCGTAGGAATAAACTTTCCTAAATACAGATCAGAAGAAATAAGAGTTTTTATTTATATGTAACAGCATTACTTTATAAGGTATTTTTCACACTTCCGTACCGTGCCTTCGTGGTGTAATGGTAACACGCTGGGCTGGTATGCCAGAGGTCCGTGGTTCGATTCCCGGCGAAGGCGGTTGTTAATTTTTCATCTCTCTGGCTTCCAAAAAATCCTAATGAATCTACAAGTGGCGCCCGAACTAAAAAGGGTTGTGGATGATGATTCTCCGCACCCAGAATTTGGCGACTAGGTCCCCTAAAACCCTAGTCGTCCTTTAATAAGGGGAGTATAGAAGGTATTTCTCCCACTTCCCTAGCGTGCCTTTGTGGTGTAACAGTAGCACGTTGGGCCGGTATTCCAGAGGTCCGTGGTTCGATTCCCGCCAAAGGCGCTTGTTAATTTTTCATCTCTGTGGCTTCCAAAAAATCCTAATGACTCTACAACTTATGCATAAAAATGCGAAATTCTTATAAATATACTTCAATTTTTTTCATGAAAATCTGTTTTATTACTTTTTAAACATTGTAAATCCTGAATTATGAATTATGACTGTCAAAATTTCCTTAATGATAAAATGTATCTTCTGCTGTGATGAAGTTAAGCCATTCCTGGTTTAGAATGTTAAGCTCATGGAAATAAAAATAGAATGAGAAGGTACTGCTTTACACTCTAAGGGGATGTTTTGATTGTAAACCACTAGTTTATATTTATTGCCCTTTATGTTGACAGCTTTCTAAAATGCTTTGCTTTATGATATTTTACTGTTTTTATAATAACATTTGATGCTTGTTTCTCTGAAAGATATCCTCTCTCTTATAATGTGCATCTTGTAAAAATTATTTTGAATATTCCAAATCACAATTTGTTTAACATCCTCTCATTTAATGTAATAGTCAGTAATGCTTTATGGTGTTATAACTTCCACCAGCAGTGATTGGATACGATCACAGAACACATGTAATTCAAATAGATATCAGATCCTAGTAAGCGACCTGTCTGCACAGACATCTTCAAAAATTTTTTTATGTAAATACAATTTAATTTTCCTTAAATAGTGCTTCCAAAGGCGTTATTTTTGTCTGCTTAGATAGGTAACCTTCATTTGCAATATGGAAAAGAGGGGTATAAAAATAAGTAAAAATATATTTTATGATTATTTAAGTGTAAATAGAAAAGAAAAGAAAATCTGTTTTCAGATTTTATATTATGCCCAGACTGTTTTATATATATATATATATAATTGAAAAAGAAAATGTAAAGCTAACTAGTAATTAGACGTAAGACCTATTTGGTCTCAAAAACTTTCGCGCATAATGCTGCAAAAAGATTTGAAATAATAGTAGTAGGTAGAAACATTGCAGCAATCTTGCTAAAAAGTTACCAGGAGCTGTAGCTCCACAAAATATTTTAACGCAGTATTACATAAATAAGAAGAAATTTGTCTGGAAAAAACTGTAAACACGTGAAAAAACAGCCAAAATTAATGCCGGAAGACATGCTAATGCACGAAAAAATTAATTAATCAGACCGTTGTGAAATGTGAAAAATATGTTTTGTGTGTTACCTTTATTTATTAAATATCATGTTCTGCACACTTAAACCACAAAAATTAAATTCAACAGCAATATCACAAAATATTTAAAACAGCATATCTTTAGAATTTTTTATGCATGGTCTCACACGCTGGAGATTGCCATTGCTCGCTCTGAAATTGTTGAATTTTTTAATCAAAAATTTGTTTAAGTTTTACAAAATTTGAAATAGATACAACAAATTTGAAATTTGGGCTTCCAGAAGCCCCATATTCAAGTGGAGGACTACATAATTCAAAATTTGATGACTCTAGGTACAGTTGTTTTTTCTCAGTGCAATAAACAGTCAGGCATTCATGCAGATTCTTCATTATTTAGTTTCTTTAAATATATAATACATGGAGATAGTATTTGGTGGTAATAGTTTGAAAAGTGAAACAACGCAAAATGCCATTTCGAGTCTAATAGCCTTTTGGACTAAAAAATCAACATTTTTCTCACTCTGGGCATGCATAAAAAATAAACTGTATGGAAATTAGAAGAGCTAAGTAATATTTTTAATTTATTAAAATAAAAACTGCTGAAATTTGAAAAAAAAATTTTTTTAAATTAATTTTTCAGTGAAAAAGATTGGTTTTGAGAGATGACTAAAAAAAAGCTTCATATATTGTAGAATATATTTCAAGAGTGTCTGTGAATAGATAAGGAATGCTGTTTGATTTTATTACTATTAATAAAAAAACTTGATTTTAATTTTTGTTAATTGTCAACAAAACGAAGTCAGATTACTTTAAAATATCTCTCTTTAGTTATTAATGGAAGTTTATAAAAACACCACATTCAGTTTAAAATTATTCTGAGCATATGAAAGTAGTAGTATTTTATTCTGTTTGAAATAAAAGTGGTATTTATTACTGTCGCAGCGCAAAATGAACTAGAAGTTGATCTGTCAGCACCATCCTCATCTTCAGGGCAGGTGTTTTTATTTTATTCGGCTTGCAATTCCTCCCTAAATGTAGTATTTCATCTCGATGTACTCCGTCTTTGATATTATTTAAATCAAATTCCTCGTCATTATAAATATCACGAATACAAATCAAATAGTTTTCTGGTTGCAATTTTCTAATTTCGGTTATGCGTAATGTATGCTTTACGCATGCGTGCGTAGAAAGAAATGTTTAATAAAGTAAACAAATAAATATTAAGCTTTTTTTTTTGTAAATTTTGATAACCTTTAGATCATAATTGCTCTTTATTTCATAAATTACAGTTTCATATTTTTAATTTTGTAATTTCTGCATGCCATCTTACCAGATTTAAACTGATGATCTATAATCTGGAATCGCCAAAGTCCCGATGAGTCCGGATTAAAGACTTTTGACTGTAATTTTAATTTAGCTAGAACCTTACACATTAAAGTATGAATCACCTTATATATATCTGGATTCTTTTAACGAAGTTGGCACTCAAGGAATGAATATTGATGACCAAAAAAAAAGTGTGGATTTAGGAATTCTTGGTGAAAATTTGATTGTATGTGAGGACAGAAATGTGATATTTCACTATTCTGACCTTCATAATTCAGAAGTGTTCAGAATTTCATCATGACATTATGCAGCAAGAGCTGAGGAATTAATTTTTCTTTGTCAAAATATTGATATTCATGTACATTGCAACAATTACAAAAATATGCATATTAGTAGTTAAGCAGTTACTGTAATTAAAGTGGAATCAAACTATTAAAAATAAATTAATAATCAATCATTAGATATCATACCTGCCAACTTTTACGAATTTTTCGTAATTTTTACGAAAATGTGTTTGTCTTTACGATTTTACGATCGTAATCCATTTTTTTCCTTTTTCAAGTGTTTTTAGTGATTTATGTCAAAATTTTAGAATTTTTCGCCTATTCAGCGATTTTCGCCAATTGCATCGTGTTTTACCGCCAACTACCGACTACTTCGAATCCAGTAACCTGTGGTTTCTCCCAACTCGCCGCTTAACCAGCCAATCCAATACGCTGAACTTGTTACTCCCACTCTTTTCTTTGTGGGCACCAGATTATTTTTTTCACGTTCACTTCAGCAGCAAAGGAATTACTCAGCGAGCGTGGATTGTCGCATTCTGTTTTTTTGTTTGTTTGCACGTGCTACGAATTTTCTTAATACGTCGTTGTTACGAAATGAGTTAAAGAAAACCGTATTCTCAATATTTTTGGCCTGCCTACAAAGCCGAATTTCCAACAATTAAAGAATCCTTCAAAGGAAATAACTATGCATTTTGCAACGTGTGCGTGTGTGACTTCATAATAAGTCACGGTGGAAGAAGCGACATTGTGAAGCATGTTAAGTCTAAAAAGCATGAAGTTAATGCTTCGCCTTCGACAACGTCAAAGAAAGTGGATGATTTTTTTTCAAATTCGGATGCCGATGTCATTTTGGCAGAGTGTTTGTTTACTGCATTCCTCATCGAACACAACGTGCCGCTAAGCGCTTCCAATCACGCCGGTCAACTTTTCAGACGGATGTTTCCCGACTCCAAGATTGCTTGGAAATATGCTTGTGCTCGCACGAAAACATCTTCTATTGTGAACGAAATTGCTTGCCATGCACAAAGTAAAACGATAGCTGCACTCCAGAATTCAGCATTTTCGCTGTCAATCGATGGCAGCAACGACAGCAATTGGAAGCTTTACCCCATCGTTGTCACATATTTCTGTGATGTTTCTAATGAAATGAAAACTAATCTTTTGGGTCTTCCATTGTTAAATGGAGACGCTACGGGGGAAAATATTGCCTCCTTGGTAATTAATGAGTTGAAACTACTTAACATCCCAATATCAAACTGCATTTCATTTGGTGCAGATAATGCTCATGTCATGGTGGGTGACAAAAAGGGTGTAGCCTCTTTCCTCAAAAAAGAACAAAATGAATTAATTGTTATTGGATGCCCATGCCACTTAATTAATTTGGCAGCAGAAAAAGCTGCAGCTGCTTTACCAATAAATATTGACCAGATTCTGATTGATGTGTTTTTCTATCTGGAAAAAAGTGTAAAAAGGAAAGAAAACCTAAAGAATTTCCAAGAACTGTGATCTGGTGAAACGAGAAAAATTCTGAAACATGTATGCACGAGATGGTTATCCTTAGGAAGAGCGCTAGGAGGGTTTATTGAACAGTGGGATGCATTGCTAAAATATTTCCACGAAGAGACCAAAACGAAACCACAGATCCCATCAAATTTGTCAGCATATAAGATTCCGAAAACCAACTTTGCTTCTAATCAAAATGCTTTAAAAGGGAAAAGCCAACACACAGAATCAAACCCTTTAAAAAGAAAATGCTTAGAAGACTCCTCAAAGGTCAACTTTGTTAAAGAAGTTGAAGGGAAGAAGAAACAGTCTTCTATTAGCCGGGAGGAAAGGATTTTCTATCTTCTTTCTTCGGATTTGAACAAAGCATATTGTAGTTTTGTGTTAAGTACCATTAAGATTTTTGAAAGTGTAAACACCCTTCTACAATCAGCTTCGCCAAAATCTCCCCTGCTTATCCAAATTCTTAATGATCTTTTGAAAGAATTTTATACTAAGTTTGTAAAACCGTCCGTTGTGAAAAACAGTGTGTTGATTCGTGTTGCCTATTATAGTTTGGCAAATCAAAAGGATGACAATGATCTTATAATTGGAAATCAAACCAGGGAACTTGTAAATTCTTTGAAAGATCTTGAGAAAAAATAATTTTTTCAATGTGTTAGAAAGTATTTTTCCTCAGCCTGTGATTACATTGTAAGGAAGTTTCCTTTGCAAAATGAAGTTTTTTTAAATGCTGAAGTGGCAAATTTGAAACAAATTGAAAATTCATCTTTTGAAAAAGATTCTTTTTTTATTGATAAATTTCCGTTTTTGTTAACAATTAAAAAAAATGAATGCCATAATGATGCTTTAGATGAACTACAGAACCAATTTTCTGCTGCACAGTTTGAAGACTTTGCCAGTTCTGGAGAAGATAGACTTGATGTCCTCGTTGGTACCTTAAAAAGAATAAAAAGAGCTGATGGAACACTAAAATATGATAGACTAGCAAGAGTTTTATGTGCTATTCTCGTAATTCCACACAGTAATGCTGAGTGCGAGAGTCTTTAGTGTCGTGAAGAAAAACAAAACTATGTTTCGTTCTTCAATATCACCAAAAACTCTAGAAAACATTTTAATTGCTAAATGTTATGAGGAAACTAATTGTTATGACAGGAAATTTTCCAAAGAATTTTTGGCTAAAGCCAAAAAATGCACTCTAAATTCATTGCAATAATTTTTTTGTGTAACATTAAGTTCTTGTTTTATGTTTCCTAATAAATTTTTTAGTTACTACTTAATTGAGATTTACTAATGTAAGTACCATTTTCTTTTTTCTATTTGTATAACTTGTTATTTTTTTAATATCAAAGCATGATATTAATTCTTCATGTTCTTCTGAATTTTTATCTTTAGAGGTTGACAGGCATGATTAGATATTCGATTTAAATAATTAAAAAGGATATTCCCCCAAGCAAGCTCAAGGTAAAATTGTTGTTGCCACAAAATCAAAAAGAAACTTTCCAAAATGTCCTCGTTGCCATCCAAAATGCAAAACAAAATGGTAGCACTTCCGGTCACGTGAGCCACCACAGTAGGGCCGATATTACTTGCGTGATACTGTAACTTGTAACGAACCTGCACTTATGTAAATAAATTTATGTTTTTATTACTCTTATGAAGAGTATTTGTCTTGCCATATAACATTACTCAGTTGAATCTGTTTTGCCGAAAATAAATAACCATAGCTTTTCTGTCATCTCTTACAAACCAACAATCTTTTCTACTGGTATTCTATGCAGTCTCCACTGTCGTAGCATGCACTAGAGCCCTCTTAAAATGTTTATTTTATCAGCCTATTTGAAGTGCTTGTTTTATGTCAGGATCCCTAATAGCATCTACAAGATATTTGAGACTCAGTAGGTCATTAATTTTCCAGCCACAATCTGGAAATGCTAGTTGGATTAATTTTTCGATGGCCATCACCAGTTCTGTCTTCTATTGTCGGGTCGTAAGCTACAGTTAATGATAATCTTTGAGAAACTTTTCTCCAAACTGCAGTTTTAATTCATTGACTTGGGCAAATATCTGAATGTGTTTCGTCTGGAAGAGTCTGTAAGATGTCCGTAGCTTTCCTTCGTAAAAAGGAAACCCAATTTAACGCTTCGCGTCCCACTGATTTGCCTGTGAAATTATTTCAAATTTTACTTTGTATATATTACGCCATGGTTTCCCGTCATATGACGAAAGCTTAATTACGGGATGTTGTCCATAGCAGGATAAGCCAGACCGTCAATCACAATAGATTGAACAAGACGTTATTTACAGACGAAGCCGGTTCTAGAAATTTCTTTCTCGAGTCTTTCGTTCACTGCTGAAATGTGTTAATCAACACATTTTCTTTATCATTTTTTTTTTTTTTACATATTTCTTTATAATTTTACTTTTCAAACGCCTACGTTATCGTTCACAGTGTAGACAATTTTAACTTAACGGTGGCTATACTCCTTCATTTTCCTTTCTCATTTCGGCGTTCGCTTCAATGGATGTCTTCATTTCAGCGGCACTCGCTGCAATTATCATCTTTCATTTCGATGGAATTTGAGGCATTCATTTTGGTGAAAGCTTTCAGCTCTTGTTCCGTCTTTCTGGTTATCGGAATTCAAGGGTGCTACTTTGGTAGACGGGCATACGGGTTTTTGGCAATATTTCTCGGCACAGTCGTTGCCACCATGGAACGCATTGCTGGAACATTTATTTGGCGTTTGATGTCCTTTTATTTTTTAAATAATGCTTTTTAATATGTATAAATTCTGTGTTTTAAAAATTACTTATGGCTGTTAAATATTGAAAATCTATTAAATTTTGTACTTTTATTAGAAAAACAGAGTTTATTATTTATGATTATTTAAATAATTTTAATGCTGTTGATGTAGTGGTTCGCTCATTGGTCTTAGAATAACGCTTTATTTTTAGAAATTTTTTTCCGTTGTACGTTCGATTGTGGATTATTTTTACCTTTGACGTCATTTAATTGTAGGAAAAGAAGGTTGCTCCAAAAAGCTTTAAGGGTTCATTTGATATTGAAAATGAACTTAAAGTTTGTACCAAAAACGATGATTATCTTGTTATCGGTCGTGAGAATTGTCTGACTAGGGCTCGCGAACATTTTCTGTTATTTGGCTTGTAAAAACCGAGCGTACTATAATAATATCAAGGCTTGTTTCCCAGGTGCTCATATTGAAAGAGATAAGTGTTCTCCTGCTGAGAATAAAGATTACTGCTCAAAGGATGGTAAATTCAGAGAGGAACTTTGCCTAATGTAGGTAGCATATTTAAGTTCCCTGAGGACAGTGATATTAGTGCCATTAAGAGTTCTTATCCAAGCTTGTATCTACTTTGGAATCTATTTTCATTTAAAACTATGATTCATTTCATTTCTAAACTATGATTCTGATTTTTTTTACAGTGGTTTTTACCGATATATGGTCAGACACTCGCCAAAAAGTAAGTAGATATTTTTCTATTACGTCTTACATACATATATCTTACATATATGTATATATATGTAAAAAAATACGATGGCTGCTTTAAGAAACGATTGGCGACCTCAAAATTAACTATTCTAGATTTTATGTTCTTCCCTCTAAATTCATCCGCTCTCCCAAATTCGACATCTTTCCATGTTACATAACAACCTAAAATTAACCAATCACAGATTAGCTATACTTATGCATCTTGCTTAATATAAATACTCTTTGCAAAACAACTACCTCATTCTTTTCCTTGCTTCCGGCCAACATCCACGTTGCTTTGCTTCGCTTCCCAGTCTAAGATGCCTACGTCATAGCTTTAAAAACCAGTGTACATATAAATTATTGTATTTATTGGATAAATGCCTTGTCTACCAAAAGTGAGCTGATGCGAATTATCATGGAATAAAGTTGTGTTTAGAAATAGCCACGTCTGAAAGTTACTGGGTTTTGCATCTGTCTCTCTTAACTGCGCACATAAAATACTACATATATATTTGACTTTTTATAAAAAATTAATACATAATTTTCAGCAATTGCTGTGCTATTTTTTATTGACGCATATGTTTTACATTTAAATAAATATATTATATAAAAAAACTACGCTGGCGTGATATATTTAAAGCGGTGTTTTATTCTATTTCCATATTTTAACCTTACTGTAGTATTTTATATTCGTAGTAAATGTATTTATTTACATTAGCCTGCCGTCTCAACAAGCGACGTTTTCAACAAAAAATTAATGCATTATTTTCAACAATATCGCATATTTTTAAAAAATTTTCTATGCACAACGGCGTTTTTCAAGATGGCAGGGGATTTTAAAACTGCGCCAAGAAGAATCAGAAAAAAAAAGGTCCTCCCGTCTACGAAAGTAACACCGACTTCAAAAAGAGCCTCAATTGTGAGTTGAAGGAAGGTCGGAATCTGTGCATATAAGAAGTTATTGGGTATCTCGGGTCTTGCTAACTGCTAAGTTCTCGCAGGACTGGAATTCCCAGGGAGAACATTCCAGGGGGGACTGGCGCTGCGATCACGAAAGCTGGAGGCAGTGTCTAAACACAGCTCCGAAATTTTTTAAATAAGTGTTTCAAAAATGTTTTCAACTCTCTAAAATAGTTAAATGCACCTTTCCTATGCAATATCTCATTCATCAAATTGAAAAAGGAACGCTTCTTCGAAACTTCAGGTGTTTTGTTAGCTGTTCACTATGAACACGAGAAATCCAAAAGAGGCCCTGACACGGAATATTCAGATAAGTAACATTCTGTTCTCTATAAAATATCTGTTTCTCTATCACTAGAGTGTCATTAAATTTCTTTATTTATTATTTTTCATAAGATTCTAGCATTATACAATAGTTGGTAATAGTAGCAGGTCATGTGGTTCTTTTCTTTGTAACTATTCCGTAGAGACGCCACATTCCTTATCAGTAGTCCGTTCTTATCAGCAACTCACACCCTTCGGAGGCCCCCCCTTTTCGTGCTTAGGAATTTCTTGTGAGGGAAAAATGGGGATCTCTTGATCATCGACGAGTATAGATTGTGATTTTTGTAACAAAGATCCCCGACTTTTTTTTTTTTTTTTTTTTCAGGTCTCAAACTTAAAATTACGAGCAAATAAAAATACAGTGACGGAATTTGTTCAACTTGTACTATAATAAATTTCAACGGTTAAATTAATAAATTAATTTTATATTTAACTAATATTTAAGAAAAATAAACTGTATAATTTATTTTTGCTGAAATGCTCTCACACTGTGTATGATGGATTTATAATTTTGTCAATTACTGTTTTTCTGAAATATACATGAAATTTTTTGGGAACGGTAATATTTAATGTTACTTTAGTTAAAATATTATGTACATCTTTGTGATGATATATGTCTTTTCTAGTTAGGTCTCAGGATAAGGGCATACACATTACCATGTAGGAATTAATTCCTTTTTTTTTTTTTTTTTTTTTTTTAAACTTAGCTAAAGTTTGCTTCTTAAAGACACTAATTTTTGCAGATGAACTCCTTAACTACACTCATGGACACAATCGTATTTTAGGATATTTTCTACTTCTTTTCCTTTTCTTTCTATAGGCCCTTTTTTTTCTCCTCTATTATTTTTGGACCATTTATTTTAAATTTTATTTTGTCCCATCTTTTCTTTCTGGCCTTTTGAACTCGTAAAAAATGTACGAAGTTCCTTTTTACTCTCCTCAAATACGAAATTGCCCCTCTTTCTACATACCTTTCCTTCGCACCTATGCTTGATTTTTCGCCCATCGGTGCAGAAAGACTTAGCGGGTGCAAAACAAGACATCTGTCTACTTTGTCTGTCTGTCTGTCATTCCAGGGGGCTGTCCGAGGCAAGGAGGTTAGAATAGAAGGAGGGAGGGTTCGCAGTTTCCTCCACTATCGGGGAATGAAACTCCGCCGAACAAGCGGCGTCCATGTTTGTGACTTCAAAACATTGCATTACGGCAGTGATATGTACGTGTTTCTAAGCTGTTCTGTGCATTTATTTTCCAGTAAAAATATGTTAAATTTATAATGAAATCCCTCGCTATTGTTGAATTTTTGTTTTAAAGTAATAAAGATGATATCCGTAATTTACTATGTACAGCAAATTATTAAGAAATAGTTCGAAATTTAAATGCATGCGCATAACATTAAAGCCTTTAAAAAATGATGTTTCTGCATATTTCACGGTTTTGCTTAGGTTTGAAAATAAATCTTAATAAAATAAAACAGATTTATGTGAATTCATTGATTTCAGTTTATGCGCATTTCATATTTATTAATCTCAAAGAAACTGCCTCTAATTAAATTGAATTACAGAAATACACCTATATAAGTTTTTGGATACATCTTTCCACATGTTCAATGGTGTAAATATTTTACTTAATTTTATCACTATACTGCCCAGAAATTTGTAAGTTTATGCAAAAAATTTTTAACAACAGAACAGTTTATCTTAACTTAAAAAAATGAATAATAATTAATATATAAAGAAAAGCATTGCTTTATTTAACACCTTTAAAATTAATAAAAATAGTAACAATTGATTTCTTACTTTTCATGAAAGTTATAAAACGAATTAACTAAAAGTTTCAAATTTTACAATTGAAATCCTACCATATAGCATTGTATCTTAAGGAACGAAGATACCAGTTATAAACAGAAACATTAAAATGTATTTAATATATTTTGATTATAGTTATATTAAATAACCTATTTTAAGTCCTTTTTTTTCACATCTGGAAAGAAAACCACATGACATTGTGATATTTTTTGACATAGTTGTCATATTACATAAAAAAAGAAAATTAATACTTACGTGTGAAAAATAATGCCCGGAATTTTTTTCGAGAATCTATTTGTGCATCCATATGCAATACAAGCTGACATGCTTCAAAAAGCAATGACTGTTGCAATGACAGACTTCCTTGCACAAGTCACGGTGATAACAGGAAGATGGCCTCCAAGCTTCACCGTTTGAGTTGAACCTTCCCTCCTTCTATTCTAACCTCCTTGGTCCGAGGGTCTCCTACCCCTCTTCCCTCACCACCAATGTCTTGAGAGGATTTAGCCTCGCCATGAGTTTTAAGTGCCTTCCTCTTACAAACATCCATGATCCTGGAATTCAAACACGGACTCTTTGTGAACACCTTGAGTGACATAATAAAAGCCTATAAAAATGCCGGTGATTTTTTGTAGATTCCTAAATAACTTTGAAATAAAAAATGCGAGAGAAACAGTTCCCATTCTGTGGGAAAATGTTAAATACTAATTAATTAAAATTTGAACTGAAAAATAAATAAATAAAATATGAAAGCTTTCCAATTTTACATTACACCCAAACGTTTTTTTAACGTTTTGTGTGTTACCTTCATTTATTTAATATGTTCTTCGCGCTTAAACCATAAAATTCAATGCAGCAGCAATATCGCAAAATAATTTTAAAATGAGCATTATCTTTAGAATTTCCGATACACAGTCTTGCGCGCTAGAGATAATGTTTTTCCCCTCCGTACAGTGTTGCCATTTCTTCGCTTTTAAATCGTTGAGTTTGTTATTTAAAAATTCTTTAAAATTTTACAAAATATGAAATAGATAATAAACTAAAATTCCAAATTTGGGCTTCCAGATGCCCATATTCAGGTGGAAACGTATGTTATTCAAAATTGGATGGCTCTAGGTACCGTTCTTTCACCACAATGTGAGAACTATGTATATTCTTCATTATTTAATTTCTTTAATGCAGGGCTCTAATATTTAGTGGCAGCAATTTGAAAAGTGAACCGACATTTATAGTGAATCAACGCAAAATGCCAAGACGAAATTAATAGTCCTTCTTGACAAATTGCTCTTTGGACTTAAAAAAAAACAGCAATTTATGCACTAAATTTTGATTAATAGGTTAACATTTCTAATTTTCGTAAATATTATAAAAATGGCTGCTAAAAATGACCTCAAATAATATATATTTTATTAAATAATAGAATTATTTTAACAAATCATGGGATTGTCGATTAAGGTTACAATATCAGTTATTTCCAGTAATATAAACTGTAAGTTATAAAAGTTTGAATTCTTTCCTCTTCAGCCGTTAAATTAGAATCTGTAACTGTCAAATATAAATTTGTGATTTTCATAAAATCCTTGTAGTCTTAACTTTCAGTCGTGAATAGGGAATTGAATGTATAAATTTTCGTTTTGGTGAAAATGAGCTACCGCAAAAGCGAATTTTCATGTTTTGAACGTGATTTTCATCTGTTTAATTGTAACACCGAATGACGGATCTTATCGTCCATTCACTCGTAATAAATACATCTGCGAAAGCGAAAATCAGAGCCACGATTTTAAGGTAAGTTAAATTGTTGTTTAATGATTTTTGGTCGATTATCTAATAAGATGAACAATACTTTTTTTAATGTAATAAATCTGTAGATTGCATAGATTTATCATTATGGTTTTATAAGAGTAGGATTGTGGAAATTTTACCCAGCTGATTGATCAAACAATGAGATCAAATTTACGAAAAATGAAACAATAAGCACTTTATCATCATTCAGTTTTTATGCTTGTAATTAAAATACAGGGCCTAGTAATCCATGATTTATTAATTTTGTTTAATAAAAGCATCAGCGCTAAAGTAATATGAAAGAATTTTAAAAGTTAATAAAATTCAGTGTTTTATCTCCATCTACGCTAATGTCTTCAAATTTTATGTTAAACAAATTCAAAATTGAATAAAATACATGATAAATGAAGATAAAAGGCACTACATAAATAAAACATCAAGAAAAATCAATACACAAAATTACAAAAATTCATACAGCATAAATTATAAACAATCACAAATATCCATCTACAGCATATTAATGGCATTGCCCCCTTCTTGGTCTACATGTCTTGAGCAGTGTATTTCACAAGTCCAGGAAAACCTATAATGAAAATTGCCTCCTGGAGAGCAAATCTGTCATAGTGCGTTACTTAGGGTTGAGAACAAGGAATTACCTATATGGGTATCAACACGTCCTTTAATCTCTTGATTACTTGCAACCTTTCCTACAATGTTTCCAGCTCGGGCGATATCTGTGAATGTCATTTAGGATTCCTGTACCACACTTCGTGTATTTCATTCTACTTCTGTTCCGTCGGTTTGGCATCCTACCTTGTCTTCATCCTTTCAGTTGCTGTGTTGATCCTCGTATTTCATCCTTCCTCTGACGAATTTGTAAACACCTTCTAAATGCACCTGCAGGTTTTCTAGATACTGCTCAGAAGCGATGGACATACTGTTTGCCTCTCTGACAAAGATCATAGCCAAAAATCACATATGATGCTTAAAATCTGATGCTCTCGGGAACTACATTCGTATATGCTAACAGGAATAAAGGCAGTTTTTGATCCCAGTCTTGCTCTCGCCATGGCACAAGTACTGGAACATGATTCAATATTTTTCCGTTGAACCGATCTACCATGTCGTCTGATTGTAAATTTAAAGAAATGGTTTGAATCTTTTCCATACGTTGACCAGACTGAATAAGAGGAGTTCTAAATCAATAAATCCATATCTCTATTGGAACTTTCACATTGACTGAAGCTTCTTGGTAAGGAATGGCTGTTTTGGACTATTAGTTGTTCGAGGTAAAGGTCCAAGAATATCCAAAATTATTCTGTGAAATGATTATCACTCCGTAATCTCCCTGGTCACCCCGATTTACACCATTTTTTTCGCATTTGATTTAGTCTTGTTCCATATGACACGCTCATGAACTTTATGAAATGTGTTTCTTACACCGTAATGATTCCAGAAGGGTTATGGCTTCATCAATGGCCAAAAGGCTGCTGAATATTGGTAATTTGACTGGATTCAAATTGCATGGGTATTTTCCGTTTTTCTCCCTCCCTTCTGTAATTTTTTCCTTCTCCCTTCTGTAACCTGAAGACGAGCCAGTTTTATTTAGAGCATCCTCTTCGAAGTCATCCTTCCTTTTATACGAGTTGGTCTCATTGGTTTGCTATATTTGTATAAAACTAACGAGCTGCTGTAAGGTTCGGGCAAAACACTAGATACACGAAGTCTGGAAAAATCAGCTGGCATCTGAAACACTGTCTTCGGCTTCTCATTTTAGGTAGAGTACAACAATCAACGAGGTTGAAATTACCGGACTCTTAGGCAGTACAGCCAAAGATTGTTTCATCAAATAAGGTAAATTTTGTGGCTAAATGAAGGGCTAAAATTTCATATCTTTGTCTTCCTGCAAACAATTACGCAAACATTCGTTAACATCAAAAAGTGTCCAATAAGGGCCAGAATCAATTTTGAAGAGATAACAATCATAAATTTAAACATAATTAGAGACGAAGTTTAATTGATCGATGATCTGTGGTGTAAACAACGGACCCTCTTGCTCAGATTAATGATATCGCAAGCGATCCGGAATTTGGGGATATCGTTTAGTAAGTTAGGCAGAAAGAAAGCTAATGGTCAGCTGACTCTGAAAAGAAACACTGCAGTCTAATATTGATGCAACTTTAATAGTTATAAAGCCGAAAGTAAAGCCTCCTTTAAGAGAAGGTAGAAGTGCAAGATTTAAAACCATTCTAAGAAAGGATTGCAAAAAGTTACGTACAGCCAGTTGCAGCTGTAAAAGATAAGAGTTGCCTGTCTTATGAGCGAACTACGTCGTCAACATATTCATTTCTATCTTACAAACAGTTTTTCTCCCCGTTCGCTGCAACAACACACATTCCACTCAACGGCAAATACTTGCCGGTATTCCTCACGGGTCTGTTCTTCGCGCAGCTTTTTTACAATTTACGAGAACAATGTTCCACATATATAAAACACTAACAATCAGGACAGTAATAAGGTTTTCAGTAAAATTTCTAATAAGCAAGTCTAACTTATTTTTCGTGCGTGTTGTGGTGAGCGTGTGATGCATGTTGGTGTAATTAGATTAGTGTGTAACAAAGGCTGTATTGTCTGACATGTTTTAGACTTCAATGTCCACAGTAACTCAATTATAGTGCGAGGTTAATTGAACTGGTATGGTAACTGTTCTGGAACTGTGATGGTTGTTGGACTGTTATGCTGTTAGTATTTTGGAATAAAATTATGGTATGGGTGAAATTTAATGAATTTTGTGGTTTTATTTTTGGGGAACGTTTTGCAACCCTACAGGAAGCTAGAGGATTTGGCGAACATTTTGCATAAACAGGGTTTTCTAACCTGCCAGCATGCGGGCAAAGGCCCGTTTTGTGAGGCCCAGCACACTTGCAGCACCTACCAGCACACTGCAGGTCAAGAAAGAATTTCTTGAAGGGTGATATCACTTTTGACAACTGCGATACTGAGGTACTGAGTTCTTATTTATATTATTTTATGTTTTGTCAATGAGAAGTTTAGTATGCGTAATTTTATAGATGTTTTCAATATTAGTTTGTGGATGTAAGTTACACTTGAAAAGTGCCTTTGGTTCTCTAGTTCTATTGAGTTCTAGTTCTATTGCTTGTGAGTTGCACAACTTTGTGCACTTTGTAGCCTTGAGAGGCTAAAATTTCTTGTCTATATTCTTCTTCATTCTTGTCTATATCGATGTGTAATCCTCTAATCACTATTTTAATTGAGCTTTTGTGTTTTACGTTTATAACATAATGTTCCGTTTCATATATTCTTTAAATAGAGTAGTCAGAGTTTTGTGGTCATCAGGTTTTTAATTAATTATTGAAAGTACTTCCTTAGGAAGACTTTACCATAAATGGTGGTACTGCTTCCTTTGGTAGTTATGTTTCGTATTGGAGACTGAAGTTCCTGCATTGTCACTGGTGTTTTGATTTCTCGCTGTCTACTAGTCATTTTTAATTTTAATACTTTGAATTTATTATTCATTGAGATATAATCATGAAGATTTTGGCTAACTCCTCTTTTTTGTATAGCAGTTTTGCTAGGTGAGGCCCGGTGGCGCAGTGGCTAGCGCATCGCGCAGCAGCACCACAAATCCGGGGTTTGATTCCCGGGCTGCAAACCTTTACCCACGGAGGATGAAGGCAAAATCCCTATAACTAGAACGCCAAAGTTCGAATTTTTCAGGGATGTTCTGGAAAAGCTGGAAGTCCCAGAGAATGGAGCTTTGTCGCTGTGGACAAGTGGCTTCATTTGTTGGAGGACTGAAGAAGATGCTACTTTTAAATTAGCCATCTTCGCACAAAATTTACCTATTAGCAAGAACATTGTACAAACCATAAAATTTTCACTCATGATGCCAGATACACTAAATCAATTTTTACAATCAAGAGAAACATTAACATTGTCAAATATTAATATATGTAGGGCTGTAACAAAAGTTTTCCGCCAAAAAACGTTCCTAATAAAGTTAGAAAAAAACAACATGAAAGCAGTAATCACCTCCCAAATCTATGATTTCCTGCCAACGTTGTGGTATTATTTCAATGCTTGCGGTTCAGACACTTGGTGACTGCGAGTACAAAAACAGATCATTTTCAGATCAAACAGAACCTCATTTCGGACGTCCTGTGCAGAATATAAGATAGCAGCATCAAGATGTAGCTGCAGGTACGAAAAAATGTAGAAGTCCGAAGGAATGAAGTCGAGTTTATATTGTGGGTGTGGCAAAAGATCCCATTCGAGTCCGTACAGAGTCCAGCCGGTGAATACAAACACGTGAGGTTTTGCGTTATCTTGATGTAACATTAACTCAGTTCAACGTTTTCCCTTGATAGCAGTTATTCCTTGTAGACTACGAGATGAGCGAGAGAGTAAAAAACCTTAACAAATCCTTGTGGGCGATCGTTAAAATCTGAACTCTTTCAGATTTTTTTAAAAAAATTAATGCATCCTCTTCGTAAAACTGTAGTAGATACTCTCCTGCTTAAGCGGCCGTACTGCAAAAGTCGCCAAAGTTGGCAAACTTATCAGGTTCAATGTTTCTTCTAACCTTCTTCGGAAACATACAATAACCTGACTAGGAACAGAGAGCTTACTAAAGCTATGTTCACTAATTGTAGTAAGTAGACAGGATACAGACGAAGGGTATACAAGACCCTTTATTTTTCTTTATATACAATGACTTCCGTACTTCGGAATACAATGACCCTCCACTCGGGGTCTAACGTAAAAGGTATAAAAATAAAACTAAACTCTAATTTAACTTTAGAATAAGATTGGCCTTATAATAACAGGAAGCGTATGTAGCACAGAGACTGTGAACACTACAATACGTTTAATTTATCAAGAGGATTAAAACCTCTGGCCTGGAAGGCAAATAGCAACTGCGTAACTTCTAAGGTAAGCGGCCTGCTTCGAACTCACTGCTTCCTCTCTCCTGCTTGGCAAAAAGGCCACACTTAAATACTTGGCGTTCGCCAGACAACTTTGCATAAAATCCTTCACGCTTATAATTCTGGCCGGAAGTAGAAAATAAGAAGTGATAGTAAAGATTTAAAATAAAATAAACGTTAGTAAAACTTAAGATCCTTACATACTTCCCGCCAGAGTTAATTTGTTTGAAACTGAGGTCTAAAACGACCTTGTTGAAAACTTTTAGCTCTAAAAACTAACGCGAGGCCAACCTTTTACAATCATAACTTAGCTAGAAACTAGAAAATTTAAAAGCAAGAAATTTGTTACAATAGCAGCTCCCGGGATATACAACAATCTTTTTTTTTTTTTTTCATCTATACTGCATCTAAACAGGAGCTTTATTCAATTCTGGTTCCTTCCAGAGATCTGGAAGGAAAACTAGTTTAATGAAATGTTACAGAATGAGATTGCAATTAACATATAGAATATACTTCTCTTAACATTCTTATTTCATTCATGACTATTTTAATTATCTCTCCCCGTGCTCTCTGACATGTGTTGTAAAAGAACACCAAACACGTATGTGTTTCTGTCTACGTGTGCCACACTTCCTCCTACAATCAAAACACTAACGTGTTAAAATTCAACATACGAGACCTCTTAACACACCCTACTTTCAACTCTAAACCCTGAGGTACTATTCTGAAAGTGGCTAACTCTAAAGTGTAGCGTCAGAGAGCCTAACTACATCATTCAACCTTTAACACATATTCACCATGATTTAATCTTTACAGTCACACGAATAACAAATTTTTAACATTACTTTCACTTTTACCATATCACGGTATTTCTTAACATTCAAAATAACAGTTCACATGTATACAAGAACATATCAACATGCCGTTAATTTTACACATTTAAAAACATTCATTAGTAGTACATTGTTAACTTCTATTCTTTTCAAAGCAAGTGCCAATTCTTTCTACATTGAAATAATACTACATTTCAAAAAGTCTTTCAGACTAAAACTTCTTTCTTGCTAGAATGTTTTAAATAAAATTTATACAATAACTTTTTACAATATTTAAGTCTTTACACAACGCTATTATACATCAACTTTAGTTTTACGCGCGAGTAATTGAAAAACATAATAAGAAAATCGGTCACAACTCATTTCTCGCCCTTTTGGCGATAAAGGTAGACCTCGCATGAGGTAAAACTTCTTGAAATCTGCCACTTGCAGTAAGAATGAAAGATTAACTTAAGTTTGTAAAGTAACATAAAATTTTACTTATCTTTGTAATATTCAGACATCCTTTTCTGGGCCCAGTCTTTAAAGGTACAGCTGATAGTAGCTTGGTTGATCCTCCTTCTTGTACAGGCTCGCCCTTCAGTGCTTTCCTCTGGAAGCTTCCGTTTTTCACCAGTACGGCCACCCTTGAACACCTTCCTTTTGTGCTCTGCTTGTGGTCTTGGCCGTTTGAAGGCAGCTGGTCTTGGTGGAACCGGGAAACTTCTGTCGTGATCCTGCTTGGACCTCGTTGTTGGCCGTTCAAATTTTTCTTGTACTTTTTCCTCCGCCGCTGATGGCCCTTCCACAGTTCGGCGACTTTTGCTGCGGAGAGTTCTGTCGGATGAGTCAATCTTCCGTTTCACAGCCGGGTTATAGTTGCCGTCCTTTCTCCCGGTCCTTTCCACATACGTCGTCCTTCTCCCTTCTTCATTCTGGGGGTGTTCGTGCACTCTGTTTTCTGGACGGTGGAACGGCTTCTTTTTCTTTTTACCTTCTGTTTTTCCGCGGGGCAATTTTCTTTTCACTTGCTTCTGTCTCTCATTGGCTTGCCCTTGTACTTGTCGTTTTCCCACCTCTGGAACTTGTACCTGCGGTGTCTGCCGTACCGGATCCTGCAAAAGATCTGAAAAGATTTTCATTTTATTACGATCGAAGTAGGGTTTAATTTGATCAATATTTGCGGAACAGGTTTCACCATTTCTTGCCTTTAACACTACAACAGCGTGAGTTATTTTTTCTATAACATATGGTCCTTCAAAGCGTGGAAAAAATTTGGCAGTTTTATCTTCTGGTGCTGAAGAAAGTGAATGCTTGATTTTTAAAACTTCATCCCCTACTTTATAAGTTACTCCCCGTCTTTTCAGATCATAGTATAACTTCTGTTTTCTTTGTGCTACTTCCGTATTCTTTTTTGCTTCTTTTATTAGTTTTTCTATATCACCCATTTTAAATTCTGGGGCTCTTTGTTGCACATAAAATTGTTTATCTAACGGTGTTATAACCTTTCTGCCTAGAAATAACTCAGCAGGAGTTTTGCCCGTTGTATCATGTTTTGCGGTCCTAAGGGCGAAAGCAGATTCATTGACATAGTTATCCCAGCTTTTATGAAAATTTTTAACATAACTACGGATAATTTTCACTATATTTCTGTTGACCCGTTCCGCTATATTTGATTGCGGCCGATACGGAACCATTTTTAAATGACGTATGCCCAGTTTTTGGCACATGTCTTCAAATATGTTACTTACAAATTGAGGACCATTATCCGATATAACTTTTAGGGGCGCCCCGTATTTTAAAATATATTTATTTAAAATAGAATCAGTAACTAATTTCGCGGATTCTCGTTTTAAGGGAACAATTTCGGTCCATTTACTAAAATGATCAACCATAACAAGGAGATAGCGACTTTTGTTTAACTGACTTTTTGGGAAAGGGCCCAATAAATCGATGCCGATTATTTCATTTGGAAATTCGGATTTAATACTATTTAGAAACCCGGCCGGGCGGAAATTAATATAATTAACGGCTTGACATGTTGGGCAGGACTGGCCATACGCCCTTGTTAACTTTTGCAGTTCAGGAAAGTAGACTGCCTCGCGTACGCGTTGGATAGTTTTTCGAATACCAGCATGAGAAGCTAAAGAGCTGTCATGGAGCTCTTGCAGGATATTTAATCTAAGACTAGCTGGGATAACAGGTCGAAATTCGTTGTTGGAATTCGTAGTTTTTGTGTAGAATAATAGACCATCTATTAGTTCGTAATGGGCCGCCCTATTTCTTATCGCCACAATATCTTGGTGGCTAAAATTTTCAGGATCCTTCAAATACTCATAAATACTTCCAAACTCAGGATCCTTACCCAGTTCGGTTATTACAGTTTCTCGGGAATTTATTGTACACGCTGTCAGCATTGCAACTTTTACGGTATTACCCTGTTCGTCTAATTTAATTCGTGACAGGGCATCTGCTACGATATTTTCCTTTCCGGGGGTATGCTCGATTACCAAATTATATTCTTGCAGCTTGAGTGCCCATCTTATTAACCTTGGGGATAAATTTTTCCCTGAGTACAATCTAGTTACCGCCGCATGATCAGAATATACTGTTATCGGCGCCTTTCCAAAATAGACTCGGAACTTTTGCACTGCTAACAGAACTGCAAGTGCCTCTCTCTCGGTCTCGGAATAGTTTCTTTGTGTTTGATTTAAAGTTCGGCTAAAAAATGCCACGGGCTGCTGATTTTGCGAAAGTACCGCTCCTACCGCATAATCCGAAGCATCCGCTGAAATTTCTAAATTTTCATCCTTTTCAGGAAATTTCAACACAGGGGCTTGCGTTAATGCTTGTTTTAATTTTTCGAAAGCACTATTGGCTTCAGCCGTCCACGAGAATCTTGCCTTTTTCCTTTTTAATTTTAACAATGGCTCAGCGATAGCCGCAAAATCTTTTATAAAGGACCTATAATATGAACAAAGTCCTAGAAAAGAAGAGAGCTTCTTTGCCGTGTTTGGAGTCGGATACTTTTGTACAGCGATTATTTTTGATTCATCTGTCTCGATCCCTTTTTGCGATATTTTGTAACCTAAATATTTTAATTCAGGGGCTGCAAATTTGCACTTTTCGACATTAACTTTTAGACCGGCCTCATTTAATAAAGAAAACACCTGTCTTAAATCCTGTATATGTTGGTCGAGATTATCACTAGTAATAATGATATCGTCTAAATAGATAAATGTGGACTTTCCAAGAACAGGTCTTAACACAATGTCCATGCATCGCTGAAATGTTGCTGGGGCGCCTGAAAGGCCAAACGGCATACGCAAAAATGCATAAGTGCCAGACTTGGTTATAAAAGCAGTCTTAGGCACGTCCTCAGGCCTGACCCCTATTTGAAAATAACCATTCGTTAAGTCTAAAGTCGTCATAAATTTGGTTGATTTTATGTTCCTTAAAATTTCTTCTATGATCGGTAACGGATATACCGGATATTTCGTTATGGAATTTAATTTACGGTAATCAACAGCGAATCTCCACCTTTTTGGATGCTCCAAAGGATAATCATTATTTTTCTTACATAAAACCACCGGACTAGCATAACTACTTGAGATAGGCGTTATGATCTTTTTACGTAGCATATCGGTAATATGCCATTCTATAATTTTTTCCTTATTCTTATCATACCGGTATGGTTTTTGACGAACCGGCAATGCATCTCCGGTGTCAATACTATGGTTAGTAACCTGAGTAAATCCTGGAATATCACTAAATAAGGAAGCAAATTCACTTACCACTTGTCGGATTCTATCTTGCTCGTCCTTAGGCAGGTGGTCAAGATTTAACCTTGGCGGTTCAACCTTTTCTACACGCACTGGTTTCATCGTCAGCTTAAGGGACGCTGCATTAAAATCCAGTGTAGCTTGTGCGTCTGAAAGAAAGTCTATTCCTAGGATTAAATTTGCTTGCAAATTCTTTACTATAAAAAACATCACCTTTACTTGTTCGTCCTTGATACGGATGTACAAAGGTACTTTACCTACGCACTTACATTGTTCTCCTTGCGCCGCTAATACTGTTGTATTATCCGCATTATATATGCGGTATTTGCGAAAATACTTTCTAAAAAAGACTTCTGCCACACAGGAACACTGCGCGCCGGTATCCAGGAGTGCGGTGGCCGGGATATTATTTACCAAGACTTCAATCTTCGGAAGAGTTAAATTTTTCACCATTACTGTATTTAACTTGTAGGAAGAGGGGTTTTCGTGGCCTTCAGATTTCCGCACCCTCTCGTCAGCAGAAATCCGTTTTAGTTTAAATTATTTTTCCTTTCGGTGCTTTCCTTCTTTCTCCACTGGCCTTGAGACTTTTTTCCTGGGTTGCTATTGAACTGTCGACGTTCGCCGGCTGTTTTTGAATGCTCGGGTTTCCTTGCCCACTGATTCGCTTTTTCTCCGTAGCCATGTGCTTGAGTTTGCTGTAGTCTTGGCGTACCAAATTGGTTTCGCTGTTGATATTGGCGTCTTCTTTCGACGTCCGCCGTTCTTCTACTTTCAAACTGCATTGCTAGCTCAAATAACTTTTCCAGTGTAGTCGGATTTCGTAATTCAATAAAGTCTTGCACTTGGGGTAGTAACCTCGGCAAAATCACTTGAATTATTTCAGGATCCGGACGGTTTCCATACAAGAGCTTGAAAACGTGAATTTTTCTTAAAATAAAGCTCGAGAGGTTTTCCATTCTTTGTTGATATATACTGAAAAGTTCTGTTTCTAATTTCGCACGATCCCTTACAACAGGGAAGGCTTTTAGTAGGGCAGTCTTGAAATTTTCGTAAGTATAGGTGGGACTTCCTGCTTGACCCAAGAGACTTCTGCCGATACATTTGAACCAGTTAAGCGCTTGGCCCCTCAAAGCGCTGGTAGCTAAGGTAACTTTTTGAAACTCGTGCACGGGGTAGAGCATGAAGTGGTCATCCAATTTTTCCAAAAAACTGGTTACCTGTGAGTTTCCATTAAACGTGTCTTCTGGTTTCATCGAAGCGCGCATGGTCTGGATGATGTACCCAAATCCTTCCAGAGCGGCAGCTGGCATTTCTGGATTCTGAGCCGTTTCTGCAGGCAGCACAGGTTCTTCTTGAAATTCGGCCATGGTTATTCTTCGTCGGGCGCCACTATCAGGTTCAATGTTTCTTCTAACCTTCTTCGGAAACATACAATGACCTGACTAGGAACAGAGAGCTTACTAAAGCTATGTTCACTAATTGTAGTAAGTAGACAGGATACAGACGAAGGGTATACAAGACCCTTTATTTTTCTTTATATACAATGACTTCCGTACTTCGGAATACAATGACCCTCCACTCGGGGTCTAACGTAAAAGGTATAAAAATAAAACTAAACTCTAATTTAACTTTAGAATAAGATTGGCCTTATAATAACAGGAAGCGTATGTAGCACAGAGACTGTGAACACTACAATACGTTTAATTTATCAAGAGGATTAAAACCTCTGGCCTGGAAGGCAAATAGCAACTGCGTAACTTCTAAGGTAAGCGGCCTGCTTCGAACTCACTGCTTCCTCTCTCCTGCTTGGCAAAAAGGCCACACTTAAATACTTGGCGTTCGCCAGACAACTTTGCATAAAATCCTTCACGCTTATAATTCTGGCCGGAAGTAGAAAATAAGAAGTGATAGTAAAGATTTAAAATAAAATAAACGTTAGTAAAACTTAAGATCCTTACAAACTTGTATAGGTTTATGTTAATTAACCCATTTATCTTATTACTTTGCCTGTACAATCACTTCAACGATGCCTTTACAATCAATTACTTTAGTTTCCACCAGGATGCAAATTAGTTAATGTATAAATTCAGAGTTTTTGAGTTTGAGAAAGAGAGTATTTGCCAACCTTACTGACCTGCCTACAGTTTATGGCTTCCTGCTAATGAATTGATTTATCAGATTTAAGTTCGCAAACCGCCATTTCTTTGTAAAATATTTAGAACCGAGTGAAAGTTTATTTATTGACGCGAGTACTGCGTTTTAATATTTTAATTTGATTGTAATGTATTCGTTTTGTACTTCTGCATTTCCCGAAAAGAACTGCTATTACGTTTCTGTTATGGTATAGTTTGTGTAACTGTCAGACTGACATATTAATAAAGATGCTTAATTTAAACCTTCAAATGAGTTTGTGTATATGGTACTTTTCAGCTGTAGCAGGACAATAAGTCCTCTGTCTGTGTTTCTAAGAATTGGCATTTAAAATAGGGTAGAACCATACAAGTGTAATCTCCATCTCTGTAACGGGCAAATTTAAAATATCGCCAAAGAAGTATATAATGGTTGCTGTGATAAGAACTGTAATATGATTTGGATCACCATTTACATCTCTTCTTTTTTTTTTCTGCAGATCAGATCCATAGCATTCCAAAAAATGTCTTCGGGACAGACAGATGGAGTAATTTTGCCTGAGTGTTTATGCTCGTTGCAGTTGCCTCACTCTGAAGAACATGCATCTGCGTTGCCACGTCAACAAATGTAAGTCAGAACATTATTAATCCAAAGGGGCTTTGTCCCTGAAGGACTATTGTTTTCGTTTTGCGATTTTGCTTCAAATCACTCTGAATGTCCGTTTCACTTTTCAAACTGGTGCCACCAAATATTATCGCCCTGTATTATATTTGAAGAAATTAAATAATGCAAAATCTGCATAAATGTATGTATATTTCTCGTATTGTAACAAAACAACGGTACCTAGAGCCATCGAATTTTGAATGACGTAATCTTACTGCGAATATGGGCATGTGGAAACCTAAATTTGAAATTCGGAATTTGTTTTATTATCGAATTCATGTTTTGTAAATATTTAATCAATTTTTGATTAACAAACTCAAGAATTTCAAAGCGAGCAATGGCAACGTTGTACAGAAAACACTTTTATCTCCAGCGCGTGAGACTGCCTATCGGAAATTCTAAAGATATGCTCAATTTAAAACTATTTTGACATATTGCTCTTGAACTGAAATTTTATATTTTAAGTGGCAAGAACGTGATATTTAATAAATAAAGGTAAAAGACAAATTAAAAAAAAAAAAAAAAGTCCCTTTTGGACGTAATTTAAAATCTGAAACCTTTCAGATTTTTTTTTAGGTTTGAATTATGTTATTCTTTAGATTAAAAAGTAACAATACGTTGCCAAAGACTTTTCTCTTTTTATTTATTAAAAGTAAAACTGTAATAAAGGCATAAATTCCGAACTCCGGCTACAGTTCGACGTAAACTTCAAGCAAAATTGCAATGTAACTAGAGTTTCGCTTGAGGTGTCAAACAAGATAAATGAGAAATTAAAAAAAAAAGTCTAAACTTTAAATGCGTTCTACCAGAATTGGGTTAAATAATTAAATGAATCAGAAATTCCCTAAGGTCTCATGGCCTAAGGCCTAATTTACTCATGGTGTCTTTTGATGTAAAATCATTATTCACCAATGTCCCAGTGGAGGGTGCATTAAGATGTCTAGAAACCTTAATCTTCGCGAATTTCATTTCTCTTGCATCGAAATTGATGAGCTAATTTCTCTCACTCAACTCTGTTTGAAACAAACACATTTTGTTTTCCAAAATAAATATTACAAACAAACTGAGAGATTAGCCATGGGAAGCCCCCTCAGTCCCATCCTGGCTGATATCTACATGCATTATTATGAATCAAAATTTTTTGAAACTTTAAACTTCCCGGCATGGTTCCGCTACGTAGACGATACTTTTACCCTCTTTGAAGGTAATAAAGATGATTTAAATAAAGTTCTTTTAACAATAAATTCTATTGATCCTGCTATTCAGTTCACTTTTGAACTTGAGACTTGCAATTCTCTTCCGTTTCTCGACATTCTGGTCACACGTAATACATCCAACTTCAGTACTACGGTTTACCGTAAACCTTCATCGGTTTGCCTTCCGCCACACTTTAAATCATGTCATCTGACTAAACAAAGGTTAGCTTCATTTTATACCTATGTTTTCCGTGCTCTTCACGTTTGCTCCTCCAAACTAGCTCTTGATGAAGAACTAAATTATTTAAAAGCAATAGCTATTGACAGGGGCTTTTCACCCAACATTATTAATCAAGCAGTTAAAAAATTTTCATCTCAACACACTAAAAGGCACACTCTTGTTTTAGGAGATTATAAAAACTATGTTGTCATTCCCTTCTTTCCATCAATTAGCTATAAAGTTGCACATATTTTGCAGAAATTTAACTTTCGGGTTGTTTATTCTCCCATCAATAGAATTCCGAGTTCCATACTGAAGGACCCCATTCCGGATATGAATTCCTGGGGTATTTATAGGATTGCTTGCCAGTGTGGTTTAATTTACATTGGCCAAAGTAAGAGAGCCTTAAAATTTCGCGTCAAGGAACATGAGGCATATGTTAGAAAAAAGGAAACACAGAAGTCTTCTGTTGCTCAACATTGTTGGTCCGAAAATCACACTTTCAATTTTTCTGCTGCCAAAACTATTCAAAAAACATCTTCCATTGGAGAACTGTATTTTCTAGAGGCATTTCACATTCATAAAAATCTTTCTGTTCTAGTTAACGATCCTAATTCCAATGCAACTTTGCCTTCGGCCTTTAAATAAATTATGTTTTAGTTCTGGTCTCACCAACAGATGGCGCCACTTGCTTATTCTTGTCCAGGTTTTCTTATCTTATCTAATCATTATTTCCTATCTTGTTCATTTGCGGTTTTGCACCTGAGGATGATGGTTCGGTAAAACCATCGAAACTAGTCCTATGAAAATTTTGTAAATATAACGCTGATTTTTGTTGTTTGACTTCTGAATTAGTATTTATTCGGCGTGTTATTGTGTCTTAATTAATTATTAATTATTTAATTTTTAATCGTTAATAAAGTACTTTTTATTCATCCGCTCAAGTTCAAATACAATTTTTTTTTAACTTGTACTGGAAGACACTTGATGTTAATACAATTTTTTCACATATTAAAAATTTTTTAATTATTTAATTAATTTATTTATTTATTATATTTTTCTTTTTTGACCTAAGTAGGGATTGACTTTAAAAATTTTTTTATATATAACTTGTTTAGTGTATTCTCGACCAGTATTTCCCAAAATGAAAAATTCTCTAACTAAATGATGAATAAATCTGCTTTAAAATAGCGAGGTCAGTTTCAGTATTGCCATCATTCATTTAGAATAAAGCATAATTAGTAAAATTATAAAACTTATAATAACCGAGAATTTTATCTTTTAGGCCTACACTGTATTTTCCTGAGTCTTCCGAGTCAGTCAACTGCAGCCCGAAAAGCCGAAGACTGCAAGAGCTACTTACTGATCTGAAGTCGGCTAGATCTAAAGATCTGGAACTTGGCGAAAGATTTGATCGAAACACTGAGCAAATTATGAGGGAATTCTATGATGCTGAAGAAAACCGGCATGGTACGAAAGCTAAAGTTTTCTTGTAACTGTGTTATAACGCTAATGCTGGTCAATTGTTTACTTGCTTTAATAGTAAAATTATCATGTCTGCTGCCAGTAAAATCGATGATCATTTCATTACGGTCACATCCGTGGGATCGGCATAAGTCCTAGAGCCGATGGCACCAGTAGTAGGGTAGGGCGGGTGTGCTGAGTAATGTCCTCCGTGACGGGCAGCTCCCGTAGTACTGGGAGGAAGGGACTTTCACCCTTTGGCCACTAACGGAACATATATGTCCCACTAAAAGTTTAAAAACTACTGCTGGGTTAAAAAGTACTTAGAATCTCCTGAATGTTGGGGAACCATCTTCCAATAGTTGGAAAATCAAGTCGCCGCTGTGCTCGTTGTACACAAATGGACATAGGGAAAAGAACAAATACGAGTTGCCCAATGTGTCATGGTGGGTTATACAAAGAATGCTTTACCCTGTACCGTACAATATAAATTTATTTAATATAATAAGTTTTCTAGAATAAAATACGTGTCCTTCTAGTTAGTCGATCGCTGCGTGTGGTACATATGTATCCCATCATCATGCCTGGGACATATGGTCAAATGTAAGTCAAAAGGACTATTGTTTTCGTTTTGCGATTTTGCTTCAAATCACTCTGAATGTCCGTTTCACTTTTCAAACTAGTGCCACCAAATATTATCGCCCTGTATTATATTTGAAGAAATTAAATAATGAAAAATCTGCATAAATGTTTGGCTTGGAAACCGTTCATTAAAAAAATTCCAAATGCTAAATTCACCTTATTTATCACATAGTTTGTTCACTTAGATAGAAAACGGGGTATTTTTTTTAATTCGTAGTCAAAGGATTAAACGACTAGTCAAATTTCCAAACGACTGGGTCACGTCGTACAAGTATCACCGAGAACAGGAAGTGGTGACCCCCTGGGCCCGGCTCGTAAGGGCGGTCGGAGAACTTTACCAAATCTGTATGAACCCGGTGTGGGCCCCGGGTGCTAAGTGAACTTGTATCATGTCCAAGGTGACATTTGCTTGGACTGCACCCCTTGCCTAATATGGGGGTTCTCAGATGGGACTCCAGCCCGTGTAATTACATTAAGTTTCAAGAACACGTAAATAATTTGTTATCTATTAACCGTGGGAGAGAAATTGGTTCAAAGAATGTCAAATCTAAGAGGAAAAAAAATCCAATTATTCTGAAATTATTTTTTTTAAATATGAAATTCGGAATCTTGTCTGCTGTTTCCTGCTTCTTATTGATGATGATTTCATTTTCCAACCTTAATATCGAATATTGCAATGTCCTTGCTCACAAGTGCGATTTTTAATACATTAAGTCTCATTTGTGTCCAAATACACGCAACCCATATTGGCTTAACTGGATACTTGTCTGGATACTGTGATATGCATTTAAATTCGGCCGCAAGATATTTCTATGCATTGTAGAGACATTAGGATTTTTTTGAGGTCAGAAACTGAAGAAATGAGCAATGTCTTCTCCGGGACCCGAACCACGGACAGAAATACGCGCCGATTGTACTGACCACTACACCACGAAGGCATGCTAAAAAGGCGGAAGAAATACCTTATAGCATAATTCAATGAAATAATGGCTTTAGATGGCCCAGTAGTAAGTAAAACTTAAGTAGCCGGTAGTTGCCTTCCTCCTTATTGATATAGACAAAGGATGAATTACTGTATCTCTAAATGAATCACTATATTTCTTTAATGTTGATGGAATGTCGATTTATACTGCACAGCTTTCCTTTTTCGTGATTACAATATTTCCTTCCACGAAAAATTCCGGGTATCATATTTCAACGAAAATATCCATTTTGACCACTATTGGGAAATGAAGCTCCATCTTCTGCTACTGTATTCAGTTGGTTTACAGAATTTCACAGAGTTCGCAACTCGCTTCAGAATGAAGAACACACAGCGAGGTCATTATCAGCAGTAATCCTGGATAGTATGTCTGCCATAATCGATGCTAATCGCTGCACCGCCAAATGATAGAGAAGCAACTTACATTGGACACATAAAATACATACATAAAATTATTCATAAAGAAATGCGTATGAAAAACCTAGTTTGCCATTGGGTTTCCCTTCATTTAACTGTGCATCAAAAAGAGGAGAGTGTCAGAATCAGTAAAGAAACCTTTAAATACTCAAAGATCGAGGCGACCGCATTATTTCTAAAATCATAACTGGTGGTGAAACATACATGCTATTTTTCTGACGTTCGAACACATAAAGAAAGTGAAGTATGGGTCTTTGAAGATGATCCCACGCCCACAATGGTGAAAAGACAACGTGCTATGAAAAAAGTAATGTATGTCGTTTCGTCAGAAGTGCAGGTCTGAGCCATCAAACTGGAAGGTCAGGAGGCAGTCACATCTAACTGATACACCACTGTCTTCCATAAATTCTGCAAGAAGTGAATGTTAGAGGACTTATGCTCCACCATGAAAATGCATCTTTTCATTCAGAAAGATTGACAATTGAGTTTCTTGAACAAAAACACATCAAAGTAATAGAACATCCACCGTATTCACCCGACTAGCTACGTGTGACTTTTGGCTAATTTTTAATCTAAAAGAGAACGTACGTAGACGTCGTTTTCTTTCCGAAGATGATATTGATGAGGCTGTAAATGCATTTGTTTTCAGCGATTCCAAGAAATTAATGGTTTGAGGCATTTGATCTTTGGAAAATTCGCCTACAGAAGTGTATTGATGCTGGAGGAGACTACTATGAACACTCCTAAAACTTCGTAAGTATAACTTTAAAAACCTATGTATATCTCAGAACTTTCAGAGTGACCTTCGTATACATATATGATTTAACGTTTCGTTCTAAAGGGAATTTTTTTCCTTATTTGGAAAAAAGGAGTTGTTAGATACATAAGAAGATACAAACTTTTTCTCATAAATGAATTTTTTTTAATTGTTGACGCGTCTTATAAAATAGGTTTGAGATGTTCTGAATATACATGTACTGTAATTCTGGTCATTTACAGGTCCATTAGACCTGGAATGCTCACCACTGGACGAAAAAGGAATACGACTAAAGTATGAATTGGAGCATAGCCGTTTCCAGTTAGCTGAAGTGAGAAACCAGTTGCACACTTTGAAACGTGAGCTCATTGCTTACAAGAAGTTAATTCGTCAAGAAGTGGGAGATCATTTAGACCTTCATGACATATTGACTGATAAGCGATGGAAAGGTAAGTTGAATCTTACTAAATACAGCTTATAAAGCTGGACCCCTTTTGTAAGTTCCGGCGCTAAACGTATAGCGTCTCGTAGTTATTGGAAAGCAAGAAACTAACGAGATGCTAGAAGACTGTGTGAGGAATTATCCTCAAGTACGACAAACTCCAGAGAAGAGTGTAAAGAACCATTTATTAACTCACTACCACGGATGGTACGGACTCCTGCTTACAAAAACCCAACAGTTCTAGCTTAATTCAAAAAGAAATAATTAACTTAATAGAATTAAATTAGCCTAACGGCCTTTCACAGGTTACTTAACCTGCAAGCAGGCTCTGACTCGTAAAAGTCGGCGTAAACAAGCTTAATGGCTGGAAGCTCTCAACGCAAAGGAAATCTAATCGCTAGTAAATCAAAGATATTAAAGTGGACTTCAGGCCTCAGAACACATTCTCCTCTCTTTCTAAATTCACCTTTCAAAACCTTCCTTTAAATACTAACTTCTTTCTACCTCATTTGATTATACACGCGCTGTCTCGTTAACATTCTGGTAAGAAAGCGTGGGTTAAAAAACGAGAATGATAGAAAAAGGATGTTTCAAAAATAAAATTAACTGTTAGATAAATTGAATGAATCCCCACAAACGAAACAACGTTAAACAAGGTCTTCTTAACACGTAAATGGGAATCCGTGAAACATAAAACCGAATGGAGAATAAGAAAACGCATCATTTTTTTGGTAACATTTATTGTTAAATTCTCTTTTGCTACATTAATTGTAGACTTATTTATTGCTAATAAATATTTTTAAAAAATGTTCAAGTGAAAAAGTTATGTCTGTGATGAAGAAGGTTCTGCCTCATTTGACATTTTTCATTCTTTTCTGAAGAAGTTATCTAACGTCGTTTGTCTTCTCCTGTTTCGTTCAGCAAGTAGCTGTTGACACCAAAATGAAACTTTGTCTTGACTTTGAACTTTCATGAAAACTTAAATCATTTTGAATAAACTGATCCATAATTTCCGTTATAATTTTTTTTTTTTCCGTCGAAAGTTCCCATTTCGCATTTGAACGTTATTAAAGATGCGGGATAAAACTGTCAAATTTCTTTGCGTTCTATGTAAAAGCATTTCATTTCAAAATCATAAACATTCTGCTAATTTAGTTCCAGTTAGATTTCTAAAGTTAAAATTTTCTCTCTTTGTGGTTGGTATTGTTAGTAATAGGAATAGTCAATAGATGGCAGCACCGCGGAATAATTTTGGCTCTTTTGGTTAGAATGGGGGGAAAATGGATAAACGTTAAATAGTACAAAAGATACAAAAGGAATGGCATGAAAGTGTTGTTTTATTAATTTATTTTATTAAAAGTATCCCGATTTGTCTAAATCGGAATATTTTTTGCCTTAAATTAAATTTTAAAATACTCGCTTATGGAATTTGTGAGAAATGGAAGAAACAGCGATAAAATATCTGGATAAAGATACTTTTTTTTTTTTTTTGTCGCAAAATCGCTAAAGGAAACAAGAAGGAGATGCATTTGATAGGTAACCTGTTAGCAGTGCCTGGGTTGTACGCGATGCCGGGTTTGTGGAGTTTACCTTTTCATCTATGTAAATCCCCAAACTGCATCAAGGTGGTTGCCTTAATTCACTCGAAAGTACCTAATTCTATTAAAAAATAATGATATATTTATCCCCAATCCTAAATTGGGTACGAATTGTATTATTGTTGTTGTGGTTAATGCTTACTTGTCTGATCTAGTCAGCCCAAGCCCACGGAGCGCAAATTTACGCCTGTCGTTGAAAACAGCCTTGAGCTGACTTGAGCACCTTACAGGTAACAGTGCGATTTACCTCAGTTCCAACCCCAATTTTAATAGAGAGCACCACGGGGAGGAGCAGTCTGAGGGTCTCCCACCCCTCTTCCTCTATCCTTGACCTCTCGAGAGGGCTTTCGGATTGCCGCATATTTAGAGTCCCCCCGCACGGACACTATATATTTACAAACATTCATGCCTTCTCCGGGATTCGAACCCGGGCCCTTTGGCACGGCAGTCAGCGACGCTAGAAACTATAGTAGATCTATTTCAGAACATCAAGTACCACTCGTAACTAATGATTAAAATTTTGTAAATTAATTTTTAAAAAAAAGAAAGAAAGAAAGAAAAAGAAAACGTTAGCATATAAAAACAGTTCTACAGTGCTCGATTTTCTCTCTTAATATACGGAGAAATAAGTATGAGTGATATAAAGAGGATATCAGATTATGGGACACAACAAACTTGGTTATACATTTTTAATAATATTAATTAAAACCTTCATATGTGTACTAAATGCTTTTATGTTAACACAAACATCCAGCGTTTTGATAGTTGCAAACATTATCAAAATAACCTTAAATTTCTTTCTAATTGTTGAGAATGTTACTTGTCATCAATAACTTATAATTTGGTATTTTTTGGTAACGTCAACTAACGAGTTCTAGAAAGACTGTAGAGGAATTATCCGTAGGTCAGGAGGAAAGGATAACAAGCAAAGTCAAAAAAGGGTATAAATGATCCTTTTTTCAATCACAATATAGTTGCACAGACGGCCGCACTTGGGCTTGCATACGCCAACACTTCTGGCTTAACTTAGACAAGTAATATTAAAAGTAAAATAAAATGTAATTAAACTAGCCTTAGGCTCACGGGATAATTTAATCGCGCAGAAAGGCTCTGACTCGTAAAAGCCAGAGGTGCAAGCCTAATGGCTAGAAGCACTCAGCGCCACAGAATCAAATTGCTATTAAGTAACAACGTGGCCTTCAAAGAGGCATAACACGCTTTGTAAACGCGTGCTAACTGAGTAACGTTCTGGCAGGAAAGCGTGGGTGAAAAGACGATTGAAAGGAAAATTGCTAGTTGCTAAAAACCTAACTAGTAGTCAAAATAAATAAATTTCCACAAAATTAATCTTTTTTTAATTATTCATTGTCTTCACGTATGAAAGCAATGCTCTATTTCACTGTGCTTTTTACATTATATTTTACATGAGCTTTGCAGCGCAGCATACCCGAAATATGTATCGGTCGCACCTGTTTGTCATTTACCACCTTAATAAATGTTCATTGATGCATTTTCATGTGCCTAACTTTCCAAACTTCCCTTAGAATACGGGCTGAACTTAGGATGCTAAATGACCTAAGTTTTAGGTCAAGCCTCTGCCTGAACATATGCAAAATTTCGAACTATCCGTCAGCAGATATTTGCCTGATTTCTGTAACAAATATATAAATACCTATTTAATTTTGCATATTAATAAGACCTATTTCATTTTGAATTAGTACGGATCTGACAATTTTTACTTTTTCCACAATGACAATAAAGTGTGATGAATATTTATTTTTCAAGCGATACAATTTTATCCATCGTCTATTTAAATGACACTTTAAAACCAAAAAAAAAGGGGGGCTGAGCGTAGCTGTTTTGTTAAGGCTCTGCCCCCGTGGGCTACTCTGAAGTTGGGAGGGTCCCAAACCGGCCAGTATGGGCGCAGACCCAAAGACGGAAAGGAGGCTTTTCAACGGATGCTCGCAGGGGCCGAACTCTTAACTAGCAGCCAGCCAGCAGTCCCGACCTCCAGTGCAGCTGGATTACAGCATCGCGCCACCGATGCCAGTCACTGAAAGCCTTTTTTATCTGCTAGATAAGCTTTTAGAGGATCCCTGAAGCTTGTGCTGTGTGGTGCTATCTAGCGACAGATATTATTGAAAACTATAACAAAGAGAGTTAAATTTTCAGTTCAAAATTCTAAATTAAGAAAAAAGGTTCCCCTAACAGTTTTTCTTTTCTTAGGAGCGTTAGCCCAGAAGGGCTATTAGTCTAATACGGCATTCTGCGTCGGTTCACTATAAACTGCGTATCACTTTTCAAATCGTTGCCACCAAATATTATCGCCCCGTATGAAATGACCCGTAAGAAATTAAATAATGAAGAATCTGCATGAATGTATGCATGTTTCTCGCATTGTGAAAAAAAATGACGGTACCTAAAGCCATCAAATTTTGAATAACGTAATTCTGCACCCGAACATGGGCACCTGGAAGCCAATTTTGAATTTCGAATTTGTTTCCTTATCTATTTCATATTTTGTAAAACTTAAATGAATTTTTGATTAACAGTCTCAACGATACCAATGCCAACATTGTAGGGGGAAAAATATATGTCCGGCGCACGTATATCGAAAATTCTATGCTGTTTTGAATATTTTATGATTTTGCTGCTGTTGAATGGAATTTTATGTAGTTTAAGTGCGAAGAGCATGATATTTAATAAATAAAGGTAACATGCAAATCATTAAGAAAAAAGCCCCTTCGGACGTAATGTAAAATATGAAAGCTTTCAGATTTTTTCCTTCATAATTCTTACATGACGAACACGGAAAAAAAAAAGTAGCTACAAAACACAATATATCTACACAAAAACAGACGATTGAAAAAGAATTACAGCCGACGTCTTACATCTCTTTTTAAAATCTGAACTATTATTGCCAATGTTAATAACATAAAAAGAAACATAACATTTCACGCCGTGCGCCATCTGGTGAAAATAGAAATGTCTCTTCTTTTTGCTTGTGTTTTTCTTTGGAGACCATTTTCGACTGATATTTTCATGATTTTGTTATTTGCTTTCAACTTGATCTAAATGCACAATTTTGTAATAGTAGTATGAAGTGGCTTCAGATCCTTAAATTGACCTGTCATGGAAAAATGATTGCCATTGCCTCAAGAGGTTATACTTATGCTTGTTGGTCCGCGGAAAGTATTTCATTTCCTTTCTGCCACTCGAAGGAGGCATTCCCCTATCCGCCATCTTGGAGACACGCTCCCTAGGGGTTACAGGTTCTCTCGAATTTCCTTTCCAGGGAGAGCTGTATAGTGAAAAGATTGTGGAACGGGCAAAAGCTGCGATTTCCAGGCATGGATCCATTTGACTTCTCAAAGGACACAACACCAACCAAGTGGCTGCAGAGTTCTTGATAGGTTTTTGTAGCATTATTTCCGACGAAATATAAGCAATGAAAACACTGGGTTTGCAGATATTGTAGCAACTGTTATTATTATTCAATCGCAACTAGCAAACTTCATCTTAAAGAACTTTTTACTGCCCGAAACACATGTGCACAATATTCAGTTTCAATCGATGTACGAACCGAATTTTTTTTTCAAAACAGTTTCATTTGCCTGAATGATTCGTTTGAGATATGCCATGTTTTCTTTAACGTGCAAGGTCTATTTTAGCTAACGCGTTATTATTATTTATTATTATTATTATTATTATTTTGTTTGTTTGTTTTTATATCTTCCATTAGCCTGGACCAGAATGCAAATTTGGCTGAGTTTAAAACACGAAAGGGCTGCATTTTCGAAACAGAGTTATGCCATTTCACCAGAAAGCTTTTTAACAATGAGACGATTACCTATATGTTGATTTTTTTGGGGGGGGAGCAAGAGATTTTTCTGTTCGTTATCATGGTAGCTCGAATAGTCTTGCTGAAACATTGAAGATTATCTACTGTTTTCCTCCTATTTAAATATTTCATTTCCTGAAATCTTACAAGTGGTAGTGGGTACAAGTATACCCAATACTACACAAGTATGTCTGCCACAACAATAACCCCGATAAATTCATCTGTCGAAGAAATTCCTTTTTCAGGCAGTCTCTCATGATTTTAATTCCAGTGAGAGGGATGCGCTGTATTGATGACACTATTAAAAATGCAATTTTAACGACAGCAGAATTTTCTCTCATGTCCAAGTAACTTTAATTGTGACAACCTACACAGTAAAAACGAAAACTCTAATGCCACGTTTTTTAATTATTGAGTAATCTCTAGGAATTTCGTGTCCTGTTGATTATGTAATTTTGATAGTTATTCTTTCTTGTGATATGTTAGGGATTTTTAAATGTAGTCAAAAACAACAACATTATTTTTGTGTAGATTTTGGATCAAATCATAGATATCGAGAAAAAATGCACAAATCCCTCTTCTTTAGCAACAAATATTTTTCCCGGTAAGAAATGGATCTAATAGGACAGCTGTTGAAAACCAAGACAGGTGGCAAGCATGCGATATACTTGAAAATAATAAAAATACAAGTGCGAAACCTAAACGTTTGCTACCTTTATCCCTTTTTTTTTTTTTTTCCTAGGTCGTGCTCAAGAGATCGAGCGACTGCGTTCACAAATTGCCGGAATGGAATCGAAGGCTTTTGGACACAAATATTTGAGGAATCCTCTCTGTCCTCCTCAGTACACTTCGAGGTTTCCAACTACGGATGATCTCATTCCGAGGAGTCAGGCTGAATATCTCAAGCGGGAAGCCCGAAAGCGGAGGGAGAAACAGGAAGAGGTAGAAAAAGAGGTATCAGGGCTTCTAAAAGAGTACGGAAATGTTAGCCTGGCATATAAAGCTTCACTGATTCATAATAAGATGTTAGCCGAAGAACTCAGATCCTTGAAGGAGCAGGTGAGGATGAGAAATGTTTTTTCTTATGAAATAATTTAATAACTAAAATTTATTAACTTAATTTAAATAACTTCGAAGAACAGGATTTCATCTTTTGTTGTAAATTACTATAAGATCCTTAAAAAATGAATATGCAGGCTAGGATAGGCGAACATCAATGAAGAGTTAACTGTTTCAATTATAACTGCGATTTCTCCTCCAAGGGTCGTATATCGTACTGGCGGAGATCTGTACTCTGACAGTCTCGGTTCTAGAGTACATGAACCAAAGGACCCTGTAAGATTGGGGTAAGGCTTACAACCGTGGTGATTTGGAGGCCCACAGGGAATTCAGTGTTGAAAGCCCTGCAAATTTGACGATCGGTCTTTCTCCAGCTTCAGAAGCTCCCCACCCTTCGTGGTGTATTAAAGGAAATATTTTTAATCCCTGAGGTTGAAGGGCCCGGGCTGTGCTGTGAATTGAAGTTTAACGACTTCTGAGCTTTGTTATCTTCCCCAAAAGAGTAATTCAATATGGGTGAGCCGTGTAGTGGCCTTATTAAAGAGTTTGGAAAAGTAATCTTATTGTTAAATGTAATATTGTGAACTGTAGTATTTAATGAGAGCTTAATTCAAAATGTATTCTGAAAATCTGAATTATAGTGAGAGCATTTTTAATCCACTACTACCATATACACCATGTCCACAGAAGTCCTAACCTGGCCGTTAATTTGCGCAACTGTTGATCGTAGACACATACTTCCAGTAATAAAATTGTTTTAAATGACGCGAAGATTCATGTTTTGGCAATTTTTAATTTAAAGAAATCAGCTTTGTATAAATTATGAAATCTATCATCTTTTCACATGTTTTTCCGGTGCTTATTATTATATGTAGAAAATCTTGTAATTGTTCCCCCTCCCCCTCAAAAAAAAGAATGAAAAAATGAAAAGAAAAAAGAAAAAGGAAGAAAAAGAAAAAAAAAAAAAAGATTTTACACACTTACGAAAAAAATTGACCGAAATATTTGATATTAAAACAGAGAATCATTTTCAATTATATTATTATTCAATCATATTCCTATAAAATTCACACGCGAAATGAAGAGAGAAATTTTTGTACGTACTAAACCTATTTTGCACGTAACTAAAGATATTGCGTAGAAAAATGTTTCCTGTGATTCACGAGAATTTCTATGCAGATTATTGAGAAAATTATTCATCAATATATATACATATATATATATATATATATATGTGTGTAATATTTTGGCAGACAGGCACTGGAAATGATGAAGCTTAGCAATCTTGTCACTTCAGAAACCGAGTGTGGTTGTGGCGAAAGTGGAAAACATCAGAATTGAAGACACCAGGGCCGCTGCGTGGGGGTGGCAAAATTAATCGCCGCACAAGGGCGCCTGTGGCAAAGGGGGCGCCAAAATTTATT
The DNA here is from genome assembly GCF_044657685.1 of Stegodyphus dumicola. NCBI lineage: Eukaryota > Metazoa > Arthropoda > Arachnida > Araneae > Eresidae > Stegodyphus > Stegodyphus dumicola. The sequence goes on along the minus strand of NC_140773.1, from coordinate 222,593,027 downwards.
CTTATCACAAGAAATAAAATGCAGTGCTGGATTCTTCCTCTTAGATATGCGCACAATATCACAATATCATACAATATCACGCAGTAGTTACATTTTAAACTACTAAAACATCAAATAAAACGCAATCCAAAGCTCAAAAAGCTAATCCGATCTCACTGCAAATTCGCTACAGTCAACAAAACAGTTATGTAAACAACTGAACTGAGATATTTCTCTCTGGCGTTTTAAAACTTTTTAATCGTGCACCAGAAGGTTCAGATAATTTCCGTTTTCTCGAGATCTGTAAATCTCGAGATTCTGTAAAGCAAAAGATTAAAATTACGGTCACAGCTAACACAGTAGTTAATTATATTTATTATGTTAAATATACTCGTAAATTACCAGATATCTATTATTACATGCGCGTGCTCCAGTATTTTTACATTTTCGGCGTAGCTTCTCTTAAAACTCGTCACGCGCTGCATTACACGGGGAAATAAAACGATTTTAATTACAATTCTACTAAAAATTGCTAACTAAATGCAAAATCCGGAACAATATATTCGTTATTCTCTCCAGATCTAGGTGTCATATATTATTGTGTTGTCTTATTCATCTGTATTATATCTCTTATGCATTGTTGAGGTATTTCCTTACTTCTGCAGGCCTCGTGACCTATCTGGTGGAACAAGTGGGGTTTTGCATTTATTTTCTTAAATAACAATAATAACAATAAACTAGTAATGGTTATAAAAAGGTAAAAGTAGTTTCGTCTAGAGAAGTGCGTCCAAGAGCAGGCAGATAGCTCAGCGGCAATAGAAAAAAAACCTTGTAATGTTGCGCGGCCCCTACCTGCACGCAACAATAGTGGTGACTGCTATGAACTGGAAAGTACACAAAGTCTTGAGAAGGGTTTAAATCTCTTTTTATTCAACTTTAGAAATTACAGATGCGTGCTCTTGACGCTCACAAACTACGCCGACCCGGCGGTAAAATAAAAATAAGAAACTAAAAATGAATAATCACAAGTTACTACCTACGAGGCTCTCTAAACGTAACTAACCTAACCGCGTTCTAAGATACCGCTGATATTTCAGCAAACTTCTGAATATTAAGTTGAAAGATTCAACTATCTATTGAGGCAAGCACGCAGGCCGAAACGCGCGGTTCTTAACTTTCTACCTAGCAACCTCCACGCTCGTGAAGCAAGAAAGCACACTTTCGAACTCGTTTCCCTTCTATTTAACTCAAAATACTTCCGCTGACAATTTGAATACTTCGCGCGTTCTACTAAAATTTACATACTCTGGCATTGGCAATTCCAGGGGAAAGTAAGGCTTGACAGGGAAGATAGTTTAAATATAAAATAAATGTTAGTTAAAATAAATATAAACCCTACAACCTTAATAAACTCTCTGCTGCGAAATTACAATCTAAATCCTTTCAGTGTTTTCTTTTTCCTTTCTTTAATAGTATGTTCTTGTGTTGAGTGCTGTGTTAGTTTACATACACAAAGAAACTTGTCTACAAATTAAATTGCTTCAAAACATAATTAAAATATTAACTGTCAGTTTTTATTTATTATAACACATTTTATTCTCCTTTCCTGCAATTTTAATTGCAGTCTCGATAACCGCGAGTGTGTTTCGGTAAGTCTTGAATTGCTGTAACTGCTTTTATATTACCAGTTATGATAGAGATGTCGAACATTTTTGCTTCGAAAACAGCAGTCAACCTAGCAGGCCATTATGTTGCTGTTCCAAGGCCAATTTCAAATACCTGATATCAGTTGCCACCAGAAGAATATTTTCTCACAAATTTTAAGTTTAAAAATATTGAATATAATAAAAATAACCTTAAGAACCCTCTTCTCCAAAGACAGATGCGATATTTATCGTTTAAATATTACAGTTTTATCTTTACAGTACAACATTATTATTTACAATTATGGAATGACCGTGCGAAATATTTACATGGGCCCCGAAGCAAAATAATTCTGCTCACGAATATATGTTACATCCTACTGCTCCTGCTTCTGCTCCTCCTTTTGTTGCTCCTGTTCCTGCTGCTCCTCTTTATGTTCCTCAGAGCAGCAAGAGGAGGAGCATCAATCAGGATGAGGAGGAGCAGCAAGAGGAGGAACAGCAGGAGGAGTAGCATGAGGAGGAACAGCAAGAGGAAGAGCAATTTAATTTGTTGTAGACAAGATTATTTAGCTATGTAAAATGATACAGCGCTCAAAACAAAAACGTACTCTTAAAAAAAAGGAAAAAGTCTGAGAGGATTTAGATTGTAACTGCGCATCAAAGAATTTATTAAAGGTTTTTTTTTTTTTTTCGGGGGGGGGGGCTGCTGAGCTCGCGGTTTATCTGCCTGCTCTTGGATTCACTCCTCCTGACACAATTACTTTTACCTTTTTATAACCATTATTAGTTTATTGTAGTTATTGTTATTTAAGAAAAGAAATTCAAAACCTCACTTGTTCCACCAGATAGGTCATGAGATTTGCAGAAGTAAGTAAATACCTCAGCAATACATAAGAGCTATAATACAGCACAATAATATATGACACCTAGATCTGGAGAGAATAACAAATATATTGTTCCTCATTTTGTAGTTAGTTAGCAATTTTTAGTAGACTTGTAATTAAAATCGCTTTATTATTTCCCCGTGTAATGCAGCGCGTGACGAGTTTTAAGAAAAGCTACGCCAAAAAAGTAAAAATACTGGAGCATGCGCATTTAATAAATAGATATCTGGTATTAGTGTAGTCAAACAAGAAAAATCGGCGTTATATTTTAAAATTTTGACAGGATGGTTTTACCGAACCATCATCCTCAGCTGCAAAGCGCAAATGAACAAGATAGGAAATAATGATTAGATAAGATAAGAAAGCCTGGATAAGAATAAGTAAGTGGCGCCATCTGTTGCTGAAACCAGAACTAAAACATAATTTCTTTAAAGGCCGAAGGCAAAGTTGGATTGGAATTAGGATCGTTAACTAGAACAGAAAGATTTTTATGAATGTGAAATGCCTCTAGAAAATCCAGTTCTCCAATGGAAGATGTTTTTTGAATAAGTTTTACGACGAAATAAAAATAGCATTCCCAAACATTAAATACAATATTCATGATTCCGAAAATTCGCGAGAGGCCATTCGACTATTCCCGTCTACGAGCGACTTTAATCAGCCGAAATATTAATTATAAACTCTGAAAGCGCTAATTTTCGCACTCATTTTTCCGAGTGGCAACAGTCTCGCGCGTTGGAGATAAAAATGCTTTATTTTGAAAAGTGTTGCTACTGCTCGTTTTCAAATCGTAGAGTCTGGTTATTAAAATATTTATACGTTTTATAAAATCTCTCTTTTATATAACAATAAGAATGTCTGTTTGTGTGTTTGTTTGTTTGTTCGCCTTATTGATTTATAGTCAATTATGATAAATATTTTGCCACATTTAATCAACTAAAATTGAATCTTAGTGAAATATTTGATGGAACTTCAGCTTGGTTTTCAAATGCAAGTTAAGAATTTTCTTTTATTGTTGCCAAAACTAGATATGAAATACTAGAATACAATGCTGCCAATGAATGCATTTTCCTTTAAAATTATTAAATTGGTAAATAACTTGCATCTATCCAATGAATACAAGCAACATTTAAATGATAAGGTTAATAATAACATTTATATTTAACTGTTATCATAAGTTTCATGAAAGTAAATGTTATTATTAAGAGAAATATATTATTGTGATGAAAAATAAAAATGTCGTTTTTATTTATAAAAATTGCCGTAAATGAAAAAATCAAGGACAAATAATTATAATTGATTAAAAAATTTGGTAACAAAGATAATAACATGTAATTTCATGAAACTTATAACAGTTATATATATATAAACCTAAGTTTTATGTTGGCAATGTTTCGTGGCGTAGGCCTACTGGGGATCCCACCCTGTTAAATAATGAAGACGCATCCCGATACGCAGTACCTCATGGGTGATGCGGAAATCTGTGTATGACAGATTCACTGACTGGCGTTATATTTCCCGACTTTAAATTAAAAAAATTACATTAATTATCAATTCGAAATTAGACATTTCATCCATATAAGAAGTCTAGGTTCGCATTCAAATAGATAATATATATATATAATGAAAATTATTTTCGATGACGGATGACGTAGATCAGTGGTCTTCAAACCTTGTCAGCTCATAGAATCCTTACAAATATAAGGAATTTTACAAAAAACTCCATTCCAATCTTAGAAAAATGTATCTTAAAATAATATTTAAAGTAGATCAATATGTTATAGGTACTTCATGTAAAGAAAATGTTTTAAAAAATTATTTTCATTTTAATTAACATAAAACGAATATAATTTGCTCATTAATAGCATTAATGTTTTCTTCAGAGTTCACTTACCCTTGCCTTATATTTAGTAACAGGAGTGTGGTTGCATTTTTATTCACAGAAACTGGCGAAATCTAGCTCTGTTGATGCTTTCTGCAATCGCATTTCATATTCTGCATTTAATTTGTTTCCACGTTTTGTTTTTGTTGCTACGTACGTTGAGAAAGATTTTTTCCTTAAGTACGTTGTTCTGAATGGAATTAAAATGTGTATATCTGTGTGAGAAACTTCCAGATATTCTACAGGAACCTACAATTAAAAATTCAGCTATTATTGCAATTATTGCTTAAATATAGATTTTTAACTATTATCTATTGATATGTAGATAAGTTTTTCCTTTTCTCAACCAGTTAAGCCAGGATTTATAGTAATACTCGAAGGAATTTTTTTTGTCCAGTCCTACTCAGCTTATCCGTTAAACCCACGTTCCATTATATTCTCACATCTACGCTTACGTATTCGACTCCGAATATTTGCATAATTCTTCGTCGGTATAATTAGTACCTTTTGTTTAATATTTTTCGTAAAATTGGGCATAATTTGCAAATTCTTTCAATTTTGCTTATGAGTGTATATAGAATGTATCAGTACAGCGTTGACAAACTTTCAGGAGAGATGCGGTACACCTAGACGATCGGAAATCACATAGCAACGCAGGGCCGGAAACGCTTTCCTGGCGCGGTAGTGACGACACAAGACACAAAAAAAGGAAGGACACAAACAGTGAGACAAAACATGTTTTACTGTGCATAGTACGCCAGAAACCTACAAATAAGAACAAAAACAAACAGCGATCGTCATTAAAGAAGGTGTTCGAAGTTACGATCCCGGACCATGATGCAGGACTCACTTCTCTGGCTCATGGAAGATCTGCGGGCTCACCGATAATCTAGAACAAATGAGAGTCTGAATTCCTTGTTTCTCCGCATCTCATCGGTCAGTTCATTGACAACAATGCTCGTTTCAGCACCCTTTTCGAAGCTCTATTCAATCAGTGTGCCACTTTGGGCACAACCACAGAATTAAAACGATAAGTGCTATCTTCACAAAATTTTACTTGTGTACTCCTCTAGGCCTAATTAGACTGAATACCTTTTTTTTTTTTTTTTATTTTTTTTTTATTTAGTTCAATAAATGTTTTTAAGAAACGTGTTCTCCAAAAAAAAAAAAAAAAAAAAAAGTCTGGAGCACAAAATAGAAAAAGGAAATTGCAACGAGAGGAAGCTAATCAGAAACTGGCGGGATCTCTAAATCTTAATAATAGGATTAGACCTGTTGTGCAGCTAGGGTGGGGCAAGGGGGACATCCGTCTCCGGTCGCCAACGAGATATATACCTGTTATATGAAGTCGTTGCCGGTCGCAGCATCCAGGGGGCCCAAAATGGATGATACGCATTTCAGAATGAAATGTTTCCCATTCTTTGAAGACAGAAAGGGCGCAAAATCTTTAGGTGTTCGTGGGCGCTTAAAACCTTAGCTACGCCCCTGGATTAGCCGGACAAGCAATTGAACTAGGACCGTCAACATCTGGTTAGGAATTTCGTAATAAAATTTATCTCAAAATGTAAATTCATAAGAATATGATTAAGAAGAAGCCACGATCTGTACCAATAGAAAACTTAGATGTTGAGGTAGAAAATTCACCGGTTGATAAGGTAATGTCTCAAAACGAAGATTTTTTGACTTTGAATTTAAACGATCCAGCTACCTGGCCTGATAACAATTTCTATAAAAATTGGAGATTATTTAATTGAAAATGGCCCTCCGGCTCGATAACCAAACATTTTCCGAGAGATAATTCTGGCAAAAAGTTTTCAGAAACGTTCTACTATAGAACATTACCGAATGGAGAAAAAGTATTTAGAAATTACTTAGTACATTCAAATTCCCGAAACGCAGTTTTTTGCTTCCCATGTAAACTATTGAATGAGAAGCATTCACAGCTTATTAAAAATTGATGTAATGATTGGGCACATTTAACCCTTATTTTGAAAATACATGAAATCAGTCACCTTAAAAATAGTTCAAAATGCAGTGAACTCAAAATGTCTTTGCGTAATTTATGTACTATTGATGCAGCTCAACAAAGATCTTATGATGCAGAAAAGGTTTACTGGCAATCGGTTATTGAACGGCTTATTTATTTAATTCAATATTTAGCCCGGGAATGCCTCGCTTTTAGAGGTTCTTCGAAAGAGTTGTATCATAGTGATAATGGAAATTTTTTTAAGTTGGTTGAAACCATAGCAAAATTTGATCCAATAGTCGCTGAACATCTCCACAAAATTCAAGCATCTCAAAAGAAAAACGTGATATTTAATAAATAAATGTAACACACAAAATGTTTAAAAAAACGCCCCTTTGGACGTAATTTAAAATCTAAAACATTTCAGACTTTTTCTTTTATTTATTTATTTATGTCTTATAACATGGTTTCAGTTAGAAGGTTTCGAGAAGAAAGCCAAAGAAGACCGCCAGCTGATCAAGGATCTAACTGCCTATCAGTTGCAAATGAGGGAAATGCTTGAACGGGAAGCACATCTTGCCGAACTTGTTCGCAAGAACGAGAAGCATGAAGAATGTAAGTTTAGCTATTTTGCTCCATCACATTTTAGTTGCTAAAAATTTGAAATTGATGTTAACATTATTTACCTCTCCTAAACAATTTTACTAGTGGACGAGGGTTTAAAGACTGCTGAATGTTGAGAATTCGAAAAATATCACGTCAATGTAATCTGCACATGACCGGTAAACCTAAAATACGGTTACCCTCTCCGTCTACCTTTACAGAAAACATCGTAATTAAATATCTTGATCAGAACTTAGCGAGAGTATCATTTTTGTATCCGTAGATTCTGAAAGAGAAGAGGAATGGGATGCCAGCAAATATAAAGCGCTGTGGGAGGCGAGCGAGTTTTCAAAGCAGACACTGCAGGATATGGTACGCCTGCTGACCACCAGAGTAGAGGAAATGGCCCAGGAAGCAGAGACAGCTGAGCAACATTGTCTAGAAAATCAGGCTAGACAGAAGGAGCTTGAGCAACAGCTGGAGGCCCAAAAGGAGGCTGAGAAAGCGGCTGTCAAGTAAGTGATGTTTTTAAAAATTGTAGAGACATTAGGTTAATTGGAAAAGCCGGAGAGAGGAAAAATGAGCAAACGCCTTCGCCGGGAATCAAACTGCGAACCTCTGGAATACGCGCCCAGCGTGCACACCACCATACCACGAAGCATGCCAAGAAGGCGGGAGAAATACCTTATAAAATTTCTCCTAAAAATAAAGATCATGCAAATTTTACTTATTCAAACCCTGATGAAGTGTGCCCTTTTTTATATTTATTTATTACAGGGAAAGACTGGCACCACGCCTCTATCGATTAGATTTAGCGCCGTCTTCCCACAATCTAGAGAATCCATAGATGGCGATGAAAGGCATAGGAAGGCCACACTGACTCCCACACCAAACGCCACCACCCAGCGATGCGAGTCGACATCCTGGCCCTCGACACGTTTATTAATTTAAACAGTAATTACGTAATTTGCACATAGTTTGGAGTGTAGTACATAATTTGGACAGGTAACATAGTTTCATGTACAGAATTTAGAGCATACAGTAATTTAAATATAGTTGTTATGTAATAAGTAAATAACCTAATATGAATATATGTCATAAATTGGTGACAGCAAATGTCATAAAGTCAAAACATAAGAGTAACATAGAAATAACATAGTACATCCATATGTATGTTTCATATAGTTCAATAGTTCATAGGCCTTTTTTATATGTATGTTCAAAAGATTGAAAAGAACATTAGCATTTTTTTTCATATTTAAATGGTTTAGTTTGTTTGATTACGGCAAAGCACAAGCGCGCTATTTGCGTAAGGGAAGAGATGCCTTCGTAAAGTACTTTCTAAAGGAAACTGGCTTGTATCTGCATCACCAGAAAGGGAAAACCACGAAACGTTCATGCAACCAGCCCGCTCGCCAGGATCTGAACTCACGTTGAATTGCCAGTGTTCCAGCTGCAGGAATTTACCGCTAGGACACTGATGAGCCCAGATACACACATTTGAATGCAAAATTCCAAAAAATTTTAAAGCTACGTTATATATTTTTTAATTTGACTTGTTAACCCAAAAGGGCGTTAGCCGGAATGGCCTATTAGTCTCGAAACGCGATTTTGTGTAGGCAACTATAAACGGCGAATCCCTTTTCAAATTGTTGCCACGAAAAATTATCATACTGTATTATTTTTAAAGAAATTAAATAACTTAGAGTCTGCACGTATATATGCGCTAGAAAGCCCGGCGGGCATACGAAATGACCGCTGTTCTAGATATTATAAATTGTAATTAAAATGATTTGTGCAAAGGTGTCTGCTAATTCAAACTGAATTACCCAGGGCAGGCGGCGAGGACGCCCCTTTGCTTACTTCCCCACGGGGTTTCCCCCTTCTACTTGCTTAATTGCTTAAAGTAGAGTGCAATGAAGGAAACCACTGGCGGTACATTTCTTAAGAGCCACCGCTAGTACTACCCTGTAAGAGGGTCCCCTGCAGTACTCGATCTGGCTGCTTTCTATAATATCTTCTTTAGGCATGAAATTGAAGTGATACAAGTTTTAGACTCTGATCACTATCCTATTTTGATAACCTTAGATGTTCAAAATCGTTACTCAAAATTACAGGAGCGAGTCTCAACAAATTGGGACGATTTTCGATTTATTTTGGAAAACACAGCACTCCCTCCCATACAAATTTCCAGCAATGCGGACTTTGACAGGCAGATTAAAAATCTGGAGTCTTTACTTAAAGAAGCGAGAGCTGCGGCTTCAAAACCTATTCAGCACCCTGGTGCTAGACTCCCACCTGAGACTAAATTCAAAATTAAGCAGCGGAACTACTTGAAGAATCTGGCAAAGGTCGTGCGATCCCAGTATCCGCGTCCAATTTCGCAAGATACAGAACGAGATAAGGACAGAAACCCTCTTATTAAAACAAGCGGAGTGGAAAAATTATATTGAGTCCCTAACGACTGAAAACAAATCGATTTGGCGTGCAGCCGCCCGATTACGCAAACATTGCAAGCTCTCGCCCCTTGAAACGGCCGATGGCGCACAGATGGCCTACACAGACTCAGAAAAGGCTGAAGCTATTGCTGACAGCCTTGCTACTCAATTCACACTAAACAACGACTCCTACTGTAACCGCCCGGTTACACAGGGGCGCATCCATTCACGGGTTGAAGACATTCTATCACAACCTTTCACGCCTGACCTCAGGCCAACTGATCCAACTGAATTCATGGTTTACATTGATAAAATTAAACCTGACAAGGCCACTGGCATAGATTCAATTTCGAATCGCATGATCAAAAACTTCCCCGTAATGTTTATTGTCTGGATTACGGTCCTTATTAATTTAATGCTCAGGAGAAGCTATTTTCCCGACTGTTGGAAAACTGCAGCAGTCGTGCCCATTCCAAAACCGGTACAAAATTTAAACTTACCCGTCAATTACAGACCAATTAGTCTGCTCTTGTCTCTCTCAAAAATCTACGAGTATGTCTTGGTTAATCGCCTGAATGAATTCTGTCGAGATCAAAATTTTATCATCCCGGAACAATTCGGCTTCCGACCTAAACACTCCACTGTACAGCAGTTATTACGTGTAGTGGAATTCATTCATGAAGGCTTTCGCAAGCGAGAGAAAACTGGTATAGTCTATCTTGACGTAGCCAAAGCCTTTGATAGGGTTTGGCATGACGGACTTATCTACAAGCTCATGGGCTTGGTTTCTCGGCTCATTTCATTAAAATTATTAACTCGTACTTGACGGGACGAAGTTTCCGTGTGCGAGTTAACCGCGAATTCTCCACTCCCCGCCCAATCTATGCCGGCTGTCCACAGGGCAGTATCGTCGAGCCTTCAGTTTTCAACCTCTACGTAAATGACATTCCTAAGGCCCCTAGTATCGATCTTGCTTTATATGCGGACGATACAGCCATCATCGCACAACATTCCAACACCTTCACGGTAATCTCTACATTACAGAGTTACCTTTCAGCCTTAGAACTCTGGCTCGGTTTGTCTAAAATCAAAATCAATGTCGCAAAATGTGCCGCTACTCTGTTCATCCGAAGAAATATCCCCCGTTTAGATAACTTAATTCTCTTCGGTGAACCTATTCCCTGGGTTTCTTCATATAAATATCTTGGTGTATTACTTGATTCAAAATTAACTTGGCAACCTCACATTCAAAAAATCATTGCGAATGCGACGGCTGTCAAATCCAATCTGCGCCCCTTCTACGCTTTAAATAGCGACTGTCAATTGACAACAAGATTTTGCTCTACAAGTCTATCATAAGGCCTGTTCTGACTTATGCATGCCCCATTTGGGGCCCATCAGCACTGACTAACAGAAAACATGTCCAACTTTTCAATCTAAATTGCTTCGGCAAATACTCAAAGCTCCGTGGTATATAAGGAACGAAGAGATTCATAATGATCTCAAAATTATGCCCATTAATCGCTTTATACAGCGACTTTCGGAAAACTTTTTAAAAAATATTCAACATGTTGCAAATCCTGTGCTGCATATGCTACCTGTATATGATCCTGCAGTCGCCTCATCTAGGAAGACACCGAGATCGGTTCTCAACCCGGATTATGCTGCAAACCCATTTAAACGGGCAAGGTATGCTCACACTGACATGCATGTGAATAATTACTTCTCGTTCCTTCCCCTTCCCGCCTCTCGAGTCTTGAATGCTTAAGTCATTGACCGGAGGAACCCCTCCTGCTTCTTTAAGAAGAAGCTTTACAGTCGCAGGCGATTGAACCTAATTTTTAAATCTAAAGTCAATTGACTATTTCTCTACTTCAAAATAGCTTTTTCAGCCCTTCAAAAGCCCCGTTCACATGCAACGCTCCTTCGCACAGCTGCCGTTAGCAAGGGGAGAAAAAGGAGACATGAAAGAGTTTCGTCTTTAGGACCCGTTCAGAAGACCACCGTCTTCCTTCCCCTTTACACCTAAGCCTCTGTGAACAATCACGTCTCCGAATTGGTAGATTTCTAATACTGTTTACACATTTTTAACGTTGTTTACTGTTGTTAATTTTGTAATCTGGACTTTTGCAACTGGTACCTGAACTTTCGTAATGGTTCCTGAAAAATATATGCTTTTTAATTATTATTATTATTATTTTATAAGCTGTTATTTAGTTCACTCTTGGTGCTTGTCGCTATTTTTAAAAGATGATCATGGATTTTTAAACTGCTTTCCGATAAGATATAGAATTCAAACTTTGTACATACACTGCTTGTGGATGTGGTGTCACACTTTTGATTTTTAGAGGATTAGATTTTTTTCAAATTTAAAGTTGAAACGATTTTTTGCAAATATTCACAAATAAACTGAGAATCTCAGAATATTATAGTTTGCACCATAACACACTGTGGAGAAAAAAAAAAATTAAATGAAATTTTTAGCGTAATTTTTTTAAAAAATATTTTGGGAGAATTTTTGAAAATCGTTCATATTTCTAGACTGCTTGACGCCCATTAATTTTAAAATTTCATATCTAAAAATATATCGGTTACAAACTTCCAACATTTTTACAGCATATAAAACAAACGTTTCGCATTTAAAAAAATTATACAGGAAATTAATTGGATGAGTTTTTTTTACTTTTTTGAAAGATGTGCAATGAAAGAGAATGGGAAATATTGGTTCTTTTGGGGTATCAATTCGAAACATCGGTTTCAAAGTAATAATCTCATTATACCACACTATTTTTATGACATTATTTATGCTATATAAGTTGTTATTGTTGTCAATTGTTAGTTCAGCGTTAGATTGGAGATATTTCTGAGTTAACTTTCTCTTAAGATGCGTTTTGCATTCCGTTGTGTTTAACGTTCTTATTAGATTGAAGCATAACTACTGATTATACTTAATGATATTCTAAACACTTGTACGAGTATTTCTGTGGAAAATTCCAGAACTTTGAAGTGTTTCTGTTGATAAAAGAAATTTAATTAAGCTATCATCGGATTTGAATGCAATGACAATCATTTACGATCTATTATCAATCTATTACAAACCCGTATGCACGCAACAATACTATAATTAATTAATGTACTAAATTGTTTTGAACGTGTTTTACAAAACAAAAAGAGGTAAAGAAAAATTCTGCTTGCGTTTTATGAGTTTGTGCAATTTTTCTGGCCACATAAGGTTTTAAAAAAAGGTTTGTAATTTATGTTTATATTTACCAATTGAATAAATAGCACTAGGTTTGATTTATATATATATATATATGTGTGTACAGAAATTCAGTAATAAAATTTTAAAGATTTGAAATCATTAAATGTCTATTTAGACAGTTTGTATTCTTTAAACTGCAAATGCAAACTGAGAAACCTTTTGCATTTTTTTCAATAAATCCTTTTACTTAAAGTCCTAAAACATATACAGGTATGGGCTAAATTTTTATTATTTTTACTGCTTATTTAAAATTATATACTTTATAGAAACAAGGATGGGTTTTGCAAAATACTGAAAGGAAAAAATTATTTGAAATGAAAATGTGACTGAGATCATATTTGTTTTAAAAATTTTAGATAAAAGTGTATTTTTTTCCTCAGAAACTAATTCATTAATTGCAAAATCATTCCTTGAAGTTATTAAGAACAGTCTAATAAATATAATAAAAAAAACTGGGGAGAGACATTGAAAATTGTAGGAGAAGAAAGACATTGTAATTGTAAAAGTTTTCTTCAAAAAATTAAATTAAAAAAAATACTAGCAAAAACTTTTTTTCAGTTTAAAATTATTTTGTCTCACTAAACCATTTAATAATATTCATAAAAAGTAGACGAAAATGCTTAAATTTAAAAAAAAAAAAAAATCATTCAGAAGGTACCGAGTCCCTTGTCGCGTTGAAGCCGATATGCACTTGTCTTAACTTTAGTTTTAATTTGAACGATATTTCTGGAATACCTAGCATCAGATAACCTTGTCTGTATTTGTCTATAATTTGCGTATCTTGTACAGTTCTATCTAATTTTTAGGGGGATGCTATCACATCTCCAGATATCTATCAGCGCGATTGTTTCGCTGACAGTCCAGCGAGCAGTAACTAAAATTAGGTGAACCGCTGCTCCCAGGAGGTAAGGAACTTTCAACCAAGTTCTACCTACAATTCGGCGAGGCAGTTAATGCTTGTCCTATGTGAACAGGACACGTTGGAAGAACCGGGTTTCGCTACCGGTCGAATCTGCTCTTGTGAACGGGGCTTAAAAGGGCCTTTTAAGCCGTTATCACATTAGCTGTTTGTTGCCGGGACAAAACGTTTGCAGCAACAGTTCTGAGAAACGGCCTTTGGCGAAATAGGGTTACCATCTTCACTTGGTAAACAGGCTGAAAGCCAAACAAGAATCAGTTATCGCTCAGATTGGCGAAAGTGACGTTTCCTTTCAGGTGACATTCGCTTCTTCGTGTTGTTTGTACCGCTCACATGCTTTTCGTTTTAAACTTTATTGTTAGTAATGGAAGGTAATAGAAAGGTAATTGCTATCAAGTTAATCACTTTGATCTCCACTCTGGCACTTCATGTAACAGATAAACATAGTTCTGGTTATAGCAATCAATTACATCAGTAATAGCCGAATTCTGTATACACTAAGAATAGTTTAAAAATATGTGCTGGATAAGTCTGTTTATCACACATCGCTTAAGTGTATTTTCTGTTGTCTGCATTTCAGTGAAAATTTGATGGCTCACTGGAAAATTTGTGACCTGGTGAAAGCATTTTCTGACTAACTTTATGGCTCATAATTACTGTTCTGTCCATTCAAATGACAAAAATCTATATGGCTGATATTTACCTCCTCACAGCCAGCAGATACTATTCAGCAAAATGAAGATCAAATAAAGCATATGAATACACGAGCAATCAAAACATGTGCGAGTTGTTTACTGTCCCATAGAACACTCGGTAATATACCTAAAACACATTAATTATACCAACTCTAGAAATTAGGTGTTCACATCATGAGTTTGTTTTATGGTTTGGTTTATTGAGATTACAGCAAAGCACACTAGGGCTATCTGCCTAAGGGAAGGGATGCCTTCGGGGAGGACTTTCTAAGGGAAACTGGCTCGTATACACGTTACACATGGGGAAAAGCGTCCATGCAGCCAGCCCGTTCGCGGGATTCGAACCTCGGACCGAACTACCAGTGTTCAGCGACTTTACCGCTCGGCCGCTGGTGGGCTCAGTTGGTTTTATGTGATTACCGCAAAGCCTCGAGGGATAACAACAGGAGGGATCCCTTTGTAGAAGATTTTTTAAAACTGGCTCGTATACCAGTTACAAATGGGGCAAACTAAGGAAACGTCATGCAGCCAGCCCGTTCGCGGCATTCTAACCTGAGACAGAACTACCAGTGTTCAACGACGCTTCGGCCACTAGTAGGCCTGTGCACTTAATTGGAAAGTGCAATTCATTATGTAAACAGACATGAAGGTATGAAGGTGATAATCAGTTGTGCGCTGTTTTAAGTAATCAGATGTTATAAATGCACAGCTGTTACATTTCTTATTATTTATTAGTCATGTTTTTATTACGTAGATCATACGTATGATATAATTATGAATTAACCCAATAACAAAATGTGTACACTCTTTTTAGTACTCAAATACTCATCAATTATTTTTCAACTGATTATTACATACCCATAATAATTTGCAAAGAACTGATAACTATAGTTGCTGCCAATTACATAATCGTTATCTGAATTAAAAGTAACTTCAAATAAACTTCTTGGCAATGTTCATTTCTGTATTCATACATACATATATATATACACATCTAATAAGTCATATATTTACATACAGATAGAGAGATGCGATGTTTTAGAAGTTGTTAATATATATTTATTAGTATTATATAAAAATTGTTATTTATTAGTATTAATGTAATGAATAAGATTTATATTAATGAATGTATATACAAATGTTTTTCATCATGCATAATAATAAATCCATAAATTTTCAATGTTTCAATATGTAGCATTTACAATAAAAGTATAGTTTCTAATGTATTTATAATTCAAAAAGTATTTCATTAATAACATGAAAATAATAGACAAATTTAATGAGTATTCTCATTATTACATAAGCTATGCTTTTCTTTTTTATGCATCTTTTATGCTGTTTAAAATGTGTCACTGATTATGCAGTTAACAATTTAAAAGATAAGTAATTAGGAGAAAAGCCGCGCATATACAAACGAATTTTAAAAAATTATTCAAATTTAAGAAATAAAATTCTATTATATAACAGTGTTATAATACACGATCAGCACGAAATACGACAAATTTGGCGAACTTTTGGCTACGAACAATTTGTAAAGAAATCCGAAATGCAAGAACGTCGTAAAATACTGTCAACTCTGAAATTTCCACGATTATATATTTAATGAATATATACGCATTTAAAAAATGACTCAGGCAGTTGTATTACAACAAAACAGCAATAATTAAATCGGCCTCTATTTCCACCGTCCATGACTTCACAGTGAGAACCATCGCCATATTGAAAGTTACCCGTGATCCTTCAGAAGCTGACCTTTCGTCTGATTGGTTGAACGTTCGAGGAACACGTCTCCAGCCGGAACATTTTGGGAAAAGTTTTAAAATGTTGCTCGTAGCCGGGACACGTTCCTCCTAGCTAGACGAAACATTTCTCGGAAGTCTGCCGCTTAAATCTGTACTACTAGAATTTCGTTTCTCGGAATTGTCCCGGGTAAGCGCGCGCGTCTATAGATATGATAACAGCATTACTTGCTTTTAGCATCCCCTTAAGAGGTGTCAATTATTTGGCCTTAAAGACCGCACTGAATAGCGGGCGGAAACGAAACTGTCAGCTGACCAACTGTCCGTCAGCTGACCTCCAACTGACACAGCAACTTTTTCGACGCGTCACACTTGACACTCAACGACGCTATCGGAGCTAACCGGCGCATGAAACACGGCTCTACCTAACCTAGCTCGTTCACACTTACTAGAAGCGTCCACTAGCGACAGCCAATAAGCGAGTAGGAGTTCACGCGCGCTTTCATTTGTTTACGTTTCGTAGCAGACAGTCTTCCGCCGTTAATCTTCGAGCGATAGAGCGAATTTAAAAAAAAAAAAAAAAAATGGTTCGATCGAAACGTGTGGTGAGCAGAAAACAACGAAAATGTATTTTGTTGCGGAGTTTTCTTCTTGCAGCATATGTATTGTATAAGACTTTAGTCAAAAAGCCACGAAGTGAGTGGGTGAAATCCATTTACCAGCAGAGAACAATTCATGGACATCATTCTGCTTTGCTACCTCATCTACGAGAGAATTATCATGACTTATTCTTCAATTTTACGAGGATGTCGGTAAGTACAATTTTCATTGAATATAACAATAATATAGTTATGTTATAGTAGCATTTCCCAAAATTTCAAATTTTAATATACAGTTTTGTTGTAATCCATGTTCATCATGTTTTTTTAAGAGCCTGCTAAACATCAAAATCAAAATCATCATAAAATCAATGAAGGAGATTACATTTTCTGCTTCTTGCAAAAAAATAAATTGAAAATTGCAATTTCTGCATTTTTCTTAAACATTGAGAATTTTAAAATGCATAAAGAAAAGAATGCTTATGTGAAGGATGATTAGTTATTTGTCATTTCCTTTTATGTATGATTTGCAATGTAAAATGAAAATGCTTAGCTTATTTGCTAATTGAAGAATGCTAAGAATTGCACAAACTCTGTGTCCATGTACACATCGATATATTTTCACTTATAAAAACATCAGAGAATTGCAGAATCTTGGCATTGCGCACAGCCTTGACTTTGTCCATCAATCTGGTTTTACTTTAAAAAAATCAGTAGAATGATGATGTCATATAATTTTAAACAAAGTTATTCATTGCCAAAATTGAACCAAATTTGTAGCCAATCAAAGCTCCGTAAACTGCATTTTAAATCACACAGTGAAAAATAACTTTAAAAAGGAAATATCGACTTACCTTATTTAGAAATTTCTGTGTCTCCAATCTGTGGTACACAAAATTCCTTAACAGCATCCAAAAACTTTCTAAAGTTATCTGAACTAGAATATGCATACTGCTGTCGCCACATAAATTCACAAAAATAAGAATAAAAAATATCCTACGTAGTGCCGGACTGTAGGTGGTATTTCTTCCAAAAATCCCTTTTTATTATATTCCACATATCTTTGATGGTTTCGAGATGAGCTCCAGTTTCTGAATCCTTAAATGTCACTGTGTGATTTACTGAGATGTGAACGAAGCCATTATCAAAAAGCCAATTGTACGACTTCCAGCAGTTGGATATGATCATTGTTCAGGTAAAATATTCCATTGAATTACATTCGACAAAATTTAATTTCTTCTGTTCTCAACCACTTAAAAAAAAAACACCTTCTATTCTCATGTACTATGTCACCAAACACCCAGTTTACTACTGTCAGCCATTTTACCATGCAAATCACAAAATACTCAATGTACTTAGACACATCGTGTTTTCTTTTTCACAATAATTGCGGAACTCAAATGGAACAAAGAACTAATCGACATCTAACGCAGAAATAAGAACTTACAAATATTTTCCCCCATCAGTCAAATTCACCTCAATGATGCAACCAATCATGTCTTAATAGGGTTTCTATAACATTCAATTACTCAGGTTACTATAAATGAAACAACAATTTGGCAATAAATTAAACAACAACTTGGTGATAATCCAAGGGACACCCTAAAATATAGACTAACCCAAATTGTAAAGTAAGTTTAGTATTTTTTCATTCACTTCAAGCAGAAAATTTATCTTAATTTCAATAAATAAGGTTGCCTTGATTTTTCTCATATTTCAAATTATTATTGTCACTGCTAGTGATGGGATATCAATTATAAAAAAATGAGTTAACTACCCTAACTATTTTAGGAAAAATGTATGGAAATATATATTAACAAATATATATGTTAAAAGTTTTTTTTTTTCTCTCACATGCACATTGTATATTAATGAATGTATGATAGATAAATAGTAGTAGTAGCAAAATTAAAATAATCCGTGCAGATCGCAATAACACTAATAATTCTATACGTCTTTATTTTCCCTTTTATTCAGCTCTAACCCATACTGAGTTGTCCGAAGGTTAGTAATTGTGTGCATAAGTAGACTTTGTAATGACTTGCTTGAAGTAATACTGAATATAATTTTAATAAGCATTTTATGGCATTAAAAAGGCCTAGCAGTTCTTTATTAAGGTATGATCAAAACATTCCAAGTACACACTGCCATCATAATAATATGTAAATTTTTATTCTTTATCTTTTGTACAAGCTTCCTCCCCTTTCTAGAATAGTAGCTTAAGTATTCAATGAGTTTTAGTTAACCTTACAGAAATGTTATGATCATTGCATTTCAGTGACCTTTTTTTAATCTCATGAAAAATGCATGTATATAATATTATTGGAATAAAACAAATTTAAAAATTTAAATTAATGAAATACACAGATGTTTAAGCTTTAATTAAAAATATTTTTTTAAATTTATACCTAAATCATATATTTATATTTAAATAATAGGGCAATCAGTTTGATCAGCTGCTTTCCCTGATTGGAAAGAAAATTGAAAAGAAGACGACTCGTTTAAGAAAGCCAATTTCTCCATCAGAAAGGCTGGCACTTTGTTTGAGGTAAGTAAAGACTCATAAATTCAATAACCTCTGTAGTTTCCATTAATTATGTAAAAGAAAATGTGTGTGAGTATATGTACGCACATACACACACATATTTTCCATGTGTATACATATATACAGTGGCATAACTAGGGTGTGGCAAGGGGGGCATCTGTCCCCAGGCGCAGCATCAAAGGGGTGCCAAATTGATGCTATGAAATTTTTTAATGAAATGTTTTCCATTATTGGCACACAGAAAGGGGCGCAAATTCATCAGTTGCCCTCGGGTGCTGGAAACTCTAGCTACGCCTCTGCATATACAGTGCAAAGTCTCTAATCCGCAGGTCCATAATCCGGACCTCAAAGCTACAAATTTTATGCGCATGCGTAAACGTACAATGTGTTTACAATAAGCTAGGCTAAAATTATCTAAGGCATTTCAGTTAATGTTGCAGATTGCGCTGTTCCTTAATCTTCTAATTGGATCCGGCTTATTATTTTTTGAAGACTGTTAGAGCAATTTTATAAAAAGTAAGTTTGAACATTTGATTATGTCAAAAAGAGTTTCAAATTTAGGAGCTGCCAAAGGATCTACAAAGCGAAAGCATGTTTCGATGTCCATCAAACAAAAATTGGAATTGCTGCAAAAAATGGATAAAGTCTCAAAATTATGCGATGAGTATGACATTGGAAAGTCAACTGTATATAAGCAAAAAGAAAAAGGAACTTTTTGAATATTTTGTGAATTCCGACACCCCACTTGCAATGACTAACAGAAAAAGGGTTCGTTATGATAAAAGTGACCATATGACAAAATGATGAATGTTTAATAAAGTAAACAAATAAATATTAAGTTTTTTTTTTTTGTAAATTTTGATACCCTTTAGATCATAATTGCTCTTTATTTCATAAATTACAGTTTCATATTTTTAATTGTATGATTTCTGCATGCCATCTTACCTGATTTAAATTGATGATCTATAATCCGGAATCGCCAATGTTCCAACAAGTTTGGATTATGGACTTTGTAGTGTATACATTATGTTTCTTTACTTTTGTAAGGTAAAATAAATAGATGTATGTAACATGAGGGAGGTATGTATGAAAGGTATGTGTGTCAGATGGATACCGAGTTTGTGCAATTCTTTGACTTGTTATTTTAGCTTTGCGTAGCGGTGATTTTAGATACACAAAGCCAAAGTAACAAGTCAAAGAATTGTGCAAACTCTGTATGCATGTACCGCCAAAAATTACCAATGTTTACCCGTAAATATACTTTTACCCTTCTATTTGCTATAATAATATGCTTATGAAATATCAGGTACATCTTGTGCTAATATACGATAGCTGATATTTGTTTTTGGAAAGTTGTGTTTTCCAGTTATAGTTGCATTTATCTATTACTAAATATAAGCAAAATGAGTTTACTTTTCTATCATATATACTATTGGTCCTTTTTTTAAAAAAACCTGCTTGTTTTGAAAAAAGTTATTTAAAACACATTTTGAGTAAAAAAAGTAAATAAATAAAAGTTCTGAAAATAGACTCGCATAAATATTCAAACAAACAGTTGATGAACTAAAATTACCAAAACAAGCTTATGTTTAACAAATATTTTTAACAAATATATCAGATTTTTCTTTTTTCATGTGTACAATGGCAAACCAGTTCTATTTTTCAGATATTTTATTTCAGAATAAATATGTATTTTTATTTATTTTTTTTATAAGGTTTTTAGCTACTGGTGGAACATATGCAGATCTTTCCTTTAGCTTTAGAATTGGCAAATCGACAGTATGCAGTATTATACATGAGACCTGTGAAGCAATTTGTCAGACTTTAGGCCCATTGTGTTTGCCTGAAATACGTTCACGAAACCATTGGACTGAAGTTTCAGATGGTTTTTCATACAAGTGGAATTTTCCTAACTGTGTTGGTGCAGTTGATGGTTAGTGGCATACCTTTTATTTTGAAATAAAGTATTGACCCTGGCAGTTCATTATTTAATTAAATGCTATTGAATATATAATTACACCTATGACATTACAAATAATGATATTTAGTATTCTAGTTAAACACTATAAATGACAAAATCTAGTGTTATGTTTTAATGGAATTTGATATATGAACAAAATAATCTTTTCTCAGCATTGAAATTTTCTTCTTAATAGAAAATAATTGTGATTGTAATTTATCATATCTTTATTACATATTCACAAAGATTCATGAATGATGAAATCTTATAAAATATGTTTTTATTGATAGTGTTTTTTCCCTTTCATTATAGGTAAACACATTGCTATACAAGCCCCACCAAATGCAGGATCGTCCTATATCAATTATAAAGGATTCCACAGCATTGTCTTAATGGCAGCATCTGATGCTCATTATAGGTTTTTGTATGTGGACATTGGAAATTTTGGGCGAATTAGTGGAGTTTTTGCCAATTCTTCGTTAGGTCAAAAATTACAAAACTCAAAATTTTTACCTGAGCCAGCATTGCTTCCTGAAAGTAACAAGGTTTTGCCATTTGTTTTTATTGCAGATGAAGCATTTCCTTTAAAAACAAATATGTTGCGGCCATTCCCAGGGAAACTCCTTCCTCGGAATAAAAGAATATTCAATTATCGTCTGGCAAGAGCAAGGAGGTGCATCGAAAATGCATTTGGAATTTTGACGGCTCGATGGAGAGTACTTCGAAACACTCTCAACGTTCAGCCAGACAGAGCAGATAGAATTGTGTTTGCTTGCTGCTGCTTACATAATTTTCTGATGAGAAATGAAATGGGTAAGGCTGCAAAGAGCTACTGTCCATTTGGATACGCAGATTCTATGTTTGAAGATGGATCTGTTCAAGAAGGTCTGTGGAGGCAAGACGAGAGCCATTTACCATCAGTTGGTAGACAAGGTGCCAATAATGCTACCGAATGTGCAGCTGCCATTCGAGAAAGATTCATGCATTATTTTAATGAAGAAGGAGCTGTTCCCTGGCAAAATAAATTTATTTAGTTTTTCTGCTTTCTTTATGTTTCTTTTTGTATGTAAATTATGTATTATTTAAGCTAATTTCATATATTTATTGCATACTAGTAATATTCTATAATAATAAAAAAAAAGACATTTTTCTCTTCGCAAGTAATATATTATGTAGCAAATAAAAAAATGAAGTCAATGAGCATGGAAGAGTTGAAGCTACTTTATTTATTTTCCCAACTCATGCAATAAGCTCAGAAAACCCATTTTGGCTTTGTATTTTGCCTCTTTGCTTAATTCTTTAAAATCCGGTAGCATACTCAGTAAGAAATTTCTGTCGGGATCATCATCATCTTTTTCCGTCAATACAGAGGTAGTACTTCTCATGAAATCCAGAATTTCATCTGTTGCATCTTTTTTCCTCTTTTTAGTGCAGACATTGGATTCTGAATCGCCATTCTTTAATGCAGATGTTTTGGAGCCTGTCATAGCAGCTTCTCTGCTAAAATCGACCCTTTCTGTCATTGCCTCTGTCCTGTCTGTCATTATTGATAAACTTTCTAAATCGGTTACACCTCTTTCATCATCAGAAGGAAATGTGGCACTCAAGTCGAATTCTGAGTCATGTACAGAACTATTGAGGCTTGGCTCCATATTTTCTTCCATCTCCTCATTCCAAATATCATTAGTGATTGTTCTGCAAAAAAAAAAAAAAAAAAAAAAAAAAAAAAAAAAAAAAAAAATTGTTTCATTTTACAAATTATTTTACTTTTGTAAAAGGGGAAACAATTCTAAAAGCTTTTAATTTGTAGAAGCAAAAACATTTTCATGTCATTGATAGAAAACACAATGTCACTCTTTGATATGGTATTAGCAACAAGTAAAAATAATTTTAAATAATTTCTGGGTATATCTAGCATTCTGTTAAGTGTCCATGATGGTTAAGCTCAGTGGCTATTCATTACGTTTGACCTGTTAATTCAACATTTAGAAAATGCTTCAAAGTCACATAAAAAGTAAACTTCATTGCTACCTATGTTTCATATTCCCCGAAAAGAGAGTTTTTTAATATGAATATTAATGAAATACTCATAGAATTTTTAAGAAAAATTTCCTGTTTGATATGTTAGTTATTCTGTTGCTAAAAATTCTGCAATTAGTTACATTATTAATGCAATAAAAACAATGTCATTATATGCATAAAACAGGGTATCAAATTGTTTTAGTCATACTATGATTATTTTATTATTAATGGGAATAACTATTAATCTTCAGTTGAACATGGAAAAAAATGGATATAAAAATATTAAAGATAAATTATGCATTTAATCATTGAATACAATTTGTAAAACAGAGGACCAAAAAGTGAACTTGATAACCGAGTTAAAAGTATTTTTTAGTGAGGGCTCTTATTTTTCAAAAAAAAATTTAATAAAATTTTAACTTGAATTTATGACCAGGATTTCTTTCTCCTTATATTTAGAAATATTATAAGATTTAGACAAACAGATGAATCTTTGGTTATATATATTATTTACGTGTCATATACATGACATCATGTGTTTGTTAGGCACAGAGGACTTTCTACAGAAAACTGTCTTGTATTCACATAACATGCGTGCTAAACCAGGCATCGGCAACTTATGGCACACAGTACAGTTCTCAGTGGCACTCTACACCACTCTTAAGAAAGTTATCAGACAAAGATAAATCTTCCTGTATTTACTCTATGCACTGTCAGGAAAGTTTAGTTGCCAGAATTTCATCACAGTGCTTAATTTTTCTAATGAACACTTTTGTTAAAGTAATATATAATATAACTCTAAATCTTTATTCTCGCCTTCTGTTCCCTAACTCTGCATGTATTGCTGTGTGAATCAAATTGTTTTAAATATTTCCTACTGTACAGCATCATGAATTATATTAGTAAACTGGTTTGGTGCACTACAGCTACAAGGTTCCTACTCCTGGGCTAAACCATGAAAAATACCCATGTGGCTAGCGTGTGGTGTGAAGTTTTTTTACTGAAATACTTGAAAGGGCTTACATACAAAGAAAAGTATAATCGCCTCCAAATGAACATGTATAGACAGTGGTAATGATAGTGCTTGAGAGATGAAACTTGCTAGTGGTATTTATATATATGTTCTCAGAAATACTGATCACTTTTAGAACTAGTCATCTGAAGTAGATGGTCATTATGACTGGGGAAATTATATTTTGAATATGAAGACCAATGAGTACAATAATGGTTAATATGCTGTAATAATTTATGAAAATTGTATAAACAGAAAAAGTCAGAATGATCACAACATAATAAATAATTAGTTAAAACCATTTTATCTCAAAAACAGCATGAGGTTAGTAAAAGACATTGTATCTAAGTTTGTGTATCATTAATCATTTAAAAATTATATAATAATCCGCTTTTGAACAATGAGTGTACTATTTTATGCTTATACCAATGTGAACATACAGAGTAGATTTATGTTTTGTGAAAATGTATCGTTCCAAAATAAATGGTAGACAAGTAAATTTCTTATCACCTACGAGCAGTAATTAATAGCATGTCTACAACACAACTGCTTTGGGAACAGGTGAAAACAAGTCATTCTTAGTGTAAAGACAATGAAACTCATGCTTTTTACATTTGTATGAAAACCTGAATTTTTATGAATTTAAGCACACTACTGTATACTAGTGATGATCTTATCTGTCCTGCCAGTTTATTTACATTTGAACACAAACTTGAAATAAGGGCTTAATCATTGACATAATACTTTTAATAACACAGTAAACAACCAGTTATAAAAAATGTTATTTTGGCAATCTGATATATAATTCATCGTAAATAAATCCATTTTCAAAAAATTATATGATCTGTCAAGAAGGTTCCTTAAAAAAAAAAACATATACAGTGTTTTAGAAGACATGGAAGTATAGCTTACTTTCTTGAAATCACAACAGGAGCCAGAAAAGACATCTGGGCAGCAAGAGGCCAAGGTTTTTGAACAGAGTTAGCCCCATCTCCACTCTTGGCTGTTCTTTTTTTTTCTCGAATACAATTTTCTTAAATTCTGCCACCTGTACATAATCTCATCAACTGTAATAAATGAATATTAAAAGTTTAAAAGCATTGTCCCAAACTGTTTACAAGGCAAAATTAGGAAATGTTTTAAGTGAGATATTGCATTAACTGGAAGACAATTAGGTAAAGTTTTTAGAACTTAGTTCAAAGCAGTAAAAGTTAAAATATTAAGATAATTATCATTACTTGAGAAAAATGGGAATGCTAAATATAATAACCATTATTCTTTTCTGGGTTGACTAATTAAGTATAGCAAGGGGTTATTCTTTCCTTTTGTTCAAAATTGGTCATTAAGTATACAGGTTCCAAATCATCAAAAATTATTTAGAAAAATAAAAACATGTTTTATTGTTATTAATAGTATTTTTATTCCAATTGATTAGAGAGTGCGCGAATTTATAAAGTTTGTGCGATTTATTTTATTATATGAGGCAATAAACAGTACCTTTCTTTTTATGAAGAGAAAAAGTTAAGAAGGAAGACAAAAATTACATTAACGCTTTTGTTCATGTTTTGCTTTCACTACTTTTAATTTCATTGCTAACTTTATAATACAAATAGATATATTATCTGAGATCATTGATATCAGTAATTCAGTTAATACTCCGGATTCAAAATCTAAACACAAAAATGTAGAAAAAAGAAAATTACTTACCATTCCGATGGAGACGATCCGCAATCATCATCCACGCGCATTCTTTTTTTATTTTATTTTTATATTCCTTAAGTCTGTTATCCCATATAACGGGATGTCGCTGGATTTCAGCAATTAGACTGCAATCGTCGCTCATATCTTCAGCCATGTTGTTTATTGAACTTAGCGCGCAAGCTGCTGATGATGATTTGAAATACTCTCCTGATTGGTCGGTTCCATGTGTCGACTAGCTCCGTTTTGCGTGAAGTTCAGATTTTTCAACTGGGCCCGTAGTGACGAAAAACTGGTTTTTTCTAGCTGACCGGCTGTGTTGTTTGCGTCGGATGTGTTCGTTAGTTCCGATATGTTCCAGTGTGAACGGCGCTTAAGAGCGTCAACCCGTCCATTCCCCTCCGCGAAGTTGACGTTCTCAAAGAAAGATCAAGTATCAAGGAAACACCTGCTTTTATTTGTCTGCTTTTATTTATCAAGTACACCTGCTTTTATTTATCAAGGAAACACCTGCTGTCTTTAGCAAAAATTTTGTCTAAGATGGCTGCCCCTATCTAATTTATTCTGGCCCTTATTTTGGCGCAAAATTAGACCTTCTGAATTTTTTTTTTTTTTTTTCTATATTTGTTTTCAGTGTGAAGGCACTTATTCTTAAAAGCTTTTTTCGGCTTAACAAAATTTTTTACCGTATTAGAAAATTCCCTCTTTTGATGATGACAATTTACTCTTCAGATGATGTGGAGGTAAAGGCGTTTATGCCTAAGAACTCCGTTACACGAACTTCCTTGATCCTTGATCCTTGAGCCACCGCTAGCTCAATAAATAAAGGTGATTTAAATAATAAAATGTTAATTCACATGTCAAAGATCTCTTTGTACACAACATTTCTTGTGTAGATCTTTTCATCATTTTTTAGCTCGCCTTGCAGAGCACCATCCATTATTTTTAAATTTACGTCCGTTCTTTCACGAACTTTTGAACAGGCAACGTAAAGTTGACCGTGTCCAAATGCAGGTTCAGGTAAAAAAAATGCCAACACGCTTAGCGTTTGGCCCTGAGATTTGTTGATGGATGGTCATAGTAAAGGCAAGTTTTACAGGAAATTGTCTACGTCTCAATTGAAACGGCAACCCTGTGCCGTGGCAACTTCACCCCATTGGCTAGTACAGTTACGCAAGCAACCAATAAACTATCGGCGACAAACAGCCACTTAATTCGCATATATATATGGGGGGGAAGTACCATCATCTCCTCCGAAATGGCTGGCTGCCGAGCTTAGCGAAGCACACAGTTGGATTCCGCAGGTCCGTGGCACGCTATTTTGACCATTCGCGTCTTCGTGGGACTTTAATTAGCCGAAATATTAATTAAAAACTATATTTCCCCTACGTTTTCCCTACATTGTCCACTTTCTTTCTTGGGTTTTCCCTGTTAGAGAGATTTGGCTACATGCCAAATTCTTTTTTCTCGAGTATTTACGGAACGGCGCCGAGTTGAAATTCGAGGCGCGTATTCTCGGATTCCAAAAAATTCTCCGAATCCATCGGTACCGTTCTCATCTTTGTATGAGTTTAATCGGCCGAGATATTAATTAAAAACTGCGGAAACGTTAATTTCCGCGCTCATTTTTCCGAGTGACAACAATAAACTATCGGCGAGAAACACTTAAGCCGCTTATAAAGATGTTCCTCGCATTGTGAAATAACGACGGAACCTAGGTCAATCAAATTTTTAATAACGTATTCCTCCACCCGAGCATATGCCCGTAGAAACCCGAATTTTAAGTTTCGAACTTTATACTGTAAAGTCATTGGGTTATTTTGAAGCAGGAGACGTGAAAAATATGCAACACCCTCGCCGGGATTCGAACCCTGGACCTCTCGAATACGCGTCGAGTATGCTTTCAGTTACACTACGAAGGCATGCGAAATGGAATGACCTTATAATATTTCATATTTTGTAAAATTTTAATGAACTTTTAATTAACAAATTCAACGATTTGAAAGTAAGCAGTGGCGTCACCGGAGATAAAACACTTTTATTTCCGGCAACCGGCAAGCGTGAGGGTGTATCAGAAATTCTAATGATATGCTGTTTTTAAATATTTAGTGATTTAGCTGTTCAATTGAATTTTATGCGCTATAAGTGCGAAGAACATGATATTTAATAAATGAATAGTTAGTTAATAATAAAAAAGGACAAAAAAAAAAAAAAGAGCGCTTTGCAAGACATTTTTCTAAGAAAACTGAACATTTATATGATGAACTGAGAAAACACTAAATAAAATAGAAAAATAAATGCCTGCACTTTAACAAAGTTTGCGTCAGGAATTCTAAATATATGCTGCTTTTAAAATCTGTGTAATTTTGCTCTTGAATTGTATATGGGGGAAGTGCCAAGAAAATAATGCTTAATAATAAAGCTAAAAGAGAAAAAGAAATGGGTTAGCAAGAGTGAGTTTAACAGCAGATTGGTAGACTGTGAGCTCAGCGAGAGAGTAAAAAAAACCTTAACAAACCATTTTGGGCAACCTTGAAAATCTGAATCCTTTTTCTTTTAATAATTAGATTGTCCTAGCTGTTTCATATTTTGTTTTGTGTTTGCCAGAAGTGTTGAATTAATTCGGTATTTATCTTTAACCCGCTGAAACACCTTGAAAGATCGACTGTGATAATAACACTAATTTCTTATCGCGTAACTTGTTGCGTATTATTATATTCCTTATCGCGTAACTTTCTTATCGCATAAAGAGGAACGTTTTTGGTCGTCAGAGACAGAGAACAAACAGGAAACGCAGTGTCATACTTCTCAAGCTCAATGAAGTGCATTATAAAAAGTCTATTGTTCAAATTCACAGAATTATTTTCTACATTCGTAATCATAATATTTTGTAATGACTGATTATCCGCCTAGACGGTAGTGGTCAGGGTAACCGACTACGATACCAAAGGGCCTGGGTCAGTACCACCTACATAGGTCATACTACACCTATGTAGGTGGTATAGACCGTGTTCGAATCCGGAAGCAGACATGGTTGTAACTATCCGTCCCCTTCACTTAAAATTCGCAAGCGCGCTTTACTCAAAATTCATTGATAAATAATTATTTTATAAAAAAAGTATGCGACATCCACATGCAAATTATAAAGTGCAAAGTTGGAAAGTTCGTGTTTGTTGTTGTTTGACTAATGCTCACTTGTCTGATCTATAGTCAGCCCAAGTCCATGAAATGCCTCATGGGAAGGAGCGATAGATTACACTTGCGGTTAGCAACCGCACCATTCAGGTGACAGTGCGATTTAGCTCAGTTCCACCCCTAGTTTTGATGGAGAGCACGCGGGGAGAGGGGTCCGAGGATCCTCCATCCGTCTTCCCCTACCATCAACCTCTCGAGAGGACTTTCGGATCGCCACATATTTAGAGTGCCCCCACGCTGTATGGACGCTATACATTTACAAACATCTATGCCTTCTTCGAAATTCGAACTCGGGCTTTTCAGCATGGCAGTCAGCGACGCTAACACTATACCAGCTGAGCGGCTGTATAGTTTGTGTTTCGTGTATTTTCGCTCCGAGGAAACGAGTTTGCCTTCTGTGAAAGGCTGATTGAATCTGCGTGTGAAATATCAGTCGTCATTTATGTTGCACCCTTAGCTGTGATTTTTGTGATGAAAATGCGGTATGAATTTTTTTTGGCTTGTTTCCAGGCTTGTGTTCCATCGACAAATCCTCAATCATTAAGGGAGGGAAGAATTTTCGCATGCAAACTTCCGCTGTAGCTGTATAGGGGGGAAATCTTACCCCCAGTCGCAACCCCATTCCTGCACGTGCTACATTTACAAGGGCTTCGAATTTCTAAATGTTTTGCGCTACGAAATTTCGGCAGGAAATCACAACTAATACTCGTATATACGTCCGAAGTGTTGACTTCTTGACATATACAAAGTGTTGACTTCTTAAGTGAAAAACCTTTGAATGCAGAAATTGAGAGTTGTGGAAGTCTTGTCTACTTACAGTAACTTTATAAGGTATTTTCTTCCTTCTTCGTAGTGTAATTGGAAGAATATTCGACGCGTATTCGAGAGGTCCAAGGAGGTTCGGGTTCCGGCCAAGGCATTGCACATTTTAGTGGCATCCGAACTAAAAGGGTCGTGAACGATAATTCGTCAACATCAGCATTTGCCGACTGTGTCTCCTAATTCCATGGTCGCCTATTAAAAGGAAGGGTATTTAAGGTATTTTCTCCTTCCGTCTGGTGTAATTCGAAGGCATATTTTACGCGTGTTCGAGAGGTCAAGGATTCGAGATCCCTCGACGGCACTGCACATCACATTCCTCACGTCTCCTGCTTCCCCCCCCAAAAAAAAACACTAATGTCTACAACTTTTATTATGCTGTTAGATATAAATTAGATTGCAGCGCCCATAGAGGTAAATTTTGTAATCAAGCTATGTTATCATGTAAATTATGGTTTGGTTTGGTTTATTTAGTTATGGCAAAGCACACTACGGCTATCTGCCTAAGGGAAGGGATGCCTTCGTGGAGGACTTTCTGAGGGAACTGGCTCGTATACACGTTACACATGGGAAAAACCAAAAAACCGCCCATGCAGCCAGCCCGTTTGGCGGGATTCGAACCTCGGACCGAACTACCAGTGTTCAGCGGCTTTACCGCTCGGCCGCTGGTGAGCGCCATGTAAGTTATGAGACACAACGAAGTTTTATTGTTTTGTGTATATGTATTTGTAATTTATTATTATTGTATTTATTTCATTAGGACGAAAGACCCGAAATCGAAAGGTGCCGCGAAAGGAGCACCTCAACCTGTAGGACCTCAACTTGTAGGCAAATCGATGCCCATTGGTGCCCAACTGCAACTGGTGCGAGCTGAAAACGCCTTCTTGAAGAATTTTGTGCGCAGAGCCCTTCAGAGTAAAGAGCAAGATATCCAGTTGTACAAGCACACAATGAGCTGTGTCCGCGAACTGTATGTAGCAGCTCTCCATAGGATTCAATCAGCTACACAAACGCTTGGTGCAGGGACATCATCTGCGTGAATTGGCTTGTAACGATTTTCAAAGGAAATAAAAAAAAATTTCTGTTCTTTCCAACATTAGTCCTGGAAGTTCTTCAAAATCTTGTTATCCTTCGTATACAAATCTTTCTTTCTTGTTACCTCATTACGTAATATTTTCCCTTTGAAAATATATTAAGGAATTTTTCTGAGATCTGTTTCTGGTTTCCCGATAGTCAAGTTTTATATGTGTGTAAAGGGTTAACTTTTTTAAAAATGTTACAAAAAAAAAAGGATGTGAACTTTTATTACATAAGTATCATATTGAAAAGCTATAATAGCTTAATAGCTATAATAATGTAATAAGCTGTAATTATGCTAACTGTTATGTCTTGTAGAGACATTAGGTATTTTCTGAAAGCAGGAGTGATGAAAAATGAGCAATGCCTTCGGCGAGAATCGAACCACGGACCTCTGGAATACGTGCCCAGCGTGCAGATCACCACACCATGAAGGCACTCTAAGAATTCGGGAGAACTACCTTATACACTCCCCCTTTCTTAAAGGGCGACTGGAGTTTTTAGGGGACCCAGTCGCCAAATTCTGGGTGCGAAGAATCGTCATCCACCACCCTTTTAGTTCGAACGCCACTGTAGAGTCATTAGGTTATTTTTAAAGCAGGAGTGATGAAAAATGAGCAACACCTTCGCTGGGAATCGAACCACGGACCTCTGGAATACACGCCCAGCGTGCAGACCACCATACCACGAAGGCACGCTAAGAAGGCAGGAGAAATACCTTATAATCTAGGCTCATAAAAGTCTTAAGGAACTTTAATACTTCTTGTTTATCTCTGACACGACCTATACATTTCAATATAAATAAATATCCATTATAAATAAACATTTTTATTAAAATATATACTTACTAAAATGATTGTTTTCAAAAATTTTCATTTTGGTCTCGAAAAAGTGAGAAGAAATATTCTTTACAAATTATCATAGTCATAAATATGATACAATTGCAAGTGTTTACATGAAGTTTTTGAGCAAGTCTTTTAAAGTTTTTTGGCAATATTGATCAGTCAGTATTATTAATAAATTTTCCTCGAATCGTCTCCATTATGCAGGAGTGACGGCGCTGGCTTGAAGATCGACTGCACATCTTTCACAGACAAATACCTTATCGAGACTGGGTTAAATACTCCTCGTGAGTCGTGTATCTTCTGCATACATTGCTCGCTAGTTTAATGTTCCATCTGCCTATATTTCGATCGCCATTTTCTTTCTCTTGCCGTAAGACATTTTAGAAGAGAGCAGTTTTCATATTATGCGTTACTTCACTGCATAAAGTTTAGTTGTTTAGTATCAGTCTAATTCAAAATTATCTCATACGAAGCGGAAACTATCGCACCTGCTTTTAAAAATTTCTTGAAGTTGTGCGTTTGCGCAAAATACCGCCATCTGATTGTTGGCTATGACAGAGGCTTCTGAATACTCAAAATTAAATTGTTTATGACATCATACCACTTCGCAGGGGAGTCTGCAGACTCAGTTAGTCACCCTGGCATCTCTCTTCTAAATGTACTTTCTTGCGCATTCAAAAATTAACAAAAATCCTTTATTCTAATACAGACTTGTCATCTTCTTCTGTAACATCGTCATAAAGTTCCAGACTATGAATTCCGGCCTGAATATTTTGCAACATCATTTCCTTTTTGGCCCTGTCCTCTCATATTGAGCAATATGAGAGGTTGAGCTCTCCTCAAATGAGCTTATCCATGTAGGCCACCCGTAGGGCATTCGCAACACAGATCTCCGTTATTTTATCCTGTGCATTCTTCAAGTAACGACTTTTTGGATCTTAGGCTTCACAAAGACTTCTTAGGCTTTGATTTCTCTCCATTCTATTTTCAATGTGGTCATTGATTTCTATGAACAAATCGTTTTTAAACGGCTTGTTTACTACAATTTCAAGAGTTTGTTGACATACAGTCATTCCAGAGAGAATCATTATTTGATCACTTCTTCTTTCAGCGAAGTTCTTCATGGTTTTAATGCTGTGAATGCTGGCAGCATCCCCCATTAGCACTACTCTTTGGCTACTTTTCAAAACAAAAGGTAGAAATAAATCGACTCACTTATTCCTGCTTGCCAACAAGAGCTTTCAGTCTCAAAACTAAATGCCTGAAACACATTCGTTTTCTTCTGTCTTGCCTTCAGAGATGATTACAAGGGGGCGGGGTTCTTTTCATGGAGACGAATTGCCAAAGTAATGCGTACTTGTTCGTAACCCGTAGAGGGAATGTATATCGCAGAGGCACTCATGTGATGAGTGGTAGTTTAAGGCTTTTGATACATAAATCCTATACTTTCTTCCAGTTCCTGTTCGAGAGTTCCTGCAGTCCTGTTTGAGAGTTGGTCCTTAGAGAAGTCGATGCCGTCAATGAAACACTTGAATGCAAATGCTCGTTTAATAACTTTAGTATCTTCTATTCTGAACAGTATTGTTAATCTTCTTAGGGACAGTTCATATCGCTGAAGGAAGCCATTCACCCAGTGTTGTGATGTTTTGAATTCGTCAGGTCATATATTTAGCTATAGTCAATGCAAGGTGAAGCTATAACTAATGCAAGATCAAATGCTTAGATATCAGCCCTACGAACAACCAAACACTTTGCTGTTCTGTCATCAATCCCTTCACAGATGATATGTTCTAATTCAGGAAATAATGGTTGCCTACCTGATTCATACTTATGCTTCTTGGCATTTTCCTCGTCGACTTACTGACTGAGGTTATTGTGCGATACCCCACTTTCAGACCATTCGTAGATTCAACTTCTTTGCAGAAAGCTGTAAGATTTTTGTCTCTGGAATCTTCCACAATTCCTTTTCTGTACTCGATGGAAGAGCTGTTTCTTTTTGCACTCATTTTATGAGCATTTAAATTTATTATTAAATCAAGTGTTAACTCTTTCGCATCGAAGTCGCCCAAAGCGCCCTAGCATTCAGACATCGGCTCGACGCCCGAAACGCCTGAATAATTTCCTACCCAGTGCTTTCCCCCATCACGTTACTGCATTACTCATTGCTTTCAGGTGTTGTTAAATCACACGTCAATCATTCTTTGTTGTCAGTTTCATTGTTTCCTTTGTTCCTTCCTTTCCTTTGCTTACTGTCAGTGTTTAGCTTTTGATGCCCGAAGTTGCAATCCCAGTGTCAAATCGTCGAAGAAAGAAGTTCTCGCTTTACTTAAGTAAGGTTATTGTTAGCGCTGTAGTATTCAACTTGTCATGGGGGAAGGAAAATCATTCCAGGAGAAATTCTTAGATACGGGCGTTTTCGATGTTTGGGAAATTGAGATTTTGTCCTCTCTCGATGCGAAAGAGTTAAACGTCTGTTGCTAACGAGACGTATTGAATAATGAAGACTCTAATTTGCCGCAACTATGTCTGTTTGTTTCAAATGTTCATATGTGTTGCGTCTACCCTTGGTCATTCGCAATAAGGCGTCCGTCTTACGGTTCGATCTTAACTAGCTTATTTTAGGACTAGGGCTTATATCAGGAGTACCCGGAAAAAAGTTTTGTGATGAGATGTTATTTTCGATTATTTGCGGTAGCGAAGGTGACTTTTAATACATTATTTGGAGACGTGTTTTTGCCGTTTAGCAATTTCTTTATTCTCTTTCAACTCAATTTGCCAATTTAATTTAAATAATATATCCTGCAATATTTTGATAATATCTTTGATAATATTTTGATCAGCTTTGTTGATCACAATATAGTTTTTGTGTTCATAATGGGGAAGCACTTGACGACTTGACGGCTATCTGCCTAAAAGGAAGATGCCTAAAGGGAAGATGCCTTCTTCGAGGACTTTCTAAAGGAAACTGGCTTTTAAACCCTTGGCTAAGAAAACTGGCTTATGAATACGTTACACGAAACCACAAATCGCCCAAACAGCCAGCCCGTTCTCCGGGATTTGAGAGCAGGGCCGAACTACCAGCGTTGTGCGACTTTACCGATCGGTCGCTCTTGGGCCTGTTGATCACAGTAACAGATGGCATTTATGTGGCCGCGGGCCAAGGAAGTTAGCCTTGACGGAAAGTGGGCTCCCAGGGAAGAGTCCTGTCTCAGGCTAAATAAGAAATGATTTTTCATATTTCGTATATAGGGCCATTCTTTGGCAATTCGATAACAATATCCGAATGATAACATTAACAGCAATCCTATTACGCCGAACGTACTGTATTTATCATTTCCTTAGGCCCTTTCATCGCCTAAGGAAGTGATTGCGCCTAAGGCTCCAATCACATTTACAGTATGGATTATGGCCGATGCTATTCGCACCAACATGAACCACGTATGCGCATTGGCTTGTCAGATTCATCAATTAAACCCAATCGAAAGGAACGGATTCTTCGTTCGCGAACTGCTGTAGTGAATCTTTTTTTTAAAAAAAGGCGGGTTTCTACCTTGGCGTAGTTTATCCTTTTTTAAGCGTTGGCGACTTTCAAAAGTTTAGAAAGGAAAATGGGTTCCTTTTCTTATAAAAAGAAGGAACACATTTCCTTTTATTAAAGTATATAGAAAAAAGAGCAAATTTTTATGTTCGCATTGCTTACCTTTTCCTGAACGGTTTGAATAGTTTAAATGTCTGATTTGGTGGGGGGGGGGGATAAAATCCTGTTTACATTTTTTGTACTTCTTAGAATACATTTAGCTTTAAAGATGTGTTTTTCGCAATCAAGACTTCAATTCATTCTTCTTTGAAAAATTTCGTCCGATAAAAGATACTCAAAATTAGACAGAGGATTTCTGTGTAGAAAATTTAGACATGAAATAAGTTAAAAGCGATTATATCAACTGTTAAATGAATTATTCTGTGTGTCTGCTTATTTGTTTTATGGAAATACTTGGCATTTTCAGGACACAAAAAGTGCTTCAAAGAACTTTGAAATATTAGTACAAACACATTAATAAATTAAATTGAAATAAATAATGGGATGTAATTTAAAAGACAATAATTTAATGTAAGAGATTTAGATTTAAATATTTGCACACCCAAATGATTTATCAGATTTTGTAAGGTTTTATTTCATAAATAACTTTGATTTTGAAATATAGCATTTGAACCTATAAACCTGTGTGGATCAAAATCGTAAAAACAACCTTGTATTTAGCGTAAGTATATTGAAACACTCAATCGATTTCGAGGGCAGCTAAAGGTTCCTCCTCATCAGGAGAAAGAAACACCTAGAAAGAAGAAAAATAAAGGGGAAGGAGTCTTAGAAACACGTGGTCCTTATCAGCACTGCACGTGGTTGTAACCGGATTTTTAATCAGAGTTGCACTGGCCGCCTACTTTTACTGAGCCAGGATATCTAATCAAACATGTAACACAAAGAACAAGAAAAATGGCGAAGTTAAAAATAGAGAGCGAGGGGCAAATGCACCTTCACGCTTAAAATCTGAACTTCGAATAATGAAACTGAAAAAGTGGATACTGAAAAAGTGATGAATATATAAGAATATTATCATTTTCAGTAAGTTTTCTTACTGAATAATAAATTCTGACAGTCCTATGCTATAAGACTAGGGTCTAAGTTTGCATAAAAATTCCTCTGTTAAATAGAATTTAAGTAATTTCTGTAGCCTTTTTGTCAACACCCTAAAGATTTTTTAACTATTTACTCGTCCTCGCTTGCAATTAGACCCATCATTAAATCCCTATTTTATCTAATAATTTCCTGAACATTATCATGTATATAGATTAACCTCGTCTTTTTAACTGATAATTATTACTTACAAATTATTCTTTTTCTGGTGAACTATTAACAACATTCGCTCTCACTACCGCCTGCCTTACGGAAATCGGCGTAAAATGCTGGTACCTGGGCTGATTTTGTGCATACACGAACGTAGGTGGTGTGAATCAAAGCTGTATATATAATAGCTTTTGAAACAGCTTTGGTGTGAATAGCCTGTTAGCTATTCGCACCATCGGTGCGATTAGCCACTGCGATGGATTATATATCATTTATCTTTCAATAATTATTCTCCAAAATGCAGATATGAGAATGAAATACATAGTAAGTACATTTACTCTTATCTAAACAGTAGAAACCTTCTTCAAAGGTTCAAAGGAACAATCTTATCTTATTTATTTAAAAAAAAAAAGAGAAAAAAAGAAGAAGAAGAAGAGAAAGAGATAAGCATATTTATCAGCGCTAGGCAACTTAACTCGTTCTTTACGCTGCTCGACAGCTAACGAGAAACATGGCATGTCGTGTCTTGATCCGGTCTCAAAGGGTAAAGTATTTTTCAATGTAAAATTTCGCGTTATGTTTTTCCGCGTCTAGATTTTATTTGTTTTGTATAATGTTGTATGAAATTTGCTTTTACGTGAGGAATATGCTTACATAAAAGAAAGGAAAACGAACTGATTTTGACCTCTGTATCCAAGGGCATCTTTTGAGCGACCGGATTCATAAGTTTTTCGCGCTTTAATTTT
The DNA here is from genome assembly GCF_044657685.1 of Stegodyphus dumicola. Classification (NCBI taxonomy): domain Eukaryota; kingdom Metazoa; phylum Arthropoda; class Arachnida; order Araneae; family Eresidae; genus Stegodyphus; species Stegodyphus dumicola. The sequence goes on along the minus strand of NC_140773.1, from coordinate 222,555,653 downwards.
AGTGCAGACAATTTGTGTTTAAAATATCCCTTTAAAAAAAAAAAAAAAGGTCTCCTTAGTAACACCAGTAAGCTCTAGACTATTTTTGGTTTAGTAAATAATTACCTCCTTTAATGTACAATTTGATTTGTACGGGCATTCGGCTTGTATTATTAACTAAATTTAAAGGCCACTATCATTTATTTTTTTCACTTACGACTTTATACATACATTTTTCATCCATACCTTTATGCATACCTTTTTAAATGTGCAATATCTTAATATTGGAAGGTTACGAATTAGAAAATGTCCTAATAACAATGTTTTCTTTTGTAATAATTTAGAAATTATTTATTGTACTTAGTAAATGTGTAATAATACTAAATTAAGTGTTATTAATTAAATTGATCATTTTGACTTTTTGAATCATTTTGAGTCATAATATATTTGGAGTATCATCTACAAAAATTTGTGTTTTATCATCAGGATACGGTATTTATATGTAACATATGTTAATGTTCTCCTTTTGGCTGTGTGTACATATATAAAAGGAAGAATTGATGTACTGTTAGAAATGATGCAAAACTATTTTTTTATGAGTATATAGATAGTATATTTCTAATTTTTTTATTACTTATTAAGGCTAATATTCAGTTATTGTTGAAAGGACAATATATATGCAGTATGTAAATTTAGAGTAATGTATTACATTTTTATATGCTATCATCAATCATATTTTCACTTAATGTTCATTAAGGAGGTATTAGATACTTTTAGAAAGACATTGCGGTAAAGGAATAAATCATGTGCATTATAATTTAATTTTTTACTCACCTCCTTTTTTTAATATTCGTGTACTCTTGTGATAAGGTACTTAAGACATTATTTTTTTTCCCACCTGCTATGTACAGTTTTTCATTGGTCATTTTCTCATGTGCATTCACATATACGTTATTACAAAAGTACTCCCACAATGCATGGCAAATGCATAATGGAGAAATACCAAAATATTTAAAAAATTTATTCTTGGATTATAATCTAATAATGAGTGTATTAAATATCATTAGATATATTTCTAGAATGGAAATCTAATAATGACTGTATTAAATATCATTGGATATATTTCATGAATGAATGTTTTCAGAATAGTAAAATTGCATTTTCCTTGAAGTACTATATTAGCAATCAAATGATAAATGCATTAAGGTAAAATTTTTTGGGGCAGCTATGCACACTTTCTTTTATCTTTTTTCACTTTTTTTTTACTTCCTTGTACGAAGTAAAAAGGAAGTATTGTAATCGCGAAAAGTTTCAGGCAGCATATTTCAACGAAAATATCCATTTTGACCGCTATCGAATGCAATTTAACGATGTTTTTGTGTGATATCTGTATGTAAGGACAGAATAAAAGGCTCATTTCCTCCAAAAAAATTATAAAACTGCTTTAAAATGAATTCTGAAGAGAATTTTTCGTGGCATCTGTACGTACGTATCTCGCATAACTCAAAAACGAGTAGCCTCAGAACGTTGAAATTTTGTATATAGGACTGCTATAACATGTAGATGTGCACCTCGTATTTTGGTTGCAATCGGCCGCACCAAACGTATATAAATACTATATTTATATATATATCCACTCTGTTACTCGGCACAGTGATCTCAGTTTCTTTACTCTTATATGTTTGTAAATTGTACATTTTTTGCTTTAAAAATGATTGAATTATGTTGTTCTTATCTTCTGGTTAAAGTTTTTATGCCTTTTGTAATTCTGGAAGCAATATTTGTACAATTATCAATAATTTAAAAGCTGTTTAAGTGCGGTTAAATTTTAAATAACATGGTGGACATATTTGTTTACATTTGAAACAGCAGAATTGTAGATTTGTTGCCAATCTAGAGAGACTAAGCTTCGGAACAACAAAAATAACGCCTTCATTTATTATTGCGAATTAAATCATGCTTTATCCTTTCTGGAATTTTTTCGAGGAAATAAGTGTTTAAGATTTACTTAATTTTTAATAATTAGTAATTTTTAATACAGATATTTTGAGCTTTTATGTATTTTTGTCGTGTCGCGAAGTGAAAACTGAATTAATTGAATGAGAAGTACTCAATCGTCTGGGAAAAACTGTTTCTTTTTTGTTTCGTTAGCTTAATTTCTTTTTTACATCGTTCTAGCTTTTTTATAGTATTTGAAAAGAACATGTGGCAATGATCAGATAATTCTTTAAATGATATACATTTTGTGCATTCTCAGTTATATGAATTAAATATAATACTGTTAAGTGAACCTAGTGCCAGAGTGTCGCTATGTTAAACAAATAGAGTGAATTTTAAAGAATGCCTTTATTCTATTATGGTTTATGCGCTGTCGGCGAAGTAGATTTAATTAAATGCAATAAGTTTAAAAGAAATGCAAGAAACAAATGCGTATAATTTAATATTCCGTACAAGGAAGTCATGTGGTGTACACATCAGATTTTTTTTTAAGAGTTCGGATACAGAATTTTATTACATGTTGTTTCATGTTATCCATACTTACCATTTCAAAACTGATATGGTGGTGATGTAATATTTAAAAATATATTTGTGGTATTTTAAATTATAGAGTTTTAAAACTTGACTCCAAATAGGTTAAAAGTATTTATAAGCTTCTTTTTTCAATTTTTAAATTTCTTCAAGCATTTTTAGAAGTATGAAATATATTTTATGGTAAAACAATAGAAATCTTACATATGCATATAACATGTGAGATGGAAACAGGAATTTGGTGATGATCCTAACCTGGCGTTTAGAAAATGAGGCCATTATAATAAAGAAATTTCGTGATTATTTTTCTAATACTACAAATTCATTAAACATCATCTGCATAATGAATTCCATTTTTTAATTATGATTTTGAAGATTATTTGGACATGAGCAGTAGTTCTATTGTACTTACTGATATGTGAGGTTTTCTAGTTGTTAAATATCATTCTACATAAATAATTACTTTATTGCATTGTGGGAAAATTCTTTATTTAAAATTGAATTTGTAATGAAATAATTAAGCTGAATTTTTCATTTTTAGCATTTTAGTACAAAAGTCATTGAAAGCATACGTTTTTTAACCAGATGTAATCTTTTTATAAGACCTTTGTTTGAAAATTATGTTTTAGGCCTTGTCACCCCTTGACCCATTTGTACAGTCAAGATGTTTTCACATATCTCCTCTTGCATCTGTTGCACATAAGGTATGTTCATAATTTTTATTATAAAATATCTTAAAGTAATTGCTGTTATGTCTGTGCAACGTATTTGTCTATTAAGTTTTGGTTTATCAACACTGTGTTTAATCATTCATTTAAAAAAATATATATTTCAGTTTTAAAATGAGCATTATTTAGTAATGAGCTTGGTAATTATTGTATGTAAAATGAATGAATGAGAAACTTTATGAAAGAAATAAATGAAAACATGTAGGTTAATAAAATTTTAAACATGGACTGTGATTTTTTTTACTATTCTATTATTCTAATTAAATTTGGGAATTCCTTTGTTTTGATATAAGTGCATAAAGGTTAGTATCTGGTTGTAGCAAAAGTTTTGTGCCAAGAAACATTCTTAATAAATTTAGAAAGAAAAACATGAAAGCAGTAACTTCAGTGCAGCTAGTAATCACCACTGAAATCTATGATTTTCTGCCAAAATTTTGGTAGTTTTTGAAAGCCTTTGGGTCAGAAACTTGGTGGCCACTAATCCAAAAACAGATCATCCTCATTTTGGATGTTATGTGCAAAATGGAAGATAGCACTTGCAAGATGTGGTTGCAGATGTGAAAAAAAGGTAAGTCTGAAAGAGCGATGGTGACCTTTCAGGGCTATATTGTGGGTGTGGCAAAAGATTCTGTTCAAGTCCGTAGAGTCCACCCAGTGAATGCAGACACACATTATCTTGATGGGACATTATCTTTTTGTTTCTGAACTCAGTTCAACCTTTTTCCTTGATAGCAGCATCAACATGGGCTAGCATCTCGCTGTATACCTTTCTCTCAATGGTTTTACCTTTTTTCAGATACCCTTTGTAGATAATATCATGGGAATCCCACTTGATACGAAGCATGCTTTTTGTTAGTCAAATTGCACTTTGCGATGCTGCTGACAGGCTCAATGGTCACAGACCAATCCCCTTTTCGACCTGTATTGTTGATGTAAATCCACTTTTCGTCAGATCTGGCCAGAATTTTTTCCTTGCGTTGATAGAGCAAATAAGTGCAGGCTCAAACACATTTGTCTTTATCTGCTTGAGTCTACTCATGCACACCCAGTGATTGAACTGGTATGTCAAGTTTATGCGATGCATAATGCTACTAATGGACATAGCACTAATGGCTAACTGTTTAGAAAGGTCTCGAGTGGTTTCATACTGATCTTCTTTCACAAGTTCTCGTAGGCGGATCTCATCAACATCAATAGGCCAACCTGAGTGCTCTGTTTCTTGAATCTCATAGTCCTTTTTGAACTTTTGGTACCAAACCTCCACAGTGTCATATGATACAACATTAAAGGTGTGCACATGATTTGTGGGACATTCTGTAGCCGATGTTTTGCATCACAACTGGAAGTAAATGATTTTTCTTATTTGGTAGCATGATAGTTCCATTTTAGATACCTTGTACTTAATAATGACAATATTTTTTATAAATTTCACAACAGAGTCCTCTAAAGCAAGTCTCTTTCAAATTCCAAAAATCATGACAAAATATGATTAAACATGCCAACACGAACTGTTCACACAGGCGATATTTGCGGTGGTGGAAAACTTTTGTTAAAACCCAATATATTATGCATTATAGATTTTTTTCAAGTGAAATATTTTAGGGAAGTTTCTGATTATGCAAGTACAGTACCAATAACAGTAAAGTCTTTAATCCGGAATGATCTATAATCCTTACCTCAAAGCTACAAACTTTCTGCGCATGTTTATAATATGTTTACGCATGCACATTTAATGTATAACAGATGGTATAAGCTAGGCTAAAATTATCTATTTCAGTTAATGCTACAGATTGCGTTGTTTCTTAATCTTCTAATTGAATCCAGCTTATTATTTTTTGCAGACTGTTAGAGCAATTTTATAAAAAGTAAGTTTGATCTTTCGATTATGTCAAAAAGAGTTTCCGATTCTGGAGCTGCCAAAGGATTACAAAGCGAAAGCATGTTTCGATGTACCGTTTCCGATAGTGAAGAAAGTGACAGAGAGGTTATTGGAAACGAAAAAATTTTGATTCCCAAGTTGGTCGGTATTCTCGACACAGCAATTACAGGACTTGAACAGTGGAACTGAACGAGAAATTATGTCTGTTTATAGAATTAAAGAGAAAGTATTAGCACAAAAAATGAAGCAACTTAAAACAACTTACATTAAAAGAAATGTTTAATAAAGTAAACTAATAAATATTAAGCTTTTTTTTTGTAAATTTGTGTAAAAATGTATTTACAGTGTGTGTGTGGGGGGGGGTCATAAACTTTGTTTTACTTACTTTACATTTTTTATTTAAATATAACTCCTAAGTAACCTAATACTGGCAGAAAATTAAAAAGTATAAACTAAATTTTCATATATTTCCAGTCCATTTGAGCAGCAGTGTATTTCTGAAAAATATTTTTGCCAGGATTTTGATGAATTCAAAAACAATTTTCTGATATTTAGAAGGGTTTGCTCTGAGCATATTGTTCAAAAAAATTTCAAAATTGTATTTTTGATGAAACTTTGGCTATTTATTTACCTTGAAGAGAACTTTTCTTAGGTCTTGGAGTATCATTATATAAAGCTGGTGTTCTAAAATGTGATGAATTAAAGTATCCCAAATATGTTCATTTGGTTTCCATTTTTTAGCAATCCAGATTTTCCAAATATTTAGGAATAAGTATCATTTGATGATGATTGAATTGTCTAATGTTAAGATTACCAAAGGCTTAAGAGAATTTTGCTTGCAATTTCTTTGGATATGCTTGCAATTTTGGCCTTATTTTTTTTTTTAGACTAAATTTTTTAGACTTTTAGACTTAGGTTTAATTATTTTCAAGCATTGTGATTGCTGTTCAATTAACAGTTTCTGTCTCTCTTCAAAGAAATGTCTTCATGCAAAGAAAGTAATCAAGAGTGTTTGTTCCTTAAAACCTATTAAAACTAGATACACAAGTGATAATTCCTTGACTGTTTCTTTCTTTAATCAAAATATGCTTGATATTCACAATATTCTAAAAGTTGTTACATGTGTATTTTAAAAACTTTGTTTTATATTCATATTTCAGGTTGCTATGAGCAAGTTTGATAAGGATGCCCATGTCCCGTATGAGAAACTTACCAAAAATTTGGAAATTGTTCGAAATAGGTAATTATGGAATTTTTATTATAATGCAGTTTGTTTAGTATGCATTGATAATTAATAATGATCTGACTTGTAAACTTTATTTGGTAAATGGACTTTTTTTTTTTTGTAAACTGTGGAAATATTTTCTGAAGTGTTTTTTTGTTTATTTCATTTTAAATCTAATTATCTGTATATATAACATACACTGGTGTAAGAAATTAAGAGAATTTTCATATTTGATATACAATATTTAGAACTACTGGACAGATTTTAATAAAATTTGGTGTGAACACAGGTTAATATATTACAAACAAAATAAACATTTGACAGTTATAATAGAGACATATGTTCATGTGTAACACTCATAGGAGTCTGAAGATCTTAAACAGCTGTTGCAGAAGACACCAAAGAAATGGGTTAATAGGGGGTATCGTCCCGTCTTACAGGCTTGCAGCGTAATGTCATACTGGAAATAAGGCAGTTTATCAGTGCCTGTGGCAGTTGGACCCACTCATTCAGCCCTCCCAAAGTCCTGCTATGCTGCCTCAACGTGGCGGGGGGGGTGTCACTGGGCGGAACGGGCGAAGTACGTCGGGAGCATAGCTCCTGGTAGGGCCACCCTAGGCGTGAAGGCCGTTCCAACATGCCCAGCTAAAGCATAGCAGGTGAAGAACCCTCGGGATTGCCGTCTTGGTGATCGGGTATCACACTCCCGGGGCCCCAGTGACCTTTGCTCCTCTCTTTCCTCTCCTCTTGTCTAGCTCTCTCTCCTATTTTTCTCCCTTGTGGTTTCCTCTACTGGAGGTTGGGGCTCACTGTGAGATGCAGCTACTACTCTTGGTTTCTGTCTCACCATGGTGAGAATACCGCCTATGCGTTTGCCGTGCATGGTGACCTGTAGGGTGGGAAAGGAGGATCCTGGCAGTTGAGGGGCGAGGTACTGTCCCCAACACACTGCTTTGGCCTCTGCTTCTACTTAAAACGGGAGGCACTTAGCTGTCCCCGCTAGTGTCAATCGGCTGGCCACTAGTCCTATTGATCAGTGGCTAGGGGATAAGCTCTCGGAAGTCTCCGCTTTTGGGAAAGCCGACTGTGGGGGCTTCAGTTTGCGTATAGGCCCGGCTAGCCCTAACACAGGAATCTGTGTTCCCTTGTTGGGCTCCATGGTGGGTGGGGCGGTCGGGCCCGAAACCTTCTCTCTTTTCAATATGAATACTTTAACTTGTTCTCCTAACCATATGGATACGAAAAATTCTGGAGCTGCTAAAAGAATTTGTACTTCGACCTTAATTAGTACAAACAAATATCCAAAGTTCTTAGTTATCACTGGTGAGCTAGAAAATCTATCACCATTCTTCATCCATAAGCATACTGCGGCCTCAGTAGGCGAGCCAAAACACATAAAAAAGCTCCGTTCAGGATCTCTGCTCATCGAGACTACATCTGATGCACAATCTTCCTCTCTCCAAAAAATGACCAAAATGGGAGAACATTCTATTACTGTATCCCCACATAAGTCTTTGAACACGTCAAGAGGTGTCATTTCGGAAATAGACTTGATATCAGTCTCTGAGGATGAACTTTCAAAAGAACTCGCCGAGCAAAATGTATGTGGCGTCCGCCGAATAAAAGTCCGTAGAGACGGGTAACTCGTCAACACAAAACATCTTATTCTGTCTTTCTCCTCTCCAGAGCTACCGAAAGCCATTAAGGCAGGTTACCTAAATTGCCCCATCAGACCTTACGTGCCGAACCCACTGCGCTGCTTCAAGTGTCAACGGTTTGGCCATGTGAAGGGCGCATGCCGGGGAAACCTGGCATGTGCTCGCTGTTCTGCAGGAGGTCACGAAAGTCAGGATTGTGTAGCTGATCCAAAATGTGCAACCTGTCATGGCAATCATCCAGCATACTCACGAAACTGCCCTAAGTGGAAAGAAGAGAAAGAAATACAGCATATTAAGACTACAAGAAAAATCTGCTATCCTGAAGCTAAGAAACTTTTTAGCACGGGTCAGTCAAAAGCAAATGTCTCCTATGCACAAGCCACTAAATCATATCGGTCAATAAGTACACAAACATCGCATAGCACACAGAAGAAGATACCTGAACCAAAAACAAATGACAAAGAAAAAGTCTTTCTTCTACCTCCTCCCAAACAGACGATAGAAAGTCGAGAAATAAAAACACAAGAAACAGAGTTCAAAAAAGAAAATCAAAAGCTCAGAAAAGAGAAGCTCAAGCCGAAGCTCTATTGAAGGGACCTTTTCAGACTTTATCGAATCTGAGATGGAAACAGATGGAGGCGGAGATCTCTCGAAAAATGTTCTACCTCACAAAACAAAGAAACAGCATCGAAGCAATAAACATTCCTAATGGCTACTCTCATTTCGTGGAACTGCCGGGGCTTCTATCAGGGTATTGATGGCATTAAGCAACTTATTAATAAATATCGACCTATTTGTATAGCGATACAAGAGACATTCCTCAAACCTGGTAATTTTGCAAAGCTACATAGGTACTCGATGACAAGAAAGGATAAGACATTCAGTGAACGCACAAGTGGTGGTGTCTGTCTACTCACCTCAATTAATTGCCCTTCGAGTGCTCTCCCTTTGGATACTCCTCTCCAAGCAGTTGCAGTACAGTTGAGCATTCGAACACTGACTACTGTCTGCAGTATTTACATCCCGCCTAATGAGAACATTAACTTAAGAGATTTAGAGGATCTAATTGCCCAATTACCAGCTCCGTTTATTCTAGTCGGTGATTTCAATGGACACAATCCCTTGTGGGGTAGTAAAGACACCAACCCACGAGGAAAGCAAATTGAACAGCTACTCCACGACCACTCTCTCTGTGTCCTTAACAACACAGAAAGCACATATTTTCATCAGCCAACAAGGACCTTCCATTCCATTGACCTTGCTATTGTTTCTCCACAGCTTTTGCCCTTTTTGTTTTTTTAATGTCGAGAATTATCTATATAATAGCGATCATTTTCCTATTATCATAAGCATTACAGGAAATAGGAGTGTGTTTATACCTAGAACACCACGCTTTTTGTTGGACAAAGCCGACTGGGACTCTTTCTTACATTATGCTCTTTTTACTGAAGAAATAATAAAGAATTTGCACATTGATCAGGCTGTGAAGATCATTACAGATAAAATTATTCAAGCAGCTGATATATGTATACCAAAAACGTCTGTAAAACAGCCAAAATACCCAAAGCCCTGGTGGAATCCTGAATGCCAGGATGCCATCAGAAAACAAAGAAAAGCTTGGAGCATTTTTCGGCAATATCCTTCAGAATCAAATCTCGTAATATTCAAAAGGGCTAAAGCAAAAGCTCGGCAGGTGCGAAGGAAAAGTCAGAAGAATTCTTGGATCTCGTATGTGTCTTTGATTAGCTCTTCAACTTCAGGTAAGAAGGTGTGGGAGAGAGTCCGGAAAGCGTCCGGTATCTATAAAGAGCACACACTTTCCATTTTAAAGGCAAGTGGTGAAACAGTTACTAGTAGGGAAGAAATTGCCAACGCTATTGGACAGTAGTAACTACCCTCTTGAATTTCTTTCCGCAAAAAAAATGCATTGAAAAACAACTAATTAATCTCAACTCTCCCAATACTGAACCATATAATCAGGATTTTACTGTGCTTGAACTGAAAAGAGCTCTGCTGCAGACAAAAAATTCATGTCCTGGTCCAGATGATATTGCCTATCCTATGCTGAAACATCTTCCTTCCAAGTCATTGGCAACCATCCTCTTTCTCTTTAATAGAGTATGGAAGGAACAAGTCTTTCCAAATGACTGGAAAATAGCTTTTGTCATCCCCATTGTTAAACCAGGAAAAGACCCTACTAATCCGTCGAATTACCGTCCCATCGCCCTTACTAGCTGCCTCTGCAAACTCTTTGAAAAGATGGTCAACACTCGTCTGGTTTATTATTTAGAGACAAATAACTGTATCTCCCCTTATCAGAACGGTTTTAGAAAAGGAAGAGCAACTATCAATAATATCCTACTCTTAGAAACAGGTATCCGTAGAGCGTTCGTTAGAAGAAATCATTATGTTTCCATTTTCTTTGAAATAGAGAAAGCCTATGATACCACCTGGAGATACGGTATCCTTCATGACCTATATAACAATGGTTTACGAGGAAACATGCCGATATTCATCAAACATTTCCTACAGGATCGGAAGTTTCATGTGAAGATAGGCGATACACTTTCTGACATGTTCCATCAAGAAGAGGGCATTCCGCAAGGAAGTGTATTAAGTGTTACATTATTTAGTATAAAAATTAATTCTGTTTTAAAACAACTGCCTCTAGCAGTCCAGGGTATGCTCTATGTCGATGACCTGCAAGTCAGTTGCCAGGGAGAAGACCTGAAAGACATCGAATGTAAATTGCAGACATCTCTCAATAGAATTGTTAAATGGTCACAGGAAAATGGTTTTAGATTCTCTACTCAAGACTGTGTGTGTACATTTCTGTCGAAAGAAAATTCTTCACCCTGTCCCCGAACTTTATCTGCAAGATGTGCTGATTCCTGTAGAAAAGGAAATAAAATTCCTAGGAATGATATTTGACCATAAGCTTACGTTCCTCCCCCATATTACATATCTAAAAAAGAAATGTTTAAAAACTATGAATATTCTGAAAGTACTGTCAAATACTTCTTGGGGTGCTGATCGAAGCTCAATGCTTCTTATATATAAAGCTCTCATTCGTTCGAAACTAGATTATGGATCAATCATTTATGAGTCGGCAAGGCCTTCAGTATTAGCCAAACTTGATCCGATACATCACCATGCACTTCAGATATGCACTGGTGCCTTTAGAACTTCTCCAGTGGGAAGCTTATATGTGGAAAGTAATGAGACCTCCCTGCGGTTAAGACGCGAAAATCTTTGTTTTAAGCATTATTTCAAAGTCTTATCACATACGGAAAATTCTACGCGGTCAAAATTGCTTAATGACCAATACTCCCGTTTATATCAGGCACGACCATCATGTGTCCCATCTTTCGGCTTGATGAGTGCTTTGGTGGAGGAGTATAATTTGTCTAATATAGATATACAGATGGAGGATTTTTTTAGAATTCCTTCCTGAGAGGATTGGAGAATCCATTCTCTGGATACTTTTCGACACTGGAATAAATCACAAACTAATGAAATCATCTACAAGCAGATTTTTTTTCAACATAGAAACAAATATAGGAAATATATCCCTCTATATACAGACGGATCAAAATCCCAGGATCATGTTGGCGCTGCTTTCGTCACAGAAAAAACAATAGTAGGGGTTTGATTACATACAGTTTGCTCTGTGCTTACTTCTGAGCTTACTGCAATCCATCTATCTGGCTTTGACTTACCTTTCAAAACAAAAGTACACAAAATTTATTATCTACACAGATTCCATGAGTGCCTTAATGTCATTGAAAAATCACGCTCAATGTACTCATCCAGTTGCAATCAGAATCCTAAAGTTGAATCATTCTTTAAAAATTCGGGGATACCAGATTCTATATTCGTGGATCCCTGGACATGTTGCCATTAAGGGGAATGAATTGGCAGATATTACAGCTAAAACAGCAACCACAATGTACAATCTTCAGATTCCACTAGCAGACATCAAAGGGTTTGTCAAAAGCAAAATCCTCAGCAAATGGCAGAAGCAATGGGATGACAGAGTATGTGATAAGCTGAGAAATGTAAAACCCACCATTGGATACTGGCCATGTATGGTTAATAGAAAGGAAGATGTCCTCTTGACTCAACTGAGAATTGGCCATTGTCGCCTGACCCATGAGTATCTTCTGAAGGGAGAAGAGAATCCCAGCTGCCCAAACTGCAACGCAGATCTGACAGTTAATCATATCTTGGTGGAATGCCAGAGTTTTAATTATTTTCGCCAAAAACATTTTAATAGTTCAGAACTGGACTTAAAAAATTTAATTGGAAAAGCACATCATCGTAATTTGTTTCTCTGTTTTTAAAAGATATTGGCTTTTATAATAGATTTTAACCTGTTTTTTTTTTAAAGATATGAGCTCTTATCATAGACTGTAATCTGTCTCTTACCTAAGCTGGAAGTTTTTACAAATGACTAATTGCATTGTTACCATTTGTCTGGCGCAGATAACCTTGATAGGTTTTGTGCCAAATTACAATAATCCAATCCAATCCAATCCCACTCATTCAGCAATGCTGTTTTCAGTTTTTGGATGATTCTCGAAGGGGGGTTTCGAGTTGTAATTGCCCTGCGTAGAGCATCCCAGACATGCTCTATAGGGTTGAGGTCTGGAGACCTGGCTGGCCAATCCATTCTGTGAATATCCTCACTCGCGAGAAATTCATTGACCAGAAGAGCTGTATGTGGCCTCGCATTATCTCCTGTAAGATGAACTCGGGGCTCACTGCATCCCGGAATAGGTGAAAATTTGGCTCCAAGACCTCATCCCTATACCTCACACCAGTCACAGAGCCTCTGTCAAAGACGTGGAGAGGTGTACGGCCATCCAACATGATGCCTGCCCAGACCATTACACAGCCACCGCCATAATTGTTAATTTTGCGGGCGTTGGAGGGTAGGTAGCGGGTTCCTGGTTCTCTCCATATGAAAGTACGGCCAGAACCTGTGTTTAGGCTAAAACGGGACTCGTTGGTGAACATAACGGTCGCCCATTGCTCTGTACTCCAGTCACCATGTTAATCGGACTCTCTTGTCCGTAGACATGAGCGGGACGGAAACAGCTGGTCTTCTGGCAAACAACCCTCTCTCATTCAGTCTTGGAAACGGTCACTCTTGTTACACGGGTTTCTGTGGCTGCATATAGGTCCCGAGAGAACTGAGAAGCTGTAGCCCAGCCCCTCTGTTACGCCTCGCTGAAATGGACAAACGGCTATCTTTTCTGGCCATTGTGGCTCTTGGACGACCTTGCCCAGGCTTTCTCTCGATAGATCCAATATCATGGAACTGTTTCCATAGGTTACACAACGACGCTGTGCGATAAATTAAATTCTCTGCATATCTGGACTTGCGATTGGCCTGCCTCTAGCCTCCCCACAATTTGCCATCTCATTCCATCATCTAAACGTTGGTGGTTACTCATTTTTACTGTTCCGATGTAAATTTAACAGATTGCTGCAAGATAACACCAAGAAATTCTCAGAGGTGTGCTAGCAAACACAATTCGTGTTACCTTCCACGTGCTTATAAAGCCTGTTTTCTGCTGATTCCGTCTACGTACATGTGTATGCTTGCGTATTTGCTGTACAAGATTTGCATTTTTATTTAGAAGCAGTGGTTTTTTCCTTCACTTCAGTTCTTATTGTGCAATTCGAAAAAAAATATGCAAAATCTGTTAATTTATTTCACCAGTGTATAATTATCAAAGATTTTACACCAAATTGATTTATCAATCTGTGACATTTGTTTATTTTTAAAATTGCAGGCTAAAGAAACCTTTGACGTTAGCAGAAAAAATTCTGTACTCTCATTTAGATGAACCTGCTACACAAGAAATAGAAAGAGGTAAAAGTTATCTTCGTTTGAGGCCAGACAGAGTTGCTATGCAAGATGCAACTGCACAAGTAATTTAAAATTTGAATTTCGATATGTAAATATATTCATTGATTTTACATAAATTATATTGGCAATAATAACTTCAAAATGTTAAGTACATCTTGCCTCTAAATGCTACATAAGATTTATAAACATTTTTTGGTGCAAATATGTATAAAATATAAAAAAAAAGTAGAGAGTGAATATCCTTGAAAAAATAAAAAAATAGAATCGTCCAGTTACGTAAAAGGCAACTTTGTTCTCCTCAAAGTGTTGTTTGTGTCACAGTATAGAATAAATAATTTAGTCTTTATTATGCTTGATAATTATGGTACTTTCTGCTGCAGCTCCTGGTTTTATCATTCAGTAGAGCTGTTCTGTTTTTTCATGTTTTCAAATTTACTGATACAATGGCCAATCCATGCACACTCATCCTGCTTTTGTGGTTAAATACATGTTATTTTACATATTTTATTTGCTGAGCAGTAAGTGCAGCTGTGAAAATATAAGTATTGGAGGCACACAATTTTTTTCCCTTGAAGAAATTTCGGTACTTTTCCTTTTGGCCGGCGCAAATCTCGCCAAGCAGATTTTATTTTCGACAACACACAGTACACATATAAAAAATGTTATCAAATGTTAGATCTAAGAATTTTATATTTTGAAGGCATAAACATTTTAATATGTAAAATTTTGTAAAAAGGCAATAAATAAAGGCAATAAATTTGTAAAAAGACATTAATTAAAGAATTTACTATTATCTCACGATTCAGCATCCTGATTCATCGGTTCATATCACGTGACCCCAAGCGATCTCATCTCAGTAATTAGCTACATTAATTTGAAGTTAAATCTTATGGTTTAAATGCAAGCATTATTTTAATTCGTATGAATAGCTTATTCAGAAATTATGTAAAACCGCAGTGCTTAACTTCTCTAGAGCATTCTCATTAGAATTGATGAATTTAACCCCTGACCTTGCTCTTTCTATATTTTCGCCTTTGGGTGAGTGATATGATTGCATCCTAATTGACTTAATTACTGCGAATGGCCTCGGGGCATAAAATTGAACTATCTGGTAAAAATTCTATGTAATCAACTGTGCCGGCAAAATGGAAAAGTACCGAAATTTCTTATTTCTTACAAAATTCTTCTTTGTATTATTATCTATAAGTAGAACAGTATTATGAGCTGCTGTAATGATAGTCAAACATTTAGAGATGAGTTGGAGATATTTTGTGCAAGTCCAATAGTAAATATCAGTTATTTTAATACTTGGGCAATTCATTTGAGATGTACCCGTATTAAACAGCAATAATTTTCAGTTTTATAATAAATTCAATCAATCCTTTACATAATTGCCATTTTAGAATGCTACCTATCAATAGAAAAGGTTTTCAATTGACCAAGTGGTGGTTAAAAGTATGAAACACTTTTATCACGGATTTGATCCTTAATGTTTGAATGAGCTAGCAATTTTACGTTTTTGAGGTTTTATCTGCATGTAATGTAAATATCAGCCATGTTTGTCCATGGCTTCCCATTGATTTGTGTTCTAGTTTAAATTTTTTAAGGCTGATTTTAAATATACATGCTCATCCCAAAACACATTCCTTACATAAATCAAAGATTTCTGTCATTGAATATATAGTAATATATTTTATACATTCATAGGACAAATTGAAATTGTAAATCATAAAAGCTGCCCGAATCTTAAATGATGATAATCAGTTTTAGTATATGCAGTGCACAAATGTTCAGTTTATGTGTTTACTCAGTATTTTTGATTTGTATAGAACACTTTTAAGCTCTTTTATGTGATATTTTTGTGTTTTTACATTGTGTTTTGAGGTTCTGCCATTCATATGTATAACCCAAAAATATCATTTGTTATTTAATTAACAATTACTGATAAAATAAATATATGCAAAAGAATTAACCATGTCTTTATTGATAAAACAGAAGACTATCTTTTGATATTTTGTAAATGAACAATAAGTAAATAAATACAAAAGAATTAATTTTATCAGAGCAAATTCTTTGTGCTTCGATCACTGTATATTTTAATGCTTTAATTCATTTTTGTGAATAATTGATTTAAATTTTTAAAAATTTAGATGGCAATGTTGCAGTTCATATCAAGTGGACTTAAAAAGGTAATGTTTCTTTTATCCTTTTGCTATTTATAAACTGTAACAAAAGTGCTATTTTTATCTGAATACCTACAAGATACACTTTGTCTTTTGGGTAGTATTTATCGAAATGAATACAAATTAATTATGGTCTGAAAAAGGTTATGAAATGTAATATGTATTACAGATACAGTACATGACATTAGAGAACATTTATGGTATGTTAAATAATAATAATAATAATAATGGCTAAAATAACAATTTTTTCAGTGCTAGACTTTACTGTTTTCTTTTAATTGATAATATTATGTACTATGGTGTTCTAGATTTAATTGTATGGAAATTTAATGTAAATTTTTGTATTTTTTCTGTATAATAAACAGAACAATCAGATATGAAATTGCTCTGTGTAATTAGGTTTTAGTTTTTCTTGATAATTTGTGGAATATAATTGGTTGATAAAAAATTTGTGAATTAAGTTTGTGGAAGTTCGTAAGAAGGAGCTAAGAGATTTTAACGTCTTTAAAAGAGAGTTTTCTGAAAGCAGAGTTGGCAGTGAATCTTTCCTAAAAATTATTTTTAGGAGTACCTTCTGTTTGACTCCAGAAAATCACCATTTTATAATTCAAATAAAAAAAATAGTAGACAAGGCTTTTTTTACAAAGAACAGGCATTGACCCTTATATTACACAAGTCATAATAACTTTCAGATTGTCACGAGGTTGTGTTTGCTAATATCTTTTCAATTCTTCTGCCTTCTTTTGGTATCTTTTAATCATTCCTTTTAAAAATCAGGAATTCATATACATTAAATGCTTAATTAAAATCAAAGGATGGCCTTCCAGTCTTAGAAACATCAAGCTGCTACAGTGCTTAAATGCAATGAAGCTTTTGTTATTATTAAATTGATCTGAGAGAAGACATATTCACTCACACTTGTTGATACTGGGATATTCTTTAATAAATTTGGTACTTATGTATTAATGCAACCACCTTGGGCACAGTTTGACGATTTTTTACAGATAAAAAGGTAAAAGTTACTTATTGGGTGCAAGTTATGTGTTTTTGCAACTTTTTTTAAAGATTCCCAAACCGATCATCAATATTTATCATAAGGCAGCAAGCATTATCAGCATATAAAATTCAACATACTTCTATAATTTAGAATACAAATTTTAATTGTTAAATAAGGATTACATGTTCTGTAATTTTTTTCGCTATTCTTCTGCCCAGGTGCATGGTGATCTGTTTTTGCTTTAAAAAACAAAGCTAAAATCAGACACTGGGCAAAACTCTGCAATACTGCCTATATATATATATCTACATCTAATAAAAGAAAGAATCTGTGTGTCTTTCATTCATGCTGCATATAAGCTAATAGATCCAGGGCTACGAAATTTGGTATATAGATGCAGAGTTGTCAACTCTCCTGATTTAGGCGGGAGACTCCCGATTTTCGACTGCTCTCCCGCCAACCCGATTTACAATATATTTCTCCTGACTTTATCTTATTCTTAAAATTTCTCATGATTTTTATGGAGCTTGGCTTAATACTTCGTAATATGAAAAAAAAAAAAAAAAAAAAGTGATTTTGGACGTTTGAAAGCAATTGAATTTTAGAAATGTCGTTTTCCAGTTCTCCAATGGGCATCGAGCTCCACTGCGTGTCATCTGGCATATATTAGCCAATGAGCATAAAGCTCAAGGCTGTTATTTGGATGTTCTTTAGTTATTTCGTTCATCTTGTCCCGAGTAGTGTGAGTACACGTGCCATCGGGAAATAGTTTTAGAATTTATTATCTTTTGTTATGTCTGCGAGAAAGGTGAAATACTCGTGTACATTTCAAAAATTGTACACAGTTGACTTTCCTTCTATTATTTCCTCAAAGAATTGTAATAAATTTGCGATGTGTACTGTCTGTCATTGCGATTTTTCGATTTCGCAGGGTGGAAGGGCAGATGTTCTCAAACATATGGGTACCCAAAAACACAAGGACAACATGAGTTGTTTTAAAAAAAAAAAATAATAATTAAATTTTTCTCTGGAAACAAAGGATCAAAAAGTTATTAATGCAGAATGTCTGTTCTCTGCCTTTTTACACCTGCCACTGAATGCATCGGATCACGCTGCAGCTTTATTTAGAAAAATGTTTCTTTGATAGTGAAAGCGCTAAGAAATACTCAAGTGCAAGGATCAAAACAGGTGCAGTTGTTAAAGAAATGAGTTTGAAAAATAAATCTTCAGTTATTGGTTGTATTAAAACAGCTCCGTTCTGCCTCTCTACGGATGGAAGCAATAATACTGATTCAAAACTATCCAATTGTTGTTTCTTTTTTTAATCCAGAGTCTTCAGAAATTGAGTGCAGTTTACTTTCTGTCCCCACTTTAGAAGGACATTCGACAGGCTTAATATAGCACAGCTAATTATTAAAACTTAATTAACTAGAAAATGCATTAATTAACTAGAAAATGCAGCCCATCTGGATGATTGCTTAGCACTTGGTGCCGATAATGCACCAGTAATGGTAGGCTTGAAGACTGGTGTTGCACGCATCTTAAGAAAGGAAAATTCAGATTTGCAAATTATGAGGTGCATCTGCACCTCTTAAATTTAGCAGCTGAAAAAGAGGCAGCTTCTTTACCAATAAATGTGGATGAACACATTGTTGATATTTATTGTTATCTTGAAAATTCTAAAAGGAAGGAAAAATTGAAATAGTTCCAACAGCTGCATAATACTGAAATGAGAAAAATTTTGAAACATGTATGTACATGCTGGCTGTCTTTAAAGAAATGCTTTAAAGAATGCAAAAGTAGTGAAAGAACTTTCAGAAGAAGACAAAAAGTTTCATCTTTATGTTAGAAGTTGCTTCTATCGAGTATGCGATTACATACTACATAAATTTCCAATCGACGATGAAGTGATTTTGTTTGCTAAAGTTGCTGATGTTTCTGCTCTAGCAAATACATCTTTTTCTCATATAAGGTACTTTTTGGAGAGATTTCCTGTGTTACTTCATCTAGTCATGAAAGATGATGATATTGATATTGCCACTGATAAATATTGCAGTCGCAATTTTGCAGTTTAAAATTAGAAAATTTGGACGAATTTATAAAATCAGCTAGGATTGACACACAGTGGAGTTTAATTGGAAAATTGAAAGGGGCTGATGGAATTTTAAAATAGAGTGAACTGTCTAGAATTATGTTGGCCATCTTGACAGTTCCGCATAGTAATGCAGAGTGTGAGAGGATTTTCAGTGTTGTTGCGAAAACGAGGAGTAAATTTAGATCTAATGTTAGTGATGACACATTAGAAAAACTTTTATTAGCGAAAGCAGGCCTACGTGGCAATTGCTATGAACAAAATTATGACATTTCTTTCTTAATGAAAGCAAAATCTGCCACTGTTCATAACATTTGTACAAAAACTGATTAAAGTGTCCCCCCCTTTTTTTTTGCAAGTAATAAAAATGTTTTTTATGTGTAAGGTATTTTGTGTTGCTTGCATTTAAGAATTAGCAGTTATTTAAAGTTAATTCATTATTAAAAACTATATTTTTATCATTTAAAAAGTCTTTTAAACATTGTGAAAAATCTCCTGATTTTTGAGTGTCGTAGGTTGGCAAGTATGTAGATGCATTTAGACAAGAGCCAGTGCACACTCGAAGCGATTTTTTTTCAAAATTCAAAGTAGATTTCTTTAATGTTATCTTTTTGATTTCATCGCATCAATTTGAATAGTTTCATTCTTTTAGCAATGTAGTTTTGACAAGTTTTTCATTCAATTGTATACTGGACTGCTGACTATTGAAAATCAGCTCTGTTGCCACTTGGAACAATGTGGGCGATAATTCTGTGCAGTTTTTAAATTTAATGTTTCTCTTGGATATTGGACGTTTGTTGAGAGAAGGCAACGGGAAGTTGGTTAATTTATTTATTAGGATAATTAATATTTGCATTAAGGGATATTGCTTATTTCATTGTAATTTTGTTATTTGTAATACATTTTTTTTTTTTTTCATGAAGTTGTTCTGCAGAGTAAAATTCTGCGCAGTTTTTAAATTTAACGTTCGATGTTCCCGTGAAGCATTTTTTTCCCCGGTACATTTAAAAGCCAGACGAAGGCTTGCAGTGTAGCTGCTAGTGTATATATATCACACATCTCCTTGTTGCTTTTAAAGATTTTATGGCAAAATTCTGTATTCCTGAAGGAATTTTACATAAATTTCTTCCATTGATGGCAAATTCCATGAGCACATATTCAAAATTACACTTAAGACAAAAAATATCAGTTTGTTTATAAAAACTGTTGGAACTTAAAATGCAACAAAATGTGCATGAAAATGGTGATGTTGCTGGACTGAAGGATTGTTATGAGCATGATTTCCTGAAGAATGGTTAATGTGTACGTTTGCCAGACTTGGCAGATTCTGAAAGTTCAGTGACTTCTTGGAGGTTGGGATAATAATACGTACCATAAATCCATTTAAAGTATTCAAAAGGGGTGATAAATTTTCTTTGCTGAAAGATACTTCTGAAAATCCCTTAAGAATTTTTATATCAGAAAGTCTTAATCTTTCACACAAAGTCTTTATTTCTCTTTCACCAAATGTTAAAAGATGGTTATTTGTCCAAGTTTTAAATTCCAATGCCTTGACTTGTTTTAGATTTCAGAATCTTCTCTTAAATTTGGCTTTCCATAAAAATTCTGACTGTCATAAAATTTTAAGGAACAGATATAATTTTCCTGTCAGTGCCTAGTTTGTCCCATTTCCCATGGAAACTGCTTTTTTAAATCCATACTTTTCTGCATTTATATGGAACTTCCATATAATAAGATCCCGTATTTGTCTTTCTTTCACCAATAAATTTAAAGCAGTTTGACTATTTTTCTAGAAACAGAGTAAACTGTGGTGTTACTCGCCTGCAATCATGTTAAACTGTTAATTCTTGAAGAACATCAAACAAGCAGGCAAGATCTAAAATGAAATTGATGGAAATTGATTGATGTAAACTGAAATACTTTCATGGTCAAGAGGAAAATATATTAATATCCCTATGTCCAAGGATTACTGCAGTCTAATTTCCGACTATCAAGACTTTGGCAGAAAATCACCATGAAAACCACGTTGGTTTAAACAACCCATTAGTGGTTTGAATATTCCCTCAGAAATACCTTCAAATTCTGTAATACCATGGAACAATTTGGTAGGCTGATTTCATGCCTGGAAATATTATTTTTACATAAGTAATGAGGGAAGACAACCAATTTATTGTGATATTTTCATCTATATAAAGAATGATTTTATTATTCCGTTCATTATTAATGAAAGCAGTTCATTAGGTCAGTTGCAGTAAGCACAGTTATTCTTTATGACAGTACTTTTAATTTTCACTGCAGTATGGAATACTTATTGCTTATGAAGACCATGAAGCCAAACATGGCAATACGTAGGCACTATGCTAAATTCTGGTTTATACCAATTTTTGATATTATAAATACGTGGCACTTCCTTCAAATATCATGGCTTATACCGGTTGCTGATGTTAAGTGAAAGCAAGCCATCAGTATAATTTTGTAGATCCCAAAACTGTGGCTGTTATGGATACCATAGAGAGACTTTGGGGATGGGTGAAATAGGAAACATAGAGGCACTGCAAGACAGTACTTTAACTCATATCTTACAGAATTTATGTGGAGTGTTGCTGGTAGTGATAAATTTAATGAAATTTTATCAAAAATAGTTATGGCAGCCATAAATTTCAATATTATACAGTATTTTTTGTCAAGTAAAGTTCATCAAACCCCATTGCAATTCAGATTTATATTCATTGTGTTTGTAGTGAAATTATTGTACCAGATAATATTGCCAATGTTCGTGTCGGTGGCGACTCGGAAAAGCAGTCATTAACCTCCGGTGCCTATAACCAATGAGAATTTAATATGGTTCAGAATATTAATACATGCATTAGCTAATTACGGCGTATATTAATTCCATTCAGCTGTTGCACACTATTTTCTGACTTAAAATCACCAAATGTTTGATAATTATGTATGGTGTTCATAAATATACTGGTAATTACTTTGTTTCTATTCTGAAAAGCTTTGGTTCATGGAGTTTGCAAAGATTTATCTTTTATCTGTATGTTCTGTTCTGTTTATTGAGCTGAACATTCATGATGTCTAAAAACATTCTTTTCATTAGAATGTGTTTGATTTTACCTTGTTTGCTGTGTCATGGCTGAAACTTTTATTTATATTTAACATTTTATAATGTGCTACCAAAATTTCAAATTCTTCGCAAGTCCTGTACCCAAGTTTTTTTTAATCACTAACCAGTCATATTTATTGTTGAACTTATTTTTCTTATTAAAACTCCAGTATCAGAAAGTGGGACCTTATTTTCGCACTCCGCATGGTATACAGTGATTGCTGTATGTTTTATTAGTACAGCAATCGCTGTATACCATAAGTCTTTATTCAGTTTTAATTTTCTTTTTATGTTAAAAGTCCTGCTGCTTAGAGAGGGGAAAGTTGAAACTTTCATCATTAAGATAGCATGCTATTTCACATGTTAAACAGTTCATGAGACTTTGGGAATATGAAAGGAAATGGGATCAGAATATTGTTGTGACATGGTATATACAAACTCTTGGTAATCTTTTTGTGAAACATACACAGATTGGCTATTACCTATGGGAGTAAGAACAAGACTTACAAATCACTATGCTAGATTCCAACTACCAGTACTCCATATGGTTAAGAGAAGACTTAGATGGGTTTGTCTGCCTCTCTATGAATAATCAGATATGCTAGATGAACAATATTCCTTATGCGTTTAAATGCAACTAAGCATCTTTATTGTGAACATTTACTACATAAAGTTTCAGAAATTGCATAAATATCCATAATATATTGGAATTATTTTTGAGAAATTATAACATTTAAAAATATTGGTACTTTTCCGTTTCGCCGGCACAAATCTCGCCAAGCAGACTTTATTAGCGACAACACATAGTATGCACATAAAAAATGTTAACAAATGTTAGTTCTAAGAAATTTTTATTTTGAAGGCATAAAAATTTTAATATCGTTTAAAATTTTGTAAAAAGACAATAAATAAAGACCATAAATTCGCAAAAAGACATTAATTTAAGAATTTACTATGCTTTCATAGTACAACAACCTGATTCGCCGTTTCACATCCCGTGACCCCAAGTGATATCTCACGTAAACTACACTACAAAAATTTCACTCTCTCAGTAATTATCTACCTTAATTTCAAGTTAAATCTTACTTTGGAATACAAGTTTGAATGCAAAAATTATTTCAGTTCGTAAGAATAGCTTACTCAGAAATTATGAAAAACCCCAGTGCTTTACTTCGCTAGTGCATTCACATTAGAATAGATGAATTTAACATTTGACTTTGCCTTTTCTATATTTTCACCTTCGGGTAAGCAGTGTGATTACATCCTATTTGACTTAATTACCGCGAATGGCCTTGGGGTGTAAAATTGAACTATGTGGTAAAAATTCTATGTAGTAATTGTATGCCAGTATTGAAAGAAACAATCAATCTGATAAGAAATGGCTGCAATTTGTTTTGAAAATGAGGCGTGAAAGGTTACCAGCGAGGATATTCGTTTGGCATCAGTTGTACCATTTCTGGCGACTTTATCGCTTGCGCCGGCAAAATGGAAAAGTACCAAAAAATTTTGCCTTCTCAGTTATGTTTGTTAAACATTGAAATACATGTATCATTTATGAAAGTGAATCTTATGTAATATTTATAAGTTTTTCCTTTACTGCATTTTACCATATTAAAGTACTAAAATAAATATAATTTCCCCCCCCCTGTATTGTTATTGGGTATAAAATATACTGTAAAGATCACCTCTGTTATTTATATATATTTTAAAATCTTTGTTTTGTTTAAAACTAATATGCTTAATGTTTGAATTTTTTTGAAAATAGATGGATTATGCTTTTATAGAAATGTGTATTTTATTTTGTTAAATAAAAAAAAAGATCTTTTATAAGTATCTGGATTTTATTCTGTAGTAAGACTGTTATTCAAAAGGTTTAGCTATTAAATTTTTCATATTTTTTATACTAGGTTGCAGTACCATCTACAATTCATTGTGATCATTTAATTGAAGCTCAGATTAGTGGAGATAAAGATTTAGCCAGAGCTAAGGTATGTAAGTCTTATAGTTTGTGTTCTGTCATTTCTTATTTGTTTCCTTCTGGTGTAAATATGTGCAGAAGATGTAAATAAATTTCTCTTAGGACATTAACAAAGAAGTGTATACCTTTTTGGAAACTGCCGGTGCTAAATATGGTGTTGGATTTTGGAAGCCTGGAAGTGGCATAATTCACCAGGTAAGAAATTTATAATTTATGGAGTTTTCCCCCCTTTGTGTATCCATGTTTCCCCCCCTTTGTGTATCCATTTATTAATTAGCTATGATATTTGAATGCTGCTAATATGTTTTTTCTCCACAAATTTGTGTTTTAACAATTGAACAAAGTTAAAGAAAAGCTGTTTTCTTAGGTATACTAAAAGCTATTAATTGAGGTAAGGAATAAGACGGCAAAGAAAGTAAATTTCTTTGTTATAATGTTACAGGCAGTGGTGGAAAAAAAAATTAAAGTGAAACTTTTTATAAAAAGTAGAGTAGTCAAGTTCAATTTAGAAACACGAAAAGTAAATCTAGCCTTTTTGTGTGTGTGTGTGTGTGTGTGTGTGTGTGTGTGGGACTAGTACAGAATAATTCAAAATGTATACTAGTTATTTGAATACTTGCTGACATGCAATTTTACTTCAGTTAAAACAAACCAAAAAATAAATGAATATAACAAAGTTATCGTTTCATAACCAGATAAAAATATAATTACAAATTGGACAAAGAAATACTTTGGCAATACTTGTGTCAGTACAGAAAATTGTTGCCAAAGCATGCAATAAAAGAAAGTGTACTTATGGATTTTTCCTTCAGTCTTGAAAGTTAACAGAAGTCTTGCAAAACTTGCATCTGCTGAAGACTGAAGGAGCACATTGCTCCATATTTAGTTGGATAATCGATAGATACAAAAGGTAAATGGATCTGAGTGTGTTCACAAATGTAATTTTAGTATCCTAAATAACACTTCTTTTTCAATGGATATTTGCACAGTTTTTTATACGTTGGCATTCAAATTTCCTAATTCCTATGCATAAATAATAAGATATATAATAAAAAAAATATAAAGATGCAAGATAAAAATTGTGTAACTGTGTTCTTTAAATTAGCAAAAGCCGATTAATTCCTCTTTAATTTCCATACTTTCCCTTTTCTATTATAAAAATGTTGATTTTTTTGAAACTGCATCATATCTGAAAACTAGTTCCCCAGTAATGTCATTCTAATCTTCTGTATAGCTCTTAGCTAATCAGCTTAATGAAAAATTTTACTGTAAATACCAATGGAATCCAATTACATACTTTCTTTTGCTGCAGGAACTTCCTCGCTAGATGACATTTCTTCTGTTAATCCCGTTCTTCCGCTGTTCTAAGATGTAATTACATATACAAAATTGTGGAGTTCATTTAGCATCCCCAATATTGTACCAATTAAGAAAAAATGGATTTTAAAGAATTGTTCGTTTTTGGAAATAAAAATGGTTTAACCATCAAGCCAGTTGTGATTTTCCCTTCAGTCATCATTTATGCAACAGTCTTCTCGGCCATGATTAAGAAGTGAATTGGTACATTCTTTAGTCAAACTTTCCTAATATTATTTGCAATTATATATTACTTAGTAATTAATTGGTATTAACTATTAAAATTAAAACCCTCTAAAGCATTATAGAAGGCAAAAGGAAAAGTAGAGTATTAAGGTTTTTCTTAATTCCTTTTCATATATATATATATATTTTGCATTTTTTTTCTTACCTGACACCAGTTGTTACTTTAATTTCTTCTTTCACGTTCGTATGGGGTGTTTTTTTGGAGTGAATAACGATGACAGCTTTTGATGTACCAAAACACACTTTATTTACCAATATTAATCAGGACAGCCTCCAAAACACTTTTAGAGTCGTCGAAGATCTATTATACACTCGCTGGAATAATCAGCGACACAGCCTTCAGGTTATTGAGCTATAACGGTAGAGACAGCTTCACTGCAAAGCACCAGAGTACAGCTCCCGAGTCTGCTCGGTCGTTCTCGGAACTCCACATACTCTCAAGACTTCACGCTACAACTCGCGATGCACTTGACTACACACAGAGCACAGCTCCCAACTCTTTGGTTCAGTCTTTACCGGAGATCAACACTCTCGACGATGCAGTAACCGTGATACACTAAAAGACTCTTTTGATGCACTCGACGACCCATTCAGACTCGCTGGACGGCTGTCGACTCGATCGTCTACGCACGGACTAACTAGATGAGACACACTATCTCGCACTCTAAGACAAGGCACTCTCCCTCACTGCCTGTGGACCAGCAGGGTTTATATAGCTTTCGGCTTGTGTTTGAGAACATTCTGGGTTAAACCTGTAAGAATTTGTTCCAGAAGGTTCTCCATTCGTCCATGGCATATCGCCAAATGTGGCAACCCTGCCTTCCTTGCTATTTATGGCAACCCTAAACCTTCTTTGCGGGGAAGCAACTTTTTCAGGAAAAAACAGAAAAATATCAGTTATATCTTTCTAAACTAAATTGGCTTATCAGGGATTAATTGATATTGCATAAAACCAAGAAGATTATGTTGCAGTGTCATGCTTTGTTAGGACTAACCACATTGTTTAACACTTTTCTTTGCCAAAAATGCTCAATGGGAAGCTATGTAAATATTAATAAAACTGTAAATAAGAGGTAAGTATTAACATGTGGAAAAGCAATACAAATAAGTAATATTTTATAGTTAAATCACACCTAGAAATTTTTATTGTGATTATTTGTTGCTAGTTAATATGTTTGCTTTTAAAATGTATATGCTATAATGTTGTTTCACCTACTGTTTATACAGCTCTGTGTTAATATATTCATTTTAATATTTCCAACTTTCTGATTTTGTATAGCTTTTATGCTAAAATTGTGCGCAAATAATGGTCTGAGTGGAATGAAAAATCCATTTATGGATTTTGAAATGCTTTTACTAGCTGGATGTTTTTAAATTCCACATAAATGCAGACCTAAAGTAAGATGCTGACATGCAGTTCAAGTGTGGCTAGTTTGAAGTATATACTTGCCTTGTATTCAACTGCATACAAATCTTGCATTTTGTATAGTTGAAAATTTGTTGCTTTAAATGAAAATATTTTATAGATAATACTTGAAAATTATGCATTCCCTGGTGTTTTATTGATTGGAACAGACAGCCATACTCCAAATGGAGGTAAATATAATTTTAATTTTAAATGTTTATTCATTTAAAAAATTTAATGTCAATCATATCATGTCTAATTGTGAATTTATAGATAATGAATCTTTCAGTGATTTAATATACATTATTTTAAGTAGCCTGTAATTTGGAAATAGTTTTGTGTGAATAATAAAAATTGAAACACTATCCATAAACTTCGGAAAAAGATTCTAAAGCAAAAAGAATAAAATATGTGCAAATTTAAGTTTATTTTAGGTATATTAAAATATTTTAAATATATATGTTTAATATATATATGTATATAAATTTATTTAGTCCCCTCTTTCTTAGATCCTGAGTTCAAACCTTTAATGTATTGCTATGCTTCATTATAACTGGTTTGTTTACAATCCATGCAAAAGTGAATGCAGATAGATTGTTAGTAAAAGTTTTTGTTGAGTTTTACTGGCATTAAAAATGGGAAAATAGTAAAGAAAAAAGGGCTAAACAGATGCAGAAATTTTTTTAAATAATCCAAAATCACAATTTTAGTAATTTTCATAACTGCTAATGCCATAAAGACAAGACGACTGTTAAAAAAGACACCGACTGTAGATGTTATGCACCATTCATCATACACTACTAGTGTCCTATCTTAATATATCACTTCTTACTGGGTTCCGATAAATGCGTTTTTTTGTTGAGTATTACCATTTGAGCAAGATCGGGCATAGGCTGCTCCTCAGGTTAGTGAAAAAGTAAAAATGGAGGATTGGAGGAACAATGTATCTGTGCAAAATATTGCCCAAACTGGGTAAGACATTCCAAATGCTTAAACAAGCGCAGAAAAAATGGCTGCAAATGCCAAATCCTATCTTGTGACTGATTTAATTGTTTTAAAGAGGTCAGAAGTTTGGTTGACAAATGTGTAAGGACTTGACGGGCTTTCACATTAACAGATGACCAACATGTTTAGAGTTCACTATAAATTTATACCTCGTGGTTAGACAGGAAGCAAGGCAGTCTGCCAGAAAATTCTAACCGGATTGAGAGATGCTGTGCCTGAATCATGAAAGAAAATATCTAAATCAGTTCTGGATGTTCCATCGTGACCATGCTCAAGGTTACTTGTTGCTCCTTGTTACAATAATCTAATAAAACATCGCACTTCCATTGTGGCCAACCCACCCTATTCTTTGGACTGTGAACCAGGAGACTTTCTACTCTTCCCCAAACTTGAAACCAATTTGAAAGGATGTTTCCATTCTACAGAAGAAATTCAGGAAAATTTGAATACAATATCGCATGCCATCAAAAAATGTGATTTCCAGCGGGCATTCCAAAAGTGGAAGAAATGTTAGCATTTAGAGTCGCCAGAGGGTAGTGTTTTGAAGAGAATAGTAGTTGAAAATTTGTGTAATTAGAAGTAAAGCAAAAACAACAAAAGTTCAATCTTTTTTTGAGTGGTTCTTGTGTGCATGGCATATAACAACAGAAGGTGGCCCACCAGCGGCCGAGCGGTAAAGTCGTTGAACACTGGTAGTTCGGTCCGAGGCTCGAATCCCGCAAACGGGCTGGCTGCATGGGCGTTTTCGTGGTTTTCCGCATGTGTAACGTGTATGCGAGCCAGTTTCCCTTAGAAAGTCCTCCACGAAGGCATCCCTCCCCTTAGGCAGATAGCCCTCGTGTGCTTTACCATAATTAAATACACCAACAACAGGAGATAGCATAGAGATTCATTGTAAGGGAAATTCTTGATGAGATATTTTAAAAAAATATATTTATTATATTTTTGCATTAATTTAAGAGCAAAATTTATTTTAAAAGTAATTCTGCTGTTGTGCCGTTTTATTTGTCATATGTTTCAATATGTTTTTATAAAAGAATTCTGTTATTTCTTCAAAGAATTTCCCTATCATTTATTTCTTTATCTTTACTGTATTTTTTCTGTGTTTATTATGAGTCATAATCATAGCAAATATAAGTTGTATAAAATGTGCCCATTACTTTTTATTTGGAACCTATATTTGTGTTTTGGATTTTTCATCTGCTTTTAGGTGGTCTGGGAGGTTTATGTATAGGTGTTGGTGGAGCTGATGCTGTTGATGTGATGGCTAATCTTCCTTGGGAATTAAAGTGTCCCAAAGTAATTGGTGTAAAACTCACTGGAAAACTTAGTGGCTGGACCTCTCCCAAAGGTAAAGCTAAAATTAACTTTAAAATTAGTGTGTATGAATGTTTGAATTTTATCACAAAATCACTTTTCTTTTAATTCTGGATTTTTTTAAAAAATTCTTTCTTAACATTTTTTATATAATATGCTAAGAAAGAATGTTATAATTAATTTTCTTAACATATATGTATATATTTTCTTAATGTATTCCATAATTACAAAACAATTCTTTTGAAATTTATTATCATATTATATTGGTAATATCAATATATTTACATTTTAATATACTTGTAGCGAGTGGTCTATTGAAATTCTCTTAAGGATGGAACTTAGTGATCTCATTAAGTGCCTGTTTGATATGGACCAAAATAAAATGTTTTGCAGTGTCAGGTGCAATGTGCTAAAAGTTATTCACATTGTGTATTTTCTGCATATAGTTTTTTTATTTGTGATAAATATTCTGTGTTAGTCTCTGATTTACAGTGCATTACTACATAATTTCCTTTATTCCAGATGTCATTTTAAAAGTTGCTGGCATATTAACTGTGAAAGGAGGCACTGGTGCCATTGTTGAATATACTGGGCCTGGTGTTGATTCTATATCTTGCACAGGTATGTGTTATTTCATATATGCATGTGCGTAGTTATACAGTGGTGATCAAAATTAAGAAACTGGTAATATTTTTTTTTTTTTTTTCCGAATTTGTCAAATTATACAGAATTTGAAGTGGAAAATAGAGTGGCTTATGTTTGATTTCGGACACTTTTCTTTTTCAATTTCATTTTCAAATATAAGTTACTAAATATTATTTCTCACAATTTCCATCATTTTAATACTTCTGAGGCTGGCGAAAATTTTGCATTTTTTTTAATAATGATCTTTTAAAAAGAAATAATAGTTTTTAAATTTTGAACAGAATTTGGTGTTATTTAATACTGTCTTGACATGTTCACTTCAGATATGGGCCTATTAATATATTTTGCTAAACAAATAATAATTTCCAAATGCGATGATATTTCTTGTGGTGTATTTTTATTTAAAAGAAAAGGTGTGATAAGAAACACTTTTTTCAAAACTTTTTGAATGTTCAAATTATTATGTGAATTATTATTACTGATTAACTTCCACTTTACACTTTGGAATACTTATTACACTTTTGGAATAAATTCTTTTATTGCAAAGAGTGTTTGTTGTTGCCTTATGATCACTTGTCTGACGAAGTCAGCCCAACCCCATGAAAGTCTTCATGGCTAGAAGTACTAGTTTATGCCTGCTGTTGGCAACAGCCTTGAGCACCACTAAGGTGTAAGTGCGATTTTAGCTCAGTTCCATCCCTGATTCTGATGGAGGGGGATGGGTCCAAGGGTCTCTCACCTCTCTCCCCATCCACCAAACCACACAAGAAGACTTTCGGACACAAGGAGACCACATATTTAGAGTGCCGCCATGCCACACCAACACTATACATTTACAAACATCCATGCCTCTTCCGGGATTCGAACCCGGGCCTTTCGGCACGACAGTCAGTGACACTAATCGTTATACCGGTTGGGCGGCCTTAAGAGGGTTTTAAGCATAATTATTTTGTAAGAAGAAAGTCTTAAAATACAGAAAAAACAATATATTAGGAAAAAATTTTGAGTTTTGATATTAAGTACAAGATCTGTGCAAATAAGTTTAAAAAATAGTAGTGTGAGACAAATGTGAGACACTGTATGTGGTCAAATAATGGTGTAATTGCCCTGGTATTTAATACATAATTGCAATGATGTATAAAAATGGCACTCTGACAATGGTAGGTATAAAAAGTAGTTATTTGGTAATCTGCTCGTACTTCATTTGTATACACTGGTAATAATCATATTGTTTAATCTAAAATTCTGTTAAATTTTTTAAGCAGTTTGGTAGATTGGTTTCAAGTTCTGATTACAAGAGAGTTTAATACAACATGTAGTGTGTGTAGCATATGGAAACAGGAGACTGGATCATTATCTAGTTGACCTGAGAATGGCCTCAAAGAGCTATGACGCTCCAAAAAGATTAGTGTTTGGCACTTTCAGCCAAATGCCACTGTACTGTCATAGCTAGTTAGTGTTCTTGAGCTATTTGCTTCCTCTGGAACCTTAATTTCAAGAGTTGCTGTTTTCCAAAGGCTTTAGGACAAAAAGCTTTTGTCTAAAGATCTAATGTGTGTGTTCTGCATGCTCCTTCATACAAAAGAACATGCATGGCATAGTGCAGAGAACATCAACTTCAGTGGGCTTAAGCTCTCTTCAGTGTTATGTCTTATGCTCTATTCAGTGTTAGATTTAGTTCAGGCAATGATTCTTGAATCACCTTCAAGAAAAACCAATTTATTTCTTAAACATTAGGAAAAGTATGGCAGCTGAGGCATGATTTATGCTGGCTTTATGTTGGATGGTTGTATTTCATTTAACATGTTTGACAAAAGCTTTCTGCTTCCTGATAGGTTACGGAGGGCATCTTTAAGTGGTGTAGCTTTTGAAAAACACAATTGACTGTGTTCCATGTTATGGATGACAACACTTATCCACATTTAACTTAATTGATGAAGAATATCTGCATATTGAAGGTATTTGGTGTGTAGATTGGCTAGCCAGATTTCTCTATCTGAACTGAACTCTGATGCAAGAATGGCCAATAAGTCACTTGCAAAACAATTTTTGGCCTATCACAGCTGATAAAAGATGCAAATTCAACTTAGTTGAGACTCTTAATATCATGGTTCTCCTCCTGCACCAGCCACTGAGAAAGTAGGAGAGTAGTGTTCTGCATCACCTGTCATCTGCTTGCTGTCCAACATGCCAACTTGTTGTCTCCTTGCTTCCTCTTTCAGTTCACAATGTAATAATACATAAGGTGACATATCTGTGTTCCTTATTTAGTATTAACCATAGTGGTAACATTGTATTAGTGTTTCTAGAAAAAGTATCAAGTTTGTCATTTCTAAGAAGTGTCAGTTCTAGAAAAGATGTCGCATTACTGTTGTGCATGTAAGCACTTCTTTCTGAGTTTTAAATTACAATTACGTACTTACATATTTCTTCTGAATTTTAGTATTAAAATGAATAGACCTATGACTCCCTGTCAAAAATTGTAACATGCTTACTTGTGATGCTGTAATGCCTCCATAGTAGTTTACTAAACAGGGTAATCTGAAGAGGCAATTTTTAACTTTACATAATATCAAACTGACAAAAAATTATTTAAGAAAAAATAAAATTTGGCATGTCAATTGAGTTAAAAACCCAACATGTGATTAAAGACCCATGTTGAAACATATGCAATGATTCTTTCATCATTCAGAATGAGGCATATTTTAGCAAAAAAAAAAAAAAAAAAAAAAAAAAAAAATAGTAAACTGCTTTCTGATGGGAAATTTGCAAAAGAAACATTTTTGGAAATGTCATTCTTTTTTTAATGATTTCTAAGAACAAGATTCAAATTTTTGCTGAAATCAAAGACCTGCAATTGTTTTGAAATACTGGGATGAGATAGGTAGAGAAAGTGAGTGAAAATGTAAGAGAAAAGATATATAATGGCATTAATAGATGTTTTTTCCATGATGATGATCATTAATAGATGTTATCAAACTGAAGGTTTGATAAATCATCAGATATAAGTAACATAGCGCATCCACATCTTTTTATTTGTATAATTTACAAAGACCATCTAAAGAAGAGTCAT
This sequence comes from Stegodyphus dumicola, assembly GCF_044657685.1. Taxonomy (NCBI): domain Eukaryota; kingdom Metazoa; phylum Arthropoda; class Arachnida; order Araneae; family Eresidae; genus Stegodyphus; species Stegodyphus dumicola. The sequence continues at coordinate 222,522,371 of NC_140773.1, read as the reverse complement.
TGGGTATGATTTGTTTGAAAAAAAGATTAGAGGTGTGCAATTATTTAACTCTTTTTAAAACTTCTTCAGTAATTTTAAACAATTACTTTTTAAATTAATTTTTAGAGCTTCGTCAATTTAAGTCACCAACAAATATTTCAAATTAAATACAAAAGAAATAATGGACATAGCAGTTGAAATTTGTTAATTCCATTTAAAGAAGGTCCCTCAGGTGGCATCTTTTACAGTCTTAATTTAACAAAGGATAGCCAGAATTATTATTACATATTATAACATACCAGTGTAATGTGGCTAGGTAGAAAAAATTTTTGAAATGATTTATGTAATTTATTACCTAGGACGGATTTTTTTTCAAAGAGCAAGAGCGTGCAAATTTAAATGATGAGACTTGTTCAATTAAGTGATTCAATTTAGAATTGCGAAAAAGCAAGACAATAATTGAAATGATCAGTAGCATTAATGTATACAAAACAAAATTTATTATGCTAGTAGAAGATATTCATCAAAACAATTTGAATCACTATCCAGATATGTCTGATTGCCTACAAAATCCTCAAAATTGTAATTGCAACATTGAAAAATACATAACAGAAATTAAAAAGGTGATAGAAAACTTTGCAGTCAAATTTAATAATTTTGAAAATTTTTTTATGCGGTATCAGTCGTTTCCCTTTAAAAAGATTCAGATGTAAAATATACTGCTTCAAAAATTTCTGACATGTTTAATATTGGAAAAAGAATGTAGTTTGGAAATGAAATTATAATTCAACAAACTAATCTAACCAGAGAGCTTCAGAAAGATTTGAGATGCAGACTTATGTGAATTAGCTTTTTCATTTTTAAAGTTCACAAAGACTGTTTCCTACTTCCTGATTACCGGCTTTACTTGCGCAATACTTGCTCACGTATAATAGTCGCACCCCTGTTTTGAAGCAGGAAAAATTGTCAGAAGTGCACAATATTATGTGTTGCGATGTAATGTGACTGAACTCGATACACATCCTCGTTTTAAACACAAACTTATATTAAATAATTGCACAATACAAGTAAAAAAAAGAAAATGACATATAAAACGTATAAACACGAGAACACAACAAATATAGTGAAAAATAGACAGCATTCCAGCTGCCCTGTGAATGCGTTCGTCTGAGTCTGACTGTACAACTGAATTCAATGTTCGTTTGGCATAGTTCCGGAAGCGAAAGAGTCAGGTTGAGTTGTTCTGTTCCGGCGCACCGGACCATTATGCATTGGATTTCTCCACAATAATAATAGTCACACCTAGACATTTACATTGGAAAATTGGCAGAAATAACTGTGACTGTTACCTGAGTAAATACTAACGATTTCAGGTTTTGCTCTTTTGAAGACTGGGTTTGAAATGGCAAATATCCATCAAGGGGATCGTACAAAGTCACAATTTCATCCTTTTCGTAATTTTCTAAATTGTCATGAGGCCACATGAAAGCGTCAAAGACAACACTTACCCCATCCTAGAATGTTTTTTTAAGGTACTTTATTTCATGTGAATTTATTTTCTGCTTTTCTAAATGAAAAATTGATTAATATTTATAAGCTGAATGTTTCTAAACTTTCCACTATTAGTAGTTGAATTGATAAACTAATGTTCATATTTGATTGGTTTGTCATTAGAGTATTTTGAAACAGGAGATACGAAGAATGAGCAATGCTCTTGCCAGGATCTGCACTCAGTGTTCTACCGTTACACCATAAAGGCATGCAGAAAGGAGGGAGAAAGTACTAAAGTATGGCATAAGTATAATTGGATTTCATGATTCTCTCCCTCAGAAAAAAATCATGAAATCTAAAAGTATATTATGCATGCATTATGGCTGTCACATCCCACTTCCCAGCTGCAATTTCTTAATCATCAGTGGCAAGTTGCCGACCGTTATTTTAAGCCCTGAATTTGTGTACTATATTAGTGTAGGTAATTCAAGACATAAAAATAATACTTTGAGTTGTGAGATCTTTCTTTGAGTCTAGCAGTGTTTTCATAAAGAAAACAGCATTTCTGAATGGATATATATTTTTCAACTAGGATCAGACTACTTTTTTTTTTTTTTTTTTTTTGTCTTTAAAGAACTTAGTTGGTATAGTTGCGAAGCATGCCAAAAAATATTTAAAAGTTGCCAAAAAGGGAGAAACCAATTTAATGTTGAAGGCCAGTTCATAAAAGATAATTCTGATACACAGTTTTTTCTTTTCTTCCCCCTTTTTTTCTTTTCTTTTCCCTTTTTTTTCCTTTTTCTTTATTGTTGTAATGCATCTACTGTTTTAAGGTGCATTTAAAAATTGATTCTTTCAAATAGTTAATTGTAGTCATCTTTCATCTGAAAATGAGTTTTTAACTAGTTTTTCAAAATTAAAATGACAAGAATTTTATTTGTAATTTCTGTTTTAAATATTTTTTTCTCATCACTGTTGTATTTTTCATTTCTCTCCCTTAGGAATGGGTACCATTTGTAACATGGGTGCTGAAATTGGTGCAACAACATCTGTCTTTCCATATAATAAGAGAATGAGAGATTATCTGTTTGCAACTCGTAGGCAAGGTAGGCTTTACCGAGAATATTAATAATCTGGTTAATGCAATAATTATTTTCACTGTCGATTTTAATTATTTTCTATATTTTAAATTGATAAATTTTTAAATGGGCATTTTTCTGTTCTGGGGCAAGGGTCTTGTCTTTGGAGGAGCAAGGACTGTTAAAATTTTTTTTTTGTGAATAGTTTATCATTTTTTCCCCCAGCAATTGCTGAACTTGCAGATGGGTATCTGGATTTGCTTACTCCTGATTCTGGATGTGAATATGACAAAGTTATTGAAGTAAATCTGGATGAGGTAATTTTGTAGTTGAATTAAAAAACTCACTGTTGTTGAAAATACAATTTATTTATGTTCTTTTCAGTTACTGCTTTATTTTATTTTTGTTAATACAAGAAGTAGTATTTTGTGAAGGGGAAAAAAAAAGGTGGGTAATGAAAATTTTTATACAGGTTTCTTTGCTAGTATGTTTTTTAATAATGATAAGCTAATTGAACATGAATTTGAGAATACTGCATGTGTCAGCTGTATTTTGCTAGCAGTTTTGTAATTGCCTTTAATTGAATGTATTTTGAATATATCTCATTTATAACCTTTTGTATGCTTTTACTGAAATAATGTCTAAATCTCATTTTAAAAGTGGTTTTTACTTCATAGTTTGTCTGGCCATATATACTCCGTGTTCATAAAAATTTGACCTTTATTTTCACAACTGTTGTAAACATTTATTTCCAAGTGCAAAAATGTTTTGACATAAATATGCGATGCTTTGTCATTTTGAAATTTAAAGAAATCAATTTACAAAATCTTACTTTTTATGTATATATTCCTCTGGTCTCTATACTTATATATAGGACAGTTTTGTGTACTGTTATAAAAATAAAATACAAAAGGCATGACAGAAATTAATGAAGATATTTGATATTAAATTTTTCTGCCTAAAAACATTCTTAATAACGTTGGGGGGCCATGGAAACAGAATCTTTAGTGCAGGTAGTAATCATCACACAAATCTATGATTTTCTGCAAATGTTTTGGGTAGTTTTCAAAGCCTTTGGCAAAGAAACTTGGTAGCTGCGAGTCCAAAAACAGATCAACCTCATTTTGGATGTCCAGTGGAGAACGAAAGATGGCAGCGGCAAGATGTTGCTATTATATATATATAATAATGTAAATATTGCCATATTTCTTGATATATTTTTCTCTTTTACAAATTTTATCACCGGAAAATGGAAAGGGGAAAATTATGCAAATAATTTAATTTCTAAAGTATGCAATAAGAACATAACAAATAAAAAGTAGTCATGATTAAACGTTGAGTAACTATCATAATATTTCTTTAAAAGGAATATAATTCCAATGAAAATTCATAGTATATTTAGCATTACAATATAGCTAAGATATTTTCTTTTCTACTTCTTTGTAACTTGAATCTTGCTTGCTTCTATTGTTGTCTCTGCTACTCCTTAGGCCTCAAATAATCCATGAATAGGGAAAGAAGTTTAAATGTACACTTGAATCAGTAAAATCTTGTACTTTGCTGTGATGGGTTGCTTGCATTTGGCTGGTATAAAGTTTAAGAACTAGAAGGAAAAAGTTGGGTGTAACCTTCGCGACTAGTTTGCAAGGGTTTTCTCTATTAGTAAGACAAAAACACTATGTAAATTAATCCATTTTAAAATTTAAGGCTTATTCTCAACACTTTAAGAAAAAGGAAAATTACACAATTTTTTTTTTTTTCTTTTTTCGTTTTTAGAACCTGATACTAAAAAGCTAGGAAGAAGCACAAGAAAATAACAATAAATGTTTTAAAACTACATTTAAATTAAGAGACTGATGAAAATTTTTTTTGTGCTGACGACTTTTATAATATTTAGTAGAACTCCAAATATGTAGAATATTTGAGACCATAACTGATGCTGGTAAAATTCATGATTTAGTTGGATTACTTATTTCCTGTATTCATTTACTGAAATGCAAATGAAGAATTTTTGGTGTATCATATTTTATTTCAACTTTTGGTTTATCATATTTAATTATATTGGTTTATCATATTTTATTTCAGGTGCAAGATTTTGCACCTGAAAAAGTATTTTTACTTTCTTAAATCAAGAGTACTTATTTGTATTTTGCCTGGAATGGCTGAAATTAGATTTTGTTTTTACATAATGTATAAACTGTCTTATTTTAACTATGTTAAAATTAATTAAATAGATTAATTATAAACCTAGTTTTGTTTGGTCAAGGAAAAAAAGTAGTATTTGGAGTTATGCTGTATTCAGAAAAATCATCTAAATTTTAAAATTATCAAATGTTTAAGTTTTCTCTTATTTCAAAATATAGCTTGAACCTCATGTAAATGGCCCTTTCACTCCTGATCTTGCTCATCCAATTTCTGAGTTGGGAAAAAATGCTAAAGCTAATGGTTGGCCTCTTGAAGTTAAAGTGGGTATGTTTTTATTAAAATTGATAAATGATTTTTTTAATGTTGCATTGCTAATTATGCTGTCAGTCTTCAACTTTAAGCAAGCAATATTAAATATGCTAAGTTTTTAATCCTAAATTTTTAAATCTTTTATTTGTAGAAGTTTTATTTATTTATTTATTTTTTTCATTTTATTATCTTAACCCTCTGGCTGCTTATCCCGCAATTTTCACGGGCAACTCAAATGTAGCAAAATCTGTTCATCCCGCAATTTCCGCGGGCATACGTTTTTCTTCCTCATCCAGTTTTTTTCCTCGTTTAAGCACTTAAATAAATTATATACAGTATAAGATGTTTAGTTTATGTTTTGGCCAACACATATTGTTTACTAAATTACGGCATTTGAAGGCACGTGGTATTTACTGCTGAAACTCCACTTTTTGCACTTTTTTCTCACAGAAATGGCTGCTAGAAAAATTCAGTGATTATCTTGATTATTTAATTAAATTATTGAATTATTAATAAGATTTATTGATTAGATTAATAATTAGATTTATTGAATCTGGTGTGCAAAGACTGAGAAGTTGGACTTTGCCTGGAACTCTGTTTTGAACTTTAAACTTTGAACTTTTTAAACTGCATGTCTTAGGTATTTTTTCCTCAGTGCTTTATATTTTCTTAAATTTTATATATTTAAATTTTTTATATTATGCAATAAATAGAAATTAACTAAGTCGACTGAAATTTATTTTAAAAACATTTTTTTGGTGATGACATCTGAAATTGGTTTTTCTGGCAACTTAGTTTCTCATAATAAAAATCTATATAAAAAATATTTTCTAGAAAGGAAAAATGCATTTTTTAATTCTTCAATATATATAGATTAAAATGTGAAAAAAAAATTGCACAATTTTTGAAGCGATTTCGGTCTACAAATTGAGCAGTCGGAGGATTTTGAAGAAACAAATTTTATTTAATAAAATTTATATAGTACACTTTTAAATCATTTATTATGCTTCTTTTCTGAGTTTTTTGTTCATTTATATAGCTTTAAATTGCCCAGTCCAATTCAAGGATTCCATTTCTTGTGTCAAAAGATTTCGAACTTATTTTTTCCCCTTCATTTAATATATATATATAGTGTATTTGGAAACTAAGTACCGTTTCATTCTAGCGCCGTCGCAGCGCTGTGGTAGGCGTCCCGCGCATGCGCGCTAGTCTTTCTTGTTCACTGACTTTCAGTTGTCGCCATTTTGGTTGCTCTATGTTGTGTTTTCAGTTTGCTGTGCACATTCAAAATGTTTAAGACAATTAGTTCTCCCGCTGACTGTAAGATTCGTGCCGTGATTAAATTTTTGAATGTTAAACTGGCCGAAATTTATCGTCAAGTGACAGAAGTTTACGGTGAATACGCGATGAGTGATGGAATGGTGAGAAAGTAGGTAAGAATGTTTAATGCAGGTTGAACAAATGTCCATGGCGAGGCTCGGAGTGGTCGGCCTTCTGTTGTCACCGATGATTTAGTAAGGAAAGTTGATGAAGCAATTCATGAGAACAGACGCTTTACAATGACAACTCTTTCAGAGGCATTTCCACAAATTTCACATACTGTTTTGTTCAAAACTGTGTCTGACCGCTTGAATTATCGCAAACTGTGTTCCCGATGGGTTCCAAAAATGCTCGCTGATGTTCACAAAACAAAGCAACTTGGTAGTGCCCTGACATTTCTCACGCGGTACAGTGATGAGGGAGAAAACTTTTTAAACCAAATTGTGACAAGTGATGGAACTTGGGTGTGTCATTTCACACCAGAATCGAAACAACAATCGATGGAGTGGAGACACACTCATTCTCCGAAAAAACAAAAGTTCAAAGTGACAATGTCATCACAAAAAATCATGTGCACTGTCTTCTGGGATAGGAAAGACGTTTTGCTTACTGAATTTCTTCCCAGAGGTGAAACCATTAATGCGGCACGATATTGTGAGACTTTAACAAAACTAAGGCGTGCCATTCAAAACAAACGAAGAGGAATTGCTCAGTAAAGGAATTGCGTTGCTCCATGACAATGCTCGGCCCCATAGTGTTGGTGTTACTCAATCGTTAAGAAATTATGTCTTTTCATAGAATTAAAGAGAAAGTATTATCACATAAAATGAATCAACTTAAACAACTTACATTGAGGAAAATGTTTAATAAAGTAAACAAATAAATATTAAGCTTTTTTGCAAATTTTGATACCCTTTAGATCATAATTGTTCTTTATTTCATAAATTACGGTTTCATATTTTTAATTTTAGAATTTCTGCATGCCATCTTACGAGATTTAAACTGATGATCTATAATCCGGAATCGCCGAAGTCCCGACGAGTCCGGATTAACGACTTTTGATTGTATAAAGTTGTTTCTTATGAATGAAATTTGTGAATTAATTCTCACAAATGCAAATAAATATGCCGAATTCTCTGCAAGAAAGTGTGGCACTGTTGATTGTCAGTGGGAAAAAATTTCGTCTATGAAAGAAATATGGTCATTCATTACAGTCCTTCTCATAACGAGTATTGTGAAGTTACCAAGAATAAGTGATTAATAGTCAAATAATGCAATGCTTGGAAATGAAATGGTGAAGAAAATGATGAGCAAAAAGAGATTTTTGGAAATCAAGCATTATTCTCATTTGTCTGATAGGGAAACTGAAGTTAAAAATAGCGAAGAGAACTTTACATATGCACAAAAATTAGAGCCCGTCATTTCATATTTCAGAAAGAAATTTTAGCAACATTTTGCGCCTTATGCTGAAGTATCAATTGACAAAGCGCTAATTAAATTTAAAGGTAGATTAGGGATCGTGCAATATATGCCTATGAAACCAGCTAAGCGTGGATTAAAGATATGGATGCTCTGCCCATCTCGCTTAGGATATACTTACAACTTTGAATTTTATTGTGGCAAAAACGATCAGATACCAAGGTCAGGAAAGAGTTTAGGATATGACGTAGTTATGTACTTAATAAAAGCACTTAAAAACAAAGGCCATGAAATCTATTTTGACAGATTTTTCACCAGCGTAGACTTGATGTCTGAGTTATATAAATCTGGAGAATTATGTGAAACTGTGATGACAAATCGGAAAAACATGCCCGAGAATGTCAAGCAAATGAAGCTGGAGAATCAGTGCGACAGCGTAGTTATGCAATGCAAAAGCCTGCCGAATTTACTTTATTCATCCTGGCTTGATAAAAAATTGATACATATCATTTCCATAAACTGTGAAAATGAACCATATTTTACAACAGGAAGAAAAGGCTCCGAAAAATATAGTACCTTGTCCACCTGCATTTGACAAGTACAATAAAAATATAGGAGGTGTAGATCTAGCAGATCAGTGTCGAAAATATTACTCAGCTTTTAGAAAATCCTCGAAATGGTAGATGTACATATTTTGGTTCCTTTTAGGCACAACAGTGAATAACACCTTTATAATTCATAGTCACTAACTATTCAATCCTAAAGCGACCAAAGCAGCTATATGACTTCAAATTAGAACTGATTGAAGAATCCGCATCACAAAATTCGTTTCGAAAATGAACCTCAGGCATATTTTCGCCTAGTGCATTTCATGATCACAAACGTCGAAAAAGTAATGGTCGTAAGCGCACTTGTGTTCAATGTAAAGAATTAAAGAAAAAGACAAACTCGGAGAGGTATATTGAAAGTTCTTGGGAGTGTGAAATATGTGATATATGCAGAATGTGCTTGTGCAAAACATGCTTTTAGGCTTTGAATTTCAGTTGCTAAAATACGAAAAAGGCGCTCTTCAGGGCCACAAAAGGCCCTTTTCAGGGCTATACAATTTCAGGTACAGTTCTCTTATCAGGACCGGATTCAGAAATTTATGTATGGATGTATGTGTGTGTTCATGTATGCATGTATATACTGTAAGTACGTATGTATATAGACACTTATATGCATATACATACACACGTGCATATACTCGTATATTTCTAATCCGGTTCCGATTACAGAACAGTATCCAACTTCAAAAAAGTGAAAAAGTTATTGCACCATCACGAAAACACGTATAAATCTGGAATGAACAGCAGTATGTATATAAACATAGACCCATTTATGTATGCATGTACTACAAATTTATATGACTGTTAATATGCATATTTACCTATAATTTATGAAGAAATAATAATATACATATATAACTAAGTTAATGAAAACATGGAAAACTAATGACATTTATAAACGCGCTTTGAAACTCGTACAATAAATAAAATCATAAAAGTGTCTATAAATTAAGGTTTATTCCTCATAAAGATGGGATCAACAAATGGAAAGACCCTCATTATTTTTGCAAAAGGAAAAACAAAGTGAAATAAACTAAAATGAAATAATAATGCACCACATTAACTAAAAAATAGCAACTTAACGGGAAAAGAAAGTACATAAAGTGAAATCTTAATCCTCTATTCAATAAAAGAAAAAACAAGAAATTCCTGTAAAAATGAAATTTTAAAAAAGAAAATTATATTTATTCATCATGGGGTGTTAAAGTAGCCAGTATATGGTAAAGTACAAGGGGATTGGCGAAGGCATGGGAGTGATTTTCCGAATGAAAATTAGCTTGTATTTACGTTAATGTGATAATAAATATATGTATTTTGCTTAGCGGGGTCCATTTTATGTCCTTTATAAAAACCCAGGAATATTTCGGTACTTAACAGAATTATAACAAAATTTCTACTCTTTAAACCAGAGCTATTTTATCATAAATTTTAAACAGCAATAAAAGTGCAGTTTAGAAATTTAAGGATTATATTTGTTTTTAATCAATTTATTCATTCCTATAAAAATAAGGGAAGTAAACAAAATTTCAGTCGTGATCATAATTAAGCCAGAAAGGCTTGTTGGCCTGACCTTCAGAATAGGTTTATAAAGAACGGGGTTAAAGGCTAATGGAATCTTTGTTAGAAAGTACAAAGGATGTCATTCAAAAACTTCACACCTATTTTCTGCATTATTGGGCGGGGAGGGGAGGAAATTGCTGTGAAACTGGAAAAATATATTGGGCGGTTCGCTATTTTGAGGATACAGGTTAGCGAAGGGTCTGAATTTCAAAGAGTTAATACACAAATTCAACTTTTTGAAAGTAATGTTATGCCACTACTTCAAATACATAGTTAGATTTATTTGATTATACTAAAGAACTGCAAGGGCCAACTGCCTAAAAAGTGATGCCACACTGGGTAGGACTCTCTAAGGAAAACTGACTCTCATACATGTTACACGTGGGGAAAATGCTCATGCAGTCAGCTCATTTGCCAGATTCAAACCCTGGACCGATATACCATTATTTAGCAACTTTACTGCTCGGCTGCTGATGGGCCTGCCTCAGATAGAATACTTATTGTCTCCACATACCAGTGTGTTACTATTCAGTAAAGTGTAAGACATATTTCTTTCAAAAATAGTTCTGTTACTGAGTAGCAAGCCAACTGATTGAAATGCGATAAACACAGTTTTTAGAAATATTTTTCTACTTTTTAATAGGATCAGTTTAAATAAAAATGTATTTAGATCATGAGATGTCTAATTAGAAATATTAAATGTTTTTATGAAATGGCACTAGCTGGACTTGTGTATATTTATTCTTATTATATATTTTCTTTCTTATGACAACTCTTTTAAGTGGCTGGCCCCTTGAATGGCTAGTCTTCTAAGAAATAATGTAGTAAATATATATATATATGGCAACTCCTAACACTTTAACGAAGTTTTAACTTTTAAGAATTATTGCAGGAGCAGTCTACATTTCAAAGATTTAATAAAATTTCTGAAATTTTGTTCATGGCTTGTTTACGGTATTGATGAAGTCAAGTGCCAATAAAAGTCTGAAGTTTTCTTGGAGTAAAATATTTAGCATTAAAAGTGTTTTTGTTTGCTGTAGAGAATTTGCTAAAAGTCTCTTGCAAATCTGAAAAATTCAAATAAGTAACATGTAAATATTGACAGACATTTATGCGTGCTTTTAGTTTTTTAATTTTGTTTTATATCTAGTAATCCTGATATCCATAAATCTTTTAATCCTGAATATTCAGAAAAAGGTCTTTAAAGATGGGATTTTATAATTATAATCCGTTTTAAAATGAAAAATGGTCATATAGCATCGTTATCAGGGTTTTAGCAATTATAAAATGCATAACTTCAATTTCTATAAATGAGTGTTTGCTTCAGGGTTTGATTTTACATAGCTATAAACTTCTAGAAATTTAGGATTTCTAAGTACATATTTAAAAGATCTCTAATGAAGACTTTTTGTAATGGTTTCTTTTATGCTTTGCAGACCTGTTGTTTGGATGACTTATTCAGTTTTTTCCCTAATATTTAAGTTTTAAATATATAGGGTTGATTGGGAGTTGCACAAACAGCAGTTATGAAGATATGGCGAGAGCTGCTTCTTTGGCGAGACAAGTCCTTAGTCATGGTTTGAAATCAAAGTCCAAATTTACTGTTACTCCTGGATCAGAGCAGATTCGAGCAACCATTGAAAGAGATGGCCAAGTAAGTAAATGACTAAAATTTAATAACGAAACATTTACAATTATGTATGTTTTCATGCTGTTTATCATTAAACAGGATTTTTGTAATTTTGTTTTAAAGTGTTTAAAATATTTAGCACTATTAGTATAGGTATCAAATTTTTTATAGATTTGAATTTTTTGTGGTCTAATTGCCTTTAAATTATTTCTTTTAAATTTGATTAAATTTCAAATTTAATTTTAACTTTTCCAAATTAAATGATAATGAATAAAGTGAAATTAAAACTGTTGTGGTGTACATTATATGATCAAAAGTATTCCGCTGTCTTGGCATGTAGCTCTGTAAATTAGACAATACTGTGGTAAAGATTCACTGTTTACTGTTTTGAAAACTATCACCCTATCAGGAAGATTATCCACTTTTTTGAAATGCTGCAGTTGAAATTCATTGTCATTTTTTGGAAAAGAGTAATGGTCAGATCTCTTACTAATCGGAGGCAGTTTGGCCTAGATCATAGTTAATGTTCCCATTCATCCCATAAATGACTGTATAGGACTGAGGTTAGGCTGTGAGCAGAGTAGTCTAATTTTATTGACAGAAGCTCAGTCATGTTGAAGTGAGAATAAGTCCATATCAAACTATTGCCAGTATCTTGACAGTATGGAATTCTCTAAACTATTCAAATAAGCCTTTGCATACCTGCCAACTCTCCTGGTTTTACGTCACTTCTCCCTTAAAAAAAAAAAAAAAAAAAAAAAAAAAAAATTAGCCGTTAAATAAGGAAAATTTTTCCAAGCAATGAATGAAATTTTTTGAATGAATAAAATTTCATTTCCACACTAATGATTTTCAGAATAATCTTTCTTATTAAACTGTACTTTTATTGCATCTGAATTGTATTTTTTCCTTATTAAATTTTATTTGGTCTGAGTTATTAATCTGCTGTAGACATTTTAAAAATTTTATATAAAGATTCAAGCAATATTTAATCAGTTAATATTCATAGTTTGTTTATGTTGTTTGTACATTGAGTTTATTCACACAAGTACATGAGTTATTAATTTTATTTTCATCATATTTAAAAATGCTTTGATAAACAACTACTCAGGATTTTCTCAGTATAAAAGTGTAAGAAAATTAAAAAAATGCAATTAGGCAGAAAAACATAAAAATTAGAATATCCAATTCAGTGCTAATATATTTTACATCAGAATTAAATTACAAATATTTTGGTAATCTGAACCATACATTATAAAGTGATTTAAAGTCAGTCTGAAGTTTCTTTGAAATGCTGTAGCCCTTGTAACCCCCTTTTTTTTTAGATTTCAAGGTTGGCTGCTATGCCTTTGTAGTGTCATACTTTCATCAATAGAAATTAGGAAGTCAAATTTAAAATTTAAGAAACAACCTGAAGCCATTTTGCATTTCCACCATCAAGCTTCATTTCAGACAAACTACTAGCAAGCAAATTATTTCTGTGCATTCTCCACACATACACAGATTTGTTTCTCTGTAGTATGTGGTATCATTGCTGAAGGTTGCAGTGCTGCTAACTATCATATAACTTCAAGTGACGCTTGTCTTTAATTGCCCTATGTTGATTTATATGTGGGTTTTCAGCCATGAAAATATAAGTAACAAAATTGTCATTGTACAGTGAATGACTGTGTAAATTATTAAACAGTGAATAACACCTTTATAATTCATAGTCACTAACTATTCAATCCTAAAGCGACCAAAGCAGCTATATGACTTCAAATTAGAACTGATTGAAGAATCCCCATCACAAAATTCGTTTCGAAAATGACTTGTTTGACATCCAGAATTATCTTGAAATTCAGTGCATAGTTCTTGTGGTTCTGTTCACAACTCTCTTCAACGTTGTGTAATCTACCCTACAGGTGGCATAGTTGTGACCAGGTTGTGCATGATGTCAAGCCCCTGCAAGTTTCTATTTCACTGCACTGTTTATGGTAGAAAAAAGGAACTATGTAACATGATGTAAATTTTGCAAATAGATTTTTGGCAGTGTTCGCAGCTAATACCTCTTTCATTTGGCAGATTTTTATGTTCCCCCCTCCCCCTCTGCGATGACTATTGATATTTATTCATCTCTTTTTATGGCTATTTGAACATGTCTTTGTCTCTTCTTTTTTAATCTGTCAGAACTTGCATTGTAACATGCGTGGAAGAGTAAATCCTTTTGAAGGTATCCAGATGCTTTGATGGTAGAGTTTACTATGCATGAAATATCTTTCTTGTTACAGATTTAGCTAAACACCAATTAATTCTTGCATTTTTATTTTTCTTCCTTTTAATTTATTTAACCATAAAGCTAAAAGTATTTATTATATATTTATTATCATAAATAGTATTGTGATTGGAATTCGACTTCCCAAACTGTTGTATTAAAAGTTAAAATATTCTAAAACTAGAGATTTTCAAGTTCTAAAATCATAAGTTGGCATACTTTATTGAAACTGAGCAATAAAGCATGACACTGTATTGTTTATTAGGGTTCGTATGCTCCTTAAGAATCCTAAGTTTTTTTTAATCAATTTTTGGTCCCTAAAAGTCCTTAATTTTGGACAAAATTGGCAGAATGTCCTTAATTTTTTTTCCCCTCCAATGGCGAACACTTGCCTATAATGGCATTGACCACTCCTAAGGCCAGAAATGGTGGTATCCGTTCTAATCAGTAGCCACCATTCTCTTCCTATGCAGGGACAGAAAATTTTACATCCATTCCTTCTCTGGGATTCGAACTCGGGCCCTTTGGTACCGCAATCAGGCTCCCCTAACCACTATACTGTCTGGGCAGCAAATGTCCTTTATTTTAATCACATGAAATTTCCTTCCATTTTTGCAACTGTCTTTTTAAGTGTAAATTACCATTTTGAAGGAATAGTTTTGGTGTTTCACTGACAGATATGACTATCTGTTGAATGGGTTCATGGGTCATAACTTGTTTTTATTGCTAATATAAATGATGCAATACTTGAGTTTCTGGGCAAGAAGTGAAACATAGTCGTTCAAAATTATTTAATTTCTTTCTAATGAAGAAAGAGCTCTTAAACAATTTTTTTTTGCTTTTGGAGATATTAATTCTTTTATTAAGCAGTTCTAATTTTGATGACATATCAACAGTTTAGTGATTTTAAGATCAGTTTCTATAGAAAATTTTTAATTCAGAGATCTTGGAAGTTTTCGCCTTTTTTTTTTAAACTTTATAACATTGATAAATTTCATTTAAATAATCTATATTGAAATTATACTTAAGACACAACGTTAAAACATTTTCCCGCCAGTTATATTATAATGTGACATTACTTTCCATTTTGCCGACTCATATAATGTTTTGAATCTGAAAAATAAGACAATAAATTCTGTAAAGCACATTTTATGAAACAATTCTTAGCAAAAGCAAAATAGCTATGTAATTAACTAAAAATGTGTTCTTTTTATTTTTTTCGTGGTAAGAGTTCCCTCACCCCCATGTAATTGTCTCAAAATATTTAGAATTCTCATAATATGCATTAGTTTTCTCTATAAAATTAGTTTTATACTTTTCCTTCTAATTTTTTTTTCAAAATATATTTGTCTTTTTTTTTTTTTTTTGCTGTTATGAAAGTGGTAGGGGAAAGATAATTTTTAATTATAAGATAACTTTTGTTTGTTAAAGCTGAATATATTGAAATGGTTGACATTGCATTTTGAATAGTGAAATGGGAATTTTACTTATTTACTGCGTTTATTACTAGGCTCAAACACTGAGGGAATTCGGAGGTGTTGTTTTAGCCAATGCTTGTGGACCCTGCATTGGACAGTGGGATCGGTAAGAGTTTATTTCTTGAAGTTTTGCATATGACTACTTAGTTTCTTTCATATTCTTAATATTTTTTCATATTTTGCAGAAAAGATATTAAAAAGGGAGAAAAAAATACAATTGTATCATCATACAATCGCAATTTCACTGGTCGAAACGATGCCAATCCCGCTACGCATGCATTTGTTACATCTCCAGAACTTGTTGTAGCACTTTCTACTGCAGGATCATTAGACTTTAATCCTTTGACTGATGAACTGACCGGTGCTAAAGGTAAAGTAATGATATATTGATTGACAGTTAATGTATTATTTAGAAATTTAGTGAACTTAATTGTGAAATTTTGCTAGAAAAAAGTATGTAATATCCAAAATATTTATTCATTTTAATAACTCATATTTAGGTATGCACACACACACACACACACACATATATAGTAAGAAAAAATTTAAAAGTTAACACTGGACCTGAATACTAACACAGCTAAGGTTGTAAATGTAAATTTTAATTACTAATGTTGATTATTCGCTTGAAAATGAAAACTAAAAACTGATGTAATTTGGATTCTTATTAAAAGATAATGCCCTAGGATAACGAGTTTAAATTATGGAAATAAACTAAAATTAATTATTGTTTATTTCGTGGAAAAAAAAGGCTGTCTTTTCAAGGGAAATTGAATCAGATTTCCTAATTATTGGTGAATTTATCACAAAGGACTAATTCTAATTCCTCTTGAAAAGCCAACTTTTCCCCAAGGAATCAACAAAATTTATTTTATTTCTTTTTGTCTTTATAATTCTTTATAGTTCAAATACTCTGTTACAAAGTTTTATTTCCACAGTTTAAACTCGTTATCATAGGGAATTAACTTTTAATAAGTATCCAAATTTTCAAATTTACGTAGGTTGATCCAAAAAAAAGTTTACAAGCAGAAGCATTTGAAACGTAATAATTGCGGAGCGAATATTTCCACCCAGGGTGGTTGACAGATGGCGCTAGTTGTTCTACAGCAGTTCTACGAGTCAGTACGCAGACACTTAAGAGCGACAGTAATGACACGACGTCTAGAAAAGTGGTCTCGCATAGAGGTGCGAGCTGTAATTGATTCTTATGGGCCAAGAATGTGGCCGCATCCGAAATTCACAGGCAAATCGTTGAGATATACGGGGGCAAAGCAATGAGTAGACAACAGGTAGCGAAATGGTGTCGTTCTTATCAAGCGGGCAGGTAGCATGTGGAAAACTGCAATATGGAAGCGAGCGGCCGTCCAAGTTCTTCAAGGATGGATATCAACACGGCATGTATTGAAGAAATCATCCAAAGGGATCGACAAGTAACCATGCGTGAGATTGCCTCAGAGTTGGACCTGAGTTATGGTAACATTCAGCTTATCGTAACCGATGAGTTGCGATATTCCAAAGTTTGTGCTCGCTGGATTCCACGTGCGTTGTCCGCGGAGCATAAGGCCACTCGAATGATGTTCAGCCTTACATATCTTCAGCAATACCGTTCAGACGGCCAACACTTCATTGATCGCATCGTTACCGGTGATGAAACATGGCTTCATCACTTCACCCCCACATCCAAAAGAGCCATGATGGAGTGGAAACACGCTGGATCACTGAAGAGGAAGAAGTTTAAGGTCACACCCTCTGCCGGTAAAGTGATGGCAACCGTTTTCTGGGATACGACTGGTGTTATCCTAATCTAGTATTTGGAGCGTAGCCATACTATTAAGGCCGATCGTTATTGTGACACCTTCCGACGCAGAAGGCCTGGATTAGTGAGCAAAGGCGTCGTTCTCAAAGGTTCAAGTGGGAGGTCTGGAATCACCTCCCCCCATACATCCCCGATTTGGCTACAAGTGACTATTTCATTTTTCCTGCGTTGAAGCGATACTTATCCTGAACATGGTTCACCTCAGACGATGCAATGAAAACAGCTGCCGAGAAATGGCTCAATGAGCAGGTCCCTGATAACTACCAAGACGGGATAAACAAGTTGGTCGAACGTTCTGATTAATGCCTAAACAGGTTTGGCGACTATGTGGAAAAGTGAAGGCCAGATGTGTTTCTTGATTCCCATTTGTATCTTGCTTCTATTGTTAATAAATACTTTTTCATTTACCTTGTAAACTTTCTTTTGGATTACCCCTCGTGTATATATATATATATATATAATTAGATAACCTTTTATATATCATCTCCAAGGAACAGAACTTCAATTAAAACTGCAAATTATTAAAACTCATTATCGTAGGGAATTGACTTTTAATAAGTATCCAAAATTTCAAATTCATATATATATAATTAGAGAACTTTTTATATATCATCTTCAAGGAACAAAAATTCAATTAAAACAGTGAATTATTAAAAATGTTTTAGTCAGTATTTTAATTAGTATTTTAAAATTGGTAGTTTCTAGACATCTGTTGCTTTAAAAATATTAAAATGTGAAGAATCCTTAATCACCAAAGTCAAAAATAAAAATTTTAAGTATTGAAAAAGTAGCTATTGTCATTGATCGCAGATTAATCGACTTACCAAGGCGATCAATGACAATAGCTACTTTTTCAATACTTTAAATTTTTACTTTTTTTTTTTTTTTTTTCGCGATTAAGGATTTTTCTTTACATTTTTCTATTTTTTAAGCAATAGGGGTCTAGAAATTACTAATTTTAATATACTAATTAAAATACTGACTAAAAATTTTTAATAATTTGTGGTTTTAATTGAATTTCTTTTCCTTGGAGATGGTATATAAAACGTTTTCGAATTATAAATTATTGGTGTACTACTTTGCAGCTTTAGTGTAGGTCATAGGCGTTTTACTTTTATTTAGAATATATATATATTGAAGCCAGAGGAAGTATTTAATTTTTTCAGTCTCTTTAATAGCTACATAGATGGCCATGCTGTTAGAATCATCTAATAGCTGTAGCAAAGTTAATATGTATTGCTTCCCCTTGTTTGCATGTGGTTTTCAAACCTTCTCGAAAAATCTGAATTACTTATATTGTCTTTGTCTAAAACCGAATGTTTGAAGTCCAGGAGTGAGGTTTCGTATAGTGGTGTTCATTGTCGCTCAGGCTAGATACCTTTTTTTTTTTTTTTCAGAGCCTGAGTTTGAGTGGTTTTTTTTAAACTTGTATACATATATGTATTCATAATGAAGCAGATTTTGTAAAAAATAAAATGAAGCGTATTGCTGAAAATGTTTACTATTTTGTTGCGCCAACTTTTTGTAATTTTCATTTTTACATTTAGAACCATGGGCATTTTTGCATTTTACAGATAAATTCACATATTCATACTCTAGAAATTGAATATTTTGGGAAAGCTGTAAAATAAATGTTGCAGAATTATGTGCTTTTTATGTTAGATTTTAAATGTTTAAGGTAAATATCCACACCATATGCATGTTACCAGATGTACTTTTATCTAACAATGGATGCAAATTGAATATCAAAAGGCAGTTGCAAATTTACTTTTAATTTTCCACTTAAAAGCATTATTTTACTAAGCTTAAGATTTTTCAAGCCAGAAAAAAATCAAAGCAATATGTAGGGATTGTCTTGTGCCTTTTCATAAAAAAAGGGGGGGGGAATTCGTGGAAGAAATTTGCACAATTTTTTGGATAGAAAATAAAAGGACTGTTTCTAGGTGATGTGTTGAAATGCTATCAGGAATGTGATGTTTCCAAAAAATTTTCAGCTGCAAAATTAAAAAATGAGGGCGAGAATTATTATATTAGTTCACCTAAATGAGGGAAGGGAAGCCAGGTTATTTACTTGAAGGAAATTCTTCATTGCTATCATAATATGAAGTATACTGAAATAAATTCACTTTATCTTGGGGGTGGGGAACACTTTTATATGATCCACTAGTGGCCAAGTGGATAAGAATGCTCAACATTGCTGGTAGTTCGCCCCTAGATATGAGCTTACCACAGCTTAACAATGCAATTTCTGAATGATGGTAATTTGACACAGATGAAATCTCAGTGAACAAGCTGGCTGCATGGGAGTTTTCATAGATATAGGATGAATATGAGCCCCAATTCTTGTAAGTTTAAAGTTTTTCTTGTATATTGTTTGAATCTGAGGCTGTTTCTTGTAAGAACTTCTTCATGAAGGCATGCTTTTCCATAGCCTGTGCTTGCTGTAATTCAAATAATTCAGTCTGGTGCAATCCTTCTGGATTTGAACTGTTATAGACTAGTCTGGCTGCATAGGTGTTTTCGTGGTTTCCTCGTGTGTAACATGAACTATACTTTTGAACATAATTACCATCACTGTCAATCATTACATTCACTGTTCATAATTACTTGCGAAAACTGTTGTTAGATCATCTAGCTATTTCTGGACTGCCCTAGAAACATCACCTAAGTCCTTCATAGCTTTTCTACGTGTAATAAATCATGATTTTTTAGAAAAGAATTCTTGCTTCCAGATTAGAAAAGTATAATTGGACTTAAACCTAGTGTATCATAATTAAATTTTCAATGAAAATGTTGACTGCGACATCTTTTATCTGGGATGAAAATTATCTTAAATTATTTCTATGAAACTAAACATATTGCTTAAACAATGTGTTTATTGTTTTAAAAAAATATGGAAACCTGTATTCTGAAAATGCAAATCTAGGTGAAAAATTTAAGTTTAAAGAACCATATGGTGAAGAATTACCTCCTCGTGGTTTCGATCCTGGTGAAGATACATACCAAGCTCCTCCTGCTGATGGCTCTTCGGTCGCTGTTGATGTTGATCCAAAAAGTCAAAGGTTGCAACTTTTGGCTCCTTTTGACAAGTGGGATGGTAAAGATTTAACAGATATGCAAATTCTTATTAAGGTAATTTTGATTGTAATTATCTGAATGTGAAATATAAAACTTTTGTTATTAGAATTATAAATTTAAAAATACTCAACCATTTTGCTAAACAAGCATATTTTCAAAAGAAATTAAATGGAAAAAAAAATTATATTAAAAACTAAACTTTTAAACTGAAAGCATTTTTTTGGGGTATTCTTTTCATATGTTACATAAAAAAGAAATAAGAGTGTTTTTTTCCACACTTGTGATTCAAGTTGATTATTTTTATTGTTATTTCAATTCTTAATTTTTTAATTTTATATAATTTTGAAAATTAAAGTAATTGAAAAATGCCATTTAAAATGTGATTGAAATTATAATGCTAGAATGTTTTTTATGATTAGAAATTTAGATAAACTACTTTTTAATTAGGTGAAAGGAAAATGTACTACTGATCACATCAGTGCTGCTGGGCCATGGTTGAAATACAGAGGACATTTGGACAACATATCTAATAATATGTTCATAGGGTAAATAAAATTATTTTGAAACCTAATTTCTACATGTTAGGTAATCTCTTTTTAATTAGTAATTTATCATAATATAACTGTACTTGTAAGGCTTATAATTGTTTTCCTCGTGGAAATAAATAATACTTTGGTGTGTAATACAAGGTGTGTTCGAAAAGTTTGGTGAATTTTACCATACAAAAAAAAAAAAAAAAAAAAAGGAAACAAGAGAAGTAAGTAAAATGGCTTTACTGGCCTTCAAAGTATTTGCCATTAGCAACAATACACTTTTGACATCGGGTGTACAATTGTTGGAAACTGTCTGCAAACGCTTCTTTTGGTATGGCTCGAAGCACCATTGTCACACGTTGTTGGATCTCGGTAAGGTCGGAAAAGTGTTGGCCTTTCAGAACTCCTTTGAGTCGGGGAAACAGGAAGAACTCCGCGGGAGCCAGATCTAGAGAATATGGAGGGTGATCCAAAACTGGAACCTGGTGCCTGTTGAGGAATTGGGTTACACGAATCGTAGTGTGCGGCCGGGCGTTGTCATAAAGCAGATTCCACTGTCCATTCCGGTACTGTGGCCGAATCCGGCGTATGCGTAGCAGCAGCCTTTTCAAAATCCCCTTGTAGTATTCCACATTGACAGTTGTAGCTGCGGGTACAAATTCACGATGGATCAAACCCTTACTGTCGAAAAAGACGATCAACAACGTTTTGATCCTGGATTGTGTCAAATGACTTTTTTTGGGAGGGGGTGACGACGTTGAACACCATGCCATGGATTGCCGCTTGGTCTCTGGATCGTATTGATAGCACCACGACTCATTCCCTGTAATTATTGTTTCCAAGAATTGTGGATTCCAGTCACACATGTTGATAAAATCTTCAGAGGTTTCCGTCCGGTATTGCTTTTGCTCGTCTGACAGCGAGTGCGGTACAAACCGGGCACATATCTTACGTTTATGCAAAAGTTTGTGCACAATGGTGCTCACACTGTCTAGGCTTATCTGCAATTCACCAGCTATCATTCTTAAAGATAGTCGTCGATCTGCCGCAAGCATCCGTCGAACTCGTTCCACATTGTCTGGAGTTGTGCTTGTTGTAGGGTGCCCTGACCACAGCTCATCTTTGACATCCTCCTTTCCGTTTGTAAAGCGTTTAAACCACTCATAAACACACTTTTTACTCACTGTTTCATGACCATAAACTTTCACTAACATGTCATGTGTCTCTGTCGCCGTTTTGCCTAACTTGAAGCAAAAGTTTATGTTTATGTGTTGCTCCATGTCACACTAACAATCTTTCTCACATTGACTGTGTTAAACTGCTCATAGCATGCGCTTCCTCTTATCTGTCGTAAAATGGCCATTAGATGGCTCTAGATGACATTTCTCTCACTGCGTCTGCACGAGTACAAAATCCTAACCGGCGCGATTTTTTAATTATGAGACCAGTCACCGAACTTTTCGAACACACCTTGTATAAAGTAAAAAGACAGAGATGAAGAAGTGACTAAAATTGGATTATAATCATTCATCTTTTTGAGTAGACATAGGTCCATACCTATGTTTAAACCATTATATATTGCTTTGACAAGCAAGCATATGCTTAAACCATTATATATTGCTTTGACATATACCTGCATATGGTGGTATGCTCCTTAAAAATTCCTCCATGTGGCCTTCTCCCTTGTCATGTAGTGCCTAACAATGGAGCACATAATAAATCAATAATAATAAAGGTGTTCTGTTGATCTGGATTTACGAATATCAAAAGCCTTCTTGCAAAAATTCCTTCAGGTATCTACTCCTCAGTTAGTTTAAACATATACTGCCCGGACAGGAAAGTGGTTAGTGAGTGTGACTCGTACTTAAAAGACCCAGGTTTGAATTGTAGAGAAGGTATGGATGTAAATTGTCTGTACCTTCATGGGAAGCACTGGTGGCCTACCTATTAGGTGCTTCCATAATAAACTCCAGTTTTAGCAGCGGCCAATGCCTGTAATGGTTAGTGCCTGCCATTGGAGGGGGGAGCAAGTTATTATAAGATGGCTGTAACTAGCATACTAACATGTCTAATATGTTTTCAGCAGGGAAAAAAAGTTTGAAGATCAGGCAGGCCAAGGAGAATTATACACTGCTCAAAACAATTAAAGGTTATTGAGGTTTTAGGTGGATCTTGTGACTAGGAAACGTTTTAGCTGATTGATACATGGTCGACAGATGTAGTGGGTTATATGAGAATAAATTACACATATTTGGCATAAAAAAATTCATTTTATTGTGCATTTGTGTACAAAAGGAAAAAAACACAATTTGTGCATATGAGAAAAAAAGAATAAGAAAAGGTGTTTTCTTCAAAGGAAATAATTTTCAGTAGGGGGGTATGGTTTCCACGGATGACCAGCAACGTTGAACACCTTTGAGGCATGGAGTCAATGAGGCTATTAATCACAAGTTGGAGTATTCTGTCTCACTCTTCCAGAAGAGCTCTTTCCAGTTCTTAGAGAGTTTGTGGGGGTGGTTGGCGGCCAGCAACTCATCTTCCTAGAGCGTCCCAAACGTGCTCTACTGGATTCATGTCTGGAGAACACGCTGGCCATTGCATTCGTAAGATTCCTTCCTCGAAAAGGAAATCCTCCACCAGGTTAGCACGATGTGGCCTGCAGTTATCGTCCATTAAAATGAAGTCATCTTCGATTGCTGCAGCGTAAGGGATTACAATAGGTCTGAGGATCTCATCCCTATATCGGCGACCAGTCAGAGGTCCACCTCAAATGATGTAGAGGTCTGTGCGCCCGTCAATGGAGATGCCACCATACATCAACACTCCTCCACCGCCAAATCTGACACTTTCGTGCACAAACGCAGGATTATTCCTACTGCCACGGTCCCTCCAGATGAAAATACGCCTATTATCAGGATGAACAGAAAAATGGGACTCGTCAGAAAAAAGAACATTGCTCCATTCATTTCTCCTCCAGTTCACATGCTCTGTTGCCCACTCCCTGTGATCGCGACGATGCCTTGATGTTAGTCTAATACATACCATCGGTCGGCGAGTGACAGTCTGAGTTGAAACCGTGGTGCCAGTAGCCGAGTGAAGGTGTTGTTGGAGAAGAGTAGCATTCATATTTCGGTGTCTCTGAGCTGTTAACACTAAATAACGATCTTCATTGGGCATTGTTGCCCATCTACGACCTTGCCCTGGTCTTCGGGCTGCACTTCCAGTTTCCAAAAAACAGTTCCAGATCCTGGAAATCACAATTTGTGACACTCCAATGGCTTGCGCTACTTCGGCTTGAGTTTGGCCCCTTTCTAGCCTACCAACTACTCTCCAAGTTTCTGAATCAATTAAATGACTTCGCTGAGACATCGTACTCATCGGAACAAAGCAGTCATTGAATGCTGATTATCCTTGTCTTCATTGTCTTTTATTCAGTTGAAAGTCAAATTTCATTCGCTGCCGCTGATGCGACGTTTTTGACGTCGAAATCAAGATTAGCATACTCCACAGTTTGAAAATCAGAAAAATTTGCATTTGTGATTCTCTTCTCCCATTTTCGGCAAAAAAAAAAAAAAAAAAAAAAAAAAAAAAATCCGCTTATATCTTTATTTTATATAAAACTTACAATATTCTTTAATTGTTTTGAGCAGTTTATTACCTGCAGACTTTCACTATATGAATGAATACCTTTGACATTAGCTCCTGAAAGGTTGCTCTTCGTGGATGCACTGTATTGGCAATAGAGCAGGTCACAGAATAGTGTTGATGTATCATTCAAGGTACTTATTTGCTGAGAAAATAGCCAAAGGTGAACCGGTATAGTGGTTAGCTTCGCTGCCTGCAGCGCTAAAGGGCCCGGGTTCGAATCCTGGAAAAGGCATGGATTTTTGTGTACTGTTGGTGCAGCATGGCAGCACTCTAAATATGGGGTAAGCCGAAAATCTTCTTGTGTAGTTTGGTGGAAGAGGAGAGGGGTGGAAGGCCCTTGGATCCATTCCCCCAGGTGCTCTCCATCAAAATTGGGGGTGGAACTGAGCTAAATCGCACTATCACCTGAATGATGCTCAAGACTGTTGCCTACAGCAGGCGTAAGCTAGCCCTGCTTGCCACGAGGAATTTCGTGGGCTTGGCTTGACGTAGACAGACAAGTGAGCATAAAACAATAGCAGCATAGGCAATGGTTGCCTAAACTGTAACACCAGATGTGATACAATGTAAACCATTCCACAAAGATATAGAACGAGCAACTTCAGGTCAGGCTACAGTTAGTCGTGAATCTTTCTGTTATCCATGAAAAGCAAAAACCATGGTTCATCACTGGATGCAGTACATGTCATTAGGTTTATTTCAACCTGTTACTATTGTTATTTTCATGATAATTATGGATGCCATGATGGGAACATCACAATTTGATCATCATTGGTTTAGTTTTCAGAGAGTAGTAAGGCTAGTTTACTTTATTGAAGGCAGTGGTGCAAATTCTGTTTAATTTGCTTGATTGATTAAGTGATGAGGTAGGTTTCAACTAGCAATAGTAACGCTTTGGTAGTACCTCATCGGCTATGACACTGCCTCATGGTATTCAGTGAGTATTTTACTATATCAGAAACAATACTGTCCAATAAAGTAGGCTGAATTGATGCATTGGCTGATACCGTATATATGTTTTCGGAAAGGATATATTTCCTATGCCCTTTTGACCCACACTGTGTATTTTCTATCTACACTAAATGTAGATGTTGTTGGATGATTTTTTTTGGGGGGGGAGAGGATACAAACTATATTTTTAATGATCTAATATTATAATGGAAAGCTAAATATGAATTGTAATGAGATTTTTAAATTTAGTGTTTAAGTATTTTTTGCCATTTAGCATAATTTTATTTAATAAATGTCATTTCACGTATATTTTTATAGAGCTATCAATGCTGAAAATGGTGAAGCAAATAAAGTTAAAAATCGTGTAACTGGAGAATGGGGAACAGTACCCGACACTGCTAGGCATTACAAGGTATAGTATTAAGAAACTTTTGAGAATTATATAATTTTCAGTTATTATTTTAGCAGGTGTGGTGAATGTAGTGGTGCTTCACATATTAAATAACCCATTCCAAAAGGCCTATGAACGGGCTGGCTGCATGAGCGTTTTCATGGTTTTCTCCATGTGTAACGTGTATACTAGTCAGTTCCCTTAGACAATACTCCACGAAGGCATCCCTTCCCTTAAGCAGATAGCCCTCGAGAGCTTTGCCATAATCAAATAAACCAAACCATTCCAGGACTGTGTTATGTGAATCAATTTTTTTTTTTTCATATAGGTGCTGTTTCCTTTTATGGAGGGGATAATAATTTTTAATTTAATTACCCATGGGAATAATTTTTAATCAATTCTCAAACCTGCTGCAAACATCATAAAACAGTATCAGAAACTATTAAAAAAACTTTTAAATTTTATATTATGTCCATAGGGGTATTTTTTTAATGTTTTGTGTGTTACCTTTATTTATTAAATATCATGTTCTTTGCACTTAAACCCTAAAATTCAATTCAACAGCAATATCACAAAATATTTAAAAGAGCATATCTTTAGAATTTCTGATGCACAGTTTCGCATATGCTGGAGATAAATATGTCCCCCCCCCCATACAGTGTAGCCACTGCTCGCTTTGAAATCATTGAGTTTCTTAATCAAAAACTCATGAATGCTTTACAAAATATGAAATAGATAATAAAAAAATTCCAAATTTGGGCTTCCAGATGCCGTTATTCGGGTGGAGACATACGTTATTCAAAATTTGATGGGTCTAGATACCTTTGTTTTATCACAGTACAAGAAACATGCATACATTTATGCAGATTCTTCATTATTTAATTTCCTTAAATATAATGCAGGGTTCGAATGTTTGGTGGCAGCAATTAAAAAGTGATTTGCTATTTAGTGAATCAATGCAAAATGCCAAAATGAAATTAATAGCCCCTTTGGGCTAAAAGTGCCATCAGGGGCTAAAATCATTGCCTAAAACTGCCATCATTGGGCTAAAATTTGCCATTTATAGTGAATCAATGCAAAATGCCAAAATGAAATCAATAGCCCCTTTGGGTTAAAAGTGCCATCAGTGGTAGGAACGTTAAGACCTTATAATCTTTACTAATGAGGAGATTATTTACATAATGTAATATATATTAATTTACATCATGTATATAGTCGTACAGTTTTTTTGTGTGTGTCATTCTTTCTCGGGAATTATATTTAATGCTCAATTATTTTAGATCCTTCTGTGGATGTCTCTAATGCTTGTAAAAATTGTTTAAAAAAAGTGTCTCCCTGCATTTATATATATATATATATATATATATATATATATATATATACATACTTCAATAATAAATTTAAATCCTCAAATGTACTTTTACTTCCTGTTTTGCTCAAAGAGCAATTTACTACAGCGTAATACGTATAAAAAGTGTTTAAAGTGTTAAGCCATTCTCATTCTTTTAATAGGAAATATTCTTTTTTTTTTCTTTTCTTTGTGCTAGTCTAAAGGAGTGAAGTGGGTTGCTATTGGAGATGAAAATTATGGTGAAGGCAGTAGTCGAGAACATGCAGCTCTTGAACCTAGGCATCTTGGTGGCAGAGCTATTATTGTTAAAAGTTTTGCAAGAATTCATGGTAATTATTTTTTTAATGTATTTAAATACAGTCAAAAGTCGTTAATCCGGACTCGTCGGGACTTCGGTGATTCCGGATTATAGATCATCAGTTTAAATCTGGTAAGATGGCATGCAGAAATTATAAAATTAAAAATATGAAAGCGTAATTTATGAAATAAAGAACAATTATGATCTAAAGGGTATCAAACGTTAGAAAAAAAAAAGCTTAATGTTTATTTGTTTACTTTATTAAACATTTCTTTCAATGTAAGTTGTTTAAGTTGCTTCATTTTATGTGATAATACTTTCTCTTTAATTCTATAAACAGAGATAATTTCTTGTTTAGTTACAAAGTTCCGCTGTTCAAGTTCTATAATTGCTGTGTCAAGAATACCGACTAATTTGTCAATCGAAATTTTTTCGTTTTCAATAACCTCTGTGTCACTTTCTTCACTATCGGAAGCAAATTATAATGACGAGGAATTTGATTTAAATCATATCAAAAACGGAATACATCGAGATGAAATACTACATTTAGTAAGGAATTATAACCCAAATAGAATGAAAACATCTGCCCTGAAGATAAGGATAGTGCTGACAGATCAACTTCCAATTCATTGCCCCCCTCCGCAGAGCAATGTGAAATTGATAAACAGATTTCGGAATAGTTAGGTAATTTTTTTGCAGCAATTCCACTTTTGTTTAATGGACTTCGAAACATACTTTTGCTTTGTAGATCCTTTACATATCAGTAAATGTATATCGGAAATTCTATTTGACATAATCGAAAGTTCAAGCTTACTTTTATAAAATTGCTCTAACAGTCTGCAAAAAATAATTCGAAGATTAAGGAACAACGCAATCTGCAACATTAACTGAATTAGATAATTTTAGCTTAGCTTATACCGTCCGTTATACATTGCACGCGCATGCATAAACGTATTTTGCACATGCACACACGCATATTCGCTGCCGTAAAGGTCTTACGCGCATGCACAAAAAGTTTGTAGCTTTGAGGTCCTTATTATAGATCATTTCGGATTATGGGTGTCCGAATAACCGACTTTTGACTGTAGTTATAAAAGCTAAGGAGTTGCAGTTTCTTTATTCATTTGAATTTACATTTCTAAATCATATATTTTGAATTTTTATGTATGTGTGTTTATGTAATATGATTCTTGCATTAATAATGCAGTGTTAAAAGGGTTAATTAATTATGATTGAAATATATGTGCCTTGTTGTTTCATGAAATAAACATATATGTATTAAATTTAATTTAATAATTACATCTCTCTCTATTTTAAATTGCTGACTGCAAAAGGAAACAAGTTCTAGTAATATTTAGTTTTATCCAGATTTGCTTAATTCCAAATAAATGGAAGGAAATTAAAAAAATTATTGCACCTTTTTGGTGAATCCATTAAATATTGTATGTACTGCTGTTAAGATCTTTGCGGACAGTGATATATGTGAAAGGCTATAAACTTGTACATCTTTCTTGGTAAATGGACAACAGATCATTTATAGCTTCCTAAATGTTTATCTTTGCCATTTTATTGCAGCTTTGTTTAGCCTGCCATTCATACGTCACAATTTCAGAGTAGCACAGAGAACTGGGAAAAAACTCTATATTAAATGTCATTTTTACAAGACAGTTTCTCACTGATATTGTTCAAGCAACATGTCCGATTAAATCTTCCTTAATTAAGATACTCGTTTTGAAAATTTGAAGTTTGGCTGTTGTATGTCAAAAATTGGTCGAGATATTTAATTTCAAAATTTGCGGTTTTTTATGCCGTCTTCAGCTTACCATGAGGGATCGGTTAATTTAGAAGAATAATTGTAGGAAATAAGTTTAAATGATATGCACAAAAAGTGTGTAGAATTTAATAGGCAGTACAAGGAGGTCAAGTGATATCCACATCAGAATTTTTCCTTAGTAGAACTAAAATTATCTGGTAGTTAAAACCTTATTCAGTTTATTTAAATTGAAATGTTAATGGTCGACACTCTTAGAGCAGCATTTGTATCTGTTCCAAATGTAGAAGTACAGAATATGATGCAATCCTGCAGATTAGTTTTAGCCAGTTGTTGAAAAGTGATACAAACATTGTGATATTAACTGGGGCAGATGTATTTTGGCAGATCATGGAAGCTTCTTCTTTCAAAAAATAGACCAAGCAATTACTTGCATCAAAATTGTAAAAACAACCTTGTGTTTAGCGTAGGTATAATGAAACACTCAAAAAACAAAAAAAAAAAAAAAAAAAAAAAAATCTAGTTATAACCACGTGCAGTGCTGATAAGGACCACATGTTTCTGTGACTCCTTTATTTTCTTCTTTCTAAGTATTTCTTTCTTCTGATGAGGAGGGACCTTTAGCTGCCCTCGAAATCGATTGAGTGTTTCATTATACCTACGCTAAATACAAGGTTGTTTTTACGATTTTGATTGTCACATTAGCATGTTTCTCTTCTAGTCTAATTATTTGCATGCCAAAGAACTTTCGGGTTTGCTTTACATGGAAGTCGAGATGTTTATAAGCCTAATGAGGAAACACTTCCCTCATTAGGCTGGTGTCATTGAATTTTTGTATAACTGCTTCAGATGTTCAAGTATTGTGGAAGCTTGGTGCTTTAAGAATTAAAGAAAACATGTACTTGATATACTGTTGTAGTGATTGTACTTGATATACATGTACTTCATGCACTGTTGTACTGATTGTAGAACATGTACTTGATAAAGCATTGATAGATGAATTTGAGAAAAATTTAAAATTCATGAATGAGAGAGATGAAACTTGATTTATGGAAGTTTAGTTACAATGAATTAGGAAACTATTTTCTGGATAAAAAGTGGTTTGATGAATTAGGAAAGTGTTTTCTAAAAATTATTTGGTTTCTAATCAGTATAGGGAAATAATAAATGACCAAAAACAAAATGGTGTTAGTGAGGAATACGAGAGAGATGAGTATTTTATGCCTCATAGAGTAGTTGTTAGGAATGATAAAGAAACAACTAATGTTCAGATAGTCTTTAACTGTAGTCCAAAATGTAAAGGTATCTTTCTCTGAATGATTGTTCGGAATCTGGCCCAAATTTAAAGCCATGTATTCTTAATGTAATTCATAATTTTCATAATTGCAAAATGGTGATAGAGAGAAGGCTTTTTTAATGATAAGAATATCTGAAAAGAGATAGTTTTTAGTTTCTTTGGTATTCAGCTAATCCTAGTGAAGAATACAAATTTATGAGAATGAAAAGACTGCTATTTGGCTGTAAAAGTTCCCCTTTCATTTTGATTGCCATAATAAAGCTTCATTTAAAAACAATTTGAGAAGTAAATTAAACAGGGTTCGTAGCGGTCCTTACAAGTGCTTATAAGTCCTTATATTTGAAAATAAAATATAAAGGCCCTTATAGGTGCTTACTTTTTCTTTAAAGCCCTTATTTTTTGCTTTTAGTGCTTTTTTTTAATCCTTTGTTTTTAATGAACGCGCATTTTTTCCCGGTACCAAAGCCGAAACTAAATAAACAACTTTTCTTTCTTATATGCAACGTCAGATGGTGAATCATACTTCCGAAAATTGCTTCCTCCCCCTCCTCTGCATTAACATAACCTATGGTGCACGCGAGAGTACAGACAGGTGCACGTCGTTCTATTGGCCAAAGAATTGCGAAAACGTAGAAAATTCCGGTACATTCGGTATTCTTTTTCTCCCACCCAAATACTACACACGTTTGAATTTCTATCAAGATTTTAATAATTTGCATTCTCATTCCGCGTGGTCACTTCATATTCGTGTTATTATGATCGTTATGCTTATATTATGAGCATATGTATTAATATTTATAATAGTATAGTTGCAGTAACTGCTGAAGTATAGATAAACTTCCAAAAATGGGTGTGTTTTTACACAGATCAGCTTTCTAAGGAATAATATTCGGAATGGCTTAAATAAAAGGAAAGTAATCGAATAGTCAAAATAATTTCATTTTCTTTGCCAATACATTATACAGTACGGAGGTTGGGAGTTTCTCCGCAAAATCTGTAATATTGAAGCAGCGGACTTTTTTTTTGTCACTGTCCAATCTGGATTGAATAGGACTAAAAGTTTTTGAATCAGAAACACCCCAGATTAGTAAGTCTTTCTTTTCCTTTATTTAGTTCTTTTTTCTCTGAATACCGGCAGGTGTTGATTCCGATTGCGTAATATCACATATGGAAGAATTACGCTGCGCGTATTGCGCAATAACGTTTGTGGTATTTTGCAGAGATAATTAATTTTGATGTTCAGTCTGAGATTTATTTATGAACACTTAAAAGAATTTTACTGTGCTTTCTAAGCAGAATATTTCTCAATTCCATTGGTCTATTTTTATATGATGCACATATTGAAATGTCAAAATCATTTATTTAGCCGAGAAATCTAAAGAACAGCTAAAATCTCCCCCCTCCTCTTTTTCCAGTTACGCTCGACTGTACGGAATATTTGGCAATTTCCAAGTATGTGGGTTAGTTAAGCTTTTACTGTTAAAGGATGACAGCATGAAGCAATTTTCCCTCTCCTGATTTCAGAAATGTTCCTTTTTTTTTATTTTTTACTTAAATTACTTTGCTTGGAATATATGTTAAGGGAAAACTGTTATGCAATGAAAATTTAGAAAATGTTCAGAACTTTGATTTAAGTTAAATTATTTAAATATTAATACGAGTGGAAAAATAAATTGTATTTATTATTAGGTGCCAAACGAATATAATAAATATGGCTTATTATTATTTATTTTCTATATTTTCAACTGAAATATCATCATTAAATTTTGTAATATAGTTTAGTTCTGCATAGTTTTTTTTCTCTCATTGTAAACTAATTCTGTAAATTGAACTGTCATTTAAAATTAAAAAAAAAAAAGTTAATTGTTTTCCATTATTGAGGAAATGCTCATTCTCTTAATAAATATTGCATTGCTCATATTTTAAATTACAAGTCTAATTTTTCTTTTAAGGTTATGCAGTTGTGTATAATGTAATTAGACAGGTGCTTATTTTTTCCTTAAAATGTGCTTGAAAAGTGCTTATAGGTGCTTATTTTTTTAACTAAAATGTGGCTATGAACCCTGTTAAATCATTTGAAATAATGAATTCTGCATGTTATGTAGACAATTTATATTATGGTGGCAATAGTGTGCAACTCATTTGAGTTTTTTGGTGTTGTATCAAGTGGTGGGGTTGAGGAAATTGAGGTCGAACAGTAGAGAGTTAGAAAAAGGACAGCAACGGTGAGATAATGGGAGTTAAGCAGCAAGGATCCTAAGGTTGAACTGCAATCCTGAAAATGAGTTTCTGTTGAAAGTGAAGGGTTTGGTAGATTCCTGGAAAATATTGCAAAACAGTAAGAGATGTGTTTTTCAGACAGTGGCAAAAATCAGTTTCATTGCATCATTTATGATACATTCATTGTTACAGGACATTTGGCAGATACTGTGTGACTTATGCGCTTATGGAACAGTTTCCCCCCCCCCCCCAAGGTATTGTGAAAATGGGAATTATGGTGTGTTCTTTATAATGTTGAAGAATAGAGTGTCACTGTTACAGAAACTGACACGGCTGTTCTTGGAACTAATGGCCAAGGTGATGGGAGATAGTGGGAAATTACCTTAAGAGTGTTTGGGGAATGATTCTTGCATTACACTGCATGGGTGAAGTGAAGAGATGCAAAGAGTTTCTTGCCAACCGGCTTGTAGAAATTCAGAAAAGGTAATCCAAGTGATTGGCACTATTGTCCATTTAAAGGTATTCCTATAGATTTGTCTACTAAACAAATCTTGGCTAAGAAGTTGGTACTGAATGAAAAATGGTGGTCAGGTTCAATTTGTATTCAGAAAAGTTGCGAGAGTTGGCCTAAACAACGGATTAAAGGGTTAACAGATGTAGACAATGCAGAAATATTATGAGCAAAGGAAAAATTTGGTTAAAAGTTTTATATTCAGTTGGAGTTAGTTGAGCAACTTTGGAACAAGTTGTAGATAGTTGTCGTGTGGTTTATAAGGTTTATCAGAAATGTGAGGGGGGATAGGATTTTGACTCTTTTCTTTGAAACAAGTGAATTAAAAGAAGCACATTATATTATAATCAAACGAGTGTAAAGAACTGACTAAAAAGGAAGTAGCTACTTTAGGGAAAGTGATAATATTATAGAACAGTCCTTTTAATTTCTTAAATCTGTTGTTGGACAATAGTGGATTACTACGTGTAGGAGGATATTTAAGAAATGCCAGCTTACCAGAGTCTGTGAAACATCAGCTAATACTGCCTAAAAATCATTCATGTTACAAAATTATAAGCAAACTTTTAACTCAATTACATGTATGGAGGAGTAAAATTAGTTAACTCTGCAATGAAATAAAAGTATAAATATTGTATTATAGGTGCAAAAACTGCAATACGCAGAGAAGTGAGAAAATGCATTATCCATGCCAGATATTGCTCTGCGTTTTTGAAACAAATGATGGCGGACTTCTGCGGGGGTGAAATCAGATAAGCATTTCTTAGATGTCATAGTTGATTTTTCCAGATCATTTTTTTATCAGTCTTCAAAGAGGTATAGGAGTGAAGCCACTGAAATTGCACATTTATGTGCTTTGCAAAAGTTGTCCATTTAGAGCAGCAGTTCTCAACTTTTTGACTAACACGTACCATCTAAACAAAAATTGAAAACCTTTAGTACCACCACTACAAAGTACTATTACTACCACCACCTCTTGAACAAAGCTCAAATCGCATAAATTTACGAATGTTAGAGAAAAAAACTCAATCAGGATGTTGGGGTTTTAATTTTTGAATTTAATAGTTAAAAATACTTTACTTCTTTGTGTACCACCAGTGGCATGCATACTACCTATTTTTTTCTTGTGTGCCACCAGTGGCATGCGTACTACCGGTTGAGAACCCCTGATTTAGAGCATGTCAGCGATCTTGGGCATATGTTGCAGCATTAAGACGATACATCAGTCAACAAGGGAAGCCAACTGAAATATTCGGCAATTGTGAAATAAATTCATCAGTGCAAAGAATTCATTAAAAACCGGTACGATAGAGACAGTTGATGCTTAACTTGACAAATGAAAGCTGTAATGGATAATGAGTCTTATGGGAGGTAGTAGTTGAATCCATAAAGTTTCACATGAAACATAAGATTGCAGATCCCTCCACTAGAAGAGTTTTCTACATGTCTGATCGAGATTGAAAGCAGTACATAACTCTCGTCCTTTAGTGGTTGTTTTCTAAGGTCTGTGTTTTTTTTTTTTTTTTTTTTTTTTTTTTGTCATTACACTGGGTCACTTCAGATCATAGCTAAAAAGTGTTCCTGAACCTGATTTTACGAATGAGAAAATTCCCATCCATGAATGGTGGAAATCAGTTACACAGATTTCCTACTTGTTTTGGAAATTATAGTCGAAAGATTACTCGATTCAGTCACAAGTGTGCAACAGGTGTTAAAAAAAAAAAAAAAAAAAAAAAACTTGTCGCAATTTATGTACGAATTTTGTCCTAATTAAGGATGATTGCTGCCACTTTAGTGGAAAATGGCAAAAGTAATTCACACCTGTAAACAGACAGACAATAGAATAAGAGCAGTAAACGTTAAAACTGGTTTAAGGGAAAAGAGACCAATCCATAAACTGGTCAGACTTCTCGTGGATGAGTGACTGATTTATTTCATGTTTTATACTTGATCCAGCATGTTATGACATCCAAATGTGTTGCAGCCTGCTGAGAAAGGGCACTATAGCTTCCCCCCTTTTTAATTCTCTCTGTGTGTATATAGTTGGAATAAGCAATAAACATCTGCAATTATGCTCTTAATTTGTTTTAAGTGTAGAGCTTGGTTTCCATTCACCTGTACAAAGAGGTGAATAAATAATTTAATGTGAATATTGTTTTATTCCCTATGGGAGTTGTTATTTTAGTTAGCCTAATTGTAATTATTTTTCAGAAACAAATTTGAAGAAACAAGGTTTATTACCACTGACTTTCCAAGACCCGAGTGATTACGATAAAATTCAACCATCTGACAAGATATCTCTTATAGGCTTGAAAGATTTAGCACCTGGGAAGGTATGTATTATGAGGTTAATATGCTTGAAGGTAACTTGTTTCATAACAAAATTAAATTGTGACAACATTTGCATATTTAATATCTTTTTTATTTTTTAACAGCCCGTAAAATGTGAAATCAAACATGAAGATGGCACAGTAGAGACAATAGTTCTAAACCATACAATGAATGAATCACAAATTGAATGGTTCAAAGCCGGTAGCGCCTTAAACCGTATGGCCGAGCTGAAAGCATCGTAAAATGTTCAATGTAAAGCATAAGAGGAAACTTAGTAGCGTAACTTTGTGATATTTGAACATTTCTGCTGTTATTTGTTCTGTATAAATATTTGTACAGATATTTAGTTCATTAACGACTCAGAAAATGAAAGTCTAGTCGTATTTTAATTTAGATTGACTGCAGCTTTATATCACGAATGTTCTGTTTTCCATCTTAGTGCAGCTCGTCTGTTCCCTAAAACTAGCCAGATCATTTTTTACATGTTAATGCAACATAAATTAAAATCTTATACTTAAAATTATGCTTTAGACTCAATTTATTTTACATGGTTTATATGCATATACATGAATTTGTAAAATTAAGCAAAGAAAAAAAAAAATTTCCATACTAATATTGTAAATTACGTCAAGTTTGGTAAATCATGACTTCTTTGTGGCATGTTTCTCTTAAAATCGATTTTTTTTAACATTTTGTTTCCTTGAAACTAGAATAACCTATTACAAAGTTAAACCCATGTCAAAGTTAATGGAAAGGAAATATCTATCTAAATTAAGCTCTGTGATATTTTAGGTGGGTCAGTTTGAAGAAAGTATAAACCAGAGTAAAATGAGATTCATAAAAGGCATTTCATATGTTTTGCTGTAATCAGCAAAAATTTAGACTTAAAAAAATGTGGTTTATCCCATTATATTTAGCTATAATCATTTGTTTATTTAAATATGTAAATAAATAAAAAAAAAACTTGGTGTGATATTGATTTTTAAAAACATAAAACCACAAAAACATTTTTATTTCAAAAGAATAAGTTACAGATTTAAAAAAAAAAAGTCTTACAAGTATATAGTTTAAAGAAGTTTATAATTATTTTAAATGCTTCAATTGAATTAAAAAGACAAGGCTTGATTGAAAAAGAGATTGAAAATTACTAACATATGAACATTTGGTATACTGTTAACTTGAATTTGAACGTATTTCTTCCGGTGGTGAATGAAAAATAATTTGTTGATCAGCATCTCGGACAAGTTTCCGCAGCTTCTCTAGGAAAGGGTTGATATTGACTGCTAAAAATTCTTCCACTGTACTTGTGTAGAATATTTTTCCTAATTCTCCTTCAAGTTGTGCATTAATAGCTTCTAAATTCATCAAGAGTCTAAATATGGGGAAACAATATTTTACTAAACATTTAAAAATATACTTTTACTTATCTCAAAATCAATCAACAACATGAATATACTAATTCAGAAGTCAAACCCTGTCTTAATTAACATGAATATACTTCGGTGCCTATTTATAACTTTACGTAAGTTGAGTGCAGTAGACTCTCAACCTGTGGGACAGTGTCCACAATTAACTTAAAATCAAGGTTAATCTGCCACCAGTTAAAAGAACACATTGAAAGGAATAATTTATGTTATAATTAATAAAAAAACGCTATTTACAATTTACTTATATTTTTAGGCAGTTTAATTTGGAGAACAAGTCTATTTGATATGTAAATTGTCATTCAAAACAAAAATACACTTTAAAACACACACACACACATACAAAAAAAAAAAAAAAAAAAAAAAATGTTATATTACTTGACTTTTGTATATCCATACTTTTGATAGGAGTGGGTGGGGAAACAGAACGATTAGCTGTATATTTATGATTTAGCAATTGTAGATGAATGATTTAACAATACATATATATGCCATATTATGTACAATTAAATTATACTTTTATGAATAAAAATAATTTCTA
Organism: Stegodyphus dumicola; assembly: GCF_044657685.1. Lineage (NCBI taxonomy): Eukaryota > Metazoa > Arthropoda > Arachnida > Araneae > Eresidae > Stegodyphus > Stegodyphus dumicola. The sequence continues at coordinate 222,484,938 of NC_140773.1, read as the reverse complement.
AATATTGTGACTTCTATATCATACATTTCCTGTCCTATTTCACTGGATTATAATTTTGCAATGGACCTTTTTTTAGACATGCCCAGTTAAGTTAATCAATATGGTTTGTTTTGAAAAACAAAACATGAAAAGATGTTTTGGATTCAATTAAGGTCTTTAGTTAGAAAATCTGCCAGTTGCTTCTTTGTAAGAAGGTATTATAATCAAAATCATGCTAAAAAATGAATAATGGTATGAATTACAGTTCAGAATTTGATTTAGCATTTAATAATAAGGCTTTGGAATGTCAAACACTCGCACGGATGACCATGCACGGATGACTTCAGTTTAAAAATATTAAATTATTATTATGCTTAACTATCACAATGTTTAAGGAAAAGGTCTGATGCTAGGAGAATAGATTAAACAATTTTGATAAGTTCAGTTATTTCAAAACATGAAATAAAGCGTATCTTATTAAATTTTTTTAACATAAATGAAGGTCTTCACTTTTAACACATCATATTTTCTACATGAACCTTATATAAGGAAATGAATGTAAACTAATTATGGTCTAAAAGCAAATATAAATATGTTTTACAAGCATATGACATGAGAGTAGAAAACATTTATGTTAATCAAAAAATACAATAGCAGCCAAAAACTTTTTTTAAAAAAATCATCTAGGACTACTGAAAAATTTTAACTATCTCATAATTTTGTGACTAAAGTGAAATATTTGTCCTTCCTGCATACATGTTCCTCAGTATGACTCTTCCCAACTATAAGTGAAGATGCTCTTAAGATTAATAATGTTGCTTCAATGTGAAGAAAGAGCATAATCAAATTTAAATTCGCATGAAAGAAACATGCTCAAATTTGTAATTGAGTAGCCAATTAGTGGTGATTTCAATCGCTTTTATAATTTTAAGGCATAAGAACAGCCTCAGAATTAGAGAAGCAATTTAAATCACCATCAAGCCCTGTTGCTACAGAGATCTTCCTTGCAATTTTCTGTACATCTGGATCACAATTCTGAATACACCAACCTCCAGAAACCAAAGAAAGATAACTAAACTGGTAAGTCATCCATTCCAAGTTATGAAGCAGATAGGTCATCTATGAAAGCTCCTGCACTTTGGTGTGTTGAACTAGAGTTTGTATCTCGTTTTTAACTGCAAATAATTAGCATTTCTCAGCATGCACACAATCTTGAAGCAGAGTGTAATGTTGACTTTTCACCACATTTACTAATTTTTTTTGTGTTGGGCGTCGTTTTATGCCTGGTATAAATTCTTAAGTTTTAGGTAATACAGTCAAAAGTCGTTAATCCGGACTCGTCGGGACTTCGGCGATTCCGGATTATCGATTTTTCCGGATTATAGATCATCAGTTTAAATCTGGTAAGATGGCATGCAGAAATTCTAAAATTAAAAATATGAAACCGTAATTTATGAAATAAAGAACAATTATGATCTAAAGGGTATCAAAATTTGCAAAAAGAAAAAGCTTAATATTTATTTGTTTACTTTATTAAACATTTCTTTCAATGTAAGTTGTTTAAGTTTTGCTTCGTTTCATGTGATAATACTTTCTCTTTAATTCTATTAAACAGACATAATTTCTTGTTCAGTTACAAAGTTCCGCTGTTCAAGTCCTATAATTGCTGTGTCTAGTCAATCGAAATGTTTTCGTTTTCACTAACCTCTGTCACTTTCTTCGCTATCGGAAGCGAATTATAATGACGAGGAACTTGTTTTAAATCATATCAAAGACGGATCACATCAAGATGAAATACTAATTTGGTAAGGAATTATAAGCCAAATAAAATAAAAACTTCTGCCCTGAAGATAAGGATAGTACTGACAGTTCAACTTCCAATTCATTATGCGCCGCGCCGAGCAGCGTGAAATTGATAAACAGATTTCGGATTTCAAAACATACTTTCGCTTTAGATCCTTTACATATTAACAAATATATATCGGAAATTCTATTTGATATAATCGAAAGTTTAAGCTTACTTTTATAAAATTGCTCTTACTGTCTGCAAAAAATAATAAGCCAGATCCAATTTGAAAATTAAGGAACAACGCAATCATCAACATTAACTGAAATAGATAATTAGATAATTTTAGCTTATACGTCCATTATACATAAAACGCGCACGTGAAAACGTATTCTGCACTTGCGCACACTCATATGCGCAGTCGTAAAAGGTCTTACGCGCATGTGTCAACGCGGCGCATGCGCAGAAAGTTTTTAGTTTTGAGGTCCGGATTATAGATCATTCCGAATTATGGGTGTCCGAATTAACGACTTTTGACTGTATACAGAAAGTTAGCTATGGAAGAATTCTTGTCTGAGAATTTTATCTTGAATGAATCATTGTCTGTAGGAACTACAGATTAATGTACCATGCAGTTATTGTATGGATGGAAATCCAGTGACAGTTATGAGAATTTGTAACTGATGGGTCTTGAAGGTCCACATAGAGCATCGCGTGAAATCTCCATCGTCCCTGCTCATTGGATGGACTCTGGAAGCTTGTGAAAGAGGAGCGGAATAAAATCAACCCTGATGTTCTAAGAAAAGGACTTATAAATCAAGATGTAATCAAGATGTAATATGATAGTTCAACAAAATGGCTATGAGAATGAACATACTAGAAAGTAAAATTCTAACGTTTGTTTATATATAAATCTTTGCAAAATCGTTACAAAAATGTGAGCACACTGTGTATATCATTTCTTCTGAAACCGGTCGCAGAAAATCTTAACAACATTGATGGATTCCATTTAAAGCAATTGAAATTTCAGATTTGGAAGTTTTAGATTTATTAAAAATATAGGTAGGAGTTTTCCTAATATTTCAATTTAATAATAGTTTCCACAAACCATTAAGAATATATCCATTTTTAAAAGGAAAATAAAATGCGACATATACTTACATTCTAGCTCTTGGTAGGAACTGGTCGATATGTAATGTGTTGACTCTATTGTGCATTATTTGGAAACTGCTGAAAGCTCCTTCAATGCTGGAAGTATAATAATGAGCAGCTTAGTTAAATACTGATAAAAATATGCTTAATTAAAAAAATAATTTTTTAAATTAAGCATACAGTTGGTAGCGAACTTGAAATAAAAGAATTTTTGTATATTTTTCCCTTTGTGTTAATATATTGGTTACAAATCTGATAAATGTGCTACATTCTAAACTATAAATATTTAGAACTTGCAAATAAATTCGTGACAATAAATACACATCTGAAATATTATTGTCATGATATTAAATTAATGGAACTTCTAAATTCGCAGTAGTTTGTTGTTAGCACATTTCAGCTTCATTTACTATTATTTTAAATGCAGCAGTTCTCGTTGTAATTCTAACAAACCTGAAACTCGCAAGTTAATTTTAGCTTGAAAATCTTTTATTTATTTTTTTTAGGAGGGGGAAAGCAATGATGTAATTAAGATACAAATTATAAAAGTTAACATCGTCTTCTCTCTAAAGAATTGCAAAACATTTATATTGGAAGCTTCCTTAGTTTGATTCATGCATGAAGTGCTTCAAAAATATTTAGGAAAAAAAAAAAAAAGAACCTATTTTCAACAACTTATATCCTTCAAAAGTTTTTATATATGATATAAAAAGTAAAGTTATTATGGGGAAATTAAGGTCACTTACGGGAAAAAAAATAAGCTTTAAAATGATTGCATTAAAAGCCGCACTTGTCTACGCACTGGAAAATAACTATTCCAGCATATATTCAGACTCAGCCTCTAGCCTCCAGGCAATCCAAGGCACATGTAGTAAAAATCCACTTGTCAGGGCCATACAAAAACTCTTACTAAGAACACCTATGTACTATAGGCCTGAACTCCAGTGGGTACCTGCCCACACTGGAATACTGGGCAATGAAATTGCAGATGCAATAGCCGAAAGATCAGCAACTGACCCCCACGTTCGCACATTTGACGTGCCTCTCCCGGGTTCGTTCTTAAAAGCTGAGCTTGAGAGAGAATTACTCAAACGTTGGCAACATCTGTGGGAGACAGAGACCACCGGCAGAAGCGTTTACAGATTTTTTCCAAAAGTCTGTTGGCTTCTAAAATCTGGCTCATCTCACTTCACTCAGTATCTAACAGGACATGGTCCCTTCGCGACTTACCTGCATCGCTGCAAACCACATCCATGCATGAGCCGAAGCTACTTCAAAAAATCTCAATGCATTGAAATGCATATGCGATTGCATAAACATTGCACACAAAATCTCAGACAGGCTGGAGTAATTCTCAGCCACCATCCTCGTCACCAGCACAGCCCCTGTATGCTCTGTACCTATAGTGAACTAATTTTATCTTAAGTTAGCTTATTCGGCTTTTCTTATTCCCTGTATATATTTATCTCCTTGAACTGTAAACCTTGAATTATGATCCTTGAACTATGTATTTTGTCTTATTTTATGTATTGTTTTCACTGTTTTGCCTTTTTTTAATTTTATGTATTATTTTACTTTCTAGTATTTTACTTCTTATTACTTTTAGTATTTGTAACCACCTATCCATAACTCTGTAAATATGTAACTGAAATTGTTCTCACCGGCAATGCACCCTTCTTCCATCATGCACTATCATCTTCATCCAGCATTTGTTTGCATTGCCCCCAGCAGTCGTCTTGAGCACAATATGTATTTATAAGTGTGTTATTTTGTTCACGTTATTTCCGTCAGTGGGGCTACCTGGCCGATATGCTAACTACCCAGTGGACCGGCTGCCTCGCTGTCGGTGGAAAGAAAGAAAGATCTGGATAGCCGAAAAACATTTATAACATACGCAATACTATGTATACCATAAATTTCACCTAGAGCATTTGTATTTTAATATTAAACAATGTTATGATAATAACAAAAGAACAGATGAATTACCTTTTTTCTTAATTTCTTATTGGAAATCTTTGCTCAACAAATGTCCAAAGAATCCGGAATGGATTAATGACATATACCAAGATATTACCGTGTATAAAAACTTACTAAGTACTTAAATTACTTCCCATCATGAAAAAAAAATTTTTTACACAACATATTAAGGACTTTGTTACACAATTATTAGCAGCCATAAATTATGTATGACAGAGGAAGAAATCTGTAAAATCAAGACTTAAGTGCAAGCTAAAGAGCGAAAATATAATCTTGTGTTATACAAGGCAGTTTTGCATAAAACTTGATTAAAATGGTAGGTTTGCAATCTTTTTCTGAATTTCAATTTTAAAAAAGTTCCTGAATGCATAAAAATATGTAAACTGGCAACACATTAGCCAAAAGTGCAGAAGAGAAATTAAAAATGAATAACTTCCAGCAAATTGCTCAGTGAGAGTTTTGGCTATTGCATGTTTGAAAACACTAGTCCATTAAGAGGTATCAGAAGTACTTACTATGTGCTGCAAAATATTTTTTCTAAGTAGTATAAAGGTTTAGAAAGACAGTTATCTTATTGTCCAGGATTGGCAACAAATGCATCAAAGGATTATTTCGTAAATATGTATCATACATATTATTCATAACACATGGTACTTTATCCACAGTGGTACACTTTGCACCAAAAAAAAAAAAAAAAAAAAAAGGGACCACTCTTTATCTCCCGTTCAACTGCACCGATTGTCGAAATTTAACTTGCGTTTTCCATGTCTCAAAAGCATGACTTGGTATTCACAGGATGTGATTTAAAAGTTTCAAGACTTACCTCAGAACTAGAAATTTATTGGATGTACAGTGGACTAAAATTCTTCAAAATATGATCCTTCAGCATCAAACACAGCACTGGCAGCGTGTCTTCCACTGTTTGTAGGCCTTCTGGAAGGCCTCGGGCATCATGCTGTCAAGGGCTGTCGTCGAAGCCTGCTGGATGGCATCGATGGAGTTGAATCGCTTCCCTTCTAGGCCTGTCTTGATTCGGGGAAAGAGGAAAAAGTCACTTGGAGCTAAGTTGCTGCTGTAGGGTGGCTGCGGCAGTGTTGTCACGTTGAACTTGACCAAAACTTCTGCAGCTGTGCATGACATGTGAGCGGTCGTGTTGTCGTTGTGGAGAATCCAATCGCCCTTGATTGACAGGCGGAAGCGGCGGAGCACTCTAGCGTAAAATACTGTCCACGAGCAACAAACTCCTTGTGAATCACTCCCATATCGATTAGATTCTCCACCAGAACAACGTTGCCGCCGAAGTTTTGGTCAAGTTCAACGTGAAAACACTGTCGCAGCCACCCTACAGTCCCGACTTGGCTCCAAGTGACTTTTTCCTCTTCTCCCGAATCAAGACAAGCCTAAAAGGGAAGCAATTTGACTCTATCGATGCCATCATGCAGCCTTCGACGAGAGCCCTTGACAGCATGATGCCCGAGGCCTTCCAGAAGGGCTATGAACAGTGGAAGTTGCTAAATTTCTAGTTCTGAGGTAAGTCTTGAAACTTTTGAATCACATCCTGTATAATAGATTTATACATAGCATTGTTCTAACATAAGTATTTTGACACAAATCAGATCTTTTCTGAAATAACATAACTTTTTTCCATATTTTGGTTCTACGACTCAAATTATGCCAAAATGCTACGTTTTGTAAAAAATCGCACGAGTAGTTTTTAACAGTTTATTTCTCAAAATTTTAGCTCCTCCATGTTAATTGAATTTTGTATATATTTATTAATATATCTTTTTGTATTAAACTTATTTAATTCTTCCTTTCACATTTCAAAATTTAGGTTCATTCTGAATAAAATTTGCCCATTTTTTATGATTTATTTTTAAATAATTTTTATAAATTTTTTGAAACAAATTTTTAATTACAACCTACAAAATTTTTACCATCATCTTAAAGTAGATATATTTCAAAGCATGCCTGCAAAAAATGAGTGTTTTTTATTTAAAATTTCCTAAGATATACATGAATTTACATACTGGCACGTTTTGAAATTTGGCATATTTGTTATAAGAGATAATTGTAGGGTTTTCCGTATTTTGCATAACAAATTTATTTTTAGTTGATACCTTTATCTAAACTTCTCAACTTCCCCTCACATTCTCTCACCAAGATGTAAATGTAATGTTAAGTGGAGTGCATATTTAGATGGGTGAATCTCTGAGTTTATTCAGAGCCTGTTTCGATAGCCAAGTGCACATTTCGTTGTTGTCTCGCTGTTATGCTAGTAAGCCTCTTTCCATATCGGATTTATCATCTTGCCAGTTAAGTTTTTGCGAGTCGACCTGTTAGGCGTGCTATCTAACTTAACTTAAGTGCTATCTAGCACTATTTATTTTAGGTTTGACTTAAATTATATTGTACATTTTAGTTTTCACCGCAAGTTTGACAGTGCCTTTGTAATGCACAAAGACCATGCCTTCCTGTTAACTGTTTTGAATTAATAAAGAGTATTTTCACCCTTCTTCTGAGTCGGCAATTTTCTTCACGCCTGTGGGAGAATTCGCAATGTCATTTTAGGATCTAATATAGTTTATGTGTAACAAGAGAGAAAGACCCTATGTCTCTCTACCAAATGTGGTTTAAGCACTTTGTTAAAATTATTTGAAAGTATGAATGATGACCTTTTTTTCTGCTCGTGACAATGAAAAAAAGGAAAGGAAAATAGGTTGCTATAAAATTAAGAAGTCTGCCTTATATTCTTGGCACGAACTGAAAAAAATGTGCCAAGATAAATTTTTAAATATTTCACCAAAAATTACAGAATTTAATATCTATTGAGTCATGGAATTGAAATATGGAAAAAATGGCATGTTATTTCAGAAAAAAGTCTGATTTTGTGTCAAGATGTCTATGTTAGAACAATGCTATATATAAATCTAATATATATCCTAAGTCGCACGCATTTTTGAGACATTGAAAACGTAAGTTAAATTTCGACAATCGATCCAGTAAAAACGGGAAATATAGAACTGTCCCCCCTTTTTTTGTTTTGTAAATTTTCCAAGAGCATTAAATTACACAAAAGAGGCCATATAGAACATGTTCATGTCACTTCAGATCCATGCAATGACGTAGAAAATGTAAAGTATGATAAAGTATCATATGAAGTTCCATGGACTATAGCCTTTATTTGGAGAGTGATTCCAGACGTATATCTATTGACAGACCTCAAAACGAGAGATTTATAGAAGATTAGGTTAGTGTGCAATAAGATCAAAAACTGCACAAACTTTAATCTTTCGAGGTGGTTCTTGAATTCCACATAGATTTAGAAATGAAATCTTGGATTAAAATAAAACATTTTAAAGCTGTCAGTGACAAATTCCTGACAATGACTTCACTAAGCAATACTCGCAGGATATTCAGAAAATGGATTTAGTCTACCTGCTTCTTGGATTTAAAGCCAAATGAACATGCCTGATTTATTTTACATCACAATTTTGGAATTCCAGCTTGTGCTGAGTTCTGAAACTTTTAAACTTAAAATTAATAATAATCAAAATTCAGAGTTCAAAATTAATGTAGTAGTCAAAACACCAATCTGCTTTAAAAAAATGCTGACCTTTTTTAATTAAAAGAAAATAAATGCAAAATCATAGGGCTTCTCATATGTTCTGAAACGTAATTTCATTACTTGATGGCTCAAAAATGAAAAATTTTTCAAATTAAATTTAAGACAAATACTACTGCAATTGAAAATGTATTTAAAAATTTGCTTACCTGGGATGATGCATAAGAATATGATATTCAGTAATGCAGTTAGCAAGAAGTAGACAGCTGTTATGTATATTTCCTCCTGGAAATAATGGTGGTGGACCAACAGGTTGAGGCCTGAGATAAAATTAACATTTTAAGTATATTATTATCAGAATCCAAAATGAGTACTTTGGGGTGAAAAATACTTTTATGACATTGAATAATTTGACTGAATCAATTATAACAATCCTGAAACTTTTTCTTAAATATGCTTAAAAGAATACCAAGGCATGTAAAAGCCGTTGTTATGCATTTGTTGCTCTAGTACATTACACAATTTATTTTTAAGCATACTCTAAAAAAAAAAAGTTTTATCTACTAGAAGCACATTAATTTATGAGTTTATCGTATTTTACAAATTATTGCAAATGAAAATTTTTAGCATCCATACAGTCTAAAAATTTCTAAAACATTTTACTTCTAATTAAACCTTGAAAAAATAAAGGGATTGATCTAATGAACAAAGAGCATCAAAAACTAAATGAAAGTACCTTAGAATTTAAGGATAAGCTGTAATTACCTCAAAAAAGTTTCTCTCATAAACATTCTGTTACCTTACTGTTAAGGATATTTAAGAAGTACCATTATATAATTAAGGTTTTTATACCTTTATGACAATCTTATTCCAGTGTTAAATCAAATTTATAATAACAAAATTGATAACATTTTTTAATTTTAATATTAATATAAATATTGTAAGTACTGAAATAATAATATACAGTACAAAGTCCATAATCCGGACCTCAAAGCTACAAACTTTCTGCGCATGCGTAGCGTTTACGCATGTGCGTTTAACGTATAATGGACAGTATAAGCTAGGCTAAAATTATCTAATTATCTATTTCAGTTAATGTTGCAGATTGCATTGTTCCTTAATCTTCTAATTGGATCCGGCTCATTATTTTTTGCAGACTGTTAGAGCAATTTTATAAAAAGTAAGCTTGAACTTTCAATTATGTCAAAAAGAGTTTCCGATTCTGGAGCTGCCATAGGATCTACAAAGCGAAAGCACGTTTCAATGTCCATCAAACAAAAAGTGGAATTGCTGCAAAAAATGGATAAAGGCATGAAGAAAGTGACAGAGTGGTTAGTGAAAACGAAAAAATTTCGATTGACAAGTTAGACGGTATCCTCGGCATAGCAATTACAAGACTTGAACAGCGGAACTTTGTAACTGAACAAGAAATTATGTCTGTTTATAGAATTAAAGAGAAAATGTTAGCACATAAAACGAAGCAACTTAAACAACTTACATTGAAAGAAATGTTTAATAAAGTAAACAAATAAATATTAAGCTTTTTTTTTTTTTTTTTTTTTTTGTAAATTTTGATACTCTAGATCATAATTGCTCTTTATTTCATAAATTACGGTTTCATATTTTTAATTTTATAATTTCTGCATGCCATCTTACCAGATTTAAATTGATGATCTATAATCCGTAAAAAACCCTAATGCGGAATCGCCGAAGTCCCGACAAGTCTGGATTGAAGACTTTGTACTGTATTATTTTTGGTAATTTTATTGCATTAGACTCATTTACTTTTTTCATTTCCTTTAATATACAATCTAAAGTGCCAAATGTTCATGTTGATTATTTATCCATAACAATCTTGTTAGAACAAATTATTGTAGCATATTATGATGTATAGTATTTCTTATATTATGAAAAAAGGTAATAATGGAGTATTCATTTTAATAATAAAGAAGTTGTATTATTACTTAAGAAGATTCTTATTAAAGAAGCTTTATTATTTATTTAATGAATTCCAAAAAATATATATTTGCAACACTTTGAATTCTCTACATTTTGAAACTTTGCAAGAATTCTAATATGATTAAAATCAGAGATATATTTCAATTTATGCTTTGGGAATTTATTTAAATTTATACTATGTAAAAAAATTTTAATAATAAACTTGACTGGTTTCCCCCAAATTTTACTTTCATCAATAAACCAATACATTGAAAAACATTATACAATCTGCATATCAGAGTGGTTGATAAGACACAGTATCTAAATATATTTCAGCCAAGGGATTAAAAACAAAACATTGAGTTTCAGTACTTTGAATTTTATTTCTTGATAATTCAACAAAAATAAATTTATATCATCTCAAAATAAAGGTTATGCATGCAGTGCAAATTCTAATCCATGGATTTTATTGTGAAACTTATAGTTATTAATTTAGAAGTAAAACAAAAATCAGCATTATATTTTCAAATTTCACTGGATTTGAAAATATAATGCCGGTTTTTGTTGTTTGACTTCTAAATTAATATTTGTTCGGCGTGTTATTGTATCTTAACTTACAGTTGTCATTCACAGATATATATATATAAGTAAAGACACAAAGCAGAAAATTTAGAACCAATTTTTCTCAAATACCAAAAATTGAAATTCATAAGTAATTAATTTAAAATAATCCTATAAAAGCAAAAAAGAATTTTAGGAGGAACATTGAAATCTCTCTTCCATAAAAATCCTTGCAGGAAATGGGCATGTCTGCAGCATGCCCAGTGCGTTGACATTTGCAGCAGCATGGACTACCAGTACGGCGGCCATTACTTCAGCCACCCTTGACAATGCAGCATAGAGTGGTGACTCTGGTGCATTGAATGACAAAGCTGGATACAAGAGTGGCACAATGTCGTCTCATCAGATGAGTTCCAGTTCTGTGTGCAATATTCTGATGGTCGTATACATGTCTGCAAGCTCCGAGCAGACCACACATCAAGCTGCTTCCATTCGATATTGCCATAGGGGCCCTGCACCTGGTGTGATAGTTTGGGCAGCCATTGGGTATGCAACATGCACACATCCTAGTTTGGATCGATGGTAATTTGAACGCAGATCGATTGTACATTTCTGACACCTTACGTCCAGAGGTTGTGCTCTATCTTTGAGGCCTGCCAAATGCTATCTTTCAATAAGATAATGCAAGACCATATGTTACACGTCCTGTTCTGAACTCCTTCGATACTCAGGGTATTCATTTCTGCCCTGGCCTGCACGGTCTCCAGATCTGTCACCCACTGAAAACATCTCGTCGTGGTTTGCTGAGAGACTGGCCCACCACCCCTCTCCAGCTAATAGGGTTGATGAAGTGTAACATAGACTTGAAGCAGTATGGAATGAGTTGCTCATTTCTGTCATTCAATCACAGTTTGACTCCATGCCTAACTGGGTAAAAGCCATTTTAACTGTCAGGGGTGGTAGCTGTTTCTACTAATTTCGCACCCCTGTAAATCCCCAAACTGCTTAAAAATTTAATCATTTTGTCTTCATGCCGTACTGTTTATGTACAATTATTATCTTTTTTTATATTTGCTTTTGTTTTGGTGTTGCAATTTTAATGGCCAGCACTGCATATTTAATTTTGTAGCAAAGCTTTTCCAATATTCAAAAACTTCAAGCACTATTTGGCCCTTTCCTTGCAATCTTTAGTTCATTGAGATGTTTCGTTATATCAGTCAGAAACATTAATTTGCATAACCATTCTTTATCATTCAATTCAGGGAAATATTGATTCTTCTCATTAAGAAAAACTTTAATGTATTCCATGTGTGACATAAACTTATTCAAGACATTACCTCGACTAAGTCAATGGGGGACATTGGCTGTATAAGGGGAGATCTACATATTTGCTTTCCATTTCTTCTAAAAGAGGTTTAAATTGTTTTGTGTACCAATGAAGAAAAAGACACCATGAAATTAACTATTTTAATAACAGTGTTCATTACAGAAATTAAGTACTCTGATGAAGTTTTGACAGCTAAACTTTTCTGACAGTGCAGAGGGGAGAGACAATATGATTTATCTTTGCCTGATAACTTTGTAGAAGTGCCATCAAGAATTCTTTTGTGTGCCATAGATTTCCGAAACCTGCACTAGATTATGATTTGTTTCCCTGATAAAATATATCAAACTTTTCTCCAAATGTATGCATGAGGGAGGAACTTAAAAGATTGTAAGACTTTCACTGTGTAAATCTCAGTTACTGTAGAAAGTGACGAGTCTTAAAAACTAGATAGCGAATGATAGTATAAGTTCATGTGACAAGAAACAACAAGATAGAAGGGTAACTAACCCTTTATTATTCCAATAAGATTTAACAAAACTCCACGTGGGAGTGTACAAGCATAGCCGACACTCGGGCTTGAACTTAAGAGACTAAGAATTAAACTAAAACTAAGATTAACTAAAGAAATATAGCCGAAGCTATCAAGATTCAAATCGAGTTGGCCCCTTAACTTATTTGACTACGAAGCTTAGCAAGGGCTTGAGTATGGCCGAGCGTAATGTAATAACAGTTTTGAGAGAGAGAGAGCGGCCCAAAAAGGCAGACGCATGTAAATCAGAAACTCTGATTCTCTCCGACTCTGTAAGTAACTTCGTGGTTTAAATACCGCTCCTCCTCATTAAATATTCAGCAAGATTCCAAAACTACGTTCTGGCCGGAATTAGTTAGTTGAAGTTAAGAATTTGACAGGAAAGGAACTTTAACTTAAAATTTAACTGTTATTAAAATTAACATAATCCTTACAAGATGAAAATGATAGCTTACCTAAATTTTGTTGTTAGATTCATACATAAATAAACCACTGAAATAAATCAATCGAATAACTTTTTGCATTATGTCAAATTTACTATTACATTGCTAACATTTGAAATGCAGTATTTAATTTACATTTAAACTTTTTAAAAGTACTTACCTAGGAAATGCATCCATTTCTATCAAATTTTGAAAACCTAGAAGTGAAGATGCTGTCTTGTGAACATTTTCTCCAAAATCTCCTAAATATTAGTGTATTAATTAATCAGACATTTTTAATTGTACATAAATATATAACATTATATTACTAATTGATAAAAGTGGTATAAGCAAGAAACTTAAGATTTTAAATTCAGCTTTGCCTTGTGCTGGGTAAATCGAAATTAGGCTATTATAGTACACTATCAAGTTACATAGTCAGATATATAGCACCTCTTGCTAAACTAAATGATACATATTTGGCACCAAAAGCAGAGCAATTCTGTTAAGCTTGTCTGGTTCCAAGACGATTGCTCTGTGATTTTGTAAGAAGCTTTATCATGGTGCATGGTATTTTGGAGAGGTCGACCAGAATGTCCTTCCCAATCATGCACTGCGTACCCAAAGGGGCATTAGACACAAAGGGCTATTAGTCTCAAAAAAGCATTTTGCATTGTTTCACTTTCTGCACTGATTCACTTTTTAAACTGTTGCCACCAAATATTATCACCATGTATTCTATTTAAAGAAACTAAATAATGAAGAATTTGCATGAATGTTCCTCACATTGTGAAAAAAGAACGGTACCTAGAGGCATCAAATTTTGAATAATGTAGTCCTTCAAACGAATATGGGCATTTGGAAGCTTGAATTTCAAATTTGTTTTATTACCTATTTCAAATTTTATAAGACTTTACCAAATTTTTATTAACAAACTCAATTATTTCAAAGCGAGCAATGGCAACACTGTAAAGAAAAAAGAATATTTTTATCACCAGCACGTTAAGACACGGCATATTTTTATCACCAGATATTTTGTGATACTGCTGTTGAGCTGGATTTTATGTGGTTTAAATGAACCTGATATTTAATAAATAAAGGTAATACATAAAACATTAAAAAAACGCCCTTTTGGGTATAATATAAAATATGAAAGCCTTCGGATTTTCTTTTTCTTTATTTTTTCTTGTTACTTCCACTTCAAAGTTTCTCTTATAGTATCTTCTGGAGGTTAACTATATATTTAAAAATTTCAAACAGTTATTGAAATATTATATATAGTACTATATCAGATATGAATTAACATTCTTTATTTGTCAATAATTCCATTAATTTTCTTGAAATGGCAATTCTTATTCATCAGCATTTGAAACTGGTCTAAAAGGATTGCATTTCAGCATGAATATACATAGATCTTCTAATTATTAAGAACTTACTTTAATTTTATAGTAAATTAAAATATATCGAGAAAAACCTAAATCTGAGTATAAAAACAGTCCATTACAAAGCTCAGCTAGTAAATAATTTTTTTCAGTAATATTTGCACTGCAGTATGATGGATGTTTTCTTGAGCATTCATAACCGTAAACTATTTTCACAGCTCGTGCAAAACTCAAGCTTTAAAAATTTTTTGGTGAGGAATACCACCTAGACATACACGAGGTGAATATATTTACTTATGCAATTATTATTACAGGCCACCCAGATGGTATAGTGGTTAGCCGACTACGATACGGAAGGGGCCAGGGTCAAATTCCGGAGAAGGCATGGTTGTAACTTCCCTCCCTTCATAGGAGGTAACGGAGGCCGCCTATTGTGTGCCTTCACAATAAGATGGCGACCAATTCTGGCCTTAGGAGTGGCCAGTGTCAAGAAAAGACAAAATATTCCTTGCTGTTTAAGGAAAAAAAAAAAAAAAAAAAGCACATTAAATTAAAATCTAAAAGCTTTCAGATTTTATATTATGCCCAAAAGGGACCTTTTTTTTAACATTTTGTGTGTTACCTTTGCTTATTAAATATCATGTTCTTTGCACCTAAACCATAAAATTCAATTCAACAGCAATATGATAAAATATTTAAAAGAGCATATCTTTAGAATTTCCGATACACAGTCTCACGTGCTTGAGATAAAAATGTTGTTTTCCATACAATGTTGCCATTGCTCGATTTGAAATCGTTGAGTTAATCAATCCAAAATTCATTAAAAGTTTTACAAAATATGAAATAGATAATAAAACAAATTCCAAATTCGGGCTTGCAGATGCCCATATTCAGGTGGAGGATTACACTGTTCAAAATTTGATGTCTCTAGGTACCGTTGTTTTTTCACAGTGCAAGAAACACATACAGATTCTTCATTATTCAATTTCTGTAAATCTGGTGTGCAAAAATTAAGGACGAAGTCGAAAAATTAGCATATCAGCAGAACGAAGAGGCAGAGCGGACAGAAAGACCAATCAGGAGATTAAGTAAGGTGATGTACGGTAGAACATGCGCAGATATGCAGGTAGACGTAATGGGGGAGTGTCTGAGTAGTATAAAGCATGTTGTCGGTGTAAGATCAGTATTTCTGGCAAAGAGATTGCACGCCATATAGCAGTTAAAATCACACCGAGTTGCTGCCTCAGCGAGAAATGGCGAATAATCAATCTGTTAGACGACATCTGGATGCTTTTACCCGAGGTCGAATCATTGGGAAGTTGGAGGAAGGCAGCAGTGTGACAAGTGTGGCTGCAGAGTTCGGAATTGCTCACATTGATATTGAACGTATGGATTGGCCGGCATGATCTCCGGATCTCAATCCCATCGAGCATGTATGGGATTTTCTAGGCAGACGCTTGGCAGCTCGTACCTTATCACCAGTAACGATTCCGGAGCTTCGATTGGCGCTGCAAGACGAATGGGCAGCAATGCCTCAACAACTCATTGACACCCTCATTCTCAGCATGGGCAGACGCTGTGAAACCTGCCTAGCAGTCAGGGGAGATCATATCCCCTATTAAAGACCGTATGTTTCTTGCTGGACACCCATCACAGGGATGTTTCGGTCTTCAGTCGCATTGCGTTCCATGCTACTTTTTCAATAAAGCTTCTTTTTATCCCTCTGATTTCTCTTTTAGTAAGTGTTGCTTACATTACTCATGTCCTTACGTATTGGGGATCTTACAGTATTAAATGTGTTGATTTGGAAAGCTTTTGTACATTGAAAAAACCATCTCATCCTTAATTTTTGCACACCAGTGTAATGCAGGGCTCTAATATTTGGTGGCAACAATTTGAAAAATGAACTGATATTGAGTGAACCAATGCAAAATGCCAAAACAAAATTAATAGCCCTTCTAGGCAAATTGCCCCTTTGGGCTAAATTTATGGTTATAAAAATTCTTCTGCGAAAACTAATAATTATTGCAATAATATTATATAAGATATTTTTTCATTGTTACCAGTAAAAACTGAATGAATATGCAGTGAGATATTTAGAGATCTATTTATAATATTAAATCAAATTATTAATTAAAACTTGACCCAAAAAATAAAAACAGATTAGCAATCTTTAAAAACTTTTCACATATTTATAACTATATTAATATACCTTACAAAATGAACTTGGATTGTTCTATTGCATATTTGCTGAAATTCTCAGAACCAAAACTGAAAAGAAAACTACTTACACCCACTGGATATCACAGTAATTATAGATATATAATCTTATTTTTAAAATTTTACAGTGACAAGTTGCAATCTTGTGTTTTGTACATTGTCTTACGACAAACACTGAGGCTGTAATACATATAGATTAGGCCACAATGTATGAAAAGTTGGATGATACGATTTTTGCAAAGATTCAAGACTGTGATGTTTCCAGGGTTGGATTCAGACTTGATAAGACCCTAAGCTATCTGAGATAGCGGGCCCTTTATAAGTCCACATATTATATGTCAGTTCCAAATATGATTTTCAGATACCTAGAGGGCTTTTCTTGGGAAGGCCCCTCGGAGAAAGCGGGGGTTCTAATTTATAGCTTGTGCTTATACATAAAACCTGCACTGGATGTTTCTATAACAGAGTAAATGTGTTAGCTTAGAAAAAATTCTTAGTTGGCCAATTTTTTTTTTCAATATAATCTTATTTCCCATTGCTCCTCAATATTCACTGCTGTACCAAGAAGCTTCCCAGATTGCTTTGGAACTCATGGATGAGTGATAGCTTCCACGTTGGGAAACTATGACCTACATCTTTTCATGTTCATCTTGATGTGGTTGTTTTATAATGCCATAATAGGATATTCTTATCCTAGTATGATCTAAAGAACTCATATTGAAATTTAAATTCAGTGGGCTTCTAGAATTTCAATAGTCTAGTCTTAGTGCATTATATATTGCTTTGCCACGCTTTAAGTACATTAAGTAAAAAAGTACATATAAAGCAAGCCTAAAGAACCTTTACTCATATGTAGGTTATTCTGTAAAACAATTTTAAAAATAAATTATTTGCGTAAATATGTATGGACAAATAAATTTTTATATTAATCAGATAATTAAAACATTCACTTGACAATAAATGCCACAAAAGTGGTTAGGCGTACAACATGTATGGAGGTTGGACTAGCATAATGGAGATATAACTTCCTCCTCTATCATGCTCATTTAACTATAAGATTGGTTTCAATGTCTATCATTCTAGTCTAGCCTCCACCATTTGTCCCCCCCTTCCAATCTATCCTTGCATCTAGCAATAAGGACAACATTTTCAACACTTTTTTGCACAATGTCATACTAATGGATGACTCAGGACACAGTATGATCATATGTAATAAATTTTGCTGCTTGATATATGGATAATGTATATAGTTAGTGTTTAGAAAATGAATATAATAAAATGAACTTTTTATGTTTTCAAAAAATACCTCTTTATATAATAATGCAAGTTATTACAATGCTTGAAAATCTTTCCAACAGCCATTAACAAAAACTTCATTGTCATCTGGTCTTGTTACATATTATATCTTTTTGCACCAAACAGACCACACTTTTATTTTACATCTACAATGGAATAACATGTACTTTAAAATATAAATTGATGCAGAAAAAGAAAAAAAAAAAACTTACCATGCATCAAAGTAAGTAGGCAAACTGCTAATGTAGGCAAGGCCACAGGAAACAATTCACACAAAACAGTATAGTGATCAAAACTAAAAAGGAAAAATTTCATTTACACAAAGAAAATTTACAAGATTTATTACAGCATTATACATGTACATAGAAAAATTATATTCACAACTGCATTTAAAAAATAATTATTCCCAAGTGCCTCTTATCTTTAATGTTTATATAACATACAGATATATTAGATATTTTTGAAACAATCAGAAAATCACCACAAATTACCTTCCAGTAGTAGAAGGCCTGTTTTGCCATAAACACACATATCCATATTTGTTTCTAAAATGACTTCAAGTCACAAATATTATGACAAACTGGGAAATTTGATTTTAATGAAATTTACGTAAGCACTACATTTAAAGAATGCAAAATGCACAAAATCATTCTTTCTTTTAAAGAGTGTTCTTTCCTGACTAACATTTCATATTTTAAATACACAGATTTTTTTCATGTAAGTTGAAAACTTATCAAACTGAAAAAAAAGGAGAGAGAGAAAGAAAACCTGAAAGCTTTTAGATTTTATATTACGCCCAAAAGAGCATTTTTTTAACGTTTTGTGTGTTACCTTTATTTATTAAATATCAGGTTCTTCGTACTTAAACCACATAAAATTCAATTCAACAGCAATATCAAAATATTTAAAAACAGCATATCTTTAGACTTTCCAATAGACAGTCTTGTGCACTGGAGATAATGATGTTTTTCGTACAGTGTTGCCATTGCTCGCTTTGAAATCGTTTGCATTTCTCATTCAATTAATTCATTTCTCACTTTGCAGTAAGGCAAAAATACATATACAAAAATATCTTCATTAAAAATTGAAAAATATAGAAAAACATAAAACACCAAATACAGTTAAAACAATTTTTACAATTAAAATTACGAGTTTCTATGCAATTTGACCAGCAGGCAAGAAGGCAGATTTTTCGGTGCACAAAACTGAAAGTTTACTTTTGGTCCAACTCAGCAAAAAGACAGTGAAGTTGGTGCAGAAACTGACTTAATTCACTATTCTGCTAAGTTTCAAATGTAAACACATATGGCTGCTATGGTAGAAAAAATTATGCTTAGCCACACTTAAACAACTTTTAAAATTTCGATAATTCTATAATTATTGCATGCAGATTAAGTAAAGGCATACAAATTTTAACTGGAAGATAACAACAACATAATTCAATCATTTTGAAAGCAGAAAATGCACAACAAAAGTAAAAAATACTGGGCTCATGGAGCCGAGTAACAGAGCGAGTATATATATATTTATATACTTTTGGTGCGGCCAATTGCAAACAAAAAGGGAAGTGCACAACTACATGTTATAGCAGTCTTATATAAAAAATTTCAAGGTTCTGAGGCTACTCATTTTTGAGCTGAGATACATACTTTACATATATACAGATGTCAAGAGAAAATCTCTTTTGAATCCATTTTAAAGCAATTTTATAATCCGTTTGGGAAAAGAGAGTTCTTTATTCTGTCCTTATGTACAGATGTCATGCAAAAACATCGTTCAATCGCATTCGATAGCGGTCAAAATCAATATATTTTCGTTGAAATACGATACCCAGAATTTTTTGTGATTACAATACTTCCTTTACTTTTTATAAGGAAGTAAAAACAAGATTTGGGTTGTATTGCTGAAATTAAGCAATGCAAGCGAATTCATTTAAGCTCCATTCAAATTTTCACATTAACAGCATGCCAAAGGATGGAATTTTAAGAATTTGAGGCCCTTTAACAGAAAGTGATAAATAACCTTAAAAGTGCTCTAATAAAAAAGTGCTAAAATTACAAACACTCATATCTTCTCCAAGATTTTAATTTATGTCCAATAGTGTGTGCAGTGCCTCTGTTAACTACCACATTGTTTAATGTAGGAAAACAATACTTGGAAAATAGATGCTGGAATTAAAAGTATTCGCAATATGAAAATTGCTTCAGTTTTTTTATTCTATAACCCTGCTTTTAATAACTGATCTAGTAAACTTAGTATCTTCAATACTTAACAATTCAAAAGTGATACTCAAATTTTACTTACCGCTGCCATCCTGTAACTGCAATTCCATGTACTTTTTTAAACAAGTTTCCGAATGTTTTAAGCGTTTTTAACCAAGCTTGCTGATTAGCTACATGGTACCTTGTTGGAGTGACCAATTGTGTCATTTCTGTAGCACCTTTGAATGCACTAGCAATCCATATGCTTGGGAAAACTTTAGAATATTTCTCCCAAAGAGCTGTAACAAATGTTTAATGTAATTAGGTCGTCTGTTGCAATGTATATTTATTTATAATGTACAGATTAAACAGTACGAATTATAGTACAAAGTCCAAGATTCAAGGGAATCAAGACTTGAAAAAGTTCAAATTTTGTTTGTTTCATTACGCATTTGTGTCAATGTAAGTTATGGATGCCACTCTTCAGTGCGGTGGAACCACTCCTACTTTGCCGAAGCTTTCGTTCTTAACATTACAAAATCTTTGAAGAAGTAGACCAAGTCACTAACACACGTTTGGGCATAAACTGACCAACTTCTGATCACACTGTCAGATTAGAATTTGAAAAGAATAGTTTTGGGGTTGGGGCATTTGTGTAGAACAAAAAATTTGTGTAAGTATTTGTTCTTACTGGTGAACTGTGTTATTTCAAAATTATGTAAGAAAAGACCGTGTAAAAAAAAGAGTTGGATGTACTGTGAAATTTTCCAAATCCCAAACAGTGAAAGCATTGCTATAAAAAAATACAGGAACTATGATTAGATGATAAAGAAGCCAAACGAAACTGGTTATACTTGGAAACTGAGGAAATATGTCAAGTGGTATTCTTTAACAGAAAAGAACTTTATTTATGATTGTATATAAATATATTCTTTTATTATTTATTTACAACAGTATTAATACAAGTAAAAAAAAAAAAATCTTTCTTTTTGCTCTTAATGCTCTAATAATAATCTGAAATGTAAGTATGATTATTTTTGTTGCTACACAAAGTACTTTTAACCCTTTCAGGGCGGGTGTCCCATATACGGGTGATGCGTATATGCATTTTAAGCTGGAACGTTTTTCTGAAGGCCACTAGATGGCATCCAATGTCTATTACTTTTGAAATGAATACAGTTTTAGGTTCCTGACTTTGAGTTTGATATATTCTGCCTGACTTTGGTATTTTACTCATCAAATGTTGCGAGGGTTGGGGGGGGGAAAGCGTAAGCAGAGGTGGGATCTTTAAATCACTGTGTGCTAATTAATATACACATTCGCATGTCTGATTTGCATCCAATTCCTTTTTTTATTCTATTTTTTTCCTCTACCGTGTACGGTCTTTTAGGGTTACTATGTGGAGTTCTGTTACGTTTTGCATTGCCTTCAGATATATCGGAAAGCCTCACCACCAATCTGTTATGGCAGGAAGATGCAATTTATCAGAGGAAGAATATCCTTGTATGGTTAATGAACCAATTACTAATGCAGATGGGAGTGACGATTCATTTTCTAAAGAGTTAGAAAGTGATACTTTTTCTAAGAGTTAGAAATTGATACTTCTCTGTGCTACAAAATTCATTTTAAACTTTGTTACTTCTTACTGTAAATAGTCTTTATTGTGTTGTTTCATTAATAATTAAAACTTTGGAATAATTTGAATAGTGCTTCCGAAAATTATTTTATAAGATAAGCAATTTTTCAAGTATATTTTCATGTAAAATAAAGAAAAAAACATTATTAAGAGCTAATTTTAACATATATAAAGGCTCAAGTAATAATCTAAAATGATACTAAAAATTACGATGCTAGAAGTGAAACTTTTTTTTTCTGATTTTTTTTTATAAAATTAGGCTTAGTGATGCAAAACCTCTGTCCTGTAAGGTGATTCTCTTCTGTCCCGCACGAGCGTGTTAAACAAAGATGCACCATCGCGAAAGGGTTAAAAATTAATATACGATATGAGGTTATTTGTCTAAAGATGCTACATGTATAAATTACCAAAATATACAGCATTACATACAATTCTTGAGTTTAAATTCTTCTGTAGGAAGATAATGCCATACCATCGGAATTACAAGGCCTCCAATTTCAGAAACTGAAAGTATAAAACAGAAACTGCAAAATACTGCCTTTTAATTTTATGCATAAAAAGAATTTAAAAAATTCAAACATACAAATTAAGATATTAACATCTATATCTCTCATCATATCATCCCAAATAATTATTTCAATATGTGGATACTTCTCACGAATTTTCTTAATAATTCGACAAATATGGTCTAGGAAGAGATGCTCTTTTTTCCAGTTTTCAGCTTTCATTTTTTCTTTACAACTGACACACTGCCCTAGATGCCACACCTTTAAAAAATATAATGTAAGCAAGCTACAAATGCAATGTCAAAAAAGTATTATGAAACATCAACAATAATTTTTTTTAAATAAACATAAAGACTGTAATTTTAAACACAGCAAGCAGAATATTCAATAAATAAGTACATTAAAAATACATAAAAATAACCACAAAAATTAACTAAAATCTAGTTAGAAACAAATCCTATTAATAGGAAAGGTTTTGATACAAAGTGCTTACAATGTTTTTTGCTGGTGAACTTTTTACATAAAATTTTTGTGCAAACTATATGCTTAAAGACTACATTTTATTAAAAAAAAGAAAAGTCATGCTATTTAAAGATTCAAACAAATTTTTTTAAAATCTTAAATATAAAAATTTATTAACCAACCATCTAAAAACTTGTAGAATATTTAAAACAATTTAAATACATATATCAGTATTTTGTTATTGAAATTTTTAAAATGGTACCTATTTTTCTAATTAAACTTCTGATATCAAATAATAAACTAATTTATTTATTTAAGTAAGTGTACAACTATTCTAAACTGTAACCAATCCTTTAACATAAACTGTTGGACTAACTGTGACAACAAGGGTGAGTAGATACTGGTAACTTTAGTAAAAGCCAAGTGTCTAACCTGATAGGTTGTATCAGACTATTGCTCTGTAATTTTCTTAAATGTAATGTCCGTGTGTAACTTAAACCTGTTAATAAATACTTGTTACACTATACACGACTCTTCTATGAACCTATTTAAAACGACCCGCTCACAAAGTGACACCCAACGTTAATGTTTAGCTTTAAGAATTTTCCTTGGCTTTTGCTCACTTTTTTTTTCAGAAACAGTACTTGCATCCATACCTGCTGGATCCAACTCCTAAAACTTTATGAAAAGAAATACCTCGCCCATCAGGTATTAATGTTTTGTGTGTGAGCCACTCCGATGGCTTATCAGCAATAAATAGTTGTTGTCAATGATATACATATATGTGCGGAGCCCTACGGAAGACTGCGAGGAATGAAAGAAAAAATAAATAAAATAGCTAAAAATTAAAATAATTAAATTTTAATTAGGAGAAATGTAAACGGAAATCTAATAAATTATCAAATTAATTTTAAATAATTAAATAAAAAAATAACGGACCTGGTCTTAAGAGTTCAAGACTTTCCAATCGCGGTGCCCTGCCAATATTAATTCTAGCCGAAAATTTTCTCTGGGCGAAAAAATATAAACCCAGAAATTTTCTCTGAATGCAATCCGATAACAATGTGAGAATAAACGTAAGACCTCTGTACAAGTGACAGCAATGGTGCCCCCCATTTGGTTACATCATTCATAAAGTCTACAGAAGTTCTACAATAGGAAGTCACTAGCGTGGAATGTGCACGAACAGGCTATGACTTTTAGAACTTTGAGGAACACAATATTTGCCCGCTGTTATAAATTCATTCCACATCCTAGAGAATAAGCCTTAGACATATGATTGGGGGCTTTTCCTTCCTTAAAAGTCTTAACCACTGCACAAGGTTTGAATCCGAAGGAAAGACAGGCCTGCATTCAGAAGTTAGAATTTATTTTTAAGGCACGCTTACCATTAAAATAAAATTTATCTGCTAAAATTGTGATTCACTTACATAAAAGAAGTGCCATAGCTCTTTTATTTAGGACTCCAATGAGCTCTAGCTGAAATTATAATTTATCTCGAAAAC
Organism: Stegodyphus dumicola; assembly: GCF_044657685.1. NCBI lineage: Eukaryota > Metazoa > Arthropoda > Arachnida > Araneae > Eresidae > Stegodyphus > Stegodyphus dumicola. Next base: position 222,460,494 of record NC_140773.1, on the reverse strand, counting down.
TGAGAAGTACCGGAACCGGGCTCCAGTGGGCTGTGGCGCAATTTAAGCTCTGTATATACATATGTATATGCCCTGTATATATGTATGTATATGTTTTATGAATATTGTATCATTTTGAAGTGATTAAGAAATTCTTTCATTTTGTTTACACATAATGAGTTCACGAGAACTGCATAATCATAATATTCAGTTTTGTTTCTAAATGGTAAATGTTGGTAAAACATAAAAAGGTGTAATATTTTCAACGCGAGGCATTTTAAGAGTAAAATTCTGCATTAGGAATTGTTATTATAATATGCTGAATGTATTCAATCTTTTAAACGTAGTTTCGACTTGAGCTTAACTTGACAAACCAGTGGCTCAATGACATGTTTATTACCCTGTTGCCTCCATAACTGTTTTATTTATTGATATTTTTTTCTTGCATTTCTGGTTACATTGTTGGAAAATTGTTTATATTTGATGATTTAAAGAAAGGTAAGATTCTTCTTGGCAAAATGCTATTTTTTTATACTGACTGAGAGTGTTTTTTATATATTATTTTGACACTGTGTTACTTTTGATAAACTAACTTTAGTATAGTGCTATTCTGTGGTAAAATGACTACAAATCTTTTCTAGGTAAGGTGACCTCATTACAACCTTCTAGTTAGTATCATAAAAAGGTGTTTTTTTTTAATCAAAGAATTTATCTTATATGAAACACGTCACCATGTTTTCTGCTAAAGGACGTAAACAAGATATGTGTGTTCTAGCAAACGAACTTGGTGTGAATGTTATGGAACAAATGACAGTAGTTGATATTAAAGAGGCCATTTTAATGAGTACGGGATATAATGAAGAATTCACTAAAGATACTTTTTTAGCATTATTGCAGAAGGAAAAGAAATACAGGAATGTGAATTTAACAAAAGAAAATAGCGTGAAGATCACGAATATAATGAAAGGACAGAGATAGAAAAAAGCAAGCATGAGCTTGAAAAATTGAAAATACAAGTAGCTAGTTCAGGTGCTAGTCATGATTCTGTACCTGCTTTAAACTCACTGACATGGATATCCCTAAGTTACAATTACAAACTTTAATACCTCACTTTAATCCAAAACATGATGACATGAGCCTTTTTCTCACTGTATTTGAAAGGTAACTAACAATTTTGAACATACCTCTGGGAAAATGGGTAGTGTATCTCTTAGGTTTGTTACTTAATGACGTTGCAAAACTAATTGCAAAGGAATCTGAGTATAGAAAACATTTTGTGGATCACTGGCCCGATCCTCTTCAACTGGCTGCATAAATTAGATTTTAGATGAAGAAGCTAAAAACATCAGGAGTAGAAACGTCAGTAATAACACTCCAAAGCCATCTCAACGTAGTGGTCCTAAAAATAATAAAAATAACTCTCAAATCGTTAAAAACTCAATCAAGAAATTCACAAGGAACTCAAACAAGGAATTCTGGCATGAGAGAAGATCCACCAACTGTTAGTTGTTATGGTTGTGGAAAATCAGGCATTGTTAAGGCTAAGTGTCCAACCTGCTCTCCTCTTTTAAGTAAAGAATCAGCCGATTTCAAAGCTATAAACTTACATACATTGTCTGTAGAGACACCTCACATGAGTCTTAAGAGTAAAAATCAATGGATTTACAGGAATTGTCTGTGGCATTACTCACACTATAGCGGGAGAAATATTCTATAATCTCTTGAAAGAACAGAGATCAGAATTTAAGAAAACTACTATGAAGGTCACTCTAGCGGACATTATTCAAAGAGACGAAGAGGTCCACATGACATTCAGGTAGACATTTACACTGCAGGAAGATCATTCCGCATAACTTTATTTATGCTTCCCTCAGCAAAGGATAACAGGACAGTTTTAGGATTGGATTTTCATAGAAGCGCTGGAATTGTTTTAGATCTACAAAATCATTGGTGGTTTTAACACGATAATACGCAACAAAAGTTTAAGTTCATTGATGATGATTCTAAACCCAATGATCGAACCAAATGTACATTGGAAGCTGACACTGTACTGTTAAGAGAACATGACGGACAACATCTATCGGCTCATCAAAGATCACAATTAAATTAATTATTGAGTCAATATTCAACTATCTTCCAACCAGGGGGAGAAGCAACACCTTTCATAGAACATCGAATTAAAACTGGAAACCATCCCCAGAATGAACCCGGCCAAGAAAGAAATCTTAAAGCAAGAAATTGACAAGCTCTTATCTGAAGCAAAAATTGAAGAAAGTGAATCCCCGTACGCATCCCCCAGTTGTTTTAATACCAAAACCTAATGGAACAGTACACCTCTGCATAGATTAACGGAAATTGAACACGATTACAGTTCCAGATTCCTACCCAGTTCCAAGAATGGATGACCTGTTACATGAGGCAAAACATACTCCTATCACGTCCACCCTTGATCTTCGTGCAGGTTATCACCAAGCGAAGGTTTATACTGATGATCAAGACAAAACAGCATTTGTGTGTCCCTTCAGAACATATCGTTTCTTACAAATGCTCCAGCAACATTCCAGAGATTGATAGACCGTTTTCGCAATGGACTTGAGGACATCCTTACCCTCACCTATCTGGACGACATAATTGTGTTGTCAGAATCATTCGAGTAACACCTTTCCGATCTCAAAGCTGTTTTTGAAAGATTTTTGCTCTTCAAACTGCCCGCAAACAGAGAGAAGTGCCACCTTGCTTCTTCTTATGTGAAATATTTGGGATTTTGGATAACACAAAAAGGAGTCGATGTTGATCCAGAAAACGTTTTCTCTATCCAGAGAATTCCACATCCCAAAAACATCAAAGAACTGCAATCCTTCCTTCATATGTGTTCTTGGTTTAGACAATACATACAAAACTTCGCGTAAATATCAAGACCTCTTAGTGATTTGACGAAGAATGAAGTCTAATGGGAATGGGATTTCAACCAGCAAAAAGCACTTGAAACTTTAAAAAATTGCCTCATAACATCTCCTGTGTTGAAGCAGGCAAATGGAACTCAACCGCATATTATTTGAACAGATGCAAGCAATTATGATTTTTGAGCCATTTTACTTCAAGGCGAAGAGTCAAAATAACACCCTATCGAATATGTCAGCTGGCTGCTTTCTCCAGCTGAGCAAAACTTTTCGAAGATTGAACGAGAAGCCCTCACTGTAGTTTGGGCACTGAAGAAATTCCGTGGTTACGTCGAAGGATCAAAAGTAACTATAGCATCCAATCATCAACCTTAAAAATGGCTTTTGAACCTCAAGTCTCCAACCAGAAGACTTGCTAGATGGGCACTTGAAATTCAGTCTTTCAACCTGAAAGTACAATACATTCCTGAAAAGCCAAACGTCATCGCTGACATGCTGTCCCGTCCAAGCTCCGAGCATGAAGTTTCACTGTGATGTATGGGTGACGCCAACCATCAAGATGTATAGAGGGCGCTAGCTCTCAGTCAGAGAGGCGCCAAAAGTTTAGTTTCCAAGAGGGAGACAGACAGAGAGGTCATAGGGAAGGCTCGTGGTAACCATTAATGAAAACGAAATTAGCTTGTATTAATATATATATATATATGTATTTCAGTTATTAGATTGTAGTTTTAGTATTAGTTTTGTGTTTGTGCAATAAATGTTCAAAATATAAAAAGGTAAAGTTATTTCTCTATGAGGCAGAGGATGAAGTAAGGGGTGATATTACATGCTCTCTTTCAAGAACTAGAGCTTTAGATGATGGTAGAGAAACTTCAAGAGAAGCAGGTAGGAAGGTTTTGATTTTATTTACTTAAAGTATAGATGTATTGAAGATATATATATATACAAGGTGTGATCAAATGAAAAGGTACGAAACGACACGGTGAGTACAAATGTAGACTTTATTCAAAATATACACCATAGGCCTGAGCACAACAATCTCACTGATGAACAAGCCGCAGGATTCCTTTTTCCCAGAACTCCTGTGGCCGTGACGAGACAAAGTCCTTCACAGCGTCCTTGAGTACATCTTCCGAGTTGAAGCGCTTCCCTTTCAGGTGTTTCTTCAGTGGACCAAACACATGGGAATCGCAGGACGACATGTCTGGACTGTAGGGCGGATGATGTCTGGACTGTAGGGTGGCGACATGTCTGGACTGTAGGTCTCCCACATGAACTTAGCCAGTTCCATGTGTGTGACTCTGCAGACGTGTGAAGGCGCATTATCATGGAGCAGAACCACACCCTCCATGAACAGCCCCAGTCTTTTGTTCTTGATGGACCTGCATAGGCGTCGAAGTGTCTCACAGTACACATCGGAGTTAATGGTTTTTCTGTGTTCAAGGAATTTCATAAGTAGCGGACCTTGAACGTCGAAAAAGATGGTGAGCAACACCTTATCTGCTGACAGCACAGCTTTGAACTTTTGAGGGGAAGGTGATGACGCATGCTTCCTCTACATGCTGTCCCGCTTTGTCTATGTCTTGTAGTGATGACACCAGTTATCATCACCTGTGACGATCCACTCCATGAAAGCGGGGTCTTCCTGATACCGAAACAAATGTTGCAGTGCTAGCCCTATATGCAGTTCCTTTTGCTGGTCAGTGAGCTGCTTCGGAACCAAAGCGGCACACACCTTCCGATATCGCAACCTGTCGTGAACAATTGTCCACACTGTTCCATAGCTGACATCCACCTTCACCATTCGCAATGTGACTAGACTTCTCACTAGGTCGTCCACTTTGTCAAGACAGTGTTTGCCTGGCCTGGTCTCGGGTCATCACCCACACTCTCGCGGCCTGCACAAAAACGGGCACTACATTTTCTGACAGACTTGCCAGAGACACATTTCTCCCCATAAACTGTCACCATCCGGCAATGAATAGCAGTCGGTTTCTCACCTTCTGCTGTGAGAAATCGGATAACACCTCGCTGCTCCTCAGTTGTCAAATTTTGCAACGTGAACGTCATCCTATCCTCATACGGACTGCTGCATCATTTGGACGCCGCTTTTGATAAGAGCTCTGCTCTCTCCTGCGCATGCGGGCGCCCGCGCATGCTCTGATCCCAGTCAGAGATTCCAATCGCATCCCAAGATTCTCCCATGGCAGAATATGCAAATATTTAACTGTTACGTTTTTACATCATTTCGTAACTTTTCATTTGATCACCCCTTGTATATGATATATATAAATTAAAAATGTATAAGAATACTAAAAAAAAAAGATTTAGTAAGCCTTCTTGGTGAAATTGAAGATACACAAACTGTTGGTTTAACAGTGGTTCAATTAAAAGGTAAACTTGAGGACAGTAAAATATTTAAAGATGATCCAGAATTCGTAATTGGATTATTAACATAGTTGAGGAAAGAAATATTAGAGTAGAAAATGAAATAAAAGCTAGGGATGTGCAGTTAGCCTTAGCAGCTAGAGAAAGAATTAGAATTGGAAAAAGTTAGAAGTCAGAACACAGCTAAAGATGGATCTCGTGCAGATAAAGACATGATTACAGGTTCGGAAAATTATTTGGAAAATTTGATAAAGAACGTTAAAACATTAACTATTCCTGTTCCGGGAAGTTCGGAAAACTTCAATTTATTTTTTCAAACATTAGAGAGAGCATTCATAACTAAAAGAATGTACTACAAGGGCAGATATGGTTGAATTAGATGTAGAGTTGTCCAATGATATGGTTCCTGTCATTTATCATGATTACTATATTTGCATTTCAATGAAAAAGTTTGAAACTTGGATTTTTGGATTACCTGTGGAACTGATAACTGATCACAATCCGTTAACTTTTATCACAAAGAACGCACCACAATCTTCTAGTTCCAGAGATGGACTTTAGCATTACAAAAGTATGATACTATAATTTTGCATTGCCCAGGTGCTAAGTTGAACAATGCAGATGCGTTGTCCAAACTACAGACTATTGAGTGACTTGTGTGAAAGAAAGAACATTTTATAGACATTTATAGACTCTTAAGATATATATATATATATATATATATATATATATATATATTTCAGTTATTAGATTGCAGTTTTAGTAACAGTTTTGTGTTTGTGCAATAAATGTTCAAAATACAAAAAGGTGGAGTTATTTCTCTATGAGGCGGAGGATGAAGAAAGGGGTGATATTACATCCACCTTGTGAGATTTCCAATATATCTGTAGTGGACATGCCCACAAGAAGTCAAAAAAACATGCATGCATCCCAACTTAAAGATGAAAACTTAAAAAAAAATTATGGAAAGTTTCGAATCCACTTAGAAAATTGAAGAATGTGCCAACAGGACTGAATGGGGATTCTTAATGAATCAAGGTGTTCTCTACCAATATGTCTCTGACTCTGATTCAGAAGAGGCCCATTTAGTAATTCCAACTGCCGAGCGTGAATCCATCATGCGAAAGCACCATTATGACCCAATGGCTGGACATTATGGAGAGGAAGGAACATTTCAATGAATTGCCAGATGCTATTATTGGACTGGTATGAAAAAGAACATATCCGACTACATGAAAAGCTATCCTGAATGCAACTGCTACAAGGCTACCAACCAAAAGCCAGCTGGACTGCTAAGAAACCCTGTCTATTCTCAGTGTTTTGAGATCATATCTATTGATTTGTTTGTACCACTGCCAAAAACTGACACTGGAAAACAATGAATCCTCATTGTCGAAGACTGAACTACATGATGGGTTGAATTATTTCCTCTTGCTTTCCTCAATCAAATCCTGTGGACGGGAAAAGCAGAGACTTGAAACCTAGTCTTGCAGTCCTTGTAGGAGAAGCGCATGACAACTGGCATTTGAAACTCCCAGTTATTCGCTTTGCTATGAATACGGCCGACTGTGACACTACAGGCCATACACCAGCATTCCTAATGTTTAGAAAAGAGCCGACGACGTTGTTTGCATTTTCAAAGCTGTGGTTGAAAATGATAACTTTTTTCCTGAAATCATCGCTTATCTTAAACAATTTGCAACTATTACAAAGAGCGTAGGACAGCGCATCGAAGTAAAGCAAGATGAATGTAAAAAGCAATATGAGAAAAAAAGGCAACAAATGTTTTATTCACTAGGTGAATAAAGTATGGGTCAATTTACATCCTGTTAGCAATGCAAAAAACAAAAAGATTTCAAAGTTCATACCAAAGCATGACGGTCCATACTTGGTAATGACACAGAAATCACCTACTTCCTATGTCATTTCAAGGCTTCATAAACTATCAGAACTGTTAGGAACGTACCATACATCTGCACTAACACCTTTCAAAGACTCGTCCACTTTCCCATTCTTCCGCTCAGAAAGAGAGGTAGACTGCCAAAAGTTACTTTGCATTCCCGAAATAACCAAGAACTTGTGGTTCCGGATAGTGCTTCAAAGAGAGGTCCCCTTGCCTAGGAAACCAAAAAAACTGAGACTAGAGACAAGAGCTCCCAAATACTCCAGTTCTGTCTCCTTGCCGAGATGTTGGTGGAGCCAGAGGGAGAGTTTGTAACCAATCCTTTAACATAAACTGTTGGACTAACTGTGACAACAAGGGTGGCCTCTGGTGAGTAGCCAGAGAAGGACTTTAGTAAAAGCCAAGTGTCTAACCAGATTAGGTTGTATCAGACTCTTGCTCTGTAATTTTCTTAAAGTTAAATATAATGTCTGTGTGTAACTTAAACCTGTTAATAAATACTTGTTACACTATACATGACTATTCTATGAACCTACCTAAAACGACCCCCCTCACAAAACTATTTATTAAATTCAAATGCACTTATGTTACAGGATTTTTTCACTATTAAAATCAACTATGAGTCACTATTGAAGCAAGATTTATTGATCTTAAATGACAGTTGTAGTGTCTGGTAATAATCAGCATTTAAAATGATCTATTAGATTAATCTGTGATGTTTTAGGTCAACTATTTAGCCCAAACGTTTTTAGACGGTTGACTACTTTGTGAAACAAAACATGCAAAAAAATTCATCTGAAATGCACTTTTGATAAATTTAAATGCAATAATGTAACTAAACCTCTCAGCACCAATACTTTCTAATCTTCTAATTAAGTGCTGCATCTATACAGCATTTATTCCACCGTAATTTTTCTTTTTTTTTTTTTAATCTGGTTCCAAAATTTGGAACCCCCCCCCAAAACAGCATAATCTTAATAATCTGAAGAGAGATGAAATCAGCAAATTTTTCTACAAATATTTTGCATCAACTACATTTTAAAGCAAAAGATTGGATATATCTAATGAACAGCAATTGAACTACTAAAACCATTGAATTTTATGTTCAGTTTTACTTACCTCATCACCACCAATATGAATAAATTTTGAGCTAGGATGGCTATCAATTATCTGGTTCACCATTTCAAGGACAATAGATTCACTTTCTGAAAATTAAAAAAAAAGGGGGAACCCTTAAACAATAAAACTGTTCTTACTAAACAAATCATTTTGGGCACTATAAAAAAATCCTTAAAGCTAACAGATAAAAATATTCCACAACTTAACTGATTTCTTGTTCTCTTGAACTGATGAACTGCAAATATAATTTCATCAAATACATAAAATCTCCCTATTTCATGAATTCTTTTAGTATTACACAATTTTACACAAAGATTTAAAAGTTTTCTTGTGAAATGTTTTAATGCATTATGATTAATTTTTATACTCTACTAACCAAATAAATAACTCCAATAAGAAATTTTATTAATGGCACTGTATTTATGATACCTAATTTACTATCATAAGAAATATGAAAATTGAACATTACCATTGTAAATCATTATCATATTCACTAGAATTGTACATTATCAATCATTATCATCACAAAATTGTACGTAATGCATATGTAAAGCATGTCGATTTTTGTAACTATAATTTTTATTAAGGTTTCATAGTCAAAATACTGAGAAAAAAAAAATAGAAATTAAAATCTGAAGGGGTTCAGATCTTAACAATTGACTAAAAGGGAAGTTTAATATGGTTTATCTGTAGAAATTATTGATAGAGATGGTCCGATGGAATAGCGAAAACTTTTTTTTTATATTAGATAAATATGCATTTATAATAACATGAGAAAATTATACATCTTCTGTATATCTAAAATGTGAAAAAATATATAAAATGTAATTCTATGAAAATATTTGATGTTTTTAGTTAGGTATATCATGAATTAAATGCATTTTTATTTAAATCAGAATGAAAATTTTAAAAATGGTATTTTTATGAACTACTTCAAATGTTTTTGAATGATCTAGTTTGTTAATTAGTAACAGACAGATTAAATATAAAAGAATGATATTTTACATTTTTTCCAAATAGCAACAGACTCAAATGAAAACTGAAACAATGAATTAAAGTAAAGCAACACAAAATCATGTTTAGAGATAAACGGCTCTTTTAGGCAAATAGGTAGCATCTTATTTATACACTGAACATTCTCATTGTGATCACCTTCCCCAGGCAATTATGTCTAGAAGTGACAAGTATTTCTGAAAATATGCATTATCACTGCATCACTTCTCCAAGAAAATCAAAGTTGTTTTAAACCATGGGTGATAATTTTACAAAGGGTTTACTGTATATCTGTACAGAGACAGATAAAGAAAAGGTTTACACATTGTTAGAATGATTAGTGTTAAATCTGGCTTTTTTTACTATAAGCCTGCATTGTGATTTATATGACAGAAAGTTTTTCGTAAAATTTTCACAGGTATTGATTTCCATTCCATATCCTCTACTTTCCAGAACTCATCAACCGTTATGGGTTTGCAATCATAAAGATCTCTTTTCAAAGGATCAAAGGCACAACAACCCATAGCTGAAACATTAGAGGACATTAAAGGAATATATTGAAAAGGTACATATGCAATACCTGTACTAGTCTTTATTTTTTTCAAGGAACACAATGGTGTTTTTCAAATTATGCCTTGCTGATTTGACTTAATGAAGTTATCTCTCTGGAAGGCAAATGTAATAAAGAAATGGAACTTCTCCTGCAAATATCTGACGTAAAACTTTCTCTTGATAATATACCAAGTTGATTTTCACATTTTTTGCCACTCTTCTTATTTTTAATTTTTCACTGTAAGAAAATCCTGCAACAATTCTAAACCCCTTACTGAAACTTTCTTTGCAATCAGATTTGTATTTTTTATTATTTTTTTTTACTTTTTGATAATAAATAGAGCTTTTTTTTTGTTATAGTCATTTAAGCAAACCCATGCTTCATCAAGGAACACAATGTATTTTCAATTAGCTCCAGGTACATAATTTTCATAAAAGGTTCCACAAAATGTTCTGCACTGAGATACGTGCCTCAGCAAAAGCTGGTGAATATTGCTTTTTAGCTTTTTTAAGTTGTACATCTTGGTTTATTATTTTATTTATTGTTGCTATAGATGTATTTAAAGATTGCAATTTATTTCTGGATCAGCAGATTTTCTTTTGTTGAAAATGATTTAACTTTAAGAACATTAGAAATAATATGTACCTTTTGTAAGTATTTGTTTGGTGTTTTCGTTCAGTACAGAAGTAATGACAGATGGTTTTCCCCTTTTGAATTAATGATGTTGCTTATCTTGCATTTACAAATTTTAATATCGTGTATTTCACAACACTAAATTATGGAATAGGAATATTTCACTTTGGAAAGCACAAAAACATATTCTTCAATCTACAGCTTATTTACATGCGACACTTAGGAAAAAGTATATACAGTCAAAAGTCTTTAATCCGGACATCCATAATCAAGAATGATCTATAATTCGGACCCCAAAGCTACAAACTTTCTGCGCATGCATCAACGCATGCGCATAATATGTTTACGCATGCGCGTTTAATGTATAACGGACGGTATAAGCTAAGCTAGAATTATCTAATTATCTATTTCAGTTAATGTTGCAGATTGCGTTGTTCCTTAATCTTTTAATTGGATCCGGCTTATTATTTTTTTCAGAATGTTAGAGCAATTTTATAAAAGTAAGCTTGAACTTTCGATTATGTCAAAAAGAATTTCCGATTCTGGAGCTACCAAAGGATCTACAAAGCAAAAGCATGTTCCGATGTCCATCAAACAAAAAGTGGAATTGCTGCAAGAAATGAATAAAGGCATATCCTTTGATTCTCTAATCATTCTGAAATATCTTTATCAATTTCACGCTGCTCTGCGGGGGGGGGGGGGGGGGGAGACGCGGCGCGCAATGAACTGGAAGTTGATCTATCAGCACTATCCTTATCTTCAGAGCAGATGTTTTTATTTTATTCAGCTTATAATTCCTTACTAAATGTACTATTTCATCTCGATGTACTGAATACACATCAAATAGTTTTCTGGTTGTAATTTTCTAATTTCGACTATGCGTAATGTATGTTTTACACATGCGCGGATTGAAAGAAATGTTTAATAAAGTACACAAATAAATATAAAGCATTTTTTTTGTAAATTTTGATACCCTTTAGATTATAATTTCATAATTGCTCTTTATTTCATAAATTACAGTTTCATATTTTTAATTTTATAATTTCTACATGCCATCTTACCAGATTTAAACTGATGATCTATAATCCGGAAAAACCGATAATCTGGAATCGCCGAAGTCCCGACGAGTCCGGATTAAATACTTTTGACTGTATTTAGAAGTAGCAGAAAATTTCAAATAATATGTTGTTTCCAGAAATTTTTATTCCAAAGCATCTGCTTTTTTCAAATTCTTCACTGAAATAATTCTAAAGATGTGTAAGGCATTTTATCTATTAAAAAGAAACAAACATTTACACATAAAAAATATACTTTAAAAACAAATTAGAAGAGGCATATTGGGAGTATCGTTTTTTAATAATTGAATAAAATACTTAATGTGTATTTAATACATATTAAGTCTCTTTTTATAAATAGCTTACTTGGATGTGAAGGACATAAAGCATTTGGATAGCGTTCAGCTTCTCTAATTTCATAGTACTTGTCATGTTTCAATAAAAACTGTAAAATAATGCTCATTGAGTCAATAAGGCATTCTGAGGTATAAATTTAGAGAAATGAAATAAAGAAGAAGTATTCTCCATATATATATATATTTACCTCTAAGTGTCCAAATGACTGAACTAAGGGAACAACTTCTAAATCATTTTCTGCAGCCAATGACTGAATTTTTTGTATTTCTTCCTTACTGAAACATTGTAATAAAATGGCATTATGATTACAAATTTCGGGGTAATATATTTTTCATAAGAATGCAGAAATTTTTTGGTGCTTTTCCATTTCACCTGCACAGGCAATAAAGTCACCAAAAATGATAAAACCAACAGACAAACAGAATATTCCCGCTCGTAATCTTTTACACCACATTTTCAAAAGAAGTCACGGCCATTTCTTATCAGACTGATCGTTTCTTTCAATACTGGCACACAACTACATAAAAATTTTACCAGATGGTAATGCTGTAAGGCCATTCACAATAATGAAGTCAATTAGAATGCAATCACACTGCTCACCCAAAGGGAAAATGTAGAAAAGGCAAAGTCAAGAGTTAAATTCATAAATTCTAAAGAGAATCCAATAGCAAAGTAAAGTACTGTGTTATACATAATTTCTGTGTAAGCAATACATATGAATTGAAATAATTCTTGCATTTAAACTTGTATTTCCTAATAAGATTTAACTTGAAATTAATGTAGATAATTACTGAGAGAATTAGATTTTTGTAGTGTAGTTTACGCGAGATGAGATCACTCGGGGTCACGTGATATGAACCGGCAAATTAGGATGTTCTACCATGAAAGCATGGTGAATTCGTAAATTCTTGTCTTTTACCTCATGTCAAAAATGGATGAAAAAACAATGAAAATTTGGGATTTGTTCAGAACAGAGGAAGAATCTGTCAGTTTCTTTCCAGCGAAAGGCATTTTGCCTAAAATTGCTACTAGTGATGATAATCATGAAATGAAATTGTATTTCGGAGATGAAATTCAATGACTCTGCAACCTTTCAACTTGCAATGGTAAAAGTAGTATACGGAAAGGTGTGTGTCATCAAAATTGAGTTTCTTGAAGTGTGTGAGATTTATTTATGGTTGGGGAAAGAATTAACTTCAGTTAAAAGTGTGAAAATTATGCGACGCACAAGCATTAAATCACAGTTTCTTTAATACATCGCTTTTTGACTTATGATGTTTCCCAACCCCACCTCCAAATTTTTGTACTTGAATTTTCATTTATATTTTTGTTGGAAATCAGTCACAGAAGAGTTATGGACTGGAATAACTACATAAGTGAGGTTTATGCGGATTCTTTGCTTAAACATCAACAATGGAAAATAGGAGGACCTGCTATGATCCTTGAAAGTATGTTCACGGGCATCAAAACAATGCAGGACGGATTCTACCACAACAGTGGATCTTTGGAGGAGTTTGCTGTGAAACAAATGAATGTTTCCTTGTAAAGATGCCAAACCAATCCATGAGTATTATATTCGATGCAATTAAGGAAAATGTCGAAAAATAATATATTCCACTTCGCGGAAATCATACTGCACTGAAAAACTGGAAGAGGCAAGTTTCAAACATTTCAAAGTGAACCATAAATACAATTTTGTCGATCCGGAAAGTGGAACACGTACATAAAAAATAGAAAGACTGTGCGGTAGTGCCAAATGGCAAAATAAGAAACAGAGGAATGGCATGTCATCATCTGGAAAGTTATCTCACGGAATTTATGTGGCGAAAGGAAACAAATGAGTCATTTGAAAAAAATTTAAACAATCTTAAAATTTTTATGCCCCCAAAGTAAAAAATTATTAGAACTAACATTTGTTAAAATTTTTTATGTGTTTCCTGTATGTTGTGGTCAATAAAGTCTCCTTGGCGAAATTTGCGCCTGCGAAATAGAAAAGTACCAATTTTTTAATTATTTTTAAATGTAGCATTTTAAAGCATAAAAACTGGTATTGCTCAGATGAAATTATACTTAGATGAAGAAATAAAAATGTTGGAAATTATGAAATAAGCACAGACAATTAAGACACAGAAATAACAAAACAAACAAACAAAAAAGTATGCTATAAAGCACAAAGAAATTATTATTTTAAATAGTCAGTTTCTAAGTAATAACAATATCATTAACTCAAATTTTAAAAATATCTTCTTATACTCATATCTTCTCGTACATTATGCTGGGAGAAACGAATTTCAAAATAAATAAAAACTTCAGTTTCGGTAAATTTGTACATTTAACAGAAATATGCTAAAGAATATAACTGTTTAATAATTATATGAAACAGGCCTTTATGTGGCTAGCCTTTAGTCTGGTATAAAACTAACAAATACATTCGCAGAAGATTAAAACTAACAAAATTGAAAATCAAATGCTGAGCTAATAAACAAAAATTTTTGGTTTATTACAAAACACACATCATTCCTGAAAATGTAAGGAAAAATTAATGCTGTTTATAAAAAATACAGAAATAAATAATAAATATGAGTATTAAAAAAATATGAGAATACAGTAAAATATTAAGCATGGAAATTTACACGTAAACAAAGCCTAATGTTGCCACACACTAACTCATAGATTCTTTACTTTATATGATTAAGATACATCACAGGATTATTTATTCTACTAGCTTATTCTTAATGGAAAGATAGACATTATGCGACGCACAAGCATTAAATCACAGTTTCTTTAATACATCGCTTTTTGACTTATGATGTTTCCCAACCCCACCTCCAAATTTTTGTACTTGAATTTTCATTTATATTTTGAAAAACTTTCCAGACTGATGTGCTATATATATAATAAAGTTAACATGTACCAGAAAGGATATTAAAGCAGTCAGATTGAGATATTCCTGTTACACAGAAACATATATATATATATATATACATATAGAAGAAACACATTTTGTAATCTAAAATCTTTTTCTGAGGAGCAATATACAAAATTATCAACAAGTGCCAATGTTCCAATACCTTCTCTACCAACTCTTTGAATGAGCCTCATCACCAAGAGTAAAACTGATGATTTTGTTTATTATGGTATCCTCACCACACAGCCATCTGAATATCAATTCTTCAAGTATTCTTCCAGCCTGACTTCTCTAAATATATACTCTACCAACTCTTTTGAGCCTTATCAGGAATAGAAATTTTGATGATGATGTTTATTGTGGTATCTCCACCATCTGATGATTTGAAGATCATTTCTTCAAATATTTTTCATGCCCAACGTCTTTGTATACATTAATGTAAGTATAACCCTACTGTTCCTCCCTTTTGGTATGACCTTCA
This sequence comes from Stegodyphus dumicola, assembly GCF_044657685.1. Taxonomy (NCBI): domain Eukaryota; kingdom Metazoa; phylum Arthropoda; class Arachnida; order Araneae; family Eresidae; genus Stegodyphus; species Stegodyphus dumicola. Next base: position 222,445,225 of record NC_140773.1, on the reverse strand, counting down.
GGTAAATTATATGAAAAAAAAAAAAAAAAAACCCTAACATGAAACATATTCGGAATTAAATTATTTTGCCTAACACTAGGCTTCATTCAGTATATTGTAGAAACATTAGGTATTTTTTAAAAGTAGGAGAGATGAAAAATGAGCAATGCCCTCACCGGGACTTGAACCACAGACCACTCAAATATGCGTCACGCGTGTTGACCATTACACCACAGAGTCATGCTGGCAGTGGAGAATCATCATCCACCTATTTTTAGTTCAAGTGCCACTGTAGAGACATTAGGTATTTTTTAAAGTAGGAGAGATGAAAAATTAAGAATGCCCTCGCCAGGACTTGAACCCTGGACCTCTCAAATATGCGTCACACGTGTTGACCATTACACCACAGAGTCATGCTGGCAGTGGAGAATCGTCATCCACCTATTTTTAGTTCAAGTGCCACTGTAGAGACATTAGGTATTTTTTAAAGTAGGAGAGATGAAAAATTAGGAATGCCCTCGCCAGGACTTGAACCCGCCAGGACTCAAATATGCGTCGAGCGTGCTGCCCCTTACGCCACGAAGGCATGCTAAGAAGGTGGGAGAAATACCTTATAATATAATTGACAATACCTGAAAATAAGAGTACTATAAATGCATGTTTCATAATTTTGGGTTGTGTTATAGACAACAATAGCTTGGGATTTCCTTTGCTAATTAGCCAAATGGTATAAATCTGTGTGAAATAATTTGTCCTTGGTGCTTGTGTTTCTAATTGCAAGATCTTTATGATTTGAGTAAACTGACAAATTTATGACAGGCTATTAATGAAGATCAATCAGCAGATTTCAGAAGAAAAAAATTTGTTATGGAATTCTCGCCAGAGAATTTTATCAAAAGATTTGAGAATAATACAATTATCTATCAGATTAGCATTTTGTATCTTCATACAGAAGTTGAGAGAAAAATGTGTGGGTGCTTACCTAGACTTGAAGAAGAAACTGAATGGTGATCCAAACTTCTTAACTAAGACTGTAATTGGGAATAAAGCTTGGTACTATGATTTAACATAGAAACAAAATAAGTATCAAACCAATGGAAGGATTCAAATTCATAAATATTCAAGAAAGCATATTAAAACTGATAAGAAAACATCAAGACCATCAGTCCATCAGATTAGCACTTCGTATGTTCATACAGAAGTTGAAAGAGTGCTTGCCAAGAATTGAAGAAGAAACTGAATGACGAGCCAAACTTCTTAACTAAGACTGTAACTGAGAATAAGGCTTGGTTCTAATAGTTAACATAGAAACAAAACAAGTATCAAACCAGCAGAAGGATTCAAATTCACAAATATTCAAGAAAGCATATCAAAATTGATAAAAAACATCAAGACAATGTTGATTTGCATTACTGATATGAATAGAATTATACACACAAAACCTATTTCTATACAACAAATAATGAACTAAAATATTAATCATAATATTTTTCAATTACTGTATGACAGCGTGTTATGGAAATGGCCAGAATTGTAGAAAAATGAGACTAATTCTTCTACTATGGCAATGCTCTTCCTTCATGGTTGTATCCAATCAACAATACTTGCAAAGAACATGATGCTTGCAGCTATCTTAAACACTAAATTTTACTCCATGTGATTTTTTTTCCTACTCCCATGAATAAAAAAAAAAAGTTCTCAGATAGCTGTAATTCAGCAAGGTGGATGAAGTGCGAAAAAATATGCTCCATGCATTGAAGAGTATTCAGGGTCAAAAGTCCCAGAAATAATTCCAATAATGGACAAACCCTTGAGACAACTGTACTGATGCTAGCAGAGAATACTTTTAATGGACTAAAATATTTAAATGTAAAGTTTAACATAACTGTTTAAAAGAATAACTGTGGACATTGCTTTAAAAAACTCTTGAATGTTCACAGATATTGTTTAAGAAATAACACTGTTTGAAAATAAATTATTATTAGCACTATTTAATTTAGATTTTATTAACATTGTTTAGTAAAATTACACTGTTTAAAAAATAACACTTTAAAAAAAATTAGACTTAGTTTAAAAAATAACTGTGGAAATTAACCGTAGGCTGTGTAACTTACATTTGTAATACCAACTCACAAACTTTTTCTTTCAAATTTCATTTCAAGTGACAAGTATTAGCGAAGCTCCGGTTTCTTTGTAGACAAAGTTTTAAAATGTATTCTTTGATTTTAGAGCACAAGCCTGCTCAATATCTCTCCATAAGGTATATACTGGAGTATTATGCTTTAAAGTTCTATTACAAAAATTAAGTACAGTCAATTCCTGATTTATTGGTGGTGGATGAACCAAGTCCAATCTTAAGAAAAAAGGTTAGGAATGGTGTACTAGCATGGTTGTTATGGCAGATAAGCAGATAAGTAGGTCATAATGGAAAAATTGCTTTCTATTTTGAATACTGATTTAGTTTTTGCAAGCAATGCAAAATTATTTTGTAGATAAACTGCTTAAAAAACAGAAAGTTGTTAATAGTATTTTCCTGTTAACTGTGATGTAAGTTGTTCCATTTTCTTTCTTTTTCTGCTCCCCTCCCTCACACTCAGATTAACAGTGGATGAAGTTAAGGGAGTGACTGGAATTTCAATTTTTTCCCCATCAAGTAACTCTGTCAAAGGAAGAGACTACTTGGGGGGGGGGATTCAAAGTTAATTCTGTGATGCATTAAAGGTGTACATATTTCATCATTAATAATTAAAGAACAAAAAATGAAAACAAAAAGACACGTATATACACAGCTAACATGGAGCTATATTAAATGATGTTTCAAAGGATGTTTCTTAAATTTTTCAAGTCGCAAATATAATGGGATAATGTTTTAAAGGAAATATATTTTATAACTTTTTTTTTTTTTTTTTCCTTTTAGCTTATCAGGTATATATAGATATGTTGCCGAAAATACAACCCATCATTATGATTCTTTTGGCAACCTTAGATTCTTCTAAAAAGGTTAGATTTTTATTTCTTTTCTAGCTAATGTTTTTTTTTTTTTTTTTTTTTTTTTTTTTTTTTGGTAGGCTAGGATGTATAAGGGACTAAGATTCCCCGCTTTTTAAGTCAACTTTAATACTCAGAACATATATTGCAAGTAGGGATGAGCACAATGGAAGAATATGTGGAAACACACTATAGCTTGTCTTCTTACTTATCAGACTACATATGGAGGCAGAGACAAGCTGAAGGAAATAATCTGCTTGATGCCACTATGAATGCAACTGCCAAACAATATACACTAAAAATTAAAATTGAAATAATAGCTTTCATTGCCAAAAAGTATAAACAGACTGTATGAATATAATGGCAAAGCTTGAATAACCAACAAGTACCAAATTTATTATCGTTTTTAGTAACTGAATTGTCATTTCTTACACAGAAGATTTGAGACTGTAAATACACACCATCAAATGCAGTAATTATATATATAATTTCAAAATGAAGTAAGATGTTAAAATGTAAATTAAATAAAAATTTTAGTTCCAGAAAATATAAAGGCCAACCTAGTTTTATATCTTCATGAAACTGGAAAACTGAATTACATATATTTAAGGGCACACTGTTAAGAAACATTAGCAAATCAATGAAAATCTTAAACACCGCCTAAAAAGGAGATTGAAAAAATACAAAGTGTTATCAAAATGCATGAAAAAATTAATCTCCTTTGTTCAAACACTTGAAACAGAACTTGTCAAGAGAAAAGTGTTTTGAATCCCATGAACTCAGTTAATTAATGAGCTTCAAATACACGCTTCACTGCTCTTGCAAATTTATTAACCACATTTTAGAATGCAATTTCAAACAATTCTCAGTGCGCTTACATCTTTTCCCTACATGCATTTATACTCAAAGTAAACAAAAGAGCATAAAATAAACTAGACTACATAAAACAAACAAAATAATTAGAAATGTAAAGGAGCAGAACTTACTTAAAAATTGTGAAATCTTAGTGATACAACAGATAGTAAAACAAAATAAAATAAAAAAAGACAGACATGAAATAAGCTGAAAACTTCTAAAATAAGCAAGTGAATAAGTAAATGACAAACCTGTCAACTGTCAAATTACCCAGCAGAAAACAGGTCAAGCTCAATGACCTGAAACACCTAGTTCTTTTTTTTTTTTCAAAAACTATTTAAGATTGTAAAAGAGTACAATAAATTAAATGTCGGAACTAATAAGCTCATAAGTAAGAAAACTTACTGTGGCCATCAAGACTTCATAACTGAAGAAAAATCAAAACTCCAAGGTAGAAAAATCAGTTAGAAACAACACTTGCAAAAAAAGGGGTTGCCCAAAAATAATGAGAACCCCGGCTAGTGGGTGTACCAGTATGTGAGAAAAGTTGCTCCAAAGATTGGAAATGTAACAAGGGTCTCTAACAGAGATGAAAGAAAAACAAATAAAATGTCTGCACTTTCTACTACACCCCATTCAACGAAACCATCTTTTCAGCTTTGGGTAATAATTTTCACACATATATGAAAAATTAAAAGTATTGCACTTCATTCACTTTATGGAAATTCTAAAATTTTGATTTATTTAAATTTCATGCAATAACAAAATAAACGAATGCATACACAGAATGAAATCATTATGCATATACTTATAATACATAAGCAACTAAAATCAGAATAATTTTCTCACACTCTTTCCTGGTAAGAGTGAGTTCAAAAATACCCATAATTTTACATTTCAGCTTATTACAAGTTCCACATATTTACACAAACTAAGAAGATATTTTTACCTGTATACATCTGGCTGGCAAACAATTTGTAGATCTCCTTGATAAGGAAACATATCTTCATATTCAATTAAAATTCCAGTTGCTCCTAACTTTTTTAACAGTCCAAATATCTAAAACATCAGTAAACACAGAAAAATTGATTACACATAAATTACACTTTTAAAGTAGTTATAGATTCTAATTCAAAAGTCAAACAACAAAAATCAGTGTTATATTTACAAAATTTTCACAGGACTAGTTTCGATGGTTTCACAGGACCACCATCCTCAGCTGCAAAACCGCAAAAGTTTGCGGTTTTGCAGCTGAGGATGGTGGTTTGGTAAAACCATCGAAACTAGTTCTGTGAAAATTTTGTAAATATAACGCTGATTTTTGTTGTTTGACTTTTGAATTAATATTTATTCAGCATATTAATGTGTCTTAATTAGTTATAGATTACTTAAGTAAATTTATTTATTTATTTAAGTAATATATGATAGTATCTGCTTATAAAAGACTAATTTTAGCTTTCAATATTTGGTAATATTGATTTATTCACTTATAAAAGTTAAGCGTGTTTCTAAAATCTAACAGAACTTTTAAGCTTTAAAGACCATTTTCATAGCTTTTAAAGAACATTGGTTCACTATATTCAGAGATCATTATATACTTACTGCTATCATGACACCAGAGAGCAATTGATTTTTGTAACTAATTTTATTTTGGATTTGATAGTTGTCCCAGTAATCTCCAAATTAGCGTAATTGGATAATTGCTTTCTACTCAGAGGCCCTTGATATACTTCCTTCAAGTGCTTTTACAGAAAGTACCCTTCCAGGACACATATTTTCCATCCCTCCTTTCCTTTCATGAAGGAGGTCCCTACTCCATTTTAACAATGGCTTGCCATAAAACCATAGCTAACGTAAGAATGGATACAAGAGCTCATCACTGCTAATCCTCATCTAGTACAACCTAACAAAAAGTGAAATGACAAACTGCTACTGAATGCAATATTACTTCCTTCAACATTACAAATTAGAAGGAAAAAAATCTTTTGCTGTTGATGAAGATGGCCTTCAGATCCAAGAATTACAAACTAGAGCTAACTCTTAAGCTAAAGAATCCCTAGGTTGATGTGTCCAATTAGAAAATAGCAAATGTGAGAAAACAGAATCCTTTCAACCTGAAAAGGCAGCGGGAAACATCCCTCTGATTATAACTTCAGACTTCTTAGCTGACTCGGAAGTTCTGAAACAGAAAATCAAAGATATTTACATTGGCAAAATCGGAGGAAATCAGAAGAAAATACTTTTCAAGTTTTTGATCCTAATGACTATCTCAGCATGATTGAAGTCTTTCGAGAAGAAATAGTTCTATATCATACTTTTCTCATGAATGTTGATAAACCAATTATGTATGGCCATATTTAGAGGAGGAGCTGAAGATGCCGCAGGGCCCCAAAAACTAAAGTTTCAGTTTATAAATAGAATACAGGGTGCTACTTCATTTTCATGGCTGTTGTATTAAATCACCAAAGTATGTAACAAACGATACTTTCACTTTTATGAGTGAGATGATAACACAATAAACATTTTTCAGTTTAAGCATTGTATAAAAACTTTCACAATTTTTAATTTATTGAGGAGTAAGGAAGATGCTGTCCTGTTTTACAAAGAAAAAGATATACAATTACCTTACAGCTGAATATGAGCAAACAGTGACAAAATTAAACTATGTGTAAATGAAAGTATGTGGAAGGGCAATGAGAGACATTATAAACCAAAAAAAAAAAAAAAGCATTCAATCAGACAACTGGTTCCAGAATACCATTCCTAACAGAACTTCATTTCCTCTACTGTTGAGCAAAGGAATTAACATTGCTTAAGTAGTGCAATAAACAGCTCAACATCTGTCAAAATATCACGATTGACTAAAACAGTTTTATGAGAGAGGTTTGTTCACTAGATTTACTTTGACAACCTAAAGGATGAATAGGTAGCTCTGGAAAAAATGTTGAAACTCACGAGAATTTGTCATGTGATGAAAAAAAAATTCTGGCAGGGCACTTTCACAACCGTGGATACTTGCGCAGGTTATGCCGAAAGAGTGGCGAGTGCTTTCTTGATTAAGTTCAAAATTGGGAAGCACTGATATCAATAATTGTAGACCACATAATGGAAGTCTCAATAATATATTCACATTGTTGGTGAACCTATCGTAGCATTTCATGCATGCAAATGAGAAATGCATTGCATCAGCTAATTAACAAGAGGCACACACCCCATGTGTGTTTTTATACCACAACATCTCTCTATCTTCAGAGTCTTTTTATGGCTCTTCTGGGAGAGAAAGTTTGCTACATTGCTCCAGGCACAAATTTTGTTTCTGTAGGTGGAATAAATTATATTTTTATACTTAATAGTACCACTCCATGCAGCTTCATTAAAATACAGGAGTCGGATCAAACAATGCACACCTGATCACTATAAAACAGATGAGTTTGAAAAGGCTCAGCCATTTAATTTTCTTGATTCAACAATGGGTGCTCACACCTCAAATTGGAAAGATTGTGAGTTCTGTTGAATGGTGAAACAAAAGAAAAAGGGGGAACAGCTTGACATCATCTAGAGACATATCTTTCCGAATTCACGTGGTGGAAATTCTTTGGGAAAAATAGACCTTTTGATGGCATATTGAAAGCCATCATGGAGATATGGAAGCCACAACCTATATGCAAGTAGTTTAAACCTGGCAATAATCTTGGTATCACTTTGATACTGGGGGCCATGAAAATTAAATAGTATCAAATACAGTTACAGAAACATTATTTTTAGATAAAAGTCACAGCCTCTCCCTCTTCTGAAATTAAACCGTAGCTACAGGCATGTGATTATATGAGTTGTAAAGAAACTATAGAAAAATTATAATATTGATATTATAGAAATTATAGTATTAATCTCATGGAAATTATAATACAGTCAAAAGTCGTTAATCCGGACTCGTCGAGACTTCGGCGATTCCAGATTGATGATTTTTCCGGATTATAGATCATCAGTTTAAATCTGGTAAGATGGCATGCAGAAATTATAAAGTTAAAAATATGAAACCATAATTTATGAAATAAAGAACAATTATGATCTAAAGGGTATCAAAATTTACAAAAACAACAACAAAAAAAAAAGCTTAATATTTATTTGTTTACTTTATTAAACATTTCTTTCAATTTAAATTGTTTAAGTTGCTTCGTTATTTATTTGATAATACATTAGCTTTAATTCTATAAACAGACATAATTTCTTCTTCAGTTACAAAGTTCCACTGTTCAAGTCCTATAATTGCTGTGTCGAGAATACCGACTAATTTGTCAATCGAAATTTTTTCGTTTTCAATAACCTCTGTTACTTTCTTCGCCATTGGAAGCGAATTATAATGACGAGGAATTTGATTTAAATCGTATCAAAGATGGAGTAATAAGCCAAATAAAATAAAAACATCTGTCCTGAAGATAAGGATAGTGCTGACAGATCAACTTCCAATTCATTGTGCACCGCGATGCTAAAGATAAACAAAGTTTAGATAAACAAACGTTAAAGTTTAGATAAACGAAGGATATGCCTTTATCCATTTTTTGCAGCAATTCTACTTTTTGTTTAATGGACTTCGAAACATACTTTCGCTTTGTAGATCCTTTACCTATTAGTAAATATATATCAGAAATTCTATTTGAAAGTTCAAGCTTACTTTTATAAAATTGCTCTAACAGTCTGCAAAAAATAATAAGCCGAATCCAATTCGAAGATTAAGGAACAACGCAATCTGCAACATTAACTGAATTAGATAATTTAAGCTTATCTTATACCGTCCGTTATACATTAAACGCGCATTGGTAAACGTATTTTGCGCACGCGCACATGCATATTCGCAGCCGTAAAGGTCTTACGCATTATAGATCGTAAAGGTGCGGATTATAGATCATTCCGGATTATGGGTGTCCGAATTAATGACTTTTGACTGTATTGATAGTATAAAAGCAGATCTGATAGAACTCAATATCTTAGTCATCAATTTTAAGCAATTTCAAAAACATAAAGGTGGTATTACGATTCTGTTTTCACGTTTCCTCACTGAAGCGAAACATATCGATAGAAAAAAATATGTAAGAATGGAAAGAAAATATATAGTATCTATGAGACCTAGATGTCCATGTACAACATATGAAAATCGAGCCCAAATCAGTGCCATAAATGTAAAAGCTACAGGCACATCTGCAACATTTATTTTTAATAAAGAAATATGTCTCAAATGCACTAGATTCCATGAAACTTTCATATGTAAAAGAGATAAAACAAAAGCCAAAGCATTCTTTTAATGCTTCAAAGTATTCAAAGTCATTTATAAATAAGATAAGCAGTTAGGATGCAATAGGCAATAACAAGCAATAAGATGCAATAGGCATAAGCATCTTATTTTTCAAATCTTGATAATGCATTTTAATGCAAATCATCATATGATTAACATGACTGGGACTATTAACATCAAAACTTGTTATTTCAATAGTAATGGGCCAAAAGGAAGGAAACAAAAGTCACCAACGATGTCATTTAACATAAAAAATATGATGCTTTTATGGGTTAAACATATCGATAGGAAAAAAAATCATCTCACCTACTGTACTTATTTAGACTACTTCTGCAATCATTTACAGTGCAACTAGAGATGAACACCTTTTTATCATAGCTTATAACCATGTTCATATATAACCACCATAACTTATGCTCATTTTATAATTCATCAGGTAATAGTTTGAGATGGCAAGATCTGCAAACTCTGACCAGCTTAAACTTTGCTACAATAATTGCAGGAGATTTTAATGCCGAACAGCCTACATTGAACACAAGATATAACAATACACTGGTGGACTTCTTGATAACTTTGCATTTAACAAAGACCTCAGAATTCTTAGTCCTAAATTCTCAAAGAAATATCATTATAATGGAACTGGTATGTTTTTATATTTTTGACATCCTTACACTCAAGCATGCAAATCAGATTCTTTTCCATGAAATAATCAAAGAAGTCCCTCGTGATTACTATCAAGAGAAATTCAATTTCTATAGACTCTACTTTCCATTAAAGATATTAAGAAATAAAATCAAATGGCAATACATTGGCATATTACACTAAATAGACATAAATAGCACTCAGTACAAAAATTCAAACTGCAATCACTAAATTCATCACTTCAGTTTCTCATAATAACCCAAATTCTCTTACCTGTCTACATCCTTGATAAGGTAAAAATCAAAAAGTCACTTAGATGGAAAATTACCAGAGATCCACTTACAAAATGCAGAGTTAGCCTTATCAGAGAAATTCAGGTATACAGATCAAAGAGTTATAGTAAAATAGACAGTCAAACTATTTATAGTCAATAGTTAGTTATATCAAATAATCAGAAATATAAATAAACTAGAAACTCTTTATCTCTCTCCAAATTCAATATATTCAATTTCAAAAATTGTAAAAACACAGACCAATTACATCAGTCTAATTTTCCTCTCTGATCAAAGACCTTCATTCTTTGACTAGTACACGGCTTTTTACCTTAAGTTTTTGCTAACATATCATCACATATTCCACTGGCAATCAGTAACAAAATTATAAATTTACAAAGTAGAAAACATTCTGCCTAAAGGAAAAAAAAACAAGTAAATATGGTTTGGTTTTATGAGATTACAACAAAGCCTCAAGGGCTATCTGCCCTAGGGATGGTATGCCTTCGTGGAGGACTTTCAAAGGGAAACTGGCTCATATACATGTTACACATGGAAAAAAAAAATGAAAACACCCATGCAGCCAGCCCACTTGCGGGATTCGAACCTCGGACCTAACTACCAGTGTTCAGAGACTTTACCACTTAGCCACTGGTGGGCCTAAGTAAATATGGATGAGAATTATAACAGTACAAAAATAAAAATAAATAAATAAATAAATACAGCAACCACTGTTTATACTGTTTATTAAAAATCTCTTCTATTTCAAACATATTTGAATTTATTACACAGTTAATTTTAACAAACGGCAGTTTGTGTATTTCAAATAGCAATATCAGTTTTAAACTTTTCAAGCAAAACAATAATTAATCCTAAAATGCTAATTAAAAGTTAATACTAAAATTAAACTATTTATGTACTTTTGAAATTCACTTTTTATTTTTTGTAAAACTATTTTTATAATTACATTCTTCACAAAATTTTTTCTCTCACTATTTTTCAAAAATTCTATCAAAATTACTTATTTTTTAAACTTTTATGTATTTTTATCAAAAATTTATTTTTTGGAAGCTGTACATTTATTAGTCAAAAGTAAAATGAATTCAAACACAAACTGAAAGTCATTAAAATATTTTAACAGGTCATCACAAAATGCTAACTGATCAAGATAACAAATCTCTACCTGCTCATAATATGATACAACTGGAGGAGCACCTTTCAGATCAAAATGAACCAACCTGTAATAAAAAATAAAGTAGCTTTCAGTTCATTGCTTTAAGAATTAAAACAAGTTAATTAGATTCTTGACTGAAATTCACAGAATTCTAATTCTGTGAACCACAATAAATTATATATTGTGTTCATAAATATTTCCCAATTCATACATAACATTCATTTCATTGTTCATGGGGAAAATGGTGCCATCTGAAATGCAACTGTATAACTATCAAATATTTTTTTTAAACGCAAATATTTTATGTTTTAAAAATATTATTGCTTTTAATATGGCAATTCAAAACACCTTTTTTCCCCCCTTCTAAAATAATGAGTTCAGATGACTGATTGATTGATGAATTAGATTTTTTAGAATTAGAGTTTTCATATGATATCTAAAAATACAAATTTTAACTATCTTTATCTTACAAATATGATGGCTTCATCTTCATGTAATGTTGTTTCAAATAACATTTGAAAGCATTTTATAATACATTTTTCTTACATAAAAATTAATGAATTAAAAACACTTTAACAATTAAATAGCTTTCTATTTTATCTCTCATCCATTTGTAGTATAAATAAGGCATTTGGTTAATTTATCATCACATTTAATTCTCCTATTCTTTTCATAGGATTGAAAATCTCTTCACCAGTGAAGAAGCTATTTTAAAATTTATTTCTCGCTTATTCCTTTTGTAAATAATAGTAGGGCCTTTTCTGATGATATACAATCCTACTGTGATTTATTGAAGTATGCTTCAAACTCACAAACATCTTTTAAAGTTTTGAATTATCTAAGCGAGAAAAAAACTGGTAAAGTTCTTTTATTTTTGGTGCAAATAAAAGAAATTCTTTGAATTACTTTTATTTTTGGTGCACATAAAAAATGAGAATAAAATATAACAGCTAGGAAATGTGAGAAGTAAATAGATAAATTTCATTCTTCTGCCTCACCGAAAAATCTAAAAAAAAAAAAAAAAAAAAAAAAAAAAAAAACTTATGTTAGGAATTTGTTGCATTACTAGGATACTTAATAGTATTGCCCAAATATTTACATAAATTGCGCAGCATCGACTGTAATAGAAATCGTAAAATGTAAGTACTTACTTTCGAAAATCAGACGAACTGCAGTTAAATGAGCTCATTATGAATGTTGCAAAATCAGTTATTGAATAGAATTAGATTTCCTGTTTGAGTTCATTAGCATTCAATTTTTTAAATTAGGTGGCTGAAATTCCATTACCTTAAAAAAATACCGGTATTAATCCCACAGAGTATATATTATATATTATATAAAACGTAATTATACGCTAAATCGCTTTAAGAAATATAATAGCACCAATCTTTGCACAGAATTTTAAGGAAAAGAAAGCAGCATACCAAACACAGTAATGCATAAAAGAAAAAAAGATGCGGACTAGAAAAACGACAGAAGGTAAATACAAGACGACTATCAAAACTGAAACCATAAACGTTACTGCATATTCTGCCGGTTGTCTTCTTCAACAAATTTAAAAATGAAAGAGTGTTATGCGCTATGTTATGAATTTACCTAAAAATTAGAGAGACTCTTAAAATTTATATATTCACTAATTATTATTTTCATTAATTTTTACCTCATTAATTAAATTATTGGGACTATTTATTTGCATTTGTGATCTTTTTCATGATCATAATTGATTGTCAGAAAAGTAAATCATTCATTACCTTTTTTTTATTAGTAAGACATTTAATTTAAATAATTACATAATATTCAAAAGATATTTAATCCTTACTGAGAAAAGCATTACTTTAATTCATTAATCAAGGAGTCAGGAACTGATGTCTGTTTTGTTTTCATTTCGGGTGTTTGGCAGGCTCCCTTTTTGTGTAATCTTGACGATGTTATTATGTGTTTCATATTATTACATATGTTAGATGAAATCGCGCTATGTGAAACTAAACAGCTATGAATATAATGTGGATAACGTGAATTTTATGTTATAAATTTTCGTTGAAGAGTATAATGAGTGAATTTGTATGGTAGCCTTGATTTTAGAGTTTGGCTGTTCGATAAGAGGTTATAAAGGGTATTAATTTTTTAGTTTACATATGATCATGCGTTTTTTTGCTGTTTAAAAATTTATTTCGTAGACGCATGAGATTTTTTTTTTTTTTTTTTTTGCCATGTCTAATCTTTGGGCAGTGAATACTCTTGGTAAAATATATGTGCTGTCTACCGCTGAAGATAATTGGCATGAGGTTGAAACCAATGGTATTGATATTAAAAGGATCTCGGCTCATGAATTTTTCACTTGGGCTATAGGAGGAGATCACCAAATTTATATTTATGTGCCTACAAAGGATATTCCTATTCGGTGTCGTGTTATCACCTTCGAAAATGAGGTACATTTTACAGTCTTTTTTTTTTTTTTTTTTTTTTTTTTTTTAAACTATATGGGCATAATTTCATGTATCAATCAAAGTGATTTTGTCAGTAATATTCTGTGTGTTACGTATCATGAATACCACAAACTGGTACCCTGAAATTGCATAATTTTCCCTTCTTGATTTCCACATGCTGAAATTAATAAAAGAAGGGGTTATGTGAGTTAAATGGTATTTTTAAATATAGTTAATGTATATTAAATTACTCTTAATCATAGCATAAGCAGCAAATTTTTCAGAAATTTATAATAATTTGCACAAGTCTATATCTACATACACATGGAAATCAGAGAGGCCACTAAAATGTTCTTCAGTCAGAGATCAGTTTGGTACTTTCTGATTATCCGCATCTCCACTGAAAAGCTGCAAACTTGTTGGCAACTTTGGAGAGCATTCATGAACTCTTTGCTAATTGTTTCCAAGCTAATGTGTGAAAGGCAACAGCCATTTATAAAGTGGCAGCATTCTAAAAATCAATAGATTAACAAAATAGAAGAATAATACAGATAACACACATATACAGATAATAAAACAGAAAAAATTGGTAATAAAACACTTGCCTCTTTCAAAAAAATTTTTTTTTTCTTGGGCAGTTTTTCGGTTGATCTTTACAATATGGTAACTGGTAGTTTGGCGACATTTTGGAGGCGATAAAGGTTACTACCTGGCACTTTGGAAATAATGTCAGCAGTACTCAGTTCCGATTACGCATTATTTTGTGTGAGGGAAATGAGAGATCATGGGATATGTCATGTGATATTAATGGACGAATTACGGTTCTTTAATCGGAAAAGGGGGGAAATCGGGAAAAAATCTGGAAATTTTGTATTTGGCTTTATTCTGTGTTGTGTGAAACAGTGTTCGTGAATTTTTGGATCCCATGGCCGTAACTAAAGTGAATTCGAAATGGGTATTTATGTATGTATTAATTTAATGTATGTGCTCATTTATATTTTAAGTAGTGTTTTTGAATTTAATTATATTTTAATTAAATGATAGTTATTTTGTAAATTTTATGTTTGTAGGAATTTGGTATACGTTTTAGTTGAAGTAAACGTGCATGGAAATAATATAAATATCTGACATATATGTTCTTTTTACCGGGTTTAAAGATTGAGAAAATTGTCATGTATTTTCGTGAAATTTTTCTAATTTATGAGAAAAAAGCAGTGTACATGGATATAGTGAAGAGTGTGCGCAATGCCATTTTTGTGCAATTCTGGGATGTTTTTTTAAGTAAAAATAAGTTGGCGTGTACATGGTTTATGTGTATGTGTTATTTTGAAAAACGCGTAAGGAGTATGGTATTGTGCACTTTTTCCCAATTTTGCAGTGAATATTTGTCATGATTAAGCAGTTTTGTTTGATAAAATTTCTAGCATAAGTGTAATTCGGCTAGTACATTGTTGGAAGAAGTGTTCAGTAGATAAAAAGAAAAGAAACATGTCTTTACTTCGTGAAGACAAAATGGTGGCGGGAAAAAAAAATAGAGGGTTGCTGTAGGAGAGTTGGTCGCCAAATTTTCGCCAAAAAAACGCCAAGTTACCATAATGTAAAGATCAACCAGTTTTTCTTCCCATGTACACAATGATATGTTTTTGATTTTGGAAAAATCAAAGCATTTTATAAATTTTGCATCAATTAAACTTGCATTGTGTACTGGCCAAAATAAGCATGTGCTGTATACTATATGCCTAAGTGTCCACATAATTACTTTTTAGCAACGTCATAGGTTGCTACATAACTATTTTAGCAACATGTTTACTTTTTCAAGACTTGAGTAAGAGTGAGGTAATCAGAAAGTATCATCAGTTTATTTTTAAAATTAATATCTGGATTTCCTCATGAAATGATTATGAAGCAGAATTTATTTTAAAGGAAAATAATGCCATTACTATATGTTATTGAACAAAATATAGAATGTAATAATGTAAAGTTTTGGAATGGTGACAATTTCCATTATATCAATTTATTTTAAATATTTAATTTTCCTAGATTTTCTGCTTTGCTCTCAAAATATCCAATATTATCAAAGTATTAAATTTCACCCTGCTCTTTTTAATTTTGATTACAAAATTTTTAATGAAAAGATACACAATCTTTTTAAATGTAGTGGCATTGCTTTAATTGCATAAATGTATATGCTAATTACAGCATTATAGTAAAACACTTGAAGTTTTAAGTGTCTGTTAGTGAGTATTAAGTGCATTGATATCCAAAAAATATTTTAAAAAATTAAGAATATTTTGCATTTAAAGGGAATTAGATTTTGCATTGATTCTGCACTTGATTGATATTATAAATTGATATTTTACATAATTATACATACATTCTGCACAATTTTTTACTTTGGATGAACATACTTTTTATTAGCATCATGCCATATTTGAATAAATTATTGTTATGTATGAAGTATCTTTAAATGATAATTGAAGAAGTAAAACCCCAAAACATTTATTATCCATTATTTATTAATTATAGTCAGTGCACCGCAAGAAAGTTCTTGGCCATGCCTAAATTACTTGGTATCAGGCAATTATGGATCTCTGGGTAAACTGGGACAAAAGGTACATGTTCTATCATAACTGAATTTACTCATTTACGATGTCGGTTAAGTTCTTTTGTCTCTCCCTGCAGTAAAATGAACTCCAATTTGTAACAGCTGAGATCAAGTCTCTTCTTGCTGTGAACTGTATTAAGATCTTTTCATCCAGAAATTAGGAATGAAGTTTAATTTTTGTAATATAGCTTCTTCTACAACTGGTTTTTCATATTTTATTAATATTATAATACTAATAAAAATTAAATAAAGTTTTCATGAATTAAAAAAATCTGAAAGTTTTCAGATTTTATATTATGCCCAAAGAGCCTTTTTTTTTTTTTAACTGAGGCCAAAGGGCCTGAGTGCACGTCATTAGTTCGTAAAACTATCGAAAAAATGCATGTTATCATGTTCAATAAGAGAGTGAAGGTGAGTGAGATAGCTGAAGTTATCGAGATATCAGAAGTGTGCAAAACGTCTTGCACAAAGAATTAGGGGTGTGAAAACTCTGCACAAAATGGGTGCAGCTTTTGGTGAATGCCAATGAAAAGCAAATGCTCAAACGATTTTCGCAGCAATCTTTGGATGGATTCAGCAGTGGTCCGATCGATTTCGTGCAGCAATTTGTCAGTATGGATGAGACATGGGTCCACCACTACCTGCCAGAAACGAAACAGCAGTCCAGGCAGTGGGTGGAAGCCAGTGGTTCAGCATCAAAGAAAGGAAAGTCAATTGCATCTGCCAGAAAGGTCATGGTCAGTGTGTTTTGGGATGCAAAACGGATCCTGTTAATTGATTACCTTGCAAAGGGCAGAACAGTTACAGGTGAATCCTTCTTTACCAGCTGTATGCCAAAATTCACAAGAAGAGGCCTGACTTGAAGAAGAGAAAAATCATCCTTCATCAGGACAAAGCACCTGTATACAAGAGTGTGTTAACAATGGGAAAACTATGGGATTAGGGGTGCAGATTGCTCAGCCTCCCTCCCTGTTCTCCTGATTTGGTACCCTCAGATTTCCATCTATTCCCAAATTTGAAGAAATTTGTTCCTGCGAAGCGCTTCGCATCCAGTGAAGAAGTTGAGAGGGTCATAGATGAACATTTTCACAACCTTCCAGACTGTCACTTCCGGGAAGGAATACTGATGTTAGTGAAATGCTGGACCAAGTGTGTTGAAATCAAGGGAGATTATGTAGAAGAATAAAACCATTTTTAAAACTGAAAGTCACAGTCTTTCGTTGTCAGGCCGAAAACTTTTCACCTTACTCTACCATAAGATTCAATCTTACAACAAAATCACAAAATAATTTAAAAAGAGCATATCTTTAGAATTTCCAATCACACGCTGAGATTTTTTTTTTTTTTGTACAGTGTCACCCTTGCTTGCTTTTAAATTGTTTAGTTTGTTAATCAAAAATTCGTTAAAATTTTACAAAATTTAAAACAGGTAATAAAACAAATTCCAGATTCCATATTTGGGCTTCCAGATACCCTTATTCGAGTGGAGGATTACGTTATTAAAAATTTGATGGCTCTAGGTATACTGCTGTTTTCTTACAATGGACATACATATGTACATACATTTATGCAGATTCTTCATTACTATTTAATTTTTTTAAGGACAATATAAGGTAATAATGTTTGGTGGCAACAGTTTGAAAGGTCAGCCTTTTAGTTTTCAACACAAAGTGCTAAAACAAAATTAATAGCCCTTCTGGGCTAATGTCCTTTGGACTAATTATTAGATAACAACTAAATTATTAATTATTTGATAATATATATTTTTAGCCATGTGACATTAATTTTTAATTTTATTATTCTTTTTTAAGAGATGGAATCCTATTCATGGATTTTGCTGTATGTTATTGCCCACTGATCGTCCACAGTGGAGTAATATGGATGGCTTAGCTTCATTGCCAAAAGAAAATTTCCACCTTCCTTCAAAGAGTTGGGAATGGGAAGGAGACTGGTATGTGGAAGATAATCTGGAGGGTCAACCTTTGGAACCTGAGGTATTTATTTGTTTTTCATGGTGTTTATATATTATTAAATCAAGAATGAAACTGAGTAATATAATTGATATGCATTTATTTACATATAAATTTAACAAACATTCTCTATTCATAAAAAGCAAATTTAAAGTTAATGAAATTTAATTGCAAACAAATAAATGATTAATTATTGCTGCAAACTAATCTACAATATCATTTAAATTCTGAGAGCATATGTAAATGAAGTGAAAATATCAAAATCCATGAATAAATATACAATTCTAAAAAAATTTTTAATCCTAAAAAATTTATAAAAATGCATAAGTGAATAATTGCCAAGTAGGCAGAAGACAGACTTATTAAGGGAAAGTTGCCTCCAAACCTAACTCTTCAATTATTCAATTCATGTTTCATCATCCATGTAAGCAAGGGTAAAAGTAAAATTCAAAACCAAAAGCAAAACCAAATGTTGTGAATTGCCAAAAAGAAATTTAAACAAGTGGAATCTCAAGAAATATTTATAATTTATGTACACAACTGCTGTTTAAATAAAAGCATACTCTAAAAAAGGAGTGTGATTATCTATCTGTCTTCATTTTATTTATTTCTTTTTTGATTGTAATATTTTTTCAAGTTGATAGAACAATTTTAATAAAGTTACATTTTTCAATTTTATCATTATTGTCAAATAATTTTGACTGTGAGATTAAAATTGAAAGATATGATTCGCTCCCTAAATTTAGACTGTACAGTTTTTTTATCTAAGCTTAAGTTTGTGTTTGATTCTGCTTTGGATATTGGAAATATTAATAATATGGAGAAACTTTAGTTTGATGAATTATATCAACCTGCTGATTAGAGATATTTCAAAGCTGAAATGTTGTTTCTAATAATACAGTAGCTAACAAAAGCATTTGTACACTTACGAGTGTGAATGAAATATTGCTTTATTCATTAATAAAAATTAATATTTTAGAATGAAAATTTTTTAATAATATTTATACATTTTTTTAGCAAAACTACGTTAATTATATTATGAACATATTAAAACTTTTTTTGGAAAATCAATAAAAAAAAAGTAACCTCACAGAAGTCTTCATATGCTTTAAAGAAATCTGCACATATTGGTCAGTATTGTAGTAGTTGCCTCAGTTAGTATTTTGTAGTATATCCTGCAGTATTTATGACAGCTTTCAAACATCTGGGCATAGAGTTCATCAGTTTTTGTTTTGGTAATATCTGCATCAATGTTCCTCCATTCTTCCATCATTACTGTTTTTAGTTCAGTTTTTGTTTTAATGTTGTGTCTTTGTACTCTAATTCTGTCCATATGTGTTCTGTTGGGTTTAAATATGGTGTCTGAGGTGGTCTTCTTAGTACTTGTGGACAATTATAAACACCCAAAAGGAGAACGTTGAGGGCAGTGTGCTTAGAATCATTATCCTGATAAAAAATAAAATTGTTTCCAGTATCTAAATTTTGGACGGATATTTTTAAATATTTAAATAATGAGCGTGGTTCATTGTGCTATCAATAAATATTAAATTATTTAATACTGATGCTGACATGCACCCTCACACAAGAACACCTCCACCGACATGCTTTCCTGTATCAACCAAGGTTTAGGGATTAAACTCCTGGTTTTTTTTTTCCTTCATACAATTATACATCCATATGAATCAAAAATGTTACATTTGCTTTCATCTACAATTAAGACACATGATTCGGCTTATTTACCATTGATTTCATGATTCGGCTTATTTACCACTTACACATGATTCGGCTTATTTACCACTTCGGGCTTATTTACCATTGATTTTGAGAAGAAAAGCCTAAGCTTTATTTTTTGCACTTCCAAAAAATTTTCTTTTATCAGAGCACCCATGCAATCCAGCTGATCTGAGTACTCGTTGAACAGCTTTAAATGGATCTGAAGTAGAAAATTTTTCCATAGCTCCTGTAGAAATTTTTACAACATTCAAGCATGGGTTTTCGCAGATTTTCTAACTATAAATGTCTGATCACGTTGAATTACATTGAATCCTCTTTGTTGGACAACCTCTTCTTACTTTATTTTGGATCCGATTTTCACTTTTAGAGCATTTTATCGCATACTGCACCATAGAAGGGTGTAAATTTACTAATTTAATGATGTCCCGAATTAAATTTCCATCCTTATGATAAAAATTGATGAATTTTCAATTAAAATTGATAAAAATTCATTGGTTCCTTACTCACATTAAATAAAATATAATGAAGTAAGCAAGCAAAAAATAAAGGCAAACAATTTTTTAAATTAAAAGAAAGTAGTTGATAGTAATTTTATTTATTAAGTTTTGTGAAAATGTTTTGGTGTATGATAATTTTTGCGACACTTTTTTATCTATGCTTACATTTTCAATTTTAGAAAAAGAAAATAAGTCAGTAGTAAAAATGAAAATTTTTAGTTTTATTTAAAGTCACATGGAAATGATATGAAAAAATTTGGTCTTTATATTTGAATTCCGTTCCAGATTACAGTGCTTTCTCTGCAAATTCTTTAAGTATGCGAACACTTTTGTGAGACACTGTCTGTTATCAGCAAAGTATGAAGTGCCAGTATGCGTAAATCCATGTAAAAGGTGCCATGTAAAAAATTTTGGGATTTTAATAGAAATATTTTAAAAGGGGGGGGGGAAAGAAAGAAAAATGAAGAACCGCAACCACTTTCTGATTATCTGCATTGCCACAAAATTCATTCATTGGCAACTTTATGAACAGATCAAAGAAATTTGTTTGGCTATTTTTATGGCTTATAAGTATTGTTCTGTTCACAAATAAAAATAAAAAGGAACATTTTATGAGAAAGATAAATTGTGCAAGAAAGAAAAAACAGAGATCTATGACTGTTTTTTGCATTTTTACAGCCAGTGGACATGGTTCAGCAAAATGCCAGTTAAATGTTGAAACAATGGATGCTTATATAATCAGAAAATACCGAATTCAGTTTTAATGTATTTCTAATTAATGCAACCACATTAATAGAAGAGAAAAAATTTTCAAAATGTGGCAAACTCTGGCAACAATACACACAACCAATCTTTCGGCAATCATGCTGTCATAATAATCCTTTAGTGAAGCAATGCCGCCCTTTTCATATGCATTCTTTTTTGTTGTATTTCAAGTTACATCAGTTTTTATAAACAAATTATATGTTTTTGCCTTAAACTTAGTTTTAAAATATGAGCTCATTGAATTTGCCAACATTGGAAGAAACTGTGGTAAAATTTCTGCAGGAATGCAGAGTTTTGCTGAAAATTTTCTAAAGGGAACAATGAGGAAATGCATTTCCTAGATATTTATTCACTGTTGTGGAAGGTTGCACAAAACTGAGTCTCCGCAATTCTCTGATTTTTTTTTAATTGAAAACAATATGTATTTTGGGAGAAGAACTGAGTGAAAAAATTGCAAAAAGTTTCGAAGAATTTAAGTGTTTTATATTTTTAATGTATCTCATATAATGATAATGTTTACTGATTTCACAATAAATATTGATGATTTGGAAATGTTTCATAAAGAAAAAGAAGAAGAAAAAAAAAAAAAAAAAAAAAAAAAAGAGGCATGGAAACCACCAACTTGCACCCAATAAGTAACTTTTACCTTTCCATGTGTAAAAAATCACTATTGTCCCATGGTCATCGTAAAAAAAAAAAAAAAAAGATTTAATATATTTTTCAAGTGGTCATAAAATGGCAATGGCAATGGCAACTAACATTGTCAAGAATTGATTTTGAAACTGAACCAGTTATTGATGTAAAGGTCTTTGTTTTTCTCATTGCATCACCATATGGCTTCCACAGTGGTATAATAACTTAATGTCAATTTCATGTCAATTTTTACAAATTCTCGTGTAGAATAAAATACTTTTTTCTTGGAAGAAGACAATAGCTTCATCTTTACTTGATCTGAAATTAAAAATTGTCAGCAGTTTGAATCTGGAGAGGTAGATTTCTTATGATCTAAGATAATGATTTCACAGTTCTCGTTAGTTTGTTTTGATTTTTAGTTTATTATATCATTTGGTTGTAAACGTTTGCCAAACTTGGCAGTTAACCATTGGTTTCCTATAAAACGACAAGCAGCTAGAGTATTTGCAAATGGTGTTATTTGGAGGATTTGCAAACAAAGTTGGTACTGTTCTGTTATCAGGACTGGGTTTAGAAATGTATACATGTATGTGTTCATATGTTCATGTATGCATGCATATGTATAAGTACGAATGAATGTGTGTGTATACATATACACATAATATACAAACACACATTCATATTTTCATACATTTCTGAATTCGGTTCTGATAACAGAATGGTACCGTAATTTTTTTTCAAATTGTAATACTGATTAGAGATAATTTTATTATTTTTTACCTAAAATATTCATGTTAAATGAATATATAATTATATTTTAGACATAAAATTACAGAATTTTTATTATATTTATATAATATGATGAAAACTAAGGCGATTGTGAGCCAATAAGAGCTAACATTACTCAGCAATTTTGTGGTATGAATTATTTAAGAAAATAAGTTCTTCAGAGCTAGAAATTATTATTATTTATTTATTTTCAGGGATGGACTTATGCAGCTGATTTTCCTGCTACTTACGGGCCTAATAAAAGTTGGAATTCTTGTGTAAGAAGACGTAAGTGGATTCGTTATCGGCGGTTCTGTGCTACTAACAAATGGTCTTTGGTAATTAATATTCACTGCATATTAGTATGGTAAAATATTTTTAAGTACATATGTTATCGGCAACGTATGAAACACCGACATTCTGTAGAATGCTTAGGCACTGTATATAATGCCGGATGTTTTTGGGCAAAGTATGAAATATGAGAATTATTACATACTTTCCCTAGGAATTCTAAAGAATGACAAATGCGGTTTATGCAAAGTATGAACAAAGGTTCTAATAAGGCAGTTATATACACTAGCTCACAAAAGTTTTGTATGCTTACGAGTTTCGATGAAATATTCCTTTATACATTAATAAAAATTAATATTTTAAAATGAAAATTTTTAATAATATCTGTAAATTTCTCTTAGCAAAACTACATTAATTATTTTATGAACATATTAAAACTTTTTTTTTTTAAATCAATCATAAAAAAGTAACAGAAAAGTTACGTCAGAAAAGTCTTCATATGATTTAAAGAAATCTGTATATATTAGTAAATATTGTAGTATTTCTGTCAAGTAGTATTTTATACATTCAAAAGTCGTTAATCCGGACCTCAAAGCTACAAACTTTCTGCGCATGAGTCAACGCATAATGTGTTTGACGCATGCGCGTAATACCTTTATGCAAGTGCAAATGCGTGTACGCATGCACATAATACGTTTACGTATGCGCGTTTAATGTATAACGGATGGTATAAGCTAAGCTAAAATTATCTAATTATCTATTTCAGTTAATGTTGCAGATTGTGTTTTCCCTTAATCTTCGAATTGGAACCGGCTTATTATTTTTTGCAGACTGTTAGAGCAATTTTATAAAAGTCAGTAGGAACTTTCAATTATGTCAAATAGAATTTCCGATGCTGGATCTACAAAGGGAAAGTCCCTCAGGGGGCTCACTTTTGTGAGTACGGGTGTGGCAATCCCGAGGTACCCTAGCCCTTCAGGGGATCATCTTCTTGGTGAGACGGGTGTCACGATCCTGGAGCCCCAGTGATCTATCCTCTTTTCCGTCTCCTCTCCTCTTGGCTGGATCTTTTTCCCTTCCCTTCTCCCTTGTGGTTTCTCTCTACGGAGTTTGGGGCTCGTCACGAGAGGCTGGAACAGACCTTGTTTCTAGTTTTCAAGTGGGGAGAAAACTGCCCACGTGTTTGCCGTGCGTGGAGACCCGTGTCGCTGGAAAGGAGGGTCCTGGTAGTTGAGGGGCGAGGTACTGTCCCCAACACACTGCTTTGGCCTCTGCTTCAGCTAAACGGGAGGCACCTTAGTCGTCCTCACGGGTGTCAATCGGCTGGTCACTAGTCCTTGTGTCAGTGGCTTGGGGTCAAGCTCTCGGGAGTACCTGCTTTCGGGAAAGCCGACTGTGGGGCTTCAGTTTGCGTATAGGTCCGGCTAGCCCTAACACAGGAATCTGTGTTCCCTTGTTGGGCTCCGTGGTGGGCGGGGCCGTCGGACCCGAATCTTTATTCTTTCACTATGGCTTCTTCTCATATCTACTTAATTAAAGATTTCGAGGTAACTCCAGTCACTCAAGTCACTCCAGTCATTCAATCTAGTTCTGAAACGTCTACAGCTAAACCAGTCACTCAACCTAGTTCTAAAACGTCTACTGCTAAACCAGTCACTCAACCTAGTTCTGAAACATCTACTGCTAAACCAGTCATTCAACCTATTTCTGAAACATCTACTTCTAAACCACTCACTCAACCTAGTTCTGAAAAGTCTACTGCAAAAAAAGTACGTACAGATACAAATGAGAAAAATCATAACAATAGTCCCCGTTTCCTAGTCATCTCTAGTCCTTCTGGCGAAATGCATAAGATGTCTCCTTTCGTAATAAACAAATACATCCAGTCTTGTATTGGTGAGCCGAGAAATATAAAGCGTCTCCGCTCCGGAGACTTGCTTATTGATACAACCTCAGCCACCCAGTCTGCTTCTTTACTTCAGATCACTAAACTTGGGCAAGCGAATGTCACTGTACCACCACATAAGTCACTCAACTATTGTCGGGGTGTAATTTCAGAATTCGACCTTCTGTATGTTTCTGAAGAAGAGATCGCTTCTGAGCTATCCGAACAAAATGTCTGCGGTGCAAGGCGGATCAAGATGCGTAAAGAAGGTAAGTTGATAGACACGAAACACGTGATCCTTACCTTCAACACGCCTGATCTGCCTAAGAATATTAAGGCCGGATATCTAAATATTCCTGTAAGACCTTATATTCCAAACCCTATGCGATGTTTCCAATGCCAGCGTTTCGGCCATTCTAAGACGTCTTGTCATGGCAGCCTCACATGCGCCCGATGCTCACAGATTGGCCACGATTCTGATAATTGTACCGCTGCGCCTTTGTGTATAAATTGCAAGGATGACCACCCAGCATTTTCTCGCTTGTGCCCAAAGTGGAAATCAGAAAAAGAAATCCAGACTACAAAAGTTACAAGGAACATCTCTTACGCCGAAGCCAGAAGACTAGTCCAGAGCACACAGCTTCGACCAAATACATCATACGCCAGTGCTGTTAAATCATCTCGTACAGTTGCCACCCAAACTTCAATAGGCACACAGACCCTACCAAATAAAACCCAATCGTCTACATTCAACAAGAAAAAAGAAAATGCAACCCATATAGTACAAAAAAAAGAAACAGTTATTCAAAGTAAGCCCAAAATTGCCACACAAAAAACATCAAATAAAAATAGAAGTCGCAGCAATAGCTCTCTTGATGAGATGATTTCTGAATCTGCGGATTCAGACTTTATGGAAGTGGAAGAGGGTCTGGAAGTTCCCAGGCACCTACTTCCACGAAAAACAAAAACCATTCATAATGGCCACCCTCGTGTCATGGAACTGTCGCGGTTTCCACCGAAATTTGCTAGACATCAAATCTATAATTAATGTGTATCATCCTGTATGCTTCGCAATACAGGAAACAAATCTAAAACCAGAACAACAGGCAAAACTTCGGAGGTTTTCTTTCGTCAGGAAGGATAACTTTGCAGGTGAACGCGCCAGTGGAGGTGTAGGTCTCCTGTCCTCACTGGATTATCCCTCAAATGTTCTTTCTTTGACGACATCCCTCCAAGTTGTCGCTACTCAAATAAATTTTGATATTGTTGTTTCATTTGTTTCTTTGTATTTGCCTCCAAATGAGCACATTGATCAGAAAGATTTAAATGATCTTTTAGAGCAGCTGCCTGAGCCTTTCATAATAATAGGAGATTTTAACGGCCATAGTCCGCTCTGGGGTAGTAAAGATACAAATTGCCGTGGAAGACAAATTGAGCAGATGATCGAAGATCATAGCCTTTGTCTCTTGAATAATGGGCAGAATACTTACTTCCATGAGCCTTCAAGGACATTCCACGCTCTCGACCTTGCCATCTGTTCATCATCTCTGCTGCCATTTTGCACTTTTAGTGTGGGAAATGATCTTTACAACAGCGATCACTATCCCATTTTTATATCTCTTGCACGAAGAGGAGCAAACCCCATGTCGAGATCCCCTCGATTCATACTCGATAGGGCAGACTGGGAACTCTTCTCTTCCATTGCAGAGCTCACAGATGAAATGGTAGAAGATGCGCATATCGATGATGCTGTTGAAGCTGTTACAAATACTATTATTGAGGCAGCTATGCTTTCCATTTCTAGAACATCAGGAAAAATACTGAAATATTCGAAACCGTGGTGGAATCGCGATTGTCGTGAAGCACTGAAAAAACAGAAAAAAGCATGGGGTATTTTTCGTAGATATCCTACTCTGCGAAACCTCATTGCATTTAAAAGAGCCAAAGCAAACGCACGAAAAGTAAGGAGGCAGAGCCAAAGGAATTTTTGGATTTCCTATGTGTCATCAATTACATCCTCTACGCCTAGTAAGCGGGTTTGGGAAAGAGTTCGAAAAGCATGCGGAATATATAAAGACCACTCACTTTCCTTTTTGGAAAAAGATGGCCGAGTGATTAGCTCCATAGAAGACATTGCGAATACTATCGGTGAGACATTTGCTGCCGTTTCTTCCAGCAGAAACTATTCACCTGCATTTCTCTCTATCAAGCAGCACTCTGAAATAAATCCCATTGCATTCAACTCGTCCAAATCTGAGCCTTACAATAGAGCATTTACTATGCTGGAATTAAAGAGAGCTTTATTGCAGACACATAGGTCTTCTCCGGGTCTTGATGGCGTGAATTACGAAATGCTAAAACATCTGTCCTATAAGTCACTGACTGCCCTCCTCACTCTTTACAATAGAGTGTGGAAGGAGCGTATTTTTCCCAGTGCATGGAGGAGAGCTGTTGTAATTGCTATTACTAAGCCAGGGAAAGATCCAAGGAATCAATCGAACTATTGGCCAATCGCCCTTACGAGTTGCTGAACTGACTAGTCGCCTTATCCCTTTTAGAGATATCTGCTGTGTCATCAAGGGAAAAGTCCGGAAAAAATGGCAGCAAATTTGGGATGTTCAGCTTCAAAACAAGTTAAGACATGTAAAACCTAGAATTGAGCATTGGGAATCAACCAAAAATCGTAAGGAGGAAGTTCTTTTGACTCGCCTCAGAATTGGTCACACTAGAGTCACACATAACTAACTTCTCAAAGCTGAAAATGAGCCTGTGTGTTTTAATTGTAATGTTTGTTTATCTGTTCGTCATATTTTAATTGAGTGTCCATGTTTTAATAGTCTTCGCCAGAAATATTTTAATAGCTGTGACTTACCTCTCGACCGTTTAATCGGAAGAGAGGTCAATTGTAATTTATTTTATTATTTGAAAGAAAATAATTTTTATCACCTAATGTAATTTGTTTTAAATATTGTATCTTGAATTTTAAATGTGTGGTTTTAACTTGTTTTTATATGACTTCATCCTTTGGATCCAAAAATAAAAAAAAAAGTGCTTGATGGTAATTTTTTTTATTGAATTATATGAAAATGTTTTGGTGTACGATCACTTTTGTGGCGTTTTTTTATCTAAGCCTCCGTACATTTTCAATTTTAGAAAAAGAAAGTAAGTCAGTAGTAAAAATGAAAAAAATTGGTTTTTATTCAAAGTCACATGGAGATGATATGAAAAACGTTTGGTCTTTATATTTGAATTCCATTCCAGGTTACAGTGCTTTTTTTGCAAATTCTTTAAGCATGCAAACACTGAGACACTGTTTGTTACCAGCAAAGTATGAAGTGCCCAGTATTTGTGAATAACCTCACGCATTGTCAACTAAGGAGTAGGAACTTGCACAGTTGTTTCCAAAGAAGAACTGAGAAACTGCTTTTTCGAATTCATTTTCATTTTTTTTACTTGTACTTCCAGATTGATTTTTAGAATTTATTTTACCTTCAATAGCATTTTCAGTTTTAAACAGATTATACAAAATATCTATTTCGGCATCTTTACCACTGATGGTATGAATTTTTTGCATGCAAATGCATCATTCATTTATTTCCTTTAAACACACTAAGGACTTCAAATACACAAAATGTATTTGAAACGGAATGTGTGTATTATTAAATGAATTGAAATACATATGATATTTGAAACGAATCGGACGTGCATTTCATACTTTGCCGGTTTCTCATTTAGCATTCTACAGAGTGCCTAGGAAATATGTGAAATATGAATTGTTTCATACATTGCCAGCTAGTTTTAGGCTTTATATTATGCATAGGCTATTTCAAACTTTGCCAGTAACACATATACATCTTTGAATGTAGTAAAATTTAAAGTATGATGGGAAGTCAGATAAGTATTTACTTTTCTTTTATACAGGATCTTATTAAAGATTATTATTTTTTAATCTTATGTATTAACAATTAAAGAAAATTTAATAAAAAAAGAAGTTAACATAAATTCTAAGGATTCTGTATTAATGTTGAAATGATGATATGAGCTATTCACAAAATATACAGTTCTCTCTTTTTTTATATATAAATACATGAAATCTTATATTCATAAAATATATAAAAGGTATTTAAGCCAAAGCAATAAATCAATTTCTTAAAGTCATGTCAGTCAAAATAATAAACCAGTTTATTATACTATGTAGGGCTTTATTGTCATAATATTGGTAAGCATTTCTAGTTTATTTATTAAACTTTGAAAGTATTTGTGTTAAACTTGAGTATTCAACTCAGTAAATGCTTGTGTTTTTACATGTGCAGTTTTGTAAAAGTTGCATTTACTTCCATCGTCATGGAGAAGGGGGCACTTGCATCATTTGAATTTAATATATATGGATCCTTTTTCATGTTCTGAGCATTGCTAATTTATAGTAATAGTTGTTGTTGTTGTTAATGCTCACTTGTCTTGACCTAATCAGTCCAAGCCCACAAAATTTTCTGGCAAGGAGTACAAGTTTATGCCTGTTGTTGGCAAAGCCTTAAGTACTTAACAGGTGACAGTGCGATTTAGCTCAACTCTGCCCCCAATTTTGATTGAGAACATCCAGGGGGAAATGGGTACGAGGGTGTCCCTCTCGTCTTCTCCTTCCACCACATTTCAAGAGGACTTTCGGCTAGCCACATATTTAGAATGCCCTCATGTCACACAGACACTATACATTTACAGACACCCATGCCTTCTTCTGGATATGAATCTGTGCCCTTCAGTATGGCAATCAGAGATGCTATCAGATTGGTTGGACAGCCAATGGTAATAGTATAAGGTATTTCTCCCACTTCCTTAGCGTGCCTTCGTGGTGTAACGGTAGCATGCTGGGCTGGTATTCCAGAGGTCCGTGGTTCGATTCCCAGCAAAGGGGGTTGCATATTTTTCATCTTTTCTGCTTCCAATTAACCTAATGACTCTACAAGTGGCACCCGAACTAAAAAAGGATTGTGGATGATGATTCTCTGCACCCAGGATTTGGCGACTAGGTCCCCTAAAAACCTAGTCGCCCTTTAAGAAGGGGAGTATATAAGGTATTTCTCCCACTTCCCTGGCGTGCCTTCGTGATGTAACAGCAGCACGCTGGGCCTTTATTCCAGAGGTCCATGGTCCAATTCCCGGCGGAGGCGGTTGCATATTTTTCATCTTTTCTGCTTCCAATTAACCTAATGACTCTACAGTAGTGCATAGAACATATTCTATGTGGGCTATTACCCCACCTTGTGTTAATTGCTAAATTTTGGACTCCTGAGTTTTTGTGTTCTTCTTTAAATACTTCATCTTTTAAAGAGAGGCATTTTAATTCAAAATTTGGAAACTGAATGAAAAGAATAATGAAAAACTTATATGTCATGATTGGTGGTGAAGGGGAAAAACATCACTTAGTGCATATTGTTACCATTTAGTTTTTGTACTTATGAAGGTTATGAAGGAAGAGAGAATGAGAAGCTCTGAAAAAATATCAGTATTATAAAGTGTGTGGTTAATGTTGCCATGAAATAATATTTTTATTTTTGTTATTTCCTTTTGAATTTATTGTTTTTATCGATAATTGCAGTTTTTATGTGTAGTTTAATAAGTCGAAAAGAGTATCTTTGTAAGGAAGAAGTTGTGTTTCTCTATTAATACAAGCCAGTTATTCAAATAAAGAATTGAACACTCTCTGAGCCTCTTGGATCTTTACACTATTCCTGAGCTAAAAAAAAACGTTCAATAAGAAAATTTCATGATTGAACTCAATGTGAAATTTGTAAAAATATAGTTATTTGCATTTATTATTACTTTTTAGTTGTTAGCATAATATTTGTTCAACGCAAAACAAAATTTGAAGAAAATTTGGACTGAATTAACATCTCAACTGTAAATCCATGTATGTGTATATATGATACATATACACACACATACATACATACATACATACAATACATATATGTATGGCACGATATGAATGATTTGGAACTTGGCAATGGCGTAATAGATGCGTAATGAAGAAACTTGACAAGGCAGACATGGCTGGATGCAAGATAATTTTATTATTAAGGAAAGCAATCTTGGATTCGCAATATTTGGTTCACATACAGACGAGCGTCTTATGTGGCTTATATTTTTTTTTAGCTCAGCAGATATTCATTGAACAAAGAAGGTAGCCACAAAGCGTCTGGCCAGGAGGAAAGCTTAAGCAAAAAGTGATGCAGTAATTCAGAGGAAGAAGGGAGGAAGTCAAAAGTTTCACTTTGAGTTAAAAAAGTTTTGGTTTACAATTTAGTGATTGGGTAAGAAGTATCTGCATTAAGCGTTATGTAGGATCGCATGATTAATTTGAATGATGCAGTTTAGACTTATAGCGCTATACTTAAGATAAAGAGAGGAAGTCCCCAAATTAAGTAAAAAATAAAAGAGGTAATATCAATTAAAATTAGAAATTTTCTTTCATTTTTTTTTTTTTTTTTTATCTGACGCATTTTTCCCTCTTCAAAGAGAAAAAGGCAGAGCATTAGAGAAGCCTTTTACAAAACATAAAATTAACTTTTGAAGAATTAAAAAATGACGGAGCATAGGAAAATCTGCAGGCTATGTCCTCGATGCTTCCTCATCTCTTTCCTCATATAAACTTTCTCTTCCTTTACTAATGTACTAATGCTTTTCTTTTACCATGCTCTCCCAGCCTTTCTTTTGAAGGGAAATATGTAAGATATAGCAAAATACGATGGCTGCTTTAAGAATGACTACAACTATAATATATATTTATACAACTATGACATGCAGGTTAACTAAAGGCATAAAAAATTTAACTGGAAGATAAGAACTAGTCAATCATTTTTAAAGCAAAAAATGTACAGTGACTAAAGAATAAAGAAAATACTATAAGAATAAAGAAACTGAGCTCACTGAGTCAAGTAACAGAGTGTATGTGTGATGTAGAGTGATATGTAAGATATAAGAAAATATGATAGCTGCTTCAAATATAATTGATGACCTCAAAATTAGCAATTCTAGATTTGGTACTCTACCCCTAAATTCATATATTCTCCCAAATTTGAGAACCTTCTATGTTATGACAACCTCAAATTAACCAATCATAGCTTGTCTCTACAGTTACATCAGACTTAGATTAAATACCACTGGTGAATTAACTACATCATTCTTCCGTTCCTTTCCCTGAGTGCTCATCCTTACGCCGCTTTGCTTCTCAACTGCCCACATCATTTCTTTAAAAAAACCAATGTACATAGAAATTTATCATATTTAATTATGATTGAATAAGTGTCTGCCAAATTAATTAGATATGTGTGAGAATAAAGATGGGTCATTTAGAAAAAACCAGTTTTGTTATCTTCGCCTTTTCTTGCCACTCTGCTGTATGTAAGATATAAGAAAATACGATAGCTGCTTGAGCTGCTAAGTTGAATTTCGTCAATTGGCCCAGTAGAACAGGAGATACAAAACTGTCCCATCCCTCTTTTTGCAGTGTGCATATGCACATATTATGGATGTATGCATTTATGTATGCATGTTTATATGTACATACTTATGTATGTATATATATACACACACACATATATATACATACATATACATGAGCATACATGCACACATTCCTGAATCTGTTCCTGATAATAGAAGAGTACTGCATGTTATTTTAGCAAATTGCATTAGAAATTTAAGTTTTATGCTATTTAAAATAATGATATCCAAAATGTATATATATAAAATTATGTAATACATTTAATTAAAATGGAAAATTCTTCTTTCTGATAAGACTTTTAATTTCTTTAAAAGATTCCAAGCATACATGAAGATCCTGTGTTAGAGCCATTTATAGATGTATCTGTGAATGGTACAGAAATTCCTGGAGGAGAGTCAAATAATTTTGCTGTGTGGGCTGTGACCATAATGGGTAGAGTAAGTGCTAATCTTCCTTTAATTAGTAAATAGAATGTAGTTAGTCATAGACAGGATTGTGTTTATTAATTGCAGGTTTTGAACAGATATTTAATTTTTTAAAGTAAATTTAATATAGTTTTTTATCACAATGTAGTTAAAAAAAACTTTTAGTAGATAATTTGAATAGTGAATATAAAAATGCACATAAGTAAAATAAGAATATTTTTAAAATTCTGAAAAGTAAAGCTATGTACTCTTCAGAGTTTTTTTTTTTTTTTTTTTTTTTTTTCATTAAGCAGTGCCAGACTCTCTGAGATTATAAAATACAGGAATGCCTTGTTTAGTACTGTTAATTCATTATTCTAAATTGCCACACTAAATGAATCCATGATAAGTAAAAAACATTACTTCAGTAGTAAAATTAGTAATTCGTTCCTATAAAAATATTTATTTAAAATTAATGGAAAGTAATAAAAAAGTGCAATATGTAATAGAAGAATTTTATTGTTAACAAAGTCAAAGGGGGAAAATTAGCATTTTTTAAACTGAGAAATCAGTTTTTTTGCACCAATTTTTTTTTTTTTTTTCTTCTTCCTTTTTTCCTCTTTCCATGAAGTAACAAAGAATTGTCTTTAATTTTTGCCTTCTTTCAATTCTTTTTTTTGTTCAGATCATTTTCTTCAATCAATTCATATGCTGTCTTCATGGCATTGAATAATTGGTAGTGTTTTTTTTTTTTTTTTTTCACATTCTTCAGCTTCACTTTTTTCTTCATAAGCCTGTTCTGTGCTAATGGGAGATTTGTCATAAAAAGGCTGAGATTCCATTTTAATGCAGTCCATGATATTAGCAGCATCTAATGAGTCAGAACCAAAATCATGTCTGAGTTTCACGACTTTTGCTGAGATTGTAACCTTTTGAAAATCAAAGCTGCAAAAATCACTAATGCAATGGGGCAAAACATATTTCCACATGCTTCTTGTATTGTTTTTACTTATTTCATTCCATGTTCAATATTTTCCTTAGCATTTCGGATTTTGTAATTTTTCCAAATTGTGGCCAAAGATGGGGCATTTTCACCAGAAGGAAAAACAACATTTTGTGATTTCCTCCGAAAACATCCTTCTCAAATAAAAAGCCTTAAATGTTGAAATAAGCTGTTCGTCCATGGGTTGTAACACAAAGGAATTTTGAAGAAACAAAAATAATTCTGATATTTTTACAAAGATTTAGAAAGTCCTGTAGGATGACCTGGTGCATTATCTAATAACAATAATGCTTTAAAAATTTTGTGTTTTTATCCATAGTAACTTTTAACGAAGGAACAAAAATAATCTTTAATCCCCTTGGGAGTCACAATCTACAGTTTAAGAAACTCTGGTGTAAGTCAAGGAGATCCACATATTGCTGCTGTGTTTACTGTCTATTTGAGTGGGTCAATCCACACTGGGTACTTGGCATGGAAAATGCAGATGGAATAACCAAATTGGCTGCCACAGGATGTATGTGGAGACTGTATAGGTCATGCCTGATGTCACACCTGAACCTACCACTAAGGTTCTTTTAATGGAATAGTGGCAAGTTCCTGGATTGGTTTATTTGATTATTACAAAGCACATGACAGTTATCTTCCTGAAGAAAGGATGTCCATGTGGAGGACTTTCTAAGAGAAACTGGCTCATATCTATGTTACACACTGGGAAACCCATGAAAATGAATTTCTCTTTCTTTTGTGCTTATTTTAGATAATTCACAATTTTTGCGAGAACATTATAATTAATGTATGTATTAAATTCTATATTTCGTTTGTCTTTTGTTTCTGCTTTCAGTTTAAACTAGATGATAACTCGTGTTTGAGGGTGAGTGTTTGTTTGGTAGAGGTATTTAATTAGTTAGAAAGCCACCCCTGAATTGCTGTAATGCATGCAAATTAATGAGGCCAGAATAAATAAAAAAAGGTAGTTCACTTAAGCCATAACGTGGTTATTGCTTAAAGCCTAAGTATTTAGATGTTATAAAATCATCTTCTAATTCCATATAATATTTCTATCTCAAAAACAAGGAAAATTTATTTTTAGAAGTGCATTAAATGGAATAAGGTTAGTAATAATGATAGGATTCTTTGTAATTGGTCGGATATCAGGAAATGTTATGTTTCAGTGAAATATTTGAGCAGAAAGAAATTTTTTTGTGTTTCATCTATTAAGAAGCATTTTTCATAGTTTGTTTGTGTCATATTATCCTGATCATTAAAATAGATTATTTTGAGCTCAAATTTTGCAAACTTTTTTTTTTTTAAATTTTAAATTTTTTATTTTTATTTTTTTATTTATTTATTTAGTGTGGGTAAATTTTAGAATGTCTTAGTAATTACTTGAATAACAAATTCTCTAATTATTCCTCTAAAATGTAGATCATACTTTTAAAATCTCTGTCAATGCAGTTTTGAATTAAAAATGAAATAGAAACAAAACTGTGTACACTGTGTGTTTGTTGCCAATATTAAGATGAAATGAATTTTTAACTTAATTAACTTATTTGTGGAATAGGCTGAATTTATGAAGTGAAAATTTTTATAAAATATTGTTTTTAATATTTTCTATGAGGATAAATTTGATGTATTTTTTAAATGTTAATTATATAATATATTGTTATAAATGTTCTAGACATATATTTTTACACATTTACAAATAATAAATATGATTTATGGCCATGTGCATGCCAGTATGATTAAGTAAGTCTTAGATAAGAATTAAATTTAATCACTGAGTGTTTGATGAAATGTTGCAGGTGATATTTCGTTATGGTGTCACAGAAATATCTCCAGAAGGCAGTGGATGGGTACCCATTAAAACACCAGAAGAATGTGATGTTAACCAAATCTCTGTGGGGCCAACAGGTTTAGTATGGGCCATCACCTGGTCTGGTAGTGCTATAGTTCGCATTGGTGTTACAAGAGAAAACATAATGGGTAAACTCTTTTTCCAGATTATTGAATTTTATTGATTCTTGATAAAATTGCTACAGTTCATTCATAATTTTGTTATGCATTAGTTCTGGATTGTAATAATTGATAAATGATAATATTATAGTGGAAATTCTATTATCCATCATTTTTTATGTGGCAGTTTCTGTCATGCATTACTATTGGGAGAATTTCCTATATATGGATTGAATCCTCCTCTGATGAAGATAAATTATTATACAGTCTTAAATTGCTATGTATTCAGTAGTTTTCAAACTAAATAATAATAAACACAAAAAATTATATTTAATTGGACATATTACTGTAAAATAAAATATGATTATTTGTTACTATATTTGAAATGAAAATCTAAAATACTATTTTAAAGAATACTGTATTATACTGTCAAATGAAATTATACAGAAAAAGGGGAAAAAATCATTAAAAATTACTCTGCAAATTTAATAACAATAGCATAAAATGCTCTTCTTGAATAATTTACTTGCAGTTTCTAAAACCTTATATCCCTGTGCATGAACCTCAACAAAAAATATTTGTGTATGACAGTTAGAAATAAAATTGAGCTGCAGTGTAACCAGTTTTTAATACTAATTTGAATTTTTATCTGTACTGTGTAATAATGTCCAATGCTAGAAATAGGTCCATGTTTCTGCCTACCTTTACTGAGAAGTGCTAGTGATGTGTGAAATCCTTATTATGTTTCTGTTTTCTACAATATATTGAATAGTTTAAAACTAAATTATAATAATAAATAAACACACAAAATTATATTTAATTGGACATATTACTTTAAAATAAAATGTGGTTATTTATTGCTGTATTTAGAATGAAAAGCTAAAATACTATCTTTAAGAATACTGTATGATACTGTCAAATGAAACTACACAGGAAAAATAATCATTGAAAATTATACAATTTTAGTAACAATGGGATGAAATGCGCTTCTTGAATAATTTACTGGGCAGTTTGCCCAGTAAATTATTCAAGAACTGGCGTTACTGGGCAGTTGCAGTAAACCTTATACACTGGTGCATGAACCTCAACAAATGTTTGTTTTTAGTTGTTTCTCAGTATTATCCAATGTTTGTTTTTAGTTGTTTCTCAGTATTATCTTTATCTGCCATGGTGTCAGATTTCTTATTAATATGCAAGACTAATTAAGATACAATAATACGGCAAACAAAGGTAAGGGTGGTAATGGTGACATTCAGTAAAACCACCAAAACTAATCCTGTGAAAATTAAAAAATATAATGCTGATTTTTGTTGTTTGACTTCTAAATTAATATGCAAGACCTTTCTTTATATTTCCATCTTACTGTTTAATGCTTAAATATTGCTCTTTTCTTAGTATCTTTATTTTTATAGTTTATTGAGGAAAAAATAATTGAACCAACAGAATTTTAATGATTACTGAAGTAACAATAAAAAGAATCTGAATTATGCTTCTCAGAAACACTGGAGCAATTTATCTGAAAGTTTTCAAATTCTGAAATTTAAGAGCTTGAAGAGTGTGTGATACATCCTGGGCAAAAATGAAATGATCTAAGTAATCATACAGTTTTACGAGCAGTATCAAGCTGAGATTGCAAAACTGCTGGTACTTAGTGCTTTTTATCCATGTGCTGCATGTGATTTCGAAAAAAAAGAGAAAAATTTATCTTTTGTTTATCTATCTTGTGAATTATTTATCTTTATATTGAATTATTTATTATTATAGTGTTTATTTAATTAATTTGAATTATTTATTATTATAGTGTTTATTTATCTTGTGAATTAAAAAATTCACAAGAGTAACTTACACTTTTGTGAATTATTAAATATAATTAAAGTCTTGAATACTAAATTAAAATGTGGTTTTTAATTTCACTTTGTTGCCCATTCCTATATTGTTGCACAACTTGAAAAAAATGGGGAAGTTTTTGATAAATGCATAGAGTAAGCATGACCTATCAGAATTTTATTAATGTTATACTCAGTTTTCCCATTACGCAATGAGATTTTATAATAACTTTTCATGTCTCCTGTAAAAGAATATTAAAATATAAAAAAGATTAGCATAAGCATGTAATATAAGGATGCTATGTTTCATATTCCATGAAGCTCTAAAACTGATTAAAAAAACAGAAGTCTTTTGTTATATGGCTCAAACTTGAAAACATGGTTGTAAATTTGCTATGCAAACATAATTTATCAACCATAATGCTACTACTTTGTTTAAATATTGTAGTAAAAGAGCTTAAGTGTGAAAAGTCTTTTATGCCAAGTTTTTCGTTTGGGATTATAAAATATATGTGTAATTGTAGTTTTTATGTATTTTATTGTTTTAATAATTTATTTTTTGGGTATCTATATATTGTCCTGTTGACCATGAAAGTTAACAGAAATCTTGCCAGATTTCATAGCAGTCATTCCTGTGGAAGTCTGAAGGAACAGATCGCTCATTTTTAGTTACATGATTAACTGATACAAATGATGCTTGTAGCTCAGAAAAATATGAGCTCAAACGTGCACTAATCATTCTGGCTGAATTTTGGAAAAATAGATGCTCTTTCTTTCGTTAGATATTAAACAGTTAAAATGACTTACCAGGGAGTAATCAGCTTTATATAAAGGAGAAGAATCCTGAATGTTTCTGGTGTGATGCTTATTCATTTTTGATGCTAAATCACACTGTTCGATGAGATTTTTGATTTGTTAAAAATGGTCAATGGGAAAACATCTAAGTACCATTTATTATTATTATTATTATTATTAATATTTAAAATTATGATTTCTTTAGGCAGTCACTGGATTAAAGTTGAACCACCTAGTCCTGAAGATTTGCTTTCTCAAATCAGTGTTGGTAAAAATGTTGTGTGGGCCATAAGCAAAGATAACAAGGTAACAAACAGTCTTCATGTGTTTAATTTCCAAGTAAATGAAAAATACATCCTTTGATTATTTTAACCTTCCAATGACCAGCTTAGGCTATAAAATCACTCTAGAGTCAAGTTTTACTAAATATTTTGCTTTCCCCTCCCATTGCCGTAATTTTTATATTTGAGTTTCAGATTACCGTATAATGTATTTTAAGATTTTGTCCTTATAAAATCAAGTATTCCTTATTTTGATAGCCATAAGCAATATATTTTTTAATGCTGTTTAATGTATGTGTTGGTATTTCAAGGTTATTGGTTGAGGACATTGAATCAGAACTTGGAACATGTAGGTACATATGGCATGCAGCAGAATGCCGCTTTAACCATAAATCGTGGAAATTTTGCTTTAAGGCGCTGGTAGATATAGTAAATACAAGTGTGTAACATGTTTCTGCAAGAGGCAAAATAAAATTCTAGTACCATAAAGTAGGAATCTTGAAAATAAATGTAAAATTTTGCTCTTTCTTCACTGAATTCTAGTCTAAACATTAGATTTTAATGAAGATTACAGTGACAATTTTAATTGGCTATTGCCTGTTTTGTGAGTGAAATTCCCAAATTTCAGACCCCAGCAGGTGAATCTTGGGGGATTAACATTAAACTATGGTAGTTCTGATAAATAATCAGTGACCCATGATAACGAATCTTTTATTGGGATGTTATGATAGCAATTCGATGGGATGAAGGGGGAGGTTAATAGCAGTTTTTGTGAATATGCAGTAGACATTTGGATATTTTAGATTGGTCAGTGCCTGTCACGTGAGTGGTTACCGACCCAAGTACAGACACTGGCTCCTGTTGCTTAAAAATTCCTGCTTAGCTTGCACTATTTAAGTATGTAAATTCGAATAATAATCATGCACATTCAGTAATAAAGATATATTTATGAACAAAGTCTCTAAGGCTTGTAAGGATCTTAAGTTTTACTAACGTTTATTTTATTTTAAATCTTTACTATCACTTCTTATTTTCTACTTCCGGCCAGAATTATAAGCGTGAAGGAGTTTATGCAAAGTTGTCTGGCGAACGCCAAGTATTTAAGTGTGGCCTTTTTGCCAAGCAGGAGAGAGGAAGCAGTGAGTTCGAAGCAGGCCGCTTACCTTAGAAGTTACGCAGTTGCTATTTGCCTTCCAGGCCAGAGGTTTTAATCCTCTTGATAAATTAAACGTATTGTAGTGTTCACAGTCTCTGTGCTACATACGCTTCCTGTTATTATAAGGCCAATCTTATTCTAAAGTTAAATTAGAGTTTAGTTTTATTTTTATACCTTTTACGTTAGACCCCGAGTGGAGGGTCATTGTATTCCGAAGTACGGAAGTCATTGTATATAAAGAAAAATAAAGGGTCTTGTATACCCTTCGTCTGTATCCTGTCTACTTACTACAGTTAGTGAACATAGCTTTAGTAAGCTCTCTGTTCCTAGTCAGGTCATTGTATGTTTCCGAAGAAGGTTAGAAGAAACATTGAACCTGATAGTGGCGCCCGACGAAGAATAACCATGGCCGAATTTCAAGAAGAACCTGTGCTGCCTGCAGAAACGGCTCAGAATCCAGAAATGCCAGCTGCCGCTCTGGAAGGATTTGGGTACATCATCCAGACCATGCGCGCTTCGATGAAACCAGAAGACACGTTTAATGGAAACTCACAGGTAACCAGTTTTTTGGAAAAATTGGATGACCACTTTATGCTCTACCCCATGCACGAGTTTCAAAAAGTTACCTTAGCTACCAGCGCTTTGAGGGGCCAAGCGCTTAACTGGTTCAAATGTATAGGCAGAAGTCTCTTGGGTCAAGCAGGAAGTCCCACCTATACTTACGAAAATTTCAAGACTGCCCTACTAAAAGCCTTCCCTGTTGTAAGGGATCGTGCGAAATTAGAAACGGAACTTTTTAGTATATATCAACAAAGAATGGAAAACCTCTCGAGCTTTATTTTAAGAAAAATTCACGTTTTCAAGCTCTTGTATGGAAACCGTCCGGATCCTGAAATAATTCAAGTGATTTTGCCGAGGTTACTTCCCCAAGTGCAAGACTTTATTGAATTAAGAAATCCGACTACACTGGAAAAGTTATTTGAACTAGCAATTCAGTTTGAAAGTAGAAGAATGGCGGACGTCGAAAGAAGACGCCAATATCAACAGCGAAACCAATTTGGTACGCCAAGACTACAGCAAACTCAAGCACATGGCTATGGAGAAAAAGCAAATCAGTGGGCAAGGAAACCCGAGCATTCAAAAACAGCCGGCGAACGTCGACAGTTCAATAGCAACCCAGGAAAAAAGTCTCAAGGCCAGTGGAGAAAGAAGGAAAGCACCGAAAGGAAAAATAATTTAAACTAAAACGGATTTCTGCTGACGAGAGGGTGCGGAAATCTGAAGGCCACGAAAACCCCTCTTCCTACAAGTTAAATACAGTAATGGTGAAAAATTTAACTCTTCCGAAGATTGAAGTCTTGGTAAATAATATTCCGGCCACCGCACTCCTGGATACCGGCGCGCAGTGTTC
This sequence comes from Stegodyphus dumicola, assembly GCF_044657685.1. Classification (NCBI taxonomy): domain Eukaryota; kingdom Metazoa; phylum Arthropoda; class Arachnida; order Araneae; family Eresidae; genus Stegodyphus; species Stegodyphus dumicola. Next base: position 222,404,118 of record NC_140773.1, on the reverse strand, counting down.
CTGTGTGGCAGAAGTCTTTTTTAGAAAGTATTTTCGCAAATACCGCATATATAATGCGGATAATACAACAGTATTAGCGGCACAAGGAGAACAATGTAAGTGCGTAGGTAAAGTACCTTTGTACATCCGTATCAAGGACGAACAAGTAAAGGTGATGTTTTTTATAGTAAAGAATTTGCAAGCACACTTAATACTAGGAATAGACTTTCTTTCAGACGCACAAGCTACACTGGATTTTAATGAAGCGTCTCTTAAGCTGACGATGAAACCAGTGCGTGTAAAAAAGGTTGAACCGCCGAGGTTAAATCTTGACCACCTGCCTAATGACGAGCAAGATAGAATCCGACAAGTGGTAAGTGAATTTGCTTCCTTATTTAGTGATATTCCAGGATTTACCCAGGTTACTAACCATAGTATTGACACCGGAGATGCATTGCCGGTTCGTCAAAAACCATACCGGTATGATAAGAATAAGGAAAAAATTATAGAATGGCATATTACCGATATGCTACGTAAAAAGATCGTAACGCCTATCTCAAGTAGTTATGCTAGTCCGGTGGTTTTATGTAAGAAAAATAATGATTATCCTTTGGAGCATCCAAAAAGGTGGAGATTTGCTATTGATTACCGTAAATTAAATTCCATAACGAAATATCCGGTATATCCGTTACCGATTATAGAAGAAATTTTAAGGAACATAAAATCAACCAAATTTATGACAACTTTAGACTTAACGAATGGTTATTTTCAAATAGGGATCAGGCCTGAGGACGTGCCTAAGACTGCTTTTTTATAACCAAGTCTGGCACTTATGCATTTTTGCGAATGCCGTTTGGCCTTTCAGGTGCCCCAGCAACATTTCAGCGATGCATGGACATTGTGTTAAGACCTGTTCTCGGAAAGTCCACATTTATCTATTTAGACGATATCATTATTACTAGTGATAATCTAGACCAACAGGTACAGGATTTAAGACAGGTGTTTTCTTTATTAAATGAGGCCGGTCTAAAAGTTAATGTCGAAAAATGCAAATTTGCAGCCCCTGAATTAAAATATTTAGGTTACAAAATATCGCAAAAAGGGATCGAGACAGATGAATCAAAAATAATCGCTGTACAAAAGTATCCGACACCAAACACGGCAAAGAAGCTCTCTTCTTTTCTAGGACTTTGTTCATATTATAGGTCCTTTATAAAAGATTTTGCGGCTATCGCTGAGCCATTGTTAAAATTAAAAAGGAAAAAGGCAAGATTCTCGTGGACGGCCGAAGCCAATAGTGCTTTCGAAAAATTAAAACAAGCATTAACGCAAGCCCCTGTGTTGAAATTTCCTGAAAAGGATGAAAATTTAGAAATTTCAGCGGATGCTTCGGATTATGCGGTAGGAGCGGTACTTTCGCAAAATCAGCAGCCAGTGGCATTTTTTAGCCGAACTTTAAATCAAACACAAAGAAACTATTCCGCGACCGAGAGAGAGGCACTTGCAGTTCTGTTAGCAGTGCAAAAGTTCCGAGTCTATTTTGGAAAGGCGCCGATAACAGTATATTCTGATCATGCGGCGGTAACTAGATTGTACTCTGGAAAAAATTTATCCCCAAGGTTAATAAGATGGGCACTCAAGCTGCAAGAATATAATTTGGTAATCGAGCATACCCCCGGAAAGGAAAATATCGTAGCAGATGCCCTGTCACGAATTAAATTAGACGAACAGGGTAATACCGTAAAAGTTGCAATGCTGACAGCGTGTACAATAAATTCCCGAGAAACTGTAATAACCGAACTGGGTAAGGATCCTGAGTTTGGAAGTATTTATGAGTATTTGAAGGATCCTGAAAATTTTAGCCACCAAGATATTGTGGCGATAAGAAATAGGGCGGCCCATTACGAACTAATAGATGGTCTATTATTTTATACAAAAACTACGAATTCCAACAACGAATTTCGACCTGTTATCCCAGCTAGTCTTAGATTAAATATCCTGCAAGAGCTCCATGACAGCCCTTTAGCTTCTCATGCTGGTATTCGAAAAACTACTCAACGCGTACGCGAGGCAGTCTACTTTCCTGAACTGCAAAAGTTAACAAGGGCGTATGTCCAGTCCTGCCCAACATGTCAAGCCATTAATTATATTAATTTCCACCCGGCCGGGTTTCTAAATAGTATTAAATCCGAATTTCCAAACGAAATAATCGGCATCGATTTATTGGGCCCTTTCCCAAAAAGTCAGTTAAACAAAAGTCGCTATCTCCTTGTTATAGTTGATCATTTTAGTAAATGGACCGAAATTGTTCCCTTAAAACGAGCCTCCGCGAAATTAGTTACCGATTCTATTTTAAATAAATATATTTTAAAATACGGGGCGCCCCTAAAAGTTATATCGGATAATGGTCCTCAATTTGTAAGTAATATATTTGAAGACATGTGCCAAAAACTGGGCATACGTCATTTAAAAATGGTCCCGTATCGGCCGCAATCAAATATAGCGGAACGGGTCAACAGAAATATAGTGAAAATTATCCGTAGTTATGTTAAAAATTTTCATAAAAGCTGGGATAACTATGTCAATGAATTTGCTTTCGCCCTTAGGACCGCAAAACATGATACAACGGGCAAAACTCCTGCTGAGTTATTTCTAGGCAGAAAGGTTATAACACCGTTAGATAAACTATTTTATATGCAACAAAGAGCCCCAGAATTTAAAATGGGTGATATAGAAAAACTAATAAAAGAAGCAAAAAAGAATACGGAAGTAGCACAAAGAAAACAAAAATTGTATTATGACTTGAAACGACGGGGAGTAACTTATAAAGTAGGGGATGAAGTACTAAAAATTAAGCATTCACTTTCTTCAGCACCAGAAGATAAAACTGCCAAATTTTTTCCACGCTTTGAAGGACCATATGTTATAGAAAAAATAACTCACGCTGTTGTAGTGTTAAAGGCAAGAAATGGTGAAACCTGTTCCGCAAATATGGATCAAATCAAGCCCTACTTCGATCGTAATAAAATGCAAATCTTTTCAGATCTTTTGCAGGATCCGGTACGGCAGACACCGCAGGTACAAGTTCCAGAGGTGGGAAAACGACAAGTACAAGGGCAAGCCAATGAGAGACAGAAGCAAGTGAAAAGAAAATTGCCCCGCGGAAAAATTGAAGGTACAAAGAAAAAGAAGCCGTTCCACCGTCCAAAAAACAGAGTTCACGAACACCCCCAGAATGAAGAAGGGAGAAGGACGACGTATGTGGAAAAGACCGGGAGAAAGGACGGCAACTATAACCCGGCTGTGAAACGGAAGATTGACTCATCCGACAGAACTCTCCGCAGCAAAAGTCGCCGAACTGCGGAAGGGCCATCAGCGGCGGAGGAAAAAGTACAAGAAAAATTTGAACGGCCAACAACGAGGTCCAAGCAGTATCACGACAGAAGTTTCCCGGTTCCACCAAGACCAGCTGCCTTCAAACGGCCAAGACCACAAGCAGAGAACAGAAGGAAGATGTTCAAGGGTGGCCGTAGTGGTGAAAAACGGAAGCTTCCAGAGGAAAGCACTGAAGGGCGAGCCCGTACAAGAAGGAGGATCAACCAAGCTACGGTCTGCAGCACCTTTAAAGACTGGGCCCAGAAAAGGATGTCTGAATATTACAAAGATAAGTAAAATTTTATGTTACTTTACAAACTTAAGTTAATCTTTCATTCTTACTGCAAGTGGCAGATTTCAAGAAGTTTTACCTCAAGCGAGGTCTACCTTTATCGCCAAAAGGGCGAGAAATGAGTTGTGACCGATTTTCTTATTATGTTTTTCAATTACTCGCGCGTAAAACTAAAGTTGATGTATAATAGCGTTGTATAAAGACTTAAATATTGTAAAAAGTTATTGTATAAATTTTATTTAAAACATTCTAACAAGAAAGAAGTTTTAGTCTGAAAGACTTTTTGAAATGTAGTATTATTTCAATGTAGAAAGAATTGGCACTTGCTTTGAAAAGAATAGAAGTTAACAATGTACTACTAATGTATGTTTTCAAATGTGTAAAATTAACAGCATCTTGATATGTTCTTGTATACATGTGAACTGTTATTTTGAATGTTTAGAAATACCGTGATATGGTAAAAGTGAAAGTAATGTTAAAAAATTTGTTATTCGTGTGACTGTAAAGATTAAATCATGGTGAATATGTGTTAAAGGTTGAATGATGTAGTTAGGCTCTCTGACGCTACACTTTAGAGTTAGCCACTTTCAGAATAGTACCTCAGGGTCTAGAGTTGAAATTAGGGTGTGTTAAGAGGTCTCGTATGTTGAATTTTAACACGTTAGTGTTTTGATTGTAGGAGGAAGTGTTGAACACATAGACAGAAACACATTCGTGTTTGGTGTTTTTACAACACATGTCAGAGAGCACGGGGAGAGATAATTAAAATAGTCATGAATGAAATAAGAATGTTAAGAAAAGTATATTCTATATGTTATTTGCAATGTCATTCTGTAACATTTCATTAAACTAGTTTTCCTTCCAGATCTCTGGAAGGAACCAGAATTGAATAAAGCTCCTGTTTTGATGCAGTACAGATGAAAAAGAAAAAAGATTGTTGTATATTCCGGGAGCTGCTATTGTAACAAATTTCTTTCTTTTAAAATTTTCTAGTTTCTAGCTAAGTTATGATTGTAAAAGGTTGGCCTCGCGTTAGTTTCTAGAGCTAAAAGTTTTCAACAAGGTCGTTTTAGACCTCAGTTTCAAACTAATTAACTCTGGCGGGAAGTATGTAAGGATCTTAAGTTTTACTAACGTTTATTTTATTTTAAATCTTTACTATCACTTCTTATTTTCTACTTCCGGCCAGAATTATAAGCGTGAAGGAGTTTATGCAAAGTTGTCTGGCGAACGCCAAGTATTTAAGTGTGGCCTTTTTGCCAAGCAGAAGAGAGGAAGCCGTGAGTTCGAAGCAGGCCGCTTACCTTAGAAGTTACGCAGTTGCTACTTTGCCTTCCAGGCCAGAGGTTTTAATCCTCTTGATAAATTAAACGTATTGTAGTGTTCACAGTCTCTGTGCTACATACGCTTCCTGTTATTATAAGGCCAATCTTATTCTAAAGTTAAATTAGAGTTTAGTTTTATTTTGATATCTTTTAAGTTAGACCCCGAGTGGAGGGTCATTGTATTCCGAAGTACGGAAGTCACTGTATATAAAGAAAAAATAAAGGGTTTTGTATACCCTTCGTCTGTATCCTGTCTACTTACTACAATTAGTGAACATAGCTTTAGTAAGCTCTCTGTTCTAGTCAGGTCATTGTATGTTTCCGAAGAAGGAGAAAAGAAGAAACATTGAACCTGATAGGCTTTGCTAGGTAATGATATAAACAAAGTCTTATGTGTATAGTAATTCAAAGCAAGACCTCCCCCCCCCTCGAATACTACAAGACCTCCTTTATATATTAGGGTAAATTTTAAGTAATAAAAGTGTAGGGGACTCTTTAATGAGACTGTGGTTCTGGTCAGAATTCATTTGTTTCTCATTAGAATGAAAGGCATACTGCTTAATTAAATGTAAGGTTTTACTGTAGTATCAAAAGTAAAATTAGGAAAAATTTATGATACATTATTTTATTTTTGTTTTCAGGCATACCAGGAACCAGTAGGATGAATACAGGCCTAAATTGAAATTGCTCAGTTAGACAAGATTATTACAGTTTATGCAACTTATGTATATAGTAATCAATTACCTGTGTTGTTTATTTAGCATTTAAACAGGATAATTATTCTTTATGGTATGATAATTAAACTCCTTCCAACTGTTCTAGAATTTTATTTATTAAAATACCTGATTTTAAGACTTACCAAATTTTACAACAAAAATATTGCAAAAATGGGGGGGTGGGTGATCTTATTTTAACCCTCTGGCTGATCATCCTGCGATTTCCACAGGCAACTCAAATGGAACAAAATTTGCTTATCCCGCGATTTCCGCGAGCATATGTTTTTCTTCCCTTATTGAGGAGCACATCCCGTTTTTACCCCCGTTTAAGCATTGAAATAAATTATATACAGTATTAGGCGTTTAGTTTATGTTTTGGCCAACAGATATTGTTAGTTGTCCACTAAATTGCGGCATTTGAAAGCATGTAGTATTATCGCTCAAACTTCACTTTTTGCCAATTTTTTCTTACAGAAATGGCTGCTATAAAACGTTCAGCGATTATCTTGATTATTTATTAAATTATTGAATTATTAATTAGATTGATTATTAATTAGATTTATTGAATCTGGAGCAAAAACTGTGAAGTTGGACTTTGCCTTGAACCCTGTTTTTGAACTCTAACATACTAAACTGCATTTCTAAAGTATTTTTCCCTCAGCACTTTATATTTTCTTAAATTTTATACATTTTACATACATATTTAGTCTATCACTATATCACTTAAACCAAGCATTTGTGGCCTACTTTTTAAAACACAGTAATTATTTTTTAAAAAATATATTATATTTTAGGAAAACAATCAGTCATTTCTTTTGCTTTTAGGAAATTTTTAAAAGTAATATCATGGATTCATTCTGATGATGAGCGTGTGACATTATCAGCTCTAATATGCTGTCTTTGCTTCAATGTCACTAATTAGTGCTCCACTTTTTTAAATGCAGTATAGCTTTTGAAGCAAAATTGCTTTTTCTTTCAGAAGTTTGGACCCTTATTGGAGTAATCCTCCAGTGTTCATGTTGAAAAAATAACAATAAAATATTGTCAATTAATTTATTTATAGGCTCTCTAAATAACTTGTTTTTCTACTTATTCTGTTAGTACAACTGCTGGGTGTGGGAAATGGCCTTAAAATTTTTTTCTGCTTTCTTTACTGAACACTTCATTTGGCCAGAGTTTTCAATTTTATAATTTTAATAATGTTAAATTCATTATCAATAAAGTCCAATCATTGAAACCTATTTCTTCTTCTGACTAATTTTTATATTGTTTAATAATTAAAATTTTTAAGTCTTAAAGGAGAAAAATTCATTTGGTAAATTTCATGCAGCTAATGTTAATGTGCTTGTTAATATCACTTTCTCTGTTTAATTTATGTAAGTCATTGTTATGCATGTTAGCACAAGCTGTCAGTATCATGGCACCTATGATTTTTCTTAGAACCTTCCTTTAAAAAACATCTAAATGAATTTGCTGTACCTGTTAAGGTTCAAGTTTCAGGGCCATATTTAAATGTAAGTCTTATTAAATAATTGCATGAAAAGAGTTCTTTTAAGTAATTTTGATTGTAAAAATTTTCGCAAGGCCTAAACACGTTGATTGTATTGAGACAGCTCTAAGCATGTAGTGTGTTGAAAGAGTTGTCTCCAGTTCAGTTTGTATACAGAAATCCTAAGCAAATATATGACTCAACCATCAGCCATTCACTGTGCTCTTTCCAACGTAGAGTTTATTTTTGAAATACTTTTCATTGTGTTGATTTTATCTGAACATTCTAAAACAATTAATTTTTGTTTTAGCTGTGCTGCATTGCAGTTTCATTTTTCACGCTTATTCCAACAAAAATTTGGTACTTACATATTTACACAACCACCTTTGCGCTGTTTGGCAATTTTTCACAGATGTAAAGATACTTAACGTGGGCAAGCTGGTAGTTTTCTTGTCTTTTTTTAAAAAAGATTATAAAATTATTGATATTCATCACAAACTGGTAAAAATTATCAACATATGAAAAGAAAACATTGATTTAAAATACAAATTTGAGTTATTAAATGAACCTTTACACTCTTCTTCAAATCTTTCTGTATTTTTTTTTTTTTTTTTTTTTTTTTACCCTTTTCTTCTTTGAGAGTGCACAGTGATCTGTTTTTGCTTAAAAAATTATCACAGACTTGAGAGACTCAGCTTCATGTAACCCTTGGCCACAGCAGCTATCTAAGAAACATATTTCTCCATTGTTCCTTTTAGAAAATTTTCAGCAAAATTCTGCTTATTTCTTAAATTTATTTATAAAAACTATTGGAACTCAGAATACAACAAAAAGAACACATACAAAAATGGCAGTATTGCTTGACTGAAGGAGTGTGTGTACATGGCTGCTTAAAGAATGGTTATGCACATGGCTGCTAGAGTTTGGTCCATTCTAAAATTTAGCAATTTCTACTAAGAGGGTTGCTTTAATATGTAAGTGCAAATTTTTCCATACAGTAAATTATAACTAAGTAGAAGTAACCAAGTACAACAATGACAAATTATGCACAACAGTACATCCACTGCTGAGCTATTTAACAAAAGGCTTATAAGGTATTTTCATTCTCCTTTCTGCATTCCTTCATGGTTTAACGGTAGCACATTTGGCGCATATTCGAAAGGTCCAAGTTCGGGTCCTGCCGAGGGCGCTGCACATTTTTCACATCTCCAGCATATAAAAATAATTAAATAAAAACCTAATGACTCTACAGTAGCACCCAAACTAAAAAGTGGTGAATGATGATTCTTCACCACCAGGATTTAGCGACTAGGTCCCCTAATCCCTGGTTGCCCTTTAAAAGGGAGAGTATCCCTTCCTTCAAAAGGGAGAGTATGCCCTCCTTTCTGCGTGCCTTCATGGTATAATAGTAACACACTTGGCGCGTATTCAGGAGGTCCGAGTTCGAGTCCTGATGAGGGCATTGCTCATTTTTCATGTATTCTTGCTTCACAAAAACCTAACAGCTCTACAGGCTGATAGCTAGAGGTAAATATGTCATGCAATTACTACATCAGTCACTTCGGTAAAAGACATGTCTTTTATATTCATATTTTGTATTGTAATTTCAGTTATGTAATATAATTTCTCAGCCAAGATATTTAGTGTGTATTTCCCCCTCCATTTTAAAACAGGTGTGGTTCCGTAAAGGAATAAATGGATTACACTCTGGAGAAAATGCAGATGATGCTACCGGTAGTGGATGGATAGAAATGTTCGGCACCTTAGCTAATCTTAGTGTTGGTGTTAATGATCAAGTATGTGGTAGAATTATTTTATGTTGTTCTTTTGTTATGCTTATGAAAGCAAGACATGAGGCTAATTTGTTTTATGACTGATCAATTTTTTTTTCTTGAAATCATAACTATTGTGTTTATGTGCTTATGATACTTGATCTTAGTATTGCAAATGATCTGTTAATGTTGAAAAGTATAAAAATTTTACATGACTATTTTTTAATGTCAAGTTATTATAATCTTCCATTTTTTGCTAATCTATAATGAATACTGTTATTTCTCTCTGTAATAATTTTTCAATAAAAAGCATAAAAATTACTAATCAAATTTTTTACCTTTCAAATTTTTTGTACAAGCATATTAAGCAGATATAAGCAAGCTTATATTATGAATTCTATATATTGTATATTATGCTTATATTTGTATACATGTTTTTTAAAATGAAGCAAGTAGAAAGCATTGTCTGTGCCTGTATTAATGCTGTTAATTTCTGGTAATAGATTCTCAGAATTTTTTTTATGATAAGTAAAGTTTATTAATTATGTAATATTATTAATATTCATATTTATAAAAGTGTTCTTGTGATGCATGAAAGAATTCAAAATTAAATATATTACACAATAATTCAAGTTTGAACTGTGGAAAGGGAAATAGAAGAATGAGTCTTCGTACAACAAATCATAATGGAGCATGTGCAAGGAAGCTATGAAGCTATTTTATACAGTATGCTGGTCATTTGTCAGTATCATAATTCTATACTTGTATGTCTATCATATTCTTTGGATATTGTATTTTTGAAATAAGAAACAATCACAAAAAGTGGTTCTCTGTTCCATATGTTTTTATTTTCATTTAAATGGAACATTCCAAAGTGAAATTTTATACTGTTTCAAAATGACTAATTTTATGCAAACTGATACATAGTCTGTTTTGCAGACCTAGTTTTCGTTTTGAGACAAATTTTACTTATTCTTATGGCATTTTCAAATTTTTAAAAAGGAATTCTTATTTATTGTGGCATTTTAATTTCTTTTCATCCAATTTTCACAACTTTTTCAGAGAAAAATATGCATTATTGCATTTATTAGTTTTTGTATTCAAAGTACACTAAATCGTTTCATGGTATCTACCTCCTTAAAACAATCAATGTGACAGTATTTCTGAGACTATAAATAAACATTGGAACTAAACCTCACTTCTGTAAGATCACCACCTCCATTGGAGGCTAAATTGTCTGTAGCTGTAGGTAATTGTCTTACAAAATATTATGATGCCACCCACTCATTTTGTTTGGTGAAGACATAAGAGTTCCACTTCTTTGAAGATTGATAAATTCTGTGTAGATGAAATTACTTTTGGGAGAGAAGAGATATATGTTATGCTTTCTTTTTTTACCCATGATAAATATATTTATAAAATAAATTTTGTCAGATTTTATTTTGATAAATTATATTTTTCTGTTGCATTGCAAAATTACCAAGAAAAAACATTTTTTTCTTGGTAATTTTTTTATTGTTCAAATTAAATCACAAAATTCAAAGTAATTTTAGTTGAATGTTTTTGCCTTAAATTTTATTTGTGTGAAATTTCATTATCATGAAAGTTTTCGATAAGCCCTCAGTTTTTTTTAAATAAAAATTTATTTATATAATATGTTTTCACTTTATAAATAATGCTTCTATAAATAAATTTATTGAGCGAGTGGTTTATTGACTCCATAACTTAAACTGTTGGTTAATTTCTTTTTGATTGTTATTAAGTAAAAATAACATGTTAGTTTTTTTAAAATAAATGTTTAATCTAATTTTTGAAATTTATTGTAGAATTGTGCATATATATTTCTGTGATGTATCTTTATATGTAAAATATTTTGTAATATATATATTTCTTTTTTCCAGGTATTTAGCATTAGTGCTGATGCCCGCAATATTCAACTCAGAACTGGAATTAATGATTCTGAATTGTGTGGTCGAACTTGGAAGGTTATCAGTGCTCCGTTAAAGTTATTACACCATTCATCTAGTTTTTCAAGTTTAGATTCTTTATCCATTTTATCACATAAAGATTCTCTTTATACATCAGACTCTTTCTCATCAAGCAGTAGAAATCAAAGCTTTCGAAAGAAGAGTGGTGACAGTGTCATTTCTTGCCCACCAGTTTCTAAATGTGAAGAACGTTCTGAATGTTCTATACTAGAATCTAATTTAGAATGGTCAGAGAGTTCTTCAAATTCTAAATTAGATTCTGATTTAGGTGATATATTTTACAAGTCAGAAAAAGAAGTACCTAATATTGATGAAGACTTAACTCATAGTCATAGTCCTAGTCATATGAGATTTGATAGTATATGTAACCGAACATCATCTTATTGTAGCTTGGATGGAAGTACTTACACTGTAGAGCAGTCTGGATTGCTATGGCATGCTCCTACTGATGTAGATTATCAGATTTGTGCTGATGTTATGTGGGTGTGGATTAGCGGTAGTGGATGTACTGTAATATCTGAGACATTGCCTAATTGGTTTTCAGAAGGTAATGATTTTTCACATTTGTATTAGTAATATTAATCATTATAATAAATATGTATGCAATTAATCGGAATGAATTGTAAGGAAAATCCTTTATCTATCATAATAGCACAAATTTGTGAACGTTGTGTTAATTCGTTATGAAAATTAACATAAGCAGGATAATTTTGAGAAAATACATTCACTTTAAATAGACAAAATGCACTCACTGTCTTCCAAAAGATAAGGAACAGTATGTTTTTCTGTGTCTAATTTAAGAATGAAGCAACATAGAAACTAGAAATTTAGAGAACATGTTCACTAAACAGTTCTTTAATGAATGTGACATACAATGTTTCTAAAGTTCAACACAAACACGAATTACAACAAATAATTGCACTCTCGGTAGAGAAATCTAGTCTTGGAGAAGCAGTATATCACAGGTTTTTTTTTAAGGAAAAAGGGGGTGGTAACATAACAAAAATTGGTTCTAATAAGGAATGTGTCTACCCCTAGGTGTAATACATTGGCTGCAGCGACATTCCATGCTGTCAGTTAAGTTGTTATGAAAATGTGAATGGGAAGCAATGACCAGACACGAAGTAATCTTTGTTCAAGGTCATCTAACAACCTAGGAGTAGGACTTGAAGCAGCGACCTGTCTTCCAAAGTAGTCCCAAAGATGCTCTATTGGATTCAGGTCTGCGGATTGAGCTGGCCATTCTAACTGCTCCATACCATGACCCTCAAGATATTCTTCAGCAACCTGAGTTCGATGCAGTCGCGCATTGTCATCCATCAGAAGAAATCCAGGACCAATAGCAGCGGGATATGGGTGGACATAATGACCAAGGATCTTGTCTCGATATCTCACACTGGCCAAAGTTCCTCCATGGAACACATGCAGGTCAGTGTGACCACCAAAAGAGATCCCAGCCCAAACCATTATTTCACCACCTCTGTAACTTTGCCTTTCCACAATGTGGGATTGGTTGTATCTGATGCATTGTTCCCCCTAGAATCAGCTGATGATCTGAATCACTCTCCAATGTGAATCTGGACTCGTCTGTGAAGAGAATACATGCCCTTTGTTGACTGGTCCAGGAGACGTGTTCTCTTGCCCAACATAAATGGGAACCTCTGTGTCCTTGAGTTAAGGGGACACAAACAAGTGATCATCTTGCATACAGACCTGTATTGTGCAGGCATGTGCACACTGTAGTAGCCGAGATTCTTGTTCCTGTAGCCAATAAATGATCTTCCATGAGCTGAGGCTCGGTAATGTTACTTTTTCTTCGAGCCGAAAGAGCTAAATAACTGTCTCCCACAGGTGTTGTAACACTAGGTCTGTCTGGAACATGTCTTCTAGACACAGAATCCTTGGATTCAAACTGATTCCATAGTCACTGGACCAGACTACGAGAGACATTGAGATGTTTAGCAGCATCAGCTTGGGACATCCCCACTTCCATCAATCCAATGGCTCACCACCTCAATGAATCAGGCAAACGACTTCTTCTGTGTATTGCCAACAAAACTGCTAATAACTATTGAAAATTTAGCACTCATGAACAAAGTTTTATGAAATCAAAATGGGAGGTTTTGCATTTCCATCAGAAGTGGCCATATGCCATATAAAAGAAAGATTTATTGCAAAACAGAAAATCTGATTTCTTGTACATCTGACTTTTAATTCAATGCCTTGAGATTAATTGACTCGTGAACATAATCATGTATATCTGAAATAGTGGTTTGTACAAAAGTTTTTTCATGTTTTATCAATGAGTTTTATTTCTATCAATATCGTTTAATTTTGAAAATCAAAGTAATTGTAGATTATTATTATGTTAATACATTAAAATGCATGTTACAACATTAACAATGCATGTTAAAGTAGTCTGGAATTAGTATGCAATTTTTGGGGGGGGGGTTGTTAATGATATAGTGTCATTTATGTCTTTTTAATGCATTTCAGCTTATTTTCAAATCTATTACTTTAAGCTATTTTGGTACAAACAGTTTATGATCATAAACTCCAATTTATGAAAACAAAATGTAAAAATTTACTGAAAATCTATCATCAATCTTGTAAATAGTTTTAAAAAAATATTTGGCATTTGGATGGCTTCTGAAAATGTGTTTAGGTTTATTTCAGCATTAAAAAATAAAATCAGATACTTGCATCGTATTTTCTGTGATGAATACCTTTAACTGCAATAAGTTATCTAAGGTATTAGAATAGTATTAGAATTGTAATCACATTTATGAAAGTTTGATTGTGTGCTGCTTCATTTATTTACCTGTTATTTTTATATGTAATTTATTTCAGGTGGTTCTGTTTGTAAAAGTGCTGTAGATGAACCATGGTTTAATGATGTTCTTTCCCAGCTGAAAGACAGATATACTCGGGAAATGCTTCGGTTTTCTTCATATCCCAAAGCTGTTGAAAAGGTTTCGCAATTGTTTTTAGTTTAATTTTTATTGGTAATATTAAATTTAAATATTTAAAAAATTTGTTAGATGCATTATTTTGATCAATTTTTTATTTAAATTTATCATTTGTGTATAATGGCTTAGGAAAAGTTTATTGAATGGTTTTATTTTTACAGAGTACCTGGGTGAAAACAGTGACATGTCGCTGGTATAATAATAATAGTTGGGTAACTTGTCTGCTGGAATTACTTCAGTGTGAAAATGTTAATAAAAGTACTTTGACTTGTCATCACAAAAAGGATCAGGTAGAAATGGATTTCGATACCTTATTATGATTATATGTGTTTTATGTTATTAAATTCAAAATACATTGTGAGCCAAAAGTCAGTTTAGCATTTAAAAATTAAATAATGTATTTACTTATAATTATTTAATAATTTTCTTTTTAACATTATAATGTACCCATATTGGAGATTTGTTTGTCCTAAACACAAAAGATAACATCTTTTAAGTGATCCCCCTTTTTCCCTTGACAAAGGCGAGTTCTTTTTGTGGCACCCTCCATAACTGCTTACAAAGTGATTCTGTTTATCATTCGAATTTCCCAATGAATATAGTCCTTCAGCTCACCAGATTTCTGGGCTTTTGCTGAGCTGAAAAGCAATATTTGTAGGGAAATTCAAATGGTTAACACACTTTGCAAGCAGTCGTGGAGAGTGCCATAGAAATAACTTGCCTTTGTGAAGAGGAATTTGGGGTTATTTAAAAGATGTTATCTTTCATTTTAAGGCCAAATAAATGTCCTAGATATAAGCAACTAAACTGAAAGTTGAGTTAAAATCACTAATTACTTGACTAGCTAAAATAAATAACCCCCCACAGATAGCATATTTAAAAGGTTCATTTTGACCTCCTGAATCTTTGTCTCCTCTTCGTATCTAAGAATCAGCAAGACGGAGATCATCCTTACTGTCTCATAGAAGTACTAGTCATTAAGTCTGCTTAATGGATACTAAAGGATTTACTTGCGTGTTGTCATCTGCAGTTGCATAATCAGTTTTGAGATTATCAGATGCTGAACGTTTGCTAATCAGTGTCTATCATCTTCAATCTTAGATATAAATCATTATATCATACCATATAACCTTCTTAGAGAAGCTTTAGAGATCATCCTTGATGTTTGCGCGGTCAGCAAATTTCTTGGAAATACGTGGAGCAACATATGCTCAGTCAGAAGATTTCATACATTAGGGATAGCTGTAAAGTTGATTACTGAAAATCTCATAAAGCCCAGTCATTTTGAGTCCAACCCTGATATTGTTGACTGTTTGTTGGTGTTGCTGGAAGTATATGAAGTATATCATTTGTTTCCTTGTATAAAGATCTTACTCATTAAATCTTTTAAATGGAATGTTGACCAGTTGCTTTTCTTGCATAAAAGCTATTCTTTTAAGTATTCTAATATTCTATCATTGAGTGAATTGTTAATCTCACTTGTGAGTTTCTAGTTTGGGGGGAGGAATTTCAAAGTCACAAAGAGTATCTTGCCACTAAAAATAATATCTTAAAGTATATATTTTTATTAAAAGATTGACTATTCAAGTCAAATTTATTGATTCTCTTTTTACCCAAGACAAGATTATTTTTTATATTCTTTGAAAAAGTTCTAATTCTGATCATCCCCCCCCCAATTCAATTTTAACTAATAATAAACTCCATTCTTTCAAAAATACATCTCATTTTTGATTTAGGTATCGAAAATACAGTGTTGATATGTAAGGAAGAAATTATTATAGTTATGGTCCAGTTCAAATTGCAGAATGTAAATAAACTGGTATCTTGTGGACAACTAAAGCAGTTATAACTATTATAATCTAATGCAGCATGGAGAGAAAAAAACATTAGTTACATCTTTAGTTTTGATTTGTGTAGTTTTATCGGACTCTCAAAGTTCATCTGTTACATCTTATCTGTGATATATCAGTCATTGTACAATCTGGACTAAATATGTTCAATAGGAAATAATCACATAATGGCACATTTATCACAAATAATATGCATAAATATGACAATTAATCAAGATTAAGTTTAATTATTTGAAGATGGAGCATGCAAGAGATATATGCTTTAGGAGAGGAATACCTTCATGAAAAATTTAAGGGTGGTGTAAGAATGTTTTCAACTTCATGTCAAGTCTCGCATAAATAGAGAGAAAAACTGGGCAATTATTGTGAAATATATGTCACCTTCAATGTTTATCAGATGCATAAGACTTGAAGGGGGGAAAACCCACTATGTTTTGAGAAAATTGAACCATTATGTCAATCTAAGAATTATTGAATGTTGTGTTGGACATGAGGTCATCTGTTATTTTATTGGTAATTGGTCCAGATAGGCTCTAAAGATAAGATACAACCATAGGCCCCCAGTGTCTCTGAGATATAACAGAGGCTATTGACTGTATGAAGATTGCTAACAATGTGCAAATGTGAATGGAAATCTTTGGTAATTCATGTCAGGTACTTGACCAATATGGTCATGTAAACATAGAAGTCATTCAATCTGTTATCATAATGCTGTCAGACGCAGATGCAATCATCTTGATGCTGCAGAAAAAAGCAGAATTTATCTCAAAACATGTCATACCATTTTTTATTCATTTATGATGTTATAACTACTACTGCTCTGACACACATCCATAATTTACTGTAAAAAGTAGACAAAACAATTAGTGCCTTGCAGATATTCCCTGATGCTGATGCAGATATCAAATTATATGTGCAGAAGCTAGTGTCTTTGCAATTAACTCTAATTCTTGAGTTTCAGCTCATGAAATCTGTAGCAGCTGTGTAAACAAGCTCTCATTCAGCAGTATGATGAGGCTACTGGGATCTTTGATCTTCTCTATCTACTCATTCTATATTTAGACTGCATTTCAGCTAACATAAGAACCAGTTTCTGTGAAGGCTAATCAGTTTTTTTTTTTTTTTTTTTTTTTTTTTGTTATGTAGAGCCCCATGATATACTGTGAACAATCTGCCAATATCAAACTGCAGTGTTTTTTTTTTTTTTTTTTTTTTTTTTTTTTTTTTTTTTTTCTGGCAGGTTTTATTTGGCAGTCATATTCAGAATGACGTTCTACAGATTACTGTTTGCTGTAACTTACCTCTGCCTCCATATGAATTCTGACAAGTAGAAAGGCAAGCTGTACTATATCGTTGCTTATTCCTTCGTTTTGCTGAACCCCACACTCTTTACCTGTAGATGCTACTCTAGGATTATAATTGACACTTCAACATTGAAATTAAAAAAAGTCATTCTTACCTTGTAGAGTCATTAGGTTTTTTTGAAGGAGACAGAAAAAGTGTACAGTGCCCTCGTCAGAACTCAAACCCCTGGACCTCTCGAATACACGTCGAGTGTGCTTCCAGTTACACCATGAAGGCACGTACAAAGGAGGGAGAAAATACCTTACATACTCCCTCTTTTAAAGAGTGACTGGAGATGAGGGGACTCAATCATCAAATCTGGGTGATGACGAATTATCGTCCACCACCTTTTAGGCCAAGTGCCACTGTATGTTATTTTGAAGCTGGAGAGGTGAAAAATATGCAGTGCCTTTTCTGGGACTCGAACCCTGGACCTCTCAAATACATGTCAAGTATGCTTCCAATTACACTATGAAGGCATGGGAAAAGGAGGGAGAAAATACCTTCTCTTAGCCTTCCTAAAAGAGGGAGAGTGAACATAAACTATAAAAAAGAAGACAAAGTAATAAAAATCTCTTCTTTGTTGAAAAGTCTAGTATAGTTTCTAGGGTTGTGAAGCATTTGCACAAGTCACAGGCGGTATTTTAATCTAAGCATGGATAGTTATCAAGTAAGTTACAAGTATCCCTATTAATATGGTTGTTGAAATATTTGATGAACATAACTTAAAATATGTGGGTATAAAAACAATGGCAATACTTAACTGTTGTTAAAAATTAAAAACAGTATATTTTCCCCCATGAAGATCTTGAAAGTGTAGTAAAGACCTGTTTGTTTTACAGCTCTAAACGAATTAAAAACTTTCTATTCTGTTAAAATAAATTTAATTATTTTATGTAAATTAATAATAATTTTCATATTTTTTTGATGAATTTGATGATTTTTTTCTTCTGCTCTGATAAACATAATTATTTGATTTCAGTTACCAACAGTTAATCTCTGTTCTTACTTCTCATTTATATTTACGTGTATTTATAGGAAATTTCATTTAATTAGGTTGTGATTCAGTTAACCCATATCACATGTGTAGCGTGCCTTCCTGATTGGAATAAAAATGTTTTAGCAATTCATACAGCCAAAAGAACTAGCAAAGGTTCACCATACAAATTTTCTTTTACTTCTAATGATGATTTAGAAGAATGGGTAAGCTATTCAGATGCAGTTTATTTAATTAATCAGTATTTAGTTGGGGAATGTATAAATTGAATAATTGATGAAAGGTTTATAAAAATGTTATAAATGTAGAAACTGAGAAGTAAACTTCTCATTTCCAGTTATTATAATGTGTTTGAGATTAAATATAATGATATTTAAATATTCATTATCTTTTTTATTGTATATACTTTCTCTGTTGCATTCTATTGTTTACTTCACAATTTGCTCTATTATTCTATCATTTGCTTTGCATTATTTTGTAAAGTATCATTCAAATTTCTAACCAGTTATTTTATTTATTTTATGTTAATATGATCTTCTATCGATCTCGTTTCTATTTCCATACTGTAATGTAAATTTTTAGCTCACACAATATTCAAATGACGTAGAAAATGGAGAGTATTTAAAGGAAGGTTTTAGAGTGTAAAATCAGAGTGTGTTCTGCCTGCTTGAAGGCCATGTTGCTAAATTTGATACTCTCATGATTAGTATTTTGCAGGCTTGAGTTATTCTTGCTATTAAGCTTGTTTACAACAACTTCAGAGCCAGCAGCGCGATATGGGCATTGTGAAACTGTTGGGTTATAATTAGTTTTAGTTCATCCGTTGTCTTTAATTTAGGCCTTTATTGTTGGTTTCTGTAAGCATGAGTTGGTGTCAACTATTAAACTTTATCTGAGTTAATAAAAGGGTCTTTTATGCTCTTTCTCTGTCTCTCTGATACTTACAAGACATAGTGATAATTCACAGATTGTATTTTGGAGTTTTGGTCTAATTTTATGCTATCTGAGAAGACCAAACTCTACAGTTTACTTACGGATTAGTAAGCAAACTTAGAAACTGTGAAGTAAATCATTTCCAATTATTGGTTTCATAAAACGTGTATTTAGAAATTAAATTTAATAGTGTTAAAATAATCATTGTTTTTTTCTATTGTATATACTCACTCTATTGCAATCTATTATTTGTTTAGAATATTATATATTAAAATAATTTGAGTCTTTTTATTGTATATACAGTCAAAAGTCATTAATCCGGACTCGTTGGAACTTCGGCGATTCCGGATTATCGATTTTTCCGGATTATAGATCATCAGTTTAAATCGCGTAAGATGGCATGCAGAAATTCTAAAATTAAAAATATGAAACCGTAATTTATGAAATAAAGAACAATTATGATCTAAAGGGTATCAAAATTTACAAAAAAAAGCTTAATATTTATTTGTTTACTTTATTAAACTTTTCTTTCAATGTAAGTTGTTTAAGTTGCTTCGTTTTATGTGATAATACTTTCTCTTTAATTCTATAAACAGACATAATTTTTTGTTCAGTTACAAAGTTCCGCTGTTCAAGTCCCGTTAATTGCTGTGCCCAGAATACTGACTAACTTGTCAATCGAAATTTTTTCGTTTTCACTAACCTCTCTGTCACATTCTTCATGTCTTTATCCATTTTTTGCAGCAATTCGACTTTTTGTTTGATGGACATCGAAACATACTTTCGCTTTGTAGATCCTTTACAAATTAGTAAATATAGATTCGGAAATTCTATTTGACATAATCAAAAGTTCAAGTTTACTTTTAGAAAATTGCTCTTACAGTCTGCAAAAAATAATAAGCCGGATCCAATTCGAAGATTAAGGAAGAACGCAATCATCAACATTAACTGAAATAGATAATTTTAGATTATACCGTCCGTTATACATAAAACGTGCACGCGAAAACGTATTCTGCGCTTGCGCACACGCAAATGTGCAGTCGTAAGAGGTCTTACACGCATGCAACGCCTATGCGCATGTGTCAACGCGGCGCATGCGCAGAAAGTTTTTAGCTTTGAGGTCTGGATTATAGATCATTCTGCATTATGGGTGTCCGAATTAACAACTTTTGACTTTACTCACTGTATTGCATTCTATCATTTCTATCATTCATTCTATCATGCATCGAATATTATATACATATATTTTTTAGTTATCTACCTTAAATGCATCCTGTCGTAATGTGAACAGTTTACCATGGATCCCTGATAAAAAATCCATATGGTCACTTACAGTCACTGGTGATGTATATGTTTACTGTGCCAATTCTGCTGACATGGAAAAGCCAATAGCTATGTAAGTCCTCTCCCCTTTTTTGGTTTTGTTTCCACTTGCAGTTTTTTTTTTTTTTTTAATCTTCCAGCACGCGCGCATCGTATTTTTTATGGACGTTCCTTATTTTACTGTTTTTGCCACGAAAAACAACAGAAATGAGTGAATATTGATAATAAAATTTGTTAAGAAATAAAATATTCTTATTATTATTTCAAAGTACAAATGATATCACATTCAAATATAAGTAAATTATTTTTAAGTTCTTATGTTAGTGAGATGGAAATGCAGTAATGTATTTCATTATAGAAAATTTTGAATTTATTATTTAATAATTATATTTTAAAATCGAACCTAATTTTAATATTCATCAAAGACAAGTATAGACAATAAAAAAGGAAATCACCTTGGTAGGAAAAAACGTAAGTTTAGCATTACTTACTTTTTCAAGGAAATTCACTTCTTACTGGTTACAAAAACGCACTTTAAACTAGCTTTAATGTTTTTATTTGTTTCTAAAATATAGAAATAAAAGAAAATAAGTAATGGAAATTGTTCTTTCCATCGAAAAGTTTCCTAATCTTCCTTTTCTTCATCAGATAATTCTTGAAGAATGCGAGCAAAATCAGCTGGTTGCACATATTTTTTGGCCATGGAAACCGATATAACATTTACAGAGCCAAACGTATTCAAATTAAAATAATACACGGCAATTAATAACACAAAATTACAAAATATTTGAGGAAAAAATATTTTCCGAATGTTCCCGCACGACCACGCGTGTCGTAACTTTAACGAAAAAATAGCCACGTAGCACAAAAACAATGAAAAAAAAAGGTCAAATGACTTCCTGTTGGCACATTCCATGATGTGGGAAAGGGTAGAAAGGAGGAATAGAAATGACCTTCAGACGTCTCAGCTTCGATATGCAAAAAATGTGCATTAAAAACTGAATTTGTCATAAATTTTGCACATATTCGCATGCTGGAAGGTTAATGTGAACTAATATCATTCAATTAAGCAGAAATCTTAGAACTAAGGAAGCTTTGTTTAAAGAGTTTTCATATTTCAATTAAATCATGATGTATATTCATTAAGATATGTGTGTTTGGAATGCATTTTAAAGATTAGATATTTACTGAAATTAGTATGAAGTGAAATAATTTTTTTCTATATTTTCTGTTCTGTTACAATAACGTGTAATCTTTGTTTAATGTAATTTTATGGTAAATAAAAATTTGTAATTGCTATTAAATGCAAATATTTGAAAAATTAAAATGGTTTTGCACATTTTTTCTAATATTTTTGGCTGATGTGAAACTGTCATGCATTCTAATTTTGGTACATAAGCAAATTATCAAACTGTGTTTTTATTATTATTATTATTTTGCAAAATTATTAAATTTAACTAGTTTGTTAATAAAAAAGAAAAAGAAAAAAAGGAGGGGAAGAAAGTCTTTCAGTTAGTTTGTCATTTATCCTAATTGTATCATCTGCTCTCTCAAAATTCTGTTTTCTTCTTTTTTAGTGCAGAACTATGTTGAGTTGCAGGAATCCTGGAAACATGCTCGGACATCATGATAGATAGGTTCTCCTAACAATATAAAATTTTAGGAAAATCTAAAATAATTCAAAAGAAAAAAAAAAAAAAAAAGGAAATATCATTCTTCTTTCTCTCTCGCTAGATTGTCTTTATGAGCTCCCTAGGAAAAAGAGAAAAACGTCTTTTCTTCAGCATCTTAAATACTAATAAGTCTTAAGGAGTGTGTCCAAAAAAAACTTTGCAATGGAAAGAAAGGGAAAAAAAAAAATATCTTGATAAATCTTATGTGTGTAGAAAAAGTGTATGGAAAGAGAAGGAAAACTTTTGTATCAATTAAAAGAAATAAGTTAATAGAAAATAATAATAAATCATATAAAGAAAGGCATATGCATCAGAAAACAGAGGCTTTAAAATGTTCTGAGTCTATTTTAGCTGTAATAGTTCCAAGTAAAGAAAAAGTAAGCTTGGAAAAATTCATGGTTTCATTATGTCAGCAGCTGTATTCAACATTCTTTACTTCATAATGGATATTTGCTTAGCCCTTGTGATTTCATAGGGTCTAAAAAATTTTTGATAAAGTTTCATTCTAGTTCCAAGTAGGGTTTATTTGAAGAGCTGCTATATCAAGAACTTGCTGTATAATTGATTGCTTATGGTGTTTGTTATAGTGTCATCTGTTTTCTTGTGGAATATTGAGGATGCTATTTTTCACTTCATCTTCCAATCATTCTTGTCTTCTTCTTCTTCTTTTATTGTTTAATTTTAATTTTTATTTTTCGTCAAATGGACTGGAAGAATGCTTCTCTTTATTTAGTTCTTTAATTTTTATATTTTCTTTATTTTTAATTTTTATGCCAAAAAGTAATGCAAATGGTATGAAGGTAGTGGTTTGAGATATTGTGCTACTTATGGTTTTTTTAATAGGAGCAATGTGTTTAAATATTTGGCAGGTTCTGTATTGTTGTTGATTTATCAGATTTAGTAGATACAGCTGATTTAGCAAAATAAAGCCAAAGAAACTCTGAGAAACCGTGGACAGCTGTATATTTGTGATTGTTGGCACTAGTCCCAAAAAGTCTGTATCATAAGTATTCAAGTTGTAAATTGCCTTTTGGAATTGGGTGAAGAAAACCTTCTGCCATACCAGATTTTTTGGAAGAGAGAATGCAAGGGATGCAGTTCAAAATGATTTTTTGAACAACTGTAGACAAATTAGGAATATAATAATCACATTTAATAATGATTTCCATTTTAGAAGCAGAGAAATGAAGCACAACTAACAATTCCTGACTTTAACTGTTATATAGAATACTGTTCTTTACAGTGTAGATTTAAATGGGTTTTTCCTTAAGCTTGCTTGATTCCAATGATGAATTCGTGGTTCATTTGTGTATTAATAGTCTTTTAAGTCACATTGTCATAAAAATTAACATAACAGGAAAGCAATTTAAAGCATCTACTGCTTTCATAAAATGCCTAGATTGATATTTAATCGTGTAATTAATAACCTCAAGGGAAAATCCTCATTGAGTAATTATAAGTGTTATATCTTTTTTAGACATTTTTTTTTCAAAAGTAAAACAATGTATAACAATTTAAGTAATTAAAAAGTAGAAACTATAGTATAATTAAATTGCTTATAAATAAGCAACTATAGTTATAATTTTAAGGATAATTGAAGATCTTATGCCATGAAGGGTAATGTGCTTAGAAGTGGCTATTTGCCAGGCCATGTGAAATATAAACGTCTTGTATCTTGTGTAATAGCAACACTTCTGAAATTTTATGACTTGGAAATACTACTTGTAAGATACTATAATGGCATCCCTGTCCCCTGATCCCCCCCATAAAAAAATTTGAAATTCTGTTTTAATCCTTTCACAGTGAAGTCACCCATATCGCCTGTGCATTCAGATGTCGTCAAGGTGCCCGAATGTCTGCATCCATTTTCTCCTGGTGCTTTTCTCCATCACATTATTGCATAGCTCATTGGTTTTATGAGTTGTTAAACAACATGCCAGTTATTCTTTTCATCTGACTTAAGTAGCTCTGTTATTTGAATGTACATAGTTCAACGAATGCCAACCTTTTTTTTTTTTTTTTTTTTTGGTACAAGTAAAATCAAATAGTAAAACGCTAAGTAATCCAAATGCAAGAGCGAGGGGACAGAGCACCTTCACGCTCAGAGACTCTCTCACTTCTCTCCCAGCATCAAAATGTTTTATTTATTTATTTATTTATTTATTTTGTGTGTGTGTTCTGTATGTAATCTTTGCTGAAATAGTATACAATAAACAAAAGCAAATGTTTCTTTCTCATATTTCAGTAAATGTATATTTAGTGTGTGGGGGGGGGAAGCAGTTATGCAAGTGAGCTGTGATCTGTCAGGTTAATTAGTATTCCATTATCTGGTTTTACTGTCTTCCACTATCTGACCACTGGTTGCTGCTTTAATTTGAGAAGGAATTCAAATTTAAATTATGGCTTGGCAGCATGTGGATTTTTCTGAAGTAATTATGTACACCTAAATAAATCAAAATTAAATTTAGTTAAAAAAGTTTTTTTTATTAATAAAGCAGTTTTCCAAATTGCAGAGATTTATTAAATTTATACTATTCAGTTTTAAATATTTAAATCCTTACAGTGGCGTAGCTAGGTTGGGGCAAGGGGGGACAACTGTCCCTGGGCGCAGCATCCAGGCGGCGCCAAATTGATGCTACGGAATTTTTTAATGAAATGTTTTTCATTCTTGGCACACAGAAAGGGGCGCAAATTCTTCAGTTGTCCTCGAGCGCTGGAATCCTAGCTGCGCCACTGAATCCTTACTTGAAGATTTACTTTCAAGCAATTCACTGTTATCTCCACTGAGAGTTTCAGATTATATATATATATATATATTGCACCATTAATGTGTTTTTTCATTTGCATTTTCAAACGGACGCGTTGGAAAGTGAAACAGAGAATTGAGACTAAAATTTTTGACTAACTTTTTTCAGTTAATTTTCAAGAAGTTTCGTGTACAGTTTCAATTGTCTATTTTGACGAAACGTGATATGGAATTAGGTGGATTCGAAAATTATTATAAATTTTCCCTGAAGAGTCAATAATGAGATTCGAATTGGGCTAATTTACCATTTACTGCTTGTTTGTTTTTGTATTTTTGCTTAAGTCTTATGTCACACTTTTATTCTATTGTTTAAAGCTTGCCTTACATTGATCAACATGTTACTTCCAATTAGATTTGAGTTTTTAATACGCTTTTTATTTGTAAATTTTCTAGTGATAATATTGTTTATTTAGTATTTACACTTTTCATTGCACTTTATATTACTTATGTTAAAAATTTTTTCACCAGAACCACAGTGTCAAAGCAACTTTTTAGTGGAAGCATTAAGAATATTCTTTTTACCTTGTTTTCTAATTTTTGCAGCTCAATGTGCAAAATTCTTGACAACAAAGGCCTTTTTTAGTTTGTTCTCCTTTCTTTAATTATATATATATATATATATAAAGTCAAGCGTGGAGGAAAATATTTTTTTTAAAACAAGTTAGGAGAAATTTATGTTGTTTTTAAACATTTAAATATTCTAATTCAGAAGACAAACAACAAAAATCAGCGTTATATTTACAAAACGCTGATTTTTGTTGTTTATCTTCTGAATTAGTATTTATTCGGCGTGTTATTGTGTCTTAATTATTTAAATATTCGTTGAGCATCACCTATTGAAGTTGACTTTGACATAGAACAGCAGTTCTCAACATTTTGACTACGCGCACCATCTAAACAAAAATTGAAAAACTTTAGTACCACCACTACATTTTACAATAATTATTTTTCAATTTCTCAATAGAGATAGTTAAAAAATATATATTGCCATTTACACTATAAGGATTATCCTAATTTATCTAACAGTTAAATTTTAAGTTACTTTTCTATCTCTTTTTAATTTCAAGCTTACAGCTTCTGGCCAGAACATATTTTTAGAATCGTGTTTGAATGCATATGAGGAGAAGTATTTAACTGTTAAGTTCTGCTGACTGTTTTTCATTGTGAGATAAAATTTAAAGTACATTTGAACAAATTGGACTTCTAATCCAATTTTCTGTATCATAATCCTCCAAAAAATACATGTTGAAATTATTTATCTATGAAAAACAATGCTTTTTACTGTCGGTTCCTAATTCTTCTTTAATTTTCAAATTATTTTTGGTTAGAAAACTTTATGAGAGTGGTAAAAAGCCTAAAATATTATTATCCAGTTCTTTGATTATTATTATCCAGTTATTTGATTATTAAAATATTATTATCCAGTTCTTTGATTTGAGTTTTTTTTTTTTTTTTTTTTATCTTTACAATTATTTTATCCCTAATGCTAAACAAATGAACAATTTGTTCTTGTAATCCTAAATTTAATCCATTTAACTTTCCAAAGATATCAGCTAAATATGCAAAACATGCCAACCATAATTCATTAAATAAGCATTTTTGCAATTAAAATTTTGAATCGCAGAGGAAAATTCAAATTTCTGATCGAAATTCAAAAAGACGATTTAAAACTTTGACTTTGGATAACTATATTACTTCAAAATATATAACAAAAGTGTTTCATGTTACTGTCCATCTTTTAGCATAAAATAGTAAATATTCTTGAATTTAAAGCTTGGTTTTTAATAAAATTAACAATTTTCACAGCTTGATTGAAAATGATTTTCAGATTTTTGGAGATTGTTTTGGCTACTAAAGCTTCACAATGAATGGAGCAGTGTGTAACTTTAGTTTCAGGTGCAACTTTCATTATTTGAGAAATAATACTGGAATGTTTTTCTGTTAAAGCTCGAGCTCCATCACTGTATTCGGCAATGCACTTATTCCAAAGAATATCATTCTTAGACATAAAACTGTCAGTTGAAAATTTTGTTTGCAGTTGTATCATGAAGAGATTCACAAAATACTCTTCTGCAATTCGTTTATCGTCTTTGAATCGTACGTAAACTAATAATTGAACAAAGTTCATTATATCAGTACTTTCATCCAACTGCAAAGCGGAATACTCACTGTGTTTTATTTTTTGAATAAGTGTGTCTTTTATGGAATTTGCCATTTCTTGAATTCCTTGACTTATGTATCATTTGATAATGGGATATTATTAAGTTCATTAGCCAATTTTTTGTTGAATGATGTTAAAGCGATATCTTTAGCTGCTGGTCATAAGATTTTCTGCAATAGTGCGAGCCTGTCCAGTTTTGGCAAGTCTTGGGCTTACTAGGTAAGTGGCTTCCAAAGCTTTTTCACTTTAACAAAACCCTTCATTACTTGTTTACTATTTTTCAGCTCCGATAAATTCTTCTTAAAATATTCTTCAGATTTATGCTTTATATTGGCATGCTTAGATTCAAAATGTCTTTTAAAAAAATGGCGGTTTCATACTTTGTTTGGATGCTAGTTCACTGCAAACAAGACATTGAGGTAGAGGGTCCATTTCAAGTAAACCCAAATGATTTATCATTATTATGAATAAAGCAAAGTTATTTATAATTTTCATTATATTTTCTATAAACAATTTTTCTTTTCAATATTCTTAGTGCTAGTAGATTGTCTTGAATCTATCACCTGCGAATCATTATTTTTCCGCTCAGTCAAACTTAGCCATTTTCCCATTTTGAAAATCTAGGTTTGCTTTATTATTTTTTCATATATATTTAAATGCAAAATATGTTATGAATTCTTTAAAAATAAATGATACTTTCAAATCGCATAGAAAAGTAAGGAATACAAAGCAATAAGAAGACAAAATACCTGCTGTCAGAGACAGAAAATCAAGATAAAAAATAATTCTAATTGAAAATAGAGCAATATGAGCCTGGAAATGGCAGCAACTTAAAGCATAGACATGCTAATAAATCGATCAACTCTAAAAGAATTAATGAGATACTAGTATCTTTTTACAGGAACTTATTTTTATTTCTTATTAAATACTACATCCATTTCTATTACTCTTTTTAAAACATCATTTATGACAAATTTTGTTATGTCTATGGCTAAGAGCATATTTGTGAAAATAAAAACAGATTATTTTGCTCAAGTCTATGAATGGCTTTTGATCTCGAACAAAGCTCAGATCGCGTAAATTTACGAGTGTTAGCGGAAAAAGTTAACAGGATATTAGGGTATTAATTTTTGAATTGATTAGTTAAAAATATTTTGTTTCTTTTGCGTACCACCTATTTTTCTCTTGCATACCCCCAGCTGAGAATCCTTGGCATAGAAGTGTATGTCAGTGAGATTTCATTATTTCTGCTCAAGAGGTTAATTGCATATATTTGTGTTTGAAATTTCTCGTCTGTCGATTTAGTTATTAAAATTAAATTAGTTTATATGATCCTATATTCATTATTATTATTATTATTTAACTTTGAATACTTTTTCTTATATTGCTTAGGAAATGGAGCCTTCTTGGTGGTGGTCATTTACGATTAGTTGAGACCTGTCCATTTGGTGTTACTTGGGGCCTAGGTTATAATTGTACAGCTTGGGTTTATAGTGGTGGATTTGGAGGAGGACCATATCATGGTAAGTTTTAATTTGTAGTAAGTCATAAACTTGTTTTGACAAGAAATTATCTGTGAGAAACTTGAATAGTATATAAGTGATTGAAATGTCTTTTCTTCTTTACCATATGAGAGCAAAAGATGTAAATTGTAAACATTTTGAATTATCTGATATGTAAAACAGAATTTGCTTACACCATATTTTGTCTTTAAAAAAAAGAAAAGAAAAATGGGAGGAGAGCAACCTAAATCTTCAGTCTTGTGTCTCCGGTACTTAAGAAGCTTTCCCATTTTAAGTATTTTTATGCATTACACTCTGAAGAGCAAGGTGACTTTGACAAAATGTGATTATGTTGCACAACGCAACCTTTAGTAATTTCTGTATGAGTAAGATCAAATAAACAGCTACAGCAGTTTCTTTTTAATCAGCGAAATGTGTAATTCTTAATGCTTTGTATATAAAATGTTTAGTTGGTGTGTTAATTATTCCTTCCACTTAAAATGCAATTTTTTAAAAAATGGTGGTAAATATTTCCCATTTTAAGTATTTTTTGCATTACACTCTGAAGAGCAAGGTGACTTTGACAAAATGTGATTATGTTGCACAACGCAACCTTTAGTAATTTCTGTATGAGTAAGATCAAATAAACAGCTACAGCAGTTTCTTTTTAATCAGCGAAATGTGTAATTCTTAATGCTTTGTATATAAAATGTTTAGTTGGTGTGTTAATTATTCCTTCCACTTAAAATGCAATTTTTTAAAAAATGGTGGTAAATATTTAGGCTCCACTGGCATTTCATCTTTCCTTTTGTGCTATTCATTTGTGATTGCTTCTTTTCATCTTTCCTCTTCAACTGCTTCTGTGTGCAGTTGCTTTTTTCTTGCATTTATTATTGTTTGCAAAACTGTATGCGTAATTCTTTGCTATTGAGAATAGTATTCTTGAAAACTGTAACTTTGAAATGTGGTTACATATCTAAATGTAAATTATCAGCTTAAGTTTTTAAATATTCCTTAAGATCTTTTACTATATAAAAAATTTTGGACTAATTTGAAATTAATTAACTTTCAAATTAGAATCAAAATCTAAATTAACTGGCTATCATTGAAGAATATGGCATAAAATTCAGAACATCTGAATAGCATATTTTCATTTCATATTCTGAGACAAAATTTGAAACACCTGAATAGCTTACTGTTGTTTTGTATTATTTCACAAAATTCAGAACAGCTTACCGCTTAAAAGCATATATGGCATGATTTGTCTAGGGGTATTTTTCGTAGCGATGTGCCAGTCTGTGCATCAACAACATATATTTTTACTCAAGAGAAACAATTGTAACGTAAACACATATTTTTACAAAAGAAAATGTGCAGGCCTGTGCCTCTTTACATCACATGATTTTCTTTTAGAAATGCTGCCAAGAAATTTGAGAGAAATATGATGGCTAATGCTTTATATATATGTTTTCTTGTTCATGCACAATTATTTATATTTGTTCTTTGATTTTTTTTCCAAAAAATAAAATGTTTAATTATAATTCTAAAAACAGATATTTCTGTTGGAATACAAGAATTCTGTAAAGAGAAGCATACGTCAAAATTAGTTTTTTGTTCTCTTTCTTTTTAATATTTTTTATTGGAATCAATAAGAATCCCAAAACTTAATTTATTTATTTGTCAAATGTCAGGTACATTAGCCAAATGTTCCACTGTCATTGGCCGTCCACTATTACATAAAAATCACACAATGGCAAATCAGCTAGTCCAATGGGAAATAAATGATTCTGTAGATAGTCATGCTCCATCAATAGTCTAAAAGATGCAACCACAGCTATTCGCGAGTGGTCAGGAACAAAAGCTGGGTTTGTTGAGAGAACACTCCAAGGCTTGCCATCACAAGCCCGAGTGGCAAAATCTCTAAAAGTCTGTTGATATGTTAGCAATGTCAGAAGCTTAATAGAATGGAGGCTTGAACTCATTTTTGACTTTTGGAGAACTGTAACCCCCTTTTTGCAAGCATATCCACCATCTTATTCCCATAAATACCGCAGTGCCCAAAACTTAATTAAGAAACACTTTTTTTTATTTTATATTGATATTATTCATAATTTTCAGTTCTATTCAAGATAATTATTCTGTTGCTTAAAGTTTTCTTTTGTTTAAACAGGAGCACCTGGGTGCAATACTGCTGTTGGTCCCATGTCTGATGTCAGATGTTTGTACATTTATGAAAATCAAAGGTGGAATCCCTTGTCAGGTTTTACTGCTAAAGGCTTGCCTACTGATCGCTACATGTGGAGCGATCAAACAGGAAGGGTAGAATGTACAAAAGACAATACACATTTACCATCTGGTCATTGGCAGTGGGTAGGTGAAATCTCTCTACTTGTGAATAATTTAAAAAAAGATTTTCTAGAGTGCATATATCTTTTTGCAACAGAGTGCATTACTGGAAGGAGAGATGAAGAAAATAATGTTATTATATAATTGTTTATTGTTGATTACTAAGCATTCTATGCTTATTATTTTCATTTTAAAAGACTTTCAAACATAATGACCTTCAATTTGCAGTTTTATTTAAATGTTTGATAATAATAACATTTATATGGCTCTTTGTTTTAGATTTCTGACTGGTGTATAGATTATAAAACTCCTGGGGGAGTAGATAATGAAGGTTGGCAGTATGCTACAGATTTCCCAAGGTCATATCATGGGTATAAGCGTTTCACAGATTATGTTAGGAGGAGGAGGTGGTATAGGTAATATGTTTTCTCCATCCCTTTTGCAAACAAACATTTTCCCTAATTCTGCAGTTATGTATAAAAATGTACCTTTTTACACTCCAGTCAGACTTTTATATCAAATAATATTTTACCCTATCGGATCTCTATTCATAACTATTATATTATTATATATAATCAATTCTTTTGTATCTTAAAAAGGAAAATTGTAAAATGTGAAATTGCATTAATTGTGGATTTTTATATTATCTTCAACTAAATATGCCAGTGACTCTTGACATTTTTCACTGCATTCTATTATATGAGTATTGTCCAATAGAAGTACAGTAAAAGCATAATCATCCGGAAAGCTCGGAAAATGCTGAATTCTAGGTAAATGAAAGTTCAAGATAGTTGAACATATAAAAACTGGAATTCACGATAGAAAAGCCAAATGAATGGAAGAAGTTTCTGGTATAAAATTGTAAAAATAGTCATCTTATTTGTTACCAGTATGAATATCAAAGGCCTTATAATATTTTTGGGGGGATGCATTTCAGATATGAAAGCCAACATATTTCGTAGGCCTTAAACATGAAAGCTGGCAGAGATGTTGCCAAACTTTTTCAACATATTGTTCTTACATAAATGTAGATATCAGTTACAGATGTAGCATATAAAATCTTAAATCATTTATCACCAGTTTTTCATATTCCATTATCACTGTTTATCAACTTTCAAATAAAGTCACATGCCATGCTTTTATCAATGCCAGAATCCTGCAACTTAGAAACTAACCTAATACATGCTATAGAAACTAACCTAATACATGCTCAGAAGCCAAACAACAAAAATCAGCGCCATACCTACAAAATTTTCACAGGACTAGTTTCGATGGTTTTACCGAACCATCATCTTCAGCTGCAAAACCGCAAATGAACAAGATAGGAAATAATGATTAGATAAGAAGGCCTGGACAAGAATAAGCAAGTGGCGCCATCTGTTGGTGAAACCAGAACTAAAACATAATTTCTCTAAAAGCCGAAGGCAAATTTGGATTGGAATTAGGATCGTTAACTAGAACAGAAAGATTTTTATGAATGTGAAATGCCTCTAGAAAATCCAGTTCTCCAATGGAAGATGTTTTTATAAGGGTAAGGAAAATAGGTTGCCATATATTAAGAAGTTTGCCAAGTGAATTATTCTTGGCGCAAACTGAAAAAAATTGCGCCAAGATAGATTTTTGAATTTCTCAGTAAATTTTGCTCCAAATTTTACAAAATTTAATATCTAGGCATAATTTGAGTCGTTCCACCGAAATTTGGAAAAAAAATTGGTATGTTATTTCAGAAAAAGTCCAATTTTTTTGTCAAAATACCTATGTTAAAACAATTATATATATAAATTTAATATATATATATCCTAAGTCGCGCTTTTGAGACATGGAAAACACAATTTGGTGTGGCGTATTTAATTATGGCAAAGCACACTAGGACTATCTGCCTAAGAGGAGGGATGCCTTTCGTGGAGGGCTTTCTAAGGGAAACTGGCTCGTATACACGTTACACATGGGGAAAACCACGAAAACACCCATGCAGCCAGCCCGTTCGCGGGATTCGAACCTCGGACCGAACTACCAGTGTTCAGCGACTTTACCGCTCGGCCGCTGGTGGGCGAAAACGCAATTTGAATTTTGTCAATCGGCCCAGTAGAACGGGAGATATAGAACTGCCTCCTCCTTTTGCGCAGTATATATCAAAGGCAATTAATTATGTATGATTTTACATATTTTTTCATTTCCATTATTACAGTTGATTCATGTATTACTTTTATGTGTTCCAGTAAGTAATACATTGTAAAATTCTATGTTTTCTAAAATTTTGATAAAATTCTGGCATGTTACAGGAAATGTAGATTAACTACTAGTGGCCCTTGGCAGCAACTGGGTAATACTCCTTTACTTGATGTATCATTCCAAGTTGATTCTTGCTGTGAAAATGATTCCATAGCAGTGTGGGCAGTAGCAATAAATGGTGATGTTCTGTATAGAGTTGGAGTATCTGAGAGTTGTCCCAAGGTAAATTATGAAAATGCATAGTATATAGAAATCTTGAGTTCTATATTATTTAACAAATTAATGGGCAGTGCATTACAAATAAAAATTTCAAAGTAACTTTTAATGCAGATGTAGCAGTTGACATGAAATGACTGATTGTTACTGCATGAAGTCTTAGTGAATGTATAAGTTTGTATTTATGGCTTACTTTGCATATATCATTGTAATTAATCTAAACTACCTTTGAGTTAAACTACCTTGCCACATTTGAAATATGCTTCAATGTAGTAGTAACAATGCACAAAGTGCATCTCCTCCTACTACTCTCTACTCCTCCGTCAACCTCCTCCTACATGTCTACCGGAACTTCGGAGAGCATTGCTTTTTGAGTGTAATGTAATATCCCCAAAGATCAGATCGATAATTTGATACTCAGCATGCCTAGGCGTTGTACGGACTGTATTGCATCGTCTGGGAGACATACAATGTATTAACAATCATACCAACCATGTAATATTGGTTTTTTGTAAATAGGTGTTTTTTTTTTTTTTTTTTTTTTTATTTGCTCCAAGGAGAAAAATTCGCTAATTTTTTTAATAATATCAAACATATAGCATCTTTTTTTGCTCTTTACCTTTTGTTTAATAAATAAGCTTTACGAATAAGTCAATATATTAATAAATAAATATTTTAAGTAAATATTACTGATAGGATAGAAAATGAGGTGGTGGTATGCAAGG
Organism: Stegodyphus dumicola; assembly: GCF_044657685.1. NCBI lineage: Eukaryota > Metazoa > Arthropoda > Arachnida > Araneae > Eresidae > Stegodyphus > Stegodyphus dumicola. Next base: position 222,370,105 of record NC_140773.1, on the reverse strand, counting down.
GCTGGAATAGCATTTAAAGCCTCTGGAACTGCTTTGAATATGATGAAAACAAAAGCTATTAGCTATAAGGTATTTTCTTACCATACTGTTGAATTGGTATGTATTCTTGAGTAGGAGTATTGGAAGAACTATTGGAAATCTCATTTCATTTTGCACCTCCCTACTGTGCTATATTACATTTCATGAGCATTATACATTCATCTGGAGACTTTTCAGTTCGATTTTTTTTATTATTATTTATTATCATAAATCTTTGTTTCATCCCTGTAAATGTGGCAGTTAAACATAACCTTAAATTATTAATTAATTTTAATGCATATCTTTCACTCTATATTTCTTTTGTCTCATGTCACTCTTTCATATTTGTCATTTTCTCAAGGAAACTTCACAAGTCACAGGTTAATTTTTGTTACACATTGCATCTTTTCCTAATTTTTTAAGACTGTGTAATATTTTTAATGATTTCTCAGTTGTGAATTTGAAAGCTTAATTATATGCAAAAAGGAATTGATTCATTTTTCATATCTGTATATTTATTATTTTCACAGGGAGAAAACTGGATTCATGTTCCCACTGAAAAATCATTTTGCTCAATATCTGTTGGGGGAGATGGAGCTGTATGGGCAATTGCTAAAGATGGTTCTGCTCAGTTACGACATGGTATCACATCATCCAAACCCACAGGTATTTTACTAAATCAGGAAAGTATTAAAACATTATAGTACAAGTTTTATCTGAAAAGTATATTTTCGCTGAATTTGCATTTTTATTTCAAATTTAAAATATTTTTCAAATAAAATTATGTCCTTTTTGTTCTAAATTAATTTCAGCATGTGTATTTGTTATATGTAATGTTCGGCAACCACATGAAAGCCTGCATAACAAAATCCCACAGAAAAAATATTATAGACATGATTGCCCACATGACATGTAGCACATAGATAAAGGCCCACATCTAAAAAAAAAAACTACACTGCTAAACACTCATCATGATAAAATCTCTCTCAGATATGTACACTACACATGAGCAATTAATTTTCCCATGTTTTCAATTTAAAAGCAAATTCTTATTTCAAAATATTATTACAATTCAGTATTTCAAAATAGAAATAAATTCTTAAAATTATGTATTTTGTTTCAATTTCTGTAAACTATATGTGTGTGTTGCAGCAATTTATGTGACATCCATAGTTTTAAATATTTTTCAACCATTCATCTGTCACTCCACATATGCATACATAATATTTATTATTATACTTAAAACCTTGAATATATTTCTGACAAGAGAAGAACATTGGGGATATTAGTCTTAAGCTTTCATTAAAATGAACAAAATTACATAGAGTATAAATTGCATGTAAATATACACTCATGTCCATAAATTAAGGATAATTCGGAGTCACACAGAAATCGAACTCTAAAATAAATATATCACCTGTAAAATCACTACATACATCTTCAAGAATCATATGCAAATTTCAGGAAGTAACCAGATAAGCATCACAATTTATAAACATCACAATGACGAGTGTGTAAGAGAGTGATATATAAGGAATACAGGCAAAGAAGTAAAATTGTTCGCAGGTGCTTTATAAGCATTTCAGTGCAATAACCGAATAGTTATGACACAAAGGACACATTTGGATGATTTTTTACATGGTAGAATTATCGGCCGTCTGGAATGTGGGCGTACTCAACTGGAAGTATCAGACGAACTTGGAATTGCCAGAGTGTCATCTCCAGGCTTTGGCAACGATTCCAAGATGATAGTAATGTGAGTAGACGTTACAGACAGGTCGCCCCAGAGATACAATGCCGAATGAGGACAGGTATTTGGCAGTTACTGCCAAAAGAAACAGGCAGAGCACAGCCTCAGACCTGTCTCATCAGCTGTCTTCAGCCACTGGTACGACAATTTCAAGGCAGACTGTATACAAACGCTTAGGGCAGATTGGTCTATATGCTCGTAGACCTGTCAGATGTGTTCCACTTACTGCAACTCACTGTCGCCTGCGGTTAGCCTGGAGTAGAGAGCATGCATTGTGAACACTGCAACAGTGGGCTTGTGTGATGTTTTCCGACGAGTCCAGGTTTAGCTTCCAGTTGTCATTGAACGACACCGTTACGGTGGTGCAGGAGTGCTCGTTTGGGGTGGAATTATTCTGGGTTCCAGAAATGACCTGCATGTTCAAATTGGAACCATGACAAGCCAAATCTGTCAGGACGTCATTCTGAAACAACATGTGCGTTTGTTTCGGGGTGCCATGGGCGCACAATTTGTGTTTATGGATGACAACGCCTGTCCTCACCGTGCAAACATCGTAAGCGAATGCCTTCAATCAGAGGATATCAACGGTATGGACTGGCCAGCATTCTCACCGGACTTGAATCCAGTAGAGAACGTGTGGGACATGCTTGGCCGACGAGTTACAGCCCGTCAACCGCCTCCTACATGTCTACCGGAACTTCGGAGAGCATTGCTTTTTGAGTGTAATGTAATATCCCCCAAGATCAGATCGATAATTTGATACTCAGCATGCCTAGGCGTTGTACGGACTGTATTGCATCGTCTGGGAGACATACAATGTATTAACAATCATACCAACCATGTAATATTGGTTTTTTGTAAATAGGTTTTTTTTTTTTTTTTTTTTAATTTTTTTTTATTTGCTCCAAGGAGAAAAATTCACTAATTTTTTTAATAATATCAAACATATAGCATCTTTTTTTGCTCTTTACCTTTTGTTTAATAAATAAGCTTTACGAATAAGTCAAATTTGTTTTGCTTCTAACTCTTCCTTTGCCTGATTTTGCATTATCCTTAATTTATGGACATGAGTGTATATCATGTACAGAGGATAATTTATTACTATATTATTAAATTCTTTTTAACAGCTCCAGAAAATTTTATGTATATTAAATTTAATATGTTGAAAAAAAAAATAATATTGAATTTGTGTTCTGTTGGAAGAAAGAGAGCGTGTTTTGCTAAGATTATGATAATATTTGTTTGCAAAATCAAAAATAATGTTATAATTGTGGATTAAAAGCAAGGTTTCAAATAGTTTAGTTAAATTTCAACTATTATGCTTTTATAAAATTTAATATTATTGCGACTTGAAACCTTACATTAAATCTTGACTCACACCAAAGAGCAAATGTTGAAGATACTAAAACAAAATCTGTTTAAGTTGTTTAAATTTGACATTGTAAGTTGTTTAATTTAACTGGTTTTGAAGGTTTGAATAGGATCTCCTTCTTCAACTGCACGAGTGAAAATGACAAAAGAGTTGCATGTGCTCATGCAATAACCGTAGACAATAAAATTTGAGAAAATTCTTATTAAGAAAAGAAACAAAGATACTAATGCCATCCATTGACAAAAAAAAAAAAAAAAAAAGGAAACAACTGTGAAATAATTTCTCTAAAAAGTGAAGGTCAATTAAAATCCCCCCTCCCCCCCGTGTTCAGTCTGTAATGATACTGTCGTGAGAAAGTCCATGGTTTCACCTGACAGACAGAGGACAGACATCATCAACTACACCAATTAAGTGCAAGTGTTTATATAGAAAGTGATGTCCTGTCGACAGTAAAAAATTTGTTATAACAACTGACGGCTCATGTGGTCGATTAAAATAACTACAACTGAAATAGTTATGAATGCGAAAGGACTCCTATAAGGGAAAATGAATTTGAAATGTGAATTTTATGAATGTGAAAGCAATCCTCTAGGAAATCTAATTCACCAATGTGAGTTGTGTGTTTCTTTTTTCATAACATATATCTCATGCTGCTTATTTCACAAATCCCTATAAAAGTGGTATTCAATTTAACTTCAATGTATCGTATTTAGGCAACAAACCTTACCTGTTAGCTAAACATTTAGTTTCGAGATTTTAACTTCACACATATCACTTATGCCATAAATCAATAAAGTTCCCCCCCCTTCCAAATTTCACCATAGTTTCGTTTGATGTAAAATCATTATTCACCAGTATTTATTTTCAAGAATTTTATTGTGTCTTAAAATTAATGAATTAATTTTTCTTACTTTACTTTGTCTGAAATAAACAAAACACATTTTGTTTTTCAAAATAAATATCACTAGACTGAGGAATGAACAACAAGAAGCTCTCTCAAACCTATACTTACTGATATCTATATGAATTATTTTGAATCTAAATTATTTGAAGTATTAAACTTCTCAGTTTGTGGCTGTTTGTTAATGATACTTTTACTCTATTTTACAGTAATAAAACAGATTTAAATATAGTTCTCTGAATTATGAACTCCATTGATCCTACTTTTGATCCCGAGACATCTTATTCACTTCTGTTCCTTGATATCTTGGTCACACGAAATATATCTAACACTTAGCACTACTTACTGTGTTATAAACCTTTATTTAAACTCTTTGCTTTCCACCACACTTCGAATCCTACCATTCAACTAAATGGAAATTTGCTTCACATTATTCTTTCATTTCCTGTGCATTCATTCTAAGTTTGCTTCTCCAAGTCGGCTCTTGATCAAGAAGTCAACTACTTGAGAGTGATTGCAATTGATTGAGGTTTTCCACCCAGTGTAATTGACTGAGTAGTTAAAAAATTTCTATCTCAACAAAATAAAAAGAATTCTCTTGTTTTGAAAGATTTTAAGAATTTTGTAGTTATTCCTTTCTTTTCGGTTAGCTATAAAATTGCGCATATTTTGCAAAAGTTTAACTTTCATTTTTCTTTTCCTATCAATAAAATTTGTAATTCCATACTTAAGACTCATTCCAGGTATGAATTCTTGAGGTATATACAGTATTCCTTGCCAGTGTGCCTTAATATACTTTGGTTAAAATAAAAAGCCTTGAAATTTCACACCAAATATGAGACACTCATTAGGACAAAAGAAACACACAAATCCCTTATTGCTGAACACTGCAAGTCAAGAACATTTCCATATTTCTGTAGGCAAAATTATTCAAAAAAAAAAAAGTATGTTGGTGAATTAGGTTCCTAATGGTATTTCACATTCATAAAAATATTTTGGTTTTATATTTCTAATATGTATATGAGGTAGAGAAATAGAAGTAGGTGTTATGTTTGAATAAAAATTTAAAAAGAGAAAACTGGAAAGTTATTTCTCTCACAGCTCGTATGGTTTTTTTCTTGATACATTAAAGTATGTGAAAAGTGTTTTTATTGATCTCAGAGACTGTAAATAGAAATCTGTGTCTGAAATAGGAGTTTGATAATTTTGTTGTTGTTTTGTTTTGTGTGTGTATGTGTGTCACCTTGTTGAGAAGCTTATATTTCGAATTGTGATACAAGTTTGGTGATATTAAATAATATATATATATATTACATATATCGGGGAATTCATATGGACCATTCTACAATTAACTGACTCATATTATTACTTAAGATGAGAACTTAATATGGTGACTGCAGTGTGAGCCAAATTTGTAATGTTATTACCCTGCAAAATATTTGTCCTTGATTTGGTAAAAAAGAACAAGTGTATTTCAAGACAAATAATTTATCGCTTGTTTTTATCTCAAAAAGTTCTCAGTCTTTGCTTTTGAAATCTGTATTAATTATTTTGCCAATTATTCAAATTTTTCAATACTTCATTAATTAATCATTTCTCATTATGAGTTTTTTTTTTCTTTTTTAATTTACATTGTAAAATTTAGCACTGAATAAGCTTCATAATCAGTTATAGGCCTATCTTCAAATTTTGCCTACATATACTGTCCCAGAAAAAAAGAAAGAAAACTCAAGATAAATTATGTATAAAGTTTAATTTGAGCAATGTATTGCATAATGATGAGAATCAGACTGCATATATTTTTTTGCATATTTTAAATTGTAGAAATATATTTATAGTCATATTTATGGAATGCATGGCTCAAGTTAAACTTTAAATATTAATTTATCTTGAGTTTTCTTTCTTTTCTTCTTGGACGGGATATGTAAGAAATATTTGGAAATGGGCCTATAACGCTTTAAGAACAACGATTAAGAATTTAACTCTTACACATATATATATATATATAAGAACAAAATTCCCAGTAAATAAAATATAATACAAGCTCTTAATGTTATGTTCATAGTTATTTGTTGCCAAAAAAATTTTTAATTACATGTATTTAAAAAAAAAAATTATAGGTCAGTATTGGTGCCATGTAGAACCTCCTCAAGTTGGCAGCCCTTTGCGTCAAATCTCTGCTGGCAGGACTAGAGTTTTTGCTGTTGATGAATCCTGTAGATTATGGTCAAGGCAAGAAATAGTGCCAATTTTTAAAGAAGGAACTCATTGGAAGTGGGTGTCTGATGATGTGAAACAAGTATCTGTTGGTCCTATGGATCAGGTAATTTTGTTAAAATTATTGTTCCTTATATGTGTTATAATGCACTTGTAAGTACAGTTGTACTTCAGAATACATTTTCTAAATATTGCAGAGATCTAGTGATAGTGAGCGACTAATATTTTAAATAAGCATATTTACTGACAAACAGTGACTACAGAAGTCAGAAGTGAACAGATACATACTATGTATGGCACTGAAAGCTGGTGTTACAAAAATAAGTTTATGGCAAAGTACACGAGGGCTGTCTGCATAAGGGGAGAGATGCCTTCATGGAAAACTTTCTAAATGAAACTGTCTCATATCCATGTTACCACAATGTTACACACTGGTTCGTATCCATGTTTTCATGGGTAAAACCATGAAAATGCCCATGCAGCTAACCCATTCACTGTGCTTCCAACCCCAGTTGAACTACTAGTGTTCCACGATTTTACTCGACTGCCACTTGTGGACCCGACATACTTTATATCTACATGAGTTTTAATTACAATTTAATAATAATTCCCTTTCCATATAAGTGGGACATCGGCTGATGGTGATTTTGTAAGAAAAGGCATCATTTACTGTATTCCGTTTTATACCTAAAGCTTTCACAATCATTATACAACTTTGAAATGTAAAACATCATTCTGATTTCTAAAGTTATCATTATAGAGCGTTGGTTTATTGAAACATCACTTATGCAGATTCATCTTTGTAATACTCATATGTTGTAACATCTGTGTTAACTTTTCAACTTGTTAGAAGATACTTTTACTGTTAGAAGATAAAATGGCATGGAATAAAATGCTTTGTGGAAAATTTACAAAGAGAAGAAGAAACCAAAAACTAGTGAATAAATATTCTTCCAAATAAATTTGTCAACCAAAAATGTTATGCCTTGATCCTGCAAAAAATGTTAAAACGAAAAATGTTATGCCTTGATCCTGCACACACAGATGGCATGATCCTGCACACGTGGTGCCTTGATCCTGTACACACAGAGTCATCATTCCTTTAATATTTTGATGCAACTTTGATTATCCTTGTAGAAAATGCAAACAGTGTATTTTTCTTGGAAATCTTGTAAAAATATTTTAAGCAAACTTGCTTCCTTTTCTGCTTCAGCAACAGCTGTGAATTCTGCTTCATTTGATAATGAAGTCACACACAGGTTTTTTCTGCAGGTCTATATAAACACATTTCCTTGATATGCAAAGAAGTAATCTCTGTTAGATTTCCTATCAGCAAAGTTGTTTTCCCAATCCGCATTTGCAGATTTCCTATCAGCAAAGTTGTTTTCCCAATCCACATTTGCATAGCATAATGAGAAGCTGTTTTCCCTTTCGTTTACATTTCCTTAGTCACACACAGTTGTTTTCTTCAGTTCTATGTGAAAACATTGCCTTGATATACAAAGAAGTGATTTCTGTTAGATTTCTTATGAGCAAAGTTGTTTTCACAGTCTGCATTTGTATTGCATAATAAGAAGTTGTTTTCCTTTTCGTTTACATTTCCTTGGTCACACACAGTTATTTTCTGCAATTCAAAAAACATTGCATTGATATGCAAAGAAGTAACTACTGATAGATTTCCTATTAGCAAGTTTGTTTTCCAAATCTGCATCTACATAGCATAATAGGAAGCTGTTTTCCCATTTGTTTACATTTCCTTAATGCAGTATAAGATTTTATCTAAAAAGCCTTTTAACTTTCATATAGTTATTTTTGGTAGATTTTGATATCTTTCTGGATAAGATGGAAGCAGTAGCTGCAGTAGGTGGTTTAGAATTAATTGCTAGGTTGAGTAAAAATCCTACTGCACTTTTCAGCTTTTCAAAATATAACTTGACTGTTCTCTATAGAAAATGTCATTATTGTCATATTCAAAATGTGTGTCTAAATAGTAATAAAGATTTCTTAATTTTTTTCATTATGAAATGTTCAACAGTTTTGTTTTCAAAATTTTGAAGTAAATATTCTGTGCCATATCATCCACACATATAGTAATGTAGAAAAATCCTTCCTTATCTTGTCTGACATGCAAACAAGGATCATTTTTGCTTTGTTGATTTAATTTTCTATTCCGTTCATTTATTCCTTTAGGCCACACAAGTTTTTCACAAACTTGCAAACTGTTTTCTTATCACCTTCTTCAGATTTGGAAAACTTCTTCATGTGTATATCATAGCTAAATCTCCTTTTAAATATTCTTCTTAGGTACCATAATGTTGCACTGCTATTATAATAACAATAATCCTATTGTAATTGGCTTAGCTACAGGTGCAAATATTTCATAAGAGTTATATCCATATTTCTGCTGTTATCTATGAGCAGTTAATATAGGTTTAAAATGAGAAGAGTTTTCTTCATTATCTTTTTTGGTCCTATATACCCATTTGCAGCCTATAATGGTTTTATCTTCAGGACCATCCATGTAACACTCATCTTTAAATATTCTGTTCTTGCATTGTTTGGTTTCCATTTTTCTTTATTGCCATCTGACCAAGATTCATGGTATGATGTTGGCATTTTTAGCATGATTAATAGAAATATTGTGTGAGTAACTAGTATTTTCCCTTTGCTTTCTGTAAATCAGTTCACAGTATCGTGTAGTTAAAATTAAGTTGCTACTAATCCAAACTTTATATAAGTCTATACTTATCTATACATTTTGGTGATAATTTGCATATAGGCTTCAGATTAAGAATCTAAAGAAAAATATCTAATGTGGACACCATGACTTCCATGTACGGCCTATTAAATTATGCACAGTTTTTGCTGCACTTCAATTAAACTTCTTTCCTGGAATTATTTTAACTAACTTAATTAACCGATTCATCAAGGCAAATTGAAAATGACATCAAAAATTTCAAATTTTGAAATTAAAACATCCAGTTCAATTTTTCTCATATGGGAGTCAAACTTCATAATTTTTTTTTTTTTTTTTTTTTTTTTTTTTTACGAGTATAAAACTTTTCCAAATATCATCAAAAGTCATCAAAAATTAAATTTTATGAGTTATTGATTTTTTTGGGGGGGGTTAGTTGTTGAAGCTGACATTGCCAATTTCCATTAGTTGTTAAAGCTGACATTGCCAAAACACGAATATTTTCATCATTTAAAACACTTTTGTAATTGGAAGTACAGCCAGCAGTTGCAAAAATAATGGAAGAGTAAGGGGGTGGTTTTGTATATATACTCACGTTTGTGAAAATTGCAACACCATGAAGGACTTACGCGAGTGAGCTGAAATTTTCAGGAAATGCAAAGTAGCGCATGATATGCAAATGACTAGAATTGCAAATCCGTAGCGCATGCGTATGCTGAGCAGCGCCCTCTGAACGGCTGATGGATCCGAATAAATAGACGGCTGTAGCGAGGCGTGTATGGTTATCGGTGGTTATCTGCTAGTGGTAAACGTTAACTCAATCTGTACTTATGCCTCATTGACGAAAGAGAGCGAGATTTGAACAACTTACAGAGTTTGAACGAGGGAGAATCATCGGCCTTCGTGAAGCTGGATTGTCGTATCGTGCAGTAGCCTCTCGTGTGCAGCGTAACAGCAGCACAGTGATGCGCGTTTGGAAGCAGTGGACGGACGAGTGTCGGACAACTCGGAAATCTGGGAGTGGACCCCGAAATGTGACGTCAGCTCGCGATGATAGACACCTGGTCCGCATGGCGCAGACGGACCGTACAGCTTCCTCTAGACAATTGGCAGCACTGTGGTCAATAGCTACAGGTGTTTCATTGTGTGCTTCATCAATTCGTAGACGTCTGCTGCAGTGTGGACTGCGCGCACGGACTCCTTTATACAGGATCCCCCTAACGCACGACCATCGCCGCCTGCGGCTACAATGGGCCAATCAGCATAGAGACTGGCGTGCTGATTGGCAGCATGTCGTGTTTTCTGACGAATCCCGCTTTAATTTGTGGTACCATGATGGCCGCATTCGTGTCAGACGCTATGCCGGTGAACGCCACCTTCCGGAGTGCATTATCGAACGCAACCGGTATATCCGTGAAGTTCTACAGCCCGAAGCTGTTCCCTTCCTTCAAAGCTTGCCAGGCGCTGTATTTCAGCAGGACAATGCCCGCCCTCATACTGCTCGGATTGTTAAATCCTTCTTTGCAGCGCAGCAGGTACAGCTTCTTCCTTGGCCTGCGTGTTCCCCGGATATGTCGCCAATTGAACATGTGTGGTATGTCATTGGTCGGCGTCTTGCTCGTGATCCTCGTCCTGTTGCGTCTGCAGACGAACTTTGGGTACGCGTACAAACGATATGGAATGCTCTTTCTCAGTCAGACATTCAAACTTTGTTTGACTCCATGCCACGTCGTGTAGCAGCACTTATTGCGGCGCGTGGTGGCCACACAAAATACTGATTCTGATCTCTTGTTCTTGTTTGTTTGCTTTGAACATTTAATCATTTATTTGTATCACTACCACTCAACTGTGTATTAAATTGCATTCAGTTATGACGATTCCTTCTTGGTGTTGCAATTTTCACAAACGTGAGTGTATTAGTTTTACTTTGAAATATAGGAATTATAATAGGAGTAGTCCCCTTTATATATATAAATTGCTGATTGCACTAAAAAAGCAGGTGCACAACTAGATGGTGATAGCAGTTCCACATACAAAATTTCAACATTCTACAGTGAGTCATTTTTGATTTATGAGAAATACATGCATACACATATCTAGAAATGCCATGAAAAAAATCTCTTTTGAATCCATTTTGGAAAAAAGAGTCCTTTATTCTGTCAATGATTAAAAAAAAAAAGTCATCTAAATGGATTCAGGAATGGTCAAAATGGATATTTCCATTAAGATAAGATACCCAAAATTTTTCATGATCACAATATTTCATTTACTTCATACAGTAATTATAAAGTAAAGATTATTCAGATATTTACCACTAGGTAAAAGTGTGGTACTTAAGGAATAATAAGAAAAGGCAGAAGTCTATGTCTATATGGAAGTGGTCAGTGTGTAATTTCTTTGGGAATGACCTGTGATACGATAGCATGATCAATAGTTGCCATGAACGAGCTCATAGGGAATGTCAGCATCATTTATATTAGTTTTCAGCCACAAGCAACTTCAGACTTGAACTTGTGTGGATACCTAAAAGTCATGTTTATCTGGGAATTGGGTTATCAATTCAAAATTTGCAAATGCTGGACATTGCCTAGCAAAACAAAGAACTTTTTTTTTTTTAAATGCCTGAAAGTTTTATTTTCATTTTAATTGGTATTTTACACAGTGGGTTAATATAAAGGAGCGCAGTAACAATCTGTTAGGTACAATATAGAATTAATTACAAATATCAGACGGTGAGACTTAATTGTTATGCACCCAATCTTACCTTGAAGTAATATTCAGTTTTTGCTAGGCCTGTAAATTTTCAAAAGAATGTTCAACAGAAGAAAAGAATTCTGTCTTGAAGAACATAGTAATGAAATTCCTCACACAGCATAGCCTTGAAATCATATTTAACCATCTGAATTCCTGTGACTGTATCGAAAAACAATACCTTTCTGTTCACCATCAAACAGTTATCAGAGAAAAAACATATTCAATAGATATATTACTGCCTTAAATGTGCCCCTCCTGCACCAAAAGAAAAAACTGAAAATTTTCAGATTTTATATTATGCTGCCCAAAGGGTCTTTTTTTGTTAACGTTTTGTGTGTTACTTTTATTTGTTAAATATCATGTTCTTCACACTTAAAGCATAAAACTCAATTCAACAACAGTATCACAAAATTTTAAAAAGAGCATATTTTTAGAATTTCTAATATGCAGTCTTGCATGCTGGATATAAAAATGTCCCCCCTACAGTGTTGCCATTGCTTGGTTTGAAATTGTTGAGTTTGTTAATAAAAAATTCGTTAAAGTTTTACAAAATATGAAATAGATAAAACAAATTCCAAGTTAGGTCTTCCAGATGCCCATATTCGTGTGGAGGTTTACCTTATACAAAATTTGATGGTTCTAGGTACCGTTGTTTTATCACTGTAAAAGAAACATGCATATATTAATGCATTACTTAATTTCTTTAAATATAAGACAAAACGATAATATTTAGTGGCAACAATTTGAAAAGTGATACAGCCTTTTAAAGTTTTCAATGCAAAATGCCGAAACGAAATTAATAGTTCTTCTGGGCTAATGCCCTTTGGGCTTTAAAAAAAAAAAAAAAAAATTACTAGCAGTTGTTTAAAATTAATTATGAAAATTTTCAGTGTTTTGACATTTTTTAAAGAAAGAGACCATTATTTATTTATTGCACTTTATTCATCATTGAACTTCTGGTGAATGCTTGGCATTGCAGTGCTAGTGAAATAGTTCTGAATCATCTTCTTTTCTGTAAATATTGAAGACTTGGAAAAATGCCCTTAAAGGTATGATTCTTCTGGTCTTCACTTGAAGCCACTTGAATTCTTTCTTCGATAGGACTCATCTATCTATCTTTCCAAGTATTCAGTGCAGGTTTCATAGAAAACAAAACATATTTTCCATAAACATCTTGCACTTTTTTCCCAAGCCTTTTTCTGAAAACAAATTCAAAGCATGTCCAACTCTGAAAGAAATGAATTGATTCTCAAGCCTATTTTTTAATGAAATTAAAATACTTTCTAAAAACTCATACACATCTGCCAGTGAATTATTGCCTTTTTAAATGGTATCATTGTAATGTAATAAAAATGTGCATGACGGAGGAAATAAACAGAAGATACTCCTCTAAAAAGACAATCTATTAAAATTACATACACAAAATCCTTTTTACTGCTGGAATGATGTTAGCCTGATTTGCGAATGATTTAACCTCTTAGAAAGAATTTTTTGTAAGGGTTTAAACTTGGATGGAAACCTTTGGGAATAATTTAACCCCTTACAATTCCCCCCCCTGAAAAAAATTGTTTATTTTTTATTTTTTTTTTTTTTTTTTTGACAGAAAATGAATATATAGGTATAATGTAAGTTTTTTTTTTTTTTTTTTTTTTTTTTTTCCAATTTCAGTTGTGGGGGCATGGCTAGGGAAAAGGGGGTGGGGTAAAATTTATTTAAAAAATATTATACAAACAAAGTGTAAATGATTTGATTACATGTTTAAAACAATACCTATATTTGAATTTCAAAATATTTAAATCAAATTGTCATACTTACAAGCATAAGAATGGCTAAAAATACAGTTTGGTATGATACACCATGAAGCATCACTTTCATCGCTGAAACTTCCTGATAAATTGGCATATTCAAAATCATCAGAGATTATCAGGTAACTTTTCTAAACAAGTTACAAAAACACTTAGTAAAAAGTAATTTATGGTTAACTAACTGTTTAGTTTTATGATAATTAATGCAATAAAAATGAATATATTACCTTTTTCACACTAAACAACTGCTCTATAACAAAGAATTCCTAATATACTTATATCTAATCATCAAAATGCACCACGCAGTTTGTACAAGAAAAATGCTTTATGGTGGTGCTATCTGTGGTAAATAAGTTTATTTATAATCTAGCCTATTTTTACTAGAACAGATTTCAGATGAGCATTAGAAATAAAATAACGCTACAAGATTGCCCCTGTAAGGCACGGGAATGTACAAATTTGCTGGTAATTTGGCAAATGCATTACGGGGTTAAAAGCTGTTTGCAATTTATGTCCAGAGATTCACAGAAATCTTTGAGTTGTTCCATGCCTACTGCATGAGAAAAATGATTACCATTTTCTTAACAAATGACTCATTATCTAGAGAAAGTGCTACAGCTCTATATTGCAAGGAATTGTGTAAAATATGTGCAGGGCTTCTAATTCCTATGATGCTTTCATTTGACTGTCTTTTGAGAGTGTATTATCCATTTTTTTCTTTCCCTGCAAGCAAGACCATGTAATTTAATATTTGCATTGTCTCCTGTTAAAGCACTGCATCTAGGAGTAATGTTATCCTTCTCCAAAGTATCTGTAATCTAGTTGGCAGTACTTTGTGGAATTTTTTTTAGGCTAAGTTTCTAAGAAAAAACATTTTGAATGACATTTCTTTCATAATCGAGATATTTTATTTATTGCTACTGAAACATTTTCAATAACTGCTTGCATCTGTCCCTAGGCCAAAATGTGGAATTTTGTCATTCAAACTTTTGGTAATTACATCTACAATGTGAGATGCAATTACATTAATTTTTATGGCATTTGTTTTAGCTCTTGCACAGACCAAAAAATGTGGCACCTCAGTTTCTGGAAACATTAAAAAAATTATTTAGCAGTACAGTCCACTGATTTGTATGACTGAGGAAGGGGAAATTATGTCATGTGCTGGTGTGATTTCCGTGGCTTGAATTTCCTTATCAGCACAAAATTAAGCTTTGAGCCAGATGCCCCAGTTAGTTCTTATAATCCATTTGTGTTTTTTTGATTATTATTATTATTTTTAAGATGGCTTTATAAATCAATAGCATCTTTGTAACCCATAATAGCATAATTATCATTCACTGGCATGATTCCCATGGTTTTGTATAGGTCTAAATAAACTCTGAATAAAAGCACTTTATAGCATGGAATAGATTTCGTCAGATAGGCCTGTAAAATTACTGCAGGAGGTTTATATGAAACTGTAATTTGAAATTTCATGAATTACCCATCACATAACGGCAAAAAATCATTATTTTGCTACTATTTATTTTATGTGTTCTAAAGGCATTATTTCCTTCCACATACTATTTCAGTAGACAAAGAGAGATTTGCTTCTTTATATATATATATATATATATATATATATATATAAAAATCTGCATTAATGCTCTTTGGTAAAACTCCATGCATGTTGCCAAAACAACGAGTAAGGCCATATATCAAATATATGCAGAATGTGTTTCAATAATGAGGAAGCATAACTTAGGTAATATAAACAGAAGCGAAAACTTACAAAAATTCAAGGTTTGGCCTTTACAAGTAGACATTAGCTATTTTTAAAATGATACAAAATAGATTCCTTCATAAGCATTCATTCCTTTGCTTAGCATCATTTTGTGTAGTTATAAATGTTATTTACACCTGTTGCCAGATATGTGGAAATCATAGAAAACCTCTAGGATCACTCTTTAATTTATATCTCGAATATTACAATCAATTCAAGTATTCCTGCAGCAAGTTTGAAATGAATGCTGCTAAGTTATCATCGCAGGAACAGAATTACAGTCACGAACGCCTGTGTCCTGAGAATACTGTGATCTCAACCTCATGAAGTGAATAAATCATTTCTGCTCTGTAGACACAAGGAATGTCCTCCAAAATGAAACTATAACCAATCAGTATGTCTATTTATGTAATATTTCATTTAACATATAATGATCCTTTTTAAAGCATGTATACTTATAGAATTAATAATTTTTATACTCTTAGGCATTTTAAAGCATTTGTTCAAAATAAAGAAAAAAATATGTTTTTCACGATGCATTTTGTATACTTTACAATTTTTAATTTTGGATATACATATGTGCAGGTATATTGTAAGGATATCTTTCATGTCAGAAATAAGTTACCCACCTTTGCCTATTTTACTAAATGCTAATGATATATATGTTTACTAAACTCTTGTAATTAGGTTTTGTAACATATTGATGTGATAGAATTCTCATGAATCTGTGTAAGGTTTAAAAAATAACTGCCTGATGTAGTGGATGTTTTAGGAAATGAGAAAATATCTCAGCACTCTATAAGTTTATGCTTCTTTTTTATTATCTAGTTGCTTATACTTGACTAAGTGATAACTTTTTTAATTCGATAGGTTTGGTGTATAAAAAATAATTTTGTGACTCTGTCAGGAGTGATCTCAGGTGTTGTGTGCAAACGGTGTGGAATTACAGAAGAAAATCCTTGTGGTACCGACTGGGAACAAGGCATAGGTGTAAGATAATCTAAAAATAATATTATTTAATCATTGTGTATAATTTCTCTCAGTGACTGTCAGGTGGTAAAAAATTCCTGCTTTCCTTTATAATAAAGATATGCAGTATTATTTAATTGTTTATATTTTTTAACAAGAATTCGAGAATGCAAGTTTTAGAATCAACAAAAGAAAATGCTGCAAATTTAGCCAATGAATTGTTTGGCAACTTAATTTTGCATTATTTCTAAACTTGGAATGAAAACTAAATTAAAAGATATTTGCTGCATGTACTTTTTTAGACAATATTTAAATTTTGAATTCAGTGAACCTTAAAATAAAAAGTGATGTCTCTATCGAAAGTGTCTTGAATCGAATATTAAGCACATTGCAAAAATTTAATTTTATAAGAAAGAAAAATAAATGTTTTTAATTAATAATTTTCAAGTAGGAAGAAGAATGTAATAATGCCTAGTCAAACCAAGAAAGGAGTTAAGGGAAATGTGTTTTTAACTTGAATCCAGAATTGCTGAAAAAAGTAATGGAAAATGAATTATAAAGCTTAGTGTGGTTGTATAATAAATGCAAGACTAGTTTGTATTTCGTATTCAATGCAGTAATATGATATGTTTATGATCATCATTTTGGTATCTGTTGTTAATCTTTCATTAGCTTTTATGTGTAACAAACTACAGACTTTACTGCCAAAAAAGAATACTACCAGTATACATGTTCTTTGCGAGTAGTAGGAAACAAAGCAAAAATTATTTCCTTATAAAACAAAATATTATTAAAAAATCATAGAGGCATTAAGAAAAAATTTGGATTTGAAAAATAACAAAACATGTACAAAAACTTTTTTGATTTATACTGCTTGAAATAAATGCATGAAATAGTGAAAATTATTTTTTAGCTATCACAATAATTTTGAGCAAATCAATAAAATTGCGGGATTGCTCATAATTAAGAATTTTAAATCAAAATAACCAAAGAGAAGTTTAAATAAATTGAATGTAATCATTCTTATATGAATCATCTCTATGCTATCACTTGCACTGTTCCTTGATATTCTGTTATTATCCCAAAGTAGTTATTATACCATATTTACTATATTTACTGACATATTTCTTCCTTTAACTTTTTAAGTATTCACTAAATTTTTCCATTTTGCAAGGCATTCAAAAAGCAAGCTTTCCTAAATTTCAAAAGGGATTCACCCTCATAGTGATTGTTTTCGTCTCACTAATTGATTTGGGGTGCACGAGCTTGATAAAGTAGTAATAGTGAAGAGCTTAAAAAAACGGAGATGTTTAATGCTCACGATGGTTCTGGAGATCATTGCATGCGAGAAGATAGACTGAACGGTGATGAAGACGATGACAGCAGTGGCAATAGTGATAATTTGCAAGCTGTAGTGTGACACCGAGCGTAATTAAATTATTTGAAACCTAAGAAATATCAGTGAACTACAATAAGAATGGGCAAAATTCATGAAAGAGGGAAGCAGAAGTAAAGCAATCTTATCAGATTACAAACTAACCTAACTGGAATGTAAGTTTTTTTTAAATAAATAACATTGAGATTTAGGTTAAAATAACATGCAAAAAAATAATGATTATTACAGAAGTCAAACAACAAGAATCATCATTATATTTGTAATTTTTCCAGGACTAGTCTCGATGGTTTAACTACCGAACCATCTTCCTCAGCTGCCAAAGTTCTTTGCACTTAATCAGCTGAGGAAGCTGCCATGGTATCTTGACAATAGCTCGTTGGATGGTAGCTTGGCAGCTCAGGAAGATTTTGTTCAGAAAAAGTCCAATTTTTTGTCAAAATGCCCATGTTAGAATAATGCTATATATAAATCTAATATATACCCTAAGCCCCGCTTTCGAGACGTGGAAAACTCAAATTCAATTTCGGTAATCAGTCCTGTAGAATGGGAGAATGTGCTTTTTGTGTGTGTGCAAGGTGTACCTATATTTCATTTTCTTACAGTGTTGTACAGAAGTGCTTCACCATCAGCTTCAGATTGATGTAGAAATTCTTGGCAAACATCAATACGTCCATCTTTCATTTTACATACCTATTTCTTCAGGATCCATTTTATTTGTGCAGTTTATCATGAATGATATGAAGAGCTGATCCAGTTGTATTTTCTACCAGTAATGCCTCTTCCTTGATTGTTTTTAGTAGTAACGTCAGTTTCTTCATAATACTTTGTTATCTTCCATGATTGCTGTGAATGCTAAAATCAGACAAGGAGACTATTCTTTGTGGATGATACATTTCTTAATTTTTGTTGCAGGCAAATATATTGCAGCCTAAGACATTACAGAGAAAACAATGGAAGGTGAAAATGTTTTTGTACAAAACGTCATAGAAGAAAAGAAAAGAAAACATTTTCAAATTCTTGCAGTAAGATAACATTGCAGACATGTATTTTTCATGCTTTTTAAAGGTTATAAATGTTTGCATAATGATTTGTGAGTGTAAGAAGAGGATGAAGAAAATCTTTACCTCTAAATTAATTCAGAAGTGTGAAATATAGAAGTAAGAATATTTCTTATCCCTTCTTGTGCTCAAAAATCCTTATGTAGATAAGCCTGAAAAAACACGTCTGTGGTGCAATGATTGCGTCTGTGGTGCAATGATTGCTTCTGTGGTGCAGTGATTGCTTCTGTGGTGCAATGATTGCATCTGTGGTGCATCATGTAATGATTTCTAGGTGTTTTATTTTTTTTTACCAAGATGTTTCCCACAACATTTCTCCTGTCTTTCTTTTCTCCTGTGATGTTTTATACAATGAATTTCTCTGTATGTTCACATACACTGGCAAAGAAAATTAAAGGAATAACTATAAAAACCCATTAATTTGAATGATTTTACAGCTAAGAGCAAGAAACTTGCTCAAGATCATTGTTATACCTTACTTATTTTTAAAGTACAGAATTATCTGTGCCTTTAAAAAATAAATTAAAATAAGAATAATAAGAGGAAATGTAATATGAAGAAGGATAGGAAAACGTTGATGTAAAACTTTTTGAAAATATGTAGAAGAAATTAACCAAGTATGTGATCACAAATGATCAATTGTAAGCTATACAGCAGTTTTCCTTGCTGTTGTAATGTCTTAAGCTATTTTATCAACCACTCTGGAGTTCTGAGAAAAAGATTGACCACCTCGAACATTCCCACGCATAGAGTATTTCTTAGCGAATTTTCGGAAAGAGGAAGTGACCAGCAGTCACAAAACAATCTCAGCTTTTTGTTCCTCTTATAGTTTTTCAAAGGGAGATATTGTTCCATTCCCTTTCATCAGTTTATAGGTTCGGTGTCTCAGACCACCCGGTTTGAGACCCCCAGTTGGAATCGAAAAGTTCCCACGAACTTTTTCCCAGGCTGTCTTCATCATATCCAGTTTTTAATCAAAGTGCTCTCGCCAATCAAGAGGCACTTCTAAAAATTATGGACAAATAAGGATCCTGGAAGTTTTTCCGACACGCCCAGGACAACTTGAACAAAATCAGAGAGGGAAAAAGTGAGAGTTAGTTGCAGTAAGTAGAGAGAGAAACCTTCTCTCAGTTTTTTTCCAGCTCGGCCATGAGAAAATTTTTGCATTGCTCTGCGTAGAGCGATAATAATATCTCTGCAAGAGATATACTGTGAGGTAGCCGGGTTCGCCGCTACCTTACGAAGAGCATCCTGCTCAGACACAGCTCAACCACCGGCTTAGAGATTTGATTTATTCAAGACAGCCTCATCTTGAAATATTTCCAAACAAGAACTTTTGTCTAAACAGGAACTTATTCACCCTACTGTGAGAACAATATTTTATAAGTTTATTTATTTATATATATGTATGTCATAATAAAAGCAAAGGAAAAGACGGAACACTGTAGATCGGTGATCTAAAGAACTTGGCAGTCGAAGCAGTTTTAATTCCATTTTTATTTCCAATTGATATTTGTGGCCACAATCACTTGGCACTCTAGTCGTGCCTTTCCACAGAAGATTTACATTTTTGATATTGCTGAGATAGAAAGCAAGCCAGCGAAATTACATCTTAGCACAGCAGAGAGCAAAAGCTGAAGTGCGTCGTTATGAAAGATGGAAGCATGTGAAGAGAAAAGTTTTGGTTCATAATTCGGTGATTGGTCGTCAAGAGGCATCTGGTATTAACGGTTACGTAAGATCGCATGATTAATTTGAATGACGCAATGCAGATAAGTTATTATGATTTTAGAATAGAGAGGAAGAATTAATGTTTATAGTTATATTATAATTCTGATTCATACAATTTATCTTACATAGATTTTAGAATAGAGAGGAAGAATGAATGTTTATAGTTATAATATAATTCTGAGTTAGTTCTTATAGTTATAATATAATTCATATATTCATTTATAGTTATAATATAATTCTGATTCATAGAAATATAATTCTGATTCATACAATTTATCTTACGTATCCCCCCCTTCAAAAAGAAAGAGGTGTAATGACAGAGAAGCCTTTTTAAAGAGAAAGAGCACTAGCAAATGAAAAAAAAAAAAAAAAAAAACATAAATCATAAAATTTTTGTCTTAATTGTGATAATAAAATCACAAGGAAAACTGAGCAGTGTCGATGCGCGCTTAGATCCATATTAAAGAGGATTTTGATTGTGTAGTATGCTAGTAATGCTAACTTGGTAATATCTAAAGAACTTGGCAGTCGAGGCAGTTTTAATTCCATTTTTATTGGCAACTGATACTTGTGGCCACAATCACTTGGCACTCTCTAGTGGTGCCTTTCCACAGAAGATTTACATTTTTGATATTCTTGAGATAGAAAGCAAGCCAGTGAAATTACATCTTAGCACAGTAGAGAGCAAAAGCTGAAGTGCGTAGTTATGAAGAATGGAAGCACGGCAAAGAGAAAAGTTTTGGTTTACAATGGCAGTTTCAGTTCTTAACTATTACGTCATCAGAGTTGCACGGGCCATAGAGTGATCTAGAAATGACGCAATGCAGAGAAGTTATTACTATTTTAGAATAGAGAGGAAGAATTAATGTTTATAGTTATATTATAATTCTGATTCATATAATTTTATCTTACATATTCCCCCCCTTCAAAAAGAAAAAGGCGTAACGGTTACGTAAGATCGCATGATTAATTTGAATGACGCTATGCAGATAAGTTATTATGATTTTAGAATAGAGAGGAAGAATTAATGTTTATAGTTATATTATAATTCTGATTCATACAATTTATCTTACATAGATTTTAGATTAGAGAGGAAGAATGAATGTTTATAGTTATATTATAATTCTGATTCATACAATTTATCTTACATATATATATATATATATATATATTGCATATAGCCTAGAAAGAACCGAAATAAAATCAGTTTTATGCTACCTCTTGTCTTTCAAATTCGTCGCACTGTGCATTAGATTTTCCTGGAGTGTCTGCAGTAAATAAAATGTATTTCCTATGGATAGTGCCTCATAGCTCTTGAAGAATGCTAGGTGAAGGGATGCAAAGTCTGTGTCCAAGTACATCCCACACACGTTCTGTTGGATTTAAATCCAGAGAATGTGTAGACCACTACATCTATTAATTCCTTTGCCCTCAAGATAATTGATCACAAGTGCATTGCAGTAGTGGCAAGCATTATCATCCATTAGGAGGAAATTATTACTAATTCCATCCGTAAATAACTTAATGTAAGTAATAAG
Organism: Stegodyphus dumicola; assembly: GCF_044657685.1. Classification (NCBI taxonomy): domain Eukaryota; kingdom Metazoa; phylum Arthropoda; class Arachnida; order Araneae; family Eresidae; genus Stegodyphus; species Stegodyphus dumicola. Next base: position 222,348,136 of record NC_140773.1, on the reverse strand, counting down.
AGCATCATTTCTGTATAGTTCAGCATTTTCATAGTTGCACTGGTAGAAATGCATAGGTCAGTATGCCTATATTATGATTCAGCCACCTTCGTATTGATGCTTTTCCTTATATTTTCAAGTTTATTACATGTGCTTTTTTTTCCAGATTGTATGTCTTAAATCCGTCTCCAAACAAAAAACAAGACCCATCAGTAAAAAGAACTTGGTTCCTAGCTATGGCACTACAATCATGATAATTTCTGCACCACTGCAATCAGGTACATTTTGCACCTTCAGTTAGAGGGACATAAGTCATGGATTTCCCTGCATGGTTGGTTGGTTGGTGTCATGTCCTTTGAGAAGTCAAATGGATCAATGCGGGGAAATCACTGCTTTTGCCAGTTCCCCAATGTTTTCACGGCTTTTCCTGGAAAGGAAATCCCCCCAAACTTTGAAGAGCTGCAGGTATTGGCTGACAGATAAAGATTTGTTCTGGAGAAAGCTCTGTTTCTATGAGTTCTATATGATCTGGTACCATCTTCATTAATTTTCATGCCTCTAAAATGGTGGGTTTTCAATTTAGTAATGGTCTTTGTGATTTCTCCATTTGCATCAATCTCACATATCTGATGGTCTTTTTAATAGATTTATCTATATCTTACAATGGCATTAATATCTACATCACCCTCTTTATGTAGCCTGTCACTCACAGAATATCTGGATTTGTTGGCATGACACTTTAGGCTACTTTTAGTTCTTTACAGATCTGTGTCAGAATTTGTCTCACTTTTGTTGTCCCAACTGTACACCATTTCTTGTAATACATCAGATGCCTTCTCATGACATGTTCAATCTTCCACACATAAAAAGTTTTGTAGAGAAGGAGAATCCCATTATGCTATGTGATAATTTTGGCATTAAGCTAAGAATCAACTTTTATTTTGCTTAATAGAAATAACATAAAGTATCTTTTTATATTTGTTCCTTTAATTTTTCTCACCAGGGTATTTATGTACAACTCATACTCCAGGAAATACACATAATTCTTATTCAACTAGGTATCAGCATTGCTTTTATGGCTTCGCTAAACTGAAATCTCATGTTTTGCTACTCTTGTTGGGTGCAATATAGATGCTGCATATTATCAAACTATTCTCAGCTTCCTGTGAAATGTAATGTAGCACATTTAATATTTGGTGTACCAATGTAATGTGCAATGTGGCACTTAATGTGCGATGCCACAGATGTACCAGTGCCATAATTCGGTAGCTAAGGTCATTGCCTTTTCATACCTAAGGCAAAATGATATAGGTCATAATATATTTTTTAATTCAGTTTTCCTAATTTCCCACTGGGTGGCTTTGGGTAGTATGTAAAAATATACAAAAAGTTTAGAATTAAAGCAGACAATTATTTTAAACTGTGTAAAATAAACATAATATACTCTAATAAATTAAGAATGAATTATATAACACATACTGGTAAAGGTATACCGTATATTCTGGCATATAATGCACACCTGTAATTTCAAAGTACATTTTTTAATTTTTAGGTGTATTCGCCATATAACATGCCTATTTTTCTTTAAGAAGAAACTTGAAATGCACATGTGCAGTGCTGTAATTTTAAGTCATTTATTCGAAGATTTTCAAGCAATGGTTATACTGAATTGACAAAGCAATAAGGGGGGAAATGTGTATGTGAGGAAAAATGCTTGAGGGAGTGAATAATTCTGCAAAGAAAATGGTTATATTTAATGCAAATATATGTAAAAATGTTATTCTAGGGTTTTGAGAAAAGAAGGACATAATTTGGAGTAAGAAAGCACATCCAACCGGAATGAATCTGTGGAATTAGGAGTCAGATGTTTTCTCTGAATAAGTTAAAGTATAATAATTAATGTGCTGTATATAAAGGAAATTAAATGAAAATGAAAATTTTTTAAGTTCATAAGGTGTGTCATTTCTTTTAAATACACAGCATTTAGGTACATATAGAAATCTAACTTTTGTATGTTCTTTTCCTTATTTTTAAATGCATAATTATTATATCTGGCGTATAACGTGCACCCGTAAATTTTGATGTTATTTTTTTTAATTTAAAATTGCACGTTATGTGCTGGAATATATAGTAAGTTGAAAAAGTTTAATATTAATTTACTGCTTCTCATTTTCTGAAAGTATGATCAAGGTACTTATGATTGCAGTAAAATGGCATGAGTGAATATTAAATGATATTCAATTTTTAATGGAATATAGCCATTAAAGGTTTATAATTATTCAATCAAAAAGTTCTTTAGAATTTTTTTAATCATGCTTTAAAGATATGTAACTGAATTTAAAAATTTTAAATCATAAAAAATATTGTGGTAAATAAATTTTCAAATTTTTGATTCAATACTTTTTTATTTTAGGGTTGCTGGAATCATGTAACAATTAGAGGTTGTCTCTTTGAACAAAATAAAAATAATATGAAGTGAGTATGATAGCAATAGAAAATTTAATGATCTCTCATTCCATAATATTGTTAAAATGCTTTGCTTATTACGTTTACTTTCCAAAAGTTAAATGTGCAAGCACACAAAGGTTATCTGTTTTAAGATATTCACGTATAACAGCAAAATTTAGTATTTTCTTAAGAAAATAACTGCCGTTATTATTATTGACAGTTGAAATATGCTGATTTTTTAAAATTTTATTTAAATGTTCAAGTCAAATTTATGCATATTAGATTACTAAAAATTATTATGAAATTTGTGCCTTTGGTGACTATTTTTGAAGAAAAGCCATTTCCTTATGTCATATTTATTATATAGGTTAATTTGATTATTTCAGCTATTTATATAAAATTTAGAAAAATATTTTTAACTTTTCAAACTTCTGAAAATTAATTATTTACCTATCAGTATATTAATTCATAATTAAAATTGTTTTTTTTTTAATTAAGAATATTTTATAAAGATTGTGTTTGTTTTTTTTAAATTAAGAATAAAAAATTTTATAAAGATTGTGTTTGTTTTTTAATGATGCTACGCTGTTAGAAGAAAACATTTTTATCATTTTCTGTCTATCATTTTATGTAATCATTCACTATAATTTTCATGCATGTAATTATTGGGTTGTTCGGAAAGTATTTATTTTATTTTTTTAAGAAAATGAAAGACAATTTTCTTATAGTGAATAAATATTTTATTGAATTATATATTGTGTCCATTCTGGTCTGGTACCTTTTTGCCATCTTTCTGGCAGTAGCATAATTCCATGATCCCCCCCCCCCTTTTTTTTTTTTTTTTTTTTTTTTTTTTTTTTTTGCTTTGCTGGCAAAAAAACTGATCCGATTGATTTTTGACCTCCTTATTTGAAGTAAACGTTTTACCATCTAAAATATTTTGTAGAGACCGGAACAAATAATGATCAGAGGGTGCCAGATCTGGAAAATATAACGAATGTGGCTGTATATCCCATCCAAGCTGTAAAAGCTTTTGGCGAGTTACCAAACTTGTATGAGGTCTTGCATTATCTTGGTGGAACGCTACATCTTTTCTAGTCTTCAATTCTGGCCTTTTCTGCTTAAGTGAATCAATCACTTTGTCCATATGCTGAGAGTATACTTCAAAATTGAATATTGTATTGGCCGGTAAAAGCTTTAAAAAAAATTTTTTTTTTAAAGAGAGAGAGAGAGATTTCTTTGAAATTCTATAAAACGGATAGCATCACCTTTTTTTGATAAATAGCAGCTTTGAACCAGTTCATCTTTTTTTCACTCCATGATTGCATTTAGCATTGTTGTAGACAACCAATTTCTCGTCCGCTTCAAAAATGAATAATTTTCTTGACATTTTTATTAAAAGAAACACAAGTTCCCCATGTACCACATAGTATCACATGGGGCTTACAGAAGTATGAAACACAATAAAAATAAACAGAAGAAAAACTGAAATAAAATTAAGGATGATTACAAAGTTTTACAATGAATTGACAAAAAGTGTTAAAAGCTCTTCTCTCGGAAATAAATTGGTAAAACTCTGGAGGCCAGTTAATATTAAAATTTTTCAGTCCCAGTTTCAAGACTTTTCTTTCGCTCTCATATTTAGGACATAGAAGAAGCACATGTTCAACATTCTCCTCCCTGCCGAGGCCACAGTCACAGACAGACTCAGGACTCAACTTAAATCTGTTCAAATAACTTTTAAAATTCCCATGTCCAGTAAGAAACTGGGTTAGTTTCTAATTTGTGAAGAAATGATGACATGACAATCTCATTTTAATAGAAGGGAAAATCTCCTAGTTAAACTCTCTTTATTTGAATTAATAAATTCGTGATTCCACGACTCCACAATGCTTTCATACATGACCTTCTTATAAAAGGAATTGGGGATATTGACAAAAGTGTCAATTTCCCGCTTAGTCACAGTCTTAGCAAGGAAATCGGCTTGTTCATTCCCAACAACACCTGTATGACCACGAATAATTGAAAATGAAACTGAAATATTTTTATCCTTTAGATTTTTCAGTTCGTTTTGAATCTCGATAATGATATTATTAGAAGAAGAAATACATTTTAAGATCTCCAAGGATGAAAGGGAATCAGTACAAATGAGATAGTCTGAAACAGCACTGTTTTGTTTAGAGACCCATTTGACGGCGAAGTTTAAGCACAAAAGTTCAGCTAAGAAAACGGTACATTCATCTCTGATTCTAAATTGAAAGTGCTCAAATTCAAGACCATTTTTGAAGACAACAAATGTGAGACCAACCTTGCCATCAATTTTGCTGCCATCAGTATAGCAAGTTACAGGCGACTCATCTACGATTTTATTGCTAAACTGAATAAAATTAACAGCATTTCTTTCTGAAGGATGAGGGAGATCAAATAGAGGTAAAATACAATCATACTGAGAGACAGTAGAGGCAGAAATATTTTCCTTATAAGCAATAGAATGAAGAATGGCAATGTCAATTGGAGGAAAGCCAGAAATTGCACAGAAATTGCATAAACAGACTCATAGCTTGCGGTACGATATCCACATATGACCCGCAGAAGTATCCGCCTTTGAACGCGTCGTAAATATCTATAATTTATCTTCTTGAGCAATATACCCCAGACTCTAGAGCCATACATAATGAAGGGTGCAATTCCTTGTTTATAGATGAGCGAACGAACATTGTAATTAATACTGTATGTGTTGCATGCAATACGACTTAATCATGCTGTAATTTATCACATTTCTCTGATACATAAGTTAAGTGTTGTTTCCAAGAAAATTTACAGTCAAGAAAAACCCCAATATATTTCATTTGCTTTACCACAGTCAAAGGGGGGCCATCGAGAGATAACTGAAATGCATCATAACAGATGTTTCGCTTTTCAATAATCATAACCCTGGTTTTATCAGGATTAAAATCTAATTTAAAACCTTTTGACCAGTTGGAGGCCAATTTTAAAGTCTCTTGTGCCTATAAAAAAGTAGCAGAAATGTCCCTACTCTGGAAGCAAAACAAAACATCATCCGCAACAGCTATAGTATCACAACAAGCAAGATTTTCCAGTTTTAATAAGAGATCATTAATAATAATATTCCAAAACGTAGGTCCTGAAACAGAACCTTGAGGGCAACCCCTTTCAAGGTGACGGATTGCAGAAGCCGAGCCCAGTTGCAGTTTGGCCGCCCGATCATTTAAAAAATCAGCAGCAAGTGAAAAAATATTCATTGGAAGTTCCACTTTTTTGAGAAGATTGAGAATACAAAGCCACCACGGATGGTCGAAGGCACCCTTAATATCCAAAAAGACCAAAATAGTGTGTTTTCTTTTTCAAAAAGTTTTTCTTTTTTCCTCTCTGAACAATTTCATTCAAGCGTAAAAGAGCGTCTTCAGAACTTTTTTGAGGTGTAAAACCATACTGATTACCAAAAAGAAGGTAATATAAAGAAGGAATAATTTTCTTGACGTTTGAGAAGCAGATCACAAACGTCAATGCGACGGCGTGAATTTCTTTCTGTAAGCACATGAGAAACCTATATGTCGAGGTTTCAAATTAAATCTAGGCATTTCAAATTATGATGAACAGTCGAATTCGGTAAATTTAATCTCTCAACGATCTCACGAGTCAGATTCGCCGGTTTGCATCAATGAATGCCTTTATTGTATCCTCATCAGCTTTAACTGGCCTTTCAGAATGTGGTGCATCTTCATGGTCAGAATTGCTGGATCAAAATTTTGCAAACCAGTTTTGGCACTGGTGTTCTGTGAATACATCTTCTCCATACACATAGGATAATTTTTTTCTTGCTTGAACAGCATTTTTGCTTTTTCGATAATGAAGTAAAATATGCCGAAAATGCTGCTTTTCATTTTCAATGCTTAAAAGGGCACCAAAAACTACTGCGTGGAATCAGTCTAACTTCTTCACAAGAAAGCCTTGCTATATCAGCTGTCAAAATATATAATAATTGTGTGGCTTAAGTGTGAACAGGGTTCGTAGCGGTCCTTATAAGTCCTTATATTTGAAAATAAAATATAAAGGCCCTTACAGGTGCTTACTTTTTCTTTAAAGCCCTTATTTTTTTGTTTTTAGTGCTTTTTTTTTTTTTTTTTTTTTTTTTTAATGAACGTGCTATTTTCCCCGTAACAAAGCCGAAATTAAATAAACAACTTTTCTTCCTAATATGGAATGTCAGATGGTGAGTCATACCCCCGGAAATAGCTTTTCCCCCTTTCTCTGCATTAACATAACCTTTGGTGTGCACGAAGAGTACAGACAGGTGCCCGTCGTTCTATTGGTCAGAGAATTGCGAAAGCAGTAGAAAATTCCGCTATATTTGGCATTCTTTTCCTCCCACCCAAATACTACACACGTTTGAATTTATATCAAGATCTTAAAAAGATTTGCATTCTCGTTCTGCTTGGTCAGTTCATATTCGTGTTTATTATGATCGTTATGCTTATATTATGAGCATATGTATGAATGTTTATAGCAGCATAGTTCCAGTAACTGCTGAAGTATAGTAAACTTCCAAAAATGGTTGTGTTTTAACACAAATTAGCTTTCTAAGGAATAATATTCGGAATGGCTTAAATAAAGGGAAAGTAATCGAATAGTCAAAATAGTTTCATTTTTTTTTGGCCAACACATTAAACAGTACGAAGGTTGGGAGGTCTCCCCTTTCTCCGCAAAATCTTGAATATTGAAATTGTTACAGTTCGCTGCAAAACAAGCAATGGACCTTTCTTTGGGGGGGGGGGGTCACTTTCCAATCTGGATTGAATAGGACTAAAAGTTCTGCGGTCTACCAACCCAAGGGAAGAATGATTCTATTCCGGAATTTTAACGCCGTCTGTTGAAAATTAGAATGAAAAACACTTCAGTTATTTAGTTCTTTTTTCTCCCAATACCGGCAGTTGTTGATTCCGATTGCGTAATATCACGTAAGGAAGAATTACAGCGCACGTATTGGGCAATAATGTTTGCGATATTTTGCAGAGATAATTAATTTTGATGTTCAGTCCGAGATTTGTTTATGAGCACTTAAAAAGAGTTTTACTGTCCTTACTAAGTGGAATATTTTTTAGTTTGGTTGGCTTATTTTTATATGATGCACATATTGAAATGTCAAAAGCATTTATTTAGCGGAAAAATCTAAAGAGTGGCTACAGTCTACCCCGCCCCCTTCAAGTTACGCTCGACTGTCCGAATATTCGCCAATTTCCAAGTATGCGAGTTAGTTAAGCTTTTACTGTTAAAGATGACTGCATGAAGCAAATTTCTGTCTTCTGATTTCAGAAATGTTCCTCTTTTTTACTTAAATTACTTTGCTTGCAAAATCTGTTAAGAGAAAACTGATATGCAATGAAAATTTAGAAAATGTTCAGAATTTAGATTTAAATTATTTAAATAGCAATATGAGTGGGAAAATAAATTGTATTTAATATTAGGTTCCAAGCGAATACAATAAATATGCCTTATTATTATTATTTATTTTCTCTATTTTGAACTGAAATTTCATCATTAAATCCTGTAATATAGTTTAGTTCTTCATAGTTTTTTTTTCCTCTCATTGTAAACTAGTTCTGTAAATTGAACTATTATTTAAAATTAAAAACCAAAAGAAGTAATTATTTTCCATGGTTGAGGTAATGCTTATTCTCTCTTAATAAGTACTTCATTTCTCATATTTTAAATTACAAGTCTAATTTTTAAGGTTATGCAGTTGTGTATGATGTAATTAGGCAGGTGCTTATTTTTTTTTCTTAAAATGTGCTTGAAAAGTGCTTATTTTTTTAACTAAAATGTGGCTATGAACCCTGGTGAAGTTTCTGTGAGAAAATACACTTATGTCCTCCATTTGGAAAAAAATAAATTACTTTCAGAACAACCCCTTTGGGTAGTTAACTTTTCAATAAAATTTGGTTGTGATAATGAATATTAAAGCTCATGTTTTAGTGCGTTTTATTGCAGCTAAATACATTTATTCACATTCCATAAATTTATACAAATTTACTTTCACATTGTTAACATATATTGTGAACATTTCTGTGAGAATTGTATAATATTTATCTCTGTTATAAATATGGTACAAAGTACATGTTAATGCTATGTTCCTATTGAAAAAGTATATGTATCAGTGTAAGATAGCTTTTGAAGCAAATGATTTAGAATACTGAATAATATGTAAATAAGTAATTTATATATCTATAATGCAGCATTATTTGATTATATTTACATAATTTATATATATTATGAAATAAAATATCAATTTTACCTTGCTTGTTCGAAATTATCTGAGTTACTGTCATTGATTATTGATTATCTGAATTCTGCTCAAATAACATAATTTAAGTGCAAAAATCGTGCAAACATAGTAAGAGCTTGACTATCCAGCATCAACTAAGTGGAATATTTTTTTTAGTTTTAAAATGGTTTCTTCTTTCTTTATGAAAAATTAAGCAAATAAGATATTTCTAACACTTCTATAAAACACGAATAGGACTACAGTTCAAACAAAAACTGTCATCATACAATGTGATTTAGCACCAATGATTAATAAGCATTGGCATAATGCTTTGTGTTTATGTAAACCTGATTCATTCCCGATATGTTGGTTTAATTTTTGTAAAAAAGATAAATTATCTGCCATTTGTCCGTTTTTAAATCATATTTTGAGAAAATGATTAAAATTTGGGACTTGATTTCAACAAAGCAGCATTTATTAAGAGTATTTTCAAAATTATAGGATCCTCACATCAAGAAAAGTACAACTTATTTGAAAATGGGTAACAGTGAGATGTGACATATAAGATTATGACTAAATAAAGAGTGATCTAGTCAGTGGCATAGGTTAGGGAGTAGTCTACCCCAGAGGCCACATTTTTAAAGGTGGCATTTTATGTGTGAAATATTTTATAAAGGTTAATCAGGTGGATCATTGAGGTGAGAAATTATAACACAGAATTAAATTGGAAAGAAAAATGGTTTTTCTCCAGATAGAGTATTAAAAAAAATCACAGTTTTAACAGCTACATACTCATCATATATTTTTTATTCCATTGAAACTTTTGAATCCAAATTTCCAGTATCAACTAAATTATGATCACAGTGACATTCATAAGGAAGAATTCCTCACTAAGAGAAATATTTCAGAGTTTTATTTGTTATTGCATGGAAAATCAAAACAGAAATGCTAAAAGGCAGTCCTTTTTAATTTTGGCAACGTATTATAAAATACAATTTCCAGAAGTTCCAAATATCGTAATAGTAATGTGAACTTTTCTCTCAAGTGTTGCTTATTCAAGTGTGCAAGAGTTTTGGGTAGGCTTGGCAGTAATAGAATGCTCCACCAATTGAATACTAGGTCATGTAAGAAAGAGGTGGTACAGCAACTCAGCTAGTCAAGTGTTGCTTGTTGTAAAAAGTGTTTCTAAATAAGTCATTTAAACAATGTAAGAACTATGAATGTATATTTTGTATTTAAAAAATTCTTCTCTGCTAACAGCAATAGGCATTTGCAATAGCATGGGGAAAAAAGCAAAAGAATATAGTTTAAAAATGTTCGAATTAAAATTTATCTTCAGAAATAAATGTAGTTTTAATTTATTTTCCTAAGTGTCATTCTGGCATTTTTTAAAGTTTGTATATGAAGAAGAGAAGTTCAGGGACCACCCCAGGTGGCAAAAGTTATAATGCAACTAGATATGTCTCTTCACCGGAATGACTGGCACAGGCTTGGCAAGATCTCCACCAGTTTTTATGGTTGACAGTTTATAATCAAATATGATAATTTACTTTGCTGTCTGTCTGAAATGTCGCTTTTTCTTTTTAAGTCTCACATAATTAAAATGTAGGCATTTGGTATCCAAGTTGATAACAAATAAAATGACTTTTCATAATTTTAGATCAGATTTCTTTTCCAATTCGCTTAGGATTAGGATTATTCAATTATGGCAAAGCACACGAGGGCTATCTGTCCAAAGGGAGGGATGCCTTCGTGGAGGACTTTCTAAGGGAAACTGGCTCGTATACACGTTACACATGGAGAAAACCACGAAAACACCCATGCAGCCAGCCCGTTTATGGGATTTGAATTTCGTACCGAACTAACAGTGTTCAGCGAATTTACCGCTCAGCCGTTGGTAGGCCTCCCATTCGCTTAGCTTTTCAATCATAAATTGTAATTTTTATATGCTCAATTATCCAGAATTTTCATGTATATGGAATTCAGCATTTCCCAAGCTCTCTGGATAGTTGAACTTTACTGTATTCTTACTTTTATGGACCTATGTTAAAGCATAGGTCCAAGAATGCTTTAACCTATGTTAAGATTAAAGCATTCTTAAAGACAATTTTAACTGAAGGTTATTTTTAAGATCTGTACAGTTCCAAAGTGAACAAAGGTATCGTTAAAATTCAAAATTCTCCGGAAAAATCAAATTTTTATAGAGTATTTCATACTTATTTTTCCATCCTTTTCCGATTTTTCATATATAACACTTATCCTTTCTCTAGATTTTTTTTTTTTTTTGGACATTGGTATGAAATTGACATTGACTTTCTCTACATTGGTATAAAATGAATCAAGCTTTATAAATAATGGTAATACTGAAACATAATGACTAAAAAAACATGCATTTTATGGGCAATTTCTATATTGTGCTAAGTTAAAATGGAGATTGCAAGAAGTTTATATAATAGTGATAGGGCAGAACTTCAGAGTAAATAATGTTCAGTCTCTTCATTATTTTTCTTAAGACACATGCAGAAAAAATAAATATACTTTTATATAAACGTTATTCTTACTACAGGTTTGACACTTGGTTCCATTTCAATTCTGAAAAATTTTGTAAAATAACATGCTGAATAATTATTATTGGAGGAGTCAAAGCAACAAGAATCAGTGAAATATTCCTAAATTTGCAGGACTAGTTTCGAATTTTCAAACATAGAACTTCCTTTCTTGAGCTGCAGAAGTGCAAATGACCAACGAGAAGCCAGTGATAAGATTGAAAGAAAGGAGGCCAAGCTACTAGCGCCATCTATCCGTAAAAAATTAGACTGGAGTTGAGATAGACTAGAACTGAAAGATTTTTCAGATTCAACATTTGCATTCATGCAGCTGAAGACAGTTTCTATATTTAAACCTTCAAAACTAGTCTGACAAATTTAGAAATACTACACTGATTTTTGCTGCTACAAAATGCATCGGTTAATTTAAAATATAGATTTTATAGCCTTGGAGAAAAATTTCCATCTTTACTTCAGATTGTAGATTTTAGTCCGTCAATCCGGTTCTTTTTTCAGATTTATTCATTTTAACTGGAACACCACTTCATATAAATTTGCTTCCAATGCGATTATCTTCTTGCAAAAATTCATAACTATATATTTAGCTTTTGACAAGTGTGAAAAAAATTTTAATTTGCAACTTTAAATTCTTAAACAAGTTTTGTATTACAATGATAAATGATAAATTAGCTAGATCTGTAGATTTTCTGGTACATTATTTACATTCGTTAATAAAAATATAGCATTAAAATCATTGCATCTGTTTTAATTTTTATCAAAAGAATGCTAATTTCGTTGCATATTTGAGGATTTCCAATTGAATAGGAAGTTTTAATATGCAGGAAGAAACATCAAATATTGTGTTTCGCACAATTTCAATTTAACATATTTAATACAACATATGTCGATGATAAAATTGTTTCTTCCTTGCAGCTCTTTCAGGATATTTAAATTTCCAGTTAAGTCAAGAAATATTAAATCTTTTTCATGTGTTTATTTTGTCATAAAAATATTGATTTCATTTATTAAATTGTTTAAACACAGCTTCTCAATGTCACTATCATATCATAATATTAAATAACTTCTCTGTACTCTATTTCTCCAAGTGGCATAACAAACTAGGATTCTGAGCCCGTTCAAGGTCAAGTTTCAGTTTTGTCCATAACCTTATCCTTCCGCAAACTCTTAGAACCACATTTACAACAAGTACATAAATGTAGTCTCATGCCACATAAAATTGCTTCAGAGCCTGCCAATTTAACACCAACGAGTTACGACAAACCATACGAGAGGTTTTCAGCAGGGAATTAGCGACAATTGACAACTTTCCTTTGCCAAAACTTCTCTATTTCATCTGATAATTTTAAGTAATTCAAACTTGATATCGATATTTGCAGTCCAGTTTGAACCTACCAAAGTTTAGTTAGGAACGAAATATTTATCTGAAAATATATTTAAATAAAATTGTGCGACAAATATATTATAGTCACATTACAAAACTTTCAAATGCATCAGATGTTGATAGTTAAAGAATTTGAACTTAATTCTAGAAATACTCTCAATTTTAGTAACCATTTTTTTAAATTTTTTTAAAGATTAGTTAATAAAGAAGTTTGCCAAAATGAAGCAAATTTTTAAGGTGAAAGTTTACAACTATATATATTAGCACATAACTCAATATAAAATGTTTTATAAAAATTTGACTGAACATGTTTAAAACTATTTTAAGCAATGAAAACCATATTTTCAAAATATAAAGCAGATTTATTTTGTAATAAAATACTGCCAAAAGATACCTATAAAGACAAAACAAAACTGTGCATGAACATTAGAAACATTTAATTAATACAAAAATTACAAAAGTAAATGTTAGCATTAGTGAGAAGATCCAGCTTCAGACTTCTGCTCTTTAACATCTTCAGATTTTTCAGAAGATCCAAGGTCTTGCTGTTTAAAAAATAAATAAAACAAGTAAACCTTGGTATCACCAAAATTTTCAGCATTATAGAAATTAAGCTTAAAAACTAGCTATATAAAATATATACAGATGATTCCTTTACATCCTTTATGATACTTATGATATAGGGGGTCTTAAAAAAATGCCAGAAATCTGCATTCTATAGCAATGAATATTTATTCCAAATGTGCTACCAGAAACAAAAATATTTGATCAAATATGGCAATATGGACAAGGGTTCTGTTTAAGGGAAGACTTTTTAAAAGAAAAATTGGCTTGGTTATTTTTAAAGTACATATTGTTGTAAGATAGAGAGAAATATGATTTTGGAATTCCCAGCTCCAAATTAACTCGTGATGTGGATTTTGTAGGACTTCTCATAAATGTTTCTCTCATTACATCAACAGTCTCTTCTGAAACTGCCGGTTGGCCTTCAGCCGATGAGCCACACATCCTGTTTCTGTAAGTCAACAATACCAGGCCATAATAGCATCTCTTTTCTTGTATTCTTGAACACAATTTAGTCTCACTTGCACATCAGAATAAGTTTCATGTAACCAAAGACAGCATTTTGCTTTTCCAGCACCGCAGTACGTTTCGGTTATTGCAATGCCGAACATTGAAAAGCGCATGCTAAAAGACAGCGTCAGTTATGACACCTAATGCCATTTACGAATAAACTTTGGAAATATTACTGCTAGTTAAAGTTTAAATTGGTTAATTTCATATACCATTTTGGAAGTTATCAACTTATGAAATTGTGCAACTAATTTATAGACACCCTATGCCATTTGTTACTGTCCCAAATGCGACAGACATAGCGTGTTGTATATTGCTGTTAGAAAGTGGCCTAATTAAAAAATTAACAGCAGGCTGTAATGAATTTGAAGTTCAATTAGCAAGTAATGTTTTATCAAGGCTATACAAAAATGGACTTAAGATTTTATGAACAGCATGCATATTATCTACATACATATTGCAGTTTTTAAGTAGTAATCAAAATAGATGTTTACATTTAAAAGCAGAAATATGCAATTATTTAAGAATTATTAAAAATTTAAATATAGGTATGAATTTGTTACAGCTTACTTTTTTTTTAAATAATGCCACTAAGTTAAGAACATTTGTTGGTTACGTTTCACAAAATTATTATTCCTAACTAGTGAATACCAGTTAACGATTCCATACATAACATACCATCATATCTCCAAAGTAGCACGTTTTCCTAGATTGCATGCAATTGTTCCAGTGAAATGCAGCACCTTTACACCTATTAAGGTGTTTGTTACACCATTTCATGAACATCAACTTCTCTGCCCAAGAATAAAAAATCTAAAAGCAATGATGAATAATTTAACATTTTGGCCATCTTTGCAGTTTGTCAGATAAAGACCTCTTGAAAAAATTATATGGCACTCAACTTATTATTCGGTATAAAGATTGTTATCATATTCTTAAAAGAAAAACAATGAATATATTTTTAAATAAATGCGAACTCTAAAACCTCACAAAAATGAATAATAAGGACTGCTGTTAAAAGCAAAAATGCAACACAGTACCAATTTATGATTAGGTGGAGAGTTTATAAGAACACACAGCTGGTGCTAATATACAATCATGTAGCAAGGTATAAGAACACACAGCCAGATTTTGGCGAGGTATCTCGATTGATTGGCAATTTAATCTCCGAGATTGCTATAACAATGTTATACCCAAAAAACATATTTCTGAAATTAGTTTATGCATAAAAGAGCAATAGTTATGACAGGAAATACGTGCCATTTCAATCTGTTCAGTTTGAGAAGAAAGACCGTGGATAACAGTTTGAAGGGCCGAGAGTTTTTCCCGAATTCCTTGAAGCATTAGAACAGTCACATCACCAGCATTTGTTGCCTATAAAACAAAATTAAATATTTATTACAAATAAACTTTTCAAACATGTCAAAAATATAATACAATCAGTATGTATTTTCTGCAATACATGTCTGAAAATATTTTTAAGAAATAAAACTAGTTCGACACAGATTAAACTTTACCAATTAATTTTTTACCCAATTGATTTATTATTTTAACAATTCTGTTTTCTTTTTACATAATTTTATTTTAAACTCTTCAAAAAGTATTTTTTAAAAATCTCTAGGATTTACTTTTAAAAAATGCTAAAATTCCTTGAATTCATACTGAAAGGTTCTGCGTATGGTGAAATTCTTTAAATTAATTTTTACCGAAAACTTGTTAAATTGTACCTTTGATTTAAAAGTTAAAAATACCTTCTAACTATACTAATATAACTACATACTACATGCAAAATTCCTTAGTTTATTCAGTAAAACTAATAATTTGAAAATTTTTAATCTATAAACATTATTAAGGGAAGCAAATTTATATAAATGAGAAATATAATGAAAACAGCAGTCTCTTCAGCTGCAGCAGCTTATGAAAAAGTATTGGAAATGTAATAGCAGCATCGATTTGAAAAGAACTCTACCCAGGTATTATCGTCAATACAGTTACTTCCAGTCCATTTTCATTATTAGAAAGTTATTTTAAACTTAAATTTGTTTAAATTAAATCATTTAATTCCAATACACTGAAATATTTGCACTAGGGTCTCGCATTTGATTTTTTTATAAATATGTCTCATTTCAAAATAATTTTAAAAGTTCTTAGTTAAACAAAATTTTAATCATTTTCAAAACCTATGCAGACAATTTTAGAAAAGCAGGAAAATAAGTTTAATACAATTTAAATAAAAGTAAATTATTACAAGCATAACATTAAGACAATTTGTTTATGACTTGCATCAGTTTGTTATATTCAAATTTAGTTTATGCTAGATAAAATACCTGATCAAACTGAGAAAAGAGTTCTGTGGCATATCTGTGTGCAGTTTGAAATCCTTCCTGGTACGTCTTGGGTAGTGCAGAAATGGGAACTGCAGTGACATTGTAAGCATGTACAAGTACAGATGTCATTCTCCTGGCCAATGACAGCATCCTCTGCTCCAGACTCTAGAAACAAAATTCAAGCCAGGAACTGAATATTTGTTGGCATATGACAGCAATTTTAAATTGCAAACACGGTATGCAAAATAACATGAATTTTCATACCTTTGCAGTCTCTTCAGCTGCAGCAGGTTCTTTATTCAGTTCTTCCCATATCCAAGTTGCTTTAACTTTTGCTTCATCTACATATTCTTGAACACTCTTATTTATGTAGTTCTCTTTCAAGTGTTGTAGCTATATAAACAACCAAAAAAATAAAATTAGAAATTGCAATACAAAATTTAGCATAAATATTGAGAAATTCATATTTTTAATCTTTAAAAAATTTGGTAATAGTTGTTTAAAATACTGCTGGCATAGAGATCAATTAAGACACATTAATTTACTCATGCCTATTTTGTAGTTACTTACATTTTCCTCTTACAATAGATCTATTTAAATACTGCCAGAAACATTTTTCTAAATTTTTATACCATTACATTATGCTAGTATGCAATTATCCATATAACTTGGTAAGTGCATTCTTTGATGCAAAATCTTTTAGGTGATGTTCTGTGTGACATGGCAGAACACTAACATGCAAGGTGATACAAGTTCATCTACTTATCTTTCAAATTAAAACTGATGAAACGAACAATTAGTTAAATCTTTAATAATCTAGTTATAAAATATTAAACTTATAAATCTAGCTGATAATTATTAACATTTACAGCATTACTGCAATTATTTCCCAGGCTACATGCAAGATATTTTTTCTCTTCATAATTTGTGTCATGCATATTACAAATGATTTTATAAGTATATGCTATTTTTTATTGTATATGTTTAGTGCATTAGATGTATAATTTAAGACAGGACATCGTAAATTCACTGTTAATTATACAGATGAGGACTTTCAGCTCGCCTTGTATTTCAAGTATCTCTACTCTGCACAGTCACAATACAAATATTTACCTTCTCTGGATTCGAATCAAAGCTTAACAATACAGCAGCCAGAAGCACTAACCACTATACTAATAAGGACAGTTGTTTAACATATTACAATGGATTTAAAACTACAAACTCACAAGAACTGTCAAGTTATCCTCACTACACACACATATATATATATACATATATACATATACATATATACATAAATAAAAGAGCCTGTAAATTACCTATGCCCAGTTTTCTTAAAGGGCTCCTTCCGATTGTCTCCTGCTTTTCATCAAAATCTCAAGCATTAACTAGGAACCAATTCTTTACTTTTGCCCTACAATTTTTAATAGTGAATTTGCGACTCTTGACCACTAGTTATTTTCTCCCCCCCCCCCATTTGCTCATTAAAACAGTTTTTTTTTTTTTTAATTTTAACTATATATTATTTTCTAATAAAGCAATTATTCGTCAAGCTGAATTTCTTACACCATACTTAAAGCCAACCACCAACCAATAGGGCCTACAGATTCTCTCTACAGCAGTGCGAATGTTAACAGAATCAAGAGTTTGCAACAAAAAAAAAAAAATTAGAAAAATGCAATTTGTACTTTATTAACTGTATTTAAATAAAATTCCACAGATCCTATATAGATAATCTTGTATGTTTTGACAATTGTCTCACTCAAATATAAGCATCTTTTTTGGGGGGAAGGGAAGGATGCAGCTTATTGACAGGCGAGTACATTTTTTTATTTACCATAATTAGTAAATTAAATCAACCAAGTAATAATGAAGAAGGCATTTTACATTTTTTAAAACAGAAGATGTTGAAGTCTAGATTCCAGAGCACCACATACTAACAAACCATGTCAGATGCTGTAGTGTTTATTAGCCTGAAACTTTACATCAATATGAAATTACACTAATATATTATACAATAAAATATTACTATTTTCACAAGCATTATTTTCTAAATCAAGTTTACTTATTTTGAGCAAAGCAAAAAATTTTGCTATTTCATTATATTAAAAAAAAAAAAAAAACAATATAATCCATCTTTTAAAAAATGTTACGAATTTTGAATGCAATAAACCAAGTTCAGAAGGTCGCAGTTCTAAGTTTTCATCTAAGATGCAAACAAAGTTCTAAGCTCACAGTTAGTCAACTATGAATTTTTAAAGAATCGCAACATATTTTAAAGACCAGGCAATGAAAATTCTGCTGCTATTTAATATAGATTTTTATTGGTTTAGTAGATAAAAAATGCATACTTCTAAAGGTTTAGCAGATGCAAAATGAGAAAAATACTGTAGTTCTGAAAGTGTTTAATATAACAGAACTCTTACCAATTCAACAGTATATAACAGTTTTGCAACAGACTCTTGACTCAATTTGTGTACAGGTAGCAGCTGTTTGATTCCATGACCATAAATACGAAGACCAATTTTGCTTGTTAATTTGCTAGCTCTTTCAGGCACAGATTTACTGTCATCTTCTGCTTCATGAGAACCTTATAAAAAATTATGACTTTAGAAATGGAAAAATAAAAAGTTTTTTAATCTGAAAATTTACAGAAAATTTGTATTAGTTAAATATGTATTGTTTAACAATGTACAAAATAAAAATAAGTAAAATTTTAATACAAAATACAAAATTTTTATAGCATAAAAAAGCTGTGCAGAAAATAAGCATAAATAACTCCATTAAATTTTCAAACTAAGAAAGTTATCAACTTAACAAAATAAAAATTAAACAAAAGTAATTTAAATACAGAAATTCCAAAAAATATATAAAAATTTTATAAATTATTTCTTGCAAAATACTGAATGTTCTGCAATAATTAAGAATTTCATTATTTTAAGATCTTTTATATATGAAAAAAAATTAAATGCTTAAAACTTAGTTGAAAATGATTAAAATACAGTTTCGTTTAATAGTTTTCTACATTCATTTCCATTTACATTCTCAGCCACTTTTAAAAGATTTAAAAATTTTATAATGATGAAAAACTTTCTTTTGCAAATGTGATCAATTATACACAGTTTATAGGTATATTAATGTAAATATTTTTCCTGTCACATGTACATTACAATTGGAAGATCTGAAGCAATAATAGTAGCGATAATATTTTTCTAAGCAAAATCAAATGGTTATTTTTTACATCTACTCTTAAGTTTATGAAACTTAAAAGTTATAAAATTTAAGCAAATTGTTAATTTTTTTTTTAATCTTCTTTAAAAAACTCCTGTTCATCTTTCATCACAGCCCCCTTTTTTCCTTTAGTGATAATACATCACCGATATATATAAATATATACATAGTACATTACCACACTATTTACATAAAATATTTACTTGTGATAAATCTCAAAGTATGTTTAGGACATTTAGTTTTTCCCATGAAAGTATTCAACATATTAACCTCACAAGCTCAATTCCCCTTGTTAATACACCTCCAAAAGTGCAGAATGGCCATTTTATATTCAGCCCAACACATTAATGTTGATTAAAGCTTCACCTTACGATTAATTTTAAAACAACAATTCCTCAATTCAAGATTAGAGTAAAAATTTAAATTACCATTAGAAGACTAATTCATAATTAAGTTGAAATATCAGCCCTCTTTTTTCCTTTAATAAAATGATACACTGATTAATTTACCTTCTCCAAATGCTGGTGGAAGGTATCTCTCAACTAAAGATTCAGTTCCAGTCAAAGCATCATTTGCTTTTTGAAGTCCATAATTTTTAACCGAAGACAACGTTTCTGTTCCCAAAGTTTTGATTTCTTCTACCTTCTGATATCCCTTGTCAACAGTTGAATAACATAACTTTCTTGCATCTTCAACAAGCTCCTCAGGTGGTTTCATAAGAAATGGCACCTTTTCTTCAACAGTATCTAAACCTTTACAAGCTAAGGTATCTACCAACTGAGCTAAAAAAGTAGAGGAATTAAGATATTTTTAGATAGATAATGCAAAAAAATTTCAAAGAAAATATTTGACAAAACTGACATACAGAAAGAGATAAATTTGATATAAACTGGAAACAGCTGAATATTAATAAATTACTGCTTTTAAAATGAACTGCTAATTTTTAAAAAGGTAATTTTATCACAAAACTTCATCTTTATTTCTACATTGATATGAATTATAACAGTCAACAGTAATTTTATTTCATTATTAATAAAACAGAAATCTTGGTACAGTTGTATTCAATTACATGAAACTGGTCTGTTTTACGAAAATTCGGCAGATACGATTTCAAAAGATTAGAATAAAGGGTGTGATACATATGGGTATTTAACAAAATATTATAACTTTGATTTGTTAATTTAATAAAATATTATAATTTTGTCTTTACTTCATCTAATAATTTGATTTACAATATAAAAACTATCTTGCATGTAGAGGCTAATCTATACGGTTCGGCAAGTTGCAAATGCAAGGGTTCTCATGCTCAAAGAGACCTAAATCACTTTCAAAGTTTAAAAAAAAAAAAAATATAAAAAATAATGAAGATACCTCTGGTGTTAAAAATGATACATCCCAAAGTTCAAGCGAGATAATCCTGTTTCAACTTCACAAATGTATCGCTAATTACAGGCTGATATAAATTCTGCCTTCTGATAATATAGAGTGGCCTATGTCCCCCCTCCCCAAATTCATGTCTTATTATCAACTTTTTTCATACCATTTATTGATTTAAGTTGAGTGAAAAAATTTTATTCTTTAGATCTTATTATTCACTTTAATTATTTAAATACAAATTATTACAATAATTTATTTTAATGAAAACTTAAATATAATTTATTATAAATTTTTTCATGAAAGAAATTAATATTTGTTAATTACTTAGCCATTCTAGAGATTACATTTATAAATACATATAAATCGATTCATTAATGAATATATATATAAAAGCTACAGATACTGGCACTTCAAAAGGAGAACAATTCCATATTGATGTAATGTGCAAGGAAGCTGCATTTTTAGCAAGTTTTACAGAGCGCAGATTGAGAGAAGACATACATGAGAAGTTAAACTAGGGTTAACTAATAAATATAGCATACATAACATTCCTCTCGCTTTTTACTCCAATTAGATGAAACAAAATTGGTAAAAACCGAATCCAAAACATATGGACAACAACTAAGTTTCCTAAACAGTTAAGCTTAAACACTGTTTTCCTTAAATTCTGTTAATTAACAGATGGCTAGGTGAATTAAAAAAAAAAAAATTTAAAAATTAGACAAATTAAATACAGCTGATATCTAGAACAGCAAAGCCCATCACACTGCCTTGGAAATTTAATGCAGTCAGCATTTATCAGATGCTGTAGTATTCTACCATTTGCTCTTCATGTTATGAAAAGAGCTAAGTTTACTATACTGTACGAATTTGTCTTGATAACTGCAAGATTACAAAGCAAGTAGCCTAAATTTTTCAAGAAATTAATCCACCTTTTTGAGTTGTACACTCTAAACTTATAATTTACCATAAATATAGTAAATATTCAATTTTTAATATATCTTTGTAGAAAAGGTGATTTTAATCAGGCTCAGCAAATATGCTCTACATGAATCTGAAAAATCTTTGCATGAAGTACTATTAAGACAGACTTTGTAAAAATAATTCAGTAGATGAATTATACATAAACAGTTAATAAAGTGAGCTTATGAAATAAAATATACCTTGTGGCTGGATTTTTTCCAAAAATGGCTTTGCAGTCACAGCAAAATACAGTGCAGCTGTTTCAGCAGCACTTAATGCAGCAGCTGTAAATCTATTATACTGTTTGACCTGATTATAAGCAGCTGTGCCATAGTCTTTAGCAGCAGATACTGCTGGTATTTCAGATACTCTCTCCAGAAATTCACTTTTTATTGTACCCTCCGTAGAAGTACTCTCGGTAGATGCTGGAACCTCCTCAGATTTTGAAGATGTGTTTATAGCAGCAGATTCAACTTCAGGATTCGTCATTTTGCTTCTAAAAAATCAGAAAATATTAAAGATACATTTCTCACTGAAACTAATTTTCTTAACTGAAAATAAATATATTTAATCTATTCTCCATATTAGAATGTAGTAAATATTAAGTACACCTTTATTATTAATTAAGACCCTGAATTCATACCAATTTTAAACAAAGCATTCCAATGGAGGTGAATGTCTTAATTTTTCCCGTTTCAAAACAACCGCGAGTTTTCTCTACATTTACTGAATCTACTGTAAAGTTAGTACAAGACTATTTAAGGTTAATATATAATTTCTTCACCCAGTACTATGCAGCCACGTAGCATTAGCCTATGCAACATTTTGATAAAATGAGTAGTGATACTTTTTAGCGACTTTAAAACGAACTCTTCCTAAACACGTATATTTAATTTTTAACCTCCTTTACACATCCACAACAAAGTTTTTCAGTACAGTCAATTTTGCTCGTCAATATATAAACTATAATTTATTTACTTGTTACATCTCACTAATAAATTTTTAGCATAAAAAGTTTCCAACTGCGAGCAATGGCAGGTTAAATGAAACTCATTACTCTTCAAGACACTTTAATGTTAAAAACCAATATTAAAAACTACTATTAACAGTAATGAAGAATTTAGCTATAATTCCACTTTAAAAATCTCGTGAAAATCTTAAATACGAGTTTAAACTTCAGTACACACAATAACTTTAATATTCGATTAAAAAAGGGTATTTAAAATACGGAAAAATGCACAGCACATGATACACGTCAACAAACTGGCACGGAAACTTTCGAAAACTAAATTCCAAACAAACTTACGATTTTATGAGTCTCTTGTACAAGAGTAATTTAATCGATCAAAAAGAGAGAGAACTATCAAAATAACAGTATATATAGCTCAGAATGGCAATTTTTGAGTTCAAAGTGCAACCAATGCGCATTACACTCAGAAAGTCAGATGTTAACGTATTCAAATGACGCGAAATCTTTTCTGGGTGTTTCTCAAAGAGGGTTACTTGGAGAAGGCTGACAGATGATAAGATTTATCACCCTAATTGTGCTAAAATAAAACGTCACGATAGTTTTAAAACTATCCTGTTTACCCTTAAAAGACGGTATCCCGTACAAGAAGTTTTAACCATAACATCAATAAGATTCGTTGCCTTCATAGAGTTATTACTTTAAACGCAGACTAATGAAATAGCCATTTGTCTCGAGTAACGTAGTTCTTAAATTAAAGAAAAAATAAGACACTTCAAAAGATTCAGAAGTTTTTATCAGTGTGAAGAATTTTAGAATTTCATTTTCCTGTACAATCCTCTTTTCCCTTTTCCGCTCAAAAATTTTATATTAATTTGCATTCATTAATAGAATTCAATTATGTTTAGCTTTTTTTTTTTTTTTTTTTTTTTTTTTTTTACTTGTTATATTTTTGCGTTTCAGTCAGACGAAAATTATAGTTAGGACGAAGGTGAATGAGAATTCTATGTGATTTTTTTTTTATATGTCCTCATTTGGAAATATCAGAATTTGCTCCCATTCATAAACATAATTACAAAGATGTTCATATGAAATTATTTCAACTTGAATATTCTATATGAATTTTCTGAGAACGTTAATTTGTAGCAAATTATGAATGTACGCTACGCTCCCGAGACAAAATAGATCAAGTCAGTTTCACTCAAGCAGTAATAAAAAGAAGAAAATTATGACATAAATAAAACGAAGTAATTTATGTAAGTTAATAGGAAGATTAATAAATGTTTAATTTGTGCATAATTTCAAATTCACAGTAGCTGAAAAGTTTTGTGTATGCATTTCTTAAAAAATGTGTGTAGCCCCATTTCCCAAAAGTTATCCTTCCGCAAAAGGATTCCGGGCTGAAAAGTGCCTTAACTTGTTGCTGAAGTCTTCGATTTCCGACTGTTGGCGTGCTTTGGCGAGAAATGACGTAATTATGAGCGCAGCGCAGCATTAATGTCATCAGAACTTGAACTTCTGAGTTGAAATCACCACGTGATTGTTTGTCACCTTTGTAAATTTGGGACGCTATTACCAGAGGGAAGTAAACCGAGAGAATCGCGTGATTTCCTTTTGTTAAAGGATTTCATTGACAATTTTCAACACGAAGACTGAATAATGCCTTTTAAAAGCAAGAAACTTGTCAAACCTGCTTGGAAGAACATTTTTGAGTTCTAGCTTAATAAAAGCACTTTTATAAATCTTTGGAGATAATACTTAAACTTCATACCTGAAATGCGCATATACACAAATTGTTAGTGTATTGGAAAACTGAGATTATTATTTACGGAAATACAGGTACTAGACATGCAGGGGCGTACTAAGGTATTTTCATGTCACGGACAGAGGCATCGGTGACGTCTTTTTACATAATGAGCACTATCTGTTTATTCTTCGTTTTAAAAGAGCCTAAAAAATTTAAGAAACAAATGTTCTTAATTCATAAAGAATTTAATTATAATTAATTAATAAATATTGTACCTACAGTGTCTCAAAAAAGTGATGGGACACTTTTCTTTACAAAAGGAAACTGTAATAAAATAAATTTAAAAAACATGTAAAAATTTTTTGTGGGTGTGTTTCATACTTAAATTTAGTAACACTTATTACATAACATACATTTTCTCAAAATATTAAAATATTAATTTAATAAAAATATAATTCTTTAAAACGGAGCAAAAAATGGCTCACATAAGTGATGGGACACCATTAGATACTACTACGTACTACAATAAAAATATTTTTTGGGGTTTTTATTTTTTACTCAAAAGCAATTGGCAATAATTTATAAAATCGTTTGCAGTATTTCTCTCCAGTTTGTTTTGGAATTTTTGTGTTTTTTTAGCTCTGTGCAGCCATGAATGCTAAACGAAAAGAAACTTTGCCTGAAATTCAAAAATTAGTTATTAATTTGCATATGGAACGTGAAAAATCTATTAGAGAAACTCCTGAAACAATTAACTTGAGTCATTCAACAGTTTACAATATCATTAAACGATATAAAAAGGATCATATGATTCAGGATAAAAGAAGACCTGGCCGACCATCAAAGCTATCCAATGGAATAAAGTGAATTATCGTTCGAAATATTTAAAAAAAATCCAAGAATGAGTGCTCCTAGAGTTGTTGCTGATTTACAAGCATTATATGGAGTAATTGTTAAACCTGAGACTATTAGAAGAGTAATTCGATCTGCTGGATATCACGGTAGAGCAGCCAGGAAAAAGTTCTTCGTAAGTGAAAAGAATAGAAAACTCAGACTGGCTTTCACAAAATCCAACATAAATAAGAATTCTGATTACTGGAATGAAGTTATATTTTCTGATGAGAGTAAATTTAATATATTTGGTTCTGACGGTAGAATCTTGGTGTGGAGAAAACCCAGGGAAGAATTTCGAAAACAGAACTTGGTGCCAACAGTAAAACATGGTGGAGGAGAAGTTATTGTATGGGGGTGTATGTCGTCCGCTGGAGTTGGTACTCTTGTTTTTATTGACAGTAAAATGAATCAGTACGTTGACAGTAAAATGAATCAGTACGTTTACTAATCAGTAGTAAAATGAATTAATATTGACATTTTAAATCAAAATTTGAAATCTTCAGCGCGAAAATTGAACCTTCATAACGATTTTAAATTCTACCAGTACAATGACCCCACGCACACTGCTTTGAACACTGCTTTGACTCTGGCTGCTGTATAACTGTTCTGAAGTAATAAAAACACCACCACAATCTCCAGACTTAAATCCCATAGAGAATATTTGGCAAGAATTGGAATCAAGAATTCGCAAACACACCATTTCTTCAAAACAACAATTAAAATCGGTGCTTCAAGACGAATGGGGTAAAATCACTCCAGAAATCACACACACAAAAAAAAAAAATTAATCGAATCCATTCCCAGAAGATTAAATCTTGTTTTAAAAGTAAAAGGAAATCCAACAAAATATTAAAACCTTTTAAAAAGTAAACTTTTTGGATAAATATTTGATGGAAAAGTAAGTGTCCCATCATTTATGTGAGCCATTTTTTGCTCCGTTCTAAACAATTGTATTTTTATTAAATTAATATTTTAATATTTTGAGAAAATCTATGTTATGTAATAATTGTTACTAAATTTAAGTATGAAACACACCCACAAAAAAATTTTACATGTTTTTTAAATTTATTTTATTACAGTTTCCTTTTGTAAAGCACAAGTGTCCCATCACTTTTTTGAGACACTGTAGGTCGCATAAAGTGCAAAAATCACATGTTGGTCAACAATCACTTGATTCATCATTAAAACTATTATGAAGCAAAAAAAAAAAAAAAAAAAAACACTGTATACTACTGTTATGTACAAAAAAAGAAGACAACAATTACTTTTTTAAACATGACTTAATAACAAAATTTAAAATAATAAATAAAAACGAAGTTCTAAGTGAAATATTAAAATATATAATATTACATGATTATAATATTACATAATTATAATATTCTTAGGAAAAGTTTGCGTCTGCAAATTAAAAAAAAAAACTTTGTTTTTACCTGCAACATTATGAATGATTTCATTGTATTTTTTAACTTATCGGATTTTTAACGAAATTTTCCCTACACCGCAAATATCGTCTGCGCAAACAGTTCACATTAGCGTGTTTAATCATATTTTGTCAAACGACTTTTGGCATTTGAAAGAATGAGACTTACTTCAGAACACTGTAATGTGAAATTTGAAGAAAAAAAAAAAAAAAAAAAATCGTTATCATTAAGTACAGGGTATAGGAAGTGAAACATCATGCTACCAGATTAGAACCATCCTTTACTTCCAGTTTCGTTGCAAAAATTCAATTACATGATGTCACCGAATGATGAGTACAGCTTTAGGTACTAATGTTGTATCATATGACAGTGTGAAAGTTGGGTACGGAAAAAGTTTAAAAAACAAGGACTATGACATTCAAGAAGCAGAGCGCTCTGACCGCTTATAGTGATGTTGATGAGGCCCGCCTGCGAGGACATGTGGAAGATGATCAGTATGCAACTACAGGACTTAGAAGAGAAGGGCTAGCTCATAGAGCTTTTTTCCCTGAAGCAGAAAGTGAGAAGTGATGACGTAGCCATGATGACACTGAGCGCGCCAATATAATTCACAGCTTGGAAATTAGCGTTTTTGAACCAGCGTTTAAAATGAGCTGTGTGTGAAAGATAGCTATAATTTGGAAGAGACAATGTTACTGCTTTATGCATTTTAGACTGAACCATTAAAAAATTTAATAATGCTTACTCAATTTTAAAATAATAGATAAAATGTGCTACTCTTTTAACATAAAGTTCCGTGGTTTTTTATTTTTATTTGCATGTTTTTTTATTTAATGCACGTTTATTTCTAATCATTTCTTTAATTGCATGCTAATTGAGAGAATTTTTATACTGCTTCTAAGATAACTATAATAGCAGCTATTTAAATTTACTCAAAAAACAACTTTACATTGACATAGGTTTAAACATATATGACATATATGGCAACATTTCTGCTAACCTACGTTTGATTTTTTGCCTAATTGTAAATTTTACATTGTTATAATTCTCTTAATAGATATTTTTTTAATAATTTTGTAATTTATACTTATATCTATATTACAATTAAATAAATGTATATAAGATTGTTACCTTAATTTTGACAAAATAGCTTTATTCAGAGTACCTAAAACAGTTATTTAATTTTTCAAAAGTGTCAGTAAAGGAAGCAGGTGTTTTTATGCCAATTACTTTGATGTTTTATACTATTATATTTTATCTAGAATGCTAATCTAGCACAAAATCTAATCAATAATTAGTTACGAAGGATACAATAAGAATAACTTTAACAAGTACTTAACAAAATTAGTTTGTTAAATACTTGTTATTCTTGTTGGTACTATTCATAATACCGAAGATATTATCGATTAACTCATAGAAGTCAGATGCTTTCTGATTTCCTGTGGGGTAGAGTATACCTTTTGCGGTATTTTTTGAAAATAATGTCTTCTCTGGAGCGACTTTTTGTCTCTCGTTTCCCTTGACCATTAAATAATTTGGTTTTAGTTTGTGACACAATTTGATTTCTTCTCAATCTCTATTTAAAACCTCTTTAATAATATCAAAATTTAAAACAGTTACATCTTCTAAAACAAATCCTCTATCTAAAACGCGGTTTCTCAGTAATTTGAGGCAGAGCGCGAAATGTGTGTGTGTGTGTGATTATGGCAAAGCCTCGAGGGCTATCTGCCTAAGAGGAGGAATGCCTTCGTGGAGGACTTTCTAAGGGAAACTGACTCGTATACACGTTACACATGGGGAAAACCACGAAAACGCCCATGCAGCCTGACCGTTCGCGGGATTCGAACCTCGGACCGAACTACCAGTGTTCAGCGATTTTACCGCTCGGCCGCTGGTGGGTTAGAGCGCGAAATGAGACCTCTGATTAAAACAAACTGCACATTTTGAAAAGAACCAACTTAGTCCAATTTAGAGTCATAGCAGAGTTTTCAATCTATATGCATTTTGTCGAAACTGAGAACGCATATTTTTCTACAGAATACAAATATTCGCCTCTTTCCTTCTTTAGAGTAAGAACATTACTTTGAATTCTTGGACTACGCTAAGTTTTAGAAAACACTAAAAAATAAAATAAACACCATTTCTTTAATTTCATAATACTAGGTAAAGATATTCCAATTTTTTTCTTAATTTTTTTTCTTTTCAAAAATCATAGCTTTAAGATGACAGAGCTCTTATGACAATGCAACGTGAAATATTTTCACTAGTCCACCTGATTTTTTTCTTCTTTTTCAGTAATGCATTAATCTGCGTCTTTATAAAAATAGGCTTTAGAAATTTTTCCAAATTCTCCAATTTGTGCTCCCCCCCCCCAAATTTCGCTATTTGATATTTTAATTTCTGATACCAATTTCTGTCTAGATGTCGTCCACCTTCTTTGTCGCTGAACAAACATTCTAAAATTTTTCTTTTCTCTATTTTTCAATACTTTAATACAATTTAATACAATTTTCTAAGGATATTATTTTGTTCTTCAAATTATCAATGCATTCTTGTTTATCCTTAAACATTCAGGATGATCTACATTTTCATTTGTGAGTTTTATTTCAAAATCATTAAAATTTGATTTATTATTGTCATCATCAATTTCGATTTATTATTGTCATCATAATTTACTTTTGGCACAGCATTCCATCTCAACAGTTTCTTTTTGTGGCTATCCAAACAAGCGATTTTTCACATCATCTTCATAAACACTGCATAGAAAATGTTCCCTGCAGATTTTTCCGCTCTTCAGATTAATACAATCTTCTCTTTGACATTTGTGTATCCATTCTTTCGTCAAAAGTAAACTCTCATTTGGATCCTTTGGTCCCATGAAATAAAATATCTCATCCTTTCATACTTCTGTAAGTGCTGCGGCACGTTACTGCAGCGTAAAAAGCCATATTACGTAAACGATACTTTACAATATGGAATTTAAAATAAAAACTGACTAAAATTACATATATATATAAATTATTTTAAATACATACATTATTAGAAAACAGATATATATATTATTAAAATTAATTTGGGATATGTAACCTCTAGAAAATCGTCTCGCAGCTCAATGAAACTACTGTTTTAAACGCGGGAAATCAGGACAGGTGGCATCACAGTGACGTCAGATTATTGCCTGTTACGTCCCCCCATTAGGTTCGCGTCGGCGAGGAGTCGAACAAAGAAATGAGCTAGCCCTTCTATTTATACCTATGCAACTACTCGAGAGCTTGCTAAAGAGTTAGACGGTAATACCATATCCATTAGTCACGCTATGCATCGCATAAATGAAGTGTACAAGTTCAATCGCTGGGTGCTGAATGAGCTGACTCAAGTAGGTAAGAGCAGACGTGTTCGGGCCTGCACTAATCTGCCCGAATATCAACGCAGGGACAAAATTCTGAACCGGACCGTCACTTGTGATGAAAAGTGGATTTACTTCAACAATACAAGTCGAAAAAAGGGTTGGTCTGCGCCCGGTGAGCCCGTCGGCAGCGTCGCAAAGTGCTCTTTGACTAATAAACAGATCATGCTTTGTATCTGTTTGGACTGCCATGGTATTATCTACAAAGAGTATCTGGAAAAAGGCAAAACTCGTGACAATAAAGTGCACAGCGAAATGCTAGTCCGTGTTGACGCTGCTATCAAAGAAACACGCCGCGTGTTTCCGGCGCACAAAGTAACGTTCCATCAAAATAATGCAAGACCACATGTGCCTGCATTCACCGGCTGGGCTTGGTACGGGCTCGAATGAGATCTTTTGCCACATCCACCATATAAGCACCGACATCCCTCCTTTGAACTTCTACCTTTTTTCACACCTGCAGCTACATCTTGGTGGTGCTAGCTTCCATTCTGCACAGAACGTCCGAAACGAGGTTGATCTATCTGTTTTTGGACTCGCGGCCATCAAGCTTCTAGGACAAAGACTGAAAAACTACTAAACCGGTAGCAAAAAATCATAGATTTGGGTGGTGATTACTACCCGCACTAAAGGTACAGCTTTCATTGTTGTTGTTGTTTGTTTGTTTGTTTGTTTTGTTTTGTTTTCTAACTTTATTAAGAACGTTATTTGGCGGAAAATTGGAAAATTTATGTTACAACCAGAAAATGGGGGGGGGGGGAAATTTATGTTATGTTTTCTCTAGCTAAGATCGCAGGAGAAATGAATTTTACATGTTAGATCTTAGATATGTTTTACTTAGGTTTAGTTCGATGAAATTACTTTCGTAGACAGCAGTTATCATTGGCAGAGCTGGATTAACCATTAAGCAAAATATGCACACGCTTACGAGCATCAAGAAAAACAGGCTCCACATAAATCTCCCATTGCTGATTTTATCATGAAATATATGGCTGGGAAGAATCGAGCGTAAATTTACATGCCTTTTAGCACAAAATTCTAAACTTTCTTTAAAACTTTTAATTCGGCACTGGTCATTGGCAATGAAAATGAAGTATTGCAAATGCTGTTGGGTACCATCGCTTCCATGGTCCACCAAGTTTATACAAATATTTGTGTTAGATTTTTAACTACATTTTCGTGTGAACCCTAATTTAAATCAGAACTCGGGATCGGTGCCGAGGCCTATGCAATGGGTATACCTGCACTGAGCGATAAAAATTTTAAAATTACCGGGTAACACAGGCGTCCCCAACCTTTTTGTCCCTAAGAGCACATTTTAAAATATCTGCTGGACAGCGAGCACCATTTGGTTTTTCAAGGTGAATTTATAGTTGGATAGAGTAAATAATACATGCACATAGTGTACAAAAAACATTCAAAAATTCAAAAAATAAAACTTCGCATACCAAAATTATTGTTTTTATTCTTGTGCAAAATAATTATTAAGAAATGTATACAAAATCTACAAAGTATAAAAATTCTTTATAAAAAGTAGAAATCTCATGTGATCAAATGCTCAGAATTGTTAGTCGCCAGAAGGCTTCTGAAATATCGCCCAAATCGCCGAAACCAGTTGCATTCAATTTCCACACCAGACCTGAGATTAAGTGTTGCAATAGTCTATTTGTGGACAGGTAGCTATATTTTTATACTGCATATTTAAAAGCTATTAAAGTACTAATTTTTTTATCGCCCAATTTGGAAACTCTGCTGTCTAGATGAACCAGTTCATTTTGGATTTTAGGTAGGATTCATTTTGGACTTTAGGTAAAAAGAGATCGTTCGCATTTCGCTTTGTGCTGGTATCTGTGTTGGACGGAATTTCTATTTGATTAAAAGTGAGAAAACTTTCACATAGAATTTTATTGAAACTGAAACATTTTTATTGTGATAGCACAGCGGCGGGCACACTTTAAATGATTGCCGGACGCCATCGTGCCCACCGGCAATTGCTTGGGAACCCTGGGGTAACATAATTTAGCTGCGGCAGAGGAACAAAAAGCTTAGAACTCGCCCTACTTGAACTTCAGAAGCTTTCAAAACTATAATTAGCAGTATTTTCACTTTACTGCATTGTTTAGACCAAGTAATAAGTTATACTTTAGTATAGTATTATATTTTTCATAGAATTGGTAAGAAAGTTTGATTAAGGAAGAAAAACACCGAAATGGAAATATACGCTAATAAACAAAGGTCGCTTTGAAATCGCTTTAAAAAAGGCTAGAGTAGTGCAATTCTATAGTTTAGTGCAATATTTCTCAGCAAAAGAAGTATCACGCTTTATACTGAAAAATAATAAATATAACAATCTGAAAGTTTTCAAATCTTATATTACGCCCAGAGGGGCTTTTTTTGACGTTTTGTGTTTTACCTTTATTTATTAAGTATCATGTTTTTCGCTCTTGAACCGTAAAATTAAATTCAACAGAGAAATCGCAAAAAAATTTAAAAAGAGCATACCTTTAGAATTTCCGATACACAGTCTCGCGCGCTAGAGATTCCCCTCCCGTACAGTGTTGTCATTAGTCGCGTTGAAATCGTTGAATTTCTTAATCAAAAATTCATAAATGCTTTACAAAATATCAATAGGGAATAAAACAAATTCTAACTTCCAAATTTGGGCTTCCAGATTCCCATATTCGGGTGGAGACGTACGTTATTCAAAATTCGATGGCGCTAGGTACCTTTGTTTTATCGCAATGCGAGAAACATACATACATTTACGCAGATTCTTCATTATTTAATATAATACTGGGCGATAATATTTGGTGGCAACAATTTGAAAAGTGATTCAGACTTAAAGTTTTCGACACAAAATGCGAAAACGAAATTAATAGACTTTCTGGGCTAACGCCCTCTATGCTAAAAAAATGTAATATTACACCGACTACTAATAGAAAGTACATGAATGCTGCATATTGTTATAATCTGCTATGTTGTATAGATTCTAAAACAAAAATTCCACGCATAGGAAGGAAGTTGACTAAGAATAAACTAAACAAATACCATAATACATCATTTAATTTATTCAGTTTATTTTGAGAAAAGAGTGCTCATTATGGCTAAGCAATTATTCACTTGTTTAAACAAAGAATATATTTAAGTAATTATTACATTTCCTCATGCGTGTTGCTGTAGCGTAAGCGGTATAGCTAATCAAGTTAACAATGGAAGATCTATGGCTGAAATCCTAGCGAGGGATAGCAGATATTTTGTGTTATGTGCTTTAAAAGGAAGTATAATGTCTTTGCAGTGGCGCCCGAAATAAAATATGGTGGATGGTAATTCTTCACTACCTGAATTTGACTGGCTAGCTATTTGCCTGTTTCCAATCGCCATTTGAGTGAAGAGAATATAAAGAATTATTAATTTCCCCATGTGTGCTTTCGTGTTATAAACGATAATGCATATCCGCGTTTCGACTCAGTGAAGACTTCCTATTAAAAAATATTTTTTTTAATCTGAAAGGTTTCAGATTTTAAATTACGTCCAAAGGGGCGTTTTTTTTTAACGTTTTGTGTGTTACCTTTATTTATTAAATATCATGTTTCTTGCTTTTAAACCATAAAATTCAGTTCAATAACAATGTCGCAAAATAATTTTGAAATGAGCATATCTTTAGAATTTCCGATACACAGTTCCGCGCGGAGATAAAAAGTTTTTTTTTTATTCCGCCGTAGAGTGTCGCCAAATCTCGGTTTTAAATCGTTGAGTTTGTTGCTCAAAAATTCGTTAAAGTTTTACAAAATATGAAATCGATAATAAAGCAAATTCCAAATTTGGTTTTACACATGCGCATATTCGTAGGAGGATTACATCATTCAAAATTCGATGGTTCTATGTAACGTTGTTTTATCACAATGCGACAAATATACAGTGGTAGCCAAAATTGTGGACACTTTTGGAAATTTTTATGTTTTTGAACTTTGTATGCTTAAAGAAAATGTTACGTTTCGGAAAATGCAATCTTGTATTTATATAATTTTAAAGAGAATTTATTACTGAATTCAATACAAAACACAAAATTCCATTATTTGCAATACAAAAAAAGTTATATGTACTTTAATATAAATAAAAAACACAGTTATGAAGTGGTTTGTAATGTCCAGCTTTCCTGGCCAATCACTGTTCTTGTTCTGAGAACCAATCAAATGTTAGTAACTGCCAGTAGAAGCTGATATCATGTTTACACTTGAAACAATTCATTATTTTGCTTTGTTCTGTAGAAGGAGGACCTGTTTCTTATACACTGCAATTACAAGTAGGAATTTTTGTAAAAATTTTTAATATTCAGTCAAAAAGCAATGACATCAAATAAAAGAGTAGATTGGACACCTAGAAAGAGATGTAATATTATTGTGTTACGAGAAAGTGGTCTTTCCTATGCTGAAATTGCAAGACAGGTGGGTGGTTCAGTGACTACATCTGGAGTCCGAAAGTTTTGTTTACGATATCAGGAGACAAATTCAATAAAAAACAAAGAAGGAAAAGGCCGAAAAAGGTGCACCACATCTATTGATGTCAGAAGAATAAAAAGACTATGTCTCCAAGATAGAAAAATGTCATCAGCGGCCATCAAAAGTGATCTGAATGATCCTGGTGTTTCTGTCAGTTCAAGAACAATCAGGAGAAGATTAACAGATGTTGAACTGAGAGGTAGAATTCCACGAAAAAAGCCTTATCTTAATTTTCTGCAACGGAAAAAAAAAAAAAAAAAAGACTACAGTGGGCAAAGAAACACATTAATTGGACAGATGATCAGTGGTCACAAGTTATATGGAGTGATGAAACTAAGATATCGTTATTCGGTAGTGATGGGCGAAAATATGTAAGACGTAGAATAGAAGAGCTACATCCTCACTGCATTCAAGCAACTGTGAAGAACCCAGTTAGTGTTATGATTTGTTCATGCATGTCAGCAGATGGTATTGGTCGCCTTCACGTCATCGATGGGACACTGAATACCAGAAAATACATTGACACTATTCTAGAACCAAAACTTCTACCTTCCATCAGAGATCTCTTTCTTAACAATGCTTCGTTTATTTTTCAGCAGGATTCTGCTCCTTGCCACACGGCCAAAATATCGAAAGAGTGGTTTCGTACAAAGAGCATTAAATTGTTGTCATGGCCAGAAAACAGTCCTGACCTCAATCCTATCGAAAATTTGTGGCACCGTTTGAAAACTCTTGTCCGAATGAGGCGCCCATCAAATAAAAGGGAACTAATTGAGGCTATAATTGTTTTCTGGCATCATGTAATAACGAAAGAAGAGCTTAAAAATCTTGTCAGCTCAATGAAACGTCGTTGTGAAGCTGTAATCAAAAATAAAGGGTACCCTACGAAGTACTGATAACTCACTGCAATCATCACTATCTAATGTATATCGATAACTATTATCGTTTAACTTTTTTTGTATTGCAAAAATTGAATTTTGTGTTTTGTATTGAATTTAGTAATAAATTCTCTTTAAAATGATATATAAAAGTTTGCATTTTGTGAAACGTAACATTTTCTATAAGCATACAAAGTTCAAAAACATAAAAATTTCCAAAAGTGTCCACAATTTTGGCCACCACTGTACCTACATTTATGCAGATTTTTCACTCTTCAAATACAATGCATGGCTCTTACATTGGGTGGCAACAGTTTGAAAAGTGATTCGCCTTTTATAGTGATTCAACGCAAAATCGCAAAACGAAAACAATAGTCCTTCAGGGACAAAGCCCCTTCGGATTAATAATGTTATATGTACACAGAACGTGTATATGTAGCACGCAACTTCTTCGCCCCCCCCTAGGCTAGGTATTTTTCGAACATTAGAGGCCAGTCTACATATCTCATTACACATTCAGTAAATAATGAATTACCTTATTTTGGATTTCCAGGTCTCTCGTGCTCTTTGTTTAAATTAAATAATCCAGTTCAATAGCTTTTTAAAAAGTATGAATTATGCTACTTTAATCTTTCATCTTAATTAAACGAATGGCGAAAAATAAAAGCACAAAAATATATCTACAGCAAACATAATTTTATCTGGTCTATAAAGAAGTCCAAAGATTTGTGCACTTATAAATCCGGATGTCTAGAGTCCGGATAACTGGAGTTCTACTTTATTTGTATTCGAAAAACGCGTTCACTTGACTAACCTTACTAATGGAAGAGATAAAATATTTCCCAATTTTTCATTATGAGTAAGGATTCTAAGAAAAACTGATGAGTATATATTTTTGGTCGAAGATAACGTATCTCTTATATCCGGTAGTTTCAGAGGTCGTTTTAGCACTCTTAAATCCTTAAAAAACTATCTCTGTTGTTGATTCGATCAAATTTCTTTCCGTCTGTCAATATGCATTGAAGAGTTGAAAGATAAAAGTTATATTGCATTTTTTTTTTATCTGTTACGTATGCATCGCCCAGATGGTAATAGTGGTTAGGGAATCTATTACATGGCACCGAAGGGCTGGAGTTCGAATCTGGAAGGCCTAGTTGTAACTGTCCGTCTCTTCATAGGAGGCAACGGCGGTCGCATGTTAGGTGCTTCCACAATAATATGGCCACCACTTCTGTCCTTAGGAGTGGTCAATGCTATATAGGCAAGTACCCGCCAATGGATAAAAAAATTTCCAGATTTTATATTACGCCCAAAGAGACTTTTTTTTTTTTTTTTTTCTTTTTAACGTTTTGTGTGTTACATTTATTTATTAAATATCATGCTTTTCACACTTAAATTATAAAATTCAATTCAATGGCAATATCGCAAAATAATTTAAAAACAACATGTCTTTAGAATTTCCGATACACAGTCTCGTGCACTGGAGATAAAAAAAAAAAAAAAAAAAAAAAAAAAATTCGTACAGTGTTGCTATTGCACGATTTGAAACTGTTGAGTCTGTTAATCGAAAATTTGTTAAAGCTTTACAGAATATGAAATATATAATAAAACGAATTCCAAATACTAAATTATGGTTTCCAGATGCCCATGTTCGGTGGAGGATTACGTTATTCAAAACTGGAGGGCTCTAGGTACCGTTGTTTTATCACAATGCGAGAAACATTTAAGCAGATTCTTCATTATTTAATTTTTTTTAAATATAACACAGGGCGATAATATTTGGTGGAAACAATTTGAAAAGTGATATAGCCTTTTAAAGTTTTCAACGCAAAATGCCGAAACGAAATTAATAGCCCTTCTGGCTAACGTTCTAAACATTTTTAAGGAATTTCGAAGAGTACAGAAATTAGCAATGGAAATGGGAACAAGGTTGACAATAGTATTTAGTAAAAAAAAAGTTTTTAATAATATATTGGATTCATTTATTTCTATAGACAAAAATATACGTTAAAATGGGGTCCAAAGTACTCTTACTACTCTTGTAGATAATTTGTGTTATGCATCTTGAAATAATAGTATCAACCTGAATTAAATATCAGCTACAAAGAATCAAACTGAGTGACTTTAGAGTTTCTATTACCCAGGTAAGCAGTTTAATCATATTGAAAACTGATTGTTTTCGCTATTAACAAAACTCATTCTGCGCATAAGTGTGACTTGAAAATCGAACTCGGTTGTCTCAAAAACCTAAGAAAAATCAATATCCTTCCTTCCACAATAGCTCGACACCCATGGTGGGGCCCTGGCCTTCTCAAAAAGTCTTTTCCAGGCCAATCTTCACCCTGCTAGCGTTTTCCAGTTTTTTGTCTTTAAGACCGGTAAGTCCTTTTCTAGGCAGTCTAACCATCTTAGATTTGGTCTGAGTTTTTTTGTGCTCCCGTTGGTCTGGCGTTGAAGACTTTTAAGAAAAATTCATATAATGCATATAAAATTTTGTTCGGGAATGGGAGATACTAGATAATTCGCAGACAATAATGCGTTGTTTTGAGAGAAACTGTAATGAAATTGTGTAATTATATACATAAAATACATTCCTATTTTATAAAAAGATAAAAATACATTTAGAGTATTTTAATTTTCGTAAATTTTCGCAATTTTTTATTGAAAATTAGCTCGTATAAACACGTTTAAACAAACTTAATTTTCATTGTAAATATATAGATTCATATTATTAATAAGGTCCACCAGCGGCCGAGCGGTAATAGTCGTGTTGAACACTGGCAGTTCGGTCCGAGGCTCGAATCCCGCGAGCGACAGATGATCTAGCTGCATGTGCGCCTTATTCATGTGAAACGTGGTTACGAACCAGTTTCCCTTGGAAAGCCCTCCACGAAGGCATCCCTTCCCTTAGGCAGACAGCCCTTGAGGCTTTGCCGTAATCTCATAAAAATCAAACCAAACATATTATTGATACTGTTTCATTGTTTTAGTGCATATTCATTTAATTTTTATTAATTGCTAAATTTTGAAGTTATTTAATGTGCTAAATTTTGAAGTTAATTTAATTGAAATGGTTAAAAAAATTATTACTTTAAACTCAAACTTGTAGGCAAAATTATCAACCTGCATGCCGATGTGCATTGGAATCCTGAGCCTTAACGACGGTCAGATGTAAAACAAAAAGATACGATTATTATTATTATTATTATTATTATTTTCCAGAAAGTATTAAAAGTCTGTATGCTAACATAAGTTCGGGCATTTTTTTTTAGCCCCAATGGGCGTAGAACTCTCTTATTAGTCTCAAAATGGCATTTTGCGTCGTTTCAGTTTCTGCGTTGATTCATTTTTCAAACTGTTGCCATCAAGTATTATCGCCATGTATTATTTTTAAAGAAATTAAATAATGAAGAATCTGCATAAATGCATGAATGTTTCTCGCATTCTGAAAAAACAAAGGTACCTAGAGCCATCGAATTTTGAATAACGTAGTCCTCCAACCGAACATGGGTGCCTGGAAGCCCGAATTTTGAATTTGAAATTTTGTAAAACTTTAACGAATTCCTGATTAACAAATTTAACGATTTCAAAGTGAACAATAGCAGCATTGGACGGGAAAAAAATCTCTATTCTAAAGATATGCTGTTTTTAAATATTTTATAATATTGTGGTTAAACTAAATTTTATGTGGTTTAAGTTCGAAGAACATGATATTTAATAAATAAATTAACATAAAAAAACGTTAAAAAAGTTCTTCCCCCCTCCCCCCTTCTATCACAGATCTAAGCGCCCTTATCTATTTAGGTCAAGCCAAATGCACTATTTAACGCTTTCAACTACTGATAGTTTTACGACAGTTTTGTCTTAATACTGCATGAACATTCGAACATCCCCTCCCCTTCCTAAAATTTTTCGATTTCCCCCCCTTTAAATTTGTTTACTTTTCCTAATGGGGTAAAACACATTTAGAAATGGAATGAATGACACACTTTTTAAAACTGCTTTTCGTTTAATATAAATTTTTTTCAAAATTTTATTGTTTAAAGTAATGGAGATTAAGATGAATACATAGTAAATCAAATCTTTTTTTTTTTAATCCAGAACAGTTGTTACGTTTTGATGCTATCAGCTCTAAAAGAATTAACCGTTTTCCTTGTCTTTCTTCAAAATTTTTTAAATGACGAAAAATTTGTTGTCTTTCTTTATCATTCAGGGTGCAGTGGACAGTCAACGCCCCATCGTCCGTTTCCCTAAACATTTTTTGACAGCAACGGCAAACATGGCGAAGCTTGACATATTTTCAGACTGCCGTAAAGGCATTTTTCTTGCGAATCAGAAAATTCTATTTATGAATGAGCTATCATAAATTTGTTATCGAGATATAATCTTGCACCATTGTGTCTCCCTAAATACTTAAAAAAAAGGGGAACAGATGAAAGGATGGAGAATTCAGTGACAGATGAAAGGATGGAGAATTCAGTGGACTTCCGGGGCGTTAGAAATAATGCCATAAGTATCTGCTATGTCACCTTTCCAATTTTTTTGAGTTTGGCTATTACGTTATGCTAGCAGAGTATTTATCAATCACGCAGCCTGGCGAGTATTGCCATTCTGAAGTATAAAGGTTCTTTAACTTAACTTGCTTTCCACCCGGTTAAATGGTCAGTTTGGAAAATGTTGATATTCGACGTAATATAGTTTATCCCTCAAGTTATAGTGTCTTATTATTAATTTATACCTTTATTTTTTAATAATACCAGCCGCTTGCGTCACCAGTCGCCTAA
This sequence comes from Stegodyphus dumicola, assembly GCF_044657685.1. NCBI lineage: Eukaryota > Metazoa > Arthropoda > Arachnida > Araneae > Eresidae > Stegodyphus > Stegodyphus dumicola. Next base: position 222,307,910 of record NC_140773.1, on the reverse strand, counting down.
AATAGTTATTATAGAAGAGAAAAAATATAACAATTTTAATGAGTTCAGCTAGCATTGTTTCACAACTCCACATAGTAATTAATAATACTAGAAATGAAAAACTGCGTTTATTGCTTTTAAACCTCTCAGCTTGTTAACGAATAATAGAACAATTAAATATCTTACGCTTTGTGGAATAACAACAAATGGCGGGCGGAAGACAAAATTATTTTATTTCGACAACACATTTCTTTTAATTCGCTGAGTTGTTGATTAAATTTTAAAGAAATATATATTACGCTTTGCAGAGTGGCAACATATTTCTTTTAAATCTCTGAGTTTTCTGATTAAATTTGGCATGTAAATACTTTACGCTTTGCCAAATGGCAACACTCTGAGTGCTTTAAAATCGCCTGAGTTAACTCGCTTGCTTTTAAACCACTGAGTTTATAATCAAAATTTCATTAATTTCGCACAAAGGATAAATTAAATTAAAAGAAATTTGAAATTCAAAATTCAGGCTCCGAAGTGCACATATACGGATGAAGGATTGTGGCTTTAGGTGCCTCCGTTTTTCCACAGTGCCAGGAATTAACGAACAAATTAACATGCATACGTACAAATTCTTCATTATATAATAGCAAAGATATCTAATTGCTATAAATTATAACACATTTAATTGTAATTTATAAAATAGCCACTTGATCATTTTTATGAACATTTACATCATTAAAATTACTAAAATTAATACGGATTATACAACTCGGTTCAGAATAGTTATTAGATTTAACTTTTTTAAATTCGTCATTTTAATATCTAATTATCTAAATTAACCATAAAAAATCTTAGTTAAATTATTTAATAACTGACATCAAAGTATGTAAATAATTTTGTGTTAACTGGTGTTTCGATTAAACTGTGTAAAATAGCTTAATCGGTAAGATTATTCTTGACGCACATAACTTCCTATCTAAACGTTTAACGCCCACTTTTGAACGTAATAACTTAATATTTGAAAGCTCTTGCGATTATTGGTTATCTCTTAATATATAAGCATCGGTATCAGCTCAATATCTGTGAGTAATTATGCTTTCTCATAAAAGGCTTTCATTGATAATAATAAAAGGTGTTTTTTTCACTATCTGCAATTACGCTGTTTTTGAACAGGATGTAGTTTCAATTCGATATGACCGCAGCTTTTGTTTACGTTAAGAAATAACTCTTAAGCAAAAGGAATCTTATTTCATCAATTGTTATAATTTTAAATTGCTCAGCTGGTTTACGTAATATATTTTTTAATTTAAAGGATGATTTAAAGATTTAAAAGAATATTGAATTCTAACACTTCTCAGAATAAACGGTTCTCAAGGACATGTGAATGATTAACAAATCTTATGTTATGAGAAAAGGCAACACTTTCCACGCCGCGCGGACTATAGAATTCCTGGCAGCAAAACGCAAAATAACGGTGATAAAAAGTGGAAAAACTAAAATTATAACCTGGATCGAATAAGTTTCTGGCATTAAAAGAAGCATGACTGAATGTAGTTTTCAAGATTTTAAAGCTCCATAAACAAAAAATACACCACTTTTACTTCCTTGTACGAAGTAAAGAAAGTCTTATAATCGCTAACAATTTCGAGTATCCTGTTTAAAGGAAAGTATCCATTTTGACAGTTCTCGACTCCATTTGAATGATGTTTTTGCGTTACATCTGTACGTACGGACAGAAAAAAGGACTCTTTTTCCCAAAACGAATTTGAAATGGCTTTAAAATGGATTCAGAAAAGTTTTCGTGACGTTTGAACGTACGTACTATGTATGTATCTCGCATAACTAAAAAAAGAGTAGCTTCAGAACGTTGAAATTTTGTGTATGGGACTGCTTTAACATGTAGATGTACACCTTCCTTTTTGGTTGGAATCAGCCGCAGCAAAAGTGTATAAATATATATACCACTCTGTTACCCTGATCGATGAGCTAAGCTTTTTTATTCTCATATGTTGGTAAATTGTGCATTTTTTCCTTTAGAAGTGATTGAATTATATTGTTCTTGTATTACGGTTAAGGTTTTTATGCCTTTGTTAATCTGCATACAATAGGTTTAGAATTATTGACAATTTAAAAGTTGTTTAAGTTTCGCTAAGCCTAACGACGCCATTTGTTTACATTTGAAACGAATTAAGTCAGTTTCTGCATCAACTTCAGTGTCTTTTTGCCGAGTGGGACCAAGAGTTTTGTGCACTGAAAAATCTTTCTGCCTAATTTTAATTAATTTAAACTCTAATATTAATTGTACAAATTTTTTTAACTGTTTTTAACTCTACTGGTTTTTTTTAGGTTTTTCTGTATTTTACAAATTTTAATGAAGATGTTTTGAGTTTTTATGTATTTTTTCCTTGTCGCGAAGTGAGATCTGAATTTATTGAACGAGAAATATATCTCTAATGAAAATCGGGGAAATAATTTTAACTGAAATGTAGCAAAAAATGTGCATAATTTAATAGGCCGTACAAGGAAGTCAATGTGGCGTCCACATCAGATTTTTTAAAATATAGAGCTTATGTCTAGTTGTTAATCTCTGCAGTATTTCCACAGACTTGCAGATCAGGATTTAAAAAGAATGGTCCTGAACACAGAATGGGCTTGAGGCCTATCCCAGATTCAGACATTTCTCTTATTAACTAAATTTAAAATATACTCATTTATAAAAATGCAGTCATTTGTTATTATTAAAGTAATTGATTGACTGGAGTAATTTTTATAGTTTCAATCATTCCAAATAGAACTGCACAGAACCCCCCAATAATTATATATATATGTATATAGTTTTTTTTTAGTTAAAAAAAAATATGGGGAAGAAAAGTATATAAATTACAAAATAGCATGGAAAAAAAAATGCTTTACATAAAAATTTGCAAAAGCATTAAATTTTTTAGACTCTGAGATTTAAAAATATTGTTGTTGTTGTTGACTAATGCTCACTTGTCTGACCTATAGTCAGCCCAAGCCCACGAAATTCCTCGTGACAAGAAGCGCATGATAAGCCTGTCGTTGGTAACAACCTCGAGCACCTTACAGGGACAGTGAAGTTAAGTCCAGTTCTGCACTAGTTTACGCCGGGGAGTACGGGTCCTAGGGTCATCCATCCCCCCAATCCCCTACCACCAACCTCTCGAGAGGACTTTTGACTCGTCTCATATTTAGTGTGTCCCCATGCCGCACGGACGCTATACATTTACAAACATTCATGTCTTCTTCGGGATTCGAGGCGAGCCTTTTGGCACGTCAGTCAGCGACGCTAATTGCTATACCGGTTGGGCGGCATTTAAAAACATGATAATAATAATAATAATATGTATGTCTGTAGTATATTTTTATTCTCAAAATTTAAGAAAAATTGCATAAATTTGCCAAAATAATATCTAAATTTGTACAGCATGCTACCTCTTTTAGACAAATTTAACATATTATTTTTTGAAAAGTATACGATGGAAAGATTTTGTAAAAATCCAAACATTAAAAATTCTAAAAATCCATTATTTATTAGTCATGAATTTTAGATCTGTAATCATAAACATACACAGAGAAAATTTACACAGTAGTACGAAGAATGTAGGAAGATTGCACGAGTCTTACGAGTCGAAAACAGGTCAAATTTTATCAGAGTTCGTCAGAAAATATCTAAAGGCGTTTGCTGGGAATGAGTAACATATTTCGCACGTGCAACCTGCCTCTGCGGGCCAGCAGTGTCTAAGTTCAAGCATCAGCCGGAGGACGTTTTTTGAATCTTAGCATTCCAAACATTTTCTTAGTATTTCAGAAAATGAATTAACACTAATAATTATAATGTATCGGATTTTTGGATTATATTTATAAATATTAAGAAAATTTCTATCTGGAAGCTGAAAATTCAGGGGTGTCTCATAAAAATGATCGGCCACTATAGTTTTTTATTTTTTTAAGTAACAGGAGAAAAGCTTTGAAATAAAATAATAAAGAATATTTTCCCTTTGGATGCATATTTTCTTAACTTTTTCTTTGTATTAAATAAATTTGAAAAAATTAAATAATAAATTTAAAAAATAATGTTATAGGCTGAAACGGAGGGGGAAAAAAAGATATCACAAAATTAATTGAACATTTTCATAATCTCTATATAAAATTGTCTGCAATAAATAAAAAACGAAATTTTATGGAATTAGTTTGGATATAGAAGCTAAGCAAAATTCTAAAAAACGTTTGCTTTTATAATTCAAATTTTCTTTTTGGAAAATATTCGTTTTTTTAATGTTTTCTTGTAATGGCTCGGTCAAGAAAAAAAAACATTGTTAGAAACCCGGAGATTAGTTATTGATTTGCATCAAAAGAAACAGAAAGCTATTAGAAAAACTGCCTTTTTACCTAAGTTATTCTACAGTTTTTGATATTGTTGCGTGCGTACGGGTTCGTTACAAAATGAATGCACAAGTCCAATGAAAAATGAGCAAAAATTTATTATTATCACAACAAATATGCTTAAATTTCCTAAAATATTCGTGCAGTATTACAATATCTCACAGTAGTTATCTTTTAACTACTCAAATGTTCAAAAGAACTTAATTCAAAACAGCTAAAGAAAGTTAATCCGCGAATTCGCTACAGTCAACAAGAGCAGTTTTCTAAACAAACTCTTAAACAACAACAAACTAACTAACTACCACGAACTGAGAGTTTTTCCTCCTTTCATAAGATTTTAAAAATCGCGCGCGAGAATTTTCTAGTGCTTTCTCGAAATCAAAAAGAGATATCTATTTATTAAATGTCAAATGCAAGTGCTCTTGTATTTTCAATTTTCCGCCTTAGCTTTCTTTTAATATTCGTCACGCGCTGCATTGCACGGGAAATAAAACAATTTAATTTATAATTCAACTAAAATTAGCTATTTAAATACCAAATTCGTAACACTGCCCCGCCCTAAATACTGCACATCCCGGGTAGTACAGTCCCTGGACAGGAAGCCAAACTTACAACTGTGGAATAAATGCAATAATAAGCATTACATTACAATAATAAACAACATGAACAATAAATGCAATAAATAAAACAAATCAAATGCTATCAAATACAAATCAAATACAAAATACAAATCAAATACTAAATACACATTTAGAAACAAAAAGGACCATGGTCTTACACTATTTACAATTATTTACATTACGTACTATGGCCATAGTAATGAGCTAACCTGTCGTAATGAGCGACTTTAGGTTTAGAGTTCGAAGACTTACGGATCCGAACCACGACGTCATTCAGTCTGTTCAGCACTATATATGGACCATTCGAAGATGACTGTAATTTAGGACTGAGTCCTTTTCGTTGAATCGGTTTCCACAACCACACCTTGTCTCCTTCTTTGAATTTATGTCCAGTAGCTCTCATGTCGTATCTGGTCTTCACCTTCTCCGTCGCCAAGTTGACTCTCGCTTTCGTGCAGAACGGTGCATCACCTCAAACCGGGCCTGGACATCTTGGATGTATTCCTCAGGCGATGAAGGCGCACCCGTAGGGCGACCAAACAGGCGGTCACAAGGCTGACGAAGGTCTGGACCGAAGAGCATCTCGGATGAAGAATAGCCGGTAGTCTGGTGTTTCTCTCCAACTCTAGTATGATTTCGGCAGCTTTCTGAGCTGTGTCTTTCAGACAAGGCGTAAGCGTTTCCAGGTGAGGATCCCTTCTGACGATGAATAGTCGTGTCCTCAGATGTTGACAGCAGTTTGTTGTTTTTGAAGTCTAAGGAAAAATTGTATTTCTTTAAAAAGTCCAATCCGAGTATGCATGGATCTGTAATATCCGCCACATATGCCGTGTGATGGTAGGCGGCAGTTCCAAACATGATGTTCACGTTTAACTTCCCAGCTATGTCGATCTTATCACCAGATGCAGTCTGAAGGGTAACACGGGATGGCGTCCAAATAAGTTTATCTTTAAAGTGTTGAGCTAAATCTCTCCGAATGATGGTAACATTAGCTCTTGTGTCAATGATCATATTGCAAGGAACTCTATCGATATGTCCATTGATGGACAGTCCGTTACTGTTGCCACTCACTGTAGAAATCTTGAGCGCTTTAAAACAAGATTTTTCATTCTCTGGTATAACTTCCGTTCCTCGATATGGTCATTCATTTGTTTCCTCCGTCGTTGCTGGGAAATAGTCTCAATTTCCGTGCTCCGGGGTGTTTTGCAGTTCCTTCGCACGTGGCCTTCAGCTCCACAGTTCCAGCACTTTCGTTTCTTGTCACTCCTTTTTCGTTCGACGGCATTTAATTGTCTGTTCAACTCGTTTGTCATATTTTTCGTGCTTTGGGGTTTTCTGCAGTTCCTTCGCGCGTGGCCTTCAACACCGCAGTTCCAGCACTTTAGAACTGGTTTCTTTTCACTTCTGTACCGTCTCAAGCCACTGGCTTGTCTGGTAAAATCATCTGTTTTATTTTCCGTACCCTGGGGTGTTCTGCAATTCCGTCGTAGGTGACCTTAAGAACCACTTCACGAGCTTGACGAAATTAAAGCTGAGATCTTGGCGCAAATCTAAAATCGCCAAATATGATTTCAGGGCTGCTGTAACGAATAACCTATGTTTCTTTTTTATCACTTTTTTCTCAAATACATCTAGATCTTAAAAACTTTATTTTATTCATTAACAATGCCGTTTTTCTTGGAAAAAAAAATGAGAAATGGCCAAAGAATTTCCTTTTAGTTTTGTAACTCAATAGGTTTGTTTTACAGTCTATCTGCCTAAGAGAAGGAATGCCTTCATGGAGGACTTTCTAAAGGAAATGCTGGTATCCATTTTACACACAGGATTCGTTTGATTGATTATGACAAAGCACTTGAGAGCTATCTGCTTAAGAGAATGGATGCCTTTGTGGAGCACTTTCTAAGAGAAACTGGCTCGTATACACGTTAAACATGAGAAAACCATGAAAACGTCCATGCTTAGTTCGTTCGCCTGAAACTGAACTACCAGTGTTCAGCAGCTCTCCTGCTTGCAGGTCAGATGCTCTGCTTAAAAAAATATGCAGAATTCGGAACCGAAAGTAATGTTTAAATGGCACATCATGTATACGTGAATATATACTTCTCATTATAACGGAAAAAATGTCGATTTGTGTGTGTTTGGCTTTTTTTATGGATTTGATGATAATGAACTTTGTTAAGTACATTGCAACATAATAAGTTTAATCCTGAATTCGGTCCGATTGTAAAACGGAATTAACATTATGCCTAGGTTTCGGTATGTGTCAATAAATTAAAACTGAGTGTTGTGCAATAATGTTTTAATACCGTTCATATGAAGAATATTTAAAAAAATGGTTTAATTTACTGAGTTGAATTAAAGCCTAACTAGGAACTTGCAATGAAAGCCTAAATAGAAACTTGTAATAAAATCCTGTAAAACTTGTAATAATTTACGGAATATTGCCATTTATATAAGCATTTCGATCAATTCGCTTTATCAAGTGTTACCTCTGGACATGACTTTTCAGACTTAATTGAGGTAACTGCAAGCAACTAGGTTTATAGTTTATTTATTTATTTCACAGTTTTCCAATTTTTTTCCCTTATTCTGTCTTTTATGCTCTTTGTGTATAAATGCCAAATTTCTTCCTCATACATTTTATATTCTGCAAAACTTTTGACTTACACTGTCATTTTATATATGGATGGTGTCTTTTTTTTTTTCTTTAACATACGTCAACAGTTTCGATGATGATTGACACCTTTCTGCGATATGTTTTGCTTTATTAATTCCAGCTATTTCCTTATCTTTATTTTCTAATAATTAATAGTGTTGCTTTTTGACGCTATGTCCCTTTCTCCCCGTAAGACAGGATGATCAGATACTTTTTCAGAAAGGAAATCTCAATTCTAGATACTCCTATGAGAGCTTAAGCTCTCCAAACGGTGTCTAAACATAACGGTTTAGGGACCTTCATGAAAATCAGTTTTTCTCTTGAATCGGCCAAATTCACTGCGGTACTGGCAGCTTAATATCGGGCATCATTACGTCAAGTATCAGTAAGCAGTATCTCTATATAAAGAAAAATGTCTGTTTGTGTGTTTGTTCGCGATTAACTCAGTCACTACTATAGCAATTTATAACCAAACTTACCACATTTCTTTTCTGAACCCTGGTAAAGGTTGACGTTCAACCTCCCCCCCAAAATAACTAAAATCAGATAAATTAATTAAAAACTCTGAAAACGCTGATTTTTCACCCTCATTTTTCCCAGCGGCAATAGTCTCGCACGCTGGAGATAGAAATCTGCTTTATTTCGAGAAGTGTTGCCACTGCTTGCTTTCAAATCGTAGAGTTTGTTAATAAAAAATTTCGAAGTTTTACAATGAAATAAAAATAGCATTGACAAACATTAAATACACTATTCCCGATTCCAAAATTTGTGGGAAGCCATTTTGCCTATTCCCAATCTTTGTACGACTTTCATCAGCCAAGATATTAATTAAAAACTTTGAAAACACTCATTTTTCCGAGTGGCAACAGGCTCGCGCGTTGGAGATAAAAAGGATTTATTTCGAAAAGTGTTGCCACTACTCGCTTTCAAATCGTAGAGTTTATTAATTAAAACTTGGTAAGTTCTACAAAATCTGCATATATAAAGAATGTCCGTTTGTGTGTTTGTTCGCGTTATTGATTTCTGATAAATTATGATCAATTTTTTGCCATATTTAATCGACTAAAATTGAATATAGATGAAATATTGGGTGGAACTTGAGCTTTTACGACCATTTGATTAGAAAGACGAAACTCATAAAAACTGCTTGCCATTATTGCTAATATAATGAGAGAGAATTAATTTATTTTTCTCTCGAAATTTTTTATGTGACTTCCATATCGCATCAGACTAAAAAAATGACTATGAATCGTGTCCTTTACATCGTTATTAGAGAAGGTGTATGGTGTATTTAATCATGACAAAGCACACTAGGGCTATCTGCCTAAGGGGAGGGATGCCTTAGTGGAGGACTTTTAAAGGGAAACTGGCTCGTATACACCTTACACATGGGGAAAACAACGAAAACACACATACAGCCAACCCGTTCGAGGGATTCGAACCTCGGACCGAACTACCAGTGTTCAGCGACTTTACCGCTCGGCCGCTGGTGAGCTTATTAGAGAAGGATTACAGCGGTATCGTTCTCTCTGTTGTTAGATACATTAATCTCAATCTTCATTGGGTACTTTCGCTAGTTTGAAGTAAAATCCCGACACCACTGAACAATTCCCGTAAATTTTTACAAAAATATCGCACAGCTGTAAAACTATATGGTTCACACGGGATTTGGCAACTTTTAGCGACATTACGATGAGCAGTAAATGCGGTGTTTATGATGAGCCGTAAACGAGTCATTTTGGTGTTGGCGACAATTTTCAAAATCGCGCCAATCCCGTACCGTGAAATAGTATGATTTTACCAAACTGCACTGTTAGCCCAAAGTGAACATAAAAGCATTAAAGTTGGTACCTGTAGATAAAACCCTTATCTTACAAGTACCGATAATTTTATGTTGGCCATAAAAATTTACGGAAATAAAAAATACAAAATGTAGGTGGTTTTGTACGCTTTTTATTGGTGCTTAATGTTTGGTTTTTAAAAATTGTTTCATAAAATTACTTTAAATTATATATTAAATACTGTCGAAGTATATATGCTTTTATGATTCAAATGTTTAATTATGAAACCATATAAAACAAAGAAGGATTAATGATGAAACTATTCATTGTAATAATAAACAGAGATATAAATAAACCTTACGAACCGCCCAACCGGGATAATGGTTAGCGACACTGACTGACGCTGGCACTGGTTCGAATCTCGGTGTAAGGCATGGATATTTGTAAATGTACAGTATCTGTGCGGCATGGGGGGAATGTAAATATGCGGCTAGGCGAAAGTCCTCGAGAGAGGTTGGTGGTAGGGGAAGACGGGATGAGAAACCCTCAGACCCGTCCCCTTCTGCTCTGCATCAAAATTGGGGACGGAGCTGAGGAAAGTCGTACTGTCACCTGAATGGTGCTCAAGGCTCTTGCCATCGACAGGCGCAGTCTTGCTCTTCTTGCCACGATGAATTTCGTGGATTTGTTCTGATGTTACTGTCAGACAAGTGAGATAAGTCACAACACAACAACAAACCTTAGGAACTTAAATGATTTAGGATTGAAATTGCCGGATTGCAAAATTGTTGCACTTGTATTCGACTTTATTGTTTTGAATTTGCTTCAAAAATTGTTTCTTGTTTGCGATAACAATTCAGATTTTATCTAAAGTTTTGAAATTTTTGCGCAAGATTATGTTTTATTGATAAAAAAACTGCAAGTTTGTCATTTGTTTGCTCAAGTTCTCTACACACACACACACACACACACACACACACACACACACAAAAAAAAAAAAAAAAAAAAAAAAAAAAAAAAAAAAAAAAAAATTCTTCATATCTTTTTAGGAGTAACTGTTGACAGAGAATGTTTACACATTTACAGAACGATTAACGATTCTGAGCGGACCCTTCAAGAATGTTTAAAATTTTAAAGGTCCGATTTGGTAAACTTTTTTTCTGGACTATAAGTCTGCATCGTGATGTACGTGATAAAACGGCTTTTCTTGAAATTTCCAGGGGTATTATGATTCCCATTTCTCCTCCACTACTTTCTGCGAATGGTGTTGGGTTAGCGCTTAGAAAAAGCAAGAGACTAAAAGGACAATTAGTCCATACAGAGCTTAAATTGCGTCGCAGCCCACCAGAGCTCTAAATGAAAGGGTTCCGGCACTTCTTTTCTGTAAGCGAACCCCAATTTCAACAGACGAATGACAATTATGCATTAAAAATCTTTTCTAATTTCTGAATGCAAGCCTGCCTTTCCCTCGTACACAAACCCTGGACAGAGGTTGAGACTTTTAAGGAACAAAAGCCCCCGCTCACATGTCAAAAGATTAGTCTCCCGGAAGTGCAATGATTTATGAGAGCGAGTAAATTTTTCGTTCCTAAAAATACTGAAAGTGATACCCTGGTCGTGCACATGCCAGATTGGTGACTTCCTATAGCAGACCTAAAGTAGACTTCTTGAATGATGTGACCAATCGCAAGGGACCACTTACTGTCATTAGCACAGAAGAGTCACGTTTATTATCATCTTCTTAATGGATCGTATTTAGGGAAAATTTCCACTCAACGGCTAGAATTATATTGACGGGGCATCGCTATCAGAAAGTCTTGATCTTCTCTCTTTATTTTCAAAGCTACATTTTTTCGTTAAAATTTCCTTCCATATCCTCATACTGTTTCTAGATTTCTCATTATTTCTCCTTAATGGCGCCTTAATTTTTCCCATCTTTTTTGCATTGGTGTGCTGCAAAAAAGAATAGTTTTTGTAACGATCATCCCTTGAAATAGCATATTATACCAGGGCTTAAATTCAGACGAAGATCGGCTGAACTACTTCTTAGCTTCTAAGTGGAATTGTAATTCCAGCCAGAGCCCTAAATAAGATGAGGTCCGATAACTTATTAGTCCAAAGGGATTTGAATCCCGAAGCACTATTAGTTTCGTTTTGGCATTTTGCGTCGGACGGATAAATGTCGGTTCACTTTTCAAACTGTTGCCATAAAATGTTAGAGTCCTGCATTATATTTGAAGAAATTAAATAATGAAAATCTGCGTAAATGTATGTATATTTCTCACATTGTCATAAAATAACGGTACATAGAGTCATCGAATTTTGAATAACGTAATCCTCCAACGAATATGAGCATGTGGAAGACCAAATTTGAAATTTGAAATTTGTTTTATGATCGATTTCCTATTTTTTAAAACTTTGACGAATTTTTGATTAACAAACTCAAGGATTTCAAAGCGAGCAATGGCAACGTTGTGCAGAAAAAACATTTTTATCTCCAGCGCGTGAGTCTCTGTATCGGAAATTCTAAAGATATGCTCGTTTTAAAACTATTTTGCGATATTGCTGTTGCACTGGATCTTATGGTTTAAGTGCGAGGAACATGATATTTAATAAAGAAAGGTAACACACAAAATGTTAAAAAAATGCCCCTTTGGACGTAATTTAAAATCTGAAACATTTCAGATTTTTTTTATTTAAATATTTATAATTAATTTAATAATTTATTAAATTTCTGTTTATCTCTTTATATTTTTTAATTTTGGTTTAATTACTTAAATTAATTTAATTTTTAGTTCCCCCCCTCTTCCTTCCTGACAGTCTTTCATAGAGCTCCGGCACTTTTAATTGTAGAAAGTAAGCGCTGATGTCCATAGCTGAATTATCAGGGAACTGTGCAGGAATACGTTGAAAAGGTATATGTGCAATACCTGCATCAGTCTTTATTTTTTCAAGGAATGCAGTGCTACTTTACGAAGTACGACTTGTTGCTCTGTCTTGATGAAATTTCACGCTACGAAAGTAACTGGAGTAAAGAAAGGGAATTTCTTCTGTAAATATCAGACGTTAGACAGAATTATTGGCAATTCGAGAGGCAATTAAAGTTGCAGACGTGTTCTCTACAACTAGTATAATAATAACTGACAGTGCTTCGAGTTTTCAAACTAAGGGCAAAGTCGCTCTCCACTAGTGACAGATATACAATATCTGTTAACGAACTTTCCAACAGGTGCAAAACCAAAATTATATTGTACTCGTGCCCAAATGAGCACTGTCGGCATCGAAATCGCTGATCAGTTAGCACAAGAAGCTGTAAGCAGTATTTTATCGTCAATTATTTCCTTGCCTAATCCAATTTCTTACAGAAAATCTTGTTTAGAAAAAGATCTTATGTTACAATGGAAATTTGCATGATCACAAAAAGTCACTGTAAAAAGAACCTTCTTACCCATCCTCTCACATAAATTAATTTCTACAAATTGTGCAATGATTTATCTTCTAACAACTCATGGACCTTTTGTGGCCTACTTATTTAATTTTGGGCTACATAACATACACAGTTTCATTTGTGGCTTACGAGGTACATTAGACCACTACGTGTTTCGGTGTCAAATAACCAAAGATCTACATTTTTGGCCCTCTCCAACAAACAGTGATCGTGAATAGTTTCAGCAGATTCTCAGGAATAAATCACTTCGCCAAAAGCTTCAGAATCTAATGAACTATCTTATTGTAAACAGTGACAATCTCAAAGCAGTATAATTCTCCTTTTTATTAATAGTTTTTCAGCTATTAATGTTATTAATGTAAGTAGGAGTTACAAAAGTGGCTTATAATCTTAATGATAACAATTCTACTTTTGTAATATTATTTTATTACTTCTATTTTTATTTTTTTAGTTTATTATTTATTCATTATTTAGTTTATTTTATTAGTTTCATTTTTTTTCCTGTAACATTATTTGATTTTGTTAAATAACTTCTATAAATTGTTTAATTTTTCTCAGAATTTGCAAAATAATTTCTCAGAATCTCAGACCTTAATTAAAATGTATTCACTGACAGCTTGTAAGGTATTTCTCCCGCCTTCTTAGCGTGCCTTCGTGGTGTAGTGGTCAGCACACTGAGCCGGTATTTCAGAGGTCTGTGGTTCGATTCCAGGCGAAGGCGATTGCTAATTTTTCATCTTAACCTGCTTCCAAAAAAATACCTAATGTCTAATCTCTAAATACCTAATCTCTACAGTGGCGCCCGAACTAAAAGGGTGATGGATGATGACTCTCCACAACCAAAATTTGGCGATTGGGTCCCCTAAAAACCCCAGTCGCCCTTTAAAAGGGGGAGCATATAAGGCATTTATCCCACCTTTTTGGCATGCCTTCGTGGTATAGTGGTTCTGCACACTGCGCCGGTATTCCAGAGGTCCGCGGCTCGATTCTATAGTGGCGCCCGAACTAAAAGGGTTGTGAATGATGAATCTCCACACCCAGGATTTAGCGATTGGGTCCCCTAAAAACCCCAGTCTCTCTTTAGAAGGGTGAATATATAAGGTATTTATCCCACCTTCTTGGCGTGCCTTCGTGGTGTAGTGGTTTTGCACGCTGGGCCGGTATTCCAGAGGTCCGTGGTTCGATTTCCGGCGAAGGCAATTGCTAATTCTTCATCTTACCTTTATCCTAATGTTTCTTCAAGCTTTCCTCATCAACTTTGCATTACTCTTAGTAAAAGGGTCTATAACAATGCTTTAATTTGTCAAAAATTTTACAGTGTCAAAATCCTTTATAAAATATATGTTATACCTGTAAAAAAATTGTATACTTCACAGAAAAGTCTCTGTAAAGTGTAACATTCCTTTAACAGTGTAACATTCTTTGCAAAAGTAAGAAAAATTCTCTATAATATTTATATCGCCACTATATCAAAATTTTGTATCCAAAGAATTAACTAAATAAATAATAATAAAAGCCCTTAAATGAGCAGAAGAAGCTGGAAGTCTTTCAGACGGAATAGCTGCTAATTCTGTCGTTTCCTGTAAATATCGAACGTAAAATTTTCTTCTGATAATACGTCGAGTTGATTTTAACCTTTTTTCCCCCCTCACCTTTATTATTTTTAATTTTCTATTGAAAGAGAATCCTGCGACAATTATAAACCTCTTATTGACACTTTTTTTTTTTTTTTTGTATTTACCGAATTATTTTTGTACATTTTCTTTTTAGTTCAAAGGAGCAATTTTTCCAGAAGGACTATTAATTTTGTTTTGGCATTTTGCGTTGATTCACTACAAGCGTTTTTTCACTTTTCAAATTGTTACCACCAAATATTATCGCCCTATTTTGTTAGGGCGCAGCCTGGTCCATCTTGCAAAACAAAGTTTGCCCTATGATTCTATACGGGCTATGCCAGTACAAAAATCACCACACAACCATACAAATACACGAATCAAACAATGCCAATGGCTTCTTTATTGTTGTTAATAATCTTCATAATCTTATGCGCTATTCCTCTTGCCCTAAGTAAACCATTTTTTATAAAATCTATGTTCGCTCCATCAATGCATCTGGTTAACTTACATTCTGTAATAAAGTGGATATTGTCTCCTACTTTTGTACATACTTTACATAAATCATTATCTTGAACATAGAATCTTTTCAGATAAAAGGGAAATCTCCCATGACCTGTAATTAACTGATTCAAGTCAATGTCATTGTTAATATTCATATTTTCCTTAGGAACAAAAATCCTCATAAACATATTATTTTTAGCAGAGTTTTCCCATTGAGTCCGCGATTTATCTACATGTCACACTTCATAATGTTAATGCATCTTCTCCTGGAGGCTTCTCCATCGACAGTTTCAATATCACTACTCATTGTTGCCTCCTTTGCTAAGACATCGTATTATCGCCCTGTATTATATTTAAAGAAATTAAATAATGAAGAATCTGCATAAATGTATGTATGTTTTCTCGCACTGTGATAAAACAACGGTACCTAGAGCCATCCAATTTTGAATAACGTACGTCTCCAATCGAATATTGGCATCCGGAAGCCCCAATTTGGAATTTGTTTAATTATATATTTCATATTTTGTAAAAATTTAATGAATTTTTGATTAACAAACTCAACGATTTCAAAGCGAGCAATGGCAACAATGAACCCCCCCCCCCGAAAAAAAAAAAAAAAACTCCAGCACGCGAGACTGTGTATAAGAAATTCTAAAAATATGCTGTTTTTTAAATTATTCTGCGCTATGGCTGTTGAATTGAATTTCATGGCTTATGTGCGAAGAACATGATATTTAATAATTAAAGGTAACACAAAAACGCCCCCTTAAAAAACACCCCTTTGGGCGTAATATAAAATTTTCAAGCCTTCAGATTTTTTAGTTATTTTTTATGCAGTAAGTGCAATATGAAAAAATAAAAGACTAGAATATAAGAAAGGATAAGAAGAACGGAAAACACAAAACTAGTTGAATACTTTTGAACGAGGTAATTAATCTAAGATTATAAATATTAAAACAATTGCGTCATTACATCAAGCGGACCTATCACATTAATTAAAATCGATTTTGTGCAATTAGTATCTGTGATTTTCATTTTTGAAAAACTTGTTTATATTTGTAAAATAAAAATAATGATACTTTTTTTTTTTTGGAATTTTTTTTCCAAGTATTTAATCCAACTGTTATCTTGAAGTTGGGTAATTATTTATATTACGATTATGTTGCATACTGTATGTCATAGAGAAAAATGGGAGGGTTTGATGAAAAAACATTCTTTTGAAAAGGATCGACGCAACAATGCCAATGGCTTCTTGGTTTCGACGCAACGAGTTGGAAAATCCTTGGTCTAAATCAGTGTTTCTTAAACTATGAGTCACGACCCCAAACGGGGTCGCAAATCGAAATTTTGGGATCAGGAAAATTCGCTTCGATAGTTGAATTTAAAAAAAAAATGCATTCATAATACTTTTAAAGAAATTACATTAATTGACATTAATGAGATTAGACTTGTAAGACATTACATTGATACTAATGAGATAATTACCTGTTGTACAAAGGGCAAAAGGAATTTGTAAAACTATCTATAGCGATTCAAACCTAAAACTTGAGTCTTCAGAAAAATCCTTGACGAATTCTGGATTGGAGTTAGAACTAGATTTCTCATTATTTTTTAAATGGCATTAAATGTTCTTCTCTCATTCAGCACCATATATTTTTATAAAACTACTTTTTCAGCTTTGACACTAATTAAAACCAAATGTCATTCAAGATGTTGTTTACATGTTGAAGATGCTTTATATGTCAAATATCGCACCGACAGTTAATTTGTTATGCAGCAGAAAACGAGCACATCTGTCTCATTAGAATTTTCTTTAATTTTTATTTGCTTAAAACAATTCCTAAAATACTTCTTATATGTATATTGTTTACGAAAGAAGTAAATTATTTACGGGAGGATATTTATTTTTATATCTTTATTTTATATTTAACATCTGAGGCCGGGCAAAAAATCTCAGTTATAAAAAGGGGTTGCGATTGAAAAAGTTTAAGAAGCCTGGCCTAAATAATAGCCTTCTGACTATAGAAGAAAAAATTTATTTATGTTATAGAAGTTTCAGTGCTAAGCAAAGGAAGTAAACAATAAACTGTTCTTTTAGCGCAATTTCATTTCTTTTTTTGTTTTTTAAAGCCCGGAAGAAGAAATCACAGGAAAGTCTATTCTGTGGAACCACCATTGTATGCAAAGTACTAGTACATTCCACGGCGACGTTGGTTAATGTTGCTTTCGGCTTTTGATGCATTGTACGTGATACTTCAAGCGTTGTCTGTCGTCTGTCTTCTTAAACCTTCACAACTGTCTTTTGTATTCGAAAGGCAAATACGTTGTTAACTATCACAACTTTCTTGAAACTGAGCATTTGATTTATGGGCAATGTTAAAATCTGGAATAACGGCGTGTAAAGTACAATCTGAATACAGATTTAAAAGTTACGCATAATCTCGATATAGATTTAAAAGTTAAGAACAGTTTAAATGCAGATTTTACTCAAAGCTAATTCGAAAGTATTAAGAAAATAACACCGGCTAATTTTGTCTCAAGATGTCCATCTAATTCATTAACGAATTGTTGTTTCTTATTTCACTCATAAAATTTTGAAGGAAACGACTACTCGGAAAAGTTTTATAATTATTGAAAAGCAAGCATGAATTGGGATTAATTTGACGTTTGTTTCTCAAGCTGATGGAAACACATGAAAGTAGTACAAAATTGCTGAATGATTAAAGTGTCGCATATTCCGTGAGATGCATTTCGGAAGTTTATAATATTAAAACAGGCATTTTATACCATTCAAAACAGCTTTACAAGAAAACTTATTAAATATTTGCCATTGAGCCATTAATTCATTTTATTGCGAGACAACGAGTGTCAAATTGGTAACACTTTGGGGAAAGATAAATTTTTTTTAGCCCAAAGGCTAGATGCTCAGATAGATTTTTTAGCCCTAGGCGTTAGCTCAGATGGGCTTTTAGTCTCCAAACGGCATTTTGCGTTGAATCACAAAAAGCGTTGTATCACTTTTCAAACAGTTGCAATCAAATATTATCAGATTGTATTATATTTAAAGAAATTAAATAATGAAGAATCTGCCTGAATGTATACATGTTTCTCGCACTGTGAAAGAACGGCGGTATCTAGCCATCAAGTTTTGAATAACGTAATCCTCCACCCAAACATGGGTGCCTGGAAGCCCGAATTTTGAATTTCGAATTTGTTTTATTAGCTATTTCAGATATTGTAATTGATAAAAAACTCAGGAATTTCAATGCGAGCAGTGGCAACTTTGTAGGGGGGGGAGAAACATTTTTATCTCCAATACGCGAGACTGTCAGAAATTCTAAAGATATGCTGTTTTCAAATATATTTTGCGATATTGCGGCTGAACTGAATTTGTTATTGGTTAAATGCGAAGAACATCGTATTTAATAAATAAAGATAACACACAAAACGCTAAATAAAAGTCTTTTTTGGGAGTAATATAAAATCTGAAAGATTTCAGCCTTTATATATTTATTTATTGAACGGGAAACAGATAAAATTAGCTATGCCCTCGTTAGGATTCGAACCACGGATCTTCCGAGATTTAGCCAGGCGTGTTACTAGCTACACCACGAGACCACACACAGGAGGAGGCGATAATTAATGGTGTTCTTCCTCACATAAGGAGCAACTGAGAAGAGAAGAACGTGGTCCAAGAGAAGAACGTTGTAACAACGAAACATCGTCCACCTCATTTTAATTTGTACCCCTATAGGAACTATTAAGTTTATTTTCGGAGCAGGAAACATGAAAAATCTGCTGCGTCCTTCCCAGGATTTGAGCCTTGTGTAAGACTGTTCTCTTTCCTCATCGCTTACCTTCGCAGCATAATTATAAAGCACACACAGCTAGCAACTGGAAGAGCAGGAGTTCAAATCCTGGAGAGGAAACTGCAAATTTTTCATGCTTCCTCATTCGAAGAGCTTAATGACTGTACAAACGGGGCTTGTAATGACTACCCACACCAATTACTCCAGAAGAGAGAGAAAGGCAATAATTCTTTATACACTTGGAACAATGTTTACTCTATTCTTTCCGCTTGTATGTGAATGAGAAAGAAAAAGAAAGTTACCATTCATCGTAAATAAAAAGTATACAGGAACATTAGTAAAATGAGTGGGTAACCTTCCACCGAGCGATAAACTGGTTGTTCGGTCCTGGATTTGAATCTTGGTGAATGTTGGCTGCATGAACATTTTCATGTTTTCCCCCGTTTGTAACATGTATACGAGCCAATTTTCCTCAGAACGTCCTCCACGAAGGCATCCTTCCCCTTACGAAGATAACCCTCTAGTGCTCTGCCTTAATCAAATAAACAAAACCATACTACATTAATGAGAAGTTACCATTAAAATTTGCCGATCTATTCCTGCCACAGGGCTACATCTCCTTTACCGTTAAAATTCGTCGATTCTATTGAACTCGTTCGCAAGCAAGATTTCTTTTCTTATAAGCAAGACCCTTCAATATATTTTATTTATTATTTATTCCCCTTGATTTAAGCATTCCGTGATCAAAAATAGGCGATGAAAAGTTTGCTATTATTTTCAACCGCGTACTTCTATGAATTAAATAAATAATTTTATAACAATAATGATGAAGTTGAAAGAGAGAAACAGACCTTGTATCTTGAAATTTATTTCTCTTCTAATCTAAAACTAGGTCCTAACAATGAAACTCACACCAAGCACAAAAATCAAATTTAATATATTAATAATATATTGTTGCGTGCGTACGGGTTCGTTATGAAATGAATGCACAAGTCCGATGAAAAATGAACAAAAATTTATTATTATCACAACAAAAATGCTTAAATTTTCTCAAATTATCATGCAGTATTACAATATCTCACAGTACTTATCTTTTAACTACTCAAATGTCCAATAGAACGTAATTCAAAACAGCTAAAGAACGCTAATCCGCGAATTCGCTACAATCAACAACAGTAGTTTTCTAAACAACAACAAACTAAGCAACTACTACAAACTGAGATGTTTTCCTCCTTTTATAAGATTTTAAAATCACGCGCTAGAATTTTCCAGTACTTTCTCGAAATCAAAAAGAGATATTTATTTATTTAATGCACGCGCTCTTGTATGTTCAATTTTCCGGCTTAGCTTTCTTTTAATATTCGTCACGCGCTGCACTGCTCGAGAAATAAAACCATTTAATTTATAATTGAACTAACATTAGCTTTTTAAATACCAAATTCGTAACACTGCCCCCTTCCCAAGGACTGCACGTCCCGGGCAGTACAATCCCTGGACAGGAAGCTAAACTTACAACTGTGGCATAATTGCAACTGAGGCATAAACATTACATTACAATATCAAACAACATAAACAATAAATGCAATAACTAACTTAAACAAATCAAATGCTATCAAATAATAAATACAAAACAAATACTAAATACAAATAAAATACTAAATGCAAATCAAATACTAAATACAAATCAAATCAAATACACATTTAAAAACAAAAACGACCATGGTCTGATACTATTTACAATTATTTACATTACGTACTATGGCCATAGTAATGAGCTAACCTGTCGTAAGAGTTCGAAGACTCACGGATCCGAACCACGGCGTCATTCGTGTTCAGTACTGTATATGGACCATCCGAAGGTGACTGTAATTTAGGACTCAGTCCTTTTCGTTGAATCGGGTTCCACAACCATACCTTGTCTCCTTTGTTGGATCTATGTCTAGTAGCTCTTGTGTCGCATCTGGTCTTCATTTTCTCCGTCGCCAAGTTGACTCGCTTTCGTGCAGAACGGTGCATCCCCTCAAACCGGGCCTGGGCATCTTGGATGTGTTCCTCAGGCGATGAAGGCGCATCCGTAGGGCGACTAAACAGGCGGTCACAAGGCAGACGAAGGTCTCGACCGAAGAGCTTCTGGGATGGAGAATAGCTGGTAGTCTTGAGTTTCTTTTCGACCCTGGTATGATTTCGGCAGCTTCCCAAGCTCGATCTTTCGGACAAGGCGTCGACATTTCCAGGCGAGGATCCCTTTTGAGGATGGATAGTCATGCCATCAGATGCTGAAAGCAGCTTATTGTTTTTGAAATCTAAGGAAAAATTGTATTTCCTTAAAAAGTCCAATCCGAGTATGCATGGATCTGTAATATCCGCCACATATGCCGTGTGATGGTAGGCGGCACTTCCAAACGTGATGTTTACGTTTAACTTCCCAGTTATGTCGATCTTGTCACCAGACGCAGTCTGAAGGGTAACACAGGATGGCGTCCAAATAAGTTTATCTTTAAACTGTTCAGCTAAATCTTTCCTAATGATGGTAACATTAGCTCCTGTGTCAATGATCATATTGCAATGAACTCCATCGATATTCCCATTGATGGACAGTCCGTTATTGTTGCCACTCACTATAGAGATCTTAAGCGCTTTAAAACAGGGTTTTTCATTATCTGGCAACCTCCGTTCCTTGATATGGTCATTAATTTCTTTCCTGCGTCGTTGCTCAGAAATTGTCTCAATTTTCGTACCCTGGGGTGTTCTGCAATTCTTTCGTACGTGGCCTTCAGCTCCACAGTTCCAGCACTTTGGTTTCTTGTCAGTCCTTTTCCTTCCCGTGGCATTTAATTGTCTGTTTAAATCGTATGCCTTATTTTCCGTGCTCTGGGGAGTTCTGCAGTTCCTTCGTAGGTGGCCTTCAACACCGCAATTCCAGCACTTTAGGGTCGGTTTTGTTTCACCACTATTCCGTCTTAAAGCATTCACTGGTCTTGTCAACTCATCCGTTTCATTATCCGTGCCCTGGGGTGTTCTGCAATGCCGTCGTAGGTGACCTTCAGAACCACATCTCCAACATCTTACAGCCACTTTGTTCTCACTGCTACTCCGTATCAAATCTTCGACTTGTCTGGCTAAATCATCTAAACGAGCCATCAGTTGATCCACTGGCTCATGGACTCGCACAGCTCTAACTGGGTAGCGGTCTCGACGAGTGGCTTGCTGGGCTGCCTCAAATTTCATGGCGTACACTAGAGCACTTTTTAAATCTTTTACATCCGCCATTCGTAGAGCTTTCTGTATTTTAGTATCTCGGATGCCGTCGATAAAGTATTGCAAGGACAGGATTTCCCTTGTTTCTGTCGGGCATTCCGAAAAGGCGAGATGGGACAGCCTTTCAACATCCGCGGCGAGCTCCTGAAGTGTTTCGGTAGGCTTCTGTTGACGAGATTTTAATTGGAGCCTGCTGTAGTCTTTTAAACACTTCTCCCCAAAGCGCAACTCCAAGGCGCCGGACAGAGCTTCGAAATCTAACCTTTTGTTTTCGGGAAGAGTCTGAAGGATATCCGCTGCGTCGGCTCTTAGAGAAGCGGCGAGATGACAGGCCTTAGCTTGGGAATCCCATCCATTCGCATCCGCCACGATAGAAAATTGTGTCTTATACACCTGCCAGGAGGTCTTCCCATCACATGTGGATAGCTTCAGAGGTGGACGAGCAGGCATTGGTAAGAATTTAAAATCATCACTCCTGCTCCCTGCCGACGCTACGAATTTCTTTAAAGTATCCATTTCTTTGGCAACTGCAGAAACTCTCTCATCAATTTGTTCTTTTACAGAAGAAACTCTTTCTTCTATTTCTTCTTTCACCGAAGAAACTCTTTCTTCAATATGTCCAACTTTATTTTCAACTGCGTCAATTCTGCCTTCCATAGCTTCAAATTTATTTTCTATTATGCAAGTAATTTCTCTTTTCATTTCTTCTTGACCAGCTTGAACGGCTTTCATTTCGTCCTTAACGGATTCCTGGCCCAATTTCATTTCTTCCTTAAATGATGCTTGGCCAGCTTCCATCTTTTCTTGGAATGCAGCAAAAGCACTAATGAGCTGTCTCAATTGTTCTTCCATCGCTCTTGTTATTGGCATTCAAACCCCACTCCTGACACCAAAAATTGTTGCGTGCGTACGGGTTCGTTATGAAATGAATGCACAAGTCCGATGAAAAATGAACAAAAATTTATTATTATCACAACAAAAATGCTTAAATTTTCTCAAATTATCATGCAGTATTACAATATCTCACAGTACTTATCTTTTAACTACTCAAATGTCCAATAGAACGTAATTCAAAACAGCTAAAGAACGCTAATCCGCGAATTCGCTACAATCAACAACAGTAGTTTTCTAAACAACAACAAACTAAGCAACTACTACAAACTGAGATGTTTTCCTCCTTTTATAAGATTTTAAAATCACGCGCTAGAATTTTCCAGTACTTTCTCGAAATCAAAAAGAGATATTTATTTATTTAATGCACGCGCTCTTGTATGTTCAATTTTCCGGCTTAGCTTTCTTTTAATATTCGTCACGCGCTGCACTGCGCGAGAAATAAAACCATTTAATTTATAATTGAACTAACATTAGCTTTTTAAATACCAAATTCGTAACAATATATTAATAAAATAATACAGCAGTATCGACAAGAAAAAATCTGAAAGTTCTCAGATTTTATATTAAGCAGAAAAGTGCTTTTTTTATAAAATTCAGTTCAATAGCAGTATCCCAAAATAATTTAAAAAGAGCGTATCTTTAGAAGTTCCGATACACAGTCTCGAGCGCTGGAGATTTTTTTTTTTTTCCGTGCAGTGTTGCCATGACTCACTTTGAAATGGTTGAGTTTGTTAGCTAATCCAAAATTCGTTAAAGTTTTATAAAATATGAAACAGATACTAAAACAAAATCCAAATCCCAAATTATATCACAATGCGAGAAACATATATACATTCATGCAGATTCTTCATTATTTAATTTCTTTAAATATAACACAAGGCGATAATATTGGGTGACAGCAATTTGAAAAGTGATTCGCCGTTTATAGTGATTCAACGCAAAATGCCAAAACGAAATTAATAACCCTTCTGGGCTAATAATAAGATAATGATGATGATTCAAAATCCAAATCAAACTGCCTGATATCACGATGGTTAAATTAAATGTCTTCTCAATTAAATAGTGTTGACCATCACTAATGTTAGTGTTAGAAAGGAAAGAAAAATCCACATGCGTAAGCTTTGGACTGTAACTAACGTAAGCTTTGGACTTTGGACTGACTTTGCGTGTAGCAAGAACCTCAGGCTATATCCACATTAATGCACTTAGTTGTGTGGGATCTGGTCTTCATCTATCATGCAGTGTAACTAGATCTACTTACCACTGTTTTGTAGAAGTTCAGGGCAATCACTTGCGTTCTTCTTTCAACATTCATGAGTTTTCCCTCATGACCTCAGTTGGAGAATATTTAAAATGATTTCCTTTTGCGTATCACGACACCTATTTTCACAATATTATTATAGCGATCATGAAAGAAACAAGGTAAAATGGTTTTATGGTGTCGTCTACTTAATTCTGCTGACTACTACATGAATAAAAAAATATCTCGAGTGGTATACTGAACTTGAGTGAATTTATATTAGAAAAATATTGCATTTTATTAAAATATTTTTACGGTTAATTTGTTATCTGCTTAAATTACATTAATTAATATATTAACCAAAATTTAGGTAAAGAAGACTGTAAAAGGCTAGTCACCTTTTTAAGTTATCTTTCCAATGCTTTTTTGTAAAGAGCAAAAATTAAAGTTTTGTAAAGTATTTGAATAAAACAGCTTTATCAATGCGTAAAAACAGTCTCTCAAAAATCCTGCGCTAGAATCCAATCACTTAACTGACATTATAAATGAAAGATGTATAAAATGTGTGGTGCACTTAATTTTATGCTTGTTGTAGAACGTGCCAGTATTATTTTTGAAAGCAGAAATGACGTATTCGCTTGTTTAAATAGATTCATTTTTGCAGACAAATATCGTGGTAAATTTTTCAACTTATTTGCTCTTAAATTTTAATATTTTTTACTTTAAAAAGATAAATGTTTCAAGTATTATGAATATGAAATTATGAAAATTTTCAAAGTTTATATAAGAAACATATAGCAAAAAAATGCTTAGTTGGGATTTTTGAATACTACTTATCGGGATGCCTTAGTTATTTTATTTGTATGTAGGAGCAAAAAAAAAAAAAAAAAAAAAAATGGTAATTTGTTAGTTTTTTAATTTACAGTTATGCCTTGATAACATTACCAATTTGGAGGAAATTTTACTATTCGAATAATCAGTTTTCATATTTTAAAAATCGGATGCGGCCACCACATGATTTCCGTGAACGAAATATTAAATTTACGCATTTTTTCGTGCATTTCATTTAAACTTATTTCCTCGAATTTCATTAGAGATGTAAGGACCCTAAGTTTTACTAACGTTTATTTTATTTTAAAACTTTTCTATACTTTCTTATTTTTTACTTCCGGCCAGAATTAAATGCTTTAACTTGTTTATGCAAATTGTACTTGATAACGCCCAAGTATTTAAGTTATGGCTTTTTGCCAAGACTTAGAGAGAGGGAGAGGAAGCGAGCCGCTTGCCAGTGCTTTCTTACGAGTTCTCAATCGGTTGCTGCTTGCCTTTAAGGCCAGATGCCTCACTTGAACAACTTTTAAATTTTTGATAATTCTGCAGGTATTGCATGCAGATTAACTAAAAGCATAAAAACCTTAATCGGAAGATAAGAACAATCATTTTGAAATCAAAAAATGCTCAATCTACAAACATTTAAAAAAAAAAAAATCACTTAGCTCACAGATCCGAGTAACAGAGTGGGGATATATATATATACTTATATGATACTGGTGCGGCCGATTGCACTTAAAAAGGGAGGTGCACAGCTACATGTTATAGCAGCCCTATATACACAATTTCAACGTTCTTAGGCTAATCGTTTTTGAGTTATGCCAGATAAATACATACATACATACGTGCGTACGTACAGACGTCACGAAAAAAATCGCTTTTGAACCCATTTTAAATCCTTTTCGCAAACTGTTTTGGGAAAAAGAGGCCTTTTACCTGTCCTTACGTTCAGATGTCACGCAAAAACATCGTTAAACTGCATTCGATAGCGGTCAAAATGGATATTTTCGTTGAAATATGACACCCGAAAATTTCGCGATTACAATACTTCCTTTACTTCGTACAAGGAAGAAAAAAACGATATACATAGAGGATATAAATTTTATATATAGGACTGCTATAACATGTAGCTGTGCACCTCCCTTTTTAATGTAAGAAAAAAATTCAGTCAACATTTGTAACATAGTTCTTCGTAGACTTGAATTTATCGCCAGGAATATTACAAACGGAATGTTATGAAATGTGTTGTGAAGCACAGTTAAAAGAGAAATTTCATCAGGTTGGTTTGGAAGATTTCTACAAAACATATTAGGACAAGAAGAAACATCCTGCATTTTACAAACATGCTCTGTCGATGACTACGCTTACACGTGTAAACAGCTCTTTGATCGTGTGACCCACATCAAATTATAACCGAGAACACAAATTTCTGATACTAATTTAGGAAATTGTTTGCGTGTAGCAAGAACCTCAGGCTATATCCACATTAATGCACTTAGTTGTGTGGGATCTGGTCTTCATCTATCATGCAGTGTAACTAGATCTACTTCAGTGTTAGGGTGTACCCTTTTATTAAACATAATATTTTAGAGACGGCAGGGACTTACGAGTTTACAGTTGTAGAGACATTAGGTTATTTGGAAGTCTGAGTCATGAAAAATGAGCAATGCCTTCGCCGAGACTCGAACCACGAGCCTCTCGAATACGCACCGAGTGTACTGACCACTACACTACGAAGGCATACTAAGAAGGGAAAAATACCTTATATACTCTCTCTTAATCCCCAGTCTCCCGTTAATACTTTAACGGGAGACTGGGGATTAGAGAACCCAATCGCCAAATCCTGGTGGTGGAGAATCATCACCCACCACCTTTTTAATTCGGGCGCTATCGTAGAGACATTAGTTTTATTTCGAAGCAGGAGAGATGAAAAAGGAGCAATGCCCTCGCCGGGACTCGAACCACAGTCCTCTCGAATATGCATCGAGCGTACTGATCACTACACCACGAAGGCATGCTAAGAAGGCGGGAGAAATACCTTATACAGTCACCAACTGTTTGCTGTGAGAAACTTCAAAGATAACGTAATATTCAATTTCAAAGTAAGATTAGTGCAAGACTACACAACTCAGGTTAATGTAACAGGTTGCCTCAGAGCCTACACCGGCAGGATAAATACGTAATTCGTAATTCGACTGTAAGAATGCGAAGCCGATATTTATTGTTAACAGCTGGTAGAAATAACAACGTGCGCGCATAGTTGCGAAACCACGCTCTGACTAAACTTTCCTCTACATCAGTTTAAATACATTCGTTCACTTTAATGACAAGGAAATATGAGGGCAATAAGAAAAGACAGAAAAGGCTAACAAATTTAAATAACTCTTAGTAAAAATAAATGAAGCCCTACAGTTGTACCAAACAAACTCTGACGCTTCTGTAAAATTGATAATTTTTATTCTTGAAATCTAACCCGAATCTAATAAATACATTTATTTCTCAATTTTGTTTTATTTTCTCATACATATATTGTGTGCTTTAATAATAAAGAAACAGGCCGGCAGGAAATCTGGGTTATAAAATATGGCCCACTATTGAAAAGTTTGGCCATCCATGTTAACGAATAATAAATTCAAATTCCCCTTAGAGATAAATAAAAGTAAGCGTCGTAATTATTAGTACAGTGGAACCTCGAGATACGAGCACCTCTTTATACGAAAAATTCGAGATACGAGGAAAGCATGAGCGAAAAATTTCGTCTGTAAATACGAGCAAGGAGCCAGGTTGTGGGTATGAATGTCACGTTTCCCGATTCGGCTCGACACTGGGAATTTTCTCGTCACATCACTCAGTGTTCTTTGATCTACGTATTTGTGCGCTTGTGAGTTAATTGTTTTTTACATTCAACGTGAAAATAATTATTTCACGATGCCTCCCGTGAAGACTGTTGCCTCAGATAGTGCTGAAAGAAGAAGGAAGCCATGGCCGTTGACATTAAGAAAGAAATCATAGATAAACATATGCGTGCCGTAATAGGGACGGAATTGGCAAAGACTTACGGTTGTTCGACGTCGACGATCTGCACTATTCTGAAGAAGAAGGAAAAAATTAAGAAACTTGATGTGGCCAAAGGAGTTACCGTTATTTCCAAGCACCGTCCAAAACTCCTAGAAGATGTTGAGAAGCTGTTGCTGCTGTGGATTAAAGAGAAGCAGTTAAAAGGCGATTCGGTGTCGGAAGCTATCATTTGCGCTAAGGCTAAGAATCTGTACTTGGACCTTCTCCGAAAAACACCAGGTACGTCGACTGAAAATGAGATGGCAATGAGATTTTGGGGGTGTGGAAAGGATTAATTGGATTTCCATTATTTTCAATGGGGAAGTTTGTTTCTAGATACGAGAAATTCGCTATACGAGCTCAGTGCTGGAACCAATTAAACTCGTATCTCGAGGTTCCACTGTAATCGTATCTGTGGCTTTTTCAAGTCGATTAAAATAAAATAAAAATGCAAATAAATAAAGAAATAAAAATTTCAGATTCAAAGAACAGAAGACTATAATGGGGAAAAACACTTCAAAAATATACTAAGTGTACTTAATGAATCACACAGATAATGAGAGCAGAATCTTCAGAAGAAGTATTGCAGTGAAAAATCAATGAAATTTTCGAAAATAAACTGAAAAAGAAAGTTGGCTAATCTTTCTACTTCAAAGGAGGAGGAAGCTCTTCTGATCGAAAATTAATGACCTGAAAATGAACTTTAACTGTGCACAGAATCAAGGAAGCGAAGTAAACAATAGTTTTCAGTCTTTACCCCAAATACATTCTACTTTAGTGGTATTTTATTTAGATTAAAAACTGACTCATAAACAACAAATAACTTTACAGAAATATGGGAATATTTTGAAAACAGGAAAATGAAAGGTTTTTTTCAAAATTAAATGGCAGGAATCGACAGGTAAATTCTTCCATTTTTCACAAAACATTATAACATAACAGCTGTATCCCCAAAGTAATTTTGTGTTACACAATAAAAGAAAGAGTAATAAAAGAAAGAGTATACCTTAAAAGTATAAAACTTGTAAGTAAACTTGAGTTCACATAATTTTGGAGATCTCTATGCAAAGTTCAAATACTAAAACATCGTGTAATATCTATCAAGTGTTATGATAGTTCCGTATCTTCCGTGAGTTAACATCAATGCTATGTGAAACAAAATGGTCATATAGAATCAGAGCCCTGAATTTTATCAAAGGGCATACAGATTAACACCAATTTTTACTTCCATGTACGAAGTAAAGGACGTATTATAACCGCGAATAGTCTCAGGTATCAACCCATACTGCGCAATCCCAACAATACCTGAATGACAGCTGAACATTTCAGTCTTTTCAAAATGTAATTATTATTTTCAGCATTCATTCAGGGCCTGCCTCTCTCCTAAACATACAAGGACCGAGATTTATGAGCTTGTCAGTCAGTTTGTAATTCTTTATAATATTGTTGTGTTCTGCGGGTTCGTGGAATTGGAGTAATTGACGATAACACTTATTGAAGAATCAAAACACAGTTTATTCACCAGTAGTACACAGGGTAGTCCCAGAGACACGTTTACAGTCGTCGAGAGATTACGACAAGCAAGCTGAAACAATCAACAACACAACCTTCAGGCTACAACGGTGAAGACAACTTCATGGCAAAGCACTAAAGTACAACTCCCGACTCGGTTCGGTCCCTCTAATCTAATCTATGAACTCTGAACACTACTACTGAACTCAACATACTCCGCGTACAGGCAAGGTATGTATAGCTTTTGACCTACCTTCGAGAATATTCTCGAGGTAACAGCTAAGAATTCGTCCTAGAAAATATTCTCGCTCCGTCTATGGCATATCGTCAATTTTGTCATCAAGGGTCACCAAATGGGCAATTTCGCGACAAATCTAGCAACCTTGCTTTTCCTTGCCACTTTCTGCCAACCCTAAACCCCACAACTACGGCTGGGCATTTCGTAACAATATTATTTTTGTTTTGTGAACTAAGTAAAATGTAAGTTGGAGGGCCATTAAAAAAACTATGCCCTCGAGAACTCAGACTCTCTAAATCGAATTCTGTATATTATGCTTCAGTTTGACAGATAGGTTAATTAACATCCAGAACATTTCAGACAAACAGTAAACTTTCAGCATCAGGACATAATTCACCGTCATACGAAACTCGAATATTTACTTCTTTTTTTTTTTTTTTTTTTTCTTTTGAAGATAAACTTTTTGCATTGGAAACTGGCCTTAGAAATATATCTTCTTCCCCCTTTCGCCAACTGTCAAGACCTTTTTTAGGAAACCACTCACTAGTTTCCTTATACAGGAGAAAAATTTCGTGTTCCCTAGTCTCTCATCTGAAAATCAACAAAGATGATCCTGTAAATGAGAAGTAGTTCTATTGAAATACCTGTTGAAAGGACGGCAGAAGTGCATTCCTGTTTCTCGTCTCCACGTGAGCTTACCTTGTGCGATCTTGACACAACCTCTCTGTGGAGAGATCCGGAGTAATGCTCGAGGACACATTTAGCCTCGCTGAGTGTGACGCTGCCAACGCCTAACGACAATTTTCAAATTGGTGAATCTCTCTCTGAAAACGGGGAAACGGAGAAGTGGTTGGTGATAAATTTCTGTATTATTCTGAAAATTATAGCAAAAACATCTGATGTAAGATGCTTATGAGAAAAGTGTAATAATAATAATAATTTGCTGATTATCACACGAAGGCAAAAGTATATTTCGTGGAATGTAGAATCTTACTTGTACTTATTGTATAAGTACATTCATAATTAGTCAAAAAAGTTTCGTAATAAAGAATTTTTGCCTCCTGTATGAACTAGTTTCTCATTTTCAAAACTTGAATAGCGCCTAGGTCCACAAGATCATGACCTAAAACTTCAGATCCTTCTATAATTTCTCATAGTCGTGCATTTTTCTTCTGTGAAGATTAAATGAACGCTAAGTGGAATGCTAAAGTGAATACTGTGCCTACTGTTCCGGATTATCTTAATCAAACCATACACATTAATAACCACAAAGCGCCATTCACGGTGGGGTTTATCTGAGCTAACGGCGTCAGTTCCATGTGTCAACTAGTTCCGCTATGCCTGCAGTCCAGATTTTTTAATTTGCTGCCCTATGGGGAAAAACTGGTTTTGGAGATGGCTCGGCTACTTCAGCTGTCTCCGTTAGCTCAGATAAACCTCAGTGTGAACGGCCCTTCAGAGTTTGAAACCGGAAAACAGATTTAATGGCAATACATCTACTGAAATGCTTGAATTCCAGTCCAAGAATTACAATCTGAAAGGTAACTCTGATTTATTGTGTCAACTCAAAAGTGCTTGTTATCGTATAGCGAAACGCTAAAAAAGAGAGTTTCATCGTTATGCTAAAGGCACTATTACCCTGCGATTTCATGCAAATCAAACGCAGTCATCAGTATCCTTTTCCGTTAACTTCCATTCTGAATGATGATGTCACACGTTCATGTGATTTTTTTGTTCTTTTGCATTGAAAAATTCAGTTCTGCAATCAGTATAAAGTCGGGTAGGAGCTTTAATCTGAAGCAGTTATGTAAATAGGCAGCCATATAGCAGAGACATAGATACTTGTGTATCACCGATGATAAACCGGGTACAATCCAGCACTGGCACTAAAGAGCGAATGCCTGTCGTGGCACTCACTCTAGATAGTACAAGTGCTGGATTGTACCTCATGGCATCCGCTGCATAGAACTAGATAGTGCAAATATTGGACTGAGATAGTGCAAGTGCTTTATCTCAATTATCAGGATTGGGGCGACTGCTTCCATTATGTGGCTAAACAGCGATGCAATTATTCATGCATTATCAGGACTATTTTCAACATGCTTTTAAGCATTGACAGAATTAAAGTACTCTCCCATTCTTTATTATGTAATCCGTAATCGTCCTGAGCATATTTAAAGACAAAAATAGATTCAAAGTTAGGATTGTAGTACCTTAATTTCCTGCGGCATTTTGGCAGGAATAATACAGGGCTAGCATAAATGATTCATTCATTTTGAAAAGGCTATATTTTCAAAAGTATTACAAGTGCACACATGAAAGATGTTTAAAAAGAACCACAATTTCACCAAGTTTGCACACCCTTTACAAATGTTCAATATGTGCCCCTTTGGTGACATGAAACACACACGTCCAAACGATAATCGAGCTCATTCCATACATTCTGAAGTATAGTTCCGTCAGTTGTTTGCACTGCAGCGATGCGTTCCTTGAGCTTGACTAAGGATTGGGGATAGTGGGGGTACGTAAACAAGGTCCTTAACATACTCCCACAGGGAGAAGTCGCCTATCATCAATACGCCCAGTCCAGCGATGCGGAAGTTCATAGTTTAGGTAGTCACGAACTGGGATGTGCCAATGAATGGTGCTCCGTCTTGTTGGAAGGCAAAATCTCTGAGGTCAGCACTGTGTTGCGGGAGCTACCACAACTGCAACGTATCCAGGTAACATGTACCGGCCACAGTTTGCTCAGCAAAGAAAAATGGCCCAAACATCTTTGCTTGTGAACACTGCATAGAAAACATTGACCTTTGTCACGACTGCACATGGATTGTCACGACTGCACATGGATTTTCGGTGCCCCAGAATCGCACATTAGGACGATTCTCGTTTCCGGATTAATGGAACGTTGCTTCATCGCTTGTGGCGTAGCTAGGGTGGGGCAAGGAGGGACAGTTGTCCCCGGGCGCAGCATCCAGGGGGCGCCAAATTGACGTTATGAAATTTTAGAATGAAATGTTTTCCACGCTTGGCACACAGAAAGGGGCACAAAATCTTCAGTTGTCCCCGGGTGCTGAAAACCCTAGCTACGCTTCTGTTCATCGCTGAATATCAACTTTGACAAATGCTGAATGCAATCGCTGAATACAAACTTGGTGAATTTGTGATTCTTTTCATATATCTTTCATGTGTCTACGTCTAATACTTTTGAAAATATAGCCTTTTTAAAACGAATGAATCATTTATGCTAGCCCTGTAATAGCGTTAAGCTTAACATCAATGTAGATAGTAAATAATATCATATTTTATAGTACCTTGTTCATGTCTGAAGTGAACGAAAGTGCCAAATTGCCTTTTAACCTGAAATTTAAGATCACGTACGCATAAAAAAGTTTGTTTATACAAAAAATTTGTTTTAAAAAGTTTTTTTGTTTATATTTAAGTTCAGAAAAGAAAAAAAAAAAGTGTTGTTGAAGTTTTCAGTTTTCGTAGGCTCAGAGAGATAAATCAGCAATCAATCTAAATATTTAAATACACTTATTCTTAGAAATAGACAAACTTGATTATTTATTTCCGTGATTTATACAGTTTAATCTTCGACATTAATTTTCACAGAAATTTACAAACGTGTTCTGTTAATTTTAGGATTTGATGCGAAGTATTTAACATAACATATTTACAGATTATAACAGGTATAGTATCACAATTCCTTATTTCTTCAGAAAATAAAGGGTTGGATCACTTCCTTACTGGGTCGTAGTTTGTTTTCTACATTATAACTAAAAGTCATTCGATTTGATCTCAAAAGTGAAAGGTCATCTTAAAGGTTGGGAAATCGTAACTTCACAAATGAATGAATTACCTAATAAGCAGAAATCAAATCAGCATTTTATGTAAACAAAAGCTGTAATATTAAACAATTGCCCATTCGGACAATCGTTAATAAAACTGAATTAATAAATAATTAATCTGAATTAATTAATAAAACTGAAACTGACTGAAAATGGCCCGGGAGTTTTTTCGTTGTCAGGGTATCATGTCTCTTTCCAATCTAAAATATTATTAACTTACTAGGAATAAATATAGCGAAACATCTTACGGTGACCATTTCTAAAATTTGACAGCTTTTCTGAGAACTTTATTAAATATTAGTACTGAATTTTACTGATAGTAATATTCTGTAAAGTGATACTCTTTTGGGAAGATATCCCATTTAAACATAGGATCTCTTTGAGCGGCTTCACTGTAATATATGTTGCTGTTGTTTCCACAGCAAGTGCCAAAGAGAGAGAGAGAGAGAGAAAATATAGGAACGAGTAGGGGCAGGAAGACAATTACTGCCAAAGGCCCTGACCACGTCCTGATCACTGTCCATGAAAAGAATGTCTCTGATCCAGTCATTGTCAATTTGGAAGAGAGTCGCTGGGACGGCAGGACAGGCCAGTAGATGTCCGAAGTCCAGCTGTGTGTTCGAGCAGTGTATACACGGATTTCATCAGGCAGGATCTTCATGGCCCTCAGGTGCCCCGTTCTCAGTCTTGCAATTGTACTCGTGACATTTCGAGCATAGTTTAACTTAGGTATTGAAAATTTCGGCCGGAGATGGACAGAAAGCCTCCGCTTTCCGGCAGCATTAGCATAAGAAAGTGCGGTGGACAGGATGGCGGGTTCGACCGGTCTGGCTTTCTTAGCGAGAGAATCAACTTGCTTATTCTCCTACTATACTATACAGGCAACTGAATACAATTCAATTGTACCTTACTTCAGTTGTGTGAAATAATAATAAAATCCCTTAAACAAAATTGTTTAAAAAACTTGAAATGATGTGTTACTGTTTAAACTACATGGATTTCGTGTTTTGACAAAACAGAAATTGTTGTCACTTCACTTACGAAAAAGATTTGTTGCGAGATTCGAACGCAAGATATCTGGCGAAAGAAATTCACAGCTTCGTCTTGAATAATGAAGATTCTTTATTAACACGTTGACGCCCGCCTGACTCACAAGTGGGTCATACTAGTCTGTTCCGTGGGGCGGCATGACCCACCGGTGTGTCATGCTTGATTGTTCCGCGGGCCGGCATGACTCACGCCTATATATAAAAAAATACATAGTTAAAATTTTTATTTTTATTATTCAACAGTACACATTAATATTTCAACATTATAATCAAACGTTGAATACAAAACAAATAACTTAAAATTTAACTTACAAATATAATTAAATATCATTATTAATTTTTTCTTTGCAAATTTTAAAGCAGGCTAAACAAAGTGCTGACTTGCCCTTACAATTATCGCAATATGTTGTTACTTTTTTGCTCTATTCGTGGCGTACTGAGCACCTTTTAGGCTTGCTATAGCATTCTTTGCATCACTTTTTCGTCTTCCTCGCGGATCCTTCGTACGAATTAAAAATTTTTTTTTCCTAATTTGTTATGATTATTTCACTAGGGGGATTGACAAAACGGACAGCTAATTCAAGCGCCTCCGCACAAAAAGAACAATGAATTTCCACGCCGCCGTCAACGCGTTAAATAAATGCAAAAGTCTCCGCCTAGAATTAATATAAAATAAGGAACCTTATTTCTTTTCCTACTATTCTTCTTTCCAAATAGTAGGAAGAGAGAAAGTTCTTTTCCTACTATTTGGAATTATCACTTTGAATGGCTTGTACTTTAAAAGCATGATTTTACATTCTCTATTTCGAATTTCTATGGTCTGACTCTTAAACTAGTAGACTTATCATAAATCATTAGTTTACAATTCTGTCAGGTCTTAAACTAAATTTTTTTTATTAAAATCTGATTCTATTTTTTAAGTTATCATAAATTTTCATATTTAACGATATTTTATGGTAAACTTTTCTTTGATGTGACAGAGTTTTAATTGAAGTTTTCATATTGAATCAAAATTGTTGACATTATTTTATAGCTGACTGGTTTTTATCTTTAAGTCTGGCCACTTTTACCTGCGAATAATGTTGACGATTGCGTCGAAATACTGATGGTCTGTTTGATGAGCTTTGTTAAAGGAAGTATAAAAATAAATCTTTCCTCTCAAACAAAACAGAAAAATCAGTGCGTTCTTCCATGCCCTTCAGAAACTGTAATGATAAATAACACAATATGTTTGCTCAGAAATCTTTCGTTGTGATAAGGTTATCTGAAAGAAGTATGAATAGTATAAGAATTGAATGATGTTAAAAAGCTGATAAATTTAAAAGCATTCAGTAAGGTACAAACAAAGGGTATCTGCTTTTGTCTCCACACCTCCTTCTGGCTGATTAAATAAATGATACACAAGATTAGACACGATCGAATGTACTACCTCCGCTTATGATTTTCATAAAAGTCTATAGTAGTTCATAAAAGCATGTAGTCATAGCAAGTTGAGTCTATAGTTATAGCAAGTTGCGTAACTCACTCATTTGAGGAAAGACTGAAACTTGAAAAATGCGGTTACAGCCGAAAACATCGCGGACGAAAACGTCGCGGAGAAAACAACGCAAGGCAAAAACGTCGTGCTACAAAACATGGTGGGAGAAAACATCGCAACGAGAAAACATCGCAGTTCTAAAACATCGTGGTACAAAACATCGTCGTCGAAAATAAAGCGGTTCAAAAACTTCGCAGTTTAAAAACATCGTCGTCGAAAATATCGTGGTAAAAAATAAAGTATCTACAAATCATCGCATGACGATAACATCGCAGACATGCTTCTTTCAGGCTTTAATAACTGTAAATGGATATTCCCATATTGATTTGTGATCGCAAGATGGAAAGAAGGATAATTTTTACTTTCATACTTTTTATTAACTAATAAATTTTTGCTGAGAAAATAAGAATGAAACTTAAGCATAGAAAATTAATGCAACTTATAGCACTTAATAGAATTTTAAACCGACATAGTTAACTAACAAAGGCCATTAATAAATCATTTTTATAAAGTTTTTACTGGTAATTTTTCATGAAAAGTATAATCTATAATTTGCATTTAATTTTTTATGCTTAAGTTTTCTTCTTACTTTTTCAGCAAACAATTATTAGTTAATAAAATATGTGAAAATAAAAATTATCCTTCTTTACATACTGCGCTCACAAATCATTATGGGAATATCCATTTACAATAATTAAAACCTGAAAAAAGCATGTCTGCGAAGTTATCGTCATGCGATGATTTGTAGATACTTTATTTTTTACCACGATATTTTCGATGACAATGTTTTTAAACTGCGAAGTTTTTGAACCGCTTTATTTTCGACGACGATGTTTTGTAGCACGATGTTTTAGAACTGCGATGTTTTCTCTTTGCGATGTTTTCTCCCACGATGTTTTGTAGCACGACGTTTTCGCCTTGCGTTGTATTCTCCGCGACGTTTTCGTTCGCGATGTTTTTGCCGCGATGTTATCGGCGGACACCGAAAAATGCCCCTGCATAGCTGCTGCGCATTTACCACAGATCTGTATCAGTAACTAGTTACATTGTGATTTCATGAGAGAAATGAAAGATGAAGTATACCGACAGAGGATCGTATAGCGAAGATATGTAATGCTAACAGAAATAGGTTGAATTTCTCAGTGAAACAGTAGTTCTGTGTTTTCAATTTTTTAAATCAAAATTATCAGTTACCAGAGTCATGATAACTTGTATGTTGGTAATTCC
Organism: Stegodyphus dumicola; assembly: GCF_044657685.1. Classification (NCBI taxonomy): domain Eukaryota; kingdom Metazoa; phylum Arthropoda; class Arachnida; order Araneae; family Eresidae; genus Stegodyphus; species Stegodyphus dumicola. The sequence goes on along the minus strand of NC_140773.1, from coordinate 222,270,408 downwards.
ATACTGCGCAAATAACCAATGACAACTGCTGTCCGTTTTTTTGATATGGAATATATTAATGCTTAATTGCTTTTCTCTGGGATGGGATAGCGTTTGAGATTATTGCATTTTTTATATTCTCCAAATATATTGATAGCAGAATCTCTTCCTATTGCTCAGCAAATTAGTAGTACGTATATTGGTACATTTTAAAGCATAAGTCAGATTCTGCCCTTAAGTTTTCTTTGTTCTCCCCCCTCCCTCAGTATTCATGCTTTATCCCCTACTAGCGGGCTTGCCCACCAGACGAGCGAAAGCAAAATTTATGAGTTCTATATACACCTGAAAAGCAAATGTATAGAAACATTTCAGTATGAATGAAATCAGTTCATTCTTTCAAAGCAGGAACCAATTCGTAAATATTTTTTTTATTGCCCAACTAGGATACAAAAATGTTGACACTTCATACTATGACGTCATGATTTATATTTAATGTAATATAACAACATTTTCTCAATATCAATAAAAGAATTAACGTGGTATTAATATACCGTGTCAGTTATTATAGACTAATAGGCGGCCACTGTTGCTTCCTATGAAGGGACAAACAACTTTACAAACCTGCCTTCTTCGGGATTGGAACCCGGAGCCTTTGGTATCACAGTCAGGCTCCCCTAACCACTATACCGTCTGGGCGGCGTGTCAGTATATCATGTCAATTATACTAACCTGAAACAAGAAAGTTGCCAACAGCAGCTATTTATTTAAAATGCTGACATGAATTAAACATTTTCCACACATTTTCCGTGCTTTCTTCAACGTCAGAATATGACCTTATATAATAATAATAATATGTTTAAGGTTTGGCAATGCTAATTTTATTTCATGTTTTGTAAAAATTAGAAATTTTTTTAAAGAAACTTTACGATTTGAATGCGAACAGTGGCAACACTTATCGAAATAAAGCAGATTTTCATTTCCAGCGCGCCAGACTGCTGCTATTCCGAAAAATGAGGGCGAAAAATTAGCGTTTTCTCGAGATTTTAATTAAAATCTCGGCTAACTAAAACCGTATGAAAATGACAATGGTCAAAATGGCTTCGCACGAAATTTTAGAATCCCCGGGGAGGGGTCCCTCTCTCGAAGCTCAACTCCCCGCTGTTCCGCACTTGTGGTCTGAACGTACAAATATAAAGCAACTAACTAACTAAAATTTAAATAAAAGCTAACTTTTAATATTTTACACAGATGACTAACGCTAAGAGTGGCCTTTTAAATTACTACGTATGTAGTACGCAAACTGCGGAAAACTACACGTCTTTAGCTTTAAAGAGGACTAAAACCTCTGGGCTTAAAGGCCGACAGCAATTGATTGAAGTTCGCGTGAAGTATAGTCGCAAGAAGGCTCACTCTCTCCCCATCTAGCTCTGCTCTTGGCAAAAAAAAAAAAAAAAAAAAAAAAAAAAAAAAAAAAAAAACCACAATTTAAATACTTAAGCGTTAGCAAGTACAATTTGCATAAACAATTTAACGCGTTTATTCTGGCCGGAAGTGGAAAATAAGAGATGATAGTAAAGTTTTAAAATAAAATAAACGTTAGTCAAACTTAAGATGCTTACAGAGGTAATGCCACAAACAAACAAATAAACAGACAAACGCGCATAGATTTTAATAGTATAGATTTCTTAAAACATGACAACTAGAGCCAATATCATTTGGCAGACGATATACAGTGTCTCACAAAAGTGATGGGATATTTGTGCTTTACAAAAGGAAACTGTAGTAAAATAAATTAAAAAAACATGTAAAAATTTTTTGTGTGTTTCATACTTAAATTTAGCAACAATTATTACATAACATACATTTTCTCAAAATATTAAAATATTAATTTAATAAAAATACAGTTGTTTAGAACAGAGCAAAAAATGGCTCACATAAGTGATGGGACACTTACTTTTCCATCAAATATTTATCCAAAAATTTTACTTTTTAAAAGGTTTTAATATCTTGTTGGATTTCCTTTTACTTTTAAAATATGATTTAATCTTCTCGGTATGGATTCGACTAATTTTTTTATGATTTCTGAAGTGATTTTTACCTCATTCTTCTTGAAGCACCGATTTTAATTGTTGTTTTGAAGAAATGGTGTGTTTGCGAATTCTCGATTCCAATTCTTGCCAAATATTCTGTATGGGATTTAAATCTGGAGATTCTGGTGGTGTTTTTATTATTTCAGGATAGTTATACAGCAGCCAGAGTCTAACGTTCAAAGCAGTGTGCTTGGGGCCATTGTCTTGGTAGAATTTAAAATCGTTATGAAGGTTCAATTTTCGAGCTGAAGATTTCAACTTTTGATTTAAAATGTCAATATGCTTGTATTGATCCATTATACTGTCAATAAAAACGAGATTATTAACTCCAGCGGACGACATACACCCCCATACCATAACTCCTTCTCCACTATGTTTTACTGTTGGCACCAAGTACTGTTTGCGAAATTCTTCCCTGGGGTTTCTTCACACTAAGATTCTACCGTCAGAACCAAATATATTAAATTTACCCTCATCAGCAAATATAACTTCATTCCAGTAATCAGAATTCTTATTTATGTTGGATTTTGCAAAAGCCAGTCTGAGATTTCTATTCTTTTCACTTACGAAGAATTTTTTCCTGGCTGCTCTACCGTGATATCCAGCAAATCGAATTAGTATCAGGATTAACTTCTAATAGTATCAGGATTATTCCAATAGTATCAGGATTAACAATTACTCCATATAATGCTTGTAAAATCATCAGCAACTTTAGGAGCACTCATTCTTGGATTTTTTTAAATATTTCTAACGATAATTCGCTTTATTCCATTGGATAGCTTTGATGGTCGGCCAGGTCTTCTTTTATCCTGAATCATATGATTCTTTTTATATCGTTTAATGATATTGTAAACTGTTGAATGACTCAAGTTAATTGTTTCAGGAGTTTCTCTAATAGATTTTTCACCTTCCATATGCAAATTAATAACTAATTTTCGAATTTCAGGCAAAGTTTCTTTTCGTTTAGCATTCATGGCTGCACAGAGCTAAAAAAACACAAAAATTCCAAAACAAACTGGAGAGAAATACTGCAGACGATTTTATAAATTATTGCCAATTGCTTTTGAGTAAAAAATAAAAACCCCAAAAAATATTTTTATTGTAGTACGTAGTAGTATCTAATGGTGTCCCATCACTTATGTGAGCCATTTTTTGCTCCGTTTTAAAGAATTATATTTTTATTAAATTAATATTTTAATATTTTGAGAAAATGTATGTTATGTAATAAGTGTTACTAAATTTAAGTATGAAACACACCCACAAAAAATTTTTACATGTTTTTTAAATTTATTTTATTACAGTTTCCTTTTGTAAAGCACAAGTGTCCCATCACTTTTGTGAGACACTGTACTTTCTAACATATCCAGTATTCTCTGATTAGATTGACCGAAAATGTGGAATTTAGAAGTCTTTCCTATAGACAAATTTTACAGGCGTAACATTTGTGCATGGTGTATCTACGAACTGATGCTTTTGCACCTAATTTCAATATACACTCTTAGACACTCCAAAATAAATAAATAAATAAATAAATAAATTATAATAAAAAAAAAATAAACGACGCACCGAGAAGATATAAAGCAAATTGGGCACAAATTAATAGGCATACAGGCTTCGACGGAAAATGCAAAATTTTACCTTTTGGCTGCCAATGAATGAACGTTTGTCGCTACAGTGCATCTGATCTGCGCAAATGGCAGGATATTTAAAAGGAGACATTACGATTCCGGGTCATAAATTCTTCACGAATTTCATTCCGTGTACTTTGGTAGAGAGTAACTATGCCTCGCACACAGGTGTGCGAACGATATGCGCAGATGTCATAATTTGAGAGAGGTCGTGCAGTGGGCTCAAAGAATCCGGTTGGTCTTATCGGCGAATAGCTCGACATTTGAGCAGGAGCGATGCCACTATTAGACGATGTTGGCAGGAATGGGTTGAGCCATGGCCGCACACAGCGTCAAGAAGGAAGCGGTAAGTCTAGAGAAACGACAGAACGTGAAGACTGAGCAATCGTCAGAGAGGCACTCACAGCCCCAGATTCATCATTTTCATCGATTGTATGTGCAACTAGTGCTTCAGTGACCGCAAGGACCATTCATAGACGGCTTACAGAAAGGGGGCTGAGGTCACGGTGCCCCTTGCGCCGACTACCATTGACCTGTGTACAATGTCAGGCCCGTTTGCAGTGGTGTCGCGCTCATTTGCACTGGAATGTCACTGACTGGAGTAGCATAGTCTTCAGTGATGAGTCCCAGTTTTAACTGAGCTCCGATGACCAGCGCGAATGCGAGTCTGGAGAAGCCCCGGAAAGCGGTGTGATACCAACCTGACTGTGTGCCGGCAGACAGGCCGACAACCAGGAGTGATGGTCTGGGGTGCCGTTTCATTTCATAGTAGGACCCCTTTGGCTGTCATCAGTCGCAACCTTACAGCACAGCGGTATGTCGACGAAGTACTGAAGGCCCGTTGTGTTGCCCTTCATGTCACGCCACCTTGCGCTTACATTTCAGAAAGATAATGCTCGCCACCACACTGCACATGTTTCTACTGCTTGCCTTAGTGCTTGCCGAACATTACCTTAGCCAGCAAGGTCTCCAGATCTCTCTCCTATTGAGCACGTTTGGAGCATTTTGGAAAAATTTGCAGTGTCCTTCCTCGCCGGGACAGGAACTCTGAACCTCTAGAATACGCATCGAGTTTGCTTCCATTTACACCACGAAAGCATGAGGAAAGGAAGGAGAAAATGCCTTGTATAATCCTCCTTTTAGAGTACGAAAGGGGATTAGAGAACCCAGTAGTCAAATCCTGGTTGTGAGTAATTATCGTCTACCACCCTTTTAGTTCGGGCGGCACTGTAGAGTTATTAGGTTATTTTGCCTAGGAGGCGTTAAACATGTGCATTACCCTCGCTGAGACTCAAACCCTGGACCTCTCGAATACGGGTCGCATTTGCTTCCAATTACACCACGAAATCATGCAGAAAGGAGGGAGAAAATGCGTCGTATACTCTCTCTTAAAAGGCGCCAGGGGATTAGACGGCCCAATCGCCAAATCCTGGTGGTGACCAATTATCATCTACCATCTTTTAATTCGGGCGGCACTATAGAATCATTTCGACCAGGAAACGTGAACAATGTGAAGTATCGTCTCCGAGACTTGAATCCTGAACCTCTCGAATACGCGGGGCGTTTGCTTCCAATTAAACCACCAAGGCGTGCGGAAAGGAGGGAGAAAATGCCTTGTATACTCCCCTCTTTAAAGGGAGACAGGGAATTAGGGGACCCTAGCCACCATATCCTGCCGTTTAGTTCGTACACCACTGTAGAGGCATTAGGTTATTTTGACCAAGAGGCGTGAAAGAATGTGCAGTGCCCTCACCAAAACTCGAACCCTGTGCCTCTCGAACACGCGTCGAGTATGCTTCTAATTACACCACAAAGGCATGCGGAAAGGACGGAGACAATACCATATAAGTGGTGCTTTCGTTAATCGTTCGTTTCGTCATTGCTTTCGTTAATTTTCAGGTAATGAGAAGGTATTGGCTTGCATACTCTCAAATTTCTATTGGTAATGCATTCCCGTTGTTAAAAACAGCTCATTTCTAATTGTGGCTCTTTTGTAAGATATGGTTATACTGAACAGGGTGGATAATGATTGCAATGAGATTGGAGAGGCGTTTTTAAGCTTTTGTCTAATTATCAGCTATCTTGAAATTCCACAAATCATACTTGAAAATGGAATTTTTTCCATGAGCCCCAAATTCAGAATTAATGAATTAAGTAATGCAAGACCAAATTAAGAAGGAGGAAAAAAGATGGAAACTAGTCTTAAAGAGATTTTTTCTGTCATTATATTTCCAGCTGAAAATATTTCTTTAAAGGACGATTAAGATAGATTAGGAAATACAGTCTTATGGGAGCTTTGTGGGACAAGCTGAATTAATGATTAAATACTATCTCGCTTGTTGAATGAATATGTTCAACAAAAAGTAAAACCTGGAATACAGGTTATATATCACAGCAAGAACATTTAAAATGAGATACTAATTACAGTGATTTCTGATGAAATTATCTCTGTTATTAAAGTAGTGTTAAACAAATATTATTCAATAATTCTAGAATGTATACTAAACGTAAGCCACAAAGAACTGCAGAATATTATTTTAAGAATGCTAAGCATGTGTTTTATAGATCACCTGCCATTTAGAATTTTTTCTTTCCGATTTTGTGAATTTGGAGTTGCCATTCATACTGGAAAAAATCTTATTGAATATTCATTAGAACTTGTTACACACCTTATTCTGTATGAAGCAGAATTTAGTTGTTAGTTAAATTTTCAAATATTCTACTCACTTTTTTGTACATGGAGCAAATGTAAAGACTAATAGCCCAGATGGGCTATTAGATGGGCTCTCGAAACGGCATTTTGCCTTCAATCATTAAAAGCGTCGTACCATTTTTTCAAACTGTTGCCAGTAAATATCATCGCTATGTATTATATTTAATGAAATTAAGAATCTGCATGAATGTATATATATTTTTGCATCGTGAAAAAACAACGGTACCTACGTAGAGTCATAAAGATTTTGTGAAGCAGGAGACGTGAAAAATAAGCAATGTCCTTGCTGGGACTCAAACTTGAACCTCTCGAATGAGCTCCGAGTGTGCTACCATAAAGACGTTATCACATATGACTACAGTCCCTGCTAGACAAGACTTTTCTGAGAAACGAAATTCTGGTAGCACTGGTTTAAATGGGAGGATTCCTAGAAAAAAGAGCCCCGCTGGAAGCGAAGTCCCGCCTAGCTACGGAAATAATGCTGCGGCTACGCGGGATTTTTTCAAACCTCAGCGAAAATGTTTCGGGTCCCGGGTAGGGACAACCAATCAGACGAAAGTTCTGCTTCTGAAGGATCACGTGATCCCAATTTGAGCGACAATCGATTACTGTTTGGCGTTCAAGTCTTTGTAGTAAGTGAGAAGGATAACCTACCTACGTGTGTTTCCCGGAATTGTGCGGGTTCTGAGAATTGTCCCTTTCGACGTCAAGTCCCACGTAACCAAAACATAATGTGAATGGGATACTCCACGAAGGCATGCTAGAAGGAGGGAGGAAACACTTTATATACTCTGTCTTTTAAAGTGCGACTGCGGGGGAGGTTAGGAGACCCAATCGCCTAATCCTGGTTGTGACGTATTATTGTCCAATACCTTTTAGTTCGGGCGCCACTTGTAAATAATTAAGTTTTTCCTTGAAGCAGGAGACGTGAAAAATGAGCAGTGCTGTCGTCGGGACTCGAACCTGAACTTCTCGAATGCGCGCAGAGTGTGCTACCGTTACATCACGAAGGCATGCTGAAAGGAGGGAGAAAATACAATAATTTTGAATAACGTAGTCCTCTACCCAAACATGAGCACCTGCAAGCCCGAATTTGTTTTATTTTCTATTTCATATTTTGTAAAACATTAGCGAATTTTTGATTAACATACTCAACAGTTTCACAGAGAGCAATAGCAACACTGTACAGAAAAAAGGAAATATTTTTATAAACTATTTTTAGCCTAAAGACACTTCAGCCCAAATGCACTTGATACGTTTGTATGCGTATAAACTCTCAGATTTTCTTTTTCATATTTTCTGCATCTAGAAACACTGAGAAATTCTAACACGTCGTGCATTTGACGCTGAAATAACTCTGTTACATCAGATGAGAGAAGAGAACTAAACAGCAGCATTTAAATTTTCTTTATGCCTTGTGATCCCGTATTCTTATTCAAGTCAGTAGGGTTAATTAATGATTCAACAGGAAGGCGATATATAAAAAAAAATTTGATGTGTATACCACATGACTTCCTTGTATGGAATATTAAATTATACGCATTTTTTTGCTGCATTTTATTTAAATTTATTTCCTCGCATTTCATTAGTGATATATTTCTCATTCAATTAATTCAGTTCTCACTTCGCGCCAACGCACCCCTTTGGTAAAAAGGCACTGGAGTTGGAGAAACTGACTTAATTTACTATTCTGCAAAGTTTCAAATGTAAACAAATACGGCTGCTATGGTAAAAAACATAGTCTGACAGGAAAAGACTTTTTAGTTAAAAAAAAAAAAAAAAGACAGAAAAAACGGTCTTTGAAAGACAACTTTATAATTATACCTGAAAACCTCAAGTCGTCAATTATAAAGGTATGCCACGAAGGAACTTCTGGTTATTTGGGTGCCAAAAAGACTGAAGACAGGGTGGTCAGACATATTTATAGAACGGGTTATTCCAAGGAACCCGAAGATTTTGTTAAAACCTCTGATGCTTGCCAGCACTCTGGGAAGGGAAATGACAAAAAGAAGGCTGCAATGACTTTAAGGGGCTTCATACACCTTAAATCCCTTATGATCTTCGACTATGTGACTGTAGCAAGAATTAGGATATTTTATTTATTTTAACACTAGAATGGCGGTAGAGTCATTGACCCTTGAACACTTTTGACACTTTTGATTACTTTTGTTTTATTGGAAGAAATCGTTTGGAATTTTTTGACTTTTCCTAAATAGATAACAAATATTTGTAAAACAAATTTCAGCATTCTAGGTTTGTTAGTTTTTGAAATAATGGCATGTATTCCTAGAACGGCGGACGGCGGTCATTTTGATCTCTTTCTGCTAGAGGCATTGGAAAATAACCCATGAAAAACATTCACTGATAAGGATTTTTCGATTGCATTCATACTATCTCCCAGAGGGATAAAAACCTGGGTGGTCTCACTACTTTGTAATGTCTTCATAAGTTGTTGTTCCTTTGTTTGCAATTATCTATTTGTTTGAAGAAAATACTGCAAGAAAGGTAGATGCAGGGTTTTTCATGCTTACATTTTTTATATTTTTTCTCAGAAATAGTTTATTTTACAGATGTATTTTACTTACCGCAGATGATAACAGTTAGAACAGATGTTTTCTTGGTAATCCCAAATCAGTATTTCAGTACGTATGAATTCCGTCAAGTTCATTATCACCTTTCCTTTACGCTGTGAGAATCATATGCTAAAATATATTCCCTATCGTTTTCTGATAGTCTGATATTTTTCTACTTTTTCAACTTTTACAAAATATGTCTAATAAGCGGAAAAGAGGTCTTGTGGATGAAGAAATTTAAAAATTGTTGCAGGAGCTATCTGAAACTGAGTCTGACAGAGGTGAAATTGTTAATTTTTCTGTAGAAACTGAAGATGAATTCCAGACACAAACTATTAGTGAATCCGAGGACAGCGAAGTAAACGAAGAAGAACTAAGTAGAAATAAACGGGCAAAAACGGATCAGGGTATTTGCAAAAGTGTTTTTACAGCTTCTAATAATACTATATGGAATGAAATAAATTCCAAAAATTCAGTCTTCGGCCGTGTTCCTGCTTATAATGTTCTAAAAGAAACAGCAGGACTAACATCTTTTGCAGAGTGTCGTATTTCTGAGGATAAAGTGTCTAGTACTTTCAAGCATTTTATTGATGATGATATCTTGCTGCATAGAAAGAAATGTACAGAATCCGAAGCTCATCGGCAACTTGGAAATAAAGACTGGAAGTTATCTATGGCTGAGTTAGATGCTTTTGTCGCTATATTGTATGTTTGAAGAGTAATAAGAGCAAAGGGCTTAGATTTGTATTCTTTATGGTTCGAAGCGTGGGGAATACCATTTTGCAAAGAAGCTATATCAAGAGATAGATTCAAAGAAATAAACCGATTTTTAATGTTCGATGAAAAGACAACAAGATCTGCTCGATTACAGATTGATAGATTTGCGCTTGCCTCAGATATGTGGAACAATTTATTGAAAACTGAAAAACGTGCTACCGACCAGGACAAAATATTACAGTTGATGAACAATTATTCCCATCTAAAGCTAGGTGTAGATTTACACACTATATGCCTAATAAACCTGACAAATTTGGAATAAAATTTTGGTTATCTGTCGACGTTAATACTAAATACCTCTCGAATGGATTTCCTTATCTAGGAAAAGATGAAACAGCAAATTCTCAATTATGTTTGTCTGAAAATGTTGTCATAAAATTAATGTCACATATAAACAAAGGGAGGAATATTACCACGGATAACTATTTCACTAATATTAAATTAGCAGAAATGCTAAAATAAAATAAAAAAAATATAACTATGGCCGACACAATGAAAAAAATAGAAGAGAAGTTCCTATATCTTTGAAAAATATGCGTAGTAATCTTTATTCATTGACAATAGTGGAACATGATAATATCACACTTGCCATCTATAAAGGCAAAAGAAACAAAAGCGTCTCATTACATTCTACTGGAAAAATTAAAGACAATCTCAAGAAGTTGCCCGATTCAATAACATTTCACAACGCAACAAAGTATGATGCGGATATTCGTGATCAGATGTGCCGAAAATATTCAGTTAAATCGGCTTCTAGACGATGGCCTGTACATAACTTTTTCAATATTTTGGATTACGCAGCTTTGAACGCCTGGATAATTTATATATGCGGACAGGAGTTAAGAGTGGTACATATGGCTTCAAAACTCCCATGATCCTTCTTGAGTCTTCAGAAGAAACACATGAAAAGAAAATAGATATAAAAAGAAAAAAGTGTCAAGTACAGACATGCAATGGAAACAAATCTCAAGAATATTGTGTATCTTGTTCCAAAGTTGTGTGCGGAAAATGCATTGGAAAAATTGTTAAAAATTATTTTTGTATCAACTGCATTAATTTTTAATACGTATGTGTAATATGTAATATTTTAAACATTAAATAGAATTGAAACGAAATGATTTACGTATTCCATTCAGCTACACCTATAGTGATATAACTGAAACATCAGAGAACATTTCTCATTTCTGCATTTACAGAGTGAATCATCCTCCGAGTAAGTATATAAAAAATATTATTATATAAATTGTGTTTTATTTTAGTTAACATTAGTTTTAATTTGTGAAAGCATTTATTTGAAATCAATTCTTATATCAAATTATTGAGTTATTTGAGTAATTATAGTATTATTCAATTGATCGCCATGTACTAGATACATTTACAGTATTTTAAAAAGTCAATAAATTATCATGTAATATTAAATATAAATTATGAAATACATATAAAGTACATAATTGTGCCAATGTATGGCATTTAAAATTGTTTTACCGTTGTTATTTCAGTACTTTTATCAAAGGGGTAAAATGACCCCTTACCGCCGTTCCAGTAGGTAAGATTTTCCCGCCGTTCTAGTGTGAAAAGCAATTACTTCCAACTTTTTACAGCTGACTACATAATATAGCTGCTTTGGAAGCTAGTAACCAGAAGGTTTGTGTTGCCACAAATATTTCTGTAATTTAATCCGCTTTGTGTCAAAATTTTTCGTCACGTTTCCACCTTGCGCGCATGATATTTTAAAAATGGCTAATGATACATACCTGAAATTTGATGGAATTCATTATATGGGCACTACTTTCTAACTGAACCAAAAAATCTGAAGAATATTTTAATATTAAAAAATGAGTGAATGAGACCGTCTAACCAGACCCTATCAAAAGGCTTAGCAAATGGTTTGGCTCATCAAACCCTATAAAAAGATTTGGCTATATTAAGGAGAAGTTCAAGAGTGTACTTCTTTTTCTGTAGCCCTTCAGAAATCAGTTCGACTACTCTGCACAGCTGGTGAATAGTTGATAAGTTTTGATGAAAGCTAAACTGTTGTGCAGTCATGCTTGTGTTGGCGACGATAAAGACATTGGGTCTTGCAGTGTTGGTGCCTCAGCGATCTTAGTAATAGAAGCATGGTTCGAATTCTGGAGATAGAACAATTCGCTTCTTCCATTTTCTGGCTCCGAAAAAGTATAAAAATGTCCCTACTGTGGGGTCTGAAGTAAAATGAGGTGCACTATAATTCGTCCAACCAATTTTGCCAATTTGGACAACTCCATCTTATGCCTCTCTTCAATTCTTTATTATATGGGGGGGGGGTTAATGCAGGAACTTATTGAATTATCCATGCGACCTTTTGGGATGTAAGTAGTAGATCTACCAAACGCATTCAGCTGGCAATTGAATAATACGTGATTCGAATCCCGTTTAGGGCATAATTGATTTCTCACGTTTCCTTGCTGTAAAGAAAGTCTCTATAATATATCTGAATCCGCTAATATATACCAAAACTCACTACTTACAGAGTGGTGTATCAAAGATTATTGTATTTATTAATCTTTGATTATTAAATTAATTAATTCATTCAAAATTTATTAATCTTTGATTTGATTATCAAAAGATTATTGTATTTATTGTGTCATTCGAGTTATTTTGTAGAGAAAATTCTTCCAAAGTCATTTGTGCTTTTGGTTTCATTCAACTGAAAGCTTCTAATTAAGAGCTGGATGTGCTATTACTACGTCGCAAGGAAGAAATGCATTTAATTCCTTAAAAGTTTGCTATTCATTTTTTAAAATTGGTTTACTACACAAGCAATAGAATCCATGAAATAATGCTTCATAATATGAATTAGGGTATTTCATGAAAACTATTATTTAGAGCTATATCAAATTAGAGATGAGCTATAAGGAGGGCAACTTTGGACACGAGGTTTAATGGGCAGTTAAGTCAGAAAATAACTAACTTGTTTATTGTATAAAAGATCGCCGCCGATCTTTCTGATGATGCACAAAAATATATTCTTCCAACACTTATTTAACCACTCCTGATCTGTTCCTATACGAATGATTAAAAAATAATACCGACTTCCCAAAGCACATTAACATTAAGAGAGAACGTGAAATCCCCACTAGATAATTCGAAAGAAATATTCCAATATAGCATTCTTTATTTAAATATTCCAATTAACAGTTAATAATACCTTAAATGTTAGGAAGGGAAATAAATTCAATAAATAAAAGCTTGAGATAGTGCAAAAGCTTGAGTTTTGAACTCAACAGTAAATGATCACAGGTTCCGAACAGCATTGATATAACTACGGAATATACAGATATACTTCGGAACATAACATACTTCAGCAAATATGATTTAAGATATAAATATTTGTTGGTTAAGTATTTGATTCTAAAACCTCCTCTTTACAAACAGTTTTTTAGATATCACGGGGGATCCCAGGTGTCATATATCGATACAAATTTCATGCTTATTTTGGAAAAATATATTGTAAAAGTAGACGTATCAATAAATGTTGAGTTTTCTGGAGAGACTTCAATATAAATATTAAAACGTTTCATCTTTGACGGCAGTAGACTAAAATATCTGAAAGTAACTATAAAAGATGCTAAGTCAAAAATTACAGTGAATTATATTAAAATCTTATGAATTTAAGAATGAATTTGTGGTTAGTTTGATGTTAAATTCCTGTCACGTCTTATCTTAGTCAAGATTGGAGTCACCATACCATTGAGTTAATGCAAGTATGAAGGTAATACGCTGGATCTTACAACTACTACTGTTTTAATTAGATTACAAAGTTCTCCACGTTCTGTTTGTAATCGAATTCAATGGAATTCAGTAGTTGTTATCTTGTCCGTATTACATGGAACAATGATTGCCAGAGCCTACTCCGAAGAGAGGTTGGACTATTTTCCACCACCCAAATTTGAGGAGGAAGAGCACTCAGAGGGGAGATCCGCGATTTTAACTCGGGTCCGTCTGGTAGCTCGAGACGAGGACCTTTATGGCATTTAAATTCCAAAAAATTAGAAACTTAGAACAATGATATATTTCAGTCAAAAAAAAAAATGTTTAAAATTGCTGTAAATATTTTCATAGAGGTTCGTTATTCTACGCTACTTTTTCTCGAAAGTCCTTAAAAGTTTGAGAAAAGAACTTTTTCTTACAATTGTCATTTGGCAACAAAGAGTTTGTCATTGTTTTGAAATGTAGTTGTCTTTTGTGTTTTTACGCTTCGTTAATTTTCTAAATTTGTTTATGATTCATTGTCCATTCTTTTTAATGATATTGCGTAAAGCATTCTCACTCGAAAATGGGCGGTTGTTGTGATGGACAGGTAAGTTTTGTGATAGCGGTATTATAATTATGTAAAAAAAAAAAAAAAAAAAAAAAAAAAATTCAAATTTTTATTATTGTCAGAAATATTCTAATTTTCTTCATGCTTTTTTGTAAGGATATTATTTCTTCGAGTAGAATTTTAGTTGCTTTGAAATGAAAACTATCATTTTCTATATTATTTCGATAATTCTAAGTTTCGATATTAATGCTAAATTAGTGAAACCAGTGCATCGTAAAAATTCTAGAATTGCAAAGAAACATCGAATATGTTTTATTTAATGCGTGTCTAGTTTAAGGAAAAAATATAAGCTAAAAATTTAATTACTTAATTGTTTAAATGTTCTGTAACTGCATTAATTAAATACATAATGCTTAGCCATATGTTAAACAAATTTAGGGCCAAAAGTATTTGGTTTTTTCTTTAATACCGTAAAATGGTTTGAATGATTAACAGTGTGAAAAAATTCTAAGATAATTGAATGCAACATTGTATTGGAAGAAATTGGGAAAATTTATGACTGTGGTCTGTATACTTAATTGATGTGTGTATGTTGTTTTATGTTTGTCATGAAACTTTTAACTGTCCTTTTTATGTATATATATGTAGAGTTTTCTTGAACTTAAAATAAGTATATTTTTTATCAAAGCTATTTATACGTAAGTTTCCATCCAAAATAAAAATATATTTATAAGTAAATGCTAAAAGCAGAATTATTTATGAAAAGGAAATATATTGCACAATGTCATAGCTAGGGTGGAGCATGGTGGGACATCTTGCCCTGGGCACAACATTCAGGGGACACTAGATTGTTGTTATGAAATTTTGAAATGAGATATTTTACCATTCTCAGCACAGAGAAGGGAGCGCAAAATCTTTAGTTGTTCCCAGGCGCTGAAAACCATGGCTACAGCTCTGATAATGCAACAGAAGTTTTAAATACATTTGTCACATACAATAAAGAAAGTAAAAAAAGATCCTGAAAATACTTCTGTTTATCTTCATGTCTGCTGTGTGAGCACACTGCAGTCATATATGAATGAACTGATAAATAACCAACATGTGATTTGATGTTCTTATTTTAGTATAAGACCTTGAGCACTAGTGTTGAGAAAATAATTTTGTGCTGAGCTTTTGGCTTAGAACTTTTTAATACTGGAATCTGAATGCCTCTTATCCATCTTGTGTGCAACCAGTTTTCATATGGGTTTTTAAATGACATGAACCTCATTTTAACAAAGCTGCAAATTTTTGTGTCTTACGAGTGTTTCAAGCCTGACTGAAGCAGATTTTCTGCCAACATTACAAACCAGTTTACTTATTGGAACAACATAATAATTCTAAATGTAAATGTAAATAGAATAAAATATTTTTTTTTTTTTTTATCTTTGTAATTGTTTTTAGTACAAAAATATATATTGAGGCCGTTTGGCTACTCTTGTGGATGATCTGAACAGGATAATGCAAGATCTAACTGCAGTATCTCGTTTCAGGTGTTTTTCTGCTGATTTATCACTGAATGTATTTAAAGCTCAATTCAGCTTAATTTTAAGTTCATTTAAATTACTAATTTTTAATATAAGAAGCAATATAAATACAGATTATCAGTTTTTTAATCATGTCTGCTTTTTTTTTTGTACGCTTATAAGATTTTTATCTCTGAGGTTTATTTATTGATTCCATTATATGCAGTCTAAAATAAAATAACTTTTATTCCATGCAATATTTTGGAAAATTATAGATAAATTTTAATCTTAATCTTTTTGAAGTTAATTCTTGCTTTTATACAAAATTTAAGAGAATGCTATAAACATTTTCATATTCATAATTAATTAAATTTGAAGCTATTTTTATGAATCTGCTTTAATGCTTTAAATGTCAAAATATTTTTTCTGAGCAAATTATAATCTCTTAATTCGTGCTCTTCTTTATTAATTCTCTTAAAAGTTAGATATTTCAAACTTCCATTAATGGGCATTTAATGGATACTCACGTTTAACACATGCTTGGTGAATATCTCAACCCTTTAGTAGTAGACTAATGCACCCCTTAACTTAAAAGCCAAATAACAGAAATCAGCATTATATTTTCAAATTTTTCACAGGACTAGTTTCGATGGTTTTACCGAACCATCATTTTTTGTTTATCTTCTAAGTTAATATTTGTTTGGCGTGTTGTTGTATTTTAATTAATGCACCCCTCTTTAGTAGATATTCCGGGAATTCGACATGGTCGAACAAAAGGCAGCATGGCGACATGGTTGAACAAAGCGAGATCACGTGGAATAGTGTTAAATATTAATGAATTGTATCAAAGTAAGCTGAAGCTCTAGTAATTCAGTTTAAAAGTTTCTTCCAGAAATCTAGAAGGTAATGCAATGTAGTCTTTCTGCTTCTTGTCACAACAGTTTTTGGTTCATTAGCAAGACAGAAGAGATTGATCAGGCAAAGAAAGTTTCCCTTCTTTCGAATCCTCTTCAACTGATGACAATATCTCCAGGCAAAAAATTTTCTGAATGAGTTATACCGTTTCTCCATAAGCTGTGTAAGCAAGAGTCTTCTCTGCTGCAAACAGTTTTATACCTTCAATTCTCCAGTTTATTTTACTTTCATGTGTTCATTTCATGTGTTCCTAATGAATCTAAGCATTCATACTACCATTCTTAAAATTTTTGTGTGTGTCAAGAAATAACACATTATCCATGAATTCATATTGCCATCACAGTTTAAAATTGAAGTTAAAATCCTTTTCTGTTCAGCCGTTATTTCCTTTTCATTTTCAACTGGTTTTGAGCGAGGCCACTTACTTTCAGCCAGTGTCAACCAACGTGGTCCCTCCTCACCATTTGAATTCCATTAAGTTGTTAGCAGAACATTCTTTAGAGCTAGGGTTTTAATAAAATATGATTGTTGTCCAATTAAATGTGATTTAAATCCTTTTAACTTTTGTTTACACAGTTCGCTTTTTAACGGAAAATCTGTATCGAAACTTCAATGTATGCTTTTGAAATGCCTTCCAACATTTCCTTTTTTTGGAAGTGCCACACTTGCATGTCATATATTGCATTCACCATTGCAAAGAAAAACTGTTCTTCCCATTCTGTATTAAAATTACATGTTTTTCATTTCTTAACACTTGTTTTTGACATTGTACCCCTCTTTTAAAATATGAAAGAGTACTATTTTTACTACAAAAACACAAGTAACACAAAGTTGTCAAGTTGAATGTTTCAAGAACTTTGTCGACTGCTAGACCCTGGAGCGTGGACGTATTCAATGCAATGAGCAGCGAACATATGCGAACGCATGAATCTGTAACCGACGTACATCATGATGTGCACCCAATGAAGGTATATGTGTCGTTTACACATTCATTAAATTATTTGCTTAAATAAACACAGTCACGTCGTTTGTGATAGCCGATTCTCCAGTCTAGCTGGCGTTGGAGTTCCATAAATATGTTTCTTTTAGTATGCATGTCTTAGGTCTTACTAAAGGCAGTCACCCCAAAATGTCTTAGTGGTCCACCGGTAAATCGCAATCGACTTAATGCCCACCCTTGCTTTAGAGGGTAAATCTGCTGGATTTACGGCTCCTGGAACATGGTGTCAGTCTCAGTTTTTGTATTTCTTTAATCCTGTTGTTGATGAATGTTCCCCAAGTCCCATTATTCTTAATCCAAAAGAGGGTTGTAGTAGAATCAGTCCAACAGTATTCGTTCAAAATCTCAATCCCAAGTTTTTTTACCAATAAAGCTAATCTAGCTCTAATGAAACAGAATACAGTCAAAAGTCGTTAATTCGGACACCCATAATCCGGACCTCAAAGCTACAAACTTTCTGCGCATGCGTCGCGTTCACGCATGCGCACAGGCGTTTACGAGAGCGCATAAGACCCTTATGGCTGCGAATATGTTTGTGCGCATGCGCGTTTAATGTGTAACGGAGTTATACGCTAAGCTAAAGTTATCTAATTCAGTTAATGTTGCAGATTGCGTTGTTCAGTTAATGTTGCAGATCGAATTGGATCCGGCTTATTATTTTTTGCAGACTGTTAGAGCAATTTTATAAAAGTAAGCTTGAACTTTCGATTATGTCAAATAGAATTTCCGATATATATTTACTACAAAGCGAAAGTATGTTTTGAAATCCGAAATCTGTTTATCAATTTCACGCTGCTCCCCGGCAGAGGGGGGGGCAGAAATGTCATTATTAGATTATGATAGATTAGAAAGATTATGTCAAATAGAATTTCCAATATATATTTACTAATATGTAATTTGTATCTACAAAGCGAAAGTATGTTTTGAAATCCGAAATCTGTTTATCAATTTCACGCCCATTGGAAGTTGATCTGTCAACACTATCCTTATCTTCAGAGCAGATGTTTTTATTTTATTTGGATTATAATTCGGTACTAAGTTTAGTATTTCATCTCGATGTACTCCGTCTTTGATGTGATTTAAATCAAGTTCCTGGTCATTATAATTCGCTTCCGTTCCTGGTCATTATAATTCGCTTCCGACAGTGAAGAAAGTGACCCAGAGGTTATTGAAAACATTTCGATTGACAAATTAGTCGGTATTCTCAACACAGCAATTATAGGACTTGAACAGCGGAACTATGTAACTAAACAAGAAATTATGTCTGTTTAATAGAATTAAAGAGAAAGTATTATCACATGAAACGAAGCAACTTACATTGAAGGAAATGTTTAATAGAGCAAACAAATAAATATTAAGTTTTTTCTTTTTGTAAATTTTGATACCCTTTAGATCATAATTGTTTTTTATTTCATAAATTACGGTTTCATATTTTTAATTTTGTAATTTTTGCATGCCATCTTACCAGATTTAAACTGATGATCTATAATCCGGAAAAATCGATAATCCGGAATCGCCGAAGTCCCGACGAGTCCGGATTAACGACTTTTGACTGTAGTAACTTAAGTCTGGGGGATTATGTATTTTTTTAACGGAGCTGCTCTGGGACTTGGCTTGAAGAAGCTGCATTTTTACTTGCTCCTTATTTTTGCTTTTGAAATAAACTAAGACTGCATATGAATTCTTCAAGGCACCAGTGAAAGTTTGTAGGTTGTACAACGGAGCATCATCTAAATGTTACCACCTGTCTAGGAATCTTCATTGACAATGAAGGTATGTCAGTCTTTAAAACATTCTCTTTAATATCGTTTGGGAATTCAGCATCCCAACTCAGTTTTTTTTCCTAGGTCTTTTGTAAGTATAACTTTGGAAGAAGGGTGAGAGGGCAGCTAATACCTATTGGATCAAATGCCTTATGTACAACAGATAGCAAATTCCGTCTGGTGTCTGGGGGTTCTCCTTGTCTATATTTTGAACATCACACTCTAAAAGATCTTGTTGTTTATCTCACAATAGTCCTATTACTTTTAAAGGCTCAAATTCTTTATAAATCCCTTTTGTTTCTGTTTTCAGCCATCGTCTTAAATCAAACTGTGTATTTGCCATGATCGTAGTTAGCTGATGAATGAAAAAACTTGCATTTTCATCTGAATCTACCAAAATCACTACTAGTGATACTAGTGATAGCAGTTCACAGATATAATACTCAACAAGTAGCTCTTGACGGCCAAACTTTGTGTTTAGGCTATCAATGGCTTTTGCATAGTTATCAATAGTTAGCACATAGCTATCTACAATTTCTCGTGCTCTACTGCCAACTGTCATGCATTGGATGAGATACTGAAATTTACTCATCACCATTAAAGAATTCTACTGAACCGACTCCAAATCATGAGCCAGTCTTTCACTTCCGCATTAAATTTAATAAATTCTATATTGGGGAGCTTTGATTTTGTTTTTTCACCTGTATTCATTGGCAACAGTTCACAAAAATTTGAAAGTTTATCAAGACATGCTTTAGTACAAATGGGAGCTATATCTAATTTTTCTTGAAATTCTTTAGTTTGTCTCATATTCAACATCAAAACCTTCAGATTTGGTGTTAATTAAAGCAGAAGAAATTATATCATCCAATTCAGGCAAATCTGTATAACAATTCACTAAAGAAGATTGAATTCGAATTTCCTCATGTTTGAAATCTGTTTCATTTAAAGACACTATTAGAGAACTGTAACACCTTTATAAAAGTTGTTCTGTCAGGTGTTCTTTTATAATGTTTTTCATATTAATAAAATCTTAAATCAAGTTATAATTAACAAAGTTGCTGAGCTTTATCTTTAAACATCACATTTGTATATTATCACTGTATTAAGGATGGGTAGATTGCTAATATACTTTCTCCATAGCATTTTATTATGAACTTATTCTTTAAAACAAAAAATTAATTGTAAACATAAAGTGTTGAGAAAATTATTTTGTTACTCTTGCTGCCAGATTTGCTGTGTGGCTACCTAAAGATGGAGTAATTAAATGGGTCTTTAGCTACTTGGCTATGAGTGGGCCTCTTTATTTGAATATTATTATGAGGAATGTTGACAGCTCTACCTAAATAGGAATGAAAATTTAAAACTTGGAAGATTTTGTTTCCTGCTGCTTTAAAATCCAGGAGTTTACAACGATGAATATTCACTTACTGTTTTTAGATAATTTTTGCTACTTTATTTCTTTAATATGTTTTTTTACCGTGGCTTCTCATACAGATTTTAGTATTTTGAATCGAAAGGAAGAAAGATTGATTTGAAAGTGAGAAATCCTTTCCTATTAATACCAACCTTTTTGGCACTTTCTGATCAATCTGATGGAAAACTTGGAAAACTTTTGTTTGGCAATTGTAATGACTCATAGCTAATGTTTCATTCATTAATGATAATAAAGAGGCATTTTAATAGGAAAAAATATGTATATGGCTAATATTTATATTTCTACAGGTGTTGTCAGCTGGTCCACAAAATAATGGTTAAATTTAAAGTGTGTAAGTCCATGTGTTTTCAAACACGTGTGATACACATATGCATAGGCTTACTATTGTCATATGTGTACTCAAAATGTGTCAAAAACATGTTCTACTGTTGTGTTGACACTGGGAGTGTAAATAATCAGAAAATGCTAAATTTTTTAATGTGTTATATTTATATAACACATTTTATTTGTGTTATAAAAATATTTTTAATATGTGAATTTTGCTTTCTTTTTAATAGCTGGGATGCTGTTGTGGGTGTCGGCCATGTCGCTTGTGCTGTGGCTTCTTGCCAGCCATCAAGGAATCAACATCATCTCGTCTAATGTATACATTTTTCTTACTTCTGGGAACTCTACTAATGTGTATCATGTTGACACAGGAAGTCCAAGATCGTATCATTGAAATAGTATGATTTGTTTTTGGATATTTTAAACCAGAAGAAAGGAGAAGCATATTTATATTTTGTTGTTATTGAATTATCATAATTTTGTTTCATTTTATTTAAATTTTTTAGTAATGTAAATTTTTTAATGTCTGTTTAATTATAATGTCAGTCAGTATACTGATATATTAAAAAAATTATTTGAATTTTCAGTTTCCACAGTATAATATCACCTGTATAACACTTAAAGCTGGAGAAAACTGTGATTTACTTGTGGGATACATGGCTGTTTATCGAGTTTCTTTTGCTATGGCAGCATTCTTCTTCATCATGGCTTTCTTAACGATTGGAATTTCAACAAGTAGGAACTGGAGGTCGGGCTTACACAATGGGTAAGGTATCATCCGAATATATGTTATTTCTAACTCTCAAGTATTCTGTTAAAATATATTATATATTGAATATTAATATTTTGTTTTAATTGTTTGACACTTTGTTCTTCTTTTTTTCTGTATCAAAATTATCTGTCATGCTGAAATTTAAACGCTAATTTAATTTTTGCCCTATTTTAATCTTAAGTAAAGTTGAGTTAAAATAACATGTCAAAAAAAGGGATTGTTGGAGGTTTTAAGGCAACAAAAATCAGAGCAATTTCATAAATTTGCTGGATTATCTTTAAAAGTTTAACTATAGAACCGCTTTTCTGTAACTGCAGAAGTGCAAATGACAAAAGAGAAGCCTGTGCTTAGGTAAAAACAATGAGTAGGAAGTGTTCGATGTTATGCAAATTGTATTTCTTTCTTTGTACCGAGGAGCGGCGCAGACGCAAATTTGTTAGGTTTTTAAAGCTCGCGGTTAGAGCTTCGAGGTTGCTGTGAATTACTGGAGTTTCAACCAAGCGGAGGTTCTTCTGAGTTTGTGTTGGTAAGCCGCCACTGAAGTCGGAGTTTGTGTGGTCTTCGCCGTTCCTCTTCGCCTAACTTACTATTTGAAAGTCAATAAAGAAGTTTCGGTCAACGTTAGGAGTCTGAGGTTTTTTGAGTTCTATACTGAAGTAATATCAAGTTAATTTACAGTCCACTATTTTTAAACAACGGAAGGTACATATTTTATGGTCCGTCGGCTACGGAGTCACAGTAAATTTGGTGAGTCAGTGTGTTTTTTTATCTTTCTTATTAGATAATGGAATTTACAACGCTTAAGACTAAAAAGCGTGTAGCTAAAGCTAAGTTAAGTAAACTGAAAGAGAAAATTGCAGTGACTTACGATTCTGCTGATGTTGATCAGTTGGAACTTTTTAAATCTAGATTAAATGACTTAATGACCGAACTTTCGGATATTTTTAGTAACATATTTGTAGTGTGTGAAGAAAAAGATATTGTTGTATTTATAGAAGAACAACAGGTCGTACAAGATACTGCTGATGAGTTAATTTTAATGCTAAACAGAGTTAAGAATGTTAAAGACATTAGTGTGGAAACTAAATCTTGTGAAATAGCGAGTATACGCTTACCTAAGCTAACTCCTCCTGTATTTAGTGGCAGTACTGAAGAATGGTTATCATTTTTTGATTTATTTAAAATGGCGATAGTGGATAATGACCGTTTATCAGGTGCACAAAAGCTACAATATTTAAAGGGTTCTTTAAAAGGAGATGCTTTGCGGATTGTTCAAGCTTTAACTATTTGTGACAGGAATTTCGAAATAGCGTGGCATTTATTGTGTCAAAGATTTTCACATAAGAGAGAATTACTTTCATCGTTATTAAAGAAAATCCCTTATTTATCAAATTTACAATCTGAAATTCCTAGTCAGATATTAGCGTTAGTAGACACTGTAAGAGAGTGTGTATGTTCGGTTGAAAATCTAGGATTCAAAGTGGAGCAATTCGCGGATACTATTTTAATGTTAATAGTACAGTTTAAATTGGATTCTTCGACGAGAGGATGGTGGAAAAGAACATTAAAGAGTGAGGAAATACCAACACTTAATAATCTGCTAGAGTTCTTGAAATCTCATGCCAGAACCTTGCAAGCAGGTAAACTGCAAGGTGTTAAAAAACAAGTTACAAAAGACAAATTAACTTCATTGGCTTCAGAGATTCGCGCGCAGTGTACGTATTGTAAAGCCGGTCATTCAATTTTTAAATGTAATAAATTTTTAAATCTGAATGTGCAGGAACGCGTTAATTTTGTCAAGAGAAATAATGTTTGTTTTAATTGTTTGGTTTCAAACCATAAAGCTTTCGGGTGTAGAAGTACACATAAATGTAAAAAGTGCATTAAAAATCATCACACACTACTGCATTTCGAAAGAGTTCAAAATGAACCAAAGGCACTTAAAGGAGTTTCGAACAGTTCGAATGAATTATCAGTGACGGCTAAGCCATTTTTCCCTGGGCCAGAACCTCACGCTTAATCGGCTGGGTCAGGGAAGAATATCGCAAGTTCTAGTCCAGTAATTAAATCTTGTGTTTCAGACTTTAATTTTCAGAGTGAAGTTTTATTATGTACGGCTGTTATTAAAGTGTTAGATTCATCGGGTGAATACCAATTGTGTAGAGCCCTCCTTGACCCTGGCAGTCAAGCAAGCCTGATTTCAGAAGATTGTGTACAAAGGCTAGGATTAGCAAGAAGAAATGCCAAAGTTTTTATTTCATGTTTAGGGTCTTTGGATACGAAAACTAATGGGATTACGGAAATAAACTTCGTTCCGCATTTTCCGACGAAAGTGTCATTTAAAACACCAGTATTTATCATCAATAGAATTATTGGAACTTTGCCGCATTTTACATTGGATAAGAAGTACGTTAAGGAATATAATGATTTAATGTTAGCAGATCCAACGTTTTACAAAAGTGGGCCTGTTGATATACTTTTAGGCGTAGATACTTTTAGGCGTAGATATTGCCTTACCTCTTTTAAAGGGAGAAATAATTAAATGCGAAGAAGGTAAACCGGTAGCTTCTCGTTCTGAACTAGGATGGATTATTTCAGGTAGTGTGAATAATTCAACAGAAATTAATCCTACTATCTATGTTAATAATATACAAGTGGAAACTGATCAGATGCTGTCAGACTTTTGGAAATTGAATGCTGTACCTACGTTTGACATGCTTACTAAATCGGAGAGAGCATGTGAAGATTATTTCAAATCTACATATACGAGAGAGGAAAGTGGGGTATATACTGTGAAATTACCGTCTCACTCTCCGCCTTCTCAGCTTGGAGATTCCAGACAATTAGCTATGCGTAGATTCCAATCTTTAGAAAATTCACTTCTAAAAAGGCCTCAGATATATGAACAGTATAAGGATTTCATGAGGGAATACCTTGAGCTGAGACATATGGAGGGAGTGCCTGAGGGAGAGATTCTTATTGACTCTACGTATTACATGCCTCATCATGCCGTATTAAAGGAATCAAGTACTACGACTAAACTGAGAGTTGTTTTCGATGCTTCGCCTAAAACGACATCGGGTCTTTCATTGAATGATATTTTGATTGTTGGGCCAAGAGTTCAGCAAGAGCTGTTTCCAATTCTTCTACGGTTTAGAAATCACAAAATTGCAGTATGTGCCGATGTAGAGAAGATGTTCAGACAAATTCGTGTCCACCCAGAAGATACAAATTGGCAACGAATGCTTTGGAGGGATAGTCCTAGTGAGCCCTTAAGTACATTTAGATTAGTGACAGTTACATATGGGACTGCCTGTGCGCCGTATTTGTCTACTAGAGTAATGAAACAACTTGCATTAGATGAACAAGTTAGATTTCCTTTAGCATCAAAAATTGCCCTTCGTGATTTTTATGTTGATGATTTGCTTTCAGGGGCATAAAGTGAAGAGGAAGCGAATGTTCTAGTTCAGCAGTTGAATGAAATGATGAAAAGGGGTGGATTTCGCTTAAGGAAGTGGATTTCAAACAGTTCAGCTATTTTAGAGAATATTCCCGAGCGCTTACGAGAATCCAGTATTTCTCTTGAAATAAACAGTGACAAGAAAGTAAAAGTATTGGGAATTAATTGGAACAACTCTAGTGATACGTTTCATTTTTCGGTATGCATAAGTGATAAAGAGTTTACTAAGAGGACTATTTTATCAGAAGTAGCCAAAATCTTTGATCCAATGGGATGGTTAGCGCCAACAATAATATATGCGAAAATATTATTACAAGAGTTATGGAACTTACAGCTGGGTTGGGATGAACTCGTTGATAAAAGAATAAGTAGAAAATGGAAGCGTTTCTATCTAGAATTACCCTTACTTTCAAGCTTACAATTTCCGAGGTATGTCTTGAGTCCGAAGGCAGTAGTGACAGATATCCATGCTTTCTGCGACGCTTCAGAAAAGGCTTATTGTGCAGTCATCTATCTCCGTACAATCGACCTTGATTCGTCAGTCAAAGTCAGCCTTCTGACATCGAAAACCAGAGTAGCGCCCTTAAAAACCCAGTCTCTTCCGAGACTAGAGTTGTGTGCTGCGTTACTTTTAGCAAACCTCTTACATGCAGTATTATCATGCATAGAACTGCCTATTAACAATATTTACGCATGGACCGACTCGCGGGTTACATTGGCATGGGTTTTGTCCGAACCTCGCCGTTGGCTACCTTTTGTGGCAAATCGAGTTGCAAAAATCCAAGAAGCTGTTCCAGGTATTCAATGGAATTATGTTGCTGGGAAAGAAAATCCTGCAGACTGTGGGACCAGAGGTTTTATTCCATCAGAATTCCTACAATGTGAGTTATGGATGAAGGGACCACAGTGGTTAAACGAATCCGTAATTCATGTACAGCAAAATTCAAGTGTAGAATTAGAGGGTGAAGTTATGTTGAAGGAATTGAAAAAGAGTTTCAGTTCAAATGCTTCCAAATTTGAAGAGCCTAGTGTGTTTTCAAGATTTTCGTCATGGTTAAAGTTATGTCGGGTGTTAGCGTGGTGTTTAAGATTTAGAAATAATTGTAGCAAGTTACCTACAGAGCGTATAAAGGGTTATTTATCTACTGAAGAATTCTGTGAAGTTACTTCTATGATTGTTAGGATTGTGCAAAGAGCCGAATTTCCAGAAGAATTATTCTGTTTAGAATCTGGTAAACCCTTGAAGACATCAAGTAAATTACTGTCTTTAAGTCCTTTCTTGGATTCCGCGGGAGTAATGCGTGTAGGCGGAAGGCTCAGAAACTCTGCAGTTTCAAATAATCAGAAACATCCTATGATTTTACCTAAGAATCACAATATTACGCGTTTAATTATTAAGCATTATCATGACACGTATCTTCACGCAGGTACGCAGCTACTCACTTCTGTCATACGACATAGATTTTGGATTGTGAATGCTAGAGATATTATAAGAAAGTGTATAAACCAATGTGTTATCTGCCGTAGAGTTAGAGCGTAGACTGCAACTCAGCTAATGGCAGATTTACCCTCTTCAAGAGTTACTCAAAGTAGAGCTTTTTCTCGTGTAGGGATTGATTTAGCAGGACCATTTAACGTTAAATATCGTCCTGGTAGAGGAGTCAAAATCTTTAAGTGTTACGTATGTCTATTTATTTGTTTTACTACAAGAGCAATACACTTAGAATTAGTTGGAGATCTTTCAACAAAATCATTCCTCGCGACACTTAAGCAGTTTATAGCTCGTAGAGGCAAACCGTGTGAAATTCACAGTGATTGTGCAACGAATTTTATAGGAGCTAATAAAGAATTAAGGAAAGCCTTTTCTATTGTTCAACGTGATGAACAGGTACAGGGTTATATTTCTTCAGAAAATATTAAATGGTTGTTTAATCCTCCCTCTGCCCCTCATTTTGGAGGGCTTTGGGAAGCGGGTATCAAGTCTATGAAACATCACTTAAAAAGATGTTTAGGAACACTTATTTTAACATACGAGGAATTTTTGACATTAATAACCCAAATTGAATCCTGTCTTAATTCTAGGCCTTTAGTACCAGCTTCAAGTGATTGTAGCGACTTGGAGGCGATAACACCAGGACACTTTTTAACCGGAGCGGCTTTAAACGCTATTCCAGAATCTAACCAAATTCAAGAAACCATGAGCTGCAGTGACCGTTAGAGGAACGTGCAAAGGTTATTTCAACATTTCTGGAATCGTTGGAGCAGTGAGTATTTATCTAGATTGCAGCAGAGACCCAAGTGGTGCAAGGTACAACAAGACCTGAAGATTGGTGATATGGTTCTTATTAAGAACGAAAATCTACCTCCGCTACGTTGGAAATTAGGTAGAATTATTAAAGTGCATCCCGGTCTGGATGAGAAAGTTCGAGTGGTGAGTTTACGCACGTCTAATGGTGAAATAAAACGACCTATAGCAAAGCTATGCGCTTTGCCATTTAATTCTTGATTTAGAGACTTTAATTTTTTTTTCAGGTTTATGCAGTTCAACAGTTTAAATTTATTGTTTGAACCCCCTTGGGACTTCAAGGCTGGGGGTATGTTCGATGTTATGCAAATTGTATTTCTTTCTTTGTACCGAGCAGCGGCGCAGACGCAAATTTGTTAGGTTTTTAAAGCTCGCGGTTAGAGCTTCGAGGTTGCTGTGAATTACTGGAGTTTCAACCAAGCGGAGGTTCTTCTGAGTTTGTGTTGGTAAGCCGCCACTGAAGTCGGAGTTTGTGTGGTCTTCGCCGTTCCTCTTCGCCTAACTTACTATTTGAAAGTCAATAAAGAAGTTTCGGTCAACGTTAGGAGTCTGAGGTTTTTTGAGTTCTATACTGAAGTAATATCAAGTTAATTTACAGTCCACTATTTTTAAACAACGGAAGGTACAGGAAGTTAAGTTATTGGCTGCATCTATTGCAATGATGAGAAATAAGCTTCAAGAATTTCATTTTTCTTGTATCGAAATTAATGAGTTAATTTCCCTTAATCAACTTTTTCCAGAATGAACGCATTTTTCAACTTTCTCTGAAATGAACACATTTTATTTTTCAAAGTAAGTACTACAACCATATGGGGGTTAGCCACGGGAAGCCTTCTTAGTCCTATGATGATACCTTTACTCTGCATGATGGTAATAAAGATGATTTAAATGAATTCAACTGATCTTGCTGTTCAGTTCGCTTTTGAACTTGAGGCATCCAGTTCTCTTCCGTTGTTTTTTTTTCACCTCACTTCAAATCATGTCATTTGACTAACCAGAAGTTAGTTTCATTTTACTTAATTTTCTTCAAATTTGCTACTCTAATCAGCTCTTTTTCAAGATCTAAACTACTTAAAAAAAAGTTACTATTCACAAAGGCTTTTCACCTGCCATTATTGACCAAGCAGTTAAAAAATTATCATCTCAGCACATCAAAAAGCATTTTCTTATTTCAGGAGATTATAAGAAGTCTGTTGTCATTACTTTCTTTCCATTGGTTAGCTGTAAAATTACATAAATTTAACTTTCAGGTTGTTTTCTCGTCCATCAATAAAATTTGCAGTTCCATATTTAAAGATTACATTTTAGATCTGAAATTCTTGGGTATATGTAGGATACCCTGCCAGTGCATTTTAATTTACATTTGTCAAACTAAGATAGCTTTGAAATTTCACATTAAAGAGTATGAGGCACATACTCTTTAATGTCTCTATGTTGGGGAAAAAGAAACATATAAATCTTCTTTGCCCATCACTTTTGGTCAGAAAATCATATTTTCCATTTTTCTGCATCCAAAATTATTAAAAAAAGTATCTTCTGTTGACAAATTAGATTTTTTAAAGATCTTTCACATTCGTAAAATTCTTTCATTCCTAGTCAACAATCCTAATTTCAATCTGTTTTTACCCGCAGCTTTTAAGGAAATATCTGATAATTGCTTTCATTTTGTATCAATAGACGGCACCAGTAGCTTGAATTCCTTCCTGTCATTGTTATCACCTGAGCACAGGCTTCTTTTTTGCCATTTGCACTGCAGCTGATGAAAAGGGTTCTGTATTTAAATTTTTGAAACTAGTCCAGCAAATAATATTATGATGATTCTTGTTGCCTTAATACCTGCAATAATTAAGTACAGTTATTGAATTAAAAGGCTGTCTATCTACCAGCAGGATGTTCATTTTCTTGGAGTAAATAAAATTATGAAAAATAGAATATTTCATACCATAACATAGGAAACAGCAGTCTCTTTGTTGTAGATCTGTCACTTGTTTTTGACCATCTTTTGGTCAGAAATAGCCTGAGTTTCTTTATCTATTATGTCAGCTTTTTAAGCTACAAGATACCGTCTGTTTGTTTAAAAAATATGCATATAAAGGGAAACTTACCCTATATATATATATATATACACACACACACTGCTCACAAAGAATAGTTTATACTGATTGGTCACAAAGAATGATTTTATTCTTTTATTCATACAAAGACTATTGTAGTTACTGCAAGTTAAATTTTGTTAATACAAATAGTAAAGTTCTTTTACAAAATGGTAAACGTCCATATTAAGGTAAAAATTTTCATTAATGGCTTTTTTTCCGGAGTGTTTAATCTGTGGACATTGTTCCTTGATGCTCCAACAATAGTCAACCGTCATATGTACATCCCATCTTCCTTGGTACCGTGCCTCCATGACTTTCAA
This sequence comes from Stegodyphus dumicola, assembly GCF_044657685.1. NCBI lineage: Eukaryota > Metazoa > Arthropoda > Arachnida > Araneae > Eresidae > Stegodyphus > Stegodyphus dumicola. The sequence goes on along the minus strand of NC_140773.1, from coordinate 222,240,447 downwards.
ATTGCTCACCCTGCTCATTACTGACTGCACCAAGATTTTTCAGGAAGTTATCAAGATGGCTTTGTAAAAAATATGCAAGTATGTGCTCATGTATTTCCAACAATGTCTTAGACAATCTTTTTGAATGACAACTAAGCATTATTTTGAAGATCTGTTATTGTTCCAATGAATTGTTCATCTTTAAGCAGCTGCCGAATCTGTGGACCACCGAACACATTGACCTTTATCATTTCAAATGACAGGGTAGAAAATGCCAAAATGAGATACTTGAAACAGTCTCCTTCATCTGGCAAAGCTTTAACAAATTTCTTTGTGAGACCCAGTTTTATATGTAGAAGTGGAAATATAATGTTCTTTGTGCCAACAAGTGGCTGATGTAGAGTGTTTGGATCACTAGAATGTATGGATTAGATCTTCTTGGCCAATTTGATTGCATCCAATGTTTCTCACGAGCTCTGCTGCCCCACAAACACAAAAAAAAGAGAGATATTTTTTATATCCGCATTGTTGGTCAAGGAGGAAGGAGACAGTTTCAAGATCAACAGATTTGAAGAAATATTATTTAATTGATTAGATGATTAGTCAACATTATACAATTTAAAGTTTCAAATAAAAGGAGAAGTAAAAATTTATAAAATTCTGGTAATTAGCCGGATTCTGCAAATGTCATAATAGTTACAGATATCACAAATTATTTAATCTTTTTGCATTTTTTAAATTGCAGAAGATTGAAATCCTTCTGCTAGATCATATTCTATACTTCATGATTAGATGCTGAAATTCAGAAAGGGGAAACATCTAAACCAGTGTGATTTTTTTTTTTTTTTTCAGTTGGGTGTGTTTTAATTATTTTTCAGTCAGTCAACCGACCATGCATCGAAAGACATATTTTCATCAATTATGATTAAAGATAATTTAAAAGTATAGTTAATCTGAATGAAATAATAGTATTCATATATTTTGCAATCCACCACTTTTAGAAATTTTGGAACCCACCAGCGGCAAAAATCACTGAACACTGTAGTTTGACCCAGATTTTTCTTCCCATCAAGTGGGATGGTTCCTTCATGGATATTTTCATGGTTTTCCCTTTTCTTACATAAACTGAAGCCAGTTTCATATAGAAGGTACTTCACAAATGCTTGCTTTAAGCAGATAACCCTCATCTGATATATCTTTTTCAAATCAATAGACTTATTAAATTTGATTTTATAATGCCTAAGTTCATTTAATTGCTTACACATAGATTGAAGCTTTCCATTTTCTCATGCTAGTATTTACACTGTATCATTAGTTTCATCTTTTTAAATTAAATTTCTTTTGAAATAAGAATTAAGTTTTCTTTGAATTCCTTTAGATTTTGTAATTACTAGCTGATTCTTGTAAATTCTAATATTAATCGTACAGGGTGGGGCAAATAAAAGTGGCCCCGGAGAATAGAATTACTCTGTTTTCTGGGGCACTTTTATTTGCCCCATCCTACATAATGCCAATATTAAATTCTAATGTCGATGTATGATCTTGTGGTACTTGCAATTTAGTTTATTTATTCTGTTGTGTATGTTTTCAATTATTAATAATTATAACATTTGTTTTAAATGAATTTATTTTCTTATCTAGCATGTGGGGTTTAAAGTTGCTTGCTCTGTGTCTTATCTGTGCTGGAATGTTCCTGATACCATCAGACTATGTAACTAGTTTTGGCCATAGTAAGTATTAGGTTTCTGTAGCTTTAACTCTTTCAGGACAGGCGTCCCATATACGCATCCCCTAAGAACGTCTCTTACAGCCGGGTGTCCCATCCACGCATCACTAGAGATTGCATTCAGAGGACGGGTGATGCGTATACGCATTTTAAGCTGGAATCTTTTTCTGAAGGCCACTAGATGGCATTCAATGTCCATTACTTTTGAAATGAACAACTTTTTTAAAGTTAGAGTTTTAAAATCTTTTCGGCTGGTATCCATGTAAATGTGTAATTTATATTAAAACATATTAAGTTATCACTAAGTTAATGTGAAAATGTAATAGAAATTTTTATACGGCCAGCTAATCTTATCTTATATTCTGTGATGGAAAAAGGTGCTGCTATGAATGGAATGCTTTGGGTCTTTCTTTCTGTATAGCCATATTTCTTTATTCCAACAACATATTCTTAGTAGGTAGTTTGTTCTAATATATGATACTATGATAAAAATCAAAGAATTAGATGTTGTTCATTACAGAAATTATCCACATGAAATCATTTTCAAATTCTTTTAATTTGAGTTATCTGAAGTTATGTGCCATTTTATTTCTGACCTCTTAAATTTTAGTAAGTTATTCTTAACATGTTCATTTTTAAATCTCGTTTTTGATTTTTTTACCCATGAAATATTTTTCAGTTCTATATTTTTTAAATTCTCTTATTATGCTAATATTTGTCATTTCAAAGAGTGAGTTATGTTTGAAAACCAGATTGGTTGCATATTTATTGTAACATTCTGACCTTTATGTATGTAGCTATAATCTGATTATTATTATTACTGTATTGGCATATAAGTCTATTTAATTCAATAATAATCTAGATAGATATAGACATATCTTGATATAGATAGATATCTGTAGCCAAGTCATTATTATTACATGTGAATATATTAGACATATTATATAAATAATGTAACTAATAAAGAAATACAAATTGTGATAGCCTGATATTTTTATTTTAAAATAGTTTGGATGTCTGTTGCGATGGGTGGAGCATCTATATTTATTATCATTCAGTTAATGTTGATTGTTGACTTTGCACATGCATGGACTGATAACTGGTAATTACTTTTTTAAAGTCTTTCTTCTATCATTACTATTTCTAACACTTTAAAAATATTTGTGCTGAACTGAATTAAATGCCATTTATAATCATGACATTTATGACCTGTTTAACCATGAAGTATGTATTACTTAAATAAAGAGAGCATGATATTTGATTTTGCATTGGGAGTTCCCAAACAAGTTATTGTTATGTTTGCATTTAAGCAGTTGTTATCAAGTTTGCTTATAAAGCAATGAAATACTATTATAGAAGTTTAATGACTCAGTTATATTTATAGATGCTACTTAAAAGTGAAAATGACAGATACGTTAATTTCAGAAAAAATAATTACTGTATATTCCAGAGTATAATGAACACTTTTAACACCAAAAATATGATCGAAATTTATGGATGCATGTTACATACTGGATGTAAAAATGATAGATTAAAAATATGGAAAAAATCAGCATACAAGTTACATTTTTACGTGTATTTATGCTGTTTATTTAAAAGAAATACATACCCTTTGAACTTAAAAACTTTTCATTATTGGATAACATGAAAAGTTCATCATGTTCATTTTGCATTATATTATATCTTCAGGCATATCATTGATTTCTATTTACTCTTCACTATCACTGTTACTCGGATCCATAAATAAATAATCATCATCCGTTCCATCTTTCACCAACGCTCAATTTCCTTGCTGCAGCACAATTTCCATTTTCTTTCGCAAGCTGAATGACTTTACATTTTAAACCAGCATTGTTGTTTCATTTGGCAGGAGGTTGTTTCGTTTGGCAGGAGCCATATTTACTACTAAAAGGAATGCTAGATCAATTGTATTTTAACTAAAACCTTCTGACTTCAAAATCATCAAATGAGTACGGAAGAGAAAACATCTGAATCGTAATTCCGCAAATTCTTTCGGGTTGGAAGTGCATTCTTACTCCAAATTATATCTCCCTTTTCTCAAAATCCTACAATAGTATTCTTTTGGATATTTGCACTGAATACAATGTGCCTTCTTTGCAGGTATATTTACTTAAGCATTTAACCCACACACATATTTTTTCCTTTATTGCTTGTCAGTTTGGTATGCCATTGTTTGAAAGGCTAGGACAAATCTTCAAAAAAGTGACCTCAGAAGGTAAGAGCATTGCACCTGTATCTTTTAGGTTTCTTCGTAAAGAATTGGGTGCATATTATATGGCGAATATACCTAAAAATTAAAAAATATAACTCGAAATTACAGATGCACGTTATACACTGGAAAATAAGGTAATTTGTTTAAATTCAGCTCTTTGTGAAGCATTTTGTGAGTCAGGACATAAACTCATGAATAATAATAATTTTCCAGTTGTAGTGTGAAACTTTAACCGAGAGGTAGAGAGTATAACTGAGAAATCAAAATCTATAATAATGATTACAGGTACTGGTAATCTCTATGAACATTTAAAAAATATTTATTTGATATCAGTTTCTGTGTTTGTTTGTGTATCCTTTCCCCCCTTTTTTTAATTTTATTATGCAAAAATCAAAAGGAGAAAATAATGGAAATAATTCAATCTTGAAGAACACGGTTACAGTAAGAAGAGTTAGACACGGTTAGAATTCACACATGAAAAGTATTCATGGATAAACTACTGGGAATTATCGCAATATTATTTATTTAAAAGAAACAAATATTCCTTGTAAGAATACTTAGTAATATAAATATTAGAATATCTAATTAGATATCCTCATTTATACTTCCCTGAATTTTGAATCTCATCCATTCCTATTGTTGTTTGCCACCCAGCTAGTTTAGTGATTCGTGTCTAACTGCAGTACTGATGGACCTGGGTCCAAATCTTAGAGGATTCTTTAATGTTTGTAAGTGTATAGTCTCTCTATGTTAAGGGAGCACTCAAAATATATGCCAAAAGCACTCTCGAGAGGTTAGCAATAGGGGAAGAGGGGTAAATACGTCATTCAAATTAATATTTTTAGGAATTTAATTTTTTCGCTCTTAGTATCTGATATTAAGAATAACTTATTCACAAACAATTTTTTCTCTCACTGCATCTATTTATGTTCCCTCCTGCTTTAAAATCTTTTCTACTAGATAATTTTTTTTTGCTTATGTGGGCATTGTGATGTGTTCTCTCTTGACATATAAATTTAAATTGCCTTTCAATTTTAATAATATTTTTATAAATCAAAATTAACCACTGTTACAAATGTATCAGAATTTATAGAAATTCTGTAATATATTTTAAGATTGTTTTCGTGTCTTTTATCATGAAAGGTATCTGTATTTTTAAGTGAATAAATTTTGTTACATACGGTACCGTAGCTTATTAAAATCATGTCTGTTCCAAATATATTTGAGTGTGTTAAGTGGCTGAGCTTAATAGATGGTGATGTGTTTATTGCTAATTGTGACATCGGTTTTAAATTTATATAGTAAAATAGGAACTAACAACTGATTGAATAATTCATCCTAAAATAATAATTAAGAATTATTACTGAAATTAAACTGCATACATAATTTTAAAATTTTATATAAAATAGTTTCAGTACTTTGATGAAATTTTTAACTTTTACAAATAATTGATTAAAATTACAAAACAAACACTGTCTGTATTTTCATTTCATATTGTTCATCTACAGTTTTTGAACTGTCTATTCATTTCGTAAAAGAGCTGGTAGCTTATTTGGTCACTTTTCAGTTCAGGTGATTTTTTTCTTTTTTGGAAATTTGCATATGTGCTTAAGATTACTGAACAAATTGTGATTCAGTTCTGATGTACTATATGCATTTGGTTGGATTTTCTAAATTTTAGCTTCTTTGGCTAATTTCATTTTTTAAAATTTTCATACGCTTTTATAATGAGAAAATCCTGAGTAGTGAAGGGAAGCATTTATTTATCAAAGTACTTTTAAATATGATGAAAATAAAGTTTGTAATTAATATACATAGTATTTGCATGAGTAAACATAGTAATGTAAACAAAATTAAATGCAATTATTAACAGATTTAAATTTAACATTTCTTGAATCTTCGTATAAAATAAAAATAAAAAGAAACTGTCTATGGTAAATTCAAGACAACTTAGATCAGATGAAATTTGATAAACTAAATGAAATTTAATTAGAAAAAAAAAGTAATTCAGATGAAGTAAAATTTAAAAACAATTATTCAGAAAGTCATTAGAGGTGGAATTTACCTAATTTAAGTTTCATTAATTCAGTGAATTTCATTTATTCCTGGGAAACATTTTCCTTAGTAAAGACTAAAAGTCAAAAACCAAGAAATGAGAGACTGAAAGATATGAGGATGTGTTGGCATATCATCACTTTCTCCTGTATCATATTCACTAGTTCTTTGTGTAGGTTTTCTGTTCAGTTTTTACTTGTCGTTGCAGTATTGCCCTTAATTAACACTTTCTAAAAATGAAGCCTTTATGGTGGAGTATTTGCATTCTGAGGAGAATATTTATATTTTAACATTTGCATGGTGTTGTATCCATGTTTGCTTCACCGTACCTGTGCACACATGATGTAGTGCAAGTATAAAGCACTTATACTTCACTGTTCCTGCTTGTTCGTAGTCGGCATTTGATGTTGGCTTATCATCATGTATTTAATTTCGTATTTAATCTTTTAGACAAAGTTAATTTTTATGGTTTATTTAAGTCTTCAGCTTTCTTTTTAATGAACCATCTGACAAATGAAACAATCTTAATGAAACATCTGAAGTATTATGGCATTAAATCATTGCCACAGCTTCATAAGTTCCCTCGCTAATGTTTGAAACATTGGCTCTTGCTTTCAATTCCTTTGAGGCTTCTACATAAAAGCGACGTTTTTAAGAAATTGAGTCTTTGTATTGACTAATATGCATGGCCTTTATGAGAAGTACTGATATGGTTATCTCCTTCAATATGTTTTTCATAGCATTCAGGTCTGTTTGTCATTTTATGAGTATTTTTTTGTAACAACATTTGAAAGCTTTTATAACACTCTGGTGATAAGGTTGAATATTAAAAGGCATGTTTGCAAAAAGTGACAGTAATGTTTTTCAGGTAGAGATCAGTGAGTTTGCTGCATCGTTATCTAATTAGTAATACTACTTTTTTCATTTGTCAGTTCACTTTCCCATTAAAAAAAAAAAAAAAAAACAAAAACAAAACAGAAAAATAGTACTTATCATCTGTCACTTCTAAATACTATCATAAATTAGGGATAAATTCTCGCTTTTCAAACATAAATGCGTTTCTGCTTTTATCTGTTATTACTAGAGCTGTCTTAATTAGCTGTCTAGAGCTGTCTTTAGCAAATTTTGCATCTTTTATAATGAAAAAAATAAATGAGAAAATTTTTTAATTTCATAGCTTGAAACCATTCTAGAAAAATCTTTAGTATTTTTCACTATTTTGTCTTTCTTTGAGATATTTGCATTTTTTAATAATTCATAGTTAGTTTTAATTCTTTGTTTAAGTAAATTATAGAAGTGCTACTTACAAAATTCGTAGTGTAAATATAAATTTTCACGAATAATTGTAATTGTAAATGCAGATGCTTTTTGTTGCACTTACTTAAAACATCAGTATCTTTTCAAATTTTATCATTATGGCCTAAATATTTTCAAAATATTACAAGTTAAACCCACAACAGATTAAAAAAATGCTTCTGCCTGTGATTTATTCAATATCAAAACATGTTTTTATCCAGCAGAAAGTTTGCACTTTGTCTGTTAAGTCGATCTGTCACTTCATAACAAGGGCCATGGCCAATGCTTTCTTTGTTTTGTCTTCAGTATACTGTTATTACTCTTATTCTGTTAAAAAACTATTAATATAATGCAATTAATGATAATGTTAGGAAACAGTTCATGAACTTTTTTGGCAACTTTGTGAGCATGATGTTTATAGAAGGGGAAATTTTCAACCTTAAAAAAAGGAAAATGCAGAAATGTCACTTTCACTTCCTAACAGCTGGTATTCAGAAACACTTATTCATTTACAAAGCTTTTAGAGTAGCTGTGTCCAACTGATGGCTCATGGGTATCTGGTAGCTCACAATCCTATCTTTAAGGCATCCGTCAGCCACAATCACAATACTGCCATGAGATGAAAACTTTAATCCTAATGTAAAAAACATACAATTACACATAATGTACAGGGGTATTGCATATTTATGTTTACCTACTCTTGTGTTAGTGTCTTTGCTTTTTCCTGGGTCTGTGGTTTTAACTGTATGGCTGATCAGGTGTAGAGTGCCTGAACAGAAGCCTTGTTCGATACTGGTGGCACTGCTTGCTTCCACAAACAGTGAATTGTCCATCTGACCATAATCAGTTTGGTCAAAATAAATTGATAAAAGTTTGCAGTAGTGGCTGCCAAACTGTACTGTTTCTGCAAGTTTTAAACAAAAATTTTAATTATTTCATATATTTTTTGGTGTGCTTGTTGACATGAGTGATGTGTCAGGCCTCTCGAAGAGAAAGAAAACTTACCATTTAAACCATGAATAGGAGGAAGAGCTGTTATGTACAAATGCATAATAAACAATGAAAAAGCAATTTGGTTATTATGGTATGCTTGAGTAGTGGTACAAAAGTGATCTAATGCTGAGCGTTATCATAAAACTGTTCATAAGAATTTCAATGATAAATATCCACTCATTGTCTGCTTTACGTAGACATAGAGTTCAGTCATTGAAATCTTCTCTAAAAGCTCTACAAAGGAGTCTTATTTTAGTTTAAAAAATGAAGTATCCCTCAAAATAAGTTACATTCTTGCATCATATAAAAAGGCATATTCAGGTGGGGCCATTGTGAAGGAAGCTATATTGTCAATATCAGAGTCTTTATTTCCTGAATTTAAAAACAAAAATCACAGCTATAAAAGATGTGCCTCTCTCATGAAACATAATAGCAGAATGAATGCACAATATAACAAACAACATTTATGTATAAATGAGATCTGATTTTGAAAAATTACTGTTTTTTTCCTGCAGTTTCATGAATCCATCTGATGTTAACTGACTCACAGCAACTTCTGATGTTCACGAGAATGGTGTTTCCTGACTTCTTTGTGAAAGAAGCATTTTTGTATGCTTCTTTGGCAAAACAAAATTAGACTTTGGCAAACCCAGTTGGGTTTCACAGAATTCCCTTCAGAAAAACACAATTGGAAATAGACATAATAGAAGTGACTTCTGAAAAAATTTGTAGTATTGACTAATTGGAGGTTGAATCAGAGATTATTACCCTTCTTACTGATCCTTCACTCAGAAACACAAAATTAAAAATAATTTCTATATTCAGAAACACAGAAAATTAAATTAATGGACCCTATTAAATACAAAAACATGTTTAAGTGTGCACTAACAGTGAAAGCATTTTTTGAGTCAACATATGTCTGTGAGCAGGCTTCTTTGCAACTTAAAATAATAAAAAAGCAAGTATTGTTTGACCGCCTCATCTGCGACCATGAGTGCAAATACACATGCGCCATTCGGACCGAATTATTCTCAAAATAGGGTAAAAGGACTTTCTTTCTCTCTAGTATATCTCTTTCCAGAAATGAGAAGATTTTCACGTGATTTTTCATGTTGCAGCAAGTAATAATGCTCCTTTTGGACAAGTCTATGTGTTTTGGCAGAATGCCAACCAGGGCTGTGTTTGAGACGGTCGAACTGTACAAAAATATGTTGACTCCTGAGCATGTGAAAAATAGTATGGTGTTGGCATACTGTGTATCAGAATATATGCCAGATTTTAATAAATTGCCAGAAAATAATCAAATATCTCATTAATAACAAGTTAATGACTTAATGAAATATTTGACAATTTAACATTTGTATTTTCTTGTATTAGTAATTAATTCATTAGTATGCACTTTGCTTTCTAATTTGAAATGAAGTTAGTTTGAATGTATACTACATTTGCCCTGTAATTGTTATTTAAATATACAGGGTTTGTCTGGAAAGTAGTAGGACTGAATTTTTAGGAAAAAATTATTCCAAATTTTGACAGTAATAATTTTCAAAATATGTCCCTTGTGCATCAACACAGCATTTCCAGTGACTCTGCCAATCATTGAAGGCTCCCTGGATACAGAAACTGGAATTCTCTTCAGCTCCCTTGTTATGGCCTCTTGAATGGCTTGGACCGAGCCGTGGTGCCTTCCTTTCATGACCTTTTTTAGTCTGGAGAAAAGGAAGAAGTCTGAAGAAGCGACATTTAGGTCATGGCATGCCTAGGGAAGTTGTGTGATGCCATGTTTGGTCAAGAAGTCTATGGAAGCAAAGGCGATGTGGTTCAGCACATTGTTGTGATGAAACCTCCATGATCCAGCAATTGCTGGACAGATGTGACTACTTTTCTGAATCTGAGGTGGTCAGAATTTAGAAGATTTTGCAATTTCACTAAGTTTTTGTCACTTTTTGCCGTTGAAGGTGTCCTGACCGTTACTACTCATCTTCAACTTGCTCTCTTCCCTCCCCAAACAATTTGTGCCACTCCAAAACCTGTGATAGACCCATGTCTTCACTTTCATAAACAGTCTTGATCATGTCATGGATCTCACTTGCAGTTTTACCCTGTTTTACCCTTCCCTTCAGCACGTAATTCTGCTCTAATAAATGATTCATTATAGAGATGACAAGGCACCTTGAAAGGGGTTCACCTGAAACACAATCTACACTCTGTGAAGGCTTGAAGATGACTGCTGTGCTGGTACCACCAGCCAACCAGCCCAGTTTCACCACGTTTTGGTGGGAAAAAATCAGTCCTAATATTTCCCGGACAAACCCTGTAAATTTTAAGTCTCTCCAACACTGCCTTCCCACGACATGATTTCAAACATTGTTTTTGTTAACTAAAATTATTTTCTCTAGGTTACGTAGAGTATCAGATGGTGGAAGCAGATGCTGGTTTGTTGGTAAGAAATTTTGCTTTTTAAAATATGTTATGAATTTAGATGAATGCAAAATTAAATAATATAATTCCTCATAATTCACAAAATGTGGTGGCTTTGCTTTCTGGTAAATTATTCAACTTTTATTGTTATTTGATATTTATATAAAAATTTTAATTGTTAATTATTAAGGAACTGTTTGAAGTTATATAAATAATTTACAAATTTGTTCAGAAAGTGTTTTATTACATTAAAAGGAATAATGTTGGCATTTTACTAAACTGATGATTTTCCCAATGTTTTTAATGGGACATTTAAGTGAATATTTCAATGAATAAAAATTTTAAAATTTCAAGATTAAACTATGTTATCTCTGATTGCAGTATTCAAGGAACTGTAATAGGGCAGCTTTAAGTAGCAGTTCAATTTTATAGCTTACCCGAAACCATTTCTTGGAATTAGAATCATTTCTGGAGTATATTTTAAAGTGCTTTTGTCCTAAATTGTTTTACTTCCCTGGATAATGCTGTTTCCTTTTCCAAGCATTGTCTGCTGTATTTCAACACTAATAAAAACTATTTGAAGTTTATAATTTTATATACTATTTTGACTGAATGAGATCAAATTGTAATTGTTACTTGAGTTAACTGCTTGAGGAATGGAACTGTTGGAGTATTGATTTTTCAATCACATAATAATTAACCAATATAACATTATATGAAATTGTAATAAGGTCTTTTTTTGAATTAATAATATGAAAATTAAGAATATATTTAAAATTTTATGTGCATGTTTCTTAAATATCTGAGAAAAGAATAAGTTTGCTTCATCTTACATCATATGTATGGTTAAGCTATTAAAAAAGTAGTACAGTACAAAGTCCATAATCTCTGCACATCCATTATCCGGAGTGATCTATAATCCGGACCTCAATGCCACAAATTTACGCATGCGCGTAAAGCCAGTAAAGCATTTACTCGTGCACGCTTCCGATAGTGAAGAAAGTAACAGAGAACGTTATTGAAAACGAAAAAATTTCAATTGACAAGTTAGTCATATTCTTGACACAGCAATTACAGGACTTGACCAGTGGAACTTTGTAACTGAACAAGAAATTATGTCTGTTTACAGAATTATAGAGAAAGTATTAGCACATAAAACGAAGCAACTTAAACAACTTACATTGAAAGAAATGTTTAATAAAGTAAACAAATAAATATTAAGCTTTTTTTTTTGTAAATTTTGATACCCTTTAGATCATAATTGTTCTTTATTTCATAATTTATGGTTTCATATTTTTAATTATATAATTTCTGCATGCCATCTTACCAGATTTAAATTGATGACAGGGTTGCCACGCTACCTGGAAAACCGGGGGAACCGGAAAAAGTCAGGAAATTCGAAAATTGACCAAAAAATTCAGGGAATTTAAGTATTTTTGTCAAAATCTGGAAAAGTCAGGGAATTTCTTACAACGATCCCGCCAAAAAAAGCGATTTTTGCGCCGACGTCGGAAGAGATAACTTTTTTGGCAAATTGTGTATCACGTGAGTGTCATTCGGGCAGCTGGTATAGAGCCAGTTTTCGCAGCTCCAATTTGATTGTCTTTTAGAAAGGCAAAGCAAGTTTCCCGCAACTTTTGGTTTCCAGTATTCTTGAGAATCGCATGTCCAGTGCATGAACTAAAGAAAGCACCTGTTCTCGTAGAAAACAAAATGGGTTTTATCCTAGTATACGGTACCATGGAGGTTAGAATCAAAGAATATGTATTGTAATGAAGGAAAACCTCTGTGCAACAGACGTGGCTCCATTCCATCATAGAGGGAAACAGCTGTGCTTGCGTGATATATCTGTCGCCAAAGCTTGAAACTGGTGTCGAAGTTCGAAGGTCACGTTATCAAGAGTTCATAAAATGAATATCGTTTAAAATTTCTTTAACCACTTGCGCTAAAAAGACGTGCCACGCACGTCAAGATGCTTTTGTCTCAAACCTGCGAGCAATGTGAACACCACGTCGATAAGCATTTATCACAAAAATGAAAATAACGTGGTGCACACGTCACCTAACAACGAGTTTGTTTATTTCTCGAGTTACAGTTCTGGATTGCACTCGCAGATGCAGAGCGGCATAAATGAGACACTTTACCGCTTGTTATATTGTAGCACACGGCACCGCAACCGTGAAGTTTAGTCTTAGCGCAAGTGGTTAAACTCTAAAGGAAAAGAAAATATGTTTTGGCACAAGTAATTTAATTCATGTATTAGTTATTTTCAGGGGAAAAAAAACTACGAAAAACAGTTTTTAAAATTATTGCGAAAAATCCAAGAAGAAATGTCCTTTGATAAAACGTTTCTTCTTGGATTTTTCGCAATAATTTAAAAATGGATTTTCGTAGTTTTCTTTTTTGTCAAAGAACGTTTCTTCTTAACACGAGTTTCTCAATTTTCTGTACACATCACAGAGAGGGAAATTCTGGCCACCAGGTTCCGTCGCCAAATCCCTCGGCAAATTTTCCCTCCGCATTCTAGCAGCGTAATAGCATTTTACTTGTATGGAACCTTTTCTTCTTTACATAGACGTTCTTTGGTTAGAATAATCTCCATGTATATGGTACAATGGGATTTGGCGACATGATGATGCGCAGTAAATGGGTCATTTTGGTCTTGGCGACAATTTTTAAAATTGTGCCAAGGCCTTACCGTATACTAGAATTTTACCGCAAAATCTTTTTAAACCTTTTTTTTTTTTCTTTTAAATAAATACCTTGCCATTTTGCAATAAAATAAAAAAATAGGGTACTATTCGGTTTCGAGGGCTGTAAAAAGTCGCCAAATTATCGTTGATGCCAATGCTGACAAAAAGAATTGCGGCAACCCTAATAATTGCGACAAGAAAGGAAGTATAATAGTAAGTAACTATCTAAGATTGATGTTTTAATTTAGATGAAAGGTTAATTTCATATAATACTTTTTTATTATTATAATTTATATGAAAAAGGCTAAACATGACTGAATGGAAGCATAAGAGTAAATAACTATTTCAGATCATTATTATAATTTATATAAAAATTGCCAAACATAACTGAATTGATGCCTGCATCTCTATTTCGCTACCAACTAATTGCTAAAGCATAATTTCATCTCGTTGGTTGTTCAAACGTAATTTTCTATAATGAATGATGCCTTTTCTTTGAAAATATTCTCGGTAAAGTGCAGATTTGCTCACTTATTTGTTTGCCGCTTTTTACAAGGGTAAAAACATTTGAATTTTTGTCAATTTTCTTTTACTTTTTAAGTGAAAATAGCTCGATGTGTACATAGATAAAGTCAAGGGTGTGTGCAGTGCCATTTTTGTGCAATTTTGGATTTTTTTTTTAAAGTGAAAAGAAGTCGATGTGCACATGGATACCGAGTATTGGAATTCTTAAAAATGCTTCAAGCAGTGGATGATTCTGTACTTTACCCAAAATTCTATTGCCGACTTTTCGTCATGGGCAATTCTCAAATTGTTAAATCCATAGGATATCAAAAAAGGATTTTAAAATTAAACTAGTATTTCAATGGCGTCTTAAGAAATATAGAACTATATAAACTTATGCAATCTGAAATCAGCGCGTGTGCTAGATTTGGCGCGCTGTTAAATGGGCGCGTTTGCTAGATCCTCAAAACAGAATAGTACCAAAAATAGTTATCAGTCATCTAGGCTAACCATGTAATATAACTATATTCGCTAAAATATCGTTGATTATTCTAATTACATTTTTAAGTAATTATTTTTATGTTATTCGTATAATTTAATGTTGCTTCTTCCCTCTAAATTTATTTATTATTAGTAAATAATATTTCCAAATTTCAGAAAATTTTCTCTGGCATAATCCTGAAATTAATTCTAACAGTATGATGACATACCATCACGAAATTTAATGCACATATTTTTTCCTTATGTATGCTGCAAAATAAATATAAAATACCTCAATTTATTAAAATAGATTTCTTTCTTTCGTTTAGCTGCAAAATGTCTGCAAAAAAAGCCTTATTTTCAGAGGTGTTTGTGCTCCAAGGAAACCCTGGAATTCCGGGGATTTTGAACTTCGATATCCGGAAATTCCGGGGATCGTCGTTCAAAAGGAAATAGGAATAATAATGAATTATTTATTTTGATCTGGGTAATTTTGTTTGCTTTGAAAGCAGAAAACGCAAGGTCAGTGTGTGTGGTGAAAACTTTTCCTTTCTTTCTCCAAAGGCAGTGATAATGTGTGAAAAGGGGGGAAAAACTTCTTTTTTGTTCTTTCCTTATTGCGAGTTATGACTCATTCCCCCGGTTCTCGGACATTCTCTACTGGATTCTTTTCGGCAAGTAGACGCAGCAGAAAAAAAAGGGAGAGACTTCGTTCGACCAGATGTGCGATCACGTGACTCTGGGTTCAAAGGTCTTATTTCTCCTGGCGTGGCGCCAATAAGTAGAGAAAGGGGATTTTTCGCCATATTAGCTATTTGTCATTGCTACGCTGTGTAAAACTTTCGTTTCATTTATTGATGCACGTGTAAATTTTTCGTTTCGTTTATTAAAATATTTTTTTATTTATGTACGCAAGAGAATTTCACTATGAAATTTCTCGATATAAATAGTGATATTATACAATTAGAAGAAGGTGTCCGGAATGCATTTAGGTGGAATTGGATTGAACGGAGAGATGGTAATGGGGATACCATCGGCACATGGTGCAAGAAAATAAATGTTGCTAGACAAGCATATTGTGTTTTTTGTAACTCACTGCTGAAGTATGGTGAGGAAGGATTCAAGGCTTTCACAAATCATTCTAAAACTGTGACGCACATAAAATATTCAAAGTGCATTAGACATTCAATGACTTTAAGTAATTATGCTAATTCAAAAAATACTGATGACTTACTGGAGACTGATGCTCGGCCATTGGATATAGTGACAAGAAAAGCACGCCAAGAGGTATTAATAACTTCGTTTATCACCGAGAATTCTCTTTCTTTCAATGTAGCTCCCAATTTAATTGAACTCTGCAAACAGTTGAGCCGCGATCAGACGGCACTAAACTCATTGGAAATGTCCAGGACTACTGCATGTTATAAGATGAAATATGGGCTCGCAAAAACTATTAAGGAAAATATCATTAAAACTTTAAAGGAGACTCCATTTTCTCTAAATTTGGATGAAAGTACTAGCAATGCTCAAGAAAGTATACTGGCAATATTGGTGCAGTTTTATGACAACAATCAAAATGAAGTTGTAGTTCATCATTTTGCATCTCTAAAGATGGAATCTTGCAATTCAGAAGCTGTTTTTAAAGCAGTTGTTAATACTATTGAAGATAATAATATTCCATGGGCAGACTTAATTAGTGTATTAATGGACTCAGGTAACACCATGCGTGGAAAAAAAAAAGGGTGTTGAAACCAGACTACGATCAAACAAAGCACCCCACTTATTAGATATTGATGGTGACACATGTCACACAGCCAATAACTGTGCAAAAAAATTTGCTTCATGTTTTGATAGATAGTTAGAAGATTTGTTTGATGACATCTATTTTGATATGAAAAGCTGCAGTAAAAGAGAAAATTTTTTCAAAATCTGCGAATCCCTTGCCATTAAAAAACTTAAGCCTGTACATTTTATGTGTTTTAGAAAGAATCAAAGATCTGTAGGATGCTCTTATTGCATTTTATTTTTACTACTTTTTTAAAACTGATAAAGGGGATTATTTTTCTTATGTTGAAACTGTATACAATAAAAGAAATATTTCTGCAGCTCAGAAAAAAATTGTTGAAGGGGTATATTCTTGCTTGCATTCCCAACAACTCACAAAGGATGCTTTAGCTCGGAAAAAAAGAATACTAAATGGGTTATTTGTTATGCAAAACAAAACTTTATTGCATATGGCATTATATTCAGCAGTATTATCAGAGTTCAACACATATATTAAATTATTTGAAACAAAAAAACCAATGCTTCATTTAATACATTCCAGTATTTATAAATTGATGGCAAAATTTTTCTCTTTTTTTTATGAAGCCAGAAAATATAGAGTGTGCACATCTTATAATGATTTATTAAAGGTTGATGTCACAAATCCAGAATTCCATCTACCTAGCAAAGTAATAGTTACTGGTGCAGAAGCTTCCACTCTCCTGAAGAAATTATCAAAAAAATCATCTAATAGCAAAAGAATTCCAAATTTCTCTGATGAAAGCTTATACTAATACAGAACAGCATATGAAACAGAAATTACCCCTTAAAATTCATATCTAATTAGTTTTACAGCATTAGATCCAGAGCTAAGAGGTAAAACCAGTACAATATTAGCTTTTGAAAAATTATAATCTTTTATGTCCCATATTTTTAGTGATGATGAAAAGTCAAAAGTAGAAGCTGAAATAAGGTTATACCAGAGTGATATTGATATCACCAAAGAAATGCTCTACACATCTGATGAAAGTGGAAATCAAGTCAAGTGTACAATTGATAAATATTGGCCTAAAGTTTTTAATTTAAAAGATGATTTCACAAATGATTATAAGTATCGTACATTGGCTAAATTGGTCAAAGCCTGCCTTAGCTGCTTCCATGGCCCATTAGTGGAAAGTGCATTCAACTTAATGGATACACTTGTCACTGACTATAGAACCTCTATTAAGATTGATTCCGTAGATGCAGTGCAGACTATTAAATATGATTTAATGGCTTCTAAAGAAACCTCATGTGAAAAATATGGCTCAAAAAATCCAATGACTGATCCAATTCACAAAGATCTCTTACTGAATATGAACAGAAGTTGAAAAACATATCAAGAGGACTTAAAAACATGTATTTCAGATGAGTCACCTATAAAAGTCTCTGAAAAACCTTCTACATTAGCAGAAAAGCAAACTGCTTCTACCTCTGCATGTGCAGTTCTCGAGGAAATTTCTTCAACTGTAAATGAGGAAAATAAAAGTCAACCTTCCTGCAATTGTGAAGTTCACCACAAAAGAAAGACAAGCCCACAAACATCAGAAAATAAAAAAAAAGTGGCAGAAATTAGATAATTTTTTTTTATTATTAATTTAGGTAATTTAAAATATTTACATAAAATGTAGTAGTTTATATGTTTGAAAATTTATGGTTATTAATTTTGCAAAAAAAGTAATTCATTGAACTTTTATAATTAGGCCATTCAATACTTCATAATTGTAATTTTTCATTTCTCTCCCCCCCCTTCTTGAAACTCCAAAATGTCGGTAGTAAGTCCGTAAAAGTTTCAGGGGATTTTTTGGGGTCCCACAAACACCCCTGTATTTTATTCCAGATTGGGAAGATTCTAATCTCAATCTTCAGTGGAGAAAACAACAACTATTATAATTATATTTGTGTTTTCAAGTGTTAAGGTGCCTTTTAAGAACATACCTTACACAAATTAAATTTACCTAAAATCTAACCTAACTATTTAGCATTGTGTTGTGATTTATAAGGACCGGATTAGCCTCTTATTGAACTGGTGATTATCATGAGTAATAATTAAATAAAACATACATTTGTTATCCAATGTATATATCTCAAATTTTATTTTCTTAAGTGGAAAAGTAAACAAAATTATCAAGCAAAGTATACCAAGAACAATTAAGAATAAATGTCCTCTGGGATTTATTGAATAATTAAGTGAATTTGCTACAAAATACAAGTAATACCATAATTAATTTACCTCTTAGCACAGCCAACGTACATTACGCGGATAGACTGGAATTTTCTTGAAACACACCTGGAAAACCTAGAAAAGTCAGGGAATTTCATTCTCCTGTTTGAGTGGCAACCCTGTGATGATCTGTAATTCGGAAAAACCCCTAATCCAGAATCGCCGAAGTCCCGACGAGTCCGGAATACGGACTTTGTACAGTGTATAAAATTGACTCATGTGAATCTCAAATAATGGAAGTAAGCCATTAAGTAAACTTTATAAGTTGACTTCGTTTGTATTTATCATTTCTGTTAAAAAATATAATAATATACTTGTTTAGAATTAGGAATAACACATGACTATTATGATATATAAATAATTAAATTTAAACACAAAAGTTAATATTACTTGTTTCGAATTAGGAATAACACATTCCTAATTATGACATATAAATAAAGAAATTTAACACATCAAATTTTGTATTGCTGTTTGTAATTCGGAAAAACCCCTAATCCAGAATCGCCGAAGTCCCGACGAGTCCGGAATACGGACTTTGTACAGTGTATAAAATTGACTCATGTGAATCTCAAATAATGGAAGTAAGCCATTAAGTAAACTTTATAAGTTGACTTCGTTTGTATTTATCATTTCTGTTAAAAAATATAATAATATACTTGTTTAGAATTAGGAATAACACATGACTATTATGATATATAAATAATTAAATTTAAACACAAAAGTTAATATTACTTGTTTCGAATTAGGAATAACACATTCCTAATTATGACATATAAATAAAGAAATTTAACACATCAAATTTTGTATTGCTGTTAATGAGATTTCAGTGATTAGGAGATGGAGTTGCTTTATTATCATGTGAAGAATCTTTTCATAGTCAATCGTTTCACTTTAGGTCCATTAATTACAATAAAATGAATTTGACATTAGAACTAAGCATAATTGCTGACTATATTTTTCTCCATAACCACTATCTTCCCTTTAACCATCTTTCCTAAGGTAACTGTCATAATGTTGAATTTCCGAGTATTCAGTTAATTTTTGAATGTGTTTTGTCAGAGCATGATAACATCCTTGAACAATTTTAGAACTTCCAATTTCATAATCTCATCCAGTTTCTCAAGAATAAAAATTAAAAGTTAAATAATGTATATATTGTTTAAATCAGTCAATCCTTTTATTGTACAGACAATGGCTGTACTTGTATTCAATAATATAACTACTCAGTATAATGTCTTCTAGAGGAGTTTAATCTCTTTCTGCTTGTCTATATTCTGTTTATATAGTGTTACAAAGATGATACATAGCTAAATTATGAATTATTATTTTAAAAAAATTTTAGCAATGGTGTTTTGTTCTATGGTTATATACACTGCAGTCATCATTGGAATTGTAATGATAGCTCAGAACTACACAAGAGCTGAAGGGTGCACAACTAATAAAATATTCATTGGAATAAATGGATGCCTATGCCTTTTATGTTCTTTCATATCAGTTATGCCATGTGTTGAAAAAAGTAAGTTTATAGTTTGATCATTTTAATTGAGTATGAATTATATATATAAGCATCATAATTTCAGAAAACTGAATTACTAGTTATGCTTTTCTCCTTTAACTCTTTTTCCTTTATGTGTCCATTTTTTTCTTTTTTTACTTCCTTGTTTCATAAGGGAAAGCGTAATAAAAGGGCCCTTTATTACTTTTGATTTTTCAATATCACATTTCTGCAAGGTATTTACAATTTATAAAAATATGAAAAATTAATTAAAAATATGTATGTGATTGTTTTAATTTAACCAAATACATTAACTCTCTCATTTGTATCCCGTGATTTCCATGGGCAGCGTAGAATGGGAAGTAGAAGAATTTGTGCGACTCGCGATTTCTGCGGGAATGCATTTTTTCCGTCTGTTTAACTGTGCAACTCGCTCTTTACATGTTCATGGTTTATTTCACCTTTTCTTTGATGTTTAATTATTTATCCAGATCTAGGTTAACAGACGGCATTTTTTGTCCATATTGCTGGGAAATAGACTAGCATGTTTTGCACCATATTGTGTGCTCTTTTCAAAGCTCAAGACTGTAGTTCAACCCTCAATCCCATACAACTAACTACTCGAAAAGCCTCATAGGCAATGTGCATTTTATTGCTTAAAAAAAAAAAAAGAAAAAACTGAAAGGTTTCAGATTTTAAATTATGTCCAAAGGGGCCTTTTTGTAACATTTTGTCTGTTACCTTTACTTATTAAATATCACGTTCCTCACACTTAAACCATAAAATTCAGTTCAAGAGCAATAATGCAAAATAGTTTTCAATTGAGCATATCTCTCGAATTTCCGATACAGAGTATTGCACGTTGGAGATTTTCTGTACAACGTTGCCATTGCTCGCTTTGAAATCTTTGAGTTTGTTAATTAAAAATTTGTTAAAGTTTTACAAAATATAAAATCGATAATAAAACAAATTTCAAATTTGGGCTTCCACATGTTCATATTTGCAGTAGGATTACATCATTCAAAATTCGATGGCTGTAGGTGCCATTATTTTATCACAGTGCAAGAAATATATATACATTTATGCAGATTTTTCATTATTTAATTTCTTCAAATATAATGCAGGACTCTAACATCTGGTGGCAACAGTTTGAAAAGTGAAACGGATATTTATAGTGAACCAATGCAAATTCTCAAAATGAAAACAATAATCTTTAAGGGACAAATTAACAACCTTTAGACATTGAAAAAAAAAAAAAAAAAAACCTGAAACTGGCAAAAAAAATTTACAAAGAAACACAAATTTGGTGCAGAGATTGCTATGTAGAGCTTTGCCTCGAGCCTTGTTTCGAACTTTATCATACTAAATTTTATTTCTAATAAATGTTTTGTAAGTATTTTGCATATTTTCATTAGTACATACATCTTACCTTTATAGTTTCAAAATAAATCATAATTTAACCAACATTAATTTTCAGAATTTTGCTTTTGTATGATTATTCTTCAGTTTCACTTTTCTGACAAACTTTTTTTCCAATGATCTAATATATTGGAAAAAAAAAAACTCTTTTACAAAAAATTTTTGCAAATTTCAACTTTAAAATGTATGTAGATTTGAAAAATGTAATAAAAATATGTAATTTTTGAACCTATTTTAATAAAAATTAGGCGGCAAAAGGGTTAATAGAAAAATCATATTTAAAATAAATGTACAAAGCTGTAAATCTGTGTACATTACCGCTGGAAGTGTGTCTTCTAAATCTGTTTTGATTTTAATATATATATGTCATAATAAAATCACAAGAAAATGACGGAGCACTGTAGATGCGTAGTTATCCTATATTGAAGAGGAAGTAATCTGATTGCGTCGTAAGCTAATGTGTTGACTTCGTAAATAAAACTTGGCAGTAGAAGCGATTTTAATTCCATTTTTATTTGCAGTTGATATTTGTAGCCACAATAACTTGGCACTCTAGTCGTGTCTTTCCACAGAAGATTTACATTTTTGATATTTTTGAGATAGAAAGCAAGCCAGCGAAATTACATCTTAGCACAGCAGAGAGCAAAAGCTGAAGTGCGTAGTTATGCAAGACGGAGGCACGCGAAGAGAAAAGTTTTGGTTTACAAGGACAGTTTCAGTTCCCAATGATTACGTCATCAGAGCTGCGCCGATCATAGAGTGATCTAGAAATGACGCAATGCAAAGAAGTTATTACAATTTTAGAATAGAGAGGAAGAAATAATGTTTATAGTTTAATCTATAATTTTGATTCATATATTTTTATCTTACATATTCCCCCCTTCAAAAAGAAAAAGGCGTAGCGACAGGGAAGCCTTTTTAAAGAAAAAGAGTTAAAGCACAAGCAAATTAAAAAAAATATAAATAAATAATAAAATTTTGATCCTGTAAAGTATTATTTATAAATATCAATTTTTTTTTAAAAAAATAGATTCTTAATTTTTAGAGTCCTATTGAATTTTTCAGCATTTCAGTTCAAAAGTCTTTTTGTTTGAGAGTTCACATAATCATAATTCTTCAGGGAAGGTTCTTGTTAACACAGAATATCACAAAATATACTTTTACATAACCATTACTTATAATTAAATGTAATGCACATAAATATTTATGATACTTACTTCTATACTGATAAATTATAATTTAACATCATAAATAATAGGATTAATATTTTCAGAATTTATGGTTTCACCGTTATCATCTTTCATTTACAATTCCTGATTTTACCAAACTGGGAGCCTCGCAATACTTCTAAACAAACATATCCATCAATAGGGCTGTCCTCTTGAGCTAACCAGTGTGTTCTATGCACTGGTGACCCAGGGTGCCTAGATAGTTACTTGAAAAGGCCTCATTTCCTTGCATTAAGGTAACTAGCCTTTGAGAACTGCACTAATACATTCCATAATAAAAAATATAATAATAATAACAATAATAATAATATAAAAAATTTACATGCATTCTTAAAATGAGAGCCTCCAACATTATCTTACTTGAAGAGTGTTAAGGGAACAACTGTACAGAGGTAATTACAGGCCTCTGCTTAAGAACCCAGTACTCCGTCGACATACACTATACTTAACGTACAATCACCCATAAATTTAACATGCATTTAGCATAATTTCATATTACATATCTGTAATAATTTCACTTATTTTTTACACCTTTATTTTTAGAATAATTATAAAATTCGTATTCAAAATTCTCAACCAAATTTCGAAAACACAAAAACTTATCTTAATATCCTACCCTATGAATAATTTAAATAGCTTAAAATTCGTTACTTAATTTGCTCACACATAATTATGAAAAATTAGAAAAATTAATGAACAAGAATTTCAGATTTTTTCAAAACAAATTGCAGAAATTTTAACCAAAGTTGAAATGAAAACTATAGAATCCACAGCACATTAAATAATTTAGTTCCTGAGCTAAATTCACACGAATGTAATAAATTTTGAGCTGTTGAAAAAGCAGAAGTGCAAATAATTTTCTGTCGCACATACTTGCAAACACTAACTCATCGACCTTGAACCAGCTGTAATGCTTAATTCCTAAACAGTAATTCACTGATGATTTCCTTTTCACTAGGCACTCGAACTTCTCAATTTATCGAGAGATTACTTTCAGTATAGAAAAACTACGCGTGATGATTTTTTTGAAGCACTTGCAAAACACCATAGCAGAAGAAGGAATTGTTATTTTTAAAACACTTTAAAAACAAATTTGATGGTTCACTTCTTTCACATTATCTTGGATTTATCACAAAACAATGATTTGAAGAGCTGAATTAAATTTTCCATTGAGGTTTCAGGCTGCAGGAAACTATCCTTACCGGCTTAATTGTCATAATAAAATCACAAGAAAATGACGGAGCACTGTAGATGCGTAGTTATCCTATATTGAAGAGGAAGTAATCTGATTGCGTCGTAAGCTAATGTGTTGACTTCGTAAATAAAACTTGGCAGTAGAAGCGATTTTAATTCCATTTTTATTTGCAGTTGATATTTGTGGCCACAATCACTTGGCACTCTAGTCGTGCCTTTCCACAGAAGATTTACATTTTTGATATTTTTGAGATAGAAAGCAAGCCAGCGAAATTACATCTTAGCACAGTAGAGAGCAAAAGCTGAAGTGCGTAGTTATGCAAGATGGAGGCACACGAAGAGAAAAGTTTTGGTTTACAAGGACAGTTTCAGTTCCCAATGATTACATCATCAGAGCTGCGCCGATCATAGAGTGATCTAGAAATGACGCAGTGCAAAGAAGTTATTACGATTTTAGAATAGAGAGGAAAAATTAATGTTTATAGTTTAATCTATAATTTTGATTCATATATTTTTATCTTACACACATATATATATATAAAACTAAAACTGGCCAAAAAATTCACAAAGAAATGCAAATTGGTGCAGAGATTGCTTGGTAGGGCTTTGCCTTGTTTCGAACTTTATCATAGATAGTAGGATACAAAAATTTATTACACAATAACAAAGCTGCATGTTAGCACACTCATCTTAGTTTTGAATTCAGAAGCAAAAGTGGGAGACTCATTCGGGCTCTCTCATCTAATGCTCTCATGCAAATGAATGATTTCAATTGCTCTGTGGCTACTCAGCAAAATAAACCTCATGCTCGTGACAGGAGAGATTAGTTTTATTTATGTTAACTATTTATGTCTTTTTAAGGTAGCATGAGTACATAAATGTTTGCTTTAAGCATTTTCTTATTAGATTATATAGTTTCAATCTATTACTATTCAGTTTTTTCCAATTATGACTGTAGACGTTTTACAATTTTATTAGTAATTGGCATATTAGTAACACATTTTTCAATGTTATATTTTAATTTTTTTAAACATAACGATGGCAGGTGTATTTGTAGAATTTTTGAGTATATAAGCTGACATCTGTTTTGCAATTTTTTGTCAGTTTTGCAAATGGAGGTAATAATATACATCTTGGTGCTCCAATACTGCAATACTTATGTTTTTTCTAGCTCTTTTTATGATTTAAAAAATAACACTAAAGTTTTAAATCTTCAAAATGTATGAATTACTTTAGATATTACCTCTAAATGTTAATTCATTATGTTAGAAACTAAAAATACTGAAAAATATTACGGTTGTGTCGTGAACAAATTTAAGCTACACTTTTTCTTTTCATATTTTTAAGGCATAAAAATTAGGTTGTGGCTTAAATCAAAGTGAATATGTTGACATCTTATTTCTGTCATTCTGCTACTCCTCAACAATCAGATCATTTTAAAAATGTTGCATTACTAATGATTCAAATGACACTGAAGATTATGTGTTCTGCAGTAGTGAAGAAGGGAGTTCAAGTTGTGAAAGTGAAGATGTCAAAAATTATAGTTTGTATGAAGAAGTTTCTCTATAAATTAGATGGCTTATTTTATTTATGCTAGGAGCCAAAATATTTTTTATTTTTCAGTAAACATTATAAAATAATTTTTTATTTATGTAAAAATAATTTTTATTTATTATTTTTCCAGTTTTTCAATTTTAAAATCATTCGGGGCAGGTGGCTATTTTTAATTATGTTTTCCAGTTTTAAAATCCATACTGCAGCTTAAATTTGAAGCAGAATTGTATTTTCAAAATGGTTTTGAATGCTGAAGACATGTACTGTTACACCATGCTATTCTTAAATATTTTCCACTTGTGACACTAAGAATTTTGTTTTTTATGGCAGTAACTTTATTTGAAATTGATTTATGTAGCTGGACACAAACTAAATTTTAGTTTAATTATCTCTTTTTCAATTTATTTGATAATCTGTAACATTTTAATATTACTTAGACATTTTATTTAAATATTTCACTACTAGTTCTTGACTATATGAAATGCATAGATTCCAAGTTAGTGGCAAGTTTAATAAATGAATGAACCTTAACAATTCAGTCTGTAAATACTGTTAAATTCTGTAATTTGTTAGTATAGCCATGTTTTCCATTAGTTTCTTAGAAGTCAGGACTGGACTAATTTTTAATTTTGATCGCATTTGTAAAAGAATGCGAATTCTAAGTGCATCAAATGGCATATAATTTTGAGCGTTTTCATATTGTTACGAAGATAATTCCACAAGTAGCTCAAATTTTTTCAACCATTATAAATTCTGAATTACTTTTATAAAAGTTATCACAAAAAGAGTGAGGCCTGAAAAACTTCGATCACAAATGCTGTATTGAATTTATCAATGCAGTAATTTTCATCAATATTTTTGAATTCCAAGAGGACAATCTATATCTTTAATATTTCTTTGTTTCATTGTTACTGTGTTGTTCGTCTGAAAACAGTTACACGGATGAAGGATAATAAGTATAGTTTATGCATAACAATTTTTTTTATACCACCCAGTCACTTAACTCATTTGCCATACTCTGCTTTAAAAATACATTTAATAGACTTAATTGTTCAATATTTAAGTATTCAGTTTTATTTGTGTGACTTTATTGGGATCCATGTTTTTCGGTACATTCTGATTCAGGTTGGGCAGTTTATATTTTTTTTCTTTTAATTTTTACTGAAGTTTGATTTTTTTTTTTAAAGTCCTCTGTGGATTTTTAAAACCACTTTAACAAATTCCCAAAGTATCTTTAACCAAGTTTTTTTTATTCTGTTTTAATAATGAAAGCTTAATTTAGTCAGAATGTTCAGTGTACAAATTTTTCATAAAGAGTAGGATTGCAAATAAAGATTATCTATCCAAAAGAGTGGATGCTTTATCTGCTTATTCATCAAATTCCTAATTTTCTGATATATCCAATATTAAGCAGCAATATTTGTTTATTTGTAATAAATTAAGCAAGTGATAGTGCACTAAAACTGCAGATTATAAAAAATAACCTTGCTTTATTAATAAAAAATAATAAATAAATTATAAATTTAGCTGTTTACCAGTAACATAAGTATGCATAAGTACATCAAAATAACAAATATTTTTTATATACCATGCCATTTGAATCAAAGATATTTGTATGCTTTTATCAGTGCTAGAGAAAATATTTATTTGAATGTATTTGTAATATAGTTCAGTGTAGTCTCTCTTAATGCCATTTTGCCATTGCCTTAGCAATTTTTTAATTGAGAGGCAGCTTAGATTTTAATTCAAATTTTGAATTCCCTCCCATAAGCTACATGCAAATGCTTGATATTATAATATGCGGCATTAGCAATTTCTTCTCCTCAATAGAATAAAGCAAGCATAATCATATGAACTTGAATGATGATTTTAATATTCAATCAGGCAAATTTATATATGAGGCAGATTAAGGAGTTTTGCGTGTTGCAGTTATAAAGGGCTTTATGTGTCAAGGATCATTAATCAGTTAAGAAAATAAGAAAAATACCTCATATTTTTTGATGGGCAGTTCCCAGCAGAATTCAAGGGAGGTAGCCATCCCACTACATAAAACTGTCACTGCATTCAATATCTTCTCTCCATACATTTCCAGTTGCATATCAGTGAAATCTGGCATTGTCACTGAGCAAACAGTAGCAAACAGTTTTTGATTAATTCTCCATTCATTGAGAGTTTGTTGAGAACAAATATTATTCATTATTTACGTCTCTTGGCTACAAAATTCATAACAGCAGATTCCATTTTAATCCATAAGAGATATGAATGTAAACTTGGGTATGTGGACACAATTCTGTGGGCTTTCAGTTGTATTCCGTTTTTTAACTTTACCCAATATCAAACCTTTCTGTGGTGTTTATTAGACCAGAGACAACTGCTCAACTGTTTCTGGTGGTTGTCGTAAACTAATCCATTTGATCTGACAACATTTGATCTGGATTCAGTTCATGACAGACTTGTTTCGTATTCTTGTTGGACTATTTTCAATTTTCCCTTGACCTTTGGTTTACAATATCATGGCAGTTGGACTTACAACTTTTTAAATATATTTTTTAAAAATTTTGTTACAGTAATATGGACACATGACTTATGGATTTCAGTATGATTTCACAGACCAAGATTTCAGACAGTTAAAATATTCATTTCTTGCTCTTACTTGTTTTCAGTTTCAGATTCAGATTTTTAGTCTCCACTTAAGTACTTAGTGATATTCCATCCTTCCTATCTGAAATGGTAAAACTAATCTTGTTGGATATTAATATAAATGCCATTGAAGCTTATTGTTCTAAAAGTCAAAAATTGATTCTCTCCCTTCTAAATTCATTTAATTAACAATAACATGAAAAACAAGTGGGTGTGAAAGTTAACTGATGATAGCTGTTTAACTGTAGGCACCTTTATATAAATTTTTGAAGTTGAACTCATTTGACTGGTGATTTAATATAATTCATTTTACTTAATGCAGATATATGAATAACAGTTATGTCACGAAATACAATACATTTTAAATGGATACTTTATCAGAGTGGACAGTATGGCCAAATATTTTCTTAGTGCCAATATACATAATAAATTATTTGCATTTCAAGATGTCAAGTTTTATTAATCCATAAATGTTTTTCTGCATGACAGTATGTACACCAAATATATCTGATGTGCAAATGTTGTTTCATGTTCTTTGTGTTTATTTAAAACTGTTTTTGACTTGAAATCCTTTTATGGTTTTCTTTTTAAATTTTGTGAATAATGATTCATTTTGTTAATTATGTGGTAGCAAAACGTAATATCAAATTATTTAATGCTATATGTTTCAAAAATTGTAAATTAAAAATGAATCTGAACATTTCAGACACAGGAGATTCTAGAGCTGGGTTGCTACAATCAGCTATCATATCAGCATATGTTGTTTATCTCACCTGGTCTGCTTTGTCGAGTGAGCCGAACCCATCTGGTTAGTATATGAATAAGCTTTTCAAAAAAGTTTTGCAGAACTCTTGCTATCCAAGAGGGGTTAGGATATTGGTTATCTTAATAAGGTTATTCTTTGCTCTACATATAGTTTCTCAAAGGTGTGAAGGTTTCTATTGCTTCATTATCTAAACATGTTCTGGAATGATTTTTTGTAATAATTCTAGGTGGCTCTTTCTGTGATATGATCGTTTTTTGTAAAGCAAATATGATCGTGCCCTTCCTCCTTTTCTTTTTTTTTTTTTTCCCCCCTCAAAATTTTAATGTATCACATTCATTTTACTTCTGAGTCATAACAGATAGTTTTTGGTAAATAAATTCACAGTGCCAATGGCATTACATTAGCACTACACATTTACATTACCACTATGATCTGCAGTCATCTTTTATGGTTTTATTTGCTGTGTGAGATTTAAGCACTTGTCCATTATAATTCTTCTCATTCTCTTTATAAAGAAAGCACAGTACATCCAAAAGTTCAAAAATCTCTCATGTTGTAGCTAGTACAGTCAAAAGTCGTTAATTTGGACACCCATAATCCGGAATGATCTATAATCTGGACCTCAAAGCTACAAACTTTCTGCGCATGCGCGTAAGACCTTTACGACTGCGAATATGCGTGTGCGCATGTGCATAATACGTGTACGCCTGCGCGTTTAATGTATAACGGACGGTATAAGCTAAGCTAAAATTATCTAATTCAGTTAATGTTGCAGACTGCGTTGTTCCTTAATCTTCGAATTGGATCCGGCTTATTATTTTTAGCAGATTGTTAGAGCAATTTTATAAAAGTAAGCTTGAACTTTCGATTATGTCAAATAGAATTTCCAATATATATTTACTAATTTGTAAAGGATCTACAAGGCGAAAGTATGTTTCGAAGTCCATTAAACAAAAAGGGGAATTGCTGCAAAAAATGGATAAAGGCATATCCTTCGTTTCTCTAACCATTCCGAAATCTGTTTATCAATTTCACGCTGGGGGGGGGTAGGGGAACGCTGCGGCACGCAATGAATTGGAAGTTGATCTGTCAGCACTATCCTTATCTTCAGGGCAGATGTACGCAGCAGCGCGCAATGAATTGGAAGTTGATCTGTCAGCACTATCCTTATCTTCAGGGCAGATGTTTTTATTTTATTTGGTTTATAATTCCTTACTAAATGTAGTATTTCATCTCGATGTACTCCATCTTTGATATGATTTAAATCAAATTCCTCGTCATTATAATTCACTTCCAATAGTGAAGAAAGTGACACAGAGGTTATTGAAAACGAAAAAATTTCGATTGACAAATTAGTCTGTATTCTCGACACAGCAATTATAGGACTTGAAAAGCGGAACTTTGTAACTGAACAAGAAATGATATCTGTTTATAGAATTAAAGAGGAAGTATTATCACATAAAACGAAGCAACTTAAACAACTTACATTGAAAGAAATGTTTAATAAAGTAAACAAATAAATATTAAGCTTTTTTTTTTGTAAATTTTGATACCCTTTAGATCATAATTGTTCTTTATTTCATAAATTACGGTTTCATATTTTTAATTTTATAATTTCTGCATGCCATCTTACCAGATTTAAACTGATGATCTATAATCTGGAAAAATTGATAATCCGGAATCGCCGAAGTCCCGACGAGTCCAGATTAACGACTTTTGACTGTAATTTAAATCAAGAGGAACACAGTGTTACTAATAGCAAATACACTAAGAACTAATTTATTTATCATAAGTCCTACGAAACAAATGATAATTGAAGCAATTACTATAATGTTAAAAACACAACTACCTATTACATATATAGAATTTTCATTCTTGTTGGCAATTTTGAAAAAGCATTCTTTTACTGTTTTTAAAAGTTAAATAATGTAACGATCTCCAGCATCCCAGCCGATATTGAAATGTTTCTGCATTTTAAAAGAAACATGAAAGAAGAAAAATTTCTAAGCAGTATGACAAACATCTGCTATAATATCTTTAGAGTTAATAAACTAAAGATTACTTTAAACAGTAGTGTTTCAGTGAATGGACAATACATGAGTTTTTGAAATGCATCTTACCAGTTAGGGTTCTGATGATCACCACACAAATTTTCCTATCAGGACCAGCCATTACTTTTTCTGTTTAACAGAGAGGTCATTTGCAGGGAGGTAAGGTTATCTACCTTTAACAGTGCAAAAGTGCCAGGAGAAATGTTATGTTTAGAAAATTGCCATTTAATCTTTTGTCGCAGGTGGTTAATCTAATCATGGACAGTTTTTATTCTCTGCCCATGTGCTAAGCTGTTATCTGTCCTGTCTCTAAGAGTTCTGGTTTTGAAATTGCATTTATTGCACATGTATTCAAAAAATGCCTGGATGTTAAAGCTTTAGTGTCTGGAGGCAAGGGGGTAAGGGGTCTTGAATTTTAAATGCCTTCATTTTGAGTAGAGATAATTAGTAGTTCTGCTAAGGTTAGCTTAGTTTCTCCAACTTTTCTTTTGAGGTAGTGTTTGGAAGACTTTATGCCAGGTTTCCAGAGCCCTCTGAAGTTTAGAGCTCTGAGTGGAAGACATTTCCACACTACTTCCTCAGAAACAAAAAAATCTGATGCATTGTGAATGGGATTCTTATAAGATTTTGCAAACACTTCAATTTTGTGTGAACACCTTTGGAATTTCATGTGTTATCATTAAAAATTATGGAACTTTTGCTTCATTGTGCAAAAAACCATTTCAAAGTTGCAATTAAAGCTTCAGTTGTTGCATCAGACACTACCTCAAGATGCATGGCTTTCATAGATATACATACAAAAATTGCAATGTATATGATTTTTGTAAAACACCCACTCTTTGACCTCTGTACTAACAAAAACCAATTCTAGTATTGGTAATGGAGGAACTGTGTTGGATCTTCATACGAAAGGTCACCTGTTAGTTGTGAGGCAATGGTGGACTTTTGTTGATTGTACTGTATACATTCTTGAACAATCTACCTTGCTAAATTTCTGCCACCCATAGGCCAGAAAGTTTGACATACACTGCTAAGAAGAGTTTGAGGTCCTACATGTGAGTTCTTCGTATGATAATGTTCCATGATAAGTTTTGTTAGTTTGTGGCCAGCTGGCAAAACTGTAGGATATTTCTGATTGTAACTTGGATTTGACTGACTGAAATGTTCTTCGACACAAATGTCACCGTTTTTATATAAAAAGGGTTAAGAAATCTTAACTTACTTTTTGATGCAACAGGTGGTTTTCTGTGCTGGTCAGTTGAATTTTTTATACTATGTACGAACCTGAAAACAAAACTTAAAACTCTGATTAATTTCAAACAACTCTTAGTCAAGTTAATAAGATTATCTGAAACATCATTATCGACAATCAAACTCAACAGAAGGTCACCATTATCTTAAATAAAGATTGTGCTTAGAACTTGTCATGTTCAACCTTTTCTTGTAAAAACTGTGGACCATGCCACTACATCTATTCGATGATTCATCATTAGCATCAAGTCCATGTGATATTATGTCTGCTGGATTACTCTTTGTGGTACATGACCGCATTTGAAGTTCTTGGTGAGTTACTGAATACTTGAAACCCTGTTGCTTATGAATGTATGAATTCAGTGAGGAGACAAATTAATCCATGCAAGAATGATAGAGGAGTCCGACCATAGATAAACTTGGTCATATTGTAATTTCAGTGGTAACAGAGTCTTTGTAACCAGTTTGGTTAAAAGAAAGCACTTTGACAATTCAGGTCTAGGAATTGTCATTGTCTTGATTGTAGAAACCTGAGACTTATTGCACAAAAGATGGATGGGTACATTGAAATAGCTGTTACACAAACTTCAATTCCATGCATAGCATCTGAGCTATCAGCAGATCCATGAATAACATTTTTTTCTGTATTGCTGCCTAAAACATGCCTCGGAATGCATATATCTTTGATTATGGTAAGCATTGATGCAAAAAGTTCTTTTATAATTCTATTCCAGGTAGCAAAAGGAAATATAAGTGTATTAATTGTTCTGTTGTTATTTGTTAATTAAAACTTTCTCATTAATTGATAGTTGACGAGAAGATTTTAATAAGCAGGTCATATTAACATTATTTGAAACTTTTCTTTGTATCAAAAGCTTTAGATAGAAAATCATGATCTGTGGGTATTTAAATTATGAAATTATTTATACATTTTCTGCATTTTCATTGCACAGGAACAGGTGTTGGGACTCAAAGTGAAAAACGTGTGGAGGAAGGTGAATTTTGTGGTCCATCTGATGTTTCAATTTTGTCAAACAAGGAAATCATTTGTTATGGAGGAGTTGTCATTACATTTTTAATGGTTATAAGTTCAACGTAAGTTGGAAGTTTTTATTATTTCTCTAGATTATCATATAAAAGTACATAAATCTTCAAGAATAACTGAATGATAATAATGGTAATTTTAATTATATTTTTAAACATATCAGGAAGTAGAGAGAACACGAGAATTCTGGTTGTGTAGCTGAATATGTTGAACACACAATTAATTTTTAAATTTTGTTTTAAATC
The DNA here is from genome assembly GCF_044657685.1 of Stegodyphus dumicola. NCBI lineage: Eukaryota > Metazoa > Arthropoda > Arachnida > Araneae > Eresidae > Stegodyphus > Stegodyphus dumicola. The sequence goes on along the minus strand of NC_140773.1, from coordinate 222,207,151 downwards.
AAAAACAGAAGGAAATTCTTTTTATAGTTGCATTACTGCTTGTCTCTCTCCGGAGAGGATAGCTAATATTTGTAATTACATGAAATTAAATTTGATTTCCAGTATACATTATAAATTAGAATTACAGTTTAAAGTTCCAATGGATTCACTCAAATTTTGTGTCCAATTTTGGTAAGTAATTTTAAATTGTAATCTACATTTGTAATAATGACCTCTTCCTTTCTGGGGGGAAGGTGTTACTGTAATAAAAATAGATGTAATATGCTGTTATCAGTATGGGAGTTTTTTTGCAGTGGCTGCTATAATGATACACTTACTATAATAAATGAATGCTGACTGTAATTAATATTATTACTAGCAGCTTGCGGCCAAAGTAAAATATATAAGTTCTATGTACACCTGAAAGGAAAATGTATAAAAGCATTTTGGTATGAATGAAATCAGTTTATTCTTTCCAAGCAACAACCAATTTGTAAATAATTTTTTTGTTGCCAAACCAGGAAACAAAAACTTTTGACACGTCAGGTTTTATGATTTAATGTAATAAAATAACTTTTCCTCAGTATCAGTAAAAGAATTAACATAGCAATAAGATACCATGTCAGTTATCATAACCTGAAACCAAAAAAGTTGCCAACATTTGCCAACAAAAAGCAGCTATTTATTTAAAATGCTGACATTGAGGATTCTTCAAGGTCAGAACATGACCTTTTACAATAATAATATATTTAAAGTTTGGCAGTGCTATTTTTATTTCATATTTTATAAAACTTCAATTTTTTATTAACAAAAGATAATGTAAGTTTTTTCTCCTGATTTACAGTGCATGATTTAAAAAAAAAAAAAGATCATAAGTTTTGATATGAAACTTAGGGCAATTAATTAAAATGTAACAAAATGTAAAGTAACTAAGTTTTTTTTTATTTGTATAAATTTGTATACAATTTAAATTTGTATACATATATATATGTATATAAAACTTAAGTTGAAATGCAATATTGAGTTCTTAAGATATATTTAAACATTTAAAATTTTGAAGGATTCTTCAGATTTTTTTTTTTTTTTTTGTTTTTTTTTTAGTTTTAATTATGCTTTGTAACAAAACATTAACTTACTATGTTAATTAAGCACTATCATCTGTTTTTTCTAATATATGCATTTTTTAAAGTTAAATAATTTTTTGCATCTGAATTATAATAAAATACTGTATTTTTTATTATAATAAAGCATAACAATTATCTTTCAGTTTTAGGTTTTTTGTGTACATTACATACTTATCTCTTTCTAACAATACTTTGCTGTTTTGAAAATAATAAAATTATTGCCTGTATATTGAAACATTTTAAACTTCTTTATATACGTGTGTAGTAATATTTATTTATCATTTTGCAGTAGGAAAATCTGTATTCTTGTGATTTGTTTTAGGCTTCTGTAATTATTTTCTTTTTTTCCGAAGCTGTGGATAATATAGTGAAACTTTAAGATCACAAACAAATTAGATAAACAAAAGCTACTTTGGAATAGAAATGGTCTCAAGTCAAAAACAAATGATTTTCAAAAGTAATCTCTGATGCTGAATTAACACTGAAGGATTTCTGGAAACATCATTTATCCCCTCCCCCAGTTAACAAAGCCTGGCAGCAAATTATTTACAGGATCATGAATTTGGCCTGGAGGAATTTATAACCAGATTGTGTTGCAAGAGAGATTCCGAGTGCTTTGACACAGAGGCATTTTTTTAAATTTGTTTATCTGTAATGCTGTGTCTCTAGCAAAGCTGATGGGCTTGGAAGTTAACAGTGAAGATACAGAGCAGCTAGTAAAGGATCATAAAAATGAGATCAACAAGAAAGAACTGAATGCCTTCAGAAGCTGCAACAGAAAGCAATCATGGAGACTCAGAGGAAGGAAGGAAAGATGAATCTAGTCCTTTGAACTGCAAAATTTGTGTCGGAGTTAGAAGAAAAGCTTCCTGTAATAATATTGTTCTGACAGAGCAGCAGCAGTTTACAGCGTAAGCATTTTCTATGACAATACCATATCTCACTTCAGACACAATTTACAATATAAGCAATAAAAAATTGCTTTCAACAAAATTTGAATGAGAAAGATCCAGTGAGTCTGAATCAAAATCAAATGACACTAGGAGACAAAAAAAGGGGGGGGGGAGAAGCTTTAGGAAAGACCTGATGTTTTTGAGGAAGGGGATTTTCTTCCGAGAAGTAACATTTCTTTCTCATCATTCTTCTATTATACCAGCCACTTTCTTCAGATGAGTGTAATAAAATAAAATTTTTATCTATTATATCTGTTTAGTATTGTGTTTATTTATTTTATAAATTTTTATTTTAGATTTAAAAATTTCCATTCGTTTTGTGTTATAGACACCAGGTACTGTAGTAAATTTTAAATTAGCATTCACATGTGGTTAAGGAATGGATTAATCTGATTTAATTCCTATGGAGAAAATAGTTTTGGTTAGCAATATTTTGGATGACGAACAGTCTTAAGGAGCAAATAAAATTCATGAACTGAGGTTTCATTATGTTTGGTGATAAAATAATTTTATTAAGGCTGAAATTTAGTGTATTTTATTTAATATGAAATGAAATATTATCTTAATATATTTTATTTAATATGGAATTTTTTTCTCCATGTAGATTACGCACATCCCATTTTTCATATAAGTTGGGAATTAGAGCTCCTGATCCTCAGGTAAAGATTTTTTAACACCCTTTTTCCTTCTAATTCATATCTTGTTTGTTTATATTAACGTGAGAAATTTAAGGTCATTGTTTTTGTGCTGTATTTAATGATCAGTAAGACCTAACTTTTTATATTTGAGAGCTGTATTTATGCAATCATTAACATAGCTAGTGGAAACGAAATAGAGTATTTGAAGCTGTTAAAATCTGAAATAATTTAAAACTGAACTCTGAGAAGTTAATTTCTGGAATGACATTGTATCAGATACATTTAAAATAATACAGGAATTTTGTGATGATATTCCTTTGAATAAGTAAATTGAAGGTCTTTTAACCTAACATTTGTACTGTAAATCACATTTATATACTAATCTTTTATCATGATTAACTTTGTATGTCATTGATAAGAATATTCAAAATCCAGCATTTCCTGATGGAGGTCCTCTCTTGCCCCTTCTAAACATACCCCATGTTTTTGAATTTATGTAGATGGATTTCAAATATGTATATCTTAGTTTCCATTAGCTTCTTTTTCTTTTCAGAAATTTCACATTGCCAGTTGCTCTTTTAAATACCCAGGAAGGTAGTAAAAACAGTAACAAACTTTTTTTTTTATGCATAATAAGTTTCTTGGGCTATTTTAAATTAAATGTTATTTGGGGGGGGGGCAAAGACTTGTATCTGATCTTTCCTGTAGTTAGTTTAGAATTCAATTCCTGAAATATTATGAAGCAGCTAACATTTTATCAAATGTTGAGCAGCTTTCTAATAAAAATTATATATATATATCAGGAAAAAAGAAATAAGAAAAAACTTTAAAAATTTACTATCTAAACCAAAGGGCGTTTCACTTATCGTTAACTGTATTTTTGGACTTTATTGATAATTCATTAAGTGCTTATTGGCAGTTAAAATTGACATATTTATTTTATTTGATTTATTTTTATAGGACTTACATGCTTTGTCAATTTTTTTATCATTATTTATTATTTTCAGGTGCATTTTACTGTACATTTTTGAAGAAAGAGTAAAACAACACTTTATATGCTTTAACTTATTTTCTTGGTTGTTCAGAACAACATAGGGAATGGCGTTATGCTAATTGTTTTGAATTAATATTTTTTGTTTTCTTAGTTTGAAAATGGTATAATATAAGAAATGTTGATCTGCCCTACAGGTTGATTAGAACAAGAAACTGAATTATTTTTGTCCATTTCCCTGATGAGAGCCAAAATTGTTCAGTCTAATTGTTCTAATATTTTGGTCATTTGACCTAAGCTGCTTCACTTTTGTTAAAGTTTTAATTTTGTTTTTTACTGGTTCTCAACTTTTGCTTTTGTATTTTTGTCATATTTTGGAAGATATACATAATAAAACAATAGATTTTGATTTAATAACATAGTAGAAGCATTGATAGCATGATGTAGAACTATTCCATTTCGTAGATGCTTAATTCATCATTGTAATGTAAACACTTAGCAGTATTCATGTTGTGGAAAAATAAATTGCACAGATGGCGTAGCAAGTAAATAGCATAGAATACAGAATGTTGAATCCGTAATGAACAGCAAAGAATTTTGATTGCATAGAATGTTGATCCCTAATGAATCTGAAACTAGCAGCCAAAACAGATTAAATGTTCATTTTTATTTCGATAAGCATTTTGCATTTGTTTTATTTGTGCACAAACAATTTGGTACACTATTTGCACTTATTTCAAAACATTTAAAATTTTTAGAGCTTTGCAATTAGAAGAGAGCAGCAAGAAACAGACCAGCTAGGTTGAAGTGTAGAAAGAAAGTGCGGCTGTGTTCAGAATGAGTTAGTTTCAGTTCTTAATGCATTTGATTGAATATTTAATACTACTGTAAAATTATTATTAGCTGTTTCAATTTTAGTTCCATTTATGTTACCAGCATTATATGACATGGATTAGTCTTGAATTGATGCAGTGTAGAAAAAGATTACTATTTTTAGAATGGAGATGGAAAATAAGCATATTAAGTTTAAGTAGCTATTGATAATTTAAATTATAGTTTTATCTTTTGCAATTTTTTTTATCTTACATATTCACTCGGTGCCCCCCCTTTTTTTTTGTCTAAAATGCAAACTATGTGTAGTGAAATTTTAGGGCATGTGTAGCACCTCTAGTTTTGTATCGGTTTTAACCAGAAGTATATTTCTGAATAATTGTTCCTGTAAAAAATAAAAACTGTTTTAATCAGCAGGCCAATTGCAATTTTTGCACCAATCCTAAGAAACAGTCCTCTCGGCAATGACTCGGGTTTCATCTTTTCCCCAAAACGCACATCATAAACACACACATACACTGAAGTGACAAAAGTCATGGGATAGCAATATGCAAATATACAGATGGCAGTAATATCGCGTAGAAAATGTATAAATGCGAAATGCTTTGGCAGGGCTTTCATTTGTGTTCAAGTTATTCATGTGAAGAGGCTTTGACGTGATTATGGCCGCACGACGAGAATTAACAGACTTAATGGTAGTTGGAATGGTAGTTGGAGCTAGACGCATGGGTCATTCCATTTCGGATATCGTTAGGGAATTCAACATTCCGAGATCCACAGTGTCAAGAGTGTGCCGAGAGTATCTAATTTCAGGAATAACATCCCACCATGGACAGCGCAGTGGCCGACCACCTGCACTTAACGACTGAGACCAGTGACGTCTGCATAGAGTTGTCAATGTTCACAGACAAGCAACACTGTGTCAAATAACCGCAGAAATCAATGTGGGACGTACGAGGGATGTGTCCGATAGGACAGTGCGGCGAAATTTGTCTTCCGTGGGCTATGCCAGCAGAAGACCGACTCGAGTGCCTTTACTGACAGCACGACATCGCCTGCAGCAACTCTCGTGGGCTCGTGAGCATATCGGTTGGTCCCTAAACAAATGGAAAACCGTGGCTTGGTCAGATGAGTCACGATTTCAGTTGGTAAGAGCTGATGGTAAGGTTCGAGTGTAGCACAGACCCCACAAAGCCATGGACCAAAGTTGTCAACAAGGCACTGTTCAAGCTGGTGGTGGTTCCATAATGGTCTGGGGTGTTTTTACATGGCATGGACTCGGTCCTCTGGTGCAACTGAACCGATCATTTACTGGAAATGAATACCTTAAGCTACTTGGAGATCACTTACAGCCATTCATGGACTTCACGTTCTCAAACAACGATGGGATTTTTATGGATGACAATGCGCCATGTCACCGGGCCACAATTGTTCACGATTGGTTAGAAGAACATTCTGGACAATTCTAGCAAATGATCTGGCCACCTAGATCGCCCGACATGAATCCCATCGAACATTTATGGGACATCATCGAGAGGTCAGTTCGTGCCCCAAACCCTGCACCGTCAACACTTTCACAATTATGGACGTCTATAGAGGCAGCATGGCTCAATATTCCTGCAGGGGACTTCCAACGACTTGTTGAGTCCATGCCACGTCGAGTTGCTGCACTTCGCCGGGCAAAAGGAGGACCGACAAAATATTAGGAGGTATCCCATGACTTTTGTCACTTCAGTGTATATATATGTGTGTAATGTCTGTGATCATATGGGTATATATATATATATTTAAAGGCAAGGAGTTTTGAGTAATTCAATTATTAAGCTCAGTTTGATGTGCAGTGAAGACATCAATATTATGACAAAGCAAAAAGGGTGTCCAGTCAGCATTGGAAATTTCTGAAGACAATTTGGTCTGCTGTGGTTTATCTTTCTTGTGCTAGTGTGCCTTGATGTCCTATTGTCCCAGAGGCAGAGGTAGTGAACAAATTTTGGGAAACCAGCTTGAAAAATTATTGAAAATGTCACCATTATGATGTATTTAGAGGACTTCCAACCATAATTAGAAGTAGATAACAAATTCTTTAAAAAGTACACTTTCATTGTTTTTTGTTAGAACTCTGGTGTATTATCATATCAGAATAAAACAATTTGTAGTGATCAATAATCTTTCCATAGCCAGATGTTTAGTGAAAACTGTGTGAGTCATTGTACTATCAGGTTGGAGATATCGACCATGAAAGTTGGCAGAGATACCACCAATCATTCCTGCTGAATTCAGAAGAAACAGCCTCTTTATTTAATAATAATAATAATAATAATAAAAAAAAATACATCATTCTTTATCAATTTATATAACTGTCACATACAAATTATAAATTAAACACATAAAATAAAACCTATATAAATATTAATTTAAGCTGTTAGATTAACTTACAAGAATAATTTATTAAAACCTACCTTAGATTTTACTGGAATTAGAATGCTATAAGCACAAACTTCCCACGAGTAATTGTTTCAATTGGTTACTGTTTTGTTGGCCGTGTGCAGCTGTTTTTTTCCTATATTCAAAAGTTAATGGAATTATAGATGTGATTCTACACCTCTTGATCCACATTTCTTTTCAAATGGATATTCTCTCATTACAATTTTTTTACATTATATTGGCATTGTTTATCCATTTTTAAATAAAGTACCATCTCATGTCCATTAATGTACACTTTTATTGATGGTGCAATCCCATAACTTTAAAAATAATCTGCTTACTATTAATTAGAAATCAGGCTCGAAATTCCCATCGCCCTAACTAGCTGCCTCTGCAAACTCTTTGAAAAGATGGTCAACACTCGTCTGGTCTATTATTTAGAGACAAATAATTGTATCTCCCCTTATCAGAACGGTTTTAGAAAAGGAAGAGCAACTATCGATAATATCCTACTCTTAGAAACAGGTATTCGTAGAGCGTTCGTTAGAAGAAATCATTATGTTTCCATTTTCTTTGATATAGAGAAAGCCTATGATACCACCTGGAGATACAGTATCCTTCGTGACCTATATAACAATGGTTTACGAGGAAACATGGCGATATTCATCAAACATTTCCTACAGGATCGGAAGTTTCATGTGAAGATAGGCGATACACATTCTGACATGTTTCATCAAGAAGAGGGCGTTCCGCAAGGAAGTGTATTAAGTGTTACATTATTTAGTATAAAAATTAACTCTATTTTAAAACAACTGCCTCCAGCAGTCCAGGGTATGCTCTATGTCGATGACCTGCAAGTCAGTTGCCAGGGAGAAGACCTGAAAGACATTGAATGTAAACTGCAGACATCTCTCAATAGAATTGTTAAATGGTCACAGGAAAATGGTTTTAGATTCTCTACTCAAAAGACTGTGTGTACATTTCTGTCGAAAGAAATTTCCTCACCCTGACCTCGAACTTTATCTGCAAAATGTGCTGATTCCTGTAGAAAAGGAAATAAAATTCCTAGGAATGATATTTGACCATAAGCTTACGTTCCTCCCCCATATTACCTATCTAAAAAAGAAATGTTTAAAAACCATGAATATTCTGAAAGTACTGTCAAATACTTCTTGGGATGCTGATCGAAGCTCAATGCTTCTTATATATAGAGCTCTCATTCGTTCGAAACTAGATTATGGATCAATCATTTATGGGTCGGCAAGGCCTTCAGTATTAGCCAAACTTGATCCGATACATCACCAAGCACTTCGGATATGCACTGGTGCCTTTAGAACTTCTCCAGTGGAAAGCCTATATGTGGAAAGTAATGAGACCTCCCTGCGGTTAAGACGCGAAAATCTTTGTTTTAAGCATTATTTCAAAGTCTTATCACATACGGAAAATTCTACGCGGTCAAAATTGCTTAATGACCAATACTCCCGTTTATATCAGGCACGACCATCATGTGTCCCATCTTTCGGCTTGATGAGTGCTTTGGTGGAGGAGTATAATTTGTCTAATATAGATATACAGATGGAGGATTTTTTTAGAATTCCTTCCTGAGAGGATTGGAGAATCCATTCTCTGGATACTTTTCGACACTGGAGTAAATCACAAACTAATGAAATCATCTACAAGCAGATATTTTTTCAACATAGAAACAAATATAGGAAATATATCCCTCTATATACAGACGGATCAAAATCCCAGGATCATGTTGGCGCCGCTTTCATCACAGAGAAAACAATAGTAGGGGTTCGATTACATACAGTTTGCTATGTGCTTACTTCTGAGCTTACTGTTATCTATCTGGCTTTGACTTACCTTTCAAAACAAAAGTACATAAAATTTATTATCTACACAGATTCCATGAGTGCCTTAATGTCATTGAAAAATCACGCTCAATGTACTCATCCAGCTGCAATCAGAATCCTGAAGTTGAATCATTCTTTAAAAATTCAGGGATACCAGATTCTATATTCGTGGATCCCTGTACACGTTGCCATTAAGGGGAATGAATTGGCGGATATTGCAGCTAAAACTGCAACTGCAATGTACAATCTTCAGATCCCACTAGCAGACATCAAAGGGTTTGTCAAACACAAAATCCTCAGCAAATGGCAGAAGCAATGGGATGACAAAGTATATAACAAGCTGAGAAATGTAAAACTCACCATTGGATGCTGGCCATGTATGGCTAATAGAAAGGAAGATGTCCTCTTGACTCGACTGAGAATTGGCCATTGTCGCCTGACCCATGAGTATCTTCTGAAGGGAGAAGAGAATCCCAGCTGCCCAAACTGCAATGCAGATCTGACAGTCCATTATATCTTGGTGGAATGCCAGAGTTTTAATTATTTTCGCCAAAAACATTTTAATTGTTCAGAACTAGACTTAGGAAATTTAATTGGAAAAATACATCATCGTAATTTTGTTTCTATTTTTAAAAGATATTGGCTTTTATAATAGAATTTAACCTGTTTTTTTAAAAGATATCAGCTCTTATCATAGATTGTAATCTGTCTCTTCTTACCTAAGCTGGAAGTTTTTACAAATGACTAATTGCATTGTTACCATTTGTCTGGTGCAGATAACCTTGACAGGTTTTGCGCCAAATTATAATAATCCAATTCAATCCATGCTCGAAATTTTAATCTTTTTTTCAGAATGTGAGAAAAAGTACACGAATAACAGTTAATGTATATCCTTGTTCACAATAAAAGGTGGCTTATTAAAAATCAAATAGGCTTATACATGAAAGTGCAGATGTTATGAGTGTGTTGTAACATTGTGCTTATGTGTAATTATCATTATATCACACTCCTTTATTAAGTATCATGGTTAGTGGGATAATATACACGTACTCTTGTGACTTACTATGTATCAAGATTTGGAAGTGCAACAGTATCATTGTTGTTTAAAATGTGTATTTGATTATTTATCAAGGTTTTAATATCAAGAATTATATTTCTGATTAAAATAGCTTTAAAAAATGTGACCATTAGGTAATTCTAAATTTAGAAAAGATTTCAATTATAAAAAACAGATTACTACAGTGTTGCAGAGCTCTTACGTTATTTATTAATGATCATAAAAGTTAGAAATTAAGTTTCCATCTCATTATATTATGAGAATATATTATAAATATATGAGAAAATATTTGTTATGAATCTACAAATTTGTGAGACTCTAATTGTGTCTGTAATCATCTTCTGTGTTTTATTTCTCTTGTTTTTATAATTAATATTTTTCATCTTAATTTGCTCTAGTTTCATTTCAATTTCATATTTAGACTCTTACTTTCCTTTATTTCTAATACTTTCTGTATGGGCAGTCTAAATCTTCTTCTGTGTCTTATTCCTATCTAAACTCTCTTATTCCTATCTAAACTCTTTTTAATCCCAGCATCTAATTTTAGTTTAAGGTTTGTTCAAATCCATTATAAAACACCTACATTTCTCTTGTTATCTTTGTGTGTCTGTACCTAATCAAATTCTTTGTTTTGTTTCTTCTATTGCGTATTTAGCTAATCCAGTATCTCATTATTTGAGGTGTTTTCAAAGTCTTTCACATTTTAATCATCAATTTATGTTCTCAAAATTTGCAGAATTGTATGAAATGAAATTCTTAATCCATTTGTCCCTTCCCAGGATTGCTGTACTTGCTGTGATAAACATTCTACAAATAAAGGTTAGTCTCATGTCTGTCTGTAATTTCATTTATTACGTGATTTTTAAAACTTATGTTATTTTAAACTCTTTTTATTTATTTATTTATTTTTGTGCATTTTTTAAACTGAATACGTTGTATCGAGTCTTTGCTTCAGTTTTACAAATTTCTGAAAAATCGAATTTAACTACATAAAAAGCAAAACTCACCAGGCAAACTCACTTGAGTAATACCATATCGTTATTTTTTTAAATTCAAAATAAAGCAAATAATCAGTTTTTAGGATTTACATGTTGGTTCATGTATGTAGATTAACAGTATCAAATTATGTTGTTAAACAGCATCTCCAGCAGTTTGATGAATTTTTTCTGAGTAAAGGTTTTCCTGTAGATATTCTTCATTTAAAATGCAGCCATTTTTGCAGGGTATGTGTAAATATGTTCTAGAATACATTCTGTATGGGTGTTTTTGCAGTTATATTATCATTCCATTAAGACATCAAGTTCTTGATCGTACAGTAGTTTGGATAATGTATCTATTAACATTAATTTCTAAGATATTTATGCTTGACTGAAAATTTTGTCATAACTGGCATTAGGGTTGGCAATTTTCTTCCACAGTGGAAAAGTCTGTATGGAAAATAGCAGTTGGAAGAAATTGATTTTTGTTATATCTGTTATTCATATATAGTGCTGTTATATTATTTATTGATATAAATATTTTCATTTCATATGTAATTTAATTAGCGATATTTGCATAACCTGGTAATATACTCTTATGCAAAATTAAGAGAATTTACAAATCATGTCTATTTTTATGAAAAATATTTAACTGAAGGTACTAATGATGTCGCCAAAGAATTATTCAAATATTCAGAGTCGAATAATCACTGCAGTACACAAGAGAGTGTGTTGAACATGGTGCTGACAACATGCACTTTAAACAGACTTTATTAGAGCACCATGCTCTTTTACAGAAGAGTTGAGATTCAGTCTGAACACTGAGTCTCGGTGTACCTATATCTGGAGAAAGCCTGGAACATGACAAAATCCCTGCCTCATCAGAGAAAAAGAGCTCATCCATATAGGGCTCAGCTGGTTGACGATTACCTGGAAAGTGAGGATATTCACTGCATGGATTGGTCAGCTTGATCTGACGTTAACTTATAGAGCATGTCTGGGATTCTCTCGCGAGGACAATTTCATATCACCATCCCCAACAAGAAACATCCTGGAGTTGAAAACTGCCTTGCTCAAGGAGTGGGATTGTCTACCACAGAAACTCCTCAACCGTCTTCTGTCCAGTGTTTCATCATTCTTTGCAACTTGTCTGGCTGAGAGAGGGGACCATACCTCATATTAGACTCACTTTCAACTGGATAACCGAATGTTGATTTTGGACAACCCTGCACTATGAGCTTTACTGATAATCATGCCTACAGAAAATAACTTTTGACTGGTAAATCTCTTTCTCTGTTATAAATATATATTTATACTAAATTTCATTAAAATCTTTCCTCTAGTTTTTCAGAAATTCGACATAATATGCAAATTCTCTTAATTTTGCTATTAAGTGCACATTTGTATCTTTTGTGTGCTTCATATGGTTTCTGCTTTCGCATCTGAGAATATAGATTTTGAAACTGAATTTCAGTTCATAGTTATAATAAAAAGTAGCAAGTAAATATATTCAGGACAAAACTCAGTTAAAAAGAAAAATATGCTATAAAACTAAATCTAAGTCATCATTAACTTAGCATAATAAAGTAGAAGTTTTTTGTTGTATAATGAAATATCGTTTCTTTTTTATTGCATCTCTTCAAATCCAAAAGACAAAATTTGCTCTACATAAAGTACAGATTAAAAAAATCTGGATTATTTTATATTAGAAAAGGCAAAGAGTAAAAAATGAGTATGGAGAGGATCATTCAATTACCGTAATTTCTGGAAGAAAGGCCGCATGAGCGCAAACGGCGCACTCAAGAAAAATGGCGAGAAAAAAATTAAAATTACACAGAAACGCCGCATCAGCGTAAACGCCGCAATAGATTAAATTGTGTGTGACATCGTCGTGGGCCGTATAGATGCAAAAACTCAACCTAAGTCCTGACATATGACATACCAGTTAAGAAAAATGCATGAAATGAAACCATAACTCAAAAATAAAAGGTAAGAAATGTGGAAAATATATTTACCTTCACGTATATTTACCCACTAAAGAAGTCCATATTTGTAATACTCAGACTATATTATAAAAAATGTTGCAACAACGAAATATTAAATTTGGACGACAAAAGGAAATTTTAAATTTTCCTTACGAATTACAGCAAACTATACATCATATGAAGCCATCAAAATTTGATTCTTCACTATCTGAATTAAAAAGATTTAGTAAATCCTGATCTAAGTCTTCCAGATCGTCGCATTCATCCTCTTGGTTTACAGTCTCTTTATCTAAGGATATAATTTCAGCTTCTTTGAACCCTGCTATTATTGACGATGTTTCTACCGATTTCCATGCACTTCCTGCCTACTTTGCAATTTCTTCATAAGATGCTCTACGCATTTTACCGCTTTTGGTTTACCTATGCAATACTTCACTCATCCAACACTCCCACCGCTTTCGGATTTCAGCTTTGAAGGATTCATTACCTGACAAATCTAACGGTTGTAAGATTTTGTCAAACCACCAGGAATTATTGCTTCGGTCATAGACAATTTTTGACATCTGGTTTTCACCGACTCAAAGAAATGAGCACGCATGGAATCCATTATCAATAACCCCTTTGGTTGGAAAAAAGATCCCATACGACACTGCCAAACTTTTTGTAGCCACTCATGCACAATTGTTTCGCACATCTAGCCGTTCTCGTTTGCACAAATAATTACACCATTAGGAAAATCTCCCTTCGGAACAGTCTTTCGTTTAAAAATGATCATCGGCGTTAGCTTGTCACCGTTTGTGGCTCAAGCTAACACATATGTAAATGATGTTCTTTCATGCCCCGTCATAAACACAGATACAGTTTTTGCACCAGTTTCACCAACAGTTTTGTTTGCAGGAGAGTCGAAAGCTAACGGCGTTTCATCCATATTTATTATCTGTGACCGAATAATTTTTTTGTCAATAATAGCTGTCACATATTTTAGAAAAGATGACTTTTTATCCTGCCAGTCCATTGGTAATTGTTGCCCGACTGTTGTTCTAGTATGCATAGAAATATTTTTTCTTTTCATAAATCTGCTATACCTCCTTTGAAATCATTTATGTTCATTCATTTTGCTATAACTTTTGTTTGTAAGCGAATTTTTACAGTCGAAATTGCCATTCCCTTTCCTCGTTGCTCCTTTATCCAGTTTGCAAGGTCGTTCTCTAGATTTGGCCACCTTACAGTACCACTTCTTTTGGCTCGTTTCTGTTGTGGCATATTTTTAAGTTCTTTTTCAGTTTTCCAACGTCGAATACATCTGTCGTCCACTTCAAACTCTCGAGCTGCTGCTCGATTTCCAATTTGTTTAGCACGTGAAATTACATTAAGCTTAAAACTAGCAGTATAGCTTCTGTGCCGTTTAGGGACATTTTCAAAAATTTTCCACTCCCTTCTTACTTAAAAACTCTTCAACAAGTACTTGTACTCAAACTGATGGGATCTGTATCTGGCAGAATGCCAAGAAAAATCCATTCATGCTGAAGGGGAAATACATCAGAGTTCGTTATTGCGAGGCAGGTGGAGTCGTGTCCGCTTTTGAAAAAAATTGCAGAAAAGGCAGGGGTGGGGAGAGGATGGGTCTTGGAAGATTCATGGACTGGCAGAGGAGAGAGACTATTCAAACTGATGAGAATGTTGATTTGAAAGGGGAAAGAATGTTATTGTTCTGAGATCTCGTTTAGGGTGAATAAGGCATGTAGGTCCGTTCAAGGCAAAGAATGTAAACAAAATAACGTTCGCAAAAAGCTACTGAGTGGTCTTTTGTGTGGGAACAGCACCAGTCTATGCACAATGACAAGGCTATCCAAACTATGTACAATGACCATCATAGGAAATATTTTATTTTTAGTGCACCTAAATGCCGCATGGGTAGAAACGCCGCACCCACTGAAAATTTAAGTTTTAAACACGTAAACGCTGCAGCGTTTCTTCCGGAAATTACGGTAATCAATATTTAACTATAGAGGGAAGTTTTTAATTAATTTTATTAACCTCGCTACCTATTTGTTCTGCAAACTTTGAATGTTGTAAAATGATTAATCCATCTTTATTGAATCTTAATTTAATCTTATTGCTAAGTCTCAAAGTGTATATACAACTTTAAAGTTGACTTTATTACCTAATTTTTAGTTCCCTTACTCCCATTTTGATGCAATTCATACCATAATGAGTTTCAAACATTTGCTTATTTGTCTCATTAGAAAATTGTAGGCTTATTATTGTTTCATAGTTACCATTGAATTTTAGAAATCATATGCATTCCTTACCACTATGCAGCAAGATTTATTAAGTTTCAAATGGCAGCAGGTTAAAGGAAGATTTGAGAAATTGTATTGTTGGTTTAAAAAAAAATCACAATAGTAATAGATCAATATTTTGTGTTGTTATTCAAATTCCTTGCTGCTTTTTGTTGTTTCAGAAAGTAATTTTACCCCTTTTTTTTCTTTGGATGTGTAAATTATGCATACATGGTTTGAAAGAATGGTTTTGTTAAACTTATATTTAAAAGTTTAAAAATGAGAAAGTTCATCATTTACGAAATGCTGTATTTATTAATAACATTCATCAGTGATTTTTGCATTATCCATAAGAAATCTTAGTATTGTGTTCTTGTAACAATCTAAGATGCACTAATAAATGAGACATCTAATAAGAACTAGGGAAACACATAATTTCAGATCTTCCCATGGCCACCTAGTCAACCAGGTTTCATGTCCATTTGTAATTTGTCATCTTGATATTACAAAATTTAAAAAAAAAAAAAAAAAAAAATATATATATATATATATATATATATTCTTTATTCATGTCTTAAATCTTTTTAAATTTTCTAGTTTTTACCATGTCTTTTTTAATTCTCATATCCCTTTTACGTGTAATTTCATTGCTATTCTGTTATTCTTAATTACACATATACATATATATTTAATTTTGATAATGGTGGTACTGAAATAAAATTAGATATGTGATGCTACATGGTACTGAAATAAAAATTAAAGATCTCTTTTTCCAAAGGAAACACCTATAGGTGATGACTGTGGAAATATATTCTTTGTAATTATTTTTATATTAACTTGCTTATCAAATTTGCTGCTTGTGACACTGAAGAATTTTGAATTTTTATCAACATTTAATTAATTAGTTTGAAATATATTAAAATGGTTTTGGTGATATAGTTAGTAAATCATTACTGTTTGGTAACCATGGACTTATCTCTACTTAAAATTCTATACTTTAAACTTGTAGAACATAAAGGAGAAGGGAAATTTTCTTTTATTTCATAACTTCCTCACCAATAATCGTACAGCATTTGTTAGCAAATTTATTATTTTAAGTTTTTTCTTTTAAATTTAAAAATAAGTACATACTGCATTTTCTCAGCTGCAATATTTCCAGTATTATGTAGGTGTTCCTTAAAATCATACTTGTTTTGGGGGGGGGGGTTAGTCCTCTTCTTTACCAGCTAATGAGCTGTTTTTCATTCTTCTCTTTAGGAATGTAACTGTTCTGTCATTCTCTCTAGAAATGTAATTGCCCTTCAAAAATGAAATCTAGAAGTCACTATGTAATTTTATATTACAATAAATAATTATATTAACTGAGCCCTTTTGTTAGTCCTTTTATAATTCTTATTTCTTGAAATTTGTTTTGAAATACCATAGGAGTAAGAGAATGAATGATGTACTGTTATGAATTTCTTTTATAAAAGTTTTTTCTAGAATTTAATATTTCTTTTTTAAAAATCGTATCTACATTTTTTTTTTAAATGATTTAGATGCATGTTTCTTATATTTACTTCAAACTAATGAGTAAGATAAATTTTTGTAACATTATTGAATATGTTTTTATATTGTAATTATTTGATGGTATTTATGCAGCAAACGTATAAATGTATTCAGTTGCGCATACTTTATTTGATAACTAGCTCATCATGCTTGATCATAAAAATTGTTTCATTTGATCAGGGAAAGTAAAAGCTTTCACTGGGAACCCTGGTAGAGTTTTATGTAAATGAAAACAACTTCCAAATATTAAGAGATAATTTTCTTCCACTGTTGTTATCTCACACATTTTTCTTTTTGTATGTTGTGTAGACCGTTTTATTTTGTTCTGATGGTTTGCAATAGTAGTTTTTCTATTAGTTTCAATATGTAAATTAAATTTTTTTTTTTGCTGGCAGGGCCCAACTATACACTATCAATTAATCTGGAGTTAATTGTATATAAATATTACATACATACATTACATTAATATTACATATATACACGTTTACATACATTAAACATGTAATATATACATGTTCAATTTGTGTGTAAAGACATATAACAGGTTAACTCTTACTTCAAACCTTGCATAAATTTTCTTCATTTTCTGAGCAAATATTTAAATCATTTTCTAATGCATATTTGTATTTCACACATTTTATTAAAAGAGATGATTTTTTGCCATAAAATGAAATTTTGTGGATATTTTATGGAATTGTCACTCATTTTACTAGGCAGGTACAAGTTCAAGAGTTGAAATAATAATTATTCTCATTGAACAGTTTTCTTCTCTTGTATAATGAATCGTGTACTTTTTAAGTTCAAATATTTAGTTTTCATGTAAAATCATGTTAACTTCTTTCAAAAATCTATTTATTATAGAATCTAGTCGTGTAGATAGCGGAAGAGGTCAAAAGGTGTTACGGAATGAAGCCGAAAGGGTTGTGTACAGTTATGCATTTTTCCATGTGATGTTTTTATTAGCTTCATTGTACATAATGATGCAGTTAACCCATTGGTTTAAGTAAGTACTTACTTAGCTTCATAATTTAATAAAATGTAATACTTAATTTGCTGGTTATTTTCATATCCCCCCCCCAAAAAAAAATTTCAAAAATTCAGTAATCTAAAAATAACTAAAATAACAAAATATACTTATTAATTTCATGAGAATTTGATAAAATTGAACTCAAGTAATAAACTTAGGGTAATTTACTTAGGGTAATTTAAAGATCATAGGAAATAGTAGAAATTGTGAATTGCCATGTAAAAATGTTCAGTAATAACTCTCTTCAGAAACCGAAATCAGTGTAAAATTAACACACACCAAAAAGAATTGGGACAGTCAATTTTTTGGTATGCCACTCAGACAGAATAGTGGTTAGGGGAGCCTGACTGCGATACCAAAGGGCCCAGGTTCGAATCTCAGAGAAGGCGTGGATGTAAAATTGTCTGTCTCTTCATAGGCAGGTACCTGCCATTGGGGGGGGGGGAATATTTTAGGACAATTTTACTATCTAACTACTTCAGACTGCTGTAGGATTATAAGGTGCAAGAAAAGTTTTAGTTGCTCTTATGCTGTGGATAATAGCGAGAGCACTCTATAGATATTAATATCTAATTCGTAGCATATGTGCAGTTTGAAGCTGTTTGGGATTGAGGGCGAAATGTTGTCTTTCTTTCTCTTGATGATAAATGAGTTGTAATGTTTTTAAAACAATTGTGTTATCTGAAATAATTTTGTGTATAATAACTGTAGGTGAAGTATTTTGTTTTAAAACTTGCTGATATTATCAGTTTCAGTACATATTTTGCCAGTATGCAATGGAAATTTGCAGAAATAAAATTATAATTCATGGTTCTTGATGTGCAAAAGCACACACATAATAATAGTCACATCATAATAATAGTT
This sequence comes from Stegodyphus dumicola, assembly GCF_044657685.1. Taxonomy (NCBI): domain Eukaryota; kingdom Metazoa; phylum Arthropoda; class Arachnida; order Araneae; family Eresidae; genus Stegodyphus; species Stegodyphus dumicola. Next base: position 222,188,615 of record NC_140773.1, on the reverse strand, counting down.
TGATTTTTACATTTTAATAATTAAAAAGCACTTTTCCATGAGAAGTTCTGTCACTGTAATAATGTATAACATAGAACACCGTTAACACTTGAATCACTGTTATTTTTTTAAAGAGTTAAAAGTTTCCTTCATCAGAGAAAAAAGAAATTTGTTAAAAACCATGGGGGAAAACTGACAAGAAATAGTTTTCTTCTACCAAAATGGAAGGAATTAATTTTTTATATTATTATATCTATTTTATTCATAAAGATTGATTTTCTGTCCAATTTAATTAGCCTGATTTGTATGTTTCAAAAATCATGTTTTGGATGATACATGTGCAGGTATTTTTGTGTATGAGGTTTGCTTTCATCTTTGGGAATTACTAGCTAGATCTTGAAACTGAAATGCAATGCTCATCAGTAACAAAACAGTATAATTATATAGCAATAATTAGGAAACAAAATTGAATCAAAAAAGAAAATTAAATTACAGAAATTAAAGAATCATCATCTTAAAAGTATCAGAATTAACTTGTTTTGTAATTTTGAAAGGATAAAATTCAAAAGAAAAGAAAATATGTACTAATCTTACTGAACTCCAATCTCAATTACATGTGCAGTTCATGAGAAATTTAAGAAAAGACACATTCTTTCCTCTTGCATAAAACTGAATTGAATATTGCAAATGGCATCAGGGAAAAATAGGATTTTAGAAATGGTGCATACTGGCAGCTGGAAAATTTTTTCCATGATGAGAAAAATCAGCTGAAGGAAATTGGCTTTTTTACTCCTTTCACATTAATATTGTTATATTTTATTCATATATAGCACTACTGTATTATTAATCAAGAATTTTCATTATGTGTCTATTAAGCCTCCTTCACAAGCCTGCAATAATCTTTTTTAGTGCTATGTATTGTATATATGCATGCACTTTTGTTTATGTTTGTATAAGAATGTGCTTTCACATCTGTAAATTTGAATGGATTTTGTAACTGAATTTCAGTTATAATTGTAATAGAAAATTAACATATTTTTTCAGAAAGAACAAAAAACAAAACTGACTCTGTGTCATCATTAAATTGTAAGGATCATTTTCTTATATGGACAACATCTTTGGAAGAAAAAAATTCAACGAATATCTAATCAAGTAATGAATAAGAATTCTACCACACTTTTCTGCGGGCTTGTTGTCTGACTTCTCTGCGGACTTCTTGTTTGGGGGAAAGGGGCAAGGATATTATTTAATTATTTACTTTGCATTTTATTCCTGAAGTAATTCATTTATTTTCAAATAAGTTAAACTCTTATTTGAAATACGCAGTGAATTTATGCCCTTTAGGTGCCACTGTTAATTTCTAGTTTTCTCCACTGTTCAGGAGAGAAAATGTTTCTTCTAGGAGAAATCCAACACTGCTTTTATGTTTGTGTTCTTGTTGAAAGCATCTGCTAAATACTTACTTACTCATCCATTACCAAACTGAAAGATCTAAATCAAGTTGCAGTAAGAATTCTGCAATTAAATTTTTGCTTTATTTATATATTTTTCTGAGATCTTCCATAGCTTTTGCATATTCTGCAGGAATAGCATTCCTTTTAACTATAAATTATATTGAAAATTTCTTTATGATTAAAATTCAGAACTACACAGGAAGGAATAGAACATTAGGTCTCCAAAGATGCTGGATAAGATATTAGATAAATTGTAAGTAGGACTTTTTCCTTAGTAACACAGGGAACTAAAGTTAATCACTAAGTTACACAATGTATTACATTTCAAACAATGGCTAGCTCAGAAAGGATTAATAAGTCATCTATCCGATGAATTAATAGCTATCTTATCATAAATGGAGCACTTCAGATCTTTTAAACTTAAGGAAAAATGTTTATTTACAGTAATGTACAAGTTAAATGAATAGGAAATATCTATCTAACTAACATCGTCCTTATCTCTCTGAAACGAAACTCCTCATTTTTTCTCTAACTGCTCTTTGATTCATGGGTTTAGTTAATGCCATTCCCAACTATATATATGTAGAAAACATATTTTGTGATTTGATAAGCCAACAATATTTTAAATTGCAAAAGGAAAACTTTAAGCTTCTGTGGATTATTACTCCTGACTATTTGGTAATTATCTAGATTATATTTAGTTAAAACTTTAAACTTTATTGATTGAAAACTTAAAAGCTTTTTAATAAGTCAATCAAAATTTAATCAAAAAGATTTTTTAAAAAGTAAGCTTGACTGGTAATGATGTTAAGAAATTTTCTTGTTATTGCAGTTTGAGTGTAATACGTGAATCAAAAAGCATTAATAAAAGATTAATTTTTTTTAAACTTTTTTTCCCAGTTAAATTCTGCCTTTGAAACTATTTTTAGATTCAGACGAAATCTCAGTTACATTTCAGATGTAATTTTTAATTAGTGCATAAATGACTAATTAAAAGTTTTAATTAATTATATATTAAATATATATAATGTATGTATAAGTTGAAATTTTGTGTAATTGTCATTCACTTTTAAATAATATTAATATTTTGCAGACCTGAAAAAGCAAACTTAATGAATTTTGAGCGAAATTGGGCTTCTGTTTGGGTGAAGATTGCATCTTCTTGGACATGTATTGCCATCTACCTACTTACTCTTTTTACACCAGAATTATGTCCGGGACGCTTGAATCGAAGCAGGTCGGGAAGGAATAAAGATTTAGAAATGGGAAGAGTCAGACATGATTCATCTTCAAGTGGATAATACATAAACATCGAATATCTATGACACAAGAGAAATTTATATATAACATTAGCATTGACTTTTTATATATATATATCAAGACATATGCCATAGAGTATTCTAAGGCAAGATCATGTTTTAAGCAAATTTTATATGATTGAACATCTGAAAGCAAGTATACATGCTGTGGTGTTAATTTCATGCAATTTTTTAATCTAAAATCATTTTGCACGAGATGCCAAGGAAAGGCTGCTTTTTTATATATGTCAGCAAGATACATATTCTAGAAACCATGTTATATGAATCAGGGTATTAGTATCATTGAGAGGATTTTAATTTGTACAGTTATTTTTATTATAAGATTTAAATCTGGAGGGAGTGGGTATCTGATACCTACCTCCACAAAAACCATTTTATAATCATTACTTTCTTTTTTCTAAACTTGGAAGACTTTCTTCAGTTTTGTTCCTGATTAATTTTCATATAATGAACTCATGGTTTGCAAGTAATCCTCTTATATTGTTAACACCATGCCAAAAGCATAAATTTGTGCTTTTTACTGTTTTCAGATATCTAATTTTTTAGGTTGTTTTTTAATGTTTTTCTCCGTGCCAAAAAATATGGATATGTATTTCTAAATGAAATTGAGAGAATTTTGTAAAAACCATAATGTAACTACTTCAAATATTTGATTTATGAACTTTTAAATTGAAATAGTAAATTCACAGATTGAGGTTTTTGGAATGGTGACGGCAATATTTTAGAATACATATGTGTGTGTGTGTGTGTGTGTGTAGAAAAATGGACCAAAGACATTTTTACTATGAAAATACAAATTTTTAAAACAGTTTATGTGCCTTGTTTATGTAAAGAAATATGTGCTTTATTCAGTTGATCTCAGTTTCATTTGACTTATATGTTTATTATACTTCCATGTAACTTGCTACTAAAACAAAATAAAAGCAATTTAATGTATAAATATATTCAGAATATTTTATATTGTATAGCTAGTTATGAATACTCAGGTCTCTTGTTCATGTGAATAAGGGAAATCAAAAGAAGTAAAATTTATGATCGGGTTTTGCTTTTGCATTCGGATTGCTGCCCTTTATTTTGGAGGAAAATTAATGTCTATCTTCATAAATAGAGTTCATTCAAAATGAACGTCAATGCATTTACCTTACTTTTATTATAAGGAGAAAACTGTGATAAATGGATTAATGGATGTTTTATATGAACCCTCCCACCAATTGCCAATTAAATTAAAATGAAACTTTGTTGCAAGTCCAGCAAAAATAATGAAATTTTTGCAAAAATTTCATTGGTATAGAAATTCTTTTTAATCCCTTCACGATGGATGTATCACATATGCATCAATATTTAATCCTCTTATGTGATGGCATGTCGCTTAATGTACCTGAATATCTCGAATACTCGCCGAGTGTGCTACTGTTACATAACCAAGGTACGCAGGAAGGAACGACAAAATACCTTATATACCAGGGGTCCCCAACCTTTTTGTCCCTAAGAGCATATCCTAGAACATCTCTTGGGTGGTGGGCATCATTTACTTTTTTATGGTGAATTTATAGTTGGATAGAGGATAGAGTTAATAACACATGCACATAAAAAAAAAGAGATTGGTCACATTTCGCTTTGTGCTGGTATCTGTGTTGGACACAATTTCTATTTCATTAAAACTGAGAAAACTTTCTTTTTAGGATCGCACACCGGCGGGCATTCCCAAAAACCACAGCTCCACTCGCAGTCTTTCCATAGGGGGAAAAAAAAATGAAGCATCCAAAACTGTCCAATGTTTATATCATGTACAGCCTCAGCTGTGTTTTGTTTACTTTATATCTCCCACTCACACATCTAAACAAATCTCCAGAATCATAAAGTACTTTACAGACATAAGGTCAACAATGTATAGGTTCAAATAAGCTAACTGATGTGGACCCAAAGCGCCATCTAGTGATTTAAAAAAAAATCTAAAAAAACATTTTTAGAAGTGCACCCGACTGTTAGATGAATGCAGCCGATAATCTCCAGTGCATCTCCTGGCTGCTAATGACATTTGAGACTGATGCATTTATGACACATCCATCTCCAAAGGGTTAAGTTCAGCAGCATGCCATCACAAAGGGGTTAATGTATGGTTATAATTATTAAATGAAATGTATTTCAAACGTTAGCACAGATCAGAACAAATTTTTAATTCAGTTAGTTAAGGGTGCCAAATATTTTAGACCTAAAGAACTAGTTTTTACTGTAAAACATGATAGTTTAACATTCATATCTCGAAGAGTGTGTGTATATATATATTTGATAATGGGAAAGTACTGATAAAGGGACTTATCAGTACTTTCCCATTAGATGATAAAATTTGTAGATGATAAAATTTGTTCTTGGGGTAAAAGACAAAAAAATCATGTTCACCAAAAAATAATGTCACCCCAACACCATAAGTTCTCTATTATGTTGGGGAGAATAAATTTAGAGACTGAGGTTGTCCTTGGTAGCAAAATTATTACATACTCTTTTCTGTTAAGGGTTTGAAATTGGTGCAATGAAATATTTTCGATTTTATTAGTTGTGTTAAATATTTCAGACCCCGTGTGACATATCCAAAGATCAGTACTATATATATAATTGATTTTATCATCTAATTTTTATATACATATATTCTCAAGGACACCATGACAGTTCTATAGAACTGTGTGGCTCTAACTTGAATGAAAAATGGGAAAATTCCTATATAAAATGGGATTCCTATACTACACTTTCGTTCTAACATGAGTGAGCATATTAAACATATTTTAAGATACTTGATATTTTTACCTTCATTGCATTATATGTGTAGCTTGAGAATTTTTAGAATTTTTTTTAAAAATTAATATCAATTTCGCATTAAAAGGCTTAAAAATCCTTAAATTCAGTGGTACTGGGGGAAATTTCTTTTTTTTTTTTTAAAGAGCATTAACAATTTAGATTTCACAGGAGAAATTTCAAAAGGCAAAAATATTTTGTAATAAAGAGGATATTCAGCTGTGCAAAGCAGTGGTGAAGATAATGATTAGTATGCATTATTTAATATTAATATATAATATGTTTGATAAAATTTCAATACTTTTAAATATACCTATTGCAACATAATACTAAAAAATCAAATTGTAATGATAATATTAACCGAAGCAAAATGGTGTAGTTCTTAGAATCTGACATTAATTTTTTAACAATTTTTCTTAGTTTCAAAATGGCATGGAATTTTGCATTAATGAAGCATTTCTCAGAATGTTAATTCCATAATTTATTAAAGGCAAAGCACATGAGGGTAATCTACTTAAAGGAGAATGTCTTTATGGACGGCTCTCTAAGTGAAATTGACTCTTGTGTTGCACGCAGAGAAAACATGGGAATATCTTGCACCTAGCCAATTTACTATAATTTAAAATTCGATTGGAATTGCCAATGTTCAATGGTCTTATGCTGGCTCACTATGGGAATAACATATGTTTTTATGATGCAATAGGTAATAATTTGATCCTATGCATATTATAAAATTATCATTACATTTTAAAAAGGAAGCTTTTGTAACTTGATGAATATAGTTGAGGAATGTATAGAAATTATCTTTTTTTAAACTATTTTATTAAATTCATTATTGAATACAAACTGCACCACTTTTTTCCATAGCCTCGTAATTCAAGAAATATTTGGAAAATTGTTATTATTTCATGAAGATTATAATTAGACAGTATCTAAGTAAATATATACATTTCATGAACCCTTTTTTATTTTTAACTAAATGATAAGAAATTTGTAATTTAATAATATTTAACATAACAAAAGTTCTTACTTGTACTCAAGTTTTTTTTTCCATCATTTTCCTCTCTCCCTTTGTTTGAATAGTGCCAAAAATGGTAAAGTTTTATAATTAACATTCTGCATAATAAAAATATATATAGCTTATTTTCCATTTTTGGGGAGAATACATATTCTGCTATACATATTTCTGTATATTATTATATAACATCTTTCATTCTCCCTTTCATATTCTTACATCGAACTTCAGTTTTTCATAAATATTTTCTATATTTAAAATAAATTGTTATGCTACATGTAACTTGAGTACTTTATTTTCTGCATTAATGTTGTAACATTCACCCATTAGTTTTATTTAATTGTGATGTTAAGTCGAGAAACAATGAAAGTGTTTCATAGCTCTATAATTTGGCATGTACTTAAATGATTAAGAGAGTGGTGACAGCTTAATGTTAAGTATTTAACATACAGTGTTTTGAAAGTCCAGGAACACTTTAAAAAATTTATTGTAGCCAACCGAGTAGTATTACAAAGTAACGAAGTACATCATTTTAGTGAATAAAGTTGTAAGTTTTTTCCAACAATTCTCATTTTATGTGAGAACGATGTGCAATCTTACAAACATTGACATGATAATCTAACTCTTGCCACACATGGCACAAAGTGTCTTCGAAGACTGTGGCTGCTACTTGTTCAATTTTCCTTTTCAATTCTGTAACATTACCTACAAGAGGGTGAACATAAACAAGGTCCTTTATATAACCCCATAAATCACAAGGGGGGATATCTGAGGTCCTAAGAGGCCATTTTAGCAGACATTGGTCTGTCCCACTATGCAAAAAAGTTATTGAATTCACAAAAGCATCGTCCAGTGCACAGCAAAACTGTGATCCTGGTCTTTAGGATATAACTTTTGAACTAACTGTAGTCTGTATGGTATAATTTTTTATGCAAAAAATGCCACACAGTGGTTTTCTTAAATCATGAATTTTGACTTAAAACGACATTTCTAACTGAAGCTCAGAAGACATGGTGAGAAGAGTTAAATTATTGTGTCGACATGTTGAAACGAATGGGTTAATGAGTGTTGTTGAAAAACCTTACAACTTTACTCTCTAAAATGATGTACTCCGTTACTTTGTAATGCTACTCGTTTGGCTACAATAAATTTTTTAAAGTGTTCCCAGACTTTTGAAACACACTGTATTTTAAATGATATTGTTATAACTGCAAAGTAAATTTTTATTTGAAATGTTCCAATTTATTTGGTAATAAACTAATTTATATCTTATATGAAAATATAATTTAAATCTTAATGCAAAATTTTAATATAAGATCTAAAAAATTAAATAAGCTCCATTTGGAAATGCTAGCAAAATGAAATATTTGATAAAGTATTTTTTTTCATTGAAAGAAAGAATAATAATTATCATTCACACCTAAAATATGCCTTATTATTTGCTCATTAGAAATGGATTATTTTTGAAATTAGTATTATTTTACTCAATAGCTATAGAAGGCATTGTGCATTGTTTCATTTATTCTCCTCTTTTTTTTAAAAAATATTTTGTGTTTGAATATAAAGTGTTTAGTAGATTGGTCTTACTTCTGCTAGCATGTTTTGGTGCTAATTTTATGATATTTAAAATGTTTTTAAAGAACTATATATATTTTAATGATTATTGCTATGTGTAAAAATCTATTATACTATTATATTCCTAATTGTCATTAGGTGTTCCGATTACTAATTTGTGGATTCCTAACTGCCATTATGTATGCAAGTTACTAATTTGTAAAAATATATTTTTTAACTTAAATTATGCAATTTATATAATATGTGTTAATGTGTTGTCTAGTTGCTATTTGTATTGTTGTAAATTATGCTTACTAGAAATGTATGGATTTGTGTTATTGAATGCCATTCCATTATGTATAATTTTTTGTATTAAATATCGAATTAACAAGTATGGAAAAAATTGCATTTATACACAGTATCTGTACATCCATTAATAATTTTTATAAACTTATTGATGTATTTGTATAAAGATATTTTTTGACTATAAAAATTGTCTTTGTCAAAGTTTATAAAAATGAGCTTTCTATAAAGAGAGATTTATAAAAAGACAGCTATAAAATGCTTTATATTTAAATTCATTTTAATGAAATTTTAATTGCAGTTTTCAATATAATAAATTTTTAATTTTAAACTTTTTGTGGCCTATTTTCACATCTTAAAAAGGTTGTTTTTTAGCAATAAAATCCGGTTACCAGTCGACAGTGCACAAAAACCAATAAAAAATAATGACATTCCAATGTAAAATTTAAAATAAGCCCTATCCCAAAAAAGGCAGTCTTGAATAGCACAGATTTCGTATAAATTTCCGTAAAACTCAGAGGACAGTCTGACATAGGTCCCTCATTTTCAAAAGGGAGGACAATAATTTTGTTGTTGTTCTGAAGAAGAAGAACCTAGTTATTAAAATTTCCACTTGGGAAGTTAAACAAACCGCTTTTAGCATTGTATTCACTGAGAATACCTGGGTATATTAAGCAAATCCGACTTGCTTCTGTAACATTTCCATACCAGCAAATTTCATAAAACATCGTATGACATTTATTTATGAAAACAATGAAATAATCAGTGAATTTCAGTAAAACTGGAAAATAAAGTTTATGGTGTGAAGATTATATTAATCTGCAAATATTTTTGAATAAATGTCATTTTAGTTCATTTCTATGCAACTGAATTTCGGTAAGCTAAAATGTTTCATTATATTTTCCAATCAAATTTTAATTCACTAAGGAGTTAAATATCTTGATCCTGAAAGTTTTAGATCTTAGTTTTAGCATATTATACATAAAGAATTATTATATATGTTTCACTATTTTACACTGTTTCTTCCATGCCACTTTATATGAATAAGTTTGGAAAAAACACATTTTCAAAACTGTTGACTAAATTTTCTGATTACAGATTGTTATTCCCTAAATTCAGTCAAATTAAAAGTTTAGCTATTTACTGTTTGTACTCTTTGATTTAATTTTTCTGAAAGGTGAGAGGAAATTTATTACTGTTGGACATTTTATCACGTTTGGCTATTGCAGTTATTAACGAATTCCGAACATCCACTTGAGATAATTTATAAAACAAATTTTTGACATACAGACTTCTGATCTCTGACTAATTTAAGCATAGTTCTGGCTCTTTTCTGAGTGTATCTTTTGACAAAAGAATTTTTGCTTAATACAAGTTTTGTTTCTCTTTTGCCTCCACTTGAATGTCCCATCAAAATATATTCCCTCTCTGTTCGAAGCTTAGGACAGCGACAAAGATCTGAAGACCAAACATACTCCCGGAACAAAATGGGAACTTTGTTCTTGTATGACTGTATTACTTCCAACTCATAACGGATACTGTTTTGCTGTTTTTCAGAAGATCGGATGACTGCTCGAAGAACTGTGAAGGGGGGAAAAACATTTACAATATTCACATAATAGCCATCAGAATTATAAAATAACACTATTAATATTTAAAAATGCTCATTAAATCAAAATACAATACACATTCATTAATTCGAACATCTAGGTTAACAAAATTTGCGAGTTGATTCGATTTTGGGTAAAATTGGATAACCAGAAGTCATACTTTACCTGAAGCATATGAAGACTTCTTTATACTAGTGGGACTTTGAGCCTAAGAAACAGGCATGAACTTGACAGATCAGCTAAATGGATAAAAGGGCACTCGGTATTTCTATTACCTCACTCCAACCTGTACACATAAGTAAAGAGGTTATCACTTCTAGTCACAGTCCCTGCTAGACGGAGCTTTTCTGAGAAACAAGATTCTGGTAGCAGTGGTTTAAACATGAGGATTCCTAGAAAAAAAGAGCCCCGCTGGAAGCGAAGTCCTGCCTAGTTACGGACGATGTTGCGGCTACGTGGGATTTTTTTCAAACCTCCCCAAAAATGTCTCAGTTGGATTTCTGTCCCAGGTAGAGTTAAACCAATCAGATGAAAGTTCTGCTTCTGAAGGATCACGTGTTCCCAGTCTGAGAGATAATCGATTACTGTTTGATGCTCAAGTCTTTGTAATATGTGAAAATGGTAACCTAGCTACATGGGTTTCCTGGAAATTGCGGGTTCTGAGAATTGTCCCTTCTGACGTCCAGTCCCGTGTAGCCAAAACATAATGTGATTAGAACTTGAGGAAAGTGATGCGTTGGGTCCAAAAATGCAATAGGGAGTTTTCAGTGAGTAAGTATAAATAAGGATCCCCTCAACATACTTCTACTATTTTTACAATGATATCTCTCTCTGTATCTGTGTGTCTATATGTGTATAACAGTTTTTTTATCCATGATAACTTTTAATGAAAGCCCATAAAATAATCTAAAACCTTTCAATTTTAATATTTAAGACTTTCATATTAATGGAAATAACATTAGATTATGGCTAAAACTGATGAATTGCAAATGGTACTTGAAGTTCTGAACAGTATATAGTCTATATATGTGTGTTTATATACGAGGGTTGGAACTTTAATAGTGGCAACACAGCTGAAAAAATGCTACGCAACAAAACCAAAGAATATCGCGTATACCACACGTAACCTACATACCTACCTTACCTCCTCTCAGCAAAAAGACTCGTCCTGCCTGCATCACGCGCATGCGAAGTGATGCGAAGAACGAATCCTTGTATTAGCTTGCGGTCTAAAGTAAGTGTTGTCAGGATGTTTTCAAAACGAGAACAACGATGTTGGATAAAAATTGAATGTGCCAGAGGTCGTACAGCACGATAGTGTCATCAATGGCTTCAAGAGGCTTGTGGGGAATCTGCATTGCCTTACAGAAGATGCCACGTAGCAAGATGGGTGAAAGCATTCAATAAAGGACGGCAAAACGTGGCAGACATGCTGTGGCCAGGTCGTCCAAGTGTCAGCGATGCAGACGTGCAAGCTGTTGCCGCACTAATGGACAGTGATCGCCGCCAAACGATTCGTCAGCTGGCCGGACAAACAGGATTAGTGCATACGACTGTGCTGCACGTTCTGAAGGAACGCCTGTCCATGAGAAAAATTGCTTCACGATGTGTTCCACATCAATTGACAGAAATGCAGAAATGGCTATGATACGATGCTGCCAGAACCCACCTGGAGTGCTATGAGCACGAAGGAAATGCTTTTTTATGCCGTATCATTACACTGGATGAGACTTGGGCCTGATCGTACCAGCCAGAACTGAAACACCAATCAAACGAATGGCGTCATCACGGTCACCACGACGTTCGAAATTTTGTCAGAACCCCAGCAATGTGAAAGTTATGGTGATTTTCGTGTACGATTGTGTTGTTGTCATCCTAACGCATACCGTTCCCTCACAGCTGACCGTCACTGCGCAGTATTACTACTCATTTTTGGAGCACAATCTCCGACCAGCTTTGAGAAAAAAACGGTGACACTTTCTGCAGAACACTCCTCTCATTTTGCATGACAATGCTCGGCCGCATGCAGCGCAAGCTGTGACTGATTTGTTCAAGCGATGGGGCTGGGAAGTGCTTTACCATCCACCATACTCCCCAGATCTAAGCCCTTGTGACTATGACTTAATTCCTAAGATGAAGGAACCACTTCGTGGCACTCGCTTCCAAACTGTTCCTGAGATTGATTCTTGCGGCAGTAAACCGGTCCATTCAAACTATCAACAAAACAGGCGCTGCTACAGGTATTCTGCGACTTCCACATCGTTGGAAACGGGTTGTACACAATGCTGGCGACTATATTGAAGGACTGTAAAACATGGTGACATGAATCACTTTTGTATTCCTTGTAAATAAATAGTTGCCACTATTAAAGTTCAAACCCTCGTATGTCTATACATGTGTGTGTATATATATATGTATGAGATAATCCAAACTTTTGACATTTGGTATTGGCTAAATTTTTTATCATTTTGCCATTAATGGGCTTTTATTAAAATCCATAAAGAACTTATGAATTTAATTTCAATGCAGGCAATATAAGTAATAGTTTTTAAATTATCAATTTTTAAAATAAGGGAAGAAAAAAAATATTGAAAAGGCTTTTAAAAATTATAAGGCAATGAGTTAAATTTATTAAGCAATTCAAATTAGTAATCTCTTATTTAACATAATAAAAAAAATTTTAATGAAAATCTAAACTAGCAATAGAAGTAGTAGAAACTAGCAATCATAAATTTACTTTTCTCAAAGGTACACTTTATGTCTTCATTAATAATTAGAGTTATAACTAACACCTAGCCTTAGGATTAAATATTGTGACAGAATTTCAACAAAGTTTAACAGCAATGAATTTTTTCCTAACCTGTAGCATTCTAAAATTAAAAAATATTGTGCAAGAAACTTACATACATTTTATTTTCAAATTCTTTTTGTTAGATGAAAAGAAGTGTGCCATATCGGTGAAATGAAAAACAATATGAACTTACAATTAATCTAGATTTTGGATAGTGTAGCATTCACTAATTTTATTCACTCTTATTTGTGAATACACATACAGAAACTAATAATTTTATGTAACCATGTACTTACCAAAGTCACTTGTACAGAAATTTCTTGTTTGATGTCGTGGTTTTGAACAAGGTGAGCATTCATCTAAAGAAAAATTTTAGTCTTATTTTCAAAACTTTTAATTGTAACCAATTTTTTAAACAATTTGTCTTGAAAGTTAAACAGTATCAAACTTAATAAAGAAATGCTAATTCATATTTAATTTGTATTAAAATTCAAGATTTGGCACTAACAAAGAAAGACTAAAAACATAACAACACTAAATTATATTTCTGTGTAAAAAAGTAAAATGAGAAATACTGGGGGTGCAAAATTCAAATTTCCATGAATGATAAGCTGCATTTTAAAAAAGGAGATGTTAAATTAAAGAAAACTAAGCAGTTTATAAGACACCAGACAGTGGAAATTGCTATTTACACAAATGAAAAACTTTGTAAAAATTATATTTAATGATGTACATTTTCATAATTTTTAAGGAAAATTAAATCTGTGGTCAAAAATCAATAAATGCTAGGTTAACCCCTTGGATACAGATTTATTTGAGAAAATATTTGCATGTGGAATGGATATAATTTTTGGTTGCTTGGAATAGAATGTAAAAGAAGTACATTTTACGTAAGAATTTATTTTTTCTAAAATATTTTTAAAACATTGGTGACATATGTAGTATTAAGATGTCTTTAAGTAATTAGAATTGCAAAACAAAAATAAATTAATAACAACCAAATAAAACTAAATGAAATAAATTCATGCTATAACAAAAAACCAATTACTAATAATTGTGCAGAGTGTGATATTTTTCAAAGCAAGTAAGTAAATGCAGTGCTACTTTGCATTATTTGCACTACCACGTAGTCTCTTTCCTAATATTATGCTTATAACAAACATGGCACCTTTTTCCAGGGTATTGCTTGTTTCCAGGGTATTAATTGACGGAATGTTCTCAGGAAAGTGTGCCCAATTTTTCGCTGCCAAATGAAATGGTGTATCGCTACTTGACGGGCATCCATGACGTTTATAATTTGGCAATGACAATTGCTCCAGCAATTCTTCGGTTATAGCTAAACGAAAGGAAGTTATGCCTGTGTTGGTTGTGCAGTTGATTTTAGAATATAAAACATGAGCATTATAAAAGGCCATATCTATTAGATAAAAAAAAAAAAAAAAATTATTATAATCCTTTATACATTTTCTCATAACTGGGAAGCACGCTAGCAATTGGTCTTGTTTATCAATGCCTCCCTACCTTTATTATACTCAAGCACAGATGCCGGTTTTATAATATTTTCGATATCGCCACCTTCAATTTTTCTCCTTTTGGCCTGTGTTTATCAAATCAGCATTTGAATGTTTCGTGCTAAGTAGGTGAATCATCCGCTCCTAGGGAAAACAAATGATGTCTCTCAGATGTCAAATGTACCCAAGAGTTTAATTTTTGGTTTGACGTCTTAGACACGTCATCCGTTCATAAGGGGAAAAAGTGAATGACGTCTCAGACGTCAAATGAACCCAAGGGGTTAATTAAATTTTTTTTTTTTCGTTTTTAGAGGAATATGTTAATCATGTCCGTCTATTTCTGAAATAGCATTAAATGTTTTTCTCTCATTCAGTACCATATATTTTTATAAAACTTGCATTTTCAGCTTCAACACTAATTAAAACCAAATGTTGTTCAACGTTGATACATGTTGAGGATGCTAAATGTGCAACACAATCAAATATCACATCAGCATTCAATTTGCTACGCAGCAGAAAACGAGCACATCTTTCTCATTAGAATTTTCTTTAATTTTTGTTTGCTTAAGATAAATCTAAAGCTAATTCTTTTTATATGTATACTGTTTACCAAAGAAGTAAATTATTTACGGGAGGATAATTATTTTTATACTTTTATTTTATATTTAATATCTGGGGTTCCGAAAAAAATCTGTGATAAAAAGAGATCGCCACGATTGAAAAAAAGATTAAAAATCTCCGATTTAGAGCGAAGGAAATTCCTAATTGAAAGGTGAAACAGTTCACAAAATCGAAAGCCGAAAACTACAAAAAGCTACCAGTTTATTTTCTCGAACTGAGAAGAAAGAGAAACAATCCGGAGAAATCCGTATATGACTTAAATAAACGTTAACATGAAGACTAAAAAATTATTACCGCCAGAAAAGAAGTATGCAGAGTTTTCGCTGTTAGGAACAGACTCTGCCCGAAAATACAGAGGAAAAACCATGATGTATTTTTTGTGGTGACGAACACGTCAGCAACTATCAAGGACGTAGATTCTATAAAACGGAATTTGAAAAGACTAAAATCCAAGAAAAACCTGCAGCCACGATTTTAGAAACGATTTCCCAGTCCTACATTATAATCGAAGAAAATTTTATTAAAACACAAAAGAAAACAAACTTCATACGCAGATAAAGTTAAAGGGAAAATTAAGCCTTTCCCCGAAGATCTAATTGAAACTGCGGAATGGATAGAAAATAAGGAATCTAGAAATTTCTTGAAAACGTCATTTATTCCATAAAAAAAAAAAAAAAAAAAAAAGAAGCTAAAACTACTGCAGAAAAATTAAAAGCTGGATTGCTGGATTCAAAGCAGTACAAATACTTATTCAATTTGCTGAGAGTGAAGATCAGAACTAAGCATTATTTAAGAGTTCACTATTTTTTTCCTTTTGATGAGAAGAACCGTAGTGCAGAAGTATGGCACAGAGACAATAAGAATTAATTGGGTTTGGGTTGCTATTTCTCATCACTTGATTTTCTGCTTTCTCAAGATTCTTCATTTTTCATCTCTGATGACAGTATGAAAGCATCTTACCTTCTTTTATTCCAGGGAATGAACTCGTATAGTAAAGTTTGAAATGTTCTTTTCTTTTTAGGGTTAGTTAGTATTGGAAGAGATTACCAATTGACCTATGGTATCCTGATGTCCTCCATACTTTTACTTATACCTGTGGGGGGCCTATTCCAGTGAATGGCTCTAGGGCAAAATTTGATTTTCATGTTATTGCAATTTATTTGTAGATGCTTGGCACAGAGGGCTGATCTTGGTCCTTATTCTATTGTTCTAGCATAAAGTGGTATTGATGTCTAGTATGCATTTAATAACTGTCTACCTTTAATTCACTTCCCTAAATGTACTGTACTAGACAAGTTTCTAAAAATCCACAAAATTAAATTCCCTTCATTTGTCATAGTTACCAATGTTAAGTGTTGTTTCACATCATAAAGCCAAATATGTAATTATCCAGTTTCCTCCATTACTGTCTAGCAGTTCTGTTATAAAAATCTGATCACATACCTAAATTTCAAAAGTACCTAAAAATATTTTAAAAGCATATGCCTAAACATTTGGTATTTTAAAACTAATCAAATAATTAAAGTAATGTTAAATGAAGTTATTCTTTATTTGGTCCCTATTTGATCAGACATTCCCTATTTGATCAGATACTGCCAGTCATTGTTATATTTTTGTATATTTATTTCTACATGCATTGTAATAATTTAAGAAATAGATATCAAAACATGCAGCACATTATTGTAAATATTTGTGATTTAGGTTTCATGTAATTTTTTAAAATTTATTAACTGCATTTTATGTAATATTATTAGGTATTTTTGTTTAATGAAATCTGTGGCCACTTACTGGGCTTTAAGTGTTTATTTCATATATTATGTTGTAGATCTTGTAAGATTAATTTGAGTCCATAAATGCTTAAATAATAAAGACAGCTCAGTCAAAGCCAGAGATATGGACAGAAACAGTTAATGTCGGCAGCATTTGGCAATTTCTCATTAACTTCGTGACATTCTGAATGTTTCAGAAAAACATATCAAGTTCTAGGGGTGTTTCACCCTTTTCTCTCTTGATGCTTTAAGAATTACTTTAGTAATATATAAATATGTTGCGTTGAAACTGAGAGTCAGTTCAGTTACCCAGGTCAACTGCATCAGATTTTTGTTTGGTGATTACTTACAGGGGTTGGACAAAAATATGGAAACACCTTTAAAAAAACATGTTTCTTTGCTTAATATGGTGTAGGAAACCCGTTGGCATCCAAAACAGCTTGCAGTCTTCTCGGAATGGATAAATACAGTTCCTGTATGTTTGCCAAGGGAATATGATACCATTCTTCCTGCAAAACGGTGGCAAGTTCAGATAACGATGTTGGCGGTGGATAACGAGAGCGCACTTTCCGTTCCAATGTAGACCACAAAGGTTCGATAATATTCAGGTCTGGTGACTTTTGTGGCCAGGGGAGATGGTACAACTCATCCTCGTGCTCAGAAAACCAGTCCTGGACAATGTGAGCTGTGTGAACAGGTGCTTTGTCGTCTTGGAAGACACCATCACCATCGGGGAACAAAGTTTGTACCATGGGATGAACTTGATCGGCCAAAATGTTCACATAAGTCTTGGCAGTCATGTGCCCTGACACAGTTATCATGGGGCTAGCAGAGAACCACGATATGGCTGCCCAAACCATAACAGAACCCCCGCCATGTTTCACTCTTGGTAACAAGCAGTCTCTATTATAGGCTTGAGATGGCGTTCTCCAGACGTAAACTCGGCCAGAAGTGGGAAACAATGTGAAAGAAGACTCGTCAGACCATATTACTCGCTTCCACTGCTCTATAGTCCAGGCTTTATGACTTAAACACCACCTTTTCCTGTTACGGGCATTAGCATCACTGATGAGTGGCTTCTCAATTGCAGCACGGCCAGCAATTCCCTGTTTATGAAGCTCCCTTCTAATTGTTTTGGTACTCACAGGGTTCGGTAACACAACATTCATTTCAGCAGTAACTTTTGCAGCTGTGGTCTTCTTATTTTTCGTCACAATTGCCCTTAATGATCGTCTGTCACGATCACTCAGGACACAATTTCGTCCGCGCTGTGATTTAGCAGATGATGTTTTTCCGCTTTTCAAATATGCGGAATAAATCTTCGATACAGTACCTCTTGAAACACTAAACACCTTGGCTACCTTGCTTACGGAAGCACCTACCATACGTGCTCCAACAATTTGCCCACGTTCGAAGTCTGTTAACTCTGACATAATGCAATGACAACCTCACATAACAGTACTCCGACAACAACTGAACTGTTTAGCACATTTACGAAGTTGTATAGGTGGCGTCAGTAGTCAAAAACGCCAGAGCCACCTACATATTTCATTAAAATCAATCTTTCTTTTCAAACATGCATTTCACAAGGTGTTTCCATATTTTTGTCCATCCACTGTACCTTTATTCTGCAGCTGATTTTGGTGATCTGTGACACTTCTCATGTATTAAGAACTTTTCTTAAATCTCTTGTTCTCCTTGAGCTAATTACAGCTATTTAACTAGCTGTATGAGCCCCCCAATAAAGAGTCAATTTCTTTCAATTCGCCTGGCTTAGTTCTAGTAACTAAGCCAGGCGAATTGAAAGCCAAGTAATTTCAAAATATGAAACAATATTAAACATTTCAATTTTTTGACTTTTATTCATTGTAATTTGTACTTTTTTAAAATTTGTACTTTGTTATTTAAAACTTGAAATGTCCAACTGATATGATTTTCACATTTTTCTGTTTCAAAATATGGCAGTCCTAAACATCTGTGATGCATTCATTAGACAGGAATACCAGGCGAACGCTAAAACTAAGTGGCAAAACAGAGCCATGGCCTGTAGTACCCTGATATTTGCTTTCTGCATGAATATATGCCCTCGGCAAGTAGTCAGCTTTTTGCAGGCCCCCTAGTGTATAGTCCCCATGAGAACTTGGTACTCATTTTATCGACCCACTGATGGATCGACCTACTCAAGGGATGAAAGGCTGAGTCAACCTTGTCCAGCCCAGAGATCGAACTTCATCATGTGGGGGTGCTGCTGCATGACGCTCTAGCCACTGTGGCGCCAGGCCTACCAGACGAACGGTATTTTGTGAATAATTTTAATTCTTTCTTTATTGTTGGAATAATTTGAATCCATTCCAAAGCCAAGTCCAAAATCGCAAAACATCAATAGAAATTTTCAAAGAACATTAGAAACACTATTCAGTTGCTAGAACTGTTAAAAAATTATTAATTAGTTATAAAAGTATTTACTGCACCTTCTGTTCACGTCATATTTCTGAAATCTGTAGACAGTTTCACATAAATGAAGATAGATTTTTGTCTTTATCCGAGTTTTACAATTTCCCTGAACAATTCATTGATTTTTTTTTAACTATTGAATTTTATCTCGTGCAGATAAAATGGAAGGCATTTTTTCTTCAGGCATACATTTGGTTAATGGATTTTTTAAAAAATATTCTAAGCTATCGAAACAGTTGTTTTATGCGATTCTATGGATTTTATATTTTCAAGAATTTTTTCAGGTTTACATGGAGTTTTCCATTCATCGTTTTTTTCATTAGGGATTAATTTTTTTTGTTCGAGTATAGAAAGTACAGCATCAGGACCTAGTTTATCTACCGTGAGTTTTAGCGCTTTATCTAGTCCGTGAGATGTTTTCTGAGAGAAGTAATTTTCATTAATGGCTGAGTTGATTTTTAAATTTGCAATCTTAGGGTTTTCTTTTAACTAAGTTTAAAATTTTTTTTTTTATTATTTTTGGATTTGGAAAGGGCTTTTCTTGTGTCTTTAGCTATTTCAGGATTCAACAACTTTTGCAAGTCAAAGTTTTTGCCAGTCACAGGTGAGGATTTTAAGAACTCGTCTGGTTGTGCAGTCGTAACCAGGTGGGAGCTTACCCATCTTTCAACCCATTTCTTCAAAGTCAATCTAATCACTGAAATCATCATTGTCATGGGTCCCAAAAAAGGGATATTTTCAGTCGAGTGTAAATTCAAAAGCCACACTCATAGAAATAAAAACTTAAAAGAGTACGATAAAATAAATAAAAATGAATAATAATGATTGCTAATAAAAATGAATTATTTTATGCAGATATCTTCTTGAGACAACTGTACTATTTTTTAAAAAAAATCTTAATGGAAACAATATACACACTTGCCTGTAAATGAGGTTTTCCTGCAACATAACAATATTTGAAAAGAAATTACCATTTAAGGGGTAAATAAATTTTTAGATATAATTAGCGTAACTAACAGTCGAAATTTAACCTTAATTTTAAAATAATTTTAATACACAGAAAATCAATATTTTTCAATGAAGACACCATGAATTCATTTTTTTCAGCTTCAAAACTTATGAATAAGATGCACTTGCTATTTACAAAACATGGTAAATTAAGCTTGACTATTTTTATTATTAAGATTGTTTGGTATCTGTAATTATTTCAATTTTTAGTTTTTAATCAATAATGTCAAAATCTTTCCCAAAATTTTGAAAGTACTCACAAATTCATAAAAGTTCAGGGGGTAATTGGGTTATGTGTGGATTTAATTCTGGCAAACAGTTTCATAACTAATGCAGAAATGTAACATAATTTAAGCACACAAAAGAAGATATGGATTTAAGAACTAGCTAAAAGAGATCTTTAGTGATTCCAACATATTTTCACTATGTATGTTGACAGAAGCTTATTTTGATTAAGTTTCTCACTGACGTATGAACAGTAATAGTTTGAAATCTGTTTTAAGCAGTCAGTATGGTGGTGCTTTACATAATAATAATAATAATATATAAAGAATAAGCACATAAATAAGCAAATGTCTCGAATAACGAACTCAGTTCTACATTACAAACTGCACACAAATTTCAGCACAAGGTTAATCATGGTGCTAAAATTATGTTCTTTCCGTTTGGAGTCAACAATAATAAAAAGAGTAATAATAAAAGGTCTATTCTCAAACGGAGACAATGAATAAAGAAGGGGGAAACAAAAATATTTTTTAATATTATATCATAACTGAAGAGCTGAAAAGTCTTATTTAAGCAAAAATGTGATAAAACCCACAAAAAAGTTTCCTTTAATGAAGAGGAGAACTGAAAGATTTCTAGTCTGCTGTAACTCTTTTGAAAAACAATTTCATATTTCTGAAAATGATTCCTTATTTCTTCCTTATTAAACTTAATTTAATTAGAAGTGGGAAGATACCCAGTTCACAGCCAAGCAATGGTATCTCAATAGGTGTGGAGTGGTAGATGAATGACAACACCATGCATTTGGTCAGGACCTTTGTACAGAAAAGTAATGACAAATTTAACAACATATAAAGCACTTTAGACAACTTTCTGAAATCTGAATTTTCCAAAAGAAATTAAATCTATTTCTGCAATAGAAAATGACAACTAAATCATTGAGATTCAGAGAAAGGCTAGGAAAAGTAAACTGAACAAACAAAAAAGGAGACTGCCAACAAAAGGTGCATTAAATACTTTTATAACTAATTAATAATTTTTTAACAGTTATAGCAACTGAATAGTGTTTATAATGTTCTTTGAAAATTTCTAGTGATGTTTTGCGATTTTGGACTTGGCTGTGGAATGGATTAAACTTATTCCAACATTACAGTAAGAATTAAAATTATTCACAAAATACCGTTCGTCTGGTAGACCTGGTGCCACAGTGGCTAGAGCGTCATGCAGCAGCACCACATGATG
Organism: Stegodyphus dumicola; assembly: GCF_044657685.1. NCBI lineage: Eukaryota > Metazoa > Arthropoda > Arachnida > Araneae > Eresidae > Stegodyphus > Stegodyphus dumicola. The sequence goes on along the minus strand of NC_140773.1, from coordinate 222,166,970 downwards.
AGGTTCGATCTCTGGGCTGGACAAGGTTGACTCAGCCTTTCATCCCTGGGTGGGTTGATCCATCAGTGGGTTGATAAAATGAGTACCAAGTTCTCTTGGGGACTATACACTAGGGGGCCTGCAAAAAGCTGACTACTTGCCGAGGGCATATATTCATGCAGAAAGCAAATATCAGGGTACTACAGGCCATGGCTCTGTTTTGCCACTTAGTTTTAGTGTTCGCCTGGCATTCCTGTCTAACGAATGCATCACAGGTTAGAATTAGGATTTATGGCAATGCATCCTAAAGCTATTTGCCTGGGGATAAGGACATCTTTTTGAAGTGATTTTTAAGGAGAACTGGCTCCTATGTAATATATGGGAAAATTACTAAAACCACCATTTACAGGATTTGAAGGTAGGCCAACAGTTTTTGAACTACAACTAACAGTTTTTGAAACAACAAACAGTTTTTGAAACTCGGCCAATCAAGGAACAGATTATGTTTGTTATCCGAGGCACCACTGTGTTGCATAAACTAGTCCTTGTATTAAAAACCATTTAATGTAAGTTTCAGATATCACTCATCATTTTACAAATGTAGACTGCTATAATATTGAAAAAAATACTCACCTTTCCCAGATTTTCTTCTTTTTTTGGCACGAGGCTTCGTTTGGCCTGAAAAAATTCCAAATATAAATATTCAGACATAAAAAATTCCAAAATAAAAATAAAAATAAATAAGTTCTAAACATCTATAAAATATTTTAGAAGTTCAGTTTGTTTCAGCTACTTGGGGACAGAATTTTCAAGAGTAACAATGAAGTCTATTAAAAGAATTATGAAATGTATGTTTTTCATGACTTCAGATTTGTTAAATAAAATCTTGGTAATAGCTTCTACCAAATTCTGAAATGTGAAAAAGCTCTTTTTTTTCACTTTTGAAGGTTAAAAGAGGCAATTGTTCACATTTCTACAATCAGTTTTGTATTTAAATAAAATCTTCTGTTATGGTTTTACATTTCGTAGAAAAAACAGATTATCTCTTGATAACATGCTAAACACACACACACACACAAAATTAAACGCCAGAAAAAATTATATTTTATTCTCTGGCTTTTGTATTTTTTCTGGTTTTTGTAATTTTAGGTTTTAGTATTTCACATTTCTTTAATTCATAATTTACATATTTATAGGGTATTTTGAAATTTATGGGTATTGAATTTCACTTCTTTTGGGTCTTTGTGAAATTAGTTCTAAATTTCGTACTTTTTATCTATACTCATCAATTTTCCGCGGCGTATTGTGCGGCAATACTTGGAATAATTTTGTTTTGAAATAAAAAATTTTATAATACGATATATAGTATATATATATATATATATATTTGAATTTAACAAACATTCTCTATTCGTATAAAGCAAATTTCTCTCCCCAAGTAGCTGAAACAAACTGAACTTCTAAAATATTTTATAGATGTTTAGAACTTATTTTTATTTTTATTTTGGAATTTTTTTATGTCTGAATATTTATATTTGGAATTTAAATTTTAAATATGAAATTTTAATTGCATACAAATAAATGATTAATTGTTGCCGTGATTTAATTTACAATATTATTTAAATTCTGAGAGCATATGTAAATTAAGTGCAAGTATCTAAAACCACGAATAAAAATATAATATTCCAAAAAGCAATCCCCCTATATCATACGCAATTAAACTGAGAACTGCATAGAAGTGAACAAGTGATACATAATTATAAAAAAACTATATATATGAAATTTAAAATCTACAAAAACTGCATATCAAAAGGATAAAACTTACTATTTATATTTGAATTCACGAAGGTAGAACTTGTTTCTTTAGAACTAAGTTTTTGTTTCATAGTTTGACTTCTTCCTGATGGCAATGATTTTGCTTCTATCCCTTTTATAGAATAATCTACATCCATATGACCTCTCCTTGATTGGGTTAATGTAGATTTAGGTCTTCCGTATTCATCTAATAAGTTATGTAAATTTTCTTGCTTTTTTACTGTTTTAACTGGTATTGGTGTTGGTCTAACTTCGAAAGTAAGAATGGGAGTTACACTGAAATTAGCTCGGGAATTAAAGTATTGTTTATTAGTGTCATATTTCTCTGATGGCGTTTCAAGGTGACCCAATTTATGGGCAATTTGAGTACTCGTTTTCACACTAGAAATAAAATTATCAGTCACTGGAGAATATATATTATGTTTATAATTATCGTGCCTTCTTTTACTCCAAGAAGGAACGGATTTCAGTACTTCATTTCTGTGATAATATGATCTGTAGCCATGAGATCTGGTAACAACAGGTAGGGATTTTCTATCAGTTGGAATGTTTTGATGAATAATGTTGTTGAATGGATGGTTAGATTCTTCTAAATTCAAAATATCTTTATTGAAAATTTCAGATGTTTTGATGGAATCTAATGAAAGAAATGAAGACGATGTAGTGGAATGCCTGGATTTAGAAATCCAGTATTCGTAATTAACTGTAGGAATATCACCAGATCCTAAAACCTAAAATAAAGAAATCGTCAATGAATCAAAGGTAAAAAAATTCATATTTCCAAGCAAATAAATATTTGGTATTGTCGCCAATGGCGATGTACCGAATTTCGTCAGTTAGTTAATCAGTTTTATAACAGATGGCGCCACCTCCTTTATCAGATACGATTTTATCTGTAATAGTTCATCTTGTCTTTCACATGCAATTTTTCCATTGAATTTGCGATGAGCTTTTAAAATGCTGTTTTCTAATCTTTGTTATCGATTTACTTTCAAATAAATTTCACATTTACATTACGGAGAATTGAAATAAGAAGCAAATGAAATAAGTGCTAATTTTTAAATGGCTACTGTGCTTAATGTATCTCTCTTAAATTCTTTCACTCTCTTTTTTAATACTGCTTACAACAAATTGTTTCTAAATAGGTTTTGAAACAACTAAATATAGCAATACAAAAACTGGGTGTATTTTTACCTCTTGTCTGTTTCCATCACTAAGTGCACAAAATTCTTGATATAATCTATATCAAGAATCTGTGCTCTATCTGTGTTCATATGCATTTTTGTAAAAATAACATGTATATTAAAGGCTTCTTTAAAAATTTCAATTATTTTCACCTGTTTTTTGTTAATAATATGCAGTGTTTTCAAACAAATTTAACAAAACTTAATGGAAAATGTAGCAACATTTAAGAGAAACATTAAACTGAAATTTGAAACAAAGAGCATTAAAGGAAAATGATTTTTAACTGTGCCTGCACAAAATGTATCGCTTTTTTATTTTATTGGTGATTGTGATAATATGTACGTATCGACTTGTCTAATTGATATAACGGTTCAGTTTTCAAAACTTGAACTACACTCATGTCCATAAATTAAGGATAATTCGGAGTCACGCGGAAATCGAACTCTAAAATAAATATATCACCTGTAAAATCACTACACACATCTTCAAGAATCATATGCAAATTTCAGGAAGTAACCAGATGACACCGATGGTACGTCACAATGACGAGAGTGATATAAGGAATACAGGCAAAGAAGTAAAATTGTTCGCAGCCGCTTTATAAGCATTTCAGTGCAATAACCGAATAGTTATGACACAAAGGACACATTCGGATGATTTTTTATGTGGTAGAATTATCGGCCGTCTGGAATGTGGGCGTACCCCAACTGGAAGTATCAGACAAACTTGGAATTGCCCAGAGTGTCATCTCCAGGCTTTGGCAGCGATTCCAAGATGATGGTAATGTGAGTAGACGTTACAGCACAGGTCGCCCCAGAGTTACAACGCCGAATGAGGACCGGTATTTCACAGTTACTGCCAAATGAAACTGGCGGAGCACAGCTTCAGACCTGTCTCGTCAGCTCTCTTCAGCCACTGGCTCTCTAGCCTGGAGTAGAGAGCATGCATTGTGGACACCGCAATAGTGGGCTTGTGTGATGTTTTCTGACGAGTACAGGGTTAGTTTGCAGTCTGATTCTCACCGGACTTTCATATGGAGAGCTCCAGGTACCCGTTACCACCAAGAAAACATCATTGAACGACACCATTACGGTGGTGCAGGAGTGCTTGGTGGACTTATTCTGGGTTCCAGAACTGACCTGCATGTTCAAATTGGAACCATGACAAGCCAAATCTATCGGGACGTCATTCTGGAACAACATGTATGTTTGTTTCGGGGCGCCATAGGCGCACAATTTGTGTTTATGGATGACAACGCCTGTCCTCACCGTGCAAACATCGTAAGCGAATGCCTTCAATCGGAGGATATCACCAGTATGGACTGGCCAGCATTCTCACCGGACTTGAATCCAGTAGAGCACATGTGGGAGATGCTTGGCCGACAAGTTGCAGCCCGTCAACCTCCTCCTACATGTCTACCGGAACTTCGGAGAGCATTGCTTTTTGAGTGGTGTAATATCCCCCAAGATCAGATCGATAATTTGATACTCAGCAGGCCTAGGCGTTGTACGGACTGTATTGCATTGTCTGGGAGACATACAATGTATTAACAATCATACCAACCATGTAATATTGGATTTTGTAACTAGGTTTTTTTTTTGTAATTTGCTCCAAGGAGAAAAAATCGCTATTTTTTTTTAATAATATCAAACATATAGCATCTTATTTTGCTCTTTACCTTTTGTTTAATAAATAAGCTTTACAAATAAGTCAAATTTGTTTTGCTTCTAACTCTTCCTTTGCCTGATTTTGCATTATCCTTAATTTGTGGACATGAGTGTATTAAAAGCAAGTAACAACCAAGCAATACAACAATACAATTAAGCAGTAAATTAACCCTCTGAGCGGCACAGGATTTTAGATCCGTCATGAAAACTGATATTTAACTATAATTTATTAATTGAGATTGTATAATTTTTTATTTTAGTTCGCATTTTCATAAACTTACATTCCTTAACATGATATTTACATTATTAAAGAAACAAAGAAAGCAAAATATCTTAAATTATAAGCCAATATATGCCCAAAGAAGCAAAACTTCTGATGACCGGATAAAACCAGTCATAATGCTCAGAGGGTTTTAATAAAATTTTTCCCTATAGATAAGTATATATTAGAGGTTTAATGTGAACATACTTACACATATAAATATATTGAATCTAATAGGTCCTGTAGATGACAATGATTCATACCCATCCCACGTCCTGTTATATAAGAATTCAGATCCATGTATGATGAAGCGCCCTGGTGATTGGATCCTCCAATTACCATTGATTTGGTAACTGCCTTTATGATCAACTAAAACTTGAAAAAAAAAGGTACTCATAAGAATGTACTTTAAATTATGTTGATTACATATGCCATTAAAATACAAACAAATTTAAAGGAAGTGAGTTTATAATTTTAAAATTGATCAGTTTGTTAAGGAATGTAATTTGAAATTTAAAGATCTTACTATGTCATATCAATGATAGCATTCTGGAAATCGATTATTGGCTCACAGCAAGTCTGATAAATTAACGACGTTGAAATGGCAAAAAATTGTCAAGATGCGCGGATAGTAAATGCTGGATAAAGTTCCAAAAATTTTGGAACATATCTCTAAAACCATTTCTAATGTTTATATTTATGAAATTAGAATAATTTGTTTTTCAAAATACTAAAAAATAACAATTAAATTAGAACTTTTGCAGTGGGAATCGAAAACAAATGAAAATATTCTTACCCAAAAAATTCGTTTCACTTTTTTCTGTCACGAGTATGCGTGTCGCTCCCTCTGGAATAGCAACTATTTCGTTGTAATCATAATGATGATCTGAAAATAACATGAATGAATCATAACACTGTATTCATAGCACTTATTCACTTAACAGTAGCATTGTATTTAATTTTATTTCCAATTAACAACATTTTATGAAGTTTTGTCCAAATAGTTTAGTCCAGTACAGTCTAAACAGTTAGTACGAGTGTCCAAATAGTTAAGAATTTTGAATACTGGGAGTTCGATCTTAGATGAACGGATGGCTGCATGGTTAGGTTTCACAGGTTTTCCCCATATGTAACGTCAATAAGAGTCAATTTTTCATAGAATGTCTTCCACTGAGCCATACCTTCTTTTAGAGAGATAGCCATTTTCAGTGAAGTTCTGAAGAGTTAAGGATTAAAGCGATTCATTTAACAAAAAGCATGCAAATTTGAACTTAAAATTAGATGGTATTCGAACACTGGGAATAATTTTGAAAAACAAAATTATAATAATTATAATTAAAAATATGATAAAAAATCTGAAAGGTTTCAGATTTTAAATTACATCCGTAGGGGCTTTTTTTTTTAACGTTTTGTGTGTTGCCTTTATTTATTAAATATCATGTTCCATAAAATTCAGTTCAGTAGCAATGTCGTAAAATAATTTTAAAATGAGCATGTCTTTAGAAAACAAATTCCAAATTTCAAACTTGGTCTTCCACATGCCCATATTTGTAGGAGAATTACGTCATTCAAAATTCGAGGCTCTATGTACTGTTGTTTTATCACAATGCGAGAAATATACATACATTTATGCATATTTTTCATTATTTAATTTCTTCAAATATAATGCAGGGCTCTAATATTGGGTGGCAACAGTTTGAAAAGTGAAACGGGCATTTCTAGTGATTCGAAGCAAAATCGCAAAACGAAAACTACAGTTCTTCAGGAACAAAGCCCCTTTGGACTAAAAAAAAAAAAAAAAAAAAAAAAAAAAAAAAAAAAAAAAAAAAAAAAAAAAAATTCCTGAAAGTTTTGGCTAGCTGTCACTTCACGCAATTATGCAAAATGTCTTACCAAATAAACTGTCAAGGTAAAACTTTGTCTTCGGTTACTTTCCGCTGTTGAATATGTCATATTTAAAGTACTCTTAATTTTTTCCTCTGTAGATTAAAGACTTATTCTTCTCTGTTGACTGTTTATAAGATTAGACATTGCATTAGAAAATCTAGCCGTATTCTTTTCCCAATTTCTTGCTTCTTCCTGTTTCTGTGATTTGAAATACTTATTTTGATTAACTGCCCAGATGGTATAGAGGTTAGGGGAGCCTGACAGCGATACCAAAGGGCCCGGGTTCGAATCCCAGAGATGGCATGGATGTAAAATTGTATGTCCCTTCATAGGAGGTAACAATGGCTCTCTATTAAGTGCCTCCACAATAAAATGGCCATCACTTCTGGCCTTAGGAGTCGCCAATGCCGTTATAGGCAAGTGTCCACCATCGGGGAAAAAAATATTTTGTCACTTGATGATTATTTTTATTGTTGACGATCTTTTTGGAATAAAATTTTGGAAATATTCTATTAGCTTACCTTAAATATTCAGTTTTGTTTTATTATTTAATAAATGAAATAAAGGAATGCAATTAAAAATAATCAAACAACAAAAATAAATTTTGAATAAAATTCTATAAATTTTGATTGCAAGTCCCTCTTCTTCAAAAGCAATTTTTTTTAACACTGGCATTTTTTCTCTTTCGCTTGTTAGACATCGAGAAGATGACAGAAAGTTTAGTACAAAATACTATGTTTCCTCTACTGACTGTTAAGATAAGAGATGATGTGCAGATTCACAAAAAGTAGTTAAAATATTGAGGAAAATGTCACCTGTACATTGGGCTTTCTGACATATTTAATATATGCACAGAGAAGCTACATTTACAGGTATATTAAATTGCGAATTTAATTACACCAAAGATTACAAATATTTTCTTGCATCGACACCATTTAAAAGAATAGTTTTCAACATCAACTCCCTTATAAGCTTCTTTGAAATATACAACACGCGACATAATGAATAATACAAACAACTGCACACAAATAATATAAAGATAACATATTAAGAATATGAACTACTGTTTGGAAAATATGTTTTATTACATTTATGATTAATTAATTTTTGTATTATTATTATTTTTTTAATTTTACAAATATAGACAAGTTTTCAGAAACAATATCATAGATTCTAATTGCATAAAGTTCGATTTTAATTAATGTGACGGCCGCGCCTCACGCATTGATGCAATTTTATTTAAAAATTCAGATAAAATTGTTTGTTTCTTAGATCACCCCGTTCAAACATTTTTCAACCTGTTTCTTGTTTTCGATATTAAATTTAGAGCCTGTTATCACTATGTAGGCAGAAGGAAAGTCAATGATGTTGGTTCAGTAACAACTTTTATTGAGGGATATTTCTTTCGGATGATTTTTAAATTCTGAAACTTGGCACAACCCCGTGTTTTAAATAATACTTGTGCTTGAGCATCCCCTTTCAATGAAGTCAAACTGTTTTTGAATCTTAATATCAAGAGAAGATATATGGAGGTTCAGCGGTTCCATGAGCTATGCTAGCACATTTAAATTTCGAATGCCTTGGAAGCGAAAATCCAAAGATTCTTTAAAATTTTGCAAGTGGTTTCTGTATAACAATATATCTTATGAGAAAACTCAACCTTTTTAAATAAAGGACAGTCACATTAATGGGCAACAGTGAACAATCACATCATTCCATGGACAAATTCCTGCTTTGTATTATTTTGATTGAGTTTTATGTTCCTGCCTTTTACTTTTCATATTGCACTTATTGCCTAAAATGTTTACATATTTAAAAATAATTGTAGTGTATTTTTCCTTATATTTATTTTATGTAATTTATTCCTTATTACATAACATAAAAATTTATATCAATAAATTAATTATCAATTTTATTAACTTTTTTTTTTGAAATCAAGGGAATCTTCACTTCACCATTAACCTGCGACTGTTCGAACATTTTTTGATGACTTTGCTTTGCTGTTAAAAAATCTCGCGTTTGGAAACATTTTTTTTAACTGCAACTATATTTTTGAAAATGTAAATTAACGTCTGCTATTCGACAATTTTGTTTTCATGCAAAATGGTGCTTTTAAAGAAGCAATGGATGGAAGGCTTTATTTGTGCTCTTTCCAAAAAAAAATTATTTGTATTTAGTTAATAAAAAATGCCGTAAAAGCCCTGATTTTTTGGTACCTAAAGTACGATAGATAATATTGTCAATAAGAAAGGAAAAAAAGGTCAACATTTAGCTTCAAGCAGAAAATGGTTCAAAACACATATCCAAGGGAAAAAATGGAATATTTCGAAAGTTGTAAAATTAAGGTCTTTAATAGCACACGAAAATCCGCAAAGTCAAAAGACAGTCGCGAAGTCATTAAAATGCTAAGTGTCAGCCGTAAACAAAGTGATTAATGTTAACTTGAATCTTCGAAAATCAGAAGAAACGTAATGTACATCGTTTTTATCCACGACACATAGCAGAAAGCAGAATGTGCTGCATAATTCTCTATGAGCAACAATTATTCGAACACAAATGGAAAACGTTGTCACAATAGATGAATCTTGGCATATTTAAATGACCGCAATAAAAAGAGATCCATTAATTATCATAAAAGACAAGAAAGAAACTTCGAAGATGGTTCAAATAATCAAAAGAAAGTTTTTCGAAAGGGTTGTTGGTTTTTGATATAACGACAAATAAAAATTAAAGAGGGTGCAGGAAACTGTTAAGGTAAACTTCACATATTATCAGGAACACGTTTTATGCCCAATTTTCAAATGAAATAATGAAATAATTTTTATAACATAAACACACGTGCATGCAATCATACATTTCTGATAAACAGAACAATATCCGGTCCTGATAAACAGAACAATACCTAAATAAATACTAAGGAAAACAACAGCAAAACTAATAATGAAATACTCAGTTCACTTTCACGTTAGAGGACATTATCAATTTGTAATGTCCCTCGTTACTTTGCCAATGACAAAATGTCGATGAATACAGTGAACTTATTAGGTATTTCTCCCGCCTTCTTAGCATGCCTTTGCTAGTCAAGTGGTCAGCACGCACGACGCGTATTCGAGAGGTCCGTGGTTTGAGTCCCGGGAGAGTATTGCTCCTTTTTCACATCTCCTGCTTCCAAATAACCTAATATCGCTACAAACTAAGTAGCGACGTATCAATGAGATCAAGCAACTCGAGAAAGGTTAAAATACCCTTTTATTTACTCAAAGAAATAATAACAGATGGCCCCTTCTCAGGCTTATAGGAAAGCCTCCATTGGGGCTTTTAAATCAGGATAAAAAATAAGAAGCTAGACACAAATATTTAATGTAGTTAGCCCTTAACTTAAACTAGCCGCCGATCCTCTTCAGGCACGTACTATACGACCTAGCGTAATAGATTTAAGAAGGAATTAGCCAGAAGGCAAACACGCTCCATTAAGGATTCTGAAGCAAATTGAACTTTCGAAGTAAATTGAACTTCCTTTAAATACTTCTTCTAACTCATTTACATTCAACGCGATTCTAAAAGCTTATTCTGGCAGGGAGTTGTAGGTGAGGAACAAAAATTAAAAAATTCAAAATTAAAAATAACTGTTATAAAATTAACACACACCTTACAAATTTAATTCTTCACTGCCTTAAATTGACAATCATTGTCAAATTTCTTCTTTCGTTTCCATCCCACACTAAAGTCTTTTTATACTACTTGTACTTTACATGCAAATGCAGCTTTGGTTTCGTCTGTATATTGTAAAGAATTCACTGGTTCAAATCCGTGAGTTGGGAAAATAGGTTAGTTCACTTTTTCATTTAAATTTGGTTTTTAAAGTTAGCTACTTTTTCATCATTATTCTGAAGATGACTTTAATGTTTCTATTCGAAGCAAATGCAAAGAAAATTCCTCGCAGACCTATATCCGCTTTGACTTGAATATATGTGATTGCCATAAAATATACGTCATACAAAACTGCATGTTAACCCTAAATTTTATGACGCAGATATGACATAGAATTAAGGAAAATATAGCTTACTTGCCTTGGTCACCAGAATCTCCGACTCTTGGTCGTCCCCAGAATGTACTTCTGTGCTTTACGCAGGTAGAATTATCACCTCTACATACTCCGCAGCTGTCAAGGCGATTATCTGAGCCTATGTAACCTGCACAGTCCACAGGCTATGGAATAGAAACATGCCATCATTATTTGATTCAACAGATGAAAAATTCAGAATAATAATGTTTTGTAAAGATGTGTTATGCCATCTTAGAATATTATAAAACGGAATTAAGATAGTTGAATTTCATCATAATTTTCAGTATGCATGTAATCCCACAAGATTTATATCTATTGACGAAACGTCTTCTTATCTATCCATAGCATACACATGGAAAAAGCATTTAAGTTGAGTATATCTATAAAATGGATTTTCAATATCCATTTTATGGATATTGAAAAACACTTTTGGTCTGCACCCATCATCTCGGTTCTAAGAAGACAATGAAAGTGATTACTTCATATGTTGATACAAATTTAAGTAAGAGATGGTAGAAGAGCTATTTTCAGTTCCTTTTTATTTAGAAAAGGCTAACTTTCTTCATGATTTCTTTTCATTTGGAAATACTGTGATGGCAATCCAATATCTAAAATTAAAACTCGATCTGGTCAACGCACGATTTCTAGCCAATTCCATGTTTTAAATAGCGAAGTAAGTGAAGTATTTCCTGTTGATCGTTTGACAAAACAATCTAATTTGTTGTTCCAGTAAATAGAAAGGTCTGCAATATGAAGTTTTGGATTACGTTTTATTAGATATTATTGGATACATGTGTAAAAGTTTGTTTTTCAAATTTATACCAACGGAACCAAAAGATCAATCTGTAAAGAGAAGGCAGTAGCTTATGTAATTCAGTAGGATGCGGTCTTCCTATTAATCAAGAAGCCGTACTAGAAAGAAGAATCAAGAAGCCGTACTAGAAAGAAGCTTTTCCCTTTCCCGGAGAATCATACAATTTTCAATTACGGACAGGAAACAAGCACCACAGGCGGCCATCATTTATCGCAGTCCAACATGATCTCAGATTAAAAGTTGAGAGAGACCGCATTTCCCATCCTACTGGAATCTAATACTTTCGCAATAATTCTCAGCTCTATACACTCGATGCCAACTAACGAAATTACAGAAACCGGAACGGCACTCGATTCCATCAATCCAAATACCTTTCCATATCGCACATAATAAGAGATGACTTTAACGCACGTGATACCAGATGGGTTTACACAGTTACTAATAACAAAGACCTACAGGATTATATCGTACCACTCTCCTAAGGTGGATAATGCCCCGTCTATTTTTAACAGATCCTATAGAAATGGGTGGCCGGACTTGACTATCTCTATCAGCAATGCAGCACCCCTGGTACAGAACTGGAAAGGAGATGACGCAGAAAGGACCTCCGATCACAAATATATCTACTTAGAAATTCCCGCTAGCCCTTCATTAACGGTACAAATACGCTAAAAAAAGTAAACTTCGTACATTAACAAGATTTCTTAAAAATATCCTCACTAATGAAGATGTGCGCGCACACTCAGTTGCATCAACCGAGGTGATCTAAAATACCTCTCAGACGACCTTATCAAGCAAATATAACACAGCTGCAACCAAACTCTTCAGCACGAACGGCTAAAAACTGCAAGGGATCACATGGTGGACGAAGGAACTCCGTCAGCAACGAAAAGAAAAAGAATGTAGAGCCCTAAGGAGAAGGCCTTTCCTGAGGAGGAGGCTTAGAAAAGACCCCAATCGGCACAGAAAAAGGTGCATTATCTAATGGCCTACAGATGACAGAGGGCTAATTCAAAAATCATCCTAACGGAAAAAACAACTAACTGTAGGAACTTCTGCAATTCAGACAAGAATACTGTGGAATCCTCCATAAAATATCTACCGGGATTTCGCATCCAACCAGACCATGACGACTATTACAGAGCTATGCCGCCTAGCACAGCTAATATTGTTTTTTAACACAGCCTTCCCGCAGATGATCCAGCCAGTAACACATCACCTCAGAGAACTGACAGAGAAGACACCTTTACTCTGATTACAACTTAATAACGTTCCTTTTTCTAGCAAGGACATCAGCCAGTGTGTCCCACGTTGCCCAAAAATGAGACCAGACAGACTAGTACTATTACTAGACTATGGATTCAAAGTGATATATATCACCTTGAACCCAGAAAGATTATTTGAGTTACTGGCCATATCAAAAGCTATATTTGTTAGCATAAATTTAGGTATTTTGCATAATGAAACTCGAAAGGCATACGAAACGAACGTGCGCCAAGGTATATATTGGCGAGAGAAAGTAAAGCTCGTGTGCAATGCAGTATATTTGATTTTCACCCTAGCTACTTGTACCCAGGACTTAGAAGAGAAGGGCTAGCTCATAGAGCTTTTCTCCCTGAAACAGAAAGTGAGAAGTGATGACGTAGCCATGATGACACTGAGCGCGCCAATATAATTCACAGCTTGGAAGTTAGCGTTTTTGAACCAGCGTTTGAAATGAGCTGTGTGTGAAAGATAGCTATAATTTGGAAGAGGCAATGTTACTGCTTTATGCATTTTAGACTGAACCATTAAAAAATTTAATAATGCTTACACAATTTTAAAATAATAGATAAAATGTGCATAACACATTTTATATATTATTTTAAAACCACGGAACTTTTAACATAAAGTTCCGTGGTTTTTTTTATTTTTATTTGAAGGTTTTTTTTTATTTAATGCACGTTTATTTCTAATCATTTCTTTATTTCCATGCTAACTGAGAGAATTTTTATGCTGCTTCTAAGATAACTATAATAGTAGCTATTTAAATTTACTCAAAAAACAACTTTACATTGACATAGGTTTAAACATATATGACATATATGGCAACATTTCTGCTAACCTACGTTTGATTTTTTGCCTAATTGTAAATTTTACATTGTTATAATTCTCTTCCGATTCAATATAATAGATATTTTTTAAATAATTTTGTAATTTATACTTATATCTATATTACAATTAAATAAATGTATATAAGATTGTTACCTTAATTTTGACAAAATAGCTTTATTCAGAGTACCTAAAACAGTTATTTAATTTTTCAAAAGTGTGAGTAAAGGAAAGTCTTTTTATGCCAATTACTTTGATGTTTTATACTATTATATTTTATCTAGAATGCTAATCTAGCACAAAATCTAATCAATAATTAGTTACAAAGGATACAATAAGAATAACTTTAACAAGTACTTTACAAAATTATTTTGTTAAATACTTGTTATTCTTGTTGGTACTATTTTGGTACTATTCATAATACCGAAGAGGCCCACCAGCGGCCGAGCGGTAAAGTCGCTGAACACTGGTAGTTCTGTCCGAGGTTCTAATCCCGCGAATGGGCTGGCTGCATGGGTGTTTTCGTGGTTTTCCCCATGTGTAACGAGCCAGTTTCCCTTAGAAAGTTCTCCACGAAGGCATCCCTCCCCTTAGGCAGATAGCTCTAGTGTGCTTTGCCATAATTAAATACACACATACAGATAATACCGAAGATATTATCGATTAACTCATAGAAGTCAGATGCTTTCTGATTTCCTGTGGGGTAGAGTATACCTTTTGCGGAACTTTTTGAAAATAATGTTTTCTATGGAGCGACTTTTTGTCTCTCGTTTCCCTTGACCATTAAATAATTTGGTTTTAGTTTGTGACACAATTTGATTTCTTCTCAATCTCTATTTAAAACCTCTTTAATAATATCAAAATTTAAAACAGTTACATCTTCTAAAACAAATCCTCTATCTAAAACGCGGTTTCTCAGTAATTTGAGGCAGAGCGCGAAATGAGACCTCTGATTAAAACAAACTGCACATTTTAAAAAGAACCAACTTAGTCCAGTTTAGAGCCATAGCAGAGTTTTCAATCTATATGCATTTCGTCGAAACTGAGAACGCATATTTTTTCTACAGAATACAAATATTCGCCTCTTTTTTTCTTTAGAGTAAGAACATTACTTTGAATTCTTGGACTACACTAAAATTTAGAAAACACTAAAAAATAAAATAAACACAATTTCTTTAATTTGATAACACTAGGTAAAGATATTCCAATTTTTTTTCTTTCCAAAAATCATAGCTTTAAGATGACAGAGCTCTTATGACGATGCTACGTGAAATATGTTCACTAGTCCACCTGATTTTTTTCTTCTTTTTCAGTAATGCATTAATCTGCGTCTTTATAAAAATAGGCTTTAGACATTTTTCCAAATTCTCCGATTTGTGCTCCCCCCCCCCAAATTTCGCTATTTGAGATTTTAATTTTTGATACCAATTTCTGTCTAGATGTCGTCCACCTTCTTGGTCGCTGAACAAACATTCTAAAATCGTTCTTTTCTCTATTTTTCAATACTTTAATACAATTTTCTAAGGATATTATTTTGTTCTTCAAATTATCAATGCATTCTTGTTTATGCTTAAACATTCAGGATGATCTACATTTTCATTTGTGAGTTTTATTTCAAAATCATTAAAATTTGATTCATTATTGTCATCATCAATTTCGATTTATTATTGCCATCATAATTTGCTTTCGGAACAGCATTCCATTCCAACAGTTTCTTTTTGTGGCTATCCAAACAAGCGATTTTTCATATCATCTTCATAAACACTGCATAGAAAATGTTCGCTGCAAATTTTTCCGCTCTTCACATTAACAGAATCTTCTCTTTGACATCTGTGTATCCATACTTTCTTCAAAAGCAAACTCTCATTTGGATCCTTTGGTCCCATGAAATAAAATATCTCACCCTTTCATACTTCTGTAAGTGCTACGGCACGTTACTGCAGCGCAAAAAGCCATATTACGTAAACGATACTTCACAATATAGAATTTAAAATAAAAACTGACTAAAATTACATATATATAAATTATTTTAAATATATATATTATTAGAAAACAGATATATATATTATTAAAATTAATTTGGGATATGTAACCTCTAGAAAATCGTTTCGCAGCTCAATGAAAATACTGTTTTAAACGCGGGAAATCAGGACAGGTGGCATCACAGTGACGTCAGGTTATTACCTGTTACGTCCCCCCCCCCCATTAGGCTCGCGTCGGCGAGGAGTCGAACAAAGAAATGAGCTAGCCCTTCTATTTATCCCTGACTTGTACCTGGCCAAAGGTCTAATCCAGTAGTACTTTCTTCTCTTTCAGGTACGATGGCAAAGTATATTCCTGTTTATTTTTCTTATTGCATAATATAGGTAAGCCTGATGATATTTAGTACTGATGATGATTCTCTGTAAGTTATTCTTTTGAATACTTCAATTTTAATGTCTGTGAAGATTATTACTTTATTGTTATGCTTAAGTTAAGCAGAATTATCCTATTTTATTAAAATAAAGATTTCGTAGTTAATCTTTTGACTTATGATTCTTTAATTCTGTGCTTGAGGAAACGTACTCATTACGCCTTCAGTGCTAATGCACAACCAACAAAAGATTATAAGACTGAGAAATTGAAATTTTGTAATGTTGTAAGATTCCAGGGGCATAAAGTGTTAAAACTCTTTGTTGAAAAAAAAAAAAAAAAAAAAAACTAGTTACAAAGTTTATAAAAATAATTGTAACAAATAATAATGTCTATTCTAAAAGAATCAATTTGTATAGAAAAATTAACAGATGAAAATTATTCAGTGTGGAAATTTAAAATAAAACAACTTCTAATAAAAGAAGGTTTAGATGATGTTGTATTCGAAGAAAAACCGGAAACTGATACTGATATTTGGTTAAAGAATGATCGTAAAGCTAAAGCTTTAATATGTCTAAACATTTCGGATTCGCAAATTATCCATGTTTTACATAGTAAATCTGCAAAAGAAGTTTGGCAGAAGTTAAAAAGTGTCCATGAACGTGTAAATTTAACAAATAAGTTATTTCTTCTTAGAAAACTATATTCCATTAGATATAATGAAAGTTCTAAAATGCAGGAACATATCAAAGGAGTACTAGAGTTGGCTGAAAAGCTGCGTAGTATAGGTGAAGAAATTAAAGAAAATAACTTAACAGCAATACTACTATGTTCTTTACCAAATTCATACAACTCCTTAATAACTGCAATAGAAAGTAAATCGGAAGCTGAATTGTCGCTAGAATATGTTAAAAACAAACTAATAGATGAGTATTGTAGACGTGTGGAAACTAAGAAAGTTCAAAAGTACGATTCAGTTGCTTTAAAAAGTAAATGCGAAAATAAACCAAAGTATGTTACACAATTTTGTACTTATTGTAAGAGAAATAACCATACGATAAATGACTGTTTTCATTTAAAACGCAACGCTAGAACTTCCCCGAAAACAGATGTAAATAATAGTAAAGTAAGAAATTATTCTCAAAATTATAAAAGTAATGCATGCCAAATAGCAAATACACAAAGTGTAAAAAAAATAACAAAACTTAAAGAAAATAAGTATTTTAAAAGTATTGAAACTGAAAATACACAGATTCAGTTTAATCAAGTTCTAAAAGTGGAAAATAAACATGAAAACACGCAAACGCAAGAATGGGTTATCCACTCAGGAGCCTCAACTCATATGACTAGTGATAAGAATTTCTTCTCTCAGTTAAATGACTCTAATAAACAAATAGTAACTGTAGCCAATGGTGCTAAATTAAATTCTTATGGTATTGGTGAAGGTTATTTTAAAGTTCAAAACTTAAAGGGTCAGGTTACACAAATAAAATTGGAAAATGTATTGTATGTACCAGGTTTAGATAGTAATTTACTTTCTGTTCAATCTGTTACCAATAAAGGTTGCATTGTTACATTTGATAGTAATAAGTGTTACATAAAGCGTAACAATATACTCGTAGCCGACGGCAACGCTCAGCAAGGTTTATATAAATTGATCGTAAACCCAATTGATGAGAAAGCATACTTAGCTAATAATGTTTCATGTTCAAATACGAACTGTATACTAAAATGGCATCAAAGATTAGGCCACAGAAATATAGATGCCATAAAAACACTTGAGAAAAATGATTTGGCAGACGGCATTAAACTTGGCAAATGCACTCATAGTGTGGAATGTTCTACTTGTGTAAAAGCGAAACTAACTGAAACACTTTATCCCAAAACTAGTTTTAGATCTAAAAATCCACTGGATTTAGTGCACACAGATGTGTGTGGGCCAATTGAAGTCAACAGCTTAGGAGGGAAAAGATATTTCGTAACTTTCATTGATGACTATTCGCGTTATACTCAAATTTATTTTATTACTTCGAAAGATGAAGTATTCGACAAACTTAAACAGTATGTTGCATCGACAACAAATAAATTTAGAAAGAAAATAAAGGTTCTCAGATCCGACAACGGTACAGAATACTGTAACGAAAGTATTGAAAATTATTTAAAGAAACTCGGCATTTTTCACCAAACTTCGGCTCCTTATTGTCCGGCACAGAACGGCGTCGCAGTAAGGAAAAATCGCTCTTTAATAGAAATGACAAAAGCTATGCTAATAAACTCTAAATTACCGAAAGGATTATGGGCTGAAGCAGCAGCTACTGCTGCATATCTTCAAAATAGGTTACCAACTAAAGCCACAGATAGAACACCATATGAATTGTGGAATGGTAGAAAACCAAACTTAAGTCACTTACGAGTATTTGGCTGTACAGCATTTTATTATGTGAACAAACAAAAACGGCGTAAATTCGACAACAGAGCTGAAGAAGGAATATTCGTAGGATACGATTTACGAAGTAAGGGATACAGGATTTATGTAGGTGGAAGAAAAATAATAGTCAGTAGAACTGTTAAATTTTCAGAAAACGCGTCTTTACCTGACAAACTTGCAGAAAATAATGCTGAAGATTTAAAATTAATTCACTTCAATAACTCGCAAGATGATGAAGAAAATAATGAAGAAACATCTCTTGGCGATGATTTTACAGAAGATTCAAAAAGTTCCGAAGAGTTAATTAAATGTGAAGAAAATGCAGAAAGAAGGGTTTCTAGCAGATCAACCAAAGGGGTCCCACCGGAAAGATTCTCTTATAAAGCAGAAGACGAAGAATCAATCTTACTTAAAATTAAAGATCCAGAAAGCTTTGAAGAAATTCTAAACTTACCAAAACGTGAACAAGAAGCTTGTATCAAGGCTATGCAAGACAAAATACATTCTCTAAAAGAAAATGAAACCTATAAACTTACAGAATTACCACCAGGAAAACATGCAGTAGGAAGCAAATGGATGTTTAAGACAAAATATGATGAAACTAGTAAAAATATAAAATACAAAGCACGCTTAGTAGCCAAAGGATTTACTCAAAAATACGGCAGTGATTATGATGAAACCTTTTCACCAGTAGTGAAACACACTACGATAAGAGTTTTCTTAGCATGGGCAGCGTATAATAATGCCAAGGTACATCAACTAGATGTTAAAACGGCTTTTTTGTACGGCAACTTAAATGAAGAAATATATAGGGAACAACCAGAAGGATTCGTGGTTCCGGAAGAAAGACATAAAGTTTGTAAATTACAGAAGTCGATTTATGGTCTCAAACAAGCAGCTAGGTGCTGGAATGCAGAAATTGAAAATACACTGAAGAATCTGGGGTTCAGTCAAAGCAAAGCAGATCCGTGTCCTTTCACAAAAGTGGTTCGTGATAAAAGAATTAATTTAATATTGTATGTTGATGACATCCTAATAAGTTCTACAGAAGAAGGACTAATTCTTCAAACAATTAATGATTTAAAGAAACGTTACCAAATAACGCATCTTGGTGAAGCTAAATATTTCTTAGGCATGGAAATAAATCGCAAGGAGGATGGAAGTTATCTCTTATCACAGAAAAATAAAATAAATCAACTTGTCAAGCAATTTCAACTTGAAGAAGCGAAACCCGCCAGCACACCAATGGAAACAAACTATTATAACCTAAACAAGGAAGAAAATCTCCTAACTTCAAATGATAAATTTCGCCAAGCTATTGGAAGTATTTTGTATATATCGTCTATCACAAGACCAGATATCACAGCTTCAACTCACATACTCAGCAGAAGGTGTAATAATCCACGTCAAAAGGACTGGAATGCTGTTAAAAGAATCATTAGATACTTAAACACGACAAAGAACCTATCCTTACAAATTTCGTCGAGTGAAGAACCTAATATTACAGTTTATTCAGATGCTGATTGGGGACAAGGTATTGAAGATAGAAAATTTACATCAGGAAGTGTTATTTTATTAGGAAGGAACTGTATTTCATGGTTTTCAACAAAACAAACTTGTGTTTCTTTATCCTCAGCAGAAGCTGAATATGTTGCACTATCGCAAGCTACGCAAGAACTATTATGGCTATTAAAATTAACAGAAGATTTCAATCTACCCCAAACTCTACCGATAAAGGTATTTGAAGATAATCAGTCTACTATAAGACTTGTAGAATCTGAAAAATTCAGTTCACGCACTAAACATATTGATACAAAAGTTCATCATATACGCGACTTGAATAACAAAGGAATAGTAAAACTTGCTTATCTTTCAACAGAGCAAATGATTGCTGATATTATGACTAAACCAATTCCTAAAGCTAAATTTCAATTTTGCAGGAATGAATTACAATTGGTATGAGTTTCATTAGCAAAACAGGGGCAATGTTAGCATAAATTTAGGTATTTTGCATAATGAAACTCGAAAGGCATACGAAACGAACGTGCGCCAAGGTATATATTGGCGAGAGAAAGTAAAGCTCGTGTGCAATGCAGTATATTTGATTTTCACCCTAGCTACTTGTATCTGACCAAAGGTCTAATCCAGTAGTACTTTCTTCTCTTTCAGGTACGATGGCAAAGTATATTCCTGTTTATTTTTCTTATTGCATAATATAGGTAAGCCTGATGATATTTAGTACTGATGATGATTCTCTGTAAGTTATTCTTTTGAATACTTCAATTTTAATGTCTGTGAAGATTATTACTTTATTGTTATGCTTAAGTTAAGCAGAATTATCCTATTTTATTAAAATAAAGATTTCGTAGTTAATCTTTTGACTTATGATTCTTTAATTCTGTGCTTGAGGAAATGTACTCATTACGCCTTCAGTGCTAATGCACAAACCAACAATATTAAACAGTAAATTCTAATTTTGCAGGTGCACCAGTATGCACAACTTTCCTTGCAATCGACTTAAAAACAAATCCAGAATTCCAGCAGAAAGATATAGCTAAATGATAGAAACTAGTAGTTTAGCATATCCCACAAGAGATAATCGATTAGCAAAACTGCAAATATTCTTAAATATACTTATAGCTGTTTCAAACAATTAACTCAAACTACAGCAGGCAATTTCAAACCCCAAATGAGCAGATGCAGATTTAAATATAAGGGGCGTTCACATGAAAAGGTACGAAACGACAGTACAATCAGTAGTTACACTTCAAACTACTAAGAACGTTAAACTCAATGCAATGCAAAACGCATCTAAAGAGAAAGCTAACTCGGATTTATCTCAGTTCATGCGGAATTACAACCAACAAAAATAACTAAGCAACTGAGAGCAGATGCTCTCGCTTTTCGGCCTAAAATAGTTTTCAACCGGCCGCCGAGATATTTCTAGTATTTTCTGCTACTCGAAATTACTGGAAAGCAATACGAAGGTGGAACTACGGTTTTAGAAAACATAGTGGTCAATTATATTTATTCAGTTTCAATACTTAATACGATGATACAGGGGCCTAACCAAAATGTCGCCGAATTTGGCTACTTTTGAGGATTCTCCGCCAAACTTGGCAGAAAAATAAGTTGTCAAAACCGTTGTCAGCTTAGCGATATCTAGCCAAATTACCGATATACCCATTTAGTCAAATGTTAAATGTACTTGTATTTTTACTTTTCCGGTATAGCTTTCTCTTAAAATTTGTCTCGCGCTGCATTATGCAGTAAAACAGAACAATTTTACTTATAATTTTACTAAAATTACCTATCTAAGTACAAAATTCGTCACAATATTTTTGCCCAGAGTTTAGCACCTAGTTTGAGATTTCCTTTTCGTTACACAGGATATACGTGGCATGAAGGGAGGATAAAATTAAGTGAAGGAAACCTCTCATTTGAAGATTTTAAACATCAAAATATTAATTATCGAGAATTTGATATGCAATATGGATTGAATATTACGTACCATACACCTACCGTTGACGCAGAGAGCTGGCTGCCCAGGAACTTGGGCAGGGCATTTCGTACCATCCATTGCTTTACCGAAACTGTACAACAGAGTCCTTTCTCTGTCCGAACACTGCAACTCGCATGGATTTTTACCTGGAAAAAACAATATTAAAATATATACCTCAGTTGCAGAGCTGCACGATTTCTTTTTTTACATTTATTTTCTTTAGATCCAAACTAGGAGTGAGAAATATTCCTTTTCCTTCTCCCTTCTATTGTTTTTTCGAATTACCATTATACTTTATTTGAGTTAAGACGAAAATGAAAAGCAAAAAATAATATCTTACTTTGTTCAACAAATGAAAATTTTAAGACCGCAATAAAGAAACAGATACCACAAGAATGTAAATATTTAAAGCTAGCATAACAATAAACAGAAAAAAGA
The DNA here is from genome assembly GCF_044657685.1 of Stegodyphus dumicola. Taxonomy (NCBI): domain Eukaryota; kingdom Metazoa; phylum Arthropoda; class Arachnida; order Araneae; family Eresidae; genus Stegodyphus; species Stegodyphus dumicola. Next base: position 222,144,484 of record NC_140773.1, on the reverse strand, counting down.
CAAGATATTATATCACTGTCAACTTACCGTAAGGATACGGAATCCAGTCCTCTATCTTCTTTCCCATGATGACTTGCCCATTCTTCCGAGAGCATTGGTACTCTAAAAAATCTTCTTCGAAAGGGGAGCAAGTCTGGAAAATGAAGGAGAATATCCTTAAGATTAGAAATAAAACGCATGGCTCAAAAACGAATGACTTGATTAGCTTGATTAAACTATCTGATGCGGACACCACATGACTTCCTTCCTGACGATTAAGTTATGCATATTTTTTGCTTCAGTTCATTTAAACTTATTTCCTCGAATTTCATTAGAGATATATTTCTCATTCAATTGATTCACTTCTCACATCGCGGCAAGGCAAAAATACATAAAAACTCAAAACATCTTCATTAAAAAATGAAAGGTATAGAAAAACGTAAACACCAAATGCAGTTAAAACAGCTTAAAAGACAATTTTTACAATTAAAATTAGAATTTCTACGCAAAAACAAGAAATTCGGTCAGCGGGCAAGAAGACAGATTTTTTATGGTGCACAAAACTGAAAGTTTAGTTTCAGTCCCACTCGGCAAAAAGACACTGAAGGTACACAAGCTGACTTAACGCACTATTCTGCTAAGTTTCAAATGTACACAAATGGATGCTTCATTAGGCTTAGTCGCACTTAAACGACTTTTAGATTGGTGATAATTTTACAACTATTGCATGCAAATTAACTATATGCAAATAACATGCAAACTAACTTATACTCGCCGAGGCATGAAAACATTAACCTGAGTATAAGAACAACATAATTCAATCACTTTTAAAGCTATAAAGTATTTATCCCGCCTTCTTAGCGTGCCTTCGTGGTATGGTGGTCTGCACGCTGGGCGCGTGTTCTAGAGGTCCGTAGTTCGATTCCGGACGAAGGCGTTGCTCATTTTTCGTCATTCCTGCTTTAAAAAAATACCTAATGTCTCTACAAAGCAAAAAATGCACAATTTAGCAGCATACAAGAATAAAAATAAATAAATAAATAAATTACAAAAAACTGAACTCACCGGGCCCATTAACAGAGTATATATATATATAAGCGTTTGGTGCTGCAACCGAAAAGGGACTGAAACCAAAAGCGGAGTGCACAACTACATTTTATAGCAGCCATTCGCTTTCTGCCATTCTGAAGCCATTCGCTTTTTATTCGAGACACATACATATGTACGTCTGCACATTTTTGTGACGAAATTATTTAAATAAACATCAACCATACCGTAGCTCCCAACAATATCTATTTGCAGAACAGAATTTTAAGAGAATAATGCTCAGCATTAATTACAGGAACTAGTTGCAAAAAATTGAAACACCTAAAAAGTTAAAAACACCTAATAAGAACTACAGGAAAGCCTAAGCATGATTAATGTGTGAAAGTTTATAAAAATTGTCAGTTTTGTCTATTATGTATTTATATCACCTGAATATTCTATATAAATTAGATACATCAATTAGGAAGGCGAGTAAAAAGATAAACTATTCAGAATTACGCTAATTGCTTTTTAAGTCACATCATTTCGTTGCACAACTGTAGATAGAATTTAAAAGTAAGGTAAAAATCTTACGCCACGTCAAATGACAAAAGCTTCAGACCCCTCTATCTGTTAGATCGCAGGGAATATTACGTAAAGATGTAAAGTAATTATGTTAACTAAACAGCTATCTTATATTACGAATCCTGACTGTCACTTCTCGCTTTACGTTTCTCTGCCAGAACGCTAATGTTAGCTCACGTGTATTTATGTGAGGGTTCGAGAGTGTTTCAGTCAGAGCGTGTTCCGCCTGCTGAAATAGTTGATATTCTGCGATAACACTTCTGTCTACGGCGCTGCTTTATTCTTGCAGACTGTGCTGTCACGCCGGTGTAGGTTAGAACCGGCTTACGCGTTTAAAGATCTGCATATCCTTTGGCTAATTAAGATTTTGCTTTAATTCAAAATTCTATTTTTGATTTCGCGAAGTAAGTTCTGGCTGGTTTGTAAGCACCGTGAATGCCTTCTGTTCAGCTATTTGAGTTCTTAATAAAAGGGCTTTTTACAACTTAAAGTGTAATAGTGACAAGTGTTCGCCTTAGTCTCAACAGTCTCCACCATGCACCTTCTTTCCATGTTCTGGTACTTCTTTCAGTGTTCCTTGTTTAGCGTGGTCAGTTCCTGGAGAACACAGAACTAAAATTTATATTTTTATTTTAATTTATTATTTATTTGTTTTAATTTCATCGACGGGATCCAAAACGCTGTGGGCCTGCTGTTCAATCAATGGTGAAAAGAAAAAAGTACGTTTAAATTTACTTATCTAGACAGACCCGTTCCTAGGCCATTGGTTGCCAGCGTACTTTCCTAAGATTACCGCCCTCCCAAATTAAAAAGAAATGCTTAATATTTCATACTCACTAAGTACTTACGTATGACAAATTGCATAAAAAGTACTTACATATGAAAGTACTTACAATGAATTTAAAATATTTAAGCGTGGTATCACGAGAGTTCGGCCGCCCCTGTTTTTCGTCGCCCGTGCACTTTTACGTGTTGTACCGCCCTCTAGGAACGGCTCTATCTAGACACAGAGGTAAGTCACTTACACGTCTATTGGGGGATTTGCCACAAATTACGTTTAAGACCCTGCAAAAATTTTATATTTCTTGGGATGGTAACATTTGCAAGCCGCATGAATGATAAATTCTTTAGGTACCGTGGCATAACGTTACGTACGTAAAGGAACACAGAAAAGTTTTGGACGTTTTAAGCGTTGATATCGAAGCTTGCCACAGATGTTTCTAACGTCAGAACAGGGTCGAAAATAATTACCACGTGACAGTACGTACCTGTAATATCAAGTGAAAATAATAAAAGTTGCTCAAATATACAATCTTGCTTTTGTAATACTAATTGCATATATAAATTTATTCTTGGTAGCCCAAGGTAAAAAGATCAATGAAAGAAATATACTTACTTGCCTTGAGCAAACTTCGTATTCTGTTGTCTCTCCTAAACATCGGTTAGGAGATGCTACATGTCCGTTAACCCTATAGTAAAAATAAAAGCAAATCTTTTTAGGAATAAACAGCAGCTGGAATAACTAAAAACCTATTTAAATCTACCACGAAGGATTTGTTAATATAAGTGCACCATACGATTTTCTTGTACTGAATATTAAATTACGCATTTTTTCCCTGCATTTCAGTTAAAACTTATTTCCTCGAATTTCATTAGAGAAAGATTTCTCATTCAATTCATTTAGTTCTCACTTCGGCAAAGCAAAAATGCGTAAAACCTAAAAATATCTTTATTAAAAATTGAAAAATATAAAACACCACATACAATTAAAATAAAAAAATTTTGCAATTAAAATTAGGGTTTCTACGTAAAAACAAGCCTTTCGGTCAGGGGGCAAGTAGGCAGAGTTTCCGTGCACAAAACTGAAAGTTTACCTTTGGTCCCACTCCGCAAAAAGACATTGAAGACGCAGAAACTGACTTAATTCACTATTCTGCTATTCAATTGTAAACAAATATGGCTGCTACGGTAAAACAATTAGCCTTAGCCGCACTTAAACAACTTTTAAATTGTTGATAATTCTACAACTAGTGCATGCAGATTAACTAAAAGTAAGTAAAAACCTTAACCGGAAGATAAGAACAACACAATTCAATTACCTTTAAAGCAAAAAATGCAAAATTAACCAACCTATAAGAATAAAAATACTGAGCTCACCGAGCTGAGCAGCAGAGCGAATATATATACACTTTTGGTGCGGCCGATTTGCAACGGAAAAGGGAAATGCAAAATACATGTTATAGCAGTCCTATATACAAAATTTCAACATTCTTCGGTTATTCGTTTTTAAGTAATGCGAGATACATACATACATACGCACCTAGGGTACAGACGTCACAAAAAAGTGTCTTCTGAATCCATTTTAAATAATATATATAATGAATCCGTTTGGGGAGAATGAGTCCTTTATTCTGTCCTTATTTACAGATGTGACGCAAAAACATCATTAAATTGCATTCGATAACCGTCAAATTGGATATTTTCGTTGAAATACGATACCCGGAATTTTTCATGATTACAATACTTCCTTTACCTTGTACAAGCAAGTAAAAACGTTTTGTGACTCAGAATTCAACAAAACTAAATCCATTACCGTGCCTGCATGTGTTTTTTCGAGTAAACTCAGAAAATGAATTTGAAGCAAATCTAATTTGGACGGCCTAATATTACTTGAAGCTAGATAGAACGTGTTGACCGCTCTTTCTAAGGCAAATAAAATAAATCAACTACGAGAGACAGTCTTGAACTTGAAATTACACAACATACAATTTACATAATTTTGTAAAAGCGGTTAAAATTCGTACGATACATACAGCGATCATTGCCGCTTGACGAAACAAAACAAATCTTCTCAACTGTAAACATTGCCATTTTGTTTATTTAGTCACATGAAAAAAGGAGCTGTTTACATGAATAAACGGAATGTTAGGACAAACTTCATGCCTTTTATAATCCAGAATCTTTTGTCGTGACAAAAGCATCACATAGATTAAATAGTTGTCGTGACAATAGATTAAATAGTAAAATGCCATTATCATTAACAAAATTGTTTTTTGAGTGAAATAATTTTTAAATGTGCTATTTAGAATTAATTCAATTAAATTATACTAAGGCTGTTCGCCTATTTTTAGACGATTTTAACTATAATACAATTAATATTTTACTTAAAATTTTTATGTTTAAATGTTTTATGTCATAATCCTTATTCTTCACTATCTTTATACACCGTAATTTTCAACACAATAAAGGAAGAGGTATTTTATACCATTACACTCGAATAGCTTTCCAAAGTCTAAGGAGATTGCAGGTCGACGTTTGGACAGCCCGCTTTTCAAAAGTACAAAAGCGCAAAAATATATTATTGATAGATCAAGAGATTTAGTACGGATATGAGTGAAGAGTATGGCTGTTTCTTGTTCCATTTTTTCCAAAACATTATAAATTTTGAGGAGTCGCCGATAGATCGCACTATATGTAAAGAGAAGGTATTTCATGTTTGAAAATTGGGTATTAAATATGTTTTTGATAATATGGGGAGTTGAACTTAACATTTTTCACCGCTCTCTCTCTTTTTCTTTAATTTGCCGTTATAGGAATAACCAGCAACAATCAGAAATCCCTTAAAAAAACTTTATTTATATCCTTTGAACCATGTTCTAAGTTTTTTTTCTCTTTCATGATTATAAATGGATCTCGTTTTATTGCGGTCATTTAAATACATCCAAGATTTATCTATTGTGACACATTTTTCCATTTACATCCAAATAAAGTTTCTCATAAAGAATTCCGCAGCGTGATTTGCATTCGGCGATACGTGAAGAAAGACGATACACAATATACGAGTATTTTTACGTCGTTTTAAGATTCAAACCAGTATTAATCACTTTTCACGGCTGATACTGAGCATTTTAATGATTTTGCAACTGTCCTCCAAGTTAGCGGAATTTCTTTTAACATTAAAGATCTTACTTTTGAAACATTCCGTTTGATCCTTGGATACGTTATTTGGAACAATGTTTTCACTTGAAGCTACATTTTGACGTTTTTCTCCTTTGTTGTTGACAACGTTACATATCGTAGCTTTAGTTATTGGAAAACCATGGCTTTTAATAACCAAATACGAATAATTTTCTTTGGAAAGAACACAAACATAGCCTTCCATCCATTGCTTCTTCAAAAGCGCCATTTTGCATAAAAACAAAGCTGTTAACTAGCAGACGATAATTTGTATTTTAAAAAATATAGTTGCAGTTAAAAAAAAGTCCAAGTAGAAGATATTTTTTACTGCAAAGCAAAATTGTCTAAATTTGCGAACAGCCTTCGTGTAGTAAAAATAAAACATGGTAAAACTAGTAACAATAAAAACAGGCCAGAAATTTAAAGTGAAAGGAAATTTTCGCCACTAAAAAAACGGTTTACCTTATTCTGCAGATTCGAGTTCTCATTCTAACGCCTCCACCACACGTTCGACTGCACATTGACCATGGCATCCATTCTGACCAATATCTGGAGACATATCCACGTCTAGGTGAAGGATTGTCGATATGTGTGTAATCTTTGGCCAGAACAAACATCTAAGAATGAATTAGATAGAGTGTGATGAAAAACAAATAAACAAAAATATGGATAAGGTACTTATTGCTACATAAGTAGCTTAACGCATTAATTTTACACAGAAATAAATATCGTTGAACATAGTTAAGCAAGTCAATATCGTGAATTTTCAAACCATATTTCTTTTACAAATACTGAAAGTTCTCCATGGCAGTCAAAACTATTGCTACCGTCTCCAGGTACACTTACTATGATTGCAATGCGCGAAACATTTGAAGTCTCTAGATAAATTTGTGTTTTTAAAGTTATATTAGGTAGAACGTGAACTCATAAATATGAATGTCATTTCACCAAGAAAAGTTTATTGATTTGATTTATTTGGTTATGACAAAACACTCGAGAGCTATCTGCCTAAGGAGAGGGATGTCTTTATGGAGGACTTTCTAAGCGAAACTGGCTCGTATACACGCTACACATTTAGAAAACCACAAAAACACTGATGCAGCCATCTCCTCCGCTGAAATTCGAACCTCGAACTGAACTCCCAGAGTTAACCGACTTTACCCCTCAGCTGCTGGGGAGGGGGGTAAATCGTCCAGGCAATGTAGCAGACTTTTCTTCCTTCGGGAATCTGACGATTCCAGATAAAGAAACGAAAGATATCTGGAATTTTTTTTAAAGATTGCCGAACTTTTGCTCTTCAGTGCAGTTGGTAATTTTAGAAGATCTGAATGTTTGACAAGTAAAATTTTGGAAAGAGCTATCTAAAAATAGTCCATTTGCAGAAAGAAAGAGTGCTCATTCAAGCAAAATTCCCACCGAGTGAAAGTGGCTAATCGGAAGGAGGAAGGACAGTAGCACATCCTTGTTCCACTACAAGGGCCGGAAGTATTGGCCATTTCATTATGGAAGCACCTATTGGGTGGCCATTGCTGCCTCCGATGAAGGGACAAACAGTTCCAACCATGCCTTCTCCGGGATTTGAACCCAGGCCCATCGCTACGGCAGTCACTACGGACAAACATCATTAGGTGTGCAATTGATAAGAACATGAAGTTATGACGTATTGAAGTAGACATAGGTTTAGAGACTGGTTAATATACAAGTTCCACTCTCCACAGCATAGACCCTATCCATGATAATGTAATGATTAATTGAATTTATATTTATTTTTCATACAGATTGTTATGTAACAATTATTGTAAAGATGACATTGCCAATTTAGCATTGTAATATTACTATCGTTGATTCAATGAATGCCGCCGGCAGTGGATGGTAGATTCTTTTCCGTCGCATGGGACATAACTCTGATTTGGTGTAGAACCTTAGGTCGGAGGTTCATGCGACGGCGTTTCGGTCACTAACCACTATACCGTCTGGACGGCGACCCAATGGATAATATTGTTAAAATCTCGTCAGTTGTCCTCCGATCAGTTCTTACGATCGGGTAGGTTATATGGGACTTTAGCACATTTTACCATGTGTAACTTCAAGTTTTCACGAAATCGAAAACTTCTTTACGAAGGAAATCTTTCGTAACATACACTGAAGTGCCAACACATTATGACCTCGATAACGCGTCGCGCAACTTTTCGCCATCAAAACAGTTCTCGCCTTCGCATGGATGCCACAAGTTCTTGGTAGATGACTGGAGACAGGTTGTACCAAATGTCTGAGCGGTGGGCACCGCAAAGTCGAGATACTCCGACATGGTAGTGTTTGAACTCTGAAGTTACATTTGGCATGTCATGGAGATGCCGCTCCATGACATAACAAAATATGCTATACCGGGTTAAAATCCGGCGAGTTAGGTGGCAAGGATCTGGAATTCATCCGTATGCTCATTGAACCCCTCCAACACAATTCGAGTCTTGTGACATGGGACGTTGGACTGCTGGAAGATACCATTTCCAGTTGGGAAGATAGACGCTATGTAAGGGTGTAACGGATCCGCAGTTATGTTCAGATAGTTTGAAGCTTTCATAATCTTGTTCTATTAAAAACTAAGGTTCCTGCAGCCATTCATAAGAACGTCCCCTAAAACATAAAATCGCCGCTACCAGCCTGTATATGACCACTAATTACAGGGGGAGAGAAGCAACAGTTCACCTAGAAGACGGCGTAAACTGACACAACCATCGATGTGATAAATGAGAAATCGTGATTCATTCGATCAGGGGTCATCTGCTGAGTAGTCTCGCATCCAACAGTGTCCGCTGAACCGTGTGTTTCGAAACACTTTTACTTGGACCTGCATTTTACTTGGACTTTTACTTGGACTGCTGTGCTGTCAGCAGAGCCAATGAAGGAGTGTTGGTTTGGTTTAGTTTATTTGATTATTGCAAAGCACTCGAGTTTTATCTGCCAAAAGGAAGATAAACCTTCATGGAGGATTTTTTAAGGAAAAACTTGCTCGGATACATGTATTACACCCGTAAAAACCACAAAATGAAGCCAGCCCGTGTTCAACTACCAGTGTTCAGCGACTTTACCGGTCGGCCAGTGGTTGGCCAGTGGAAAGGAAGGATAAATTACCATATAATCTTACCGAAAATATTACTGAAATTACGGGATAAATTTCAACGTTGACGCATGAAAAGGTATCGGTCGTTTATCTTTATATTCTACATATTTATTTGCTCCATTGATTTACGGTTTTTACGCTGGGAGGCAGATACATAACACAAATGTTTTTTTACATTTACATTTGACCTATTATAAGTGTCTTTACCTTATAAGGTATTTTTCCCGTCTTCTTAGCGTGCCTTCGGGATGTAGTGGTCTGCACCCTCGACGCGAATTCGAGAGGTCCGTGGTTCGATTCCCGGCGAGGGAATGCTCATTTTTCACATCTCCTGCTTCGAAATAACCTAATGTCTCTACAACCGCATAAGCCTAAATTTTGAATTTAAATTTAGATTTTGAAAAATGCCATTATTTTGACATTGCCAGTTAATTGGATACTGGTTAAGAATATATTTTAAGCAATTTGCATTAAAATTCATCAAATGCAATAGAAGAGGATTGTCAACTGATAGTAATATATACATTAGTTCTGCACAGGGAACATGCATACGAAGCAGATATCTTTTAAGCTAGAACATTTTTCGCCAAATATATGCGGTACCCGTCCGTCTGAAAAGGGTTAAGCGTTCCATTATTTACACCGTTCTAGGGAAATGACTAAAATTTCTCAAGTTCGAAACACCATTCAGTAATAAAGTTTAACATTATAATGAACGAAATCATCTAAATTTAATTAAAAAAAACGAGGTACACGGACTTACGTATTTGTTAAAAATACTCAGGAAACAAAAAAGAATCCAACTCAGGACGAGGTTTTCTGTGTATCTCATAGCCTCATGTATCTGAAATAAAAAACATTTTTAAAAATATAAGATGAAAAGACAATTTTTTTAAAAAAATTCATTAATTAATATTTTGTACATGTATGAAATGCTTTTAACCATTGTTAAGGAGATTAGAAAATACTGCCTTTCATTCCAACTACTAAATTAATTATTATTTTTACTATGGTAACTTTCAAACAGCTAGTTTATTTTTACTAGAATTTTGCTTGCTTAATTGAACCAAAATCATTGTCTAACAAGTCGACGACGCTCAGCATCGGACAAACCGCTTAACGGCAAAATTCTTAGATCACCTTTTTCAATGGGCGACAAAGAGAGTCACGAGATCCAGTTGACCATCTCTAGATATTAATGTGTTAAAAGTCTTTTATATTTTAGTTCTGGTGCCTTTACAAAAACTTGTTTTTCCAGAGTTGGAAACAATTCGATCCATAAACCTTGCACGTTCGCGCTGGACATGATAGACATACTACCCAACATTGAAAATGCAACACCAAGAGGGATTGGGCAGAAAGTGATGAAATTGGGAAACAGAGAGAAATCGCAACGAACAATAAGTGATATTTATTTCGAAATCATATGCATAATACAGAGCGAGAATAGCGTCGGCCCAGTAGGTTATGGTTATGCGCCACTGACCAGGCTTCTGACCTGAGGTAAAACCGAACAGAACGATGCCTGATCAGTGGAAAAAACAACAAGCAGCTACCACAATAAAGTAGTGGCTAAACGCCTTTAATTGTTCTTAATTATGAAAGTTATAGAAAAGTAGTTTACGAAAAAGATTGCAAAGACATCTTGAATAAATTGCTACGTAGGCTACATAAGATTGCGCTTTATGTAAAGCTAGGTTACAATAATTTTGAGTGGACTGTCACGTAATGCAAATTATATACATTATATACGTAAAAGTTGTGCCAATTTCTATATGCATTAGAACTACGTAAATGAGAACAAATAGATATGTATTTTAAAATTATTAAAGTCCAAGAAGCGATAATAGATGCATTTCTATATGTGATGTGTTACATATCATATAGAATAGTATAATATTTTGGTGATCATAAATCAAGTAGACACACTGTCGATAATTACGTTATGTGAACCGGCACAGAAGCATATAATTAGTACTTTAATACATTTCTTATACTGTTAGAATTTCATATTGTGAATCAACATAATCAAGGCACAGCATTCAACTGAATGTTATTAGTTAAATATGCATAGTAAAACGGATTTTCAAGTAGAGTACTAATTTCTTAAGTGATAGCACGTATACATCATAACAATCATGTTGAATTAATTCTATTGAAAGCTAAGATTTGTAAATGACATAGTTCGTAAAAATAGATGGTCAATTAATCTAAATTTCAGTAATACAATAGACATTATAGCACATAAGAAATTTTCAAGAAGAATAATTGCACACATATACCATATTAGTCAAAATATCAATCAAAGTAACATTCAAAGTACATAATTTCAGCTAAAAGTTTAAGATATAATGTTCTACCATCAGTAATACAATTGACATAGTAACACCACAGAGATTTTCTAGAAGAATGTCAAATTTTAACTCTTCCACTGGCTTTAATAATGAAAAGTCAAGAATATAGTATTGTTTAAAAAATGTGGCGTCTATGCTGTGGGTGTCAAAGGCAGTCTTCTTAACGAACGCCCCGAGTACAGGCCACTAGCCACCAATCGACGGGAAATGGTTCTGGTCGATATGGGAATATCCAGGGTGTTTGGAACATGCTTGCAGAATGGAGGTAGAAGTCGCTTGCAGGTGTGCCACTTGTCGGCGGATACGTCGATTCACTGACGTCACTATGGCTGCATTGAAACAAACACCTCCTTACTTCCTTCTGTAAGCCGGTGTTGATTGGAACCCATTGAACTTGCCACATTTTCTTGTTCCAACCATCGTCGCTACAGCCGGTGCACTATGGACGCGTCCACGGGTGTGACAGCTGATATTTGCCGTATGGACCAACCGGATCTTCTCAGTCCGATCACCATGCCCTCTCGGTCAACGGCCATACCACGCTGAAAGTACCGTTTCTCGTCCGAGCATGCCGCTTCGTAAAATCGTCTGTCTGCTGGAATTGCCACCGTTGACAACGGCCTAGCATTCTGTGAAATTTTCTACGATGATTTACTATCAGAAATAATGGCACGAAAATTGAACATTCTGCAGGTTCCTTCCCTTATATCTTCTTCAATGTGCACTGCAGAGTTGAGCATTTCACATCATTCGGAAAACTGGGTGACGTACATCTACCCTGCAACTTGCAGAATTTTCTGGCCACTCTTTCTTGGTGCTGCAGTTTCAGTGTCGGGTAGTAATATTTTAGCCAGCGAGAGTCCAAACAGGGTAATACAGTAATTAATTGTACAATAATCTCAGCGCCATAATTAAACATTAGGAAGTATTTAGAATCACAAACAGTTTTTAATGTCAACAGGACATTTAACCTGGCACTGAGTTTCTTCTAATTTCTGAAAATATTCCTTAGAACTTATGTTGCTAATATTTTATAATAAAACCTTAAAGATGATTATAACAAAAAATTATCATAAATAAAAAATTCTTATAATAAACGACGGCGAAATATTTATTGATTCAGGTAAGATAAAATTTCCCGTAACCACAGGAATAAGACTGATAATTTGAAAATCAGTGCAAAAGAAATGCTAAAAGCCAAAAATCATAAATAAGGAATAAAGAATCTCCCTAGAGAATGAAAAAGCGTATATCTTAAGTTAACGGGAGAGGGAGAGTAGAACGGAACGACCACAATAAATCCTAAGAAAGCAGAATGTGTTGGAGAAACAGATATTTTATAATTAAAGGAGCTGAAAGTTGAATGAAGGCATAACAAATTTGAAAGGATTCCAGCAAAGAAATCTGGAAACGTCTCAAGCCATTTTCCCCCCAGTTGTATTCTGAGTTTATCCCTGAACCAAAGCTATAACCAATTAATTTTAAACAAAAAAAATCTGATTGCACATGACGCTTTTGAACGGAATATTAAATTATACGCATTTTTTCCTGAATTTCATTTAAACTCATTTCCTCGAATTTCATTTAAACTCATTTCCTCGAATTTCATTTAAACTCATTTCCTCGAATTTCATTTAAACTCATTTCCTCGAATTTCCATTTCCTCGAATTTCATTTAAACTCATTTCCTCGAATTTCATTTAAACTCATTTCCTCGAATTTCATTTAAACTCATTTCCTCGAATTTCATTTAAACTCATTTCCTCGAATTTCATTTAAACTCATTTCCTCGAATTTCATTTAAACTCATTTCCTCGAATTTCATTTAAACTCATTTCCTCGAATTTCATTTAAACTCATTTCCTCGAATTTCATTTAAACTCATTTCCTCGAATTTCATTTAAACTCATTTCCTCGAATTTCATTTAAACTCATTTCCTCGAATTTCATTTAAACTCATTTCCTCGAATTTCATTAGAGGTAGATTTCTCATTCAATTAATTCAGTTCACATTTCGCGGCAAGGCAAAGACACAAACCTCAAAGTACCTTCATTAAAAATTGGAAGATATGGAAAAACATAAAAATCAAATACAGTTAAAACAAAAGATTTTCTGTTACAATTAAAATCACAGTTTCTATGCCAAAACAAGCAACTCGACCAGCAGGCAAGAAGACAGATTTTTTGGAGCACAAAACTAAAAGTTTCCTAAACAAAACTAAAAGACTTGATTCACCCCCCCCCCCCGCGGCCGATCGCAATTAAAATGGGAGATGCACAACTACATGCTATAGCATACTATACAACTGCATGCTATAACTATATATGCTATAGCATACTGCACAACTACATGCTATAACGGTCTGAGGCTACTCGTTTTTGAGTCATGCGAGATGCATACATACATACATACGTACGTACGTACGCACAGATGCCACGAAAAAATGTCTTCTGAATACATTTTAAATCAATTTTATAATTATTACGAACAGATGTCACGCAGAAACATCGTTAAATTGTATTCGATAGCGATAAAAATGGCTATTTTCGTTGAAATATGATACCTGGAATTTTTCGTAATTACAATCCTTCTTTCACTTCGTACAAGGAAGTAAAAAGAACACTGTTAAGCAAATAGAGATAAAATTCTGAGCAAACAGGGGTTTCCGATTTCGTGAAAGGACAGTCAGATAAACCCTAATACATAAAACATCTTCACTTAAAGAGTTTAATGTTTACTAATCCTTTAAAAAACTGGCATTAATATTCATGCCTTAGTGAAACCTAAAACTATATCATCTTTTTTAAGATTATTCTGGACAAAGAATAGTAAATTGTAAACAGAACTTAGAGAATTTTTTTTTAAGGCTAAATTGTATTAATGACTAAATTATAACATTTTAGTTTTGTTTTTATATTAGTTTAAGAAGCAGCTTTTAAAGAGTTGCCTAAAGTTAACTCCTGAAATATTTAGATCGCAAGGACCCATTACATAAAAACCGTATTTTTATACTCGATGAACTTGAACGAAGAATTGTAAATACACTAATGAAAAATTGTAAATACACTAACTAACACTCTTTGTGTAGAGTCATCAGGGTTTTTTTTTTTTTTTTTTTTTTTTGTGTGTGTTTGATGTCAGGAAACGTGAAAAATGTGCAATGACCTCGACGGGGGTCGAACCCTGGACCTCTCGAAAACGCGTCGAGTATGTTTCCAATTACACCTCGAAGGCATGCGGAAAGGATAGAGAAATGTGCTTTCCGTTTTAAAAGGCGACTGGGGATGAGGGAACCTAGTCACCAAACCCTGGTGGTGACCAATTATCGACCACCATTTTTTTTTAGTTCGGGCGCCATTCGTAAAGTCATTAGATTATTTTGAAGCTGGAGACGGGAAAAATGAGCAATACCCTCGCCGGGACTCGAACCTGGACCTCTCGATTACACTCCGTGTGTGTTACCGTTACACCACGAAGGCATGCTATAAAGAGGTCTGACTTGTTTTGGTTTATTGGATTATGGCCAAGCACTGGAGGGCTTTCCGCCAAATCGGAAGGATGCCTTCGTGGAAGACTTTCTAAGGGAAGTTGGCTCGTATACATGTTACACATGGAGTAAACCACGAAAACATCCATGCAGGCATCTCGTTCGTCGGGAATGGAACTCCAGGCCGAACTACCAGTGTTCAGCGACTTTACCTCTCGGCTACTAGTGGGCGCTGGAAGTAAGGAGAACATATTTTATAAATGTTAGCGTTATTTGGCGAGTCTGATTATTTTACTTGGGTACAGAAAAGGTATTTTAAGGTTATTTTCGATCTCTCTCTCTCTGTATGCATGTATGTATGTATACTCATACACATATATATTATTTGATTTATTGGAAATTAAGCCACCCCAAAGGGAATAGTGGTTAACGACGCTGACTGCCGCACCGAAGCGCCAGGGTTCGAATCCCGGATGTTTGTAAACGTACAGTACCTGAGCGCCATGGGAGTACTCTAAATATGTGGAGAGCCGAAAGTCCTCTCGAGGGGTTAGTGGTAAAAAAAGATTAAATCAGATTAAATATCCGATTTAATTTCGAAATCTAATTGATTTAATCTATGTTAAGGAAAAAACTTGTTTTAAAGTTTAAACAGCTTGAAAATACAAGTTAAACAGGAAAATATATGTAAATCAATTGTTAATAGCATGTTTCTGTTAACCAATATGTATTAATAGTTTAATGTTCTCTTAATTATCATGTGAACTACCGTGATTTTGAACTAAGTGCACATGTCGTCCCGGTACTAACGTGGTTTATCGGGAGTTTGTATATCTGAAAGGAATACGTGCCCATTCACGGCCAAATAGCTAAGTCAAGCAACAGTGTTACTTAGACCCA
Source organism: Stegodyphus dumicola (assembly GCF_044657685.1). Lineage (NCBI taxonomy): Eukaryota > Metazoa > Arthropoda > Arachnida > Araneae > Eresidae > Stegodyphus > Stegodyphus dumicola. The sequence goes on along the minus strand of NC_140773.1, from coordinate 222,129,074 downwards.
GGTTGCTGGTGATTGAAACTGTAGAAGAGTGGAAATTTCTTCGTATGTACTTGAAATAAAAGATATCTCACGAATACATCCTTTACGGAAGCAGCTAAATTTAAGTGCTTCAGAGACTCGTCAACAATCAATTGCGCCTCCTAAAATGTACAGTAGCTGAGTTTAAGGTTTAAATTCCGTTTGCCAGGATAAATATTAGAACTGCAATTAAAATGATTAACGAGCAAACTTTTTCACAGTATCACGGTAAGGTGTTATGAATACCCCTCTTTACTGTTATCATGCTGCAAAGTATATTATTTGAGGGAAAAAATGGCCATTAACTACATCTCGAGAAGTATGCAATCTCAAGTGCGGACGACTTTAAACAGAACCATTGAAACCTCTTCAAACTTCTCTAATGTTTATGTTGTTGTTTGAGAAGGCGTGTCATTGAGAGCGATAAAGAAGAGGGAAAGCAAAATCTTGTCAAGTGGGGAACCGTAAGGCGGCTCTTCAAATATCTTTTAAGATAGTTCATCGACTCATTCTCAACATAAAATGGGAAACAGCGGGAGTTGTTTTATCAATAATCGATATCGGGTGCTTTCGCTAACGTAAAAGTAGTTATGTTTTAATATCGATATGCGGTCGAAATATTGATAAATGATTACATTTTCGGTGACATTTATAGTAGAATGCTACTCAATACTATTCCATTGTAAATTAACGATCCATTTAGCACTTGAACAAATTGGTTGAATTTTAATTTTTAATAATTCAGTATTAATAATTTCAGCACTTTTAGTATTTTACTAATTAATTATCTTAATTAATAATTCAAAAATAATTAAAAGTAATATATATTATATATTGCTATACGAGTCGATTTCGCCAAGATAACGAAGCACATTGGAAGAACAGCAAGAAATATAAAACAAAAATGTAATCAAAATTTCAATACAAGCTTGTACACTGCGCCAAAAAAGGGGGGCAGTTCTATATCTCCCGTTCTACTGGGCCTATTGACGAAATTCAAATGGCGTTTTTCATGTCTGGAAACAGCGACTTAGGATATATATTAGATTTATATATAGCGCTGTTCTAATACATGTATTTTGACAGAAAACCGGATTTTTTCCGAAATGACATGTTAATGTTTTTCTATATTTCGATTCTACGACTCAAATTATGCCTAAATATTAAATTTTGTAAAATTTGGAGCGAAATTTACGGAGGAATTAAAAATTTACCTTGGTGCATGTTTTTCAGTTTGCGCCAAGAATAACTCACTTGGCGAACTTCTTAATTTATACTAACCTAGTTACTTTCCTTTTTTTTAATTGAAGCACGAGAGGGAAAAAAGTCCATCGTTCATTTTTTCAAATAATTTTAACAGAAAGCGTAAACTACATTTGGCGTTAATATCGCTTATAACAAATATAGCGAATTTCAAAACGCGCCAACATGCAAATTCACGTATATCTTAGGAAATAAAAGTTGAATAAAAAACTTTGTTATACTAGACACTGGCTAATCTGGCGAGCAATGGCAACACTGTGCGCGGCGGGGGGAGACCTTTTTGTCTCCAGCGCGCGCGACTGTGTATCAGGAATTCTAAAGATATGCTCATATTAAAATTACTTTGCGATATTGCTGTTGAATTGAATTTTATGGTTTAAGTGCGAAGAACATGATATTTAACAAGCAAAGCTATCACAGGAAACGTTAAAAACGTCCCTTTTTGCGTAATATATAATCTGAAAAATTTCAGTGCCTACTAGGCTCTAATTAAACTAAAAATTAGAGCTTTGCTGGAACAACGGCAACGTTTCTTGCACGCTTAAATTAACGTAATGTTATTGATTTATTATTCGACATCTAAAAAATGAAGTTAATACAATTAAACAATCAACAAATTAGTTGATAGAATCAATCATCTATCAATTAAACTACACTACAAAGAATAAAACGGTTTAAAATATTATTACAAATAAGGGAGTGAATTTGAAAAACATATGATAAAATTATTTCACTTATCAGTGCAATCTAAAGACTAGTGCACTTTGAATCGCACAGCAACTGGATTTTGCAACGAGCACACTTATCTATGGTACATTTACGTTTGCAGTAACATTTTCCGAAACCCTGCCCGATGAACAATTTAAAAGTGACCGCTATTTGAAGCGCACAAAAACGTTGCTGTTATTCCAGTAAAGACCTTATTTTGACTTTAACGAGTGCTTAATAGGTAATGTGAAGATATCTAGGTAATTTGAGAAATAAAACAACTTACCGCACTTTAACGGATCACACTAGTTAATTTGCAGATAAGCTAGATAATCTACGGATCCCCATGGATAATCTGCAGAATAACGGATTTACGCACTTCAGCGGTAACATTAGGAAGGTTTTAAATTCTTTTAATACTTACACGAATGAAAATAATATTGCTTACAAAAACTACTTCTTTATAGATTCAATTTTTACGGCTTCGTAACACCCTCCTCTCTCAGACGAGATATTTTTGAGTTCGCCCATTGAAATACTTAAAATTATCTCACACGAGATAATTTTAAGTATTTCAATGGACAAGTTGATTTTTATTTAAAATAATTTCCAAACTGATATTAAAAAAGTTTGTTTAATTAATCTTAGATTGGATTAATTTTTTTGGCAGCAATCCTATATGAACACCTAGCTATCCTCAGATATATTGGAAGATCTTATGCGTAAAATAATGGCAAAAATGTTCAATAAATTACCAAACTGCACGTGTTAGTCAGATAAATGGTATCAAATTTTGGTATGCTCCGATAAATGGCATTAAACAACGAAACTGTATTTTGAAAGCACTTTTAAAGCCATTTTTTAATTTAACAGAAAATCTTTTCAAGGCACTACAATTGTTTCAATGAATTTTAATGTGAGCACCATTGAATAATATTCAAAATATAACGATCTTATTTTATTAGCTTTTCGAATCCCTTTCATCGTAAGTATAGCCCTACTTGTTGCAAGAACTTTCCGACACTAAAAGCCCTTTATCTTGATGTGATAAACAATGTTTTGATATAAATTGCACGAGAAAAAATCCAAAGAATTTATAAATTGTGACCAAAGATGTTCATGACTCTTTAATAGGCTATTAAATAATAGACCCAATAGGGAAATGCAAAAGAAAACAGAAACTCGACGCAGGCGACGCTCCTTGTTGTTGACTTGATTACACACTACATCCTACAATTCGAAGAAATTCTTACAAAAGGTGACCAGAACACGCATGCAATCTTTTTGTAAATATGAACATGGATCTTGAAATGTTCATCATAGATCAATAAAATCTTTACTTGCTGAATTGTATGCTTAAGAGAGCACTAACTACGCTGATTTACAAAGGTTAAGCAACAACGCAAAAGTGATGATAACTCATAAAGTATGCAAGCAAACTGGACGAAAATTGGTGATAATATTTACTAAACTACTTGTAATTTTAAAACAAAAGAAAAACATACGAAAAAAAGAGGCGTTTTTCAAGGTTCCGTGTGTTACCTTTGCTTATTAAATATCACTTTCTTCGTACTTAAACCATAAAATTCAATTCAACAGCAATATCACAAGATAATTTAAAAATAAGCATATCTTTAGGATTTCAGATACACAGTCTCGCGCGCTGAGAATAAAAAGAATTCCCCCCTCCTGCACAGTGTTGCCATTGCTCGCTTTGAAATCGTTTAGCAGTAAGAAATTCCTTAATGTTTGACAAAATATGAAATAGATAATAAAACAAATTCCAAATTGGGGCTTCCAGATATCCATATTCGAATGGAGGACTTACGTTATTCAAAATTACATATCTGCAGGTACCGTTGTTTTATCACAGCGCGAGAAACATGCATAAATTCACGCAGATTCTTCGTTATTTAATTTCTTTAAATACAATGCAGGGCATATTTTGTCGCAACAATATGAAAAGCGAACGGCCATTTATAACGAAATTAATAGGCCTTCTAGGCAAATCGTCCCTTTGGGCTAAAAATGTTATACAGAATATTTTGTGTGATATGCCCTAAAGGGAGTATGACCAGTCCAAACAGCAATACAGGCCTGATAGCGATGTCTCAGGTTGATTATCATGTTATTAGTAAGCTGCATAGGTAGCAATACCCATTGATCAGGAAAAACAGTTCTAAGCCAGTCTAGGTTTTGTGGAGGGATTTACAAGCCAACAACACACCTCCCGAGAACGTCCAACACATAGTGCAATAAGGTAAGAAAACTGTGTTGGCAGTTCCTTTTCGATTATACTTTCTTCTGCAAGAAACCGGAGTACGAGGCGAATAATGCGAGGTCGGACATTACCAGCTTGCAAAAAGGCATGGCTGATCGCGGCAGGATACGGAAGAACAGTAAGATAAAGTACGTTGTCTTCGTACCTCTGAGCATTGAGATATCCATGTACACACATACTTGTCTGTGAACCTAGCTAAAGATATTCACCACGATACAAAAACACTACCTTCTGCACATTTTTGTGTGTATAATATCAAGTGTTTGCTTATCTTCGTACGTAAACACGTCAAGAACCACCCAGTAAAACAAAGCGGGACTTATTAGTGAACACAACAGAACATACCTCCAGTGATTTTTTAGCTCAGTTTAAATACTACGTACCCAATTCAAATGCTCCCACCAGTGACAGGAGCACAATGTCGGTCGCCTAGCTTACAGATCTTTTTCATGTTTCTGCGTACTGTTGTAACTGATACTGCCCTTTCTGTAGCAGAAATAAGCGCGAATATAATTTGAGACAGAGTTGCAGTCCTGTTGCGACGTGCACTAAGTCGCAAATATCGGTCATCTGCAGAAGTGGGATATCTTTGCCTACCTTCGGTAAGTCTTCGAGAGGCTGAACGAATCAGCAGCCCTCTCTGTACATATATTAATTTACTTCATGTGCTGAGTTTTGTTTTGTTTTTTATTATGTTTTATATTTTGATTAATCCAGCACTCATTTAATGTATTTCATGATTTGTGATGTCATGTTTGCATCAGATTTCATCTTTACATCTCTACCTGAGTTTATACCATGTCCTGAATATATCTGTACGCCTACCATGTACCATAATAGTGAAAAGTGTTCCCCTTAGTCTCAACAGTCCCCTATGCACCTTCTTTCCATGTTCTGGTCCTTCCTTCAATGTTCCTCGTTCAGTACGGTCAATTCTCGGAGGACACAGCACTAAGCTCTAAATGTAATCAATTCCCGGAGGACACAGCACTAAGCTCTAAATGTAATCAATTCCCAGAGGAGACAACACTAAGCTCTAAATGTGATCAATTCCAGGAGGACACAGCACTGAGCACTTTTTCTTTTTAATTCCATCAACGGGATCAGGCTGAAGAGCACCTAACCCAATGGACTAGCTGTTCTGTCGATGGCGAAAAGAAAAGAAAGTAGTTAGAAACTGAATCCACAACCAGCTTATCACAGAACGGTCGACATTTAGCCACTCTGCAATGTCAGATTGTCGTTGACATGGGCTATGGCTCAATAACGTTATTCTGCTGGCAATCGTTGCGCCAAACTCATTTGCACATCTTGGCTATCTCCAAACTGTTTACTATACCGCCGTTCGTTGAATAGCAATTCCAGTGGAGTAGCTAGGGTGGGGCAAGGGGGGACATCTGTCCCGAGTCGTAGCCTCCAGGGGCGCCAGAGTGATGTTAAGAAATTTCAGAATGAATTTTGCTTCATTCTTGGCATATAGAAAGGGGCGTAAGATCTTCAGTTGGCCCCGAGCGCTGAAAACCCTAGCTATGCATCTGAGCGATTCCATCAGTGGAACGGTGTTTGGTACATCAGGGTACCTGAGCGAACCCCTTGTAGAACAGTTTAAGAATTGCGAATAGTATGATGAAATAACCTAAAAGATATCTAAGGTTATTTGTTTTTTATAATAAAGTTTTTAAAGTGAATAATTAATAATTTAAAGTTATTCATATTTAAGCCAGAAGTTAGGGAATGCTAATCAAAGTATTAAGCGACGTCAAATGAATGGTGAGCGTGTGGTTAGACGTAATTTGAATCCGATAAGTAAAATATAAATACTCTGAACATAAGACGAAAAAGAATGCAATAAGAGAAGGTTAACATAAACCGTAAAGGCATTATAATAAATATTACATAATATATACATTCAGGTGGGCCATGGGCCTGTCCATATATGCTAGGTCGTTGTAGTCATAACTGCAAATCTTAACGGCCGGGTTGTTACTTGTTTTTTGTCTTTCATAAAAGCTTTTAGCAAGTTTATAATAATGGGAGCGTAGTTGCTCCATACCCAGTTCTTCATGAATTCTATAAACGATTCCCTTCTAAACAGCTAGTTTTATGCTATATGTTACTTACGTAAAGCGATGGCAGCGCCACTCTTTCGCATAATGTTCTTCAATGCAGTTTCTTTTTATTCTTAATATATCCATATTTCAAGAATTTTAAACAATGTCTAACCAATTTATGACGATTTTCGAGTTTGTTGCTTTTGGAAACCAGTGCAGTACAAGCATAAAAGTTACCCATTAAAATTTGTGTGATAATACTTCGGCGCAATGTAAACCGGAATTGCATTAAAAAGTACATTCTAAGATGTAACTTAATTATTCCATATACCTTTCATCTGAAATTTTAGGGAAAAAAATTAACCTCAGATTGCCTTTGAGTTTGCAGAAAAACTGAAAGAATTCTTTTGATCTTTGAAGAACGGTATCACCGTAAATCACTATTTCGAAATGAACATAGGTTTTAGATAAATACAATTCCAAGGCTGATTTTTAGTTGATCTCGTAATTGGATATGAGCGTGCAATTTTCATATATGAAGCAAGAAGTTAAATCAAATTCACTACTTCAAGAACAACAAGTAAAATATTTTAGCTGCAGGGGGTTAAAAAAGTAAATGCTTCTGAGGCTACTTTTTGAAGACTAAAAGCAACTAAAAATTCCTTTTTTTAAAAAAAATTGGCCCGTCTCCACTCCTAAGAATTTTTTATATCTGTTTTATTGCTATGCAAAATTTTTGAATTTCATTTATTTGTTCTTCGTGTCGTAATGAATAAGATTTAAATTTTCAAAATTTTTTAATTACTAAATTACGTATTTCCATTAGTTGCAGGAAATGGTGGTTTTTAATCAATTAGTTCGTTATTTCGTTTCCAAATGATTCTGGATTTTATATATAATGTCACGAATTTTGTACTTAAGTAATTTTGGTAGAATTATATTTTATTTTTCTGTGTAATGTAGAAGCAGACAAATTTTAAGAGAAAGCTATGCCGGAAAAGTACGAATACAGACAAATGCAGTTAACATTGAGTAAATGGGTATCTCGGTAATTTGAAGAAATATCGCCAAGCTGACAATAGTTTCAACGACTTCACCAAATTTGGCGAGAAATAGCTCAAAGTCACCAAATTTGGCTTCATTTTGGTCCGGTCCCTGTATCGTCGTAATAAGTATAGTAACGGAATAAATGTAACTGACCGCCATGTTAGCTGCAACCGTAATTCCACCCTAGTTACTGCTTTCCAGTAATTTCGAGAAGCAGAAAGTACTAGAAATATCTCGGCGGCCGGTTGAAAACTATTTAAGGCCGAACAGAGACAGAATCTGCTTTCAATTGCTTAGTTATTATTGTTGGCAGTTATAGTTCCGCGTGCACTGAGATAAATCCGTGTTAGCTTTCTCTTTGGATGCCCTTTGCATTGTATTGTGTTTAACGTCTTAGTAGTTTGAAGTGTAATGATTATTACGGTGTAATACTCTCAAAACTTATACGAATATTTCTATGGAAAATTCCAGAGTTATGAATAATAATAAATTTTATTAGCACATTATCGGACTTATGCATTCAATCTGTTACGAACCCGTACGCACGCAACAATATATATATACAACTAGTTATAAAGTTCTAATATCTTTCGTATAAATAACCGCTTTTTGCAAAACAAATTACCAACATCTTTCATCTAACTCAAATCTCACATGACATAAATCTCATTTATGCGAAAACATTAATATTGAAATTTATCTTAAGATTCTGCGCCGTTGGAAAAGAAACAGAGGAAAAAAAAATCATGCTTTCTAAAACGTCCTTCGGATATTCTTATCTATTTATGTTACAAAACGCTTTAATTTCTCTGAAAATACACGATAAACAATAAAATTAATATTTTCGAAATACATTTCATGCAAATACTGCAATTAAATTTCAAGACCCGCGTAACATTAAATAAAAATCCAACTGTTTCATTTACTCTTAATATTAATTATACATTCTGCCTGAATTTATGAATATTTGCAGCACATAAATAAGTTAAAAAAAAGCACTTCTTAAGTGCTGCTGACATTTTAAAAAATATTTTCATGAATATTTATAAATACGGGTTCAAACGCATCTCACTGCAGCACGTGTTTTACCCAATCTTGCACAATGTCACTCGTCGTTGGAACTATCAAAGAATGTTCTTAAGAACTTGTTTGAATACTAAATCATACTGCAATGTTATGAAATAACTGATGATAAAATATGAATATATAATCGCGTACTATACAGCTATATGTCAAAATAAGCCAAAGTAATGCTTCTTAAGAATATGTCATAATTGTATATTATGTAAATATTACGTTCTTCGCTCTTAAACCATAAAATTCAGTTCAACAGCAATATCGCAAATAATTTTAAAATGGGCGTATCTTTAGAATTTCCGATACACAGTCTCGCGCACTGGATATAAAAATGCTTTTTTGCTTCGTACAGTGTTGCCATTGCTCGCTTTGAAATCGTTGAGTTTGTTAATCAAAAATTCGTTAAAGTGTTACAAAATAAAAAAAACCTGTAAATTTCAAATTTGGGGTTTCAGATGCCCATATTCTCAGTAGGATGACGTCGATCAAAATTAGATGGCCATAGGTACCATTGTTTTATCACAATGCGAGAAACATACATACATTTATGCAGATTTTTCATTATTTAATTCCTTCAAATATAATACAGGGCGATAATGTTGGGTGGCAACAGTCTGAAAAGTGAAACGGACATTCAGAGCGATTCGACGCAAAATTGCAAAACGAAAACAATAGTCCCTCAGGGACAAAGCTCCTTTGGACGAAAAAGGCCCATTAAAGATTTTGGTAGCAATATACGGACTATCAGGAGAAACCATTCTAAATTATCTAAGGTCCTACATTATTTTGTGCACTTTTTTCCTGATCAGCACGTTAAAGTAAAGTTACAAAGTTGGGCATCATCCTCTGAAAACAGATTCAAGACAGAAATTCTCTGGATAAACATTTGCATTCATTCGTGTTTTGAATGAGAGTCTTTTATTCATTCTTAAGAATCTTAAAATCAAAAGCGATCAATAAACATCAAATGGAAATTTTGGTTTGTTAAAATGCCGCTACATTATTAAAAGATATATATATATATCTATATAAGTTAAGGGAAACTTTAAGCACTTGTTAGCTAACATTGTCTACGCATCACAAAAGTCTACTCATTTTTTTAAGGGGCGTGTGACATTTCGCAATAAAACATTGTGATAAACACACATCCCCCCAAACCCTTCATCTACATGCATCAAAGGGAAAAAAAAGCATAATAAAGACCTGAGTAACAATATACGGATTAGCAGGGAAAAAAAATCCTCAAGAAAACGAAATCTGAGGCCTACATTATTTTCTTTTGTGCATTTTTTCCTCCTGGCTCAGCACATTAAAGCAAAGTTACAAAGTTGTACATCATCCTCTGGAAACATATCCAAGACCGCAAACTCTGAAAAGAAACATTTGAATTCGTGTTTTGAATGAGGGTCTTTTTTCAAGCCGACAATCTTTTGTCAGGCTTTATAGAAAGGTATTCAGTTGTAGATGGTAATCGTTGGTATTAGCAGCCGCAGGATATATATTTCTTCTCAAATACGGGGATGAAAGACGTAATGCGAGAGGGGGATATAAAGAACTCCGATGGTGTGCAAATCTGGCATCAATCCCTTTTCTCTTCTGTCATCTAAAATAGCGCGGCTTTTGTTCGCGGTTGTCAGCTTTCGTAAGACGCCTCTGGGGTGTTAAAAGAATTACACAAGGGATCATTTCTAACGATATTTGCCGGAATGTTATATCACAATTCCTGCTCATGTTATTTAAAAAGTCTGATGTCGACGCCACATCACTTCCTTGTACGGAATATTAAATTAAACGCATTTTTCTCCCGCATTTCATTTAAACTTATTTCCTCGCAAAATGCAAAATACCTTCATAAAAGTTTGAAAAATATAAAAAAACACAAAGCACCAAATACAGTTATAAACAATTAAAAAAGAATTTTTTTTCCAATTAAAATTAGAGTTTCTACGCGAAAGCAAGCAATTTGGCGACCGGGCAAGAAGGCTGATTTTTCGGTGCACAAAATTGAAAGTTTAATTTTGGTCCCACTCGGCAAAGAGAGACACTGAGGTTGTACAAATTGACTTAATTAACTATCCTGCTAAGTTTCAAATGCAAACAAATATGGATGCTGTGGTTAAAAAAAAAAGAAAACAATAAGCGTAGCCGCACTTAAACAACTTTTAACTTAGTCCATGCAGATTAATTAAAGGCCTAAAAACCTTAACCGGAAGATAAGAACAACATAATTCAATCATTTTGAAAGCTGAAAATGCACAGTTTACTTACATATAAGGATAAAAAGAAAAGCCGAGCTCATGCAGCCGAGTAACAAATCTCTCTTTCTCTCTCTCTCTATATATATATACCTCTGGTGCGGCCGATTGCAAAACAAAGGGGAGATGCACAACTACATGTTACAGCACTTCCATGTACAAAATTTCACCGTTCTCATATTACTCTTTTTTGAGTTATACGATGTACGTACGTACGTACAGAAGCCACGATAAAATCTCTTATGAATCCATTCTAAATCAATTTTATTATTCGTGAGTCCCTTATTTTGTCCTTGCGTACAGATGTTACACAAAAACATCGTTAAATTGCATACGATAGCGGTCAAAATGGATATTTTCGTTGAAATATGATTCCCGGAATTTCTCGTGCTTAAAGTACTTCCTTTACTTTGTACAGAAAAGTAAAAATTATCAGTACTCGAAGTACAGTAGGACCCCACTTTAACAAATGAAGACTTGCCGATTTTCTGGATTTAACAAGTTTCTGCTGTTTTCTCAATAAAGGATTTTTTAAACTTATGCTTCATTAAAATTCATTCAGTTGAATAAACTGACAAATGTTTCCCTGTTCAACTAATGCTTTGAATTTGGTAAATAATTTTGCCTGAAAAATTAATAATCCTCTTTGATTGCAATACGAGCTCAGCGCGCATGTCAGTTGGGATTGTTTTTACCGCCGACCAATGGTGTGTCCTATTCATAAACTGTTATATTCAAATTTGAAAGCTGCTACTTCTTTATGCAAAGTAAAGGAAGTCTTGTAATCGCGAAAAAATTTCGGAATCATATTTCAACGGAAATATATACCTTTCGACCGTTCCCGTATATATTTAGACGATGTTTTTTGAGTAAGTTCTGTACATAACGACAGAATAAAGGAATCGTTTTTCCGAAACGGACTGTAAAATGGATTAAAAAGGGATTTTTTTTCGTGACGTCTGTACGTAGCAACGTTTGTAAGCAAGTCCGTCTGTCTTTGTAAGCAAGTCTATGTATGTATGCATGCATGCATGTATCTCTCATAGCTCAAAAATGATTTTATATACGGGACTGCTATAAAAATCTAGTTGTGCGACTCGCTTTTCTATTGCAATCAGTAGAACCAAACTATGTATATATATATATTTACTAATGAGTTATTGAGTATATTATCTGCTGCCCGAAAATTAACGTTTAATGCGGTCTCCGGGTTCCTCTTTTTATACTATTTGAAACAGCATATCTTTAGAATTTCCTATACACAGTCTCGCGGGCTGGAGTTTTTTTTTTCCGTACAGTGTTGCCATTCCTCGCTTTGAAATCGTTGAGTTTGTTAATCAAAAATTCGTTACAGTTTTACAAATATAAAATAGATAAAACAAATTTAAAATTCGAGTTTCCAGATGCCCAGATTCGAGTGGAGGGCTACATGATTCAGAATGCTCTAGGTACCGTTGTTTTTTCACAGTGCGAGAAACATGCACTCTTAGACAGGTGACTCTTAGACAAGAAAAAAGACGCACCGAGAAGATATAAAGCAAATTGGACACAAATTGATATGCATACAGGTTTCTACAGAAAATGCAAAATTTTACATTTTGGCTGCCAATGAATGAACGGCTGTCGCTACAGCGCATCTGATCTGCGCAACTGGCAGGATATTAAAGAGGAGAAATTACGATTCCAGGCCATAAATTCTTCACGAATTTCATTCCGTGTACTCTGTTGGACAGTAAATATGCCTCGCATACAGGTGCGCGAACGATATGCGCAGATGTCAGAATTTTAGAGAGGTCGTGTAGATGGACTCAAAGAAGCCGGTTGGTCTTATCGGCGAATAGTTCGACATTTGAGCAGGAGCGATGTCACTATTAGACGATGTTGGCATGAATGAGTGAACCATGATTGCACACAGCGTCAAGAAGGAAGCGGTAGGCCTAGAGAAACGGCAGAACGTGAAGATCGAGCAATCGTCAGAGCGGCACTCACAACCACAGATGCATCATTATCATCTATTGTACGTGCAACTAGTGCTTCAGTGACCGCAAGGACCACTCATAGACGGCTCACAGAAAGAGGGCTGAGGTCACGGGGCCCCTTGCGCCGACTACCATTAACCTCTGTACAACGTCAAGCCCGTTTGTAGTGGTGTCGGGCTCATTCACACTGGAATGTCACCGACTGGAGTAGAATAGTCTTCAGTCATGAGTTACGCTTTGAACTGAGCCCCGATGACCAGCGAATGCGAGTCTGGAGACGCCCCGGAAAGCGGTGTGATACCAACCTAACTGTGTGCCGGCAGACAGGCCGACAACCAGGAGTGATGGTTTCATTTCATATTAGGACCCCTTTGGATGTCATCCGTCGCAACCTTACAGCACAGCGGTACGTCGACGAAGTTCTAAGGATCGTTGTGTTGCCCTTCATGTCATGCCACCCTGGGCTTACATTTCAGCAAGATAATGCCTGCCCCCACACTGCACATATTTCTGCACCTTAGTGCTTGCCGAACATTACTTTGGCCAGCAAGGTCACCGGATCTCTCTCCTATTGAGCACATTTGGAGCATTATGGGCAGGACCCTCCAACCAGCTCGGGATGCTGACGATCTAACGCGCCAGTTGGACAGAATTTGGCACCATATCCCTCAGATAGACATCCGCAACCTTTATCAATCGATGCGAAGCCGAATAACTGCTTGCATAAGGGCCAGAGGTAGATAAACGTGTTACTGACTTTTTCAATTTGTGAAGCTGTCACTTCAATAAATCATCCAATTTTTCTCAAAGTGTACTCATTTGTTTTTCTGTACATGTACATCACTTCTACTGATTTTCGTCCCATTCGGATAACTTCTTCTTGGCGCCCCCCCTTTTTTTTTTTCTAAGAGTGTACATACATTCATGCAGATTCTTCATTAGTTAATTTCTTTATATATAATGCAGGACTCTAATATTTGGTGGCACAGTTTGAAAAGTGAAACGCAGTTTATGGTGAACATACGCAAAATGCCAAAATGAAACTAATAGTCCTTCTGGGTAAATTGCCTCTTTGGGATAATAATACGTCAACAGCATTAGGAATTTAATCATAAGCGACAACTAAAAATTGAATTAAAGGGTCAGGGCAGCTAGTTGTAGCTTCCTTAATATCATGAAATTTTGATAAATAATATTTACTATTTGTTCACTTAAGTTCTCAATCTCCTTTCAGAAATACAAGACAGTATACTAGCAATTATCTGAGATAGAAAAAAAAAGTATTCATTTTAGTATGCCAAATAAATTTTAAAGGAACACATGAGTTGGCAGTCGAGTCGTCAGTCAGTAACATAAGCATTTGTTGTCGTACCAGATTATTTAGATGTGCAATTAGTTCTATTCCATTACAGATGTAAATCAAACTGAACAAAGAAGTAATCTACGGTTACAGTTTGAGATGTGAACAATACACAGGTGGCTATCGGTTGAAATACCTGACATATTCTTTATAGCTTAGTTAAATTGGACAGTGGGTGGGAAATTTCACTCACTGTCGGGTATCATTTGGTGGGCGTAATGAAAGTGTCAGATGCCAAGGTTAAGAGGATGTGATCTGCGAAGCGGGACACATATCATTGTACGTGTTAAAATTTTATGTAATAACTAAAATCTCCATCGAAAATTTTCTTATTTATTTATTGTAAAGCATAGCTTAAAAACAGTTCACAGGAAATCAGAGTGATAATACAAAAGAGAAAGGAAATGTACTAAGTAATTGTGCTTACAATTTCTTTTTGAATTTGCAAAAGGTACAGCAGAAAATTGAATTCAGACAATTATCTTCCCAGGTATAGACTTGTCATCCATACGGTGTTTCGTAAGTCAACTGAGAAGTGCTATTTCATTATTTCACGTGTTTTTTAATTTCGTATAAGAAATAAAGGAAGTATTATAATGGCGAAAAATATCGGGTATCACATCTCAACGAAAATATTCATTTGTAACCTCTTCCAAATCCAGTTAAACGATGTTTTTCATGACATCTGTACGTACTGATAAAATAAAGGACTTTCCCACCCAAAATGAATTAAAAAAATGGATTTAAAATGGATTCAAAACAGATTTTTCTCGTGATATCTATACATTCGTATGTATATGTCTCGCATACCTCGAAAAGGAATAGCCTCAAAACGTTTAAATTTTGTATTTAGGACTGCTATAACATGTAGTTGTTTACCTCCCTTTGTGATTGCAATCGGTTGCACTAAAGGTGTATATATACTCTTCGTTACCCGATTCCGTGAGCTCAGTGTTTTATTCTTTTATGTTTGTGCATTTTTTGCTTTAAAATGATTTGAATTATATTATTATGTTTCGGTTAAGATTTTTATGCCATTAGTTAATCTGCATGCAATAGGTGTAGAATTATCAACAATTTAAATGTTTAAGTGGCAAATTAAGTCTAACGAACCGCCATTTGTTTATATTTGAAACTCAGCAGAACAATGAATTAAGTGAGTTTCTGAACTTTCAGTGTCTTTTTGCCAAGTGGGGCGAAAAGTAAGCTTTCAGTTTTGGTGCATCGTAAAATCTGTCTTCCTCTCCGTTGGCCGAATTGCGTAGAAACTCTGTTGTTGCATAGAAACTCTAATTTTAATTATAGATATGGTTTTAATGAAAATATTTTGAGCTTTAATGTATTTTTCCCTTGCCGCGCAAGGAGAAATGACTTAACTGAATGAGAAATCTATCTCTAACGAAATTCAAGGAAATAAATTTACATGAAATGAAGAAAAAAATGCGTACAAATTAATGGTCGTACAAGAAATTCATGTGGTGTTCACATCACTTTTATTTAACCAAAGAAAACTTCCAGATCTGTGATTAATGAAAACAAATTTAAGAGTACAATTTATAAAAATGCACTTATATTTGTTAAAAGATAGAAACGAAATTTAATGAGTGAAGTATATCATTAAACCTCTTGAAACTTGAAGTTCATTTTCTCAAATTGCTTTCCAAAATATATTCCAGAAACAGTTTACATTTTTGCGTTTTGAAAAAATGCTTACATTTTTTCTAGAATCTTTCTCGATCAAAGTAAGTGTAGAAAGAGAGTGAGTATATCAATAAGCAGCACATGTGACATCATGACTAGTAGGATGTTATACTAATCCAAGTTGAATGAACTGGAACAGTTGTAGACATTAGATTATTTTAAACCTGGAGACATGAAAAATGTGCAGTTTTCTTAAAGCCAGTTGTTTTTTGGCAAAATAAAAAAAATCTGCTGGGTACACCACATGACTTCCTTGTACGGAATATTAAATTATTCGCATTTTTTCTTGCATTTCATTTAAACTTATTGGATTGAAATAAATCTACTTCGTCGATAGCGCATAAACCGCAACAGAATAAATGCACTCTTTAAAATTCACTGTATTTGTTTACCATAGCGACATTTTGGCGCTGGGTTCACTTAACTGCGCTATATTTCGTTCATATTATAACTATGTCTATACCATAATGCAATTAAGAGGCAATTGGCTTAGTGCGGCCTTTACCAATATATTACAAATAGGGTATCTTTAATTATGAGTTGAATCCAGTAAGATGAAACGTACTTTTTGCACCCACTGCAGTCTCTAGAAGAGAAGTAAACGTGGCGCCATCTTTTGGAAAAAATTGTAGTGAACGTGAGCAGTGCTGAGGACCGAACCCCGATGTGAAGCTCTGCATCTTGAGGATTTCTGCGGCTCGGCTATGCTCGTCTTGAGAGATGCTACGAATTAATCTTGATCTGCAAAGTTCAAAATAATCTCGATGGCTTGAAAAGCTAGACTAAGTTTCTGCATATTTGATTTAGCTGATTTAATTCTCTGAGCTATTGTAGATATTGATTTTATGAGATAAAGGGTTTTTCTGATCTTTGAAAATGTCAATGATTTCTGCTAAATTTTCCTGCGGGTTTTTCAGCATAATTTTTGCCACTGTAAAGCTTTTTAAGCATTTATTGATTAATTTGGTCTGAAGCTTGAATGAGTTCAGGGAAGTCATCTTCAGTGGGAATGTCTTGTGGTTTTTCTATCTTCTCTAAATGATTGAATCATTTTCTGTATACCTTACAACCACGATAAGAAGAAACGCGATTTTCGTGACAGTAAATGCAAGTTGGTTTTTCATCTGGTTTTAATTTACAGGTATTGGATCTGTGATTTTGTCCGCACTTACAGCACCTGATCTTTTTAAAGCAGTTATTTTGGGAGTGCTCGAACTCCTGGAATTGAAACATTGAATTGAGCGTTTTCTGATATTTTTCTATTGTGATATTGAATCCGAACATATTTTTTAATTGATGAATTTTCTCTCCTGCATAATTTCTTTTTAGTTTAAGGAAAAATATAGGTAAACGGATAATTTGGTCTTCTGTTTTCTTCGTGAATTGCTTTACTTTAATTATGGGTCAGCTTCTGCATTCTAAGTCTGCGTAAATTGCTTGCTCGGTGTAGGATCTTGGGAAAACTGAAGAGGCTGAGGAAATTTATATTATAACTCAGAATGTACAAAATTTATATCAATTAAAAAATTATCTAATCGTTGCCATATGTTCTAGTACGATGTATAAAAGAAATTAAGCAAACAAAACAAAAAAGAAACAGTTTTCACAGACGATTCAATATTTTTCATTCAATTAACTCAGTTCTCACTTCGCGATAAGGCGAAAATACATAAAAACTCTAAATAACTGCATTAAAAATTACGAAGTAAATCTTAAACATTTATTTCCTCAAAAAATTACGAAAGGATAAAGCATAATTTAATTCGCAATAATAAATGAAGGCGTTATCTGTGTTGCTTCGAAGCTTAGTCTCTCTAGATTGCCAACAAATCTACTATTCTGCTGTTTCAAATATAAACAAATATGTCCGCCATGTTATTTAAATATTAGGCTAAACTTCACTTAAACAGCTTTTTAATTGTTGATAATTGTACAAATATTGCTTGTAGATTTACTAAAGGCATAAAACCCTTAACCGTAAGATAAGAACAGAAGAATTCAATCATTTTTAAAGCAAGAAATGTACAATTTACAAACATATAAGAGTTAAGAAACTGAGATCACTGTGTCGGATAACAAAGTGGATATATATATAAATATATTTATATACGTTTGGTGCGGCCGATTGCAACCAAAATACAATGTGCACATCTACATGTTATAGCAGTCCCATATACAAAATTTCAACGTTCTGAGGCTACTCGTTTTTGAGTTACGCGAGATACGCACGTACGTAAAGATGACACGAAAAATTCTCTTCAGAATTCATTTTAAAGCAGTTTTATAATTTTTTTTTGGAGGAAAAGAGCCTTTTATTCTGTCCTTACGTATAGATGTCACGCAAAAACATCGTTAAATTGCATTCGATAGCGGTCAAAATGGATATTTTCCTTGAAATATGCTGCCTGAAAATTTTCGCAATTACTTCCTTTTTATACTTCGTACAAGGAAGTAAAAAATCTGAAAGCTTTCAGAATTTTTATAAAGCCCAAACAGGCTTTTTCTTTAAATAACAGCACACATACACGTTTCGTCATACTGCCCTTACGCGGCGTTGCTTCAGTAACCTAAGTATTAATCATGTTCTTGGAAACCTATCTATTATATACAGAGGGGAACAACAATAAATCCGTAATTTACGGGAAAATGATATTCGTTGGAATTTGTATTAAACTTTAATAGTAAATGGGGCGGGAGCGAATGGCTCTTTATGATCTTAATATGCAACAAAAGATTTAGCTTGTTGTGGAAAATGGTATTCATTGGAATTTGGAATCTTTACACCAAATGAAAAAAAAAAAAATTACCTCTTTAGTACCTATATGCAACAACAGTTTTAAATTTTTGTTTTTGAGAACTTCATTCCAACATCTGTGTATCAAAATATTTCTTTTTAAGATTAAAATATAACCCCTTCAAAACTGATACAGGTATGGAACATTCCCCCTTCTCCTTCACGTCGCATCGTTCCAAAATTTGTTCGTGCCGCGGACAAGAAAGCAGCGTGAAGTGAATGAAAAAAAGTCACGCAGCGTGACTTTTCCTTTTTTTTTTTCTCCCAATTCTCCCTTCTAACCCTATGAGAAAGAAAGAAAACTTTTTATTATACATTTTCAGCGCATGATTACAGGTGCAGGGAGAATGAAGCCGATAAGCCGGTTTCGGGAAGAAATAAAATGCCTTGCCAAATGGGAATGCTTGCGGACCACTCGTGAATTACCCAAATGAAGTTCTAAGAAGCTCATTCATAGTTGCTCTATTTTTAGACTGTGAAATATAAAACATACTGCCTAATCAGTTACCATATAAACTAGTAGCTAAATGGTAACTAACCTTGGATACTGAATAATAGTCATTAAATATTGCTACTTTTTCTCCCAGAAATTTCACTCAAATTTCGAATTTCTTCTCTTGAAAATAGGAACATGGAATATCAATTAACCATCATGTTCAAGAATTAGGCAGCTCTCTCTTTCTCTTCTCTCTCTCTGTATATATATATATGTATGGGTATTCACACATTTTTGTAGATCAGGTATTCATACATTTTTGTAACGGTTACGCAAAGATTTATATATAAACAAACCTTAGAATTTTTAGTCCAAATGGGCTTTGTCCCTGAAGGGCTATTGTTTTCGTTTTGCGATTTTGCGTTGAATCACTATAAATGTCCGTTTCACTTTTCAAACTGTTCCCACCCAATGTTAGAGTCCTGCATTATATTTGAAGAAATTAAATAATGAAAAATCTGCATAAATGTAAGTATATCTCTTGCATTGTGATACAACAACGGTACATAGAGCCATCGAATTTTGAATGACGTAATATTACTGCTCATATGGGCATGTGGAAGACCCAATTTGAAATTTGGAATTTGTTTTATTATCGATTTCGTAAAATTTAACAAATTTTTGATTAACGAACTCAAGGATTTCAAAACGAGCAATAGTAACACTCTACTGGGGGGGGGGGGTAAAAAAACCTTTTTATCTCCAGCTCGTCGAACTGTATTACGGAAATTCTAAAGATAGGCTCATTTTAAAATTATTTTGCGACGTTGCTATTGAACTGAATTTTATGGTTTAAGTGCAAAGTACATGATATTTAATAAATAAAGGTAACACACAAAACGTTAAAAAACGTCTCTTTGGACATAATTTAAAATCTGAAACCTTTCAATTTTTTTAGTTTGGTTTGTGCTTTTATTTTCTAATATGTTCAGTCTGATAGCCTTTTCCTTGAACTATCATATTACATCTTGATTTCCAAGATAAAAGTCCGTTTCTTAAAACACCAAAGTTGATTTTATTCCACTCCTCTTTCATAATCTTCCAGAGTCCATCCAATGTTTTAGGATTTAAAGAGCTTGTTTCAAAAGTCCAGATGCACTGTAATCCATAAGAGATACATCTTAGGACTGGAGTAGGATGCATTTAAAGGGAACAGCATCTATTCCTGTTTCAGTTCTCATTTTTTCCAAGAATAGAGCAGTAGATTAAGAGGTATGGCTCGAAGCCTTATCCCGATGGAACCTTACACAGTGAAAATTGTTTGGATAAGGAGATGGAATTTCTTCTTTAAAAAAATAGATATTAAAAACATATTTCTGCTGATAGTCATCCGAATTAATTTTGACATTTTTTTCTACTTTCCTTATTTTAAGCTTTCCAGTAATAATTATAAGAGAATCCAGTAATAACCATAAAACTTTTAGAAAAACTTTCCTTGTTTCCTCTGAACCGCCATATTAAGTTTTTTTCTCCTCTTTTTCGACAGTAAATAGATATTTTTCTATTGCAATCAGATAAGTATATCGAAGCCTCATTCATTGTGACTATAATAAATATATTTCCATTTTTCGCCTGCCAAATAATTTTCATACAGAAATCTGTCCGTAATCTTATGCCGGGGAACGTGTTCCGGAGTTAGGCGATGAAGATCATGGTTTTTTTTTTTTTTTTTTTTTTTTTTTTTTTTGTGATTAGCTTTAAATCAGATTTTTATAATTTTGTTCACAGTTTCTACAGGGGGATTTAAAGATTTTGCAACAGCACTTTTGGAGAGCTGGATTTTCCTTTTAAAACTGAGATGCGACTTTAGATTTAATAAGAGCTCGACGTACCTTTGCTCGACGTTGGGTTTGCATTTTCTGTGTTTTTCCCAGTTAGATGTCGATAATTAGCTACATAAAATCGAGGATTTTTATTATGACTGGTGGAAAGAGAAATGAAACATTTCGGGAGAAAGGAAAGATTATTTGTTGAACTTTGAAGTTTCTAAAATATGAGGATGATAACGTGATTTTGATTAAAATAAAATAATTATTGGACACGGGCTCTTGTTGGCGTACCTGAAAAGCTTAATTTGAAAAATAATAATAGTTTTTGTAATTTTTGTAGTGCTGAAGGCAATGCACGACATTTCGTCGAAGACTGCGTATTACTGCGACATTTTAGGAAAAAAAAAATGGTAACATAACGGGATTCTGCCGCAATAAAGAGTTCAGATTTGCAAGGGATTGGATGAACTTTATAAATGGTAATAGAACAGTACTGGGAATTTTGGTTTGATGTTTTTAACTGTACATCTGTTTTAATCTTTTTGCACTGTATGTTTGTTTGTCTGTTTTGGGTGTGCTGCGCTAACCATGAAGTCGATTATTATCGTCCAGGAGGGTTGCAGTCCACTCTTATATTACATACATACATACATACATATATATATACGTACATGTAGACATACGAAAAAAAAATAACATTTGAATCCATTTTAAATCTATTTTAACAACTTCACCGTTTGTCCTGAGAGAGACTCATCTATTTGAAAACCTTCTTCAGCCATTAGCAAACACAGACACTTCACAGTGGTTAAATATGGCCTGGATCCTTATTCCTGAGATAGATTCGTCTTTTTTCAGCACCCAGAATGAATCGGAAATGAAAAAATGTGACTGACGGCTTAACTGGTCACGCTCTCTCCACAGCGGGGTTGTATCAGGAGCAAGCTCACTAACAAGATTCGGAAATATAAATTCCCTTCTGAGCCAACTTCAGCTCATATTTCGATGAAACTGCTTCTCATTTAACAGCGTGGTCCACCAGTGGCCGAGGGTTAAAGTCCCTGAACACTGGTAGTTCGGCACGAGGTTAGAATTCCGAAAACGGACTAGCTGCACGGCGTTTTCATGGTTTTCCCCATGTTGATGCGAGCCAGTTTCCTTTAGAAATCCCTTCCTTCCGTGTAGTGCCTTAGGGTGGAACACGTAAACAATAATTTAACAGCGTGATTTTAAAGGATCGTCTTCGTTTTTTTTTCAGATGCGAGACTAAGGAACGCGAAATAAATTTTGCTCCTGGAGAGGGAGACGAAAACGCGATTTTCTAAGTAGGTCTTGACAGCTGGGGAGAGAGGGGAAGAAATATCTCTAAGGACATTTCCGAGTATAAAATATTTATCTTTGGAAGAAGAAAAAAGAAACAAATATTTGAATTTCGTAGGACGGTTAAGTGGTTAAAACCCATTTCGGGAAAAAGAATCCTTTATTCTGAGCGCACATACAGAAGTTACGCAAAAAAATCTCCGAAAATGGATTAGGGAACGATAAAAATGGATATTTCCGTTGAAATATGATACCTGAAATTTTTCGCGATTATGACATTTCCTTTACTTCCTATAAGGAAGTAAACACGTAAAAGAATTGGCTTATTAACCCTTTGACTACGAATTAAAAACATGTTTGACAGAAAACTCCCCCGTTTAATCCGAATTAAAAACAAAAATCCCTTTTTTTATCGAAGTGAACAAAATATCTCATCATAAGGTAAATTCAACATTTGGGATTTATTTAATAAACAGTTTTGAAGCCAAAGGCTGGGACGCATACGTCCAAGCCGTATTTAATGGTGAGACACATATGTCCCACACGTACAATCGACTTCCTACAAGTATAAGCACACCTCTTAGTCTGGAAAAATTTATTAAATGAAATAGATTTTACACCGTATGATGGTACAGGGTAAACCATCCTTTGCATAACCCAAAGTTACACATTGGGCAACTCATATTTGTTCTTTTCTCTCTATGTTCGTTTGTGCACAACGAGCACGGCGTCGTCTTGATTTTCCAACTATTTGAAGATGGATCCCCCAAGTTTCAGGAGATTCTAAGCAGTAATTTTTAAACTTTTAGTGAGACGTATATGTCCCATAAGTAGTCAAAGAGTTAAATTTTACGACAAGTCGTAACTAGACTAACCGGCGTTGCTCATTTTTCCTCATGCCTGCTTTAAAAATAACGTAATGGCTCCACAGACTAACGTACAATGTTTTCTGTTCGACGGAATCTTATTACTACGCCTCTAAAATTGAAAACAAAGTTTGAAGAAGAAAGTAACATTAACACCGCATATATTGAATCCATCGGCAGTATTATGCTACAGAAACTGGCGAATTGCCTTATAGATAGATGCAAGTGCTATCAATAACCACCCAATAGGAAGCATTTGTTGGAGGGGGGACAAGCTCAGATTAAGTTGATTTGAAAAGAGCTATGTACCGCCCAATCGATATAGTCGTTAACGTCACTGACTGCCTTGCCGAAGAACCCGGGTTCGAATGACAGAGAGGGCATGGATATCTGTAAATGTGTAGTGTCCGTGAGGCATGGGGACACTCTAAATATGCGGCCAGCCGAAAGTCCTTTAGAGAGGTTATGGTAGGGGAAGAGAAGTGTGGAATGCCCTCGGAGCCGTTCTCGCGGAGTGCTCTCCGTCAAAATTGGGGCTATGTCACCTGTAAGGCGCACAAAGCTGTTGCCAACGGCAGGCGTATCTTGCTCTCCTTGCCACGGGAAATTTCGAGTGCTTGGGCTGACTATCAGTTATACAAGTGAGTATTAGTCAACAACAACAAGAGCACTGCGTTTGCACTTCTCAGAGCACTCCAAAGTGATACAAGCTGAAAATAATATATAGCGCTTGCTTCTTTCATTGTAGCAAAATCTAATGGCCATTTCACAATTGCTTCGCTTGGAAGGAGAAAAAGACAAGCCTTTTTGTTAAGCACTTCAGGGAGGTTAACGCTTTATTTCGTATCATTGTTAAGAATGGACCGCCACTTGAGTTGTCGGTAGTTATACTCAGATTGCTTTCTTTAGTGTTAAAGAGAAAGGGCCATTCAAACTACACAGAAAAAGCAAAATAGTTTCAAGCATGAGCTACTTACGCTTATTACAATATGAGTGCCAATTTCATTAAGGAAAGGCAATGTTACTTGCGTGATATATAATTTCATTTGATATAACTCTGAAAATTATCTCAAAGTATTTAAATTAATTAAGACTCCGATAATTGTACTGCAGAGAATGTTAGAATTTTTGCAAACTACAAGACAGCACCTGTACTTGCTTTGATTATTTTAAGCTGATCAGGATTGAAATTTGGCCTAATTTTCAGAATTATTTCAAAATACTAAACTGTTTTTATGTTGGTAAATATACCGAAAGAGGACACAAGAAAGGTAGGTTTAAGTAACAATCTCGCTTGACATCATGAAACCCGTCATTCTGACGGATTTCGGACATCATGAGCGAAATTTTAAAAGTCATTAGCCCAAAGGGCCGTTACCCCAAATGGGATATTAGTTTTGAAAGGCATTATGCGTCGGCTAACTATAAATGTGCGTTTCACTTTTGAAATTGTTGCTACAAAATATTATCGCCCTGCATTATATTTAAAAAGATTAAATAATGAAGAATTTGCATGAGTGTATGTTTCTCGCATTGCGAAAAAATGATGGTACCTAGAGACATCAAATTTTGAATAACGTAGTTCAACTGAACATGGGCACCTTGAAGTCCGAATTTGGAATCTGGAATTTGTTTTATTGTCCATTTCATATTTTATAAAATTTTATCGAATTTTTGACTAACAAATTCTCCGATTTAAAAGCAAGCAATGGCAACACTGTACGAGGAGGTAAAATTATCTCTAAGGCGCCACACTGTCTATCTGAAATTCTAAAAATATGCTGTTAATAAATATTTTTAGCTCAAATGCTTTCGAAACGTGTAGATGCGTGTAAATGAAAAAAACGACCGCTTAATATAAAATGCGAAAGCTTTCAGATTTTTTTATTATTAATGTTTCGTGCGTTAAATTTTTATATTTTTACAGTTTTCTAATTTATGCTGATGATTATCGATGCAATGAGACGAAAACATACCCAGACTTATTCCCCGATATTTTCATATTTCGAGAGCATTTCAGCTAACGCTGCATTCTGTTAAAAATATTCAAAAACAGCGTATTCTTAGAATTTCCGATAGACAGTCTCGCAAACTGTGGAGGTAAAATGTTTTTTTCCTCTTGCAGTGTTGCCATGGCTCGTTTTGAAATCGTTAAGTTTGTTAATAAAAAATTCGTTAAAGTTGCGCAAAATGTGAAATAGAGAACAAAACAAATTTGGGCTTCCAAGATGCGAGAAACATACATACACTTAATGCAGATTCTTCATTATTTAGTTTCTTTAAATATTATACAGAACGAGTATATTTGGTGGCAACAATCTGAAAAGTGAGCCGGACGTTTAAAGTGATTCGACGAAAAATGCCATTTCGAGATTAATAGCTGTTCTTTGCTAATGCCAATTTGGGCTAAAAAACAAGAAGTGCCTTTCAAAATTGGAAGTAATATAATATTTCGAAAATGCTCAACATGTCCGAGTTGAGCTTCTCAGAAAAATTTAAGACTTATAACAAAAGCTTTCAGATAACGGACATGAGACGTTTGCTGATTTGAATCTTAAAAACTTTGTACCCTTTTCTCAAATTCTCTCTAAAAATATTCTAGCACAAGCATTACTTTTACGTTATGTTACGCCCATCATAAATTAAAAGCATTATAAATGACACTGATTGCACTTAAAACAACTTTGAGTTCCTAAATAACTCGAGACGAGATTCATTTATAATACGACAAATGGCAAATCCTTGACTTTAATTGACTTACCAAAGAAATATGGTTTCCTCTTCAAACATGTTTAACCCGGATTATATAATTTATTCAAACGTTAAAAATTAATTCATTTCACGCAACGATGACACTTTTTAAAAAATCTCTCTTCCCTCGCCGATGGAGAAACGAAGTGAAAGGATTTTACCAACCAGACACGGGACGTGATTAAAATAAATTAGCATCTCTAACGAGAAATGGCATAACCCATGAATAATTCCAGTCCACAGATCCATTTAAACTCGGAAAGTAGTCCAGCCCAGTGGATAACTTGATCATCTATGGTACATAACACCCTAATGACATTTTAAGTGGCCTGGCTTTCCAAAACTCGACAACACCCTACCCGTCACCATGCATAAAAGAAGTGCTTCCAAGGAGGTTACATCGTCATTATCTTCCGAGTGAGTTTTCGGTCAGAGGTCAAATGTGTTGCTTCGAAATGATGCTTAAAAATAATCGATATGGAGAAGGGGCAGGGGGCACACAAGTATGTTCTTCTCACCGTTTTCTGCTCAACAAAATGAAAGGTCTGGGAGATGAAACTTGCAATTAACTTCTGTTGGGAAACAAAATGAAGAATGCAGAACAATTGAAACGGTTTCCGGATTAGAAACGCCCTGCAATGTCTCGTGTTGCGTAGGTTGGATTAGTTACCTCGTATCCTTAAAATATATCGAGAAAGTGTGCTTATTTTTCCAAATGGCACTCGAGAATTTCAGATTAGTTATGTTCTATCATTAATATGTATTGTTACAAATTTTGTACATAGATAGATGATCTGAGTGCAATTACATAAAAAATTGTCGTGTATTTTTCTGTTTATTGTAACATGAAATATTTAGAGAAGCGAAGCTACCAGAAAAGTAAGAATACACGGGTAAGTCTATTTAACATTAAGTGAATGGCTGTCTCATTAAATTGCCAAGATATCGCCAAACTGGCAAAGGTTTTGGCCACAAATTTTGTTGCCAAATTTGGTGATTCGTGCCTTACAAAATTTTTTACTGGGAAAAATTTTAATTCTAAACAGGATGAAACACAATGAACTTTCAAGTTTTTTGGCATCAAAAGCAGAGTCTTTCTACAGCAATGGCACAAAAAGGCTGCCTGTAAGATGGAGAGACATAGTAGATAATAGAGGAAAATATATAATTGATTAAAATGTTAAATTGTGTTTTTTTATATCATTTAAAAATTTACCAAAAATGCGCACGAATGTATGGACTGACCCAATATATATACACCTCTTCATCCAGGCATATTGCAATAAAAAAGATAGGTGCACAACTAGATGTTACAGCAGTCAGATATACAAAATTTTAATGTTCTATGGGTTATCGCTTTTGAGTTTGCGAGATACGTTTTATGCACATACGTAATGTATAGATACATATATACATACGTACGTGCAGAGACGTACAAAAAATGCGTGCGAGACAAATTTTAAGAGAACGCTATGCCGGAAAAGTAAGAATACAGGGACACGTGCATTTAACATTGAGTAAATGGGTATCTTGGTAATTTGTACTGAAATTGAATAAATGTAATTGACCACTATGTTAGCTGTAACAGTAATTCCACCCTCGCATTTCAAGTAATTTCGAGACGCAGAAAGTACTAGAAATATCTCGCGGCCGGTTGAAAAGTATTAAAGGCCGAAGCGAGAGCATTTGCTATCAGTTGTTTAGTTAGCTGCTGTTGTTATAGTCGCGAGATCGGATTAGCTTTCTTTAGACGCGCTTTGCATTGCTTTGTGTTTAACATTCTTCGAAGTTTGAAGTATAACTATTGATTATACTGTGTGATGCTGTGAACACTTGTACGATTATTTCTGTGGAAAATTCCAGAGTTCTGAAATATTTCTTTTGATAAAAATAAATTTTTATTAATATATTATCGGACTTGCGCATTCAACCTATTACGAACTCGTTTATTTCGTACAAGGAGTGTACAACAGTTTCTTACTGGTGAAGCTTATTTCATGCAGATTTTCTTCACGTATTGCTATTCATTAACTTCCACTTGGAACTCTGAATACAAACTTCCTTGCAGTAGAGAGGCCTAATTCACAAGAGCATTACCGCCCATTTCGTACAAAAAGCAATTAAGAATTTGTTTCGCTTAAAGCGTGAACGACAATGTCACTGAACTTTGTCACTTAACTATGGTAACTGTGACAAATATGGCAGTTAGGACAGGATACTTGACGTTTAACGGTTTCTACAGCCACAATCATCACGAGTGTAGAAAGAATTAAAGAATGTAAGGAATACGTCTCCAATAAATTATTATTACGCATAATAATTAAATTTATTCTTTTCTTAATTCAATAAAAAAAGATTAGTCTATTACGTAATTTATATTTTAATTTTGTAATTTATATTTATTCCTATGACAGCTAAATAATCGTAAGAATTTACTGCTGGCAATCACCTAATTTTTTGCACATTCCCATTTGCGGAATGACAGAGGTAGTTGCGCACTACTTTTGTACCACTGAATCGAATATTCTGTAGAAAATCCAATTATATATAGTTGTTGGATAGTAAAAGTTTGATAGTACAGGTATAAATACTATAACTCTGGATGGTTTGGTTTAGTTGATTGGGGCAAAGCACATTAGAGCTATCTATCTAAGGGTAGGGGTCTACTATCTGTGTGTATGTGCGTGACGATTTTTCTTCCACTACAACTTTTATATGAAACATCCCAAAACTTCTGTTTTCCATAGTTAAACTTTATGCATTCATATAAAGAGTTGCTTGATATAAAGAGATGATTATATTTAGATGACAATCGGAAGTAGTACTTTACATGAAGCCCATAGCAGGAATCAAACCCAACCCAGGTCGGAACCACCAGAGTTCAGCAATTTTATCGCTCGGCCGCTGGTGGGCTCCCAAAGGCAAGGGGAAAGAAAGCGAGCCATGCGCTAAATAAGCAGTAGAAATCAATGCAGTATATTGGATTTGCTACAGATTATTCGATTCAGTGGTACAAAAGTAGTGCGCAATTACCACTGTCCTTCCGCAAATGGGAATGTGCAAAAAATTAGGCGATTGCCAACAGTAACTGATTTATGTTTTGATAAAAATATTCAAGTAATTTTTTTTATTACGTAAGTTTGGTTCATTTCATTATCGCAAAGCACGCAAGAGCTATCTGCGTAAGGATAGGAATGCTTTCTTGGAGGACGTTCAAATGGAAACCGGTTCGTATACACTTTACAGGTCGCAACTACCAGTGTTAGCGACTTTACCGCTCGGCAGCTGGTGAACTTAATTTACGGACGTAAGAAAAACCTATTTCCAAAATAAAAGTTTATTCAAATAACAAATTAGGGCAAAGCAGAAGGGCTAATACTGTTAAGTGATTTTAGCATTAGGCTACTAGTGGTCTTGATGGAGACGTCAAAAACGTTGCAACAGCAAACGACGTCAAAAACGTTGCATAAACGTTGTATACAAAAGCTATGTTTCTGAGGGAAGGGATGACTTCGTGGACGATCTTTTAAGGGAAGCTGGCTCGTATTCACGTTGGAAGCTGAAGAAAAACGCAGGGAAAATTGATGGATATTTCTGCTTCTGGCATGGTTTAGGTAGAAGATTTTGCACATTGTTTTAATGTCAACAATGATATTAATGCATTTTTCAAGTTCTGGGACATTCTGACAAATTCTGAGTGACAATGCAAAATTTTTTATTTGACACAATTTAGGCCAAAGATACGAACATCGTTTCCTCGCACAGTCGCGTTCATACAGACTATATCTCACGTTTCGCTCTAAAGAAGCTCATTTATCGTTAAGTATGAGGATAGTGACGGATTTTTTTATCTTCTTTCCGTTTTTCTCGATTCTTTGCCGGAAGAACCTACTAATAAAATTGGAGTGACAGCCATTCTTCTTCATCTGGCGATGATAATTTTGATTTACGAGCTGGCAACGCTGTCTTAAAACTCGACGTTGTCTGCAAGTCGTGATCTGTTTATCTTCCCAGGCAAATGGCGATACCGTAGATACTACTTGTCGCCTTGTGATTTCGACGCTTAGAAGATAATTCAGATCTTTTTTTAATCTCCGCTGACGGGCACTGGAGGCATCAGAAAAGACGTTCCATTTATCAATAAAGAAGGGAAGTATTCGCTAGCAGAAATAAATTTGGAAGGAAGTTTCCACTGTCGTTGGAATTATTCAAGGTCATAGGTTGCTCACCACTTTACGGCTGCAGATGTTTTGGGTATTGTTGCTAATCGCAACCAATGAAATTTTGCGTCTTGGAGTAAGACGTTCTTGAAAGCCCAAAAGGGCTATTAATTTCGTTTTGGTATTTTGCGTTGAAAACTTTACATGTCTGTTCACTTTTCAAATTGTTGCCATCCAGTATTATCGCCCAATATTATATTTAAATAAATTAAATAATGAAGAATCTGCATGAATCTATGTATGTTTCTCGCATTGTAATAAAACAAGGGTACCTAGAGCCATCCAGATTTGAATAATGTAATCTTCCATAGAATATAATTCTACGGAATTTGTGGAAGTCCTAATCTGAATTTGAAATTTGTTTTATTATGGATTTCATATTTTGTAACATTTCAATGAATTTTTGATTAACAAACTCCACGATTTCAAAGCGAACAATGGCAACAGTGCACGGTAAAAAAAAAAAAAAAATCTCCAGAGCGCGAGACCATATATTGGAAATTCTAAACATATGCTCATTTAAAAATTATTTTGCGATATTGCTGATGAATTGAATTTTATGGTTTAAGTACGAAGACCATGATATTTAATAAATAAAGGTAACACACAAAACATTTTTAAATTACTCCCAAAGGGCCTTTTTTTTACATTTTTTATGGGTTACCTTTATTTATTAAATATCATGTTCTTCACACTTAAACCATAAAATTCAATTCATCAGAAATATTGCAAAATAATTAAAAAAGAGCATAAAATTTCCGTCTTTATGAAAAACTCATAAATGCTTTAAAAATATGAAATAGATAATATAACAAATTCCAAATTTGGGCTTCCAGATGCCCACATTCGGGTGGAGGACTACGTTATTCAGAATATGATGGCTCTAGGAACCGTTGTTTTATCCCAATGCGAGAAACTTATATTTGTGCAGATTCTTCATTATTTAATTTCTTTAAATATAAAACAAAGCTCTAATATTCGGTGGCAGCAGTTAGAAGAGTGAACCGACATTTATCATGAAACAACGCAAAATGCGAAAGCGAAATTAATAGTCCTTGTGGACAAATTGCCCCTTTGGACATAATATAAAATCTGAAAACATTGATTTTGTTTTTAAAAATACTTTATAACATAAAAATAGTATTGTACTAGTTTAATATTTTGACGAAATGAAAAATGTAAGAGATTTGTATTGTCATGCGTAAATCTATTATATAGTCTAACTCAGTGGCGTAGCGAGGGGGTCTGTCATGCCCCGGGCGGCGCTCAGAAAGCTGCGTCAATTGGTTTTCAAGATTTTTCTGGAAATTTCAATTTTTATTTTGATCGATTTCTCGGAAATATATTTTAAATCAATAATTATTTTAATGTAATTAATTATTTCCTTTGTTGATTTGTCAGATAAAATATGTTACAAATGTTTATACCGATAAGCAGTTAACTTCCCATTAAATTAAAAAAAAAACCGTTCTCGTATTTTATTCTTCAATTAAACGCAGTGATTATTTCTGTATCGTTTTTACGTTATTCAAAACTGGATGGCTTTAGGTATCGTTGTTTTATCCCAATGCGAGAAACATACATACATTTATGCAGATTTTTCATTATTTAATTTCTTCAAATATAATGCAGGACTCTAACATTGGGTGGCAACAGATTGAAAAGTGAAAAGGACATTTATAGTGAACCAACGCAAAACTGCAAAACATAAGACAGGGCAATAATTTTGGGTGGCAAGAGTTTAAAAAGGGAAACGGACATTCAGAGTGATTCGACGCAAAATCGCGAAACGAAAACAATAGTCCCTCAGGGACAAAGCCCCTTTGGACTAAAAAAAACTTTGCCATTTTTAAACGTTTTTCGGAAAAAAAATCATGGAATTGTAGAGGCGCGTAACCAAACGGCCTTTTCGGTGACGAGAAATGATGCAAGCCATGCATTATGAAACGAAATATTACCTTGCCCCCCAACCAGAATGTTCTCTTTCAGATGTTATATGAATGGTTTGAAATAAATCAAGGTAAGATGTCTACAGGAAGTTTTATGCAACCTCAACAACCTTAACAGGTATCAAAGTTATAAAAAAATATTTCCAAAACACTAGCTCGCCAGAAGGATTTTGATCACCGCGGGGATACACAAAATGACTCAAACTCTTTCTCAACAGATTATTATTCCATAGCATTGAATGAAATAATTCATTTTTATTTCTGAACGCCGAAGAAAAAATGATAAGTTTTAGAATATTTCTTTTTCTCTGTAACTCATGCAACGGCCGCAAAACTTCGAGGCAAAGGTTTCT
Source organism: Stegodyphus dumicola (assembly GCF_044657685.1). NCBI lineage: Eukaryota > Metazoa > Arthropoda > Arachnida > Araneae > Eresidae > Stegodyphus > Stegodyphus dumicola. The sequence goes on along the minus strand of NC_140773.1, from coordinate 222,096,816 downwards.
GCGGCAGAGAGAAAATTATATGGATATATCTGATGCGGACACCAAATGACTTCCTTGTACAGAATATTAAATTATACGCATTTTTTCCTGCATTTCATTTAAACTTATTTCTTCGAAATCCATTAGAGATAGATTTCTCATAGAAATAATTAAATTCTCAATTCGCGGCAAGACAAAAATACATAAAACATCATATCTTCACAAAAAATTGTAAAAACATAAAAAACCAGATAAAACAATTTAAAAAAATTACAATTACAACTAGAGATTCTAGGCAAAAGTAAGCCATTCGGCCAACAGGTAAGAAGGCAGATTTTTCGGTGCACGAAACTGAAAGCTTACTTTTGGTCCCACTCGGCAAAAAGACACGGAAGGTGCAGAAAACTGACTTAATTCATTATTCTGATTCATTATTCTAAGTTTCAAATGTAAACAAATATGGCTGATATGCTAAAAAAAATTAAGCATAGCCGCACTTATACAAGTTTTAAATTATGGATAATTCTACAATTGTTGCATGCTGATTAACTAAAGGTATAAAAACATTAACCGGAACATAAAAACAACATAACTGAATCATTTTCAATGCAATAAACGCACAATTTATCAACATATAAGAATACAAAAATTGAGCTCACCGAGCAGAGTTACAGAGTGGGTGCGGCCGATTGTAACAAAAAATAGAGGTGCACAACTACATGTTCTAGCAGTCGTAAATACAAAATTTCCACGTTCTGAAGTTACTTGTTTTTGAGTTATGCTAGATATATACATTCGTACGTACAGACGCCACGAAAATATCTCTTCTGAACCATTTTAAATTAGTTTTATAATTCATTTTGGGAAAAAGAATCCTTTATTCTCTCCTTACGTACAGATGTCGGGCAAAAACATCGTTTAAATTGCATTCGATAGCAGTCAAAATGCGTATTTTCGTTGAAATATGATACTCAGGAAGTTTCGGGATTGCAATACTTCCTTTATTTCTTACAAGGAAGTAAAAATGGCTTGGTGTTTCTGGACATAAATATAGTTAAATTAAGTGCCACTGCGCTGCAACAGGTTTTTGGACAGAAAATGAAACAAGCCCCATCATGCTGCTTTTTTTCGACATATGCTAAGATAAGCGCCATCACACCTCCTCATTCGTTTCGACAAGACTGTTTACAATACTCTGCGATTCAAAAGGTTAAAAAATACTGTAAGCCTTTTGAAATGTCTATAGAGTTTAATTATCATCGTGTAACAGCAGTTTCGCAACAACGTCCACTTGTTAGGACATTTTTGGTTCTTGCGTATTATCGTCGACCGTGAAACCATCCTCAAGCAGAGCGATTTAGAGCCAGTAATGTGCTTTTATCTGACCGATTCTAGAGCCCCCAGCAACCGAGCGGTAAAGTCGCTGGACACTGGTAATTCCGATCTGGGTTCGATTGCAGGTGAACGGGCTGCCTGCATGTTCGTTTTCGTGGCTTTTTCTATTGCGTAAGTGTATACGAGCCAGTTTTCCTTAAAAAGCCCTCCCATTTGGCCGATAGCCCTAGTGTGATTTGCTGTAATCACTATAAACCAAACTGATTCTCGATAAGACACGTTTTGTTTTTATGAAGAACGATAATATAAATGAACCGTTTTTGTTGCATTTTTCTTGGATTTAAAAAAAAAAAAAAAATTGAAATTCGGGACTAGCCTTCTACAGAACAGCAAGCAATGGACAAGTTTCAAAATTATGGGATCGGACCATCAAAAAAAGTCAAGTTTACGAAATTCTGAAGAGACAAATAGTCACTATCGACATCTTTCATATTTAGAGTAATAGAAGGGAACCTTATTCAGAAAAACATGAAGATATTTGTCACTGTATGTGAACTTTTTTTTTTTTTTTGTTTATTACGGTAAAGCTCTCATATGCGTAAGAGGAGACATCTCCGTCCACCCGTTTATAAGCGAAAATGCCTCTTATATGCGGAGAAAACCACAAGAACATGCATTCAGCCAGCTCATTTGTTGGGATTCGAACCCCGGACCGAATTACCAGTGTTCAGCGACGTCATTACATGGCGTTCAGTTTATAAAATACTGGTTGTATTGAAACACTGGACGAACCAGAGACTTGCGATTTCTTTTACAGAATTTTAGACTGATAGAGTATAACTTATTTTTCTACTTTTTCCTGGAATAATAATAATAAAAAAAAAATTCTTACACACATTACAGCTTAGAAAATCCATGTTAAAACAAGCCATATATTCAATTTCATCTGGTAAGTATTTAAAAAAAATGGATGAAGCACTTCATTTTGGAGGTAAAAGAGGAAGAAAAAAAAAAAAGCATTAAAATGTAATTTAATTCACATCTCTTCACTGATTTATTAACGTAGCTGTTACAAAACAACTTGCACAAAGAAAAAGAAAAAATGCTTTGAGATTTCGCAGCCCGTAACCGGTTCTTTACATGCGATTATGAAAGAGTTAAAAAGGACGCTGATAACACTTTTTGATGGCTCAACACACATCAGTTTAATCTACCACAACGAATGGAATTTTAATGAATGAAAAGCCCGTTTTGTGGTGGAATATCTCCCTTTTTATGTACGCCACCGCAAATCGGAAATGCCTGTTTAATTTGCAGCGACAAGAAGCGCTCTTTCCATGTTGATAGCGGCAGCAATGACAGGTCCGTCATTACTCGCCGCGCAAGTAGATTGAAAAGGTCAAGAGGTGCCAATTTATTTTACGTCTTCAAACGTATCGGATACGGTTATACTGCACGCTTGGCATCTGATATGAATGAATCGCTGCATATTCAAAGTATATGGTTGCAACCTTTTTTGTTAATCATAAAAAGGTGATATTGAACGCATGTTTTCGCTTTAGCAAGGCAAGAAAGGGAATGAATTGTACGTAGTGCACTGCTTCTGTTCTTTGAAGAACATGGGAAAATATTATTTCTTTCAGGAAACATGATTTCACACTCAAGACGTCTTTTCAAGAGTCCCCACTGAAATTTATAATTCAAAGAGATGCAATTAATTAACCTGCTCGAGATGATATTCCCAAGAATGTTCTGACATGATATGCTCATTTTCCTATATGGCATGATAAAAATTATTTAGTCAATTACGAATGGATTAGAGGTTATGGAATAAGAAAGAAAGAAAGAAGAAAAAGACAATTAGAAATTTTCAGTTCTAGAGACATTTGGTTATTTCGAAGCAGGAAAGATGAAAAATGCCCTCGCCGGGACTCGAACCGCGGACCTCTTGAATACGCGTCGAGCGTGCTGACCACTACACCGCGAAGGCATGCTAAAGAGACGGGAGAAATGCATTATATATTCTCCCTTTTAATGGGAAACTGGGGATTAGGGGTCCCAATCGCCAAATCCTGTTGGTGGAGAATCATCATACATCAACTTTTTTTAGCTCAAGCACCACTGTACAGACATTAGTTTTTTTTTTTTAAAGCAGGAGAGATGAGAAATGAGCACTGCCTTCGCCGGGACTCGAACCACAGACTCTCGAAGAGAAATACCTTATATACTTCCCCTTTTAGAGGGCTACTCGGGATTAGGGGTGGAGAATCATTATCCACCACATTTTTTTTTTTTAGTTCGGGCACCACTGCAGAGACATTAGATATTATTTGAAAGCAGGAGAGATGAAAAATCAGTAGTGACTTCGCCGGGAATCGAACCACGGACCTCTCGAATACTCGCCGAGTGTACTGACCGCTACACGTACAGCTGGCACTTAGTGAAGTGTACCCTACACAGTAACTGGCGAATATTACTTAATTCATTATTACAATTTTATAAATGAATTTAAATTGGAACAAATCTTCTGCTTATAGATCTACAACAAACGCTGTTTAATGTCATGCACGTTTGACTACGGCTATTTTGAACATTAAATGATGAGAAGAAATATTCAAAACAGCAGTGGAATTTAAATTAATAAATCTAGAAACACAGAAATGCGTACATTCACGTAATTTTAATTAGGAAAATTCAAAATTCGTTTATGAACATTTATAATATTTTTTACGTACAATCTTATAAAACTTCTACGTTCGTGAGCATTTTTAAGTTCATTTATAAGCTATTCATAATGTTTCTGGAAATAATGTAATCGAAGTTGTAACCTTAATCCTAATACTTAGTATGTTCTATGATATACATATATGCGCATTTGTAGGTAATTCGCTACTTCTTCATCATTACAATCTTCAGAAATTTTATCACATGATGCGCTTGGATTTGTTTCAGAAAGCAACTCACTGATATCTGCTTTTGTCATTACTGTTGCAATTTCAATTGTTTCATTAATCCTCTGAGCGGTACGGATTTTTGGATCTGTCATGAAGACCTGTAATTTATGCAGCATTTATTAGGTAAATTCATATAGTTACTTATTTTAGCCTCTATTTCCATAAACTTACATTCATTAAGACTACATTTACATTATTAAAGAAAGTAAGAAAAAATCTTTAGTTATAATCCAATATGTATCGAGTGACAAAAAATCTCATGACCGGATACAGCCGGTCATGCCGCTTTAATATCCACCCGTGGGTTAAATTCCTCAAAATTCATGTTAATAAGAAATATGGCAGTTCAATTACAATTATTCAGTTACAATACGCAATAGTCATACAGAAATATCACCAAAATATCGCCAAGTGAAGAGACTTTTGGCGATTTCTCGCCAAACTGAGCGACAAAAATTCATCGCTCAAACATGCGTATTTCGCCAATTTACAGAGATAACCCTTTATTCAATTAAGACAACAATAACACGCCGAGCAAATATTAATTCAGAAGTCAAACAACAAAATTCAGCGTTATATTTTCTAATTTCCACAGGACTAGTTTCGATGGTTTTACCGAACCACCACCGTCAGCTGCAAAAGTGCAAATGAACGAGACAGGATATAATGATCAGATAAGATAAGAAGGCCTGGACAGAAAATAATCTAGTGGCGCCATTTGTTCATGAAACCAGAACTAAAACATAATTTCTTTAAAGACCGAAGGCAAAGATGGATTGGAATTAGGATCGTTAACTAGAACAGAAAGAATTTTTTGAATGTGAAATGCCTCTAGAAAATCCAGTTCTCCAATGGAAGATGTTTTTTTAATAATTTTGGCAGCAGAAAAATTGAAAGTATGATTTTCGGACCAACAATGTTGGGCAACAGAAGACTTCTGCGTTTCCTTTTTCCTAACATATGCCTCATGTTCCTTGACGCGAAATTTTAAGGCTCTCTTAGTTTGGCCAATGTAAATTAAACCACACTGGCAAGGAATCCTATAAAATATAGAACTAAATTATTTAAAAGCAATAGCTGTTGACAGGGGCTTTTCACCCAACATTATTAATCAAGCAGTTAAAAAATTCTCATCTCAACACACTAAAAGGCACACTCTTGTTATAGGAGATTATAAAAATTCTGTTGTAAGAAGGGAATGTTGTAATAGGAGATTATAAAAATTCTGTTGTCATTCCCTTCTTTCCATCAGTTAGCTATAAAGTTGCACATATTTTGCAGAAATTTAACTTTCGGGTCGTTTATTCTCCCATCAATAAAATTCCCAGTTCCATACTCAAGGACCCCATTCCGGATATGAATTCCTGGGGTATTCATAGGATTCCTATAAACACTTTAACACATAATTCAATTCATAGAAAAATTATTTATTTAATTATTAGTTCAAACAGGCTTTGTCCCTGAAGGACTATTGTTTTCGTTTTGCGATTTTGCGTTGAATCACTATAAATGTCCGTTTCACTTTTCAAACTGTTGCCACCCAATGTTAGAATCCTGCATTATATTTGAAGAAATTAAATAATGAAAAATCTGCATAAATGTATGTTTATTTCTCGCATTGTGATAAAACAACGGTATATAGAGCCATCGAATTTCGAATGACGTAATCCTACTGTGAATATGGCCATGTGGAAGCCCAAATTTGAAATTTGGAATTTGTTTTATAATCGATTTCATATTTTGTAAAAGTTTAACGAATTTTTTAGTAGTAAACTCAAACGATTTGAAAGCGAGCAATGGCAACACTCTACGGGAAAAAGAACCTTTTTATCTCCAGCGCACGGAACTGTGTATTGGAAATTCTAAAGATATTCACATTTTAAAATTATTTTCTGATATTGCCGTTGAATTGAATTTTATGGTTTAAGTGTGAAGAACATGATACTTAAAAAATAAAAGTTACACAAACACACACATGTTAGAATAACGCCCATTTGGGAATAATGTAAAATCTAAAGGCTTTCAGATTTTACTTTACTTTCAGATTTTTTTTAATTAACTTTTTTTTCGCTGAAGGACATTCTCATCCCTGCATTAAAAGTCTGCTATAAAATTTCACAATTTTCTGATCAGTGGTTTCGCATGTAGGCAGCTTTGAAATAGGGTTAATTATAGATACACTGTATTATTACAAACAGGCGGCATTTTTCAAATTCAACATCCGAATGACAATGTTAACCGCGATCATATTAAGCGGCCTCTTCTGTACTATCCTTGAAACTGACTTTAGCCCGAAAATATCAATCCAGTCACGATCCAGCAAAGGAAAGAAAAACATACCTCAACGCAAAAGCATAAACGCTATCAACACTGCAGCCATTAAAATCACTTCTAACCACGAGTTAGCTCACTCCTCCCTTACCGAACCGTCTATACGCGACCCGGATGCAAGTTGAAGAAACTTCGAAAATGCATGCATATTGCATGGGGTCAACGTGATCGATAGTTGTTCTATTATAACTACATCGTGTTTATTTGATTTCAGAGTGGATTCGATGGATGCCATTGATGCGGGGGGGGGTTAAGATACCAAACAAGAGAGCATTGTGAGTTAAACAGAGTCGTTATTCTGACGCACCAATATGAATAAGGTTTCGTTTATGCCTTGTTTCATAACCAGTTTATCACAAAGATAAGCATTTTGAGAAAGAAAATAAGAACCAGTAATCAAAATAAACACTTCATCATTAATCAAATAAAATTCTCTTATATTTCATCGGCCTTTGAGTGGCGGAATGCATGTATGTCTGCATGAGAAGGTTTCTTTATTTTATTTTAAGCGAGGTGGTGTTAAGCTAAAGCTAAATTTGCATCAAATTATGGTTAAGAATTGATCTTTTTAATCCTGTATAGTCCAAAGTATCATTTTCGTGCGTCTTAAAACACTATGAATTAAGAATTCAGATTGCAGAATGCGCCTACTGTAGCAGAGCTCCAGTCAAAGACGCGGAAGCTCTATTTACACGATTCTCGAATGACTCGAAGCTTTGAAATACTAGTTGTTCGTCCCAGCGTCAAATTCGGATGACTAAAAACGACGTGGCTGCCTGGAAGCTTCTTTTTTCCCCTCATGAACAGAGCTACATAGCGAATTTCTTTTTCCAAATTTCAGGACATTTTCTAAGATTTATTTCAAGAAAAAGTGGAATTAAATTCGTGATTCTCGAAATTTTCCTATTATTTAAAAAAATTCTTTAATAATTATTAGACTAAATTTCTTCTATTTTTCAAAATTTCAGGACATTTTCTAAGATTTATTTCAAGAAAAAGTGGAATTAAATTCGTGATTCTCGAAATTTTCCTATTATTTAAAAAAATTCTTTAGTAATTATTAGCCTAAATTTCTTCTATTTTCTAAATTTCATTTTCTAAGATTTATTTCAAGAAAAAGTGGAATTAAATTCGTGATTCTCGAAATTTTACTATTATTTAAAAAAATTCTTTAGTAATTATTAGTCTAAATTTCTTCTATTTTTCCAAATTTCAGGACATTTTCTAAGATTTATTTCAAGAAAAAGTGGAATTAAATTCGTGATTCTCGAAATTTTCCTATTATTTAAAAAAAATCTTTAGTAATTATTAGCCTAATTTTAGCCCAAAGTGGCGTAAGACCCAAAGAGCTATTAGTCTCAAAACGGCATTTTGCGTCGTTTCAATTTCTGCGTTGGTTCACGCTTCAAACTGTTACCACCAAATAATATCGCCATGTATTATATTTAAAGAAACTAAATAATGAAGGATCTGCATGAATGTATGAACACTTCTCGCAATTTGAGAAAATAACGGTACCTAGAGCCGTCCAATTTTGAATAACGTAGTCCTCCAACGGAACACTGGCCACTAGGAAGCCAGAATTTTGATTTCATATCTTGTAAAACTCTTTTTGAAAAAATGAATTTTTGATTAACAGACGCAACGATTTCAAAGCGATTAATGGCAACACTGTACGAGGAAAAGAATTATCTCCAACTCGTGAGACTGTGTATCGGAAATTCTAAAGATATGCTCATTTTAAAATTATTTTGCCATATTGCTGTTGAATTGAATTTTGTGTGTTTTAAGTGCGAAGAACATGATATTTAGTAAATAAAGATAACAGGCAAAACGTTTAAAAATGTCCTTTCGGGACTAATATAAAATCTTAAGGCTTTCAGATTTCCCTTTTTTTATATTTAAATAATTTTTAGGCTACTTTTTCTTCGAATTACAGCACAAATATGCTGCAAAATAATCCTCTTCAAAAATCAAAACCGAAACTCTGAATCATCTCCTATTTTTCTGGACTTCTGAAATCATAAAACTCGTTTTTCGAAGTTGCATAAAGCCTATTTTCGTTGCCCGTGAACTTAGTGACAAACGACTTTTTGCTAAAAATACGTCGCTAAATGAAGAAAGTCCAAACATGTGCATTATAATATATAAAAACATTACTACGACCTAAAATAACGGGTTCAATACGTTTAGTAAATCTGGTTTGCTTATAAGTCTGAATAAAAAATGTATAAAAAAATGTTTACTTAGTTACGTACTAACTACTTGTATTATTGCTTCTTTTCTGGTAGATATCTCGCTGAAATACTAACTTAAATAAATCCTCGACGCGAAAGTTTCCAAAATTTTCATATTATCCAATCATGGCACTGTGAATTTTTTTCCCTAGCTATTAAACACCTGTCTTTATCACGTAAGACGTAAGTTGTCTAAGTAATGTTCACGTCACACACAAAGATCGGTTTTCCTTAGTAAGTCTTCGATGAAGGCATTCCTCTGCGATTTGATCTGAGTTTAAAATCTCTGTCAAAACAAAACTATTTCATGGTTCACAATATGAATGCAATTCAGTTTTACGTGAAAATTCCTCCCCAAAAGCATTCCTATAGTTAATAAAATAGCCATCAGGTGCCTTAAGATAATCGTAATCCCAATTCAGGCCCCCAAGATCCGAGCGTTCCAGTCACTAAACACATGTAGTTCGGTCCGGGGTTCGAGACCCGGCGAACGGGCTGGCTGCATGGATTTTCTTGCGGTTTTTCCGATGTGTAACCTGAATACGAGTCAGTTTCCCTTCGATGGTCTTCCATGAAGGCATTCCTCTCCTTAGGTCGATAAGCACTTTTACGCTTTGACGTAATTAAATAAACCAAACCAACCTAATCCCAGTGCGACGTTTCCCAGAGTTAACTAAACCTATTGTGCTTATCCATCCATGACTAAAGTAACTAAGTACAGTTCAGCTATTTTAAGGCATACAAAAACTAAACAGAAAACGTATTTTAGAATTAACTTTGACAGAAAAACGTGTACCTATTCTTTATTCTTATACTTTTCAAATAAGGTTACGAATTAATAAATACATGTTCCTTAATTATTTAAAACGTGATAGAAAAATCCTTCTGTACTCTGCATTAATCAAACAATCAAAAACTTGTCGAATGTTGCCCCGAAGTACTTGTGTGAATAACTGAATTATCATATTTACTCACGTAATAGTCGCACTTTTTTTGCTAATTTTTCATTGTGAAAGTCTAGGTGCGACTATTATGCGGGGAAATCTACTACATAACATTGTACACTTTTGACGATTTTTTTTTTTTTTGCTTCAAAACGGAACTGTGACTATTACTCGAGTAAATACGGTAATAGCTAAAATTCTACTTAAAACTAGAAAAAAAAAAAAAAAGAGGAAATCTGAAAGCTTTTAAAGTTTATATAACGTCCAAAAAAGCGTTTTTTTAACGTTTTGTGCGTTACCTTTATTTATTAAATATCACGTTTTTCGCACTTAAACCACGTAAAATTTAATTCAACAGCAATATCACAAAATATTTAAAAAGAACAGATGTTTAGAGCTTCAGATACACAATCTCGCGTGCTGGAGATAAAAATGGTTTTTTTTTCGTTTAGTGTTGCCATGGCTCGCTTTGTAATCGTTTTAGGTTGTTAGTAAAAATTTGTTAAAGTTTGATAAAATTTGAAATCGATAATAAAACAAATTCTGAATTCAAAATTCGGGCTTTTGAGTGTCGATGTTCGGTTGGAGGTCTACGTTATTCAAAACTGAATGGCGTTGTTTTATCGTAATCCGAGAAACATACATACATTCCAGAAGATTCTTCATTATTTAATTTCTTTAAACATAATACGAGGCGATAACATTCGGTGGCAACAGTTTGAAAAGTGAACCAACGCAGAAAGTGAAACGACGCAAAATGCTGTTTTCAGACTTATAGCCCTTTGGGTCTAACGCCCCTTTTGGCTTAATTCGACAGTATTTTCCTGTTTATCAAATACCCTTACTTCGTTTTAATTAAAGCAACTGAAAATAATACTTCAAAAATAACAGTCTAGTTTAAGTGAATGACTTCCTGACATGCGGAATTTTCCCAGACGTTAAACCAAAGCATTCTACGTGTCGCTGAGACCATTAACTGGAAAATGAAGGCAAAGATTCTTTTTCAAGCCCTTTTTTTATTGGTTATTTAAAAAGAGAGTAAGAACAATAAAGCTTGCCGCTGGAGATTCTACTAAACATTGTTGACAGTGATGCAGATATATTGTGTCCCTCCGCGACACTTGAAAAGTTACACTTTACAGTTACGGTTAAAGTCGTGTGAGGTTCGGCTGAGGAAAAAGGCCTTCATTGTTTAAGTCTTGGGAGGATGAGAAAATATGGGCCAAAAACAAAAGCTTCGAATTCTGGACACTTTCCCATTTACAAGAGACAATGTTACCTAATTAGCCACATACAGTTTTGAGACTATTATTAGAACTAGTTTCGAGAGCTTTATTTATTAATTAAGTTCGAGACTAATTATATTTTACGCTGTAAAGCAGCATGCAAGGATAATTATCATTTAAAGAATTTTTTACGCGACAACTATTTACAGAAGTTTTAGACAGAAATATCAGACAGAAAGACAGACATGTAGACAGGAATAACAGAAGGAATGCATCCTATTTCAAAACCTGTTAGGCAAGTAACGATGATTTTCGATTTTATTTAAATTTTCGATTCTGATTTCGTCAACGATAATTCTTTATTAATTAATAAATGCAAGTTTTTCACAAATTTACGCAATGCTGTTTTGAATAATTAATTTGAAGTTCATAAAGAAGCTTAAAATTATCTTATGACAGTGAAACACTCATGTTCTAAGATAATTTTTGTATTTATGAATTAAATTTAGAGGACTGGTTTTGCTTTGTTTATTTTATTATGGCAAAGCACTCGAGGGCTATCTGCCTAAGATGAGGGATGCCTTCGTAAAGGAATTTCTCAGAGAAACTGGCTCGTATACACATTGCACATGGGGAAATACCGCGAAAACGCCCATGCAGCTAGCCCGTTCGCCGGGGTTTGATTCCCAGACCAAACTACCAGTGTTCAGCGACTTTAGCGGTCGGCTGCTGGTGGGAACTAAATTCGGAGGAAGTACGAATTCAAAATTTTACTAAAACTTTGGACGACCGTTGCCTTTAAAATAGAACTTGACTAGATATTGGATAAGAACTTCTTTTAAACACGTTCTGTGTTCCTTTAGAATGAAAGTAAATGCCTTTTATTCATTTTAATCCAGAAATAAGCAACTTTCACATGCAAATATGTACGTTTTATGTGTATATAGTATATTTCGGTGTATAACGTGCGCCTATAATTTTAAAACTACATTTTTTAGTTTTAGATATATTTGCCGTATAACGCGAACCCTTTTATTTACAAAGAAACCTGAAAGATACCTGCGCGATGCTCGTATCTTTTGAAGTCATTCATTCGAAGATTTTCTCAAGCCTTCGGATCAATGGTATATTGAACTTACAAACAGATAAGGAGAACAATATATATGTATGGTGAAATGCTTGAGACAGTAAATAATTCTGCAAAGAGGGGCGTTGCATTCAGTGCAGGTGTTCACAAGAATGTTATTCTAGGGTTTCGAGAAAAGGGCGATATTACTTGAGGTAGTAATGCACTTCCTACCCAAATGAACTCGCGGAATTAGCAATCAGATGTTTTCTCTTCCTGTAGTCATTGAATCAGTGGTTTTGAAGTGAACATCGAAGGCGAGGAACGAAAAGGAGGCTCCATGAGTCACGCCAGTCTAGGAATAGCGTGTAAGTGGATAATAAAAGCATGGAATGATATTAAACCAGACAATATTCAACTAGATGGAGTAAAAGGTGATTATTTATTTATGGATCAGAATAAGAGTGATGGTAAAGATGAAACAGAATTCGATGATGTACCTTAAGATAATGGAAGACGAAAATGACGAGCGTTTCATGTTATCAGATAAGGACATTTTTTAAGTCTGTAAGGATTGGTTTGGTTTAGGTGGTTACTGCAAAGCCTCAAGGGTTTCCTGCCTAAATGGAGGAATGTCTTCGAGGAAAACTTTCTTAGGGAAACTTGTTCACATACACATTACACATGGGAAAAACTAGGAAAGTCTCCATGCAGGGCCAGCCCGATCGCGAGATTTGAACCTCGGACCGAACTTATAGTGTTCAGCGACTTTACCTTTAGGCCGCTGGCGGGCCGTAGTTCATAAGGAATGTCATTTCTTCTAAAGAAACACTGTTTAGGTACACTGCGGAAAAAAAAGGGGGGAAGTTCTATTTCTCCCGTTCTACTGGACCGATTGACAAAATTCAAATTGCGTTTTTCATGTCTCGAAAGCCGGACTTAAGGATATATATTAGATTTATATATAGCATTGTTCTAACATAGGTATTTTGATACAAAATCGGACTTTTTCTGAAATAACGTAGCATTTTTTTTTTCATATTTCATATATTCTAAGACTCAAATTATGCCTAGATATTAAATTTTCTAAAATTTGGTGTGAAATTTACGGAGAAATTCAATAATTTATAATGGCGCAATTTTTTTCAGTTGGCGCCAAGAATAATTCACTTGGCGAACTTCTTAATATTATGGCAACCTATTTTCATTACCATTCCATTATGCCGGAACGGAAAAAAAAGGCACCTCATTAGTATCTTTTTACATTGTAAATAAGAGGAAAAAAGACACATCGTTCCTACTTTCAAATAATTTAAAAAAAGTGCGTAAACCAGATTTTCGTTATTGTCGCTTTAAACAAATATGTCAAATTTTAAAATGAGCCAATATATAAATTCACGTATATCTTCGGAAATTTTGAATAAAAAGCTCGAATATTTTGCAGGTATGCTTAGAAATACATCTACTTTAAGATGATTGTAAAAATTTGATAGTTCCAATTTTATAATTCAAAATTGTTTTCGAAAAATTATTTAAAAATACAAATTAAAAAAATAAATCATAAAATATGGACGAATTTAATTTGGAATGAATCTAAATTTCGAAATGTGAAAGGAAGAATCAAGTTTAATAAAAAAAAAGAGATATTAATCAATATATACCAAACTTAATTGACACTGAGGAGCTAAAAATTTGACAGCTCATGTTTTAAAAACTATTCGTGGGATTTTTACAAAATTTCGCAGTTTGGCATAATTTGAGTCGTACAATCGAAATATGGAAAAAGAATTGCCATGTCATTTCAGAAAATGTCCGATTTTGTGTCAAAATACCTATGCTAGAACAATGCTATATATAAATCTAATACCTATCATAAGTCGCGCTTTCGAGACATGAAAAACGCAAATTTCGTCAATCGGCCCAATAGAACGAGTGATATAGAAATGAACCCCCCCTTTTTTTTTGCGCAGTGAACATGTAGAAATATAATTTTTGTATGGTCATTTTTCCTTTTTTTTTAAATATCATTTTTATATCCGATAACACACACCCGAAAATTTCAATCCTTCATTTTGGATTAAAACTGCGCGTTATACGCCGGAAAATACAGTAGTTAATACATCACTTAATAATAATAATTAAGCATACGCCGGTAGAATTATATTAAGCTGAACATTTTCTTAATTACCTTGCCTAAACGCTATCTAAGTACTGACATCATCATTTCATTGCATTTCTTTAGTAGTCATATACAGAGGCTTTAGTAGTCATATACATTATTTAAATGACTTTGCTTTGCTATAAAAAATAGTCTGCATGGAGAATTTTTTTATTAACTGCAACAATACTTCTGAAAGTGTAAATTACAGTCTTCTGCTTACTAATTTTGTTTTCAAGCAGAATGGCGCTTTTGAAGAAGCAATGTACAGAAAGCTATGTTTGTGCTCTTTCTGAAGAAAATTATTCGCATCTAGTTATAAAAATGCTGTGAAAGCCCCGATGTTTTGGGTATGTAAAGCAGTGATAGATAATATTGTCAAAAATAAAGGAAAAAAACGTCGAAATTCTACTTCAAAAAGAAAAATAGTTCAAAATACTATAAGGTATTTCTCCCGCCTACTTAGCATGCCTTCGTAGTGTAGTGGTCAGCACGCTCGGCGCGTATTACAGAGATCCCTGGTTCGATTCCCGAGAGGGCATTGCTCATTTTTCATTTCTCCTGCTTTCAAAAATAACCTAATGACTCTACAACACATATCTAAGGAAAAAACGGAATGTTTCGAATCTTGCAAAGGTAAAAAGGTTAATGTTAAAAGAAGGTCATTAAAATCAAAAAGATCAATCGCATAATCATACAAGTGCTCAGTGTCAACGGAAAACAAAGTGATTAATGGTAATTTGAATCTTCAAAAGGCGAAAAAACGTAATGTGCATTATCTTTCTCCAAGTCAAACCGCCGAAAGCAGAACGCTCTGCAGAATTCTGTTTGAGAAACAATTATTCGTCCAAAAGTGAAAAAATGTCACAACCGATGAACTTGGGTATATTTAAATAACCGAAATAAAGAGAGGTCCATTTATTATCATCCAAAGAGAAGAAAAATATCTTAGAACATGTTTCCAAGAATCTAAAGAAAGGTTTACAAAGAGATTTATGATTTTGCTGGTTTTTGATATAACGGCGAACAAAACTTAAAGAGAGTGCAGAAAACTATTAGGGTCAATTTCACATATTATCAGAAACATGTTTTGCCTCTATATCCAATTTTTAAATACGAACTACCTTCTCTTTACTCAGAGTGTCATCAATCAGTAGAATTGCATCAATAAAAAGCCAGCAGTCGTGTGTCAAAATCCACTGTTAATTTCCTGGGAAAAAAATGGAATTAAAAACGGGTATCAAAGCCATACCCTTCACTCATATCCCTACTAAATCTTTCGATGTGTCACACATGCATGTTTGTGCTTTTGGACTTCTAAAAAGCGAATTGTCCAAATGTTCGACCTACAACTCTCTTCGGACTCTGGAAAACTATTTAAAATGAATGGGATATCTTTCGATATTAAAAAAATCTGATGTGCACCATATGACTTCTTTGTACGGAATATTACATTATACGCATTTTTCTTGCATTTCATTTAAACTTATTGGATTAAATTAAATCTACTTCGTCGACAGCGCATAAACCACAATAGAATAAATGCACTCTTTAAAATTCACTCTATTTGTTTACCATAGCGACACTGTGACGCTAGGTTCACTTGACAGCGTTATATTTCGTTAATATTATAACTCAGAATGCATAAAATTTATGTCATTTGAAGAATTATCTAATCGTTGCCACATGTTCTATTCAAATGCTATAATAAATCTAAAACGATATATAAAAGAAATTAGGCAAAGAACAACAACAAAAAGAAACATTTTTTCACAGACGATTCAGTATTTCTCATTCAATTAATCCAGTTTTCACTTCGCGACAAGGCAAAAATACATAAAAACTCAAAATGTCTGTATTGAAAATTATGAAGTAAATCTTAAACACTTATTTCCTCGAATAAATTGCAGAATGGATTAAGCCTGATTTAATTCGCAATAATAAAAGAAGGCGTTATCTTTGTTGTTGCGAAGCTTAGTTTCTCTAGATTGGCAACAAATCTACTGTTCTGTTGTTTCAAACGTAACAAGCAATGACCGGCATGGCAAAAATTATTCGGCTTAGTGGCGCTTAAACAACTTTTAAATTGTTGATAATTCTAAAAGTATATCATACAGATTCACTAAAGGCATAAAAACCTTAACCGGAAGATACGAACAGCATAATAATTCAATCATTGTACGTACGTACGCACAGACGCGAAGAAAAATTCTCTTCAGAATTCATTTTAAAATAGTTTTACAATTATTTTGGGGTAAAAGAGTCCTTTATTCTGTCCTTGCGTACAGATGTCAAGCAAAAACATCGTTGAATTGCATTCTCTAGCGGTGAAAATGGATATTTGCGTTGAAATATGATACTTGAAACTTTTCGCGATTATAATACTTCCTTTTTACTTCGTACAAGGAAGTAAAAAGGCTTTACTGTCTTCAAAATTACAGTGTAGAAAGATAGTTAAGATTAAATAGAATATTTAAAAAGCACAAATTCTAGGTAAAATGTTTCTGTAAATACAAAGGAAATCGTCTAAAAAAATAGACGATCAGTCTCTGCATAAATTGCTTTTATACATACATAATAAAATGTCTGGATATTCACGCAAACTTGTTATAATTTATTTATTCGTTAACTAATACTTAGATTTTACTGAATGAAACACGAAACTTCGTATACAAATCTTGTTCGGTTTTGGAGTCGCTGTATATAAATCATTCATAAGAAAGTATCTTTTAAAGCGCAGTTTCAGTATGTAACGGATACTAACTAAAAAGATGTATCAAACGGGAATGGAGAGAAAATTCTCAACGTCGATAATGGTATGTATTCAAGAAGAATTCCATTAAAAGCTCATAAATTTTAATGAAGGTTTTATAAAGCAGTGAAGAGAGATATTTCTTTTTATGAAAAGAAATCTAAGATGAGCTCTTATTTAGCTCTTTGCTGCAGAGCAAAAAGTCCACTTTCCGAAATGAATCTCAGCACAAAGAAGGAATAAAAATTATCTCACGATTTTAATGCTTACATTTATTACCTTTCAGAAAATAGTGGTTTTCAAAAAAATTCGGATCCGTTCTTAAATTAAGACGAGAAGAAAAAGCAAGCAAAATATTTTTACATATTTTTTCACACAGGCATTTTGGGGGGGGGGAATCAGATAGCAGTGGTAGCATTTTAATTGGCAAACAATATCGTATTTCCCCAAATCATTTTAATTTGATAAATTAATTCAGAAAACTATTTTCTGGAACTCCGGAACCGGAAGTTTGTTCTTGTTAGAACAAGCCAATTCTTGTTACTTATCTTGAAATAGTTGCCTGTTCTTAATAGAACATAAGCATAGTTCTTGTTCTAACAAGAACAGACATAATTCGGCATCTATAACGCCCAGAGAAACAAAATAAAAGTAATTTTGGGAAGCTTAACGAATAAGTTAAAAAAAAAGGTAATTAATTAATTTTATTTTATTTTAACTATTCTAACCTTGGGACCCAATATTACTGTTCTATGTTGTCTTGTGATGTTTTGTGTTTTTATATATATGTTGTTGTCTTGTCATTTTATTCTAAGCCTTTACACTAAGAAAAATATATATTGTAAAACTTAATCTGTTTTCAAAATCCCAAAATGAGAATAATGTAATGTCACTCTGACTAGTTCATCGAGATACGATAATGTAATTGCTTTAAAGACTTTCTCACAACCCAATTGTACATGATTGTAGGGCTTTGCAAGGCTGAAAATATTAAGAAATACTAATTAATGATACTATATATAAGGCCACTGGGAACTAGTGTTCCAGTGGTTAAGTCGACAATGATCCTTCCAAATGGTACTGTATAAAATCGGTAGTAGCTTTGTTCCCTAATTTTGGGATTCCTAGTTTACCCTGGTTAGATGGCTCACCTTGTATTTAGAGAATACAGTTGGTGTTAGAGGGCTTTTGTTGGTTTTAATTTGTCCCTGTTAATGTCTCTGTGTCGTGCGGCACAATTTTGGCTTAAGCCTTTCAAGTTAAGAAAATTCTGAAAAGTTTTACCTCATTAGTGGTTTGAATCTTGGTGTTGCCGCCTTGTTTGTGTCGTTCTTCATGTGGTATGAAAGGTTCTGTGCTATTTCTCTTTCTTTAGCTGTTTTCTAACATTGTGAAATATTATTATTTTCCTCAGTTTAGTTAGAGTGTGTAAGTTTGGTGTTAGTGGTTAGGCTTGCAACCTTATTCTTGTAAATTTTAGTTTGTTCTGTTTTCGTTATATTAACCTTTTTAGTTGCCCGGAGCTTGGGCTTGGTTCCCGGATATCAGATTTTATGAACAAAATTCTAGAATAAAAGATTATTAATAACATCAGAGAGTGAGACAGTATTTGAACACGGCCGGCTCGTTGGTTCCTCGGTTGTTGGTTAGTTGGGCTTGTCCCCCTAAGGTGATAAGATCGACTTCGTCGATCAGGCGGACCGGGGGCTGCGCCCGTTTAATTACCGGTTGGGCATCCACACCGAATATATAACGCAATTAACATTTAACGTTAACTCAAGCATTCCATGTTATTTACGTCAATTGTGCTAAAGCTTAATTGATAAATTATTTATAGTAAGGTATTAAATATTACAGCATTACATAAAGCATTTACAAAGTATACTGTGTTCTGCACTGCGCATTAACAGTGTACTGTCTTTATTCGAACCTTACCAGTGAACGATGGTTGACACCGCGAAACACATTTGTGCTTCCGGTGGTGGATTGAGGTGAATGTTTAAAGTTCTTGTGATGTTTCTCGAGAGAAAGATGTGCAAACATCCTTTAGAATTCTCCTCATGGAAGCACCTCTGCCAGTCAGAAAATTTGGAAACCTTTCTGCATTAATTATTAAAAATTCAGTTATATTGTTTTAATAAATTCCGTTTCCACTTCAAATACTTCAATTTTGGTTTACAATGTTACTTTTAATTTAGTAAGATAGTTTTTTTTTAGTTATTCTGTTTTTCTCTGGTTCGATTTTTATTTAATATTTATTTTAGCACATTCTTTTAATTAGCCAATAGTTTTCAGGTTTCTTAATTAAGAATACATTTTATAATGTTAATTTTTACAGTGATTTTTATTTTGGTGTCACGTCGAATCAGATGATATCTTGATAAGTAATTAAATAAAAATCATTATTTTTTATACTTTGTTGCACTTTAAAAGGAGTTTAACTGATAAGTTTAATCAAATTAATCTTAATCGGCACTTTCTTTTTATTATTTATTTTGAATTATTTTAAGAATTCACATATATATGTTATATTATTTTAATTTTACTGTTTATATATATGTTAATATATGTTAATTATTTTAATTTTATTGTTTATATATATGTTAATATATGTTAATTATTTTAATTTTATTGTTTATATATATGTTAATATATGTTATAATGTTATATTATATGTTATATATTTAACTATATTAAATTATTATATTATTGTTATTAGTTTAATATATGTTATTTTAATTTTATTGAGTTGTGTATGCTTCAGTTTTGATACGTGATATTTCTTGTTAGACTGTTAAACGCTTTAACGATTTAATTTTTGATTTATTTAATATCTTCTAATTATTTGGTGCTACTTTGGTAGACGGTTGCACGGATTTTGGCGATTTTTTGGCGATATTCTTTTGGCAAGTAATAGAACTTATGGTAAACCCACTGCGAGATAAGTTATTTATGGTAACCGATACTTTGTTGTCATTTTATTTAAAAAATAATGTGTTTTATTGTGCATAAATTCCGTGTTTTAAATATTATTTATGGCTTCTAAATATTAAAAATCAATTTAATTTTGCATTTTTATTTGAAATAAAATTTTTTTTGTTTATCATATTCTATGAAATTTTATGTTGTGGATGATGTAATCAATGACGTCACCTTACTTTAAAAGTAATTGATTTTAATATGTATAAATTTAATCTAATGTTTTAAACATATTTATAGCTGTTAAATATTAAAATACAATTTAATTTTTAATTTTTTTTAAATGATTTTATTATGTATGAATTTTTAAACAAATTTAATTCTAGGCGTGATGTAATAAGCTCTCTGATTGGTTATAGAATATTTGTTGCATTAACGAGTTGTAATCAGCTCCCTGATTGGTTACTGAAAATTTGTGCATTTCCGCGCCATTTTAAAATTTAATTCCTTTCTTGGAATTCCTTCAAAGATGTCTCTCTCTAAGATGAATGTTGTTATTGGTAAGTACCAAGAATTATTGGTATCGGAATCAAAAAATTGTCCTTTGAGACCTTATTTTGGCCAGCCTGGCTTTCCTAATCAAAGATTTGTTTACAAATTGTTACAAGGGTCAGAGGAAATTTAAGTTTTTAGAAGAAACCTCGCTAATTGCTTCTTCAATGAAGTGCGAGAAATGTGGATCACAGATGAAGATGGTTAAAAGAGCCGATTCCGAGGATGGCCGTATATGGTATTGTGGTCACGGTGGAAGAAATAATCGCTGTAACGGTAAAAAAAGTATTAGACATTCCTCCTTTTTTACCGGCAGTAAACTTCCAATTGCTGTGCGCAGTTATGTAACCGACGTTTTAATTAATTTTGTAGAAACTAAAACGGAGAAGATCGGAGGGCCAGGGAAAATCGTAGAGATTGATGAATCTAAAATCGGAAAACGAAAGTTTGAAAAGGGTCGATTCGTTGAAGGGCAGTGGGTGTTTGGGGAAATAGAGCGCGAATCAGGTCGCTGTTTTTTAGTTGCTGTGCCAGACAGGACAGCGGATACTCTTCTCGCTTTAATTAAGGATTGGATCGAACCGGGAACCCAGATTATTTCGGACTGCTGCAAAGCTTATGACCGTTTGAGCGAAGAAGGTTTTAATCACTTGCAAGTTAACCATTCGCTCCATTTCGTAGATCCTGAAACCAGAGCTCATACTAACACAGTTGAAAGACAATGGCGTGAGTTCAAAAATTCTTTGCCGGTTTACAATCGTCGAGGAGATTTTGAAGGATACATAGCCTGGTATTTGTTTAGGAAAATTTTCTCTGCATTGAATGAGCATCCTATGTTAAATTTCTTGAAATTATTAGAGACATAGACTGGGAAGATTGGCATGTACTTCAGGGAGGGGCGGTTAAAGGATCTTCGAAATCTTAAAAACAATACCTATTATTGGATTTTTTTTTCAAATTTTTTTGTTATTTTTCATCTTCATGATCCATTAATTTGGCTCTAAATTGCTTTATCTATTTATAATTTTTTTAAAAAATTTTTTTTATTCCTGCCCTTGATATTACATTTTCCAAATTTTTTTCATTGATATCTAAATTATGATTCCGATTTTTATTTTGTGATACTTATCAATAAACAACAGATTAAATGATTCAAGAAAAATGTATGTACATATTTTTCTTTTATTTTATAATTATATACTTCAATTTTTGTTAAAAAAATTCATACACTATTTTTAAAAATTGCTGAGATAATTATTGTCACATATGTTTTAATGTTAATTATATTCTATACATTTATATTTTTATATTTTTTTATATAAGGTATTTTAAAGTATTTGAATTTAATAATATTCTAATTCTTTTAAATGTTGGATGATGGTTTTTAATTCGATATTCAATTTTAGTAATAATTTAATCTAATTAAACGTTGGCACAATGTTTTTATTGCGGTGTTTTTATTCTCTTCTTTGCTATATGAAAGTAATAACCAAACCAAAACCGAAAGTAATAACCTTACTTTAGTATTTTATACTCATAGTAAATGTATTTATTTACACTTGCCTGCCATCTTAAAAAACGGCATTTTCAACAAAAAATTAATCCATTACTTCTAACGATATTAATTTTATTTTAAGTTTCGAATACTTTACTATGCATGAAAACAGCGTTTTTCAAGATGGCTGACGTTTGTAAAAATCGCGCCAACATATGCGCCAACGTAAATCGCCAAAAATCCGTGCAACCGTCTAACAAAGTAGCACCAATTATTTAATTAATTTTGCAGCATTCTGCTCGATTTTATTATATTAATTTGAAATTTCTAAACTTTTGTTTATATACCTAAATACGTAAAAGAGATAGAAATGTGTAAATATAAATTAGGATTTAAATTAGCAATAGCCCCTTAATGCTTAGGCTTAATTTGACCTCTGTGTTCTAAAAATATGTTTTCTGCACTGCGTCATTTCGAGACTGTGGTGGAGACGAGAACAGAAACTAAAACGGTTGTAGGAAAAAATGTCACCCGGAAAAAAGGGAAACGGAAAGAATATCCCCGGAAAAAAAGGAACGGAAAAAATGTCACCCTTCGTTTGCAATGGGAAATATAAGGCATGTTTAGAAAGATCGCCAAGCTGGGTGATAAAAGTTTTATCTCAACAACCGTAACTTAGGATGACCGGAAACATGTGCGAGTAGAAGCAAGAAGATGTGTTGGCTGCTTGTTTCTTCCATGGAGCCTACCTCCATGGTTTCTTCGTTAAGGTTAAAAATATAGGGTTGTTTAGAGAGGGAAGCTTTCGCGATGGAAGCCAGGGGGGAAGGCGGGTTGTCCAGCGTCGGTCATTGTCAGGTCTTTAGTAATTACTCTCCTGGCACCGCATGTTGTTATAGCCTTAAGCTGCGGTTTAGTGAAACATTTATTGACGCACAACAGAAAACTAATTCATCCAGAGCTTTGGTATAAGAAACAGTTGTAGATGCAATTTCAAGTTACGGTTTGCGATAAGAGTAGGACTAAATTTTTTACCTAATTAATTTTTGAATAATTTTTTTTTTCTCATTTGATTTTAATTAAAAGTAACGCATCTGCACAGGAAACAATTGTTTAATTTTGCACTTAAGTTTGAAAACAAGAATACCACAGTTATTAAAATTAAGAGGTTTATTTCAAAATTATTAGTCCCTGAGGGACTAATGTTTACATTTTGCGATTTTGTGTCGAATCACTCTGAATGTCCGTTTCACTTTTCAAACTGTTGCCACCAAATATTGTGATAAAACAACGGTACCTAGAGCCATCGAGTTTCGAATGACGTAATCCTACTGCGAATATGGGCAACTGGAAGCCCAAATTTGAAATTTGGAATTTGTTTTATTATCGATTTTATATTTTGTAACGGATTTTTGATTAACAAACTCAAGAATTTCAAAGCGAGCCATGGCAATGTTGTAGAGAAAAAACATTTTTATCTCCAGCGCGTGAGCCTGTGAATCGGCAATTCTAAAAATGTGCTCAATTTAAAATTATTTTGCGATACTGCTCTTGAACTGAATTTTATGGTTTAACCCGGCGGAAGGCGCACCAAGAAAAGTTACTAGAGTGGGCGCGTGGGGTATCACATACCCCGATATTTAAAATACGATAAAAATAGTTTTATTTAGTTTTAAAGCTGTTTTTCTTATTCTCGAGTATTATAAATACGAGAAAAATAATTGGGTTTCAAAAAATTAATTTCCAAAATAATCTTAGAGTTAAAATTAAGATAAATGAAAATAATAAAAAATAAACATCATGCCTCTAAGTTTCATTGCATCTCTAATACAGAATGCTTATTTTATTTCTTCACACTTTGAACGAAATAAGTTCACGTGTTCTTGGAACAGAATGTTTTTACATTTTAAAAATTGCATTCACGTTCTTCTGTCCTTGGCGCGAGGGCAAAGAATTTATCTTTCATACTTAGTTGTTTCGAATTTCATGTATTCGTTTTAATTCTTCGTCAAAACTTCTGCTTTTGTTTTGCATGCAGTACGTTAGTTTCTCGGTAAAGTATTAATCTCTGATCTTTGTTCAATACTTTTTTCATTAATTGTAATGCTAAGTCCTTCAAAAACAGACTTCTGTTTCTGGTTGGTGGATTAGCAGTTGAATGTAATATAATTCAAGCATTTATTACAGCAACATTCAGTGCAGAAAAGAAAATTACAATTGGCCACCTCCTTGTTATTCTGGCAATTGAATAATTTTGCTGACATTTCATCGCCCATATCCACTGCTCCTTTAGTCATAATTATAAAAACATATAATTCCTGACGACAGTATTATTTTCTCCGATAGTATCATCTATAGTATGATCGTTATATAATGTTGAAAGCATAAGAACGGTTTTTGCTTTTTTAGGAACATCAGGAATTAATGTTTTATCTTTTCGAAACCAAAACACTGTAGAAAATATTCTTAGTTTCATCTTCAGTTTCCGAAATGAAATCTTCATCGCTTTCAAATCTTTCTAATAAATCTCACAGGCGTTGCATCTCCAATTTATAGGGAGTCATTCTTTTCACCATAATGCATTAGAAAATTACCATTGGAAATTTTTAAGAATTTAATGTCAAGTACTTTAAAATCCCTTGGGAGTAGAAATATTTACTGTTACACTCTAGGAATAAATTTCTGAACTAAATATTCAATCAGAAAAACGCTTACGCGGACAGGCGCGTGGTGTGTGTCATACCCCAGTTCCAACAAAATACCGATAAATCTTTTTCTGAAACACACAGGCAAAGAAAAAGTGGTTCTGAAAGTCAACCACAACTAGAAACTCAGCTACTGAAAGCAGCACAGAATTTCAGTTTCACAAGTTAGGAATATTCCACTTTTATGTAGGGTTGAGGTATGATACACCCCACGCGCCTTCCCGCGGGTTAAGTGCGAAGAATATGATATTTAATAAATAAAGGTAACGCACAAAATGTTAAAAAAAGGCCCCTTCGGACGTAATTTAAAATCTGAAACATTTCAGATTTTTTATTTTACTAAAATTTTAAAATCTAAGTAAAATGGATCCTATAACCACGAGATCTGGATTTAAATATTTAATATGCAATGAAACCTCTTATGGCAACCTCTTTCAAAATAATTTCTCAGAGTAGAAATTAACACTTGTACCGAGCATTATCTCTTTAAGACGACCACTTCCACCACAGACCAAAATAATTAGAAACGTGGATGAACGTGGATGAGAGGATTTAATGCATTTTACAATGCACCAATGCGTAACCTACTCAGAGCTGCACCATCTAGTAGCCCATAAACGATTGGTGACCATCTCCTTAAGACGATCACTTTCAAAAGTGACAGGCATTTCTATGGGTATAAACAAACGCTTGCACTGAATATCATCTTTCTAGGGTGGTGTTCTTCACAGAATACCAAAAATCAACTAGAAACGGATGGATTAGGACTATTCAATTATGACAAAGCGCACGAGGGCTATCTACCTAAAGGAAGGGATGCCTTCGTGGAGAACTTTCTAAGGGAACTGGCTCGTATACATATTACACACGGGGAAAACCACGAGAGTGCCCATGCAGCCAGCCCATTCGCGGTATTGGAATCTCGAACCAAACTACCAGTGTTCAGCGTCTTTACCGCTCGGCCGCTGATAGGCTGAAATCTGATGGATGGCTGATGGATATCTTAGAAAGGATTTTTACTTATAGTAGTTATATTAATTACAATTACGTGTAAAGCTTATGGAAACTTAAAAGCGGCCGAGCGGTTAAGTTGCTGAATACCCTGGTTGTTAGATCTGGGTTCGATTCCTAGCAAAGCAGCTTTTCGTGGTTTTTCCCCTATATAACGTGGTTACGAGCTAGTTTTTCTTAGGAAGCCCTCCACGAAGGCAACCATTCTCTTAGGCAGATACCTTTCGTGCGCTTTGTTATAGTCAAGTAAATCAAACAAAATTAAAGAAGCTTATTCATTCTACTCTCCAAATTGAGCTCCAAATAAGTCATACGTGGAAGCTTTTCGTATTCATAACGTAAAACGTATCAAAACGGAAAATTAAATAAATTTAATTATTTAAATTGGATATCTAGAATTCCAGTTTTTAATTTATCTCTTGTTTCCAAAAATCTGAGCATGAATAATTGTGTAATAAAGAATAAACTGAAAACTTTGAAATTCAGAGAATAACTTAAATGGCCTTTGACCACTAGCAGCCGAGAGGTAAAAATCGTTGAATATTGGTAGTTCGACTGGCGTTCAAACCATGGCGGATGTGCTGCTTACCAGGAAATTTTCGTGTTTTTCTCCATGTGTAACATAAATACGAGTCAGTTTCTATCCGACGTATGAAATAATTTTTGTCAACTACCCGCTATAAACAGTCCTCCATGAAGGCATCCATATTCACTTCGGCAGATAATCTTATGGTACTTTGCCATAACCTAAATAGTCTGATTTGATGATCATGCTAATTTTTTCTCATACTGAAGCCTGTGATGCTTTAATTAATGTTTTATTTATCATAAACTGTGTTAACTGCTTTAAATTAACCAAATCAGGATTTTTTTGTGTTAGATTTCCTTTTTGAAATTTTTGACATCATTTTAGAAGCCTAAATATGTCAGATCGTTTTAGTAAGACGTATTATTTGTAATTGTTTTACATATAAGTACAGAGAATCTCATGACGGCGAACTCTAAAAGTGTTTCCTACAACATAAATAAACAGGCTTTTATACATTTGCCTCTCTAATGCAACCATCTATATAAGTGGCCTAAAAATCGCTTGAAGCGGCCGTTAGTGGTCGCATTAGAAAAGTCTCATTATATTTGCATTTTTGTGGCATTTAATAATTTCATTTACATGTCTGCCTTATAAATTATAATATTGATTTTTCAAGGTCGTGTAACAACTTTCAATATAAATTAGAATAGTAATAATCTTTTACATTCCATTCGGATTATTGTATTCGTATGAAAGCCTTGAATCAATTGTTGATCATTATTTTGTACGTATGCTATTGCAAAAATTTAAAAATTCTTAATTATGATATTTTCCAATATTCGGGCTTTAAATGCCCAAGTTATTTAATTTTATGCCAAGATTTAAACTTTGTGCATTTACAATAAGAAGATCTTAATTCTGGAACTTTTTAACATCTGAAGCTGGTTAAAACTGGTTGAAATGTGTTGCAGTCGCAGTTCGTATGCAAAACCATTCTCGCACTGATTTGTTTTATGCTCAATTTATAGCAATTTCCCTAAGTAATCAAATTTTAGATTTATATAATTTTTTTTAAATTGTGAAAATAAACAAAAAGAAAGGAGAACATTTTTCTTTCTTACATTATAATTATTTTCAGTTCATCTTTTATGATAAATAGTGTATTTTCCAATTTTCCTCAACTGCCAAATCTTGTTGTATTTCTAAATATCTTTAGATTATTTACAGTTCCTGCAATTTTAGAGTTTTTATGTTAAACTCTAAAATAGTTATTAGAAGAATTATTAGAAGCATTTGATGTAATTAATGACGCACGTTGCCCATAGATTCGCAAATTTTGAATTTTCAATATTGTTGCAAGCACTTGAGCAGAAAATTCGTCTTTTCTAGCAAATTGCAAATTTTAAAATTCAAAAAATTCAACTCCATCAATCCAATTCAGGCAGTGAAGTTATTTAACATTTAAGAACTCTCGGTGATCTAGAACTCCCGGAATTGGTACTCAAGAAATGATTTCAAAAATGCTCTTCTACATCTATTAATAATTGTTCTATCCCTTGAATAGCTAGTATCTACTGCATTTTCTCCTCATTTCTTCTTTGGTGGTTATTTGAATCATGGCAAAGCACGGGAACTGTATGTCTAAGAGAAGGGATGCCTTCGTGGAGGACTTAACGAAGTATGAGAAAGGGAAACTTGATTGTATTTACCTTACACATAAAGAAATAACTAAATTATCTTGCAACCAGCTTGTTTGCTGGGATTTGAGCCCCTGTCGAACTATCAGTGTTAAGCGACCGCCAGAGTCGTAGCTAGGGTTTTCAGCGCCCAGGGACAACTGAAGATATCGCGCCCCTTACTGCTTGCCAAGGATGGAAAACATTTAATTCTACAATGTCGTAATATCAGTTTGGCGCCCCGTGGATTCTGCGCCCAGGGACAGATGCCCCTCCTTGCCCCCTTCTAGCTACGGCCCTGGCGACCGCTGGAGCGCTGATGAGCTGCATTATGTATTCTGCTTAAGAATATAGAACACAAATTACTGTCAATTTTATTATATCATCAGTGTTTGGTAACTTTCCCTATGAAAATAAAATTGTTAGAAATATGAGTGAAAAGACATGTAAATATTTTGAATTTGGATTCAATTTAATCCCCTTCATGTAACATATAATGCTGTAATTTACGTGATAGCATTTAAAATTTTTGAATATATTAACACAAAAGGATACGGCAATGCTGTTACGGCATTCGACAAAATAAGTCTCGTTTACGTATATACCAATCTTTGCAGAAGGAAGAAAATTATAGCCAATGCAGAAAATTTCTAAATTCAATTTCGCCAGATAAATTTTATATAAAATGAAAAAACAATTTTCAGTACACATAAATAATTAATTGAATGAATGTAAATTTTTACTGCAGAATACATAAACTTATTTTCAGCTCAATGTAAAACTGTTCCCTCGAAAAATTTATATTATAAGAAAAAGTTAAATGTCTGTTATGTCGAATATTTCTTCACTTAGATTGCAGAGACATTCGATATTTTATGGAAGCAGGAGACTTGAAAAATGAGCAACCCCCTCTCCGGGAATCGAACCGCGGATCTTTGGAATATGCGCCCAGCGTGCAGACTACTACACCACGAAAGCACGTCAAGAAGGCTCAAGTCTAAAATTTATGCATATTTAGTATTAATTCTATATTTTGCATATTAACATTTAAAAAAATACCTGACTAAATTACTCCTGGACGGTTGTGTATAAGCCTATGGTTTGTTTGATCAAGTGCGACTCATTTGTAAAGTATTGAATGGTGTACTCGCTTGCAAAACCTTGTGAATTTTGTGTTTCTTGAAAAATTGGCAATACTAAGTATGATTGCTAAATATTACATTCTTTTTAAGGGAACAGTATAGTATAATAAGAAGAATATTTTCTCCTGGGATATACTTTTATCAATGATATGTTACTGCAGCGCAGTTTTGCTAAATTCCTATAAATCAGTTCTAACTAAGACACAATAACACGCCGAATAAATACTAATTCAGAAGTCAAACAACAAAAATCAGCGTTATATTTACAAAATTTTTCACAGGACTAGTTTCGATGGTTTTACCGAACCACCATCCTCATCTGCAAAACCGCAATATTTCTTACCATTTGCGGTTTTGCAGCTGAGGATGGTGGTTCGGTAAAACCATCGAAACTAGTCCTGTGAAAAATTTTGTAAATATAACGCTGATTTTTGTTGTTTGACTTCTGAATCAGTTCTAATTATTCTAAGCTGATTTACTAAGACTTGGAATGATGCTCAAGGCCGGCGCTAGACGTTTTGCCGCACGGTGCCTGCTTTACAACTTCAAAATTCTGCTGCCCAGCTCTTTCTAAAGTTCTAAAAATTTTGCGTTCTCTCAATTCTGCCGCCCGGTGCGGCCGCACCGATTGCATATGCTCTGGCACCGGCACTGATGATATTAGGAAACGATAATACTTATTATCTGAATTGTCATTTCCTCATAAACATGATGCTTATTAAATTACAGACGTTTTAATTAATAACAACCTTTAAAACTGGTTGTTAGTAGCTTTAATTTTGACTCCATACACTTCAACAATTAAAAAAGCCAAAAGATAGGAAGTTTCCTTGTCAGCTCTTTTTGAGTCCTTTTCTAATACTGCTAAAATTCTGCATGATATTTGTTTTAGAACTGCTAAGAAACTGCTAACAAAATTTTAAATACTAAAGTTATACTGCAATTTTAAGTCTGAAAAGTAATTAATTCATACTTGAAAGCTCTTGAAACATAGAACTTGAGCTCAAAACAATAAGAATAGAATTTTGCATTCATTTTTTTAATTATACGATTGTTGCTTCATTGATAACAATGTTATAAATAGTTCATTTAAAATTACACTACAATTGCTGCATTAGAATCCATATTTCTTACTAATTATTTAAACATGAAAAATGAGAACTATAATGTTTATATGTACTTTTTAATCTCCAAAGTCATAATAAAGTTTTCTCATAAATAGGAAATTGACTGTTTTCAACAGTTTTCACCTCTTCGTCAAGAAACATTTCTTTTACGGTCCTAATTAAAAATTAGAGAACAGCAGAACATAATCTATCTCACGAAGTTGCTAAAACAAATTCTTTCGCATTAATTTTGAATTTTATTTAACTCAAATTTATTCAATACTTCGAGTTCTGGATAATCAAATTAGCGGTATCATTCTAAAGCTGCAAAATGTAATTAAGAAGCTCAGCTTCGTTTTTAATGATTCGTTTTACCACGCCACTGGGGAAAAAAAAAAAAAAAAAAAAATATCTGAGTTTTCAGATTTTCGATTACGTCCAAAGGGCGTTTTTTTAATGTTTTGTGTGTTACCTTTATTTATTAAATATCATGTTCTTTGCACTTAAACCATAAAATTCAATTCAATAGCAATGCCGCAGCATATCTTTAGAATTTCCGATACACAATTCCGCGCGCTGGAGACAAAAAGGTTTTTCCCACCCGTAGAGTGTTGCCATTGCTCCCTTTTAAATCGCTGAGATTGTTACTCAAAAATTCGTTAAAGTTTTGCAAAATATAAAATCGATAATAAATTAAATTCCAAATTTCAAATTTGGTCTTCCACATGCCCATATTCTTAGGAGGATTACATCATTCAAAATTCGATGGCTCTATGTACCGTTGTTTTATCACAATGCGAGAAATATACATACATTTATGCAGATTTTTCATTATTTAAAGGAAAATCTGAAAGCTTTCATATTTCATATTGCGCCCAAAAGGATTTTTTTTAACGTTTTGTGTGGTACCTTTATTTATTAAATACAATGTTCTTCGCACTTTACCATAAAATTCAATTCCACAGCAATATCACAAAATATTTAAAAATCGCAAAATTTAAGAATTTCCAATACACAGTTTCGGGCGCTGGAGATACATTTCTTTTTTCGTACAGTGTTCCCGTTGCACGCTTTTAAATCGATGAGTTTGTTAATTAAAAAATTCGTTAAAGTTTTGCAAAATTGGGAATAGCTAATAAAACAAATTCCAAATTCGGAATTTCAAGTGCTCATGTTTGATTGGAGTACTACGTTATTCAAAATTGGATGGCTCTAGGTACTGTTGTTTTTTGAATATGCGAGAAACATTCATGCATTCATGCAGAATCTTCATTATTTAGTTTCTTTAAATATAATGCATGGCAATAATATTTTAAGCAACAGTTTGAAAAGTGAATCAACGCAGAAAGTGAAACCACGCAAAATGTCGTTTTGAGACTATGTACCGTTGTTTTATCACAATGCGAGAAATATGCATATATTTATGCAGATTTTTGCATTATTTAATTTCTTCGAATATAATGCAGGACTCTAACATTTGGTGGCAACAGTTTGAAAAGTGATTCGCCGTTTATAGTGATTCAACGCAAAATCGCAAAACGAAAAGAATAGTCCTCCAGGATCAAAGTCTCTTTGGACTTAATGATAAACCGTTAAAGTGGGGAAAAAAAAAAAAAAAAAAAAAAAAAAAAAAAAAAAAAAAAATGACACTATAAAATATCTGTCGTTTTATAAATTAACTGATGAAAAACCATTAGTGTTTAGAAAATTATATTTCATATTACGGATAGATTAAATAATAACAGAATGCATAATATAATATTATTGCTAGATTCGTTAAACCGTAATAAAAAATAACAGACTATACTATGCCAATAGTTCTGTTTAGCAGCTTTCGTGTGCCGTCTTTACTAACAATTCGTCATTTATCAACACTTTAATGTGAACAAGCTGTTAGCTTCCGGTTAGGGTTGGATGAAATTTAGTTTAAAGACCGGCAATCATTATTTAACAGAGGAGAAACATTTGCTCCCCGTGAATTCTTTCCTTCCGGGTGAGGTGGTTCGGTTTCTTTAAGGAAACGGGTGAAGCAAATCACGGGGGAGAACATACGATTTTCCCGCAGGCAAGTTGGAAAAACCTGCTGTCGAAATCACCTT
Source organism: Stegodyphus dumicola (assembly GCF_044657685.1). Classification (NCBI taxonomy): domain Eukaryota; kingdom Metazoa; phylum Arthropoda; class Arachnida; order Araneae; family Eresidae; genus Stegodyphus; species Stegodyphus dumicola. The sequence goes on along the minus strand of NC_140773.1, from coordinate 222,064,600 downwards.
GCTCAGCTGCAGCCAGCTCAACGTCTTACCCTTAAAACCTCCCTCAAGAGAGCCCGCTATAATCCTGCCCGTTTGGCAGGTTTCCCCATCTCCAATCGGCGACATTATTTGGCGAGATTTTAGAGTTCCTTTTTTTCCGTTCCTTATTTTCCGAGTGACATTTTTTTCCGTTCCTTATTTTCCGAGGACATTCTTTCCTTTTCCCTTTTTTCCGGGTGACATTTTTTCCGCACACCAACTAAAACAGCCAATAAACAACCAATAATAATTTTACAGCATTATTAGTTATCCAAACAAATGCATTTATAACCGAAACTAACTCATTCTGAATTAAGATTTCATCATGAACGAAAGACACTTGCTTTCTTTACTTCAGCGCAGCTGAACTGCTGCTTGCTGCTTCTCTTTTTACGGCAAAGCTATCCAAAATGTAGATGTTTTGAAATAGGCACCAACTAGAGAGCCTAGTTGTTTGTGACCGCATTATGTTTAATGAAATAAAGATGAATATTTAATATTTTTCGTTTGCCTTTTTGCTCTTCATTATGGATCAACATTCTGCGCCATCAACTTTTGCTACAACATTATAGCTAACTTTACTTCTGTAGATATACACACAAATATATAAAAACCCTATTTTAAGATATTTATTTTTGTATTTCTTTACTTATTTTTATTTCATTTATTCTCTAAACATACGATATTAAGGACGATGCTATTTGTTGGCAATGTGATTCGACGCAAAACGCCGTTTCGGGACTCTGACCCAACGCCCCCTTTGGGCAAATAATAATTTCTTTTTAAAGGCTTATTTATACCATTGGAAGAGACTACATCTTGAATTCACAGATTTAATGTTACTTTATTTCACACATCTCGTTTAAGCAAAGTTTTACTATATTCTCAGAATTCCTCATTTTCGAAAGAAAACATCTTACTATGTCCCACCAGAGAATAATTTCTATCCGTATTAGCAGAAAAAATACTTCACGGCTGTTATCTATCACAATCATGGCAAGACACAGGCTTCGATTTTGTTTTTCTTCAAGCAAAGCCTGCTTAACATTAGCATTCATCACTCCCAGTTGGGGCTAGATAAGCTAAGAGAAGCCTCGCGAGGAATTCTGCTTACCACACTCAGGTGTTAGGAATATACTATAATGGAGAAGGTTGTGACCCCAAACAGAAATGCAAAATAAAGATCAGGCCATCGATATCTTATCGGAGAGTCTCACAACGAAGAAGAATCACCGACGCGTGATCATCAAGGATGAGGGACAAGTGGGTAAACACTTCTTAGTGGATTTCCACTTTGGCTTGTCACCCTCTTTACAGCGATTAATCACTTTACCTCCCCCCTCTCATTTGGTTGGGCGGGGTGATTGAAGAACAACGGTGTTTTGTGGAGTTTTTAGAAGTACCACCCAGAAGATAACACAGAGCCCGCAGGGTTACAGAAGATAAAAATTTAGATCGCAGCATTGCCCGCCGACATCAACATACAGGCCACCGGAACCCGTTTTTGTTGTTATGTTACGAATGGTTGAAGGTACGTTTCAAGTATCTTCAATTTTTATTCAGTTATTCGGTAAAAGATGATACTCTGAAATACTGAAAAATATTTACTTATTCTCTGCATGATACAACCTCTAGATAAGCTTCTTTTAAAGAAGGGGAAGACACACTATCCTAACAGCTTTTAGGCAAAAATTTGATTAGATTATACAGGCTTTTCTAAAGGAATTTTCACGCTTTGTAACATTTATTACGTAAAATTTAAAAGCATAATTAATATATGAAATGAAACAGCAACTCAGTGTCTGTTGGTAAGCGCATACGCCAGAAAGAGCTAGTGGCAAAAATGGCGGCTAGTGAACAGAAAGCTTTTTGTGTTCTGCAGTTTGCAGAAACCGAATCTGTAGTTACTGTGCAACGTGCATTCCGGATTAAGTTCAGATGTGATCCCCCAAGTGGTAATAACATCCGTAGATGGTATCATCAATTTGAAAATACCGGCTGCTTTTGCAAAGGGACGACCAACGGTTTCCGACTTGGTGTGTGACGTGTGAAGAAAGGTGCTCCCATTGAACACTTGTAAGCTTGTAGGTATAACTGTTTGAGTTGCTCTTTCATTTTGCGTATTAATTATCATTTTAACTTTTACACAATAAATACTACGAAGCGTTAAAACCCCGATATTCATTTAGAAACACCCTGTATAATATATATATATATATATATATATGTTTTTTCAGACCGGTTAATGGTTCGGGGAACCGACTGCGATACCAAAAGACCCGGGTTCGAATCCCGGAGAAGGCACGGTTGTAACTGCCCGTGCCTTCATAGGACGCAAAGGTGGCCCATGTATTGTAATTACGTGCCTTGATAATAAAGTGGCCACTACATCTGGCCTTAGTTGTGGCCAAGTCGGAGTAGGCTGAGGGCCCGCCATTGGAGAACAAAATATGTTTGTTTAACTGAATACGATAAAATAGAGGAGGGCTCTGCTAAACAGAAGAGATGCCTTTGTGCAGGACTTTTAAACTGATTCATATTAAACAATCGGCAATAAGTGCCAATAAAGCCAGTTTAGAAGCAAGCAAGAAATCCAGATACCGAGACCACTTCATAACGGCTCTACCTATAAAGATACTATACTAGATACTAGCATCTTTATGCAGGTCGGCCAGTATTCGAAAAGAAATAAACATTCATAAGGGTGCCCCGGCATACTGAAGAATGAATCCACACACTGTAAAAAAGCTCGTTCTTTACAGGCAAAACTCTTGCAAAGTTACAAAGAAAACACCTGTTACTGTTACTCAAATAACTCATGGCATCCCAGTTTCCATGAGTTTTCTTAGTAACCTTACAGATTTTTTTTTTTACAGTGCATAAAGATCAATTTATAAATTATAAAAAAGCAATGTTTATAAAAGACGAGGGCAATTTTTACTGGACCACTGTAGTTAAGTTGGCGTTTTAATTTGAAATCCTGATTAGCAGAGTAAATAAAAATTTTACTTGTTGCCGCGACGTGCAGATTTTATGTTGAGTAAAAGAGTATATAGACTTTTATGACTACTATCTTCCAGCGTCAGAAGAGTAATTGCTAATACAGTAGTCAATTATTGTTTTCAGTTTCCGCTGGGCAACTCTGTTACTTTGTAGATTCTGGAACCAATTATTGCTTATAGAAGGGCATATTTAAGAGACTTTGAATTTATAAATAGCAAAGAGCTTGCATAAAGATATCGACATCTTTATGCCGGGACGCTGTTATATAGGCAACCCGAACTACTAATACTGAATGGTTATATCCGCTCAGCTATGGTAAGTGGGCGGAGTATTCGATGATGGAAACAGTATTAAGGGTATCTGCTTACTGGGCAGGTAATGTATTCTTATTAAATTCTGGTGGTGGTGGTTTTCTTACTAGGATGGCTAACAGATTTTTTTTTTGTTTTTTTATTGTCAACTTTTTATGTGTTAACTTTATGATACTCCTCGCACTAAGCCCCATGCAACATAAATGGCGTCACGACTTATCATAGCCGCTGCTACAGGCAAGCTTCTGGTTGGTTTAGCTTACATTCTAATCAGTGTTGTCTACATGTTAGCTTTCATCGTTGAGTATTTATAAGTTTCCCGTCAAATTTTCACACTTAATGTAAATGATTTTCTACTTAAAACATAGAAAAATCACAAGGATAGCAATAGCCGTTTCAAATTTCAGTAAAATTAAGTTACATGAAAATATGCAAATGGTAACTATACTATATGGTAAAACCTAGAAGGTCACTGGAAGTTTCGACGGAAGTTCTGTACGGCGGTCATGATAAGTCGTGACTTCACGTTGTTGACATTTCTTCGACTTCATTTTTGTGACATCATGCTTACTCCATCCAGAGCCGGATTTATGTATAAGCTAAACAAGCGATAACGTAAAGCCCCCACTTTCTTGGGGGCCCCCAAAAATTAAAATATACTATAAATAGTATTAAAATATATAGTAACAGACTTATAAAGGGGCCCTATACCTCAAATAGCTTAGGGCCTTATCAAATCTAAATTTGGCTCTGATTCCATCTACTCTAACCCCTGATTAAAATTGATTAAATATTACATTTTTCCGAATGGCAACAGTTTCGCACACTGAAGATGAAAATGTTTTATTTCGAACAGTGTTAAATCAGAAATTCACTTAAGTTTTACATAAGGTTATATGAACAATATGTGGAGTCACAGGATTTTTGAAGTAGGAAGCATGAAAAATGATCATTGCCCTCGCCGGGATTCGAACTGGGACCTCTCGAATACGCGCCAAGTGTGCTACAATTACACCACGAAGGCATGCAGAAAGGAGGAAGAAAATACCACTCCCCCTTTTAAAGGGCGACTAGGGATTAGGGGACTCCATCGACAAATGCTGGTGGTAAAGAATCGTCATCCACCACCTTTTAGTTCGGGCACCAATGTAGAACATTAGGTTATTTTTGAAGCAGGCGACAGGAAAAATGAGCAATGCCCTCGCCGAAACTCGAACCTGGACCTCTCGAATACGCGCCTAGTGTGCTAACCGTTACACCACGAAGACATACTGGAAGGAGATTCCTTATTTTGTGGTCAACTTAGAGGCTACCAAAACAAGATCATAAGGTTTATTTTTATATCGGGGATATTCCTTTCATTAGACCTCTCATCAGGAGGATTGAGGGTATTCCTCTCATTTGTACCTTATAAATAAAACAAATTCTAAGTTCAAAATTCGGACTTCCAGGTGCAGATGTTGGGATGGAGGACTACGTTGCTTAAAACTTGATGGCTTTAGGTGCCGTCGTTGCTCCACCATGCGAGGAACATGCATATATACATACATGCAGACTTTTCATCATTTAGTTTCTTTGAAAATAATACAGAGCTATAATATTTGGTGGCAGCACTTTCAAAAGCGATACACCTTTTTTAGTGAACCAACGAAAAATCTTAAGAGGTTATCTAGACTGATAACCCTTTTGGACTAAAAAACCATGGAAACACTGCATTGTATCAAATCAGAATCGAACCTACGGACAACTACTATCGTTTCGATGATTTAAAAAAAGTCAGTGTTTGGTTGTCCTTTAGACAGAAAGATAGGATAAATTAGGTTAATTAAAGATATTTAATGGATAATTAATCAAAGATAAACAAGGTTAAATTAAAAATCTTATTGTCGCAATGGCGACACCCTACAGAGACTTGGGAATGATAAATGTATGGGAAAGAAATGTACTAACGTAACCGTTTCAAAATATTTTTAACTTGGTCATTTCAGCGTTAAAATATTAAAAAAATCTTACAACTTACATTAATAGGGAGGAGTTAATTATTTCTTAATTAAACATAATTCTATTATTTCAATTCAGCTTTATTAAGTACTTATTATTCAAAAGCCAGATAATTTAAACTGTGTATTAAAACCTCTTTTCCGAAATCTCTCAAGGCAGGATATACTGCTAATTCGGCAACCAATCGATCTTGAAATACTAAATTATAGCTTTAACCCTTTAATAAACGGAGAAAGATCAATCTACGTCATTTTTCTAAAAAGGAAAAAAAAAAAAAAAACTGAGGAAATCATTACAGTAATCATTCATAGACATGTATTACAAGTAGTTCCTTACGGGAGATTAACCGCTAAGTCTTTTTATCTTGTTTTATCTTTCGAAAAATGCCATTTTTGCTCTACTTTTGTACCTTTATTATTGAAGTAATAATTAAGTGACCAGAAGGAAGTATTTTTACATAAAAATTAAGAATAAAAGTTGTCTTGAGATTTAAGCTAAGATAGGAACTGGTAATAAAAAAAATTCTAATGTGGACATATGACGTCCTTGTACGCCCTATTAAATTATGCACACTTTTTTATGCATTTCATTTATACTTATTTTCTAGAATTTAATTGGAGATATATTTCTCATTCAATGAATTCAATTCTCACTTTGTGGCAAGGCAAAAATAGACAAAGAAATATAACTCAAAATATTAAAAATTGAAAAATACTGAAAAACATAAAACATCATATACAATTAAAAAAAATTTTTACGATTTAAATTAGAGTTTCTACGCAAAAACAAGCAATTCGGCCAGCGGAAAAGAAGTTAGATTTTTCGATGCACAAACCTGAAAGTTTAGTTTTGTCACACTCGGCAAAAAAAAAAAAAAAAAAAAAAAAAGACACTGAAGGTGGAGAAACTGACTTCATTCACTATTTTGCTAAGTTTCAATTGTAAACAAATATGGGTGCTCCTTTAGACTTAGCCTCACATAAGCAACTTTTAAACTGTTGATAATTCTACAATTGTTGCATGCAGATTAACTAAAGGTATAAACACCTTAACCGGAACATAAAAACTACACAATTCAATCATTTTTAAAGCAAAAAATGCAGTTTACCAGCATATAAGAATAAAAAAAACTCAGCCTACCGACCCAGGTAACAGAATGGGTGTATATACATATATATATATATATAATTTTGGTGCGGTCGATTATAACCCAAAAGAGAGGTGCACAGCTACATGTTATAGCAGGCCTATTTCAACGTTCTGAGGCTACTATTTATGCAAGATACGTACATACGTACGTACAGACGTCACGAAAAAAATCTCTTCTAAACCCATTTTTCAATCTGTTTTGAAAAAAAAAAAAAAAAAAAAGAGTCCTTTATTACTTATTACGTACAGATGTCACGCCAAAACATCGTCAAATTGCACTCGATGGCTGTCAAACGATATTTTCGTTGAAATATGATAACCGAAATTTTTCGCGAGTACAATACTTCAGACTTCCTTTACTTCGTACAAGGAAGTAAAAACAATAGCCTGAGTTAATTTCCATACATTGCACATATAATTATTACTTGCACTTTTTACAATAATAGCATACTGCTGATGTGGTAGAAACCAATAATAAAGAAATTTATGCGCAACATTTTATTTGATATTGTTACGAAATGTACAGGCGCGGTAAGATGGCTTCCCCGTAAAGCAGTTTTAGAGTACCATAAAATAGAAAGAAAGGCAGGGTTACCACATTTGGCGAGACATCGCCCCTTTGGCGACATTTAACGACAAAATTTGCGATATGCCATGGACGGATGGAGAATCTTCTTGAACGAATTCTTACCGGTTTAGCCCAGAATGTTCTCGAACACCAGCCAAAAGCTATATAAACTCTGCTGGTACGCGGAGAGTTAGTTACTATCGAGTGTGTGCCTCGTCGAGAGGGCGAGTGAGTGTGCCTCGCATAGAGTGCGAGTTAGTATGAAATTGGTGTCTCGTCTAACGAGTCAATCCCTGAGGAGTCCATCGAGTTGACAGCCGGGCAGCGAGTGCCGAGGGCACCGAAAGAGTCTCGTAGTGTATCGCGGTTAGTGCATCGTCGAGAGAGCATGTTGAGCTCCGGGAACGACTGAACCGAAGAGTCGGGAGTTGTGCTCTGTGTGTCGTCGAGTCATCGCGAGTTGTAGCGTGGAGAGTCTCGAGAGTACGTGGAGTTCCGAGAACGACCAAGCAGATTCGGGAGCTGTACTCTAGTGCTTTGCCGTGAAGCTGCCTTCATCGTGATTGCCTGATAACCTGGAGGCTGTGTCGCTGATCGTGTCAGCGTGTTTATAGTAGTTCATCGAAGACTGTAAAAAAGTGTTTTGGAATTTTCCTGACAATACTGGCCAATAAAGTGGGTTTTGATACTTCATCAAGTGTCGTCATTATTCACTCCAAATCTACGAACCCCGTACGAACGTGAAGGAAGAAAATAACGTCTAATATAAGAAATAACTGGCATCAGAAAATAAAAACGCAACAATAATATTGTCTGCAAAAGCTCAGGAAGCTTATTCCCGGTGTATGTCTCCAGCCATTTAATTAAGTCTGTATTTTTTTTAAATTAATTTTATAAAGCCTTCGTAGTTTCTGATTCACCATCAGCAATTTATTGCTACCCAAGATTTTCGAGAATTAAAGAGGTTTTGTTGAATGTTAAAGAACATGATGAAACACCTTAACTAAAACGAGTCTAGTACTGTCATGCGAATTAGAAAAGACTGTACATAACTTTTCGGTTGCTGGTTAATATAGTTCTTATCAAATGTTCTTAGTCAAGAAGAGATCAGTTCATAACGGTGGTCCATCACAAAGGGGTCGGACACTGTTCAAAAAGACAAAATTTTAAGATGCCCTGGCATAAAGTTGCTCTCTTTATGAAGGTCAGTTTGCAAACAATAAATAGCAGCCTTCATAAAAATGTGAACAATTTCATGTCGGGACATTGTTAGGCAAGTAAAAAATTTAAGGTACTTTTCCGTTTTGCCGGCGTAGGCGATAAAGTCGCCAATAATGGTACAACCGACGCTAAACGAAATATCCTCGCTGGTAACATTTTACGTCTTGTTTCCAAAACAAGTCGCAGCCATTTCTTATCAGATTGTTCCCTTCAATACTGACATATAATTTCATAGAAGTTTTACAAGATAGTTCAATTTTATGTCCTAAGGCCATTCGCGGGAGGTAATTAAGTCAATTAGGATGAAATCACACCGCTCACCCGATGGCGAAAATACAGAAAAGGCAAAGTTAAGGGTTAAATTCATCCATTCTAATGAGAATGCACTAGCGAAGTAAAGCACTGCTTCATTAAATAATTTCTGAGTAAGTTATTCGTAAGAGTTGAAATAATTCTTGCATTTAAACTTTTATTCCAAATTAAGATTTAACTTGAAATTAATGTAGATAATTACTGAGATTTTTGTAGCATAGTTTACGTGAGATGACAGCATTTGGGGTTATGTGATACGAACCGGCGAATTTGGATGTTTTACCATACCATGAAAGTATATGAATGAATAGTAAATTCTTAAATTCTTAAATGTCTTTTTACAAATTTATTGTCTTTATTTATTGGCTTTTTTACACAATTTTAAACGCCATTAAGATGTTTATACCTTTAAATTAAAAAATTCTTAGAACTAATATTTGTTAACATTTTTTACGTGTATACTGTGTGTTGTCGCCAATAAAGTCTACTTGGCGAGATTAGCGCCGGCGTCACGGAAAAGTACCAAAATTAATTTTATATTCCAAAGCGATCAAAAAGTTTATTGGCATTACAGTACCTTATTATAACGGTGCCTGCACCTGGGGCAGTATAAGGGAGATGACATATTTATGTTGGGTTAACATCAGGACATCTTCTGGGTTTCCGAGCAATGGCCGACTCGTAAAGACGCCAGGCTTCTTTATAACGGACTCATGATTCGTGTATTACTTTGACAGAAAATGTGACATTGATTTTTAGCCTGTGAAAACATTTGTTTATTTTTAGTAATAACAGTAACGAACTAAAATATGAGCGTTTATGAACTAATGACCCTAAGATAGCGAAGTATTAATAAAAAAAAAAAAAAATCTGATGTGGACAGCCCATGATGTGCTTGTAAGGCCTACTAAACTACTAAATTATTCACATTTTTTATGCACCTCACTTAAACGCATTTCCTCAAATTTTATCAGAGATATATTTTTCATTCCATCAATTCAGTTCTCATTTCGTGGCAAGGCAAAATTACATAAAAACGCAAAACTTGCGCATAAAAACGGTAAAATACAAAAAACCTAAATCATCAAACACGGTTAAAAGAATTTTAAAAAAAAATACAATTAAAATTAGAATTTCTACGCAAAAACAAGCAATTCGGCCAGCGGGAAAGAAGGCAGATATTTTGGCGCACAAAATTGAAATTTAACTTTTGGTTCCATTAGTGAAAAAGACATTTAGGTTGGTGCACCGATTAAACTTAATTCACTATTCTACTAAGAGTTTCAAATGTAAACAAATGGCAGCATCGCTAGTCCTAGCGCCAATTTTCAGTTGTGGATAATTCTACCACTATTGCATGAAGACTAACTAAAGGCATAAAATCCTTAATCGGAACATAAGAACAATATAATTCAATCACATTTAAAGTAAAAAATGCACAATTTACCAACACATACGACTCATAAAAGAGCTCATCGAGCCGGGTAACAGAGTGGGAATTCTATACATATATACATGTATGGTGCGGCGATTGCAGCGAAAAAAGGAGGTGCACAACTAGATGTTATAGCAGTTTCACATTTAAAATTTCAACGTTCTGAGGCTACTCGTTTCTTAGTTACGCGAGATACATACGTACGTATGTTTACACGTCCCGGAAAAATCTCTTTTGAATGTATCGGGTCAGCGAAAACATTGCGGATTCCCGAGCAGTTGAAATGAACATTTTCACTGAAATACGAGACCCGAAACTTTCGCCATTACAATACTTCCTTGTACGAAGTAAAAAAATTACGAAAACTATTATTTCTATACAATAATTTTAATAAAAATCTTTTTGTATGACCCCAAAATACAAAACGTTTCACTCCTGTACGATAAAAACTGTCCAGATTTAATTTTAAAGCTTTAGATTATGTTTTCTGAAAACTAACGTGTCGTATACAAATTAGACATCGCAATATATAAATTGATTATGCAAACTGGAAAATGCAATACAAGATTAGGAAACCGTTTCTCATGTTCATACATTGAGTGACAAGCGATGACAAATTAAAATCCATTTCACATGATAAAAATTACGCATGTTAAACACAAACAACTTTTCCACAGCTTTTTGCTTTAAGCCCTGAAACAAAGAAAATCAAACTACAACTAAACCGAGTTGGTTGTAGTAGACTTAGTAATTAAATAAAGTGACTTAATTGTCAATTTATTTAGTTCTAAAAGTCAGCTTTTTTTTTCATGAAAAGTTCTGATCATTACCAATGTTTCCGTAAAGGAGGTCTTATTCACAGAGTTTTACATGGGTAATGTTCTAGAACACACTGACAGGCTTCGAATATCAATCACAGCTAACTCATTCGTAACATTATTCTCATAAATTGAAACATATTTTTAATTTAGAGAATTTTTTTTTTCCCACTTTTAGGTTATAACCTGCCGTCTAGACGGTAAAGTGGTTAGTGGCTCTGACTTATGTGCCGAAGGGCCCGGAGTCGAATCCCTTAGAAGGCATAGATGAAAACTGTCTTTCTTAGGATTATTTAATTAAATTTATAATTAAAATTTATTTTAAAATTTATTTTAATTCTAAATAATGTAAAATTAATTAATTGTAATTAAAATTTATTTTAATTACAAATACGTTGTTTAATAAAAACCCAATTAAAAAGTGTTGCATAAAATTTTAGTAAAAAAATCAAATTAGACGTGGCAACATGTGATTTCAAATTCACGCGGGAAGAGCGTCTTCCAGCGGTAAATTAAAAAAAAAAAATAAATAAATAAAAATGATTAATATGCTCCTGGTAGCTAAGATGTTAAGCCATGAGAATGAAATATGTCTCGAAAGTGTAAAGAATACTCCTTTTTTTTTTTTTTTTTGTATACGCACTTATTTAAATTACCTGTGGAGGGAACACTAATTAGAAATTTAGCCATAATTCTTATTCAAAACCGATGAAGATCATTCTAGAGATTTACAATCCTGCGTAAGATATTAGAACGCAGCTAAGATGCAACAGAAGTATAATAATTTTATGCTAATACCTTTATTAGGAAAATCAATATACCCAAGACAACTATTTCTTCTTTTGAAACTGTCAGTCTTCGTTTTTATTTGAGGACGTTCAGAATTGATATAAACAATAAAATAAGTAACACAATTTTCATGCTTCCAACAAGAGTAAGGAGGGGGAATAGAACACATAATTTATATGTTCTTTGTTCAACGTTTTACACAAAACTACGTACAGACCATAATTTCAAACGCAATGCATCGCCCTGCGTTAAGCAGCATACGTTAATACAGGTCCATTTTCTCCACTAGGGGGCGTCCGCATCACGCTGCGCGAACATCTATGTTTGTCTTGTAGCTATGTTCTTTTGATTTGTTATTTCGGTAGATAACTACTACAGTAGGGAGGAGGACCTTCAAGCACTGTGGTCAGATTTATAGCAGATAGGTTACCTGTCAGCAGTTTAAAGAGTTACAGCCAAACATGCGATCGTAAAGCATAGAGCTGAGAATGAGTTCAAGGTAACCCGTGTGGAGGTCAAGACTATTTGGAAAGCTGGAGGATACTTAAGTGCTTCAGAATCCTGAAATTAAATTAATGAACTACACCTCCAACTGCGAACACACGTTACTCACATGTGTGCTGAAAGAAACGAGGAAGAGAAAATGGAATTTTAATTCGAAACGTAAAATTTCGTTAGTGTCTTAGCAAGCGCTTAACTTTTGGAGATAGCAAAGTAACTGTTGGCAAATACCGATAATATTTATAGCTAGGATTCGCGGACCTTGTATATAGTACTTTCAACTACGCAATAATGTTTTAGCAGTGCGAATTTTAGAATCGCGAATGCCAAATAAATAGGCGAATTTCCGATTTATTTCAGTTATATTTTAATATCAATTACAGGCTTCGGAAACATATGACCGGCGGGTCCCCGAATGACCATTGCATAATTTCAAGGTGACCCGCGTGAGTTCCGAAAATAAAGAATCATATGTAGAAACAAATATGAAACGAGCAGTTGAAAAATACGTAAAAAATAAACCGATAATAAATAATAAAAAAAAAAAAAAGGCAAAATCCGAAAGGATTCAGATTTTAACGGTCGCCCAAAAAGCTGTCTTAAGTTTTTTTACGCTCTGCGATGAGCTACCACTCTGCTGTTCCACTTACTTCTCCTCCTCAATTCTTTTCAACAGCTACAAAAATTTTAGAAGCAGCTGCGATGCTTAACAATAAAGCTAAAAAGACAAAAAAATGAGGAAAAAAAGGGATAGTAAGAGTGAGATATCCTTAGTCGCGCTTCCTAAAGATGAAAAACACAAATTAAATTTCGTCAGTCTGTCTAGTAGGACAGGAGATATAGAACTGTTCCTTTTTTTAGCTCAAATTTTCCCAGAAGGGATATTAATATCGTTTCGGCATTTTGTGTCCACAATAAAACAGTGTTTCCTTTTCCTAATTGTTGCCCCCAAATATTCGAGCTCTGCATTATACTTAAAGAAAATAAATAATGAAGAATTTGTATGAATGTATGTACGCTTCTCGCATTGTGAAGAAACAACCGCGCGTAGAGACATCGAATTTTGAATAACGATGTCCTCTACTCGAATATGGGCATCTGGAAGTCCATATTTTCAATTTGAGATTTGTTTGATTATCTATTTCATATTTTGTAAAATTTTAACAAATGTTTGATTAACAAACTCAACGATTTCAAAGCAAACGTTGCCAACACTGAACGGGGAAAAAAAATTATCTCCAGGCCCCGAGACTGTATCGGGAATTCTAAAGTTATAATCTTTTTTAATATTTTGTGATATTGCTGTTGAATTGAATTTTATGGTTTAAATGCGAATAACATGATATTTAATAAAGGTAGCGCACAAAACGTTAAAAAAATGCCCTTTTTTGCGTAATATAAAATCTTAAAGTTTTCAGATTTTTTTTATGAAAATTAATTTTTTTTGGCGTTACGTGCAGAGAATATTCCTAAGAATATTATTATTTCCAAATATTTATCTACCAGCATACAAAATCGGCACATTGGGTGAATATTGGATTTAACGTGACGTTTCAAAATTGTTAGGAATTAACTTTACCGTAAGTTGAAAAACATCTTTACACAAAGTTAGTTAAACAAAATCTTCGAAATTTTTGACATGCAAAAAAAAAAAAAAAAAAAAAAAAAGCGCATATACAAAACGAAAGAAAATTTGCAAAAAGAAATTTTACACATAAAAGAGAGAATTATTCTTTTCAGCCACGACATGTTTCCTCCTTCCCCAGCATTGACGTAGGAGGGGATTAACGTCAGAGACGAGAAATGAAGAGGATATAAAAAAACGTTTATCTATCGCGTCTATATACCCAAGCTAAAGCCATAAAAGCATCCCTAGAATGTACCGGGATTGATTGAGATGAAAGCGGGGTTAAGTATCTTTTGGGGACTATAGCGGAGAGCGACCCCCGGGAAGGTGAGAGACTGCGCGGAATATAGGATGAGACGGGGAGAGAGCGTGTGTGCGTCCGTCACGTGTCCCCAGTTATGCACCCAACGCGATACAGATTGGATGTTTTTTTGATTAGCACGCGCTACATTCCTTCCACATCCGGGCAGCGGAAATTCCACCAGGTGTCGGTGTGCAATAAATTGAATCTCTGCCATAAGTCCGATTGCAATGTCTGTCAAGGGGAACTGAGTTTTCCTCCAAAATAACCGTCCTTCTGAAGAAACGTATGCGGAAAGATGATTTTTAACTCGTCTTCTCTTCTGGTCATCGGAAGTTTCGGGAAAGTCGTTGGTCAGTTATGATGGATTGTAAAATTTTAATTAGCTAATTTTTGTCTAAATTTTACTTAAATTTACCTAAACAGCACTTTCAAAGAATTTAAAAAAGATTCTTTTCGAGAAAAAGTTTCTATACTAATAATTTTGTTAAAGTTTAAAAAAAAATGATATTTTTATTATTACAAAATGTCATAATAAAAAAATGGAGGTTTGGTTTATTTGATTATGGCAAAGCACTCGAGGGCAATCTGCCTAAACGAAGAGATACCTTCGTGGGCGCCTTTCTGAGGGAAACTGGCTGGTAAACATGTTACACACGGGAAAACGCCCATGCAGCCAGCTAGTTTTCCCGGAATCGAAACCAGGTCGGGACTAGCAATGTTCAGCTATTTTACTGCTCAGCCGCTGGTGGGTTAGGTTATTTAAGGTTATTTATTTACGGCAAAGCCTCGAGGGCTACCTGCCTAAGGAGAGGGATGCCTTCGTGGAGGACTTTCTAAGGGAAACTGGCTCGTATACACGTTACACACGGGGAAAACCACGAAAACACCCATGCAACCAGCCCGTTCGCAGGATTCGAACCTCGGACCGAACTACCAGTTTTCAGCGACTTTACCGTTCGGCCGCTGGTGGGTCGCAGATACATAGGGTTAGAATACGTTAAATTCATTAATTTAAGTAAAGACGTGAGAACTATCTGCCTAACAGAAGGATGTCTTTGCGGAGAACTTTTCACAGGAAGAAAACCAATGAAAACAAAACTCCCTTTAAACAGGCCATTCGCCGGTATTTGAAACTAGTATAAATAATCATTTAATTGCAATAATTAGATGGCTAATTGATTTAAGCAAAGTGAATGAGGCTATATGTCTAAGGGAAGAACAGCCTTCATGGAGGAGTGTCTACGAGAAACTGGTTCATATTTATAGCATACACAAGTAAAATTCCTCAAACACTGATACAGCCAATACATTTGCATTAATCGGAGATACCGTTAAAAGCAAGGGTGAGTTTATCACGCAGCACGGATGATAAAAAAAAAAAAAAAAAAAAAAAGATCTTAAGCCCAGTGTAATGGCAAAACTTGGTAGTTTATAGGCAAGAAAACTGTAACGTTACTTAAAGTAACAGTACAACAATAAAAGAAATGATGCTAGATGTAGAAAAATGGGAAAGGAAGTAAGAAGTGCACTGTTGGGAACTATCGTATACTATCTTTATTATTACTACCATCGTTTTTCTTTATTATTACACATTCTTGCCGCCCAATCGGGATAGTGGTTAGTGATTCTTACTGCCGTACCGAAGGGCCCGGCCGAATGCTGGAGAAGACATAGTAAATATGTTTGTAAATGTATAGTGTCTGTGCGGTATGGGGACATTCTAAAAGTGCTCCGAGCCGAAAGTCCTCTCGAGAGGTTGGTAAAAGGGGAAGAGGGATGGGAAACCCTCGGACCCATCTTCCTGATGGCTCTCTCTCAAAATTGGGAGCGGAATTGTGCTAAAGTCGGACTGTCGCCTATACGTTGCTCAAGGCTCTTTTTAACGATAGGTGCATTTGATTCCGTCTCACGAAGAATGCCATGGGCTTGTGGTAGTGATTGTCAGACAAAGTGAGATTTGTAACAAAAACAATACATTTCTTACTTCCGTAAATAAAGAACGTGCAGTTTTCGGTGTTTTAATTTTTGCTGTACATGACATTCCTTTGCATTTTGTTTTTAATATTGTTACGAATAGTTACGAATAGTTTTTAATATTGTTACGAACACTTAGGTAATTTTAGTAAAATTGTAGTACTTTTCTGTGTAATGATTCATATTCAGTTTCTGTGTCTGGTCCCTATATCATTGTAACTGAATAAATGTAACTGTAATTCCCACCTCGTACTGCTTTCCAGTAATTTCGAGAAGCAGAAAGTGCTAGAAATAGCTCGTGGCCGGTTGAAAGAGCATCTGCTCTCAGTTGCTTAGTTATTGTTGTTGGGGGTTGTTATTGTTGTTCCGCGTGAACTGAGATATCCGAGTTAACTTTCTTTTTAGATGCGCTTAGCACTGCGTTGCGTTTAACATTCTAAGCAGTTTGAAATGTAACTACTGATTATACTGTGTGATACTGTGAACACTTGTACGGATATTTCTGTGGAAAATTCCAGAGTTCTGAAATATTTCATTTCATAAAAAAAAATTGCGTTAACCTAATCGGACTCGTTCATTCAATCTACTTCGAACCCGTACACACGCAACAATATTTTTGCTATGCTAAATGAAAAAGGCAGCCTATTCTGCAAGATATTTGTCTGGTAATTCCTGTGCAGAGGTTACTACAGGAATTTTGCAAACAAAATTACATACGAAACTTTTAACTCCTCTTTTTCGAAACGACGACTTTGGAAATATGTGTTTTCGACGTGATGCTAATGACATCTGGCCAGATTAGCAACTAACGCCAAAATGTTAACTACGGATAACGATTTGAGAAAGCACACAAAATATGTCAAAAATTTTGCTTTCATATTTTATTTAAAAATAAATCTTGGAAGCGTGAAGACATAACTTAGTTTTAGCCCAATTTCCTTCCTCGCAAGGGTATGCTTCCAGCCATTCGTATTTCAGTCACGTTTCAGGTTAATCTGGGTGGTATAAATCCTTAGGAGTTATTGCAGAACGTTTAATATTGTGTGGAAAGATCAGGGATTACTGCCTTGCTGTGTATATATACAACGGAAAAGTAATAAATATGCTTACTCTTTTGACATATCTAACAAATTCCCGTATTTCACTACAAAATTCCGATCTTTCTTACTGAATGAGATTTAAAGAGTGATATTAAAATAATATCAGGTAACATTATTGTAATTATGATGCAAAGATGTAATATTATGCTATTAGAGACTATCACTCTAATGTGTGAACATCCGAGCTTATAATATTATGCTATTAGAGACTATCACACTAATGTGTGAACCTCTGAGCTTATAATAATATTATGCTATTAGAGACTATCACTCTAATGTGTGAACCTCTGAGCTTATAATATTATGCTATTAGAGACTATCACTTTAATGCGTGAACCTCTGAGCTTATGGGGTATTTTCTCCCTCCGTTCAGCATGTCTTCGTGGTATAATTGGAAGCACACTTGACGCGTAGTTGAAGAAGATATCAAGGGTTCGAATCCCGACGAGGGTACTGCACATTTTTGACGTCTCCTGCTTCCAAAGAAGCCTAATGACTTTATAAAGTTTATGTCTCTTAGGAAGCATACACTATATAGTTTAAAAAGGACTATTGAAGAATTATCTTTTAGCCTTGTGAAACAAAAATCAAAAGAAGGGTGCATAAGACCCATTTATTCGAACTCAACAATTACCCAACTTGGGTTTACGAAAGCCAAACACTTCTGGTTTAACAGAACAACGTAATATTGAACAAATTCAAAATGTGGTAGATTAGCCTAAAAGCTCACGGGATAATTGAACGCGCAGGGAAGACTCTGGTTTGTAGAAAACTGGCGAGACAAAGTTAAAAGGCTAAAAGCACTCGACGCCACTCAACCAAGTCATTAATAATAACGGCACAACGTGGCCTGGAATCGGCAGAGGCGCTCTAAAACCAACTCCCGAAACTCATGCTTAAATGGCACTTTTTTCTCCCTTAATATGAATGAACGCTCGCTGTCTCATTTACATTCTGGCATGAAAAGCGTGAGTTAAAAGTGAATGATAGAAAAGTTTTTGAACTTAAAAACATTAACTATTAGTTAAAAATAAATAGATAAACTTCACGACTCTACAGTGGCGGCAGAGCTAAAAGGTAGTGGATGATAATTCGTCATCACCAGATTCGGCGATTGAGTCCCCTAATCCCCATTCGCGCTTTGAAAGGGGAAGTATATAAGGTATTTTCTCCTTCCTTTCCAATTCAGTCATTTTAATTCTCGGACTTCAATTTCTACACCTCATTCAACCACTAATAGATGGCGATACGCTAGGCATCATTAACCCTAACTCCAATTTTCTGGCACAACTCTAGTCTCTGATGACAGATGGCGACACTTATGCGGATCTGCTTTTACAATTTTTATCTTCGGAAAGTTAGCAAGCATCTAGGACTCAAAAATTTCCACTTTCATTTAAAGTGGTCTTTTATACTCACTACAACGTATTCCGTAAGGTCAACAACTTTTGGAGTAAAAGTCTCAGGACTGAATACTCGTCCTCACCTTAATGCACGCGAATTCACTTTCCACATGCTTTCGTGGTGTAATTGGCAGTATACTCGACGCGTATGCGAGAGGTCCATGGTTCGAGTCCGGGCGAAGGCACTGAACATTTTTCATCTCTAACCTAATGACACTACAAGCTTCCTATTTTTCTGGCCGGCTAAATTAATGAGCAACTCCGATATCTTTTGAAGTGGTGCGCGTGTGTAATGTACATAATCGTGTCAACATTAGCATATAAGGTATTAACATTAATTAACATCGGACATTAAAGCCGACATCTAAAACAAGTCTTATAACTATAAGCCCTAAAAAGTTTTTTTACCAATTTTTTAACATTACGATTCATTTATAATATTTAAATGCCTGTCCGTGTTCTTTGAAATCTGATGCAACTCTCAATGGCCTTGTTTTCAGCATAGTTTCAGCAATGAATAAGCAAACTAAGAATAAAAATTATGCACAAAGTCTTGAAAATATATTGTTAAAATCGCTGTTTAACTAACGTTAGAATAAATGAAACTTCAGGCGTGTTAATTTTTCAAGACTATTAGTTACAGAATATAAGATCTTCATTACATGCAGTTATACAAAGTATATGCTACAGTGAAAGACCGAAGTTTAGATAAGTTGACATTCTTCGGTGAACGTACAGATGTCACGAAAAAATGTTTTCCAAATCCATTTTAAATCTGTTTTGGGAAAAAGAGACCTTTATATTGTCGTACGTACATACAGATGTCACGCAAAAACATCGTTTAGATAGATTCGAGAAAAGTCAAATGGATATTTTCGTTGATATATGATACCTGATATTTTTCGCGATTACAATACATCCTTATTTTATACAAGGAAGTAAAAAGATATATATTGATATTTCTTGATAGAAATTTTTCCTGATTGAAGAAGAAAACTGTATTACTAAACCCTCGAAATGGACAGAAGTTTATATAAAACCGCCCTTATCCAAGTTTCTTGCTCGTCTAATTTATATTTTTACATTGGTGCCCAACTCTTCTGTACATGCTCTTAAATAAAAGATTTAAATTATAAAGAAATATGTTCGCAATTTTCAGATGTCTATAGCTTATTGATCAATAATCATAACCTGAAAGATAAATGCAAGGTCTTTTGTCACGTCGAATGACATTTTGAAAACTGGATATTTGAATTATGGAAGATAGATGAATGGATGAGGGGAGGGAAGCTGGATTACGTCTCGAGCAAAAGCCAGTGTTACTCAGGCTAGCTCCAAACACACGCTTACAGTCGTCGAAAAACTACGACAAACATGTTAAAACAATCAGCAACAGAGCCTTCAGGATAGCAGGCTATAACGGTGCAGACAGCTTAATGACAAAGCACTAGAGTACAGCTCCCGACTCGGTTCGATGGTTCTTGGAACTCCACGGACTCTCGAGACTTTCCACGCTACAACTAGACACTAGACTGCTACTCCATCTACAAGCAGGGTTTATATAGCTTTCGGCTTGGCTTCCAGAACATTCTGCGCCAGACTGGTAAGAATTCACTCCAGAATGTTCTCCATCCGTCTGTGGCATATCGCCAATTGGGCGATTTCGCATCAAATTTGGCAACCCTAAACCCGCCTTACGGGGAAGTTATCTTACCGCAGCTGGACATTTTGTAACATTCTCGGTTTATGTCTGCGCATAAGCATTCTTTCGGAATTTCATCTATGATAAAAAAAAAAAAAAAGAAACATTTAAAGACATCTGAGTTTGAAGGAAATTTCAAATTTACGCGAATCGGCTGAAAACTCCTAAAAGAACTTAGAAAACTAAACTACGTTTTTATTTATTTATTTATTTATTTTTTTTGCAATCACGTTAAAATACGTTAAAAGATAATAATAAATATATACGTTAAAAGTACGTTCTATAAATTTGTTTAAAAATTAAAGAAGTATTGAGGTTTATATATTTATGTTATTTAATAAACATATTTTTTATGGGACTGTGCTGATAGCTTTAGAGATTAATATACTATGTAAGGGGCTTCGAAAAGAAATTTCAACTTTGAAAAATGGATTTTGTCAATGATTTAAAAATTCACCCTGGAAATAAAAATCATTAGAAGACAAAACAGAAGGAGGGGAACATGAAGTTACAGCGTAGACATTGCAAGAAGATTATGCTGCAAAGATGACTTAGATTGCTTTATTTAATTACGGCAAAGCATTCACAGCAAGGACTATCTGCCTAGGGGAAGAGATGTTTTCGTGGAGGACATTTTAAGACCAAACTGGTTATTTCCATGTTACACATGGGGAAAGCGCTCATGCAGCCAACTCCTTCTCTAGGATTTCAACTCAGGTCGAATAACCAAAGTTCAGCAATTTTGCCGTTTGCTGATGAACCCTTATCACTGTAAAAACGTTAAATTAAAAGGATAGCTGATAAAAGAAACTGAAAGCTTTCAAATTTTACATTACGCCCAAATGGGGCATTTTGTTTTAACGTTTTATGTGTTAACTTTATTTATTAAATATCGCATTCTTCGCACTTAAACCATAAAATTCAGTTCAACAGCAATATGTCAAAATAATTTTAAAATTAGCATATCCTTAGAATCCGATGCGTAGTGTCGCGCGCTGGAGATAAAAATGTTTCCTTTTCCGTACAGTGTTGCCATTGCTCGCTTTCAAATCGCTGAGTTTGTTACTCAAAAATTCGTTAAAGTTTTACAAAATATGAAATCGATAATAAAACAAATCCCAAATTCAAGCTTTCACATGCCCATGTTCGCAGTAGGATTACGTCATTCACAATTCGATGGCTCTATGTACCCTCGTTTTATCAATACAAGAAATATACATACATTTATGCAGATTTTTCATTATTTAATTTCTTCAAATATAATGTAGGACTCTAACATTGGGTGGCAACAGTTTCAAAAGGGAAACGGACATTTATAGCAATTCAACGCAAAATCGCAAAACGAAAACAATAGTCCTTCAAGGACAAAGTCCCTTCGGACTAAAAATCTGCATAAATGTATGTATATTTCTCGCACTGTAATAAAACAACGGTACATAGAGCCATCGAATGTTGAATGACGTAATCCTCCTACGAATATGGTCATGTGGAAGAGCAAATTTGAAATTTTGTGCTCCGAAAAATTTGCCTTTTTGCCTGCTGGCCGTTTTGGGGTAGAAACTCTTTTAGACTTGCAAAAAATGTTTATTTGTTTTAATTGTATTTGGTGTTCTATATTTTTCAATTTTTAATACAGATGTTTTGAAATTAATGTATTTTTGCCTTCTCGCAAAGTTGATTTATTGAACGAGAAATATATCTCTAATGAAATTCGAGGAAATAAGTTGAAATGAAATGCAGCAAAAAATGCGTATAATTTAATATTCCTTACAAGAAAGTCATGTAGGGTCCGCATTCGATTTTTTAAACTGTTTTGCGCATGAACTTGATTTAGATCACAGCTGTTTTATAAAAACAGGGTTTTCATTTTACTTGCATTTGAGCTTGTTCTGGGACCATATTTCTTGTACAAATATGCATAAATATGGCAGTACAATTTAAATCCAAACTAAATCGGATGCTAAGGAATTTACAGTGTGTTAATTCAAACCTTGTTTCAAGATTTTGTTTTAGATAAAGAGAATTTCTAAATATTCATGAAGAACATAAAATATCATCCCGTTACAGTGATAAACTTAATTAAGAATCATGTAGGTAACCAATGGCCAAGGGAACTCTACCTCAAAAGCTTCCACCGTTCCATTTAAAGTTATCACAAGCTCCTTTAATTCATCAGCAATTCTATAAGGAAAGCAGTGTCAGCTAAATGACTTCCATTATGAAAATCCATTCCACACTTTTAAAAGAGAACACATAAACAGCACAAAGGAAGCTGAGAAAACAAACACAGAATAGCGTTACCATTTAGGCAGGCAAACAGTCGTAATTATGGAGAGAGAATTTTACGCAGGGGGGAGGGTGTCAGTACCAGGTGCGACGCAGGAGTCACTCGGATGGAGAGAAAACAATTGTAGCTTCTGAGCCGGAAAAGACGTGATGGATGCGGGATTTTATGTTTATTTTGGGAGCTGATGAAAAATCTGAACCACACTTGTGATGCTCGTTGACTTGACTCGTGTCTGTTCAGCGAAACAGGCATATTACTAGACAAACCATCGATGTCCTGCCTTTGCATTACAGCATATTTGTTTAATGTGTTTGCGTTATTACCCAATTATTACTAACGTTCTCTTTCTTTGCTCAACCATTTAGCGTGTTTGCTTTGTACGCCAACTGCAGCTTCGAATCTTAACCAGTTAACTGTGGCGTCCTCGTTTAAGAGTTCGCACCGTTTTGTGTCGCCAGAATCGAGTTATGACGAGTATATTCGTCAGTCACAGAGTAAGTTGCGGTGGTAAGACATTGGATGAAAAAGATGGGTTTATTTTATAAAACTGAAAATTTTATTACTAATATTTACTAATTTGGTTAACATAAGCATACATTAGATACATATTAAACTAAAAACGCAATCAATTAAATTAAATATTATGCATATAAAAGTAAGAATTTAAATTCCTGCTGAGTGATGTTCAGCGAAACAGGGTACTATACATAATGGGACTTCGGCAAATCGAACACCAGTCACGCGATTTCTTCCTGATCTTCGTTTGTAGTAATACGAACACCTTCGCGTAGGGTTGTTTTTTTCGATGTCCCGGGTATACAATACGGTACGTGATTCCTGCCTAGTTGGCTTATATTAGGTCTAAATGGCCGAATTTGTGTCGATTTATTTCTTTCAATTGGATACGTCGCAAAAATGTCTTCAATGAATTTGAGCAAAAAGTTGATACGTGATCATGTCCCATTATTTTTTTATATAATATGAATGCATTCAGACACATAATATCTAAGAAATTCAGAAATATCTTTTTCTAGTACTTTTTGAGTCGTTTTCTTGCTGTGGAGTACGCTATGATAATTCCATAGCTCATATCCACTCCACCCATTTTTTTATTATAATCAATCACTAGCTCCGGTTTCTTTTCTTATTTTTCTTTTCTCTGTTTCTATTACGTTGCCATTATGTACAGTACTTTCTAAATAAACCTCCCTCTTATCTTTCCATTTCATTAACATAATATACGTATGACGAGTATACTCGTCAATACATCAATCGTGTCGCTTCTGCATAACGAGTATACTCGCCAGTCACAGTTAATTGGTTAAAATCTGGAATTATTCTGCAATTTGTATCATTATGGAAACAATTCATTAAGTTCCTCGACAAAGGGTGAGAGATTACTTGTAATCTTCAGAATACTTAGCGAACAGGCAGTTTAAAATGTTTTACTGAAAGATATTCATAATTGTTTATATTCCCTTCCCAAGCATCATTATGAGTTTTTTAAAAAGTGTGATACGTACAAGACATAACTTCCTTGTACGGTCTATTAAATTATACACATTTTTTTCTGCATTTCATTCAAACTTATTTCCTCGAATTTCATTAGAGATAGATTTCTCATTCAATTAATTCAATTCTCACTTCGCGGCAAGGTAAAAAATGCATAAAAACTCAAACATCTTCATTAACAGTTAAAACAGATTTCTACGCGAAAACAAGCAATTTGGCCAGCGGACAGGAAGACAGATTTTTGGGTGCACAAAACTGAAACTTTTGGTCTTTTACTTTTGGTCTTTTACAGCATTTAAGTCTGCGATGTTATCGTCTCATCATGATTTGCAAGTGCTTTATTTTGTGCCACGATATTTTTTACGACGATGTTTTAAAACTGCCATGTTTTTGAACCGCTTTATTTTCGAAGATGACTTTTATTACCCCGATGTTTTAGAACTGCGATGTTTTCCCTTTGTTCCATTTTCTTCTACGATGCTTTGTATGATGATGTTTTCGCCTTGTGTTGTTTTCTGCGCGATATTTTCTCCGGTAACTGTCTATCATACTGTTAAGTTTTAATGACGTTATAATATTAAGATTAGTTTGTTTGAAATATCCTGAGCGCATTAATTTTATTTACGCAATTTATGGGGTATTAGCAACCCCTATACCGACAATGTTAAATTGGCCCTTTTCGATGTACCTTTTCTCAAAATCTGCCGTAGATGCACGCTTGAAATTTTTTGTGTAATTAAAGTATACCTATTTGATTATACTTAAATGAGCTTTTGAAATATTTTGAATTTTAGAGTAATTTACAGAATATTTTGTTAGGCATAGTAAAATTTAGCACTTTTCTCATTAAAAAAAAAAAAAAAAAAATTAAAGAATTGTTTTTCCAAGTTTATCATAAAAAGCTCATTTTAGTAAATATTGGGAAACCTAATAAATAAGCCAAACAAATTTAGACACCTGTGAGCAGTATTACCTGAGAAAAGGTATATAGAGTATTAAAAAAAAATCACGTTTGGGAAGAAACGCGTTTTTATGTAAAAAATCCTCATTGATGAAAGCAGTGGATGACAAATTAAAACTAGATTTTTTACCATTCTAATTTTCATAGATATTAAAGAATGGAATTTAAAGAAAGATAAAAGTGTAGAGAATTGGAAAATGGAAAAATCCGAAATCACAATTTTTTGAAGATTTTGAGATTCCAACATCCCTTAACTATGGTATTATACTGAAATTATCAGGCAAGAATTAATTTTAAATCAAACAACACCGGCATCTTGCTTTAATACATTGTGAAATTGCATCTCTTACAAAAATTTTCGGCTCTTACGAAGCAAGACGCCTACGGCTAATTTATATAATGTATTTAGTAACAAGATTTAATTTTACAGTTGCTAGATAAGATCTTATTGTAAAATGTAAGGGTCTATAACAAAGTTATTCGAATGATTCGCCAACAGTATTTCACAATGTATCGAGAAATCTGCTGCTCAAATCACAAAAAAGAATTCATAAATATTTCGAAAACAGCTTTAACATTCTATTACAGAAACACAGTCGTAGAGGAAGAAAAAAGAAAAGAAACCCACTTTCCCATTTTCCTCCGAGAAGATGTCAGGGTATAGTCGAAAGAAATGAATTACGACTCTGTACATAATCCTAGTAATCTGAAACTCAAATGCTGGGGGTTAGTGCAGATGCATGACAGTGACCTTAAATAACCGAATGTGTACATAAAGTAGCTAGCTACTATAAAAATGTAGTTGGAAAAGTGGAATTCTATGAAAGCTAGAATGGTAAAAAAATCTAGTTTTAATTTGTCATCGACTGCTTTGATCAATGAGGATTTTTACATAAAAACGCGTTTTTGCCCAAACGTGATTTTTTTTATACTCGATGTATCTTTTCTCAGGTCCTACTGCTCACAGGTATCTAAAATTTTTATGGCTTATTTATTAGGTTTCCAAATATTAACTGAAATGTGCTTTTTGTGATAAAGGAAAAAAAAAACTTAAAAATTTTTTGCGTGAGAAAAGTGCTAAATTTTACTATGCCTAACAAAATATTCTGTAAATTACTCCAAAATTCAAAATGTTTCAAAAGCTCATTTCAGTATAATCAGATAGGTATACTTTAATTACACTAAAAATTTCAAGCGTGTATCTACGGCAGATTTTGAGAAAAGGTACATCGAAAATGGCTACTTTTAAAATAAATTATCATGAATATGTAAGCAGAAAGGAAAATCAATTATACGTAACATATGTCTTTCAAGTACTACGTTCAATGGATGCTCAAATCTCTATAATTGTTACACCGGTTTTATACTTCCATCCGTTATATAAGCTATTAATAACACGGATGCCTGCTACTTAAAATCAAGCAAATACCATTTAACGAACGGATTGGAAGTTTGGCACAATTTGGTAAATTTAGTAAACAATGAGTTCATTTTGTCCGCTAGCCATTAACTATGGTGAGTTTCAGTCCTACTTCTAAAGAATAAAAAATAAACAAGCAGAAATTAATCTGCAGAATCTCCATTAATTATTAATAACAACACATGCAGTGTATTGTTCACATTTACTGCAGAGTGAGTAATATGAGAAATGGAAATTAGAATATGAGAAAAGAATGTTATGGTAAATTTACATATTTCTCATTTATAAGTCATTTCTTTTATATTTCGACTCATTTCTAATAATGTTAATAATAAAAAAACTCATTTATATAACTCACAAATTCTGGTATGTTTGGTTTTTACAAATGAAAAGACCAATTTTAAGGACAACTGAAGTAAATTCTGATGTGGACGTCACGTGACTTCCTTGCACGGCCAATTAAATTATACGCATTTTTTTGCTGCAGTTCATTTAAATTGATTTTCTCGAATTTCATTTAAGATGTATTTATCATTCAATTAATTCAGTTCTCACTTCGCGACAAGGCAAAAATACAAAGAAACTCTCAAAACACATCTTCATTAAAAATTGTGAAATACGGAAAAATACAAGTACAAAACACTAAATATTATTAAAAACAGTTAAAAAATCAATTATTACAATTAAAATAGGAGTTTCTACGCAAAACAAGCACTTCGGCCAGCGGGCAGGAAGACATATTTTTCGGTGCAAAATTTGAAGTTTACTTTTAGTCCCACTCGGCGAAAAGACAATGAAGTTGGGGCACAAACTGACTTAATTCACTATTTTGCTAAAAGTTTCAAATATAAACAAACGGCGCCCATGTTAGGCTTAGTAGCACTTAAACAAATTTTAAATTGTTGATGATTCTACAACTATTGTACTCAGATTAGTAAAATCATAAGAACCTTACCGGAACATAAGAACAATATAATTCAATCACTTTTGAAGCAAAAAATGAACAATTTACCAACATATAAGAATGAAAAACTGAGCTCATGAAGTTGGGCAACTCTGTGTGTGGGTTTGTGTATCTGTCGGCCGAAGCTATCAAAGTGGGAATTCCACAACTAGATATTATAGCATTCCTATATACAAAATTTCAACGTTCTGATGCTTCTCATTTTTAAGTTATGCGAGATATAGTCTTATGTACGTAAGTACGTACAGAAGTTATGGAAAAAAATCTCTCCTGAATCCATTTTAAAACCATTTTTTAATCCATTTTGAGAAAAAAAGCCTTTTATTCTGTTCGTACGTACAGATGTAACCCAAAAACGTCGTTTAAATGGATTCGCGAGCGGCTTAATAGATATTTTCTTTGAAATATAATACCCAAAATTTTTCGCAATTACAGTAATTCCTTTACTTCGCACAAAGAAGTTAAAAGAATAGATTTTTCTTGACATGAAAATGATAGTAAACTTAGAAGCAAACGGCAGTAAACGGCTTGCAGCAAACGGTTGTAAAATTCTACAATTGTCAGCTGACCAGAGAAATGTTCTGTGATGGAAAGGAGAAGCCATTAAAGAATCCAGGCTGGGATGAAACAATTCACCCGATCCAGAGATAAATCATTGGAAAGACTGCCAATCTTCATTTTTCATTTTGGAAACGCAGATAAATTCTGAAGGAAAATCTGTCTATTACCTGAGCAATATGTTTAGCACTAACGTCCAAATTAAGAATTTTAAGCCAAAATAAACTCAGGCCATGGCTGTAATTGCTAGAGATTTGGACGTACACATCATCGATACTTAAACTAATCGAGTTGCTGTAAACCCAGATTTAACAACAGGATCAGTAAATGACGCACTAAGCAAAAGAAAGTCTTGAATGAATTTTTTCACCAAGAACCATGCGTTTGTTCATTTGGTGGATTTGAAGAATACAAAAAGAAGTTAAGAAAAGTGTAAAAAAATATCTGATCCCAAACCTATAGAACGTGTACTCAAAAGTGAAGATTTAAAGGCCCTGCTCAATAGCGACAGAAAAAAGGAGCTAAGCTGAAAAAAAAATAGCTACAGTGAGAAAGTGAAAAGGTAAAAGGAACCTTGCTTCCGTACTTACAAAATTACAAGCGTGATTTCAAGTTCTAAGAAATTTTCTCGAAAACGAAGTAAATTATTGTTTTATTTATTTTCATTTATTTATTTAAAGAATTACACTTGATAGTTTGGACTATCCGTGACCTGCTTCCCCGGCATTAACCCAGGTAATCGAGAGCACACTGTAAATATAAATTATAATTTAAATTAGCAATAGCCCCTTTATGCTTAATTTTGTGTTTTCCTTCTCTCTATTCTAAAAATAGTTATATATTTTTCTCCAATGCTTCATTTCAAGACTTATCCGTGTCATATGATTCTTACATTAACGCTGGTGACGCAAATAAAACTAACATTTAGCCAAATATAATTTTACAGCATTATGAATGATTCAATCAAATGCATTGAAAACTGAAACTAACTCATTCTGAAGTAAGATTTCATCCTGAACGCAAGATACTTGCTTTCTGTACCTCGGCCTACATAGACTTCTGTTCCTGGATATAGCAAAGGCCTTCGACCGTCTATGGCTGGACGCACTCATTTACAAACTACACAACCTGGGCTTCCCAGGCTGCATCACAAACATAGTTAAATCCTACTTAACCGGTAGACACTTTGTCGTTCGCGTCTCAAACACGTTATCAACACGTAGGGCAATTCTTGCTGGGGTCCCCCTGGGGAGTCTGCTTGGACCCACTTTATTCAATATTTACGTGAACCACATTCCCACCACACAGAACACAACACTTGCAATGTATGCAGACGACACTGCAATCCTCTCACAAAGTGCATTCATTAGCCCAGCAATACAAGGATTACAAGACTACATAACCATACCCGAGACTTGAGACTTGGCTGAAAAAATGGAAGATCAAAGTTAATGCAGATAAGACTCAAACAATCGCAATCTTTTTTACCAAGAAGAAAAAATTCAATAAAAAACCCGCAACTTTACGGAGAAGATATCCCATGGGCCAAGCAAGTCCTCTATCTTGGGGTGACCCACACATAACATCTATCCTTAAAACATTTCGAATTAGTAAAGATACACTTCACCCCTTAATTTCTCGAAACCATGTACTTTCAATAGATAACAAGTTGCTTATTTATAAAACTTTATTGCGTCCCATACTATGTTTGCCTGCCCCGTTTGGACATATTCATGCAAATCATATAGGAAAAGGTTACAACAGGCACATTGTGTCCTAAGACAGATCAGAAACCCTCCCTGGTGCATTCGAAATCAAAAACTTCATGATGAATTAGGCATTGAAGAACTGAAATATTTTTATTGCTGGCTTGCCCGGAATTTTTATGCTAACCTCGCAAATATCAACAACCATGTTATAAGAGTCTACGATTATGATGTAAATGACCCAAATACTTGTAAACGGCCTATGGCCATTTACAAGTATTTGTAAGTATTAGTACTCATTTACAAGTATTAGTACTCATATTGTTTAATTTGACTTACTTTACCTGTACTGCAGTTTATGACTTATGCTATGATTTAAGTGCACCAGTTGAGTTACACTGTCTGTATTGTATGTATCTCTCGAACTCAGGTTAAAGCCAGCTCTTTTCCCCTTTCTCAGCTCTCCCAGATGGGATTTTCAGGTCTTTATTGCAACTCGGCGCACACTTTATTTCTGTCAGAATATCTTATTATCCCCCAAAAATTATTATATCTTATGTTAGTTACTCATGACAGCATTCGAAACAACCTACATGTTCGACAAGGGTTATGTTTCTTGACCCATGACCAGACCAAGCCACCCTGGTGCTACACACTTTTAAGGGCGACTACATAGACTGCTGCTTGCTGCTTCTCTTTCTACCACAAAGCTTGCTTCGTTCTTCGCCGCAAAACCTTCCAAATTTTCACTAAAAGACATAAGACATGTAGCAATTTGTTGCCGCAAAATGTTTACCGAAATAAATTAAAATATTTCATTTGCTTTGGCTGCTAAGTTCCCGTTCATTACGCATGAACCTGTGTAGAGACATTAGGTTATTCCGAATCAGGAGATATGAAAAATGAACGTCGCCGGGACTTGAGCCACGGACGTCTCGAATACGCGTCGAGCGTGCTGACCACTACACCACGAAAGCATGCTAAGAAGGCGGGAGAAATATCTTTTATATTCCCCCTTTTTAAAGGATGACTAGGGATTAGGGGACCCAATCGCCAAATCGTGGTGGAGTAGAATCAGCATCCACTAGCGTTTTTAGTTCGGGTGCCACTGTAGACACATTAGGTATTTTTTGAAAGCAGGAGAGATGAAGAATGAGCAATGCCCTCGAACTCGGAACTCTGGAATACGTGCTGACCACTACACCACTAAATAATGCTAAGGAGGAGGCAGAAATACCTTATATACTAAACTCAGTGGGGCAACAACCCTAATGGGCCAGGACAACAGTGCCCCGAAATCTATTTGGCGTAAGCATATGCCCTGCACAAGTGGGCAGCTTGTCGCTGGACTCCCAGTGTTTCGTCCCCAAGCGAACTTGGTACTTATTTTATTGAACCAAGTGATGGAAATCAAGAGATGAAAGGCTGAGTCGACCTTGCCGGGCCCGGAGATGGAACCCCGGACCTGTGGTGCTGCTGCGCGATGCGCTAGCCACTGCGCCACCGGGCGGTCGCTGATGTGGTAGTTTCTTTTAAAAAATTACGTAGGAAAGTTTTAATTATGTTCTGAGAAACCTAGAAAAAAGATGACGATGAAGAAAAACATTAATGTGTACTCATATTAACATTATACATATCACGTTATAATATTATAACTACTTTTATAGATATTGTTCAATCTGCAATGACGCTCAGCTACATTTCGACCTTTAGATGGAAGAAATCTAAAATTCAAAAGGTTCTAGGTAAGCAAATTCTGTCCTAGGTAAGCAAAGCATGGCAACAGGAAATATTTTAATAATTACAGTAATAATATTGTGAATGTCATAAAAATTTACCATTTGAATATTTTAACAAACTAAATGTATTTTAATTTATTCAGTAGGATTTTTTGAAAGCAGGAGAGATGAAAAATGAGCACTGCCCTCCCCGAGACCCGAACCTCGGATCTCTCGAGTACACTCCGAGCGTGTTACCCACTACATCACGAAGGCAGGCTAAAAAAGAAGTAGAAATACCTTATATGACGGGTCCAGAATCCACCACGTTTCTTAGTTCGGGCGCCACTGTAGAGACAATACGTTATTTTGATACTGGAGACGTGAAAAATGAGAAATACCCTCGCCGGGACTCGAACCACGGACCTTTCGAATACGCGCCGAGTGTGCTGATCACTACACCCCGAAGGCATGTTAAGAAGGCGGGAGAAATACCTTATACATGTACGAAATGTAATATTTCTACAACTTCGCTACCAATGTTATTGCATCTAAGCTTGCTTCATTACATACGTATATATACTTTTAGTACAGCACATTGCAATAAAAAAAAAGAAGGTGTTCAGTTAGATGTTATACAGTCTCCTGTACAAAATTTCAACGTTCTATGGATAATCGCTTTTGAATTATGACAGTTACGTATGTACGTACGTAGAGATGTTACGAAAAAATCCAATCTAACCCGTTTGAATCCATTTTACAATCCGTTTTGGAATAAAGAATTCGTTATTCTGTTCGTATGTACAGATGTGAACCAAAAAAATAGAGAAAACGGAGTCTGGAATGATCAAAATACATATTTCCTTTGAAACCTGAAAAACGAGAATTTTCGCGATTACAATACTTACTTTATTTCGTACACGAACAAAATCCATTCTTAATCCATTTTGAAACCATTTTATAATCCGTTTTGGAATAAAGAATCCTTCAATCTCTTCGTACGTACAGACATGAATCAAAATAATGAGTCAAAGTCCAGAATGGTCAAAATAGCTATTTCCGTTGAAATCTGAACCCCACATATTTCGCAATTTCAATAATTCCTTTACTTCGTACAAGCAAATAAAAAACACCAATTTTTAATGATGCTGAGTAACAACAAAACAAAACAAACAACAACAAAAAAAAAAAAAATAAGTGAATGTTAACAAAATGAAGTATGTACTTCTGAAATACGATGTTGTCTTATTTAAAATAAGAAAGGGGGTGTGTGTGTGTGATTATGGCAAAGCCTCGAGGGCTATCTGCCTAAGGGAAGGGATGCCTTCGTGGAGGACTTTCTAAGGGAAACTGTCTCGTATACACGTTACACATGGGGAAAACTACTAAAACGCCCATGCAGCCAGCCCGTTCGCGGGATTCGAACCTTGGACCGAACTACCAGTGTTCAGCGACTTTACCGCTCGGCCGCTGGTGGGCCCTCAAAAAAGAAAGGGAAAATGCAAAAATGCATCACACGCTGCACTATTTAGCCAAAAAGCAGAAAAGGCGTTGCTATTTAAACACGGGCTATTCAAGTACAGAAAATAAATAAATTAAAAAAAAAATAATTAAAAACATAAAAAGTAAATAAAAATATCTGAATTTTTTTCAGATTCTTATATTACGCCCACAGGGGCTTTTCTTGTGTGGTACCATTATTTATTATATGTGTTTCTTTGCAGTTAAACTAAATAAAATTAAATTTAACTGCACTATCGCAAAATAAATTAAAAACGGTATATCTTTAGAATTCCCGATACACAGTCTCGCGTGCTGTCCGTAATGTTGCCATTGCTCGCTTTGAAATCGTGGAGTTTGTTAATCAAAAAATTTTTACAGTTTTTCAAAATATGAAATAGATAACAAAACACATTCCAAACTTGGGCTCCCAGATGGCGGTATTCGCAGAAAGATTACATCTTTCAAAATTGGATGGCTCTAGGTACCGTTGTTTTATCACAATGCGAGAAACCTACATAAATTTATGCACATTCTTCATCATTTAATTTTTTCAAATATAATATAGAGCGATAGTATTTGGCGGCAGCAATTTGAAAAATGAAACGCCACAAAGTGCCAAAACGAAATTAATAGCCCTTCTGGGCTAACGCCCTTTGGGCTAAAAATAAAAATCTTCCTAAATGTTAAAATAAAAAGTTACAGAAGTGGCGACATAGTTAATAACTAAAACAGGAACACCGAACAGAAACAAAAAAAAAAAAAAAAAAAAAAAAAAAAAAAAAAAAAATTCTAAAGAATCCCTTTTCATGAACTCTAGGGGAGAAAAAGAGAAAAACGTCATTTCGGTAAGATTAAGCACCTTCATTCCGAGGAGCAAAATGCTCCTAAACGAAAGACGCTTCCTCCTTCTGAATCTCTGCATCGGAATGAGGTATTTATCGAGCTCCCCATTAGGGCTTTAACAAATGGGGCTCCCTAAAAGCATCCTGCATTCTCAATTTTTACAGCCCAAGAGATGGTTACCTTTTTGGAAGCCCATTTGTGGCTACTGATTCTTTTGCAAACGAATGAGTCTTAATAAAGCTGAGTATACGAGAAAATGGGCAACGATGGAAAAACTACCTTTTATAAAACATTCGTTTTAAGGCAAAAAGAAAACTTTTTTTCGCTTCTTCTTCAAAAGAACAAGCATTAACACAAAGAGAAATATGCGATTAAGAACAAAATTATTATTTTACTTTTCCAAGAAAAAATTATGAATCGGATTTATTTTAGTATTTGATGATCTTTCTAGAAAAAAGTAGAGCTCCAAATATCCGCACTTAAAGTTATCCGGATCTGAAAATTTCAGATTCGCTTACTGTTCTTTCTAATCAAGAAAATACAAGTTACTTTTAATTTGCTTAATTGTTTTGATCTCAATATTTGATACTAGATTTTGATCTTAGCGATAAGCGTCGATGCTGATAAATGTTTTGATTTCAGTGAAGTCTTTTCCAAACTTTTCATATTTTTTATTACATTAGCAAGAATATATCGTCTATTTGCTTAGCAAAAAGTTATGGCTTTATGTTAGTATCTCAGATTTAATTGAATTCGCTAATTGTAACATAGACTGAATGACTTAAAAACACTTTCTAAATAATTTAAATCTTTGCGTTTGCTAGTGTACGTCCTCATTATAAATTATGACACATTTCATTTATAATTTATCCAACTGATTATTTCATGAACATTTACAGCATTGATGCGATTAACAAAAGTTGTTTCCAATGCTATATAATAATACGTACTTTCTACACAATAAATCGTTTGGTTTTTTAAACTTTTCTTAATTTAGATTTC
This sequence comes from Stegodyphus dumicola, assembly GCF_044657685.1. Taxonomy (NCBI): domain Eukaryota; kingdom Metazoa; phylum Arthropoda; class Arachnida; order Araneae; family Eresidae; genus Stegodyphus; species Stegodyphus dumicola. Next base: position 222,029,890 of record NC_140773.1, on the reverse strand, counting down.
TTGATTTAAATAATTTTATCATTATTTTACATGTTTTTACGTTAATTTCTTAAAATTATTATTTTTGTCAAGGAAAAAATATCTTAATTTTAGCCAAAAAAACAGGTAATGTGTTTTAAGTATTTTCATTCAAATAAAAATTAATTTTTTTAGTACAACATCAAGTTAAAATATTTTAATTTTATAGTGTGCAAAATATTAATAAAATAAATAAGTAAATAAATTAAAATAAAATTAAAAATACAAAAATAAAATCTGAAAGCTTTCTGATTTTATATTTTATTTTTAATTTTAACTTAACTTATTTTACTTTCAAATTTTGTATTATCCCCAAAGGGGCGTTTTCTTCACGGGGAATTCAGAACAGCATTTGAAAAGTAATAGAGGCATTCAATTCGACGAAAAATATCGTTAGACATTGTAACGTCTTTGCGTTGTCACGCTACCAACATAATACCAGTAAAGAAACTACGAGCATAAAATAGCCATGCTTGAAGAATTTACGACACAAAAAATTCAATTCAATAGCAAAATCTTTAAAAAGGGGACTGATATCTTTAGAATTTCCGATAGACACTCTCGCGTGCTAGAGATGAAAATGTTTTATTCCTTACAGTGTTGCCACTGCTCGCTTTCGAATCGTTGAGTTTGTTAATCAAGAATTTATTAAAGTTTCACAAAATATTAAATAAATGATAAATTTATATCGTCCTTCTATGAAAATACTGAATATTTTTAATTTAATATGACACATCATGAATTAAATGCATTTTTGTTATTTAAATCAATCCGATTCAAAAGTAAGAACATTCTTAAGACCTGCGTCTTTTACTTTCAAGCAGATTAATTTATTAATCCACAACAGACAGATTCATTCAAAAATAAATATCTTGCATTTCGTCGAGTGGCAACAGACTCGAATAAAAAGTGAAAAGAGACACTTAAATTCCCTTTCAAGACTAATAGCCCTAATGGGATGAAGTATTTTCCAAATTTAATTTCATTGTTTAATTTTAATTAAAAATACGAGTGTTTTGAATTTTGTTTCACAGAAGTAAAACTAATTTCTTTAACACTGCAATCATTATTGAAATGAAGTATAATAAACGAAGAAATAAAATATCATCATTAATGGTAATTACCATTGTGGCTTGCAGAATAAAAGGTAACCAAATTATTCAGACTTTCCAGTTATATGGATGAGCTTCGTTTCCAGTTTTCCGTACAACTGGAGTTGTGTATAGGGTGTCTTACTCGAAAGAGGCATAGGGAAAAGTGTGATAAAAATCTTATAATAAAAGGAAACGAAACCAAATTTTTACGTGACATACCTTTATGTTTGAAAAATGAAAGTGCGTTAGAAGACGTGCTTGAGAAGTCATCCACCCTACCTGTACACACAGTTAAACATGGCGCTTCATGTTGCTTCCAGAATATTGGTCGTCAGTCCTTGGATTTCACGACGGACGTTCTGATACAAATCGTCGATGTGCGTGGTTTGTGCTTCTACGCATTACTTTTAAGACGATCCCATAGAAAAAAAAGCAAGACACATCAAGTCTGGAAAAGTGATTCCACCGCGTTCATATTCGCTACAGATGTGTGGCATGTTTTGCCATCTTGCCGGCAAGCCAAGTGTCAGCTCTTCATCATCCAACTGATTCACAAATTCACGAGAAAGGTGCTTAGCACACTTCACTAGGTGATAATAATGCAAAACAATGCACCCGATGATGTACCGCTGTGGTAATACACAAAACACACCCATGAATGAAAGGGTTCGTCGACGGTTGCATGCTGGTTGTCACTACTCCATAAACGTGTGTTTAGTTAATTTACGTTTCTTGACAAGTTAAACTATGCTTCATCACTCTACACGTGTAATCTGTAAGAAACATACACGAAAATGCAACACCGTGTTAACTGTGTATACAGGTGGGAGAAGGTCACTTCCAGTACCTCTTCTAATGCACTTTCACTTTTCAAACATAAAGACATGTTACGTAAAAATTTGGTTTCCTTTTCTTTCTGTTAGAAGATTTTTACCACATTTTTCCCGGGGCCTCTTTCGAAGTAATAATAAATTAAAACAAAATAAAAAAAATCTGAAAGGTTTCAGATTTTAAATTACGTCTAAAGTGGCGTTTTTTTAACGTTTTGTGTATTACCTTTATTTATTAAACGTAATGTTCTTCGCACTTAAACCATAAATTTCAGTTCAATAGCAATGTCGCAAAATAATTTTAAAATGAGCCTATCTTTAGAATTTCCGATACACAGTTCGCGCGCTTGAGATAAAAAGGTTTCCCCCCTTTCCCGTAGAGTGTTGCCATGGCTCGCTTTCAAATCGTTGAGTTTGCTACTCAGAAATTCGTTAAAGTTTTACAAAATATGAAATCGATTATAAAACAAATTCCAAATTTCAAATTTGGGTTTCCACATGCCCATATTCGCAGTAGGATTACGTCATTCAAAGTTCGATGGCTCTGTGTACGCTGTTTTATAACAGTGCGAGAAATATACATACATTTATGCAGATTTTTTATTATTTAATTTCTTCAAATAGAATGCAGGACTCTAAAATTGGGTGGCAACAGTCTGCAAAGTGAAACGGACATTTATAGTGATCCAACACAAAATGAGAACAATAGTCCTTCAGGGACAAAGCCCCTTTGGACTAATAATTAAATAAATAATTTTTCCATGAATTGAATTATGTGTTAAACAATGTTTATAGACACGAGCAAGTTATGCTGCCACGAAACTTTGCCAAATTGTTTGAAAAAGAATCAGTAAAATATAAAGTCCAACATCAAATAAGTCAAAACTAAAGTTAGATTAGATTACATGGGTTAATGCAAGACGTACTAGATCCATCTGATAAAGGGACAAACGTCCTTGTGTGTTAATTTTTAAAACAAACTGTTTGTACTTACTTTATAAGCTGGAAAATGAGCCAGTCAATTCACCAGGATTTGAATCTGGACCGATTAAAAGATGTTCAGCAGTTTTTATCCAGTCGGTCAGTGATGGATCTGAATTGGGTTTAGTTAATAATGTTATGGCAAAGCATGCGAAGGTTACTTGCCAAAGAGAAGCTATACCTTCATGGAAACTGGCTCGTATTCACGTTGGACATGAGGAAAAACACGAAACCTCCTTTGCAGTCAGCCTGTTCATCTGAAATCGAAACCCAGGTCGAACTACCAGTGTTCAGAAACTTTATCGCTCTGCCGGTGAGCGGGGGACGAATCTGGATGACTATATCTCCACAAATTAAGCCGACATGCCAGTAAAAGCATTTAATAAAGTAATACAGAAATTTATAAAATATTAATGAAGCAAATTTGTTTAGGTATAATAAAAATCTAAACATAATTAAAATCCGGAGATTTAAATTTTAAGGACATGAGACATACTGCAAGAAGTAAAAGCCCAGGATAAAGGGTCTGATAGGTAATTAAAAGGCTTTATTTGAAAGCAATAATGGAAGTTAAACTATTTTCTTTGGATACGTATTCACACTGCATATTAAGAAAACTATAAAATTTGCATGTATCCAAACAGATCAGTCCAAGGACGAGCGGAATTAGAATCCTGGCGAACGAGCTGGTTGTGTAAGCGTTTTGGTGGTTTTCCTCGCGTGTAACGAATATACCTTCCAGTTCCCTTAGAAAGTCATCCACCAAGGCATCCCTCCCCTTAGGCAGATATCTGTCGAGTGCTCTGCCATAATTAAATAAACAAAAGTAAACCGAGAACGATCTGATCTCGGTGATCTTACATACTCAGCCATCAATGGGCCTGCATTCCCTAGAATTTAGGAACAATTTTAATGATCATAAACTTTGTTTGATTTATTGCTTAAACCAAAGCACGTGAAGTCTGCTTGCGTAAGGATGGGGATGACTTCAGGGAAGATATTTTAAGGAAAATCACTGCACTCAATCTATTCACCGGGAATTAAACCCTGATGGAACTATCAGTGTTAAGCTGTGTCAGCCGCTCGCCATTAAAGGGCGATAAATTTGAAATATTTTAAAATATTTGAAATACTGAAGTTTACCTATAAATACATTGGTCCTAGGTTTATTCCAAAAATCAATAATGAGCTCTTTTAAAATAGTAAACTGAAGAAAAACTGCAAATTGGTTAACACAATTACGAAATGCCATAACCCAAAAACGCAATTCAACGAGTAAAGGATAAGTTTTTCTTGCTTTATAAAACAGACAAAGTGAAATAATAGCAAATATCAGAAGATGATGTTTAAAAAAAACCATATATAAAGTAATACACACAAAATGTCATAGATGATATTGTATTTATTACAATCTTTGGCACACGCACTGAATGATTAAGCAAAAAATATTAAATTTCCAAGTGGCATTTTCTTCCAGATACAATGACTGATAGGTAATGTCATATTTCAAGCTTATGAATGTGAAAAAAATACCAATTAAGCCAGCGAATTTTTTTGGCTTCTCCCATGATTGGCAGTCACATCAAACTTTCTACCCGTTCATCAACTTGCGAAGCAAGAAATGACCCTCGGCTATGTTTCAGAGAGGTAAATAGAATTTACGGGTGGTCTTAGGAACCACGGTTTCGGGTCTTGGGTAAGGTAAGAACAGGAAGAAATCTTCGCCGAAAATAAGCTTTCTTCTCAGACAACCATTCTGTTACCAGGGAGTTTTGCCGCCCCTTCTCCCCGCTTTTTGGAGAAGATAATTTTGGATCGGATAACAGTTTTAGATATATTATGGAATAAAATTTCTATTGCTAAACTTCAACTATCCCTTACACTGATTTTCTTTGTGAACCTAAAGGAATTTCTTTCCTCGGTAAAAAGGGAAACTTCGTACGCTAGAATTTTAACACGGAACAACATAATGCACTCGAGTTACGAACTAGTTAGAACATTAGTTGAATATGTTTATATTTTGTGATAAGTGGGCCTAAAGTTAAATTAGGTTATTTACCATCGAAAAACACTTAAGGGTTAACTGTTTTTAAGAAGGCTGAAATGCTTCCTAAGGAAATATTGCCCACATTAACATTATATACGGGCAGAACAAGAATAATGTTATAAGCAGCCTATTTACCTGTCGAAATAAAGCTTAGGAAAAACAACCAGAACATTATATTTGACAGTAAATCTGCCAGTAAGTCGTTTTTCCTAAAGTATCTGATACATCGAATAAATTTTGTGGATTAATTTGTGAGTTAAGGCCAACCAGTGGCCGAGCGGTAAAGTCGTTGAACACTAGCAGTTCGGTCCGAGGTTCGAATCTCGCGAACTGGCGGACTGCATGCGCGTTTTCGGGGTTTTCCTCATAGTACGACTCAGTTCTCCACGAAGGCATCCCTCCCTTTAGGCAGATACCCCACAAGTGCTTTGCCATTATCAAGCGATAAGCGACGGAGGACGTAGGCACTGTTCTTTTGCCATTCGGTTAATCAAAGTAATTTGCCATAATCAAGTAAAACAAAACAAAACAAAAAAAATAATATCAGTTAGTACATACACTTTATTTTGATAACATTTTTTGCACCTCTGACACATATTTTTATACATCAAGTTCCATTGGAGCACACGCAGCAATATCGTGACCTGCATTAACAATGTTCACAGAATTATCACCAGGGTTCGGAAATTGTTTTGTAGAATATTCCATTCATCAGGTGAGGTTATCGTTTTCATGCATCTAACTAATCAAGGTGATTAGGCTCTTCATGTCACCCTGCTCTGCTAAAACGATTTGGTTTATGTGATTTCGGCAAAGCTTCGAGGATTATCTACCTAAGGGAAGGGATTGCGTCCTCCGTCACCTGCCTTCGTGGAATGTTTGCTAAGGGAAACTGTCTCGTATACACATTACACACGGGGATAACCCCCCCAAAAAAAACGCCTACACAGCCAGCCTGCTTGCGGTATTCGAACCTCAGACCAAACTACCAGTGTTCAGCGACTTCACTGCTCGGCCGCTGGAGAGTCTTGTATTCCCAGAATAAGGAGATAGCTTTTATTGCATCAAGCGCACCTTAAGTTGGCGTTTCCATCTCCTTTTCAGCAGCGAGAACAGCAGCTTTCACAAATAGCTTTGGATAAAGCATAGCGGTGTAGCTAAAGAGGGTGGAGGGAGTATCTGCGTGCAGCTTCTAGTGGGCACCAAACTGATGTTAGGAACTTTTAGAATCAAATGTTTTCCACTTTTGGCGAGCAGGAGGGGGGCGCGAAGATCTTTAGTTGACTCTAGGCGCTGAAAATCCTAGCTACAGCTCTGATAAGACCTCTTCACGTTTGGTTGGTTGGTTTAGTTTATTTAATTATGGCAAAGCACACTAGGGCTATCTGCTTAAGGGGAGGATGCCTTCGTGGAGGACTTTCTAAGGGAAACAGGCTCGTATAAACATTATACGTGGGGAAAACCAAAAGACCTCTTGAGAAGAGCAGCAATATCTTGATCCGAAGACTGTGTTTGGGAAGGAAAAGTGCATCTTCAAATTGGTTTAGTTAAAACAACTTTGAAAATTCGCGTTAAATAATCTTATGACGTAACGGACTAAAAACCAATTCGTGCTAACGGAAGTTCGCATTAACCGATAAAACTTCTTGATCATGGACATCGCTGTGGGATCGAACTTTTGTTCATGTTAACCAACTTTCCCTTTAAGCGAGTTAATTTTTAAACGAGTCGTGTTAAGGGGGCTACTGCATTTCAGTTTCCCCTCAATCCAGCAATAAAATATTGAGACGAAATAATACGATGCAGACTAGACAGGTGATAAATAAAAATACCATCAACGGCGTTATTTGTGTAGCCACTGTTTGTTTCTTTTGCCGTAATTAATGAAGTCTCTTTTCCGCAACCAACTTGACTTGCCGAAAGCCAACCTCACACCCACTCCTTTCATAAAAATTCAACCGGAGTTAATAAAGTCATCGTCCTTTTCAATTTAAAATGCGCATTTTTAAATGAGGCGCATTCTAGGTGAACGACCTTGCTGGTGAAATTCACGTCAGCCAGAATGTTTACTTTTTATCGCTTGCACCGTGTGCCAATTTTCCAAAAATATTCTGCTACAGTCAGAATAGAGTCAAAACACACATAAAAGGAAGTACGTAAAATAATTTATTATTCATACATTTTGATAAACGGTTTCTTTGCAAGGACTGCAACTTTAAATTCTACATTTCAACAAGAATGCAAGGTGGAGTTTTTAAGATAAAGACGGAAACCGATCTGCGATAAATTTGAAACAAAAAGGTCGTAAATTACCCCGCTGAAAGACGAAAACTGAAATTTATTAAAAATTATAAAAAATAAGCGTATCATTTTCACTATAAAATAAGATGTCCTTTTTTGATATATTTTAAATCTGAAATTCGGTTAGGGGTCTTACAACAGAGTCTTTTAATACTAAATACAAAGATTGTTCGCATATTTTTCAGATGACTTTGATGCTTTGCTATTAAAAAAATCATCTGTTAGAAATTTTTTTTAACTGCAACTATATTTTTAAAAGTATAAATTATCATCTTCTACTTGACAGTTATGTTTTCATGCAAAATGGCGCTTATAAAGAAGCAATGGATGGAAGCCTATGCTTGTGCTCGTTTCGAAGAAAACTATTCATGTCTAGTTATTAAAAAACGCCAGGAAAGCGATGGTTTTTCGTTATCTAGAGCTACGATAGGTAATATTATCAATAGAAAAGGAAAAAACACTCCAAAGTTTGGCTTCGAAGGGGAAAATTGTTCCAAATACATATCCAAGACAAAAACGGAATGTTGCAACGATAAAACCTTTAATGTTAAAAGAAAAGTCGTCAGTCAAAGGAAAGTTGCAGGTCAAAGTTAGTCAAAGTTGCAGGTTAAAGTCAAAAGAAAGTTGAAAAATCATTGAAATGATCAGTGTGAATTGTAAACAAAGTGGCTAATACTGATTTGAGTATTAAAAAGGATAAAAAAACAATGTGCATCGTTTTTCTCCGCAACATATCGCCGAAAGCTGAACGCGCTGCAGAATTCTTAATGAGAAACATTTATCCGAATAAAAATGGGAAAAAAATGTTGTCACTATAGACGAATCATGGGTGTACTTAAATGACTGCAATAAAAAGGGAACCATTTATTATCATCAAGTAGAAGAGAAAAGTATTAAAATACGGTTCGAAGAATCTAAAAATTTTTGAAAGGCATTTCTGATTGATTATTACTGTTTTTTCATATAACGGTAAATTAAAAATGTCAGGGAGAAATATGTTAATATCCAACTCCACATATTATCAGGAGCACATTTTATAACCGATTTTCAAATAAAAAACTAGCCTCTCTTTACCTACAGAGCCATTAATCAGTAGAATCGTATCAAGACAAAGTAAGCAATCACACGTCGAAATCCAAATTTAATTTCCCGGGAAACAAAATGAAACAAGAAACTTTTCCCGTATCCCTACTACATCTCGTGATGAAATTTTCCATGAAATTTTGGACTTTTAAAAAGGAGATTGTCCAAACGTCAACCTACAGCCCTCGACTTTGAAAAGCTGTTTAAGAGAAATAGTATAAAATACTTCTTCTGATATTGCAAAAGGCTTTATTTTCTTGGAAAATTACTGTGTGGAAAGATACTTAAGAATAAATAAATAAAAAAATTTTAAATGTTTCAGATTTTAAATTACGTCAGAGGCGGTTTTTTAACGTTTTGTGTGCTACCTTTTATTTATTAAATATAATGTTCTTTGCACTTAAGCCATAAAATTTAGTTCAATAGCAATGTCGCAGTTCGACGCGTTGGAGATAAAAAAGTTGTTTTTTTTTCTTTAAGAGTGTTGCCATTGCTCGCTTTTAAATCGTTGATTTGTTACTCAAAAATTCGTTAAAGTTTTACAAAATATGAAATCGATAATAAAACAATTTCCAAATTTGGGATTTCAGATGCCTATATTCGCAGTAGGATTACGTCATTCAAAACTGGATGGATCTAAATACCGTTGTTTTATCACAATGCAAGAAATATACATACATTCATGCAGATTTTTCATTATTTAATTTCTTCAAATATAATGCAGGACTCTTAACATTTTGTGGCAACAGTTTGAAAAGTGAACCGACATTTATAGGAGTCCAACGCAAAATTCCAAAACGAACGGGACTCAAATCCCTTTAGACTAATAAGGGTTAGAACATTTAAAATACCAAAATTTTAGGTAAAATATTTCTGTAAATAGAATGAAAATAGTCTAAAATTTGCTCGAATAGCCTCCCTAAAATCTCAAAATGAGAAGAAGGATTTTTAATTATTATAATTCACAGAATAACTATTTAAATACTAAATAAACTACACAGCATATGTATATAAACTGATAAATACTGCTAATTATAATAGCCAAATTTAGTTGAAGTTCTCAATTTAAACTGAGTTTTTATTTTTGGTATAGCTCAAAACAAAAACGTACTCTGTATAATTAATTTCTTCTAATTTCTTTCTTCTTTTCTTTCTGTATCATAATAAAATATCGTATTTAATTCTACAACTCGAATTTTATTCTAATTTGAAATAAACGCGTTCTAACTTGAAAAATGCTCTTATACAATAATCCACATTAAAATTTTATTTCTTAAAATTTATCTTAAAAATGTAAAGGGATATCATATTCTAAGTGATCTTAATATTGAATAAATAACGACAAGTTATTTTTTATGGATTATTTAGAAATAAACCTGAAAGTTAAAAGAACACTAAAAATTATATTTACCTACTAATTTATTTGCGCTGTGCCTATGTGGATGACAAAATTCTGTTTTCGTAACTATTAATAAATAAATTGGAGATTGCTTTGGTATAAAAATATCTGCCGCTTAGAATTCTTAAAATATGAGAGACAGCATCCATTATTATCAAAACGCTTTCGTAAATTCTACAATGCAATCCACTTATTTATTAATAAAAACTTTTAGCTGAAAAATTCGCATGTTAAAGTGAATCTATTTCTGATAAAAATGAATGTTAATTATTATTTAATAATGGTTGGAATAGTTAGTTTAGTTAGAAGTTTTCTTTATTCATTATTATAGTTTACACAACTCTTAGCTTTATTCTAAGAATACTTAATGAGTAATGGATTGAAAAACGTATCTTTTTTCATTATCTGGATGGATAAAAGCAAAATATATCAAAACCTTCTCTTGGTGAGCTTCCATATTGGATTTTTAACTGCGCATTTTAGCTTCTACCTTTCTTCTCGTTAAGACGCTATTTTACTTTGCTCTCTTCCTATCGCAGAAGTACCCAAAAATGTAAATGTTATTGTACAGGCTTCGATTAGAGTGTCAAATAAATTGTGGCTGCAAACGTCAATTGAAATGAAGATGAATATTTAATTCCCCTCTACTTCCAAGTTTGCTGTTCGTTACGGATCCTACGTTCTACGCCATCAACATCGCTACGCCTTTTTTTCATCATACAATACACATATATATACTTTGCTTTCGACAATTCGGATCAAGCATGATAATGACTTCCGTACCTAAACTAGTAGTTTTAGAATTAAGACTTAATGAATATGATATAATAAATTAGTTTGGTACTACATTAGGCAATAAGAATACAACAAAGCACGCTAGGGCTATCTACCTAAAAAACAGGAACCCCTTCGTAAAGGAATTATTAACGAAATATGTGTGTAATGCGAAAAACAGTTAAATTATTAACCTTTTATTCGCATAATACACGGGGAAAACCACTAAATGTTCGTGCAACTAGTCCATTCACAAAGTTGCGAACTTGGATCACATGATCAGCTTTCAGCAGTGTTATCCGCTTAGGCATAAATGCGTCGGTAGCGCATTAGGGAAATCAACTTTTATATGTCACATATACTACTATAAGTAACGATCATAAACCTTGAAACAAATTTACGAGGTAAAGCAATTAAACCGACAAAGGAAAAAAGAAAATATTATCACAAAATGTTTATAATGTGGACTGACGACCCGATCTTAGAAACTCGTGAAGAAAAAAATAACAAACGATTGCCATTACTCTTTGAACTTTAACTCTTCAGGAAGGACTTCTAAGAAAAACTGTCTTGTATTCATGTTACACCTGGTTACGACTACTAAACTTACCATTCAACTAGTTTATTCACTGAGATTTGAAAAACCTGTCCATATTAACAATATTACCTCTAAGCCTGCGGCAGGCCTCGCATAAAATTAGAAAACTTGGATATGCAAAAAGCATTTCGGTTTATCGTGAAAAATTAATTCTTTAGAGGTTAAGTATCGTTTATGTAACAGAATGTTTCTTTACCATAATGGTACTTACGTATTAACGCAACCAGGCCAAAATTCGCATAAATCGCCAAATTTGGCGACCCTACTTACGGCAACCCTTTTTGTAAAAAGAATTTATTTGTGTGAAAAGAAAAAATAACACTGGGCGTGTACTACCACAGCAATGGGTTTTCGGCGGAATTTTTGGTTACTGTACCTAACAGAAGCGCCGTTACCCTCATGGAAAAAATTTGCGAGAATATCAAGGAAGGAAGCATCATTTATTCGGATTGCTGGAAAGGATACAATACAAGCGAGTTCGAAAATGCTGGATTTCTGCATGGAACTGTTAATCACAAATATAACTTTGTGGATCCCAACACGGGCGTTCACATACAACATGTAGAGCGCATGTGGGGCTCAGCCAAATGGCGCAACAAAAAACAGAGAGGAACAGCCCGTCATCATCTTGACTCATACCTTATCGAATTTATATGGCGCCAAGATCAAGCTGTTAATGGCAAAGACGGTTTTCAATCAGTGCTAAAAGCAATAGCCAAAAGATTTTCGCCGAAAAAATAATTCTGCAACTTATTCAAATTCGAAACCGGAAGGGTTTAATTGCTATTTTATATTTTAAAACAAAATAATATAAAAAACTGTATTAAAAATTATCTGTAATTAATAAATGTACATTTTCTTTCTATTCATACTTTTTTACTGAAACTTACAAATCGCGCCAACCTGGTTGCGCTAATACGTAAGTACCAAAATAATTTTTAACAGAGTAATAAAACTGCATTGATTTTCAATATGTTTCTTTTGGAGAATATATATTTTATTTATTTTTTTTTTTTTGTTTGCTGATGAAGCTGGTACTCTTTCGGATAAAACTTAATTTCTTGAAGCAGTTAAATGAATGCGACATAAAGCTGTAATGCCATTAAACCGAAGCTTATAATACTGACACTATTAGTCTCAAAATGGCATTTTGTGGCGTTTCACTATAAACGGCAAATCACTTTTTAAATTGTTACCACCAAATGTTATCGCCCTGTATTATATTTCAAGAAATTAAACAATGAAGAATCAACATGAATCTAAGTATGTTCTCGCACTGTGAAAAGATGACGGTACCTAGAAATACCACATTTTGAATAACGTAATCCTCCACACGAACCCGTGACCTAGATGCCTGAACTATGAATTTGTTTCATTACCTATTTCATACTTTGTGGAACTTTAAAGAACGATTTCAAAGCGAGCAATGACAACACGGTAAGGAAAAAAACATTTTTATCTTCAGTGCGCGAGAATGTCAATCGGGAATTCTGAAGATAGGCTGTTTTTAAATATTTTAGTTCAAAGGAACATTAGCCCAAACGCTGTCGAAATTTGTAAGTCTATGCAAATAAAAACAAACGCCCCTTTGGGCGTGAAATGAAACCTGAAAGCTTTCGGGAGAGGTTATTTTTTATGATTTTACGATTACCCATTCTAAAATACCTGCAATTCATCTACCGCATTATTTATCAATTTTTACATTTCGCTTCCATTTCAAACGTTTTAAAATGAGATCAGAGCTTGTAAAGAGCACAGCCTGTTGGTAAAAAGTGCAAAAAATTAAATTTCAGCTCAGTGACAAAAAAGAAAGCATACTTTTGTCGAGTAAATGCAAAAATTTAGCCTCCAAACTGTTCGTTTTCTCATTCTTCTGAAGCCAATAGACGAGTTTAAGAAATAAAAACTGAAGAAATGTAAAATTTTATAGCTTGTTTCCCCATTATTTTCACCTATTGGCATCCTCCTTTATAGATCATTATTTTGCGAGTGATGTTTTCTATTAAATATACTGATCAAATACATTAATATGAACTTCGTGAATAAACAGCGCCTGGATGTTTCTAAATTCTTTCAGCTTAGCTTTGTCTGAATAATATCTTCTGCTGTTTGATCGTGGTTCATTTGATTGCTTACATTTCCCCAATCCGAAAAATTCATTTGGCGACAATGCACTATTTCCGTCGTTCTAATATACCAAAATAGCACTAGATTTTTTTTAAAACTTTGGTTCATTATGAAGTTATTCCAGCATCTTGCAAGCAATGAACAGCACCTTTTGTTAGGAACAACATGATTAGATTTGTTGGTTATTTGTTATGGAAAAGCATATAAGGATCCTCTGCTTTGGAAGGAATATGTTTGTGGAGGATTTTTTAAGGAGAGCTGATTCCTTTACATTACGCTTGGGAAAAAGATAGCTTTGTTTGCATAGTAAATTTTACGTAAAATGGAATGAAAATTTAATCTATTTTAGCGGAAAACGTGTCATGAGCAGTTCGACTGAGCCCATGCGCATAAAAGCATAAAAAACGGTGGCACGTGTAAGAACAAATGACAGAAAAATATTATATATTATTGAAGGAACTGCTGCTATGATAAACGAAGCAAAATATGCTTTATTTTTTTCCAGTTGGGAAGAGTGACTCTACCATGCAGTACATAAAACATATTTTGTCGCTGCCGGAGGCAGCAGCCAATCTTGCGACTGTAGTATTAAGCAAGAAATTTCATACAACAAAAGCGCAATACATCAAAAATCCTTCCTTCATATTTTTTTTTTTTTAAACTGCGCCAACAATGGACATACACCAACTTGTCCCTTCACCTACATTCAAAGTAATCTTTAAGTGAAGTACAAACTTAGATTTGTATAGGTTTTGATGTTCTGAAACGAATAATGCTTATTCGCGGTTTTACAACTGATACCTTTGGAAGAAAAAGTATAAAAGTAACCCTAATAAATAAAAATTTAAAACTTGAAAGGGCTCGGATTTTAACGGTCGCCCAAAAAGATTTGTTAAGGTTTTTTACATTCTTGCTTAGCTCGCAGTCTACCAGTTCACCGTTGCAATCACTCCTGCTAACTCATTTCTTTTTGTCTTTTTAGCTTTATTACTAAGCATAATTTTCTTTCGCGCTTTCTCCATGTACAATTCAACGACAAAATTACAAAAGTTTTAAAAGCAGCATGCAGTGTTAAGTGTTGGCATACATTTTTCTATCCCCCCCCGAGTCTTTTCTCAGTTTATCATACCAATGTACAGTTTTCGTAGAAGGATGCATTGCATGAACCTTTTTTTTTTCGGGGGAGGAAAGCTTTTTATTATTAATGTTTTGTGTGTTAAATTTGTTAATTAAATATCCCGTTTTTCGCACTTATGCCACATAAGATTCAGTTGAATAGCAAAATCTCAAAATATTTAAAAAAGCAGCATATTTTTAGAATTTCCGATAGACAGTCTAGTGCGCTGGAGATAAAAATGCCTTAATTCGTACAGTGCTGTCACTACTCGCTTTCAAGCCGTCGAGTGTTTTTTGCAAAATACGAAATATAAAATTCGGGATTCTAGGCGTTACATATTCGGGTGGAGGACTATGTTACTCAAAATATGATGATCCCAGGTTTGTTATCTGCTTAAGGGGTGGGTGCCTTCGTATAGGACTTTCTAAGCGAAACTCGCTCGTATACACGTTACACATGGGAAAACCACAAAAACGCCTATGCAGCTGAAAACGCCATGAAGTGGAAATTAGTTTAAAAGAAATTAAGTTTAAACGAATGATCTGTAACTTAATAGACCCTACAAGGAAGTCATGTGGCATCCACATCAGATATTTTGTTATAATACTTATGTTTCAGCTAATATTTAGCAAAATATCACTGCAACAAATAACCCCACAGGTAACTACATACAATAGAATAAAAGATGAATTTAAGAGAAAATTAGTTTCGTTATTTCGTAGCTACAGTCCATAACAACATCTCTCCCTTTAGGCAGATAGCCCTCGTGTGCTTTGTCATAACTGAGTAATCCAATCCTTTACATTACGCTTGGGAAAAAGATAGCTTTCTTTACATAGTAAATTTTACGTAAAATGGAATGAGAAACCTGATATACCGATATGCATTATAAATTTTATAGAGTTTCACAGAATCAAAATTCATAAATTTTATAAAGTTTCAATGAAACAATATTCAAAAATTAAATTTCGGATACTTTTGTGTTTTATCAGCAACAGTGGAAGAAAATCGTTGGCTCCGTGATTCATCGCCAAAGTTGATGATCACCGACTGAAAACCAACTAAACACTTAGTCCAAATGACATAGCGATTCCAGTCAACAATTGCTTCACACATTTTTAACTACTACTTGCACGATTTAATGGATTGGAGTTCTGCCCAAAAATAAATAAACCGGAACATTATTAGAAATGGTAGTTGGTAACTGCAGGCCCAGTCCAACGAGAATGCCGTTCTTCTTGTAAATTTTGATATTGATTTGAATATCTAAATTATTTTATCATGTATACACAGGTGAATTTTGTGATCTAACAGAATTTATGTGGTTCCGATGCAAAGGAAACTTTTGAAGCCACATGAACAACTACAACAGACACTGAAGGCAAGAAATAGTTGTAAATGAGAAATTGCGTGCAAGAAATAAAAGCACTTTTGGGTACTATTCCGTTTTGAGGACCGGAAAATATAGCCGAACTATTGTTGATGCCATTACTGTCAAAAATAATTGCGGCTACCCTAACGCAAGAAAGGAAGTATAATAGTAAATTTAAGATTTTGTTTTAATTCAAATAAAAGGTTAATTTCATATAATACTTTATTAGAATTTATATAAAATGGGGTAAACATAACTGAATGGAAGCATAAGAGTAAATAACTATTTCAGATCATTATTATAATTTATATTAAAAAAGTCTAAACATAACCGAGTGGATTCCTGCATCGCTATTTTCGCTACCGAGTTAACGCTAAAGCATTATTTCACCTCGTTCAAACATAATGTTCTATAATGAATGATGCCTTTTCCTTGAAAAACATTCTATTGCAGACTTTTCGTCACTGGGCAATTTCCAAATTCTTAAATCAACAGCGTTATCAAAAAAGGATTTAAAAATTAAACTAGTATTTCAATAGCGTCTTAAGAAATATAGAACTATCTAAAACTTACGCAATTTGAAATCAGCGCGTGCGCTAGATTTGGCGCGCTATTAATTGGTCGCGTTTGCTAGATTTGGCGCTTTTGCGCATACATTTTCGCTGCAATTTTTTTTACTGTCCTCAAAACGGAATAGTACCCAATTTTCTTATATTTTACTTCACCCGTATTTTCGTGCTTTCAGAAAACTAAGTAATTTATGCCTAGCAACCCTCCTTCATGGTTTGGTTTCTGGTTAAGTTGAATATGGCAAAGCACACTAGGGCTATCTGCTTAAAGTTGAGTAGTGCCTTCGTGAAAAACTTTTTCAGGGAAACTGGCTCGTTCTTCATTACACATGAAGAAACCACGAAACTGCCCATTCGTCTGGAATCGGACCCAAGTCGGAACTACCAGTGTTCAGCGATTTTACCGCTCGGCCAATGGTGGGCGCCTTCCTTCATGAAGGTCGCTACAACATAAATGTACCTGATATAGCTTCTCTAAAATCCAGATGATTTAAATGTAATTTAGAATATAGAATTAATTGAATTTCGGCATAGGGTTACGACCTTTTCGGAGGAAATATTTAGTAAAACCTGAGGTTGAATTGTATAAAGTCCTTTACAGTTATACGAGTATTTAAAAAAATCTTAAATCAAAATGTAAGCAAAAAATAAAGCAAGCATTCTTAGCTTTATCGATAATAAATTTGGTATCTTTCAGAAGAGAGATTATATGGACATGGCTTTCATCATCTTGTTCGGTAGAAGTGTCAACACTGGCTGGTAGGAGCTGGTGGTTTTATCTTTTGTAAACAAAACGATTAAATCACCATAAACATATCCTGATCACGTTACAATTACAATAACGTTTTTAGATTTCTGTTCTTATCGTATTACAGAGGATTTATTTAAATTGCAAGAAATCTCATTAAAAAACCTAATTTTATTTTTAGATCCCGAGAAACGCAAGGGAATGTAGATAAAGATAGCAGTATGAGAAGCATATCCAAAAAGCTAAAACTGATTTTTTTAAGGTAAGAAAAAGATTTACTTCTGCATTCTTATAATACTTAAAAAAAGAGGACTTATCGCTTGCAATATTTACAATCTTTCTTTTGTTTTTCTTTAAGATATCGTTGGCAATATTTGCAATTTATATATAGATCTCTTACATTTTAGAAACGTTAAATCAGGAAACTTGACGAAAAATTGAGAAATTTTAAGCTGAATTTAGTACAAATCAAAGCCCATCAAATCGTAAAATGTCGTTGAACACTCAAAAAATGTGCTGGTTTCATGGTTTATTTTTGTAGTTTTCCCTATGTCTAACATGGATATCAACAAATTTTCCTTAAAAAATTCTTCAGGAAGGTACCCCTTCCCATAGGGATATAGCCATCGATTTGCTTTACCTTGCCATGATTTAATCAATTTAATTTTTAGTCCAAAGGGACAGTAGCACAGACGAGTTATTAGTCTCGTAATTGGACTTTGCGTTGAATCATTTAATTGCGAAGTATCACTTTTCATGTTGTTACCACCAAATATTATCACCCTGTATTATATTTAAAGAAACTAAATAATGAAGAATCTGCATGAACGTATGTATGTTTCTTGCACTGTGAAAAAATAGCGGCACCTAAAAACCACCAAATTTTGAATAACATACTTCTCCACCCGATCATGGGCATCTGGAAGCTCAAATTTGGAATTAATTTTATTTTCTATTTCATATTTTGAAAACTTTAACGAATATTTGATTAAAGAACTAAACAGTTTCAGAGCGAGCAGTGGCCACTGAAGGGAATACAACATTTCTATCTCCAGCCTGCGGGAATATATATCGGAAATTCTAAAGATGTACTTTTTTTGATGGTGTGTATTTAATTATGGCAAAGCACACGAGGGCTATCTGCCTAAAGGGAGGGATGCCTTCGTGGAGGACTTTCTAAGGGAAACTGGCTCGTATACACGTTACACATGGGGAAAACCACGAAAACGCCCATGCAGACAGCCCGTTCGCGGGATTCGAACCTCAGACCGAACTACCAGTGTTCAGCGTCTTTACCGCTCGACCGCTGGTGGGCCTGTACTTTTTGTACTTTTTTTATACTTTTTTTGAAATATCTTTAGCCCAAAGTGGCGTCAGACGAAATTCTCTCGAAACGTGTTTGTGTATTCGTAAAAAAAAAAAAAAAAAAAAAAAAAAAACCGCTCCTCCGGGCGTAATACAAAATCTGAAGGGGTTTCAGATTTCGGTTGATCTTTACAATATGGTAACTGGTAGTTTGGCGACACTTTGGAGGCGATAAACGTTACTACCTGGGACTTTGATAATAATGTGAGCAGTACTCAGTTCCGCTTACGCATTATTTTGCCTGAGGGAAATGAGAGATCATGGGATATGTCATGTAATATTAATGGACGAATTACGGTTCTTTAATCGGAAAAAGGGGGAAATCGAGAAAAAATGTGGAAATTTTGTATTTAGCTTTATTCTGTGTTGTGTGAAACAGTGTTGTTTAATTTTTGGATCCCATGGCCCTAACTAAAGTGAATTTGAAATGGGTATTTAGGTATTGTGATAAAGAGAAGTTTGCTTTTTATTTAGCGGAGGAAGTATGGAGGAAAAATTCGCAAAAAAAAATGTTTCAATAATTTTATTGAATGAATTAGAAAAGTGTATCCGCCACGTAATCAAGATTCTGAAGAAGATTAGGTAAGTTAGTATTTTTAATTATTTGAGGATATTATTTTTATGCATTGTTCTAAATGTAAGGTGGAAAGGAATTTGGTATTATTGGGAAAATTGTTATTAGCAATGATTTAGTTTAAAGTAATTGGGATTGTAAGGTAATTTTTATTAATTTAATGTATGTGCTCATTTGGGATGTTTTTTTAAGTAAAAATAAGTCGACGTGTACATGGTTTAGTGATATTTTAATTAAATGATAGTTATTTTGTGAATTTTATGTTTGTAGGAATTTGGTATACGTTTAAGTTGAAATAAACGTGCATGGAAATAATTTAAATATTTGATACTAAGTATTTGTAATGCTTGCGGTATGAATTCGTTGGTGACGTGTATAATGTAATAGATGATTTAGAGGTAAAAGTTTTTGGATATTTTATTTATTTTATATGTGGAAATGTTCAAATTTGTAAAGGGTAAATACTTTTTCGCGATCAGGTAATTTCATATATGTTCTTTTTACCGGGTTTAAAGATTGAGAAAATTGTCATGTATTTTCATGAAATTTTTCTAATTTATGAGAAAAAAGCAGTGTACATGGATATAGTGAAGAGTGTGCGCAATGCCATTTTTGTGCAATTCTGGGATGTTTTTTTAAGTAAAAATAAGTCGACGTGTACATGGTTTATGTGTATGTGTTATTTTGAAAAACGCGTAAGGAGTATGGTATTGTGGAAAAATCCCCCAAATGATTTATATATCGCCGTTAGAGGGCGCTTCGCTTCTGAAAAGGAATGTTAGTTTTTAGTTTGCGACGTAGTTAGTTAGCAGTGAACCTTCGATGCAATCAAAGTTGCTTTGTAAATAAAATGATTATTTTTGTAGATTGTTGAAGTATTTCACTTCATTTAGAATTAGAACCACCTTTCGCAATAGGTATTGTGCACATTTTCCCAATTTTGCAGTGAACATTTGTCATGATTAAGCAGTTTTGTTTGATAAAATTTCTAGCATAAGTGTAATTCGGCTATTAGATTGTTGGAAGAAGTGTTCAGTAGATGAAAAGAAAAGAAACATGTCTTTACTTCGTGAAGACAAAATGGCGGCGGGGAAAAAAAAATAGAGGGTTGCTGTAGGAGAGTTGGTTGCCAAATTTTCGCCAAATAATCGCCAAGTTACCATAATGTAAAGATCAACCCAGATTTCATAACTTATTAACGCAAAGGGCGTTAGCCCAAAGGGGCTTTTAATTTTGTTTTGGCGTCGAAAACTTTTAAATGCCACTAAATATTATCGCCCTGTATTATATTTAATTAAATAATGAAGAATTTTCATAAATGTATGTTTCTCGCATTGTCATAAGACAACGGTACCTAGAGCCATCAAATTTTGAATAACGTAAGTTTCCACCTGAATATGATCATCTGGGAGCTCAAATTGGAACTTGTTTTATTAATAGTACAGGGCGATAATATTTGGTGGCAAAAATTTAAAACGTTATTCGCCGTTTATAGTGAATCGACGCAAAATGCCAAAGCAAAATTAATAGTCGTTCTAGCCAAATCGCCGTTTTCGAAAAGAGATCCGTTTATTATCATCAAAGAGTAGAAAAAATTTTAAAATATCGTTGAAAGAATCGAAAGAAAGTTTTTCAAAGGGATTTATGCTTTTTGCTGGTTTTTGATATGACGACAAATAAAAATTAAAGAGATTGCAGAAAACTGTTAAGCGCAACTCCACATATTATCAGGAACATACCCAATTTTCAAATATGAAATACCTTCCCTTTACCCACACTGCAATCAATCGGTTGAACTGCATAGAGACAAAGGCAAGAAACCGCACGTCAAAATCCACTGTTAATTTCCTGGAAAAAATGACGAATAGTACATTCTTTTTGGACAAAGCTATATGAAGCATACACAATCAGATTCATTCAAATACTAAATATTTAAGTATTTTTTGATTATCCAACCCCTAGTTTCAGCATTTTATAAAAGTGTTAGGATTTTTTTATGCATTCCTGGTACACATGCGACCAAAGACAGTGCATAAAAATGGTTATATAATTATATTATACAAATGGTTATGATTTTATAGTTAACCGTCATTTCGCTGGCAAATACCTTTTTTATCATAATGAATTACATTAGAATTCTGGAGTCTATGTACTTATAAGAAAGAAAGCATTGGAGTAAGAAACATGTATGAAGGCCATACTCCTCACTCATATCGATACTAAATCATCCTGATGTATCATCCAAGGAATTTTCCGCTTTGAACTTTAAAAAAGTGAATTGTCTAAACCTCGACGTACAACCCTCCTCGGGATAAGGAAAGCTGTTCCAGGAGGAATGGCATAAAATTCCTCTTCCACTAGAAAAAAATAAATAAATAAAGCTTTATTGTCTTGGAAACTACGGTGTTTAAAGATAGTGAGGAATAAGGGTTATTAATTGGAACATTTAAAATATAAAAATTGTAGGTAAAATAATTCTGGAAATACAATGAAAATCGTCTGAAAAAATGTGCGAACGGCCTTGGTAAAACTGTTTCATTTTCACTTTACAGCTGTTTATTGAATTGTACGTTTTCGTGAAGGATAAGTGAGATTTAAGAGATATTATATCTTATTTAGACTGTACACGAAAGTCTTACAGAAGAGTACCTGCACAAATAACCCTATTTTAGGTCTTGTAGGGAAACATTAAATTCTGGCACTTTGCATTACATGTAATGAAAGAAAAGTGAAGAGATTTTAGAAAATGAAATTATTCTACAGAGCACTGCATAGTAAAATAATGCTTATCTCATATTTAATGTTGCTAAAAATGAGAGAAAGCTTTTATTTCCACGAATTTCGTAAAAGCTTTATGAAATGCAAGTTACGGTGATTTGTTATTATCTCAACCACCTTAGTAAGAAATCCCCAAATTTTCAGAAGTTGTCAAATTCTAGCAACCATACGCATAACTGTCTTTTTAAGTAGCAATATCCATTGCAATTGCAATGGGAAAATTCACTGAATTACGTTTATTTCTGTAAAATGTCGCCAAATTGCGCCAAGTTGTTTAGAAGAGACTTCTGTTTAGAAGAGATCTTTGAGTTGATGATTAAAACGTAACATTAAACTATAGAATTAGATACAAAAGTGCAATGTAAACACAATTCAGATTTACATTTTTGCCTTTTTAATGAATTACTACAGAAAACAATCATAATTTTCCAAGAAACTTTGTTTACATTTTTCTTAAATCCAATACCACTAAAATTAACTGGAACCCTATTTTTGTAATCTGTTTTATAAACCGCAATTTATTCATAAAATTTTTAAATTATGGCAAAAACATACTAAGATGATCTGCTCAAGGCGAGAGATGCTTTCGTAGCGGGATTTACAAAGAAACTGCTTGTATTCAAGTTAGACATGAGAAAAAACACAAAATGTGTACGCAATTAACCATTTCCCAGGATATGAATCCAAATCGAACTATCAGCGTTATATATTCTACCACAGGTGGATTCTTCTTAAAATAATCTTGGATATGAATCCAAATCGAACTATCAGCGTTATATATTCTACCGCAGATGGATTCTTCTTAAAATAATCTTCTAAGGATTTATTTTTAACCTTCATAGAATAACAATAAGATCTTTTTCGTAAAAGAAAATTATTTTTTGAAATTTTTCACTGTTCCAAATTTTCCGTCAGGCGAATTTTGTAACAGTTGTGTATAAACATGCCAATTTTAAGAAATATTATATTTTAATTAATCATATTTAAATAATCTAACTATATAAGTTCATTAATCATTATAACTCTAATTATGACGAGCGAATCAATTCGTTTACCTATTGTACTATAGATATTAATGGAAAAATGTTGTCACGCAGTTGAATCTACGTGAAACGACTACTGTAGGTATAATTGGAAAAATGTTGTCACAATAGATGAATCTTTGGTATATTTAAATAAGTAAACAATTCAGTTTCATGTTTTGATAATTTCATGACATAGCTGTTGACAGAAAAAGTAACTCAAGGAACACTGAATTTCACTCAATACTCTTTTCTCGCAAGCAAAGTTGAAATTTAGCCATAAGAAATAAAGCTTGACAATCTATCAAACTTAATTTATAATTAATAACATATAAAAAAAGCTTACTTAACGAAATATAATATCCAAGACTGAAAGTGGCAAACGTTTTCCAATCGGAGATCGTCTTTAGGGATGTTCCGGCGGGATCAGCCACCGAAATTTCTGCCGCGATTGTTCCCCGCAGGTCCCGCGGCGTGCCATGCAGCGCGCAAGAGTTTGAAATCAGTGGAACAAGTTGCCAGGAGTCAAAAACACTTCTTCCCCACGTTTTCTGCACCCCCCTGCAGTTTGATCGCAGCGAGGATGTTAACAACAGAAATGCTCGCTTGGAATTCTCTCTACCGCGCTTCGTTTAGAGCTTTGTTCCCTCCAGCCGCGCCATCTAGTGGCAAAGATCTGAAAAGCTTATCTTTTGATATCTTCACTAGGTTTTTCAATCCTAGATATTTAAAAGTTCGTACTATTTATGAGTCCACATGGAAATGTGTACCTCTAAAAAGCGAACACTTATTTCCGCTTTTGAAAAATATATGTGTAATAAATATTAGCATCATCTTCTACATCAGGGCTTCTTAAACTTTTTCAGTGACGACCCCTTTCTATCACTGAAATTTTTTCCAAGACCCCATAATATTTACGAAAATTTTGTGCGACCCCATAATCATTGCGCAAATGCGACACACACGTGAGTGGGACTGTCATTTTTTTCACCCGTACTGTAATACATTATTGCAGTTTTAGGTCTTCAACTTTAATTTCTAATTTTGAGGTACAGAACAGTGTGAAAATTTTAAATAAGTAGCAGACAAAATGACAACGTCACGTGGAAAGCAAGTAAAATGAACTTTTATATTACAAAAAGAATGCGTCGAAACGTTTTCGTTTCTTTTGTCTGTATTGTCTTATCTTTATCTATTTTCAGGTACATTGTGTAAAATTATTATAAGTTAAAGAAATATCAAAACTGCTAAAATTTTTGGCAACCCCCTGCTGCAATGTCCTACATCAGCAGGGCGGTGCAGGTGGTACGCAAGAGAAAAATAGGCGGTATCCAAAGAAACAAAGCATTCCGCTGTTATTTTTCAAATAGAGAAAGTCGCACATGAAACTAAATTTACTCACATTTCCATTCATCGTGAGGGCTTTAGTAGCCAAAAACTATGCCCGAAAACCTGAAAATCGTTTTGAATCAAGCTGTGAAAATTGTTAATTTTGTTAAAAGCCGAACCTCGGACCGAATTAGCAGTGTTCTGCCACTTTACCACTCGGCCGCTAATCGTTATGTTAAAGAGTATTAGCTGAGCATGCTTGTGCTTCTCGGGGTTGAGCCTGAAATTTTGAAATAGTATTATAATGCTTTGATAATGTTTAATATTGCAGCAAAATTCGCGAACAGTTCCGAAAATGAATGTTTTGATATTTCCCATTTTTAAATTGAATTGCAATGTATTATTGCTCATAAACCTATTTTTCTAAGAATTTTAGACTAAAGCATCATTACATGAATATGAGCCGCCCGGCGGGAATAGTGGTTAGTGGATCTGATTGCCGTATCGAAGGACTCGCGTTCAAATCTCGCAGAAGGCCTGGATATTTGTAAATGGCTGAACGGCATGGGGACACAATAAAAATGCGGCGAGTCGAATGTACTCTCGAGAAGCAGGTGGTATAGAACGAGGGGGAGGAGAGCTGCTTCAAGACTAAGCAAGCAGCCGCACGTAGAAGTCCACTGATCATTTCTTGTAAAAAAATCTGATGTGTACACCACACGACTTCCTTGTAGGGAATATTAAATGATACGCATTTTTCTTGCATTTCATTTAAACTTATTGGATTAAATTAAATCTACTTCTTTGATAGCGCATAAACCACAATAGAATAAATGCACTCTTTAAAATTAACTCAATTTGTTTACCATGGCGACACTCTGGCGCTAGGTTCACTTAACAGCGTTGTATTTCATTCATATTATAACTCAGAATGCACAAAATTTATATCATTTGAAGAATTATCTAATCGTTGCCACATGTTCTATTCAAATATTATAATAAATTTTGAAAGATGTATATAAGAAATTAAGCTAAATGTATAAAAGAAACTAAATGTATACTAAGATGTATAAAAGAAATATGTAAAAAAGAAACACTTTTTCACAGACGATTCAGTATTTCTCATTGAATTAATTCAGTTCTCAATTCAGTGACAAAGCAAAAATACATAAAAACTCAAAATATCTACATTAAAAAAATTACGAAGTAAATCGTAAACACTTATTTTCTCGAAAAAATTCCAGAAAGTATTAAGCATCATTTAATTCACAATAATAAATGAAGGCGTTATCTTTGTTGTTGCAAAGCTTAGTCTCTCTAGATTGGCAACAAATTCTGCTGTTTCAAGTATGAACAAACGTGTCCGCCATGTTATTTAAAAATTAGGCTTAACCACACTTAAACAGCTTTTAAATTGTTGATAATTGTACAGATATTGCTTGCAGATTTCCTAAAGGCATAAAAACCGTAACCGGAAGATAAGAACAACATAATTCAATCATTTTTAAAGCAAAAAATGCACAATTTACAAACATATAAGCGTAAAGAAACTGAGATCGCTGAGCCGGTTAACAGAGGGAATATATCTATACATATAATATACGTTTTTGGTGCGGCCGATTGCAACCAAAATACGAGGTGCACATCTACATGTTACAGCAGTCCCCTATATATACATAGCTCTGAGGCTACTCTTTTTTGAGTTATGCGAGATACATACGTAAGCACAGACACCACGAAACATTCTTTTCACAATTCATTTTAACCCGCGGGAAGGCGCGTCATACCAGTGCCTCCTAGATATAAAGCCGTCGGACTGGTCTGTGACGTCACGAGCACTAGGCCTATAATATGAAACGGCGGAACTTCCGATAGCGATTTCGCCGTGCATACGAGTATGAATTTGCGTTAAATAATGAACTCTCAGAATAATCCAGAAACTATATTACCGCAATAAAAAATTTATTTTACTATCGGAATATCTTTGAACATTACAATGCAAGAGCAATAAAACTCATTAAAGATGCATTAAAATTTCATATGTAATGTAATAAGATTTGATACTTAGTCCAGCAAAACTTTATCTTGAATATCGAATTTGGCTTTATAAAACGATTAGTAGATGCTGAATTTTCAAATCATTCAATTAAAAATTAGTTCTGAAAACCAAAACTCCTCAATATCTTAAAAATTTCTGAAATGTTGTTTTTATCTCATCTGTAGACATAATATCATGTTTTCATAAAATCATATTCCTTGAAAATCAGAATTTAAAATTTCATCAAGGAAAATTTACATTTATTAGTCTTAAATATACTCTCAAATGTGTGGAAATTATAACATATATATATATATATATATATATATATGATATAATTAAATACTCTGGCTATGTTAAGAAAGGATTGGTGGACAGACTTCTTGATTTTCAAGTAGAGGATCATAAGGCAATTTTCCATACATTAAATAAGATTGCGGGAATTTTGCAACACAATGAGGTGTATTATTACATTATTCAGTAACTTGAGGTAACAATTTTGTCCATGCAATATTAGCCTGATAAGAATTTAATTTACAGTTTAATTATATTTGTTTGAGTAACTCGTTCAACTTTACCATTAGTTTGAGGCCCGTTAGTAGTTAATAATTGTTTTACATTATGATTTCTTAAAAAGTGCTTAAATTTGGAAGAAGCAGCATTTCTATCACTTAAAATTTTCTTTGGTACTTGAATTTGAAAAATTTGTCTTAAACTATTTATGTAACTATCTGTAGTTACACTTTTAGAAGCAAAAAATCCATATTTAATGAGTAGCATGATCAATAATTAAGTGAATATACATTTTAATATAATTATAATAGTTTAAACCACCAACAGTATCAATAGATAATAATTCAAAAGGTTCACATTAAACCAAATCTCTTTTGTTTACTTTTCTTATTAAACTGACATACTTCGCAATGTTTACAAAAAATTTTAGCATCTTGGACAAACAATTCCTGACCAATAATATTGACAAGATTAATATGAGCCTTTTAAAGTAATTTAGTACAAAGAGAGATTGCTATTATGATTTTGTATAATCCTTGCTTTTTAATAGTTAACACATCATTAATTTCTTTATAGTTAGGATTATATACATTATCTAAATTTTGATGCTCTTTAATTTCTTCTAATGAGAATAAATTAACTTCCAAACTTAAATGTTGACAAATAGGATTTCTAGTTAACATATCAGCTTCAATATTAGTAGAACTATTTTCATATTTTATATCAAAATCATGCATAGATAATTTTAAAGACCATCTAAATAACCTACCTGTAAGATCTTTAATGTTCTTAAGCCAAACTAAAGCAGCGTGATCAGTGTGTACAGTAAAATAATTACTGAGTAAGTATTAATAAAATTTATCTGCATCACCAATACAAAACATTCTAATTCAGTAATTGCATAATTTTGCTCATAAGACCTTAATTTTCTAGAATGAAAACCAATTTGGATGTAGGTTCCCATCCTGGTGCTTCCAACAGCTTCTTCAGATGCATCTACAAACACATAATTACATATGTAAGATATAATAAAATATGATGGCTATGTTAAGAAATAATTGGCGACCTTAAAATTGACTATCCTAAATTTTATTTTCTCCCCCCTCCCCAAGTTCATCTGTTCTCCCAAATTCAAGATCTTTCCAAATTATTCAATTATATTTCCGAATTTCTGGGTTTACGCATCCATATTTCTAACCCTGTGATTAAAATATCATGCATGTAAATATATACACATAGTACCTACTAAGTTTTCTCATCGTACAAACTTCTAATATATCACATATATATAATAATATACAAAGATTACTTAAAAGTAACATCCAAGCATACAGTTTATATTTTAAATAAAAAAATATTTTGATGTGAAAAACATTAATATAAATCTAAATTAATTGCTGGTATGTAATGGACAACTATTGCTGTTACCTATATAAAATAATACAGTACAACAAATGAAGTCTTTAAAATTATTTATTTATATAACATATTTAAATACAATTCCATAATTTTTAATATTTTAATACAGAAACAAGAAATTAAATTACAAAAATAATAAAATTACACATATATTTTACAATAGATCATGGGAACTATCATTAATCAAATCAAAAGAGTTAGAAAAGTCATCGATAACAATTGTCCCTTTACTTTTCGATATCATAGTTACAGAACATGCACGTAGTTTGTTTTCTACTTCAAAAACCTGTCGAGTGATATATGATAATTTGTTCCAGCCATCCTGCGATATAAACTAAAACGATGTTCCAATTCATCTGTCTGAATTTTACCGGGCAAAAAATACGACATGTTGAGTTCACCTAGACAATACCTACACATTTCTATCATACACGTTGTTGTTAATATAAGAGCAGAAAGTGTCTCTTTTGTCAACCTACCCGTATCACTCTTCATTTCTTTCCATTTCATCAACCAATCAAGAAAATTATTTAAAAATACAAACTTCTTGTCTGATTCATTCCATACTAATGGTTTACAGAAGTCATCACAAGAATGTACCCCCTTGTTTGGTGTTTTAACATTCATTATTGAAAACCACGACGAAAATATTTTAATATATGCAGATGTTTCGTGAAAATTTAACAAATTATGCTTTACTCCTAATTCTTTCAGGCCTTGTGATGTTTGATCGTTGAAAATTTTTAAAGCCAGTTTCACACTTTGACGTTCTAAATTTGTAGGCCACAGAGCTTTACGAGATATTGTATATCCATATTTTAACAAATTACCACTTTCAGCTTCATACATATTTTTTAAAGTAAGAAATGAAGAGGTACATACATTATTTGAAGACAAGTCAAAACTTGGAAAATACATAGCTTGTTCAGGGTTTTTCTGGTTTAACCAGTTGTTAGGAACACTTTTAATAATATGAACAGAATCAACTGCATAAAACAATGGACGAGTTGCATCAACAGGATGAGGAAATACAAAATTTGATAATGGATTATTAAACAGAGATATACATCTTCTATTAATGGAATTATTGTCACTAACAACAATTACTTTGAAACCTATTGCTAAGACCAACAATTATTTTTTTCAAAACAGTGAACAAAACTTCAGCTGTCATTTTCTTCGATGGTAATATATGGACAACATCTTTAAAGCAGCACAAAATACTCTGTATCATAAATACATGTGTACTAGAAGCTAAGTTATCAACTTCCTGGCCAATTCCAACAATATCTCCACTTTTGTAGTCAAGAAAAGGTCTGATGTGAATTTCATCCATCATTAATGAAACATATATTTCATGCTCTTTCAGATAGCAAGCTTTTTGCTTAGCATATGCCAAAAACAACATATCATCTGTTTCCTTTTGGGGATTTACATTTAATTTAGAACTTATTTTATGTATAGTACTTGGATGAGGCAAAATTAAATTACCAGATTGTCGGACAAATTTATATGCTTGGGGCGATAACAAATAAAACATAGAAGCTAAAATTAAGGTATTGGATGAATATTGACGATTTTGGGGCTTACATTTTACAAGAGAAAGTTGTTCAATCATGAACTCAAATAAAATTTTATCACCTTCATTTGTGAAACTTAAAGATTTCATCAGGTTGATTATAATTTCAATCGAATTCATTAAGTCTTTAGTTTCTAACATTTCAATATGATCAAGTATTTCATGAATTTCATTAATATTACTTACTTTTATAGGTAACTCATTATACTTACTACTGATATGAGTCAATAACTTATTTTGAAACGATACAGATAATAAAAGATCTGCAGTAATGTGGACTGCATAAAGCAATTTTACACATCCATCAGTGCATTTTAAATAAAAAAACATCAAGATATTGTCTTTGTGCACTACGTTCCAAAATGTAGAAAATGTATATTGCGTACAACAGGTTAAAAGTTCATTAAAGTCTGAAAATGTCCTCGATTTATAATACTCAGCAGCTGATAATTTACTATGAGCAATAGCCTTCATCATGAGGTTTGCTTCTCGTTCCATTTTTTTCTCATTCGGACTTTTTCTCGAACTACCAGCTTGTGAAGATAAATACGATGGACAGCCATCAAATATGCTAGGAAAAGCGCCTTCTTTTAGTTTTGGTCTCTGCAGTGAAGCTTTAATGATTTTCCCATTTTTTTCATCGAAAGCTGATGTTTCCCAGATGAGGTCATCAGGTTGAAAATGTTTATGGCACACCTATTAAGTAAAAGGAAGACATCATGTAACTAACTTCTTAAAACAACCAACTGTAAAGCAAGATCGGATCACTTTCCTTATAAATAAAAACATTCAAGCTTTGGCAATGCTTTGGGCAGGTTAAATTTTAAATGCATATATGCAAATTAAAATTTTCTTTCAAATATTTAAGGATCAGTTAACACTGCATATAAAAAATCTGATCATGACAGCATACGACCTCCCGCCTATTCTATGGCTTATACAGCAACGAGCTTCGAAGTATCATTTGCCCTTGATTGTTTGTAAATTAAATGCAATTTGTTGATTCATCAAATAGAAAACTATACACTGAAACCTATTTATACATGTTGGCGGGAGGTAAAAATTATAGCTTGCAGAAAGTTTCCATAGCAGACTAAGAATATTCTACCAACAATTTAATGAATCTTAATAAATTAATTAGGATTACACCTACCCGAGAATATGGAGTTGCTGAGAAGTCCTTCCTAGGTATATTTCTTAGCCACCTCTCTCTAAGAGCATCATTTTTGGGAAAGGAAAATATATGCACCTTTTCAGTACCTTTATAATTTCCCCGACAACCAGTTACACAGCATTTAAATGGCATATTTTCTGTAAAAACAGTACAAAAATCAGTTATATAAATACTAAATGTTATAACAATTTAAATTTGCATAATTATACATTGGAATTCGATACACCATAAACCAACGGTGGAGAATTTCAAATGTCATTCAAACATTTGAATGAATGAGACTTCAAGAAATTCGTATCTGAAGAACACGTAAGCTTCTATTAAGATATCTATTATTATACTGAAATTATTACTCGCATCAATGATGATAATTTTGATATTTAAAACATGCTGAAACAGTCAAATGAAAATAATATCAAACTTCAGGTGAATCATGTTTAGAATATTTAGAATATTGGACAGTAAAATATATACCTGAAATCTGAAGAAAGACTTTGTTTGGTAAACTAAACACTATTTATGGAATGTTAAGATGAATTTACTGCTTTAATATTTAAATACATTGCATGCAAATACACAGTATAAATTTAGAAACCACATAAAATATATCTTTCAATAGTGATAAGTTAATATATAATTAAACTCACAATAAAACAAACGTTTTTACTAGACTGTTCTTCAAATACTGAACGCTTTGATCACATAATTTTAAAAGTTTGTCATTCTCACTTATACTTACACTCATTATACAATGCACTCACATTTATTCTACACACTCACATATTAGCGTACATACGTTTGTTAACTGATATACGTAATTATTAATTTAACTAGATTTATTGTATAGGTTTACTTTCAATTACATTTTTAAAAACTGTTACGCTTTATATAAATGATTAGGTTAAAAATTCGTAAAACAGTAATGAAATAATAAAAAACTTTTATAAAAGAAAATACGTAACATTAGATACTGCACACATAAAATTAAAACTTCGGTGATGCACTTAAACAAAATATATTAAGTAAATTCAGAATTAAGATTAATAATAATAATAATGGCTAATCAATACGAAGATAAACATAATAAGTATACGTGTGTTACTAATAATTAAGCAATTAATACTTAATTTAATTCAACATTAGTAATAGCAAGCGTTTATTTCAATGAACAAAATATAAAGTTACATTTCAATAAATACGAACTTACCAAGTATTTCTTCTCTCCGACAGCACGTGCTAACATTCCAGTCTATGTACACCGCAAAGCAATGGCTTCCCAATTGAGAATCCAAACCTCGAGAACATCACGTGGGCCTATTAACTTTGACGTCACACTTGTTTCTACAACCTGTCCATTGGCTTTATAATCTAGGAGGCACTGGTCATACCCCACTACTACAGAAAAGTAGAATATTCCTAACTTGTGAAACTGAAATTCTGTGCTGCATTCAGTAGCTGAGTTTCTAGCTGTGGTTGACTTTCAGAACAGCTTTTTCTTTGCCTGTGTGTTTCAGAAACAGATTTTATCGGTATTTTGTTGGAACTGGGATATGACACACCCCACGCGCCTGTTCGCGTAAGTGTTTTTCTGACCGAATATTTAGTTCAGAAATTTATTTCTGGAGTGTAACAGTACATATTTCTACTCGCAAGTGATTTTAAAGTACTTGACATTAAATTCTTGAACATTTCTAACCAAATTATCGTAAAAAGAATGACTCCTTATGAATTGCAGATGCAACGCCTGTGATATTTATTAGAAATATTTGAAAGCGATGAAGATTGCATTTTGGAAACTGAAGATGAAACTAGAAATATTTTCTACAGTGTTTTCATTTCGAAAAAGATAAAACATTAATTCCTGATGTTCCTAAAAAAGCAAAAACCGTTCTTATGCTTTCAACATTACATAACGATCATACTATAGATGATACTATTGGAGAAAATAAAACGCCAGGAATTATATGTTTTTATAATATGACTAAAGGAGCAGTGGATATGGGGTCAGCCAATTATTCAATTGCCAGAATAACAAGGAGGTGGCCAATGATAATTTTCTTTCCTGCACTGAATGTTGCTGTAATAAATGCTTGAATTCTTTTACATTCAACTGCTAATTCACCAACCACAAACAGAAGTCTGTTTTTGAAGAACTTGGCATTACAATTAATGAAATTGTAATGCTAATGTATTGAACAAAGATCAGAGATTAATACTTTACCAAGAAACTGACGTACTGCATACAAAACAAAAGCATAAGTTTCGACGAAGAATTAAAACGAATACATGAAATTCGAAACAGATAAGTATGAAAGATGTGATAAATTTTTTGCCCTCGCGCCAAGGACAGAAGAACGTGAATGCAATGTTTAAAATGTGAAAACATTCTGTGCCAAGAACACATGAATGTATTTCGTTCAAAGTGTGAAGAAATAAAATAAGCATTGTTTATTAGAGATGCAATGAAACTTAGAGGCAGGATGTTTATTTTTTAATTATTTTCATTTCTCTTAATTTTAAGATTATTTTGGAAATTATTTTTTTGAAACCCAATTATTATTCACGTATTTATAATACACGAGAACAAGAAAAACCGCTTGAAAATAAATAAAACTATTTTTATCGTATTTTAAATATTGGGGTATGTGATACCCCACGCGCCCACTCTAGTAACTTTTCTTAATGCGACTTCCGCCGGGTTAAAGCAGTTTTATAATTTTTTTGGAGTCTTTTATTCTGTCCTTACGTACAGATGTCACGGAAAACATCATTAAACTGCATTCGATAGTGGTCAAAATGGATATTTTCTTTGAAATATGCTGCCTGAAACTTTTCGCGATTACAATACTTCCATTTTACTTCGTACAAAAAAGTAAAAAGGAAGAGATGGGTATCAAGGCCATAACCCTTCACTCATATCCGTACTAAGTCTCCAACATCGCCGGATTTTTGCACTTTTAAACTTTTAAAAAGCTGATTGTCCGGACGTCGACTTAGAACCCTTGTTGGATTTTGGAAAGCTGGTCAAGAAGAATGGGATAAAATACCTCTTATACTAGATAAAAAGCGTCATTATCTTCGAAATTACAGCGTGTAAAGATAGTGAAGAATAAAGGTTATCAATTGGAACATGTAAAACACAAAAAGTTTAGGTAAAATATTTCTAGAAATGAAAATCGTCTAAAAATTGTGCGAACAGCTTCAGTACAAAATGTTTTTCTCCATTGGGTAGACTGCTTTTATGGGCTTTGTCGCATTCAGTTAGATGTGTTGGGAAAAGAATGATTTCATTTTGATACCATTCAATGTAACGGAGCGTTACAGAACCTTAATATAAAGCGAAAAGTCACTCTGACAACAAATACAGTTCGGTTGATTTTATTTGTCAACAAAACATTTAAGTAGAATTTTCATTTTGTTTTTTGTAGTTCACTGGCTAGCTCGAAATTAACACCTTGATTGCAGTTTAACTAGGGTTAGATTGTTATCAAATGCATAAAACTACGGCGGTCGTAAATTCTAAATCTTGTCATTGCAGTTTGTGGTAAAGAATAATAAAAACAGCTGCTATGAAGTTTATCGTAAAATACCCCGGAATCTGCGAGTGGCGCCTTTTAGCCCAAAAGGGATATTGTTCCGAATGGGATATTAGTCTCAAAACTGCATTTTGCGTTGAATTACAATAAACGGCGAATCATTTATCAAATCGTTGCCACCGAATATTATCGCTCCGTATTTAGAAATTAAATAATGAAGAATCTGCATGAATGTATAGATATTTCTAACATGAGAACCTGGAAGGGAAGCCCGATTTTTGAATTTGAAGCCCGAGTTTGTTTTATTATCTATTTCATGTTTTGTAAAACAGTAACAAATTTTTTAATAACAAACTCAACGATTTCAAAGCGAACAGTAGCAACATTGTACGGAATGAAACATTTTTATCTCCAGCGCGCGAGACTGTCTATCGAAAATTATAAAGATATGCTTTCTTAAAATATTTCGTGATTTTGCTGTTGAACCGAATTTTATGTGACGTAAACGCCAAGAACGGGATATTTAATACATAAAATAAACACCAAACGTTAATAATAAAAAAGACAAAAACAAAAGTTTTGTAAAGCCATCTTAGTAAGAAAACTGAACATTAATTCGATGAACTGAGAAAAAAACTGAAAAGGGGGGGAAACAAAACAAAACAAAACAAAACAAACAAAAAAAAAACAAAAAACAAAAAAAAAAAACTGAAAGGTTTCAGATTTTAAGTTACGTTTTTGAACGTTTTGTGTGTTACCTTTATTTATTAAATATCATGTTCTTTGCACTTAAACCATAAAATACAGTACAATAGGAATGTCGCAAAATAATTTTAAAATGAGCCTATCTTTAGAATTTCCGAAACACAGTTCGACGCGCTGGAGATAAAAAGGTTTTTTTACCGCCCCCCCCCGTAGAGTATTGCCATTGCTCGTTCTTAAATGCTTGAAATTGTTAATCAAAAATTAGTTATAGGTTTACAAAATATGAAATCGATCACAAAACAAATTTCAAATTTGGTCTTCCACATGCCCATATTCGTAGGAGGATGACGTCATTCAAAATTCGATGGCTCTATGTACCGTTGTTTTATCACAGTGCGAGAAATATACGTACATTTATGCAAATTTTTCATTATTTAAGTTCTTCAAATATAATGTAGGACTCTAACATTGGGTGGCAACAGTTTAAAAAGTGAAACGGACATTTATAGTGATTCAACGCAAAATCGCAAAACGAAAACAATAATCCTTCAGTGACAAAGCTCCTTTGGACTAAAAAAAAAAAAAAAAAAAAAAAAAAAATAGCAAAATGTATGCTTTAGAAATCTGTTTGATTTGAGATTCTACTCAACCTTTGTTAGTGCCATAATCCTAAATTTTAGCTGTTTTTTGTCGCGTCACTTAAGCCTATGAAGAAACACAAGTGGACAGAAGAGATGGAGCTGTCGTCAGTCACAGATCTTGGCCGCCAGTGGTGTTTGTATAACATTTTGTTCAACACCACTCTGTTTCGAATCAAGTTACTTTAGGAGATGATACTACCGTCATAACTGGTCTTCTTTCTTTCTTCTATTTCGCTTTTTTAAATAAAAATATCTTATTTCTTAGGTATAAAACTGTAGGCCCTCCTTCCTGACAGAACATACAGCTGTTTCCGGATCCATCTCATGCTGAAAAGGAAGATACCTTTAGTTCTATTTCCTTGACGTTGTAATGTTCTAGCTCAATTTGTAATCCTTGGCAGATAGATTACTTAACTGAGTACCGAATAATCGCTTAATTCTAATGTTTCACTAACAAGTCCAAAGAAGTGTTAAATTACCCTTCTATTCAACTCAAGAATATTCACAGATGTCCCTTCTTGGGCTTACAGTAAACCTCCACTTGGGCCACTCAAGATAGAAAATAAAAAACTAATTTAATTCTAATTAAACTAAAACCAGCCGAAGCTGCACAGAAATAGAAATAACTAAGAGAGTTGGTCCTTATTAAAGATCACCTGAGGATGCTAGCATTCACGTAACAATACGGCCGAAAAATCCTAAGACTTAACCCTTTGATTACAAATTTAAAAAGATTACCTCGTTTTCTATCCAAAGTATGCCATAAATAAGGTAAATTAAGCATTTAGGATTTTTTGACAAACGAGTTTCATGCCAAAGTCGTAGTTAATGGTGAGATACATACAATGACTCGAGCAATTGAGAATACATCTTACGTTTACTTGGTAAATCTAATTTTCAATATGAATAAAAGATTATCAAGAAGTGGAAACATGTTTTTATTTTTACACATAGCAATTGATTTATTTTAAAATATAAATAAAGAACAACCAACAAAAAAATCCCAAAATGAAAAATTTCAGAATCATTTTAAATAAACATATGCAGAATTTTGCCTCAAAAAATTGAGAATACAGCAATGAAAAATATGTTTAACCACCGTTATATTTTTTTCTGCGTGGCTTCTGTTATGATCTAATGTTGTGTAATCTTATCTAAAACCCTTTCACTTTTGTGATGATGTTTGTTATATGAACTTTAAGCCACACTTTTAAATGGAAAATGGCTGCTCGAAGAGAAACCAGTATTGACGTAAGGAAATTCCCACTAAAGTTATATAAAAAAGCAAAATCGTATCGTGGGTTAGCCAGAATTGTTGGAAGAAGTCACATGTGTGCGCAGAAAATCATTGGAAAATTTAAAAGTGATGGATTGATTGAAAATAAAAGTAGAAGAGGAAGGAAAGGTACTCTGATTGATGTCACCAAAAGAAAAGTTTGAAAGATATGAACGTTGATCCTGAAGTAAGTGCAATCAAACTTATCAAACTTGCTGCATGAACTTCTCAAATCATCGGCAGAAGTGTACGTTTCAACACAGTTTCAACAAACTTTGCGAAATGTAATTAAATAAGTTGGATATAAAAGTAGAATTGCTAGAAAGAGACCATTCACCAGCTTGCAAAATCGAAAAAAGCATTTGGAGTTTGCAAAATCTCATCAATTGAAGACGAATACCTTTTGGAAGAAGTTATATTCACCGATGAAAGTAAGTTCAACATTTTCTGAATAGAATAGTTCATAGAGTTTCTGAATCATAGACACATAGAATCAGCGACAGCCATTGCACCGTATACAGAAAGGCCAACTCCGTTTTGGATCCAAAAAATGTATATCCTGTAGTTAAGTATGATGATGGCTCCGTAATGGATTGTGGTTGTATGGCTTCAACTGGGGTAAGAAATTTAGTTTTATAGATGGAATCATGGATCATATTGTTTACTTGGACGTACTTCACATTAATCTAAAGGAAAGTGCTAAAAGGTTTCGATGGAAATTTCATATTCCAGCGCGATAATGACCCCAAACACACGGCTCATAAATCAAAATGTTGTGTCAATTTCATCGTAAAAGCAGTTATACATACCACCACAGTTCCCAGACATCAATCTCATAGAAAATATATGAACCACACTCAAAACAGCGGTCCAAAAACACAAAATTAAAACAAAGCACCTTTAAAACAATGTTGCAAGACGAATGAGATAAAATATCTTCAGATACCAGCAAACAGTTGGTCGAACTGATACCACAGCATTTGGAAGAGATCATCAAAGACAAAGGACATGCAACAGAATATTGAAACTATCTTTGTATGTGAGATATCACAAAAATTTCATTGTTGTATTCTTAATTTTTTGATGCAAAAATCTGCATAGGTTTATTTAAAATGCTTCTATATTTTTTTCATTTTAGAATGTTTTGATTAATTGTCCTTTATTTTTACTTTAAATTAAACTATTTGTTATATGCAAAAATAAAAACGTGTTTGCTCTTCTTAGTAATGTGTTATTTATATTGAAAGTTAGATTTATCAAGTAAGGTGTATTCTCAGTTGTTTGAGCCATTGTATGTCCCACACGTAGCGATTGACGTATCATAAGCAAGCCTATTATTCTGAAAAACTATTATATGAAATAGATTTACATCGTGTGGTACAGGGTAAAGCATTCTTTGCATAATCCATTACACATTGGGCAACTTATATTTGTTCTTTTCTCTGTGTTCATTTGTGTACAATGAGCATGAGCACAGCGGCATCTTGATTTTCCAACTATTAAAAGATGATCCCCAGCATTCAGGAGGTTTTAAGTACTTTTTAACCCAGCAATAATTTTTAAACTTTTAGTACGACATAGTATGTGTCCCGTTAAAAGCCAAAGGGTTAAAGCAACGACATGGACAGAAGGCAGAACACGCTCTACTAAGAACTTATACTGAAGTGGCCGAGACTTCCACTTAAATACTGGTTCTATCTCATTTACATAAAACGCGATCCTGAAAACTCATTCTGGTGGGGAATCGTAGGTGGAAAATAAGAAAGTAAAGGAAAGCATGTTTAAAAATAAAAATAACTATCAGGAAATTAAATTAAACCTTTACAACCTATACGTTCTGGTTTCCTAATATAACAGTTTTACACAACTTTACCTGTCTTAGGCATAACAAGCGCAAATATTTTGTCATGGTTTTCAAAGACTTCAACAATCATATTAAGCGATTCCTTTCGGTTCAACCAGAAAATGGTACGGTCGAGGTTTGGCTTTTTAATACAGTTGAGAGTACATTAAGTATTTAGAGTAGAATTAATAAGAACTTTAGAAAAAAAAGAATATTTTCCTAGCTTCCTCTATCGCCTGATTTACTAACTAAAACGTCAATTTGGCTTCCTTATTTACTTGTAAGCATTCCTAAGTCAAAAGACCGGATATTCAGTTATTGCTCTAATTTAGTTTTGTTGCATTGATTTAAGAATCCCATATATTTTGTAATTCTTTACGAAGCTGGCATTACTTATCCCGACTCTTAGCTTCTATGTAAATGCCAAGGAGCAAAAAAGAAGAAAAGTGACAGAGGAGGCGTAACATTATTTGTAAATCGATCATCATATGCGGCGTTGAGAAGACGGACATGTGTGTGACGCCAATTCCCTGGCAGTGTACCATCTTGAGAGAGGAAGTGTCACAGACTCGTCTGGAGGTGATATATTTTGTGCTTCCGAAGATGTGGGTTGATTATGTGTCCTTTTTCCTTTTCCCATCTATGATTTCTGTTTTATTATGGACGAAATGCAATAACGGAACTCGCATTTTCGCTGCTTGGGATCTAAAATAAATATGTGCAGTCACAATGCCTGTCTGTAAAAATTCATGCCAGATTCAAGCACATTCCTGTGTTTGTGTTGTGTTACATTATTATTCTTTGAATATTTTGATTCTTTTTTAGTTCATTGTGTTTTTACTCATCACTTTTATTTAGCTTGGTTTCTGTGTTTATTTTTTTGGGGGGTTCATATCTTGAATATTGACTCCCTTTTACCAAGCCAATTTTTTGAAATTATTTACAAGGCTGCTTTTAAATGTTTTTAACCCAAAGGGACATTAGCCCAAACAATCACGAAATGTGTATGTAAGTGTAAATGGAAAAGACGTGATATCAAATCTGAAAGTTTTCAGATTTTTTTTTTTTCATGCTTTATTCACTTTTCCTTTCTTAGTCTCAGTGAAAATAATGTAATATTGAACAACATCTAATCATTAAAGATACCCTCTTATAATATATTGGTAAAGGCCGCGCTAGGCCGATTGTCTCTTAATTACATTACGACAGAGACATAGCTATATAATATGAAAGAAATATAACTCTGTTAAGTGAACCTAGCGCCAGAGTGTCACTGTGGTAAACAAATAGTGTGGTTTATGCGCTATCGAAGAAGTAGATTTAATTTAATCCAATAAGTTTAAAGGAAATACAAGAAAAATGCGTATAATTTAATATTCCGTACAAGGAAGTCATGTGGTGTACACATCAGATTTTTTTATTTAAAACTTTGTTTAGTTTAAAGGTAGTTATTTAATGATTAATTAACGTATAAAAATTATTTGCAGTAAGTTTCAGTCTGAAAATTTAATATTTAGCTGTCAGTATATTTGAATTATAAAATTTAATCCACAGAAATTTCTTGTTTATAACAATATCTAGATTTCGGGCGAAAAAAAATAGAAATTTGATTTTTTTTTATCTTTAGCGCTATTATTATTATTAATGTGTATTATGATGAATATTTAGTAAGCTGAATTTAAAATTTAATTAAAATATTTGGGATTTTGATGTTAAAAAAATTTCATTTGATAATACATCTGGCTCATCAGCTGCATTTTCAGATCGAGAATTCAGCAGAAGTGTAATTAACCTAATCATTCTAAACATTCTAAATATGAATCCTGTTATGAAAAAAAAACCTGACGGTTGTGATTTGGTGTTGGAACTTGCAAGAATAGTATGTGTGCTCAACGCTTGAAACACATAAAAATAGTATGCGAGGTTTAAGAACTAGAAAATGTTAACTATTAAGTTTAAAAATAATTGAATTTCTGCAGTCAAATAGAGGGATTCAGTCTGATATTTATTACTAGGTAATGATTTAAAGTTAAGTATGGGATAACTTCTTTGAATCTCATTGAAAAAAAATTTGCTGCTATTGTCTGAGCAAAAACGTTACGTTTGTAATATCTGATATGATGTCCTGAAACTTGAAAATATAATTTTGGATTTTTATAACACTGAAAAATTTTCATCCGAAAAATTATATATATATATACCACAAAATTGTTTTTATTTAAAAATATAATTATCCCAACTATTTTCACCCAATATTCTGCTGAAAATTGATCAGTATAGACAAAAAGTAAGAAACTTACAACCAGTTTGACACACACCCAAAAATATTGAAATTCAATACCAATAAATTTTCTCCAAGTCCTCCTCGACGCAAGGAAAAATTCAATATCATATCAAGTAAAAGAATGAAATTGAAGTATAAAAATTAATAAACCAAGTATATAAGTTTTAGGCTTGTAATTTTAGTTTAAAAATTCAAAAATTTAGGTTTATGATTTTAGTTTAAAAAATTTCAAAAATTTAGGCTTACAATATTAGTTAACAAAATTTTGGTTTATATATTTTAGGCTTTAATTTCTATATTTATAGCATAGTTTAAATTTATTGGTATTGAATTGCAACAGCTTTTTGGGTCTTTGTGTCAAATTAGTTCTAAATTTCTTACTTTTGACTGTATATTATATTTATAAATACATATTTTTTTAAATATGAATGTTTATACTATACGGGAAAGTGTAATGTGCTTCTGTAAAGGACTATCTATCGTAACTTAGCAAAAGTATTCAGCAAATAAAATAGAAATT
The DNA here is from genome assembly GCF_044657685.1 of Stegodyphus dumicola. Taxonomy (NCBI): domain Eukaryota; kingdom Metazoa; phylum Arthropoda; class Arachnida; order Araneae; family Eresidae; genus Stegodyphus; species Stegodyphus dumicola. The sequence continues at coordinate 221,988,236 of NC_140773.1, read as the reverse complement.
AAAACTAAGCAAAATAAAATTTAAAAAAATGAGTTTTTCAAAAATTTTAAAATTAAGAATTAATAAACAATTAAAATATTTCCATAATATTTTGTGATCAATTAAATTTTAATTATTCATAATTTAATATTTCAGATAGAATCATCAAATTGTAATTATCTCAAAAATTAAACTCTAATAGTTAAGGATTTCGGAAAATGCTTCTCGTCCTTCTTTGATTGTTTGAGAGAACAAAGTAAACATTTATAAAGAAATGTTACAAAATGTTTTTTTACACAAGAATTTTTTACACCCCATTCTTAAAGAGTCAAGAATATACCCCAACGTGAATTCAGACCGCAAAAAAGTAATCTGTAGAATTTAAATAATAATAATAATAATAATAAAAACTTATAAGGAAAAAGCACATTTACTGTATTAAAGTTCATATAAAATTAAAAACAGAAACTCTCTAGGTTAATAAAGGCCCACCAGCGGCCGAGCGGTAAAGTCGCTGAACACTTCGGTACTGTAGTTCGGTACGAGGTTCGAATCCCGCGAACGGGCTAGCTGCATGGGTGTTTTCGAGGTTTTCCCCATGTGTAACGCCTATACAAGCCAGTTTTCCTTAGAAAGTCCTCCACGAAGGCATCCCTCCTCTTAGGCAGATAGCCCTCGAGGCTTTGCCGTAATTAAATAACCTAACCTAGATTAATCAGGTTATATTTTACAAAGTAGTCCAAAAATATTTATTTAAGAACTTGCTTACTTTTTATTTCTATTTTATATGCTAAATATATTTAGTAGTTACAATAGTTCTTTACACAAGCATATTACACTTTCCCGGGTAGTATAATTATTAATTTTTGAAAAATTAAATTTAATCAGTCTCAGTTGCACTTGCACTAGATTTTCACAATGAAAGTCCTAAATTTTACCCATCTTTTTAAATTGTTGTTAAAATTTCATTATGTGTATATATGCACATACCATTATTGAAATGTGTTTTTAACAGTAGTACATCCATTGTTTAGTCAAGCAGATAAGAAACCTTAACCAGTATTATAAGATGACCGATAGATGGCAGCACACATCACATTGAGAGATGAATGCTGTCGACAGCTGCGCATTTCTTTTTCGAAAATTACCAACTGGACGTTATTGTGTTACAACTCGGAGAGCAGAAAAATGAAAGAAAATATCGATTAGTTGTCATTATTTCTCTTATTCGGTCTTTGAAAAATAAGACTTGTATGATTATTTTCTTTGTATAATATAAAAAGAATCAATCCAACCATAATGGAGTGGGCTTAAAAAAAAAAGTTACGCTTCTGGTATCTTGCCAGACCTTAGGAGCTGAAATTGAATTTTATTTGCAATATGAAATTCTGTCTTATTTTTAGAGAACTAAAATCATGAGAACGCAAAAATGTAAGAATTCGAAATCTCTAACTGAAATCGGTCTGAACATCTGTAGTATCTAAAACACAGGATAATTTTTAAAAAGTGTATATTTAAATTGCTGGTATTATTTAGATATTATTTACATTCACTTAAATAACTTTATAAGCAGGAATTACTTAGCAGTTCAACTTTATAGAACATTAACTCATAAAATAAAAATCTGATATGTATACCATATGACTTCCTTGTACGGCCAATTAAATTACCCGCAGTTTCTTGCTGCACATAACTACGACTAACGATTATGTACATATTTTATGTAATTCCTGTCTCGTTATTACTCATAAATATCTATATAATCATTTAAATTTATTTTCTCGAAAAGTTGAAAATGACATAAAAAATTGCAGATTTTGAAATTATGATTAATTTTTATCTTACGGCAGTCAAACTCATTGTAATTTTACTTTTTCATACGAGAATAAAACTTTCATAAATATAAGAACCGGGATCGTATTAAAAGTTAGATTTCGCTTTTTATCGAAAATTAGATTTTTAAAAAAATTTGTTATCACAAATCATGAATAGTTTCGTCATTTATGACACATCTATAATTGGAAGCACATAACTACGACTAACGATTATGTACATATTTTATGTAATTCCTGTCTCGTTATTACTCATAAATATCTATATGAAAGCTATTAGAAAAAATGTGATGTGGAAGCCATGCAACTTCCTTGTACGGCCTATTAAATTATACACATTTTTTGTTGCTCTTCATTTTAAACTGATTTCTTAGAGTTATCTTACAGCTGTACTTTTCATTGAATCAATTCACTTCTCACTTCACGCAAGACAAAAGTACATAAAAATTCAAAATATCTTCATTAAAAATTGTAAAAAAAACAGGAAAGCCTAAAATACCAAATAAAGTTAAAAACAGTTCAAAATTATTTTTGAAATTAAACTTAAAGTCTATAGGCAAATAAGAAGCAGTTCGACCAACTGGCAGAAAGATAAAGATTTCGGTGCACAAAAGTGAAAATTAAATGTTCTCCCATTGAACAAAAAGACACTTAAGTTAGTGCACCAACTGACATAATTCACTGTTCTACTAAGAGTTTCGAAAGTAAACAAATGGCGGCCTCGTTAGGCCTAGGCCACTTGAACTTTTAAATTGTTGATAATTCTATAACCACTGCAAGCAAATTAATTAAATGCATAAAAACTTTAACCGAGACATAAGATAATTCTATCATTTTTAATATAAAAAATGCACAGAGCAGAGCACAAGAACTGGACCCCATCCCGGATACCACTTAGGGTCTGCCTCTCGGGATGAGAGTGTCCAAGCTCCTGAGACTCCTTATGCACAATTTACTAACATATAAGAATAAAAAAAACAGAGCTCACCGAGCTCGGTAAGAAGGTGGATATATATATATATTGTTGCGTGCGTATGGGTTCGTTATGAAATGAATGCACAAGTCCGAGGAAAAATGAACAAAAATTTATTATTATCACAACAAAAATGCTTAAATTTTCTCAAATTATCATGCAGTATTACAATATCTCACAGTAGTTATCTTTTAACTACTCAAATGTCCAATAGAACGTAATTCAAAACAGCTAAAGAACGCTAATCCGCGAATTCGCTACAATCAACAAGAGCAGTTTTCTAGACAACAACAAACTAAGCAACTACTACAAACTGAGATGTTTTCCTCCTTTTATAAGATTTTAAAAATCACGCGCTAGAATTTTCCAGTACTTTCTCGAAATCAAAAAGAGATATTTATTTATTTAATGCACGCGCTCTTGTATTTTCAATTTTCCGGCTTAGCTTTCTTTTAATATTCGTCACGCGCTGCACTGCGCGAGAAATAAAACCATTTAATTTATAATTGAACTAACATTAGCTTTTTAAATACCAAATTCGTAACAATATATATACCGGGTGATCAAAAAGTCAGTATAAATTTGAAAACATAATAAATCACGGAATAATGTAGATAGAGAGGTAAAAATTGACACACATACTTAGAATGACATGAGGTTTTATTAGAACCAAAAAAAAAAAAAAAAAAAAAGTTAAGAAAATGTATGATTTTATGCAGGATGGCGCTCCACCCCATATTGCTAGACGCGTGAAAGATCTCTTGCGCGCATCGTTTGGTGATGATCGTGTGCTCAGCCGCCACTTTCGCCATGCTTGGCCTCCCAGGTCCCCAGACCTCAGTCCGTGCGATTATTGGCTTTGGGGTTACCTGAAGTCGCAAGTGTATCGTGATCGACCGACATCTCTAGGGATTCTGAAAGACAACTTCTGACGCCAATGCATCACCATAACTCCGGACATGCTTTACAGTGCTGTTCACAACATTATTTTTCGACTACAGCTATTGTTGAGGAATGATGGTGAACATATTGAGCATTTCCTGTAAAGAACATCATCTTTGCTTGTCTTAATTTTTTATGCTAATTATTGCTTTTCTGATTAGATTATTGCTTTTCTAATAAAACCCCATGGCATTCTAAGTATGTGTGTCAATTTTTACCTCTCTATCTACAATATTCCGTGATTTATTAAGTTTTCAAATTTATACTGACTTTTTGATCACCCTGTATATATATATATATATATATATATGTGTGTGTGTGTGTGTAGTGCCAGTGTTGAATACCAGATGACGTAAAGATTGCTCATCTTATAATTCTTTTCATGTTTTATTTTTCGTTTTGTCAGTTGGCAACTAGATGAGTAAAAACTCAAGATTCAAAAGAAAAGAACGACGACGATAAAGAAGTAACTAAAATGTACTGAAGAAGTTAATTCAGTTTATATTAACTTAATTGTTAAAAATATAAATACTTTAAATTTAATTAAACGTGCTTTTTTTTTAAGTAGTTTCTTAGATGTCTTTGGTAGAAAGTATTACCACATATGTTTGATGCTTCCGTTTGCAACAAAAAAGGGAAGTGCACAACTAGATGTTAGAGCAGTCCCATATACTAAATTCCAAAGTTCTAATGCTAATATATTTTGAGTTATACGAGATGTGTACATACGCAAGTACGTATGTACAGACGATGTCATGCAGAAAAACCCGTCTAACTGGATTCGAGAATGGTCAGAATGAATATTTTCGTTGAAATATGATACCCAAAATTTTTCGAAATTACAATACATCCTTAACTTCGTACAAGAAAGTAAAAATAAATTAAACTTATCATGTGTAATTTTTATCTAGTTTTTGCTTTATAATACGCTGGAAGAAATCCAAATTTTCTAATCTTGTTTAATATAGGTGTGATAGCGTTTTGGCGAAAATAATTCTGAGGGAGGAAATATTTTGCTTGAACAAACATATGCTTAATTGTTAACAAGTAATTATAAACTAGATCCAAGATATATCACATTATTAACTGTGTTGCTATCAAAAATGCTTTTTCTTTTGTCACCATCGTTAGTCGTAGTTATGTGCTTCCAATTATAGATGTATTAAAGATTTAAATATTAAATAATTTAAAATTCTAAACAATTAAATAAATTTTTATATTGTTATTTCCTGAAAATGTTAAATCGTCTTTTATTTCTCCTTCTAACCGTCTGTTGTTAATGAACTTATCCTATCTTTTCACTAATGCTTGGTTAACAGCAGGCTAAAAATATTTCTCAAATGCTATGGAGCCATCATACGACTGTTTATTTTGTTATATAGTTACTGTTAAAATGCTATTATTCAGAAAAATCTAATATCAATGAAGACACTTCTTTAAGGGTTGAAATAGGTGAATATAAACTTAGAACGAAGTCCAGGTATGTGATAGTAACTCACAACTTAATTAACACCCTCTAACAAGGAAGGTCTCTCAAACTCGAACTTGTATTTTCTTTTTTTTTTTTTTTTTTCTGAAAAATTTCTTTTGTATAAAATTAGAATCAAATAAAATTGTTTAATAAACAGGCCTTCGAAAGAAACATTAAACATGGTGTAGTACAAGAAAATGAAGGAAAAAGAACTGTAAAAGGAATAAACAGCGGAATAAACAACTGTAAAGGAATAAATTATAAAGTAATAAACAGCGAGTAAATGTAATCATATATCCGCAAAAGCTGAAATGGTACTTAAAAAATCTGAAGTGTGCACCACATGACTTCCTATTACCGAATATTAAATTATACGCCTTTTTTCCTGTATTTCATTTAAAGTTATTGAATTGAATTTCTACTTCGTTGATAGCGCATAAACCACAATAGAATAAATGCACTCTTTAAGAATACAATATTTATTTACCATAGCGAGAATCTGGCGTTAGGTTCACTCAACAGCAATATATCTTATTCATTTTCAAACTCAGAACGCATAAAAATTATATCATATAAAGAATCATCTAAGCGTTGCCACATGTTCTATTCAAATACTATAATAAATCTAAAACCATGTGTAAAAAAATTAAACAAATAAAAAAGAAGCAGGTTTCCAGAGACGATTCAGCGCCGCCTATCTAATGCGCATGCTCTACTCGTAAACATTATCCTCTGCCCGAGACAGACTAGCGACAATACGACTAATACGAAACACTTATTTTCCCCGAATTTCATTAGAAATATATTTCTTATTCAATTAATTTAGTTCTCACTACGCAGCAAGGCAAAGATACATAAAATTCAAACTATCTTCATTAAAAACTGAAAGATATAGAAACACCTAAAACACCAAATACAGTTAAAACAAATTAAAATTAAAGTTCCTGCGCAAAAACAAGCAATTCGGTCAGCAGACAAGGAGGCAGATTTTTCGGTGCACAAAACTGAAAGTTACCTTTTGCTCCCTTTCGGCAAAAGGGCACTGCAGTGCAGGAAGATTTTCACTATTCTGATAAGTTTCAAATGTAAACAGATATGTCTGCTATGGTAAGAAAAATTAGGCTTAGCCGCACTTAAAAAATTTTAAATTGTTGATAATTCTACAACTATTGCATGCAGATTAACTAAAGGCATAAAAACCTTGACCAGAAGATAAGAACAACATAATTCAATTATTTATGAAGCAAAAAATGCGCAATTTACCAACATATAAGAATGAAAAAAAACTGAGCTTACGAAGCCGAGTCACAGAGTGGATATATATATTAATAGTTTGGTGCGGGCGATTACAACCAAAAACTGAGGTGCACAACTACATGTTATAGCAGTCCTGTATACAAATTTTCAAAGTCCTCGTTTTTGAGTTATGCGAGATAAATATACTGCTGGCCACCGTAAATGCAACATCCTGAAGGAAGCATGCAAATAACATGAAATTTACAACATGCATTAGCGGAGGTGAGATATGCAAATGATTAGAATTTCAGCGCAGATGCACATCACGCGCGCCTGTAGCGCCACTTCAAAGCAAAGCGCTATTTAAGGCTTGGAGTTTTCGACGATTTCAAATTCGGCAATTGTGTTTTTCTTGTGGTTGTTTTCAAAAAAAAAAAAAAAAAAAAAAACCTCAATAATTATGTTTCGTAGTAAACAGCGATCATCGTTTGATGAAGTATCCGAAATCGACAGAGGAAAGATAGTGCCCAACCGAAAGTGTGGATTATCTATCAGGGAAATCGGTAGACGTGTTCGGCAAAACCAAACAACTGTAATGCGGATATGTGACCGTTGGATGCATGAGGGTACGACGGACCGACGTGTTCGATCGCATCCACCTCAGTGCACCACTTCTCGTGATGACAGGAACACTGTGCGCATGGCAGTGACGGATCACTCAGTCACATCGCGAACCATAGCACAGCACATTCAGTCGTATCCAGTGTCTGCGCGTACCATTCGACGCTGTTTGCAGCAGAGTGGTGTGTCCGCAAGACATCCATTGCTTCGTCTACCCTTGAAGAAGAACCACAGACGTCTCCGCCGCCAATGGTGCGATGAAGGAAGGATGTGAACTGTAGAATGGAATGAAATTGTCTTTACTGACGAGTCACGCTTCTGCCTGCAACACCACGATAGTCGGATTCGAGTCTCAAGACACCGTGGAGAGCGGATGCTGAACAGCTGCGTAATGCACCGCCACACTGGTTCTGCATCGGGTTCATATTATGGTATGGGGCGATATTAGATATCACTCTCGCACTCCTCTAATACGCATTGCCAGTACTTTAAACAGCCAGCATTACATCTCCGAAGTGTTGGAGCCAGTTGTCCTTCCTTACCTTCAGGGCTAGCCCAGAGCCATATTTTCAACAGGATAATGCGCGACCACACGTGGCACGCATTGTACAAGGGTTCTTCGTCAATCGAACGATTGAATTGCTTCCCTGGCCGGCTCTCTCTCCGGATCTTTCGCCGATAGAAAACACGTGGTCCATGGTTGCTGAACGATTGACCCAGATTACATTCCAAGCTGCCACACCAGATCAACTTTGGCAACGTGTGGAAGATGCTTGGTCTGCTGTACCCTAAGAACACATCCAAAGTCTCTTTGAATCAATGCAGAGTCGTATGGCAGCGGCGATCTCCAACAATGGCGGCTACTCTGGCTACTGATTCTGGATGGAACCACACTTCAGAGAAGTCTACAAATTTAATCATTTGATACTTGGTCAACACGTTATTTACTAAATAAGTTTTGTAGTTATATTTCTTGTCTTTCTTGGTGTTGCAATTTGGCTGCCCAGCTGTGTAGTTTGTAATCTTGCTGGGTTCAATATTTATAGAACCGAAACTACGAATTTTCTTGGATGACGAAAAAATTAAAAAGGCAAAGAAAGCCATCTACGAATTTTCATTAACAATGAAATTATTCTAAAAAAAATTGTAGAATTCGAATCAGGACCATCAAACTGCACACACTGCAATTGAGTCTCTATCCTCCTCCTCCAGTGATGAATTAGATTTTGAGAAATATTTTTGGACAATATTGAAAAGGCTAAGGCAAAGCTAATTAAAATTAAGAACCAAGAACCTTTAGATATAAAAATGAAAAAATAGAAACAAGATTTCTACACGGCCTTTAAAGAAATAGAGAAATATGATTGCGCTTGCAAGACACCTCTTTTAGAACTTTTAGAACCAAAATACGAGGTGCACACGTACATGCTATAGCAGTCCTATATACAAAATTTCAAAGTTCTACTACTCGTTTATGAATTATGCGAGATACATACATACGTACGTACAGACAACACGAAACATTCTCTTCTGAATCCATTTTAAATCAGTTTTATAATTTGTGTTTGGAAAAGGAATCATTTATTCTAGCCTTAGGTACAGATGTCATGCAAAAACATCTTAAATTGCATTTGATAACGGCCAAAATGGATATTTTCGTTGAAATATGATACCCGGAATTTTTCGTGATTACAATACATGTACAAAGAAGTAAAAATGCATCCCGCCAAATGCTTGAAATTTTGGATTAAAAAATTTGCACATGGTTTCGTTTTTACAAGTACTGCATTATTATTATTATTATTATTTTCGGATTTCATCTATGTAAATTATTTTTTAATGTGACTATTTTTTCGCAATTTCTTTTGAATTTGTCGATGTTTTTGATGCTATAATGTTGCATTTTTTGCATTGCTTACTTCGGGCTTTAGGCGCTGGAGTGCTAAAGACAGGAATTGCTTTGATTTTTTAAGATAATTTTTTAATTTTAAACTTTAATTTGTGTCCTTGTCGTTTCAGAAATAGGCTGTTTTATTTATTTACTTCTAACATTGCACCATCCTCCTAATGACGATGTAACGTAGAATGTGAGTTTCATTTTCATTTTGAGTTTTGGCATATTTTGCCATCCACCCCACCCCCTATTTCTTGCAGTTTTCCACTGCGCATCTGTTTTTTGGTTTTTTTGCATGAAGTGTATTCCGAATTGAATATGCAACGAATTTTAAACGTGCTTTACGTTTATTTTATTTTGCGTTATTTCCACCACTTGTTGCTGCTATTAGCTTGCAATTAGATGAGGTTTTGAACTGTTTTTTACTTTATATTTATTCATTTATATGTATATATAGATATACAAAAAAAAAAAACACTTAAACGCTAAAAATTAAAAACAAAACTTTTAAAAACTTTTCTACGCTATAGCTGCAGGATTTAAGTAAAATAAACTTAAAGCATCTAAAGCATATATTTAGTTCTAGTCAAAGTATATGATGAGTTCTGAATTAGATTTTCAGTAAAAGGAGATTAATTCTTATACGTTTATAATTCTTATATGTTTATAATTTTTCGTCTCGTATCCTTATTTTTTGAGTTTGTTCTACTATGAATTCTTATTTTAATTTTGATTTGTTTTGATATTGTGTTAAACCTCTTATACAAAGTTGCAATTATTAATATTGCCTTGCTTTGATTCCAAATTAATATTGGCTTTAGATGCTTTAAGTTCATATATATATATATATATATATATATATATGCACATATGCCCTTATTTAAATAATGTATTCGGGATACTCTGTTTTATTTCATGCCTATGATTATCAGAAATATATTACTAAGAAAATAAAGTAGAAATCTTTCGTAATTTTAGGAAAAGGCAATTTTCAATGGAAAGAAATTTTCCAGTTTAAGAAAAGAATTCTACCACGTAATGTTAAATAAAACAGTTGCAGTCACGAACAGAAAGAAAATGAACAATAAAGGCAGACATCGAGTAAATCGCATATCAGCCGTGGAATTCCGCAAAGAGAGCGACCAGAAATGTGTAGGGCAATGTACCCAAGATAACGTTCGAAGCTCTCGTTAGTGACATCTTAACTTGACTCTGTCTTGTGGATATAATCGATCGCCAGGAGATAAGAATTTCGACTGGACTAGTCTGAGGAGAAAAAGCATGTCTTCGTTTATTAGATATTCCTTAAAAATGCTGCTTTTTGTTGGGAACTTATAGGATAAAGCATTCTTTATTAAGGCTGCGGAAGTGGTGCTGTTTGTTTTCATTCAACAGTTTTTATCCGACACAGATAAAGGTGTGAAATTTGTGTCAATTGAAGACACCAAAAGAATTAATTTATTTTCCATGCTATAAAAATATAAAAGATTGTGAGTTACTTGAAAAGTAATTTTATCTGTATTTCTTAATCATGCATTGTTGATAAGAGCTGCGACAACTACAATAAATAAACAGGTTTTCTTACATAATGTTATGTGATATAAATATTGCAAAATTTCTCTCTGTACATGTTGCGTTTATTTGTTTGCATTAAAAGTAGCATTTAAAGGTAGTGATAAAATATTATAGTAATGTCACATATTCTAATCTTCTACATACACTTTTTTTTTCTTTTAAATTTTATTCAAACCGAAATGTACTTTTTAATATTTTGATATTTGCTTATTTGTAAAACTTGACGCTGCAAAACGAAATGCTAAAGCAAAAGCTTAAAAAATAAATTTGCTTTAGTTTCAATTTTAACAACAAACGTTTAGTTTCATCAACTGGCAGCGGTAAGTACTTTGGCACTTCGAGTGAGGAGTTTAATTTGCTGTTAGTATGTAAAACCAAAATCTCGCAGAATCAAATCTGTTTAAATATCCACCATCCTAATACACAAGGGTGGTTAGTGAAGCTGCCTTATGAATCAGCCGGATCTCAAATCTCGGAGAAGAATTAGATACTTGTAAGAGTATAGCGTCTGTTCAGCATGGGGGCACTTATAACACAAGCTAACTGAAAGTCCTTTAGAGAGTACTGATTACAGAAGAAGAGAGGTTGGAGACTTTCGGATCCATACTTTAAACTGTTCTCCGTTAAAACTGGTATGGAGTTTTGTAGTTGGTGCTGCCGTGAACCTGGAAACTGCCCACGTAAAACCACTGGTGACGTTTTCGTATCACGCCCGCTTCTTATTGTAAGTATTTCTTCTCGGAGAACGGTGCACGAAGAGCGGAAAGAATCTAAAAGTGTTACTGATAATCCGTGCGCTTGATAAGTTTTATTTCTATGTGAAACATAAGACCTTCCACGTCCTCGTCCGCTGCCATTTTTTACAGTGCTGCCATTCAGCGACTAATTTATTTTTAAATTCAATCAGACTATTGTTGATTGGAAAATGAACGATTCAAACGTAACGAAGGTACTTCTAAAAGCTTGTAGAGACATTAGGTATTTTTTGGAGGAGCAGGCAAAATGAAAAATTAGCAAACGTTTATCCCGGGAATCAAACCACGGACCTCTGGAATACCGGCCCAGCGTGCAGAACCACTACACCACGAAGCCACGCTAGGAAGGCGGGAGAAATACCTTATATACTCCCCCTTTTAAAGGGCGACTGTGGTTTTTTAGGGGACCCAATCGTCAAATCCTGGATGAGGAGAATCATCATCCAACACCCTTTTAGTTCGGGCGCTTCTATAGAGACATTAGGTATTTTTTTGGAAGCAGGCAAGATGAAAAATTAGCAAACGCCTTGGCCGGGAATCGAACTACGGACCTCTGGAACACCGGCCCAGCGTGCAGAACCACTACACCACGAAGGCACGCTACGAAGACGGGAAAAGTACCTTATAAACTTAAAGCAATATTTTGCATTTAAAATAATATTTCTAATTTACATAAATTGAAATACATTTAATTTATAAGATATATTAACTGATAATGTTTTTGAAAACTTGTACCTATCTATTAATACAAAAGACTGTTTCGACAACGTATTCGAAGGTGCTAGAGGCTTTTTAAATAACTGGGCCAGATTAATAGGAAGACTTGAAACTGTATTGATAAAAATGAGAAATTTTACGAGAAAGATAAATAACTTCGTCCAGCTTAGGACGCATTATTATAATATTACTAAAAAATTTCAGGAAAGCCAAGCAACTAATAGCAACACTGCTATTGAAGCATGTAGATGTTATTATAATGATCTTACAAACTTGAACAGACCCATGGCTATTCCAAACGTTTATAATATCTAATTTTTAATTGGAAGTTGTACTTTGCCTGTTTTGCATATTCATATTCTACTGCTTTGTACCTTTTGTACTTTTCCACGCTGTAATGATCTGTATTTCCATGTTACTTTGCTCTTGTAAATGTTCACATAGTAGAGCTGAGGGTTCGTACTTGTCTCCTATTCGAAATACTTTTATTTCATGTCCTTATCACCAGCTCGAAATTTACAGTTTGCGTTAGCACTTAACTCAATTCTTATTCCTAACCTGTTTTCTAAACTATTAATATCTTCTTAATGACTCTTTTGGATAATATTATGAGTATTGTATCACATCATGAAATATTTGTGTAGTTTGTATAGCACAGTATAATTAGGAAAAGTTAATTTCTTCGATTGGGGGTAGGGCCTATAGCCCAGGTACTCTGTTGTTACACCACTCCACTGTGTATGATAAATAGCTACAAATAGCTCAAGGGAGGAGGCTAGAAATAAGGCGAGTATAAAAACTTTCCTAGATAAACGTAGGTTGTCTGAAAAGTTTCCAACTTAACAAAGGAAAAAGAAATTTTCCCCCCAAATTATCTTTACCTTTTTACATTTATCTCCTTGTTAGTCTATACATTTATTACAGCAATGCTGCCATCCTTTTAACCCTTCCAAATACGATATGGAATCGTTCTCTGTAATGTCTCCTCATTCGACGAAAATCATTGTCCTTAAAGTATTTCTTTTAGCTTAAGGAACCAAAAAAAATCACTTGATCTTGGTTCTAGCGAATAGGGCGATTGGACAAGCAGTTCAAATAGCAGTTCATGGATTTTCGCCATTGCAACCCCTGAGGTGTGAGATGGAGCATTGTCTTGGTGAAACAATTTTTTTTTCTTTTGAAAATGGAACCGTTTTTCCGCAATTTCTGTCTTCAGCTTGTCAAGTAACGTTGCATAGTATGCACTGGTAATGGTTTTCTCTTTTCAAGATAATCTATGAAGACAATCCTATGTCTGTCCCGGAAAATTGTTACCATCATTTTCCCAGAAGAAGGAACAATTTTTGCCATTTTTGGAGCCGATTCTCCTTTTGCAGTCCACTGTTTTGTCCGTGTTTTTGTTTCTGGGCTGTAAAAATGAATCCAGATTTCATCTACAGTGATTCATAGTCGAGAAAAATCCGATTTATTGCGCCAACAGAACGGTGCAAATGTTCACTCGCACACGTTTTCGGCCCAAAGTGAGCAAACGCGGCACCCAACGTGCAGTCAGCTTGCGCCCATATCTAAATCATGGTTCAATATGTGGCATATACTTTCTTTGGACGTGCTAATAGCTTCTGCTATCTCGCTAACCTTAATACGACGGTCGTCAGAACAATGTGGTGGATTTTTAACCACGTTTTCGTCAGTGGTTGCAGTTTTTGGCAGTCTTAAACGTTTATTATCATCCAAGCTGGTACGGCCACTTCTAAATTCAACTGCCCAAATTTTCACAGTCGTAAATGATGGTGTAGAGTCTCCGTACACTATGTTCAACTCTTCTTTAATTTGAGTAGGCGTATTACCTTTCAAAAACAGATTCAAAAACAAAGTAGAATTTTACATTTCAAAAACAGAGTAGGCGTATTACCTTTCAAAAACAGATTCACGATACTCGATTTTTTTCGATTTTTGCAATAACGGTCACATCAACTCACTAAAATAATTGCAAGCAAAAATGTCACTTTCAAAATAGCTGAAATTTTGATTGGTAGTTATTAACTGATGCCCAAATAAGTCCCACACCCCCCCTTTGGTTGATTTGAACTGCCATTTACATACTGAGGTCGGGAAATTTTCAGACAGCCATCGTAAATATAGGGATCGGAGCAACATGTAAAATGCTAGATTTCGTACTTTTTATGAAATTTTTAAATTAGAAATACCAAAATAAGAAGCTTTGCCTTATTTAAACTATTCTTGTAATTAGAAGTATATGCCTGAGGCTTACGGTTGCGAAAATAAAGACCGGGTAAAGGTTTTTGTGGACGCTGTACAGTATATATGCATATTACACATTTTACAAAATAAGACATAATAAAATTCTTTCAGATACATTTTCTATGAATGTTCATCTTAAAATATAGATGTACATATGGTTTAATCTTTTTACATAGGTGAAAAACAAAACTTGCGGCGAAGACGATTACGGGTGAACGCGACGTGCATTAACGACGCGAAGTATTAAATGTTTTTCTTCTTTTGCACTAAAGCTCTGATGCTTGCTAAAGTGCTTTTTACAAAAAAAGTCTCGTAATCATATTAATGGTTTTTGTGCATTTCCACTCAAAAACAAAAAAGGAATTTTTTTACACTTGTTTTCTTTTTCTTTTTTTTAAAATTTGCATTAATATTTAATCTGTTATTGCAAAGAATGTTTTTTTTTTCACTATCTGATAGAAGTAAAAGCTTGTTGTTTAAGACAGACAGAAGACAAAAATATATTTTGCTTTCACAGAATAAAAAAATTTGATGTGTACACCAAATGACTTCCTTTTACGGAATATTAAATTATACACATTTTTCCTGCATTTCATTTAAGTTTATTGAATTGAATTTAATCTATTTCGTCGAGAGCGCATAAACCACAATAGAATAAATACACTCTTTAAAATTCAATATATTTGTTTACCATAGCGACAGTCTGGCGCTAGGTTCACTTAACAGCGTTATATTTCGTTGATATTATAACTCAGAATGCACAAAATTTATATCATTATCTAATCGTTACCATATGTTCTATTCAAATACTTTAATAAATCTAGAAAGATGTATAAAAGAAATTAAGCAAACAAAACAAAAAAGAAAAGTTTTTCACAGACGATACGGTTTTTCTCATTCAATTAATTCAGCTCTCACTTTGCGGCAAAGCAAAAATACATAAAAACTCAAAATATCTATATTAAAAATTGCGAAGTAAATCTTAAACACTTATTTCCTCGAAAAAATTCCAGAAAGGATTAAGCATGATTTAATTCGGAACAAACAAAAAACCGGAATATAAGAACCGCATCGCTTACCTCTTTCGGAATATAAGACCGGAATATAAGAACAACCATACCGGAATATAAGAACAACATAATTCAGTCATTTTTAAAGCAAAAAATGCACAATTTACAAACATATAAGAGTAAAGAAACTGAGATCACTGAGCCCGGGAACAGAGTGGATATGTATATACATATATTTATATACTTTTGGTGCGGCCTACTGCAACCAAAGTGCGAGATGCACATCTACACGTTATAGTAGTCCTATATACAAAATTTCAACGTTCTGAGAATACTCGTGTTTGAGTTATGCGAGATACATGCGTACTTACAAACAACACGAAACATTCTCTTCAGAATTCATTTTAAAGCAGTTTTATAATATTTTTGGAGGAAAAGAGTCTTTTATTCTGTCTTTACGTATAGATGTCACGCAAAAACATCGTTAAATTGCATTCGATAGCTGTCAAAATGGATATTTTTGTTGAAATATGCTGCCTGAAACTTTTCGCGATTACAATACTTCCTTTTTACTTCGTACAAGGAAGTAAAAATCGGATGTGGACACCACATGATATTCTTGCATAGCCTATTAAATTTTACACATTTTTGTTACACTCGATTTAAACTTATTTCCCCGAATTTCATTAGATATATACTTCTCATTTAATCAGTTTCGTTCTCACTTCGTAGCAAGGCAAAAATACATGAAAAATCGAAATGTCTTCATTAAGGACTTTAGAATTTTCGGTGGATAAAACTGAGTTTACTTTTGTTTCCCTTTCAGCAAAAGGACACTGAACTTGGTGCATAAACTAACCTAATTCACTATTTAACTAAGAGTTTCAAAATGTAAACCAATGACGGCCTCGTTAGGCTTAGTACCATTTAAACAACTTTTAAATAATTGATAAATCTACAACTATTTTATGCAGATTAACTAGAGGCATAAAAATCTTAACCGGAGCATAAGAAAATACATTTCAGTCTTTTTCAAATAAAAAAAAATGCACAATTTACTAACATATAAGAATAAAGAAACTGAGCTCACTGAGCCGGGTAACAATGTGGGTAATATACATACATGCATACATATATATATATCTGTATGTCTGTTGAAATTTGTTGAAACCACCCAGCTGAAACGTTGAATTTTTATACACATATATAGTATATATGTTACCGTGAAAGACCGAAATTGGAGAATGTAGACTTTCACCGGAGAATATCAACATTCACCAAATACGTCGGTGAAAGACCGAATATTTCACTACATTCTCGTATATTCGGACCCTTACCGGTGTATGTCGATAATCACAGATATGCTCTGGTGAAAGTCGAAAAGAGAGGTCATAAAGTGCCATAATAGTTTAAGTTGTTGCAATAAATAAGATTTGAATAACATAATTTAGTAAGTTTATTATTATTATTATTTTATTTTCTCATTTAGAACGTACTGTATAACTAAGTAAGTTTTTAATTTCTATTATTTTCCTTTCTCATTTTGAATGTATTGTGTGTTTTAGGTTCTCATGCTCTTAAGTTCTTATTTCAAGTCTCAATTGCGTTTATTCGCGACTGAATGACGGAGAAGAAAATATAATATTGTTATATGTTCAACATTCACCATTAGTACATGGTGAATGTCGACATTGCCCGGTGTAAGTCAGAAATAAGAGTATTTGAAAAATATTTCGGACGTACACCAAGAGACTATGTGATGTGGACATTCACCGGTAAAAGTCGACATTCTCCAGATTTTGGTGTTTCACCGTAACATATATATATATATATATATATATATATATATACACTGGTGTGCAAAAATTAAGGACGAAGTCGAAAAATTAGCATATCAGCTGAACGAAGAGGCAGAGCGGACAGAAAGACAAATCAGGAGATTAAGTAAGGTGATGTACGGTAGCACATTAGCAGATATGCAGGTTGACGTAATGGGGGAGTGTCTGAGTAGTATAAAGCATGTTGTCGGTGTAAGATCAGTATTTCTGGCAAAGAGATTGCACGCCGTATAGCAGTTAAAATCACACCGAGTTGCTGCCTCAGCGAGAAATGGCGAATAATCAATCTGTTAGACGACATCTGGATGCTTTTACCCGAGGTCGAATCATTGGGAAGTTGGAGGAAGGCCGCAGTGTGACAAGTGTGGCTGCAGAGTTCGGAATTGCTCACAGCATCGTTTCACGACTTTGGAGACAATTTCAAACTACAGGAACAGCTATCCGGGGGTTTAGTAGTGGTCGTCCATGAGGAACCACACCCGCAGATGACCGGTATATTGCCTTACAGGCCAGAAGAAACAGGCGGGAGAAATCGCTAGACACACGACACAGGCGACTGGACGACCGATATCGCGTTTTACCGTGGCCAGAAGACTGCACGGTGGTGGTCTGTTTGCACGACGCCCTGTACGGTGTGTACCTCTAACGTCTGCCCATCGGAGAAGGCGTTCTCTGTGGTGCCGGGAACACCGGAATTGGAGAGACAATGAATGGGGACAAGTACTCTTTACAGACGAGAACAGATTCAGTCTGAGTAGCGATTCTCATCGCATACTCATCTGGAGAAAGCGGGGAAGCCGCAATCATCCCTCGAGCATCATTGAAAGGGACAGGTATGGAGGTGGCGGTGTTCTCGTTTGGGGAGGCATCATGCTTGGTAGTCGTACAGACCTTCACATCTTCGACGCAGGTTCAGTCAACGGGACCCGCTATTGTAACGAGATTCTTCTTCCATATGTGAGTCTTTTTAGAGGCGCTATGGGTCCGCAGTTCTTTTTCATGGACGACAATGCACCATGTCATCGCACAGTAGCTGCCGAACAGCTCTTAGAGAGTGAGGATATTGAACGTACGGATAGGCCGGCACTATCTGCGGATCTCAATCCGATCGAGCATGTATGGGATTTTCTAGGCTTGGCAGCTCGTACCGTACCATCAGTAACGATTCCGGAGCTTCGATTGGCGCTCCAAGACGAATGGGCAGCAATACCTCAACGACTCACTTACACCCTCATTCTCAGCATGGGCAGACGCTGTGAAACCTGCCTAGCAGTCAGGGGAGATCATATCCCCTATTAAAGACCGGATGTTTCTTGCTGGACACCCATCCCAGGGATGTTTCGGCCTTCAGTCGCATTGCGCTCCATGCTACTTTTTCAATAAAGCTTCTTTTTATCTCTCTGATTTCTCTTTTAGTAAGTGTTGCTTACATTACTCATGTCCTTACGTATTGGGGATCTTACGGTATTAAATGTGTTGATTTGGAAAGCTTTTGTACAAAGTTATATTAAAAAAACCGTCTCGTCCTTAATTTTTGCACACAAGTGTATATATATTTAAGGAAGAATTAATAAAGCTAATTAATGTTCGAGTTAATAACCAAGTCCAAACGCAATTTATTAATTTATATATTAAAAGGCAGGCATTAGCTTTTCTTTATAATTTTTTGACACTTTTTGGTATGATAACATTACCTTAAACCTTAACTGGAGGGTAATGGAGGCTTTTGAAGAGTTAAGGGATTATCTTGTAAATATTGTAAATAATAATTTGTAAAATATATTTAATCAATACTAGATTCTTTCCTTTTAGTAATGAAAAGCCAACTCTTTTCAAATGTCTCAATTATAGCCCGAATTGAGTGAAGATTTTTATCTTTTTCTAATTATCCTTAATTTTGGACAGTATTTAGTGAAGTTTTGATTAAACCTGCTGAAATTCAGTTTTAATAAATTAAGACTTACAATAAATTTTGTTAAAAACGTTTTCAAAAAATTTTCAGAATTAAAATTAAATTTATTTAATTTTACTTTAAAAATGTTTTCGTATTTTATTTCAAAAACATTTTCAATCTTTTACAATCCTTAATATTTTGCAACCATTTTTTCACATAACGTCACATTTTTACAATACTTCACTGTTAGCAACATTTTTGCAACAGAATACACATCTTACATTACGTAAAAGTTTACAGAAGGGGTTTTTAAAATAGATCTCACAATTAGAAGCTTAACACTCAACCTTATATTAGCGCCCTCTATTTATAAAGAATTACTTTTGTTTAATTACTTTAGATGTAATACAGGGCGATAATATTCGGTGGCAATAATTTGCAAAATGAAACCCCTTTTATAGTGAAACGCTACAAGATGCCAAAACGAAATTAATAGCCCTTCTGGTCTAACATCCTTAAAAAAATTACAACGAAACTAAGGTATTATGCCAAAAATTTGTAGAACAATAGTTGAAACTCAAAGTTCTCTGACTCTTCGTCTTGAAATTTTCAGAGAAATGCTCATTTACTGCGCTATAAAGTCCGCATGAAGATCTCACGTGATAATACGACAAATGTTGAATAAATGCGATCTGGAGTAAACTGATTTCTTAACCTAATGGAACGAATGCTACATTTGGTAAAGCACGGGTAAAACGATTATACTTATATTTGGAATGCTTGCGGCGTTTCTGATTTGCGAATGCCATTGAGAAAGACGACATGCTTCAAAACCATTGCAAGAAAGTAAAATAGTGATTAATTTTTATATAACTTGAAGCACTTTTCTCTGATTCCAAGGGAACTTTCTTCGTTGGTAGCATTTTTAAATTACAACTCCTTGAATTTGCATTAAAATGTCTGATCCCGAAAATAATTCTCTGTTTTTAGCCCAAGAAGGCGTTAGCCTAGAAGGGATATTAGTTTCGAAACAGCATTTTGCATCGAATCACTGAAAGCGTTCCATCACTTTTCAAACTGATGCCACCAAATATTATCATCCTGTATTATATTTGAAGAAATTAAATAATGAAGAATTTGCATGACTGCATGCATGTTTATTATATTGTGAAAAAACAATCGTAGCTGTATAATCGTAGCTGTATTTGCTTTTCTTTTATTAATAGTAAATTAACTAAAATATGAAAGGAGGCCTAAAATGATTACAAATTTTTAATAAAATAATTGTGAAGTTAAAAATTTCAAGTTCCACTTTGAAAATTAAATCGTTTTACATCAACCAACAGTCTCAGAATATTTTACGTACTTACAGAGAAACAAAGACAATATGTCAGCGACAGCAAAAGGCAAGAAGAGTCTACTAATTTTGAATTCAGACAAAATTTGAGCTTTAATTTGGAGCTGAGTGTAAGAAACATTTGTTTGCATTTCAAAAGAACATGACACAAGTCACTTCAAAAATTAAATTCTTTGCTGTTTTCCCAAAAATGCTAAAATAAAAATGATTTTTGCTTAATTTTAATTTTCAAATGATATTAAAACATTACTTTAATTATTGACCATTGATCTTTTTCTTCTAATCTTAATTAACAACGAAAGCTCTTACAACGAAAGGGAGTTTGAAATTCTCCTTTAGCTTGTTTTCTGATTCTTTAGCGTTAATGAAGAATGTTCAACGGTCACACTCAATTATTTTTTTACCCATTAAAAACCATGTAATGATCCTATTATCTCTAACTAATAGCAAACTAATTTTGTTCTACTTTTTTCCCGTCTTCTTCCTCTATAAGCCAAAAATAGACGGAGTGGATCAATATTCGCCTAGCAAATTGTTTTCGCATGACAGAGAGAGAATGGCGATAAGCTTTGTGAATGAAATCTGATCTGAAAATTTCGCGCCTTTTAAAAAAGGGTGTTCCTTTTAAACTGCCGGTTCTTTGTTGCCATCGACTGGAAAGTTAATTACGAGCACATTCATACTGATTTATGACTGGTCTTCTTTTAATCGATAAAATGGCGGCAAAGAGTTTTGCGTGAAATTTGCCTCCAGTTTGCTGTGTAAAATTTTAATTTAGATTAAGGTCTGAAGAATTTTTATCATTTGGGCGTTTTGTTGTGATGATATTTCTATTGTTCAGATAATTATCATCTTCCTCATATGGGAAACAGGTAGCGCTACTATTGGTTCATACATATTTTTCCAAAACTGGCTAAATACCGGCATACATTTTTTACTCGATTCGATGAAGGTTGGAAAATATAGAATGCCAAAAACTTCAGATCCAGAAATCTCCTTGAGGACAAATAACAGTGAATCATGCATGTAGTTCCTGTTTGTCCAATTTATTATATAATGCCTCTCCACTCCCCAAAAACAAATATAGTTGGTAAGTTAAATTAAAACTTACTATTTGCTTACCTTTTTAGTAATATTTATTATTTTTATAGATAATAATAAGTATAATAATTATTTTTATAGATAATAAAATATTATATATAATAAATTTATAGATAATAAATATTAGATAAGTATAATTTATTATTTTTATAGATAATGTCTAGTTTCTATTTGATTTACGTGCACAATTCGTGTCGGGGAAGTTTCTGTAGGCAAGAAATTCTAAATTACTTTGGTTTTCTGAAAATTTGGTTTTCTAGTCTTATTATTTTTTAATTTTAATTCTGGTCTTTTAATTGCTAATTTCTCTAAATTCCACTTGTTTAAATTTCGTTTTAGTAATTCACCAAATTTGGTATTACTTTTGATTTTGACTTTTACCCTTGCCTACATAGATGACGAAACACGAATTGAATGATTGAAGAGTTAGGTTTGGAGGCAACTTCCCTATGATAAGTCTGTCTCCTGCCTACTCAACAATCATTCACTTATGAATTTTTATAAATAAATGTTTTAGGATTAAATAATTTTTGGAATTTTATATTTATTAATGAATTTTGATACTTGCACTTGATTTACATATGCTCTCAGAATTTAAATGATACTGTAGATTAATTCGCAACAATAATTAATCATTTATTTGTTTGCATTAAATTTCATTTAAATGTATTAACTTTAATTTGTTTTTTACGAATAGAGAATGTTTGTTAAAATTTAACTGTATTTGGTGTTTTTAAGGTTTTCTGTATTACATTAAAAAATTAAGTAATGAAGAAAACTGCATTAATATATGTATATGTTTCTCTCACTAAAAGAAAACAACGATACCTAGAGTCATGAAAATTTGAATGACGTAATCGTCCACTTTTACTTCAAACTAATAAATTCTGCAGCAGTTTAAAAACACATAAATATAATTTTACAAATTATTAAGAAATGCTTAAGTTAATTTTAAATCGGATTCGGTTTTTACATTTAAGAGCAGCATAGAATTACAACTTAAAAGATTAATTAAAAATCTTAAGCTGCAAAGATGCACAGCAATTTTTAGAATTGCAATTTCCTATTTCTCATTGATAATTAATAGGTTCTTAGAATAAACATGAGAAAAAAGTTGAAACAGTTCTGATATGGGGATCTTAACCTCATTGTCACATTTAGATCACAGCTGGAAGAAAAAAAGGGAAGAAAAGTGCAGATGTAAAATAATTTACTTCTGTCGACACAATTTCTTGTCTCTTGTGTCGAATGGAAAGCACCTTCCCACGTGAGTCTTCAAACTCAGCCAATTATCGAACCACTCGTTTTGAGTTTTCTCTGATAGAAAGAGAAAATGCAAAGCGAGGAGGTATACCTTCGGGAAGAAAATTGTCCCACTTCTAAATTTAATATCTTTCCGTAGCGAATGTAGAACAGCTACTGTGAATATTTTCTTATGCTCGAATTATTCGATTTCCGGTTTTGTACTGGAGATTTGGATATAAAAATAGCGTTAGAAAAATCCGCCTAGAATAAACGCTGGAAGGTAAGGTATACAGTACGCTGAATATATATATAGAATAAATAAAACTATGCTTAAATTCATAACCAAAAGTAACCTCATATTGCTTCGAGAACTTGTTTTATGAAAACTATACAGGGATTTATTACTTAGCAAAGAAACACTAAACTGTTCCTGTGTACTACCCGTTCAACCATACCCATTCAAAATGTAATACCCGTTCAACCATAAACCCTTACGCTTATGGTTGTGAACGGGTATTACATTTCTTTAACATGATGGGTCGCCTGAAACTTAGAACACAGAACCTTGGTTTATTTTATAATGGCAAAGCATATAAGGGCTATCTGCAAAAGGGAGGGATACCTTTGTGGATGACTTTCTAAGGGAAACTGGATAGTATCCACATTACACAGTGGAAAACCCCGAAAACGCATATGCAGCCAGTCAGTTTGCCGGGATTCGAATCCAAGTTTAACTATCAAGTTTTTACCATTTTACTGAACCTAGAACTTAGAAACCACCTAGAAAAAAGAAGGAAAAGCCTCAGAATTTTTAAGAACAGAGGTAATAATTTTTATCCCTTTATACATTCTATTCTTTTATATATCCTTCTCCTTATTGCATGTAAGCATTACACTGAGAGCCTATTCAAAAGGCCATCGCAGTGCAAGGACGTCAAAGATATTTTTGCCGTCTTTTAAGACAGCTGACGCGTACTCGCGTTTTCAAAGTTTTATTTTTCATTAGCCCAAATGGAAGTTAGTTTAGTACGGCTATTAATTTCGTTTTCGCAATTTGCGTTGGTTCACTATAAAAGTCTGAATGACTTTTCAAATTATTGCCCCAAATATTAGAGCCCAGCATTATATTTAAAGAAATTAAATAATGAAGAATCTGCGTGAGTGTATGTATGTTTCCCGCATTGTAAAAACACAACGGTACCTAGAGACATTAAATTTTGAAAAAAAAAAATAAAACAAAAAAAGTCTGAAAGGTTTTCAGATTTTACATTACGTACAAAGGGGCGTTTTTTAACGTTTTTTTTGTGTTACCTTTATTTATTAAATATCATGTTCTTTGCACTAAAACCAGAAAATTCAGTTCAGTAGCAATGTCGCAAAATAATTTTAAAATGAGCCTAATTTTAGAATTTCCGTTACATAGTTCCGCGCCCGCTGGAGATAAAAAGGTTTTCCCCCCGTAGAGTGTTGCCATGGCTCGCTTTGAAATCCTTGAGTTTGTTAATCAAAATTTCATTAAAGTTTTACAAAATATGCAATCTATTATAAAATAATTTCCAAATTTCAAATTGGGTCTTCCACATGCCCATATTCGTAGGAGGATTACGTCGCTCAAAATTCGACGGCTCTATGCACCGTTGTTTTATCACAATGCGAGAAATAGACATACATTTATGCAGATTTTTCATTATTTAATTTCTTCAAATATAATGCAGGGGTCTAACATTGGGTGGCAACAGTTTGAAAAGTGAAACGGACATTTATAGTGATTCAACGCAAAATCGCAAAACGAAAAAAATAGTCCTTCAGGGACAAAGTCCCTTTGGACTAATAATGTAGTCTTCCCTTCGAATATGGGCATCTGAAAGCCCAAACTTGGAATTTGTTCTATGATATATTTCACATTTTGTAAAACTTTAAAGAATTCGAACTCAAAGGTTTGATTTCAAAGTGGGCAATGACAACGGAAAAAAAAAAAAAAACATTTTGATCTCCAGTGCGCGAGATTGGGCATCGGAAATTTTAAAAGGATGCTCTTTTTAAATTTTTTGCGATATTGCTGTTGAATTGAATTTTGTGCTTTAAATGTGAAGAACATGATATTTAATAAATAAAGGTAATACACAAAAGGTTAAAAAACTATGTGTTGGGCGTACTATAAAATCTGAAAGTCTTCAGATTTTTTTAAAATTTTAATTTAATTTAATTTTAAAAATTTTTTTTAAAGTCCAATAACGGGCACTTGCCTGTTCAGCATTACCCTCTCCTAAGGCCAGAAGTGGTGGCCATTTTATAATGGCCACTTAATAGGCGAAGTGATGGCTACCTAATATTCGACCACGGTTGCCTCCTATGAATGGACGGACAATTAAAATTAAGTTTTTTCTGCGATTCGAATCCGGGCCTTTGGTAACTCAGTAGGTTTCCCTAACCACTGTATCTTCTGGGCGGCCTCGGGTTTTGAAAGTCTAAAGTTTCGTAATCGTTGGTCGCAGTCATAAAACTTCCAGTTACAGAAGTGCTTTGAATGACGAAAATATGCATGTTTTGGCAATGCCAGATTAAAAAAATATTAATTTTGGACAAATCACAAAATTAACTTTGAATGCGGTCTCCTGGTTCCTACATTTAAATTTGTTAAAGTTTTATACCCGTTATTGAAAAATAAAATTGTAAGGAGTTTGACTTCTGTACGACAAAAATTGACAGAGATACTGAATTTAAAATTTTGCTGTTTTTGGTGTCATTTTCAACTTGCCTTGAGGGATCAGCAATTCAATTTAGACTAATTTGAGAAAATAAGTTTAAATGAAAGCAGAAAAAAATGTGTATACTTTAATAGGGTGTACAAGGAAGTCATATGTGTTCACATCATATTTTTTTTTTGTTTAAATTAATGATTTAAATTTCTTTTCTCCGTATTAATGTTAATTTTGATCTAAAAAGCATTTATCTAAAACCAATCGAGATAACTAGGAAGAAGAAGAAAGGCAATATAAGTTACGTATTCAGAAACTATGTTGGCCATTTGTATACATAACATGCATCATACAGATGTCATATAACGACAGAATTTTAAGAGCAGGCGCATCTAAGCATGCGTATACAAGATTGAAAAGAGTGCTAAAATTTGCTTAGTTAATTTGCTTAGTCCAAATATCCATTTTTTGGGGGAGGAATCCATTCTAAAAGATTATTATTAGATATTTTAGAGATTCACTAAGTGAATATTCATTTATTAGTCCAGAGGGCTATTACTTTCGTTCTGGCATTTTGTGTTGATTCACTATAAAAGGCGAATCACTTTTCAAATTGCTGCCACCCAATATTAGAGCCCTGTATTATACTTAAAGAAATTAAAGAATGAAGAATCTGCATAAATGTATGCGTGTTTTTCGCAATGTGATAAAACAACGGTACCTAGAGCCATCCAATTTTGAATATCGTACATCTCCACCCGAATATGGGCTTCTGGAAGCCCAAATTTTCGAATTTGTTTTATTATCTATTTCGTATTTTGTAAAACATTTATGGGTTTTAGATTAATAAACTCAATGACATCAAAGCGAGCAATGACAACACTGTACGGAGAAAAAATATTTTTATCTCCAGCGCGCGAGACTGTGTTTTCTAAAGATATGCTCTTTTAAATATTTTGGGATATTGCTGTCGAGTTGAATTTCATGGCTTAAGTGAGAAGAATATGATATTTTATAAATAAAGGTAAAACACAAAACATTAAAAGAACGCTCTTTTGGGCGTAATATAAAATATGAAAGCTTTCAGATTTTTAATTTTTTTTCCTTTGCATTTATTATTTATTCTTACATTTAATAACTACGTTTAGATGATTTAGGAATGGTGTATTTCTGAAACTGTAACTGCAGAAGTAAAAGCATATGTATTAGCATGTATATAAGAGGTATTAAAAGTCTAGTTTAAGGTTATTTCCATTTTGAGGATCCATATCTTTTCTAGGAAAATATTTATTAGTATTTTCATACTTCACAAAAAAATCATTTTGGAGCTCTGTTTGTTTTCATTTTACATGAATTGGTAAAAATTTTCCTTTCAGGCGGAAAATTCATTGATCTGTTACATCAGCACAATAGCCCTTTTCCATGCGTAAGGCTAGTTTCAAGCCTCACAAGTTATCTTCTAAAGACATTAGGATATTTTTTAGAGCAGGCAAGATGAAAAATTAACAATGCCTTCGCCGGAAATCGAACTACGGACTTCTGAAATACCGGCTCAGTGTGCTGACCGACCACTACACCACGAAAGCATGCTAGGAAGGCGGGATAAATAATTTATAATCTAATATGACACTTCAAGGTTAAAAACAAAGTATTACATATGCATCTAGGCACATTGTTTCAAGCTATAGAAAGCAATTAAATCTCTTTGCATTCCCGACCAGTGTTCTAGATACTTTGGTTTGGTTTATTTAATTATGGGAAAGCACTCGAGCGCTATTTGCCTACCTGGAGACGTATGCTTTCGTTTAGAACTTTCTAAGGGTAACTGGCTCTTATACAACTTGGGCATGGGAAAAACCATGAAAATGCCCAGGAAGCCAGCCCGTTCGTGAAATTTGGACCTCGGACTGAACTACTACTGTTCAGCGATTTTACCGCCGCTGGAGGTTTCGAATGCTATGAAGTTTTATTGAAATAGAAAACATTTCTTTTTTCCAAACTGTGGGCACTTTTTTATCTCTTTTTTTCGACATTGGCTACTCCTAAGCCCGAAAGTGGTGACCATTTTATTGTGGAGGCTCCTAATAAGCGGCCACTGTTACCTCCTATGAAGGGACAGACAATTTTAC
Source organism: Stegodyphus dumicola (assembly GCF_044657685.1). NCBI lineage: Eukaryota > Metazoa > Arthropoda > Arachnida > Araneae > Eresidae > Stegodyphus > Stegodyphus dumicola. The sequence goes on along the minus strand of NC_140773.1, from coordinate 221,960,706 downwards.
ACCCATGCCTTCTCCGGGATTCGAACGTGGGGCCTTCGGTGTCGCAATCAGGCTTCCCTAACTACTATAGAGTCTGGGCGGCAAAGTAGGAATAATAAATTAGAGGTGCCTTCTGGGGATTCAAATCATGGTTATTTGCTAATTACTAAGACACGAGAGTTATGATCGGGGTATATGATAATTCCTTATATTTTTCCATAGTTTAGTACGAATAGGAAAATGTACGAGAACCAGTCGAGCAGTTCAAAGTGGGGATGAGTTACCGTCTATCATATTTAGTTCGGGTGCCAATGTAAAGTTCGGAAGGAGAGGAATGCCTTTGCTCGAAAAGAAGTAGGACGAGCCAGTAAAAGTATCCACTTAGGATGCTTTACGTAATTAAATATGATCTAAAATCCTTCCAAAGCAGTCCCAGTCTACATTAATGCATTCATCCCAGAACTAATCTACTCTTGTAACGCCCCTTTTCGTAAAATTTCAAAAATAAAATTATAGTCTGCCACTTTTTTATTTTTGCATTTTGAAGTTTGAGTTTAAAAATTCACTTGGCTTTGTTCTTTGCTTGCTCACTTCGCTATACTTTATTTAATACGTAATTCGATCAATTTTCATCATAAGAGTAAAAATCGACTCTGGATATCGCTAAATTAGTAAAATGATCACATTCTACGGTGACAGAATGCTTTAAAGAAGAAAATCGGATCTAGAAAGAAATAAGAAGAGGTCTTTCGACAAAATTAATTTAACATGATAAGAGATTTATAGTTAGAAAATTTGTCAAAAATCCCCGTTTGAGTGCAATTTGCTGCTGGAAAGATTTCTACAGAATTTACTGAAAAATTCTCGACTTCGATTTCATCTAAAACTGTTCGAAGAGTACTCAGATCAGATGAATTACACAGGCACTCTGTTCGAAGAAAATGTTTGTAAGTGCAAAAAATAGAAAACTTATTCTTTCCCTTTGAAAATCATTCGTAAATAAGCCCGAAGCTTATTGGAACCATGCCTTATTTGAAGATGAATGCAAATTTAGCATTTTTGGATCCGATCGGTATATAACTGTCTGGAAGAAGAAAAAATGAGGAACTTAATCCCAAGAACTTGGTTGGAACAGTAAAGCATGGCGGTGGAGGTAGAGAGTATTTGGAGAGATTTCCGCTTATTTGAAAGCACTCGAAGGCTATCTGCCTTGAAGGAGAAATGCCTTCGTGGAGAACCTTCTAAAGGAAACTGACTCGTATATACGTTACACATGTGGAAAATCATGAAAGCGCCCATGCAGCCAGCTCGTCCTCCGGACTGAATTTCCAGTGTCCAGCTATTTTACTGCTCGGTTGCTGTTGGGCTCCACTTCGAGAGAATTAGAGTACAAATACACAACATAAAAACGAAAAACGAACTAAAATAGGAATGATGGAAGAAGGGAGAAACATTGATACGGATATCACAAACAAATAAAAAAAATCGGTGAGCTTTTGAAACTCTTGTAGAGATATTAAGTTATTTCGAAACCAGGAGAGATGAAAACTGAGTAATGCCCTCACCGTGGCTGGAACCACGGACCTCTCGAATACGCGTCGAGCGTGCTGACCACTACACCACGAAGGCATGCTAAGAAGGTGGGAGAAATACCTTATACGCTCAACAGACTTTCAAAGCTCTCAATGCTGCAATGATATCCTTCAAAACACTAACAGAAACACTACAGTAATTACTAATATGTGCTGATTTCTTCCGAAGACTTTTGGGAGGTAACGTTTCTGTTACTTTTTGATTATTGATTTCCCCCTCCCCCAAAAATAATAAATATTGCTATGTTCATAATATAAATAATGTATTTTTGCTAAGAGAAATTTTTAGATATTAACAAATTCTCATTCTCAAATATTAATTTTTATTAATGAATAAAGCAGTATTTCACTGAAACTCTTAAGTGTATGAACACTTTTGAGTATATTGCTGAGAGAAGATTCATCTATTGTGTTTTGTACCTACCAGCTTTGTACTTGAGACAGATGGCCCGTAACTCATTTTTTTTTTCTGTCAACCACGTTACTTTCTGGCTTGAGGTATATTCCTTCAATTATTGCCTAATAGAAGATATTTATGACTGATAAAGAGTCTCTTTACGTCATTTTTTTCAATACTCCAATTCTGAGAGTTTGCGAAAGTTGTTAATTTAATTTATATTCTACTTTAGTTAAGCAAAACTCGTATTCTGCCTTTAATTGCATTTTCGCCAAACTTGGCGACCTTGCGCTTCGATTCGAACTCCGCCAACTGAGCGGGAAAATTCCTGCAAGCGGGAGTTATTAGTTGCTGGCACCAAGTCGCATTGGTGTCAATTGTCGAAAACTTTCGTTCTAATCAGTATACCATGATTTGCTATTATTACTGAGATTTTTATTAAAACAAAGAAGGACATTATCGTCTCAATATATAATGGAGTCTATATGATAGAAATAACCTTTTCGATAAGTCGAGCCGTAGGTTAGAACTGGCTCGTGAAGATTTTGTTCAGAATTTTTCTTTTTGTTGTGAATTGTTTGTCTCCTTGGATATTGTTATCATCATTGATCAGCTCGTCAATATTCCGAGGAAAACAGGTAAGTAAGCTTTGACTTTACTGTTCTCAATTAAGAACTGTGTAATTGAAGCATTTAAGTCATTGAATTTGTTTTGCGTTATTAAGTAAATTAAAATGAATTAGAATTCGAAATTCTATGTTCTATAATTTGTCTGAAAATTTGTCTTATTTGGCTATTCAGTAACGGCAATAGAGAAAATAACGAAAACAAATCTAAAATGGTTCCGTTTTAACGGTCCCTCAAAAGGATTTGTTAAGGCATTTTACGCTGTCTTTTTAACTTTATTCTTAAGCACAATTTTCTTTGCTTCTCACATAACTCAAAAACGAGTAGCCTCAGAACGTTAAAATTTTGTATATAGGACTTCTATAACATGTAGATGTGCACCTCGTATTTTGGTTGCCATCGGCCGCACCAAACTCATATAAATATATTTAGTATATAGAATATATCCACTCTGTTACCCGGCTCAGTGATATCAGTTTCTTTACTCTTGTGCGTTTGTAAATTATGCATTTTTTGCTTTAAAAATGATTGAATTATGTTGTTCGTATCTTACGGTTAAGGGTTTTATGCCTTTAGTAAAATTGTCTGCAATATTTGTAGAATTATCAACAATTTAAAAGTTGTTTAAGTGCCGCTAAGCCTAATACATTTGAAACAGCAGAATAGTAGATTTGTTACCAATTTAGAGAAAGTAAGCTTCGCAATAACAAAGATAACGCCTTCTTTTATCATTGCGAATTAAATTAAGCTAAATCCATTCTGGAATTTATTCGAGGAAATAAGTGTTTAAGATTTACTTCATAAGTTTTAATACAGACATCTTGAGTTTTAATGTATTTTTGCTTTGTCGCGAAGTGAGAACTGAATTAATTGAATGAGAAAAACTGAATCGTCTGTGAAAAATTGTTTCTTTTTTGTTCTTTTTTTTTTGCTTAATTTCTTTTATACATCTTTCTAGATTTATTATAGTATTTGAATAAAACAAGTGGCAACGATTAGATAATTCTTCAAATGATATAAATTTTGTGCATTCTGAGTTTGATAACTTTAGCCTAAGAACCAAGAAACATATTTATACTACTTGTATCGACCTATTCTTTGTTATGCATCTCCAGCTTGGAATACTGTCTCTCCTAATCAATTACATCAACTTCAAATATTATTATTATTATTATATAAGGTATTCTCTCCCTCCTTTACGCTTGCCTTCGTGATGTAACTGGAAACACGCTCGACTCGTATTCAGGAGGTCCAGAGTTCGAACCCCGTAGCTGTTTGACAACATTTAATTACTGCTGACAACGAGTTGGTCGATTGGCTATATTTTAACCTAGAAATATAGCCATTCATACTTTATGTGTTTATGGTTTACGAAACAAGAAAGCGTTATTTCAGTGAATATGTAAACTTATGTCGACTTCATAAATATTAATAATATAATAAAAATATACAGAGGGTGTTTACACAATTTTGTAACGACTTTGCAAAGATTTATGTGTAAACAAACCTTAGAATTTGATTTTCTAACATGTTCAATCTGATAGCCCTTTTGTTGAGCTATAATATTGCATCTTGAGTTCCGAGATAAAAGTCCCTTTCCTAAAACATCGAGGTTGATTTTATTCCACTCCACCTTCACAATCTACCAGAGTCCATCCTATGTTTTGCGATGCCGCTTATAAAGAGCTTGTTTTAAAAGTCCAAATGCGCAGTAATCCATAGGAGACACACGAGGGGACTCGAGTGGGATACATGTAAAGAGAGTGGCTTCAACTGCGGTTTCATTTCTCATTTTTTCAAAAAATAGAGCAGTAGATTTAGAGGTATGGCTGGGAGCCTTATTCCAATGGAACTTAACACGGTGAAGTTTGTTTGGATAAAGAGATGGAATTTCTTCTTTAAAAAAATAGATATTAAAAACATATTTCTGCGGATAGTCATCCGAATTAATTTTGACATTTTTTTCTACTTTCCTTACTTTAAATTTTCCGTTATAAGAAGATCCAGAGTATCCGCAAAACCTTTAGAAAAGCGTTCCTTGTTTTCTCGGAACCGACATATGAAGTCTATGTCTCCTCGTTTTCGGTAGTAAATCGATTATTTTCTATTGCAATCGGATAAGAATATCCAAGCCCAATCAATTGTAACTATATATACTATTTATATTTTTCACCTGCCAAATAATTTTCATACGGCAATCTGAACTTAGTCTTACGCTCGGAAACATGCTTTGGCGTTAGGCTATGAATGTTATGTTTTTTTGGTTTCTATTAGCTTTAAATCAGATTTTATAATTTTGTCCACAGTTGTTACAGAGATATTCAAAGATTTTGCAATAGTCTTTGTGGGAGGCTTGTATTTTCTTTCTAAAACAGGAGATGCAACTTTAGATTTAATAAGATCTGCACACACCTTTGTTGGATATGCACGTTTTTTTGGCCGTTTTCCCAGTCAGATGTAAACTTTGACGTTCCGTTCCTTTCGTTATTAATTATGTCACTTATTTTATGTGTAGAAAGATTAAATCCATGCTTTACACATCTTTGTTTAATAATTGAATAAAAGTATTTCTCTTCGGAGGCGCAAAAATATATCCTTCGATTCACTGTTTGTTTTTCGGCGACATTTTAAAGAAAGCAATATTCGTAATGCTACAGACGATAATTAAACCTTACTCCAATTCGATGCCAGTCACGTTTACATTTTAAAATTAATATTGAAATTCATAGAGGAAATCAAAATCGTTACAAAAATGTCTAAACACTCTTATATATATATATACAAACATATATATATATATATATATATATATATATATATATATAAGCATCTCTCTCTCTCTCTCTCTCTCTCTATATATATATATATATATATATAGAGAGAGAGAGAGAGAGATGCTTATTTAAAATATAGATTCAACAACTTAAAAGTTTCATATTTTCAACATTATTTTATATTTTTAGTGATATAATCTTTGCTGGAAAAAATAATATTTCTTTGCTTCCACTTCATCGAATAAATCCAACTTTCAGAAATAAGGAAAATCCAACTATCTAGATTTTTTGGTTATCCGCACGGATTGCCATTATCATTAATCCTGATAACTGGAGTTTTACTGCACTGTTATCAATAAACTTCTATTGCAGTCTAGAGTGTACCGCCAAATGTCGCAAACTCGCCAAATATGGCCATGAACAAAGACGAGTGGCAGTCCTTACAGTAAGCAAGCAATCTAGGGTCGAAAGAGGGAGAAAATGTGATGTTCGATTTGCGCGCTAAGCAACATGGCAGCCAGTGATACACCCCACCACGGCGGGTCAGCTGCGACCCAGGCGGAGATACACGACTCAAATATCAGGACATAACAGACTCGATATCGGGTATAAATTTTGCGTCACCGAACTCAGGTAAGTGACCAAGCGTCTCGAATTTGGCGACATTCATGCCTGAGATGACTTCTTTTTGGCTTAGGTCCAAACACCTGTAGTATATGTGTATTTAATGGTCACTACTAACTCCTCATCTATCTCACAATAGTGTGCTTGAGTGATGGCAGTTATCCGGTGTTTTAATTATATTTACCACAGTGAAATTCTATTTGCCAGCCTATTTCATTGCGAAATATAGGTTATAAAGAAGGATAAAGGATATATTTTTTCAAAACTTTTAAAGAACAATTTATTGTTAAATTATTTATTTATCTTTTAAAAATTTTAGCTCAGTTTCAGTACTTAATGTATAAAAAAATACTTCATGCATCGAAAGAGAAAATTTTTATGCATATTAAGATATAATATACGAATTATATAATATAAGAATATTATATAATATAAAAATGAAAAAGAATTGTATGAAGTAATATTTAAATAGATCGTATAAATTAAAAAAAGGAGAGCGTACTTCAGAGTATTATTATTTTAATAAATGAAATTAATTTTATAATTAAAATGTTTAAATATTTCGTTAATACCATTCAATATACGCATATATAACTTATTATTTTAGTTAGAACAATCACTTTCTCATACATAAAAGAAATAATATAATTTGTATTAAAAGGAATGCCCCTATATATAAATTTTATCACAAAAATGAGAGAAAATTTATTATGGGATTTCATAGTAATCAAAATACGTTTTCCCACAATTTGTAGAATAACTAAACGCAAAATATTTCAGAAAATAATACATTATTCTATAAAATACTATTTTTATTAGCTCAAAGGGCGTTACCCAGAAGGGCTATCAATTTCGTTTTGGCATTTTGTGGCGTTTCACTTTTCAAATTGTTGCCACCAAATCCTATCGTCCTGTATTATATGTCAAGAAATTAAATAGTGAGGAATCAGTATGTTTGTCGCAATGTGATAACACAACGGTACCCAGAGTCATCTAATTTTGAATAACGTAGTCTCCACTCGAATATGGGCATCTGGAAGCACAAATTTGGAAGTTGGAATTTATTTTATTATCTATTTTATATTTCGTAAAGCATTTATGAGTTTTTGATTAAGAAACTCAACGACTTCAAAGCGAACAGTGGCAACAAACACTGTATGGGGGAAAAAAGAAAAGAAAAAAAAAAAAAAAAAAAAAAGGAAAAAACGTTTTATCTCCAGCGGCGCGAGACTGTGTGTCGGAAATTCTAAAGATATGCTGTTTTTAACTTATTTTGTGATACTGCTGTTGAATTGAATTTTATTGCTTAATTGTGCAGAGTATGATATTTAATAAATAAAGGTAACGCACAAAACGTTTTAAGAAAGCCCCTTTGGGAGTAATATAAAATTTGGAAACGTTCAGATTTTTTTGTTATTATTTCATTAATATAGTCAGCGAAATTTTTTGTTTTACTTCTGAAGTATTATGACTTAAATTAAGAATAGCTTTAGCGGTACTATTTGCTGTAAAGTTAAGAGTAAAAAATAGTTTCATTAATAAATTTTGTTATGAGTCAGAATCGGCTTTAATTTAGCTGTAATAGGATAAAAAATATTACAGTTAATTTTACATTTTATATTTCCTCCTTTAAGTATTTATGACCTTTAAGCTTAATTTAAATAAACATATTAGTCAAATAATCAATAATATTGCGTAAATATTATTGTTTAATATTGTACGCATATTATATCATACGGTTTTATTTTTCGGACAGTTCCTTCAGTCATGTGATTCTATTTCTGAATTATACCATAGAATTATAAGAATTACAACAGCTCATTTTTCATTTCTTTTTTTAAAAATTACGCCATTAAAATGAGATTAATATAAACAAACACGTTGTTTAAAAATCAATAAAAGCTCACAGATATTAGTGTTTAATCTTGCATAAACAAGCAAACAGCTTCCTTTTTGTGATATTTATTTTAGTCATTGATTCTATTGTGAAATTACTCATAAAAGAAAATATGAGTATTTACTGACTTGACATTTTTATTTAGATTGTAACTGATTGGAAAGCTGCAAACTCTGTTTTAAAAAGCGCATTTTTAGCCGAAAGGGTGTTAGCCCAGAAGGGTTATTAATTTCTTCCCTTTTCAAGTTGTTGCCACCAAATATTATCGCCATGTGTTATATTTAAAGAAACTAAATAAGAATCTGCATGAATGCATGAATGTTTCACGCATTGTCAAAAAACAACAATACCTAGAGACATCCCATTTTGAATAACGTAGTCCTCCAGCCGAACGTGGGCACTCAGAAACCCGAATTTTGAATTTTGTTTATTATCTATTGCAAATCTTTAACTAATTTTTAATTAATAAACTCAACGATTTCAAATCGGGCAATGGCAACACTGTACGGGGAAAAAATAAACATTTTATTTCCAGTACACGAGACTGTATCGGAAATTCTAAAGATATGCTGTTTCGCAATTTTTAAATAGCTTGTGATATTGCTGTTGAACTGAATTTTATGTGGTTTAAGGGCCACGAACATGGCATTTAATAAATAAAGATAACACATAAAACGTTAAAAAACGCTCCTTCGGGCGTAATAAAAAATCTGAAAGCTTTCAGTTTTTTATAAAATCTTTTTTATATATTTTACATTTTTTTACAATTAATGAAGGTATGGTGCAAATACTAGACTTTAAAGTGAATAGCACAACGAATATAAAATTTCGCAATTAATTATTGTTTATTAGTTTGTATTTAACAATTAAGTTTCATATATTTGAGGGAAGATTTTATCAACAATAATGAACATTAAAAGAATGCAGAGTCCGTTCACATATTTTACAGATTATTTCAATTTGCTATAAAAATGTTCCCTGTTTGAAAATGTTTTTTAATTGCAGCTTATTTAATTGGAAGGCTATGTTTATGCTCTATCCGAAGGAAATTATTCATAACCAGTTATTTAAAGCCATGGTTTTTCGATATCTAAAGCTACGATAGTTATAGTCAAGAATAAAGGAAAACGGTCAAACTTTGGATTCAAACCGAAAATTGTTTCAAATTCATATCCAAGACAAAAACGGAATGTTTCGGATATTACAAATGTGAAATGTTTAATGTTAAAAGAAACTCCTCAAAATTAGAGAAGAGTTGCAAAATCATTAAATATAAAATCATTAAATATGCTTAAATATCATTAAATATGCAAAATCATTAAATATGCTCAGTGTCAACTGTAAACAATATGATTAATACTGATTTGAATCTTAAAAAGGCGAAAAAAATGACAAAATGTGCATCGTCTTTCTCCATGACATATCGCGGAACACAAAACATACTGCAGAGTTCTTTATCAGAAACATTTATCCCGACAAAAAAGGGAAAAATGTTATCACAGTAGATGAAGAATGAGTATATTTAAATGACTGCAATAAAAAGAGATCCATTTATTGCCCTCAAAGAGCAGAAGCATATTAATTTAGAAGTCAAACAACAAAAATCAGTGTAATATTTTTCAAATTTTCACAGGACTAGTTTCGATGATTCTACCGAACCATCATCCTCAAATGCAAAAGCGCAAATGAACGAGATAAGAAATAATGATTAGATAAGATAAGAAAGCCTGGACAGGAGATAAGCTACTGGCGCCATCTGTTGATGAAAACAGAACTAAAACATAATTTCTTTAAAGGCTGAAGGCAAAGATGGATTGGAATTAGGGTCGTTAACTAGAACAGAAAGATTTTTTTGAATGTGAAATGCCTCTAGAAAATTCACTTAATCAATGGAAGATGTTTTTTTGAATAATTTTGGCAGCAGAAAAATTGAAAGTGTGATTTTCGGACCAACAATGTTGGGCAACAGAAGACTTCTGTGTTTCCTTTTTTCTAACATATGCCTCATGTTTCTTAACGCGAAATTTCAAGCCTCTCTTAGTTTGGCCAATGTAAATTAAGCCACACTGGCAAGGAATCCTGTAAATACCAGAGGAATTCATATCCGGAATCTGGTCCTTGAGTATGGAACTCGGAATTTTATTGATGGGAGAATAAACGACCCGAAAGTTAAATTTCTGCAAAATACGTGCAACTTTATAGCTAATTGATGGAAAGAAGAGAATGACAACAGAATTTTTATAATCTCCTAAAAAAGAGTGTGTCTTTTGGTGTGTCTTTGGTGTTCTTAATTAGGAGAAACATAGTTCAAAGAATTTAAAGAAAGGTTTTCGAAGGGATTTATGGTGTTGTCGGTTTTTCATTTAGCGGCTAATTAAAAATCAAGAGAGTGTAGAAAAATGTTAAGATCAACTTCACATATTACCAAGAACACATTTTATGCAGAGGTTTCCCAATAATATAAACCTTTTCTTTACCCACATACCATCAATAGGAAGAACTGCGTCAACACAAAGACACACGTCAAAATCCACTTTCGATTTCTTCAAAAATATGGAGCAAGAAATATGTTTCAAAGCCCTAACCTTCTCTCATATCGGTACAAAATCTCCTGATGTATGACCGATGAATTTTTGCGCTTTTGGACTTAAAAGCGGATTGTCCTTAAAAGCGGATTGTCATCGACCTTCATCCCTCCTTGGACTCTGGAAAGCTCTTCAAGAGGAATGGGGTAATATACCTCTCCAGTACTACAAAAGGTCTTTATTATCTTGGAAACTACAGTGTTTAAAGATAGTGAGGAATAAAGCTTATCAAATGGAACATCTAAAACACAAAAAATCTAGGTAAAATATTCCTGTAAATACAATGACAGTACCTAGAGTCATCAAATTTTGAATAATGTAGTCCTCCACTCGAACATGCGCAAGTGGGAGCCCGAGTTTGGAATTCTTTTTATTATCTATTTCATATTTTGCATTACTTAGTTTTATTTATTAATTAAACTAATTTTTAATTAACAAACTCAAAGATTTCAAAGGGAGCAATGGCAACACTGTACGGAAGAAAACATTTTTATATGCAGCGTTCCAGGTTGTCTATCAGAAATTCTAAAGAATGCTGTTTCTAAATATTTTTTAATGAAATGTGACATTAGCCTAAACACTCTCGAAAAGTGTATGTGTATAGTGCTAGACTACACAACTCAATTTAATTTCATCCAACAGGGTGCCTCAGAAACCTACACTGGCGGTATACTAACTAGAAAACCAGAATACGTAGCTGCTGTTAAGATTAACACCTGGAGAACAAAGTAGCTAACGTGCGCTTTAATAGCGTAATCACTCTCTGACTAACTATTCGCTATAAAAGTTTAAATACTCTGATTGACCTACTTTATTTGCATCTTGGCGAGGAAATGCGAGGGGAAATTCAAGAAAAACATTACAAATTAAAGTAACTACTAGTAAAACCGAATAGGACCCTATAGATTAAAATGGAAATATCTTTCTCTGGAAGACTGTATTGTGTCTTTTTTTTTTTAATGTCATTTTATCTAAGACTGCTTCTAAATGAACTTATAGTAAATGAGATTCATATCAAATTTAGTACAAAATTTAGTTATATCATAATATCTAGAGCCAGCTCATTTTTAGCCCAAAGGGGCTATTAATTTCGTTTCGACATTTTTGAGTTTAAAACTTTAAATGTCCGTTAACGTTTCAAATTGTTGCCACCAAATATTACAGCCCTGTATTATATTCAACGAAATTAAATAATGAAGAATCTGCATTATATATGTATGTTTCTAGAACTGTGATAAAACGACGGTACCTAGAGCCATCCAATTTTGGATAACGTAATGCTCTACCGGAACACGGGTAACTCCGGATGCCTGGATTGTGAATTTCGAATTTGTTTTATTATCCATTTCATATTTTGTGAACCTTTAACGAACTCCTGATCAAGAAAATTAACGATTTCAAAGCGAGCAATGGCAACACTGTACGAATTTTTTTTTTTTTTTTTTTAATCTCCAGCTCATGTATCGGAAATTCTAAAGATATACTGCTTTTTTAAATATTTTGTGATATTGCAGTTGAACTGAATTTTATGGTTTAAGTGCGAAGAGCATGATATTTAATAATTAAAGATAAAACAACAACAAAAACAAAAAAAAAAAAAAAAAAAAAAAAAAAAAAAAAAAAAAAAAAAAAACCCTATTTGAGCGTAGTAAAATTTGAAAGGTTTTAGATATTTTCTTTTCTTTTATTATTATTTTTTTATGGCGAGCTGTAGCCATTTTAAGCTTTGGCCACTACTGAGGTCAGAATCTGTGATCACTGTATTATGGAGTCACCTGATGGGTGGCCATTGTTACTTCCTATGAAGTGACAGGCAATTTATATCCCAGTATTCTCCGGGATTCTCTACGGTAGCCAGAATCAGTAACCATTCCATATGCAAATCAGTAACCATTCTCTAACCATGGGTGTTAACAATGATTAAGTATTTATTTATTTTAAATTCCTACTGTTAGCTCACACTCTCCCTATGTCTTGTTCAAATTTTCAATCGTTAATAAAATACTTTCTATTCATCCACACAAGTTCAAATGCATTTTTTTAAACTTGTAGTGAAATAATCGATGTTAATACATGTTTCCACATATTAAAGTCAATTCCTACTTATTTATTCCTGTTTATCGATAGATCCTACTTATTTATTACTATTTATCGATAGATCCTACTTATTTATTACTGTTCAGATACTACAGTGAGATAAGACTTACAAAGAATGACCCTTTATTAGAAATTCTCATGTGCTGTAAAAATTAATTTTGTGAAAACTTATAAATAATAGTACATGGCTGTGATAAATGGGATTGTAAATATTTAACAAAAAAAGAGCAACGGTAAGACGGAGTTCTAAAGACTTTTAAAGTGTATAGAATTAAAGAAGTGTAGTTTTATAGATTTGGTTGAAGCGGATGCAATGTTCCATTATGTAGCGATAATTCTCCCTATATTTCTATGTTAACGGGATAATAATATATGTTTAAAATATAACCCTTTAAAATGACCCTTTGTTCACAAACGAAGAATGGGAAAAGAAATTGCAACACAACGCAAACGACGATTAGAGAAAGAAAAACATAAGCTCCAGGAAATTTATTAAATTTAAATTTATTATTTATTAATAAAATAATTATTATGAAGCATTATTTATTTACTAATTATTAAGAATGCTACCATTAATACTATAATGGGCAACAACAGTACGTAGGATGCAAGGTAGTACTGTAGATTATGCAGCAATATATCTAGGACGAAATCTCTTGGCAGCAGGTCAAGCGTAGGTCGCCTTGAGTCGTGTGAAATCATTAGATGGAATATTTAATTGAAGAACTGGACTACTCAAAACTCACTGGATAGGTTCCTTGCAATAATGAAACATTACAAGAGATGGATAGAAGGAGAAATTATAGACCAGAATCAGCTTCATAAATTAGAAACAAAAAATTGTTAATAATGTTAAAAATAACTAAATAAAAATTTTCTTTGTTGACCTAAGGAATTGACTTAAAATTTTTTTTTATATTATTTGTTTTTAAATTTATTAGCCGAAACCAGTTTTGATCGATAGCCCTAAAAATTTATTTTACGTAGGTAAGTTGAAAAATAAGTTTCCCCTGTCGACTGTTGTGTATGAAAGTCCAAAAATAGAATGAGACATTAAAGATATGACATACCTTTATTTTTCCACATAGGTACCAAGTACATTGAGACATTTGTCATATCGCTTGATAAGCTTCAAAAGGCCATCCAGGAAAAATCAGGGCTTTGCATATGGAAGAAGCGTTAAACGGCTTGTTTCACTTCAGTATTGCTTCCAAAGCGCCTTCCCCTGAGATTTTTCTTCAAAGCCGGAAACAGATGGAAGTCGCTTGGTGCGAGATCAGGACTGTATGGCGGATGGTGTAGGCGCTCCCAACCAAGAGTTGCAATATGGTTTTGCGTTCCCGTCGCCGAATGTGGTCTGGCATTGTCATCCAACAGCAGAACGCCAGATGTGAGAAGGCCAGGCCGCTTTTTCCGAATCGCCTCTTTCAATTTCGACAGGGTGTCCCAGTAGCGCGTAGCATCGAGGGTTCCAACCTCCAAAAAGTCCAGCAACAAAACTCCTTGGACTCCTGTGAGGAGCACTTTACCTGCAGAGGGAGTTGTCTTGAACTTCTTTCGGACAGGTGATCACGGATGTTTCCACTCCATAGATGCGGCCTTCGATTCTGGCATGAAATGGTGGACCCACGTTTCATCCCCCGTCACAATCCGAAACAGAAAGTCATTGCCATCTTCATGGTAACGCACGAGATGTTCCAGGCTGACCTCCATGCGTTGTTCCTTGTGTGTCGAGGTCAATTGTCGGGGCACCCATCGTGCTGACACTTTTCTGTATCGAAGAATGTCGTGGATGATGTTTTGAGCTCGCTCATGTGAGATTCCAAGTTCTTCCGCTATTTCATCGATGGTGATACGCCGGTTCGCTCTAATCATGTCATCCACCTTCCTGACATTTGCATCTGTAGTGGCCGTGCGCGTCCGTCCAGCTCTCGCTATGTCCTCCACTTGCTGATGTCCATCACTGAATGTGCAACACCATCTCCGCACCATTTGCTTCGACATCACAACTGGCCCATAGACTTCCACGAGGCGGTTATGAATTTCTGTTCCTGATACTCCACGTGCCGATTCATAGCGGATAACCGCTCTCACTTCCTCCTTTGACCACGAATTCAAAACGCACCTTCTCTCCATACCTACCGGGGCTCAAATGAGAGACTGGTCTCCGCTTTGTACAGGCACTGTAACAGCGCCATCTGCTTGATTTGCAGCGACCTCTACCCAAGGTGTATCGGTGACTTGCGCGTTTTCCTGCTGTGTCACCTTTCGCCCATAGCCGTTCAACGCTTCTTCCATATGCAAAGCCCTGATTTTTTCCTGGAAGGCTTTTTGAAGTTTATCAAGCGATATGACAACTGTCTCAATGTACTTGGTACCTATGTGGAAAAATAAAGGTATGTCATATCTTTAATGTCTCATTCTATTTTTTGACTTTCATACACAACTCTGACCACAGTCGACAGGGGAAATTTATTTTTCAACTTACCCTCGTATTATCCGAAATAACTTCTTTACATTTAATATTCGGTTAAGGATTTTTCTCTTGTACTCTTATTTTATTCAGCAAAAGCAATTTAAAACTTTCAGCTTTATTTGTATACTCTATCCAACTATACAATATTCTTTCACTGAAATAGATTATATAAATTTAAATTACTAGCTTCTTGCACAAAAACTAAAAAAGAGAAGAATCCACAGAAGGTAAAAAAATATTTAGAATATTTGCCCTTTCAAGTATATAAAATCTCTTTTTTCTTTTTTTTGAACTTCATTTTTTCGGACCTTCTCTTTGATTCAAAATAGTAAATTTTCGAAGAGCATCTTTTATTCGGTTTTTTGTTTTAACTCTTCGTAACTACCATTTTTTTTCTGATTACAGAAGAAATTTCGTGAAAGTATATTTGACACATTCTAAAATGCAAAGTACTTTTTAATAATTTCTAACGATAATATGAAAGCACCATGGCTAAATTTGTAATTTTGAATTTGTGAAGGCAAACTCTTGGATACGTAAAGAATGAATCTGCAATGTACTCGTTGAAGTGCAACAGCTAGAATATCTTTGCCTATGGAACGTTGCCAAAAGTTCTGACTTGACTTCCATTCTAAGAAACATTAGATTCTATACAATAAACTCTTCTGGGTTAAATATTGTTATAAAGAAGTTCAGTGACCGTAAAAGTAGGAAGAGAAATAAGTGAAGTGATACGGCCCCAAAAACAATTACTAATAGAAAAATTTGACGGCCCTTTATCTTTTTATGAAATGAATTCGCTTGCAATAAAGCTCACTCTGTAAATAATTGTAATTTAGCATATCACATAAAGGGAAAAATTAAATGCGTTATTCTTTTAATCTCATTAAATTATAAACTTGCCAGTAGAATAAACCATTCATCGCACGATAATTCAAAAGGAAGTTTGTTATTAAGCATATTTCAAAACCTCAGCTGTTTATTTGACAATACAGTCAGGGAACCGAATTACTTTCTAAAGCTGTAGAAACTTCTCAAGTTATATTGCAAGGTATTTTCTCCCTCGTTCCAGCATGCCTTTGTGGTGTAACGGTTATCATATTTGATGCGTATGCGAAAGATCCAAGTTCGAGTCCCTGCGGGGGCACTGCTCATTTTACACATCTCCTGGGTTAAAAGAATTCTTAAGGACTCTACAGTGGGACCCGAACTAAGAAGAGGGTGGATGATGATCCTCCACCACCAGGATTTGCCATTGGGTCCCCTAATTCTCAGTCGAACATTAAAAGGGGGAGTATATAATGTATTTTCTCTCTCTTTCAAGCATGCCTTCGTGGTGTAACGGTTAACACAATCAGAGCGTATTCGAGAGGTCGAGGTTCAAGTCCGGGGATCAGGTGTCCTTCGCGGTGTAACTAGAAGGACACCCGGCATCCGTATTTGGGAGAATTGAAGTTCGAATCCCGGAGAGGGCATTGAGGATTCTTCAGTTTCATGTCTTCGGAAAAGTCCTAGAAAGCCTCTTCAAATGGTGCCCGAACTAAAAGGTCGTGAACGATAATCCGACATCATCGGGATTTTCCATTTGGGCCTCCTAAACCCCAGTCGACCTTTACAGGTGAGAATATTTAAGGTATTTTCTTCCTCCTTTCTACCTGCCTTCTTCGTGCATTTGGAAGCATACTCCATGCGTATTAGAGGGTTCTAGTCCTGGCAACAGCATTGCTCATTTTTCACGCCTCCAGCATTAAAAGAAGAAAAAGGCCCAATGACTCTACAAGTGCGCCCGAACTAAAAAGTGGTAATTTCTCAATACCAGGATTTGGCGAATGCGTCCCCTTATCCCCTGTCGTCCTGTAAAAATATTAGTACATAAGGTATTTTTTCCCTCCTTTTCGTAACTGTCGTGGGTAATGCACGTTCCGCACCAGAGATCTTATGGGTTAACTGATAGTAGCCAAAACTCATAGCTTCTGATCAGTAGCTAACTGATTCAAGCTAACTGATCAATAACTGATCAATAACTGATTAGCTAACTGATCAATAGCTTTTATTTGCATTTATGCTTCCTAATGTTTTTAATTTATTTAAATTTATCCTATTGATTCACCACAAAAGCCCAAATGCAGGTCATTGGTCACCAAATATCTCGACGTGCAACGGTCTGCTTTATTTTGTATTAATAAAAAACTGTTTAAACTTGCTAATATGGGTTACTTGTTACTAATACTATGGGACGGTAATTATCAAACTTTATGCCGCTGATCATGCCGATCTATCTTTAGTTTACCGGTAATAAACAGCGTTTTGATATACATCTAAAACCTCATGTAATTTTAATTTAAAATTCTTTTCAGATTGGGTAATCTGAAGTGCCTCCAACGGAAGGTTATAAGGCATTTTCTTCTTCTTTCGTGCATGCCTCTGTGGTGTAAAGGTAGCACACAGTCCAATCGCAAACAATGTTAACTAAGTACAATTCAGTATTAAAAAAATCTAAAATATAAGAAAGATGGCAATGCAACACAAAAACATATAAGACCACCCAAGAAACGCATAAACACAGGAACATGAACACACAACAAAACCAAACCTAAAGAACAATGCCGACTGCCCGGCGATCCCTGTGAATGGATTTTACAATTAATTAATTAGTATATAAGGTATTTTCTCCCTCTTTTATCTCTCATTTCTCCCTACCCCCCTTCGGGGTCTAACGGTAGCACACTCGGCGCGTATTTGTGAGGTCCAGGTTCGAGTCTCGGCAAGGGTATTGCTTGTTTTTCATGTCTCCAGCATCAAAATAATCTAATAGCTCTACAAAGTCACCATAAAACTTAACGGGCATTTTCGGGCAGTGGTGACCGAAGCCTTGATGAGCTGGGTAAATGTAACTAGTTGGAAAATGTAGCAACTCAAAAGATCTTAAATTTAAAGCTGTGGAAAATTTACGCCATAAGCATAAAACGTAAATGAATTTTTAGCCACAGAAAAATTTACTGAGATTTAGAGCAAGTATTTCAATTCTTTGATCCGTAAACTGTAAGTTACTCTTGTGGCTCAGTATTAGTCCTTGGTATTCGCAGCCATTTCTTGGAATTCCCGTTTGCCAGATTTAAACTCATTTCAAGTGGCGAATGCAAATGATGCTTCTCTGTGCAACCCAGAGGAAATGTGTAGTGAAGAATGTTTAAAGCCCCCAAAAGCTCTTGTAAGTCTTCTAATAAGATTTATTTCCTTAAACGAATTTTAAAGATGGAGCCGATCTTCGCTTCATTAATATTCTGCTGTGTTTAAACGTCGTTTAGAAATTTTCAGTTGTAGTTTCAAATTTCTCGTCTGGCCAATTGCGTTACTTCAAACATAATTATTTCAATTCCGAAGGCGTTCTTAAAAAGCAATTCAATTCTAGTTTAAAGAACTTTAAATTAATAAAATGAATTAAAACAGAATAAAATTATTAAAGATAAATGATAAAATACGTGATCAATAGATAAATTTAATGCGGGAATAATAAGGAAAATAAGTCTGTATTAAGACTATAATAATAAAACCGAGAAATGATTAACGGTTAATATGGTATCACAAATAAAAAGAATTTTCATATTATGTATAAAAACCATTATTTTTAAGACTTTTTGAGGAAAGCGTAATTGGTTGACTTTATCCACATAATTTAAAAAAAAAGCCATTCCTTTTCTCCGCAAGAAATGCTAAATGTTCTTTGACATACATTTCACCATTAGCTACAGTGCTGAAAGTGTAGTGGTTCTGGACAATGAAAGATATGGATACACGTTTTAATAATTTGAGAGTTATTTTATTATTAATCATATTACATCTATATTATACAGATTCAAAGCATCCAATCTATTATTTTTAGAAATACTTTCAGCATTATTATAAGATGAAATATTTTGGTGTAAAATAGTTTTGTGTACTGCTTTCAATAATTGCTTGCAGTATATATGGCGCTCATGCGTCTTTCGTTCGTTCCGTTATCGGCATTGAGCAGATAACGGCGATTACAGCATTTTTACGAGATGTGTACTTACTTCGTAAATGCACGAGGCACGAACAGTCTTGTTTTGAGCTTCGTTTTCAACATGCGAAATAAAATCTTAGTCCAAGCGTGATCATTCATCTTTACCCGCACAGTGACTCAGGTAAGAAATATTTATGTTGATATGGAAGATACAAGGTCTTGTCTCTTTGTACTTGGCCGAGACAATACATTGTCTCTTGATATTCCAAAATATATTCTTCTTTGTGAAATAGGATATTGCAATAACAATAAGACTACAAATATTTCCAAAACATGCAAAAAAAGTGTAGGCGGAAAGTGTACACAAAGCAAAATCTACATATGTAGAAACTGTGACCGACAAATTGTAAACAATTAAGTGTTTTGTTATTTGACAATGCCTACAAATTCATTTATCTATTACAATTAAATATTGTTCAACATTTTTTTGTCATATTTTAAGAGTGAATAAAAAATGAAAGCCACAATAACCATTTTTTCTTATACACCAGTATTTTTGACTGGTTTCGGTAGAAATAAGTATATTTAAATAGCTGGTAAATTTAGTGTTAAACGTTATTTATGTTGTTCTTACTCCATGGTTCAGATTTTTATGCTTTCAGTTAATCTGCATGCAATAGTTCTGAAATTATCAATAATTTAAAAGTTAAGGTGTCCCTAGGCCTAACGAAGCCGCCATTCGTTTACAAAACTCTGACTAGAGTAGTAAATTAAGTGCACTAACTTCAGCGCCTTTTGCCTAGCAGGACCGAAAGTTAATTTTCAATTTTAGACCCCAAAATTTTTGTCTTACTGCCCGCTTGCCAAATTGCTTGTTTGTGGGTAGAAAACTAATTTTTTAAATTGTAAAAAAAAAATTTTAAACTGTTTTTAACTATATTTAAACTTTTAGCGTTTTCTGTGTTTTACAACTTTTAGTGAAGAGGTTTTGAGATTTTACAAATTTTTGCATTGCCACGAAGTCAGAACTGAACTAATTGAATGAGAAATAGATCGCTAACGAAATTCGAGCTTAAAAAATTGAAGTACATAAAGGAAAAATATGTATAATTTAATGTACCGTAAAAGAAAGTCATGTGGAGTCCACATCAGATATTTTATTAAGAAAAGCTTCCCTTCCTGGCCTTAGAGTATATTTTTATTTCTAATCTCCAAACCGGTTATGCAAAAGAAACTCTAAACTTGTTGTTTCAATACTTTTCGAATACAGGAATTTTTTGTAATAATTTTTCATTTATTTGACTGCCAGTAATAAGTTACAAAAACAAATACAAGCAAATGAACATATTAATGCAACATTTCTTCAGTCAGGGAATCATTTAAAGAATCAAAAGGATTACGTTACAATAAGTTACTGGTTTTTGTTTCCTTCAAGGTCATTTCCTGACGACGACAATGAACTCCAGTGCAAGTCGTTACACAGCTTAACGGGAAGAAAAAGTAACTGCGTTTCTATCGACTGCAACGTAATGCTTTGGTGATCAAATTTCAGAAACTTCTGCATCATTTATGATCAATAAAACCGAGAAAAAGGCTTGAAATACACGCGGATAAGCCCATAGGTCCAGAATCAAGTCTCGTAAGTCACGTGATAATAACGGAATCACCACGTAGTCTTTGTTTTACTGCGATGAGAGTGTCCTAGCAAAGAAAACGTATTACCAGGCGCCAGTAGTACTTTTGTGGCTAATCCTCGACCCAGAATAATGCAGAATCCATAAAAAGGGCAGTTTGGAGGAAGTGTGGCGATTTGGAATAAAGGCAGAGAAAATCACTCAGTAGAATAAGAATAGGTGCTTCAAACCTAATCGCTTTTGGAAATTTAATGCAGCTGATATTTGTAATTCACTTTTTTTTTTAAATAAAATTTTGCTAAAATCCGCTAACAAAATTAACTCTTTAGAATTTAACGCTTGCTACCTGTAGCTAAGTCAGAATTAATAAATGTGTAATAATTTTTGACAGCAAATTTGAGTAAGATTACTCAAGCAAGATTACTACAATCAACTTTTTAACAATTAAATAAATGGCTACTGCCTTTTCATGTAGCGCAAACGGGAGATAACCCAGAAGGGCTATTAGTCTCGAAACGCCATTTTGCGTCGAATCATAAAAAGCGTTGTATCACTTTTCAGATTATTGCCACCAAATATTATCACCCTGAGGTATATTTAAATAAATTAAATAATAAAGAATCTTCATGAGAGTATGTATGTATGTTTCTCGAAATGTGAATAAACAACGGTACCTAGAGCAGTCAAATTTTGAATAACATAATCCTACAGCCGAACACAGGCACCTGGAAAGTTGTATTGAAAATTATGAAGTAAATCTTAAACACTTATTTCCTTGAATAAATTCCAGAATGGGTTAAACGTGATTTAACTCGCAATGATAAACGAAAGCGTTATCCTTGTTATTGCGAAGCTTACATTCTCTAGATTGGCAACAAATCTACTATTCTGCTGTTTAAAATGTAAACAAGCAATGGCCGCCATGGTA
This sequence comes from Stegodyphus dumicola, assembly GCF_044657685.1. Taxonomy (NCBI): domain Eukaryota; kingdom Metazoa; phylum Arthropoda; class Arachnida; order Araneae; family Eresidae; genus Stegodyphus; species Stegodyphus dumicola. Next base: position 221,939,112 of record NC_140773.1, on the reverse strand, counting down.
AAAATTATTAGGCTTAGCGGCACTTAAGCAACTTTAAAATTGTTGATAATTCTAAAAATATTGCAGACAAATTTACGAATGGCATAAAAACCTTAACCGGAAGATACGAACAACATAATTCAATAATTTTAAAGCAAAAAATGCACAATTTACAAACATATAAGAATAAAAAACTGATGTCACTGAGCCGAGAGCCGATATATGCACATATTTACATATATATATACGTTTGGTGCGGCCTATTGCAACCAAAATACAAGGTGCACATCTACATGTTATAGCAGTCCTATGTATAAAGTTTCAACGTTCTGAGGCTACTCGTTTTTGAGTTATATGAGATACGTACGTACGTACAGACGCCACGAAAAATTCTTTTCAGATTTCATTTTAAATTCCTTTTACAATTTTTTTGGGAGGAAAGAGTCTTTTATCCTTTTCTTACGAACAGAAGTCACTCAAAAACATCTTTAAATCGCATTCGATAGCGGTGAAAATGGATATTTGCGTTGAAATATGATGCCTGAAACTTTTCGCGATTACAATACTTCCTTTTTACTTCATACAAGAAAGTAAAAAGTCAGCAATATCAAAGCCAGCAACACCGTAGGGAATGAAATATTTTTACCTCTGGCGTGCGAGACTGCCTATCGGAAATTCTAAAGACATGCTATTTTTAAATATTTTTAGTCTAAAGTGGCGTTAGCCCATATACTGTTGAAACGTATATGTGTCTGTAAAAGAAAAAAACCGCCCATTTGGGCGTAATATAAAATGTAAGAATTATCAGATTTTATTTATTTATTTATTTTTTATGCTTATTTTCCCGTTTCATTTAATACATCTTTCGTCAATTCCTGTAAGTTTCTCTATCACATATTTGTGAAACTCAAACTAATAGTAATCAAAACAGAATTTGCTCATTTCGAAAATTAACGATTTTGAATAACGTAGTCCTCCACCCGAGTATGAGCACCTAGAAGCCCAGGTTTGGAATTTATTGTTTGTTTTATATTTTGTAAAACTTCAACGAACTTTTGATTAACTTACTCAATGATTTCAAAGCGAGCAATGGCAACACTGTACAAAAAAAAAAAAAAAAAAAAAAAAAAAAAAAAAAAATTATCTTTAGGGCACTAGACTGGTTATCGGAAAATCGGAAATTCTAAAACTATGCTGTTTTGAAATATTTTTAGCCCTAAGGGACTTCAGCCTACGTATTTCTGAAACAGGTATTTGTGTAAATGAAAAAACAAAGCTCCTTTGAGTGTAATATAAAATGTGAATGCTTTTAATTTTTTTTTTGATTAATTTTAATTTCATATTGTATTTTTTCGTTCTAACACACACTGTTGCCCTTACGTGAGCCTTGATAAATACGAGGAACGTCTAAAGAATTGATGATAACTTAGAAGCGTAGATTTTCCCGCATAACTGATTTAAAAACATATATTGTTATTCTTAATAAATCAAAGTATATTATTAAAAATCAAATTTGAAGAGAAATACTTTAAAATAAAATTTTAAAAATAAACAAAAAGCTACCTTATGCTGCAGTATTAAAAATCATCACGAATTTAAGTTTCCTTTTTGCGTTGTTTAATTAAAAATACTTCGTAAATTTCTTTTAGCTAATATTGCAAATACATTTACTAAAACACGTAAAGTTCGGTGTTAAGCTAGATATATTTTAGCTAAGTAATAATCTTATTATGAAACTAAAATTAGTAATCACTTAATAAAATCAGTCACTTGTAACAGTTACAAGATTCGTCAGTTATGTATTTAGTTTATTCCGTTCTTTTGATTTGCTTATAAACAAAGCCGTTTTAATTTAGGTTAAAATAACACACCGAGCAAATATTAATTTAGATTTCAAACAACAAAAATCAGTGTTATATTTTTAAATTTTTAGACTACCAGTTTCGATGGTTTTACCAAACCGTCATCCTCACCTACAAAAATGTAAATAAACGAAAGAAGATATAGCGAACAGAGAAGATAAGAATGGTTAGACAGGAGTTAAGTTCCTGGCGCCATCTATTGATGAAACATAATAACTTAAACATAATTTCCTTAAAGGCTGAAGGTAAAGATGAATTGGAATTAGGGTTGTTAACTAGAACAGAATGATATTTTTTTATGAGAAACGCCTCTAGAAAATCAATCTAATTCACCAACGGAAGGTGTTTTAGGAGTAATGCTGGCTGCAGAAAATGAAAAGTGCGATTTTCCGACCGTCGGTGTTGGCGAACAGAGGACTTCTTTGTTTTCTTTTTCGTAACATATGCCTCATGATCTATAAAGCGAAAATTTAAGGCTCTTAAGTCCAGCCATTCTTATCTTATCTTATTTTATCTTTTCTCTATATCTTATTTCGTTCATTTGCAGTTTGACAGCTGTGGTTCAAGGTTCGGTAAAACCATCGAAACTAGTAATGTGAAAATTTCCCAATATAACCCTGAGTTTTGTTGTTTGACTTCTAAATTAATAAAGTCTTTTTACAAGTTGATAGTACTGAAATTAAAGTTTGAGAGTCATATTCTAAGGTTTCTCAAAAGCGAGGAAATAACATATACTCTGAAGAGCCAAAACATTTTAACTACTAAATAACTCTTTGCCTACTAAATGATTCTTTGCGTCACCTTTTGCTAGCACGGCAGTTTTAGGAAATTTTCAGATCTAGAGCCAAACTGATGGTCAGTTTGGAGAATAGGATAATTCTGCATATTAAAATATGAATAACACGTGCATTGTTTTCTAGACAGTAAAAAAGATAATTAAATTCCTCAAATGTTCACCCTCAGCCTGAAGTGAGAAACTATATGTTTCCAATAACTGACGTATTGTTTGCGCGTGACAAACATAGTATATATGCAACAATATTTCCAACATCAGAATCGAAAAGGTTAAAAAAATATAGTACTTTTTTATACTTCGGTACAGTGAAAAATATAGTATTTATTTTCTCGCATGAGGCAGTGCTGCGCCTGGGGAATCTTTTTCTTCTTTATTTACGTCCCCGAGAAAGCTCTGGCCGTTTTTTATTTCTATTTCTTTTCCCACTATTTTATTTCAGCATTCCGTATTTCTCTCTCGCACGAAATATTTGCAATTTTCCAAAGCTTTAATTTTTTTCGTAGTTTCCAACACTTGGTTTTGAAGTGTATCGGAGTAGTGTCACTCTGACTGCTCGAGTTTTGAATTTTCAATTGTTGTGGAAATATATTTCTACTCGCGATTTAAATAGGTGTAAATTATATTTCCTTTATACATTAGTCTTCAGACTAACGTATATGCTGATCGTTAGCCCAAAAGAGCTTATGAGTCTCGAAAAGCGATTTTGCGTCCAATCACTATAAACGGCCTTATCACTTTTCAAACTGTTGCCACCGAATATTATCGCTCTGTATTATATTTACAGAAATCAAGTAATGAAGAATCTGCATGAATGTATGTATTTTTATCGCACTAAGAAAAAACAACGCTACCTAGATACATCAAATTCTGAATAGCATAGTCCTCCACCCGAATATAGGCAGAAATGTCTTTCAGAGGTAAAACGTAATTACAAACAGCGTCACAAGAGGGCGTTTTGCTTTGAAAACCTGTAATAAAAATGTAAATTTTTGTCTACGTCATGCAGCAGCTGATATAAAACCTAAAAACTTCGCGGAGACTTTTTTTAATGTGTTCGTTGTTCACAATGACGATAAGTTTAAGAGATTGCACTTTGTTACCAAAACAGCCGGCACTTTCGTAATGTGTCGCCTCCCCGATCCGCAGACTTCAATACATGTGATTTTCGGCGCAGGGGACATTTGCAACATCTGGTAAATCGTGACAATCCAAGAACTCTACCTGATCTTAAAGCCAGGATTTCACGCCCCGTTCTGAACATATCCCAGCATACACTTCGGTTAGTTGTGGACATGCCACCATCTAATGATTTCAGATGGCAGCTGAAATTATTGCCATCTTGTGAAACATACTTTTATTTTCTAACAAAGTTTGTAAAATTTTAAACTATTGTAAATATGTGGCTAAATGTACAGTTTATTAATATAATGCCCTCTAGTTACGCTATTTGTAACTACTTTTTTCTCGCTTAAGGACATTCTCAACCCTTCGTCAAGTACGCCACAAAATTGCATAATTTTATGTTCACTGGTTTCGCTTGTAGACGATAATAAGGGAAACCATACAAGATATATACAATAATTTTGATGTGTAAGGTGATGGCAGAGTGGCAAGACGAGACGAAGATGACGAAACTAGATTCCGACAAATCACCAATATTTATTTTCACACATATCCAATTAATTTGGCAGACACTTATTCAATCATAATTAAATATGATAAATTTCTTTGCACATTGATTTTTTTCAAAAGAAATGACGTAGGCATTTGGGAAGCGAAGTAGCGCGGGGATGAGAGAGCAACACTTAGGAAAAGGAATGTAACGACGTAGTTTATTGTGTCAAGAGTATTTATACTAAGTCTGATGTAATTGTAGAGACAAGCTAATTGGTTAATTCTAAGTTGTTATACAATCATAGAAGGATCTCGAATTTGAGAAAACAGATATGAATTTAGGGAGAGAGCACAAAATCTAGTAACGTTAATTTTGAGGTCGCCGATTATTATCTAAAGCGGCTATCGTATTTCCTTATATTTTACATATATGTTAAGCAACATCGATGAGATATCCATAAATTTCTGAAAAAAAGGTTTCCGCTTCTGCCAACTTTGCAAAAATGTTTCTCAAAATCCACGCGAATATAAGCGATTTATATTTTGGCCTAATTTAAAATTTTATACAAGGCGTGTTTCTCTTCCCATTTGGTATTTTTCGTGGTTAAAGGGCATTTGATGACACAAAAATCTCCCATTTACAGTCTCATCCTTATCCACATATACAGTAAACAAAGTTAGAGAGATGGCATGCATTTCAGCACACAGAAAAGAGGTCACGCTCCGTCGTGCGCTTATTTAGCCAATGGTAGGATCAAAGCGCCTTAACACCGATATTAGCCAGGAATATGCAAGTTCGTCTACCCCGTTTACACTTTTTGTTTATCATTATTCTTCCTACGCTTGTAGACCTAAATAGTCGTATTATTAGCTTAACATCAATCTTGAGTTTGGAAAGCCAAACTGGAGATCGCCGCGTTTATATGGACTTCAGCCGAAGAAAAGATATTGACGTCACACAAGATTGGTTTGATTATTAGGGCGTGATCTCGAGGTTAGGGTTTAGCCGAATGAGCTCGAGGTTAGCTTGTACGGTTGATGCTTGTCGAGCCAAGCGTCATGCAAAAATGCATGGAATTAAAAAGAATTATAAAATTGTAATGCTAATGATGTATGTATTACTATCATCTGAAATGTCTGTAGTAATATATTTTGTGCATTTGTAATATTTGTTTTAATTTGACATCATGATAAGAATTATCGTATTAGTGTGAAATGTTGTGAAAATGGTTAAAATTTACATAAGATATAAAATAAGTGAAGAAAATAATGTCACGTGATAAGTTTTTCATTTTAAATAAGATTAAGGTACAATAGCAGTTATTAGGTAATATGTTGTGAAAAAATCTTCAAAGTCATTTTTCTCAAAACATGATTTTTCATTATTGTACACATCATATCAATTGAAAGACTCAATATGTTCTTATGAAAGTTGTTTCAAAGGTACTATACTTTATTTGCTACAACCTGAACTTAAAATTTGCAGTTTTCATCTATATTTTATTATTTTGCTGCGCCCTCAAAGTTTTATAAACTGTCCTATTTTTAATAATATAATACGTGACTATACTAAATATATTACAAATGAAAATATTTTGAATAAACCTGTAATTTAAGAATAATCTTGTGGGCCAGCAGATATTACATTTTCACATGTCGTAAAATGTTATATAGTTTTCAGCATTATTAAATATATTTTTTTCATATTTTATATGCTTAGTCACATTTTCAGATATTTCATTTGTCTTCAGTAAAAAATTATTTGTTTCCCGTTTATATATTTTGAGATATAGTAGTTTGAAATGGCTCAATTTTCTCGACGTTTTAGCCTTTTAAGGGAGGTATGACCCCTTAACGGTTGTTTATAGCTTTCACACAACGCTAAAATTCTAAGCCGTTCTTTTATAAATTCCACAATGCGTGACTGGGATTTTTCTAACAAAGATGATGTACAGATCTTGACCTAGTGTATGCTACTATTGATTCTCATTTTAGCTCTAAAGTTTTCTTTTCTTCTCTTTTCTTCCATTTAATATTCTTTATTTTATCAGAGTTAACATGGGGTGCAGAAAACATTTATTTTTGCATTCCTATATTAGATCTGATTTGGCTAACAAACAAAAGCAAATGAAACGTATCTGGTTTTAAATAGCTGACAAGAGAAATGTAGTTCTATGAATTGGAAAGAATCACAGTAATGTTTAGAGGAATCTAACATCTAGAAATATGTTATAGATTATGCACTAATATTCAGAAAATTAACGTAATCGAATGAGATGAAATAAAATGAGCATTTCCTGATCTAGTTAAGAAATATTTTTCAATCAAGATCTTTTATCGAGGAAGTTACAGCCTCAATTTGGAACCAAATATTCAACTTGAAGTATTCTTTTCGCGAGAGTTATAAGGATAGTTAGTTAGTTAGTTTTAAGCACTGGCCCACAGCCCACCTAGTAGGCGAAGCCTACCATCTGGTTGTACAGACATTAGGTATTTTTGGAGCAAGAGAGATGAAAACTTAGCATCTGCTTTCGCCGGGAATCAAACCTCGGACCTCTGAAATACCGGCTCAGTGTGCTGACCACTACACCACGAAGGCACGCTAGGAAGGCAGGAGAAATACCTTATATGGTTATGAGGGGACAGCCCAATCCAACAACAAACTAACGTTAAATAACCGAACAGAACAAAATAAATGGTTAAATAACGGAACAGAACAAAATAAATGGTTAAATAACGGAACAGAAAAAAAAAATGGTTAAATAACGGAACATAACAAACTTAACAGCTGGTGATAAGTTCAAATCATACAATTGAACAAAACGAACATAAGAAACTCAGAAGAAAAAAAACGAGTTATAAAAGAAATAAAATCCTAACACGCAAAACAAATACATACATTCCAAACACTCTCGGTGAAATCAGTTGTAAGGATTATGGTAATTTTATTAACAGTTAAATTTTGAGTTAAACTTCCTCTCCTGTCGATTCTTAACTTCAACTTACCACTTCCGGCCAGAACGTAGTTTTAGAATCACCAAGTTCTTCGGTCTTAGTGAGAGAGATAACAGATATTCTGGATAGCACGCTTCCGCCGTTTTAGGCTACTTTCTCGTAAGCTATTATTACGCTCGGCCGTACTTTAAGGCCCTTGATAGCTTCGAAATCGATTAGCGGCCAATTTTGTTAGAATCTTGATAGCTTCGACTCTAGTTAAGATTAGTTTAGTTTAATGCTTAGTCTCTTAAGTTCAAGTCCAAGTGTCGGCTTTATCGTACTACTCCAAGACGGAGTTTTGTTAAACTTTAGTTGGAATAATAAAGGCTTGCCCTTCTATCTTGTTGTTTCCTGTCACACGAACTCAAGCGATTATTCGCTTATCATTTCTTAAGATTCTTCACTTCCAGCAGTAACTTAGAATTACAAAGTGAGGAACTGTACACAGTATATAGAGGAATCGTTTCCATTTCTAGGTTCTATCCTAAATTATAAACCTCTATAAATTTTATTTTCAATTACTGTTATTCAAATTTTCTTTATAGTTTCAAAAGTCATATTAAATTTATAAGTTTGTAGAGATATTAGGTATTTTGTTTGAAAGCAGGAGAGATGAAAAATGAGCAATGACCTCGCCGGGACTCGAACCACGGACTTCTCGAGTATGCGTCGAGTGTGCTGACCATTCCACCACGAAGGCATGCTAAGAAGGCAGGAGAAATACCTTATATACTCCCCTTTTTAAAGGGCGACTGGGCATTAGAGGACCCAGTCGCCACCAAATCCTGGTGGTGGAGAATCATCATCCACTACCTTTTTTTAGTTCGGGCGTATTGCATTTCCTTGCGAGCGTTTATATGGCAAAAATAGTTTGCACTTCCAGCCAGCAAGTTTGTATCTCGACTTCTCGGTTTTAATATTTCCCAGTTAAGAGAAACCTGATAGTTTGTCATACCCGAATTAACAATAGTGCAGAATATCTCGTAATATGATCGACTGGATATTGTACACCTCCCCAGTGTCTTTTCAGCGTAAGTTATTAGCACATTCAGCTGGCAATTTGAAGATCCGTAGCTTGAAAACCTCCGTTCAACAATTACTTGCTTCTGTGAGAGGAAGCAAGGAAACCGTGATAAGATAGCAAGGAATTTTGAGACACCAGCTCTCACAATTCCTTGCTTCTGTGAGAGGAAGCAAGGAATTGTGAGAGCTGATGTGTCGAAATTCCTTGCTTTCTTATCACGGCTTCCTGCCGTAAAAGTTAATGGTTACTGCAGATTTTAACATTAACATTATGATAGATGATAATTCGGATATGATGTATTATCGAGATTTCCTGTTATAAGTAACTACGCAATGTTAAAGCCATGTAAGCATGAAAAAAATAGCTAAATAATTTATATCTGTCATTTTATTTTACTGGTAGTGGCTGTTTTTCATTTCATTTCAGTTTTCAGCTGTCCGATGTTTCAAACTCCACACTTCTTCGCATAATCTAGATTCCCTTTTTATATATTTTGTACAGTCACAGGCTATTTTAAAGGAAGTGATGTGAAAAATGGGCAATGCCCTCCGCTGGATTCCTACCTGGAACTCGCGAATAGGCGCCGAGTATGCTACCATTACACCACGAAGGCGTGTGGAAGGAGGGAGAAAATACATTACGTACTTCCCCTTTTAAAAAGCGACTGGGGATGAGGAGATCCAATCGCCAGATCCTGGTGGTGATGAAATATTGTCACCACCTTTTTAGTTCGGGCGCCACTGTAGAGTCATTATGCTATTTTAAAGCAGGAGATGTGAAAAATGTGCATTTCCCTCGCCGGGACTCGCACCATTTGTGGAGTCTTTTAGAATTTTTCGATCCAGAAAACTGAAGAAATCCGCACTGTCTTCGCCGGGACTCGAACCCTGGACCTCTCGAATAAGCCCCGAGTGTACTACCGTTACACGACGAACGCATGCTGAAAGAAGACTGAAAATACCTTATAATTTATATGCATTGCATTTCTATGAGAACACTTTTAAATTTTACAACTCTTTCTATATCCATCTCTTTATAAACTGTTTCACTTTTGCTTAATAGACAATAATTTATTTCTCCTCAATTCTGTATATTGTTGCCATCGATTTTATGTATAATTTTTTTATAGATTCTGAACAACAAAGTTTTATCGATTCTGATGACGCCAACGAAAAAGAACTTGGAATAGCATCTAAGAATAGTCACGCTGGACTGAAACATAAAATTCGGATTTAAATCTCTAAAAACTCTCATTTTTTCCAAAAGCATGCTAAAAAAATAAATCTTAAAAGATTAAACCGGCGTCACAGCTTGACCCTTCAAAATAAATTCTAGTCAGCGATTCTTCTAGTTATATATTATTTTGCCTAATCTCGACAAAACTCATGTTTGTGGGTGGAGAAAACATAAGCATGGCGACCGATTGTCTGTCTCTCGACGCATGCGCAGCGACGTCTGGTCTGAAGTTATTTTTCTTTTTAATGTCCTAAAGGCTTTGTTGGTACAGACGGCTCCACGAACCAGAAGGAAGCGCTGACTGTGTTTGCTCCAAGACCTTTAGAACGCCTAAGTTTTAGTAAAAATCGTTTGTAATTGGCCGCAGAGTTACGAAACTCATTGCTTATCGATTTTACTGGCTAAAAAGAGCAAACATTTGTGAAATATCTCTGTTGTTAGCTTCGTGAGAGAGTGGTGGTTGACATGACCAAGATTAAAATGTCAGACATTTATCAGCGAACTAACAGTTGGTATATTAAAATTATAGAATAACTATTATTGTAACTTCATATAAGCATTAAGCAAGATATATAGTAAATCCTTTTTAGCAGGATTGTTTTGGAACTGTAGAACAAAATCCTTCAGTAAATGTTCTTTCACAACGACGCAACGCTATACGATTAGTCTATTCTGGAGAACTGTCAAACCCACGCACAATTTCGTTATATCATATTGTTGTTGCTGATGTTCACTTGCCTGACGTATAATCAGCCCACGCCATAAAATTCCTCGTGTCAAGATTACGCCTGTCGTTGGCAACTGCCTCGAGCACCTTACAGGTTACAGTGCGATTTAGCTCACTTCTATCCCCAATTTTGATTGAGAGCTTCCCCCACGGGGACGGGTCAGAGGTTTCCCTACTCCTCTTCGCCCTACCTCCAACCACTCGAGAGGACTTTCAGCTCGCCGCATATTTAGAATGCCCCTATGCCGACCGGACACAATACAGTGAAAGACATCAATGTCTTCTCCGGGATTCGAACCCTTGCCCTTCGGCACGGCAATCAGCGACACTAACCACTATACCGGTTGGGCGGCACGGCTAACCGTTTTTGAGTTATGCCATACATTATACTGTACGTACACACACACACACATATATATATATACACACATATATGTACCTACAGTTGTCACGAAAAATCCCTTTTGGATTGGTTTTGAAACCCGTGTTCGAAAAAAGAGTCTTTTATTTTGTCCATACGTACAGACATCATGCAAAAAAATCGTCCAAATGGAATCGGGAACTGACAAGATGGCTAGGTACGTCGAAATATGATGTTCGAATTTTTATGCCTTTACAACTATACCTTTACTTCGCATAAGGATTTTGTTTTTCTTTGCAATGGCGGGCATTTCCCTGTAACGGCATTAGCCACTCCTAACGCCAGAAGTGGTTGCCATTTTATTGTGGAGGCACCTAATAGACGGCCAACATTACCTCCTATGAAGAGACAGACAATTTTGCATCCATGCCTTCTCCGAGATTCGAACCCGGGCCTTTCGGTATGGCAGTTAGGCTTCCCTAACCACTATACCGTCCGGGCGGCTAAAATAAGTAAAAATACTTATATTTCATTTGCTCAAACACTTCTTTCGCTTTATCCACTCTAAAAGTAATCTCATTTGTCCAAAGCATTTGATAGCTATACTTCCTTCTGAAGGAGTCTCAGCAATGGGTTTTAAAATATAAGAAACTGTTATAACTATTTACAGTTATATCTCTTGTGGAAAGAAATTGAAACAGTCCAGAGATTGAATCATAACACATGTGACAATTTTGACCTCTCGCGAATCCATTTGAACGGTGTTTTTGCCTGACGTCTGAATATACGGGCGGAATAAGTCTTTCCCTCAAAAGGCATGAATGTCTTTTCCCTTAAATGGATTAAAAAGAGATTTTTTCTGTACGTATGTAAGTACGTATGTATTTATCTCGCATAACTCAAAAACGAGTAACCTAAGAACGTTGAAATTTTGTATATGGGAAAACCATGTAGACATATAGTTGTTTTGAATGCGATCGGCGCAAAAAAATTTTGTAAATATGTAAGTATACACTGGTGTGCAAAAATTAAGGACGAGACGGTTTTTTCAATATAACTTTGTACAAAAGCTTTCCAAATCAACGCATTTAATACCGTAAGATCCCCAATACGTAAGGACATGAGTAATGTAAGCAACACTTACTAAAAGAGAAATCAGAGGGATAAAAAGAAGCTTTATTGAAAAAGTAGCATGGAGCGCAATGCGACTGAAGGCCGAAACATCCCTGTGATGGGTGTCCAGCAAGAAACATCCGGTCTTTAATAGGGGATATGATCTCCCCTGACTGCTAGGCAGGTTTCACAGCGTCTGCCCATGCTGAGAATGAGGGTGTCAATGAGTTGTTGAGGCATTGCTGCCCATTCGTCTTGCAGCACCAATCGAAGCTCCGGAATCGTTACTGATGGTAAGGTACGAGCTGCCAAGCGTCTGCCTAGAAAATCCCATACATGCTCGATGGGATTGAGATCCGGAGATCGTGCCGGCCAATTCATACGTTCAATATCCTCACTCTCTAAGAGCTATTCGGCAGCTACTGTGCAATGACATGGTGCATTGTCATCCATAAAAAGGAACTGCGGACCCATAGCGCCTCTAAAAAGACGCACATATGGAAGAAGAATCTCGTTACAATAACGGGTCCTGTTGATTGAACCTGCGTCGAAGATGTGAAAGTCTGTACGACTACCAAGCATGATGCTTCCCCAAACGAGAACACCGCCACCTCCATACTTGTCCCTTTCAATGATGTTCGAGGGATGATTGCGGCTTCCCCGCTCACTCCAGATGAGTATGCGATGAGAATCGCTACTCAGACTGAATCTTCTCTCATCTGTAAAGAGTACTCGTCCCCATTCATCGTCTCTCCAATCCCGGTTTCCCGGCACCACAGAGAACGCCTTCTCCGATGGGCAGGCGTTAGAGGTTAACACCGTACAGGGCGTCGTGCAAACAGACCACCATCGTGCAGTCTTCTGGCCACGGTAAAACGCGATATCGGTCGTCCAGTCGCCTGTGTCGGGTGTCTAGCGATTTCTCCCGCTGTCTGCCGTCTGTTTCTTCTGACCTGTAATGCAATATACCGGTCATCTGCGGGTGTGGTTCCTCGTGGACGACCACTACTAAACACCCGGATAGCTGTTTCTGTAGTTTGAAATTGTCTCCAAAGTCGTGAAACGATGCTGTGAGCAATTCCGAACTCTGCAGCCACACTTGTCACACTGCGGCCTTCCTCCAACTTCCCAATGATTCGACCTCGAGTAAAAGTATCCAGATGTCGTCTAACAGATGGATTATTCGCCATTTCTCGCTGAGGCAGCAACTCGGTGTGATTTTAACTGCTATACGGCGTGCAATCTCTTTGCCAGAAATACTGATCTTACACCGACAACATGCTTTATACTACTCAGACACTCCCCCATTACGTCTACCTGCATATCTGCGCATGTGCTACCGTACATTTATATCTCGTTATTTTATCGTTATTTAATCTCCTGATTGGTCTTTCTGTCCGCTCTGCCTCTTCGTTCAGCTGATATGCTAATTTTTCGAATTCGTCCTTAATTTTTGCACACCAGTGTATGTACACACTCTATTACTCGGATCGGTGATGGGAGATTTGTTATGCTTATACGTTCGTAAATTGTGCATTTTTGGTTTACATTGATTGAATTTTGTTCTTCTTAGGTTCCGGTTGAGAATTGTTTTGCCCTTAATTAATCTGCATGCATTAGTTTTAAAATTATCAGCAATTTTAAGCTTGTTTAAATGTGACTAAGCCTAACGGAGCAGCCATTTGTTTACATTTGAAACTTAGCAGAGTTGTGAATTCAGTCAGTTTCAGAGCTTTCAGTGTCTTTATGCTGAGTGGACCAAAAGTAATGTTTCAGTTATGCGCACCGAAATCTGCCTTCTTTCCCGCTGGCCGAATTGTTTGTTTTTGCATAGAAACTCTAATTTTAATTAGAAATGTTTTTTGTTTTTAACTCTTTTAAGTGTATTTGGTGTTTCGTGTTTTCTGTATTTTACAATTTTTATTGAAGATGTTTTGAGTTTCTACGTGTTTTTGCTTTGACTCGAAGTAAGAACTGAATTAACTGAATGAGAAATATACCTCTAATGAAATTCGAGGAAATAAAAAAAAATTAAATGAAATGCAGCAAACAAATTCTATGATATACTAGGCCGTACATGGAAGCCATGTGGTATTCACGACAGTTTTAGTAATTATAAAGGAAAAAATGAAAAGTGAAAAAGTGATACTCACAGAATGTAACAAAATGCCATTCATGTCAAACTGAAGCAGCAAAAAACAATTCTCATTTAAAAGGTTTCTGTAAACAAAACAAAAGGAAACTACCACGAGAAAGTTTTGCAAATATTTAAAAGTAAATATAATTAGATGGAAACGAATGAAAACGAACTAAATTAAAATCTGAAATATTTGTAGCAATTAGAAGCCATCTTTTCTGCTGTACTCGACAGAATCTGCTTCTCGAAAATATAACTGAAAGCAATTGTATTCACATTTTTACAATGTGGAAAGGAAAGTTTATTTTTCCAGTTCACTAATGACTAAGAAAGTGGACAAACATATGAAATTAAATATCGCCGGGATTTCCAAGGATTATTTGTATATAATAAGAATAATGTTTATTTAGGAATTTTAATTACATTCCTGGTATATGACATTATTTACCGCACTTGGAATTCTTAAATTATCTAAACCAAGAAACAGCGACATGAGAGAGAACTGAATTCGTAAGTACTGCTTGACATTTACCAGTAATAAACTGTAAATAGTTTGTTTTTTACAAGGTCTTTAAATAAATTAGCTTCGAAAATGTATTTGAACTTTTATTTACTTTCCTAAGTTTTGGTAACTTAAAAATTTTAAGCCATAGTTTCATAAATAGATCTAATTTTAATCACATTTATTCAAAAATTATCATTTCGTTTTATGTGCTTATAGAAATTAAAGGAAGTATTATAAACGCGAAATTTCAGGTAACGTATTTCGAAGAAAATATTGGTTTTGACCGCTCTCGAATCCATTTGAACCATTTTCTGTGTGACATTTGTATGTACGGACAGAGTACAGCAATCATTTTCTCAGTTCCTCGCCCAGTTTTAAAGGAGAGCACCCTGAGGGAGCAGGTAGGAGGGTCTACCAACCTCTCGAAAAGACTTTCGGCTCGCCGCATATTTAGAGTATCTCCATGCCGCACGGAAACTATGCATTTACAAACATCCACGTCTTCTACGGAATTCTAACCCAGGCCATTCGGCACAGCAGTCAGCGAAGCAATATTGAAATGAAAAAGCTTAGTATGTGTATGGAACATGACACTTGAAAAAATATTCCTTTCGAGATATCCAAGCCTCCTTCGGGATTCGTACCCGGGCCTTTCGGAACGGCAGTAAGCGACGCTAACCACCATATTGTTTGTGCGGCAATGCTTTTGTTTATAACATTAACCGTCGCTTAATACTTTTTTTATCGCTTTAAATATTTGCACCTTAAAAGTTTATTTAAAGCCTTTCCCATTTTAAATTTTAATGTTTCTTCGATCTTGTATTTAGTACCGTGAAAATGCGAATTTGTCTTAACTTAAAATTTAAAAGGTGTCTTTTTCATCCCCTTTTTTTATTTCTGTGAAACCTTTCCTTTCTACTTTATGTGATTTAGAAACTAAAAGATAAAAAGTTCACGTTTTACTACTTGGAACTTTAACTGATGCGCAGTCAATCTCACTTTACGAGCGTTCGCTGAAAATTCGAAGCTCCTTTTCTGGTTAACGGGAAATATTTCGAAGACTTCTGTTTTTGTTTTACATAAGAATGAAAAGAGGGAGTGTCATTCATCTTTTATTACGTTAAATGACTTCTTAAAAGTATGAGTTTAATTTTGAAACAGCCTACAAGTTTACGGCGATTTTACGGAATATTTAAATTATCTTACTTTAAACTTTTCATATCAATCGCAGCTTAGAACAACCTGCATTCCTGATGCACTGAATGTAAACCTAGACTTCCAAGCAGGTACAGAAACTGGGAACACAACTAAGGGTATAAATAACGATCAAATATTAGAAGAGAATCTTCGTTTCCTTCATTATACACTGCAGATCCTTATCTCCTAATTCTGAATCTCCTATGACTCAGTTTAATGCACCAGCGCTACAGCTATCTTCCATAAATCTTAGAATAATCGAACTTTTGTAAATTCTGGAAAGCGAAACTGCGTTGTAAATGTATAACTTGCATTCCATGTACAGATATGTGTGTCGACTTAAGAGACGGTCTGCATTATGTATTCAAGTGCGCGCTAACAAAAGATTTCCACATTAGTCATCCATTACAAATAACTCAGAAATATAGAACTATAACGAAAGATTTTCGCCAATCAACGTTCTTAATAAAGTTAGAAAAAAAGACGTCAAAGCCGTACCTTTAGTGCGGGTAGTAATCACCACCCAAATGTTTGATTTTCTGCTAACGTTTTGGTAGTTTCTCAAAGCTTCGATCCATAAACTTGGTGGCCGCGAATCCAAAAACAGATCAACCGGAATATCGGACGTCCTGTGCATAATAGAAGACAGCACCTGCAAGATGTAGTTGCAGGTGTGAAAAAGTAGAGGTCCGAAAGAACGATGTCGGGTCTATATGGTGGGTGTGGCAAAAGATCCCATTCGAGTCCGTAAAGAGTCCAGATGGTGAATGCAGACATATGTGGTCTTGCATTATCTTGATGCAACATTACCTATAGCTGCTTACAATATTGCTCTATAGCTGCTTTCTATCCCCCCGTAAAGTGTTGATCACATGTTGAGGATCCCCATGTAGATTTTAAAAGGAACCTGGTTCAATATATGGCTCAATAAAAATATTTTCGGGAACTTTTGGAGGTGCTGAAGCTTTTACATAAATTAATGGCAACTGTTTGTTTTATGCCATTTCGGCTTACGCACGGATCAATTACTGTATTAGATTTTGAAGTATTGCTGAAGCGGTAACTCATTTATATGGATTGGTTGCATTGGGACTTACGAACATTCTGGTGCATTAGAAATCCTATTATCCGAATCCATTGGGACATGACCCCTTTCGGATAAATGGATTTTTCCGAAGAAAGAGTGTAGGCCCACCAGCGGCCGAGCGGTAAAGACACTGGTAGTTCGGTCCGAGGTTCGAATCCCGCGAACGGGCTGGCTGCATGGGCGTTTTCGTAGTTTTCTCCATGTGTAACGTGTATACGAGCCAGTTTCCCTTAGAAAGTCCTCCACGAAGGCATCCCTCCCTTTAGGCAGAAAGCCCTCGTGTGCTTTGCCACAATTAAATAATCCAAATAATCCAAATCCGAAGAAAGGGTCTACGCATACTTAATTAATTACTGTATTGTACGTTGAAAAAAAAAAAAAAAACTATTTTTAAAGAAAAAGAGGTTTTAGTTAATTAAAATGGAAAGGTAACACTTTTACGTATATAGCGTGTAAGATATTTTTCCCGCTTCTTAGCGTGCCTTCGTTGTATATTGGTATGCGCGCTGGGCGCGTATTCCACAGGTCCGTGGTTCGATTCTCGGCGAAGGCCTTGCTGATTTTTCTTCATCTTTCCTGCTGTATTTTTGAAGAAGTACAGCTACAACTGTACCGTACTTAGAAGTGCTAAAAGTCATTGCTTGCTGAACATCTTGGTCAAGGAGAAGACCGGCAAACGCGTCACTAGCTGATTGTTCCTTGTCTGCTTCAAAATTAAGGACATCTTTTCTCGCATTCTTTCTCGCAGTTTCAATAAGTTCATCATAATTTAGAATTTGAAACTCAGGGTTTGACGAATCACAGACCATCCATTCTGCTGTATCCTTAGTACTATCTTCTGAACATCCAGGAATTTTGAAAAGAATGTTTCTTAATTCGTCAAGTGATACATCATCCTCATCTTCTCCTGTCTCTTCCCTTTCCTTTTCTTGAGCTTCTTTTTCCTTTTTCTCCTTTTCCTTCTCTTCTTCAGTTGATTCTGATAACCAGCGATTCGGATAGTCGGAGTTCGGATAGTTGGAGTTGTACTGTAGTTTGCAAATAGAGTTGCTATAAAACAACAAATACTTCGATGCTATGTTTTGGTTTCCAGCGAAAAAATTAACCCTCTTTTACCAAATCGTGAAAGAGTTCCATTTAGGGTCTGAGTTTTGAAAAATATCTTTGAGATTCAAGGATAAAATAACGGCATGAAGCTTTAAATAACCGGAAACAAAATTCATATTGAAGTTATTCTTCTTGTCTGCTCGTGTCGCCATCTAGCGTCAAGACTGGTAGAGAGACATACATTAAAACAGAATCTCTGTCCAGCGATTTTGAACTGCGCTACGGAAAATCTTCTGTAATAGATTGACTAAAATAATTGTCAATACCAAACTTTTCTCAACAAGTACAAATATATAGGGAATGTATAAAAACTAACCAAAATGTAGGTCTGAACGCTTTCGATCAATTTGGTGAAGAATAACTAATGCCAAGAATTATTATTACTCCTCAGCTCTCTCTTTATCTCTCAGATTTTTTAAATGTTAAATACAATTCAAATTGATTTTGATATTTGAATTTATTCAAACACAATACTATTATTAACTCAAAATGAGAAAAAACGAAAAGAAATTCTGAACTGCTTGGAATGGCCAAAAATAATTCCAAAGTTTTTTTAAAGAATTATAATTAGTGTCAGAAGTCGGCGTTAACTTTATAATTTGGAGGCAAATAGACTACTATCTGCATGGATCGACGAAATTCCCTCCGTTCAGATAAACTTTGTTTTTTCGTTGCGTTAGGTTAATTGATTAAGGCGAGCAAAGCAAGTAATGGGAAGGGATGCCATGGTGGAGGTCTTTTTAAGAGAAATTGGTTCGTTTACAAGTTACATACGGAAGAAGTCAATCATGTAGTTTACCAGTTTGCCGGGATTCAAAACCAGGTCACACTACTAGTGTCCAGCTCTTTTTACCGCTCGTCCGTTCATGAGACCTTTGATTTTAAAAATTCCGAATAAAGAAAGTGTTGGAAAATGTTTTTATTGACGGGAAGTAATTATCAATGCGAAAAAAAGACGGTTATAAGCTCTTTATTTTAAAAAGAAACACAAGGGCTTATTTCTAAAGGTAATTCACGCCTGCAGGCTGAGCAGATTCAATTAAGTGACTGATTGGTGTTGGTGTCCGTTCGAAAAACTTATTTACAATCAAGTTTTGATCGTAAATTGCAAATAATGATTCTCTAACTTGTCAGAATTGATTCTTGTGGACTATTCTCCATTCCTTGAAATTTTACGTTAAGGGATGTAATTTTGACAGCGATCATAAATTCATAAAAACATTTATTTTCAAACATTTGAAATATATTCACAAAAATTTATTTAAATAGAACGAAAGTGCTTTACAACAGTTTCCAGCTACTACAAAAGAAATAACTGAACGATACTTCGAGAACTTCATGACTTCCTTGTATGCTCTATTAAATTCTGCACATTTCTTGCCTGCATTTCATTTAAACTTATTTCCCCGAATTTTACTAGAGATATATTTATCATTCAGTCAGTTCACTTTTCACTTTGCAGCAGAAAACAAATACATAAAAACATTCTCATTAAAAATGCAGACAAACCTAAAACACAAAATAAAAAAATTAATTAAAAAAAAAAAGAGTTAAAAACCGTTAACAAAAATTTTTTACGAGTGAAATTAAACTTTATTAAAATTAGGTAGAAAGACAGATTTTTCGGTACACAATACGTTTGGCCACTCTCGGCAAAAATACACTGAAGTTGATGCAGAAACGGACTTAATTCACTATGCTACTAAGTTTCAAATGTAAACAAGTGGCTGAGGCGTTAGGCTTAGTGGAACTTTAATTTTAAAACTATTGCATGCATATTAACTAAAGGCATAAAAACCTTAACCGGAACATAAGAACAATACAATTAGATCGTTTAAAAAAAAAAAAAAAAAAAAAAAAAAAAAAAAAAAAAAAAAAAAAAAAAGAACAATTTTAGCAACGTATAAGAATAAAATAATAACTCACCGAGTCGAGTAACAGAGTGGCTGTATTTATATATTTATATATTTTTCGTGCGGCCGATTGCAGTCAGAAAGGGAGGTACACATCTGCATGTTATACCAGTCCCATATACAAAATATGAACGTTCTAAGGCTACTCGTCTTTGAGTTATGCGAGATACATACATAGGTAGATACGTACGTACAGATGTCACGAAGAAATCTCTTCTAAATCCATTTTAAATTTATTTCACAATTAATTTTGGGGAAAAAGAATCATTTATTCTGTCCGTAGGTACATATGTAATGCAAAAACATTTCAAATGGAATCGAGAGCGGTCAAAATGGATGTTTTCGTTGAAATACGATATCCAAAATTTTCGCGATTACAATACTTCCTTTAGTTTGCACAAAGAAGTTAAAACTAATATCGTCAATTCTTCATTCTGGGCGTCTAAATGACAAATTAAAAATACTTTTTCTCCCGTTTGCTTCTGGCTGGAACACGTTTGTTTAAAACAAATATAGAAAACTGCTCAATAATTTTGGTCATTCCTGTTTTAAAACTTTTCTGCGAAAATTTCGTAACTTTACACCCGATACGTTTTTAGATGTTTAAATTTGAAAATCTAAAATCCAAAGAGTCTGAAAAATCGAATAATTAAAAATAATTCATCAGAAATTAAGTTTAAAAAGTTAAGTTTCAGCTGTATTCGATGTTGCAAACAACATAGTTCTGATAGGATTAGTTCATTTATTAAAAGCAGATATGTGCGATAAAGCATTTAAACAATAAATAAAAATTTGAAACCGTATTTGGAAAAATCTCTTTACCGCATTGTATTGCCACAGAAAAAGAGTGTGTGTACAAATTTTGTACTCGATATCTCGATCTGTCTCTCTGTAAGAAGTAGGTTAAATTCGATGGCAAAATTCCATCCACAGTTAAACACGAGAAGAGAACTAAATGAAAGTTTATAAAAATAAAGTATGCTGCTATGACATTTAAAAACAATGTTCTGAAATCTCTCTTCAATAAAACAAAAAACAACAAAAGTAGCTTTATATTTGCCAAGTACAAATACATACGAAAAAATCACAATTTGCAAACACGATTATGTTTGTAAAATTTAAAAAACACAAATAACGTCTGGACGTCAAATAACGTTCGGGGAGATGGTAAAAAGGATGTGATTAGGACGATTTAATCTTTTAATTATTCACCACATTTCTTTCGATACGAGAAAGCGGGAGAAAATTGAATTCAATTATAATCGGCCGAAGGGAAGGGAAATAAGAATGATTTGTTTTGAAAGAAAAACGGGAGGAAATGCAAAGACAATTTAAATTATAAGCGAACATTTACACGAGACTGATCTAGAAAATAGAGAATTTACTAGATGAAGGGCACTGAAGTGAAAAGAACCCATTAGTTTATTCCTTGAAATTTTAAATAAAGTTAATATAAAGCAGTTTTCAAATATTTTGATCGGCTTTGCTGTCTTTTAAGAAATATAAGTGATTTTTGTCAGCTGATAATTACATTTTAGCTCAAATACTTTGTTTGAGCTTATAATTTAGGAAAGCGAAAACTCTTAGTGATGTTGTATAAAACCTACGAATATTTTTCAACAGCATTTACGCTAATACAAAGACTGTTCGTTCACATTTTAGACGACTTTGCTTTGCTATAAAATCGTCTGCTTCAGAAAATGTTTCTAACTGTTAATTATAGTTTACTGCTTCACAATTTTGTTTTTATGCAAAATGGTGCTGCGCAATTGGGGGGGGAAGTCAGTTCTATATCTCCCGTTTTACTGGGCCGATTGACGAAATTCAAATTGCATTTTCCATGTTTCGAAAGCGCGACTTTGTATATTTCTATATTTACTATTCGAATATAGCTTTGTTCTAGCGTAGGTATTTTGACACAAAATCGGACTTTGTCTAAAATGACATGTCAATTGTCTTTCCATATTTAGATTCTACGACTCAAATTATGCCTAGATTATAAATTTTGTAATTTGGTGAGAAATTTAAAAATTTATCTTGGCGAATATTTTTCAGTGTGCGCCACGAATAATTCGCTTAGGAAACTTCTTAACTTATAGCAACCTATTTTCCTTTCCTTTTTCTTCATTGTCCACAAGCGGAAAAAGTCATCGTTCATACTTTGAAATAATTTTGCCTCAAATAAGTGCATAAACCACATTTTTGTTATTATCTCTTACAATAAACGTGCCAAATTTCAAAAGGCGACAAAATGTAAATTCACGTATATCTTATGAAATTTTGAATAAAAAATAATTTTTGCAGGTATGCTTAGATATATCGATACATCTACTTTAGGATGATGGCAAAACGTTTATAGGTTGTAATTGAAAATTGTTTTTGACAAATTTATAAAAATTATTTAAAAATACAAATTTTAAAAATAAATCATAAAAAATTGGCGAATTTTATTTAGACTGAACATAAATTTCGAAATATGAAAGGAGGAATCAAATAAGTTTAATAAAAAAGAGATATTATTAAATATATAGGGTGTTTATAAAGTCCCGCACCCATTTTGATGTTTAATAACTCATAAAACAATAAAGATAGATTGAAATTAATAACATAAATGGTTAGTTAGACTCAAAATGTTCACGTGTTCCCCTTCGTCGCACGGAAATTGAATATCAAGTCGATATTCAATTTCACGCCAGGTACCGGCAAGCATGTCGGCATCCACGGAGGCTATTGCGGTTGTAATTCTGGCTTTTAGGTCATCGATGTTTGATACTCTCCTCCTGTAAACGATGTCCTTTACAAATCCCCAAAGGAAAAAGTCCAGCCGCGTTACATCAGGTGATCTGGGTGGCCAAGGAATTGGACCTCCTCGCCCAATCCATCTTCCTGTAAAATGGTCATTCAAAGAACTACGAACGAGGGTACCCCAATGAGGTGGTGCACCATCTTGTTGCAAAAAGACATGTGGCCGAAGCTCTTCTAGTTGTGGAAATACGAAGTTTTCCAACATATCTAAGTATACGACTGATGACACCGTCTTTTCTGTAAAAACGAAAGGCCCAATGACTCTGCCGTACATTAGTCCATACCACACATTAACCTTTGGGGAATCCCTTTGTGCCTCACGGTATTCATAAGGGTTTTCAGGTCCCCATGTGCGCACATTATGGCGATTAACAATGCCAGAAAGATGAAAGGATGCTTCGTCGGAGATACGATATTTAGAAATGTACAGATATTCAGACTGGAAAATGAAATTATCTGAAATTAACCACACGCGCAGACGATATTTATAAAAGTAAAGATATTCAAACCTGAAAGGAAAATATATAAGTTATTCCATCAATAAGTGTCATAAGTTTGTTTATATCTTCATTATTTTATGAGTTATTAAACATCAAAATGGGTCCGGGACTTTATAAACATCCTGTATATCAAATTCAATTAACATTGAGGAGCTAAAATTTTGAAAGATAATGTTTAAAAACTACGCGTGCGATTTTTACAAAACTTAGCAATTTGGCATAATTTGAGTCATAAAATCGAAATATGGAAAAAATTTCGGATGTCTTTTCAGAAAAGTCCAATTTTGTGCCCCAAAACTTATATTTGAACAATGCTATATATAAATCTAATATTTATCCTAAGTCGCGCTTTCGTAACATGGAAAACGCAAGTTGAATTTAGTCAATCGGCCCAGTAGAACGGGAGATATAGAACTGTCTCTTTTTTTTTTTTTTTTTTTTGCAGTGTGCTTTTAAAGAAGCAATCAACAGAAAGCTATATTCGAAGAAAATTATTCATACTTAGTTATTAAAATATCTTGTGAAAGCCATGACGCTCGGTATTAATATTATAATTACTTAAAATGGTTCGGTATCAATATTAATAGTATAATTATATTTGGAACTTAAATAATCAGCATTTCAGTACTAATTTTGCGTCTTAAACGCTACAAATATTTCACATTGTACTGAAAAATATGATCACTTTAAAAATTAAATAAATGACTTTTGTCCAATTTCGGCAGTTATTAGTCCATTCGATTCTTTTATTTATTTATATCTTTCTTAAACTAGTCTCATAAAACAAGTTTTCTGCGTTACGGTCTTACAAAGAGGTGGGAAGGCACGATGGCCTGACAGTCATTTAAACACGTCGCTATGGCAACAAGGATGCCTCTACGTCATCGACCACGAAAGTGACGTCAAGCACCTTCGAACGCCAGCCCAGTGAAGGAAGAGGGAATGTGTATGAGGGATGATGTATAAATTGAGCAAGAAAGTCCCAGGAGATGATATAACTTGTTAGCACAAATGAAGAATCTTTTTACATCCGGGTTTTCCTGCTTTCATTAAACAGGAAGTTTCCTAATTTATAGAAAACGAAAAGAAAATGTTTTAGCAACGTAAGTTTTGCTGCTGCATGAACATAAGTTCCGTTTTCTCCTTTCGCTCGTAGATATTATATTCGAATTACGGTGTACATTTATTCGCTGCCCTAATTAGTGATGTGTACCTTTAAAATCGATCCTGTACCGACATACACAAAAAGATTCAGAAAGAAATTGTAAAGAAGCCTTCATATTAATTTCAGCAACATTTTGTCTTGTAAAGTCATTAGGTTTATAAGGTATTTCTCCCACCTTCCTAGCCTTCGTGGTGTAGTGGTTCTGCACATTGGGCCGGTATTCCATAGGTCCGTGGTTCGATTCCCGGCGAAGGCGGTTCCTAATTTTTCATCTCTCTAGCTTCCAAATCACCTAATGTCTTTACAGGTTATTTTGAAACAAGAAACGAGAAAAATATGCGTGTCGAGTATGCTTCTAATTACAACTCAAAGCCATGCGGAAAGGAGGGAGGAAAACTTGATATACTCCCTTGAGAGGATCCTTTCGCAAAATCCTGGTGGTGACAAATTATCGTCCAACAACTTTTAGTTCGGGCGTCAATTGTAAAGTAATTAGGGTTTATGATGTGGGGACGTGAAAATGAGCAATGCCCTCTCCGGAACTCGAATCTGGACCTACTTGATGAGTGTGCTATTGTTACACCAGGAAGGTATACTGGAAGGAGGGAGAAAACACCTTATATACCCCCTTTTAAAAGGTGACTGGGGATAAGGAGATCCAATTGCCAAATCCTGGTGGTGATGAATTATTGTCCACCAACTTTTAGTTCGGGTGCAGAGCCCTTCCCAGGACTCGAATCTTGGATACCTCGAATACACGTCGAGTATGCTTCCAGTTATACCATGAAGGCTTGCGGAAATGAGAAATAACTACCTTACAGTCTTTTTAATTAATTGCTTCATCTTTAATGGAAACATATAACTCCCCCTCACCACGCATGTCACATATCCCATTACAGTTACACAGAAGCCGAACCAAAATGTTGCCAAGTGGTAATCAAGTTTGGAGATTTTTCACCAAATTTGATGATAAAAAGTAGTCGCTAAAACCATCGCCAGCTTGCATTATCTCGCCAACGTAGCGAGATAGCCATCTACTCAATGCTAAAAATAGATGGCCCCTGTATTCCTATTTTTCCAATAGAGTATCTCCTCTTTCAAGCACTTCATGTTACATTATACAAAAAATACTACAATTTCACTACAATTACTTACATATGCACAAAATTCATTTTCCGCGAGATATGTTATTCATCATTTTTATTTGAGTTAATAGTATGATCCGGTTTTTCCCGACCGTTATTATCAAACTGTATTTCACACTGTCAAAACAGAAACTTACAGTTATCTTCTTGATATTTGAATTTTGATAATCAAGACTCAGGAATGTGTAGAGTGCATGAGGAAATAAAACCTCTGCAGATTAACTTCGAAATACCCACTAATTGAATTCTGTGAAGTGACAAAAAATGACTTAACTTTTTAATGCAAAATATATTCTTAAATATGAATAGGATAACTAAACAGAAGCTAATATTTATTCGAGGATAAACATTTCAGATCATTTATTTTTCTTAATGAACAGCTTCTGTAGTATTTCGCTATCAAAGACTACAGTAAGCCTAGAATACACGTTCTGCCAATTCAGTCGTTAAAACCATCGCCAGCTTGTAATTCAGTAGAGTAAAAAATGTTGTTCTGAGAGCAAATTGCTACGTGAGTTTCGAAGTCATTTATCAGAGCGAAATAAAATTTTAAAAAAATTTGAAAGGTTTCAGATTTTAAATTACGTCCAAAGACGCGTTTTTAAACGTTTTGCGCGTTACCTTTATTTATTAAATATCATGTTCTTCGCACTTAAACCATAAAATTCAGTTCAACAGAAATGTCGCAAAATAATTTTTAAATGAGGGTGTCTTTAAAATTTCCGATACAAAGTTCGGCCGCAGGAGATAAATAGGTTTTTTTCCCCCGTAGAGTGTTGCCATGGCTCGCTTTGAAATCGCTGAGTTTGTTAATCAAAAATTCGTTAAAGTTTTACAAAATATGAAATCGATCATAAAACAAATTCCAAATTTCAAATTTGGTTTTCAGATGCCCATATTCGCAGTAGGATTACGTCATTCAAAATTGGGCTCTATGCACCGTTGTTTTATCACAATGCGAGAAACATACATACATTTATGCAGATTCTTCATTATTTAATTTCTTCAAATATATATCGCCTCGTAATACAGGGCGATAGTGTTTGGTGGGAATGACTTGAAAAGTGATACGGCCTTTTAAAGTTTTCAACTTAAAATTGCAGAATGAAAACAAAAGTCCTTTAGGGACAAACCCCTTTGGATTAAAAATATAAAAAATCTGAAAGCTCTTTTCTGAATCTGAAGGCTTTCAGATTTTATACTACGCCTAGAGGGGTGTTTTTACTTCCTCGTACGAAGTAAAAAGGAAGTATTGTAATCGCGAAAAGTTTCAGGCAGCATATTTCAACGAAAATATCCATTTTGACCGCTATCGAATGCAATTTAACGATGTTTTTGTGTGATATCTGTACGTAAGGACGCAATAAAAGACTCGTTTCCTCCAAAAAGATTATAAAACTGATTTAAAATTAATTCTGAAGAGAATTTCTCGTGGCGTCTGTAGTACGTACGAACGTATCTCGCATAACTCAAAAACGAGTAGCCTCAGAACGTTGAAATTTTGTATATAGGACTGCTATAACATGTAGATGTGCACCTCGTATTTTGGTTGCAATCGGCCGCACCAAACGTATATAAATATATTTATATATATATCCACTCTGTTACCCGGCTCAGTGATCTCAGTTTCTTTACTCTTATATGTTTGTAAATTGTACATTTTTTGCTTTAAAAATGATTCAATTATGTTGTTTTTATCTTCCGGTTAAGTTTTTTATGTAAATCTGTATATCCTTTAGTAAATCTGTATGCAATATTTTTAGAATTATCAACAATTTTAAAGTTGTTTAAGTGCCGCTAAGCCTTTTTTTATGGCGGCCATTGATTGTTTACATTTAAAATAGCAGACTAGTAGATTTGTTGCCAATCTAGAGAAACTTAGCTTCACAACAACAAAGATAACGCCTTCATTTATTAATGCGAATTAAATCATGCTTAATCCTTTCTGGAATATTTTCGAGGAAATAAGTGTTTAATATTTACTTCGTAATTTTTCATGTAGATATTTTGAGTTTTTATGTATTTTTGCCTTCTCGCGAAGTGAGAACTGAATTAATTTAATGAGAAATACTCAATCGTCTGTGAAAAACTGTTTCTTTTTTGTTTTATTTGCTTAATTTCTTTCATACGACATTCTAGCTTTATTATTTATTAAAGTATTTGAATAGAACATGTGGCAACTATTAGATAATTCTATTCTTTAAATGATATAAATTTTGTGCATTATGAATTATAATATGAACGAAATATAATACCGTTAAGTGAATCTAGTGCCAGAGTGTCGCTATGGTAAACAAATACTAGAGTGAATTTTAAAGAATGCATTTATTCTATTGTGGTTTATGCGCTGTCGGCGAAGTAGATTTAATTCAATCTAATAAGTTTAAATGAAATACTGGAAAAAATGCGTATAATTTAATATTCCGTACAAGGAAATCATGTGGTGTACACATCAGAATTTTTCATTTATGCATACAGCGATTCAGAAAAGTGTTGGTACACTTAAGAGTTTCAGTGAAATATTGCTTTATTCATTAATAAAAATTAATCTTTTAGAATGAAAATTATTTTAATAATATCTATTATAAATTTCTTTTCGCAAAACTAAATATAGTTTTGCTAAGAGAAATTTAATTATTTTATTAGCATATTAAATCTTTTTTTTTTTTTTTTTTTGAAAATCAGTAATTGAAAAAGTAACAGAAAACTTATCTCACAAATGTCTTGGTATGCTTTAAAGAAATTTGCACATATTAGTAAATATTGTAGTATTTCTGTCAGGAAATAATTTGCAGTATATCTTGCAGTGTTTAGGACAGCTTTCAAGGGTCTGGGCATAGAGTTAGCCTTTCTTTTGTAATATTTGCATTATAGTTCCGCCATTCTTCCATCATTACTGTTTTTATCATCATTTATTTTAAGGTTGTAACATTCTACCCTACCCTCTATTTCTCTTTAAATGTGTTCTTTTGTGTTTGAATCTGGTGACTGAGGTTGCGTTTTCAGAATTTGTATACAATTATAGATACCCAAAAGACGATTGTTGAGCGCCGTGTTCTTAGGGTTGTTATCTTGATAAAAATAAAGTTGTTTCCAGTATTCAAATATTGGACGGATAATTTTAAATTAGCTTTTAAAATATTTAAATAAAGAGCATGGTTCATGGTGCCATCAATAAATACTAAATTATTTAATCATGATGCTGACTTGCCCCCCCCCCAGAGAAGAGAAACTCCACTAGCATGCTTTACTGTCTAATCAAGGTATTAATAAGAGAATTCGCCTTAGTAATTCAACTAAGTATGATAAAGTGCACAAAAAAAAAAAAAAAAAAAAAAAAAAAAAAAAAATCCTTCAATTAGCTCCTTAAAATGATGTTTATTTTAATTCGATGTAACTAGATATACTAATGTAAATATATTATTTGTATGAAGTACAATGTACAATGAAAGTTTGTATGTATGTTCGAAGTAATTATGTTATTTCAATCTGCCATAATCCAACTTTTGTCAATAGGTTAATTTCTTTGCAATAATTGTATACTATGTCTTTGTAATTGTATATTCAATACGTAAGTCTAATATTAATGTAAAATTACTATGTAAATGTCTTGGTAGGCTAGCATCCGATGCGGGCCAGCTAAAAGGCCAGCGGGGTACAGTAGTGCGGCGGAGCAACACCTGTAAAAGTCACTGACGAAGTTCTGGTGCTCCGTCCACTTTTCCCTGTCCCTGTCCCTGTCTAATCAAGGTCTTAGCATTAAGCTCCTCAATTGTTTTTCTCCATACGCCCATAGGAACCAAAAATGTTGAATTTGTTTTCATTTTCAAGTAAGACGTCATTCCAGTACTTTCGGGCTTATTTACCATTGATTTTGAGAAGAAAAGCCTATGCTTTCTACCTTTCGCACTTCTAAAAATTTTTCTTCGAGTAGAGTGCTCATGTCATCCAGCTGATCTGAGTAATCCTCGAACAGTTTTAAGTGTTGTAGAGACATTAGCTACTTTTTTGGAAGCAGGCAAGGTGAAAAAGGAGAAATGCCCTCGCTGGGAATCGAACCACGGAACTCTGGAATATGCGACCAGCGTGCAGACCACCACATCACGAAGGCATGCTAAGAACGAGGGAGAAATACGTTATAGTGTAATTGAAGTAGAAAATGTTTAAGTAAATTTTGTAGAAATCTTTACAACACTCAAACGTGGACTTTTTTACAGATTTTCTGTCTGCAAATCTATGAGTGCGTTAAGTTACATCGACTCCCCTTTGCAAAACAACGTATTCTTACTTTATTTTGGATCCTACTTTCTTTTTTAAAACATTTTATCACATACTGCACTGTAGAATGGGACATACGTATTTATTAATTTAGCGATATCCCGAATCGAAATTCCATACATCTGATAAAAAATGATGAATTTTCGAATGCTGTTTGTTGTTTCCTTACGACTGTGACCCATTTTTAAACATTAAATAAAATATAACGAAGCAAGCAAGAAATACATAATACCAAACAACTTTTTTAAATGTCACCAGAATGCAAAAATTAAAAAAAAATTACTAGACGGTAATTTTATTTATGAAATTTGACGAAATTAGTTCGGTGTACCATCAATTTTATGGAGTGTTATATCTATGCTTCCTTACATTTTCAACTTTAGAAAAGGAAACAGCTCAGTGTAAAAAATTAAAAAATTCAGTTTTATTCAAAATCGCATGGAGATGATATGAAAAAATATTGGGCTTCCTATTCTAATTCAGTTCCGGGTTACAGCGCTTTTTCTGCAAATTCTTAAAGTGTGCGAATACTTTTGGGAGACACTGTACATAGTATATGTTTCGAGAGCATTTGGTCTAAAAATATTTTTAAAAAGAATATCTTTAGAATAAATATAGAGACAATCTCGCTCTGGAGATAAAAATATTTTATTCTTAGTAATTAATATGCAGTGGATTGCTACTGTTCGCTTTGAAATCCTTGAATTTTTTAGTTAAAAAATTTTTAAGTTTAAAAAATATGAAATAGATTACAATAGTAATAATAATAAAATCTGAAAGGTTTCAGATTTTAAATTACGTCCAAAAGTCAGTTTATTTTAACGTTTCGTGTATTACCTTTATTTATTAAACATCATGTTCTTTGCCATAGAGTGTTGCCATTGATCGCTTTTAAATCTTTGAGTTTGTTAATCAAAATTCGTTAAAGTTTTACAAAATATGAAATCGATAATAAAACAACTTCCAAATTTCAAATTTGGTCTTCCACGTGCCATATTCGTAGGAGGATTACGTCATTCAAAATTCGCTGGCTCTAGGTACCGTGGTTTTATCACAATGAGAGAAATAAGCATAGATTTATGCAAAATTTTCATTATTTAATTTCTTAAAATATAATGCAGGTCTCTAACATTGGGTGGCAACAGTTTGAAAAGTGAAACGGACATTTATAGTGATTCAACGCGAAATCGCAAAACGAAAACAATAGCCTTTCAGAGACAAAGCCCCTTTGGACTAAAAATTCAACATTTTCAAGATTCGCGCTTCCAGGTGCCCATACTTGGGTGGAGGACTACGTTATTCAAAATTTCATGACTCTAGGGGTACCGTTGTTTTTTCACGGTGCGAAAATCACGCATACATTCTGATTCATACACGTTTACATACAGATTCTTCATTATTTAGTTTCTTTAAATATAATACGAGGTGATAATATTTGTTAGCAACAATTTGAATAGTGATACATTGCTTTTAAGTAATTCAACGCAAAATGCCCTTTTAGGACTAATAACCCTTCTGGGCAAACGCCTTTGGGCTAAAAAAATAAAATAAAATTTGAAAGGCCCTCAGATTTTATATTACGCCCAAAAGGGCTTTTTTTTTATTTACACATTCATACAAGTTTCGAGAGCATTTGGGCTAACGCCCCTTTGGGCTAAAAATATTTAAAAATAGCATATCTTAAATTTTCTGATTCTCGCACGCTGGAGATAAAAAAGTGTTTTTTCGTACAGGGTTGCCATTGCCCGCTTTGGTATGATTGAGTTTTTTAATCAAAAATTAGTTAAAGTTTAACAAAATATGAAACAGATTATAAAAGAAATTTGAAATTCAAAATTCGGGCTTCCAGGGGCCGGATGGAGGAATAGGTTATTCAAACTTTGATGAGTCTAGGTATCGTTGTTCTTTCACAATGCGAGAAACATACATAATTCATACAGATTCTTCATTATTTAGTTTTGTTAATATAATGAAGGGCTATAACATTTGATGGAAACTAGTTAAAAAAGTGATTCATCGCGTTTGAGTGAGTTCGAGAGCAACAGTTCTGAACTAACTCCCTTCTGAGATAATAAGGAAAGAATACAGTAAATAATGTGTACTAACCAAATCCGTTATCTTCTTACGGGATTTCTTTTTATTTCTTTCAACTCTTATACTTGTACGTTATTACGTTATTATCTATTTACTTGTAATTTATCAGATAAACTGAACATGAAACGGAAACTTTCTGCTAAGAAAGTAATTCATCGATCCAATACTCAATCTTTAAATAAAAGAACTCAAAAAACCTTGAAAATATTTCAATAAAAGCGAAACAAATACGCTGAAAATAAAATTTCTCAATTCATTATTTGTGCAATTTACAAGGTGGAAACCAATTTCTTTCGAAACTCGTTTCAATTCGAGTAAATGATTGTACTAAAAGCTTCAGGCAGCGTTTATAGAAGAGATTTTCATTTTCCCTAAGCAAACATGTTGAGAAGTCAGTTAAGTACTCTATTAAATTAAACTAGTAATTTCGTTCCAAGATTTTTATTACCTTTTTTTTACTCTTTATCTTGAGGTCATGCGAGTGAAGTGCTTTATTTGTACTCAAATGTCCATTTAATTTTGCTTACACCACTATACATTTCACTAATTCTAAATGGAAGAAACAATGGAAAAGGAAACCTTCAAGAAGGCAAAATATAATCACAGTGTGATGGAAGGAAGAATTTGTTTTAGTATTATTATTTCCTTGTCCGAAGTACAGGAAGTGTTGTAATCTTGAAAATTTTCGTGTGCCATATTTCAACGAAAATGTCCATTTTGATTTGTTATCGAATGCAATTTAATGATGTTTTTGCATGACATCTCTACGTAAGAACAAAATAAAGAACTGTATTTTCCCAAAAGGATTAAAAAATTGATCTGAATTGATTCAGAAGAGATTTTGTTCGTGACGTCTGTACGTACAAACGTATCTATCTCGCATAACTGAAAAACGAGTAGCCACAGAACGTTGAAATTTAGTATATAGGATGCAGTGCTCTAACATGTAGTTGTGCACTTCTATTTTTTGTTGCAATCGGCGGCACCAAATTTATTCTTATATGTTGGAAAATCGTGTATTTTTTGGTTTCAAAATGATGGAATTATGGTGTTGTTATCTTCCGGTTAAGCATTTTATGTCTTTAGTTAATCTGCATGTAATAGTTGTAGAATTATCAACAATTTAAAAGTTGTTTAAGTTCTGCTAAGGCTAATTTTTTTAATCATAGCAACCCCATTTGAAACTTAACAGAATAAGTGAATTAAATCAGTTTTTGCGCCTCCAGTGCCTTTTTGCAGAGTGGGACCAAAATTACACTTTCAGTTTTGTGCTCCGAATAATCTGTCTTCTTGCCCGCTGGCGGAACTTCTTGCTTTTGCGTAGAAACTTTAATTATAAAAATTATTTTTCTAATTACTTTTAACTGTATTTGGTGTTTTATTGTTTTCTGTATTTTTCAATTTTCAGTAAAGATATTTTGAGGTTTTGTCACGAAAGAAGAACTGAATTAATTAAATGAGAAATATATCTCTAATGAAATTCGAGGAAATAAGTTTAATGGAAATGCAGAAAAAAATGCGTATAATTTAATATTCCATAGGAAGTCATGTGATGTACACATCAGATTTTTTCCATTCAAATTTTTGTTTCAAATCGAGGCTTTGTATTAAATCAGAAATTAGCTTTTTGGTATTTGCATTGTCTTTTCATCTTGGTAAAGCAGAAGAAGAACATCTCATTTTGTTCTCTAATACAGACTTGGGTTTGATTAGACTATATATGCGGAAAAGTATGTAATATCTGGATACCTTATGGCAGTTTGATGCTAGTAAATGTTCTTAAGGAAGACATTATGTTAGTTTTTGTTGGGTTACGCTACATTATTTTACTATTATCTTTGTTCCTTAAGACTGGATAAAGTAACCCAATGTCCTATAGTGCATAATAGTAACTGTTAACTTTTAAGACCCTCATGCACTTAAAGTTAATTTTATTTGAACAACTTGCAAAATATATTGCGTGACCTTATGTCCATGTCTGATAGGTTGATTACTAGCAATTGTTGACACATGAATAACTGGTGATAACTGATAACGGTGACATTGACTGGTAACGGTGTTTATCGCTTCAGTTTCAATTTAAAAATTCTATCTAAATTTAACCACACTGTCTCCTCACAAGAGGCCTTTGAGTAAACTAGCTCTAAGTGTCAGTCACCTGTTATCAGCTATCTCGACGGGCTTTGGTACTTTTTAATTTAGTTTGGGTTGAAACCTCTATAGTATTAAAATCTGTTGCGCGTCTGTCTTTTTTTTTTTTTTTTTTTTTTTTTTTTTTGTGTGTGTGTGTGTGTGTGTGTGTGTCATCATCTCCTCAGGAACGGAAATTCGTGAGAAGCCATCTCGTCCATTCTTATTTTCGTACGACTTTCATCAGCCAAGATTTAAATTAAAAACTGTGAAAAAATGCTAATTTTCATGTTCATTTGTCCCACTGGCAACAGTCTCATACGATCACGATGGGGATAACAATCTGTTTTACATAAAAAAGTGTTGCCACTGCTAGCTTTGAAATCGTAGAGTTTCTTAAAAAAATTGTGAGTTTTACAATATATGAAATAAAAATAGTATTACCAAACATTAGATGTATTATTATTTTATAAGGTCATACTCTGATGAAAACACGCGATTGTATGACATGTCGAATGTTTACATCATTACATGTCGAATATGTTTCGCTAATGTCAGCATTTTAAGTAAATAGCTGTTGTTGGTAACTTTTGTTTCAGGTTAGTATAACTGACATGATATTTTATTGCCACGTTAATTCTTTTATTGATATTGAGGAAAAGGTTGTTATATTACATTAAATTTAACTTATGACGTCATATGTCAACATTAAGTGCAAAAATATTTTGCTTCCCGGTTTGGCAACAAAACATTATTTACGATTTGGTAGTTGCTTGGAAAGAATGAACTGATTTCATTCATAACGAAATGTTTTTATGCATTATCGTTTTCAGACATACATAGAACTTATAAATTTTGATTTGGTCCAGTTTGCCTATCCGGCGGGCATACCCGCTGGTTTACTTAAATTTGCTTAATAAAACAATCACTTATGGATGATTTCCATTGATTAAAACTTGGTAGCTAGTAAGCAACGGCCTTGATTGTTACAAGCAATCTTAGAGTTTATTTTCTTTTAATAACGTATTTAAATTTATTGTGCTGTCTCATATTGCTGGTCAAAAAGCTCATCTCCAAAGACCACCAGTTGGTATGTCAGAAGGGATCAATTGCCTTATTCGTCTCTTTATTTTTTTATTACTAAATGAACAGCATTTCTGTTTGAATGATTGCAAAAAGGTTCCTGAAAGTATTTATCAGTAAAAGATATCTAATGCGGACACCATATGACTTCCTTGGACGAAATATTAAATTATACGAATTTTTTGTTGCATTTCATTTAAATGTATTTCCTCGAATTTCATTAGATATAGAACACTTATTCAATTAATTCATTTCTCACTTTGCAGCAAGGTAAAAATACATGAAACCTCAAAATATCTTCATAAAATTAAAAAATATAGAAAAACGTAAAAACCCAAATGCAGTTAAAACAATTTTAAAAAAGAATTTAACAATTAAAATTAGAGTTTCTACGCAAAAACAAGCCATTCGGCCAGCAGGCAAAAAGGCAGATATTTCGGTGCACAAAACGGAAATTTTTCTTTTGGTCCCACTCGGCAAAAAGACACTGAAGGTGCAGAAACTGAATTCACTGTTCTGCTAAGTTTTAAAGGTAAACAAACATGGTTGCTATGGTAAAACAAAATTAGCCGCATATAACAACTTTTAAATTATTGATAATTCTACAACCATTACACGCAGTTTAAAGTTTAAAGTAAGCGCATGAAAAAGATAAGCGGAAGATAAAAGCAACGTAATGCAATCCTTTTTAAATGCAAAAAATGCACAATTTACCACCATATAAGACTATAAAAACTAAGCTCACCGAGTGACAGAAATGGGTACTTTGGTACGGCGGATTGCAACCAAAAACATAGGTGCGCAACTACATGTTATAGCAGTCCTATATCCAAATTTCAACGTTGTGAGGACACTAGTGTTTGAGTTATAGGAGATGCATTCATACATACTTACAGACGTCAGCAAGAAATCTCTTTTGAATCCCTTTTAAATAAATTTTTTAATCCGTTTGGGGAAAAGGACTACTTTATTCTGTCCTTACGTACAGATGTCACGGAAAGACATAGCTAAATTGCCTTCGATGGTGGTCAAAATGGATCTTTTCGTTGAAATATGATACCCGAAATTTTTCGTGATTAGAATACTTCTTTTACATCGTATAAGGAAGTAAAAATTCAATTATTAACATACTCACGGTATCTATAAAAGGTTAAAGTATTGTATTACCATCTATGTGCTGCGTAATCAATTTTCTACGTCTCCACGTCTCCAGCGTTTCTACATCAGTACTTCTAAATTTGTTTTTATTACACACAATTGTTATGTAATTTTTTAATTATATCTGAGCTATCTTCGTTTCCAAACTGTAATTTACTTTTTAATTTTCTGATATTTTCTATTTATAGCAGTTTTCATTCAGAAATGAACGGCAGAAGCAAACAGCAAAAATTTCAATAGTGAGATTATTATTTTAAGTTGTTTTCAATTTATCCTTAAAAATTTAGTATTATCAATTGACATTTTCTTTTAATTTAATGGTAAAATCCTTCATAAATCGTTTAATTATAATTTAAAACTTCCAGAAAGCTAGTCTATTTTGCTTAAATCATTGTTATACCAATACAGTGCATAGATTCAAATACTTAAGTTTCCAGGTAAGTTAAAAAATCCCCGATCTCTATACAAAATCTCTTTGGGGAAGTTTTCCTAGCTTTTCGGAACTATTTTTGAAAGATTTTATTTCCTTTTGGTTTGGGAAAAGTGCTCTTTCTCTGTCACAACATGATAAATAAATCCCTGCTTCACCTAGAGCAACTATATTTTCTCCTTTTCTTCAGCTTTCAAAGTACTCTCAGTCTTAGGAAGGTTTATGTCTATCAGACGATGGATACAACGCGGGAATATTATTTTAGGATATAGATTTTAAATATTTGTTTACGAATTAATTTCGATTTGAAATTAAACGGCATTAAAATACTTATAATAACTCTGAATAACGGGTGTTGGTGGGAACTTTATTCAAACCAACAGCATTTTGCCCTCAACGTTCTATGTGACACTGAGTATTATAGTAAAAATTTGATGTGTACACCACATGACTTCTTTGTACGGAATATTAAATTATACGCATTTTTTCTTGAATTTCGTTTAAATTGATTGGATTGAATCAAATCTACTTCGTCGACAGCACATAAACCACAATAGAATAAATGCACTCTTTAAAATTCACTATATTTTTTTACTATAACGACACTCTGAATCCACAAAATTTATATCATTTGAAGAATTATCTTATCGTTGCCACATGTTCTATTCAAATACTATAATAAAGCTAGAACGATGTATGAAAGAAATTATGCAAACAAAACAGAAAAGAAACCGTTTTTCACAGACGATTTAGTATTTCTCATTCAATTAATGCAGTTCTCACTTCGCGACAAGGCAAAAATACATAAAAACTCAAAATATCTGTATTAAAAATTACGAAGTAGATCTTAAACACTTATTTCCTCGAAAAAATTCCAGAAAGTATTAAGCATGATTTAATTCGCAATAATAAATGAAGGCGTTATTTTTGTTCTTGCGAAGCTTAGTTTCCCTAGATTGGCAACAAATCTACAATTCTGCTGTTTCAAATGTAAACAAATATGTCCGCCATGTTATTTAAAACGTAACCGCACTTAAACAGCTTTTAAATTGTTGA
Organism: Stegodyphus dumicola; assembly: GCF_044657685.1. NCBI lineage: Eukaryota > Metazoa > Arthropoda > Arachnida > Araneae > Eresidae > Stegodyphus > Stegodyphus dumicola. The sequence continues at coordinate 221,901,613 of NC_140773.1, read as the reverse complement.
TAATTGTACAAATATTGCTTCCAAAATTACGAAAGGCATAAAACCTTAACCGGAAAATAAGAAAAACATAATTCAATCATTTTTAAAGCAAAAAATGTACAATTTACAAATATATACGAGTAAACAAACTGAGATCACTGTGCCGTGTAACAGAGTGGATATATATATAAATACAGTATTTATATATGTTTGATGCTGCCGATTGCAACCAAAATACGAGGTGCACATCTACATGTTATAGCAGTCCTATATACAAAATTTCGATGTTTTGAGGCTACTCTTTTTCGAGTTATGCGAGATACGTACGTACATACGTTCGTACAGACGCCACGAAAAATTCTCTTCAGAATTCATTTTAAAGCAGTTTTATAATTTTTTTGGAGGAAAAGAGTATTTTATTCTGTCCTTACGTACAGATATCACGCAAAAACATCGTTAAATTGCATTCGATAGCCGTCAAAATGGATATTTTCGTTGAAATATGCTGCCTGAAACTTTTCGCGATTACAATACTTCCTTTTTACTTCGTACAAGGAAGTAAAAATGGGAGCTTAAGTTATAAGGTATTTTCTTCCTTCTTTCTGCATGCCTTTGTGGTGTAACGGTAGAACACTCATCGCATATTCGAGAAGTCCAAGTTCGAGCCCCGGCGAGGGCATTGCTCATTTTTCGTATCTCCTGCTTCAAAAATAAACTAACAACTCTACAGTGGCCGCGGAATAAAAGGTGGTGGATTCCTCATTAGGATTTGGCGATTGGGTCCTCCATTCTCCAGTCAGCTTTTAAAAGGGGGAGTATATAAGGTATTTACTTCCTCCTTTCTGCATGCCTTCGTTGTATAACGGTAATACGTTATACCACGACAGATATTAGATATTGCTTGTACAGATATTAGATTTTGTTTAAACAAGAGACGTGAAAATGTGCAGCTTCCTCGCCGGGACTCGAACCCTGGACCTCTACAATACGTGCGGAGTATGCTAACGTTACGCCACGAAGGAATACAGAAAAATCAGGGAGAAAATACCTTATATACCCCCCTTTTAAAGGACGACTGTAAATTAGTGGACTTACTTGCTAAATCCTGGTGACGAAGAATCATCATCCACCTCCTCTTACTTCGGTCGCCTCTATAGTGACATTGCGATTTTTTGAGGAGGGAAACATGATAAATAAGCAATGCCCTGTCCAGGACTCGAACCCAGGACCTGTCGAATGTGCGCCGAGTGTGCTACCGTTACACCACGAAGGCATGCAGAAAGGGGAGAGAGAATACATTATATGCTTTTAAATGAAACAAAATCTACATTATAATGGGTAGATTAGAGTGTGTAGCTCATTTCGAGTTACGAAAATTACAGTTATTTCAATAATGATGTGTATGACCTCACAAAGTGTAAGCATAATTGAGAGTTCTCGTTACAAACATCGCCATAACTAAGTATTATATTCATATTTATCGAAATGCAGGTATAGTAGCCTTGTATTCAATAGTCCTAATAACGTCGTACGCAAAGTACTAATGAATGAATTACATTTGAACGATGTAAACATATGATACAAAACTGCATACAAACAATGATCAATTTAATCACATTCGTAAACCACATTTGGCGTTATTATCGCTTACAACTAATATGCTAAATTTGAAAACGCTCTAATATACAAATTCATGTACATCTTTAGAAATTTTAAATAAAAAACTCTTAACCTTTTGCAGGTGGGCTTAGAAATATAGCTATTTTTAGATGATGGTAAAAATTTTATAATTCAATATTTTTTCCGAAAAATTTATATAAAGTATTTAAAAATACAAATTTAAAAAATAAATTATAAAAATAAGCGAATTTTATTTGAAATGAACCTAAATTTTGAAATGCGAAAGGAGAAATGAGTTAAGTTTAATCAAAAAAGAGATATTAGTAAATATATACCAGATTCAATTAAGATGGAGGAGCTCAAATTTTGAGAGCTAATGTTTTAAAACCTATTCATGCGATTTTGACAAAACTTGGCAGTTTGGCATAATTTGAGCCGTACAATCGAAATATGGAAAAACATTGGTATGTTATTTCAGAAAAAGTCCGATTTTGTGTCGAAATACATATGTTAGTAGAATGCTATATATAAATCTAATATATATCCTAAGTCGCGTTTTCGAGACATGAAAAACGCAAGTTGAATTTCGTCAATTGGCCCAGTAGAACGGGAGATATTAGAAGTGTCTCTTTTTTTTTTCTTTTTATTTTTGCGCATTGTACACATGGTTTTCGAAGGTATGTTATATACCAGTCGAAATGTTTCGCTTAAATTTTTCGAATGTTTTAATTAAAATAAATTGACACATAATTTGCAGTTACAATTACGTGTATTGAAATAGAATTATGGAAGTTTGATTTTTGTTTCAAATTTTGATTCCTACTCTTTCTTTCTTGCATTCTTTTCTACCCCTACGATGATGCTTTCTTCTCACGTTGTTTTTGTTGGCTACGTTTTTAACCTGTTAATTTTTTTACACAATTTTACCATTAATAATTTGTTTACGATATAAAAAGTCGGTTTATCTCAAAATAATGCACAATCAGAAAACTCGATGTTTAAGAATGAATGAATGATAGCTGATTATAGAACTAACGAATGAGTGGTTGTTTTAGCTCTCCTTCGTTTCAATTACATAGCATTTTAATACATTTAAAATAGCTGAATGCTTGAAAAAGAGTTTTAACATCTTCCCGCACATTATTAGGTTATTTTTCAAAGTAGGGAATGTGGTAAATGAGCAATGCCCTCGTCCAAACTCGAAACTAGACCTCTCAAATACGCGCCAAGTGTGCCACCGTTACATCACGTAGACATTCAGAAAGGAGGGAGAAAATACTCTGTACACTCCCCATTTTAAAAGGCGACTGGGGATTAGGGGATCCAGTCACCAAATCCTAGTGTTGAACAATGATCATGCAATACCTTTTAGTTCGGGCGCCCTTGTAGAGTCATTAGGTTATTTTGAAGCATAAGAAATGAGCAATGCTCTCGCCGGGTCTTGAAACTGAACCTCTCGAATATGCACCGTCTCTGTTCGGGCGCCACTGTAGATACATTAGGTTACTTTTTGAATTCTCAAATATGCGCCGAGTCTGCTTCCGTTACACCACGAAGGCATGCAGAAAGGAGGGAAAAATACTTTATAACACAAACCTACTTTTATGGAACAAATTGAATTATTTAGATTAAAGTATTTTAAGGTCTGCCCACACATAATTCTACTTGTATGGAAGAGATTGTGTTATTTATATTAAAGTAAAGCAGTTAACGATTATCTGCCTATATGAAGGGGATGCTTATTTGTTTCCTATAGGAATTTCTATAGGAATTTTCTATAAGAATTTTCCTATAGGAAAGCATCAGGTATTCATGTTACACATTAGAAAAACACGCAATCTCTTGCAGCGAGCCCGTTTGCCGGATGAGCTACCAATGGTTAGCGATTTAGCCGTAACGCCGCTGGAGGGTTTACTATTGCTATGTATTAATTCTCGCGGATTTATGATGGGAGCGGTAGACAAATAGTTTAATTGCTGGGAAAGGAAAGATTTGTGAAAGACAACCAAGGAAGCTGAAGAAATGTCGTGAAGACTTTTAAGTCTTAGGATTTGCAATAAAGCTTTCACGATAAGCTTTAAAGCCGAAGATTATTTGTTGTTGTTACTCATCTCTGATAATACCATCAAAACAAGCTGACACTGGCAAGAGCAAAGAGCATCAATCACCACAGTACGAGTCTACTCAATTCCGACACCAGTTTTGAGGGAGAGCACCTGAGGGGACGCGTCTCGATCTCCCACTCGGCTTCACATACACCAACCTCTCGAGAGAGCTTTCCGCTCGCCGCATATTTAGTGTCCCCATGCCACTCAGGCACTATAAATTTACAAGCATCTATACCTTCTCCGGGATTCGAACCTGTCTCCTTGGGTACGGCAGTCAGCGTCACTAACCACTATCACGGTTGGGCGGCGTCGAAGATTTAGTTTATTATCGCAAGAGAAAAAAATTATTATATATAAACAGTAAGAGAAATAACTAAATATGACTTAAGTGTTATATTATATTTTTGTCTAAAATTAAATTTAAACCAGGATTTTGTAAAATTGGCGTTCGTGATAAATCGGCTTAGGGATTTAACAGACACCTTTTGTTTTTGATAAACCGATTAACGTATCACATAGATTAAGGGAAATCACTCTATGATTACCTGCCTAGAATGTAATGCCTTTCTGGGGAACGTTATTAGCACATTCTTTACAGGGAGAGATTAGGAAAATGCCCATGAAACTAACTCTTTTCTGGGATTTAAACTCAGATTTAACTACCAGTGTTCAGCTGTTTTTCACTCGGATATTTATAGGATTTAGGGGGGAGGAATTGAATAAAGGAGTTTGCTCAATTATTCTCCGACCGAAAATTCATTGTCTTTTTTTTAGCATCGTGTAAATATCCATAATTGATGTAGATTTATCCAATTGCGGATCTGTGGTTATGGCTAGGTAATGAGATTTATAAAAGCTGGTTAAATTCTAGTGTTGTATTCAATATCAAAAGAAAAAATTTCTTTTAAATATTCATGGCTTGATAGCAATTTATTATATTTGAAAAATATTTCTTTATCAAGTTGCATGTTGATTGTTGCACGTCCTAAGAATATCTTCTCCTGTAATGAATTAATTGTCGCTTCTCGTGGGATTCTTAAACACGTTAATAATAAAGGTGTTAATGTCATCTTTCATCATGTACGTGGCCATATTGACAATTTAGAAAATGAAAGGGGTTACTGGTTGGCAAACAAAGCTACCAACCTTCAAGTTAAGACCCCAATGACACGACCTAAGTGATACTTCAGTTTTTGTTGAACAAAACTGGAATGAAACAGTCGTTAAGTGAATGAATTATACAAAAATTCTTCCAATGCTTCTTTGAATAATTATTTTTCAATTCTGTCCCTCACAGACTAAAAAATAAAAAATTTTTTCTTCAATTTTGAAATTACTAAATGTCTGACTGATCATGTTAATTTCAACTCATATAGGAAGAGAGTTGAGCTATCTAATACAGACATGCGTTCCTGTAATGTCAGGGAAAGGCAAAACGGTGAGCATTTGTTTTTCTAAATTTTAAAAGCTTACGGAAGGAAGGAAGGAGCTCAATTCTCAGTTAACATCTATAAATATTAAGTTTTATTCCCCTCTCCATGTGTTTGTACAAGATAAAAGAGCATTCTCTTTTTTCTGTACATTTATTTCTTATGTTTTTTTAAATTTATAACTTTATTTTATTTTATTTTGTGTTGTATTGTTATAATTGTTTTTTGTTTACTTATCTCTGTGAGCCTTGTGTAATAATGTGTGTTGAACAAAGAGTTTAACTATTCTTGAAAATAAAGTAAAGATAACTGAAGGCTTTCAGATTTTATATTACCGTAGAGGATGTTTTTTTCCCATTTACACGTGCATAAACGTTTTGAGAACATTTGGGCTAACGCTCCTCTGGGTTAAAAATTTTTAAAAATTGCGTATCTTTAGAATTTCCGATAGATAATCTCGCGCGCTGGATAAAAATATTATATTGTGCATAGCGTGTTGCCACTACTCGCTTCGAAACCACTGAGTTTCGTAATCAGAGTTAAAAAAATTAAAATAGGTAATAAATCAAATTTGAAATTCAAGATTCGGGATTCCAGGTTCTGATATCATATTTATATTTGCCGTACAAAATTGCGCCAGATTCTACACTAGAGTATAAAATTAGAAAAATCAGCACATTTTAGCTACTTCCTGGAAAAGGCCATGAACAAAAGGTACAAATTATACTATCAGACAGAAATGAAAATATTTGGTGTTCAATACGTCGTCGGAAAGGGTCGTTAAAAGGTCACGTTATAAGGTATTTCTCCCTTCTTCTTAGCATGCCTTCGAGGTGTAGTGGTCTGCACGCTGAGCTCGTATTCCAGAGATACGTGGTTCGATTCCCGGCGAAGACGTTGCTCATTTTTCATCTCTCCTGCTTCCAAAATACCTAATGTATCTACAACGTGGCATTTTCCGTGCTTCGTTTGCTTTCATTCTTTGGTGAAAGTCGTGGTGTGTTTGAAATTTGGTGAAATTCAAAAGCAGACAGTTAAATTGGAAAATACCAACGTTTTAGTGATGGAGTGAGGTTAGGAATCCTTGAGAGGCAGACAGCAAGCAACATAATCTCTAACGCAAATTACTAGAGATATGAATATAACACTGGCAACATCATTTAAGTGTAAAGACGGCGATTGAAGATCTATACGTGCCCATTTTAGGAAGACGTAAGAGTGTACAAGAAACTTTTATTTTTACGGCCTCCGCATGTAGCCAAATAAAATAGAATTTCGAGGGTTATTGTTTCCGGAGAGCTACGAAAGACAGGTCTGTTTGCAAGAAGATCTGCTGCTTGCGTTTTCTCTCTTATACGCTCTAAAGAGCTTGTTTAGCATGATGCAGAGAACAAAGAATTTAGACCAAGAAACAGTGGCGGACAGATCTCTTTAAAGATATGTCTCGATTCAGTCTAATCACTGATTTTTGACATATCTTCACCTGGCATATATACATTACTCAAATATCTTGTAGAATTTCTCACTCATTTTACTTCCTTGTACAAAGTAAAAAGGAAGTATTGTAATCGCGAAAAGTTTCAGGCAGCATATTTCAACGAAAATATCCATTTTGACAGCTATTGAATGTAATTTAACGATATTTTTGCGTGACATCTGTATGTAAGAATGGAATAAAAGACACTTTTCTTCCAAAAAAATTATAGAACTGCTTTAAAATGAATTCTGAAAAGAATTTTTCGTGGCGTCCGTACGTACGTACCTATTTTGCATAACTCAAAAATGAATAGCCTCAGAACGTTGAAATTTTGTATAGAGGACTGCTATAACCTGTAGATGTGCACCTCGTATTTTGGGTGCAATAGGCCGCACCAAACGTATATAAATATATTTATATATATATCCATTCTGTTACCAGGGCCGTCTTAAGGAATTCGGCGCCCATGGGCTACTAAAAATAATGCGCCCTTCTTCCTAAGAAAATACACAGAATGGCAAATGGGAGTCGGAAAAGTTATACAAAACAAAAGTGTCAGAACTAGAAAAAAACTATTTATTACTTTTATAATAAACTGTTATCTTTATTGTAACTTTTCTTTAAAGTCACTTATTTAAAAGATGGGTATAAATGTTTACCCAGATTTGAGGGGATTATCTCAATAATGACAGTTCCGATCAGTTTTTAGTCTAATCCTTAGAACTTGATTGGAACTATTATATGATTCTCCATCAGTGCATAACATAAACAAAAATAAAATTTAATTAAATAAAAAACCATTTAAGAACAAAAACACACCTTAATCTAAACAAATTTAACTTATATATTTACTTTCCTAGCTTTTTCTTTGGCAAACTGATCAATAATATCACTAGTATTTAAATTTTCAAATAAATCTCTTTCAATAGACAAAATACTTAAATCATTGAGTTTACTCTGTCCCAAAGAAGATCGTAAGTAATTTTTTATTCTTTTGATTGCTGAAAATGATCTTTCGCCACTGCAGTTTGTTGTGGCGATACTTAAAAATATGCGCAGTGCTGTGGTTACGTTTGGAAATGTAGATTCAATTTTTAACTCGATTATTGTCTTTAAACTTAGTTCTGCGATAGATATATTTTCGGTATTTTCCAATAAATTCACATGTTTAAAATGTAGGCATTCTTCAATAAAGTTGTTTTCTAAATCATTCTGATATATTTCGCACAACTTTGCAGCATTATTTCTAATTATGTCTTCATTTATATTTTTTAAATTAACTAGAAACCCAAATGTTGAATAAATGTCAACATATGCACATTTTCTCTTTTGTACTTCTGCTAGAATTTTATCAATAATAGCATAATATGTTTTTATGCGGAATTCGTCATTTGCATCAAGTTGCACTTCTTCCGACGTATTTTCGTCGAACTGTCTTTTTCCTTTCCGTAACCGTTTGTATTCATAACAGCCAGATAATTTTATACCTTCTGATTTGTAAAGGTTAAACGAATCTATATTTCGTTTCGATTGTACAAATTTTTCTAAAGAAGCATATAATGAAATAATGCATTCAATTGTAATATCAACTTTTTGAAGCGATGTATTAGTTTTATCGATGGTTTCCAATATTTCACTCCAAAATGCTATCATAATAGCAGTTTCCAATGAGTTGAACTCATTTAACAACCCCTGGGCTTCAACTTTTGTTGCAGGCTTTTGAAAATTATCTTAGTAAAGTTTAGTTAAAGCATTTTTAAAATTTTCATAGCCCGAAACCACTACTTTCACTGAATCAGCTCTTGCTGACCAACGAGTGTCGCTTAATTTTTTGGGAACTTTATTTTTTGCTGTTAGCATATTTTTTAAAATTTCCCATCTTGATGTTGATGCGGCAAAGAAATTGTATAAGTTTTGTAGAAACAAAAACAATTTAGTTGCTTGTATGCAGCATTCAGCTGCCGATTGTCCAATTAAATTTAAAGAATGTGCCGCACAGGGCACGTAAATGGCAAGATTATTTCTAGATTTAATGCGTGCTTGGATGCCGTTATATATACCCGACATATTAGAGGCATTATCATAAGATTGTCCTCTACAATCTTCCAAACTAATATCTAAATCAGATAATAGCTTTAAAATACAGTCTTGCATTTCTGAGCTCTTATGGCCAGTATTCTCCAAATATTTTAAAAACCTTTCAACGGGTGTTCCATTTTTATTGACATATCTTACGACAATGGTTAATTGATCCATATGGGAAATATCGGGCGTCGAATCTACTATAATAGAGTAATATTTTGCCTCTTTTAGTTCCGTGATAATAAAACATCTAACATTTCTGCCCAATATTTTTAGAAACTCATCACAAATATTTGCAGATAAATAAGAAATATTCCCAGTATCTTTATTTGCAAAATTAAATATATGTTGTTGCAAAATAGGGTCAAATTTTGCTAAAAGTTCTAAGCACCCTAAATAATTCCCATTATGTTTATCACCAATAGTTTGATTTTCTCCCCTAAAAGCCAAACCCCTTGAACTTAAAAATTTTATGACTTCGATGATACGTTCTAAAATATTTTTCCAGTAATTCGTATTTTTTTCCATTGATATAATAGAATAATTTTTGAAATATTCCCTTTTTTCTGTAGATCTGTTCACAATTATACGGGTGTTTTCTTTATGAAGGGCTGAATTTTCATGGTCCGAAATTTTTTCACTGTGTTTCCAATCGTTAAAACCTGCACTAAATGGATTATTGGCACTACCAAACAGTTTGCAAGGGATGCAATATACTTTTCCTGAAGTATTTGAGTATAAAAGCCAGTTTCGGTTTTGTTGTTTTCCGTTTTGTAAACGTCTATAAAATATCATTTTTGTAGCATACCTGCTCTGTGATTTGTAGACCACTTTAGATGCAGAAAAGTCTAGTTCTTGAATATCTACCTCTACGTTAGATATGTTCTTCATTATATCTATAATTTTATCTTCGCTTAATCTTCCCCATAATGCTGGATCAGTATAATTAACACTCAACATATTACTAAGTTCATCTTCATCTAAATATTCTCTTTCTTGATCTTCTGGCTGTGGCTGTTCCATGTTTTGTTGTTTCTGGTCCTCTTCTTTTTCTTTCACATTTGATTGCTGGGCATTATTGTCATACTGTTGTTGATTTTTTTTCTTTTCCCTCTTTGTGTTGCTCATCCTCTGTAATATCCATAGAAAGTGTTTCGCCTTTTTTAAAGAAATTTGTTAATGTAGGCATTTTTTCCAAGAGAGCTTTTTGCCTTGCCTCTTTCTCTTCTTTTAATTTACGGTTGGATGAACCAGATAATTTTTTTCGTTTATGTTCCATGGTTAGTCTTCCTACATAATGGAATAAAAAATTGTTATAAAATTGTTAAATATGTATATATCATTATTAAATAATTTATAGCTAACATATACACTAGTGGACAAAAGAAACGCATAATAAAAAAATGGCATTTAGCAAGATAATATTTATTAATTTTAAAAGGTTAAAAAATAAATTGGTTTTTTATTCTCATTTTATATTTAAAAATATATTTACTTTAAGGTAAAGAAATTAGGTAGTATATTGAACGGTTTATAAAAATCAAAGTGGACAAAAAAAATGCATATTGTTTAATTAATACCTTGTATGCCCGCCCTTTGCTTTATAAAGTGCTTCAGCTCGATCTGGCATACTTTCGACCAACTTTTTGCAGAAATCCGGATCAATCCTGTCCCATTCTTCATGCGTTATCCTTTTTAACTCATCAATGTTTTTTGGCTGTCTTTCCCTTATTCTTGTTTTCAGGTGAGTCCAGAGATGTTCTATTGGATTCATATCTGGTGATTGGGATGGCCAGCTTAGCACAATAATCTTCTTATCTCTGAAATATTCTCTTGAATGCATTGAACGATGCTTTGGATCGTTATCTTGTTGGAATTCATATCCATTAAGACCCATTTTTGAAGCTGACAATGCAAGACAAGAGTCGATTATCCTAGTATATTTAAGGGAATCCATATTTCCCTCAATGATCGTTAACATTCCAGTGCCATTAGAGCTAAAACAACCCCAAACCATAATATGCCCTCCGCCATGTTTAACAGTAGGCTTTAAATTTTTCAAATTATATCTTTCCCCTACCTTACGACGCACATATCTTCGTCCATCTGATCCAAACAAGTTTATCTTGGTCTCATCTGACCAGATTATGCTATTCCAATGCTCTTGTAATAAACCCATTTCTTAGCATGCTCATATCTGCTTAAAACATTTTCAGGACTTAAATATGGTTTAGAACAGGCAACTCTGCCAGGCAAACCTATAGAACACAATCCACGACGAATTGTTCTAGATGAAACACATTTTCTTTTTCTGTCATTTAATATATTTTTCAATTTATTTGATCCTAATTTAGGATCTTTTGAGATATTTTGCTTCAAAAAAGTTAAATTGAGAGTGACAACTTTCGGCCAGATCCCGGTTTTCGAGATGAAGACCCTCTTATAATATATTTTTTAACAATTCTGGAAATTGTTGATTGATTTACGGAGTATTTTTTTGCTAACTCCATTTGGCTCATTACAGACTCGTGGAAAGCTACAATTTGAGCCTTGTCTTCAATTGATAATTACTTTGACATGGATGCACTGAATCATAGAATTTTTTTATGTTTTTTGGCGGGAAAAGGCAATTTTTTTCAATATGCATTTTTTTTGTCCACTTTGATTTTTATAAACTGTTCAATATACTACTTAATTTCTTTATACCTTAAAGTAAATATATTTTTTAATATAAAATGAGAAAAAAAAACAATTTATTTTTTAACCTTTTAAAATTAATAAATATTATCTTGCTAAATGCCATTTTTTTGATTACGCGTTTTTTTTTTTTTTTTGTCCACTAGTGTATGTAAAAGGAAAAGCACTTACCTTAGGAAGATAATAATATAATTTAATAATTTCCCCTTAATTTTCAATTTTTAATTCACCTTATTCAGTCGATAAATACTAAAATTATATCAATTTTACTTTTGTCGTGCAATCTATATTAAGGTACGCATCAGTGACCCCTTTATGTTCCTATCTTTTATCAGGATTGTTAAAATAATACAATTTACGTTTAGATAAATGAATATGCCCTGGCGACGCGGTGAGTATACGTAGGTGGTCTTATATTAACTCCAGTACAGCTCCGACATTTCAAATGCGACTGAAACAAAAGTACGATCGGTAGGGTGTTACTCCTATTTCGCATTGCCCTTCTCTATCTATCGTTTTTCAGCACATTTGGAAGAAATAAAAATCAGTTTAATATTTTAAGAATTGTTTTAATTTAAAAATAAGTAAAAACTAATAAAATGAAAAATAAATTTTTACATAATAAATTTTTTATATCGCAAATAAAAAATTGACGCCTCAAAAGGCTTGCGCCCTGGGGCTATAGCCCATTTAGCCCTGTGGTTAGGGCGGCACTGTCTGTTACCCGGCTCAGTGATCTCAGATTCTTTACTCTTATATGTTTGTAAATTGTGCATTTTTTGCTTTAAAAATGATTGAATTACGTTGTTCTTATCGTCCGGTTAAGGTTTTTATGCCTTTAGTAAATCTGCAAGCAATATTTATACAAATATCAACAATTTAAACGGTGTTTAAGAGAGGTTAGGCCTAATTTTTAAATAACATGGCGGACATATTTGTTTACATTTGAAACATCAGATAAGTAGATTTGTTGCCAATCTAGAGAGACTAAGATTCGCAACAACAAAGATAACGCATTCATTTATGATTGCGAATAAAATCATGCCTAATCCTTTCTGTAATTTTTTCGAGGAAATAAGTGTTTAAGATTTACTTCGTAATTTTTAATATAGATATTTTGAATTTTTATGTATTTTTGCCTTGTCGCGAAGTGAGAACTGAATTAATTGAATGAGAAATACTGAATTGTCTATGTAAACTGCTTCGTTTTTGCTTAATTTCTTTTGTACATCGTTCTAGATTTATTATAGTATTTGAATAGAACATGTGGCAACGATTAGATAATTATTCAAATGATGTAAATTTTGTGCGTTTTGAGTTATAATATGAACGAAATATAACGCTGTTAAGTGAACCTAGCGCCAGAGTGTCGCTATGGTAAACAAATATAATGAATTTTAAGGAGTGCATTTATTCTATTGTGGTTTACGTGCTATCGACGAAGTAGATTTAATTGAACCGAATAAGTTGAAATGAAATGGAAGAAAAAATGCGTATAATTTAATATTCCGTACAAGAAAGTCATGTGGTGCACACATCGGATTTTTGTTTAATGTAAACGTCGGAGAACTTAGTGAACTTGCTAGGGACTTATCGCTGAGTTCATATAACAAAATTCGTAGACTCAAGAATGGGTAACTACCGTTTATTTCACTCAGAATAAGATGAACAGTTGGCCCATTTTTGGGGCTTACAACAAAGTCTCCACTTAGGCTCGAACTCAAAATAAGAAATAAGAATTAATTTAGAACTAATTAAAAGAGACTTAAACGGAACTAACACTAATGTAACGTCGTTGACCTTTAATTTAAACTAGCCGGCGAATATCAAAAGGTAATGAATACGGCCGAGACTTAGCCCCAAGGCACACACGTGCTACTCAGAATTCCTAGCTCTCTCTCACGAAGTAAGTTGAACCTTCTTTAAATGCTACTTCTAAGTCCTTCGCATTCAATTCAATTCTAAAAAGCTTATACTGGTAGGGACTTGTAAGTTGAAATAAGAATCAATACGAAAATACATTGAAGATAAAATAACTGTTATAAAATTAAAATATACGTTACTGTCTGCTATAGGGACTAGCGTAGAGAGAGGCTTTGATGGTCTTAGCAAGCATCGAGTTAGACGGGTGCACACAGCTTTATCTCTTTGGCAGAGATTCTGTAACTGTCTTAGGGACGATGTTCGCATTTTTAAATTATTGAATTTTAGGTTGGATTTCAATCATTGGAATTCAATTGAATGTCAAAATTGTTAAATGTCAATTGAAGCGAAAGTTTTTTGAAGAGGATGGTGAGAGAATAAGGAGAGTCTCGAAGTAGGAGACTCTCGAATCTGTTCTGCAGATTTATTGTCCACCAAAACCGGGAAGCACCTGACTAAGGACAATGCCAGACGAAATGCTTTGCCTCTTGTTAAAATCTCTTGTCCGCCATGATATTCGCAGTCCTAATCATGCGTAGGATGGGATCAAGATAATTAATAATAGCATCAGAATAGATAAAAAAAACTGTTTTCTTTACCTTCATCGATTCCATGAAGTGAGAAAGCGTTTCCTTGTGACTTTACTCGAAGGGAAAAAAATCTTGCCATGAAAAGCGTGTTTCTAAAATTTTGGACTGTTACATGACGTTAATTTGCCATGTGTGTTTCATTCACTCGACATTGATGCATTTGCCAGTGTTGGAAACATAAGTTGTTACTTACCTTTCTAATAGATTTATGAGTACTGACATTTGACAGTAAGTAAAATGTGCAATTTAACTTCTGAATTTAAACAACAAGTAACTGATGAACAAATTGAACTACTTAAAAAAATAAACGTTTCTTTCTAGCAATTTAGTTTAATTGTTTATTAATGCGTCTAACTGAAATAAATTAAAATGCATTTAATTTGTAAACAATTCAACTGATAACTTTTTTATAACATTCATAGTATTATTACTGTAAATATTAAAATATTTCTCGCTGCCATATTTTACTTACCTAGGACAGAATCTTTTGAATTTTAGAATTCTTCTATCTAAAGCTCGAAATGTAGCTGAGCCTTGAACTGTTACGCTACGTTACTTTATAAGGTATTTCTCTCTCCTGCTTAGCATGCCTTCGTGGTGTAGTGGTCAGCACTCTCGACGCGTATTCGAGAGGTCCGCGGTTCGAGTCCCGGCGAGGGCATTGCTCATTTTCCATGTCTCCTGCTTCCAAAATACCTAATGTCTCTACAGTGGCGCCCGAAATAAAATGGTGTTGATGATCACGCTTCACCGTCAGGATTTGTCGATTGAGCCCTAATCCCCAGTCGCCCTTTAAAAGGGGAAGTATATAAGGTATTTCTCTCGCTTTCTTAGCTTGCCTTCGTGATGTAATGGTCAGCACGCTCGACGCGAATTCCAGAGGTCCTGGTTCGAGTCCCGGAGAGGGTATTGCTCTTTTTTCATGTGTCCCGCTTCCAAAATACTTAATGTCTCTACAACTTTGCCATGTGTTTATCATTCACTCGCCGTGATACATTTGCAACTTTTGGAAACATAAGTTGCTACTTAACTTCCTAATAGATTCATGAATACTGAAATTTAAAAATAAATAAAATGGTGAATTTACCTTCTAAATAAAATCAACAAGTAACTGATGAATAAATTGAACTACTTAAAATAAACGTTTTTTTTTCTAATAATTTGGTTTTATTGTTTATTAATGTGTCTAACAGAAATAAATTTAAATACATCTAATTTGTAAACTGTTCAACTGGTAACTTTTTTATGACATTCATAGTATTATTACTGTAATTATTAAAATATTTCCCGTTATCATGTTTTGCTTTCCTAGGACAGAATCATTTGAATTTTAGATTTCTTCTATCTAAAGATCGAAATGTAGCTGAGCGTCAGTGTAGATTGAATAGTATCTATAAAAGTAGCTATAATATTATAACGTGGATATGTATTTAATATGAGTACACATTCGTGTTTTTCTTCATTGCCTTCTTTTTCCTAGGTTTATCAGGAACATAACTTTTTAAAACCCCACGTAACGCTTTGAAACAAACTACCACTTCAGCGACCGCCCCGTGGCGCAGTGGCTAGCGTATCGCGCAGCAGCACCACAGGTCCAGGGTTTGATCCCCGGGCTGGGCAAGGTCGACTCAGCCTTTCATCCCTTGATTTCCATCACTTGAATCGATAAAATGAGTGCCAAGTTCGCTTGAGGACTAAACACTGGGGGTCCTGCGACAACCTGACCACTTGTTCAGGGCATATTCTGCTGCACTCCGGAGTCCAAGGTCAAGAAACCAGATTTCGAGGCACTGCAGGCCGTGGCCCACTCAGTTTAGTTTTCACCACATCAGCATTTAGTTTTGTTCGCAAATTTTTATCTAAATAATTCAATTAAATGTTTAGTTTGAATCGCAGCTTCAGAGTATTCATTGTAAAATATTGACATTTTCTCACTCTAAAGAACAAAAATTTAGTTACAATTCCAGATTTCCACTGCTTTAATTATCCGAACCAAAGAGCTTTTATTATCCGAATCGCTAGTTCTATTCTTAGACCAAAAAATAAACAGTTTGCTATGAATTTATATACGTGTTATTATTTTTTATTGATTTAAATAATGCATAAGTTTAACTGTTAATTTAAATTAATCTGTAAAACTGTTAATTTTAAGTAAAACTGCTAATTTAAATTAATATGAATAGCGTAGTCGCCTGTTAGGCTAATATGTGGGCAGGTGCGGATTTTTATATGCTCAGTACATTCACAACAAAGCTTTTATGAATTATTAGAAAATAATAAACGATAGCCTTGGCTTGGTTAACAGAGCTAAATGGTCAATGAAATACTGATTTTGATTGCTGCTTCAAATATAAAGAAATTGTTGTTGCTAATGGTCACTTATCAGCCCAAGCCCGCGAAATTCCTCGTGGCAAGGAGCGCAAGTTTACTCCTGTCTTTGGCAACAACCTTGAGTACGTTACAGATGACAGTGCGATTTAGCTCAGTTTCGCCCACAATTTTGATGGAGAGCACCCCTAAGGGAAGGGTCCAAGGGGTTCCACCCCCTTTTCCCCTACCATCAATCTCTCGAGAGAACATTCAACTTGCCTCATATTTAGAGTACCCCCATGTAGCACGGACACTATACATTTAATAACATCCATACCTTCCGCGGAATTCCAGCCCGCGCCCTTCGGCATGACAATCAACAACGCTAACCACTATGCCGGTTGGACGGACAAAGGAATTAGAAACGTTATGAAATGTATTAATTCCTGCAATTAGTTATGAATATTAACTGTAGACAATAATAGGATATCCAAGGACGCTAATCGAGATATAGAAGAACTCGTGACTAGATTAGCAGAAATTCCCTCTATGTGACATTGCAATAGAACAGATCTTCAGGAAGAAAAGCTGTTTGGTATATTTCGTAATGCAGGCGAAAATACTAACCCCGTTAATTCCGGGTTATTACTTTAAGATAAAGATTAAAGAACTTTATCTTAAAATAATTTTTATTAATTAAAATTCCTTTAAATTTTAATCTTTTAATTTAAAGTTTTAATCTTTTAATTTATCCGGTATTATCCGGTTTAAAGATAAATTTAATTTCGGTTTTTATCCGGTTTAAAGATAAATTCTGGTTAAAAGTGTCGAAAAAGACTAGTGCCAAGTTCCGATGAACATGAACGCGGTTAGACGGACAAAGGAATCAGAAACGTTATGAAATGTATTAATTCTTACAATTACATATGAAAATTAACTGTAGACAATAATAGGATATCCAAGGACGCTAATGTCGAGATATAAAAGAACTCATAACTAGATTAGCAGAAATTCCCTCTGTGTGACATTGCAATAAAACAGATCTTCAGGAAAAACATTTGTTCGGCATAGCCCGTAATGCAGTCGAATACTTCACTGCTGTCATTAGTTTCCTTAAATATGCAGAAAAGGATTTGTTACTCCACGAAAATTTCACTTTCTCAGGTTTTAGTTTTTTACGTGTTAAAAATCTCCATGGATAGGAGGAAGCATCTGAAAAGCACGACTGAATGAAGTTTACGACATATGCTAATCAGCGCCATATCGATAAAAAATTTTCCAAGCTAAGGAAACCTCTGGAATTTTAAGCCATTGTTCTCCTAAACGGCATGAAGGATCGAAGGAAATGTTTTCAATTTATAAATGATTTCTCCTCCCTTCCAACATGCTTTTGTGGTGTAACGGTTAGCACACTCGAGGCGTATTCGAGAGGTCCAGGTTCGAGTTCCGGCGAGGGTATTTCTCATCTTTCAAGTCTTATGACTTCAAAAATAACCTAAAAAATCTACAGTGGCGTCCGAACTAAAAGGTAGTAAATGATGGTTCTTCACCACCAGGATTTGGTGACTGGTTCCCCTAATCCACAGTACCTCTTTAAAAGGGGGGATTCTCTCTTTCTTTTCGGCATGCCTTCTTGGTGTAACTGTTAGCACACTCGGCGCGTATTAGAGAGGTCCAGGTTCGTGTCCTGGCGAGGACATTGCTCATTTTTTAAATTAAAAAAATCTAATGACTGTATGACTCTAATGGTGTCCGAACTAAAGGCGGTGGATGATGCTGCTTCACCACCAGGATTTGGCGACTTCCTTCCCTAATCACCAGTTTCGCTTTAAAAGGGGGCTATAGAAGGTATTTTCTTCCTCCTTTCTGCATGAATCCGTGGTGTAACGGTTAACACACTCGGCGCGTAGCCGAGAGGTCTATGTTTCAGTCTCGGCAGGACATGTCTCATTTTTCATGTGTCCTGATTCAAAAATACATTATGTCTCTACATTTCATTAGATGTATTGGAATGATAATCGAGTGTTAACTTCATTTCGCTCCCCATCAATAGCAGAATTAATAAGACCGCTGACTACTTGGAATCCGTACCGAGCATAAATGCCGACAAACGGTCTACAGCTCCACCTGGAATAATAGTTTTCCCAAGTGTATTTAACAAGCCCGTTTCCCTTAGAAAATCCTCCACGGAGGCATCCCTCTCCTTAGGCTGATAGCCATTGATGCTTTGTTGTAATCACATAAATCAAATCAACCAATGTTTTAGAAAACGAGATAAGCACCCTTAAAAAACGCCCACTCCTATGTGCCTTTCTTTAGTCTGATTTAATCGAAGAACAAATCAACCAAATGTCTTCAATTCCTATCGTAAATTATTTATTAAACAGTTATAACGAATTAATGTATTCTGGCACATATACTCATTATGTAACTAGTTAGCACATCCAACTAACAGTTAGAGAATATGTGATTCGAATTTAGAGGATCTGCGTTCACAAAGCAAAAATAGTTCTTCTTGTGTTTTTCTACTAAATCACTCTCTAATGATAAAGAAATTAATAATCAGAAGTACTAATACTTCAAGGATCAGAAAAACCTGAGTACGTATGCAGAAATGTATGCTCGAGTACGAACTACAGTTTCAAAAGTTAAACAAAACCTCTCTTTTCAGTTGCAGGAGGAGGGATGACGACAGGGAAGCATGTGTCTACGTAAGAAAAAAATGTTCCAGCTAAATTCCATTACTCGGTTAATAATAATGGCGCCAATAGCTTTGTTTCCCACCATTTTGTTCAACATCTCGAATTTTTGTGTCTTATTCTGGCGTAGGCACATATTTGTCTGTCGTCATATTCCCTCAAGTTATTTTCACGTTGCTCAGACGGTTATTGCTCATTATTTGTTTTTCAGCATTTTTGTTTCGCTATATAATAATCTATATAATCATATAAATTTTGGAACATTGTGATATCGCTAAAAATAATGTCCTAAAGTGCGTTTTATATCTTTACTCGTCTCGTCATTTAAGTGAATTGTAAATGAAATGATGGCGTAAACGAATGTTTAAAATAGCAGTGAATAAAATGCAATTTCTAGAGTCAGTGCAATCCAATTTTTCGACAGTCGGTTGCCATTAACAGAAAGGATAAGTTAAGTGAAGCATGACTCAGCTGTTTTGTTTAAATTTAAAATTAACTTTGTTTAATTTGTAAGTTATTTTGTTTAAATTTTATTTTAAATGGTTCCTTTGGAAAACTTAAATGCATTTATGCATTACCATCAATTATTAATTAAACCTTTCCGGCACGCTACCTTTTAAAGTCAGAGTTTTGATAAGAAAAAGGTAGGCAGTCTAATTAGGCCTAGAGGAGTACACAAGTAAAATTTTGTGAAGATAGCACTTATCGTTTTAATTCTGTGGGTGTGCCCAAAGTGGCACACTGATTGAATAGAGCTTCGAAAAGAGTGCTAAAACGAGCACTGTTGTCAATGAATTGACCGCTGGGATGCAGAGAAACAAAGAATACAGACTCTCAGTTGTCCTAGATTATCGGTGAGCCCGGTCGGGGCACACCTGGGGTTCGCCGTTTGATTTTAGGCAAGATTTCAAGGTAAAAATTAAAAACTAATTTAGAATAAGGAGATTAGCATACAGCAAAAAACAAATAACACAGAATTTTTTTTTCAAACAATTCCTTTTATACCCTAAAAAATATGGAAGTTTTCTTTGAAAAATGAGGGTCTTAAAAAACTAAGCATGGCTAAAATATATGGACTGGTTTGTGTTGAGCTTCCATCTACTATAAATAAAGAAGGTTCAGAGTAACCTATAGTAACCTACAAATCCTTTTTCATTCAATTTTTATGTACGTACAGAAGGGAATTTTTAGGTGTGTTCAGATCGGACACACTGTGCCGCAAAGGGTTAATCAATACCCCTTTCACGTGTTAGACTGTAAACTTAAAAACCAAGTTGCAAGTTATTTTTAGTGGTCTATACTTTTCCGTACAAAGAGGCAGATACTATAGGATATGCGTACATATCCTATTCCCAAGTTTTAATTCCTTCTTTAAAAAGAATAACTCGTCGATTGTGATGACAGTCGGACTCGCTGTTTTTTTTATTATTATTTTATTTATTTATTTATTTATTTTAGTGTGTATGAGAGCTAGTAAAACTAAATTAGACTAAATTTGCAAAGAATCGAGATTTCTGAGATAGCTTAAGTAACATGAACTAATTTAATTTGATTAACTTCATACTCTTTAAATTTCCTGATCTTAAAATGTTAGTTACTGTTAATTTACTGATCAAATAGATCAGTTATTCTCAACCACTGTGCCGCGGAACTTTTGTGTGCCGCCAAATTTCAGAAACGTATATAGTAAAAATTATAACGGGTTTAATCCTAATATACAGTACACATGAGAACTGGCGAAATTCAAGTTATTAAAGAGCGCACCAGTTTTGGTATCCAAGCCAATTTTGCTGCCGAATATTTCTGTATTTGAATTAACTTTGAACGAAGAGGAAGACCTAATTTCGCTTTCTAATAATCGAGATTTAATTGAAAAATATTCGGAAGAATCAACTAATTCATTTTGGATTAACATTAGATGCGATTGTCCCACGATGGCCAAAAATACTTTAAAAATATTATTACAGTTTTCTACATCTTATTTGTGTGAATTCGGATTTTCAATATTAACTAGCATAAAAACGAAGAAAAGATCCAGACTGTTAAATGTAGAAGACGATATGAGAGTAGCATTGTCATTTTTACGACGAAATATAAATGAAATTATCAAGAACATCAAGGTGAAATTTCTCATTAAAAGTATTCTTATTATTGTAATTATTCCCTTAGTAAACGTACTGCTGTTTTTGCAGTACGTGTTATTTTATTTTACATTCAAAACTATTATCATAAACTATTTTACACAGTGTATTTATAGGTAAGTAGACAACTACCTTTTTCTTTGTGTGCCGCAAAATTTTGAAATCGTTAAAAGTGTGAAGCGACAAAAAGAAGGGTTGAGACTCGTTGAAATAGATAATAAAACAAATTCGAAATTCGAAACTCGGGCTGCCAGGTGCCCATATTCGGGTGGAGGTCTGCGTTATTGAAAATTTTAATGGCTCTGAGTACCTTTGTTTTTTCCCATACGAGAAACATACAACTTTCATGCCGATTCATCATTATTTAATTTCTTTAAATGTATTACAGGGCGATAATATTTGGTGGACGCGCATTTAGTGTTTCGACGCAAAATGTCATTTTGAGGCTGATAGCCCTTATGGGCTAACGCCCCTTCGAGTTAAAAAGATATACCTTTTTACTCAGTTTTAAAGACTAGGAAATGTATGCAGAATGTTATATGGCGAGAAACCTGCTTGTTTTAAATTCGATTTGACATAACTCGCTCGATTTTCAGTTCTGAAATATGTTAGATGCACTATGTGCTTAAAAGCTGAAAATTACGATTTTTCCAATGGTATTTGTCAAGAATTTATGTAATGTTTAAGATATTCCTGTGTATTTATATTGAAAATATTTTGCAAAAATATTTCGTAAAATATGTTAAAAGATAATTAGGTCGAGTCGCAACATATATAAATTATTTTTAATTAATGGGTAATATACTGCTGACAGCTTCTTTTTTATATCATGTTAACATCATTTATTTCCTATTGCGATCCGCAGCAAGTGCTCACTTCGCACGCTTCATTTGCGGCTGATGCTAATTCACCGGATTTGCTGATTTTAGCACTTTTTATTTACTCATCGCTTGCTTCTTAGATGGAGTGGATCTACCTGGCGGGAGAGATTCGACCCATTTCTTGGGCACACGCGGAGAAGTACATCGATAACTGGTCGATTGGGGAACATCCTACAGTTGCCTACCGTCCTACAGTTTTTTTTTTTTTTTTTTTTGAATTCCCCTTCAAAATTTACAGGTAAAATCTGTTGGATTCATTTACTTCAATGAGTTGAATGAATTACTCAGAATCAAAGGTAATGCGCACAGATGGCTATTTCGGTTGATTGAGAACAATAAATAAATAAATAAATAAATAAATAAGTCTTTCAGATTTTATATTATGCCTAAAAATGCGCTTTTTTTAACGTTTGTGTGTCACTTTTATTTATTCAATTTCATGTTCTTCCATAAAATTCAACTCCATAAAATTCAACTCAAATTCAACAGCAATATCACAAAATAATTTAAAGAAAGTATATCTTGTTCCTGCCAGGCCTTTTTTTAATATCTTTGCCGTTTCTGAATTGCCGTTTTCTGAAATAGCATTTTTTGCCTCCTGTTCTTTTTACTCGTAATTGAAATGATGTGAACTTAACTTTATCCTGTACAAGTGTTTTCGCTGCAAATAGATGAGATGATGTATGCAAAGAAGCCTATTCTACAGGTGATATGGACGAACTCTCTTTTATCACTTTATAGCTACACAGCATGCTACGAAATAATTTCAATTATCAAGAAATAACAATTTAATCAAACAGTGGTGGCTAACAAGCTAACAGGGTGAATTAGTGTGATAGTAGATATTTGAAAATACTTTGGTCTTTTTGGGGGAGAAGCCGAAAAATTCTGCATAAAGGCTATGTTTCTGAATAATATCTGGATGATTATACAAACATTCAATAAAAAAAGAAGTAAAAAATCTGGAAGTTTTCAGATTTTATATTACGCTTAAAGGGTTTTTTTTAGTGTTTTGTGTGTTACCCTTATTTATTAAATATCATGTCCTTCGCACTTAAACTACCTAAAATTCAGTTTAAGAGCAATATCACAAAATGATTTAAAACGAGCATATCTTAAGAATTTCCGATACACAGTCTGATGCGGAGATAATTTTTTTTTCGTACAGTGTTGCCATTGCTCGCTTTGAAATCGTTGAGTTTCTTAATCAAAAACTCATAAATGATTTACACAATATGAAATCGATAATAAAACAAATTCCAGATTCCAAATTTGGGCTTCCAGATGGTCACATTCGGGTGGAGACGTCCGTTATTCAGAATTGGATGGCTTTAGGCACCGTTGTTTTATCGTAATGCGAGAAACATGCATACATTTATGCAGATTTTTCATTATTTAATTTCTTTAAATATAATGCAGGACGATAATATTTGGTGGCAACAATTTAAAAAGTGGTGCATAGCATTTAAAGGATTCGACGCTAAATACCGTTTCGAGATTAATAGCCCTTTTGGGTTTAAAATAGTTAATTTTGAAAGCATAATTAGCAGTTCCAATTCAGACTTAAAAACAAGTGGGAAAACTAGAGTAATATATCTGTTAAAAAAATATCTTTCATTGACCTTAATCCGCTTTTATAAATTGTATTTCGCTACTAAACTCTACACCCCTTAAAAACCACAATATTACACTTTCTTAAGTTCAGTTGTACGCTACATCAAAAATCTAAGCGAACTAAACTCTTAAAGAAACAATATCAGATGATGTGACCGACAGTAAACTGGAAAACATTTATGTGACAACGTCCACATTGCATTCACCATCTTGATAGCACATATGTTTGTGTGAGCTGACGTGGAATACCGTTTGACTATTCTATTAGATCTAAAATATACAAATGTATTTTATGAAATTGTCTGATTTTTTTATTGTATTTTAATGTATATTAAAACTGTAAAGATCTGCCTGTATATTTTAATTTCTATTATTTTCTTTATTCTAACTTTTAAGTTACTCGGTGCTCTGGGCTCTGATTCCCCGGAGTATGGTGTCCGGAGTGTGTTTGGGGGTCCGGGTCGCTGGGTGCCCTCGTTTGTGGTTTGGAGTGGGCGTGGTTTTATGACCATTAGGTAAATCATCCGATTGACAGGTGGGTCGTACTGTGTTAACGAATTTGTACCGTTTGACTATTCCTTTTGCTTCAAATATATTTCACAGACATATAAAAACACAAAGTACTATAAGGTATTTCTCCTGTCTTCTTAGCTTGCCTTCGTGGTGTAGTAGTCTGCCCGCTGGACGCGTATTCCAGATATCCACGGTTCGATTTCCGGCTAAGACGTTGCTCATTTTTCATCTTTCCTACTTCCAAAATACCTAATGTCCCTACAGTATGTTATTCGGAATTGGATATATGTTAGTCTGCGAAGTACCTTTGATAGAATCTGAGTATCAATTACTTCGATTTCTAAGGATACAACTATACTTCCTAAGGATTTAACTTATAGGGCCTGGCCTTCTTAAGCAGCATAAAATTAGACTAGAACTCTGAAAGACAAGCAGCGAATTATCACTATGACTTGTAAGTACCCACAGAGATAGGGAAGGAATGTAAAGGACTGTTTTATTAATTCAAAATAAAACTTAACTGTCCTGGCCAATTCGCGCTTACAGAAAGATAATGAATGAGTTAAAACCAATGAAATTAAGTATAGCTTAACGGTTTCATAATTTAACTAAATTCCAACCTAAGTTGACTAAACAACCTTAATGGTAAGAATAACTCAATGCCGCAGAATACTAATCGATCAAATTTAGCAATGTGGCGTTCAAGTAGGCAGAACACGCTGGAATTGTACCTTCTAAAACTTTACTTTAATTACTTTCTACTTTCTACCTCATTTCAATATCCCGAGATTCCGGGAGGGACATAGAAACGAGATTGAGAGAAAGAATACTGACATAAAATAACGGGATAGAAACTTAAATGATAACTTAATGATAAGCTTAATGACTGATTTTCTTTAACTTATGGTGCATATTTGGCCTGCAACTGTGGCTTTAAAACGTTCTTACCTTTTACTTTTTTGTTGGAAGTTCTCAGTTTTTAATGAAACTGATCGATAAAGACGATAAGACGATGCTACTAAGAATGGGACAGAGAGTTACTAGCAAGTTACAGTTATTTCTTCTTCTTACATTAGCTCTCGGTTACTGTTAAGATTGCAGAGTCATTAAGCCTTTTGAAGCAGAAGATATGAAAAATGAGCAATGCCCTCGCCGGGACTGGAATCTAGACCTCTTGAAATACGCGCTAAGTGTGCTACCGGTACACCACGAAGGCATGCAGAAAGGAGGAAGAAAATACCTTATAAGTTCTGGAAGGTTCCCTGCTTTCTAATAGCATGCACGAAAGAGGGAAAACGTTCCTTACGTGTTTCCCCTTTTTAAAGGGCGACTGAAGATTAGGGGACGCAATCGCTGCATCCTGATGGTTACGAATTATTGTACACTTCCTTTTAATTCGGGCGCCACTGTAGAGACATTTGTTATTTTGAAGCAGGAAACATAAAAAATAAACAACGTCCTCGCTGAGACTCGAACTCGGACCTCTCAAAATACACGCCGAGTGTGCTGCCGTTACACCCCGAAGGCAGGGTCAGAAAAATCTTTTTTTTTTTTAATGAGGATTAAAATTGTTTTTGTACATGTTACTTATCCAATATATACACTCACGTTTGTGAAAATTGCAACACCAAGAAGGAATCGTCATAATTGAATGCAATTTAATACACAGTTGAGTGATAGTGGTACAAATAAATGATTAAATGTTCAAAGCAAACAAACAAGAACAAGAGATCAGAATCAGTATTTTGTGTGGCCACCACGCGCCGCAATAAGTGCTGCTACACGACGTGGCATGGAGTCAAACAAAGTTTGAATGTCTGACTGAGGAAGAGCATTCCATATCGTTTGTACGCGTACCCAAAGTTCGTCTGCAGACGCAACAGGACGAGGATCACGAGTAAGACGCCGACCAATGATATACCACACATGTTCAATTGGCGACATATCCGGGGAACACGCAGGCCAAGGAAGAAGCTGTACCTGCTGCGCTGCAAAGAAGGATTTAACAATCCGAGCAGTATGAGGGCGGGCATTGTCCTGCTGAAATACAGCGCCTGGCAAGCTTTGAAGGAAGGGAACAGCTTCGGGCTGTAGAACTTCACGGATATACCGGTTGCGTTCGATAATGCACTCCGGAAGGTGGCGTTCACCGGCATAGCGTCTGACACGAATGCGGCCATCATGGTACCACAAATTAAAGCGGGATTCGTCAGAAAACACGACATGCTGCCAATCAGCACGCCAGTCTCTATGCTGATTGGCCCATTGTAGCCGCAGGCGGCGATGGTCGTGCGTTAGGGGGATCCTGTATAAAGGAGTCCGTGCGCGCAGTCCACACTGCAGCAGACGTCTACGAATTGATGAAGCACACAATGAAACACCTGTAGCTATTGACCACAGTGCTGCCAATTGTCTAGAGGAAGCTGTACGGTCCGTCCGCGCCATGCGGACCAGGTGTCTATCATCGCGAGCTGACGTCACATTTCGGGGTCCACTCCCGGATTTCCGAGTTGTCCGACACTCGTCCGTCCACTGCTTCCAAACGCGCATCACTGTGCTGCTGTTACGCTGCACACGAGAGGCTACTGCACGATACGACAATCCAGCTTCACGAAGGCCGATGATTCTCCCTCGTTCAAACTCTGTAAGTTGTTCAAATCTCGCTCTCTTTCGTCGACGAGCCATAAGTACAGATTGAGTTAACGTTTACCACTAGCAGATAACCACCGATAACCATACACGCCTCGCTACAGCCGTCTATTTATTCGGATCCATCAGCCGTTCAGAGGGCGCTGCTCAGCATACGCATGCGCTACGGATTTGCAATTCTAATCATTTGCATATCATGCGCTACTTTGCATTTCCTGAAAATTTCAGCTCACTCGCGTAAGTCCTTCATGGTGTTGCAATTTTCACAAACGTGAGTGTAGAATTTGTGCGTTAGTAGTTTAGATTTAAAATGTTTGTTTCTGCACTTAGTCCGGCAGTGATGTTTTGTGGACAGTCCCGCTCGTGTAAACTCTGTTTATTGATTGAATGTGACAAGTACAGCCGTTGAATTCGAGCTTAGTATATTGACGTCCGTTCGAACTTTAAACCGTTCTGCTCGCCATTCACCGACCACGCGCCATCTCATCTATGAAACCATTAAGTGGTCATCTGTCCTGTACTCGAGACCCATTCGGAGATGGCTTTGAAATTCGTGATTCGTTTTTGTTCGCTTTCATTGGCAAGTCAATGAAAGTAACAATTTTATCATTCTCCTCTTGAATTAAAAATTGAAATAAACAACACGAAATATGTCTAATATGCTGCCTAGTTTATGTTGCCATTCATGAAGTTTTAATTTCCTTTCGCAATCGGGTGCAAAAAAGAAATTCTAATTCAAAAAGTTGCAATCCTAATGAACAAAAGAAAAGAAACTTTGTTTTAAAAGTTATTGATCAGTGTTCTGTTGAATTTTTCTTAGTTATGCGATTCATTTCAAATCACTAACAAATCCTGGATATACTTGTTTTCCCACAGATTTTTCTGCCGTCTACAAAGCATAGAAATATTCAGCTTTTCGAAATCATTAACGTTGCAAACCGTTACATTTTGCATAACTCACAAGTGAGCATCAGTATCGCCGCTGAGGAAGGAGTTTCAAAAATGGACCAATGAGTTTCTATTGCTCTTGTGACAGTGAATTTTGAAACTGTGTATATGAGCGCATGTTCTTGTTCACGTTTTAGTTTTCATTTGTTCCGCAGCTATAAATATATGTCGTATTAATGTTCGTGGCATATTAGCGCTCTTTATATTGAGAAATAACTCAAGCTACAATTAGCCTCGAATATTATGTACTTACTAAGAAATGTGTAGTAACAGAATTATTAAATAAACTAAATTAGGTTATTAATTAATTAATTATTAAAATCCTAAGGAAGATACTATTCTCTTAAATTAACAAATTAAGTTTGAATTTAGTATTTTCTTTTTACATCCTTGTGCGAAGTAAAGGAAGTAGTGAAATCACGAAAAATTCCGGGATTTCATATTTCGACGAAAATATCCATTTTGACCGGTCTCAAATCCATTTCAACCCATTTGAACGATGTTCTTGCGTGACATCTGTACGTAAGGACAGAATCAAGGACTCACTTTCCCCAAACGGATTAAAAAATTGATTTAAAATGGATTCAGAAGAGAAATTTCGTGACATCTGTACATACGTACGTATGTATGTATTTCGCATAACTCAAAACCAAGTATCCCCAGAACTTGAAATTTTGTATGTAGGACTGCTGTAACATGTAGTTGTGCACCTTCCTTTTTTGGTTGCAATCGGCAGTACCAAAAGTATAGATATATATACCCACTCTGTTACTCGGTTCGGTGAGCTCAGAATTTTTTACTCTCATATGTTGGTAAATTGGACATTTTTTGCTTTAAAAGTGATAGAATTCAGTTATTGTTATCTTCAGTTAAGGAACTTCCTTTAGTTAATCTGCGTGCAATTTTTGTACAATTATCAACAATTTAAAAGTTGTTTAAGTGCGACTAAGCCTAATTGTTTTTACCATAGCAGCCACATTTGTTTACATTTGAAACTTAGCAGAATAGTGAATTAAATCAGTTTCTGCATCTTTAGTGTTTGTTTGCCGAGTGGAACCAAAACGAAACTTTACGTTTTGAGCACCGAAAAATCTGCCTTGTTGTTTGCTTTTGCGTAGAAACTAAATGTAATGGTAAGAAAAAATTTTTTTTTCAATTGTTTTAACTGTATTTGGTGTTTTACTTTTTTCTATAGTGTTTTCATTTATGAAGACGTTTTGAGGTTTTATGCATTTGTTGCTTTAACGCGAATTAAGAACCGAATTAATTGAGTGAGAAATCTATCTCTGATGAAATTTGAGGAAATACGTTTAAATGAAATGCAGCCAAAAATACGTGTAATTTAATATTCCGTACAAGGAACTCATGTGGTGTCCGCAGTTGACTTTTTTTATTAACTCGTACGATGCACTTACAAGAGATAAATGAATTTAAATATCGGTGGAGTGTATAAATCCCCTTTACTTGAAGGAAGTTAACCTTAAACAGAAAAAAATAGTACAGGGATGGGCAAACTACGGCCCAAGGGCCAACTCCGGCCCGCCGGAAGTTTCTATCCAGCCCGCGGATACAATTTTAATTTGAAGGTCTGAGGCAAATTAAAAGAAATATATATTAGTATATTATATATCCAACTCATTTTCTACATTGTTTAAATATTTTTTTCTTCCTTTTATAATGACGGTCTTTCTCTAAACATAAATCGGCGGAAATAGCAAGCACAAACAGCTTTCAATCGGTAAAGTGAATTTTTCGGGAATTTCAAGAAGGGCTTTTAACTTTGAAAGTGCCTATAACAAATGTAATATTACGACCGATGGAGAACCAAATACGGCAGGAAAAAAAATATGGATTTCTTAGATTCTTTAATTAAAACTATCCCGGGAACAAAGTTGTTTTGTTACATTGTGTCAAGACGCTCTGTGTCAATCTGCTTTGAATGTGAAACCCGTGCTGCTTGATGCAGTCGTGAAGCTTGTAAATACTATTCGATCTCGTGGGCTTACTCACAGGTAATTTCGAGATTTTCTTCAATCTGTGCAATCTGAATAATCTGGTGTACTGTATGACGCGAAAGTAAGGTGGCTCAGTGCAGGATGTTTTCTTGAGAGAGTTTGACAGCTGAAATTGTGTCGTTCTTCTATGTGAAACAGTGTTCTGCGGAGTGCAAAATGTTAGAAGATACAGAATGGCTTTCGGACTTTGCGTTTATCACAAATCTACTTTGTCACATGAGCACCTTTAATGTCATGATTCAAGGGTAAAACAAATTTATCGATGACATCTAGTCCCATCTCAAAGCTTTTAAACTAAAACTTAATCTTTTTGGTGGGCAGCTAGCTAAGAACGACTTGTCGCATTTCCCAGGGTTAAATGCAGTACCCTCAGTAAATGAAGAGAAGGCTTAAGAATTATGAAGATGGCTTGAAAAAACTGCATTTTGAGTTTGAACGCAGATTTTAGTGCCATTCAAACAGAACTGGGTATTTTTATCATGCCTTTCAGTAAGTTGTGAAGCAGTGAGGTCAGATTTGCAGCTTGAATTAATTGAGTTGCAGTTGTTTCTAACTAAGCCAAAGTTAGAGTTTTACAAATCTTTAACGAAATAAATTTCCCAAATTGAATTCCTCGCGCCCAGAAGATCAGTGCTTCGTTTGCTTCATCTTATATATGTGAACAAGCGTTTTCAGCTATGAACCTTAGAAAGAATTATTTTAGAAGTAAACCGACAGATGAGCCTTTAGCCTCGTTCCTTAGAATCAGTATATCTCACTTCGAACCTAAATGTAAGGAACTTTTAAAAATGAAATCGCAATTTCATTCATCTAATTAACATATTTAAATTACAATACTTGTGTATTGTTTTTAAAATTTTTGAAAAATTTATCTTGCCCCGCCAAACTTTTTTTTCCGATTTTTGGCCCTGTGACCGAAAACGTTTGCCCATCCCTGGAATAGTATATGCATTTAAAATGTGATATTGAAGATATAAAATTTAATACATGAACGCATAACTATAGAAAACAAACCTATTGAAAAACGTATTATCAGTTCAAACAGAAAAGTAAACTAAAGAAGATTCTTTAATTTCTTCTTTTTTTTGTTATTTTGTTTCTATCCTAATTATCTAATTGTTACTAATTTACTGCGTTTTTGTGATGTTTTACAATTATTTATTCTGATTCCACAAGAGAATTCTGTGACATGAGTCCATGAATTAATCCCTCTCATCGCGAAGAAGAAAGCATGATCTAGTAGTCTTCTTTTCTACTTCTTACGATTCTTATTCTAGTTATGCTCCTTTTCTTATAACAGCACCTCTGCTTTTAATTACATATTCCATACACACGCCCAAGAGAAAACTGGTCGCAAATAATTGAAAAGACAGAATTTAGATTTTTATGCCAGTGTTATCCAATCGTGATAAGTGCTCTTTTAAGGTTCGATGCCTCTTACATTTGTATTTGTTCCTGCTTTTATATATATCGATTATGTAGCCAGGCCATCGATGTAACTGTTTTCTTCACTCAACTGGGAAAAATCAGCTAAAGAAGAGATTAAATTGTAAATGGATTCTTTGGCCAGTTTTTCCCAGTGGAAGACAAAAGCAAGCTTGTGGATATCCTTTTTGGGAGAGTTTTAATCAAGAATTCGACAGAAAACAATCCGTCAAATTAAATAGAATGATATGGGAATAAACTCATGGCATTCCATTTAATCAATAGATGTCTCTCTAAGTAAATAAGATGTTAAAGCTGCGTCTAATTACGATGCTATAAAGTTTATAGAACAGTTCTGTCATAAACCACCAGCCCAGCTAGTTAAGTATGTTTTCTCTGCTTGCACTGCAAGATGTTAATGTAGAAATTTCTTCACCCTGCGATGAATTAAAAAAAATTTGAAAGGTTTCAGGTTTAACGGTCGCCTAAAATGCTTTGCTAGATTTTTTGAAGCTCTCGCAGTCTACCAGTCTGCTGTTTCACTGACTCACACTAACAGATTAGTCTTTTAGTCTAAAGGGGCTTTGTCCCTGAAGGACTATAGTTTTCGTTTTGCGATTTTGCGTTAGTTCACTATAAATGTCTGTTTCACTTTTCAAATTGTTGCCACCCAATGTTAGAGTCCTGCATTATATTTGAAGAAATTAAATAATGAAACATCTGCATAAATGCATGTATATTTCTCGCATTGTGATAAAATAGCGGTACATAGATCTATCGAATTTTGTATGACGTAATACTATTGCGAACATGTGCATCTGAAAACCCAAATTTGAAATTCGGAATTTGTTTTATTATCGATTTCATATTTTGTAAATCTTAAACAAATTTTTGATTAATAAACTCGAGGATTTCCAAACGAGCAATGACAACACTGTACGAAACAAAAAGCATTTTTATCTCCATCGCGCGAGACTGTATCGGAAATTCTAAAGATACGCTCAATTTAAAACTATTTTGCGATATTGCTCTTGATCTGAATTTTATGGTTTAAGTGCAAATAAAGTATTAAAAAAACGCCCCTTTGGACGTAATTTAAAATCTGAAACCTTTCAAATTTTTTAAATATTTTCCCTTTTTTTTAGATTCATTAATAAGAATCGTTTTCTTTTCACATTCACCATATGCAATTCAACTACAAAATTACAAATATTTTAATAGCAGCATAGAAGCATAGAATCATATGTTTAAGATATCAGTTTTAAGTGTTAGCTTCCACATTTTTTTCTATTTTTTCAGTCTTTTCCCATTCCACCATATGAATGTTCAGTTTTAGTAAGGCGTCTTGCAGAAATTTTTTCATCGTTTTTTGCGTTTCGTGCGTTAACGTCTCCCGCCTTCTTAGCATGCCTTCGAGGTGTAGTGGTCTGCACGCACGCAGCGGATTTGAAAGGTCCGTGGTTCGATTCCCGATGAAGGCGTTGCTCATTTTTCACTTCTCCTACTTCCAAAAAGTACTTAATATCTCTACAGTGGCGCCGAACTAAAAGGGTAGTGGCTGATGATTCTCCACACCCAGGATATGGCTATTGGGTCCCCTAGAAAACCCCAGTCGCCCTTTGAAAGGGGGTGTCTATAAAATATTTTTCCCGCCTTCATAGCATGCTTTCGTAGTGTATTGGTGAGCACTTAA
This sequence comes from Stegodyphus dumicola, assembly GCF_044657685.1. Classification (NCBI taxonomy): domain Eukaryota; kingdom Metazoa; phylum Arthropoda; class Arachnida; order Araneae; family Eresidae; genus Stegodyphus; species Stegodyphus dumicola. The sequence continues at coordinate 221,868,819 of NC_140773.1, read as the reverse complement.
GGCGCGTTTTCCAAAGGTTCGTGTTTCGATTCCCGGCGAAGGCTTTTCTCATTTTTCACTTGTCTTGTTTCCAAAAAATACCTAATGTCTCTCTACAGTGGTTAGGTGTGTTTTTATTCTTTCGAATGCAATTTTTATTTAAAATATGTCATTATATTTTCTGTTTCTGTATGATCGGCAGATTTTTCTGTTATAGATTCAATCTATGAATTAAAATATAGCAATATGTGTTAAATTGGCACCTGTGGAATATGAAGGATATTCTAAACCTTTCTGTCCACTCCAGAGTATGTAGTCTAATACGTACTTAACAAAACAATTTTTACAATTCTTCAAATGTAGAATAATTATTTGACTTTAGGCACATTATGTATGGAAACTAAGAGCCATTAATTATTCCAAATATAAAACTGTCGGCCGAATTAGTCCTAGTGCAGATAACATCGCCAACACGGAGACACGGGATTCTATTGCGTTCGAGACCTTGTAAAAGATAACCCAAAAAGCAAAAACTGGAGCATTTAAGGCCTGGGAGGGTGTGCCCTTGCGTTTTGGATTAAAGGGAGTGGCCGATCCAAATGCGTTACTTGTTGAAATTGTGCTTTCCGCCGGCCGAGTAACCATAAACAAGATGAGAAGTTACTCTTAATAAAGAGAGCCCCGCTGGAGAGAAACGTCGCAGAAAAAAAATCTATGAATTATTACTAGCGTGACAACGGTCCGTAGCGGACAATTTTATGACAAGAATAGATATTCAAATTTGCATCATGTACATATACATGACAACTTGTATACTGAAAGAGCTATTTTATGTAATTTAGCATACGTATTCTGTGGATTTAACCTGAAATAATGGTCCTAATAGACAAACAAGTATGCTAGTAATAGAAATAACAGGAAAAATATGGCGATATACTGCGAGATATACACGAGTTGGTAATGTTATTTATGGAAGACTTGAACGGACGTGTATGTACTCAGTTATAGAGTAACTGAAAAAGTTGGATCATTAGTTTAATGTAATTTACTCTAAATAGTTCTCATCTGTACCGTTGCAATTGTTTGTTGATTTTCTTTCTATTGATACTTGAAGTGTTAGTGTTCTAGTAAAGTCTGGTTGAAAGTCTTACTATTATTAGTTCAAAGGGGAACTTTCTCTCAAGGACTATTAATTTCGTTTTGGCATTTTGCGCCGAAAACTTTAAAAGGCTGTATCCCTTTTTTAAATCGTTGCCACACTATATTACCGCCCTGTCTTATATTTAAAGAAATTAAATAATGAAGAATCTGCATCAATGTATGTATGTTTCTCGCATTGTGTTTAAGAAACGGCCATCGAAATTTGAATAACGTAATCTTGCATACGAGGGCTATCCAGAAAGTAGATTACGTTTTGGAATAAAAAAATAAACAAAGTATAGGAAACAAATTTTATTATATACAGATGAAAGCCACACTCAAATACTACTTTTCTACATAGTCACCATACAAATTAAGGCATTTATCGTAGCGATGTACGAGCTTGGAAATTCCTTCGTCGAAAAATTCGGCCGCCTGCACCTTCAACCACTTCGTTACCTCTTCTTGCAGCTGTGCGTCGTCATCAAAACGCTGCATAGCCAGCCACTTCTTCATTGCTGGGAATAGGTGGAAGTCGCTCGGTGCCAGGTCGGGACTGTACGGCGGATGAGGAAACAACTCCCACTTAAAAGATTCAAGAACTTTACGAGTGACATTTGCCGTGTGGGGCCGGGCGTTGTCGTGAATCAACAAGATCTTAGAGCTCAACATTCCTCTGCGCTTGTTTTGAATTGCTCTTCTGAGTTCTTGGAGAGTTTGGCAATACCTTTGAGAGTTTATTGTAGTGCCTCTTTCCAGGAAGTCCACCAAAATTACACCTTTTCTGTCCCAAAAAACAGTCGCCATCATCTTCCTTGCCGACATTGTTTGCATGCATTTCTTGGGTTTTTGGGGAGAACTTGTGTGCCCCCACTGCATTGATTGCAATTTCGTTTCACAGTTCACATGTTTCACCCATGTTTCGTCACCAGTAACGATGCGATCGAGTAAAGAGTCACCATCCTTATGGTAAGCGTCCAAAAAGTTCAACGCTACAGCCATTCGCTGATTTTTGTGGTCCTCTGTCAAGATTTTTGGAATCCATCTTGCACAAAACTTGTGGTAACCAAGCTTTTCGCTGATGATTTCGTGCAACAAACTTCGCGAAATTTGTGGAAAACTCAAAGAAAGTTCCGTTATTGTGAAATTTCGATTTTCACGGACTTTAGCATCGACTTTTTCGAGAAGTTCGGCGGTCACTATGCTGGGTCTCCCACTTCGATCTTCGTCGTGAACATTGGTTCGGCCATTTTGAAATCTTATGACCCACTGACGCACTCCACCTTCAGTGATAATGTTGTCCCCATACACTTCACGAAGCATAGATTTCTATCGGTTTACAGTTTTTTGCAGTCAGAAACCTTATTACTGAGCGCACCTCGCAGCTCGCGGGATTTTCAATTAACGCAGACATTTCAAACCGTCACAGTATCTGAACGGAGCACAGCACGAACCTCTCACTAGCACGGCTAGATGCAGACTGAGCTGCGGAACGCTCTGACCCCAAGATGGCCGCGCTAGCCCCGCCCCTAGCGGACACAGACGGAAACGTAATCTACTTCCTGGATGGCCCTCGTAGAATATGGATATGTGTAAGCCCTAATTTGAATTTGAAATTTGTTTTATTATGGAGTTCACGTTTCGTAACACTTCAACGAATTTTTCATAAAAAAAACTAAAAAATTTTAAAGCGAGCAGTGGCAATACTGTACGACAGAAAAACAAATTTATCTCCAGCGCGCGAGACTCTGTATCACAAATTCTAAAGATACGCTCATTTTAAAATTAATTTGCGATTTTGCTGTTGAACTAAATTTAATAATTTGAGTACGTAGAACATGATATTTAATAAATAAAGGTAACACACAGAACGTTAAAAAAAGCCCCTTTGGACGTGAAACCTTTAAGATTTTTTTAAAAAAAACTTATGGTATTATTAATTACAGATGTTATTGTTACACTGTACAGATTGTTAACTAGTATTGGTCAGTGGGTAGAGATGCTGACTGCCCTATCGTAGGGACCACGTTCGAATTCGCAAAGAGGGTAATGCCCCTGATGTCTGTGCGGTATGGGGGGACTTACAATGTAAGCGAGCTGAAAGTCTCCTCGAGAGGCTTAGTGGTAGGAGAAGAGGATTGGATCCATCCCTCGGTTTGTTCTCCATCATAAATGGGGAGGAGCTGAACCGTTAGTGTGGTGGGAATGTACTTATAGGACAAACGGTGAAATCCTCGTACCTTGCTCACTTTTACACTCTACACTAAACAGGAATAATTACACATCTCCCGCTCTACAGGGTCGATGGACGAATTTTAACTTGCCTTTTTCATGTCTCGAAAGCGCGACTTAGGATATATATTTATTAAATTTATCTATAGCATTGTTCTAACAGGGTATTTTGCTGCAAAATGGGACTTTTTCTGGAATGACATACCAAGTTTTATCCATATTTCGATTCTACGACCCAAATTATGCCTAAATATTAAATTTTGTAAAATTTGGGGAGAAACGTACCGAGAAATAAAAAAAATTATCTTGGCGCAATTTTTTTCAGTTTGAATACTGAAAGTGAGATTTTTTTCAGTTTGATTACTGAAAGACAGTGAGATTAATTCTCTTGGCGAAATTCTTAATTTATGCTAACCTACTTTCCTTTCATTGTGCCCGAGTGGAAGAAAAAGTGCATCGTTCATTCTTTAAAATAATTTTAGCAGAATGCATAAACCATATTTGACGTTATTATCGATTTAACAACGATGCCAAATTTCAAATCTCGCCATTCTCGTATATATTTGAAAATTTTGAATTAAAAAAACTAATTTTTTGCGGTTATACCTAGACATAAATCTACTTTAAGGTGATGGTAAAAATTTTATAGATTGTGGTTCAAAAATCTTGTCGAAAAGTTTATAAAAATTTCTGAAAAATGCAAATTTTAAAAACAAATAAGAAAATATGTGCAAATTTTATTTACATTGAACTTAAATTTCTAACTGTGAAAGAAGGAATCAAGCAGGTTTAATAAAAAAAGAGATATTAATAAATATATACACGATTCAATTAACACTGAGGAGCTATAATTTTGAGAACTAACTTTTTAAAAACTAGTCGTGCTATTTTACAAAATTGAGCACTTTGCTATAATTTGAGTCGTAAAATCGAAATATGGAAACAAAATCGTATCCCATCTCAGAAAAAGTTCGATTTTATGTCAAAATATCTGTGTTAAAACAATGCTATATATAATCTAATAATATATCTTAAACCGCGCTTTCGAGATAAAAAAAAGCAAGTTAAATGTCGTCAATCGGCCCACTAGAACGGGAGATATAGAACGGGAGATATTTTTTTTGTGCAAGACCTATATTTATATATATTTTTGTATATATTTTCTCTTTTTGTTTACTCTATTATCAAATTTGGCAAGCTATATCGAAAATACAGATTATGAAATACAATTAGGCAGAATAAAATAAGGATTAACTAAAATGTTTAACAAGATATTCTTGATAATTACTTTTAAGAGTATTTTTTTAAAAATTGAAGTACAAGGATGGTTGGTGCAAGCAAACAGTATCAATTTCACAAAAGAAAAATTCTCTAGCTCAAAATAATTCAATGAAACAATCTATTTATAACTGCAATATGTAATTCGTACATAGTAGGAAAAACATTGCTTGTCTTGGAAACTGTCCAAAGATTTCTTTGAAACAAAAGTTTGAAGTTTTAAAAAACAGCTTATAATTAGTAAATGTATCAGTCTCCAAAATGTGACGAGTAAAGGATTTAGTAAGCATATATGACGAATAAGCGAATATAATTAATGTATCGAAGGTTACATATTATAAATTCAATAAAAATATATACAAAAATGGCATTGTGTCTGGGAAATTCAAAGATCATTATGTAAAACTAGTTTTACTATTGAAAGTTATAGGCCTACTAGCTTCCAAGCGGATACTATATAAGGTATTTTCTTCCTTCTTTCCGTATGTCTTCGTAGTCTAACAGTAGCACACTCGGCGCGTATTCGAGAGGTTCAGGTTCGATTTCTGACGAGGAAACTACACATTTTTCACGTCTCCACCATAATAGAAACTTAATGACCCTACACACTTTATAATTAAAGAAATTTATTCATGTATTATACTAAAATTTTGCATTTGATAAAAGGGATGTTTGCATACTGAAAGTTTTCTCTTAAAAAATGCATTAAAAATTAAATTTATATTAATATCCAGTCTTATTGCTCTTTTAATAGATATTAGCCCGAAGGTGTGTTAGCCTAGAAGGGTTACAGCGGAAAACATCGCGGAAGAAAACGTCGCGGAGAAAACAACGCATGGAGAAAAACGTCGTGGAAGAAAGCATTGCAAAGAGAAAAAATCGCAGTTCTAAAATATCGTGGTCAAAATAAAGCAGTTCAAAAACTTTGCAGTTTAAAAACATCGTTGTCGAAAATATCATGGTCAAAAATAAGGTACCTACAAAAGTCATCGCATGACGATAACATCGCATACTTGCGTTTTTTAAATCGCATAGTGACATACTATGTAACTGATTTTCATCATTACTGACAAATCGGCATCCAAAGAATTGATTGCACGGTATATGTGAAAATGTTAACGACACTTTAAGAAAAAAAAATGTTATTTTCATTAAAACAATATCAGATTAACAAATGCGAAAGAAAATAATTTTATCATTAACTAAGAAATTTTTATAGAGGTAATGCAGTTATGCAGTTTTACAGAGGTAATGCAGTTATGCAGTTTTACAGAGGTAATGCAGTTATAGTTTTTATAGAGGTATCATGCAGTTATTTATCTTCCTTTTTCTAATCATTTTTAGACTGTATTTTGCATGAAAAATTATCAGTTAGATGTTATGAAGAAAAACTTAATTTATTAATGACCTTTGTTAATTAGCTATATAAATTTAAAATTATATTAAGGTTTTTAAGTTGCTTAATTTTCTACTCATTTTCAATTTTTAAATGCTTTAAGTTTCCTTCTTATTTTTTCAGCAAAAATTTATTACTTCGTTCAAATACTATTTGAAGTATAGAAGAAAAAGTAACCCTCTTTCTTTCTTGCGCTGTATAATCTTCATACTAACATGCATTTACAGCTTTCAAAACCTGAACACGCACGTGTGTGCGATGTTATCGTCATACGATGATTTGTAGGTACTTTATTTTTTACCACGATGTTCTTGACGACGATATTTTTAAACTGCGAAGTTTTTGAACCGCTTTATTTTCGAACAAGATATTTTCTCTTTGCAATGTTTTCTCCCACGATGTTTTGTACCACGACGTTTTCTCTGCGACGTTTTTGTCGGCGGTATTTTTGCCTCGACATTTTCAACGGACACCTCCAGAACGGCTATTAGTTTTGAAACGACATTTTGCGTCGAATCACGTTTCAAATTGCTACCGCCAAATGTTATCGCTCTTATTATATTTAAAGAAACTAAATAATGAAGAATCTGCCTGAATGTATGCATAGTTCTCTCAGTGTGAAGCAACAACAATACCTAGAATCAACAAATTTTGAATAACACAGTCTTCCACTCGAACTTGAGCCCTTGGAACCCTGAATTTGAAATTTGGAATTTGTTTTGTTGCCTATATTATACTTTATAAAACTTTAAGGAAGTTTTCATTAAAAAACTCAACAGTTTCAAAGCGAGCAGTGGCAACATTAGAGAATAAAACATTTCTATCACATAAAACATTACATTAACATGTGAAAGATAAGATAAGGTATGATGGTATCGTCTAAAGGTATGATGTTTTTAAATATTTTTAGCCAAGTGGCTTTAGCCCTTAGACTCTCGAAACGTGTAAATGTGTGTAAATGAAGGAAAAAAACGCCTATTTGGCACAAGATAAAATCTGAAAGCTTTCAGATTTTGTTTTCTATATTTTTTAGGTTTTAGTTAGTTTTTCTTATTTTCCAGTTCCTTCGTATGTATAGCCTATACGAAGTACAAAAGGATTTAACGAGAATTGCTACACCACAGGAGTTTTAAATATTTAGATATAATCTTAGTGATCGTAAACGCACCGCCCTTGTTGGTTGACTTTGCACTTGATTACTTATTAATGCTCGAGAGGCAGAATCGCAATATGAGTTAGCTAATTGAATATTTGAAAATTTTGCAATTAGTATGCATTTACTATTCGCTTTCCAATTAATACCGGCATAATATTTGAGAGTAATCACGCTAACCATTGTTAATAGCAGCATGCAACTTTCAAAGCAAGTGACTCATGAAATCCTTCGGGATGCTGTCGATTGAAGTGAATAATACGTGTATTCTAGATGTAACATTTATTTTAATTCTTCCGTTGCATTTACTGTACGTTATAGACATATATGTATTGCTACCCGATATGCAAGATTACTTAACATTTATAAGAGGTCGAGACACTTAAAACCCGTCTTTGGCATTATGCTTACCTGAAGTTAGTAAAACATTGAAAACCCTAGAACACCACTCTACTACTGTTAAAAAACAGCAGATTAGACAGCGATATCTGTAGAGACATTAGGTATTTTAGAAGCAGGAGAAGAGATAAATGAGCAGCATCTGCGCCAGGAATCGAACCACGGACCTCTGGAATCTATATGTGTATATCTATGTAATAGATTGTGTAGTAGAATGCAGGCGGTTGAATCCGTAATAAACAGCTAGAATTTTGATGTCGTAGAATGGTGAAACGCCGATCCACAGTGAGTAAGAAATTTGGCAGTCAAGGTATATTTAATTCAACATTTTTTCAGTAAACATGTTCCGGCCACAAAAAACTTGGCGCATTAATTATGCCTCTTCCAAAAAGTATACATTTTAGATAAATTTTCAGTAAAAAAAGAAGGAGCAGACGGACTGCAGTCAAGCTAGCCGAAAGTGTAGAAAGCAAGTGCGTAATATTCAGGGTGAAATCCTAATTCAGGATGAATTAGTTTTGGTTCTCAATGGCACTTTGATTGGATAGTTAATATTACTACAAAATTACATTTACATCACCAGAATTATGTAAGCGTCATATGATATAAATTAGTGCAGAAATGACGCAGTGCAGAGAGAGGAAAATTTACGTTTCCTCTCTCTGCACTGTATTTTTAGAATTGAGAAGGAAAATTTACTTTGCTAATTTAACATTTACATATTCTTTATTTTTCTTACGTGTATATATATAATTCATAAATAATAATTTTAACTGAAATTCATAAATAATAAATTTCAAAAAATCTTATAAATGTATAAAAGAATTTAATGAATTTTTAAAACTAAAATACTTCAAACAAGTAAAACCCTAATTCAAAAAATTAATGAACAATGAAAAGTATAAAGAAGAGGAATCTCAATCAACTTTCAGTGCCACTTCGTCAGGAGGAGGAACATCGAAATCAATTGAAATCTCTCTTCTATATGAATTTCTTGCTTTTATGTATCCAGAATTAGCCGAAGAACTACTCCAATATGCTTTAATTATAATTGTTCATCCGAAAGTTCTGGCCCCTGCGCAAAGCAAGGGAGAAAAGTAAATTCATATAAAAATTTTACCTTTGAAACAAAGAGAAACTCTACCCAAAGAATCGAAATGAATATACATAGAATATTATATATTTTTTATTTTGATTTTCTTGTTTAAATTCAAAGCAAATATTTTTTTTTCCATAACAGTAAAAGGAGATAAAAGCGCTCACCTAATGACCACTTAACATTTAGATTTTCTTCATCTACAGAAAAGCATTAGGCTTCATTCCAATTCCTCTCTGGCCATTCCTGTTTGCGTATACAGTTTTTAACATATTCTCCTATCTCTTTTTATGGTAAACCTAAGTCTTCCTCAAGAGTCAGTTCCTACTAATTTGTTTCTCTTAAAAATTTCACAATAGCAGATTTTGCTATTGTGAGAAGTTGAATTTATTTATATTACAGAAATTAAATTCATATTAGAATTAAATTTATATTAGGGGATTAAATGTATATAAATTTTGGCTTATACGTTTGTATATGCATGAAATTAAGACATTATAATTAGATAATCATTTAAATTGCATAGCATTTTTACATTGGTTTCATACACGTCTTAATTTCTCATCTGCTCTTATAACAATCTTTTTATAAATACGTTTCTTTTGATCTCGTTGAAGAATTGCCTTCAAGTTTGAAAACTATTTATTATTCATTTAAATTCAAATTTTATACATTAGTTTTTTGCGATTAAAAGAATTCATTCAAACATACGAAACCATACTTAGATTGTTGAGGCTATTTTGGGATAGGGTTATTTCCCTTTATTCAGCCAACATTCTTCCGAGAAATAGGCAATGATTTACTTACATTTTACGTATGTACTATTCCTCGTTATTTTTGTATATGTGTTATTCTTTTTAATTGTACGTTTTTGGATGCATAACATTAAAAATTTTTAACTTCCTTTAAGTTTATTTCAAGTTTTTAAAAATGTTAACACAGTCCTCTTAAGTATTAGCAAATCCGAATTTCAGTTTTCAGTAGTTTTTACACTTCTTTTCCCAGGAGATAATCATAAATAGAGAATTAATAATTATATATAAGCTAAAAAATGCTTATTTAGCGGTAAAATCCCTCAACATTGATAGTGCGGTCCGAGTTTTGAATCCCAGTGCACGAGCTGGTTACACGAGCGTTTTCGCGGTGTTCGCTATGTGTAACCTCTCTACGAGCTAGTTTCCCTTAGAAAGTCCTCCACGAAAGCACAAATAGCTCTCGAGTTCTTTATCAACTCCACATATAATAAAAGAAAGAGTCTCTCTGTGTGTGGCTTTGGTTCGTGCTGCGCGTAAGCTAATAGATTCAGGGTTACGATATTTGGTACATAAGCTGCATGTAGACAAGAGCCAGTGCACCTCGAAGTGATTTTTTCGAAATTCGAATGAGATTTTTTTTTAAATTTTATCTTTTTGTATGAAATAGCGTTATTTTAAATAGTTTCATTCTTTTAGAAACATTTTTTCGTTCAAAGCTTTGTATACTGGACTGCTGACGGTTGAAAATATGATATAAAATATTTATTGCTTATTTCACTGTTTTTATGATACTGAAAAGTTTAGCGTGATTTTTTTGCAACTTGGTTAATTTATTTATTAGGATAATTAATATTTTGTATTAAGGTATATTGCTTATTTCTTGTTGCTTATTGCCTTTTGATTTTTGGACACGCAACACGCACATCGCAATCTTCTTATCCTGGTGCTCATATGTCTCGCGAGGCACAACAGAAAGAATTTCCTTTTTTCTCCTTGTCTCTTTATGAGCTAATGGCAAAGTGGTTTGTATATTTTGTGTTATGTCATCCACAAAGCACAATTTTGATTGATTATTGCTTTCTGATGATAGTTTCATTCTTTTAGAAATGTGGTTTTGACAACAGTTTTTCATTCATTGCTTCCCATACAGGACTACTGACTGTTTTCTCTCGAAAATCTGATATTTATTGCTTATTTCATTGTAATTTTTTATATTATGTTTTAATTATATACAATTATATAAAAGATTTTGCATGATTTTTTTAGGAAAGAAATTTCTAAATTTCCTTTACACAGTTTGAATTCTTAAGATTTTGCAAAGGGAAGTTGGTTACTTTATTTATTAGGATAACTAATATTTGCGTTAAGGTATATTGCTTATTTCATTGTCATTTTTACATTTTTATTGAAACTTCTGGTTTTTTTTTTGTTTGTTTGTTTTCTTGATAAACAATTTTATATTCTCTTCCTCATTGGCATTCGACGCGATTCTAAAAACTCATTCTGGTAGAGGATTGTAAATTGAAACTAGATAAGACAGGAAAAGTTCACTAAATTAAAATAACTGTTATAAAATTAAAAAATATACCTTACAGTGTATATTTATATTCCTCGCACTTTGGGAAAACGACGTTATCTACAGCTGATAAATTTTGAACACATGTCATCCTTCACCCGAGCATGGGCACCTTAAAGACCGAATTTTGAATTTTTTATTAGTCCAAGGGGATTTGAGTCCCCGAAGGACTATTACTTTCGTTTTGGCATTTAGCGTCGACTTTTATAAATGTCGGTTCGCTTTTCAAACTCTTGCCACAAAATGTTAAGAGTCCTGCATTATATTTGAAGAAATTAAATAATGAAAAATCTGCATAAATGTATGTATATTTCTCGCATTGTGGTAAAACAATAGTACATAGAGCCATCCAATTTTGAATGACATTATCCTACTGCGAATAGGGGCATCTGAAATCCCAAACTTAAAATTTGGAATTTGTTTTATGATCGATTTCATATTTTGTAAAACTTTAACGAATTTTTGAGTAACAAATTCAACGATTTAAAAGCGAGCCATGGCAACACTCTACGGCGGAGGGGGGGAAACCTTTTTAATCTTCAGTGCGTCGAACTGTGTAGCGGAAATTCTAAAGATAGGCTGATTTTAAAATTATTTTGCGACATTTCTGTTGAACTAAATTTTATGGTTTAAGTGCAAATAACATGATATTTAATAAATAGAGGTAACACACGTTACAAAACGCTCCTTTGGACCTAATATAAAATCTGAAACATTTCAGATTCTTTTTGCTTCATTTTATAATTTGTATAAACGTTATGCATCTTTGATTAACAAACTCGGCGATTTGAAAGTAAGCAGTGGAAACACTGTTCGAAGTAAAATATTCTAACTTCCAATGTTCCCAACTGCTGCATTCGGAAAAACGTACTTATCTTTCAGTTTTAATAAGCAAACTCGGCTATTTGAAAGGAAAGCATTGACACTGCCCGAAATAAAATACTTTTATCTTTCACACTGCAGCATATTGCAATTGTATAAAGCTTAAGATGTTTAACTTTCAAATTTAATCCGGAAAATTATTAACTAACTAACTAAGCGATTTAAAAGCAATAAACACAGTTCTTAAGAATATTTTTTCCACTTTTTAATATGATTGATTTAAATAAAAATACATTAAAGTCATGCCATATTTAATCATAAATATTAAACATTTTAATGGAATTACTCTAGCTGGCCTCATTAAAATCAATATATATCCTTTTCGTTTTTATGGTAACTATTTCTCGCGGCTGGCCAAGAGAGTAGCTAATTTTTTCAAAAATAATGTAGCGAATATAAAAAACAAATTATGGCAGAATTACTATACTATACATTTTTTAAATATGCTATTTTAAAGTTTTTGCTGTTGAATTTTATGGGCAATAGCGGGGAACGCGATATTTAACAAATAAATTTAAATACACATACACAAAAAGAAAATGTGAAATCTTTCATATTTTATATTACGCACAAAAGGGCGTTTTTTAACGTTTTTAACGTTTTTGTGTTACCTTTATTTATTAAATATCACATTCTTCGTTCTCAAACCATCAAATTCAAGTCAACAGCAGTATCACAAAATAATTTAAAGGAGCTTATCTACAGAATTTTCGTGCTGGAGATAAAAATGTTTCTCTCCGTACAGTGTTGCTATTGCTTTGCTCGCTTTGAAATCGTTGAGTTTTTTAATAAAAAAATTTACAGAATTTAAAATAGGTGATAAAAGAAATTCGAAATTCGGATTTCTTAGTGCCTGTGCTCGGTTGGAGGAGTACGCTATTCAAAATTGGATGGCTCTAGGTAACGTTGTTTTTTCACAATGGGAGAAACACTCATGCAGATTCTTCATTATTTAGTTTCTATAATACATGGTGATAATATTTAGTGGCAACAGTTTCAAATTGAACCAACGCAGAAAGTGAAACGACGCAAAATGCGTTTTGAGACAAATGCCCTTTGGGTATAACGTCCCTTTGAGTTAAACAGGTAATAACAAAAAGACAAAAAAGGTGATTCATGTGTTATTTTACTATAACTGAAAAAATAGAAAAATGTATGCTAACACTTAACACTGTATCGGGAATACTAAACAGATGCTGATTTTAAACATTTCGTGATTTTGGCATTGAAATTTATATAGCGTAAGTGAGAAGAAATGAAAGCTTAATAATAAAGTTAAAAAGAAAAAAAAAGTGTTAGCAGAAGTGAGTCCAAGAGCAGACTGGTAAAGTATGCCCAGCGAATATAAGAAACCTTAACAAACTCTTTGGTACGACTTTAAAATCTGCATCCTTTCAGATTTTCTTTCTTTCAGTTTTACTATAATGAACTATATAATGTATTTATCGCATTTATCTAGAACTAATATCTGTCTTTCTGTTTACAGGTGAGTCAAATTTGTGATTTCGGGTTTTAAATGCAGCAGAAATGTTGAATACCATTACGTGACCTTGAAAGCCAAGCAAAAAGGTTAGGTGAAACAATTTTCTCAATTTGTGCTCTTACGAGAAAGAAGGAATTAATTTAAATTGCTTTGTTTCCCGAGAATATTATGCTTTGCCTGATACCTTAAACTTAATTATACAAATGTTATACAATTTTTAATTTATATTTATTAACTTTCCAACAGGGAAAAACTTTAAAAAAAAATTTTATCACGCAAGGTTAAAAATAATTAAGATAGTTTTATTGTCAGTAATTTGAATTTTTTACGTATGCATTTATTATCAATGAAAAATTTGAATTATTGTTTGAGTAAAATGTGAGGCAAGTTTCACAAAATATCCCTCTGTTGAACTGATCGAGCATATGTTTTGCCTTCTCTCTGCTATATAAATACGCTGGTTTAGTATAAAGCTAGGATATGCACTCAAAGGTATTTCGTAGTACTTTATAATTACGATTCACCGCATGAAACAATACATGATGCCTACAAGCTGTTTTTCAGAAAACCGTGTGGGCATAAAGTCTCACATAAGAAGGAAATATTTGTGCATACGGTATTCGTACTTTTCGTAGAATAAACATTCGGTAACGAGCATCAAGGACTTATAAACAGCTGAAGGATAGTAAAAATTCCTTTTAAAATTATATAACAATTATTCATTTATGCTCTGCGTAACATGCATAAAAGTGTACTTATTTTATTTCATACATTTTGAATAAATTACATTACACGTAAGACATTTATTATTTTATTATTTGACGCTGTTGATTCTTAATTTAAAGTGATGCTGCTCATGGATGCAAGGGGTCCAGCGTATAGTCCTTAAAATTTGCGTTGTCGTCAATATGTTAAGCATGGCGGATTCAGTAATATTTTAGAGTATTTTCTATGGAGCCATCGCTGACAAGCACATTGCTACAGCGCTGTTGGCTATCGTATCTTTGCATCCGGATTTGAATTTCTTATTTATTTTTAGATGTATAGCGACTGGGCAGCATGGGCACTTAAAATACTGCCGAGCCGATAGTCCTGATGAGAGGTGGAAGATCCTTAGATTCGTTTCCCGTCCCCGGTCTGTTCTCCAGCAAAATTGGGCAGAAATTTCTCTTTGTCGAGGGTGTTAAGTCAATCGGCCCCCCTTTGTCGCACTTTGTAGAACGTTTTAGATGATAGGATAGCTAAATGGCTAAGAGGTATTAGACATTTCTGACGAAAGGTTTTGATTTTAAGTATCCCGGCCATTTGAAACAGCAATAACAATTTCCGTTGTTTGTTAACCGTGCGTTTAAATTTATCCTGTTTCTTTTAAGAATTCTTCCAATTCCTCACGTTTGAGTCCGCGGAATTTAGCAGCAGTGAAAACAGATATAGTTCGCTTTGGAAAGTGTACTAATTTAATTGCATGAAATGTATAGGTTAATCATAAAAGCATACAGCAGAAATGAAACTGATAAATTCGGATAAAATAATTTTAAATAAACTATACAAATTTTTAAAAAGTAGAGAAAAGAAAAAAAAGAAAGAAATTTGAAATAAGGTGTAAGATTTTCACTGCGTAAATCTCAATTACTGTAGAAAGTGACGAATCTTAAGAACTAGTTAGCGAATAAGCGCTTAAGTTCGTGTGACAAGAAACAACAAGATGGAAGGGTAACAAACCCTTTATTATTCCAATAAGATTTAACAAAGCTCCGTCTTGGAGTGTACAATCAAAGCTGACACTTGGGCTTGAAATAAGAGAATAAGAATTAAACTAAAACTAAGATTAACTAAAGAAATATAGTCGAAGCTGTCAAGTTTCTAATGCAGTTGTCCCCTTAAATACCAGATGACTGCGAAGCTATCAAGGGCCTGAGTACGGCCGAGCGTAATAACAGCTTTGAGAAAGAGAGTGGCCAAAAGGCAGACTCACGTAAATCAGAAACTCTGATTCTCTTTCGCTAAGACCAAAGAACTTCGAGGTTAAATACCGCTCTTCCTCATTATGTATTCAGATGTGATTCTAAAACTACGTTCTAGCCGGAAGTAGTAAGTTGAAGTTAAGAATTTGACAGGAAAGGAACTTTCACTTAAAATTTAACTGTTAATAAAATTAACATAATCCTTACAATAGGGAAAAGCATTCGTGATCGCTATACGATTTGCGTACTCAAAGAAATTAGTATTGTTTACTATTTTATAGTATTGTTTGCAGTGCATCTGACAGCATGAAATTAGCGCATGCGTAGTTACATCGTTCAACTCGAGAACGAATACACAGTGAACTCTCGTTGTTGATTACAGAACAATTGGTGCCCTGCATCGGCGAAA
This sequence comes from Stegodyphus dumicola, assembly GCF_044657685.1. NCBI lineage: Eukaryota > Metazoa > Arthropoda > Arachnida > Araneae > Eresidae > Stegodyphus > Stegodyphus dumicola. The sequence goes on along the minus strand of NC_140773.1, from coordinate 221,853,077 downwards.
ACATTCGTTCCAATACGCGGTTCACGACTGTTAATTTGTCAATGAATTTTCAAAACATTTAACAATTTATTACACGAAACTGTGATTGAACATTTGCAATACCAAAAACCTGTATTCGAGGTGGTTACTCAAAGCAATTATGACCGTTCAAAAACGGAAATGCATGGAAGCCGCCTCCCTAACTTCAAATTCTTTCCCTACATGACAGATCTATACATTAATCTACACTGCCCTCCAAAAGTAAAGGAACGGCATGTTTTTTAAATCTGACTGTTACAAAAATATCAATAACGTTTAAATTCACAGTTCATATGCATGACAAAATGCATAGTTTAAAAAAAGGTATCAAAAAACTACAGCTAGCACTTTTATTTTACAGAAATGAATACTTATATAGGAGTTGGGAAAAAATGCAAAACCTGTAAGTTTTGTACACGAGTCTTGATCTTCAGTTGTTATTACAGTTTCGTGGACTATATCCAGCGGAGTCTATTGATGTCCAGGTCGTTTGCCCGATTCGTTGAGGTGGCTAGCGATCGGATAGATAGGAATGGGAATCTCATGAGCTGATGCTGCTAGACGTCTCAATTCTCTCGTAGTGTGGTCCACCAACTATGGAATCAGTTTGAATCGGAGGACTATGGGTTTAGAACACATATACTAGGCCGGCCTAGAGTTACAACACTCGCGTTATTTAGCTCTATTACGACCGCTATTTAGCTCTTTCAGTCCGAAGGAGGAGTAACATTACTGTGCTTCAGCTCATAGCAGATCATTTAGTGGCAACAGGAACACGAATCTCATCTACCAGAGTGCGCAGACGCCTGCAAAATACAGGTCTGTATGAAAGACGACCAGCTGTTTGTGTCCCCTTGACCCAAGGACACAGAGGTGCCCGTTTATATTGGTCAAGAGAACACGTCTCCTGGACCAGTCAACAATGGACGTCTATTCGCTTCAGAGACGAGTCCAGATTCGCGCTGGAGAGTGGTTCAGGTCGCCAGCTGATCTGGAGGGAAAAAACGCAGCAGATACAACCAATGGTTTGGGCTGGTATCTCTCTCGGTGGTCACACTGACCGACATGTCTTCCATGGAGGAACGGTGTGAGATATCGAGACGAGATCCTTGATTAATATATCCGCCTATATGCCACTGATATTGGTTTTTGATTTTTTCTGATGGACGACAATGCGCTACGGCACCGAGATCAGGTTACTGAAGAATATCTTGAGGGTCACGGTTTGGAACGTATGGAATGGCCAGCTCTATCCCCAGAACTGTATCCGATACAGCATTTTTGGAACTACCTTGGGAGACAGGCTGCTGCTTTAAGTCATCCTCCAAGGTTGTTAGATGAGCTTGAACGAGGATTACTCCGTGTCTGGTCGTTTCTTCCCATTTCACTGACCGACAACTTAATTGACAGCATGCAACTTCGCTGCCGCCAATGTATTGCAGCTAGCGGTAAACACATTCCTTATTAAGACCCATTTTTGTAACGTTACCACCCCATTCTTCCTTTAAAATCTCTGATATACTGTTTCCCCAAGACTGGATTTCTCTGCCAAGAATGAAATTTTTTGTTGTGATTCATGTTTGTATTGAACTTTAGAAAATTATATGTCGCATTCATTAAAGAACCTTTCAGTGAACATGTCCTGTAAATTTCATGCTTCTATGTTGCTTCATTCTCAAATTAGACACAAAAAATATGCTGTTCCTTAACTTTTGGAGGGCAGTGTATTTTTAAAGAGCATTTTATTTATTTTTTTAATGGTTATTATTTAATTTTTCGTTTTAATCAGCATTTATGTAAATGGGAGTCTAATATTTAAGTACTCTTTTTATTTTGAAGTTTAGGAATTCTCAAATTTTGGTTTTTTTATTTATTTATTTAGTTTTGATGCCCACTGTCGAAAGTAAAGTTGCTATTTTGGATTCCGTTTTTGTACTAATGAATGTATGAATCAACAACTCAAATTTAAATAAACTGTTTAGAATGGAATTTAATGGATTCGCTAGCATCTCTATTCTAGGAAGAGCATCTTCTTTAATGCAAGTCTATTAGCTGAAGCGAAGTGAGTTTAACAAACTGACAGCAAGTTAATATCATTTTACATATAAATGTTAATACAGTCCACTGATAATATTTAGAATAAATGTCCTTGAAATAAGTTTTCAAACAATTCTTAAGAGCTTTCATAATTCTATTTCGAAAACACATTATTATAATAGCATCTCATATTACAATTGAATTTCCAACCAAATTTACAAGTTTTGCAATAACATGTCAATAAAAGCAAAAGAAACATAAACTGCTGCGTATGTCTTACGCTAAAGCTAATTTCGAAAGACATTCGAAAACTATTCAGAATCCTTTATTAATAGAAGAGATCTTCCAGTACCAAATTAGAAAGATCTTGGTGCATTGCGTGGGTGCCTGCCTCGTATATTCATTATCTACGTACGACAAGTGGAAGTGCATGATTGCATTCTGTGGGCGGAGGTTGGAAACTATTCTTGGTATTGCTTCCTGCTATTTTTTAATTGAATTTCTCTCGTAACCATTAAGCATTGTAATCAGAATGGTATCACTTTCTAGCTAAATTAAGGTATCAGAAATTGTTACAAAGAATTATGCGCCATTTTATGTATCAAAACAAATCTAAAACTATTTATAAATTTATTTGCGATCTATACCAGTTTAATCTGCGTCTGTTTGTTTGTTTCTTTGTGGCATTATCTTCTCCGGAATGGCGGAGAATTGAGATTCGGGAGAGGTACTTCTGGATTCCAGAAATTCGTGGGACGCCATTTCCACCATTTTCCTCTTCGTACGACTTACGAGGAAAATACACCATTTTCCTCTTTGAATTAGCCAAGTTATTAATTAAAAACGCGAGAAAACGCTAATTTTCGCCCTCATTTTTTCAAGTGGCAACAGTCTCGCACGCTTGAGATGAAAATCTGCTTTATTTCGAGAAGTGTTGCCAGTGCGCGCTTTGAAATCGTACAGAGTTCTTAATAACAAATTGCTAAGTTTTACAAAATGTGAAATAAAAATAAACGTTAATTATATTAAATTATTTTTTATATATAAATATATAAAAAACTGCCAAACATTAATTATGTTATTCCCGATTCAAAAAATTCGTGGAAGGCTATTTAAACTATTATCAGCTTCGAACGACTTTAATCAGCCGAGATAGTAGTTAAAAACTCTGAAAACGCTAATTTTTGCACTCATTTTTCGGAGTGGCAACAGTGTCGCGAGTCCCTGGAGATGAAAGTGTTTTATTTGGAAAAGTGTTGCTATTGCTCGCTTTAAAATTGTAGAGTTTGTTAATCAAAATTTTGTAAGTGTTACAAAATCTGAAATAAAAATAACATTGCCAAACATTAAACCATATAAAGAATACTCTAGTTCTCCAATGCAAATGATAGATAAGGAGGGCGGGGATTTAATGCAGGTAACTGATTGGTTGTTAAAAATGAAACACTTATGATTTTTTGCGAACGAAAGGAAAACATTCGACGGTCTTTCTTTAAGTATGCAGAAAAACTGTCTGAAATAAATGGATGTATGATACAAGATATGAGATATGATACTTTCATTTATTTAGGTTAGCAAAAATGCTACTCAGTTTAAAAGTTGGTCCTCTTAAAAAGATGGTCATTATGAGAAATTGTACTTCGCAAAGATATATTGGCAGAAAAACATTACTTATTATAAAGAGTTAAATGGTTATTAATGTATACTTTAATATGGTGTGGTGTGGTGTATTTAATTATGGCAAAGCACACTAGGGCTATCTGCCTAAGGGGAGGGATGCCTTCGTGGAGGACTTTCTAAGGGAAACTGGCTCGTATACACGTTACACATGGGGAAAACCACGAAAACGCCCATGCAGCCAGCCCATTCGCGGGATTCGAACCTCGGACAGAACTACCAGTGTTCAGCGACTTTACCGCTCGGCCGCTGGTGGGCTGTATACTTTAATAAATAAGGTGAAAGATAATTTTTCATTTCAAAAAATGGGTTTTTTAACATATATTTTATTTCTTGGTTCAATTAATGACATTAGGCTTCGTCCACCAATATCATTGTTTTACATTAATCGCTTATTTTTGCGACTGAATAATCTCTTCAAATACTACTAAAATTATTTTACTCATTAACTGCGGGGCTTTTGAAAATTAATTGGTTAAATTATTCAAGTTATTTTTTATATCCCAAATGACTGACAATAATATATAAAAAGCATACTTAATGTTATTTTATAATTAATACTATTATTAAAGATAGATAAATATATAAAAATATGGCAGCTTTTTAATGTCTCTGTGAGAAGTCTTTTTTAATTGAGAAATAACATTGATCTTTACATATTAATTTACTTACACTACTAAAAATTCATTAGGATTTAAATCTTATTGTTAAGACGTTCAATTTAATTCGAATAAAATCAGTCTTATTTTTATTTTTCATGAACGTTTTAACATTCATTTCTAAAAATACATTTTATATATTACATATTTGTGATGAAAGAAAGAGAACCATCAAACGCATAAAATCATTCTCGTGGCCAAATATTTTAGTATTTGCACATTTCTGAAACATTAATGGACAGATATTTATGAAATTTGTTATGAATATACATTTTTATCAGAAAAAGACATATACCATTCAAAAGCCATTTTAGCTACGCATGTTTGCCAGTAAAGCTCATAATGCATAGATCTCCAATATCTACGTTGTGATATCGAACTAAAAAGGAATCTAATATGAGGTATGGTCCTTTTCACAGCCTGGTAAACGCGCAGCGTGCAGCGTACCGGACAAGGATAGTTCAAAAGTCCCTGTGACCACTCCTGCAGCAAGGCAGTATATAACGACGGGAGGTTTCTTGGGGATGGCGAAAGGAAGTTGTCCTTAAAAGAGTATCGAGTATCTCTATAGGGTTAAGTTCAAGAGATCTGACTAGCCAATGTATGGGCGAATATTCTCACTTTCCAAGTAATCGTCTACCAGCTGAGCCGCATGTGGACGAGAGTTGTTGTCCATTAACAAGAAGCCAGGATCAACTGTACGCCTGAAAAGTCAAAAATAGGGCTCTCACAACATCCAGGGAGCCTTTATCAACCAAATGCAGAGGTGTGCGGCTATCCCACATATTGCCTGAAATTATAACGAGCCAGAAATGACAAGTCGGTGTGACACAAAATAAACGAGACTGTGTAGCTTGAAAACAAAGTGAGTTGGCAACAACTGTTTTGGTGACGTCATGCCACACATCTCCTCTATCCATGCAGCCAATTTTGACTTACCCGATCATGCCAGTGGAGAGTACTGAGTCACAGAATGACCACGTGGAACTCTATGACTACACTCTGCCGAAAAAATGTCTAATGTAAAAACCGAGCAGCGAATTAACATCAAGTTTCTTGTGAAACTTAAGAAATCAGCCATGGAGGAAACGTTTCAAATGTTAACCGAGGCTTATGGAGATGAAATTTTGTCTCATGCACGTGTGTTTGAATGGCATGAGCGGTTTTAGGGGAAAGCGATAGTGTAGACGATGATGAACGTGCTGACCGCCCAGCATGTTTATCATGTTTGAATGGGTTCCCAGTGGTCAAACTGTTAATCAACACTACTACGTCGAAGTACTAAAACCGATTTTTGACTTCGTGAAAAGTTTAGGAACAAAAAAGGACCACAGGATGGAGTGATGGATGGCTGTTGCACCAAGACGATGCACCCGCTCACACGGCCCTATCTGTCAAACACTTTCTGACCAGCAAAACATTACTGTGATGGAGCATTCTCTTTATTCACCCGATTTGGCTCCAAGCGACTTTTTTATTTTATAAAGTTAAATCTTACTTAAAGGGAACCCATTTTATCTCAACTGAATAGGTTCAGGCAAAAACGGAAAATCTTCTAAAGGTCTTCCAAGAACTATTACCGCAGAAATGGCAGCACCGAATGCAGAAGTGTGTTAACACTTGAAAGTCACATTTAAAGGTGATAATGTCGCGGAGAACTCATTCTGTAAGTACAATGATTTATTGGACCATTCTCGTTTTTATTTGTGCCACACCTTGCATAATGAGTAAATTGTAGAGTCATTAGGTTATTTTGAAGCAGGGGAGACGTGAAAAATATGCAAAGCTCTCGCCGGGACTCGAACCCTTGACCTCTCGAATATACGCCGTTTGTGCTACCGTTACACCACGAAGGCATGCTAGAAAAAGCAAGAAACTGCCTTATACACGCTCTCCCTTTTAAAAAGCAATGGAGGATTAGCGGACTCAGTCGCCAAATTCTGGTGATGACGAATCACCAACTTTTAGTTCGGGCGCCACCGTAGAGTCATTACGTTCTTTCAATACTGAAAACGTGACTAATGTGCAGTGCCCTCACCGTGGCTCGAACCCTGGACCTCTCGAATACCTTCGATTATGCTTCGATTTATCCACGAAGGCATGTGGAAACGAAGGAGAAAATGCCTTATAATAAATTTCTAAAAATTGGACCTTGACTAAACTAATATGTAATGTAAATTTAATAGATGAAGTTCCGTGTGACATTGCGCATCGTGATTCCATAATCTGAAATATTAATATGACCTTGACGTTCAACTTTGACAGCATGTCATACGCACCATTACGTTCGGAATGAAGATTAGACCAAACAATCTAAAACGAACATACCGTGGAGTGTCTCTGACATTTTTGATTAATTAATATGAACAAACTGTTCGCAAGTATAATCAATCAGCTGTTGGCAGATACTGGCTCATTATTAACTATTATTCTTTCTTTAGGACAGAAATATTTATGACTCCGAGAGATATCGCCAATTACAAGCCATGCTAAATAATCAACATACTAAATCTGACCATTAATACCGAAAAAATTCCCGATTTTTTTTTAAATTCCTGAAAGTATAAACTTTTGTAAAAACAAATGTGAGTATTTTCTGAAGCTGTTAGCGTATTTTTTGACGATTTTGCTTTACTGTAAGGAAAACTGTCTGCTTTGAATTTTTTTTTCAAAAATTAAAACTATATTTTTGACAGTATAAGTTATCGTCTTCTACTTGGCAGTTTTGTTTTCATGCAAAATGGCGCTTTTAAAGAAGCAGTGGATGGAAGGCTATGCTTGTATTCTTTCAGAAGAAAATTATTCGTATCTGCTTATTAAAAACGCTGTGAAAGCCACATTCTTTCGATATCTGAAGATATGATAGGTAATACTATATTAACAAGAAGAGGCTTTTTTTCCACTTGAAGTCAAAGTTTGGCTTCAAGCGTAAAAATTGTTCCAAATACATATCGAAGCAAAAAATGGAATGTTTAGAATGTTAAAAAGTAAAGATGTTTTATATCAAAGCAAATCCGCTAAGTCAAAGGACAGTTGGAAAATTATTAAAATGCTCAGTCTATAAACAAAATTATTAATGCTAATTTGAACCGTAAAATGTTTGGTAATAGTAACATGATTGGTATTGTCTTTCTCTATGACATATCGCCGAACGCAGAGGATGATGAAGAATTCTTTATGAGAAAGATTTATCCAGACGACAAAAATGGAAAAATGTTGTCATGACAGATGAATCTTGGTTTTATTTAAATAACTGCAAAAAAAAAGTGATTCATTAATTATCATCAGAGAGGAGGAAAAATTCTTCAAGGTATTTCTCTCGCCTTCCTAGCATGCCTTCGTGGTATAGTGGTTTCCGCACTGGGCAAGAGGTTCGTGGTTCGATTCCCGGCGAAGGTGATTGCTCATTTTTCATCTTGCCTGCTTCCAAAAATTAACCTAATGTCTCTACAGTGGCGCCCGAACTAAAAGGGTGTTGGATGAGGATTCTGTACACCCAGGATTTGGCGATTGGGTGCCCTAAAACACCAGTCGCCCTTTAAAAGGGGGAGTATATAAGGTATTTCTCCCGCCTTCCTAGCGTGTCTTAGTGGTGTAGTGGTTATGCACGCTGGGCCGGTATTTCAGAGGTCCGTGGTTCGATTCCCGGCGAAAACGACTGCATATTTTCCATCTTTCCTGCCTCCAAATAACCTAAAGTCACTACAGGCTTTACAACATCGAAAATTATGGTGTAGAAATATAGTGACTAATATGGGCTACCAAACAGAATATTTAAAACACAAAAATATTTGGCAAAATGTTTCTTTAAATACACTGAAATTCGTCTAAAAATGTATGAACAGATAAGACAGTAAAAGATGAAACACCTTCGCATTTAATAATTATTGTTCATTGAACAGGAGTTGGTTTGTTCCCCTTGATGAGTCTAATTTCCGATCAATAGCGATAATTACTTGTTTTTTACTTTATTTTTTAAAGTTTCAAATTTCGCTATTCATGATTGAAATTCAAGTCCCCTTAAAAAGTTTTTTTCATAATTTACATTCAAGTTCCTTTAAAACACAATTTTCGGAATTAAACTTCCTACATGTGCGTTCCCTCTTTTTGATACATTCTATTAAATTTATATATAATATATATTTAGGAGATAATATAATCAATATTTCTTTAGTAAATAAATTATATGTATATGTAAGATATAACAAAATACGATAACATCTTTAAAATTAATTTGTGTCTTCAAAATTAACGATTTTAGATTTGGTGTTCTCCCCCTAAATTCATCTGGTTATCCGAATTCGAGATCTTTCCATGTTACGTAACACTTAACAAGCAATACACCTCTTGTCCAATCAAATAACTGTAAACCAAACTTTTTCTAACTGGAACTGAAACTTTTGACTCCCTCCCTAGTTCCTCTACTGCGACACTCTTTCCTTTTCGCTTACGCTTTCATTCTGGCGAGACGCTTATGATACACGCTGCTGCTAATTTGCTTAAGGCGAGGTAGTACTTTAAAACCCGTGTACGTGGAAATTATTGCATTCATCTATGATTTAAAAATATGTTATCTACAGAAAGATGATATGATGTGAATTATCCTGCAATAAAATTATATTTAGAAACGGCCGTATTTGGAAGTTTTTTGGTTTATGCATCCATCGTTCTAACTACGCAATCAAGTTGTCTTCAAGTTACGATGCACAGAACCACCCGCCCATTTGTTGCAACTTACTTCTACCAGGTCATCTTATTACAATAATAACGCAGTCTTATCACAGTAACGGAGCAGTTTTATTACATATATACACACACGTTTGGTATTAGCTATTGCAATAGAGAAGGGAGATGGGCCACTAAATGTTACAGCACTCATGTATACAGAATTCTAACGTTTTGCGGCTCATAATTTCCGAGTTATGCGAGATAGATGCATACGTTGTTACGTACGTAGTCACGAAACAAAAATCCCTATTGAGTTCAATTTAAATCCATTTTATTATCTGCTTCGGGAAAAAAGTCCTTTGTTCTATACGAACGTGCAAACGTAACGCAAAAGAATAATCCAAATGGGTTCGGGAATGGTCCAACGTTTTGACTTTCTTTGGAAAAATTTCCATTTGAATATGATATCCGAAATTTTTAGCTATTCCAATCCTTCCTTTTTTACATAGAAGGAAACGCAAGTAGCCATAGAATTCAAATCTGTGACCCGTTTTTCCTCTATTACGAATTTAAAATTTAAAATTTGTGTGGAAAAATATATTTGATGAATTCAGTTTTATATTTATATACTCAGTATTCTTCTGCTCGTGATTAACTGACGTATGGATAAATGTATATAATGCCCAAGCTTTCGTTTATTATTTCATTTTTATCTGTTTCCTTCTTATCTTGGTAATAGAATGGAATTAAATCATAAAAAATACGCTAAATATGTTCATTTCTTCATTTAAAAGCGTTTCAAAAGAAACAATACGAATACAGTTAAAAGCAGAGCATTAAATAAATCGAAGAAAATTAATAAGTTGTCTCTAGTTTGTGCCTTCTAGTTTGTTAAAGAAAAATAGCATAAAACCGGTCACAAACAAAGATACCATTTATGCTTGCTATGTGTCATTAAACAACAAATGTGTTAAGCAAGCATTCAATATAAAATTACCATTTTTGACCCGATGCTGGACTTGGTGGGATATGGAAGACAATGCCTTTTAGTGTTTTAGTTGCTTAAGGCAAAACGTTCGAGTGCTATCTGTCTAAGGGAAGGAATGTCTTGGTGGAGGACTTTTTAAGGAAAACGCTGTCATTCCGACACGCGAAGTAAACCGCGAACAAACGCAATCAGATATTACGTTTCCCGGATTCGAGCTCGTACCTACATATCTGTGCGTAGCGCATTTATCCGATCAAATAGATCCGGTCAAAATAGAGGCTTAAGGAGGGTTTTAAGATCCCTCTGAAAAACTCGACATTTTGGATCGACTCAAGAACTGTTGTAATTAAACAGAATTTAATTGTCTGCTGGTAACTGTAGATTACAGGTTAATCCAGGGGTAACTGTAGATTTGTATATTGATTTATTTTATTCGTTCTTTTCATAAACTTCCATTTATTGGAAACAACATAAAAATAGTTAAGAAAATAAGAACGAAATATTTTAAATAATTAGGTAATTCTTATAAAGTAAATCCAATGACCGGAAAAAGCGGACCTCAGGAGACTAAGAATCTTGACTAGAATTTAAAAAGATCTCCAAGGAATTTTGCAAATTTCATTCTATTTGCGAAGTTTTTTTCCCATATTCCAATCAATTTTAAATTATTATAATGTCCTGTGAATTTGTTGTTATTATAATGGATTCACACACAGCACAATCGGTACAACAAGTAACACGGTCAAAATAATCGTATTTCTCAACGTAACTTGTTTAGAATGAAGTTAGAGTGATTTTGTAGCGTCATTAGGATTTTTGAAGCGGAAGAGCATCAACAATGAGCAATACCCCTACCGGGACACGAACCTGGACCTTTGGAAAACGCACCGAGTGTGCTACACTTACACCACGAAGAAGACATGCTGCGAAGAAATAAAAGTCTTATATACTCCCCCTTTTAGAGGGTGACTGGGGATTAAGGGGACCCAATCGTCAAATCCTGGTGGTGAAGAATCATCATCCACCATCTTTTAGTTCAGGCGCCACTTTAGAGTCATTCGAATTTTTGAAGAGAAGATCATGAAAAATGAGCAATGCCCTCCCCGGGACTCGAGCCTGGAGCTCTCGAATACGCGCCAAGTGTGCTACCGTTACACCACGAAGGCATGAAGAAAGGAGGAAGACAATACCTCATGAACTATACTAATATAGTGAAAGTGCTTTGTAAGGCATTTACTAATATATTTGTAAATGCCTTACAAAGCACTTTCACTGTTCAAGTAAATGATCCCAGGATCCAACTGAATAAGCTTGATGTAGTATCTAACTGAAACTAAATTTGAGACGTGACGTAAGACTTCATCTTTATTGTAGAAATGAATTAAAACGTTGAAATTGTTACCAGGTTGTGACACATTCAATAACCCGAAAGCGTGACTTGCGGAAAAACATAAAAATAAATAAAATTGTTAGATACAAATTAAGTAAAAATTCCTTTAACCCAAGCCAGCAATGATTGAATGTAGTCATTTTTATAGTAGAAGTAAGTCAACAGTAATATTTACTGAATTGAATACATCTTCAGGGATTCATTTAACAGCAAATAAATCTTTGCAATGCATCAATAGCCATCAATAAAAAAATTCTCCCATACATGCTGGTACCTAAGAGCTGTGACTGTAACTGGTGCGTAAACTCTGCAGAGAGCTACTGCCGAGTCGAAGAACATTTCCATTTCTTTTCGTCCACATAAAATACAAACGTCATAGAAAACGGGAAAGAAACATACTGAATAGGTTTTATTTTTTTTTTCTTTCCCTTGGTGCCATCTCTCATGTCTTTTAGTTACATGCGATGCCCTGGGGGACAAGGTTTCCCCATTTCAAAGGAAGGAGCAGGGGAAAAAAAACACGCAAAATGCATCGTAGGGAAGACAAATTACAGGCGATAGCTGAAACACGATAAATGGAGCGACAACAGCGCTATCTGCAGATGAACGGGTACAGAAGGCTTGTACAGAAGATAACTAATATGGCGACTCTTTGAAGAGTTACGCTCCTTAACAGTTTGTAATGTTTTCTGTTTTACATTTTTGTTTCGCTGTATTTTAATAAAAATAATCCTCGAACAAGGACTCTTGATGATGCACTAGTAATTATTACTATAAGAATAGATTATTAAAAAATAAGAAAGCCTGAATGTTTTCAGATTTTATATTACGCCCAAAGGGGCTTTTTTCAACGTTCTCTGTTTTACGTTTTTTAATTAAATATAATGTTCTTCGCACTTAAACTATAAAATTCAATTCAACAGTAATGATTGATTAATTAAAAAAGAGTTATTTAAATTAATTAAAAAGAGCAATTAATTTAAAATTTTCAGCAATTAATTTAAAAAGAGGATATCTTTAGAATTTCCGATACACAGTTTCGCGAGCTGGAGATAAAAATGTTTTCATCGATACAGTGATAGTGTTGCCATTGCTCGCTTTCGAATCTTTGACTTTGTTAATCAAAAATTCGTTAAAGTTTTACAAAATAGAAAATAGACAATGAAACAAATTCCAAATTCGGTTTCTCAGGTTCTATATTTGGGTGGAGACGTACGCTATTCAAAATTTGATGTCTCTAGGTACCGTTGATTCATCACAATGCGAGAAACATAATGCATTTATGCAGATTTTCCCTTACTTAATTTCTTTAAATATAATACAGGGCGATAATATTTGGTGGCAACAATTTGGAAAGCGATACGTCGTTTATAGTGATTTGACGCAAAATGCCACAACGAAACTAATAGCTCTTCTAGGCTAATGCCTTTTGGGCTAAAAATGTAACAAATTGTAATTTTATGATAAAACTGAAACTTTTATAATATTTTAGCATTCTAATATAAATAATTTGAAAAATGCTTTTTATGTATGGTCCAAATGATGTTTGCTGAAAAAAATGAAGTTTTTGTCATTCCGTTCGAAGCGGCGAAGGACATATTATTTACCTTTCGAATTATACATTGCTGTTACTCTTTATTGTAAAAAAATAAAACATTGTAATGTAATATATACTTTTAAACACCATTTTATAATACGTTTTATTAAAATTTAAATGATCAGCCGTAACATGAGTTAAAGACAAATTATAAAAGACTCTTCTAACATGAAATATTCCTTACCTCCACAAGATAATGATTTTTTCAAATAATCTGTATATATAAAAAAGGGAAGAATTCAAAGGGGAAGTATGTAAGGATTTTTACTTTTTACTTATATCTAATTTTGAGTTAGGTAACATTTCTGTCGCTTTTCTTTTTTACCCATGCTTTTTATGCCAGAATGTAAATGAGATAGCGAGAGTTTATTCAGATTGAGGAAGAAAGAAGTATCATTTAAACGCAGGTTTCGCAAGTTGATTTTAGAGCGTGTTCTGTCTACTTGAGGCCACATTGTTACTGTGAATAGATAGAAATTTGATTCTGCGACATTAAGTGCTTCTAGTCATTAAGCTTGTCTCACCGGTTTCTACAAACCAGAGCGTTCCTGCGCGTTACTTTATCCTGTTAACCATGAGGCTAATCTAACTACATTTAATTTTTAGATCAGCATTATTTGTTTTAGTTAAGTATGAAGTGTTGGCTTGTCTAAGCCCAAGTCTATGAAGATCTTTGTGTTTGAATAAAAGGGTCTTATGCACTCTTCTTCTGACATTTATTTGTATCATAAAAATTAAAGACAGTTCTTCTACAATCATTTTAGGACTCGTTAGTGTATGCTTCCTAAGCATATTATATGCTATAAGTATATAAGGTATTTTTTCCTCCTTTCCGCCTCCTTAGTAGTGTAATTGGAAACACACCCGATGCGTATTCGAGAGGTCCAGGCGAGAACATTGCCTATTTTCACCCCTCCTACTTCTAAAAAATTAATGACTATACAGTGAAGCCTGAAGAAAAAGATGGTGGGCAATAATTCGTCACCACCAAGATTTTGCGTTTAGGTCCCCTGTTCTCCAGTCTCCCTTTTAAAGGGGAGCATATAAAGTAATTACTCCCTCTTTCCAGTATGCCTTCGTGGTGTAATGGTAGCACACTCGGCGCGCATTCGAAAAGTCCAGACACGAGTCTGGTTGAGGGCATTGCATATTTTTCACATCTCCTGCATGGAAAAAAACATAATGATTTTACAAGTGGCGCCCGAACTAAGAGGTGGTGGGCGCTAATTCTTCCCATTTTAGTTACTGTTAGTTACCACCTACAATCTTAAGGTATTTAAAGACTATTAAGATCAATCTTAACTTCATTTTATAATTTCGTTGTTTTTATTAAGAGAAGTTTTGGGTGTTTTACTGCTAAAATTTACAGGTAAGTGTTCACAGTGCTAAAATTTACAGGTAAGTGTTCACAGTGCTAAAATTCAGTTTTTATTTAGTTTTTCTCTTTTATGTTAATATCATCAAACGTTTTCTGTTTTTGGCTGAAAACAATTTCCATTGAATATCATAATCTCAGACAGAACAAATGCTGTTTTCTTGCGTCATATATCAAGTGCCAATAAGAGAAACCAAAAGCATTTGACAGAAAAGAACGTAATGGAGATAACATTTTCTCAAGTATATACTTCTTTTTTTAACTTCCAATATTCCTATTCTGGAGAATAGTAATGCTCCCATTTGTTAACTTGGAATACTTCCAAGATTCGCATGTTTCATTTACGCTGGGTTAAGCAAAAATTTAAAGTGGTCTCTTAAGAATGACAAATTGAAATTCTCAAGAAGTCGTAAGAGCGTAATAATAGTTACGAGATAATGGCCTAATACAGTGCCTTGAATTTTAAATAGAGCAGACATAAATTATATGTAGAACTTGAAGACAACATATAAGAATGAAAATTTGACAACTATATTAATTTAATTTTATTTCTGTATAAAACTACACAAAAATATGGTCCCATAAAAGTTAATTTCTTTGCTTTTAAGAAAAACCTAAAATTAAAAAATATCATACTTGTGAATTTTGTTTTCTAATTCAGATTATTTCTAATTGTCTCGATTGCAGCATTTGAAATACTACTTGGAGCCACGCTAATATTCATTATATTTAACCCATGTAGATTTTTAACTTCCTTCCAGTTTTAAACTGAAATGGAAACATAATATTTGGTAGGTTTGAAAGAAAGGAATGTTAATTTGTTATTCACAAATGTTATCGGTTATGTAGAATGTTTCAAATCTGGCAAGACATAAATTTTCAGAAAAGAACATTTCTTCGAATACAAGTTTCTACAATTTCATTCAAACATGTACAGTTTTCGGTAGATAGTTTGATTTCCATGCAGTAGAAAATTGACCGTAAATTTCAGCATGAGCTTAAATTAGCATCAGTGTAACTATAGACACACAAATAAAAGAACCCATGCTATATGTCTTAAAACCGTCATTACAAATAAGATCTTAATCTTTTCAGTAACCTTGTCATACTTATTATTTAAACTAGACACATTCTGTAGCAATCCTATTTGATCCTATAGGAACAGAACATCGACCTACACTTGTGCCATCTATCGAAAAACATCACCACTAACACGTTTAATAAAGACAGGGTTATTCTAGGAAGAAATGGTTCCGACTGCTAAATACAGGTGCCATTACGGGACCAGCAATATCTAATGGCAGCAACAACCAACCCCTCTGATAAAAGAAAGCCTTAACACTGGAATGTGACGTCACGATTAGTCGTCCCAGTCGCTACTCTGACGGCACCATGCAGATTAGAACAGATTAAGTAATCATGACGTCAAATAATTGAAGCCAAGGAAATGTTAGCAACGTGACGTAAGTCTTATCATGGCCGTCATTGAATTTCTTCAAGCTTTTATATAATAATTGGTTTTCATAATTTTGTTTTGTTCTTAAATTTCTTCTATTAATTTACTAAACAGTTTTCTTCCAGACGAGCTGCTTTCTTTTTATGTGATGTTATTGATACAGAATTCGGTAACATGTAGGTGGGCCATCACGAAACTGTGTGAGGCCAATTCTGTAGACGTGGCCCACTAATAGGGTCTTTTAATTGTCTTTCCTAATTCCATCAAAGTTTCAATTTCTCCTTGCACTTCGCCTAATCGAAAATGCAATTCATATACTTATGAAACGAGATATTTTAAAATTAACTTTTTGTCGTTACAACAGTTACATGCATGTTAATGTTACATATAGTATGTTACGTATAATGTTACATATTGTATTGTTGCGTGCGTACGGATTGGTAATAAAATGAATGCAAAATCCGATGAAAAGTGAATAAAACTTATTATTATCACAACGAATAACACAAAATGCTTAAATTTCTTCAGATATTCATACAATATTGCAATATATCATAGTAGTTATATTTTAAACTACTAAAACGTTCTACAGAACTTAATTCAAAACAGAGAAAAGTAGAGAAAGCTTATAAGGTAATTCTCACGCCTTCCTAGCGTGCCTTCGTGCTGTAGTGGTTCTGCACGCTGGGCTGGTCCGATTCCCGGCGAAGGCATTTGCTCATTTATCATCTCTCTTGCTTCCAAAAACATATCTAATGTCTCTACAGTGGCGCCCGAACTGAAAGGGCGGTCGATGATGAGTTCTCCCCACCCAGGATTTGGCGATTGGGTCCCCTAAAAAAACCGAGTCGCCGTTTAAAAGAGGGAGTATATATAAGACCTTCATAGCGTGCCTTCGTGGTGTAGTGGTTCTGCACACTGGGCCGGTATTCCAGACATCCACGGTTCGATTTCCGGCGAAAGCGTTGCATATTTTTCATCTTGCCTGCTTCCAAAAAATACCTGATGTCTCTACAAAGGAGCTAAATAATTTATAGTGTATCAGTTTCATAATGTGATTCCTAAGTAATTCGTAATGTGTATAAAAATTATTATGATAATATAACATTGGATAATAATTGGATAAAGTACAAAACTATGTATCGAACACAGTCACATACATTGATGTCAAACTTATATACATCAGTATGAGATTTTTAAAGTAAAGCACATTTTTTTTTGTCTCCTTGTCTTTCGCACATAAATTACGATACTTTGGACTACAAAAAACTTCTGTACCAGACATTGGAAATTATTTTTACAACGTATAGAAATTATTTACAAATTATTGGTTTCTATGTAATTGCTAAAGCTCGAACAATTTTTATTATGTAGACCTTTGTTTCCTTCACACTTATTTTTATCAAAGTAGAAGGTAACACCGAGATAATATTATAGTTTTTACGCTTAAAAATTCTTAGCTTCGGAGGAAATTTACTCATGCTGAAATGCTTAAAACCAGCTAGGCCAAAATCTATTAACCAGTAATTTTCTGTTAGTTGAACAAAATCGAATAATGAAAATATAAGTATCATATAAATGTGTCTATAAAAACAATACGAAACTAATAATAACTTTGGACTAAAAAATGAAAAGCAAATCGTACTTGTTTTTGAATTTTTAGAAGGCGTGTAGGATTTCCTTTAGTTCAAGTAACGTATTATTTAAATATTTCTTATCTTTCCTGAACTCCTCAACTTCCCCTCGCATTTCCTCGGCAGGACGTAAATTTAAAATTAAGTGAAGTGAGTATTTAAATGGGTGAATCTTGGAGTTTATTCAGAGCGTGTTTTCGCTAGCCAGAGCACGTTTCTTTTCTGACCTTGCTGTTACGCCTCTTGGCCATTTTGAATAATTATTACACCTGTTAGGTTTGTCGAGTCAACCTAGATTTGCCATAATTTAAAGTGATAGACCAACACTACTCTTTTTAGATTTGGATTTACTGTATTACAAATTAAGTTCCACCGCAAGTGGTCGGTGTTACTGTAAAGCACGAAGTACGTGCCTTTCTGTTCATATTTGGAATTAATAAAGGGTTATTTTCACCCTTCTTCTGTGCCAGTATACTTTCACGACTGCGTGAGAAGTCACCAGGTTCATTAGCAGGATCTAGATTAGTTTATGTGGACAAGGAGAGACAGATCCTACAGGCTTAAAGCCCTCTTTCCTTCGTAGATACTTCCTCCATCGAAGTTTGAGTTCATGCACAGTCAGAAATTTGAAAACGGTCACTTTTGCTGTTTTTTAATTCGCATAGCATAGGGGGAACTGCACATTTATATTGCATTATGCTATGAATATAAGAACAAAATTTAGTATTTTGGAGATTACAAAAAGCTATAAGCCAAATAGTACGAGGCTTTAAGCTTGCTTGAAGGAGAGAGGTTTGTGAGACGACAATCTGTGACGTCAGGACTTCTTCCATGATCATGCTCTGAAAACCGATTGATGAGAAAAACGGGAAGAATCTAGGATCAGCTCAATGTAACTGTTGCCACTGGAAGAAATGTGAAACTTCCAATTTCTCTTCCCCACCTTTCGAACCATTTAAAAAAGCATAAAATCTTACAAATTGAATAAATCTGTTTTTGATTAACAACTTGAACGATTAAGAAGCAATAAAAATACCTAATAACTGAAATTTTTGTATTGAAAGTTTTAATAATTTATCCGATTGACTGAAATTTAAAAAAAGTATAATTTCTACATATTTCCAGAGTAAACATTTTGAATATAAATTCAAATTGTATCAATTCTTCTATTACATACATATATATATAGAGAGAGAGAGATTATTTCAACAGCTGAAGAATATTTGTAGCTTTGATGTTATTAATGGTCCAACAGCGGCAGGGCGATAAAGTCTCTGAACACTGGTAGTTCTGTCCGAGGTTCGAATCCGGCGAGCGAACTGGATTCATGGACACTTTCGTGGTTTTTCCCATATGTACCGTGTATACGAGCTAGTATCTCTTAGAAAGCCCTCCTGGAAGGCATCCATTCCCTTAGGCAGATAGCCCTCGAGTTCTTTGCCATAATCAAATGAAACAAAAAAAAATTGATATAATTAATTAAAACATTTCAAATTTCATGTGTTATGAAACTGGTACAAAATCACCTGTTTTAAAAATTTTTATCAATATTTTCCTTTATAAAATAATCTGAATATTTTTAAATAATAAATTTTTAATAATCTTGTAAGATTCTCAGTAGTGTATCTCTCAGTTACTGTAGAAAGGGTCGAATCTTAAGAACTAGTTAGCGAATAATCGCTTACGTTCGTGTAAAGAGAAACAACAAGATGGAAGGGTAACTAACCCTTTATTATTTCAATAAGATTTAACAAAACTCCGTCTTGGACTGTAAAATTAAAGCCGACACTTGGGCTTGAACTTAAGAGACTGAAAAATAAGCTAAAACTAAGATTAACTAAAGAGATATAGCCGAAGCTATTAAAATTCTAATCGAGTTGGCTCCTTAACTCTATCTGACTACGAAGCTTATCAAGGGCCTGAGTACGGCCGAGTGTAATAACCGCTTTGAGAGAGAGTAGCCAAAAAGTAGACGCGCGCAAATCAGAAACTCTGATTCTCTCTAACTCAGCAAGTAGAACTTCGCCGTTTAAATATTGCTCTTCCTCATTAAGTATTCAGAGTGATTGCAAAACTGCGTTCTGGCCGGAAGTAGTAAGTTGAAGTTAAGAATTTGACAAGGAAGGAACTTTAACTTAAAATTCAACTGTTAATAAAATTAACATAATCCTTACAATCTTAATATTATCACTGCAAACTAAGGTCTTCGAAATGGAATATTCTGGTTTTGCTTATGTTTTTGATTATTACCTTTAGACATTTAAAAAAATATTCTCATGTATTGATATAAGTATTTATTTTTTTTACATACATAATATGTCGGAAAAATTATAACTTGATGCTAGCGGTTTGTCCTTCTATAGATAGTGCGAGTTTTTTTCTTTGTAGATATATTTCAGTATTTTAAGGAATAAAATTTGTATTTTAGAATAAGTATTATGATTCCCCTCTAAAGTAACGTCTTCATGATAAAATAGTTTCAAGAAAATATTTCCCTTCTTGTAAATAAAACCGTGTTTCTTTGTTTCTGCAAGCATCTTTTTATCCCACTGTACATGGAAATACTCGATCATGTTTTGTGACACATTTTAAACAACATTTCCTTATTTTTCATGCGTGTGTTTACTTACTTTTTTCTAACTCCGATTATTGATGATAGTTCTACCTCCCTTTTTGTTTCATAAATTTAAAATAAAATCAAACTGAATATCTGCAGCTTTTATATTTCGCTTAGATATCCTTAAAGATACTTTCTTTCATTTCACGTAAGGAATTCTACGTACCAAAAATAATTAACTTCATGTTTCGTCACATTATAGGGTACTGAATTACTATTACTGCCTCTTTGTTTTCCTGTGCGGCTGCCACTTAAGAGAAATGCACTGCTGGCCATTAAAATTGCAACACCATTAAAGAAAGCAAATACAAAAAATATATTTATTGTACATGTATTTATTGTACATGTATTTATTGTACAATATGGCGTGAACACAAAATGTTTAAATCTGCAAGCAGTTTCGGAGCAAGGTACGAAATTAGTAGAAACGGCTGCCACGCCTGACAGCTTAAACGGCCCTTACCCGGTTAGGCATAGAGATGAACTGGACTAGGATAACAGAAATGGACTAGGATTCGGTCTACGCTGCTTTAAGTCTATACCACAGTTCTTGAAGCGTATTAGTTGGAGAGGGCTGGCGGGGCAGTCTCTCAGCAACCCGTGACCAGATGTTTCCAATGGCTGACAGATCTGGAAACCGTGCAGGCCAGGCCAGCAATCTAATACCTGCGTATTGAGGAAGGCCAGAACACGAAGCCAACATGTGGTCTTTCATTATCTTATTGGAACATAGCGTTTGGAGACCTCCAAGATAGGGCACAACCTCTGGACATAAGATGTCACAAATGTACCCATCTGCGTTTAAATTACCGTCGATCCGAACTAGAGATATGCGTGTCGAGTACCCAGTGGCTGCCCAAAACATCACATCAGGTGGCAGGGCCCATGTGACGATATCGAATGCAAACAGGTGAGGTGCGGTCTCCTCGGGACCTCCAGACATGTGTACGGCCATCAGAATACTGCACGCAGAACCAGGATTCGTCTGAAAAGACGACATTGTGCCACTCCTGCATCCAGTTTTGTCATTCGGCGCACCAGAGTCGTCATCATTGTCAAGCGAAGCCGAAGTCAACCTGATGATAGTCCACGCTTCAGCAGACGTCGAAGCACCGTATAAACGGATACTATGCGGGCTACAAACATGCCCATTTCCTGACTAATGGTCCGTAATGTGGGTTGTACGTATTACAGGGTTGACCTTACAATAGGTCTGTCCTCTCGGGTGTTAATCATGGGAGGGCGTTGAGATCCTGCATACCGTTCAGTATGACCCTCAGGAACACATTGATTCCGTATTCGCCAGACTGTGGTTGGAAGTCGACCAGTGCAATGGGAGATATCACGGAACGGGTGTCCGCCGATAATATCGCGGCAATAACATCGCGGACGAAAACGTCGCGGAGAAAACAACGCAAGGCGAAAACGTCATGCTGCAAAACATCGTGGGAGAAAACATCGCAAAGAGGAAACATGGCAGTTCTAAAACATCGTGGTACAAAACATAGTCGTCGAAAATAAAGCGGTTCAAAAACTTCGCAGTTTAAAAACATCGTCGTCGAAAATATCGTGGTAAAAGATAAAGTATCTACAAATCATCGCATGACGATAACATCGCGGACATGCTTTTTTTCAGGTTTTAATGATTGAAAATGGATATTCCCATAATGATTTGTGAGCGCCAGTTATAAAGAAGGATAATTTTTACTTTCACACTTTTTATTAACTAATAAATTTTTGCTGAAAAAGTAAGAAGGAAACTTAAGCATAGAAAATTAAATGCATTTTATAGATTATACTTTTCATGAAAAATTACCAGTAAAAACTTTATAAAAATGATTTATTAATGGCCTTTGTTAGTTAACTATGTCGGTTTAAAATTCTATTAAGTGTTATAAGTTGCATTAATTTTCTATGCTTAAGTTTCCTTTTTATTTTCTCAGCAAAAATATATTAATTAATAAAAAATATGAAAGTAAAAATTATCCTTCTTTCCATCTTGCGCTCACAGATCATTATGGGAATATCCATTTACAGTTATTAAAGCATGTTTGAAAAAAAGCATGTCTGCTATGTTATCGTCATGCGATGATTTTTAGATACTTTATTTTTTACCACGATATTTTCGACGACGATGATTTTAAACTGCGAAGTTTTTGAACCGCTTTATTTTCGACGAAGATGTTTTAGAACTGCCATGTTTTCTCTTTGCGATGTTTTCTCCCATGATGTTTTGTAGCACGACGTTTTCGCTTTGCGTTGTTTTCTCCGCGACGTTTTCGTCTGCGATGTTTTTGCCGCGATGTTTTCGGCTGTAACCCACGGAACGATAATCTACGCTCTCGATAGGCAACGATCCTGCCCTATCGAATTCCGACACTTGCTGGTAAGCATGTTTTCTTCTTATTCGACATATAGCAGGGTATTCTGAGCAACTCTGATTTTACAAAGCCCTTTTCCAAATGAGAAATCCTCTAACTGTTCTTCTGTGCAATGCTTCAGATGTCGTTTCTCACTCCTGCGTCGTCTAAATGCGCTGAAATACTAAACATTTGCATGATCCAACCTCCTCTTCCTTTCATGTGATTTTGACGTTCGTCAGATCATTACTTTGGGGGGTTGCAATTTTAATGGCCAGCAGTGTATATTTCTGAATGCGTGAAGAATAAGAAATACACATAACAAGATAGTGTCTCCATACTGAAAAGTAAATATTTTTGCTTTTTAAAATGGCAGTGCGCTTGGTTCTTTTGGAATGGTCATGTGCGTTTTAGGCTACAATAATTATAACCCTTTTTTTAAAGTTTTAAGAGGTTACGAACAAAAAATTTGAAAACGGAAACTACCTATGACGAATGCTAAAAAAGCACACTTATAATGTTAGGGGAAAAACGGTTCTTTAAAGATCGTTTCTTGAGGCAAATCCAATAATTTATTCTCGTAAGAAAAGCCTAGTTTCGGCAGAAATTCTTGAGAAAATTGGCGTTAATCTCATTGTTTTCCTTCCTAAGAATTATTCAACAGACCGTCGATTTAAAATAAAAATTGTTTCTCCATTTTGCACCAGTTGATTTTATTTATGCAACTGAAATATTTGTTTTATTTGAAATAAAAACGTTTGGCGCTCATGAAATATGCAAGACGTTCTGCCAAATATGACAAACACTTTTGAATGTATTTGGAGACAAGTTCAGAAATTCAAAGACCGTTTTTCAGACGCAAAGAGATTTTCGGCAGAAGACAGAATATAGAATGTTTCGTGGGAAATGCGTGTATTGTTTTGCTATGCGGAAGTGGAATTTTTTTTAAATTCAAACTTCATAGAATATAAATTTTTTAAATATTTTTTGAAGGTATTGGATGAATATGATTTAGAGGGAAAGAACCGAATGATCTACATATATTTCCGGAGTGATATGCTAACTAACAACTCGTTTACATGCATGAGAAAATTAGCTTTAATTCCTTACAACTTCTGTACGGGGTGACGAGTCAGTGTATCCAAGCTGGTGACGAATTTTCGTCTACCACCTTTAGTTTGGCACCATTGCAGAGATATTAGCAGTTTGTGCTGCAGAGAAGTTTGAAACTTTCCCTGTTGCTGAAACACAAACTTGGATCATCAGAACACTAAACGAGACATACTGAACAGAGTACATAGAAGATATGTCATTAATTCCTAACAAGATATTTTAATTTTTTTAGAAAATAAAAATAAAATAATATTAATAATAATACTTTTTTTTCAATAAATAATACAAATATTTATTAATGAAAGTACTAAAATATATTTTTCATTAATAGATATTGTTCCGTGCGTACTCTGGAATTTTTCACAGAAATATTCGTACAAGCGTATCACACAGTATAATCAGTAGTTACACTTCAAATACTAAGAACTTTAAACACAATGCAATGCACAGCGCATCTAAAGAGAAAGCTAACTCGGATTTATATCAGTTTACGCAGAACTACAACTCGCAACAACAAAAACTAAGCAACTGAACTCAGATGCTCTCTCTCCTTTCTTTTATGGTTTCCAACCAGCCGTCGAAATTTTTCTAGTACCTTCTGTTTCTCGAAATTACTGAAAAGCAATACGAGGGTGGAATTACGGTTACAGCTGACATAGTGGTCAGTTATATTTATTCAGTTATAATACTTATTACTGTGATAAAGGGACCGGACCAAAATGTCGCCAAATGGTCGGTAAATTTATCGACTTTTGGCAATTTTTCGCCAAATTATAAATACGCATTTACTCAATGTTAAATGCACTTGCTCCTGTTATCTTACGTTTTCGGCATAGCTTTCTCTTAAAATTTGTTTCGCGTTACATTACACAGAAAAATACAACAAGTTTACTTATTTTACTAAAATCACCTATTTAAGTAGAAAATTCCTAACAATATTTTGAGAAGGTAAATTTTTTCCTTCTGTTCTTGCGAGTCGAAAGGATCCTGCCTATTGCAACTTTGTGAAATTTAATTCAAAATGTCCATTTTTCCTTTTGATTTTTTCCTCGAAAATAAAACTTAAACTTTTATACACAGCAGACTGGGAAGCTACGAAGATAGAGGTCATCAAAGTAGTCTAAAAAGACTGGATGGCCGAAGAGAAATGTTATTTTTGCAAGCAGCGGAACAATTGCCCGAAGAAGTGCACCGAGAGCGGAGACGAATGCATTCTAAAGTATTAAACACGTGGCTTTCAATGGAAATATAACATTTAAAGTATTAAAAAAATGAAACTAAATATTGTTGCGTGCGTACGGGCTCGTAATAGATTGAATGCACACAACCGAACATGGAACTTGGAAGCCCGAATATTTAATCTGGAATTTGTTTTATTATCTATTTCAAATTCTGTAAACCTTTAACGAATTTTTTTGATTCACAAACTCAATGATTTCAAAGCGAGCAATGGCAACACTGTACGAAAAAAAAAAAAAAAACATTTTATCTCAGAAGCGCGACACACTCTGTTGGAAATTCTAAAGATAGGCTGTTTGTAAATATTTTGCGATATTTCTGTTGAATTGAATTTTATGTTTTTTAAGTGCGAGGAGCATGATATTTAATAAATAAAGGTAACTAACAAAACGTTAAAAAAACTCCCTTTTGGGCGTAACGTAAAATCTGAAATCTTGCAGATTTTCTTTGTCTGTCTTTTTTTTCCATTTTTCTTTACTTAGTTGAAAATTATTATTATAATGTATTGCTGAAGAAATGTAAATAATGAGCATATGCGATTATTAAGAATAAGCAAATATAACAAAATTAACGACTCGCTTGAGAGTAATTTTAAATACTAAGGCACAAGTCATGCAATGTCACATGTGCTCTATATGTTATTTATAAACAAAAGTTAAATCTAGTAATTTAAGAATTTTTTTCTGAAATTCAATTAAATAATATAGTAAAAAGTGAGTTTATTATTCAGTATAAATTTCAAATTTTTCTGATTGCAGTTTTTGTTAATCATCTTTACAAGCATTATACATGTTGCGTAAGGTTTGTTTTTGGTAAATATTAAATTTAAGATATAACTACGATTATCAGAGATTCAGTGTTTTAAAACATTCAGATGGAATTTTGAAATGTTAGAGATAACTGCGTAGTAATTTGCTAAATTCTTTGACCTGTTAAAATTCCTGGAATTTAAATGAAAGTGCCTTGTGTATTTAAAATAAACGAACTTGCTACTTCTCGTTGTCGGAAGTTAAAAGTTTTTCATAAACCTTTAATTTTGTAGTCTATCTCTTGTGTGGTCAGAAAACATTATTTATTGAGTAATACAGGAAACAATAAAAAAAGAATTTTTAATTGATGAGAATAATTCGAAGTGCTTTCTGACTTCCAAAAAGTTTTTACACAATAATTTGCATTACTTAAAAGAGAGAGTTGAAATCTACCATGAAATTCTAACTGATAATAACTCTAAACATTTACTCCACTTCTCATCAAAACAATCGTTTGTTTGACTTTTAGCAAGTCAAACAAACTTACTTACTTACTTCATTATTTTTACTTCCTTGTACGAAGTAAAGAAAGCATTGTAATCGCGAAAAATTCCGGATATCATATTTCAACAAAAATATCCATTTCAACCGCTCTGAAAGACATTTTAACGATCTTTTTGAATGACATCTGTACATATTCGCATAATAAAGGACTGCTTTTTCCAAAAAGTATTGTAAAATGGATTTAGAATGGAATCAGAAGAGATTTCTTTCTTAACGTCCGTACGTACATATGTATATATCTCGCATAACTATAAAAAAGCTGAAGAACATTGAAATTCTGTATATAAGACTGCTATAACATGTAGCTGTGCATCTCCCTTTTTGGTTGCAATCGACAGCACCAAAAGCATATATATATATATATATATTTAAATTTAAACAAATTTAAATTCTTAACAAATACGTATAAAAGCAAATTTAAATTCTAAAAAAAGGAAAAAAGCCAAAATAATTTAAAATAATTTAAAAATATGCAAACATGTAAAAGATTTAATTCTCGAACTAATCTACAATATCATTTAAATTCAGAAGCATAAGCAAATCAAGTGCAAAATCTATCCATAAAAATAAATCTACTAATTTAATAAATTAAAATTAAATTAAACAATTTTTTTAAAAAATGCATATGTGAATGATCGTAGAGTAGGCAGGAGACAGACTTATCAAGGGGAAATATATATATATATATACCCACTTTATTACTAGTGTGGGCTCAGTTTGTATTATTCTTATATGTTGGTAAGTTGTGCATTTTTCGCTTTAAAATTATTGAGTTATATTATTCTTATGTTCTGGTTAAGACTTTTATGCCTTTGATTAATCTGCTCGCAATAGTTTAAGAATTATTCACAATTCAAAAGTTGTTTAAATGCTACTAAGCCTATCGAACCGGCATCTGTTTACACTTAAAACTCAGTAGTATAATGAAATAAGGCAGTTTCTGCACCTTCAGAGTCTTTTCGCCTAGTGGAATAAAAAGTAAAATTTCAGTTTTGTGCACCGAAAAATCAGTCTTAGTGCTCGCTGCCCGAATTGCTTGTTTTTGAACAAAAACTCTAATTTTAATCGTAATTTTTTTCTGTTTTAATTGTATTTGGTATTTTATGTTCTCCTATATTTTAAAATTTTTAATGAAATGTAATGAAAATATTTTGAATTTTTAATGAAAATGTAATGTTGCTTTGCCGCGAAGTGAAACTGAATTGATTGAATGAGAAATATATCTTTAATGAAATTCGAGGAAATAAGTTTAAGTGAAATACAGCAAAAAATAAGTATAATTTAATAAGCCATACGAGTTTTAATTGTATTTGGTATTTTATGTTCTTCTATATTTTAAAATTCTTAATGAAATGTAATGAAAATATTTTGAATTTTTAATGAAAATGTAATGTTGCTTTGCCGCGAAGTGAAACTGAATTGATTGAATGAGAAATATATCTTTAATGAAATTCGAGGAAATAAGTTTAAGTGAAATACAGCAAAAAATAAGTATAATTTAATAAGCCATACGAGTTTTAATTGTATTTGGTATTTTATGTTCTTCTATATTTTAAAATTCTTAATGAAATGTAATGAAAATATTTTGAATTTTTAATGAAAATGTAATGTTGCTTTGCCGCGAAGTGAAACTGAATTGATTGAATGAGAAATATATCTTTAATGAAATTCGAGGAAATAAGTTTAAGTGAAATACAGCAAAAAATAAGTATAATTTAATAAGCCATACGAGTTTTAATTGTATTTGGTATTTTATGTTCTTCTATATTTTAAAATTCTTAATGAAATGTAATGAAAATATTTTGAATTTTTAATGAAAATGTAATGTTGCTTTGCCGCGAAGTGAAACTGAATTGATTGAATGAGAAATATATCTTTAATGAAATTCGAGGAAATAAGTTTAAGTGAAATACAGCAAAAAATAAGTATAATTTAATAAGCCATACGAGTTTTAATTGTATTTGGTATTTTATGTTCTTCTATATTTTAAAATTCTTAATGAAATGTAATGAAAATATTTTGAATTTTTAATGAAAATGTAATGTTGCTTTGCCGCGAAGTGAAACTGAATTGATTGAATGAGAAATATATCTTTAATGAAATTCGAGGAAATAAGTTTAAGTGAAATACAGCAAAAAATAAGTATAATTTAATAAGCCATACGAGTTTTAATTGTATTTGGTATTTTATGTTCTTCTATATTTTAAAATTCTTAATGAAATGTAATGAAAATATTTTGAATTTTTAATGAAAATGTAATGTTGCTTTGCCGCGAAGTGAAACTGAATTGATTGAATGAGAAATATATCTTTAATGAAATTCGAGGAAATAAGTTTAAGTGAAATACAGCAAAAAATAAGTATAATTTAATAAGCCATACGAGTTTTAATTGTATTTGGTATTTTATGTTCTTCTATATTTTAAAATTCTTAATGAAATGTAATGAAAATATTTTGAATTTTTAATGAAAATGTAATGTTGCTTTGCCGCGAAGTGAAACTGAATTGATTGAATGAGAAATATATCTTTAATGAAATTCGAGGAAATAAGTTTAAGTGAAATACAGCAAAAAATAAGTATAATTTAATAAGCCATACGAGTTTTAATTGTATTTGGTATTTTATGTTCTTCTATATTTTAAAATTCTTAATGAAATGTAATGAAAATATTTTGAATTTTTAATGAAAATGTAATGTTGCTTTGCCGCGAAGTGAAACTGAATTGATTGAATGAGAAATATATCTTTAATGAAATTCGAGGAAATAAGTTTAAGTGAAATACAGCAAAAAATAAGTATAATTTAATAAGCCATACGAGTTTTAATTGTATTTGGTATTTTATGTTCTCCTATATTTTAAAATTTTTAATGAAATGTAATGAAAATATTTTGAATTTTTAATGAAAATGTAATGTTGCTTTGCCGCGAAGTGAAACTGAATTGATTGAATGAGAAATATATCTTTAATGAAATTCGAGGAAATAAGTTTAAGTGAAATACAGCAAAAAATAAGTATAATTTAATAAGCCATACGAGTTTTAATTGTATTTGGTATTTTATGTTCTTCTATATTTTAAAATTCTTAATGAAATGTAATGAAAATATTTTGAATTTTTAATGAAAATGTAATGTTGCTTTGCCGCGAAGTGAAACTGAATTGATTGAATGAGAAATATATCTTTAATGAAATTCGAGGAAATAAGTTTAAGTGAAATACAGCAAAAAATAAGTATAATTTAATAAGCCATACGAGTTTTAATTGTATTTGGTATTTTATGTTCTCCTATATTTTAAAATTTTTAATGAAATGTAATGAAAATATTTTGAATTTTTAATGAAAATGTAATGTTGCTTTGCCGCGAAGTGAAACTGAATTGATTGAATGAGAAATATATCTTTAATGAAATTCGAGGAAATAAGTTTAAGTGAAATACAGCAAAAAATAAGTATAATTTAATAAGCCATACGAGTTTTAATTGTATTTGGTATTTTATGTTCTTCTATATTTTAAAATTCTTAATGAAATGTAATGAAAATATTTTGAATTTTTAATGAAAATGTAATGTTGCTTTGCCGCGAAGTGAAACTGAATTGATTGAATGAGAAATATATCTTTAATGAAATTCGAGGAAATAAGTTTAAGTGAAATACAGCAAAAAATAAGTATAATTTAATAAGCCATACGAGTTTTAATTGTATTTGGTATTTTATGTTCTTCTATATTTTAAAATTCTTAATGAAATGTAATGAAAATATTTTGAATTTTTAATGAAAATGTAATGTTGCTTTGCCGCGAAGTGAAACTGAATTGATTGAATGAGAAATATATCTTTAATGAAATTCGAGGAAATAAGTTTAAGTGAAATACAGCAAAAAATAAGTATAATTTAATAAGCCATACGAGTTTTAATTGTATTTGGTATTTTATGTTCTTCTATATTTTAAAATTCTTAATGAAATGTAATGAAAATATTTTGAATTTTTAATGAAAATGTAATGTTGCTTTGCCGCGAAGTGAAACTGAATTGATTGAATGAGAAATATATCTTTAATGAAATTCGAGGAAATAAGTTTAAGTGAAATACAGCAAAAAATAAGTATAATTTAATAAGCCATACGAGTTTTAATTGTATTTGGTATTTTATGTTCTTCTATATTTTAAAATTCTTAATGAAATGTAATGAAAATATTTTGAATTTTTAATGAAAATGTAATGTTGCTTTGCCGCGAAGTGAAACTGAATTGATTGAATGAGAAATATATCTTTAATGAAATTCGAGGAAATAAGTTTAAGTGAAATACAGCAAAAAATAAGTATAATTTAATAAGCCATACGAGTTTTAATTGTATTTGGTATTTTATGTTCTTCTATATTTTAAAATTCTTAATGAAATGTAATGAAAATATTTTGAATTTTTAATGAAAATGTAATGTTGCTTTGCCGCGAAGTGAAACTGAATTGATTGAATGAGAAATATATCTTTAATGAAATTCGAGGAAATAAGTTTAAGTGAAATACAGCAAAAAATAAGTATAATTTAATAAGCCATACGAGTTTTAATTGTATTTGGTATTTTATGTTCTTCTATATTTTAAAATTCTTAATGAAATGTAATGAAAATATTTTGAATTTTTAATGAAAATGTAATGTTGCTTTGCCGCGAAGTGAAACTGAATTGATTGAATGAGAAATATATCTTTAATGAAATTCGAGGAAATAAGTTTAAGTGAAATACAGCAAAAAATAAGTATAATTTAATAAGCCATACGAGTTTTAATTGTATTTGGTATTTTATGTTCTTCTATATTTTAAAATTCTTAATGAAATGTAATGAAAATATTTTGAATTTTTAATGAAAATGTAATGTTGCTTTGCCGCGAAGTGAAACTGAATTGATTGAATGAGAAATATATCTTTAATGAAATTCGAGGAAATAAGTTTAAGTGAAATACAGCAAAAAATAAGTATAATTTAATAAGCCATACGAGTTTTAATTGTATTTGGTATTTTATGTTCTTCTATATTTTAAAATTCTTAATGAAATGTAATGAAAATATTTTGAATTTTTAATGAAAATGTAATGTTGCTTTGCCGCGAAGTGAAACTGAATTGATTGAATGAGAAATATATCTTTAATGAAATTCGAGGAAATAAGTTTAAGTGAAATACAGCAAAAAATAAGTATAATTTAATAAGCCATACGAGTTTTAATTGTATTTGGTATTTTATGTTCTTCTATATTTTAAAATTCTTAATGAAATGTAATGAAAATATTTTGAATTTTTAATGAAAATGTAATGTTGCTTTGCCGCGAAGTGAAACTGAATTGATTGAATGAGAAATATATCTTTAATGAAATTCGAGGAAATAAGTTTAAGTGAAATACAGCAAAAAATAAGTATAATTTAATAAGCCATACGAGTTTTAATTGTATTTGGTATTTTATGTTCTTCTATATTTTAAAATTCTTAATGAAATGTAATGAAAATATTTTGAATTTTTAATGAAAATGTAATGTTGCTTTGCCGCGAAGTGAAACTGAATTGATTGAATGAGAAATATATCTTTAATGAAATTCGAGGAAATAAGTTTAAGTGAAATACAGCAAAAAATAAGTATAATTTAATAAGCCATACGAGTTTTAATTGTATTTGGTATTTTATGTTCTTCTATATTTTAAAATTCTTAATGAAATGTAATGAAAATATTTTGAATTTTTAATGAAAATGTAATGTTGCTTTGCCGCGAAGTGAAACTGAATTGATTGAATGAGAAATATATCTTTAATGAAATTCGAGGAAATAAGTTTAAGTGAAATACAGCAAAAAATAAGTATAATTTAATAAGCCATACGAGTTTTAATTGTATTTGGTATTTTATGTTCTTCTATATTTTAAAATTCTTAATGAAATGTAATGAAAATATTTTGAATTTTTAATGAAAATGTAATGTTGCTTTGCCGCGAAGTGAAACTGAATTGATTGAATGAGAAATATATCTTTAATGAAATTCGAGGAAATAAGTTTAAGTGAAATACAGCAAAAAATAAGTATAATTTAATAAGCCATACGAGTTTTAATTGTATTTGGTATTTTATGTTCTTCTATATTTTAAAATTCTTAATGAAATGTAATGAAAATATTTTGAATTTTTAATGAAAATGTAATGTTGCTTTGCCGCGAAGTGAAACTGAATTGATTGAATGAGAAATATATCTTTAATGAAATTCGAGGAAATAAGTTTAAGTGAAATACAGCAAAAAATAAGTATAATTTAATAAGCCATACGAGTTTTAATTGTATTTGGTATTTTATGTTCTTCTATATTTTAAAATTCTTAATGAAATGTAATGAAAATATTTTGAATTTTTAATGAAAATGTAATGTTGCTTTGCCGCGAAGTGAAACTGAATTGATTGAATGAGAAATATATCTTTAATGAAATTCGAGGAAATAAGTTTAAGTGAAATACAGCAAAAAATAAGTATAATTTAATAAGCCATACGAGGAGATTTTTTTTCGTTTATGTTTTTCACCTAATATCTCATCGTCCTATACTCTTCCAATGTACTAATATACTTTAGAAGTGTTTATGCAGAAGCTTCGTACGGCACGTGGATGATTAATTCAACAGGGAGGGGCATAGCATTATGCAAATTATCATTATTCGAAAATATAGCCATATTAAACTACAGACATTTTTTGGAGGAGCAAAGTAATCAATGATCTTCAACAGGAACACTTTGTTGCTAAAGTGATAACCAAGCATAAAAAGACAGGTCCTTTTAAAGAAAGCGCCAACTAATGCGTAAGGAATAATGAATGTTCCACGGATTTAAATGAATTTCTCAATCTTCTGCAAGGCGACACATAAAATTCTTATACATTTTCCCTGCATCTGGCAGTAACACTAATGTAAATATTTATTAAATTTACTTCGAGCGATCTTATAGTAATTAAGTCACTAAGATAAAAATAATTAATTTTATTATGTCTGAAACATTTCATTAAAAGGAAGTTAAATATTATTTTCTTACCACATAACATAGTTGATAGTCGTCAATAATGACTGTTAATTGCATTAAGGAAGATTTCATTCTAAAAGCTGCGTTATTTGAGAAAAGATATGTTGAAACAAAATTACAATTCATAAGAGGAAAGCCCAGAAGGGCTATTAGTTTCGAAACGGCATTTAACGTCCAATCACTTAAACGGATGTTCACTTTTCAGATTGTTGCTACGAAATATTATCTCCTTGTATTATATATAAAAAAATTAAATAATGAATAATCTGCTTAAATGTACGAATTTTTCTTGTAATGCGAAAAAACGTAACGATACCTAGAGCCATCCAATTTTGAACAACATAATCCTCCCTCCGAACATGGGCCCATGAAAACCCGGATCTTGAATTTCGATTTTTTTATTAGATATGTTGCTTTTATTGTATTATAATTAATCCCCAGGAGCAATTTTTGCTCTGAAGGACTATTATTTTCGTTTTGGCATTTTGCATTGGTTCACTGTAAATGTCCGATTCACTCTTCAAATTGTTGCCAACAAATATGATCGCCCCGTATTATATTTAAAGAATTTAAATAATAGAGAATCTGCATAAATGTATGCATGTTTCTCGCATTCTGATAAAACAACGGTACCTAGAGCTATCGAATTTTGAATAACGCATGTTACCAACCGAATATGGGCATCTGGAAACCCAAATTTGGAATTTGTTTTATTATCTACTAGACGCTACTCTGCCAGCCTTCGTCTGGCTTTTAAACGTACCAGAAAAATGCCTGAAGGGAACAAACACCAAACGTTAAATTTAAAAACCGCGCAGAATTTTACTCTGCAGAACTTCATTAAAAAATAAAAT
This sequence comes from Stegodyphus dumicola, assembly GCF_044657685.1. NCBI lineage: Eukaryota > Metazoa > Arthropoda > Arachnida > Araneae > Eresidae > Stegodyphus > Stegodyphus dumicola. The sequence goes on along the minus strand of NC_140773.1, from coordinate 221,819,059 downwards.
TTTAAAAAATGTATTACATATAACAAAATAAAAATGAAATAAGCAATATCCCTTAATACAAATATTTATTATCCTAATAAATAAAATAACCAACTTCCCGTTGCCTTCTCTTAACAGATGTTCATTATCCAAGAGAAACATTGAATTTAAAAACTACACAGAATTATTGCCCTCATATTTCCAAGTGGCAACAGTGCTGATTTTCAACAGTCAGTAGTCCAGTATACAATTGAATGAAAAACGGTTGCCAAAACCTCATTTCTAAAAGAATGAAACTATTCAAAATGATGCGATAAAATCAAAAAGATAAAAATAAAAAAAATCTGATTCGAATTTTGAAAAAATCGCTCCGAGGTGCACTGGCTCTTGTCTAGATGCACCTATATACCACATTTCGTAGCCCTGGGTCTATTAGCTTACGCGCGGCATGAGCAAAAGACACACAAACTCTTTCTTTTGTTATATGTAGAGATTTCATATTTTGTAAACCTTTAACGAATTTTTGATTAACAGACTCAACGATTTAAAAGCGAGCAATGGCAACACTCTTCGGGGCGGGGAAAATAGAAGCGCGCGGAACTGTGTATCTTCAGCGCGCGGAACTGTGTATCGGAAATTTTATAGAAATGCTCATTTTAAAATTATTTTGAGAGATACTGCAGAAGAAAATGAAAACACGATCGTTTTTTCGGCATTTAGATGTAATAAGGAAGAGGACATTTTACTATCCATATTTTAGGCATAAATTTGTAATATACTTCGGATCGACTACTCTTTCTCTTAATTCTTCTATCACTGATAATTATACAAAATAGCAGAATGCATTAATATTTCGAGCATGAGCGTTTTTATTGCCTAAGCATTTGTTTCGAATAACACGAATTCGGATATTGCGGCATTTTTAAGTATCTAACGACAAAGTTTGCGGCCTTTACCTGCATTTTCCCCCGTAATTCAATGATGTCTTGCTTAGTCATTCTGACAGCTACTACCACACATTAGTAAAACATAAAACAGTAGATACAACAATAAAAGAACAAGAGGGAAAACCATATGTCATGACATTTAATTTATTTAACAGTAACAAGGTATTTTGTCATTTCTAGGTAACCCAGCATTCCCAGTGGTATACAGAATTCTGCGCCTAATAAAATATTTATGACCATGTTTCTTCCACACAAATCTCATTACTAGAATTTAATGATGCATTCTAGGAATTATTAGCTAGTTGTTTCAAGGTCTAGCAGTTTTTTATTGACAATAACTAACATTTTGTGTTAATCTGATATTAAGCTTTCGGATGAAATGGAGGTTATTTTACTTGCGTACTCGGACTTTAAAAAAATGGTTTGGGTTAGGTTATGTGATTATGGCAAAGCCTTGTGAGCTATTAGTCTAAGGGAAGGGATGCCTTCGTGGAGAACTTTCTAAGGGGAACTGGCTCGTATACATGTTACACGTGGGAAAACCGCGGAAACACCTATGCAGCCATTAGCGGGACTCGGATCGAACTATCAGTGTTCAGCGACTTTTCCGCTCGGCCGCTAATGAGCCTTTCAAAACTGTGATACGATCAAGGCTGTGAAATACCTTCTATTCCGCACTGATTAAACAGTAACATATTAAACAGAGTGGCTTATACGGTGGTATTAAAACAAACAAAAGAAAACGCACTTGATTTCTGTTTTATATTTTTAATTTAGTTTGAAATTTAATTTAGAGAATAGAAACTGAATATTTGTTCACTTATTTATCATTTCTATTTTTTTTAATTTAATTTATTTTAGGTTACGTGTAGAATAAAAAACTAAAATTGTTTTCCGAAATGTATACAGTATCCCATAATCCTTCATTAAAATTTCATTTCAGAGCGTTATGTTACTGCGCAATATATTTCTTAAGATATTTTTACTTATATTTCTTAAGATTTTAAGATTTATATTTCTTAAGATTCGTTGGTTACGTTAGATGATCATGTTTTACATTTTCATTTACATGATTCAAAAGCGAAACAATTTTTTTCTTCAAAAAACTTGAATTAATCTTTCGAGTATTGTATTTTCTACAGGAAAATGTAAGTTTATGAGGCATTTGTTTCCCTCTTTACACATGCCTTCGTGGCATAAGTGGAAGCTTACTCGACGCGTATTCGAGAGGTCCAGGGTTGGAGTCCCTGCGACGGCACTGCTCATTTTTCACTACAAAGGGTGCTCGAACAAAAACGTGGTGGGCAATTATTCGTCACTACCAGGGTTGGCGATTGGGTCTCCTAATCTCCAGTCTCCTTTTAAAAGGGAGAGTACAAAAGTATTTTCTCCTCCCCTTTCTGCATGCCTTCGTGGTGTTACTGGAAGCCTACTCGACGCATATTCGAGAGGTCCAGGTATTCAGGTGTATCGGCGAGGGTCCTGCTTATTTTTTCACCTTTCCTGCTTCAAATAACGTAATGACTCTACAGGTTCTCTTCTATATATTAGGTAAGTTCCTCTTCCTATTGTTTTACAATAGGAAGAGGAACTATTGTCTTCTGACTACCCTATTTTCTATTGTCTTCCGATTACTTCATATTAGCTAAAGCTATCAGGACTTGTATTTCTCTTCACTTGCTTTGGAAACATGAACTGTCCTGACTCGGAACAGGGAGCTTACTCAAGCTATGTTCAATAAATTGTGAAGTAGACAATACACACAGGAAGGGTATACGAAACTCTTTATTTTCCTATCTTTACAGAGATTTCCGGAACTTCGGAATACAGACCAACCACTTGTGGTCTGAAGGTAAGAATATAAAACTACTAACTAAAACTCTAACTAAAACTAACTTAATAACTTTAACTACAAGTGCCTAGCTTTAAGATTGGCCGTTATTTAACAAAATCCGTATGTATTACAGAGAGCTGCTAAAACTACGATACGTTTAAAATTATCAAGAGGACTAAACCTCTGGCCTTCAAGGCAACCAGCAACAGAGTAAAACTACTATGGCAAGCGGCCTGCAATAACTCTTTCCTCTCTCTTGCTTGGCAAAAAGCCACAACTTAAGTACTTGGCGTTAGCAAGACAAATTTGCATAAAGAAGTTAAAGCTTTTAATTCTGGCCGGAAGTAGAAAATAAGAAGTGATAGTAAAGATTTAAAATAAAATAAACGTTAGTAAAACTTAGGATCCTTACAAAGCTATATCGTAATCGCTATGTGGTACTTCTTCTTGAATAATCTCTTTGAAATATTTTGCTATACGTTTTTGTGAAACATAATTACAAAACTTAAAATTTATGGACGTAGTAAGTAATACAGGATTGAAAAAAAAGATAAAAAGGATTTTCATCCATTGGTTTCAACCAATATCTAAATAAATATTTCTTTTTCTTTTCTTCTTAAAATTTATTATTAGTTTTTGATTTGATTGCTACGGAGTTTTAAATGGGTTTAACAATTAAAGCATTTAAACCATTTCATTCCGGTATAGTCGGAGCAGTTATTTACATATAACAAAGGCTAATTTCTTTTTTGAAAACAAAATGTATCTATTAATTTTCTAATTTCTTCAGAAACTTTCGAAATCATCTAGGATTTTCATTTTATTTTGTTGTGGGCAGAAAACGAATTTTAAATTGTTATGCCTCAACTGTTCTAAAATTTAATGGCGCGTGCTCGTTTGCATAATAGAAAAGGAAGTACGAGAAACCAAGTTAATTTCATCTAATAGTGGTTTCTTAAATCTAGTTGAAATTCTTGAACTTTGATCATTAGTAAGTAAGCGTAGAAGAGGACTTAAGCCAGTAAATTTTACTTCCTTGTAGGAAGTAAAGGAAGTATTGTAAGCGCAAAAAGTTTTGGACATCATATTTCAACGAAAATGGGCATTTTGACCGCTCTTGAATCAATCTGAATGATATTTTTGAGTGTCTTCTATACGTAAGGGACAAAATAAAGGATCTTTCGTCCTAAACGGATTGTAAAATGGATTCAAAAGAGATTTTTTTAGGGAAATCTGCACGTACGTACTTATGTATATATCTTGCATAACTCGAAAACGAGTAGCCGCAGAATGTTGACATTTTGTATATGGAACTGCTATAACTTGCATTTTTGCACTTACCTTTTTCGTTACGACCGGCTGATTGAATTACGTTGTTCTTATGTTCCGATCAAAGTTTTTATGCATTTTTTTAGTTTAATTGCAATAGTTTACGAATTATTATAATTTAAAATTTCAAATGGCGCTAGGCCTAACGAGGGCGCCATTTGTTTACATTTGAAACTATAAGTAGAATAGAGAATTAAATCAGTTGGTGCACCAAATTCGGTGTCTTTTTGCTAAGTGGAACCAAAAGTAAACTTTCAATTCTGTAGACCGAAAAATCTGTCTACCTTCGCACTGGGCTAAAAACTCTAAAACCTTATTTTTCCAACTGTCTTAGATTGTATTTGGTGTTTTATGGTTTACAATGTTTATGTATTTTACAATTTTTTATCAAGATGATTTGACATTGTGTGTTCTTACTTCTTTGTACGAAGTAAAAAGGAAGTATAGTAATCGCGAAAAGTTTCAGGCATCATATTTCAACGCAAATATCCATTTTCACTGCTATCAAAAGCAATTTAACGATGTTTTTGCGTGACATCTGTACGTAAGGACAGGATAAAGGACTCTTTTCCTCCCGAAAAATTGTAAAACTAATTAAAAATGAATTAGGAAGAGAATTTTTTGTGGCGTCTGTGCGTACATACGTACGTATGTATCTCGCATAACTCAAACACGAGTATTCTCAGAACGTTGAAATTTTGTATATAGGACTACTATAACGTGTAGATGTGCATCTCGTACTTTGGTGGCAGTAGGCCGCACCAAAAGTCTGTTAAACGGCTCAGTGATCTCAGTTTCTTTATTCTTATATGTTTGTAAATTGTGCATTTTTTTTGCTTTAAAAATGATTGAATAATGCTGTTCGTATCTTCCGGTTAAGGTTTTTATGACTTTAGTAAATCTGTATGCAATATTGTTAGAATTATCAACAATTTAAAAGTTGTTTAAGTGCCGCTAAGCCTAATAATTTTTTCCATGGCCGCCATTGCTTGTTTGCATTTGAAACAGCAGAATAGTAGATGTGTCGCCAATCTAGAGAAATTAAGCTTCCCAATAATGCCTTCTTTTATTATTGCGAATTAAATAATGCTTAATCCATTCTGGAATTTATTCGAGGAAATAAGTGTTTAAGATTTACTTCATAATTTTTAATACAGACATCTGGAGTTTTAATGTATTTCTGGCTTCTCGCGAAGTGAGAGCTGAATTAATTGAATGAGAAATACTGAATAGTCTGTCAAAAACTGTTTCTTTTTTGTTGTTGTTCTTTGCTTAATTTCTTTTATACATGTTTTAGATTTATTACAGTATTTGAATGGAACATATGGGAAAGATTAGATAATTCTTAAGATGATATACATTTTGTGAATTCTGAATTAATAAAATGAATGAAATATAACGCGGTTAAGTGAACGTAGGGCCAGAATGTTACTATGGTAAACAAATATAGTGAATTTTAAAGAGTGTACTTATTGTGTTGTGGTTTATGCGCTCTTGACAGAAGTAGATTTAATTTAATCCAATATGTTTAAATGAAATGCAAGAAAAAATGGGTATAATTTAATATTCCGAACAAGGAAGTCGTGTGGTGCACACATCAGATTTTTTTTTTGTCTTATCGCGAAGTGAGAACGGAATTAATTGAATGAGAAATATATCACTAATTCGAAAAAATGCGTTTAAATGAACTGCAACTAAAATGTGTATATTTGTAAAGGCAGTAAAAGGAAGTCATATGGTGTGTATATCAGATATTTGTTTCAAATATTTCTCCGAATTTTGCCCTCAGCAGTATGGAAAATATTGTATTTGACTTCAGAAAATTTATTCTAGGGATTTTCAAAAAAGATAGATTTTGCATTTACAGGAGCGTCCTACCTCCATTTTTAAAATCCTTTTAAAAATTCTGAGAAATTCTAGAATAACATTTAATAAAATGTATCTCTAATATTTAAGGAAATAAAGCCATCTTTATACGGAGGATGCAATCTGTTGAAAAGCAGAACTTGCAATTTTCTGCTTGAACTTCTGTTTGTAGCAGAACTTGCAATTATTTTCAACTGGTGAAATTACAGATTTTAAGCTGCAGTTAATATTTCCCTTGTATACAATACTCTGTGTTAGGCTAATTTCTGTGGGAAACATTCTCATCCGTAACATTTTAAGACTACCCAATGGGAGAAGGATTAACGAGGTAGAATTGTAAAATCGATAACGCATGTATTACTACTAGCAATATTTATCATAAGGAATAACAATTACTAAAATAAAATCACTGAAAGTCAGTTTAAATCCCTGCAGTTATAATAAGAAGTAAATTAATTATTTTATGTTCAGATTAATGCTAATAAAATGAAGCTGTTTATTAATATTTTAAAATATAAAATGAAGTGATTTACCAGTTCAAAAAAATAAAGTAACGACTCTTCTTACTTCCTTCGACTATCTAAAGAAGGTATTGTAATCATGAAGAATTTCGGGTATCGAATTTGAACGAAACTATTCATTTTGACCCCTCTCGAGTCCATTTGAACTATGTTTTTCCGTGACATCTCTGTGTATGGACAGAATAAAGGATCATTTTTAATAAACGGATTTGAAATGGATTCAAAAGAGATTTTTCTGGTCATCTGTATGGACGTACGTACGTATATCTCGCGTAACTTGAAAAGGAGTTGCCTTAGAACGTTGATATTTTGCATATAGGACTACTATAGCATATAGTTGTACACCTTTCTTTTCCGTTGCAATCGGCTGAACCAAATTCATATAATATTGCCACTCTATTACCCGGTTCGGTGAGCTCAGATGTTTTATTCTTTATATGTTGGTAAATTGTGCATTTTTGCTTTAAAGTGATTAAATTATGTTGTTCTTATACTCCGGTTAAGGTTTTTATGACTTTTGTTAATCTTCTTGCAATAGTTGCAGAATTATAACAATTGAAAATTTCAGATGGCGTTAGGCCTAACGAGGCCACCATTTGTTTACATTTGAAACTCTTATTAGAATAATAAATTAAGTCAAATTGGTGCAGCAACTTCTGCGTGTTTTTGCCCACTGGTACCGAAAGTGAACTTTTGGGAGCCGACAAGTCTGTCTTTCTGCCCGTTGGACGAATTACTTTTTTATGCGTAGAAACTCTAATTTTAATTTTAAAAATCTTTTTAAACTGTGTTTGGGGTTTTAGGCTTTTCTATATTTTGCATTTTTTATTGAAGATATCGAGTTTTTTTGTAAGCGAAGTGAGAACTCTGTTGATTGAATGAGAAATGTATCTCTAATGAAATTCGCGGAAATAGAATTAAATGAAGTGCAGCAAAAAAGGCGTATAATTTAATAGGCCGTAAAAGAAAGTCGTGTTGTATCCACATCGGATATTTTAGTTAAGCTGTCATTACCACCATTGTAAATTCATAAATCGTTAACAAGTTTATAAATTTGTTGACGCTAAAGCCATTACATAGAAGAGATGTAGCATTCTACGGACATCGATTTCGACTAAAAGTCAAGTCCGAAATACCGTCTGTCGACAAACGTTCTAACACTGAGCCACCAACACGGTTGAGAAGCCTGTAATAATAATTTTATGAATGATAATTGAGTGAAGTCTTTATCAGGTTTTATCTTTACAGAGCGAGACGTTTTCGAACCATATATGGTGCTATAGTAGAGTCTTGTGGTTCACTTTTGCCCAGTTGCACAACGGTTTGGTTTCACTCAGAAGCTACCATACAGATTTTGGTTTTATTGGCATTTCATGCAAAAAATTATTATTATTCTTTATTGGCATTTTAATTTTCAGCAGGATGGATGAATGTTGACGTACCACCAGGTAGTTAGATTGGTTAGGAGAAAACCAACACTTGAAGAACCAATAGCCAAATAATTATCATTTCATTTACACAATAACTGTTCGCTACTCATTTCGACTTCACAGTTTGGTATTTGGAGCAATATATTTCTACCAATACATAATTGCTATTAAATAAGTTCCTTAACTTCCCTGTATTGGTTGTTATCGTTTCTAATTTTCCTGATTTAAACCTGAGGCAGATCAGGTCCACGAAATATATCGTGGTGAACTGGTGTATACCTTATTGTTGTTGTTGCTAATGTTTGCTTGTCTGATCTATAGTCAGCCCAAGCCCACAAAATTCCATGTATTCAGGAGCGCAATTTTGCTTCTGTCATTACCAACAGCCTTGAGCATTTTACAGGTAACAGTGCGATTTAGCTCAGTTCCTCCAATTTTGATGGACAACACCCCAAGGCGACGGGTCCGAAGGTCTTCTACCCCTCCTCCACTCTCATGGGAACTATACATTTACAAACGTATAGTGTCCGGGACCCGGACCCTTCGTCACGGCGGTCAGCGACGCTAACCACTATGCCGGTTGGGTGGCACTTTATACCTTAAACATCTTACCCATGCCCATTTGAATATTGTTAGAGATTAATCCGGAGGACAAGGTCTGGAGCTTCCCATTGCTCTTTCCATACCCTCAACCTCATGAAATGACTTTCGACACGATACTATTTCAAGTGCCTCCACGTCAACTTTTCCCATGACAACTCAAGTAATCTGACAACCGGCTCTTCTATTAGCACACCAGTTCTTCATGCACGAAATACAATTTCCATGATTCCGTTTGCAAAATCTTGAGTTTGATGGCATACTAAAATTGATTTTTACATATAATATATTTTATGGATCATAACCCTACATAACAAGGAACAATATATTTAAATACCAAACTAAGTAAGTAGTTGCGGCAGTTTGATAAACTACGTTCTTTAGTAAATCCCTCTACTGATGAAAGTTTAAAAGCACCTAGTGCTCAATTGCTTAAAATATTGATACCCGGTCAAGCGTGTGAAAGAATTGAGGGAACTCGATCTTTCCTTCAGACAGATCTATATTTTACGATGATTGCAGGCATTAGAGTTCTCTAGTACCTGTCTAGGACTCCTAAGTTATTATTCCGAATATAGGAGTTTTATTGATGTATGAAATGGTATCAATTCAGTGGTCCTCCGTGTACTCAACTAGTGTATGCAGAGTCTATTACATCATTTTACGCTTTCAGTGGGATTATAAAATACTGTGTGCCGTGATTAGGAAGGGAAGCTTTTAAAAGCCATCGTGTGTTGCAAGCAAAAGAAAAAAAGAAGAGAAGAAAAAGATTCACCTTTTAGTGCAACAAGCTCCATTTCTTGATCGTGCATCAATATTTCACGCTTTACTGAAATTACGTGACGTTTTCCTCCAATTTCAGAAAGGAAAGACGCGTCTGAGATTCAGAAACGTGTCCTAGGGGGGTGGGCCGGGCAATATCGTGTACGCCTTTAAAAGATGAAATTTCTCTGGCGCTCTTCCCCTCCACGTATAAATGCTTTCTAAATTTAACTCCCCCCAGTTAAACCCGATCAATGCAGAGAACAGAGAATATTAAGGTTGGATCTTCTTTTCCGTGTTGCGTATGTGTGGGAGCTTTGCGCTGTGGTGCCACAAGGTGCATCAGTCGGGAATTCTCTAGTTACCTGCGGCTAAAGGGTCTTGAAAGGAGTTTTTTTTTTCACAAAAGACTCTTATTTGTTGGCCCGTAACAAATCTCAACGACTGCCGATTTGCAGCTTTGTAATCATGAATATAAATGTAAACGAAATTGTTCGTTATGAACTCAATATTAACAGTTTCTGGTATTTTAATTATGTTAAAAGAATACTTTTTTGACGCATGCATAGATTTCAGTCCTTCATATAGCAGATTTTCTTAAACTGTGGGTAGACAGTTGCATTTGTTTCGTCTGTCTAACACAATGTGTAACGTGTATACGAGCCAGTTCCCCTTAGAACGTCCTCCACGAAGGCATCCCTACCCTTAGGCAGATAGCCCTCGAGGCTTTGCCGTAATTAAATAAACCAAATTAATGTACATGATTGTTGGCAGCAGCGGTCAAAGGAAGGTACTGGCTCGGTGGTCACGTGACACTATAGAGAAGGAAGATCGGCATGTTTGTTGATGTACCAGAGCTTCCCATTTTAAATTATGACCTTGAAAATTTAATCGCTTAAGTATGTTACCTAGAAATATGTATTGCCGAAATTTGATTACTCTACATTAATTTTTTCTTGTTGTTGGGATTTTTTTCCGTCAGTGTAGGTAATTAAAGGCAACTTAGCATTGTAGTAAACTGAAAAGCCGCTCAAAGGGTTTAGTGGTTAGAGGAGCCTACTGCGGTACCGAAAGGCCCGGGTTCGAATCCCAGAGAGGGCATGGATGTTTGTAAATGTATAGTGTCTTTGCGGCATGGGGGTACTCTAAATATATGGCAAGCCGAAAGTTCTCTCGTGTAGACTGGTGGTAAGGAAGAGGGGTGGGAGACACTCGAACCCCCCTCCCCGAGTGCTCTTCCTCGAAAACTAGATGGAAATAGAAGTCCAACCTCCTTGAGGTTCTGGCAACCATTCTTCCATGTAATTCATGAACAAGACAACACCAAAAATTAATTGCAGTTACTTATTTAAAATTGAAAGTTTTGTAGATTTATGTAATTACATGAAATGGGTTAACAGGAAAAAGGTGTCCAGAAAGAAACATAAACAAGTAGTATGCACTTATTATTTGCATCTAAAGAAATTTTAAAAAGAAATTTTAAAATCTGGAGAAGTTCTTTTTCATATGATTTTCGTGAACATATTAAATTTGTTATTTCTGAAATTTTATTCATAAGTAATATGAACACAGACTAGCTTCTCTTAAAGTATCCTTCACGAAGGCATCCCTCTTGCTGTAGATAGCTTTACCATAATTAGATAACCAGCTAATCGATAAGCCTTCGTGTATTTATAAAAAATATTAATGATTAATACTAATAATTTGTATTTACGAAAAAATACTAATGCAAATGATTGATCAATTTTTAATCAGAAATTCTGAGAAAATATTTTTATTTGAAAATATTTAAAAAAAAAAAAAAAAAAAAAAAATTCAGAATATTCCTAAAATACTGGAATATGAGCTTGCAAATTACCTTTTCTGTCATTTTAGCTACATCAAGACATGCTGATTGCCATCATTTCAACAATATGATCAAATTCTTATTAAACCTATTTCAGAATCTACAATTTTAATTCCGATCTAACGACTTTACGCTCTGAATATTTCACAAGCGCACGGCTGGAATCCACGTACACTGATATCTGTATTAATCACAAGAAATTTTCCAGTTTTGGGTAACACGAGGAAAATCATGCCGTTAATTTGACTTAGGTTACCGGATAGATTTGGGAAGGAGCATCGCAGAAAATTGCTTCAACTTCTCCACAGCAGACAACTTCTGCCTCTTGGTCTTTTAATGATACCGAGGGAACGAGGTGATTGTAATTTTCTCCAGTTATCTCAACCCGAATGGCTGTCGTGACGCCATTAGCACTAACGTGAGATCTTAGCGTTTGCTTGTTGCAGGGACCAGCTACGAAGCTACAAATGGTATTCGGATGGAGTGTTTATATTTCCTTCATTTAAAATAAGATACAGCATTATGATAAAAGACAGAAAATCGATTAATAGTGTATGAGGTTATAAGGTATTTCTCTTACCTTCTTGACGTGCCTTCGTGGTGTAGTGGTCTGCACGCGGGGCGCATATTCCAGACATCCGCGGTTCGATTTCCGGCGAAGGCGTTGCTCATTTTTCATTTCCTATGCTTCCAGAAGAAACCCTAATGACTCTACAGTGGCATCCGAACTAAAAAGGGTAGTGCATTGTGATTCTCCACACCCAGGATTTGGCGATTGGGTCCCCTAAAACCCCAGTCGCCCTATAAAAGGGGGAGTATAGAAGATATTTCTGCCTTCCTGGTGCAGTGGTCTGTACGCTGGGCGCGTATTCCACAGGTCCGCGGTTCGATTCCCAGAGAAGGTGTTGTTCATTTTTTATTTCCTCTGCTTCCAAAATAAATCCTAAATGACTCTACAAGATATATTCTCCCTCCTTTCTGCATGCACTTATTATGTAACGGTAGCACACGCGCCGCGTATTCGAGAGGCCAAGGTTCGAGTCCTGGCTATGGCGCTGCACATTTTTTTAAGTCACAAAAAAAAAAACCCTAATGACTCTACAAGCCCAAAAAGGACATGAGTCTCGAATGGGCTATTAATCTCATAAACACATTTTGCGTTGAATCACTAAAAACGGCCTATCACCTGTAGAGTCATTAGGTTATTTTAAACCAGGATACATGAAAATTGAGAAATGCCCTCGCCGGGAATCGAACCTGGACCTCTCGAATTCGCGCCGATTGCACTGCCGTTACACCACGAAGGCATGCAGAATGGAAGAGGGAAAATACACTTTTCAAATTGTTCCCGCCAAATATTATCGCACTGCATTATATTCAAAGAAATTAAAAAATGAAGAATCTGCATGATTGTAATGCAAATTTTCGCATTGTGAAAAACCAACGGTACCTAGAACCATCTAGTTTTGAATAACGGAGTCCTCCACCCTAACATGGGCACTTAAAAGACCGAATTTCGAATTTGTTTTATTATCTCTTTCAGGTTCTGTAAAATTTTAACGAAATTTTGATTAACAAACTCGACGATTTCAACGCGTGCGATGGGCACCATTTTACGGAATATAATATTTTTATCTCCAGCGCGCGAGACTGTCTATCGGAAATTCTAAAGATATGCTGCTTTTAAATATTTTGTGATTTTGCTGTTGAATCGCATTTTATGTGGCGAAAATACCAAGAACGTGATATTTAATAAGTAAATTAAACACACACAACATTAATAATAAAAAGACAAAACAAAGTTTGGTAAAGCCATCTGAATAAGAAAGCTGAACATCGACGTGATAAATTGAGAAAACACCGAAAAAAAAAAAATTATGCCAACACTAACGCTGCTTCGGAATCCTAAACGTATATTGCTATGCTGTTAAAACTTTTGTAGCTTTGCTCTTGAATTCTATATATCGTAAGAGCCAGAAAAATGATGCTTAATGATAAAGCTAAAAAGACAAAAAAAAAAAAAAAAAAAAAAGGTATATTATAGTTAGTGTAAGAGCAGACTGCAAGCTGAGCGAGAGCGTAAAAAGGCTTAGCAAAGTCTTTTAGGCGACTGTTAAAATCTGAAATCTTTCAGATTTTTTTTAGATTTTTAATGCTGTATGAACTTTAATTTTATACCTTCTATCTAATGGTTCATTTAGCTTTAATATATAATTTTCTGCCACCTATCTGAAGATGCTTGAGTGTCACATTGATAATTCACATTTCCGTAGAAATCGAAATTATAGCATAGTTTAGCAGTTTCAAAACTATCTCAGTAGCTGCACACGTGTTTCAATTACAAATAAACTTTTAGGCATAGCAGTAATGAAAAATTTCATATGATAAATGCCGTCTACACACTTTTTGTACATCTGTACATGTGCTTTTAAAGACCAGATGTACAAAAAGTATGTTTTACTTTATTTTCTTCGTAACTTTTGTAAATTTAGTGATAGGCTTTTATTCACTTTGATGTACATTTAATATACGTTCGGAAAAAATGGAGGATAAAAGGTTTATAATTTTAATTATTAGTCTTAGCGCTTTGGACGATTTACGATTTATAAGGTTAACGATTTGTAGCGATTTTGAAGTTTCTACAAAATAAGGAATAGAATTTCATAAAAGCAGTTTAACCACTAGACGTGGTGTAAGCGTACAATAAAAGGATATTTTTTGCATGGCAACGAAAGAGGAAGAGAGAGCGAAAATTCATTGAAATTATCTTGTACGGTTAATATTATTTTGCATTAACCAATTATTTATAATTTCGTTCTTTACTATCACGTCCCCTTTTCAGTTTCTTCACCAGAAATGTAAATCCGGTAGAAGAGTATTTAAACTCAGTTTCCGTATTGTACGACAGAGCTTGTTTCTACCTCTCGAAGCCACGTTTCTAGGTTTCATCAGCTCTGACAAAATTGAAATTATCCGGCTTTGCGTTATAGCTGCCGTCACGTAATTGCTACTCCGGTATAAGTTTCGAGCCAACTTCGATTTAAATTTATTTCTGATGTTTGACTATTACATCTTAATTCAAATTTGACCGTTACTTAATTGCTACGCCGCTTTAAGTTTCGAGCCAACTTCGATTTAAATTTACTTCTAGTATTTGACTATTACATCTTAGTTCAAATTTGACCGTCTCTTAATATTACATTGTCGCAAGTGGTGGCTGATTTAAGCACGAGACACGCATTTTAGGTTGAAGTTCTGATTTGGATAAAAGTTTGTTTTAACCTTCTCAAGTCTCTCTAGTTAACTTCAAGTGATCATTCGCTCCAAGTCTGTTAAGAGTTTAGAACCAGTTTATACTATCAATGTTAGTTAAACAGTGTAAGGTAACCAGTTATAAATATTTATTATATTTCTACACGTATATTAATACAAAATAATCCTTAACCATTTGAAGGCCAAAACGCCCGAGACAGCCTCTCCTTCAAGCCACCACGAACATCGAAACATTCGAGTTTGCGATGTTGTTTTCTTCGCTTCCATTGAGGTATGCAGTAGCAGGTGCAGTTTTCCAAAATGCACTGTATCAGTTTATTGCAGACAGCTTGTCCTAAAAGCCAAACGGAAGCTTCTTTGTTAGGAAGTAGAAAGGATACCATTTGAAATCTTCTGATCTCTTTGTGCTTCATTGGGCAGGGACGGAGTAAACGGACGGGACGGGTAGTGGACGGGAGCGGGCGTTTTGCTATTTTAATTATATAGATTAGCGAAGGCTTCGGTTTTCTAAGGGTTAAACTCACGTGTGAAGTTAAGATTGTATTTCAGTGACTGTTATTGATGAAAGATTTTCACGAAATTGAGGTACAGCTGCAGGTACCCGACTTACACTATTCATTCTATGTCAAAACTAAAACACGTTTTATTGTAAGTGAAGCTTATTTTTAAGTAAATAAATAATTTATTGAAAATTAAAGATAAACACATGCATCTAATTTAGAGACAGTCTTCATTGTCTGTAAAAGCACACCTTAATAATATGATATATTTCAACAAATAGTAATACCCTGAGTTTTTATTTTTACTTCTTTCAAATTATGTTTGAACATGTATCGGCTTAGCTTTTCTTTATAGTTCTGTTTGTTTTAGTTCAACCAAATATTTTACAAATTTTGTTTCTCGTGTCCACTTATTTCACGTTTGGTCTCTTCAATTTACATATTTAAGTTTTCAGTTTTGCTCGCTTAAATTTATTTAGAATGGGAGTTAACAAAAATATCCATTTCCTTTGACATTTATTTGCACTATCTGAATTATGTGTTTGATAGAATTTGTAAAAAACAAGCACAGCGAAATGTACTCCTTACTGCCGAATTCTGAAGTCGGGATTTTCTAATAACATATTTGGTTTTGTGATGCGTCACCGCCGCATATTCACGAAAAGAGCTGGGAGCGGTAGATATCATCAAATTTTCAGCACATTTAGTTGTAGATGTAATTTCCGGTTGCTCCACCGATCTGCTTTCAATCGAAATGCTGTAGTCTCTCTCATGACACGGCCCATCATTAATAATCTACATATCACAGCTAAAGGCATACGTATGTCACACAAATTTGCACAAATTTTCAGAGAAAGCTTCGGTTCTTTTGAAGTGAATATATTGATTTATTATTATTTATATTTAACAAGCATTCTCTATTCGTAAAAAGCAAATTTAAAGTTAATAAATTAAATTTAACGCAAACAAATAAATGATTAATTATTGTTGCGAACTAATCTACAATATCATTTAAATTCTGAGAGCATATGTAAATCAAGTGCAAGTATCAAAATCCATGAATATATATAAAATTAAAATTCCAAAAATTACTTAATCCTAAACAATTTATTTATAAAAATGCATAAGTGAATGATTGTTGTGCAGGCAGAAGACAGACTTATCAAGGGGAAGTTGCCTCAACCTAACTCTTCAGTCATTCATGTAGGCAAGGGTAAAAGTCAAAAGCAAAGGCAACATCAAATGTGGTGAATTATTAAAAAGAAATTTAAACAAGTGGAATTTTGAGATTAAAGAACTAGAATTAAAATTAAGAAATTAATAAATAAGAGTAAAAAACCAAATGTTTTAGAAAACCAAAGTAATTTAGAAACTCTTGCTTGCAGAAACTTCCCCGACAGGAATTATGCATACAAATTAAACTGAAACTAGACATTTTCTATCAACTAATACATATATAATACTAAAAAGGCAAGTAAGTAGTAAGTTTTAATTAACTTACCAACTATATTTGTTTTTGGGGAGTGGAGAAGCATTGCCAAACTAACTGATGTTAAGAATGTGTTTTGCAAACTTTAAACAGAGGGCGCTAATCTTAGGTTAAGTTGAGTGTAAAGCTGCTATATGTGATCAAGTAAAAAAAAACTATTCTGTAAACGTTTAAGTATATTCTTTTCAGGTGTGCATAGAACCTATAAATTTTGCTTTGGCGGCAGCCCGCTCATCCATCGGTCTTGTCCACTGTATAATATAAACTTGTCCACTGTATAATATAAACACTTAAAATTGTTTCATTATTAAATATATTAAAATGATGATTATATATATTGCGAAATTATTCTTTTGAATGTAAAATAATTATATTATGGAAAGTTTGGATAAATATAAGTTGTTTCTTAGTAAGTTAGGTAAGTAAGGCTAATAATTCGAGAAGTATCTATCTAAAAAGAAAAATAATTGCAGGGAGACTTTTCTGAGGAAAATTGGTTCTTATGCATTCTGCACAAGGCAAAATACGAATTTATCTCCCAGCCATGCTCTTCTTGCACCGAAAACTAATTCTGGAGTGAACTGCAGTGTTTCATGGTTTTAGTCATTCTGTTACTAATCGACCTAGACCTACAAAAGAATTCTAGTACCAATGAACTGAAATTAATTGAAGTTCATATAGGTATTAGCATTATAGAACCGTCTGATATTTGTAAATATGATTTTATTTTGAAATTTTTACCTTAAAATTTTGCATTTCTTTCATATTAGGTTAGGAAGAAAGTAATTTCGGTTTTTTAGAGTGAAATATTTTTTTTTCCTACACAGAAAATAATCTTTATTCAATCAGATATATTAAATTCCGTTCGATGGCTTTTTGCCATCTTTTTGGTAACTTTGTGAATCCGCGCCATTGAACTTCTGATTTTTATCAATAGAAAACTCAACCACGTGCAGGTTATCATTGCATACAGAAGTATGGTAGCCTTTGGCCTATATTTTAAACTCTAACTACGTTATAATTTAGGGAAGATTTACATATTTTGCTCAAAAGTGTGAAAAGACATTAGGATTTTTTTTTAAAGCAGTCAAGATGAAAATTTAGCAAAGTCTTCGCCGGAAATCGAACCGCGGACTTCTGGAATACGCGCCGAGCCTGCAGACCACCTTACCACGAAGGCAGACTAAGAAGGCGAGCTAAATACCTTATATACTCCCCCTTTTAAAGGGCGACTGGGGTTTTTAGGGCACCCAACTGCCGAATCCTGGGTATATGTATATATATATATCCTGGGTATATGTATATATATATACATCCTGGGTATATGTATATATATATATATATATATATATATATATATGTTACGGTGAAACACCGAAATCTGGAGAATGTCGACTGTCACCGGTGAATGTCAACATTCACATAGTCGCTTGGTTTATGTCCGAAATATTTCTCAAATACTCTTATTTCTGACTTAACCCGGTAAATGTCGACATTCACCATGTACTAATGGTAAAATTAGTACATGGTAATATTCTTATAAGAATATTATATTTTCTTCTCCGTCATTCAGTCGCCAAAAAACGCACTTGAGACTTAAAATAAGAACTTAAGAACTCAAAGCACACAGTACATTCAAAATGAGAAAGGAAAATAATAGATGTCAAAAACTTGCTTAATTAGTATACAGTACGTTCTAAATGAGAAAGTAAAATAATAGTAGTAAAAAACTTACTAAATTATGGGATTCAAATCTTATTTATTGCAACAACTTAAACTATTATGGTGTTTTGAATTGCACGAGAGGCCCTTGCTTTTACAACTGCATTTATTTGTGGAACACTTCCTTTTGCAGTAACGGCGTGTATAGCCTTGCCCATCGCTTCTCAAATTAGCTGCAGCCGCTTCTCTCAGAGCCGTTTCTTGAAAATAAATCTCGTCTATGGAAAGTAACTTTTCTTTACAAATTACGAACTGATTACGTGTGTAAAGCTGCTTGAGGGTACCATTATCGTTTGCAAGTGTATAGAAGTCGGAGTCTTCTATTCCAACAACAACCGCTAACACATTTCGGTTATCTGTACGACCACGGTCGACATCAGGAACTTGTACTTGTACTATCACCAAACTTTTCGACCTACACCAGAGCATATCTGTGATTGTCCGCATACACCGGTGAGGGTCCGAATGTACAAGAATGTAATGCAATATTCGATTTTTCACCGACGTACTTGGTGAATGTTGACATTCTCCAATTTCGGTCTTTGACGATAACATATGTATATAACCACTCTCTTACTCGGTTCAGTGAGCTCAGTTTTTTTCTTTATTCTTATATGTTGGCAAATTGCGCATTTTTTGCTTTAAAAATTATTGAGTTATGTTGTTCTTATCTTAAGGTTTTTATGTTGTTTGGTTCCAACCTTTTCTCTTACAGCTAAGTGTGTGGTACCTCGAAAACTGACAAGGGAATAATCGCTTTAGCTCAGGAAACAGAAACGTAAACTCAAGAAGGGTTAATGACCCTTTATTTCTCAAAATAAGAATTAACAGTCGGCTCCTGTCTTAGAGCGTACAGAAAAGCCTCCACTTGCGCTTGAACTAAAGAGTACTAAGAAATCAAATTTAGCTAATGCTTAAATAAAAAGATATAGTCGAAGCTATCAAAATTCTAAGGAGTTGGCCCCTAAATGTTAACTAACTGGCGAAGCTATCAAGGGCGTGAAATACGACCGAGCGTAGTACTAGCTTAGAGAGAGTGTAACCAAATGGCAAACGCGCGCCAGTCAGAATCTCTGGCTCTCTAACGAAGTCAGTGGAACTTCGACCTGAATACCACTCTTCCGCATTTGCATTAACCGTGATTCTAAAACCACACTCTGGCAGGAAATTGTAAGCTGAATTTAGGAGGAACAGGAAAGTAGCATTAACTAAAGATAGCTGCTTAAAACTTAGGATACACCTTACAATGCCGTTAGTTAATCTGCATGCAATACTTGTAGAATTATCAACAATTTAAAAGTTATTAAATTATTTTTGCCGATAGATGGCGTTGCCTCCTCACGCATGGTATTACCGGTGGGTATAAAAAACCGTTACACAGGTTGCTTTCCCTTCTCGACAAGAACTGTACATACTTCTATATATTTATAGCCTAATTAATCTACTGTATCATATTTATATCATGTTATGAATGCCCACTTTTTATTTAATACTCATTTTCATGGGCATATTACTGTCATCTGGGCACTCCTACGCATGATGAACTCTAACTGCTAAGGTCCGCCTACTGCTGATGAATTTTGGATATCACAGCACTTATACGAACTTTTAGTGTAAAATTTTCTTAGTATTCTCTTACCAGGACTATTACCATTATAAGAAAAATAAGTTTTCATAACTCTACAAGGCAGATAAATTAAAAAAAATATGTTTTTATACGTTTTCTGCCCTAGCAAATGGCAAGGACTCTCGGCCATCACATGACATGGTCAACTACTGGACTTTTATTCTCCATGTAAATATTGTAAATACTTTTTTCATACTTAATCAAGACTCTCAATTATCGGTTCTCTCATCTAGAACTATATTTTTTTTGCTACTTGAAATTATCTTTGTATTTTATTAATGTTTGTGAACTCATCTAGTATTTGAATTATTTATTACACCACCCCACGATGTAACATTCTGCAGTGGCTAAGTGCCACCTTTCCCTTTATTTTTCACATCTTGTTTCTGTGACACCTTTTACTGAGATTCTTAATTCCGGGATGCCATATTAGAAGACAACTGGCAAAAAGCCTGCAAATTCACGCAGGCTAGACCCAGTATAAAAGCGGTAAGTGGAATGTAATGCTTTCCCTTTATTCGAAGTTCAGACTTGGTGCTTGAAGGTGCAGTTGCCCCTCGCTCCCTATTTTTTGAATTTTTTTGCGTTTTAGTCTATGTGTTATATGTTTGATCAGATAGCCTGGCTCAGTAAAAGTAGGCGGACAGTGTAACTCTGATTCAAAATCCGGTTACGACGACGTGCAGTTCTGATAACGATCACGTGTTTCTGAGACTTCTTTTCCGATGCTTTATTTTTCTTCCTTTTTCTCCTTCCTAGTAACTTCGTTCTCCTGATGTGGAGGGACCTTTAGCTTCCCTCGAAATCGATTGAGTGTTTTAATACATGTACGCTAAATACAAGGTTGTTATTGCGATTTTGATTGTCGCATTGACGTGTTTCTCTTCTATTCTAATTTAAAAGTTGTTTAAGTGCGGGCTAAGCCTAATTGTTTTTACCACAGCAGCCATATTCGTTTACATTTGAAACTTAGCAGAATAGTGAATCAAGTCTTTTAGCAGAATAGTGAATTAAGTCTGTGCATTTTTGCCGACTGAGACCAAAAGGAAACTTTTATTTTTGTGCACCGAAAAATCTGCTTTCTTGCCTTCTGGCCGAATTGGTTGTTTTTGCGTAGAAACTGTAATTTTAACTGTAAAAATAGTCTTATTTCTATTTGGTGTTTTATATTTTTCTGTATTTCACAATTTTTGATGAAGATATTTTGAGTTTTTATGTATTTTTGCCTTGCCGCGAAGCGAGAACTGAATTAATTGACTAAGGAATCTATCTCTAATAAAATCCGAGAAAATACGTTTAAATGAAATGCGGGAAAAATGTGTTTATTTTAATAATCCGGGAATTCATCAGATTTTTATTTCAAGGATGTTATTACTGCCTGCTAGATTTTCAGTTATGCTAAATTGTATTTGAGAGAACGATACTTTGGTAATAATCGTATATTTTCAAAATTTACATATGGTATTAAAAAAGTAGCGTAAGGCTTCGTTATATCAAAAGTTGATCTGAGAAATATATTTCCTATTCAAAAAGTAGATAAAATTTAAAAACAGTAGGTAAATAGAAGGAATATTTTGGTTGAATGAAAGGATTTGTTAGACCGAAGAAAAGCAAAGAGGAAACAATATTCATTAATCAATTAACAGCACTTGACACTACCTCATGCCTTGCTTAAGCACGAGTATGAGAAACACAAACATGAAAGCATGAAACACTATTTAAATTGTCCATTTTCGTATTGAATCTTAAGATATTAACTCAATTGCCTTATAACATTAGATACCACGATTTTAAATTGGGAATTTCTTGATATATTCCACATTTTTGGGTGTATACGAGAGAAAAACAAGTGAAACATTAGCTATCCTGAAACATTGTCAGAACATCACGACTTGGGTTAGACTTTGTGTTATCTGAAGCAACTACCCTAAAATTTTGGAAAGAATTAACTCTGCTGGTACAGTACGTTCAGCCGGCAGAAGGCCGTGTTGCCGTTACCAAAGCGGGAAGAGCTAATAACGAGAAGATTTACGGGTCACGTGATCAATTTAATGTCTTGCTTGTATTTACGGATAAATCTGAATAATTTAGGAGGTGAATGCATCGAACTTGGTCACGCTCAAGAACTGGGGGAAAAAATTAGACCAAAAGTTTCGAGAGGAAATTTTGAGGTAAAGAACTTTAATATGGGTCATAAATAATACAACGGTACAAAGGCTTTAAAATTTTGATTAGCGAACGCAGGAAATAAGAATTAAATTTTCTAATACTAGCTGTTTTTGATTGACGGAGTGTTCATTAGTTTTTGGCCACCTTGGTCATGCATTGTGCTTGGATTTACTTAAAACATAAATGCCTTTCTTATCTTATAAATGAGTACAGTCATAAGGTTTTTTTTTCCAAAGCAGGAGACGTGAAAAATGTGCAATGCCCTCACCGGGACTCGAACCTGGACCTCTCAAATACGCGCCGAGTATGCTAACTATTACACCAGGAAGGCATGCTGGAAGGAGGGAGAAAATGGTGCATAGTATTTTTAACCTTCCAAAACGCGCGCTTGGCAATTTCACATGAGCACGCGCGTGTCGTATTTTTCATCACATCCGTTATTTTAACGTTTTTGGCTCGAAAAACGATAGAAATGAGTGAATATTGATAATAAATTTGTTAAGAAATAAAATATTAACCTTATTATTGCAAAATACAAATGATATCATACTCAAACATAAGTAAATTAATTTTAAGTTAGTGAGATGGAAATGCAATGATGTATTTCATTATAGAAGATTTTAAATATATTATTTAATAATTATATTTTAAAATCGAAGCTAATTTAATATTCATCAAAGGCAAGTATAGACAGATAAAAAAGGAAAACACACTCACCTTGGTAGGAAAAAAAAAGTTTAGCATTACTTACTTCTGCAAGGAAATTTTTTTCTTACTGGTTACAGAAACGCACTCTAAACAAACTTTCTAAAAGTAGAAATAAATGAAAATAAGGAATGGAAATCGCTATTGTTCTCCCATCCAAAGGTTTTCTTTTCTTCATCAGATAATTCTTGAAGAATGCGAGCAAACTCAGCTGGTTGCACATATTTTGTTGCCATGAAAACCGATATAAAAACTACAGAGTGAAATGTATACAAATCAAAATAATGCACGGCAATTAACAACACAAAATTACAAAATATTTGAGAAAAAAAATATTTTCCGAATTTTCACCCACGACCACGCGCGTGTCGTAACTTATACGAAAAAGTTGCCACGTAGCACAAAACCCCCCCAAAAAAATAAAGAAAAGTCAAATGACTTCCTGTTGGCACATTCCATGATGTGGGGAATAGTAGAAAGAAGGAATAGAAATGACTTTTAGACTTCTCAGCTTCGATATACGAAAAATGTGCATTAAAAACATAATTTGTCGTAAATTTTGCGCATACGCACGAACTGAAAGTTTAACTTATAATACTATCCTGTGTTCCACTTTTACGGATATTATGCGGATGCTGTTTGAAACAGCAGTAAATAACGTGGTTTTAGAATAAAGTGTCGAGTAAAAATATTATTCAAAATTTACAATTTTAAATTATGTATTGTAGTATGAAAAATGTAATTATTCTGGTTATTATTATTGAAAGTTAAAATAAATCTAGTTAATGATGAATGTCGGATAATACCTTTTAATCATTGGAAAATATCAAGTGTTGCCATTCGTCATCAACTGAACTGAAATCATCATCAAGAATACTGTTTAACCGCGTGATGCTGAGAACGAGCACGAAGATGCTAAGCAAACAAATGTGATAAAAAGGCACCGCAATGGCCTCGAAACGTCCCGAAATTAACAGTCTTTGAAAACATAATGTACACCTTGCACAAAAAACAAATGAAACAGTTCTATAGCTCCCGTTTCACTGGACCGATTGTCGAAAGTTAACTAGCGTTTTCTATGTTTCGAGAGCGCGATTTAGGATATATATTAGATTTATATATAGGACTGTTTTAACATCGGAATTTTTCTGAAATGGCATGCCAATTTTTTTCCATATTTCGATTCTATGACTCGAATTATGCCAAGCTGCCAAGTTTTCTAAAAATCGAACTAGTAGTTTTAAAAAACCCTTATCTCTCAAAATGTTAGCACTTCCATCTTAATTGAATTTGCTTTATGTTTATTAATAGCTCTTCTTTTATTAAAATTATTTGATTCTTCCTTTCACAGTTTGAAATTTATGTTCATTCCAAATGAAATTTGCGCATTTTTATGATTTTTTTAAAAATTTGAATTTTAAAATAATATTTATAATTTTTTCGGAAAACGAATGGAACTATAACCTACAGAAGTTTTACCATCATCTTAAAGAAGATGTATTTCTGAGCATACCTTCAAAAAATTAGAGTTATTTTTACTCAAAATTTCCTAAGATTTACGTGATTATACATTTTGGCGCGTTTTGAAATTTGGCATATTCGTTACAAGCAAATAACGCCAAATGTGGTTACGGTAAAAAATTCGTTAATGATTTACAAAATATGAAACAAACAATAAAACAAACTTGAAACTCCAAATTCGGCCTTCCAGGTATCTATGTTCTGGTGGAGGATAACATTATTCAAAATTTAATGGCTCTACGTACCGTCGTGTTTTCACAATGTGAAAAATATATATACATTGATGCAGATTATTCATTATTTAATTTCTTTAAATATTATACAGGGCAATATTATTTGGTGGCATCAATTTAAAATGTGATTCGTGATTCAATTCGAAAGTAATTCGGTTTATAGTGAAAGGCCTTAAAATGCCGTTTTGAAACTAATAAACCATCTGGGCTAAAACAAAAGGAATAAATGTAGAGAGAAAAGCTGTAATAAAATCATTTCTTTCAGAACTGGATGTTTTATTAAAATTCGTAGATGCAATCTGTAATCAGTATTTCACAGAATATTACTTCCATTATTTTGAATACCTCATCAGGACATGTAGCACTTGATTATGAACAACTTGCATGTGTTCTTTGATTTTTCCGTTATCTTTATTCACTTGTTTAATTTAACGTTTCTTCGCTAAGTATTAATAATTCATCCTTTATTCTTCAAGCAAAATTTGCATTTCAAGTTTTTTAAAAAATACAATTATGAGTCAAACTAATTATAAAAACATAAATTAAATTTTTCTTCGCTGACAGTGCGTGCAGAATCTCATAAATTATTCAAGAGCTTAATGTCATCACGAAAAACAAATAAAGTCCTCATTAATAAAATTAAAATAATGATGTAACATTGACTAGAATATGTAATATGATTACAGAATAGAGCGCTAAATTACCTCGTTTTAAAAAAAGTTGAAAGCGCACTGGGAGTAGTTTAAAAATTGATGACACAGATTGTGAAAAATAACTTAAGCATGGGTAAATTCAGTAAATTAAATTATTAAACTTCTGCTGTGTTTTCATAATAAATGCAGTTTCTAAAATAAGCAAGAAACGGCGAATAATAACAGGTTTGAAACTCTTATTTTAAAGAAATCTGAATACCCCAAATCAATAAACCATCAGTGTAAACAAAATCACTGAATTGGCTGTATGAGAAATAAATTAACATGATAGTTACTCCAGCTGTAATGTTCGCAAACAAGTTATTTCTTTTACTTTTAAATATGCAGTTCAATAACATAAATGAGTGTGATATTTTATAGAAGTGATTCTTTTCCTAGATCTTCTTGCAATGATCTTGCAGAGTCATTAGGTTATTTTTTTAAGCAGGAGAAGTGAAAGATATGCAATACACTCGCGGGGACTCCAACCTGAACCTTTCGAATACGCGCCGAGTGTGCTAACCGTTACACCACGAAGGCATGCAAAAAGGAGAGAGAAAATATCTTATTTATTCCCCTTTATAAAAGGCGGCTGGGGATTAGGCGATCCAATCAACACATCCTGTTGATGAAGAATCATCATCCACCACTAAAAAAGATGGTGAAGAATCATCATCTACCACCTTTATTAGTTCGGGGCCACTGCAGAGTCATTAGGATTTTTGGTGCGCCAGAAGTGAACAATGAGTAGTGCTCGCTTCGGGACTCGAACCTATACTTCTCGAATACGCACCGAGTGTGCTACCGTTACACCACCAAGGCATGCAGAAAGGAGGGAGAAAATACCTTATAATCTTTTTCAACACAATCGCCATCAATTGCAATTCATTTCTATGATTGACTTTTCCATTCGTCAGACTTATGATATAATGCTGTTTTCTGCTCATCTCTTCATGAATGAAAACTCCCGGCCGACCAGTGGCCGAGCGGTAAAATCGCTGAACACCAGTAGTTCGGTCTGAGGTTCGAAACCCGCAAACGGGCTCGCTGCTTGAGCGTTTTCGTGGTTTTCCCCATGTGTAACGCGTATACTAACGAGTTTCCCTTAGAAAGTCCTCCTCGAAGGTTTTCCATAATCAAATAAATCGAACTCAATATTTTTTAATTATTTCGATTTTTGAAAATCTTTGAAATTGTTTTTGAAATATTCACATCGGCTGCTGCTATATAAAATTAAAGTGATCGTTATTCAAATATATAAAGAAAATTCCAAAGTAAACTTTTATTAAAAAGGGGGCTGAGAGCCCTCGAGACTTGCCACAAGAAATGAAGTAACCGAGCATTGTTGTAGGTAATCTGTAGAGACATTAGGTATTTTTGGAAGCAGGCAAGAGGAAAAATAAGCAATGCCTTCGCCGGGAATCGAACCACGGACCTCTGAAATACGCGCCAAGCATGCAGACCACCGCACTACGAAGGCATACCAAGAAGGCGGGAGAAATACCTTATAAATCCAAATTCATGAACTGCAAGTTCCTTAGGGATTCAACGGAATTACAAGTAACAGGTATCGGAAGACGGGGACGTCCCCCACTGTGTCGCTTCAGGGAGTGGTATTAAAAATATACTGGATATTGCTGTAGGCATGAATTCTGAGGCTGCAAAAAAGAACGAATTAAGTGACATCTCACAGACACAGTCGTGGGCTGCCAGGATATCCAGGATAGCCTTGAGTTCTGTGATGGCGGCCTTTTGTTTGATGATATAGCGTTGGTACAGAATTCTGTCATCAGTATTGTTCGAAGCTGTTGAGATCGCAGCTAGATTTCAGTGGACAGCTGATATGGTGTGGTACACATTGAGTAATGTTCGGGAATTTCCGTGCTGCAACAGATGCACTGGTCCGTATTGCTTAGACGTTGTTTACGAAAATAGATTGGAAGTGGGCCATGACCTGTAACAGGGTTTCTTAAACTTTTCTCAGTGTGGGGACACCATAATATTTACGAACATTTTGGGGGACTCCATAAGTATTGTGCAAATCCGACAAACGCGTGAGTGAAACTTAGTTTCTTCACTTGTACTGTAATATATTGCAAGGTATATTTTAATTTTAAAACAGTTATTTTAATTTCAAAGCTCTTTCCCACCTATTCTTGTTTCCACTTACAACTCCATGTCAGAATGAGTTTTGAGAATCGCGCTGAATGCAAATGAGTTAAAAAAAGTATTTAAGGAAGGTTCAACTAATTTCGATACAGAGTGCTAGGGGTCCTTAGTGGCACGTGTTTTCCTTCGGGCTAAGTCACTCTTGAAGCTCTTACGTTCGGCTGTATATTACGTGTCCATTGATATTCGCCGGCTAATTTAATTTAAGGACCTTGAAGCTCTTACGTTAGATACTTGTGTTTAGCTTCGACGTTACGTTACTCTTGAAGCTCGTTCGTTAGATACTTCTGTTACTCTTGAAACTTCTTGAAGATACGTTAGATACTTGTGTTACTCTTGAAGCTCTTACGTTAGATACTTGTGTTTAGCTTCGGCTAAGTCTCCTTTAGTTAATTATAGTATAAGGTATTACTCCCGTCTTCTTAGCATGCCTTCGGGGTTTAATGGTGTCTCCAAATGTCTGTCTGTCAGCTGTGTTCTTATTTTTGATTTTAGGATTTTCATTTTACTAAAACGCTGTTCACATATGTAGGTACAGCAAAAGACAGAAGACATGAAGAGTGCATGTTTAGGAATTCCTGGATACTTGTCTTCGGTCAGGTATTTCAAATAAAATCATTTCATCTAAGCGTTTCAAGAAACTTGCATTTTAATGCAGAGTCACTCTGTAAATCTATAAATTCTAATTGAAGTTCAGGTGGAACACATATTACGTTAGATAACGTGAAAGTTTTGAAAAATTTGTCATTTTCAGAAAATTTTATCTCAAATAATATCAGGCATGTCAATAAAATGTTTTGAATATCAAGAATAAGAGAGAAAATGTTTTGAATATCAAGAATAAGAGAGAAAATGTTTTGAATATCAAGAATAAGAGAGAAAATGTTTTGAATATCAAGAATAAGAGAGAAAATGTTTTCTTTACGACAAAAAGCTGAGAAGGGATTTTTTCCTTGAAATAAAAATTTCTTAAAATTCTTCAATTTTTCTTCAAATTTAAATTTGGGGCTTCTAAAATACCTTCACCGGGCAACCCGGGGCCCGCCTGCCACGGGCTGAAGACCCCTACCTTATAATAATAATGAGTGAAAGAAATATCAAAATTGATAAAATGTTTCGCGACTCTCTACTGCAGCTCCCGTGATCCCAATTGGTTCCTCGACCCACAGTTTAAGAAATTCTGACCTATAATATAGAGTGTTATGTGAGTAGTGGAATTACACCTTTTATTGCTACTGTTGGGAAGGAGTACACAAACGTCCCGGCCTTCAGGGACATGGTCCCATTGGTCTTGACTTTTCGCTGTAGCCAAATTATTCGTCAAGTTATTGACGATTCTTTTGAGGTCACGATGTGGCTTGACAGTTTATGATAGTACATAACAATTAAACCATATAATATATAACATAAACATTATCACACGTCATATATAACACAAACGCTATCATCACTTCGATGCTTCAACAAACAAAGAAATAAAATAATGTTGTTCAGGAATTACCC
Organism: Stegodyphus dumicola; assembly: GCF_044657685.1. Classification (NCBI taxonomy): domain Eukaryota; kingdom Metazoa; phylum Arthropoda; class Arachnida; order Araneae; family Eresidae; genus Stegodyphus; species Stegodyphus dumicola. The sequence goes on along the minus strand of NC_140773.1, from coordinate 221,790,342 downwards.
ATTATTTGACCAGTCTCCAATTGTTGTAATTCCCGTTCTGTAAAATACGCATTCCTAGAAAACATAATTTATATAATTGGAAAAAAATAGACTGGAGGAACGCGAGATTATGTCGAATAGATAACCTCTGGGGTGTGAGTAACGCGATAATGCTCATAGCGCTCGGGAAACGTTCAAATATTCATGCCAATTAAATAATGTCTCCGATGTTCACCGGTTACCTAATTTACAAATGGGTAGCACTCGATTGCAAATACCGACCAACCTCTTTGCTGCATAGCAACCCCGGTCAGCGTTCTCGCTTTGCGAATTTTATTTTTTTTTTTGGTTTTTAGAGTAAACAGTTTTTTCCCCTTTCTTTCCCTAGAGGTGTAGATTAAACAGAACATATTTTAACATCGAATGCTTCAGCTGTTATTGTTTTCATTTTGTGGAGAAATTTCCTATGTAAAATCGAAAAACTAATATATTGCTAATCTAAAAGAATTTAACATTTCTTCTAAATTTAAAAACAATACACTGCTTATGCATCCAAACAAAGTGTACTTCTTTAGATGAAATTCACCTCAGGCCATTTCTAATTATTTTGAATTTTTATTCAAAGTTCAAATAGCACTTGAAGATACTAATATTTAGAAGAGGAAATAAATTACGCTAGGAAAGCCCATTTGTAGACAAGTTGTTGAAGCAATGGGTCGTTCGTAGTTGAACCTCAACTGGGATCTCGGCAAACCGATTTCTGGCTTCTCCGTGTGTTACGTAAATAAGTGCCAGTTTTCCTTAGAAAGTCCTCCACAAAAGCATTTTTCTTGAGCGAATAAGCAAACAAACGTAGGAAAAACAAAGGGCGATAAATCACTCATCAAAATATTTAGTTAACAAATCTAGATGCTTTCGTTTCCCTACACAATTGCCATAGTTCAAAACCCTTACACTGCCAGAACACCTAAATCAACTCGCCTACGTTAACTGGTTCATAAAATGTTTCAAAGCACCTTTCGTAATTCGGTTTGGGTTCGGCTCCCTACTTAATATCTTATAAGGTATTATCTTCCTTCTTCCAGCATGCCTTCGTGGTGTAACGGTAATATATTCGCTGTGTATTCGAGAGGTTCAAGTTCGAGTTCCAGCAAGAGCATTGCACATGTTTCACATCTCCTTCTTCAAAATAACCTAATGACTTTACAGTGGTGCCCCAGCTAACAATGGACAATAATTCGTCACCACCAGGATTTGGCGATTTTGGGTCCCTTAGTCGCGAGTTCCTCTTTAAAAGGGGAAAGTACGTAAGCTATTTTCTCCCTTTTTCCAGCATGTCTTAGTTGTGTAATGGTAGTGCACACGGCACGTATTCGACGTGTTTAAGTTCGCGTCTCGACGAAGACGTTGTACATTTTTCACGTTTCCCTGCTTCAAAACAACCTAATGACTCTACGGTATTAGCAGCTTAGACTTTTTCAAGATTTTTTTCGCATGTGTAATGTGAATAGGAATTAGTTCTTTTCGAAATATTATATTGAATCACCTCATTATTTCGTGACTGTTTCTGAGTTTCAAATGGATATCACATAAAACAAAAGGTGCTTGTACCTTGGTGAAGTTTCAACCGATCTTTCGTGTTTCCTATATAGTTTCAAAAACCGTGTATCAAATATGGTACCCAAACTAAGCTATGATAAGTGATATCTCGTCACTCCCTGCGTTTCGTCGACTGGATTTTAACCACTTTTTTCAGCTTTCTAGTCATTGAAAAGGAATAGAAAGAAATTTCTTACTCCTCCGTGCGTATTGTTGTTAACATACGTGTTAGCACGTGTGTTACATGTTAGCATATTAATCTGGCAAGTTGAAGATCCATATTCCAAATCCCAGACAGAGAACAATGAATGTTTCATATTTCCTGCTGCTCCTTGAAGCCTAACGGTTATCTTAAGTTTATAAGGTATTTCTCCCACTTTCCTAGCGTGCCTTCGTGATGTAGTGGTTCTGCACGCTGGGTCGGTATTCCAGAGGTCCGTGGTTCGATTCCCGGCGAAGGCAGTTGCTAATTTTTTATCTCTCTGGCTTCCAAAAAAATCCTAATGTCTCTACAAGTTTTCCACAAAGACATGTTTGGTTCCGTAATTAGTTATTCAACGAACCTTCAGAGAGAAGTAGTTCCGGAACTCAGACAAGTCTCCCGAGCCTCGTTTAGATTTGTCTTCTTATTAACGATATTCTATTAACTTCTAGAACTTGCATTAATTTTTTGCTCATTTTCAAGTTTTAAATGCTTAAGTTTTCTTCTTACATTTTTAGCAAAAATTTATTAGTTCACACAAAAACATGAAATATAGAAATCAACATCTGCATGAATGTGTGCATGTTTCTCGCACTGTGAAAAAACAACGGTACCTAGAGACATCAAATTTTGAATAACGTAGTCCTCCACTCGAATATGGAAGCCCAAATTTAGAATTTGTTTTATTATATATTTCATATTTTGTAAAACTTTAATGAATTTTTGATTAACAGATTCCACGATTTCAAAGCCAGCAATAGCAACACTGTACGGAAAAATAAAACCTTTTTATCTCCAGCGCGCGAGACTGTGTATCGAAAATTCTAAAGATATGCTCATTTCAAAATTATTTTGCTATACTGCATTTGAACTAAATTTTATGGTTTAAGTGCGGAAAAACATGATATTTAATAAATAAAAGTGGCGTACAAAGCGTTAAAAAAAAACGCCTTTTTGTGCGTAATATAAAATCTGAAAGCTCTCAGTACCCCTCCCCCGGAACGTCTGTGCTATCGGACAAAATAAAGGAACTCTTTATTCCAAAATGGATTCAAAATTCATTTTTTCGTGACGTCTCTAGGTACATAAACATGTATGTATAATACGTAATTAAGAAAACGACTAGCTATTAAAATTTTGTCTATGGAAGTGCTGTAGTCTTCTTACAATATACGAGTAGATGTAATGACTGGCGGTTTTTTCCCGTTCCGATTAACAATTTTGCTCATTCTGCGCAAATAAAATTTCAATACTATGCATTTCACAACCTTTTTGAATTATGGAATAGGAATATTTCTCTTCGGAAAGCCCAGAAACGTATTCTTCGATCCGCAGATTGTTTACAAGCGGCGTTTTGAAAAAGAATCATTTTAAGAGTAGCAGAAGAATATTTTTTTAGTTGGAATAATATGCTGTATGCTGTTGTCAGAAATTTTTATTCAAAACATTTTCTTTTTAAAAATGTTTTTATCGAAATCGTTCTGAAAATGCTTAATAAAATGCTCTGTAAATTATCAGAAATGTTGATTATTAGCTGGGAATTTGTCTGTTAAATAGCATTTTTCTCATTCGTCGCTGTTTTTTTCCTCGACGTTCTTTGAATATTTTATTTAGCTTTTAAAAGAAAACTTCCATTTTCTTTACTTTTTATTTCTTCTAAAAGCTACCGTTATGACTCATTTTACCCAATTCACGCTAGTCATCAATCTTGACTGCAACTAGGTATCATGACCTTCAGACCTCAGACGGAAAATTAGAACATTGCATCATAAAAGGGACAGCTGTGAAACACACTACAGAAGATTCTGCGCAAACAGATAAATTTCATGACCTGCATAATAAAGTATCACTTCAAATGCTTCCAAATAAATCATAAACGTTGCGGTTCAGACATGCAAAACATCATAGAAATATTATAAAAGTAAAAAATTAACAAGAATAAACAATTTTAAACCACGGGATACTTGTTGTTTAGCTTGCATAGTTTTAGGTTTAGTTCGTTCAAATGTTGTTGAAGGTAATAAAGTGGAATACCAAGTACTGTAGTTCACAAATGAAACAAATGTCTCTTCTTTGTATCGGATATGATCGGAATTCATGGAATAAATCATAGCTTTAAAGAAAAGAATGTGAATGATTTACTTTCGTTATATTCAATTCAAATTTTGAATTTTTAGATAATATTTTGAGTTTTGAGTGTACCCTCTTCATTTAAAGGGCGCAGTGGACTAAATGATTCTAGTGATGAATTTTAGTTCGGACGCCACTGAAAAGTCTTTCAGGTGTTCGAAGGCAGAGAAGCAAATAAATGAATGTATGGCCTTAATAAAAGTGAAAGGACAGATCTTCGGATTGCTAGCTGAACATGAACTAATGTTTATATGTCCAATGATAGCAGGGTTCTCTGAATTTTTCAGTTACACTATCAGGTTCAAAGTTCCTTCTTACCTTCTTCGAGAACATACAAGGACCTGACTCGGAACAGAGAGCTTACTAAAGCTATGTTCACTAATTGTGGTAAGTAGACAGGATACACATGAAGGGTATACAAAACCCTTTATTTTTCTCTATATAGAATAACTTCCGTACTTCGGAATACACTGACCCGCTACTTGGGGTCTAACGTAAAAGTATAAAAATAAAACTAAACTCTAATTTAACTTTAAACTAATAAACGTGGAAGATTGGCCTTATATTAACAGGAATTCGTATGTAGTACAGATAACTGAGAACACTACAATACGTTTAAATTTATCAAGAGGATTAAAACCTCTGGCCTGGAAGGCAAACAGCAACTGCGTAACTTCTAAGGTAAGCGGCCTGCTTTGACTCAACTGCTTCCTCTCTCTCGCTTGGCAAAAAGCCACAACTTAAATACTTGGCGTTCGCCAGACAAACTTTGCATAAAAACCTTAACGCTTATAATTCTGGCCGGAAGTAGAAAATAAGAAGTGATAGTAAAGATTTAAAATAAAATAAACGTTAGTAAAACTTAAGATCCTTACAACACTTCCTAAACTTCAACGAAAATTCCGCAAAAAATGTGCATTAAAAAAAAAAATCCCTTTCTTCTCTTCTTTAACTCCCTTCTAAGAAGTGAAGGAAATATTGTAATTGCAAAAAATTTCGGGTTTCAAGTTCAACGGAAATATCCTTTTGACAGTTCCCGAATTCATTTTAACTATTTATTTGCATGATGTCTGTACGTACGGACAGAATAAACGACTCTTTACTCCAAAAATGGATTATAAAATAGGGTCATTATAAACATTGACGTCTACTAAAGCCAAAAGCGGTGCTTATTTTATTAAGGAAGAACCTAACTGGCAGACCACCGTTAGCTCTTCTTACGCTCCCAAATCATTATACGAATATGCATTTACAAATTTTAAAGCCTGAAAAAGCAGGTGTGCGATGTTATTGTCATGCGATGATTTATATGTGATTTATTATTTACGTCGATATTCTCGACGACGATGTTTTTAAACTGCGAAACTTTTGAACCGCTTTATTTTCGACGACAATATTTTGTATAAAGACGTTTTAGAATTTCGATGTTTTCTCCTTGGTTTCTTTTCTTTCACGATGTTTTGTACCTCTACTTTGTTTTGTACGTAGTTTCAGAATCACGTCTGAATGTAAACTGAGGTAGAGCGGTATTTAAACGCGAAGTTTTTCGATCTTAGTGAGAGAGATACCAGATATTCTGGATAACAGGCGTCCGCCTTTTTAGGCTACTCTCTCGTAAGCTATTATCACGCTCAGCCGTACCACGTACTTTAGGCCCTCGAAAGCTTCGCAGTCTATTGACGTTAAGGGCCAACTCTGTTAGAATTTCTGACAGCTTCGGCTATACCTCTTTGGTTTAGATTAGTTTAGCATTATTCTTAGTCTCTTAAGTTCAAAGCCCAAGTGCCGGCTTTATTGTACACTCCCAGATGGAGTTTGTAAACTTTAGTTGGAATAATAAAGGGCTAGTTTACCCTTCTATCTTCTTGTTTCCTGTCACACGAACTCAAGCGATTATTCGCTCATCGGTTCTTAAAATTCTTCACGTTCAACTGTAACTTAGCATTTACAAAGTGAGGAACTCTACAAAATGAATATAGATATCCCGATTATCCGGATCGTGTTCTAGTTAACCCACATACTTGTAGTTCTAATGTATATATAAAGGAGTTATATTATGAATAATGCACAGGAAGCGTTAGGTGTTCGATATGTGGTTAGTAAGCAACTGTTTACGAAAAAATAAGGCATTCTTTTCTGTTAAAATAAAATAACCTGGAGACACAAAACGTATCAGATGCTAGCAAAAAGTAAAATAACACTTTCATTTCAAATATATAAAATTAAAATACTTTTGCCTTCCCTTTTCTTTGCTAAAAATATAAAGCTTCATCAATTCACTCTTAAATCTTAAGCTGCTTTATCAGACACACAGTTCTTTCGAAATAAAGCTAATTTCGCGAGAAAATTCCTTTCCTTGCACGGTCACAGCACAAAACAGATTAGTTTGGAGAAAAACACCTGAAAATGTTTTCCAAGCATTGGAACGCTTTTTTCGTTTTTCACCTCTAGTGCTTTTGCATAAGTGGAGCAAACTCATTTTAGAAGAGAGGTTTTAAACTCTCTCGTAATTCAATAGGAAGTTGCATCTGGTAGGAACCTACTACGTGCCTCGAATTAGAAGCCAGTGTGCCAGGTTTATGCCTCAACTGGAGAAAGCTCAGTATGTTGTTTCTCCTCATTCCTGGCTTACTCTTTCGCTTAATTCTTGAACCAAGGGTAGTAAAGAGGCGGATCGTCGAGCGTGCGTTGATTTACAGAGTGCTCAGAAGCTTCATCACCAGTAAAGTTTCTACATCATATTCATTAATTTACTCGCTAGAGTCCAACAATTATTGGGTATCTTTAGGAAAGAGCTTAATATGTCATCGATCTAAAAATTACATATGGAAATTTAAGACAGCGGTAGACAAAATTATCTAAATATGTCAGTTTTGTCGGAAATTTAAATACTTCTCAAAAAACCTAATATTTCTACAAGAAAATTACAAGTTGTTTTTAAAGCTTTCAACACAACATTAAATGTTGCTAAGCAACCGTAGACGACTTCAATCGAAAGCTTGATATTTCTAACCACAACTTCTTCGGAACTTTTTGCCATTTTTGCATGAGTTGTGTTGTTTACAGTGAACTGAAAGTTGCATCTCCGGAAAAAATAGAATTCACTCGCGAACATTTTTGTGCGATTATTTTTCATAACATTCGACGTGGATTACCAAGACAAAAGTGCTTCGTTGAACTTAATTCTTCATACAGAGATAAAGCACCATCTTATAGCACTGTAAAAACTGGTACAACGAATTCAATCGTGGTCGACGTTCGTTCCAGGACGAGTTTCGTAAAGATCGCCCACAATCGTTTGTTGTGCCAGAAAACATCGATGCTGTGCTTGAACTGATAAAGCAAGATCGTCATGCAACCCACCGTGAGATTGAGGCATCTTTGGACATCTACGACAAGCATCAATTAGATATTACTTGAATATTCGGCCGTAAAACATATTTGTTCGCGCTGGATCTCACATAATCTTACAAACGCTCAAAAGAACGCTCGTGTCGACTGGTGCAAGGAAATGTTGGAAAACTACGTTCAAGGTTCATCAAAGGCTGTTTATAACATCTACAGAGGTGACTGATCGTGGATCTATGCATGTGAGCCCGAAATAAAACAGCAGTGAATGTATGGGTCTTCCAAGGCGAACCAAATCCAACAAAAGTTGCTCGCGGAAGAAACACATCGAAGCAGATAATTACATGTTCCTTCGTCATTACCGGCCACATAGCGACAGTGGTGTCAAAGCAATGCAGGACGGTCTATTCCGAATGGCTTACGACCATTTGTTTGTCAGACGTCATCGAAGAAATTCGAAAAAAGCAGAAGAGGCTAATTATTCTTCATCATTTGATAATGCAAGCTCTCACACACCGGCTCAAACACCGGAATTTTTTGACGAGCCTAAACATTTAATTGATGGGTCATCCTCCATGCATTTAAAACGCATGTTTTGGAGTTACCTCAATCGGAGTGGATAAAGTGCTTCGAAAACTGGTTCAAACGTATGCAAAAGTGTATTGATCTTCATGGAGAATAACCAGTTTCGATCATAAATATTTGTTTTTTTCATTATTAGACCAAAAATATAAATAGCAGCTATCTAATCATATATCATCCCAGTTCTTGAAATAGTATTCATAAAGCTTACTAAACTGAGTCTCTTGCTAAATACTGAATTAAGTTCAATAATGATTAATGAATTAAGAGTTGATTTAATAGAAAATGAAGACATCTGGCTCCCTGTGCAACATCTTGCATATTAGGAAAGTGAAGACTGATTATTATGACAGTCACCATATCATTGTCATTATGGCAATCATCATATATGTCTCTGATGTGATTATAAACAACACCATTTTCAAAGAAAAGGCTTAAAGCTGCGATCGTGACGAGATAGCAAGCAGCACGGTCTGAACGAATTTATACAATGAAATGAAACTATGTTTTGCCAATAAAAAGTATTTTATTATGGAAATTAAAATTTATGCCTTTATATTAATGGATTAAAGGTATTTTTAGAAATCTTGTTTTAATTTATTTTTATAAATTATTACGAAATAATTTTGGAAGTTTACAGTTGCTTTAAAAATTACTCTAAATCTTTTCTGAACTGCCTTTCTCCATTGAAAAAGTGGGTACTCTTTTGCTATTATGACTAAGAAATGAGATGCCTTTGTGGAAAACATTTTAAAGGAAATTGGCTCTCTTTACACATGGGGAATCACGAGAGCACACATGCAGCAAGCGCTTCCCTGGATGTTCAATGTTCTCCTCCCTTCAGCCACATCACAATTTGAATTAAATGTGTTTGCTTACATCATCTACGAAAGGATATCATTGCAGTTATCGGGCATTTAACAACAGCATCTAAAATATAATATAGAAAGCAAAGAAATTTCAGATCTGCGCTTAAGGTACTTAATCATTTTCAGGACTTAGACTGAAAAATTACTAATAGATTTCAAGCTTCTAAAATAAATCCGTTTTACCTAGTAATTCGTATAATTCACATTAATTACGGAAATACAGTGAAAGAAAATACTCAAGTATCAAAGTGTCTACCTACGTACTGAGCTACTGGATGATTATTCTCTCTGGATGCCCATAAATCTGTTTTTCGTTTTTATCATTGAACCATTACAGTGCGTATCTAACTGCTATGCCTATAAGTGTTATTTATGATCTCTTCTGTGTGAAGGGAATTATCTCTTGTCGCTTGAGTAGCTTGTCGCTTGCAGCTTTGATCGAAGCAATAGTCGAAAAATGTCATTAAGACTCTTAGTTTCCTTTATCCCTATACATATCTGTAGTAGTAAATTAATTTAATTACTTTTATGGGTAATGCATTTTTTCCCAAACCCCCGACTTGCCATTATTAGCCGACTTGCCATTACTAAGGCCAGAAGTGGGGTCACTTTATAATGCAGGCATCTAATAGGTAGGCCACATTAGCCTACTAAGGTGGGCTACTGTATGTACACTGCTCAAAAAAAAAAAAATGGGACAGTGCTATATCTCTTGTTCTACTGGGGCGATTGACAAAGTTCAAACTACGTTTTTCATGTCTCGAAAGCGCGACTTAGGATATATATTAGATTTATATATAGTACTATTCTAACATAGGTATTTTGACACAAAATCGGACTTTTTCTGAAATAACATACCAATTTTTTTACATATTTCCATTCTACGACTCAAATTATGCCAGAATACCAAGTTTTGTAAAAATCGTACGATTAGTTTTTAAAATATTAGCTCTCAAAATTTTAGCTCCTCAATGTTAATTGAATTTGGCAAATATTTATTAATATCTCTTTTTTTATTAAACTTTTTTGATTTTTTCTCTCACATTTCGAAATTTTGGTTCATTCCAAATACAATTTACCCATTTTTTGCGTTTTATTTTTTAAATTTTTATTTTTAAATAATTTCTATAGATTTTTCGAAAAAAATTTTGAATTATAACCTATAAAATTTTTACCATCATCTTAAAGTAGGTGTATTTTTAAGCATATCTGCAAAAAATTAGACTTTTCTACTCAAAATTTTCTAAGATATACACGAATTTACATAATTTCGCGTTTTGAAATTTGGCACCTTTTTTTTGAGCGATAATAACGCCAAATGTGGTCTATGGATTTTTGTTACACTAAATTGCCACAGCTATTTTTAACCTTAAACTTCAAGTAAAATTTTACGGAGAATTTATTATATGACATTTTTTCCCTCAATGATGCGTAATAAATATTTATTAATACTATATGAAAGGCTATTTTTTTAAATTATAGATGATATTATTCAAATTTTTAACTATTTTTTTTTTAAATTTCTCTCGTATCTTTTCTTTTTTTTTAAAAATTTAAGAGTAAGTTTTTGTAAGAGTAAATTTTTACCTTCGGCGTTTTATCGTCTGCTACTTTACTTCGTTTAAATCGAATTGTCTAAAACTGAGAATTTTCGTTTGATATTTATTTGAATTTTATGACATTAACTGCATAATTTATTTCTAAACAAACTGTTGCTTTTGAAGTGGCTGAAAGAGCGGCTGATACTATTATCCATATTTTTAAAGCACAATATATTTTTATAGAAACATAATATTTAGAATAATCATTTTTTATAAAAGTCAAATTATGATATAAACATACAACCCTCTAGAGACTGAATTAATGGAAGTTCAATGGTTATGTAGAAATGATCTGCAGCTACTTAATGGCTGGATAAGTCAGCAGATTCTGTGGACAAGTAAGAATAATTATATAAACGACACCAACATTCTGGATTCAATAAACAACGAGGATACGATGTTTACTAAATGAATTAAGAAGTTTTAAAACATAAAAAATCAACTCATTTTTTTCCTAAAATGTATTTTTGTGCGTAGCGTATTTTCATTATATCCTTAAAATTCTAATTTAGAATGTAATTGTCAAGAACTGAATCCTAATCATCAGTAATATAATAAGTAATTATTGCTGTTATTAATAAATCTTTCTTATAAAGTAATTGCAAATATTTCAAAAGACTTTCTGTCTGAATGCAAACATTTTTCTATGCAAATATTTTTAATTTTATATTAATCAAGATTGCACACCATATTACTTATTTCCACTTCAATTCTTACCGTCAGTTCTAGTAGAATTTACAAATCAATTATATTTAATTAAGGATTGAATTGGATTCTTTAATTATGGCAAAGCACACGAGGGCTATCTGCCTAAAGGGAGGGATGCCTTCGTGGAGGACTTTCTAAGGGAAACTGGCTCGTATACACGTTACACATGGGGAAAACCACAAAACCGCCCATGCGGCCAGCCCGTTCGCGGGATTCGAAACTCGAACCGAACTACCAGTGTTCAGCGTCTTTAACGCTCGGCTGTTGGTGGGCTATTTAATTAAGGAATGACCATCTAAGTTAAGAAACAGCGTACCGTAACAACAATTCAATTATTGTTCCGTATCTTTCATGTTACTCCCGATTGGCTAGCTACAGGATTTTTAATGAGTATTCGGATTTTACTAGTAACTTCACTTGGAAATCGCGCTTAAACTAGGTTAGTTGGTTATTTGAACATAGAAAGAACATGGGAGCTATTTGATTAAGATGCTTTCATAGAGAATCTTTGTAAAGAGAACCTAAAAAACTACGAAAACCAACCATGCAGCCTGTGTTAGACTGAGCAGCAAACAATTAGTATTTAACAATATTTTCTTTTTCAAATGCTAGGCAACTGATGAGGCTTCAATTAAATCTCCAATTTAATATTTTATTTGTAAATATTTAAAATATTGTTGTATTCTTTGACACAAAAAGCAGAATTTAAGTTTTGTTAACTCGTTAGTAAACTACCAAGCCGTAGTGCAAATGAATATTCAATTTCTTTGGCAATAATTGTATTCACTTAATATTCTTGGAATATGAGCTAAAGAAGGAACGTTCTCGGAAGATTAAAGAAGTGTTTAAATCCAGTGATATTAGGTTTGTCTTACAAGCTCAGGATCAAAACTATTCTGCAATTGCCCGAGTAGTTGACTTGTAAATGGATGTGAATTAAGCAGATGACTTTTAATCTTACGTTATTCAGCCAGAAAATGTATTCCAAATGTTTTGTATTGCATGACAATGCATCTTTTCATTATTCAATAACCAGTCGGAGAACCGCTTGTGTTCGGAAAATAAGTATGTATATTCAATCGTCCTGCATGTTCTTCAAATTTGTCTTCTTGTGATTTTTTTCTTTCTCAAAAACTAAAGTTGCCTCTCAAACGAAAGAATTTTGACATTGAAGAGACAGAAGTAGTATGACATCTACTTTTAGAGGCATGTGAAAAACAGATCTCTACAAACCTTCTCTTCCATTACATGTTGTGCAGTCAGACAAAAAGTTACATCAGCGTTAATTCTATAATCTATTTTTATTACACTCTGATTACTTTATTAACATGCAGTGAATATATACTAAATCTTTAACTTTAGCTTAAGTAATTCGGAATTTTTGACGGAATTGTTGTCGGAACTAGGACTTAGAAGATAAGTCAAATTAAATATTTCGATAACCCAGTAAATTCAAGTTCGAAATTTCAATATTTTATTTTCGGAGGGAGGGGAAATGTTTTCAGTTTTGGTCCATTATACTAAGTATATTTGCTTCGATTTTTTATTTTTCTATAAAAGCGAAAATTTTACGCATGGTATACATATAACGCATAGCTTCAAATTAAAATTTAATAATATACAGAGTGGTTATAATTAAAGTTCCACATTGAAACGGTCATAAAAGGAAAACTACTGGATCAAATGTTATCAAACTTGGAAATCGTGTAAAGGAGGTCATGGAAATTTATTTTCCGCGAAAAAAAGGAAGTTCGAAACCTCACCACCAGGGAGGGAAATGGCGCTGTATGCAATATTGTTAAACTAAATATGGGTCGGAATCTAACTTAACCTTTTGTTAAACGGGTTTAATATGTTGTATACCCTTAAGAAACTTTGAAGTAGGCAAATTATTATTTAAAGACGTTAAATTCGATAAATGTCGAGTGCGCCATCCCTGTAAGTGAGAATTTCGTCTGTGAAAACCACGAATTAGCGATTAGAAAATGTGAGATCGCAAATCACTCTCACAAGTGCGTACAATCTGGAAATCGTTTTCTTACAGATCGCTAATTTGTAATTTTTTAAGCCTGAATTCGGCACTAAAACATGAAGATACTGATTCAAAACGCTTTTAATCGATTTGGGCCAAAGAAATCTCTCATGTTATCTATCTAGTTCCATTGCATTCTCCTACGGCATTCGATTGCATAACAGTCATTTCACACCGTTTACTGTTGAATGACAGCTAGTTTTATAACTGAACCATTTTTTTCTGAAGAGCAGTCGACAGCTGGACCACTGCGATTGCAGTTCCTTAGAGCCAATATTAAAATGTTTCGTGATACATGAACTGCAGTAACGTGGCATTTTAGATACTACGATTTTTATGCAGGGCTGCGCACCACCTCAAGAGTGTTGCATAGTTACTTAGGCAACATTTCAAAAATGAACGTCTTATAGGCCAACACTTCCCCTCTTCCCACCAGACTTCAACCTCTGTGACTTTTGTCTATGAGGTTATCTCAAAAGCACTATTTATGGTGATAATCTAAACAATGTGGCAGAAATGAAAAACGTGATACACTGATAACATTCCTCCTGATATGCTATGTGTAACGTGTATACGAGCCAGTTTCCCTTAAAAAGTCATCCACGAAGGCATCCCTCCCTTAAGGCAGATAGCCCTCGAGTGCTTTGCCATAATCTAATAAAGCAAACCAAAACCAAACCTGATATGCTAAGAGCTGCTGTTGAGAATGCAGTAACATGATTTAACTTGCTTTCGGAAAATGCTGGACGCTACATTGAACATGCTTTGTAACACGTTTCGGAAAATATTAAACACATTTTAAACAGATGTTTTCGTGTCTTATTTCATTTAACAATATTGTATACAGCGCCATTTTTCCCCTGATGGTGAGTTTTTGAACTCTCTTTTTTGCCTCCGAAAATAAATTCTCATAACCTCCTTTACACGATTCCTAAGTTTGATAACATTTGGTCCGGTAGTTTTCCTTTTATGACAATTTCAAAGTGGAACTTTAATAATAACCACCATGTAAAATAAGCTTTAAAAGTCTGACAGTTTGGTTCAAGTCCCAACTTTAAAAAAAATATATATAAATATAAATTTTTATATTAATTCTCTTAGAAAGCATGTTTTAAGAAGCTAATTTTTTCTCTCGCGTTATAGATTATATAAAAAAACATGATCTTTAATATGATTTAGATTGTTTCAGCCGATATAAGAATCGGGTTACTCTGTGGTACAGAATAAACCCTGCTGGACTGTTTTATTTCTTTGCCATTTAGCAAAAATCTTTTAATTAAATTATTTATCCTTTGGACTTCGCTTTAAACTTTATTTATAGCTAAAATGACTAGAAAATGAAAAGCTGTCTTTAGCTGAAACGCAATTCATATAATTGATATTTTAAAAATTGACAAGAATGCAAAATGTATGGAAGTCTAGCAGTCGAAAAATCTGAATTTTCTTGTGTGAGCACTGAAAATAACTGTAGAAGGAAAGAAGAAAATTAGGGAGAAAAGTAAGCAAAAATTTGCAGGGAAATTTGGCTGTCAGACGTACCAAGATGTTCAAAAAGTTGGACGCTTTCGAATATACTTTCAGAATACTTCAAAGAATTTAGGTGTTCAAAGAGAAAACACTTGGACGAGTACATCAGCAAATACCATCAATTGAGCTTGTGTTAACAGAAAAGACAAAACGATATCATTGCAGATTAAAGTGAAGAGCGACTGGTTTTAAACTATATGGTTATGTAAATTACGTTATAGAACATCATATCGTATCATAAATGGTGAATCCCATGATTTCCTCAGTCGAATTATTTGAAGATTCGGGAGTTTATCCAGTGATGTATGTGGATGTCACTAAAAGATGTTTTTTCCCCTTCCTGATGAACTAGCGGCCGAGCGGTAAAGTCGCTGAACACTGGTAGTTCGGTCCGAGGTTCGAATCCCGCGAACGGGCTGGCTGCATGGGCGTTTTCGTGGTTTTCCCCATGTGTAACGTGTATGCGAGCCAGTTTCCCTTAGAAAGTCCTCCAGGAAGGCATCCCTCCCCTTAGGCAGATAGCCGTAGTGTGCTTTGTCATAATAAAATAAACCAAAACCTTTTGATGCCAGTCTTTCCTTTCATCTCATAGCTTCAAAATGTTTAGCCTCTAAAGACTGATAAAGGCTCTGACGAAATACTTCGTGAAGAACTTTCTAAGGGAAACCAGCTGTCATACGCGATACACATGAGAAAATCCACGAAAACGCCCATGCAACCAGCCCGTTTAACGGGGTTCAAACCCCGGAGTGAACTACCAGTGTTCAGCAACTTTACCGCTCGGCCGTTTGTGGGCCTTTATGAAATGGAAGGCGATAACTTTATTTAAAATGATTGTCAGAAATACCAAAATGTTTCGAAAAGTTGGATACTTTTCAATATACTTTCAGAATGCTTAAAGAAACAGAGAAGAAAAATAAATTTTTTCGTAAAATTTAGTATTCGTATTTTTTTAAATTTAAAACTTTTCAATCTTATGATATTTGATTCTTGCGATTTCAAAAATAAAATATTTGACTAAAATATGAATAACATTTTAAGAAACCAAATGTAGGATAAAATTGTGTAAAGCAATGGGTACAATGATAAAACTGTTTAAAGCAGTGTATGCAAGTCATCCTAAGTTAAAATATCGGTTATACATCTCTCTTATTTATATATATTTTTTCTGAACGGAACATTGAAAGGCGTGTAAAACTGTGCTTTACTGTATTTTCTCTTTTAATATAGTATGCAGTTTTCAAACGCATCGTAGTCTGGGTTACAAAGTATTCTTCCGAAAAAAACGCAGTTCAAATAAATAAAATCAAATTCTGGAAAATTGATATTAATAAATATATTTAAAATGCTCAGTTCGAAGGAATAAATAGAAAATTTTAAAACAATTAAAATAAAAGTATAAAAATTTAAAAATGACCTAAAATAATAGCTATGACGAAAAATATATATAAAGAAAACTATTTGAAAAAAAAAAATAAACGCTGCACCTTTATTTACGCAGTTCGAATAGGTAAATAGAAATTTTTAAAACAGTTATTCGAAAAAAAAAAAAAAAAAAAAAAAAAAAAAAAAAAAAAAAAAACGTGCAACTTAAACAATTAAAATGAAATTCGAAAAGAAAAAATTACTTAAAATAATAAGTTATAATTAAAAATATAATATAAAGAATATTATTTGGAAAAAAGGAACGATGGTGACTTTTTTTCCTAAGGAAACTAGGTTGCCATATATTAAGAAGTTCGCCAAGTGAAGTATTCTTGGCGCAAACTGACAAAAAAGTGCCAACATAAATTTGTGAATTTCTCCGTAAATTTCGCTCCAAATTTTACAAAATTTCATATTTAGGCGTAATTTGAGTCGTAGAATCGAAAAATGTAAAACAATTGGTATGTTAATTCAGAAAAAGTCCGATTTTGTGTCATAATACCTATGTTAGAATAGTGCTATATATAAATCTAATATATATCCTAAGTCGCAATTCAAGTTCAAATGAAGTACGCAATTTGAATTTTGTCAATCGGCCCAGTAGATCGGGAGATATAGGACTGTCCCATTTTTTTTTTTTTTTTGAGCAGTGTACATATATGAAGGGACAGTTATAACCATGCCTTCTCCGGGATTCGAACCCGGATCCTTTGGTATCGCAGTCGGCTTCCCTAACCACTATACCGTCTGGGAAGCACTTTCTGGTAATACCGTATAAGGTACTTTTTCCGTCCTTTCTGCATGTCTTTGTGGCGTAACGGTAGCACACTCGGTGCATATTCGGTAGGTCCAGGTGTTCTATTTCTATATCAATATACGATTCTTTAATCACATCTGCACTTATGGGCACTTACTTTTTAAGGGTACTTACGGGCATCTGCACGTACTTTTTTTTCTTTACAAAATAAATTTATAATGTATTGAAAAGGAACTGTTTTTCGTGACGTCCTTATGCAGGTATGTATCTCGCATAACTCAAAACGATTAGCCATTGAAACCATTGAAATTTCGTGTATGGGACTGTTATAAAATCTAACTATGCATCTTCCTTTTTTATTGCAGTCGGCAGTAAAAGATCTGTATACATATATGGGTGTACCTATAGAGTCATTAGGATTTTTTAAACCTGGAGACATGAAAAATTAACAATGCCCTCTCTGGGAGTCGAACCTGGATCTCTCGAATCTGCGCCGTGTTTGCTACTGTTACACCACGAAGGCATGCAGAAAGGAAGGAAAACATACCTCATATACCCGTCCCCTTAACTGGCATAAAAGTCATTAAGTGGCCTTTATTTTCGTAATCGTTGATCTTTATCATATACTTCCAATTACAGAAGCGTTTTCAATGACGAAAATATTCATGTTCTGGCAATGGAAAGTTTAAAACGAAATTGATTTTAACCAAATAACGTTGTAGTGACATTAGATTAATTGAAAAAGCTGGAGAGATGAAAAATTAGCAATCGCCTTCTCCGAGAATCGAACCACGGACCTTTGAAATACTGGCTCAGTGTGCTGACGACTACAACACGAAGGCGGGAACATAATCAAGCTTTTAATGCGGTTCCCCTTTTCCTGTACTTATATTTGGAAAAGTTAGTTGCGAGAAAATAAATTGTAAGAAGTTTGACTCCCGTATGACGAAACTTAGCAGGGATATTTAGTTTGAAGAATTTGCAATTTTTTATGTTATTTTCACCTTTCCTAGATATATTTGTTAATTAAATCAGAATAATAAGTTTAAATAAAGTGAAGCAAAAAATGTGTATTGTATAATAAACAGGCCGTAAAAGAAATCCTGTGACCTCAACATTCAACATCCGACTTGTTTCACTTTATCAAGCAAACAGCAATAAATAGGCAGACTTAAAATTTAACACATGGGTAGGCATCATGTCTGTTTAACATAAAGTTGTTAATATCATTAAGACTCATAGTTTCATATCCTTATATATATAATTTATGTAATAAAGAAAATTAATTTCTTTCTAGGAATTCTATCTTAGGAATAGTAGTCTTGGAATCCATTTGAAAAAACTTCCCTCATCATCATTTTTAAAATAGCTTTTTTTCGAAGTTAATGAGTTTTATATTCGTTTGTACAAAACTGGAACTTCCTGAGTTTATGTTGTATTTAATAAAGCAAATTTTAATGTATGGATCGACTTAATGAAAGCTTCAAGTAAGTTTAAAATATTTGACACACTGTTAAGCATTTCGATTCTTAACTTTGTTCTAAATTATGATTGCATGCAAAAGTTCTACAAACACCTTCGAAAAATTAATAGAGTTTCCCATTAATTGCGGTGTAAAACTCAGAATTAAAACCTCATCACTTAGAGCAGGGGTCCGCAAAATTTTCGAATGGGCTAGAGAGTGAAAGTCTTAGACTTCTAAGAGCAAAAAAGTGGGTGGAGGGGAGTTAAAACATTTTTTAGGGAGTGATATTTTTATAATTTTTATATAATATTTACACACATTTTCTCGCAAAAGGAAAAAGAGAATAAAATATCATATATTAATACACGTGTTTTACAAATTATCACAAATAGAGATATGCATATAATTTTAATTGACCGTATTTGTCTTCCGAAAAATATTTAGATAATTTGATTAAATCCATTTCTTTAAACATTATTTCTCACATATCATCGTTTTTCTTTTATTCTAACCCTTAAATGCATGTAATTACCATTTGGCAACATATTCATATTTAGTCATGTAAATTAAATCCAAACACAAATTTTAGCTTATTGCACAGTGTAAGCAACTGGCTACATACTTTTTACGTATGAGAATTCTTTTATTAGTTTTGAAAGTTTCAGTCTGGTGGCACCACTAACGGTGTAGCGGTCATTATTGTGAGTTGATGTGTAGGGTAGGGGCATCATTCGTGTTTACGAATTTTAGATTTGTGTTTGTTGTTACTTTGATATATTCAAAGTTTTAAATTGTTTGAACGAGTTTACAAGGTACGTATTAATACAAAAATCTGTTATTGCACATTCACATCTCATATTTTGTTTTTGTAAAAGTTAATATGTTTTCAAAAACTGAAATAAAATCTTAGTTTAGATTTTTTAGTATTTTTCCTATTTTATTTGATATCAATTCTAATGTATTTTTTACTTTAAAAATAAAAATAAAAATTCATGCATCTAAAGGGCTAACCCTTTTGATGGCAAAAGCAAACAACAAAATAAGAAGATGCGACGGTAGTAAGAAGAGACGATGCCTCATGCGCTCATTATTCACAACTTCTCGACTCAGTTCGCATTTGCTTTAGATCGTGGAGTTTGATTTACTTATTTTTTTTTAATGTAAAAACAATACTATAAGCCCCCGAGCCGGTTTAAAACTGACTGATCCGATATGATATGGTTTTTATAGTCGGCTGTAATGAAAAAAATAGCAGTTTACTCTTAATATAGAATTATAAGATTAAAAAGAAATTAACTTTACTTGTGCCTTATAATGACACTAGAACAGTGAAAGAGAATGCAGAAATTGTCATACTTATCAACAGATGGCAGCACTGCAATGGCTGGTTTCAGCGACAGTTATTTCTAAAGTAATGTAAAACAACGTTTTTTTAATGCGCAAAATTCCTGATAAAAAGGAAAAAAAAGGAGAAACAAGTAAGAATACAAGAAAAAAACCAAAATTGGCTTCAAGTAGGAAGGATTGAGCTGCACCATTTTTTGCTTGGGTCTTTAAATGAGTGCATGGAAACTTTATCCTATTTTCATAAAAACTGCTAAACAAATTCATAAGAATATATGAAACAAAAACATTAAAAGAAACTTTTTAAAGACGAAGTTTAGTATGAGAGTTCTTTTATTTGTTCTTTCGTAGAGCCAAATACCGGTTAAAAGATGAACTAAAATTTGCGTGGTGATTTCAATATTTGGCGTAGAACACTTAGTAGTTCATACAAATGTCTCATTAAGTTATAATTTTGCATATTTTAATGTATTATTAGATGATTTAAAATACATAAATCAAGAAAATGAACCTACACTTATATGGGCTCTAAGGTCGCCAAATGCGGCGACAAATTTCGCTCCAAACAACTCCACGCCGCAATATTACTACCTAAATTTTTTGTCTACATTTCGAACTTTTAGTCTAAAATGTCTGCAAAAATGGATTTTAGCACGTTCAAAAACCACGTTTTGCACATAATCTAAGCTAAAAATCCGAAAAAAAAAAAAAAAAAAAAAAAAGATTAGATAGCGAAAACGTAAAGTTTCTAACCAAAAATATTCGACAAGAATCCATGTACACAGTGATATGTTATAACTTAAAAAAAATCACAGAATTGCACAATCGATGCAGCGAAGTTATCTACGAACTACGCACACCTAGCTTATATAAATTAACGATAAAAACAATAAATTTCAAGGAATACCATGTACACAGCTTCGTGTTTAAACTTTAAAAAAAAATCTACGAATTTCGCAATCTAGGCATTGAGCACTAATCAACAAAATAAACTAAAATAACTAAAATTTCAAACAATTAAAAAAAACAACAGTAACGACAGAAATTCATACTAAAAAAACAATGAACATGACATTTTAGTAAATAACAACAAGAATAAAACAAAATGCATTTACCATGACTGAATGCTTCTTCGAACTGCAGAAATACCAATTTCAAACATCACCAAAACAATTTCACCACAAATTTGTTAAAAGAATCTTCTCCCGTTTCAGAACAACTATGGAAAAATATATAAACCACCAAATAAAACTCCAAATCGCATTTCCGATTATAAGTCGGCAACGTTGCTTTAACACGCCGCCACGTAATCTCTATAGTATTTATATGACAGCCAGACTCATTATGCACAAAACGGATACTATGTTTCACAAATAAATGTTCAAAACCTTCTTCTCCTAAATACTTGTAGAATTTCCAGCCACCCGAAAAATAGTTGTACCAGGTATGCGACTAAAGTTTTGCCAACATGTCATAAATCACTTAATTACCACACGAACCAACTAGCAAATCCAATTACAATGTTGTTTGACTTGTGAATTAATAGCAAATCCAAGTTTCCATGTAAAAAGGGTTGCCATAGAAACTAACATCGCCCCCAAAACCATCGCAGAACAGAACACGCAATCGCGCCAAAAACCAGCGCACAACACATATCGCCGCATTTGGCAACCTTAGGGCGCATATAAGAGTAGAGCCAAGAAAATCATTACATTTCACTTTATTCATATTCTTGATTTTAATAAATGTGGAAAACGTATATATATATCTCATAAAATCTTTTTGTGGACAAATTTATTTCTTTTCTACAGAAGTCGGTAGTTTTCAAGTTCTTTGTAATTTGTAATTTAAAGGATTGACCAGCTCAGCTCAAAACTTAGTTTACATCAGATTTTCACTTCTTACATATGTATACATATATATAAGGATGTTAGAAAAATAGTAAAAAGGAAATTCAACTACAGTGGACTTTTACGAGCATAAATTAATAATTTTAGATAAATAATGGCTTAGACAATGCTAAGTGAGATTTGAAAGACGGAAAAATATTTTTGTAAGAAAGAAAGCTTTCAGATTTGATATTAAGCCCAAAAAGGCGTTTTTTTTTTTTTTTTTCCATTTTTAGACACATACACGTTTCCATAGCTTTTGGGCCAATGCAATAATGGGAAAAAATATTTAAAAACTGCATATTTTCAAAATTTCTGATAGACAGTCTGGCACGCTGGAGACAAAAATATTTTATTCCCTACAGTGTAGCCACTGCCCGCTTTGAAATTGTTGAGTATTTTAATAAAAAATTCGTTAAAATTTTATTAAATGGGAAGTAGACAATAAAGTAAATTCCAGATTGGGACTTCCAGGTGCCCATGTTCGGGTGGAGGAATACGTTATTAAAATTTGATGACTCTAAGAACCATTGATTTTTCACCACTATGCGAGAAACATACATATACTCATGCAGAGTCTTCATTATTTAGTTCCTTTAAATATAATGCAGGGCTCTAATATTTGGTGACAGCAATCTGAAAAGTGATTCGGACATTTAAAGTGATTCGATGCAAAATGCTGTTTCGGGACTAATAACCCTTCTGGGCTAACCCTTGGGCTAAAAAAAATGAATTTCTTTTACCAGCACAAGTGGAATAAATGATAAAAATGTGAAATCCAAATAAGTAATAATATTAAATTACAAAGAAATTGCAGTTCTGAAGAAGAAGGACTATTCCACAGTAATTACGCAAAGAAATTCACAAATTTGCTATAATTCAAGATCATACAAAAGTGGAAACTTAAAATCAGGGGTAATAACGATTTGTGTATGGAAAGTGAATACAATCAATGGACGATTTAATTATTGTTACGCTTTTTTCCAACACCAGTTGTTACGTTATTTTCTTCATTCACGTTCCTACGGGGTTCGTGTGGATTTGGAGTGAATAACGACAACAGCACTTGATGAATATCGAAACACACTTTATTTACCAATATTAATCAGGACAGCTCCAAAACACTCTTACAGTCGTCGAAGATCTACTTGAACAACACGCTTGAACAATCAGCGACACAGCCTTCACACTGTCAGGCAATAACGGTGGAGACAGCTTCACTGCAAAGCACCAGAGTACAGCTCCCGACTCTGCTCGGTTGTTCTCGGAACTCCACGTACTCTCGAGACTCTCCACGCTACAACTCGCGATGCACTCGACGACACACAGACTCTGTGTGTCTGTGTGTGCTCCCGACTCTTCGGTTCAGTCATTCCCCGGAGCTTAAAACACTCTCTCGACGATGCACTAACCGCGATATACTAAAAGACTCTATCGATGCAGTCGACGACCCACTCGGCACGAGACTGCGAGACACTCGTTAGCACAAAAGCTTTACACACTTGTGCATCAGAACAAAAGTAGAATCCTCTCTCGCCAATATATATCGTTTGGCACTCGTTTTTTTTTTTTTTTTTTTTTTTTTTTTTTTTTTGACGTTGCCGAGTTTTACTATGTAAAAGTGACGCTAATCTATTCTAACAAAAATGATGTCAAAAACTGCAAATTTTGAAATCAAATATTCAATATACTGTCAATTTTTGTCGCACGAGAATCAATCTTCTATTATAATTTATAAGATATTCCCTCCGTCCTTTCTCCATGCCTTCGCGGTGTAATGGTACCACACTCGGCCCGTATTCAAAAGGTGCAGGTTCGATTTCTCGTTCCCCCGACGAGGGCATTGCTCATTTTTCGTGTTTCTACATAAACAACTCTAATGACACTATAGCGGCGCCGGAACTAAAAGGTGGTGGATGATATAGTTCACCCCAACGATTTGGCGATTGAACCCCTATAAATTAGCATTACAAAAAAAAAAAAAAAAAAAAAAAAAAAAAAAAAAAAAAAAAAGGAGTTTTTTCATTTTAAGAAATATTTTAATATTAAAGGAATATTTCGCCCTTTAAAACACTTCTGAATTGAAAGTGTAAGATGATAACAAACGATTGCGCAAATAAAGTTTGGGTAAGGATTATTACAGGGTAAGGGGTTTCCACCACTCTTGATAGCACAAAAAAAAGTTAGATGAACATCTAAAATATTTTATGGCAACCCCATATAGTACAAAATTTCAATTTTCAATGGCTAATCGTTTTTTGAGATACATACAGATGTCATGAAAAAGGTCCATTTTTAATCCGTTTTGTAAAAAAGAGTTCTTTATTTTGTAAAAAAGATTTCAAATTGAATTAACGTAGCTCTAGAACGATAGAAACAACACGGTGAACTTATTTCCATTGTTATCGAAAGCCATAAAAGTGTGAAGGTATCTTTAAGTGAACTTAATTAGAATATGTCAAAGAAGAATCACATTCAATTATACGTAGAAAAACAATTAACAACTTGTAGACACATTAGGTATTTTGGAAGCAGGAAAGATGAAAAATATGCAACGCCTTCGCCGGGAATCGAACCGCGAACCTCTGGAATACACGCCCAGCGTGCAGACCACCACACCACGAAGGCATTCCAAGAAGGCGAGATACGTACCTTATATATTGCCCCCTTTTAAAGGGTGACCGGGTTTTTAGGGTACCCAATCGCCAAATCCTGGATGAGAATAATTATAATCCAACACCCTGCTAGTTCGGGCGCTACTGTAGAGACATTTGGTATATTGGAAGCAGTAAATATGAAAACTATGCAACGCCTTCGCCGGGAATCGAGCGGCGAACCTCTGAAATACGTGCCCAGCGTTACCATCGCACCAGGAAGGCATGCCAAGAAGGCGGGAGAAAGAAATATAAAACAATGTATACATTCATATTTCGATACAATAAATGTTAAAAATCTAGCTTAGATGAGATTTTGTATGAAACTCTAAGTTTAAAGTCAATATAAATATCTAATCTTGAGGAGCAAAATCATTTACCAAAGTGGCAAACAGGTGTATCAGTTCATGAAATGTAGCATTTTAAAGTTTATTAATCGAATATATTTTATTTAATTTAAAGAAAACCCTTCGCGTAAAATTAGAAAACAGTAATAAATTTACTGTGTTAGGATTTTATTTCTCTACGTTATGGAATTGAAATAAAAAAAATATTCTAACATAATTTAAAAACGGCAAACCTATTTATAGGGAAATTATTTACTTTATTATTGCAGGAAAGCATAAAATCTATAACTTAATGAGAGGGATCAATCGGCTTCGTTACCATGGAAACTGTAACAACACAAAACAGCTTTGTGACGTAAGTACAAATTCAAAAAAGGCAAATCAAATGCATCACTTTGAAACGAAAACTCCCATTTTTTTTTGTTTGTTTGTTTTATTCTATTTTTACGTAAATGAAAAAATTATTCATTTTAAATTTTTTAGTAATTATTACTGTAATTTTCTTATGCGAAATATTTCATCATTATGCGAATTCTATCCCAGGGAGAGTAGCTCAGAAAATATACGTACACATTACATAGAAAAAGGGGGACATTTTTATATCTCCCGAACCGATTGCCGAAATTTAAGTTGCATTTTCCACGTCTCGAAAGAGCGACTTAGGATATATATCAGATTTATATATAGCATTGTTCTAACATCGGTATTTTGAAGCAAAATCAGATTTTTTTCTGAAACAACATATTTTTTTTCATATTTCCGATTCTACGACTCACATTATACCTAGATATTAAATTTTGTAATTTTTGGTGAGAAATTCATGGAGAAATTTAAAAATTTATCTTGGCGCATTTTTTTCAGTTTGCGCCAAGAATAATTCACATAGAGAATTTCTTAATTTATAGCAATCTATTTTGCCTTCTTTTTTTTCATTGTACATGAGCGACGAAAAGGTCATCGTTCATACTTTCAAATGATTTTAACAAAATTGCGTAAGCCACATTTTGCGTTATTATCGCTTATAGCGAATATGCAAAATTTCAAAACGCTCCAATATGTATCACGTATCACTTGTATTCATGTATATCGTAGGAAAGTTTGAATAAAATACTCTAAATTTTTGCAAGTATGCCTGGAAATACATCTACTTTAAGGTGATTGCAAATCTTTTGTAGGTTATTATTTCGAATTTCTTTCGAAAAATTTATAAAAATTACTTAAAAATACAAATTAAAAAAATAAATCATAAAAAATGGGAAAACGGTATTTGGAATAAAGCTAAATTTCGAAATGTGTAAGGAAGATTCAAATAAGTTTAATGCGAAAAGAAGTATTATTTAAATATATATTAAAATTCAATTAAAATTGCGAAGCTAAAATTGTCAGAGCTAAGTTTTTAAAAACTACTAGCTCAGATTTTACAAAACTTGGCACTTTGATATCATTTGAGTCGTAGAATCGAACCATGGAAAACAACTGCTGTATTATTTGAGAAAAGGTCAGAAATTGTGTCGAAATATCCATGTTAGAACAATGTTGTATACAAATCTAATATATGTACTAAGTCGAGCTGTCGAGACATGAAAAACGCAAGTTAAATTTCGACAATCGGTCCAGTAGAACAAGAGATATAGAACTGCCCACGCCTTTTTTTTTTTTTTTTTTTGGAAGGAATACATGTACGAGTATCATACACCCACCATCCCTATATATATATATATATATATACATATTCTTTTGCTACCAGAGCGATTATGCCTGTATATTTTTGTGGTTGCGTAAACGACAATAAATAAATGAAGTTTAATATCAAACGGTCAATGTATCATTTTAAAATAACCTTTAAGTCCTATTCATATATCCTAAAGTGGATCGATACCATTACGAATAACCAAAAACGTGGAGAAACTGGTTGATTTCAGCATTTTTGGATTAAATGCTAAGAATGTAAAAGTGTTCATGTTAGAGCGTCACTTATAAACTTGTTTTCACACCGTAATATGTATTATTTTGTGCAAAAAATACAAAAAAATGTAGAAAAATCTGAAAGTGTTCGTATTTTAATGGTCGTCCGAAAGGGTTTGTTAAGAGTTATCTCGCAATCCTACCAGCCTGCAGTTACACTCACTCCTACTAACACATTTTTTTTTTGTCTTTTTAGCTTTATTATTAAGCATCCTACTCTTCGTGCGTATGTCATGTTGTGCTATAAGATATTTCTCCCGCCTTCTTAGCATGCTTTCGCAGTGTAGTGGTCAGCTCGCTCGACGCGAGTTCGAGAAGTCCGTGGTTCAAGTCCCGGTAAGGACATTGCTCATTTTTCACATGTCCTGCTTTCAAAAATTACCTAGTGACTCTACGGTAGCGCCCGAACTAAAAGGGAGGTGGATGATGATTCTGCACACCCAGGATTTCACGATTGGGTCACCTAAAAAATCTCAATTGACTTTTAAAAGGGGATGTATGTAAGGTAGTTCTTCCGCCTTCTTAGCATGCATTCGTTATGTAAATGTTAGCACGCTGGGTGCGTATCCAGAGGTCCGTGGTTCGATTCCCGGCGAAGGCGTTGCTCATTTTTTATTTTTTCTGCTTCCAATTAACCTAATGTCACTATAGTGTCTCTTCATTATTAACGTTTTGTATATTTACTTTATTTCTTAAATGTTATGTTCTTGGCACCTAACGCCCCATAAAATATTGTTCAACAGCAAAATCACATATATAAAAAACAGCATATCTTTAGAACCTCTGAGAAATTGTCTCGCGAGCTGGTGATAAAAATTTTTCACTCCGTACGGTGTTGGAATTAATATTTTACAAAATATGAAATTGACAACAAAATAAATTCCACATTCCAAACTTGAGTTTCCACGTACCCACATTCGGGTGAAGGACTGCGTTATTCAAAATTGGATATCTCTAGGTATCGTTGCTTTTTCACAATGCAAGAAACATACACACATTCATGCATATTCTTCGTTATTTAATTTCTTTAAATATAATGCAGGGAGATAATATTTGATGGCAACAATTTGAAACGTGAACCAACGCAGAAAGTTAAACGACGCAAAATGCCGTTTCGAGATTAATATCACATTCAGGACTAACGTTCATTTGAGAATAAATATAACTAAAAAACAAAAAAATAAAGCACATCTTGTCAATATATTTTCGTGTGCATCTTTATTATAGATCACAACCAAACTTAGTTTTTAAGAATAAAAAATGCAAGCACCATGTTCAAAGCTGGGAAATTTAGTTTACAAATCCTTTAGAAGGTAACTCAAAATACTATTTTTATAAGCCCTTAAAGTGTTTTCTACCTTTCTTCAGCAGATTTTTGTGGATTTTACGTACTAATGATTGAACCATCTGTCGAGCAAATTCGCCAGTGGATAACAAGAAGATGAAAATAATCAAAATGAAGTTCGTTCTTTGTCGCTAGTATAATTTACAGATTTTTGGGAAGTTTTTCGAAACATCTGGCTCTTTCTAGTAATTATTTTCTCTTTCCCGATCTTTGGAATGAGAGTAATTTGTTTATAGTTTTTTCAAGCGTCGTCGAATTTTAAGGGCAGCATTTCTCTTCATTTAATTATAATTTATTAAAGTAACGTTATTTTAATTTTTTCAGGGCTAATTTCGAAATTAACATTCACTTCAATAACCAAATTTGTCTTTGTTATATTTTAATTTCCCGATTAATGTGACAAGCTTGTAGAGTTATTAGGATTTTATTAGTAGGAAGCAGGAAAAATGAGCAATGCCCTCGCCGGGACTCGAACCTGGAGCTCTCGTATACGCGCTGAGTGTGCTACCGTTACACAATGAAGGCATGCAAAAAAGAGAGGGAACATACCTTATATGCTCCCTCTTTCAAAGGGCGACTGGTAATTAGATGACTCAGTCGTCATTAGGATTAGGATGTAGACATTAGGATATTTTGAAACAAGAGAAAACGTGCAATGCCTTCGGAGAGACTCGTACCTGGACCCCTTGAATACGCGCCGAGTGTGCTACCGTTACGCCACGAAGGCATGCAGAGAGGAGGGAGAAAATACCTTATATACCCCTTTTTAAAGGGCGACTGGTGATTAAAGGACCCAATCGCCAAATTTTGGCAGTAAAAATTCTTCTTTCACCACCTTTTTAGTTTTTTTAACTTAGAATTTTTCAATGTCTGGAAACTGAAGAAATGAGCAATGCCCTAGCTGGAACTCGAAGTTGGACCTCTCTAATGCGCGTCGAGTGTGCTACTGTTACATCACGAGGGAAAGGAAGGAGAAAATAACCTTATAAGCTAAAGTTTAGTACTGAACATTACTTCGTGGAATATTTCTGGAACGACGTTCGAAGCAACAAATTCCATTTCCAAAATTTTTAATGGGTTACCTATAACGTTACTCTTTGCGAAATTTTTAAAATTTGTTAAAGTTTATCATTTTTAAGTGTAAAATACTTATATTAGAATTAGAATACAAGTATTTCTTACTTAATAATTGGAGCCATAAATGCTAACACAATATAAAGAACATTGCCATTACAAGTAAAAGTTGTAGTGCATAAATATCACTGTCATTTCAATTTACAAATGCAAAGAGGGTGCTAAATTACTGCAATATATGTAGCTTAATTTTCTTCAAAAGAACATTTCAATCTCCCATTTCGAAAAGAATTTTGGGAGTGCCAAGGCAATAGTTATTTTTTCCGTTATTGATTCCTATTTCATTTATATTTGCCCTTCCAACACTTTATGCACCTTTTGAAAATAGTTTTCTTGCATACTATGGACTGCTACATTATTTATTATAAATATAAGCGATACGATATAGGGGATAAAAACTTATCACTAAGCTATATTTTATAATATTGAGGTTTCTCTAAAATATTGACAAAAATGTTTTGTTGGATAGTGTAGTGTTTACTCACCTTTTTTGTCGCAATATTGCGCAATCACATCGGCATCAAAATGTCAAAGAGTGAAGTATTATTTTGCCTTTCAATATGCGAAAGTAAAGTTTAAATAGCATTTAAACAACGAGAAAGAATCTTGTTTTCTTAGAATAATGCTTGGGACAGAGTTCTTAGAATTTATGAAAACGTTTGCTATGTATAATGCAAAACTTCAGTTAATTGCGATTCTATTGTGTATTTATATTTACGTAAATCGCAGTTATTTCGCAGTACTATTTTTTTTTTAAGAAAAAGAGGTTTTAATTAATTAAAATGAAAAGGCAACACTTTTACGTACTTGTTGCATAGCCGTACTGTATAGTACTTAACAAGTGCTGAAATTCATTGCTTGCTGAACATCTCCGTCAAGTAACTGATGGACACCGTGCCTGCAGTTAAAATTTCTTAGCCAGCCGTTACTTGCTTTAAAGGATGAATAACTAAGTTTGTGAGATAAGATGACAAAGATTTTCACAAAATCGAAACCGAGATTGGGTTTTCCATAGAACGTTGCTGCAAAAACTACTTGAAAACGACATCTTCTGAATATTTGTTCGTTGTTTCCTTCATTGATTTTCTTGGAGGACTTCCATCTTCGTTTTCAAGCAATGACACGGAGTTTTAAAGTGTAGGTTTACTTCGTTTAATGTAGGAAATCGTTGACTGTCCAACACTACGTTTCCCTCTTAAATTTTCTTAAATTCTGAAAGCAATTCGGATATTCGAAATTCGGATAGTTAGAGTTGTACTGTACATACATACGTACGTACAAACGTCACGAAAAGATCCCTTTTGAATCCATTTTAAACTGGTTTTGAAAAAGAGACTTTTATTCTGTGCGTAAGTGCAGACGTCACGGAAACAAAAAATTGTCCAACGTATTCGAGGAGTATCAAAATAGATATTTCCGATGAAATATGTAAATTTTTAGTATTTACAATACTTGCTTTACTTAGTACAAGGAAGGAAACATGCACAATCTCTTCCCTTTTATATTGTTTACTGAAATAAAATCGTACTCATCTTAAGCACCGCAAATAACATTTTAAACAAACGTTTCCATTTTAATGAGGGGCATTTATAATGAGCCAATAGTAATTAAAAGCCTGAAAAGTAATAAAAAGGTCTGTCCATATTTAAAAAATACCCTCCCGTCTGGTATGTATAGATTTCTCTTCATAATGATTCATAAAAAATGAAACATCTTCTAGGCACGGGTTGTTAGTTCATTTGAATTCTGCAACGGTCAATTATTGTTTACAATTACATGGTGTTTTTTAACTTTCTTAAAATAAAAACCAGTATTTTTTTAAAAAAGAGTTTTAACTCCGGAGCAAGGGAATAATCAAACTAGTTTAGATTATTATTACAAGAAAACAGTTTTTAATTTAAGTTGCAATAAATATAATGTCATCATTGCTTAAGACTTTGTTGTTTTTTTAATTATTATTTTCTAACTCTCCGTTCCTGCAAATGCTTCCAGTAACTGATGTTTACAAAACATATTTAAATTGAATATATTTTGATATTTTGCGTAATCACTATTTTTTTATTATTATTAAGTAAATTTATTTTTTAAATAATTTGCCTCAGTAAAACGATACGTGTTATTTATCATTCGAGGGTAACAAAAATTATTTAAGCCAGCTGAAATCTTTATTGTAATTATGTGATGTGATTCTAAAGATTGCATTGTTTACGTCTAGTACAAATGCATAAATGATGAATAATATACAGAGTGTCACAACTAGATCGCCCAATCTCTTCACAACCAAATTTCTTATTTGGACTACATAAAAAATCTGATATAGTTCCCTCATGACTTCTATGTACGTGCTATTAAATTATGCACATTTTTTGTATTTCATTTGCATTATTTTCCAAATTTCGTTAGATATATATTTCTTTTGCAATCTAATCAATCTTCACTTCGCGGGAATAAAAAAATACATAAACGCAAAAACATCTTCCTCAAAAATTGTAAAATAGCGAGAACCCTAAAACACCAAATACAGTTAAAAACTGTTACAAAAACAAACTTTTCAGTCAAAATTAAAGTATATAATAATTAAAATTAGGCCGAAAGACAGATGTTTCGGTGCACAAAAATGAAAGTTTACTTTTGGCCCCACTCGACAAAATGACAGTGAATTTGGTGCGGAAAATGTCTTAATTCATTATTCTAATAAGTTTGAAATGTTAACATAATGGCGACAGCGTTAGGTTTAGTGAAGTTTAAACTAATTTGAAATTTTTGATAATTCTACAACTATTATATGCAGATTAACTAAAGTCATAAAAACCTTAACCAGAACATAAGATCAATACAATTAATTCATATTAAAGCAAAAAATGCACAATTTACTAGCAAATAAGAATAAAAAAAAACTTAGCTCACCGTGCCGGGGAACACAGTGGGCATTATGTAAACATAGATTTTCTATCCTTTGGTGAGGCTAATTGAAACCAGAAAGGGAGGTGCACAATGTCTGTGCGTACAAATGTCACGCGAAAACATCGTTCAAGTGGAATCTAGAGCGGTCAAAATAGAAATTTTCACTGTAATATGATAGCCGAAATTTTTCGCGATTACAATAGCTCCTTTTACTTCGACAAGAAGTAAAAATGCCCAAAGAAATTTACTGTACGACCCATAGGTTTAGAGATAAATGCAAACGAAAGGTATGGCGTCATATCCTGTACATAGCCTATGGTTCCAGCATGACGGAGTTCCATGACATATCAGCACTTCTATACGTTGTTGGACGGATATACCCCGGCCGCTGGATTGGAAGCGGCGGTCCGGTTTTATGGCTGCAACAATCCCCAGATGTGGATACCTGTGAATTTCTTTCCATGGGACCATACAAGGGAATTCTACTATCAAGACCTAGTTACTACGTATACAAGTATGAGGATACCAGCGATATACCATCTGATATATGTTATCTGATAATGCCTTCCTATACAAACTACTCCCCCTTCCGGAAAAAAAAAAAAAAAAAGATTGCAAGCTTGATAAGTTGTAGAATTTTTCACTGTGTAATTCTAAGTTACTATTGGAAGTGAAGAATCTTAAGAACTGATAAGTGAATTATCGCTTGAGTTCGTGTGACAGGAAACAACAAGATAGAAGGGTAAGCTAACCCTTTATTATTGCAACTAAAGTTTGACAAAACTCCGTCTTCGAGTGTACAATAAAGCCGACACT
This sequence comes from Stegodyphus dumicola, assembly GCF_044657685.1. Taxonomy (NCBI): domain Eukaryota; kingdom Metazoa; phylum Arthropoda; class Arachnida; order Araneae; family Eresidae; genus Stegodyphus; species Stegodyphus dumicola. The sequence goes on along the minus strand of NC_140773.1, from coordinate 221,757,720 downwards.
TGGGCTTGAACTTAAGAAACTAAGAATTAAACTAAACTAATCTTAACTAAAGAGATATAGCCGAAGCTATCAAAATTCTAACCGAGTTGGCCCCTTAACGTTAATAGACTGCGAAGCTATCAGGGGCCTAAAGTACGGCCGAGGGTAATAATAGCTTACGGGAGAGTAGCCTAAAAAGGCGGACTCGTGGTATTCAGAATATCTGGTATCTCTCTCACTAAGACCGAAGAACTTCGCGGTTAAATACCGCTCTTCCTCATTATGTTTTCAGACGTGATTGTAAAACTACGTTCTGGCCGGAAGTGGTAAGTTGAAGTTAAGAATCGATAGGAAAGGAAGTTTAACTCAAAATTTAACTGTTAATAAAATTAACATAATCCTTACATAGCTTACGCCCAGACTTCAAATAGTCGAGAGCTAAAGGTCTTTAAACGAGCTTGTTTAAGACTTTAAAGTCTGAAATCTTTCTAACGTTAAACTATAGACTTCTGACTTTCATAAACTAAATTCAGTTAAACTTCTGTTGTTAGGGCCAACTTTATAGCAAATCTAAAGCTAGAATAAAGCTAGAAAATTTTACAAATTTCATCAGTTTCTTGACAAGCATGAACTTCTTCTTTTAATCCATACGTTATTCAGCTGTTTTCAGTATTGGTCCTTCCATATCTGAAAGGAAACAATATTAGTTTTGTACATAACAAAGATATTCGTTTTCCTTACAATTACTCCTTTTATTGCCTCATTTGGCCCCCCATACACTTTCATTCATACTTCTGTTTCCCCCGTGCTTTCCAGCAATTTGTTCTGAAATGTACTTAGGGTACTTACGATAATTCTCTGTACAGTGCCGCGAGCAAAACTACCACTACACAACATAATTTGTTAACTTTGACATACTAGACCTCACAAGACTCCCTACACGCCAACACTTTCTTAATGTACTAAGCGAAAGCTTAAATAATTAAATCGATAGGAAAGGAAGTTTAACTCCAAATTTAACTGTTAATAAAATTAGCATAATCCTTAAGAAGTGTTTACGAAGAAATGTTGAGGAAACGAGCAACTGAAGCTTTTCAAAGAATCTAGAGTTTACCTATTAGGGCACATCGTGCAATCGCCCTGTATTATGGCACATCCAGTGTTTATTAAAATAATAATTTAGGACATAATGAAATTACAATATAGTCTCAATGTAATTTGAAATTAACAAATTAAATTGAGATCATCCGTTTTGATGCAACAAAAAGAACAGAAAAATGTAATAAGTAGCAGATAAATATAATGAGACAAATATAATAAATACAATGTTATAATGAACTGTAGTAATAATATTAAATAAGTGTCCACAGGGTCAAATCGTTTGCAGAAATTGATTTAACTGCTCGTCTTCATGTTGCATGTATTTTGGTGGCCACCATGCTGGTATTTTCGTGGACAATCCAGGCGGCCCTGAGAATTGACATCGGCTTGAAAATAATAAAGCCAAAGGACTTGCAATTTACTGTGACTGTAAGGCTGGCCTAGGAGCAATACTGACAAGACATTCAAGACTCACCCAGAATGAACACTAACACCTGGAACTAGATGGGAAAGACATGCATTATGCAATGTGTACTTGCACATGTTGGAGTCGATGGAAACAATGCAGCCAATAAACTGGCTAAAAAGGCAAGAAATCGCAAAAACTCCGTCCCCGTTACTCTTGAAGATGCTAATGTCATTGCCAGATATAGACTCAAAGAGAAATCTATTGAGAAAGACGCAAGGCTTAATTTGTAATACTTCAGCATAAAGTTACTAAAAATAAAAAAGTAAAATGTGGACGCACATGAAGAATATGTACTACAAGAAAAAGCGAAACCTCATTCTAGAATTCTCTAGGAAATGGAATTTTGTCACAAGAAAGCACTCAGATATGTGAGATTGATGCAAACAGAGAAATCACAAAGACCATTAGCAGATTGACAACCCCCATTTTAGAAGAATGAAAATTAATAAAGATGATACCAGATCATATAGAACTTGTAGAAACTGCGCCGAAAGAAGCTTTCTCCAGAACACATCTTCACCTATCCGGCAATACCTGCAGCTCTTGGGGGACTTTCCTTTCCAGAAAGAGTTATATAGTGAAAAGATAGTGGAACTGGAAAAAGCAGTGATTTTCACTCCTGGATTCATTCGACCTCTCAAAGGACACGACACCCACCAAGCATGCTGTTATTACATGTGCAGATAGCCACTCTACGGTGCTTGCAGGCACGATTTGATATGCGTGGCGGACATTTTGAATACCTTCCTGCGTAAAGATATGAAAATACTGATCTTCTGAACCGGATATAACGTCATACCTTTCCGCATTTATCTCAAAAACAATGAGGCTTACAGGTACAGTTCTTTGGGCATTTTTTATATACTTCAATTGAGGATTTTTGTGCAGAGTTTGGGCGGTATTGATGGAATGCCCTGTATGTTGGATCTAAATGGGTAAAAGGATATTTCCGTATACGGCAAAAGTAATGTATAAGGTATTTCTCCCATTTTCATAGCGTGCCTTCGTGGTTAGTGGTTCTGCACACTGGGCCAGTATTGCAGAGGTCCGTGGTTCGATTCCCGGTGAAGGCGGTTGCTAATTTTTCATGTCTCCGGCTTTTCCAAAAATCCTAATGTCCCTACAAATGAAAAACACAAAAGCGATCCTGTACCGAAATAAAGAATATATAAATAAGCTTCAAAAGAGATATTTAAAACACATCTTAGTCGATGAAAGCTCTGAAAAATAGTAACTGCATTCTGAGTTCATTAAGTAATGTTTAAAAAATAACTCAATTGATGAATGCTTTCATGAGTTGTATTCCCATAAGCAAACTGGTATGATGTTTTTTTGGCATTCTCCACGCTTAATGTACATATTTATCCTTAATCCCTAAGAAAGTCTTTTACGACGCTATCTCTTTCAGGGCAGGAAACTTTTAAGTGCTTTCCTGTGACAAAATTCCATTTCCTAGAGAATTCTAGAATGAGGTTTCGCTTTTTCTTGTAGTACATATTCTTCATGTTCGTCCATATTTTACTTTTGTATTTTTAGTAACTTTATGCTGTTGTATTACAAATTAAGCCTTGCGTCTAATATTCTGCTTAAAAAGAAATATACCAACTTTTCTAGTTTTGTTTAATAATATCGTATACCGAAATAGGGAGTTGAAAATAATCTTTCGTTAATTACCAAACTGCTGGAAATATTCGTAATTATCAACTGCGAGTTGTAATATTTTGTTATTTAGCAAATAACTATATTTATTATTGAAGTGGCAACGCCATGTTTGTATGATGTAACCGTTGCTCAGCAACGCAAGAAAATGTTAAAAAATTGTTTTTCTGAAAGTATTACCAAGCTAGTAGATGTATGAAAGATTTGTAACTAAAGAATTGTATTCAAATTATCTATCTCCGTAAACTAAAAATAAAATTTAAGTTTTACTAAGAAGATTATCTGTTACTTTGTCAATTACTGCAAAATACATTACAGTCATATAAATTTGGATGTTCAAGAGAGATACTGGAAATTAGGAGTGCTATTGGAAATTTCGATGGTGCTGATTGAAATTTATAAGACTGTAATGTACACTGAAGTGACAAAAGTCATGAGATAGCAATATGCAAATATACAGATGGCAGTAGTATTGCGTAGAAAATTTATAAATGCGAAGTGCTTTGGCAGGGCTTTCGTTTGTGTTCAAGTTATTCACGTGAAGAGGCTTTGACGTGATTATGGCTGCACGACGAGAATTAACAGACTTTGAACGCGGAATGGTAGTTGGAGCTAGACGCATGGGTCATTCCATTAGGGAATTCAACATTCCGAGATCCACAGTGTCAAGAGTGTGCCGAGAGTATCTAATTTCAGGCATAACATCCCACAATTGACAGCGCAGTGGCCGACCACTTGCACTTAACGACCGAGACCAGCGACGTCTGCGTAGAGTTGTCAATGTTCACAGACGAGCAACACTGCGTCAAATAACCGCAGAAATCAATGTGGGACGTACGAAGGACGTGTCCGATAGGACAGTGCGGCGAAATTTGTCTTCCTTGGGCTATGCCAGCAGAAGACCGACTCGAGTGCCTTTACTGACAGCACGACATCGCCTGCAGCGACTCTCGTGGGCTCGTGAGCATATCGGTTGGTCCCTAAACGAATGGAAAACCATGGTTGGTCAGATGAGTCACGATTTCAGTTGGCAAGAGCTGATGGTAGGGTTCGAGTGTGGCGCAGACCCCATGAAACCATGGATCCAAGTTGTCAACAAGGCACTGTTCAAGCTGGTGATGGTTCCATAATGGCTTGGGCTGTTTTTACATGGCATGGACTCGGTCCTCTGGTGCAACTGAACCGATCATTGAACTTCACGTACTCAAACAACGATGGGATTTTTATGGATGACAATGCGCCATGTCACCGGGCCACAATTGTTCGCGATTGGTTAGAAGAACATTCTGGACAATTCCAGCGAATGATCTGGCCACCTAGATCGCCCGACATGAATCCCATCGAACATTTATGGGACATCATCGAGAGGTCAGTTCGTGCCCAAAACCCTGCACCGTCAACACTTTCACAATTATGGACGTCTATAGAGGCAGCATGGCTAAATACTCCTGCACGGGACTTCCAACGATTTGTTGAGTCCATGCCACGTCGAGTTGCTGCACTTCGCCGGGCAAAAGGAGGACCGACAAAATATTAGGAGGTATCCCATGACTTTTGTCACTTCAGTGTATTTTGCAGTAACTGACAAAATAACAGATAATCTTCTTAGTAAAACTTAAATTTTATTTTTAGTTTACGGAGATAGATAATTTGAATACAATTCTTTAGTTACAAATTTTTCATTACCTGGTAAAACGTTCAGAATAACAATTTCTTACGCTGCTGAGCAGTGGTTACATGATACAAATATGGCGTTGCCACTTTAATAATAAATATAGTTATTTGTTAAATAACGAAATATTACAGAGTGTTATAAATTAAATATATTTTGAATTTTATCAGTTAAATCTTGTCAAAACAAAGCATGTATCTAAAAAGCAAGAAATACATCACTTTTAATTCGCTTATCATGTTAAGCATTAATGATTCTGAAGATAAATTAAAGATCTTAAGTTTTCATGGCTTGGTGCGTTACGGTTTGTTTTATTTGGTTATGGAAAAGCACTCGAGGGACGTCTGTCTAAGGGAATGGATACCTTCGTGGAAGACGTTCTAAAGGAAACTCTCTTGTAAACAATTTACACATGGGGGAAAAACTCAAAAGCGCCCATGCAGCCTGAACATTCGCCAGGAATCGAATGCCAGAGGTGCCTTATGCAGAAGACCAGTAAACTTCGAAAGCTTTGCTGAAGACATATCAGCATATACAAATGTAAAGCTTTTACTTTCATAATAAATATGATTTCCTCTAAATTGGTGGCAAATGAAACAGAAAATATTACTATAAAAAAACTTGCTGAATTCAATTCGAAGCGTAAACGCTCTAAACCTTAACATTAGTTGAAGGAATGCTGCAGTGAGATGATATATTCATATTAATAACATAAAAAGCAATGCCATTCCTGCTACCAAAGAAAAAGAATTACACAAATTCCTTGCTTATTCGACTATAATATGACCGCAGCATGCAGAAAATGTATTGAATGTCCACCTTGCAAATTTGACGTAACCAAGGTAGCTGAAGTAATCGTTTTTTTAACAGGCACAGTATCTAAGGTTTTTGACTCCTACAGGAAAACAGGAAAAAACGCTAAATTACCACGCGGACGAAATTGCGTGTTGATCTTTTTTTTTTTTTTTTTTTTTTTTTTTTTTTTTAAATTTAAAACATAGACTCCCGGTGCACCACAGGTGTATAACACGGGGCTTACAGAAGTAAGTTAACTAAAACATTTATAAGGTACGTTTTCTACCTTCTTGGCGTGCCTTCGTAGCGTAGTGGTTCTGCACGCTGGGCCGGTATTCCAGAGGTCCATGGTTCGATTCTCGGCGAAGGCGATTGCTTATTTTTCATCTTGCCTGCTTCCAAAATACCTAATGTCTCTACAGTAGCGCCTGAACTAAAAGGGTTGTGGATGATGTCTCTCTACACCCAGGATTTGGCGATTGGGTCCCCTAAAAACCCAGTCGCCCTTTAAAAGGGGGAGTATATAACGTACGTTTCCCACCTTCTCGGCATGCCTTCGTAATGTAGTGGTTCTGCACGCTGGGCCGGTATTTCAGAGGTCCGGGGTTCGATTCCTGGCAAAGGCGATTGCTTATTTTTCATCTTTCTTGTTTCAGAAATACCTAATGTCTCCACACATTAAAAGTTACATGCATTAATAAAACGAACAAAAGCAGAGAACAACAGTCTGGACCACACGAAAACAGCTAAGTTCACTGGCCAAGACACTCCGAAAATTTTTAAATCGTTCTGGAAGCATAATCTAGGGCCATCAAATGTAAGACATAAGAAAATCAAATGTTTCATATCCTGGGGTACTCTTTTTGAACATTCATATAATTGTTTGGTCTTAGATTGAAACGATACAGGTAATTTGCAAATTTACCGTGACCAGATAAAACTGAGAAACTTTAAAATTGATAGAGAGGAAAGACTTGGAATGCAGTCTATGGTAAACAGAAAGAAAGAACTTTTTGGTGACCTAAGAATTACAAGATGAAATATATTCCTTTTTCCACTTAGCTAAAAGCTTCTTATAATGAAAGGACTTCCAATATCTCTTTGGAATGCTAATCTTGATATCAATGGGTAACTTTAAGGCATCTTTAACTAAGAAATCAGCTCTTTTGTTTCCATAGAAACTGTGATGAGCACACACATAGTAAGCAAAGCGGATATCAATGGCAGCAAGATTGGTCTCGCATTTGTTCTTTTTGAAAGCCATTCCGAGGTTTGTTATTTTAGACACCGTACAGTATTTTGAACAGTATTATCAGCTGCGACAAATTAGGTATCGAAACCCTATTAATTGTCAGTTCGCGTATTGATCATTAAAGGCGATCACTGAAGAGGATTGTAAGGAGAAATAAGAGGATTACAGCCGCTAAAGTGACTGCTGAACTGAACTTCGCAGTCGCAAAACCTGTCAGCACGAAAACCAAAGAACGTCTATGCAAAGAAGGAAAGGCTCCATAGACGTATTGTAAACCAGTTTGTCTTCTACGCCGCTAGAAAGAAGAAGGAAAATTCGCCAAGGGATTTGGCGACGGAACCTGTTGTCCAGAATTTCTCCCTTTGTGATGTACTGGACCTGGCTGAGATTTTCCTCCTCCTCGACTTGTACAGGAAATTGAAGACGGGTTAAGATGAACAAGAAAATTAAGTGAAGTTTCACTTTCACTGGCTGTTGAACTTGCATTTTTCATATAGCAGTTTGATGTCTGATTTTATATCCGTCAATATGGAGGAAAAAATATGGAGTCACACAGCTTTAAACTCTTAATAAACGTGAACGTCGAACCTGTTCGAACTTCGACATGAGCTTCATGCTTTGGCACTTTTGGGCGACAGATATTTCACGCATGCGCAGCTGTTTCCCTTTTCGTTCGAAGGGAGCCACTCCTTCTGCTACAAAGTTTTCCTTCTTAATAATATATATTCTTTGACAAAACAGTGCAAAGAGAACTCCAAAAGCGGGGTATTTGGGGGCGAGTTGCAATTCAAAAGCCACTCATCAATGATCAAAATGCTTGTAAGAGAAAGTGGTGCCAAAGTCATAAACCTGGACTGTAGAGCAATGGGAGATTCCTTTGGCCGGATGAGTCTTCCTTCACACTGTTTCCGACTTCTGAGAGAGTTTATGCCTGGCGAAAGCCGACCCAAGCGTATCATAGAGGCTACTGCCGAGAGTGAAATGTAGTGAGTGTTCGGTCAGGGTTTGAGTAGCCATATCATGGTATTCCATGGGACCCATCCTTTCTGTGCAAGGTCACATTAGTACAAAGGATTACGGGACCAGTTCGGCGGATCACATCCACACCATGGTATATATTTTGTTCTCTAATGGCGATGCCGTATTCCAAGACGTCAGAGCTCCTGTTCGCTCAGCTCACATCATTCAAGGCTGGTTTTCGGAGCATGAGGGGAACTTTCACATCTACCGTGGCCACCAAAGTCAACAGATACTGATATTATTTAGCCTTTTTGGACTATTTTGCAAAGAAATCTGCTTGAGCGCTATCCACCGCCCCGGCATCATCATTAACTGAACTTCCTAACGTTCTACAGGAAGAATGGTACAAGTTTCCTTTGAAAGCATACAAGACCTCTGCTTATCAATTCCGAGAAGACCGTAATATGTCAACGGTTTTCTTACACAGTATTAGTCACAGCAATATTTTTCCATATTATTGTCCAGCCTCTCTATATTGGCCGAACTGAAATAGTATTTAAATTCGCATCAAAGAACACAAACCGTATGCCTCTAAAGCCTCTTTCTTCAGTTGGTGAATTAAATTTTCTTGAAGTTTTTCGCATTCATAAAACTTTAACTTGGGTAGTTAATAACCTTATTAGACAGATAACCCTAGTGTGCTCTCCGTAATCTTAATAAACTAAGCCGACTGGTTTGATTTATTTAATTATCGTAAAGCCCGCGAGGGCTTAGGTGCCTAAAAGAAGAGATGCCTTGGTGGAGGCCTTTTTATCCTTTGAATACTAACGGAACATGTAATGTCCCACTAAAAGTTTAAAAATTCCTGCTGGGTTAGAAATCACTTAGAATCTCCTGAATATTGGGGATCATCTCTTAATAGTTGGAAAATTAAAACGCCGTTATCCTCGTTGTACACAAATGAATACAAAATACGAAAAAGACAATAAAACAAATACAAATGTGGGCTTCCAGGTGCCCATGTTTTGGTGGAGGACTATGTTATTCGGAATTAGATGACTCAAGGTACCGTTGTTTTATCACAATGCTAAAACAACATACATTCATTCATGCATATTCTTCATTTTTTAATTTCTTTAAATAGAATGCAGGGCTCTAATATTTGGTGGCACCAATTTGAAAAGTGAAATGCCGTTTACAGTGAACTAAGGCAAAATGCCCAAACAGAATTAATAGCCCTTCCGTTCTAATTGCCCCCTTGGCCTAAAAATTGTAACTTTTCCTAAGCTTTTAGAAAATTTGACTGCGTTCCATGGAATCTAGTTTGGGTATCGTTGATATAACCAAATTTCTGGTATTGTAAAAAGTTTGTTATGTTTAAGAGTATAAAAGTTTTGTATGAGCTGTGAATCTGATTTTTAGAAAAAGTAATGTGGAATATGTAAGTGAAATTATGAATTTCATTAGTATGTATATTAAATGATTTTCAATCTGTAAAATATGTTCTGAGTTTTACAAGTATTTACTATTAATCCATCCACTGAAAACATGTAAATGGTAAACATGAGATCAATTTCTGACACGCGAACCATTTCCGTCGTGAGCCAGCTATGTAGAGACCGATTACATTTCCCTGACATCACATATCTCGGGCTGGGACTTCCATTACGAGTCACGTGGCTGATCTGGTGTCAAAGAGAGTTATGTATAACAGAGATAATATTAATTCATAACGCCTATTTTGTAATAAATGGTAGGAAGTCGATGCAGAGTTCATTCTGCACTGCCGCTATCATAATTTAAGGACCGAGATTTTAACTAATGGTTCTTGATTTCAATAATTAAAAGCTGTTAGAAGCTTAATGCCTTATTACTGTTTATTAAAGCCGCAACTCCAGCGTATTATATGATTATATTGAAAAATTTTAATTTTCTTCGAAAGAATAATATTTTTACTAAAATATTGAATAACGCAAAAAAGGGGGTTATTCAGATGCTCATTATCATAGAGTTCTGGCAGTAGATGAGGTGTGTTTACAAATCATGACATCAGTTTGATGACTTATTACAAAATGTGCGCTAGAAATATCAGGGCCAGGTATATATGAGGAAAAAATATGTAATGTATGTTCCATTTTTTTTTCCTTTTCTTTTTTCCCACATCCTTTTACAAATTAAATACAAGTTAAAGGAAGTATTGTAATAGAGAAGATTTTGGGTATCATATTTCAACGAAAATATCCATTTTTGATCGTTATCGAACGCAATTTAACGATGGTTTTGCACGACATTTGTACGTAAGGACTCTTTTTCCCAAAACGAATTATAAAATTTATTTAAAATGCATTCAGAAGAGTTTTTTCGTGGCGGCTGTTCGTACTATGTACTACATATGCATGTATCTCGCATGACTCAAAAACGAGTACCCCTAGAACTATGATATATAGAACTGCTATAATATATAGTTGTACACCTCCCTTTTTGATCGCAATCGGCAGCACCAAATTATATATATATGTAATATTTTGGCAGTCGGGCACATGAATGAAGCTTGGCATGAAATGACACAGAAGAATTTAAATCTCCATATCTTTATTCAATTCAAAAGGCATAGTATCATTGTTTACTAAATAAGATTAAATTCACAACGTCATAGTATTCTAACAAAGGGTGGCAGATGAGAGCGGCAGCATAGATCCTAACAGCACTATAGGCTGAAGCGGTCATCCACGCAAAATGGCGCGAGTTCTCTATTTACAGAAGCGGTTAAGTAATAGGCTCGAATGTTCTCGAAAGTACTGGTTTATGGGAAGAATCCTAATATTGCGGAAAGTTAATTAGAGGTTCCTCGTTAGGGTAGAGCAAAGCCGGGCTATTTTTTATATTTTACATCCCCCCCCCTCAAAAACAAAAGGCCATGCGAGCAAAGCATTAGTACATTAGTGAAACAAGAAGTATGAGGAAAGACACCATTGAAGACACCATGAAGAAAAACATCCAGGATATAGCTTACAGGCTTTAACTATGCCCTCTTTTGAAAGGGGGGAATGTGTAAGATAAAAAATATAAAAGCAAACTTCTAAATTTAATTCACTATAACCTCTTTTATTTTTTATTTCATTTGGAAACTTCATCGCTCTGTCCTAAAAATAGCGCTGTAAACCTAAACTCAAATTAATCATGCGATCTTACTTAACCCTTAATGCAGATGCCTCTTGACTGATCCCCAAATTGTAAACCGAAACTAAAAACTGAAACTTTTGACTCCACTCCTTCTTTCTATGAACTAATGCGTCACTTTTGCTTGTGCTTTCTCCTTCGCCAGATGCTATACTGCAATCATGTATGAGCTGCTACATTCGCTTTTATGGCAATAATGTCAAAATTGTAAATGTTCTTTAATAGGCACGAGTAGAGTGCCAAGTGAATTGTGGCCACAAAATGGGAATTTAAATAAATAAAGGAATTTAAACCGGCTCGACTGCTGCTTCTTCAAAAATGGGTGGACGCTCTAAGCATCAAGTATCTACGCATCTACGTCTCAGTGTTCTTATTTCAGTGCCTCCAAAAGTGTTCTGTCATTACAGTCTTCGGCCAGTTCTAATTATGAAAAATTCTACACGAGTTTGTTAAGCTATGTTCGCAGCGAATCATGGGAAACGTCCTGCTTCACCGAAAATTTTAATGCAAGTTTGTACCGCATTCACGATCAAATCATTCCTGTCGTGTCATCGAACCACAGTTTCATTATATATATACACCTTATTACATATATATACACCACTCTTTTATTCGGCTTGGTGAGCTCATTTTTTTTTCTTGGTAAATTGCGCATTTTTTGTTTTAACAATGATTGAATTATGTTGTTCTTATCTTCCGGTTAAGGTTTCTATGCCTTTAGTAAATTGAGCAAGCTGTCTGTCAACTGATCCTGTGCTTAAAGTGCCGCTACAAACACTTGGTGTGGCACCTTGAGGGTTATTCAAATCTTGGGCCACCTCCATTTTTGTCTGATCTCTCTCTATTCTACCAATTAATTATTCGCCACTTTTGATCTTCACTTAAATGATGCATTTGAGCCATAACTATTAATAAATACTGATCTCTCTGAGAAACGCCATTCACTTTAAACAACACTACAGACCAGAATTCCAACACGAGTCCGTTTCGCACCATATTGTCAATCACTGATTTTGCATGTTTCCGGCGCTAACGTACGTGCGAAAGTGCAATTTTTTTTGTTCAATTGTATTTAATTAACATAAATAATTACAGCATTAGGCATTAGTTACAACATTAACTTAGCGAGCATATTTTTTCTCATTCTCCTTTAAATTTGATAACCAATGTATTAGCTTATATTCACATATACGTAGAAACGTTTAACATTGTGCAAAAATTTAAGTCTTGATTCGTGAAGCTTAATATTGTCGACGCGTTCGCAATAAAGTGAATGCACAAGTCCTATAAAAAGTGAATAAATGTATTCTTATCACAAGAAATAAAACCAAAATGTTTAAATTTCCTTAGAGATATTTGCACAATATCCCAATATCTCACGGTCGTTATCTTTAAAACTATTAAACGTTCAGCAGAACTTAATTCAAAACAGAGAAAGCTAATCGGATTTCACCGCGAATTCGCTACAGTAAACAACAATTTTCTAAACAACTGAATTGAGATGTTTTCCTTCAGCTTTTATTAGCTTTTTAAATCATGCACGAGAATGTTCTCGTATTTTCTCGTTTTTTCTGGAAAGCACAAGCGTACAATTACACGAGATATCTATTTATTAAATACCCGAGCTCCTATATTTTTAATTTTTTCCGCGTAGCTTTCTCTTCATATAAGTCTCGTGCTGCATTGCAGGTAATATAAAACAATTTAATTAATTCTATTTAAAAATAGTTAAATCAGTACAAAAACCGTGACAATATTTTTATCACAGTGTAAACAATTCCTTACTTCTCAAGAATGATAATTTTATTTTTGTTTTAAACAGATCAGACAATTTATTTATGGTTTTTTATTCAAACGCGTTCCAATTAATTTTAAATTATTGTCTGTTAAGCCTTCTGTATTAGCGCAGTTTACATCAAAAGATTATTACGCATCCAGCCTTTAAATTCATTAGTTTTAAAGCCATGCCGAGTTTAAATTCTCATTTCCCCGGGCATTCATTTTCCATTAGATTACTATTAATTAGACTGGAGGATTTAGGTTGGGTTACTGAAGGCCTCTATGAACAAACTGAATTTACAGACTTCGAAAACAAAAGTCTTAAATTAATAATTATATGCCATAATGAAAGGAATGTAAGCATTTTGATTTCTTCTTTTTTGTCAGCAATAAATCTCCTCATAAAGAAAAAGATAGAAGAAGTGGGATTGTTTAATCATGCATTTATTTATTCAAATACTTCTGAGTGGTGTTTGAATTTGATCATAAAGTCTTTCTAAGGGGGCTGTATACCTTCTAACACTTTTTCTAAATTTTTAAGTTTCTACATTTAATTTTGGTTTTAAAATAATTAATGATGAAAACATGAAGAAGCTGAGTTATTTAATGACCACTGATTTTGTATTTTTGGAGTAAAGTAAGAAAACAAGGAAAAAAAAAAAAAAGCAATATTTACAGTAAATTAGAAACAGTGCGATAGAAAAGTGTAGTATATTTTCACATTTTGTAAAATGCAAATTTATCATAATAATATTCTCAAGGAGGCAGATTTTATTTTAAAGCTAGAAAGTTATTTAAACATTTTATAAGCTAGAATGTGAAATATAACAAAAAAACATATTTTCTTGTTAAAATTCATGTTTAACAAATAACCTTATAAAAAATTCATTTATCAATTAGTAAATGGTTTGTCTTCTTACATGAAATGTTTCAAACATGTATACCAAATTTCAAAAGATTTCAATCATAATGTTTAAAAATATTGTGTTTCTTGTTAGCATTAAAACACGAAAAATGAAAAACCAGATAAACGCATTAAAAGAATTCAAATACTCGATTACTTATTTTTAATCCGTTTGTAAACTTGAAACTCCTTTGATTTATAACTTATACCCTTTTTTGTTTCAGAATTTACAAATTTTTTGCTTTCTTGCAGCTTTTAATATTTTTATCTGCTTTTTAAACCCAATCAGAAAATGTTGTTTTGCGGTTAACATCAAACTTTTCATACTAGTTTGCAGTATAGTAACAAATATTAGAAGGTATTTCTCCCGCTTTCCTAGCGTGCCTTCGTAGTGTAGCGTTTTGCACGCTGGGCGGGTATTCCGGAGGTTCGTGGCTCGATTCCCGGCGAAGGCGGTTACTCATTTTTCATCTCTCCGGCTTTTCCAATTAACCTAATGTTTCTACAATATTTTCAAAAATTTTATGAATGTGTGAAATTCCTTACAAAATATCGAATCTTGAAGCCATTTGGTTACGAATCGGCATTTATCACTTCAATCGATGATCTATATCTCTAAATCGATTAAGTTCATGATCCGTAACTATGCACGCAAATGTCATAATTAGACATTTTTGATAAACTTATTCATTACAGAAAGCAATTTTTCATGCAAAACCTACTTTTACTATTCTTACTACTTACCAATTTTCTCCCAGTAGAAATGCAAGGGTTTCCAGTGGAGGAATTTCAAACAAATCAACTCAAATTTTAAAGACAATACATTAAAATGTATTTAGCACAAATTAAGTTAATCCTGCTTCGGTTACAGTTATAAATGTATCACTGCAACCTCCAAGATGTAAGTTTCTTTATAGAATTTTATCTTTGTAATGTAACAGTCGGAAGGTCACAAGCATTCGTAAGTGATGTAACAGTACATTTTTTTTTATGATTTGTTTCTAAAATATATTCTCGGCCTAAAAGAGCTGTGTTCTAGTTTCGACAATTGTTGGTTTTCAAGTGTGTTGCGTCTAACCTGTCCAGTAAACAACTGAAATATTTTTCGGAACAATTCATCAGTCATATTATTATGGTTTGTGTCAGGTCATTTGTCAGAGTAGAAACGATAGTTGCATAAAAATGAACTTCTGACTTTATTTCAACTAAAGTTTTGTGACAGCAAATAGGATGAAAAAAAATTGTTCCAAAACAACAGTTGGAGTTTTTTGTGAATGTAATTATGATCCTCTCGCGAACGAAACCTTAGTCTATTAAAAACCTAACATCATTATCAAATCTGAGCTACCTTAATAAATTTATTTAATGAAATACAGAAGTGTTTAACGCCATATCAGAGACTGGCAGAAACCAAATTCTCATTGGTTTAAATTCTGCTGTAATTCTTAAAACATTTCAAGAACCCGCTACTTGATTTTCTTGCGTTCATGGAGAAAAAAGCGTATGAATACAATTAAAAGACGGATTTTGAACAGAAACAACAGAATTAGAGGATGGAATTTGATACGACATCTATATGAAGAAAGAGAAAAGAGAAATTTCGAACAAAGACTAAAGCATCTAACTTTTTTAACAGAGACTACGGCTCCGTATATGAACACAGAGAACAGGATCGTTTAGGTTAGACTCCGGCATCTATATAAACAAGGAGTAAGATGCTTTTTGAACAGAGATTACGGCTTCATATATGAATACAGAGAATAAAGGCATTTTGAAGAGACTTCGTCACCTATATGAACACAGAAACATCGACCTTTTGAACAGAGAATATGACATTTATATAACAGTATGACTTTTTCCAAGTCTCATTTTAACTTTGATTAAGAATCATTCACTTTCCTTTCCACTAAATTCTCGAGAGAAGTGTCTGAACAGGATTTTAATTACATTTGCATCGTCAATAAAAGATAAATGTCATGCTAGGATCCACAATCCCGAATTTTTGTTTTTGAAGCACCTTAATCAGGAAAGTAATACTTCTGTAAAAATTTATATTTGAAAAATATAGTACTTGTAAATTTTATATTAGAATTGATTAAATTGTACCACATTAATATACTATTCCTCAATATAATAGATCATAGTAGAATATTACATTTACACGCATGGAGTCATTAAAATAAATTTTTCCGTCTAGAGGAAGCTCATGTATTACAGCGGCCTAGTATCACACCTCTTCACAATAGCTACAAAAGTAAAATCTTCAAATGTAAAGGTAACTAGCAGACCAAACGTTTTACATCTGAAACCCATGATGCATTAAAAATTGCCATTTAGAAAGATAATAATTCTACTATCTGTAAAAGCACCACCAAGTAACAGAGATCTATGCATGGTAAATATTAGATTGGACGGTCACTTGGTACAAAAAAAAATTAAAATACGTTTAAGGTCATGCAAGAAGTCACATATTTTAATTAAATTAAACGTGAGAAGAAATGGCATAATGTCAGTATTTTCGTTAAGAAATTGAGATATATAGCAGAAATAAGAAAACAGATTTCTTATCTTTTTTTCATCACGCTTTAGGTATTAGACCGAATGTTCACTTCGACCGTAATAACAGCACGAGTCAAAAACAGTCAATCCGTTATAAATCGATTGATGAAAATTGATCACTGAAGGCGTAGAGTACAATACTTGTTATTCCGTACGTATGATCTTTCCTTTATCTCCTATTATTCTTGTAAAATCGTGGTGAGATTTTATTTTATTGCTGCTTAATATTTCGGCAGAGAGTATCTATTACAAATAATATATATCGCGTAATGTAATTCGAATTCTATGGCAGTGAAATATCATATGACAATTTAAACTGTACAAGAAAATGCATTTTAAAGCCCTTTGAAATTTTAATCGAAGCTTTATCGGAACACTCGCACTAATTACAACAGCCACAATATAAAATTGCATGGTACTATATTCTTATTCTTTTCTTCTTTCATTGCTAAAAGGGTTTTAAAGCAAATTGGCAACGAATAAAGGCAATAGAACTTTAAAAAGAAACAATGATAATGCCATAATTATAACAGGTTATGAAAGCATATTGATATTACTTATGATCATCATGCACATGTATAATTACTGGACGCTTTGTAGAGTCATTAGGTTACTTATTACTTAGGAAGCATAGAAGAAGCATAGAAATCTGAATGGCTTCACCGAATCTGAATGGCTTCACCGAGAATAGAACCTGGACCTCTCGAATACGCGCCGAGTGTGTAACCGTTACACTATGAAAGCATGCAGAAAGGAAGGAGAACATACCTTATAAATTACGGTAAGGTATTTTCTCCCTCCTCTCTTTTCTTACCTCCAAAGACGGGGCCCCTTCTTTTGAGCTATAAGGAAACTCGCGTCCAGGTGGGCTGAAGGGAGCCTCCAATTCTTGCAATTTTTCTTACCTTATAAATTATTGGAAATTGTTTATTGGAAAATACCACAAACGTCTCATTAAGCTAATCCTCTGTTTCTTTTTTCCTAGACCTAAAAATTACAATGCACAAGAAAGATATTTCCGAAGTAATCTGGTTTTATCCATTTGCACACGAGTTCAAGGTATGGTGAGTAGACATTTCGTACTTTATAATCATTTATAAATCCACTTAGCAATTTTTTGGTACTTGCAAGATATTGTATGATTTTTCAAGCATTTAAGTGAAATGTCGTTTACTTTAAGCTGCTCTATAATTCCACCAATATATATATATATATATATATATATATGCTTTTTGTGAATTTGAATATAAAGAAATATGTAACTTATTGCATACTGACAAAAGATAACATTGCATATTGGCAAAAAATAACATTTAACCAAGAGAATACAAGATAAGATCTGTTGAGCCAATGATTTGTTTTCTGTCGACTATGAAATAAAGTTTCTAAAAATGTTTTTTTAAATCTGAAATTTTAGTAAGAATACTAGTCTTTTCAAGGAATTTTTTTTACTGAAAAATCCAAAACTTACAACAGTGAAATAATGTGAAATTTGAATATAAATACCTTTCCTTTTTTTCCCACATTTTCTGACCTATAATTTCTGCATGTCTAAAGAAGAAACGGGTTTTACGTCAACAATTCAACATAGCTCTGATATAGTCAGATATAGCTTAAACAACCTTCACGGTGAACTATATCATTAATTCATAATTATAAGAACACAGTCTGAGGCTTCGAATTCTAAACGGCTGTCAGAATTATTTATAGAAGAATATCAAACAAATGAGTCTAACGAATAATTTATTTCATCGGTACAGAAATGTTTTGTTCTTTTAACTGTATAATCTTCTTTGAAATAGAAACAACAATTACTGAAAAATTATATAATCGAATGCATTACAATAATGACATTTTGCAAGCAAAATTATTTATCAGTAAAATAAGTCATCCTAAATGGGCTATGCTTCTGGTTATCCTGATTATTTGGAGTTCTATAGAACTTGATACACTAAATTGCAATTTGTGATTTTTAGACAGAATTACCCTGAGATTTAATATTTTTCAAAGTTCATATGTATCAAAAATATAAAGATACTTATTGCTGTTCATGATGAGGTAATAATATTAATCTAAAATGCATTAAGATTAATTATAATATAACTATATAAGAACTCAACGAAATTATTGTTACATTTGCATTGTTATTATTGTTACTGGACAGTTATCATTATTACTGGTTCTACTGGACCGATTGTCGAAATTTAACTTGTGTTTTCCATGTCTCCAAAGCGCGACTTAGGATATATATTAGATTTATATGTAGTATTGTCCCAACATAGGTATTTTGATACAAAATCGGAATTTTTCTAAAATATCATAACAACGTTTTTTCATATTTCGATTCTACGGCTCGAATTATGCCAAAGTGCCAAATTTTTTAAAAATCGCACGAGTAGTTTGTAAAAAATTAGCTTTCAAAAATTTAGCTCCTCCATGTTAATTGAATTTAGTATATATTTATTAATATCTCTTTTTTATTAAACTTATTTAATTATTCCTTTCATATTTAGAAATTTATATTCATTCCAAATAAAATTCGGCCATTTTTATGATTCATTTTTTAAATTTGTATGTTAATTTTTTTTTATAAATTTTTCGAAAATATTTGTTATAAAATTTTTACTGTCATCTTAAAGTAGATTTATTTCTAATCATACCAGTAAACAATTAGTGTTTTTTATTCACAGTTTCCTAAGATATACGTGAATTTACATATTGCCGCGTTTTGAAATTTGGCATATTTGTTATAAGCGATAATGACGCCAAACGTGGTTTACACACTTCGTCAAAATTATTTGAAAGTATGAATGACTTTTTTTCCGCTCGTGTACAATGAAAAAAAGGAAAGAAAAATAGGTTGCTGTAAATTAAAATATTCATCAAGTGAATTATTCTTTGTGCAAACGGGAAAAAGTGCGCCAAGATAATTTTTTTAAATTTCTCAGCAAAAATTACAAAATTTAATATCTAAGCATAATTTGAATCGTAGAATCGAAATGTGGGAAAAAATTGGTATGTTAGTTCAGAAAAAGTCCGAATTTGTGTCAAAATTGCTATGTTAGAACAACGCTTTATAAAAGATTAATATAAATTCTAAGTCGCGCTTTCAAAACATTGAAAATGCAAGTTAAATTTCGACAATCGGTCCAGTAGAATGGGAGATAGGAAACTGTCCCATTTTTTTCTGTGCAAGGTAAACTTCATTGAACTGAAATGAGTTCTAAATACATTTCACGAAGTTGCTATAAATCTAATTTTATTAATCTAATTATTATTTTCCTATAAATGAAAGCAAAACAGTTATAAATATTAGTTCTTGAAAGCTACTACTTGAAATGAAAACTGATCGCGCAAATTAAATAAATATTATTTCGTTGCCAATAATCATAGAATATTAAACATTATTCATTTCCAATGTTCTGTATACTCGCTAGAATATTTTATAATTAGCCAGAGAGAAAAACTGGACCATTTAATATTCAGAGTCAGTCGATGAATTCACAGAAAGAAGAAAATGAGTGCTATCATCATAATTATAATTAACTGTCTGGCATATACAGTAGCCACCGCTGAAATCACTGCCGTCTCAAACATATTTTAGTTAATTAAGCGGCTAAGTTAATAGACGGCGGTTTGTGCATTGCATAATGTGAAAGCAGTTTTACATTTCTCTAGTAAAATAATAACCAACAAATCCCTCAATAAAATATATTAAAATAATAAGTCAAAATTAAACTATTTAAGCAAATTTTTAAGTTTAATTTTTGAATTTTTTATAAAAATACATTTATGACTACGTTCTAAGCTGTTTCTGAGCATGCCTTCGAGGTGTAGTAGTCAGCACGCTAGTCGCATATTCCAGAGATCCGTGGTTCCAGTCCCGATGAGGGCATTGCTCTGTTTTCATCTCTCTTGCTTTCAAAAAATACTACAGTGTCTCTACAGTGGCTCCCGAACTAAAACTGGTGGTGGATGATGATTCTCCACTGCCACGATTTGGCGATTGGGTCTCCTAATCCCCAGTCAGCCTTTAAAAGGAGGATTATATAAGGTATTTCTCCAGCCTTCTTAGCATGCCTTCAAAGTGTAGTGGTCAGCACGCTCGATGCGAATTCCAGAGATCCGTGGTTCGAGTCCCGGGAAGAAATTGCTCATTTTTAATCTCTCCTACTTCCAAGAAATATATAATGTCTCTACAACATTCTGAATGATTTTTTCCTACTACAAGCAATTTTGTTTCGTGTCTGTATCGTATTGTTCATTAACAGTCTGGACTGACTTTAAAAAATTGTTTTCATAAGTATCTTTAAGAGGTTTCTCAGAATTTGCGCTGCCTTTCTAGATTTGAGTGATGTTAGTATATCATCAAATTTCTCTGTATCACTATCTCTGGCAGGTTCTGCAGTTTTTTAATATTTTCTATGATACCATAGTCCGTTTTTACACACGTCACCTCAGTGTGGTCCCCAGTTGAACATTTTTCAAAATATCTGATGTGGACACCATATAAATTACTTGTACGGCCAATTACACACATTTTTTTTTTTTCTTTTTCTTTTTTTTTTTTTTCTGCACTTCATTTAAACTTATTTCCTCGAATTTTATTACAGACACATTTCGCATTCAACTAATTCAGTTCTTGGGAAAGTTCAGTTCTTCGCGGAAAGGTAAAATTACATAAAAAGCTTGAAACATCATCATTAAAAATTGGAAAATGTAGAAACACTGAGACACCAAATACAGTTAAAAGCAGTTTGAAAAACATTTTTTTGCAATTAAAATTAGAGTTTCTGCACAAAAAGAAGCAATTCGGCCAGCGGGCAGGAAGACAGATTTTTCGGTTCACAAAATTGAACGTTTACTTTTGGTCCCACTTGGCAAGAAGACTTTGAAGACAGTGTGCAAAGCTGACTTAATTCATTAATCTACTAAGAGTTTCAAATGTAAACAAATAGCCGCCCGTCAAGCCTGAGTAGTACTTAAATAATTTTTAAATTGCAGATAATTCTACAACTATTATATGCAGATTAAATAAAGTCATAAAAACCTTAACCAGAACATGAGAACAACATAATTCAATCAATTTTAAAGCAAAAAATGCACAATTTACCAACGTTTAAAAATAAAAAGACTGATATATATATATATATATTTATATATGTTTGATACTGTGGATTGCAAATAAAAAGGGAGGTGCACAACTTCATATTATACAGTACCATACATAAATCATTAACGATCTACGGCTACTCGCTTTTGAATTATGCGAGATACATACGTATTAATGTCACAAAATTACAGGCGTCACAAAATATCTCTTTTTAATCCCTTTTACAATACGTTTTGGAAAAAAAGTAGTTCTTTTGTTCTGTCTATACGGACAGATGTCACGCAAAATCGTTGTTAAAATGGAATTGAGAGCAATCTAAATGGATATTATCGTTGAAATATGATATGCGAAATTTTTTCCGATAGCACTTCTTCCTTTACCTAACCCTTTTAGTCACAATTGATTCGTTTGTTCCAGGTCAGAAATATTTTCTGCAATATCCGTCAGTTCTTTATCAGACAACTATTTATTACTGAAACAAAAAATTATGTATTACTTGTAGTAATACCACTGGGACAAATATATCCCACCACTGATCACACTGGGACATACATGACCCGTCAACAAACTTTATAAAAATATTCAATATACACCATCTTTACATAAATAAAATATATCCTATAGTAGTAATCGAAAGTCAACAGACTTATCTTATAAGGTATTTCTTTCGCCTTCGTGGTGTGGCCTGCATGCTGAGCCGTATTCCAGAAGTCCGTGGTTCGATTCTCGGCGAAGGCATTGCTCATTTTTCATCTCTCCTGCTTCCAAAAAATACCTAATGTCTCTACAATGGCGCTCGAACTAAAAGGGTGGTGGATGATGATTCTCCGCACACAGGATTTGGCGATTGGGTCCCTTGAAAACCCCAGTCGCCCTTTAAAAGGGGGTGTCTATAAGGTATTTCTCCCGCCTTCGTACTATAATGCTCAGCATTCTGGGCGCACATTCTAGAGGTCCGTGGTTCGATTCCCGGCGAAGGCGTTGCTCATTCTTCACTTTTTCCTGTTTCAAAAATAACCTAATGAATTTACAACCTAGACATTTTTTTACACATATTTTACACAAAACCAGAAACTAAACAAGTCTAAAGACGTAGTACATGCTCGCCTTATAATAAACAAATTCACTAAGCCTCTATATGAAGATGCGCGCGACAATTTTGTAGTGGGGATGTTAGAAATGATGCCTACTATCAACTACGTATTAAATTGATGCGTGTAATTCCCTCTAGGCTTCTTTAAACATCTACTTGAACTTATACAAGCCATTCTGACTCATCGGGTTAAGGATAGGAAACAAAAATAAAATGCCTGAAACAACAGCTATAACTTGCACTTCCCCGCAATTTAGGAAATGTGGCTTTTATGCTAATTAGTCACACGGCCGTTCTGTAATAAATATTTTTTATTAACTGACAAGAATACCAGGACTTGACATATTCAATTACAAATCATCGTAGCTGTTAAAAATAAACAGCTTCTCTTAGCCTCCAATTATTTCTTCTTATTCCGAGATGGCCTGAGAATAGCGCATCATGCAGCTCATGTAAACTGCTTCATCTTAAACTCGCCGTAATAACCGGTCGTAATTCATTGCTCTGATTTGTTCCGTTCAAATAAAATATAAATTTATCAATGATTTTATAGTTGGTGGCCCTTCTCCTAATTCCATCTATGTCTTTATACTCAGCGTGATCGAAATGATTCAAATAATTTTTTCATACTTAAACTGGGGATCGACTAGTAGTTTTGAATGTTTCTTGTGAATCTAAAGTGTTTGAAGTCAACGTAGCACATTTTAATTCGTTGTCCTCGTCATCTAGCTTAAAACTTGATACAGCATCCGCCATAACATTTTATTTATCCAAGGCATGTTTAATCTTTAAGTTATATTCTTATAATTTAAGAGCAAATCTAACGGCCACATGATCCAACTAGACGGTAACAGGTTCCTTGCCAAAATAAACTTGAAATTTCCGAACGGCCAAGAGAAATATAAGTTTACTTTCCTTGGTTGCGATAGAATTTCTTTGAGTTGGATTACGTGTTTTGCTAAAATATGCTACCGGCTGTCCATTTTGCATAAACACACGACTCAAACTAAATTAATTTATCGTAAAAAAGTTCCACTTATAAAATAAAGAATACCACAAATTTAGAAGTTGAGTCGTTTTTACATTTGTAGAATTCTAATAGTATAACTTTTCCGTTGATTTCTTAACATAGTTACCTCCAGCGATTGAAAGAATATATAAATTCCTCTGTTATAACAAGGAGGCTACAGGTAAATATTTAATGTTTAGTAAATTTACTTCAAACAGTCCAGTGCATAAGGCGATTAGTTTAACATAAAGAACCTTTAGTGTAACCTTCATATATAACCTTTAGAATTCTTTTTCTTTCCATTATGACAAGAACATATGTTCGGTAGTTTTAGACCGTAAAACGCTCTTTTAGTACACTTTAGTTGAGTTCTTATGAGGAAAGGAAATAAAAACATGAAGCTGTTGAGACTGGTGAGATGACAAAATTTATTTTTTTTCAGCCCACAGGGCGTTAGTCTAGAAGGGGGCATTTTGCGTCGAATCACTTTTCGTATTGTTGCCACCTAATGTTAGTGCCCTGCATTAAAGAAATTAAGCCATACAGAATCTACATAAATGTGTGTATGTTTCTCGCATTATGAAAAAACAGCCGTTCCTAGAGCTATCAACTTTTTAATAACGTAATCCTCCACCCGATCATGGACAGACACACGAGACGAAGGACCTCCGACCTAGGTCCATATTCTAGAGGACCCATACAGAGTTTGGAATATCCATCGTCCGTAGGACCTCGTCCTCGCGAGCGCAACCCCCGCAGTCTCCACCCGAACATGGACACCTGGAACACCTAGTTTTGAATTTGTTTTATTATCTATTTCATATTTTGTAAAACTTTAACGAATTTTTGATTAACAAACTCAACGCTTTCAGAGCGAGCAATGACAACACTGCACGAAAAGAAAAAAACACATTTATCTTCAGTGCGCGAGACTGTATATCGGAAATTCTAAAGATATGCTGTTTTCAATATTTTGTAATATTGCTGTTGAATTGAATTTCGTGGTTCAAGTGCGAAGAAAATTATATTTAATAAACAAAGGTAACACACAAATCGTTAAAAAAAGCCCCCTTGGGCGTAATATAAAATCTGAAAATTTTCATATTTTTTACTTTTTAAATTTTCTAACTCAATGTTAAAAACATTGAGTTAGAATAATTACAAATATTTAAAAACTTTCAAATTAATTGTTTACGCTTGTTCTCATGTTCGATATGGCGTGCATATGGCGTGCATATGGCTACGAGTTAGAAGAGTCTTTCAAGTTAATTTAAAAGTTTTTCAGCTATGTTTTTGAATTGAAAAACATTCCTGTCGAGAAGGAAAATTTTTTGATTTGCACATAGTCAAAATACAGTAATTAAGAAAACACACGGTTTATTAAGAAAACACACGAACATTTTCGACTAAAGGGTGAAACCACAACATAATGTGACACATTTATATTAAAAGAATCATCAATTTGTAATTTTACGGGCAGATTTCTGGCTTGTACTGGTATTCACAGTAGTTATTTAAAGCAAACAAAAAAGAAACATAAGAATTTTACCCCATATTATTTCCGCAATGGTCCTACAGAACACTTCGATTCAATAAGCAATGTCTGTGTTCAAATTAAAAAGAGAACACCCACTCAAAGTACATAAAATAATTACTTTCGTGATGGACTGCCATTAAACTAAGCGGCAATTTATTGGGATATCGGCTAAAAGGACTTGAATATCAAAGGTTTCTCCAACGGAAGTCTTCAGCGATATGTTGTGAAATCGATGAGTTTTCGGAAAAAGAAATCGATATATTTTCGCATCTGCAGTCCTGTCGTTGGAAGATTTTATTTTATTTTTATATAAACATAAACCTAACTTGCTGTGAATTTGGAGATGAGAGTCAACAAAGGGATTTTCGCATTTTGGGGACTCTTGTACCTGCAGAAATGTTGTAATGGAAAAATAGGATGTATTTTAAAGCGTTTAATTGCCAATGTACCCAATTGGGAACAAATTAAGTCATTAGGTCTTGATCATTTTACTTATTAACCCCTCTGAAGGTGCTTTCTTGTATAAAATAAAAAAACTTGATGTCAACACCACGTGGTTTTATTGTACGCATATTAAATTATACACATCTTTTGCTGCACTTCATTTAAAATTCATTTCTCGAATTATGTTAACTTAGCTAACCTATCCCTTAAGGCAAGTTAAAAATGACATCAAAAACTGCAGATTTTGAAATTAAATATGCAGATGAATTGTCGTCGTACGGAAGTCAAACTTACTGTATTTTTATTTTTTTCAAAACGAGTATAAAATTTTCCCAAATATAAGTATAGGAACTAGCAGATCACATCAAAAGTTAGATTTCGTTATTTGTCGTTTGCGTCTATCTGGGCGAAACGAAACTTTATACAGTTTTAAAAAAATATTTACAAGAAAAAAAAAATGTGAAAGGTTTCAGGTTTTAAATTACGTCCAAAGGGGCGTTTTTTTAAAATTTTGTGTGTTACCTTTATTTATTAAATATCATGTTCTTCGCAGTTAAACCATAAAATTCAGTTCAAGAGCAATATTGAAAAATAATTTTGAATTGAGCATATCTTTAGAATTTCCTATACAGAGACTCGCGCGCTTAGATAAAAATGTTTTTTTTTTTTTTTTTTTTTTTTTTTTTTCTGTACAACTTTGCTATGGCTCGCTTTGAAATAATTGAGTTCGTTCATCAAAAATTCGTTAAGGTTTTACAAAATATGAAATCGATCATAAGACAAATTCCAAATTTCAAATTTGGGTTTCCAGATGACCATATTCGCAGTAGGACTACGTCATTCAAAATAGGATTGCTCTAGGTACCGTCGTTTTATCACAATGCGAGAAACATACATACATTTATACAGATTCTTCATGATTTAATTTCTATAAATATAATACAGGGCGATAATACTGGGTGGCAGCACTTTGAAAAGTGAAACGGACATTCAGGGTGATTCGACGCAAAATCGCAAAACGAAAATAATAGTCCCTTAGGGAAAAAAACCCTTTGGACTAGAAAAAAAGGATAATCTTCAGATCAGTTTTTTAGAAAATTTAGCATTTCCAAAGTTTTTTTGGAAAATTTAATATTTCCAAAGTTTTTAGCGAAACTTTTAACTATTTTAAGTGAATATTCGAAAGCTTCTAAACCAGAATATAATTACGAAAGAGAACCTTAGTTTTCAGTATTCTCTGTATTTAAGGCATGGAATGCTCCCAGGCCTATAATTTACGAGTACATTCACAGTCTACATCTTTATTTTAACATTGTTAACACATTCATGACTTAATGAAGCGTAAAGTGGTGGTGTGGTGTGGTGTATTTAATTATGGCAAAGCACACGAGGGTTATCTGCCTAAGGGAGGGATTCCTTCGTGGAGAACTTTCTAAGGGAAACTGGCTCGTATACACGTTACACATGGGGAAAACCACGAAAACGCCCATGCAGCCAGCCCGTTCGCGGGATTCAAACCTCAGACCGAACTACCAGTGTTCAGCGTCTTTACCGCTCGGCCGCTGGTGGGCTTATGAAGCGTAAAGAATTATTTAATATTATCATTCACATCTGGAATACATTGTTTGTAAAAATAAAAATACATATATTCAAGTATTGTGACAGGCTTTATATGCAGTGTTCGTATTTCATAGTTGTGGATCTAAAATCTTTATGTTTGTCGTCTTGAAATGTAGGTCGAAACAATCTACAGCATCAAGTTAAACTTTTCAAACCATTCTTTGTTCGCTTCTTTCTGTTAGCGTAAAGAACAAAAATAATTCCAGATTTAGAATGTCGGCAGATTGCCAGGTTCCAGAACAGATTACTGAAGTTCTCCGCGAATTTATCTTTTATCAAATTATACATCCATTTCTTTTCCGGAAATTGAATTCATAGTAATTGTCAGCTTTGTTTTGTTTCAGTTAATTTTTAACGTATGAACTTGATTCCAATTACGTAAGGCGGGTGAAAAACCAGGATACCAGATTTCTTGTAAATGACATCGCAGATGTGTTAAAAGGTCGTTAATTTATCGATTAGCTAAAACGCGCATGTATTAAATGAAATATGTAGGGTTCTGATATAGGATTATCGAAACAAAATGGCGGAAACTGCAAATTACAACATTCAACATGTTCAGTTCAGGTAAAAAGGTTTTTGAGCAATACAAATATTTTGCAACACTTTTTTTGCCAGTGGAGGAAATTTAATTTCGACGAAGAAAGAAAAGAAGAAAATCTAAATACATTTAACGAACGAAAAA
This sequence comes from Stegodyphus dumicola, assembly GCF_044657685.1. NCBI lineage: Eukaryota > Metazoa > Arthropoda > Arachnida > Araneae > Eresidae > Stegodyphus > Stegodyphus dumicola. The sequence continues at coordinate 221,729,910 of NC_140773.1, read as the reverse complement.
AAAAATCTGAAAATTTTCAGATTTTAAATTACGTCCAAAGGGGCATTTTTTAACTTTTTGTGTGTTACCTTTATTTATTAAATATCATAATGCTTTGTACTTAAACCATAAAATTCACTTCAATAGCAATGTCGTAAAATAATTTTAAAATGAGCATTCCTTTAGAATTTCCGATACACAGTTCCGCGCGTTGGAGGTAAAAATAGGTTTTTTTTTCCTGTTGAGTGTTGCCATAGCTTGCTTTTAAATCGTTGAGTTTGTTATTCAAAAATTCATTAAAGATTTACAAAATATGAAATCGATAATAAAACAAATTTCAAATTTCAAATTGGGTCTTCCACATGACCATATATGTAGGAGGATTACGTCATTCAAAATTCGATGGCTCGGTATACCGTTGTTTTATCACAATGCGAGAAATATACATACATTTATGAAGATTTTTCATTATTTAATTTCTTCAAATATAATGCAGGACTCTAACATTTAATGGCAACAGTTAGAAAAGTGAAACGGACATTTATAATGATTCAACGCAAAATCGCAAAACGAAAACAATAGTCCTTCAGGGACAAAGTCCCTTTGGACTAATCGTAACTATAGCTTAAACTAACTTGTGTAATAAATAAAGAATAACTATTACGTAATCTTGTCACAAAGCCGAAAAACGAAATTATGCAAATTTCCAAAGGGTAAAAAGTATTTCAATAACCAATGAAAAAGATTGAATCTTGGCTTCAAATCTTGAAAGTGAAAGAAAACGAAATGCTGTTTATTTTAGTTCTATTAGTTCTATTAGTATTATCAGCTCCACTTCTCTTTGTACTTCCTTGTACGAAGTAAAGGAAGTATTGTAATCACTAAAAACTCCAAGTCTCATATTTCAACGAAAATATCCATTTTGACCGCTATCAAATGAAATTAAATTATATTTAAGCATGACATCTGTACCTAAGGACAGAATAAAAGACTCTTTTTCCCAAAACGGGTTGCAAAAAGGATTTAAAGTGGAATCAAAGAGGTTTTTTTTTTGTGACGTCTGTACATAAATATGTATGTAACTTGCATAACTCAAAAACGTGTAACATCAGAACTTTCATTTTTGAATATAGCACTGCTATAACATGTAGTTCTTCACCTGCCTTTCTGGTTTCAATCGGCCTCACTAAAAGTATCTATATATATATATATAGTATATATATATATATATAAATATATAATATACCAAAAGTATATATATATGTATAGTATAAAGTATATATATATATATATATATATATACTTTGTTACTCGGCTCTATGAGGTCAGTTTCTTTTATTCTTATATGCTGATAAACTGTGCCTTTTTTGCTTTCAAAAGGATTTAATTATATTGTCTTCCGATTAAGGTTACATTTAGTTACTTAAGGTTAATGCCTTTAGTTACTCTGCATGCAACAGTTGTAGAATGATCAACAATTTAAAATTGCTTAAATGCGACCAAGCCTAATTTTTTTTACGACAGCAGCCATATTTGCTTACATTTGAAACTTAGAAGCAGTGATTTAAGTCAGTTTCTGCATCTTCAGTGTCTTTTTGATGATTGGGACCAAAAGTAAACTTCCAGTTTTGTGTACCAAAAAATCTGCCTTCCAGCTGGCCGAATTACTTGTTTTTGCGTAGAAACTGTTCTTTTAATTATTTGAACTGTATTTGGTGTTTTATATTCTTCAATGTTTAATGATGATATTTTGAGGTTTTACGTATTTTTGCCTTGCCGCGAAGTAAGAACTGAATTAATTAAATGAGAAATCTATCTCTGATGAAATTCGAGGAAATAACTTTAAATGAAATTCGGAAAAAGAGGAATGTAATCTAATAGTCCGTACAAGGAAGTTATGTAGTGTGCACACCAGGTTTTTTTTATTATAAATTTATTATTTTGAAATGTGTGGAAAGGAAAATGATTTTACTTTAGTAATGAGTGATAGAATTGTAAATTTAAGAATTAATCGCTCCAATTACCGTGAAATGGTAAAGGTTTTGAGGTTAATTCTTTCAACTGTTTATTATGCGATGAATAAATATAAATGAATCGGAAGAATCGAAGATAGAAAAATGAAAGATTCCAAAAATCTCTACAATAAGAAAAAGCAGAATGATTGAATGGAAACGTTTATTAGTAGTGTAGAAATATCTAATGACCTTGCATTCTTGTTCAGGTGCTTGTGCTACACATGATACAGTAAACAATTACCTAAATAAATTCGTATATAAAGCTATGAGTGCAAGGGAAAAAAACATATATAAGTGAAGCTAATCGTAAGAAAAGCGCTTTGTTTTGCAAAAGAATATACTATAAACAAACCTTTAGAATTTTGGAAAAAGACTATTTTTTCACTGATGAAAGTAAATTTTGCTTGTTTGGATCTGATGGCAACAAAACTGTTAATAGAAAAAAATAAAATGGTTCTAAATTCTAAAAATGTATAGCCAATTGTAAAGCAGGGTAGTGGGAGCGCTATGGTATTGGGTAGTATGAGCTGGAATAGAACTGGTAATTTGACTATAATTAAGGGAATTTTGAATGCGAGAAAATTCGTACAGATATTGTGAGATAATTTATTTTAAAGCCTGTCAAAATTGTTTACTCACGATGACTTCTGGTTCCAACACGATAATGACACTAAACATACAGCTAGGGTTACAAAAGAATTTCTCTTATGTAAAATTCTCCAAAGACTGAATCCTCCACCCCAATCACATGATCTCAATCCAACTAAGAATGTACAGTATTTTTTTGGATCAAGAAACATAAATTTTTAAATAAAGATGAACTCAAAAATATTCTTTTGAAAACACTGAAAAATATATCGTCAGCTCTAACTAAAAAGTTAGTAGAATCATTGTCAAGAAGACTACAGGCTGTTATAGACAGCAATGAGCATTTTACGAAATATTAAATTTTATTTTTAGCTTTAGTTTAATTTATAATTATTTAGTTCAAATACTTTTTCTGCTTCAATATTTGCATATCTTGATATTTGTACGTTATGGGTGACAACAAAAGCTCTAGGTTTTATTTATTTTATATAAGTTATCTGAACTAATTAGTTATGTAAGAATTTAATTTAATTTGCATTATTTGCAATAAAATTGTTGCATAAGATTTTACTGTTCAGATACTTTTCTCATCCGCTATATTAATGTTATCAAAATTATTATTCATGTGTTATAATGCCAAGATATGTCCAAAAGATTTCTTCTTATATTAAATGTTTCGGTATTTGCTCGATTTGGTGTAGAGCAGATGACGAAACTCTTACCAAGCCCGCACTAAATAATGCTATGTTGTTTCAAGGTCCTGTCGTGTTGTTGCTGTTGTGACTTGTCTTACTTGGACATTAACATTAGAGCAAGAACACGAAATTATCGTGACAAAGAGAACAAGACTGCGCATGCGTTGATAAGAGCCTTGAGCACTATATAGATGCCAGTACTACTTCTCTCAGTTCATAGCCCTTCCCAATTTTGACGGAGAGCAGCCGGGGGAACGGGTCCGACAGTCTTCCACCCCTCATACACTACTACCAACCTCTTGAGAGGACTTTAGTCTCGACATATATTTAGAGTGTCCCCATGCCGCAAAGATAGTATACATTTACAAACATCCATGCCTTCTCCGGGACAGGAACTTGGGAACTTCGGTACTGCAATAGGCTCCCCTAAACACTATACCGACTGGGCGGCTCCATGGTTGTTGAGATCTGGAGTCAACTGATATAACAGATATTCCGATGATAATTTACTGTACCTGTTGGAAAATCGCAATAAAATCCGTCATGCATGACGTAGACGGCCGACATACTATCGCGAAAAGAAATCTTCTGATCCAGAAGGTGTCCATTAATGTGCATCCAGAAAAAGTGTCCATTAAATGTAAGTGGCTTAGTCTCCTTAGTCCGTAAGATCAAGGCGGCTTAGTAAGCTAGTAAATTAGCCCAGCCTTTCAGATCCTGGTCGTAGGCAATTTTTTCTAAACTTAACTCTCAGCGTTGTGGACGGAAAATTCCGTATTGAAGGGTGTCTTTCGTATTTATTACACATGAAATTTTCTGCCGAATTTTAATAACCGGTTTCCGGTTGGATGTCTATTGGAAGAAGAGGAGAATCAAGATACAAAGTGAGAGAGTCGTTTATAAGGATTAAGATAATTTTATTAACAGTTAATTTTATGTCGATTCTTAACTTTAATACATAAGAGAGGTATTTAACAGCGAAGTTCTTCGGTCTTAGTGAGAGAGTTACCAGGTGTTCTGTCTACACGCGTCCGCCTTTTTAGGCTACTCTCTCTTAAGCTATTATTACTCTCGGCCGTACTTAGGCCCTTGATAGCTTCGCAGTCAATTAGCGTTAAGGGGCCAACTCTGTTAGAATCTTGATAGCTTCGACTATATCTCTTTTTACTTTAGATTAGTTTTGGTTTACTTCTTAGCCTCTTAAGTTCAAGCCCAAGTGCCGGCTTTACTCCAAGACGAAGTTCACTCCAAGACTTGGCGTACACTCCAAGACGAAGTTCCGTTAAATATTACTTGAATAATAAAAGGTTATTTACCCTTCCGTCTTGTTGTTTCTTGTCACACGAACTCAAGCGATTATTCGCTTATCAATTCTTAAGATTCTTCACGTTCAACTGTAAATTAGCATAAAGTGAGGAACATTATTCTTAGTTATAATCAAGAAAATACCATTTGTTTAAGACATTTTGAGGAACTTTGAAAATTTATTGTTAAACCCGTAATGTTCGAAAGGTCAGCTTCATATCAGTCAAACATGATTCTATTTTTGGCATAAACACTTGCATCATTTAGCCTGTTTATCAATTTTAGAGCACCAGCGGCCGAGCGGTAAAATCGCTGAACACTGGTAGTTTAAACCTGAGTTCAACTCTAGACAAATGGACTTGGGAAAGGGCATTTTCGTGGTTCTCCCCATGTTTAAGAGCTGGTTTCCCTTAAAAAGTTGTTCGTGAAGGCATCCCTCTTTTTAGGAAGACAAAATCCCAGTGTGTTTTGCCATAATTAGTTAAATCGAACTCAATGTTTTTGGATAATTTCGATTTTTGAAAATACCTAAAATTATTTTCGAAGTTCCTGTAATATTCACATCGGTTGCTGCTATATAAAATTAAAGTAATTGTTATTCACACATATAAAGATTTGGTTTTGGATATAAAAGGAATTTTTAGTGCAAAGGGGCTTCGTCCCTGAAGGACTATTGTTTTCGTTTTGCGATTCTGCGTCGAATCACTGTGAATTTTCACAGTATTATATTTGAAGAAATTAAATAATGAAGAATCTGCATAAATGTATGTATGTTTCTCGCATTGTGATAAAACAATGATACCTAGATCCATCCAATTTTGAATGGCGTAATCCTACTGCGAATATGGGCATCTGGAAGACCAAATTTGAAATTTGGAATTTGTTTTATAATTGGTTTCATATTTTGTAAAACTTTAACGAATTTTTGATTAACAAACTCAACGTTTTAAAAGCGAACAATGGTAACACTCTACGGACATTTTATCTCCAGCGCGCGGAACTATGTTTAGGAATTCTAAAGATATGCTCATTTTAAATTTATTTTGCGACATTGCTGTTGAACTGAATTTTATGGTTTAAGATGAAAGAGAATGATAATAAATAAATAAAGGTAATACAAAACGTTAAAAAAACGCCTTTTTGGACGTAATTTAAAATCTGAAACCTTTCAGATATATTTTTTTTATTTTATTAAATTGAATAGTGGATGATTTTGTTCCCAGCTGTATTATCAATCCAGTGTTTATTACAGATAACACATGTATTTTCTTATGATATCCATATGTCGCATGGTGATGTTTTAACAGATATCTTAAATAATGATTAAATCTGTTGCTATACATTATGATCAGCCTATCTATATTTAGATAATTTTAAAATAATGAAATCAAAAAACATATTACTTCTTTCTGTCACGTATCATTTGAATCTTCGGTTTCGGGGTCGATAGATTTTTGCATTATTTCGTCTGTCTATTCAAAGGAGCTATGAGAAAAATGCCCTCCATAGCTTTAGAAGATTCGTGACAAAGAACCGTGCTTTGTCTAAATCGGATATTGATGTTTAAAGAAAATTCTTTTTAACTTGGAATATTCAGTCTGTAGAGTTGCTCACTTTGTAAATTCTAAGTTACTGTTGGAAGTGAAGAATCTTAAGAATTGATAAGGGAATAATCACTTGAGTTCGTTTGACAGGAAACAACAAGATAGAATGGTAAAGTAACTCTTTATTATTCCAACTAAAATTTTAACAAAACTACGTCTTCGAGTGTACAATAAAGCCGAGACTTGGGTTTTGAACTTAGGAGACTAAAAATAATACTAAACTAATCTAAACTAAAGAGGTATAGCCGAAGCTATCAAAATTCTAAGAGAGTTGGCCCCTTAACGTTAACAGACTGGGGAGCTATCAATCGCCTAAAGTACGGTCGAGCGTGATAATAGCTTACGAGAGAGTAGCCTAAAAAGGCGGACGCATGCAGCCAGAATACTTGGTATTTCTGTCTCTAAGACAGAAGAACTTCTCGGTTAAATACCGCTCTTCCTCATTATGTATCCAGACGGGATTCTAAAACTACGTTCTGGCCGGAAGTGTAAGTTGAAGTTAAGAATCGATAGGAAAGAAACTTTAACTCGAAATTTAACTGTTAATAAAATTAACATAATCCTTACAAGTCTTAAGGTAAAATTCAGTTTAAAATAATCCAAATAAAACATATTCAAAATTGTAAATTTGGAAGGGAGTTGTAACGTTAAAACTGCTATTACAAGCTCCATGATCTTTAGCTATGGGCAAAGAGTTCACTTCTACGTACGTTACACAATACTACTGACCAGATGATAGCGGAATTCATATCAAAACACAAAATAAACTAAGAAGCTATATTTTTAGTTTAAAATCAAGCATATTAAATTCAGTTTAAAAGTAAAACATTTGGAATTATGTGTGTTAAGGACAGCTAAAATTATTAATAATGGAAAAACTGACTATTTTTTTTCAGTTATCCAAATTTAACTTATAAGGTATTTCTCCCGCCTTCTTAGCGAGCCTTCCTGGTGTAGTGGTCTGCCCGCTCAGCGTGTAATTGAGAAGTTCACGGCTCGATTCCCGGAGGAGGTGTTGCTAATTTTTCATCTTCGGAGTAACAAGTTGTTCCGAGTATCAAATCAAGTTTTCGAAGTCACAAAACACTTTAATTAGTTATCTCTTAGATTTTTTCTGCCTTTATTTTAAGGCACTGAGATATACTTATTTATATTCTGCCATTATTTTTCTTTGTGGCAAAATCTTTCACTTTCCTAAACCTATCATTTGATCAGTAGAGTCATTAGTTATTTTTTAAAAGCAGGAGATACAATAAAGGAGAAATGTCCTCGCTGGGACTCGAACCTGGACCTCGTGAATACGAGCCGAGTGTGCTACCGTTACACAACGAAGGTATGGCGAAAAAAGAGAAAATAACCTTACATACAATTCCTTTTAAAGGGCGACTGGGGATTAGAAGATCCAAATCGCCAAATCCTGGTTGTGACGAATTATCATCTATCACCTTCTTTTTAGTTCAGGCGCCACTGTACAGTAATTTAGAACTTTTCAGAGTCAGGAGACTGAACAAACCCGCAATGTTCTCGCCAATTCTCGAGCCTGAACCTGTAAAATACGCGATGAATGGGCACCACAAAGGCATGATTGAAGAAGGGAAAAAATATCTCGTAAAGTTTTGCCAAGTCAAGTGGCAATGCCAAAATTAATATTATCTCTCCAAAATATCTCCAAACTCTATTTTTTACTACTTAAAATTCTATAAGATTGAGCATCTAGATTGCTATATTTTTCTTGGTTTTTCACCGGTTTGTTTAGAAATAGGCTTGACGTTGTGAAGACAAAGACATCAGAGATTTGGTTTCGTTTTTTAAAGTCTAAATCTGATTTTTTTAAAGAAATAATTACAGCTTTTTAAGCATTGATTACTTTACGTAATTTAAGCAAATTGTTTCTGCTTGAAACATCAGAAAATTTAAAATGGGGTGTCTGAAAAAAGGATAATAGTAGAGATGTTAATAGCTTCAGAGATAATTTATGTTTGTCAAAACCCATCATTAACAGGAGTTGTGTTTACTAATGAATAGCGTTTACTTTAAATATTGTTATTTCTTCTAAAATCAAATCTGTAAATTAACTGCGAAGTCTGTATAAAAGGATCTTTTCATCTTCCAATACCGGTTAGCCAACCTTTGGCAAATATTTAACGTAAACGTATAAGGTATTTTCTCCTCTCCTTCCAGCATGCCTTCGTCGTGTAACGGTTAGGACACTCGGTGCATATTCGAGAGGTCCAGGCTCGAACCCGGTGACGGCATTGCTCATTTTTTCATTTCTTCAGCATCAAAATAACCTAATGTCTCTACAGTGGCACCCAAACTAAAAGTTAGTGGATGATGATTCTTCACCCCCAGGATTTGGCGACTAGGTCCATTAATCCCCAGTCGCCCTTTAAAAGGAAAGTATATAAGGTACTTTCTCCCTCTTTTAAGCATGAGATAGCCCTCGAGGCTTTGCCATAATAGCACACCCACTTTAAGCATACCTTCGCGGTGTAACAGTTAGCACACTCGGCGCATATTCGAGAGGTATACGTTCGAGTCCCCACCTGGGCATTGCTCAATGCACATTGCTTCGAAATAACCTGATTTCTCTATAAACGTTTTGGAAAACTGTGAAATAAGACGAAACTAATATTTAGTATGGCAAAGTAGTTTATATTATAAGATATTATCAGCTGGTCAGATGCATATTTATCCTTTCCAGTTTGGTGCTAAATAACCAGCCGTCTGAATGAAGGTACATAACAACTTTTATCTTAAGTCCAGCTCTTCAGAATTCTGCTTTCCATATTGAATTATAAATTTGAACATGAAACACAAATCACTGTCTTTCCTTATAAGCATAACATAAAACTGGTTGCACCATCAGTTAAAAATTTAATTCTCTTTTTTTTTTTTTTTTATCATCATTTTTATTGGATGTGCCTTGTATTTCATTCCTACTTCACATTCTCATCCTCAAATCTCTAGGAAATATTTTCTTAACATTCTGCGTTGTTTTATATAAACCTAACTCATGTATGTTTTTAAATAACGAATACTAACGTTGATCATCATAAAAACGTATTCTGCCTTTCATTTATTGTTGTATGATTTCAGTATTTTCTTTATGATAGTTATAAAAATAAACGTTAGGTTACGTTGCGTTATCTGATGTCATGGCGAAGCACAAGAAGGGATGCCTTCATGGAGGACACTCTAAGGAGAAATTGGCTTGTATTCAGGTTAATCATGGAAAAAACCACTGAAACCAATCACGCAGCCTCGTTGCTTGTGTTCGAACCCAGGGCGAACTAACCGCATTTAGCAGTTTTTAACACTGGAAATACTAGGGGAGCAAATTATAAGAAATAAAAATATGCTTAAAGTAGTTCAGCAGAGTAGTTTTCAACATTAAGCATATAAATATACAATATAGGGCATATAAATGTAATTACATTATTTATTTTACTATATTTTCTTAATTTCTATAAAATAATTTTATGAATTTTAAGCTAGCTGTATTGTATATAGTTGAAGAGTACTCTCAACAGTGTTAAAACTTCTCTTTAATATGGGTATGTAACTATCTTGAAATTCAAATTTAGAGATAACTAGAGTTTTTCCCTCTCGGGTAGCTATATAAAGTGTGCTATAATCATTTCCTGTAACTTCTTTTCTCTTTTGGTTAAGCATAAAACCCTGTTTAGTGAAGGGTTAACATGACCTACATCTTTCCACAGAGCCAAAAATTGCTTTAGAATTTTGTTTATTTACGTAAAACGTATTTTTTTAAAATTATTTTGCTGATTAAATTCCTTCGGGGGGAGCCTTAGCACCCCAAGAGGAAAGAGGTGAACGGAACATAGAAGGGGAGGAATAGCAGGGCGTGAGTAAAGAAGACTCCATCCCGAGCCACTGCGCATACGAACCCGCGCACTTTCAGATGACGCCTGGTCGATCGATTCGACCTTCTCTCCACTGCTCCGATGCTGCTTTCAAGCCTCATCTGCAGCTCCTCGCTCACCAGAATTTTCTGACGCCTGTACTATGTTCCTGGCCCACAGACAACTGTTGGCGACCATCCTCCATTGGGCCATTCCCAAACTCTGGTCGGAATATTATTTTACCACGGTCAAGAAGAGGGAAATCCTTTAAAACGGACGAATCGTCTGCCTCTCGGATGACCAGTACCCGCTCTCTAACACGCAAATCAGTCAAGTTGTTGTTCTGAGGTTATCCACTCCAGCCATGGACGTAAGCAAAGAATTTATTTGAGGTCGAAGGCTTTTTTGGTGATGTGAATTTGGGTCCTTGCGCTTGGTGGTCCTTACCGACCCTTGAAAAAAATGTGCGCCCGGACCAATCTTCAGGATCGGAGATTCTGAATCTGTCTCCAAGCGTTTCGCGATGTGTTTTGGTCTAGCCAAAGCAAGATGGCGGACTGGTGGTGATGGGCCATAGTTTGGAATCTTGATCCGATTTTGAACTTCTTTTTCGCTCTCGGATATAATATTAGCTCTTGTTCGTCATTACCATGCTACCTGCTTTTCTTGTGCTGTTGAATCGTCTTTAGCCGGCCATTCTTCGCATTATGCCATATCATTAGGGAAATAGGACTCTTTTACCGCAAGAAAAAGTGTTAGATTTCATTTGAGTTGCTCTTTTCCGATCCTGCCGGTTCCATCCGATCCAAGTTAGCTCAGTGTTTCAGATTATATTCTTTTTTAATATATTCGTGTTACTGAATTCAAATATGAGATTATTTGCGAAAGATAACTGTACATTTCTCAATGAGGAACGTCTATTACTCTGCAGACGCTTATGATGGCTGAGATTTGACACACTCCCACCTCAGGTAAGTGTATATTTCCTAAAATGTACACCGTTTATTTTTATAAACTTATTTATTTGTCGTTGTCACAATAAGGTAAGTTTTAGCTTCTTTTTTAACCTGACTATTTTATTAAATGTGGCTTTAAACATGTGTATGTTTCATGCTTATATAAATTCAAATAGATGATTGTTGTTATGAAGATATTTGAACAGTAGAAGTCACAGAAAAAATTATATATACGTATATAGTGTATTTGAATGCAATTAAAATTTATTATTTCTTACAATATAGTTTGAGATTTTGCGTTATTTTGAATGATTCGCAAAGCATAATTAATGATATTGTGTAATCCAGTTGTTCGATTTAATGCAAAAGAAATTAACAATTCATTTATGATAAATTAATAGAAATTAAAACTCTAGGTATTCAATTCAAAACAGAATTATTGAAATTAGTCTAATGATCATAACATATAATGTTTACATATGTGCACAATATCCAACATGTAATGTGTACTCTAACTATTGAAAATTTGCTTTCTTTTTTCTCTAATTTTTTAATATAATCAATTATTATGTTACCCTTGTCTTACAGCAATGAGATCTGTTTATTTAAAATACATATAAAATAAATGTTTTAGCCCTTAACATTAATTACTTGAATTATAAGTTACGAGTTTTCAATTGTTCAATTTATTTCCTAATTAAAGAATTTAAAGAATAATATATGCAGAAATAACATTCACTTATAATTTTACAATTGGATTTCAGATATGAGCCTTCGAAGTTATGCACTATTGTATTGTTTTACATGTTAGGAAATGCAAGAATGTTTAAGTTTAGTCTTCCTTATGGTATGCATCTTATAACCATTAGGTATTATCTTAATACTAGTTTATAACCATTGCGAAAGTGTATCTGTAACAATTATACTTTTTGTTGTTATAGATACAAAAACTACTGTGAGCTCAAAACTACCATCTGATAGATCTTTAGATTGTTTAATAATCATTTCATATCGTTTCTAAAACTTAAGTTCATAAATTCTATATTCTTTATTTAAATATATGTATTAAAGCTATTATATTTCTATGATATTAGATTATTATATTTCTATAATATTAGATTTCCTATGATTTAAAATAATGTGTTAGCTATAAAACTGAGCTTATTATCATTTCTTCCAAAATCTATGTTCTGTTAATCTAAATTCTAAACTTGCTGATTTTGGTTTAATTAGAAATTATTATCCATTTATTTTTTCAAAAATGTTAGGTAAAAATGAATGGTACAAAATGTAGGCATAGTCCTATTATATATCATTCAATTTTCAAGTTTTCTATCGTGCTATTATTTAGAAAATATCCTTAGAAAATATTTTTATGGAAAATATTAGTATAGCAAACCATTCTTAGGGCTCTAAATTAAAATAATACTTATAATAATATGAATTTTATATACATTTTATTCGGTATATTCTTGCTTTCATAATAAATACCAAAACGCTCTCATGATTTAATTAGAACCTTAGATTTTGAATACCAATTATAGCTAATACTTTTTCTCATAATACATTTGTTTCATCTATCTTCGGTTTCCTATTATGAGTATACGTATTCTATTTAAGACATTTTTCATATGAATTAACCTTAATTCTGCCGCTCTCTTCATTTGGTTCATGTTTTGTTAGTTTGCTCCTTAAATAACAAATAATTAACATTTTTAATCTTTTAGGAAGATAAAGATTGTTTTTATAATTGTTTCGTTGTTCATTTTTAACCTTCCGTGGCACTGTTGCTGTATAATACAATGAGAACATAGGATTTGAAAACATATTATGATTCAAAATATTTCTTTTACTTCCAACCCAGAGTGAAACTTAACTTCCGTTAAATATCAAACACTCCAACATAAATAGCGGATTGAAATTTGACTGTTCAGAGTAGTAAATTAAAGCTTCTCTTGAAACTTGTCAGCCTGAGATTTTTATTAATTTTTGTTAATGTTAAAACCTGGTAAAAATATTTAGATCTTAAACGACCTTCAAATAATTTCGCAAAATTTTGGATGTGATTTAAACAAAATAAAGTAATTTATTTTTTCTTACACGACTGAATTTAACTCATCTTTTATATCATCACGTATTTTATTCGAGAGTAAAAAAACAATAAACATTCAAAATTCATGTTTTAAATCGGTTTATTTGTAAAATACAAACACTCATAGGGATGATAAAATGGGTAGCAACTCACCTAGACTGCTATGACCTACAAATTTGAATTAAAACAAGGTATACAAGTATATTAATTTTGGAAGATTATAACTTATTAAGAAATGGAATAAGATGATAATATATTTTATCATATTTTATTTCTAAACATAAATGAAGCACAATGCATTTACGCAAGTAAAGATAACACAGATTACGATACAGTTATAATTTCATATATAAACAAGTACTAAAAACTTTAATCTAAATTTCGGTTTAAAGGAAATTCTTCAAATAATTAGAAATTTTAAATATACTTCTAGCTAATGAAATGGGCTTATATATTTTGTATGACTGAAAACAAGTGCATGAGCTAATAGCAAGTACATGTACTGAAAACAAGTATATGGTTATAAATAGAACTGTTATAGTATGACAGAGATACCAATATGGCAATCGTATAGACAAAGTTTCATCTCTTAAACAAAATGCCAAATATCTTAATTAATAAAATTATAGGGTGGCAAAAAAATTTATTGTAAGCATTTTTATAAAAATGTTTTTTGACACCAGGCAAAAAGAAAAATACGAAGCAGAAAGTTTTAAAGTAAGGTCAGAACATCGAGAATAGCTATAGAATTGATAACAGTGTTTCATTATTTTAAAAAGCCAATAATTTTTAATAAATTTAAAGTATGGGTAATACAATCCTTTTCGGCGCACACATGTATTCATTCCATAGTTTTGTAGGGTTTTCCTTATTTTGCATAACAAATTTATTTCTTTTTCTAAACTTCTCAACTTCCCCTCACATTCTCACGCCAGGATGTAAATTTAAAGTTAAGTGAAATGCTAATTAAACGTGTGATTATCTCACTTTATTCAGAGCGTGTTTCGCTAGCGAAGCGCACGTTTCGTTGTTATTTCGCGGTCACGCTAATAAGCCTCTTGGCCCTATCAGTTTAGTATCACGCCGGTTACATTTCTGTGAGTCCACCTCTTAGGCGCAAATTAAAGTGCGTTCTCGCACTATTTATTTTCAGGTTTGACCTTGTATTATAGTCTACGTTTAGTTACCATCCCACCGAAAGTGAACGGTGTTTTTTGTAACGCACGAAGTCTATGCCTTTCTGTTAAATTAGTTTGAATTAATTAAGGGTTATTTCCCACCCTTTCTTCTGTGCTGGTAATTTATTCACGCTTGTGCGAGAGTTCGCCAGGTTCCATTGTAGGATCTAATTTAGTTTATGTGGAATAACAGAGATAGGTCTTACAGTTATAATAATGCAAATTATAAATGTAAATTATTATAATAATGTGTAATACAATGGTATTATACAACATTTTAATTATGTTTCCCACGCATGACTATTTATTCACGCATAATATATAATTAGGTATGTATAAATATCCTTTTCATGTATAAACGTTAATTTTCTACTTGAAGTCATACACATTATATTAACTGAAATATTTATTTACATCTCATAACTTTTAGTTAAAGAATATTAGAAGTGGCTTTTAGTATTACTGATAAAACTGTATTTTATATAAATAGTGTTTTAATAAAAATTTTTATCTAAGGTGCATGTACATATTTACTTATATTATCTGGATTAATTTAAATCAGTTCTAATTACAGTGGGATATTATAAAATCCTTTGGTGTGTGTATAAATGCTTAATAGTTCTATGATTATCGTATTTGCCATGATTACAACAAAACTTTGAGAATACTTAAAGCTTTCTATATAAAGGAGCAATAATTTTAAACTGCGTAAATTATTTGTATTATGAATTCATAATGATAAAATTTATACCAATATTTATTTCGAATACTTTTTTTTAAAATTGTCAGTCAGTATTTTAAAACTTCAGTCTTAGTTGCTTGGGGTGCGTTAACCTCACTGTAGTAACTATGACCGCCAAACTATTTAGGCATGAATGAACTTCAAACCTTCCTTACTATAACTTGGACGAATTCCCTGGTTAGTGGCGCCAAGAAATATTTGTTTTTGTGCCATTCGTAAAACCTCGACCGGTTTTGAACAACTGCCAAAATTGGTTGGTGCTCCCGTAATCTTCAGGTGGTTCGAGCTGAAAATGAGTTCCGCATGACCATTCTTAAGAACAAAGCCCGAGATCTGGCACGTCCGATTGCTGTGTTGCGTGATACTTTGTGCTTGGATTCGAATGACCCCTGTTCCAATGAGTAATCACGTTTCCATAATGAGTTTCAACATCTCTTGCTTGACATTTTTGCAAAATTAGACGTTAATCGAATGAATGTCTGGTAGTTCTTCCTTAGAGACATAATATTATTTCAAAAAAAATTGTGTGAATCAGAAATGAGGGATAATATACTTCAAATTCAAGAATGCAATTTGGATTCGTTCTGAGATTTTTTTTTAATTGAAAACCCTGGGAAATTAAAAATAAGTTTTCAGCACTTTAAAGTTGTATATAAATTTTATTATTCTCTTCCTTAGACTAAACATTTACATTTTACTCTGACTAATGAACATGTCATCTACAGAGGCACATTTTTTTGTCAGTAAGAAAGGGAAAAAAAAGCTTGGCTTCAAGGGAAAAAATTGTTCCAAATTATGTAAAACAAAACTAAATGTTTCGAATTTTGCAAAAGTAAAAGGAAATTCAGCTAAGTCAAAAGACAGTCACACTGATATGCTTAGTGTCAACTGCAAACAAAGTGATTAATGGTGATTTGAATCTTAGAAAGGTGACAAAACATAATGTGCATCGCCTTTCCCCACATCATATCACCGAATGCAGAACATGCTTCAGAATGCTTTATGAGAAACATTTATCCGGACAAAAATGGAAAAATATGGTCGTAATAGCTGAATCTTGGGTGTATTTAAACGACTGCAATAAAACGAGATCCATTATCATCAAAGAGAAGGAAAAATTCTTGAAACAGGGTCAAAGAATCTGAGAAAAGTTTTTCAAAGGGATTTATGACTGCTGTGGGTTTTTCATATAATGGCAAATTAAAGATAAAAAGACTGAAGGGAAATGTTAAGATCTATTCCGCATATTATCAGGAATATATCTGATATCCAATTTTCAAATATGAAACACCTTCTGCTTAGCCACAGTGCCATCAATCAGTAGAATTGCATCAAGACAAAGCATGCAGCCATGCGTCAAAATCCACTGTTAATTTCCAGGAAAATATGGAACAAGAAACGGGTATCAAGTACCTGCTCTTCACTCATATCCCCACTAAATATTCTGATGTATCATCGATGGCTTTTGGACTTTTAAAAAGTAAATTCTCCAAACGTTGACATACAACTCTCCTTGGACTTTGGAAAGCTGTTGAAGAGGAATGGGATAAAATCCTCTCTTTTAATACTGAAAACGCCATCATTGTCATATGAATTACAATGAAGAATAAAGGTTATCAAACAGAATATTTTTAAAAAAATTTTAGGCTAAATAGTTCTGTAAGTACAAGGGAAATCGTCTAAAAATGTGCAAACGGCCTCTGTATTCTTCAGACGAATTCAATAAGGAACTGTAGCCATCCTTTTAAGCATGCAGTTAAGGGGGCTCATACACCTTAAACCCCTTATGATCTTCGACTATGTGACTGTTGCAAGAATTGGAATATTTTATTTGTTTTCTAAAAGCAATTACTTTTAACTTTTTACAGCTGACATACTATATAGCTGCTTTAGAAACATAATATAGCTGCTTTAGAAACTAATAACCAGAAAATTTGTGTCGCCACAAATATTTTTTTAATTTAATCCGCTTTTTGACAAAATGTTTCGTCATGTTTCCACCTTGCGCGCATGATATTTTAAAATTGGCTAATGGTACATACTTGAAATTTGATGGAATTCTTTATATGGGCACTATTTTCTAGCTGAACCCAAAATCTGATGAATATTTTAATATTAAAAACTTTTATGCACGAAAACATTACAGACTTTTTAAATAAAATACATTTTATAAACTAAACTCCAAATAAAATAAAAATGTAACACGAAATTCTTAGAATTTTTGATTCACAGTAGTTTCCAAATGTTATAAAAACTATATATTAAATATGGAATTAAATTATGCAACAGAATGGTTTAAACTGTGCGCACAAGGTAGTAACATAACGAAAAATTCTGTCACAAAGCGGATTTAATTAGAAAAATATTTGTGGCAACACAAACTTTCTGATTACTATTTCAGAAAGTAGCTATATTATGTAGTCAGCTGTAAAAAGTTACAAGTAATTGCTTTTAACAACGATAAGTTATCCTAATTCTTGCAACAGTCACATATTCGAAAATCTTATAGGTTTTACGGTGGTATGAGTCCCCTTAAGAGGTTAACTTGGTAGCTAACCCCTTAACTGCATATCAGTGGATTTTCAGGATTCAGAATGCTTTACCCGGTTTAAAATCTGGATGAAACACGCATGTATATTATTCTCCTTCTCAGTGCTCTAAATTTCTTTCAAAACGTTAGTGATGAGAGATGACGAACAACAGAACCTCGGATATTAACTTTACTTGAGCATTCTCGTTTATTCATGTTTGTTCCCTATTGTACTGATATGTATGTTGCATGGATATAGTTTGTTCCCAATGCTACAGTTGTTTGAATTTATCCTTTTTATATTGATGCTCGAATCTTTTGTTTTGTTTTCGCAAGCATGTTTTGGCTATTGCTTGTTCTTTAGTTTAAGGCTTACGTGACGATTTTAATCACCATTATCTGACTTTGACAGCCACATAATTCTTGTTGAAGCACATTCAAGTGCAGCTGCTATTACTCGGATAATAGTACTTACAAGCATGCGGTTACTGGCTGTTCCCTAGGTTGCTAAGAAACTGTCCACCTTTTGGTGTAATGGGGTGTTCTCGATCAAATATGGGATAGCGCTACGCGCACACATGCTGTTACCATTGCCAGCTTATAGTTCTGGCCACTAGCAGGGGCTAATATGCATAGTCAACAAAATTTATGAGAACATGGGTGACTTGTATGTGAAATGAATAACAGCTGTATAGCATCGTAGCATAGAAAAGATCTTCAAAATATTTACCTCGAGAACCATGCCGAATCTAGCAGTTTATAAAAAGATGCATCTAATAAGTGTATTTGAATGCGTTATCTTTATGGGGAAAAATAATTGAATCATTTTTAAAATTTTCATGAAAGAAAAACAAAAAATGGGCTATTTAAATGCTTTTTAGACAGCTTAACGACTTTTCTATACTACAGAAAGAAATTTTTTTTTTGTACATTCGAAGGACTGTGCTGCTTCAGATCGATAAAATGTTATGGAGATTTACTTAAGATTTTTAAAGTGGCTTAAAGATCCTTTGTTAATCCCCGTTTGTTTTCCCTTCCTTCTTCAAGATGGCAAGATACTTTTTTTAAATGGCTGTTGGGTCCTTTCTATGTTAGGTTCTTCACGTCAAGTATTTCATAAGACTCTATGTTGAAGATGCCATCCCAGGTCAATGATAATGCTTGCTTTATATTAAATAGCAACAAAGCGTGTGGTTTTGCAGAAACATTCTGAAGCATTTCTTGATCGTGAACAGGTTTGTTGATTTAAGGAGATTATTGATTAACTTGAGATAATTTGAGGAGATGGTTATTTCAAGTAACTATCATTCAATGAATATCTTCTTCCTAAAAGATCTATCACAATATATGTTTGAATGAGTTAAAGATATTCATTTTTTTGTATGAATGTCTTTCTTTGCATCAAGATAAATGTACACAAGAGCTATTTCACTATTCACTGATAATTTAAGATTATGTCGTTAGACCCAAAAGGATATTAGTCTCAAAACGGCGTTTTGCGTTGTTTCACTATCTGCGTTGGTTAGCTTTTCAAACTGTTGCTATCACATATTATTGCCATGTACTTAAAGAAACTAAACAATGAAGAATTTGCATGAATGCATGCATGTTTTTCGCATTGTGAAAAATCAACGGCACCTAGAGCCATCCAACTTTGAATAACGTGGTCCTCCAACCGAATATGGACAGTTGGAAGCACGAATTTTGAATTTCGATTTTTTTATTATCTATTTCGAATTTTTTAAAACTTTAAACGAATTTTTGATTAACAAACTCAACGATTTCAAACAAAGCCATGGCAACACTGTACGGAAAAAATCTGTATCTCCAGCGCGCAAGACTGTGTATCGAAAATTCTAAAGATATGCTATTTTATTGTTTTCAAATATTTCGTGGTATTGCTGTTAAATTGAATTTTATGTGGTTTAAATGATACTTAATAAATAAAGATAACGCACAACACGTTAAAAAACGTCTTTTTGAGCGTAATATTGGACTTTTTGGATTTACTTTTATTCTAACCAATTATAGTGCTACTTTAGTAGACGTTTTCACGGATTTTTGGCGATTCACGTTGGCGCGGTTTTTATAATCGTCAGCCATCTTGAAAAACGCTGTTTTGACGTATAATAAAGTATTCGAAACTTTAAAAAAATAAATATCGTTAAAAATAAAGGATTAGTTATTTGTTGAAAACGTTGGTTTTTTAAGATGGCAGGCAAATGTAAATAAATACACTTACGACGAGTATAAAATACTAACATAAGGTTAAATTACTACTTTCCTACAGAAAAGAAATAGAATAAAAAAACCGCTATAAAAACATTGCGCCATTGTTTAATTAGATTAAAATATTACTTAAATTGAATATCGAATTAAAAACATTATATCAACATTTAAAAGAATTAAAATATTACTTAAATTTAAATACTTTAAAATAAGTTTTACAAGGTATGATTATTTTACATTAAAACATATGTTAAATTGCTGCGAGGTTTCCTCCGAAAATTTAAAATAAATTTCCTCTGACCCTTGTAACAATTTATAAATAAATCTTTGATTAGGAAAGCCAGGTTACCCAAAATAAGGTCTTTGACAATTTTTTGATTTCGATACCAATAATTCTTGGTACGTGCCAATAAGAGCATTCATCTTTGAAAGCGACATATCCGTTCGCTATGAAAGTTAAAGAATTCCAAGAGATGAATAAGAAATTTATTTTATTCTATTTCTTTAAAATGGCACGGTAATGCACAAATATTCAGTAACCAATCAGGGAGCTGATATTGCAGCTCGTTAATGCACATATATTCTTTAACCGATCAGGGACTGATTACATCACGCCTGGAATTAAAATTATTTAAATAATCATACATAATAAATTCATTTTTCAACAAAAAGGCAAAATTAAATTGTATTTTAATATTTAACAGACATAAATAATGTTTAAAACATTAGATTAATTTTATAGATATTAAAACCAATTACTTTTAGAGTAAGGTGACGTCATTGATTACATCATCCACAACATAAAATTATATAAAATATCATAAACAATAAATTTTTTATTTCAAATAAAAATGCAAAATTAAAATGATTTTTAATATTTAGAAGCCATAAATAATATTTAAAACACGGAACTTATGCATAATAAAACGCATTGTTTTTTAAATAAAATAACAACAAAGTGTCGGTTACCATAAATAACTTGTCCAGCAATGGGTTTACCATAAGTTGTATCGTTCGCCCAAAAAATCGCCAAAAATCCCGTGCAACTGTTTACCAAAGTAGCACCCCAATTATTTTTAGTTTTACTTTCCTTTCCCTCCTGATTTCAATTTCTTGCCGGAATGTAAATTTTTAAATGACGTAGTATGCTAACATAAACATGTTTCAGAAGCAGTATTTAAGCTACGTTTCAAGAGTTTGAAAAGAGTACTATCGGAGTTACTTCTGAGTTTATCCTGCGTGTTTGAATTTAGCTCTCTAGACACCTCTCAGTTTATACTGATATTTCTAGGCTCGGCTTTCCTGTGTACAGCCGATTTAAGCTGTTTAGTTAAGCTAAGGAACCAGTCGTTAGCCCTTTAAATTTATTAGCGATTTGATATAATTTTATTTTCTGTTAAATTTGAGTTAGCCACAAGTGGTAGTGAATTGTGAGCACCAAGTGCATGTATCTGTTCATTTCAGTTAAAATAAAAGGTTATTTAAAAAACCTTCTTTTGCAGTATTTGTTCTTTAAATGCATAGCGAGTATTCGCCTTCTACGTAGAATATACGTTGTATGCTTCCAAAACGGGTGAGACTAAATCTGAAAGCTTTCAGATTTTTATTCAGATTTTGTAATTGCTGTTAATGATGCTTTCAGATACAAGCTTGTTGCCAAATATCAATTTGCACGTTAGTAAAAATCATGTATATAATAAGATAACATTTCTATCTCAAAAAGCGTAACATATGAATATAAATTATTTTAGAATGATTTTAGTGAAGGCTTTAAATAATGTAAATAATATGAAAAAAGTATAAGTAATTAATAACGTGTTTTATAAAATTAATCATAGTGACTGAATTCATAATTTTATAAATGATGTAACATATCGTTATTCCTTGTTGAACTTCATAAGCGAAAGCAAACATAGTCTAAACTAAAGCACCTAATTCATAATAAAAACAAATCATGCAATTCTTTTAGTGATAATATAATATTTATCCTTGAATTTTACTTCTAGTTGCCAATAGTTTCAATTAGACTTACTCATTCTTTGTTATCTTGTAACGTTCTATCTTCAATAGAAATATGTAAACTACAGTAACACTGGTAAAATTTTTACGCTGAATAAAATTTAGAGTGCATCTGAAATTTAATTGTACAGATATATGATTACACAACCTAAAATTGTATAAAAAAATTATTTATTATTTGACTAGTAAGTGTTCGAACACTTTTGTAAGCCACTGTATATTTAAAGATAATAAAAAGATAAATTGACAATTGGGTAAATAAAGAGGAATGTGTAAATAAATAAATATGTATATATATATATATATATATATATGAGATAATAAAAGATAAATTACCGTTGGATAAATTAAGAACAATGTTCTATGTAAATATTAAGAAAACTTTGCTAAGTGAATTTAAATCAAAATTTAAACAAAAGATAAAACTGTAATGCTAAAAAACTTTGCAAATCCAAAGCTAAATTTTTTAAGTTAAATTACACGGAAACGAGTTTATTCGAAATAAATTAATTGTAATTAAAAATAAATTAAGTAAACATTTTAGTAGAATACATTGTGTCATTTTGCATAATGAATATCGGCAACGTCAAAAGCAAATGAGTTCCAAATGATACATATTGGCGAGAGAAGATTCTGCCTATGATTTTAGACGCCAGAAGTCTTAAAAAGATTTTGTTTTTGCATTGCATTTGTGCACCACCTTTTTCAGTATGCTGCCTTCTTTATGGAATATGCTCCTAATAATATTTCTTAATGGGTAAGCATGAAGTTATTTAGAACTTATAAATGAGTAACTTGTAAGTTCTTTATTTCGAAACTTTTATTTAAATGTTTGTAAAGACTTCTAACTTTGATTTTGTGTTCAACATGTGTTCTATCTGAGTTAAGCAAACTCTCTAGCTTGTTAAATAAAGATCTCATCATTATTCTAACTTTTAATTCTTTAATAAAACTGCGCTAAATAGAAGATAGTGCATTTAAATGCCTTAACTGTGTTAAATACACGACGTATCATTGATTATGCGGCTAAGTAATTTAATAAATTTGAGAAGTTGCCCTTTTGTAAATGTTTCTAAAAGTTGAAATTATAAAATTGAAATGGTATTTTGTGTTAGGATTTCAGGGACATAAATATTAAAACTTTTTAATTGCTGAAAATATTAGTTGCAAAGTTTAGAATTATAATTGCAACAATTAATAATGTCTATTCTAAAAGAATCAATTTACATAGAAAAGTTAACAGACGATAAATATTCAGTTTGGAAATTTAAAACAGAATAACTTCTAATAAAAGAATGCTTAGATAATGTTGTGTTCGAAAAAAAACCAGCAACTGTTTGTGATATATGGTTAAAAAACGACAGTAAAACCAAAGCTTTAAGATGCCTAAACATTTCTCATTCACAAATTACCCACGTTTTACATAGTAAATGGGGTAAAGAAATATGGGAGAAGTTAAAATATGTTCACAAACGTCTAAATTTAACACATATTATGTAATATTTAATGCAGAATAGTTTCCAAATGAGAGAATAAAACCATGTAAAATACAAATCTAAAAATAAAAAATAAAAAAATAAAAATAATATGCCTGAAACGGAGATAATTAATTTGAACTGTACTAATTAATTCAATAAATTAATTTGAGTATAATATGAAAAAAGAATAAAGAAATATGAGGGCAGAAAATATTCACGTTTGTTCAACGAGTAACTCTTGATAATGTCATCGAAAGAAACTGTAAAGTTGAGCTGTAGCTGGGAAGCTAAATGAAAATAGCTGGGTTGAGGTGTGAACGTTTTTATAAGTAAAACTGAAAAGTGTAATTGTTGGAATTTGAAATCGTAGTGTAAAATTATAAATTAAACTGGCATTAATTTCATACAGTTAGAAAATTACTGAAAAAATGTTTTTTTAAATACGTTTAAAAAGTGTGAAAGTCGAGGAATTTTTTTTAATTTAATCAATTATTTTTGTTAATAATAGTAGTAAATAAATTTTGAAGTGCATTTACTAATTTTAAAATGTACGTGAAAAGGAACTTTGAGTAATATGGGTAATTGGCAACGGTGAATAGAAAAGTTTTGAAAAGGAAAAACAAATTGAGTTAACAGTAAAAGGCCTTCGCCTATTCGGGGTATAATAGGACTGGAAGAGCGATGGTCATTTATTAGTAAAGGAGATGGAGGGGAAATTTGCAAATTTAGAAGCATGTTTTACAATTGTTACGCATCCTGGAAATACCTCCAAATTTGGGTTAAGTAATAACAATAAAATTATAATATATGATAATAATAATTATTATTTTATGAAAACTGCATTCTAATAAACGACAAAAGTAAATAAGAAGTCAATATATATCATCAGGGTTTAATTTAAATTTATGTAACTTTAAATTTTACGCTAAGAGAAACTAAATAATTTCAAAACACTATCTGTAGCAATTTCTGCTGATAATAAATAGTGTGCTATCTTGCAAAGTTGGCATATGCCTATTCGATTTAAGTTTTTTATAACTTTTAAAAGATATAATGATTTAAAATAGTGCTTTTGCAATTAATACAAATATCTTGCCTTTCACCTTAAACTCTACATGCTTTGCAGTATTTTTAACAGTAAGTATAACACCTTAACTATGCAACACGAGAAGCTAAATCCTTAACTGTCAAAGTTTGTCCAAAATCACCTTAAGTGCAGTCTTGCTCTAAGTGGGTACTAGCTTTTAGTTACTTTTGGAAGGCATAAAGGTTTCATTTTCTACAGATTTAGAGAAACTAAAAAACCAAATTCTGAAGTATACATTATTTGAACATAAAAAAGGAAAATTAATTCATTTTAAATTCTCGAGAATTTTCAAACTTGAAAAAAAAAAAAAAAAAAAAAAAAAAAAAAAAAAAAAAAAAGACAGCCATCACCTAACGATGTATGCTTCCATCTCCGAGAGTTATAATGTGAATATACGTGGATAAAAGCTGATTTATTTTACAAAATCCTCCAAAAATTTATCCTTCCCCTAGGTAGACAACCGTCAGTTTGCTTTGCCTGAATCAATTAACCTAATCTAACTGCGATGTTAATATATTCAAAGAATAGAATTTTCGAAATTTATCTTTACTGCAGTACTTTGCTGTAGTAAAAATATGAATGATGAACTTGTAATGTGTATAATTAACATATAAAAGAAAATAAATTCTAATAACTCGCTTTCTCCAAAAGCCCACAGAAAAGACTAGAGAATGGTCCACAGAATAGATATTATTATTTTTCAGTAATTGGTTAAAAGGTTAAGCTAAGCATACTTTAGGCTTTTGAGAACTAGAACATAGATTTAAATTTTATCATTAATCGCCATCTAGGACAAACGCTTTTAGTAGTACAGACCTTCGAGGACACAGGCATTCTTTGCCATTTCACTAGTTTGCATATTTCTTAACTGTAACCTGTGTATGTTATTTTAATTACGTGAACCGCTATAGTAAATGTGATTTATGAACACATATTACAAAGAAAAAAATCTGATGTATACACAACAAAAAATTCATTAAAACGCAAAATACTTTTTTTAAGAATTGAAAGATATAGAAAAACGTAAAACACCAAATACAGTTAAAAAATTAAAATACAATTTTTACGATTAAATTAATTAATGTTTCTACGCATCGGCCAGCGTGCAAGAAGGCAGATTTGTCGATGCACAGAACTAAAAGTTTCCTTTTGGTCCCACTCGGCAAAAAGACACTGAAAGTGTAGAAAGACTTAATCCACTATTCCGCTAAGCTTAAAATGTAAACAAATATGGATGCTGTGATTAAAAAACAATTAGGCTCAGCCGCACTTACACAACTTTTAAATTGTGGATAATTCTACGACTATTGCATGAAGATTAAATAAAGCCATAAAACCCTTAACCGGAAAATAAGAACAACATAATGCAATCATTTTTAAAGTAAAAACTAGACAATTTACTAATATATAAGAATAAAAAACTGAGCTCACTGAACCGAGTTATAGAATTAATATATAAAGCTTTTAAAATAAATTTTGGATTATTATATATTTTTTCATGTATTTAGATGCTTGCAATTAATTTACTTATGCTTTCTGAATTTGAATGATATTTCAAATTAGTTCGCAACAATATTTAATCATTTTATTTGTTTACATTTGTTTACATTTTCATAATTTAAAATTTTAATTAGCTTAATATGAATGAGATAATGGCATTGCATTTGTTAAATTCATATACATATATATATACACACACATTTGGTGTGGCCGATTGCAACCAAAACGCGAGATGTACAACTAATACATATTATAGAAACCTATATACAAAATTTCAACGTTATGAGGCTACTCGTTTTTGAGTTATGCGAGATACATACATAGAAACGTAGGTACGTACAGACGCTACTAAAAATCTCTTCTGAATCTGTTTTAAATTAGTTTTATAATTGGTTTGGGGGAAAAGAGTCCTTTATTTTGTCCTTACGTACAGATGTAACGCAAAAACATCGTTCACTTGCATTCGATAGCGGTCAAAATGGATATTTTCTTTGAAATATGGTACCCAGAATTTTTCGCGATTACAATACTTTCTTTATTTCGTACGCCCACCAGCGGCCGGGCGGTAACGTCGCTGAACACTGGTAGTTCGGTCCGAGTTTCGAATCCCCCCGAACGGGCTGGCTGCATGGGCGCTTTCGTGGTTTTCCTCATGTGTAACGTGTATACGAGCCAGTTTTCCTTAGAACGTCCTCCACGAGGGCATCCCTCCCTTAAGGCAGATAGCCCTCGCGTGCTTTGCCGTAATCTAATCAAACCAAACCAAACCAAACCAAACCTTTATTTCGTACAGGGAAGAAAAATGGGTGGAGAATTTCAAGACAGAAGAGAAACACGCGAAAGTAAAACATAAAATTATCAAAACAAACAAATCTCTGTTTGGCATAGAATTTAGGCTAGCAGTACAGGTCTATCTTCATCAGAAGCAAAGTAATCCGCCAAAATAGTGCATGTAAATGTCAACAAGTAATCGTTTGTGAGGATTACCCATAGTTTATCCTTCAGTTTGGCGATATTATTCATAATTAATTTAGTTTAATACATCTTCTTCTTCATTGGCTGGACAGCCCAGGGTGGACCCTGGCCTTCTCCAGAAAGCTTCTCTAGGCAACGTTTGGCAACTGTTTTCACCTTTAAAGTGTTTAGGTCGTTTTCAACACAATCAATCCATCTCACCAGGAGTCTAAACCGATGTCTGGTTCCTATAGGCGTTGCCAGAAAGGTTTCTCTTACAACACCGAACTTCATAATTTCTGCCCAGCTGAACAGTCCATTTAAGCTTGTGTAGTTTGAAGGATTTCAATACATCAGGTTGTCTGTAGATATTGTATAGCTTTGAATTAGATCTTCTTCTCCACGATCCATTCACACGACCCCACCAAGTATGCAGTGCAATATCCTTCTCTCAAAAGTCCCTAAGGTCAGTTCCCAAGCTTCCGACACATAAGTCAGAATAGATCTTATAAGACTCTTTTAAAGAAATAATTTAGTTCTTCAGTTGAGAAAGCTGGACTTTAAATAGCTGTTCAGGCCCTGAAAACATATATTCGCAGCAGAGATTCCTTTCAAGTGTTTCAGAAGTTATCTCATTTTTACAATTCATCTCCGCTCCCAAATAAGCGGAACCGTAGACTTTTTCAAACTTAAAGCTACTAATATCTAAATGACTAAGTGGTAAATCAGATTTGATAAGACACATATTTAGTTTTATGCCCTTTTTCAAATGCCTGTTTAAGTCAGGAGCAGTACGGGCAACAATGCAAGTATCATCTGCATAAGCCAGTACTAATATTGATCTTAGAATCTGTAATAACTTTTTTGAAGTGTGGCATTTGACAGAAGGCATGCCGATGCATTTCACTCACTCCATTCTTGACCCCAACTTGTTCTGTAAGGTCACCTTGTAAATGATTTGTATTTTGATTTCCTTTAGAATCAAAGTCATCAATGCAACACTTTTCTGGAATATTTAGTTCACTAGGGATTTCAATGAGTTATTTCTTACTAATACATAGTTAAATCATTTATCAAAAATTAAATTTAATTAAACTAATAAGATAAATTAACATTTCAGTTTTAGTATCTGCGAAATGGAATTCTCAAAGGCCCGTTTAAAAACACTTTAGCCTTTCTTCGGAGTGGAACATTAGTAAAGAGTCTTTTAACTTCAAAAGAAACCATCATGGAGAGCAGCGAAGAAGTATTCTTAAGTTTATCGATGACGTCAAAAGAGTTTTTTACAGTGTGAATGTTGTTAGAAAATAAAGGAAAAAATATGGAAACTAAATATTTGGCCAAAAGCTATGATGCCATTTCTAAGTCAGAAAATATAAATCGAAGACGAATTCCAATTTTGAGGACTTTGATGAGAGCATAAAACCTAACACAGTAATCAATAGTAATAAATAAGTATTTTTTCAAACTGAATTGGGAGCATAAGAGAATTCCTTGCAAGAGGGACCTGGACTTTTTTGCGCTCGAATATCGCAGATCTGTTTGGACTCGAATATCCTGGACCTGTTTGCACTCGAAATCATTAGAGTCTTGACTAAAATCTAAGTAAAAAAAATCTGATGTGTGCACCATATGACTTCCTTGTAAGGAATATTAAATTATACGCATTTTTCCCTGCATTTCATTGAATTTCATTAGAGCTATATTTCTCATTCAATTGATTCAGTTCTTACTTCTCGACAAGGCAAAAATACATAAAAACTCAAAATATCTTCGTTAAAAATTTAAATATATAGAAAAACATAAAACACCAAATACAGTCAGCTTGCGAGCAAGAAGACAGATATTTCGGTGCACAAAACTGAAAGTTTCCTTTGTTCTCACTCGGCAAAAACACACTCAAGCCGTAGAAACTTATTTAATTTCTTGTGTACATTATGCTGAGTCAATATGTGGGAAAATTTAATAACTTAAATGATAATTCCAGAATGGATTAGACATCATTTAATTCCCAATAATAAAACAAGACGTTACTTTGTTGTTGCGGAGCTTAGCTTCTCTAGATTGGCAACAAAACCAGTATTTTACTATGTTTCAAACGTAAACAAATATGGCTGCTATGGTAAAAAGGAACTATGCTTAGCCGCACTTAAACAACTTTTAAATTGCTGATAATTACACAGCTGTAACATGCAGGTTAACTAAATGCCAGTCCCACATACAAAATTTCAACGTTTTGAGGTTATTCGTTGTTGAGTTATGCGAGATACATTCATACATACGTACGTACAAATGCCACGAAAAAATGTCATCTGAATCCATTTTAAATCAGTTTTATAAGTTGTTTGAGGAAAATGAGTCCTTTATTCTGTCCTTATGTACAGATGTTACGCAAAACCATCGTTCAATTGCATTTGATAGCGGACAAAATGCATATTCTCGCTGAAATATGGTACCCGGAATTTTTCATGATTACATTACTTCCTTTACTTCATACAAGGAAGTAAAAACACGGCTTTTGCCTTTCATATTTAACGGTTACGCATTTATTCAAATGTATATCAAGAGACAACTAAGAAATTCTTCAAAACACTAAAGAATTCGGATTTGGCTTTGATATGCTTCACTAAATAAGAGATAATGTATTTCCGCAGGCCACTCAATTCCGTAATACCACGCGTCTTATCAAAATGACCGATAGCTTGTAATTCGAGACAGATGCAAGGTTAGATTCTCGGCTCCCACAAAGGCCATCCGTCGCCATAGTGACTATGCCGTGGCGTCAGTTTGTTGGAAAGGTTTTCTTCAACAAATACATTCCCCTCAGAGTAACTCGTTCCCCATTATGCTCATAGAACTACAACCTTTTGTTTGACGACGAAAAAGATCCAGCGATGGATTAACCTCTTTTGTTGATATAAGAATCAATAATGGATGACGTAGCAGTTTGGTAAGAAGGAAATTTAATGAAAGGTATTAAGAAGAGAAATATCTTCTCTACATCTACGACGTCTGTTTGCACAGATAGTTTGTGCTCATTAAGATATCTTCGCGATAGGATTTAAATGCTCACTGAAACTGAATAGTAATTAAATATTAGCTGTGACCCGAGAAATTTTAAATCTTACTTGCAGTGTGCTTAAAAATATGTGTGCTATTACTATATATTTGTAACGGGGTATTCGAAGTCTTAAATCTTAGAATCCTTGTGATGGATTTGAGATTCCAAATCTGGAAACATTGGTGGTATTTTCTTCATTCAAATCTTCTGGATTCTGACCTAAAAAAAAGTCTTCTATACTTTCAGTGCAAAACTTTGAAAAGATTAGTTTCATTGAAGCCGATAGAAACAGAATATGATTTTATAAAATGCTTTCTCTCTCGTTCCAGCCTGCCTTTGTGGAGTAACGGTAGCACACTCCCCGCGTATTTGAGAAATTCAGCTTCGAATACCGAATAGGGTATTGTATATTTTTTTACCTCTCCAGCTTTAAAATAGACTAATGACTCTACAGTCGCGCGCGAGCTAAAAGCTGGGGAGCAATATAATTCGTCACCACCAGGATTTAGCGATTGTATCCCCTAATCCCCAGCCGCCCCTTAAAAGGGAGAGTATATAAGGTGTTTTCTCTATCCTTCCACCATGCCTTCGTGGTGTAACGGTAACACACTTGGGGCGTATTCCTGGAGAGGGCACTGTACATTTTTCATGTCTCCATCATCAAACTAATCTTATAACTCTACAACTCTTCCACTTCATTGGACTTGGATTTGTATAATATCCCACTGGAAATGCTGTGACACTCTTAATTTTCTAGATGTAATTTACAACTCCGTGCTTACAGTTAATCTGTGTTATTATATCATTGATGTACTCATCCGTTTTTCTACATTTGCTTTGATCGAAAAATATATTGGAAAAAAATTTTAACTTTTTTTGTGAAATGTGAAAATGTAAACAGTTTCTCGAATATATTTTGGAAATTAGTATTGAGAAAATGAACTTCAAGAGTCAAAGGTTTCTTATCCGCTATCTGCACTTGTTTTGATAGAAAGTGATTTTGCAAAAATGTAAACACTTACTCCAATATATATTGACAAAGTAACTTGAGAAATGAACTTGATGGTTCAAAAGATTTATCCGCTTTCTAAACTTGCTTTGATTGAAAAAGATTGTGGAAAAAATGTAAACAGTTTTCCGAAAAGGGAAAATGTAGGCAGTTACTCAATCATAATTTGGCATACGAATTTGAAAAAATGAAATTCATGATTCAAGAGTTTTAATTACGTACTTATAAAATTTCATTCATATCCTTTAACAAAAACAAGTGCCTTTTTATAAATTATGCCCCTAAATTTGTTTTCGTTAATCACTGATTTGAAAGCTTTATTTAATTAAAAAAGCTGATGTGGACACCACATGATTTCCTTGTACGGCCTATTAAATTATACTTATATTTTTCTGCATTTCATCATTTCTAAAATTGGAAATAATTTCTTCGCAGTTCATTAGATATATATTTCTCATTCAATCAATTTAGTTACTTCTTCGCAAGGCAAAGATTCATGAAACACCAAATAAGTTCAAAACAGTTAACATTTTTACAATTAAAGTAGAGTTTCTATGCAAAAGACAAACAATGAGTCCAGCGGGCAAGAACACAGATTTTTCGTTGCACAAAACTGAAAATGTACTTTTTGTCTCACTTCCCATAACGAAACTGAAGTTGGTGCAGAAACTGATTTAATTCGCTATTCTAATAAGAGTTTTAAATGCAAGCAAATGGGGGCTTCGTTAGGCTTAGTGGCACTTAAACAACTTTTAAATTGTTGATAATTCTACAACTGTTGTATTCAGATTAACTAAAGGCATAAAAACCTTAACCCAAACATAAACGCAGCATAATTCAATCACTTTTAAAGCAAAATTGCACAATTTACCAATATGTACGAATATAAAAACGTAGCTCCCCTAGCCGGGTTAACAGAGTGGATATATATATACTTTTGGGCGGCCGATAGCAAACAAAAAGGAAGGTGCACAACTACATGTTATAGAAATCCCATATACAAAATTTCAACGTTCTTGGGCTACTCGTTTTTGAGTTATACGAGATACATACATATGTAAGAACGTTCTTACGTATGTACAGATGTCACTAAAAAAGTCGCTTCTGAACCCATTTTAAATCAATTTTACAATCCGTTTGGGAAAAGCGAGTCCTTTATTCTGTCCATGTGTACAGGTGTCAAACAAAAACATTGTTCACATAGAATCGAAAGCTGTCAAAATGCCCATTTTAGTTGCAATATGACATCCGAAATTTTTCGCGATTTTTCTTTCGAATTTTCTTCGTACAAGGAAGTAAAAAACTGAGGTTACCAACTACAATAAAAGTTCTCACTTTAGTATCTTCACAATAATGCTTCAACTCTTGAAGATGCCATCAAAAACAATCTCTTGTTATGGGAGCGAAGATGAAATTATAAATCTTTACTAAATTCTCACGCTGAAATTGATTTACGAAAAGAAATTTTTGTAGCTAACTAAGCCGAAGAAATTCCTTTAGAACATTGCATCTGGGATTAGCTTAACAAATGCCACATCGATAATAATAAATATGTTTCCCCTTTTATTAGTAACTTAAATTACAGTGAAAGAAAATATTTGGCTAAAATTAAATATTTTTAATTTTATTTTATGGAATAATTGAATAATTCTTTGGAATTACGCATAGTCAATTATAAACTCATTATAATATATTTGCAAGAAATTCTTCTTATGCATTATAACTGCGGGTCTGTATAAACTTGTCAATTCTGTTAAAAATTCCTCATACCCTTTTAGTTGAGTTAGTCTGGAACTTTAATTATTAGTTTACACCAGTTATTTTTAAATTTTATTCTGCCTGTCTCTTCTGAGTTGTTATGCATGAAAGCTCGAACAAAAAGAAGATGTAAATTAATTAATTAAAGAATAAATTAATAAAAGTTGAAATTATATCATGGATTAGTTGTAACTGATCACTATGCAATTCATTTTACCATGAAGCAACTTATTTCTGTGAATAATTTCTCCTGCGCTCTCTGATCCAAAAATTATAGTAACAAGGATTTAATTAATTATGTTCTGTTTTAATCAGTTACTAGAAGATAAATTGCCGGCGTGGCATATAACTTTACATTATAGACATATATAGTTACTTTTTATTGAGAATCGAGATATTTTTTATGTTCTTTTTTTACTGAGAATTTATCTTGGTTGTATCTTTAATTTTATCTTGGTGAATTTCAGTCGAAAATCTGTTATTCGTTTTAATAATGATAGAAAATATCATTATTACATTTAATAGAGAGTATCATTATTACTATATACATTTTTCGTATTTTGCAAAAATGATTTTATTGAATATAGTATAGTGTTTGAATGTTTAAAAATATAACTATTGGGTCAGTCCATAAATTCCTGCACAATTTTTGGTAAATTTTTAAATAATATAAAAAACACAATTTAACATTTTAATCAATTATAAATTTTCCTCCATTATCTACAATGTCTCACCATCTTACAGGCAGCTTTTTGTATGCCGTTGCTGTAGAAAGACTCTGGTTTTGAAGCAAAAAAAACTTGAAAGTTCATTGTGTACATCCTGTTTAGAATTTAATTATTTCCCAATAAAAAATTTTGTATGGCACGAAATAAGTGAAAATCACTTGGGGCTATATCTGGGGAGTAAGCAGGATGTGGCAAAAGCTCTCAATTAAAATCACTAATTTTTTGCAGCGTTGTTCGAGCCGTATGCGGTCTAGCGTCATCATGATGAAACAACACTTTCTTGATATTCACCAATCGTGAGCGGTTTTTGGTCAATTCTGAGTTTAGACGGCAAAGTTGTTCACTATAAACTTCTGAATGAATCATTTGATTTGGTTCTAAGAGTTCAAAACGTCCTGAACGGCGTTCATCATCAATGCTGCTTTTTCCAACTTTAAATTTTTTAAACCATTTCTTGGCAGTCCTTACACTAATAGTGTGTTCACCATGTACACTATTAATTTTTATCGCTGCAAACCTGGCAGATTCACCACAGGAAAATAAAAAATGTAGCACAGCAAGTTTGTACTGATTATCTATATTCATCATCTATAGGTACTAAAATGCGTTCGATATTTAGGAAAGTTGGTGATGAACTGAATAATATGTTAGTCAATAGATGACAAGTTTCAACAGATTCAAAATTGTATTGTTTTAGAAAATGCGTCATAGTGAATTCCACACATACTTTTAATGCGCACGAGCTTTGGACTGACCCATGAATGATAACGAAAACAAAAACTTAGCACAGAAGTTCATAGTTACTTGGTGCATCATTACATACAGATCACTTCTGTATGTCATGTTACAAAAACGCAATTATAAACACGGAAACCAAGTTTAATTCTTCAATTTTGCATTCGAAATCCACACTCTTAGAAAGCAAAGCAGATTGGAAAATAGACTATCTATTGCAAAAGTATGAATACTTTCATGTATTTATCTTGTAACAGAGGACAAAATGATGAAATTTTTATACGTAACTTTTAGCTTCTGCAGTATACAAAATCACACGCATTAGATTTATTTTGGATGTCAGGAAACTGAAAATGAGCAATACCCTCGTCGAGACTTGAACTTGGACCTCTCGAATAAGCGCCCAGTGTGCTACTTTTACACCACGAAAGCATGCAGAAAGAAGAGAGAAAATACCCTAAAACGTTTTATCCATTTTGGTGGCTTCTATTGGTAATTATTCGAATCTAAATATTAAAAACTACTTCGACATCTAACTATTAAAAGCTATGCTTGAAATAGACGACACAGTATTTATCTAACAGAACTCAAAGTGTTCAATTAACTTTAGCCTGTGGTTAAATTCATCCTTATAAAGTTTTAACAAATTGTTGTATGCGCAAATGTTTTTATTTAATTCTCTAAATACAAATAATGAGACTGTTGTCAATTTTTGTCACAATTTGAGTGGGAAAAAGAAGAATTTGCTGAAATAATCATGTAAGCTAAGTTCGTCAGGAGGTTTAAAGCTAAGATTTTATGTTTGGGATCAACCAACACTAGCGTCATACTCGATAATAGTGCAAGTTTTATCTCATTTATAATTAAAATTGTTTGAAAAGCGAGTGGGGACGGAACACTGGGCTTTGTGCTTTGGTAAATTGCGTGCCAAAAAGGCAGATCTGGCACTGGTAGGGTGGAGCCTTCCATTGCTATAGAAACTGAAGACCTATTGGACTCTCCCTTGAGAGGGGGTATCTTATTATTCATTACTGACCTTCCCCATGTTGGTGGTGTGATAGACATTCACAAAATTGTAAATGCCGTGCCAGCTTGTGATTGAAATGATGCAGTGTGGACGCCAATGTTGGTCTTTCTTTGCGTGAGGGAACAACGCAGAAAACACTTCCGCATTTCTACTTGTTGAAGAACAAAGATGGGGTTTTTAACGCAGTTAAATAATTTTTTTTTTTTTTTTGAAGTCCACCTATTATCAAAAAGGGAAACTGGATAAAAGTGAATCTTACTGTTTGGGTAGGTGTAGCATTGCGTAGGAGAATGAGCAGAAGACAGATAACTTTGTCTGTGTTCAGTTTTTGTTTAACGCAATTTCCATTACTCAAATCCTTTTTGTAATTATATTCTTTTAATTATTATACTGAAATCCACTAATTATGTCTTTACTTTAGTCAAAATGTTTAAAATAATAAAAGGAAACAGAGCTAAAACTGAACATGGATTAAAGAAATATATATTACTGCAACATCCGGACGGAAACAAACGGAAATGGAAGAATGGAAATTAACTATATAATGTAGCACGAACTAAAGCTCTGCGCGTGGGATTTGACTTATGACTTTCCATTAATATATATTTCCTTTTTAGCTGAAGTGAAAATTCTATTCTCAATTTATATCTGTTTAATCAAAAAATTTTCTTTTGTTCTAATTATAAATTTTAAAGTTTTAATATTCTGTTTGAAACTGCAACTCAAGCTTTTCCTTTTACAAGCAATTAAAATTATGAATATTTCGATAACTTTTAATCCTGTATGTAAATGCAGCACTATGTAGCTCAAGGCTGGCAATTTCAAAACAAATGTTTTCGAATTGTGTTTGAATCACATTTCTTTCCTGATTTTTCTCCTTTTAGAGGTAGTTCTGGTTAGTTTTCTCATTCCTCTTTGATTTTCCCCTTTTTATAGGTAGCTCTGGTTAGTTTTCATAAAGCCAGTAGTTTTTTCTTAAAATAAAAAAAATCTGAAAGTTTTCAGATTTTATATTACGCCCAAACAGGTTTTTTTTTTTTTTTTTCCTTTTTTTTAGGCTGCCGCCATTTTGGGATAAAAACAGCATACTTTTAGAATTTTCGATAAACAATCTCGCGCACTGGAGATAAAGATAATTTATTCACTACAGTGTTGCCACTGCTCGCTTTGAAATTTTTGCGTTTTTATAATCAAAAATTCGTTAAATATTCGTTAAAAATAAAACAAAAGTCGTTAAAAATTCGTTATTCAAAAATTAAACCTTTATAAAATATGTAGACAATAAAAGGAATTCCAAATTGCATATTCGGGCTTCTAAGTGCCCATGTTCGAGTGGAGGACTATGTTATGCAAAATTTGATGATTCTAGGTACCGTTGTTTTTCCACCATTCGAGAAACACGCTTACATTCATGTAGAGTCTTTATAAGTTAATTTATTTAAATATAATACAAGGCGATAATATTTGTCGACAACAAAATGAAAAGTGCCGACAACAAAATGAAAATAACGCAAAATGCCGGTTTGAGACCAATATCCCTTCTGGTCTAATGTCCATTTGGGCTTTAAAAATTATTGAAAGCTTTCAGATTTCATATTACGCCCAAGTGGTCGCTTTTTTAACGTTTTGTATGCTACCTTTATTTATTAAATATCATGCTCTTGATAATCAAACCATAAAATTCAATTCAACAATTGCAATATCACAAAAAAAAAAAAAAAAAAAAAGAAAGCTCGCGAATAAAATATCTGTGCTTGAAGATGCACGTGACCTTACTGTTAACGGAATGCTTCGAAATCATTGAGCATATTAATCAAAAATTCGTTAAATTTTTACAAAATATGAAATACACAATAAAACAAATTCAAAATTCAAAATTTGAGTTTCCAGGTATCCATATTCGGGTTCAGGACTACGTTATTTAAAATTTGATGGCTCTACGTACCTTTTTTTTCACACTGAGAAAAACATGTATACATTTATGCAAATTCTTCATTATTTAATTTCTTTAAATGTAATACAGAGCGATAATTAAATAAACAAACAGAGAAAGCATGTTTTTTATAAAAGGAAATCTGCTTCAAACGAATAGTGTAATACTTACCTATTATTTTATGCAGATTTCTAATAATTAAAAAATAATTCATCTATGAACATATTCAGGTAACTTTTACATTCTGAGATCATTTCGGCCATAAAATTCAGTGCGACTTAAAAAACGTTTTAAAATTTAATTACAGCTGGTAGCATATTTTTTTATTGCACGTTTATCGTAATTTTGTATTTTTTGAATAATTACATAAAAGCACCTGACTATTATCTTAGCTAAGGGAAACGATATTTTCATGATTGACTTTCTGAGTAAAGCGTGCTTATGTTTACCTCTCGCAAGGGAAAAGAACAACAATAACCCACATGAAACCAATCCCCTTCTCCAGGATTCGTATTCTTTTAGGAATACCTGCATTTAATTCTTCATTCATTCTGCATCCAATGTAGGCCATTTTTATAATACATATCCTATGATATATTTCATACTCTAATGCGTATTGCTCGTGGAGGACAATGTACATTTTTCAGGCCTCCCGCTTCAATATAACATAATGTCTCTACAGTGGCAAACGAACTAAAAGGTGCTGGATAATAAATCTTCACCATCAGGATCTGGCGTTTGGGTGACCAAAAACTCCTTCAAAAGGAGAGTATATAAGGTATTTTCTCCTTTCTTCCAACATGCCTTCGTGGTGTAATGGTAGTACACTCGGAGCCTATTTGAGAGGTCCAGGTCCGAGTCCCGGCGAGGATATTGCTCATTTTTCATGTACTTTTGCTTTAAAAAAAAACCTAGTTGTCTCTACAAAATTTTAAAATATTTAGATCGAGATAATAAAACATCATGAAAAAAGTCGTAAGTTAATAGCTGTAATGTTTCTTACTTTTCACAAAATGCATATGCATTTGAAAACTTTAAGAAGTGAAGTATTAATTCAAAATTATACATGTGATATAAATTTCTCATTTCTGTTTAAACATTCAAGGAAAGCACGCTTTTGCAAAACATGAATCCATCCATCAAGTTTCTGAAGTCAAAATAGTCAGTAGTCAAAATTTGATAAAAAAAACTATAATCTTTCGGGGAAAAAACTAATAAAGCTTACTGATTCATAGTAAAATATTAAGAGTGTTATTCTTTTATTCGATGGGCCTGTTTTAATGAAGAGATTTTCTGAAATTTCAAAACGTTGTTTGAAAGCTCTTTCTTATTTTATACATAATAATGTTGTCAAGTTTTGTAATATAAAGATTGTTAGCCTCGATCAATTTATGTTTTAATTTTCATTAAATGTTGCAAAATTTTCTGGACATTAAAAGAAATATTTTGCTCTCGAAATTTACAAAATTGAATGAAATCATATTAGAAATTTCTTTTTATTTTACTTGATTGAAAACGATTGTTATATGTAAGTACTGATTTTTAAAATAATTTGCGCAACTTATACGACTGAAAGTCTTCTGGATTTTCAAAAATTATTATATTTTAAACTATAATTATTCAACCATTTCCTGGCGTATTAAGTCATAAGTAATTACATCAGTGTTGAAGATTCTGTCTCTTTGTTAAGCCTTCTTCCACAAAAGACCAAATAATCTGGAATCACCCCGAAATATCATCGTTTTAGAGAAAGTTTTCTACCATTTAGAACAGTTACAATCTTACTAATTAAATTTGAGACAAACTATTTTGCATGTGTATTTAAACATATGTGATATGCATATTAATTATTTCTTTGATCGTTAGTACTCAACAAGTTCATATTAATGTAAAATCCTCTAAGGATTTAATGTAAATCCTTTAAGGATTTTACTGCATGTCATATCAAGCAATCATTATACAACAATATAATATAGAAGAATCTCGATTACTTAAATTCCAAGTCAACGAGGTCATTTAAACATATGTGATATGCATATTAATTATTTCTTTGATCAGAAGTATTTAACAATTTTATATTAATGTAAAATCTTTTAAGGATTTAGCGTAAATCCTTTGAGGATTTTACTGCATTTTATATTAAGTAATCGTTATTCAACAATATAATATATAAGAATTTCGATTTCTTAAATTCCAAGTAAGCGAGGATTCACCTTATCCGATGTCTATCTATGAGGGTGTTAAACTAGTTTTCTTATAATAGATAAAATAACTAGCTTAACATCCTTTCTATGAATATAGTTCTAAACTCATAAGGCGAATTTAAGTATCATGCTTCATATGATTACGATTTAAATGATACTGAAATAATATTTTTTCAACCTCACCAGTAGCCGAGTGATTAAGACCGCAAAACTAAAGTAATTCGAGCAAGGCTCGAAGCCAGGCGAATGGAGGGTTGAATTCTTGGTTCTCTCCATGTGTAATGTGAATGGAGTCAGTTTCACTTAGAAAGTCCTCCACGAAGGCGTTTCTTCTATTTATGCAGATAGGCCCTCGAGTGCTTTGCCGTATTCAAACAATCTAATCTTAGTACTTATGCTTCCAATCTACAAATCTTGTTATTTTCCGATGTTTTAATAATGAGATGATCACTGCAAATCCTAGCCTTCGAATCTCTAAAGAACAAAACTTTCTTTTTGTTGATCTTTTGAGATCCTGACTGTCGAAATGGAGATGCACCTCGTAGCTACAGGCTTATACTTGCTTCGCGCTTTTGAATAATATTGTTCTATCGATTCGCTATTTTATTTTTGATATCACACTGAAATAAGCCATTTTCAGTACAAAGGAAAAGAGTTTTAAAAACTATAACGCACTTAATTCTTTTATTCTTAAATTTCCTTGTATGCCCTAGTTCCTAGTGGCATAATAAATAATGAACTTCGAAAATCATTATGACCGTGTTGTTACATGCTTCATGTTTATCATGTAGTTATATGTCTTAACAACGTAGTTAAGTGTTTCCAGGTAGTTTTTAAGTTTCTTAGAATGAAAAATTAGATGTAAGGTTAATTTTGTGAAAATAGATTATTTTGCCATAAACTGAAAGCTTACGTAAGCACAAGATGTAAATTTTATACTGTTGCTTCAAAACAAAATTCTGACTAATGAAAATATCCGCACGGTGTAGTTCAGTCAAACTGATAAGGATATAACCATGTAGTTATGTATTTAATGTTTGAGTGTAATTATGTGCTTTAACAATGTAGTTAGTGTTTCCAGGTAGGAAGTTTCTCGAAATCGAAAATGGGGAGGAAAGGAGAATTTTGTGAAAATATAATTTTTGTCATAAACCGAAAGTTTATCCAAGCACATAATCTAAATTTTTATACTATTTCTTAAAAACAAAATTCTGATTAAAAACGATATTCGCACGATGTAGTTCAGTCAATCTAATAACGCTGTAACCATATAGTCATGTGTTTAATGTTTGCAGTTTAATTATGTGTTTTAACAATGTAGTTAAGTGTTTCCAGGTAGGACGTTTCTCGAAATGAGAAATGGGGGGAGGAGAATTTTGTGAAAACTCATTTTTTGTCATAAACGGAGAGCTTATGCAAGCACAAAATCTAAATTTTTATGTTGTTCTTTTAAAATGAAATTTCTGACTAATAAATTATTCTCAACATGTAGTTCAGTTAAACGCATAACGCTGTATAATATTACAAGAAATATTCAAGAAGAATTTCTCTGACTTAGATTGCATTTCACTAGCAGGTATTGAATGAAATCCAGCATTTCACGAGTAAGGTCAACAGTTAAACCGAAAGCAAAACTTAATCGTTTTGGTTGTTCTTATTTTCATAATGAGGGCAGCAACACGTTTTTTAGAAAAAAGAGAATTTAGAGAAACTTAATTAAAAATATTTCGCCCAAATTTATCCACCAAATTTTGAAAGCACAACGAATATTTTACTACTCGGGATGTTTTTGTTCTGCATAAATACTTAGATCTTATACTTAATAAACATTTTCATCCAGAGTTGGAATTGCTTTGTTCAGCATTTTATTTCTAAAGCAAAATTCGCAAATGCAAGTAGATATCTGGTATCAATATTTAAAGAATTAATAAGTGTTGCTACATTTTTTAAAAACTTTGGAGTGGTATTAAAGTCACTTAAGTATTTAAGAACATTCAGAAGTCATAATGCAACACATATATTAAGGAAATTCGAAGTGACTGAAAACCCCTTTCATTTAAATTTTCCAATTCCCCTCATGGCATCGGATCATTTGACCTCCAATGATCGGTATCCTTCTGCAAGTAAAAAATTAAGTTTGACAAGGAAATCACAGTGTATTGTGTAAACAAAAATTTAAACTCATTGATTAAAGAAAAAATATTTATTCATCAATATAAGTTTACGCGAAGTAAACGAAATCTGTTAGAACTGGGAAAGCGAAGACAGAAAGCCTATTGTTTAAACTGCTTTTAAACATACTCTTTTAATGGCCCTTTAGTTTTGTTTTCTTAAAAGCTCTTTGTGTTTGATCTTTTAAAAGTTCTTTATACTTAGCCATTTAAAGGCTTCTGTGTATTATTCTCAGTGTAATGGCCATTTGTAAGAAGCTTAACAATAGACAGAACATACACCAAGTGCTCTGGTTTGCGTGTTTTCCGAAATTAGATGTAAACATTAAAAATGGAATCAATAAATGGAAAAAAGTGACCATTTCGTGTGGTCAGAATGAGATGTGGCAATAATGTCGCTTCCGATTCTAGGGGGAAAAAATGGTGACATGAATTTTGGTCACGCAAAGTTTCAGACTTTGGTATATTCATGGGTAGAAAGAATTTGGTATGGAAGCAAAAAATTACGCTAATGGACCAACAAATCTCCCGCTTGTGGAACAATATTCTACGTAAACAAACTGCATTAACGAAAATATTTAATATTTTAATAACTCTTTGCAGTATAAGATAGTAAGTAACATACTCGTAGTTTCGGAATGACAGACATATGGATTGAGACATTTCGCATGTTTTAAATATTTTATTGCCGAATTTGTTCTTTTTATTAACTCCTCTAAACAGCTCTAGGTCATTAACCGTATATCCACCAAAATTATATTTTATGTTTTCTATACCATTGCAAATTAGTTAAAGGAAAAGTGCCAGAATTTTTAGTTAAAAATTACTACGTTTCCCGAATATAAGAATTTTTGTGAAATTTTTATATAAATTTTTAAATCCTTAATGAGGTTTTATTGCATTGAAAGGTATTTATTCAGCTCTAAATTGTGTTTTTTCCCTCAAGTAGGAGCAGACATAAAATGGATGCATCTTACAATAACAGAAACTTTCAAATTCTTAATTATTCGGAAATAATAGAATTTTTTTAAATTGCTAAATTCAGCGAAATTTTTCTTATTGCAGATTTTTCCGAGAAAAAATTATACAAGGGCGAGTCAAATGAAAGTGAGCCAATGCGAATATATGACAAACAGAGTACTTTATTTAAAGGTAGTCTCCATGAACCTTGAGACATTTATCCCATTGACAAATGAGCCGCGTGATCCCCGTCTCATAAAACTCCTTGGGCTGTCGATTCAAAAAGTCTGTAACCGACTCCTTCACGGCGTCGTCCGACACGAATCTGGTACCCTTGAGATGTTTTTTCAGTTTCCCGAAAATGTGAAAGTCGCATGGCGACAAATCTGGGCTGTATGGAGGATGTTGCAGCGTGTCCCACTTGAACTTTGCCAGTTGTGCCTTAACCACATCAGCGACGTGGGGACGAGCATTGTCGTGTAGCAAGATCACACCATTCGTCAATCTTCCAGGTCGTTTGTTCTTGATTGCGACACGCAGCTGATCCAGCGTTGCACAATATCGCGAACTATTGATAGTCTCTCCAGACGATCGAAAAAAAAAAAAGTCAATAGCACCTTTCCCGAGGAAATGACAGCCTTTGCTTTCTTCGGGGGTGGTGAATTCAAATGTTTCCACTGTAAGCTTTGCCGGCGTGTTTCAGGTTCGTAGTGGTGGCACCATGATTCGTCTCCGGTCACAATTGCAGACAAGAAGTCGTCACCCTCATTGTGATACCGGATGAGATGAGTCAAAGCAGCGCCAAACCTCTCCGTCTTCTGGCGGTCGTTCAAAATCTTGGGCATCCATTGAGCACACAAAAGCCGATAACCGAGATGATCATGAATTATGGTGTGAACCGAACCGTGATTGATGTTCACACGCTCTGCCAGTTCATCGATGCTTATCCTCCGTTCTTGTCTTATCAGCTCATCAACCAGTGCAATTGTGTCGGGGGTGATTGCAAGGTGGCTTTGGCCCGGTCTTGGATCGTCTTTGCAACTTTCACGTCTTTCTCTGAACCGTTTGCTCCAACGCTTCACAGTGGCCAATGCGATGCAATGTTCACCGTACACAGCAGTCATACGGCGACTATTTTCATGTTGGGAAACACCTTCAGCTGTCAAAAACCTGACCACACCACGCTGTTCCTCTTTTGGAGAGTCCATTATGTCACGCTACCGTCTTCAACCCAGTGTAAGAGCGCCTTAAAGAACTTTAACCTCACACTTTCGCGCCACTTTCGTAAGTGAAGGCTGTCTCTGTGCTACGCGCATGCGCCGCAGATGATGGACCGAACCATTCTTGCTGAGGAGGGGTTGGCTCACTTTCATTTGACTCGCCCTTATATTTTTAAGTTTCTAATTTAAGATCGAATACTTTAAATTGTAAAGATAAATTCGCATATTCTTTAAAATTTATGATAATTCCGAAGTAGCGAATGTTTTCAAATGGCTATTTTAAGTATTAGCATTTAAATTAATTTTCATTTAGCATTAAATAATATTATTTTTGTTAAGGCCCACTAGCAGTAGAGCGGTAAAGTCGCTGAACCTTGGTACTTCTGTCCGGGGTTCAAATCCCGGCGAACAGGCTGATTTCATGGGCGTTTGCGTTCTTTTCCTGCGTTTAACGTGTATACGATCCAGTTTTCCTTAGGAAGGTGTATGTGTGTGATTATGGCAAAGCCTCGAAGGCTATCTGCCTAAGGGGAGGGATGCGTTTGTGGAGGACTGGCTGGTAAGGGAAACTGGCTGGTATACACGTTACACATGGGAAAAACTACGAAAATACCCATGAAGCTAGCCCGTTCGCGGGATTCGAACCTCGGGCCGAACTACCAGTGTTCAGCTACTTTACCGCTCGGGCGCTGTTGGGCCCTCCACGAAGGTAACGTCCGCTTAGGCAGATAGCTCTCGAGAGCTTCGCCATTAGCTAAATAAACCAAATCAAACAATTGTTTTTGTTAATCATCGTTTGTTTTTCCCCAATAGCGGGTTCTAGCCCGAATTGTTAATCATAGTAAAGATTTTCTTAATTTATTTTTATCCCGAAATGATTTTTTTTTTCAAATTCCTAATTAAATGGCAATATTATTGTTAAAAATTGTTAATGTTAAAAAATATTTGCTAAATGCATTTTGATTTTTCATATAATTTGGTTTCTTATTAGAATCAAAATTTGATTTCGTTGATGTTACTGTTATTAAGAAGTGCATCTTAAAATTTATATCAGAATTTTAGAATTGAAAAACTCTCGATCCGACATCCGGTGTTTTATCCGGTATAAGGTACCGATGAAACGATGTCTTCTATCGTTTCATGCACGTAATAAACTACTCAAATCGGGATATCGTGTGAATCATTTTCAAGAAAGAAGGTTCTGTTCAACCGTCAAAAATATAGTCAAATCAAATGTACTCACGTTGCATTGATTACAATTGCTTTACCACATCGTTTTATATTTGTTCCAATGCAATATAAATAGGTTATTATTGCCACAAAATGCAATTATTGGTTTCAATTAGTACACAAAACCACATTCTGGCAAATTAAT
The DNA here is from genome assembly GCF_044657685.1 of Stegodyphus dumicola. Classification (NCBI taxonomy): domain Eukaryota; kingdom Metazoa; phylum Arthropoda; class Arachnida; order Araneae; family Eresidae; genus Stegodyphus; species Stegodyphus dumicola. The sequence goes on along the minus strand of NC_140773.1, from coordinate 221,684,912 downwards.
CCGTCTTATTAGAATATGCCTTCGAAATCGATTGACGCAAAGGAGCATCTAGAAGCATCCTATGGTAAGTGTTGCCATTGCGAGAAATATAAGATACCCCTTTGTGCAAATGGAATCTCAGAATTTTCCTTTTAGGAAAAGCATTAAAGCTCTCATTTTATGTTTCAGATTTAGTCAAAATGTTACTGATTAACAAACTGAGCAAAATTTAGAAGCAGTAAATGTACTTCTCAGCAATTTAAATATTCATTTAATTATTGATAATAATACATTTAACTGATATAAATTAAAACGCTTTTAATTTATTTTTATGAATATTAGTTACATTGTTGTGATTAATATGGACGCTTCTAAGTTCACTTCAAAATAGGGGAATTGATGTCCGGTTTAGCTTATGTGTATGGTCAGCCTCGATTCTATGGAAATGAAAGAGCTGATTTCGTAGCTAAAGATGCTTTAAATTTATCCACTGATATCAATATTGGCATTCCAAAGAGTTATCAGAAGTTTTTTAATTATAAGAAGCTTTTATCTAAGTAGAATGAAGAATATATTTCATCTTGTTATAAGGTTCCAACCTAGAATTTACAGCAATGTGTATGGAAACTTGAGAAATGGTAAGCGAATAATCGCTTTTAGCTCAGGAAACAGCAACGTAAACTCAAGAAGGGTTAATTACCCTTTCTTCCTCAAAATAAGTATTAACTGATGGCTCTTTCTCAGCACGTATAAAAAAGCCTCTACTTGAGCTTGAACTCAAGAATACTAAAAAATAACACTTAACTAAAACGATATAGCCGAAGCTATCAAAATTCGACAGGAACTGGCCCCTAAATGTTTGCCCCTAAAGGACGAAGCTATCAAGGGCCTGAAATACGACCGAGCGTAGTAATAGCTTATAGAGAATGTAGCCAAATGGCAAACGCGCGCTAGTCAGAATCTCTGGCCCTCTACCGAAGTGAGTGGAACTTCGACTTAAATACCGTTTCCTTTCTTTCATTTGCATAGACCGCGATTCTGAAAACACATTCTGGTAGGAAATTGTAAGCTGAAATTATGAGGGATAGGAAAGTAGTTTTAACTAAAGATAACTATTAAAAACTTAGGATAAACCTTACATTGTATTGCTGAAGGCACTAATAAGGTCTTTCCTTCTATTTACCATAGACTGCACTCCGAGTCTTTCCTTTTTATTAATTTTATTAAAGCACTTCAGCTTTTATCTGGTCACCTTAAATTTGCATGTTACCTGTTTTGTTTCAGTCTAAGATCAAATAATTTATGTGAGTGCTAAAAAAAAGTGCCTCAAGAGGCTGAACATTTAAAGTTTTCATGTCCTACATTCGATGGCCCTAGATTATGTTAGCAGAACGATTTGGAACGAAACCTTGGCATAACTTGGCCAGTAAACTTATCTGTTTTTATGAAGTCTAGACTGTTGTTTTCTGTTTTTATTCGTTTTATTTATGCATGTAATATGGAGTTTTAATTAACTTTCTTTTGTAAGCCTTTATATTATTTTATATATATTATAAATAAAATATATAATATTTTTATTATTTTTATTTATGTATATTGGTGGTGCACGGAGAGATTGTATATGTTCGAAATAAAAAAAAAGTTTTACATGTTATGTTGCTGCTATAAAATAATTATTTTCCTTTTTTAATTTTTATGTCGCTTTCATTTTTTTATTTTTGCTTAGTTTATAATTCTTATTATATTTATTCTTAACTGTTTAATTTTAATTTATGTTCATTTTTTAAGGATAAGATTTAACGTAATGTTTCTATTTTAAAATCTCTTATATATTTAGCTGACAGAAAATCTTTCACTAGTAAATTCGTTTGCGTGTACATCCATAAATTTGAGTTCTGGAAGGTCATTCAACAATAATAAAATCATTATTTAGCGTTTTTGATTTAGATTTTTTTTACTTTGTGATTTGCATGAAAATTTATAAAATCTGAAATGAGAATTAAAATTTATTTTCAATAAATAAAGCTAATAGTACTGTAGTGACACAGATGGGCTCAAATACAAGACTACTTCCAGCGTATGAGCTCCCATATTAATAACGTAATAATTCCATGATAGACATGGAACTGGCGAGATAGCAACGAGCTTTAAGTTAATTATGACTTCCAGATCAATTTGTACATAAAATTTAATTTACTTACACGTTTTGTTCGACGTACCTGGGTGATAACTTCTACTTTCGTAAAGGACAAATTTACTCGTTTTCATGAAATCACTGTAGTTTCTGGAGAATAAATCTTTGGGTTGGGGGCTTTTTATTCCTTAAAGGTCTACAACCGATCAAAAGAGTTAGGCCGGCATACATTCAGAAAATAGAAGCTATTTTCGAGATCAAAACATTTTCTTCTAAAATTGAACCTCTGTTACATGAAACAAGTGGCCGAGTTATTTAGGGCAGCTTCGTCTAGTTAAGATGAGTTACAATTTATCTCAAAACTGCGGGTGTTGAGATTCAGAGGATTTTTGCGCAATTTAAGCCCTGGCCAGCTCCATATATAAATTTGATAATGCATTAAATATTTTCTGCAACAGAGGTAATTAAATGCATTAAATACCAGATTTTTGTTGTAAAACTTTGTTTTCGTTAAAAATAAATGCTAATTGAGTAAACAAAACTTAGAGCAACTAAATGTGCTATATTTTTTGTTACTTTGTAGAGACATTAGGTTTTTTTGAAGCAGGAGGCATAAAACATTAGCAATGCCCTTGCCGGGACTCGAACCTAGACGTCTCAAAAAGGCGCTGAGTGTGCTAAGGCACCACCAAGACATGCTGGAAAAGGAACTGGCCAAAGGATTAGGGGACGTAGTCGCCAAATCTTGGTGGTGAAGAATCATCATTCACCATTGTACAGTCATTAGGATTTTTGAGACAGGAGACGGGAAAAATGAACAATGCCCTCGCCGGGACTCGAAACTTCTACCTCTTGAATACACGCCGAGGGTGTTAACCGTTACACCACGAAGGCATGCTGTAAGGAGGAAGAAAATACCTTATATACTCCCCCTTTTAAAGGGCGACTGAGGATTAGGGGACCTTATTGCCAAATCCTGGTGGTGAAGAATCATCATCCCCCACCTTTTTTAGTTCGGGTGCCATTTTACAATATATAGACCTTTTTTAGACAGGATACGTGAAAAATGAGCAATGTCCTTGTCGAAATTCGAAAGCTGGACCTCCCGGATACGCGCCGAGTATGCTAACAGTTACGCCATGAAGGCATGCTGGAAGGAGAAAAAATACCTTATAACACTATTAATAACAGTCCTAAAATTTCTTTGTATCAGTAGATGGGATAGCAAGTATCCTTTGTCAGTATACATGTTACAGCAATTAATTATATCTCATAGTTTCCATTTTTCATATAAACATTCAATCCAACTGTAGTTTTACAAGGTTTGACTCCACTCTTTTTCACCATTTCGTGTTCTTTGATTACCATTTAGCGTGACATCCTAAAACCCTTATACGAAAACCATTACGAGTAATGTTCTTCTTTGTAAATGATTTCCCTTTGCTTGGCTATAAAGTGAAAAAAAATCGGATAAAAAATACTGAATGTAATAATCCTTTTAATACTTCACAATTGCTTTTAAAAAATAGGAGCATATGTGAAATTTTACAAAAATTAGTGGCAGTAACTTTTAATAAAGAAATTTAAAAACATAGTTTTATAGCCATTTGCAGTAAAATTGTTGGAATAAATTTGATGCTTTACCAAACTGAATTTAAAACCGCGGGACTTTTACCTAAAAAACAAAGTTTATATTTCCTTATTACAAACTAGCCATTTATTTATTTAATGAATGTTTCACTCCTTATTCTTTTAATCAGCCGCAGTATGGCGCCTCGTAAATCCCAAACAGTAATTATTTTTGTCTCTTTCTATTAGATAACTTTTACAAAGATCAAGAAATTCGCTATGGTCTTTCGAGAAACATGTTTACGTATTGTTATGAAAACTTATGTTTTACCCAGCTCCAAATAAATTCCATAGTTAGTTGTCTTAACCTTTTCGCCCCTAAATACGAATCATACGTTACAATTACTGCTTGCTTCAGAGATAAAATATATAGGCACGTTTACAAATTATTTCGAACATCAAAGTGAACCATATCTTATAATACACTATATACTAAAATTTCAAATGCCTGGTGCTCTATATTTCTGAGTTCTCTAAAATGTTAAAATAAGTTAAAAGAAAGTTTTGAACGTTATCAGTGTATATGTGAACTGACAGGGACGAAAGAGTTAACAAAATTAGCCTAAACGTTTATTGATTTGACTATTCTCACTTTAAATGCTTTAAACGCTTTCTAAAGCAAATTGAATGTTTAAAACTTTCTAGTCACGTAAGAAAAAACATTGCTTTCAGAGGACTTGATTTTAGTTTAAAATCAGAGCAAAACTTTTGATAATAAGGTAGTTAAAAATTTCATTTAATGGAAAAATAATTAAAAGAAAAATATTTTAGTAATATAAAGTATACTTCTAAACTTTGGTTAATTTTTAAATACATTTTATAATGAATTCAGTTAACTTTTAGAGCTGTCCTTATGATTTCTTCGTAAATGCGTTTGACTATATAGTACATTCTGCACAATAAAAATGGGACAGTTTTATATCTTCGGTTCTACTGCTTGGCCGATGACGAAGTTTAACTTGCATTTTCTGCATTTCGAAAGCCCTATTTAGGATATATATTAGCTTTATATACATCACTGTTCTAAACTAATTATTTTGAGGCAAAATCGAAGGATATGCCAATCGTTTTTCCCCATTTCGATTCTACGACTCAAATTATGTCCAAATATTAAATTTTGTAAAATTTGAGAAGAAACTTACCGAAAAATTTAAAAATTTATCTTGGTGAATTTTTTCAGTTTGCGTCAAGAATAATTCACTTAGCGAAATTTTCACTTTTATAGTAACCAATTTGGCCTTTCCTTTTATTTTTTCACTGTGCACAATCGAAAAAAAAGGTGCATCGTTCATTCTTTCAAATACTTTTAACACAATGCGTAAAGCACATTTGGCGTTGTTGTCGCTTATTACAAAATATGGAAATTTTAAAACGCGCCAGTATAAAAATTCAGGTATATCTTGGGAAATATGAATAAAAATATTTTATGTTTTGCAGGTATTCCCAGAAATACATCTGCTTTAAGATGATGATAAAAATTTTACACATTATAATTCGAAACGTTTTTCTAAAGATTTATAAAAATGACTAAAAAATACAAATTTTAAAAACGATTTAAAAATATCTGCAAATTTTATTTTGATTGAACCTAAATTTTTATTGCGAAAAAAGTAATCAAGTAAGTTTCATAAAAGAAAAAGATAGATTAGTAATTATATGTGATATTAAATTAACATCGAGGAGCTAAAATTTGGAGAGCTAATTTTTTAAAAACTACTGGTGTCATTTTTACAGAACTTGGCACTTCGGCATAAATTATCGGTTCGTCATTACAGAGAACTTTGATTTTTGTTAAAAATACCTGTGTTAGAGGAATGCGATATATAAATCAATTATATATCCTAATTCGCTCTTTTGAGACATGAAAAAAGTAAAAGAAATTTCGTCCCGAAAAATAGGAAATACAGAACTATCTTTTTTTAGGGGGCAGAGGGTGCAAGGTGTACATAGTTTAACAAACTGAAGAATTTCGCAGTCTAAATTTCTGTCCAATAGAGAGCACAAAGGGTTCATTGCATAATTAGGGAGCCTATGAAATTGGAGAAATGTTACATACGTTATAACTACAACAACTAATGATACAGAAGAGAACTACTTAACATATGAACAGAATTAGACATTTTATAACGAAATAAATTACAACAAAAAAGTTATATTTTGTGCTTATCAAAGCTGCTAAGATTCTGCTGGATTGAGTAGCATAGTTACATGATGGAGTCAGACAATACATTAACGTAGAAAATACGTATACTAAAGCATGTATCTGTTAATTTACTCAGTGCGAAGTGCATTTATAGCATGATGATCAACTTTTCAACTTAGTTTCATTAAGTAGTTTTTAAGACACCTTAGTTAAATTAGTTTTCCATGGTATAAATTAAGAAATATGCTTTATCAATAAAAAAAGGTAATTTAATTTTTTAGATGTTATTAAAAATCAAAATGAACGGAAAACTTTTGAAAATCTTTAGTTTAGGTTAACTTAATTTTATTTGCGCTTTAGCAAATATAACAATATAAAAAGATAAATATTTCCTAAAACTTTATATTAAGAGGTTTTAGGAAATTAATAGAATGTATTAGATTATCATTAAATGGTAATCTAATATGATGTATTAGATTGCCATTATATTTATTAGATTACAATTAATTACTATTGGTACGAAAACTAGATAATAGAATGTGAAAAAGAAATAAAGAAAGCTCAATATTTCTAAACTTCCTTTACATGACAAATCACCATGTCTTCAAACTTTTCTCTTCTGTATCAATTCATTGTAAATTCACATCGATTATGTGTGATTTTGTAATTACTATTTTTAAACTTCAAAAACGCTAAACATACAATTAAGCTATCAATTACAATGTGCTAAAATACTGCAAAACATTTACCGTTTTATTTGTTTGGATGATGCTGTTGCGTTTTATTTGTTTGGATGTTACCGTTTTATTTGTTTGGAGATGCTGTTGAGCGCGTACGGGTTCGTAATAGGTTGAATGCACACAGATTCGATTATGAATTAATAAAATTTATTTCTATCAAAAGAAATACTTCAAATTTCTGGAATTCTCCGCAGGAATATTTGTACAAGTGTTCACAGTATCGCACAGCATAATCAGTAGTTACACTTCAAACTACTCAGAATGGTAAATACAATGCAATATGAAGCGCATTTAAAGAAAAAACTAACTCAGATATCTCAGTTCACGCGGAACTAAGAACTCGCAACAACAATAAGTAAGCAAATGACAGTTTTTGACCGGCCACCGAGATATTTCTAGTATTTTCTGCTTGTCGAAATTATTTGAAAGCAATACGAGGGCGGAATTACGATTACAGCTAACACGTGGTCAATTACATTTATTCAATTTCAATACATATACGATGATACAGCGACCGAACCAAATTTGACGGTTGAGTCGTCAAAACCCTTGTCAGCTCGGCGATATCTAGCCAAATTGCCGAGATACCCATTTACTCAATGTTAAATATACTTGCCTCTGTATTCCTACTTTTCCGGCATAGATTTCTCTTAAAATTTGTTTCGCGTTGCATTACATAGAAAAATGCACTAATTTCACTTATAATTCTACTGAAAGTATCTATCTAAGTACAATATTCGTAACAATATTATGTAGAAATAGCTTTAGGTTAATGTAATATTAGAAAAATGCAAAATGAATTTGAAGAAATATATAAATAGAAGCGGTGGGTATTAAAACTTTTTTGTTATATAATAAGAATCTTATAAAATAATGCTTCGCTATTGGTTTCACAATTTCTTACTTGACGCTGAAAGATGTGTTTTGATATATTTAGGTTTTCCATTTTGCTCCGAAGTGTAATACGATGAAATATCGACTCTCGCGCTTTCTTAAAAGCTCTATCTTCAGATTTGCCTTTGGAATATTTTTTATTGTTGTTATTGAACCCGGAAGAAAGTTTATAACTTAGTGTCACAAAAGAATGAACTCTTTCATTTACATTCCTGGCTACAAAGTGAAGTCATTGTTTCCATGGCAACAGTAATAAATGTCAAGCAAATACAAATTGAAAGCTACACGCTGCGTCAATTTTTATCGAAATAGTTACTATAAAGTGTGGTATCGTATTTCTCTTTTTCAGTCACCCCAGTATACAGTTTCGAAATTTGAATCTAAAATGCCTACTATATACAACAAATAGAATCAGTCAAAGCTTAAACAGAAGACTATAAATCTAGATTTTAGAAAGGAACGGAATTAAAAATTTTTGTAAAAATTATCACTTAGATACTTTTTAAATCGCATGATAAATCGCATTATAAATTACATCAATTACAAATACCATTAAACTATTCTATGAAGACATAAATTATTAAAATTTAATGCATAATCGCTAGATTAAATTAGCAATGCATATTTTTTAATTAAAAAATAAATGAAAGATCATATATCAAATAAAATGACAACCCTTCTGAAAACTGGCAATTTCTCAAGACACGGAAAATAAATAATGTCAGAGAGTATATAGGATGAAGGTAAGGTAACATAAAATAAAGGATCTAAAAATAACTGAAATTTATAGAAGTTCTCTATCTTTAGTTCTTTTATCGAATGCGTGTAAATAATCATCTCTCGCTTTAAGCACTTAGAAGCGACGAAACTTTGGTTTATCAAAATTTGGAATTATTTGGATGGCATCACAAGTGATGTTCCGTTTAGCAGCAAAAGCAGATTTTAATTATTATGCGCATGTAAAAGATTTGAAGTTCTAAATTACGATTAAAGGAGAGAACTCCTAAAGCAATGCATGTATAATACAAACTGCGAACTTCAACTTATAAGACTAGAATATCTGATACAAATCATGCTGATTTTTTTCAGCCGATTTTCATTTGTTTCCTTCCTTAAAATCGAAGTGCATCGATAGAGGTTTAAACATTTTATGATATCAATTTTGACAAATCATCATAAGGAAAATTCAAAGAAAAACTCCAGCATTGCGTACAGAAGCATTCTCAAAAATAAAAAATTAAAAAAGGCATTTCTGCACCGAAAGTGACTGTTTTGAACGAACTAGAGCAAAGCTTGTCTTCCTATTTACTGATTTTCTAAAGCAAAAATTTTCACGTAATTATATGAAGTTATTGTGCTTAATTATACACGATGCTTCAGCAAATCGGTTACAAATTTTCAGGAGAAATGGAGCATACCTAGACGATGGAAAAGCACATAGTAATTACATGGTCAGAAACGCTTTCCTGGCGCGGTAGTAACGACTCAAAACACAAAGAAAAGAAGGACACGAACAGGGTTTGAATATATGTTTATTATGTTTAGTGCAGTGTCGAAACCAAGAAATAAGAACAAATCAGATGATCGTTCGCGTTCGAAACGTATACTCAACATGAGATTGGTGGGGTTGGTTCGGTACATTCGCCAGCAAAGACTGCCAGACCTTGCTTGCATTGACTACTTCCTCTGGGGGTACTTCAAGACATTGGTGTACGAAACCACCGTTAGAAATGCTGAGGAACTTGTTGCACGTATCGTGGCAGCTTTTGTAGAAGTCCGGAACATGGCCGATATTATTCAGAACATTAGATCTTCACGCGCCAGAGATGTGAGGCCTGCATAATAGTCTAAGGTTGTAATTTCGAACACCTTCTTTGAATCTTTCAAATGGATTTGCACCATTTGCGGTTTTGCAGCTGAGGATGGTGGTTCGGTAAAACCATCGAAACTAGTCCTGTGAAAATTTTGTAAATATAACGCTTATTTTTGTTGCAATAACAATTGCAATAGTAATCTCTTCGGAATCTCGTTTAAATCTACTTTACAATTCGTTTTGGACAAAGGAATCTTTTATTCTGTACGTACGTACAGATGTCACGCAAAAATCTCATTCAAATGGATTGGAGAGCGGTCAAATGGAAATTTTCGTTGAAATACGATTCCCGAAAGTTTTCGCGATTTTCCCAAAATTTTCGAAAACGAAGAAAAGCTTTCACAGTACTAAACATTTTAATGCATAAAAAACAGGAATTTTTTAAATCGTTTCGTGGTTAAAAATGCTGGATATGAATTAAATTTTGTATTTCTTCAAATCTTAAAAAAAGTTATGTAACGTAATATATATGAATAAGAAAATATAAAAATACTTCTTATTTATACTCTCGAAAGTTTATTGCTACCTATAATTAAAAGTATACTATTTTCTGAATGGAGATTTTTCTTTTTTAAAAAATATATTTAAAGAAAACTCAATCATTATTTTAAATTTTTAGTTATAAATAACAGTAATGTAATTACGAGTAATTACAATTACTTCTCTTTTATTTCTGTTCTTTCTTTCTTAAATTCTGTGAGAACCCAGAAAATAAAATAGATAATTTTCATTCCAGTTTATTCATAACACGATTACAACTGTTAATTTAGTATATTTTCGGAACTACCATTGGTAATTTCCATTCAGTGAAGCATTTTAATCTATATTTTATTCCTAAACGTTCTGGAAGCCATATCTTTACCTTATTCATTCCTTTTATTTGCTATTCAAGGTTGTTTAACTTTTGATTTCTGTAATAATCTGTTATTCATTTCAGAACCAAGTAATAATCTGTTATTCATTTTAGCCCCAAACGGGCGTTTTTTTTTTTTTTTTTTTTTTTAACATTTCGTGTGTTACCTTTATTTATTAAATATGTTCTTCGCACTTAAACCATAAAATTCAATTCAATATCAATATTGCGAAATATTTTTTTAAATTAGTATATCTTTAGAATCTCCGATACACAGTCTCGCGTGCTGGAAATAAAAGTGCAGTGTTGCAATTGCTCGCTTTGAAATCGTTGTGTTTGTTAATCAAAAATTCGTTGAAGGTGTCCCAAATCTGAAATCAAATTGATAAAATAATAAATCAAATTTTAAATTAGGTCTTCCATATGCCCTTATTCGGGTGGAGACGTACGTTATTCAAAAATGGATGTCTCTAAGTACCGTTGTTTTATCACAATGCGAGAAACATACATACATTTATGCATATTCTTCATTATTATTTGATTTCTTTAAATATCCTACATGGCGATCATATTTGGTGGCAACAATTTAGAAAGTGACTCGCCGTTTATAGTGAATCGACTCAAAATGCTGAAACGAAGTTAATAGCCCTTCTGGGCAAATTGCCCCTTTGGATTAACGATTTTAAAGCTTTTAGATTTTATGTTGTTTCTTCTCTTCCTCCTGATTCTGACGAAGACAAACGAGGTCCAAATGACCGTTAACTCTAATAAAGTCGAACGGAAGGAGGGGATATTCTATAAACATCTTCCCTAGAGAGATCCAAATAGACCAAAATTATGTTCTCGGCACTTGGTGCACGTGGAAAAGATTTTCATGACCTCCTTGAAAGAAAGTGTGGAGCGTTACGGGTTTAGCCTTGAAATTTCAAAATTCCTCAAAATGTCATGAATAAGTGATATTTTCTTGATTTTAATTAAAAAATGATTCTTTCATTTTATACCTTGATTCCTTTTCTTCCAATATACATCCAAACTGAAATCAGATACATTAAAAGCTAGCATAAATTTTCGTGTATAATGAATGTGGAAGGCAACCTTCCGTACGGAATTTTCCGGCCTTAACGCTGAGAGGGTTAATGTGTCTGCTAGCAACACGTGAGAGCTCAATCTGGGAGCTCCTATCGCATTAAAGGTTTAGAGTCCAACCAGTCTTGTTAGCCAGTGATAGGTGGGGGGGGCAAAAGCCATATAACCATGATTTGTGACTTTTCGAAGGTAATACTGTAGATACATTAGGTTAATTTTGGAAGCCTGAGAGACAAAACATTAGCAACTGCCTTCGCCGGGAATCGAACCACGGACCTCTGGAATACCGGGCCAGCGTGCAGAACCACTATACCACGAAGGCACGCTAGGAAAGTGGGAGAAATTCCTTATAATACTTCTTGATAGGTAACGCGGAAGAGAAGGGTCTACAGCCCTCTTTTGCTAATCTGTCCGCCATTTAGTTGTCGCAATTTGTTTTATTGTCAATGTCAGAATTTGCAAAACTTTAGATATTTTTTATCAAAAAACTCACCGATTTCAAAAAAACATTTTTATCTCCAGCGCTCGAGACTATCGGAAATTCTAAAAATATGTTTTTTTAAATATTTTTAGCCCAAAGTGGCCTGAGTCCAAATGCTCTTAAAACGTGTCCTCCTTGAAAATGAAAATAACTGCCCGTACTTGTAACGAACGTCTACCGTACTAGGGCTCCTAAAGCTGCAATAAAATATGACTTCGAAACCTCTGAAGAAAGAATCACCAGGGACGGACTGGATAAGACCGTTAAACACGACTAGCTAAATTCGTGTTATAATTAGTGACGTAGTAAATCCATTGATTTTCATTACTAAGAAACCATTGAATTTTTAGTTATCATCTTAATATTTATTTAAATATACTGATTAGTTTAGTTAAAATCAATCCTGCTCTGTCCCTTTCGATTTTTTATTCAAAACGCTTTCCCTGCATGAGAATATTCGAAATAATTTGTGAAAAAGAAAAAAGGTTTGTTGGCGGGCAAGCAACAATGGATGAATTTTAAATGGTATTTTTTTTTAGCCTGATTGTTGTTAATCTTACTAGAGTTATTTTGTGTGTGGGCGAGCTACCCTGTTATATATATTATACTCATTTGAAGAAGCTGCGATGTAAATAGTTTATTTCTGAGTACTGAGAAAAGTTCGTTATAATCACAAATAAGTGCTCATTCAAAAAACACTGTATATATATTTTAGCAGATTTAGTTTTATTGTGAAAAATTATATTATAGAAGCATTTTACAGTCTTTTAGTTTGCTTATTTGTTTGTTAGGTAGATTTTTCTGCAGCAGAACCTACAAGTTCATCCAGGGATAAACAAATAGTAAAATATATGATAAAGGTAGCAATTTTAGTCACGATATGTATTATGTAACTACCAGATATAGTTGCATAAAGGTTACATTTATTTTAGTTGACATAAATTAATCTTCCTTGCATAAATTGAGTCGATATACAAGGCACTTATAAATGAATGTCGCGGTTTTAAAAATTAAGAATAAGTCGCTATATTACTCTAGCTGGTCATACCTTACAGAATAGGCAGGGGCAACTATCCAAGTTTTTGATACATTAATTACAGTCTTTCAGTATGTGCACCCTTATACAGCAGTCACACGACACACATCTACACAGCAGTCAAATTCTTCCTACACTCGGTGTAGCATGTCGGTCGTAACGGTCTGCTGTCATGTCGGCCGTGACGACAGTGCATGCTTTTATCCGACCACAAACTTCCTCAAGGAACACTGGCGTTGGCGGTACATAAACTTGATATTTAACAACACTCCAAAGAAAAGAATGCATGGTATTAAATCCGGAGAACGGGGTGGCCAAATGAGAAAAGAATCTGGACGGAGCTTCAAAAAGTTTCAAAATGTAACCATCCTAATTGGTGTTCAGATGGAATATCAGCCAGTTTCCAACATGTCTAGCAATGACCATCATAGTTTCTTGTTCGAAAAAAAAATTAGATTTGTAATTTGTCGTGGGGCACCACAGAGAAAACGTGCACAAAACTCCCGCTGCATTTAAACTACAGATCTAGACATCTCAAAACGGAGCACGCAGAAAGAGCTTTATGTGTTCCGGCGCCATCTTGAAACTGCCACCGCTGCTGCTGCTCAATAAACATGACAAGTAAACAGCAGGTAGCAGATGAGAATCTTGGAAAGTTACAAATATTTACTGTGTGGGGTTTACACGAGGAATGTAATACGCCGATTTCTTATTAATTTTTAAAACCGCATCATTCATTTATAAACACCTTGTTTAATTCAAAAGACGAAAACTGATGACATTGTGATCTGTCTTCTTCGCATCAAGTTCGTTAGTGCTAAATTAAATGTTCTGAACCTGATCTAAAGTCTATCATGCCGTTATCTTGCATCAAACGGCAAGAAAATTAAAACAGTTCTTATTTGGATTCAAATGGGCTGAGCAAAGCAGAAAGGAACACGGCGCTGTAAATCTAGGAAACCAACACTGAAACTTGAAATAGGAAACCAACACTGAAACTTGAAATAGGAAACAGTTTTCGAACTTTGTAAACGTTGGAAAGAACTGGACTAAAATTAATGTAATTAGCTTATAAGGTTATTTCTCCCGCCTTCTTAGCATGCCTTCATAGTGTAGTGCTCAGCACGCTGAGCGCGTATTCCAGAGGTCCGTGGTTCGATTCCCAGCGAAGGTGTTGCTCATTTTTCAAGTCTCCTGATTCCAAAAAAATACCTAATATCTGTACAACCTAAAGAAGATAAAATTTAGTTATTAGTTAAAATTCTTAAGAACATTCAATTCTTCTAAATAAATTTTGAAAAGCCAACGTCCGAACTGCCTTTAAGTGAACAAGTATAATCGACAGGTTTTTTTATTTCTTTTTCCAAGCGTAAAATTTGTGTTCTTTGAAGCTATATTTTTTACGATGTTATCGTTTGTCTGATATATGCCAAACCACTTTAGCATAGTACGAAGATCCAAATAGTTAACGTCAGAAATGAGCTTTTTAAGAATCGAATCGACTAATACATTATTCAAAATCTTTATAAATCCAAATTTCGTTTCAAAAAGTCTAGACAAATTTATTTTTCATAATAATCTTCGAAATTGCTTTATGATTCGATTGTATAATTTCATATAATAAGCAATCAGAAATTTTCATTTATAAGATTCCTCTGCTTGGTTGCCAAGTAAATTTAACAGTCCGCATTTTTAGACGGGCTTTGCCCAGTCAATAGTGACTTCCTGCATAAAATGGCACGGCAATAATTTAGTCATGTGAGTTGGCCAATATCGATTCTCCTGAAATCTCTAATATTTGAACATCGATTTTGCGTTGTTTTCGTGGACTATTTTCTGGAAGAAGACAAACGATCTGGCTTAGAGCAGTGAATGATTAATTAGTCTAGCAGCCGTTAGAATCGGGGACAAGATGTCCAGAAATAAAAGCTAAAGCTTATGGTTATAATACTACGAGTAATCTTTTTATCAAAGCTTCTATTTTTCTTAAGAACAGATGACTTCTTGGTGAAGATGTTGATGCCTTTAATTTTGAGGGTCTTATCTCACCTGTCAAGACGTCTAAACAAATTAGCGGTTAATCTAGTTATATAGTTAGTTATATAGTAATTAGCGGTTATAGATGCTTTGAAATTTCGAATTTGGCTTAAGTTTCAAATTCGGGATCGCTATGATCATGAAATTGCGGTATAATGCATTTTAAGATAATAAATTTATGGACGATTTAAGCTATATACTCTTCATTCCTGATCAGTAAACTCGGTAAGTACACTAAAGGATCTGAATTGGTAAAGGACCTCTAGACGGTTATCGAGAAAGAAAGCTATAGACATTATTTTCTCATTTATTAATTCTGTGCATGTTCTTGCACTTAAGATTTCCTTAATATAAAAGATTTTGTGTACGCCATCTCAATGGTATAATAACGAGAAGTATCTTTTTAAAAAAATTGTATGACCATGTGATTTTTACTGCGAAAACGTAAAAAATTCATTAGACTTCATTACTTCCTTGTGAAGTAAAAGAATTATTGTAATCACGAAGAATTCCGGGTATCATATTTCAACGAAAATATTCAATTGGACCGCTCTCGAATGCAATTTCACGATGTTTTTGCGTGACTTCTGTACGTAAGAACAAAATAAAGGACTATTTTTCCCCAAACGGATTATAAAACTGAATTAAAATGGATTCAGAAGATAATTTTTGGTGGCGTCTGTGAGTACGTATGTATCTGTGAGTACGTATGATGTGAGTATGTATGTATCTTGCATAACTCCAAAATGATTAGCCTCAGAACGTTGAAATTTTGTATGTTTGACTTCTATAAATGTAGATCTGCACCTCCCTTTTTAGTTGCAATCAGCAGCACCAAAAGTATATAAATATTTTGTATATATATATATATCCACTTTCTTCCTCGGCTCAGTGAGCTTAGTTTCTTTATTCTTATATGATTGTAAATTGTGCATTTTTGTTTTTACAAATTATGTTAAAAATATAAATACAATAAATGTTAAAAATATAATAAATATAAATAATTACAAAATATGTTTTTCTTATCTTCCAGTTAAGGCTTTTATGCCTTTAGTTAATCTGCATGCAATAGTTGTGTAGAGATATTAGGATTTTTTTTTCTGAAAATCCTAATGTCTTGAGTAAAGAAGAAGAGCAAGAGAGAATGAAAGCAAGAGAAGATTGAAAAATTAGCAACGCCTTAGCCGGGAATCGAACCACGGATCTCGGTCCAGCGAGCAGAACCACTACACCACGAAGTGACGCTGGGAAGGCAGGAGAAATACCTTATATACTCCCCTTTTTAAAGGGAGACTGGATTTTTAGGGGACCCAATCGCCAAATCCTGGGTGAGGAGAATCATCATCCAACACCATTTTAGTTCGGGCGCCACTGTAGAGACATTAGAATTTTTTAAAGAGCGACTGAAAAATTAGCAACCCTTTCGCCAGCAGTCGAACCACGGACCTCTGGAATACCGTCCCAGCGTGCAGAACCACAGGCACACTAGGAAGGCTGGGAGAATACCTTATAGTTGTAGCATCATTAACAGTTTAAAAGTTGTTTAAGTGCAGCTAAGCTTAATATATTTAGCATTGTAGCCATATTTTTTTTACATTTGAAACTTAGTATGATAGTGAGTTAAGTCAGTTTCTGTACTTTTGCGGAGTGGGACCAAAAGTAAACGTTTTGTTGCACCGAAAATCAGCCTTGTTGCCCGCTGGCCGAATTGCTTGTTTTCGCGTAGAAACTGTAAAAAAAAAAAATTTTTTTTTTTAATTTGTTTTAGCTGTATTTGGAGTTTTATATTCTTCTATATTTCTCAATTTTTAGTAAAGATATTTTGATGTTTCATGTATTTTTGCTTTGCCGCGAAGTGAGAAGTGAACTATTTGAATGAGAAGTGTATCCCTAATGAAATTCGAGGAAATAAATTTAAATGAAATGCAGGAAAAAATTAGTGCAATTTAATATTCCGTACAAGGAAGTCATGTGCTGTACACAACAGAGTTTTAATCTTTTATTACTAAGATAATCATCAGGGAAATAATGGTTAATGTCGCTAAGCAATGGTTGTTTGATCCTGGATTAAAATCTCGATGAACGAGCTGATTGTTTACGAATTTTTGTGGTCATGTAGCACAACAATACGAGCCTTAGTAAGTCCTTCATAAAGATATCCTTTCCTAAAGCAGATAGTGTATTTTGCCTAATCTATTAAATCCAGTAGATTGCGATAGTCATTATGCTTTTAAAATTTAAAAGCACATGGCCTAACGCTGTACAACGGTAAGAATAAAATTGTTCGCGTAATTTTTTTTATATTTATTACATCTTAATTTCAAGACTTTTTAAAGCATTTTAACTTGTAACTGGCCTCTTGATATTTTTATTAAGCTTATTTCATCGATAATGGCCGGATGGAACAATTTAAATTTTTACCCACTAATTGAAATCATAATAAAACCTTGCATAAATATCTCGATAGCTTTTTAAATATTAGAGCAAGAAAGACGCTATAGATTAAATCAGCTCCGTACTTCTTGGCTTTTTTCTCTTTAACATTTTAACATTTCAAATTTCGTGCTTTTCTTAAAAGTTTAGTGTACAAACTTCAACCATTATTTATCAAAGTTTTTAATGTCCCTTTATTCATGTATTTTTCGTAATTACCTACCATTATTGAGATGCCAGGCTCCTTGAAATTATTACATTTCCGTCATTACTTTTAACTATCTTGCATTTTTCTCTTGATTTGACGTAAAGACTTTGATATATAATATTGTTAATCGCGATTTGATATAAAGTATTCGGTCATTTTTGGGGGGGAGGGGACGCAGCCGAGTTGATGGCTCCCTTGCTTTTCGTTGGATCGGCCGGTCCTCCTTTTTGTCATATGGCCGGCTTACGCCGGTTAAGTGGACTGGGGGCTGAGCCCGTTAATAATAATAATAATAATAATAAAATTTAAAAAAAAACTGTAAAGCTTTCCGATTTTATGTTACGCCCAAAGGGGCGTTTTATAAAGTTTTGTGTGTTAAAGTATTAAATATCATGTTCTTCACACATAAACCATAAAATTCTATTTAACAGCTATATCACAAAATATTTAAAATAACATATCTTTAGAATTTCTGATACACAGTCTCGCGTACTGGAGATAATTTTTTCCCGTACAGTGTTGCCATTACTCGGTTTGAAATCGTTGTGTTTGTTAATCAAAAATTCTTTAGTGTTTGACAGAATATGAAATAGATAATAAAACAAATTCCAAATTTGGACTTCCAGATGCCCATATTCGAATGGGGAACTATATTCAAAATCTGATGTCTCTAGGAACCGCTATTTTTCACAGTGCGAGAAACATACATTCATGCAGATCCTTCATTATTTAATTTCTTTAAATATAATGCAGGACTTTAATATTTGGTTGCAAAAATGTCAAAAGTGAACCGAGATTTATACCGATGCAAAATGCCAATACGAAATTAATAGCCCTTCTGGGCAAATTGCCGTTTGGACTAATAATAATAATAATAACGATAACTTCCTAATAACGGTATAGCTAAACTTTATAAGATGAACTTATAAATCAGACAAAAATTATTCCAAAGAGCTTCTATCTAAGTAGCACTTATTTTGACGCATTAGACCAACGAAAATAATCAGTCTACCATGTCTTTTAAATATAAAATCACAGCGACTCTAATTAGTTTCCCTTACCATGCATAATAACGTAATGTTTTCCGAAAATTGTATTGTATGTTGTTACAATGTAGTTTTAATTAATCTAGCTCTCTAGTTCTAGAGGTTGTGGTATGGAAAAGAATAAAATACCTTTGTATTCCTATTCTCAAAGTGCTCTCCATCAAAGTAGAGATGAAGCTTTAGCGGTTACTCTCGTGTATTAAATATATAATTAAATGAACTGCGTTAAGTAACTGTTAGGTTCTTATTTTAATAGTGAAGAAACAAACTGATATATTATTTTGCTCCATTTTATCTGATTGAAACCACTCCAAGAGTATTCAATAATACAATTGCTTCAAGAGAAGCAAAAGTACTCGTCTTATAGAGTAGTTGGTAGCTTTTCACAGAAATCTGATGCGGACATTACATGATTTCTTTGTACGGAATATTAAATTATACGCATTAAATCCTGCACTTCATTTAAACTAATTTCCTCGAATTTCATTACAGATATATTTCTTATTCAATTAATTCAATTCTCACAAGGCGGTAACACCTAAAATATCTTCATTAAATTTTGAAAAGTATAGAAAAGCATAAAACACCAAATACAGTTAAGACGATTTAAAAAGCAATTTTTACAATTAAATTAGAGTTTCCACGCAAAAACAAGCAATAGGTCCAGCTCGCAAGGAGGCAGATTTTTCGATGCACAAAACTGAAAGTTTACTTTTGTTCCCGCTTGGCAAAAAGACACTGAAGGTGTAGAAGCTTACTGACTTATTCTGCTAAGTTTCAAATGTAAATAAACATGGCTGCTATGGTAAAAAAATAGGTTTAGCCGCACTTAAGCAACTTTTAAACTATTGATAATTCTACAACTATTGCATTATTACGTAAAGGCATAAAATCTTTAACCGAAAGATAAGAGCAACATATTTCAATCATTTCTAAAGAAAAAAATTCACAATATACTAGTATAAAAGAATAAAAAACTGAACTTATCGAACCGTGTAATAGAGTGGATGTGTTTATATATATTTGGTGTTTCCGATTGCAACCAAAAAGAGAGGTGCACAAGTGCATGTTATAGCAGTCGTATATACAAATTTCAACGTTCTGAGGCTACCCGTTTTCGAGCTGTGCGAGATACATACATACATCCATACGTACGTACGTACAGACGTCACTAAAATATCTCTTCTGAACCTATTTTAAATCAAATTTATAATCCGTTTGAGGAAAAGGAATCCTTTATTTTGTCCTTGCGTACAGACTGTTAGCGGATGGAAAGTAGACTCAAACGTTCGTTACTGCGTTTATTAGACTGTGTGAAGAACAAGTTCGTACAATAGATATACAAGTAATTCGGCGCTCGCAGGCGCCCTCTTGCAGGGAACAAAATCAAAATTTACATAAGGCGCGAACATGCCGCCCACCTTGAAATACTATTTCAACATTTAGTGGTTAAATTTCAGTAAATTTAAAACACAATACAATATTAAAATTATGATATAATACTTAATTTATAATACATGAATTAAAACTCAAATTGGTAATGGACACAATTTTGTAATATTTCTTTTAACCATGCCATCTGAAGTCTTAATAGTCACAACCCTAACAATATTATCAAGACCAGGATGTAACTGAGTAATTCTACCCATTTTCCATTTAGTTGGAGGTAAGTTATCCTCCTTTATGAGACACAGATCATTAACTTGAAGATTTTTAGTTGGCAAAAGCCATTTTGGTCTTTGTTGTAATCGACACAGATATTCTTTGTGCCAACGTTTCCAAAATTGTTGAACCATTTTTTGAATATGTTGCCATCTGGTGAGATGGGAAACTTCAATGTAATTTGGTTCAGGAATGCTTGTTAATGATCTACCAATAAGAAAATGACCAGGCGTTAATGCTGACAAGTCATTTGGATCATTAGACAAACTTGTTAAAGGTCGCGAATTAAGACAAGCTTCTATTTGTGTGAGAAATGTTTCAAATTCTTCATATGTCAATCTCGCCTCACCAACTACTCGTTTTAAATGGTATTTTGTTGATTTTATGCCAGCTTCCCAGAGTCCACCCATATGTGGCGCACCTGGAACGTTTAGATGCCATTTAATGCCATTATCAACCAAATATCTGCTAACATTTTGGTTATAAGTTGCAGACCTAGCAAGCCTTTCAAATTCCATCAGTTTGCGTTTTGCTCCAACAAAATTGGAACCACAATCGCTATATATATCACTGCTTTTGCCTCTGCGGGAAATGAACCTCTTAAGAGCTGCAATAAAAGCATCTGTTGAAAGATCAGTCACTAATTCTAGGTGAATAGCTCTTGTCGTAAAACAAACAAATAGAGCTATATATGCCTTGAATGACTTAGAGCCTCGACCCTTATTTGCTTTAATTTGAAAAGGACCTGCGTAATCCACTCCACAGCGCAAAAACGCAGGAGCAGGCGAAACGCGACTAGACGGCAAATCGCTCATCAATTGATTAATGACAGATGCTCTAATTTTGCAACACCTTATACATTTCCTAACAATCTCTGATAACAGCTCTACCATTTATGATCCAATATTGTTCTTGAATGCAAGATTGCATAAGTTGTGGACCTGCATGCAAAAGTCTTTCATGGTAATGTCTACGACTGGAGATGAGTTATAATGTGCCTTTTTGGCAGCAAAATGGGATGCTTAAAACCATATGCAAGGTTTGCCTGTCGCAAGCGACCGCCCACCCTGAGAATACCTGAATTATCTAAAAATGAATTTAAAGATAAAATTTTGCTTGTACAGGATAATGATTGTTTTCTGTTTAAAGGGCTGATTTCATTCTTAAATTCAACATATTGAACTATTTTAATTAACACATGCATAGCTTTAGTTAACTCACTAGTTTTTAAAAATCCATTTACCTCCTCTCCTGAATTTCTATAGTTATTTACAAACCTCAGACATAATGCTATAACACGTTTAAGTTTGGTGAGAGAGGAATATTTATAAAATAAATCATGAACGTCTTCAAGTGACTGACAGCAGTTGTTGACTGTAAAGTCCATCTTTGCTCGGACACAGAATCATTCAGTAGTGGTGCAGATGATGCTGGCTGAAAAGGAAATAAATCATGCAATAAATCTGGATTACGCAACCACAATGAAGCAACCAGTGCGTATGATGACACACCACGAGTTGCAAGATCAGCAGGATTAGCATTTCCACTCACATGATGCCACTGGACAGGAGAGGATAAAGTCTGGATTTTTGCTACTCTGTTGGCGACGAAGGTCTTCCATCGGCTTGCATGAGATCTTATCCAGGCTAATACAATAGTGGAATCAGTATGAAAATAAATTTGCGATATAGGAGTATTTAAAGCCCTACAGGTGAAATCCATTAATTTAGTCAACAGTAATGCTCCACAAAGTTCCAATCGGGGAAGTGATATGGTTTTTAGTGGTGCAACTCTTGTTTTGGCTATCACTAACTGAACATTAATTTGTCCAGCATCTAGCACAGAACGATAATAAATTGCAGCGGCGTAGGCCTTCTCTGAGGCGTCAGAAAACCCGTGCAGTTAAAACTGGTTATCTGATTCAATCAACAAGAATCGTGAAATTTTGATACTTTTAATGAATAACAAATCTTCTGTAAGTTGTTTCCACTCACATTCAATATCTGGAGGAACCTTTTCATACCACTGAAACTGATGTTTCCACAATCTTTGCATAATCAATTTATACCGAACCGTGATCGGTGCCAACCATCCAAGAGGGTCAAAGGTCTTTGCGATTATTGAAAGTAATGTTCGTTTGGTTAAGACTTCAGGATATGATGAATTGACTTTGAATAAAAACATATCTGAAGCTGGATGCCACAGGATACCTAACGTTTTTACAGTATCATCATTGTCTATGTTCAAAGAAACATTTGATAAGCACAAATCTGGATTAATTGAATTCAAGACTTCTTTGCTGTTAGAAGCCCATTTTCTTAGAATAAATCCTGCACGTGACAACATCTGATTCAATTGCATTTGTAATTCTATAGCTTCAGTAACTGAATTGGCTCCGGACATCAAATCATCAACGTAGAAGTCCCTAAGACATGTCTTGGAAGCCAAAGGAAAACTAGTTGCTTCATCTATGGCTAACTGCTGTAAACATCTTACCGCAAGGTACGAAGCTGATGCAGTACCGTAAGCAATCCTAGTTAATCGAAAATCCTGAATTGGTTTATAAAGTGAATCGCGCCAGACTAATCTCTGAAAGTCTGCATCTTTTAGTATAATTTGTCTGTACATTTTCTCTATATCTGCAGTTATAGCTGTTCTGTGAATTCTGAAACGAATAATTAATGTTGTCAGATCAGTCTGCAACTGTGGACCAACCATCAATTTCTCATTAAGAGAAATACCGCTAGAAGATTTTGCAGAACCATCAAATACGACTCGAAATTTATCACCATTTTTATCTGGAACTGAATGGTGCAGAAGGTAAAAACTAGAATTAGCTGGAATATCAATTTCATTTTCTGGAATCAATTCCATATGACCAAGTTGTTGATAGTCCTCCATAAATTTGTGATATTGACTGGAAAGAGATTTATTCTTAATAAATTGACGTTCAATGCTTTGTAAACGATGTACAGCAACATCCCTTGATGACACAAGTTCATTTCCCGATCTACGAAATGGAAACTTAACAACAAATCTACCTGTTGAATCACGAGAAAAATTCCGCTTGAAATGATTTTCACATTCAATTTCCTATTCTGTGTAATGCTTTATCTCCGAAATTTCTTCCAATTTCCAAAATTTTTCAAGCTGGAGCTGAACATTGGTACAACTAGCATGATTCGATACAATTGTCTGCGATACACTTTTAGTCTTTCCGATAATGACCCAGCCGAATATTGATTCCAAGGCTGTTAAGGAATGACCCGGAACAGTTAAACGTCCATGAAGCATTATCTCGCCAAATACATCTGCGCCCAAAAGAATATCTATTGGGCCAGGCTGGAAACAATTTGTATCTGCCAACCACAAATGTTTGAAAGATGTCAAAACAGATCTATCAACTTGATATTGAGGAAGGTCACACGTGATCTTGGGTATAATTAATGCATTAACTGAAATGCTTGCGTTTTTATAAAATGGAGATGTTACTTGTAATTGAACTGAACCTGAAACCTTTCCAATTTTTTGCGAGCTCAGGCCATTTACACTTACGTTTGCACTAGTGCGCTTTAACTGCAGTAAATTTACACAGTGCTCCCGAATAAATGAGCCCTGGCTACCTGAATCAATTAGCATCCTGCATTTTTGTAAATCGCCATTAATATCTTTAACATAAACAACCGCAGTAGGCAATAAAACTGCTTGCGCAACAGGCACCGTGGCGTTATTGCTACTAATAGCAGAAGTTCCGTGTTCCATGGGTATATGACATTTTTCATCATTTGAATTTTTCGAACATAACACTGTATTATGTGGCTTTGAACAATATTTACACATTCCTGCACGACATTTAAAAATGGGATGCGTTTTACTATCTTTCAAACAATTAGCACATAATTTATTCCTTTTAATAATATCCCATTTTTCTTTGATAGGGAGTTCTAAAAAACTATCACATTTAAATAACTTAGAATGAGAATTACTCTTACAATGAACGCACACATTAGCCACAAGTTGGGACGAAAAAGCGTATCTGCTACCTGAACCGCGAGTTTTAATTTCAGAAGGCAAAATTGACTTCTCCCTCTGGCACCTCGCCAAAGAGGCAACAGCATTCGCTCTGTTTAAAATAAAACGCTTGAATTCAGCGAAAGCAGAAATTTTCTTGTTCGAATGCTCTATCGTCCACTCTTTTAGTGTTTCATGATCAAGTTTTCCTTTTAACAGAAAAATAATCATACTATCCCAATGCTCTACCGGCTGTTTAAGGATTTTTAATGTATCAATACACTGTTGTGTTGTATCAATTAATCTCCGCAAACCTGAAGCTGATTCATGTTTTAGAACAGGTTGTGAAGTTAATTTATTTAATGCTGCGTTTATTATTTCCATTTCGTTTTCATAACGCTCAGTAAGCGCTTCCCATGCCTTTTCATAATTCGCGTTTGAAATTTGAACTGACTGTAGTAAAACAGCAGCTTCACCTTTCACAGAAAGCTTAAGATATTGCAATTTTTGACTGTCACTTAATGTACTATTATTTCCAACACTGGCAAGAAATAAATCCCTGAATGATATCCAATCAACATAATTAGAAGTAAACACTGGCAATTCCACGCGAGGAAGTTTCAAGCCGTTTGCATTAGCATTTATTATATCTTTGCCTGAATTTCTAAGTTTTCTTGATTCTTCCTTTAAAGTAATTTTTAATGCATCTAATTTGGAAAATAATTCATTCATTTCTATTTCATATTTACTAAACTCTGCGTCAGAACAAGTACCAAGAATGTTATCGTTTAAACAGTTCACTTCAACACTTAATGCACTAACATCATTTTCGTACACTTCAATGGCAGAAAAAGAATTTTCTTGATTTTGTAAACTATTTATTTGTGAAATTAAACGAGTCAACTTACCCTTAATGATACGCTTTTGCTTTAAAATTGACTCCATATTCCTGCCGCTGTTTTCACAATCCAGACAAAATATAAATCCGTTTTCCTGCACGAAATGTCCTTCTATACCAGAACGTTAAAAATTGTCTTGACACATCATCCAAAGAAATGCGCTGGCTCACGACGGACCATGTTAGCGGATGGAAAGTAGACTCAAACGTTCGTTACTACGTTTATTAGACTGTGTGAAGAACAAGTTCGTACAATAGATATACAAGTAGTTCGGCGCTCGCAGGCGCCCTCTTGCAGGGAACAAAATCAAAATTTACATAAGGCGCGAACACAGACGTCACGCAGAAACATCGTAAACATCGTTGGTCCATGGTCCTGATCTAATGTTGCGGTTGATTGAGTGAGATCAGCTACATTCGATAGCGGTCAAATTGGATATTTTCGTTCAAGCCCGGAATTTTTCGGGATTACAATACTTCTTTATTTCGTAGAAGGTAATAAAAATACTCCTAGATCTTGCATGACAGCGTTTGATCTATTGCATCTTGCTCCTTTTCAATTAAATTTATTTCCTCGAATTCAATTGGAGATACAGATCTCTTTCATTTATTTCAGTTTTTCCTTCGCGACGAGGCAAAAATACGTAACTCAGAATATTTTCATTAAAAAATGAAAAATTTGGAAAAACATAAAACACCAATTAAAAAAGCAATTTTTGCAATTAGAACTAGAGCTTCTATGTAAAAATAAGCAAGTCGGGCTTCAGGCAAGAAGGCAGCTTTTTCGGTGCACAAAATTGAAAGTTTGCTTTTGGTCCTACTCGGCAAAAAAGACGCTGAAGGTGCAGAAACTGACTTAATTCGCTTTTCTCCTAAGATCCCATAGGACGATGTTTTAGAGCTGCGATATTTTCTCCTTGTTTTCTTTTACGAGGATGTTTTCTCCGCAACAATTTTGCCACGATATTTTCGGAGGACCCCCACAATAGGAGGAATCCAAAGGTCTCACACTCATCCTACACTTCCACTACGCTATCAAGACGATTTTTAAACAAACAGGCTTAAAATTCACCTAAATTCCGCACTCATCCTCGGGATTCGAAAAGTTCTGCTAACCATAATTTTATATTTGCTGACCACCAACTATTTGAGCCTGAAAGCAGCTTTTGCAGACTATTATTAAGTTTGGGTAGATTAAATGGAATGTATTTAATTATAAGCATTAAAATGATCATTAAGAATGCATTCCGAAATTAAATTATACCGCTTTAAAAAGAGAGAGAAGAAGAAGATATTCCAGAAAAAGAAAAATTTCGGTATATCACTGATAGATCATTTAAAAGACTTTTCTCTATTTCCAAAGTCAGCGAATTTTATTCTATGCATTCCTTTGACGACAAGCCATTTTCGAAGTCTCGCTGACCTAAATACCCATCATTCTCCCAATCTTCTGCGGTCTGAGTTGAGCAAGTATGTTTGAATTAAGGACACGAGCGATTCAAAGATTTGGCTTGTATTTCATTACTTAGAAAGCCTTCTGTAATGAGCTTTCACGTTAATGAACCAGTCGCGTAAAGCTTGAGTAGAGCTTTATGGGATCGATTTCCTTATCGTCTGTTTTGGGTTAAATAACTCACTGGTCAAGACATATGAGCTGAAACGAAATAAATGCTCCATTGAATATGCTATCGTAATTCTAGACATAATTACAATTAAGTAAAATTATTTTTACTGAAAAAGCATTAAGGAATTTCTAGTACATTAAGTTTGCTTATTGCCGGGATTTTGCCGGGACTCGAACGACGGACCTCTCGAATTTGCGTCGAGCGTGCTGATTATTACACTACGAAGGCATGCTAAGAAGGCGGGAGAAATACCATATACATTCACCCTTTTAAAGGGCGACTGATGTATTTAGGTGACCCAATCTCCAAATCCTTCTGATAAAGAATCATCATTCACCACCTTTTATTTCGAGCGCCACTGTAGAGAACATTTAGTTATTTTGAAACTGGAGAGATGTGAAAAATGGGCGATGCCCTCACCGGGAATCGAACCACGGACTTGTCGAGCGTGCTGAATACTACACTGCAAAGGCGTGCTAAGAAGGTGGGAGAAATACCTTATCTTAAGTAGCGTCTTTATTATCATATTAACATGCAATACATAAGGATGTGAACATCAATGAACCATTTTAGTATTATTCGTAATCAGCCGTGAAGTTTAAAAAATTTTGAATTTTAACCATTCGCCACTCAATGTTTTAGAAGGTATTTCTCCCGCCTTCTTGGCATGCCTTCGTAGTGTGGTGGTCTGCACGCTGGGCGCGTATTTCAGAGGTTCGTGGTTCGGTTACCGGCAAAGGCGTTGCATATTTTTCATATCTCTTTCTTCCAAAAAATCCTAATGACTCTACAATGTCACCCGAACTAAAAGGGTGTTGGATGATGATTATCCTCACCCAGGATTTGGCCACTGGATTCCCTAAAAACCTCAGTCGCTCTTTAAAAGAGGGAGTATATAAGGTATTTCTCTCGCCTTCTTGGCAAGCCTTCGTGGTGTGGTGGTCTGCACGCCGGGCGGGTATTCCAGAGGGCCGTGGTTCGATTCCCGGCGAAGGCGTTGCATATTTTTCATCTGTCTTGCTTCTAAAATAACCTAATGTCTCTACAGTTTCATGTAGGAAGAGTATTCTCGCTGCGAGCGTAAAATCAAGCAATTTTCAGCTTAGCTACGCCGAGGTGATTTTGTTCCTGCCTAGTTTATACTGAATTTTAAACACTGTACAGCTCAGTTTATAATATGTTTAGCAGAAACTTGGAAAGGGAAACCATTGATCTAGTAGGGCCAAAAAAAACCAATTATCTCCAATACACCCAGACCAACGGTCTCTAATACTATATTCTATAACCTAAATAAGTATTACTGATTCAGAAGTCAAACAACAATTCATTCGGTATTTTTCATTTGCGGTTTTGCAGCTGAGGATGGTGGTTCGGTAAAACCGTCGAAACTAGTCCTGTGAAAATTTTGTAAATATAACGCTGATTTTTGTTGTTTGACTTCTGAATTAGTATTTATTCGGCGTGTTATTGTGTCTTAATTAAGTATTACTGGTTTATATTGATTATAGCAGGGGTGACGGCGGCATCTCGGGTAGCGGAATATTTATTAGGCAGGGGAATGGAACTAAGATTGCTAGAAGAAACCCTGATTAATGCTCCGTTTTTCGGGAAGAACACATTGTTATTGAGGACGCCTTGAGGTGTTGTGTCAGTGAGTCAATATTGATATCTGTATTCTGAGGGATAGCCGGAGCTCTGTACTGCACTTCGCTGAGTGATGGATACATGGTGAAAGAACTACTTTTAATATTATTCAGCATTTGAGTTATTTGTGTGCCTATAATAAGATATTTTTCATTTTGGGCCTTCGCATATGGAGGTTTGAGGTAATGACTAGCCAAGGATGGTAACCTTACCTCCTGATGGTGGCCAACTTTCTTTCTCGTAACTTGCTTCGCAGGTCAAGTTAGAAAAAACGCCTCTTGCAGAAAGGAGCCCACACATGAGTCGTAAGTTGGTAACCGCCCTGGCGCTGCCCTAACAGAGATTGAACAAACGCCTCTAGATAGGATGCGCAATGGTCATCTGCGCGCTCATAGTTTTGTGTCAGACATTAACATCTAGAGCTTTTGCTCAAACTACAACCTTGACCCAATTCTGCCTATATCTTGTCTTGCAATGGTTGCTTGAGGAACCAATTGCTTTCTTGTTCTGGAGTTGTTCGGTTTTGAAATCATTGGTCCATGATCCTGATCTAATGTTGCAGTTGACTGAGTGAGATCAGCTACAAACAAACAAATAAGTATTATATGCAAAGACAGAAGTGTATGAAATCGTTGTTTAGGAAAAACTTCCAAGTATCTATATTTATTAACGTCAGTTTGATTTTAACCAAAAATGAACAATCGCTAAATGTAAATAAAAAACTACCCAAAACGGAAGTATCATAAATTTCAATAAATAAATTTTAAGACTGCAGTTCATCCTACATGCGTATTTGCTCTTCTAATGGAATTGCAAAGGCCCACTCTTCCGATATCAACCTGCAACTTAATACATGGATTATAACTCATGTAGTCACACTATTTCAAAACTAGATTCCTGAAACTTAAAACAGAATACTGCATTTGTTAAATTTTGCATTTTTAAATATTTGTGAATTTTAGCTGGTTTTATGAAGGTTTTTTTCCAGTCCCATCTATATGATACTGACTAAATAATTTAAATTATACTAACTGATATAAGAAATATATGTTTTTTTATATAGAGA
Source organism: Stegodyphus dumicola (assembly GCF_044657685.1). NCBI lineage: Eukaryota > Metazoa > Arthropoda > Arachnida > Araneae > Eresidae > Stegodyphus > Stegodyphus dumicola. The sequence continues at coordinate 221,655,434 of NC_140773.1, read as the reverse complement.
GGGCCCTATGTAACTTGTAAAATCTGACAAAATTAGCTATCACATAGTTACTGCGATCTTACTAGGAAACCTGGCGACTTCTCACACCATGAATAATACCAGAACAGGAGAAGGGTAAAACAAACCCTTTATTATTCGTCAAACTCTTAACAAAAATGCACATACTTCGCGCTCAGAATAACACCGACTACTTGTTTAACAATAAATTTAAATGGCAAAAGGTAGTGCTAGATTGCTTAAGGCTGACAGGAGGACTCAGCAAACTACGCCGGGAAATAGACTTAAACTAAACGGCCAGAACTCGTATCAGCAATTCAGAATAACAATAGAAAGGACAAAATAGCAATTGCTTATCGCTTATCGCTTATCGCTTATGCTAGCCAAATCCAGTCCAACAGACCAAATGCCCACGAAAGACAGTTGGGACTGTCTTTCGTGGGCATTTGGTCTGTTGGACTGCCCCCGGGTTGAATTTGGCTTTGGGTTTGGGAGCCCGGTGCGTGGCGTCTTGTGATTCCTCTTTAGGCTCTAGATATAGGTGGACGTGGTGCTATACCGATTAACCTTTTGGTAAAGGGACAGTGCCCACGTCCTCCGTTGCTTATCACTTATCGCTTATCGCTTATGATAGCCAAATCACGCTGTGACTTACTTTCTATTTTCGCCCGTTTCAACGACTCTTTTTTCACTTAATTTGCATCCTGGCGAGTAAATGCGAGGGAAGTTGAGAGTTCAAAAAAGATGATAAAAATTAGAATAATTTATTATTCAAACTAAGGGAAACCCTACAGGAGTACTTTTCGAGTATACAAAATTACAGTACTTTTGTGCATAAAAATAAATATGTAAAATCACATGCTTTAATTTACAAGCATGTTGAACTAAGTACTTTGTTTACAATAATAAGTAGGGATAAAAAATATATATAAAATATTTGTTAGCTTTTCTTTTTTACACATCTTTAAATAATCGCTAGAGCACAATTTTAATTTTTGCAGCATAAATGTATTTATAGTTTTAAAAATATTTCGGTCACATAAATATTGTACGTGTGATCGGAAGTGTTCTGAAAAGTAATGTTCTGTAATAGTAATCCATGTGCATTATCACTGAAGTTCCGAGAGATACACTAATCTATTTTTGTTTCATAAAATATTATTGCCTTCCCCTAATCATAAATGAGTTTTCACAAAATTTCTCTTGTTCTCAATTTATTCATTAAGTCGGGTAGTTTTCATAAACTTATTAACAATGGCAGAAGTATCTTTCGGACCGTAGAAGAGAAGCAACCTATTGTCTTAAATGGGATTAATCGGTAGCTGGAGTGCATTCAATAATATAGCAGTGTTATATAATAAACGAAATCTCCACCCTGTTTGGTATAGTGGTTAACAAAGACAAAAGGCATTGTCATTGTTAATAACTTAACAATGACAAAAGTAAATCTCCACCCTGTTTGGTATAGTGGTTAACAATGACAAAAGGCATTGTCATTGTTAAGTTATTAACAATGTCAAACAATGACAAAAGTGACTTTGGTTAAGCACCGTAGAAGAGAAGCATTCGATTGTCCTAAACAGTATTCGAGTGTCTTAAATGGAATTAATCGGTAACTGGAGTGCACTCGATAATTGAGCAGTGTTATACAGTAAAAGAAATCTCCACACTGTTTGGTATAATGGTTAGAGACGCTGGCTCTCACATCCTAGAGCCCATATGAAATCTTGTCAGAGAAGGCTTGGATATTTGTGAGTGCATAGTGTCTGTACGCCATGAAAGCACTTAAAATACTGGATAACCCGTAAGCCCTTTTAAGAGGTCTGGTGGTAGGGGGTTAGGAGACTCTTGGGACCGTCTCCCTCGGAATGTTCTCCAATTAGGAGGGATTAGCATATGTAATTCTGTGGGGAGTGTCCCGCCCATTTCTTCATGTCCTTTAAAAGACATTTCATGAAAGCGTCTCCTATAACTCTCTACTCGACTTTATATAACAGAGCTAGGTCTATTTTCTACGTAGAGACGTATGTTTCTACGTACGTACGTGCAAGAAATGTAACATCCTGCGAAGGAGGAAGGAAAATGCGGCGCACCATATGATTACATTTCGACTGCTCTTTGAAGTCTAAGACTAACTAAAACAAATAAATAATTTTTAATTAATATAAAAACTTGTTGCATCACAGCGCATCAAAGAGATATGCTTTTATTTGCAATAAAATCATAAAAACTTACAACCATATATCGATGTAAGTATGATATATGATGTAAGTTTATATATATTTATATATATATAAACTTACAAAACTTACACCCTATATCATCATAAACTTATAACCATATATATTATACCATATATCAAGACTTGTACTAAGCATCACATTCAGCAAAATTTGAGTATAACTCACATAAGCAAATAAATTTCTTAATATATGTTGCGCCGAATAATTGTAATATTTACATACAGCCAAAAGCCTATTACAGTACGCAACGTAACACGTTTTCAGTTCCTGAGGATATGTAACAAGATCCGAAAGATCAAAACATTTCAATTTTAAAGCACATGTCAGTAAAGACATATCTAAATTCTTCAATGTAACCAAATGAGTCAAACCTTCCAAAAGAGCTACTAATTCCTGTACTCTGTCCTGTAAGAAACATTTCGCAAAGACGAAATAAGCCCTTTATAAGCAAGTACATAATTGGGTATAAAAAAATGATTTACTTCATGGAAAGAATATTCTGGCAAGGGAATCTTATGTAGTATTTTTACTACATTTTTTATTCTTAATGTAAAATATTCTTAGACTACCCCCAGGCTATTTTTAAACCAGCATGTAATATAAACTTTCGATGAAAAGAATGAGTGAAGAGCAATTCAGAACAATTCATCCACTGCAAACAGCTTTGTATCAACTTCCAGTTTCTAGCTGCACTTTAACCATTCACAACATGAGAGAACTAGCGCCATTATCGATTACGAGAAATCGATATTCAGCCGACGAGTCGATTCGATAGCTGCTGCTCCTTAAACTCTTGCGCACCCAAAGCTGTATCAAAGGACCGGCAGAAAGATGGAGCTTAAGTCCTGAGAACTGTGCAAAAAGAAACAGTTTCTTTTTCAGGATTGTCGACACTGATCTTTTTTTCCCCGAAATATTGTATTTTCCGGTTTTGCAATCAACCGCAAGATAGAAAATAACTTTGATGTAAGGAAGGATATATATAGAAGTGAGGTTTCATGTTAAAAAATGAAATACTTTCTAATGCGATGTCTTAACTAAATACTAAACCCAATGGATGGTGTGTAAAATTGAAGCGAGAGCGAAAAATGAACACTTTAGTAAAACACTTCTTTTTATGTTACGTAAAAATTTCATTTCCTTAATAATTCATCCATCAGAAGTCACGAATAGTAAGCATAATTGAAATTTTATGCAAAATTAAAGAATGTGTAAGATAACAAACAGGTTTGATCACGAATACGAGAGTCATTCTGAAATTCTTTGGATTACACATACGTTTATAAATTTTATGAGGTATTTTCTACCCCCTTCCAGCATGCCTTCCTAGTGTATCGGTAAGCAAACTCGGCACGTATTCGAGAGTTCCAGGTTCGAGTCCCGGCGAGGGCACTGCTCATTTTTTCACGTCTTCCGCATAGACAAAACCCTAATGACTCTTCAGTGGTGCTCGAACTAAAAAGGTGATAGATGATGATTCCTCACCACCAGGATTTGGCGATTGGCTCCCCTAATTCCGGGTCCCCATTTAAAAGGGAAGTAAATAAGATACTTTCTTCCTCCTTCCAGCATGTCTTCATGGTGTAACGGTCAGCTCGCTCGGCACGTATTCGAGACGTCCAGGTTTGAGTCCTGGCTAGGGCATTGCTCATTTTTCACGTCTCCGGCTTTAAAATAACCTCGTGGCTTTACAAGTTATACTTACGAGATTTTAGGAGTGTTCAAAATAGACTCCTCCAGCATCAGTGCATTTCTGTGGGTGAATTTTTCAAACATTAAATACCTCAAGCCGTTCATTTCTTGGACTCTAAAAAAATGTATTTATATACATTTAGTATATAAATACATTTTATATACTAAATGTATACAAGTATAGCCCCACGAACTTCATCTTCGGAAAGAAAATGACGTCCACGTATGTTACCTTTTAGATTAAAAGATAGCTAAAAGTCACATGTAGCTAGATCGGATGAATAGAGTGGATATGTGTTTGATATTGTATATCGATGTGTTTTTGTTCAAGAAACTTAGCTGTCAATCTTGCTGAATGAGGGGATGCATTGTCATGGTGGGAGACCTTGTCCTCTTGTTAGACCTTGTCCGATGTCTCCAATTCTTGCAGAATTTCTGGAAGACATCTTCTATCCTTTCAGCTTGATAGCCTTGACCAGTCCTGTTCTCTTCTGAAGAAAATGTCCTACATTACTTTGTTCATGGCACTTTATTTTTTCATCATTGTGGGCATCATTGTGATCATCATTGTGATCATCTTCAAAGACGCATACTTTCTTCATGTGTTGGAACGTCCAAAAATGATATGTACGTTTAATCTTCTGTTACGATTTTAGGAATAAATGGCAACCATCTTTAAGCAATTAAAGTGTTTCTTTACTGCTTCTAACACGCTCCTATTTTTGGTGCTCATTTATATTATGGGTAACCTGAAAGCAAAATAGTTTCTTTATATGCAATTCTTCATGAATAATTTTATTTATGGCAGGGTATCCAATGTCAAGTTCCCTCTGTATTGTATGATAGGTGCATCGATTATGATTTTCCATGTAGCAGACACGTTCTCCTGGATTACTGCTGACAATGGCCTTCATTTTGAAGAGAGTTGCAACCTCTACCACAAGTTGGACTTTCATTTCTAAATGCTAATTGCAGACATAAAACGCATTTTTCTTGATTTAGTTCCAGTTTGAGCTCATAGGAAATCATGCGGCCATAATGTTCTTGCATCAACTCCATTTTCCCTTTTGTCTAAAATTTATTTTGAGCTAAACTACTTGCAACGGGTCAATAAAAATTCGTCTGCTAGGCTAAAATATTTCATATTTTCAAAATCTAACTTTTAATTTTTTTTCTGCTACTTACCATCTGCACGTATCGAAAGCATTTCTGAGTGACCTTTGTAAACGCTGGAAACATATCTTGTAGCATTTCAGTTTTATAAGCACTAAAACTTAATCAGTTTATTCCTTTTAAGTATTTTGTTTTAATAAAGTCAAAATAATCATTAAAGTTTGAAAGAATTAAAATCTACATTTTAATCACTTGCACTTACAAGGTAAGCAGGGTGAATACTTTGAAGATTTGTCCTATGTGTAACTTTTAGAAGCAATTAGTTTTTTACATCACGTTTTTAGCTCATTTATTGTAAAAAAACAAGACTTTATCTTTTCTTAAATCCCATTCGGAACGGTATTATAGACTGTATAGTTTCAACCAATGAGCTATGAGCATGAAGACTCACTATTATGATACTGGTAATTTAACCATGAAGACTAACTAACAAGACAAGAAAGTTAATATAGTAACCAAAAAGACTAACAAGTTTGTTATGGGCAAAATCTTAGAAAGAAATCTACGATGTTTTTCTATTTTTTACCATGTAACAAAAGCATAACGTTTCCCAAAATTTTCGCTGACTCAAATTATTCCATCATATTATATGAGCTTTATAGTTCTTTTATTAATATTTAAGTAACCGATATGATTCAAAACCAAATCTCCGCCCCACAGATAAGTTGCTCTTGTCATATGAACTACACAATGTTAGTAATCACCTCCGATCATTTTATTTTAATCATGACACTTGCGTGATCTGCTCTTGATTAATTTGACCGTGATCGAAGCAGGTGCATCCTTCATGGTATGAAATAGTTAAGGGTGAATGTCAAATTTTATTCTACAGTAATGCAGTTTGAGATAGTAAATGTGCATTTTATCCAAAGTTCTACGTTGTATTTAAAGTTGGATTTTCTATGTTTAACGCAAACTGAATATTCATCAATTAATTCCAAAATCCAAACGAAATCTTCAAACCATTAAGAACTTTGTTCTAAAACATTCCTAAATTTTGTACGTTGTAGAATCATTAGGTTATTTTAAAGCAGCAGTAATAAAAAATGATCTGTGCCTTCACCGAGACTCGAACCCTGGACCTTTCGAATACGCGTAGAATGAGCTAACCGTTACACCACGAAGGCACCCAGGAAGAAGGGGAAAATACCTGACAATGTTTCAAACCTAAAAACGTTTTAAAGAAATTACACACAAACCATCGCATTTATCAAAACATCTCTTCTAAAGAAATTTTAAGATGAATATGTACATCTTTTATATTTTTAGCCCTTAGATTCATGTTATTACGAATTTCGTATTTAGTCAGATATTTATAATAGAATTATAATTAAAATTGTGTTATTTCCCCGTATACAAGACACCGTTGCTAAATTGATTTTGTTTTTATTTGGATACAGCCGGCTCGCCGGCTCGTGTCATTTGTTGTTGGAAGGGTTGCGCCTGCTTTTCTTCATGAGTTTCAACAAACCAGGCAGAAGGGCTGCGCCCGTATAAAACAAAACAAAACAAGACACCGTTTCGCATGCGGAGTGAGTTCCAGAGAGCCCAATATTGTTTTGTCGTGGGGCTATAGTTCAAAATGTCCTGCCAGGTTGGTTTTCTGTTTGAGGACTCTATTAAATCAATTATGGGTTCTCTGGGACTCACTCCCTATTCTAAACGGCGTCTTGTATCTGAAAGTCTTCCCATCTTTCGATTCGAATTTCCGGTACACAGTAATTTCTCTCCGGTTTTGATAGACACTTGCTCCAGTAAGCCACTACACGTTCTTGGCTGCTTATTTCTTGGGACAAAACAGCACCGACACTTTCATTGCTCGCGTCCCTTTCGAGAATGAATGATCTGTCGAACTGAGGATACGCCAGGATTGGAGCGGATTTTAAAGCTTCCTTCACGTTCTTAAACGCATCCTTACATTCTTTTGTCCACAAGAAAACCATAATTGATTTAATTGGGTCCTCAAAGATAAAACCTACCTAGCAGGACATTTCGAGCTATCCCACAACAAAACAGTACTGGCGAAACGACGTCTTGTATCCGGGGAAATATAACAACTTTAATTATAATTCTATTTAAAATGTTTCTAACTAACCACGAAATTCGTAACAATGTAATTGGCCATCTGCGACAAATTAACCAAACCTAAATAAAACTTTATAAAATTTTTTGAACATCCACTATTGTACAGACAATGGACACAGAAATGGTTTAAGATATTTTTAGTGAACAACGATAGTGAATAATAGAAATATTTGACCTAAAATATGATATTTTTTGGTTTAGAAATATGCCTACTACTTATCCTTGTATTAGAATATGTCCAGTAATTTAATAAAAATATTAATTTTACATAAAACTTTGTTACTGTTCTGTAGTGTTGTATTTAAGAAAGAACCCCATCTCATGCCCAAAGTACTGGAACTTACTTCATGATCGAGAATTAATTTTTTTAAGTAAAATATTGAAAATTTTTTTCCAATGGCAAGCTCTTGCCATTTATAGGCGTTGACTACTACTAAGGGTGGTCATTTTATTATTAAATCACCTAATAGGTGGGCCACTGTTGCCTTGTAAATGAAAGGGGTAGAAAAATTACATCCATATCTTCTCCGGGATTCGAATCCGGACCCTCCGGTACGGCACTCACAGTCACTAACTATTTTCCCATCTGGGCGGAAAAGTATTGAACATAAAATTTAAACAAAACTCTTTATTTTCGTGATTTACTTTCTTTAAATTGATAAAATATTTTCTATTTCAAAATTATGAATAACCTACTCACAAGAGCTGCAAGGGAAAACGAAAGGACGAGAGTTATCCCTTTTCTTAATACAGTTTTACAACAGACTATATAAATGCCTTACAGGAGCAGGATAACAAGTTTATTCTTAAATTAACTTGTTATCCTGCTCCTGTACCAACATATTTCCCAATTTTTAATTCAAATGTTTTTAATATTTGCAACGCCGTAAAACCTATTTCTCATAGGTAAGAATAGAATTCAGAATGCATACAAAATTCAGAATGCATTTATCATCACAAAAATTGCAGCTAAGGCATTTATAAATGCCAAATTTTATTTTTATATATAAGCTTAATATAAAATTCAATTTTCTTTTTAAGGTTCTACTTCATGAGGGAATTTCTTCATCCTTGCTTATTGATTTATAACGAACAGTTCAGCTAAAACGGCATGTTCCGCTTGGATAAGTGATGAAAGGAAAATTCACAAAGTAGCTAATCTAATGATAAACATATGTATCAGTATGTTGATTAATTCTGAAATGTTTACATTCAACGCAGTTGGGTCAGTTTGTATTCTGTGTTTTGATCTAGGCAATGGTAACTGTTCTCAAGTATCTTTGACACGTGTGAGGTTTACCTATTTATTTTCAACTAATAGTTCATTTGAGTTAGCAATTTCCTATTACACTCTTTTTCACCCACGCATTTCATGCCAGAATGTAAATGAAACAGCAAGTGTTTACTCAGATTACGATGGAATGAACTGCCATTTAAGCAAGAGCTTCAGAAGTTAGTTTTAGAGCCTGTCTGCCTGTTTCAGATAACGTTGTGCTGTGATAATTTGCGACTTGCGTTAGCGGAGTTTAGTGTTCTAGCCACTTAGCTTTGTCTCGCCGGTTTACTACAAACCAGAGCTCTTGCTGCGCGTTAAAGTATTCTGTGAGCCAATAGGCTAATTTACCACACCTTGAAATTTACTATTTGTTACGTTTTTCTGTTAAGCGAGAAATGCTTGGCTTTTTGTAACCCAAGTTGAGTCATTTGTTAATTTTAAGTCTATAATGTATGTTCCTAAAGAGACATAGACCTTACACATGTTACCGAAGTACCTTTTGCTTCACCTACCTAATAAAAAAATTTCACTTAGCCAAATATCTTCCTCATTTTGACAATAATGATGGAAACTTCTTGCACGACTTATTATTTTGCTATCTATAATGATGAAATGACAGATGCGCTGGCTAGAATATCATCGTTTCTTCTTTTTCACAAATATTCTGTCTGCATATATTCAACCGAAAAGGGAAACCAAATACTATTGTTTTAAACTGTAGAATTCCTTTGAATACTGTGCCATAATCTTTGTTTCTCACGAGGTGAATGACAGGAGCATTTTAGCTAGGTCAATAGAACAACTGCTGTGTGCAATGTAAATATGAGTCAATTTCCTTTAGGAAGCTCCCCATGAAGGTATTACTCCCGTTTGGCAGTTTTTCCTGGCTTGGCCATACTTCGATCACAGGGGTATAAAAATTATGAACTTGGCCCCGCGAAGATTGCTTATTGGTCGGCGTGGTGGTCTGGCAGGTCTTACAACTGAAGGCTCTAATAACCCGGGATGGCGTCACGGCTACTGCCTCGGGGTGGCGCTCTCGGTATGCTGGGTAATGTCCTTGAGTGACGGGAAGACCGTGTGACTGGCAGGCAACAAATAATAACGACCAGTGCAGCGAAAGCGATGTGTTTCTCTCTCCAAGATAGCGAGGGCAGAGCTTGAACTCCTGTGCCTGGTTTGGCGGAGCAAAGGAACTCTTAGTGTCCTTAGTTGACCGGAAAGAGGAATCACCAGAGTTGATTGATTGATTACCCATACTTGACTAATTACTTGATGTAAGAACTGACTGCTGTACAGAAGAGCCTGGGTTTGAATCCCGGGAAAGGCACGGATGTTAGAAAAAGCATATTGTTTATGGGGGCATGTAAATACATGGCCAACCGAAAGCCCTTTTAAGAGGTTGGTAGTAAGAGAAGACGAATGGGACACTCTTTGACACCCCCCGGGGTGCATTCTCTCAAAACTGGAGGCGAAACTGAGCTCGGCATGTCACCTATATGGTGCTCAAAGCTTTTATCATTTAACTCCCTGACATTATGAATGTCATGGGCTTCTGTGGACCTTTGTCAGACAAGTGGGACTGGTACCAACAAGGACTAAGCTGAAATATTTGTCACTTTTACAGCCCATATAACAGATCAATTTAATCATTCGACTTACTTATACACATATCTTCGCGCGGTGCATAAAACTAGACAAAGCAACGGTTGGCGTAGATTTTAGTCAACGCAAGGTTGCTGCTTTGCCTAATTTTATGTTTTACTTTGGCGTTTTGCCGTATATTTTAGTCAAACATAAGGTTGTAGCTTTGCCTAATTTTAAGTTTTACTTTTACGTGTTTATCTTCTTAGTTGATCATCTAGTGGTTTCAAGAAAATGCTTGGTTTGCTTCTTAGAAAAAAAAAAATCTAATGGGAATAATACATGACTTCATTGTAAGGCCGAATAAATTATAGACATTTTTGTTGCACTTCATTTAAACTCATTTCCTAGAATTATTCTAACTTAATTAACCGAGCCCTCAAAACAAGTTGAAAATGACGTCAAAAACTGCAAATTTTGAAATTAAATATCCAGGGCAGTTTTTTCATACAAGAGTTAAACTTCTTATATTTTTTTTTCATAACGAGTGTAAAACTTTCCCAATTATAAGTATAGGAACAGTAGGATCTATTTAAAGTTAAATTTCATTATTTGCCAAAAATTATTATTTCTTTTTTTAATTTGACATTGCCCAATCATGAAAATTTTCGTTACTTAAAATACTATATATGAATATATATGACTGTATAAAAAATGCTACATATGACGAAGTACATGACTACGACCAAAGATCGCGAAAAAATGGCCCGTTGAGGACTTTTAACCTGTGTAAGGGGGTGAGAGTATATATGTATAATATATATATATATATATAGATATATATATAAGGTAAAAGAGTAAATTCTTCTTGCTATTGCTTCAAAGCAAATGTGATATATATATATATATATATGTATATAATTATATGTATACAAAAGTTTCCTACTGCCGATTGCAATGAAAAAGAAAGGTGCACAACTAGATGTTACAGCAGTCCCATGTACAAAACTTCAACAACAAAAAAGAAACCTTTTAAATTCCCTTCAAATCCATTTTACAATACGTTTTGCAAAAAAGAAAAAGTCCTTTACTCTGTTCGTAATCACACAGAAAAAACTGTGCAAATGAATTCAGGTACGGTCAAAATGAATATTTCCGTAGAAATATGATACCCGAAATTTTGTTGATTGCAATACTTCGTACAAGGAAATAAAAGAGTTGGAACACACATACTGTTCATTTGTACCAGAGAGACTGCTTTTAGGAATTTATGGCAAGACACTTATTGTAAATTTTTCATAATATTTTGCATAATTTTCATTTTTATGTGAGTTGTTACTCGTTTACTCAAAACACATCTTGAATCGATATTAAATATTAGGGAAATATTAGGATTAAACTGCAGCTGCTATGATATCACACCATAAAGTTCTATAAACTTTCGTTACACCTCGCGCCACATCATAACACCCAATTTCACTCTTCGTTTTCCTGTAGGGGTTTATTAAAAACCAAGTTACGCTGCGCCGGCGCGTAATCTGGAAGACTTACGACAGATTTTGTGCTTCAATCAACAACATGACACTAGAAGTGCTTCTCAGCAAATGGATTGGAAATGAATAATCACTTGGACTTTTCCCGCGCTTATAAAGAAGCTTGTGGTTGAAATGTAGTAGACGTGAAAGAAAAACTTCTGGAGTTTTTAAACTTGGAAGAATATGTATCATCGGAAGGTTATGGTAAGTTTAGCTGTAAAGCCATTTCTTTTATTTAACATCTGAAAAGTACTAGGTTAGAAATAGCATGTGCATTCAAATTTGCTTTGAGAGGTTATTTTACAGTGTAGAAAAATTTATTCACTTGCATATTATTACTTTGAGCTTTATATTTTCATCTGAGTCAAAACAGCCGCGGCTACCGTTAATAACTTCATTTTTAATTAACTCATTTAGCAGTTAAATTGTTTTAAGTATTATTTAAAAAAATTTTAATTTGTACGAAATTCGCATTTTAATTTTTGAAACATTTTAATATTCAAATCATTGACTAACAACCTTTAGAATTTTGTTCTATAACCATTTCGAGTCTGAAGCAAACCTGAACGGCCTAGAATACGTTTGCTTTCCACACAGGCATGAACTATCTTTACACTGCTCTCTAGAAGAGCTGAGGAACAATTCGTAACATAATTTTCGTTAAATTCGATTTTTAAGCTGTTTTACAGTTAAATAGACATGATAATTTCAAACTTGCAGTCTTTTTTCCTAACAAATGAAGTTTTTTTTTCTCTAGCCCTTTAACTGCTTAAGACGTGTTTAAACGTTTTTGGAATTTCCTTTAAAAATGCTTAAGACGTCTTTACACGAATTTCAAATCGCATGAAAAATGCTTAAGACGTGTATACACGAAGCCCGAATTTCGCGAAGATTGCTTAAGACGTGTTTAGACGACGCGATCTGGTCTTCCTTCCCCTACCTTTCTGCAGGCGGCTGTCAGTTGACACAAAGGTCTTAACAGGGTGTGAAGTCTCTTTGAAAAGAGCACTTTACGAAAAAGTCCTTAGAGTGAAGTATCATTGTCAGACAGCAGGTATGTATTATCTGTGTGCCGACTAAAAGTTTGCGAAAGAAGATAAATCGTTTTACAACTGTTTGCCTTGTGGTAAACTTTATACAAATGAAAGTCAAACAGGATCCGACGTTGTTGTAGTACATTGCCAAATTTTAGTAGAAACAAGAAAAAATAGGAATTGTAACGGAGGACGCCTTTATTCCTATATGTTACAAAATCAAATATTTCATTTTTGTATTGAAAAATGATTACAATTTCTGATTCGTCAGGAAAAAATATAAAATGTTGCAACCAGCTTTCTTGTTTGCCCTCGTATTTCAAATGAGCGTTATTATAATGGTATATTCTTCTGTTTACATTCTTAAATGTTAAAACTGTGCTTTCAGCATGCCTGAGTTTTGTACTCGTATGTGTGGCTCTGTGCTCCGTAGAAATAGCGAACTGACATATAAAAATTATATGAAAGTTGAAAGGAAGATATTCTACTCGAAACTTCAACTAAATGGAATAAATGAATACGCCGAAGGAATTTCTAGAAATATTTCTTTTAAAAAGATATTAGATTAGATTATTATTAAGATTTTAAATCCAAAATGTTTTAAAATCTAAAGGAAAAAATATGTATTCCTTGAAACATTTTTGGAAAGAAATCTATCGATATAAAATATCTTAAAATTAATGGAGTGTAAATTAATTAAAACAGTTAGTGTACGGAAGGGTTAGATATACTCCGCCAAAAAATTACAGTCAGAAGATCAATTATTTAAAGAATTAAATTAATTACATTAAAAGAATTTAAAATAAATTAAAATCTGTCCAAATGTCAATGCTAACAGCAATAGCACGAATGAAAGTTATTCTTTAAATTCCGAACTTAATTCATCCGTCGGTACGCAATGATTGTGTCTTTGCGATTACTTTTCTTATAGATACTACAAAAGGCCGCCAACGAAGTAGCGGTAAAATCGTTGAATACTAATAGTTTGAAGAGGGTTCAAATCCTGACGAATGGATTGCCTGCATAAAAGTTTTCGCGAATTTTTCCTGCCCATGTTTAATGTGAATATGAGCGAATTTCAGTTAGCTTTTCATGATGACGTGCCTTGACTACGAGTCCTCGCTCGGGTTGTGTTTGGTTTGGCTTGTTAGATTATTAAGCACGTGAAGGCGATCTGTCTAAGGGGAGGTATGCTTTCGTGACAGATTTTCTAAGGAAAACAATCTCGCACTACAAAAAGTTAAAACCATAAAAACGCCCATGCAATCAGCTTGTTCACGGGAGTTTGAATGCAAGTCAAACTACCAGTATGTTAAGAGAAGCAATTTCAAGAATGTTTAATTATTTTATTTAGTTCGTCATAAGCTAAATAAAATAATTAAACATTCTTGAAATCTCTTCACATTACTGAAATGGCAATAACTTCGAATTATACTATGATACCACTTTTCCTCTAATATGAAATTTTGAACTTTTCTGTTATCGGACAGCCCACCAGCGACTGAGCGGAGTCTAACGGAACAACTAGTGGTTCTGTCCGGGGTTCGAATCCCGGCAAACGGGCTGGTTGCCAGGATGATATTCTTAGTTTTCCATATGTGTAACATGTATTCAAGACAATTTCCGTTAGGCAGTCCTCGAACGAAGGCATCCTTCACCTTAAGCAAATAACCATCGAGTACTTTGCCATAATCAAATAAACCTTTATCCATAACATGCTTCAAATATTTTTATGTTGAAAAGTGCATGCGCCAAAGTTGGCCCCCGTTGAAGGAAATATGTTGTTTATTTTTTCTTTGTTTTTATAACAACAATGTTCTTGTTTTCAGAATCTGAATTATCAATAAAATTCTTTTAATAATATGCGATTCTATTTTGTTTTTTGTTTAATGAAAAATTAATTTCAGCGACAAATTTCTTACATTTAGAAAAATTTTCGATTTTCGAAACGAGCTGCTGTCAAAAGCGCATCTTCTCGTTGCTGCATATATTTATTTAAAGCAAACTGCTTGGCGCGTGTGCTTTTATATTTGAAAAGATCCAGATAATTTTCAACAGGAAAATAAAGTTATTAATTTTACTGAATTCTGTGGATTCTTTTTGTTTTGAGTTAAAAGTCAAACCATCAGGTATGGGATAACCTTAAAATAAGGGTATATATAATCAGGATTTTGCGGCCAGACATTCCCAGTGAAATATATTACAAAAAATTATCTATGTAGAATTAATGTATATTCCGTTTAGTATTTGAATTTATCAGTGTTATTACACATCAGTTTATCAGTGTAAGTTATATCGAGATTTAATTGTGTTCGATATAAGAATTTTATTTGGTTTATATAAATCCGATTCGTTTAATAATATTATATTTATTAAATACTATTTATTAGGTTTCCAAATCTGTCAAACCCAATCAATGGCCTCCTGGCTAAGATTTCTGATTATCGCTATTTCGACTCATATTCGAACCCAAACAAACAAACTGGTTGCATGGTTGAATTTTGTGATTTCCCCTATGTGTAAAATGAACATGAGTACGTTTTACTTAGAAGGTCATCCATGGAGACATTCATTGCCTTCGGCTGATAGATCTCGTTTCCTTTACCATACTCAAAAAATCTAAAAATTTTTCAAAAAGACTAACAGATGCATATAACAAAATAAAATTAAGTAAATGCATATAAGAAAATAAAATTAAGTAAATGCATATACAAAAACTGAAGTAAATGTATATAACGAAAAAAAAAAATGAGGTAAAAACTAATTTTTAATAATTTTTCAATACAGTAGTTTTTAAATTGCTTGTTTTCAAATTTTGTTTCATTTTATGTATGTACTAATATACAGTTTATGTGTGCGAAAGTGTGCTTGTTCGGCATATCCATATATATTAACTAAATCTGATTTGAAAATGCATGCACTAACGCGCTATTCTCGTAATTTGAAAAACACTAAAGTATTGTCTGAGAAAAATATTTAGAAAGAAAATTAAATTTCGTCTCCTTACTCGGTGCTGTGTAAAAAATTTAAATAAGCTTATTAATTTTTTTTCTTCTTTATTAAAAACAAATTAGTTTCTTTTCATCTATATATGAAAAATAACAAAATCTTGCTGTCAGACTGGAAATTCTTAAAAATGTAAAACTCGTTTTTTTCGAACAAAAGTTGCTGAGAATTTTCTCTAGGTCAGCAGGTAGTAACAGGACCACTGACTGCTTTGTTTGAAAAACCCGATGAAGTGGATGATTTTAAACCCAAAATGTTTTCTTTAACAAAGCAGATGCGCTCCAAGTGGCTTTCCTGAGAAGCGTTCGTATTTGAATAGCTAGAAACTTGAGTTGAAAGACTTATTGTTCCCGAAGCAATCAGTCAGACAGCAATAAAATTTGTTATAGATATTTCTCTCTTGCTCTGTGAGTTCTTGAAATCTTGGAATGGGTGAAAGTTTATTTTGTTTTACATATATAAGGGAACTGCATGTAAATTGTATGTTAATCATTGCACGTCCCCTCAGCTCTTCGGTTGGGTATTAAGAAAGGAAATTCCTATACTACTTTTGTATTACTTGTATAGTGAAAGATTTGAAAAAAATAGCTTCATATGAAAAGTTTTTTCTCTGATGAACGAATACAGCTGAAACATGTTTGTGTCTTCAAGTATATCCACAAAACATGAAATAGTATTATACTCTTTTGTGTTGTATTGCATTTTTATATTACTTCGTGGTAAATTTTTTTATTCTTAAATTTCTCTCCCTCTTTTCTTATAATACACAAGTACTCTTTCAAATATGGCTGACTTATGAACCTAAATTTTTATACTATAAAATTTTATATAAAAATTAGCCGTAATCATTAGACACAGCTTTGTGTATTTTATATTCTTGAATACATGCCTGCAATTAATACTAAGAATACTATTGATAAAATTCGTGATATAATTAATAATGAAAATACTGTTTAAGCTAAACACCGATTTGAATCTTTTTTTCATTATAGGGTAGCATGAGCCAAACAATTTTCGTTAGAAATATACAATTATGCTAACTTGACACATCAGATAGAAAATATTTTGTCGTCATCATCGGCTATGATAAAAGATTTTTACGCTTAAGATTTTGGATTATGATAAAGCACACAGGACCTATTTGTCCTAAGGGAAAGGAAGTCTTCATGGCAGATTTTTTTTTTTTTTTTTTTTTTTTTTTTTTTTTTGTGGGAAACAAACTGTTAAATCACAATCAATTATACTTGTGAAAAACCCCTAAACCTCCCATGCAGCCGCTAGAATTTACCGGTGCTCAGCTATCTTACCGCTTGGAGACTAGTTGGCTTTCTGAACTTACGCAATATCTATCTGAATTTGAATATTTGCGTAAAAAACGAGCAAAATAAAATGACATTGTAAATAGTACATTTTACTGAAATCAAACTTTCTTTGAAAAAGGAAAATTAATTGTAAGGAATAAGATGGATGCATTTAATTAAACGGCGGGCAATAACAGCGCTGATCATATGTTTCGTATAGGAAATAATTTTCTTCGTGTTATCGTATAACGGAAAATATCCACAGATTATATTTTACATTAATGAGAAGTTATACAGTTAATTAAGAAGTCATGGGTTATCTGCTTTAAGAGAACACCTTCGTGGGTAATTTTCTAAATAAAATTGGCTTGAATTCACGTTACGCATCGGGAAAATCATAAAGACCACAAGCAGCTAAACTGTTCGGTTGCCAACAACAAACTACCAACATCCAGCAATCTTATTCACTCAACTATAGTGAACTTAAATTAATGTTTGCATATTATTAGTAGTATTAAAATAAGGAAAATATTTATTCTAATAAAAATTTTTGTTTGAATATCCTCCCTAGTAAGGTATTTCCTTTGGTTGGAGATTTGTCAATAATAAATGCTATGTTCAGACAAGACATTTATTTAGAGCATAATGCTTCAAAAATATATGCTGAGATCCCTAGAAAAAAAATATCGCCGGAAAATATATCTCCAAAAAAATATTTAATTATTCTTATGATTAATTATTAAATAATTAATAGCTTTTATAATTATTAAATGCAATGCTTTGTACAGCAACACTCTTTCTTTACAAAAATACCATATTGAATAAATTATATTGTAAGCTAATAAGTAACAACATTGCTTTGTTTAATTAAGATACAATAACAAGCCGAACAAACATTAATTGGAAGTCTAACAACAAAAATCAGCGTTATAATTTCAAATTTTCACAATCTAATTTTCATTATATCTTATCTCGTTCATTTGCGCTTTTGCAGCTGAGGATGATGGTTCGGAAAAAGCATCGAAACTAATCCTGTGAAAATTTGAAAGTATAACGCTGATTTTTGTTCTTTGACTTCCAAATTAATTGCTTTGTTTGTTACTAATATGTCTCGTCTTTCCTATTTCAGATAAAGTTTACTAGTGTTTCTTGGACAGGAAAGCATGAATTTTTAATTTGAATCAATAAATTTATGATACACTGAAAACGGTTTCAATTTATAATTCCCTTTCTGAATATCTTGAATGTATATAAAACAGTAAAATGCAAATTTAATATTAATATTATCACCCTTAAAAAACACCCAAATGTTTCGTTTATTACTCTTAAAACTACGTAATAATTAAGGCAAAAAGAAATTATTTAAAATAATTATTATTTGCATGCAGTTGAAGAATATAGGAAAATGCTGAAAGTTTTAAAGATTTTTAATTAATTCCAAAAATACAGAAAATCGGAAATAATACGAAATGTTTCAGCAATATCTCAGAAGGAATGAAAGTTGCATCAGCTATTTGTCAGAATAGAATTTTAGTGATAGCAGTTTAATCAGTCTGCATTGACATTCCAGTGATAATCAGTGACATACAGATTTAGGTTACTTAGGTTAAAAATGCATAATAATTAAAAATTTAACCGGGTAAATTTTAAAATCAATTTATTTGAAAACTAGCAGCTTCGCTGCCAGCCTTCGTCTGGCTTTTAAATGTACCGGAAAAATGGCTGAAAGGAACACCAAACGTTAAATTTAAAAACTGCGTAGAATTTTACTCTGCAGAACAACTTCATAAAAAAGTTATTACATATAACAAAATTACAATGAAATAAGCAATATCCCTTAATACAAATATTAATTATCCTAATAAATAAATTAACCAACTTTCCTTTACAAAGTCTTAACAAGTCAAATGGTATAAAGGAGGTTAAGAACTTTGTTTCCTAAAAAAAATCAGTCAAAACTTTTCAATATCTTAAAAACAGTAAAATGAGTTATAAATAAAATAAAGGAATGCAAAAAACAAAAAATTTTGAAAAGCAAAGAATAATTAATGATATTTTATCTTATATTTTCAAGGGAAAAAAATTACAATGAAATAAGCTATATCTCTTAATACAAATATTAATTATCCTAATTAAAAAAATTAGCCGACTTTCCGTTGAAGAAAAAAAATCATGCGAAACTTTTCAATATCTTATAAACAGTGAAATAAGCAAAACATAACATGAAAGCAACTTAACATAAAATTCCGCGCAGAATTTTACTCTGCAGAACAACTTTATCAAAAAAAATCAATAAAAATGTATTATATTTATATAAAAATAACAATGAAATATGCCAATCTCTTAAAAACAGTGACATAAGAAATACAATGAAAAATTGTTGCCAAACCCATATTTCTAAAAGAATGAAACTATTCAAAATGATGCGATTTCATCAAAAATCTATCAACAACAATAAGACAGAAAAATTGTTGCCAAAATCATATTTTTAAAGATGTGAGATGTGAGAAGTGTACTCGGAAGCTTCATTTAAAAAATCTTTTAAAAATACAAAATATTATCATTTTTCCAAAATTCTTTTTGTGAAAGCATTCGCAAGGATGAAAGTTTAACGTGTCCAAAAATCAAAGAAAAATAAACTTTACATTTTTAAAAATAAACTTCTTTAGAAAAAATCCCATTGATAAAATGTTAAGCTCCCTTTGTTAAATAAACTCGTATTTAATCGATTTATTGAAACACGAAATTTATTTTAAGTTCGTAAAATAGCTAAAGTGCCTACGTTTCATGACGATGTGAAAATGGAGTGTGTAGAGTAAAATCTCGCTTTCCTATAGTCCATTAAGTTTCAAAATGACGCGATTTCGTCACAAAACATAAAATAAAAAAAATTCGAATTCAAATTAGAAAAAATCGCTTCGAAGTGAACTGGCTCTTGTGTAGATGTACCTATGTACCAAATTTCGTAGCCGTGGGTCTATTAGCTTACGCGCAGCGCGAACGAAAGACACACACACAGACAGACTCTTTCTTTTATTATATGTAGAGAAGATATGTAGAAATAACTATGGATTTTCGGCTGCCCTGCTCCGAGTAAACTTAATCTCACTGCAGGTCCACTCTCCCTTTGGGCACGTCGTGGAGGTTCAACCTCCACTATTACCCTCCAGGAGAGCAGCGCACCGCCTGAGGACGGGCCCCAGGCAGCACCGGTCGTCTAATGCTCCTACCAGTCGCTTGGGCGAGCCCGTCGCGGCGGGACATTACCCAGCGACCCCGGGGGAGACCCCCGGCTTACTAGTACCACGCCGCGCTAGGACGTGCCAGACTCCGGGGCCGGCCAATAAGTGACCTTTCCCAGTGCCTTCAGAACCACCAAGTTCATAAATTTTATACCCCCGTGACCGAGACTGCCTAGGTACAGATCCTAGCCAGTAGCTTCGCAGAGTTCTCTACGTCGACCCCCGGGGGGGATGTAGAGATAAGATTGTTTAAGGGAAGGAAACTTTTAAGTTTCGCAGCTGTACCCTGCGGCATTAAGACGGTCATCACGGAGAGTCTAGCCTTTTGCAATTCTCTTGAGAGCTCACATCTACCGAACAATATCTAGTAATCAATCTCACTTAGTGGAATCATTGAAGTAAAATTCTGGGAGGGATGGGAAATAACAAAAGAACTGCTTGACAATTTTCAGAGGTTTTAGGATTATTTTCGCGACATTTTACGGGAAGTTCGGTCCAAAACTAGCCACAGTTTTAAAGGGATTCGCAGAAAATCACTCGACAGGCTAAGGGCTAGATCTGTGGAGTTTCACCCTTTTATCTAACTCTTTAATGAGTTTGGAGGAACCTAGTAAACAGTTAAGCGAATAATTGCTTAAGTTTGGTAACAGAAACATAAGACTCGAGATCAATTGCAGGTTTCCTTATTCCGAAATCCTTCAGTTAAGTTTCCGTGACTGTATACGATTTTCTGAAGAAATTAGTCCTAATTACTAATATGCTCAAGTATATCTACACTGAAAGTTCCTTACGAACGACTCGACCATTAGGTTTGATTTGTTAACAAATCTGCAATTTATACGAAGTCAGTTTCATCCATTCAAGAACAATTTTATGAACAGCTCTGTTCATAGTTCTAGAAATTCCTGTTTGCAGTCTGGCACAGCGCACATGGATTTACTGGCACTACCCCAGAACACATCTCGAATCGCGGAAACATTTTTATCACTGACTCTTGGTCTACCCTCACCTTCTTTGTGCAAAACATATCCGATCTCTCGAAACTCTTTTAACCATCTTTTAACTGACTGTCCTGTGAGTGGAAGTTTATTAAATTCATCTCGGAATCGCTTCTGTGTTGGCTTCGGTGATTATGTTTCTAGTAACCAGAGAATGCACATTACCTTTTTTACTGCATGATGCCAGTTTATCTGCAAACAGACTAGTTCCCTGTTGCAATTCCTAAAAACGAGCAGAAATGAAATTCTTTGAGCTGAAGATTATATCGATATAAATTATTTCCAATTACTTAGTAAAATTGCATTTCATTTTTATTTGATATCCGTAGATTTAATTATGGACACCCTGTATTAACTAATTAGTCAGCATCATCACTCATTAAACTAGATAACAGCAGCCATTCATTCTAATCGACTGAAATGGAATATATAGCTATTACCAATAATTTCCGAGGGATTTACTTAATTCCGGGGTGACAGCACCCTCTCACCAGGAACCCTTTTTAGTTTAACTTGTCCGGCTGCTTTTGGTTTGCTTCTCTTCTGCCCCCGCTACTGCACTATACAGTGTAGAGTCGTACTCTTTTTGGGAGCATAAAATGCAGACTCTACTGAAGACAAGATAACGAATTCTCGCTCTGTCTTACACACACAAAATAGTATGTACAATAAGAATGAATTAAATTTTAACTACACGACTGGATCCTACTTCAATCTAAATCCTTTTTATCGGTTGCACACAGCAAAGCCGAGTCTAAATTATCAATATAATTTAAAGTGTCCAGCAAAAATATTCAACTACAGAGCTATTTGCAAACACGTGGCATGACCCGCTAATGACGTATCCCGCTCGACTCGCAACTTTCTTCTGCGAATTATTCAATTCTGCTACTTAAGTACTATTTCCGAACTCGCTTAGATTTGCATTTACGTCAGTAAATTTGCATTCTGGCAGGAAATTGAAATCAGAAATTAAAGGAAATTTTCTTTAAAAAAAATAATTGATTAGTACAAAATAAGACCTTTACAACAGAACAAAAGGTTTTCCATCAAAATATTGAGAGCAAAATTCTTCAGTATGATAAGAATTTGTTTTTGGTATAGGAAGAAGAAATGGACTTAGAAACAATAACCCAGTCAGCTCGAGAAAGGAAAATATAAAATGAACAGAAATACTGATGGAGAAGCATTTTTTGTAAAAGGAGAAAAGAGATTTAGTTTTAAATCATCGAATAAAACTTTTACGAAAGGCTGGTTTTACAGACATTCATGTCAGTAACTAGAATCATTTGCAATTGTCTGAAGCTAAGACAGTAGAAAAGGTTTTCGGTATGCAATTCTAGCCTTTTTTAATGGGTGTCAAATAACTGGAGACGTTCCTTTTTCCGTCTTCTTCTTGTGAAGACATTTCCTCCATTGCATCATCTGCATATGGGAGTAAAATTTGTCGCTGGTTTACTTGTTAGTATTTCGAGACATCTTTCGTTGTCCAAGATATTTTCGTTTGGAAAATTTGTTCGTAAACCGATCTGTTCGTGATCCAAGGCGTTCGCGAACCAAGATTTCATTGTTTTGGGGGATAATCCAAGAGTAAAATGAAAATGCAAAAATAACTGCAGTTGTTCGCTCAGAACTAACGTAGAATACAGGAACCAATACACTTCTGGATATATGAATATACAGAACAACATTTGAAGTGCAAAGAGATCTTGCATTTTCCAGATCTTTCAAAATGTATCTTTTTGAAACAGTTGGTACCGTTCGTATCTAAAAGTGGCGAACTTCTTCAACGTAACCAGTTTCCTCGGTGAAAATTTGCTTATATAGTTTTATGCCTTTCGGAAAATTCAGGGTCTTCACAAGGACGTCTAAGGTGATAAGTTTGAGAAGTCACAAAATAGAATGTTATGTTTAAAATCTCCCACGTCCCCGTACATATATATAACTGTCAGTCTAGCTAAGAGAAAGGGTATGGAAATGTTAATGAAAGAGCTCACGGCCTGTCAAAAAGTGGAAATTTTCTAGGTATAAATAAAACTTTTATAGTCCATTGAGTTGTAACAAGCGAAACATGGGCCTCATTATGTTAACTATGCTGCAATCATTATTTGAAGCATTTCTTACAAGTAACACATATTTGTAATGTCTACTTAGTTTCTTTCGTGCACAAAGATAGGCCGAGAGCTATCATAATGCGTATTAAGAAATCAACTATTTCTATTGTCATTTTTATTTTTAAGCTAAATTCTTTTCCTGATACAAATGTACCAATCGTTCCTATTATACCATTTAATGGGTAGAATAGACACGGTTAAAAAGTTCACCAATGACGTCACGGCAGGAGCAATTAAGAACAGCTCCACCCACCTCATCTTTTACGATGCATCCGTGATTACCGATCATTCAGGATTCCCCGTCACCAAGGTAACCGGTGACGTCAGGCCAAGAACAGGTAGAAAACTTCGACTGATTTCTGTCTTCTTAAAGCGTTATGAATAGAGTTCTGTGCAACGTTTCACTTTCTTTATTGGAAGTGCCATTCGGATTTAGAATCATTCTTCAAACAAGTTCCGTGTAGGTTATTTTTATTCAAACCTTTTGGTTGTTAATTTGTTCGAAATCATCGCAGCAATTTTTGAGAGGAATCGTTCCATTCTCATTCCTTTTTTGTCGTAAATTGTACACTTTTATAGTGTGCATCTTTGAAACAGTCTTTTCTGAAATGTTATTAATGTAAACATTTTGGGGCCAACTCCTGTAAAATTTTAATAGCTTCGACTATATCGTTTTAGTTAAGCATTAGTTACGTTTTATTTCTTAATATTCTTGAGCTTAAACCCAAGTAGAGACTTTTCTGTACGTCCTGAGATAGGACCATCTTTTAAACTTTATTTTGAGCAATAAAGGGTAATTAACCCTTCTTAAATTTACATTTCTGTTTCCTGAGCTAAAGCGATTATTCACTTAACAATTCTCAAGGTTCAATACTCTTAGCTGTAAATTCAAGGTTGGAACCTTATAATTCTCGTCTTCGTGCGACTTTAATCACCCAAGATATTAAAACACTGAAAAAACTCTGAAAACGCTCATTTTTGCACTCAATTTTTCAATTGGGAACACTCTCGTTTGCTGGAGCTAAAAATACTTTATTTCGAAAAGTGTTACCACTGCTCGCTTTCAAATCGTAGTGTTTCTTAATCAAAAATTTATATTTTTAAAGTTTAAAAAGTTTTTAAAAAATATGAAATAAAAATAGCATTTTCATTATTAGTATGTAAGGTCATATTCTGACATTGAGGAAAGCACGCGATTGCATATGACGTCATTGTATGTCGAAAAGCTTTTGTTAATGTCAGCATTTTAAATAAATAGCTGCTGTTGGCAACTTTTTTGTTTCAGGTTAGGAAAACTGACACGTGTATACGTATTCACCTTCATATATACGTATTATTATTTCATACATATACGTATTAACCTCAAGTGTCAAAAGTTTCTGTTTCCTGGTTTGGAAACAAAAAAATTTATTTACGAATTGGTTCTTGCTTGGAAAGAATGAACTTATTTCATATATATTAAAATGTTTTTAAAAGAATAAAGTAAAGTTAAATTTAATTTTAAATAATTCTCTTGCGCCATTGCTGCAAGGAATGAAACCTGAATTTAACAAACATTCTCTGTTCGTAAAAAGCAAATTTAAAATTAATGAATTTAAATGAAATTTAATGCAAACAAATAAATGATTAATTATTACGAACTAATCTACAATATCATTTAAATTCGGAGAGCACATGTAAATTAAATGCAAGTATCAAAATCCATGAATAAATATAAAATTAAAATTCCAAAAATTATTTAATCCTAAAAAAATTTTATTTATAAAAATGCATAAGTGAATGATTGTTGAGCAGGCAGGAGACAGACTTATCAAGGGGAAGTTGTCTCCAAACCTAACTCTTCAGTCATTCAATTCGTGTTTCGTCATCCATGTAGACAAGGGTAAAAGTCAAAACCAAAAGTAACACCAAATGTGGTGAATTATTAAAAAGAAATTTAAACAAGTGGAATTTTGAGATTAAA
This sequence comes from Stegodyphus dumicola, assembly GCF_044657685.1. Classification (NCBI taxonomy): domain Eukaryota; kingdom Metazoa; phylum Arthropoda; class Arachnida; order Araneae; family Eresidae; genus Stegodyphus; species Stegodyphus dumicola. Next base: position 221,630,191 of record NC_140773.1, on the reverse strand, counting down.
GAACTAGAATTAAAATTAAGAAATTAATAAATAAGAGTAAAAAAACCAAATGTTTTAGAAAACCAAAGTAATTTAGAAACTCTTGCTTGCAGGAACTTCCTCGATACGAATTATGCATATAAATTAAACTGAAACTAGACATTTTCCATAAAATAATACATAAATAATACTAAAAAGGCAAGTAAATAGTGAGTTTTAATTTAACTTAACTATATTTGTTTTGGGGAAGTGGAGAAGCATTGCCAAACTAGGTGATGTTAAGAGTGTGTTTTGCAAACTTTAAATAGAATTCGCTAATGTAAGGTTAAGTTGAGTGTAAAGCTGCTATTTGTGATCAATTTTAAAAAAACCTATTCTGTAAACGTTTAAGTATATTCTTTCCTATAAATTTTGCTTTAGCAGCAGCCCGCTCATCCATCGGTCTTGTCCGCTAATGTAATATAAACACTAAAAATTGTTTCATTATTAAATATATTAAAATGACGATTATATATATTGCGAAATTATTCTTTTGAATGTAAAATAATTATAGTGTGGAAAATTTGAATAAATATAAGTTGTTTCTTAGTAAATTAGGTATGTAAGGCTAATAATTCGAGAAGTATCTAAGAGGGAAAATAATTGCATTGAGACGTTTCTGAGGAAAATTGGCTCTTTTGCATACTGCACAAGGCAAAATACGAATTTATCTCCCAGCCATGCTCTTCTTGCACCGAAAACTAATTCTGGAGTGAACTGTAGTGTTTCACGATTTTAGTCATTCTGTTACTAATCGACCCAGACCTGCAAAGAATTCTAGTACCAATGAACTGTAGTTAATTGAAGTTCATATAGGTATTAGCATTATAGAACCTCTGATATTTGTAAATATGATTTTATTTTGAACTTTTATAATTTTTTTACCTAAAAATTTTGCATTCCTTTCATATTAGGTTAGGAAGAAAGTAATTTCTGCTTTTTTTGTGTGAAATATATTTTTTCTACACAGAAAATAATCTTTAATCAATCAGATACCTTAAACTCCGTTCGATGGCCTTTTTGCCATCTTTCTGGTAACTTTATGAATCCGCGTCATTGAACTTCTGATTTTTATCAGTAGAAAACTCAACCACGTGCAGGTTACCGTTACATACATAAGTTTGGTGTCCTCTGTCCTATATTTTAAACTATAATTGCGATATAATTTAGGGAAGATTTACATATTTTGCTCAAAAGTGTGTAGAGCAATTAGGTTTTTTTTTTTTTTTTTTTTTTTTTTTGAAGCAGGCACAATGAAAATTTAGCAACGCCTTCGGCGGGTATCAAACCGCGGACTTCTGGAACACGCGCCGAACATGCAGACCACCACATCACGAAGGCATGCCAAAGAAGGCGGGAGAAATACCTTATACACTCCCCCCCTTTTAAAGGGCGACTGGGGATTTAGCGCACCCAATCGCCAAATTATGAGTGAGGAGAATCATCATTCAACACCCTTTTAATTCGGGCGCCACTATAGAGACATTAGGATTTCTTTTAAGCAGGCAAGAAAAAAATTTAGCAACGCCTTCGCCGGGAATCGAACCGCGGACCTCTGCCAAGAAGGCAGGAGAAATACCTTATAAGTGTCTAAATATTGCATTAATCTTTAAATACAAGTCAGTGTCGATAACACTTGTTTTTGTTTGTTTTTACTGGCCTTATATGTCTTGTTTTTATTCTAAAAATATACAATATATAGAAAAGATTTTAATTTATTTTTTGATACTAAACCTGGATGTGGATTTTGTGAATGTAAAAAGTCGATATTCAAAGAAAACGTTTATAGAGCTACTAAGAATACTGATATTTTTGCTATTTAAAAAGCTTTATAAACTTCGAAATGCATGAGAACCCGATGGCGCAAGGTCGGCGCTATATGAGGGATACGACATACTTTTCTCAACCAATTTCGCATGTGTTGCGAAATATGTAAAGGGCCTCACATTATTTTGGTGGCATATGATTCTTTTGCGATTTGTCACTTTCGGCCTTTTCCCTTTTCTTGCACCCTCCAGTTTCATAATTTGTTTGCGGTAAACATCTGAGTTGATTGTTTGGTTGCTTGGATACATCTCAAATTATACATTACTTTTGTAATCTCACCAAATTACATCATGTTCTTTTAGTGATGCAGTTTAGATTTTGATATCATTTGCGCTGATTCATCCTACTTGGACCATGATCTTTTTCGTTTAATGTTATTGTAAATGTTCCATTTTCCATCAAGAGTAATAATTTGTTTCCAAAAAGGATCGCCTGCATTATGTTTGAAATGTATATCTCAAATATTGATTCGCTCTTGTTATCGTGTGATACATTTAAACAATTTGCAATGTCTGGTACAGTTATATGAAGATTCGATTCAATAATAGCTTTAATATTGTAATCGTAAACTTCAGAAAATCGGCCAAAACGTTGATCATCTTCAAACGAAAAATATCAAGAATGAAATTTTTCAAACTAATTCTGACACTTGCATTTTGTTATCAATCAACGCAATAAATTTCACATATCTCTTTGTGAGCCTATAAGGTATCTTCTCCCTCCTTTCTGCATGCCTTTGTGGTGTAAAGATAGCACACTCGGCGCGTATTTGGGAGGTCCAGATTCGAGTCCCGGAGAAAACATTGCACACTTTTCACAACTCCTGCTTAAAAAAATGATCTAATGACTCTACAAACCTAAGTCGCTTCCTGCCTTTATGAAACTAAAAAGTAAAATATGTCGAAAATGTTTATTTTTGCACTCCACGTTAAAACTGATCATAAACTAAGAGTTATACATAAAACTACGCGGAATTTAGATCTATAACAGCATATAAGGTATCAGCTATCAAATCTCAAAAGAAAAAAATTATAATAAAGAGAAGAATAACAAAATCAACATAACTCTATGTATTTGTGCAAAATTAAAAGCTCACTCCCAGAGTTTCTCTCTCCGAAATCTAGTTCTCTATAAGATTTACCTTTTTAGGAATCTTACTTTTAAGAATCAAAAATAAGTGTACTGTTTATTGTCTTATAGTGGAGTTACAAGCTTCTCCAGTGCATTAGAAATGCTCTAATGTTTAAGAAAATAATTCAAGAAATGTTCATATAAGATTATCAAGTCCTTTTACTAAATAAAATGAATACAGATAATTTTCTTTTGTTGATGTTTAATTTTTCTTCACTAATTCTGTAACACAACTTTTATCGGAAGTAGGTGGGATTGCACTGACATGTTTTCAAATTCTATGATTTTTTTAATGCTGTAATATGATCTCAATATGATCACTCTTTCAATAATCGATAATCTACAGAGAAAAATGACTGTAAAGATATAATCTTAACTAGGATTAAGTATAGGATCTGGCAGTATGAAAATGGGTGTTATATTGGTGACACTGTTAATCGATTGACTATTCTTTCTTTAACTTATACAGGGTGACTTCGAACAAGGGAGCAAAACTTTACGGGGTAATAGAACGAAGCAATATTCGTCATAGAATGTATGGTCAAAACTCCCACGGTGAGTATTTAAAAGGTAGTTCTTCACTGAAACATTAAGAAAATTAACACAAGAATGAGAGGAGATACTTCAGAAAACATTTAATTAGCAGAAGTTTAATTGATGTACATGTTCAAAGAAATTGCTCAAAAGACCTTCCACATGCTATAATGCAGGCACGTGCTCATTAAGGATTGAGGCACACTTGCCAAGGCATTTCCCAAGTATCGCCGGCAACAACGCCGAACCTGAGGACAAGATCTCTACTCGTTCCAACGGAGCATTCGTAGATTTGGCCTTTCGTATGGCCCCACAGGAACATTCCAAACCCGATAGATCAGAGGATCTTGGTGTTCAACCTTGGGATCACCTCGTTTAAACCATTACCCTCAAAATTTCGTGATTCATATAACCAGGCTCTGCAATCTACGGTAGAAAATGCCATTGGGTGCGAGGACCGACCCTTTTTAGACCATTACAATGACATCTAGCGGCTCGCCGGTTGCTTTCCTCCGAGAATTTATGTGGCGAATATTGCTTGCGTAGCTGCGTACTATCACTCCGTAAACTCTTAACCTCTTGTTCGGTTTCATCATATATTTTTGCCTTTCTACTAGGCTGGGTGTTGCTTACTTAAAAGTATATTGGTATGTTTTCAAGTATAGGTATTATCAGAAAGAATACTACTATTCAGTTTGTCATTTTGTACAATTTTCCATGTAGCCTGTGCCGATACAGATCAAAGTATCGGGAAAATCAGCTTATATACTATGGTTCAACTGGTATTGTCTTCCCATGACAACTAATCCTAAAAAAACTTTGCAGAACAGTACAGCTCCAAGTATTATTTGACGAAAGGAGAACTCACGATCATAACAAATCTTGTTCTAGCATAGACAAAGAGAATAGTAACGAAAGGTGATGCATGCCATTCCTAATTATCTGCTTAAACTATAAGAGCTGTAAATATTCAGTTTCGAGTAATAAATTAGATAGATGCTATTAATTCTAAAGGAAGGGGTGCTATAAACTATAAGCTGCCTGATAACTGGTTCCATTTTTCATTTCAAATTGTTCATATGTAAAAAAATACACTTTTAGATTGTTATATAACAAGACGGTTATTGCAGCCAGACTGTTGCAAATGGTTAAAAATTGTACACCTTACTCCAAAAAGGGGTCTAGTTCCATATCTCCCGTTCTACTGGACAGATTGTCAAAACTGAACTTGCGTTTTCCATGTCTCGAAAGAACGACTTAGGATATATATTAGATTTACATATAGCATGGTTCTAACAGGTATCCTGAAGCCAAATAGGACATTTTTTTAAAATAACAAACCCATTGCTTTTCCATATTTCGATTCTATGACTCAGATTATGCAAAAGTACCAAGTTTTGTAAAAATCGCAGGAGTAATTAAAATTAGCTCTCAAAATTTTATCTCCTCCATTTTGATTGAATTTGGTATTTATTTATTAAAAACGTATTTGATTCTTCTGATGCGTCTGATTGTGTAAACTTGGAGCATCTGCTGTAGCATTCAAGTTGCCGTACACCATTTGTATTCACTTCCAATAAATGTTTCAAATTAATCACTCTCTTGTTTCCTTCCTTATTCCTTGTTAAAAGATGGCTTTTACCTACCGCTTACCCCTGAAATTTCCGGGTAAGGGTTCCTACGCAATTCTTAATCCTTATGATGTGCCTTACCTCCCCTAGAAGTTTGTCGGAACATTTATGGTACACCCTGTATATCCTAAGTCGCGTTGTCGAGGTATGGAAAATTTAAATTTCAACCATGGGTCCAGTAGAACGAAAGGTATAGAAGAGTCCCATTTTTTGGGGGGAGCAAGGTGTATAAGTGTATTCTGTGGGGTTTCCCATGGTACCTGATAAATATCAAGTTTGTACATCATCCCACATCCTTATTAACGTATTATGATTTAGCTTTTACAAAAACATACCAAGCTTTGTAACTTGCAAAACTACTTTCCAAGTGATGCTTGAGGAACTGCGAAATCGCTTCTGAAAGACACTTAAAAGCAGTAGCTGGGCCTTTTTGAATCTGATAACCAAATTTGTTCTCATGTAACCCATATTACGAAAACTTTGTTAAATGCAAAGCGCAACTTCAAAAGAACGGACGAATTCCATACTTAAATTTGGTCCTAGAATTATCTTACATAGTACATCTGAGTACCTTTCTCTACTATTTTCAATTTTAACATATCGACAGGACTTTAAGGCGGCCCGATGTGTTACAATTGGCTACAAAAATATATCATTTATCTACAAAGCAGTGTAATATAAATTTTAGCACATGAATAGTTATCTTAATGTATTAGATTTAAAATCTGTCAATTATTTACTGACATTCTCACTAATTAATTCTCACTATTTTTTAATGTTGCTCCAAAGGAATTATCAAAAGGAAATTTAACCTTTCCCTCTTCGTAAATGTCAGAAATCCTCACGAAGTCACTTGAATTTTAATTGTAGCTCCATTCTTCAAATTATGTTTCGAGGCTTCTAGCAGAGGATGTTTGCGCTGATGCACCACAATGCACATGGCTCGTGATGACGTATTTTCATTCGCTCGTGCATTCTTGGCCGTAAACATTTGCCCAGTCTCTTCACGTAAGTACAACTGCACTTAAAGTGCGTTACTTCCGCGGTCTTCTCGAAATGCAATTCTACATGAAATAATTACATTAATTACAAGGCGGAGAGAAAAGGTCGTTTAGCAATCTTCGTGACATTTTTAGGAAGTAAGCATTCTCTGTATTTATTTTCCATTTACAAAGAATATGTATTTTAGTTTGGGGCATTTTTCAATTTTAATAATGAGCTGCCTAGGTTATACTCGTGCTCGTGCCTAAAGTGTGTTTGCGTATTGTGTGGGGCTTTAATAAACGCAGAATTCATTGGTAATGAATTCATTGGCATTTAAAGAGAAAGTTAATTTTTAATCGATTCTAGTCAAAATATAAAGTCAAATTTGTAATAAATATCAACTGGGATTTTTTATACTATTCATCAAAACTTAATGATGATATACTGCATGTGAAACATACAGTATTCAAATTATATACGTAGTACCGAAATTTGAAAAAAGTGATCAAATAATAATCATCAATTATTTGGACTTAAAATGTAGCCAAAGTTTTCGTCCACCGCAGCTAACATAGTGGTCAATTACATTTATTCAATTTAAATACAGATTTCGATGATGCAGGGACCGGACCCAAATGTCTCCAAATGGTCACCAAATTTTGCGACATTCGGCGATTTCTTTCCAAATTACCGAAATACCATTTATACAATGTTATCTTAATACTTGTCTCTATATTCTCATGTTTCCGGCACAGCTTTCGCTTAAAGTTTATTTCGCGTTATATTACACAGAAAAATTCAACAATTTCACATATCACTGCGCTAAAATCATCTATCTATGTACAAAATTCCTAACAGTGTATTCATTCAATTTTGCTTGATTGATGCATATCAAACTATAATATATTTCCAAGTAAATAAAAATAAATATTATATTTCCAAATAAAATTATATTAATGAATTATCAATTTGTCCTACGTTCCCTCCACCAAGTAAAATCTGAACATTGTTATACTTGCAGACCCAATAGTGTCCCAATCTTTTAGGTAGCACACACTAAGTCAAGGCTTTTGAATAGACCTAAGACTCTTATCGCTGTCTTATTAAACATACAGAAATATAAGAAGGCTGTAAAAGACCCTTTAATCAGAACTCAAATAATTGAACAGATGTGCTTACAAAACTTGCCAGCATTTATGGCGTCACTCCAAAAATATAGAATTTCAGATTTAAGTCTAAATCTTAGGTTAGCCAAAGGCTACACAGAAATAATTAACGCACAAGTTGGTTCAAGCCTACACGGGCGTGAAACGCACTATTGGCAAAAATAAAGCAACGCCGAAGACAGAATGCTATCGCAGAAATTCAACTAGTAACATGCAGCAGGCGGAACACACTCTGTCTAAAACAATCTAAAGCTTCTCTAAAAATGTTGCGCTTTTTCGGATGCCACAGACTGTCCTTTCATTGTCGATGGGGAATAGCTGATTTACTTTGCACGTTGAAATCCCTTACGAAGTCTCGATGCTTCGTTTACGTTTTATGCGGAATCGTGGTAAGGTTGTATTGAGAAAAATCTTGCAGAAAGAAAAGGTCCTACCTTCGTATTTAATTTTTTCTTGTTATATACGAGACTGGACGCAATGCGAATAAATCTCTATGATACAGTCAATCGTTTCCATTATTCGAATTAATTCATTGTCTTTCTTTTATAAGAGTCTTAAAAAACAGAAACTGGCTCATATTGCTGATTTTGTAATGATCAAAAGTATTGATATTTTTAGTTTAGTTCTCTTGTAGAGCCATTAGGTTATTTTGATGCTGAGAAAAGTGAAAAATGAGCAATGCCCTCGCCGGGTCTCGAACCACAGCCCTCCCGAATACGCGCCGAGTATGCTGACTATTACACACGAAGACATGCTAAGAAGGCGGGAGAAATACCTTATATTCTTGTTAATAAAAAAGAGCAATTGTGCATGAGTATAAAAAATGAAGAAAATTAATATATGTCTGTATTGTTGTCTAAACAGAAATAACGCATGATTTTAAAATAGATATTAGAATCTGATATTTGTATATGCACGATTTAAAATAATAATTACGTATGGTAGACTACACAAGAAGAACAGAATCATTGAATTTTATTTATTTGAAAACCTCGTAATCGGTAAAGTCCCCACTTTCTTATCGATGATACAAGTCTGTCTATCGATGGTGAAGGACCGTCTGTACCATCCGAAAAAGCAGCGAAACTGTTTTTTAAATGCTATCCCTTTCTGCCTCATTTAAATACGCATTATTTAAAATTAGCATTCTGGCAGGAAAACGGAAAGGAAGAAGTGTCAATAAAGCTGCATAATACAAAATAACTGATTAATTAAAATAAATAAATACTTAACACACTTATTGTTTTAATGGCCGGACGCCTTACTTAATAGCCATAGCCTTGCGCCACTACAAGGCCAGAAGTGGTGGAAGCGCCTAATATTATGGAAGCACCACCGTTGCCTCCTATCAAGGGACGAACAGCTGCAACCATGCCTTCACCGGGATTTGGACCCGGGCCCATCGCTACGATAACCAGGGTCGCTAACCACAATACCGGCTGGGCGACTCGCGCTTAACCCTTTGACTAGAAATTTAAAAAAAAAAAATATTACACCTTTTTATATCCAAGTGAACAAGATTTGTCATAAATAAGACAAATTTAGCATTTGGGATTTTTTTGACGTACTTTCAAGCCAAAGACTGGAACACATATGTTCCAGCCGTAATTAATAGTGGGATACGTGTGTCTCGCATGCAGAGATCCACTTATTGTAAGCACACCTATTATTCTGGAAAACTTTATTATATGAAATAGATTTTTACATTGTATGGTATAGGGTAAAGCATTCTTTGCATAATCCAAAATTACACATTGTGCAAGTCCTATTTCTTCTTTTCTCTATATTCCTTTGTGTACAGCGAGCACAGCGGCGTCTTGATTTTCCAACTACTGGAAGATGATCCTCAACATTAAGGAGATTCTAAGCACTTTTTAACCCAGCAGCCATTTTTTAACTTTTAATGGGGAATATATGTCCCGTTAATGGTCAAAGGGTTAATGTATATATTTATATTCGAAATCAGATAACCAGTCTTTTAAATTTCAGTTACCGTAGTACGAATGTTGCTGGTATTCGCACATAGTATGAATTTATGTACAAGTTTGCTTTTAATATCAAGAAAAATAGAGAATATTAATTCAAATAATTCGTAAGATTTGTGTTAAATATAATTAATAAAATTTCTGATAAACTCTGTTCTCTACGTTGACGAAATTTTATATATTTGTACTTAGTATTGGAATCAGACCTTCAGGAAATTTTTTTGTACAGAATACGTTTTCACATAAGTAATTGATTTCATATTTTCTTGCACACGTGTTATTTGGACAACACGAAAACCTCATATTTTTTTTTCTTTTGTCTCTTGGCTTTCTGTGGCATGGGACCAGAGCAGTGCCTACATATTTTTTCACCTTAGGCAAAGAGGTAAATGCGCTTCCGTATATAAAATGCAAAATATCCAGTCATTAGATGATAATAAATAAATAATTTTAAAAATTCTGAAAGTTTTCAGATTTTATATTACACTCAAAGGAGCTTTTTTTTCTCATTTATATACACATACATGTTTCGAGAGCATCAGAGCTAATGTTCCTTTTGGAGGCTAAAAATACTTGAAAACAGCCTATCTGTAAAATTTCTGTAAAATTTCTGATAGACAGTCACGCGCGCTGGAGATAAAAATGTTTTGACCGTAGAGTGCTGCCACTGCTTGCTCTGAAATCTTTGAGTTTATTAATCACATATTCGTTAAAGGTTTACAAAATAGGAAATACACAATAAAACAAATTCAAAATTCGGGCTTCCAGATATCCATATCCGGGTGGAAGACTGAATTATTATGAATCTGATAGGTTTAGGTATCGTTGTTTTTTCACAACGCGAGAAACATGCATACATTCATGCAAATTGTTCATCACTACTACTGCATAATTTCTTTGAATATACTACAAGGCAATAATATTTCCTGACAAATCCACAAAATCCCGTTTTGAGACTAATAGTCTTCCTGTTCTAACGCTCTTTTGGGTAAATAAATAAATAAAAGAGAGATAAAGAAATACATATATTTACTCTATCTGTACACTTTTATATTAAAAAAAAAATAGATATTTCAAAACATAATATCATCAGTCTTGCAGTATTTAATCATAGCTTTATGTATTCAGAAAAGATGATACACATAATAAGTTACAGTGCAGAGGCATTAGGTATTTTGAAGCAGGAGATGTGAAAAATGAGCAATGCCCTCGCCGAGACTATCAAACCACGGACCTATCGAAAGTGCTGACCACTACACCACGAAGGCATGCTAAGAAGGTGGGAGAAATACCTTATAAAAGTTTTAGAATAAAAGCGTTAAAAATTTTTTTTATATGATACAAATTTGAAATATTATAAATAGTGACATAACTAATACAAAAAATTTTGCACCACATTTTCTTGCTATTTAATGAAGCAAAAATCATCAATAATGTTTATCAGGATTTGTATTCCTCTTTACGTGCTTTGGAAACATGAACTGTCCTGACTCGGAACAGGGAGCTTACTCAAGCTATGTTCAATCATTTGTGAAGTAGACAATACACACAGGAAGGGTATACGAAACCCTTTATTTTTCTATCTTTACAGAGATTTCCGGACTTCGGAATACAGAGACCAACCACTTGTGGTCGGAACGTAAGAAGATAAAAATATTAACTAAAACTCTAACTAAACTAACTTTGGATTAATATACAAGTGCCTACTTTAAGATTGGCCGTTAATTAACAAAAAGCCGTATGTAGTACAGAGAGCTGCTGAAACTACGATACGTTTAAAATTATCAAGAGGATTAAACCTCTGGCCTTGAAGGCAACCAGCAAACGAGTAAACCTACTAGGGCCAGCGGCCTGCTTCTAATAACTCCTTCCTCTCTCTTGCTTGGCAAAAAGCCACAACTTAAGTACTTGGCGTTAGCGAGACAAATTTGCATAAATAAATAAAAGCTTTTAATTCTGGCCGGAAGTAGAAAATAAGAAGTGATAGTAAAGATTTAAAATAAAATAAACGTTAGTAAAACTTAGGATCCTTACATGTTTTCAAAATCTACTTTGACTGTTGATGATTTGATTGATGTTTCATAAGAAGGATCATCACATTTGAAAATTTTTCTTGATCAGGTGATGGTCTTATATAATGTTTTATTACTTTAAGTTATAAGGTATTTCTCCCACGTTCTTGACGTGCCTTCGTGGTGTAGTGGTTCTGCACGCTGGGCCGATATTCCAGAGGACCGTGGTTCGATTCCCGGCGAAACTAGTTTTTCATCTCTCCTGCTTTCGAAATAAACCTAATGTCTCTACACTGGCGCCCGAACTAAATGGGTTGTGAATGATGACTCTCCACACCCAGAATTTGGCGATTGGGTCCCCTAAAAACCCCAGTCGCTTTTTAAAAGGGGATTATATAAGGTATTTCTCCCACCTTCTTGACGTGCCTTCGTGGTGTAATGGTTCTGCACGCTGGGCCGGTATTCCAGAGGTCCGTGTTTCGATTCCCGGTGACTGCGTTGCTAATTTTTCATCTTGCCTGCTTCCTGTCTCTACAAAGTTTATTGAAGCTTCTTTCGCCACAGTAACTAACAATTTAAAAATTATTCTTAACCCTGCTTCCCAATTTGAATACGATTGAACTATATTCGTGCATTATGTTTCGAAATATCGGTTGAAATATCTTTTTGTTTTTCCTGGTAAAACTCCCAGAGGTGGTTATGCAGTTCAGTATCATTATGCGCAAAGTTTTTATGTTTGTTTGAAAGTTCTTTCAACAATCTCTCACGTCTCAGTGTTTAATAGCCAAATGAATTTCATGAAGTACGTGAAATAACTCAGTGTCTGTCACGTAATACTGTATACTACTGACGCCTTTTTTAAATGGATGAATGAGCTTAGTTTTGTCTTCCACAAACATTCCATCACAGCGATTCAGCAACCCAAGAGTCCCATGTCTTCTTAGTAGTCCTCAAGTCTTGTTAGTTGTCATTTTGGCTATTTTTGCTTCATTTATTAACTTCTGGTAAATAGTTTCGTTTATTTGAAACAAATTTGAGATTATTTCATACTTTTCCGGTTTGTCATTTGGCATGCTATAGAATGCCTAGGCAATGTGGGAAATGTTTAATCCTGTCATACAGTTTTCACCGGCCAGTTCTAAAATGCCGAATTTCATACTTTGCCAGTAACATATCTGTTATAAAATAAAAACTTTTATGTTTGTAACGCAGTTCTTTGATTAAACGTCGATCAGTAATTATAATTAAATACTTACCATGGCTGACACTTATTATTAAGGCTTCTTGTTATAGTGACCATTCTATCATAACGACCAAACGTCCCCAGATGATGAGGATATATTAAACCTAATAAACCTAATATGTTACAACAATAACTTCTATAACTATAATATTTTCTTCTTCCAGGATGCGAGCTGAATTACAGAAAGCGCCGTCTATAATAAAACATCTAGTGTCTCAAATTTCTTGCTTTATAAGCAAATTTTGAGAAACTGAGAAAGAATGAGGAAAAGCATTCAACAAATTATCTGCTTTTTGCAGTGGAATGTAATAAAATTTCAGTAGATATTATTGAAAGTTTTACGTAACAATTAAAAAAAAATTTTAATTTACATTTCCAACAAGAGATTCAACATAATTTACATTCCAACAAGAGATTTCCTCTTCTTCGAGAAACAAGAGAAAATGTTACATAGCGAAAGTTTTCTACGCATATTGATACACAAGATGTGCATATCAGCAATGAAACTGGAATACTTCTGCTTCTTGAGGGAGAGAGACTTCTCTTATATTCTACAAAAATGGACAATGCATTTCTCTGAAATTATTATCATTCGACTGAAGCCTGACTGACCCAACATATCTGATTAAACTGACATACCTAACATTTGTTTCTGTAGGTACACTGGTTATCATAAATTAAGGAAAAATCACAAAAATCGCGATTACTGAAAAAGTTACATGTAGAATTTTATTAAACGTATCCACAATATAAAACACATAGTAAGGTATCCAATAACATAAAGAGAAATTACCAGACAATTATGGTAGTACAGAAATTAGCACATGTATAAAATGAACAAATCGACGGTGTCAGTTTGCTATAGGAAAAGTACCTTCAATATGGAATTTGATCGCCTCTAGAAGCAATACAGCACATGCAGCGATGTGTGATGCTTTCAATTATGTGGTCTATCAGTTCCATAGGAAGCAAGAGCCATTGCTCTTGCAAAGCAGTTGCAAGCGCGACAAGGGTTTGAGGGGGCGGATTGAGAGCAGCTAGACGTCTCCCTAAAGCATCCCAAACGTGCTCGATAGGATTCAAGTCCGAGGATCGAGCTGGCCACTCAATGTGCATAATTATTTCCTGTTGAAGATAATTATATACGATGCGAGCCCTGCATGGTCTTGCATTGTCGTTCTGTAACAGGAACGCATATGTGTCCACCCAAAGAGATGCCACCCCAAACACAGACACTGCCTCTTCCGTATGCACTCTTCCGTATTTCTTTCACGGATGTTTGACGGATGATAACGCGTTCCAGGTTCTCTCCATATCAAATAACGCCTACTGTCGCATTCTAGACTAAACCTGGACTCATTCGTAAAGAGAATAGCCCTCCATTGCTCAGGCGTCCAGTGGACATGTTGTCGTGCCCACTGCAAACGGTCCCTTTTATGGCGTGACTTGAGCGGCACGCAAATGGTTGTTCGCCTCGCATACAGACCACCTTCGTGAAGCCTTCTACGCACAGTTGATTTTGACACCAACCTTCCGGTGGCTGCAGCAAGGGAGGATCTAAGAAGAGTCGTAGTAGCGGTTCTATTCCTGAGTGCACATAATGTCAAATATCGGTCATCGGCGCTCGTCGTAGCAGTTGGCTGTCCTTGGCTGAACCTCCTAGGTGCCGAATCTGTGATTTGAGATTGCCTCCAAAGTCTATGAACCACAGAAGGACTCACATTTAGCCATCTGGCCACTTCTGTTTGACTTCTAGTCTCCCAATGTCATCTAGTCTCCCAATGGCTCTGCCATTGGGAGAATTGTCACGAAATACTGTCGCCCTGTATTACTTTTAAATAAATTAAATAATGAAGAATCTATACGAATGTATGTATATCTCGTACTGGGAAGAAACGACTGTACCTAGGGCCATTAAATTTTGAAAACGTAGTCCCCCACTCGAATATGTGCACCTAGAAGCCCGACTTTTATTAAATTTACATTTCATATTTTGTTAATTTTTAATAAATTTTTAACAAACTCAACAGTTTGGAAGCAAGCATAGGCTACTCTGTATGGATTTATGTACATTGTTAACTCCAGAGCGAGAGGCTATATATCGAGACTTTATATATGCACGATGAAAAGATGTTTGCATGTAAAAGACGATTCCTTCTCTTCATCAATAAATAATCTCAATCTATTTTCTTCTTCGTATGTAATTACTTTGTAAGTTGTAGCAGTTATTCCTGTTTCCATTAAATTATCGAGTTTTCCATAAATCGGACTAGTTTATTAACCCCTAGACAGTCACCTAAGAAGTAAGTTCACATTCATCATATTCCTAGAAAATAAAAACCGATCCTACATTTAATATTCTAAAGTTATACTGCTTTTAAATATTTTGTGATTTTACTCTTCAACTGAATTTTTCGTTAACAAATTTAACTTTCAACGCATTAATAATGAAAAGACAAAAACTAAGGTTTTGCAAACAGTTCTTACCAAGAAACCTGTGGTGCTTTGATATGATACCCCAAGAAAAGACCATAAAAAATAGAAAAATGTATATCCACACTTAACACTTTATCGGGAATACTAAGCCCATCTTGCTTTTAAATTTTTTGTAATTTTGCTGTTGAATTATATAGGGCGTAATAATAAGTAAATGATGCGTAATAACAAATCTAAAAAGAAATGTTTTAGCAGGAGTAAGTGAAACTGCAGACTGGTAGACTGCGAGCTCAGCGAGAGGGTAGAAAACATTACTAAACACTCTTGGGGCCACCTTTGATTTTTTAACATCTACGAAATTCAAATTTGATTTTTCTTATATTTATTATTTCTTATATTTAATATTTATGATGTCTTAATTAACAATTCTGAAATGCAAATGCCTAAAACTCCACATTTATACTTCGTTGATATTACAGATTTATATTCTACTCTAAGAGCAAGTATTTATATCATTGTATATTAAATCACCAAGCACTTCTTTTTCATTTATCTATTATGTTATATTTCATTCCGTACAACTTTTTTTAGCTTCATACTTGACAGCTATATGTCAGTATTACTGTCTGACCCAAGGTAATTCATTGTTGGTAACCGTGGCAACGTATTCTGCTGGGCTTTCTTCCACAGAAAATTGACATTTTTTCCCCTTTGTTTTTTGTGTAGGAACTCTTCTGCGTCTATTTAAGACGTAGATATGTAGTATTCATCCTTTATGGTATGTCTAAAGTTGTTAAACCATGTTTAGCATATGTAGTTCTGCCGCTAGAATTTTCCAAACCTTTTTTTTTTCCTGTTTTCCAAATAGGCAACATAACATGTAACGTATTTTCTCCTTCCTTCCAGCGTGCCTTGTTGGTGTAAGGGTAGCACGCTCAGCGCATATTCGAGAGGTCCGGGTTCGAGACCCGGCAAGGGGACTCATTTTTCATGTACGTCTGCTTCAAAGAAAAAAAAATTATGACTCTACAGTGGGGCCTGAACTAAAAGGTGGTGGACGATAATTCCTCACCACCAGGATTTGATGACTGTATCCCCTAATCCCCAGTCGCCCTTTAAAAGGAAGACTATATAAGTTATTTTCTCCCTTCTTCCTGCATGCCTTCATGGTATAACGGTAATACACTCGACGCGTATTCGAGAGGTCCAAGGTTCGAGTTCCAGCGATTTCACTGCACATTTTTAGGTCTTTTCCTTCAAAACCTATTAATGGCTGTACAAGGGGCTCCCATACTAAAAGGTGGTGGACAATAATTTGTCACCACTAGGATTTCGCGACTGGGTTCCTAATTCCTAGTCGCCCTTTAAAAGGGGGAGTAGATAAGGTATTTTATCCCTTCCAGCATGTCTTCGTGGTGTAACCGTAGCACACTCGACGCGTATTGGAGAGGACCAGTTTCGAGTCCCGGCGAGGGCATTGCTCATTTTTCATATACGCTTGCTTCAAGAAAAACCTAATGACTCTAGAAAGAAAACACGATTTACAAATAGGCAATACAACAAAACACGATTTCCAAATAGACAATATAATAAAACATGATTTCTAAACGGGAAAATGTAACAAACACGATTTCCAGATATACAATGTAACAAACACGCAACAGCCAATAAATTTTGAAGCAACTTGTTACAGTTATTATATATATATTATTGCTTAAGAAATATATGTTGGTGCATTTCAGGAAAGCATCGTAAGGTATAACAGAGAGCACTTAAATATTACAATTAAATTTCTTTAGAAGAAATTCTTTTTAAAATTTTCATTTGGAATCTATTTAAATTTCTTTTGAACGTAAATTTGAAGTTTAAACTTTAAAAATGTCAGTGGGGCTTTTATTACTAATCTGAAAGCTAATTCGGATAAAAAAGCAGCCTTATATTTTCTCAAACCTGAAAAATATGGTGAATTTTGTGTCGGAAATTACTCTTAGCATTATTTCTGTAGCGCTTGTATGACTTTGAATAAACCTTTAAATCTCTACATAGTATCAATAGACTCTATACATTAGAAAACTACTGTGCATACAAGATTACGGTATAGGGGATTTTCCATATTTAATCCTTCTTTTGGCTGCAATACTATTGCAAAAAAGTGAAATGTGTCAATGTAGAATAATTTTGATAGAATAGGATTGCTGTGTGCTACGGGTTCGTAGATGTGGAGTGATTGACACTTGATGAAGAACCAAACTACAATTTATTCGTCAGTATTACATAGGCAGATGTATATAGCTTCTGATATGCCTTCGAGATCATTCTCGAGAAAACTTGTAAGAATTAGTTAAAGAATATTCTGTCTCCGTTCTACGGCATATCGCCAATTTTGTAACCAAGTGGGCGATTTCGCGCCAAATCTGGCAACCCTGAGACCCGTTTTGCGGGGAAGCTAGCTTACCGCAGCCGGGCATTTAGCTACAGTATATTTAAGTTCGATATTTGTAAGGAAAGAAATTTTCAAAATCGCATTTCAATGCAGAAGCAGTATAAGTGAATAATGATTTAACATCAGATTTCAATTAATTTTAGAGATACTTGTGAAATATTTAAGGCGTATTTTCGATATCTAAGTATGTAAATAACAAAATAAACTGACGCAAGACGCTAATCATTCTAAGTAGTATTATGGGCGAAAGAAAATGCAAGTCAAAATTAAACCCTGTAAATTATTCAGTGTGAATGACATGCTATAATAAGATAAATAACCAAACAAATAAAAATATTAAGTAAATAAGACATCGAATACTTACTTAATTGAAAATAAAAACGGTGTTTGTTCTTTTACTGTATTTTAATTTCTTAATTAGTGATCTAATTAACGCAAACAATTGGACAAAGTAATTTCAGATGTAATCAATTCAGCATATTAGTTTCTAGATCTAAATTTAATATTTTCCGATATTTTAAGAATAATAAGCTAAATAACCTAGAAAAAATATATATTTCCCTTAACTACTTCTTCTTTGGAAAAAATTCCTAAGAAAACGTACTAATGATCAAATAATTAATACGAAAATTAATTAGAAAATACTGCCTGTTTATATTAGCTATTTCAAGGCTAATCACATGCAAGATTTTAATGTCCGAATATCTTCCTTTTTGAAGTGTGTATAAATTATAACTCATATCCCATAGTCAGAGTACTTGCAAACTATGCAGATGACATTGCAGTGTTCTCTATATTTGCTCATTCATAATAAGTTGTCAGCAAATTGCAAATTTTTTATAGTTACAAATTATTTTAAGTTTTAAACATTAACAATGAACAAAAATATAATTTGCCAGAGATTCCCGGAGAGGGCATTGCTCATTTTTCATCTTCATTATTTCATTCAAATAATTTTTTTGTACTTAAACAGAAAAATGAGCAACGCCTTCACCCACCAAAGGCGTTGCTCATTTTTCATCTTTCCTGCTTCGAAATAACCTACTGTAACTACAGAGTTCATTGTAATTTATGATATGAATATGATTTTTCGTAAATGATATAATACGAGGATTTTTTTTAAGTAAGATCCTTAAGTTTATTTCTTATGTAATTAAAAATATTTATCGTAGTAAAAAAGCAGTTTTTAGTTATCGATCCCAAAAACTCTGCTGCTTATGATGACGAGGTAGTTATTTTTTCACGGTCTTTTTCACTTCCCCATCAGTAATGTTCCCCGAAAACATTCTCCTGTTTTCCTACTTTACTGACCCTCACTGGATTGTCATTTGACATATCTGGCGATGAATATTTTTAATTTTCATGTTTCTTGCCGTTAAGAGCCGAGTAATGGACCGTATTTTACAGTCGAGGGGTTGCTTGATTTTCATAAATATTTTAATTTCACATTACGAAGAATAGTCGGACGTCATAAATTCCAAGAGTCGGATTCTACATGTAGATTGTAGAGAGCCTGCGCGTGAACTCCCACTCACATTCTTGCCAAATTTTAAACAAAGTTCGAAAATGGAGCTTTTTTAAAAAAATAAACTGTATATTTGTTACTCAATCCTACATTGTGCAACTTACAAGATATTTTCTCCCTCGGTTCCAACATGCCTACGTGGTGTAACGATAGCACACTCGGCGCGTATTAGAGAGTTCAAATTTGAGTCCTGGCGAAAGCATAGCTCATTTTTCCTGTATTCCTGCTTCAAAATAACCTAATGATTCTAGTAAATCCCTTTGAGTCATACTCGACCCAAAATTAACATTTCATCAGTAATGAGTAAGCAAGTTTTACATAGATACATCACTTTAAGAGAGCATAAATTACAGTTTAGAGATAAAATTAAAATTCTTTTTTTTTTTTTTTTTTTTTTTTTTTTTTTTTGTCTGGTATTAATAATACGATATCCACGAAGCAGCCGCACGTCGAAATCCCCTGTTAAATTCCTGGCAAAAAATGGAACAAGAAACGGGTATCAAGGTCATACCGTTCATTTATATTCATACTAAATCTCCTTTTCAATCACCAATATATTTTTGCGCTTTTGCACTTTAAAATGCGGTTTGTGCAAACGTCGACCTACAACCTCCTTAGACTTTGGAAAGCTGTTCGAGACAAACGGGATAAAATAACTCTTCCGATAGTACTAAAGGCTTTATTGTCTTGGAAATTACGGTGTATAAATATAGTGAGCAATAATGGTTATTAAAGAGAACATTCAAAACAAAAATTTTAGGTAAAACATTTCTGTAATTTCAATTAAAATCGTTTGAAAAATGTGCCAACAGCTTTTATATTTTATGGATTTCCATAAAAATAAATTAATATGGCAATAATCCAAACACGAAGCAACACGTTAGTAAAAGAGCTCGTAATAGAAAACCATTACTTCAGCATATTCTAACAGGTTTGGCAAAAAGCCCAATATGTGGGCACCTGTTGATCCCGCAATAATATCTAAAAGCTTTTTATGCGTTACTTTATCGTCGTTATTTTTTTTTCTACACGGTAATAATTCTTACCTAATAACAAAACTTGGTTTTCTGTCAGATTTCTGCCTTTGATTAATCGTTCTTTCGAAATGTCTTTCTTTCCATCTTTTGCTGAGTAAGTTAAATCGCTGCTCATATCTTTTTTACACTGAAATATTATTCAATTGTTTATTGTTAATTTATTTTCTATTAATAATTCCCCTCTTTCAAGGTTAGTCGAAAATTATAAGATGTCTGGGAACAGTTTGTAGAGTTATTAGGTTATTTTTGACGCTAGACACATGAAAAATGAGCATTGGCCCAGCCGGGACTCGAACCTGTATAAGATATTTCTCCCTCCTTCTTAGCGGGCCTTCGTTGTGTAGTGGTTCTGCACGCTGGGCCGGTATTCCAGAGGTCCGTGGTTCGATTCCCGGTGAAGGCGATTGCTCATTTTTCATCTTGCCTGCTTCCTAAAAAAATACCTAATATCTCTATGGTGGCGCCCGAACTAAAAAAAGGGTGTTGGATGATGATTCTCCTCACCCAGGTTTTGGTGATTGGATCCCCTAAAAACCCTAGTAGCCCTTTAAAAGGAGAAGTATATAAAATATTTCTCCCGCTTTAAGCGTGCCTTCGTAGTGTAGTGGTTCTGCACGCTGGGCCGATATTCCAGAGTCCGTGGTTCGATTCCCGGCGAAGGCGATTGCTCATTTTTCCTCTTGCCTCCTTCCAAAAAAATACATAATGTCCCTGCACCTATACCTCTCAGATACGCGCCGAGTGTGCTAATCGTTACACGACGAAGGCATACTGGAAGGAGGGGTCAAATACCTTATTAGTATGCAAGATTCATCTCTATCTTGAACTGTTTGTACAGTTATTAGGACTTTTTTATGCTGGAGACGTGAAAAAGGAGCATTGCCCTCTCCGGAACTCGAACCTGGACCTCTCGAGTACACGCTGAGTGTGCTAACCGTTACACCACGAAGGCATGCTGGAAGAAGGGAGAAAATACCTAATAAATTTGTAATAATCATCTCTAATTTTAACTGTGTTTTCTTGCAAAAGAAGGAAATTATTCTTTTACTTGTATCTTTTATTCAATATTACTTTTCGTGTTTTACGCTAGATGCTACATTCTACAAACTATGAACAATTATATCAGACTTTCATATCTTTCAATGGTAGTTACCTTTTAAACATCTTAGCCTCGGTTAGTGTATGATAAATTTTCTCTAAATACGTAGTTTTCTCTACTATAGGCTTTGCATATAAAATAGTATAGCTATTGTTGCATTCTATGGGTTCGTAGATTTGGAGTGTTTGACGACAACACTTGACGAAGAATCAAAGCATAATTTATTCACTAGTATTTCGCAGATGACTTCCAGAGACACATTTACAGTCGTCGAAAAACTACGATAAACACGCTGAAACAATCAGCAACACAGCCTCCAGGCACCAACGGCGAAGACAGCTTCACGACAAAGCACTAAAGTACAACTGCCGAGTCGGTTCAGTCGCTCTCGGAGCCCAAGACATTACTACTGAACTCAACGTACTCTATACTCTCCACGATAAAACTCACGATACAGTCAAGGCACACTGACGATTCACTGCTACTCCGCGTACAGGCAAGGTTTCCATAGCTTTTGGTCTGGCTTCGAGAACATTCTGCGTCAAACCGGTAAGAATTTGTTCTAGAATGTTCTCACTCATTTCTATAACATGTCGCCAATTTTGCCCCCAAATGTCGCCAAATGGGAGATTTCGTGCAATCCGGCAACCCTGGCTTTCCTTGCGATTTTCTGGCAACCCTAAACCCGCTTTGTGGGGAAGCTATCTTATTGCTGCTGCGCATCTGTACCACTATTAAATATCTTGAGGTTAATCTCTTCCGATGCATTTATGGTTTTTCGTATGCAATTCTGTTGCCTTTGTAAGGTGAAAAATATTTATTGCAATCCTTGCGCTCAAGCGACCGAGGGAAGTAAGTCCACAAATATATTTAAAAAAAATAAACTTACTTTTTATATAATAAATAAGCACCTAAATCTTCATTTATTGATAATTTATGATGAAATAATATTATAACAAGTTTCTTTCCTAAAACATTGCATTGTAATTTTTAACAACCTTGTTCTAAATAAAGGATTTGCAGTTCCCTACCTTAAATCTAAATTCCTGAAAAAATAATTCATAATATAGTACGCAAACCATAACTTTTTAAAGACCATAGCTTTTAAATTGTAACTTTTAAACCATAGAATTTATTTAATAACAAAACATGCAAAGGTTAAGAAATAAAATCGCATATCAAGAAAAATTATTGATCAGATATAAAAATATGTTCAAATGAATATGTACAAATAATTTGTATTACATCTATCGCTCAAACTTCTTTTCGAAACCTCTAGAATAATAAAAACGCAAATCAGTATTCAAGAAATTGTGCACATATTAACTATTCCCACATATTAACTATTCCCAACAAAAGCTGTTTCATTTTGGAGTTCGAACAGAAGCAATTTTTAAGTTTTCAAAAGCTGTGTTATTATTTTCACTCAGATGTTTTTGTTACCATATGCAAAGGAAGATCAAAAGTTGTTTCAAATCAGCAAAGGCTTGAAATCTAACTTTTATCTTCCTCTTAATGCAAGTTTTTATAAGTGCAATATTCTTATCAGTGATATTATTTGCATATTAGTGTAACACAGTGAGCCATTTAAAAAATAATATTAGTATTTTTTGCATTTTTATAGTCGCATGTCTATTACATGTATTTTGTACTTCTAGCTTAAAAAATAAACAATTACTGATTTGTATAGTAAGTAATTATGAAATTTCTAAATTTATTTTTATGTAGGATATTGTCGGCATCAAAACTAAAATCAAGCAGAAAAAGATCTGAAAGCCTTCAGATTTTATATTACTCCCAGAGGGGCGTTTTTTACTTTTACACACACACATACGCGTTTCGATATCATTTGTTATAATGTCCCCTTGGGTTGAAATTATTAAAAAACAGCATGTCATTAGCATGCACAGTCACGCAATGGAGATAAAATGTTTTTTTTCGTACAGTTGCCATTGTTTTTATTGAAATAGTTGAGTCATAAAAAATTCGTTAAAATTTTACAAAATGTGAAATAGACAATGAAACAAATTCAAAATTCGGGCTTCCAGTTGTCAATATTCGGGCATGGTATTCAAATCAGTAATTGAAATTAGGACTATGTTATTCAAAATATGATAGCCCTAGGTATCGCTATTTTTTCACAAGAAAAATTAATACATTCATGCAAATTCTTCATCATTTAATTTCTTTAAATACAATACAGGGGGGATAATCTTTGGGGGCAAAAGTCTGAAAAGTTAAGCGGACATTTATAGCGAACCGATACAAAATACGGATTCGATACGAATAGTCCTTCTGGGTTAACGCTTCTTTGGGCGTTAGCCAAATTTTGCATTAACATATAGATTACAATATTCTAAACTATTCCCTTTAAATTGTAATTGTTTTAATAACAACGTAGTGATTTGTTTGAATTTTATTCAAATGGTATTGCATTTACAATATTTTTAAAGTTCCCTAATTAAACCAATTTCACATTCCAAAACGAAATTTAGACGCAAAGGCATGTAATTTCTAACTTGAATTTCTTTTCTCTAGTTTTGACTTTATTTATGACTAAATATTCAGTTATTTAAATAGGGGATAGTGATATTACTTCTATGTATTTAATGGTGAAATTTTTTCAAGATATTAGCCTGTAATCTAACGACTTCAGAATGCAAGTATTTCCTCCCAAACTTGTTGGGCTACGTCAACAGGATGAATATATTATATTTCAAAAACTCATCTAGTAATGAGTTTTTGAAATATAATGTAGAATTAATAAATCATGTTGCAGACACATGGTTTTGTAAAAATATTGAATCAAATTCATCTCTCCTGAAGAAGAAAAGAGTTGACAACTTAAGGCAAATTCAAAACAGTTGTTCTCTTGAGCTGTAGTTAATCTCTTTAAAATGCAGTATGCAAATGGCATTATTTTGAATTGGAATTTCAATTTTATTGGAAAGAAAAATTCTGTGTAACGTACAATTATCAAGTTTTATTTCTCCTTTTATACTGTAGAGAAATTAGGTTATTTTGAAGCAGAAGACATGAAAAATGAACAATGCCCCCTCAGGGACTCGAACTTGGACCTCCCGAATACGAGCCGAATGTGCTACCCGTTACACCACGAAGGCATGCAGAAAGGAGGGAGAAAATTTACATAAACTCAGGTGGATCGGATCGTATTCCTCTCATTTGTAACATTTTTAACCTTACATACTCCTCTTTTGAAGGGCGACTGGGGATTAGGAGCCCCGCACATCAATCACCACATCCTGGTTGTGAAGAATTATCATCCACCACCATTTAATTCGGGCGCCATTGCAGATTCATTAAGCTATTCTGAAGCTGGAAACATGAGCAATCTGCAATGCCTTTCCCGGGACTCGAAGCTGGACCTCCTGAATATGCGCCGAGTGTGCTAACCATTACACAACAAAGGCATGCTGAAAGGAGGGAGAAAATACCTTATAATATTACCTAAACAAATAATGAAAAGCTAATAGATATACCTGCAATATTAGGTTGTAAGTTTCAACCATATTTTCTAATCTCAAACATAAAACAAATTTAAACAAAATTATTAAGCTTTTGTTAATGACATATGAAAAATCTACGAGAAAAAACATATGGATATGTGTCGAACCCCGAATGATTAATGTACTTCGGGTAAACAAGCAGCCTTTATTCTCAAAGTAAAGATGATCCTCCATTCTTTAAAACTTCCCTCTGACATCTATTCCGTATCCTAGTACTTGAAAAAGCTTTTTATGTTTAACATGAATAACTGAAGAAAGAGAATGTTATGCTCATAGATTTACTGACAGCTTTATAATACGGGTTCATTAAAAATAAAATTAATAAAAGAAGTAAATAATGAGTTTACACTTTTTGTGGTTTTTCCCTCGAAAGAAACATTTTCCAAACTAAGGTAATTTAAACTACTGAGTGGCGTATATAATTTTCAAAGAACATTCCAGCAGAGCAGCTAATGTAGAAAAGAAAATAATTTTTTAAAAAATCTCAAAAATATTCTCAATTTTGTAGGCCTGTAGGTTTAACTGCAAGGGATTTCATTGGCGGATAATCCTATGTTAACATAAAAAGAGATCATTAATTTCCAGACAACCCTCCAAGTAGGATATAAAATATTTTTCCCTCCTTTCCGCATGCCTTCGTAGTGCAATTGGAAACATACTCGAAAGGTATTTCAAGAGGTCTAGGATTCGAGTCCAGTCAAGGTCAGTGCGCAATTTTCACGTCTCCAGCATCAAAAACCCCAATTTAAAAGGTATCCCACTGATTCAAGAAGACATGCGTTACATGTTTTCCATAAAGCCATCCAGCCTATCTATTAAATCAATCGTTCATTCCTAAGCACAGTTAATATCAATACTATGTAAATATCATCCTTCGTACTGATTTAATAATATGACATATTTATTTCTTTGTACGAAGTATAGGAAGTATTATAACCTCGAAAATTTTCCGATATAATATTTCAGCGAAAACAGGACTCAAAATTGCAAAAAAAAAAGGTTTTAAAATGGGTTCAGAAGAGAATTGTTTCGCGATGTCCACGCGTACGTACATATGTACGTATGTATGTGTGTATGTATCTCACATAACCCAAAAACGAGCAGCCTCAGAATGTAGAAATTATATGTATAGGACGGCTATAACATGTAGTTGGTCACTCCCTTTTTTGGTTGCAATCGGTTGCACAGAAAGCATATAGAGTAGGTATACATATATATATATATATACCCACTCTGTTACTCGGCTCCGTGAGCTCAGTTCTTTTTATTCTTCTATGTTGGTAAACTGGGCGTTTTTTGCTTTAAAAGTGATTGAATTGTTCTTATCTTTCGGTTAAGGTTTTTATGCCTTTAGTTCATTTGCATGCTATAGTTGTAGAATTAACAACAACTTAAAAGTTGTTTAAGTACGGCTAAGCCTAATTAATTAGCCTGTTTACCATATCAGTTATACTTGTTTACATTTGAAACTTATGCTCAGTCAGTTTCTGCACCTTCAGTATCTTTTCGCCGAGTTTTGAGGTTTTATGTACCTTTTCCTTGCCGCGAAGTGTGAACTGAGCTAATTGAATGAGAAATATGTCGCTAATGAAATTCGAGGAAATAATTTTAAATGAATGCAGGAAAAATGCTTATAATTTAATATTCCACAGACGGAAGTCATGTGATGCACACATCAGATTTTTTTATGTTTTAATTTTGCTTCGAATGATCTGATATGGAGGCTATTGTTTATTGTTACAGATTAATTCAAGACTATAAGATTATATAGCTTACAAGTAATTAATACGTAATTCACGTTCATGACGATGTTAGAAATTGTTAATTTAATATGCGGGACATAAGTTGCTAACAAAATCATGTCCATTAATTCAAGCATAATGTTAAGGCTATACCAAAAGGATATTGGCATGAGTGATGTATCTTGTAATCTTCTCATTTTTGAGCTTGAAATTTGCAACACATTGAGTAGGAACAAGCTATTATTTTATTCGCACTTCTATTATATTACTAACTTAAAGCAAATAGAGATCATCAGTAAAATTATATCAGAATACTGCCTAATTAAATTCCTCCTATTAGCTCACATTCTCCCTACAATCTTCTTCAAATTTTCAATCGTTAATAAAGTACATTTTATTCCTCCACTCAAGTTCAAATATATTTTTTAACTTGTAGTCGATGACATTTGATGTTAATACAGTTTTTTCACGTTTCCTGAATTACCTCAATGCTAATAATATTATTTACTAGTATTGATCTAATTCAGGAAACGTACTGAACGCCCGTATGCTTGCTTATTTAACAGAAATTGTATTATAAAGGAAAAGCACTATTTACAGATACGGACTACAGTGTATGGAATTGACGAATTGTAGTTTTATAGAGGTGGATAAAGCGGATGTAATGTCCCATTATGAAGCGAAAATTCTCCCCATATTTGTATGTTTTAATCAGTAGGAATTGACTTAATTTTTTATATTACTTATTATTTATCATTTCGCTAACCAGTTAACGTATACAGCTTACACGTGCACATTTTATGTTTGATAAAACAAAGTAACTTATATCAACGACAATAAATATTTTTGTGAACGCATAAAGCTCTCAGTTTTGTAATATGGTGAAAACTATAAGTTAACTTTTTATTCGGTAATGCAAAGCAAGGTTGCATTGTGTAATGAATATTGATATGAAACGAAAGATAGCATGTTCTGGATAATTAAATTTACAATGAATCCGCAAAGTCGCTAAATGTCTTTTTCGGTTTGGTTCGTATTCAATAAATACAATTTAGCTTGGAAAAAGCATCTGCGCAATGCAATGTTGCTTGCTCTTAAACTTTTCTCTACATTTATTTGAACTCAAACCTCTGCTCAAAATTAGCCTGCAGCGTAACAGAAAAGTAACTGTAATTATACAAATCAATGCAGCTGTATTGAAATAGCTTAGCGACACTCTAAATTTATTATCCATGACTTCTCTCATTTTTCTCGCTCCAGTAAATCTAGAACTGAATGCTAAATGTTCTCTTGGAAATAAGAACTGCGTAGTAAATGGAAATTTGCATATAACATTTAGGGTACTCTTTAAATACGAGGGGGGCGTATTGGCATACAAAAGTGTAAATTTAAGTAACAAATGGAAAAGGACTGTATAACACGGAACCGAAAGTTTTTACCAGATATGTTTTAGGTTTATAATTAGCGTGACGCATTTTTTCTATTTAAAAATAGTTCGTCATCTTAAATCTAAATTTAAATTAGGGGGACGGTGGATTTTAAAAATTAGTTTTTTTAAGTTTTTGTGTTTTCAACAAGAAATTTTACACATATACATATTATAACATCAGTTTATAAAATATATGTTCAAACTTTTTATTTATTTTAAATTAAAAATTTTTAAAACAAATAATTAATTTAATTAAATATTAAAAATGCTCCTTGCGCTCTAATTTTCAATATTTTTCCTAATTTTTCCTTTGAGTTAGTTATAAAGACTTAAACGTTTTTGTATATCCGTTATTGAATAGGATCGATCAAAAATTTTTAAAAAGGATTTTTGTGAAATTAAACCCACTTTTCGGAAAAATATCACCTTTTGTTAAACATTATCACAAGTTTAAATTCCTTAATAACCTCATATCCAAAAATGCATACACAGTTCTACCGTAACATATAACAAGATAGTTTCTTCCAAATATAATTCATTTTGAACTGAAAATGAGTCGCATGGAACATTTTCAAGACATACGAACTGCGAAAAATTTGTTTTGTGAAAATCGAATTTAAAGCTTTTCTTCAACCTTTACCTTTAATACATGGTCATGAGAAACTGCAAATTATCTTTAAATATGAATTTGTAAACACTAGATAGCATTTTCGTATCATTTAACTATTTTTAATCTCATAATATTAAATATGACAAATATAAACATATCGCAAGTTCGTATGCGATTCAAAGTTAAGGGAGAAATAATTTATGCATTATATTCAATGAAACTTCTAAAATTCACCCGCACCATATGTTTTACCTTCACTTGGCACATTTACATTATCTTGTAATGCTTTACAATATTTTTTACTATTTCTGTTTTTTTCCAAGCAGGTAAACTTCTCTTTTTGCTTTGGTTCAAGCGACGTTGATCCCGCTTTTTTGCAACGAATAGGGAAAACGAGATTGTCCCCCCCCCGCTCTACATGTATAGCATTTATATAACCAACTGTTGAAATACATTTTTTTTTTTTTTTTTTTTTTTTTTTTTTTACATTTTCTCTAAAATTTAAAGGGCGACGTTTATTGTAACTTCTTTAAAAACTAGAATATTTGAACTCGGTTTTTTGCATATGATGTAGTTACGTATGTGGAATATTACGAGAGTAAAAAAACAAATTCAATATTTTGGATGATTTTTACCTATTTTAAAGTCCACCGTCTCCTTAAAGATTATTTTAACTGAAGGTCACTATTAACTTTATATATAAGGAATTAAAATACGTAATTGCTTCTAAACTTATAGTTTATGTTTGATTTTCATTTTTTTTTCATTTATTTAGTTATCACGCTTTTGCAATTTAAAAATATCTGATGCGGACACCGCATGACGTCCTTGTTTGGCCTATTAAATTAGCCACTTTTTCGCTGCATTTCATTTAAACTTATTTCTTCTTATTTCATTAGAGATATATTTCGTACTCAATTCATTGAATTCTTACTTCGCGGCAAGGCAAAAATAAATAAAACACAAAGCATGTACATTAAAAATTATAAAACATTAGAAAAATGTAAAACACCAAACATAGCTAAAACCAATTTAAAATACATTTTTACAATTAAAATTAGAGTTTTTTTTTAAAGAGAAGCAATTTACAAAACGGAGAAAAAAGAAACTGTCTGGGTACAAATGACCGCAAGATAACATTTGGTCCCACTCGACAAAAAAAGACACTCAAGTTGGTCACAAACTGACTTAATTCACTGCTCTGCTAGTTTTAAGTTTAGCCAAATGTCGACCTCATTAGACTTAGCAACATTAAAACTTTTTAATTGTCGTTAATTCTACAACTATTGCATACAGATTAATTAAAAGAATAGAAGCCTTAACCAGAACATAAGAACAACGTAACTAAATCATTTTAAACCAAAAAATGCGCAATTTACCAACATATAAGCGACGCAACAGAGTGGGCTCACTAAAATAAAATGATCTGAGCTCACTGAGCCGCGCAAGAGAGTGGTTACATATATATTTACATATGTTTGGTGGGACTGATTGTAGCCAAAAAGGGAGGTGCTCAACTACATGTTATAAGAAGTCACGAAAACGAAATCTCTTCTGAATCCATTTTAAATCCATTTTACAATCCGTTTTGGAAAAAAGAGTCTTTTATTCTGTCCGTATGTTCAGATATCATGCAAAAGTATTGTTCAAATGGATTTGAGAGCGCTCAGAATTGATACTTTCCTTAAAATAACCCGAAAATTTTCATCGTTACAGTACTTCCTTTACTTTGTACAAGGAAGTAAAAATCTTGGTTTACGTTGGAGGGGAAGATAATTCGTAGTTAGAAAGACGTTGTTTCCTGTTAACAATTTGCTTTTAAGTTTTAGAAAATTCCAGGAAAAAATATAAGAAAATGATTAAATTTGTGTACATTCATTCGTTACATGTATTATGACTACATTCTTTGGGAATATTCAATTTATTGTTTGGTCTGACGTTGTAATAATCTCCGTGACTATCAATTCATATATTATTGGACGCACGCAAGTTGCAACAATATTATAGTCGCTTCGTTTAGAAGTCTTGTTAGCAAATTTCGAAGCTGTGGTTAAAGAAAGTAGTAAGAAGTGCATTATTTTCTTTCTGTTGAACATATGTTTTCTCGCTATTTTAACGTTATGTCTTATTCTTGTTACATTCTTTTCAGCATGTAAGATTATTTATTCGGAGATACTTTCGTCTCGCATTTTAACTCAATAATTATTAATTTCGAGATATTTCTGAATGATGATTTATTTTAACATAATTCAAAATGCAATTTCTAAAATACCCGCATTTTCTGTGATATAGTTTCGCTTCTTTGTACCATCTTTTTTCGTGAAGTTTGCCCTACATTTGGACAAACTTCATAGGATATCGTATGGAAACTGCTTCAAAATGAAACGTCTTATTTACAACAAACAAATCCAATTGACACTGCGATTTTAGTTACAGACGTTTTATGTGGGTATTCCAAACTGATAATTAACATGATGATGAGACAAACCAGTAATTTCAATGATATAGAATCTCTCCAAACAAGCCCACCTTGTTACAGCATTCAACAAATGCTTTCATTTCAATAGCCTGTGTTCGATAAGACTTGGATCATTCGATAAATAAGCATCGTGGTGTTGCAGATGACTAATTCAGTTAAATCAACTTCTAAGCAACCCCTTGCTTAAACGGCAAAGGTTATCAAAGTTGAGCTTTGTGGAAGGAAGTCACTCAACATCCACCTGGTGACCTGTGAAATTCCTTGTGACTAAAGATCTAAATTCTCTGACACATACATTTCTATCATGCTGGCTGAGACACTCTATAGTGTCATTAATTATTAACAAGTGACAGGTGACGAAGAGTGAGGACACCTGGTTGTGGTGGCCAAAAGGTAAGCAGATATACGTCCCAAGGCCTCCTCTGACTATAGAAGGAAGCAAAAACTAAAAGTACTACTAAAAGAAACTCCCTACGTATTTCGCCCATTCCGCCCGTTGTCACCCGCTCCTCAAGTTGAGACAACTAGCAGGAACTGAGGAGGCCTAGGCGGGAAGGCCATTCCTCTTAGCTAAATCTAGTAGGGGAAGTCCGAGCATAATCACGTCTCTTGACGAAACGAAACAGTACTACTCTCCTTTTTCCATGAACCAGATGTTCATGTAACTCTCCTTAGAGCTCCATGGTAGGACACTTCAGAAGTCTTGACGAATACAAATACATTGAGTTTGCTTAGTTGCTTAGGTTCCCGGCTCGGTGTTCATTGTAATTTTCATGGGTGGCACTATATTGCACTAAGTGTTCAGATTGCACAGGGTATCCGCAGCAGCTCTGCACTGCAGAATATATGCTGTCTTGCTGAATAAAGTGGGGGGAGCAGCTCAGTGAGTGAGAGTCTTATATGTCCTGGCAGATTCCCTTTCCCAGGGCAGCAATCGTGATGATATTCTAACATATCTTTATCACAGTCACACGGTTTTACATCATTATAAAGCCATGATGTAATGAATGGCCATGATGTCTATGAGTGGCCACTTATTGTATAAGATATTTTCTTCCTTCTTCCAGCATGCTTTCGTGGTGTAACGGCTAGCAAATTGGCTTGCATGTATTCTAGAGGTCCAGGTTCGAGTCCCGGCGAAAGCACTGCACACTTTTCACATCTTCCTGCTTCAAAACAAATAGCCTGATGACTCTACAACCGAAGCACTGACGTAGGTGAGCAGTGTTAGTAGGAGGGCATTGATAGACGTAATGGTCTGGTGAGCCTTCTGCTCCGCAGAAATTATTAGGACTGAGAAGCAGCCAAAAGCCTGTAGTCACAGAACATTGGTAGTTCCTTTCCGCCTGCTACTTTCAAGATGGCTTCAACTGTGTCGTATGTCTCCCAATAGCACCATCTGAGTATGCTAAGTAATGGATCGAGCAGTTATCTCGGTATTAGAACACACTAAGTATAAAGATCTGGAAAGGTTAGGAAATCCGAATAACAGATCAGTGACATAAATAGTGTAATTTTGTAGATCAAAGCACATTCTAAATAACAAACTGAAAGTTAAACGTTTGGCATAAAGATGAAATAAAAATGCAGTACTTCTCCTTTGTAATTATACTCTTTTCATTTCCGGTAAATGATTCTGCAGAAAAGTCGGGTATATTTCACTTATTTGTTAGGTATAGAAGTAATTGTTACACCATAACTCAAGACACAGATCCAACCAATTTATTACATGAATACCCATCACTAGTTTTAACTCCAGTTTATTCAGATAGCGAATTATTATAAAATAATAGCAATATCCAATATCCATCACTTGATTGATGTGGCACATACTGAAAAGCATTCCCATGATTAATCAGTTGTTTCTTTTTGCGTATCAATTTCACCCCTCACAAATTCCGGGAAATGCAAACTGCTAGACATTACTTGAGGTAAATTGCACATACTTATGCTCTAACTGTAACGATGAGTAGACTAGATCCCCATATTCCTTTCCTGTCTTCGTAAAAAGAAGAATAATGGTAAGAAACTGCAAGATTTTATGGATTTCGGTCCTAATTTGTCTCGCATGACTCTTTGGATCGATCTCCCTCACCCCTTGGCCTTTAAAACTTAGTGGGGTTTTATATCCGGAAGCAGAGAACGGACTTCAAAGAGAAAGGGAAAAAATAAAATTTCTTTGCAGTGAAAGACGAAAAGTAATGAGAACTCATTATGATAAACGTTTGGAATAAATCATCTGATGCATTTCAAAAATGGTTTAAAATAACGCTCAGCGCTTATGTTACAGAATTTGGGTCATTTAATGTGTTTCTGCGACCTATTTTTGATGTATGGAAATTTTATTTCTGTTCACTCGGCCTTTAAGTCATTTCATGATGGACCTTTTTTAACATTTGTAAGCCTGCAGCAAGAACAACCCATTAACCACGTTTACAAGATTTTTCTCGAAAGATGAAAGAAATCAAATAAAGCTGGTCTTCTTTAGACATTAGCGAGGTAAATGGTATGATTCATTATCTATAATCATAATAAAATATTATTAATTATTTTTAATTTTCGAGTTGTAGAGATAAATAATAGAAATGAGTAGACTGAAATGTTTAAAGCGTGCATTATTTACTAAATTACTACAGTTCTGAATTGAAATGTTATGAAAATTTAAAGCGTGTCTAGTAAAAATTTACTTTTACTAATTGCTTAGTTTATCACAGTTTTAAACATGTGCATCTTCCATATAGAGCTTGTGAGGTTCCAACCTTTTATCTAACAACATTTTAACAACCTTTTATCTATTTTATCCTTCTATCTAATTAAGTAGTGTGTAGGAACTTAATGAACAGGTACGTAAAACTCAAGAAAGGTTAGTTATCCTTTATTTCTCAAAATAAGAATTTAACAGACAGTCTCTTTCTCAGGACGTACAGCAAAACCTCCGCTTGGGCTTTAAATCAAAGCAATAAGAAATAAAACTTAACTAAAGCTTAACTAAAAAGATTTAGCCGAAGCTAACACAATTAAGTAGTTAGCCCCTAAATGTCAAATTAGCTAACGAAGCTATCACGGGCCCGTAATACGGCTAAGCGTAGCAACAGCTTAGAGAGACGTAGCCAAAAGGCAAAGGCGCTCTAGTCAGAAACTCTGAGGCTCTCTCTCGAAGTCAGTGTAACTTCGACTTAAATACTACTCTCACTCGTGTGCATTAAACGCGATTCTAAAAACACATTCTGGTAGGAAATTCTGTGAGAGTAGTACCAGCATAGAGAGAAGTGGCCAAAAGGCAATTGCGCGTTAGTCAGAATCTCTGGCTCTCTAACGAAGTCCGTGGAACTTGACTTAAATACCTCTCTTACGTATTTGCATTAACAGCGATTGAAAAAAAAACATTCTGTTAGGAAATTGTAATCTGAAATTAGGAGAGACAGGAAAGAAGCTTTAAGTTAAAATAACTGTTCAAAACTTGAAATAAACCTTAGCAATTTAAGAATGAGATATAAAATCACCCCAGATGTTTCAAAGGTATCTCTTCTTTCGATGCCGTTTTCTTGCAACCAAAATTATAATTAGATCCAAAATCGGCTTACGACATCTATTTTGTGATGTTTTGTTAAATGTAAGCAAAATTATTTTCTCTTTGTTCGGCATTTTTGGATATCTAAGGTATATTCTTTAGCCTTCGTAGCCTTTGTATGCTTTCGAGAACAATGTATAATATTTTAGTTACTTTTTCATTTTTACTAAAATTATTCTTCTAGCTGTAAAAACAAATTAACTAATCATCTTGAAGATTTGTAATTTTCCGAAGAATCATTTTTTGAGTAAACTGCGGGGAATGCATCAAATTTTATTCTGTTTTCAATTGGAAAACGAATCTCGAAAGCACATATTTGTATTTATTCGAAGAAAATCTATAAATTTATTTTCTCTTTAATGATAACTTAAAGTTGTGAGATTTAGATAGAATATTGAAATACAGTGTGTGTTCATAATGAGGCAGAATTACACACCATAGCAATTTTACAATTAATTGTTTTTACAATTAATATGAGGTAGTTTAGTTTTCCTCTTTGCATGCAAATTACTTTAATAATGCGCGTAACATCATATTGTTGTCGCACATCATACAGCGTGTCGTACCTGTTGTCATGCAGATTTATTAGACATGTCTATTGACCATGAAATCAACAGTTTCTTGAAATTTTCATATCCAACAAGTGAACAGGCAGGCAGTCTGCCAGTTTGTGATGGCATGTAGCCAACAGCGATAACGACAGTTTTAAATTGTTCTGCTGGTGCATTTTGATAAATGATTCAGAAATGGAAAGATTAGCGAATCGCTTGGCTAAGCAGCTGTTGAATAATTCCTTTCTCTTCAATCTGAATTCACATTTGTGATGAATTTTATGGTTTATTCTTTGGCTGTTATGGGTTCTTTTCACATAATAGTTAATAATTGCACATAATCATTACACTGAATAAAAAAACGATTATTCGATAATAGCTAACACACACTTTATTATCAAATAACAGTTACTAATGCAACATTTAATTTTTTTATGATTTATTTGTTT
Organism: Stegodyphus dumicola; assembly: GCF_044657685.1. Taxonomy (NCBI): domain Eukaryota; kingdom Metazoa; phylum Arthropoda; class Arachnida; order Araneae; family Eresidae; genus Stegodyphus; species Stegodyphus dumicola. Next base: position 221,594,762 of record NC_140773.1, on the reverse strand, counting down.
TTGTGCCTGCTTTTTCTGTTGCTATTATTGAAACAAGAATTTAAAAAACTAAGAGATGTCTACAGCGTCATTATGGATTAAACCATAACGAAGCTATTAAACTAATAATACTCTAAAGGTGGGTTAAAATAATCTGAAAGGTTTCAGATTTTAAATTATGTCCATAGGGGCGTTTTTCAACATTTTCTGGGTTACCTTTATTTATTAAATATCACGTTTTTCACACTTAAACTATAAAATTCAGCAATGTGGCAAAATAATTTTAAAATGAGCATATATTTAGAATTTCTGATATATAGACTGGCGAGCTGGAGATAAAACTGTTTTTTCTGTACAACGTTCCCATTGCTCGCTTTGAAATCCTTGAGTTTGTCAATCAAACATTCGTTAAAGTTTTACAAAATATGAAATCAATAATAAAACAAATTCCAAATTTCAAATTTGGGCTTCCACATGCTCATATTCGTAGGAGGGATTACGTCATTCAAAATTCGATGGCTCTATGTACCGTTGTTTTATCACAATGCGAGAAATATACATACATTCATGCAGATTTTTCATTATTTAATTTCTTCAAATATAATACAGGACTCTAACATTTGGTGGCAATAGTTTAAAAAGTGAATTGGACATTTATAATGAACCAAAGCAAATTCGCAAAACGAAAACAATAGTCCTTCAGGGACAAAGCCCCTTTGGACTAAAAAAAAAAAAGGACAGTTACATATCTCCCGTTGCACTGGGCCGATTGACGAAATTCAGCTTCAGTGTCTCATGTCTCGAAAGCGCGACTTAGGGTATGTATTAGATTCATATATAGCTTTGTTCTAATATATGTATTTTGACACAAATCAGACTTTTCTGAAATGGCATGCCATCTTTTTTCCATATTTCGATTCTACGACCCAAATTATACCAGATTACCAAGTTTTGTAAAAATCGCAAGAGTAGTTTTTAAAAAAATTAGCTCTCGAAATTAGCTCCTCAATGTTAATTGAATTTGATACATATTTATTTATAGCTCTTTTTTAATTAAACTTGGTTGATTCTTCCTTTCACATTTCGAAATTTATGTTCATTTCAAATAAAATTCGCCAATTTTATGATTTATTTTTAAAATTGGTATTTTTAAATAAATTTTTTAAATTTCTCGAAAACCATTTTGAATTATAACCTATAAATGTTTTGCCATCATCTTAAAGTAGATGTATTTCTAAGCATACCTTAAAAAATTAGAGTTTTTTTATTCAAAATTTCCTAAGATGTACGTGAATTTATATTTTTGCGTATTTTGAAATTTGGCGTATTTCTTATGAGAGATAATAACGAAAATGTGGATTACGCACTTTGTTAAAAATTCTTTGAAAGTATGACTTATTACTTTTTTACCGCTCGTATACAATAAAAAAAGGAAATGTAAATAAATAGGTTGCTACAAATTAAAATTTCGCCAAGTGAACTATTTTTGGTGCAAACTAAAAAAAAAAAAATAAATAAAAGCAAAATTACGAATTATTTTCAACGTCATCCATCCTTACTTTTTCTTTCTTTATTATTTGAAACTTACAGATAATACGAATAGAATTTTGTTTTTGAATTGGGTATTTATTGGGTATTTATGAATCATTTCGAAATATTAGAAAATAAATTTTAAAAAATTTTAATAAAATCTGAAAGCTTTCAGACTTTATGTATACATCTTAACGTTTTCTGGGTTGCATTTATTTATTAATTATCATGTTCTTCGCACTTAAACCATAAAAGTCAGCTCAACAGCAATATCGCAAAATAGTATTAAAATGAGCATATCTTTAGAATTTCCGGTACACAGTCTCGCGCCCTGAAAATAGAAATGTTTTCTTTCATACAGTGTTGCCATTGCTCGCTTTGAAATCTTTGAGTTTGTTAATCAAAAATTCGTTAATGTTTTACAAACTATGAATTAGATAATAAAACAAATTCCAAATTAGGGCTTCCAGTTGCCCATATTCGGGTGAAGGATTACGTTATTCAAAATTTGATGGCTCTAGATACCGTTGTTGTATCACAGTGCGAGAAACATACATACATTTATGCAGATTCTTCATTATTTAACTTCTTTAAATGTAATACGGGGCTTTAGTGTTTAGTGGAAACAATTTGAAAAGTGAACCGACGCTTCAAAGCAAAATGCCAGAACGAAATTAATAGTCCTTCTGGCAAACTGCCCCTTTGGAATAATAAAGACAGAATAACTTTAAAAATGGATAGTTTGATGTCATTAGAGAATTTTCCGGTTTAAAGTTTACTGTTTAGCTGCTATTCAAAGGTATTACTGTATATGTATGTTTGTTTGTGCTTATGCAAATCTTGTTACTTTAATAGAAATTTGGAGACACCGCTTGAGATTTTTTACCGTAGAATGTCTAAGGAGCTTTCTTACCCGATTCAGCATTGAAATTTCAGCATGTGTTTGAAGGCTTTAGAATAAGGCCTGAAGGAGTGCTAGAATCTGGTGTATATTCTTACTTGAAGAAAGTTAAAGTATTAAAAAAAGGGCTAACTATGTATGTTGTTTCAAGGACGTCATTAACACTAGTGTCACAGAACAATTAGTAGACTATAGTTGTTGAGGCTTTTGGTTTATACCAATCATTAACAATATTGAGAAAGTAATTAAGTCTTTTGAGATGTTTTCTGTCTCGAAAGTTTTAATTATTTCCCATAGTAATAATTCTTAGATATGAAGAGGATTTCTTGGAATTCAACGAATTTCAATTATCCATTTCTGGAGTTCAATGGAAATTATTTCGCGGAAACAAAGCTAGTTCAGGGATCAATATTACATTTTTAAAATCACTTCCTGATTCGACCAGTGGAAAAAAATCATCAAGCAGCTTGCAGCAGTCACTAGTGCAAACATACCAGTCCCTTTTCTAAAGCCTGTAGATACACAAAAATGCTTCCTAGAAATATGGCAGTTCTTTCAGGACATACTATCTACTAAATCATTACATGAAACAAATTGCTTAATCATAATCTAGTTAATTTATAGGAAGACAGTACAATGCCTGAATTGCCTTTCAAGATGATATGTAATGTTTGTATTCAGAATGATGAGCATAAATGTTTTTTATAATCATATACGTTTCCTCAATAATTATCCACTACAAAGCTACATATCCCACTAAAACGTTTATTGTATAACAAATTATTTTGTGTTTGGTATCTTTCCTGAACCTCTCATTTTCCCCTCGCATTTCCTCGCCAGGATGAAACTTTAAATCCAAGTGACGAGAGTATAAAAACAGACAAAACTAGTAGTTTATTCAAAGCTTAATTTCGCTAGCCAGAGCACGTTACAAGTTTGTCTTTACTGCTGTTACGCTGAGTTGCTGATCCACGTTTCGGTCGTTTAATACGTATATAGCCGGGTAGGTGGCTGAGTCAGTCTAGTTAGCCTTAAACTCAATTTTTTGGTCCAGTACTACTCTTTATCTTTGAATTTATTGTTAACTTATTCTTAAATTCCCACCGCAAGTCGTCCGTGTTACTGTAAGCATGAAGTATGTGCATTTGTGTTAAGAGTTTGGCGAATAATAAAGGATTTATTTTACTTTTCTTCTTCACGTCTGTGATAGAAGTCGCCAGCCTTTCTCGTATGATCTTTTTAACTGTATGTTAGCAAAGCAGACCAGATTTTACCAGCTGAGCTGTACAAGAAAATAAATATTATAGCCATCAGAAGTTGATGTAAAAATACAGAATGATCCTTTCCTTACTTGCGAAATGTCGTATATGGTTCTTGGATACTGCATACCAGTATTTAATTAGCAGTTTACATAAACTCATGAGATGACTGAGAGTAAACGAAAAGAAGATATAACAGGCAGAAATATAAAATGATAAACTGTTTAGCAAAATCAAAAACACCCTATGAGTGTGGAGAGTTTCTCACTTCTTTTGTCTAAGATAATTTTGAGGAACCTAGTGGACTGTTTAGCGATTTAAACTGAGTTCAAATAACTGAATATTGGGCCCCAAGAAGTGCTAAACTATCCTTTATTTCACTCAAATAAGACTAGCATTCGGCCCCTTTCTCGGGCTTACAACAAAGCCTCCACTCTTGCTTTGACTTTTAACGAATGCTTATAACTTAAAATTAAAAATTTCATCATAAAAATATTCAGATTGTAGAGACATTAGGTATTTTTTTTTGGAAGCAGAAGAAATGAAAAATATGCAACGCCTTCGTCGGGAATCGAACCACGGGTCTCTGAAATACCGACCCAGCGTGCAGAACCACTACACCACGAAAGCACGCTAAGAAAGTGGGAGAAATATCTTATATACTCCCCTTTTTAAAGGGCGACTGGAGTTTTAGGGGACCCAATTGCCAAATCCTGGGTGTGGAGAATGCTCATCCAACATCCTTTTAGTTCGGGCGCCACTGTAGAGGCATTAGGTATTTTTGGAAGCAGGAAAGATGAAAACTTAGCAATCGCCTTCGCCGGGAATCGAACCGCGGACCTCTGGGATACCGGTCCAGCGTGCAGAACACGAAGCCACGCTAGGAAAGCGGGAGAAATACCTTATAAGATAAAATATAGGAAAGTCTAAATACAACAGTAGCAAAAAATATATTGTTCTAATGCTTTTCATAAACTGTCCAAGATTCAATGCATTTCCCATGATTTCGAGAAAAAAGGCAGCTTCTGAGAAGACTACCATCTATTCTGTTTTTTGTTTTTATCTATTTGCTAGTTAAAATAATGCTTTAAAACTTTTATGTCTTAATGTAATAAGTTTGGATTAACTTACTTTGAAAACTCATAGAAACCGAATAAGAAACCGAACTATAACTAACTAAAGGAGACTTAGCCGAAGCTAAACACAAATATCTAGCGTAGTTGGCCCTCTAATTTAAACTAGCTGGCGGATATCAGAAGGCAAGTAATAATACGGCCGAGCCTAACAGTTTCAAAAGAGACTTACTCCGAAAGCAAACACACGTTACTAGAAATTCCTAGCTCTCTCTCTCTCTGGAAGTACATTTGTAGAGATATTAGGTATTTTGGAAGCAGGAAAGATGAAAAATTAAATTCCCTTCGCCGGGAATCGAACTTCGGACCTCTGGAATACCGGCCCAGTGTGCAGACCACCACACCACGAAGGCACGCCAAGAAGTTGGGAGAAACACCTTATATGCTTGCCCCTTTTAAAGGGCGACTGAGGTTTTAGGTTTTTTTGGGGACCCAATCGCCAAATCCTGGGTGGGGAGAAATCATCATCCACTACCATTTTAGTTCCAGCGCCACTGTAGAGACATTAGGTATTTTGGAAGCAAGAAAGATAAAAAATTAACAACGCCTTCGCCAGGAATCGAACCGCGGACCTCTGGAATACCGGCCCAGTGTCCAGACCACCACATCAAGAACGCACGCCAAAATGGTGGGAGAAACACCTTATTGGCGTTGACCATTCCAAATTGAAGTTGAACATTCTAAATACTTTTCTACTCGTTCTGGTAGGGTGTTGTAAGTAGAAACAAAGAATTGATACAAAATGTCTTTAAAATTAAAATAACTGTTATAAAATTAAAATATACCATACACGTGTATCTAAAAGTTTATTTAAAGTGTTTCATTCTTTGCGTTGGTGTTTAGAGGATAAAACAATTGCCTAAAATTCTCTTACTTTAACAGAATTAGAAAAGTAATGTCAAGTCATTCGTTTCAACGACAGCTGGAATTAATTTCGTTAGTTCACAATTTAGTTGTGAAATGTCTGACACTGTGCAGTTTCGGTACTGTTTTATGCTTGGAGGCAGGGATTCAATTCTGACAAAATTATCTTATATACTATCTAACCAAACCCAAATTCAATTTTCCATGAGACAGAATTTCTCATTTGTGCCCTTCTGAAGATCCCGAGTACCCTTCTCGAAATGCATTCGCCTGAAGAAGGCCGCGATATGAATGATGACGTATCGTCTCCGGTTGCCTAGCAACGTCCTCCAAAGTCTTTTGACCGCATCCCCCAAAGGTCATCCCCAGTTATGTACGCAAAGATTGTTCTTGGGACACTGCAATGCATACTTCGGAAAGTCAGGGAAATTAGCTATGGATTCCTGGCAGATTAAGGATTCTGAAGAATTGGCTGTGCTCCTCATTATCTCGAATAATGGAATTGAAGATAGAGGAAAGCAGCTAAGCTAATTATTGAATCGCCTTCATTCTGCTCAACACAGTCAAGAAACTGGTGCATGAAACACGGTTTTCATTTATTTCTTGTCGCAGATTACTCTGCTAATGTTTGCTTTCTCCGGATGATACTAACAGAAGTGCATCTTTGATTTGTTTAATTACCAAGGTATTTTCTCCCTCTTTTCTGCATGCCTTCTGGGTGTAACGGTTAGCACACTCGGCGCGTATTCGAGAAGTCCAGGTTCGAGTCCCGGCGAGAGTATTGCTCATTTTTCATGTACGTACGCCTGCTTCCGAAAACCCGAATAACTCTACAGTGGTGCTCGAACTAAAAACGGTTAGGATTTGGGGATTGAGTTCCCTAATCACAAGTCGCCTTTTAAAGGGACAGTATGTAAGATATTTTTCCCCTCCTATCTTCATGCCTTCTTTGTGTAAAGGTTAGCACACTCGGCACGTATTCGTGAGATTCAGGTTCAATTCCCAGCGAGGGCATTGCACATTTTCGCTGTAAATATGATGAAAATCTTAACGTTCTCACTGCTTTGAATAATAAGATAATATACTTATATATTTGTCACGTTGCGTTTTGTATAAATGCTGAATATTTCTGTGCTTATCCCTAACAAAACAGATTTGTTGGACCAAAGGGCTTTAGTCCAGAAGGGTTATTAATTTCGTTTTGGTCATTTTGCGTCGAAGCATTATAAATGGTCGAAACACTAAAAACTTTTCAAATTTTTACCATTAAATTTTTAGAGCCCTGTATTATATTTAAAGAAATTAAATAATGAAGAATCTGCGTAAATATATATATGTTTCTCGCATTATGATAAAACAATGGTACCTAGAGCCATCTAATTTTGAATAACATAATTCTCCATCCGAATATGGGCATCTCGAAACCCAAATTTTGAATTTATTTTATTATCTTTTTCATATTTTGCAAACCCTTAATGAATTTTTGATCAACAAATTCAATGGTATCAAAGCGAGCAATGGCAACACTGTACGAAAAAAAGATTTATCTCCAGCGCGGAAGACTGTGTGTGGAAAATGTTAAAGATATGCTCTTTTCAAATTATTTTATGATATGGCTATTTAAATGAATTTGAGGGTTTAAGTGCGAAGAACATAATATTTAATAAATTAAGGTAACACTCAAAACGTTAAAGAAAAGCCCCTTTGGGCATAATATAAAATCTGAAAACGTTCATATTTTTTCTTACCTTGTAATATTAAGCTTTTTTTTTAATTACATCACTTTATTTTTACTTGTCAAATCAGATCACTTCATGAGGACTTCTCTTTGTGATTTTGGTTTATATTACATAAAACCTATGCTTTTGTCTAATCAAGAGTCTCATTCTAAGCTTCTTTCGATTACGTCGATTAAATCTTAAAACATGTGTTTATCATTCATGATAAACACAAACATAAGATTTTGTTGCATAAGTACATGTGTTTGTGCTTATATGTATTTTGATCAGGTAATTCTGCAAAGATAGCTATCTACTGGTACTGATAATCCATGCTGGAGTAGTAAATACTCATATATTTCCTTCTAGTCCAAACGCCCACGAGCGGTCGAGCGGTAAAGTCGCTGAACACTGCTAGTTATGTCGGTGTTTCAAATCTCGCGATCGGACTGGCTACAGGGGTGTTTTCCTTATTTTTAACATGTTTTGTTATTATGTGTTTTTGTTCCTTATTTTTAACATGTTCCTTCTTATGTTTTAACATGTATATGAACCTGTTTCCCTTAGACTCCCCCCCCCTTTAGGCAGCTCGAGTGCTTCACCATAATCAAATAAACTAAACCAAAACCTTGTATTCAAAGAAGATGTATGCTAAACTACTTTTGACTATGCTGAGATCGAACATGTCAAAAAAGGAAGAAGGCTAACTGCAGATGTAAGAATTTGATTGGTTTATTTGATTACGGCAAAGTACATTAGAACTATCTATCTAAAATGAAGATGCCTTTGTAGAAGAATTTCTAAGGGAAAACAAAAAGGCACCCACGCATGCAGTTAGCTAGTCGAGAATAGAAACCAAGTCAAACTATTGGTGTTCAGTGGTCGTAGTCACTCATCCTCTGCACGGTAGAAGAGAAAGGTTTAGAACCACTAGGTTGTATCTTAATTCTAAATCAAAGTGAAATTTTCTGAAATTAAGGCATGAGTCTTCGTAATATCTTTATAAATGTGAGTAAACGGCAAATTACACTTAAATGCTTTTTCATCATTATACTTGTTCATACATAGTTTTATAAGGTATTTATCCCACTTTCCTAGCGTGCCTTTGTGGAGTAGTGGTTCTGCACGCTGGGCCGGTATTCCAGAGTCCGGAGTTCGATTCCCGGAGAAGGCGGTTGTTAATTTTTCATCTCTTCTACTTCCAAATATACCTAATGTCTCTACAGTTATAAATCGCAAAAGAATTTCATTTAATTGACTATGCATAATAGGTTTTTTAGCTTTTTTAACTAAGTTTCTTTAACATTCTTACAAATTCAAAATTTTGATTGAAATGAATTAAAATATTAATTAAATTTCTCTTGTTTAAAAGCTCAAGCAACTTAAAACTAAAAATTCATTTCCTTCGCTACATTTTATCATATTACTGTCGCAAAATGCATAATTCCAAGATTAAAATGGCAGGCTGAATGAAATAGCTCAAATTATTTACGATTTGAAATTTTCTTTTGAAAATCTTTACATTTGGAGGGAGGAATTAAATATGTTTTTTTCATAAAGGCTTTAGGTTCCATCGTTCATTATATACTTTTATTATTTACTTCAAACGATTTGATTTCTGATTGCTATAACACTTGCGGGAAACTATGAAAGAATTTGTTCATTGTTGCATTCTTATTGATCTTTCGTCTTCTTATTCCTTTTTTACATTACAGTTTAGGAGTGAAATCATTAACTCTGAAAGACATTTTGTGGAAATACATGGAGAGTAAATATTATATGATTTAAAGGCAAACTGATTACTTGGAATCTGACAAGTGAATGACTGAACGTTTTTTGATCGCTCTTTAATTACTCCAACTGTAATGAATGAGCCAATAACAAGTTACTAAGAGATTAATAACAAGTTACTAAGAGATTTAATACCTTAGAGCACTAGTCGTTTTCCCCACCCAAATTCGCTTCCTAGGGACTTTTCTGAATGGTTACATGGAATTCATGTCTTTCCCTGAGTTTCACGTAAATAAGAGCCACTGTTCTAAGAAAACTCTCCCCAAGAGCATCCTTCTTAAACAAATAATCATAAAATTGTAGAGACATTAGGTTATTTTGAAAGAGAAGATGTGAAAAATGAGCTTTGCCTTCACCGGGACTCGAACCTGGACCTCTCGAATACACGCCGATTGTGCCACCGTTACACCAAGACGGCATGCAGAAAGGAAGGAGAAAGTACCTTATGTAAACATTTGTGGACGCTCAGCACTGTCTATTATTTCAGAATTTGAGAAATGAGTTTAAAATTAATTTTAATGATACTTTTTACCTCCTTGTACGAAGTAGAAAGGAAGTATTGTAATCGCGAAAAGTTTCAGGCAGCATATTTCAACGAGAATATCCATTTTGAACGCTATCGAATGCAATTTAACGATGTTTTTGCGTGATATCTGTACGTAAGGACAGAATAAAAGACTCTTTTCCTCCAAAAAAATTATAAAACTTCTTTAAAATGAATTCTGAAGAGAATTTTTCATGGTGTCTATACGTACGTATGTATCTCGTATAACTCAAAAACGAGTAACCTCAGATCGTTGAAATTTTGTACATAGGCCTAATTTTTAAATAACATGATGGACATATTTGTTTACAATTGAAACAGCAGAATAGTAGATTGGTTGCCAATCTAGAGAGACTAAGCTTTGCAACAAGAAAGATAAAGCCTTCCTTTACTATTGCGAATTAAATCATGCGTAATCCTTTCTGGAATTTTTCGAGGAAATAAGTATTTAAGATTTACTTCAAAATTTTTAATATAGATATTTTGAGTTTTTATGTACTTTTGCCTAGTCGCGAAGTAAGAACTGAATTAATTGAATGAGAAATACTGAATCGTCCGTAAAAAACTGTTTTTTGTTTGTTTGTTTTTTTGTTTGCTTGCTTAATTTCTTTTATACATCGTTCTAGATTTATTATAGTATTTGAATAGAACATGGGGAAACGATTAGAAAATTCTTCAAATGATATAAATTTATATGCATTTTGAGTTATAATATGAACCAAATGTAACGCTGTTAAGTGAACCTAGCGTCAGAGTGTCGCTATAGTAAACAAATGTAGTAAATTTTAAAGAGGGCATTTATTCTATTATGGTTTATGCGCTATCAACGAAGTAGATTTAATTCAATCCAATAAGTTAAATGAAATGCAAGAAACAATGCGTATAATTTAATATTCCGTACGAGGAAGTTATTTGGTGTACACATCAGATTTTTTAATTTTTATTGAACTTAAAAATCTTTGTAGATTGTTTATGAAATCTATTAACAGTGATCGCCTGACAGTTGGAGTTCTTGTTTAGGGTTGGTTATCCTCGTGTTTGTGTGTTTGTGCTTATGCTTTTTGTTTTTGTTCTTATATTTTTTGTGTTGTACTGTCCTTTTTCTTATATTTTAGTTTTTTTTATTAATACTGAATTATATTTAGTTACCTTTGTTTGCGCTTAGACCGGGTAGGGCCCGTTACAGTCATATAGCCGTTCTTGAGACTGTTAGGTGGACTGGGCTTCGCACGATACTGGTACCTTATATACTCCCTCTTTTAAAGGGGGTTGCGGTTTAGGGGATCCAATCGCCAAATCCTGGTGGATAAGAATCATGATTCACAACCTTTTCTTTCGGCCACCACCGTGGATTTATTAGATAGGAAACATGAAAAATGTGCAGTGCCCTCGCCGTGACTCGAACCTGGACTTCTTGAATACGTGCCGAGTGTGCTACCATTTCAACATGAAGGCATCCAGAAAGGAAACAAAAATACCTCATAACGTGCTTTACCGTTTTTAACTAATCATTGTTTGGTTCATAATAGGAAACAATCATTTGTATTAACCAAAGTTTAATTGATACAATCTGGATCATAAATATATTACACCTCTGTTTCGTTGCTAGTCCATGCTTTCTCAATCGATTTTAGGGGGAAGCATTAGATTGATTATATGCTTCGCATGGGTGATCAACTCCAAAATGCTCTCGTACATTTCTTCGAATTTAATCAAAGGATTTTTCTTTAATAGATTCAGAATCAATGGATTCGTTCCAGAATTTTCAAAATCTTTTTCTCGGCTGTTAAATATTCTTTTTTGGTTTTAAGACAATTTATCAGGAACAGAAGTATTTCAGGGTGTACCACTCGCAGAATACTAGCTGTTCACAGAGTATAAGGTGTATAGTTTATTATTAATACTAGATGCTAAAATTTTTTAAAAACTAGAAAATTGTCACTGTTATCGCTACAATACTTGCTATCATCAAATCTCTTGAATAGTTAGTACAATTTAAGTATCACTTCTCATAAAGGAAGGTCTTTCTCTAAATATTATTAGCCCCAAATGGCCGTTTGCTTTTGCCGAAAGCCCCAAATGGACTTTCTCTAAATATTATTAACCCAAATGGCCAAATGGCCGTTTCAAGATTAATTAATCTCGAAACGGGATTTTGCGTTGTATTACTATAAAAGCTATATCACTTGTCACATTTCGAATTTCTCAATTTTTGTAGCAAAGCAAAGTCATCTAAAACATGTGCAAACAGCCTCCGTATACAATTTCCTTCCTTCTTTCTGCATGCCTTCGGGATGTAATGGTCACTCGGTGCTTATTCTAGAGGTCCACGTTCGAGTCTCGGCGAAGGCATTGCTTATTTTTCATGTCTCCTGCTTCAGAAATACCTAATGACTCTATATACTTAAAGGTAAGAATAACTTAAGCCAAACCTGTGCTACATGCAGCGCATATTTTTAATGCAGACTACGAGCTGAAACCGTCCAATGACTCTAGAGGTCGTATTCTAGAGGTCCGTGGTTCGATTCTCGGCGAAGGCGATTGCTCATTTTTCATTTTGCCTCCTTCCAAAAGTCCCTAATATCTCTACAATCTTAATATTTTTCAACACCCTTTTTTAGTTTTAATTTGCGGTTTGTGAAAAATCAGTAGCAATCATAAATGCCTTTGATGAATATCCTTTAGATTCAGATTAAGATCTTTAAATTAAAATTCTTTAAGTTAAGCTTCTTTAGATTCTTATATTACTATGAATCGTTCCGTTTTAAGATTTTTTTTCTTCTCTTTGATGATAATAAATGTATCTCATTTTCTAGCATTCATTAACTAATATACCCAAGATCCATCTATTGTGACAGCATTTTTTTTTTCATTTTTATCTGAATAATGTTTCTCAAATAAATCTGCTGTGTGTTCTGCGTTAGTTGATATGACGCGCAAAAAGACGAATATTTTTTGCCTTTTTAAAATTAAAATCAGCATTAATCACTTCGTTTACAGTTGACACAGAACATTTTGATGGTTTTGCAACAGTACTTGGCGGATTTTTTTTCTACAATTAAAGATCTTGCTTTTGCAACATTCCGTATTTTTTCTTGGATATGTATTTGAAAAAAATGTTTCCACTTGAAGCCGGACATTTTTTTTTCCTTTTTTGCTTACAATATTACCTATCGCAACCATGACAACATTATCTATGATATCAAAAAACCATGGCTTTTACAACCTTTTTTTATCCATTTTTTCCAGGAAATTACCAGTCGATTTTTGACGTGACCTACTTGTTTTGTCTTGATGCAGTTCTACTGATTGACACCACTGTGGGTAAAGAGAAAATATTTCATATCTAAACATTTGGTATAAAACATGCTTTGGATAATATGTGGTGTTTCTCCAATCTCTTAATTTTATCTTTAATTTTCCCTTCTGTGAAAAACCAGCAACAATCATAAATCCCTTTGAAAAACTATCTTTGAACCATGTTTTAAGAAGTTTCTTCTCTTCGATGATAAATAATGGATCTAATTTCACTGCAGTCATTTAAATACATCTTAGATTCGTCTATTCTGACAACATGTTTCCTTTTCTGTCCGTATTATTTTGTATGCTTCTCATAAATAATTCTGCAGCGCGTTTTAATGATTTTGCAACTGTCCCTCGATTTGGAGGAATTTCTTTTAACATTAGACATCTTACCTTTGCAAAATTCGAAACATTCTATTTTTTTCCTTGGATACGCACATGGAATAATTTCTCCACTTGAAGCCAAACTTTAATGTTTTTCCTCGTTTCTGTTGACAATATTACCTATATATTGACAATATTACCTTAGATTTAGATATCCAAATCACATGACTTTCGCGGGGTTTTGTAATATCCATATACGAAAAGCATAGCGTTCCCGTCCATTGGTAGTACTTTCCGTCCTTTTGTGTGTAAACCGAACTGTCAAGTAGAGGATGATAATTAATACTTTCAAAAATATAGCTGCAGTTAAAAACCAAATTTCCGAGGGGACAAATGTTTTTTATAGCAAAGGAAAAACGTCTAAAAAATGACCGAACATACTGGTTACTAGACGTTTTCGTAGTTGTTATCATACATAACATGAATAAAAACTTAGTTTGTCTTGAAAGAGCCTTTTAGAAGGCATTTCTTCCTTGACAGGCGCTATTGAGCAGTAGATAAAAACGATTTGCTGGCTTAAATAATCATTCTCTTGAGAACTTCGAGTGGTGTGTATCTCTGCACGGAACCTAAACTTATCGACATCTTACAACTTACCCACATGAATTTTACCTACAATACTACGACTAGAATTGAGCGCTACTCATAGGGAGTTCAAAGAACGATTTTTCGAGCAGCTGTTCTCCTTGCGTTTGCAAACCCGTGGGTAAAACGCAATTCGGGTATTTCCGCATTTTATAGCATTGCATACCGGTCTACCATTTCACGCGAAACGAAGATTTATGCCAGCAGAACACTTTTATCTACCACTCAACAGCCTTCTGTACCGCACCAAAACTCCATTTTCTCATAAATATCCAAAGCCTCTTTATTTCTCTTCCGTTTGCATTTTATCAGATTCCTTTGAATCTATATATACTCGATCTCATATATACTCATGCACATTGGAGAAAAAATAGATTAACTTTTAAAATTTTATTGTTTTTCAAATTAACAGTTTTAAGTTTTGAGTTTCCCTTTTTCAAAGTTTTAACTGCAAGGTTTTATTTTCCTGATTTCCTAAATTTTTTTAAAATACTTAAATACTTATTCATGCCAGGCCTAATTTTAACATCTTTATATCTACTGATATTAACTTTATACATTTTTCTTGTATTCTTTATTATTCTTCTTTTTAGTGTACTACTTTTTTATTTCATTTCAAAATTTTTGTCAGATTCTTTTGAATCGCTATATATACTCAAACTCGTGCATACACGCGTATGCTAAAAAAATTAGATTAACAAAACAAATTGAACCTTTTTAAAACTTTATTGCTTTTTTTAAATTAACAATTTTAAGTTCTAATTTTTTCTTTTTCAAAGTTTTAACTTCTAGATTATATTTTCACAAATTTTATTCGTTATAAAATCTCTTTAAGTTCTTATTCCTGCCAGGCCTTTGCTTAACATCTTCGCTTCGAACATTGCCGTTTTCTGAAGTAGCATTTTTTGCCTCCCGTTCTTTTTTATTGAAATGTTCTGAATTTAACTTTATTCTGTACAAGTGTTTTGCCTGTATATACGATATATATGCAGAGAAACCTAATGTACAGGTAATATGGACGACGTCCCTTTTATCAAACCTTTCTCTTGCTTACTTGAGAAAAAGGACCGGTATTTTCCGATTATCCACACCAGTACAAAAAAGTTGCTACCTCATTGGTAACATTAAATATTGGACAAAAACGTTTCTTTGACTATCTTAACGACTCATCCTATCGCTCTGTTAATAAAAAATAGTGAAAAGAATCATTTTGTAAGAAACAGGAAATTTAATGAGAGGGTTTTAATGATATATTAGCAAAAGTTTAGAAATTCCAAAATTAAAATTATTTATTATTATAGTCCCATAGTATGCTGAGAAATAAGTTCAATTATCAAGAAATGATAATTAAATTAAACAATGGTGGCAACAAGCTAACAGGAAGAACTAAAATGGTAGTAAATAGTTGAAAATGCTTTGGTCTTTTTTGGGGAGCAGCCAAAAAATTCTTTATAATAAAGTCACGTTTCTGAATAATATCTGGATGATTATTTACCCACAAAGGAGCCTTTTTTAACGCTTTGTTTGTTACATTTATTTATTAAATATTATGTTCTTCGCACTTAAACCACATAAAATTCAGTTCAAGAGCAATATCACAAAATGATTTATAAAGAGCATATCTTTAGAATTTCCGATACACAGTTTCACGCGCTGGAGATAGAAATGTTTTTTGTTTGTAGTTGTCATTGCTCGCTTTGAAATCGTTGAGTTTCTTAATCTAAAACTCATAAATTCTTTACAAAATATGAAATAGATAATAAAACCAATTTCAAATTACGTCTTCCAGATGTCCATATTCTGTTGGAGTATTCAAAACTGGGTGGTTGTAAGTACCATTGTTTTATCGCAGTGCGAGAAACATGCCTACATTTATCCAACTTCTTCATTATTTAATTTCTTTAAATATAATGTAGGCCTCTAACATTTGGTGGCAACAATTTGTAAAAAGATGCACCGTTTATAGTGATTCGACGCAAAATGCTTAAACAAAATTAATAGTTCTTCTAGGCTAACGCCTTTTGGGCTGATGAAATAATGCTAATACTATAAGGTCTTGCTTTGGGTTATTAATGTAAGGTCGTTAACTTTTTTTAAACTTTTTAATCAGCTATCAGTGCATGCTCCGATATGATTCTAAACAAGCAATACGTTTGACGCTCTCCATATTTTACTCTCTCTTTACAACTGCAACATTCTCTTTATAACAATCTTCATCTATTTTATTTTTGCAGACCTCATATATTCAGCTTAACTCAGTTCTGGAATTTTTAAGTTTTAATTTATCTAGTTGCAGTCTCACTACTCAACTCCTTTCATTCTTTCACATTTTCTTTCATACCATCCCCTCTTACTCACTTGCATTGTCATGGATACCGTTCCAAGGATTTTAAGAAAGTTTTTTCGGCAAATTAATCATCTTTTTTCCTACCCCTTTCAATTTAATTTATTTAATTCCATTTAAGTAATTCTTTTTTCAAAAATTCGTCTAATTATTTTCGAGTTATTTCAAAAATTCAGGCTTCTTTCCTTATAAAAATTTCCTTTATTTCTTCAATTTGGAAACTTTTTTATTTATGCAAAAGTTATAATTATTTTAAGGGAAGTCACATTTTTAAGGGAACACATTTATTTTATATCGTGATAACAACTTGAAAGCTATTTAAAGTACAATTCTTAATCTAACCTAATCAAATTTTAAAAACAAAAAGCATTTAAAATTATCGTAGTCTAAATTTACATACATATTCTAAACTTTTCCGTGAAATTTCTTGTTAATCAAAACGCACTAAATATTTCCATTATGATGTTCGTTAAAGCAATATCTAGAGGATTATTAAGAGCTATTTTTTTTTTTTGACTGCCATTTCTTTTGCATTTGTATTCTTTTGCCATATGATTCTGAAAACTGAAATTGTGGAGAAGTGAGAAACACAAAACGTTAGATTGTTAATTTAACTCAAGTTAGCCGAACCTTACTTTGTTTTTAAAAATAACTGCATATTTGCTGCTTCAGAAAATGCAAATTTTAGAAACAGAAAGCATTTATAATTATTATAGTTTAGATTTATATACATATTCTAAAATTTAAAGCGAAATTTCTTGTGCATCAGATGGTGCTAAAGACTCTCCTCGTGGTGGTGTTCTTTCAACCAATATCTGGAGGCTACTTAACTGTCCTTACCGTTTTTAACTTCTACTTCTTTTACCTTTGCATTCTTTAGCGATAAAGGATGCGATTCTGAAAACTGAAAGTCTGAAATAGTGCGATAAACAAAAACATTAGATTTTTCACTTTAAACTCAAATTAGCTTCCCGAGGCGGGCCGTTTCAGGATAGTGAAGGGCGTGGGACATATACCTGCTTTACATTTGTTACATTATTTTGTTTGTTGTCCCCGGTCCTCCGTCACTTGTCACTTGTATCTGATTTTCTTTCCTAAAAAAGACAAATTTGTGGTATCAGAAAATTTAAATTTTAGAAACAGAAAGCACTTACATTTATTAGTCTAAATTGCATTCATGGCTTTAAAACATTTCAGATGTAGTGTAGAGTAATTAGGATTTTTGGCATACAGCCGAGGATAAATAATCTCCCATCATCCCATCACATTCATCCATTTAATAGAAAACAAAATATAATGTGTTTTTGTATTTTAAAACAAAAATTGTAATTTCAATAAGGATTAATTTAAATACAAAAGTGTTTTATTTATACCATTTTACTTTTACGTCACCATTTGCCATTCAAGAAATCAAAGTTATATTTGCAATTTTTTTCTTATGCAGTTTTGTAAAGTTATTTGACTTGGGGATACAACAGGCTTTTGCGATAAAAAAGAGTCCATGGGGAGTTTTGCTATAAGAAGGAGTCCATAAGTTTGGAAACCACTACTTTAGAACAACTGATGTCAGTTAATATTTGAGACTTTTCTATCAATCATAAGGGATAAAAGCTTTTTGAATACTCAAAAAAATAATTATGGTATTGTAAAGTCATTAGGTCTTTTGAAGCAGGAGACGTTCAAAATGTGCAGTGTTTTCGCCGGGGTTGGAACGTTGGATCTTTCGAATACGCGTAGAGTACGCTTGTACTTACACATAAAAAACATGCGGAAAAGAGGAAGAAACTATTTTATAGTACAAAGAAACAATCTACACAGTTAAACTTACGTTTTATTGTCTCTCCCTTCATATATCAACTACAATTAAAATAGGCAGATTGAAGAACATTTCTGGCTATTAAAGTTTCCAAAAATATTTTATGTATTAGTCTTAAATATTGGAAAATTAGAATATTCCCCAAAATAATATTCTTTTACGTATCAAAATAACTTCTCAATATTGAGAACAAAATTCTTTTTAAGTACCTGTTCTTTCTCTTCTGACAGGTGTACATTGTTGTTGCATTCTGCCCAAGTTTGTAGCTAGTTTTGCCCGCAGGAAGATAATTCGATCAACTCGGTGCTCTTTTTACGGCCATTTTACGATTTCTGAATCTCATTAGCAATTTTTTACGACTTAGGACCGTAAATCAATGTGTTTGTTTACGTCAAAAATCTGCACTGGTCGTACCGGTAAGCATCGATACCTTATTTTCCCCGAAAACCCCCTCTTGTTGCTATTTACCATCTAGCGGTTGCCAGCTATTGTCAACTGCTGCGTCACATGAAAATCAATCATTTTAATACTTAAACAGCTTTTTATGTGGTAATGTTTGTTTATTTATTTTTATACTGTTTTTTATATATGATAAATTAATTGTTGTTTAATATCCAATAAGGAACAATATAACAATATAAACAATAATTCATAATTTTTGACTATAAGTTATTGTATACAGGAACTCCCTTTGCCAAATGAACTTAGTTCGTTATTCATTTTTAATATTTAAGCAGCATTTGATAGATAGAGTATAACTGCATTATTCAGTGAAGGAAAAACCACAAGATATCGATTTTATAGATAAGGTATCGATTTTATGGAGTGCAGCTTGCTTATTTAAGACCCGAAAAGAAAACAGCTATTGTTTATTTTCGACAGTAATTCCTAGAATGCATAATTTTCATTCAAATTTTTACAAGAGGTACTTCTTACCAAGTCATTTTTTTATTAGCCCAAAAGGCATTTGCCCTTTGGGAAATGCTATTAATCTATTATCAGTGCTGTACTGTAGATAATAGCATTAATGCTATTAATGCTAATATCTATTATCAATCAGAAATGCTATTAATCTTGTTTTGACTTTTTGAGGCAAATTACTAAAAACGGTGTATCACTTTTCAAATTGTTTCCAACAAATTTTCCGGCCCTGCATTATATTTAAAGAAATTAAATAACGAAGAATCTGCAGAAATATATGTTATGTGCATTGTGATGAAATAATGTAAATTAGAGCCATCAAATTTTCAATAACGTAATCCTCAACAATATGTTAAATCTGGAAGCCCTTATTTGGAATTTTTGTTATTATCTATTTAATATTTTGTAAAACTTTAACGAATTTTAATTAACAAACTCAACGATTTAAAAGCGAGCAATGGAAACACTGCACGGAAAAAAAAGAAGAAAAAAAAAAAAAAAAAACGTTTTTATTTTTAGCGTGCGAGACTGTGTATCAGAAATTCTAAAGATAGGCCCTTTTTAAGTTATTTTGTAATATTGCTGTTGAATTGAATTTTATGATTTAAGTGCAAAGAACATGATATTTAATAAATAAAGGTAACGCACAAAACATTAAAAAAAGGCCCCTTTGGACGTAATATAAAATCTGAAAAATTTCAGTTTTTTTTTCCGTTTTGTTTGTTTGTTTGTTAATTTTTAATAACAGTAATCTTCTCGATATTTTTCTAATATGCTAAAACAAACAGCGCAAATCCCATATTATGTAAGACTACCAGCGGCCGAGCGGTAAAGTAACTAATTTTCCGGTTCTGTGTTTGGATGCCGTGGAAAAAGGCGGTTGCATGGGCGCTTTGTATTTTTCCTCATATGGTAGTGTGCATACGAGCCAGTTTCCGTTAAAGTCCTCCACGAAGGCATCCCTTTCCTGAAGCAGTTTGATCCTAGAGTGATTTGCCGGTATCAAAGAAACCAAAACAAAATTACTGAACTAAAGATTATCAATTTTTTTCCTTTAAAAGATATTTTAGTTTAGAAAACTTAGAAGTTTAGTAGTTCAAATAATTATTGGAATCTATTTTTATTTCAATAATTGTTCTTAGTGCATAAAATCACTTTTAATGAAATACTATTTAAATATTTACAACTGTGTCTCGTAAATGTAATTATCCTTGCTGAAATGACCATTTTACTTTTAAATGTTTGCCGTTTAGTAAAGTCGCCATTTAACCCTCTGAGCGGCCAGGGTTTCGCTAAGAAAGCACATATTTCCCAAAACTACTATGAGAAAAAAAAATTTTTTTGATTTTAATGTAAAATCTCCTTGTATTTCATACCTGGATTTGCTTTCTTTTGATATATTGCCTTAATTTCTTTGACATATTTTAATATTCCCGTATATATACCTTCTTACAGATATCACAAAAAGTATTCTAGGCCGTATATATACGGGCTTGCCGCGTAGAGGGTTTTAAAAGGGGGGGAAGTATTCAGCTTGGGAATGCCGCCTAAACGGACAACACACAACGGCATTGAAGAGATATTACAGAACAGCTTAGGGGGGAGTGTATAAGATATTTTCTACTTCCTTTCTGCATGCCTTCATGGTGTAACGGTAACAAACTCAGCGAGTATTCGAGGGGTTCGAGTCCCGGCGAGGACATTGCTCATTTTTCATGCACTCCTGCTTTCAAATAACTTAATGACTCTACAAGTATTTAATGTTGACATACATTTTTCCATTAACATATGATATTAATGTTCAGTATTCTCAGTAAGAAGGCTTGCACTTTTTTATTATTATTATTGATGTTTTGCCTGTCAAATTAATTAACTGAATATCGCGTTCTTCGCAATTCTAGGTCTTCCCCTGGGAAGGGCGGTCAACGCAGGTAAACCTGGGAAGCTACTAGCTAGGATGTGTATTTTGTCAGTCTCGACCGCGGAACATAAATCAGTCTTCACGTGACTAGAACCACTGTTCATTCAATTGATGGTTCAGGCAGGGCAGGAACTATATATTACTGCCTTTTGCCCTAAGCTGTGGGGTCGCTACGTTGTTAGACATTGTAGCTTTCCAGGAGGGTTTTGCCCTCTTCGGTCCTCTGCAGAGGGACAAATATAGCGGGATGGAAGACCCCTTCGAGCTTATTTGTTGCGACCGGACACGGGAGAAAAGCTGTCATCGTATTTGATTTTGTCCAATTAGTCCAGTTAGTCCAATGCTTTGTACAAAGCCCGGTGGGGGCCGCGGCCTACTTGGATGGTCTCTGGAGTCTGGGCATCATTTTCTGAAAGGTATAAACCAGGACAGGAGTTTATTACCGGTGTTCTGATTCTTTCCAGGTTCCTTTGGTTTCCCAAGTGCACTTCGGATGAGGGACTACATTATTCAAAATTGAATATCTTTAGGTACTGTTGTTTCTTCACAGTGCGAGGAACATACATACATACATGCATGCAGATCCTTCAGCATTTAATTTCATTAAAAAAATACAGGGCGATAATATTTGGTGGCAACTATTTTGAAAAGGGATACAGCTGTTTATAGTGGACTTCAGGAAATCCCGTTTAGAGACTAATAACCCATTTGCGCTAAAGCATTTTTGGGGTAATAAGTATAAAGTAAGTTTCAATTTAGTATCAGTGTTAATATTATAAATTTCTTTCTCTATTCATATAACATATTCTCACTTTTATAAGATTTTATTTTGAAGCAGGAAAAGTAAAAAAATGTGCATTGCCTTCGCTGGGACTCGAACCGTGGGCGTTTCAAATACGCGTCGAGTATGCTTTTAATTACAAGATGAAGCCATGAGGAAAGGTTGAAAAAATACCTCTTACCCTCCCCTTTTAAGGGGCGACTAGGGATTAGGATACCCAAACGCAAAATCCTTGTAGTGGCGAATAATCGTCCACTACTTTTTACGTCGGGCGCCACTTGTAGGGTGATTATGTTATTTTGAAGCAGGAGATGTTAAAAACGTGCAATGCCCTCGCCGGAGTTCGAACACTGGACTTCCAACTACACCACAAAGGCATGCGGAAAGAAAAAGAAATTACCTTATATACTCCCCTTTTACAGGTCGACTGGAAGTAGGGAACACAAATCGCCAAATCTTGGTGGTGACGAATTTATTGCCCACCATCTTTTAATTGGGGCGCCACTCGTGGAGTCATTACTTAAAAAAAAATGCGGAAGACCTGAAAAACGTGCTAATCTCTCTCCGGGACCTCTAATTACACTACTAAGGCACTCAGAAAGGAGGGAGAAAATGCCCTATAGAGTTTTTAGAACGACATCGTTAAGAGCGTTTCTAACATCAAAATTCACAAACCTGCTTTCCTAACTGATATAGTAAGAAAGAATTTAATTAGCATTGATTCTTTTGATAATCCTTACATATTTTAATTAAAAATTCTCTTGATAACTTAAATGATTTTATTTTTCTCTTAGTTCTAATAATGTCAGTAAAATTAATTTCATTTTGTCACATTATGCAAAACACCAAACTCATTTGCAAGTAAAAATAGCTGTGTTTCTTACTTTTTAAAGAGCTTGGTATTAGAAAAAAGAACTTATGTTTAAGAACCAAACTTATTCCCGCTAATTTCATTACACCATTGTAATGATATATAATATATGACCATTTTTCTTGATATTTTGAATTTTCAGAACTGTATCACCGTCAGAATGTGTAGTGTTTGTTAAGTACGCAATTTAAAACTTTTCTTTCGAAAACTGAATTTAGATAAGGCACCAGTTGTGAGCGAATTCTAGACATGTAAAACTATAAACTGCGCTATGCGCTTTTGGGCGTGGTTTTATTTAAAAAATCAAACAATTGAGGTATTTCCTTTTTTATCTTTTTCATTTTTTGTTTTTTTCAAATGCACGCAAGAGGGCTCTTTTACAAACTCTACAAAGTCGTTTAGCGCTAACAATGCCTTTATCGTTGTTACGGGCTCGGCAGACATAAAATTTCTGCCGAGAAGTTACTTTACAAAATGAAACTTTCCAGCAGTAACCCGAGAATGTCCCCTTGTTCATCATTCTTCCTCTGCGATTATTTTCCATTTTGTTTGCTTTCGCTTAGCTATCACGTAAATAGCTTTAGGAAAAATGGCTGCGTTATGTTTTCCACCAAACCCTTACGCATTTTGAGGCTTTGGCAAATATCTAGATATAAACAAAACCTGAACAGAATTTTACCTCTGCTACGTGAACTTTATTCTAACCTCTAATTTTGCTCGGTGCTGATACACGAAATATATATACATATATAAATATGCCCTATTTCTCTTAACGCGATCCATTTCGAATTATTTCTGCAATTTTACTTTCAGAATTTTCTGGATTTTTTTTTTTTTTTGTAAGATCTAAATTTCAAAGGAATTTAGAACTCGGAAGTACAGTTGGTATTTATCTGGTTAAGTTTTGAACAGACTCACCTTCTTGTAAAGCATAAACTAAATCGAAAATCTAGCTGTAATCTAAGCAACTTATGGCTATGTCCAGTAAAATGTCAGACAATGTAAGAAGGATTTAAAATACCCTTTTATTAGAAACTCATAATTTAACAGAAGGTACTTCTTGTGCTTACAGAACCAGCCAGCATTTATTGTGTAACTCAAAATGATGGAAATTCAGATTAAGCTAACCCAAGAGCTACCCAGACTGATTAACGCGCAAGTTAGCTCAAACATAAGCCGGCGTGAAAAGCACTATTGTCTACAATAACGCAAAGCCAAAGACATACTGTTAAGAAAGAACTGCAACTAGTAACGTTGTCTTCAGCAGTCGGAATACATTTGATTAAACAATCTAAAACTTTCCTTTAACTAGCGGCAAAAATAAGGGCTATTTTTCCGATTCCGTTTCTTGCTGCTGTCAGGCTGATGATGTATTAATCAACATTATTCTTCTCCTTCAAAATTTACGAGTATTTCTGCTGCTTTCAAAAATAAGTTCAGAATATCCACCGGTGACTTGACTTTTCTTAGTCCTTTGAGCAAAACGATATTTCCCTTCATGATAATCGCGAAATTCATGATTGGTTGCATGTGTTCATCAGCTTGTGTTACTTCTGATGCAGCTTTCTTGAGGTATTTCCTTCGAGTCTATTTAATTGGGATTTTTTCTTCAGAATTCTTAGTCAGCATGAGAAAATTTTTGCCCTATTTTTCTTCTGTCAGTCGAATATGTTTTTCTGTCTACTTCTCTTATTTTCGGAATTTTGTAATACTCTTAATATATTTTCGGCATCCTCTTTAACCCTTTCCGGCACGCTACCTTTCAAAGTCGGATGTTTGATTAAAAAAAAGGTAGGCAGTCTAATTAGGCCTAGAGGAGTACACAAGTAAAATTTTGTGAAGATAACACTTATCGTTTTAATTCTGTTGGTGTGACCAAATTGGGCTCACTAATTGAATAGAGCTTTGAAACGAGTGCTGAAACGAGCATTGTTGTCAACGAACTGACCTATGAGATGCGTAGGAACAAAGAATACAGACTCTCATTTGTCCTAGATGATCGGTGATCCCAGTTTGTGCACACCTAGGGTTCGCCGTTTGATTTTAGGCAAGATTTCAAAGTAAAAATTTAAAACTAATGGAGGCTGTTCTCACATTTTTTAGACGATTTTGGTAAGCGGTAATAAAAACTCGTTTGCTGCAAAAGAAGTAATTGCAATTGTACTATGTTTTAAAAGTCAAAGTTATCGTCTGTGGCTTGAAAGTTTTGTTTTTATTCAAAATGGCAAATTTAACAAAGCAGTAGTTCGAAGGCTACATTTACGCTCTTTCCGAAGAGAAATATGCATACTCCGTTATCCAAAAACGATGTGCGAGTCATGGTTTTGTGATATCTAAAGCGTCGATACGTAATATCATCAACACTAAAGGAAAAAAACGTCAGATTGGAGTCTCAAGTGGGACAAAAATTCCAAACAAGTATCCAAGGAAAATACGGACATCTTCGACTATTGCAAAGGTACGTTATTTAATATTAAAAGAAAATTCCTTTAGTCAAAGGACAGTTGCAAAATCATTAAAATGCTCGGTGTGCACTGTCAACAAAATGATAAACGTTGATTTAAATCTTAAGAAAGCAAAGAAACGCAATGTGTATCGTCTTCTTCCAAAGTATATCGCTCAACGCAGGACACGCTGCAGAATTCTATATGAGAAACACTTATCCAAAGAAAAATGGAAAACAATTGTCACAATAGATGAAGCATGGATGTATTTAAATGATTGTAACATTTATTATCATAAAAGGGGAGAAAAAATTTAAGTACATGGTTCAAAGAATCGAAAGAAAGTTTTTCTAAGGGATTCATGATTGTTGCTGGTTTTTCTTATAATGGCAAGTTAAAAATAAAGAGAGTGCAAACAAATGTCAAGATTAACTCCAAATACTATCAGAAACATATTTTATCGCCAATTTTTCTGAATGAAATACCATCGCTTTACCCACAGTGCCATCCATCTGTGAGACTCCATCAGGACAAAGCTAGCAGTCACACATCAAACTCCACTGTAAATTTCCTAAAAGAAATGGAACAAAAAACTGGTACCAAGGCAATACCCTTCACAGATATCTCTACTAAATCTCCCGATGTGTCACCTATGGATTTTTGTGCTTTCGTGCTTTTAAAAACTGCATTATCCAAAGTCCCAAAACCCTAAGAGGACTCTGGAAAGATGTTCGGGAGGAATGGGATAGAATACCTCTTCTGCCATTTCAAAAGGCATTATTATGCTGAAAACTGCGGTGTCGAAAGATAGTTCAGAATAAGGGATGTCAAATAGAACATTTAAAATACAAGAATTTTATGTAATTTAGTTTTGTGAATACAATATGAATCGTCTAAAAAATGTGTGAAAAGCCTCTCTAGGACAAAGAGATTAGCATACAGCCAAAAAATAACATAGAAATTTTTTTTCAAACAATTTCTTTTATACCCTAAAAAATCTGGAAGATTTCTTTGAAAAATGAGGGTTTTAAAAAACTAAACATGGCTAAAATATATGGAATGGTTTGTGTTGAGCTGCCATCTCAAATGCCTCTCAACTGAGCTGCCATCTGTAAATTTTTATACAGACCTCCTACAAAGAAAGTTAAAAAGTTCTTATCATACGAAAAATCTTTTTTAAATATCCAGCTAGTAAAATGTAAATTTAAACTTAAAGGATTTCTCAAAATCAAGTACTTTTAACCCACTTTACATGAAAAATACTCTTTGACTTTGTAGTATCCATATTAAGCTAATTTCATTAAATAAACCATTTCAAATCTCAGGATTTCTACAAACGGCAATTTGAAACCAGGGCTTCTAAATTTATACTTGAGATTTAGAAAGTATCTTGTAGAAATTTTCATTTTAAAACTTTACATTTTTTTCAGTTATTGTAGCTGTCCCTAGCAGAACTTGTATGTAATCAACTATAACTGTAATTCATGTTTCCGGGGTTTTAGTGTCTAAAGACCTCTAACTATTTAACCTATTCTTAGCAAATAATACTGTGTTTCGGTGAGTTATTGCCTTAATTAGACTTATTCTACACAAAATGTAAAAATTAATTTAAACTTCATTTCATCTCCGTTAATGAGTTAATTTGAGGTAACAGAACACAAATGTTAAGTATCCTTGATTGAAATTGCTAGCTGGAATTTTACAATAATTTAGCTGGCTACGGCCACCGTAGCCAGTTAAATTATTGTCATCTACAGGATGATATAACACATGGATTGAAAAATCAAACATAAACTAAAGTCAAACAATACTCAACCAGCTAAACTGTCGACATTCCTTAATAAGCGGTTTCCTTACAATAAAAGGTTAACAACGGTGGCAAAAGGCAAGGTATGCCGCCCAAACGGTACCCTCGTTAGCGGGGCCTACTGCAGTACCGAAGTAGCCGGGTTCCATTCTCGCTTTTGTTTATGTGATTACTGCAGAGCAACCGAGTGCTATCAGCCTAAGGAAAGGGATGCCTTCGTTCTAAGGGAAATTGGCTCGTATACATGTTACAAATGGTGAAAATCACAAAAACGCCCATGCAGCCAGCTCTTTGGCGGGATTCAACCTCAGACCGAACTACCAGTGTTCAGCGACTTTACCGCTCGGCCACTAGTGTGCCTCCAATCCTGGAGAAGGCATAGACGTTTGCAAATGTATAGTGTCTTTGCGCCATGAGGGCACTGTGGCAAGCTGAAAGTCCTCACGATAGGTTGATGGTAGGGGAAGAGAGGTGACAGACCCTCGCATCTGTCCCCTCCCGGCTGCTCTCCATCCAAACTGAGAGCGGAACTGAGCAAAGTCGTACTGTCACCTGTATGTTTCTCAAGACTGTTACCAACAACAAGCACAAGTCTTGCGCTCCTTGCCACGATGAATTTCGCGGGTTTGTTTTGCTGTTACTGTCAGAGTACTGAGATAAGTCACAACACAACAACAAAGCCATGTCTCTAATACAAGACCTGCAGATTAAGATTATACTTCTCAATTTAAAGGATGTGGCTTCCCTAAAATGTGCATGAAGTTCTAGACCAGCGTTTCTCAATCCATTTTGCTCCATGCACCTCTTTCATCACTGATAGAAGATTGCTCTCCTCCTTTAAAAAACTTAATAATTACATATGTACATTTATACAGATTTAAATTTTTTTCAAATACGTTTTAAACAACAAAAAGTTTACAATATGTTGGCAAATGCTAAAATTTGAATAAAAGTAGTTTTTTTAATTCATAAAGTGAACTAAATTTATAAATACCTAACAGCTAAAAAAAAGGTTGACCTCATTTCTCACCCCCCTCCGAGACTATGAAATACTTTCCAGAGGGGGTGGGGCAATTCTCCTAGGAGAACATCTATTACATTGCAATTTGGTGTCAACTTTTCGATTTTTCTTGATTTTACCCATCGCGTGATTATAGTTTCCGTTGTCAGCATATTAATCGTCGCAAGACTGCAGCATTTATGCCTGGTTTAAAATTTAAATCCTGTTTTTTCATAAGGAGTTTAAAAATAAACTTTTAAAGGTATTCGCTTTGCTTTACAGTTTTTTTTTTTTCTAATTGATGAAAACATGAAAAGAGATTTATGTTCTGATAGATAAACTAGGTTAATTACGTTTAGTCCTTCAATCGATAAATATGAAGCGCCTAAAAAATAAATAAATAAGAAGATCTGGAAACTTTTCCCTGTATTTCTTACCTCATTAACACTGACTTGAGCAGAAACTTTTGATGATGCTTTTAGGGGTTTTTTAGACAAGTTGAAAGAACTAAGGAGATTGAGGAAAATTTAACTGAAATATACTTTACCTGCACTACTCACATGCATTAGATCTAATATTTTCTTTCAAAAATAAGCAACACCTAAGAACTAGGCTTTTAATTTTAAACAAAATCAGCTCGGGAACAAGGCTTTTATACTTTATGAATCTCCTGCAAATATGTGTGCATCTGGAAAACGTTACGTATAAAGTTATCTTTTATTTAATGCGAATATATATCTCAGAAGAAAGTGAAAAATTGTGAAATAATTTTTGGTGATTTCCTAACTAAAGTACTCCTATTTAGTACTATTTGAAAAACATATCCCCTTTATTGCTAAAAAATTATTAAAAAATTAACAATTTTATTTAAATTTAATTCTTTGTAGTATTTCTGTAGTTTTAATACAGAAACGTTCTTAAGTAAACCCCAAATAAAATTTCTGGTCCAAGACTTGAAATATATTATATTTTTTATAATTAAGATGCATGTGTTAATAAAAATTATCATTTGGATATTTTGTCAGTAATGTGGGGATCTCTTGCATTTAATTTTATTAAAATATAGTTTTTCCAAAGAGCAGTAAGAAATCTTTATTGTATAAAAAACTACTAATCAGACTAATGCAACGTACTTTTAGGCAGAAACCTTTCTTGGAATTTGAAAAATAAATTGTTTTATAAGGTATTTTCTCGATCCTTTCTGCATGCCTTCTTGGTGTAGTGATAGCACACTCGGCGCGTATTCGAGAGGCCCAGGGTTCGAGTCCCGGCGAGGGCATTGATCCTTTTTCATGCCTTCTGCTTTAAAATAACCTAATGATTCTAGAATATATAAAATTTAGGAATATTTTAGAACAAAAGAATGTTTTGTTTTCGCTTCCTTTTTTCTAAGCACGGAACGGCGCTTCTGAATATGACATATACATTCACGCTTGGTAACACTATTTAAACATAATTGTCATTCACATTATAAGGTATTTTCTCCCTCCTTTCTGCATGCCTTCGTGGTATAACGGTAGCACACTTAGAACGTATTTGAGAGATCCAGATTCAAGTCCCGCCGAGGGAAATGCTCATTTTTCACATCTCCGGTTTCAAAATAATCTAACGTCTCTTACATGAGCGCCGAACTAAAAGGCGGTAGATGATGATTCTTCACCACCAGGATTTGTTGATTCGGTCACTTAAATCCCCGGTCGCTCTTTAAAAGGGACTCGGCGCGTATTCCAAAGATCCAGGCTTGAGACCCAGCGAAGAAATTGCTCATTTTTCGTGCTTCGTACTACAAAAATCCTAATAACTCTACAATTTAAAAAATTCTGCTTTACTGTTATATTTTTAGCTCACCTGATCTGCATGATTCGTTGACTGAATGTTATCTAGAAATTTTATAAAAATTCGGGCAATGTGAATCCGATACTGTAACATATTACAGTAATTCCCGATTAACGTACTATGGAATGTACTCAAAATCTATAATATTCAAGCTCAAAACAAGGATAAAGACTTCTTAAACAGTATCTTCTTTCCCTGACCGTGTTTCTTGCATCCAGATAATGTTCGATGGTTTCTTTTTATTATCACCATCAGTAATTGTCTCTCACTTACTCTCAAAATTGGTTCCAAGAGCAAAACCAAACGCGCTGGTAATAAATCTAAAAGCAAAACCTACAGTTCATTTAGAAAACTTGGAAATAATGTGTGTATAGGAAGACCAGAAAATGATATTAACGATAACTTGAGATATATATTGACTTGTTTCTACAGTGACTATGAGAGTCAAGAATAAATTTTGCATTGTCGAAAGCATGATAGTTCCGGTAACTTTAAAGTGTAAACCTTTCAAAAACCGAAATGGAATATTTCTGTATTTACTGGGCCAATTGACGAAATTGAACTTGTAATTTTCATGTCTCAAAAGCGCCACTCAGGATATATATTAGATTTATATATAGAATCGTTCTAATATAAGTATTCTGACACAAAAATCGGACTTTTCCTGAAATCACATACCGAATTTTTCCATATGTTGATTTTATCACTCAAATTATGCCGACTTGCCAAGTTTTGTAAAAATCGAACGAGTAGTTTTTAAGTTAGATCTCAAACTTTTAGCTCCTGAATATTAGTTGAATTAGGTATATATTTATTAATATCTCTTTTTTTTCTTATTTGATTCCTTTTTCACCTTTCAAAATTTAGGTTCAATGAAAATAAATTCATATAGATATATTCTAATTTATTTTTTAAATATTTATAAATATATTTATAAATTTAATATTTATAAATTTTTCGAAACTGTTTCTGAATCATATCCTATAATACTTTACAATTACCTCAAAGTAGAGGCATTTCTAGTCATACCTAGAAAATATTATATTTTCTAATTCAAAATTTCCAGATATACGCGAATTTATGTACTGTCGCGTTTTGAAATTTGACATATTTGTTATAAACGATAGTAACGCCAAATGTGCTTTACACACTTTATTAATATTATTTGAGAGAATGAACGAAGCACTTTTTTTCTGCTCGCGCACAATGAAAAAAAGGAAAAGGAAGGTAGGTAACGGTAAATTGAGAATTTGGCCGAATGAATTATTCTTAGGTCAAACTGAGAAAAGTGCGGCAAGATAATTTTTTTAATTCCTCAATAAGTTTCCCACCACATTTTATAAAATTTAATGCGTGGGCATAATTTGAGTCGTAGAGTCGAAAAATGGGAAAAAATCGGTATCTCATTTTAGCAAAAATTCGAACTTGTGTCAAATCACCTATGTTTGAACGATGCTATATACAATCTAGCATATGTTCTAAGTCAAGCTTTCGAGACATGAGCGCAAATTAAATTTCGCCAATCGCTTCAATAGAACGGATGTTACAGAACTGTCTCCCCCCTTTTTTTGTGCAGATTGTACAAGCATTGCTAAGACAAGAGTCTTGAACCTGTTCCAGAGACGAAGAAACTACTGTCTCACTGGTTTGAAGATCTAATACTGTTGAGTTTTCTGATTGCACAGAGAAAAAGTAATTCGTTGCTCAAAGAAATACAAGAGAAAAGCGGTATCACAGCCATGGAGACTACATTTTGAAAATAGTGTTGGATGGTACGAGTAACTCAAGAAGCGTGCATTTCTCGAGAACAACAAAGACAGGAATGAGACAGGAAGTACAGATACTAAATGGTGGTAGTAAGAGCATACGGTCACAAAATCTACTTTAAGATATGAATGTGAGCTGCTGATTACAATATTACCAAAATGGCTATTCAGGCGAGCACTTCGACTGCATTGAACTTTCAATGTCGAAAAGGAAAGAAGTCGCCAGGGAATGGAATCTCTCTTTATGATCGTCCATCTCTATTACATACTCTACCATTACACAGCCGTATTATCTCGTATAAAAGAATGTTTTTATTTTATAAATATTATTCCAGTTTGTTTATATTCTTTTATGTATCTTTTAGATTTTTATAATTTATGCCCGACTAAATACTTCAGAATTATATTTCGTTTCTAAAATAATGTATAGTCACCCAGACAGTATAGTGGTTAGGAAAGCTTACTGCGGTACCGAAAGGGCCCGGATTTGAATCCCGGAGAAGGCATGGATGTGTATAAATGTATAGTGTCCGTGCGGCATCGGGGCACTCTAAATATGTGGCAATCCGAAAGTCCTCTCCTGTGGTTTGATGAAAGGCGAGACAAGTGGGAGACCCCAGACTACTCACTTCCCCCCGGGGATGCTGTCCCTCAAAATTGGGGTGGAAAATAGAAGTCCAGGCCCCTTTTGGAGTAGTCCAACCTCTCTCTGGAAACTATTCTTCCATGTAATGTGGACACGACAACAACAACAAAAAATAATATGTAAACAATATATATATACATATTTATCTGATTCTTGACATGATGGAGTGTAAATATTTTTGTAAATGATTTTGAGATTTTTGTAAAGGATTTTGAGATTATTTTTATTTTTTTCCACTCAAATAGTCAAGAAGAACGAAATGTATATTCAGTACTCTTTAATTGTTCAATTCTAATGTTTTAAATACTTACTCCTTACGAGTTTATTTGAAACCTTAAAATAGAAATAGTTAATGTGCAGATTTCAGTTACAGATTTTCACAGTTTTTTTTAATTAAAAACATTTCTTAAAGTAATCGTTAATTAATTCAAAATGTTTAATACCTAATTAAAAGTACTTTATTAGTTCCACGCTGTTTTCCTAATCTAAGTTTGCAGTTAAATTATTTCTTTAACTTTTCAGGATAGCATAATCATCATATTAGAAAAACAGTTTTTGGTAAAACTGCATATAATAATAATTATTATTGAAGTTTCTTGCAATGTCATATTTAATGAATTTACAAATGTTTACTAAAGTAAAATTGAGTTAAGTAAAGGTTTACGTAACGTATTACTAACGTAACTGGGGGATTACTGTAAATGTACATTGTCTACATACAAGCAAATTACTGTAAAATGTAAATACACATTTGTAAATATATGTAAATTACTGTACATTTACAGTAATGTTCGAAACGTACATAAAAATGTACGTTGTTGTACACAGCCTACAACGTACTACAATTTCGAAGAACTCTTATTCACTAAAAGAGACTAGAGCTTTTACTGTACTTAATTATTTTCTAATTTAAAAACAAAATTCTATCTCATTTTCAAGTAAAAGCAAAAAGACTAGGGATTTGCACTACTGAATTTTTTTTTATTCCTCGTTAAATACATAGTATGTAAAAATAGAAAAAAAGCGGCAAAAATTCTGATGATGATATCCGCTTTCATTCTTATTCGTTGGCTTCACTCCAAATTGACTACGTTAGTTAACTTGATTCTCCATTTCCCTATTCTAAATAGATATAACATGACAAAAATACTTCACTTGTTGAAATCTTTCACATGCCGGTTTTCGGTAAAGTTTAGTTGTTGTTATTATTTTTCTTATTTACGACAAGTGTTCGCAAAATACTCGGCTTTAAACGTAATACGTATCTCTATCATTGCTGTCTTAACTTCGTAGATTAAATTCCCATCAATCTCTATTATAGCCCAATTCATTTTGTTGCAATAGAAATAGAAATTTAATTTCAAAGCTAAGTAATATTGTATTGAGATATGAACAACAATTTGAAGACATATACGTGATCCTAAACTGATTCAGAATATATTCGCCAGAAGCGTTTTTTTTTCCGCAAACGGCATTGGAAAAATTCATCTATAACCCATAAATCTCATAAATCTATATGAATTTCCTTTAAAGCAAGCATAATACTTTACGAATTACATTGTTGTGTAAGCATTAAACTTGCAAAAATTATACTTATTTTTTAGACAATTTTCATTGCATTTACAGAAATATTTTATCTAACATTTTTGTGTTTAAAAAAATGTTCCATTTGATAGCCCTTATTCTTCACTATCTTTCTATACCGTAATTACCAATATAAAAGCGGGTTTTTTTTTTTTTTTTTTTTTTTTTTTTTTTTTTTTTTTTTGGTTTCTTTTTTCAGTAGCAGAAGAGGTATTTTATCCCATTAATCTTGAACAGCTTTCAAAAGTCAAAAGAGGTGATGTAGGTCGACGTCTCGACAATCCACTTTTCAAACATCCAAAAGCCGAAAATCCCTAGATAAAGCATCAAATATTTAGTAAGGATATGAGTGAAGGATACGGCCATAAACGTTTCTTGATCCATTTTTTCCAGGTAATTAACAGTGGATTTTGATTTGCGGCTGTTTGCTTTGTCTTGATGGAATTCCATTAATTGATGGCACTGTGGGTAAAGAGAAAGTATTTCATATTTAAAAATCTGGAATAAAATATGCTCCTAATAATATGGGGAGTTGACCTTAACAGTTTACTGCGTTATCTTTAATTTTTATTTGTCGTTCTATCAAAAACCAACAACAATCATAAATCCTTTCAAAACGTTTCCTTAGATTCCTTAAGCTATGTTCTAAGATATTTTCCCTTTGATGATCATAAATAGTTCTCCTTTTAATTGCAGTCATTTAAATATACCCAAGATTCGTTTATTGTGACAACATTTTTCTATTTTCGTCAGAATTATTGTTTCTCATAAAGAATTCTTCAGTGCGTCCATCTTTCTGCGATATATCGTAGAAAAAGGCTATGCTTATTACGTTTTGGGGATTTATATTTATTTTAAATAACCAATTTTATTTATTTTGTTATTCTTTTCTATAAGCCTTCATTTCCCTAATTATCTTTGCTAGAATATTTAAATTCGGTAGCGCGCGTGTAGAAATGCAAATTCTACATTGAAGAAAGAGTTTAAAAACCGAGGTTCAGTAGGAAAGTGTGAGAGAGTTAGGCTATTGCCGTCACCTCTGTTGCGTAAGCGTCCGCTCCCAAAGTTATTGCTGGTTTTTGTGGCATAACTGCATTTATTGCTGCCACTAGTTCCGACGCGGGTTCAAGGAACAGGAATTATCTAAGCCCTGTAGCTTATTTCTACTATTTGTGCATATCTTCGAATTTTTAGTTTCGTTCTGTGATTTCAGTTACCGCCCAAGGGACACCTGTTAGCGTCGATTTGAAGCATTGTAAATTTTAAAGAGTTAAGGATACTTTTAGCCCTTCTCCTGTGCAGTTACTACTCTTACAGTTCTCACTTAGAAGTTAGAAAAGTGGACTCTACAATGTTTTTTCTCCGTTTTAGTATTCATATCTGCATTAGTTATATATATAAATATATATATAATAAGCTATATATGTGTCTAACTCATATCCTAAATCGCGCTTACGAGACATGAAAAACACAAGTTAAATGTTGTCAAACTGCCTAGTAAAACGGGAGATATAAAAATATCCCTTTTTCCGGATGTGAAAGGAGTACATATATTTTTGCAAGCTAATTGCATTTATTAGATGGATTATTACCATCGAAATAAACAGTTTACATTAATTATATGGATCTAAGCTTTACTACACAAATAAGAGTATATGATACAACTTGTTATTTTGTGGCGGGAGTTCCTTATAACAAAATAATATGTTTTTAAAGAGACCTGAAGTTTCTGGGAGGCAACCATTCCAAAAATTTAAACTTGGAAATTCTTTTACAAAATTTGATACTGAGTCACAGTTTCTCCAATATTAATACACTGGAAAATTTCAGAATTGTTAATTAAGAAAATTAATTAACTTCTTAAAAATGCAATTTTTATAAAAATTTTTTAAGTAAAATCAATAAACCTTTGGATTTTCGACATAAACATAACCGTTTGGTGTCGTATATAGAGTTACGTATAAATACAGTAACTTACCTTTAGCAATTAAACTTTGCAATATGTCACGGAAATTATCTTCTAAAGTCATCTGAAATAGGTAAAAACCGTAGAGGTTTTCGTTCACACGTTAATTAAAATCTGAGATGATAAATATTACTTTTTGAGAAAATATGGTAGCTAAAGAATACCGCATTGCTCAAGGATATATTATCTGCAATTTAAACAAAAGTAACTCTTGTTATTCCAAAACACAAAATGAAACAGCGCACAGAAGGAATGGTAGGTAGTTTACGAGAAGAATATACAGGGTGATTCAAAACTAGAAGAACAAACTCCTGAGGGGGACAGAGTACACATAGACGACTCGTAATCTCATAGTAATGCAGGATCGGAAATGTAATCCTAACGAGATAGTGAATGGTCGGAACATTGAGCATTTGTTGTGAAACTGAAAGTGTACATATTCTAGAGTCATTGGGTTATTTTAAAGCAGGAGACATGAAAAATGAACAATGCCTTCGTCGGGACTCGAACCTGGACCTCTCGAATACGTGACTAGTGTGCTACTGTTACACCACGAAGGCATATTGAAAGGTGGGAGAAAATAACAAATTTGACGACCAGAGTCGCCAAATGGCGATGGCGACAATCTTGTCCAAGGTATGATGACAGGGGTTGAACCCCTGGCCGTGGTTCTGCGGTTGGATTGGAAGCGTAGTGTCTGCTTAAGTGTTGATGAAACGTGATGCCCAAAACTTAACCTTATAATATATTGTAAATTACTGCTAAATAAAGAGTTTTCCTATCATTATTAGCTTGTCATTCCCGTATCCTTGTTTGCCCTCCAGCTGGTTAGAGGTATTAAAGAAGCAAATTGTTGGACTTCATCTCAAACTGACGTTTAAAAACTATAAGAATAAGTCTTTACTTTCCTGATGATGAAATTTTCCGACATTTCGTAACGTGGCGTACGGAATTTCGAACGTTTTGAAATATTGGGTGCTTTGAAACGAAACTTCTTCCTTCTACCGTGGACGTCCAACGAACGCTTGACGTATTTCAAAACATTCGAGATTCCATGCAGTGCCCATTATTCGAATCTTCGAGCAACTTCGTTACCAGAATCTTATCCCTCCTAGAAGTTTGTTCCTTATAATTCCTAAGTTGTTTTGAATCACCCTATAAATGAAGGAAAAAATATGTAATGCATTAAAACGCAGAGGCTTTCAGTTTTTAGGATCTGCTACGATTTCTGAAGCAGACTTTGGACCACTAAACCCCATGTTTCTAGCCGTTCTATGCTATTTTCTCTTTTAAGCCTTCGGTAACGCTGTCTTCCGTACCACTTTCTAATAGCGTGGTCAAAGAAAATTCCTGGAAGATGTTTTATTGCGGTGTGACTTCGGAGGAGTTCAGCCTGGAGATGAATCCAAATTCCAAACTCTAAAAACAACCCCAAAACCCAAAACATCGCTCTTGTAGTACGGATGAAAATCAGAGACCACCGGAAACAACCAGAACTGACGAAATATTGCCCTTCCAAAACGAAAAAAAAACCACCGAGGCTACTTACTGTTCTCTTAGAGTCAAAATCTATCTTAGTAGGAGGAGGGTTAATAAGTTTAGAAAATATCAGCAAAATTGCTTAACTGCAAATAATAAGTAGATAATAAAAATATCATTTAAGAATTAGCAGTTCATCATTTGAGAGAAACAACCCCTGTTACCAAAGTATGGACAGTACTTTGGAGCTCATCAAGGTTCGTTTCGTGGTAGTGACCGTGTGAAAGATCTGATACACATAATGTCCTATACCTTACTTGTGTATTATCCGTAGTTTGTAGTAACAGTACTTTGGATCTCAGATGGACCTCGTCAAAGTTCTTTTTCGTGGTAGTGACCTTGTGAAAGGTGTGATACTCATAAAATCCTATACCTTACTTGTGTATTACACGGAGTTTGCAGTAAATGTAACTATTGCAGTCTAAAATACTACTTACGAATCATTTAACTACAGTTAGCTATTTTTTCTTTCTTCTTTGGATGTGAGCCATGCTTCTAACTGGTCTTTGTGCCATTAGCTGTTTATATTCATATAAAACATGCATCTTTTGTAGCAGTTTGAAACGTTATAACTCATATTTTTGTAATTCACGAAACTATTCTGGTAACACGTTTTCTTTTTGTCCAACAGAGGAGGCGGTGATGTCTTCCGGCGACGAGCAGTCGGACGAGGAGACGGTTCCTCTATTCCGTCCCTTCACGAAGGAGTCACTGGCGGCCATCGAGGCCCGCATTGCCGAGGCCAAAGCCCGTAAAGCGGAGAGGGAACGTCTCAAGGCCGAGGGGGAAATCGGCCCAGACGGGGTTCCGGAACACTATTCGATCCCCCATCACGAAGACAAGCTGGAACCTGACCCTACGCTTGAAGCAGGCATGCCCCTGCATCGGTCGCTCGCGCCGGATTTCCCTCCAGAGCTCATCGCCACGCCTATCGAAGATCTCGACAAGTATTACGAGAACGAAAGAGTAAGTCCTTCTTCGAAATTTATTTCTGTATAGTATATAATTCTTCTTTAACATACGTTCGTATAGTAACGCGGAAAACTGTTCATATAGATCATTCGATACAGTTTATCCTTTCTTCCTTTAAAAACTCCACTCACCTGTTACTCACAGTTACGCTGCGAACAGAAGATTTTTCCAAACTATCTTATTATTCTTTACCAGTTAGTTTGCAAGAAAACGCCTTTGAAGAGTTACTTTTACAGACACCTGAATTCATCATTTTTAATTGCTCGCTTAGAACTGCAGGTAAAGACAAACCTTCATAACTTCCACTGTATTGGCTAACAGTGAGGTAGTTTATTACATGCACTCTGCGATCATAGAAGTATCCATGATAATGTCGTAATCAGTTTTAGATAAATGATAATTTTAAAAATACTGCGAAATTAAGCTCCACTAGTTTAGTTAGCTCTGTTATTTGGTAAATAAATAAAAGCGTATATATTTTTGCTTCTGAAGAAGAGCGCCTTGTGTTCTATCACCCTCGAAAATAATAGTAATTCAATTTTTTTTTAACCAATGGCGGGCCCTCAGCCGACTTCGGCTTGGTCACTACTAAGGCCAGAATTTGTGGTCACTTTATTACGGAGGCACTTAATAGGTGACCAACTTTGCTTCCTATGTAGGATGGACAGTTACAGCCATACCTTCTCTGGGATTCGGACCCGAGCCCTTTGGTATCGCAGTCGGCTCCCATAACGAGTATACCGTCTGGGAGTCTGTTTATATTTCAAAATCTACGCGAAACTAAAGATTTTTTTTTTTTTTTTTTTTTTTTTTTTTTTTTTTTATTTTCAATTTTACATTTGCATGTTTCTCTTTCATTTAAGAAAAAAGTTTAGTTATAAGGTTCAAAATTTTACTTAACTTACTTTAAAGGGGCTAAAAGAAACGAAAAGAATAAATTCAGTATCAAATCTCTGCTTTTTCCTACTTCAGCATTTTCCTTAAATATCTCTCTGTTTAGATCTAATTTTTAATTATTTTGTTTATTGTTATATAATAGGAACGAGTAGCCTAATTTGGACCAATTTTGTATTTTGCACTATATAGAAGTGCCAATAAAAATTAAGCTGTAGGAAATAAACTCACTAAGTGTACCTTTAAAATAGAACCGTTTATTAAATTTTAAAAATTATTTATAACGTTGAAAAATGAATTGAAAAAATCGTGTCATCGGTTCAATTTAGGAAACCGGTTTCCTTATTTGGACCGCTAGTTTCGTAACCGCAATTACAACAAAAACAACAAAACAAACAACTTTCTTAACCGCAATTACAACAAAAGAACCTTTTAATTGCAGCACTAACTCCAGCACACCGAGTATGTATCCAAGCGTGACATTTCATGCATTGTATCATTTCTTCTTCCTTGGTTTTTTCACATAATATACAAAACCATGAATCACCAGTTTCTTTTTTATGTTTCTGCATTTTGTTAAAATTTGGTGAACTGATTTTTTTTTAAGTTTTGGTATAACCGCGATTTTTAAGGGCTGCTTGTTATTTCCACTGCTTTCTGGGCTATTGGTGCACTGCGAGAAGACGAAGGGCAAGTTGGGTTTGGATTTTCCTTAGCTCGCGGTGATATTTTTTCAAGAACTGTCCTAAATCGTTTATTTTCGTTATCACTTCTATCTTCATCATCATCACTACTAGAAGGTGAAACAGGGGTTCTGCAATTAGCTTTTTAAATACGTTTTAAGCACGCTTACGCATACTTCGTCTCGGAGACGAATGGTTGCCATTCCCGTAAGCTTTTCGAAGGGTAGCATTCTAGGTTTAATTATAATTTATCCATGAAAAAAAATGTCGTTGTCGAAATTGGACCGGTTCAATTTCGGCGACTGTTTTCGATCCAACTTGGGAAACTTGAATATTTAATGCTTGATATTGTACAGAAACGTCAAACTAACATAACCTCGCAAAATTATAAATGCAAATTGTAGATAAATAAGCACGTTTTGTGATGGTATTGTGATACATGTATTTACTTACGTTTAAACGAATTAAGTGCTTTCACACTTATGTCGAAATAACAGATTTTTTCTTAGCCAAACGAATAACACTTCTCTCAATGTAACCACGATGCGTTTCTTTACAAACACAATTGTATTAACCTCTTCTACATCTACGTATAACAAAATGCTTATCTCAAATCTCGCAGATATCATCAGTCTTTGTATATCATAGCGGTTCAAATAAGGTTACGATCCAAATTAGGCTACCTCCCCCTATAATCTCCTGTGGAGCGGTATTTAAGACACCCGGGTACCTGGGCTAACCCTAGCCCAAATCGAAAAATGCAAAGCTTTGAAACTGTATTTCTGCTAACTAAGACTAGTTATAATAAATTATATATCATACATTATAAGATCATTTCTATATATAGATAGATTTATGCTAATATTTCTTTTTTTCCTGTCTAATAATATAAAAAGCATTAAAATTTGTACCAGAAAATAGATAAATGGGGATAAGCATCAGAAAGCCATCGACCTGGTACAATGAGCTATGGTGAGCAGGGACGAAAGGTCATACCAAAAGTGGAAAGGTAGAATAAAAATTGCTTACAAAAATACATAAACATACAACACAAGTAAAAAGAAAGCAACGTAGTAGCACATTAATCTTCCATAATAATTGTAGGACTGAGAATAGTCATAGGTCGCCTCATGTTTTGCACATCATTATAGCCATAACTGTAAATTCGCAGCTCAGTGTTGTTACTATTTCTCATATAGCAATGAAACCTTTTAGCAAGATGGTAGTAAAAGGTTCTAAGCTTGACAATATCAAGCTCCTCATGAATAGTGTTATTACCAATATACCATAGTGTGTCCGTAATCTGTCCCAGAACACTGTTCCGGCAGTTTGCAAGATTTACATGAGTAATGCCCAAACCGGACAAGCTTAACAGAGCATATTATTATATAAGGAATAAACTCGTTGTTTGCATCTGGAAAAGTAGTATTTCCTGTAGATGCATGAAGCATTCCCTAAGTTCGTAGTACATAAGAGAAAAAGAGTCATTTGAACTATAAACGTTACGCTGCCCAGACGGCATAGTGGTTAAGGGACTGCGATACCAAGAGGGCCGTTAAGGGACTGGAGCCGACTGTCATACCAAACGGCTCGGGTTCGAATCCTGAAGAAGGCATGGTTGTAACTGTCCGTCCCTTCATAGGAGGCAAAGGTGGCCCATAATAAAGTGACCACCACTTCTGGCTTTAATGGTGGCGAAGTCAGCTAAGTGCACGCCATTTAAGAAAAAAGAAAAACTTTAAAAGTTACTATTATAAATGGGGCATTTATGCATCTTCATTCGAGTTTTTGAATTTATTCTCTAGGACTCTTGACATTAATTTTTAAATGAAAAGTACAAGCGTTGCTAGATAGATGAAACCGTAAAAAATGTTGACGAAGCTTTCAAATGCTGATGAAAGTAAACATTATAAATGGTTTTAGTAGAGAATAATAAATTTCTGGCAAAAATGAATTTAATAAAAACTCTCATTTGGACTTGAACTCTTACCTCTAGTTCGTCAATACCGATCCGGTAAGCTTAAATGATGATGAAATTAACTATCATTAAGCTTACCGGCATTAAGCATCATATCTTTTACAGAATTGCAATGTTTTCTAATAGCATTTCCATAATAAATTGTCAACTTGTTTATAATATCATCCGTACAGCGACCTTTTCCACTGAGAGTTTTACTGTCACTAAGTTGCTTCCCCTTCATTTCTTGCTTTCGTAATCTAGTGCCCATTGTTTTCCGAATGTGTCCTACACAGTCAATTTTACCAATATTACATGATGTTAACAGTAAAACTTAAAGCAATCTACGAGTGAACATTCGTAAGCAGCTGCGCGTACAAATATAAACAAACGTGAAGTGATGATTTAAATGCCCAATATTTACCTCAGAATCAATTTCTTTATTTCATAATTTTTAAGGTTCTAATTCGATTATCGTAACGCCGTTTGTTTTAACAGACTCAGAAATGTTTTCAGTTTCTAAAAACGCAAAAATATAAAATTCGATTTTTTGAATGTGTAAAGGTGATGACTCCCCTTTAAGTGAGTATACATACGAAAGATGCCTAAAATGTTCTTTCAAAACTAACTATAAAGAAACTTAATGGAATTTTGAAAAAAATATTTTTTTAGTGCAAGCTTTATGTAACTTCCCCAAACATTTTCGTGTCAAATTTCAAAAGAAAGTAATAACTAGTCTAGTAACCAATCTCTTTCTTCCAAGTCCAACGAACATTTGGACCTCACAATATAATGTGGGAAATATTAATTTTCCATAAGCATTGACTACAATAAGTCTATTTTCGTACCCCAAACACATCAAGTAATGATAAATCCCTTGAAATTTTATCGATGAAAAATTCTTAAATAATTGCCTGGAAACCAGCCCTAACTAATTTTCATTTACCACTTCCTTAGTGAAACACATAATGTGCCACACCCCTAGAAGAAGCAGAAAACATAGTAAGTACATTCTTTACCTTTCCTTTTTTTTTTTTTTTTTTTTTTTTTTTTTTTTTTAGCATCTACGAAAACTTTAATTTATACTATACGCCACACCCCCTGAATTATGTTAACCGCTAAATCGTTTACATACACAACATGTGTATTTATCCGATTTGAATAAATTTTGAAACGGTGTTTTTTACCTCGTACTCGTACATGGGAATTTTTTATGAAAAGGCTCACAGGAAAGGATGAATACAGAGACTGTTTGCACATTTTTTAGACGATTAAATAGGGAATTTAGTAGGGATATGAGTAATATCGATGAATTAATATCCATTTAGTAGGAATTTGAATGAAGGTTAGCGGCTTGATCCCCGTATTTTTATTTCCCGTTATATGAAAAACCAAGAACGATCATAGGACCCTTTTTTCCTCCTCTTTGATGATAATAATGGATCTTTTTTTATTGTGTTCATTTAAATACACACAAAATTCATCTATTATGACAGAAATTTTTCCATTTTTGTCCGGATAAATGTTTCTCATAAAGAATTCTGCTTTCGGCGATATCTCGTAGAGAAAAACAACACACATTATGTTTTTTCGCCTGCTTAAGATTCAAATCAGCATTAGTCACTTTAATAATTTTAAAATTTTATAAATATTTAATAAATCGATTAAATTTTTTTTGATAAATAGAAGTTTATCAAAATTTTACATTGACTTATATCGTTCGATAAAAGGAAATTCGATCGATAAAAGGAAAAATCGATAAAAGGATCCATAAAAGGAAATTCTTTGAAATATTTGATAAATCGGTTAAAATTTTAATAATTTTAAAATTTTGATAAATATTCGGTAAATTAAGTAAAATATTTAAAAATAGAAAATTATTAAAATTTTACTTTACGTCGACTTATCTCGCTAAATCGAATTTCTTTGAAATATTTGCTACATCGGCCAAAATTTTGATAAAATTTTAATAATTTAAAAATTTTGATAAATTTTGATAACTGATTGATAAATCGATTAAAATTTTAATATATAAAAATTTATTAAAATTTATATTATTTTAATTAATATTATTATTATTATTATTTATTATTATTTGAGTGCGTACGGGTTCGTAATAAATTGAATGCACAAGCTCTATGAAAAGTGAATAAAATTTATTCTTATCACAACAAATAAAACAAAATGCTGAAATTTCTTCAGAGATATTTGTACAATATCGCAATATCTCACAGTAGTTATATTTTAAACTACTAAAACGTTGAATACAACTCAATTCAAAGCAAAGAAACATACAGAAAGCTAATTCGATCTCGCCTTTAATTCGCTACAGTAAACAACAGTTTTCCAAACAACTGAATTGATATGTTTTCCTCCAGCTTATATAAGCTTTTGTAATTTGTTTTACAAATTCTATCTGCACCTTTATACTAAATAAAATCAAAATGAGCCGAGTTCCCTTCTTTATTCTTTTTCATGTTTTAAAATATTCATTATATTTTGTTCACGAAGTCAAAAGGTAACATCTTTAAAACACGGCTTCTGTAAGACATGCACCCACGGCTGCAGGTATTTTGGTTTTAAGAGAAGATGTCATTATATAGAGGTGATATTTGGCATCGATGCATATTTTTTATATTACAAATGCTGACCATCTTCAGAGTTGGTCTTTTATATTGATGGCAGCCATGGAAAAATTCATTTTATTTGTCAATCAGCATTTTCAAGTGTATGTGTCAATCAGTATTTTCAAGTGAATCAGTGTTTCAAGTGTATTCTTGCAGTATTTTCAAGTGTTGTTTCTGCTACCGCAAATAAAAATATTAATACATGTAGAATAAAACCTTAAGTTTTATATAATGCCGCCTAGTTCTCCATCAGAACCACATAGTTTTACGTCACTCTGATTTCACGTACAATTTTTCTAATGTAAATATGAAATTTAAAAGTTGGTCTACATAGTTTAAATTTTATTTCGATATTTCTCATGCATCTATATGCATTTCATTACACATAAGAATAAATAATAAAATTAAATTTAAATAATTCTCTTGCGCCATTGCTGCAAGGAATGAAATTTGAATTTAACAAATATTATCTATTCGTATAAAGCTAATTTAAATTTAAATTTTTAAATTTTAAATTATGAAAAGTTAATTGCATACTAATAAAAGATTATTATTGCTGAGAACTAATTAACAATATCATTTAAGTTCAGAGTGC
The DNA here is from genome assembly GCF_044657685.1 of Stegodyphus dumicola. NCBI lineage: Eukaryota > Metazoa > Arthropoda > Arachnida > Araneae > Eresidae > Stegodyphus > Stegodyphus dumicola. Next base: position 221,549,801 of record NC_140773.1, on the reverse strand, counting down.
ATATGTAAATTAAGCGCAAGTAGCTAAAACCGTGAAAAAATATTTAATAATCCAAATTATTAATCCTAAAAATTTTAAAGAATTTTTTTAAGATTAAATTTGCATAAACTGAATGATTGTTTAGCAGGTAGGAGACAGATCTTTTCAAGGGTAAGTTGCCCCCAAACTTAACTCTTCAGTTACTCAATTCGTGTTTCGTCATCCATATAGGCATGGGTATAGTAATATTCAAAACCAAAAGTAAAACGAAAAGTAGTGAATTGCTTAAAAAATAAATTTTAACTGTTAAATAATTTCGAGAAATTTACTGGAAAACAAATTAAAAGTAAATTGCTAAAGTAATTAAGATTAGAAATCCAAAGTAATTTAGAAATCCATCTTTTATTAGTATGCAATTAATTTTTCATAATTTAAAATTTTAAACTTTAAATTTAAATTAGCTTTATACGAATACAGAGCATTCGTTAAATTCATTTGTTTACCCATGTATAATTTAAGAATTGTGTTCAGAAAAGCATTTATATTGAGATTAACTCGCGGTCTACCAGTCTATTAACCTTTTTTTTTAGTTTTTTTACTAAGCATCGTTTTCTTCGCCCTTATGCCATATACAAATCAATAGCAAAATTCTGAAAATTTTTAAAACAAGAAGTAGACGTTTAGAACTCCTAATGCAATATGTAGGGTTGGCAAATATATATATATATTAATCAATGTTCAATTTTCTTACTAAAACGGCTTTCTCAAACTTGTTTCTGTCTTTTATTATTAAAGTTTTGCGCGTTTACTTTATTTATGAAATATCACGTTCTTGGCGTTTACTCCACATAAAATTCGATCACAAAATATTTGAAAATAACATGTCATTAGAATTTTCGATAGACAGTCTCGCGAGCTGGAGATGATTTTTTTTTTTTTTTTTTTTTTTCCCCACACTGTGTTGCCATTCCTCGCTTTGAAATTGCTGTGTTTGTAAGTAAAAATTCGTTAAAGTTTATTAAAATTTGAAATAAATAATAAAACAAATTCCAAATTTGGACTTTCAGATGCCCATATTCGAGTGGCGGACTACGTTACTCAAAATTTGATGGTTCTAGTACCGCTGTTTTTCGCGATGCGAGAAACATACATACACTCATGCATATTCTTCATTATATAATTTCTTTAAATATAATTCAAGCCTCTAATATTCAGTGGCAACATTTTGAAAATTGAAATGCCGTTTATAGTGAACTAACGATAAATGCCAAAATGAAATTAATAGCCCTTCTGAGCAAATTTTCCCTTTGGACTAAAAACTGTTTTATTCCCAGAGCATTCACTTGTAAAGACTTTTTCTTTAGTAACAAAATGTTATTGCTTAGTGACATCAACAGGCGAAGCAAAGGGAAAACGAATGTAATGCATATTTCGTGGAAAACAACAATAAAACTTGTAGAGACATTACGATATTTTAGGAAGCAGGCAAGATGAAAAATGAGCAAGCGCCTTCGCCGGGAATCGAACCACGAACCTCTGCAATACCGGCTCAGAGTGCAGAACCACTATATAATGAAGGCACGCTAGAAAGCGGGAGAAATACCTTATATACTCCCCTTTTTAAACGGCAACTGGGGCTTTTAAGAGACCCAGTCGCCAAATCCTGGGTGTGGAAGATCTTCATCCTACACCCTTTTAGTTCGGGCACCACTGTAGGGACATTAGAATATTTTTGGAAGCAAGCAAGATAAAAATGAGCAAACACCTTCACCGGAAGTCGAACCATGGACCTCTGGAATACCGGCTCAGCGTGCGGAACCACTACACCACAAGGGCAAGCTAGAAAAGCGGGAGAAATACCTTATAAACTTGAAAAAACTAAATGTTAGAATTTTGAAAACATTGGAAGAATTTGATTGGGATTAATGTCATCAATTAAATGAAGTAAATTTTTGTTAATGCGAATGGCTTGGAGTCAAACCAGTTCTTTGATTAAACATGGTTTGGATAATATTTGAATACCCAAAGCTAAAATAAGTGTTAAATGTAGTTAAAATAATTTTGTAAGACTAAGTAAGATTATTTATTGGAGATTTGTTAAATTTCCCCTTTTAGCGTATAAGATTCATGTTGTGTGATGCGAATCCTTAATGCTTTTTCAGTTTATCCAATCAGTATATGTCAAAACCACATTAACAAGATATTCTACGGACACCACAAGAATTAAAATCAAATGTGAGATCTGTAAAGCGGAAAACAGGTTTTATTGACAGAAGAGAAATATTATCGGAAAATTAAATTTGGGGAGCGTTTATAACTGGTAGGAGGATAAAGACTACTGAGGTTATTTCTAGTAGAAGAATGCTTTTGACTTGTAAAGGCTCTTCTTTCTAATGATAAAGGATCTATATCTTTTCGCCTTCAAAATCGATAGAATTTTATCCCAAATCCAGCCTTTTGCCTAATTTTAAGCAAAAATTAATATTTTTGCGAAAGCCTGTGATAAAAATTTTCAACCGTCTTTGAATCTGTCCGGAACATTTTGCTTAGCTCATTAGCGTAGAACTTGTGAGGATAATAACATTTTCTTTTCTTTATGAAACCAAATTGCATTCGTGTTTTAGAGCGGTGATGTTATCCTTTCCAAGAACCGGTCGTTTCATAATCTTTCTCTAGTTTGAGAAGCCCATAAAATTCTATTTCTGTGCTTCAACATCCTCAGCCTACACAAATTTATCTTTAATCCTATAAAGATTTTCTAATCTTTTTAACCACTTATTGCCATCCTCTAAAATTAGCAAAATTTGAGCCGCGGCAGCATAAAGCACTTAACTCTCTTACATTATACAACCTTTCAAAAGGCTGTAAAACAAATCCCTCTTAAAGATTAAAACAATTTATTTTACTTAAGTAAAGGGCTTCTAAGGCTATTAATACGTCACTCTTCACTCCTAAATTTCCGCTTCCATGATTAAGTGTTTCCCAAAAACTGACGCCGTTATGAACATTGTATTTAAAATCCAATAGCGGGTCCTTTCGTATTCAGCTCTGGCCACTCCTAAGAGCAGGAGTGGTGGCCATTTTATCGTGGAGGCACCTATTATCCGGCCACCATTGCCTCGTTATCAATAAAATCAAAGTAACTATCATAACAGATTCTGATTTGTATGTGTGCGCAGCAACAGCACTGAACCCATAAAAAGGTATTCCTTCTTATTTCGCACTCAGATATATAAGTTAAAAATATATGCTTGACTGCAATAATTATATTCTTCAGACTATAAGGTATTTTCTCTCTCCTTCATGGTGCACATTGTACAAGGTAGGACATTGTACATTTTTCACGTCTCCAGAATCAAAATAACTTAATGACTCTACAGTGGCCCCCGAACTAAAAGATGATGGATATATGATGATTCTTCACCACCAGGATTTGACGATTGGGTCCTCTAATCCCCAGTCTCCCTTTAAAAGGGAGAGTATATAAGGTATTTTCTCCGTCCTTTCTGCATGCCTTCGTGGTGTAACGGTAGCACACTCGCCGCGTATTCGAGAGGACCCGGTTCGAGTCACGGCTGGAGCATTTTTTTTTTTTTTTTTTTTTTCCATATTTTTCTGCTTCGAAAATAACCTAATGTCTCCACAAGACGTACTCTTTTTTTTTGGGGGGGGGAGGTCACTGTAAATCATTTTTTAACTCGACTTAAGAAAACCATTCCTGGGCTTCAGATGTGTCAATGAATAAAACTGCTAAGGCAATCTGATAAATGTTCGTTGAAACAGTTATCAGGTTCAATGTTCCGCCTTACTTTCTTTGGGAACATGCAAAGACCTGACTCGGAACAGGGAGCTTACTAAAGCTGTGTCCAATAAATGTGGGAAGTAGACAAGATACACAGGAAGGGTATACGAAACCCTTTATTTTTCACTCTTTACAATAATTTCCGTACTTCGGAATACAGAGACCAACTACTTGTGGTCTGAACGTAGGAATATAAAAATATTAACTAAACTCTAACTTAAATTTGGAATAATAAACAAGGGCCTACGTGGAAGATTGGCCGTATATTAACAGGAAGCCGTATGTAGTACAGAGAACTGTTAACACTACAATACGTTTAAAATTATCAAGAGGATTAAACCTCTGGCCTGGAAGGCAACCAGCAACCGAGTAAAACTGCTAAGGCAAGCGGCCTGCTTCGACTAACTCCTTCCTCTCTCTTGCTTGGCAAGAAGCCACAACTTAAGTACTTGGCGTTCGCCAGACAAATTTGCATAAATAAGTTAAAGCTTTTAATTCTGGCCGGAAGTAGACACTAAGAAGTGATAATAAAGATTTAAAATAAAAATAAACGTTAGTAAAACTTAAGATCCTTACATACTTCCCGCCAGAGTTAATTAGTTTGAAACTGAGGTCTAAAACGACCTTGTTGAAAACTTTTAGCTCTAGAATCTAACGCGAGGCCAATCTTTTACAAACATTTCTCACTAGAAATTAGAAATTTTAAAAAAAAATTTGTTTTTACATTATCAGCTCCATGGACAATCATTTTTCATCTGTACTGCATCTAAACAGGAGCTTTTAGTTCAAATCTGGTTCCTTCCAGAGATCTGGAAGGAAAACTAGTTTAATGAAATGTTACACAATGAAATGGCAAGTAACATGAATATTTATATTTCTCTTAACATTCTTATTTCATTCATGACTTTATTTTAATTATCTCTCCCCGTGCTCTCTGACATGTGTTGTAAAAGAAAACACCAAACACGAATGTGTTTATGTATACGTGTTCAACACTGCCTCCTACAATCAAAACACTAACGTGTTAAAATTCAACATAACAAGACCTCGTAACACACCCTATCTTCATCTCTAAACCCTGAGGTACTATTATGAAAGTGTCTAACTCTGAAGTGTAGCGTCAGAGAGCCTAACTACATTCATTCAACCTTTAACACATATTCACAATAATTTTCTCTTTTTACAGTCACACGAATAAGTTAAAAATTTCTGACATTACTTTCACTTTTACCATATCACAGTATTTCTTAACATTTAACATAACAGTTCACATTGTATATAAGGACATATTAACATGCCGTTAATTTTGCGCAATTTAAAACATACATTAGTAGTACATTGTTAACTTCTATTCTTTTCCAAGCAAGTGCCAATTCTTCTACATTGAAATACTACATTTCAAAAGTCTTTCAGACTAAAACTTCTTTCTTGCATGAATGTTTTAAATAAAATTTATACAATAACTTTTACAATATTCAAGTATTTACACATTCCTATTATATATCAACTTTAATTTTACTCGCGAGTAATTGAAAAACATAATACCAAAATAGGTAACAACTCATTTCTCGCCTTTTTGGCGATAAAGGTAGACCTCACATGAGGTAAAACGTCTTGAAATCTGCCACTTGCAGTAAGAATGAAAGATTAACTTAAGTTTGCAAAGTAACATAAAATTTTACTTATCTTTGTGATATTCGGACATTCTGTTCTCAGAACAGTCCTGGAAGGTAGCGAAGATTCTAGTTTGATTTATCCTCCTTCTTGTGCGGGCTCGCCCTTCAGTCCTTCCTCTAGAAGCTTTCTTTTCCCTCCAGTTCGGGCACCCTTGAATACCTTCTTTTTCGCCTCTGCCTGTGGTCCTGGCCGTTTGATGGCCGCTGATCTTGGCGGAACCGGGACACTTCTCTCTCGTTCCTGCTTGGACCTCGTTGCTGGCCGTTCAAATTTTCCTTGTATCTTTTCCTCCGCCGCTGCTGGCCCTTCCGCAGTTCGGCGACATTTGCTGCGGAGAGTCCTGTCCGATGAGTAGATCTTCCGTTTGGGAGCCGGGTTATAATTGCCGTTATTTCTCCTGGCTCTCTTGGCATTCGTCGTACTTCTCATTTCTTCATTCTGGGGGTGGTCGTGCGCCCTCTTTTGTGGTCGGTGGAACGGCTTCTTTTTCTTGTTACCTTCAATTTTCCAACGGGGAAACTTTCTTTTCAATTGCTCCTGCCTCCTAATGGCTTGTCCTTGTGCTTGACGTTGTTCCACCTCTGGAGCTTGTGCCTGCCGTGCCGGATCCTGCAAAAGATCTGTAAATATTTGCATTTTATTACGGTCATAGTATGGTTTTATTTGGTCAATGTTTGCGGAGCATGTTTCACCATTCCTGGCTTTTAACACCACTACAGCCTGAGTTATTTTTTCTATGACATATGGTCCTTCAAATCGTGGAAAAAATTTGGCGGTTTTATCTTCTAGTGCTGAAGAAAGTGAATGCTTAAGTTTTTAATACTTCATCTCCTACTTTATAAGTTACTCCCCGTCGTTTCAAATCGTAATAGAGTTTTTGTTTTCTCTGTGCTACTTCAGTGTTCTTTTTTGCTTCTTTAATTAATTTTTCTATATCACCCATTTTAAATTCTGGGGCTCTTTGTTGAACATAAAATAATTTATCTAACGGCGTTATAATCTTTCTGCCTAAAAATAACTCAGCAGGAGTTTTGCCCGTTGTATCATGTTTTGCGGTCCTAAGCGCGAAAGCAAATTCATTGACATAGTTATCCCAGCTTTTATGAAAATTTTTAACATAACTACGATAATTTTCACTATATTTCTATTGACCCGTTCCGCTATATTTGATTGCGGCCGATACGGGACCATTTTTAAATGACGTATGCCCAGTTTTTGGCACATGTCTTCAAATATATTACTTACAAATTGAGGACCATTATCCGATATAACTTTTAGGGGCGCCCCGTATTTTAAAATATATTTATTTAAAATAGAATCAGTAACTAATTTCGCGGAGGCTCGTTTTAAGGGAACAATTTCGGTCCACTTACTAAAACGATCAACCATAACAAGGAGATAGCGACTTTTATTTAACTGACTTTTTGGGAAAGGGCCCAATAAATCGATGCCAATTATTTCATTTGGAAATTCGGATTTAATACTATTTAGAAACCCGGCAGGGCAGAAATTAATATAATTAACTGCTTGACATGTTGGGCAGGACTGGACATACGCCCTTGTTAACTTTTGCAGTTCAGGAAAATAGACTGCCTCGCGTACGCGTTGGATAGTTTTTCGGATACCAGCATGAGAAGCTAAAGGGCTGTCATGCAACTCCTGCAGGATATTTAATCTAAGACTAGCTGGGATAACAGGTCGAAATTCGTTGTTGGAATTTGTAGTTTTTGTATAAAATAATAGACCATCTATTAGTTCGTAATGGGCCGCCCTATTTCTTATCGCCACAATATCTTGGTGGCTAAAATTTTCAGGATCCTTTAAATACTCATAAATGTTTCCAAACTCAGGATCCTTACCCACTTCGGTTATTAAAGTTTCTCGGGAATTTATTGTACATGCTGTGAGCATTGCCACCTTTACAGTATTACCTTCTTCATCTATTTTTATTCTGGATATGGCATCTGCTACGATATTTTCCTTTCCAGGGGTATGCTTGATTACCAGATTATATTCTTGTAGCTTGAGTGCCCATCTTATAAACCTTGGGGATAAGTTTTTCCCTGAGTACAATCTAGTTACCGCCGCATGATCAGAATACACTGTTATTGGCACTCTTCCAAAATAGACTCGGAACTTTTGCACTGCTAATAGAACTGCAAGTGCCTCTCTCTCAGTTGCGGAATAATTTCTTTGTGTTTGATTTAAAGTTCGACTAAAAAATGCCACGGGCTGCTGATTTTGCGAAAGTACCGCTCCTACCGCATAATCCGAAGCATCCGCTGAAATTTCTAAATGCTCATCCTTTTCAGGAAATTTCAACACAGGGGCTTGCGTTAATGCTTGTTTTAATTTTTCGAAAGCACTATTGGCTTCGGCCGTCCACGAGAATCTTCCCTTTTTCCTTTTTAATTTTAACAATGGTTCAGCAATAGCTGCAAAATCTTTTATAAAGGACCTATAATATGAACAAAGTCCTAGAAAAGAAGAGAGCTTCTTCGCCGTGTTTGGCGGCGGATACTTTTGCACAGAGATTATTTTTGATTCGTCTGTCTCTATTCTTTTCTGAGATATTTTGTAACCTAAGTATTTTAATTTAGGGGCTGCAAATTTGCACTTTTCGACATTAACTTTTAGACCGGCCTCATTTAATAAAGAAAACACCTGTCTTAAATCCTGTACATGTTGGTCCAGATTATCACTAGTAATAATGATATCGTCTAAATAGATAAATGTGGACTTTCCAAGAACAGGCCTTAACAAAATGTCCATACATCGCTGAAATGTTGCCGGTGCCCATGAAAGGCCAAACGGCATACGCAGGAATGCATAAGTGCCAGACTTGGTTATAAAAGCAGTCTTAGGCACTTCCTCCGGTCTAACCCCTATTTGAAAATAACCAGTCGTTAAGTCTAAAGTCGTCATATATTTGGTAGACGTTATGTTCCTTAGAATTTCTTCAATAATAGGTAACGGATATACCGAATATTTAGTTATGGAGTTTAATTTACGGTAGTCAATCGCGAATCGCCACCTTTTTGGATGTGTCAATGGATAGTCATTATTTTTCTTACATAAAACCACCGGGCTAGCATAACTACTTGAGATGGGCGTTATGATCTTTTTACGTAGCATATCGCTAATGTGCCATTCTATATTTTTTTCTTTATTCTTATCATACCGGTATGCTTTGTGGCGAACTGGCATTGAATCTCCAGTGTCAATACTATGGTTAGTAACTTGAGTAAATCCTGGAATATCACTAAATAACGAAGAAAATTCACTTACCACTTGTCGGATTCTTTGTTGCTCTTCTTTAGGCAGGTGATCAAGGTTTAACATTGGCGGTTCCGATTTTTCTTCTCGAACTGGTTTCATCGTCAGCTTAAGGGACGTTTCATTAAAATCCAGTGTTGCTTCTGCCTCTGAAAGAAAATCTATTCCTAAGATAATATGTGCTTGCAAATTCTTTACGATAAAAAACATAACCTTTACTTGTTCGTCCTTGATACGGATGTATAGTGGTAATTTACCTATGCACTTACATCTTTCTCCTTGCGCCGCTAACACTGTCGTATTATCCGAATTATATATGCGGTATTTCCGAAAATACTTCCTAAAAAAATCTTCTGCCACACAGGAACACTGCGCGCCTGTATCCAGGAGTGCGGTGGCTGGAATATTATTCACCAGCACTTCAATCTTCGGAAGAGTCAAATTTTTCACCATTACTGTATTTAACTTGAAGGAAGAGGGGTTTTCTTGGCCTTCGGATTTCCGCACCCTCCCGTCAGCAGAAATCCGTTTTAGTTTAAATCCTTTTTTCTTTCCATGCTTTCCTTCTTTTTCCACTGGCCTTGAGACTTTTTTCCTGGATTGCTATTGAACTGTCGACGTTCGCCGGCTGTTTTTGGATGCTCGGGTTTCATTGCCCACTGATTCGCTTTGCTTCCGTAGCCGTGTGCGTGACTTTGCTGTGGTCTTGGCTCACCAAATTGGTTTCGTTGTTGATATTGGCGTCTTCTTTCAATGTCCGACGTTCTTCTACTTTCAAACTGGATTGCTAGCTCAAATAACTTTTCCAGTGTAGTCGGATTCCTTAATTCAATAAAGTCTTGCACTTGGGGCAGTAACCTCGGCAAAATCACTTGAATTATCTCAGGATCCGGACGGTTTCCATACAAGAGTTTGAAAACATGAATTTTTCTTAAAATAAAGGTGGAAAGATTTTCGATTCTTTGCTGATATATGCTGAAAAGTTCCGTTTCTAATTTCGCACGATTCCTTACGACAGGGAAGGCTTTTACTGGGGCAGTCTTGAAATTTTCGTAAGTATAGGTGGGACTTCCTGCTTGACCCAAGAGACTTCTGCCTATTCATTTGAACCAATTAAGCGCTTGGCCCCTCAAAGCGCTGGTAGCTAAGGTAACTTTCTGGAACTCGTGCACGGGATACATCATGAAGTGGTCCTCCAATTTTTCCAAAACACTGGTTACCGGTGAGTTTCCATTAAATGTTGCTTCTGGTTTCATCGAAGCGCGCATGGTCTGGACGATGTAACCAAATCCTTCCAGGACGGCAGCTGGCATTTCTGGATTCTGAGCCGCTTCTGCAGGCAACACAGGTTCTTCTTGAAACTCGGCCATTTTTATTCTTCTTCGTTGGGCGCCACTATCAGGTTCAATGTTCCGCCTTACTTTCTTCGGGAACATGCAAAGACCTGACTCGGAACAGGGAGCTTACTAAAGCTGTGTCCAATAAATGTGGGAAGTAGACAATATACACAGGAAGGGTATACGAAACCCTTTATTTTTCACTCTTTACAATAATTTCCGTACTTCGGAATACAGAGACCAACTACTTGTGGTCTGAACGTAAGAATATAAAAATATTAACTAAACTCTAACTTAAATTTGGAATAATAAACAAGGGCCTACGTGGAAGATTGGCCGTATATTAACAGGAAGCCGTATGTAGTACAGAGAACTGTTAACACTACAATACGTTTAAAATTATCAAGAGGATTAAACCTCTGGCCTGGAAGGCAACCAGCAACCGAGTAAAACTGCTAAGGCAAGCGGCCTGCTTCGACTAACTCCTTCCTCTCTCTTGCTTGGCAAAAAGCCACAACTTAAGTACTTGGCGTTCGCCAGACAAATTTGCATAAATAAGTTAAAGCTTTTAATTCTGGCCGGAAGTAGAAAATAAGAAGTGATAGTAAAGATTTAAAATAAAAATAAACGTTAGTAAAACTTAAGATCCTTACACAGTGTCTTAAAAATAATACATACTACACCGTTGCAAAGTGTGTTGAGGTTCCATCTTGGTGTAAGTTAATAAGACCAAATTCCTCCACATCCTTGATTTCAGAAATTTCAAAATTTGTAATTTACTTATATGGATGTTGCCATTGACAAGTAGATGAAGACAAGAACCACCTTTATTCTTCGTTTGTTATTTTTTGCCATTTAGCTTTGACAGAATTCGAATATTTTTTTCAGTTCTTTCATACGATCTGACTATATTATTCTGTTTTCATAATGCAAATTAAACCATTCTTTCTATCTTCGGGCCTTATGCGTCCCCATTTTATTTCCGCCAAGCACGAAACTACAGATTTCAACCGTGGTTTCCAGTTACTAAATTCGTGTAAGTATTTGATAGTTTGAAGAAAATGTAGCTTTCCTTTTATGTCGCAAATCTGATTGTTGATTTGGTATCACGATTAAAGAAGTATATTTTCTGTCTTAATTTTTTTCCTCCAACTGGCTGGATAGTCGTCTTAACCCTAAAATGCATGAATTTTTATTTTTTAAGTTAAAAATACATTAGAATTGATATGAAATAAAATAGAAAAAATACTGAAAAAAATCTAAACTAACTTTTTATTCCAATTTTTGAAAAAATATTATTAACTTTCGCAAAAAAAAAAAAAAAAAAAAAAGCAATATGATAGGTAAATGTGTACTAACAATTTTATGTAATAATGCATACCTTATAAACTTGTTCAAACAATTTCAAAGCTTTGAATATATCAAAATAACAACAAACACAAAATGAAAAATTCGTAAACACAAAATGATGTCCACATCCTACACATCAGCTCACAATAATGACCGTTACACCGTTAGTGGTGCCACCACACTGAAACTTTCAAAACTATATACGTTATAGGGATTTATATTTTATTTTAAATAACCAATTTTATTTAATTTTACATTCTTTTCAATAAACCTTCATTCCTCTAATTATCAATGCCAGAATATTTAAATTGGGTAGCGCGCATGAAGAAATGCAAATTCTACCTCGTGGAGAAGTTTAAATACCGAGTTTTTAGAAGGAAAGTAAGGAACTTTAGGCTATTGTCATCACTTGTATAGCGTAAGCTTCTACTTTCGCAGTTATTGCTGGTTTCGCAGTTATTGCTTTTTCGCAGTTATTGCTGGTTAGTATAACAGCATTTACTTTGCTGCCAATTGTTTCGACGCGGTTTTAAGTAAGAGGAGTTTTCTGAGCCCTGTAGCTTAGTATCTACTACTTGTGAATATCTTCGAAAGTTTATTTTAGTTTCTGGTTATTTCAGTTATCGCCCAAGGGAGGGGTAGTGTGTTAACATCAAGTTGATGCATTGTAAATTCTAAAGAGTTTAATAATGGGTACTTTTAACTCTTCTCCTGTGTAGTTCCTACAAGAACTTACTACACGTACAATTGTCACTTTAGAAGATAAGCAAATGATGCTCACAATGTAAACAGAATGTATCCAATTATTTACACTAATTATTTACACTATGCAGTCAGCCAAAGCTTGTGTTTTGATTTGAATTACATGACTAAATATGAGTATGTTGCCAAATGGCAACCACATGTATTTAAGGGTTGAATGTAATGTCTTATCCAGTGCCCTGCCAGTGTGAGACAGAAAATTATAGGAAAACTGAAAAATATGTGATATGCTGACATAAAATACAGCGAGGGTGCTTGTATACAATAAAATATTTCAAAGGGGAACAATTAGCCAGCGTTACATTATACAATATTAGTAGCACAAGAACAGGAGCATAACAGTAGGAAAATAACATATGTTTAGTACATGAAAGTATTATAATCCCAGCAAGCGAAATATACCGCGGATAGTACTTTGTTGTAAAACAAAGGTTGTTAAAGTCAGTGAAATTTACAATAAAAACAAAACATTATACAATAAAAACGAAAGGGGCAGTGCCACAATTCGTATAACGTGACTTGTGTGTCGTAAGTATTTATTTCTTTTATCTAAACAGTTATTATATGTTAAGTATCTTTACCGTCATTCTTCCTTTCTGTTTTCCTGCCAAAATACTAATTTTAGATCGCGGGTATTCAAATGAGATAGAAAGAGATGGTATTTTAAAGGGAAGTTTAATCAAAGCCACCTTCTTAGTTGAAATTCTACGACAGCAATTTGCCTTCGACATTCCTGTATTCTTCCCAATTCAATTTTGTAGGGAATTTAGGCAAATAAGAACAATTTACTCATACTTTTATTTAAATCTTAAGGATGTAACCGTTTATCTATTTCTTGTTAACTAATAGTTCATTTTGAGTTAGCACTTTCCTATTACTCTCTTTTTACCCGCGCTTTTCATGCCAGAACGTAAATGAAACAGTAAACCTTTATTCAGATTAAAGTAGAAAAAAGTGCTTTTCATGCCAGAACGTAAATGAAACAGTAAACCTTTATTCAGATTAAAGTAGAAAAAAGTGCTATTTCAGCAAAAGTTTCGGAAGTTAATTTTATAACTCGTCTGCCTATTCCAGGCCACGTTGTGCCGCGATTATTAGTAACTTGATTATTAGTGTTGACTGCTTCTAGCCATTTAGTTTTGTCTCGGCGGTTTTCTACAAACCAGAGCCTTGCCAGCGTGTTTAATTATTCTGTGAGCCGTTTTCAATTTGTTCAACATTACGGCCAGAAATGTTTGTCTTGGGTAAACACAAGCTGGGTAACTGTTAAGTTATGTTCGAAAAAAATGGTGTTACACAACCTTCTTCTGATTTTTGTTTTGTTTCACAAGGCTAGAAGATAATTATTGAATAGTCCGTTTAAAAGGCTTTAGTTTCTATAAGAGGAAAAGACCTTATAAGAAAAATATAATGACTCTCTTGGTGGTATCCTATAAATAGTATATCAAGAAACAACCTACAGCATTTTTGTAAATACAACGAAAACCAGCGGATTCAGGCTTTTGGTGTAATAGTTATATAGCTTCTTTGTGTATAACTAGAATCAATCTGATAAAATATTTCTTAGAAACACAAAATATATCGGAATTAACATATTTTCGTCGCCATTGAATGAAGTTTGAGGAAAGTTAATTAGTTTTCGGTGGAGAGGTCATATATATTTAAGATATCTTTATTTGCTTTATATTAAATCAGAGGGGCATAATTCTCAAGCGGAGCTTTTGTATTACTTTATCACCTTCTTTTTTCTTCCCAAGAAAACCACTAAAGTAAACATGGGAAAACTTAATCCATATATCGCATAAAAAAAGGAGTCAACTTGAGCAATAAAGTTAGCTGGTAAATTTGTACAATGAATCATCCTGGCGATCTAAAATTAATGTCAGGAACTTGCTTTTAGTACCAAGTCTGGCGCCATGAGTCTTCGGATGATCTTGTGTGGGTGTGGTTGTCATAGAAACTCTGCATCCGAGATTAAGAATGACCCACATTTCGGAACGGGTTGATGTTGCTCTGGAAGTAAACCGAAGAGGAATTAATTCCATCTTATTTTGTCTTCAATTAAATTATAAGAGCATTTAAAATTATTTTACAGTGCAATAAGCAAAATCAGTTAAATGCTTAGAAGTGCTTTATTTGTTGATACACTAGCCGCTACGTGGCCAGCCTTCGTCTGGCTTTTAAATGTACCGTAAAAATGCCTAAATGGAACTCCAAAGATTAAATTTAAAACCTGCACAGAATTTTACTCTGCAGAACAATTTTATCAAAAAAAAATTCAATAAAAATGTATCGCATATTAAAAAAATTACAATGAAATAAGCAATATCCCTTAATACAAATATTAATTATCCTAATAAATAAATTAACCAACTTCCCGTTGCAAAATCTTAATAATTCAAATGGTATAAAAGAAGTTAAGGACATTGTTTCCTAAAACAAAATCATGCAAATCTTTTTATATAATTAAAACGTAATATAAAAATATTGCAATGAAATAAGCAATAAATCTCACATTTTCAAGAGAAAACAGTCAGCAGTCCAGTATCCAAAGCAATGAATGAAAAACTGTTGCCAAAACTACATTTCTAAAAGAATTCAATTATCATCAGAAAGCAATAATCAATCAAAACTGTACTTTCTGGATGACATAATTCAAATATACAAACCTCTTTGCGATTAGCTAGAGAGAGTGTAAAAAAAGGAAATTCTTTCTGTTGTGCCTCGCGAGACACATGCGCGTCTGAATAAGAAGATTGCGATGTGCGTGTTGCGTGTCCAAAATTCAAAAGAAAATAAGCAGCATTTTATCTCATACTTTCAACAGTCAGCAGTCCAATCTACAAAGCATTGAATGAAAAACCTGTTGCCCAAACCCCATTTCTTAAAGAATGAAACTATTGAATAATGCGATTTCATCAAAAAAGATAAAATTTAAAAAATCTGATTCGAATTTTGAAAAAAATCGCTTTGAGGTGCACAGGCTCTTATTTAGATTGCACCTATGTACCAAATTTCGTAGCCCTGAGTCTATTAGCTTACGCGCAGCACGAATGAAAAACATACACACACAGACAGACTCTTTCCTTTATTACACGTAGAGATTACTTCATGTTAACCGATACAGAGTACAGAGGAAGGAATTCGTATAAGTAAAGCTTGTATGCCAGTTTGTTTTTAAGTTAAAAAGGATATGTGTTGATCAATACATAGTATACTATCCTTGATGGCAAAACCATTCACCTGTAGCTTGGTACTGATTTTTTCTTTATCGGATTCAAGTGGCAAGTGTATAAGGTATTTCTTCCACTTTCCTAGCGTGCCTTCGTGGTGTAGTGGTCAGCACACTGAGCCGGTATTTCAGAGGTCCGTGGTTCGATTCCTGGCGAAGGCGGTTGCTAATTTTTCATCTTTCCTGCTTCCAAAATGCGTAATGTCTCTGCAAGTGTTACTTATTTCAATGAATTTTGTATTACCTTTCTTCAATTTGAAAAAAAATTTGATTTGACTCTGGAGGAATTTTAATCTAAGATAAGCATAATTGCAAGCATAATAAAAGTCTGTAATCTTTTATTATATACTAGAGGGCAAGCCGGCCAAAACAAAATTCCTAAATTCTAGGTATACTTGAAAAGAAAATGCACAGACACATTTCAATATGAATCGAATCACTTCATTCTCTCCAAGTAAAAACCATTTCCTAAATAATTGTTTGTTACCATACCCAAAAACCTCTTTGCTAAAATCTTTTGACACTTCAGGTTAATACTATAGCGTCATGATTTAAATTTAATGTAATATAACAACTTCTTTTCAGTAGCAATAAAAGACTTAACGTGGCAATAACATATTGTGTCAATTATCCTAACCTGAAGCAAAAATGTTGCGACAGCAGCTATTTCTTTAAAATGCTGACATTAAGGAAAACTTTTCGATATAAAATGACGTCACACGCAATCATGTGCTTTCTTCGACGTCAGTATATGACCAACATGTTTAATATTTGGTAACGCTACTTTTATTTTTTAAAATGTACAAGTTTTTGATTAGCAAGCTCTATAAGGTATTTCTCTCGCCTTTTGAACGTGCCTTCGTGGTCTAGTGGTCTGCATGCTGGGCGCGTATTCCAAAGGTCTGTGGTTCGATTCCCGGGGAAGGCGTTGCTCATTTTTCATCTCTCCTGCTTCCAAAAAAATACCTAAAGTCTCTACCGTGGCGCCCGAATAAAAGGATGGCTGTTGATGATTCTCCACGCCCAGGATTTGGCGATTGGGTTCCCTAAAACCCCAGTCGCCCATTAAAAGGGGGAGTATAAAAGGTATTTCTCCCACCTTCTTAGCGTGCCTTCGTGGTGTAGTGGTCTATATGCAGTGCGCGTATTCAAGAGGTCCGTGGTTCGATTCCTGGCGAAGACGTTGCTTATTTTTCAAATCTCTGTTTTCAAAAAAAAAAAAAAACTAATGTATCTATTGCTCTACGATTTAAAATCGAACAGTGGCAACACTTTTCGAAATAAAGCATTTTTGTCTCCAGCGCGTGAGACTGTTGCTCCTCGGAAAAATTAGTGAAAAAATGAGCGTTTTCGGAGTTTTTTAATATCTCGGCTGATTAAAGTCTTATAAAAATGAGAATGGTCGAAGTGACTTCCCACGAATTTTTGGACACCGGGCTACCTCTCTCGAAACTCAACTTCCCCCGTTCCGGAGGAGATGATGTCACAATAAGAATAACAATAATAATATTGGCTTCCCTGGCCTCGTGAGACTGAACAACATTAAAGGTCCACTCGCCCTTTAGGACAAGTCGCAGAGGTTCAACTCCGCTATTGCCCCTTCAGGAGAGCGGCCCAGGCAGCACTGATTGTTTGATTTGCTACCTGCCAGTCGCTCGGGCTGCCCGTCGCAGTCGGTCATTACCCAGCGAACCGAGGGGGGCGCTACCCCCCCCCCCCCGACTACTAGAGCCGTACCGCTCAGGACTTGCCAGGCCCCGAGGCCGACCAATAAGTTACCTTTCTCAGGGCCTTAAGAATCACCAAGTTCAATAATTTTATACCCCTGTGACCGAGACTGCCTAAGTACAGATCCTAGCCAGTAACTTCGCAGAGTTCTCTACGTCGACCCCCGGGGGGGGGAAGGTGATGTTACAAACAAACAAGCAGACATACACGCACAGATGTTAATAGTATAGATTTTAAACAGATCAAGAACAATTTGCATCCCGCTGAAACAAAGCTGTGGATCTCTATGACCAGAAAAAATTGATTCTCTCTGGAACAAAGATCAGAACTAAGTAAGAAACTAAATAAGAGAATTTTCTAAAAAGAAAGCTTCACCAGAACTAAGTAAGAAACTAAATAAGAGAATTTTCTGAAGAGAAAGCTTCACTAAAGTTTCGTTTACAGGTTTGAAAACAACCACTTAATTCGAATAGGTGCACATGAGCTGTCTTTATGAGATTCAATGTTCAGGCTAGCGTCTCGATGTTCACATATGTGAAGGCTGGGGTACTTTAAGAAGTAAGGAACGATCAATATTGAACCGAAGGTGAAACAAGGTGATAGATGTTTTTAAGGCGACTTTCCGCTGGATCTATCTCAAGTGTGAATTCTTATTCTTATAAAAGGCAAATTCTCTAACCTGTAAGTTGTTGTTGTGCTGCGGCTTACCTCACTTGTCTGACAGTAACACCAGAACAAGCCCACGAAATTCATCGTGGCAAGGAGTGCAAGAAAAGCGCCTGTCGTTGGCAACAGTCTTGAGAAACATACAGCTGACAGTACGACTTTGCTCAATTCCGCTACTAATTTTCATGGAGAGCACCTCGAGGAGGATGCGTTCGAGGGTCTTTCATCTCTCTTCCCCTACCATTAACTTATCGAGGGGACGTTCGGCTCGTCGCTTATTTAGAGTGCTCCCATGTCTCACAGATACTATACATTTACAAAAATCCATGCCTTTTCTAGGATTTCACCCCGGGCCCATCGGTACGGTTGATTAAATGGTACGGACCGGCAGTCAGCATCGCTAACCACTGTCACAAATGGGTAGCCCAATCTATAAGTGATATTTAGAAACAAAAAATGTATAGTTTAGCGGAAAAATGATTAAACTGATATCAGGAGGGTGAATAAGTATGTAGTTTCCCGATAAAACTCACTTTAACATTTGTGATTTCAATAAAATCACAAACTTGTACTTTTTGGACCATACTAGGATCATCGAAAACTCTCACGGTATTGATATGCAATATCAATAATTATTCTGCAGTCTTTCTTTTATCTAAAGAAATATTTAATTTTCTTCGAAGAAAATTGCTATACTAAAATTTTACTTAAAATTAAATGTACTTCATCTTACCGTCTTGGGACTTAATGTGAACAATGACGTCTGATTCATGCAGCACGTGATTGCCTGTGTTGAAAATCCTCTTACGAGCAAAAATTTACAAGCACTACAAGCAATTTTTACCTCTTACGATCAATTATTCTGCTTACGAGTAACTGCTCTGTTATTAAGTTATTAACTTCGGTAATCTAAGGTTTGTTGTGAATTGACAGGACAATCAGCAAATTTTAATTAACATGCTTTGTGATTTCTTTCTCTAAGAATAATTTAAGCCACTACGATTACGGCTCCCTTCCAACACATAATTTCTGAAAGAACACAGAACTTCCATCCCTAATAAGGACATGCAGTAACTGATGATCGATACTGACTGACAGACAGTCGTTTATTTGACTGAAGTTACTTGAAAAGCGGCCGAAGTTCAATACTGTTTATAATGAACATGTTCTCATCATTCATTATCTGTTCTTTTTTTTTTTTTTTTTTTTTTTTTTTTTTTTCTTCTCTTCTTTTTTTTGAAAATTTTTATAAGCCTTTAATCAGCTTGAACGCACGTTGTTCCTTACATGCGATTTATTTATAATTATGTTGAGGCATTAGGTTTTTTTTAAAGGAGACATGAAAAATGAGCAAAGCCCTCGTCAGGATTCGAACCTCAGATCTCTCGGATAAGCGTCGAGTGTACTACCGTTACACCACGAAGGCATGCAGAAAGGAGGAAGAAAATACCTCATATAATCCCCCCTTTTAAAGGGCGATTGAGGATTAGGGGACCCAATCGGCAAATTCTGGTGGTGAAGAATCATCATACATCACCTTTTAGTTCGGGTGCCACTGTAGAGTCATTATTTTGATGCTGGAGATGTGAAAAATGAGCAATTTCCTCGCCTTGACTCGAACCTGGACCTCTCGAATATGCTAATCTTTACACCACGAAGACATGCAGAAAGAAGGGAGAAAATACTACACTAAATTTTATCAGATATAGATATTATTCTTTTTTATTGTTGTTGCTGTCGTTACAGTTATTAAATAAGTTTTTCCACTTTTCAACTCAAAGCAAACGTAAAATAATAACATAAAGACATCAATGTATAAATACATAAATACATAATATAAATATGCATAATGCATAAATACATAAATAATCAGTACATAAATGATAATAATAAATTTCAAACTACATAATGAAGTAAAAAATTTGTTTTAATTGGTACAAAAATTAGATATTATTTATTGATAGTGAATTAATGAAGGAAATGAGAATAAAGAAACATAAATTTAACTGTTGCCGCAATTACACAAATTTAATCAATTGTTCTTAGAATTTAAAAAAATTTTATTTTAAAGTTAGTTTAATTTTTATTTATTGTCCTTTTATATATATATATATACATATATACTTCATTAACTTTTTTTTGTATTTTCTACGATTTAATTTAGGTTGTTTTTAGATTTAATTATTATTTTAATTATTATTACTTTAGATTTAACTATTATTATTTGTTTTTAATTCATAGAGTAACGAAAGTTTCTTTTTTAGCCCAAAAGAGCTCGAAACACGATTTTGCGTTGTTTCACTTTTCATTCGGGTCAGTTGCCATTCGTTAAAATGTAGGATATTTATCTTTCAAATTTTAATCTGCCTATTTTTGATTAAGAAACTATTTGAAAGCAGTAGATGCAGTTCTTAAGAATATTATTTTTTTTACTTTTATATATGATTGGTTTAAATAAAAATGCATTTAATTCATGATATATCTAATTAAAAAGTTAAATATGTTAATATATTTATATTACATATTTTTCACTTTTCAAATATGTAGAAGATGTATAATGTTCCCATGTTAGTCTAAATCTATATCCATCTCCTGTCCTATAAATATGTTTCTCTGTTTCACCTGAGACATCTCTAATGATAATCTCCACTGATAAATGATTTGATAATCCCTACTGATAAATCATACTGAACTTTGAAAGAGCCCTTCTGGAAGGCCTTTTAAGATTTGAACTATTTAGTTCTCCCCTTCTTTTCCTCTTCTATTCTTTTTTTTTTTTTTTTTTTTTTTTTTTTTTTCTCCTCCCTCTCTTGTGATCTATTCTGTCGTTTCTAGCCGCTTGTACTGCTAGCCTCCTAAAATACTTTTATTAAAAAGAAAAGGAAAAACATATAAAGATTACAATGAGTTTGTCTAGTGTAATTTCACAGGGCCGGTGAATAATTATTAACTACAGAGATGAAAAATTGCGTTTATTGGTTTTAAATCGCTTAGTTTGTTACTCAGTAACAGACAGATTAAATAAGAAAGTAAATTTAAACAATTTATGCTTTTCCGAACGGCAACACTCTATCGCGTGAAAGTTTAAAATATTTATTTCGGGGCAGTGGTAACGCATTTATGTTAAATCACTGAGTTTTGTGATTAACTTTCAAACATAAGCAGCTTACTCTTTGCGAATTGTCAACACATTACTTTTGAATTGTTGAGACTGTTAATGAAAATGTTATTCAGTTTTCACAAATGTACGTTAGGTTCACGAATACGAACTCTTTCAAATTTGCAAGCGTTTAGAGGTTCTCGGGATCCCTACAAACCTAAAAACTACCCTACAAACCTTTTAACTCAAAGATCTGCAAACATTAGTTTTATTAACTTCCACTACAGCCGTTCATTGGAAAAGAACTCAATTTTTGCAATCTCAGAGGATTTGAATTACCAAAATCAGCTCGTAATTCAGCGTTTCGTGTTTAGTGTTTACCTGTATTACCTCTTAAAATAGTACTTTTCTGTCTATGTTACTTGAAATTTTAAAGATCTTGAGAAAATATAAAACATTAAAGTGGACAAACCTTTTTGTCAAATTACAATAAGAAAATAAGTCTCTAAACTTTGGAATTTTAATTATGTTCGTCATTTACTAAATTTCATTTATATCTTTTTTTAATATACGTAGATGCATTTTAAATATATATATTCTTGAGTTTGCTTTTCATTAAACGCAGATTTCAAATTTTATTTTAAAAACTTTAAATAAGACAATATCTCATTCTTTATTATGTGCTTCCTTTATTTTATCATGCAATAGTTTTTAAAATAATATATTGTTGAATCAAAGTTTAGATGAAGTTATGTATATATATATATATAAGCATTTTATAATTAATTCTTGGACGTATCGATAACATACATGAACCCGCCGAGTAGAAAATTTCTCCCCTTTTCTTTCCAAACATGACATTGGTGCTGCCATCTGGCGGTCTATCTCTGCATCATTTCATTTTCTATTCTTATCTTAGAAAAGAATATTTTAATTGTAATGAAGATGAGACCCTTTTAAAAGAAATGACAGAGGCTGGTTTGCAAATTAAACTAAGGCAAAGAAAGTATATGACGGCTGCTTCCAAAGAAGAGAAGTTTTCTTGTCTTACTTTTAAGAAGAAAGTGTCGCATATTTATGTTTCACACGGTGGAAAATATTAAAATTCCATGTGCACAGCTTGTTCACCGGAATTAGAATCGTCCTTACCAGCGTTAAGCGACTTTAACCGTTGCCATTAATATGTTCATCAAGTAAAATATCATTATTATTTACCTGTAGTTATTTTTCAGAGCTGGCAAGGATTTAAAAGATATTCATTTTGTGTGGTAAGATCATAAATTATGCTATTATATTTTCATGATTTCCACGTCATCCGTTATCTTCAGTTCCATATTAAAACTCAGAACAGTTTCTTTTGATTTTCATTACAAAGTTAAATCATAGGCTGGCGAATCCAATACTGAATAATATTCAATTTAACAGATCTAAACAATCAAAAATTCTCTA
Source organism: Stegodyphus dumicola (assembly GCF_044657685.1). Lineage (NCBI taxonomy): Eukaryota > Metazoa > Arthropoda > Arachnida > Araneae > Eresidae > Stegodyphus > Stegodyphus dumicola. Next base: position 221,527,443 of record NC_140773.1, on the reverse strand, counting down.
ACTGTCAACTCTGATTTGTTATTCCGATAAAAACTTTGCATAAAACTACTCTTTAAAGCATAAATAACTTTGTATAAATTAATTTAAACTAAAAACTTTTAATAATTTTTAATAATAAATTAATTTTGGAAATTAATTTTGGAAATTGCTAATTTTCTATGGCTGTGTTTATTGTAATTACAATTTCTGTGTATGCAATATAATCACAAAGTAAAGAAAATATACAAGTCTTTAATAAACTAGACTGGATCGAATTTAAATTAATAAACAGAGAGACCTGGCAAGGACATTACACTTTTCCACTCTCCTGCTTCAAAAAACCTAATAACTCTACAAAGCAAATTTTGAGAAAAAATGGATTTTTAATGGGGAAAAAAATCTGAAAGGATTCAGATTTTAAATTACGTCCAAAGAGCTTTTTTTTTTAACATTTTGTGTGTTACCTTTATTTATTAAATATAATGTTCTTCGCACTTAAACCATAAAATTCAGTTCAAGAGCAATATCGCAAAATAATTTTAAATTAAAAATACCTTTAGAATTTCCGATACAGAGTCTCACGCGTTGGAGATAAAAAAATGATATTCTGTGCAACGTTGCCATGGCCCGCTTTGAAATCCTTGAGTTTGTTAATCAAAAATTCGTTAAAGTTTTACAAAATATAAATAGGTAATAAAACAATAAATAGGTAATAAAGCAATAAATAGGTAATAAAAACAATTTACAAAATTTGAAAAAGTAATAAAACAATAAAACAAATTCCAAATTACGGCTACCAGATGCCCATGTTCGGGTGAAAGATTGCATTATTCAAAATTGGATAGCTCTAGGTACCGTTGTTTTATCACAATGCGAAAAACTTACATACATTTATGCAGTTGTTTCACTATTTAATTTCTTTAAATATAATACAGGGCGATAATATTGGGTGGCAACAATTTGAAAAGTGAAACAACGCTTGTAGTGAATCAACTCAAAACGAAATTAATAGTCTTTCTGGACAAATTGGTCCTTTGAACTAAATGCATTTAAAGCTTAAAATGCTATATTTTTATTACTAAAACCTAAAACTCGCCAAATCTATGGGTTACACCTTCCTTTTGCTCAGCTTTAACTGTTTTGCTTTCTATAATCAGCCTATTTGTTTTTTCTGGCAATTTTTTCTCTGGGTACATTTCGATTCACTTATTCGCTCCATGTCGAGCTTACTAAATCCTTCGATTGCATATTCACTATCTTGTATACCTATACAATTTAAAATACCCCGTAAGCTTTGAAACCCTCTGTTAAATTGCATGACAGTCATATATGTCCCAATTTAACCCTTTATGTCCCAAATTACGTTATTTTTTGAAAAAGAGTTTGTAACTTTTTTATTACATTTCTTTGTGCATGAGAAACATGGTACATTAAACTTACAAAAATATAATTTGAAGTTAAATAGTCGTGCGTACTAAAATTTATCTTCTAATTAAACTTACAAAAATGTTACAACTGCTTATTTTAGCTTATTTTGGTAATTGGGGTTTAAAAGTCCGATTGGAACATAATTGAACGATTTTTGTTGATGGCACTTTTAAGTACCGCAGGAAAATGAAGAGTTCGTAATTTCATAAATTTTCAAAAAAAATGCCATTAAAATTTTATTTGCATTTTGTGTCTTTCCTTATAAACACTTTTATGAGAGCTTCTGCTCACATTGTTTATAAGGTATTTCTCGCGCCTTCTTAGCACGTCTTCATAGTGGAGTGTTCAGTACACTGGACGCGTATTCCAGAGGTCCGCGGTTCTATTCTCAGCGAAGGTGTTGCTCATTCGTCATCTCTTTTGCTTCCAAAGACCTAATGTCTCTACACTGGCGCCCGAACTAAAAAGGGTGATGGATGATGATTCTCCACACCCAGGATCTGGCAACTGGATCTCCTAAACCTCAGTCGCCCTTTAGGGGAGGGGAATGTATAAGGTATTTCTCCAGCCATCTCAGCATGCCTTCGTAGTGTAGTGGTCTGCACGCTGGGCGCGTATTGCAGAGGTCCGTGGTTCGACTCTCGGGGAAGGTGTGAAATTTTGCATATGCAGGCTAATGAATATTAAAAATATGCTTTGGCAATCCTTTGAATTTGTCTGCGTGCATTCTTCCAGTTGATCCAGCGCGCTGATATTTACACCAAGTGTCTGGTTCGGCTGGGCACTGACCATGCATAGATTGGTTTGCACTAGAAAAAATATGGAAAAATGCAGCAATTACAGTACTTTCCTTTCCTTGTAAGTTATATATATTATTCCTGATTGTAACTCCATAGCAATTTTGAAATTTGTCAAGACATCCGTTATTGAGCAACGTCGACTGGTCTCCCAAGACGATTTTGTTTTCCCTTCAGTTTTTCTAAGCTCGGAACGGCGCTTCTAAATATGGCCTATGCATTCACGCTTGGTAACACTATTTAAACATAATCATCATTCACATTATAAGACATTTTCTCCCTCCTTTCTGCATGCCTTCGTGGTATAACGGTAGCACACTCAGCGCGTACTTAAGAGGTCCAGCTCGAATCCCGGCGAGGACATTGCTCATTTTTCACATCTCCTTCTTAAAGTAAACTAATGTCTCTACCGTGACGCCCCAACTAAAAAGGTGGTCGATCATGATTTTTCACCACCAATGATTTGGCGAGTGAATTCCTTACTCCCCATTCGCCGTTTAAAAGGGGGAGTATATACGGTATTTTCTCCCTCCTTTCTGCATGCTTTCGGGGTGTGACGGTAGCACACTCGACACGTATTCGAAAGCTCTAGGTTCGAGTCCCGGCGAGGGCATTGCTCATTTTTCACATCTCCTGCTTCAAAATAATCTAATGACTCTACAGTAACACAAATTACAACCAAAACATGTAGTACTGAGGAACGTTTTAGTTTTGGTTCACTCGATGAGAATTGCCTTTCGATTTCCATCGCAACCCGTTTCATAAATTTGTTTCTTACACATTTACATTTAAAGGTACGTCTTCAATTTTTCTGTTACCTCTCACTAGATTTTTGACTCAAGTTTTATTAAAAATAATCAAAGAATAAGATAAATGTAATTGCAACATATAATTTTTCGAATGCCAAACAGGCTGCTATGCGTCATTCCGGGGATGCACTTTGCAATATTCAAGCAGCAAAAAGAATTGTTGTTGAACGGAACATTTCGGGGAAAAGAAAAGATCATTTGTTGAACTTTAAAATTTCTAAAAATATGAGGGCCCACCAGCGGCCGAGCGGTAAAGTCGCTGAACACTGGTAGTTCGGTCCGAAGTTCGAATCCTGCGAACGGGCTGCCTGCATGGGCGTTTTCGTGGTTTTCCCCATGTGTAACGTGTATACGAGCCAGTTTCCTTTAGAACGTGCTCCACGAAGGCATTCCTCCCCTTAGGCAGATAGCCCTAGTGCGCTTTGCCATAATTAAATACACGTGCACTAAAAGTATAAGAATGATATGTGATTTTGATTATAATCAAATAATTACCTTACAGGGCACTTCCCGTCATTTTAATTTGCAAAATAATAGTGTTTGTAGTTTTTGCAGTTCTGAAGGCAATGCACGATATTTCGTCGAAGACTGCGTATTATTGCGACATGTTAGTGAAAAATCATGGTAACATAAAACAATTCTACTCTCTCAATAAAGAGTTTAGATTTGCAAAGGATTCGATGAATTTTATAAATGGCAATACAACAGTACTGGGAAATTTAGCTTAATCTTTTTGTATGTATTTCTGTTTTAATCTGTGTTTCAATCTTTTAACTGTATTTTTGTTTGTCTATATATTGGTTGTACTGCGTTAACCACGAGGCCGATTGTTATCGACCGGGAGTGTTGCCGCACACTCGTATGCTACATTTCATTTCCTTAAAATACGAATTGAAGCTGTTAAATTATAAAGAATTTTAAGTTACGAAACACTGCCCAAAAAAATCATCCTATGGTAGCATCATTTCCTTTACTTCTAACTATCGATTTGTGTACGAAGTCATTCCTACATTTAATCTCATTTTCTTCGTCATCTAGAAAATCTGGCAGGAAGATTTAACAAAGCACACAGAGCGCCATCAGTTAATTGAATAATGTCTACGATGTATCTTAACTAACAAAATGCGTTAACATCTTTTGTACGTGACGACTGCCCTAACTGCAGACCGTTTTGGTCTTATAACTTCTCTGTTCTTGTGACAATAATAGTGCGAAATTTATAGGGTAATAGAGAATTATATTCTGTGGTTTAGTTTCTCCGTTCTTTGCACTTCGTGATTCCATCTTCTCCTTTCAATAGTTAATAGAAATAAGAGGATTTTTCCTCGAGTGAGAAATGTTCAAGCAGCAGGCGCAATCTCACTTCACTATTCCCCACGCAAGGGAAAAAAAAAATGGTAAAGACGTTTTATTTGATTCTTTTGTTAGAAGTACTGCAGGAAAAAATATCATAGGCAGAAGAAATAAGCAGGAAAGTGTTAAATTTTGTATCTTTGAGACTGAAATTTTACTTCCTTGTACGAAGTAAAGAAAGTATTGAAATCGCGAAAATTTTCTGGTATCATATGTCAACGAAAATATCCATTTTGACAGCTATCGAATGCAATTTAACGATGTTTTTAAGTGACATCTGTACGTAAGGACAGAATAAAGGACTCTTTTTCCCAAAACGAGTTGCAAAAAGGATTCAAAAAGTATTCAGAAGAGTTTTTTGGTGACGTCTGTACGTACGTATCTCTCATAACTTAAAAACACGTTGAAACTTCTTATATAGGACTGCTGTAACAAGTAGTTGAACACCTCCCTTTTTGATTGCAATGGACGGCACCAAAAGCATATAAATATATATATATTTATTTTATATATTCGGCTCCATTAGCTCAGTTTTTTTTTATTCTTATATATTGTTAAATTGTGCATTTTTTGCTTTAAAAAAATGATTGAATTATGTTGTTCTTATCTTCAGGTTAAGGTTTTTATACCTTTAGTTAGTTTGCATGCAATAGTTGTAGAATTATCAACAATTTAAAAGTTTCTTAAGTGCGGCTAAGCCTAATTTTTTTTTTACCACAGCAGCAATATTTGTTTACATTTGGAACTTAGCAGAATAGTGAATTAAGTCGTTTCTGACCCTTCAGTGTCTTTTTTGCCGAGTGGGACCAAAAGTAAAGTTTTAGTTTTCTGCACCGAAAAATCTGCCTTTTTGCCCGCTGGCCGAATTGCTTGTTTTTGCATAGAAACTCTAATTTTAATTGTAAAAATTGTTTTAACTGTATTTGGTGTTTTATATTTTCAAATTTTTAATAAAGATTTTTTTTTTTTTTTTTTTTTTTTTAAATTTTTTTTTTTATGTTTTTTTTAGCCTTGTCGCGAAGTGAGAACTGAATTAACTAAATAAAAATATATCTCTAATGAAATTCGGGGAAATACGTTTAAATTAAATGCAGGGAAAAGTGCGTATAATTTAATATTCCGGGCAAGAAAGTCATATGATATAAACATCACTTTTTTTTTTTTTTTTTTTTTTTTTTTTTTTCAAAATTTACGTATAACTAAAAATGCTTTTTCAAGTGAAGAGATTTTGTCCTTCTTTAAATAAATGATGTTAGGTGGCTGCTTAGTGTACGTTATGTTGGTTAACTAACGCTGACCGTACACACCGTTAGGCCGAGATTCTAATCCTAGACAACACTTCCATCTTTTGTATTATAGCGTCTTTTTGTAATCTGGCCATTTAAAATATGTCAGTCAAAATGCTCAGGGCATCGAAATATTCTTTCCTTTTATTTATCATAGACTGCATTCTTATTCTTTGCACTTTATTGATTTTAAAATACCCCAGTTTTTATCTGGTCACGGTAAATTTGCAAGTTACCTGTTTCGTTTCAATCTAAGATCAAATAATTTATGTGAATGTTCAAACAAAGTACCTTAAGATAAGGAACAACTAGTTTTTTCCCGTACTACTTTCGATGGTCCTAGATTATGCTTGCAGAACGTTTTGAAAAAGCTTGGCATGACTTGGCCAGTGAACTTATCTGTTTTTGTGAAATCTAGACTGTTGTTCTCTGTTTTGTTCCTTTTATTTATGCGTGTAATAGTTAATTCTTTAATTAACTTACCTTTTTAAGCTCTGCGCATTTGTGGTTGGTGTATGGAGAGATTGCATGTGTTCAAAATAAAAAATTTAAAAAAAGAAAGAAAGATTAGAGGTTGGTTAAGAGTGGATAAGAGGCCCTCGAAATTCGTCCGGTGAGGTGCCCTTGGATAAGAGAAGCCCGTGTTTGCTCTGCCGAAATTCATTAATCTTGTCTTATATAGTGTTTACAAAATTCCTGGGCACTGAATACAGTCATTGTAATAATGTTAGTGTAAATAACTGATGTAAAGAGGAAATCGCATTATTATCAATCCCCGATAGCTGATGTTTCTCTTTAGAGGTCCCCGCTGGAAAAAACATGTAAATATATAATTCACATAGCCTTCAGGAGGTACAGAATTTACTTATCATCAGCATTTAATGAAACGTGATGTAGTGCCTTCACCAATATGTAGAAGTGTATGAAGATTTATGTGAATGTCATTAAGAACCAGTTTAATAAACTTCTACAGCAGCCAGTCTCACGATGTACATGATAATTTTAGTGCACAACGATTTTTTGAATACCCAGTTTTTCCTAATGAAGATCCAATAAATTTGACGAGAATCCGCGGCGTTCAAATTACACGTTTTGAAAAGTGGGGAACCAACTAATAAGTAACAAAAAGCGGGCAGAAAATTAAAGATAAACTGAAAAGTCGTATTCATTGAAAAACGATCTACCGTTTGGATCAGGAAGTGGACATTTTCTGAGATTTCTGTGGACATTTTCTGAGATTTCTGTGGAATTTTATTTTATACGAAAATGCATAATGTGAAACGTAATAGCAACCTTCTTATGTTCCCTTGTCGTATATATATATCAATTAATAGCTCTTTTAGCTGGCAACTGGAATATTTTTAGTTAGATTCCTTTCGAAGTGGAAGCACGGTTTACTTTTCACCTTTCCCATCCCCCCCCCTTTTTTTTCCAATGGCGAGCACTTGCCTATAACGGCAAGTTATAGGCAAGTGGCACTACTAGTATCCAGATGTGGTAGCCATTTTATTGTGGAGGTACCCGATAAACGGCCATCGCTACCTCCTATTAATGGACAGACAATTTTACACCTATGCCTTCTCCGGGATTCGAACTCGGGCCCTTCGGTTCAGTCAGGTCAGGCTCCCCTAACCCCTTTTCCATTCCTGTAATATGATATTTTAAAAGCTCTCCTAGACTCATTCGATGCAAGGATTGGCTAATAAACAAAACTATGTAATGTTCTGTAAACGATAGTTACTTCGTGTTTGATAGTACATGAAAGTAGTCATTTCTGGGTTCTTTCTCATGCACTGAATTTGGTGGTGTGTTTTTTTTTTTCATGATTTGCACCATGAATATGCTTCTGTTTCGTGTAGGTAATCCTCTACGAAGTAATTTTTTCTTCTGATAGATAATCGTTTACATTCTGTATCGAAACCACTTAACAAACCAGCCATCGCATCCCCTTTACATTTACCTTAATCTATGTGAAGCTTTAGTAATTTTGGAAAATTCAATTTATGTTTTTCTGTGTTGAAGTTTGTACATACTTGTGTTCTTGTATTCAACTTCCGAATTATGCTATCTTATGAAAAGCCTAAACTCATTTAAAGTCTTCAAATCGTTCTTTGTGAACATAGAAAAATTCCGAGAAAATTTTTCAGCGTCTGTATATACTCCATCAAAATCCTTTTTATGCACAAAATAAAATTAAAATTAAAATATACGCAAAATTTGGAGGAAAACTAAAATAACTAAAAAAATGAACCTCGCATGTAAAATTTAGAAATCGAATTAAAAATTAGTAAATAAATCATATGTTACACGTAAGTGGTTATCATAACTGTATACCACGTGAGTGGTTATCATAACTATATACACAGAGGGAAAATAAAATCTCTACACCAAAAAAAAATTAGTTCGTAGGAATGAAATATAGCCAAATCATTTGTCTGAATAACACATTTATTTGATAAGGTCACAGATTTTTCAAGGTTAAAGTATCTACGAGAAGAGATATTTCAAATGTGAAATGGTGGTACATTAATGATTGCTCTAGTCGCCACGATGTTGAATGAAAGCGTGCAAACGCTCATGTATTCTGTCGCACAGGTGCCATATGTCATTTTGTGGGATGGAGTTCTATGCCTATTGCGCATGGTCAGTGAAATCAGCAACAGACAGTGCTGGTTGTGGATGACACTGGATTTGTAGTCCAATAATGTCCAACACGTGCTAGACGAAAGAGAGATCGAATGACCTCGCAGGCTAAAGCAACATATCAACACTAGAGCACGTTCGCTGATAGCAGAAGTATGAAATCTACTGTTACCCTGCTGGAATATGCCCCTTGGAATATTGCTCAAGAAAGCAACACAGCCGGTGCAATCGACGTACAAATTTACTGTCAAAATGTTTGGGATAACGATAAAAGGGCTTCTGCCAAGGGAAATTGCTCCCCTGACTATAATTCCTGACGTAAGTTCAATATGTCTACGCGAGGAGTTATGGGCGGTGGAGCAATTGGTTCCAAGCTCTAACCTAGCCTCCACATACTGACATCACTAGCACCAAAACAAAAAACGCTGTCATCTAAGATCACAACAGATTTCGCACTCCGTTCTGCAGTGAGCTCTAGCTTGACATTACCGAAGTCACAGATGACGGTGATTTGAAATTAGTTGTCTGGCCACTACAGGGCTATGAGTTGTTCCTGAAGTAATCGATTTGTCACAGTTCGATTTGTCACTCTGGTGCCAGGAAAACGTCAAATGTCTGCTGCAACTGGAGAAAGATGCGCCGCAAATGTTTGCTTCCAACCTGTGTCCTTCTTGAGACAATATCATTAGTAATACCTGCTTCCAGCACGCAAGCACAGTGAATACATTTCTTTCTTTCTACAATATCGGGAAAAAAATCTCATCTTCTCATAGGCCAATTACATAACCTCGTTCAAATTAAATAAACTCTTGACAGCTACTTAAAGGCATTCTTGACTCGAATCTGGCTCTCAGCGCCCAATCAAGAAGCATAAATAAAGCGCACGAATTTTGTATTGTGAGTTTAAAATAAACGTTATTTGCTTGTTCATATTTGGCGTTTCTTCAAAATTTTGATTCTAAATTGCTTCCACTATGAACATTAATCTAGATATAATTCAGAAAAGTGGTTTTGAAAAATTCTTCCGCAGCTTCCTGAAAAGGGCTGAGGAATTTTAAAAAGTTCGTTTTATATTTTACTTTGGTTTAACCAACTTTTTCTTTCATTTCATATCAATTTGATTAATTACAATGTACTTTTCTATTTTGAAATTTTTGTTTTGATTTTGATATATGGATTTTCTGACAGAATATTGCCATCCTTTCATCATCTAATTTTGATTAAATTATTATTTCTCGATTACTTAATTACTTTTTTAGCGTACTTGGAGACTTCAATGATATATATCATCGTAATTTGAAAATTTTCAACTTTTTTATATGTAATATAATTTATATTGAATTGACGTAGTTAAAATAAAGTTGGATATATTCAAGAAAGTGTTTATTCTGGAAAAGAACAAATAGAAGAAACAATTTCTGCTGTGGAGCAACGAATCGCAGAAAGAGTGTCTGCCGTCCAACAACAAATTGATGATAGGGTTTCTGCTGCCGTCGCCAAAGAAGTTGACACCTTAAAGAAGTTCATAACGACAGCAAGAAACAATTCTGAAGGTTTAAAATTTCTACCCATGCCTGCTCGTATCTCTCTGAAGCTATCCACATATGATGGGAAGACCTGGCAAGTGTATAAGACACAGTTTTCTGTAGTGGCGGATGCAAATGGATGGGATTCCCAAGCTAAGGCCTGTCACATCGCCGCTTCTTTGAGAGCAGACGCAGCGGATATCCTTCAGACTCTTCCCGAAAACCAAAGCCTAGATTTTGAAGCTCATTCCGGCGCATTGGAACTGCGCTTTGGGGAGAAACATTTGAAAGACTGCAGCAAGCTTCAATTAAAATCCCATTAACAGAAGCCCACCGAAACACTCCAGGAGCTCGATACGGATGTTGAAAGGCTATCTCACCTCGCCTTTTCGGAGTGCCCGACAGAAACAAGAGAAATTCCGTCCCTCCAATACTTCATCGACAGCATCTGGGATCCGGAAATATAGAAAGTTCTGAGAATGTCAAGGACTTGAAAAGCACTCTAATGCACGCCATGAAATTCAAGGCAGCCCAGCAAGCCACTTGTAGAGACCGCAACCCAATCAGAGCTGCTCTAGTCCAAAAGACACCTCATCAGGATCCCGGATTTCTGATGTCCTTAAAGAGCTTCTCGTACATAGCAGCCGTACAGGAGATCACTTCAGAAAAATGAAGACCTTGCAGAGACTTCGAGAGCATTTCTACTGTATAAGGTATTTCTCTCGCCTTATTTGCATGCCTTCGTGGTGTGGTAGTCTCCACGCTCAACGCGTAATTTTGAGGTCCGTGGTTCGATTCCCGGCGAAGGCGTTGCAAATTTTTCATTTCTCCTGCTTTCAAAAAATACCTAATGTTTCTACAGTGGCGCCTGAACTAAAAGGGTGTTATATGAGGATTCTCCTCAGCCAGGATTTGGCGATTGGATTGCCTAAAAACCCCAGTTGCCCTTTAAAAGGTATTTCTCCCAGCTTCTTGGCATGTCTTCGTGGTGTGGTGGTCTGCACGCTCAGCACGTAATTGAGATGTTCGTGGTTCGATTCTCGGGGAAGGCTTTGCATATTTTTCATCTTTCCTTCTCCAAAAAAATAGATAGATCCAAAGATCATCTACCCCTCTTCCGTTCCCATTAACTCTTGAGGACTTATTGTTCCATGCTATATACCAGGGCTTAATTTCTAAAATTAGAAGTGCCGGAGCCCTATGGAAGACTGTGAGGAAGGAAAGAAAAAAAAATAATTAAAATAGCTAATACTTAAATAATAAATTTAAATTAATATTAATTATTTTGATCAAATAACTAATTTAATTAATTAAATAAAAAATGTAAAGATAAAGAGAAATTTAATAAATTATTAAATTAATTTTTACTAGTTAAATAGAAAAACAATGTATCGGACCTCGTCTTATTTGAGGCACTGTCCGGAATACATGCTAAGAAGCAGCTCAGCCAATCTCCGTCTGAGTTTTAAGCCCTGATTATACATGAAATGTATTATTCCAAGGGATGACAAGTATCAGTCTTTTTTTGCAACACACCAAGGAAAAAAAGATAAAACGATTAAAGCTCCACTAAGGAGAATAGTGAGAATTCTAGAAAGAGTATGAGAGTATGGAAAAAAATTTAACTGAAAAGTGTAGCTTTGAAAAGGAGTCTGTGTGAAATTACAGTCACCTTGGGATGGTCCATATACAGTCCTAAACAGACTAAAAGACGTCGTGGTTCGGATCCGTAAGTCATTGAACTCTTAGCCTAAAGTCGGGGATTACGACAGGTTAGCTCCTTACTGTGGCCATAGTACGTAATGTGTATAATTATAAATAGTATAAGACCATGATCCTTTTTGTTTCTAAATTTGTATTTGATTAGTGTGTGTGTGATTATGGCAAAGCCTCGAGGGCTATCTGCCTAAGAGGAGGGATGCCTTCGTGGAGGACTTTCTAAGGGAAACTGGCTCGTATACACGTTACACATGGGGAAAACCACGAAAACGCCCATGCAGCCAGCCCGTTCGCGGGATTCGAAACTCGGACCGAACTACCAGTGTTCAGAGATTTTACCGCTCGGCCGCTGGTGGGCTGTATTTGATTAGATTTGTATTTAGAGTTTGATTTGTTTTAAGTTACTTATTGCAATTATTGTTCTGCCCAGGATGTGCAGTCTTTGTAAAGGGAGCGCAGTGTATTTATTTAGCTGTTTTTAGTAGAATTGTAATTAAAATTGTTTTAATTCCCCGAGCAATGCAGCGCGTAACGAGTCTCAAGAGAAACTTAATCCGAAAATGTAAAAGTACAGGAGAAGGCTCATTTAATAAATAGATATCTGGTAATTTATATTTAAATTGAATAAATGCAATTGTGTGTTAGCTGTAACTGCAAGTCTTCTCTTTTGCTTTCCAGAAACCTCGAGAAAATAATACTTACCAGAATGTTCTCGTGCATGATTAAAAATCTTTAAAAAGCCGGAGAAAAACATCTCATTTCAGTTGTCTTAGTGAGCTTTGTTGTTTACTTAGCTGCAGTAAATTTCGAGATCGGATTAGCTTTCTCTGCACTTTGAATTGTGTTCTATTTAACGTTTTGGTACTTTAAAATATAACTGTTGGGTTATATTGTGATATTTTATGAATATCTGTGAGGAAAAATTTCAGCATTTTGTTTTATTTCTTGTAATAAGAATAAATATTATTAAATTTTCATGAGACTTGTGCATTGTTTTTCAATCTCTTACGAACCCGTACGCACGCAACAATATGAACAATGTGTATATTTTTTTGCTTAGATGACATGCAAAAATGTTTTTTATGCATCAGTGCAGCCTTACGAATGTGGCAATGTATAGCAAGTGAGAATTTCATAATAAATTTCGATGTTTTGCTTAGGTTTCTTTCATAACGGAACTGCCGAAAGGCCTTTTATTTTTTCTTATAGATTTTCCCTCTTAATGTAGAAATTGATGCTCTTGGCATACATAATACAATGAGTCGAAGCAGTATTGGGAAATTTAAATTTGGTATCATGTAAGAAATTTAGCGTCAAAAAATTGTTTTTTAATCATAATTACCTAATTACACTTTTCATTCAGAGAGCATCTTCCTAACCACATTTTCCTCAATTTTAAAATTACACAGTAAATTATAAACAAACTCTTTCGTTTGTGATACATCTTCGCGATCACTCTTCTTGAAACAATTTTCCCCCTCTGAGCTTATGACCTCGCCCTATTCCAGAAATAGGTTGGGCAACTATGACGTAGTAGACGCAACGCGTGGGCTAACAGCCAATCCTCTTTCTCACTACAGAAGCGTCAATGCAACGTCATAGCTTCATGGGGAAAAAGAGAGTGAGCTCGGCGTCTTGGTCCTTTCTGGCTGAGCTGGCTTTGATTACGAGATGTTGCAAAGAATTGATTCATAATTATTAAATGAGTGCTGTTTCTGAAGTTTTGCTTATATTTTAATTTGATATGTCAATAGCGGAAATGTGTTGTTGAAAAATGATACCTGAATTTATTGCCAAAATCGAAACGCAGGACTTTCAGTGATCGTTTCCTATTAATATAATCGTAACTGTAACTTTCATTTCTATCGATCGAAGTTTTTTTTTACAACAAACGTCATTGAAGTTTAGCTTGGATTTTGAAAAAGTGTGCTTTTCGTCTTACAATGGAATTGAATGCAGAAAGCATTTTAGATGCATTGAATGACTTCGAGAGAAAGCCCGTTGAAATACCTCCGATATTGGAAGAATATTTACAACGAATTGCACAGAATGGGGAAATAATATTTCCGTGGTGCAAACTAAAACCCTTATTGAAGAGGAAACTTGAACTGGTGCTTGATGAATTTTATGAAACATGCCCAGCAGAAGTATCATTACCTGTGCCAAATTTTGAAACATTTAATTTTGATAATTTAAAGAAAAGTATACTTCAGGCAGTTGATTCGTTTACGAGCGCGCCTTTTACAATTCAAAGACTGTGTGAACTAGTAACGAACCCCAAGAAACATTATAATCGTACTGATAAATACATGAGAGGCATAGAAAAGAATGTTTTAGTGGTTAGCACTATAGAACCTCGGGTAGGTGTCCAGGGTGATGGAAATAATGCAAATCTGAATCCAGTCGTGAATGGAATGATAAGTGATTCTCCTCGGGATGATAATGATTGCTTTAATGGCCACGAGAATTCTGATAATGTGTCGTCGTCGAACATAAATACTCCTCCTTGCCATGTATTACTAGAAAACTTTGCAAATGTATTTCCGTCTGCAGCATGTATTCCATCAGCATCAAATATTTGCATTAATAGGGAAATTGATAATAATTTTATGGCTAACTCAGAATGTGTTGAAACTCAAGAAGTTGAGTTTGAAAATAGTATGCAAGCTGAGCAGGCTGGGAAAGAAAATATTGAAGCTAAAGAAGAAGCAATGGAAGCTTCTAGTGAAGAAATGCAGACCACATCTGCAATAAATGAGGAAGTAACATCTGGTGTAGTGGTATCTTCTGAAAATTCAAATATCGAGAATGAATTTCCACCAGCAGAAGATAAACAGCCAAATAACGACGTACAATCAGAGGAGTCTTCTTCATCAATTAGCACAGATGACAAGAATGAAAAAGAAAAAAATGCAGGATCCTCAGGTTCTTGCACTGCAAATTCTGATAAAGAAGCTAACATGTCTAGCCAGTGCCAACAAGATGACACAGTTTCCCAAAGTGATGACAGTTCTCATGATGTAACCAAGATATCTCAAAGCGACGAAGTAAATTCAAATACTAGTCAAGGTGCCGACAATGAAGTTGACTCGGAAGTATCACAAAATATCTCAACTAGTGAGTCTTCTGAAAACTCTATGGAACTAGAATCTTCTAGTTCTAATGAACAGGCCATTTAACTGTGTTGTTGGTCATTGCTTCTTGTGCATCAGCTACTGGCTATTCGATGAATATTGCTCGTAGCAATCCATCATACAATATTTTAGTCTCATGATCAAGAGCGTTCTGGATAGATTTATTTTTTAATGCCTTGCAGGAAAAAGTGAGGTGACTTTTCTACCATTTAATGTAACATATTTTATTGTTTAAAACAGTTTTTTTGCCATTTCATCTGTCTGATTTTCAAAACTGATGTTGCAGTTTTTTTTATATCAAAAGTGAAATATAATTCAGACTGACGAGTACTTATTTAAAACTAAACACAATTTTTCTGTTTTCGAAAGTGAATGCTTTGTTTTAAAATATGCTTAATTTTTCATGGTATGAGTTTGATAATTTTTTTACAGGTATAAATTTTGAATGTTTAATGTATATCTGTAATTTTATTACCATATTTATTTGATTTAAAACCTGGAACTGCTCGAGATAAAATTTTTGAGCAAAACTTAAGAGGAGTAGCAGGAATTGGACACCACATCTCCAAAAATCAAGTGAAAAGTTGATTTCCATTTTGCCTAGTTTGGCTAGAATAAATTGTTCCAATAACGATTTGATTCATGTTTATATATGAGAAATGTTTGCTGTAATACTTAATTTATTCTTTATATCTCAGTTTTGATATTTTTGTTCAGATATAGAATTTATTTGCAAAATATTATTGATTTGAGTAGTTATATTGTGAAATATCGAAGGTTGCCAAAAATCGTAGACTATTACTGAATTATTAAAAAATATGGCTAGTTTTAATATTAAACAATATAATTTCATATTCATTTTAGAGAAATGACCATTAAGCAATTAAAATGCAAATATTATTTTAATATTTATACTGGATAAAATTGCATCAACTTAAACTACAGCAAAAGCATGCGTGTTAATATATGTGATGAGAACTGTAATTGAAATTTTTGAATTGAAAGAAATGTTTAAGTCTTGAATTTTCAGTGTATTATAAACATTTGCAAAATCAGTGTTCTTGTTGGGAGTAATTCTTTTTCTTCTATAACTTTTTGCCTTAACTGTCTTATGTTTTCCATTTACATTCAGAAAAAATGCAATTGTGAATAGTTGATCTCATTTAATCTGTATTTTTAAATTGGAGCTTAGTAAAGAGAGTAAATCGAATGAAAACATTTGATTGAGAAATTATTTGCCTTATCTTCTTTTCCCTCCCTCTGTGTTTTTTATTATATATGTATGTATATAGCTTTAGAATTTCACAACTTTAAAAAAAATTTTTTTTTTAATTTTGCTGAAATTTTTCTTTGTTTGCCTTTTGTGCTCTTAATATTCTGAAAACTGCAGCGTAAATATTGGACAGCTAATTGATTTTCAATGTGGCAGTTTAAGAAAACTAATGTTTCTGTGTGTAAGAAAAGTTTAAGAAAACTAATGTTATGTAAGGCAGTGAAAATGCGATTCTTAAGTATTGAGTGAATTTAATATAAAATTTATATTCGAAGAAGTTGTGCATTTGAGTAGCATATTTAATCATAGAATTGAAAGGCTGTAAAGAAAGAAGTAGTTTAAAATGGATTATTTTTAGGTATCTGGGGTGTACTGTTATCTTGTATATAGATTGCGCAAAATAAGTACAGTGTGTTGAGCAATAAAAAGTAAGGCTTTTGTGTCATGAATATGATGATGTTATTCTTTGTATCAGTATCATTACTTTGTGTATAAGAATCTTCGAATTTATGAAATTTTGATGCGAGAATCTGACAAATATATTTTTTTTTCAATAATTCTCATATAGCTTCTGGTACAATTCAAACACAATGTAAACAAATAAATGTTAAGTTATGTAGACATGGCAGCTCCCATGAATTGTTGCTTGCATTTTAAAAATTAATAATGACTAAGAACATTACAGTTTCCAAATGTAAATTGGGCTAAAATAAGTAACAGCACAGAAAGGTGCAAAAAGTTGGATGGCTTTGAAAACGAAATTCCTTCCATACCACTCACGTGATTGTTGTGGTTTTGCAATGTCATGTTACTGGTGCAATGTGATTTCATGCAAGAAGTAATTCTAATTATTTTTTGTAAATTTACATTTAATCTGCACACTACTAAATGAGAATTATTTATAATTTTATCTATTTGGTAAAAATAATGCTTCTAAAAGCAGTTCTGTGTTAAATGAGCACTATGAAAGTTGTTCTAAAGCTACTTTCTGCGTCATGGCCCATGGTCTAACGTGACATGAAACTAAACTACATTACGCTACGTACTATAACATATATACATTACATTGTATGCATATAGGATTTATTTGGGAAATTTTTTAGGAAATACTAAAACTCTTTTGCTCTCAGCTGGCTGAGTACAGTGCTATTAACTATATTTGTAATAAAGGCAACCATTTTCTATGCCTGGTGTGAGAAAAACACGTAACAGTAATTATCCTGTCGAATCAGGTAGTGTCTTAAAAGATGAAATTATATGGTCAGCCCATAAAACGCAGTTTGATTTTAAACACATTTTGAAGCAAGAAAACTGGGTTGATCTTTACTTTATGGTAACTTGGCGATTTTTTGGCAACTAACTTTCCTACAGCAACCCTCTATTTTTTTTCCCCACCGCCATTTTGTCTTCACGAAGTAAAGACATGTTTCTTTTCTTTTTATCTCCTGAACACTTCTTCCAACAATCTACTAGCCGAATTACACTTATGCTAGAAATTTTATCAAACAAAACTGCTTAATCATGACAAATATTCACTGCAAAATTAGGAAAAACTGCACAATACCATCCTCCTTATGCATTTTTCAAAATAACACATACACATAAACCATGTACACGCCGACTTATTTTTACATAAAAAAACATCCCAGAATTGCACAAAAATGGCATTGCTCACAACTCTTCACTATATCCATGTACACTGCTTTTTTCTCATAAATTACAAAAATTTCACGAAAATACATGACAATTTTCTCAATCTTTAAACCCGGTAAAAAGAACGTATATGAAATTACCTGATCGCGAAAAAGTATTTACCCTTTACAAATATGAACATTTCCACATATAAAATAAATAAAATATCCAAAAACTTTTACCTCTAAATCATCTATTACATTATACACGTCACCAACGAATTCATACCGCAAGCATTACAAATACTTAATATCAAATATTTAAATTATTTCCATGCACGTTTACTTCAACTAAAACGTATACCAAATTCCTACAAACATAAAATTCACAAAATCATTATCATTTAATTAAAATATGACTAAACCATGTACACGTCGACTTATTTTTACTTAAAAAAAATCCCAGAATTGCACAAAAATGGCATTGCGCACACTCTTCACTATATCCATGTACACTGCTTTTTTCTCATAAATTAAAAAAATTTCACGAAAATACATGACAATTTTCTCAATCTTTAAACCCGGTAAAAAGAACATATATGAAATTACATGATCGCGAAAAAGTATTTACCCTTTACAAATATCAACATTTCCACATATAAAATAAATGGAATATCCAAAAACTGCCCAAAAACTTTTACCTCTAAATCATCTATTACATTATACACGTCACCAACGAATTCATACCGCAAGCATTACAAATACTTAATATCAAATATTTAAATTATTTCCATGCACGTTTATTTCAACTTAAACGTATACCAAATTCCTACAAACATAAAATTCACAAAATAACTATTATTTCATTAAAATATAATTAAATTCAAAAACACTACTTAAAATATAAATGAGCACATACATTAAATTAATAAAAATTACCTTACAATCCTAATTACTTTAAACTAAATCATTGCTAATAACAATTTTCCCAATAATACCAAATTCCTTTCCACCTTACATTTATAACAATGCATAAAAATAATATCCTCAAATAATTAAAAATACTAACTTACCTAATCTTCTTCAGAATCTTGATTACGTGGCGGATACACTTTTCTTCCTTCTGTTTCAGAATCTTTAAAATCATACTTATCTTTCAAAGCAAGATACCAGGTAAAATAAATAACATAATAAAACATCTTTATTTCTCTCTCGCACAACCTTAAAAAACACTTATTACTATCCTTTTCAATACCACTAAATACCCATTTCGAATTCACTTTAGTTACGGCCATGGGATCCAAAAATTCACAAACCTTATTTCACACAACACAGAATAAAGCCAAATACAAAATTGCCAGATTTTTTCCCGATTAAAGAACAGTAATTCGTCCATTAATATCACATGACATATCCCATGATCTCTCATTTCCCTCACACAAAATAATGCGTAATCAGAACTGAATACTACTCACATTCTTAACAAAGTCTAACTAACCTAATCTTCTTCCGAATCTTCCTTACATGGTGGATACACTTTTATTATGGATTCAATAAAATTACTGAACGATTTTTTTTCGAATTTGATAGAATTTAATAAAAGAAAAATTCTCTTTATCACATCTACAATTCACTTTAGACAGCGCCATACAATCCCAAAATTATTCAACCCTACTTCACACAACACACAATGAAGCTTAATACAAAATAATATACATCCACAGATACTTGTCCAAATTCCCCCCCTTTTCCGATTAAAGAACCGTAATTCGTCCATTAATATCACATGACATATCCCATGATCTCTCATTTCCCCCACACAAAATAATGCGTAATCGGAACTGAGTACTGCTCACATTATTACCAAAGTCCCAGGTAGTAACCTTTATCGCCTCCAAAATGTCGCCAAACTACCAGTTACCATATTGTAAAGATCAACCGAAAACTGTATCTTATGAGCTGGGAAATACGCTATTTAATTTTGTTTAATATAAGGTACATTGCTAAGTTTATGCCCACAATACTGTGTACATTAACTATTAATTTTATTTTCATTATATTTAAAATTAATTTTATAAAAGTTTTCGCTTCGAACTTTCTCCATGTCAAAATGCAAGAAATTAAAAAATAAAATTACCCAAAGAACATAAAATTTAGAAAATTCAATTAAATGGGAATATATTTTGTATCAGAATTGAATTACAAATAGTTCTTTAACTTGAATAGTGTATTATAAAGTGATTTTGGAGTTCCAATGAAATGTCGCCGAGTGGTGTGAAAACCTGTCTTTTAAGATTTCAAGGTTGTGGTAGGTATGTTATTTAAATAATGCAGAAGGAGGGCAATGGACTTCGTTTGAAGGACTTTTAACAAAATGTTTGTTATATTTCTGAATTTTTTATTGGAATACACTTAAATATAATCACTACAAAATTGAGAAAAATACATTATTTTTTGAAATTTCTGCAAAACATCAACCAACATCTTAATCAACATCAACCGTCACTGATGATAAAATCATAATTTTGACTTTATGGTAATATATATATATTAACCATAAGCTTACAGTAAATTAGAATAGTTGGAAAATATTAATTCACTAGTATAGTCAACACAAAACTTTTTTTTAACTATGTACACTATTGAAGGAAACCATTTAATGTTTTCAGATTAACATTACGTGACTTATCTATACAACTTTTGAGATTGCCAAATGATAATGAGAAATTACATAGTAAAAATATTTTGCCCAATTTTCCAGACACATTAAAATGCATAAAATTTTTTAATTAAAAAAGCAAAAAGCTTTAATTTGTCCTTTAAACTTCGACTTCCGGTTTGTCGTCTGTCAGGAAAACTGGTCTATCTTCACTTCTAATCAACATATCGAGAAAAGAAAAATTGTTTTTGATAGCAAAGAATGTGTGTTTTAAAAATGTTAAATAAAACGAAATTGAAATTTTTAGCCAAATTTGCGCTTTTAAAGTAGGTTGGTTACCTTTCTACATAGTTCACTAATGCATAACTTTAATAACATAGTTCCTTGAAGTAATGCCTGAAGGAAGTTATTTTTTGCAGTATACTGTACACATATGTGGTTTTTAATTCATTGTAGTGTCTAGAATTAGTGATTTTTATAAAAAGTAAAGATGTTGCAATTATTCATTGCCATATAAATATCATTAAAAATATTTTGGCCGAGTTAAGGTACTTGAAACAACACATGCATTTCTAAGACCTATTATGTTTAGGAAAATACAATTATTTCTTTTGGTAAATATGTTGTATTTGTATTATAATTTTTCACAATTTGTGAAAGTGAAGATGAAGGTATAGACATGATTTATTTCATCGACCAGTTTGAGTGTTAATTGAATTGCATATGCTTTGCACCAGCATAGGTTATCTTAAATTATGACTTAATTTAATTTAATGCTTGCTTTCATAACCTTGAGATTGTAGTGATGGATTCAGGTAACTGGAATACTAAAAAAAGTATTTTAAAGAGCATGACAATGTAGATTAGGTAGAAATAATTATCATGGCATGTTAAAAGTGGGTAAAGTTCTCAGTTACCTCACCATATTCACTCATTTTCGCATAATCCATCGGCAGAACTGTACATAGCATTTTACATTTACCTTTTTTGACAAATGTGAGAATTTTAAATCCTCATAATTTTTATATAAGCACATGAAAATTAATTAAAATTGTTTAAAGTACATTATTGCTACTAGGTAACTTATTAAATTTAGTTCATTATGAAAGTTTGAGAATTTTTTCAGAAGATAGTATCATTACTAACATAATTTCTTATCAAATTTATTTAATAAATAGTATCTATGTAGAATTTTTGTCTCATAAATATACAATATTTATTTAATTTCAAGTGGCATTTTAAAGAAATTTGTATTTTTCAATGTAATTTGTAATTTATATAATATGCATTTGTTAATTTCAAGACATTTTTTATTCAGATTGCATGAGCATACAATTAAGATCTGAAGTTAGAAAACTTTTTTATATAATTGATAGTTTCCAATATAGCCATACTAGAACTTTGCAAATAAACTGGCATTTTGACCTCTTGTGGCTGAGTGAATAAATCACTCAATAAATTGCTTACTGGTTTTAAAACCCCTTAATTTTTTGAATATAACTTTGTATATTATATGCCAGATTTTCAAGATCTTTGAGATTAAGCATGTAAGTCGGAAATTATATGCTGTTAAGTTATAATTTTAAATAATATATGCCAACCGGAAAATACTGTCCTCTGAAATTTTTCTGAAATATTTTTCAATACAATTATTTACTGTTATGTAAATCCGTTAGATACGTATTGTATTAGAGTGATACTTTCTGACTATTCACATTTTCCTAAAATGTATACATGAGGGAATGCATTACATCACCAAAATAGGCAATCTATGTGTTCTTGTGCGCAGCAGACAAGTACCGATTTCCATCGAAAGCCACATATGTTGATGAAAATCTTCAGATTTGATAAACGTTACTTTTTTTTTTTTTTTGTTCCATTGAGTGAATTTTTGTTTTTTATCTTATAAGGAATGGTAATGGCACTTTGGAATTTGTCGGCTGATGAAAAAGAAAGTGTTGTATTTCTTCAGAAATATGCATTTTGCCTTACAGTAGGAAATGCACAAATTTGCATTTCTTTTCAATGCAGATTTGCATTTAATGAAGTTTTGAATTTTATGTTATCAAAATTTTTGCACCGATGCCAAATTAGTGCAATTCTCTGACTTTTTTAAAGCAAAAACAGATCTCTGTGGAAAGAACTGACATTGTGCACAATACCAATTTGTAAGCATTTTTTTTTTTTTTTTTTTTTAATTTAGTATATTATCTCTGTTTTGGCGCCACACAGAGGAAACAATGTCCCGTGGAGGACAAGTTGTACGCATTGCCGAGTTTCTGCAATTCACAGATGGTTTTTAACCTGGAACAGATCTCTGTATACGTGAAAAATGTTTTATTTTGGATGGTCCTTGCATTCTTAATTTTTTTAAATGGTTACTGTTTTAAGTAATTCCTAGTATGCTGCAATTTGAAAAATGGGTGTTGTCTTTTTGCATCTTGGCTTGCAAAAAATTTGTTGCCAGTGGTTGGTGAGTTTTCTGTTTGGGGGGAGGGGATACGAATAATCAGAAGGTACCAGAATTTCAATTGAACATCAACTGTTTAGTTAAACTGCTGTTAAAAGTATTTTTTTAAACATATATTTGTTTTTCCCTATGTATAATAGAGCTTGAAACTTTTTCTCTTGGCTGTTTGTTTGTCTGAAAAAGTTCATTAATTTATCGTGTAACTTATTTAATTTTATTCATTGTCCTGGATGTAGCATGATTCGCATTTTGATGTAAATATATATGGCAAATGTGTAGAGGCAGTTTATTTTATTTCATGTCATTATAATTGTTTATTATAAAAACACTGAGTATCATGTATTTTTGTGAATTTATGAGAATAAATGGATATCAAGTGATTTCGTTCATGCTTATTTAACGTGGGTTCAACTTTCTTACATCATTTATAAAATGTATTTTATGTATGCTAAATACATTTACGTATTAGAAACTATTGTGTTTTTGATACAGTTTTGCTGTAGGATACTATAAAATTTTAATAGGCAATATTATGTCTTGACCATTAATTTTGTTTTTGTCAATAATTTTAGTTCATTGGTTATTAATATCTGTGAAGTTTTTCTAGTTTCATCAATAAAATTTTAATGAACGAACTTGTATTTAATCTTTAAATGTTTTTGAGGGTATCTGATTAAATTAGAATTCTATATCTGAGGTGTTAATAGTTAAAATATAAAAGGGAGAGAGAATTCCACCATTTTAAAACAGTATAAATTGTATCATGCATTTATGACATTTTAAGTCCTTGTAGATTGTTTTTGGTGGGTGGAGAAGTGTTGAGGTATAAATTCTATATGCATCCTTGCAGATGCTTAATAAGATAAAGCACAATAAGGCAGAATTTTGTATGTTCTTTAACAAGGGCAGTTCTCCACCCCTCCCCATTTAGCTGCTTTCACTTTTTGTATGCTTTTTTTTTTGCCTGTTATCTATCTTAATTCCTTCCATGAAGTTTAATGAAGATAGATTGTAGGGACTGGGAATACCTGTAGATAGCTAATTATCCTTGCAAATTCTAGTGGCCTTAAGATTTCCCCTTTCCATTTCTGTTTAGAGATTTGTGTACTAAGTGAGGATTCTGGCCATTTTGCTTCTGTTGGAGTTTTTCTTGGAGTAAGTGGTTTCTAAAGCCAGATACTTAGATAAGTTTTTGTTAGGATGCCCCTTTAATTAAAGTCAGTGCAGCAGACAATTCGCAAAGTTTTTTTAATTACTGCTCTGTTTTATTATCTGTATACTTTTCTTTTTACTTCAAAGCTCTTATGCAGTTATCCAGGTTGCTTGATCTGTTGAAGCCCTTTAAAAACTAATATGCTGTTGATTAATTTAAATGCTTAATTTTTTTCTTTCTTTTCATAGAATAATACAAGAAAGTAAAATAATATAGTATTACACTTTTTAAATAGTTAATCGTAAGGTAATAAGCATTTACACTTTATTTAATTTAATTATATGACAGACAGATACATGTCACTAAATATATTATTCAACATGTATATTGGTTTAACATATCAATTTGGCTAAGATATAACTTTTCTGACTGAGAGTTAATTAACTGAGAGCAGTCAAAGTACCTATTAGTTATTAAACTCATTTTTTAATGCAGTTGATTATTGCATTCAAATTTCCAGGATCCAAAGCAAATGTACAGTGTGTTTCAGCAACTTTCAGCAGAGATAGAGTACCCCTAGACAAGGGAAAATCATCTAGCAATGCATAGTCTGAAGTACTTTCCTGGAGCAGTAGTTAATTTTGCATATCATTTCAGCTCTTATGAGTTATAACAGCAGAAATGATTTGCAGAGTTATTGCAATTATTTTGTTTGTCGATGGCATGAGAATGAATCTGAATCAGTTATCACATACATAGTTACATGTACTTACAATATACAAAATGTAGTTAAATAATATTCGATAAATATAGTTGCTGTTATAAAAGGTTTATAGCAAAATATTGATATTTTTACAAAAAATTATATTTTTGAGCTTTTTGCACAAGCAATAAAAAATTTGAAATTACTGATTGAAACTTTTTCATGTTCCTCATGTTCCAAGATTTGCATTAGGACCTACAGCATTTTGATCATAATAAGCTTAGTAATTTTAAAAAATTCATGAAAAAAATCAAAATTTCATCATTTTTCAAAACTTTTAGTGCATGAACAGAAAATATAATTTTTATCTGAAATTTCTTTTTCTTAGCTAGGTGATAGGCATCTTTTTCTGAGTATAACTAAAAAAAAAATATTTTTTCAGACATTCGTGGTGTAATGATAGCACATTCGCGGTGTATTCATGAGGTCCAGGATTGAAACCTGGCGAGGGCATTGCACATTTTTCATGTACCCCTGTTTCCAAAGTATATAAAATATTTTCTCCCTCCTTTCTGCATACCTTCCTGCTGTAATGGTAGCGCACACTGCGCGTATTCGACAGTTCCAAGTTCGAGTCCCGATGAGGACATTTCATAGTTTTCAAGTTTCTTACTTTAAAAAATGATCCTAATAACTCTACATGCTTGAAAAAAGATTGCAGTATTTTCACAACCATGCTATATTGGATATATATTTACAAAGTTAGCCATAATATATCACTTTCACAAGATATTTTATATGTCTGAGTAGTAATTCCTCACCAGTGGCTGAAGTCTACTGCATGTAAATAGTTTGTCCTAGGTTTAAACCTAGGGTGAAATAACATTTGTTTTTTTCATTCACCTAGGTTCAAACCTAGGACTGCGTGGTTGGTTTTCGTGGTTTCCCATGTCATATGTAAATATGAGCCAGCACCATATGAAAATCTTCCACGAAAGCATTCCTCCACCTAAACATATTTTCTTTGCTATATTCTAATAATCTATAACCATTAAATGGTAATTATTAATATTGTAATTTATTAGCATTTTTTTACTCATAACTGAATAACAATGTTAAACTAATAAAAAGGATTTAATTTTAGGTTTGACTTATTGAAATAACGGCAAAGCACACTGGGTGATAGGCATCTTTTTTATCTATCTGCCTAAGGGAAGACATGCTTTTGTGGGGGACTTTCTAGGGGAAACTGACTTGTATACGTTATATATGGGAAAAACCATGCAACCAGCCCCTTCGCCTGTATTCGAACCCAGATTGGAACTACCAATGTTCAGCGATCAAATCAAATCTGCATCAAAATCCTTAGCGGTTAAGGATTTTGATGCAGTATATTAAAATTCTGGTTGATATGTGCAAAAAATTTATATTAATTCAAAGGAAGAAACATATTTTCGTCTTATCACGGGCTATTAAGACACAGTTTACATTTTTGTCAATTTATGCTTGATCTTTGATAATTTGCCATTAATAGATCTAAAACTTGTATTTGGTTACTAGGTATAAAAATGGAGAGTTATTCACATAAACATTGAATAAAATTTAGTGTAACAGGTCTTATATTAGTTTATTTCATTTATTTAGTATTAAATTAAAAAAAGAGAAAAAATATTGAGAAATACTAGACTATAAATACATTTAGATAAGTTTTTGCATGTAAAATTTAATTTTTTTACGAAGTTTAAGATAAAATTCACAAAAAATTCCTATTTTCATATTTACTGAATTTTTATTATTTATGAAATATGCGTATTTTCATATTTTGTAAATTAATAGGGTTGTACCATCTTTTACACTTTTCAAAATTGTTTTATGATTAAAACTTTTCAGGATATGTTGAAATTTCTATCTAAATTTTATTTTGTGTATCAGATGAAAAATTGCTTATACTTCTTTAAAGAAGTAAATATTGCTAAGAAATTATTTGTCTTTGTCATTTCAAATTTCAAAACTGACTTGAAAGTGGTGATTAACCACAGTGATAATGCTGCAGAAGTCCACCAGCGGCCAAGCGGTAAAAAGTCACTGAACACTGGTAGTTCGGTCCGAGGTTCAAATTACACGAACTGGCTGGCTGCATAGGCGTTTTAGTGATTTCTTTCATGTTTAGTGTGTATACGAGCCAGTTTCCCTAGAAAGTCTTCCACGAAGGCATCATGCCTCATAGGCAGATAGCTCTTGAGGCTTTGCCATAATCGTATAAACCAAACCAAAAACAATTAAAAAAAATATTCCAATATGATGAGTATGAAATCAGTTATTATTACAGTCAAAAGTCTTTAATCCGGACTCGTCAGAACTTCGGCGATTCCGGATTATAGATAATCAGTTTAAATCTGATAAGATGGCATGCGGAAATTATAAAATTTAAAATATTAAACCGTAATTTATGAAATAAAGAGCAATTATGATCTAAAAAGTATCAAAATTTACAAAAAAAAAAGCTTTATAGTTATTTATTTACTTTATTAAACATTTCTTTCAACGTGCGCATGCGTAAAGCATACATTACGTATAGTCGAAATTAGAAAATTGCAACCAGAAAACTATTTGATGTGTATTCGTGATATTTATAATGACGAGGAATTTGATTTAAACCATATCAAAGACGGAGTACATCGAGATGAAATACTACATTTAGTAAGGAATTATAAGCCGAATAAAATAAAAATATCTGCCCTGAAGATAAGGATAGTGCTGACAGATCAACTTCCAGTTCATTGTGCGCCATGTCGTCCCCCCCCCCGCAGAGCAGCGTGAAATTGATAAACATATTTCGGAATGATTAGAGAATCAAAGGATATGCCTTTATCCATTTTTTGCAGCAATTCCACTTTTTGTTTGATGGACGTCGAAACATGTTTTCGCTTTGTAGATCCTTTGATAGCTCCAGAATCGGATATTCTTTTTGACATAATCGAATGTTCAAGCTTACTTTTATAAATTGCTCTAACAGTCTGCAAAAAATAATAAGCCTTATCCAATTAGAAGATTATGGAACAACGCAATCTGCAACATTAACTGAAATTGATAATTAGATAATTTTAGCTTAGCTTATACTGTCCGTTATACATTAAACGCGCATGCGTTGGCGCATTATGCATATAATTGGTATTATGTGCATGCGTTAACGCATTATGCGTTGACGCATGCGCAGAAAGTTTGTAGCTTTGAGGTCCGGATTATAGATCATTCCGGATTAAAGACTTTTGACTGTATATGTTTAGGAATACGGAAATATCCTTTTCTTAATAAAATCTTTATATATGCTCACATTTGATCAGCAGTATTATTTATAGAGGAAACTTCTGTGCCAACCATCGGCAACTTTTTTGGGCTGAGGGTTAAAATCAACCAAAACATATTCGAGTCAGTGGTATTTGCATTTTAAGTCTTTTTTGCTGAATAATAACATTTTTATTGAAAAAATAATTACAATACAATATGCTTTTACCTTTAAACATAAAATTAAATTTCTAATTGTTATATAAAAAACATAATTGAACAAACCTTATTTTTCCCTTCAATGTCAATGGCTTCCTTGGTGCTGAACTTGTGACATCAGATTAGTCAAGTCTGGCTTATAGTTATAGTCTTGTTAAAATACAAGGATCAGAATTTTCGGTAAAGCTGCTCCTGTTCTTACTTAAAATAAATTTCACGTGCAAAATTGGCTCGCATTTATAAGTTGAACTGAATGCAGATAAAATAGCAAAGCCAATTTTTTAGAATTATGGATTATGGACTGACACTGCCAAACTTATGATTTCTTCTTGAAATTGTTTTACAGGTTTATTTAAACAATAAAAATGCATGTTCATTACTGTAACTGCAATCAAACACAAATATTATTGCTCTTATTTATTTTTCGGTTTATTTTTTTATGTATTCTTCCAGGGTTCGTTCTGCATTTGTGTTTTTTAACTTATTTTAAAATATTATACTTTATTTTGGAACTCGAGTGGGTCACTTTATGACCCATGGGTCATAAGTTGCTAAGTCCTGTTCTATGCCAATAGTCCTGGATTTGAGTCACAAATAAGGCATAAATACCTGTATTTGTGGTGGCCATATGCCATACACCATTTGAAGTTCCACCAGCAGGCGATCTGTAAAATGGATGAACACTGGTAGTTCTGTCTGGAGTTCAAATCTGGGTGAACGTGCTGGCCGCATGGTTGTTTTCGTGGTTTCCTCCATATGTAGCATGTAGATGAGCCAGTTTAACCTTAGAAAGTCCTCCACGAAAGCATCCTTCCCTCGAGTGCTTTGTCATAATCAAATAAATCAAACAAAATCAAACCGTACCTCATTTGTAGATGCAGCACTTGTTTACATTCTGTCATGTATTCTCAGCTATGTTACATTTGTTACTGAAAAAGTAAAATTGCTAATAAGCTCAAGAAATGGCAAACTGTATAGAATGTAAAATAATTTTCTTCAAACTTTTGCTGAAAATTATACACTTTACAAGACTTACCTGACCTTGAAGTATATTAAAAAAAAAAGAAAGAAACTGATTTTTCTTGCATTAATGGGTATTGCGACTTCTTTTTGAAGTAGCTAAGAACCTTCTAAGCAATTTGACTGAAGATCACTTTATAGTGAATCATTAAGATTATTAAATTAAATTTGGAAAATGGAATTGATTTTTCTGAAGTAAAACATTCAGAGGCGTAGCTAAGGTTTTCAGCGCCCAGGGACAGCTAAAGATTTTGCGCCCCTTTCTGTGTTCGAAGAATGGAAAACATTTCATTTTGAAATGTGTATCGTCAATTTGGCGCCCCCTGGTTGCTGCGCCTGGGGACGGATGTCCCCCTTGCCCCACTCTAGCTACACCATTGAAAACTTTCAATATCTAATTCATTGCTCTAAATTAATAATAATAAATGTTCCATTTTCCTCAAAATATAACAATTCTACACTCAAGATATTTGAAATTATAGATATAATAACATTTTAAAAATTAAAACTAAATGTCTGAAGTTGTAAAGCACTGGTATTTCATCCTTAATTTCATTCCCGACGGCTAAATGGGTTAAATGTATGAAGTGTTAATATTTTTTCTCATGTGTAATGTCAACAATAGTTAGTTTACTTACAGTGTTATGTATGAAGTATCTTATTTGTTGTTGTTGCTTATGCTCACTTGTCTTATTTAGCCATATGAAAAGCCACTGTGTACTTTGCCATAATCCTAAGCTTAAATTGTGCCGAAGTCCGGCTTCAGTGCTTCTTAGTTTTGGGGATAAATCATAATTCTAGCCAGAGCTCAGCAAAGACCTGAATAAGAACACTCTGGCACGTCTTTAATATAACTGAACAATTTCAACAGAAATATGATCTCGAAAGTTTTAGGTTTAATAATAAAATTATATCAAAAGTTGGTTCGAACTTCTGAATGCGGGCTTCTATTTCCTTGGGAAACAAACCTTTGGATGGAGGTCGAGACTTTTAAGGAAAGAAAAGCCCCCACCGACATTCAAAGGCCTTTTTCTCCAGAAAGTACAATGAATTTATGACAGTAGATAAATTTTAAGTTCCAACACTTGTTTCTCCTGGCGAAAAAGAGCACTTGCAGACCTTTTGGAACAATGTAACCCAAGACGGGTCATGAAAATTGTCGTTTATTACCTTTTTTCAACTAGCCCTCTGATTCAGTGAAAATTTGTTCCCCTGTCATATTCTGTTTGACAGCTAGAATTATACTGAGAGGACATCGTGGTCAGAAATGTTAGGCACTTCTCTTTTTGTTTTCACAGCTGCAGGCCATCTGTTAAAATTTTCACCATATCCTCTTACTATTTATAGCATTCTCTTTATTTTCATTAGCAATGCTTCAAGCATATGAATGTTTTTCACTGCTGTGCTGGAAAAAGAATGGTTTTTATTTCTGTCGTTTGAAGGTAGTACATTATGTTCAGAGCTTAAACTGGAGACCGGTTGAGAAATTTCATATTTTTTGCCTAAAAATGCAATTCCAGCCAAAACCCCAAATAAATCAGGTTCTAGTACTTTATTTTAATATTTAATTATTTACCGTTTATTTAATAACTTATTATATTTTTATTTATCTCTTTCCATTTTATTAAATTTTAATAATTATTTTTTTAATTATTAATTATTTTACTAGTAATTTTATTTATTTATTTTTGTTCTTTTTTCCTGGCAGTCTTCCACAGAGCTCTGGCAGTTCTAATTTTAGAAATGAAGCCCTACTGTAATCAGATAAAACAACTTAGTGAAATTTAAAATGAGGGTGAAACTTGAAACATTAGGGAAAACAAAATTTTAATTAAGTTATTTAGTAGTCTACAGTCTTTGAGAAATAAAGAACTAAACATCTGTTTTAGATTTTTAATAATTTGTCAATATTTATTAGTACTGCTTTTAAGATTTTGATAGTATTCTATCCAAACAGTTTTCAGTAGATTTAGGAAACTTATGATGATTTTCACTGAAGTCAGATTCGTTTAAAATACTCAGAACAGTAAGTGGTCTTAAATCTATGCTAATAAAATTTTCTGTTTTTTTTTTTTTTTTTTTTTTTCATTCATTTTATATGATGTATTTTTATATTCCCTCTTCTTTCTACAAAATTCATGTTTATCATAAAAACAAAATATAATGGTTCTTAAAAGAAACATTTCGTAGATTGTTATTCTTTTGCAAATCTGATAGAAAGGTAACAAAATTAAACTATTCTTAATCTGAAGAATTCTGTCCTAATCAGTTTGATATCATCTGCTACTACAGACGCCTGCTTTATTTTAACTGCAACTATATTTTTAAAAGTGTAAAATAGCGTCTGTCATTTTCAGGGGCGTAGCTAGAGTTTCCAGCGCCCGGGGACAACTGAAGAATTTGCGCCCGTTTCTATGTGCCAAGAATGGAAAAAAATTCATTAAAAAGTTCCGTAGCATCCATTTGACGCCCCTTGGATGCTGCGCCCGGGGACAGATGTCCCCCCTTGCCCCACCCTAGCTACGCCACTGGTCATTTGACAATTTTGTTTTCATGCAAAATGGCGCTTTTAAAGAAGCAATGAACGGAAGGCTATGTTTTTACGCTTTTCGAAGAAAATTATTCGTATTTAGTAATTAAAAAATACTGTGAAAGCCATGCTTTTTCGGTTTCTAAAGCAACGATACATAATATTGTCAATAAGAAAGGTAAAAACGTAGAACCTTGGCTTCAAAGAGAAAAATTGTTCAAAATACAATCCAAGGAACAAACAAAATGTTGCAAAGGGTAAGTAAGAACTTTATTGTTAAAATAAAATCTTCGAATTCAAAAGACAATTGCATAATCATTAAAATACTCAGTTTCAATTGTAAATAAGGTAATTAATGCTGATTTGAATCTTAAAAAGGCGAAAAAACATAATGTGCATCGTCTTTCTCCACGACATATCGCCGAAAGAAAAATGTGCTGCAGAATTCTCCATGAGAAGCAGTTTCGGACAAAAAGGGAAAAATGCTGTCACAACAAATGAATTTTGGGTCTATTTAAGTGACTGCAGTAAAATCAGATCCAGTTATTATCATCAAAGAAGAGAAAAAAATCTTAGAACACGGTTCAAAGAATACAAAGAAAGTTTTTCAAAAGAATTTATGATTGTTGCTGATTTTTGATATAACGACAAATAAAAGTTAGAGAATGCAGAAAACTAAGGTCAACTCCACATGTTATCAAGATCATACTTTATTCCCAATTTTCAAATACGAAATACGTTTTAACCATCAATCTGTAGAACTGCATCAAGACAAAGCAAGTAGCCGCACGTCAAGATCCACTCTTAATTTCCAAGTAAAAATGGAACAAGAAACGTTTATCAAAGCCATAATCCTTTACTCATATACCTACTAAATCGATGTATCATTCGCGGATTTTGGGTCTTTTCGGCTTTTGGGAAGCGGATTGCCCTGGAACCGCCCTTAGAGTTTGGAAAGCTGTTCAAGAGGAATGGGATAAAATACTTCTTCCGCTGCTAAAAAAATGCTTTTTTGTCTGGGAAATTACGGTGTAAGAAAAAGTGAAGAATAAGAGTTACCAAATGGATTATTTAAAACGCAAAAATGTTAGGTAAAATGTTTCTGCAAATACAATGAAAATTGTCTGCAAAATGTACGAACAGCCTTAGTATCCTTTGGATGGTATTAATATTTAAATCTTTATCATGAGAATTATCAGATATTTTTATTAATTATCTTGCTTTAAAAATAATATACTCTCTTATTTTCAGTAATTGTCTTGAAATTGTTGTCTAATTATTCAAAATATTACATTAAGTTATGTAATAAATAAGTAAATACATAACTCTTTGAATATTTAGTACTCTGAAAAAAGTATAAGGGCATTTTTACATGCTCTTGCTTCAGTTTTCAATCTAATTTTCACCTGTGATATTGAAAGAATGCCTTTATTTTAATTTTCTGTTAAACGTTACTTCTTCTCATCACATGCTCTTTATCATTTTAGACTTTTATGATTATTAGCAAAGGAAAAGATGTATTCCGGTTCAGTGCTACCAACAGTCTGTTCATTCTGTCCCCATTCAACCCTCTGCGTCGTGTTGCCATCTACATCCTTATTCATCCTGCCTTCAGCTTTCTAGTCATCGTTACTATTCTTGTAAATTGTGTGCTCATGACAATGCCTAGTAATGAAAGTATTGAAAGTTCAGAGTAAGTATGCAGAGAATTTAATTTATATACAGAATAACGAAAATATTTAGAATTGTTTGTATTTAGGTTATGTACAATTAGACATATTTTCAGTACATTAAATATGAGCCAGTTTTCTTTTGAAAGTCCTTCATGAGGTAGCTCTCCTCCTTGGCAAACAGATGTCATGTATTTTGCAATATTTAATTGTTGTTGTTATTAACGCTCACTTGTCTGACCTTTAGTCAGTCTAAACCCACGAAATTCCTCCTAGCAACGACTGCAAGAATACGCCTGTCGTCGGCAACAGCCTTATGCCCCATACAGATGAGAGTGCGATTTAACTCAATTCCGCCCCAAATTTTGATGGAAATGATCCCCCCCGGGGGGGAAGACGGTTCCGAAGGTTTCCCACCCCTCTTTCCCTACTACCAACTTCTCGAGAAAGCTTTCGGCTTGCCGCATATTTAGAGTACCCCCTGCCGTACGAACACTATACATTTACAAACATCCACGCCTTCTCCGGGATTCGAACCCAAGCCCTTCGGCACAGCAATCAGCGAAGCTAGCAATATTGAAGTAAAAAAGCTTAAATTTGTGTAGAACATGACACCTAACAGAACATTTCTTCTATCAAAAACAGTTCTGCGGAGCTTGTGCAGGATTACCTGATAATTCTAAGCAACAAAAAAATAATAATAATAATAAATAAATAAATAAAAATAATAATAATAAATAAATCTGAAAGGTTTCAAATTTTAAATTACGTCCAAAGGTGTTTTTTTTTTTTTTTTTTTTTTTTAAACGTTGTGTTACATTTATTTATCAAATATCATGTTCTTTGCACTTAAACCTTAAAATTCAGTTCAACTGCAATGTCGCAAAATAATTTTAAAATGAGCCTATCTTTAGAATTTCCGATAAACAGTTCCGCGCGCTGAAGATAAAAACGTCCCCCCCCCCGTAAAGTGTTACCATTGCTTGCTTTTAAATCGTTGAGTTTGTTAATCAAAAATTTTTTAATGTTTTATAAAATATGAAATCGATAATAAAACAAATTTCACATTTCAAATTTGGGCTTTCAGATGCCAATATTCGCAGTAGGATTACGTAATTCAAAATTAGATAGCTCTAGGTACCGTTGTTTTATCATAGTGCGAGAAACGCACATACATTTATGCAGATTCTTCATTATTTAACTGCTTCAAATATAATACAGGGCGATAGTATTTGGTGGCAACGATCTGAAAAGTGATTCGCCGTTTATAGGGTTCCGACGCAAAATCACAAAAAGTAAACAATAGTCCTTCAAGGATAAAGCCCCTTTGGATTAAAAAGTAGTTTGGTCCTTTTTATACAAAATATGTACAGTGAAACATTCTTAAGATAATCATTCACAGTTCCAACAGTTTTAGTCTTTTATGAAAGTGTTCACCTTAGAAATCATGGCCATCAATCGTGTTGTTCAGTATCATTATTTAACTGCAGTGGGCGTGTCTAAGACAATGAGCTAAAATTCTAGAGAGCTTAGATCTGCCTCTAGACAACTTCGATGGGTCATCTTAGAGAGGCTTAGTACTAATGTTTCCTTATGATTATATACCGGTAACTTTGACAGAGGAGCATCGGACAGATAATTTCTAATATTTCCAGTATTCAAATATGATTAGTTTAATATTAAATTAATATTTATATAGGCTTCAAAATCAAACATTAGTAATCTGTCTTTTCATTATTTATGTGCTTCTAGATGTCATGATAGTTTCCAGTATGGGCACTAAGGAGATTCCGGAAGCATAACTGGCCCGAGGAGCAGTAATATGGCATTACAAAGAAAGTGGGCAATAAAAATAGGCATAAAGTATTTGTTTGTCTAAATGCTTTTGAAACAAACTTTTAAAACATTCACTAAGTTTCGCAAATGATTATGTGGCTATATAATATAGGAATAGCTTTATGATACGATTTATGATATGATTATCTGGTCAAAACTATGGCCACAAATAATTACTAATAGATGTACTTGTTGGCGTGATATTAGGGTAGCCAGATGCTATAATTTGGGCCTGGGTTTGACAGCCAGAAGTTATGGATATTTGTAAGCGTATAGTGTCTTCCTGGCATAAAGCCATTTAAAGTACTTTCCAAATAGTGGAA
The DNA here is from genome assembly GCF_044657685.1 of Stegodyphus dumicola. Taxonomy (NCBI): domain Eukaryota; kingdom Metazoa; phylum Arthropoda; class Arachnida; order Araneae; family Eresidae; genus Stegodyphus; species Stegodyphus dumicola. Next base: position 221,491,997 of record NC_140773.1, on the reverse strand, counting down.
AAGCAGGAAGAGTGAAAGATGTTTGAATCCCTGTCTGGTGAATTTTCCTTCAAAACTGGGACCAACTAGATAGATTTATTCTGTCACCTATAATTTGCAAAAGGCCTAAACCGACAACAGGCACAATACTTGCACTTTTGACCATGATAAAATTTGTGGGCTTTATTTGATGCTACACTGTTAGACAAGTGAGATTAGTAACAGTAATATAGGGGTATCCAATGTGCGCAAGTGACAAATTCTTCTGTATGTACTGCTGCGTATGCTATGGTGAAAATCTGCCTTTGGTTCGAAAGATCAACACTAATGTTTGTGAAAATTGCAGCACCATGAAGTAATTAAGCATATTGAATCAAACTTACAGGAAATGTAAAGTGAGGTAAGCCATGCAAATGATTAGAATTACAAAGCGATTAGGCATGCGCAGGATGAGAACCGGCAGCTTGTTCCATGTATATAAAGGCCTGTAAAGGTGCGTTGAAATCTGTTTATTGCCCTCTCTCTGCGGTGAACGTTTAATTAGGTGTCAATATGCCTCGTCAACAGCGGTGGGTGCCAACAACTAACAGAGTTCGAACGAGGCCGCGTCGTCATTATGCGAGAAGGTGGACATTCTTAGTGAGCAATCTCTGCCCGCACGCAGTGGGGCGCGACACAGCACAGCGGCACGGTACGGCAAGACACACACCTAGTCTGCATGGCTGTGATGGATCGTACAGCGTCCTGTCGTGTGTTAGCACAAAGTTTGGAGCACGGCTGTAGGTGTTGTGTTGTCTAGCTCCATGGTTTGTCGCCGTCTGCTACAGCATGAACTGCGTGCAAGGGTTTATGTACGCAGGATTCCCTGTAGCTGACTCCTGTAACGGACTCCTCCGACTTGAATGGGCACGGCAACACAGTGCTGTGGTAACAAGCTGTTTTTTCGGATGAATCTCGCTACAATCTAGAGTACAATGATAGAAGAGTACGCGTCAAACGTTACGTTTGCTTCCACAGTGTGTTATCCAGCGTGATACTGCTCAAACGCCTGGCATCATGGAGAGAGCTTTTGGGTATAATCGTTGATCCCATCTAGTGCAGATTGCGGGCAATCTCAACAATGTTCGCTGCATAAGTTGTGGAGCCATAGGTCCTTGCCATTCTTCGACGCATTCCCGACGCTGTATTTCGGCAGGATAGTATCCGTGCACATGTTTCTCTGACTGCTCAAGCCTTCTTTAGAGCACAATAGGCTTCGCTTCTTCTATGGCCTGCTTATTCCGCGTATATGTCGTGCATTGAGCATGTTTGGGATTAAATCGGTCGGCGGCTTGCTCATACTGCTGGTGGGGCACACACTAGACTGAACCTTTCGTCAGTCGAAGCCATACGGAATGTCATTCCCCAGGATTGAGTCCTGATTTCTGACATTCGTTTTGTTTTTTGTCTTGTAAATTTGATCGTTTATTTGTACCACTATCAGTAAAATGTGAAATAAATTTCATTCTTTTCCGATAATTCCTTCAGGGTGTTGCTTTTATCACAAACATTAGTGTATAAATGCTTTTTTAGTGGATACATATTGTTTGAATTATTATATAATGTTTAGGAATTAATATCTATATGATTCCTCTAAGTCAGCAATCAGAAATTAGTGTTGCATTATTTGTAAAAATATTTTATGTTTAGATCATTGTTAACACTGAATATGATTTCTCCTTACTAAGCATGTATTGTTATGGTTTTATGTTACAGTATTATCTTCAAATGCGCAAATGAATCTGCAGAGTTTAATGAAAACAAAATAATAATAAATTTAATTGATTTTTCTTATCTAATCCTGATAATAACTAGTTAAATCGTAACAATGGTTACCATCAATCATTAACCATTTTTAATGATATGATGTTCTATAAATACAAATTTGGATTTAAGTAAATACTGAAATACAATTATTAGCGCAAAGGGCCGTTAGAGTCCGAAAGGCTATTAGGTTCAAAACGACATTTTACGTCGTTTCACTTTCTGCGTTGGTTCACTTTAAACTGTTGCTACCAAATATTATCGCCATGTATTATATTTAATGAAGCTAAATAATGAAGAATCTCAGATGAATTAATATATGTATGTTTCTCGCAGTGTGAAAAACAACGGTACCTACAGCCATCCAAGTTTGAATAACGTAGTCCTCAAACCGAACATGGACACCTAGAAGCCCGAATTTTGAAATTCGAATTTGTTTTATTACCTATTTCGAATTTGATAAAACTTTAACGAAATTTTTATTAACAGACTCAGCTATTTCAAAGCGAGCAATGTACGAAAAAAAAAAATATCTCCAGCGAGCGAGACTGTGTATCGGAAGCTCTAAAGATATGCTGTTTTCAATATTTCGTGATATTGCTGTTGAATTGAGCTTTATGTGTTTAAGTGCGAAGAATCTGCTATTTAATAAATAAAGGGAACACACAAAACGTAAAAAAAGGTCCGTAATATAAAAATCTGCAAACTTTCAGTTTTTTTTTTTTTTTTTTTTTGTTAGTTATTTAAATTTTCTTTTGAAGCCTGAAGAAGTGGTATTATGACAGTTCTGGAATATCTTGCAAAAGGACTTCTAGAATGCTTTTGAAAAATCTCTTCTCATTAAAACAGATAATTTCATAAAAGAATGAAAATGGACAGTCATACCGAAATGAGTGATTTAAGTAGTTTTATAAAATTTTAACATTTATTGATCTGAAAGTTTAACTTAAACGAAACTTCTCCTTCCCAGAGCAAACATCACATCCGAGTACCTTTTAAATACTGGTATAATCTGACTCGTTTTAATGTTGAATAAAGTTTCTAAAACTTTATTCAAATATTAAAGCATCAAAAATTAATTCTTTTTAAAAATGTTTAGAAATCAGTTTAAATGTGATGTTTAATTTTGATATCATGTTTTAATTTTTGCACCAATTTTTTAAGAAAGTTTTCTTGTTTCTTCATTATTAACTTAGAATCACCTTTTTAACCATTATTCTCTCCTTCTTTCAGAACAATATTTACATCAATATACACTGTTGAATCATGCATCAAAGTGGTAGCTAGGGGATTTATACTTGAAAAGTTCACATATCTTCGTGATCCGTGGAATTGGTTGGATTTTATAGTCATTGCCTTAGCGTAAGTTTTACGTTCAACTTCTTATTTTTCATCTTTATATCACACTAGTTCATTTCAATCAATTCAAACTGGGTGTTAAGTTCATTAGTAATTAGAGTCAGAGAATACTGTATCAGGGGAAATAAATTTCTAAATTATGTGTGCACTATTAATTATAATTATTAATAGTTTTAAAATTATTTTGAAAGTAATTGTGAAACTATTTATGTATTAAAATACTTTTATAAATGTGTATTATGAGTATGAAGAGTAATCCTAGGATTCTTCCCACGGCTATGAGATAAAAGGTTTAAAAAAATAGTTATAGATCAAAGCCAGGGAGGAAATATGGCAGATTGACTTACATAATAATGATAAATGATTAAATACACTTTTCAAGCATTATTGCTTTAAAAGCTTCCAGTGTGGTAATCAATTTTATTCTCATTAAAAGATTTGGCAGTATATCATCTTTGATGTGAAATTTTGTATCATTTTGTAGAGACATTAGGTTATTTCAGAGCAGGAAGGATGAAAAATGAGCAATGCCCTCGCCGGACCTCTCAAATATGCGCCGAGCGTACTGACCACTACATCATGAAGGTGGGAGAAATACCTTATATACTCCCCCTTTTAATGGGCGACTGGGGCTTAGGGGACCCAGTCGTCAAATCCTGGTTATGAAGAATCATCATTCACCACCTTTTAGTTCGGGCCCCCACTATAGAGACATTAAGATTTTTCGGAAGCAAGAGAGATTGAAAAAGGAGCAATGCTTTCAAAAAAAAAAAAAAAAAAAAAAAAAATAGTCGTCTTCAGCGACGAGGCTGATTTTCATCTTGATAGCTTAGTTAATTGACAAAGTTTTCGCATTTGGGGTTCAGAAAATCCACGAGGGATTGAGAAACAAATGCATCCACAATGTTTGGTGCAGAGAGAGGTACACATGAATTTTCTCATTTCCATGTGGACCGCTGCAGTAGAAATAGAAAGAAGACAAAGAGAAAGGTATAAAATTATTTTGAAATTATTAAATTATATTTGTCTACTTCTAACTTACAAGATTTTAAAATGACAGAATTACGTAGCTCACAGATTTGTGATCTTTAGTTTTTTCCATTATTAACATAATTTACAAATTGGCTACCGTAAATTTCCTTAGCCAGCAGGTGTCTGAAAGTGATATGCAAGAATCTCCATCAATCGGGAGAAAAATTGTTGTTATAGCACACCTGCTTTTTTTTTCTTAGAAGTGCAGTATTATATTCTCCACTTTTAAGGTTTTGCACGAGGAAAAACATTCTGGTGGTCTGGATGTCCTGAGACTGAAAGTAGGAATTTCCTCTTTGTGCTGTGTAACATTCGATACCATTTTGGGAGCTATTCAAGTTAAGAAAATATTACAGTTTTCGGTAATTTGAATTAAAAAAATCCACTATGAGCACCATTAATAAAAATGTAAAACAAAGCCTGAAATGTTATTAGAAAACTGCGCACTAAAGAAAATGCTATCATTATAATGTTTAAACAGAGGCAAAAATAAGGTTATGCGAAAAGTAAAAAAATAAGTTATTAATGGCTGCATTTTTATTCACACGCAGTTTTCTGTCAATTATAAAGGTTTCCTTTATGCGATTGTATCAGTTTTCAGTTACCTCAATCTTGATTTAAAAGGTATTTTATTTTGCAGTCATATTATAAGGTATTTTCTTCCTCCTTTCCGCATGCTTAGTTGTGAACTGGAAGTACGCACGACACGTATTCGTTAGCTCCTGAGTTCGAATTCTGGCGAAGGCATTGAACATATTTCACGTTCCTGCATCGATATAATCTAATGGTTTTCAAGAGCGGCGCTCGAACTAAAAGGTGGTTGTCGATGATTTGTCACCAACAAGATTAGTCGCCCTTTAAAAGGGGATAAGGTATTTTCCACCTCTTCTCCGCGGGCTTTTGTGGTGCAAGTGGGTAACACTCCTGACGCGTAATCGCAATGTCCGGAGTTCGAATCATGGCAAGGGCATTGCTCATTTTTAATGTTCTAACATCGAAATAACCTAATGACTCTATAGTATTATAGAAATTTGAAAGGAAGAGGGAACTGAAGTCTCCGTTCTTCATCAAACTTCTGTTCTGATAGATCATTAGTGGTCAGTTCTATCTGTAACAGTCACGTGGTAGTATGCTTTCTCGAGTCGCTATCTATTAGCACCAATGAAAAGTGCAGCAACGCACGAGTTTCATTTGCCTTTGAAGATGGTAATGATCTTAAGATTCAATCCTGGATCTGTTTCATGCGAGTCGAATTCTTTACCACTAGCGAAAATGAAATTTTGTTCGCTAGGTTCAAGAATTCCGACTCTTTCAAATTTGTGAACATTGAGTGGCTGTCGACATCGCTACACACTCCCCTCTCAAGCATTTTTGATGCGATATGAGAAGAAGCTCGGTGTGTGGTTACGAGCCCATTGCATTGATGAGATTATCTTAAGTGACGAAATCACGTAATCAGGTTCCTGGAACACATTCCTACCCTGTGTTTAGCGACGTAAGATGGTGTGCATATCATTAATTTTGCATAGCATATCATGAGAGTCCTACAAATACAGTAAAAAAAGTCCTAAATGTACCTAATGAATGTTGTAGATAGCAATAATGGTATGTGAGGTGTTGAAGCAATTATAGCGCTGAGCTGTAGAAGTAAGATGAGCAATTTATCTCAGAAATATTTGAAAAATGAAACAAATTTGGTATTGTATAAAACATAGCTGATTCGTGAAACAGTAAGATGATAGCTGCAACTGGATGCTGTGGGAAAATGCACTTCGCCGAAGAGTCAGTTACTTCTGGAGCGAGAGCCTCTGCCTTCGGTGTCGTCTATCTAACTGAGCTGGATTCACATTGTGGGAGTGCTAAGTGCGAAGAGAAAGTGCGGCGCAAACAAACGTTATTGGCAGGCATAAGATGGGGGCGGGGTTCAGAGCCATACTTTTAGAGGGTTGGTCGAGCCGAAACGGGGGTAGGGGTTTACTAAGTCTCATACATATCTACTGCTAGGGATTACTAATTCTTTCTAAGTAAAAGCATTAAATTTAAATACATATCCAATAATAAGAAATTACAATTAAAAAGAAAGCTTTTAAGACATATTATGAAACTAAATTCCCTGAGATGTTAAATAAAGTAAAATTTAAGTAAAATTCAGCATAAACATCAGTTTAATGCCCTCAAAAGTGCTCCTGGCCGTCTGGCGTTATTAATTGCGTTATAATTATAGCTAAGTAATGGAATGCTTTCATTCTTAATCTTTTGGATGTTCTTAAAGAATTTTCTGGCAATTTTGGCCATGAATTTTTTAATTTCTAGAGCTTTAAGTTCATTGTGAATGTCTGTATTTCTAATAAACCAGTGACTCTTGGTTATCTGCCTAAGGGTTAACATTCTGTAAGACTTGCAATTTTTTCATATGTACTGTACTGGCCAAGCCCCAAAACAGGACATGCATAGGTTCCATAACATCGCTTTGTAAAGGAGCAATTTATTGTCTAGAGATAAAACCGAGTTCCGAGAAATTAAGGGGGTAAGCTTTTGTTTAGCAGCTTGGAACTTGTTAATTACTTGTGTAGTGTGGATCCTCAATGTTAAGCTCCTATCCAACGTAACACCTAGGTATTTTACTTGCGTAGCCCACGGAATGACTGTATCATATATATTAATACAGTGATCGATCTTTCTTTTTCTTGTGAATAAAACTGCAACTGATTTATCAACATTTATCTTCCATTTTTTAAGCCAGGTTTCAAGTGCGTGTATATGTATTTGTAATGCTTGGTTTAGGGATGCATTTTTTGCAAGGATCGCCGTGTCGTCAGCATACGTGGTTGTCAGCATACATGGTACAGCAAGAGTAGTGTATGGGGTATGTGGCATGTCATTTGCATATAATAGAAAGTAAATAGGACCTGTAAGAGACCCCTGAGGGACCCCTGCAAGTATATTTCTCTGAGTAGAATATATATTTTTATAGCGAACGACAAAGTGCCTCTCATAGAGATAAGATTTAGTGATGTTTATGATGTACTCCGAGAAACCCAGGGAAATGAGTTTGTAAAGTAAACCGTCTAGCCAAACACGGTCTAATGCCTTCGATATATCGAGAAAAAGAGCTCCAGTGCTCTCTTTTTCTTTGAAACCTTCAGCGATGAACTCTGTCACTCTGTACAACTGGTGCACTGTAGAATGCTTTCGTCTAAATCCGTATTGTTGCGGTATTAGAATCTTGTTAATATTGATGTGTTCCAGGATGCGGTCTTAAATGATCGCTTCAGATATTTTGCTCAATGTGGATAGCAAACTCGCAGGTCTGTAGGAGGTTGGGTCATTAACTGGCTTAGATAGCTTCTGAATTGGCACTACCACGGCAGTTTTCCAGCTCTTTTGGAAGTAACCAAGTGTTAAGATCAAGTTTGTAATTCTAGTAAATTTGAAGAGCATCACGTGACCCATTTCGCGTATCATTTTGTTGCTCACTCCATTGATTCCAGGGCTTTTTTTTTTTTTTTTTTTTTTTCTTTTCTCGAAATATCGAATTACTTCAGACGGCTTAGCTAGACGAATGTTGTCTGTGTGTGGCTGCGAAAAATATATATTGTTCGTGTAACTAACTGTGCGTTCTGTGTCTGGGTCTGAAATGTTGTTAATGCCAAACTGAGTAGCCTAGTTATCAGCTAGTGACTCAGCTCCCGTTTGGGCCGTTAAGGGGCGCAATATTAGTGTAGCACCTTTTATATTTGGACACTGCTTTCCAGATAGAATTATCCTCATTTGAAAGGCTTTCGAAATATCTAAACCACTCGTTTTGTGCATGAAGGTTGGTGTATTGCCTGACTTACTGATGCAAGTCATTCATAATTCTTTTATCCAATGGGCAGCGACTTTTCTGCCATCTTTTCCTTGCACGATTTCTCTCTTTAACTAATTTTCTGATTTCAGGATCTCTTGCTCTCTGTTCTAATGGGACGTCTTTGCTATTATTTTTAATGCATTTTTGAGAGAATTGATGAAATCTACTATTGCATCTAACTCATCCGCACTCTCTGCCGTTGGTAAAGTGTACTGCGTGTTGTTTAAAGCTTTGGTATAATTTACCCAGTTAGTAACAAGGGCTCTTTTGTGTGGTATGCTGTAACCACTGATGTTAACTTTTATAATTACGGGATTGTGATCAGATGACAATTCACATAAGCACTCAGTTTTAGTGGGAGCATTGATATTCTTTAGTAGGAAGAAGTCAATGATACTTGTATTATCAGGGTTATAGCGTGTTGGGTGCGCCGAAGCTGCAATTTTAAAGTTGGCCTTATTGGCGAAATTGTTTACTATGTATCCGTATTTGCTACATTTATTGCAGTTCCAGTTTCTGTGTTGTGCATTAAAGTCTCCACGGTAATAATACGTGTTTTTAACTTGGATATAGCCTCTAAATCTGCAAAAACATCCTTTTGTGCTCTTGCTGCGGGTAGATAGATGGAGACGAAAGTAATTGTTCTATGAGTGTGTGGTATGATTGTGATAGCTTAGTGCCTCAATGGCCGAAAGCTGTGGTAATGTAGTTTCGAAGTGCGCGATGGAACGCTTGATTAAAAACATAATTTCACCAGAAATTCCGCCAGGTCTCCTTGGTCTGTCAATTCTATAACTCTTGTAGTTGCAGATTCTGAGACTTTGTTGTGGGCTAAGCATGATTTCTTGTAGGAAAATAATATCTGGTGAGTACTCCTTTACAAAATCCCTAGTTTATTAAATTTAGCGGACTAGCCACCTGCGTTCCATGTAACTTTTGAGATATTTTCCACAGAATTAATTGCACTAATCATTAATTTCTGACAACATTTCAAAATATACAAAAAGTTCATCAACATTATCAGTATCAGCGTTTAATTTTGGGACATATTTCTTAAATATCTGAGTCATTTTGCTGATGTTATGTCCAAATATTCCATGGATTTCTTTTAAACATTTAAAAAATTCAAATATCTCAGAATTACTAGAATTTTTTAAGTTAGCATTAAAGAGGTTATCATTTTGTTTATTATTCATATTTGCATTTTTATTAACAAGCTGGGGAAATTTAGCATTTGAGGGATTTTTGGGACTTTTGTCTTCTACCTTATCATCAGTTTGTTCATAAGAGTTCGACCGCATTGCCTGTGCGAAGCTAAGTCCAGGTTTGACTGTACTTTTCTTTTTGTTTGAAGGTTTATTTTTTGAGAATGCAGGGCACCCACAATAGGACGATGAGTGTTTTCCAGAGCAGTTTACACACTTCGGTTCTTCTGTTCTGCCCTTAATCGGGCATTCTGAGGATCTATGATTTTTCGCACACTTGACACAGCGCGGCTGAAAACAGCAATTTTCCGACGAGTGATGCCACTTTTGGCAGTTGCGGCACTGCGGGATTTGATTTTTTGAAACATATTTTTCCAAGGATACAATATAGAGCATTAAGTCCTTTAGTTGGAAAATATATTCTATGTTAGCGGTTTGCATCAGCGTAATACGAAATAGAGGCATTGGCGCTCTTGTGCGATGTTTAGTGAGTTGTGCTACTTTCTGCACTGTAAATCTTCTATCTGTTTTTGCCTGGGCAATTTCTTGCTTATCTGAGCTCGAAGGTAGCCCTCTCAAAACTACCTTTATTGGGCGCTTTTATTTTTTATTTACAATGTAGTGTTCTACAGCTTTTTCCTTGAAGAGGGTAGTTGAAATCCTGTGATCGTCAGTTGTCTGCGGGAATATTTTGAGAAACCCTCCGTTTATTTTACCTAGATATTTTGCTTTAATTTGAGCAGCAAGCTGCTTTAAAAATTCGCCAAATTTTCGTTGTCCAGGACTGACCATGATTGGTGGACCGTTAAAAATTTGGGGGGCAGTAATATTGTGCTGAATTTCCTCATCCTGAGGTGCATTGCCAGTACTATCAGAAATTTCAACATCATTTTCGCTATCTTTTAAAACAGAAAATTTATTTTGCACATCAATAATATTTTTAGATTTTTCAACTTTTAACTGTTTTGCCTTTTTATTCGGCATTCTAAATCCCTCACTATCAACTGCATCAATAGAGCCTTCAACATTTGATTTACGTTTAACAGTTTTACTATTAGGGTTAGCATTAATTTTCTCCTTATTCCTAGCAGAGATATTAAGGTTAAGAATACCTGCCGTAATAGCCAAACCGCACTTAACTCGTAAAAGATCCGCCTCGGCTTTGAGTTTCTTCATCAGCTTCAGCATGGGTTCCGTAATCGTATCCACATCCGTAACGGGCCTCTGTTGATGATAAGGCTCGTTCGTGTCTGCTTCTTTTGAGCTGGCGGTTATTTAAAGAGTTCTCCACATATCCTAACCTATGGCCGTTGTGGGCTGCTTAAGAACCATATGAATATAGGGACCCATATTATTCTTGATTCTGATGTAGGTGAAAGTTTTAGGAGACAAGTTATAGCCTAAGCCCCAAAAGTCTTATAAGACAGCTTGGCAGTAGCCAAATGGATAATACCATTGAACGGTCATTAATCCCAGTTTCAATTATTGACAGTCAATGGCAATACAGATGTCTCATACAGCCTGTGTGATTGAGTTTTCCCTAGATGTAAGATAAACTATGAATTTTAGAAAGTCCTCCACCTGACGAAATACCAGTCTTAAAGTAGTTAGTTTTTAGTGTAAGGTAATCAAAAAATCTCTTTCTCTTCCTGATCATCAGAAACAGCCTATAATACAGTGCTCTGTATTCAAAAATCAAAGTAACCTCCATCAGCATCCAGCTCTCTTTGGCAAGGTGCGTGGAGCTGTGCAATGCTTTAGTGATAAAACTCGAGGGCCTAGGACACAAAGTGAGTACCTATTTCAGGACTGCCGCATTGTAGAAGGATTTCCCATTGTGGTAATTTATGAGCACTGGATCCGGCGATCAAAGTATCTCTCAGCGTCCTGAATGGTACTCCCTGAGTCCCTGAATGGTACTCCTGGTTATCTTTGCCATGTGTAGTCCCGCTGTGTCACTGAGGACACTTTTGCAATTAAATAATGCTGGCTCTTTCTGCTACAATGCTGCACGTGTACTGCTGCAAATGCAGGTTTTCGGTGATGGTTTGGCCTATTAGTAGTAGCTCATAATACACCGCTTAATGTGTAGCCAACCAGACACATAGCATGACCTTTTGTGAAGGCAGAGATGGCATTAAGCTGTGAGGCATAGGGTCACCTGGTGACAAATGGTAGCTGGACTGTCAGAAATATATTGCACCCACTTTTCATCACTCGTGAGCACTCGAGCAAATATACGTAGGTAACGGTGTTAAATTGATACGATAGATGGGCTTTCGCATGTTGGTCCTTGTTAACTGCCAAGTAATGTGATTGGTGCCTTCTTGCTCAACTTGCACGGTTTCATATGCGGTACAGGTGAAATTCGACTGCTTCCTCGGAAACATGGAAGCTTTCAATAAGTTCACCACACAGGTTTGCTGTACTCGTGTATGGCTGCTTTCAGGGCGTCATTATGCAACATCTTTCGCCGGCCACGGCAAGGTTCATCACAAAGGCTCAGATGTTCTAATCTGAATTTCTAAAACCAATACGTTCGTTTATGCCGTCCTCCTGAAATACCTGACGTATTCAACGACTTGATGTAGCTGCTGGACTTACCTTAAAATCACAAACAAACAATCTTAAACGAACTGCTTCGATGCTTTCACTTGTCCTTGACACTGGATGAGATTGTGATTGCTGTGTATGTGCAAGATATTTAACGCAAAATAATGGTTACACTAACCCTCCATTGCTTTGGCATGAATCACTTTGTTTCCTTTCCATGAGTGTTTCATGAAGTGTTTTCTTAATTTCATTCAACTATATGAGATTGTAATGAATCTCGCTAAATGTTTGCAAAATGATATCTTTTAGCAAAACATTCTGCTTATTCTCTTCTTCATTTTCAAGGAGATTGTTTTAAAATCTATTTTTTATATAAATCTTCCACGTTATTTTTACTATTCCAGTAACTCCAAACAAATTTTCATTTTCTTTCTTCACAACTGCAAGTTAAGTCCTTCCATAAAATGCTTAGATTCCAATGATATATCTTACGTATATTTCTATAGATGCTAAATTATATTATTTTGCTTTTATAAATTAAATAAGTCTGGAAAAAATGCTTAGATTCCAATGATATATCTTACGTATATTTCTATAGATGCTAAATTATATTATTTTGCTTTTATAAATTAAATAAGTCTGGAAAAAATGATTTTGAGCTAATCAAAATTTTTTTCGTAATAATGTTATTGGACAAATTTGTATTTAGAAAATATCAGATCAGGCAAAATGCAAACCATTTGCTGCATTGAGTAAATTATTATATCTTTATAAGATACCTTTTTATTTTGACCAAATTATTAATTCATATTACTGTTATCAAAATTTGTTCACATAAAGTTTAATTTTATTAACTGCAATCTGAATAATAAAAAATTATATTTAGTGTGTTTAGTGAAGCATTGTAGGAATATGTTTTTAATTTTTGTTTGCTTTTGTAAGCTGCTATAAAAATTAATTTTTAAAAATTGGGTCGAATGTGTTTATTAAAATTGCTGTTAAATAAAATTCATTTAAATGTTCTTGCAAAACCATATAATTAATTAGATATGGTTCAGTTCATTTATGCTCAAAATATGTGCACATTCTTTCACTTCATTTCTCCTCGAAACATGTGCATACGAATCAAATTACACATGTTTAAAACTTATTTCTCCCCTCTTCCTATAAATTAAATTCATGGCGATAGGAAATAAAAAAGAGAATATTAAAATCATAAAATGGTTTCATGTAAGCATAAAACTGAAGATTTATAAACTTATTTTAATCTTAAATACATGTATTTTATTGCTTGATTATAGAGGAAACTATAAATGTAATATATGAATTTTTCTTCTTACAGATATGTTACTATGGGTGTAGATTTAGGAAATTTGAGTGCATTAAGAACATTTCGTGTGCTCAGAGCCTTAAAAACTGTAGCTATAATTCCAGGTATGTTAACGGTTATTATTATGAAAGTTAGTTTCTGTAAAGGAGTTTTTTTAGAAAACGAAATGTATTAATTTACTGAGATAATACACTAAATCATGAACTTTCTTTTTCAGTATGTCAGTATGAATCATGCTACCACTTAGCAGGACCATACAGATATAATAATGATACTATCAAAATATTAATTTTTTCATGAATTATGATGCACATTTGTAAATATTTGTGAAAGTAGAGTGCTGAGTATAAAAGATTATTTCAGTGCATTTATATAATTTGCAGTAATGATTTTTTTTTTAAAATCTAGTATTGCAATTAGGTATAGTACTTATAACATGACAGTATCTATTAAGAGAAAAGAGGGTTTCTCCCCTTCTTTTTTGTTTTAATGTTGCTTTTTTTCTTGCTTCGTTACTCATAAATATTACTTTTAAATTAGTATATCATTAAATATATTAATCATATCATTATATGCTCTGCAGCCACATTATTTAACACCAAAAGAAAATGATACTGAACGAGTAATTTTAGACATGCTTTTAATTTACACACAATTTTGGTTAGATGAATATAGATGTTTTATGTTACGCACAGTCTGAAAGCTTATATATTGCAAGAAAGTAAATGTAATGAATAATAGTAAGGCAGTGAGGTAATGTTTAATGTTTTCTATATATTAGACATATTTTATGTATACTAAATTTACTGAAATATTACTATTTTAAGTATGCCCTTTAATGTCAAAGTGGATAAGTCTGCAAATGTGCTGGCTGCATGGTTATTACTGTAATTTTTACCATATATGATACAATTACTTAATGAAATAAAATAATAAAATCAAAGGAAGTGAAGTATTGAATCCAGTGAAATAAAAAGTAATATAATGAAATCACTTTTCTTTAGAAAATCTTCCACAAAGGCATATCCCTCTAAGCGCGGAAATCTCTCTAGCTTTGCTGTATTTGATTGCTCAGAACAACGTAAAATTTAAAAGAGTACTAGATGTCAATTTATGAATTTTATTTACGACTTTAAGAGAGATAAATATGGCAACTGTTTAAAATTATTGAACATCATCAATCTGTAAAATGTATTCACTGTTTACAATGTAATTTATTTTTATATTAATTTTATAAGATTATCTATGTTGAGTCCAATGTCACAATTTCATTAATAAAATGTTTAAATTTTCTATTTGGTGTAATATCTCCTTCAATCATACATTATATTTTTAAAAATCAATCCTTTTCTCTTCCTGCCAAAAGCAGTTCAAATGAGGGACTATTTTTTGATACTCTTCTGATAATGGGGCAGCAATTATTGTCATGTTGTCAGCCATGTCACCAATTATGTTGGTTGATATACAGCCTGAAAATGGCAGCAATTATTGCCATATTGTCAGCCATGTCACCAATTATATTGGTTGGTTGATATACAGCCTGAAAATGACAGCAAATATTACCATGTAATCAATTATTTTGGCTGAAATACAGCCTGAAGTAACAATTGCAGTCCTAAGAATTTAAAATTTAATGAAAAAAGTAATATCAAATTTTCAAAACCGTAGTGATACATTTAAAACATTTGCTGCTCAAAATTAGTGTATTAATATTTAAGAAAAATATAAGAAGCGAATCAATTTGAAGGAAATAATATTGTTGCAAAATGCCCAGCTGTAGTAAGATAGCTTCCCTGCAAAGCGGGTTTAGGGTTTTCAGATATGGCAAGGAAAGACAGTTTCCAGATTTGGCGCTAAAATCGACGATATGCTATTATACTTACCGGCTTTCCCGAGAATGCTCTCGAAGACAGATCAAAAGCTATAAATACCCTGCCTGTATGAGGAGTAGTAGTTTGTCGTGAAGAGTATCTTGAATAGTAATGTTCAGTAGCAGTATCTTGAGTTCAGAGATTAGCTCGAGAGCGATCAAACGAGTCGGACGGAAGCTCTACTTTAGTGCTTTGCTGTGAAGCTGTCTTCACCGTTATAGCCTGAAGGGGTGCTTACGGAAAATCCCGTCGACCATTTTTGCCTATTAAAGAAGAGATGCCAAAAATGGAAAAGTCTTCATCAAACACGCTGGGTTTGGTGTAACCTTGATTCAACGTGTTAATTATTATTGGGTAAAGACTCCTTTTTTCCCTCTATCACGCATTTTTGAAAAAAAAAAATGATTAAAATTTGGAACCTGCCTACTACAGAAAAGTACTGATTTTTTATTATTATTTGAGGCGAAAAAAAATGTATTTCGCGAGACATTCTCGCGAAAATTAAAACCTAGCAAAAATAATTGTTTTTACAGTAGCTCTCCTTAATAAAAAAATAATGGAAATTTTTAATGAAAAATTAAATATAAGTAAATGGTAATATAATAAATTTGAAAGAAAAATAAGAATAAGAACTTTTTTTCTTGTACTTAGTAAATGGTTTTTTTGGTTTGGCGCGATTGGCGCCGTCTCTTGTGGTCGACAGGATTTTCCGTAAGTATCCCTGAAGGCTGTGTTGGTGATTGTTTCAGCATGTTTATCGTAGTTTTTCAACAGTTGTAAACGTGTCTTTGGAACTGCCTTGTGTAATATTGACGAATCAAATGTGTTTTGATTCTTCATCAAATGTTGTCATCAATTACTCCAAATCCACGAACCCGTAGAACGCAACAATATTATTAATACATCTGTAATAGCATATTGAAAACCCAAAAAAACATGGATAAGGTGAGACAAAATTAAACAGCAACTAGCAGGGGGCTCAATTTATCCCCCCCCCAGAAAAACATACCTGAATCTCGATATGAATATTTGACATACTCCATGGTGTTAAGACAGCAGTCATTGGTGCCCTTTCTCATATTTTGATTGCCGCTCTGTTAATGAAAATTAACATTAAAATTTTTTTTCTATTACGAAATGCAACCTGATGTTAAAACAATAATTGCACTTTTTATTACTTTATTTTGTCTTGAGTTTATTTGAGTGTCTTGAGTTTATTTACAGTGCGACTCTGCACTAAAAGGCAAGTTTCTTGAAAATCCTACGTTAACTGATTTTTATTCCAACTGCGTGACCGAAGACAAGTATCCAGGAATTCGTAAACATGCATTCTTCATGTCTTCTATCTTTGGCAGTACCTACATATGTGAACAGCTTTCTTGTAAAATGAAAATCCTAAAATCAAAAACAAGAACACGGCTGACAGACAGATATTTGGAGGAAACTTTACGAATTGCAACAACACAGATTAAACTGGATATTGAAGCTTTAATCAAGCAAAAAAAAAAAAAAAAAAAAAAAAAAAAAAAAATGTAAAACTTCACATTAAAACTAAAGTAACTACCATCTCCTGCCAGTAATAAAAAGTTTTTCTCCCTCTTTTTTTATTGCAAATGCATTTTCTAACATCGTTCTGTATAATCATCTTTATACTTTTTTTTTCATAGTTAAAACAAGTTTTAAAGGATTTTAATTCGATTCCCATTTGACTTTTTGGAACCAATATATATATATATATATATATATATATATATACAAATCTGTAACACTATCTCTTCGCTTAGAATCAATTGTAGTCTTGCAAAACAAACCTCCCTTTTTTATATAAACTTTCTGACTACACTATTTTATTGACAGACATGTGGCCTGCTGATCTCTTGTGAATTTATTGATGTGGCCCTCAGGCGTGAAAAGTTGAAGACCCCTAACAATTTCTGCATAATTCCATCTAATTTTGAAATTTCAGTGAAATAATATTTCGTTTGTATTTTAACTGTATTAATTATTATTTTAATTTTATCTTTGTAGGTCTCAAAACTATTGTAGGAGCAGTTATAGAATCTGTGAAAAATTTGAAGGATGTTATAATCCTTACTTTATTCTCCTTATCAGTGTTTGCCTTATTGGGTTTGCAGATTTATATGGGTGTTTTGTCGCAAAAATGTGTCAAAAACCCGGATCCTAGTCTTAATCTAACGTGGTATGAATACGATACTAATTGGTCAAGAACTAGAGGTGAGGAAAACAAAATACATAAAGATTAAAAACCTTTTGCATATTTTACAAAATTGCAACAATTTTTGTATGTTTGTAATAAACTTCAATTATAATCTCTAAACATTCTTTAAAAGAGTTTTAAACACCAAATGTTTACTACTTTGATTTTTTTCTTGTTCGTTCTCAAAAATTTATGTTGAAAATTCTTTGTTTCTTTTAGCACATTGGCTAGAAGAAGATGAAAATGTTTATGTATTATGTGGAAATTCTTCTGGAGCAAGGTAGTATAAACAAAATAATCATCACTTTTTGTCCTTGTAAAAGTTTTTCCTTTATTTATTTATTTATCCATATATTTCAGCCTTCAATTAAAATATATTTGTATTATAATTTATAAGGTATTTCTCCCACCTTCTTAGCATACCTTCGTAGTGTAGTGGTCTGCACGCTGGGTGCGTATTCCAGAAGTCCGTGGTGCGATTCCCGGCGGGGACGTTGCTCATTTTTCATCACTCATCCTTCCAAAAAAAATCCTAATGTCTTTATAGTGGCTCTCGAACAAAAAGGGTAGTGGATGATGATTCTCCACACCCAGGATTTGGCGATTCGTCTCTTAAAACCCAGTCGCCCTTTAAAAGGGGGAGTATATAAGGTATTTCTCCCTCCTTCTTGGCATGCCTTCGTGGTGTGGTGGTCTGCACGCTGGGCGCACATTCCAGGGGTCCCTGATTCGATTCCGAGCGAAGATGTTGCTCGTTTTTCATCACTTTTGCTTCCAAAAAATACCTAATGTCTCTACAAATTTATTCGTAAATCTTAATCCTAAGATGGAAATCTAATCTAAAATCCTATATTTGCTTTTCTTAAGACTTCAGAAAAACTAATCAGATTAATGAATCTGATTTATGTAAAAAAATTTGTATGCAATTTAATTAGTAATTAATTTAATTAGTAAATTAAATAAAAATGCAGCTAAATTTGTGTTAAGTATCACAGGTTATAATTCTTCCTTTATTTTATTTTTTATATTAAAACAGACTAATCTATTTTTATTATTTAGAGCTTTCGTTTTCAGTGTTATACAATAATACTTTCAAAGTTACAAAATAAGCTAGATCAGTGAAAAGCGTGTAAGTCAGCATTTAGCTTCGCATGTGGTGAGCTTTATAGGTCTTGTGAGAGCCTTTGGTTAAATGTATCTGTATTGCACATCTGTATTATTCATTTAATTTGCTTGTTTATTTATTACAAGAAAAACATACATTTGCGTGTCATAATCATACTTATGGTTTGTTTTTCTGTTCTTGATAATTAGGCTTATTTGGTTTGTTCCATTTAAGTTCGGACGTACTTCTTATAAATAACCTACAATTTAAATAGGTGCTGAAAAATGCTGTCTGTTTTCAATTAATTCATTGGTGGTTATCAAATTGTTCAATTTTAAGATGATGAAATTACATGTCATTAATTAGTTTTTCATTAAAAGAATCGGCTCTACTCTTATATGCGCCCTAATATCACCAAATGTAGCGATATGTGTTCTGCGCTGGTTTTTGACGCGATTGCGTGTTGTATGGCAACCCTGTTGACGTTGAAAAATCTTTTGCTGGAGTGGTTTAATTGCTCGTTGGTTCATGTCGTGCGTGTTTTGAAATGGCTTATGTTGCAATGATAGACGTGGTGGCAAAATTTCAATCGCGTATTTTAGATCGTGTGAAAAGGAAATTTAGTATTAAAAGGTACGATGTTAGAGTTGTTTACGAGTCTTTTGTTCACAGTGTGTTTATGAGGATTGAAGTGTATTTTTGGAATTTCTGTGGGACTTTTAAAACGGAGTCCGAAATGCGGAGCTGCTATGAGAACTCGGGCGGAAAAGGGCGTTTCTGATAGTTCTTATCTGGATTTGCAGTCTGGTTGCTGGTAAAGTATGTGGCTGTCAGCGGCGTTTAAGATTTGGATTGTGGTTTTGGTGTAGTAACTTTGGAGGAAGATTTTATCGTTACTTTCGAAATTTTGAATCTCAGAAAGACATGTGATATAGCAAAATCATGACAGTTTTGTTCAGAGATGTTGTGTCACTGGTGAAATTTTATTCAGGTATGTATTATGGTAAGTGCATTTTATTTTGTAGAATGTTATGTTCATTTTTTTTTACTATGAATTTCTGTTGTTATTGTTGTTTTTTGAATTTTTGTAATTTAGTTTAGTTTATTTGGTGGTAAAAGTATTGGCGAAACTTGGCGATTTTTGGCGGTACATGGATACCGATTTTGTGCAATTCTTTGACTCGTTATTTTGGCTTGCGAAGCGGCGATTTTTGCGCAAAAAATCCAAAATATCGCCGCTACACAAAGCTAAAATAACAAGACAAACAATTGCGCAAACTCGGTATCCATGTACACATCGACTTATTTTCACTTAAAAAAATCCCCGGATTGCACAAAAATGGCACTGCGCACTCCTTTGACTTTATCCATGTACACGTCGACCTATTTTCACTTAAAGTCCCCGAATTGCACAAAAATGGCATTGCGCTCTCTTTTAACTTTATCCATGTACACGTCGACCTGTTTTCACTTGAAAAAAAATCCCAGAATTGCACAAACTTGCATTGCGCACTCCCTTTACTTTGACCATGTACACATCGATATATTTTAACTTAAAAAGTCAAAGGAGCACCAAATTCTACAATATAGGCAAACAAAAAATGCATAATCTCAATAAAATACATTTTAAACCAAACAATAAAATAACATGAAAAAGGAAAAACATGTTATACATTTAAGCACTACCAAAAGCAAATATTCACTTACCATGATTTTCGAGTTCGCTTCGTACACCCAGAGCCACGTAAAAATCAAAATATCAATCATACTCAAATGACTTTTTTCAAACCAGGTACTCTTTCTGATCGAACGCTTCGCATAGTGACCATCTGAACCTTTCTTTCTACAAACCCATTCAAATCCATCTAAACGTTTTTACGTTCGAATAAACGCATATCCTTCCTACATACAGGACACATAATGGCTAAGTAAACCTTCATTTACACACCAGTCAATTAAAGCTCTTTTTCCCTTTCGCTCCAAATCATACAGAAACTTCAAATTAATCTTACTACATTCGGCCATTCTACCGTCTAAAGAATCAAACCAACACACATCACAAAAACGCTTACAAAACATCCCATGATTCAAAATTTCCCAGAATCATGCACCCAATTACGTCAGAATAGGGTTTCCATAACATTCAACTACTCAGGCTACCATAAATGAAACAACAACTTGGTGATAAATCAAACAACAATTTTGCCATAATAAAAGGGGTACCTTAAAGTCTACTCTACCCTATTTGGTTGATTTGTGCGCAATGCCTAGATTGTGCAATTCGTAGATTTTGTTTAAGTTGAAACAGAATGCAGTGTACATGGTATTCTTTGAAGTTTATTGTTGTTATGTTAATTTATTGAGCGAGGTGTGCGTGGTTCATGGATTCCTTTGCTGCCTAGAATGTGCAATTCGTAGATGTTTTTCGAAGTTAAAACATATCGCTGTGTACATGGATTCTTGTCAAATATTTTTGGTTAGAAACTTTACGCTTTTGCTATCTAAATTTTTTGTTTTTATTTCGGATTTTTAGCTTAAATAGTGTCTTCAAAACGTTGTTTCTGCATGTGCGAAAGTGTTTTTGGAGACATTTTAGGCTTAAAATTCGAAATGCAGACAAAAAATTTAGGTAGTAACATGGCGGCGTGGTTTAGCGAGAAATTTGGCCACCTGACGGCGCATATAAGAGTAGTTCCAAAGAATCAACAATTTCTAAAATATTTTTATATTTAAATTGAGATCAAAGAACTCAAATTAAATGATGTGAGAAGCAACTAGTAGCCAATTGGCTAAATTATTTTGAAATATTTCTGAATAAATTATATACTTATATGTCTCTTCTTAAGTTTCAGTATCAAAACAAAATACAACATTTCAGCTGTTCTATTATGTCTTTAACTTGTAACGTAGTTCATGGCAGCACTTATTATATCTAAGTTTTCAGTATTACTCCAATATTTTATTTCTTTTACTTGTCTTTAAGCTTCATCACTTCAAGCCTACACTAGCCTCCTTCTCCACGTCTCATTCCTTCCTTTTTTATTTCTCCTCTCGTTACCTTCCCACGTCATAAATGAAAACCCGTTTCAAAAATATCTTTTCTATTTAACCCCTCATCTAATTCTTAACTAAATAGATGCAAACATGCCTCACATCTTCTTCATTTACAACTTAGTCACAGTCCTTTGTCCTTCAATACAATTACAAGCATGCAGCAATTAAAATTACGCAGTTTACTTTTCCCAACTTCATCCCTAGGAAAGGCCAAAACATACTTTTTTCTTCGCCTGTATGCAACAAGAAATCTACTGCAACCAACAAACATCTCTTAAAAAAAAAAATAAATAAAAGGTCTAGTAGGCAGTCTGTCTGGAACCTATTTCCTTAACAGTCCATGGGCCATTCAACAATAAAATGGTGTCGTCCTTAATACAGGGAACTTTTTGTTAAAAGAAACCACCATTTATCTCACTTTCAACAACAAATTTGTTTACTATATTTTTCAAATTTCCTTTCTATACTTTCCGAAATTTATGTGCAAAGAAGCCCTTTCTTTCGTATCGACGTGTGTTCTTTTACGGAGCATCCCTCTCCTCGGAAGCGATTAATGCAGCAGTAAGCATTCTGTCTCTTCTACAAACACAGACGGCAAAACGATCCTTTATTGAGAATCTATTTGTCTGTCTTTATCGGCGTCCATAACCATAAAGGCGTCCTTCTCTGTCACGATATCCACAAAAACAGTTTGTATAATCCTTGAGGCAAAGTTATTACATAACACTGTCTGGAATCGTCAGGATCGAAAGGATAGACGGTGCCATCAAAATAATTTCTAATTTAAACATTTTTCATAAATTTAAACAAGGAGATCCTAACCTAAAACGCTTTGAGAAAACTGTTATGGATTTGACTATAACTCCAAATTTTTCAGGATACTATTTAAAAGTTAAATTTTTCCGAAAATATTTTCTGTTCCTTACCGTATATTTCGGCGTATAATGCGCACTTTTAATACAAAAAATAAGTTTGAAATATACGGATGCGCTTTATACCCCGGATTTAAAAATAAGGAAAATTCAGCATACAAAAATTAGATTTTTACGTGCACCTAAATGCTGTTTATATTTTAAAAGAAACGACACACCTTATGAACGTAAAAATTTTCGTTATTGGATAGCATGAAAAATTCGTCATGTTCGTCTTCTGTTATATCTTCAGGGGCATCATAGAATTCAGTTTCGTCTTCATCATAATTGTTATTCTGATCCACAAATAAATAATCATCATCTGTTCCATCTTTAACCAACACCAAACATCCTTGCTGCAGCACGATTTCCATTTCCTTTCGCAAGCTGAATGACTTTCCATTTGAAAACAATATTCTGTTGTTTCGTTTGGCAGAAGCCATATTTACACTAGATCAACCATATTTCAACTAAAGCAAATTCGATTTACTAAAGCGTTAAATGTTCACTCCAAAAGATACAGAACGAGAAAACATCTGGCTCCTAATTCCGCGAATTCATTCGTGTTGGAAGGGCATTCTTACCATAAATTCTGTCCGCCATTTTTCGAAACCCTATAATAACATTCTTGTGCTTATCTGCATTGAATACAGCCCACCCTCTTTGCAAAATTTTGTACTCGAGCATTCCCCCCACACACACACACACACTTATTGTTTCCCTAATCGCTGTTCAGTTCAGTAAACCTTTATTCGAACGCGTGGGAAAAAATCTTCGAATAAAAGAATTCAAAATGTAAATGCATCGGACATGTGTCTTTTAGGTTTTTTCGTATAGGAAAGGGTGCGCGTTATACGACGAACATACCTAAAAGTTAATAAATGTAGTTTGAAATTATACGTGCGCGTTATACGCCGGAATATACGGTACTTAAATATTTTCTTCTTACCATAACTCGTATTTTAAACTAAGTTTAATGTGTTTATTTTCCATAATAAAATAAGCTATTGATATTTTTTGTATATTTCTAAATGTTATTTTGCTAATGACACTTGAAAATGAAATGTTTCTAGTTATTTTATGTGCTCCTAATGAAAACATATTCCAACCAAATGTAGGCAGTGCCCTTCAGACTACACATGTATGCAAGGGGTAGGCCCAAATCCAAATCACGGTTATACTACATTCGATAGTTTTCCTTGGGCTTTATTAAGTGCATTTCGTTTAATGACGCAAGATTTTTGGGAAAGTTTGTATCAAATGGTAAGAGGTTTACTTTTATTTCCTCATTCTATATGCTTTTTATTTCATACATTATAAATGAAATATACATGTTACCTGCAATGTTTGAAATCCGGCATTCTGTAAAAGTTCTGTAAAAATTAAGTTCTTTTGTTCAAGCAAATGAATTCATAGTTCCTGCAAATGTTTCATTGTCCGTGCTATAAGAATTTTGGTAGTTTGATTTATACTGCTTGCAATGTATGCTATCAAGACAGAACTCTTAAAAAATAAGTTAAATGTTAGAATGTCTGGAAATTTACATTTTAGATTATAATTAAATCTTGAATTATACTAAATTCACAGTTTGCAGTACAAGTAATCATAAATTTAAAACTCAGTCTGCGATTAAAGCAGTACACTTAAATCTCAAGTGTGATAAAGTAATATGCATATAGCTGAATTTTTTAAAAATTATTTCTCATTGGTCAAGAAGTAGTAATAGATTTTTCAAGCCTAAAATACTTCAGATTGTGTATAATTAATACTTTTATCATTTTTGTCTGAGTGTATAAATTGTACGACTTTTCTTTTCTCACTGAGTATTTTTCTTTACAGGTGCTAAAAACTGCGGGGCCATGGCACATGGTATTTTTTGTAGTTATTATTTTTTTGGGTTCCTTTTATTTAGTGAACCTGATCTTAGCCATTGTAGCTATGTCTTACGATGAGTTGCAAAAGAAAGCTCAGGAAGAGGAGGATGCGATAGCTGCTGAAGAAGCTGCTCTGCAACAAGCAGCAGCTGATGCAGAAGCTGAAGCTGTAGCCAAATGTCTTGTACGCTTTAACTTTTTTTCTCCTCTTTTTTTAAAATTTTTATTACGGTTGTTATGTTTTATTATGGTTTTTTATGATGGAAATTATGAAGAATGTTATTTCTGTGACAATGTCAAAAACTTTCAAAACGTAACTGCAAATTAAAACTTTACGACATAAATAATTCAGTAACTGCTACAAATGATAATGTCACGAGCTTTGTATATACGTAAATAATTTTAATGAAATTACGTGGGAAACTGTAGTATCTTTTGTATAATGTAACATGAAAGAAAGGTTCGTAAAACGAAGTTCTGGAGAAAAAATAAGATAACAGGGGGCAAGTTCTGTTTAAGGTAAATGGTTATCTTGCTAAATCGGCGATGGTTTTGGAGAAGAATTTTGCCGTTAAATTTGACGAGAAATCACCAAAAGCCGCTAAACGTGGTGACCATTTGGCGACATTTTGATCTGGTCTCTGTATAACTGTAATTGATCCCTATATGTAACTGTAATCATATCCGGCCCTTACATGTAACTTTAACTGCATCCGCCCTCCAGTAATTTCGAGAAATAGAAGGTACTAGAGATTTCTCGGCGGACAGTGGAAAGTATATAAACCCAGAGAGATCATCAGTTCTGAGTTTCTAGTTTAGAGCTGACTTCGGAGTATTGAGAGATCTTCTTGAGAACTTATCCCATTCTTAGTAGATTGAAGTGTCACTACTGAATAATCCTCCTCCTTCTCAATACATTTCTCGTGCCACCATATGATTTTTTATTCTGTCAAAAAAAGTTCTTTTGTTTTGAGTGTTACATTTTTGGTTGAAGATGTCTGCGTCTAAGGTCATTGATAATAAGATTGAGGAAGTTTTGTAGAAGAAATACTGTGAGATCTGTAATGTCGTATCTTTCATAGAAGCTGCATACCATTCCAAAAACTGTAATTTGAGACACTATTTGTACTTACATCCTAGATCTCACTTCTATGGATCATTATTCAAGTTCACATTGTTTGAGATAAAATATGTGATGCATTCCTGCTTGCAAGGATTTGTCTTGGGAGTAAAGAAACTGGTGCTGCAACAAGAAAAAGAAGAAAAAAAAATGTGGTTATAATCACATTTTTTCAAGGGGGTGTTTAAATGTTTCAAGGGAGTGTTCAAATGGAAAGGTAAGAAACGTCGTAACCCGTAACAACCAAATCGGCTGAAATTTGAATATGCCGCTTTGTGAGACATCTAAGAAGTGTCCGACGTGGTTATGCGCATGCGCAAGGGCCCGCACATGACGTCCGAGTGAAGCAGGCAGTTGTGTGTTCCGTCCAACTGATGTGGCAGTGTTTGTGATGACATCTTGGCATTCATATTGCAAAATTCGACGATTGAGGAGCAGCGAGATATTATAAGATTTCTGACTGTGGAAGGGGTTAAACCGGCGGATATTCATCGCCGGATGATGGTCGTAAACGGAGGAAACTGTGTGTCCCACAAGTCAGTGAGAAAGTGGAGTGCCAGTTTTCTTGAACGTTTTGAGTGATGACCCGAGACCAGGCCAAGTAAAAACGGTAATTACGTCCGAACTCATCGTCAATGTGAATGACTTGTTGAGAAGTGATATCTCAAAATTAATGGCTTCAACTCGGACGACGAGCTGATGGACACAGTGGAGGACTGGCTCCTGTATCAGCTACATGAATTCTGAGAAGAGGGAATTCTTCGGCTGGTTCGTGCAACAGTGGGATAGACGTGCTCAGGCCTTCGGACCAAGGATCAAGGCGATGGTTTCCGGAGTACCGTTGCTGAAAACAGCAATATCCTCCACAACTTTGTTAAGAAATAATGAAGAATTAAGAATTGAGTATAGCTAAAGTGAAGAAAGAGGACCGTTAAGGTTTGAAGGTACTAGAGATCGATAAGAAGTCCACACAATGGGACGAAAACTTCTTTCATTTACTTTCTTGCCTGGGCAGGGGTCAATAACTCCCGCCGCGACAATTGAGTAGTGAAAGAGGTGCTGAATAAGGCGATGCAGGCCTTCGGTGATTACTTGTGAATGAAGACTTTAGTATATCTATAATGTCGTTTCGTACCTTTTCATTTGAACATCCCTAACACCGCATTTAAAAACCCCTAATATTGAATGATATATCCACCTGTGTATATCAGTGTGCATGTGTGTTATAATTTTCTATAAAAAATGCATTGCGTATATTTACGTTCTTGAAAATATTTAATTATAAGATTTTCCAATCTTTGTAAATAAGGATTTGCGTAGACTCTTGAGATGTAAAAAATTCATTGTTTTTGGTATTCATAATGCAGGGTGATTCTCTTAGAACTGACCTATTCCATTCGGCTGTATTTTTGTTAAAAAAAAAAGTATCCAGTTTTAATATGGTTTGCGGCAAAAGATTCAGGAAGGATGAAAATTTAGTGGTCCGTCCCGTTTTTGATGTGCAACGCCGAAAATAAGAAGTAAGAAATAACAAAAACTGCAAAATGCTACATAAGAAGAGATGGCAAGAAGGAATGGCTATAAAACATTGTTAAAAACTCTGATTGCCAAGTGGCATACCAAACGTAACTAGTAAAGGTTTTTCCAGGTTTATAATCACTTACCCTGCAGTAGTAGTTGAAAATTACCACGCTCCTGGGTGTAGGCATAGCCGCTTCATGTTGGCTGCAACATTCCGTAATGTGTCGGCAGTGATGTTTGCAATTTGTCTAGAAATGTTGGCCTTTAATTCGTCCAGTATAAGTGGTTTATCGCGATAGACCCGAAGCTTTAGAAAACCCCATAAGAAGAAACCTGAAGACGATAAATCTAATGACCGCGGAGGCCGAAAACCTTTGGAAATAATGCTTTCCCCCAAAGAAACTCCAGATCACATCCATACTTTGTTTTGATGTGCGGCATGCGGAGAAACGTCAAATTGTTCTGACCTCAACAGTAGGTAGTCCCTCTTGTATTAAATTTCGGGGAATGTCCCGGTTTTCCTTATATCTCATCTTTTTTTTCTTTATCTTATTTCTTATCATTTCTTCCTATCTTTTTTCTTTACGTGTGGCATATGGCGAAATATCAAACTGTTCTGTCTTCAGCAGTACTTAGTACCTCTTGTATGAAATTTCGGGGAATGTCCCGGTTTTCGTTACTTCTTATTTCTTCTTTTCTTTCGGCGTTGCACATCAAAAAACGGAACGGACCACCTGAAACTTTTGCCGCAAACCGCATTAAAATCAAGTACTTTTTAACAAAACTACAGCCAAATGAAATCAGTTCTAAAAGAATCACCCTGCATAATGTAAATAATGTTTTTTATGATATAATATAAATGCTATTAATTCTTAAATCTTGGACGATAACATATTAAACTTAATTGCAGAGAGAACAAGCAGCACTTCGTGGCTCTCCTCCTGATGGAGTTGTAAAAAGTCCATCTGGGTCCTCTTGTAGATCCTATGAATTGTTTGTAGGTCAAGACAAAATGGCAGATGACAGAGACTTTAAGGAAAGAGCTAGCATTAAAAGTGAAAATGGAGAAAGCTCAGAGTCAAGGTCACATATGAATGGCAAAGTAAGGAAGGTAGGAGAGAAATTAATGTTATATGAAGTAGATGAGGAACAACAGCCTATAGTAGTTGGCTCTACATGATTAGGAACATTTTAGATATTTCATTAGTTTCATAGTAAAGCAGCAATGTGCTTAATATACAGAGTGACTGAAATTTATAATGTGAGAATCGAAATGCTAATTTTATATTTCTCTTAAAGTCAATTGTAGTTTAAGAATATTTGCTTAATTTAAGCTACTATTTGTTTGTTAAAGATATAATTATTTTAAATTTGCTTTTAATATAAAAAGCTAAAGTATTTAATTTTAATATATCCCATTGATGCTGAAAGGAATAACTTAGGTGAATAATTATTTAAATGTTTCATTTTGGCAAATGGTTGAAATTAAACAGACAGGATGTTAAAATCTCTATAAAACGCTTTACCATACTGCTAGAAAATATTTTTTTGTGTGGTTGTTTTAATGAAACCAAGAAGTAATAAGAAAATAATCAAACAAGTAATAAGAAAATCATGGATTTAGGTTAAAAATAACACGCCGAACAATGAATAATTTAGAAGTCAAACAACAAAAATGAGAGTTACATTTGCATTGGCACTATATTTGGCTCTTGATCAAGAACTGAATTATTTAAAAAAAAAGCAGTTGCTGTTTACAGGAGCTTTCACCCAACTTTATTAACCAAGCAGTTAAAAACTTCTCATCTCAACATGCACATACAGGCAAGGCACACATTGCTTTAGGAGATTATGAGAATTTTGTTGTCATTCCTTTCTTTCTATCAGCTATGAAACTGCACCTATTTTACAGAAATTTAACTTTTGGGTTTATTCTCCTATCAATGAAATTCCCAATTCCATACTTGAAGACTCTATTCCAGATATGAATTCCTGAGTTATTTACGAAATTACTGCCTGAGGTATTACTGCCAATGTGTTTTAATTTACATTGGTTAAACTAAGAGAGCCTTAAAATTTCGCTTGAAAGAACATGAGGCATATGTTACGAAAAAAGAAACACAGAAGTCCTCTGTTTCCCAGCACTGTTGGCCCCAAAATCACACTTTCCAGTTTTCTGAAGCCAAAATTATTCAACAGACATCTTCCCTTGATGAATTATGTTTCCTAGAGGCATTACATATTCAAAAATATCTTTCTGCTATAGTTAACAACTCTACTCCCAATCCATCTTCACCTTCAGCCTTTAAGGAAATTATGTTTTGGTTTACTTGTTTCATCAATAGATGGCGTCAATAGCTAAACTCCTGTCCAGCCATTCTTATCTTATCATTATATTTTATCTCGTTCATTTTCACTTTAAACAGCTGAGGAAGGTGGTTTGGTAAAACTATCGAAACTAGCCGTAGAAAATTGGCAAATATAACGCTGATTTGTGTTGTTTTACTTCTAAATCGTGAATATTTAAAGTAATTTTCTTAGTTCCAATTTTTTGATATTCCATATGCATTATATAAAGAATTTAATTATTTTTAAGGGAATACAAAAGAGTGAGATTTCCATTTTTGATCATTTGCAATATGCTTTTTACCACAAAAGAATGGACTAAAAATAAATCACCCAAAAAAATTTTAAATAAATATTTTGTTCAGTTTTTATTATCCATTCTTTTTTTTTTCTTTTTCGTCATCTAATTCATGGAATAATAATACTGTGTTTTTCATTTAATTTTGACCTAATTATTACAGTGCATGAGATTGTGAGAATTTTGTGCTTTTAATATTTGATTTTATCATATTTTGTAAAAAAAAAATATGGATCACTTGTGAGAGAATATTGCTTTTATATATGTACGTTTTCCTCAAATTTTATCCACTATCAAATTAAATATATGCTGTATTTATATAGTATATGTTGCATACATGAAGGTATAAATTTGATAATTAATTAGAAAATATCAAATTTATGCCTAGTATCAAATTGACACATAGTGCAATACTCAGTCATCTGTATACTACTCATTAGGAAAAACGTCAACTTATTATGTATTAGACATGAAACAGTTTTATCTAAAATAATATATGCATAAAGATTTTTACTTTTATTTATGAATGTATTATATTAAACAAATACATCACATTTGTAAATTTCACAGCACCCTGTATATTAGTCAAAAAGTAGTTTTAAGAGTCACATTCTGGAAGCTTTTGCAGTTTTTCTTTTATTTTTGGCATGATTTTAGCTTTTGTTTTTGCTTGTAAGTGTGTAAAATTCCTTGTATGTTAATTTTTTTGCTTGTTAATGAAATTCCTTATAGCTTGTAATATTAATGTAATGGATTGTCTGTTGCATTGCTTGAATGTGTATTTTGAAAAATATGTCTATCTGCAATATTTGTCTAGTTTTAAAATTTTAAATCCTTTTTCAGATTTTCGTACCTTGTTTATGTGTCTGCTGGTCTAAGTTTCTAAAAGTGCATGATTAATTTTTAATTATTTTTATGTGTAGGTGTTGTTAGTTTAAATGTTTGCAACTTGTGGTTTCTTATTGCAGTGAATGCTAATAAATAGATTTCCTGTTCTGCTTTCCATTAAAATAATTCTTGTACTTATTTATTTTGGCATGCGTGGGTGTTTCTATTCTAAGTGTTTTAAATGTGGGTATCTTATGACAACAGTATATAAATAAAAAATTATACTAACTTAAAGTGAGTGGCAGATTATTATGTAATTTAAATTTGGTACTGTTCATAAAATCTAAACTAATATATAAAAGTTTTTTTTTTTTTTCACAACAAAATATTTTAACTCTCATTACTTAATATAATGTGGTTTTTCCACTTTTAATATTGCATCACAGTTTTTATTTGTTCCTTATCTATCACAGTGTATTTATGAATTGATAATCTAATTGTTTCTTTTACTTTGAATATTAAATATTTTTAATTGAAATATAGAAATGTAAATTATAGGTTTATGTGGCAGAGCAAGAGTTAATTTTTATTTGCTGACTGAATCACTTATTTAGATATTTCAATTAATTCTATTTATTTCTTATGTTTTAATATCAAAGTTTTATTTATTGATTTATTTATTCATTACATGATTGTTAATTTGGAAAGAGCAAACAGATTCTAACAGTGTATGTTTTTAGTATGTTACCAGAATTATGGTTTCGGTAGTGGCTTTTTTTTTTTTTTTTTTTTTTGCTACTAAATGTGCTGTTTTATCTAAAAACATAACCAACCAAGAAAAGAAAAGAAAAGAAAAGAAAAGAAAAGAAAAAAAAAAAGACTGACGTAACTATATGTTGCTAAAATATGTTAGTTATAGCTGATATATTTTCCTTTGTCTCAGGTAACAAAGACATTAATGATTTATTTAGTATAAAAAATATTGCAATACATAAAAAAATTGTTGCAAGAAAAATGCATGCATTTGTAATTCATTTAATTAATGTACAAGTATTAAAAATCACTGCAAATAAATTCTTCTTCAAAATAAGATACTTTTCCATCTTGCTGATTGTTTTTTCCAGATTGTTATAGTATTATTATGTGATTTCCAGATTATCACATATTATCACAGTTTTTTCCCCCAGTTAAGTTAGTTTGTTTACTTCAGTTAAGTTAACTTTCAGTTAAGTTAGTTAGTTTGTTAACTAAGTTAGTTAACTTAGTTTTGTTTGTTTCTTCCATTTCTTAAAAAAAGTTTGTGTTTTGATATTTCAGAAATCTTTATTAAAATTAATGAATATTTTATGTTGTTTATGATTTTGCTGTTACTGTAAAATTCCAGTTTTAATATATATATATATTAAAATTTTGTTTTGATAAAGGCAGTGAAATATACTAACTTTTAATTTGAGAATTTAAGGACCATTTGGTTTTTCAGTCAATCGATTTGATCGTTCAACTGAATGAGAGCATCTAATGAGTCTGTAAAAATATTCTAATAAAAATGAATACTTTTATTAACTGCACAATGTGAAAAAAAGAAAAATAGTTGTTTAGAATTTGGAGGACAATAAACTCATTTCAGAAATGTTCTTAATAAATTTAAATGTTTTCTGAAATGTTAACTCTTCCTCTCGCCACAAATTTCGTAAGGCTAAGCAGACATATTAAATTTTGATATACTGCTATCTATTAGATAGTAGCTAATCATTTAAATGTGTAATAGATGCAAAGGTAGATTTCAAAACTAGACAATTTTTTTGCAGTGGGCAGTTTTAAAATGTCATAACCATGATCAGGTAATTTACATTTTTATTATGCGATGTCATTTTCTTCTTTTTTAAATTTGAATTATTTTTAAAGTATTTTTTTCCATGGAGAAATTTGTAATTTGTGATTGCATTGTATGGAATCACAAATTACAAATTGTAATTTGTATTGTATGAAATGTATTATTTTTAAATGTAATTTATGGCTTTGTTCTGTGCTCTTTCTTTAGATCAAAAAGCATATAGGTCTAGAATTTTGACTATGATACATGTAGTGATAGAAAATGTGTAGTTTGAGGCATTATTCCCTAGGTCTAATCATAGGCTGTCCCTTATAGAACTTTACTAACTGTAGTTTTTTATATATTAGATATAAAGTAGGACTAGTAATTAAGAATAGTTATCCTACCTATTGCCCTTATAGTTAATAGTGTGAATCAAGTTTGTAGGTATGCCACATACTTATTCATAGTACCCAAACATTAGAGCTGCCAGATGTTTTATATGCTAAACCATTCCTTGCTTTGTTGAATTATTCTCTTACATGTTTCACTGTTTGAACAGAAGGTTTTAAAATTATTTAACAGCGAATTTTTCAAATGAAGAAACAGATTATTTGGTTATGAAAAAAAAAAAAAAACCTCTAAGATTATCTGACTATGAAAAGGGATTCTTTTGTGTAGGACTTTGTAAAGGCAACTAAACCAACCATATTTGCATTATATGTGAAACAAAGCCACACAACTAGTCCATTCAGCTATGTAGAATAAAACTTGGTGAAACAAAATGAATTAGGTGAATAATAATTCTGTGTACAAATTGTCATAACTTTCTAATAATGAGAGTTTTTCTGATAGGAATTTCCCCCTCTTTTCATATCATTTTATTATAGTTATATGAAATAAATTTTCATAACTTATTTTATGTAACCAAATGTGTAGTCTGAGAAAGTATACAGTTTCTTAAGTATATATACATCATTTTAATTATTTTAATATTGTTTTTATCTACTATTGTTGTCTTCGTAGTATGCCTATAGTTGTCCATATCAATAGGTTCTAAGAATTATTGAGCATAATAGCAAACACTGTATTAAACATATTAACCTGACATATATAAATGCAATATAATTTAACTGATAAGTTATGTAACACGTCACAGACATTTAATAAAAAAATTGCAAAGTACCATATATTCTAGCATATAGCGCACACTTTAAACACTAAAAATATGTTCGAAATTTACCAGTGCACATTATATGCCAGATATAAAAATAACAGATTAAGAATAAGGAAAAAATCAGCAAACAAAAGTTAGATTTTTTACTAGCACTTATGCAATTTATTTAAAAGAAATGACATACCTTTTGAACTCAAAAACTTTTCGTTATCGGATAGCATGAAACTTTCGTCATCGGAAAACATGAAACTTTCGTCATGTTCGTCTTCCTTTATATCTTCAGGCATATCATTGATTTCTTTTTAATTTTCACCATCACTGTTACTCTGATCTATAAATAAATAATCACCATCTGTTCTATCATTCACAAACACCAAATATCCTCGCTGCAATACATTGTCCATTTTCTTTTGCAAACTGAATGATTTTTTATTTGAAACCAACACTGAAGTTTGCTTTGGCAGAAGCCATATTTACTACTAAAAGGAACTATAGGATCAACTGTATTTCTACTAAAATCTTCGATGTTCACTTCAAAATCACGGTTTCTTCAGAAAGAGAAAACATCTGAATCCTAATTCCGCAATTTCGTTAAAGTTGGAAGTGTGTTCTTACTTCAAATTATATCCCCCTTTTCTCAAAAACCTACAGCAGCATTCCTTTGGACAGCTGCATTGAATACAACCCACCCTCTTTGCGGGAATATGTTCCCCCTCATCGCCTGTTAATTCGACATACCATTGTTTGAAAAGCTGGGACTAATCTTCCAATGAAGTGACCTAAAAAAATAACAGCATTGCTCATATATCTTTTAGGTTTCTCCGTGAAGAACAGGGTGCGTGTTATGCGGCGAATATACCTAAAAATTAAAAAAATGCAGCTTGAAATTGCAGATGTGCATTATACACTGGTGCGCTTTATATGCCGGAAAATACTGTTGCGTTTTCTTTTTCCTTCTGATACCAGTTGTTATGTTATTTTCTTTCTTCACGTTCGTACGGAGTTTATGTGGATTTGAAATGAATAATTACGACATATGATGAAGTATCGAAACACACTTTATTGGCCAGTATTGTCAGTACAGCTCCAAAACACATTTTTACAGTCGTCGATGAACTACTACAAACATGCTGATACGATCAGCGACACAGCCTCCACGTTATCAGGCTAACACGGTGGAGACGGCTTCACGGCAAAGCACTAGAGTACAGCTTGCAACTCTGCTTGGTCGTTCTCGGAACTCCACATACTCTAAAGACTCTCCACGCGATGCTTTTGACAACACACCAGAGTATAGCTCTCGACTCAGCACAGTCTAAGACAAAACTCGATGATGCACTAAAAGACTAACTCGGTGCTAGACTTCGAGACACTCGCTCAGTGACTGACGATCAGCTCGCTAGACGAGGCACACACACTCGCCCTCTCGACGAGGCACACTCTGAGACACTAACTGACTGCAGACCAGCAGGTTTTATATAGCTTTCGGCTTGTGTTCGAGAACATTCTGGGCTAAACCGGTAAGAATTCGTTCCAGAAGGTTCTCCATCCGTCCATGGCATACCGCCAATTTTGTCACCAAATGTCGCTAAATGGGCGACTTCTCGCAAAATGTGGCAACCTTGCCATTTTATGGCAGCCCTAAAACTGCTTTGCGGGGAAGCCATCTTATCGCACCTGTATTTGTAACAATACGGTATATTGCAAATATTAAGTACTGAACTACTGCAAAGCATGTTAAGCCCTACAGTTTATTTTTCTTTACCTTTCTGTCATAATGTGGAAAAAAGAAAATTCATATTTCAGCCTAATCCTACAGAAAAAGACCAATGCTTTATTTGAATTGTGCAGTATAATATTCCGTTGATAATGAAATTAAAAATAATTCTTTTCCCACTATATGTAGAAATAAGAAACAAAAAATTATAAATCAAATACTGTGTGACTAGTGATCCTTTGCAACAACCACATATACATCCACCCAATAAAAATACTAGCCTAAACACCAACCTGGGTAAATATGTAGTATTCTCCATGATCAGTTTTCATTCTTTATTTGTGTTGTGTCAGTCGGAAATGCTTTTACGAGTGTTTGTATTTTTTCATTGCTGGGAAAAGACAATGCTGGGTACATCTGAATTTCTATATTTCATAATATTATCACCCATTTTTATATAGTATGCATTTGGAATTTAAATTATAATCCTCCCTTTACAGACACATCACTTTAAACTGGGGTTAACTGCAACTATAGATACTAAATCAGTGGATATAGAAATACAACAATGCTGTATACTTATAGCATTTTGGAAGTCAGCCTGATGCAAACCTTGCTTGTTAGTCCCAATTTCTAAGTTGCATCTTCAAATTTTGTAAAAGGCAGTTTTGTTTGTGTGGTCCTTTCATTTTCTCAAGAGTCTGATACCTGCCTCTTCTGTTGTGTTTTCTAAGCAATAGTCTTGGTAATTACTGTTGCTTAGAGACTAAAGATAACTAAATGACTGTTGAATTCGGCCATTTCCAATAAAGCAAGTATCCTCCATTTGACAAGCAAAAAAGTTACTTTGCAAGTTAAATTTATATAAATCTTATGTTAATATATATCCCGTCAGAAAACCTCTTTCTATTGCAATATTTGTATTATTTATGTAGATAATTCTCGTACCAACGTACACACAGATATATAAATATTTGTTTTGTGTTCATTTTGTACAGTGCTTTCCTTGTATGAAATATCAAGGAAAAGGTTTGTTTGTTTTATTGAGATTATGGCAAAGCACACTAGGGCTATCTGCCTAAGGGGATGGATGCCTTTGTGGAGGACTTTCTTAGGGAAACTGGCTTGTATACACGTTACACATGAGGAAACCCACGAAAACGCTTATGCAGCTGGCCCGTTCGCGGGATTCGAACCTCAGACCGAGCTACCAGTGTTCAGCGACTCTACCGCTCGTGGGCCAAGCGAAAAGGACAAAATATTTCTGTTTCAAATGCTATGATTTTTATTAACTCTGTGCATCATATTCATATATATTAAATACAAATTTGATATATATAGTTAAGAGCTATGATAGAATTGAATATTTGTAAATTTTTATAATTCATATTGTCAGTATTTGTACTTTATCACTTGTTTGAGGTGGAAATAGTTGTTGTACCAATGGTGTGACTGTAATTCTCCTAAACACAACTGCTCAGCCAACTGGATAATACTGGCATTATTTTGGGCTACTAAATCAACAAGAATGTGAGGATTTCAATTTAAGGTTTGATTTCCACACAGTAAATAGGGCTTCATATGTTGTTCATCTAATATGTATCATATGTGCTAGCTAGTTTTTTTAAAAAAGTTCTCTATAAAAGTTTTGTATCTTAAGTAAATAATTACTCATCCGTAGTATATAATTCATATTTATTCTTCTTTAGCTGAATAATGTAGTTTTTGAGTGAAAGCTTCCATTGTAAATATAACTTATTCCAATTTTTAAGTGGGAACTTTTAATAACTACTTAAAGGTTTAATAACTACTTAAATGGTTTGTAAGTGAAAATCCAATAATGTATTAATGTAGTTATGCTATTAATTTTTCTGTAGTTTACTATGTTGAATGTAGTGCAATTTAGATGACTGATGCAATATTTGGTATTGCCCCAATTGGCGATATACGGAATTTCGTTAGTTAGTTAACCAGTTTTATAATAGATGGCGCCACCTCTTTTTCAGACATTTTTGTAAATGCAGTGTTATGCTTATCGTTTCTTTCACATGCAACTTTTCCGGTGAATTTGCGAAGAGCTTTTGCAATGCTGTCTTCGAATCTTTGTTACTTATTTGCTCTGAAATAAATTTTACGTTTACATTACAAAGAGTTGAAATAAAAAGCAAATGAAATAACTGTTGCCTTAACCGCTTGCCTGATTATCCCGAGTTATCCCGGGTCCGTAAATATTGCAGTTAATTATTATCTCGAGAAAACTCGGGGGAAGGAAAATTTGTCAGTGCAATTAGTTTTATTACGGTTTTACTCGGTCCGGAGGAAATTAAAGGAAATATTCGGCTTTTATTGAAAGTTTTCCATATCATCTCGTATACGTGGGCCTTGTGGATTAGTAATGTATAAAGTATGATAGTTGCTTTGAAAAAAGTAAAATAATGGCGATGATGCAAGATAGCGATTAGGTAGGTTTTTCAGATAGTGATTATAACCTCAAGGCATTTCCCAGATATTATTCCAGCTACTGAAAAAAAAAAAAAAAAAAAGAAAAAGAAAAAAAAAAATCAAATCCAATGAGACAGTGCCTCTGTGCTCCCGTAAAATAGATTCCAGAGGTAAGCCAGTAAGAAAAGAGACCAGATACCATACCAGTGTATAGAATGTAAGGTGTCACTTTGTGTTGTACCTTGTTTCAAAAACTATCATACAACGACTAACATTTATTTTTTTTATTTGCCCGTGATAAATCCTTATAGTAAACTAATATTAAAACTAAATGCTTTTACACCTGTAAAAAAATTAAAAATTCAACTTAAAACCTATATATTTTGTTCTGTTTCGTTTCCTTGCATTTAATAATAAAATAAAAAAATGTGATGATTTTTTGCAATTTTTTTCAAAAAAATTTGTAAGGGAAGCAGTTAAACGTCAACCGTGTTTAATCCATCTCTTAAATTCATTATCTTTTTTCCTTCAACACTCAGCTTCCAACAAGTTGTTTGCAAATAGGTTTTGAAACAATTAAATATAGCAGTATAAAATCGGGTGTATTTTGTCTTACCTCTTATTTGTTTTATAGTTACACACGTTCAGCTCAACTGGAAAAGTATCAGCATTTTCCCAAGTACTACGCAAAATAATATACTTAAACAGCTAATCTGCTACAAAAATATATTTCACTCTTTTATTCACACACTGAAAGTGCCATAAAATGCAGCAAAAAAAATAAAAATGTTGCAAAACGTAAAAAAGTATTAATATTAAATAATAATAAATCTGATCATGCAAATTTGAAAGATAGTTCTGAATTTTTAATTGGCCAATGGCACACCGAATTGTGTGATGAAATGAATAGGGAAAGAGACTGCGCTATCTGTTACAAAACTAATAACTAAGTAACAAAATTCAGTAGATCACCAGTTACGACAATACCCAATATTCTCCATTCCACCATCATTAATTGAACGCACTTTGTGCTGGAAGTTGGATATGATATCATCAATGAATATTACTTATATGTAGTTCAATAGATACTGAAAATAGGAATCAGATGTTTCCTTTATGAAAATAATCTAAGAATTACAGTAAGACTGCTTGAAAGTGAAGCTGCAGAATTTCCTCTAGTAACAGTTCCCTCAGTTTAGTTTTTGTCATCATTAGTTCTGAGAGTGGAACACAAACTAAATTTATAAAGTTTGGAATTTTTCCTAATTATTTTGGAGGGGGGGGGCATATTTTAAATTCAGCTTTATTTATATCACAAGTGTATGATAAATACTCATTTATGTTTCTTTTTTATAGTTATAAATTTTGACTTGTAATTTTATTTTTATGTAAGACTAACTCTATTTTAAATGGATTTTTTTTTAATATTTTATTTTATAGAAACAATATAATGAATTAGAAAATTACATTTAATTAATCAAAATATTTATTAGAAAAAATAGAATTGATTAAAAAATTAGTTTTTATTTTTCTTAGGTTAGGAATAAAATTCAGTATTAAGTTTTAAAAATTTCAACCTCAGACCTCATAATTAGGGTTTACTCTTACAAATAAACTCTTACAAAATTATATAATTAGGTTTTAACATGATTTAAGATTGTATTTATTACAAAATATGAATTTAAAGATTTTAAGTTATTCCCTAAATTTTCAACTTTGTAATTGCATTTTTGCTTTACTATAGATTGAGTTTTATTTCGAATTTTCATATTTTAAATTTATTTTTTGTCAATTTGCATAAATACATCATAGATGTATAATAAATAAGCTTTATATATCCAATTCAGAATTTGAAACCGAATTTTAAAATAATAAGTGTTGAAAAATCCTTTCTTTGTAGGCATAACAGATTACATATACATTTTTTTTTCACATTTTAAAGGGAGGGAGGAGTCATACCTTCTTTCTGAAAAGCATTCATAACATCTGGCAGCTTTATGTGTAGAACAGTCTTGCCCTATGTACTTATGACAGCCATCTTCCTTTGCTATATCCTGCTTGATATGTTCCCTACCATAATATACATGCCTGACAAATTCATTATGTTTGTTATTACTTTTTATATTTACACTTTTTGCTATTTTGTTTCTAATTTTATGCAACCTTGTGTTTTAATTTCATATTCTGTTTTTGTCATACTTATTTATTATGCCTTATTATGTTGCTGGTATAAAACATTTTTTATTATTTTTCATTGAAAAAAAAATGTTTTTATTTATTTCTTTGTGCCAGTTAATTTGCCTTGATATTCTTAAACATATGAAACTAACTCATTCCTTTCTGTCCTTTTGCATACAGCAAAAGATTTTATTATGTTGTTTTCCATCCTTATAACCGAGCTATTGATATGTAGACAAGTAAATTAAAATGCTTACATACAATTTATTTTGTTTATATTGTTTGTAACTGAAACCTTACTACATATATTTTTGATATTTATAACAGAAATGAAATACCTGATGCTAAGAAATTTCAGCCATTTCTAAATATATCAAGCGTGAAACAGAAATGAATGGGTTTAAAATTCAAATATTATTTTTTGTTTTGCTTTGCTACATTGCAAGGTGTAAAATGCAGATGGCTGTAACTATAACATTAGGGTCAGGTATACTTACAGTTGTGAAATGCACTAAAAGACACCGGTATTTTGCTGATTTGCCCTTCTTCAGATGACATGCCCAGGGATAGGAAAGAAAGCACCTGCACTTGTAAGTAAAATCTATGCCCAGTTTTGTGATCCAGAAACTTATTCTGATATTATAATTCATAAAAATTAAAAACCCATAATTTCTATCCCTAGTTCAACAATAACGATCTAATTAAATTTTTACAGTATAAATTTGTATTATATATATATATATATATATATAGCATATTAATCGAATTTTTGACTATATGTAAGTTAAATTCTATAAATTATCTTTTTCGTAATATTATAACTTCGTGTGTGTGTATTATGTAAATATATATAACTAGCATACAAATGATATTAAAATTTTTTATTAGTATATGTGATAAAGGCCCTTATATTCAAAAGTAATTTTAATGTAATGCAATTTGTCATGTTTAGATATTACATTACAATTACGTATATGCATATGTATATGAGTAGAGGTTTTAGTGGAAAAATGAAATTAGTAATATTTAATAAGAATTTTTTTAATATTTCAATTATGTTTATTAAGTTTTTATGTTGATTTCATTTTTCCACTTATATGTAACGTTTGTGTTTTACATAAATAATATATTTTTTCTTTTTAGCTGTTGCTGCTTTGCTTCAAAGGCTGAATATGGCAAATGTCTTATCTTTAAACCCGCCTGTATAATTTTGCAGATAACTGCACTCAGCACTCCGCACATGTTTCATCCCCAAACAATATTTTTACCCATGTCAGAATTTTACTTCATTTTTTAATTTAACTTTGCAGTACTAGTTATTATTATTATTTTAATATTTTGCTTTTTTTTAAGATAGTACATGCATTTTCAGAAATTTTTTTCATGTGAAAGAAGAGTGTTTAAAAACTCTTTTGAAAGTATTAAGCCATTTTGGCATTTGTCACTTTTAATCGCCATTTGGATGCATATTTGTTTGGGGATAATTGTACCTCACCCGACTTTCTTTTCTTTTGGTTAATTCATGTGGCTTGCTTTTGCACTCAAATCCCACTCTATTTATGAAGCAAATTGCCCTCCTTTTTGCTCAAAATCATTGCTGACGATCATTATCCAGTCTTTCCAGAAAGAAGAATGATCAGAAGGAGGTGGCAAATTTCAAATGGTATCTTAATTAAAAATTATGTTTAGGATTTGACAGTTTTGTCATTTGAGAAAGCCAAAAGATAAGGAATCAGTGCTGGAGTAGCTGCAAGCAAGAAATCTGCTCTTTAGCAAAAGAAAGTATTTTAGCCTAAGGATAAATATTCTCAATTCTAGGCCAGCCTAAGTCTTCCTGGTTCTCCATTTATTGGTCGTCCTAGCAGGGGGAGTCAATACAGCGTCAGCAAGCGAAACGGCCGTCGCTGTGGTGACAGAAAACCCCTGGTCCTGAACACCTACAAAGACGCTCAGGAGCACCTGCCATATGCAGACGATAGCAAAGCTGTAACTCCAATGTCAGAGGATGATGGAGCCATAGTTATTCCTGTATATTATAATACGAACTTAACATCAAGGCATTCTAGCTACACATCTCATCTTTCTAGAATATCATATACTTCTCATGTGGATGTATATAGTAAAGCTTTAACAAAGGAAGACCAACTAAGGTCACGCTCAAGGAACCTAACGGGCCTCTATTCTGAGGTTGTTGTGTTATTCTTAATTTTTTACAAATGAAAATATAGATGTAAGAAGAAAATAGTAGAATATATATGAAATTAATACAATGGCTATATATGTATCAGCCTTATAAATTTTTAAATATATTACTCATAGTCTTCCCATTACAGTAAAATTTGGGTTGTTTTAAATAAAAGAAAGTTTATTTTTATGCTTTTAAATCCCCCTCTCCCCCAGTTTGGACTTTCCACTTCATATATTTATTTTTAGCAAATAAAAAAAGAAATTAGATATGTGTTATTAAAAACCTGATTTTTAATAATTACCAGATGTAAATTTTATTTTCCATTGTATGTAAATAAAAGCTTTTTCTTCTTGCTAAAATATTCTACTATTCTCATTTTTTCTTACTGCTTTTCACTTCTGCATGATCTGTGTCAATTATGCTTTCTGTCCGTTAGAATATAAAACAATAAATTCATAAATTATTTTAAATAGTTAACTAGTTTATATATTTATTTTGTCTAATTTTATAATATATATATATATATATATATATATATATTAATTTTTAAAAGACGTATTGGACTTCAGTGCATAAATGTTCCAATTTTTTTTTTTTTAAGTTTACATTTTTTCTCCTTTTATATTTGTTTAAACAATTATCAAACTTTCTGAAGCTTTGCTAAATTTCCGTTTTAAGTATACTGCTTGCGCACTGAAAGGCAAAATGTAACTTTTACACCTTCTGTGTGCTTATTTCGCAGTGCTTTATTTTAGAAAGTATTAATTTCTCCATTCGTTGTTTCATATTTTTATAAATTGTAATACTATTTTCAGTTCTTACTTACAGAAACCTAGTACTAGATTATATGAAATAAAATTATTAATTATCGCATAATGTAAAGTTTTTGTTCAATTAAAAATGTTTCTCTAGGTTATATTTACTTTTTTTAATAATTTTTTTATCTATGCATGGGAATGGTACACATATTTTGACAAATTTTCAAATTTATTCTATATTTGAAGTTTATATTAGTACAGTTTGTAATTCTTTTATTTTTTACAGGATTCACCAGACTCTGATGAATGTGCTTTTTCTAAAAAGACAAATGACAGTCCATATTCAGATCTACACAGGCAAACGGTTGTTGATATGAAAGGTGCGTTTAAACCCAGAAATGAATAGTGTATACTCTTACAAAAGTTTTAAATACAGAAGTTGTTAATATATTTTCGACAAATTTGAATGAAAGATTATAAAAAAATATATATGTGGAGTAAAATTTCAATGAAATATTATAAAAAATATAAATGTGGTGGAGTAAAATTTCAATGAAAGATTATAAAAAAATATAAATGTGGTGGAGTAAATATTTATCACATCAGCATATAATTAGGAAAGACAAATAATGTCTGCTACTTTAAAATTTATTCTTTTTTCAAAATTTCGCGCATAGACAAGCCGTGTGC
Source organism: Stegodyphus dumicola (assembly GCF_044657685.1). NCBI lineage: Eukaryota > Metazoa > Arthropoda > Arachnida > Araneae > Eresidae > Stegodyphus > Stegodyphus dumicola. The sequence continues at coordinate 221,448,777 of NC_140773.1, read as the reverse complement.
TAAAAGCTATGTTCTTATCCTTTTTTGAAAGAAAAGCAACTTTGTAAAATATAATTATTAATTCACTTATTCCGCGTTTCAAAAACATTTTGAAACGCACGGCATTAAAATATTTGAGATCAAAATGAGCCAAACATTATTCACTAGAAACACAGAAACCTCAATCTTTTAACAGAAAAAAATAAATATCGATTTTGCTTTTTGTAAATTTATAGATGGAAACATCGCGAACGAGAACGTCACGGAGAAAACAACGGAAGGCGAAAACATAGTCATACAAAACATCCTGGGAGAGAGGAAAGCGCAGAGAAAACATCGCAGTTCTAAAACATCCACATCATAGTGGATAGCGTCGTCTGCTGCAATACCGAAGGCATGGGCATGGGGTAAATGTATAGTATCGTTGCGGCATGCGGGGTACTCTAAGTATATGGCGAGCTGAAAGTCCTCTTGTGGGGTTTGAAGAAAGGAGAGAGTAATTTACACTAATTTAGCATACACCTTTCGGGTGTATGCTAAATTAGTGTAAATTACTTTACACGAAAAATATAGTGATTGCACAGAAATTAAAGATTTGCACATGCCGGAAATGATAAATAGGAAATATGTATGGGTATTTATGCATGTGCTTGCAAAAAGCATGTATCTGCCTTTGACAAAATACTTAAATATTCATTAAATTATTTATAAATGTATTTGAAATGAAGAATTTATTCACTTATAAACAACTGTGAAAGTACTGTGAAGAAATCTAATGATTAAATGTATCTAATTTATAATGATTATAAATGTTATCTAAATATATAATAACCTTAATATTGAATTGTAAACATAAATTGAAATCCTGTTGACAAATACGTTCTAAAACTATTTAAGCAAGAATTGTTCGTATTGGAAAGCAATCTGTTAAAATGTATTGTAAAGCAAATGCTATGAGATGCGCACTTAAGAACGTAATAAAGAGTTTTGGAATATGTATTGTTGAAATGAAGGGTAAAAAAAAAATCTGATAAGTATAATTAAAAGAATTATTCCCTTTACATTTTATAATAACTCAGTTACAAGTTTTAAATAATACTTTAAAAAAAAAAAAAAAAAAAAAAAAAAAAAAACTTATTTTATTCCCTTTCAGAAATGTCCAGAGAAAGTCAAGTACTATTTAATACCTATTTAATTATTAGGAATTAGCGAAATACTTATTTAAAGTATTTCGCTAATTCTTAATAATTCTCTAATTTAAAATGAACCGAATAGAGCATTAATTATAAATTGACTTACATTTTTCGATTTAAAAGAAGCCAAAAAATCATGTCATATTTAAGAAAGTATTTTAGGAAGGAGCTCTATAAATAGAAAAGAAATAATGCATAATTTTAATATTAATAATACAATAAACCTTGATCTTAATTTTTGTACCTTAACCGAATAAAATCGAATTACCTTAATTTTTTTTTCTAATGTAATTAACGAAAACTTGTGAAAATATTTCATTCAAATTAAACCATTCTGAGAAAACTGTCCTGTGAAAATTATAGCATTTAATTCCGTTCAGAATGAAATGTTGTTTAAAAATATGTTGTTTTCACATACTTAGGACTCTGAAGTGTTGTAAAAAAAGAAAACATATACATTTATATGTATATTTGCGACGTAATTACAAAATATTTACACCCGAACGCGTCAAATCCCATAGAACTCAATGGTAAATGACCCAATGTTTTGGTCACCACGTAGGGATCGCTAGTGCTTCAGAGCAGGGTACGGAGAAACTTGTTTAGGGCGACTCCATCTTACTTCCTACCTCCATGAATTTGGGTGAAAGGCCAACTTCCTTGAGGCTCTGGCAACCATTCTTCCATGAAATATATGGCCAAGACAACAACAACAAAATATCGCGGTCGAAAATAAAGTACCGTATATTATGGCGTATAGCGCGCACTTTTCATACAACGCAAAAAGGGTGATTTTGTCGTTCGATATTTGTATGTATTATTAGAGTATGAGAACCCTAAGGCTTTTCATTTCTGCCGTTGAGTTACAGTAGTGATTAATAGATTTTCGGAGATCTTTCAGTTCGGTTAGCGGTAATAAAATTTCATGTGTGTGAAGATACCGCTGTCATGCCATAGTATCTGAAGATAATGATGCAGTTATTAGATGAAGAAGATAGTAACGTTGAATTATAGTAGTTGATTAATACGTTATACGAGGAATATTCCTCAAATAATGTATGGTCGGAACTAAACGGCGAGCCGCTAGGTGGCATTGTAAATGGTATAAAAAGGGTCAGTCCTCTCACCCAACACTTTCTTCCATCTACAATTATGCCTCATCATCATCTTCATAAAAATATTCATCACTATACCATGCCTATTGCTTCATAAAATAATTGCAACTTTCGACCAATTCATCTGCCACCAGATGGTGACACAATAGTCTTGAAAATCTCCAATTGCTTCTTACACGAAAACTAGATGGCGCCACTTTTGTATCTTCACTAAGGAAGAATACTATTTTCAAGAACTTAAAGATCCACTATGACTTACCCAGAAGCGTTAAAAATTTTTGAGAAAAGGCCTCTAGGCCGAAGACTTGTACCTTAATTCACCCAACGTCATTTCCTACCGTGGGTGGCCAAGAGCTGGTTATACGAACCACTAAATTTGTAGAACAATAGATCGGTCGAGGTGGTCCCATAGCTTGACCATCAAGATAGATCACCGGATATCTCGCGTTTGCACATTTCCTGTGGGCCATATGAAAAGCATAATTTAGGAGTGCCCCATTGAAACCAATATGGATCTAGTCGCCAGGATCGCCGTTGTTGCCAGCGATATTCGGAAAATGCTTGGTGTCTTCGCAACTGTTCGTCCATCCCTAATCCCGCAGGTGTGAAGCCTGCATTACAGCTGGCGGAAGGTCTTTTGAACAATTTCTATAAGCAAGTTTTATTAATAAAATGTTTTCTGAAGTATCTCCTCTCATTCTTAATTCTTTAAATATCACAGTGGAAAACTACCCTGTAACTTCTCACTGCTTGCTTTGCGACCATACATTCTATGACGAATATTGCTCGTATAGCTGCTTTCTATCACGCCCTTAAGTTTTGACCTCTTATTCAGATTAATCTTGTATATTACGAATGAAAAGTAACAATAACAATGTGTCTGATTTCATTTTTGTTTAATGGAATAAGAAACAGCGATTTATGAATTCTTAATTGTGATGGATATGAATGAATTTTGACTTACGTAGTTTTTAAAACTTGCTTTTTGTTTAGAATCTAAATATTCATAGGTGTAATATATTTTCTTCCAGATTTAATGGTTGTCAATGACATCATTGAACAGGCAGCGGGTCGTCAAAGCACTGAAAGTGAGAGAGGTAATTATATTTAACAGTGGATGTCATCTGTAGGTAGTCATGGCGATTGTGATATGTAACAAATGTAGCTTAGCGCTCTCTATAGCATAGACTGTAATGATAACTGTGATATGTTCTTTCCTGCATTCTTTGTTGCAAACTATCTTGTTTGTGGCAGAGCAGTTCTCTTCAGCATGTTGTATGTTGCCATAAGTATGCGTATGTGTAAGTAATTTTCAGCTGCTTTTCAAGTAATATAAATGTTAAAAATGCTGTATTGGTATATATATATGCATTTTCAATGTCTTATTTGTATAATATATTTTGCTACTTATTTGAATAACATACATTATTAATGTAAGTTATGTATTTTGGAATGTCTTGCTTGCAAAATATGTTCTACATCAAGTATTGTTTTTCTATAATATAAATATTTAATTTGAAAAGTTTAGTTTCTGCTGTAAGGAATTTAAATCCGTTCTCCTGTGATGCAAAACGTAATGAGAAAGCACATCGAAGTTCCAATGTTCAACTCCGTAAATTATATTTTAAATTTCTTTTCTTCTAAATTTCTTCAGACATAAAATTTTTCAAGAATTTTACGATAATAGTATAGAAAAATGGTATACAGAAGATAAGGAATAATATAAAATGTAAAATAAGAAATTAGCTTAAAACATTGAAACTAAATAATATTAATAAAAAAGTCATTCTGAAGAAAAATATGTGGTGTGAACATCCCATGACTTCTTTTCACGGCCTATTAAATCATATACTTTTTTTACTCCATTTCATGTAAACGTATTTCCTCGAATTTCATTAGAGGTATATTTCTCATTCAGTTAATTCAGTTCTGACTTCGAGGTCAGGGAGTTAAAAACAGTAAAAAATACAATTTTTACAATTAAAGTTAGAGTTTCTACGCAAAAACAATCAATTCGTCCAGCGAGCTGACAGCTTTTTCGGTGCACAGAATTGAAAGTTTACTTTTTGTCCCAGTCGGCAAAAAGACACTGAAGTTAGTGTGCAAACTGTCTTAATTCACTATTTTACTAAGAGTTTTAAATGTCAACAAATGGTGGCCTTGTTAGCATTAGTACCATTTAAACATTTCCATTATTTATTTCTGTACATTTATTGCATGCAGATTAACTAAAGGCATGAAAACCTTAACCGGAGCACAAAAACATAATTCTATCACTTTTACAGCAAAAAATTCAAAATTTACCAGCATATAAGAATAAAAAACTGAGTTCAGCGAGCCGGGTAAAAGAGTGGGTATAAATATATAGACCGATTGGCCAAAATGGGAAATGCACAACTACATATTATAACAATCCCGTATTCAAAATTTAAATTTTCTGAGGCTACACGTTTTTGAGTTATGCGAGATACATGCATACGTACGTAAATACATACTTACGGCCGTCTCTTCTTTATCCATTTTAAATCCATTTTAAAAAAGAGAGTTATTTATTCTGTCCTTAGGCATAGTTGTCACGCAAAAACATCGTTTAAATGGATTTGAGAGCGGTCAAAATGGTTATTTTTGTTGAAATATAATACCCGAAATTTTTCGCGTTTACCATACTGCCTCTTTTTCGTACAAAAAAGTAAAAAGAAAGAGAAAACTGTTTTCTGCTACTTGATTAAAATGGAGAACTCTACTAATTGGGTAATTAGCTTTCAACAGCACCCAACAATAGATTATTCCTGAAATGTGTGTAAAGACATTAGGTTATTTCGAAGCGGGAGACATGAAAAATGAGCAATGCCCTCACCGGGACTCGAAACTCGGACCTCTCGAATTCGGGCCGAGCGTGCTGACCATTACACCACGAAGGTATGCTAAGAAGGCGGGAGAAATACGTTATAGTGTTAAAATAGAATGATAATTCAAATTCTGCCGAAATTAGTTTTCAGATTTTTCCCATATTTATCTTCAGTTAAGTTATCTGGAGTTTGTCTTGTAGCTAAATTTTCCCGCTTCTTCTTGAATATAGGTCATGTAATTTTAATAAATACCTAAGCAAGAAATCTTGGCATTTATGTGGAGTAATATGCAAAGGTGCATAAGTGCTCATTTAAACGTAAATCAGTTGTAACTTTATGTACTTCATATTTAAGCTGCGAAAGTTTCTACATGATGATAGCTGCTCTTTTTTACTGTATTTTTACTCCCTATTAGTCTGTATTTTCATTTAATATCTTATCTCAGGTTTCATTCTCAATTGATTTCATATCGATAATCTGTTTATTATATGTATCTTGAGTTCAGCACTGCAGAGAGTTTTAGCTGCAATGTCTTCTTGAGAATTGCGGCATGAAATTTTAATAAACCAGAATTTCTGTAATTTAGTGGTAATGATAAATATGTATTATTGGTAAGAAATATTTAAAACAATGACCTTTTTTAGTTTCATGTAATGATTTAAATTATTTGATTGGAAGATTTTGTATTCGCAATAGTTCATTGTAACTGTAAATTTAATACTTCGTAGATTTTGGTGCATAATTCATATGTTATCTTTATTTTATTACTTTGATATTATTATTTTCTTTGACTGTTGTCATAACTTATAAGGATAAACTGGCTACCATATGGATGCCTCAAGTTTGAATCCCAGGTACAGCACAGATATTTGCTTTGGCGAGTAAAATCTTTTTGGAAAATTTTAAAATGTGTTTATTCCAAATATCTCTCGAGAATTGCCTGGTAGGGAAAGAAGAGTGCTACGAAATCTTCAAGACCTAATCTCCCAGAGTGTTCTCCGTCAGAGTATATATTACGTTGAATATAGATTAGGTCAGAATAAAGATTAGGTTGGTAGCCTTTATGTGCTTTGATACGGTTGACTAACACGTCAATTTTTTTTAAATCTCCTATTTTTCATTTCATTTCTCTTATTTTATTAAAATTTTTATGCTTACAAATATATGATTTGAATTTCTATTCTTTCTACATTTATTTGTACTGTGTGTATATCCGCTAATCATAATGTTTACAAAATGCTGAATTTAAGTATTCTGTTTAGCTCCGTGAGACGCTTTTGTCATTTAAGTAAGGTATCTTACTTTAAAAAAAAGGATAAAGTTTTCTTCTAACGAGTTTCAAATTTGTGCACAATAATTAGTCTTAATTATCAATGCACAATAATTAGTCTCAAAACGGCATTTTGCGTTGAATCACTTTAAATGTCTGAATCTTTTTTCAAACTGTTGCCACCGAATATTATCACTCTGTATTATGTTTAAAGAAGCTAAATAATGAAGAATCTCCATGAATGTATGTATGCTTTTCGCATGGTGAAAAGGCAACGCTACTTAGAATTATCAAATTTTGAATAACAATGTCCTCCATACCGAACACGGGCACCTGGAAGCCCGAATCAGGAATTTCGAATTTGTTTTATCGTCTATTTCATACTTTGTTAAACTTAAACGAATCTTTGATTAAAAAACTCAACAATTTCAAAGTGAATAGTGGTAACACGGTAAGAAATAAAACATTTTTATCTCCAGGGCGTGAGATTATCCATCGAAAAATCTAAAGATAGATAAACTGTTTTTAAATATTTTTAGCACAATGTTGCGTTAGCCCAAATGCTGTCGAAACGTATATTTATCAATAAATTAAAATAACGCCCGTTTGGACTTAATATAAAATCTGAAATCTTTTAGATTTTATTTTTAAAAATACTTTTAATTTCTTCCCCTTAACATTCATTAATCTGTTTATTAATATCGGCCCTGTGGCGCAGTGGCTAGCGCGTCGCGGAGTACCACCACAGGTCCGGGGTTCGATCGCCGGGCTGGGCAAGCTTCAGGCCTACATACCTTGAGTGGGTGGTAAAATGAGTACCAAGTTCACTTGGGGATTTAAACACCGGGGGTCCTGCGAAAAGCTGACCTCTTGTTCAGGGCATATGCTCAAGAATCCCGGGCGCACCGTCAGGAAAACAGATGTTGGGGCTGTTGCCATTGAGTTTAGAGTTTTTTAGTCCAAAGGGATTTGAGTCCCGAAGAACTATTAGTTTCGTTTTGGCATTTTGCGTTGGACTCCTATAAATGTGAGTTCACTTTTCAAACTGTTGCCACAAAATGTTAGAGTCCTGCATTATACTTGAAGAAGTTAAATAATGAAAAATCTGCATAAATGTTTGTCTATTTCTCGCATTGTGATAAAACAACGGTATCTAGAGCCATCCAATTTTGAATGATGTAATCCTACTGCGGATAGGGGCATCTGAAATCCCAAATTTGAAATCTGGAATTTGTTTTATTATCGATTTCATATTTTGCAAAATTTTAACGAATTTTTGAGTAACAAACTCAACGATTTCAAAGCGAGCAATGGCAATACTCTACGAGGGGGAGGGAAACCTTTTTATCTTCAGCGCTTCGAACTGTGTATCGGAAATTCTAAAGGTAGGCTCATTTTAAAATTATTTTGCGACATTGCTATTGAACTGAATTTTACGGTTTAAGTGCAAAGAACATGATATTTAATAAATAAAGGTAACACACAAAACGTTAAAAAGAAAAGTCCCTTTGGACGTAATTTAAAATCTGAAATATTTCAATTTTTTTTTTCTATTTTAAGTTTATTAATATTTTTAAACTGAAATTTAATTTCAAGACCATAGAGTTTCATTGATAAAAATCTATGATGATGTCCATTTCCTTATTCTTTGGTAAAGAATTGAGTTTATGTGCACGAAATGTTATCCAAGTTCACCATTTAAAACAAGAAACACAGTCCATATATTCAGATATTCTAAGCAGCCATTTACAGATTTCGATAAGGTTTAGAAAATGCTTATTCTTTTCATTCAAACCTTGAAACTGTCTCTTTTGAAGCAGATTTTTAGCTTTTGTTTAGAAAAGAAATTAATAATTTTTAAATATTAGTATCCAAATTTTCAATTTCCAAGCATTCACGTTGATTTTCAAAAATTCCTCCCGCACCTTAATTTAAAATCCTTGAAAATAAAGATACGTCCGGGAAATTGAGAGCGTTTGATAAACCTAAGTATTCGTAATATATTATTTTAGAATATTTTATGTCATAACTTGTGACTTAAATTACATAAAAATAGATTTGTTTAATTTATATTAATATTACATTTCTTTCTTCTTCTTGATCTGGAAAAGAATGAAATCAGCGAGTATGCTGCAGCAATTATTGAATGTGCAGTGTTCAAATCAGCATTTTTGAAAGACATCTATGGTTGCGATCCGTGTGGAAATCTAATAATTATTTCTATGACAATAATCAAACATATAATTTTTACCCGAGTGCTCTGAACGGGGACAAAATATAAAGCATCTTTAAAGTTATTTGATTTCAATAACCTTATAAGGTTCTAGTTAAATTATGAGTATTTGGCTCTTAAAACTAGAAAAGGGTATAGCAACTATTTATTGTCCTTCTTGCAACTATAGAAACAAAATCCAAAGAAGGGTTAAAAAATTCTTTTATTCCACTCCTAGAATAATAACAGTCGAGCCCTTCTCGGGCTTACAGAAAAGGCTACACCTGGGCTTTAACCTAAGATAAAATAAGAAACTAACTTAATTCTAAAACTTAGCCCGAACTGTACAGAAATAACTAACCCAGTTGGCCCTTAATTAAACCTCACCGGCGAACACTAGCAGGCACTAACAGGCTTCGGCCGAGCGTAGCAATATAGGCTTAAAGCAACGACGTGGCCAGAAGACAGAACACGCTCTACTGAGAACTTCTAAGCTCTTCTGCGGAAGTGACTGGTTCTACCTCATTTACATAAAACTCGATGCTGAAAACTCATTCTGGGAGAGGAAGTTGTTTCAAAATTTAAAATAGCTACTAGAAAATTTAAATAATCCCTACAACGTGAATATTTATTTTAAATTATTGCTTTTTTCTATATATGTAATTTGTAAAATTTCTTTTTAGGCTTTGCTGGCATTTTTATAAAAGCAGTATTGCATCATACTAAACCCGTGCTCAATATTTATAATAGAGTTGTATTAAACGTATGAAGCTGAGTAATAGTTGATACAGTTGCTAATGCTCTGACAAGTGTAAATGAATTTAGTTAAAAAAAAAGACACGTTCATATATTTATTACCATATGATGTTCTAAAACTTTAATAATCTTTAAAATGGCTTTATCAATAACATAGTTACAGAGGTACTAGCTTATGGGATTTGGTGAAAGGGGAACGTTTTGAAATTTAGAAAAAACGCAACTTTAAATACAAAACAATCATTTAACATAAAGCTAAAACAAAAAAAATGCTTATTTTAGTAGTTTCGATTCTTTTATTGATTGAGGCACGCTTCTGAAGTAGTACACTTAAGACAAGGTAAATAAACTTAAAATCGCTCAATTGAAGATATCAGCCTTATATGATAATGAATAGTTTCGAATGTAGCAAACTGCAGAACAGTTTCTTTTCTTCTAAATGTTACAAGATTGTAATGTGTAACGTAGTTGTTATGAATTTTAAAAAAAGTGAATCTAATATCTGAAGTATCAAAAAATGTCTATTTAATGAAAACATTTCTGGAACAGAATAAAAAAAAATTATAAAAAAGTCTTTGAACATGATAAGTTGTTTCTTTTTTGTTTTGGTCTTCCATAATAATTTCAATATCTTATATATATATGCGGCTTAAGTGTTTGTCGCCGATAGTTTATTGATTGCTTGCCTAACTGTAAATTGTTTTATTCTCCGTGCAGTGCAGCGCGTGACGAATATTATGAGAAAGCTAAGCCGGAAAATAAAAATACAAGAGCACGTGCATTTAACATTTAATAAATAATCTACATATAATAGAATTGGGAAATATGCAACCGTCAAAAACCGGCAACGATGAAAAAATAAATAAAATGAAATAAATAAATATCTTTATTATATGCGACTTAAGTGTCTGTTTGTCGCCGATAGCTTATTGGTTGCTTCACTGTACTAGCCAATGGGGTGAAATTGCCACGGCACAGGGTTGCCGTTTTAAATGAGACGTAAACAATTTCCTGTAAAACTTACATTTGCTATGAGCATCCATAAGTCTCAGGGCCAAACGCTTAAGCGTGTTGGCATTTTTTTACCTGAGCCTGCATTTGGACACGGTCAACTTTATGTTGTCTGTTCAAGAGTTTGTGAAAGAACGGACGTAAAATTGAAAATAATGAATGGCCCTCTGCAAAGCGAGCTTAAAAATAATGGAAAGATCTACGCAAGAAATGTAGTGTACAAAGAGATCTTTGACATTTGAATTAACATTTTATTATTTAAATCACCTTTATTTATTGAGCTAGCGGTGGCTCTTAAGGAAATGTACCGCAAGTGATTTCCTTCATTGAACTCTACTTTCAGCTATTAAGCAAGTAGACGGGGGGGCCACCAGCGGCCGAGCGGTAAAATCGCTGAACACTGGTAGTTCGGTCCGAGGTTGGAATCCCGCGAACGGGCTGGCTGCATGGGCGTTTTCGTGGTTTTCCCCATGTGTAACGTGTATACGAGCCAGTTTCCCTTAGAAAGTCCTCCACGAAGGCATCGCTCCTCTTAGGCAGATAGCCCTCGAGGCTTTGCCATAATCACACACACACACACATATCACTATATCAAGTAGACGGGGGAAACCCCGTGGGGCAGTAAGCAAAGAGGCGTCCTCGCCGCCTGCCCTGAGTAATTCAGTTTGAATTAGCAGACACCTTTGCACAAATCATTTTAATTACAGGTACTATTCCGTTTTGAGGACCGTAAAAAATTGCAGCGAAAATGTATGCGCAAAAGCGCCAAATCTAACAAACGCGCCCGTTTAACAGAGCGCCAAATCTAGCGTATGCACTGATTTCAAATTGCGTAATTTTAGATAGTTCTATATTTCTTAAGACGCCATTGAAATACTAGTTTAATTTTTAAATCCTTTTTGATTTCAAATCCTTTTTTGATATCCTATAGATTTAACAATTTTGGAATTGCCCATGACGAAAAGTCTGCAATCCATGTACACATCGACCTATTTTCACTTTAAAAAAAAATCACAAAAATGGCACTGCGCACACCCTTGACTTTATCTATGTACACATCGGCCTATTTTCACTTAAAAAGTAAAAGAAAATTGATAAAAATTCAATTGTTTTTAACCTTGTAAAAATTGCCAAACAAATAAGTGGGCGATTTTGCACTTTACCAAGAATGTTTTCAAAGAAAAGGCATCATTCATTATAGAAAATTATGTTTGAACAACCAACAAGATGAAATTATGCTTTAGCGATAACTCGGTAGCGAAATAGCGATGCAGGAATCCGTTCAGTTATGTTTAGCTTTTTTTTATATAAATTATAAAAATGATCTGAAATAGTTATTTACTCTTATGCTTCCATTCAGTCAGGTTTAGCCTTTTTCATATAAATTATAATAATAAAAAAGTATTATATGAAATTAACCTTTTATCTAAATTAAAACAATAATCTTTAAATAGTTATTTACTATTATACTTCCTTTCTTGCGTTAGGGTTGCCGCAATTATTTTTGGCAGCACTGGCATCAACGATAGTTTGGCGATTTTTTACGGTCCTCAAAACGGAATAGTACCTAATTACAATTTATAATATCTAGAACAGCGGTCATTTCGTGTGACCGCCTGGTTTTCTAGTATATATATAATCAAGAGATAATTAATATTAAATAATTCAAAAGTGGCAAACTTACTAACAGGAAAAATAATATTTAAGATATGTATCAAGAATAAAACACGACCAAATCCGCATAGCAAAATAAATACAAAATTCATTAACAGATAATAATTGAAAATTCTTTTTCGAGGAGCAACAGGAGAACTTTCAACAAAGCCACGTTTTTGAATTATAATTCGGATGATTGTCTAAGCCATAAAATAAATAAATCAGAAAAATTACGTTTAAAAGGATGTAATTCGTTGCAGTTTTGATTTTTTTAAATTTTAAATGGTATTTTTCCTGTTAGTAAGTTTGCCACTTTTGAATGATTATTTCCTTTTTTTAAGTTTATTTATCTTTATGATTTTGATAATCATCCAGATATAATTCAGAAACGTAGATGTTGAAAATATTTCGGTTGCTCCTTGTAAAGACCAAAGAATTTTCATTATTATTTGTTATTTGATTTTGCATTTATTTTGTTATGTTACTCTGTTTTTGTTTCAGTTTCGATATCTGTTTTAAATTTTATTTTCCCTGTTAGAAAGTTTACTACTTTTAAATCGTTTAATGATATAAATGTCTTGAATGTATAATAAATTTCGCAGCAAAAGGCATGGGTTTAGTATTGTTGCGGGCGTACGGATTCGTAACAGATTGAATGCGCAAGTCTGATAACAGGTTAATACAATTTATTCTTATCAAAAGAAATATAACAGAATACTGGAATTTTTCTCAGAAATATTTGTACAAGTGTTCACAATATCACGCAGTAATAATCAGTAGTTACCCTTCAAACTACTAAAACGTTAAATAGAATGCAATGCACAGCGCAGAGAAAGCTAATCCGATCAACACAGCAGCTAACTAAATAACAACTGAGATGAGATGTCTGTGTCCGGCTTTTTAAAACTTTCAATCGCTCGCCAGAGATTTCTAGTAAGATTTTTGAAAACAACCAGAGAATGGAATTACGATTACAGCTAACACAATAGTCAATTACATTTACTCAATTTCAATGCAAATAAAAGAGATATCCATTTATTCGCTGTTAAATGCACTCTTAAATTTTTACTTTTTCTGCGTAGCTTTCGCTTAAAACTTATCACGCGCTGCATTGCAGGGGGAAATAATACAGTTTTAATTATAATTCTACTAAAATTATACATTTAAATACAAAATTTTTAACAATACTTTTCGAAATTGTTTTATTATTATCTTTTTAATTTAATATGAACAGCTGGGTTATGGTTAACAGTTTTTAATTCACTGATGCTTTAACATTTAAGGCCGTTTAATTTTATTGTATTATTCATGTATTCATTTAAATTTTATTTTCCAAACTCAATGTAATTTATTAAATTGCTTTTTTTCTATATGTTACAATACACTCCCAAATAACCGGCGTAATACCAGCAACAATGTCTGTGGTTAACCAAACTCACAATTAATCTGATAGCAGTTAAAAAAAATAATAAAAAAAACTACAGAATAGAGGAGTAAACTCATTTTATAACTAAGAGAAAAGTGTTATTAACAATTTTACCTAAATTTTTAGCCGTTTAATTTGGTGAATAAATCTTATTTAATTAGGCAAGTTAATCCAGCGTTCAAAACAAGAATACACTTCAAAGCAAAAAATATATATATATATATATATATATATATATATATATTACTCTTGTATTTCGATAGGAGTCGATGGGAAATAGAAGTTTCATAGCTGAACATTTATTTTTATGATTTAGCAATTTATTTTTAAGTATGATTTAAGTGTTTGTGTATTCTAAATTATAGTCAACCAAATTACATACCGTTTTAGATAAAGAAAAATGCTTAACAAGTTAATTCCGCCTTAAAATTGGGATATCATTTGCTATTATTATTCTTATCCTCCAATTCCCCCCATAGAAATTTTGCTTTATTCCGATTGTAATTGTAATTTTTCTATCGTTCCGCAATAAACATATTTAACTTCTGTTCAGAAATATTAATCAGGAGCCTTTAGCTGATCCGCTCTATGTAGTATACGAACCCACCAACGGCCGAGCGCAAAAAAACTTGGGTTCAAATCCAGGCGAACGGGCTGACTGCATGGTTGTTTTCGTGTTTTTCCTCATGTGTAACGTGTATACGAGCCAATTTTCCTTAGTTCACGAAGTCATTCCTTCCCTTAGGCAGATAGCTCTAGTGTGCTTTGCCATAATAAAAACTAAACCAAACCAAACCTATATACCAAACCTTCTTGACTATGCGTTCTCGAATAGCGCTGATGGCAATTCAAAGCTTTCTTTAACCGAGATGGCATTTCTCTTGAATTTTTGTGACAGTAGTTTTCATTTTCTTTCTTTTTTCCCCCTTTATTCAGTATTTGCATTTGTATTTTTTCATTTACAAATTTATTACTTTTAATAATTATTTTTAAAAAACGTTTGTATTGTAATTACTATTGCTACATTTAAAATGTACTATTAGTTCTTCGTCAGATTATTGCTATGCTTAAAATCCCCTTTATTAGAAATAGAATTAGTTCTTTGTCATTCTTTTGAATATTAATTCATTTTGCATTTTGCATATTAATTAATTTTTCCAAGAGCAAATTATAATTATTATTATATTTTATTGCATTTGTATATGATTCCTTTCTTGGGGATTCACGATTTATGTCAGAAGGAAACATTAAATGCAAGCGTCAGTAAAAATAATCTTAGAAAAATAAGTTATTTTACTTATATTAGTATTTGAAGAAATGCAACAAACTGTAAGATACTGTAATGTAACAATAAGATATTATACTGCAACAAACTGTAAGATATACTTCTAAAAATCTATAATAATATGGAAAAAAATCCTGTTTAATATTTTTAAGTAGTTAAATAACTCATTGAGCCGTTAAATAACTATGTCATGTTAACGACACTGATTTACTATCCCATCAGAAATCTGTTACATTGACATGTAAAAGCTTTTATTTTTCAAAGTACAGGGTGACACAAAAAACGGGAACTTTTTAACAATCCAATAAAACCAAGAGTGTTCGAAGAAAAATGTTTTATTCATAGTAATTGAAACTTTAAAATTTGCCATTTAAGAAACGTTAATGGAATTTATCATTTTTTAAAAATTACGTCCTTTGAATGGCGATCTCTTGTACAAATGTATTCTTGAAATCTGCAGTTGAGATTTCTCATTGACCGCTGCAACATCTCAGCTGGGATTTCATCCTGAATTCTCTGTTTTAACTCATCCAGAGTTCTTGGTCGAGTCGTGTACACTTGAGATAGCCTCTCAAGAAAGAGTTCCCAAACGGAAAAATCTGGCGATCTAGGGGGCCAGGGAACATTACCGAATCTTGAGACCACACGGTTACCGAACAATTCTCACACAGCTTCCATTGACTGCCGTGCAGTGTGTGATGTCGCACCATCTTGTTGAAACCAGGTTTCTTGAACGTGTAGGAAATTGTTCAGTTCAGATGTAACGAAAGGTTGTAACATCTCCAGGTAATGATCCACATTTACAGTTACTGTGATCCTCAGTTCATTAAACAAAATTACTAATAATGTCCGATGATCCCATGTAATGAAACAGCACGCCATACTGACACCTTACTAGCGTGTAAAGGGCGCTCCTGGACTTCATTAGGATTTGTGTCTGTCGCCCGTTCCACTGACTTATGGTTACTAAAATGGCGGAGTGTTTACTTGCTCAAGGTCACTGTTACCGAGATACTACCACCTGCTCGTGGGTGCTACTATGCATTTAAAAACTTCACGTTATTCGATGTCACTGTGCATATTGAAAAGTATTTGTCTAAACGTAAAACTTGTGTTTTATAATGTTATTTATTATATGTATATATATATATATGTTATTTTTAATTGTTGGTGTATCTGTTCTTCATTAAAGAGAAGCATTTGTTACCTGCTCTGCCACCATGTCCTGCATGATCGGCTTCTGTGACTCTTTTCGATGTTGTGATGTGCCTCAATATAACTATTCACCCAGAGGCTGCAGAATGGCAATACTTAAACATTATTCAGTGTCCGTTTATTATTTTCCTACAGAAAGAGAGGAGGCAGAAAAACCTCGCTTCAAGGAACGCTGCTTGGCGAATTGTTTGAAATTCATAGACATCTTCTGCGTATGGGATTGTTGCGATTGCTGGATACGTTTTCAAGGGATTGTCTCGCTAATAGTCTTCGACCCCTTCATGGAGCTCTTCATCACACTTTGTATAGTAGTAAATACCCTCTTCATGGCCATGGACCACCACGAAATGGATGCGAATTTTGAGAAATTCCTGAATTATGGAAATTATGTAAGTGGGGGCAATAGGAAATGCATCCCTCCTTTTTGCACCCTGGATAATGCAAATCAACAAAAACCTAGTTGTTATATTCCTTTATGTACACTTTTGCTTCTTTATGTAGCACTTCTAATGTTTTCTTTTTCATTTGCTGCAATAAGAACTTAAATGCTTTGTAATACAATAATTAATCATGTCCTTCTGGATCATTAAAGTTATGAGTGATAATTCTCATGCTTTTTTTATGCCCTTAAATTTGCTTTCTTAAATTCCCGGCTTTTATTTTTATTTTTTTTTTTTTTTTATTTTTATTTTTTTTTTCCATGTGTACAACAGCTGTAATATATTTTACAGGGCGTCCCATTCGAAAGAGGCCCCGGGAAAAGTGTGATAAAAATCTTATAACAAAAGGAATAAATAAACAAAAATTTTGCATAGCATGGCTTTATGTTTGAGAAATAAAAGTGCGTTAGAAGAGGTGATGGAAGTGACCTCCTCCAACCTGTGTACAAAGTTCAACACGGTGTTGCATTTTGGTGTATGTTGCTCCCAGATTACACGTGGTAGAGTGATGAAGCGTAGTTCCACTTGTCAGGATACGTCAATTAACGAAACACACGTTTATGGAGTCACGACAACCAGCATGTACCCGTCGCAGAACTCTTTCATTCACAGAAGATGGGTGTGTTTTGTGCATTACCATAGAGGCGTATCATCAAGCGAATTTTTTTACATTATTGTTACCACTGAAGTGTACCAGCACTTTTTCATGAATTTGTAAACTAGTTGGATGATGAGAAGCTGACACTTGGCTCACCAGCAAGAATGAGGCAACATGCCACACAGTAGTGAATATGAGACGGGTGGAATCACTTTTCCGACTTTTGCAGACTTGATCTCCTTTGAGTTTTTTCTATGGGGTCGCCTTAAGAGGTTATCACACATGGCTACAGTCCCTGCTAGACAAGACTTTTCTGAGAAGCGAGATTCTGGTAGCACTGGTTTAAACAGAAGGATTCTTAGAAAAAAGAGCCCCGCCTGAAGCGAAATCCCGCCTAGCTACGGAAGCAATGTTGCGGCTACGCGGGATTTTTTCAAACCTCACCGAAAATGTCTCTCCGGGGTAGAGACAACCAATCAAACGAAAGTTCTGCTTCTGAAGGATCACGTGATCCCGATTTGAGCGATAATCGATTACTGTTTGGCGTTCACGTCTTTGTAGTAAGTGAGAATGGTAACCTAGCTACGGAAATGTGCGGGCTCTGAGAATTGTCTCTTTCGACGTCAAGTTCCGCGTAGCCGAAACATAATGGACCTTATAGGTAATGCGCACAAGCACAAACTATGCACATGGACGATTTGCGTCAAAATGTCTGTCGTGAAATCCAAGAAGTGACGCCCAATACCCTGGCAGCAACATACGCGAACATGCAACACCATATTGAACTGTCTGTACAGATAGGGGATCACTTCCAGCACAACTTTCTAATGCACTTTCATATTTCAAACATAAATGTATATCATGTAAAAATTTGGTTTCTTTTCCTTTTATTATAAGATTTTTATTTCACTTTTCCCGAGGCCTCTTTCTAGTGCGACACCCTGTACACCACTGAAATACTTTAATGCACATTTGTAAATTATAAGAGAGTATTCAAAGTTATGAATGGATACAAACAAAACTGCAAGTAAGCAAAACAGCTGTTTCTAAATTTCGGTAGAGGATTTTAATAACAGCCAAAGGAAATCCTATTTTTTCATCGATTACAAATCTTTAGTTCATTCTCCTAGAAGTTTTGGGTATTCAACTGTGGCAGAATTAAGAAATGCTTAGATTAGAAGCAAAAGTTAAGAGAATTTTTAATAATTCAGTGCTTCGGCTACTGAAAGAGTTTCTGTTATTCACTGCTAACATTAATTTCCCAATAACTGAAGCTTCGGAAACGTTTGCTTTCAAAATTCGTTAAACATCTGAAATTCGCGATTATTAAATTCTTACTATTAGCGCACACTCTCCCGCTATCTTGTTCAAATTTTCAATCGTTAATAAAATACTTTTTATTCATCAAGTTGAAGTATATTTTATTAAACTTGTAGTGGATGACACTGAACGTTAATACAGTTTTTTTTTCACATATTAAAGTCAATTCCTACTTATTTATTCTATTTATCGAAACTAAAGATAGGCTGTTTTTTTTTAATAAATTATGAGACAAACAAATAATGACCGTTTATTAGGAATTCTCATGTGCTGTAAAAATTAATTGGTATTTTTCCTTTTCGCCGGCGCAAATCTCGCCAAGCAGATTTTATTGGTGACAACATATAGTATACACAAAAAATATTTAAAAATGTTAATTCTAAGAATTTTTTATTTTGAAGGCATAAACGTTTTAATATCGTTTAAAATTTTGTAAAAAGCCAATAAATAAAGACAATAAATTTATAAAAAGACATTAATTTAAGAATTTACTATGCTATCATGGTTTAATATCCTGATTCGCCGGTTCATATCACGTGATCCCAAGTGATTTCATCTCACGTTAACTACATTTTATGGAATTTAACGAACTTTTACAGGTCCTTAGGGGAATGATAACATGTAGTGGTAAAGGCCTTGAGGTCGAACACCACTTAACGAATGATGATCTCCGACGTAAACTACGCTACAAAAATCTAATTATCTCGGTAATTATCTACATTAATTTCAAGTTAAATCTTAATTTGGAACACAAGTTTAAATGCAAGAATTATTTTAATTCGTTCGAATAGCTTACTCAGAAATTATGTAAAACCGCAGTGCTTTACTCGCTAGTGCATTCTTATTAGAATTTGACCCTTGACTTTTCTATATTTTCGGCTTCGGGTAAGCGGTGTGATTGTATCCTTGACTTAATTACCGCGAATGGCCTTAGGGCATAAAATTGAACTACCTGGTAAAAATTCTATGTAATTGTATGCTAGTATTAAAAAAAACAATCAATCTGATAAGAAATGGCTGCGACTTGTTTTGAAAATGAGGACCAAAAAGTTGCCATCGAGGATATTCCGTTTGGCATCAGTTGTACTACTATTATTGGCGACTTTATCGCCTGCGCCGGCAAAACGGAAAAGTACCAATTAATTTTTTAACAACTTACTAATAAATAACAGTACATGGCTGTGATAGATGGAATTGTAGTGGCAGCAGTAAGACAGAGTTCTAAAAATTTTTTAATTGTATGGAATTAAAGAATTGTAGCTTTATAGAAATGGATGCAACGGATGGAATGCCCGATGATGTAGCGAAAATTCTCCCCATATTCCTATGCTAACGTGGTAATAATATATGTTTAAAATATAACCCTTGAAATGTGCCTTGCTTCACACACGGAGAATGCGAAAAGAAACTACAACACAACGCAAGGCGATGATTAGAGAAAGAAAAAAGAAAAACAGCAGCAGGTCAAGCATATGGTCGCCTTGAGTCGTGTGAAATTATTAGATGGAATATTAATTGAAGAACTGGACTGCTCAAAACTGACTGTAAAGGTTCCTTGCAATAATGAAGCATTAACAAGAGATGGATAGAATGAGAAACTATAGACCACCATCAGCTTCATAAATTAGAAACGAAAAAATGTTAATAATGTTAATGAAAGTAACTAAAATAAAATTTTTCTTTGTTGACCTAAGTAGGAACTGACTTAAAAAAAAAATTATATTGCTTGTTAATAAGGTAACTGACATCTGCATCATCAAAAAATGATTTGGTGGAAGATGATTTCAATTATCATTCCCAGAGTTTTATATTTCATATTTGGTCTCCTCATAAAGAAATTAAACAGGTGTTTAGCTATCTTTCTATTTTTTTGTATCTATGATAGTAAATATTTTACTTTTTGATGCAAGTTTCATTCATGAAAGTTTCTTTGATATGTTTTTAAAATAAATATTTCAAATTGTGTTTCCAGAAGATATTTAAAATATTATTTTCAAACATTATTTTGAGAAATATTATTTTAAAGAAATATGTTGATTGAAAGGAGAAAGTTTTCTTACTTGTTTTTAACGTTTTAAAATAATTGAAACTTAAGATTCTAATTTTATTTTGTATAAATACATTACTCTGAGGAAAAATTTATCGATATTATCTCTGCAAAATTAAGTAAGTAAATGAAAATAATTGATATTTTAATAATTAAACACTTTATAGATTTTTATAGATTTTCAAGTAAGTAAATGAAAATAATTGGCATTTTAATAATTAAACACTTTATAGATTTTTAAGGCAAGTAATTAATTAAAGACTTTTACATTTGTGAATTATATTTCATATGCTTATTAAAAATTCTAATGAGATTTTCTTTCATATGATCAATTTAATACAAAAACTTAAAAAAAAAGTAATTTTTTTTTTTTTTTTTTTTTTTTTAAGAATTTAAATTTTTTGGCATAAAGTAAAGTTTTGCGCAACTAAAAGTTTTTATATCTCGTTACCGAGGAAGACATTGCGACAAAAGTATCGACAACGAAAACGTCAAGGAAGAGACAATGCTACGAGGAACCTCGTCCTAGAAAGCATCGGGGTAAGAAGAGGAAAGGCAAGGAGATATTGCAATTCTAAAACACTCTGATACAAAATATATCGTAGGAAATACAATGGTGATAAATTTTGCAATTCGGAATTATACGAAACGTGCTTGTTAGCGAGTGTGGTATCTTGACTCGGGGAAACTTGTCTAAGATAACCACTCAAGGTTTCAGATGATTTTTGTCTTTCACAGAGGTGGTCTTTTAAGGGAGATGATGTTCAATTACAGATGTTAATTTATTTTTTCATAAATACTCGTTACTTTCAGAGGTGGTCGTCTCAAAGAAGTGGTCATTACGAGAGGTTTCATTGCATTTTAATCAAGAAAAAAACAAAAAACGTACCTTTCCCACACTGCGAATATTATATGTTTAATTTTCACTCCTCGCGTTTTTTTTTCCTCTACGACGTTTTTATTCTCGATGTTTTTACCGCAATGTTTTCGGCGGACACCCTTAAGCTTTTTTTACTTTTTGAATTAATTTCTGGATTTGATTTATCGATGCTAACATAGTTTCAAATAGTGTGGAAAAAATAGTGTGTCTCTGGACCAATCATTTACACTTAGAAAGAATAAATGCTTATCTTTTCTTTTTAGTTCTTTACAGCTACTTTTGCCATTGAAGCAGGCTTCAAATTAATTACATTAAGCCCCAAAACTTATTTCTGTGAAGGTTGGAATATATTTGATTTCATCATAGTTGCTCTATCTCTACTAGAATTAGGATTAGAAGGTGTTCAAGGTCTTTCAGTTCTCAGATCTTTTCGTTTGGTAAGTGATTTTTTTTGACAATGTCTTTCATCATTTATATATATTTTAAGGCACTTTTAAAGTTTTTATCTTTTTGACTCATCTCTGAAATCTAATAAATAAAATAAAACCACAAAATAAATGGATTTTTGAATTTAGGTAAGTTTGCACTTTATTATATTCTATACAGCCTGATCACCGATGTACAAATATTGTTTGGTAATATTTAATATATATGTATATATACTACACTTCTCAAAAGTGAAACTGCAACACCAAGAAAGAATGTGCGTAGCGTCATGCAAATTGCAGGAGCGAAAGTTGAGGTGGATATGTAAATTGTTAAAAGTTGCGCACGCATTGGATGACGTGGTACGCATATTGCGGGCTAAAAAAAATATTGCGGGCTAAAAAAAATATTGCGGGCTAATAAAAGTCAGCCACTTTCAGCATCTGAGGGCCATAAATCAGGAGACGTTATCAACTCACGAGACACAGAACAGCAAATCAAGACTCCTCCAGACCAATGAGTTGAAACTTCAACACCCACGTGGCAATAGTCACGTCCCTTACCTCACCCTCACCCTCAGCGCTCCTACAACAGCGGCAGCAGTCAGTCAAGAAATGCTATAGCCAGGCACTACTTCAGAGAGTCGGATCACGTCATGCAAGTTCGCATGATAATTCCGGCATATCAGCGGAACTAGGAACATCTGAGGGTTTATGGAGCATTGGAGGCTATAGAAGAAGCATAGAAAATGTCTTTGAGACGTCGGGCGAGCTCAATCGGCTCAATACCATCAGTTAACGACCGGGGAATGTGACCGTATTATCGAACTCCGAGCTTGGTTTGTCGCTACGCACAATAGCCACCTGTGTTGGGCACAATGTGAGTACCATCCAACGTTGTGTCAGTTAGGCCGGTATATTCGAGAGTTAATTATTAGAGACCCTTTCTCCACGTCACGTGACATCCGAAGCCAGGAGCAGATGGATTCTGTGTCCATCCAAACTATTCCCAACAGATTGCATAAAGTACACTTACGTTCACGGGTACCAGCCACAAAAGTACCATTGACTGTTGAACACAAGACTAAACGCCTGGTGTGGTATCAGCGTCATAACGTGGGGAACACCATATGGCATCGGATTTTCTTCACGGATAAATCTCATTTCTATCTCTGGAGGAATGATGGCCGTCGACTGGGCGACCCGGAGATGACGAACACCCGGAGAACGCTACGAAACAACCGATTTTTGTCGAGCGTCATACCGGTCCTGCACCGGGCATTATGGTTCGGGGTGGCATAATGTTTGATCACAAGACGCCCCTGGTACACATTAACGGCAGTTTGACAGCGGTCCGCTACGTCACGCAAGTTGTGGAGCCCGTTGTTCTGCTCTGGTTGCAGAGCGCACCCAACACGGTATTCCAACAAGACAGTGCCAAGACGCATGTCGCGTGGCGCACTTTTAGCCTGATCGAGTTTAACATCCTACCCTGATCGGCAGCGTCTCCAGATCTGAATCACATCGAATACCTGTGGAATCTTATTGGACGTGACATTTACCGAGAACCACGACCGCAAACCCTGGATAATCTGCGTGCAGCAGTTGATGTGGCTTGGCAAAGGCTACCTCAGGCAGCCATCAATGAGCTCATTCTACTAGTTTCTGTTTATGTATTTGTACATTTTTACTTTCTTAAAGTTTTTATTCTTACTGAAATTTTAATTCAAAGAGTTTGGATAACATGTCAGAAAAGCTGTTCAACAATGTAAGACAACATGAGAAATAATATTCTAAAATGCAAATTAATTTTTAACTATTTAGACTCTTGCAGTGTTGACAAAAGCGTAACATGTTATTCAGATTCATTTATCAACCTGGTTTAATGTTTCAAATAGTTAACCCATGACAAGTTCTCTTTTGAAAAATTAAATTGGGGTAATTAACTTATTAATTAATTATTATTATTTTCATATATTATTTTTCATAGCTTCATTAATTCTAACGATTACGCCACTGTTTTAACATCCCATACAAAACGCTTATTTGACCATCTTTGACTACTCTAAATTTTCATTTTGACTTTTAAGACCTCTTAAATTTTCCCCAGTCTACACACTTTTGCTTAGATAGGTAATCAAAATTTCTATTCCTTTTGTTATAAGTTATTATAATTATGTTAGATTAATAAATTAGAAGTTAGATTTTTTTCGCAAGCTTAAAGATTCATTCAAATAAGGGAAAGAGATGAAACCAAGTTACTGAGAATATTCCGGAACAAAGTTAATGTCCCTTGAAAAGTCAGTTCTCTTCCACGAAATCAACAATAATTTATTTTATTTTGTTTTAATTTCTTTAAACATTTTCATATTTTGTTTTGGCACTTTGAGTTTTATTTGCTGACTTTACAGTTTTAAACTTCTTCTAGGTCTGTTACATGTTTAATAGTTTTAGATAAATCTTCTTAGTATTAACTTTGAATTTAAATAGATTCAATAACAATAGTTTTACTCTTTATTTCCTAGGCTAAAATCATAAATAAGAAATCAGTATTTAAATAAATAAATATATACAGCGTGTCCTGTAAATGTGGCGGCAAACTTCTTGGGGAGGTAGGACACATCATAAGGATTAAGAATTGCATCGGAACTCATGCCGGAAATGTCAAGGGTATAACTGATAGCAGAGGTAGAAGATGGGAAAGAAAACAAGAGAATGATTAATTTGAAACATTTATTGGACATGAATGCAATTAATGTACGACAGCTTGAATGTTACAATGGATACCCGAAATCTGCACCATCAAGACGCCATGTCTGACACCGACGGACATTGTCGGACATGTTCAAAGACATCGGCAGATTTTTTATTGTTGCAGCTGAGCAGGCGAGTCTTGCCACGAGATCTATTTCAGACATAATAGGATCGTGATACACGACACTTTTAATAGCTCCCCACAAAAAGAAATTAAGGCTTGATAATTCCGGTGAGCGTGGGTGCCAGTGAACCGGTC
Source organism: Stegodyphus dumicola (assembly GCF_044657685.1). NCBI lineage: Eukaryota > Metazoa > Arthropoda > Arachnida > Araneae > Eresidae > Stegodyphus > Stegodyphus dumicola. The sequence continues at coordinate 221,424,087 of NC_140773.1, read as the reverse complement.
CACCACGCCCAATTCATCGATGGGGGAATTAGTTCAAATGGCTACGAACATCCAGTCCAAAAGGAGCAGGCGCCCTTATCAAGTTGGAACCACATGCTGCGCCTCACATTTGGTGGAATATCGTCAAGCAAGCCGAGAAGAGCTTGCTCCAGAAAGATAAGTTAATTCGCGGCATTCGACCTCGATGGTAAAAGGTACGGATGAACTCAGCAGTCGCCAATCCGCCTACACATTAACTTTGAAGCGTTGTTGTGGCTTTGGTGAGGGTTTTCTTGAGCCCACAAATGCTTGTTGTGGTGATTGAATACGCCATCCTTATTGAGTGTGACTTCATCCATGAACAACACATACGCTGGGAAATTAAACATCACGGGCACTGTCCTGCAGAAACCACTGTGTGAATCGCATGCGTTCAGGATGGTTATCGGGGAGCAGTAACTGGACCCTTTGTAAGGGCGTGGAAGGACTTGGCGTTCAAGACACCTGGGCACTTGTACGATTCATTCTTAATTGAGAGGCAATGATACGTATGTTGGTCCTTGGATTGCTCTCTGCCGCATCAAATACACTTTCTTCCCTAATGACCCAACGAGGCGATCGTGTTCTGCCTTCACTTTCCCTGCCACTTCTTAATGACCCATAGTCGCACAAATTTTGATGCAGACGTGCAAACAAACTGTGGTGTGGTTGATATCTGTCGGGAAGCGTTTTCGATAAGTGCTTGCAGCGGCTAGTCTATTACCCTCCGTTAAGTGCATGTCATGCTAGCTCTCCGTTCGTATAGCGTTCCATGCTCTTCGTATGGTGCCTACACCTTGAATGAGGCGATCCTCACTTTCCACTAGCACTGTCCTGTAGAGCACATTCTGGGGACTTAGAATGACGTTTCCGGGCATGGGTTCCTATGTAATTCTTAATCTTCATGATGTGCTCTATCTCCCTCAGAAGTTTGTCGCAACATTTACGAATCACTCTGTATATAACTGAAGAGCCAAAATAATATGACCACCCACTCAAAAAAAGGTCGTGTTGTGGGATCTTTGGCTTGCAAAACAGCTGCAAATCGCCTTCGCATGGATGGCACAAGTTCTTGGTAGATGACTGGAGACAGGTTGTACCAAATGTCTAAGCAGCGGTAACGCAAAATCGAGATATTTCGACCTGGTGGTGTTTGAGCTTTGAGCTGAAGCTCTATGACATCCCAAATGTGCCCTATCGGGTTAAGATCCCGCCACCGCCAGGACATTAATTGGAATTCATCCTTATGCTTCTTGAACCACTTCAACACAATTCGAGCCTTGTGACATACAGCGTTGGCCTACTGCAAGATTCCATATCCATTTGGGAAGACAGACGCCATGTAAGGATGCAACTGATCAGCAATTATGTATAGATAGTCCCATCTTTCATGGTCTGTTCTACCATAAGTAAGGGTTCCAGACCCGCCCATAAAAACGTCCTCCAAAGCATAATACGTCAATACCAACCTGTGTGTGACATACTGTGGGGTAAATTGTTCGCTCGGAAGACGGCGAACCCTGACGCGACCATCGACGTGATGAATGAGAAATCGTGATTCATCTGACCATCTTCCACTTATCCATGGTCCAATCCCACCGCCTGGCGCTGATCTTGCTTTTCGAAGCGGGACAGTCTTCAACGTCCTTTTTCATTGATGACGCGTGGAGGTCTAACACCTTAGAGTCTACTGTTGGTTTCCCCGTTCTTTATCTCCTTTGCAAAGATACTAACAACCGCAGATAGTGAACAACCTACTAGTCGTGCATTTTCGGAGATACTCGTTCCCAGTCTTCAGGCCGTTACAATCTGCTGTCTAGCAAATTCAGCAGCTTTTCTCATCATTCGCAAAAGCAAGTGCAAGAATGGTTCCTTACCCTCTCCAGCAACAGTTAAAGTTTTGATCACGTACACATCCAGACGAGTTCTTTGAAGAACGTGGGGATGGTCATAATGTTTTGGCTTGTCAGTGTATATGCATATATATAGTGACAAACAAGCAAATCACAAGGCGACATCTTGATTAAAACATCTTTAAACAAGCATAGGTTGACAAAAAAAGTCTTGGAGATTAATACATTAAGTGTAACTGAATAAATATACTTGTACTTTTTATGTTTTTAAACATATATTATTTTGCATGGTGTGTTAATAAATTGTTACGGTACATTATTATTTATAATTCCGTGGCACCTTTTAAAAATACATTACAAATAACCCATGCTACCAGTACCAAATCTAATGACACCGAAACACAGGTGAATGCATAGTGTTTTTTACATATTTCTTAAACTCTTAATGTGTCCACTTTTGTTTGTACGATAGAATCTTTTATTTATTGTGAGGATTTACTGCATGGACGTACTGAAAAGCTGACTAATACCAGAATGGAAAGAATGTAGCAAATTATCTCTCTCCATGAAACAACTGTCGAAACTGACTACCATAGATTGCAATCAAAATCTACCACAAAGAGATATCATTTGCAAGAGTATCCTAATCAGTGTTTACTACAAATGTGGATAAAACGAGATGATGGCCACTACAAGCTAAGGATTTAATTTTATGTTTTTAAGGATTTAATTCCATGATGTCCCCCAGTATTTATATTGGGGGCTATCAATCTTTGCGTTTCCTTTCTTCACTCATATCCAATACTGTCAATGCAGTGGTTTCCGGTCACTCGTGATACATTGTCATGTGTATGGTATAGAACAAATTATTGCAATTCTGCTGCATGAGGGAAGGTGGGCATAATGAGCAATGTGTAAAAAAATGACGAATTTACCTATATTTCAGTATAATAAAATCCAGTATCAGTCACACAGTTTATTTATTACATATTTTTAATATTTCAGGAAGTTTTGAATAACCTATATAATTAGTCAATAATTGCCGCCCAGTCGGGAAGGTGGTTAGTAACTCTGATTATCGTACCGAAGGATCCGGGTTCGAATCCAGGAGAAGTCATGGATTTAAATTGTCTGTCCCTTCGTAGGAGGCTACGATGGCCCACCTGTTTATGTGCCTTCATAATAAAGTGACCACCGCTTCCGGCCTTAGTAGTGGCCATCGCTTACAATGGCTAGTGCCCACCATTGGGAAAAACAAAAAGTTAATAATTTGACTATGTGCTAATGTACAGTCTCTTAACCCAAATTAAATGATATTATGCTATAATTACAAATATGCTGTAATTACAAATTGTAGACATAAGATTACATGTATAAGTTTTAATGAAATAAAACTTCAGTTGGCATCCAGGTATCATTTTGTTAGAGTATCGGAAAATTTTTAACTTAATTGTAAGCATAGATTATTAATTTAATTATATAATCTATGGTATGTATATAGTATTTAAATACTTTCCTATAACATACTTTCTTTATTACTTTTTTTTTTATTTATTTTGTTTTTATTTAATTCAACTAACTTTCTTTTTACTTACTTACTTACTTTCTTTATACTTAAATTATACCTTTTTTTAAATTTAAGTAATTTCTAATAACTTACCTTTTACTTTCCTATAACATACTTTTCAAAAATAACTGGGAATTATCTTATACATTACATCTTTTTGACTTGATTTCAGTTTTATGAAATATGTTATTTACTTATTTTGTAATGGTAGCCTATTTTAGATAGGCTACCATTACAAAATAGGTAGCCTATTTTAGGTAAGGTTTCTAGTATTGTGCTTATGTTTGAAAATTATAAATTACATGTATCTTTTACTCAAATAAATGCTATGCAAGTATTTTGGGAAAGAACTTTTCAGTTGATTATTTATATGTAATTTATTTTGTGTATGAATTTTTAACTTTAATCCTCCTCCTATTAGTATACGAGTATTATTACTTACATATTAATAGTCAGTAATATATTATGAATTACTTTATACTAAGAAAAGACTAACTGAAAACATTTAAATATATGAGTATAACATTGATATATTTCTTTTCTTTTTCTGTGTTTTTCAGTTAAGGGTATTCAAATTAGCAAAATCTTGGCCTACTTTAAATCTTCTAATTTCTATTATGGGCAAAACCATGGGTGCTTTAGGAAATCTGACTTTTGTTTTGGGCATTATCATCTTCATTTTTGCTGTAATGGGTATGCAGTTATTTGGAAAGAACTATGATGAGAAGAGCTATGTGTAAGTATTGGTACTAAGTATTTTTGGATATATACTAGTGATGCAATTTTCATTAAATTTTATTCTAACACACGAGACTGTGAATATCTGTGAAACTTCATGTTTATTTTGTGATATCTTTTCAAATTGTGATATTTAACAGAACCCTTTATTCAATGACTTGTTTTTAAACAATTTTGATTAAAACAATTGAACTTAATTTCATGTTATAAATTCAAACAGTATTTAACGATCACATTCTTGCTATATTAATGCTATAGCTTTAAATATCATAGTAAACATAAAATTTATGGCATAAAATTCTAACAACTTTCCTGGGAAACTCAAAGTCTACAAGGCCAAGAAATTTGAAATTTTGGAAATGAATAGCACTTTGATACACATGGGTGATAAAATATATTGTTGATGGAACATTATGCATAATCTAAAGTCACATGCAAAATTTTCAAAATTCTTTGCAATTATAGAAATGTATGCATCAAAGGTGGATCTGGGGCATCCACCTCCTTAACAGGGTCATTGCTTGCTTCATTATTTCTTTCAAATATATATAAACGATTGTATATTTGATATTACTTTTTGACACCAAGAACTTTTATTTTCTTTGCTTCTTCTTGAAGATACCCTTGAGCGTAATGCAGTCGAAAATATAGTGATCCAAGTCATGAGTTCCTTCTGATGTGCATAATTTGTCATTGCTGAATCAGAAGCGGAGGAGGCATTCAACGAATGGCCCATCGTGAACTTAGCAACACAATTGTAATATTAATATTATCATCTGTATTCGTTCTTTTATCGGCGAATTTTCGCCCTTCTTCATTTATGTAAACATGGACCCAGTATGTAGGTGAGACGCATAAGTTCTGCGATAGAGAGCAATGTTACTGTCTTTGTAGTTTTACAAACTAATGAATTCTTGCTTTGGGAATTTTGGTATTTAATTTACGTGCAGACTGCCAATGAGTCTGAATTAAAATTCATTTTAAATTTCTGGTCACGTGCATATGAGATGATTCGTTGCAAACCTACAAACTCTGCCTCAAAAACAAAATTATCATTATGCAAATTATCCTATCTGGCTTCTATCCTGATATCAATATATGGTTTGTTTTCTAATGATATTAATGAACCAACAGTCGATATTATCCGCTTTCCTTCTTTATAACTATCTGGGATGATCCTTATCCCCCCTTGCAAATTAATATCGTATAATTCATGTATATATCAAATTCTGTCGGTGGCAGGGCACATGAGGTCCAAATCTTTTTGTAGATACTATCATTTGGCCCAAGAGCTGATTTTTCTGCCTAAATTTTCACCCGTGTTTTGCCTTTGGAAATTATCGAAAAAATAGTGATAAGCCAGGCAGAACGTCCAGGACTTTTGGATGTAAAATTTATACCCTTGAGTAGTATTGTGGTCCGTTGGTATTGTGGAGGTTAAACACCGAGGCTTTCTGCCATATCTAAAACAAGCTACACCGAATATATTATTAGTACACTGAGTCATGCATTAGCAGCATTTAGTCGCCCAAAATCTTGGTGAACGCTTGCATGCTTCACTAGATTATGCCATTCAGCAGCAAATTTTAATTTCCAGAAATCTTAGTGAACGCTTGCATGGATCACTAGATTATGTCGTCAGAGCGGACCATGAAATCAAAAGGAATACTTTAAAAAAGAGATAATTTGTTCAACTTTAGCAAATAATGGTGATTATAATCATTTACATTGGTGATCTTAAAAGTTCATGTTTGAATCGATTTCATGCGTTTTTTTTTTTTTTTTTTTAGCTTATATGACTAATTTATTTGCCAGACTTCGCGAAGCCAGTTTAAAGCTACAAGTCAATCAATTAAAATTAATCAAAACTACAAATATAGTACTTGATTTTATTGTAAAACTTTTTCTGTACAAACAAAACTGGGGAGAGAAGAATGCTCTCAATTTACAAATCTTTCAGATTTGCAAAAATAAGATAAAAATTTGTCTGCTTACTGTGAACACTTACCTGACTTTTCATTCTGACCTGAGCCATAAATTAGAATACTTTCTTCACTCGGTTGTTTCCGATTGTGTGTTGCATCTTTTGCAAGGCCAGCCACAAACTCAGATGAATCTATACTAATACAGGAGCAACTTAATTATGCACAAATAAGGTGCGGAAAGCAATACTTGAACAAGGATACACAAATTCTGGTTACAAAAACAGAATCGAATTTTATACGCTGCTTTATGTCTCAGTGTAGTAAAGCTTTCTTGTAACTTCCCATCTAGTAGATCGTAGATTTAGTGCAGTTATAAACCTATTAGTGCAATCATTACGAAACAAAGAAAACTACTGGACATTAGTGCTTAAATTAGTAAGGACTTATGAATGCTACTCACAAGCATGCTGCCGAACATAAATAATCTCGTATCATCCAATCTGATTCACTCATCTTATGGGAAAAAGAATAATGTATTTTTTTATTTTAAAACAAAAATTATAATTAAAAAATATTACTTTAAATATAAAAATGTTTAATTTATATTATTTTACTTTTACATCATCATTTGCCATTCAAGATATCAAAATTAAATTTGTAATTTTTCTCTTATGCAGTTACGTAGAGTTATTTCTCTTGGGGTTTCATGGCCAGGATTTTACTATAAAAAGGAGTCTTTTAGGAGTTTTGCTATAAGAGTCCATAAATTTAGGAACCACTACTTTAAAACAACCGATGTCAATTAATATTTCAGACTGTTCCTCTATCATAAGAGATAAACGCTTTTTCAGTGCTCACGAAAATAATTATGGTATTGTAGAGTTGTAAGGTATTTCTCCCGCCTTCTTAGCATGCCTTCGTGGTGTAATGGTCAGGACGCTGGACGCGTATTCGAGAGGTCCATGGTTCGAGTCCCGGTGAGGGTATTGCTCATTTTTCATCTTTTCTACTTGTAAATAATCTAATGACTCTACAGTGGCGCCCAAACTAAAAGGTAGTGAATGATGATTCTCCACCACCAGGATTTGGCGATTGGGTCCGCTAAAATCCCAGTCGAACCTTTAAAAAAGGGGAGTATATAAGATATTTCTCCTGCCTTCTTACCATGCCTTCGTGTTATAGTGGTCAGCACGCTCGACGCGTATTCAAGAGGTCCGTGTTTCGAGTCCTGGCGAGGGCATTGCTCATTTTTCAGCTCTCTTGTTTCGAAATAATCTAATGACTCTACAGAATCAGAAGTTTTTTAAGGAAGAGACGTGAAAAATGTGCAGCATCCTCGCCGGAATGTGAACCTTCGACCTCTAGAATAAACGTTGAGTATGCTTCCAGTTATCCTTGGAGGGCAAAATGGCACTGGGGATTAGGAGATCCAATCGCCAAATCCTGGTGGTGGCGAATTATCGTCCACCAGCTTTAAGTTGGGGCGCCACTTGTCATTAGGGTTTTTGAACAGGAGACGGAAAAAATATGCAGTGCCGTCATTGGGACTCTAACCTGGACCTCCCAAATACGCGTCGAGTGTGTTTCCAGTTACACCACGACGGCGTGCGGAAAGGAGGGAGAAAATACCTTATGTACTCCGCCTTTTAAAGGACGACTGGGGATTAGGGGATCCAATCGCCAAACCCTAGTGGTGAAGAACCATCATCCGCCACATGAATAAGCACCATTTTATAGTATGGTGAACATAGTTCCTGGAAGAACACTATCTGAATAATTGGCATATTTACTTATCATTCGATTCCAAAGGATCGTTATCGTTTTCGTGAAAAAATACCACTTTTATAGCCTCGGTTGCATAAGGCAAGTGTTCGAAATTTCAGCATGCTGTTGAAGAGTGTGCTAAGCATGTTAAGAAATTGAGTATGAAATGCCGTGTAACATTGTTATCTATACTGTTCGGACCTGAAGCTTTATCTATCGTAAAATTTGATGACATTAGCTATTTCCGAAGTCCATGATAGTAGTTTGTCATATGCTACGACAAATTGTAGCAATTTCATCTCCTTATATCGTTAAGATACAGACTGCTTTTTGTATATGATCATGCTGAAAAATATTGGTAAAGATATGAACATGATTTGCCTCTTTAACCATCTGGAAGAATCTCTGCTATTCAGTACGGAAAATTGTATCGTCTTGTGCAGAATTTTTTTCATGAAATCTTTCGTATTGTAAATACTCATTCCTTTAATAAGTTATCATATTCTTTTCAAATGCGATTTATTACCATTTCTTTGAGTTCAAGATTTTGATATGCCTGGCATTACATCTCATAGCCTTGGTTCTCCAGCTTCTTTCTCTCCTTGCATTTTCTCATTTTAAGGATTGGGTGTATATCATATGCATTGGATGCCTTATATATTTAGATCACATATTGCGTATCTCTTAAATGCCAATCCTGAAAATGCAGGAAGAGACTTGAAGAAGCTAAATTATTGCCCAGAAGGCCTTTTCCATCTTTGGTCTAAGACGCCGCTGGTCCGTCAGCTTATGTGTATTTTAATTGGGAATTAGTTCCTGTTTTCCATTAGACGTTTTATTTTAGAATGTGTGCTTTATATTGTTGGAATACCAGTTAATTTGTATTGAGTTTACATATTACAATGAACTTCCCAACTGCAATTTCGTGATTGCCTTGTGGATAATTGCGACACAGTGTGCAAATTGCTATGGACACACATAATGAGGTGTGCAAACTGTTATGGACACACATAATGAGGTGTGCAAACTGTTAAGGATACGAAGTTATGATGTATCGAAGTGGACAAGTAGTATTTACTTGAACAATGAACTTAACAAAAGTGTACTTGGAATTTATCAAAAGTTAACTTAGAATCCAGTTTATATGGACATTGAATAGCCTACCCAACATCATATACTTTGGGCTATGGAACTATCAACTGCCTGAACTGATGTGACTGGCTTACTCTGTGGATAACTGCAAGAATAATACGGACACACGTCACTAGGTGTGTAACTGATAAGAATATGAAGTTATGACGTATTGAAGAAGACATAGGTTTAAAAACTGGTTAATATATAAGTTCCACTCTCCACAACATAGATCCTATCCATGACAATGTAATTATTAATTGATCGTATATTTATTTTTCATACGGATTATTATGTAACAATTATTGTATAGATGACATTGTCAATTTAGCATTGTAATATTACTATCATTGATTCATTGAATGCCGCTGGCGGTGGATGGTAGATTCTTTTCCGTCGCATGGACATATAACTCTGATTGGTGTAGAACCTTAGGTCGGAGGTCCATACGACTGCGTTTCGGTCCGTCAGCTGTACTGGACATAATCAACAGGTTAGAACTTAAAAATTCAGCGATATTCGGGCCACTCGGATTTTTCCTTTGTTTATGCACCCTGTCTATCTCATGCGTAGGAGTAAAATTTGTAAAGAATATAACAAAATGCCAGAATACCAAATGTAATTGCTGCATTGTTTGTTATTTGTGTGCTTTATTTAATCATAATTTGACTGCATTCGTTACGTACGATTATAAAACTAGGGAGTTTTTGAATGAATTTTCATTGTTGCTTTTAATACATATAATGAATAAATATATCAACTTTTTAATGAAAAGAATTTAACCTTACGGAAGCTTCGATTAATTGATTAAAATAAATAAGTTCCTATATTCAGTATGTTTGATTTTATGTTCATTGTCTAAAAATATAAGATGATTCATATTTTTTTCACTATTATTTAGGTTTCCTGGTGGCAAAGTTCCAAATTGGAATTTTAAAGATTTTATGCATTCTTTTATGATTGTGTTCCGGGTCCTTTGTGGTGAGTGGATAGAATCCATGTGGGATTGCTTGCTAGTAGGAGGCTGGACCTGCATTCCTTTTTTCCTATCTACAGTAGTAATTGGCAACCTAGTGGTATGTAAATTTTGTGTAATATTATTTCATAATAATTAGTTTCAGTTACCTGGTTTAAAGTAATCCATTATGAAAGTAATTTAATGTAACTACACCATTTTAAAACGGTTAATTCGTTATTTTAGCAATAAATTGCAGACTTGAAAAATTTGCAAATTCTTTTTCGCATTGTATGTCTTTAGCACATTTTTCATGAGCTTGTAGGGTTTATATTTATTTTAACTAACATTTATTTTAAGTTTAAACTATCTTTCCTGTCAAGCCTTACTTTTCCCTGGAACTGCCAATGCCAGAGTATGTAAATTTTAGTAGAACGCGCAAGGATTCAAATTATCAGCGGAAGTATTCTGTTAAATAGAAAGGAAACGAGTTCGAGTGTGCTGTTCTTACTTCACGAGCGCGGAGGTAGTTAGCCAGAAATTGAAGAACCCCGCGTTTCGGCCTGTGTGCTTGCCTTGGAGAATTGTTATTCGTTCAACGTGATATTCAAAGTTTGCTGAATTAGCAGCGGTATTGTAAAACGCGGTGAGGTTAGTTACTTTTAGAGAGCCTCGTAGTTAGAGTCTTGTTATTATTTCTTTTCAGGTTCTTATTTTTATTTTACCGCCGGATCGGCGTAGTTTGTGAGCGTCAAGAGCACGCAATTGTAACTTCTTAAGTTGAATAAAAAGGGACTTAAACCCTTAGCAAGACTGTCTATTTTCCAGTTTCAACAGTCACCTCTTGGTTGCGTGCAAGTTGGAGGCGCGCAACTCTACAAGCTAATCAGGCATACGAATTATATCGAGTTGAAAGGTTACTATAAAGGAAAATAGGTTACCATAAATTAAGAATTTCCCTAAGTTGGCGCTAATAAAGAATGTTTGGTGCAAACTGAAAAAAGTGCGCCGAAACAATTTTTTTTAATTTCGAAGTTTTTCACCAGATTTTACAAAGCTTAATACTTAGGCATAATTTGAGTCCTAGAATCGAAGTATGGAAAGCAGTCGATGTGCTATTCCAGAAAAAGTCCGATTTTCTCCCTCAGAGTAACTTATGTTAGAACAAAACTATATATAAATCTAATATGTATTCTAAGTCGCACTTTCGAGACATGGAAAAAGCAAATTAAATTTCATCAATTGTCCCAGAAGAACGCAAGATATAGAACCGTCTTTTTTTTTGTGTGTGTTTGCAAATAGTATACTATTTTCTTAATAATACATCGCAAATAATCTTTTTTAATAATCTTCCTTTTTCTATCGCAAATGCTCAGTTAACTGATTGCGACAAAAGGTTTAATTACTTAATGAAATAATTTAGATAAAGAGCAAAAGTGTTAAGTTCTCTTTTATTGCTGTTATGCATCCTTAAAATGCAGTTGAATCGCTTAAAATCTCGTAGTTCTACCTTATAGTTCTCATTCAGTCAGGTTGGATGTATGCTTGTACTTTCCATGTGACATTTTTTAATTCAAAGGTTTTTTTTACTCAGAATTTATTGAAAGCTTTTCGTGACGCTGACCATAACCGATCTTTAGATGCCCGAAAAAAAAACCTATAATTTTATTTGGACGTTTAGTAATGTTTATTTTTTAGGTGCTGAACTTGTTTCTTGCCTTGTTACTGTCCTCTTTCGGAGCGGCTAATTTATCTCAAACTCCTGCAGATACAGCCGATACGAAAAAACTTCAGGAAGCAATTGACCGTTTTTCCAGAGCTAGCAACTGGCTGAAAAAGTTTTTACTTCAAGTGTTTAAGGTGATATTAATTATAACTCAAATGTTTTATGTGAATATGAGTTCTGTTTTATGAAAGAATATCACTGAAATAATACTGAAGTATTATTTCAATGATCAAAGGATTTAAATAATTAAATTTTTTATAATTAATCATAATTAACTTTTTGAAATCATAATAAATTTTCATTTTTTAAACATCATATTTAATTTTAATTATTTTTTGAAATCATAATTAATCATTTTTTGAAATTTTGATTTCAATGAAGTTTCCAAAACTACAAAATATAAAGAACCAAATTTTTATATATAACATGCATATGTAACTTATAAGTCTAGATATGCTTGTTCTAATTGTATTTATAGATCCAAATAAACAAAAGTGCCTATGGTAAAATTTGTTTCTATAACGTAATAATAAAGCATTTTGAATTCAGTTTTTATTTCCGAGGTTTCATAGTGGCCTGCGATTTTATATAACAGTAATAGCCTGATTCTAACTTGATATTTGATTTAGGTTTGAAAAGATTGATGATGTTAATAACAGAGGTTAAAGCTTTGACTATCATCAAAGAAAAGCATGCATCAGTTAAAACTGTCTTCAGTTTAGCTACCAGCATTTTTTTTTCACTCACTGTTTTTATTTCTGAGGCTCACTTGTGGTGTTTCACTGTAACTAGAATTTTGTACATCGCTTTTTTCGCCTACTTCCTTATAAGCTATCGGATTCAAATTTTGTACACACACTGTTTATTGATGATAATGTAATGTGGTGAAGAGATCTTTTCAAAATTCAATTTAAATTGTTTTTTATTAAATGTTTAAAGGATTTTTCATGCGTATCTTCGTTTAACGAATAAACTCAGCATGCCAGCATTTTACCAGCTGCACCATCGAATAGAGCAGAAAAAATATCATTTCAGAGAAATTTGTAATAAAATTTGTAACTAAATTTTTGAATTTTAGTCCATTTTTTAAAATAGCTCGATTTCTTAAACTATTTGACTTTTATGATTTGTATTACATTTTTTAATTGTATTTTATTTTTTTTTTAAAAAAAACCTCAGCACTCTCAGTTTGACTCAAGAATATCATCAGTTTAATGTTAATATCGAGCAAAAAAAAATAATAAATGCCGTCAATGTGTGAAATGTTATACCAAGAACATGCATTGCATCTCGTGTTAGATAGTTCACAATGATTGCCAGATTGACCAAGAGGTTATATTCACCTCTACTTCTCCTTGCTTTTGGTGTCCGTCACTAGATGCTTTACCCAAGAACCCAAAATTTATATACACTAAGGACTTAAATACATTCTAAAGGATCTTAACGGTTTATAAAAATTGCATGCCCAGCAATGCTTTTAAATGTAATGGGACTCTGGTTGTAATCAGTATTAAAGGCATCTGCCAGAAGGCACATCCACATCGCATAGGCGTATGATACTACTATAAAAAATGGTCATATCGCGATCACACCATGGTCATATCGTGGTCATACACGTTATTATGGTCATACTGCGTTACGGAACAAACAGAATAATTTCCAAACAGAGTAAAAGCTATATTACAAGCAAATCTAGAAAAAGATATTGGAAAATAAAATGACAATAAAAACTCATTGATATACTTGAATTAATCTTAATTTTATAGCAAAACAAGAAATAGTATATAGTACGATTTTTGAGCTCCTTAACTTTAACCAAGATTGCTTAAATTTATGGTAAAAATGATACTCAGATAATAAATATAATGTAAACTTACAAGTGATATCAGTATTTAGACTGTTTTATACTCATTATTTTTATGTGGTCATGTTTGCTATGTTACATCCAAGTTCAGTCGTATAAAATAAACTATTTAATTTCCTAAATTACTAATTACTATAGCTACCCTTTTGCTTTATTTCAGTCTATCCGTTTGAAATTCACCAATCAAATAAGAGATCAAACATCAGATATGAGGGAAGAGCTTGGGGATGCTACGGATGAATACGTTGCTGATGGTCAGTTGCCAATGCTGGAAAAATTTTCAAAACATGTTACTGATTTAGAAGTAGTTATAGGAGACGAAATGGAAATAGCTATACAAGGTACGTATTTAAAAAAATCTATAATTTATGCATTGTTAACTTACTTAAAAAGATATTTGAAATAATAAATTAAAAGAATTCTTACAGGTTATATTGCTTTCTTTTTCCCATTAAGCAGGAAATGGACAAGCAGTTCAAATGAAGGATTCATATAACTCTTTGAGACCAACAATGAATTGTGTTCCATTAGGTACGAAGATAGAAAAACAGCCTCTTAAAGTTAATAAGGAAAAGGTAAGAAAATTATGTTGAGAACAAAATGCAGCATAACTGTAAAAAATTTCTATGTTCGTGCGCTTTCTGACACACATATCTTTTACGTATAGTTTTGATTACAAATGAGCAGATTCTAGTTATTGTAAATTAGTCCTGACATTAAATTAAAATAGATAATGTTTACTAATAAAAACCAAGCACCATTGTAATTAGGAAGAAATTTGCTTTCCTAAAGCATAAAATAGCAAATGATACAATGTTGGAGCCACATGCAGGCCAGCATTCACATTCACAAAGATTTAGCTTGCTTAGATAATGACTTTATGTCTTATCCTTACTAACGCTTTTAAAATTCTATTAACTTAATTCTGAATTTTTGTTGCTACTTTTCATGACAGATGGCGCTACTTTCCTGTTCACTTTACTGCAGTAGGGTAGACATAGGATAGTCACGTGCGCTACTTTTCAGTCTTGCAAATTTTCTTGCTCCTGATGAAGAGGAACCTGTTTGCCTTCGAAATCGATCAAGTTATTTGTTTAAACCTACGGAAGATATAGGGATGTTTCTTCACTGTTAGTTTACCCAGGTGTACAACACAGCCGAACCACCTGACTGCAGGGTTTTCAAATGGCGCCTAGTCGCATCCTAAATGTGTTCGATTGGTGAGAGATCAGGAGAGGACGGTAGCCAAAAATTCATCTGTCCACCCTGCAAAGCCCGTTGGCTGATGCGATGAGCAGTGTGTGGTCAGGCATTACCTTGCTGATAAAGAGCACTGGAAGCAGCTGCAGCACATCATCCACGTACGGATAGGCCGTCATAGTGCCCTGAATACGAATTACAGGTGACTTGGAATCGTACGCAATTGCGCGCAAAACATGATGCCTCGTTGTTGCGCGGTGGGGCGTCCCACAATTGCTATCGGATTGGACCTGTCTCCACATCGATGCCATACTAGTACGTGGCGACTATCATTGAAAAAACAGAGGCGTAACTCACCTGAAAACATGACCATTGTAACAGCTTTAAATATTTTTATTAAAATCTTGTAATTTAAAATAAATAATTTAAATGGATGAGCAATGAAGGTATATGTTAACGGCAATGTTTGAAACGCAGGCTCGAGAGCCACGTACGGCTCTCGCACGAAGAATGTTATTTATTTTATTTTTAAATGTTAGAATACGTATTTCTCTTCTTATTTGTATGTCGCCATTTTGAGTGTTAAATAAAAGTTGCTGTGTTCCATCAATGGAGTTTGCTTCAAATTTCGAAAGACGTATCACACCGTGCGCCATTCCGTCGTCCACATCGCTCAATACTACTACTTTGCACCATTGCATTATGCACTCGGCACCATTGCAGACGATGAAGTCTATGATGTGGGGTAAATGGCAGTCTTCTTAACGGACGCCACGAGTGCAGGCCACTACTTCCAAACGACTGCATATGGTTCCGGTCGATATGGGAACATCCAGGATGTCTTGAACATGCTGCAGAATAGAAGGAGAAGTGGCTTGCAAGTTTGCCACCGCTTGTCGGCGGATGCGTCAATCCGCCGACAAGTCGGTGCTGACGTCACTCTGGCTGCACTGGCATCCTCGAACTTGCCACATTTCTTGTTCCAGTCATCGTTGCCACAGCCGGTGCATTGTGGACACGTCTAGGTGTGTGTCAGATGAGATTTGCCGTACAGACCAATCTGCCCTTCTCAGTCCGATCACCATGCCTCTTCTAAAATCTGTCCGCTGGAACTGTCTCCGTTGACGACAACCTGGCATTTTCTGCTTATACACATGTCTTCTGAGACAAGAACCAATTTTCTACGATAATTTCCCTAGCAGAAGTAACGGCATGAAAACTGAACATTCTGCAGGTTCCTTCCCTTGTATCTTCTTCAAATTGCGCTGCACGTTTCACATCATCCGTATAACTTAATGACGTACGTCTATTCTAAAATTTGCATAATTTTCGGGCCACTCCTTCCTTGTGTGGCATTTTCAATGTCGGGAAGTGTATAATGTAGTCGGTATTAAATATATGCTAAATTCAATTAACATTGCATTGTTAAAATTTTGATTGCTGATTTGAAAAAAAAAATTGCACCTGCGAATTTTACAGAGGCGTGGAATGGAAATATAGAGAAAATTTGGCATGTCATTTAAGAAAATGTCCGACTTAATACATACGTCAAAATACATACGTTCAAATAAGGCTATATGTAAATCTGAGAGTCTTAAGTCGTGCTTTCGAGACTTAAGAAACACAAGTTGAATTTCGGCAGATTAGAACGAGAGAGATAAAACTGTCTTTCTTTTTTTTTAAAAATCTTGTTCGAGTCGGTAAAAAGCAATACAGGTTTCTAGGTAATATGTGTCGCAAATCACGACTCACTTTTTAAGGATATTATTTAATGGAATACCCAGGTTCAGTTAACATTATTTTTAAATCATTATTTAAACTAATTCGCATAATAAAAACAGAATATCTTGTGACATTATAAGTAACAAACATTTATGAAACAGAACATAGTGAGAATCTTTTAAACCTGGCGCCTATCTGTCTGTGTGACGCAAATAGCCAAAACTATTTGACGAACATATATACACAAGAAAAATACTTGTATAGCAGATTAGTAATATGATTGTTTTTGCATTCAAATTTTCTGCTGTTTTCCAGGAAAACGAACAAATGGGCAACAACAAAGTACATCCTTTAAACGATGACGAGAAAAGTAACAAATCTGATATAATCGAAAAGGGTTTAGTTGTTGCAAAAATTCCTAAAGAGGCAAGCGATCTATCTGCTGATGATGGGGAAGAAAAAAAGGACAGCAGTAAGGAGGACACTGAAAATACAGGTAATAATAATAACTGTACTGCTTTGACTTTGCATGACATATTGAAGTAATAATGTGATATTGAGGCAATAATGAAAATATCATCAATGACGTGATATTCTCAGATTGCTGACATTTAAAAAAATTACAAACTCAGAACTGTGAATATGTGAATAGTCTTCATTTTAAAAATCAGTCTTGGAATATGATTTTTTTTAGTTGTTCAATTTTCTGTTGATTTCTTTTACTGAAAGTTATCATTTAAATAGGCATCTATAGAGGATTTATGTGTGTGTAATGGGAAGGGGAGAGAAGTTGTAAACAACATCAAAGAAATATTAAAAAACATTACTGAAAAATGTTTTAATTACTCAAGTTAATTGTTAAACTATAATTCAAATCAATTTGCTAAATTATCAATATAAAATGTGGAGATTTCACTTAATTTATTTAACAGTTAATTTGTATTTTAAAGCAACTTTCGTTTTGTTCTTGTTTTCAACCCACACTTTTTTTGCCAGAATGTTAATGAGTTAGCACGCGTGTTTTCAACTGAGGTAGAAAGAAGTAGTATTTAAGGGAAAGTTTTGGACGGTGATTTTAGAGCGTGTTATGCCTGCTTGAAGGCCACGTAGCTATCTTTAATTTGCTAGTCATTAGATATCTATGACGTTGACGACTTCCAACAGAAGCATTCATTAAAAGATGAATGCAATATTTGCATTTCTAGTGGGCTTGGATCAATAATATCACCTCATGATGGCTTTGAATGCCCCGTTCTTAATTATCTGGAGCGAATTTAGTATTCCAGTTTTAGATGACTCTTAAACTAATCTTCCTTTCACTTTGATTTAAAAAGAATCTGAGAAAACGTAAAATGTCTAAACTGTTATTCAAGATTTTTTTTTTGGGGGGGTGGAATTTTATTGAGAAAATGAACCTTAAGATTGAAGAATTTTAATTGTGTATTTATCTTTTACTAAATGTTACTTTTTTATATTTTTAATAAATATAAGTGTATTTTTGAAACTTGGGCTCTTAAATTTGTTATTCACTAAACGTATATTTCGCATTTTGATTTAATTAATAAATTTTAAGTAAAGTTTTTTCCCTTTTTATTATTCTTATGCGAAAATTCGACAGACAGAAGAACTTTCTCGCTCTTTACAGTATTTAATTTTCTCCTTAACAGAAGATTGCTCCGTTTAATTAGGGACTCTATTCACAAAATCGAGTGTGTGCTTACTGTTTATATTTCATTTTCTCCTAAATAAACGATTGCTCTATTTGGCTATAAACTCTATTCATAAATCGATTCAACATCCACACGTTTAACCATTAATTTGTATCGTATTTTTGTTACATTTTTTCTTAGTTAAATTAATTTAACAAGTGAAATTTCAATTTTAAAAACCACTCTTGAACTTCTCACAATTAAGTCGCAAACATTTACCAACTTCTGATAAAAGTTTGGAAGTCTTAGCGACTTCTGACAATTACGTCCGAGTCCTTGAAAGCAAGATGATGCAAGATGTTAGGATGTATTGTATTTGCCCTTCAAGGTTATGTAAGTTAATAAACCTATATGGAACTCTGTAACTGAGCACAACTGCTATGAATAGTTGTGCGCCTCCCATTTTGGTTGCAATCGGTTGCCCCAAAAGCATATATATATATATATATATATATATATATATATATATATATAAATTCACTCTGTTACCCGGCTCGGTGAACTCAGTTTTTTAGTTCTTATATATTGGTAAATGTGTATTGCTTGCTTTAAAAGTGATTGAATTATGTTCTTATGTTCCAGTTAAAGGTGCCTTTAGTTAATCTGCATTGCAATAGTTGTAGAATTATCAAAAATTCAAATATTATAGATTATAATATTAATAGTGAATTAAGTCAGTTTCTGTACCAACTTCAATGTCTTTTTGCCGAGTAGGACCAAACGTAAACTTTTAGTTTTGTGTAACGAAAAATGTATATTCCTGCCTGCTGGCAGAATTGCTTGTTTTTGCGTAAAATCTGTAATTTTAGTTCTAAAAAAAAATTTTTTTAGCTGTATTTGGTGTTTTATGTTTTTTTGTATTTTACAATTTGTAGGGAAGATGTTTTGAGTTTTTATATATTTTAGCCTAGCCGCGAAGTCAAAACTGAATTGAGTGAATGAGAAATATATCTCTAATGGAATTCGAGGAAATAAATTTAAAAGAAATACAGCAAAAAATATGTGTTTAATTTAGTAGGCCATTCGATTAAGTCATGTGGTGTCCACATCAGATTTGTTTTAAATATGAACTTATCAATATGGATGTTACACACGTGCACTTTTAAAGACATTCATTCTATAGTACATTTTGCACTAGTTCCAAACTAGTTCGTTTTTTTTTTTATTATTTTTTTATTTTTATTTTTATTTTTAGTCCAAAGGGATTTGAATTCCGAAGGACTATTAGTTTCGTTTTGGCATTTTGCGTCGGACGGATAAATGTCGGTTCACTTTTCAAACTGTTGCCATAAAATGTTAGAGTCCTGCATTATATTTGAAGAAATTAAATAATGAAAATCTGCGTAAATGTATGTATATTTCTCACATTGTCATAAAATAACGGTATATAGAGTCATCGAATTTTGAATAACGTAATCCTCCAACGAATATGAGCATGTGGAAGATCAAATTTGAAATTTGAAATTTGTTTTATGATCGATTTCCTATTTTTTAAAACTTTGACGAATTTTTGATTAACAGACTCAAGGATTTCAAAGCGAGCAATGGCAACGTTGTGCAGAAAAAACATTTTTATCTCCAGCGCGTGAGTCTCTGTATCGGAAATTCTAAAGATATGCTCGTTTTAAAACTATTTTGCGATATTGCTGTTGCACTGGATCTTATGGTTTAAGTGCGAGGAACATGATATTTAATAAAGAAAGGTAACACACAAAATGTTAAAAAACGCCCCTTTGGACGTAATTTAAAATCTGAAACATTTCAGTTTTTTTTTTTTTTTTTTTTTTTTTTTTTTTTTTTTTTTTAAATTTTCGTATGCCTATTGGTCTTGTGAATGTCCAGAAATTATTAACCAAAGCTATCACAAACCCTTTTCCGATTATAAATAGGTTTCATGGGTTATTCTTTCCATAACATGATCTTTATTTAAAATACGATAATTATTTCTACTTTGATCATATTTGTAGGTTATTCAGAGAAAACGCTTTGGAGGTATTGAAAGCAGCTAGCTTGTATATAGAGCTTTTATAAATTGGTTTATTGAATTCATTTTGATATGCAGCAGTGATATCATCACCTTCTGCATATGTAGCAATAGCTTCTATTTTATGTAACTGTCTGAAATTTAAATAACAGTTCGTTATAGCTTGTTCTTCCACTATAGTGTGCTTTGATGTGTTTGCTCTTGCAATAAAAGGGATTCCTTGCAATTTCAATGGCTGTTTTAAAACCAGCTTGATGACTACTACTAATTTGATTCTGTAGTGATTTCTAGTTTCATATTCATCATATTTGAAAACATAGGGTAATATTACAGATATTTCTATGTGGGGCGAAAGCTTAGCAGTTAGCAAGGCCCGGTGATTCCTAATTTGCCTAATTACCTGCTTGAGAATTGAAAATTTTTCATCACAATGGAAAATAGGTAAATTGGTATTAATTCCAAAATTCAAAGCATCTCGGCGAGGTTCTCCAGAAATATATCGTAAATGCATACTTCCCTTTAATATATGTCATAACAGAAGCTCGTAAGATTCTGTACTGTGTACTTTTAAGTTACAGTTGAATTTGAAGAATCTTAAAAACTGGTAAACAAATGATCGCTTGAGTTCGTGAGAAAGTAAGACTTAAAAAAGGTTAAAGATCCTTTATTATTCCAAATTAAAGTTTAAAAGAACTTCGTCTGAGAGTTTTACACTCTGGGAGTTCAAGCCGCCACTAGGGTTTGAACTCAAAAACTAAGAAATTAACTTAACTAATCTTTCCTAAAAAGATATAGCCAAAGCTATCAAGATTCTAACCGAGTTGGCCCCTTAAAGCTGAATAACGGCGAAGCTATCAAGGGCCTAAGTACGGCCGAGCGTAATAATAGCTTGAGAGAGAGTAGCCTAAAAAAGCGGACGCGTGCTAGCCAGAATCACTAGTTCTCTTTAACTAAGACAGTAGACTTTCGCGGTTAAATACTTCTCCTCAATTTGCATTCAAACGCGTTAGTAAAACTACGTTCTAGCCGGAAGTTGCAAGTTAAAATTAAGAAGCGATAGCAAAGAAACTTTAACTCAAAATTTAACTGTTAGAAAAATTAACATAATCCTTACAAGCTCATTTGTTAATCATACACATATATTTGCAATGAATTATTTACAGTATGCAGATGAAAATATAGCTGCGTTTGTGTGTAAAATGCGAGTAGTACAAAGAGAACATAATGCGATGCTGAAACCAACCCGGTGTATTTTGTTCAGAAAATAGATTCGCTGTTCAAAATCTTCTCAAAAGTTGTCTTTGTTGTTAATGATTTAAATATATTTTTGTATTTTCTTTGGATACCGCTTATTATATCAATCAGTAAACAGAAATCTCGGATTCGATCGTCAACGAGGGTGCAGTGAATTTTTTCAAGATTTTCTACCTCCAAACTCTTCTTTCCTGTATTTTAAATCATCTCATTATTCCTGCTGGCCTGCCTTGACGACGTCATTTTATTTCTTGTAATTTTGCTCGGATATAAGATCTTGATTTCGAAGAAAATCGGAAATCAGTTGATACCACACCGGAAGGATAGAATGCAGGTTCAACATCTTGATGTGTGACCACTCGCTAACAAGACTATAGAATCATTAGGTTATTTTCAAGCACGAGACATGAAAAATGAGCAATACCCTTGCCGGGACTCGAACCTGACCTTTTCGAATACGCGCCGAATGTGCTAACCGTTACATCATAAAAGCATGCTGGAAGGAGGGAGGAAATACCTTTTAAGATCTTCTTAGGTATGAATATTGCAAATAATGAATACATTTTCTGCAGAAATTCGTCGATATCTTTCGAAAACATCTCAACAGTTATATTGGAAAATCCCAAAGATCTGAGGAGAAACATATCAACCGGGTGCATAGGTTTTCTCTACAAAGTTAATTAACTTTTTAACCTGCTCAGATGTACAAAATACTTCGCATTTATTTAAAACTTAAAAAGTATTCTTTCTTGTATTTCTAGGTGAATTCGACATGGATGGAGATTTCCACGTCGAAGATGATGTGGATACCGATAAAATCGAAACAGCTACAGCCGATATTATATTACCTGAACTTCCTGCAGACTGTTGTCCTGATTGCTGTTATGTGCGATTTCCTTTTTGTCAAGAAAAGGATACTCCTGCATGGAATAATTGGAAAGAAGCTCGTAGAAAAAGTTTCGTTATAGTTGAACATAAATATTTTGAAACTGTTATTATTACTATGATTTTAATCAGTAGTTTAGCCTTGGTAAGTATATTGCTTGTTTTCCTTTTTTTGCCTTTTCTTTTATATAAAGGGGAAAATAATTTTATTAGTATTATCAACATAATAATAGTTAATCATTAATGATAGCTAATCATTATAATCATATAATTAACAATAGTTACTTTCGGAAGCAAAGCTTACCGGAAGTTGTATTAGTAACCTAGAAAAGTTTCAAGATTGGTGCTATAACTGTCAAATATGTTGTATAATGAAAGCCTTTTAAATGCAAACAGCTTGAAAATAATACTTTTTTTTTTTTTTTTTTTGTAAATAATAATAATAAAAAATTGTGTGATGTAAATTAACCTTTCATCTAAATTAAAATAATAATCTGAAATAGTTATTTACTATTATGCTTCCATTCAGTTATGTTTAGCCTTTTTTATATATATTATAATAATAAAACTATGTATTATATGAAATTAACTTCTCATCTAAAATAAAAGCAATAACCTTAGTTACTATTATGCTTCCTTTCTTGCGTTAGGGTTACTATTATGCTTCCTTTCTTGCGTTAGGGTTACTATTATGCTTCCTTTCTTGCGTTAGGGTTACTATTATGCTTCCTTTCTTGCGTTAGGGTTACTATTATGCTTCCTTTCTTGCGTTAGGGTTACTATTATGCTTCCTTTCTTGCGTTAGGGTTGCCGTTAATTATTTTTGGCAGTACTGGGATCAACAATAGTTTGGCGAATTTTTACGGTCCTCAAAACCGAATTGTACCCTCTGATCTCACTCAAATCAAAGCATTAATTATAGTTTAGTATTTCTCAAACATTTCTCATCGCGAAACAGATTTTAAACTTCTAAAATTTTTAGAGGAACGTTAAAGTAAATTTGAGTTTTAGTTATCATAAACGATGAAGCAGGTGCACATATTTGGTGTAATTTTTACTTCCTTCTACGAAGTAAGGGAAGTATAATAATCTCGAAAAATTCCGGGTATCATATTTCAGCGAAAATATCCATTTTGACCGCTATCACGTGCAATTTAACTATGTTTTCGCGTGACATCTGCATATAAGGACAGAATAAAGGACTTTTTTCCCAAAATGAATTATAAAACTAATTTAAAATAGATTCAGAAGAGATTTTTTCGTGGCGTCTGTACGTATGTTACGTATGTATCTCGCATAACTCAAAAACGAGTAGCCTCGGAACGTTGAAATTTTGTATATAGGACTGCCATAGCATGTAATTGTGCGCCTCCAGGTCTTGGTAGCAATGGGCAGCGCCAAAAGTGTATATAATATATATATAATCATCCATTCTGTTACTCGGCTTATTGAACTCAGTTCTCAGTTTTTTTTAATTCTTGTATGTTGGTAAATTGTGCATGTTTTGCATTAAAAATAATTGAATTGTGTGGTTTTTACTCCTTACGTTAACTTCCACGCAATATTTGTAGAATTATCAACAATTCAAAAGTTGTTTAAGTGCAGTTAAGCCTACTTTTTAAATAACGTGGGGAGCATGTTTGTTTACATTTGAAACAGCAGAATAGTAGATTTGTTGCCAGTTTAAAGAAACTAAGCTTCGCATCAACAAAGATAACGTTTTCTTTTATTATTAAGAATTAAATCATGCTCAATCCATTCTGGAATTATCATTTAAGTTATTAAATTATCCCATACATTGACTCAGCATAGCGTCCACAACAAATTAAGCCAGTTTATACGACTGCAGTGTCTTTTTGCCGAGTGAGACCAAAAGCAAACATTCAGTTTTGTACACCGAAAAATCTGCCTTCTTGCCCACTGGCCGAATTGCTTCTTAGTTTTTTTTAGTTTAGAATTCCGTGGTCTAATTTTAATGGTAAAAATTATTCCTTAAATTGTTTTAACTGTATTTATATTTTATACTTTTCTATATTTTTCAATTTTTAATAAAGATATTTTGAGGTTTCATGTATCGAAGTGAGAACTGAACTAATTGAATGAGAAATACATCTCTAATGAAATTCGAGGAAATAACGAACGGATTAAACGAAGTGCAGGAAAAAATGCGTATAGTTTAATATTCCGTACGAGGAAGTCATGTGGTGTACACATCAGATTTTTATATAATATCAGTGCAAATTCTTTTAATATGAAGAAAAATGTTAAAAACTTGAATTCTTTTATCAGATGTAGCATTAATTCGGTTTCTATACTTAGATTTTGTAGCTGAATAATTTGAAAAACCTACCACGTATAAATATTGCCGCTAAAGGAAGTATAATATGAATGGCACGTTTTGATGTATTCATATATTATTCTTATAAATTTTCCCAAAATTAACTTTCTGGTAGTTACTTAAATTTTTGTTTTATGGCAAAATCGACCGTCAAACCAGTTAATTTTTCGAAACCAGTTGTGTTCATATCTATCGGCTTAATTGTCATCGTAAAAGTGTTTCGTATCTAAAAAAATGTTTTCCTGGCCAGTATTGATCAAAAGTTAATGGAAAAGTATGCAAATATTGTAAAACTGCTTTGTGTACTTTTATTCTTTCTTAAACTATTATAGTATTTCTTAAAGTATTATAGTGTTGAAGTTGTTGTTGTTGCTAACACTCTTTTGTCTGACCTATGGTCAGCACAAGCCCACGAAATTCCTCGTGGCAAGGAACGCAAGTTTACGCCTGTCGTTGGCAACAACAGCCTTGAGCACCTTACAGGTGACAGTGTGATTTAGTTCCGCCCCCTCCCCAATTTTGATGGAGAACACCCCGGGTACGAGGGTCTTTCAACCCCTTTCCCTACCATCAACTTCTCAAGAGGACTTTCGGCTCGCCGCATAGTTAGAGTGCCCCCCATGCT
This sequence comes from Stegodyphus dumicola, assembly GCF_044657685.1. Lineage (NCBI taxonomy): Eukaryota > Metazoa > Arthropoda > Arachnida > Araneae > Eresidae > Stegodyphus > Stegodyphus dumicola. The sequence continues at coordinate 221,398,829 of NC_140773.1, read as the reverse complement.
GCACTATACATTTACAAGCATTCATGCCTTCTCCGGGATTCGAATTTGGACCCTTCGGCACGACAGTCAGCGACGCTAACCACTATATCGGTTGGGCGGCAGTCTTAAAGCATTTTGTGTATTCTTAAAGAAAATTATATTAAAAAATATTTAAAATTTTATTAAATTATTGAAATTATATTATTTTTCGCGATTAATATTATTTTCTATTCATTTTTTGTAATGGAAACTATGCGAAAGTCGCTGAATGGGATGATATTAAAACAAGCCACCAAATTTAGTTTCACAGATGTTTTGAAATTTTGTATCTATTGTCACAATTGTAAATTGTAGATAGGCAGCAAATTGAAGGTAGCTGTGCTTTAAAAACTTTTTTTGTGTCACGAAAAGGCAGTATAATACCAATTATGAAACTTTTCGGAGCTACTATAGTGTTATTGATGCTTCAAAAGTTTTTAACTGTATATGAAATTTGATCTTTTATGCGTCAATTAAACGCCAATCTGGAAGACGTTTCATTAAAAAACTTATAATAGTGTCCCTTAGGAATATGTTAAAGTACCATTGCATAAGATTTTATATATTTTTATTGCATTTGTTTTCCTCAAGCTACTTTGTATACATGTTTTATGAAATTAATTGTTTTTTAACTTGTGTAGCAGAATATTTTATTGTTTTGTAATACTCTCTCTGAAGTGTTTCATGTAAAGTTTATAAGCAGTATTTAAAATGACTGGGTGAGTGAACGTCTCCTTTAGTAGCTGGCTCATAGGCCATGATTTCAATTTAAGAAACTAATGAAAAAATGTAGGCATTCAGACTACGACTATATTGGTCATGGGACACCTAATAAAACAAATATTTTTACTCATGCCACTGCAGATAAATTTACCATCATTAATTTAGTCTTTCCTAGAAGAACCTACTTTTGTTCATTAAAAAAAAAAAAAAAAAAAAAAAAAACTGGTTCTGCGATACGCTGATGTGGCCCCAATACAATACAGAATTAGAATATGTATAGCTTAAACCAGTTTCCCTGATGAAAACAAACGGCTGAAAAAGTCAATTGTGCTAAATAAAATTTACCTAATTTTAGCATTCCTTATAAATAGAAATCTGAAACCGACACTTCCATATTAATGCAAGTGAAGTTTCCTTTTATAAATCTGAATTTTAAGTTTTATTTGAGTAGTTACCTTTAACACTATTTTTTACCTTTAACGTTCCTTAAAAGGTTTTAGTTAATCTTATTTCTAATACTTTTAATTTATTTAATTTTTTGAGTAGCATTCGGTTCTAGAAAACATTTTTTCATTATTCTATCTCTCTGTTGGTATTCTCCTAATAGGCGTTCTACTTTAACTGTATAGTTACTTTATCAGGTTCAAATGTTCCTTCTAACCTTCTTCGGGAACATGCAAGGACCTGACTCGGAACAGAGAGCTTACTAAAGCTATGTTCAAAACTGTTGGAAGTAAACAGGATACACAAGAAGGGTATACATAACCCTTTATTTTTTCTATTTACAATGACTTCCGTACTTCGGAATACACCGACCCGCTACTTGGGGTCAAAAACGTAAAAATATAAAATTAGAACTAAACTCTAATTTAACTTTAAAATAATAAACGGGGAAGATTGGCCTTATATTAACAGGAAGCGTATGTAGTACAGAGAACTGTGAACACTACAATACGTTTAAATTTATCAAGAGGATTAAAACCTCTGGCCTGGAAGGCAACAAGCAACTGCGTAACTTCTAAGGTAAGCGGCCTGCTTTGACTCACTGCTTCCTCTCTCTCGCTTGGCAAAAAGCCACAACTTAAATACTTGGCGTTCGCCAGACAAACTTTGCATAAATACCTTCACGCTTATAATTCTGGCCGGAAGTAGAAAATAAGAAGTGATAGTAAAGATTTAAAATAAAATAAACGTTAGTAAAACTTAAGATCCTTACATACTTCCCGCCAGAGTTAATTAGTTTGAAACTGAGGTCTAAAACGACCTTGTTGAAAACTTTTAGCTCTAGAATCTAACGCGAGGCCAATCTTTTACAAATATTTTTCGCTAGAAACTAGAAATTTAAAAAGAAAGAAATTTGTTTTTACAATAGCAGCTCCCAGGATACACAAATTTTTCTTCATCTGTACTGCATCCAAACAGGAGCTCTTATTCAAATCTGGTTCCTTCCAGAGATCTGGAAGGAAAACTAGTTTAATGAAATGTTACACAATGAAATGGCAAGTAACATGTATAATTATATTTCACTTAACATTCTTATTTCATTCATGACTATTTTAATTATCTCTCCCCGTGCTGTCTGACATGTGTTGTAAAAGAACACCAAACACGAATGTGTTTCTGTCTACGTGTTCCACACTTCCTCCTACAATCAAAACACTAACGTGTTAAAATTCAACATAACAAGACCTCTTAACACACCCTAATTTCAACTCTAAACCCTGAGGTACTATTCTAAAAGTGGCTAACTCTAAAGTGTAGCGTCAGAGAGCCTAACTACATCATTCAACCTTTAACACATATTCGCCATGCTTTAGTCTTTTTACAGTCACACGAATAAAAAAAATTTTAACATTCACTTTTACCATATCACGGTATTTCTTAACATTTAAAATAACAGTTCACATTGTATATAAGAACATATCAACATGCCGTTAATTTTATACATTTGAAAACATACATTAGTAGTACATTGTTAACTTCTATTCTTTTCAAAGCAAGTGCCAATTCTTTCTACATTGAAATACTACATTTCAAAAAGTCTTTCAGACTAAAACTTCTTTCTTGCTAGAATGTTTTAAATAAAATTTATACAATAACTTTTTACAATATTTAAGTCTTTACACAACGCTATTATACATCAACTTTAGTTTTACGCGCGAGTAATTGAAAAACATAATACCAAAATCGGTAACAACTCATTTCTCGCCCTTTTGGCGATAAAGGTAGACCTCGCATGAGGTAAAACTTCTTGAAATCTGCCACTTGCAGTAAGAATGAAAGATTAACTTAAGTTTGCAAAGTAACATAAAATTTTACTTATCTTTGTGATATTCGGACATCCTTTTCTGGGCCCAGTCCTTAAAGGTATTGCAGACAGTTGTTTGATTTATCCTCCTTCTTGTACGGGCTCGCCCTTCAGTGCCTTCCTCTGGAAGCTTCCTTTTTTCACCAGTTCGGTCACCCTTGAATACCTTCTTTTTCTCCTCTGCTTGTGGTCTTGGCCGTTTGATGGCAGCTGGTCTTGGCGGAACCGGGAAACTTCTTTCGTGTGCCTGCTTGGACCTCGTTGCTGGCCGTTCAAATTTTCCTTGTAACTTTTCCTCCGCCGCTGATGGCCCTTCCGCAGTTCGGCGACATTTGCTGCGGAGAGTCCTGTTGGATAAGTAGATCTTCCGTTTTAGAGCCGGGTTATAGTTGCCGTCATTTCTCCTGGTTCTCTTCACATCCGTCGTCCTTCTCCCTCCTTCATTCTGGGGATGTTCGTGAACTCTCTTTTCTGGACGGTGGAACGGCTTCTTTTTCTTGCTACCTTCAATTTTTCCGCGGGGAAATTTTCTTTTCACTTGCTCCCGCCTCTTAATGGCTTGCCCTTGTACTTGTCGTTTTTCCACCTCTGGAGCTTGTGCCTGCGGTGTCTGCCGTGCCGGATCCTGCAAAAGATCTGAAAATATTTGCATTTTATTACGATCAAAGTAGGGTTTGATTTGATCAATGTTTGCGGAGCAGGTTTCACTATTTCTGGCTTTTAACACTACTACAGCGTGAGTTATTTTTTCTATAACATATGGTCCTTCAAATCGTGGAAAAAATTTGGCAGTTTTATCTTCTGGTGCTGAAGAAAGTGAATGCTTAATTTTTAAAACTTCATCCCCTACTTTATAAGTTACTCCCCGTCGTTTCAAATCATAATAGAGCTTCTGTTTTCTTTGTGCTACTTCCGTATTCTTCTTTGCTTCCTTAATTAGTTTTTCTATATCATCCATTTTAAACTCTGGGGCTCTTTGTTGCACATAAAATAATTTATCTAACGGCGTTATAATCTTTCTGCCTAGAAATAACTCAGCAGGAGTTTTGCCCGTTGTATCATGTTTTGCGGTCCTAAGCGCGAAAGCAAATTCATTGACATAGTTATCCCAGCTTTTATGAAAATTTTTAACATAACTACGGATAATTTTCACTATATTTCTATTGACCCGTTCTGCTATATTTGATTGCGGCCGATACGGGACCATTTTTAAATGACGTATGCCCAGTTTATGGCACATGTCTTCAAATATATTACTTACAAATTGAGGACCATTATCCGATATAACTTTTAGGGGCGCCCCGTATTTTAAAATATATTTATTTAAAATAGAATCAGTAACTAATTTCGCGGAGGCTCGTTTTTAGGGAACAATTTCGGTCCATTTACTAAAATGATCAACCATAACAAGGAGATAGCGACTTTTATTTAACTGACTTTTTAGGAAAGGGCTCAATAAATCGATGCCAATTATTTCATTTGGAAATTCGGATTTAATACTATTTAGAAACCCGGCCGGGCGGAAATTAATATAATTAACTGCTTGACATGTTGGGCAGGACTGGACATACGCCCTTGTTAACTTTTGCAGTTCAGGTAAGTAGACTGCCTCGCGTACGCGTTGGATAGTTTTTCGAATACCAGCATGAGAAGCTAAAGGGGTGTCATGGAGCTCCTGCAGGATATTTAATCTAAGACTAGCTGTGATAACAGGTCGAAATTCGTTGTTGGAATTCGTAGTTTTTGTATAAAATAATAGACCATCTATTAGTTCGTAATGGGCCGCCCTATTTCTTATCGCCACAATATCTTGGTGGCTAAAATTTTCAGGATCCTTTAAATACTCATAAATACTTCCAAACTCAGGATCCTTACCCAGTTCGGTTATTACAGTTTCTCGGGAATTTATTGTACATGCTGTGAGCATTGCCACCTTTAAAGTATTACCTTCATCATCTATTTTTATTCTGGATAGGGCATCTGCTACGATATTTTCCTTTGCGGGGGTGTGCTTAATTACCAAATTATACTCTTGTAACTTGAGTGCCCATCTTATTAACCTTGGGGATAAGTTTTTTCCTGAGTACAATCTAGTTACCGCCGCATGATCAGAATACACTGTTACTGGCGCCCTTCCAAAATAGACTCGGAACTTTTGCACTGCTAACAGAACTGCAAGTGCCTCTCTCTCAGTCGCGGAATAGTTTCTTTGTGTTTGATTTAAAGTTCGGCTAAAAAATGCCACGGGCTGCTGATTTTGCGAAAGTACCGCTCCCACCGCATAATCCGAAGCATCCGCTGAAATTTCTAAATTCTCATCCTTTTCAGGAAATTTCAACACAGGGGCTTGCGTTAATGCTTGTTTTAATTTTTCGAAAGCACTATTGGCTTCGGCCGTCCACGAGAATCTTGCCTTTTTCCTTTTTAATTTTAACAATGGCTCAGCGATAGCCGCAAAATCTTTTATAAAGGACCTATAATATGAACAAAGTCCTAGAAAAGAAGAGAGCTTCTTTGCCGTGTTTGGAGTCGGATACTTTTGTACAGCGATTATTTTTGATTCGTCTGTCTCGATTCCTTTTTGAGATATTTTGTAACCCAAATATTTTAATTCAGGGGCTGCAAATTTGCACTTTTCGACATTAACTTTTAGACCGGCCTCATTTAATAAAGAAAACACCTGTCTTAAATCCTGTACATGTTGGTCGAGATTATCACTAGTAATAATGATATCGTCTAAATAGATAAATGTGGACTTTCCAAGAACAGGTCTTAACACAATGTCCATGCATCGCTGAAATGTAGCCGGGGCCCCTGAAAGGCCAAATGGCATACGCAGAAATGCATAAGTGCCAGACTTGATTATAAAACCAGTCTTAGGCACGTCCTCAGGCCTAACCCCTATTTGAAAATAACCAGTCGTTAAGTCTAAAGTCGTCATAAATTTGGTAGACGTTATGTTCCTTAGAATTTCTTCAATGATCGGTAACGGATATTTAGTTATGGAGTTTAATTTACGGTAATCAATTGCGAATCTCCACCTTTTTGGATGCGTCAAAGGATAGTCATTATTTTTCTTACATAAAACCACCGGGCTAGCATAACTACTTGAGATGGGCGTTATGATCTTTTTACGTAGCATATCGGTAATATGCCATTCTATAATTTTTTCCTTATTCTTATCATACCGGTATGGTTTTTGGCGAACTGGCATTGCATCTCCGGTGTCAATACTATGGTTAGTAACCTGAGTAAATCCTGGAATATCACTAAATAACGAAGCAAATTCACTTACCACTTGTCGGATTCTTCCTTGCTCGTCATTAGGGAGGTGGTCGAGTTTTAACATCGGCGGTTCAGCCTTTTCTGCAAGAACTGGTTTCATTGTCAGCTTAAGGGACGCTTCATTAAAATCCAGTGTTGCTTGTGCGTCTGAAAGAAAATCTATTTCTAAGATTATATGTGCTTGCAGATTCTTTACTATAAAAAACATCACCTTTACTTGTTCGTCCTTGATACGGATATACAAAGGTACTTTACCTATGCACTTACATTTTTCTCCTTGCGCAGCTAACACTGTCGTATTATCCGAATTATATATGCGGTATTTGCGAAAATACTTCCTAAAAAAATCTTCTGCCACACAGGAACTCTGCGCGCCTGTATCCAGGAGTGCGGTGGCTGGGATATTATTCACCAACACTTCAATCTTCGGAAGAGTCAAATTTTTCACCATTACTGTATTTAACTTGAAGGAAGAGGGGTTTTCGTGGCCTTCGGATTTCCGCACCCTCACGTCAGCAGAAATCCGTTTTAGTTTAAATCCTTTTTTGTTTCCATGCTTTCCTTCTTTTTCCACTGGCCTTGAGACTTTTTCCCTGGTTTGCTATTGAACTGTTGACGTTCGCCGGCTGTTTTTGAATGCTCGGGTTTCCTTGCCCACTGATTCGCTTTGCCTCCGTAGCCGTGTGCTTGAGTTTGCTGTAGTCTTGGCGTACCAAATTGGTTTCGCTGTTGATATTGGCGTCTTCTTTCGACGTCCACCGTTCTTCTACTTTCAAACTGGATTGCTAGCTCAAATAACTTTTCCAGTGTAGTCGGATTTCTTAATTCAATAAAATCTTGCACTTAGGGCAGTAACCTCGGCAAAATCACTTGAATTATTTCAGGATCCGGACGGTTTCCATACAAGAGTTTGAAGACGTGAATTTTTCTTAAAATAAAGCTTGAGAGGTTTTCGATTCTTTATTGATATATACTAAAAAGTTCCGTTTCTAATTTCGCACGATCCCTTACAACAGGGAAGGCTTTTAGTAGGGCAGTCTTGAAATTTTCGTAAGTATAGGTGGGACTTCCTGCTTGACCCAAGAGACTTCTGCCTATTATACATTTGAACCAGTTAAGCGCTTGGCCCCTCAAAGCGCTGGTAGCTAAGGTAACTTTTTGAAACTCGTGCACGGGGTAGAGCATGAAGTGGTCATCCAATTTTTCCAAAAAACTGGTTACCGGTGAGTTTCCATTAAATGTTGCTTCTGGTTTCATCGAAGCGCGCATGGTCTGGACGATGTAACCAAATCCTTCCAGGGCGGCAGCTGGCATTTCTGGATTCTGAGCCGTTTCTGCAGGCAGCACAGGTTCTTCTTGAAACTCGGCCATTGTTATTCTTCTTCGTTGGGCGCCACTATCAGGTTCAAATTTTCCTTCTAACCTTCTTCGGGAACATGCAAGGACCTGACTCGGAACAGAGAGCTTACTAAAGCTATGTTCAAAACTGTTGGAAGTAAACAGGATACACAAGAAGGGTATACATAACCCTTTATTTTTTCTATTTACAATGACTTCCGTACTTCGGAATACACCGACCCGCTACTTGGGGTCAAAAACGTAAAAATATAAAATTAGAACTAAACTCTAATTTAACTTTAAAATAATAAACGGGGAAGATTGGCCTTATATTAACAGGAAGCGTATGTAGTACAGAGAACTGTGAACACTACAATACGTTTAAATTTATCAAGAGGATTAAAACCTCTGGCCTGGAAGGCAACAAGCAACTGCGTAACTTCTAAGGTAAGCGGCCTGCTTTGACTCACTGCTTCCTCTCTCTCGCTTGGCAAAAAGCCACAACTTAGATACTTGGCGTTCGCCAGACAAACTTTGCATAAATACCTTCACGCTTATAATTCTGGCCGGAAGTAGAAAATAAGAAGTGATAGTAAAGATTTAAAATAAAATAAACGTTAGTAAAACTTAAGATCCTTACAACTTGACGGATCGATAAGTGGCGCCACTAAAATTGTAGTTTTTACATTTTTTTCTTCCGCCATTTTATTTAAATTTCACGATCAGATTTATTATTATTTAATATTAAAAAATTTTCCCGTTTTGCAAAGTGCGAATAAAAGGGTGAAATATTTTTTTTAAATTAGATTAGCTGGTTTAATTATTTCAATTAATTACTCGATATTAATATAACTAAAGGTGAGCCGCTAAATGTTATGTATATAGATCATATCCAGAATTTTTCTCATATATTGAATGAAACATATAAGAAGTAAGCAAAATACACCCGCTTTTGTACTCTATATTTAGTTGTTTCAAAACCTATTTACAAGCAATTTGTTGTAAACACAATTATAAAAAGACAGGTAATGGATTTATTTCATTTGCTTCTTATTTCAACTATTTGTAACGTAAACGTGATTTCTGTTTGAGAGTAAATTGGTAACAAAGATTCGAAAGCAACATTTTAAAAACTCTTCTCAAATTCAACGCACAAATTGTACGCGAAAGAAACGATAAGCATAAACATTGCATTTACAAACAATAGTTTGAAAAAGAGGTGGCGCCATCTAGTATGAAACTGACGAAATTCGGTTGATCGCCAGTTGGGACAATACCTCTATTTTTATTAATTAGCTAAATATATAAATAAAATACATACATTTAACCGTATAAAATTAAACCTTCGTATGTTTCTATTAAATGCTCTCACATAACTAAAATTATGGAAGATTGAAAGCCTACTTTATTGACCCATTCCTTAAACTAAATTCATGCATTTGCGACCAACCATTCAAGATGTATTTAGCTATACAATACTTTGAAGTGCATAGATACACTGATTTTCTAAGTGTTTTTTTTTTTTTTTTTTTTTTTTTTTTTTATGTACGAACCTCCAATTTTTATTCAGGATGATAATCTTAATCTTTGAATAATTACTGCTCTTAATTTAGTAAGGTAAACTATAATGTTGGCACATCACTTGACGTTTTATGTTTAAGGCTGCTGAAGATGTCAATCTGAAACACCGAGAATGGCTCAAAGACATCTTGCAGTACATGGACAAATCTTTTACAATTCTTTTTCTTTTGGAGATGTTGCTCAAATGGCTGGCATTCGGGTTTAAAAAATATTTTACAAATGCTTGGTGCTGGCTTGACTTTGTCATTGTTTTGGTAAGTGCAAGAGTTAAATTTGTTGCTTCAGATATTTATATATATATATTATATACCATAATTATCAATTATTATTATCATATCGATTAAAATATTTTTTATACAGAAGATATCTTAAGCAATTTTAATTCAAAGAATGTACATGAAAAGTCTACAGTTTTTCAAAAAGAAAAAGAAATCATAAATTTATGAATAAAACAAAAAGTTTACTGCTCTTTCGTCTTTTAATTTCTAAGTTGCGAAGAGTTAGCTCGAGAATAAAAAAATCAAGGTTGCGATGTAAGAATATGAAGATTAAAAGAAATCTCTGAATGAGTTACAGTAAAAACTCGAAATACACAATAAATTACCAGTATTTCGAAATTCTGATGAAAGAATTTATGTGAGTATTCTATAAAATATATAAAATGTTTGTATTCTTATACATATCCGAAATTACGGTTTCAAAACATGAAAAACGCAAGTTGAATTTCCATCAGTCAGCTGAGCAGAATAAGAGATCTAGAACCATCTTTATTTTTTTTAAAACACTTAGGCCGCGGCATGCATCTAAAATAATTTTAAGCTTATAAAGGAAAATAAATTTAAACATATGCCACGCAAATTACGTTGAAAAACATGCATTTAAGAATGAAATCAATACATTTCATATGCTATTAAATGCATAGTAATGCTAACTGTTTAATATCATAACTATTATTTAAAAAAGGAAAGGAAGAAAATTTAAAATTTCACGTGGTGGACAATAAAACTTAGGGAAAACTTTTCATATAATCGCTTAAAAATGCAATTCCTTAGTATTTTATTTCTAAAAGTAAGATGTTGGTTATATTAATTTCATTGCAGTTTTTGCTAACATTAACATTTGGAATACTCATTTTATTAGGTTGAAGATATTTAAAATTGCACATAATTATGACTCTTAAAACAAAAAGTATGGAATTGTGGGACATATCCCAAAATATTCTAATTTAAAAGGAAATTTTTCTTCAATATTAAAAATTTGTGTAATACCTTAAAGAAAATAACTCCGAGTTTGCTTGCATATTAATGTAAAACATGGATTTATAATTAGAAAAATTATTAAAATAAAAACTATTTTTGAAAAAAATAGTAGTTCAAACGGAGTGGGGGGGAGGTATTTAAAAAAAAAGTCTGTTTTTAGAATAATTCGCATAGAATGACACTGGAACCAACTCTTGATCTTAATTCTGCCTACAAATTTTTTTTTCTTTACTTAAAATCCTCCATGCAATGTAAAAATAGTTTTCACAAACATCTGCACTTTATTTTAATATATTATTAGAGGCCGAGTGGTTTTAAGACCGCCTTAAATATTAATAATTTGACTCAGCTTCAACCCCTAGCAAATATACCATTTGCCAGGGTTTGAAGGTTTTCATTTGCATGTAGCTTGAATTCAAGTAAGTTTTCCTTTCAAAGTCCTTCTCAAAAGCATCCTTCCGCTTAGGTTAATCCTTCCGCTTATGGTTTGCGATACACAGAAACTAATTTTATTCTGAAACATTCTGGTGTTGAAAATATAGTATGTCTAAGAATTTATTTGATTTGATTTATAAATGATGCGAAAACAAGTAAACTTCTTATGCTTTATCACCATTGATAAATCAAAGTGAAAAGCATTACGGAGAATTATTCCAGAGAAATTCGCCATAATCACGTGACGCATGGGGACAACCACGAAAATCTCCTGTACGTACACAGCACTCAACCACTAGAAATGGAACCACTGCAGCCACTCGGCCATTTGTGTTTTCCAATACTGAAAGAACTGAAGCAAAATTTTCTGACTATTTTCACTTATTATTTATGTTTAACTGATACGTTATTTAGTGAATTATTTTTTTATTTTAATTACTCCTTAATTTTTAGCATATAATTTTACACATACCAAAATAATTTCGAGTGCAAAATTTTAATGTCAATGATAGAGTGATGTCTGTAAGATTACACAATAAGAATATTTCTGTGTGTTTTTTGAAAAATTTCATTCTATTTTTTTAAGATTAAAGTTACAAATAAGACATTTTTTTAAAATTATTTGTTAAACTTCTTTCTATTAAACAGTGATTTTCAATAATGAATGCTAAAGTAAATAACATCATTTATATATTTTTTAAATATTAAAATTTTATCTTCGCTTCACATAGTTTACCCTATTTTAATACTTATCATGGCATGTGTTTATGTTTTCTTCATTTGTTATGGTTATGGCCTCCGAGCTGTATTTATCTTTTAATCCATTTGTTTGATATTTTCAGTGTTTCAGTGTCATTCTGTATAATTACATAAATTACATAATTATCATTTTGTGCATTTCAAACTGATATAATTAAATAGATATACTGAATTACTAATGGAATAAATTTTAATCAAATTTTAAATAATTTAATAATACAAATAATAAATTACAAACAGTTATGTATGTATTTAATAATAAATTTATTCCCTGTAACAGTGTTATAAATTTTATAAACAATTAAATAAAGTAGTTTTTGTGTAATGTAGAACTATACATAAGTCTATATACTATTTTTCGTGTACTGTGACGATAAAAAAAATATGGAAATATTTTTTATTACAGTCCCTTTATTGCAACCTTCTCTGACTGCACTCAAGCCATCGTTTTATCCAATCCTCAATATTTGTTTTAAAGTCGCAGTAAATCTTTTTACGGTATAAATATAGGTGTGCTGTTGCTTTGTGACTTATCTCACTTGTCTGACAGTGATACCAGAAGAAGCCCACAAAACTCCTCTCCTGGCAAGGAAAGCCACTCCTGGCAAGGAGAGCAAGATTGCACCTGTCCTTCACATGAACCTTGAACACCATACAGGTGACACTACGATATTGCTCAGTTCCGCCCCCAATTTTCATGCACAGCAGCCCTCGGGGACGGATCCGAGGATTTCCCACCCCTCTTTCTCTACCCCGAACCTCTCTACAGAACTTTCGGCTCCCCCCCCCCATATTTAGAGTGCCTTCCTGTCGTACAGACGCTGTACATTTACAAACACCCGTGCTTTCTCTAGGATTCGAAACCAGGCCCTTTGTTACCACAGTAGGCTCCCCTAACCACTATATCGTCTGGAAGGCGCATAAATAGTTTCAAAATGGTGACTAAAAGCAGCAGTTTGTACACGTATTACATTTTTCGGTACTGAAAACATGAAAAATCAGTTACGCCGTCACTAGGATTAAAACTCCTGGTCTTCCGATTGTTAGCCGAGCAGGCTATCAGTTACTCTGCGAGAGGACATAATAGGGAACGCGGAAATTCCTTATGTTTTTTATACTTAAAGAGTGATAGAGGAGAGGGAAGCTACAACTAGTCAGCCAAATCCACCACCTTTTTATTCATGCCTCTATTGGAGAGCTATTAGGTTTCTTCTAAGCAGGAATCATTAGATATTAGCTATGCCCTCGCCCGTATTCTATCGAATCTTCCGATTTCTAGCCGGACATGCTGCCAGTTACATTACAAGAGCAGGCAATGTGAAACACGAAAATGTGTAACAAACATTAACCATGTAAATAAGAAGCAATCACATGGTATTTCTTATGTTATATGAATACCGAACTTGCGTTGACATACTTCTTGGATTTGGAGCCTAAAATTCGCAAAGAGTAAGAGCCTTGTGAGTAGCTGCATTATCAAGATATAAAAATGAAATTTTTTGGAAATAATTCAGATCGGTTCCCACGAATTGCTCCACAAAAACAGTGCAGAAGATTGAGGCAATGTTACTTATAAACAATGTAAAACCGATTTTCCCGAAGGTGCTATGAGATAAAGGTTGTCTTAATTTTAATATCAAAATTGCCCCTGGTACTTTATACCTGGATTTATGCACTTCTAATATATTACCTCAAGTTCCCATATATATATATAATTTCAAAACAATTTTTTAATACAATATATAACCATGCCTAGCATTTTCAAGCATTAAGCTGCTGCAAAATAATCAGTAAAGTAAGAAATTTAGAACCAATTTTTCACAAAGAGCAAAAATTAAAATTCATGCGTTATAAATTTCAAATAATCCTATAAATGTAAAAAAAAATAATAAGTATTAAAACCACAACACTTCAAACAATCAATAGCCCAATTTAAAAAATCAATGAAATTTAAAGGAAAAAAAACATAACAGAAGAGGAATTCAATCAACTTCAATGCTACTTCGCCAGGAAGAGGAACACTAAAGTCAACTGATCAAATTATATATATATATATAATTATATATATATATTATAAGGTATTTCTCCCGCCTTCTTAGCATGCCTTCGTGATATGTATATTATATATCTATATATATCTCTCTCTATATATATATTATAAGGTGTTTCTCTCGCCTTCTTAGCATGCCTTCGTGGTGTAGTGGTCAGCACACTCGGCGCGTATTCGAGAGGTTCGTGGTTCCAGTCCCGGCGAGGGCATTGCTCATTTTTCATCCCTCATGCTTTCAAAAAGTACCTAATGTCTCTACAATACGGCCTTGCCGATCAGAGACTTTTTCAAGCCAGTTGGCAGAAATGCATGATGTGCAACATCACCAAAATTGAAGGAATCGGGGCTAAGCATTACCTTGATTTCGGACTGTCTTTTTCGTTGCTTTTTCCGTCTTATTTTACTCTTGAAACGCCCTTTAGTAGAACTTAGAAATACATTTAAAGATTTCCTTTAAATCCAGAGCCAGCTCATACTATCTTAAATCCTTTTTCTCTTTATATTAAAAACATACATTTTACAATGGTTTTTACTAATTAACAGGCAGAATTCTTCGGGTTTTTAGAAGTCGGATGTTTTTTTATCCTCACCTTTAAATCCTTCCTCACTTTTTATTAGCTGCCACTTTTCTCCTCCCCCTGTTTTTTTACAAGAATTTTTTTCTTTTTTTTTTCCTAAGATTGTAGAAAATCTTGTTAAGTATCTGTATGACAGCTCTTTCTTTATTATTTGCCTGGGAAACGTTTCTAGATGCCTAGTTCTTTTGCGAAGGTTATTTACTGCTTTTCAGACATCTAAATCTTTTGGGAAAATTTACCTGTACCTGTTTTCCCTATCTATCTGTCCTGTCCGACGATTTTCCCATCCCATCGCTTTAAAAAAAATATAAGATCAATCTAATTTCGAACAAATTTTAGGAATTCTTAACAGATTATACAGAAGGAATTCTTAATATGCTTTTTCTCCTGTATTTCTTCCGTAACCTGTCTCTAAAATAGGATATTCTAAAACATTCTCTTAGCTTTAACATAATTTTCGTGTTTAAAAATTTAGGCATAAAAGAATTATTGCAATTTTAAGTATTTATTAACACAAATTTTTATTTTTACTTCGTGTTGGTAGAATTTTATAGTAAGAAATGTTTGTCAGAACTCCAGCAATTACCCTGTAAAATCTACTTGTTTATCTTTTGGTGTGACAGCTGAAGTACGTGTAGGAACCACGCAGGGCAAGGATTAAAAGAACCCTTTATTAAAGCTCACAGTGCTTCGACTTAATGCTAACAAACTACGCCTCGCTTGGGCGGTAACTCAAATAACAAGAACTAACCTAAAATATCAAAGATACTACCAAACAGTAGAATTACTCTACAGGGCTCAGATTCCTGTTACTTAAAACCGCGTTGGAGTCTCGTGGCAGCCAAGTAATAACGGTTACGCTACGCTAACCAGCAATAAATGCAGAATCAGAAGCTCGCTCTACCAAGGTACAGTGCTTACCCACACTCTTCTAACTTTCCCTTCTAGAACTCAGTATTTAAACTTTTTCTTCTGAAGGTAGAATTTGCATTACTTCACTTCTACTGCGCGCTACCAAATTAAATATTCCGGCATTGACAATTAGGGGAATGAAGGCTTATAGGAAAGAACGTAAACTTAAATTTAACTGGTTATTCAAAACAAATATATATCCATACAGTCCTTTCAATAATTTTCTTACATTCTTTTGGCAAATTAATTAAAAAGTTCATTCGTGATTTATTTCACTGCCTTCTGATTCTCTCAGTATATTAACTAGTCATATCATCTTGAAATGCACAAATCTGCGCTGTTTTTACTATAAAAATATCACAGATTTTCAACGCTTCCAAAATATATTAGTGCCCTATAGTACATTCTAGTAAAGTCATTGCTGAAATATATCGTAGTTATGTCAGTCATTGTCGTATATTGCAGCTGTAAGTGCAATTTTGTCAGAACATAGTATCAATATTGTTATTTTTATCGACTTTTACTTGATATGTTATTTGAAAATGAGTCCAGAATTTTTTTAACATAACTTTACATTCTATCTTCAATAAAAAAAGACAAATTTTGGATGCTACTCTCTAAAATATAAATATCTAATAATAGCTAATCAATTAAATATTTTTAGCTTGTAAAGAGTTACACTGAACAATTGTGATAAAAAACAAGATTTTTTTAAATCACTTTTAGGCTAATGTTGTATTTGTTTGGGTTTTGCTGCAAAAATGAAATGATGCCAAATATTGATTCCGTTTTCAGTGTGTATATTAATCCACAATCTATATTTGTATTACCTAATGAGCTTGCTGCTAAGTATGACATAAATCGCTTGTTTGACGCTGGACCCCGGTTTCATAATAATATACTTTTCGTTTCCTTAGTTTACTTGGATAAATATGGAATCCGTCATAAACATAGTTTTCATTTACAACCAAATGAAACTATGAAATTTCGCATTAAACAACATAAATCGTATTTCAACAAAGGCAAAGTTATTAAATCTTTCATTCTGTTTTCTCAAACTTTCTCTAAATTTTGCATTTCTGATCCTGTACTTTATATTTTTAATGATAAATTTTTATCCAAAAATTTTCAGCTGCTGAATTATTCTGAAACTTCTTCTGTATTCGTCAGAAACCATTTTACTTTACATACTGGTTTTATTTTTAATCTATTTTCCAAGAATATTTACTCATCTTAATTCACAACTTTACTTCCCCGTTCTTTATTTCCTTCAATAGAGAACGTTACATACATAGGTAACTCTGAAATATCTTACCAGAGGCGGAAAATTGAGCTGATCCGGAAACATTATCGCGCTGTAATTTTCTATGATTTTAAAAAGGGGATAAATCAAGATGAATACCTTCAACGTCTCCAAATAGTACATGGAAATGAAGCTCTATCTTATGCGATTGTATTCAGA
The DNA here is from genome assembly GCF_044657685.1 of Stegodyphus dumicola. Classification (NCBI taxonomy): domain Eukaryota; kingdom Metazoa; phylum Arthropoda; class Arachnida; order Araneae; family Eresidae; genus Stegodyphus; species Stegodyphus dumicola. The sequence continues at coordinate 221,382,121 of NC_140773.1, read as the reverse complement.
TGGTTTACATAATTCGACATTTTCTTCTGGATGAATAACGTACAGGAAGTCCTCTGTCAGCTATAGCCCCAGAAAATGTGTCGACCATGCAAAACATGTTAACCAGTGATAATCGCTGTAATTGCCAAATAATTTAGAAGGAACTTAGCATTGGATTCGCAAACATACATCAAATTTTCAAGAAGTGCATGCGAAAGAATTGGTTTGTCATTCGGTATCTCATAAATTTAACAGAACAGCAAAAACTGGAGCATGTTAGAAAGTAAAAACGAAACCCTAAAATTTGCTTTATGATGGTGGTCATCGCATTATTTCTAAAATCATAACTTGTGAGGAATCGTACATAACATTTTTGACATCATTCCAACAGAGAAAACCACAGAATGAGCAGCTGTTCCATCTGAAAGACTTTCAGCTTTTCCTGCTCATTTAGCGGCTTTTATTAAAAAAAAAAAAAAAAAAAAAAGTAAAAAAATAATATTACAAAGGTAAAACTATTATCTTGATATTTATTCATGTATACGTCTGTAATGAAGTTTTAAAGAACTCTCGCCATATTTTAACGAACAACTTACTTATTAGTCAAAACTTACAGAATAACTGAAAATCATTTTTAAGCGCGCGCATCGTCTGCGGATAATCGTCTGCGGTAATTTACATTTCTTAGTGGAATTATGTTGGTAGCGTAGCAAGGCAAATACATTAGTCTTAAATTCCTTAAGTCTTAAATACGGTTACAGGCTTAAAGATTATAAGCCACTTTTGTGAATACTGCTTACGTTAATAGATAACAATTGTGAATAAAAATGAGAATTATACTGCTTTGAGATTGTCGCTGTGTATAATAAGATAGTTCATTAGAATTCGAAGCTTCCGGCGAAGAGATTTATGCCTGAGATTCTGATGAAACCATTCACGAGCATCGTTTGTTGTATAGATCCAAAAATAATCTTATATAATGTAGATCTTTGGTTATTTGACGGTGAAACATGTAGTGGTTTAATGTATCTGGTAAGCCACAAATGCAGTTGTCTGTGTTACGTAGCTCAAAAAGAAATAAGTAGACCACAAAAGGTCGACGAGCTATCAGAAGATAAGTCACTGCACTATTTGTAGAAACTAATTTACGTTAGGGGGATGGATATTAAGAAAGTAAAGTATGGGTCTTTCAAGATGACCTCTAACCAAAAATGGTGAAAAGGCACAATCAGCAATGAAAAACCCTAATGTACGCCATTTTCTTTAATAGTACATAAATAGTTAAGCCGTTATGTTAAAAGGACAGAAGACAGTTACAGGTAACTGGTACACCATTAAATGTCGCCAAGAAATTCTTCAAGCAGGGAATATTAAAGGACTCATTGCATCTTCTCATTCATCAAGACTTAAATCAATTTTCTTGAATAATGTCACATTAAAGTGACAGAACATCCTCCCCATTCTCCTGATTTTGCTATGTATAACCTTTGGATACCTTTTAATTTAAAACAAAATGTACGTGATCGTCGTTTTCATTCCGAAGATGAGACTGCCGAGGCTTTAAAAGTATATTTTCCATTGCTTCCAAGAGTTTGATAGTTCGAAGCATTTAATCTTTGGAAAATTTGCCTATCAAAGTGCATTGTTGTTGGAGGAAACTACTTTTAAAGTGCACCATTTAGCTCTATCTCAAAAACTTCAGAGTGAACCTCACATCTGTTGTATCATCTGTGACTGAACTAATGATTCTTCGTATAAAATTTTGCCTTGGAGAAAGAATACCATTGTCTCTGGAAATGCACTGTCTTTTCATGACAAAGAACGTCAAGCAAAAAATAATTTTTTTGGTTGATATACTAATTGGCATATGCAACTATTGCCTTCATTTCCAGTGCCTTCATTTCTTCACTACTCATCACAGATCAGTCATGAAACTAACTAACTAGGGTTTCAGAGGAAAGCAGGTTTGGATGATTGCAATGATTCGTTAATGAACTAACGAATAAAACAGGAATACATCTGAGGTAACTGTATAAACTGAAATATAAATTATTGCTTAAAATTTTGCTTTATTCTTAATTTACATTTTCCTATGTTCATTTTAAAATTTTCTTTAAAATATTTTTATGAATAAAGTTTGGAAAAGTATATTGCACAGCTGCTTTAATAATGCTTCCTTAAGCTTGACAGTAATTTGCAGTTTTGTCTTACATACTCTGTTGTATTTGCCTAAGGTACTTATTTGCCACCATGCTTCCTTTTTAATACTTTTATAGAATCATCGATTGCTTTTTGAAATGTATGTACTGTTTTTACTACTGGTTTTACTGCTTCTTATATTTAAAAAAATATCTTTTCTTTGTTGAATTAAACAATAAAGTAATTTTTAACAGTTTATCACACAAATGAGATTGCCTCTTCATTATATTTTATTTATTAATTTCTGATAACTTAATTGACAAATTTAGTCTAATTCTCTTTTACATGAATAAGAGGCTTTTCTGAATTAGATAAAATAATATATTTAATGCAATGAAACACTAGTTATGGACATTTGCTATAGCAATACCCTGACTGTTACCATTTATTTCAAAATTTTAAGCATAGTATCTATATTCTTTGACTGCTGAAAAATTGTTTTAATTGAATGGATGTGTCTTTTTTATATTTATCCTATAATCTGCCTATCCTACTTGAATTCTGATTAGTTCTGCCACCTTCCTTAGGTATCCATGTTTAACCTGGCGGTGGGATTAGCTGGCTATGCCAACATTCCTGCCTTTAAAACTATGCGCACTCTACGAGCCCTCCGCCCCCTCCGTGCAATGTCACGACTGGAGGGGATGAGAGTAAGTAATATGATTCCAGTGATTGGGTCTGGTTTGTGGCTGTTATGTTCTTCAAGTGATATATGTCGTTAATGTTGTTGCAAAGCAGAAATTGACATATGATATACGTCTGTTACTAAGTGCCATTTTTCAATTTTGAAAGTCAGAGTAATGTTCCTTGGTTGGAATACAATGTTTGCTTTAGAAAACCGTACTTTATTATTTCATATAAAGGAAAATTCAAGTTTAATTCCAAAGAAACTATCTGGATACTTACCTTAGCTAATTAAGGTAAAACAACACGCCGAACAAATATTAAATTAGAAGTCAAACAACAAATTAGCTCTTGATCCAGAACTAAATTATTTAAAAGCAGTAGCTATTGATAGGGGCTTTTCACCCAACATTATTAACCAAGCAGTTAAAAAGTTCTCATCTCAACACACCAAAAGGCTCATTCTTGTCTTAGGAGATTATAAGAATTCTGTTGTCATTCCTTTCTTTCCATTAGCTAGCTATAAAATTCCACGTATTTTAGAGAAATTTAACTTTCGGGTTCTTTATTCTCCTATCAATAAAATTCCCAATTTCATGCTTAAGGACTCCATTCCGGATATGAATTCCCGGGATATTTACAGGATTCCTCGCCAGTGTGGTTTAATTTACATTGGTCAAACTAAGAGAGCCTTAAAATTTCGCGTTAAGGAACATGAGGCATATATTAAGAAAAAGGAAACACAGAAGTCTTCTGTTGCCCAGCTTTGTTGATCCAGAAATCACACTTTCCATTTTTCTGCAGTCAAAATTATTCAAAAATACATCTTCCGTTGGTGAATTAGATTTTCTATAGACGTTTCACATTAAAAAAATCATTCTGTTACAGTTAATTCCGATTATTATAATTCCAATCCATCTTTACCTTCAACCTTTAAGGAAATTATGTTTTAGTTTTCTTGTTTCATCAATATATGGCGTCAGAAGCTTAACTTCTGTCCCGCCATTCTTATCTTATCGCTATATCTCATCTCGTTTGTTTGCACTTTGGCAGCTGAGGCTGATTCGGTAAAACCAGCTAAAATAGTCTGAAACGCTGATTTTTGTTGTTTGGCTTCTAATTTAACATCACCTTAGCTCATTTAACGCTTTCAATGTGATTGCTACTGTTATGGAATTTCTCGAGGAGATGGGTGTATAGTTCGTAAAACTAATGATCAAGATGAATCTCTTTTCATTGTCTGAAAATGCAAGGTGCAGACTATTAACATATGTCAGTTTCTGCTGAAGTGAACGAAAAAATACTTTTATTTCCTAGCAGCCATATTACCTCTCAACTCACTGGAATCTCAGTTTGTTCAATATTATGTGTGCTTGTCGTGACGTGATTAAACCGTGCTTGTTCCTTTATTGATGGAAAAATATTTCTGTGCATGTAGGACGCCAAATGCTACTCACATGTCATGGAAGCATTTTTCTTAAGTGGTGAGAGATAATAAGAGAAAGTAAAAAACACATGCAGTGCTCAGAAACCACTCTGATGTTTCATCACCCAACCCAGTGACCAATATATGAAATTGACTGTTTTCCCTTGTTACTGCTAACTTGCTTCTTGTCCACCAGGTGTCAGTGGTTAATCTTGTAGCCAATTTTCTTGGGGCTGCAAACATCCAAGCCTTCAAGACGATGCGTACCCTCCGTGCTCTTCGGCCTTTAAGAGCCCTTTCGCGCTTCCAGGGGATGAGGGTAAATATATATAGCTGTAGCCCTACACTAGCTCTCTGCATGGCTTTTAGTCTGCTGTATTTTATAGTCTCCGAGTATTTTTGCATTGTTCATGTGCTCTTGCTTAGTTGCCTGAAATTAAATTTTTACGATTTCTATTCTAAGTGATACCTTTGTAATAATTCTTTTTGCCTCAATAAGCTATTAGCTTTCTTTTTGCAGTTTCTAAGTTTTCGTATTCTAAATTATGGTTCATAAATCGTTTCTTCAAGCTGGTTGGATGACTGAAGATATTCTGTTATTGGTTAATCAAGAGTCAATAATTAATAAATTAAAAGAAATTGCACCAAGTTAGCTGTAGACTCGTAACTTGTTTTTTTCATTTAAATCAAGATAGCCTTCACGACACTAAGTAAAAAAATACATACTTAGGAGAAAATTTCTGACGCTTTGCATGTATTTGTTTCATATAAATAATATAAAAAATACCAATAATATACGCAATAAAATATCGTATAGACTATTTTCCAAATCATTTTTGATTGCATATTGGAGACTATACATTGACGTAATACTTTCGAAGAGAGCGCATAATTTTTTATTTTTTATCATAATTTATACAGACTGTATATTTATTGAAAATGGGTACAAATCGTTTAAATATTTTGAACCAATTAAATTAACAATTTATTTGGCATAGATACAATAAATTATAGGGTGCGGCAGTACTTGTAGCGTATTTATAAAATCCGTCCATAAGCAAATAATTGATTTTTACATGAGTAAATAATAATAAAGGAAATATTTGATTTAATAAGCAAATAATAGCCAATAACTGCAATAAGCAAAATTGCCATAAATAATTGATAAAATAATTGCCATAAGCAAATAATTGATTTGATTATGATCAAATAATTGATTTCAAGAATATATTATCCAAGTCGAATTGTACTCGGTCAAGAGATGAATATGTCCTTTCTCAAATAACGACACTCCTGCATCACATATCCTGAGCGACACTGGATGCTCCCATTACTTGTCCTATACTATACCAGAAAAGAAATATTGATGACGTTGATGCTGACTCAGTTCTTCAATTTTAGGTATAACGTGTTTAGGAAACTTCTTGCTTGATATACCAACTTATGAAACTATGGAAAAGTAATGACGTTCCTCAATACTTTGTCTAGATAAAATATCGAGAAGCCTTGTGAACTAACTACCGAATTATCCCTGAGTTTAAATAGTTGCTACAGCAACTAGAGAAGGGTTAAAATACCCTTTTATTCACTCAAAGAAATAATAACAGGTGGCCCCCTTCTCGGGCTTACAGGAAAGCCTTCAATCGGGCTTTTAAATATGGATAGGAAAATAAGATACTAAACTAAATACTTAGCCGAAGATAGACACAAATGCCTAACGTAGTTGGGACTTAAATTAAACTAGCCGTCGATTATCAACAGTCACGTTATCAACAGGCCGAGTGTAATACATTCAAGAACGAAGTAGCCAGAATCAAACACGCTGCGCTAAGAACTCCTACACGCTCCGCTCTGTTTCGAAGTAAGTTAAACTTCCATTAAGTACTTCTTCTAAATCACTTGCATTCAACGCGATTCTAATAACTCCTTCTGATAGGGAGTTGTACGTGTAAAACAAGAATTGAAAGAGAATTGTTACAAAATTAAAATGCACCTTACAAAGTTATTCTCGGAACTATAGAAGATGCAACTGCAGAATCACTATTATTGATATTATGCACTGATTATCATAAATTAAGGAAAAATCACAAAAATGACGATTACTGAAAAAGTTACATGCAAACTTTTATGAAACTTACCCACAATATACAACACATAGTAAGGTATCAAACAACATAAAAATAAATTAGCAGACAATTATGGTAGTATAGAAATTAGCACCTGTATAAAATGAACAAATCGAACGTGTCAGTTTGCTATAGGAAAAGTACCTTCAATATGGAATATGGTCGCCTCTAGAAGCAATACAGCACATACAGCGATGCGTGATGCTTTCAATTATGCGGTCTATCAGTTCCATAGGAAGCGAGAGCCATTGCTCTTGCAAAGCAGTTGCAAGCGCTACAAGTGTCTGAGGAGGCGGATTGAGAGCAATTAGACGTCTCTCTAAAGCATCCCAAACGTGCTCGATAGGATTCAAGTCCGAGGACCGAGCTGGCTACTCCATGCGCATAATTGTTTCCTGTTGAAGATAATCATTTACGAAGCGAGCCCTGCGTGGTCTTGTGTTATCGTCCTGTAACAGGAAAGCATCACATATTGCCCCGGCACATTGGCGCACATAAGCATCAAGAATGTCATCTCTATAAACCGGAGCATTCACGATTCCCGTTGGAAAGACATGGAGGTCTGTGCGTCCACCCAAAGAGATGCCACCCGAAACACAGACACTGCCTCTTCCGTATGCATCTCTTTAACGGATGTTTGACGAATGATAACGGGTTCCAAGTTCTCTCCATATCAAATAACGCCTACTATCGCTTTCTAAACTAAACCTAGTCTCATCCGTAAAGAGAACAGCCCTCCACTGATCAGGCGTCCAGTAGACATGTTGTCGTGCCTACTGCAAACGATTCCTCCTATGGTGTGACGTGAGCGGCACGCAAATGGCTCGTCGCCTCGCATACAGACCACCTTCCTGAAGCCTTCTAAGTACAGTTGACGTTGACACCAACTATTCGGTGGCTGCAGCAAAGGAGGATCTAAGAAGAGTCGGAGTAGCGGTTCTATTCCTGCATGCACATAATGTCAAATATCGGTCATCGGCGCTTGTCGTAGCAGTTGGCCGTCTTTGGAACCTCCTAGATGCCGAATCTGTGGTTTGAAATCGCGTCCAAAGTCTATGAACCACAGAAGGACTCACATTTAGGCCATCTGGCCACTTCTGTTTGACTTTATCCCGCCTCTAGTCTCCCAATGGCTCTCCATCGTAGTTCTGCAGGCAAATGATGCTTGGAGGTTATTGTTACGAATTGGCTATCTCAGATTTCTGCTGTCGCTATCACAGTGAAATATGTGGGCTTGCTCTCAAACATGGACTTTTATTCTCCTCGCAGATGACTTATTCCGAGTGCAGCGCCACTAGGTTGCATATTGCAGTTTTATTCAGCTACTCTTACTTGGCAACAAATTCAAATTTTACACGGTTTGGCTTATTTTTGAGGGAGTTATCGCTATTTTTGTAATTTTTCCTTAATTTATGATAACCAGTGTAGAAAATGGAACTACAGAATGGTTATTCTCAAAATAAGAGTGAAAATAGGATGATCAGCAGTCCAACTCTCCATGTGGGAACACGTATTCAAAACCTCAACTGAGTAGGTAAACAAAAGCTGCGTCATCTGACGCGCATTAATATCTAACGTCCATCATACTATTCAAATGAAATACGCAATAAATATTGCCGCACATTAAATTTTAAATCTATCATACGCAGACAACAACATTAGTGAGAACCAAAACAGAGAATTTCTCAATTTTATGTTGAGGGCAATATCTCTGGACGTACGCATTTAGAATTTTATTTGACTTCTACAAATGAACTATGCTTATGTGTTGGCAATTTTCTTTTTTTAGTGCAATATCTCATGCAGTTTGTATTAAAATGCTTCATCTGCCCAGTTCTGTATTGCTTAGATAGGCTTTAACATTTTTATTTTCTGCCTTTTAAAAGAATAAAATGAAACGCTTCCAGAATATATTTCATATTACTTGGCAGAGCGAATACTTTTAATAAAAGTAATATTGCATGAAATATATTCTGTACCTCAAGCTTGTTTATATAATTGTGAAAAATACATTCTTACTTTAAGCTAAAGAAATTATTTCCCATCTTTAGAAGCATGAACATTAAATAATTTTATTCATGCTAAAGTAATATTTTTGGTGTTTTGAAACACCAGTAGGATTTTAAGGAGTGCAGTATCTATTTGTATATATAGGTTATAAAATCTGTTTCGGGCATTTAAGTAATATTTAAAGCTGATAAGCCTTGGCAAACTCTTTCCAGTACTTTTCAGTGTGAGCCTGTGTGTGTAAAAGCTTAAGTGTGCTTTTCATATTCGTAAATCCGTGGAAAAATCAATTTGGTAAATTTTGAGACTTATACAATGCAGATTTGTCTGAATGAACATTGAATTATTATTTAACTTATGAAAGAATATGTTCAAATTATATACGAAAATTCCTTTTATAAAATAGTGCAGCAAATGAGGTTGTTGATTCCAATATTCAGTGAATTTAGGTATTTACGTATTAACGCAACTATGTTAGTTGAAGTCGCCAAATTTTTAGAATAGGGCATTGGCAACCATGCAAATAACCATTCTTCCGGCAACCATGCTCATAATGGTCCTTCAACTCAAGCAACGCCGCCATTTTCGTGTTCGTTTTTGTTGTCTTCCAAGTTCCAAATTTTTTATAACCAAATACGATATTTTTTGCCTTAAACTTAATTTTAAAATATGAGCTTCTGGTACTTGCCAGGAATGGGAAAAACTGCGATAAAATTTTTTGCAGCAATACGGAATTTTTCTGAAAATTTTCTAACGGAAACAACGAAGAAATGCATTTTTTAGATAGCCACTCTTACTGAGGATTGCACGAAACTGAATATCCGCAATTCTTTGTTTTTTATTCAAAAACAAATCGCTGTGTACTTTGGGAGAAGTATAGCGCAAAAAATATAACAGAAACATTTGAAGGAGAAGTGTTTCATTTTTTAATGTATAACATAATCCTTATTTAATAATTCACATTTATAATTTAACTTGCCAGAGTTTTTTTTCTTTTCGTGTATTTATAACGTTTACGGATTTACGATAAATATCTACAGTTTGGGAATCCCTTAAAAAATAACCGAAATTCTCCAACTTGGCTCCCTATAAGTAACTTTTACCTTTTCTGTAAAAAATCGCCCAATTGCGTCAAGATGGTTGCGTTAATACGTAAGTATCTGAACGTATACGCTTCATAATATGAATCTTACATAACATACTTTTTATAATAATATAAAAGGCACTTTTCACTTTTTAATAAGCCATAAACTTGAATAAATTGAAAACGTTCATTTATATAATTTAGCACATACGGCGGCGGTTTACTTAATTAATTATTTTATTAATATTTATTAATTGAAAGCAAACATGAGGTTGTTTGTCTAAGCTGCATTCCAGTATGGGCCAAGATCATCTCAAAGGCTAAAAAAGAAAATCTTGTACCTCATTCTAGTCCCCTGATCTTTCAAGAAAATTTTGGGATAAACAAATCTTAAGTGTTCCTTTTCCCTCAAAGATATTATTATTACAAACAGAGTGTAGAATTCGATCGATTAGTAATTTTCTCGAAGTGTTTAGGTAATTTGAAACTATTATCTTCTTTTTAGAAGTCTATATGTGCAAACTTCCCTCACTTAATTGTTCCAATCAACCATCATGTTATCATGCTCTTCTTTTCCCAATTCAATACAGCGCAAAAAACCTTTAAGGTTTTGCGCCAGGAATCCCACAACCCAATTCAATAAACGTTAATTCTTTCGATCCACAGCAAAGGAATCTGACTACAGTCACAAAGGTATTTTCACTAGAACCCTTGAATGATGTTCCTTTTCCTGTGAATATTCGCTGGTCATAGTTTTTCACATTACATCGCCAATGTTTTAACCTGTTTTTAAATAAAGTCCCATATCGCGCCCATGATGCAATTTCTTTTTGGTACGATCTCGTAACTTTGAAAATCCTGCACTGTATGCTGTACCATAGAAATTAGGTACCTTAATTGAATAATTTGTTTTGTAATGTTAGAGCAAAGCAGAGAAATAGTAGTTAAAACATCTTTCTTTATAAACGAAAAATTGGCTTATCGAGGAATGATCTGGCTTACATAAAACTAAATGATAAATGTGTAGTCTCTTCACATTTATTAGCGCTAAATCGTACTGCTCGGCGAGTTTTTGTTGTCGAAGTAAAAATACGTTAAGTACCGCTTATTTCAATAGAAGTAACCTCTGGCGCCAATACAATACCATTTGTGAAATGCCATGGCATATGTGGTATAAAATCATATAAAGATAGTTTTAAAAAATTGTGTACTAGGTAAACTGAACTTTTGGGAACGAGTGTACTTGTAACAGGACATAGAGCACTCAGTAGTTAGTGCAAAGTTGAGCTTATGCATCTCTGAGCAACGAATGGACAGATGTGATGAAGATGCAATCATTTCGTACGCAGTTACATGCCATGCCGCACCAGTCCAAGCAGGCTAGCATATTACTTAAGCAACAGTGTAATGTATCCCTGTTACAGCTATTGTGTGTATACAAAGTTTAATGTATAATCTACGCAACGATGTAAATGCCCCACCTGCTCACGTCGAAACATAAAACGGAACAACTCATGACACCTACAGTGGTGGCAGAGCTTGCGATGTTGGTTGCAGCAATTAACAATAGCACCTCGGCAACAAAATGGCACCTTGGGCCCCAGGAAGGCGATGTTAATCTGGACAGATAGTGTAAAGGGCCTCTGCCTACTTACTCATGATAAATACATTGGTGTGCAAAACTTAACCAACAAGTGTTTTTTCCCCATAACTCCATAAGAAATCATCTGAGAGGCATGAAATTCAAAAATGAGAGACATCATTTTGTATTTAAACGATGACGAAAGCATAGTTGTGCAAAAATGAATACAGTGCATACAGTATGGAATCAAACAAAAAAGGCTTTATTGAACTCATAGTATCATTTTATATGATTGTCTGTACGGCAGGAAGAACAACAAGCATATGTTCCTTAGTATGAGATATGCTCTCCTCTTATTGCAACGGTTGCTTCGCACCGTCTCTCCATACTCAGCACCAGATTGTCCAAGAGAGCTTGCGGTAAGAGTTCCCATCCTCAATCAGCATCTTTTTCAGTTGTTGGGTGTTCCACAGAGGATGTAATCGTGCTACAAGGCATCTCCCCAAAGCATCCATACATGTTATATGAGATTTAAGTGATGGGAGTACGCTGACCAATCCATTCGAGTGATATCTTCACTTCCCAGTAGCTTCTGAACAGCAGGAGTCCGGTGTGGCCATGCATTGCCATCCATAAAAACAAAGTCCGCTCCAATGGCACCTCGAAATCGATGCACACGAGGGGAAGGATCATCTCCTGACAATAGCCATCTCCGGTCACAGAACATCTGCCGAAACGTGCTCTGTCCGCCCTTTCAGCATAATGCCTTCCCAGGCGAGAACTCCAAGACCACCATAACGGTCTCTTTCCGTGATAATACTGGGAGAAAACCGTGTTCCGACCTCTTTCCAAATCAACTGGCGTTGAGAATCGCTTATGACAGTAAAATCGACTTTCATCCGTAAAGAGCACAGGACTGCATGGATGATATGTCCAGTTTTGTGCTTCTTGCACCACTCTGAACGGTGGCGCCAATGACCAACTTTTAAAGTTATGCAGCGTTCAGGACGGGGCGAATAGGCTACCTTTGTGAAGGCGTTTAGACACAGTAAACCGCCACACTTGTCGGCCCGTTGCTGTACACAGTTGCTGAGGCTATGGCGTTTACTCAGTACTTTCGAGCTCTTTTGGCCTGCAGGAATATATATCGGTCATCCGCTACAGTTGCTTTTCTAAGGCGACCGCCAGCAACCTTTCTAACAGCTATACCTATGATTTGGAAGACTTTCCAAGCGCGCGAAACGACACGTTTGTTGATTCCGAACTCTTCAGTTCTGAGCGCGCCGGCCGCAGGTGTTTTGCGAACGCTCACTTCGCCTGTCACGTTTTGTTCCTGATATTTGCACACGCATGACCTTTCTGCTGAACTGTGTGTTCATTGTACTGATCGCAATATCCCTTCTGAAATTTCATGGCTATCTGATTAAAATTTACGCTGTTGTTTAAGCTTTGTACACCAGTGTAAAACGTGGCCCCTGCACTTAGACATAATACACTGGTTATCATAAATTAAGGAAAAATCACTATTACTGAAAAGGTTACATGTAGAATTTAATGAAACTCACCCACGATATGCAACACTTAGTAAGGTATCAAATAACATAAAAAGAAATTACCAGACAAATATGGTAGTATAGAAATTAGCACATGTATAAAATGAACAAATCGAAAATGTCAGTTTGCTATAGGAAAAGTACCTTCAATATGGAATATGATCGCCTCTAGAAGCAATACCGCACATACGGCGATGTATGATGCTTTCAATTATGTGGTCTATCAGTTCCATAGGAAGCGAGAGCCATTGCTCTTGCAAAGCAGTTGCAAGCGCGACAAGGGTATGAGGGGGCGGATTGAGAGCAGCTAGACGTCTCCCTAAAGCATCTTAAACGTGCTCGATAGGATTCAAGTCCGGGGATCGAACTGGCCACTCCATGCGCATAAATGTTTCCTGTTGAAGATAATCATCTACGATGCGAGCCCTGTGTGGTCTTGCGTTGTCCTCCTGTAGCAGGAAATCATCACCTATTGCCCCGGCATATGGGCGCACATAAACATCAAGAATGTCATCTCTATAAATCTGAGCATTCACGGTTCCCCTTGGAAAGACATGGAGGTCTGTGCGTCCACCCAAAGAGATGCCACCCCAAACACAGACACTGCCAATTCCGTATACATCTCTTTCACGGATGTTTGACGGATGATAACGGATTCTAGGTTCTCTCCATATCAAATAACGCCTCCTATCGCTTTCTAGACTAAACCTGGACTCATCCGTAAAGAGAACCGCCCTCCATTGATGAGGCGTCCAGTGGACATCTTGTCTGCAAACGGTCCCTCCTATGCCGTGACTTGAGGAGCACGCAAATGGCTGGTCGCCTCGTATACAGACCACCTTCGTGAAGCCTTCTACGCACAGTTGACGTTGACACGAACCTTCCGGTGGCTGCAGCAAAGGAGGATCTAAGAAGAGTCGGAGTAGCGGTTCTATATCTGCGTGCACATAATATCAAATATCGGTCATCGGCGCTCGGCATAGCAGTTGGCCGTCCTTGGCTGAACCTCCTAGATGCCGAATCTGTGGTTTGAAACCACCTCCACAGTCTACGAACCACAGAAGGACTCACATGTGGCCATCTGGCCACTTCTGTTTGAGTTTGTTCTGCCTCTAGTCTTCCTATGGCTCTCCATCGCAGTTCTGCAGGCAAATGATGCCTGGAGGTCATTGTTATGAATTGGCTATCTCAGATTTCTGATGTCACTGTCACAGTGAAATATATGGGCTTGCTCTCAAACATGGACTTTTATGCTCCTTGCAGATGACGTATTCCGAAAGCCACTAATTTGCATATCGCAGTTTTACTCAGCTACTCTTACTTGGCAACAGATTCAAATTTTACACGGTTTGGCTTATTTTTGAGGGAGTTATCGCTATTTTTGTGATTTTTCCTTAATCACAACCAGTGTATATGTGATAACCAGTGTATATGAGTATAGTCTAAAAATCGTAACAATTTCCGATGAGGTTATAAGATTCCTATCTCGTAATTTACAGCTAACGTTGAGAAACCTTAAGAACTGATATGCGAATAATCGCTTTAGTTCGGTAGACCTCAAGAAGTGTTAAATACCCTTTATTATTCTAAAGTTCACAGAAGACTCCTTCTTAGAGTTTACAATAAAGCCTCCACTCAGGCTTAAACTTTGGAAACTAAGAAATAAAACTTGACTAATCTTAACTAAAAGGATATAGCCGAAGCTATCAAGATTCTAAGAGAGTTGGCTCCTTAACGCTAACTAACGGCGAAGCTATCAAGGGCCTAAAGTACGGCCGATCTTAAAAATAGCTTTAAAGAGAGTATATCCAAAAGGCTAACGAGCTCTGCATAGAATCTCTGGCTCTCTAACGAAGTCAGTAGAACTTCACAGTTAAATACTTCTTCACCTCATTTGCATTCAACCGCGATTCTGAAAATACCTTCTAGCCGGAAGTTGTAAACTGAAAATTTAAGGAAAGACGGAAAAGTAACATTTAATTAAAAATTAACTGTTAAATAAACTAATAAACCTTACAAGGTAATGTAGGTCTGTGTATATTTTGTAGAGACATTAGGTATTTTTTGGAAGCAGACGAGATGAAAATTAGCAATCGCCTTCGCCGGAAATCGAACCACGGACCTCTGAAATACCAGCTCAGTGTGCTAACCACTACACCACGAAGACACGCTAGGAAGGAGCGAGAAATACTTTATATACTCCTCCTTTTAAAGGGCGACTGGTGTATTTAGGGGACCCAATCGCCAAATCCTGGGTGAGGAAAATCATCATACAACACCCTTTTATTTCGGGCGCCAATGTAGAGACATTAGGTATTTTTTTGGAAGCAGACGAGATGAAAAATTAGCAATCGCCTTCGCTGGGAACTGAACCACGGACCTCTGAAATACCGGCTCAGTGTGCTGACCACTACACCACGAAGGCACGCTAGGAAAGCGGGAGAAATACCTTATATACTCCCCCTTTTAAATAGCGACTTCTGTTTCTTAGGGGACCTAATCGCCAAATCCTGGATGAGGAAAATCATCATCCAACACCATTTTTAGTTCGGGCGCCACTGCAGAGATATTAGGTATTTTGAAAGCAGGAAAGATGAAAAATTAGCAGCCGCCTTCGCCGGGAATCGAACCATGGACCTCTTTAATACCGGCTCAGTGTGCTGACCACTACACCACGAAGGCGAGGGAAATACCTTATAATTTTGATTTCAATTTCCTTGACTTTTTTGACAATATCTGCGTGAGTATGTATACATGCAGTTCGCAATTTAAAAATGTCAAATTTGGTAGAGACACAGAGATTTGAATATGTTCGCATTTCTGTTAACTCCTAACAGAAATTAAGCTCGAAAGGCTCTTAACTCACTATTGCGCAGAAGTTAGTAAATTATCTGAATATAAACTTAAAGATTCCAAGTCGGTACATAAGCAAACACGAGTACTTACAAAAAAAATGCACTATCTTTAACACTTTTAGTTCCTTTATCTATTAAAAATTGAATTGGAATGAACAAAAATTAACTGGTAAATGTCCATACGATATAATTTATCAAATTTTGCAGCAGAGCAACTCACAAAATGTCATTAATTTAGCAGACTGATTTTTCCACGGATTTATTTATTTCCTACAAACTGCATGAAAACTTTCTAACGCGCATATATGAAAAGAACAATCCCCTGGACCACGGAGTTTCAACAAATTTACTACTGCATGATTAAAATGACTCATATAGATGAGAATTTGAATTATAATTATGTGTTAAACAGGTAGGTTTTTCATATTTTATCTTTTGATTCTCTCATTTATTTTCTAGTATCTCATTTCGCATGTACTAGAAAAGTTAAATTAGCATAGTTTATATCTGCCTTTTCCAACGATAAAAATGCCGTTTCTAGGGCATTTTCAAAGTCTTTGAATTGTAAGCAAAAGCAGTGCTTTTAAATATTTAAATTTGTGAGAAAAGAGGAAAAAAAAAAACGTTATGAACGCCAACGATCGAAAATAAGCTGCTAAGTTTGATGTTCTTACCGCTGACATTTGATTACTTCTAACGTAGATGAACGATTTGCGCCATCCGTCCATACTTCACATCAGGTTGTTATTGAAAACTACTGACGGTGACATCGGTCATTCAGCGCCGTAGAAAGCCGGTTTAGCTGGTCGGCATGGATGTGCCGTTAAGCTTCATTCAGACGGTGGTTTTAAAACCATAAGTGGTGTAACTCGAGCTTCGATGTTAAGCAACCAGACCTTGACACGTTGGAAAACTGGTTTAAGAATTTTGTTTAAATGTTCTAACTTTTCGACTTTGTGCAACCTGGTATAACAGCCTACCAACCACAGCTAAGTAAACATTAGTCGATGGTTTCGCTGAATCCGCTACACATTTACGCATACACAACTTTCCCTTCCTGATTGGCTATGACTTAAACCCTGCTAAACAGGTGTAAATAGACTTGATGACTTTTATGCCGTAAACCGCAAAGCTTTATGAAGACAAAACCATCGTCTGAACGAAGCATTAGGTACCTATCTCAGAGCATTCTGCACGTGTTTTGTGGTAGAGGTAAGGAAATTCTGGCTAAACCGTTCACTAATCGCTATACTAGCCACAATAGTGTAGAGTACAATATTATTGACCATAAACAGTAATATGAAGGTAATGGCACCTCAGAATAGACGAACAGGAAGAAGGATAACAGTAGTGCTTACTAGTTGCAGCACCTCTTTTCAGTAATCGCGTATTGAGTAATCGCATATCTAACTTAACGGCTCTCAATTATACCAATGTAAATATAGTCGTACATAGTTGTTTGAGCTCAGTAAACTGCAATATCCTATTCACTGTGTTCCTTATATATCATTATTTTAGCAATGGCAAGACGACTACGCCTCTTTTCAGGAAGAAGACATGGCCTTCACTTGAGAGTGGTAGTTAGTGAACGAGTAATAGTGCATAATGTACTACGCGTCCTAAATACCGACCACTCAGATAATTTTGTGCTATGTGCCATACTCAGTAATCTTATGATACTCAACAGTCATTTCTCCTTGAGATTTCCATTTATTTGGCTTCGAATAGAATGGGTGGAATTACGTTGTCTGTAGTGTGCCTAACCCAAACATCTGTAACAACCATTCGAGAACTTGATGCCGTTGGATAGAGTGAGGCGTCCATCATACCCATATTGCTTCATGCAAGCCGCACATTATATTAATTTACTGAAGCACATTTTAAATCATCAGAAACCTCAAATCATAAAATGACTAAATTTAGTTTCTAAACTTTTTGTTTTTTCGATTCCTTTCATCACATGAAGCACTGCATTTTGCCTAATGTCATGCAAGTCACATAAATTCAGCTATGAGTGTAATCGTAACTAATTTTGCAGGTGTACTTATCATTTGTATTTTATGGAGAAGGCAGTTAATAGAGGTACTTGCAGTAGTGGTAGAAAGGCACTGCATATGAAATTTAAAAGCTTTAGCATATTTATTACAATTATCTTTCACCGAATTTTCTTTGAGATATTATTCATCTAAATTATTTGAATGTTTAAATGTGCATGTTGCTCGATTTTTTTTTACAATTCTTATGAATGATATTAATGTTACATTTGTTCTAATAAAATCTCTTTTACTTTGTTATGAATGATTTGTAGTCTAGTCTGAACATTATGACTCTGTATCTTAAAGATATTATATATTTAAATTGTATATTTATAGGGATAATATTTAAATTTAATTTAATTTCTATTATTTTGTTATTTCTCATGGTTCTTTCTTCTTCACAATGTTATGAAATGTGTATCTTATAAATTAAGTTTATTAAGTCTTATATGTTATAAATTAAGCTGTAGAGTTTTACTTCATTTACGATACACTTTATCTCCCTGAGGGAGAGAAGTAAGTGTCAGAGAAATTATTGCCTTGTTGACACAACGAAAGGAATGCTCAAATTGAGATTGACACGAGCAGAGATCAGTTAAAATATCCTAATTTGGTTGCAAGTTAATCAAAGATTAAAAATAAAATTCGAAGACTCGGTAATTTCCGTCAATATCAGATTTAAACTGTACGTTTCTGCAGTTTATTATAGTTATTAGTTATTTTGGTTCCGTTCTAATCTTCCTTTTTTATCTTTAATTATATTTTCATAGTTAGCTTATATTTCTACCTCTGTCTTAAATTCAAATCTTAAAAGTTAAAGTTTATGGTAAAATTACTCTACTTTGCTTTACATAAGCAACACTTTTTAAGTTTTTAACATGGAGGTTAGAATAGATGGAGCAAGAATGACGTCACAAGAATTGAAGCCAAAGAAATGTTTGCAACGTGACATCAAGACTATCTTGGCCGCCATACAGCATACTGATAAGACCATGTTTCACCATGTATACATTTGTGTTATAGTTCCCATTTACGCATTTTCATGTTCCTAGATTTTAATCAATTTGAAAAAGTTATTTGATCACTACTAAACTTAGAACTGGAGACAATTAAATGTTCAATGACGAATAGCTAAACATACGAACAACGTCGATTAGAATGTAAACAAAGCCCATCAGAACACCGCTTATGGCAGCAGCTATGATAAATGGGGACCTCATACCGTGACGTTTCAGGAACCGTGACGGGTTCCTCATACCGTGACGGGAAAGAATAATTTATTGCCAAAGAAATTTCAAAAATTTTGTCTTCTGTGCAATGTAACTTAACGATTACAAATTAAAAATTTGCAGACTTTGCTAGTGCTTGTAGCATAGCTATGTTATTTAAAGGATAGATTCCACTTTGATGACCGAAGGCGTGTGTCACACCACAATAGTTTGTATCATAGAGGAAGACTCGCCACTTCTGGGACAAGATAAATGATATCTACGAAGGCTTTAAGAACTCATATGAAAGGGAAACACAGTCCTACTGGTCTTTTATGTTGAGGTTAAAATAAAAGTCTTGATCTTGGCCAAGATTACTGATTTGAACGAATGAAACTCTCACACATAATATCAACTCTTTTTTTCTATCTTTAAACATGTAATTACCTCAAAATGATTTTCTGTTGTAAACAAGAGAATCATATTTAGGGAGTTTAATAACATACCGTAGAATGCTGAACTTTTTGGACACGCTTTTGTCCCGGTACTTCGCATATCGAATTTATTTTATAAAGAGCTAATTTACATACTTCTGGAGTTGACAGACATCTTGAAAGCACAGAATCGAAAGGATAATGAATAATTAAGAATTTTATCCAATTTCAATAAATGGTCACAACGTTAAGACGCTTAGTTTAGTTTAATTTAGCAATTGTAATACTAAAGCGTAAAATCGTAGTTTCTTAATTTTTTCTTAAATGTAATTATTAAAAAAATTGATTAACCCTATCTATTAGTGTTTGGTAATTGTAGTTGTTTAAAATATGATTTTATTTAATATAGTTCTTTGGAAATAAATTAGTTTTTATTTATAATATTTTGTCTTAAAAATTTTTTTCTTAAATTCAGGTAGTAGTAAATGCCTTGGTCCAAGCCATCCCAGCCATTTTCAACGTTCTCCTTGTGTGCCTCATTTTTTGGTTAATATTTGCAATCATGGGTGTACAGTTGATGTCAGGGAAATTTTTTTCCTGTAAAGAGAATGACACGCGCGTCAACGCAACAATCGTCCCCAACAGAACCATTTGTGACCAACTTAACCTCAGCTGGACGAATCCCAGAATCAATTTTGACAATGTTTTGAATGCCTATTTAGCTCTTTTTCAAGTGGTAAGGATTTCTATTTGACATGTACTTAATTAAATTTGTATTTCTACATAGAAAATTTTCTCATCATAAATATTATTATGAATGAGTGGCGAGAGTTATATTCAGTTTTCCAAAACTTTCTTACTTCGAAAAGACTGTTAAATTACTTTCGGGAAGAGTATATCGTGTGGTTTAGGGATGCAAAAATCGGTGGGTATTTGGGGGATCATAATACTATAAAACTCATATTAAAATTATGTACAGTAGAATCCTGATTATCTTAGCCTCAATTAAATGATGTTTTGCTTTATTCGAGGCAGTTTGTTCAAGTAAAAATTATAAAATAGTCAAGTAGTCAAAAGACTTTAATAAACTATACAGTTATGGTAACCGTACCTCTATACTCATAGATACAACTCAAACATACTCATAGATACTCATACCTCTATACTCATAAATACAACTATTGAGAGATACTCACTGAAACTTACTATCAACTCACTGGAAGGACTTCCTGGCGTCTATTATCACACAGACCTAATCACTCTTACAAATATATATATATATATATATATTCGGCAGATTGCACTGGAAACTTCAAATAGCATTCCCTCTTATTCCCTTCAGATTTTCACTCACTGCAATAAAAATGAGCCTGGGAATCGCGGCAGTGGAGTCTTCAATCTGAACACCTAATTAATAGCTTTAATTTTAAGACTAGAAACCCTGATCACAGTTGTGTTTTTCATTCTGAGCTTAAGGCAGTATACACTTGCATTGCCTACAAAGATATCTGGATTTTGACTGGCAGTCGCAGTTCAATTCAGCATATGGAGCAAAATTGGCCTCGTATCGGTGATAAGACTTCACTTTCTTATTTTGGCTTTACTGCAAAAACTCTCTCTCGTCATGTAATACATCTACAATGGATCCCTTCACATATTAGTCTTAGTGGTAACGAAATGGCTGATGCCCAGGCTAAGGAAGGTACTTTAATGACTCTGACCACTGGCACCCTGACCTTTTTTGAGATCTGCTCTAGAGTTAAATATACTGTTGCCTCTTTCTGTCATTCTGCTCAAGGTCATAATTGATATTTTGGCAGGCAATGGCGAGGTGCTATTACGATTCAAGGTAATCGTGCTCAGCAGACTACTCTGACGAAGCTCCTAAATGGACACCTGAAATGCCGTAAATTTAAGTAGGGAAACAAGATCTATCCCATCTGTAGGAAATGTAATGCTGATCATTTCATTCCTGGACATTGTAATATTTTATTATTTAACAAATAACTACATTTAATATTGGAATGGCAACGCCATATTTGTATCATGAAACCGTTGCTCAGCAACGTAAGAAATTGTTTAAAAATTATAATTCTGAAAGTTTTACCAGCTAGTAGATGTATGAAAAATTTGTAACTAAAGAATTGTGTTCAAATTATCTATCTCCGTAAACTACAAACAAAATTTATGTTTTTCTAAGAAGATTATCTGTTGTTTTGTTAAATACTGCAAAATACGTTACAACATCTTCTCGTCTGCTTGGGACTTATAAAAGAGGACTTATAAGAACTTAGAAATATTCTAGGCCATATCTTTCCAGATAACTTCACAATTTCGGTCTCAATTACACTAGTAAGTTTTAAGTGCACGTATGCATTAACATAAAATAAATCGGTCCGGCACATCTTTTCCATGTGCGCAGACGCAGCTGCGCAGTGCACAATGCGCAAATACTGGTCATTGTTAAAAGAATGTGTTTGCTGCTAGTTGCATAAAATGAATAGCAAATCAAATAAGTTTAAAATTAATTTTTACATAATAATATCAACTTTTTAATCCGATTTTCTTAATCAAGAAAACCGGTTTTCGAATGTAACGCATTTACTTCTACTGTTTTTTTTTTTTTTTTTTTTTTTTTTTTTTTTTTTAAACGGGGTTTGAAAACCCGTCAAACCCTAATCGAAATACACCTCTCGAGTTACCTCATCAAATCATGTAGTGACCAAGAATCACCTCTCGAATTACCTCATCAAATCAAGTAATGACCGATATTCACCTATCGAGTTCAAAGAGCTAACATAAGAAAGAATCCGAACGTTCATTGGTTAAAGATACTTGAACACGCAAGAAAGGTTCCAATTCTTGCAAGCTAAGCACATCCCATACCAGTACGAAGCCACCACTATCCTGTCCAGTCTTTTATTTACGTTCAGAGTCATCGAGCTTTTTCTATAAGTGGTTTCTTCCATCTTGCCAAATAAATTGGAAACGCGACTCCTCAAGCCAAGTTACTCATTTTCAGGTTTTCTCAGGCTCAGACGAAGTAAAGAACGGTATTTTACTGGGTATCGATTATTAAAAGCCATATCTTACAAAGAACATTATGATATCAGGTTTATGTTAGTAAAGGCCCCCCAACATTGAACTGCGATGCTGTTTACGGGAGTAATGTTATATTATTAGTTAAAATTATTTTTGACAAACAACATTGGTCACGAACATCCAGAATTTTTTGATGGTGATACTGTAGGTATGTATTTGATGTTTAACTCGAGAATTTTTCGATTCGTGGTACAACCGTGCCATGGTCGAACGGGAAACTATAAATTCTGCTTCTGTTTTCTTTTGGAGTACTGATCTCATGAGTATATTACTATACACACATACTCAAACGCATATCCCTCATTGAACGCCATTTAAATGATAAGAATTTGTCATCCTCTCGCTGCATAATCAGTTATTTGAACCCCCATATATGTTTGA
This sequence comes from Stegodyphus dumicola, assembly GCF_044657685.1. Classification (NCBI taxonomy): domain Eukaryota; kingdom Metazoa; phylum Arthropoda; class Arachnida; order Araneae; family Eresidae; genus Stegodyphus; species Stegodyphus dumicola. Next base: position 221,359,525 of record NC_140773.1, on the reverse strand, counting down.
TGCTGCTGTATACGCACCTGCAAATGATGCCATTTATGAGAAGGAGGATGCTGCTCTGTGCTCTGATAGGAGTCTTTCAAGATTTCTTTTACACTCATGCCCATAAATTAAGGATAATGCAAAATCAGGCAAAGGAAAAGTTAGAAGCAAAACAAATTTGACTTATTTGTAAAGCTTATTTATTAAACAAAAGGTAAAGAGCAAAAAAAGTTGCTATATGTTTGATATTATTAAAAAAAATTAGCGATTTTTTTCTCCCTGGAGCAAATTACAAAAAAACCTATTTACAAGAAACCAAAATTACATGATTGGTATGATTGTTAATACATTCTGTGTCTCCCAGACGATGCAATACAGTCCGTACAACGCCTAGGCATGCTGAGTATCAAATTGTCGATCTAATCTTGGGGGATATTACACCACTCAAAAAGCAATGCTCTCCGAAGTTCCGGTAGACATGTAGGAGGAGGTTGACGGGCTGCAACTCGTCGGCCAAGCATGTCCCACACGTGCTCTACTGGATTCAAGTCCGGTGAGAATTCTGGCCAGTCCATACGGGTGATATCCTCCGATTGAAGGCATTCGCTTACGATGTTTGCACGGTGAGGACGGGCGTTGTCATCCATAAACACAAATTGTGCGCCCATGGCGCCCCGAACCAAACGTACATGTTGTTCCAGAATGACGTCCCGATAGATTTGGCTTGTCATGGTTCCAATTTGAGCATGCAGGTCAGTTCTGGAACCCAGAATAATTCCACCCCAAACGAGCACTCCTGCACCACCGTAACGGTGTCGTTCAATGATGTTTTCTTGGTGGTAACGGGTACCTGGAGCTCTCCATATGAAAGTCCGGCGAGAATCAGACTGCAAGCTAAACCTGGATTCGTCGGAAAACATCACACAAGCCCACTGTTGCGGTGTCCACAATGCATGCTCTGTACTCCAGGCTAACCGCAGGCGACAGTGAGTTGCAGTAAGTGGAACGCATCTGACAGATCTACGAGCATATAGACCAATCTGCCCCAAGTTTCTGTACACGGTCTGCCTTGAAATTGTCGTACCAGTGGCTGAAGAGAGCTGACGAGACAGGTCTGAGGCTGTGCTCCCCTGTTTCTTTTGGCAGTAACTACCAAATACCGGTCCTCATTCGGCGTTGTAACTCTGGGGCGACCTGTGCTGTAACGTCTACTGACATTACCATCATCTTGGAATCGTTGCCAAAGCCTGGAGATGACACTCTGGGCAATTCCAAGTTCGTCTGATAGTTCCAGTTGGGTACACCCACATTCCAGACGGTCGATAATTCTACCACGTACAAAATCATCCAAATGCGTCCTTTGTGTCAGTTCTGGTGTAAGGATCTTAAGTTTTACTAACGTTTATTTTATTTTAAATCTTTACTATCACTTCTTATTTTCTACTTCCGGCCAGAATTATAATCGTGAAGGATTTTATGCAAAGTTTGTCTGGCGAACGCCAAGTATTTAAGTGTGGCCTTTTTGCCAAGCGAAGGAGAGAGGAAGCAGTGAGTTCGAAGCAGGCCGCTTACCTTAGAAGTTACGCAGTTGCTATTTGCCTTCCAGGCCAAAGGTTTTAATCCTCTTGATAAATTAAACGTATTGTAGTGTTCACAGTCTCTGTGCTACATACGCTTCCTGTTATTATAAGGCCAATCTTACACGTGTATTATTCTAAAGTTAAATTAGAGTTTAGTTTTATTTTGATATCTTTTACGTTAGACCCCGAGTGGAGGGTCATTGTATTCCGAAGTACGGAAGTCATTGTATATAAAGAAAAATAAAGGGTTTTGTATACCCTTTCTGTATCCTGTCTACTTACTACAATTAGTGAACATAGCTTTAGTAAGCTCTCTGTTCCTAGTCAGGTCCTTGTATGTTTCCGAAGAAGGTTAGAAGAAACATTGAACCTGATACTGGAACCCAGAATAATTCCACCCCAAACGAGCACTCCTGCACCACCGTAACGGTGTCGTTCAATGATGAACTATTCGGTTATTGCACTGAAATGCTTATAAAGCGCCTGCGACCAATTTTACTTCTTTGCCTGTATTCCTTATATATCACTCTCTTACACTCTCGTCATTGTGACGTACCATCGGTGTCATCTGGTTACTTCCTGAAATTTGCATATGATTCTTGAAGATGTGTGTAGTGATTTTACAGGTGATATATTTATTTTAGAGTTCGATTTCCGCGTGACTCCGAATTATCCTTAATTTATGGGCATGAGTGTACTTCAGCTTACGTTTTTATAATTAAAATTTCCGCTTATGTTAGCTGTATCGTAACTGATGTACCATAAAAATAAATATAAAAAGTTATATATTATTTGTTTCTTAATAATAATAAGGTGCCAAAAAAAGCTTCAATTGATCATATACTATATAAATTAGTGATTTTTTAAAAAAATATTATATATCTGAAGTAGCAGCAATCTTTAGCTTTATTTCTGAGGCAAGAATTGGCCTACGCTCCCTCACATAATTGGAATTTTACTATAGTATATTTCTGATGATTATCAGTTTAACATTTTGTGTCTCAACTTTTTTTCCTCTAGGCCACATTCAAAGGATGGATTGATATTATGAATGCAGCTATTGATTCAACTGGTGTAAGTACTTTTTTATTGGACAATTTTATATTTTCTACTCTGATGTTGACAGCATTATGCTTTTTAGTAACACCCATCACCAGATTGAGAACTGTTATCCACGAAATTACAAAATTCTGGCATTTTACCGATGAATGTTCTTGGGTTATACCGTCATTAATAATCATGAGCCAATGAATGATCGTGGTTTATACAAATTGCAGTGCTTCTGTCATCAGTGAGAGATTTTAAACCCCAGTACCCCACGGATAACTGTATAATGTTTCTATAGCCATAGTTTCCTATAGTTTTGATCGAGAATTTGATGGTCTCACGAAAGGCTTCCCTACTTAGTGACCCTTTATGATTTATAATCCTGCGTGATCTTCGATGATCCATCTGATGATTTTAAGTTCCTCTACCTCATATAGATATTACTTTTGCGAGCATTTGGATTCTCACAAATTATCTGATAAGAATATTCCATATTTCGATTAGCATATCGATCTGGCAGTACTTTTTTAGTCTTTATGGTGTAAAGTGTATTCGGAGGTGGAGAATAAAGAAGAACAAGTTCTGTTCTGTAGTACCTGTTCTATACTTCCTGATCCAAAGGGTTTAAATTGTGTAAAAATATTAAATTTTATAAAAAAAAAAAAGCCTTTTTTTAATTAGCATTCAAAATTTTAGCTAGGTATTGAATTGGAAATTGACCTGGTAATTGAATTTGGTATATGCTGTTGTAAATTTCTTAAATATTTAAATTCTTTGGATGGCTTTGATGTTTTTGTATATTGTTGCAATACTATGCATTGTTTTATTACTCTCTATGTTTAATTTGTGCATTTAGGATAAGTGTTTTAGGATATATTTTGTTTCTACTTTAGCTTTTGGTCGCATATTTTGTATGTAAGTGTTTATTTCTTTCTTTATTATAATTTTAGCAGTGTCAAATCTGAATTCATCACTGCTAAAACAGCTCAACTAAAATGCGAAATATAAGCAAAACTGCGCTTGATTGGGTTTGGCCACATTTAGCAATTTTTTGAATGTTTCGGGAAACCATCTTGAGGATCTAAGAGCGATTTTCCCAGAAACGTCCTCGCTCAGTTCCATCTACATAGTCACCCAAAAGTCCCTTAACATTTGCAAATTCAATAATTCACTGAATAATGTAGGCATAGAGGTAAAAACAGACTCACATGCTTGAAATGCCATGAGATTTTATTGAAAGCAAAAAAGGGCTTAAACGGCCAACAGATGGCGTTTCATATGATAACGAAAGCAATAATTAGCATAAAAATTGATTTTTAGCAAAGACTATGTTCTTTGTAACTAATGTTCAGCATTTCAGCCGTCATTCATCAACAACACCTGAAGTCGAAGGTCAATATTATGAACAGCACTGTACAGCATATATTGGTGAGAAATTGCATTCGGATATCGATTTTAGGTAACCCCATAACCAATAATCACACGGATTGAGATCTGGGGACCTGAGAGGCCAAGCATGATTGAAGTGGTGGCTCAGCGCGCGATCCTCACCAAACGATGTGTGCAAGATACTTTTTCACACGTGTAGCAGGTGTTTATCAACCAGACTAGAGACGATGCAATTCTGTAACAAATCAGCGTACCTCGCACACGTCACACTAACAGTTTGAATTGCAGAACTACGCCATTTCCTTGTAAAAAATTATCCGATTACAATTGAAGGGATAAACCCACATCACATCGTGACCAGCACTTGGAGGCAAGAATAGAAAAGTTACAGAGCCATGAAGGGACTGATTCCTTCTCACACACACAATTCTCATGCGGTGTTACTGACATTTTGCTGCTAAGCGCCATATGTTGGCCTTTTTTTGCATTTATTTATTTATTTGCTTTCAATAAAACCCTATGTCATATCAAGCATATGTGTCAGGAGACAGAAGACCATCAATAGAGCAGCCACATCGTCGTTCGACACAATGTCATGCAATTGTGTTCAAGCATGTGTGCCAATTTTTAGCTCTCCACCTATATTATTCAGTGAATTATTGAATTTTCAAGTGTTTACGGACTTTTGGATCACCTTTTAAATACTGAACACTGGTCATTGTGTAGAACGGGCTGGCTGCATAGGCATTTTTGTGGGTCTTCCCATGTGTAACTTTGATACTAGCCAGTTTCTCTTAGAAATACTTCAAGAATACCTCCTTACCACTACCACTGTGCGCGTCGCAGTAATCAATTAAAAAAAAAATTATTGGTACTCACGTATTAATGCAACCACCTTCTCGCAGCAGTTAGGCTCTTTTTTTTTTTTTTTTTTTTTTTTTTTTTTTTTTTTTTTTGCAGAAGAAAAAGGTGATTTGCTGGTATTTCGGATTGTAGCTTACAGTGGATATGGTTGTTTAAAGAACCGTTATGCGCGTGGTTGCCAGAGTTTGGGGACTTCTGAAAATTTGGCGATTTTTACCAGAGTGGTTGCGATAATACGTAAGCGCCTTATTATTTATTGTTTGAAATATCAACAGGTAAAATCAAAAATATCTTAAACAAAATTGTTAAGATATAAACCAGTAAATTATTCGATATTGTTAACTGGATAATGTAACAAATTTTATCCCTACGCTATGAACTAAAAGAAACTGAAACTGTTTTACCCCTACGGTTTTAAGTTTTAATTTATTTTTGTAGAAATTAGCCTTTTGATCGTTTATCCGCTTTCAGTACATACATGGCTTATCCACCAACGTTCAGTTTTTAAAAACAGAATAATTACTTTTTCTAAATCTTCCTTACTTTCTTTAAATGCTATATTATATAAGACACAATAATTACCGTTATCTATTTTTAATTACCCTAAATATTCATGAAGGAGAGTATGGACGTTAACCAAAATTAAATGTTTACAATTATTGTAACTTGAATTGGTGCTTACGTGTTTTACCGTCGACCATGAAATATTGGCTGAGCTCTCATAAAACGTGTGCAAATGGTTCCAAAGAAAACTGAGAGAACAGATCTCTTTTTATTTAGTTAGATAATCAGCAGATTCAAGTTACAGATATAGCGTTTAAAAAAATTCTGAAAGGTATCAGATTTCAACGGTCGCTCAAAAGGGTTTGTGAAGGTTTTTTTACGTTTTCGCTGAGCTCGCAGTCTACAAGTTTTCTGATGCACTCACTCCTACTATGCCCATTTTTTCTTTTTTGTCTTTTTAGCTTTATGATTAAGCATTAATTTCTTCGCACTTACGCTAAAATTACAAAAAATTGAAAGGCAGTATTTCAGCATACGTTTAGAATTCCCGATGCAGCGTTAAGTGTTGGCATATTTTTTTTTTCCAAATCTCTTCTCAGTTCATCATATCCCTGTTTAGTTTTCTTAGTAAGCTGGCTTGCAAACCTTTTTCTTTATTGTTAAAGTTCATGTTAACTTTATTTTTTTATCATGTTCTTCTAATTTGCTCCACATAAAATTCAGTTCAACAGCAAAATCACAAAATAATAAAAAACAGTATATCTTAGGATTTCCGATAAACAATCGCTGGCGCTGGAGATAAAAATGTTTTTTCCAGTACAGTGTTGCCACTGCTCGCTTTGAAATTGTTGAGTTCATCAAAATTTCGTTAAATTTCTACAACATTTGAAATTGATAATAAAACAAATTTGAAATTCAAAATTTGGACTTAAGTGTTCGTTTGGAGGACTACGTTATTCAAAATTGAATGGTTCTAGGTACTTCTTTCTTTTTTTTTTTTTTTTTTTTTTTTTTTTTTTTTTACAGAATGCGAGAAAATTTCATGCATTCATGCAAATTCTTCATTATTTAGATACTTTAAATATAATAAATACATGGCGATAATATTTGGTGGCAACAGTTTGAAAAGTGAATCAACACAGAAAGTGAAACGACGCAAAATGCCGTTTTGAGACTAATAGCCCATTGAGTTTAACGCCCCTTTAGGCTTTAAAAAAAAAAGAAAGAAAGAAATCTGAAGGTGTTAGGACCAAGAATCTCGAAATACAAACTCGAAGAAATAACTCTATCTCAGAAACTCATTGCATTTTCGAATTCAACCACCGAAAAGATTTTTAAATATGAGTGAGTTATATGCAAAATGAGCGTGGCCTAAAATTTCTGCATAAAAAGTGACTTTCATGGATGTAGCGCACTCTGATTACTCAGTAGTAGGATAATCGAGAATGCGTGATCTTGTGGCTGTGCCTTTAAAATATCACTAAAAGAGAGTAAAAACGAAAAGAATTCACAAACCCATCAGCGGGCAGAAAGCCTTAAAGAAACGATACACCCAAAGTAGACGAGTCTTCCTTTGTCAACGTGTTTAAGATTTAAAATCATGGTACGCCAAAATCCTTGCAGTTAAAGGCTCGAAGATGATGAAAAACGCACACACTAAGTAGGCACACACTTATGTATACGCAATTTCATAAACATTAATCATTCATCCAGTTTCACTCAAAACAGAAAATACAGTCATTCTGGATAAAATATCATCAAATTATACTTAACACAAAAAAATTGCAATTTTAATAATCCTAAAAACACAAAATAAAAGCATAAATTGAAAAGCTCACTAACATCCTTGCAACACCCATCGCGTTATACACCTTCGTAAAGGATTTTCTGAGGGAAGCCGGCTCATATTCACGATACATATGAGATAAGCCAACCCTGCAAGCAGTCCGTTCTCCAGGACATGAATTAAAGCCAAGATTAACTACCAGTATTCAGCGGCCTTAACCAGTCCGCCACTGGTGGAGCCATATTATGGAATAAAAGGGATCGAAGCAAACGAGTTTAGTCATTAATAGTGTGACCCTATTAGGCGTCCTGGAAAAACTTTTAAACACCATCAACAAAGATGTCGGAAAAACACGAGTTTGATTATTAACCAAGAATGCACGGAATGTTCGAAAGTGTTTTCGTATTTTCACTTCAATTTTTCAAGCAATTCGCAAACCTTGACTATTTTGTATTCTCCTATGTATTAAATGCACACACAGAAAAGCTTAAAAAAACTCCTCTAACATTGGATCGCTTCCATTTTTGCCTCATAAACAAGTTGTTTCAAATCTTGGGAGTGCGCTCATGCTTGTAACTGCATTAGATGCGGACAAACAGTATGTTACAGTAGAAAAATAATTAACATCGAAAAGAAATAACAGGTAAACATTTCGGTAGTTCTATCCAAACCCATGACTACACGAAGCAAAACGTTTCAAAAAATGTCATACTCAGGAAAAACATGATTAAAAGTAATGCTGTAACAAATCCTATATTTCCTCGATTTCGAAACCTAAAATACTCTTGAATTTTTCAAATTCTGACGAAAGAAATGATAAGAAAAAGAGGGGAATTAAAAACCGCTTTTACATAAGTAAAGCAAAATATAAATTTTGCATTTAATGAAGCATAAATTTAGGAATTAAGTTTTTAAAAATAAATGTACATTTTCTAAAAGGATATCAATTAAATTGTTAAATCAAATATATAATTAATCTTAAAAGTTTAGTTTCATTTTCTTAGCATAATTTGAAGAACATTATTTATATAACAAATGTAACAAATGTTGAAGATACTAAAGCATAAATGTCATGAAAAAAATATTTATGTAACCAATCCTGAGAATCTAACAGTTTCGAAGGCCAGGTAAATTTTTTTTCTTCAGCAGCGAGGTGAAAATGTTGAAGGAGAAATCTGCTCATATGATAACATTGGACCCAAAACTCAAGAAACATTCCAGCTAAGAGAAAGAAAAAGCTGTCTGTCGCCATCTGTTGACAAAAAGTGAAATAATAATAATAATAATAAATAATAATTTCCTTAAAAGTTAAAAGTAAGGACGGATTTGAATTGTGATTATTAACTGGAACTAAAAGAATTTTAAGAATGAGGAATTCTTCCAAAAAATCTAATTTGCCAATAGAATATATTTTTAAAATAATTTTAACAGCAAAAAAGTAGTTTTTCGATCTGCAATTTTGAACTAGATTCGTGTATTGTTTACCTAAAATATGTTTCATACTTCTTAGTGCGAAATTCCAGTTTGATGAATGTATATTAAGACACATAGGTAAGGAATACTGTATATAGCTCATAAGCCTAATATTGGAAAAAAGAAACGCAGAAAGACACATGAGAAGGAGCATGAAACATGTATTAGGAAAAAAAAAGAGAGAGAGAGAAACGCAGTAATTCTCTATTGCTCAATACTGCTGGTCAAAAAGTCACATTTTCCTTTTTTTTTTTTTATTTTCAGCCAAAACTATTTAAAAAACATCTTCTGTTAGTCAATTAGATTTCTGAGGGTTTCATATTCATGAAACATTTTCAGCTGTAGTTAATGATCCCAATTCAAATCCGCTCTTATCTTAAGCTTATTCATAGCAAATTATTCATCATCAAATTATTCCATAGTTGTTTTTATTTTTTGTTAACATTTGTTGACAATAGCTTTCCTTTTCCTTAGCTGGAATTTTTCTTGAATTTTTTTGTTTATTGTTATCAAGTGAGCACATGTTGCGCCTTAGTCTATTTAGTTCTGCAGCTGAAGAATTAGGTTCTGTTTAAATTCTGAAATTAATCCTGCAAATTTACTCTGATTCTTATTGCTTTAGTATCCTCTACCTTTAACCACACAGATGATATGGTGATTAGGGAAGCGTACTGCGGTACCGAAAGGCAGCGTTTCAAATCCCGGAGCATGAATTTTTGTAAATGTATAGTGTCTTTGGGGCATGGGGGCACTCTAAATATACGGCGAGCCGAAAGTCATCTTGTGTGTTTTGGTGGAAGAGGAGAGGGGTCGGAGACCCTTGGACCTCACCGCTAGGAGTGCTCTCCCTCAAAAATAGGTGGAAGTAGAAAGACAACCACCTTGAGGCTCTGGCCACCATTCTTCCATGAAATACATGGACGAAACAACAACATTTTCTACATTTATGTTTCGGCTTGTTGTTGTAGTTAATATAACAGTTACCTTTTTTTACAATTTTCTGAATTCCTTTTAAAACCAGAGAAAGTATAGAGAGCAAGGTTAAATTAAACTCTTAAATTGACTCCATGAAATAAAAAAAAGACAAAAACTTCACCATTTTAAGAGTTCTTGAAAGCACACCTGCGATGACCGCTTCAGGGTTGCTCCTAGTACTTCTGAAACTGTAAAAACCGCTTTCTCTTTTTTTAAAATAAACACGTCTAACGGACTTCAGTGAAGCTATTTTTTTCTTAACTGAGTTTGGAAAGCTTCAAACGTTGTTTAAAGCAAGAAATTCCAATTTTCAAATCTCGAGTCCTTTTTAGGATTCGTAGAATTCGAGGATTCGGATGTCTTATGCCCTTATTAAAAATATTACATCTCATTGAAATGGTAAATATTCTTTTAATTAAAATTAATTTTACTGGTTTCATATTAGCAATAACTCATTTAACTTGTCTTCAGGTCAGTGAAGAAGCAAAATTATTCCAAGCAGCCCATTCTCTTGCCGAGAATCTAGTCTGTCTCCCAACCAACTTCATTCATTTCATCAAAGTCAGCCACCCGCCGTGGGTTTTAAATTTATGAAATAATCCGTTGGTAAAATTTCTCTTAGTTACAATGCATAATCAGTGTGAATTTTGCATTAAAATAATTCAATTTGTCGCGGATGGATCATTAATATGGATCATTCAATACGTAAGATTTCAATAAGAAAAATTAAAAGGCAATAAGATATCCTAGGGAAATAATGAACATTATTAATATGAATAAGAAGACTACTGGAAATGAGAATTAGACCTTCTTTTATATATGTTTTTATTTGGAGTGGTCTATGTATAAGTCTGTGGTCTATGACGAGTTTTATTTAATTTTAATAACTATTATATTTTTATTTTTTAGTCTCGTTTAGCGTAAGTGTTGCTTTAATTGATTGGCTTTGCAACGTTATGCTTTAAAAAACAGTAATTTTAAGTTTGCTATGTTTTTTCTTTTCTTATCTTTTTCTTTGTTTTCTGTTACTCGAGGCCTGACTTGATTTCTCTGGGGCTAGTTTAATTTTGTTGATTTGGCCATTTTTGGAGAGAGAGGATGCAGCCGGGTTGTTGGATCCCTCGTATTTGGTTGGATCGGCCGATCCTCCTTCTAGTCATATGGCCAGATACTAGGTGGACTGGGGGCTGCGCCCGTTAATACTAATACTGATACTAATTCAATTTGTGGTGGTGAATGTATTCAATTAACATTAGAAAACTTGAACGCATAAAAAATTTCCAGGGTTATATTGCTTTTGAAGATGCAAGACTATTTTTAGTAAATGAGTTCTCTTCTCTTGCTTTTATTAAAAAAACAAATTATTTCTGTTATCGTAATTTATACCAAATGTTACCTTAATTCAGTATTGATTATTTAATCTTTCTAAAACATTAAAATGTGTGATGTCTTCTTTTTAAATTACAGAAAGATCAACAGCCTCAAGACGAATACCAAATTTATATGTACCTTTACTTTGTGCTGTTCATCATTTTTGGGTCATTTTTTACTCTTAATTTATTCATCGGTGTTATCATTGACAATTTCAATGAGCAAAAAAGAAAGATAAGTATCTGTTTCTTTTTCTATTGTATGAAGTATATTGTATAATGTATCGGTACAGAGTCTTGCCTGAGATGTGTAAATTTTTGCATTAACAATGAATTTGTGAAATTCCTTTGTAAGAATGTCAAATTAAATTCGATTCAGTGTTGCTTAAAAGATCTGATATATACTCATTGGTGCTTGAGGAGAGCTTTTATGTAATTTATGATTATTAGACTTATTATACTTTATTACGAAAAGAAAGAGAGAAACAGTTCTATATCTTCCGATATATATACTGGGCCTATGGACGAAATTAAAATTCAATTTTCATGTCTCGAAAATGCGACATAGGATATATATTAGATTTGTACATAGCATTGTTCTAAAATAGGTATTTTGACACAAAATCGAACTTTTTCGGAAACGACATACCATTTTTTTTTTCCATATTTCAATTCTACCACTCAAATTTTGCCTAAATATAAAATTTTGTAAAATTTGGTGCGAAATTTAAGGAGAAATTCAAAAATTTATCTTGCCACATTTTTTTTCAGTTTGCACCAAAAATAGTTCACTTGACCAACTTCTTAATTTATAGCAACCTATTTTTCTTTACTTTTTATCATTGTACAGGAGCAGAAAAAAGTCATCATTCATCCTTTCGAATAATTTTAACAAGTGCGTTAACCACGTTTGGCATTATTATCGCTGATGACAAATATGCCAAATTTCAAAACGCGCCAATATATAAATTCACGCATATCATCATTTTATCAGATATTTACCGTGAAATGCTAAGAGATAATTAAGAGATAAGTGTTTTTGCAGAACTTACCTTAAGATGTTAAAGCATTTATCAGAAATTTAACATTTAAAAGCATTTATCAGACATTTACATAGTTTGCTGACGTCATTATGATTCCTATACGCAGGAGGTTCTCTCGAGATGTTCATGACAGAAGATCAAAAAAAGTATTATAATGCAATGAAGAAGATGGGTTCTAAAAAGCCTGCCAAAGCCATCCCCCGACCCCAGGTAAATACTTTCAAAAGAAAGAAATTAACTTAAAATTTTTTGTTTTAATTTCTTTTTTAGGATTTAAAATTATAAAATAGTTTAGTGCCATATTAAAATATGCCAACATCTATACTATTAAAATATGTGCGCGTCTGTCTTTTTGTTTTGTGACATTATTTCCAACGGAACGACGGGTAATTGAGTTCGAGAGATGTACCTTCGCATTCCGAAAATTGGTAAGAAGTCATTTCGAGCATTCTCATCTTTGGACGACTTTAATTAGCTGGGATGTTAATTAAAAGCTCTAAAAACGTTAATTTTTGCACTCATTTTTCCGAGTGAAAACAGTGTCGCGCCCTACCTATGAGAATCTGCTTTATTTTGAAAAGTGTTGCCACTGTTCGCTTTCAATTGACAGAGTTTGTTAATAAAAAAATGTGTAATATAAAATATGAAATAAAAATAGCATTCATTAGCATTAAATATATTGTTATTATGTAAAGTTGTATTATGACGTTGCAGAAAGAAATGTGACGTCATCGTATCTCAAACATGGACCTTATAAGAAATAGACTAACCCAGAGGGCGGGGCGTGCGTCACACACTTGTCGGGAAGAGAGAGTAGAGACGATTTAGTTTATCGTAACATTGAAACATATGGCGTTTGTATCACATAACTCTTTTTAATTATTAAGTGTGATACGTTGTATAAATGATGAGATAATAAAAATAACAGTTTCTGCTAATAAGATTTTATATATCTCATGAAACCACTTTTTAGTACATTTTGAGTATTTTTTTTACTGCATTTTGGGCATAAGCGTAATTCTTGTCTAAACATCAAACGGTAAAAACTCTGAACAAAAAATTTATGAATTTACTTTTGCCTACAAATAAAGTAAAATTAAGTAAGATTGATAGTACATGATGCTATGAAACAAATAAGGTAAAATTAAACAAGATTTGGTAATTTTTTTTTTTCATTTTATGAACATTTTCAGGCAGTAGTAGCAAATATTTATCATTTCAAATGTTAATAGAAACCAAGGATTGTTTTATTTATTTTTTCTGTTTTCAAAATTATTATGGTATTAAAAGATGATCATTTACGACAATATTAATAACTCAAAAAGTTCGGAGCATAAACTTTTCTGAGTGTAATGAAAAATTAAAAAAAAAAAATTCGCAGTAAATAAAAAAATCTTATGCGGAACTATAAATAAATTTAAAAAAAAAATAATTACTATAAAATACAAGATATTATATGTCCAATCTTAAATTTTTATTAATGCGCCTAAAGTAACCTTGTAATTTTATATACCTGTAAATACTTTAAGCAGACAATCATGTAATTGACATCCATAAATACATATGTATGAAAGTAAACAATTTAGGATATTTGTAGCATTGAAAAATTCGCTTACTTCACTTTTTATTTCAAATATTTGTGAAAACAAGATTATATCTATTTATCTATTAATGTAAATACACACATATATATATATATTTACAGAGAGAGAGGAAGAGAAACAGATAATATGCTTTATTGATGCTTAAATAAAATTAATTTAGTAAATCTGCTTCGAATATTTCCTCTCTGTTTAGATTCATTGTAACATGCAACTGCATGATGCATTCTGATTTTTAAATATTGAAATATCACTGCTTTAATTAATTTAATCAGATGGTTTTTACCTGGCTCATCATCATAAATATGGTTTTGAAGAGAAGGAAATATATGTGTTCCTACGCTTTTTAAGACTTTTAACGTCATGAAATTTATAATATTTTTTTTATTCAATTTAAACTCCTTTTCAGTCTGCCTAAAAATTATTTCTGCATTTTTGCAGATCATTCGGACGTCACTGGAAGGAGAAGTCAAACCTTTACATCCAGATTTATAATATTTGACACCTAGCAAACCATCATATGGTTCTGTTAAAACTAAAGCTGAGAAACAGATATTACATTTTACTTTATAAGCTAAGCTTTTAACAACAAAACCAGCTATATAAGATGTATACTTTTCGTTCTTAAATATTCTTATTTTTGATTAGTTATAATGCTAGGAATTAAAATTTACCTATAATTTAAAAAAGCAGCAAAAAATTATAAATTTTAAAGAAAAACTTTCAAAAATTCATTTTTAGGCATTTTAGTATTTAGCTATAGTTTAGTATTAGTTATAGTTTTAATAATTGTAAGAGAAAATTACTTGGTTGAATTTTTCTGTTAGTTCAGATTAAAAATATTATTTTTTAAAAGAAGAAGTTACTAATTCGCTTACATCATAGGAAAAGCTAAAAATATATACCAGCCTGAAAGCATGCAACAGCTTTATAATTATTTAGAACGTTAATTATGCTTGAAAAACATGCTAAATATTTAAAAAGCAATCTCAGTGTCAAAAATTAAAATATTTAAAAATTCTTACTTGTGAAATGAGGCACTACCACCAGCTTTTTCGTGCCAATTGTACGCACTGCAATAGCCAACCATTGCTCATTTTTGGAAGTCGTCCCTACTCCTCCGGATGTGATCAAGGTGACAGCCGGGAACGCGCTAGACAAGGGAGAAAACGCAATTGGGTTAGTCTATTTCTTATAAGGTCTGTGACGAACCTGCATTTATCCATGGCGGCCCGTAGAGCAAGCACAAAACATCCGATGGTTCAGTTTTCTAATGCTATTTATTATTCGTTATATTTACATATTTACAACTGTCCTATTGTTAGGTGGACTACCTTCACAGAAATCATGTTGCCTAATCAAACGACATTTTGTTTCTACTTACATGCGTTGCGCTACTGCCAAGCAGCGCCCTCTACTTCTTTCTTTACAACACTCCCCACCTGTGAACTCTTTAAGTTCACACAAACCGAATACAAAATAAACCAGTATTTCTAAATCAAACACAACATTTGAATACTCTATAAACTACATCAAATTACAAATAACAATTAAGTAATGTTTAAACACGTTAAATCAACTTATAAAGTAATTACTAAATAAGAAACATTATACTAAATCAAAATTCGCAAGAATTATATAAACTAAACTACATTTAGCAACAATCAATAAAGATATTCAGAAGATGACATATGTGCAAACAACAAATTAGATTATTACACTGTAACTCTTTACTACTAATTATGCACTTCAAGGTTGTACAGCAATTGTACTGGTCTTTTTAGATTACCTGTTTGAGTTTTAATGAGACACGAGCGAACCTGACCATCTCTGCCAGGATAAGTTTCTATTATCTTACCTAGTGTCCACAAATTCCTAGGTAAACGGTCGTCATGTACAAGGACTACATCATTAACATTAAACTGACCAGACACTTTAGTAGGTGGACATAAATTCACAGATCTTAAAGAAAGCAAGTAATCCTTCCTCCACCTATTCCAAAAGTGGTTTAACAAGGTTTGTTGATGTTTATACCTTTTGATCAAGGAATGTCTAGACCCAATCAAGTCTTCTCTGCACACTCTTGTAACTGGAAGAGAAAGTAAACGTTTACCAATTAAGAAATGAGCAGGAGTTAGCGGTGAGGGTTCTGAAGGGTCATTGTAGACATACGTTATGGGTCTTGAATTAATTATGGCTTCGATTTCTACGAAGACTGTTTCTAGCTCATTCAAAGAGAGACTAGAACGTCCAACTATTTTCCTTAAACAAGTTTTAATCGTTCTAAAATGCCTTTCCCAGAACCCTCCCCACCATGCTCCTTTTTCCACAATAAACTTCCATGTTATACCGTGGGAAGAAAACAAATTTTGTACAGATGGGTGTTGAATACACTTCCAAATTTTTCGCAACTCGAGATCAGCACATTTGAATGTCTTGGTATTGTCAGAATATATCGTTGAGCACAATCCACGACGAGAAATAAACCTGCGAAACGCAAGCATGAAATTCTCCACGCTCATAGAAGGGACAAGTTCTAGATGTAAAGCTCGAGCTGTAGCACATGTAAACAAAAGCAGATAATGTTTATTCTTGCTGTCCTTTGTAAAAAAGGGACCAGCATAATCCAGACCTGTTACAGAAAATGGAGATGATTGAAGAACACGATCAGGTGGTAAAGGAGCGGTTTCCTGTGTATTTCACGCACCTTGTATCGTTTACACAAAAAGCACTTACTTAACGAATTGGCGTCCTTTTATGATCCAAAACTTTTCTCTAATATCGGCTAAGGTAGCTTCGACTCCAGCATGAAACAATTTGTTATGAGACTCAAAAATTACTAGCTCACTGTATCTATCTTTATAAGGTTACAGCCATGGGTGTTTTTCTTCGAAAGCAAAGTCTGAGAATTGAAGTCTGCCCTTTAAACGCAGAAGACCATGGGTATCCAATTCTGGGTTAAGTGAATAAATCGACGATGTGTTTTCTAAGCATTTTCCACTTGATAGATGTAGAATCTCTTTCGCAAAGTATTTTCGCTGTGTAACTTTTACCCAATAGAGCTCAGCTCGCGAAATTTCAACAGAGCTTAATGGACCTTTGACTTTCACTGAATTTCGTTTTATATTGTTGGCAAACCGCATAACATAAGCCGTAATTCGATACACCTTCAGCAGCCTGCTGAATCGCGTTAACTGTAGTAATGCCGAAGATTCTACGTCTTGAACAGAAACATGAAGAGATGTTTGCACCCTTGTTTCGTTCTGAACGCTCTCCTCGTCGATGTTGGTCTGTTGATTTACTGGCCAAACACTTTCAGGTTGAGACAGCCAGCTAGGTCCCTGTAACCAAAGGGAACTTCTCACAAGATTAAAGGCATTTTCTCCTCGAGATAAAAGGTCAGCAGGGTTTTCACTCCCACTGCAGTGAAACCAGCATTCAGGATCCGTGAGTGACTGAATATCAGAAACTCGGTTTGATACAAAGGGTTTCCAATTTCTTGCACATCCCTTTATCCAGTAGATAGTTATTTGGCTATCACTCCAAAGAAACTTTTGATGACACAGTTCAGGAAACAGCTTTGTCAAATACATAGACAATTTGGCGGCTACTAAAGCAGCCATCAACTCCAAACGAGGTAAAGTCATAGTCTTGAGTGGAGCTACGCGGTAATGAAACTGGTGCAAATAATATTTTCTGAATCAAGGTATCTAAAGTATGCTACTGCGCCGTACGCTTTAGGGCTAGCGTCAGCAAATACATGAAGACTAACATTAGATTTTTCACTACTACCAAAATATTTTCTCGGAAGAGAAAAATCCTCCAACACCTGTAATTCAGCTTGCCAGCGACTCCAGTCCTTAACTATTTCTAATGGAAGGGTATCATCCCCGTCCACACCTAATGTCCAAATTTTTTGTAACAGAATTTTCATTTTCATCACAAAGGGTTGAAACACACCAATTGGATCGTAAACTTTGGCCACCCTTTGTAGAATAGTCCTTTTTGTGGCCTCAGCACTGTCATGGGATAAATTTCCTAAAAATTCGCAATTCAACTTGATCTTATCTGCTTCAGAGTTCCAGATCATGCCCAAAAATTTTGACTCTTTAGCTGGTTCTATGTTATAACCTTTTCCAATCCACCATGAATTAAGTTCCTCGGAATTTGACCTTAATTTTCTCAAATTCATCTCAGCGTCTTTAAAAATCTTAACCGCGTCTGAGGATAATCGACATGCATCTTCAATAGTGTCTGCACCGTAGTATAAATCGTCTACATATAACGAGGAATCTAACATTTCATAACTTTCTGGATTTGTGCTTTTATATTTTTTAATGTGGAATTTTATCGTCATCGCTAAAATCGCTGGACTACAGCAAAGTCCGAATGGAAGACGTTTAAACCTTAAAACTTTATATTTTTCCTCACTATTCCCGAACCAAAGAAATTTTAAATATTCCCTATCCTTTTCTAAGATTCCTATCATTAAAAAGGCCTTAGCTAAATCTCCGCTGAAAGCAATTTCATATTTCCGAAATTTTAAAATTATGTCCAAAACCACGGGGATCAAACTAGGTCCAATGTCTAAAAAATCATTTAAGGACTTTACACCTTTAGCTCTAGAAGAGCTAGCGTCGTAAACAATCCTACACCTTGTGGTTTCCTTAGGTTTTATTATTTCCCTGTGCGGTATAAAATACGATGCCTCCGTTATTTCCTGTGAACACTTCTCAACTATACCCTCCTTCATTTGCTCTTCAATTACGGATTTATACTGCTGATAAATCTCAGGATTTCTAATAAGTCTATTTTTAAGACTTTCAAATCGTCTTAATGCTACTCCGAAATTATTTTCTAATTGCCCTGCTTCCGATTTCCATAATAAACTGACATAGTATCTATTACCTTCTACCCGTATTTCCTTTTCAAAGCTTTGAATCATTTCTCTCACCTCGTTAGAAATCGCTGAGTCATCGGTAAGGCCCATCAAATCTAAAGTCCATAACGATCTCAATGAATCAGTTACGCAAGAAGAAAGGTTTACTATTGCCGTGTTTTGAGATACTATTTCGCTCTCTTTATCTTGAAGGCCAACTGGGACCCATCCAAGCATAGTAGAAATCGCATAAATTTCCTTTCCTAACTGAATCTTTTCCCCCCTTACCATCTTCCAGTAATAATCCACACCTATTAGAATTCCAACGCTTCCTTTACATAAACAAGCGATTCGCAATCCGCACTCATACATCATTTTTAGTGTTTGTTTTGACGGCGTGGTCATATGCGCAGCCGTTATGGCGTCAGTGACGAGACAGCTGATTTTTATTTTGTTCTTTTGCTTCGCATCCGAAACACAGAATTCGACAACCTTATATGTTTTAGGTACTGCGTATTTCATTCCGAAAGAATAAATAGACAATGTTTCTTCTCCAACAAATTTTAATTTCTTAACTACACTAATATGAACAAAACTTCGTGTAGCACCACAATCGAAAATTAAATTAGTTAACTCTGACTTTCCGTCATAATGAGCTAACACTGAACAGGTTTGCAATAAAGCATTTTTATTCAATGATTCATCACATGGAACAACAGAAAGCGTGTGTTCTTTCGGGGAGTTCTGTGTTTCATCTACTGAATTGTCTCGCGAGCTTTCGCACAATTCTTTTATGTTTTGATTTGAAGCCGTTCGCGCTTTGTTACGATTTGAACTACTCGTACATAGTGACTCATGATGCGACTTAAACCCGCATTTTAAGCAGTTAGTTTTATTTCTGCACGATTTCCAAATGTGATATTTTCGAAAACAAATGAAGCATCTATTTTCAGTACGTAACTTACACAATTTTTCTTTAATGCTTTTATCACAAGAAAATGAATTATGGGACTTTTCGCAGAAGATGCATGCACGATTATCAACAGCATTGAAACTGGCAGCCGTAGGTACATTTCTGTGAATTTTTTTATAATCAGACTTAGCATGTTCGAAACGTGGAGGCAAGGTATTTCTTTTATCTCGCGTCAATAAACTCGACGCTTCACGACATTCAATTTCCCGCTTTATGAAGTCCAACAAGTCTGAAACATTAATTTCTTCATTTGGGTTTTTCCTTCGATTAAATTCCAGAACGAACTCTTCTGGAATAGCTTTTAACAACACAGGTATTAATAACTGACCAAATGAACCTTTCGTTAACTCCTTGCGCTTCCAAATTCCGAACTGCAATTTCGATTTCATCATATAACCTACGTAAAGCTTTAATATTATTTGAATTCCTTACTGGTTCTAAATTTAACAGTTTGTTCATGAATTGACTAATTATTATTTCTTTTTTCCCGAATCTATCCTTTAAAGATTTTATACTCTCATCGTAATTTTTTGCATTTAATTCTAATGAAGATACTACATTACTCGCGGCACCTGTAAGTAATGTTTTCAAGTATGCGAATTTTTCTATCTTACTAAGACTTTCGTTTTTGTCTATAGTGCTTTCGTAACTGTTCCAAAACTCCGTAAATTTTTCAGGATCACCTGAATATTTCTCTAAAACTAGTTTTGGAAGTTTTACTGTACTTTGTACATTTTGCAGTCTAACCAAGTTTTGTTCAGGATCTTTAATACTTATTTTATCCTCTTCCAACATTCGATTAATTCGTTTAATAGCTCGAGAACATTTTTCCTGATATTCCTCAGAACTAACTACATCCGCTTCTAGAGAATCTATCTCAATTACGGAATGAATTGCCTCGTCTAATTCTTTCAAATTACTTTTCTTTTCTATTAATAATTCATGCACTTCGCATAATTCATCTGTATCTTTCTTTGCTAAGCTATCCTCGACTTTCTTTAATAGTTTAGATACTACCGTTCTCAATGCGGTTCTCTTTCGTTTTAATCTATCTAGTTCTGCCATTATTTCGCGTTAATACACAAATGTACCCAAGACTGCAAATTATCAAAATTCAAATCAAACAAGTTCAAATTTAATAATAATCATGCTCTTACCTAGGGCATGGTCTGGACACATCCTTCCTCGTGAAGTTCACTTTAACAAATCCAAACTTTCCGTAAGATGCACCATTCTGACGAACCTGCATTTATCCATGGCGGCCCGTAGAGCAAGCACAAAACATCCGATGGTTCAGTTTTCTAATGCTATTTATTATTCGTTATATTTACATATTTACAACTGTCCTATTGTTAGGTGGACTACCTTCACAGAAATCATGTTGCCTAATCAAACGACATTTTGTTTCTACTTACATGCGTTGCGCTACTGCCAAGCAGCGCCCTCTACTTCTTTCTTTACAACAAGGTCCATGATCTTAATCTTTCGTTAATATCAACATTTTAAATAAATAGCTGATGCTGGCATTTTTGTTTCGGGTTAGGATAACTGACACGTTATGTTATTGTCACATCAATTCTGTTATTGATATTGAGAAAAATTTATTATTATATTACATTATATCTAAATCAATACGTCATCCGTATTAACCTGAAGTGTCAAAAATTTTTGTTGGTAACGAAAAACTATTTACGAACTGGTTTTTGCTTGGAAAGAATGAGCTGATTGCGTTCATACTGAAATGTTTTTATGTATTTTAATTTCAGATGTGCACAGAACTTATAAATTTTGCTTTGGCCGCAGCCTGCTAATTTTAATTTTAATTTGCATTTTGTCAATCCTTTTAAGAAATAGTTGCCAGTAAATGTAAATTTACAATGGCTTTAATTGTTAATGAGTAATTACGTTTAATTCTGGCTTCTGAATTGCTTGCTTTTTACTGGCCTAGACATGGACTTATGAATATGTTTGTTATTTCTTGAGCTATGATAGTGCAGAATTAAGTGATGTTCTAAAACATATCTTAATTTTAAAACATAAAAAAGAAAATCTCAAAGGTTTCAGATTTTAAATTACGTCCAAATGGGCGTTTTTTAACATTCTGTGTTACCTTTATTTATTAAATATCGTGTTCTTCGCACTTAAACCATAAAATTCAGTTCAAGAGCAATAATGCAAAGTAATTTTAAATTGAGCGTGTCTTTAGAATTTCCGACACATAATCTCACGCGCTGGAGATAAAAATGTTTTTACTGTATAACGTTGCCATGGCTCGCTTCGAAATCCTTGAGTTTGTTAATCAGAAATCCGTTAAAGTTTTACAAAATATGAAATTGATAATAAAACAAATTCCGAATTTCAAATTTGGGCTTCCACGTACCCATATTCGGTGGAGTATTACGTCATTCAAAATTGGAATGCTCTAGATACCGTTGTTTTATCACAATGCGAGAAACATACATACATTCTATGGCGAATATTGCTCGTTGCCTACTATCACCCCCCTAAAATTTTACCCTCTTGTTCAGATTCACCCTGTATGTGTGCCTATAACACACAACTTGAAAATTTTATATAGTTTTTGGGTCCCTAATCTTTATTTTCAGATATATATTTTATGAAAATACTGACTTTTTTTTTCATTTGCTTTTTCTAGTTCAAACTTCAAGCTGTCGTGTTCGACTTAACAACCAACAAGAAGTTTGATATGGCTATCATGATATTCATCTGCCTGAACATGACCGTTATGGCCTTGGACCACTACAATCCCACACATTTATTTGATGTCATCCTTGAGCGCCTGAATATTTTTTTCATTGCCATTTTTACTGCGGAATGTGTGCTCAAGATTTTTGCACTGCGCGTGTATTATTTTAAAGAACCGTGGAATGTTTTTGATTTTGTAGTTGTCACTTTATCTATATTAGGTAAGTATCCCACTAACTATTTTCTTTTCTTATGATAATGTAGTTTATTTAAAGTATAACGTCTAAAATCTATTAAGCCACTAGGCCTCAAAAGAAAATACAACTCGAGGAAATTATTCTAACTAACAATAAAATTGCTACCATATGATTCCAAAGTCTTCTCACGCTCCATGTTATTTGCCCCATAGGCGTGTATTTCTTGCCTATATTTCATCTCAGATGATGAACATTACATGTTATCAGTCAATCAGCATCTTCTGAGAGTGATTTGTTCGACAGATCCAAAGACTGAATCTTCTAATCAACTGCATATCTTAGCTGATGGAGCTCTCACTCACTAAAAACAAATCCAGGAAAGTAATGTAACTATCTACACTATAAAAGTCTCACTCTAAAAACATAACAACAATTAAGTTATTTAAAAGTTGAGATAAGTGAAACAGAGCGTAAATGCTCCCTTGACGGTAAATTATTACATGATCATGTTCGTGTAGAAGTGCAAAGGGACACCCAAATGTTTCTTATGAAAAAATGGGTGTAATCCATTTTTCCATGTAAAAATGGGTGTACTTCAATTATTTATTAAAATTTAGGGCATATAAGTTACATAATACATAATTAAGGACATATGAATAAAGAGATTACAAGAAATGTTAACAAACGGTGCCATAGCACTTATATACTTTGAGTACATATCCAGTACTTTTTTACACTAAAATTTTGTTAAAAAATTAATTTAGCATATAACAATGAACTATATAATAAACGGATAATAATTAATAATAAATCAAATGGTGTTTGTATGAAAAACCAAAAGTCCTAAAAAAAACATAACATTGAAGTGGTTAATTAAAACAGAGTTTTTCTCCTTTTGATGACAAATATATTAATGTCTTTTCTATTTTTTTCCGCAGGTATTTATTTTTTATTGCAAATTTTATGAAAGCGTTAATATTTATATAAGGGATTCTGATATGTGATGCTTTTGTAAAGGAGAATGTACAGTACAAAGTCCGTAATACGGACTTCCATTATCCGGAACGATCTGTTATCCGGACCTCAAAGCCACAAACCTTTTTTGTATGCTTTACGTATGCGCGTTTAATGTATAACGGACGGTATAAGCTAAACTAAAATTATCTTTACTAATTTTAAGGCATTTCAGTTGATGTTGCAGATTGCGCTGTTCCTTAATCTTCTAATTGGATCCGGCTTATTAATTTTGCAGACTGTTAGAGCAATTTTATAAAAATTAAGCTTGAACTTTCGATTATGTCAAAAAGAGTTTCCAATTCTGGAGCTGCCAAAGGATCTACAAAGCGAAAGCATGTTTCGATGTTCATCAAACAAAAAGTGGAATTGCTGCAAAAAATGGATAAAGGCATATCCGTCTCAAAATTATGCGAGGAGTATGACACTGGAAAGTCAACTGTATATGACATAAGCAAAAAGAAAAAGGAACTTTTTGAATTTTTTGTGGATTCCAACACCTCACTTGCAATGAATAACAGAAAAAGGGTTCGTTATGCTAAACGTGACGATCATGACAAAGTGATGATTGAATGGGTCAGACAGCGTCGCAGCGAGGGCGTTGGAAGAAATGTTTAATAAAGTAAACAAATAAATATTAAGCTCTTTTTTTGTAAATTTTGATACCCTTTAGGTCAGAATTGCTCTTTATTTCATAAATTACGGTTCCATATTTTTAATTGTATAATTTCTGCATACCGTCTTACCAGATTTAAATTGATGATCTATAATCCGGAAAAAAAAACCTAATCCGGAATCGCTGAAGTTCCGACGAGTCCGGATTACGGACTTTGTACTACTAATATAATGTTCTGGATATCCTATTTCCCCACATATACACAAATTTGTTGTTGAAATATTCCTTTGATGAAAGTATATGGGAAATGGACCATGTCCTGTGAGAAAGCAATTAATATGATGGTTAGCTTTTTTACAATTTTTCAGATACCTGGGGGTTAAACTGGTCTCCTGTTTGTTATACTTGTGTGAAACCCGATACTTGTAGATTAAACTGATCTCTAAATCTATTTCTCCATATTGCCAGTCATTTCCCATATGTTTAGTTTTATATTGTTAAGTTGAAATTTTAGGTATGATTTAGGCCATAGATGAGAAATAAAAAATGGTATATCTTCACTTGTTATGGCTTGTTTGGCAGCTGCATCAGCTTCATTCCCTTGGATGCCTATATGAGCTTTAACCTATGCGATTCTAGGAAATAGACTTGGGTGTTTCGTGGTGTTATTGATGATGTCTTGCACTAGTTGAGAATTATACTTATTATTTTTAAATGCACGTATTGCAGATTGGCAATCCCTAATAATATTTGTGTAATGCAGCTTGTTTTCAATTGAATAATTTATTGCTAATATTATTGCTATTAGTTCAGCTTGGAAGGTACTATTTTCCTTTGTAAAACATGCTTTGAGTATTATTTTTTCATTTGAATTTGTTAATATAATACATGCACTTCCAACTCCTGTTTCCATTTTCGAATCATCTGCATATATTGTTGGATACGTAGAGTTTGTAGGAAGTGGTTTTACTGAGCAGTAGATTCTCGGGGTTATTGCCGGATGTTCGCTGTATGGATTTATTGGTGATTCGTATTTGGAAAGGTTGAGGAATTCTTCTAAGATTTTAAATGGTTTTCTTAATCTGAGAACTGTTCTTTTCCATTTTCTGTCTGTGCTGTGATATATAGAGGCGGGATTCCGGCAAGTATGCAGAAGGCTGTATTTGAAGTAGTTCTAAAGGATTTTGTAATTCGAAGAAGGACTGGTCGTTCAATTGCTTGTAATAAATAGCTTTTGTTTTCTTATTGTGATTGGATCAGACCAAATTTCAACTTCATATAATAATACTATTTTTTCTATTGAGTGTTCGGAAGATAATTTTTTGAATATGAGGGTTTATGCCCCAACTTAATCCCTGAATTTTACGAAGGTTATTAGATAATTCTGATGTTTTTGTTCTTATGTACTTAAGACGTTCAATCCAAATTAATTTCTTGGTAAATTATTACAGCCGGCGACGCCCTTACAAGCTCTTAATACTACATATAGCTGCAATTAAAATTCTAATCGTAACTTGGACACATAGAAAAGGCAGAGCGCCTTCTATAGGAATTTCGCACAGGATTTAACTTCTAAAATTAGAAGTGTCGGAGCCCTGTGGAACACTGTCAAGATAGAAGACCTAAAATAAATAAATTAAATTACAAGTAAAATAATCAATAATTATTAAAATTAAATAATTAATGATTATCATAATGAAACAATTAATATTAAAATTTAATAATATGTAAAGAGATAAATTGCTGATTTTGGGTAAATATTTCATATCTTAAACACTCATACGCATTACGGGGTGTTACAAGCGTATTAGAAGCACAGATATCTGCAGAACAACATCAAGAGCCATGCGAGATAGCCCAAGAATAATCTTGAAGAATGTGGCGAGAAACATGCGCCATCTTGTGGATTTTTGTATTGAAGAACATCATGATCATTTCCAGTTGCTTTTGTAAAAGAATCTTTTCGTTCACCCCTGTTGTACTGTAATAGTACTACTGATTAATATTGTAAAAGAAATTAAATCCGTGTAAAATAAATGCATCTTCCTAGATTAGAGTTTGGGAACATTTGAGTCACACTTTGCTGATATGATTGAAACTTGTATGCTAAACAGCTTCATTCGTAAGACGAAAAACTGCATCTAGTTGTCTTTCAAAACGAGATGAGACTTTCAACTTGAAAACTCCTGAAATTCCCTAATTGCATAAACAGAACTTATGATTTTTGGAGCGTTATTTATGTAGTGATAAAATGTTTATCAAAATTTGTATGAATGAAGTACACAATTGTATAAAATTATAAAAATTTTCCTGTACTCTAAAGTTTAAGAAGATAGATAGTGGCAATAATCATAAATTTCCCAAATATCTACAGGATGTGGCATATGATGTTACCTCTTTTCAAAATAACATAATACATTCAATATACGCAGGAAATGTACAACTAAACACTTAAATATATCATTAGCTTGGATTTACAAAACAGGGCCTCACTTCTTCAACGCAACATCTTAGCATGTCTTCTCTGATAACGAAAACATTGCTGTCTCCAAGGCGCATTTGTCATGGCGTGACGTAGAGGGTCCTGCGTCGTATTTTCAAACTTCCGACAAATTACATTTTTAAAAACTATTAAATTCAATCAGGATGTGAGTAAAATTGTGAGCTTCCAAAATGCTTTCATAAAAAAAAATCCTTAATGCCAAAGTACTGCATTCCTGGACACATATTTCGTAAATGCGCATCTGTATCGCCACCGAGGGAGTGTCTTCTAGAAGGGACCAATGGGCTTTCAGTAATGTTTATATCATTTCACATGACATTTTCCGCGCTTTAAGCAAGGTGGTTGAAACTCTTTTGCCACGCAATTTCATGTGCAAAATAATTAAAGTATCGTGAATTTCTTGTGAAAATTTTCAATGCGAAGTTAGATCAAATATAAGCATATATATGTAAATATTAGAAGTCTTAACAATTTTTACTCCAATCTGTATGAAAATACAGATATGAAAATACAGTTTATACGCCATAGATTTATAACCGCGAAACAAATGCAAAATAAAATGTAAACGACAACACGCGCTCATATGCACAGTTTCAAAGCTTCAGCGTCACAAGAGCAATAGAAGCATATTCGTCCATTTTCTTAAACTCCTGTCTCAGTGGCGATA
Source organism: Stegodyphus dumicola (assembly GCF_044657685.1). Lineage (NCBI taxonomy): Eukaryota > Metazoa > Arthropoda > Arachnida > Araneae > Eresidae > Stegodyphus > Stegodyphus dumicola. Next base: position 221,332,359 of record NC_140773.1, on the reverse strand, counting down.
CTAATGTGCACTTGTGAATTATGCTTCTTGGACTTCCATTTTAATTAATTAATGTCAATTTGGTGACATTCAATGGCTCTCATTTAATTCCTCCGACCTTTGTGTAGGAAACTCAATTAAGCAAGCATTTTAAAGCTAAGTTTTCATTGAAATCTTACCTGATATTAACCGCCTTAAAAATGCAGTTCACCGTAAGACTGCGAATGTTCCCCAGAACACTCTTTGACGCACCATGACAACTGAGCCTGAAATATGACACTAAAATATTATGTTAAAGAAATGAGGCTTGCTTTTTAAATCCAAGACACTGATTAACCCAGCCGTGTTCAGTTAGCTGTATTTATTGATTGCTATGAATAATAAAAGTGCTATCCTACTTTGAAAGTAGATAACGTTAAATACCGCACCTTGTACACGTAATTACAAATACTGACCTAGTTCTTAGATCACAAGTGTTTTTAAGCGTGTGCTTGATTTGTAATGCAATGTTGTATTAAAAGTGATTAATTAATCAGAACATAATTAATTGCGCAATTATTAGCCTAAACAATGGGTTAAGTAATTACATAATTGTTACATTAATTAGTTATAACTAATTAATTAGATAGTTAAAATTTTGTATAAATATATTATTTTATATAATTGTATTATTGAATACAATTATTATTATACAATTGTATTAATTGAATTTTAGAAAATCATAATAATTGTTAAATGTTAAAAATAATTGGTGGTATATATGATTTGAGTGCATTATTAGTTTCAAACCTCTCTAAACAGTCAAGCTTAAGTGAAATTTCAGCAAACGTTGCATATATATTGAGTGCTGTATATGTCACTAAAATTTTACTATGAACAACGCTTTCGGAACTGGTGTTGAAATGCAGGTAAGTGCCTTAATAAAATGGAAACGAAATTTAATACAAAATTTTATATTTTCTTAAATTTCATGAACGAGCTAGTGAAATGTGGATACTGGAAGAAGACGTTCTGAAGCATATAACATGCCAGTCATATATTGGTTGTTTGAATAAACTTTCTATCAAAGTTTTAGAAATTTTCAAACTTTCTATTAAATTTTAAATATTGAATAATTTCATAAAAATTCATAGATATCCTAGATTGTGTTTTCAATATAACAGCATTTTCCAGCTAACAATGTAGCTGGTATATACTATTTTGGCCCAATACCAAATTAAGTATTGGCTCAATACCGAAATTTCATGAGTACGGTGTAGGGCGTATAAATACAAACGCTAACACCTATCTTCACGAGGATAAAATTTAGATTTTCATCACTCATTTTATGGATAATGAACTCTTCAACACATATTAGAGGCTTCGTCAAGGATAATCAAAAAATTGCTTCATTCTTCCTGGTGCATTTACCATTACGCGACGTAGAGTGTCCTGCATAACATTTTCAAGCTTTTGACGAATTACATTTTTAAAGCTGTTAAAATCTGTAAGAGTGTGAGTGAAAACATAAGCTTTCGAAATGTTGTCATAAAAGGTAGTCAGTTTACTGCGTGCCCCGGAAGAGGTCCGATGAATTCAATGAAAGCATTCATTCTGACTTCACATCTGATACTCATGTGAAACATAAGTGGTAAAAATTTTTAATTTGACTGAGTGGTCTCTTAAGTTCCGGGTTAAGATTCTCATGCCTTTAGTTAATCTGCGTGAAATGGTTGTAGAATTTTCAGCAATTTCAAAGTTGTTTAAGTGCCACTAAGCCTAACGTAACCGCCATTTGTTTATATTTGAAAACTCTTTGTGGAATAGTGACTTAAATCAGTTTCTGCACTTTTCAGTGTCCTTTTGCGGAGTGGAACCAAAAGTAAATTTTCAGTTTTGTGCGCCGAAAAATTTGCCTTCTTGCCTGCTGGCCGAATTGCATTTTTTCCCGTAGAAACTCTAAAAAAATTTTTTTAACTGTTTCAACTGTATTTAGTATTTTATGTTTTTATGTATTTTAGAATTCTTAATGAAGGTGTTTTGAGTTTTTATGTATTTATGCTTTGCCGCGAAGTGAGAACTAAATTAACTGAATGAGAAATCTATCTCTGGCTTTGTGCCGATACTGAAGATTGCTACAGCACGAATTCTGTAAGATTTTGTGAATGAAATCTCCGTTTTGAAAACAATTATATTAACTAAATTTTTCACTATAATCTGTACAGAAATACACTTCCTTAATTTCCAAAACTTTTTTCTAAACAATATTTTTGTTAGTTACGTACAAATGCAAAACTTTCACGTTTCATTTTGTTTGTGGCTCCTGAATATGATTCATGATTTTAATATCAAATATCTCTGTCAATATTTGTTGTGCAGGAGTTAATTTTTTTGCGTTTTATTTTTTATATATAAAGTCTAAAATTTCCCTCAACATAAGTATGGGGACACATGTAAAAAGTTAGATTTCGTATTTTATTCAATTTTTTTTAATTTAAAAAACGAAAATATTAATATGTGTCATTCAAAATATTCTTCATATATCTAATACCAACGATTGTGAAAATAAAAGCCTGATAAGGAATGTATGAACACTGCATGTATGTACTTCTATACGTGCTTTAACGTGATTTTCTCCTGGGAATATTTTCCTATACTAGTGTTAACTTCCATAATGGAATGGTTAATTATAAACAATAATAACCTCCATTTTCAACAAGAATATCTATTTGGCATTAATTATCAATATAAAGTTGAAATAAATTTTGTTTCTGTTACACAGCGAATTCCAGGCAAATATATGAAATTTCATTATATGGAATATCAACTGCATAATTTAAAAGGTAAACTTCTCAAATTAGTTAACGTTATTAAGAATTTTGCGATTTTTTTCAAATAGGCAAAAACTATTTCATTTTAAACATAATTTATTTCATTCATATCTATTTCATTTAATAACATAATTATAAATGCCGAGTCACATTAAAAGAAACATTTTCTGATGTGTTTCTGATGTCTTTCTGATGTGTGAGAAGCAAGATCTTTCGTTCTCAATAAAATACCCTGATTTACGTTGTATGTAAAATTAATTAACTACAACTCATTAAAGAAAAGTGATTAGTTGTAGCAGGTTAAATCATAGTAGAATTTCTTTTTAAAGAGAAAAAGAAATTCTGTTATGATCTAACCTGTTTCTGTTATGATTAGTTAATCAATTTTCTTTAATGAGTTGTAGTTAATTTTACATACAACGTAAATCAGAGTATTTTATTGAGAACGAAGGATCTTACTTTTTGTGAAACTTGTATGATATATAGATATATTTCAGTAGCTATTTGATTACATATACAAGATGCTACAACTGCTAATTAATACTCATTTTTCTTTATTACAGGTATAGTTCTTAAGGACTTAATAGCGAAATATTTTGTTTCTCCGACCCTCCTCCGAGTGGTTCGGGTTGTGAAAGTAGGACGTGTGCTTCGACTAGTTAAAGGTGCAAGAGGAATTCGGACATTACTCTTTGCTCTTGCCATGTCACTTCCCGCCCTCTTCAATATCTGCCTTTTACTTTTCCTTGTCATGTTCATCTATGCCATATTTGGGATGTCTTTCTTCATGAACGTCAAGCATCGTGGTGGGGTTGATGAGAACTTCAACTTCGAAACTTTTGGGCAGTCTATGATACTTCTGTTCCAAATGTCAACTTCGGCTGGATGGGACGGTGTATTAGCAGCCATCATGGAAGAAGATGACTGTGAACCGCCATCGGAAACGTTTGAAGGAAACTGTGGTAGCAGAAACATTGCAGTTGCCTACCTTGTCTCATACCTAATTATTAGCTTTTTAATCATTATAAATATGTATATTGCTGTTATTTTGGAGAACTACAGTCAGGCCACTGAAGACGTTCAGGAAGGCTTGACAGATGATGATTACGATATGTATTACGAGATATGGCAGAATTTCGATCCAGATGGAACTCAATTCATCAAATATTCAGCTCTTAGCGCTTTCTTGGACACTCTGGAAGAACCATTACAGATACCTAAGCCGAACAAGTACAAAATTATCTCGATGGATATTCCTATTTGCGAAGGTGATCTTGTGTTCTGCGTAGATATCTTGGATGCCCTGACAAAGGACTTCTTCCAGAGGAAAGGTCGCGTGATTGACGAATCTGCTGAACTCGAGGTTGTAGTTCCCAAAGAAAGAGAGGGTTACAAACCTATAAGCAGTACACTGTGGAGGCAACGCGAAATATACTGTGCTCGTATCATACAGCTGGCCTGGAGGCGATACAAAGGACGAATCGGGGACGGTGAACCACGTCAGCAGCAAACTGCCATAGTTGTCGAGAGCGATGGACACATGACAAAGAACGGCCACAAAGTTGTGATTCATTCTCGGTCTCCCAGCGTGACTAGTCGATCGACGGACGTGTGATAATAATAGTTATTGCGATATGAACACTGGCAACCTGCTTTGAGAGCGCTTGTTGGTGACCGCTAAGTATATCTGCTTCAAGCCTATATTTTTATATCCTTTATGCAGAGGTTGTGTAGCAGTGCACGCGGTTTATGTGCTTAGTTTATAAGACCAACGGGCTTTGAGTTTGAGATAAAATTATTTTACATTACCGTATCTTTTCCACACAGAGAATAAATACCGAAAGAGCCCATTGCGCTGTTCATGAATCGCAGTGAGCGCGTTCCCCAAATACCTCTGTTAACAATCATTGCTCGAAAAGTCTTGGTCATTACGGTTTGTTTATATAAATTACTATTGAGTGTTATTTTAAATTACGTCAAACGGTTACTCTAATCAGCTGTTTGTTACTTGTTAGACTTTCTGAGGTCATTGTTTATAGATGTTTATAAAGGTTGCAAAGTGAGTTGGTGTTCCAGGTGGCACCAGGGAATCAATGCTGGCCACTCATGCCAGCAGAAGCATTTCTGATTGGCGGTAACCTCTGAATGAACTCTTGATAGCAGTGCGCATACCAATATGCTCCTACAGGGTGTTAAGTCGCGATGAATACAATTTAAAATCCTGATAGGTTATTTGTTGCTTAGAAAGTTTTACACAATATTTAACTGACCAAAGATATTTGTACAAAGGGCTTCAAAACACATATAATTGTTAAGATGCATCAGCATAGCGGTTTATTCCTCAATGCACTATTTTTGTCTTCTCCACAAAAATCAGTTTCAAATTTATATACATCTAAAGTTGCTGAATTGCGAAAGCTATTGTTTTTAAATATTATACAAGATGTAAAAGCTTGGATCATTGCTATGTTCGAGTGAGCATTTCACCTTATTTTTTAAGAAATATCATGATTTGTAACGATTGCTATTTGTGTAAAACAAAACCACTTTAAATATAATATTGTACATAACATCCTTCTGAAGAAAATATTACTTTAAACTTAAATTTATAAGACATGTACTATGATAACATTAGCGATCTAAATTTATGTGATGTTTTTACACCAGTCTTATATGGCAAGCAATTGCTGTTATATTACAAAACTTGAATAAGCTTTTTTCATCCTCGGGCATTTGCACACATTGCAAATAACTTATCCCACAGCTTGCATAAGGTAACAGTCTTTAGCGACTTGAATTTTCTCAGGCTTAGAGCTTTTCAGCACAAGAAGTGTGCTAGTAAAATTCTAAACGGAGTATGGTCATCTTCATTGCCCTTTTTAATTGCAATTCCAAAATTCGTTTTTGTAATTTGTACAAAATACATATCATCAAAACTTACAAATGGGACGAAACAAGCGGGCTTTTATAATATACTCATCACTTAACCTTCTTCGACCTTAAAATTCAATCAACTTGACCTTAAAATTCAACAACAAAGTTTGCAAGAATTAAAATCACACAAGCATCCTAATGGTCGGTATTATATTCAACTTTATATGAGATTCAAAATGTATTTTGAGGGGAAAAAAGAGCTTTATGTGTATTGAATACCTCAACATTTTCTTATCTTAAATTCCAGTTTAGAACTATTTATATAAAACTTCCGATCTAAAGCAATTTGTGAAACGGTTGTATCTTCCAACTCATTCTGCAGTTAAATTTTTTACAGCTTAAGAAATAACGCGCAGAATAGGGTTTAAAGTATTAAGCCTGTTTTCCAGACAACAAGAGTTGACTACATTCCTCCATTTTTAATCCGTGATGAGTGCAAATAACGTTAAAAAGTATTTTATTTTGTGTGCAAATGCATTAAATATGCTTTCTTTCTGTAATTTATCAACTGCCCATAAAAAATCGGTATCTACTCAGATACCAAAGTTTTATTACCTATTACGTAGTCGCTTGGTGCAAGGCTTGGAACTGCAACGAATGGTTCTTATATACTGCAGCGAAGTCACATGACCCATATAGGAGAAGCACTGTTAAGACTCCTACAAAGGATTTCAGTTGTGATGTGCCTTTCTCAGTTATTACTGTTGTTTTTCTCAGAGAAGTTTCTTAATTTTTCATCCAGCTTTTTCTTCACATTTTAAATAAAGCTAGATTTTCTGTATTTCTTGAATACCATGTCAAGGAAATTGCTCCTTTCTGGGTCAAAGGTCTTTCCAGCTATTGATTTGGTGAAGAGAAAGAATTTAAGAGCTCTTTCTTATAGGGAAGTGTATATATACTTACTTCATGCAGAATATGCCTGATCTGAGTTTTATGGGCTTGCAAACTCATATTTCGTAATTGCATTAGAAATTAAAACTGAAAGTGTTAACCATCTATTTAGTAGGGGTATTTGTGTTTGAAATTCTAATGATATTGCCATACTTTAAAGTAATACTAGAAATCATTCGTAGACGTCTATTTTACCTGTTAATTATCCATGTCAAAAAAGTGAGCTTAGTTGCTGCACATAACACAACGATCAGGAATATTTTTAAGCCTCATTAAAAATAAACAAGATTGTTATCTATATTTCTTATTCTTCCGGGAAGACCAAGAGCTGATTTGCACATTAATACAACCTTTGTCCCAGAACAGGCGCTTGCTCTTCACCCAGAGCTTTGTGTGTTTAATTTTTCATCCAGTAACATGTATACTGTTCAGTCCTGCTTACTTTACGGGAGCTCAAATTTGTGCAAATAATTTTCATCCACTACTATGCATGGCAGCCGTTTTGTCCAGTCATTCGGTGTTAAAACTTCTGAAAGATATGAAATGAATGAACGGAACACTGCTAATTAATTCAGATTGTCTGATTCAGTTTCTCCTGCCATTTTTCATTTCAATCACTATTTCTCAGTGTGATCATTTTGCTGCATGTAAAATCGCCACCGACTTTTTCTGCCAGCTAGTTTGTAATTAGGTATAACTACTGAATACTACGTTTTCTGCCAGCCAACATTATCTTTCACTGCTGCCTCAATTATTGACCGTCTCTTCTTGTCCAATGATGTTTATTGCTGCCAAACGTCCTTTTACAGCAGCTTCTCGCCGAATATTTTGCGTCACCTACTGAACAGCCACTATGAGCCAAAACAATTAGATAAACAAAGAGAATCATTGTGTTTAAATTGCACTGGATGTTCAGTTATATCCGTAGATTGAGTGGACGAGCCCCTTCTTTCCTTTCATACCACTGCTTATTATATATACATGTGTGTGTGTACATATATTATTTTATTAAATTTACGGCGCATTTGTTGAGCATAAAGTTGTAATGATCTAACGGCACAAGGTGAATAAATATATATAACATTAGTTTCTAAGCAACTGAGATTATATCTTCTAAGTAAATAATTTTTATATAAACTGAAATTATTATCTGTCATAACCTTTACGGGTTATTGAACCCTGAGTAGTTGGCTATTTTAACTTCTTGTTTGGGGTCATTATATTTAACCCCTGACATGCAGTTAAAACTCATAAAAGTAAATAAAATTATATTTGCGTGTCTGTATTTCGCAATTTTCATAAAATTTATTAGGATATCATATTAGTAAATTTATCAAATTTAGTAAGTAATCATATTTATTATCAATCAAATTTAGTAAGTAATCATATTTATTGTCTATCAAATTTAGTAAGTAATCATATTTATTGTCTATCAAATTTAGTAAGTAATCATATTTATTGTCTATCAAATTTAGTAAGTAATCATATTTATTGTCTATCAAATTTAGTAAATAATCATGTTTATTGTCTATCAAATTTAGTAAGTAATCGTATTTATTATTTATCAAATTTAGTAAGTAATCATATTTATTATTTATCAAATTTTGTAAGTAATATTTATTATTTACAAAATTTAGTAAGTAATCATATTTATTATTTATCAAATTTAGTAAATATTTAGTATGTTTAAATCTGAATGTGAAATTGAAAATTAGGCAAAAAGTAGCTCAGAATGCGTGGATAATTTTTTTTTTTCGTGTTAAGATTACTGGATTATATAATTTAAAATAGAATTGCTATATATCAAGCTCTCTTTTTACTCGACTTTTCGTGCGAATTTTTTACGCGATTGTTTTTATGTTGCTTTTGGTAAACGTTTTTGTGATCTCTCGCGGATGAAAACGCGAGTCGTTGAGCAAAAGTGTTTCGAAAAAATACCGCGTAACAAACGCGCGAAAATAAACCGCATAAAAGTTAAGAAAGTTAGATGTATATATAAATTTATCAAACACGTAGTTGTTTACCTCTTTCATAATACATGTTCTAGTAGAATTATTTTAAATATATGAAACAATAGCCACTATTGGACTAGATAATTTTTAATTTTATATTTAATTGTTTATATTTCTAATATGTATAGTTCAGCATTAGCAGGTCCATTGCACTTCACCTTTCAATAATATCATTCTTGCATCTGATGTCATATTTTTTATCGATCACATGCATTTAAAATTAAAAGTGGTGGTTAATTTTTAGTACTTCGTTAAGTTTAGCAGAAGTATTTAAGGTGTTTAAAGTAAATACTATCGGAAGGTTCAAAATGACGTTTCCATATTCGGAATACATTCTCTGTACGTCATAATGACGAGATTTAGAATACATGTCATTGTCTCGACCGGTGATTTGAAAGTATAAGGTCCCTTGTGTAGTTTTGCAACTTAGATATTAAATGTAATGTACTTTTACATGCAATAAAGCATCAAACGTTATAAATTACATAAGAATAATAAAATTAGTCTACTGCGCATGCTTCAATCAAAATTTCAAACCCTATAGGAAGTTAAGATATTTTTATCCTTGATTTGAAAAAATAGGCGTTCATAAAAGCGAGCTTCGCTTCAAACGCATTTTATTTTGATTAAAAAAAAAACATTTAACTATATAATGAAATTTTGCCACAAATTTGTTTCCATATCTCTCCTTGTTTCAAGCAAAATTTATTGAAATCTTACATTCTTAATTAGAAGAATTATATAAAATAAGATTTAATTTCATTAAATTGTTATTTGTAAATTTATATGTTATTTTTAAACATATACGATATGACAGATGGATATTTGTTGCTCAGGATTTGAAATTATTAAAATTGCATTAAAAATATATAGTTTCTGTCACTAGGTATAGAAATTAATTATAATACTCAAATATGAATTCAAAGTCCGTCCATAAATATATAAATATTCTGTGCAAATGTTAGAAGTTAATGTTATGTTTTCGTAACATCACATATTATAAAATTTTAAATGTTCGTTGAGAACTTGTTCAGAGCATTTAAAAAATTCTTTAGAATTTTTATTAAACATGAGAAATTTAGGATCATTCTAATGAGAAATTTATCACTAAAATTCATCAAGATGATCATGGAAAATTTAGGATCATTCTGATGAGAAATTTATCACGAAAATTCATCAAGACGATTATGAGAAATTTAGGATCATCCAATGCTAACAAATTTACCTATCTGAAATTATTCACTCTTGACTGAGTTTTGCAATAATCTTCTATCAAGCATATCATTAAAATTATAACGTATTCTTTCATATTCATAAAAAGCCTGTTCTTTATTTATTATTGAAACAGCACTCGGGAAAATTCTTTGGACTTTTGAAAGAAATATAATCCAGACAGATATTTAAGCTGAGATACTTGTTCCCGAAAAAGAATCGTGAAGCAATATTACGTACGAAGTATCTCCGAAAGAATTTTTTTACTGAGATAAGTTTATTTAAATAAATATATGTCTGAATTATATGCAGTATAGCCGTACAGTCCTATGTATTACCCTGCAGGATCAGAAGGACTGTTTTACACTCCTGAAAACTGAAAGTAATTGCGAACAGTACTTCATTAGCCTGAAATTATGATCCTTGGGATTTTAGATGTGAAGACTGTGTGGAACAATTCAGCCAATGGTAAATGAAGTGAATTTAAGAGGAAAAAGACATCCATATTCGAAATGCCTTATAGAAAGAGATTTAATTCAGAAGCCTATTTCCTGCAGAGTTTTTCTTTGGGATATTGAAAGTGGTGGCAAAGAAAGCTGCATGGCCTGAGATTCTGTGATATAATATCTAGTAATTACATTATTCTGCAAGTTATATCTAGTTATTGTATTGTGTTACTCTCATTTGTGATAATTCGAAGTACTGTGAGGCCGAGGTGTCTTCCATTGTGAAAAATCTTTCAAAAAACAGCAAGCAAGCGGGGATAACAATTCGCCTCGCTTTCAATCAAATGTCAAATCTTACAGATTTAGGTTTGTAATCGTATGAGTTTTTTTTTTTTTTTTTATCTCTGCAGCATATTGTTTATACTGTTTGCGTTTTCGTATTGATCACTTTCTAATTTATTGAATGGAATCCTTTTGGGTGTGTGATTGTGCGTTCATTTGTACACAATCTCTTATCAAGACGGCTCAAAGAACCTGCACTAAAATAGAATTCAATTCTATTTTAGAGTTTCACATTATGTAAGTCTTTTATTGATAAGAATCAAGCATAGGTTATCCTTTATAGAGCTATAAATATACCACAGGAAAATATTTAAAGGTAAATGAGTTCTATAAGATAATTTTCTTTGAACTTAAGACGTAAATATAATTGTCACTTGGTAAAATTTTGGCTTTAGCCTTCAAGAATTGTTTCACAGATCGTCCAGATTCATGGTATTTGCATATGATTATCCGACTGTTTCAGCTTGACGTTACTATACTTCATCTACCAGAAAAACGGTACACTGTTGATTTTTTTCCTTTTCATATGTTTAGAATGTTAAAGATATTACTTTTAACAAAATCACGCAAACAATGGCCGCATTTTCAGTCCCATGTTACAGTGTACAATTCATGCTGTAAAGTTCTAAGATGAAATTCTAAGAGCCGATTTCTTTATTTTTTTCAATCAATGATAATAAAGGTAATTTGTTTTTGTAGGGGTTTGTTCAGAAATCTTGATAAAATTTTCAAGAATGGAATTAATTTTTTTAAATCCTGAACAGGATGGCTTAAACATAATTCTCATGTTTGAAGAACATGAAGTTTCTGTGTGAAGTCTCGAATAGAAGGAAGTTTTTGTAAGGATCCGGAATGATAATTATCCGTCTCTATTCTTTTCCCAAGTGATTTCTACAGTTTCTACAGTTATCATTTTACCGTTATATGGGAATCATTACAGTGTGTTCAAAACAGTTCATCGTTTAGAAGTACCTACATAGAAAGAAACACGGATAGCACGGATACTTGTGCATATGGTACAAAAGTATTTTACAAGGTCTTGCAGGAGGAAGATGATTTTTTAAATCATTTAGAATGCTGTCTGAATTATAGACCGTAATATTCAAATATGGAGTTCATTTTGAAGCTTTTCTGCAATTTGTCTTACAGGACTAAGTAGGATATTCTAAAACTACTATTTACAACATAAGTATTTTTCTATTTAATACTGATCGAAAACCAAATTCAGAGAAATAACTGATGGTATCATTTAAAAATACTTATACTCAAAATAACAATTTTCAGTCCTATAATTTATTAATTATTATTGTAAAACTCAAATCTCCCTATAATTCAATTTGTACATTCATAAATCTATTGCATTAAAAATTCAAAAGATAACTAAGGATGTATTTACATTTATTACAAGACGTAACTATTAATCACATAAAGTGATGTCTCAATAAATAGATATAAAATTTTGTATTTTGTATTTTTCAATCTAGAGGATTTTTATTGACGCCTAGAAGTTTATTTATAGCTTAAAATTGTAAATTACATTGGTCATATTTCGGCTTAAATGATCGTATTAAGAACTATATCTCAGCATAGTTTAAGCATTAATTCCTTTGCATTTAAATATATATCTAACCCTATTTCTGCATAGCTCTAACATTTCGACAGACGTCATTTCAAAAACGGTCCCAGCTCAATCCATTTACACGCACATAGCATTTAATGCCATTTTCACTTTACTCATCCCATGTTTCTGCAGTTTCTTTTTTAATTTTTATTTGTACGTATGGATTAGATATGATAAAAATGACAGGGCTTTTGGCTATTGCAAATACTACGAGTCAGTGTCTGAATATATTATTGGCTAAAATAATTCATATGGAAAACTAATCTTTAAATTATAAAAAGCGTTACAAATATTAAGAAATTTAGATTTATGATGAAACGTCCTTTGAAGTATGTATTTCAAGTATCTATCAAATTTTCATTATGTAATTAATGTAAATTTAAATGAAATTGCAATATTTTAGCTATTTCGATTATATTAAAATGGTTATATCTAGTTATTTAGGCTATACTATGCACAAATATTTAGAAATTCTATTGTGAAGTTCAATGTTTTAGATGTTTATATTATAAAAATGATATTAAGCATCAGTCCAATAGTGATAATTAAAAAAACATTAAGGCCGAATTGACGCGGAAGTTTTGTCTCTGAAGAAGCAGGTTAAAAGTTCTGTTTGCTAAGAGCTAAATTTTAAAATATTTTTTTGTATTTATTTAAGTAAAGATTTCGCTTATGCTTATTTAAGAGTGAAAATACAATCATTTGATAAAGTATTTGAACGGGGATGGCGAAATTACATTTCATTGATAATCATTCATTGTTTCATCTTTCTTACAAAAAATGTTCACATTACAGTAAAGTTGTAAAATCTTTTGACTGTTAGACCTACATTTGTTACACTCTTCATAGTTCTTGGTTATCAAAATTAAATTACCGATAATTATTTGAAACTAGACGCACATTCTTTCTTCTTTTTTAAAAACGTTATATAAACTTTTACTATTAAAGTTACTTTTAATTAAACGTGAAGCAAATCTTTGGATATTACTTCACTTTCATCTTAATTATTTCTTCATAAGATAAATATATTTATTTTTATTTCCTGTAAATATTTTCTGTAAATCGAAGCAGTTACTATCCAATAATTCCCATTCCAGATTTTTTAATCACAATTGATAGAAAATATAAACAGACATCTCATTATCTGCTCGTGTACTTTCATATCAACTCGTTAGGTAAGAAAAATTTTCATAAAAATAGAATTAAATTATATTCCCACAAATTTTTTTAAATTATTATCTTTCTACAAAAATGATTGTGTGCGTTAACATTTGCAACGATTTCTAAGAATTTTTAATATTGAGAATAATTATATTTAAAATGTATGCATTTCTCCCAAATATTTTTGTATAAGTACTTGACCACTCATGAAACGTAAATAAAAAGTACAAAATTCATTCAATTTGAAAGAAGTGACGTTTTTGTGATGGTTAATTATTTTTGTATCATCGTGACTAATCGCGGAATCCATTTTAAGGCTAAACATGAAGAAAGTCAAGAAGTTCGCCATCCTTGTTCTTAATAAATTTATAAATGCCGCTGAAAAGAGTTTTGTTTAAAGTTTTGACACTGATTTTAAAGACAATCTTAAAGCATTGCAATATTTAGAGGAGATAGGATTTTTTTTAACACTCCTTCTCTCATTTCTGGCTAGGTGTAACAAACTTCATGCCCTATCCATTTTTCACCTAATTTCACGCACAGAACATTGTGCAACTCAACTCGATCTACCGGATGTAACTGAGTCCATCATATTTTTGGAAAATGCTGTATTGATTTATCTTTCTCATGCACCGTGCCATCCTTACATTCAAGCTTTTTCAGCTTCTCTTGGGATGTTTTCACAGTTTGTATCATATTACTTGTAAATATATCATTGAATAAATTTTGATAATTTATAACAATAAATGTTCAGCTGGACAAGCAATGTTCCATGGTGTGGTTTTCATTTATTACACGCTCATTTTTTAATTCATTTTGATTCCTTTAATATTTGATTCACACAACTGAAATCACAATTAGGTATGATTTTAAATTCAAGGTATTTGGGTCACAATCTCCGAGTTAAATATTCCACTCTGCCACAATATAATAACGGTGTAGTCTTTCGGGAAACCTACTGCAGTACTGAAGGGCCTGGGTTCCAATCCCGGAGAAGGCATGGATGTTGGTAAATGTATAATGTCTTTGCGACATAGGGTTCTCTAAATACATGGCGAGCCGAAAGCCCTCTTGTGTGGTTTAGTGGTAGGGGAGAGGAAGACCCCCCAGAGTGCTCTCTCTCAAAATTGGGGTGGAAGTGGAAGTACAAACTCCTTGAGGCTCTGGCAAACGATCTTTCACGAAACGTGGACTAGACAACAACCCCAGTATAATAAATAAGTATACTGTAAACAAGTCAACTTAACCTAACAACTTAACCCGCACATTAAATCATAAATTATTTTTATTTTATAATCAGAATTTATTCAGTAACTGAATTATGATTGTTGTACTGTTTCTGGTGCGCACATTTTTACCATGCTTCATTTTCTAACTAATCTCCATTACAGATCAGTAGGTAACTAAAGCGTCATTACGGTATTGACAATAGATCTGTGAAACATCAATTTATTCAGAGAAATTATCACCATCTAAAGCAAGCAGTTTTTTCCTTCTTAATGTAAGTAAACAATAGCAGTTTCGATTCCAAAATGAAAACTTCAGACAGACTCTTGTTCTTTGAGACGATAGAGTGTTCCTTAGTTGATTTCCGTCACCAGGGGCCTTATTTCATACACTGTTGTTTAGACCCCCCAACATGTAGTGATCCATAAAAGAGATCCATACAGAGAGAGTTTTTTAAAAGGAATTTATAGATGAAAACTGAGTTTAAATCGGGTTAATAAGTTCCCGAGAAATTGCAATCAAATTTTCACCGAAAACCTGCTTTTTCCGATTCAGATAAACAGATAATAACATTTTTTTTACATCAAAATAAATAGTTTCTAAGAGGAAAATAGCGGTGAAAACCACGTTTAAGTCGGACAATTTGTTCCCAGAAATCGCAAGCAAATTTTCACCGGAAAACTGATTTGTGCTGTCCAAATAAAAGGATAATAATAAAAAAAAATTTACGTAAAAAGAAAGACCTTTCTAAAAGGACCGGGGAAATCGCGTATAGATCGGATTATTAGTTCTCCAGGAAACACAATCAAATTTTGATTGGAAAACTGGTTTTTCATGTTTTTTCCAAATCAAATAAAAGGAAAATTTTTTTAAAAAAAAACATTTTTTTGCATGAAAAAAGAGAGTTTTTTAAAAGGAATTTAACGATGAAAACCGCGTTTAAATCGGACTATTAGTTCCCAAGAAATAGCAATAAAATTTTCACTGGAAAACTGGATATTCCGGTGTCATCCAGGTGAAATAAGCAGATAATAAAACAAATTTACATTAAAGGAAAGCGTTCTTTAAAAGGAATTTAACGCTGGCCATTGATTGTTTAAATCGGATAATTAGTTCCCGAAGAACCGCAAGCAAATTTTCACCCGGTTTCAAATAAAGATTTTTTTTACATGAAAAGAGAGAAAATTTTTTAAAGGAATTCAACGGTGAAAACCGCGTTTAAATTGCAAGCCTGAGTTTTTCAGTTCAAATAAACGGATAAGAATTTTATTTTTTTACTTGAAAAGAGAAGGTTTTTAAAAAGGAATTTGACTGGAAAATTTAAAAAGAATGTAACCGCGTTTAAATCGGTTTAGTAGTTTCCAAGCAATCGCAATCAAAGTTCCACAGAAAAGCGGTTATTTCTGGTTCAAATAAACGGGAATTCTTTTTTTTTTTTCCCTTAAACAAGAAAAGAGGGAACTTTTCAAAAGGAATTTACAGCTGAAACTTCATTTAGATCTTACTATTAGTTCCTAATAAATCACAATCAAATTTTCACAGAGAAACTGCTTCCCCTGGTTTTATCTGATTCAAATAAACTGGATTTTTTTTAACATTAAAAGAGAGTTTTTTTAAAGGAATTTAACGGTGGAACCTGCGTATGAATCGGACAATTAGTTCCCGAGATGTTGAAAATTATCACCGCAAGAATGGTTTTTCCAGGTTCAGATAAATGCATAATTTAAAGTTTTTTAGAGGAAAAGTGAGAGTTTTATAAAAGGAATTTAACGGTAATAATCGCGTTTAAAACGGACCATTAGCTCCAGAGAAATCAAAGCAAAATTTCTTCGGAAAATTGGTTTCTGCGATTCAAATAAACGAATAAACATTATTTACACGAATAGAGAGGGTATTTTAAACGGAATTTCACGATTAAAACCGCTTTAAAATTTGACTGTTAATTCTCGAAAAATCGCAATTAAATGTTCAACAGGAAAATGGTTTTTCCGATTCTCAAAACGGTTAATAAAAAATTTTTAACGTGGAAAGAAAACATGTTTTTGAAGGAATTAGCGGTAATAACCGCGTTTAAATCGAACACTCGAGTTCTCGAGAAATCACAATGAAATTATCACCGGAAAACTGGTTTTTCCGTTTCAAGTAAACGGAAATTATAAATTTTTTTATATAAAAAGTGTTTTTTAAAAGGAATTTAACGGCGAAATTCGGGTTTAAAACGGTCTGTTAGTTCCTGAGTAACGGCATTAAAATTTATTTAAACCGGGAAAAATAATTTTTTCGGTTTACGGACAATAAAAGTTTTTTTTACTTGAAAAGAGGGAGCTTTTCAAAAGGTATTTTCTGATGAAACTTGAGTTTAGATCTCATTATTAGTTGAAGATGAAACGCAATCAAATTTTTACCGAAAAACTTGTTCTTCCTGTTTTATACGGTACAAAGAAAAGGATAAAAAATTTCTTTTACATCAAAAGATAGTTTTTTAAAAGGAATTTGATAGTGAAAAAAAGCCTTTGAATCGGTCTATTACTTCCCGAGAATTCGCAATCAAATATTTGACGTAAAACTAGTTTAACTCTTTAAATAAATGGATAGTGAAATTTTGTTATATGAAAAGAAGATTTTTAAAAGGAATTTAAATGTGAAATGCACGTTTAGATCGGACTACTAGTTCCCGAGAAACTGCAATAAAATTTTCACCGGAAAACTGGTTTTTCAGTTCAAATAAACGGATAATTTAAAATTTTTTTACAGGAAAAGAGAGCCTTTTAAAAGGAATTTATCGGTAACAATTCGTTTAAAACGGACTATTAGTTCCCGAGAAGCCGCAAATTATCATCGGTAAACTAGTAGTTTTTCAGGTATTTTGCGGTTCAGATAAATGTATAATTAAAGATTTTTCATGAAAGAAAAAAGATTTTTAAAAGAAATTTAACGGTAATAACCGCATTTAAATCGGTCTACTAGCTCCAGAAAAGTCGAAGCACAGTTTCCTCCGAAAACTGGTTTTTGCGATTCAGACAAACGCATAATAATTTTTTTTACACGAAAAGTGAGGGGTACTTTAAAATGAATTTAACGATGAAAACCGCGTTAAAATTGGTCTGTTATTTCCTGAAGAATTGCAATTAAATTTTCAATGGAAAAATGGTTTTTCCGGTTCACAAAACGCATAATAAAAAATTTTTGACATGAAAGAAAACATTTCTAAAAACACTTTAGCGGTGATAACCGCGTTTAAGTTGGCCCATTAGTTCCCTAGAAATCGCAATCAAAATGTCACCGGAAAATTTCTTTTTTCCGGCTGTTTCCGGTTCAAATAAACAGATAATAAAGATTTTTTTTACATGAAAAGAGAATGTATTTCAAAAGGAATTTAGCGGTGAAAAATGCATTTTGATTGCAAGCCTGGGTTTTCCGGTGTTTTTCGAGGCTTAAGGTTCACAGGTTTTTAAAACTAAAGTAACTGTTATAAACACGATTAATTGGGACTATTAGTTCCCGAGAAATTGCAATGAAATTTTCACCGGAAAACTTGTTTTTCAGTTTCAAGTAACATTAAAATTTTTTTATATGAAAAGAGAGAGTTTTTTTAAAGGAATTCAACGGCGAAAACCGCGATGAACTTTTAAATCCCGAGAATTGCAATCAAATTTTCTCCTTTTTCTGGTTTATATTATATATATATATATTATTATTATTATAAGAAAAGTTGTAAGATATATATATATATTATTATAAGAAAAGTTGTAAGATATATATATATATTATTATAAGAAAAGTTGTAAGATATATATGTTACCGTGAAAGACCGAAATTGGAGAATGTCGACTTTCACCGGAGAATGTCAACATTCACCAAATACGTCGGTGAAAGATCGAATATTGTATTACATTCTTGTACATTCGAACCCTCACCGGTGTATGTCGACAGTCACAGATATGTTCTGGTGTAGGTCCAAAAGAGAGGTCATAAAGTATCATAATAATTTAAGTTCTTGCAATAAATAAGATTTGAATCACATAATTTAGTAAGTTTTTTATTACTATTATTTTATTTTCTCATTTAGAACGTACTGTATAATTAAGTAAGTTTTTAACTTCCTTAATATACTTACTATTATTTTCCTTTCTCATTTTGAATGTACCGTGTGTTTTAAGTTTTTATTTTAACTTTCAAGTGCGTTTTTTTTTTTGTGACTGAATTTACGGAGAAGAAAATATAATATTCTTATATGTTGAACATTCACCATTAGTACATGGTGAATGTCGACGTCGACATTGACCGGTGTAAGTCAGAAATAAGAGTATTTGGAAAATATTTCGGACATAAACCAAGGTGATTTGACTAGGTGATTGTTGACATTCACAGGTGAAAGTCGACATTCTCCGGATTTCGGTGTTTCACCGTAACATATATATATATAAAATTAATAGGCTAGGTAGTAAGTACAATACAAAAAGACCAATTTAGTCTATATATATATATATATTATTATAAGAAAAGTTGTAATATATATATATATCTTACAACTATTTAGCGGTGAAATATATATATATATATATATATATTGTGAAATGAGAGTTTTTCAAAGAAATTTGTCGATGAAAACCACGTTTAAAATGGACTATTAATTCCCGATTATCGCAAACAAATTTTCACTGGAAAATTAGTTTTTCCGGTTAAAATAAACAGATGATAAAAAGTTTTTGGAAAATATAGAGAATTTAAAAAAGGAATTTAACGGTGAAAACCGGTCATTTATTAACCGGTTCAGATAAACGGATAGTAACAATATTTCTGCAGGAAAAGAGATAGTTTCCTAAAAGGAATTTAACGGTGTAAACCGCGCTTCAGTCGGACTATTAGTTCCCAAGAAATAGCAATCGAATTTTCACCCGAACCTAGATTTTTCTGGTTTTTCCAATTCAAATTAAATGGATAAAAAAATTTAGAAGAAGGGGTGTTTTTTTAAAAGGAATTTGACAATGAAAATCACGTTTAAATCGCACTATTAGTTCCCGAGAAATCGCAATCAAATTTTCAATGGAAAAGCAGATTTTCTGATTTTTCCTGTTCAAATGAACGGATAATAATAAAAAAAATTACACGAAAAGGTAGGGTCTTTGAAAAAGAACTTAACGGTGAAAATAGCGTTTAAATCGGCATACTAGTTCTCGAAAATTCGCAATCAAATTTTCACCGAAAAACTGGATTTTCTGGTTCTTTCCGTTAAAATTAACGGATAATAATCATGTTCTTATATGAAAAGACACAGATTTCTTAAAAGAAATTTAGCGGTATTATATGAACATGAAATATTTTGATGATAAATATGAAATATAAATATCTGTTCCCAAACATTATATTAATTTTTCATACTTTTCTCATTCATAAATTAATGCTTAAAATAAAAAGAAAACAGATATAGCTTAATTTATAAGTAATGTAAAAATAGAAAATCTGAGGTCATCAATAAGAATTAATAGAAACTAAATTGCGTTTCAAGTAGCTGAAAGGTTCATTGTGTCAACTGATATGTATTAATATCATTTATTTTCCTTTCGCTTAAGTTTTGGAAAACATCTGTTAAAAAAATTAATTTTAGCTTGAAAAAATGATGTTGTTCTGCTAAGAATATGTATGAATTCGAAACAGTTTTTTTTTTTTTTTTTTTTTTTTTTTTTTTTTTTTTTCAGAAGGAAAGGTTGCAGAGGAACTAGTTCGCATATTCTGTGTATACTGTATAAGAGATGATGCAAACATGAATTTAAAAAAAAAATTTCTCGATATGTATGTATAATCTCTAATGTATAATGTCTTTGAACTGCAATTTCATCGGCAGATCTGAATTTCAATAACTCAAAGCATAAACAATTCGTTTAGCAAACGAAATAAAAACATATAAAATTGTTGAAAACTTTATCTATTTTAACACTATTCGTGTTTTATTAGATAGATATAAAATATGTGAGTTATATCGGATGATGGCTAGATTAGTTGCGATCTAAATTTGCTATTCTGATGTATAAATCAACCATAAATCCATATTTATGTACGGGGGTAGAATGGATTTAGTTGAATGAAATGCATCAAATATTAGTGCTTGGAAATGTACCAAAACTATCAGCTAAAGAATGATGCTAAGTACTGACAATATGTAATATTCTATGTTGTAAGTTCTTTCTAATCATTTTGAAGAGAAAATTATGATTTAA
Organism: Stegodyphus dumicola; assembly: GCF_044657685.1. Taxonomy (NCBI): domain Eukaryota; kingdom Metazoa; phylum Arthropoda; class Arachnida; order Araneae; family Eresidae; genus Stegodyphus; species Stegodyphus dumicola. The sequence continues at coordinate 221,311,506 of NC_140773.1, read as the reverse complement.
TATCATAGAGATTGAGAAGATTTAATAACTTAGAGAAGATTAAGATTTAATGACACATTCATTTTATTTTATTAATGGCATTTCATTTCAGTACTGTATTATGTGCTTAAGAGAAGAGACAGATGGTTTAATTCATTAAAACGTTCAAAATTTTGGAATCAGATAATACTGTAATAATTTTCGACAAATTATTATATATTATTTTTTATATGTTGCGTTTTTTGCTACTGCTTTTATTGGCTACGTCTGAGACGCAAGTATGGCTTTCTATTGGAGGATATTTCTGACAGTTTTCTATTTCCTTTATAAAGTCTTCTCGAGCGTAAAATTTGATTTCTTCTTCGCTAGATCTCTTGCCATATTTCTCCCTATATTTTTCCAAAGCTTCTTTATTAATACAATTTTCGATTGTGCTGAAGGTTGAACTGCCGCTGCTTTTTAAATGCTCATTTTTCATGCACGATCCTTTCGTGATAATAATTTCGTCATAACTACCATTTCGTTTGTGGCACTTGGCAAAGCATTCTAACGAAGATCTCTCAAATGGCAGGATATCACGCGGATTAAAATTTGTTGTTTTAAAGTGATTCTTTTGTAATAATTTTTTAGAATCCAGCTGCATTTTTGCCTCTTTAATATTGCTTGATTTTTTGTTATTGCTAGAAAAATGGTTTATTGCATCAAGATCAAAAATATTTTTTGTCTGGAAATCTTTGATTTCCAAAGGCTTGTTTTTTGCATCACAAGTTTCAGGATCTCTTTCGCTTTCTTCTGTCTGTTTAAGTAATTTAAACAGTTGTTCAGGTGTTACATCTTCACCTAAGAAAGCAAATATAATTAGTAACTTCTTTATTTTAAACAGCCAGGTTCATAAACTCGATTTGGATAGTATCTGATAATTACGTTTCTGAAGCAAAAACTGAATCCTTATTTTATCTTATACGCAGTGCGTCTACAAAGGATTTCAGCAAACCTGCCAAACGATAACAGACAACATTTATTAGTATGACACCTCAACTTGCGTTTCCTAAAATATATAAGTTAAGTTTCCTAAAATATATAAGTTTAAGTAATTTAAACAGTTGTTCAGGTGTTACATATTCACCTAAGAAAGCAAATATAATTAGTAACTTCTTTATTTTAAATAGCCAGGTTCATAAACTCGATTTGGATAGTATCTGATAATTACGTTTCTGAAGCAAAAACTGAATCCTTATTTTATCTTATACGCAGTGCGTCTACAAAGGATTTCAGCAAACCTGCCAAACGATAACAGACAACATTTATTAGTATGACACCTCAACTTGCGTTTCCTAAAATATATTGGATAGAATTTTCTATGAAGTTAATCGTTTGCGTTGATCCAGTGAATATCTCATTGAGAACACAGTCAAGGAATTACTTTATAGACTGCATCTATGCGATGCAAAGTGATGAGTTCATGAAGACAGATAAGTTTTTAAAAAAATTTATTTAGAAATGACGCACAAAATCAAACTTTCACTGACATAGCTAACGCGAATTCTACAATTCTTATTAGATCTAGGAGACCGAGCCAGTAGAGACATCATTTACGCCATTACAGCGCCACTCTACGCTAAACTTAGTTCAGTTGAGTTTACAATATCCTCACTTTGAGATTTAAAGAAATGTCGTAATTACTATTATAATATTATAAAAATTATAATTATATAAATCTAGTATATTGGTGACTTTAAATCATGTAACAGAAGACGTATACTTTTTCATTATAGATAGAATATTTATAGATCATTTTTAGGAAATAGAATATTCTTTAATTCAGAACCTTTCTCAGAATTATCTTCCTTACTGTCCCTTATTTTCAGTTACCTCTATTCTATTAGCTTGTATGAATCGTTAAGGGGAAGACTAGCTGTACCGGTCGTAACACTGTTTCAAGTTGAGTTCAAGCCTAATGCGGTGAACTTTTCCATCTCGACCAGGTACCCATCAGTATCCTTTATTATAATCCTTTTTTTAAATTTTATTTTATTTTCATTGCAATTTTAAAATATGTCACCAATTCTTGGTTGACGCGGTGGTTTCTCAATGCATTTTTGAATAAGTTCACCAAGATATTCTTTCCTGAAAAGTTCTCTCGAATTGTTAAAAGTTTTCTTCTGTTAAAGTTTTATTTTTTAAATTTAATTTTGATGAATCCTGTTTGTCAGTTCCCTGTTCCTCAGTTCTCAACAAGAAATGTAGCGGGTGCGAGAGGAACTAATTTATGGGGTTTTCCTGAGATATATCTGAACGTTCTACAATTAATGATCGTCTCATACTCATAGGTCACAGCACTCACTTCTTTCTCAATCAATAGAGATTTGCCTTAAGCAAATTTTAACAATTCATTTACAGTGGGAAACAACCTTTTCCACTAGGCTGTAGTGGGTGGAATAAATTCGCAAAATATTTTGTATATGAAAATTTCTCTTGAAATTTTGTCCCATTTTAATTTAGAAAAATTATTAACAACCCCTCTGAAACCAGATTCTTTATCACAATAAATTGTGATAGGCCCTCTTCGTCCAGCAATAAAACGCTTACGGACCACGATAGGCTATTGTGGCAGAATTGGCGCAGAAATTTGCGATAAAATCAAAATTTCCTTACAAAATTACAATATGAACATACACATGCAAAATGAAGTGTGACTGTGGCATAAGCATATACATGTAAAGAGAGGGCTAACAGAAGGAGAAAATAAAAATAATGCTATAAGCAAAGTCTGGATTCCAATGATATATGAATTGCGTATAATCCTGTTTTAAAGCATCATGGAAGACATTAGACAGCGAGTTTCATGCCTTGGAATTTGCGATAAATTTGACATTTGGATACATAATCTTCGTTACTGGAAAGAAACCGACTGAAGAGACTGTTTGTTTTGTTTTAAATCTTTCTCAGCAGAATGCATCAGGAATGTTTCATCAAAACTAGCGATAGAATATGAGTATGATGTGGAATATAGTGAGGCAGAAAGAGTACGTTGTAAATGTAGCATATAATGCCAGATCCTCCATATGCTAATTCTGGTCTTAGCGCTTCCGTAAAGGTGAGAAGCAGCTCGGAAACAAAGCAAAGTAAGAATATTCAATGATGTTAGATTGATTATAGGCCATACAAATAGCCAGAATCTATCGCAAAATAAGGATTACATCCACTAAAGCTTTCGCTAAGTATCTGGTGGGATTTCATAGAAGTAATTTATGGAGAGCTTTCACAACAAACGAAACTTTAAATGGTATCTTTAACTTCCCTCACACAGACCGCCTTTGCAATGCTGTGCCAGAAAAGTGCCCATCGCTGGTGAATCTGAGACCTGTATTTCATCGCTGCCATGCAAGACCCGTACATCTGTCTAGATTCCAGGGAACTTAGAGGTACTATACGATCTTGGATGGCATCCACCATATGCATTTAATATTGCTCCAACAGATTTTCACCTCTTTCAAGCATATTAAATAACTTTCTTAAGGGACAGGAATATGACAATGTAAAGGATTAGGGTGATGGTTTATGGAACTTTTTTTTTCCGCAACTGAGGTTAAAAATTCTTAACGAGGGATACGGAAAAGATAACCTGTAAATGGAACCAGTTCGATTTGGAATTCTTTCACAAGAACTTACTGTAACTGTAAGTGTGTATGTATTTTGAAATGAAAGGGGACAGATTAGTTTCAGAAAAAAAAAATTGGTTAATATCTTAAACGTCACATCAGCTTTTGGAAAAGAGAACAAAAATACAACTCTCTTCCCTAATTCTACAATTATTACACTTTTTTATAGTCTTTAAAATTACCTCCGTCACGTCGTTGTATATCATCTTTGATCTCCCGGACGCAACTTGTTACTTTTTCATTTTCGAACGTAATGTCATCTTCTTTACTAAATTCAGGTATAACACTGGTCTTAGAACATCTTCCATCGTGTCGATGCACATAATCTTTAAGCCATTTTAATACTTTTTGTTCTCTGCATTCATGGTCTTCGGCACAAAGTTTAATGCTCATCGGCGAATTTCTTGGAGTAGTTTGTTCTTTATTTTGTTCTTTATCATTATTCCCTGAAACTAAGAAAGTAAATAATTAAAAGAAATGTGTACGCAGATGAGAAATTGTATTGGTGCTTTTATACAGGACTCATTTATTTGGCGTATGATTAATAATTACTAACGGTTGCAGAATGTAAAAAACCAAAATCAGACAACATAAAACTAATGTAATAATTTAAGAATTATTGAAACTAAGATTAATATTAATGAATGATTTCTGAAATCCTCTGATTAATAAAAAAAGTTATTCGTTTGTGCCATTATTGTTGGATTCGGTAATTTCGATGCGATATACTAAGTCCATTCTATCGAAGCTATCTAATATTCTGTCTGATATATACCATCAGAAGTAACTGCAAGCAAACTGATTAAATTTTTTAATCCATCAAAGCTGATTAAATTTTTTAGGTTAAAAATTTCCACGACTTAGCTTTCCATGACTCAATTAATTTCCTAGTAGGAATCCACCATACTAAATAAATATAGATTGTAGCAAATTCGAATCAAAATTTCCTTACAAAATTACAATATGAACATACACATGCAAAATGAAGTGTGACTGTGGCATAAGCATATACATGTAAAGAGAGGGCTAACAGAAGGAGAAAATAAAAAACAATGCTATGAGCAAAGTCTGGATTCCAATGATATATGAATTGCGTATAATCCTGTTTTAAAGCATTTTTTAAAAGTTTTTAGAGCATTTTTTCAGAGTTTCAAAGCATTTAGATACATATTCTAGTAATCAAAGAGAACAATAAAAGTTAGCCTTGAAACTGAAAAATAAATCTATGGTTAATCTTTAGATTATGGTAATTATAGTAACTTGGCGATTTTTTGGCGAAAATCTGGCGACCAACTCTGCTACAGCAGCCTGCTAGTTTTGTTTAGGACGCCGTTTTGTTTTCACGAAGTAAAGAAAGGCCATTTTTTTTTTTTTTTTTTTTTTTTAACTCAACATTTTTTTCCCAACAATCTGTTAGCCGAATTACGCTTATACTAGAACTTTTCTGGAACAAAAATGCTTAATCATGACGAAGATTAGGTGCGAAATTGAAAGAAAGTGCAGAATAGCAAACTGCTCGCCGCGTTTTTCAGAATAGCACATACACATAAACCATTTACACGTCGACTTATTTTTACTTAAAAAAATCCCAGAATTGCACAAAAATGGCATTGCGCACACTCTTCACTTTATCCATGTACACTGCTAAAGTCCTAGCTAGTCGCCTTACCAAAATTTCGCCAAACTACCTGTTACCATATTCCAAAGATTAGCCAAATCTGTCTCAACGTCTGTAAACTCATTTTCACTAATTAGGCGTCCTATCCACAGAAAACTTATTATGTAATATATTAGTACTATCTATCACGACAGGCCTTTTTCCTTAAGGTACGAATGTCACTTCTAAGAGTCTTTCTATACCTGCTGGATTTCTTAGCTCTTTAAGACATTTTGTGCGAATTCACTAACATAAGTTTACCTGCAGCGGGGAAAAAAGCTATTCACAGACACATTCTCGGAATTATGTACTCACAACTCTGCGCAATTCGTTTTTCAACCTCGATGAAATCCTTTTTATTTATTTTTTATTTTATTTTATTTTTAACCCAAACGGGCGGTACCTCAGAAGGGCTATTAGTCTCAGCATCTGTAGAAGTGAATACGGTATTCGAAAAATTAAAAACTACATTAATTGTCTCTTACAATCTCCCAACCTAAAAGATAACTTATAAATTTCTGCAGCTGCGTATGATTTTGCCATTGGTGTCATACTCATGTAAGGAAGTACACCATTTGCATACTTTAATAAATCACTAAGCTAATTCCAAAGGAGGTATGGGAATGGGATGCTTTCTACAGCAGCCGTCAACTGTTGTTCGCCCTCTTGGAGTGTTAGGCTAAAATTTGAATGGTGATATCGCAAGTTTTTTACTTTTTATTTCAGCTGTTTAAGTGATTTTTTGGCTACAAAATGGCACAGATGTATTTTTGAGGAAAAGAAAATAATACCAGATTCCCGAAAAAGGGTAAAGTTTTTCTATAAAATTGTACAAAGTCGAATTTTGCTTGATTTTAAAAGTTACGTAAGCTACGATAACACAGCAGTATTCAGAAATTCGCTAACGTATAACAGCTACAAGAAAATCACAAGACCGAGGAAACATCGCAAGAGTTTAAAATAAAAACAGATTATAAACAAAATTTACTTCTATCGTATTTCTGTCTTTCAGCCATGGCGTTTTTTATCATCTCTTCAAAAATATTAGCCATTTTTTTTCCAGTGGGTTCGTCTTCACTCTGGCATCCTATAACTGTAAAAACACGAATATGTTTTACTGCCAAGTTCATTGTTTTATCAAAATAGTAGTAAAAATAATTCCCAAATTATCTGTTTGTGTTACCATTATCATTTTATTTTTGATTTAAATGTGAAGCAAAACGCTTTACGGAAGAAGTAAGTTTCAGAATCTTTAAAAAGAAATTTTTCAACAATTATTGTAAAAACTTGTTATGTGGTATCTGAGAAAAGTATATTGGGTATGAATTTAAAATTTGCGATCGAATTCCAATAAAAAATGACGTTAAGGCAAAATTTTCACATTAGCGTTAACAAACAGACTAATTAGTATTCATAATTACATATTAATGAAAAATAAATACGTCTCATTCTATTATACGGTATTTTCTCTCTCCTTTCAGTATACCTTCGTGCTGTAACGGTTAGCACACTCGGCGCGTATTCGAGAGGTCCAGGTTCGAGTCTCGTCGAGAGCACTGCACATTTTTACTTCTTCAGCATCAAAAATCCTAACGAGTCAGGTCGATTACTATAAATTACTATAAATAAGATAAATTAGATTTCAAATTTTGCTAGCAATATTTTTAGAAACTGTTGAAGTAATAAGTAAGCATTTGTTCGGAAAAAAATAGCTTAAATTTAATAAAAGTTGGAAAGGATATAAATTATGAAGGAGAAAACTTAATTACAGACATTTTATAAATCTTTCATGTGTGACAAAATTTAATAAACACTTAAAATTCTTTTTGATTAGAGTTTAAAAGACCAAGATATGTTTTAATTGAATAAAGACTAATTCAGAAGTCAAACAACAAAAATCAGCGTTATATTTTTAAATTTTCACAGGACTAGTTTGATGGTTTTACCGAACCACCAAACTCATCATGCATCATGCGCTTTTGCAGCTGAGGATGGTGGTTCTGTAAAACCATCGAAACTAGTCCTGTAAAAATTTGAAAATACAACGCTGAGTTTTGTTGTTTGACTTCTGAATTAGTATTTGTTCGGCGTGTTATTGTGTCTGAATAAAGACTATCAATAAAACAGCAAGACTGTTTCATAATTTGCAGAATTAATTTTGTATTAGGTTCAAGAATAAGATTCTGATATCTGCAATATGCCTGATGAAACGGCATCTAAATTAAAATCATTATCTCGGAAAATTTATAATATACTCTTTAAATTTGCGTTTCTGTGCCAGAAATTGTTTCGAAGTTTTTCTAACATACCACTTGCACAAGTGCGTGCGCGAACTAGTAATTTCCTTCACTGCCAGGTATGTACTATAACCAGGGTCGGTGCCAGAGGCAAACGTTTTAGAATTTAAGAAAAAAAACTGAGCGGCAGAATTTTGGAATTGCCGAGTTTACGCCGGACGGCAAGAGGTCTAGCTGGTTGTGACCATAGACGAGCTGAACACTAAACGTGAAAACACAAAATGATTTGTAGTCACCTGGGCTAAACTTTGTAACTTCTGCAACGCAAGTCAGTCTCCAACTCCGAAAATATCCATGTTGGGACAATATCTGCGAATTACATGAAATTTATTTAATTGTGAAGAAAGCCAGGAAGATGTCGAACCATAACTTCCCGGTATAACAAACTGCGAATCACAAAAAGTATCTCAACTGGTAATATCTCTACAGAACTGCTAAGTCTAGAAGAGTTTTAGTCGTTGAATTCAAAATGCACTGGAATGTTACTGTAGAGTTATTCAAAAACATTTTTAAAGTAAATCGAACTTAACCATTTTCGACATGTAAAAGATCGCATCGTGAACTCTAAGTGCATTAACGCTGGACGTGCTACAAGTAACCGAAATAAAACTGATTATTATCTGAATGTTTATCGAGCCACCAGTGGTGCCCGAAGCAATTTCAGCCAGAAAAATTTCGAAATCTGTGTGCTTGTTTGTTAGCGATTAACTCAGTCACTACTATAGCCCCTATCGTCACCAAACTTTTTACCATACTTTTTCTGGGTTCTGGGAAAGGTCGACGTCCACTTTTTTTCCAAAACCTAAATAGCTAAAATCAAAGATACCAATTAAAAATTCTGAAAACGCTAATTTTCGCCCTGATTTTTTCGAGTGGCAACAGTCTCGCACGCTGGAGATAAAAATTTGCTTTATTTCGAGAAGTGTTGCTACTGCTCGCTTTCGAAGCGTAGACTTTGTTAATCAAAACTTTGTAAGTTTTACAAAAGCTATATATATATAAAGAATGCCTGTTTGTGTGTTTGTTCGCGTTATTGATTTCTGATCAATTATGATCCATTTTAGTCGCATTTAATCGACCTAAATTGAATACAGGTGAAATATTGGATGCAACTTGAGCTTTTAGGTCCATTTGATTATAAAGACGAAAATTATTAAAAACTTCGTGCCATTGTTGCTGATATCATGAGACAAAATTAATTTACTTTTGTATTGAAATTTTTTATGTGGGTATCACATCAGAGTGAAAAATGTATGACTATGAATCCTATTCTTTTTTTGCATCGTTATCAGAGAAGAATTACAGCGGTACTCTGTAGTTAGATACATTACTCTCAATCTAACATAACTGGCATCGGGTATTTCCACTAGTACTAAATATTTTCCAAGCTATAATTTTATAACCTGAATATTTTTATTGAAGATCTTGCATTTACCCCATTTAGACTAATTTTCTAACTTACAGTGGGCGTTCCACCAGTTGTTGAACCTCTCCAGTTCTTTAGAGAATTCTGGTAGTACTTCTTGTGTGGAAGAATACACGAGACGTCCATTTTTAAATTTGTGATTAGAGGAAAACAGTTTGGTATGCTCTCCACTACCAAACTGTTCAATGTAGAATGCCAAATCGACTTCGGGGCATTCCCCATTCTGGCTCTTGTCTTTCATCTTCTCTTGATAATCCGGGACCACATGAAGAAGTCCTTTTTCATGCAAAACGTCAAAAGGATTACCGCATACCCTAGTGAGAGAACACACTTCTTTCCTATCAAGACTTGGTGCCGATACATCTTCCATAACCTTATTAAAAATTAAAAACAAATACACTAATTAAAGATAAGAAAAGAAAAGAAAATCTGAAAGCTTTCAGATTTTTACATTACGCCCAAAGGGACGTTCTTTTAACGTTTTGTGTGTTATCTTTATTTATTAAATATAATGTTCTTCGCAATTAAACCATAAAATTTAATTCAACAGCAACATCGCAAAATAATTTTAAAATGAGCATATCTTTAGGATTTCCGATACACAGTCTCGCCGCGCTGGAGATAATGGCTTCTTCATTTTCCTTTTCCTCACCCTTAACATCGACAGAAATCTCCTTCAATAATCTTTCTTTCTTTAATTCTCTTCCATTTGCAACTTTCGTTTTAAGAGGTGTTCCTATATAGAAAAAACTAAGTAACAAGTTCTATTCTAGTTTTAGCTTAAGTGGCCAAGTGGGTAAGACACGCACTTTCTCTTGTACGGTTCATGGTGAGTTCGTAGGCTATGTTTGGATTTTCCCACGTACTTGAATATGAAACAGTTCCTTTAGAATAACCTCCACGAAAGCATCCTCCCTAAAGCTGATAGTCCTGCGTGCATTATTATAAACGATTGATCAAAGAATCAGTCTTTAACGTATTCATTTCTTTTACCAGTCAAATTAATTTGCATTACAAGGAAAGCTTATTACAAGAAACCTGTCTTTTTGAAAAGAAGGGGCGTCTTTTAACGTTATGTGTGTTACCTTTATTTATTAAAAATCATGCTGTTCGCACTTAAAACATAAAATTCAATTCAACAGCAATATCGCAAAATAATTTTAAAATGAACATATCTTTAGGATTTCCAATACATAGTCTCGCGCGCTGGAGATAATTTTTTTTCCCTTCTGTACAGTGTTCCAGTTGCTAACTTGGAAATCGTAGAGTTTGTTAATCAAACACTCGTGAATGCTTTACAAAATATGACATCGATAATAAAACAAATTCCAAATTTGGGCTTCCAGATGTCCATATTTGGGTGGAGACGTACGTTATTCGAAATTCGATGGCTTTAGGTACCGTTGTTTTATCACAGTGCGAGAAAGATACATACATTTAAGCAGGTTCCTCATTATTTAATTTCTTTAAAGATAATACAGGGCTCTAATATTGGGTGGCAACAATTTTAAAAGTGATCCGACATTTATAATGAACCGACGCAAAATACCAAAATGAAATTAATAGCCCTTCCGGGGATATTGCTTCTTTGTGCTAAATAAAAGTGGCTTTAACAAATACTTTTTACAAAATCGTTTTCCGACTTTTTTAAAAAAAATAAAGAAGGGCCGAAAAAAATCTCGGTAAGGTTGCTGGAAGGAAAGTAACATATGTATACAAATCAGAGTAAAAGTAAATCTTTTACCTTTTCGACAAAGTCGACAAATCGCCTTGGCTTGCGAGTTTCTTTAAAAGATCGTTTGCAGTTATGTTTCTTATCCATTTTAAGAGAAAATTACAGATATCTACGGGTACTGTGAAAGCTTTTTTAGTAAATTATGAAAATTATGATATTACGAAGGGTTTTTTATTCAGGTAATGAAACGATGCTAGTTATTTGCGAATAAAAACTTTGTATTTAACAAAATTAGAAAATCCATTGTTGTGAAGTTAAAAACTCTGAAAAATGGTAAGTAACACAAGAAACCTAACAATGCTGTTTTGAAATTGTTAAAATGGAAACCATTTTCAGTGCTTTCAATATGAACTGTAAACTCCTATTGTTGCTTAACAAAAAATTACCAGGTCCATAAATCTGAGACGTAATAAAAACTTTCTAAAAAACAAAATTTATTTTTCTACACCATTTCTTTGTATAATTAGGTTATTTTTGAAACAGGACATAAGAAAAATATGCAATGTCCTCGTCGGGACTCGAACCTGGACCTCTCGAATACGCTCCGAGTGTGCTACCGTTACACCACGAAGGCATGCAGAAAGGAGGGAGAAAATATCTTATATCATATGCTACAAATTTGTAAATGCAACTGTTTTAAAAACAAAAGAAAACGTAGACGTTATGCGTCTGCGTACGTGATCCTTGTAAAAGATGAATGCCTTCTCGTTGCCCCGTTTCTCCCACCTTGTGAGTGGATGGTTACTCAATCAAAACATATAACTTTTATCATTACAAATCAGAATTATGATACAAAAATAAATATTTAATACTTCAGTCACATTACTCGAAAACAAAATTAATGGTGAAGAATAATAATAGAAATAATACAGTACAAGAAAATAAATTTGGAATAACTCAAATACAAATCGATTACATTATTTTGTGGTTACGCAACTCTGCCGCTACTGGTTGGTGAAAGGAATTTGATCGTCTTGAACATTATCTATTAAATTATCCAGTTCCAGCGTCTACACAATCACTGTAGTCGTCTCAAGAACTCAGAATTACTGGTTTTTACAAGAGCAACTCTTATGTTGGCATCTCTACCAAGGATCACCCGAATAACGCGTGCTAAATTCCAATATAGACGGGTTTTATTTTGATCCTCCAGCAAGACAATTTCTCCTACAGAGTGATGTTTATTTTTGTAATTTCTGACAGACTGCTGCCTTAACTTCCCTAGATACTCAGAGCGAAATCTCATTCTCAACAGTTTTCTCATTCTATGGAGATACTTCGCTCTTCTACTCAATTTTTCTTTGTCCACACTATCAATATCAGGTACACTCGACTGTGGAGTTTCATGCAGAAATTTTTCCGGATTGTAAAGGCAAGGGATCTTCAATCTCGTCAGACGCGTAAATAAGTGGTCTTGAATGGACAACTCTTTCTCATTCGCACAAGACTGTGAGTAATTCCTCATAATCTAGAGAAGCACGGCGTATAATTTTTCTTGATATCTGTTTTACAATTTGAATTAAACGCTCCCACCATCCGCCCCACTAAGCTGCGGAAGGAGGATTGAACCGTGGCCTTCGAGATAACTAATCTCGAAGGCCACGATTGAACTTCCATTGTATCTTTTTTTCTGCAATATAGAGCAGAGACAGTCCTAGTCGACCGTTTGCAAAACTCTCTCTGCACCCATAAAATTTCTCCCATTGTCAGAATATATGGTGGAGGCCATGCATAAGTCGCTACCCTGGAGGTTAAATCTCTTGAGATAGGCAGGGAATCTTCCGTGATTTGTGATAATCTGATTAGTATCAATATTATTTATAAGATTCCTTTTTCTATTAATTTTTAATATTTTTAAATAATTTGAATTTCTTTCGGGAGACTCCCATTGCCCTTTCCTTGTTTTCCATATATCTTCTTTCATACGTTTCAGTATGACTTTCCTTGAGTCCAATACATTCTCTATTAAATGACTATCCCCTAGGGCAGCTTCTTTGGCCAGCAGATCCGCTCTCTCATTACCTTCGATACCAGCATGAGCTCTCACCCAATGTAATTTTATACTATGTTTCTTTATAATTTCAAAATATATACCCTTAATCTCTTCAATGAGAGCATTCTTAGGCTCAGAACTTTGGAGGCTTTGTAACACCGATAATGCATCTGAAAATAAATTTATCCACTGTCCTCTTGCTAAAGTATCTTTAATCCATAATAGTGCCTATCTAATTGCAGTAACTTCGGCTTGGTACACAGAATTATTTTCAGTTAATTTAACTTCCAGATTATCTACTCCACCTCTGAAATTCCTCTTCCAGAAAATAGAATGTATTTTCCAACCTTTCCAAATAGTTGTTATATACTACAACAGATATATCATCTGCATAGCACACGAATTTTAGGTTCTCCATATTATTTTAAATCTTATTAACAATGTGGCTCCAGAACAGGGTGCGCTACAAGAGCCCTGAGGGCAACCCTTCTTGATTCTTTAAAACAGTTCAACTTGCTCATTCTTATTCTTAAAAATAGTGATTCTGTTCTGCAAGTAGTTCTTCACAGTATCAAATAGCTGTCTAGGAATATCAATCGATTTCAAAACAGTCAGTAGGGAAGACCAAAGAATTGAATCGAATGCCCTCGAACGTCGATGGCAATCGGGGCTACATGGCTTATTTGCCTTGTATTTCTAATATATTGTATCATAGTATAAAGTGCCAAATCTGATTATCTTCCTTGTCTAAAACCAAACTTAATTTCTCTAGTGAAATGTATTTCGTTCAGCCTTTAATGAACTCTATTAGTAATTAATTTGTCCAACACTTTTCCATGCGTTTTCAATAAGCAGATTGGTCGGGTACCTCCATTAGATTTCTGCAACAAAAAAAAGTCTTCCGATTTTCCAAGAATATGGGAATACGCATAATGATAAGCATTTATTATACAGGATAACATAAAAGGAAATAAATTCTCCAAATAATTCCTTCAACAGCCAAACCCTAATGCCATCTAGTCCGGGGGGGGCAGATCAAACTGTTTACGACATTCAAAATCTCTTCACATGTGAACGGTTTTTCTCTATCATTAGTCTTGTCCATCACAATTTCTTCAATATTATCGCCGACATCATCATCATTCAAACCAATTGTCTGCTTATTAATTCTTCATATAGATCTTCCGTCGAGACGGCGCCCTCATGCATTTTTTATTTCAGAAAGATGTCATTTTTCGATCTATTCCTAGAGATTCTATAAAACCGAACATAGTATTCTTTATTCTTAACAAAAAAATTATTCTTAAAATCTCTCTTTGTTTTCCTAATACATTTTTTATACAAAGCAAGATTCTTCCTATATAATTTTTCTTTGCTAAAGTCTTTACCGTGATTACCAAATTTAGATAATCGAAATTAATAATGGTAAAATATCTGTATAATGAATTTCAAATTGAGGTAGTCGAAATAATTAATGGTAAAAAATCTTAACCATAATTACCAAATTGAGACGTTCGCTGCGATATTTTTAATTAATTTCTTCCCCTTAAATGTTTTAATGACTAATAATAGCGAATCTTGCTACGGGAATATTGTGACTAATAATAGTAATTTTGCTAGAGCAATAGTGTACCTAATAACAGTAATTTTGCTAGAACGATGGCGTAACTGATAATCGTAATTTTGCTGCAGCATTGTGAGTATATTATCTTCGCGATTGCGAAGATTACTAAATGCATCTTGAATAATCTGAGGCCTTTTTTTAACCATTCGCAAGTAAAAGTTCAGGTTTTTTTAATACACATTATATATATATTTCAATACCTTGTGAAATCACACAAAGAAACACATCATCAACAATCCATTTGGATGAATATCATAGGTCAATTTAAAGATTAAAGATATAAATTACAAAACAGTGCTTTAAAATTTGTAAGAAAATTCTAGTTTATGTCCTTATTACCCATTTCAAAACCTTTTTCACAAGACTTCTGAACAGGAGGGGGGGGATGCAATCAAGCCTGGCTCCATTTGATAATCAGTTAAAAAGTAATTTAAATCTAAATAAATCACCATAAATAGTTTTCTTCACTCTCAGAATTCATCGTATTTCTCGAAGCATCACAATTCTACAATCATATTTTTTTCATACATTCACAGTTGTAAGAGAAGAAAGATATTTTTAAAGTTAATTTTTCTGCAAAAAATTTTAAATTAAAAAGAAAAATTACTGGCAAAACATTTTTATAAAAATGGAAATAAGTCAAATAACATGATTCATTTTTTGTAGTATTTTGCTACCAAAAGAAGCAGCTAACTTAATTTTCCTTCGTAATTTTTATCTTTTTTTATAGGTCAAAAAAATGTTAAATTAGCAACTAAATTATAACGATCAGGTATAAAAAAGCATGGAAATTATGGAAACGCTTCACATTTTATATAAATTTCACTTTCGAAACTTTATTACATTTTAACAAAGATGTTGATGAATCACGATAATGCAATTAAACTAAATAAACTGCATTAAAGACAAAACAAAACTGAACAACAAAACTCGTTTTTTTTTTTTTTTTTTTTTTTTTTTCGAAACACACCAATTTTTATTTCATATAAAAATAAAACAATGGAATTAACTATTTATTTATGAAGGCTCTCAAAAAATAGATAATATTGTCTTATCATTCCAAATTTAAAAAAAAAGAATAGATTATTTGTTATTAGGTTAATCAAGACACATAATCTCTCTCTATTCAACTAAAATTCAGATAAAATTACTCCATTTTTTATAAGTAACAGTAATCTCCGAACATTATGTAAACTGACGTAAAATGATGATCAAGATCCTTTTCTGTTATATTCAAACTAACGACTAAGTTACTGTCTGTCTGCTCGAACAGCCCCGCCACAGTGTCTGGAGGATGCGGTCGCTATAGCAACAGGGATAATATATTTCAAAGATGATTTGCTTTATTATTATTTGTTTTTGACGACTGTTTGCTAAGAGGAAAAGAGTTTATCATTCGTCTTCAAGACACCCCTACGGAAAATGGGTCAAGACTCGTTTCTACGGCAACAGAAAGCTGCAGACTAACTGGCGAGAGATTTTCTTATGATACACAGACTGTACAAGCAATCGCACAATTGAGTGATATATGTAACACTTGCAGAATAATAATTAAAAAAACAAGCTAATTTAGCATAGATTTTATATAAAGCTCTACAGATTTTGAAGGCGATTGTCATAAACCCCGCTTCTACAGCAGAAAAGGAGGAAAGACCTAACATATTCTGGTAAAAATATAGTTTAAAAAGTTAGTAAAAATATTTTCACCATCTGAAGAAACGACGAGGTGAATTTATGTCCATCGCTCATGAAATGTCTAGAATTTTACACAAAGCTTTCTCCTCTTAATTTTATATTCTACACTAGTATGTATCTAGCCAGGTTATAGTAATTGACCCTTAAATACATGCAGTTGCCATTTGGCAACATACAGACATGCAAATCAAATCAGAACACAAATTTAACTTACTGCATAGTGTAACCAATTGGATACATGCTGTTCACTGTTTACGGTGAAAGTTCCAGTGTAAGACTAACGCTGTAACGGCCTTTATTACGAGTTGATGTGTAAGGTGTAGACATCATTTGTGTTTACGAATTTTTGATTTTATGTGTTGTTGTTATTTTGATGTATTCAAATTTTAAAATGATTTGAACAAGTTTATAAGGTACGTATTATTGCGTAAAATTGGTATTACACATTCACCTATCATATTTGTTTTGCATAATGTAGCCGCTAGGCAACTATAATATTATTTAAAAAAATTGGAATAAAAACTTAGTTTAGACATTTTTAGTATTTTTCCTATTTTATTTGATATCAATTCTAATTTATTTTTGACTTGAATTAAAAAATAAAAATAAAAATTCATATGTTTAAGGGTTAATAGCAAGCTGAATTTTACTTGGATAGAAGAAACAACGTTATTATCCTGATAATTGGAGCTTCAGATTATTGGAGTCCTACTAAAATTTACGTTTTAGCAGAATATCCTTTTTTAACAGCAGGAATCGACACTTTCCTGAACTATTACGGAATGTATAAGTATTCGAGGCTTTTTAAATTCTTGACCACTCTTCGGCTTTCAATGTCTTCAGGTCTTCTTTCAGTTGTGACAGAGCTTCGGCGGTCAGTGGAACAAGGGGCAGGCGAGGAGCACCGACATCCAAAGGACCCACCAGATTCATAGCAGCCTTAAAGCACGCAATGCCCTGACCTGAAAAAAAAAAGTGTAACATTGTAAAATTTTAATTCTTAAGCAATTATATTTAAGATCTTAAGCATTCTTAAATTAAACACAACTACCTCAGAAATGATTTATCGCTAAACCAGAAAGCACAGTTAAAATCCTATCAATTAAAAGAAAACTTGCCAAAGACAGTTTTAAAACATTTTTATGTTCAAAGATAATTGCGCTATAAACTATTAGGTACAATATCTACATAAAATTTTAAATGCATTTAATTTGCAATACACTGAATCGGTCATTTTTATTGAACATTCAATCAATGAAAGGTATTTCCGACGCCGGATATTACACCGTTTGTCGAAATTAAAGGACAATCTGAAAACGATCCGCCCACTGATAAAAGTTTTCAACCACTGTCCAAAAGTGTCATTATTTACGTTAATTATCTGGAATTAAATTGGATTCTTCGCATAATTTAGCTTATAAAATATGCAAATGTGTTGCGCAATGGACACATGTTGGAATTCAAATTGTTAGTGCTGTTTAATGTGGTTTCTCAGAGAAACCAACATTCATTAGCTGCCTCAAAAGCATCATTTAAGTGAATGGCAAAACTGGCGATTGTCTGAGTGACTCGAGAAGGAGAGGCAAGTACAAATGGAGGCCGTTCCCAAGAGCTGATTATGCCTCAAAGTGACAGATGAACAACTTAAAATCGCTTTTTGAGTATTTTTTCAATTAGTCATCGGCAGCTATAGTCAAGGGCATAGCTGCCTATGACTAATCAACGGCAGCTATGAGAAACAACAGCATCTAAAGATCGTTTTCTGTTACTGGCTTGAATAAGCCGTGAACGGCTACAAGAGAGCTGATTTTAGACCTCAGGATGCCACAGGAACTTGAATCAGACCTGCACAAAAGCTTCATGTAGTTTGCTATATCCAACTCACTTCTACCAAAGCTACCTCCATTTAAATTGGTTCAATGAAGCCAAGAAAAATGGGACCGTCTACGATTTACAAAAGAGCGCGGACAGAGCCTGAACTTTGATTCTAGGTATACTTTGACAGAACGAGAAACATGAGCCTTCACACGTTCATAAAAAACCCGTTCCTATGGGAGCGACTTTATCGTTTGGAGTGGAATATTCAAAAATGGCTGCACAGAGCTGCATATCTTTGATGGATGATCTGTAACTGAATGTGGACGAGGTCTTGGAACCCCATGTAAGGCTGTTTAGGGTTGTTGTTGGCTTAGATGTTTCGCTAATGGATGACGATGTGGTTCAATGAAGCCAAGAAGAATGGGACCGTCTACCATTTATAAAAGAGCGCGGACAGAGCCTAAACTTTGATTCTAAGTATGCTTTGACCTTGACAGAACGAGGAATGTGAGCCTTCAGACGTTAGTAAAAAAACCGTTCCTATGGGAGCGATTTCATAGCTTGGAGAGGAATATTCAAAAATGGCCGCACAGAGCTACATATCTTTGATGGATGATCTGAAACCGATCAGCAATATGCGGACGAAATCTTGAAATCCCATGTAAGGCTGTTTAGGGTTGCTGTTGGCTCAGACGTTTCGCTAATGGATGACGATGTGGTTCGCATCGAATATCTGTGATGTCGAAATGCCGGGAGACAGAAAATACCTTTCAAATGAATTGACCACTTTACTTACCACACCTCGTACCTTATTCAGCATATGCGGAACACTTTAGGCCACCAACTATGACGCACCAAATGCAATCTCAGATAGCCCAGGGTTTGAAAAAGGCATTTTCAGAAAAGTTGGATGCAGTTCCTCAAAACTTAATAAATTCTATGAAGTCAAGGTGTCAGGTTTTAATTTATGTCAGAGATGATCTTATAAAAAAAAATTCTGTTGCAAAACAGGGAGTATCATTGTTTCATCATTTTTATATTTTCATTAATTCGACTTTATGTATATTTTGAGATTAATCAACTGGCAAACATATTAAATTATGCTAAATAATGCTTTTAACAAATTGTTTTAAATCATTTAAGTACCAGTCAAGTTTTATTTCTGTCCTCAAAACCTTATTTCTATCCTTTAATTCTGATGAGCAGTGTGACCATGCCAGAGAAACATCTGATATTTAGTTAATGATTTTTCTGAATAAAAAATGGAGTTTGCTTACCGTGTCTAGCCAACGTCTGTACAGCCTTCAAGACACGATTCTGAAATGAAATTTATAAATAATCAAAGAAGAGAAATTGCTAAAATTAATTTTTTTAATTACCGTATTTTCCGACGTATAACGCACATCTATAATTTCAAGCTATATTTTTTTTATTTTTACGTATATTTACCGTATAATGCGCACCTATTTACTTACAAAGAAACCTAAAAGATATATGTGGACTGCTCTTGAGCTCACCGAGTAAATATGCCTGCAAAGAGGTTGGAAGTGTCCAAAAGAATGTTATTGTAGAGTTTCGAGAAAAGAAGGATATAATTTGGAGTCAGAATGCCCTTCCCACCTGAACGAATTCGTGGAATTAGAAGTTAGATTCGTGGAGTGTTTGTCTTTGGTGAAAGATGGAACGAATGATGATGATTATTTGTTTATGGATCAGAGTTACAACGATGGTGAAGATGAAACAGAATTCGATGATGTGCTTGAAGATATAACGGAAGACGAAGATGACGAAATTTTCATGTTATCCGATAATGAAAATTTTTAAGTTAATCTGTTATGCCATTTCTTTAAAAATAACAGCATTTAGGTAAATATTGAAATCTAATTTTTTAATGGTTATTCCTTATTTTTAAATCTATCAATCTATCATTTTTATAACCTGGCGTATAACACGCACCCGTAAATTTCGATCTTATAATTTGGATTGAAAATGCACATTGTACGCCGGAATATACCGTAATTGGTGCAAGTTCATTTCTCAATTTTTCTTTAGATCAAACTTTTAAATTTCTAAATATTAAATTCTTTTCCGAAACAAAACATCTAATTGTCAAACATAAGTAAGTTCATTTGACATTTTAATAAATTAGGGATGTTAGAAAATTTCAGCTCCATTTCAATTTGACCGCTACCTTATTTAGTTATTCCTATATACATAAAAACATTAGACTATATACATTAAAGCTACACGTTTTTTTGTATATGCCAGAGTTTCTAAGTTCTGATGCCAGTCTTGTAGTCATTTCGATTACTATCATTCATACCAAGCATACAAAAAGTTTTTGACACGATGTGTTGTTTGTTCATATAAAAAATGTCTGAATGTTTATATCACTTACAATAGAAACGTCTGTATCATTTATAACGCAATAATATAACGGTTCTAACTTGTGTTTTGTTAAGTTGCGCGGGTAAATTACTTATTTTTCATCCCGCAAATGTTCACGTTGCTTGAGATACAAAATCTTTAATCCGTCTAATCTAATACATGGCCTCTCGAAAACCCTGTCTTCCCAAAGAATAACTGTCCTGTATACGCTTAATATATATTATATACGCTTAATTTATCTTTCAAATTGTAATTGTAGTTATTATCGAGTTAAGTGATTTAAAAGCAATAAATGTATTTCTTAATAACTTAAACAATTATTTTATTTTTAAGAATACAATGAATATTGATGTAGTTAAAAATGTATTTAATTTCTAAAGCCATATATTATGCATCTGATATAAAATCTTTTTCTTCCTCATTCTAAGAGGAGAGAGAGAGAGAATGCAATAAACAAAATTAAATACTAAAAAAATTTCTTTAATTTTTTAAAGGGTTACTTTTCAGTTTTAAATTTAAAAAAATACAGTTTGAAATTAATAAATTTTGAACTTCATATGCCTTCTTAATTTGTAATACAACTTTTTCACTATACGTCTTTATGTTTTCCCCTTCATGCCAACAGCACTTAACAAATTGCGCTACAATGACATATATATACTCAATAAGAAAATAATATAAATAAATGTACGATTAATTCAGTAAATGAAGACAAGCGACTTGCCGGGCCGCTAGCTGTCGTCGGTGCAAGAGAACTTTCGCGAACTGCGATTAATGAAATCCTTTGATGTTCACTTCAAAATCACGGCTTCAAATGCCTACAGAAAGACAAAATATCTGACTATTAATTCCGCGGATTCATTCAGGTCGGAGGTATATTCTATCCCAAATTATTTTCTCCTTTTCTCGAAACCCTAAAATAACATTCTTGTGCACATCTGCATTGAATAACCCGCCCTCTTTGCAGAATTATTTACTCCTCCAAGCATTTCCCCACATACATGTTATTCCCCTTATCGCTAGTCAATTCAGTATACCATTGTTCAAAAGGCCTGCGAAAAATCTTCGAATGAACGACCTCAAAAGAGAACAGCAACGCACATGCATCTTTCTGGTTTCTTCGTAACAAAAGGCATGCGCGTTATACGACGAATATAGTACTTAAAAGTTTTAAAATGTAGTTTGAAATTACCGCTGGGCGTTATACGCCGGAATAGACGTTAATTACAGTTACTCTTGGCGACTATCTCCCTAGGACAACAACCAGTTTTTCTGATAACATAAGTAAACATAGGTGTTAAACATTACCTTTCTAAGATGATACTAAAGTGATTGGCTGCTCGCTGTCACGTGACTTCTATATATTTACCATTGCTTATTTGTCATTTGCTTCTATATATTTACCATTGCTTATTGCACAAAGGGCTGGAAAGTAAACTTCAGGAAGAGTACAAAGCAGGACATGAAAATAGCTATAAAATTGCATGTGAGCGTATCTGCTAAATTTCAAAACAAAGGCCGAAAAATTTATAAGGGAAAATTAGAAAGATGTTCTTATAATAAATAGTCACAGAATGCTGAACACTGGTAGACGAATTATACACAGTCATTGAAAAATTATTAATATTAGCAAATTTATCGTAGGAATTTTTTACCCAGTTCATAATAAACCAGTCTATCTTTTCCAATCCATCTTTAGCCTTAGTCTTTACGGAAATTATGTTTTAGATTTCTTGTTTCCTCAATAGATGGCGCCAACAGCTTATTTTCTTTCCATATTCTATCTCTCATCTGCGGATTTATCCTTCGGCTTCTAATTGCAGTCGCTTTTTATCATCCCAAACTTCGATTATGCCATAACATCGACGCTCCTGCACATATAAATTGCTTGTCAGATATGCCTGCAAAAAGTTACTAACATCAACAGTCGAAAAAGAAGAAAACTTCGATAGGGATAGGACCCTTCAGTCCGGGAGCCCTTGAAAAAGAACGAAACGTTCACGGATGATACCAGCTGAAAAAAAAATGGTTCCGTATTGAAACCATCGAAACTATTTCTTTTAATAGTTTCGATATATTATTCAATATATTCTTCTATAGTCTTCTATAGTTCTTCAGTTCTTCTAGAGTTAAATTTCCCACTAATCAAAACGATTTATAGAAACGTGAGGTACTGACAGTGCAACAGGCAGCTGATCTTTAGAATATGGTAACTGGTAGTTTGGCGACATTTTGGAGGCGATAAAGGTTACTGCCTGGGACTTTGGTAATAATGTGAGCAGTACTCAGTTCCGATTACGCATTATTTTGTGTGAGGGAAATGAGAGATCATGGGATATGTCATGTGGTATTAATGGACGAATTACGGTTCTTTAATCGGAAAAGGGGGGAATTTGGAAAAATATCTGTGGCTGTATATTATTTTGTATTAAGCTTCATTGTGTGTTGTGTGAAGTAGGGTTGAATAATTTTGGGATTGTATGGGGCTGTCTAAAGTGAATTCTAGATGTGATAAAGAGAATTTTGCTTTTTATTTAGCGGAGGAAGTGTGGAGGAAAAATTCGCAGAAAAAATCGTTCAATAATTTTATTGAATCCATAATAAACGTGTATCCACCATGTAAGCAAGATTCTGAAGAAGATTAGGTAAGTTAGTATTTTTAATTATTTGAGGATATTATTTTTATGCATTGTTCTAAATGTAAGGTGGAAGTAAAGTAATTTGGTATTATTGGGAAAATTGTTATTAGCAATGATTTAGTTTAAAGTAATTAGGATTGTAAGCTAATTTTTATTAATTTAATGTATGTGCTTATTTATATTTTAAGTAGTGTTTTTGAATTTAATTATATTTTAATTAAATGATAGTTATTTTGTGAATTTTATGTTTGTAGGAATTTGGTATACGTTTTAGTTGAAGTAAACGTGCATGGAAATAATTTAAATATTTGAGACTAAGTATTTGTAATGTTTGCGGTATGAATTCGTTGGTGACGTTTATAATATAATAGATAATTTAGAGGTAAAAGTTTTTGGATATTTTATTTATTTTATACGTGGAAATTTTCATATATGAAAGGGTATATACTTTTTCGTTATTAGGTAATTTCATATATGTTCTTTTTAACGGGTTTAAAGATTCAGAAAATTGTCATGCATTTTCGTGAAATTTTTCTAATTTATGAGAAAAAAGCAGTGTACATGGATATGGTGAAGAGTGTGTGCAATGCCATTTTTGTGCAATTCTGGGATTTTATTTTTAAGTAAAAATAAGTCGACGTGTACATGGTTTAGTCATATTTTAATTAAATGATAATGATTTTGTGAATTTTATGTTTGTAGGAATTTGGTATACGTTTTAGTTGAAGTAAACGTGCATGGAAATAATTTAAATATTTGACACTAAGTATTTGTAATGCTTGCGGTATGAATTCGTTGGTGACGTTTATAATATAATAGATGATTTAAAGGTAAAAGTTTTTGGATATTTTATTTATTTTATACGTGGAAATTTTCATATTTGGAAAGGGTATATACTTTTTCGCGATCAGGTAATTTCATATATGTTCTTTTTACCGGGTTTAAAGATTCAGAAAATTGTCATGTATTTTCGTGA
Source organism: Stegodyphus dumicola (assembly GCF_044657685.1). Taxonomy (NCBI): domain Eukaryota; kingdom Metazoa; phylum Arthropoda; class Arachnida; order Araneae; family Eresidae; genus Stegodyphus; species Stegodyphus dumicola. The sequence goes on along the minus strand of NC_140773.1, from coordinate 221,287,617 downwards.
AATTGTTCTAATTTATGAGAAAAAAGTAGTGTACATGGATGTAGTGAAGAGTGTGCACAATGCCATTTTTGTGTAATTCTGGGATGTTTTTTTAAGTAAAAATAAGTTGACGTGTACATGGTTTATGTGTATGTGTTATTTTGAAAAACGCGTAAGGAGTATGGTATTGTGCACTTTATCCCAATTTTGCAGTGAATATTTGTCATGATTAAGCAGTTTTGTTAGATGAAATTTCTAGCATAAGTGTAATTCGGCTAGTAGATTGTTGGAATAAGTGTTCAGTAGATAAAAAGAAAAGAAACATGTCTTTACTTCGTGAAGACAAAATGGCGGCGGGAAAAAAAAATAGAGGGTTGCTGTAGGAGAGTTGGTCGCCAAATTTTCGCCAAAAAATCGCCAAGTTATCATAATCTAAAGATCAACCCAACAGGCACATCGAAACACGTGTAAAGATTTGAGTTAAATCAACAGGCCGAATAACGATTATTGGTGAAGTTAAACAACAAGAATCAGCGTAATGTTTGTAAACTGTGCAAGACTAGTTTCCATAGTTTAAGTACAGAACCAGTCCATCTTTATCCTTAAGATTTAAGGAAATTATGTTTTAGTTTTCTTATTTCGTCAATAGATGCTTAATTTCTTTTCAGTCATTTTTATCTTACCACCACATTCTGCGTCGTTTTCCAAAGACTTGCATAAGAATAATTAGATCAATACCCGCCAGAGGTATCGTATCTCAACCGATTCTGCTGTTAGCGAATGAAATTCAAATCAGCTCGAACTTTCTTTAGTTTTTTTTTTGGACCTTAATTTTTTGGCTGATTTCCACTTCAAAAATTATCTCTTTATGTTTCTCTAACTTAGATACTAATCTAAGTTGCACAAAAGCGCTTTTTTTTTTTTTTTTTTTTTTCCAGCCAAAGGCCTGAGAGCTCACCACAGTGCCGTTCCTAGGCCATTGTCTGCCCGCGTACTTTCCTAAAATTGCCGCCCCAAATTTTAAAAAAATATATCGGTGATTAATAAAATGTTTATTTCATACTATGTACTTACATATGACAAATTATATAAAAAGTAATATGACATATATGACAAGTTCTTAACATGAATTTAAAATATTTAGGCGTGGTATCGCGATGAGAGTCCGGCCGCCCCTCATTTTCGCCGACCGCTTACTTTTACGCGCTGCATCCCTGCTAGGAACGCCCCTGGCTCACCACCAAATACTGGTCAAAACACCAGAAGTTGATGCCTCAAGAACCGACCAACTATTTCTGATCTTTTTCTAGCAGCTGAAGAAAATGCTTCCGCATTTAAACTACCGAAGCTAGTCTTGCAAAATTAACAAACATTACGCTGAGTCTTGTTTTTTAACTTTTTCAACAGATGTAAAGATATTATAAAAAGTGTGATGTACATAAATGTGACGATGCTGATATGCAAGACCGTGATGAAGACCGCGTAAGAAGATATTAGCAGAAAGAACGATTAGACAGCGTTAAAATATGCAGCATCTGCAAAACTTAAATGGCGGAAGGAAACTGAAAAGTTACCTGTATTTCTCTGGCGCCTTTGATGTCTCCTTTCTTGAAAGCATCGAGAACACGCAAGGAAATGGGTGCCATGAAGTTGTAACTCGCTCCAACGGCTGCAGTTACTCCACAAGCAAGGCAAGGCAGCAACACCTGAAGCGAACCGAAACAAGACATAAAGTCACTGTTTATGTATAATGAGAAACACACATTTTTACGCTTAAAATCATTGTGCTTTAACGTCGCCTAACCCAGGAATTTGTAAATTGGTTTTCATCTACCAGCAAACCTGAAACAGATATAAAAACTCTTTTGAATGAGTTTTTAGTTTCCCATTTTATGCAAATGAGTTAGAAGGAGTATTTAAGAAAGGTTTAGCTTACATTTTACTGCATACTTATGTTTATCGTATTTATAATCCCATATCACGTGAATTTCCGTTTTTGACATTCACGACGACGGTGCCCACCTGTTGAATATTACACATGTTTTCTCTTACCAGCTACTTCTACGAATTGCTTTTGAAGATTTATTTACCCTGCAATGACTTTCATTTTTATTTTATGCTATTAATGGTAAAATTCATATTTTTGCCAGAATTTTACGCAGCCAACCAGATGCTCTCATCGACCCACGTGACAACTGGTCACACCCCCTCCAGCACCTACTATCCTGTCTACGGTTGCTTCGTTGTTAAATATACTGCGCTCGGCCGTATTGTACGTGCCTGTTGATAATCGCCGGCTAAGTCGTAGAAAGTTTATAGTAGAAAGTAGAAAGTTTATGGTATAAAAAGGGTCGGTTCTCGCACCTAACGACATTTTCTACCGTGGATTGCCGAGAAGAGGGCTAATTATACGAACCACGAAATTTCCAGGTCGATGGCTTGGTCGAGGGGGTCCCATAGCTTGGCCACTAAGATCAATCACCACGTCTGTCGTGTCTGGAGTTTCTTCCGTGGGGCCGCATGAAAAGCCTAATCTGAAATGACCCCATTGAAACCAACACCTAGTCTCAAGAATCGTCATTGTTGCCGGCGACACTCGGAAAATGTGTGCTGTGTTCGCAAATATGCGTCAGTCCCTATCCCGCAGATGTGAACCCTGCATTACAGTTGGAAAACCTCTTCAGCAATTTCTTTGAGTCTGTAAATTAATTACATTCTTGTTAATAAAATGTTTTTTGAAGTATCTCTTCTCATTCTCATGTTAATTCTTTAAGTCTCTCATGTTATTCTTGAAAAACTACCAATTAACTTCTCACCTCTTGCGTTCCGACCATATAGTCTATGACGAATATTGTTCATTTAACTGCAGTCTATCATCCCATAACGTTTTGCCCACTTTTTCAGATTTACCTGTATAAGTGCTTTTGTTTTGTCGCCCAGACGATATAGTGGGTAGGGGAGCCTACTCCGGTACTAAAGGGCCTGGGTTCGAATCCCGGAGAAGACATGGATGTTTGTAAATGTATAGTGTCGATGCGGAATGGTGGCAGACTAAATATGCGGCGAGCCGAAAGTCTTCCCGTATGGATTGGTGAAAGTGAAGAGGGGTGGGAGACCCCGGATCCACCCGGTGTGCTCTTCCTCAAATTTCGGGGTGGAAAATAGAAATCGAATCTCTCTTCGGAGTAGGCTTTGGTAACCATTGTTCCATGTAATATGGACAAGCCAACAACAACATAAGCGCTTTTTTTGTATTTGTATTATTTACCAACAAAAAATTGTTATTGATACATTGACCAAAAATTGGTACCATTGGTAAATCGGTACATTGACCAACTAGGTATCACTTTTTTATGATTTGCTACTTACTACTTTTACAATTACCAACAAAAAATATAGCTGGGAAAATATTTATTTTTACATCTTTATTTTTATATTTAATATGCGGGGCCGTGAAAAAATCTCGATGATAAAAAAGGCTATTAATGGAAAAAGTTTAAGAATCGCTGATTTACACGATTAAAAATATAAAATATAAATAAATGACCTTCCGTTTAATTTGACTTCTAAAGGGAACCAAACAATTGGGTTTCCCATATAGAAGCGGTTAAATTTCTAAACATAAATAAGCGAATCTCACCTCATCGAATCCAGAAAGAAGTTTAAACGGCTTTTCCGTAAACGTGTGGCACTTGAGCAGATCTCTGACGTCAGTGGAAGTGAATTTTGCTCCACAGAAAGTCGGGATGGCAGCTCGGGCTTTAGGCAGAAACTCTGCCAGTACGACTGCAATGAAGACATTGTGCATAGCTTGAGTATAGAAATGTGTATAGCATTGTGTATAGAAAATGTGTATAGCTTAGTCTTCCCATTTTTATAGCTACATATGTTACGCCACGTTACTCTGACGAGGCATTTATAATCTTGCACAATTTAGCAATAGTTACCATTTCCGGAAGAATTATATCACGCGGTTACCATCCATGGGATCTGGAAAACTACTAGTTTTTAGAATTCTTACAGCCGCTGCGGTATAAGATCTTCCATTTATCTTCCAAGTTAAAATATTGCGTTGCTGAGTAACGCCTTCGCTGGGGATCTAACCACGGATCTCTGGAATACGCGCCCAGCATGCAGACCACTACGCCACAAAGGCATGTCAAGAAGGCGGGAGAAATACCTTATATACGCCCTCTTTTAAAGGGCGACTGGGGCTTTTAGGGGAACAAGTCACCAAATCCTGGGTGTGGAGAATCATCATCCACAACCCTTTTAGTTCGGCTGCCATTGTAGAGATATTAGGTATTTCTTTATCAGAAGTAACGAAAAATGAGCAACGCCTTCGCCGGGAATCAAATCAAGGAGCTCTGAAATAAGCGCCCAGCGTGCAAACCACCACACCACGAAGGCATGCCAAGAAGACGGGAGAAATACCTTATAGCTCTTCCAAATCTGTTAAGAGAATCTATTCTCCTCAAGAAGAGAGACCGATTTGTTTTAGTTTTTACAGTTTTAAACAAAATTTACGCCAGTCTACGGTTACATTACTGCCCAGTTTTAAATTTAACTTGACGTGTAATTTATTAATCCTAATTAGATATAGTACTACTCTGTTTTATCTTTTGTATTATTATTATTATTTTGTATTTCACATAATCATAATTCTTCAGGGAAGGTTCTTGGTATCGCAGAACATCACAAAATAAACTTTTACATAATCATTCCTTATAATTAAATGTAATGCACATAAATATTTATGACACTGATTTCTATACTGATAAATTATAATTTAACATCATAAATAATACGATTAAGATTTTCAGAATTTATGGTTTCACCGTTATGATCTTTCATTTACAATTCCTGATTTTACCAAACTGGAAGCCTCGCAATACTTCTAAACAAACATATCCATCAATAGGGCTGTCCTCTTGAGCTAACCAGTGTGTTCTATGCACTGGTGACCCAGGGTGCCTATGCAGTTACTTGAAAAGGCCTCCGTTCCTTGCATTAAGGTAACTGGCCTTTGAGAACTGCATTAATACATTCCATAATAAAAAAAATATAATAATAATAATAATAATAATAATAATAATATAAAAAAATTACAAACACTCATAAAATGAGAGCCTCCAACATTATCTTACTTGAAGAGGGTGAAGGGAACAACTGTACAGAGGTAATTACAGGCCTCTGTTGAAGGAACCAGTACACCCTCATCATACTATACTTAACACCAAAATATATTTCACCGAAAAATATTTACACAAATATAAGTCGATCAATACTAAACTCAATTTTAACTGACACTGAACAAGAGACCCAGATAACTGATAAGTTCCGGACATTTGAAGTTCTGCATCCATTTTATTATTCAGATCAAGAAGAAAAAAATCTCTACATATAATAAAAGAAAGTCTGTCTATGTGTCTGTCAGTGTGTCTTTCGTTCGCGTTGCGCGTAAGCTAATAGACGCGCGGCTACGAAATTTGGTACATAGGTGCATCTAGACATGAGCCAGTGCACCTCGAAGCGATTTTTTTCGAAATTCGAATTCGAATTTTTTTTATTTTATATTTTGTGACGAAATCGCGTCATTTTGAGACGTAATGGGCTATAGGAAAGCGAGATTTTACTCTACACACTCCATTTTCACATCGTCATGAAACTTAGGCACTTAGCTATTTTACGAACTTAAAATAAATTTCGTGTTTCAATAAATCGATTAAATACGAATTTATTTAACAAAGGGAGCTTAACACCTTTTCAACGGGATTTTTTCTAAAAAGTTTATTTTTAAAAATGTATAGCTTATTTTTCTTTGATTTTTGGACACGTTAAACTTTTATCCTTGCGACTGCTTTTATAAAAAGAATTTTGGAAAAATGATAATATTTTGTATTTTTAAAAAAATTTTTAAATGAAGCTTCCAAGTACACTTCTCACATCTCACATCTTTAAAAATGTGATTTTGGCAACCATTTTCCAGTCTTACTGCTGTTCATAGATTTTTGATGAAATCGCATCATTTTTGAAGAGTTTCATTCTTTTAGAAATATGGGTTTAGCAACAATTTTTCATCGTATTTCTTATGTCACTGTTTTTAAGAGATTGGCATATTTCGTTGTCATTTATATATATATATATATGCCATAATAAAAGCACAAGGAAAAGACGGAACACTGTAGATGCGTGATTAGATCCATATTGAAGAAGAATTTTGATTGCGTAGTATTTAAAGAACTTGGCAGTCGAGGCATTTTTAATTCCATTTTTATTTCCAATTCATATTTGTGGCCACAATCACTTGGCACTCTAGTCGTGCCTTTCCACAGAAGATTTACATTTTTGATATTGTTGGGATAGAAAGCAAGCCAGCGAAATTACATCTTAGCAGAGTAGAGAGCAAAAGCTGAAGTGCGTACTTATGCAAGATGGAGGCACGCGAAGAGAAAAGTTTTGGTTTACAATTCGGTGATTGGTCGTCAAGAGGCATCTGGTATTAACGGTTACATAAGATCGCATGATTAATTTGAATGACGCAATGCAGATAAGTTATTACGATTTTAGAATAGAGAGGAAGAATTAATGTTTCTAGTTATATTATAACTCTGATTCATACATTTTTATCTTATATATATATATATATATATATAAAATGTTGTATGAACTTAAATCCATTTAGTGCGAATATAAATATATATATATATATATATATATAATACATTTTTATTGATTTTTGCTTGATAAAGATGTTCTTCAGAATAAAATTCTGCGCGGAATTTTATGTTTTTTGAGTTGCTTTCATGTTATTTTTTGCTTATTTCACTGTTTGTAAGATATTGAAAAGTTTTGCATGATTTTTGTTTCTTCAACGGAAAGTTGGTTAATTTTTTTATTAGGATAAATAATATTTGTATTAAGGGATATAGCTTATTTCATTGTAATTTTTTTCTCTTGAAAATATAAGATAAAATATCATTAATTATACTTTGCTTTTCAGAATTTTTTGTTTTTTGTATTCTTTTGTGTTATTTATTGCTCATTTCACTGTCTTTAAGATATTGAAAAGTTTTGAATGATTTTTTTTAGGAAACAAAGTCCTTAACCTCCTTTATACCATTTGAGTTCTTAAGATTTTGCAAAGGTAGATGATTAATTTATTTATTAGGATAATTAATATTTGTATTAAGGGATATTGCTTATTTCATTGTAATTTTGTTATACGCAATAACTTTTTTTTTATGAAGTTGTTCTGCAGAGTAAAATTCTAAGCAGTTTTTAAATTTAACGTTTGGTGTTCCCTTCAGCCATTTTTCCGGTACATTTAAAAGCCAGACGAAGGCTAGCAGCGAAGCTGCTAGTTAACAATACAAAAAGTACACTAACAAATATAAATTTTACTTGGCCACAGATAAAAAGCAATCCGGATAAATAATGTTTCAGGCCTATTTGGTTTTCGGTTAACCAGAAATCTGTGGAATAAGATTTAGTGGTAAAAATATAAAAATAGCCAGAATATAATACTTACTCTCGACTCCCGAATAAGAGGGAATGTGGTACAGCATCAGAGGCAAAGATGGCGCAGCATCCGCTATACCCTTGAAGTATGCCACCAGATGCTCTGAAAATAGACGTGATTAAAATAATAGTAATGCCAATAATAGTAATCCTCATAATAAAATAGATTCTGGAAAATCATAAATTTTATCGAATCCGAATCGTAAAAGGTTCTCAAAACTCTCGAAGTGTTTGTCTCAAAATAAGAAAAATAACTGCTCTTTTAAGTACAGCGGGCATAGTTGAAAAATCTTTGGACGAAGGCTCGAGTACCAAAGAAGACGCCTTCGGAACTATCTAGTTTGAAATGTTACAGCGTCGTTTCGGCATGGGGGCACTTAAGAGTTCGTAAAGCCAGAGGCTGGTAGTAGGAGAAGTGGAGAAACAAGACCCTTGGATTCCCGATCCAAATTAGGATGAAGCTGGACAGGTGGCAAATGATGGAGGACGATGACAATTGATAGCTAACATTAATGAACAGTAAACAGGATTGTCCCGTGCCCACCACTATCTCTTAGAGGAGGCCACGAAACCTCTTAATGACACGAAACGCCTCATCGCAAATTCATTAATATTATTTGGTTACATTGCCAAGCAAGGACTGTTAATTGAATTACGTTTGGTGATGGGAAGGGCAGCCAGATGACGCTAACCTGAAACTTTAACTGAAATTATACATACGTGGGCACCAACACTTATAAGTACACAACATTTAAGCATATAAATCACGTTTAGACGCATAAAATGCATATAAAGGAATACAAGTATTCAAGCGCTTTTATATCATCAATGACAGGGACTCTCTTCTTGTTTGCCTTGATGAATTCGTGGTCCTGAGTGAGATCTTCTCGGATCGGGAAGAAAAGTAATAACAACATAAAAGAACTTTTACTTCATTATAAATGTTCTCAATTAAGGAAAAGCCGCCCAACCGGGATAGAGGTTAGCGACGCTGATTGCCGTTCCGAAGGACCTGGTTCGGAACCCGGAGAAGACGTCGATATTTGTAAATGTATAGCGTCTGTGGACATTTGGCACTCTAAATATGCGGCGAGCCGAATGTCCTCTCGAAAGGTTGGTGGTAGGAGAAGAGGGGTGGGAGAGCCTTTGACGCGTCCCTCCGGGGTGCTGTCTATCAAAATTAGGGGCGAAAGTGAGAAAAGTCGTACAGTCACCCGTATGGTGCTCGAGGCTCTTGCCAATGACAGACGTAGTCTTGCTCTACTTGCCCTGATGTATTTTGTGGCCTTGTTTTGATGTTTCTGTCAGACGAGTGAGATAAGTCACAACAGCAACAACAACAGGACAAAAAGCCAAAATTTTAAATCTGCGTATAATAAAAAACAACTTTATGAACAGTTTTTTTTTAATACGCCTATAATGACGAAGATGCGAGTGAAATTCAGTAAAGGAAAATTACAGTTAAAAATTTTGAATCTTGAGGTTCCATTTTCTTAACATAGCTTGACGAAATACATTAATGGAAAACGAAATCCGAACACCAAGAAGAAATCAGTTTAGCAGAGGAATGAAATTCAGAATTCAGAAAGAATCCAAGTAAAATATTTATTTGATTAATGTTTCATTGTTTCGGGTTGCAGAATACGCGACAATAGCCATTTCAGATTTGAAATGGTCGTACATTAATAACCGCTGTAGTCGCCACGATGTTGAATGCAAGCATGCATCATGTGGTACAAGTCCCGTTGGAGTTCCATACCTGTTGCACTTGATCAGTCAAATCAGCAACGGTCCGTGCGGTTAGTAGATGATGCTATATGTTTCGTCCAGTCATGTCCTATCATGTCCATAGTCGATGAGAGAATGATAGGGTGATTTTGCAGGCCAAGGCAACAGAGAGCTGCCTTGGCATTCTTATTGGAAAATGCCGCGTGGAACGAACGGAGACGAACATTCTTATTGGAAAATGCCCCGTGGAATATTGGCCATCAGTTGTTTAATAATAATAAATGGCCATCAGTTGTTTGGCGTAAAACTTTGCTGTCAAGGTATGTGGAATAACAACCAGAATGCTCTTGCTGTCTCAGGAAATTTTTCACCAGGCCATAACTTTTGCTGTAGGTCCAATGTGTTTACGTCGCAGACAGCTTGTTTCCAAGCGCTCGCTCACCTGGCCTCCTTTAAACTAACATACGGTCATCACCGGTACCAAGATAGAAACGATTGTCATCTGAGAACACATCAAATCTCCAATGTGCTCTAGCTTGACACCACCGAAGTCGCAAACGGCGGTGATTTGGAGTTGCTGGTACGGCCCACTCGGAGATGATCCTCGAGTAATTATTTGTTACATTTCGCGGTGTCAGTTTGGTGGCAACAAAACTCAAACGTCCGCTGCTGATGCAGTGCGATGCGATACAGACATGCGGAGAATATGACGATCTGGCACATCTTCAGCCGGACCTCAGCCTTCTTTAAACAGTGCTCTGTCGTGACCACTGCTACCAACACGCACAGAGGATACATTTTTGCCAAATCCTTCTTCAATATCGCGAAAAGAAAATTAACCTTCCCGTAGCCCTATTATATGACCTCGTTCAAACTCTGTAATCTGCTGATATTGTTTTCTTCGTCTTCTTAAAAGCATTCTCGCCTCAAATCTCGCTCTTTACACCCAGTCCAGAAAATAAATAAAAAAAAAAAAAAAAAAAAAACACAAAGTTTATATTACAAATTTAAAGCAAACATGATTTGCTTGTTCATACCAGTTCGTTTTTAATGTTATTCCTCTAGTGGAAAGTATGGATAAACTTCATCATTCAGATGAGCAAATACGCCTCGCCAATTTTGCTTATCTAGCATAATTCCTTGATGCTGTTTCATTTTCCACCAGTATAGTTAACAGTTCAAAATTTTTTACACTTTTCCAGAATCCTATTAAACCAAAGCAGTTAATATAGGATTATTTTAAAACTAAATACTAATATACACAAGATATGAAATGGTAAATTCTCTCCAAAAAATTGAAAGTGTGGCACTCGGAGCCGCCGTGAGATGTTATTGGTGATTGAGGTCTGATGCTCCATGAAGTTAATCCTTCCATAAATTTTTTTAATAAAATAATCAAAACTCAATAAAATTATAGTTCCTAAAGCTTTTCTTCATAATTCAAGATGTAATGTCTCTAAGTATCGTTGCTTTTTCACAGTACGAGAAACATATATACATTTATTTCTTAATTATTTAATTTCTCTAAATATAACGCATGTGTCTAATATTTGGTGGCAACAGTTTGAAAAGTGAAACGCCGTTTTATAGTGAACGATGCAAAATGCCAAAACGAAATAAACTGCCCCTTTAGGCTAATGATAATGACAGAATTTCATATTGACACATTATAAAATTTTGTATATACTATGTCCCCAGCAAAGTATAAAATGTCGCCATTCTATAGAATATCTAGGCATTTTATAGAATGCCTGGCGTTTTTAGTCAAAGTATGAAGTAAGAGACTTTAGAATCCTTGCCAAATTCTATTGGATTAAGCAGCCGCCAACTGACCAGACAGAGATATCGTGACCAAGAATACCTTTATTTCTAAACAAGTTCTTAGAACATAAAATGAACTGAGATCTCGGATATAGCTGTTTTAAAATTCTTGCAGAAGTTCGAAGTCGGTAGAAATTATCCTGTGTCGCACTCATTACAACTGCCAATACATTGCGCGAATTATTATATACTTTCCCTAGGCATTGTATATAATATGGAGATGTGTTTCATTCTTTGCCAGTACCATAGTGTAGAGACATTAGATTATTTCGAAGCAGGAGACATGAAAAATGAGCAATGCCCTCGCCGGGAATCGAACCACGGACCTCTCGAATACACGCCGAGCGTGCTGACACTACACCTCGAAGACATGCCAAGAAGGCGGGAAAAATACCTTATAATATAAAGGTCTTTCTTTCCTTTTAATTTTATTCAAACGATTATCTCCGTTTTTGAATAGTTATTCCTCTTTAAAATTTTGCTCATCTCTATTCATGTCATTTTGCATGTCGAAAGGAACTGGACAAAAAGACACTAACTTTTGGAAAGTAATTTCTCGTTTCATGCAGTTTCTAATTTTATTGAATGCTGAGCATTTACATTCATAACTAGGAAATAGTATGTAGTATTTTTACTGTTTTAATGCTAAATCCCTTCTCAGTAAGTAGACTTTAAATAACACTTATTTAAATGCAAACTTTTTTCTGTTTACTGTGTATATATATATGTGTGTGTATGTACGTGCGGGTGGGTGTAACTACTTCCGTTACGGTGTTGTTTTCATCAGGTGTTTTTTAAATTGCATCAAATTGGATAATTATTGAAAACAATATGATTGCCTAAAACAATGTAGGGCCAACTCTCATTCTTCATGAAATGAAGCCTCGTCATACATTATTAGAATAACTAACTAACTGATTTGTACCTACTCCTGCAACTTAATTCAACTATGGGTGTCTTGCCCGTTAGTTCATATTCTCCTTATCGGGTATGAGGAACAGTTAGACCAAAAGAGTCACACTCATTAACTTACAATACACCGGTTCGAAGCCTTTGCCAACCTACAACCTTAATGGGGAGGCCGTCTACAAACCACGCAGGATTTGGAGATATTTGAACAGTCGTCAATGATAGCTAGTCCATCACGCAACCCACTCGGATAGATGTCAACCCTTTGACTTCTAACGGAAAATATACTATGTCCCACTAAAAGTTTAAAAATGACTGCTGAGTTTAAAAAGTACTTGGAATCTCCTGAATGTTCAGGATCACCTTCCAATAGCTGTAAAGTCAAGACGCCGCTGTGCTCGTTTAACACAAGTGAACATACAGAAAAGAACAAATAGGAGTTGCCCAATGTGTAATGTTGGCTTATGCAAAGAATGCTTTTGACTCTGTGCCATTTCATATAATTACTTGTATCTGTTTCATATAATAAAACATATAATAAAGTTTTCCAGCATAATAGGTGTGCTTACAGTAAGTGAATCGCTGCGTGTGGGATACATGCATCCAACCATTAACTACGACTCGAACATATCTGTCCCAGCTTAGCTAGTCTGTTTAGCTTGAAAACTGTTCGTCAAAAAAATCCCAAATGCTAAATTTACCGTATGTATGACATATTTTGTTCACTTGGCTAAAAAACGGGGTAATTTTTTAAAATTCGTAATCAAAGGGTTAAGTAAGAATATGGCTTGTGTTTTTATTGCTCCAGTGCCGATGCTGCCTAATACAGATCCTAACCAGCACAATAAGCAACCTACGGGGAAGAATAATTAGAACCAAAGTGCTTTCCAAAATAGCTCCGCTCTAATGAATTCGGATAAACAGGATTGTACAGTAAAGCATTTTTGATATAGAGAAAAATTGTGCATTTTATAATACGACAGCAGGCTCCTTGCCTATAGAATAATTCTGAAACTTTAAAAAAGCCATTAAAAGAAAAAAACTTACCATCGGAAGGCGGCTTATAAAAGAGGGGAGGAAGAGATGCGATCCCAGATGCACCCACAGATTCAGCGTGTCGAGCCTGAAATAAACGACATAAAATAAAAAGCCTGAAATAAAGAAAATACCATGCACAGAATATCAATGTTGAAAACCAAAGACTGTTTTTGAATGTATCGACTAATTGCGCGAAGTACAAGATTCTAGTCAGACTCAGAGTTTTAAAAAAGGAGAAAGAGTTTCAGAGATTCCCTCTCTTAGAATTTGACAAAAAATTTTTAAAAATTTAAATATTACAAACATTTAACAAAAATTAAAATAAAACTGCAGTCCGATTTGCATATTAAGATACAACGAAGCACAGTCAATGTACTTCTCATTTCTATTTTTTTCATCGTCGCCCAACCGATATAGTGGTTAGCATCGTATACGAGTCAGTTTCCCTTATAAAGTCTGCAGAATCATTAGGTTACTTTGATGCTGGGAGAGGTAAAAAAATATGCAATGCTCTCGCCGGGACTCGAACTTGGACTTCTCGAATACATGCCTAGTGTGCTACCGTTACACCACGAAAGCATGCAAAAAGAAGAGACATAATATCTTATAAATAATCCACGAAGACATCTTCCCCTTAGGCAGTATGTTTACCACCGTATGCCAGCATCGCATAGCTTTGACTACGATACCGATGTCGATGGTACGCTCTGTCGACGCTACGCAGTGTCAATCCGTATCGATCTTGTGCAATGTCGATTCTACGCAGCATCGATTTATGAACGCAAGCGAAAATTGCCTTGGATATTAGCTTAGGTAATGATCGATAGTAAGATTTGAATACGAGTTGAATTATCAGTTTTTTTGCAGGCTTACTGGGCCATTATTGGAATTCAGAAAAGGAGCAGATAATCAAAACAATCCTTACCAGTTCTTGAGCATCCTTGATACTGTTAGCTCCGACCTGAATGATAATAAGCTCCAATCTAAAAAAAAAAGGAAGAAACGAAAGCAGTTGTCTCACTAATTAGTTTCAAATAAAGAAAAATCAGAAATTTTATTCCTGTAGCATTCTTTCGACTTCAAATAAACATTCAAAAGCTAGCCCTTTATGACTTTTGAAAGTGTTCGTAAATATTCGTCAGTTTTTGAAACATAGTAAACACCGTGAGAGTGATATTCAGTCTTAAATCACAAATTATTGTGTCAGACACAGTAGTCCTTCAGGGATAAAGCCCCTTTGGACTAAAGAAGGATAAATTTTTTAATTTAATAATTTTAGGTAAGTTTAGAACAAATTTTACAAAATTTAATATTTAAGCATAATTTGAGTCGTAGAATCGAAACATTGAAAAACGTTCGTTATGTCAGGTCAGAAAAAGTCCGACTTTGTATCTGAATACTTACTCGTATGTTAGAGCAATGTTATATAGTATATAAATCTAATATATATTCTAAGAGCCGCTTACGGACAAGGAGATATGAAAAACGAAGTTAAAATTTCTTCAGTCGGAGAACTACCCCCCCCCCTTATTCCCCATTTCTTTGCTTTTATTTTTTTGGGGGGAGGGGGTTACAAGGTGTTCAATGTGTCATATTTTACTCTGAATCAGTTGAAAGGGCACTTACTTTCCTTTTCCTGCTTTGACCCAGCCTTCAGCAATGCTTTTCCGCTCTTCTACGGTCAAGGAAAGACCTTCGCCAGTCGTACCATTCACTGAAAATTAAAATGAAATTTACTGACAATCTTGCATTAAACAAGGTATCATTAAATTTCTAACTGAATAGTCAGCTGCCATTTTTCAAAAGTTTAGTTAAAAATACTTTCCGAGGTTTAAGCCGCCTTAAAAATCAGATGATTGTCATGAAAAACGTATTTCAAAAACATAAACCATTAATGTGAAAACTTAACACTATAGTCTAACAAACTGGAAGAGGAACACGCCAATACAAAATTTTTAACTAGGCAAAAAGTATCTTATTTTGCTGTAGATTCTGAGTAAAACTCTAACACAGACACAGGTCTCTCTATAAGGTATTTCTCCCGCCTTCTTAGCGTGCCTTCGTGGTGTAGTGGTCTGCACACTAGGCGTGTATTCCAGAGGTCCATGTTTCGGTTCCCGGCGAAGGCGCTGCTCATTTTTCATCTTTACTGCACCCAAAAAATGACTAATGTTTCTACAGTGGAGCCCGAACTAAAAGGGTGGTGGATGATGATTCTCCACACCCAGGATTTGGCGATTGGATCCCTTAAAACCCCAGTCGCCCTTAAAAAGGGTGGAGTATATAAGGTATTTCTCCCGCCTTCTTAGCTTGCCTTTGTGGTGTAGTTGTCTGCAAACTGGGCGTGTATTCCAGAGTTCCGTGGTTAGATTCCAGGCGAGGGCGTTGCTCATTTTTCATCTTTCCTGCTTTCAAAAAATACCTAATGTCTCTACATCTCTTCCTCAGGAAAGAAAAAAAAAATTGCAAAGATGGGAGAAGCAACAGCCATTACATATGAATGGAATAAAGCGAAAACAAATGTGCCACCATTAGAGAGGAAAGCAGTAATGAAGTGCGAAAAATTATAATATCACAATTCTGAAAGAGTTAGAAAGAAGTGAATTGGAATTAATGTCATAGCAAAAAATGATAAATTTATGTGAACAGAGTTGTATTTTAAAACTTAATCATAGATTTGATTTTGGTTTGCAAAAATTATTCTTAAAGCATCTTCAGTTTGTAAGGATTATGTTAATTTTATTAACAGTTAAATTTTAAGTGAAAGTTCCTTTCCTGTCAAATTCTTAACTTCAACTTACTACTTCCGGCCAGAACGTAGTTTGGGAATTTGCTGAATATTTAATGAGAAGGAGCGGTATTTAAACCACGAAGTTACTTACCGAGACAGAGAGAGAAATAGAGTTTCTGAACTACGCGCGTCTGCCTTTTTGGCCGCTCTCCCTCTCAAAGCTGTTTTACGCTCGGCCGTACTCAGGCCCTTGCTAAGCTTCGTAGTAAAATAAGTTAAGGGGCCAACTGTCATTGAACCTTGATAGCTTTGGCTATACTTAGTTAGTTAATCTTAGTTTTAGTTTAATTCTTAGTCTTTTAAGTTCAAGTCCAAAGTGCGGACTTTATTTGTTCACTCCCAGGCGGAGTTTTGTTAAATCTTATAGAAATAATAAAGGGTTATTTACCCTTCTCTCTTGTTGTTTCCTGTCTTCGAACCTGAAGCGATTATGAAACTCTAGCGATTATTCGAGTATCAGTTCCTAGGTTCCTCACTTCCAACAATAACTTAGAATTTCAAGTGAGGGACCTTACAAGTTGGTGAACTGTATTTCTTTGAAGCTTTTCACGTTCACAGAAATGTATCCTCCTTTCTTTTTAATGAAATTAATTTCAATGCATTTCTTCCGAATGCTTTCAAGTTTCTAATATCTCACTTTTTCAAGTTTTATTGTTATTTGTTCGACAGTTGGTTTTGCTCCAAGCATTGCTTTCGTTATGAGATGATGGACATTCTTCCTTTTTTCGCAAATGAAAAAAGGTGTGAAGATAAAAGTTGAGCAGGATGCCAGATTTTGTCAACATTTAGCGATTTCTCGCCCACTAGGCGATATTTTGGAAGTTTTCACAAAACATAATTTTATAACCTTGGTAACGATTTTTCTAGAAAGTTCTGCAAGGCATTCCTTCCTTGTCTGTGGGATAAACAATAGAATGCCTGAAACCGTTAATTCAGTTGAGAATGAGTATTATTAGACTGATGTATTATTCAGTTTAAATATTCGGCAATTTTTAGCCTTTGCAGGCGAGCATTTTTATAGTTTCCAATATTTGCTTAAAACTTTTTAAAGAAAATTTCTGCATTACTTTTTAACTCCCCTTCAGCTATCTTTTTAACTGCCTTTTTTTTTATTTTTTTTTATTTGTTATTATTATTTTTTTTTTCCAGCTGTAAAACTGTAAAAATCACTGAAGCACGCGTGGCGCGTAACCGATTTAAATTCAGTCTGAAATACGCACAGAAAATAAAAATGGAAATTCTTACCAAAAACACCTTTTACTCCATTCTTTACTAAATGCTCCACGTAATCCGGAATGATTTTTTCATTGATCTCACTGAAAGCAGATAATTATTTTAATTGTAATACTAAATACTAGCATTTTCACATAAATATCACCCTAAGTCAAAACGCTTATTTTTACTTTGTATATTAAATGATCTCATTTAAATAAAAATTATAAATATTTTTTGGGGGGGCAGGGGGAATCATCACATTTAAGTCTATTTTCTTGTAGATGAGCATACAAAAAAATTTTACGAATAAATAAATAGCATAAAATATCATGAAAATACGAAAAACGATACAGATATTCCTAATTTCCTTAATATCTAATATTGCACATTCATTAATTAAATGTTAGCTGCTGGGTAAAATGAAATCTCAATTCGAAGCGAATTTCAGTTTTAAAGCTCAGACGTTTGTTTTTGCATTTCTTTTTCAGAACGTAAAACGTAATAAAGAGAAAATTATCAAAGAATTAAAAAAAAAAGTGTGTAAAGATTTATTTACTTTTATCTAAACAGTTATTTTATGTTAAACACCTTTAATGTCCTTTTCACTTTCCATTTTGCTGCCAGAATGCAAATTTTACTTCTCGAGTATTCAAGTGAAGTAGAAAGAGAGAATATTTAAAGGAAGGTTTTGAATCGTTGAATCAGAACTTGTTTCGCCTGCTGAAGGCCACGTTAGTAGTTGAAACTCTTGATTGCAGTCTGTCTGCGGCGTCTTCCTAGACTTGCTCCGCTAAGCCAACTTGCGTGCTATTCATTCCGTGTAGCCTCTGGCTAACTTATCCCTCCCGGGGTCGAGGTAGAGAACTCTGCGAAGCTACTGGCTAGGATCTGTACCTAGACAGTCTCGGCACGAGGGTATAAAAATAACGAACCTAGAGGTTCTAAGGGTCCGGAAAGATCGCTAATCGGTCGGCCCGTGGGTCTGGCACGTCCTAGAACTCAAGTCTCTAGCAGCCCGGGAAGGCGCCCCGGGTTTGTCACTGGGCGATAAGCAGCCCGGGTGACTGGTAGGTAGCAAATTGACAACGGATGTCAGATTCAGGGGACAGCACCAGTCTCTTCAGGCTATGACAACGTTATGATTCAACTGACGGCGACAACGATTATGTCATGATGATAAATGATTCTGTACAAGACTCTGATTGTATATACTTTGTATAGTATTCTTTATCTTTTGTGTTGTATGTATATGACTGCACTGTGATGACATTAATATCTTTACAAGCTATGTACCTAAAGCTGAATGTAACCGTAGCACCTAGTGCTAACTTGTTATGTACATCTGTAACTATTACTGTATATATCAAACTATTACTGTACATTTTGGTTCGATAAATGTCCGCCATGAGAGCATTCTCCTGCTTGGTTAACTCCTTAGGTCGGGAGCTCTCATAGTGGTGATCAGATCAGTCTCTTCACGCTCCATTCAGACGGTGGTATAAATGTCGTAGAAGCATAGTCATAAGGCACAAAATGCGGAAGTTTCGTTCACACCTATCAGACAGGGTCTAAACCGTAGCCAGTTAGAGAAGTTAAATTTGCGCATGCGTGGATGTACCTACAGCTTTCCTGCTCTGTTTTCCCGCTCAATAGGTTTCGCGCGTTCGCTCTGATTGGTCGAGTGTTATACCGATTCCGCATAGAGTTGAAAACTTCGAACTTTGTGCAAAAATCCCTAAACGTTTTTATGGCGTAGCAAGATCTGATTACCTAGCAACGAAGCTCGGCTTAAACCAGTTGTGACATTTATGCCACCGTCTAAACGGAGCCTTAGGGTGCGAGGACAAGGGTCGAACCCCTGAGCCTGGTTGAGAAGTGGGATTGGACTCGTAGTGTCATTAAGTTGACGGAACGGGGAATGCATTTATCTTATCTTGGCTAATCTACGATTTAGCTTAAATTTGAATTCAGTACTTTTGAGTTACACCGTAAAAGTTGGCTGTTTTCGCAAGCACAAGAAGTGCCTTGTGTTAAATTATTGAGTTTCTAATAGAAGAATCTTTTACACCGTTCTTACATTCTCTGTCTGATTACTGGACAGAACCAGTAGATTCTCTGTCTGATTAAGAAGAGAGTTATCACTATGTCTCTGTCTGACATAGCGATAACTCTCTTCTTAAGTTCACCTTGAGTCTAAAATTAGTTTATGCTTCCGAAGAAGGTGAGACTCTAGAAGTGTATTACATTTATACAAAACTTAAATAGTTGCAATATGTACACGACGCCAAAAAAAAAAGGGGGGGACAGTTCTGTATCTCTTGTTCTACTGGGCCGATTGACGAAATTCAATTTGCGTTTTTTATGTCTCGAAAGTGCGACTTGGGATATGTATTAGATTTATATAAAGCATTGTTCTAATATAAGTATTTTGACACAAAATCGAACTTTTTCTGCAAGATTTATTTTAAAAATTTGTATTTTTAAATAATTTTTAATAAGTTTCCCAAAACAAATTTTGAATTATAATCTATAAAAATTTTACCATCATCTTAAAGTAGACGTTTTTCTAAACATACCTGCAAAAAATTACAGTTTTTATTCAAAATTTCCGGAGATATATGTGAATTTATATATTGGCGCGTTTTGAAATTTGGCATATTTGTTGAAAGCGAAAAAACATCAAATGTGGTTTCGACACTTTGCTAAAATTATTTGGAAGTAGAAGCGATGTAACTTTTCTTCGCTCATGCATAATATAAAAAAGTAGGTATGAGGTGGCTTTTTTCCGCTCCGGCATAATGGAAGGGAAAGAAAAATGGATTGCCATATATTAAGAAGTTCGCCAAGTGAATTATTCTTGGTGCAAACTGAAAAAAATTGTGCCAAGACAAATTTTTGAATTTCTCCGTCAATTTCGCATCAAATTTTACAAAATTTGATATCTAGGCATAATTTGAGTAGTAGAATCGCTATATGAAAAAAATTGGTAAGTTATTTCAGAAAAGGTCCGACTTTGTGTCAAAATACCTAGGATAGAACAATGCTATATGTAAATCTAATATATATCGTAAGTCGCGCTTTCTTGACATAAAAAACGCAGTTTGAATTTTGTCAATCGGCCCAGTAGAACGAGAGATATAAAACTAGCCCCCCCCTTTTTTTTTTCTCGCAGTGTACGCTTTGTTTTGTTTTGTTTTTGAAATTTTATCGTCTTTTTTCCACTTTATTTTAGGTACAGGTGATGGTATACATAACTAAGCAGACTCAGAAATTTTGCTATCGGTTTATTATAGTGAGTCAGAAAACTATTTTAGCTATGATTGGTTTATGTGATTACGGCAAAGCCTCGAGGGCTATCTGCCGAAGGGAGGACTTTCTAATGGAAACTGGCTCGCATACACGTTACACATGGGGAAAACCACGAAAACGCCCATGCAGCCAGCCCTTTCGCGGGATTCGAACCTCGGACCGAACTACCAGTGTTCATCGACTTTACCGCCCGGCCGCTATTTTATCTATGATACCTCGGGTTATATCATGACAGCTGCATTAATTAAGGTTGCATTCCTTAACAAAATATTGTTAAGAAGTCTAGATAAAAATCGCAATTTAAACAATTTGCTTTCTAAGCTGAAGGGAAAAGTACTTTTATGATTTAAAATTAGGCAAAAACGTTAACCTTAATATAATACAGTTTTCGAATTCAAAAACAAAATTAAGTTTTAATTAATCTAATTAAAAATTTCACACTGTCATGTTATTCAATCGTTTTAGTATTAATTCGCTTTTTATGCCTCCCAGATGGTGCAGTGGTTAGTGAAGCCATGGGTGTAACTGCTCATGTCTTCATATGAGGTGACTGTGGCCGCCTATTAGGTGCCTCCACAATAAAATGGCCACCACTCCTGGCCTTAGGAGTGCTCAATTCATTTTTATTCTACCACGGTAAATTAAACACCTTTCGCCCCCGCCAGCTGGGACACAGTGGGGGAGGATAGCTAAGACCTTACTCTTTAATAGAAAAAAAATCTCGTAATACATTTGCCAAAAAACACCGCTCTTGCATTTATTGCGCAAGAACTCTCATGTCAGGGATTTTGTAAGATGATTTTCAAGTTCATTTATAAGCCCGTTATTTTGATTCAGTTGAACTTTTCCGTATCAGTTGTTCGCATGGTAATAATCTCTCTTTATCCCCGAAATACGATAAGTTCGAATATTTGAGATTTCAACTGAAAATGTTTGTGCTTTCAAACGCCTTTTTATCAAGCAAGGCGATGCTCCTGAAACGGGCGTATATTTAACAGCATGTATATATTTTCACGGTGATTTATTTAAGCAGACAAATCTAACAAAATATAAATTTTTAAAAATTTGAAAGGTTTAACATTTTAACGGTCGCCCAAAGGTTGTGGCTAAGGTTTTTTACGCTCTGGCTGAGCTCGCAGCCTACCAGTCAGCTGTTACACTCACTCTTACTAACCCACTTTTTTTTTGTCTTTTTAGCTTTATTATTAAACATCATTTTCTTCGCACTTACGAATTCAACAGCAAAATCACAAAAATTTTAAAAACAGCATACCAGTATGCATTTAGAATTCCTGATGTAGCGTTAAGTGTTAACTTACATTTTTCTGCTTTTTTTAATCTTTTCTCAGTTTATCATATCAATGTCCAGTTTTCATACTAACATGGCTTTGCAAAACTTTTGTCTTTTTATTATTAACGTTTGTACGTTTACTTAATTTATTCAACATCACATTCTTGGCGCGTACGCCACATAAAATTCGATTCAACTGCAAAATCGCAAAATATTTAAAAACAGCATACCTTTAGAATTTCTGATAGACAGTTTCGCGAGCTGAAGTTAAAAATGTTTTATTCCCTACAGTGTTGCCATTGCTCGCTTTCAAATCGTTGAGTTAGGATTCGACAACATCATTGAAATATCACAGCTCCGGTATATATTAGCAAAACTAACTTACCCGTTAGGCTTGAAGGCCGTAAAAGGTGCGGAGATCAGACCCTCGAACGACAAGACCTATAACATAAATTAAAACAAAATAAACTCGTCACTATGCGGCCTACGAAAAATTATTTTGTGACCCAACGTGTAAGAAAGGATGTTAGAAATATCTTTAAGCGCTAAAAGCTTCATAAGGATTAATAAATGCGTTATAAATTATATCAATTGATTCTATTATGAAAGGAAAAGAAATCTGAAGCGGACGCCACATGACCTCCTTGTACGATATATTAAATTAGGCACATTTTTTGCAGCATATCATTTAAACTTATTTTAACTTTTTCGCTATTTATTATCGTAGTCATAGACTTCCAGTTACAGAAAAGTTTTTGATGACGAAAATTCGCATGTTTTGGCAATGTCAAATTTAAAAATAAATTAATTTTTGACAAATAATGAAATCTAACTTTTAATGCGATCTTCTGTTTTCTATAATTACATTTGAGAAAATTTTATACTCGTTATAAAAGAGTAAAATTATATGAATTTTGACTCCCGTACGACAAAAACTGACCTGGATGATTAATTCAAAAATTTGCAGTTTCTTATGTCATTTTCAACTTGCCTTGAGGAATCGGTTAATTAAGTTAGAATAATTCTAGGAAATAAGTTTAAAGAAAGTGGAGCCCAAAATGTGTATAATTTAATATGCCGTATAAGTAACGTGGCGTCTACATTAGACTTTTTTAATTGTTCTACTAACATAAGCGTTAACAACATTTATCACAAAATGGGGGAGGGGGATTTCGTTACATTTAAAAAGGGAAAGTGGTTTTAAATAATTTACTTCCTTACTTCTGATGGCTCTTGAAAAGGATAAGCAAGATAATTGAAATCTTACACTTACAGAACGGCAACAATTCGTATTTTGTCAGGACAGGAATTTGTATACTCTCTTGCGATGAAAGTCTGGAATTTTGCACGTAACGGGTTCATTTAATCCGTTCTGCATCTCGAATTTAAATCCTATTCCTTAACTATGTTCGAAAATTCGCAAAAATAATACTACTAGAATCAACCACAAATTTAGAACCATGAGCATTACCGTATGTTCTTCCTATTAACTTCGAAAGCGGACAGCAGAAGTAGTGTTTTAATTATAATTTCATTTGTCTGAAAGCAGTGTAAATATTGTAATTAAAATAATATTTTATAAAATATAAGCTTTCAGTTTTTGAATCAACGCAAAAATATGAAAGAAAACTGGCAATAGCTTAATTCCTGAAAGAACAAATGAAGGTTAAGATTTAAAAAAATCAATGAGCGGCAGTCACAAAAACTATAAAGAATTCTATTTTTATTTCGCCGCTACAGTTTCTACGTCTCAGACGATGAATGATATTTGCGGAAATCATGAAGAATTCTATTTTGACTTTTGTGTCTGCAGTAATTCGCGGCCACTATCATGAAACAGAAGATGCAACAGTGTACACAGCTGCTATCGTTTCTCAAAGAATCAAAAGCTTTTTTTGACTTTAAGTTTGGTGAGTTACAGTATTAAACATGTATTAAATTAACCGGCATTTTACGTTACCGGCATTAAAACAGCTCTGAACAAGAACAATTACCGAACGTTTTAATACATTCTTTATGCGTTACAAAAATAAACAGAAAGGTAGTTCATTTTGACGTACGTACTTTTGCGATTTTTTCAGAAGCCATCGGAAGACGGAAGCAGATACCAACCATACTTGTCAGGAAGAAAAGTAAGGGAAGAAAAATTAAGCGCGACGCCCACGATCAGCTGTTTTCTTTATCTTCCTTCCGCCCTGTTGCGCACGCTCCAAGTTCTTTGCACGCACGTGCTTCGCCGAAAGGTGACGCATCGTCCCAATGCTGTAACTAGGCGCGTGCATATTACGGAAATCTGGGCGGAAGGTCTGAACTGACAGCAAGCAATTTCTCTCATTACGGCCTGTAACGTTTGGGTCATCCGGTGATATGAAAATGCAAAATACATTATATAATATAAACAAAGTTACGTTAAGCAGAGTAAAAACGAAATATAAATGTCGAATAGCATCGATTTGCCTGTCCAGTGGGTGCTTGGAATATATCATTGATTCCAATGAACGCTGCGTGAAATCCGTGATGAGTGTTAGACTTAATGCACTAAGCTACTCGGTTCAAATCTGAGATAGTGCTAGAATGTATAAGTGCTCATGAACTGGTTTCAGACAAAACAAGGAGTAATTAAATAAATAAATAAATGCAGGACTGTAAAAAGGGAAATACAATGCTATATCTCATGAGGAAATAAGTTGTATAGGTCTCAAATTGATATCAATACGTAATAATTTATATTTAAATTTTTCAGCGTATTTTACTGTGTAGAGACATTATTTTTGAAGCAGGAAGGATGAAAAAGGAGCAACGTTTTCGTCGGGAATCCAACCACGGATCTCTGGAATACGCGCCCACGTGCAGACCACCACACCACGAAGGCATGCTAAGAAAGCGGGAGAAATACCTTATAACTGTATCAGTGTTAATTGCCTTGGTAGAGACGTTGTTCTTAATTTTGTTAATGAAAGTTTTAAAATCTTCAAGTTTGAGCTCCTTCTGTGTAAATCTTTATTACGAACAAACTAGGCAGGTAAGCTTGAGAAGGAAGTTACTTTGATAGGTTTGCAGTTTAATACAGTTCCTGAGGCTGTACATTATAACGAAGAAGCATAGGTGAGAAGAGATCGCAATATGGAGGTTTATATTCGCTTTTTACTCGCGAAGTCTAGAGTTCATGAGGATTCGAGAAGATTTCTGAATTTACGAAAAACTCCTGTGGCAACACAGATGTGCAGATTATAGGTAAAGGTGGAATTGAATCGCATTTCTAAATATGTTGCTTTGGTGACCCTGGGTGCAGTTCCATTCAGACAACATATTTCAGATTATGGCAAAACATACTAGGGTTATCTGCCTAAGGGGATGGATGCTTTCGTGGAAGACTTTCTAAGGGAAACTGCCTCGTATACACGTTAAGTCCCAATCACATATGTTTCCGCTACGAGGGACCGGACGTCGAAAGGGACAATTCTCAGAAACCGCACATTTTTAGGAAACCCACGTAGCTAGGTTACCATTTTCACTTACTACAAAGACTTGAACGCCAAACAATAACCGATTATCCTTCAGATTTGGATCACGTGATCCTTTAGAAGCAGAACTGTCGTCTGATTGGTTAATCTCTACCCGGGACAGAGCTCCAGCGGAAACATTTTCGGTGAGGTACATCGTTTCCGTAGCTAGGCGGGACTTCGCTTCCAACGGAGCTGTTCTAGCAGTAGCTGCCGCTTCTAGCAAGTCCCGTGTAGCAGGGGCTGTCGCTAGATGTGATAACCCATTTATACAAGGGAAAACGACGAAAACGCCTATGCAGCCAGCCCGTTCGCCTGGAATCGAACCCCGGTCTAAACTACCAGTGTTCAGCGATTTTACCGCTCTCTTGTGGGCGATTTATATGATTCAATATGCTTTTAATTTACGATATATCCAACTGGTAATTTTTATGAATATTCACAGTATTATCGTAATTTATGAAAGATTCTTTAATGCTCCAGGTTACGAATTTTATATAAAATTATTTGGTTTTGGTTGGCAACCTTTATTTCTCTTCCGATATTTGCTTTCTGAATTGTATTGAGGAAAATTATAATATTATCTGTGATTGCAGAAATTATTCGTCGTTGAGTATTTCACTTACAAGAAAGAAAAAAAGTCATGATTTTAGACTGCAAGCAATTTGGGACACAAAACAACCAATATACTATTTTACTATTTGAAAATCTTTAGTTTTTAACAGTATAAAAGAAAAGTAAATTGTCAATAACGCTCTAACTTTGCAAAATTGTATCCTTCTCGTTGCTTTTAACATAAATGCAGCATTTTTTAACATTCTTTCTCAGTGGAAGCTTTTTATCGTATATAATTAGAAGTGACATATTTTCTCCAACAGTAGGAATAAATAATTGCCAAACACCCTTTTCGTTCTTAATGACTCCACCAGATGTCACCACCAGCCAGCTAATATATTTTTACGCAAATTTAATTAGTCATCTTTTAGTACGGTTTTAAAAGCTCGGGAAATCTTACTACTATTATTATTATTTAAAAAAAATAATAATAAATAAATAATGGGGGTTAAAAGCAAAATATAAAAGACAAAGATTATAGTCAATTTATGCAAAAAATAAACAAATATTTAACTTTCTTTGAGAACAAAAAATATTTCATTTTATAAATCAAGAATTCTTTCTTGCCAAATGTACGCTTTTTTTTGCATTTTTTTACTTCCATGTACGAAGTAGAGGAAGTATTATTATCGCGAAAAATTCCGGATATCATATTTCAACGAAAATATCCGTTTTGACCGCTATCGAATGCAATTTGACGATGCTTTTGCATGACAGAATAAAGGACTCTTTTTTCCAAACGAATTATAAAACTGATTTAAAATGGATTCAGAAGAGATTTTTTTTTCGTGGCGTTTGTACGTACGTACCTCGCATAACTCAAAAACGAGTAGCCTCAGAACGTTGAAATTTTGTACATAGGACTGCTATAACATGTAGTTGTGCACCTCTTATTTTGGTTGCAATCGGCCGCACCAAAAGTATATAAATATATATGTATCAAAAGAATAAATTGAATTTATATACACTCACTCTGTTACTCATATGTATATATACTCACTCACTGAGCTAAGTTTTTATATTCTTATATGTTGGTAAATTGTGCACTTTTTGCTTTAAAAATGATTGAATGATCTTATCTTCCGATTAAGGTTTCTATGCCTTCAGTTAACTTGCATGCAATAGTTGTAGAATTATCAACACTTTAAAAGTTTTGAAGTGCGGCTATGCCTAAATTTTTATACTATAGCAGCCATATTTGTTTACATTTGAAACTCGGCAGAACAGTGAATTAAAGTCTTTCTGAACCTTCAGTATCTTTTTGCTAAGTGGGACCAAAAAGAAACTTTTAGTTTTGTGCACCGAAAAATCTGCCTTCTTGTCTGCTGGTCGAATTGCTTGTTTTTTGGTAGAAACTGTAATTTTTTTTAATTGTTTTAACTGTATTTGGTGTTCTGTGTTTTTCTAAATATTTAAATTTTTTTAATGAATATATTTTGAGCTTTTATGTATTTTCGTCTTGCTGCGAAGTGAGAACTGAATTAATTGAATGAGAAATCTATCTCTAGTGAAATTCGAGAAAATAAGTTTAAATGAAATGCAGGAAAAAAATGTGCATAATTTAATATTCCGACCGTCGTTTCTAAAACAACAAATTCCGGACCTCAATGAAATACCAAAAGGAATGGCGAAAAATAAAATAATAATAAATTAAGCAATAAATATTGAAATTAAAATTTACTAACAGATACTATTAATGAAAAATTAAATGTAAAAATTACGTAAAAGTACTTAAAAATTAATACAAATTAATAATAATTAGGAAAAGAATAAGTTACATAAAACTAATGCATTTCTAAAAATAAAAATGAAGTTAGAAGTTTAAAAACTTTATCGAAAGTTGCAAAATAATTTATAACAAAGCATGGAAAATGAAGGATTAAAAAAAAAGACAGGAACTGTATTTTCCAAGGTCAGATAAAGCTGATTTCTTGGGCATTTAAATGCTTCTTGACTGGACAGGTAGATCATAAATATCCCTCAAGTGATAGCATTTTGAAATAGGGTGTTTATTTCTCATTCTCTGTGCCACCCAGACGGTATATGCCGCTCGCCGGAGAAGACATGATTGTAACTGTCTGTTCCTTCATAAGAAGCAAAGGTGACCCACCTATTAGGTGCGTCCATAATACCACCACTTCTGGCTTTAGTTGTGGCCAAGTGGAAGTCGGCTGAGGGCTCGCCGTTGGGGGGGGGGAGGAATTTCCCAGGTGCTTTCGTTTTATCGCCTATTTTCCTGATCGCAGGAACAGTAGGTATACAAGTCAATACAAATTTTAATAATTGCTAAAAACCCATAACAGCATTTGAAACTTTTTTTTTTTTTTCAGTCTAAAGGGGTTTTGTCCCTGAGGGACTATTGTTTTCGTTCTGCGATTTTTCGTCGAATCACTCTGAATGTCCGTTTCAGTTTTCAAACTGTTGCCACTAAATATTTTCGCCTTGTATTATATTGGAAGAAATTAAATAATGAAGAATCTGCATAAATGTATGTAGTATATTTCTCGCACTGTGATAAAACAACGGTACCTAAAGCCATCCAATTTTGAATGACGTAATCCGGCTGCGAATATGGCCATCTGGAAGCCCAAATTTCGAATTTGTTTTATTATCGACCTCATATTTTGTAAAACTTTAACGAATTTTTGATTAACAAACTCAAGGATTTCAAAGCGAGCCATGGCAACGTTGTACAGAAAAAACATTTTTATCTCCAAGGCGCAAGACTCTGTATCGGAAATTCTAAAGATATGCTCAATTTAAAAATATTTTGCGAAATTGCTGTTGAACTGAATTTTATGGTTTATTTGCGAAGAACGTGATATTTAATAAATAAAGGTAACAGACAAAATGTTAAAAAAACGCCTCCTTTGGACGTAATTTAAAATCTGAAACCTTTCAGATTTCCTTTTCTTTTTTCTTTTTTTTTTTTTTTTCCTTTTATTATTATTATTATTTTACTTTTTGCAAATGGCGGCTCCTCAGCCGACTTCGGCTCGGCCACTTTTGAGGTAAAATATGGTGGTCACTTTATTATGGAGGCTCCTAATTAGGTGGTCAACCTTTACCTTCTGTGAAGGGACGTGTGTGACGGTACCTGAACTTTATATCCATCCTGCATACCCTGGTCACCTGCATAATCCCTACGCTTAAATATGGCATACGTTTATTGTATAGCGTATATCGTAATGTGTGTGTAATTCTAATGTATTTATAATGTAAGAGTATTGTAATGCATGCGTAATTACAAAGTAACTGTAATCTACGTGTAATTGTAACCACGTAACATGTGATTATAACGTTACCTGTACTGCAAACCATCCTGCATATCCTGGTCATCAGCATAATCACTATGCTTAAATATGTCATGCGTATGTTGTATAGCGTATATTGTAATGTATGTGTATTCCTAATGTGTTTATAAGATAAGAGTTGAGTGTGTACTGTGCAAAACTATGTCATCAGCATATTCATAAGGCATAAATCAGCCATTTGCAAATTGTAATGTGTATATATCTATTTGTGGACACTTGTAGCGCATTATGCACAACAATGTCACCTGCACTGTAAACTAGAAAAGTCTAAGTTCTTTGTACTATGTTCTACACTTCTTCCTCTGGGCCGCTCTAGATAATGGTGGACGTGGTGCTGTACCGATTAATCATTGTGGTAAAGGGAGAGTGCCTACGTCCTACGTCGCTTGTGAAGGGGCGCACAGTTACAACAATGCCTTCTCTGGGATTCGAACCCGGGCCCTTTATTATTGCCGTCTGCTTCCCTAACCAGTATACCAAACATATAGAAATTATCAAAATTTTCCGAATGCGCCAAACTTTGGTAACTATTCGTCAGTTTAAACAAGCCAATTTCATATGTGTTCACTTTTATATATTCTAAATTTCAATAGATTTTATAGACGAATCATTTATTTGTGCTCTATCCGCCGTCTTCAATAAACTACGCCTTCATACTTTGCCTTTTGGCAGAAAGACGTAGCGATTCGTGAGTTCGAATTTATGTTTAGTGTAGTAACTTCGGTTAATTCTTTTACTCATGCTCAGTTATCTGTGGGTTTCTATTTCGAATAATGCGAATGTAGTTACTTGAAGTATAGTTTAAACTTTACTTTAATTATGTCAATAATTGTACGAAGTAGATTTGACAGATTTTTCTTTAACCAAAGAAAATTCACTTAATTTCTAAAGGGTTTCCCTGGAAACTGTTGCTGTATATTTGTTTCTAGTGCGGTTGTGTATACATTCCGTCAACCGAAATCTATACACAACCCGCACTCTTGACACCATTCCACATTTGCATGCTAAGATGTATTTCCTTTCCCCCACTTTATTAAATTTCAGTTTGTAGCCTTGGCTGCTGATGTTCAAACTAAATTATGAATAGGAACAGCAAAAATTACAAACAAATAGCTAAGTTTATTGCTTTTATTTTGCAGCTATCAAAATGAACTGCTACTAGAATAACAACATTCGAAAAACAATGTAATCATGAATCATTACTCGTTGCCATTCAGCGTAAAAGAAATATAAATATAAATATGAACTACTTGTTGCCATTTAGCATAAAAAAATATGAAAATTAACAAACTGTTAAAGTTAATTTTATGAAATAATTAAACACACGCAAAAATATAAAATACTTGGAATAAGAAATAATTATTTCTGATGCAAAAACTGGGTCACTACAAGTTAATAATCGTTTTTGAAATGAAAACTATTTTTGACGATATCAGTAATTTTATTTAAACTTTAAAACTAACAGAAATATTAGCTACTCCATTATAAAATATTAAGTTACTGATATGCAAATATGTTTAGAATATCATTTGGTTGTTGCCATTCCGGAAAAGCACAACTACATTTCTTTTCTCCGCCAGAGGGACGTCCGCGGTTTCTTATGGGGTTTCTACGTCATTTGTAAGCAAACATGACATTGACTAAAATCTATGCCATACATAAGGTTGTTGCCTTTGCCTAATTTTAATGCTTTTACTGTACGTTTTGAAAACATTCTTAATCTAAGGTTAAGCACTTACGAACCATGTTTGGTGTATTGTAAGCAACCATGTTTTGGTGTTGTTAGTCCAAAGGGGTTTTGTCCCCTGAAGGACTATTGTTTTCGTTTTGCGATTTTGCCTTGAATCACTATAAATGTCCGTTTCACTTTTCAAACTATTGCCACCCAATATTAGAGTCCTGCATTATATTTAAAGAAATTAAATAACGAAATCTCTGCATAAATGTATGTATATTTTTCGCATTGTGATAAAACAACGGTAGAGCTATTGAATTTTGAATGATGTAATCCTCCTACGAATATGAGCATGTGGAAGACCAAATTTGAAATTTGGAATTTATTTTATTATCGATTTAATATTTTGTAAAACTTAAAGAATTTCTGTTTCACAAACTCAACGATTTCAAAGCGAGCAATGGCAACATTGTACGGAAAAGAAAACATTTTTATCTACAGCGCCGCAACACTGTGCATCGGAAATTCTAAGGATATGCTCACTTTAAAATTATTTTGACATATTGCTGTTCAGCTGAATTTTATGGTTTAAGTGCAAAGAACATGATATTTAATAAATTAAAGCACCACACAAAACGTTAAAAAAAACGCCCCTTTAGACGTATTAAAAATTTGAAACCTTTCAAACTTTTTTTTTTTTTTTTTCGCTCTTATGTATTGTCGGCTGCGCAGACAAGAAATAAAAACGTCTCGGTTTATCAAAAATCAGATTGGCGGTAAGTGATTTTCAAAGGTGTTTTTAGGTAACCGTAGATACAGAATTAACAGGCATTCCTAGAAACATCATTTTAATATTTCCCGTCGCTTAACACTTTCGCATTTACAAAAACCTGGCAGCAAGTGATTTATAGGACCATGAACTTGGCTTGGAGGAAATTATGATCTGATTGTGTTGCAGAGAGCATTTTCAGGCCTTTGACATTGAGGGTTTTTTTTGGGGGGGGAGGGGTTGCTGTTGTTGTTTTTCGTGGTATTTATTCACGTAGTGTTTCCCAATCTTTTTTAGAGTGAGGATCACTTACAATAATTAGCAGAATGTTCTGCGGACCACCTAACTCTTGTCCCCTTCGAAACAACTTTTTAGCATATGTACTTATATATTTACTAGCATATACTTATATTAAAAAATAATTAAAATTCATTCAATTTTATACTGACATTAAATAATTAAGTTAATAGAAGAAATTTTATATTTGTTAATAATTATTGTGGCTAGCAAAATTTGGATAGTCTTCATCTTATTAATTAAATATTAAATATATGTTGGCACTCACACTACTGAAGTAAAGGAATCTGCAATGGTTGCATAACTTTTCAGCATACATACTGCATGTATGTATGCTGAAAAGAAGCACCTCCGTCATAGCGGATTAAATCTTCCTTTTGTTACTAAGACTAAAGTGAGACGTCCGTAGAAAGGAGTATCATAAAATGGCATAAATTTCATAAAATGTCAATCTTGGGAGGAAAAGGGATAGAGGATAGCTATTTCCAGAATCTGAGATTTTAAGTTATAGTCTAATATATATAGTTAATTTGAATTTTGTTTATTCATTTATTTTTTAATTCTAGGAGATCCACAAGGATAAGCTTCGATCCTCGGAATACAGACTGAGAAACATTGATCTTTCTATGAAGCCCGCCAGCAGCCGAGCGGTAAAATCGCTGAACACTTGTACTTCCGTTTTAGGCAAACGGGCTGGCTGCACGGGCGTTTTCGTGGTTTTCCCATGTGTAACGTGTATACGAGACAGTTTCCCTTAGAATGTCCTCCACGAAAGCATTTCTCCCCTTAGGCAGGTCAAGTGCTTTGCCATTATCAAAAATAAACCAAACACCGCTCTTTGGAACTGGTTTAAAATAGATTTCTGCTCTGATCATTATTTACTGAACCGTGTCTGTGTTACTATTTTGTTGAAATTTGAAGAATTTTAATGAATTTATTCGTTAAATTGTAGTACCTTTTATATAATGTACAATGAGAATTCTGAAGAGGTGCAGCTCTGGCGGGAAAATAGGATTACAAGGGCGAGGTCATAGAGAATAACATGAGAGGATAACAATAGAGAATAACAATTTAGAGAATAACATGGCTATTTCTCTAAATTGCCGAGACATCGCCAAGTTGGCGAAGATTTGAGCGACTGGTTTTATGGCCAGTTTTGGCGATGATTTGGGTGACTAGTTTTATCGCCAGTTTTGGTCAAAATTCGCCAAACTTAGCGACCATTTGGCGACATTTGGGTCCGGTCCCTGTAAGTTTACCAGGTTCATTGACCACTACTTGTTTCAGCGTCAAATAACCAAAGATCTACATTTTTGGTTCTATACAACAAAAAGTGCTCGTGAATGTTCGGACTATAACGAACTATCTTATTATAAACAGCGACAATCTTTAAGCAGTATAATTCTCATTTTTATTTATAATTTTTTGCCTATTAATGTTATTAACGTAAGTAGCAGTCTCAAAAGTGGTGTATAATCTTAATGATAATAGTTTTATTTTTGTAATATTATTCTATTACTTTTTAAAAAAAGGGCATAAAAAAGGTCTTTCAGACGAAACAGCTGCTCTTTCTGTGGTATCCTGTAATTGTAACTGAATAATTGTAATTGATCCCTATATGTAGCTGTAACCGTATCTGGCCGTACTTTTACCGTACTTTTAACATAACCGTACTTTTAACATTAGCTTTAGGATACTAGAGCCGGGAGAAAACTATACAAGACCGGGGAGAGCATAAATTTCTCAGTTCAGATTTGAATACTGAGTACTGAAATATCTCCGTGTGAGCTTCGCTCTTTAGATGCGCTTTGCATTGCGTTGAGTTTAACGTTCTTAGTAGTAACTGCTGATTGTAACAGTAGTAACTGATAAGTGTAACTGCTGATTGTGCTTTGTGATCCTGAGAAGAGCTGTGCGGGTATTTTTGTGGAAAGTTTCACAACTGTAAAATGTTCCTTTTGATAAAATTAATAAAATTGGTTGTGTGTGCATTCAACCTGTTACGAACCCCTACGTACGCAACAGTATTATACATCCAATCCTCAGTCAAAGCATTAATTATCATTTAAAGTGTGTACTATCCATATCGTACTCAAATAACTGTAGTATATGATATCTTTCCACAGCAAAATTTTAGAATCATTAGGTTATTTTGAAGCAGGAAACTCAAAAATGTGCAATGTCTTCGCCGGGACTCGAAGCGTGGACCTCTCGAATACGCGTCGAGTATGTTTCCAATCACACTGCGAGAGCATACGTAAAGGAGGGAGAAAATACCTTATAAAATGATTTCCGGAATTTCTTGCATTCTGACTTAATTTTTGGAAGATTAAAATTTATTAGTTCTTTTTAGCTTTGCGTTTTAACACCCTCCAAACTACATCATCTCTATTTAGCTCTTCCAAACGACAGAATCTCTTACTCGTTATTTTCCATGTATGACGCTCTGTGTTATAAAATTGCCATAAAGTATTGCTGTCAATTTTTAATAAGCTATCATATGTGGTCTAGGTATAGATTAATCCATTTTGCATTAATTCCTATGCCCACAAGCGGGCGAGCGGTAAAGTCGTTGAACACTGGTAGTTCTGACCTGGGTTCGATTCCAAGCGAATAGACTGGCTGCATGGACGTTTTCGTGGTTTTCCCCTGTGTAACTTGTATAGGAGCCAGTTTTCCTTAGAAAGCCCCCAACAGAGGCATCCTTTTCCTTAGGCAGATAGCCTTTGCGCTCTTTGCCATAATTTAAATAAACCAAACCATTGATTAATTTAGAATTCAAGCAAAAATCAGCGTTAAAATTGCAAATTTTCACAGGACTAGTTTCGATGGTTTTTGCGAAGATGAACGAGATAAGATATAGTGATTAGATAAGATAAGAAAAGAAAGACTGGACAAGAGTTAAGCTACTGGTGCCATCTACTGATGAAACGAGAGCTAAAATATAATTTCCTTAAAGGCTGAAGGCAAAGATGGATTGGAATTAGGGTAGTTAACTACAACAGAAAAATTTTGTTGAATATGAAACACCTCTAGAAAATCTAATTTACTAATGGAAGATGTTTTTTGAATAATTTTGGAGAAATTGAAAGTGTGATTTTCAAACCAACAATGCTGGGCAACAGAGGACTTCTGTGTTTCCTTTTTTTCAACATATGCCTCATGTTCCTTAACGCAAAATTTTAAGGTTCTCTTAGTTTGGCCAATGTAAATTAAGCCACACTGACAAGGAATCCTGTAAATACCCCAGGAATTCATATCCGGAATGGGGTCCTTGAACATGGAACTCGGAAATTTAATTGACAGGAGAATAAACGACCCGAAAATTAACACTTTGCAAAATGCGTGCAATTTTATAGCTAATTGATGGAAGGAAAGGAACGGCAACAGATATCTTATAATCTCCCAAAACAATAGTGTGCCTTTTGGTCTGTTGAGATTGAGAATTTTTTAACTGCTATTCAAACTTCTCAAACTATTGATTACTATGGGAAGAATAGTTTCGGTTTATGAATATCTCAGATAACGAGCGGTCTTTAGGAACGAATTAATTCGTGAATCAAGATTTCATTATACTTGACATATTATTTTAGTTTGCTATTGATATTAGACGCTTTGATGATCATTAATAAATGTTTTTGAAGTCTTAGTCTCAAAAGCATTTTTTTCCAGCTAAATATAATAAATATAAATACCGATTTTTTTTTTTTTTTTAAATGTTCTGTGGCATTCTAAGCTGTTATCTAGTTGAAGTAGTAGCCCACGAGAGGATTTACTGTATATTCATAAACATTGTCTTCTTTTCTTCGTCAATTTTATTTTTTCAAATGCATTGAGATTAGTAAATCCGAAATTTCGCCCGTTACATAGTAAAACTTGCCGCTCTTAACTTAAACACATTTAACCTATGCATAAACCCGCCTCTATAAATGCTTATCTTAATATTAAAATGGATGTCGTCCAGGAAAAGAGGTCAGCGACTTTGACTGCCGTATCGAAGGGCTCGGGTTAGAATCCCGGAGAAGGCATGAATGTAATTTGTCCGTTTCTTCATAGGAGGCAACAGTGGCCCACCTCTTAGGTGCCTTCATAATAAAGTGACCACCGCTTCCGACCTTAGCAATGGCAAATGCATATAAACAGCTATAGCCCGCCATTGGGCGGGGGGCACTCAAATGATGTTTGAGTTTAATAAAGAAACGCCTCCGGTGTTTCTTTATTATTTCCTTCTTTTATTTAGGGCTTCGGTGCGCTCCGATGGGAATTGTGATTTATCCAAAAAAGCAGAAATGCCGAAGCCAGGCTCGGTAGCTCAATTTAATCACTGATTTAAGTCAGAAACTTGAGTTTTACTAAAGTCAATCTTTAGCCAAAGTTAGATTTTCCATTCGCTTTAGTTTCCATGTTTTTTAACCGCAAAGAAAGGTTATTTTTCTTCCTCTTCAAGAGATTTGCTTTCGTTGTAGGGTTCCACCCTTTTATCTAGCAACTACGTATAGAGGAACCTACAGCTAAGGGAATAATAGTCCAGGAACTGAGGCGTAAACTCAAGAAGGGTTAATTACCCTTTATTTCTCAATGTAAGAGTTAAGCAGTCGGCACCTTTCTCAGGGCATACAGCAAAGCCTCCAATTGCGCTTGAACTCAAAATAACAAGAACTATGACTTAACTAAAGAGATATAGGCGAAGCTATCAAAATTCTAAGTGGTTGGCCCCTGAATATCAAACAAGCTAGCGACGCTAGCAACGGCCTGTAATACGGCCGAGCATAGTAACATCTTGGCGAGAGCCAAAAGGCGAACGTGCGCTAGTCAGAAACTCCGAGGCTCTCTCTCGAAGTCAGTGGACCTTTGACATAAATACCACTGTTACTCATTTGCATTAAACGCGATTCTAAAGACACAGTCTGGTAGGAAATTGTAAGCTGAAATTATGAAGGACAGGGAAGTAGCTTTAACTAAAGATAACTGTTAAAAACTTAGGATAAACCTTGCATCGTTAACTGTCATATGTTATGATATCTATTCATTGGATTATTCAACGCTTCTTGATTGTCAACGTAAATTCTAACCGCCTATTACATATTTTCTTTATTAATTCGAAGAAATAATTTTATCTATCTGTGAAATACGAATTAATTATTCGTACTTCGCAAATGGATAAAAACTCAGCTTGGAAGATTGAAGAATGAGTTGATTCTTTCAATATGTATTCAAGAAAACATTGAGCTAAATAAATGTTCTTTTTTTAAATTTAAGTCTTTACTTTTAGCCCAAAGGGATAATTTGCCCAGAAGGGCTATTAATTTCGTTTTAGCACATTGCATCGTCCACTATAAAACGGCGTTTCACTTTTCAAATTGTTTCCGCCAAATGTTAGAGCCCTGCATTATATTTAAAGAAATTAAATAATGAAGAATCTGCACGTATGTATGTATGTTTCTTGCATTGTAAAAAAAACAGCGGTACCTAGAGATAATACATTTTGAATAACGTAGTACTCCAACAGAACATGGGCACTTGGAAGCCCGAATTTTGAATTTCGAATTTGTTTTATTATCTATTTCAAATTTTGTAAAACTTTAACGAATTTTTGATTAAGAAACTCCACGATTTCAAAGCGAGCCATGGCAACACTGGAAAAAAAAAAGAAAAACATTTCTATCTCCAGCGCGAGAGACTGTGTACCTGAAATTCTAAAGATATACTCTTTTTAAATATTTTCTGATATTGCCGTTGAATTAATTTTATGGTTACGTGCGAAGAAAGTGCTATTTAATAAATAAAGATAACACACAAAATTTTAAAAAAAGGACCCTTTGGGCGTAATATAAAATCTGTTAGGTTTTATTTATTTATTTATTTTATATATATATATATATATATATATATATATATATATATATATATATATATATATATATATTTTTATCCTTGAGTTGCAGATTAAAACAGTGGTTATATTTCTATTCATGGTACTTCTGTATTAAGACAAAAGGTGACATTTTGCTTCATTCCGTCCAAAGGTGCATCGTTCTCTGCATAATTATAGTTAGCGTCAGTAAACTATAAATACGGCGCGAGGATTGAGGTGAAAAACAAGCAACGGGACAACTGCCAAATGACGAATCTGT
Organism: Stegodyphus dumicola; assembly: GCF_044657685.1. Lineage (NCBI taxonomy): Eukaryota > Metazoa > Arthropoda > Arachnida > Araneae > Eresidae > Stegodyphus > Stegodyphus dumicola. Next base: position 221,249,708 of record NC_140773.1, on the reverse strand, counting down.
TCAAATGTGGAAGGACGAAGGCATCACGCGATTTGCACGCGGACATTCCAACCTTGAATGTTAAATTGGCTTCGAAAAATGCACGGCTGACTTTACACATTTAAAAAGAACAATATCTGTTAAAATTAGCTGTGAGATCATAAATAAACAAATAAAAAACTACAATCTGAATTCCGTATTCAGATTTCGTATTAATACCTGAAACCATTGATATTCAAGCTTTGTTTGACTCGAAATCGATAAATTTCTAATTTTCTGTTGTGGAAGGAACCCTTAAAGTTATAAATATTTACGGAGCCAGTAAAATTATTATTTTTCAATTTGTTTATTATTTTTTTTTTTTTACTTCCTTGTTCAAAGTAAAGGAAGTATTGTAATCGCGAAAAATTTCGGGTTCATATTTCAACGTAAATATCCATTTTGATCGCTCTCGAATCCATTTGAACGTCGTTTTTGAGTGACATCTCTACGTACGGACAGAATAAAGGACTTTTTTCCTCAAAATAGAATTTAAAAGCGATTTAAAATGGATCAGAGCCGAAAAGTGATACAACGCATTTAAGCGTCTCTACGCAAAATGCGTTTTCGAAAGTGACATCCCATTCGGGACTGACGTTCCTTTTCGGCTAAAATTTTAAGAAATGAAAATTTTGTAATATGAAAACTTCAACTTGCATTTATCTTTAATAAATATAAACATATCAAGGAATGTGAGATATAAGTAAGATTTATGATTCTACAATTTTAAAAACAAATCCTTCATTCTACTACATGAAGGAACTAGTTCCTCAAACAGGGAACATACAGTCTGTCTGTCATAAGAAAAGCTCTCGCCAGTTAGTCTGCAGTTGTCTGTTTCCGTAGAAACGAGCCTTGACCCATTTTCCGTACGGGTGTCTTGAAGACGAATGACAAACTCTTTTCCCCTCAGGCATCAGTCACCAAAACCAAAATAACAATAAAGCAACTCTTGGTTCTTTCCTATTTGAAATAGACTAGCCCTGTTGTTATAACGACCGCCGCCCGCTAAACTCTGTGGCGGCAGCTATTCTCGTGAGACAGACAGTGCATGTTCTCCGTAACTAGCGTTCGGCCATACATTGATTTTTTAAAGCAAAATTGCGTAATTGCTTCCAATTTCTGAGTGCTGAGTAAACTGCAGAACATCAACATACAGACACTCATGATAATCTGTATGAAGTAACGCCAACAAACAAAGTGGGTGAGAGACACTAACTGAGTTAGCTGCAAACGTTTAAGACAAAGTGGGGGTAGTTTTATCGCCTCTAAAATTCTTCTTACCGCATTTTGATGAGTTATTACTTTGGATTCAATTTTATTTTGATTATTTTATGACAACTTCTTCAAAATATTTTATTAAACTTTCGAAACAGCGTGGGAAGTAAATGAACACTTACACTCAAATTCAAATCATGTTTTAAGAAATTGTTTAGTTTTCCTGAAAAGTATTGAACCTTCAAATTAATTTGTAGGAATATCAAATAACATTGATAAAGGCATTCATTTTAATTCCCATGGAGAAAGATTTTCTGGCCGAAAACGCAACGGCTCCCAAAAGTAACACAATACTTTTAGTTCTTGAAAATAATGTCAAAAACTACCAGTGCATTAAATTGGAACTATAAAATAAGAATTTTTTTGGTGGGGGGGGGATTCCTGTTTTCACTTAATATCCATTTTACAATAAATATTTGTTCCTAAAAGACGATATTGAGATCAAAGAATAAAATACATTTAAATAATATTTTTTCCTCAAGGAGGAGATTCGTGTCAAAGCAATGATTTGAGAATTATTATTTGTTAACAAAAATAGAAAAGCAAATTCCTTTAAATTTTTTCCTACCGTCTTGTTGAACTACTATTTAGCTTTCAAAGCACAATTTAATATTTTTTTGGTGTGGATCCAACTAAAGTTTGTGTTATTTCTGTAGAGGTATTCCTCATGTAACCAGTCCTTTAACATAAACTCTGCTGTTAGTATAAACTATGGTGGAATCACTCTAGCAACAACAGTGCCCTCTGGTGAGTAACCACAGAAAGACTTGAGTAAAGGCCATGTGATGAACCTGTTAGGTTGTATCAGAGTCTTGTTTTGTAATATTCTTTAAATTAAATGTGATGTTCGCGCGTAACTTAAACCTATTAATAAATTATTTTTACACTATAAAGGACACTTTGATGAGCCCATCCTACACGACCCGTCCCCATAATATTCTATTACTACAGTCAAACCCAACTATAACGAACCGCTGGATATAATGAATGAACCTTTTGGTCCCTGCCATTTTCCTATATATTTTATTTTATTTTACACTGCTTAGGCGAACATCCAAATACATGAAAATTCGATATAACAAACTGCATACAAAGCTTCGATTGACACTTTTGTTTCGCGTGTTTCACATTTTTACAGAATTTCTGCAGGTTTAAAATAAAACAAAAAACAAAACAAACAAACAAAAAAAAAAAAAAAAAAAAAAAACTAGTCCTTAAAATCATCTATGTTTAAGATGTTAGGATCCACATTCCATCCGTAAAAGAAAACTGTCGGCTACTTTTCTTTTATCTTCACTCGGACTTTTCTCTATGTTCTAAACAAAGGCTCTACAAGACAGAGTTGAACACAATTCTAGGAAAACAAGGGCACATTAAGCATATTTTAGGACACTATATGGGAGTAGTGATCATTGAGCCAAAGAATATGAATGAATTCCCTGATTCCATTCGAATTCTTTGACTGATCTCTCAGACAGAGCTCATTCAAGTCTGATACTATAACGGAAATATTCCTACTATAAAAACTAGATACTATACTAAAGGGGGGAATAATATGATTTCGCCATATAGTTGATTCGTCTTTTAAGGGGATGCAAGTTTGATCATTATCTGTTTGTTTTGTTTAAGTACAAATGCTTCCCAAGTCATGTCCTTCATCCACTAGCGGGCCCACCAGCGGCCGAGCGGTAAAGACGCTGAACACTGGTAGTTCGGTCCGAGGTTCGAATCCCGCGAACGGGCTGGCTGCCTGGGCATTTTCGCGGTTTTCCCCATGTGTACCGTGTATACGAGCCAGTTTTCCTTAGAAAGTCCTCCACGAAGGCATTCCTCACTTAAGGCACATAGCCCTCGTGTGCTTTGCCATAATTGAATAATCCCCCATCCACTAGCGGTCGAGTGGTAAAAACCGCTGAACACTGATAGTTCGAAACCAGTTTCCCTTAAAAAGTCCTCCACGAACCGTCCCTCCATTTCCGCAGAGTGCCTAATGGAGGAGAACGTCATAAATAATAATAATAATAAAAACTTATGTTGTTCGAATAAGAGTTTTCCATTTACTTCTTTTGCAGGACATAGGATATTCTTTATCAAGATTCTTGTATCTTTGCTTTTCAACCATGGGTATAATTTTCTTCATTGTACATCACATTAGCAGAAAATTACGAGTTATTTTTGCAAACGCTCGTCAATAATTACTGTTATTAGTCCAAAGGGGCTTCGTCCCTGAAGGACTATTGTTTTCTTTTTGCGATTTTGCGTTGAATCACTATAAATGTCCGTTTCACTTTTCAAACTGTTGCCACCAAATGTTAAAGTCCTGTATTACATTTGAAGAAATTAAATAATGAAAAATCTGCATAAATGTATGTATATTTCTCACATTGCGATAAAACAACGGTACATAGAGCCATCCAATTTTGAATGACGTAATCCTACTGCGAATATGGGCATGTGGAAGCCCAAATTTAAAATTTGGAATTTGTTTTATTATCGATTTCATATTTTGTAAATCTTAAACGAATTTTTGATTAACAAACTCAAGGATTTCAAAGCGAGCAATGGCAACGTAATACAGAAAAAACATTTTTCTCTCCAGCGCGCGAGACTCTGTCTCGGAAATTCTAAAGATATGCTCAAAACTATTTTGCGATATTGCTCTTGAACTTAATTTTATGGTTTAAGTGCGAAGAAAGTGATATTTAATAAATAAAGGTTACAGACAAAATGATAAAAAAATTTAAAATTTGCAAGCTTTCAGATTTTCTTTTTTCTTCTTCCAATTTTAGTGTTTTTAAATTGTTATTAATAAAATAATTATTAATTCTTCTAAATGAATAATTCGAAAGAAAGATCACAAGAGTGATATTGTAGCGTGCGTACGGTTCGAAATGGATTGAATGCACATAGAACCGAAGATAGCTTGATAAAATTTATTTTCACAAAAGAAACACTTTACAGTACTAGGCCTCTCCACAAAAGTACACGTACAGCTCTTCTCAGTACAGTAGAGTACAATCAGCAGTTACTACTTTAAACTGCTGAGAACGTTAAACACAACGCAATGCAAAACACATGTAAAGAGCACAGAAATCTAACTCTCAACCAAAAATTGAGAACTAGTGCTTTCGCCGGCTTTATATAGTTCCTGTGGCTGGCGGGAAATCTGAAGTACCTTATTTTTATCATGTCTAAAAACATGATAAAAATTAACAAAAGGTGTGTTTTTTTTTTTTTTTTTTTTTTTTTTTTTTTTTTTTTTTTTAAATCTGATCTAGAGAATTTTTCCCAGCCTACTCGATCGACAAGACATAACCATTGTTTCTTAATAATGGACATTCACCTATCATTTCTCAAAATTACTGGAAGGCATATACAGTTAAAATTACATATAAGGGTCGGATCTGGTTACAGTTACCTATTTGGGTGCTCCAAAAATAGGAGAAATGACATTTATACAGACGGGTCAGGTTTAGGAGACGCCATTGCTTTCACATACGTCATATATTATTATGGAACAGAGATTCATAAAAATAAATTTAAAACTCAACATTTATAACTCAGTTTATCAAGGGGAAGCTATGGCTACTTTTTATTCACTGAAACGGATTAAGAAGACTTTTAAAGGGAAATATGATATACATATTTAATCTGACAGTCTGTCAGTTCTTCAAGCTCTCTCACGACCTGATCAAGACAATTCTTTAATAGTAGATATTAATAGTAGATATAGTAGATATTAAAGAATTATATAAAGACTTGAGAGAAGATCAAAATATTGTGTTTAATTGGGTGAAGGCACACGTTGTACGTTTTGGAAATGAAAGGACGGACGCACTGGCCAAGGAGGCAATTACCGATGTTAATGTTCGTGATACTGATGTACAGGTATCAACAAGGAAAGCTGTGACTATTATGAAAAATTATATTTATGATTATGCAGGGAGAAGTGGGAAAGGTCTGATCGAAAATAAGGTTAAATTTGTTAAACTTAAGGTTTATGTTATTCAGTCATTGACGTTAACCAAATCATTACAGGTCATGGCCGTTTTCCTTTCTATTTTAAAAGATTTAAATTACAAGCGTCTAACCTCTGTGATATCTGTAAAGAGGCGGGTACTGCGGCGCATTATGTGGAAACATGTAAATATTTTACTGATATCAGGAACCAGTTTAAGAAAAATGATGTTTTTAATATATATGATATTTTAAACGATTTTAAAAGACTGAAAAAATTTACCAAGAAAATGATGGAGAAGATTAATCATGATAAGCTTGCAGTAGGGATTTTAATTTTAATTTCAATTTTGTTTTTTAGTTATGTTCTTTATGTCTGTTTGTTGAAGGTGTTGTTTCTAGCTTGCTCTGGCGCAGCCCACAAAAAGGCCATAGGGCGACGTAAAGTCTGCCAGGAGGGTCGGGCTGCGTGGTATACAAGGATAGGACCTAAATGTCGCCAAACCTGGCGACTTTTGGCTATTTTCTGCCAAAACTGGTGTCAAAAATTAGTCTCCGAAACCATCGCAACTTAGCGCTATCTCGCTAATTTAACGAGCCCAAGCTACCTCAGTATTAAATAGACTTATCTCTCTTATCTTTTTCTTGAATCCTCTAATTTTGAAAGGCTGAATCAACGTTGCCCAGCCCGGGGATCGAACCCCGAACCTGTGGTGCAGGTGCGCGAGGCGCTAGCCACTTCACCACCAGATGGTCGTTTTTAATTAATATCTCCGCTAATTAAAATCGTAAGAAGATGAGAATGTTGGAAATGGCTTCCCACGAAGATTTGGAATTTCGAAATATTTTTCTCGAAATTCAACTCTCGCCGTTATCCTCTGGAACGGCCACAAACAAACGCGCACATATTTTAATAGTATAAGATTTCATAACAATTGTTTTCAGTTAGTGTACTTCTGTTTTCGAAAAGTACCGGAAATGGTTTATTTAAAATACGTAGGTGAAAGAAATCGTTTGCAAATATTTTTTCAAAAATTGATTTTCATCGATATCTACCAACAATTTCTATTTCCTTTCCTTTAATTGCTTTAAAGGAAAATAAATAAATAAATTTTATTTAATAAATTAATTCGTTTGTAATAAATGAAGAATTTTTGATTTAATGATGTCACAAAATGTCAAATGTAACTGAGCAAATATCAAGCATTTTATTTTATTTTTCAAGTAATTGAAATACAAAAACAATCCGAAATCTACAAAAACGTTGAAATGCTGGGGAAACGCCTTTGGGAGGATACAGTATAAAGAATGAGAGCTTTTGAGTGTTGTAAGATGTTTAAGGAAGGAAGATCAACGATCCTCTGGTAGGCCATCCACTTCAACTAATGAGCTACACATCAATCAAGTCAGAGATTTGGTGCATGGCAATCATCGTTTAACAATTAAGAACATTCTCTATATCATTTGCGTCTTGTGGAACAGTTCTGAAACATCATTTAAGTTTGCGGCGCGTTGCTTTCCCAGTTGTTAAAAAATATTGATTTTGCTTTTCTAAAAACAATAACGTAATCAAATAACATGAGAGATGCTTTATTGAAAGTCTTTATTACTGGAAACACAGAACACATTAACAGACAAGTAAATCTCGCTCGAAAAAGGAAAAAACGAAAAGTGAAGCTCGAAAGAACCATTTTGATGACTAATAAGCGACTTTGTCTTTTCGAAATTTAGTAAGTTTTTTCTAGCTTTTCGAGCTTCAGCCATGATAACTGATTTTTTTTTCTTCTCTTTTAGTTGGTGTCGTGCATAGCTCAAAAGCATTATTTGAGTGTTTTGTAGCGTTCGTTTGAAGAAATTAGTAAAGAGCGAACTGGAATGTGATTAGAAAATTCATGAATTTTGTATCGTATTAATACACCTGCACAATGGTCTTGTTTGTCGCGAGTTTTTGGCCAAAATTTGAACAAATACGGCTCATCGAGTTCCGTATCCATTTCGTACGGCATCGACAGACGTTTTCTTATCTCACGTTAAAATTGCCGATTCGTGGTCTCCATTTTGAGTCCCTTGTTGTAACGAAATTAAATTCGATGCGAATCCTGAAGGGTTTCAATTTATTCAAATATTTCAAATTCAATTATTTCAAAATATTTGTACACTTTTTATATTTTTTCAATTCTTAAAACTTAGACGATAAAGATTTCTGTGAGGTGTTCAAATTTAATCTGAAGATTTCAGAACGCAAATATTCATTATTATTATTATAATTATTAATATTGTATTATTACTGTAATTTCTAGTTGTAATTAGTGTATCCCACTCCTGGGGTATAAAATTTCTAGTCTGATTATGTTGGTTTTCCATATAATACCAAAAGATTCTGGAACCCACCATCGGCCGAGCGGTAGAGTCGTTGAACACTGGTAGTTCGGTCCGCGGTTCGAATCCCACGAACGGGTTGGTTGCATGGGCGATTCCGTGGTTTTTCCCATGTATAACGTATATAAAAGCCAGTTTCCATTAGAAAGTCCTCCACGAAGGCATCTCTTCCTTAGGCAGATAGCCATCGAAACTTTGCCGTAATCTCATGAACCAAACCAAAAGATTCTGTAGCTGGTAAGTAATCTATTACTTAGAATTATCTGTTTAACAAAAATTTTGCTTCAAATATTTGTACAAAGTGAAACTGAACAAGGTGGCATAACTTTAGCAGGCGATCGAAGGCAACTATACGAGCAATATTCGTCACAAAATGTACGGTCGAACTCTAACGGCGAACTGCTAGGTGGCATTGTAAATAAATGGTATAAAAAGCGTCAGTCCTCTCACACAACTGCATTTTCTACCGTAGATTGCCGAGAGGATTGCTAATTACACGAACCACAATATTTCCAAGGCGATGGATCGATCAAGGTGGTCCCATAGCTTGGCCACCAAGATCACCAGATCTCTCGTATTTGGACTTTTCCTGTGGGGCCATATGAAAAGCCTAATCTACGAATGCCCAATTGAAACCAATATGGATCTAGTCGCCAGAATCGCCGTTTTTGCCGGCGATATTCGGGAAATGCCTGGTGTCTTCGCAAATGTGCGTCAGTCCTTATCCCGCAGGTGTGAAGCCTGCACTTTCATTCTTGTGTTAATTCTTCAAATATAACAGTGGAAAACTACTCTGTAACTTCTCATCGTTTGCTTTCCGACCATGTGTTCTATGACGAATATTGCTCCTGTAACTGCCTTCTATCGCCCCCTAAAGTTTCGGCATCTTCTTCAGATTCACCCTGTATAATAAAATAAATTAAACGTGTTTGAAATTATAGCAGTAGCTTAATAAAATAAATTTTCTCTGAAGATAATTTCAAGGCTGTTGGCCACTGGTGAGCTAAGATTTGAGAGACATTGGTATTGGACAATGTAGTGTTTCGTACTACACTGTCCAATACCAGTGTTTGTTGCTAAGAGACGTGGTTGATAAACGCATATATAAGTTTTAGACAGGCTGCACTAAGGTCGCTTCTAATAACGCAGTTTTGGATGTCAACAGAATATCAGTACAACGTTTGCACAATGTGGAATAATGAGTCTTCTACACTGATTCTGCCTTTTAAAAAGGCGTTTGACTTTTCAGGAAAGAATAGACTTGATTTTTTTCCGGTAACTCATCTGGTTGATTTGAAATATTCGGTTAACTGTCGTCGGTTCCTATAAATATCGACCCAGGAAATTAGTTTGCTAAGAAAAAGAAAGTTTCCTCCTTCCCGTGGGAACTCTGTGGCATCACATTGTCGACAGGAACTGCTTTATTTTTGTTATCGTAAATTGTCAGAATCCAAGGATTTGGATGAGGTCACATTGCTCGAGCACTTCATCAAAAAATGAGTCAGAAATGGTGACAAATAAAGCTTAACTGGGAATAAAATATGCTGTTGGAAATTTGACTGAACAACACTCTGATTTTTAATTGATATCTTTACCTTGATTTTTAACTACATGCTATTAAATCAAATATGCATCCCATGTTTCGCTTTCAGATTAAGTCGTCAGTCTGCCCAGCGGAACCGGAGATATAGAACTGTCCCATTTTTCTTCTTCTTCTCTTCCCCCCAACACTAATTCAGCATCTATTCGCAAATGAGTCTCAAGCGGGGGAGAGATATCATTATTTTTTTCCCAGTTAAGCCCAGTTTGGAAATACCCTTTTACCTCATTTATTACAGAGTCTGCGTTTTACGCCTCCATTTTATAAATAAAACAAGATAAATTTATAAGGAATTTTCTTTTACCTTATGTATGCCCTCATGATGTAATTGGAAGCACATCCTGTTGAAAATCGGAGGATCCAGAGTTCGAATCCCGATGAAAACTCCACCGACTCTTCCATGTTTCCCGACTTAAAAAAAAAAAAAAAAAAAGAAAAAAAAAAAAAAAAAAAAAAAACTGAAAGGTTTTAGATTTTAAATTACGTCCAAAGAGGCGTTTTTTTAACGTTTTGTGTGTTACCTTTATTTATTGAATATCATGTTCTTTGCACTTAAACCATAAAATTCAGTTCAATAGCAATGTCGCAAAATAATTTTAAAATGAGCCTATCTTTAGAATTTCCGATACAGAGTTCCGCGCGCTGCAGATTAAAAGGTTTTTTTTTTTTTTTTTTTTTTTTTTTTTTTTTTTTAAGAGATAAAAAGGTTGTGTTGCCATTGCTCGCTTTGAAATCCTTGAGTTTGTTAATCAAAAATTCGTTAAAGTTTTACAAAATATGAAATCGATAATAAAACAAATTCCAAATTTCAAACTTGGTCTTCCACATGCCCATATTCTTAGGAGGATTACGTCATTCAAAATTCGATGGCTCTATGTACCGTTGTTTTATCACAGTGCGAGAAATATACATACATTTATGCAGATTTTTCATTATTTAATTTCTTCAATTATAATGCAAGACTCTAACATTGGGTGGCAACAGTTTGAAAAGTGAAACGGACATTTATGGTGATTCAACGCAAAATCGCAAAACGAAAACTATAGTCCTTTGGACTACAAAAAACAAAAAAAAAAAAAAAAAATTCTACAGCAGCGCGGAGTAAAAAATGTGATGGACGGTAATTTGTCACTACCTGGATTTGGAATCGGGACCCTTTCCTCCCTAGGAACCTATTAAATGAAGGAGAATGTAAGCAATTTTCTCCTTCCTTACCCCGTGCTTCGGAATACGGTTAGCATCGGTAGGTACGGAGTTATGCTTTTGAACTTATGAGAATGTTTTTTCATTATAACTGATAAATCAGTACACCCTTTGCGTAGTCAAAGGATTTCATGAAGGCAACAGATGGCAACAGAACAATTTTGGAATTTTGATTTCATGCTTTTAACTCTATTTTGGTTTTAATCTGTGATTGGTTTCGCTGCGTTAAACATGAGACCGATTATTATCGGCCAGGAGGTTTGCAGTACACTCATATATTACATTATATTATCCTTTGCTTAATTTTTGTTTTCATAGCCATATTATTTAAATCTTTTACCATTGTAAATCAAGAAATTTAAGCCTGTTTGGATTTTGATAAATTCCGTTATTTCTACGACTTCTTTTTAGCCCAAAACGTATTAGCCTAGAAGGGTTATTAATTTCAAAACGGCATTTTGCGTCGATTCACTCGTCAAACAGTTGCCACCAAATGTTATCGCCATTTAAAGAAACTAAATAATAAAGAAGCTATATCAATGTATGAATGTTTCTCGCATTGTGAAAACAACAACGGTACCTAAAGCCATCAAATTTTGAATAACGTAGTCCTTCAACCGAACATGAGCACTTGGAAGCCCGATTTTTGAATTTGTTTTATTATCTATTCCAAATTGTGTAAAACTTTATAACGAATTTGTGATTAACGAACTCAACGATTTCAAAGCGAGCTATACCAACACTGTACGGAAAAAACACTTTTATCTCCGGCGCGTGAGACTGTGTATCGAAAATTCTAAAGATACGCTATTTTTAAATATTTTGTGATGTTGCTATTGAATTTTATGGCTTAATTGCGAAGAGCATGATATTTAATAAATAAAAATAACACACAAAAAGGTTTAAAAAAGGCCCCTTTGGGTGTAATGTAAAATCTGAAAACTTTCATATTTATTTTATTTTACTTTTTTATTTTATTTATTTAATTATTCAAAAAAGAACTTTTAGAAGCAAGACAGAGTAACGAGAAAACGAGGGAAAGATACTTAAATTTAATCCTTAGAGAAAAAAAATCAAATCCGAAGGTATGCAAATTATGTGATATTTTGGTAGGGATAACGCAGAGGGAATAGTCATAAACACTTCCTCTTAATATGTTTATCCGAGGAGTTGGCAAATAAAAGCTGCCGTAGGAATTACCATGAAGGGATATTTCTGATTCTGGCTGAATTGAGAATAAAATTCTCAGGACTGAGTTGTGAAGAGGCTGAATCGAGACATTATTCATCAACACAACACGACAGACTTATAATCTGCTAATAAATATTGTTTTGAATCGTCACGGTGACAAACAGTCATTGCGGCACCGGCGCAAAGAACGATAACGATTGCTGATTGTAGAAAATGTGACCTTCTCGAACGTTTTGTTTAACGAGGGATGAGACACTTCCTGGTTTTCCCAGTACCTTTCGCACTCGCTAACCAACAGATAAAACTTGGAGTAGTTTTTGCCATTCAACACGGCCTCCCTCTCCGAGCAATTGCGAAAACGATCAGTTTAATTACTGGATGCGACGAAGGTCTGAGAAAGCGTGGGTTTGTTTTTGGCCTGTGGTATCTTAATTCGCTTGCGAGGGTCTCAAGGTTATCCAGAGACTCATAAAATGTTAAAAGTTAACAACGTTTGACACATGCAAGTTAAGAAATTAGTTGGTACTTGCGTCGTCTCCTAATAACAAGACTTTAAATTAAAGGAGTCTCATGTCCGTACTAGTTACCCAAGAGACTACCAAATGATGTTGAATATGTCGAACGTTTTCGTTCCCCCACCCCCAACAGATAACGCTTGTACTGGTACGAGAAAAAACTTTAAAAAACTACGAACTGCACTAGAACAAAAGTCCTATAATACGGCCAGTTTGACGTTTTAGCGATGCCTGGATAAACTAGATGAAAACTCTGCAATGCTTCGAAACAATTTTTTACTTCCTTGTACGAAGTAAAGGAAGTATTGTAATCGAGAAAAACTTCGGGTGCCATATTTCACCTAAAATGTCCCTTTTAACCGCTGTAGTATCCATTTGAACGTTTGCGTGACATCTGTACGTATGGACAGGGTCTCTTTTTCCCAAAACGCATTTAAAAACGGAATTAATGTTCAGTCAAAAGACACGACGTACCGTACGTATGTATGCATCTCGCATAACACAAAAACGAGTAGCCTCAGAACGTTGAAATTTTATATATGGAACTGCTGCAACATGTAGTCATGCACCTTCCTTTTTGGTTGTAATCGGCAGCACCAAACATTTAAAAATACCTGTATATATACATATAGCCACTGTGTTACTCGGCTCAGATTTTATTATTATTACAGTCAAAAGTCTTCATCCGGACTCGTCGGGACTTCGGCGATTCTGGATTATCGTTTTTTCCGGATTATAGATCGTCAGTTTAAATCTGGTAAGATGGCATGCAGAAATTATAAAATTAAAAATATTAAACCGTAATTGATGAAATAAAGAACAATTATGACCTAAAGGGTATCAAAATTTACAAAAAAAAAAAAAAAAGCTTAATATTTATTTGTTTACTTTATTAAACATTTCTTTCAATGTGTGCATGCGTTACGCATAGTCTAAAATTAGAAAATTGCAACCAGAAAACTATTTCATGTGTATTCGTGATATTTATAATGATGAATTTGATTTAAATCATATCAAAGACGGAGTACATCGAGATGAAACACTACATTTAGTGAGGAATTATAAGCCGAATAAAATAAAAACATCTACCCTGAAGATGAGGATACAGCTGACAGATCAACTTCCAGTTCATTGCGCGCCGCGACGTTCCCCCCTACCCCTGCAGAGCAGCGTGAAATCGATAAACAGATTTCGGAATGGTTAGAGAAACAAATCACCTCTCTGTCACTTTCTTCATGCCTTTATCCATTTTTTGTTTAATGGACATCGAAACATGCTTTCGCTTTGTAGATCCTTTGGCAGCTCCAGAATTGGAAACTCTTTTTGACATAATCGAAAGTTCAAGCTTACTTTTTATAAAATTGCTCTAACAATCTGCAAAAAATAATAAGCCGAATCCAATTCGAAGATTAAGGAACAACGCAATCTGCAACATTAACTGAAATAGATAATTAGATAATTTTAGCTTAGCTTATACCGTCCGTTATACATTAAACGCGCATGCGTAAACGTATATGCGCATTCATAAAAGCATTATGCGTTTACGCATGTGCAGAAAACTTGCAGCTTTGAAGTCCGGATTATAGATCATTCCGGATTATGGACGTCCGGATTAGAGACTTTTAACTGTATATGTTGTTAAATTGTGTATGTATTGTGTTAAAAGTGATTGAATTATATTGTTCTTATGTTCCAGTTAAGGATTTTATGCCTTTAGTTAATCCGCATGAAATAGTTTGTAGAATTATCAACAATTTAAAAGTTATTTAAGTACGACTAGCTTAACAGAACAGGCATTTGTCTACATTTGAAACTTAACAAAATATTGAGTTAACTCAGTTTCTGCCCCTTCAGTGTCTTTTTACCGAGTGGGACCAAAAGAAAACTTTGAGTTTTATACACCGAAAGATCTGCCCTCTTGTCCGCTGGCCGAATTACTTCTTCGAAGAGGTCACACCCACAGGTATGAAAATATGCTCTATTACAAATGTTCGGTATATGATTATGTTGCAGATTTACGTAATTCCAGAATTGCAGCAAAGAAATGTCGTTGATGACATCGTATGGTAACAAGATAGTTATCTTCCACACTTCGGCTCGTGTTCGGCAAGTGCTGCAAGAGCGCATTGGAAATAGGGTCATGTTCTCAGCTTTGCAGTTTCGTGGCCGCCGTGATCTCCTGACCTCACTCCGATGGATTACTGTTTCTGGAGTTACCTTAAATCTAAGCTGTATACATCAAATACACGATATTTGCCAGAACTGAAAGGTGCTATAACACGTTACATAGATATAGATAACTCCTGCGGTGTTACGTTCGCCACTGTTGTCAACAATCTCCCGCATGTAATGCATTATCGTCTGCGAAGGTAGGCACATTCAAAATTTGTAATTCCAATAAAAGTTTCTTTCCCTGCCCTCTCTTGTTTTGTCATTGGTTCTTCACAATGCTCTTACTTGCAAATGTTTAACCCCGGCAATTTTTGGCGCAGCTGTATCGTTCCAGTGCCATATATGGTTTTTCGATGCGCTGATCAATTTGCGCGGGAGAAAAGTGGGTGTTGTCTTTCCAAAATTTCGAAATTTTTTCACTGTAACCGTAATCATGAGTGCTCTATTAGTTTAAATCATCACAATCTCGAGTGCATACCTTCAAATAGCAATATCTGAAATTTCTTTTCGCTTGGCTGAAGGGATAGGGTTCATATTTCGGGAAAGTTTTCTTATGCCCAATCTTTTTCTTTATGCAGAGTTTCTCATTTATCCTTAAGAATAACCAGTTAATCATATACAAAATTATAAATCTTTTTTTATTTACCTTTAAATGTTTCCCCGTTCATAAATTGTATTACTATTTTCAAAACGATATATATAGTTGAATATAAATGACTCTTAAATGCTTCTGAATTCTAACATACGGCTCCTGCTGTCATAAAATTTGGCCACCCCTGCTTCAGACCATCGCCAAAACAGCATGCTTCGAATAACATCTGCATCTATATACATTACTTACTGCATGAATGATTCCAAACTCGATTCGCTCTTACCCAAAAATCTTTTCTACCAGATATATCAAGAAAACGTAATTCATTTGCAATCAAATTTTAGAGAAAAAAGGTTTCAATCACTAAAGCCCGTTTAATGATATTAACAAATGAAAGCAATGCCTGAATGATACGCAATTTAACGCAGTGAAGTCTAATAAGAAATATGTCTTTCTTCATTTGGCGAAACTGCAGCCCTTTTAACACCTCGAAAAGAATTGCTTTGAGTTTGCAACAAAATCTTGTCTGCCATTAAGACATTGTTATCAGTCGACGATATTCTTCATTTAGCTTTCATATTTTAAAACTGCTTGTTTAAAATAGTGTTAAATCAATCATTTAATAAATTACATCATCAAATAACACGATAATACATCATGTTATTTGAACTAAACAATGTTTTGCAACAACAATCATTTTATTATTAGGCCAAAGGAGCGTTAGCCAAGAATGGCTATTAGTCTCGAAAACGGCATTTTGCGTCTGTTCACTATAAATGCCTGGTTCTGCCACCAAATAGTATCACATTATATTATATTTAAAGGAATTAAATAATGAAGATTCTGCATGAATAAGTATGTTTCTCGCACTGTGAAAACACAGTGGTACTTAGAGCCATCAAATTTTGAATAACGTAGTCCTCCACCTAAATATGGACATCTGGAAGCCCGAATTTGGAATTTGTTTTATTATCTATTTCATATTTTGTAAAACTTTAACAAAATTTTGATTAACAAACTCAACGACTTCAAAGCGAGCACTCGTAACACTGTAAGGAGTAAAACACTTTTATCTCAAGCGCACGAGACTGCCTATCGTAAATTCTAAAGATATGTTGTTTTTAAATATTTTAGCCCTAGGTATTTCTTCCGCCTACTTAGCATGCCTTCGTAGTGTAGTGATGAGCACGCTGGGCGCATATCCCAGAGGTCCGTGGTTCGATTCCCGGAGAAGGCGTTACTCATTTTTCAACTCTTCTGCTTCGAAATAACCTAATGTCTCTATAAGCCCAAGTGCTGTCAAAACGTTTATGTGTGTGTAAATGGAAAAAAAAAAAAAAAACCCGCCCATCTGGGTTAAAAAACCCGTTTAATTCTAAGCTGAGTTGTTTTTAAATATTTTGTAATTTTGCTGTTGAATCGAATTTTACGCGCCAAAAATGTAATAGTTATTAAATAAAGTAAACACACAAAACTTTAATAATAATAAAAAAAAAGTTTGTAAAGCTATTTTAGTAAGAAAACTGAACATTGATATGATAAACTAAGAAAAGACTGGGAAAAAGAAAAAAGAAAAGGAAAACATATGTCGAACGCTGCATCGGAAATTGTAAATATATGTTGCATGCTGCTTTTAAAATTTTTGTAATATTGCTGTTGAATTGCATATAGCGTTAGTGCGAATAATATGATGCTTAATAATAAAGCTAAAAAGACAAAAAAAGGGGGGGCTAGTAGGTGTGAGTGTGACAGCAGATTTGTAGACTGCGAGGTCAGCAGACCTTAAAACTTTAACAAAACCTTCTGGGGGATTATTAAAATCTAAAACCTTTTAGATTAAAAAAAAATTAGTTATATTTATTTATAAATTTATCTATTTCTATGCGGAAGAAGAATGGCTTACATCTGCTAGTCTTCGAAATCCACATAGTTTTATTCAAAACTGTACCAATCTAAGGTTGCTTTTTTGTCTAATTTTAAATATTACGTTGGTGTC
This sequence comes from Stegodyphus dumicola, assembly GCF_044657685.1. Taxonomy (NCBI): domain Eukaryota; kingdom Metazoa; phylum Arthropoda; class Arachnida; order Araneae; family Eresidae; genus Stegodyphus; species Stegodyphus dumicola. Next base: position 221,232,807 of record NC_140773.1, on the reverse strand, counting down.
TTTCCTCTTTGAATTAGATCTTTACGATGTATTCAACTGTAATATGGAATTTCCAGATTACATCTTTATTTATCAGTCTAAAGGGGCTATTTGCTCAGGACTATTTATTTCGTTTGGGCATTCTGCGTTTAATCACTATGAGCGACGTATAACTTTTCGAATTGTTGCCAGCAAATGTTAGAGACCTGCATTATATTTAAAGAAATTAAATAATGAAGAATCCGCAAAAGTTTATGTATGTTTCTCGCATTGTGATAAAACAACGGCACCTAGAGCCATCCAATTTTCAATAACGTAAGTTTTCACCCGAATATGGGCATCTGGAAGCCCAAATTCGGAATTTGTTTTATTATCTATTTCACATTTTATAAAACTTTAACGAATTTTTGATTAACAAACTCAACGATTTCAAAGCGAGCAATGGCAAACATTGTACGAATTTTTTTTTTTTTTTTTTTTTTATTTGTTTCTTTTTTTACCTCTATAGACGGCTTTCTCCATAGGGATGCGACACTTTAAATATTAGAAATCAAACCACGGTCGAAATCTACAAATAAAACATCTGCGTTCAAACTCTCGGTCCTCCGCGTGGGGAAAAGTTGAGCGAGTTTGCGACTGAAAAAAAGAATGTGCTTTGTGTGCGCACATTCATGAGCCGAAAGCAGGGAACCTTTGTCATCTTTCAATGGAATTCAGCCTTTGTATGCACAACTACGAGTCTCTCATTCTTGTGTGTAGTCTAGGGTGAGGTTCTTTCGTGTAGGCTGAGTGTTTGCAGAGGGAGTAGATTACTACCGCTGACACTTGTGGCGACTTCGCGCAGAAGGAAACTCAAGCCGGAGATTTCTGATGCCGTCATTTACAGAAGAGTTTATAATCCAGAATTGCACGAAGCTTTAATGTTCTGCGAGAAATTATTAGGGGTTCAGTAAGAAATGGTGAGATTACCTTAATAAAACAAACTTTAGTGATAACTCTAATAATATAATCAATAATGAGATTACTTCACTAATTAATTTTTTATATCATTTTATGCTTCAAAATTAAATGCACAATCAAACACAAATGTTCTTGGAATTGAAGGTATTTTGAAATTGAATTTTTATTGAGAGTTTCAATACTATTCAGAAATGAAGATTTAGCTTTGTAAATTGGCAACAGTACCAGTGTTAATCTTATTAACTGCACAGCATTGTTTAACAAATGGGCGGTTTATGAGCAACAAGTTCCCTTCTTTATAGTTTAATACTTTTTTTTTTTTCTTTTTTAAATTGTTTTAACTGATATAACTTTAAAGGCCATTTAATTTATAACATGGCCAAATCATTTCTAGAATTATTCTAATTAACGGTAGATTCTTCTAACGCTCCATAAAGAGAATATCAAGAAGCGGCCAAAACTTTCGATAGCATAAACACCACATCGGATTGAACATCATCATTCTAAGTGATTATCTCCCCACAACTAACATCATGAACGGTACCCTTAGACAGAGAGAATTGTCTATAAGTAATTGTCTTATTTAAAATATTTTACAATTTATTTAACTGATGGCTTTTAGAAATCTTTGTAAAATTATTTAATTCAACAAGAAACGTTCTCCAATGTCATATATAAAATGAAACCTCTGGATGATTTTCACTTATCTAAGCCGACCACTTCTGAGAAAATAATATGTACGTTCCGTTGTTTAAAAATAGTAGACTGTAAATTAACTTGATATTACTTCAGTATAGAACTCAAAAAACCTCAAACTCCTAACGTTGACCGAAACTTCTTTATTGACTTTCATAGAGTAAGTTAGTTGAGGAACGGCGAAGACCACACAAACTCCGACTTCAATGGCGGCTTACCAACACAAACTCAAAAGAACCTCTGCCTAGTTGAAACTCCAGTAATTCACAGCAACCTCAAAGCTCTAAACGCGAGCCTTAAAAACCTAACAAATTTGCGTCTGCGCCGCTCCTCGGTACAAAGAAAGAAATACAATTTGCATAACATCGAACATACCCCCAGCCTTGAAGTCCCAAGGGGGTTCAAACAATAAATTTAAAATGTTGAACTGCATAAACCTGAAAAATAAAAATTCTCTAAATCTCTAAATCAAGTTAAACGAGTCCGTAATAAAGTCTCTAAATCAAGAATTAAATGGCAAAGCGCATAGCTTTGCTATAGGTCGTTTTATTTCACCATTAGACGTGGGTAAACTCACCACTCGAACTTTCTCATCCAGACCGGGATACACTTTAATAATTCTACCTAATTTCCAACGTAGCGGAGGTAGATTTTCGTTCTGAATAAGAACCATATCACCAATCTTCAGGTCTTTTTGTACCTTGCACCACTTGGGTCTCTGCTGCAATCTAGATAAATACTCACTGCTCCAACGATTCCAGAAATGTTGAAATAACCTTTGCACGTTCCTCCAACGGTCACTGCAGCTCATGGTTTCTTAAATTTGGTTAGATTCTGGAATAGCGCTTAAAGCCGCTCCGGTTAAAAAGTGTCCTGGTGTTATCGCCTCCAAGTCGCTACAATCACTTGAAGCTGGTACTAAAGGCCTAGAATTAAGACAGGATTCAATTTGGGTTATTAATGTCAAAAATTCCTCGTATGTTAAAATAAGTGTTCCTAAACATCTTTTTTAAGTGATGTTTCATAGACTTGATACCCGCTTCCCAAAGCCCTCCAAAATGAGGAGCAGAGGGAGGATTAATCAACCATTTAATATTTTCTGAAGAAATATAACCCTGTAGCTGTTCATCACGTTGAACAGTAGAAAAGGCTTTCCTTAATTCTTTATTAGCTCCTATAAAATTCGTTGCACAATCACAGTGAATTTCACACGGTTTGCCTCTACGAGCTATAAACCGCTTAAGTGTCGCGAGGAATGATTTTGTTGAAAGATCTCCAACTAATTCTAAGTGTATTGCTCTTGTAGTAAAACAAATAAATAGACATACGTAACACTTAAAGATTTTGACTCCTCCACCAGGACGATATTTAACGTTAAATGGTCCTGCTAAATCAATCCCTACACGAGAAAAAGCTCTACTTTGAGTAACTCTTGAAGCGGGTAAATCTGCCATTAGCTGAGTTGCAGTCTACGCTCTAACTCTACGGCAGATAACACATTGGTTTATACACTTTCTTATAATATCTCTAACATTCACAATCCAAAATCTATGTCGTATGACAGAAGTGAGTAGCTGCGTACCTGCGTGAAGATACGTGTCATGATAATGCTTAATAATTAAACGCGGATTCTTAGGCAAAATCATAGGATGTTTCTGATTATTTGAAACTGTAGAGTTTCTGAGCCTTCCGCCTACACGCATTACTCCCGCGGAATCCAAGAAAGGACTTAAAGACAGTAATTTACTTGATTTACTTGATGTCTTCAAGGGTTTACCAGATTCTAAACAGAATAATTCTTCTGGAAATTCGGCTCTTTGCACAATCCTAACAATCATAGAAGTAACTTCACAGAATTCTTCAGTAGATAAATACCCCTTTATACGCTCTGTAGGTAACTTACTATAATTATTTCTGAATCTTAAACACCACGCTAACACTCGACATAACTTTAACCATGACGAAAATCTTGAAAACACACTAGGCTCTTCAAATTTGGAAATATTTGAACTGAAACTCTTTTTCAATTCCTTCAACATAACCTCACCCTCTAATTCTACACTTGAATTTTGCTGTACATGAATTACGGACTCGTTTAACCACTGCGGTCCCTTCATCCATAACTCACATTGTAAGAATTCTGATGGAATAAAACCTCTGGTCCCACAGTCTGCAGGATTTTCTTTCCCAGCAACATAATTCCATTGAATACCTGGAACAGCTTCCTGGATTTTTGCAACTCGATTTGCCACAAAAGGTAGACAACGGCGAGGTTCGGACGAAACCCATGCCAATGTAACCCGCGAGTCGGTCCATGCGTAAATATTGTTAATAGGCAGTTCTATGCATGATAATACTGCATGTAAGAGGTTGGTTAAAAGTAACGCAGCACACAACTCTAGTCTCGGAAGAGACTGGGTTTTTAAGGGCGTTACTCTGGTTTTCGATGTCATAAGGCTGACTTTGACTGACGAATCAAGGTTGATTGTTCGGAGATAGATGACTGCACAATAAGCCTTTTCTGAAGCGTCGCAGAAAGCATGGATATCTATCACTACTGCCTTCGGACTCAAGACATACCTCGGAAATTGTAAGCTTGAAAGTAAGGGTAATTCTAGATAGAAACGCTTCCATTTTCTACTTATTCTCTTATCAACGAGTTCATCCCAACCCAGCTGTAAGTTCCATAACTCTTGTAATAATATTTTCGCGTATATTATTGTTGGCGCTAACCATCCCATTGGATCAAAGATTTTGGCTACTTCTGATAAAATAGTCCTCTTAGTAAACTCTTTATCACTTATGCACACCGAAAAATGAAACGTATCACTAGAGTTGTTCCAATTAATTCCCAATACTTTTACTTTCTTGTCACTGTTTATTTCAAGAGAAATACTGGATTCTCGTAAGCACTCGGGAATATTCTCTAAAATAGCTGAATTGTTTGAAATCCACTTCCTTAAGCGAAATCCACCCCTTTTCATCATTTCATTCAACTGCTGAACTAGAACATTCGCTTCCTCTTCACTTTATGCCCCTGAAAGCAAATCATCAACATAAAAATCACGAAGGGCAATTTTTGATGCTAAAGGAAATCTCACTTGTTCATCTAATGCAAGTTGTTTCATTACTCTAGTAGACAAATATGGCGCACAGGCAGTCCCATATGTAACTGTCACTAATCTAAATGTACTCAAGGGCTCACTAGGACTATCCCTCCAAAGCATTCGTTGCCAATTTGTATCTTCTGGGTGGACACGAATTTGTCTGAACATCTTCTCTACATCGGCACATACTGCAATTTTGTGAGTTCTAAACCGTAGAAGAATTGGAAACAGCTCTTGCTGAACTCTTGGCCCAACCATCAAAATATCATTCAACGAAAGACCCGATGTTGTTTTAGCTGAAGCATCGAAAACAACTCTCAGTTTAGTCGTAGTACTTGATTCCTTTAATACGGCATGATGAGGCATGTAATACGTAGAGTCAATAAGAATCTCTCCCTCAGGCACTCCCTCCATATGTCTCAGCTCAAGGTATTCCCTCATGAAATCCTTATACTGTTCATATATCTGAGGCCTTTTTAGAAGTGAATTTTCTAAAGATTGGAATCTACGCATAGCTAATTGTCTGGAATCTCCAAGCTGAGAAGGTGGAGAGTGAAACGGTAATTTCACAGTATATACCCCACTTTCCTCTCTCGTATATGTAGATTTGAAGTAATCTTCACATGCTCTCTCCGATTTAGTAAGCATGTCACACGTAGGTACAGCATCCAATTTCCAAAAGTCAGACAGCATCTGATCAGTTTCCACTTGTATATTATTAACATAGATAGTAGGATTAATTTCTGTTGAATTATTCACACTACCTGAAATAATCCATCCTAGTTCAGAACGAGAAGCTACCGGTTTACCTTCTTCGCATTTAATTATTTCTCCCTTTAAAAGAGGTAAGGCAATATCTACGCCTAAAAGTATATCAACAGGCCCACTTTTGTAAAATGTTGGATCTGCTAACATTAAATCATTATATTCCTCAACGTACTTCTTATTCAATGTAAAATGCGGCAAAGTTCCAATAATTCTATTGATGATAAATACTGGTGTTTTAAATGACACTTTCGCCGGAAAATGCGGAACGAAGTTTATTTCCGTAATCCTATTAGTTTTCGTATCCAAAGACCCTAAACATGAAATAAAAACTTTGGCATTTCTTCTTGCTAACCCTAGCCTTTGTACACAATCTTCTGAAATCAGGCTTGCTTGACTGCCAGGGTCAAGGAAGGCTCTACACTGGTATTCACTCGATGAATCTAACACTTTAATAACAGCCGTACATAATAAAACTTCACTCTGAAAATTAAAGTCTGAAACACAAGATTTAATTACTGGATTAGAACTTGCGATATTCTTCCCTGACCCAGCCGATTGAGCGCGAGGTTCTGGCCCAGGGAAAAATGGCTTAGCCGTCACTGATAATTCATTCGAACTGTTCGAAACTCCTTTAAATGCTTTTGGTTCATTTTGAACTCTTTCGAAATGCAGAAGTGTGTGATGATTTTTAAAGCATTTTTTACATTTATGTGTACTTCTACACTCGAAAGCTTTATGGTTTGAAACCAAACAATTAAAACAAACATTATTTCTCTTGACAAAATTAACGCGTTCCTGAACATTCAGATTTAAAAACTTATTACATTTAAAAACTGAATGACCGGCTTTACAATACGTACACTGCGCGCGAATCTCTGAAGCCAATGAAGTTAAATTGTCTTTTGTAACTTGTTTTTTAACACCTTGCGTTTTACCTGCTTGCAAGTTCTGGCATGAGATTTCAAGAACTCTAGCAGATTATTAAGTGTTGGTATTTCCTCACTCTTTAATGTTCTTTCCCACCATCCTCTCGTCGAAGAATCCAATTTAAACTGTACTATTAACATTAACATAGTATCCGCGAATTGTTCCACTTTGAAGCCTAGATTTTCAAACGAACATACACACTCTCTTACAGTGTCTACTAACGCTAATATCTGACTAGGAATTTCAGATTGTAAATTTGATAAATACAAGATTTTCTTTAATAACGATGAAAGTAATTCTCTCTTATGTGCAAATCTTTGACACAATAAATGCCACGCTATTTCGAAATTCCTGTCACAAATAGTTAAAGCTTGAACAATCCGCAGAGCATCTCCTTTTAAAGAACCCTTTGAATATTGTAGCTTTTGTGCACCTGATAAACGGTCATTATCCACTATCGCCGTTTTAAATAAATCAAAAAATGATAACCATTCTTCAGTACTGCCACTAAATACAGGAAGAGTTAGCTTAGGTAAGCGTATACTCGCTATTTCACAAGATTTAGCTTCCACACTAATGTCTTTAGCATTCTTAACTCTGGATAGCATTAAAATTAACTCATCAACAGTATCTTGTATGACCTGTTGTTCTTCTATAAATACATCAATATCTTTTTCTTCACACACTACAAATATGTTACTAAAAATATCCGAAAGTTCTGTCATTAAGTCATTTAATCTAGATCTAAAAAGTTCTAACTGATCAACATCAGCAGAATCGTAAGTCACTGCAATTTTCTCTTTCAGTTTACTTAACTTAGCTTTACCTACACGCTTTTTAGTCTTAAGCGTTGTAAATTCCATTATCTAATAAGAAAGATAAAAAAACACACTGACTCACCAAATTTACTGCGACTGCCTTCGGACTGAAGACATACCTCGGAAATTGTAAGCTTGAAAGTAAGGGTAATTCTAGATAGAAACGCTTCCATTTTCTACTTATTCTCTTATCTACGAGTTCATCCCAACCCAGCTGTAAGTTCCATAACTCTTGTAATAATATTTTCGTGTATATTATTGTTGGCGCTAACCATCCCATTGGATCAAAGATTTTGGCTACTTCTGATAAAATAGTCCTCTTAGTAAACTCTTTATCACTTATGCACACCGAAAAATGAAACGTATCACTAGAGTTGTTCCAATTAATTCCCAATACTTTTACTTTCTTGTCACTGTTTATTTCAAGAGAAATACTGGATTCTCGTAAGCACTCGGGAATATTCTCTAAAATAGCTGAATTGTTTGAAATCCACTTCCTTAAGCGAAATCCACCCCTTTTCATCATTTCATTCAACTGCTGAACTAGAACATTCGCTTCCTCTTCACTTTGTGCCCCTGAAAGCAAATCATCAACATAAAAATCACGAAGGGACCATAAAACATGTACGTTCCGTTGTTTAAAAATAGTGGACTGTAAATTAACTTGATATTACTTCAGTATAGAACTCAAAAAACCTCAAACTCCTAACGTTGACCGAAACTTCTTTATTGACTTTCATAGAGTAAGTTAGTTGAGGAACGGCGAAGACCACACACCACACAAACTCCGACTTCAATGGCGGCTTACCAACACAAACTCAAAAGAACCTCTGCCTAGTTGAAACTCCAGTAATTCACAGCAACCTCAAAGCTCTAAACGCGAGCCTTAAAAACCTAACAAATTTGCGTCTGCGCCGCTCCTCGGTACAAAGAAAGAAATACAATTTGCATAACATCGAACATAATATAAACACCGCCCTTGAAAAAACGACCATTTCCTTAGACGACCAAAATCACCCGCATCTGAGTGCTGGACGTAGATTAGATTCAGACTACTGTATTTAGTATATATATATATATATATATTCCAAAGGCAGATTATGAACAATTACAAATGTAACCCAGTCCATCGCCTTTCCTATGAAGGGACGGACAGTTACAACCATGCCTTCTCCGGGATTCGAACCCAGACCCTTCGGCATCGCAGTCAGCTTCCCTGATCACTATACCGACTGGGCGGGATGCTCTGAATATTAAAGGTCAGACAAAACTAGAGTGGTATTCTATAAATTATATGAAAGCCAAAGCTTGCATACTACATTTTACACTAACAACAACGTTCACAACTAACAGAATGCCCCCCCCCCAGACAGGAATTTCATAGTTTCACGGGAGAGGGAACGCTGTGAAGTTCTCATTTAGCTGTTAATTATTCAGTTTTGATTTATGGATATAAGAAACTATTATTTTTACTCAAGTTTTGGCATTTATCAATATTTTCTCTACTTGTTTTTTTGTTTATTCATTTCACCGTTTATCCCGAGACAGCTTCGTCGATTTGAAAACTGTCTGCAGGCGTCAGCAACGAGACCTACTTGTCGGGGATAAACATGGCCTGAATCATTAACCGTCTCGCCCCCCGAGAGAAACTCGTTGCTTCGTGTTTCTAACCCCAAAATGTGGCGAAAATGGGAAGAAGAGATTTATGGCTCACATGGTCACGCTCTCTTCAAGTGTTGTATCAGGATCATGCAAAGAAAATTTCCCTTGAAAAGAAGGGAAACAGGATTGCAATTTCACTCCCCTTTCAGCTGACATTTCAATGGGAACTGCTGCTCATTTGAAAGCGTGCCTTTAGGGTATCGCCTTTGTTAATTTTCAGATAAGAAACTGCAGAATACAAAAGAATATATTCTCCTGGGTAAAGTGATGTTATTCATCATTTTTGAATATGACAAGTAGATGGTTCAAATTGTTTGGGCGCGATTTTCTACATACGTGAAAGGGGGAAAGAAATATTTCTATCGGGAACTGAAGCAAGTTTCGAGGACAAAAAAAAAAAAAAAAAAAAATTATCTTTGGAGGGGAAAAAAATATGGCAAAATTTGTGTGTTGTGGGACGATGAAGTGGTTAATTTATGCAACACGTTTAAAACTAACCTTAGTGTAAATAACTGTATACGTATTTTTTTAGTTTTGGAATGGAGAGAGAGGAATTATTGTCTGTCATTGGAGAAGGAGGTACATGGGGCAAAATGAACCAATAAGTTACGATAAACGCTGTGGTTTGAAAGTAGCGTCTCCACAGCATGGACCTTATAGGAAATAGACCAACCCAAATGGCTTTTCTCCCTCTTCTGACGCATTCCCGGCTGTCACCTTCATCACATCTGGAGGAGTAGGGACGACTTGCAGAAACTTACAATGATTGGCTATTGCAGTGTGTATAATTGTTAAGAAAAAGTTGGTTGTAGCGTATCATTTCACAAATTAGAATTTCTACATATTTTTATTTTTGAAACCGAGATCGATTTAAAAAATATTTAGCATATTTATCGAGCATAATTAACGTTCCAAATAATTATAAAGCTATTGCATGCTTTTAGGGCTGGATTTTTTTTTTTTTTTAGTTTTTCCTATGCTATAAGGAAATTTGTAACTACGTCTTTTAGAAAATAATATTTTAAATCTGAACTAATAGAAAATTTCAAATAAGTAATTTTCTCTTGCAAGTTTTATGCATTTATTGGTATAAATAAGTAAAAAATACTAAAATATTTTAAAACGAATTTTTGAAAGTTTTGTTTAAAATTCTAAATTGCGCTGCTTTTTTTTAAATTATAGATGAGTATCGTAGCACAATTTCGATAAAGGAATTTTACTTCAATTATATTTCATAATACATCATAGTGATAAACACTGTTGACTTAATAATTTTTATACATTTAATTCTAATATTAATTGTATTTAGCCATAATAATTAATTTGGTTGTATTTTATAGTGATAATTTTTTAAATTTATTTTTAGTTCTGCGTAAGATTTTTTTTATTTACTGTTAATTTAATTTATTAGCCCAAAGGGGCGGTCACCTAGAAAGGCTGTTAGTTTCAAAGCGGTATTTTGCGCTGTATCACTTTAAATGTCCTTGTCTCCTTGCAAATTGTTGTTACCAAATATTATCGCCCTGTATTATATTTAAAGAAATTAAATAATGAAGAATCTGCAGGAATACATGCATGTTTCTCGCACTGTGACAAAAACGACGGTATCTAGAGCTTTCAAATTTTGAATAACGTAATCCTTCAACCGAACATGGGCATCTGGACGGCCGAATTTCGAATTTGTTTAAATCTATTTCATATTTTGTAAAACTTTAACGAATTTTTGATTAACAAACTCAACGAGTTCAAAGCGAGCAATGGTAACGCTGACGGAAAATAACATTTTTATCTCCAGCGCGGAAATTCTAAAGATATGCTGTTGAATTGAATTTTATGTGGTCTACGGGCGAAGAACATGATATTCAATAAATATAGGTAACATACAAAACATTAAAAAAGGTCCCTTTTGGGCGTAATATAAAATCTGAGTGCTTCTAGATTTTATTTTATCTTCCCTCCCCCCCTTTATTACACTCGGAAAATTTTATGCTCCGAATTTTATGAATTATTAAAATAAATAATCTACTTTAATGTTAATAATTTCATGATCATATTATCAAATAAATGATCGTTTTGTAATGTTATTATAGTTTGGAAATTCACTGCCTGAAAATGTTCATTAAATTAAAAAAAAATTATCAGATTTTGTTTAATTTTACCTTATTTATTTCAAAGCATCACGTACTATCAATGTTATTTAATTTTACTTTATTTGTACGCAAAATTACGTTAAATTTTGTGCTTAGAGTTTTTACCGTTTTACCAAAGTAAAGATGTTCGTACAAGATTTACGCGTGAAAAAATGCGTGAAATGCAGTAAAAAGTGCTTTAATGAGATATATTAAATCCTATTTGAAAAAAACTGTGACTTTCATAATCTCATCACTATACGACGTATCACATTTAATAATCAAAAACAGTTATGTGGTACAAACGCCATAGGTTTCAGTGTTAAAGTAAACCAGATCGTCCCTACTCTTTCTTGCGGACTTGTCGGTGATGCGCTCCCCGCCTACTGGGTTAGTCTGTCTCTTATAAGATCCATGCTCCACTGTAGCAGATAGCAGAAACAGAATTATTGACTATGTGAAAAAAGTTTTACACTTTTGTTGGCCTTGAACACTTGAAAACACTGTTTGACAATAATTTAAAAACTGACATAATTAATAATTAAAATTCTAATATACTCAATTTACGTCTGCATACAGTTAACTCGAGTATCAAGGATTTGAGAGAAGAGCTTTAATTTGCAGAATTTACAGATTCTTTTTTCATTCTTTAAAAAAAAACTCTTAATTTAAGAACAAAAAAAAAAAAAAAATGAAAGCTTTCAGACTTTATATTATGCTCAAAGGGGCGTTTTTTATAATTTGCACATTACACGTTTCGAGAACATTTGGGCTAAAAAATATTTAAAAACAGTATGTTTTTAGAATTTCCAATAGGCAGTCTCGAGCGCTGGAGATAAAAATATTTTATTCCGTACAGTGTGTTCTACTGCTCGCTTTGAAATCGTTGAATTTCTTAATTAAAAATTCGCTAAAGTTTAAAAAACATTAAATCGGTAATAAAACAAATTCGAAATTCAAGATTCGGCCTTCCAGATGCCCATGTTCGGGAGGAGGACTATATTATTCAAAATTTGATGGCTCTAGGTATCGTTGGTTTTTCGAAATGCGAGAAACATGCATACAATGATGCAGATTCTTCATTTAATTTCTTTAAATATAATACAGGACGGCAATGATTTGATAAGTGATACAGCCGTTTATAGTGATTCAACGCAAAATGCCGCTTCTTAGAGACTAATAGTCCTTCTAGGCTAACGCTTCCCCCTCCCCCGAAAAAAAAAAACTTTTTATGTACCTAATGAAAAAAGTAGTGCAGTTTTAATGTGCAGGAAGGTCTATTCTTCATTCCAACGGCTTACAGGCATAAAACAGTCGAAATCGGCTTCGTTTGTCTAACTTGATATGCAGGTTACTTTGTCAAAGACCACACACACGAGATCTTCAATTTATTTTTCACACTTAACCAGTCTGAAGTAACTGACAAAACAAGCAATATGATAGGAAAAAAAATGCATTACTTAATAATTTAGAACTTTATTTTATTTCTTAATAAGAATTTAAACTCTTGTAATTAGTTAATTTAATGAACATTTGGAAAATTATTGAAAATAATAAATGATACTTTTAACGATATATAATAAACTTTCTTAACGATATATATAATACAGAATCCTTTTATAGTTTCACATTTCATTCCGCATATTGCGTCTTAGTATGCATTATAAATTATTTACATTTACAATTATTTTATTATATTTTTTTTTCCGTATATTGTATATAATTTTAGCTGACCATATACTTAATGCATTTTTGTGTGTTTAGTTACTTTATTATTTTTGGAGTTTTTTTCAGTAATGATTTAATAATTATTTTCAATAATCACAGACGTTGAAATTATGAAATAATCTGAAGATAAACGGAAACGTAGGCTCTTATTCCCCAGGTCCTGGCGACATTTTTGCCTACTGGTGGTGGCTGGGAAATTTACAGAAATAAATATTCTCTAGTTCTAAGATGTATGGGGAATATTTTGGTAAAACAAGTTTGGTTTGCGCATGGCGTTTTACCAAGGACCGCTAGGCGCAGAATTGCTAAGAGAAGGCAGGACGGGACGCTAGTCTGTGAGACCTAATATTCTCATAGACAATAATAGAATACAGACAGTCATTCTAGAGATAAAAGAAAAATTAAAGTCTAATTAACTACGGACAGTCATTCTATACTGTGAGGCAATTTTCTAACCATGTCTATGAACAAGTTTCACCTTACCATACAGTGACCGTACCTTCTCCTAATTTATCTATCGTACGGGACCAAATCCATAGCAGCACTTTCAATTAACTAAGCTGCCACCACTGGATTTGGTGAACGAACGTAAAGCATGCCGCTCAGGCTGGATCTTATTTTGAAACTATTCGAGAAGGCAAAAAGCATCTAATGTTAGTACACACATCCGAAAAGGTCCAGGATAACTCTGTTCTGTTGCAGCAGACATTTGCTTCAAAGTATACCTTAATTCAATAATGCATACCCACACCAACGTACCCACACAGATGAATCGAAAATTCACAAAAGCACTGGATGTGGCTTTTACAGCATGGTGGGACAATCAGATGCATAGTTAGATGGGCGAGGTAAATACGTCTTTGGCTTCTATCACACATTCGTTTGTTTCGGAAGAACAATTGTTTGGAACAATTTTTCTGCTTTGTCATAACAGCCAATCACCACAGATCACTTGGGGGTTAACACAGGGAAACCTGGTTCTCCATTACAAACAAGCTGATAGCTGATTGGTTCAGAACGACCAACTTGCAATTTTTTCGAAAGCAAGGGAAAATCGCGCGTCTTTCTTTCAATAGTCGGCAGAAAAAGTGTCCGAACAGTTGTTCGTGGGAAACAAATGCATGTGCGATATGGGCCTTCCAAGCAGAACTGAAAGAAATAAGAGCAGCAATTAAGCATTCATAGCGATATATGAGTGGTCACATTTTTAGCAATTAAACCTTTGATGGCTCGATGACTAAATGCAAAAGCAGGAACCCACTTGTACAGCAAATTCAAACACTTCTCTTTGAAAGTTCACTTGGAAAGGACAATTTCCGTGCTGTCTGCCAGTGCGTACAAGCATTGTTGTGAAGCTGTGTAATATAGAACAACTTTTGTTAAGTAAAATGCTGCAGCAAATGTTGGATATACCGTTATACCAATCAGATACATTATTAAAAATAAAATAAAAGTATAAATTATCAAAAAGCGCGTTTATTGTTTTACACTACTCAGTCTGTTTCAAACACGAGTTAAAACTGTATACATTTAGATAACAAATGTAGTATAGCGTAGCGGAACAGTCTAGAAAAATGAACGTTACTAACATCAAACGTTTTTTTGTGTTACTTTCGAGACTTTTTCATAAATAACCGTTTATGTTTTCAGATATCGATAAGACTAAACTGGAATAGGAATCCTAAAAGTAATGTAGAGACAATAGGTATTTTTGAAATAGGAGAGATGAAAAATGAGCGATGCTCTCGCCGGGACTCGAACCTCTCGAATACACGCCAAGTGTGCCGACCATTGCACCACGAAGGCGGGATAAAATATCTTATATACTTCCTCTTTTAAAGGGCGACTGGGGATTAGGGGACCCAAACGCCAAATCTTGGTGGTGGAGAATCATCATCAACCACCTCTTTTAGTTCGGGCAAAACCACAGAGTCATTGGGAATTTTTAGAATCAGAAGTCATGAAAAATGAGCAATGCCCTCGCCAGGACTCAAACCTCAGACCTCTAGAATACGAGCCGAGTGTGCTGACCATTACACCACGAAGGCCTGTATTCGACAGGTCCGAGGTTCGAGTCCCGGCGAGGGCATTGCTCATTTTTCAGCTCTCCTGCTTCCAAAAATACCTAATGTCTATACAGTAATTATTCATTCTTCAGCATGTCATTAATAAAGAAAAACAAGTACTGCAGATAATCAGAAATGAATTTTATTGGCAAAATATATAACTTTTTCTCTTAAAATTTATACATGTTGTTAAAGCTGCTAAGACTAGGTGGAAGAAACAAAAAAATCACTATTCGTGTTTATTATACATAACATCGACAAAAATCACAAATCTATTCATTCGTTACTCTGCAAAAAACTAAGTTTCAATTTTTCACCCGTTGTTGATTTTAAGAAGAAATCGAATCAGACCCCTGTACAATAGTTTTCGTATGTTTATCTCAAAGAATATACACTTCTTTTTCTTAGTGTCACGATAAACATCCAAAAAAGTCATACGCGATGAACGTAATAAAAACAACAAAGAATTAATATTTTTGTGGCATCCACGATATAGTTAATATCACAACAGAGGGGGGAAATATAGAAATGACAGAAAAAAGAATGTTTAATATGAAAAATGCAACAGACAAAAAAGAAAATCTTCGTACAAAAATAAATCGTATTTCTTCTCTCAAGAAACAAAAACAAACCAAGAGCATAGAAGGAAATAGTTACAATAGAACTCACACCCAAATAAGCCTGTTATTATGTTCTTTTCTGTATCGCAGTTCAGACGAGTTTTAAATCTTATTCGGAAGATACACTCTCACTTGCGTATCACTTAAACAAAAAGAAAAAGAAATAATAATAATTAAAACTATTTTGAAATATCCACTAGTATAATGTTACAAAAAGTATGACAATTCAACTCTCGAAATGGCCATGTACCTGACGCAACTGTATCGAAATGACGTAGTATTCGTGTATGAATATGTCTAACCTATTATGAGACGTAGAAGAGACTGCAAAAATCTCCTCGATCAAAAAGCCAAGAATAGTGCAAGCTCAGTGATTCATTTATTGTGACAATGCGCCAAGTCATAAAGCCATTACTTGTGAAAGTTTTCTTGGCCCAAACTAGGTCTTCCTACCTGTTCAACTGACTTACTTTCATAACATTTTAGGCTGTTTCCAAATTTGAAGGTTGCCCTCAAGGCAATTTTCTGAAGTAACTAATATTTGACAGAATATGAGACAGGTAGGTTGTTCCTAAATTTAAAGATCATTCAAGGAACAAGGAACGAAGATTTTTTAACATAATCGATATTCCACAGAATATGAGATAGGTACTTATCGATATACCGAAAATAAAGTTTTAGGCTTACTTCCAGATTCAATGTACAGACACATTAAGTTTTGAAATAGACTATTTTCAAGGGTGCATTCTGAAAATTAAATGGTCACAAAACAGTAAATAATAAAATATAAATAATCTAGTTGTGGACCCGTAAAAATGGAGACAAGCGAAAACTAATTAATAATTAATGTAATTAAAATCATAAAATTAATTTACTAATCTGAATTTGTAATGTTTTTATATTATTTAAATTTTGCGAGCTGTTGCCATGTAACTTGGAGGAAAAAAAAAAACCACGGTGTCTTTCTGCACAGGTTACGCTCTTTCTAATAAATGCTTTTCAAACTATAAATTATAACAAAAGAAGGTACGTGTAAACTCATCTACGATACATTGTTTTTCTTTGAAAAAATTTACCTAAAATAAACTCCTCGATTCAGTGCTGATTGATCAGTGTATTCTGAGTTTTAAAGATATACCCGCTGAAGGATCCTTCGGATGAAAAAAATAACAAGCATTTCATCATATATATTGCAAAGGGTGATATAAAAAAAGTAGCGACATGTTTATATATGACAAAATATTCACTCCATGTAAATATATCCTTTAAATATATTAACATCTTAATATTTATAATCTTTGCCACTTGCCATATTTCTGGAAGCTGCTGGACATCACCAACTGATGGATGCTTAAAAGAGTGCACCCCTTTATAACGGTGTGAACACCTTTATGAAGGCTGTCCCATGTAAAGCAGGATGTTGTAACAGTGCTACGGCACCATGGTATCGATAGAAGTTTATTGCTAAGGTAAGAAAGTAAGCATTGGTTTGTATCAAGGTAGGGTATAACAGGACTACGCCAGAGAATGTTTTTTACTTTGCGTTTCTGAATAATTCAGTAAAGCGGAGGAAGACGTAACAAACAAGTCATTTTTAATGCAAAATCATTTCCATTTCACAATGCAAATAATTCCTCGACATTCTTGGTTGAAAGTTCTTTTTAATTCGCAAACAGCATTATGCTATTAATATATAAAGAATAAATGCTAGTCACGTAATCCCTTATCATCACAAACCTTTTTCTAAACGATATTTTATTTTTAGTTACTTAGTAATGCAAACATTTCGCTTTTCAATTTGTGAACGGTCCGGAATATACTTCTCGATTTTATCATAAAAATGTCTCGGCCAATTTTTGCTATACGGAATTTTGGATTTTATTTTTAATAACGAAATTTCCCTAAATACGTACAGAAATCAGAGGAACATATAAAAAAGTTAGATTTCGTGATATTTATAAAATAATTTCTTTGAAATTTAAAAACGCCAAACATGAGTTTTTGCGTCATTTAGAACACTTCTGTAACTGGAAATAAATGTCTACCACCAGCGATTGCGATAATAAAAGCCCAGTAAGAACTTTTGTGAACACGGTTATGAAAATAAAAGAATAATTTTTATTTTTATAACCGTATTAATAATAAAAGAATAAAATTTTTTACTAGTTTCAAGCAGCTGAAGATAGTAATAAACGAAAAGCTTAGTTTTATTGAACATTCTAAGCAAATACGTAGAACTCAAATAATATATGAAGATTTTAGAACACTTTTAACCTCCGTAACAATGAAAAAAAACTACCATCCTGAAAGACATATTTATGAGCATCCTTATAGCCAATATAATGTATGGTACAGGAAGATGGGGCTGCCGCTTGGACGGGATAATCTGATTAAAACGAAAACTGGACTCACCGAGATGAAGATTAAGAAGATGAATGCTTGTAATTACAAGAACATGCTCGCAGTTACAAGGAGTGTCCCGACTGAAATTGCTTGCATTTTGACCAATGTACCGCCTCTCTCAATACAGTATGAATTCTACTGTAGTAAAATTTTAATAAAAAAATGACTTAACAAGTAGGATGATGTTAAGATTGGAAAAGAAATATTAAATCTCGAAGATGAAGAAAATATTCCTTCAGCAAAATAGAATGGAATTCTGCATGACAGATAATATCTGGAAAATGATTATTTATACAGAGAGTTCTGGATTTGAAAAAGGGGGCGCTGTCAACTCCCCTGTACTTTTCTTCTATGAATGAGAAACAGATAGAATAAAGGCTACTTTGGAAATGGAACATAACTATTAACCAGGTTGAATAATATACTCAAAATCAAACACTGATCTCGTTAAGAATAAATTGACAAATAAACATAAAAACAATTGACGCTTTTACTGTGGTATAGCTGCTCTCCCGCCCAAACTATCGAAATGTGCAGATTATCAACAAAGAAAAATATTTTAAATGGATTTAATAAAGTACACAAAATTCAATTATACAAGATGAAAGTTCATGCAGGTATAATATGTAAAATAAGAGAACCTACACATTACTCAAAGAAGCTGCTTGGGAGATGACTTAGAGAAGTACAAGGATCAAGAAGGACAGCCATCACTAAAAAATGTGGGACTAATGAAAATTTCTCCAAAAAATTATAAATATTATGAAATACATTAAAATATGAATATCTTTTTCAAAAGATTTTTTAATCAAGGTCTGACAGATCATAATTTATCTTAAGTAAGACTCCCGGCTTACATAAGAAGACCTCAAGTTCAAAATCAAGAGAATTGCTTGGCTATAAGGCAAACGGAGATGTTAGGCACTTTGTCAAAACCCGAAAAGCAAGCAATTCTACTGCTGATTTTAGTGCAGAAAATGTTTTAAAAGATTATAATATAGCAAAAACGTTTGAAGAAGAAATAATGAAATTTTAAATATAAATAAATAGTAGCTTGCATAGAAGTCTGAATGAAACTGCTTTTTTTTTATTATTATTTGAGTAAAAGTTTACATTTTTTTAACTTGTACGTAATTTATTTAATTAACGTACAGTTTTTTTATTTACTTACATTTGTAATTTATTTAATTTACGAGAAATACTTACCAGTCCAGTTGTATAGATTTTAGTTCTTTTATTTTTACTATTACTCAGAACTCATGTTTGGTATTTATTAAGCAGAATAATTTAGAGATTTAGGTATTTTCTTACCAGAGAATAAATATGGAATTAGTAATAGTTGCATACGGCCGGGTCGTTGGATGCCCACGTTTGTTGGATAGACAATGCTCCGAAATAGAGGCAAAATTTTACTAAATGGGCTGGAACTTTGCTACTGTCTGTCTACGAAAAGAAGAGCTCCTGCCACAGTGTCTGGGGGGATGGCGGTCGCTATACCAACAGGGCTAGTATATTTCAAATAGGGGCCAACCAAGGGTTGCCAATTCATCTTTAAATGCGCCAAGATGGCAAATTGAAAAACCCTCTACAGAAAATGGGTCAAAGATCGTTTCTACGGCAACAGACAGGTGCAAACTAATTGGCGAGGAGAACTTTTCTTATGATAGATACACTGTACTAAAAATACTCTGTTTGCATAAATGTTATGCCAGCATAAAAGTGCTGGCACCTTTTGAATGGGATATTTTCAAATTGAAAACTCATATTCTTAAAAATGTGCACGCATCTTTAACGTCAGAACACCACTGAGAAGGTTTATGTCGTGACGTGCGTTGGACAGCTTTCACAAGCATGCAAGCAACATTATACAGTAGTCTCCAGCACAGCAGCTTTTGTTAAATTTTGCGGAAGAGAATCCTAAAAATTAGAATATTTTTTCGTATTCTACATTTAGACATAGTAATGTTTCTTAAAATGAATTTCTAACGAATTTCTTCTAATTTACAATACATAAGGCTTGTATTTAATGACCGCCATGCATTAGGGATAGCAAACAAATGACAGTTAATAAATATGGAAGCAGATTTTACTGAATAAGTGGTGAAGAATAAACTTGTTACGTTTCGTGAAGTATTGTTTTTTTTTTTTTCTTCTTTTTACATATAAACATGTTGTAGTATTTTACACCCACCCTTATACAATAGCAGAAACTTCAGAATGAAAAATAGGACTCAGATTATTGGTATTTTTAAGTTCCAAGCTATATATGTAGCAGACGTAATCTTCTTAATAGAATCGTACTCGATTCTCAGCCATTGTCACTTGCACCAAAGACAAGCAGCCAAAATTTGCAGTCAGTTTTAGCCACGGGAAGGACTTGTATTTAAATTCACAACACTGGCACAACAGGAAAACTTAGATGGTCTTACAGCGTAGCTATAGAAAATAAAAATACCGTGTTGTTCTGAACTTAAAATATAAACACTCGAATTATGTCCACGAGTATGAACTTCAGGCGACCACAGATATGGGCTACACGAAGTTCGGCTGTTAGTGATCAATAACCGAAACAATAATTACAGTACCCTGTACATTAAATAACTATCTATATGTATATTAGACGATCTCCGTCAATTTCACTGTTCGTGCGCATAAGGCATTATCAATGGACGGCCATCTGATGAAGTCCCATATAAAAATTAATTCTCGTAAGTGTCGAACTCATTTAACAACATACGAGGCTAGCAGTTTTCTTCACGTCACAAGGAAAGTCACATAGACTGCATCTCTGATGTCACTTGATATCTCTTGAAAATCTTTCCTTCGTTAGTGACACCCTAACTTTAACACAGGAAAGTGCCTAGTTTCTAGTTTACCTAATTCTGTTGGAGCAACTGTACACCCTAGCTATACGTCTTTTGGTGATACCTGAGGAATTCTAGATTCAGCATCACAATGAAAATTGTCCAATAACAGCTGGCAATGCAAGAACTACGACCAGGATATCTACTATTTTCATCATCGTCATCGCTGAAGTACACATTATCGATGTCACTCGTTTTGTTGCTCTTTTGCAGTTGGACAGGAACTTGCTTGGTAGTTTCGATACTGGATCGTGAAGTAGTTACCATGGATCTGGATTTGGTTGTGGATGATATTTCTGAGCATTCCAGGTCCAGCAAATGGACAATCTCCAAAGTACTGTTCTTTTCTTCTGTATTACTGCACTGCATTTCCTTAAGTTCTCGCAAGAAAAGGGGACTCTTGACCTCCTTCATATAGATTTTGACCCACAGCAAGCCACAGTCGCACTTAAATGGATTTTCTGAAAAGATTAAAAAAAAAAAAAAAAAAATCAATGTTTATTACTATGTATATGTATATGTTATCAGCAAAGTATCAAACGCCGACATTAGAATGTATACAATTTTGGACTAGGCAAAGTATGAAATATGAGTATTATTACATACCTTTCCCTAGGCATTGTATATAATACATAGGCATTCTATAGAATGACAAATGCTATTTAGGCAAAGTATGGAAAAAGGATCTGATAAGGCTAATACATGTTACCGGCAGAGTAATAAAACGCCAGCATTCTATAGAATATAGATTATAAATAATTATAATTATAATTAGCTAACATATTATAATAATTATAATTAGCTAACATATTGAGCGAATCACCTCACCCCTTGTCGACGTCCAGGAATATGAACTCGCACAGTAGTTCCTAAAGAAGTGGGAAACTATTTTTCCGAATTCATTTTTTTAGGGGGGGTTGTATTTCTAGATACATTTTAGAATTCATTTTCAGCTTTGAAACAAAGGGTGCACAAAATATCCATTTTATCATCCTTACTAGGAAGGCAACAATAGGTACGAATTTTTTGACATTTTTTTTCATGCAAGTGCATCACTCTTTTCCTTTAAACACACACAAAAGGTATCAGAAACGGAATGTGTGAAATATTGAATGAATTGAAGTACACATGATATTCGAAACAAATCGGAAATGGATTTCATACTTTTCCGGTTTCTCCTTTAACATTCTATAGAATGCCCAGGAAATGTGTGAAATATGGGAATCGTTTTGTACATTGCCGGCTAATTTTAGCATTCTATACAATGTCTATACTACAACAGGCATTGCATAGAATGTCGGATTTCAAACTTTGCAGGTAACATACATATATATATATTCATTCCCTAAAATATAATATCCTCAGAATGATGCCCTGTTTAAGTTGCTATATTCCTGAAAATACTGGAGATATCTTGAAGATATTGATTCTCAGATATCATTAAAAACTCATAGCTTAGCATATTCAAGGTATTTTTAAGTCGCAAAATCTCAGGATCTAAGAAGGCTGATTCTCAGGCATTTCCAGGACTCCATTACTTACTAGGCTTCAGAATGTTCATACTTCTTAAAGACTTCCGCAGTCAGACAATCTGAAGATATTAATTCTTAGCTCTCCTGAAAATTTTAGCTTTTAAAATCTGAAATGAAATATGAAAGTGTGCACACTCTTTATTTTTCATATAAGTTTCATTTTCTAAGAGTTAGTTACTGAAATTCACTAAGAAATAATATTGATATCTCTGGATTAGACTTGCAGGAAACAGATACCTTCATGGAGGACATATGACTCATGGACTTCATGGAGGACTTAAAAAACACCTGTTCGTATTCACGTTTAGGGAAAACCGTAAAAAGTTCCAGGTAGCCAGACTGTTCACCCAGATTGGAACCTGAATCGAGTTACCAGTGTTCAGCGATTTAACCACTTGGTCATTGGCGGGCTACCTTCTTTTCGACATGCTGTTAATTTATTTTTAGATATACTAGTATCTATGCTTTTCATATTAAGAAAGCCTTTTTTGTAATGAACAAGCTGCGTCTAGAATATTTAATTTAATAACTGACCTTTTTATAAAACAAATTACTTACAGATATATAAAGTTTGGACTGTAACATACTAATATTTAATGAGTTAAAGTCTGCATCACTGATGCGGTCAAATAGTGACCGAGTGGATAATATCGTTGAATACTAATAGATCAGTTCCTCGCTAATGATTAACTATACTGGTTTTTGATATTACTGCTTTCACGAAATCGACAAAATTAACAAATCTTACGCAGCATTTATTAAAAGCATGGTTCCAAATGCATTATTATATTTTCCTTCGAAACAGAAATAACACTTTCCTAAAGCCATTGTTAACATGGGTTCAATTCCAGGCGAAAGGGCTAGCTGTATCGGCGTTTTCGTGGTTTAAGAAGACATCCCTCCTCTTAGGCAGATAGGTCTAGTGTACATTGTAATAATCAGCTAAACCAAACCAGAATCCTCACAGAATAACTGCAATCCATATTATGACGAGTTATTTCACTTTAAACTTTCTTCTGTATATTTAACACCAATAACCGTAGCGTCCTTCAAGAAATGAGAAAGCGCTAATTTTTACTTCCTTGTACGAAAGAAAGGAATTAATGTAATCGCGAGTATATATATATATATATATATATATTGTAGACACATTAGGTGTTTTTGGAAGCAGGAGTGAAGAAATGTGAGCAACGTCTTCGCCGGGAATCGAACCGCGGACCTATGGAATATGCGTCCAGCGCGCGGATCACCACACCACGGAGGCATACCAAGAAGTAGGGAGAAATACCTTATAATGTATGTATACAATCACGCCCTTTAGATGGCTTAAAAATCCTTACCCGGCCTTTATTTTCACAATCTTGATCAAGTCATTTGTCTGCCTACGAGAAGAACAGACCAAGGACCAAAGAAGGGTTCTATAACGGGGCTCTTAGGCATGTAGCCTTTATCCCCACATAGTCAAAGAATTATCTTTATCGCCAAAAAGAGGGTTCCGCAAAGAGGTAAATTTAGTGCCAAAATGTTAATTTAACAAAAAGATTAACTGCCTGCCACAGTGAAAAAAAGGTAAAAACACTGAAGAACTTAATTTAGTAATTTAGGTGTCGAATAAGGGCCAGAATCAATTTGGAGGGGTTACACCATGAATTTTGAAAAGCATCTACGTTTCCTTAATCAATGGTCATGTGGTGTTAACAACACAAGAGCGAAAACACTCGCGAAAAACTTCATGTCGCAAGTGCTTCGGGTCTGGGGAAGAGGAAAAGCGGGAACTCGTTAGGCGAGTTTGAATTAAAGAGACACGGCCAGCAATGCCTCTGAGGAGAAACTTTTATAAATATAATAAGACTGCATTAACTTTAAGTATTATGATAACTAATGAAAAAGCATTAAGTTCTCTTAAAGAGATTAAATTTAAATTAAGTAATCCTTGCACTAGAACCCATGTGCTTAGAGCCTGATAATAACCGCTTACGGTTGAAAGAAGTAATAAGATTGCCCGATTATGGGACAAAGAGAGAGTGACCCTGAGGGAAGCTAAAAGATCAGCGAATTCACTCAGGCGGGGGGGGGGGGGGAGCGAACGAGTGTATTGAAACCTTCGAGGCACCTCGTCTCCATAGCAATTCTTCTTGGAAAAAGGAAGCGCATTATATGCGTTCTCCAGAATAGCTCTGGGTCTCTTTTTTGACGATGCAATTCCCGGATGATAAACAGGGAGGCTGTGGAGTACGGGGTTTCCGATCGAAGGAATCTTTTGGAAAAAGTTAGCCGAAAGTCGCTGTATAAAGCGATTTATGGAGAGAATTTTGGCTATGAGCTTTATAAATTTGCCTTAGCATAATGTTCTGAAAAATTTGGATATGTTTCCTGTTAGTAATTGCTGGTGCGTCCCAAACCGGGCTAGCGTATGTCAGAATTGGCCTTATCATTGATTTCTAGAGAAAAATCCCGTTTTTCGTGGACAGGTCCCTATTTCTAGCGAAAAAAGGCAGTAATTGGGTTTTGACAACCTTAGCATTGGAAATTGTTTTTTGAATGTGAGGTTGCCAAGTTAATTTTGAATCAAGTATCACTCCTAGATACTTATAGGTAGGAAACCCAGGGAATTGGTTCTCCGAAGAACTGCAAGTTAGGTAAATTTGGGAAAGTACTTCGGAAAAATAAAGTATCAGCACAGTCCCGCCACAATATCTGGCGGATGGCGATCACTAAAACAGCAGGGCTAGTATATTTCAAATAGGAACGAACCAGGGGTTGCCAACTCATCTTTAAATATGCCAAGATGGCAAACTGAAAAGTAAATCTTCAAACCACCCCTACGGAAAATGGGTCAAGGCTCGTTTCTACCACAACAAACCGCTGCAGACTGACTGGCGAGAGTGTTTCTTATGATAGACAGACTGTACTTTCAATTTACAAAAGTGTTTTAAATGACGAAAATATTCTTGTTTTGGAAATGTCAAATTAAAATAAAAATTAAAATAAATAAATAAATAAATAAATAAAATTTTAAAAAAATTCTGAAGTGTTTCAGATTTTAAATTACGTCTAAAGGGGCGTTTACTTAACGTTTTGTGTGTTACCTTTATTTATTAAATATTATGTTCAACGTACTCAAACTATAAAATTCAGTTCAACAGCAATATCACAAATTAATTTTAAAATCAGTCTATTTCCGATACAGAGTTTCGCGCGCTGGAGATAATTTTTTTTTCGTGCAGTGTTGTCATTGCTCGCTTTGAAATCGTTTAGTTTTTTAATCAAAAATTCGTTGAAGTGTTATAAGATCTGCAATCGATAATAAAACAAATTTCAAATTCAAATTAGGGCTTCCACATGCCCATACTCTATGGAAGATTACGTTATTCAAATTTTGATGACTCTAGGTCCCTTTGTTTTATCACAATGCGAGAAACATACATACATTTATGCAGATTCTTAATTATTTAATTTCTTTAAATATAAACACATATGGTGGCAACGATAATAATATATAACATATGCTGGCAACGATGTGAAAGTGATGCAGCCTTTTACAGTTTTCAACGCAAAATGCCAAAACTAAATTAATAGTCCTTCAGGGCAAATTGCCCCTTGAACTCAGAAAAAAAAAAAAAAAAAAAAAAAAAAAAATATCTGGAAAGTTTCAGGTTTTATATTATCCCCAAAAGGGCGCTTTTTCATTTACATTCAAATACACGCTTCGAGCGTATTTGGGCTAGCGTCCCTTTGGGCGAAAAATATTTAAAAACAACATATCTTAAAAATTTTCGATAGACAGGCTTAGAATTAAAAATGTTTTATACCATACAGTGTTGCCCTATTTTACATTTAAAGAAACTATATAATGAAGAACCTGCATAAATCTATATATGTTTCTCGCATAGTGATAAAACAACGGTACCTACAGCCGTCAAATATTTTGCGATACTGCTGCTAAACTGAATTTAATGGTTAAGTGCGAAGAACACGATATTTAATAAATAAAGGTAACACACAAGACGTTAAAAAAAGTCCTTTGGGACTTAAATCTGAAAGCTTTCAGATTTTTTTTTTTTTTTTTTTTTTTTTTTTTTATTTGTGTGAGGAGACAGAATTTATTTTCTTTCTTGAGCAATATATTTTCTTTTTAACCAACTTATTGTAAAAATGGAAAAGAATGTGAGTTCGAGAAATTATCGCTGTTTTATTTCCACTGAAACAGAATTAAGTTGTGTGATAGGCAAATACTAAAACTAATTAATCACTTAATTTTGTCCAAAACGCCTGTTTTACGAAATGATGCTTTATCACTCTTTTTAGTTACATAACCTTTGTTGAAATAAAATACGATTGAGGAAAAAAGCTTTAATAACAAATGAAATTTCCCGATATACGTTCGATCCATAGATAAAAATACCATAATGTATCCCTTTAGTTCGCATAACTGGAGTTCTACAGCTACAGAAATAACTTGCTAAACGAATTTAGGAAATAATGGCAATTTTTGAGCAACATAACAGAACACGAAAAGACTGACAGCAGGTTTGCTTTCAACCGAAAGATTATTTATTATAGCGATAACAACTAAAGACTTTTAAAAGCTTTTCTAGAGTTATATCCGAGCAAACAAAACTCCATATCGATAAATCACGCAGGATATTTCTCAAGGCTTGCAAACTACTTGGGAAACAGAACAGAACAGAAAACAAACGTGACGGTACATTTGGAATAAAGAATCTCAATGTCATTTTTACTTCTCGAAAGCGGCAAATCTCCCATAGTTTCCAAATTATATCGAATCGTACGTGAAATAATCCAAAAGGACTAAGCTCCGTTCTTCAAGGTTACGAAGGGACTGAACCGACAAATTCCAGATGAGAGAGGAGAAGAGGAAAGGCAAAAAACGCGCCGTTGCATTCGAAATGCCTTCTTAATGTTACTTTCACGCCCACCGCAACTGAATTACGACGAAAGGATTGATGATCGACCGCTAATACACCAGCTGCATACGAATTACATGAACAGATGGCCGAAAAAACGGACATCTAATTCGTTTGGCAAAAAATGTGCTTGTTCCCATTTTATGCAATACAAGGAAAACAGACAGAATTAGAGTAGAGAATACAGAGTTTTGCCATGTGGGTATCTTGAAATATCAACCCTATTTTCGTAACAAATCGGACCTGAAATCTTTTAACGCCTTGTGGATGTGGTAACCATTACATAACAGGAACACATCGGAAGAATTTCGTAACACTTGTACAATTAATGCTTTATTTTTAAGGGCGACTCAGGTTAGTGTTTTTAAGGGTCAAGACCCATTCGGTGAGATCTATCACAGTTTAATTTGGGCGCATCTTAGAATCATTAGCCTTTTTTATGAGCAGGATTCTTATTAAATATGCTTTCACTGATTGTTCCAAACTCCATACCTTCCATTTGCCATTTGGAAGTGCTGACCACTATTTGGAAGCGCTGACCACTATCCGGAAGTGCTGACCATGATCCTCGGGCATCCCACCGCTGTGCGATCTCAATAAAAATGTTTTAGTTTTCAATAAAAATCCTAGGTGAAAGTTTTCTTGTTTTTAATGAAATAGAAATAGCGTCCAACCCGGATACCAGAACAAAGCGAAATGCGACCGATCTCCTTTATTATGTGCAACTCTATACAACCATAAATTCACCTTGAAAGAGTAAATGCTGCCCGCCGTCCAACATATATTCTAGAATGTGTTGTTAGGGAACAAAAAGGTTGGAGACTACTGCATTAGAGTTATCATCCATTTATTCCTTACAATAAAACAGTTCCTGTTGCCAGGACTTCTTTTTAGATCAAGTAAAATGAAGCTCCTTAATTTGCATGAATCACGTTTTATTTTTTTTCGTTCATTTAATACTGCAACAATGTAAAAAAATATATATACTGTTATGACATTTGTACATAGATAGATGATTTTATTGCAATTGTATATGAATTTTTGTTTTCCCCCTTGTATACTGCACCATGAAAATCTGCAGAAATGATACTCTGTAGGAAAAATACGAATACAGGGGTAAGGCTACTCAACATTGAGCAACTGGTTATCTCGCTACTTTTGGCGAGATATCGCCAAGTTGGCAAAGCTTTGGTGACTAATTTTTGACCCCAAATTTAGGAGAAATCCCCAAACTCGGCGACATTTTGGTCCGGTCCCTTCACTGTACTCAGTATTGTAATTCAATAACTGTAATTGATCCTCTATGTAGCTGTAACCGTCATATATGTATGCCTTCCAGTAATTTCGAGAAGCAGAAAGTACTAGAAATATATCGGCGGCCGGGTGAAAACTATTTAAAACCTGAGAAAAAAGGGTCAGCATCTCTGCTGTAGTTGTTAGTTCAGGGCGACTTTGGAGAGCTTCGTTTTTTAAATGAGCTTTGCATTCTGTTGTGTTTAACATTCCTAGTATTTTGAAGTGTAATGACTGATTTTGCTCTGTGAAACTGTGAAGATCTCTACTAGTATTTTTCTGGAAAGTTCTAGATCTGTGAAGTGTTTCTTTGGATAAAAATAAATTCCATCAAGCTGCCGTCGGTTCTGTGTGCGTATCTATTACGAACCGCACGTGCGCACCAATACTACAGCAAGGTAATCATTGAAAAATCATAAACTAATAAAAAATTGCAAACCTTAAAATTTAGTACAATAGAACACTGTCAAGAAATTTTCTGGACCCAGCAGAATGGGATATTTGGGATCAGAATGGGAAATACACATACGTTCATGCAGATTCTTTATTATTTAATTTCTTTAAATATAATACAGGGCGATAACATTTGGTGGCAACAATTTGAAAAGTGGTTCAGATTTTTATAGTGATTCAACGCAAAATCCCGTTTTGAGATTATTAGCTTTTTTTGGTTAACGCCATTTGGGATAAAAATTTGTGAAATGGCAACCCATTTGACGAAAGCTATTGAGAAAGAAATATAATAATTTTATAACAGTAATATCAAAAGAAGAAAAATTTCTGTCCTTTTATGGTTGATTCTAATTTCGGTGGTATTAAATATTATTATAAATTATTATTATTCATTATCATTCATTAAATATAATCATTCAGCATTTCTTAATCCTGTCCATGTGCAGCTCAGGAAAGAGGCC
This sequence comes from Stegodyphus dumicola, assembly GCF_044657685.1. Lineage (NCBI taxonomy): Eukaryota > Metazoa > Arthropoda > Arachnida > Araneae > Eresidae > Stegodyphus > Stegodyphus dumicola. Next base: position 221,203,413 of record NC_140773.1, on the reverse strand, counting down.
TAATGAGAAATTCGTGAGAAAAATATGGCTAGCCATATATGAAGACAGCAATGTTTTTCTAGCTAATCTCGTTCACTCTTTCCGCTTATTTAAATCACTACATTCTAGAAGATTTTATACCGTACGTGAAGGTACTGAATTTTGGCCAGGCTCAGCTACTAGCCATCTAGAGTCATAAGGTTTTTTTGAAGCAGGAGACGTGACAAATATGCAATACTGTAACGATCCTCAGGCTTGATGGAACGTTAGTTTCAAATTAGAGAACTTCCTGTTCACATGAGAACTAATCACCAAGTGTCCACTAAATGACTAGAAGGTAATCAAGAAAGGAAACGCGTTAAAGACACCCCCTTGTGAGGTTTTCTTGCGAACTATCACCAAGTGTCCGCTAAATGACCGAAAGGTAATCAACAAAGGAAACTCGTAAGGGCACCCCCCCCCCGTGCAGTTTCCTTCCGACAAACGTAAAAGGAAACAAACAGGTTTTCATTTTGTCGAGAATTATGCTTAGAGAGATGGCGTAGAAGTCGCACAAAAGGGACCGTCAGATCCTCGATAAGGAAGCTTTGTCTGTTTTGGCTGTAGTGTATTGATGTTTTGCTTTTATTTAATCCAGAAATCTTCGTTAAGTTTTAAAATAAATATTTAAAAGTCCACTTGTCTGACTATTCATCCATCTCGAAGGTTCTTACGGTACAATACCCTCGCCGAGATTCGAACCTGAACCTCTCGAAAAGCGCCGATTGTGCTACCGTTACATCACGAAGACATGCTGAAAGGAGGGAGAAAGTACTTCCCGACTGGGAATGAGAGAAACCCTATCGCGAAATACTAGTGGTGACGAATTATTGTCGACCACATTTCAGTTCGGGCGCCACTGTAGAACCATCAGCTTACTAGACGCAGCAGACATGAAAATTGTGCAATGCCTTCGCCGGAACTCGAATCTGGACCTGCCGAATATGCGCCGAGTGTGCTACCGTTACACCATGAAGGTACGCTGGAAGGGGACCTCTGAAAGGCGCCGAGTGTGCTACAGCTACACCATCAAGGCATGCTGGAAGGAAGGGGTAAATACCTTAGCCATTTATATGAAAGCTGTTATTTAGCAATTTATAAGAAAAATGGAGCATTTCAACAGCAATACTATTGGTTTTGTGTTTAAATCGAATAATATCCGTTAGATTATCTCAGGATAAAATTACTGAAAGGTTTGAGGGCGTTATTAAAAGTAAATATTCCAATGGTAAAAAGTAGCCTAAAAATTTCAGCTATAATAAAAGTCAATTTCTACAGAAGCAATATAAGCATGTATGAGGAAAGTTAGAGCAAATGCAAATTTATAATGCAAAAGGCATTTAAATGTACACATAGGGTTAATAAATAAATTTTTAAAAATCTCAAACTTGCCTAATTCTTTTTATCCGCCGCGCTCTTTATTTGCAAACACCTTGAAAACATAACAAATCAAACATATTCGAACACATTTAGAGGAAACCGACCTCGTTCATTAAACCGATTCTTGGGGAGAGAAAAAAAAATATTATTTATTTTTTTAAACGTTTTTAAAGGGCACGTTTTTAGCTATCAAATATATATATATATATATACACTTATACGCTGTTTTTACTTCCTTATGGAAGTACACGTACGTAAGTATCTAGCATAACTCAAAAACCAGTAGCCTCAGAACGTTGAAACTTTGTACCTAGGACTGCTATAACATGTAGCTATGTATTTCCCTTTTTGGTTGCAATCGGCAGCACCAAAGGTACATACTATATCGACTCTGTTACTTGGCTCAGTGAACTCAGTTTTTTATTCTTATATGTTTGTAAATTGTGCAGTTTTTGCTTTAAAAGTGATTGAACTATGTTGTTCTTGTGTTCCGGTTAAGGGTTTTATGGTTTTAGTTAATCTTCACGCAATAGTTCTAGAATTATCAACAATTCATACGTTTCAGGAGCGGTACCAAAAGTTAAGTTTCAGTTTTGTGCTCCGAAAATTTTGTCTTCCTGCCCGTTGGCGGTACTGCTCGTTTTTGCATTTTGCGTTTTGCTCGTTTTTGCTCTAATTTTCCTTGTAAAAATTATTTTTTAACTGTTCTAAACTGTAGTTGGTGTTTTAGGTTTTTCTGTATTTTGTAATTCTGAATGATGTTTTGAGTATTTATGTATTTTTGCCTTGCCGCGAAGTGAGAACGGAATTAACAGAATGAGAAATATATCTCTAATGAAATTCGAGGAAGTAAGTTTAAATGAAGTGCAGCAAAATATATGTATAATTTAATAGGCTGTACAAGGAAGTCATGTTACCGCGCGTCAAAGCTTTAACTGCAAAAAAACTTTAGCTGTAATAAATTTTTAAATAATTTACTACGTATTGGGAAATGCACGTTCGTAACAATAACACACCTTAACTATTGTTGACTGGTAACGAGCTTTCTTTACTGCTAATGTGATTTTATCAAAGTTTAGAATATCTGGAAGGTTTCTGTTTCCGAGATGCTAAAAAATGAAACTCAGCAACCCTGATTTTTGAATATCCGGATAAGCTGTCAACATATTCAGGCCGTTTATTTGAATTTCTACAAATAACACGGAGCCTAATTCAAACTGTGGTAATTAGCATGTACACAAGTATGATGTGATAATCTGCGTTAAAAGGAGTAACATAATTAACTTAAGGATGTAATTTTATCGGGAACAGGAGATCAAATTATTAATGCGATCGCTATGAAAATTCGTGAAATGTCAGCAGCCTGAGACTGACACTAAAAATTTCGTGAATAACTTTCGCGGCCGAGGATTTATATTCGATATATAGCTATAGAATTTACATTTAATATATCGATAGGATTTATATTCGATATTCCGAGGATATATATTACATTTCGGGGAACGGCTGCTAAAAAATCAAACAGTAACACAAATAACTTATATGTAACTGAATAAATTATAGTATTAAATATTTTGGTGCTTCCTTAGAATAGGCCCCCAAGACTGAATCGCTACTCAACCGAGATATCTCGCCGAAATCTCAGGTGTTCAGCGATTAAATTTTGGGGACCGCTATAATAAGGAGGCTCTGATATTTTTCACTGTAATATACGTATATATATAAAACAATATCGGGTTGTCATCTTCGTCCCTAGCACTATTTGAATAGGCTTTATCATTGACTCGACAACAACAACATTAGTTCGAAAGGTAATTCAGCATCGCTAACATTAGACATAACTAAACATAACTAGACATAACATAACTAAACATTAGACAGTGAACAATCTACAAGATGACACCCATTATTACAATCGATTTTCATATTCTGTGGAGGTGGTCGTATTACAGAGTTGACATTCAGTATCTTATATTGATTTTTATTAATAACATTTGTACAGTCTCACTGCCGCCCGACCGGAATAACAGTTAGCTACGCTGATTGCAGTACCGAAGACTGCAGTACCCCCCACCCACTATGTACCCCTTTGGGATGAGGCGTAATGCAGACTGATGATTTCGCGGAAACAGGAATAATGTTGACAACCGCGGAGAAAGGAAGACACCGTTCAAACTGGGATTTATCTGAACTAACGGAGACATCTGATATAGTGGACCCATCTGCAAAAACAATTTTTTCCATAGGGCAGCGTGTTGAGAAATCTTAACTGCAGGTAAACGCGGAGCTGGTCCACACAATGGAACTGACTTCGTTAGCTCAGATAAACCCCACTCTGAAAGGCCCTGTATGGTGTTCAAGGCTCATGCCAACGAGAGGCGCATTCTCGCCCTCTTTGTCGCGATGAATTTCGTGGGCTTGTGCTGATGTGATGATCAGACAAATGAGATAAGTCATAACAACAAAGTCTCGCTTGTTTCGGTAACATATAATAAGTCAAGAAGACTCTTGAGTAAACCTAATCGACTTATCGCTGTGGTCTAGATATGCAAAGAGAAACGTACTGAGTAAAATAAAAGTTATAAAAGATCCTTTTATTAAGAACTCAAATAAACTGAATAGAAGGCACTCCTAATGCTTAGCCAACATTTATGGCGTAAATTCAAGAGTAGAATTAAATTAAAATTAAGCCTATTAATTAAAAATTAAAATTAACCAAAGTCTACGCAAGATATTTAAGCACGCTAGTTGTCTCTAATCTACACCGGCGTGAAAGCACACTTTGCAAGAATAAAGCAATAACGTAGACAGGAATGCTATTGTAGAATATAAACTAGCAACGTGGCCTTCAGTAGGCAGAACACGCTCTGACTAAAACAATCTCAAACCCTCACATAAAACACGCGAGCTAAATCTGCATTCTGGAACGAAAACGGAAAGTGAGCAGTGAGAGTAATGATACGTAACATAACTTGTTATTTAATATACCTTACACCTTTTTTAATATTTCAGAAGCCAGCACAAATGAGCTGTATATAAGTCGAACAGTTCATTTTTTGCATAAATTCTATAGATAAGAAAATATACTTTAACTATGAAAACTCTAAAAATTACTATCGAAATGGAAAGAGACAATTAACAAATTAATTATGTGATCACAACCGCGTGTGCCAAATGTATTGGGTCAGTCCATAAATTCGTGAGCATTTTTTGGTAAATTTTTAAATAGCATAAAAAACACAATTTAACATTTTAATGAATTATATATTTTCCTCCATTATCTACAATATCTCGTCATCTTACAGGCAGATTTTTTTTTTTATGCCATTGCTGTAGAAAGACTAATTTTGATAAAAAAAAAAAAAAAAAAACTTGAAAGTTCATTGTGTACATCCAGTTTAGAATTTAATTTTTTTCCCAGTAAAGAATTTTGTAAGGAACGAAATAAGTGAAAATCACTTGGGGCAATATCTGGGGAGTAAGCAGGATTAAATTCACTCATTTTTCACAAAAGCTCCCAATTAAATTCACTCATTTTTTGCAGCGTTGTTCGAGCCGTATGCGGTCTAGCGTTATCAAGTTGAAAAACACTTTCTTGATATTCACCCATCGTGGACGTTTTTTGATCCATTCTGACGGCAAAGTTGTTCACTATAAATTTCTGAATGAATCGCTTGATTTGGTTCGAACAGTTCAAAACGTCCTGAAAACGGGGTTCATCATCAATGTTGCTTTTATCCAAGTTTAAAATTTTAAAACCATTTCTGGTCAGTCCTCACACTGATAATGTGTCTACCTTGTACACTATTAATTTTTATCGCTGCAAACCTGGCAGATTCACCACACGAAAATAAAAAATGTAGTACACGTTTGTACTGATTATCTACTATATTTATCTTCTATGGGTACTAAAATGCGTTCGATATTTACGACAGTGGATGATGAACTGAATAATATGTTAGTTAAACGATGACAAGTTTCAACAAGTTCAAAACTGTATTGTTTTAGTAAATGCGTCATAGTGAATTCCAAGCATACTCTTAATGCGCACGAACTTATAGACTGACTCGATATTTCCCAACTAATAAAATTATGACACGAAGGCTTAAAACTGAAAGACACGGCGGAATAGCGTTATAACCGATACATTCTAACGAATCGCGTTATAAAGCGGAAAGAAATGTACATCTTCAAACTCAAACCTTTTCATACGCTAATTATGCGTTTACAGCTCTGTGTGTCAAATAAATCTGTTGCCAACTAATAAAATTATGCAAATGCAGGCTATGATATCCATCACCGCTTTTAATAAATCTTCTCCGTGTGCAGCGTCTTAGACATGAAATTACTAATTCCAAGCAGGCATAAAAAAAAATACATAAAAACACTTTTGCGGTTCGTCTGGAAGTAAAATGCCATCGCTAAGGACGACGAATACCCCAAGGGGTCACCGGTCAAGGAGGCAAACTGGTTGGATCAGGTAGGCCGTAGGCTGGAACACTTTTATTGTTCAATTTGGCTCTTCATTTGTTTGGGAAATTAAAAAGAAATCACTAGACTCACAAATTTACAAAAGCCACACGCGAGAAAAAATGAAAGGGATTGTGGTCAATATATATATATATATATATATATATATATTCCTGTAACATTTCATATTGCTCTCAACTAGCAAGAGATGAAATCTTGTTACAATTAAGTAACACGCGAGCGTATGTTGCCAATGGACTATAGTTTGCATAAAATCTTTTATCATGAAAATACACTGCTCATCAAGTGAAAGTGAGTGATTTAAAAGGTTGTTTTAACCATCAAGTGAGTGATTTAAAAGGTTGTTTTAACCATCAAGTGAGTGATTTAAAAGGTTGTTTTAACTGATCGCTATAACATTTTCTTGTAGAGACAGTAGGTTATTCCGAAGCAGGAGGCATGAAAAATCAGCAATGCCCTCGCCGGGACTCGAACCTCGGGCCTCTCGAATACGCGCCGAGCGTGCTGACCGTTACATCATGAAGGCATGCTAAGAACGCGGAAAAAATACCTTATATTGTGGCAAATTGTATTACATACTAGAAGCGTACGTCCACCGTCGGCGCAGAGGCAAGATCGCAGAACACTGGTAGTTCGACTAAGATCCAAATCTAGTCGAACAGCTAGCTGCTTCTCTTAAAAAATCCTCCACTGAGGTTACCCCTTCTAGTAGGACAGACAGCGCTTGAATTGTTTTTACTCCAACCAATTAACTTAAACAGAAATATCACAAAACACATTTTCAATAATTTATTGGATCGCTACGTAATCTGATTTGTATCGTAATTCACAGTTCGGACTATTCTCTATAAAAGATGCCAGACCAAACGACGAAACAATACAGTAAACTTTCTCAAAGACTACCACCAACTTTTACAGACAATTTTAGTCTTCTGGGGGAGTATATATATCACAAAGGTGATATTCAAATGATATATTTATGTTCTCAGAAATACATTAGTCATATTCAGACATGTTCATTTACGGCAGAGTGGTCACCGCAAATATTCCAGACTATTTTGCTCTTCTGGTGGTCAAAATATTTATATCTTACAAAGGTGATATTCACAGTATGGTGTTCTCCAGAAATGTACTACTCACTTTAAGCGAGGTTCATCAAAAGAAGGTTTTGGTTTAAGTTAGAAAGGTTTCAGTTCTCTAAATTTTTGAATTCAAGTTCCAAATTAGCTACGTCATCGACGTTACACTAGCAATATGACACAGATTAATCTGTAAATGGCGCAGTCCAGAAAAGTTACTACTACTTATAGAAAGAATACAAGAGAGGAAATATCCAAATTAAAAAGGAAGAATTAACAGGCTATTATTAAATTATATTATAAAGCTTATTTACATTAAATTTAAATTAAAATTATAAATTATTAAATTCTTATTCGTAATGAGAATTACAACATGAGTTTTAAACAATTCCAAAATTCATTTTTAGGATGGTAAGGACATTACATGCGATGGAAATCTCCATAACGTAAGTAAAAATTTTATAAGTAAATCAATCAAAATTTAGTCTTTTTTAGTGGCTTTCCGGAAAAGAAGAAGAAGAAGAAGAAAAAAAAAAAAAAAAAAAAAGAGAGGGGATCTTGGTATACAGTGTTTATTTTCTAAACTATGAAACAGAAGTTACTAAAACTATGAAAACAGGAGCTACAAAAAATGAGTAGCACTCTTTTTCTGCTTAAGTAATTGAATGAGTAATGCCGAATTTATAAAGTTACTTAACTTACTACGTCATATCAAATCTTATTTATATGTAATTTTCATCAGTGGCATCATAGTAAAGAGAAGCCCTTTCGTACACCTTTTGTAGAGACATTACGTTATTTCGAAGCAGGAGATGTAAAAATTGAGGAATACCGTCGCCGGGACTCGAACCACGGACCTCTCCAATTCGCGTCGAGCCTGCTGACCACTGCACCACGAAGGCATGCCATGAAGGCGGGTGAAATATTTTATATACACCCCCTTGTACAGGGCGACTGGGGATTCGGGGACCCAAGCGCCAAATCTTGGTGGTTGAGAATCATCATCCACCACCTTTTTTTTTTAGTTTGGCTGCCATTGTAGACATTGGTATTTTTGAAAGCAGAAGTGAGGAAAAATGAACGAAGCCCTCGAATTCGCGTCGAGCGTCCTGACCACTACACCAGGAATGCATGCTAAGAAGGCGGGAGAAATACCTCATACTTTTGCTATGGGCTTTCAGTTTTGTAAATCGAAACCCGAGCATGACATCAAATTTCCGCTGTACGAAAGCAGAATTTTAGTTTGCCAGCTTGTAGAAAGGGTAGTGGCACTTTTACGAAAGTTGCTCCTCTTCTCTTATTTCAGATAAAAAAATTAATCTTCATAAAGATTCTGTATCTTTACGCCGTAATGAAAGTTACTGATTTGAGAAACAGTGCCCACCTATGGTACCGGCAGGAAGACAATACGACATATTTATCTACAGACAGTTGCCGTACGGCGACGTTAAACCTCAAAGTAACAGCTGGTTTTTCAATTGTGACTGTTATTAGGAATGACACACGTCTCTATAATTACGAATCCCATCAACACGCGGCAGTCCTCTTCCGAAGTCCATCGAGAGGGCGTCGACGATAGCTGCGCAAAAGCCACCATTTAAGGCGGAGAAAGAAAACCCACGCATCTATAACGAACCGAGCTGGCGATGGACTTCGAGATTACCAAATCTACAGAGAACGACAATACGTTCTTCTTTTTCATTTTAGTTTCCCCTCCTCCACTTAGTCTGTCATTTATTTATTTATTTCTCGCAAAAAACACCGTCTCCTACAAGCAACTCGCACGAGACTGTTATATTTATTTTACCCTATAGCAAGACCACGTGGGCTGCAGGAAAACCTTAATCGCCGCAGTTGAACCTGTTGACCTCGGCAGCCGAAGTCAATGAGTTATGGAGAACTGAATGGGTGACGTCACGCCTCTGAACGCAATCTTCGTTTTTGGTCATGATATCTATGCCCCAAGGAAGTACGAATAAGATTTGTAGTTCAGTGGAATAGCCATATGCGGACTAACTAAATCGAAGGTCCGTCCTGATGTTAAAAAATAACAAACGTCTCCATACCCAAGGTACATGAATTGCAATAAGGCTGCATACTTGGCAAAAATTATTAGTTAAATATACAGCAAATTAAATGGATTTAAAAATATATTAAAAAGACAGATGATTAAAAAATAAAATTAAGGCTACTGAACATCAGTGATAAACGACACAGTAAACTGAAATAAGATGATCAAAAAATTTTTATAGCTAATAGTTCTTAAACGATTAATCTAACCCGAAGGTTAGATTAATCGTTTAAGAACGAAACCATACGCTTGCAGGAATACCGTCGTGGAGCACTTTCTGAGAGCAGCTAGCTCGTATTCACGTTATACATTGGGGAAAAACCATGGAGCCAACTGGTCAGCCGTTTGATATATACCCAGCTCGAATTATTGGCAGTCTTATTCGCTCAGCCCCAAGCAGGCGTTAAAATGAAACCCACCGTTTACCTATGGATCGACGATCCATCCACAGAACCTGTTGAGTCATTAAGTTATTTTAAAGCAGAGGCCATTAAAAATGAGCAGAGCCCTTGCCGGGACTCGAACCATGACCTCTCGAATACGCGCCGAGTGTGCAACCACTACACCATGAAGCCATGGTAAAAATTACCTTATAAACCACGGTGGAGTCAGCAGTGACTGTCGTTCTGCAAACCTTAGTCTTGCTCACTTCGAAAGAAATTTTTAAACATATCTCAATACCAGTATATTTGTATTTCAAAAATACAATTAATTAAACACGATTTAATTTTATACTGGCATTAAGTTAATAGAAGAAAATTTATGTGTGTTAACAATTGACGCGATTAGAATTTGGATAATCTATTTATCTTATAAGGTATTTATCCCGCCTTCTTAGCGAGTCTTCGCGGTGTAGTGGTCAGCACACTCAGCGCGTTATTGAGAGGTACTCGGTTCGATTCCCGGCGAAGGCTTTGCTAATTTTTCATCTTGCCTTACACTGGCACCCGAACTAAAAATGGTGGTAGATTATGATTCTCTATTTGGATTTGGCGATTGGGTTCCCAAAAAAACCTCAGTTGCTTTTTAAAAGGGGTGTATATAAGGTATGTCTCCCACCTTACTAGCGTGCCTTCGTGGTGTAGTGGTTCTGCACGCTGGGCTGGTATCCCAGAGGTGCGTGGTTCGATTCCTGGCGAAGGTGATTGCGCATTTTTCATCTCGCCTGCTTCCAAAAATCCTAATGTCTCTACAATCTTATTAACTAAAATTTAAAATAAATGTTGGTACAATAATGCGACAAATGACCCTGCCAATTTTTGCTGTTCTGTGTTTAGATGTAAGCTGGTATGAGAAATACCCCAATCACAGTGCTTTAAATACCTATTCCGTTGCTAATATTAGAGTAAGAAAGCTATAAATATGGTAAACGATTATAAATTTCATAAAGTGTCAGTCTTGGGAGAAAACGTGATAGACGATTGCCGGGTCTAATTTCCAAACTCTTGACTTTTCAGCTATAATGTGGCATTCGCAGTTAATCTGAAACTCATTTTTTAGCCCAAAAGGGACGTTAGTCTCCAAATCAGATATTAGTCTCGAAACGGCATTTGGCGTTGAATCTCTATAAACGGCGTACCATTTTTCAACTTGTTGCCACTGAATATTATAGCCCTGTATTATATTTAAAAAGATTAAATAATGAAGAATCTGAATGAATAGATACATGTTTCTCGCACTGTGAAAAAACAATGGCATCTAGCCATCAAATGTTGAATAACGTAGTCCTCCACCCGACCCTGCGCACCTGGAAGGCCGAATTTAAGAATTTCATATTTGTTTTATTATCTATTTCAAATTTTGTAAAACTTTACGAATTTCTGATTCGACGATTTCAAAGCCAGCAGTGGCAAAACTGTATGGAAGAATAAAGAATTATGTCCATCGGGAGAAACTGTCTGTCGGAAATTCTAAAGATATGTTGTTTTTAAATAATTTTGTAATTTTGCTGTTGATTCGAATATTACATGGCATAAGCGCCAAGAACGTGATGAATAAAGTAAACACACAAAACGTTAATAATAATAAGACAAAAAAAAGTTTTCATCTTAGTACGAAAACTGAACATTGATGCGATAAACTTGGGGGGGGGAGGGAAGAAAAAACCCAGAAAAATGTTTGCAACACCTAATGCTGCATTCCAGAGATCTAAACGTATACTGCGAGGTCAGTGAGAGCGTTAAAAACCTTATCAAACCCTTTTGGAGAGCGTTAAAATCTGAAATCTTTCAGTTCCCCTTTTTTTTTTTTTCCCCTTTTCAATAAATCTAGGAGAATATCGGACCACTTGTGATCCCCGAGCCACAGATTAAGAAACGTTGTGCTATGGTTATAATTTCGGAAGAACAAGGATGAAAAATGTATAACTTTGTAACTTCTAGAGATAGTCAGGGCAGTGCTTCCCAATATTGTCTTATCGCGGCACACCCCGCATTAATGTTCTTCTATTTCAAGACAGGTATTCAATTAGTTAAGATCTTTTATCTATTTATTTAAAGAATACAAACACTCGAACTTTGCCCTCTAGTCTATACAATTAAAATCTGCGTGCGTCTATTTGTTTATTTCTAACACTAACACTATCTCCTCAGGAAGGGCACATAGTTGAGTTTCGTCTCGTATTCGAAAAATTTGTGGGAAGCCATTTCGACCATTCTTATCTTCGTACGACTTAGCCGAGATCAGCCAAGATATTAATTTAAAATTCTGAAAACGGTAATTTTCGCACTCATTTTTCCGAGTGGCAGCAGTCTCCCGTGTTGGAGTTAAAATTCTTTACTTCGAAAAGTGTTACCACTGCACTCTTTCAAATCGTAGAGTATGTTAATGAAGAATTTGTAAGTTTTAGAAAACATGAAATAAAAAGAGCATTGCCAAACATTAAACAAATTATTACATAAGGTCATATTCTAACGTTGCAGAAAGCATCCGATTGCATGTGGCGTCATTGTACTATGTCGAAAATGTTTCGTTTAAGTCAGCATTTTAAATAAATCGCTGCTGTTGGAAACTTTTTTGCTTCAGGTTACGATAACTGACAGGATATATTAATGCCACGTTCATTCTTTTATTCAAATCATAACGTCATACGTACACGTATGAACCTGCTGTGTCGAAATTTTTTGTTTCTTGGATTGGCAACAAAAAATTATTTACGAAAGGGTTGTTTTTTGGAAAGAATGAACTGATTTCATTCGTATTGAAATTGCTTTTATAAATTTTCTTTTCAGTTGTACCCAGAACTTATAAATTTTGTTTTGGCCTCAGCCCGCTAGTATGTTACAAAAACTCCTTTAGAAGGCGATAAGAGTAAAACTGTCCGCAGGGCATCGTAATTCATAAAAGATTTCCCCAAGTGAAAAAGGTTAAAGAAACACTGCCTTTAAACATAGGTTTGGAGACGTAATGAGAACAACATAATTTTGACTAGCTAAAAAAGAAAGGAAAGGAATGAAGCGATACAAGGATGGAGGAAGAAAGAAAAACATTTAACTTTACCCTACAGGCACGTATAATGTATTGTAGAGACATTGAACATTTTTTTTAAAGTAGGAGTGATAAAAAATGAACAATGCCCTCGCCGGAACTCGAACCACGGACCTCTCGAATACGCGTCGACCGTGCTGACCACTACACTACGAAGGCATGCTAAGAAGGCGGGAGAAATACTTTATGCAATCCCCTTTTAAAGGGCGACTGGGGTTTTAGGGGACCCAATCGCAATATCCCGGTGGTGAAGAATCATCATTCACTACCATTTTTACTCGGGCACCACTGTAGAGACATCTATTTTTTGAAAGGAGTGATGAAAAATGAGCAATGACCTCGCCATTACTCGAACCACAGACCTCTCGAATACGCGTCGAGCGTGCTGACCATTACACTAGGAAGGCATGCTAAGAAGGCGGGAGAAATATCTTATAGTATAATGTTACGTTTTAGGCCTCCTAAACATTGTTTCATTGTTTCGCGATCTGAAACTGTTGATTTATTTATTATTAGCATATGGATTACTGAAGAATGCATTGTTTAAAATAAAACGGAATGGTAAGAAAATTTGGAGAGCTAGATTACATCGCTTCAGAGGCCTGGGGAATATCTTAAGAGGTTTTGCCTGAGTTCGGTTAGGAAAGTGAAAAAAAGTTACAATGAATTATGCAAACATTGAGTGACTGATCCTGAAGGTTAGTTACTTTACAAGAGATTCTCAACCGGTGGTACCGCGTATCACTGGTGGTACGTAAGAGAAAAATCGGTTGTATGCAAAGAAACAAATTATTTTTAACTATTAAATTAAAAAATCTCGTGAAGAAAAAGAACTGATAGTAATTTCCTGTGGTCGAACTATAACTGAAGATTTTAAAAGTAACACATTTGGTAACTTTTGACTGAACCGAAAAAAAGAATAATAAAACTATTATATTTTTATTGCCTTTTTGCACAACCTATTTGTGTAAACAAAGATTTTCTTCCATGTTATTTTTTGTAAATTAAATACAGAACAAAATTAAAACTGGATTCTAAATTACGGTTAAAGAAAATATGTGAAATAAGACCAGACGTAAAGAAATTGACCTCTATTAAACAAACCGAACTTTAAATTTTAGAACTAAAGTAATATAACCCAAATTTAGAGAATTAAAAACGGTAATCAATTTTTAATCTAATACTTTTTATGTGTGCATATTTAATACAAATAGACAATAAGTTGTGCAAATGCCAATATATATATATATATTTAATATTTCTATTGAGAAATTGAAACGTAACCATTGTAAAATGTAGTGATGGAACTAAAGTTTTTCAATTTTTGTTTAGATGGTACATGTTAGTCAAAAGGTTGAGAACCGCTGCTTTAGAACCACAGCCCCAATTTCGGCTTTCAGAGGCTCTAAGCACTTAAAAGATTTCAGCGCCCCCCTTTCTGTATGTTTACGCCTTTTTTTTTTTTTTTTTTTTTTTAATGCCTTTTTCTCTGTCGGTTTGGGTTAATGCATTCTATGATTGAACTGGCAATGCGAAATTTTTTTGTGCTCCCTTTCCTGAAAATACCTAAGGACTTTTCTGTAGTGCCTTTCCTTTCCTCGATGGCTTAAGTTCGCGCTTATATTGGCTTAGTGGTTAATCCAACTCTACGAGTAGCTGTATTTTTTTACTCGATGGTAAGATACTTTATGCACTCAGCTTCGTCATCATTTCTAAGGTATAAAGAATGTTTTTGATTCTTATCAAGTAATTCAGCTCAAAATTCTTAAGAAAAAGAGATTCTCGATAAAGCAGCTGATTTTGCGTGAAAGTTCCCAGACGATGTGCGCATAAAATAATTATTTTTGTCACCAATATTTCCATCCCAGTTATTCTTAGTTAATTAAAGAGAAGCTTTAAAGATTTAATAGCGTCAAGGGATTAGCAGAATGTTGATAATAAATCACAATTTCCTTTCCTCCACTTTTCCTTGAGTATGCACAGTCATGTACTTAACTGTTCCTTTGATCGCAACTAAAGCTAAACGACCATTATTAAAACTGAAATTAAAAATAATAATAACTATTCGAGAAGTATAATGGGCTAGGAATGCCTCGCTAGTCTAGTTTTACTATCAAATGAGAATAATTGAGCCCAAAAAATTAGCCTTAATTTAAAATAATAATAATGAGTCTGCTTTCCGAACAGTTAGAAAACACAAGATAACACAGGATAGGAAAGGCGACGATGGCCCACCTATTAGGTGCCTCCATAATAAAGAGACCATCACATCCGGCCTTGTATAGCTTAATGGACTGGGTTACATTTGTAAATGTTCACAATCTGCCATTGGAAAAAAAATAATTAAAATTGTTATATTTTTTCTATGTAATGTACCGCGACACAAATTTTAAAAGCAAGTTATGCCGGAAAAATAAGAATACAGGGCACGTGCATTTAATATTGAGTAAATGGGTATCCCGTTAATTTGTATTGAAATTGAATAAATGTAATTGACCACTCAGTTAGCTGTAACCGTAATTCCACCCCAGTATTGCTTTCTAGTCATTTCAATAAGCAGAAAGTACTAGGAATATCTCGTCTCCGGTTTGAAACGATTTAAAGCTGAAGAGAGAGCATCTGCTCTCAGTTGCTTAGTTATTGTTGTTGTGAGTTGTTTAGTTCCGCGTGAACTAAGATATCCGAGTTAGCTTTCTTTTTAGATGCACTTTGCATTGCGTTGTATTTAACGTTTTTAGTAGTTTGAAGTGTAACTACTGATTATACTGTGTGCTACTGTGAACACTTGTACGAATACTTACTTCTGTGGAAAACTCTAGAGTTCTGAAATATTTCTTTTGATTAAAAAAAAATAATAATACCCTAATATTGGACTCGTACATTGAATCTATTACGAACCTGCACGCACGCAACAATATGATAGCGCACATTAAGGAGATATTTATTGGATTGTTTCATCTTATTAAAGTGTATAAAGTTACCTTAATTATTAAGAAAATGATCAATCATAACTAGAAAAAAATATTATTAAGGTTGGGAGAAACAATAAAAGGGGGCCTCCGTATGTTGCTCCGGGGTCCCTAAATCTCAAGTATCGGCCTTGCAGAACACCTGCGTTTGAAAGTTTTTCTTGATCAAGTGAAAAATTTTGTCAGTGAATTTTATTTTACCATTACCAAAAATAACTGGTAGCATTGTTGCAAAGATTTGTAAATATTTCAGTCCGTTTTGATTTTTCTGTATTGTTATAGTACTCTGTATTATTTTATTTATTTATTGTTATTAGAATGATAATTTTATGGTTTGTGTTTAATCTACTTTGTGGCTATATGTCTTGTATTTAATGTTTACTTGTTGCACAGAGTTGTAGACCTTTCAATTTTGAGTGCTACGGCTTTGGCATTGTAAAAATACCTCTTTTAGAAGGCTAAATATAGGCAATTTCGTCCCAAAGGGACCTTTAGCGCAATCTTTTCGTCAAGCTGTCGACATTTGGCAATTTCAGCCAATCTGGCGACTTTCTGCGAGATTCATGAAAACACATTTTCGAAGCCATGCTCGACGAGTTGGAATCTAAGGCGCTCAGCTGGAATCAGTTGTAAAACGTTTAAGAGTTAGCTGAACTACGAGTTAGCGTTTACCCCGAGAGTGATTTGAGGAACTTTACGATTTACTTCTTGTGTTACGGAGGAACTCCTAAATACACGCGTTCTCGTTGAGTTATTTCCAGCTTTATTGTGCTATTTATTTTGCTTATTTTCCTAATAAATTATCCATTTCTTCTTTCTTATCTGGACTTATTCAAAGAAACATCAACGATCCCGTAGCTCGCAACAACTGGTGTCAGGAGCGATAAACCTTGAATGCCGATTACCAGGAGGATGGAAGAACAGCTGAAAGACATAATAGAAAGCTGCAGAGGTAAAGAACTTCATAGAGTTCTTAAGTTAAGAGGAGGTGACTCCAATATTAAATTTCGGAAGAACCTATACCTATTCATTCACAGGGATTCAGACCAGGCTAATCACTATTAAGAGTGTAGTATTTTATGTACAACTGCAATTTTTTATTTACCATTTCCAATTTCTGTAATATTAAATTCAATGCAAACAACACGCATAAAAAATTGCATATTAATTATGATTTTCAGCCTACTGAAACGATTATCATTTGATACCTTATATAAATTTGATGCATTATTAATTGCCAAGCAATAATAATAGTCGGGAAATTACATAGATTACAAGATATTGATATTTTGTGTGCCTTTAAATAGTAAATAAATTTAGAGCATTAATTAAGAATTAAGCCCGGTGGCGCAGTGGCTAGCGCGTTGCGCAGCAACACTATTGGTCCGAGGTTCGATCCCCGAGCTAGGCAAGGTCGACTCAGCCTTTCATACCTTGAGTGGGTCGATAAAATGTGTACCAAGTTCGCTTGGGGACTAAACACCGGCGGTCTTGCGACAAACTGACCACTTGTCCAGAGCATATGCTCATGCTCATGCACCCGGGGCTCCACGGTCAAGAAAGCATATATAGGGGCACTGCAGGCCTTGGCCCACTAGGGCTGTTACGCCACTGAGTTTAGTTTTAGTTTTTTGATTAAGAATTAAATAAGTTCCCTACTTCGTTTGATGACTGATAAAAGCAAAGCAGACGACTTTGCGACAAGTATAGTTTTATTTTCTGTGTTTGCATGCATACGTCTTTTATACCTTCTGTACAATGCAGAGCAGCATTTTGGCGTGTTTAATTTAATTTCCTATTGCTTACACCACCTGGCGATCATCTGACTGACTCCTCATGGTTCTCTGTACAATACAAAGCAATCACTTTGACGTGTTTAATTTAATTTTCCATTGTTTACATCACCTGGCAATCATCTGACTGTCTCCTCACGCTCTCGAAGCCGTAATTATACGATGTTCCACGGACTTCTGGAAACTTCGGGGGAAAACTATTAAGCGTGTCCAAATTGCCTTTTCTCGAAACTTTTTTTTCCCCAATGCCAGGCCCAAACCATGCACAGGCGTCGGCCACTGCTAAGACCAGAAGTAGTGGTCACTTTATTATGGAGGCGCCTAAAAGGTGGGTCACCTATGTCTCCTATGAAGGGGCGGTCAAACACAACCACGCCTTCCGGTATTCGAAGCCGGGCCGTTTGATATCACAGTCGGCTCTCCTAATCAGTATACAGTATGGGCGGCCTTTTCTCGAAACTTCCAGCAAGAAATTGCGAAATGTCATCTTTTGTCGATGAATCCGTCAGGAGGATTTTTGACGATATCTCGCATTTTAGTTCGCCATTTTTTTAACAATTTAAAGCTTGTTGCCTTCATAATTAAAAGACCTACGATTCTATACAAGAAATAAACACTTATATAGAAAACATTACCGAAGGGCCCGGGTTTGACCCGGACATGTCATGGATGTAAATTGTCAGTTCCCTCATAGGAGATGTTCCTCCCTCTGATGAAATGACGTTGGAGTTGATTGATTCATCTTCTATTACGTGTTTTTCCTCATTAAATTTCATTAAATTCTCATTTCATCAGTACTTGAATTCTTTGAATTCAAGTACTGATTGTTTAAATGTTTCTGGTCAATTTTTGGTCTCTGTGAAAAATTAGTTCTAAATTTCTTACTTTATGACCTTACTGATATAGATATATATTTATACAAAATATTATATGCGTATATGGTAATTGTACGGTAATATAACATAATGCAACGGTCTCAGATTTTTTGGAAAGATTCCGGTTTGTGACTGAAATGAACTAATGATCCGAATGATTGGAATTTCAAATGTCAGGATAATAGCCATTCTCCCTCATACATATGTAAGCAATTATATATACTTACATATTTTACTGGACTACTGAGTAATTAATAATACTTATCTCCCTCCCCTCCATCTTCTGCATAACTGTGCTCAATACCAACCAACTAACCCCCTCCCCCCACCAAAAAACCTACATTACACAGTTTTTTTTTTTTTTTTTTTTTTTTGCTTAATTACGAGACAGGCGGAGATAACAGCGTCATAATCACAGAGCGAGCGCTTCATGTCGCCGCGAGGCAACTCTTCAAGTCACAGGACTGGCTGCCACTGAATACGGCACGTCCTGCTGGCGAAAAAGAAAAAAGTAAGAGGCCGAAGCCACAAATCAGATCACAAAAGCTCATGCATATGAATGATGATGCCATTCTATCGTTATGTTCCCGCGGGGCTCATCAATTCCTTTCTGCATTACAATGCATAGTGCCACTCCTGCTGCTCTTCTTCTTAACCGGTCTCTGGAGACAGGTTCAGGAAGAAAAAGTGATACATCACAAATTTACCACAGGGCGGTAATCGAGGACTACTCGTACAAGCTCCTATTCGAATTGCCTGTTTTTCTTTTGAGGACAATTACAATTAAAATTAAGCCCACGGGGGAAGATATATCTCACCAGAACTTTGGAGGCCCACTTTTTATCTTACGACATAAGGTATGTTCATTGTATGTTTTGAAATTGAGACCACAGGAATGCGGGCCTTTCTCGATTGCGACATTAGTATTTTATGAAACAGAGAAATCAAAGAAATGAGAAATGACCTCGCCGGGACTCAAACCTCTGGAATACGCGCTGTGCTATTACACCACGAAACCATGCTAAAAAGAGGGTAGAAATACCTTATAAACTAAGCTATAAAACGTAATAAATCGCAAATTTATTCCAAATTCACAAATAATTTTTAGCTAAATAACTATTTCTTTTTAGAGCTTATTTACTCTATTTGTTAATGTAAACGTAATTTTTTACTTATTCCCGTTATACGAAAGTGAAAAAGATTTCAAAAAATTAATTCTATCCATAAAAAATGAAATATATGTATTTCTCTTGAAACTCAAAGAAAGGAACGAGAAAAGAGGTTCTTTATCATGAGCGACCGGCCTTTATAGATAGAAGTCTCATCTTTTGAAGATTCCGAAATTTATGTAGGCTATTCAGAAAGCAACTTACGTTTTAGAATTTAAATAAAAGTAAAACATTTTTTATTACTTAAATTTGAAAGGCGCACTATTCAGCTATTTTACTACATAATCTTCGTATAAATTAAGACACTTATCATAACGAACTTGTTAATTCCATCGTCATAAAATGTTACCGCCTGAAACTTCAAACATACACGAAAGCCTGTATACAGTTCCTCGTCATCACCGAAGCGCTGTGTTGCAAGACAGGTCTTCGTGTCTGGAAACAAGTGGAAATCGCTCGGAGCAAGGTCCGGACTGTAAGGTGGATGACCAAATAACACCCAAACTCTTCAGAGCAGAATTGTTGAATATAAGCGATTTTTTTTCAGAAAGTTCTCCACGAAGGGCATCCTTTTCCTTAGGCAGATGGCATTAGTGTGCTTTATCATAATCTAATAAATCTGTATGAAGTGTCGCTTATCATCTCGAAGCATACTTGAAGCAGAATGATTGATCATTACATCAGAAATATATATATAAAAAAAACCGGCTCAAAATGCTCTGTAGAAACCCATATGTTTTTTACGGGGAATTGGTACCAGTATAGGTTTTAGGGTACCCCTAGGCCAAATCCCCGTGAAAACCCATAGAAAGAAACAAGTACAAACTGTAGGAATACCCGTAGGACAAATCCCCGTAAAAATCCATAGATAGAAAATTGTAGAACTAACTGTATAGGCACCATAAACGAAATCCCCGTAAAAACCCATAGCCAGAAACCAGAATTTTATCTCCAGAAATCTCCATAAAAAATGGATATTCCGTAGGTTTATTCCCCATAAAAAACAGTAGACAAAAACCCGTACACCTATATAGGTATCCATAGGCCAAATCCCTGTAAAACCCAGTACACAAAAATCTACAGATCAATAGAGGCACACCTTTATTGACCTACCTTTAGGACCTACTTCTATAATATATTAAAATTTCCGTTTAAATTAGTTTTTGATCGTAGAGCATTTGTTTCCTTTAAAATACTTCATCAGTTTTTTTTTTTTTTTTTTTTTTTTTTTTTTTTTTGGTTATTTAGGTTACGGTAAAAGTTTCGAAGGCTATCTGCATAAAGATAGGGATGCCTTCATGGAGGACTTTTTAAGAGGAACTGGCTCGTAATCACTATTACGCAAAGAAAAACACCCCCCATACTCAGACTGTTCACCAAATTTCGAACCCGATGGAATTACCCTTGCTCAGCAGCTTCACCGCTCGGCCGCAGGTGGACCCAGTAGTTTTTTCGGCCATGTCAACATTCTAAATTTAGAATTATACTCACTCGTGTGAGTGGTTTTCAAGACTGACCGTTTCTGAAGTTCCCTTTTAGCTCACTAGATGGCAATCAAGAAACATAAGCCAATAGCTGATGCAGCAGTTCGTCTTCAAGAAAATAAGCATCAGCCATCGAAGACAACATCACGACGATGTGCACTCTGCAGCACCAAGAAAAAGCCTGAAGAACAGTGTGGGAATGCAGCACATGCAAAGTTGCACTTACTTTACCGTAGAGACTGATTTGTAGGGAAGTGTTCTGTGGGCGGTGGTCACTGACACTAACCACCAGAAGTGGTCATTTCTTTCACGCATCTTGGACAAAATATGTGTGATTGTCATAAGTAATTTCATTGTAACACCTGATATGGTAAATAAAACAAGAATTTTGCTGAAAAAGTTAACTGCCTTTTCCTGCCCCTCAAAGAGTTAAACATTATTACACTGAAATCGCGCAAAAAAGAATTTAAGTGTTACAATATTCGTTGTGTTCATTCACTGTAAGTATATTTCAACTCATATAGAAATAGAAACCCACATCTGACATCACATCTTGTGATATAAGAATAAGCTTGTAACAGATCACATTACAGCGGGTTCAAGCAGAAAACAGAAAAGTAATTACTTCCGACTCTAAAAAGGTCCATCCTCCAAAAAAGTGTATACACACTCCACGTGAAAGGGAGGGAAGACGAATGAATATGAGGCCCATAATCCAGTACTTTTTTTCCTTCTTGTTTTAAGCTCACGGGGGAGCAGAAAGAAAATAAACATCTAGAACATAAAAAGTAGCAAAACATTCCATTCCTCATCCCCCGAGACAAGATGTAACAAACGTCGAGGATTATTTTGAATTAAAACCTCCGTGACAGGAAAAAGAAAGGGACGGGTTTAATGTTCTGGTTGACATACCTTATTGCGAATCGTTTTTCTCTGTCACCATCACAGCCGTTTCTCGAGAGACGACAGAATAACATCTCAGACAACACATCTACCAGTAAACACAGCCAGCTAACAAAGTTAAACTGCATTTCAAGTGGGAGATTTTTTTTTTTTTTTTTTTTTTTTTTTTTATAAACACGAGCTTTTTTTCACGCAAAAGAATAAAATATTCTCCCGTGAAATTTAGTAGAGACCTCTTCACAGAAGACTATCCCAATTTTCTGGGCCGCTTTGCTGTGTTACATTATTTAGTAAGTTGTTAAAAACCATTCTTCCCGTATATCCGTCTAGTATACGATTTCCGGGGATGGCAGACATGATTTTTTATACTTTCTCGCTTCGTAAAAGCGTCTGATGTGAACACCACATGACTCCTTTGCGTTGGACTATTGAATTACACCCATTTTTTGGTGCACTTCATTTAAACTTATTTACACGAATTTCCTTAAAATATATATTTCTCATTCGATGAATTCAGTTTTCATTTCGCGGTAAGGCATTAAATACATAAAAACTCAAAACACCTTCATTAAAATCTGCAAAATATAGATAACCCAAAACACCAAATACAGTTAAAAACTTGTTACAATTTAAAATACAGTTTGTGCTCAATAGCAAACAATTGTCCAATGGGCAGAAAGACCGAATTTTTGGTGCATTAAATTGAGAGTTGACTTTTGGTCCCACGTGGCAAAAAGGCATTGAATGAATGACTGAATCACTGTTCTATTAAGAGTGTAAAATGTAAACAATTGGCGGCTTCCTTAGGCCTAGCGCCACTTAAACTTTTAAACTGTTGATAATTCTACAACTGCTGCATGCAGATTAACTAAAGACATTACAAAAAAACTTAACCGGAACATACGAACAACATAATTCAACAACTTTTAAAACAAAATATGCACAATATATCAACATATAAGAATAAAAATACTGAGTTCACTGACCGTGGTAATAACGTGACTATATACAATATCATAATTTTTTTAAAACAAAAGTTTGCGATTTGACTGGTTTTGAATTTCATTTCTTCCATGTCTTTGTGAATTACGTGGTCCTTTTCTTACTATTTTCTATATATTTGATTACATATAGATGTTTGGTGCGGCCGATTGCAACGGAAAAGGGAGGTGCACAACTACATGTTATAGTAGTTCTATATACAAAATTTTTACGTTCTACGGCTGCTCGTTTTCGAGTTATGCGGGATACGTACAGACGTCACGGGAAGAAACTCTTCTGAATCCATTTACTCACGGAGGAGGGAATTATTCCTTACATTCTCCAATACAATTAAAAAGCTATTGCTGAATATGGCAACCGAAGTGAAATTCCTCTAGCTTAACTAGAGAAGAGGCACGAGATCAAGTTAAAGAGATCGAGACCAAATCTAGGGAATGAGGGGTTACTATTCACCATATTTTAGTTCCAACGGCAGTGTAAAAAACTGTACAGCTTTTCAATGCGGGAAACATGCAGAATCAAGTGTAAACCTGGATTTTCCCTTTGCTGGCTGAATTTGTGTTAAACACTTACACAACGAGAGAATGCACTGTTAGAACGCGATAAGAAAGTTTCTTTCACGCGCCTATGCGAATATTCAGAGTGCTGGACACTGGTAAACTACACATTCTATACGATCCAGCATCCAAATTTTATCAGTCTGTAACTAATTAAAAAACTGAGCAATTTAAAAACAACAAACATACTTCTTAAAACACCGTATTCTCTCTAAGACCACCACCATCTACCAACCCAACCCGATTTCTTTCTTCTGTGAAAGCGAAAAACATGCATATTATACATTTATGCAGATTCATTATTATTAAATTTCTTTAAATACAATACAGGGCAATAATACTTAGTGACAATAATTTGAAAAGTGATTCACACTTTTAAAGTTTTCGACGCAAAATTCCAAAACAAAATTAATTGCCCTTCTGGGGTAACGCCCTTTGGACTTAAAAAAAAAATAATAATAATAATAATAATAATAATCCCTCACTTGAGCCGTTGCAGATATTCGTACGGTTTTTTATGCGACAGCTAAGCATGGTTCTATGCGAGTTTATTGTACAACGGATGTGGTCGTGATAGAGAGATGATATTCAATGCAAATGTTAATCTACGGTCTCTATAAAGACTGGTCAATTGTCAGAGGTAGGAAATGGTCGTCATGAAATGGTTCAGTGTATTTGGTCTAGAGAAGGAAAAATTAATTCCCTTATTTAGATTTACCAAATATCTGGTCAGCTTACGATGCCAGTTAGTTCAGATGTTCGTAATTCTTCCGTATTGCTTACAAACACGGAAAATGAAAGTATAAACAACCGGATATAAGAGAGTGGCCGGCAGACAAGTGTTGGCGGAAGTCGGGGTCTCTCAAATTAAGAGCAACAACAAGGAAGAGCAGAGCAGCGTTTTCAAGGGCCCACTTAACTGGCATACCGAAAAGATGCAAAGTCTGAAAGATGATGTACGTATTATGTTCGCATTATCGTCAGTCATTGTGCGCCTGCCCACTCTTCAGTTTTCAGACAGGCTTTTTCAAAGACATTATTGAAGTTTGTTGTGTCAGCTTATAAGGTCTCATTTGAAAGCAATCAGTTTTGTTTATATTTTATTACTTTCTTTTACTTGCTTCGATTCACCTCATATATGCTTTAAGAAGATGAAATTTGTCAAGTACATATATATATTCAGATTTTGTATTACTCCCTAGGGGATGTATTTTAACATTTTGTGTGTTACCTTTATTTATTAAATATCATGTTCTTCGCACTTAAACTATAAAATTCAATTCAACAACAATACCGCAACCGCAAAATATTTAAAAGAGCATATCTTTAGAATTTCCGATACACAGTCTCGCGCGCTGGAGATAAAAAAAAAAAAAAATTTTCGTATAGTTTTGCCACTGCTCGCTTTGAAATCGTTGAGTTTTTTAATCAAAAACTTATAAAGGCTTTACAAAACATGAAATAGACAATATAAAAAATTCCAAATTCGGCTTCCAGGTGCCATATTCGGGTGGAGACGTTACGGTATTCAAAATTGGATGACTCTAGGTGCTGTTGTTTTATCACAATCCGAGAAAAATACATACATTTATGCAGATTCTTCATTATTTCATTTCTTTAAATATAATACAAGGCTCTAATATTGGGTGACAACAATTTGAAAAGTGATTCGCTGTTTATGCTGAATCAACGCAAAATGCCAAAACGAAATTAATAGCCAATTTGGGCAATTTGGGCCAATTTGGGCAATTAGGCTTTGGGGTAAAAAAAAAAAAAAAAAAGACTCTTCAATTATGTTTCGCGTTCTCTAATTTACACGCCATGAATTCTTAATTTTTACCTGTCAGACGTTCGTATATGCGATAGCGAATTTTTCTGTATAAGTCTGAAGAAATTATAAAATGATTGAAGCTTATTATAGAATCCATTTTTAAAGTCAATGTGAATTTGGGAATTTCTCAGAAATCACGGAATATTTCTGTCCTGTTGGTTCTTATTGCTGTCATCCGTGGTCGTACTCCAATAATGGAACTTCTTTCACACATTATTTTATTTATATATAAGAGGTAATTAATTAGGTTACAAGATATTTACATATGATTAACATTAATTAAATTCAATTGGAGAAGTACACGCCTGCATACTTTCGTGTAGTTCTATCAAAAGCTTTCGGTGAATGTACTCGTCTGCGATAATCGTGCAGCCACTCCCGGCGTTGTCCAAACCCTATCTGCCTAAGGGGAAGGAGGGCTTACCAAGGGTAACTGGGTCGTATTCACATTACACATGAAGAAAGCCATGAAATTCCCATGCAACCAGCCT
Source organism: Stegodyphus dumicola (assembly GCF_044657685.1). Lineage (NCBI taxonomy): Eukaryota > Metazoa > Arthropoda > Arachnida > Araneae > Eresidae > Stegodyphus > Stegodyphus dumicola. The sequence continues at coordinate 221,177,814 of NC_140773.1, read as the reverse complement.
ATTCACCTGCATTTCGAACCCAGGTCGAAACTACCAGTGTTCAGCGGTTTTACCACTCGCCCACTGGTGGGCCTGGCAAATGATTTGGTAGAAACTTGTGATTCCGATAAATGTTTTCCCCCTTCTCCTCTTTTGTGTTGTCACTGTCATTTACAATGCTCTTTTTTGTAGATGTTTTACGTTTATGTCGGCAATTTCGTCATATATATATATATATATATATGTATCGTTCCAACCCCGTTTGCTATTCTCAATGCGCTGGAAAAAAGTAAGTGTTGCCATACGAAAATTTCAAAATATTTTCTTTGTAACCGGGTGAACTCTTTTTTTTTTTTTTTTTTTTCCCCCACCACAATTTCGAGCACATTGGCTTCAAATAACAGCATCTAAAATTTCATCTGGATTGGTTAAGCGGATTGGCCGCTGGGGTTCAATCGGGGAAGTTTTTTATGACCACCCCGTATTTGGATAACTTCTGCGCAACTTATATGTTGATATTGAGTCATTAATAAATAAATATTCTCAACCATCCATGACTGCATCAACCTAAAAACCCTCCAGCTAATTTATAACCAATAATATATATTTTTCAGACGTATTAACAGTTCAAGTTTTGAAAGACCTAGTATACTGTTGTTAATTGACAATCCCCCCCCGGCTAGTTTAATCCGAAATGTACACTTCCTCATCCTCTATTTAAAATACAAATAAAAGTATAAGAAAATCTCCATTCATTTATGCAACAGCACGTACTTGGCAATCCGACAGCAGACTACGGACGTTTCCAGAAAGTTCGAATAAATGGACTGAACGATTCCAGTGAAGACCACATGGCCTCTACAAGCACTCTACAGCATCCCAAATACCAATCGTTTATCCTCACAGTTTGACATCTTAACTGTAAACATGATACTCCAATATAGACCATCCGATTTTCGTTAATGAACCGTTAAGTACCACCACATGTTAAAGACGTATGCGTTCTATTTATTGGCTCATTACACCATTAGCACATACATCATCATAGAGCAATGACCACTCCAACAGCAAAAACGCTTTATGTTAGATTTATCTGATTATATTAAAAACTACTGTAGCAGATACATAATATGTGTTGTTAGAATAAGGTGACACAGACGTCCCGCTTTTGGCAGGACAATCTCCATTTTTAACAATTTGTCCCGCGTCCCACAGCGTTTTAAAAAAGTCCCGATTTTTGGAAAGAATGCACGACAAGCTAGGGAACGGCGGGAGAATACGGTTTTCGGCAGCCATGTGACTACTTCGCCGACATATGGGTCTTATATTATTGTTAATTTTATAATGTTAAATTTTAATAATAACAAATAATTGTTGACAACTGATTGTCGAGAACTGCTTATCAAAGTTCGCATTGTTGATCCGTTGTTAGAATTCGACCACCATTGTTTGGACTTAATGACATTTTTTGGCACTGACAATGATGAAACATTTTGTAGCCGTCTCTCAAACGACTGCGTGCTAGTGCTAGTTAAACAAGTGATGTCAACAAATGAGCTATTGAGATAATTTAGGTACGTAATTTATTTATTTCATAAACACATAAATTTTCTTGAATTTAGCAGACAGTGCTCTTATTATTTATATTTTAGAGTGGCGACAAAAGGTTTAGTGTCGGACTTGAAAGTGACGCTTATGACTTACGTTACGGCAAATTCAGAGGCAAAATAATAAAGTTAGTATTGTTATTACTTAGAAAGAAAAGAAAGAAATACAGCATTCACATTAAAATAATTTTTAAAATACAGTTACTTTATAACAAACAAATTTATTTAATCTTTAAACTAACAATAAAATATGTTCATGTACTAATGTACCTAATTAGTGTGTTTTAAGCTATTTATATATGTATATATATAAATAAAATTTTATAAATTTATAATAAATTACTTCTTTAGATTTTGAACATAATGAGTAAGAACACAAGATGCAAATTCCAAAGATGATCTAAGAAGTGAATTTCCTTTTGTTAAAACAACCAAAAGCGGTTACATGGTAAAATGTGAGAAATGTAATGGTGAATTTTCTATTTCACCCGGCTGGAAGAATGATATTTCAAAGCACTCGGAGGCACAGAGACATAGAAGATATTTAAATACTATTGCACCTTCGTACAAAATGCAGGAATTCTTTCGGCAAACAATTTATGGAGACAAGGAAAGAAAATTAGCATTAGCAGAAGGACTTAATGTCTTTTCATGCTAATAATCACAATCGTTCCTTCAAATCTTGTATAAGTTCGACTAAAAGAATTCACTCAAATGCGAAATATGCCAAAGAATAAAATAATACTATACGTAAATTTTAATTTATTATATTTGTAAATTCTACTTATTAATCATTACTTGAAGTTAAACAAATATATTACTATTTTTGCGTTCTATGAAAATTTGTGCTGCTCCATATAGACCAAATTTTTAATCAAAAATCCCCGCCCCCGGTAAATGGTGTCCCGCTTCACCAATGTTAAAAATCTGGTCACCTTATGTTAGAAGCATCTTATTAACGACAATGAAAATGTTCTTAAAGGTGAGATGAATATATTATAAATTTAAGGCATTTTAATTTACATATATTCAATGCATTAATAAAAAAATCTGAAAGCTCTACGGTAGGGTTTATATATATTCGGAAGCAATTGGGTTCACGCCACTTAAGGCTAAAAATATTTAAAGACAGCCTTTCTTTAGAATTTCCGATGCACAGTTTCGCGCGCTGGAGATAAAAATGCATTATTCACTACAGTGTTGCCAAGCCTCTCTTCAGCTACTAGTTGCACAATCCTCGCTAGCTGAGTTTTTTATTAAAAAATTCGTTAAAGTTTTACAAAGTATGAAAAAAAAAAAAAAAAAAAAAGAAAAAGGAAAAGGAAAAAAAAAAAGAAAAGAAAAGAAAAGAAATCGAAATTCCAAATTCGGGCTTCTAGGTGCCCATGTTCTGGTGGAGAACTATGTTATTCAAAATTTCATGACTCTAGGTACCGCTGATTTTTCCCGGTACGAGAAACATACATACGTTCATGTAGATTCTTCATTTTTTTAGTTTCTTTAAGTATAATGCAGGGCGATAATGTTTGGTGGCAAAAAATTTCAAATATGATACATCGCATTTAAGTGATTCGACGCAAAATGCCATTTTCAGACAATAGCCATCCTGGGCTTACGCCCCTTTGGGCCAAAAGTCTGATGTGAACGCATGATTTTCTTGTACGACCCATTAAATTATGAACATTTTTTTGTTGCTCATCACTTAAACTTACTTCTCCGAGTTTCATTCGAAAAATATTTTTCAATCAATCAATTCAGTTCTCACTTCGCGCCAAGGTAAAAATATATAATACTCGAAACATCGTCATTAAAAATTGTAAAACAGAAAAACCCAGACACCAAATACAGTTAAAAACAATTTTTACAATTAGAATTAAGAGTTTCTACGCAAAAACAAGTAACTTGTCCAATGAAAAGGAAGACGAAATTTTCGGCGCACAGAATTAAAAGCTTTTGGTCCTCCTCGGTAAAAAGACACTGAAATTAGTGCACTAGCTGACTTAATTCTCTGTTCTTCTAAGAGTTCTAAATGTAAACAAATGACGATCTCGTTAATCCTAGCGAGATTTTAACATTCAAACTGTTGATAGTTCTACAACTATTGCATGCAGATTAACTAAAGGCATTGAAAACCTTAATCAAAACATAAAAGCAACATAATTTAATCACTTTTAACGCAAAAAATGCGCAATTTACCTACCAACATATAATGATAATAATAATAATAATAATAAACAGAGTTTACTGCATCAGATAAGAGATGTATATACATATATATAAAAGCACAAGGAAAAGCCGGAGCAGTGTCGATGCGTGATTAGATCCATATTGAAGAAGAATTTTGATTGCGTAATATTTAAAGAACTTGGCAGTTGAGGCAGTTTTAATTCCATTTTTATTTTCAACTCATATTTGTGGCCACAATCACTTGGCACTCTAGTCGTGCCTTTCCACAGAAGATTTACATTTTTGATATTGTTGAGGAAAGCAAGCCAGCGAAATTACATCTTAGCAGAGTAGAGGGCAAAAGCTGAAGTGCGTAGTTATGTAAGATGGAAGCACGCGAAGAGAAAAGTTTTGGTTTACAAAGGCAGTTTCAGGTCTTAATTATTACGTCATCAGAGTTGCGCGGGACATAGAATGATCTAGAAATGACGCAATGTAGAGAAGTTAAGATTTTAGAATAGAGAGGAAGAATTAATGTTTATAGTTATATCATAATTCTGATTCATAATTTTATCTTACATATTCCCCCCTTCAAAAAGAAAATATGTAAGATAAAAATGTATGAATCAGAATTATAATATAACTATAAACATTAATTCTTCCTCTCTATTCTAAAATCGTAATAACTTATCTGCATTGCGTCATTCAAATTAATCATGCGATCTTACGTAACCGTTAATACCAGATGCCTCTTGACGACCAATACCGAATTGTAAACCAAAACTTTTCTCTTCGCGTGCTTCCATCTTTCATAACTACGCACTTCAGCTTTTGCTCTCTACTGTGCTAAGATGTAATTTCGCTGGCTTGCTTTCTATCCCAACAATATCAAAAATGTAAATCTTCTGTGGAAAGGCACGACTAGAGTGCCAAGTGATTGTGGCCACAAATATGAATTGGAAATAAAAATGGAATTAAAACTGCCTCGACTGCCAAGTTCTTTAAATACTACGCAATCAAAATTCTTCTTCAATATGGATTTAGGCACGCATCGACACTGCTCCGGCTTTTCCTAATGCTTTAATTATGACATATATAGACACATACACATTTATATGTGTTGTGTATTTATATGTCAATTACAATAAAAAAGATAGATATATAACTAAATGAGTCCCATACGCGAAATTTCAACGTTCTTTACGATGATTCGGTTTTGAGTTATGCATTTTAGTAATGTTTTCTTTCAACAGGAATATTACGTTAAAACATTTATGTGAACAGTAAAAATAATGATAAAGGCATCATCTTTGAATATCTTACACAGAAAATATATTATAAAATATAGGATTAAAAAGACGTAGAAAGTCAACTAGCAGATTTTAGTTTTATTCCAAATAAAGGCACAGATGACATTTCAGGTGCAGATTTGTAAAAATTACAATTTTCTAGAGATTTTCTGCATAATGTGTTTAAATACTTACAGCATTTAGAATGCAGTTGCTTTCGAGGATGTTCAAATGGCCCAATAAAAACACGAGTGCACACTGTCTCATAGCCTCCATATTCTACTAATGCTATCGGCGTACATTCATAGAATCAACATTGTATATAACTGATACGACACACAACCGAGATGGTACACGGCCGTTTTTAGTGCGTAATCGGCACTAAAAACGTAACGCAGTTTTCAATAACGAAAACAGGAAAAATCATTCATTTAAAAATCATTAATAGAATAAAATATTATCTTAAAGTAAATACTATGAACCGTCGGAAATAAATTTTATGAATACTACCGCAAATATTCATTGGACAGATTTCGCGCTGTTGGCACGGTGTTCAGGAAGCTCGCTTCCATAAACTCGGGTCCGGGTTCCAATTAAGAGCACGGATGTCTGTGATTTCTTTGCAGTAATGGGGACACTTAGAACACTGTCGCGCTTTACGTCTTCTCGAGAACTTGGTGGGAAGTAAAAAGGAGTGTGAAGACCTTCGGATCCGTCCATCGGAACTAGAAAACTGGGGGAAGGGGAACTCTGCAAATTCGTACTGTTACCTGTAACATAAGGCCTAAGCCACCGATAAGAGTAAACTCCGCATTTTGGTCTGGATGAAATTCACGTATGAAACCATGGATATTTGTGCGTTCTTTGCGGTATGGGGACACTTAAAACACTTTTGAGTTAAAAACCTTCTCGAGAAATTGGTAAGAGGGAAAGAGGAGTAAAGACCTTTGGATCCGTCCATTGAACTGCAAAACTGGAGAAGGGAACTCGACAAATTCGTATTGTCAACCTGTAAGATGTCCAAGGCCTAATCACCGATCAGTGCAAACTCCGCATTTTGGCCTGGATGAAATTCGCGTATAAAAGCGCGGATGTTTGTGCGTTCTTTGCAGTATGGAAACACTTAAAAAACTATTGAGTTAAAAATCTTCTCGAGAAATTGATAAGAGGGAAAGAGGAGTAAAAACCTTCGGATCCGTCCATCGGAACTGCAAAACTGGGACGGAACTCAGCAGATTCGTATTGTCACTTATAAGATGCCCAAGGCCTAAACCAACCATAGGTGCAACCTTCGCATTTTGACCTCGATGAAATTCGAGTATGAAAGCACGGAAGTTTAGTATGGGAAAATTTAAAACACTGTTGAGCTAAAAGTCTTCTGGAGAGATTGGTGGGAAGAGAAGAGTGAAAACCTTCGGATCCGCAGACGGAACTGCGAAACTGGGGCGGAACTAGGCATATATTCTTACAGTCACCTGTAGGATGTCCAAGGCCTAAGCCAATGACAGGTGCAAGCTTTGCATTTTTGCCTCGATGAAAGCATGGATGTTTCGTTTTTTGCAGTATGTGGACACTTGAAACACTGTCAAATTAAGTCTAAATAAAAGTCTTCTCGAGCAATTGGTAAGAGGGTGAAGGCCTTCGGATCCGTCCATTGGAACTGCTAATTGGGCAAATTCGTATTGTCACCTATAAGATATGCAACGCTTAAGACCATGACAAGTACAACATTTGCATCTTGGCCTGGACAAAATTCGCGACATCGAACGCGAATCGTTACTGTCAGTAAAGTGTGATATGTCACTATATAGTGCTCATAAAAAATATCAGTTCAAGCAAATTATACATATTTCAAACTACATGCTTCGATTATTTATTTATGACACAGATTTTCAAGAAATGCTTTTAGATCGCTGAAGCTGTTAAGCAACTAAAACTGGTTAAATCTGAATATTTGTCTGGTAAGTCGATTATGGTAAAATCCGCTTATGGGAAGGGATAATGTCTTGAAGAGAATGGTAGCAAAAATTGGCTCGTATTCACGTTGCATATGGGAGAACCACCAAAGTATTCATGCACAAAGCCCGTTTACCCCGATCTCATGGTTTCATCTATTCGGCCACGGTAAGATTTTAAATTTGAGAGGTTAATTAAAGATTTTATATTTCTGCTAATGGTCAGAATGGTTATTTGAGAGGCCACGAAGAAGAAAATTAGAGATCTCAAGCTTCGCGTACTGGCAGCACTCGCCAGATAGTGTAGATTTATATTATCTTAAAATCTAGTAATTTTAAGCCTTTCGAATGAATAAGAATTCTCTAGACAGAAATCTAGAAAAAGAATAATTAAAATTTGAGCGCTTATAATTTTCTCTCCCAACGGCTTCTAATCATAAAATTTTAAATGGACGGATCAGTTATTTAAAAAAATTTAATTCTTTAATTAATTTAATTATTACTACAATATATTATATATTATAAATATTTTTGTACTATTCTGTAGAGTCATGATGTTCATTTCGCAGCAAGAAACGTGAAAAATGACCCAAATGACCAAAAAAAAATTTTTTCGAAGTCTTTTTTTTTTTTTTTTTTCCCTTCCTTGTTAAAATTTTTAATTGGTGTTAATTTCAAAAATAAAAAAATAATTTTTGTCATTAGTAGTACGCATATAATAATTAAAAGCATTCATTTCAGAAATTAGAATTTTATAATTAACAGCATAAATTTAATCTTTTAATTAATTTCACGATTTAAATCTAAATTGATTTTAAACTTTTAAGCGATTTAATTTTTGTATTTCATACGCAATACTGTTCAAAACATTGCACAAAATTTTACATAAATTCAAAAGTTAAAAAGCTTTAGAAAGGGAGGAAAAGGAATAATCCTTTCAAGACTGATTCAATGTTATGCATATAAAACATTTTATTTTTGTTCTTTATTTATTTGAGTATACCAAAAACTGAAATTAGAATTGAAACTTCTCAGACTTTTAGATTACCATACTAAAGGCTTCATAAAATCTCTATAATTTTGGCTCTATTATTTTTAGATTTTTACGATAACGAAATGTTTAGTCTCCACCTGCGATTCAACATTTCTTCCATTTTACGACGTCCGCGCAGAAAAAAAAACTGTCGTAATTATTTAGTCCTTTGCTAAGGGGGGATGATAATTTTTGTCTTTTTTTTAACCCCCTCTGTCATCTTTCTATCGGACGAGACGCAAATAGAAATAAGCGGGGAAGACAGCTCAAGATTTTTGAGCGTGTGGTTCTTGTCAAATCTTCAAGTGCAGCCCCTACTATTTTAGTTCAAGTGTTACTTCTGCCTAGACATGCAGTAATTTTCACAGTAACCTCTTTTTTCCCACTTCTGCCTAAAAATGAAAAATTCCAGCGCGACCTTATGTAACGAACCTGGTTCAAAGGTAACGGTTACGACCTGTCTTCACATGTTAAAACATTAGCTCGACAAACTTCAATTTCAGATTCAACGTTCTGAAACTGTATTAAATGGAAACTACACATCCGAATATTCCGAAAAAATTGCGTATAACTAGTTTTCTATTTACAGTGAGCCATATATTTACTCCAATGGAGAACGGCAGCATTTTCTTTTTTCGTTTGCCGTAGAGTAACATGCAAATAGATAATGTAATATGTAAACAGAGATGTAATATGTAATACAGATAAAAAAATTTATTTCTATTTATTATTTTAAACTTTCACGTACAGTGTTGCCATAACTCGCTTTGAAATTACTGAGTTTGTTAATCAAAAATTCGTTAAAGTTTGAAACAATATGAAATACACAACAAAACAAATTCGAACTTCCAGGAGTCCATGTTCGGGTGGAGGATTACGCTATTCAGAATTCGATGACTCTAGGTACCGTCGTTTTTTTCACAACGCACTGGGCTGCCGCCCCTTTGGGCTTAAGGAGGAGTGAAATGAATAAAATAGCATCAATCATCTCTTAAAATTGTTCGCTGTTAGCAATTTATTCATTTTTATTTTAGAAGTCAATTTCTCTGGTAATAAAAATATTATTTTATTTGAGGCTCGACTGCAAATTTTCTAACTCAATAAATATTGTTTTCGCAACCGTGAGAGCGGCTTCCCATATTGGACCAATAAGTTTGCAATAATTTCTGAGAGTCAACTGCCACACGCGGTTGTTCTGTGAAAATTTTGCCGCCGATATGTTATCAACGTGAAAATTCTTTTGTTGCAATTTATTTGCGAAAGAATTAAACCAATCATATTGAGGAAAGTTGACAAGTTTGCTTTCTTCCAATTTTCGTAAGGATACAGAATCTATACCTCAGCAACCTTATGAAAAATTCTGTCTTGGAAAACAATGGGCCGACTCGCACAAAAGTGCCGGCACTTTTATAACAGGTTTACCCTTACGAAAATGTTTTGTTAAAATGGAAAAACAAACAAATAAAATTTAAATTGAAAGCTACATTGTAATACTAAAACCCTGTAGAGTGGGTGGGGTGGGTGGGAGAAAGACTACTTTAATTTCTTCATTCGTGTTTATTCGCACTGAATTTGTTGAATTCTGATTTTTACAAGTCTATGAATTTTTCACTATAATAACAGCTGTATGTTAATTATCGATAGTTCTGGGCTAAGCATCCACATTGATTTATAACATTTGAAACTAGTTATTGTATATTTTATTTTTAATTAAATGGTATTTAAAACTCACTGTTGGGTTTATAACGTTGAGTGCCTCCAACTTGCATGCAACCAAGAGGTGACTGTGAAAACTTGTATAAAAGATAGAGCCTTGTGAAGGGTTTAAGTCCTTTTTTATTCAACGTAATAAAATTACAATTGCGTGCTCTTGACGCTCACAGACTGTGCCAACTTGGCAGTCAAAATAAAAATAATAACCTGAAAAGAAAGTAAAGACAAGATTCTAACTACGAGGCTCTCTAAAATAACTAACTCACCGCGTTTTACAATACCGCTGCTAATTCAGCAGACTTGAAGCTCACTGGAACGATTACCACTACTTCCCGCCAAGCACATAGGCCGCAACGCGGGGTTCTTCAATTCTCGCTAACTACCTCCGCGCTCGCTAAGTAAGAATATCACACAGAACTCGTTTCCTTCTATTTAAATCAGAATACTTCCGCTGATATTTTGAATGCTTGCGCGTTCTACTAAAATTTAGATATTCTGGCATTGGCAGTTCCAGGGGAAAGTAAGGCTTGACAGGAAAGATAGTTTAAACTTAAAATAAATGTTAGTTAAAATAAATATAAACCCTACATTTGCCGCTGCCAGAATTTGGAAAACTTGGAAGCAGGTCCTACAAACGACCTGTTGTAAGTTTCTCTAATTCTGAACTAACTGGCGAGAACCTCGTTTACACAAAAAAATCTTATGTAACAATTATATACTAAAATTCTGTTGCTCGTTATAACTTTCTTCTTACAGCAACTTTTCCTGGACTTCATCAATCAATCTTGGTCTTTCCTTCCAGCATCTGGAAGGAATAAGTATCAGTATCTTTCTACATACATTATAATTTACACTTTCTTGACACAATAAATTTTTGTTTTTAAACGATTCGTTTTTCTTAGTTATTGCTTACTTCACATTCATTCAATTTTTCAAGCATTAATTTAACTTTACCCTGGCTCTCCACCGTGTGTGGTGTTAAACGGGAATATTCGTGTTTTAGTCTTACAACACTTCCCCTAACCACCATGATTTGTTAGAATTCAATGACCAAATAGACACACCTTACTCGACATTCTACAACTCAATGAGCTACTTTAATATTCTTAAAAATTCAAATGTAGGTGGAGAACCCTACAAAACACATTCATTCTAACTTCCCCCTCATTCATCTTTAAACATGCAGGCTTTCGCTCTAAAGCATGACTTTATCTACAATTTACTACTTAAATTTTGACTTCATTGCTTTTAAGCATTCACTTTTAGCATCTACAATTTTATGCTTCTAGACTAAATTCTACTTTTACATAACCTTCAAGTATTTACATACATTTACAAATTTTTAATACATATGCTTTTTACAATTTACCACAAAATGAATAAGAGAAAATAAATTTTTACTTTACTCATTCTTCGCCAAGCTGGCGGCACTGAAACTAAAATTCTTATGAGTACAAGAATACGAAGTTATTTTTATCTTCGGCCAAATTTTGGCTTTAACATAACAGAATTAGTCTTTCGACCAACAGAAAATGCTTGTTTTTAGCTTTTACACTTAAAGAAAATAATACTTTTGCCTTAGCTAAATAAAGTAAAACAAAACTAAGTCTCAACCGAGACATATTGACTTTCGTCAAAACATAGAACTTCGTACTTATGCATAACATTTCGGAACAAAAGAGAAAAAAATTTATAGAAGGTTATAACTTATCTTTGAGTTTTCGATGCTTGAAACTCCGTCATCCGTTTTTGGCAAAATTGATCCCAAGTTAGAGGTTTCATGGATGTCAATCTTCTCCTTATTGATCTCCGAGTGTCGTCCACGTTGCTTTTTCTTTTGCGTCCTCTACATGCTGGCCTCTTGACGGAGTAATCGTCTGGTTGTTGGCCTTTCCGTTTCTGCCTGGGACGGCTGGTCTTGACGTCCTCCGGTCTGGAGTCCTTCTTGAATTTCTTCTGTTCCTCGTATTTTTGTGCCTCCTGCTGGCGTTTCAGTTTCCGGAACGGCGGCCTTGCTGGCACCTGACTCTGTGGCCGTGTGCGCGTTCTCCTTGATGTGTAATTTCTCCTGCTATCCTTTGTAGGTGGTGTTTTTCTCTTTACCACGGTTTCTTTACCCGGTTCATCTGTATTTTTGTTTTTCTTAAACGCTGGAGTTTGAAAATTATTTTTCCTTTTTGATACCGACGTCCGGGTTGTAGAAGTGCTAGGTCTCTCTTCAGTTCTCTGTTTTTTGGGTGGTGGAATAGTTGTTGTAGTCTCTGGCCCTTCTATTTCGTTTAGACTTGAGTCCTGCAAGAAACTTTTAAGGATTTCAAAATCATTTGGATTATAGTATTTTTTCACCTGGTCGGGACTTACTTTACAGATTTCCCCTCTCTCGTTCTTAAGATATAAGACTACTCCTTTGATTTCCTGAATTACATAGGGGCCTTCAAACTTTGGAGCTAGCTTTGCCATAAAATTGTCTGGGGCACTTGATAAAGAAAAAATTTCCGCTTCAATACTTTATCCCCAACTTTAAAATCTGCTTCACGGCGTTTTCTATCGTAATATAGTTTTTGCCTATTTCTTGCCGTATCCGAGGTTTTAAGTGCCTGATCAATTAGCTTTTGCACATCTTTTTGTTTAAACTCCTGCTCTCTTTGTTGCACAAAGAATAATTTATCTAAAGGCGTAATTAACTTTCTGCCTAAAAATAATTCTGCTGGAGTTTTTCCCGTAGTATCATGATGTGCCGTTCTTAAAGCATAAGCTAATTCATTTATGTAGCCATCCCAGCGCTTGTGATGTGTGCTCACGTAACTGCGAATTATTTTTACTATGTTTTTATTAACTCTTTCTGCTATGTTAGCCTGTGGTCTATACGGAACCATTTTGATATGGCGTATGCCAAGTCCATTGCATATGTTTTCAAATATTTGACTAATGAATTGTTTTCCGTTATCGCTAATGACTTTTATCAGTGCACCGTATTTTAAAATGTATCTGTGTAAGAATGCATCTGCGACTGTTTTGGCTGACGCGCGTTTAAGTGGAACAATTTCTATCCATTTTGAAAAATGATCTACTATTACTAAAAGAAAACGATTTTTATTTAACTCGCTCTGGGGGAAGGGACCAAGGAGATCTATGCCTAAAATTTCATTCGGAAATGTAGCGCGAATGCTATTTAAGTACCCGGCCGGGCTGTAATTAATATCATTTATTAACTGACATTGATTGCAGGACCTGACATACGCCGTTACTATTTTGTATAATTGCGGGAAATATACCGCCTCGCGTACCCTTTTTATAGTCTTTCTGACCCCTAGGTGGCCCGCTGTTTTTTCTTCGTGCAACTCCTTCAAAATGCTTAATCGAAGCGAGGCTGGGATGACTGGCTTATACTCAAGATTTTCGTTTGTTGTTTTCGTATAGAATAATAAATTATCTATTATTTCATAGTTTTATGCTCTATTTCTTATCGCATCGATATCTGTGTGCTCAAAGATTTCGGGGTCTTTCAAATAAGCATAGATGTTTCCAAATTCAGGATCAGCTTTCAGTTCAGTAATAACCGTATCTCTAGAATCTAAAATTTTTGAAGTCAACACAGCGCATTTAAGTTCATTTCCTTCATCGTCCAGTTTTATACGAGAAAGTGCGTCAGCTACATTGTTTTCCTTACCCGGTTTATATTTTATTGTGATATTATATTCTTGGAGTTTTAAAGCCCATCTTATTAACCTGGGCGTTAGATTTTTCCCCGAGTAAAGTCTACCAACAGCCGCATGATCCGAAAAGACTGTTACTGGCGATTTGCCGAAATAAACTCGAAATTTGTGTACAGCCATTAATACGGCTAATGTTTCTCTTTCTGTAGCTGTATAATTCCTTTGTGTCTGATTCAACGTTTTACTAAAAAATGCCAGCGGATGGTTATTTTGCATAAGAACCGCACCCACCGCATAGTCTGACGCATCTGCCGCAATTTCCAGGTTTTCGTCCCCCTCAGGGATTTTTAAAACAGGGGCATTAATAAACGCGTCTTTTAATCTTTCAAAAGCTGTGTTAGCTTCCGCTGTCCACGTAAATTTACTCTTTTTTCTTTTGATTACTAAGAGTGGTTCAACAATATTAGCGAAATCTTTTATGAAGGATCGATAGTAAGAACATAATCCAAGGAAAGAAGAAAGTTTCTTGGCGGTGTTGGGCGGTGGGAAATTCTTAATAGCTTTTATTTTTGAATCTTGCGTTTCTATACCCTTTTGCGAAATTTTATAACCGAGATATTTAAGTTCTTTAGTTGCGAACTTGCATTTTGAGGCGTTAATTGTAAGACCGGCCTCTTTTAATAATTTAAAAACTTGTTCGAGGTCATTAATGTGTTGTTCCAACGTACTACTCGTTATAATTATATCATCTAGATAAATTAAAGTTGATTTTCCTAGGACAGGCTTTAGAACAATGTCCATAGCTCTCTGGAATGTTGATGGGGCCCCACACAACCCAAAGGGCATACGTAAAAATGCATAAGTGCCCGATTTTGTTATAAACGCGGTTTTGTGTATATCTTCGGATCTCATAGCTATTTGATAGTAGCCAGACGTTAAGTCCAAAGTAGACATATATCTTGTCGATTTGATTTGTCTAATGATCTCGTCTATAACCGGCAAAGGGTAAACTGGAAATTTAGTAATACTATTTAGTTTTCTGTAATCGATAGCAAACCTCCAAGCCCTTTTATCCGAAGGAGGAAACTCGTTCTTTTTCCTACATAGTACGACTGGACTCGCGTACTCACTATTTATGGGCGTTATTATTTCATTCTTTAACATCTCCTGAATATGTTCTTCGATGATTAGGTCTTTTTGTTTATCATAACGATACGGTTTAGTCCTACAAGGTTTTTCGGCATTTAATTGAATCTTGTGAGTCACGATTTGGCAGTTTCCTGGTTTTTCTGAAAACAAATGAGAAAAATTACTCACCACTTGCTGTATTGCTTTACTTTCATGGTCATTCAGATGGCTAAGGTCCACTTCAGGTGTCTCCACAGGTTCCACCACCCTCTGGTCCATCTCCAATACCACGGAACTATCTTGAAAATTTAATTTGGCCCTCGCGGCCCTTAAAAAGTCCATATCTAAAATAAGAGAGTGTTGTAGGTCTTTCACCACAAAAATTAATACTTTGAGATTTTCCTCTTTTACCTGTAAGTTTAATGATAATTTCCCGATGCAGTGACATGTTTTTTCTTGCGCCGCTATAATTTCCGTATTTTTGGTTTTAAATAGTCGTATCCTATAAAAATTCTTTTTGAAGAACTTTTCACTCATAAAATTTCCTTCTGCTCCTGTATCGATGAGGGCTTCTACTGGTACATCGCCAACCAGGACTTGTATAATTGGTAGCTGTGAGTTTTTTACGATGACCGTGTTTAAATGTCTATTTGAGGGTTTTTTTAAAACTTCTGGGGTCTGGACCCTCCCTTTCACAGGCAACTCTAGTCGTTTAAAGCTTTCCTTTCAATCTGTGTCTTCTGGGTACGCGGATGCTTATTTTCAAATTTTCTTTTTGGGCCTTGACCTTCGAGTTTCGATGCGTTAGCTTGATAGTTCTTTCCCCCATATGAGCGATTTCCATTTCTGGTTTCCTCCTTCCTTCGGGTATGTTGAGAATATGTTTCCCCTCTCGCTTTTTCCGCTATTCTGCGATTTTGAAACTTCACCGCCAATTCGAAAAGTTCCTGCAATGTGCTTGGGTTTCTAATTTCAAAGTAGTCTTGGACAGCGGGTAACAATCTTGGTAATATTATTTCAATAATCTCCGCATCGGGTTTTTTTCCATACAGCATATCCGTTAGCTTGATTTTTCGTAAAATAAAGTCCGTCAATTCTGCTGTATCCCGTTGGTAGAAACTGTATAGTTCGGCTTCCAGCCGTGCGCGATCTTTCACTATGGGGAAGGCCTTTACTAACGATTTTTTGAAATTGTCAAATATATATGTCGGGCTTCCAAATTCACCTAGTAGAAATTTTCCTATGTTTTTCCACCATAGCGCGGCCTGTCCTCTTAGTGCTGATGTGGCGATGGCAACTTTTTGTCTTTCAGGCACAGGGTAGAGCTGAAAGTGGTTTTCTAGACCTTCTAAAAATACGGACACCGATTTTTTTTCCGTCGAAATAGACGTTTGGCTTGATTGACGCTCTCAAAGTCTGGACCAGGTATCCAAATCCTTCTAACTGACTTGTCATTTCTTGGTGTTGTCCAGCGGCTTCCATCCAGTTTTCGGCCATTTCAGTTCGATAATTGTTCGGGCGCCAATATAACGTTGCGTGCCTCCAACTTGCATGCAACCAAGAGGTGACTGTGAAAACTTGTATAAAAGATAGAGCCTTGTGAAGGGTTTAAGTCCCTTTTTATTCAACGTAATAAAATTACAATTGCGTGCTCTTGACGCTCACAGACTGTGCCAACTTGGCAGTCAAAATAAAAATAATAACCTGAAAAGAAAGTAAAGACAAGATTTTAACTACGAGGCTCTCTAAAATAACTAACTCACCGCGTTTTACAATACCGCTGCTAATTCAGCAGACTTGAAGCTCACTGGAACGATTACCACTACTTCCCGCCAAGCACATAGGCCGCAACGCGGGGTTCTTCAATTCTCGCTAACTACCTCCGCGCTCGCTAAGAAAGAATATCACACAGAACTCGTTTCCTTCTATTTAAATCAGAATACTTCCGCTGATAATTTGAATGCTTGCGCGTTCTACTAAAATTTAGATATTCTGGCATTGGCAGTTCCAGGGGAAAGTAAGGCTTGACAGGAAAGATAGTTTAAACTTAAAATAAATGTTAGTTAAAATAAATATAAACCCTACAGGTTGCACTGAAACAACCTGGAAAATAAAACCAGCCTTTTACTTTTCATAACAAACCTAACCTGAACTGAAAGTATTTATGAATTAAAACTGAAAAAAAGGATGAAAAAAATTGATACCGATATCAGTATAAACATAATAATAAATTAAAGAACTACATATTACAATAAGAAAGAAGAATAAGAATAAGAATAAGAAATTAATAACTGATTTAGTTGTTTATTAATTTTGTTGAAAATGAGCTGTTCGCTACGTAAATATTTTATTTTCCATAAAACGTTATAATTTTAAGTCTTTTATATAACTTTTTAAATGAATGCACACTTGTGTTACTTCCCGTTCTGTTATTCCCTCCTCTCTAAAATAATTTTCCTCACTTCAGGTTGTAGAGACATCAGGTATTTCTGAAGCAGGAGACGTGAAAAATGTGCAATGCCCTCGCCGGGTCTCGAAACTGGACCTCTCGAATACGCGCCGAGTGTGCTATCATTACACTACGAAGGTATGCAGAAAGGAGGGAGAAAATACCTTAGAATCTGAGCTTATACTCCAAGTTAATACATGTTAATAAATTATGCTGAAACATACATAATTAACGTGGGAAAAAATTTAAGAACTCGAGTCAATAGCAGGTGTTACTGAAGTTAAAGGCGGATATTGCTTACCTTTCAGGGTGAAAGAAAATTGTTCCTCCTTCGCATTAGCCATGTTTTCCACAACCTGAACCTGTATCAATTCCAGTTCGTTGTTGTATAAATCCACAGACCTCAGGCTTGACAAAGGTTTGAAAACCTCATCATGAAGCATCTTAATCTTGTTTGAATTCAACATGAGGCGCTGCAGTTTATCCAAACCCGCGAATGCAGTTCTCGAGATGTAATGTATGAGATTGTTTTTCAAATCGATTTCGAGCAGGTTGGGCATGGACTGGAATATTTTATCGTTAAGAATCTGGATCTGGTTCTTGTACAGGTCAAGGCGTTTCAGGTACCTCAAACCACGAAATGTATACTCAGTCAGATCGGTGATCTGATTGCCCCACAGCTCCAGTTCTTTCAGATTTTGCAGTTCACAAAACGCACAACTTTCGATGCGAGAAATATTATTCCTGTCCAAGAACAGCTGCTCTAGTTCGAGAAGTTCCGTCAGCGATTCGGCTAGTAGCTCCTGGAGACTATTTTCGCTGAGGGCCAGCTTCTTCAGCTTGGGCAACCTGGTGATGGCGTCCCGTTCCAGTCCAGTGATCTCGTTCCTCTCCAGTTCCAAGTCTCGGAGACTTTTCAAATCGGCGATGGCGTTTGATTTCAACGTTCCAAGACTTGCTTCCGTAATAGACAAGGTTCGAAGATAGGACATTTTCTGAACAGCATCTGATGGAATGAATGTCAAGTGAACTGCATCCCCGTATGAACGAAAATTCAAGCTGACGACATCTGAGTATTCAAAAGAGGTCCAAAAGCTGTCATCAGTCTGGATTCTGCTAATAATGTAACAAGTGGCGGTATTTTCCCGACTGATGACATCACAAGTGCAGTAAACTGGAGGTTGAACTTGATCACAAAGATCCGTATGAGTCCGCGATCTGAGAATCAAGGAAAGAAAAGTGAATAACCAAAGCAGCAACTGTGGCCTCTTCTTCGTCGTGTCTGAACCCTGCGGGGGAAAATACAATGAACAATTTAGCATCGTTTGGTAAAGTACAATTCAGCTACGAATATTCGAATTAACTAGAATTATTAACTGGGATTATTCGAATTAATTGGGATTATCTATTTAGATATACAAAAAATCTACATAATTACCTTGCCACATAACTGGCATAACCCCTTACCCCATGCGGGCCATACAATAATTTACTGTAATGCATATTAATTAATTTGACTTTTCTGTCAATCGCATTTTACTTCGAAAGGTGTCATACTTATTTTGTTAAATAGCATTAACAAAATTAAGAATAAGTTTTTATATTCAAGAAAAATATTACATTATATTAAAAAATTTTATGTATTTTTAGTGCAAAAGGGCTTTGTCCCTCAAAGACTACAGTTTTTGCTTTGCGATTTTGCGTTGAATCACTATAAATGTCCGTTTCACTTTTCAAACTGTTGCCACCAAATGTTAGAGTCTTGCATTATATTTGAAGAAATCAAATAATGAAAAATCTCCATAAATATATGTCTGTGTTCTCGCATTGTGATAAAACAACGGTACATAGAGCCATCGAATTTTGAATGACCTCATCCTCCTACGAATATGGGCTCGTGGAAGGCCAAATCTGAAATATGGAATTTGCTTTATTATCGATTTCATATTTTGTAAAACTAACGAATTGTTGCGTAACAAACTCAACTATTTAAAAGCGAGCAATGGCAACACTCTACGGCGGAGAAAATAAACTTTTTTATCTCCAGCGGGCGCGGAACTATGTATCGGAAATTCTAAAGATAGGCTCATTTTAAAATTATTTTGCGACATTGTTACTGAACTGAAGTTAATGGTTTAAGTGCAAAGAACATGATATTTAATAAATAAAGGTAATACACAAAACGTTAAAAAAAGCCCCTTTGGACGTAATTTAAAATCTGAAACCTTTCAGATTTTTATTATTTCCGTTCTAGATTTTTTAGAAAGAAAAATTTGAAACATTCCAATTTTACTTTCTAAAACAATTTAGCGTTCAAGTTGAAGAAGTTTAAGAACGTAGAAGGACGTTCTTTACTAATGTTCAATTTAAAGAAGGAAGATTCTGAGTTTTATATTTTAGTTTTCCATGACTTTCTTCAATATCAGGACGTTATTTCGCGTCTCCGTGGCCAGAACTATTGTTAAATTACTATATATTTTTATAATTTTTAAAGGCAAGACAACACATTTCTTTTCCACGACGGGGGGGGGCGGGACTGTAACAAAAAAATGTTTTTTCTCCCCTTCTTTGCACGATAACAGGAAACTGTAATTTTTAATTCTATTAATAAACTTATTAAATCGATAATAATTTAGTTGCATTATTTAATCTCATCTCTACAATTAAATGAAATAAAGTTTGTAACGAATAAGAATTTTTTGTGTTCTCTTCCTTTTTTTCCCTAATTCATTTAGAAAAACAAGAACCTGGCTTAAAATGTATATTTTATACAACTATAATAAAATGAAAATAAGAAATCGGAGTGAAAAAAGGTGAAATATTGATATCGTTTAAATAATAATTTTAAATGAAAAAAGGTATTGATTTTTTAAAGTTATTTTATTAAATTTTATATTAGAAAAGGCAGTGTGTGCAGTGAACGCAGTCAGCTGACCAACATTACACTGTTAACTGTCGCAATATTTTTTTTTAAACTCGGTATGCCATTTATATTTGATAAGTAATTTGATGAAAATATTTTTTTTAATTTGGTATACCATTTATATTTTACATGTAATTTGATGAAAATATTTTTTTTAATTCGGTATGCCATTTATATTTGATGAAAATATTTTTTTAAATTCGGTATGCCATTTATATTTGATATGTAATTTGATGAAAATATTTTTTTAATTCGGTATGCCATTTATATTTGATATGTAATTTGATGAAAATATTCTTCTAATTCGGTATGCCATTTATATTTGATATGTAATTTGATGAAAATATGCGGTTGATGAAGATATGCGGATTGGCTTCGGATATCTTTTACCCATAAAATTCGTTATTGCTTGAGTTTTAAAAAGGGTTTTAGTTGATTTTTTTGCTCTTTTGGCGTGCTTGTTCGCAAAGTTTATACGAACTATTAATCCCCTAAAATACTAACTCGGTATTTAAAAAACACTGAAAAATATAAAAATGTTTAATTTATTTTTGTTTTAAAGTTCTGGACGATTTGTAAAGGAATTTAAAATAGAATCCTCAATTTTAAAACTTTTATTCTGCAAAACAAGTAAGATGTTATTTGTTTATTAGCGTTTGTTTATTAACATATGTAATAACGTTTGCTTTCTGTTAATGCGTTTTCAACAAAAATGATGTCTGGCTAGCCTAATGCTGAGGGCACATTAGTGGTAAGGTTGGAGCATCTTGGGCGATAGAAATGAATCAAGATCACAAGAGTTTGGTGTTTATTCAAGAGTGATTGGTAAATATGAAGAACAGTTCCGGAACGTCAAACAAACGACAGGTTAATATTAAACAGATTTTAGAAAGCAAATACGTTCCAGAAAAACAATCAGAGAAGGCGTTTGAACCAACTAAATGAAACTGAAGAAAGCAGAACTGAAAGACAGCAGCAAAAACAATCACAAGAAAACCAGCGAAGATTGGCTGGATCCTGGCTAAAATGACAAGAAAAAAAGCTGGTCACCTTATTAAAAAAAAACTAACCACTAAACTGAGAATTTTAAAGACATGCTGCAGTCAAACATTTTGCGATTGTTAAGTCATCAATTTGTGAATCCAAAACACTATATGACCTGCCCACATACTAAAATCGATACGATATTTATACATAAGATATAGTATGTGTACATGAGAACGCACAGTTATCATTGTCCACTGTATGAAACACTAGAATACGCAAGACCAGGGATTCCCAACCCTATACCCGCGGGCACCATGGCGCCCTCCGCGCCGATCGTTTAACGTGTGCCTGCCACTGTGCGATTACAATTAAAATGTTGCAATAAATTCAATGTAATAATATGTGATAATATCACTAAAGTCTATGTGATTCAATAATTCTATGTTTCAGTAAATTCAATATGTTCTTTCAATAAAATTCTATGTGAAAGTTTTCTCATTCTTAATGAAACAGAAATTGCGCCAACACAGATACCAGCACAATGCGACCGATCTTTCTCTCCCCAATTTTTTTTTTTTTTTTTTTGTGTGTGTGCATGTATTATTAATATTAACGTTATCCAAGTATAAATTGACCTTGAAAAGTAAATGGTGTCCGCCGTCTAGAATGTGCTCTTAGGGACAGACAAAACAGTTGGGTGCCCTTGCGCTAGATGAATAAGTGTGGTACTAACACTATGAACATGCGCCGCCCAACCGGTATAGAGGTTAGCATGGATGACTGCCGTGCGGATGGACCCGGATTCGAATCCTGGAAAAGACATGGATGTTTGTATAGTGTAGATACGGCATGTCGGCACTCTAAATATGAGGCCAGCCGAATGTCCTCTCGTGTAGTTTGGTGGAAGGGGAGAGGGGTGGAGGACCCGTCAGCCCCTGGGGTGCTCTCCATTAAAATTAGGGGCGCAACTGAGCTAATTCGCACTGTTACTTGTATGGTGCTCAAGGCTGTTGCATACGACAGACGTATCTTACGAAGAATTTTGAGGGCTTGGGCTTATATTACTGTCAGACAAATGAGCATAAGTAACAAAAACATAAACATGCAAACCACGTTTAGTTTAAATATCCGATGTAAATTTTGTGTGCTTTTCTAACCTTCCGCATTGGATGCTGTGAGCGAAATCTGCGTGAAAAATGCTTTAAAGGAGATGAAGAAGGAAATACCAATAGCTGAGTTTCAACGAAGTTGTATAACAGGGCTACGAGAAGGCAGGTTTTCTTTTCGCGATACTTGTAGAAAGACTTGTAGGGATGCATCCACTTGCATATGGTGCTGGCAGCAAGGTTCACGGGAAGGTCAAGAAAGCTAGAGTTTAGTCGCTCATATACCACCGCTCAAAGACAAGACCGCCATATTCGTCGTATATCTGTGGCGCATCGTACTACATCTGCAGCAGGCATTCGAGCTTTTGTTAGCACCAAAGTGACACAGCAAACTGTAACAAATCGATTATTTGAGGGACAGCTCTGAGCCACACGCCCTGTAATGGATATTCCACCAACTCCAGATCACTGCCACCTGCGACTTCGGTTGAGTCAAGCCAAAGCTCTATGGAGGGCAGAGATCTATCGGCTTCTGAGATGACAGCCGTTTCTGTCATGATGATTGTATGATGGTTAGGAGGACAGGATAACGCTCGTTCTCATACCGCTGCTATCACCTAACGTGCTCTACAGAGTGTCGACATGTTAACATAGTCTGATCACCTGATCCTTCTCCCGTCAAGCATGAACGTTACATGATTGGATGACAAATCCAGCGTCATCCACAACCAGTAGGGACCGTTGCTGATTTGAATGACCAAGTGCAACTGGCACGGATCCCTCCTATCCCACAAAGAGACGCGCAGCACCTGTACGACAAAATGGATTCGCGCTGCATAAATTAATCCATGATTTTGCATATAACATCATGGATTAATTTACCACATTTCACATTTGAAATGGATCTTCTCTAGTTTAACTTTTGCCAATGAAACATTAATGAAATAACAATTTTGCCAATTTTGAAATAACATTTGAAATGGATCTTCTCTAGTTTAACTTTTGCCAATGAAACATTAATGAAATAACAATTTTGCCTACATTTCATTCCTTTAGACTGATTTCTTCTTGGCGTTGGGATTCCATTTTCCATTAGTGTAATTAAGAACGAGCCATCAAGTTTAAAAACAAATCAGATTTTATTTACCAAACGATCAAACGAAAGTGATTGTTTACTTACCTCATTGCTATTCCACCAATTTTACCTCTTAATATGGATTTGGTGGGAGATCATATTGTTACGAATTTTGCATTTAGATAGCTAATTTTAGCAGAATTATAATTAAAAATGTTTTATTTTTCTGTGTAAATGTAGCGCGAGACAAATTTTAATAGAAAGCTATGCCGGAAAGGTAAGAATACTGGAGCACGCGTATTTGACATTTGAGTAAATGGGTATCTCAGTAATTTGCACTGAAATTGAATAAACGTAATTGACCACTATGTTAGATGTCACCGTAATTCCATCCTCTTAATGTTTTCCAGAAATCTCGAGAAGCAGAAATTACAAGAAATTTTTCGCGACTAGTTGAAATCTATAAAAGGCCGGAGAGAGGGCGTCTGAGTTCAGTCTGTTGCTGCGAGTTGTTATTTTCGCGTGAATTGAGAAATCCGAGTTGGATTTCTCTTTAGATAGATACACTTTGCATTGCTTCGTATTTTAACGTTTTTAGTAGTTTGAAGTATAATTACTGATTGCACTGCGTGATATTGTGTGAACACTTGTACGAATACTTCTAGCGTTTTGATATATTTCGTTAGATAAGGATAAATTTTATTGACCTATTATCGGATTTCTGCATTCAATCTATTGCCAACACGTACGCATGTAAGAATGTGCTACCCAAAACAGATTTTTTATTTCAGTACTAAGCCAATAACGCTTTATGATTTGGAATTATTTAATTTCAATTAAGCTTTGTATCTACTGGCTAATTATGAATATTAAATTATTATTCAATCAAGAATTATGTAAATGTCTGGCATCATTAGCGTTCTTCATGAATCATATGACATGGATTAACTTCATGAAAGGGTTTGAAGTTCCGTGCGATTTATTATAAGAAGTTGCAATTTCTAGAATGGAAATGAGAAATAGACAAATTATTGCAAACTAAAGTTTAAATATTAATCTACATGGTTTTAGCTTACATATACATATATTTAAAATCATTTACATTTACATTATTTTTGGCGCAAAATTAAAAAGAAATTTAAAAAATTTTTACATTACTCCCAAAAGGAGAGTTTTTTAACGTTTTGTGAGTTTTTAACGCATTTATTACCTTCTAAAAATGCTTACATAAATTATCTTTCTTTATTAAATACCATATTCTTCGCACTTAAACCATAAAATTTAATTCAACAGCAATATCGCAAATTAATTTTAAAATGAGCATATCTTTAGAATTTCTGATACACAGTCTCGCGCGCTAGAGATAAAAATGTTTTTTTCTTTCCCTCCCCCCGTACAGTGTTGTCATTGCTCGCCTTGAAATCGTTCAGTTTGTTAATCAAAAATTCGTTAAAGGTTTACAAAATATGAAATAGGTAATAAAACAAATTCCAAATTTGGGTTTCCAGATGCCCATATTCGGGAGAAAACGTATGTTATTCAAACTTTGATGATTCTAGGTACCGTTGTTTTATCACAGTGCGAGAAACATACATATATTTATGCCGATTCTTCATTATTTAATTACTTTAAATCAAATATTACAGGACTGTAATATTTGATGGTAACAGTTTGAAAAGTGAACCGGCATTTAAAGTTATCAACGCAAAATGCCAAAACGAAATGAACAGCCCTTCTGAGCTACCGTTTGGAGTAAAAACTTCGACCATGTTACGTGCAATGTATCTCTAAAGCTTAAAGAAATATTACAGCACCTTATAATCTTTTTATGTAATTTAAATGAAAGAAAAAATTAAAAGCATGAATTAATAAATAGCCTAATTTCATTTAAATAAATTTAGAAAGATCCAGCCAGGTAAATGGAAGTTCCGGATAACTCTACTTAAATGTCCCAGCGTCATTTAAATCGCTTCCCGGACATCGGGTTTGGGAGGGAGAGGAGATTGTCTGGAGGGGGCTCGTGCCAAACGATACGACGTCTGTGGCGGAGGTCCAAGAAGAAGTGTCACGCGCGCGTGTAATGAATCGTAAAATTTGAGATGCTGATTTTCACGATAAAAGATTTCCTGCAACATTTTTAGACGCGCGTCTCGGAAGACAGTTAAATCATTATTACCCGCGAAGTGCCTTTTTCACCACGGTTCCAAAAAGGAGTTGAAAATAGTTTGAAGAAAAGAAAAGATGAGTGGAAAACTTCCAACTTCGTCGAAGGGAATGCGGGGGGGGGGGGATAAAAGTGACGATACCACTCTCGAAATATGTTTCATTTTCCACGTCCAAGTTAAATACAGATGAAGTATGTCATAAAAGCGCCAGAGTAATATCACGTGCGAGTGATGCAGATCGTGTTAGGAATTTCTAGCTATTTTTACGCATTTATTATCTTCTAAAAATGCTTACATAAACTAAATTTCTATGTTTAGAATACTTCCTCTTCCATTCTTCGTACTCATTAAGAAGGAAACAAATAAATATATACTATTGTTAGGAATTTTGAATTTAAATAAGTAATTTGTTTAGAATTATAATTAAAATTGTTGTACTTCCCCGTGGAATACGGCGCGAGACAAATTTTTAGAGAAGGCTCTGCCGGAATAGTAAGAACACAGTGGCACATGCATTTAACATTGAGTAAATGGATATCCTGGTAATTCGTAATTAAATTGAATAAATGTAATTGACCACTATACTAGCTGTAACCGTAATTCCACACTCTTTTTGCTTTCCGAGGATCTCAAGAAGCAGAAAGTACAAGCAATATCTCGCGCGTCCGGTTGAAAACTATTTAAGGCCGAAGAGAGAGCGTCTGCTCTCACTTGCTTAGTTATTGCTGTTACGAGTTGTTTAATTCCGCGTGAACTGAGATATCCGAGTAGCTTTCTCTTTAGATGCGCTTTGCATTGCATTGTATTTAATGTTTTAGTAGTTTGAAGTATAACCACTGATTATTACTGTATGATATTGTGAACACTTGCACGAATATCTGAGAAAAATTCCAGCGTTTTGTTATTTTTCTTGTGATAAATATAAATTTTATCAACCTATTATCGGACTTGTGCATTCAATATATTACGGACCCGTACGCACGCAAACAGAGTTTAAAACAATTTTTATTGATTAAAATAAAGCTGAAAATATTAATAAAAGTCAGCTGGAAATTATTAATTAAATGCATTTTTATTTATCTATCAAATTCATTGTTAAAATCAGCTTAAACTCAGCGTCAAGCTCTGCTCGCTCGCGACCTAGATCGACAGTCTTTAGCGAGAGGTTTGCTTTTGCGCTGCAAGTCGATCATGATTTTACATAAGTTGGATATAAAAATAGTGGCAACTCTGTCGTATCGTGAAAGATCTCCACTACATGGCACAAGTGCTTTCCTAAAATTCTTTCTTCTTAATTTAATCAGATTATTAAATTAAACTACAGTAAACTGCGAGGTCGATCATGATAGTTCGTCACCGGTAACCTACATGCTAATCGTTATTGGCTGGCAGTCAGTCATAGCTCAGCAAGGTATCTAAGTTTAGAAAATTAATTATTATAATTATTAAACTAAAATATATGAATTACTGTCAAAATAACTTGCATTACTGGCCTAGGAGTCGACAGCTGTCACCGATGTCGGGTTCTGCAATATTTCGTGCATTGCCTAGGCACGTAGAGAATAAATGCTTTTTAAAGTAAGGTAACGTACCGTAACGCTCCAAAATCTCTGAAAAGACTCCTAAGAACGGTTCTAATATCAAAATACGTGTATTTTACTCTAATATTTATAATGTTTAATAATAGATATAAGTATGTAAGATTACTTGTTTTGCATAATATTAAAACTTATCTTAGGACCACATTCTCGCCCAAAAATTCGTAACAAAAAGTAAATTTATGACATTTTTCATAAAAAAAACCTTACAAATCTGAATATGTTTTAATGTAATATTTTTTAACTTTCCAAGATTTTATTTTGAACACCTATTTCAACAAATATAAAACTGCAGGAAACAAAATACAAAACTCATCTTCAGACTGAAATCAAGTCAATGCGAGAGTGATAAGAAATGAAGGAACTGTGCAAGGCTCTAACAGAAAAGTACAATGTTGCCTCGCACACGAACATCCACATAATATGTAGAGTCATTAGGATTTTTTGAAGCAGGATGACGAGAAAAATTA
Organism: Stegodyphus dumicola; assembly: GCF_044657685.1. Lineage (NCBI taxonomy): Eukaryota > Metazoa > Arthropoda > Arachnida > Araneae > Eresidae > Stegodyphus > Stegodyphus dumicola. The sequence continues at coordinate 221,150,515 of NC_140773.1, read as the reverse complement.
ACACTGCCCACTGCCCTCGCCGGGACTCGAACCTGAGCCTATCGAATACGCGCCGGTTACGCTACCGTTACACCACGAAGGCATGCAGAAAGGAGGGAGAAAATACATTATATAACCCCCTTTTAAAGGGCGACTGGGGATTAGGGAAGACCAATCGCCAAATCCTGGTGGTAAAGACACATCATCCACCACCTTTTAGTTCAGGTGCTACTGTAGAGTCATTAGGTTCTTTCGATGCCCTCGCCGGGACTCGAATCTGGACCTCTCGAATACGAGCCAAGTGTCTCGACCTCTCGAATACGAGCCAAGTGTGCTACCGTTACACCACGAAGGCATACAGAAAACTGGGGATTAGGGAAGGCCAATCGCCAAATCCTGATGGTGAAGAATCTTCATCCACCACCTTTTAGTTTAGGCGCCAATAAATATATAGGTTATTTTGATGGAAGAAACATGAAAAATGAGCAATGCCATCGCAGGCACTCGAACCTGGACCTCTCGAATACGTGCCAAGTGTACTACCGTTACATCACGAAAGCACACAGATAGGAGAGAGAAAACGAACCACACGGATTTTGGCACATATTAAACATAGAGCTAAATCTGTTTTGCTTTCTGCTTTAAAGGCGCACAAATACAGGGGAAAAAAATAGTCTGCGCGTGAATACCAATGACGAGCAGGGAGTGGGGACACAAAGGTATTTCTGAATATTATATTTCCACTGAAGGGATTTTCACGGCCTCCTTAATCAGGAACATTTGCAGCGTTACTGTACCGAATAAAAGATATATCTATCGCCATATACTACAGACCTCATACAGGTTAGGTTAGCAGATTAAAGCAAAGGAAACATCTAGATAAAGGTTTTTCTTGAGAAAATCGGCTCATATTTATGTCACACATTGGGAAAAGCCAGGAATTCGGACTACAAGTGTTCAGAGGTCTTATTCATTTAACCAATAGTGCGCGAAATGATACAGAATTGTCTGGTTTTCCCGACGCATTTCCAGTCAATGTATAATTGTTTTTACACTTGAATCTAGTTCCTTTTCTCAATTTTTAATGCAAGCTAATTAAGTTATCTCATCCCCAAGCATGGGCTTAATAGCGGCGTTCCATTCTCGCACTGTAACATGAATATCAGGGAAGTATTTAGAGCATAGAACAGAGAAGGAAAATTTATTTACTTTAACTAACTATTTTTTCTTTTGTGGTATAAAAATAGTAAGCATAGAACAGAGAAGGAAAATTTATTTACTTTAACTAACTATTTTTTCTTTTGTGGTATAAAAATAGTAATCTCCCTGCACTGCGTCATTGCGCGTTTAATCCATGTCATATGACTCTTACATAATTCTAGTGATGTAAATGGAACTAAAACTCAAAAAGCAAATAGTAATTTTACAGCAGTATTAATTATCCAATCAAAATGCATTGAGAACCAAAAACTAAACTCAGTCTGAATTACGATTTCACTCAGAGCATAATGCACTTGCTTTGACCTAGTTGGACTGCAGTCTGTCCGTTCCTTCTCTCTTACTGCAAATTTATCTATAATGTAAATTTTTTGGGATAGGTAAATTAATGTGCCAACTTGATTGTGGCCACAACATGTTTACTGAAACAAAAGTTGAATTAAATCTACCTTAACTGCAAATTTCTTATTCATTGTGAATTGACATTTCAGCATTCTACGACATCAAATTTCTCGCTCTTCATTAATAGATTCAACCACCTGTGTTCTACTACAGAATCTATTACATATATATATATATATATATATCTATTTTTATCTGATTTTGTTTGTTTTATGTTTTAACTTGTTACTTGGTTTGATTTTCATATGTATTAATTTTTCAAGTGGCACATCCATAGGTATTTTACTGTATTTTTTGCCATTACTAGTTTCCAACGCTAAGTATTTTACTGTGTTTTTTTCTTTTCTCGTGTAGCATATTTCTCACCCTTCTATGAAATTGTTTTTTAAAATGTGTTGAACTTTTTGGAGCCACAGCTCCTGGTAACTTTTAGGCGAGCTTACTACAATTTCTAATTTACTTATTTTGCAGCATATTGCGCAAAATGTTATCTAGACCAAATTGGTCATACAGTATTGTACTAACTACCTTGCTTGTTATATATATATAATTACAAAACGATTAAGAAAAATACATTTATATATAAACACGCCTATTATTTTCGCGCATTAAGCTGCTGAAAAATTATCAGCAAAGACATGAAATAAGAAATTTGGAACTAATTTTTCACACAGACCAAAAGTTGAAATTCATAATTAATAAATTTCAAATAATCCTGTAAATGCAACAAAGAATTTAAAATTTCAATTTTTGGCGTTTTTTAATTTAAATGTTTGCTCTTTGTGAAAAATTAATTCTAAATTTCTTATTTTATGTCTTTACTTATATATATATATATCAGCTTTATAATTTAATTTAGCAATTTTTAATTTGGGTATTTCCTCTCTGTATTCATTTTCTAGACTGTGCCATTTATAGATTAATCTATGCCGCATGGCTTGCGTAACGCTGATAACGTAATTAATTCGGAACTTGGACCAAAAATTTTGAGAACTGAAACCTTTCTAACGTAAACCAAAACCTTCTCTTGGTGAGCTTCCATATTGGATTAATTGCGCAATCTTACATCTACCTCTGTGCCGCTTGAACGCAATTTCATTGTGCTCTCTTTCTATGCTAACAGTATCAAAATTGTAAATATTCTGGAAATAGGCATGATAACAGTGCCAAGTAAATTGCGGCCACAAATGTCAATAGAAATAAATATGATATTTAATCTTACTCGGGTGCTACGTTTCCTAGCCATTACGGATTCAACATTTTAGCATTCTACGCCATCAGCATTATGACGTCTTTTTTCTCTTTTTCATCACACATATATACATATTGTTGCGTTTCTACGGGTTCGTAAATTTGCAGCGAAGACGACAACACTTGATGAATTATCAAAACACGATTTATTTGCCAGTATTATTCAGGACTACTCCAAAAACACGTTTACAGGCGTCGAAAAACTACGACAAATACGCTGAAACAATCAGGAACACAATCTTGAAGTTATCAAGTTATAACGGTGAAGACAGCTTCACGACAAAGCACTAGAGTACAGCTCTCAACTCGGTTCGCTCGTTCTCGGAACTTAACGTACTCTCGAGACTCTCCACGCTACAACTCGCGATGCACTTGATACACTCGATAACCTCAACGATGCACACTCTCAATACACTAACTCGCGATACTCTGACGAGACACCCTCACGATGCACTAACTCGCGATACATTCGACGACTAACTCGACACTAGACTAGTACTCCGAGTACAAGCAGGGTTTATATAGCTTTTTGGCTTGCCTTCAAAAACACTCTGGGCCAAACCGGTAAGAATTCGTTCCAGAATGTTCTCTATCCGTCTATGGCATATCGCCAATTTTGTGCCAAATCTGGCAACCCTGTCTTCTCTTGCCATTTTCTGGCGACCCTTAACCCGCCTTGCGGGGAAGCTATCTTACCGCAGCTGGAAATTTCGTAACAATGTATAACATTATAATTAGTTTAAAGAGAAGTTAGCCACAATAATATCAAATACCTTTAACAGGACTTTTCCACACCGCTTTTAGGCACACGTTTATTTCTTATTCTCATATACGAAAAGTATTTTGTTTTCCAAGGCCACTTGCAGTTTTGCAAATAGCCTTGTATTAATCATACAGTATATGATGTAAGAACACAGCTCTTTTGTTTGATATTACGGTACTGTACACGTATTTTAAAACCTTTTTGGCATTTTATTCTAAATGTGATCTAAAGTTACACTTTATTGTACAATATAGGTTTTTTTTAATTATTTAAGGGAGGATTTAATTTGTATTGTACAAAATAAATCCTCCAATATATACATATTTATTGTACAATATAGGTTTTTTTTTAATTATTTAAGGGAGGATTGTACCTGTTGAACACACTTTTTGGAGGGGAGGATTTAATTTTATTTATCAGACTATCCCATTGTCTGACGGACATGTGACTGTGATGACGCGCAGAGCCTCGAGGGCTATCTGCCTATAGGGAGGGATGCTTTCGTGGAGGACTTTCTACGGGAAACTAGCTCGTATACACGTTACACATGGGGAAAACCACGAAAACACCCATGCAGCCTGCCCGTTCGCGGGATTCAAACCGCGGACTGCTGTCTGACGGACAAGAGAAACTAATTACTAAAGGAGATAGATAATTGAGTTTTCACTGCAGTTTATTATTTTATAGCATTTTTAATTTTATGTAAATAAACGCTGGAGATGTGAGAACGAAATGAGGTGTTGATATGGGCTTAACTCACTGGACCTTGCAGACATTTCTTGATTCCTCTGCAACTTGACAACACTTTCCGATGATTGTAGAAAACATATTTCCTAAGACCATACGACCAAGTTTTCTAGATCGTCTGCCTAGATAACAGCATAAATAGAGCAGTTCTTTGCAGCATGACAACACTTTTCGATGATTATAGAAAACGTATTTCCTAGACAATAAGAACGATTTTTTCTAAATTCTCTGCGTAGATAACAGCATCAATACAGCAGTTTAGAGACACCGAAGTCATACGAGATTTAATGTACTCTGTATATTGAAGTTCTGGTATTCAGTGATTTCTTGAGCATTCATGTGATGTTTAACTTTTGTTCAGTGAGCGATCTAGCAACTTTATTACGTATTTTAACCAAGAAATTGTTGACCCTCCAGTAATCCTGCTTTTTCAGCCTTGAATTTGCGATATTCGTTCTTTTGCTACCTGTGGTGGTATTAAGTGGTATTACTGCAATATCTGTCAGTCGGATCTTTTTCATTTATGAAAAATTATTATCCTTTGAATGTGCTATAAAAGGCTTAATTGTATCTGGCTTGTTGCTTCAGCAAATCTTTATGACCCATTAACATCTAATAATATTTTCCAGACTTAATGCAGGATGTCGAAAAGAGACGAACCCTGCGTGGGTTTTAAAAAACGGTGTTATTGAAAGCCATCCAACCAAAATGCCAACAAGAAGACAGAAATGCTTTTGTTTATGTTTCATAAATCGTCCAGCAATGCGTCCTCGTCTGATGCGTTCTAATTTACAGCCCTAATGCGTTAGGTATAGAAAGGGCTTCTAATGGCCCGATGAATCGGGTCCCTTTGAAGCCTGCCGCGAATTTTTACTAAGCACGCGCACGAGGTGCCATCTAGCAAATACTGATGGTGAGTGAGTCAGTTCATCAGGTGTGCTTGCGAAGTTTCGCGGAAGACTTTATGCGGATGTTCTGGAATGTAGCCAGGACAGAAGAGAAGGTGGAGTTGTCTCATTTGCACAGAAATAAATGCTTTGTCTTGTATTATTGCTGAACCATGAATGAAGGGTTAACTAGCATAAATATACAAATGAACCCAGATAAGAAGTTTTCCTCAATCAGAATTCTGATTTTTAAAGTTAAAAAAAAATTCAAAAGATGCGCAAAGTTTTTTTATAGCAGTACATTTTCGCGCGTTCTGTTTCCGTGCATAAGACGTCTAATTGCCTAACACGGAGAATTTATATTTTTAAGAATAAAAAAAAAATCCGTTTAATAAGAATAAAACAAAAAATTCGTTTTCAACATTTTTTGCCCAACTGGGAGTAAGGCCCAAAGGGTTATTAGCCTCAAAACGGCATTTTGCGTTGGTTCACTTTTCAAACTGTTGCCACTAAATATTATCGCCATGTATTTACACTTAAAGAAAGTAAATAATGAAGAATCTGCATGAATGTTTCCCACATTGTTAAAAAACAACGGTACCTAGAGTCATCGAATTTTGAATAACGTAGTCCTCCAAGCGAACATGGGCACTTGGAAGACGGAATTTTGAATTTCGAATTTGTTTTATTATCTATTTAAAATTTTGTAAAAACTTTAACGAATATCTGATTAACAAACTCGGCGATTTCAAAGCGAGCAATGGGAACACTGTATGGAAAAAAAAAAACATTCTAATCTCCAGAGCGCGAGACTATGTATCAGAAATTCTAATGATATGCTGTTTTTAAATATTTTGTGATATTACTGTTCAATTGAATTTTATGTGGTTTAAGTGCGAATAACATCATGTTTAATAAATAAAGGTAACACACAAAACGTTAAAAAAAACGCCCTTTTGGGCGCAATATATATATAAAAAAAAAAAAAAGAAAGAAAGAAACGAAAAGAAAAAGAAAAAATTTATTTGCTTCTAAGATAAAAAATTTTTTACGTTTCCGACGATTCACCGATTTCTTGCAGTCTACCACTACAATTATCGATATAGGTTGCGATGGGAAATATCTACTCGCGCGCCGAATGATTCCAGAAGATTTCACACGGTACTAAATTGATACATTCCGGAGTCATGTTCTGATGACGTCAGTTAAGTAATCGATAAAATTATTTAATATAGAAATGTTAATAGGTTTCACATTACATAAATGCAATAATTTATATCGATGACTTGAGGATTTGAATTCAACAACTGCATATATACTTATTAAGAGAAAACGGAGGAGAAACTGCAGTCGTGGCCGTTGATTTTGTGATAAGGTTACATAAAAGAAGAAGAGACTGAAGATTTATATGGACAAGGATGTCTCGTGAGCATAAGCTGAAAATTATTATTTTTTTAACTTACAAATACGTTTTCAATAGTTATTAAAATAGTCTTTATTAAAATAATTAAATCGTTGGCAATGTTAAAAACGCAAGCTCGAGAGCCACGAATTGCTCTCGCACGAAAAAATGTATAGAATTTTGATTTTTGTGAGATAGGTTTTTCTCTGCAGAATTGTATTTAGCCATTTTTTTTTTTTTTTTTTTTTTTTTTTTTTTTTGCGTTCAATAAAATTTTTATGCTGTGTTTTGTTTTGAACCTGATGTCACAACCCAGGTTTTGCATAGCGGTTTCGGCCACTACACCACAATTTCAACAAATACCTCATTTATTTAAGGCGGCTGGCCGCGCGCGGAGCTACTTTTTAAAGAAATAATATAGCGAATACAAGAATATGTATGGCAACCTCTTAACACCCCATTGGGAATTCTAAACATATTGTTACAAGTTTTGTAAATATGTAAATAATTTTAGTGACATTATATGTAAATCGTAGTATCTCTTGTAACTTGAAATGCCGTAAGACAGTGATGCTCCGCTGGAAAAAAAAAGATTACAAGGGCAAGTCTATTTAACATTGAGGTAAATGGCTTATCTCGCCACTTTGGCGAGATAGCGCTACGACGGCGATGGTTCTGGAGACTAATTTTCGTCAAAGATTTGGTAAGAAATCGCCAAATATGGCGACAGTTCTGTCCGATCCCTGTGCAGCAGTAATTGGTCTGATCCCTATGTGTAACTAACTGTAACTGTAGATGCCTTCCAATAATTTCGAGAAATTGGAAGTACAGGAAATTTCTCGTCGGCCCGGGAAAAAACTTTCTAAGACCGGAAAGAGCATCAGTTAGTTTAGTTCGGAGTTGAAATCAGAGTTTAGCTCAGGCTGTAGAGTCATTATGTTATTTTGATGCTGAAGACGTGAAAAATGAGCAATGCCCTCGCCAGGACTCGAGCCTCCGACCTCTCGAATACGCGCCGAGGGTGCTGACCACTACATCACCAAAGCATGCTAAGAAGGCGGGAGAAATACCTTATACGGGTACTGAGAGATTTCTCTTGAATTGAATGAACGCCTGCTTACGTACTGAGGCCTTCTATACTGTTTTGTGTTTATCATTAGCAGTTTGAAGTGGTAACTACTGTTTGTGGTCTGTCATACTGAGAAAAGCTGTACAAGTATTTCTGTAAAAGGTTTCAGAACTACAAACCGTTTCTTTTGGAAAAATAAATCGAGCTGTCATCGGTTCTGTGTGCATTCAATCCATTAAGAACCCGTATGCACGTAACAATATGCTAACTATGCAGCTTTGAAACATTTTGTGATTTTGTAGTTGAATTCTATGCGGCGTAGGTGCAAAGAGAATGATACTTAATAATAAAGCTAAAAGGACCAATAAATAAATAAACAATGGGTTAGCAGCAGTGAGTGTAAGAGCAAATTAGTGGAGAGCGCGATTAGAGAACGCGTTATCAAACCCTTTTTTCTGTGACCGTTTAAAATCTGAAAACTTTCAGATTTTATTAGCCCAAAGGGTGTTAGCCCAAAACGGCTAAAAAAATTTCGTTTTGGCATTTTGCGTCGATTCACTATAAACGGCGAATCACTTTTCAAACTGTTGCCACCAAATATTATCGCCCCGTGTTTTATTTAAAGAAATTAAATAATGAAGAATCTGCATAAACGTATGTATGTTTCTCGCACTGTGATAAAACAACGGTACCTACAGCCAACAAATTTGGAATAACATACGTCTCAATCCGAATATGGGCATCTGGAAGCCCGAATTTGGAATTTGTTTTATTATAGATTTCATGTTCCTTAACACTTTTAACGGATTTTTGATTAACAAACTCAACGAATTCCAAGCGAGCAATGGCAACACTGTACGGGAAAAAAAAAAGGGGATTTTTTTTTTTTTTTTTTTTTTTTTTTTTTTTTAAATCTGTAGCCCGCGAGACTGTGTGTATCGGAAATTTCTAAAAGATATGCTCATTTTAAATTTATCTGCGATACTGCTGTCAAATTAAATTTCATGGTTTAAGGGCGAAGAACATGATACTTAATAAATAAAGGTAACACACAAAACGTTTAAAAAAAAAAAAAAAAAAAAAAAAAAAAGCTTCTCTGTAAATGTAAACCCTTAATGTAAAATCTGAAAGCTTTCAGATTTTTTTCTACTTTAAAAAGACATTTTTTTTTTTTAATTTTTAAGTTTTACGTTTTTAACAGTCTTTAATTTTTTAAGTTTTTAAAAATAAACGTTTCTTTGAAGTGTTAGGTTGTAATCTGAAAGCGTCAAATTGTACCGTTTACTATATTCGGCAGATACAACTGGTCGTAGATAGCAAAGCTGGTTACCGACAGTTATTTACAAATGCGCAGGGATTCCCATGCAGATGAAAATTACTGCGAGGGCTGTTCTACGATAACGCTCTGCTAAAATCTTTTCCACAGAACACCAATTTTTTTCCAGTCAATGTGTTAGGACTTCTCTTTTCCGGCGTTCTAGGAAGTTAGTCATCGCAAGGCCCATTCTCTTAATTGCGGAAACCGCCCCGTCTGCCAGAAACCTTTGAAGAGGAGAGAAATGACCTGAATTTGTTCTCCGCTCACTGCCTAATATCTTAACAAGATCGGGTTGACATCCTTAATGGGTGTCACGAACAGTTCGTCTTCGCGAACGGTGCGAGTTATTTCGCGGACGAGTGCTGCGCCCCCCTCCCAATTTCACTGACCGCGCATTGAGTTAATGGTGCGTTAGAAATAAGAGAGATTAGATTTCTATATCATAGGGCTGCCAGTTTACAATTCTGATTGGAGATCAAGTAATGCAGTAAGGAATCCAAATACGTGTTTCATGTCAGACCACAGTTCCACCTAAATCTACGGAAAATCTTTTGTTTAGTCATTGGCATTATAAAAGAGCATGGTCCAATGCAAAATGTATTAATCTTTCTAGAAGTAATTTTGTGTGGATATTTTAATACATTTTGTAACATATGTTACTTTGTACCATGTGTAGTATTAACAAAATAGCAACTTGCAAACAGCGAATTCATAAGAGGAAAGAGAAAGGGGCGAGTCAAAGAATCTTTAATTTATATTTCAAATTATTACTGTATTGCTGAACAAAGCGCGTCAGCTCAGTTTGATTGTTAGGCTAGCAACCAGTCAGAATCAACAGGTTCGAGTATTTTTTTCCAACGTGAGTGATACTACTTTATAAGGTATTTATTTCTCCCTCCTTCTGAGCGTATAAAATCACTAAATATAAATTAATATGTGAATATTGATTGGATATTAAGTTTCGCTTCAGCTGCATCCCGATCACTGAACTTTTATCCAAAACACCTTTTGTATTCCGCAATAACTTACAAGAAAATATTACATCTTCCAGCATGCAGACTGCAATTAGTATCACCAATATATCATGTAATTATAACATATTCCCTCCGTGCGTTCTCGGCCCGCCAGTGGCCGAGCGGTAACGTCGCTGAACACTGGTATAGTTCGGTTCGAGGTTCGAATCCCGCGAACGGGCTGGCTGTATGGAGTAGGCGCTCAATCCCGGAACGAATTCTATTGTTTGCTGGAAGAGTCCAAGATTTGTAGTATTTGTAGTACGTGAAAGTAGGGATGAGCTAAGAGGAGAAAGGAAAAGGGATTTTGAGTATAGGGAATTTCAGTCGTTCCGGGATTGAGTGCCTACTATGAAAGGGCTCCTGCTTTGTGAGGGAAGCTAGCGTTTCGTTAGCAAGTGTATTATTTTATTATTCTTATTGATTGTCTGCTTTTTTTTTTTTTTTTTTTTTACGGTTACAATTTTCTACAATACCTTAAGTAAATAAAAACTTTACAGTTACGTATTGTAACTTCATGTAATACTCTGTTACTTTACCGTAATAAGAGTTCTAATAAATATTAAATTTCGTTGGAATAAACAAAATTATGTAATTTCGCCACTACGTTATGCCTTTAAGCAAATTTTAAATAAACATATAATTTTACATTGCAAACGCGTATTTCTCTACGAAATATTTTTTTTTTGTTTCATAAATTGATAAAAATTAATCTGTCCTCAAACAAAATGTTCAATAAAACTGCGAGCATAAAAATAAGCAGTGAAACTCCTTCCACGGTTCAGGAATAAGTCAGCGAGCATATCCCTTTTCTCCCTAGTACCTACTGAAAGCCATTCCACAATCTAATTATTATTTCCGTTGGAAACCATTCCGGAACCTTTTCTTTCTATTTCTCTCACCTGCGTATACTGAACTTGCCCAGCTAACAATAGCAGGCGTTCCGAGATTGACGGTCTAGTGCTGTATGGGCGTTTTCGTGGTTTTCCCCATATGGAACGTGTATATGAGCCAGTTTTCCTTAGAAAGTCCTCCACGAAGGCACCAGTGCTTTGCCGTAATATAATAAAACCAATAAAAACCAAACCGTGCGTTCTCTCGTGGTTTAAAGCGATTAGAACGATCCGGCTTGGAAGAAGTTCAAATCCTAGCAAGGTCACAATTCATTTTGCATGTTAGTTTCTTCGAAAATACCTAATAATATCTCTACAAAGTTTTCAGGTCTCTAAATGGTCAAGTTTTACGTCTCAAATTTATGTACAAATTCATCTCTTGAATTTTATATGACTGAAATCAAAGACTTCGCTGAGGATGCTTCTAGCATAAAAAATGTTGCTGTCTCATTTAAAGCTTGGGATTAAATTACTTCTCTCAAAAACGAAATGTCCATCGAAAAGTATTTATACCGCAGTTAATCAGCTTTATTTAACTACTGACAAATGAAAGTTAGTTAATTTGTTCATAGGTAATTTAATTACCTATCAAGTTTAGTTAGGAGTTTATGTGACTATAAACGGAAGGTCGACAGAGCGAAGTTTTAGAAGAGCACAGACACCTGCACAGGAAACGTCAAAAATGATATATTATTCGGCCTCAAACGTCACTGTTGCGGTTAACATTAACAAACGAATCCTAAGACAAAACGAAAAAAAAAACGCAAGTGACAGGCGCAAACAAGTGAGTGCCGCCAAATGCAACAATCCGCTCTCTTCTAAGTAAACCATGGAATTTATAACCAGGAGAACGAATACATTGAGACCGTCAGCCAAATTGCGACGAGCGTCTGAGCATCCCTAGTACAAATTCGTGCCAAATTCGACAGACAAGAAGAAACAAGCGATGAAAGTTTATCTCGTTCAGGGATTTTGAGGACACTGAGTTCGATCGGGGAGAGGGGGAAAAAAAAGAGCTGTCGCTGTTTTCTTTCCCGCAGCAGAAACAACAGAATCGCAGTTTCGATTTTAAATTGCCGAATACTTTTCTCTCCGGGGGGGGGGAATAATGAAAGGTTTCAGATTTTAATGGTCGCCAAGAAGTGTTTGTTAAAGTTTTTACGCTCTTGTTGACCTAGCAGTTTACAAGTCTGCTGTTACACTCACTCCCTAATAACCTTTTTTTTTTTTTTTTTTTTTGAATTAAGCTTTATTATTAAGCAACATTTTCTTCGCACTTACACCGTATATAATCCAACAACAAAGTTCCATAAATTTTAAAAGCAGCATAGCAATATACATTTAGAATTCCCTCATGCAGAGTTGGCATACATTTCTCCGTTTATCATATCAATGTTCAGTTTTCTAGTAAAATGGCTTTTACAAAAAACATTTGTAGCTTTTTATTATTAACTTTTTAACTATTTATTTATTAAATATTATGTTCCTGGTGCTTACGCCACATAAAATTCGATTAAAGAGCAAAATCACAAAATATTTTAAAACAGCATAACTTTAGAATTTCCGATAGACAGTTTCGCGCGCTGGGGATAAAAATGTTTCGTTCCGTACAGTGTTGCCTCTGCTAGCTTTAACATCATTAGGTTTGTTGAACAAAAATTAAAGTTTTGCAAAATATGAAATAGATAATAAAACCAATTCGAAATTTAAAATTCGAGCTTCCAGATGGCCATGTTCGGGTGAGGACTACGTTACTGAAATTTCGACTCGAACCAGAGGTCACCACTCCCGGTTCCCAGGTTTCACAACAACGGGGAACATGCACGCCTGGAAATCTGACTGGTCGTCAAAATTGCTAGAAGCCAGTACTACGCGGGATGCCTGATGCTCGCCTTGGGTCTAACACACGACTTACTCCACATTAGCCAGTGGGCCAGTCGAGTTAAATGGAAGTCAGGATTACCTGCTTACGCCCACAGTTATTGGGAACTGCCAGGCTCGTGATTTCATAATTAAGTGGTCGAGACTGCCTAGGTACAGATTCTAGCCAGTAGCTTCACAGGTTTTCTTGCGTCGTGTATGAGATAGTAAAGCAAATTATAGTTTTGATGTGAAAAATAAATTAAATATCTCATACACATCCAACGATAACACTTCAAAGATTTGGCAATTTACAAAATCATATAATAAAATCATATATAATGTCTTATGGAATGGCAAAAATTGTCAGGCGATATGAATGATAAATCTCTGATGGTCTAATGCAGCGATTCTCAACCGGTCGCACGCAAGAGAAAAATAGGAAGTATGAAAAAAAAATATTTTTAATTTAAAAAAATGTCGTGAAGAAAAAAAATCTTTTTCTAGTAATTTCCTGTGATCGAACTCTAACTGAAGATTTCAAAAATAACACACTCGTTAACGTTTGGCTGAACCGAAAAAAGAATTTAAATGCATTTCAAATGAAGCTTTTAAATTTTTAGTGCCTTTTTGCACAGTGTAAACATGGATTTTCTTCCATGTTATATTTGAAAAATAAATACAGAACAAAATTAAAAGTGGATCCTAATTTACGGTTAAAACTAAGTGAAATAAGACCAGACATAAAGAAATGGACCTCTCTTAAGCAGGCTAAATTTTAGAACTTAAGTAATATAACCTAAATTTTGATAATTAAAATGGTAACCAATTTTTAATCTAACATTTTTATGTGTGCATTTTTAATACAAATAGCCAATAGGTTGTGCAAATGCCAATATATATATATATATATATATAATTTTAATATTTCTATTAGGAAATTGAAAAATAATCATCGTAAAATGTAGTGATGGTACTAAAGTTTCTCAATTTTTGTTTAGATGGTACGTGTTAGTCAAAAGGTTGAGAACCGCTGGTTTAATGTAAGCATCATATCAACGAAATAAATTAAGTAACAAATTTTTCCCAAGGTACATAATGTATGATATTAAATCCATCTGTTACTAATTATAATAATGCTACATATATTCAAAAGAATTATAAATTAGATTTGCTGTCAGTCAAAACGTATTTTAAAGTACACGGTGGTCATAGGAAAAAAAAAAAAAAAACAACAACAACAACTTATATATGAACCCCTAACGGCCTATCCCCTTAACCAATCGAAATGAAATGTCAGGTACTGTCATTTGAAGATTTACGCTCGAGATCGTGATAATTTAAAGAACAGAGAGCTCTCACGGTTACAGTAACAATGAAAAAATTTTGTAATTTTCCAAAGGCAACACCCACTTTTCCTTGTTCAAATTGGTCAACGTATCAAAAAAACATAAATGGCGTTGGAATGACACGCGTAGGATGAAAATGCCGCGTAAAAGAGAGGCATTAATAAAGGATCAATGACTATAGAAGAGAGAGAGAAAAATTTTATCGGGTTTCGATAATTTCAGAGGAATACTTAAGTAAATCTCCGGGCATTTGAGAGGAAGGGAAGACAACTTTTTCTAGCAAAATACGCAAAACAGTTGTATTCAAATCGAGCAGTTTGGAAATGCGTAAAGTATTGTTATCATCGATACATGCTTTCCTCTCATCGTTAAATCACTGCTGTCATTATTTGTAAATACTTACTTTTTGCAAGGATAGAAGAAAAAAAAAAAAAAAAAAACTGCAGGAAAACAAAGATTCGCTGAAAAACGAATAATAAATAAATAAATAAATAACATACAGCACAACAAAGACTTCCTTCTTAAAAACATGGATAAACAAATAACAACCGATTGAACTTTAAAACCCTCACTTCGAACGCAGATAAAAATGTACGCAATAACAAACAAAACATTCTAGGATTTTTTTCAACAGAGCAAAAAAAGAAAAGGTCTAGTGCAGGCGTGAGCAAATTGCGGTTTTTGGTCTTTAAATGTTATGAAGCAAGAGCTTTTTGAGATGTTACTATAATTCTAAAGACCAACAATTTGGAATATGGGCTATAATATGCCTCTTAGCAATTAATATTTTCAGTACTATAGTATGCATATAACAATTTTTAAACAATACCAAAACATGTCACGTACACCGAACATGTCACGACACGGTTTCGCTGAGCTCACAGTCTACCAGTATGTATGCTTTGCACTCACTCCTGCTAACCCATTTCTTTTGTCTTTTTAGCTTTATCATTAAGCGCGTTTTCTTCGCTTTCTTTTCTTATGCCATGTGCAAAATGACAGCCGCCCAGACGGTATAGTGCTTAGGGTAGCGCAGTGTGGTGCCGATGGGACCGAGTTCGAATCCTGATCCCGAACTGAGCTCAGATGCTTGTAAATACGTAGTGTCTTAGCAGTACTCCAAATACATGAGGAGACGCAAGTTCTCTTGTGTGGTTTGGTGGTAGGGAAGAGGGGTGGAAGACCCTCGGACCTGTTCCCCCTGGGTGCTCTTTATCAAAATAGGGGTCGAAAGCATGGAGGTAGCCAAATTGCATTGTCACTTGTTAGGTGCTGTTGCCAACATCAGATGTAATCTTGCACTCCTCGCCACGATGAATTTCGTGGGCTTGTTCTGATGTTACTGTCAGACAAGTGATGTAACAACAACAACAAAATTACAAAAACATTAACAGCGTAACTGCATATGTTTAGAATTCCCGATGCAGTGCAGAGTGTCGGCGTACATTCTTCAGTCTTTTCTCAGTTCATCCAATCAATGTTTTTTTAGTAAGATGGCTTGCAACTTTCTTTTGTGTCTCTTTGTTATTAACATTTTGGTATGTTAACTTTATTTATTAAATAGCAAAATCACAAAACATTTAAAAAACGCATATCTTTAGAATTTCCAACAGCTAGTCTCGCGCGCTGGAAATAAAAATGCTTTATTCCGTACAGCACTACCAGTGCTCGCGCAAATCGTTGAGTTTCTTAATCAAAAATTCATTAAAGTTTCACAAATCTGAAATAAATAATAAAAAAATATGTCACGGCATTCGATGAAAATACTGAATATTTTTAATTAGACAGATCATGAATTAAATGCATTTCTTTATTATTTAAATCAATCCGATTCAAAAATAAGAAATAGATTTTAAGAACTGCATGTATTGCTTTCAAATAGCGCAGCTTGGTAATCCAGAACAGACATATTCAATTTGAAAAATAAATATATTACGTTTCGCCCGAATGGAAACAGACTCGAATGAGAAAGGGAAGCATTTACAGTGATTCGAAGCAAAACCCCATTTCGAGACGAATTTTCGGCAAATAGCCCTCGTGTGCTTTGCCATAATTGAGTAATCCAATCCAATCCGAGACGAATCCCTTTTGGGGTAAAAAAACAAAAAAAAAAAAAAAAAAAAAAAAAAGGGAACAGATAACTCAGTTCGTAGCTAATGATCGATTTAGTCATTTTTAAGATGTGATGTCAAATGTCTGTGCTCGCTGTAGTTTAAGAGCGGAATTAAAATGTGTAATTTTTAATGCTAAAACCAAGGTAGACGGTTTATTTTTTAATAATAATAATAATTTCGGCTTCAACTTCTTTGCAACTCCGCCGACACAGATTTGTATTCTTTCTAACGGAGATGTAAGGACAAAGCGTAAAGAAAAATCATAACTTTTGTTTTTCAAATTACTGCTTACTTTTTACCTGCAATGAAGTATTTTACGCTGTTATAAAGATCAGTTTTACTTCCTTGGACTTATATTTATTCATATTAAAATTAGTTGATAATTATCATCAAAGAAAAAAGTTTCTGTCTGAGGAGTGGGTAGGAGAGGAGAAAATTTTGTACATCGTAAATAAAAAGTTCTTTTGTATATCGTGGAAACTTACTTTCTTGAATACAAAGCAAAAGCGATAAAAAACATTAATTCATTTTTAGATACATTACCAATATTATAAAAAATGCAAAATGTTTGTTGTTATTCTGTTTAAGAAGCAGCCCAGACGGTTAGGGAAGCCTGACTGCGATACCAAAGGGCCCGGATTTGAACCCCGGGAAGGCACGGATGTAAACCTGTCTGTCCCTTCATAGGAGGTACCAGTAGCCGCCTATTAAGTGCCTCCATAATAAAATGGCTACCACTTCTGGCCTTGGGAGTGGCCAATGCCGTTATAGGCAAGTGGGGGGGGGGGATTCTGCTTGAAAAAAAAAATTCTTCTTAATTCAAAAAACTCCTCTACTTTACTACTTTTAAAAACATATAAATATCCTTTTAAATTTTCGGCTTTTAAAATTTCTCATTTTAACATGCCACTCCGGTTGATTGAAGTCTGGCATCCGATCTACTACATTCCTTTGTGTCATCCAGGGCCAAAGCGATCCCCGTGAGAACGGGTTCGTAATGGACCGAATGCCCATAGAACCGACGATACTTGATAATATTTATTTTCCCAAAAGAAATACTTTACAGTTCTAGAAAGTACTCGTACAGCTCTTCTCAGTATGATAGAACGCAAACAGTAGCTACCACTTTAAACTACAAAAACGTTAAACACAACACAAAATACAAGCCTCAAAGCTCTTGCAGTAATACTCAATAGTCAGGACTAAACTCTGAACTCAAATAATGTTATGAATATTGTATATATGCAGAGCTTAAATTGCGCTGGATATTTCTCAGTTTCTGAGATAAATCGTAATTCTAGCGGCTAGAATTACGATTTATCTCAGAGCGTAGCAGAGCCCTAGAAGCGGAGCCCTCTACGAGCGCAGCGGAGCCCTAAATAAAAGGGCTCGAGTACTTTTTTAATGTAAGTGAAGCACAGTTTTAGTAGACAAATTTTATTTTAAAAATAAATGTACCTCTAAAATCGATTATAACTTCCCAATGCATGCGTGTCTTTCTCTGGTAGCAAACATTTCCGTGGAGGTTACGACTTTTAAGGAAAGAAAAGCCCCATCCACATGTTAAGGGCTTATTCTCTAGGTGCAATAAATTTACGAAAACGGGTACAATGTTTTGCTTTCGAAAGTATTAGCAGGGATTACCTTGGTCTTCCATGCCCAGTGCTAGTGGCCTTTCAATGCAGTGCTCCTGCAAACTTGAACTATGAAACCAAATCTGGGGGCAAAAACTGTCACTTATGCAGACCTTACATTTGTTCCCATGCTGTCATCATATCAGACTCCGGGGAAATTTTTTTGTCTAGTCGCATTCTGCCTGACAGCTAGAATTATATTGGCAGGGCGGAAAGTGTTGGACTGTCCTCTGTTTTCGACACTACAATTCTCCATTAAAATTTCTTTTCATATTCTCATATTGTTTCTAGCATTCTTTCTATTTTCAGTGACGCTTTAATCGTTTTACTTTTTCCACTGGTATGTTGGAAAAGAGAAGTTTGCTCCCCCCCCCCCATTGAAATCGTAAGTTGTTCTGTATATTTAAGGTCTAAATTCAGCCGGAGGCTTGCTGCGGTATTTTTTAGTTTTTGTTTGAAATTGTAAATCCACTCGGCGCCCCAAATCAGACAAGGTACGCTATTTTCTTTCATTTAACTATTTATAATTATTTCAATAACTTATTAAATTTTTATTTATATCTTTATTGAATTTTAATCTAATTATTTTAATTATAATTTTATTTATTTATTCCCCCCCCCCTTCTTCCTTATGGCATTCTAGAGGGAAAGATAGACTTCTTGAGGCTCCACTTCCACCCCAATTTTGAGGGAGAGCACTCAGGAGGGAGGGCTGGTCCGAGTAGAATAGTGAATTTGGGAGCACCAACTTCGGTGTTTATCTGCCCGGTGTGGTTAAAAGTTAACTTTCAATTTTGTGCACCGAAGATTTTATCTTCTTGCCTACTTGACGAATTGCTTGTTTTGGCGTAGAAACTCTAATTTTGATTGTAAAAATTGCTTGGAATTGATTGAGGGGGATTTCTGTATTTTACAATTTTTGATAAAGCTTGGGTTTTTATGTATTTTTGCCTTACCGTGAAGTGAGTACTGAAATAGTTAATTAGAAATATATCTCTAACGAAATTCGAGGAAATAAGTTTAAATGAAGTGCAGCAAAAATTGTGTATAATTTAATAGGCCGTTCAAAGAAAGGAAGTCATATGGTGTCCACATCATATGTTTAATATTAACTTTACTTTTGTACCGTCCATGTGTACTGTTACTAACTTTTAAATAGTTCCTATTCAGAAATTCTCAAGAAAATACTTCGATAGTAAAATTTTATATTTATTAAAAATAACTGGACGATAACGTTACCAAGCTGTATTATTGGACGATAACGTTACCAAGCTGTAAAATATTTAACATTTTTTCCGATATTTCGTACTTTTTAATGTGCTTGTGTGTGATGTATTACGTACCTGAATTATCAGCAATAAATATTGCAAGCTTACAGAATACCTTTGAACTGACAAACATGGATTCTTTTATTCCTAGACAAAATATACTGCGAAAGATAATGAGGCCCTTGTTTGCTTATCTCTCGAACAGGCCCAAAATTCGTTGCGCGTGGGCAGGTGGTGCTTATCTTAAAGTTCTGGAGCACCTGCGTTTTATTATCAAGCGCAATGCCTTTTGTCTCTTTGGACATTGTCTAATCAAATAAAAAAAAAAGGAAAGAAAAAATAAAAAAGAAGGAGGAAAAGTCTGGCCAAAGGAAGCCAAAATATATTTTAGCAGCGTATACAATAAGCTTCCACTATGAGAAAGTTTTCATGATAAAACAACAAAATATTCTATATTCTTCACCAATTTGTTTATTTTTTTATTTACTCATCACATATTTAATTAGTGCATTTTGCATAAAATTTCATGCTTGTTTATTGTGTATTTTATTAAATTTTGAATTTATGACCATTTACTCTGTTTGTATATGATAATGTCATGTCATGTATTACCTTGTAGATGTTTTAATTCTGACTTCATTTGTTGTTGAAATGTTAAGAACGGTTTAAATAAGACAATATATTTGTAGTTTTATTTATAATAAAAACTTTTAGTTTATAAAGGAGAAAATTAAGTTAACTCCTCATAGTGAAAGCTCCGCTAAAATATATGAGCAGAATTCCTGCAAACGAGTCTCGAGGACAAATGTTCTCGCAAATTTAAAATCATTATGGAGGTTACCGGAAACAGCCTTCTCGAAGTCCTATGAGTGATTTTTCTCGAAGCTTCCAGAACTGCTCACCCTACCTCTTGAATAACCCTAAAAACAAGAAGGTGTTGTTCAGTTCAGAATTGCGAAATTGCGACTGTTTTGGTAATGGTCACCTCGCGCGTCGGTGATTACTGCTAAAGGTTGTTCACCAAAAACATTGCGGACAAAAAAGTCGGGAGCAAAACAACGCAAGGCCAAAATATCGTCGTACAAAACACCGTGAAAGAAATAAAACAAGGAGAAAGCACCGCAGCTCTATAAAACTGTGCTACAAAACATCGTCATCGAAGACAAAGCGGTTCGAAAACTTCGTAGTTTAGAAATATCGTCGTCGAATATATAGTGATTAAAAAAAAAGCACCTACAAATCATCGCATGACGATAACATCGCAGACACGCGTTTTTCCGTCTTTAAAAATTCACTGTTTCGCATTATGATTTGTGAGCGCAAGAATCAATGGTTTGGCTTGGTTTATTTAAATTTGGCAAAGCACTCGAGGGCTATCTACCTAAGGGTGGGTACGCCTTTGTGGAGAACTTTCTAAGGGAAAGCAAGAATGAATGAGGAATATTTTTACTTTCATATTTCAAACTTTTGAATTAACTAATAAATTTTTCCTGAAAAAATGAGGAAATTTAAGCATTCAAAAACCCAAAATGAGTACAAAATTAATCGTTAGTACTTAATAGAATTTTTAATTTATATTATTAATTAATAAAGGTAATTTTCATTAATTAATTAGTCGTTTTATAAAGTTTTACTAGTAATTAATGAACAACAGAGTCTGAAAAAGATCAGAAAATGGAAAATGAGTAACTACATGTGGTTACCTGCATAAAAATTGCTTAATTAATTATCAAATTAATAAAATTCTGCTAACTTCTGTTAGCATTAATTTTCTACTCATTTTCACTTTTTGAATGCTTAAGTTTCCTTCTGAATTTTTCCACAAAATTTATTGGTTAACTCAAAATATAAAAGTAAAAATGTTTCTCATTCCTTCTTGCGCTCACAAATTATTATACGAATATGCTGAATAATGTTTAAGAAAATAAGGACAAGTGTCAAAATGTTTTCGTAAATGTTGAATTATTATAATTATTAGATTACAAAAACTATTAGATAGTCATGTATTTACAGAGAGTAAATATCATGTACGTTGTACTAATATTGAGCCTACAAAGGTAACTAGGACCAGTCCTATAGCAGCTGGCAGCCCGTACAAGTTGAACTTTGGCGCCCTTTTTAAGCGTAATAATAAAAATTTTCGCAGCGAAAAAATTAAAAATGCAGAAATGTGTTTATTGTCTTGGCTGTTTCTTAACATACAATTTTATCTAAACAATTATCCAAACAATTTTATCGAACAATTTTATCTAAACACATCTTCTGGCTTTAGATCAGTAAATCATTTCATGGCACTTAAGTACCTTTATTTTCTCTGCAATATAATTTTCTACTAATAAAATGGCAACCAAATAATTCATCTAGCTTCTTTTTATAAACTTTAAGCTTCAGTTGTACTTCATATCGCAGCACGGAATCTGACGCCGACATTTCTTCAAATCTCAGATTCAGAGCTTCTTCAGTTCTCATGATTTCATTTTTAATGCTTTTGACATATTCTATTTGGGTGGCTCATGGTCTCGTATAAGGGTTTTGCAGTGAAGCAGTTAACATTTTTTTTTTTTTTTTTTTTTTTTTTTTTTAATGCATGCCATTGAACATGCCAGAATGATTTAATGCACTCCAGAAAGCACACATGCGCTGTAGAATACCCCAAAGAAAGGAGGATTTCAGGCAACTTGTTGCACTATCACCAGTCACTAAGTTTAGGCTACGATATCCACATGGCATATGCAACCGTGGATTTACTTTCATGATTCGTGCCTGAGCACCTTTATTTTCCCTTTCATATTTGAATAACTATCCTAGACCTGGCCCCTGCAATTCTGTAAGTCTAGGTTCCTGTCTCTCAGAAAATAAATATACTTCTATATAGCCCTTGGCCTGCAGTTTCTATAACAGATTTAGAGTTAACAAAAATGAAAAATCTGAAAAGTTTGAGATTTTAATGATCGCCCATACTGTTAAGGTTTCTTACGCTCTCGCTGAACTCGTAGTCTAACAGTCTGCTGTTTTGTACTCACTCTTGCACAATGCCATTTCTTTTTGTCTTTTCAGCTTTATTATTAAACACCATTTTCTTCGCACTTACGCCATATACAATTCAATAGAAAAGTTTAAAAAATTTTAAAATAAGCATATGTTTAGAATTCCCGATGCCGTGTTAAGTTTCGCCGCACATTATTCTTTTTTCTATTTTTTTAGTATTTTCTCAGTTTATCACATCAGTGTTCAGTTTTCTTAGTAAGATGGCTTGCAATATTTTTAACGTCTTTGATCTTTTGCGTGTTAATTCTATTTATTAATTCAATATCATTTTCTTTGCACTTACGTCACATAAAATAAAATTTAACTTAACAACAAATCACAAAGTACTTTTGTTTTTTCCACTTGTGACTGAAGCTCCTTATTGATATGTCCACCAGCGTCCAAACGATGAAGTCGCTGGACACTGGCAGTTCGGAATGGGGTTAGAATCCCTGCGAACGGGCTGGCTCCATGCGCGTTTTCGTGATTTCCACCATGTGTAACGTGTATACGAGCCAGTTCCCGTTAGAAAATCAGTCACGAAGACATCCTTCCCGTCATATCAAACTAAACTTTATCGGAAGTTTTATTACTCTGCAATCGCAGTCATATTTCAAATTATTTCTTTCGACAGTCCAGGTGATTTAGTGAAATTTCACGTACGTATTCATGAGCATGTTTCCAGTCATCAATTCCAGATTTTCCTTATATTGACGACTTAGTGGAGAAGCCAAAAATTCTTCAACAAAAGGAATGAATTTCATTGGCGATCCCCCGAACCTGGAAGCTCGAATTTAGAATTTGTTTTATTGTTTATTTCATATTTTGTAAAACTTTTAACGAATGTTTGATTAAAAAACTCGATTTCAAAGCGAGTAGTGGCAAAACTGTAGGAAATCAAACACATTTATCTCCAGCGATCAAGATTGTCTGTCAGAAATTCTAAGAGATATGCTGTTTTAAACATTTTCAGCCCAAAGTTGCGTTAGCCCAAATGGTCTCGAAACGTATACGTGTCTTCAGATGAAAAAGCGTCCGTTCTGACGTAATATAAAATCTGAAAACTTTCCGATTTTTTTATTTTTTAAATCTCAATGTGGCCTTTGCGTTAAAAACATTTTCCCAGGCCTGATTTAAAATTTCATTACCTGAAATAAATGATAAATTATGATCACTAGACATGATAAGAAAATAAAAGAAAGAGTCTGTGTGTGTCTTTCGTTCGTGCTTTTGCGCGTAAGCTAATAGACCCAGGGCTACGGAATTTGGCACATAGGTGCATCTACACAACAGGCCAGCGCACCTCGAAGCGACTGTTTCAAAATTCGAATTCGATTTTTTTTTAAAATCTTTTTTGATGAAATCGCATCATTTTGAATAGTTTCATTCTTTTAGAAATGTGGTTTTGGCAATAGTTTTTCATTCAATGCTTTGTATTCTGGACTGCTGACTGTTGAAAATATGAGATAAAATGCTACTAAATATACACGCAACACGCACATTGCAATCTTCTTATTCTGCCGTGCATGTGTCTCGTGAAGCACAACAGAAAGAATTTCCTCTCCCCTCGCCTCTCTTTCTTTATTAGCTAATCGCAAAGAGGCATGTATATTTTGAATTATGTCATCTACAAAGCACAATTTTTATTGGTCATTGCTTTCTGGTGATAGCTTCATTCTTTTAGAAATGTGGTTTTGGCGACTGTTTTTCATTCATTGCTTTGGATACTGGACTGCTGACTGTTTTCTCTTGAAATATTGCTCATTTCATTGTAATTTTTTATATTATGTTTTAATTATATATAATTTTAATATATAAAAAGTTTTGCATGATTTTTTAAAGAAACAAAGTATAACTTCCTTTATACCATTTGAATGCATAAGATTTTGGAACGGGAAGTTGGTTAATTTATTTATTAGGATAATTAATATTTGCGTTAAGGAATGTTGCTTATTTCATTGTAATTTTTTTATACATAATACATTTTTATTAAATTTTTTATTTTTTTTCGTTTTTGTTGTTTTGTTCTGTGGAGTAAAATTATGTGCATTACTAAGAACGTATAGTGAATAAGAGTTTTAGAAAGGAGCTCCTCCTTTTATTCTGCATCTGGTAAAGACCATCGGTAAAATAAAATTCTGTGCAGTTTTCAGATTTAATGTTTGGTGTTCTCTTTAGGCATTTTTCTGGTACATTTAAAAGCCAGACGAAGCCTGGTCGCGTAGCGACTAGTGTTATGTGATATACACGTGCACTTAGAGGATTAACAAAAATAGTGCACTACAGTCTGTCTAAACAAGGTCTCGCAAACGTGGTAATGAATCTGTGAATGTAGAGTGGTAGTGTTTCGTTAGAATAAAGTCTGATGAAAGCTTTGCTCAGCTGAGGAGAAATATGTTCGAAACTGTCTAGTAAACATATTTGCTTGATTTGTCTACATGAAAACGAGTTAATTCATTCCAGAGGAAATCTTTTAATTTCTTGATACGAGTTAACTCAGTTGAATGAATTAATGGGTTAAGACCGCGTGAGTAAATTAACAGCAAGCTTAATTTGACTTATTTAGAATGAAGAATAGCAGATCGGTTGACTGGAATGCCATTGTTCTATTACGGAGAAGAACCAATTCCAAGAAAAGCACCAAGTCAAATTAACCCATTATTATTTAAAATTATGTATATAAATATATAAACTACCCTTGCATTCCGACTTAAGAAAAACAGTTGATTTCTCTCCCTCCCCCCTCTCTCTTGTGTTCTCGCAAAAAGCCACGGTAAATATTTTCAAGAAAACAAAAGCGTTCGTTTGAAACAGGCACGCTCGATCAATGAGCAAGAATTCGAGAGTGGGGCCAGGGAAAACATTCTTTTCAAATGGAAGGTGTATTCTCTTGCAGAGTTAGGGAAGAAAGGGGCCAATCTTTGTGGAAGATCTCGGCTGAAATTTCGTTTGTTCTATAAAAAAGCAATTTAAATGCGGCGTATTGTTCGTATTGTTATAGTAGTGTATTCTGAACCGAAATGCGCTCAAAATTTATAAAATACGATATGCATGCTTTCCTCCAGGGAAATTTCAATTAAAGATCGTAGTTCTATGTCTGCTTGTTCCCTTATTTGAACAGGACGTATAAGAAGGCTATCGTGTTTTCCCTAAGTTTTTTATTTTTTACGTTCTGGGAATTCCTAAATAATACACACTCTGCTGAGAGAGTTCATGAGCACTGTACACGTGAACTTTTAACTCTTTATTCAGGTATACCAACATAATCATTTTCCAAATAGTCCTCCTCACTGCTTACACATTTCAAGGCTACAAAAAGCATCCGCTTCTTTCCGACAAATACTGTCGCACACATCGTTCGCAGTCTCGCAGACGTCTCAAAATATTCACGCAGTAACTTAGACTTGATTACTACTACCGCTTTCCCGGGACAGATTCGTAGAGCACAATTTAAAGAATGTCGAACAACTAGTATCATGATTTTGATTTATGATCTGTTTCAAGAAATTTCTGTTTGTAGTTCTTTCATTTTCCAGCTTTGTTCTGCAATTTCAAAGACAAATCGTATTTAGAAATCCAAGACTTAACACTGAAATCACCCTACCGAAAAAAATCATTATGGTTTGACCACTCAACAAAAAAATACTTTTATATTAATATTTGTTTCGCTAATCGAATATTTTAGGATGATCTTTGTGCACAGCTTTCTCCTTTTCTTGAATAAATCGCAGGAACAGTTGTTCTTTTGAAATTTGACACTCTATAAGAACCAGCTTACAGATAGCTTATAAGGTATATTTAAATTTTATAACAGTTATTTTAATTTCGATGTACTTTCCTATCGGTTTTTGTTTCCGCTTACAACTCCCTGGCCAGAATGAATTTTTTAAATCACGTTGAATGAAAATGGGTTAGTAGTAGTATTTAAGGAAGGTTTAACTTATTTTGCCAGAAAGAGCTAACTATCCTGAGTAGCGAGTGTTCGCCTTCGGGCTAAATCACTCTTGAAGCTGTTACGTTCGGCCGTGTATTACGTGCTTTTTGACATTCGCCGGCTAGTTCAAAATTAAGGGCCAACTACGTCAGATAACTGTGTTAGCTTCGGCTAAGTCTTTTAGATAGTTCTAATTTAGTTCTTATTTCTTATTCTGAGTTTAAGCCCGAATGGAGGCTTTGTTGTAAGCCCGAAAAAGGAGCCAACTACTCACCTTATTTTGAGTGAAATAAAGGGTAATTAACCTTTCCCGAGTATACGACTTTAGTTATTTGAACTCAGCGATAAGTCGCTTAAGAGTCCACAAGAGTAGCTGAAGGCCATCTTAATCTCATGTAGTCAATTATACCTTTTCGCCTCGTTAGGAAAACCCCTCGATACTTCCCGCATCATAAATTCTCCATACACTTGCTATAATTTTTTTTATGCTCAACGGTCCGTCACTTGCGCGTTAAGCACAATCACTCCGAATGGTCAAACCCATCGATTATTTAAACCACTCTTCAACCATAACGTTCAAACAAGAACCTTCGCAAGAAGAATTACAAACATCTACGCACTTTCTGCGAAATGAACCAGAGCCAACGATATGGCACCAGGCTCCACTAATTACCATACTGAGCAGCAATCTTCTTCAACACTCAACGAAATTTTGATTCCATTCTCAAGTTTTACGACAAATTTCACAGTAACTGTTACTGCATTAGCACACTGCTCTTCAGCTCCATCATATATAAAACTTTTTTACAATAAGATTATTTGCAATTTACATTTCAGAAAAGCAAAACATATGAAGACAAAAAACATCTCGATGGTACGTCTTACACAACGCACTAATACCTCAGATTACGATATTTGTATCCTCTATGTTTCGAACGCAATGAATTTTGACTGAGATTCAAAGAATAAAACTGATATGAAACAGGACTGGCAACTAGTTTAAAGAAAGGCATTTGTTTTGTGTATATATTTAACTGATTTAGTGTATATATTTAGGCAGGCATTAATTTAGTGCAGGGTTTCTTAAGCTTTTTTCAGTCGCGACCCCCTTTTTATCACTGATATTTTTTTCGAAACCCCCAGGATTCCATAATATTTACAAAAATTTTGTAGGATCCCATAAGTATTGCGCAAATCCGACACACGCGTGAGTGAAACTGTCAATATTTTCACTTGTACTATAATATAATACTATTGCAGTTTTTGGTCATTAACTTTAATTTCCAATTTTAAGACATAGAATCATGTGAAAAGTTTAAATAAGTAACAGACGAAGTGACAGCTTCACGTGCAAAGCAAGGAGAATGAACGTTTATATTATAAAAAGAATGCGTCGAAACGTTTTCGTTTCTTTCTTTGCCTCTATTGTCTTATCTTTATCTATTTTCAGATACATTGCGTAAAAATATTTGGTAATAGTAAAATTATGAAATAAGTCAAAGAAATATCAAAACTGCTAAAATTTTTGGCGCCCCCCTGTTGCAGGTCGCGACCTACGGTTTAAGAAACCCTGATTTAGTGTATGGATTAGGTGTATGTAACATTGATTCAGTGTATGGATTTAACTGATTTTTGTAAAGACTTCGCCTAAGGAAGAGATGCTTAGTGAAGTACTTCTTAATAGAAATACATTTGTATTCACACTGAACTCGTTTATCCTATTACACACACAGAAAATCGCAAAAAATCTCACTTAGCCACCCTCTCCGCAGAGTCGAATCCGGGTTTTCAGCGGTCTTATACACTTAACCAAAAGGCATTAGTGGGCTAAAGAAAGGCACGAATTTTACTGCAAATGAAGGCGATCTAATATGTAAGCTATCACACAGATTTGTGAAGAAGATACTATGGAAGGGTGCAGCCTAGTCGGTATAGCGGTTAGTGAAGTTGGTTAACGGACCGATGGGCCCGAATTTGAATCCTGAAAAAGGCACGAAAGATTGTAAATGCATAGTATCTATGCGGCATGGAAGCACTTACAAATACTAGAAAGCCAAATGTCCTCTCGAGTGATTTGGGGGTTGGGGAAGAGAAAATAGATCCTCAGATCCTAAAGATTTTTTTATAACAGCATCACAAATCGCACATCCATTGCATGGATGGAATCACACAACAATGCAATTTTTGCAAAAACAGCAAAATTTTGCTACAATTACAAAATTAAATTACAAAAGTATTATAAATTTTTCTTAAAAAAAGGGTTTTTTTACTCAAGAAAACTGGAAAAATTTTGTTGAAATTCTGTAAGAGCGTTAACAATATTTTTTCCCCTTGCAACAAAAACCGATTTTTTCCTTCAAATATAAAAATTTTGTTTAAAACAACCAAAATGTACTGAACAAAACATGTTATATAGTTTAAAGCAAATCCTTTTTACGGGTGCAAGCTACACTTTTAAAAGATCAGTGACGGGCCGCAGAAAATCACCCGGTGGGCCGCATGTTGCTCGCGGGCCATATGTTGTGTACCTTGACCCAAATGGTTCTCTAAACGTGTATGTGTCTCAAACGGGGGGAAACGCTCGTTTGGGCGTAATATAAAACCTGAAAGCTTTCATATATTTTTTATTTTATTTATTTATTTATAAGATTACAATTTTTTTTTTAATTGGGTGCGAAATATGATCTGAATTGGATACTGCGTATTGCGATTCCTGGACGTTTCGTTTAGGTAATTTTTTACTGAATATATTACTAATGTAGTATTATTAAATGTAAATTCTAAGGATTTAATTTTCTTTTTAAACGTAATTCGTATACTTAATTTTTCAGTATTTGAAAAGAAGGATTCTGACCTCAGAGACTGTGAAAATTATCTAAGCAAAACTGAAAACTCTTCGAATTTCTAGATATATTGCGATGGTGAAGTATTGAATAATGGTTTTTCCTTAGTTTTGTAAAACTGATGGTAAAGAATTCCTCCACCTTTTCCACCAATATTTCATTTTCTCGGTACTGCTTTCGGTCACGTACAAGTCGATCCCAATACGGGAATACTACGAATCTTTCAATGATTTTCTGTTAAAGATGTTTTAAATATGGCATCATATGGGCATCCACTCTCTCGCAGAATACAGATGAAAAATATTACGTCCACTTCCTGCATCCGTCATGGGGGAAAAAAAAATCTGAAAGCTTTTAGTTTTTATATTACGCATAAAGCGGCCTTCCCCCCCCCATTTCGTGTGTTACCTCTATTTATTAAGCATCATGTTCCTCGCACTTAAACCCAATTCAACAGCAATATCGCAAAATATTTAAAAACGGCATATATTTAGAATTTCCGACACCACAGTCTGCACAGTCATTGGATTTTTTGGGGGACGGGCGGGGGAAGCAGATGTTAAAAATAAACAATGCCCTCGCCGAGACTTGAACTTGGACCTCTCAAATACGCGCTGAGTATGCTACCGTTACACTACGAAGGCATGCTGGAAAGAGGGAGAAAGTACCTTAAAAACCTATTAGCAGAATACGTAGCAGACGTAACAAGAATGTGTTTGGAGGTTAAAAATGACTGGAAATTCGATACCAATCAATTATATATGATGTCTTTCAGAGAAACCTGTTTCAGAATTGTTTTACTTGATAAAACGGCAAATTCTTCTTCGACATCTGACACTTCTAAATTCAGTGTGATACATGGTTTTTTAACCACATTTAAGTTTTCAAAACAAAAGTTTAAAGAAAGACATTTATGTTCCCAAGCAATTCACATTTTTAAAATTTAATCCTCTACGAAGATTAATGTCAACATTCAAACTTGCAAACATTTCTAAAGAACTGTCGAGTCATTAAGTTTTCCTGTAGCAGGAGAGGTGAAAAATGTGAAATGCCCTCATGGGACTCGAACTCGTGCTTCCCATTGTACCGCAAAAGGCTGTGGAAAGGAGAAGTGAGAATATACACAATCGCCTGGGGAGACACAATCGCCAATTCCTGGTGGTGACGGATTACTGTCCACCACCTTTTAGTTCGGGCGTCACTTGTAAAGTCATTAGGTTTTTCTGAAGCAAGAAAGGTGAAAATTGTGCAATGCCCTCGCCGGGACTCAAACCCCGGATCTCTCGAATACACGTCAAGTATGCTTCCAATTACACCACGAAGGCATGCGAAAAGGAGGGAGAAAATACTACAGAGTTGTTTTCCGTCCTATTCTTCTGTTCGTTAATTTTTCAATATAACTTTCACTTTTATCTATAACAAATATGTATTATTTTTCTTTAAGCGAATTATTCAGGTCATAGAGCTGTAGAGAATATTAGGTTTTTCCTAGCCAAGAAACGTGAAAATTCAAATCTACCTTCTCCGGAATTCGAACCATGCGGATCTTCAAATCGTCAGATGAATGTGCTAATTATAAGGGCATCCACGAAGACATGCGATAATTCCTTACATTCTCTCCCATTTAAAAGGCGATTGGACAAATGGAAAAAAGTACGCGACCCATTCCACTAAATCCGGATGGTGATGAATTATTGTCGACCACATTTTTATTTTGGGCAACCGCTGCAGAAATCATTAGATTTTTCGGAGTCGAGACATGTGAAAAATGTACAGTCTCCATGCTGGGATTCGCACCACGGATCTTCAAGTTGTTAACTAAATACGCAAACCATTTACACCACGACAGCACACACGGGAGATGTCATGATTGGTGACAGACATCTTTAAAAATAACAGACAAATAGCATATTTTTGTGTTACAAGTCAATGCGAAAAAAAACCCAACAGTATTGCATATCTATTCAATTAAGACTTCAACAATAAGATACATAAACTCTGTCTTTTTGTGCACAGGTAGAGAATTTCCCCCCTTGACAGCCATTCATAAAGTAATAAGATTTTGTATTCAGAAATCACGTCTTTGCTAAAGTTTGAAAAACAAACGACAGCTTTTTTTTTTTTTTTTTCCTCTGCCACTGACATATTTTTATTGCTGCCAACAGTTAGTCAAAGGACGGAAATGAATCATTGTAGTGTAACTTATAAGCATTTTATTTAAGTCTTCGTTTCGGATAAGATTTGCAGCAGTCGTGATGGGTAATCATTGAAAGAAAATCATCCTACCGCATGTTCTGTTTCTTTATTTTTCTCAAGGTCCTCAAAAAAAAAAAAAAAAAAAAAAGAAAAGAAAAGAAAAGAAAAGAAAAAAAAGAAAACTTGAGAACAGAACGTCAGAGAGCGATAGTAGATCACGGCGATAAAACATGCATAATATATTATTTCCATTAGGGAATCCATGAAGTTACTTCTTTTTTGCTTAAACACAGTAAAGCATCGTTTACACGTCTTCTAAGCGACCTCTGATAGAACATATAATGAGAAAATCGTATAATAGAAACTTTAGTTCAAGATGAGATAAATTGTTAATTAGGATTATTTTTTAAATTATAAGAATTCGAACATCATAATATTAAAAATAAGCAAAATTTTACTGTGTTTTTGCTGTAGAACTTTAAAGCTACCATTATACTGCCAACTATACCAATTTTAATTTTCATCATTTACTTTTAGTTTGGTTAAAAAATTGCTAATATTTTAGAAAAAAAAATTAAAATATCTTATTTTTTAAATTATAAGAATTCAAACATCATAATATTTCTCATAAAAAAAGCAAAATTTCACTGTTTTGGTTTTCACTGCTCCTTCGATTTTGTTCAGGCATTGCGTAAAAATATCTTGTGATCATTCATTCACATCTTTTCATTCATTCAAACCATAATAGCAAGTTTTAAAATGTCTGAAATATCTATTTTATTGATTTTTACGATTTGTAACATCTTTTCCGTTTCTCAAAGCGACCTTGACTTTTGATGACTCCATATCTTAAAACCCACCAGCGGTAGAGCGCTAAAGTCGCTGAACACTGGTAGTTCGCTCCGAGTTTCGAATTCCGCGAACGGGCTGGCTGCATGGGCGTTTTCCCCCTGTGTAGTGTGTATACGAGCCAGTTTCCCTCAGGAAGTCCTCCATGAAGGCATCCCTTCCCTTAGGCTCATAGCCCTCGAGGCTCTGCCGTAATCACATAATTCATACCTAAGCCAAACTATTATCTTAAGGCGTATTTAATTATGGTAAAGCACACGAGGGCTATCTGCCTACGGGAGGGATGCCTTCGTGGAGGACTTTCTAAGGGATACTGGCTCGTATACACGTTACACATGGGGAAAACCACGAAAACACCCATGCAGCTAGCCCGTTCGCGGGATTCGAACCTCGGACCGAAATACCACTGTTCAGCGACTTTACCGTTCTGTCGCTGGTGGGCACTATTATCTTAAAAGCCTATACAAGGTCACGTCTTGTAGCATGACATGCAAAAAGAGACAGGTTTCATCCACGTATTTAAAAAAGGAAAAAATCTGAAAGTTTTCAGATTTTGTATTATGTCCAAAGGGTTTTAACATTTTGCGCGTTACTTTATTTTATTAAATATCCTGTTCTTCGCACTTAAACCGTAAAATTCAATTCAACTGCAATATCACAAAATAATTTTAAAAGAGGGTATCTTTAGAATTCCCGATACACAATCTCGAGCGCTGGAGATAAAAATACTTCTCCCCCCCCCCGTAGCGTTGCCATTGCTTGCTTTGAAATCATTGAGATTGTTAATCCAAAATTCGTTAAACTTTTACAAAGTATGAAATACATAATAAAACGAATTCTTAATTCTAAATTTGGTCTTCCATATGCTCATATTCGTGTTGAGAATTATGTTATTCACAATTCTACGGCTCTAGGTACCGTCGTTTTATCACAATGCGAGAAACATACATACATTTATGCAGATTCTCCATTATTTAATTTCTTTAAATATAATACAGGCCAATAAAATTTGGTGGCAACAATTTGAAAAGTAATTCAATGCTTTTAAGTTTTGAACGTAAAATGTCAAAAGGAAATTAATAGCCGTTAGTCGTTCTGGGCAAAATTTGCCCGTGTGAGCTAAAAAATTCTATAAAAATTAAGTATAAGGAATTTCAGCTGGTATCCATTCACTTTTTAGAGTAAATTCTGTTTATTGTTTGTGGCTTATCCCACGTGTTCGACAGTAGCGTCAGATCAGGTCTCTGATATTAGAGCACACCCACGAAATTCATCGTGGCAAGGTGTAAAGATTGTGCCTCTTGTTGACAAGAGTTTGAGCACCATATAGGTGACAAACTTTGTTTAGTTCTACCCCCCCCCCAATTTTGAGGATAGCACCCGGGGGGAACCAGCCCTCTTCCTCTACTAGCAACCTCTCAAAAGGAAGAGTAAATTCTTGAAACAACTCTTCCTCTACTAGCAACCTCTTAAAAGGAAGAGTAAATTCTTGAAACAATCTTCAACAGATTTTTAAGTGGAGACTTTTTGATTCTCTCCTCATAATATGACATGATTCCAGTGCGCAATTAAAATTCATGCAGCATACGTTCGCATAAAATTTAAATGGCACTACAGAATGAGGTCAAGTTGAAAAACAAAAACGCCAGTTTTAGTCAAGTTAAAAAAAATATTCGTCCTTCACATTCAGTTCAGTGTTTTTTCTTCTGCCGTTTCTATTAGCATAGACTTATTCGTTAAAATATTCAATTCACAGCACTGAGTGAGTAACTTCAGATAAGCATCTTCCGAACCTCTGGAAATTTCCTTTTTGAATATGTACCTTTTTTCAAGTAGATTTTGAGAATATTGTTGCTTGTAAAAATTCTTTAAATTTTTCCTTTTTCGCTTTTAATTAGAGTGCGTTTTTATTTTTTTAAATATTTCACCAGCAACAGTTCTTGATTACTGCGCATGGCCATGAGGCCCGAGCGTCAAGTCTCAGGAATGAAGGATCTCTAGCCCTTCGGTCGTAATCACATTATGTTTCGGCTACGCGGGACTTGATGTCGAAAGGGTCAATTCCCAGAACCCTCAAAATTCCAGGAAACCCACGTAGCTAGGTTACTATTAGCACTTACTACAAAGACTTGAACGCTAATCGATTATCGCTCAGATTGGGATCACGTGAAACTTCAGAAGCAGAACTTTCGTCTGACTGGTTGTCTTTACCCGGGACTAAGGTCCAGTCGAGACATTTTTGGTGAGGTTTGAAAAAATCCCGCGTAGCCGCAACATTGTTTCCGTAGCTAGGCGGAACTTTGCTTTAGGTGGGGCTCTTTTTTTTTAGGAATCCTCCCGTTCAAATCAGTGCTACCAGAATCTCGTTTCTCAGAGTAGTGTCTAGCAGGGACAGTAGTCATGTGTGATAGATAACTTATCTGCGACTCCAGACTGTATTAATCAGGTCCTAAGCAGCAAGTTAACAGAACAGAACAAAAGTCAGCAAATGATACAGTAATAAAGCTTCTTCTATTAATAAATCTATAAGGTATTCACCCCACTCCTTTCTGCATACCTTCGTGGTGTAATGGTAGCACAATCGGCGCGTTTTCGAGAGGTCCGGGTTCGAGTCACCGGGAGGGTATTGCACCTGAAGCATGTTTCCTGCTTCAAAATAACCTAATGGTTCTACAAACCTACATGGTCAGCAATTGTATATTCTATCTTATTAAGTAACCTTCCCTTCTAACCACAAACTGGATTTTAAATCGTGTTTCTGTGTGAGGTATACTGCGTCTGTGCTACTCCCTTCCTATCTCCACATAAATTTCCAAATGTAAATATGGAATACTTTACGATTAATATAAACAGGAAGAAATCGAGGCAGATATGAAACATCGTATAAGTGTATAAGACATATGTATGTGAAACATACAGCCGTGTATCATTACATTTTAAAAGTAAGTGATTTTAATTTCATGAATGACGGGTCATTTCAAATACAAGAATGTCCTATCACAGAACTGCTGCGAAAGATGCCGAGAAGCATATTTAAAAAATAACTTTAATATAGACGATTGAACGCGGCAGAAAAACATGTTTATGGGAATTGGAAAATGATCATTTTCATCAAACAAATGTCAAAGCAAAGCGAAATGTATATCTCCATTTCCGGAATTTATGAGTGTAAATACAGAAAGAACTCTTTTAGCAGTAAAATCTATAATAGTTATAATGCGCCTTAAAAGTACTGCTTAATTCAAAACAAATCAAAGCTTTCAAACAAATAAGTGAACGCAAAAATGCACTAGAAATGGGGACTACCAAAGAGAATTATTCCTTAAGTAGCCAGTAGTTTTCAGAACATAAATAACTGTCAACTTTGAACACCATCTGTCTCAGGCGACATCCTCTATATAAGACTAAAACTGTCTAAAACGAAGATGGGTCGTCTTAAGGTCTTATCATACATTCAAAACATTTCGGAAAAACAACTCTTTAGAACAATTTTTCTGTTTTCTCACAAGTTATGAAACAGCCACTCACTGAGAATCGTTTTGGGGTTACCATTGTAACGGAAACTAGTTCGCCAATACAAATGATGATCGATGATGTGGGATTCGATGGTGATAACTGATCGGTTATTAAAAATGAACAACTTACAATTTTTTGAGAAAGAAAGGAAAAAATCGTGGATCATCCTTTCAATGGTAAAGCATGTAGAAAAATTGTTTGAAACAGTTGTTCGTCTGAAATAAATGGATGTGTGATACCAGCCTTAGTAGTTTATGTGCAAAGAATATACGCAATTCTCCCATGAATACTCTTCCGAAATAGCAAATAACACGTTATGCTAGCGTTGGAAAATCTTGGTTCGCATCCAGGCGAAACTTTAGTGATTGTTTGTGTTTCCAGCTCCAAGAAAAACATAACGTCTCAACAAACGTAATAGTATTTTTCAGTAAAAAAGAAAAACATAAAACAAACTATTATTTGTTTTCATGATTATATTATTTATACGTTAGAAACATCCTTAATGAAGTCCGTCTCGAAATATGGAATGTTACACTATGCTACCATTTATTCACCAGTTTGAAAAGTGTTACTACATCATAAAAATGTTACACAACCCATACTAATGGTTGTATGGCTTGGGGACACAACGATAGTGAAATGGACATGGGGGCTCAAGTGATTGAAAAACTACAGGTCACTGATAACCAATAACACTGACGCTTACCAGCTGTGAGCGCCGCCCAGCCGTTGTAATGTTTAGTAACGTTGACTGCCGTATCGATGGTCACGGGTTAGAATCCCGAAAAGGTATGGATGTTTGTAAGTGTACAGAACCTGTGCAGCAAGGGAGCACTCAAAATACATGGCGAGCTGAAATTTCTCTCGAGAAGGTGGTAGGAAATGAGGGATGGGAGACCCTCTGACCGTCTTCCACCCCCCCCCCGCCGAGTGTTCTTCAAACCTGGGGTGAAACTGCACAGTTAGTACGGTGAGACTGTCCCTGTACGACTGATGGTCAAATTTTGGTGTCCTGCCCATTTCTTTTGTTGTTATTATTATTTACTGACTTTCTGATGAAAGTAGAGTATGCCCACGAATTATTATTGTGGCAAAGAGTACAAGACTGTATCTGTCATTGGAAAGAAAGCGCTTTGAGCACCATACAGGTGATAGTCCTGCTTTATGCTCAGTTTCGCTCCAAATATATCGACTCGCCGCATATTGAGTGCCAGCATGCCACACAGATATTTACAAACATCCACGCCTTCTCCGGGATTCGAACCCGGGCCTTTCTATACGGTAGTCAGGATCGCTCAACACTTTCCAGTTTGGACTACTTCTTCCACTTTTACCTGTATCTATAGCAGTGAGTTATGGGTAGACCAGTTGCTTTGATCAGCACTGATATGAGACCTCCAGGCTAATTTTATTTTAATAATCACTTTATCTTAGGTGACGAAGTCACGCAATCAGGTTCCTGAAACACTTGCCTATCCTGTATATAATGTATATATCCCTATACTTGTGTGCATAACTTATTTATTTGCATAGCATAACTTAATAAACATAATAACATAATAAAGTCCAAAAAATCGTGAGAGTGCTAAATCAAATATTGAAGACTCGATAAATAGTAAAAATGGCAAGTAATTTCGTGATGCAATTATAGCGATAAGTAGTAGTAGATGAATAAGCAATTTAGTGCTGATTAAGTAGGAAATGTAGCAATTTTGCTATTAAAGCGGGCATAACTGGTTCTTGAAATAGTAGAATGGTAGCTGCACCGAAATGCTGTAGAATAAATTCAATTCGGCGTCGGAGAGTGTTAGTTAACTTCTGCTTAGCTGGAGCGAATAATTAATTTATAATTACTGCATCGCCCTATACCAGTGACTGTTAACCCACAAATAATGAGGGTCAAAAAATAATATTCCTGACAATAGCAGGTATCCTTTCGCTTTATTTAGCAATAGAAAACGTCGTTAGAAGTGTCTTAAAAATTTCTGTACTGTTACCAAATATTAATTTACAGACGCAATTTTCCACATTATTGTCTTTTCTCTTCCTACACGGCGCTGTATCTTCAAAATGCTTTCATCATTGATATCATTGAGTAAGTGAATTTCGTGATCAATTTTCTAAACTTTATTAAGATATAAAATGCTGTTTTCTTGAATGAATTATATATACGGTTCAGTACCATCTTGCGTCGTACCTTCCAGAATTTATGTAATGCTTATACATAAGAATCGAAAACTGTTTTGAAGCCATATGAACAGTCATTGCAAAAACTATTTGCAAAAAGGCCGAAAGAAACTACATGCAATAAGTACAGGCAGGTCTAATTCTCTTAACTTTCCTGTAACTTTTTTTTTTTTTTTCATTTTGAGTATTTTTTTGTACGGCGGTTTCTTTTCAATTTATGTTTGGCAATGTTTTCTTTTTCACGAAGGCCGAGAAGGGATAAGGTTAGACCTCTTCTCCCGCCCCTCTTTAAACACTCTTTCTTAGAACTTCAAGAATTTCCTAAAATGGATCCGAATCTCGGTAAATAATTTTTTCTTACAGATTCAACGTTTTCCCAAATCTTGGAAAATGAAAGAAAACGCAAGAATTTTCTGAGAACAATAATTATTTACCTCAGAATTAGAGCGAACGTATAAATAGAGTCACGCAGATGGATAACGCCGAGGACGAACGGACAGATAGCGACATCACACGGGACGTTTAAGGTCCAACGATCTTCATACTTTCGGGATTACGTTATCGTTCTGTAACATAAGCTGCCATCAAATGGCGTCACTCGAACCGGTACCGGGCGCGGGTGCATTCGAAACTGCAGAATTCGATGATGACCAAGCGCTACCCGAAGTGGAGGATTGTGTTTCTGAGGCCCGCCGCCGCGGCGCCCACCTGGCAAACAAAACCTATCTACCTTTTGTGCTGTTATTGTCCTCCTATCTTTTGCTGTTTTTCCGCTCTTGCCTCTTATGGGAATGGCAGCACCAATTTTTATTTTTATCACATTTTCCGATCGGACATTCTTTTTTTCACGGCTCGATAAAGACGGTGAATGAAAGGGAAAAAAAAAACAGTTTCCTTTTGGCGTAAAATATAAAAATGTAATAAAATACGTCCTAGGTGGCATGCAAACGACTATTCTGTGCTCAAGAAGGCACTAAAAATATCTTTTCTTACTAAAAATTCTCTCGCAAATTTTTATAAAAATAATAATTTAAATACATTACAGAAATTGTGGAAAACCAAATGACTGAGTGCAGGTACACAATATATAGCGTTACAAACTTGTTTTATTTACTACAACGTTAGTACTAATTTTTGTACAGGAAACAACAGAATGAGCAGCTATTCCGTCTGAAAGCTTTCAGCGTTTTCTGCGCATTTAGCGGCTTTTATTTTAAAATAAATAAATAAATAAATAAAATAAAAATCTGAAAGCAAATTTTATATAAAAAAAATTTTATAAATATAAAAAAACAATTTTTTTTTTTTTTTTTTTTTTTTTTTTTCATTTAACAGGCACATACACGTTTCGACAGCATTTGGGGGTGCCGCCACATTTTGTTAAAATACTTAAAAACAGCATATCTTCGGAAATTCTAATTTCCGATAGACAGTCTCGCAAGCTGTGGATAAAAATTATTTATTCCCTACACTGCTGCCACTGCAAACTTTCAAATTTATGAGTTTTTGTAAACAAAAATTTGTAAAAATTTTTACAAAATAGGAAACAGACAATTAAACTAATTCCAAATTCAAGCTTCCAGGTGCGCATGTTCGGGTGGAGGACCACGTTATTCAAAATTTGACGACGCTAGGTATACTCGTTTTTTCACAATGCGAGAAACTTATATACGTTTGTGTAGATTCTTCATTATTTAGTTTCCTTAAACATAATACAGGGCGATAATATTCGGTGGCAACAATTTGAAAAGTGGTTCAGGCATTTAGTGATTCAATGGAAAATGCCGTTTAGAGACAATAGCCCTTACGCCCATTTGGGCTAAATATTTTCTTTGGATACTAAAATTTACATATAGTGGTGATATAAATGTTAAAGAGAATTTTTTACGCTTTTACAAAGAATATTAAATTGTACAGCGATTTTTCTATGAAGTATAAAATTTTGTTACAGGTATAATGTAGAAACTAAATAATAAATGAACAATAAAATAATATTACAAAAGTAATAATATTACAAAAGTAAAACTATTGTCATTAAGATTACAAGTCACTTTTTGTGACTGCTACAATCAAAATATACATTAATAACATTAATTGCTAAAAATTATAAATAAAAGTGAGACTTATACTGCTTTGAGATTGTCGCTGATTATAATAAGATAATTCATTAGACTCTGAAGCTTCTGGCGAAGACATTTACTCCTGCGAATCTGATGAAACCATTCACGAGCACTGTTTGGTGCCATACGGCCGAAAATGTAGATCTTATCTTCATATGTCATTTGACACTGAAACAAATAGTCGTCTAATGTACCTGGCAAGCCATAAATGAAAGTGTTTGTGT
The DNA here is from genome assembly GCF_044657685.1 of Stegodyphus dumicola. Lineage (NCBI taxonomy): Eukaryota > Metazoa > Arthropoda > Arachnida > Araneae > Eresidae > Stegodyphus > Stegodyphus dumicola. The sequence goes on along the minus strand of NC_140773.1, from coordinate 221,110,452 downwards.
TATGTAGACTAAAATGGAATAATTTAGATGAACATATATTTTTATGGAATAGTTACTGGAAGAATAAATAGCATTTACCTTTTTACCCATCATCTCACGTAAATTAGTTTCTACAAATTTTTATAAAAATTTTTACATTATAAAGACTACATTCTACATTATACAGACATGTATTTTAAATATATTTATCATTTGGTTGCAGGACAACAAGAGCCAACAAAAATTATATGCATCAACGTTGCCTACTTTTACTTAAATTACATGTTTTCTTCTTACTATTTTCAATAGCTTTAAGATATTATTTTCAATAAAGTTTTAAGTAAACATTAGTCTTAATGTGTCTCTATGAACAGTTTTTATTACAGAAATTTTGTTTCGGTTTTTAAAGCAATGAAGAACCGTTTATGCTCTTTTTTTATTCGTATACAATTTTATCCGTATCCCGAATCATTCTTTTTCTTGTTAACAGTAAAACTGCTGTTGTTGCCAATGCTCACTTCTCTGACCTATAGTCAGCCCAAGCCCTCGAAATTCATCTGGCCAAGGAGCACAAGTTTACGCCTGCCGTTGGCAACAGCCTTAAGCACCTTTCAGATGACAGTGCGATTTAGCTCAGTTACTACACTTCCAATTCTGATGGACAGCACCCCCGGGGGAGTGGGTACAAGGGTCTCGCATCCCTCTTCCACCAACCTCTCGAAAGGACTTTCGGCTTCCACATATTTAGAGTGCACCCATGCCACACGGACACTATACATTTACAAACATCCATGCCTTCTCCGGGATGCGAACCCGGGTCCTTCGGCACGGCATTTACCGTCGCTAACCACTATACCAGTTGGGTGGCTTGATAGTCAAATATTTCAGTTATATAACACATATCTTCGGTTTTTATATCCTAGTTTAGAAAAGTCTAGAATTGTGTATTAGGATTCGAGACGGGGAAATCTGGGATATCTCAGATTGGACAGGCATCCAAATCCGGTTGGTGGAAAGAAGAAAGTCGCTTACAGGATTAGAATAGAGTGAAAGAAAACAGATTCTATTGAGCACGTCTGTATGCTGAAGAGAAGCACTTTATTCCTGTGTTATTTGGTGACCACTTTTTGAGTAGGTTACTTTTTTTTTCCGTGACAAAACGAAAAGCACATCAAGTGACACTTGAAGATTTCTCTTCATGAAAACTGAAATCTACAGAGGGTGTTCACACATTTTTGTAAAGAATTTGCAAAGATTTATTTATAAACACAACTTAGAATTTTATTTTCTAATATTTTCAACCTGACAGCCCCTTTGTTGAACTATTATATTACATCTTGATTTCCAAGATAAAAGTCCTTTTCTTTAAAACATCAAGTTTGATTTTATTTCACTCCTCCTTCACAACCTTCCCGAGTATCCGATGTTTTGAGATAAAGAGCCTGTTTTAAAAGTCCAAATGCACGGTAATCCACAGGAGGCACATCAGCGGACTCGGTTGAGATGGTGTTAAAAGGAATAGCTTCAATTCCGGATTCAATTTTCATTTTTTTTTTTTTTTTTTTAAATGAAGCAGTAGACTTAGAGGTATGGCTCGGAGCCTTAATACTGATTGTACCTAACATAGTGAAGATTGTTTGGATAAAGCGATGCAAACTTCTTCTTTGAAAATAGGTGTTAAAACATATTTCTGATAGTAATCCGAATTAATTTCGACTTTTTTTCTACCTTCCTTATTTCCAGTTTTCCGTTATAAAAGAATCCAGTAATAACCGTAAAACCTTTAGAAAATCTTTCCTTGTTTTCTCTGAACCAGTCTTTTTCTCCGCTTTTTTGGTAGTAAATTGATTTTTTTTGTATTGCAATCAGATAAGTATATCCAAGCCTCATCATTTGTAACTATATATTTCCATTTTTCATCTGCCAAATAATTTTCATACGGCAATCTGCACATGGTCTTACGCCGGGAAACATTTTTTGCCATTTTTACGCGATGAATATCGTGTTTTTTTGTTTTGATAAACTTTAAATCGGATATTATATTTTTTTCACAGTTCCTACAGAAATATCTAAAGATTTTTCAATAGCTCTTTGGGGGGCTGGATTTTTCTTTAAAACATGAGATAGCGAGATTTAATAAGAGCTTTACGTACCTTTGTTGGGTATCCTAGGCCTTTTTCCCAGGCAGATGTAAAATTTGACGTTTCGTTCCTTTCATATTAATTATGTCACTTATTTTACGTGTAGAAATATTAAAACCATGCTTTTAATGTCTTTTTTAAATCACTGATTAAGAGTATTTCTCTTCGGACAGCGCAAAATCGTAGCCTTCGATCCATCGTTTATTTTTCAGCGACATTTTACAGAAAAAGAAGATTTGGTTTAATCCTAGTATCCGGTGCATACGGGATTTGGTTACTTTTGGCGACTTTATGATGAGCAGTAAAAACGAGACATATACGATGAGTAGTAAACGGGTCATTTAAAGAATATATATAGTTATACATAGTATATACTATGCATGTAGTGATAGTATATAGTGTATAGTATATACATAGACGATTTTGGGTCATTTTTGGTGTTGGCGATAATTTTCAAAGTCGAGACAAGTGTGCACCGTATACTAGGATTTTACCGAAGATTTTTAATGCTGCAGATGATAATTAAACCTTATTTCAATTTGATGCCAGTCACGTTTGTATTTTAAAATCATTATTTAAATTCAATTATTAAAAATCAAAATTGTTACAAAAATGTGTGAACACCCTTTTTATATGTGTGATAAAAGCTTCTACGAAAAATGCGTTCTTTGTTCAACATGATCAACTGAAATTAATATATGGTGTTTTCATTTTTTTACATTATTTATTTATTAACGTGCTTCACCTTTTGGCGCTACGTGGAAAGGGAGATGGATGCTTCATAATGGGCTATTTAAAGGAAAATGGCTCGTATCCACGTTACACATGGGGATAACCATGAAAACGCCCATGCAGACAGCCCGTTCGCCGGGACTCTAACCCCGGATTGAACTACCAATGTTGGCGGTTTTTACCGCTCGGCCGATGGTGGGTACCATTTTTTATATTAAATATGGTAGAGTTTCGAAGTCTTAGGATTTTAAAAATAAAATATTCTTAACTTTTTAAAAATATAATTAGCATTTCAGACACATTGAAAAAAGGACGCTAAAATTAAATTTGAATACCAGTAGCCATACAGTAGTAGTACAACAGTAATATTAAACATTCTGCAGCTAAAATGTTCTTAAAATTTATCGACGATATTCTTAAAATGAAGTTTCGATTATGTGTCTTTCAAGAAATCGAAATGTACCTATACGACTTTTACACGAATAATTTAAAAAAAAAAAATTATTTTCACAAGAGCCCTCGAAAGACGTATAAAGGATGCTTTCAAACACAATGAATGAAAACTCTCGTAGCGGCACTTTCATGCGACGTTTTTATCTGAAAATATAGTATCCTCAGAATATAAATAAAGATAATGAGTACTACCTCTCTACGACGGCCACCTCCACAAAATATAAACTGACTTCAAAACCATCCGTGCTCAGTCCCTTTCAGAGCTTTCAGTAAATGTATTGGTAGAATTTTGTACTTTTATTTTAAATCGCCCAAACGGTATATTGGTTAGCGTACCGAAAAACCTGTGTTCAAATCCCGGAAACGGCACAGATATTTGTAAATGTCGCTGTGCGGGATAGGGGCACTCTATATATGCGGGGAGCCGAAAGTCCTCTCAAGAGGTTGATGGTAAGGGAAGATGTCCTCTCAAGAGGTTGAAGGTAAGAGAAGATGGTGAGGACCCAAGCCCCCCCCCTATGGTGTTCTCCATCAAAATTCGGGGGCGGAACTGAGAGACATTGCACTGTCACCTGCATTGTGCTCAACGCTCTTGCCAAAGAAAGGTGCAATCTTGCACTCCTTGACATTACGAATTGCCACCATGAATTCGTGAGTAAAAGTTTACAACCGGATGCCCCTTGTTTTTTGGCGATTCTTTTTTGACGCCAAGATCGGCTCCAGAAACGCAAATTTTAAGATGGCCGCTACGCAAAACCAAAATAAGAAGTCAAAGAATTGCACAAACATTGCACAAAATAGGCATTGCGCACCGCCTTAAATTTGTCCATATACATATCAATCTATTTTCGTTTAAAAAAAATCAGGAAGTTAAAACAAAGTTGAAACTATCATGGCAACCAGAAATGAGGTTTCATCGCCAAAATTTAAAAAAAAATTGTCGCTAAAGGGGCAACCAATTCTACACTGGAGCCAATTCGTGAATTACTGATGTTACTATCAGACAAGTGAGATAAGTCACAGCAACAAATCTGCAATGTTTAAAAAAAAAATTTAAAAAAAGGGTCGATACTTCTTAACTAATAGTCATTTTATTCATTATCCAATTCCTCTTCTGGAACTTAACGCATAAACGACCGACTGATTAGTTAATTCTCTGAGCTAATAAAAGCTGATTAAAATTTTTATTTTTGCGAGGAGACATTTTACAACATTGGTATTTAAAAAAATTTTTAATATTTTAATTATAATCTCTTTTTTAAGGTGTTAAAGTTTAATCTCAAGTTTTTAGGTTGCTAGCTAATTTTATTTCTTATATCCTCGTAAATATTAAATATTTAAAAAATCCTTACTAAATTTTACATACGGGAAATTTTAAAGGTATATAATTATTCATGACGACTGCATTATAATAGCGTCTGCTAATTTATAAGCGAAACAAAAATTATTATTAATTTATCCAACATACTTAAGTTTTGACACCATAATGTAATAATCACAGTCTATATCACATAAGATACATTAAGTTATAAAAAATATATTCCAGTTAATCATTAAGTACATCATACGTAATGTAAACATGTTTTCACTGAAGATTATTAATTACCAAAAGGAAACAGGTCGGGAGGCATTAAAAGCGGTAAAAGACGTTAGGGCTGCAAAATACTACAATTTAAAATGTTACGTTAAATCCTATTTGCATCATAGCAAAATACATCGCAATCATATGTAAAACTTTGTAGTATAATCGATGCCGTTATAAATATACATAGTTATACTATAGTGTTTGACTCATAGCATTATTTAAATTCGTTTCAAATGTTTCTCATTTCACAGAAGCCCGCGAAAATTTTTGAATTTTAAAGAAGGATTATTATAGAGAAGACCAACGAAATAAACACTTACCTTGGTCGCCATCTAATTGAAACTCATTACTAGCAAATAAAAAAAAAGAATTCCACAAATCCTCTCTCCACACTAAAAAAGGAGTCAAAACATCCCTTCGCACTCGAACTGCTCTTGTAACAAGTGGCCGCGTGAGTACCGCATCTGAATCCACAGAACTTCTTGGCTAAAACTGTCACCGGCTTGGCGAGCCGCAGCTCCGGTGAGAAAGAGACAATTACGCCAATCTTTTAGGTTGTTTGTGCTTCGTAAACTTTCTAGGGTTTCCATACGAAATGTTTCTCGCTTCCTTGGCAAACTCGTGTATTTAATGTGCAGTTTTTCCTTTTTCCAGCTGTGGATCAGCGTGTTTGCTGCTCGGATAAAGGACTTCATGAGAGTTCTGATATATTTAGACTCTAAAAAGTCTTCTGCGCGATCTTTGAAAAATGTTTGTTCTTAATGTCCAGTCTAATTATATATATATAATGAAAAATAAAATTAAAAAAATTTTTTAATTCATTTCATATTCACTTTGGAATGAACCATATGCAAAAACCAGGAACCCAGAAGCAGAGTAGCAAATTAAAAGAAATGGGAGGGCTGGAAAATGATACCAAAACAAAAAATGAAAGATAAGGAGTGCAAAAAATTACAAAATTATAACGTCAAAAACGCAGACAACTTCAAAATGATTACGAAATAATAGACAAATTTTAATTTTTTTGGTCGGGGGCGAACAGATCAAGTGCAAAACGAAAAGCTGCAAAAACAAATAATCCGAAACTTGAAAAAAAAAAAAAAAAAAAAACTGTATGCAAATGTTTAATCCAACATTTCAGAAACAAAACTATATGCAAATTTTGAAAACGTTCAAGCCGGATAAAAAATAAATCATACGCAAACAAAAAGCTTAAAAATCTAATTTCCCCCACTCGCCAGTTTGAGTGGGCTGTGTCCAAAAACGTGTAAAACAGATGTAATCAAGCTTATGAAAAAATAAATGAAATAAATGAATATTTGATCAAAAAAATATAAAATAAAAATAAAAAATTAGAACTACTAGTTAATTCTTAAAATCTGTAACATTAGAGGAACAAAAGTTTTGAAATGAAAAACTATATTGAAATTAAATAAATCTGATGTGGACCCCCACATGACTTGTAGGGCGTATTAAATTACACACATTTTTTGCTGCATTTCATTTAAATTTATTCCCTCGAATATCATTAGAGGTGTTTTTCTCATTCAATCTTCTCCCTTCGCGGTAAAGCAAAAATACAGAAAAACTCGAAGCATATTCATTAAAAGTTGTCAAACACAGAAAAACCTAAAACTCCAAATATCGTTTATAGAATATTTTCTCCTTCCTTTCTGCATACCTTCGGGATGTAACGGTTAGCGGAGTCCCAGCGAGGGCAGTGCACATTTTTCACATCTCCTGCTTCAAAAAACCTGATGACTCTATTAACGGCGCCCGAACTAAAAGGTGGTGGATGATGATCCTTCACCACCAGGATTTGGCGTTTGGAACTCTAAATCCCCAGTCGCCTTTAAAAGGGGTATTTTCTCCCTCCTTTTATGCATGTTTTCGTGTTGTAGCGGTAGCACATTTGGCGCATATTCTAGAGATCCAGGTTCGAATTCCGGCGACGGCATTGCACATTTTTCATGTCTTCTGCTTATAAAAAAAGACCTAACAACTCTGCAAGTTTTTTATAAAAAATTTGTAATTAAAATTAAAGTTTCTAAACCAAAATAAGTAATTAAGCTAGCGGAAAGGAAGACAAAATTTCCGATGCACAAAACTGAAAGTTAACCGTTGATCCCACTGTGCAAAAAGACACTGAAATTCACCAACTGACTTAATTCACTGTTCTACTAAGAGTTCAAATGCAAACAAATGTTGACTTTATTGAACCTAGTGCCACTTTTAAACTGTTGATAATTCTAAATGTGTTGGATGTAGATTAACTTAAGGCATAAGAACCTTATACGGAACATAAGAACAACAAACTTCAATCACTTTTAAAGCAAAAAAATGCGCAATTTACTGACATATAAGAATATAAAAACTGAGCTCCCCGAGATGGGTGAGTTAGTGTCATCTGGTATATATGTAATAATAGCAAGAAAAAAGGTGGAGCAGCGTCGATGCGTAATAGCTATATAGGATAGATCGTAGTTCCATATTGAAGAAAAGGAATTCTGTTTGCTTAGTATGCTAATATGTTGACTTCGTAATATTTAAAAAAAACTTGGCAGTCGAGGCAGTTTTAATTCCACTTTTATTTGTAATTGACATTTGTGGCCACAGTTCACTTGGTGCTCTAGTCGTGTCTATTCAAGGAAACTTACAGTTTTTGATATTATTCCGATAGGAAGCGAGCCCAGCGAAATTGCGCATGAGCACTGCACGGACAGAAGCTAAAGTGCGTAGTTTTTCAATATGGAAGCACACGAAGAGAAAGATTTTGGTTTGAGTTAAAAGTTTCAGTTCCCAATTATTACTGCGGCAGGCCACGCAAAATGAAATGATCTAGAAATGACGCAATCCAGAGAAATTATTACAATTTTTAGAACAGAAAGGAAGAATTAAAGATTTTAAATTAGTTTAAATTATAATTTTGATTCACATATTTTTTTTTATCTTACATATATATATAATTTTGGTGCCACCGATTGCAGCCAAAAAGGAAAGCGCATAACTAAATGTTATAGCAGTCCCTTAAACAAAATTTCAATATTCTGAGGCCTACACGTTTTTCAGTTATGCGAGATGCATGCATACGTAAGTACAGACCTCACGGGGGAAGAAAAAACTCTTCAGAACCCATTTTAAATCCATTTTACAATCCGTTTTGGGAAAAAGAATCCTTTATTCTGATTATTAAAATAATTAGAAAAACTTAAATATATTTTTGATGTAGTTTTGGCGGAAGACGGAACCAGTTTCCATTTTAGTCATGGCCGAGATAACTTTGAAGAGATTCCTATGAGTGTAAAATCAACACCCTTATTAAAGAGGCAAGGAAAATCGGCACTAGTGTTAGAAGTAACAAACACTTGTTGCCAGCTAATTTAAGATAGCAACTTCTTGATACACTTGGTGCAATCCGGCGGCTTGCACTGGGGTGGGGACCGTCTCCCTCGCTCCCTCTCCAAATGATAGAATCCAGCACTGACACGGACAGTCTTCAATTGTCCCAGCAAGAGCACCATCGCTGTCAAGGCACCCACAATGCACCCAATAGTACGGGAGCAGCACAGGGGCTTGATATCCTTCATCGGCCATGCACTGGGGCACATCCACGTAGTAAAGCTGAGCAGATACCTACATATGCAGAGATTCTGCATAAAGATACCCAGCACACATTGAAGGGCATGCCAACTCTTCTAATTTCTCCCAAGAGCACTGAGCATGCAATCAATATACAAAGGAGTTAGAAAAACATGCCTCACCAACGGACATGCGCACAACTTTACGAAGCATCCAAAAACTCAACAAAGGTGGAGTTGCAGTGCGCTGCAACACCAAAGAAGACGTCCACAAGTTAAATGAGGTCCTGGACGCAATGAAGGCATTATGGAAAATTTTAGTACTTCAGTTCCTCAGAAGACATCCCCGAAGTGCTCCATAAACAACATCAATGGGGGTCGGCAGAGGAGGTAACAGAACTAGTGACAAAGAATTTCAATCTCTCCGACAAAGATTTAAAGTCTCCTTCAGACTAAGTGATCAACGAAATAAAGCATCAAAATGGGTGCCTGACTGCACACCGGAAGCCTTCAGAACAATGATGGACAGGTTACAGGTTGTAAGGATCTTAAGTTTTACTAACGTTTATTTTATGTTAAATCTTTACTATCACTTCTTATTTTCTACTTCCGGCCAGAATTAAAAGCTTTAACTTATTTATGCGAATTTGTCTTGCTAACGCCAAGTACTTAAGTTATGGCTTTTTGCCAAGCAAGAGAGAAAGGAAGGAGTTACTAGAAGCAGGCCGCTTGCCATAGTAGTTTTACTCGGTTACTGGTTGCCTTCAAGGCCAGAGGTTTAATCCTCTTGATAATTTTAAACGTATCGTAGTGCTAGCAGTTCTCTGTACTACATACGGATTTTTGTTAATATACAGCAAATCTTGGAGTTAGGCACTTGTTTGATTAATCCAAAGTTAGTTTAGTTAGAGTTTAGTTAATATTTTTATATTCTTACGTTCAGACCACAAGTGGTTGGTCTCTGTATTCCGAAGTTCCGGAAATTCATTGTAAAGAGAGAAAAATAAAGGGTTTCGTATACCCTTCCTGCGTGTATTGTCTACTTCCCCAAATTTATTGAACATAGCTTTAGTAAGCTCCCTGTTCCGAGTCAGGACAGTTAATGTTTCCAAAGCAAGTAAAGAGGAATACAGAACCTGATAGTGGCGCCCAACGAAGAAGCATAACCATGGCCGAGTTTCAAGAAGAACATGTGCTGCCTGCAGAAGCGGCTCAGAATCCAGAAATGCCAGCTGCCGCCCTGGAAGGATTTGGTTACATCGTCCAGACCATGCGCGCATCGATGAAACCAGAAGCAACATTTAATGGAAACTCACCGGTAACCACTTTTTTGAAAAAATTGGATGACCACTTTATGCTGTATCCAGTCCATGAGTTCCAGAAAGTCACCTTAGCTGCCAGCGCTTTGAGGGGCCAAGCGTTTAATTGGTTCAAATGTATAGGCAGAAACCTCTTGGGTCAAGCGGGAAGTCCCACCTATACTTACGAAAATTTTAAGACTGCCTTAATAAAAGCCTTCCCTGTCGTAAGAAATCGTTCAAAATTAGAAGCAGAACTCTTCAGCATATACCAGCAACGAATTGAAAATCTCTTAAGTTTTATTTTTAAAAAAATTCACGTCTTTAAACTCTTGTATGGAAGCCGTCCGGATCCTGAGATAATCCAAGTGATTTTGCGGAGGTTACTTCCCCAAGTACAAGACTTTATTGAATTAAGAAATCCGACTACACTGGAAAAGTTATTTGAGCTAGAAATCCAGTTTGAAAGTAGAAGAACGGCGGACATTGAAAGAAGACGCCAGTATGAGCAACGAAGCCAATTTGGTGCGCCAAGACCACAGCAAAGTCAAGAATACGGCTACGGAAGCAAAGCGAATCAGTGGTCAAGGAAACCCGAGTATACAAAAACAACCGGCGAACGTCGACAGTTCAATAGTAAGCCACAAAAAAAGTCTGAAGGCCAGTGGAAAAAGAAGGAAGGCATGGAAAGGAAGAAACAAGATTTAAACTAAAACGGATTTCTGCTGACGGGAGGGTGCGGAAATCCGAAGGCCAAGAAAACCCCTCTTCCTTCAAATTAAATACAGTGATGATGAAAAATTTGACTCTTCCAAAGATTGAAGTGTTGGTGAATAACATCCCAGCCACCGCACTCCTGGATACAAGCGCGCAGTGTTCCTGTGTGGCAGAAAATTTTTTTAGGAAGTATTTCGGTAAATACCGCATATATAATTCGGATAATACGACAGTGTTAGCTGCGCAGGGAGAAAGATGCAAGTGCATAGGTAAATTACCGTTATACATTCGTATCAAGGACGAGCAAGTAAAGATTATGTTTTTTATCGTAAAGAATTTGCAAGCACATGTCATCTTAGGGACAGATTTTCTTTCAGAGGCAGAAGCAACGCTGGATTGTAACGAAGCGTCCTTTAAGCTGACGATGAAACCAGTTCGAGAAGAAAAAACACAACCACCAACGTTAAACCTCGACCACCTGCCTAAGGAAGAGCAACAAAAAATTCGACAAGTGGTAAGTGAATTTGCTTCGTTATTTAGTGATATTCCCGGATTTACTCAAGTTACTAACCATAGTATCGAAACCCGAGATTCACTGCCAGTTCGACACAAACCATACCGATATGATAAGAATAAAGAAAAAATTATAGAGTGGCACATTCGAGATATGTTACGTAAAAAGATCATATAACGCCCATCTCAAGTAGTTATGCTAGCCCGGTTGTGTTATGTAAGAAAAATAATGACTATCCGGTAACACATCCAAAAAGGTGGCGTTTCGCAATTGACTATCGTAAATTAAACTCCATGACTAAATATCCGGTATATCCGTTACCTATTATCGAAGAAATTCTAAGGAACATAACTTCTACCAAATACATGACTACTTTAGACTTAACGACTGGTTATTTTCAAATAGGGGTTCGACCGGAAGATGTGCCTAAGACTGGTTTTATAATCAAGTCTGGCACTTATGCATTTCTGCGTATGCCATTTGGCCTTTCATGGGCACCGGCAACATTTCAGCGATGTATGGACATTGTGCTAAGGCCTGTTCTTGGAAAGTCCACATTTATCTATTTAGACGATATCATTATTAGTAGTGATAATCTGGAACAACATGTACAGGATTTAAGACAGGTATTTTCTTTATTAAATGAGGCCGGTCTAAAAGTTAATGTCGAAAAGTGTAAATTTGCAGCCCCTGAATTAAAATATTTAGGTTACAAAATATCTCAGAAAGGAATCGAGACAGACGAATGAAAAATAATCGCTGTGCAAAAGTATCCGCCGCCAAATACGGCGAAGAAGCTCTCTTCTTTTCTAGGACTTTGTTCATATTATAGGTCCTTTATAAAAGATTTTGCAGCTATTGCTGAACCATTGTTAAAATTAAAAAGGAAAAAGGCAAGATTCTCGTGGACGGCCGAAGCCAATAGTGCTTTCGAAAAATTAAAGCAAGCATTAACGCAAACCCCTGTTTTGAAATTTCCTGAAAATGATGAGAATTTAGAAATTTCAGCGGATGCTTCGGATTATGCGGCAGGAGCGGTACTTTCGCAAAATCAGCAGCCCGTGGCATTTTTAGTCGAACTTTAAATCAAACACGAAGAAATTATTCCGCGACTGAGAGAGAGGCACTTGCAGTTCTGTTAGCAGTGCAAAAGCTCCGAGTCTATTTTGGAAGAGCGCCAATAACAGTGTATTCTGATCATGCGGCGGTAACTAGATTGTACTCAGGGAAAAACGTATCCCCAAGGTTAATAAGATAGGCACTCAAGTTACAAGAGTATAATCTGGTAATCAAGCACACCCGCGGAAAGGAAAATATCGTAGCAGATGCCCTATCCAGAATAAAAATAGATGAAGAAGGTAATACTGTAAAGGTGGCAATGCTCACAGCAGGTACGATACATGCCCGAGAAACTGTAATAACCGAACAGTGTAAGGATCCTGAATTTAAAAACATTTATGAGTATTTAAAGGATCCTGAAAGGATTTCTAGTGAGAAATGTTTGTAAAAGATTGGCCTCGTGTTATATTCTATAGCTAAAAGTTTTCAACAAGGTCGTTTTAGACCTCAGTTTCAAACTAATTAACTCTGGCGGGAAGTATGTAAGGATCTTAAGTTTTACTAACGTTTATTTTATTTTAAATCTTTACTACCACTTCTTATTTTCTACTTCCGGCCAGAATTAAAAGCTTTAACTTATTTATGGAAATTTGTCTTGCGAACGCCAAGTACTTAAGTTGTGGCTTTTTGCTAAGCAAGAGAGAGAGGAAGGAGTTAGTAGAAGCAGGCCGTTTGCCTTAGCAGTTTTACTCGGTTGCTGGTTGCCTTCAAGGCCAGAGGTTTAATCCTCTTGATAATTTTAAATGTATCGTAGTGTTAACAGTTCTCTGTACTACATACGGCCTTTCTGTTAATATACGGCCAATCTTCAAGTAGACCCTTGTTTATTAATCCAAAGTTAGTTTAGTTAGAATTTAGTTAATATTTTTTTATATTCTTACGTTCAGACCACAAGTGGTTGGTCTCTGTATTCCGAAGTCCGGAAATCATTGTGAAGAGAGAAAAATAAAGGGTTTCGTATACCCTTCCTGTGTATCTTGTCTACTTCCCACATTTATTGAACATAGCTTTAGTAAGCTCCCTGTTCTGAGTCAGGTCATTGAATGCTCCCCAAGCAAGTAAGAAGGAACATTGAACCTGATACGCTTACTGCGGAGGCTATCATGACGTCAAGAATTGCACAGGAAACAGCCCGATTTGCATTAATTACCAACTTGCTAACAACCACTCTTACGATGATCTGGACACAGCACATCCGGCATACGCCCCACACTGTCCTTCCTTCCATCAACAGATCCAAAAGGTAAAAGCACTCACAGACTACGGTTGCTAAGCACCAACTGCTTGCATAGTTTGTCAGCACACACTTAAGTATTAGCTCATCTCAAGACAACAGCGCAAGGCCTTCCTTTATAACTTTTCGTAATATGTCTTCTCCACAGAGAGATCAGAATAGAGACGGGGATATTAACTCTCACAATGAAGAGCATGAGGGAGTAAAATTAGTGCAAATCATTCTGCAGAGGGCACGTGCTGCCATGGCACAGCTCATCCAATTAGCCATGGAAGAAGAAGCTGACTTCTTGTTGATACAGAAACCGTACGTCCAAGCAGGGAAGGTGGCGAATACCGTGGACCACTATCCAACATCAAGATGGTGAAGGAGTCAGAGCCGCGATTGTCTGCTGCAGGTAGAAATGGTCTCCGGTGACGATAGCAACTTCGAAAGACTGTCACCATTGCAGTTGAAGCCGTAGGACTCAGTATTCTCATTACAAGAATCTACATCTCTCCAACATCAGATGTCACAGAAGCTCTGGAGCTTCAACAAAAGCTTCTAAGAGACTTTCCACAAGCTCATCACATCTTGGCTGGCGACTATAACATCCACTCCGAAGCATGGGGTTACCCCAGAAGGGATGAAAGGGGTAGAGAAGTTGCGGATTTCTTAGCCAGTAACGATCTATTATTACACAATGTTCCGAACTGTCTACCGACGTTTGAAACTATTATAGGGAAGGGCTGGTCTGACCTCACAATTACTACGGCAGCCCTGGCACCAAAAATCCAGAATTGGACTGTGCAAGATACCCCTTCAATTCGGATCATAGGTATGTCACCTACAATATCTGTCAGCCATATTCCAGAAATGTCATCAAAAGATATAAAACGTCAAAGAGGAAGCTCCGGCAGTTTATTTATAAAATTGGTCCAACACTGGCACAGGTAGAAGAGGATATAGCTGGCTGCAAAGATATTCTGGAAGCATGTAATATTACTTACAACTTGATAAAGGAAATATAATCCACCTGCGACTGTGTATTTAGACTCAAAACTCCGAAAGTTCTCCATGCGGCAAATTGGTGGACCAAGGACGGACAGCTGATTGAGCAGCCCTCATTGCTTAAAAAACAGGCTGGGGCAGGACCTTTGCCGTGCAGAATAATAGTAGTATCTTTGCCTTGGAATCTGCTGACATTCTTGTGCACTAGTGATACCCACAAAGTCTTCTAGCCACAACCTGTATACATGAAAGCTCTTTCTCACTTTAAAGCATAGTACTACTTCCATTTGTAACAATGCAGATATTAACTCCTATACTAGTCATCGTGCATAATTAGTGTAGCTACTCTATACAATGTGAAATGTGTATTGCAGCATAATAGTAAAGAATAGTTGCAGGGTTCGGAGAGTAGTCTTAGAAAGCCGTCCGGGTGTCTAGCCTTGCTGTCACCTGTCACCAGGTCAGGAAAATGAATATTAACAAGAATAGGATAGTTACTCAGATAGCATAATGATCAGTGACGCTGACTGCCATCCCGATGGGTCTGATTTCGTATCTCATGAAAAGCATGGATGTTTGTAAGCGTGCGGATGTTTGTCTCTGCGGCAAGGGACACTCAAAATACATAGTGAGCCCAAAATTCTCTCGACTAGCTGGTAGTAGGGGAAAGGGAGGGAGTACCTTCGGACCACCCCTGAGTTCAAACTGTTATCTCTACTTTAGCGTTAATATATACGTAAGAAAAATAAGGAATATGTAAAAGATAAAACTTAAATTAGCAGTGTAAATTAATTTCCCTTCTCTATTCTAAAAATAGTAACCTTTTTCTGCACTGCGTCCTTTCCAGATTAATCCATATCATGTGACTCTTACATAATTCTGACCATGTAAATGGAACTCAAGCGGCCAGTAATAACTGTACAGCGATATTAATTATCCAATTAAAATGCATCAAGACTAAATCAGACATCGAGACAAAACTAACTCAGTCTGAATTAAGATTTCATCCTGTACGTAACACACTCACTCGCTACTCTTCGGCCTAGCTGGAGTACCATATGCTGCTTCGTTCTTATTGCAAAGTTATCAAAAATGTAAACCTCTTGAAATAGGCACGAAAAATGTGCTAAGTTGTTTGTATAAGGCATTCTTATTCTTTTGTCAATTTCGGCAGCCATCCCTTTCAGATTTTCGGGTGTTCTCCTTTAAAAAACGAAGTGAAACTGCATAGTTAGAGTAGTGCGATTAAACCTGTATGGCTAAGGTAAATTCGCCTTATACCTGTACCTGCTGGTGTATTCATTCTGCCTTTCCAAGTTATTACATCCCAGCAAATCATCCCAATCTATTACATTTATCTCCAAATTAATTACATATATACATATAAGATATAAGAAAATACGATAGCTGCAAAAATAATTAGCGACCTCAAAATTAACATTCTAGATTCGATGCGCTGCCCTTAAATTCATCTATTCTCCCAAATTCAAGATCCTTCCATGTTATACTTACTCTCCATCCCTACTTAGAAAGGGCAACTAAAACTAAATTAACAGATTTTAAATTACGTCCAAAGGGGCGTTTTTTTAACGTTTTGAGTGTTACCTTTATTTATTAAATATCATGTTCTTTGCACTTAAACCATAAAATTCAGTTCAAGAGCAATATCGCAAAATAATGTTAAATTAAGCATATCTTTAGAATTTCCGATACAAAAACTCACGCGCCGGAGATAAAAATGTTTTTTCTGTATAACGTTGCCATTGCTCGCTTTGAAATCCTTGAGTTTGTTAATCAAAAATTCGTCAAAGTTTTAAAAAATAGGAAATCGATCATAAAACAAATTTCAAATTTCAAATTTGGTTTTCCACATGCTCCTATTCGTTGGAGGATTACGTTATTCAAAATTCGATGACTCTATGTACCGTTGTTTTATCACAATACGAGAAATATACATACATTTATGCAGATTTTTCATTATTTAATTTCTTCAAATATAATGCAGGACTCTAACATTTTGTGGCAACAGTTTGAAAAGTGAACCGACATTTATGAGTCCGACGCAAAATGCCAAAACGAAACTAATAGTCCTTCGGGATTCAAATCCCTTTAGACTAAAAAAACAATGTACACAGAAATTTATCATATTTAATTCTGATTGAGTAAGTGTCTGCCAAACTAATTGGATATGTGTGAAAATAAAGATTGGTGATTTGTCGGAATCCAGTTTCATCATCTTAGTCTCGTCTTGCCACTCTGCCATCACGACTACGCATCAAAATTGTTAAATATATGTAAATAAAATATGTGCGTGTGTGATGAAAATATAAGCGAAGTCATGTAGATGTGATTAAAAAGAAAAAAATTCCTTTATAAGGTATTTCTCCCGCCTTCTTAGCGAGCCCTCGTGGTGTAGTGATCTGGACGCTCAGCGCGTAATTGAGAGGTCCGCGGTTCGATTCCCAGCAAAGACGTTGTTAATTTTTCCCATCGCCTGCTTCCCCCTAAAAAATACTACATACTACAATATAATAAATAAATGTCTCTACAATGGCACCCGAACTAAAAAGGTATTGGATGATGATTCTCCTCACCCAGGATTTGGTGTTTGGGTTCCCTAAAAAACCCCAGTCGCCATTTAAAAGGGGAAGTATATAAGGTATTTCTCCCGCCTTCTTAGCGAGCCTTCGTGGTGTAGTGGTCTGCACGCTCAGCGCGTAATTGAGAGGACCGCGGTTGGATTCTCGGCGAAGGCGTTGCATATATTTTATTTTTTATTAGTAAATTATAGTAATATTCCTTTCAATTTTCGCTAATTAAACATTTTAATAAGCCAGCAGACATAAATTAGCTACACAATATGCACGCCTATTACACAGCTTTTACATTTTTATAACATTCATTGTGGTGAGGAGAGAAACATCGGCAGAGCGCGACTAACAAGAAAAGCAGAAGCAAGTGCGAATTAACAATGAAAGCTTGAGGGAAAAGACAAAAAGTTATGGTTTGCAGTATGTTAGTTTCAGTTTCATTGTAGGGTTTCAACGTATTATTTCACTGTATTGTAATTGAAATTCAATGTACTGCGACTGAACAATATTTAACCTTCAAAATTACCTTTGGCTAAAGCTTTTATATACTAAATCTATGAGTACTATAGTGGAAATACTTGCACACCAACTCATCTCTTAAATTTGAAACGGTTACGGATTTCATGCATTTGGTGTAAAAACTTTATTTTATTCTAATTTTAATTTGACTTTCCTTACCCTCCTGATTTCAGTTTCCTGCTGGAATGTAAATTTTAATGACGTAGTATGCAAATTCTAAGTGTGCGGTACTTAAGCTGCGGTTTAAATAGAAGTTCGTGAGGCGTAGTAGTGGAGGTAGTTCCGAGTTTATGCTGCGGGTTTCTTTTGAATTAGCTTTCTAAGTTGGTATTAGCCACCCTCTTCAGATTATATAGTCTCGGCTTTGATGTGTACAGCCGATTTAGCGGTTTAGATGAATAAGGAGCTAGTCATTTATCCATCCTAATTTATTGTGATTTTACATTTTTATTTTCTGTTCAATTTATTTAGCCACAAGAAATGGTGAATTGTGAGCACCGAGTGAGTGCATCTTGTTACGTTAGTTCAAATGAAAAGGCTATTTAAACCTTCTTCTGTAGTATCTGTTCTTCAAAGACATAGCGAAAATTCGCTACTTTGTCTTCAGTAGAGTCTACAATTTATGTCTCTACACTGGTATCGATGTTTAACAAAAGCAGTGATATCCTACCTGAAATAAGGAGACATATTGTTGCGG
Organism: Stegodyphus dumicola; assembly: GCF_044657685.1. Lineage (NCBI taxonomy): Eukaryota > Metazoa > Arthropoda > Arachnida > Araneae > Eresidae > Stegodyphus > Stegodyphus dumicola. Next base: position 221,092,305 of record NC_140773.1, on the reverse strand, counting down.
CTAATAAAGCTGTTTATGTTGTTGTTGTTACATATGGCTTTATTGGAAAGGTCAATCCAAACATTCCAAACTTATAAAACAGTTCAACACACAAGAACGATGATAAATAATAAAAAAGAACAAACATTTATAAAGTATGAATCAGAATAAATGAATATCGAAACAAAAATTCTGAGCCGCCTTAGCCGTAGCTGTTACTCATTTAGCAGCCAGCACACATGAGGCATGTGTGAACTAAGGATATCACAGACGTGAGTAACATTGGTCCCCATAAAGTTGTTTATGAATGAAAGCATTTAGTATTTAGATCTAGCATTTTATCTGAAAATGGAAAGACATTAATTACTGTACAAAACTGTATTATTGTAAAAGACCCTAATCCGTCCTGCCCTAACTTACGCTACAGACACCTAGACTGTCACCGTGAAGGATGAATGGATCTTTGGTATCTGGAGTAGAGGACGTAACAGCGAATTATACCGAATGTTCAAAAGCCAGATGTTGTTGTTCATTACATTAAAATAGGGCCCACCATCGGCCGAGCGGTAAAGCGTGGCCTTCGAGAACAAGGCCTTACAGCTCAGTGACGTAGAGCGCGTGACGTCAGTACAGAGAGTGCGCCCTTCTTTGGGTTTGAGGGCAGCGTTGGGTCAAAGGCAGGGGGGGGGCCCAAGAGCGATGCGCAGTGCAGGGAGAAAGTTATGCCACATACGCATGACGTCATGTGGGTGACAGCGTTTGTTTACTTTTGCATCAACAGTTTGATTTGATTTCTGTTGTTAATTTGCTATTATACCTAGGCGGAAGTGGCAAATTGTGCTATAGCTTTGTGTCAGAATTATACACGTTAATACGTTATTTGGCGGAAAACACTCTTTACAACCAGATAAAATAACTATTTTTTTAATGAATTTATGTAGTTTTCATACATAACTGTGATGTAATTTTACATTTATTTTTCATTTTACTGCTATTTTACATTTATATTGAAAAATTTCTCATTTTAAATCATTTTTTATCATAATCTTCATTTTGTGTATGAGACTTACATCGTAGTGAGATATTTAAACTCAATGTCATGTTTACCAATACTGAGTACCTGAATGATTAGTTAATAAATTCGCGTACCCAACTTCATTCACATGTTTTGGTTACTTTCTTTACATCCCAAACGTAATTCTATGTATTGAAGCAGCGTCTGGGTTAAGCTTTGCGAACTAAGTAAACTGATACATGCCTCACCGTGAGGAAAGAACAATTTCTCGACCACACTATGATGCAAACATCGAATGAGTGAGTGACATATTTCCTTCAGTGTTATTTAACTGATGCATACAGGTATGTGTGATGTAATTTAATTGATATAACTTACACATGCTTGAACCTGAAGGAAAACAAATCTGTGTATAATGCTAGAATACAAATAGCGAAAGAGTAAGATATTCTGTTTAGTGTTATTTAACTGCTGCATATGTTTTAATTTTGATTCCATATAACTTGTTTTTAATTATAAGAGAAAGAAAAATAATTCAATATTGAACACATATTTCGAGTATAACAAAAGTATTTTAAGAAACAACCTGATAAAAATACATTAGTAATTAAAAATATTTAATTTGTGTACAGGCTGAATTGAAATTAAGATGTGGTGGTGTATTTAATTATGGCAAAGCACACTAGGGTTATCTGCGTAATAGGTGTGATGTCTTCGTGGAGGACTTTCTCAGGGAAACTGGCTCGTATACACGTTACGCATGAGGAAAACCACGAAAACACACATGCAGCCAGCCCGTTCGCGGGATTCGGACCAAACTACCAGTGTTCAGCGACTTTACCGCTCAGCCGCTGGTGGGCCGAAACTAAGATGTATGGCAAGTTTATTATTATTATTATTGTGCGTATATGTGTAAGAAAATGTATTTTAATTGTTCCATTTTTAATGTATGGAAGGAAGAATAGGATGCCAATATCGAAGATTATTTACTATAGCAAATAATCACGTCAGGATAAATGTTATATAGAAATCTTGGCAGTGTAAGGGATTATAAGAGTACTTCTAGATTATACTGAAAATATACGCACTTCTGCTAAAATCTGAAGTGAATCAGTATGAAGTGACTTTTCACTTTTTAAAGAATGCGATAAGTATACTATTTAAATGTATAAATGACGGATATTAAGAAATTTGTAGAATTTTATGGTATTTAAATATGAATTTGTTAAGTCAAATCTTTTTATATATACTTTTGCTTGAGATATGTAATTTAAACTGAAAATCACGATCATATATTTCTCATGGAATGTCAAAGTTCATTTGTATTAAAAAAAGTGCATGAGCAATGAAAATAAATAGAATAATACTTTTTGATTATGTTTTTACCATGGTCTTAGCAGTTATGCCATCATGTGTTCTGTTCAACAAGATTTATTTAGTGCAAACAATACTACGAAAAAATATTGAAAAATACCTTGTTTTACAATATTTATTTCCCTTAATTAACTTAAATATCGTTTTTCATTTTCTAATGCTTTCCTTTACGAAAAGAATTTAATGTTTACAATTATTTTCAGCATTCGTACGAATTCTGTGCATAAAATAAACATTTTCTTTAACAAAATACTTAATCGGAAAGTATATACCGGTATTTCCGGTGTATCTACCACATATAAAATGATCATTTTGCTTTAGTTTACATTTTTTCCATTACCAAAATCATGTAGCAGACGCGTCGGCCGATGTTTCTTGTCTCCCGGGTGACGTCACTACCAGCAACCAATGGCACGCTTTTTCCGTTCCTGGCCTAACCTTAGTATATTAAAGAACCTTGGGTCAAAGGTTATTGTTAGTCGCCATTGCTATGCAATTATTGACCTAAAATCTTGGTATATACCGTGCTTTTTTCGTAGTCGGACACTTTAAATTTGAGGTTTTTTTTTTTTTTTTTTTTTTTTTTTTTTCAATTTGTGGGTTGTTCCAGAAACAATATAATGTCTTACATGTGTTCAGTGCCGCGATGCAACTGAAATTACAATACATATTTTCGCTTTTCCTGTTCATGCAGATGTGAAAGTGGATACGTGCAATAAAACGGGAGGACTTCATTCGGACTAAAAATAGCAGGATGAGGTTTCATTACTATGATTTTATTGATATTTAAAGAAAACTAGATTAAATATTCGATGCGTTTAATATGTCTATTTTCAAAGCTAAAATGATTTCTACTGAAACACTAGTGTAAAATATTAAAAAAGTAAACAATAACTAGTGTAAAATATAAAAGTAAACAATAAACTAATTAAGTCCATAATACTACAGGATTATTTAACGTATAGTAAGTTTTGTTTCATGTATTGCTGAAACGCTGTGCATTATGATTATATATTAATCATATAGCATTAAATGATTAATAATATTTAATTTATTTCAGTTTTATTTTTAATGTACTTGTCATTATAGATTTAAAGATTTAAAAGTAATAATGTTTTTCATTTAAAAATTCAAATTTGTAAATTTGTGTTTTTCACAAATTGGTGTTACCATTTTTTTTAAACTTTTTTTGTCATATTTTCAAAATTTTTGTGAAAATTGTAATTAATATTATATTTTTAAAAATATATAAACAAAACTTGAAAACAATATTGTTACACCAGTTGCTTATAAAGCTTAGATTCTTTCCCCCTAAAATTTTGCTGTTACGTTTTTTAAATTAAACTTCATACATTAGCAAAATGCTATATCTTTTAAAAGCTATAGAGTATATGATGTTTTAAATGGATGCAATAGAATAAACAATTAAAAAAGATTAAATATACTAGGAGAATGAAGTGCTTTTCCAAGGAACGTCCGGCATCCTATATTATCATTGCACTTTCCTGATCTGATATAGGCTCTCCCACGTGCGCTTCGGTAACGAGATGTGGGAATCTCGGCTAACTGCCTTGCATATTTTAAAATTTAAAACGTAATTCTGCAGTGTGTTCCTTTCAAAATCTTGTCTATTAAATTTTGAGAGAATTATTATTTTTTCCCCTTTAAAATTCCTTAAGGATACACATAAGTAATCCAAAAAATCAAAACTCACACATAGTTGCAGGCACAACTTTCGATCTAGAGAGCTACGAAATTAACTATTATGATCATAAACTCTAAAGTGGACATATCAAGATTTTGCTAAAGAGTAATATAGAATAGTAGGAATTTATATTGCAATTAAAAAAGTGTTCAATAAAGACAGTCGGCAAAATTAAAGTAAAATGATTTTCTGTGACATTAAAAATAGATCTTTGGTTTCTATTCTGTAAGAATCTGGATCACTGCAAGTTTAATAATTATTTTAATAATAACAATAGCACCATTTGACAGTTTAAAAACAATGCTGATATTAAAAATTATCATTAAAAATAAATTTTAATATATTTATATCGATAAATAAATGATGAAATACTCCTTTTTAATATTTAGTTTATTATAAAAGATCTTCTACACTAAAATTTGTTTAAACAATTAATGTAATAACCGAAAATGCTAGTTCTTTCATTTTATCGCCATACTGAAGAAAATTAATAAATTATTTAAAAAAGTCTGTAAGAAAAAGTTGGTTCTTGTAAAATGCTCTTTTTTTATTCATATTTTTCATGTTTACATATGAATGAAAAATAATATGCAATGTTTCGTTTGCAGTTCGAAAGCTTAACATTTTCTCGTTATGAAGTGTTGGAAAGTTTATCCAATCTATGGAAAATAAAATGAGACTAATATAAATAATTATTGATCCTCCAGGTGAAAATTTTTATCAAGTATTAAGAAAAATTAGCTCAGATATCTGAAGTCTTAAAACATGATATATAATAAATGTTAAGAAAATATCATTTATTTAATAATCTCCTATTTACTTTACATCAGAATAACATAAAATTAGCTTCTCCGATAAATTAGCGCGCTGTGGGTTCACTCGCTTCGAATGCAGGAGAGAGATTTCTTTGCACTTCTCATCGTGACGTCACGAGAGAGCTGGACGGCCTTGTTTCTCGAAGGTCACGGGTAAAGTCGCTGAACACTGGTAGTTCGGTCCGAGGTTCAAATACAGGCGAACGGACTGGCTGCATGGAGGTTTTCGTGGTTTTCCCCCATGTGTAACGTGTATACGAGCCAGTTTCCCTTAGAAAGTCCTCCACGAAGGCATCCCTCCCCTTAGGCAGATAGCCCTAGTATGCTTTGCCATAATTAAATAAACCAAACCATTACATTAAAATAAGCCGCCTCAGTTGGGCTGGACGTTACCGTATGAACCACAGTAACATACTAAGCGAAATATTTTCTGTTAGGCCAAATAACACAAGAAGAAGAGGAAGACCTCCACTTCGATAGACAGATGCCGTACGGAAAGATTTTTTAGTCCTTAAAACTAAGAATTGGAGGAGTCTGCTAATAGAGGTGGCTGGAAACGTCCAGTTCAGAAGGCTTGTCCCACCGTGGGTTGTCCTTGTAGTATCTGGCGACTGTTTGGCGATCAACAAAGCGCGCTTGGCGCTTGTGGCCTCTTCTCCAAGGAGGGTTACTGTATTTTAGGGGAGTTGCATGTTAGCCTCAGAAGAGGAAGGTGCTGGATTTTGCTATGCTGTAGGAGCCAAAGAATCTCTAAGAATCGCTCCAGATTCTTTGGTAGAAGCGATGTACGGCACTGAGTTTAATATCACGCTTTAAATGTTATTTTAATAAATGTTTTGTTTCGTCTTGTTAAATGGTGCCTTACTCAGCCACGAAGCTACCACAGTCGCGCCATGGACATGAATTACTTTAGAAATGACGCACTTGAGTGATTTATTATAAGCAATGACTGATTTTACGACAGAAAGGGAAAACAGCTGAATTATATTAGAGAATTAAGGGGCTATTGCAAATTAAAGCTAGAATTTTGCTTTATATACTTTTTATTTTAAATATAAGATAAAAAAAAAATCTGCTTCTTGCTTTGTTTCCTGTTCAGATAACATGCTGCCTCTCACCTCTCTATTTCATCAATCATAATGTAAATAGACACGAATGCGTTAAAAATGGATGCAGATTGCGCCCATTATGATAAGTGATCACTAATAAGAATGTGCTTCTCTAGAATTATTTGGTTCTAAAATTAATATGTTAAATCGTCACGACGGCTTCTTTTATTGAAACTACGTAGTTACACATTCTACATGCCATCATCGGCCAAGAGTGAAAATAGCTATGTCTTTTCACCCAGATTACACACACACACACACACACACACACATATATATATATATACATATACATATATACATATTTCCCTTGAAACGTTCATGATGATATTCGAATTAGGCTAATTATTCCATTTACCGCTGCTTGTATTACTTATTGTTTTTACTTCCTTGTACGAAGTAAAAAGGAAGTACAGTAAACTCTCGCTACAACGATACCTGATACAACAATAACTCCCTCTACTACAATAATGTTTTGTGGTCGCGGTGATTTTGCATATAAACTAATGTTAATCTCCCCTCAATATTGCTATATTCTCTAGAACAATAAACCTCTGTAAAACGATTTTTTTCAATCTAAATTTCAGTATTATTTTCTCCCTTTATAATAATATTTTGATTTTCAAATGCTTTTTTTTTTTCGTTTTCTTTTGTTATTTTTTCCGTCTATTAAGACTCATTGTGGATATTCAACTTATCCCTGAATAAATAGCTATAGTTCAGATTTCAAAACAGATGAAGACCATCCTTTTGGGAATTGGAGTGGGTGAGGGGGGTGAAGTGTAAATGTATGCCTAGTCTCATTTCCCAGTAAGCTTTGGAATTCTGATAAGGTTTAAGGACATCTAGACCTGTCTGGTCACCTTGTCACAGAACAAGTGCCCTTTGTTAGAGGAACAGGGGGAGATGGAGGCGGGGTGTTGTTAAGTGACGTACTGAAAAGTGAGTTCAAAAATTGCTTTATAGTCTTTAACGATTTTGAGTTCTACGCGAAACATTTGGTTTGAACTTTTCTTTCTTTCGCGCGATATTGTTCCCTAAGATGGCAGGGCGAAAGCAACTATCTTCTCGAGATAAACTGAACGTTATCAATGATATAGATGAGGGAATGAAGCAGATTGATGCGGCTAAGAAACATGGATTATCGCAATCTACAGTTGCAACGTTCCTAAAGAAGAGAAAGCAAATCGAAGATGCTGTAACTTCAAATGAAATTAACCCAGAGCGAAAACGACTGAAAGTTGCGACAAATGAAAACATTGATGCTGCTGTTTTAAAATGGTTTTAAGAGATGAGAGCAACAAATGTCCCAATAAATGGACCTTTATTATGTGCAAAAGCACGGAAATTTGTAGCAATGCTAGGGAACGAAACTTTCAAAGCTAGCAATGGTTGGTTAATGCGTTTTCGAGATCGTCATGGAATAACTTTCCAAGAAGTTCACAGAGAGAAAAAGTCAGCCCCGATAAACGACGCAAATGAATGGCGGCAAAACAAGATGAAAGAAATCTTAGAAAAGTATGCTCCAGAAGACATTTATAATGCAGATGAAGCTGGGCTGTTTTTCCAACTCCTACCCGATCGAACATTGGCATTCAAGGGTGAAAAGTGTTATGGAGGGAAGAAATCAAAGCAGAGGCTGTTCTTCTGTGTACAAATAGCACAGGAACGCATAGAATACAACCTCTCATCATTTGTAAATCATTGAAGCCAAGGTGCTTTAAGAACGTGAAAAGTCTTCCCGTGGAGTATAAAGCAAATAAGAAGGCTTGGCTGACGTCTAAATTTTTTTCCGAATGGTTACAGAAGTTAGACAATGAAATGAAGAAGAGAAAGAAAAAAAATCGTTTTGTTGATAGATAACTGCGGTGCTCACACGTCATTTCCAAAGCTACAAAATATCGAAATCGCTTTTTTCCCTGCCAATTGCACTTCAATTTTACAGTCTCTTGATATGGGCATAATTAAGTGCTTCAAAGGATATTACAGAAAACGGTTGGTGGACTCCATACTTGTAAACATTGAAAATAAAGTAGAAGACCCTTTCAAAGCTGTAAATGTCAAGGAAGCGTGTGACAATATTGCTGAAAGTTGGTGGGAAGTAACAGAAAAAACCATTCGGAATTGCTGGAAAAAGGCCGGTCTTTGTGTTATGGAAGATAAGAAATCTGATAATGATGAAAATTCCATAGACAATGATCTCTCAGATGATCAAGAATGTGCTTTGCACATCAAAAAATCCGTATCCCAACTTGAGGAAACAAGCGGTAAAAAGTTTGGAATTAGTATAGAAGACTATTTAACAGCAGATGATGATCTTATGGTTTTCGCAGGAGTTACTGATGAAGATATTCTCTCTGAAATTACTGATGAGATAGGAAACAATGATGAAGATGATGATGATATTGATGATGATGATAATACAGGTCCATCGCAGTCCTTATTGTCATCTCAGGAAGCTCTTCAATCTGTGATTTCTCTACGGACATTTTTTTCAAGCCTTCCGTCGACAAATGAAGAACATTTTCGTGCACTAGACTCAATGCATACAGTATTGGTGAACTTAACAGTTAAAAAAAATCAATAAACAAACAAAAATATTGGATTATTTTCAATAAAAAGTGTTTTCAGGTATGTGAATATTTCTGTGCTTATTTTCTGAATTTATCTTATTTATTTATTTTTTTAGTATTTAAACCACTATTATTAGTATTTTACAAATTAATTTCTTCTAAATATAGACTTAAAAGTAGTATGTTATACACCTCAAACTAATAATAATAATAATAAAACTCTTATTAAATGCTCAAAATATGTGGGCCCTCGATATAACAATATGCCTCTCTACAACAATATATTTATTTGGTCCCTAAAATATTGTTGTAACGAGGTTTCACTGTATTGCAATCGCGAAAAGTTTCAGGCAGCATATTTCAACGAAAATATCCATTTTGACAGCTTTCGATTGCAATTTAACGATGTTTTTGTGTGATATCTATACGTAAGGACAGAATAAAAGACTCTTTTCCTCCAAAAAAATTATAAAACTGCTTTAAAATGAATTCTAAAGAGAATTTTTCGTGGCGTCTGACGAACGTATGTACGTACGTATCTCGCATAACTAAAAAACGAGTAGTCTCAGAACGTTGAAATTTTGTATATAGGACTACTATAACATGTAGATGTGCACCTCGTATTTTGGTTGCAATCGGCCGCGCCAAACGTATATAAATATATTTATATATATATATCCACTCTGTTACCCGGCTCAGTGACCTCAGTTTCTTTACTCTTATATGTTTGTAAATTGTACATTTTTTGCTTTAAAAATGATTGAATTATGTTGTTCTTATCTTGCGGTTAAGGTTTTTGTGCCTTTAGTAAATCTGTATGCAATATTTTTAGAATTATCAACAATTTTAAAGTTGTTTAAGTGCCGCTAAGCCTAATAATGTTTTTGATGGCGGACATTGCTTGTTTACATTTGAAACAGCAGAGTAGTGGATTTTTTGCCAATCTAGAGAAACGTAGCTTTGCAGCAACAAAGATAACGCCTTCATTTATTATTGCGAATTAAATCATGCTTAATCCTTTCTCGGATTTTTTCGAGGAAATAAGTGTTTAAGATTTACTTAGTTTTTAATAATTAGTAATTTAATTTTTAATAATTAGTAATTTTTAATACGGATATTTTGAGATTTTATGTATTTTTGCCTTGTCGCGAAGGGACAACTGAATTAATTGAATGAGAAATACTCAATCGTCTTTGAAAAACTGTTTCTTTTTTGTTTTGTTTGCTTAATTTCTTTTATACATCGTTCTAGCTTTATTATAGTATTTGAATAGAACATGTGGCAACGATTAGATAATTCTTTAAATAATATAAATTTTGCGCATTCTGAATTATAATATGAACGAAATATAATATTGTTAAGTGAACCTAGCGCCAGAGTGTTGTGGTAAACAAATAGAGTAAATTTTAAAAAATGATTTTCTTCTATTGTGAACTATGCGCTTTCGGCGAAGTAGATTTAATTAAATACAATAAGTTTAAACGAAATGCAAGAAAAAATGTGTATAATTTAATATTCCGTACAAGGAAGTCATGTGGTGTACACATCAGGTTTTTTAATATGATGTTTTTGTACTTTTTTCTAATATGTTTTGGGATAGCTTACACTTTATTCTACATACATATTAACTTTTAAATTTGAATCAAGTTAAGCTTTCATATTTTGCTATTTTTCCTAATTTTCATACATATTATGTTTTCACATTTTGCATTACAACTGGATCTTTACTTTGTGTTTATACTTTTTTGCAAAGGAACCGAAGTATCACTTTAGCTCGTAGGCTATAGCTTGAAGAATTTACTTTTTAATTTTATATACAGTGGTGGCGAAAATTGTGGACACTTTTGGAAATTTTTATGTTTTTGAACTTTGTATGCTTATAGAAAATGTTACGTTTCGCAAAATGCAAACTTGTATATATCATTTTAAAGAGAATTTATTACTGAATTCAATACAAAACACAAAATTCAATTATTTGCAATACAAAAAAAGTTATATGTACTTTAATATAAATAAAAAACACAGTTATGATGTGGTTTGTAATATCTAGCTTTCATGGCCAATCACTGTTCTTGTTCTGAGAACCAATCAAATGTTAGTAACTGCCAGTAGAAGATGACATCATGTTTACACTTGAAACAATTCATTATTTTGCTTTGTTCTGTAGAAGGAGGACCTGTTTCTTATACACTGCAATTACAAGTAGGAATTTTTTAAAAAAGTTTTAATATTTAGTCAATTTTAATATTTACATCAAATAAAGCAATGACATCAAATAAAAAGAGTAGATTGGACACCTAGAAAGAGATGTAATATTATTGTGTTACGAGAAAGTGGTCTTTCCTATGCTGAAATTGAAAGACAGGTGGGTGGTTCAGTGACTACATCTGGAGTCCGAAAGTTTTGTTTACGATATCAGGAGACAAATTCAATAAAAAACAAAGAAGGAAAAGGCCGAAAAAGATGCACCACATCTATTGATGACAGAAGAATAAAAAGACTATGTCTCCAAGATAGAAAAATGTCATCAGCGGCCATCAGAAATGATCTGAATGATGCTGGTATTTCTGTCAGTTCAAGAACAATCAGGAGAAGATTAACAGATGTTGGACTGAGAGGTAGAATTCCACGAAAAAAGCCTCTTAATTTTCAGCAACGGGAAAAAAAAAAAAAAAAAAAAAAAAAAAAAAAAAAGACTACAGTGGGTAAAGGAACACATTAATTGAACAGATGATTCAGTGGTCACAAGTTATATGGAGTGATGAAACTAAGATGTTATTCTGTAGTCATGGGCGAAAATATGTAAGACGTAGAATAGGAGAAGAGCTACATCCTGACTGCATTCAAGCAAATGTGAAGAACCCAGTTAGTGTTATGATTTGGTCATGCATGTCAGCAGATGGTATTGGTCGCCTTCATGCCATCGATGGGACACTGAAGGCCAGAAAATACATTGACACTATTGTAGAACCAAAACTTCTACCTTCCGTCAGAGATCTCTTTCCCAACAATGCTTCGTTTATTTTTCAGCAGGATTCTGCTGCTTGCCACACGGCCAAAATCGAAAGAGTGGTTTCGTACAAAGAGCGTTAAATTGTTGTCATGGCCAGGCCATTGAGGAAACAGTCCTGACCTCAATCCTATCGAAAATTTGTGGCACCGCTTGAAAACTCTTGTCCGAATGAGGGGCCCGTCAAATAAAAGGGAACTAATTGAGGCTATAATTGTTTCCTGGCATCATGTAATAACGAAAGAAGAGCTTAAAACTCTTGTCAGCTCAATGAAACGTCGATGTGAAGCTGTAATCAGAAATAAAGGGTACCCTACTAAGTACTGATAACTCACTGCAATCATCACTATCTAATGTATATCGATAACTATTATCGTTTAACTTTTTGTATTGTAAATAATTGAATTTTGTGTTTTGTAATGAATTCAGTAATAAATTCTCTTTAAAATGATATATACAAGTTTGCATTTTGTGAAACGTAACGTTTTCTATAAGCATACAAATTTCAAAAACATAAAAATTTCCAAAAGTGTCCACAATTCAGCCACCACTGTATATATAACAAATATTCTCTATCGTATAAAGCTAGTTTAAAATTAATTGAAATTTTTTTATTTCAAAAACATTTTTTCGAATTTATACAAATCTTAACAGTTTGCAACATCTTTTTTTTTAACAAACCGTAACAGTTAACAATTTTTACATTTTTTTTACACATTTTTACAATCCTTCACAGTTAGCAAAATTTTTGCACATAGAACAAGCATTTTACATTACTTAAGAGTTTACAGCATAGGTTTCTTTTTTTTTTTTTTCCCAATAGATCACACAGGTAGCAGCTTAATACTCAACTTTACATTGTATTAGCGCCCTCTATTTATACAGTTAGCAGAAACGAACTACTCATCAGCATTACTTTGTTTAGCAAAGTGTTAATTTAATGAAGATCACACAGGTGTTAGTTTTAATGAAGATCTACTCCACTCTCCGGAATACAGAATATGTAGTTTCTAGGTAAGTTAAATGACAACTTACTATTTACTTGCCTTTTTAGTATTATTTTTTGTATTTTTATAGATTGTATTTTGTTTATTTTTGGTTTACATGCATAATCCGTGTCGGGGAAGTTTTCAATAGGCAAGGTTTTCTAAATTACTTTGGTTTTCTACTCTTAATTACATTGGCAATTTACTTTTAATTAATATTTTGATTCCTAGTCAATTTGCTTACTAAATTTCTCAAAATTCCTTATAGTTTAAATTTCTTTTTTAAGCAATTCACTACATTTGGTTTTACTTTTGGTTTTGAATATTACTATATCCATATCTATACGGATGACGAAACACGAATTCAGTCATTGAAGAGTTAGGTTTGGAGGCAACTTCCCCTTCATAAGATCTGTCTCCTACCTGCTCAACAATTATTCATTTTATGCAAATTAATTTAGTCTTAATTTTTTTTTTAATTTTTGGGATTAATTTTTGGATTATTAAATATATTTTTCATGGTTTTAGATATTTGACCTTAATTTACATATGCTCTCAGAATTTAAATGATATTGTAAATTAGTTCTCAGCAATAATTAATCTTTTATTTGTATTTAATTAAAATTTAATAACTTAAAAATTTTAATTTAAATTAACTTTATACAAATAGAGAATATTTGTTAAATTCAAATTGCCTTCCTTGCAGCAATGGTGCAAGATAATTTTAATTTAACTTTACTATTTATTCTTATGAAACATGTATATATATATGTATATAATTTGTAAAGAAAAACAGGGAGAAAAACTTGATTTTAAAATTTATTAAATTTTAATTAATTTTAAAATTTATTTAAAAAGCACTTAAAAAGTAAAATCCTGCGCTCCTGCAAAGATAACATTTAATTTGATAGAGAATAAGTAAATGAAAATTTATCTATAAGATGTGATGTGAAATTAGATGGTAAATGTGTACTCTTGTGGAAATTAAAAATTGCAGTTTGTAAATAATTAAACTATAATCGTTCATAAAATGCAAAAATAAAGACTAAAAACAATGCAAAAAATAAAAACTAAAATAAAGACTAAAAGCAATAGAATTATTGCTGATTCTAATAGAAAGATCCCGACTTATCAAAGGGAATTGTAACTAACAGTACAATGCATTCTACCGAACTTCACTCATGGCAACCCTTAGCGTCTATAACCTTATTGCTGTCATGCCGCCATTCTGAAATCCCCTTTGGTAAGGATAAAATGAAAGTAAAATTTACAATTAATTTTGCCTTTTAATATATGTAAAAAGTAACCCGTGAATTCGGATTTTATAAAATTGAATATAAATTTTAAATTGGATTAGGAATTTTGTTCAGGTATTCGAAGACGAAACACGCTTCTCCTGAATTGTTGGCGGTTGTGTGAAGAGGTCGGGGTCTTTCTACGCAATGAACAACAATTCAGCAAATATTTTATTAAATATTTGTGCACCAAAAATTTTGTATTCCTGCCTACTGGCAGAAATGCTTGTTTGAGCTCTTAATTTTAAGGGGGGGAAAAATGTTTTTTTTAACAATTTTTAATTGTATTTGGTGTTTTAGGTTTTTCTGTATGTTATAAATTTTAATGAAGATGTTTCGAGTTTTATGTATGTTTGCCTTTCCGCGAGGTGAGAAATGAATTGATTGAATGAGAAATGTATCACTAATGAAATTCAAAGAAATAAATATATAAAAATGTGTATAATTTTATAGGCCGTACAAGGAAGTCGCGCAGTGTCCACATCATAGATGTTAAAAAGTCATATTGAATTTGGTAGCATTGATTTAATCTCGATTTATCTTCTCGGTGTGACTGTACAGGAACAGTACAAGATATTATTATTTTTAAATTGTGAAGCGTGTCCATTTAATAAGAAAAGTAAAGAAAAGAGGATTGATATAATGCAAGAACTACCATTTTTAATTGAAATTTTGATATATTAGCTCTTGATACTGTTAATGGTTTTGTTATTATAATTTTGTAATCCTCCTAAAATGTATATTCATATTATTAGAGATCAGTGTGATCCAACCTTTAGTTACCCGAGGGCCAATCAAACGACAAAAACACATGTTTTAAGATAATCTAACATACAAAATCATTCTACGGCAAGAAAAATGTAAAAAAAAATTAAGCCACTTTAAAAAATACTAACTGGAAATGATCATCCAAAAATAAATTACAGTATTATAAACAGCTACTTGTGAATTTTGAATAGCAAATATGAGTGAGGGCCAGAAACATTAAAGAAAGATCCTATTTTGGTAATACAGCGTTGAATTATTTCGTGGAGCTACAGCTCCTGGTAACATTTTAGCAAGATCGCTGCAATGTTTCTACCTACTATTAAATCACTAGTTTAATATATCACTTTATTTTACATTCTAGAAATCAATGTGATGATTGGCACTGCTTTTTTGATACACGTTTATCAATGCCCACTATAATTTCAGTAAGGCAAAGTCTCAGGCTCAATTCCAGTGAAGCACTTTCAATGCGATTTCTCGTTTTTGATTTAATTTGTGTGAGAGTAGAAAAAGTATTTTCACACACATATGTACTGCCAGACAGCGATAACATTTGCAAAGGGAATTTATGCAGTTTGAGAAAAAAAATCTTTAGAAATCAATTTCCAGAAATGTTTAGTGATATCACACTTTTTCGTCTGGTATAATGATCAGCCTGAATATCACAAATTTCCATTTGAAGGTCGCAAGGAATCACCAGTTACTTCAATCTCCATGAGGTTGTTTAACAATGAAAATTTTGTTTTTTAAGAGTTAAAATCCTGGAATTCTTTTTTGATATCAGTAATTATTTCATGAAACATACTAAAATTTGTATCATTTTCTTCTTTCAGCTGCTGGCAAAATGACAAGTGTGCCGTATTATTTTCCTTCAATGAAATTTGCATTACACTATTTTTCTTGCGAAAGCCTTCAATATGCCCGTAAAGCTGGGATATATTTTATTTCCTGCCTTGTAGTTTTCAGTTTAAAGCACTTAGATGGGATTTTAAAGCCGTCAGAAAAGCAAGATTATTTAAAAACTGGATTTCTTCCAATTTTTCTTGATGCTCATGCCCAATGTTTTCTTTTGTGAGGAAAGCAAGAATTTCATTCCTCAATCCAAAAAACTGTTGCAGACAATTTCCAGCACTTAGCCAGCGCACTTGACAGTACCAGTACAACGAAATGTCACCATACTCAGGATCCGGATTGTCCACAAATGCAATAAATACTCTCTGTTTCTGGGCTTTGCCTCCTCTCATTGAATTTACAATATTTACAACAGTTTTCATTGTCTCACTGAGCCGTATAATTTTTATTATTGAATTATTATATTTAATATAATTATATTTATTTAATATTTATTATTTAAAGCAATAAGAAGTGTATTTTGTTTTTCCAAATGTTTAACTAACTACGCTGTTATAGATCATTCTACTCGTTATATATGGACATTTTCTTCTACAGATATAACTACTTAAGCTTATATAAATTGTTTAAAACAATTTTTTCAGATACAAGTTCCAAAGAAACGTTTCAAGTAATATAAATGCAGCATTTACTTTTTCAAAATTTAAACATGTTTGAAAAATCATATAATGTTATATAATTATTAAGTATTACTAACCGACCACAAATTAATGAAAATGTAGAAAGAGTTCATCAAACACTTATAACTAGATTAAAACGTAAACTAAACTTTTATCAAGGTAATATTGCATGTGCTGCGTGCGTACAGGTTCGTTACGAAATGAATGCACAAGTCCGAGGAAAAATGGACAAAATTTTATTATTATCACAATAAAAATGATTAAATGTCCTCAAATAATCGTGCAGTATCACAATATACAACAGTAGTTATCTTCTAACTACTCAAACGTTCAATAGAACTTAATTCAAAACAGCTAAAGAAAGCTAATCCGCGAATTCGCTACAATCAACAAACTAAGTAACTACCCAAACTTGTAAGGATCCTAAGTTTTACTAACGTTTATTTTATTTTAAATCTTTACTATCACTTCTTATTTTCTACTTCCGGCCAGAATTAAAATCTTTAACTTATTTATGCAAATTTGTCTTGCTAACGCCAAGTACTTAAGTTGTGGCTTTTCGCCAAGCAAGAGAGAGGAAGGAGTGATCGGAAGCAAGCCGCTTGCCATAGTAGTTTTACTCGGTTGCTGGTTGCCTTCATGGCCAGAGGTTTAGTCCTCTTGATAAGTTCAAACGTATCGTAGTTTTAGCAGATCTCAGTACTACATACGGATTTTGTTAAATAACGGCCACTCTTAAAGCTAGGCCACTCTTAAAGTATATATTAATCCAAAGTTAGTTTTAGTTAGAGTTTTAGTTAGTAGTTTTATATTCTTACGTTCAGACCACAAGTGGTTGGTCTCTGTATTCCGAAGTTCCGGAAATCTCTGTAAAGAAAGAAAAATAAAGGGTTTCGTATACCCTTCCTGTGTGTATTGTCTACTTCACAATTTATTGAACATAGCTTGAGTAAGCTCCCTGTTCCGATTCGAAACAGTTCATGTTTCCAAAGCAAGTTAAGAGGAACACAAGTCCTGATAGTGGCGCCCGACGAAGAAGAATAACCATGGCCGAGTTTCAAGAAGAACCTGTGGTGCCTGCAGAAGCGGCTCAGAATCCAGAAATGCCAGCTGCCGCCCTGGAAGGATTTGGGTACATCGCCCAGACCATGCGCGCATCGATGAAACCAGAAGCAACATTTAATGGAAACTCACCGTTAACAAGTTTTTTGGAAAAATTGGATGACCACTTCATGCTGTATCCAGCCCATGAGTTCCAGAAAGTCACCTTAGCTACCAGCGCTTTGAGGGGCCAAGCGCTTAATTGGTTCAGATGTATAGGCAGAAACCTCTTGGGTCAAGCGGGAAGTCCCACCTAGACTTACGAAAATTTTAAGACTGCCTTAGTAAAAGCCTTCCCTGTCGTAAGAAATCGTTCAAGATTAGAAGCAGAACTCTTCAGCATATACCAGCAACGAATTGAAAATCTCTCAAGCTTTATTTTAAGAAAAATTCACGTCTTTAAACTCTTGTATGGAAGCCGTCCGGATCCTGAGGTAAATTAAGTGATTTTGCCGAGGTTACTTCCCCAAGTACAAGACTTTATTGAATTAAGGAATCCGACTATACTGGAAAAGTTATTTGAGCTAGCAATCCAGTTTGAAAGTAGAAGAACGGCGGACATTGAACGAAGACGCCAGTATGAGCAACGAAGCCAATTTGGTGCGCCAAGACCACAGCAAAGGCAAGAACACGGCTACGGAAGCAAATCGAATCAGTGGCCAAGGAAACCTGAGTATCCAAAAACAACCGGCGAACGTCGACAGTTCAATAGTAAGCCAGAAAAAAGTCTGAAGGCCAGCGGAAAAAGAAGGAAAGCACGGAAAGGAAGAAAGAAAATTTAAACTAAAACGGATTTCTGCTGACGGGAGGGTACGGAAATCCGAAGGCCAAGAAAACCCCTCTTCCTTCAAGTTAAATACAGTTATTCTGAAAAATTTGACTCTTCCAAAGATTCAAGTTTTGGTGAACAACATCCCAGCCACCGCACTCCTGGATACAGACGCGCAGTGTTCCTGTGTGGCAGAAGATTTTTTTTAGGAAATACTTCCGTAGATACCGAATAGAATATATAATTCGGATAATACGACAGTGTTAGCTGCGCAGGGAGAAAGATGCAAATGCATAAGTAAAATAACATTATATATTCGCATTAAGGACGAGCAAGTAAAGATCATGTTTTTTATCGTAAAAATTTACAAGCACATGTCATTTTAGGGATAGATTTTGTTTCAGAGGCAGAAGCAACGCTGGATTTCAATCAAGCGTCCCTTAAGCTGACCATGCAACTAGTTCTGGAAGAAAAAAGAGAACCACCCACATTAAATCTCAACCACCTGCCTACGGGAGAGCAACAAAAAATTCGTCAAGTGGTAAGTGAATTTGCTTCGTTATTTAGTGATATTCCCGGATTTACTCAAGTTACTAACCATAGTATCGACACAGGAGATTCACTGCCAGTTCGCCACAAGCCATATCAGTACGATAAGAATAAAGAAAAAATTATAGAGTGGCACATTCGAGATATGTTACGTAAAAAGATCATAACGCCCATCTCAAGTAGTTATGCTAGCCCGGTTGTTTTATGTAAGAAAAATAATGACTATCCAGTAACACACCCGAAAAGGTGGGGTTTTGCAATTGACTATCGTAAATTAAACTCCATGACTAAATATCCGGTATATCCGTTACCTATTATTGAAGAAATTTTAAGGAACATAACTTCTACGAAATACATGACTACGTTAGACTTAACGACTGGTTATTTTCAAATAGGGGTTCGACCGGAAGATGTGCCTAAGACTGGTTTTATAATCAAGTCTGGCACTTATGCACTCCTGCGTATGCCGTTTGGCCTTTCAGGGGCACCGGCAACATTTCAGCGATGTATGGACATTGTGCTAAGGCCTGTTCTAGGAAAGTCCACATTTATCTATTTAGACGATATCATTATTACTAGTGATAATCTGGACCAACATGTACAGGATTTACGAGAGGTGTTTTCATTATTAAATGAGGCCGATTTAAAAGTTAATGTCTAAAAGTGCAAATTTGCAGCCCTGAATTAAAATACTTAGGTTACAAAATATCTCAAAAAGGAATCGAGACGGACGAATTAAAAATAATCGCTGTGCAAAAGTATCCGCCGCCAAATACGGCGAAGAAGCTCTCTTCTTTTCTAGGATTTTGTTCATATTATAGGTCCTTTATAAAAGATTTTGCAGCTATTGCTAAACCATTGTTGAAATTAAAAAGGAAAAAGACAAGATTCTCGTGGACTGCCGAAGCCAATAGTGCTTTTGAAAAATTAAAGCAAGCATTAACGCAAGCCCCTGTTTTGAAATTTCCTGACAATGATGAGAATTTAGAAATTTCAGCGGATGCTTTGGATTATGCGGTAGGAGCTGTACTTTCGCAAAATCAGCAGCCCGTGGCATTTTTAGTAGAACTTTAAATCAAACACAAAGAACTTATTCCGCGACTGAGAGAGAGGCACTTGCAGTTCTGTTAGCAGTGCAAAAGTTCCGAGTCTATTTTGGAAGGGCGCCAGTAACAGTGTATTCTGATCATGCGGCGGTAACTAGATTGTACTCAGGAAAAAACTTATCCCCAAGGTTAATAAGATGGGCACTCAAGTTACAAGAGTATAATTTGGTAATTAAGCACACCCCCGCAAAGGAAAATATCGTAGCAGATGCCCTATCCAGAATAAAAATAGATGAAGAAGGTAATACTTTAAAGGTGGCAATGCTCACAGCAGGTACGATACATTTCCGAGAAACTGTAATAACCGAACTGGGTAAGGATCCGGAATTTAAAAATATTTATGATTATTTAAAAGATCCTGAAAATTTTTTAAAAAGATATTGTAGCGATAAGAAATAGGGCGGCCCATTACGAACTAATAGATGGTCTATTATTTTATACAAAAACTACGAATTCCAACAACGAATTTCGACCTGTTGTCCCAGCTAGTCTTAGATTAAATATACTTCAGTAGTTGCACGACTCCCCTTTAGTTTCTCATGCTGGTATTCGAAAAAACATCCATCGCGTACGCGAAGCACTTTATTTTCCTGAGCTGCAAAAGTTAACAAGGGCGTATGTCCAGTCCTGCCCATCATCTTGTAGTTAATTATATTAATTTCCACCCGGCCGGGTTTCTAAATAGCATTAAATCCGAATTTCCAAATGAAATAATTGGCATCGATTTATTGGGCCCTTTCCCAAAAAGTCAGTTAAATAAAAGTCGCTATCTCCTTGTTATGGTTGATCATTTTAGTAAGTGGACCGAAATTGTTCCCTTAAAACGAGCCTCCGCGAAATTAGTTACTGATTCTATTTTAAATAAATATATTTTAAAATACGGGGTGCCCCTAAAAGTTATATCAGATAATGGTCCTCAATTTGTAAGTAATATATTTGAAGACATGTGCCAAAAACTGGGCGTACGTCATTTAAAAATGGTCCCGTATCGGCCGCAATCAAATATAGCGGAACGGGTCAATAGAAATATAGTGAAAATTATCCGTAGTTATGTTAAAAATTTTCATAAAAGCTGGGATAACTATGTCAATGAATTAGCTTTCGCCCTTAGGACCGCAAAACATGATACGACGGGCAAAACTCCTGCTGAGTTATTTTTAGGCAGAAAGATTATAACGCCGTTAGATAAATTATTTTATGTTCAACAAAGAGCCCCAGAATTTAAAATGGGCGATATAGAAAAATTAATTAAAGAAGCAAAAAAGAACACTGAAGTAGCACAGAGAAAACAGAAGCTTTATTATAATATGAAACGACGGGGAGTAACTTATAACGTAGGGGATGAAGTGTTAGAAATTAAGCATTCACTTTCTTCAGCACCAGAAGATAAAACTGCCAAATTTTATCCACGATTTGAAGGACCATATGTCATAGAAAAAGTAACTCAGGCTGTAGTGGTGTTAAAAGCCAGGAATGGTGAAACCTGCACCGCGAGCGTTGACCAGATGAAACCATTTTATAATCGTAATAAAATGCCAATATTTCAAGATATTTTGCAGGATCCGGCACGGCAGGCACAATCTACAGAGATGGAACAACGACAATCACAACGGCAGGCCAGGAGTAGACAGGAGCAATTGAAAAGAAAGTTCTCCCGTTGGAAAACTGAAGGTTACAAGAAAAAGAAGCCGTTCCACCGACCAGAAAAGAGAGAGCACGACCACCCCCAGAATGAAGAAGGGAAAAGTTCGACTAATACAAAGAGAGCCAGGAGAAATGGCAGCAACTATAACACGGCTCCAAAACCGGAGATCTACCCATCGGATAGGAGTCTACGCAGCAAATGTCGACGAATTGATAAAGGAAAACCAGTGGCGTAGCTAGGGTGGGGCAAGGGGGGACATCTGTCTCCGGGCGCAGCATACAAGGGGCGCCAAACTGATGCTACGAAATTTTTTAATGAAATGTTTTCCATTCTTGGCACATAGAAAGGGGCGCAAATTCTTCAGTTGTCCTCGGGCCCTAGGAACTCTAGCTACGCCCCAACCGGCTGCAGATGCAAAGAAGCAAGAAAAGTTTGAACAGTCAGCAACGAGATCCAGGCAACAACGAGAGAGAGTTGTCCCGGTTCCGCCAAGACCAGCTGCCATCAAACGGCCGAGACCACAAGCAGATGCTAAAAAGAAGGTCTTCAAGGGTGACCGAACTGGAAGAAAAAGAAAGTTCATGGAGGAAGGAACCGAAGGGCGAACCTGCACAAGAAGGAAGATAAACCAGACGGTAGTCTTCGCCACTTTCCAGGACTGGGCAGAAAAAAAGGATGCCTGAATATCACAAAGATAAGTAAAACTTTATGTTACTTTGAAACTTTTAAGTTAATTTTTCATTCTTACTGCAAGTGGCAGAATTCAAGAAGTTTTACCTCATGTGAGGCCTACCTTTATCGCCAAAATGGAGAGAAATGAGTTGTTACCTATTTTGGTATTATGTTTTTCAATTACTCGCGAGTAAAACTAAAATTAATGTATAATAGGAATGTGTAAATACTTGAATATTGTAAAAGCATTGATAATCTTTGAGAAAGGTACCTTAAGAAAATTGTAAAAATTATGGTATAAAATTTTATTTAAAAGATTCTGGCAAGAAAGAAGTTTTAGTCTGAAAGACTTTTGAAATGGAGTATTTCAATGTAGAAGAATTGGCACTTGCTGGGAAAAGAATAGAAGTTAACAAACAATGTACTACTAATGTATGTTTTAAAATGCGTAAAATTAACGGCATGTTAATATGTCCTTATATACAATGTGAACTGTTATCTTAAAAATTAAGAAATACTGTGATATGTTAAAAGTGAAAATATTAGAGTAATGCCAAAAAAATTTTAACTTATTGGGGTGACTGTAAAAAGAGCAAATTATTGTGAATATGTGTTAAAGGTTGAATGAATGTAGTTAGGCTCTCTGACGCTACACTTCAGAGTTAGCCACTTTTCAGAATAGTACCTCAGGGTTTAGAGATGAATATAAGGTGTGTTCTGAGGTCTTCTTATGTTGAATTTTAACACGTTAGTGTTTTGATTGCAGGCGGTAGTGTTGAACACTTGTACATAGACACACACGTGTTTGGTGTTTTTCTTTACAACACATGTCAGAGAGCACGGGGAGATAATTAAATAACGTTATGAATGAAATAAGAATTTTAAAAGAGAAATATAAGTATTCATGTTATTTGCCATTTGATTGTGTAACATTTCATTAAACTAGTTTTCCTTCCAGAGATCTGGAAGGAACCAGATTCAACTAAGAAACTCCTGTTTATAGATGCAGTACAGATGAAAAATAAGTGTCCATGGAGTTGATAATGTAAAAACGACTTTAAATTTCTAGAGTAGATTCTAGTGAGAAATGTTTGTAAAAGATTGGCCTTGCGTTAGATTCTAGAGCTAAGGTTTTCAACAAGGTCGATTTAGACCTCAGTTTCAAACTAATTAACTCTGGCGGGAAGTATGTAAGGATCTTAAGTTTTACTAACGTTTATTTTATTTTAAATCTTTACTATCACTTCTTATTTTCTACTTCCGGCCAGAATTAAAAGCTTTAACTTATTTATGCAAATTTGTCTTGCTAACGCCAAGTACTTACGTTGTGGCTTTTTGCCAAGCAAGAGAGAGGAAGGAGTGATCGGAAGCAAGCCGCTTGCCATAGTAGTTTTACTCGGTTGCTGGTTGCCTTCAAGGCCAGAGGTTTAATCCTCTTGATAAGTTCAAACGTATCGTAGTTTTAGCAGCTCTCTGTACTACATACGGATTTTGTTAAATAACGGCCACTCTTAAAGCTAGGCAGTTGTATATATTAATCCAAAGTTAGTTTTAGTTAGAGTTTTAGTTAGTAGTTTTATATTCTTACGTTCAGACCACAAGTGGTTGGTCTCTGTATTCCGAAGTTCCGGAAATCTCTGTAAAGAAAGAAAAATAAAGGGTTTCGTATACCCTTCCTGTGTGTATTGTCTACTTCACAATTTATTGAACATAGCTTGAGTAAGCTCCCTGTTCCGAGTCAGGACAGTTCATGTTTCCAAAGCAAGTTAAGAGGAACACAAGTCCTGATAAACTGAAATCGAAATCGAGTGAATTGTTAGTAGCCTCTGCTACTTTGACTGTCTCTGTTGGAGATATGCCCTAAGGCTTTGGGAAAAATTAAAAATTAAGATGATTTACACCGCACCGACAAAGGTGAAGCAGGAACATGTGCTAATGCACGTGAGTTGGTCAAGTAGACTTTGGAGAAGGAGGGTTGAAGCATCTGGCCGCCGTACAAGTTGTGTTTCTTCACCAGTTGATAGTTACTGAAAGATGATACGTCGAGGCCAGTCACGTGGTTGGTCACCCACCCAAGTACTGACCCCGAGCTCTGCTGCTGTAAACAGGGGAACTTGTGTGTTGAAAAAGTGAAAAGAAATCGCAAACATAGTGAAATTCCCTCAAATGCTTCTAAGCTGGTGATTACTCTTCACTTTCAGCAAATCTCATCAATGTTATGGCTGCTTTGAACCCGGCAGTAAACTTCTCAGCCGTGGTTTTTGCAGCGCGGATCTTCTCAACGTGCTCAACCATACTGTTCAGAAATTTTTGATTTTAGGATCTTGGATCCAGTTTATGATATCCTTGTACTCTGTGGGTGGGTTTTCCAATTTTTTCTTTACTCTATCACTGTAGAGAGGTTTCATCTGGGATTTACTGCTGTCTTCCCCTGTTTCGATGAATTTCGGAAAATCTGCCGGAGTAGAGATCTTAGCTACTCTATTCGCCTGCTGCTTCTTTGCTTCATATCGCTTCTTGTACACGGGGCAACCCCTGTATGAACTTACATGCGGTAGTGAGCAGAAGATGCACTTAGGTTTTTCTTCCGGCTTTAGAGGGCATTCTTTACTTCTATGGTGCTGTCCACACTTGCAGCATCGCTCAGGATTTGAGCAAAGATGTTGCGAATGTCCATATTCTTGACATCTATAGCATTGAATTACGCGTTTTTTCCGGGCAAACTTCTCGATCTTGACATTAACACTTAACATATTGTTGAGTCCATGAATTGCACGTCCTTCCTTCGTTTTCTTCAGCTCCAACAGAAAAATCGGAAGTTTCTCGATAGCGTCTCCTCTTCGTCTGGAAAACTGCTTGATTTTACTTTTCGGGAATTTCCTTCTCTCCAGATCTGCCTGGATTATTTCTTCCTTCATCGTCGATGGGAGGCCCTTAAGAACAACCTTAATAGGTTTTTCGCTGAGTAACTGGAAAGTATGAAATTGTATATTTCTTTTCTGCAAAAACAGAGTTGCTTTTCTGTAATCGTCTACTGACTTTAAATTAACACATAATAGTTTCATTTTCATATCGGCTTCGAATTCTTTACTGCAGGTATTGATAAGGATTTCATGAATTTTAGGCCAATCCACTTCGCTTTGCTGGAAAACTATTGGGGGTGGAGTTTCCTCTTTTTCGGCTCCTCCTTCTTCTTCCATACCTTCTACTTCACTTAGCTGCTCAAATCGATTTTCCGTCGTAACTTCCATTGGAGCTTCGTTTTCTAATACTTTCGCGGTTTTCTTAGGAGAAATATATTCTTGTTCCCTGCTGTCTGTTCCTCTTTCAGTTATCTGTCTGGATAAATTTTTTTCGTGAATGTCTCTACATACATCTCACCCTTAGTTCTTTTATGAAAGTAATTTCAAATTACGTCAAATCCAAATTTCGCAATCTGGTCCCGGATTTCTTCTTCAGAACATGACTTGAATTTTGGGATGTCCTCATCATTTCCCATTGATAAATCTTCTGGTGTCTGTTCATCAGTAGCTTCTCCATTCGGTGTTTGAATGTCTCTTTTTTCCTTACCAGGTTTAACATCTTTCTTCTTACTTGGTTGTTCGCTTTCCGTATCTGACATAGTTTTCGTCTTTTTCGCTTTACTTTTCTTTTCTTTGGCCATAAGGATGAAATCCTCTTTCTTCAATGGATAGGTCTTGTTGGTTTTAGACTAACGCTCGCTTCGGTAGTCCTCTTCATCAGAACTATCGAGTGGTGTTCTATAAAAGGACATTTTTGTTTTTCGGTTTCTCAAATCAATGACTTATTTATAGACACAAAAATTTTTGACAACAGCGTACGTTTAGAACTCCCAGTATAACGACAACTGATTGAATTGAGAGGTTTTCCTCCTATTTTGCTACCTAAACTGAGAGGTTTTCCTCCTTTTTATAAGATTTTAAAATCTCGTGCGAGAATTTTCTAGTACTTTCTCGAAATCAAAAAGAGATATTTATTAAATGTTTAATGCACGCGCTCTTATATTTTCAATTTTCCGGCTTAGCTTTCTTTTAATATTCGTCACGCGCTGCACTACGCGGAAGATAAAACCATTTAATTTATAATTGAACTAACATTAGCTTTTTAATACCAAATTCGTAACACATGGATAAAATTGTTTCCTCAAATTATGGAAAAATTAGAATTTCCAACAACAACAAACAATTAGTTTTTATAAATTCAATAGATCATCTTTTCGTTGAAAAACTTCCCAGATATTTTTTCAAAGAACCCGCAGACAAATTTTAAATTAATATCAAATTCAGTTTGCTTTGAATTATTTTGATGACATCATAGTATTCTCCCAAAATTTTAAAAAACATTTAGAACATCTTAAAATCATATTTGATGCACGTGAAAAAGTAAATATAACACTAAAGTATTTAAAATGTCCCTTTGCTAAAGAAATGATAGTTTTCCTATGATATAAATCAGTTTGGAAAACATGAAACTATAATTGCAAATACTGACGTTATTAAAAAATTGCAGCCCCTAAAATATTAAAGAACTACAAAAATATTCCATAGAAGCCTTAAAATATATCATAAACTTACTCAAAATTATGCGAAAATAAAACCGCTTTAACACATCTGCGTAAAAAGGTGCTTCATATAGATGAATAATTGAAAGATAAACAGATTTTTAAAAATTTAAGGGATTCTTTAATTCTCGAATTCATTTTAACATCAACTAATTCACATGCCGCCTGTCGTGTGTTTGTAGGTGCCTCTAAATTTGCTGTAGATGCAGGTTTAAGACAAGATTATCCAGATAGTACTTTATGTCTGTAGATTTCCGTTCTTTAAGATTAAGATCTTATAAAGGAAATTATGTAGTTTCTGATTTAAAATATCTAGAACATTGATTTTCAAAGGGGGGAGCGCCTACCCCAAGAGAGATGCGACGGCATCTAAAGAGGGTACCGAGTCAGATGAACAGTACTTCTCCGCTCGTGACCACCGCACCACCCGTATCACCCGACCGCCCTGCATTTGGGTCTTAGTTGGGCCAAAGAATGCGTTTGTTAAGAACGAAAGCTTTGCCAAAGCAGTGGCTGCGTCAGATCGCAGAGGGAAATAAGTTTACTTTACAGGAGTTATCCCTCCAGCCGCAATACTCTTTCACGTATGCAAACCGGCGAATAGCTGTCGAAGCAAATTCACCCTTACTTCTTTTTGCGCATGCGCAAAATAGTGGTCGAGCCGGCGTCGGAGGTCTTCAAGAGTTCAAACTTCTGTCATACTGTTCCGTGTGAGTTCGGGATACATAAGTATTGTGTATTTTTAATGCAAAAATGAACTGTCAAGTTCCTATGACTTCTGAATTAGTAACTGTCAAGTTGTTCAGTTATTTTTTACCTCGTCATCAGTTCGGTGAAAAAACACAAATACATTGATGATTTTAAATACGGTTTTGTTGCTATAGAGAAAAAAATCTGATGTGTACACCACATGACTTCTTTGTACGGAATATTAAATTATACGCATTTTGTCTTGCATTTCGTTTAAACTTATTGGATTTAATTTAATCTACTTCGCCGACAGCGCATAAACCACAATAGAATAAATGCATTCTTTAAAATTCACTCTATTTGTTTATCATAGCGACACTCTGGCTCTAGGTTCACTTAACAGTATTATATTTCGTTCATATTATAACTCAGAATGCACAAAATTTATATCATTTAAAGAATTATCTAATCGTTGCCACATGTTCTATTCAAATACTATAATAAAGCTAAAACGATGTATAAAAGAAATTAAGAAAACAAAACAAAAAAGAAACAGTTTTTCACAGACGATTGAGTATTTCTCTTTCAATTAAATCAGTTCTCACTTCGCGACAAGGCAAAAATACACAAAAACTCAAAATATCTGTATTAAAAACTACGAAGTAAATCTTAAACACTTATTTCCTCGAAAAAATCCGAGAAAGGATTAAGCATGATTTATTTCGCAATAATAAATGAAGGCGTTATCTTTGTTGTTGCGAAGCTACGTTTCTCTAGATTGGCAACAAATTCACTACTCTGCTGTTTGAACTGTAAACAAGCAATTACCGCCATCAAAAAAATTATTAGGCTTAGCGGCACTTAAACAACTTTAAAATTGTTGATAATTCTAAAAATATTGCATACAGATTTACTAAAGGCATAAAAACCTTAACCGGAAGATAAGAACAACATAATTCAATCATTTTTAAAGCAAAAAATGTACAATTTACAAACATATAAGAGTAATGAAACTGAGATCACTGAGCAGGGTAACAGAGTAGATATATATATTTATATATGTTTGGCGCGGCCGATTGCAACCAAAATACGAGGTGCACATCTACATGTTATAGTAGTCCTATATACAAAATTTCAACTTTCTGAAGCTACTCGTTTTTGAGTTATGCGAGCTACGTACGTACATACCTTCGTACAGACGCGACGAAAAATTCTCTTCAGAATTCATTTTAAATTAGTTTTATATTTTTTTTGGAGGAAAAGAGTATTTTATTCTGGCTTTACGTACAGATATTACGCAAAAACATCGTTGAATTGCATTCGAAAGCGGTCAAAATGGATATTTTCGTTGAAATATGCTGCTTGAAACTTTTCGCGACTACATTACTTCCTCTTTACTTCGTACAAGGAAGGAAAACTATGGTTTTGACCAGCTGAAATGCGTTATTTGTTACCAAGTATTGAGCAATGATGCTATTAGACCTTCTCGTCTGGAGGGACATTGGTCGACAAAACAGCGCATTAAATGACAAGCCGAAGGAATTTTTTGCCGCCCAATTTGCAAATCTGAAATTGGATAATATTGGATCCTTTGCTCAGTCATCTGAAAAAGTGTTCGAGCTTCGTATGAGATATCTCTACTCGTCGCAAAGACCAAGAAAAGTTATGTCATCGGAGAAACACTCGTCAAAACCTTGCTTTTGACAGCAGCTAATATTGTTCTTCCACCGTAAAGTAAATAAAAGCTTTCACAAATACCACTTTCTGACAACACTGTTAACATCGCATTGATGATAAGGATAAAGGCATAAAAAAGAGTTAGGCTGTGAAAGAATCAAATTTTTTCGTGATACAATTGGATGAGGGTGCAGAAGTTGCAAAATATCAACTTTTAGTTTTCGTTCGGTTCATACAAAAGGAAACAATTAAAGACGAAATGCTGTTTACTATAGCTTGAAGTGCTCGAAGCTTCGTATGAGACGACGTTGAATTCCTTTAGAAGTGCCTTACCAACCAAGGCTTATGGTGTTTGTCTCAGCGATTAGCTGTAACATTGTTAATGACTGCTTCAAAACAATTCATATAATGGCAGCAGTTTATGAATTCTTTTGTAAATATGAACTGTCCGGGCGGCAAAAGCTGATACGCGTACGCACAGACGGCGCTCCGTCAGTGCTTGGATCTCGTTCAGGTTTCGTACAGATGGTCAGATGAAAATATTCCGATGTTACAGCTAATCGCTGAGTTATACACCATAAGCCACCATAAGCTGAGTTATACACCATAATATTTAGGTAAGGCACTTCTAAACGAATTCAACGTCGTCTTAAAATTATGCAATTGTTAGTCAAGTTAAAAAAGAGTGCTTTAGTACTCGACTTCTTACAGCCCTTTCTGAAGATTTGGGGAACAGAACATAAAATACTTTTACTTCATACGAAAGCACGCTGGCTTCCAAAAGGAAATATACTGGCAAGATTATTTGAACTTTAAGATCAATTTATTCAGTTTTTGGAAGTTCAAAAGCAAACTATATTTAATGTGGACTTTCGAAAGCCAAGTATGCAAGTCGTATTGGCTTATCTATCAGATATTTTCGATTCTTTGACTTCACTGAACTTTAAATTCCAAAGTGGATATTACAGCATAATTTATCATCGGAATGCCATCACAGCGTAGACTGATAAGTTTCAACTCTAGGAACGTAAGCCTGCAATTATTTCCGCTTTCCCAAATTATTTGTAATCCTGGAAGAAGGGCGTTTTAAGGAGGTTTTTAATGATACTGATACTAAAAGTATAATTTAAAATCATTTGCAGCACTTCACTGATAAATTCAAGCCTTATTTCCATAACTCGTTTGATAAAAATATTTTTAGAATGGTGACGGATGCTTTTTACCTTGACACAGATGTGCTACCGGAAATACTACAAGAGGAAGCTGTGGAAATTAAGAAAGATTCTGCGGCCAAATATGACTTTGAGAAGATGGATAAACCATTACTTTGGGTAACATATCTCAGGGTCTATCCCAGTATAGCAGATCAAGCACTATAACAGTATTTTCCGTTTTTAAACACTTATTTGTGTGAAAGAGCGTTTTCAACAATTGTAGCAATAAAAACGAAGTTCAGAAGCAAAGTCAGTATTGCTAGTGCTTTATGTTGCTTGGTGTTTTCCTGAGATGTTTCTGAAAAGTCAATTTTTTATTAAGAATGACTCCTAGATATTTAACTTCGTCAAACAGAAGAGGTCTAGCTGGTTGCTTTTATTTTCCACTTAAGCTTAATTTTTCGCCTTGCGGGCAGAACGACTTAGCGCAAGCAAAACAAGACATATGTTTACATCCCTTAATGCATTCTGGAAGTGAGTTTGGAGTGCATTGGCGTAAACCAGAAATATCTTGTAAATGATAAAATTCATATTTAAGCACCGCCATGCATTCATATTAAGCATGTACTCAAGAAAGAAATCATATCTGTGTGAAGTATAACAAATTAATTTTTAATGATGTGCTCCATATTCACACAAGATAGAAACATTATGTGAGTTAGGTACAAAATAACTCATTTGAAAAAAAAAGGATGTTTTAATGGAGCACATGTATATCCATCCAGAAGAGAAATCTCATATATGTGAGGTATGTAACAAATCATTTAGACTCAAATGTGTTTTAAACAAGCATATGCTTATTCATACTGGGGAGAAACCTCATGTGTGCGAGGTGTGTGAAAAGTCATTTAATCAAAAGGGTGATTTATACATGCATTTGCTTATTCATACTGGAGAAAAACCTTTTGTGTGTGAGGTATGTAACAAATCATTTAGTCAGAAGGGTAGTTTAAATGTACATATGCTTATTCATACAGGCGAGAAACCTCATACGTGTGAGGTGTGTAACAGGTCATTTAGACAAAAGAGTAGTGTAAAAAGCCACATGCTTATTCATACCAAAAAGAAATCTCATCTGTGCGAAGTATGTAACACATCATTTAGACAGAAGGGTTATTTAAACAAGCATATGCTTCTTCACACAGAAGAAAAACCTCATAGGTGTGACCTATGTAACAAGCTGTTTCGTCAGAAGTGTAGTTTGAATAAACACATGTTAACTCATACAGGAGAGAAACCTCATGCATGTGAGGTATGTAATAAATCATTTAGTCTAAAAGGTAGTTTAAATGTGCATATGCTTGTTCATACAGGGGAGAAACCTCATACGTGTAAGATATGCAACAGATCATTTACTCAAAAGAGTAGTCTAAATGTGCATATGCTTCTTCATAGTGGAGAGGAACCTTGAGTAGAAAATTGTTAATAAATCATATGTATGAACAAATAATTTGAGAACACATGCATAATACATAGAAAATAAGCCTAAAGCTTCAAATGTTTTGGAGGAAAAGTTAAATTAATAATATTCAGTGAAAGTGCAGAATCGTCCACTGCTTGGCACGTTTTTCAGAATTTCACATGCTCGTTATCCATGTACACATCGACCTATTTTCACTTAAAAAGTCAAAGAAAATTGACAAAAATCCAATTCTTCTTACTCTTGTAAAAAGCGCCAAACAAATAAGTGGGCGATTCTGCACTTAAGCCAAATATTCTTCAATCCATGCAAGTAAGGATCTGACCATGCAGCAGAAAATTTTGTATTATTTGAGGTATGAACATGTTATTTGTGATAAATATTTAATAAATTATTTATTTGCTTTCATAAAGAAAGGCTTTACATATGCAAAATGAGTTATAAGTAATTCAAAGAGGCTAAATTAAAGCAACATTTGCCTTTCCACTGTATATAATGAAATGACTGAAAATTTGCTAGGATTATTTCATTCAGATGCTGAGGACTGTCCACTCCTTGTATTTTACCCATTTTAAAATCATTTGAGTTCTTTGCATTGAATTTAACCTTTCACAGCATTTTATACGCAGTTCAAACATTGCATGTATAGCATTTTTCATTTTGTCGCTTTAAGTACTTATCCACGCCTTCTCCATGTGTATTTTGAATGCGACCTTGCTACACAGACACTGTATACTTACAAACAACCATTATCCCATATTGGCAGTGGTCATTTTTACAAATAACCATGTGGCTACATTAGTATTTTATGCTGCTGATGTCTGATCATTGTTATGTGCCAAATTGGAAATCCAAAATTTTTAAGAAAGAAGTTTGTGTTCATCAGTTTTTATAAGGTAACAAAAGAAAGCAGTTGTGATTTAAAATATTCTTCAGAAATTTTATTCCAAGTCAAAAAAGAACCATTTAAAAAAATGTTTTTGCAAAGATGTGAAAGAAGATGCTATTATTGATGAACGTGAAGGGATGTAATGCATATCCTGATCCTCGTCAGTAAATGAGTGGTAGTGTCAGCAACATGAAAAGAGATATTAATATGTAACCTAAACGGTTTTTCAGTTCAATGTTTTAATTTTAGAGAGCTATATTTTGTAGGAAGTATGGCAGAATAGGAAATTAAAACCACATTCTGAATGTTTTAAGTGAAGAAACATTTTTTTGCTTTCATAGACAACATGAAATGCATGATATCCGAACTATGCATCTTGTATCAAATGTAAATACTGTGACTGTGTGTATTGGCAGGCGAATTTCAAACCAGTTGTTTGGTATCTCGATTTGCTTTATATTATTTCATATCAAGAAGTAAATTTTGTAAAACTACACATGACATTTTAAAGTGCAAAAAAAAAAAAATCTGAGTGAAAAATGTATTAGGACTATATCCAAACATGTTGGGTAATATGCCAATTAAATGCCTGCATGATAATTAACATATGTAATAAAGTCAGCAACCTGTGATTATTATTTTATAATGACATTCTAAATGACTTGAACATAAATGTATCAGTAAATGAACAGCAAATTTCAATATACATAGTGGATTTTTGGGTTCATTGTTTGAATTTTTTTTTATATAATGCACTAAATTAAACTAGATAATTTATGAAGAAAGAAATGATTATGATAAATTTTCTTTATCTTAAACAGCTGAAACTAAATATAAGTGTATATATTTAGATGTGATAAGTAGAGGTGGTGTTAAGGAACCCTTTGCATCAGTATTTAATAAGATCCATAGTTAGTACATTTTTAGAGTACTTATATCAAAATATATGATAAAAAATTTTAAAAATATCAAAATTAAAATTTACTTGTTTTATTTTTTAAATATGTATTAATAATGCTGGGCGATTAACTAACACTATGTGGTAGTCTTGCTATTGTGGTTTCTTTAATATTATCATGAAAATATTGAAATACATTTCCACATATTTGCTTAGACAGGTATTCAGAAGTTTTAACTGATGATTATTTTTCCCCCTTTAAATGATCCTGAACTGAACAAATTAAAAAAAGCATTAAGTATTTTTAATTTGTTTTATTCTATTTTAAATTGCAGTTTTAATTGTTTTCTTAGGAATGATTGTTGAACCATGTTGAGTTTGGATATCTTTTTCGTCTCGATGTGAGCGAAGACTACATAACCATTTCAGCTTCAAGTCTTATTCATTTTAATTTCATAAGGTAATTATTCAAACATGGTCTTTCTTTTTGAAAAATCGTGATAACCTCATGAGTTATGAAATCCCATTTTAGTAAAGGAGAATACGCCCACAAAAGAAGTTAAACCAAATTTGTGACCCTTAGGCCAAAGAAATAAGCAAAAAAAGTGTTAAACAGTAGGACTTTAACAGAAAAATATGAATTAACCTTGTATATATTTGTTTGCAAATAACAATTTTATTTTAAATATGGGCATTTGAATTTAGGATTTTATTACTTTATTTAAGTATACAGTGAAACCATGGTTCATTAATGTAATTCTTTCCTGAAAGCCACTTGTCTTCTCATCAGTGTTTGTAAACCAAAATTATTTTCTTTGTATTATTAATGTAAAATAGATTAATCCATTCCTGGACCACAGATGATTGATTATTTAAACTTGACAGCAGTACTTTATGCACAAATTCATAATGCGAAACCAATGGAAATCATTAAATATAGAAGAAGGATGGTAAGT
This sequence comes from Stegodyphus dumicola, assembly GCF_044657685.1. Taxonomy (NCBI): domain Eukaryota; kingdom Metazoa; phylum Arthropoda; class Arachnida; order Araneae; family Eresidae; genus Stegodyphus; species Stegodyphus dumicola. The sequence continues at coordinate 221,057,976 of NC_140773.1, read as the reverse complement.
TTGATACTAAACAGATAAAACAAATGAAAATTTAATTTAATTTTACTCTATCTGTATGAATTAGTGTACGGCATAAGTAAAAAGTGATTGAAGAGAAAGGAAAGTTGTTTAGATGAGTTTCCTTCGTTAAAAACATCATGTAACTATCTTTAGGGGTAATTTTCAGTTATTTTCTTTGTGTCTTAACAGCACTAAACTTCACATGAGACTCACTGGGCCTCCATTTCACTCAAAGTTTGATTTTATTTACATTTTAAAATATATTTAAAGCAAGAGATGTTATTGTCACTGAAAATACTTAAGCTGTAATTTCCAGCTGCTTTGTGAAGGTAACATTGCACGAAAACTTTTCACCATGTCTATACTTATAAGGACTATTTTGACTGGTGTGGTATAGTGACTGATTGCAGTATCCATAATAACTGGATTACGGTCAGATAAGAACTCATGTTCACTTGCAATATAGGTTGTATAATCGATATTCCTGATTAGGGAAAAGTCGATAACATTAGCCGTCCTGTTGTTATAGCGGGTTGGCTATAGCAGCTATATATTGGGAGAGCTGCAATGGTGAGTTTAGTCCGATAGGTTTAATTAAAGATTATGTTAAGGAGTATATGATTATTAAATGAAGATATTGTCTGAATATCCTATTCAATATCTCTTAAGTGGCTTATGTGAGGGTAAATGGATGGAGACTAACGTGACTGGATGTGAAGTGCGCAGGATGACTGTAAGAGCTATGCCTTCTATGGCTAAAAGCTCTGGTATTGGAGTATGATAATGGGGAATGGATCGCTTAATTAAAATTAAGACTCCTCCTGAGATGATATGACTTCTGTGTCTATCGAAGTGATAAACGTTGTAGCTGCTAATTCTGACAGTGTTGTCTGGGCCAAGCATATAATGTTCTTGAAGAAGCAAAACACCAGGGCTGTACTCATCCATAAAATCCCTGAGTTCCTTAATTTTTTGGGATAAAACATTTGCATTCCATGTTACTAACCTTGTTGGCTCATACATATTGAATTATTACGCATAGCCATATAATCAGCAGACATTTGTAGGAAAACATGAAATTTATCAATTAAGATACACATTGCTTAAGTACATAAGTATATTTTTGAAAAGATTAAAAATAATTTTAAGTTTATTCTACCTTAAGGCAGATTGGAATCCAGTCATTACATTCTTTATATCTAATAATACAGAGTTGGATCTGTTATTGATATTATCATTGTGAACACTTCTTCCAGCATCATTTTGAGTAGGTTTAGAATTGTTTACAGAACTAGTGGTTTTAATTAAACTAATTAATTCAGATAAATTGCCTCCAATACAGCGGCAGCAGGCATATTTTATTTAGGAGTTCTGGTAGTTTGACTCGGCTGCAGGTTAGGTGTTTTACCAAATAGTGCTTGTGAGTAGTTGAGTCCAGATTTTGTCTGTGATCTTTTACAGTTATTCATGGGGAATTTAGAACATCCCCTGTAGGAGGCTGGGTGGGGTGTTTCTCCGCAGTTGTAACACATTGGCCTATCCAGCTTGCCATATGGGCAGTCCTGAGTCCTTTGTTCATCAGAACACTTTACACGCCTTGGGTTTAACCTGCAATTTTCAGATGAATGGTGCCACAACTGATAATTATGGCATTGTGGCACTTTGTTTTTGAAAATGTATTTTTCTACTTGAACAAAGAGCATTAGGTCTTTCAATTCATATATTTGGTCAGCATCTACGGGCAAGATTTGTACCAAGAATAGCGGCATCGGAGCTCTAGTTTTTCTCTTCGTCAACTATGAATGGCGAAACCCCTATTGGCTAGGGCTATAGCAATTTTTTCAGTGGTGGTATGAGAGGCAAACCCTCTTGAAAGAACTTTAGGATTTATGAGATAATGCTCAAAACCTTTCTTAGTAAAAATTTGAGTGTTTCCTATGATCTTCATTAGTACTGGGAAGAATTTTAATGAATTCACCATTTAATCTTCCTAAAATTTGACTTCAGCGGTTTGCGATAATGCTCATAAATAATCTGTCCAGTTACAGTTATCAGTTGGCTTAACCATAATGGGTGGAATATTTGGTACTTGCGGCTGAGCCTATTGTTGCAAAACTTTTCGGTCTGGTTTACATTTAATATCAATATTATTCGTAATATTACTAACAGTATCATTTACTTATCGATCGTTAGCATTAACATTTTCAACATTTAACACACTAAACTTGTTCGATACATCAAGACATTTTGGGCGCTTTCACGCCGAAGGTGTTTTGCAGTTTTCGTAGGGAGAACAAATTCATCGTCATCAGTTTTTACAAGTTTTGTTAACATTATTAATAGTTTTACGCTTAGCCTTAGGAAACACCCCATGTTGTGCTCTAGATAAACCTTGGTTTTTCCAAGTAATCCATCAATAATTGGGATTGGTAGTCCAGGCACTTCTTGCTTTTTTGCTGTTTTAATAGAACCTTCCAGTTCAGCACATTCAGCAGCCAAGTTTTCTATTTGATCAATGTAATTTTGATACATGATCACAAGGTCCTCTTGTAAACAGGGCTTAATTTCTAAAATTAGAAGTGCCGAATCTCTATGGAAGACCGTAAACAAAGAGGAACAAAAATAAATAAATAAATAAAACGACTACAGTCAAAAAGCGTTAATCCGGACTCGTCGGGACTTCGGCGATTCCGGATTATCGATTTTTCCGGATTATAGATCATCAGTTTAAATCTCGTAAGATGGCATGCAGAAATTCTAAAATTAAAAATATGAAACCGTAATTTATGAAATAAAGAACAATTATGATCTAAAGAGTATCAAAATTTACAAAAAAAAAAAAAAAAAAAGCTTAATATTTATTTGTTTACTTTATTAAACATTTCTTTCAATGTAAGTTGTTTAAGTTGCTTCATTTTATATGATAATACTTTCTCTTTAATTCTATAAACAGACATAATTTCTTGTTCAGCTACAAAGTTCCGCTGTTCAAGTCCCGTAATTGCTGTGTCGAGAATACCAACTAACTTGTCAATCGAACTTTTTTCGTTTTCACTAACCTTTCTGTCACCTTTTTCATGTCTTTATCCATTTTTTGCAGCAATTCCACTTTTTGTTTGATGGACATCGAAACATACTGTCATTTTGTAGATTCTTTGGGAGCTCCAGCATCGGAAATTCTATTTGACATAATCGAAAGTTTAAGTTTACTTTTAGAAAATTGCTCTTACAGTCTGCAAAAAATAATAAGCCGGATCCAATTCGAAGATTAAGGAACAATGCAATCATCAACATTAACTGAAATAGATAATTAGATAATTTTAGCTTATACCCTCCGTTATACATAAAATGCGCACGCGAAAACGTATTCTGCGCTTGCGCAGACGCATATGCGCAGTCGTAAAGGTCTTACGTGCACGCGTAAACGCCTATGTGCATGTGTCAACCCGGCGCATGCGCAGAACGTTTTTAGCTTTCAGGTCCGGATTATAGATCATTCCGGATTATGGGTATCCGAATTAAGGACTTTTGACTGTATTAAAGTCATTTATAACTTAAAAATTAAATAGTTAATTATTACGAAAGTAATTATTATTTAATTTTAATAATTAGCATTTGTCAATTATTTAATTAATGATTATTATTTGATTAAATAAAATTAATTAATATTGTTAAAATAGTTAAATAATTAAAGATAACATAATTAAATAATTAAATTAAATGTAAAGAGATAAATTAAAATTTAATAAGCGATTTGTAATATGATTTTATTGCAAAAAATAAAATTTTCGAGATCAAATTTCTACTGAAATTGCTGTTTAGTTACAAAAAAGAAGCGCCGGAGCCTTCTGAATTAGGGCTCCGGCTAGAATTATGATTTATCCCTAAAACTAAGAAATACCGGAGCCGGGCTCCGGTGAGCTCCAGCACAATTTAAGCTCAGCTTGTAAGGGGACTCCAGAATTCGTAAGATTAACCGCGGCGTGCTATCATCCATCCGCAGCTCAATCTCCGAGCCAATGGGCGGAAAATCACCTAAGCAAAATTCCATAGCTCCTTCACTCAGTGGATGCGGACATTTATAAGTTCTATGTACACCAGAGGAAGCAGACACAGAAGCTTTTATCCACATGTAGAACGGCAAGTGTGCGCTGAGTATTCCACAGGGAGAAAGCTGTTCGCTTATGCGTCAAACTATTACACTACCAGCGTATCAAGGACTCTAAAGAGATTACTATATTCTAAAGTATTCATTTATTTAATAAAACATCACTCAGGCATATAACATACAATTAATCTTTAATAAGCCTAACTAACTACAGAAACATATTTTTCAAATTCTATGAATTGCCTTGCTGCCACTTCCAAGAAAACAAACTAACAACAATTATTAGTGGCCAAAAAGTAAAAGTACTAAGTATTGTAAAATTATAAGTATAAAATTAAAGGAAATTAAATACAAAATACAAACTACATTGTTTTGAAATCCAACATCCTCCCACCTTAAGTTGTTGGGAAACAAACTATTAGAAATATTAAAGAAAAACTTAATGGAAAAACATAAAAAAACTGAATTAAAGTCCAAACATTTATAAAGTCTATAAGTCTAGTCTTTGGATAGTCCTGACTTTTCACCCGCTCCTGGTTTTTTATGCAGAATACTTCTGACCAATTTCTGTATTTACTGGTGGTACTTTTGATGGAAGAGGAGGTAAATCACTTTCATCATGTGAGTCATTTTTCAAACAAGAATTTACCAAATGAAAAGGATTGGCTCCTCCATACATTTCATTTGCTAATGTTCCTGGTGTCTATAAATCTGATCTCGAATAATCAATCACTGAGAAAGGACTTGCTTCAGCATTTACAACATCTGGTATCATTAATGGTGTATTTTCACCTTTCTCAGAATCATATGAATTGCAAACCAAATAGAGGCCTTGAAGAGAGCATCCAAAGTCAGTTACTGCAAGTCTAGGAGAGGAGGCTCCGTACTGGAAATCTAATAAAGTACTGTCAGTCTTTAAATCTCGATAAATAATATCATTTTGAAACAAGTGCACTAGAGCTTTCTAAAGCTGAGTAAGCAGTCGCAATGCTCTGTGACCAGAAACATCCATTCTTTTCAAACATTCTTTTAAATTGCAATTGTATCTCTTCATAACAAGAAACAGAGTCATATTTCTACCACATTCATCACTCAGAAGATGAATAGGAACGGCTTGTGGATAGTTGGTAAAGGCACCAGGAAGCAAAGGTGTTTGATCAGCAAAAGCAAAATACATTTTAACTATATTTGGATGGGGCCACAATTTCTTTTTCCTGACTTTATATTTTGTCAGTTCACCGAAAGAAAACTCGCCAATAATTCACGAAGAATTTCCATTTAGATAATTAAAGATAAATCTTTTTATCCAAGCAATCAACCGTATCACTTTGTCATAGCTTGAAAAATAATAATTGCACCAACTTGATCCGTAATGTCTGTATCCATTATTTTCCTTTTTATCAATTTTGCAGCTACAAGTATTTGAGTAACTTAGAGAACAGATATAAGAATGTTCATCAGATTTCGTTTTTCTCTTTTCCTTAGCTACAGACAGAATGCTCATCAATATTTTTTTCTGTGACAGGCCAGGTAGATGATGATTCAAATAACCAAGTGGGTCCCTCCCACTATTTGATTGATAACAGTTGTCTAGCGGAACATCCTCGAGAAGGCAAATCAGCTGGATTCTGGATCCAAGGAAGGTGTGAATGCTCATCTCTGACATCATCTATTATTCCCTATTCAATCCCTTGTTTAAAGACATCATCATAAGTATCAAATAATTTTTCTGAATTCAGACTTTTTGTTGAGACTTCAAGTCTTCTTATCGCTATATCTTTGCTGGTTAGGAGAGGCAAATGATCGTCTTTCCATGGTAAGGCAACTTCGTACCGCCCATCATCCTGGATTCTTAGTCTCTCTTGAAAATATTTCTTCGTGATAAATTCCTTTTCCTTTCGTGATTTTACTTCGACCGTATCAGATATTCCTAAGCTAGACAGCTTAGGGAAAGGAAGAAAGGTCAGGAATATTGGCATCTTTCACAAACATTGTTACAATCGTTATCGCCGTATCTTCCCTTTCAGCATTCACTGATGTTTTACTGATCAATGTCCAGCCCAGGTAAGTTTCTATGGCTACAATACCACTAGAAAGTACTCTTTTTGTCAGTGAAAAGTCGACCAGCCACATCTGCACCAATTAAAAGATCAATAGGCCCTGATGAATCTTCAGTGTCATAAAATTGTATATTCATGGACTGGAGCTTTTTAATCCAAGGCCCATTTAAGGCAGAAGGTACAGCATCACAAATTGTATCTTGCTCATAAATATCAAAAGTACAAGTAAAATTATCGTTTAAACTCTTTAGCTTAATTTTGTAGACATTATGCACATTTTCAGGTGTTCATTTTCCTCCAAAAAGAGCGTGGCTCAAAATCTGTTGTCTAGAAGGTATCAAGCCTAGAGTAGAAATTTAATCCTTCCTTAAATAAGTTTTTTTTTTTTTTTTTTTTTTTTTTTTTTTGCGATCCTGTGTCATATAAAGCTCAAACACAAAGTGTACAATTATTTCCAATTATTTTTACTTTCAGGGTTTGCAAAAGTACTTGTAGTGTGTTGCTAACACAAGAAAGATTTACAGAACTTTCTTCCTTGCTAGTTTCTTTTTCATTGCTGTTTAACATAGGCTTCTTAACATTTGTTTTATTTTTAAGCAATTCTAAACACATAATTACGCTGTGATTTTTATGGCAAATTGCACATTTAATAGAACTCCTGCATTTATTTGCACAGTGACCAGCCTTTAAACAGCGAAAGCAGTGCCCTTTATCTTTTAAGAGCTTTTGTCTGTCTGAAAATGGCATTTTTTGAGCTTCAAAACAATTAAATGAATCATGTTTTCCACAGCAAAACATGCACTTCTTAGTGGAAGAATCAGTCTTCAACAAACTTGCTGCCGTTGATGGTCGATCGTGAACAGTTTTAATACATTTAATCCCACAGGTCACTTCGTTCTTCACACCAAAACCAGCCGTAGCTAAACTTATGCGTTCTTCGGATTCTACTTCTGATTTAAAAAATTTTAATAAACTGTCCAGTCTACATTTAGGGTCTGGACCATGGTCAGCATTTGCACTTCTTTAATAGGCTCTTAAAAAGTCCTCAGGCAAGCAAGATTCAACTAAAGGATAAAGTAATGCAGCACATTTATCTGTAGTGACGCCAAGGGTTTCCAGAGCCCGTATTTGTTGTTCCAAATGGTCATATAATGCACATAAGTTACTACAGGAATTACTAAAATTTGCCTTTCTCAGGACCAATTTCAACAATTCTCTCACATAAACTTCCACTTGCAAGTCATTTTGACCAAAACGGGCCTTCAAACATTCTATGGCCTTGGGATAATTAGCAGATGTAGGGGGAAAACTTTCTATAACCTTCCTTGCGTGCGAACCCTCAACAGTCGCTTGTAATAAATATTGAAATTTATCACTATCAGAAATCGTAGTACCTTTGTCAATTTTTTCAAACTGACTCTAAAATATAACCATTCCTTAATTTCACCATCAAATTTTCATAATTCAAGCTTTGGAAGTTTAAATGTACGCTTACATACATTCTCATTAACATATTCATTCAAAATTAAATTTGAAGTACTTACATTTTGTAGATTCTGAAGAATATCTTTCACTTTAGTTTCGATTCTAATAGCTTTGTCACGATAATCTTCAACAACATCAAATTCTGCTTCAATTTCGTTTCTGGACAGTGTGCTAAGATAACGTACGTACGTGTCTTCCAAATGTTGAACTTTCGAAACAAAAACATTAAGCTCCGACTGTAATTCAGAAGAATTTATCTCACTTTTCTTTAAAATTTCTTCTAAAAAATTGAAGGACTTTGTAAAAGCAGCTCTGTAAATCTTCTTTTCAAGTTTAATAGCTTCTTTAGCTTCCATTTTTATACTTTAGAATTCCAAACTAACGTCTCTTACGTCCCGCCGAGGGTACCATTAAAATGTTCGCTTACGCGTCAAACTATTACGCTACCAGTGTATCAAGGACTCTAAAGAGACTACTATATTCTAAAGTGTTCATTTATTTAATAAAACATCACTCAGGTATTTAACCTACAATTAATCTTCAATAAGTCTAACTAACTACAGAAACATATTTTTCAAATTCTATGAATTGCCCTGCTGCCACTTCCAAAAAAACAAACTAACAACAATTAGTAGTGGCCAAAAAGTAAAAGTAATAAATATTGTAAAATTATAAGTATAAAATTAAAGGAAATTAAATACAAAATACAAACTACATTGTTTTGAAATCCAACAAAAGCGACGCAGATAATAATCCGAAGCGGGAGCAGCAGACGAAAAGAACTTTCGCGTACGATGGCACCAAGATATATGAAAAGAGTTTGGTATCCCCGCATACATTTACAGTATAACGGCTGTCTTTTCTGCCATTTTTTTTTTCTTCGCGGTCTTAGTTAATCTGCACCATATATATCATGGTAACGTGAAAAATTTTTGTGGTTCCCTCTTTTTATGATACTCTAAGCACTTGCTTATTTTGCTTAATGATTAATAATATGGAGGTTGATCTTAACTTCTTTAGTTAATCCAGCTCTGGTTTTTGTGGTTGGAGAATACCAATTTCCAGCCTACGAGGTGTTCAGAGCGTAGATGTAAGGGTAAAAAATTTGGTGGGGCAAATGATTTAATTCTTAACCAGATCTTGAATTTACTGTGATCCATGGATTATAATTTATTTTTAAACTCACTCAGTTACGGAATATAGTGGGTTAATATTTTTCTTTTCTTTAATTTATTCTTGAAAATATACGGGTTTATTATCTGCTTCAATGTTAATATTTTTCTCTTCTCCAATTTACTTTTGTTTTCACACTCTCTTTCTAAGGATGGCTGAGAGAGCTGAAAAATAAATCAAATTTGATGCATAATAATTTTTATCACAATCCGCCCTTTTTTTTGCTACAAATTTTCTTAACATGGAACTTTCCTGTGCAGACATTTGGAGTAATCGATGTTTGTCCCTGAAGGATTACTGTCTTTGTTTTGTGATTTTGCATCGAAACCCTATAAACAGAGTATCACATTTCAAATCTTTGCCACCAAATACTTTCGCCCTCTATTATATCTGAAGAAATTAAATAATGAAGAATCTGCATAAATGTATATATGTTTCTCACATTGTGATAAAACAACGGTACCTAGAGCCATCCAGTTTTCAATGACGTAATTCTACTGCGAATATGGGCATCTGAAAGCCCAAATTTGAAATTTATTTTATTTTTGATTTCATATTTTGTAAAAAACGATTCAACGATTTAAAAGCGAGTAATGGCAACAATCTACGGGGAGGGGGGACCTTTTTATTTCCAGCACGTGGAACTGTGTATCGGAAATTCTAAAGATATGCTCATTTTAAAATTATTTTGGGACATTGTTGTTGAACTGAATTTTATGGTTTAAGTGCAAAGAACATGATATTTAATAAGTAAAGGTAACACAAAAAATGTTTAAAAAAAAGCCCCTTTGGACGTAATTTTAAAATTTGAAACCTGTGAGTTTTTTTTTTTTTTTTTTTTTTTTTTTTTACGAGAAACTTCAGATAAAATGTTAGCCTGCCTAACAACTATAAAAAACTTCATTATGTAGATTCATAATTAGACTGCATATATTATTAGGCAAGAATTCAGATTTCTGTATAATGCAATAAATCATTTTTTTATGAAATGTTGTTGGACATCATGGTATGTTTATATTACACAACAGATGACCATCACATACAGTGTATGGTCATACTTTTACATAGATACATAGGCGTGTACAATATTCAGAAATCTGTTATGAAGTATCGCAGAACTAATTTGGGTAAAGTTTATTTTAAGTAGCTCCATCTATATCTAGATGGTACACAAATATATCTTTCTAAGATATTCAACTTATCATTCAGAAAAAAAAAAAAAAAAAAAAAAAAAAAAAAACTTACATTTGTTCCTGTCAAAGAAAGATTTCATCTGTCTAAACAATGCAATGGGTTACTTAGAAAAAAAGGAAAATTAAAACTACTATATGTGTAATACAGGAGAGAAATGTGAAGTACGTATGTCCCAAAAGTAAGCTTCATATGCTTACATTGAAAAGAGATTATGAGTATGAGATCTGTAATTCACTATTTAACTGAGAGTTACTTTGTTTTTTTCACAGGAGACAAACCTCATGTGTGACATACATAACAAGTTATTTAGACAGAGGGTGAGTTAGAAAGTATTTACTCAATCACACAAGAGGGAAACTTCATATTTGTAAATAATGAAAAATAATTTAAGGAGATATCTCCACACAAAGGAAAATTCACATATATATGTAATATATAACAGAATGGTATTTAGTCGAAAGAGTAATTTTTTGAGGACATACTTAACCTTTTCAGAGAGAAACCTTCATGTGAGATAAATAGTGAATTATTTAGATGAATGAATAAGTTAAAGTATTGGTCTATATAAAAGGTAGACCACATTTGTGTGAAGTATGTCATTTGAACAAAAGAAGTTAAGTCTCATATGCTTGTTCATACAGATGAGAAACCATATCTGCGTGAAGTATGTAACAAATCATTTAAATAGAAGAGCTGTTTAAAATCTCATATACTCATCCACACAGAAGAAAAACCTCATGTGTGTGTGGTATGTAACAAGTCATTTACACATAAAGCATATTTAAATGCATGTGCTTATTCACTTAGCAGATAAACTTCATCTGTGTGAGAAATGTAACAAGTCATTTAGATGAAAAAGTGATTGTGGAAGCACATGCATATTCATGCAGGAGAAAAACCTTACGTATGTGAAGTATGTACTACGGCATTTAGAGAAAAATGTGATTTGAAGGCACATATGCGTCCATGAGAGACCACATGTGTGTGAAATATGTAGTAAATCATTTAAACTGAAGAATAAATTAAATGTGAAAATGTTTGTTCACACAGGAGAGCACCTTTCATATGTGAGGTATGAATATAGTCATTTATGAAAAGAAGCCACATTTAAATGAGCATACGACTATTCACACAGGATAGATTTTATATGTGTCAAAATAACGTAATAAAATAAAAGAAAAATAGTTTCATACTGATGCAGTACATTGGAATTATTACAGTATAGTAATTTAGTTTTCATTGAAATTGCTCCATGCAAGTAACCCTCCTAATGAGAATCTGACAAATTGTAAGAAAATGGAATAGATCTCTAGAGTAGTGTTCCCATCTTTTGATATAACCAATTTCATAGGTGTGTTTTTCTTTATCACCAGTACTTAAGAAACTGAAGAGATATTTTAAGCTAATTTAAAATTATTAATTCTGAACTGTGAAATTATTTTTATATATGTATTTATTTGAGGAACTTTATAATTGGATATGTCAGATCAATATTAAATGAAATAAGCCTTCAGTGATCCCCCCTTTTTTTAAATAAACCCTCATTATACAATAAATATTCTCCCCAATTTCAAATATTGTTATAAAACTCTACGATGCAGAACGCTTAGAAATACAAGCTGATTTGTAAGACATTCTGAAGTGTCATTTAGGAATGATTATCCATCTTTGGCTTATATATTGTTTACTATAACTTTGCTTCTTCGCTATGAGGGGTCAAATTATAGGTTTATATATGGATGGTTGGTTTTATTATCATTTCGCTGCTGAAACACATGTAGATGCACGGTAGAATTTGGTCTACATGGTTCGAAAAAGAAAGTGTAAATAGTCGTGAAAGACCAGATCCATCTAGACACTACAGAAAGCACATATCCAATACATATGAAAAGAAGTGCTGACAGCTCCACAATCAACATTTTGCGGAATGTTTGAATGCTCCAATATCTGGGAGGACAGTTTCCCCAACGTTTGGCCGAAAGTTTACACATGTTTGCACACAAGCTGCCCTTCGTAAAGATTGCCATTAATGCAAATTGTGTTGGTGTCGTGGCTATCTGAATGGCACAACGTGGTAATCAACAAGTTTCGATTTTTTTTTTTTTTTTTTTTGTCTGAAGATGGTCACCAGTTAAGAATATGGAGGTATCAAGGAGATAGAACCAATCCAACTACTATTGCTGAATGCAACACTGCTCTTCAACATGGCTTAATGGTCTGGGGTATATAGCAGGTTACCCGTAACACATCAGAGACAAAATGACACAGTGACAAGGTGTTGCAGCCAGTTGTGCTATCTTACCTTTGTGGGTGCAAAATGGTACTTTCCAGCAGCACAACACAACACTACATTCATTAGCCGACAAGCCTTGCAACGTGTCCTGTTGCTTCCTTAGCCTAGATGTCGCTTGATCTTTCACTGATTTGGCATATCTGGAACATGATTGTCATCATCTGTCTGTTCTGCTTCAGCCATTATCCGAGGACAAACTTTGAAGGAAGGTTAAAAGAATATCAGCTTACATCCGTCAGGACACTATCTACACACTGAATCTTTATATCGTACAGATGCAGCTTGCATCGAAGTGACAGGTGGTCATACACCTTACTGATTCCCTGTGTATTTCAGCACTGTATAAATTTATCTTTCTATAAATAATTGATTTTATTCATATATTTATTTACATATGCATGCTCTGTCTGTATATCAATTGACATCCCATTCTATCCAATTTTTGGTGGCGTTGCATTTTTTATGTTGGGCATACAAGATATACATGTATTAAAAAAAATAAAACTTGGTTATAAAAGAATGCACATAAGTACATTAGGTTTAGAGTAAAATCTCAGAAATAACACATCAAATGTTTTGGCATCCTAATCCTCTCTCCACGAAAAACGGCTCCAGCATTTGACAGTAAACTGTTAATAGAATAATGTTCTAAATAAACAATTGTGCCACTTGACTGGAAATTCTAACCATGGAAATGACAGTGTTCCTTTCTTCAAACAAAACAGCTCGGCCATTTGAAACTCTGTTCATGGAATCATTTGCAAAAAAGCTGTGCCAACTGGAAATTATATTCTCATCATACCAACTCTATTATTATATCTAAATTATATTCTCATCATATACTTATTTGCTCCTTCTAATATATAGAGAGAGTATGGTCATAAATAATCTTCCCTGATATATGAACCCCCTAGCAGCGTATCTGCTCCACTAATCAAAATTAAATTTCAGTTATTATTTGAAGGTATGCCCTCGAGATTGCGATGATTTAAAACAACAGAACTCTCACGGTTACGGTTATAGAGAAACAATTTCAAAATTTTTGAATGGTCACACCAACTTTTTCCTGCATATTGAAAACTCGTAAATGGCATAGAAAGATACATGCATGATGAACATTGCTTGCATAAAACATTTGCAAAGAACAGTTGTAAAGGACCAATGACAGCACAAGAGAGGAGGGGGGGAGACCTTTTATTTGGAATTATAAGTTCTCAATGTGCTCACCTTTGCAGACGATAATGTATTACACATGGAAGATTGTTGACAACAATGCCGAACATACCATCACAGGAGGAATCTGCTTGACTTCAGGTTTTATGCCATCTTTCAATTCTGACAAATCTTGTCAATTTGATGTGTACATCTTAGATTTCAGATAAGCCCAGAACCAGAAATTCATTGGAGTCAGGTAAGGTGATTGAAGTGGCCACAAAAATGCAAAGTTATGGCAGGTGACTCTATGTTTAAATGTTCCAACAATAAAAGTTTTTTTTTTTTGCATTATCCTCTCTTGTGTTGTCACTGGTTCTTTACAATACTCTTCTTCGGAAGTGTTTTACGTTAGCGATTTTTGTCATACAATCGTTCTAACACCATTTAGGGTTTTTCAATGAATTAAATTATTCGAGGGAAAAAACGAGTTTTGCCATTTGAAAATCTCAAAAATGTTTCACTGTAACCATGACAGCTTTAGTTTTTAAATCATCACAATCAGGGCATGCATACCTTCAAATAACAATATCTGAAATTTCGTTTCAATTGGTTTTGAGTGGACAGCCTGCTAGAGTTTCACATATTGGGGAAGTTTTTTTTATAACCAATCTATATCTTACTTTCTTCTAAGTAAACAATTGCACCACCTGACTGAAAATTCTATTCATGGAATCAATATCATGGATGCCATTTGTAAGATTTCACTTTCTCCTTAGTAAGAGTCTTTGCCATTTATCTGGAAATTCTATTCATAAAATCAACAGTATGCCCTTTGTAATATTTTGCCTTCTCCTGAATAAACAACTGGAAATTGCACTCACAAAATCCAGATTGATTTTTCGAAGCAGATTACAGTGGTGTAATAAACTGATTTTATGTATTATAGATCACGAGTTTTAATTAGTCTTAACAATTTTAAAATGAGCAGAAGTTAGAGTGACTACAAGTGATAAAATTCTCTAAAAAAACAAGCCCATCATTCATCAAAAAGTAAAACTCAAACCACAGGGAAACAGATTTTTTGCCACATAAAAGAAAGGCTACTTAAGAATTCCAACTTCATTAAACTAATTTGTCCATCAGAACTTCACAAAATGGGTTTCTTTGCATATGACGGACTTACTCAAATTGGAAGAAAATATCAAGTATAAAAATTTTTATCAATTTTTGCTAAATATTAATGTAAATTTAAAACTAGAAAAAGGGGGGAAAAGTCACCTTAGTTTTGCAGTTATTTTCAGGAGTGAAACAAAAAAATATGCAGAAGTTTATTTGCTCCAAAGAAGTGGGATCTGTATCTGATCGCCCTCGAAATTAATACAGTTGTTGAAAATCTATGCCTAGTTAAGACCTTTTTATTCTTATGTAATTTTAAATGGTTGACTAAACCAAAACCTAGCTATATGGTGACTTATCTTTTTTTTTTTTAACAACATTTTGACTTTATTTGCTAACTACTTCGGTTTAAAAACTCCATTTTATAATGATTTAACTATATTAAACAAAGTGTATTTCATGAACATGTTCGACTTCCAATTCAAAAACAATATCTGAATACATTAAGGAGCACTTACTGTAATGTCAAGTCCTTTCAAAGCCTTTTTGATGCAAAACTACTAATGAGTTTTTCATATTTTTAATTACAAGAAAAATACTTTTGAGTGCAGTTTCCATGTGCTCTTTAATGAGCACAGATTGAATTAGAGGAACTTAACAAGTGAGCAAAGCAAAAACTTAAGTTACAAGGCAACTTTTAGGCAGTGCAAAAGAACCATGAATATTTTACAATACTTCATTCCCAAATTAAATTAAAATGTAGTATAACACTTGAGTTATGTAATGCAAATATAGTTCTTTCTAATGTACAGTGAACTTGTGGTTCATAAATTAAATTTTGTTTTTTAAGTCAGTTCATCATCGAAACAATTTTTCCATAGAAATAATTAATGTAAAATGAATTAATATGTTCTTTGACCACAAGTGATTGCTTATTTCAATTTTACAACAATAATTATTGCACAAGTTCATAGCCCCAAACCAAAATCTGTCATTGTAAAACAAAAATAATGAACACAGTATTAAGCAAGAAAAACCAAAAATTAAATTTTACTGTACATGTATAAAGATGAGTGGATGGTATAATTGGAGATTGATTTAGATATTATTGCTCGTATGTGAAATTCCATGCCATAAATATCTTTAGAAAGCATTATTTAGAAGACACTTCTAGTTTCTTTGCCACTTGACTGCTTAAAACACCTTGGGGTTCTGTTTCACTCAAAATTTTTCCAATGTGATTTGTTGTTGCTTTGATTTTAAAAGATTTTTAAAGTGAGAAACGGCACTGAAGCTGAAAATGCTTACGCTGTAACCTGCCGTTACTTAATTGGGGTGATACTGTCACAGAACCTTTATATTTTACCCCAATTTGCACAAAGAACAAGGATAACTTTTTTTCCCCTTCTGAAGACATTTCTCTAACAATCACTTATCATTACTACTTCTGTAGTTCTTCCTTGCTGATCTCATTTTCACAGTCCTTCAGTAACCTATCTGCATATTAGGCCATCACTTCATCTAGAGATAAAATATCACAGACAACAAAAATTCCATTAAGTGTCAAAACTCTGAATACCTCTGCCTAATCTGGCCATAATTTCCTCCAGCCTGAACTTATGCTTCTGTAAGTCACTTGGTTCCAGGCTTTGTTAATAGGGAGCTACGCAATATTGTTTCCAAACATCCCTATGTTTTAATTGTCAGAGATAACCTCAAAACACATTTGAAAATCACATGTTGTCGACTTCAGTTGTTAACTTGAGACCCTGTTTGTCATTTGAAGCAATTTTTGTTCAGATAATTTGTTACTGAACTGAAATGTTCATGATCCGAGGTTTCACTGTATTCCAGAATTAAACACAAATGTAATTAACAGCAAAGTAAAGTTGTATTTTATTGATTAGTTATACTTTTTATTGACTATCTGACAGTAAAATGCTGTATAATCACAGACACTTTAATCTGTTAATAGAATATTTATCAATTCCTATCATATGCATATATCAATCCTTACTGGATTATTGAATGAAATAATGCATTTCTGTATGGCAGTAGGTTGTATCTGTTAATATCTTTAATAGTAAAACTATCAACAGCCCATGAAAAATATATAACATTTTATTTATCAAACATATAAAAATTAATAATTTATTACCTTTAAAGACATCTAGGCAAACTTTTATACTATACTAAAAAATTTTGTACTCAAAACTAAAATATTTTAAGCACAGGGTTTACAGATTTGATTTTCCTGGGTATACTCAAGAACAGTCAAGTTGGTACTAAAGTCTTTGCACATATGTTAATTTAATGAAATTCCATACCAATGGTGAAATGAAATCTTTCCTCTTCTAAAGTCTGCTAGATTTCGTTAGAAGGAAAAAGATGCCCAACTAGTTTTTCTAATAAACAACACAAAATGAAAAATTTCACAAAATTTTATTCCCAGATCTCAGTAACAAATATGCCACATGGCAAGTCATATTGTACATTCCTCAGGAAAGTGAAACTTAACAAATTGCACTTCCTGAAGTGAGGTGTACTGTAAACAGCAACACCATCTATTTGATGTAAAAGTCATTGTGAATCTGAAGTTAAAATGAAACAGGCACTGATTGTTTTTACAAAATTTTATGTAATTTTATCTTTCATAAATATACAAGATAATAATATTTCACAATTTGTACAACTTACTACAAACTGTGAAAATTAATTACACTTGCTCCAAGAAATAATTTCAACGCTATGAAACTTTTTGTTTAAGTATACAGCCTGAGAAAAGAGGGGGGTAGAGGGGCTAAAGATATATTGTAAAATTAATTGAATTGTCTTTCCTGACCTGTAATCCTTCACAAAAAAACATCAAAGAAAATAAATTTTCAAAAACAATATACAATTCACTACAACTTAAATAAACACAAACAACTAGAAAATTAAAAATACAATATTATATTGACAAAAACAAGTTTTCCTTTTCCCATACATCTACAATATATGCAGAATGAACAAGCAATTCTACAAGAATTATGACCCATATGATGGAAAACAGTTTATCTAAAAAACCATAATCATATTATATACTTTGCATTTACCTCAGTATACAAAAATTTTTTTTTAGTGAAGTGATATATCACATAGCAATAAAAATCAAGGCAGATATAAATTTGTTTAAAAAAAATTGAAAATAGTAAAATAAATATCATACAAATTAAAAAAAGATTGAAACCTTTAGCTAAACATAAGCAACTGGAAGGGAAAGGGTCTCTTTTCACTTTATATATAGTATATAATTATTATATTTTATTGCATTAAATTATCAGGACTTAAAAGGTGAAGCTTATGACCAAATAGCACCTTAACCATAACCAGGTCTCAAAACATGGAATGCCAATTTAAGTAACAAAAGGGACTTTACATAATTTACAATACATTTGCATAGTGTATTCTCTTAATACAATACATTAGGACCATATATAAATGCAGCTGATACAGCTCAGTACTCAAAACGGCACTCCAATGCAATTTTATAGCGAATTAAATTTTATTGCAAATCTCTTCCAGGATACTGATAAGCCTCTTGCATTTAATGTCAGATATAAAACATGGAAGCATAAAAGAATAGAGATGCAAAACTAAGTTCTCATTTTGCAGCTGAAGGATACTGTTACACATCATATAAAGTCTTATATTTATTCCATAACCCTAAGAACTTTGCCGATAGCGATTGTCCTACCTGAAAATAAAATTTAATCATAAAAATGTATCAACACAAAACACTAATCATATGCTTTACATTATTACATATTACATAAATACTATGTGAAATAAATTCACGGAAAATATTTGTATGACAGTTCTATCCGAAATATAAAATATTACCCACTCATTTTCAAAATAAAATCTATTGACTTGACAGCACTCCCAATATTCTTGGAAGTACTGGTAAAATGCCACTTATCTAAACAGATAGTTATCCTGTTAATTTTGGGCACTTCAATTACCTGAAAATGCTTGTAAAACTATCTTGATAACAGAGAACAGTAGAATCAAAGCATAAGAAATCTAGCAAATAAAATGGTTGTGGCTTTTTTTTGATCAAAGAAATCTAAACATCTATGTTCAAATCCGCTTTTCTGAAGTACAAAATCCATCTCAATAAATGAAAGTTGCTTCTTCTTTTTGCATTATATAACTGTGTAGTTGGAGAAGACGTTACTCTATATTATTAAATAATGAAGAATCTTTATGTATGTATGCATGCACGGAGCTTGCACATAAAATCAGTGGCATTTTTAGCCGACAAACTACGAATAAGCAACCCTTCACACACGAACATACGCGTGTCAAAGCCCAGATTTTAAATCTGCTTCTATTTCAAATTTTCTACGAATAACATGAATTTCTGATTTAAAAGCAATGTTTGACCACTGCTTGAAACAATAATAATAATAATAATAATAATAATAATAAAAAAACTTCCGTACATCAGTGCATTGCTATTTGGCAAAGTGTAAGATATTCTTCTTCAAATTTAATCAACAAATTTGGCTATTTAAATATTTTTCACATAACACTCTATGCAGCTATTCAGCAAAGCATAATGAAGCATTCACATGAAAGATATGTGGTCACAAGTGGCATCAAATGAACTTCATTGCTAGGCAACCAAACCTTGTCACATCACAGGAACTGCAACCAACTAATTACAGTGAAGGACACATGAAATGATATTCGGTCAACAATTTTGATAAGCTACATTCTCCACATGTGCAACTTATTTTTTCTTTGTCTGTATTGTTTACCTTTATCTATTTCCAGATACATTATGTGAAACTATTTGTTAATTGTAAAATTATTATAATAAGTTAAAGAAATATCAGAACTTCTCAAATTTTTGACAACCCCCCGCTGCAACCCACAGTTTAAGAAACTCTGCCTTAAAACTATGATAATAATGATGACTAGACCATCATGTGAATGCTCTCTACGATATTTAATTTCAAATTTGATCTCTCTCTGTCACTAACTGATAAACTAATCAATTTAAAAGCAATAAATGCAGTTCTAAATATTTTTTAAAAAATTTAATCAGAATGTTTTAATGATATCTAACGAGTTGAATAATTAACTCTCAACAACCAAATTCTATTACTATAAATTTCTTGTGTGTCACTTGACTTTCCCATGAACTTTTTATATACAATACACTCAGATGTTTATTACACAGACATTAAAACACACCTTCATCACGTAATGTGAAACGACCCATTTGTGGAAAATCTTTAAATGGTTCAAGGCAAATAACACCAGCACATTCTAGTCTCATAATTGCAATCTGGTCTTGCTTAACAAACCTTGGACGTGTTTTCCCCTTTTCACCAGTCTTTTTGTCAACTAAACAAATCAAGGCCTAAAAAATAGAGAGAGAGAAAGATAAGATTATGTAACGAAAGTAAAGTTTAATACAAGAATTTATAATAATAATAATAAAAAAAAAAAAAAAAAAAAGATCTAAAAAATGTAAACAGCACGTTACAAAGCATTATGAAGTACTCCACAGCACAATATGTTACATCAACAAATGATCTATTTTTGTTGTTTAAAAGTTAGTGATGAAATTCGTGAGGGTACAATGATGAAGTATAGTTTTATTCCCTCCACTTATGAAAATCCGAAAACACTGTTCTACAAAAATGAATAATTAAAAAAAAAAAAAAAAAAAAAAAAATTGTGAAATATAAGAAGTTTTTATACAGCAGGATATCAGTTTGTGTAATCTACAAGGGTCGTTCAAGGTTGACCAGGATTTTTGTATATAAATAATCCATGAATAAGTGAATCATGATGAAACCTGAGGGTGATGTAAAGTATTCCTTCTTGAGTAACTAGTGCCCAGCATGATGTAAATTGTGCATGTGCAACCATTGCAGCAAACATGGTGGCAAGTGTCTGTGGTTGTAGAGCAGCGGCGTGTAATCAAATTACGTACGGAGTCAAAGTTAGAGAAGCTGGGATTTTCAGAATATTACAAACACAGTATGGTGATTAAACAATGTCACGGACAAGAGTGTATGAATGGTGTGAACAGTTTCGCGAAGGACAGGAGCTCATGACAAATGAAGCGTATGGACACATTTGCCTGACTGCAGTCACACCAGTGAATATCACAAGTGTTGAGCAAATGATTCTTGATAACTGGTGAGTAACAGTGCAGGATATTGCTGCTGAGGTGAATATCAGCATCGGGAGTGTTGAGACAATCATTCACGACCACTTGCGCTTCCGCAAAATCTGTGAATGGTGGGTTGCCCGGCAGTTGACCTTTGATCAGAAGTGGTCAAAGGTGACACACTGTGAACAGCTTCTGAATTGTTTTCGAGCCGAAGGTGATGAATTGTTGCAATCCATCACCATGTGTGATGAAACATGCCTGTACAATTCAAACCAAACAAAAGAAGCACCATAAAGGTTCCTTCCAGCCCAAGAAAAGCAAAACGCAACCTTCCACTGGAAAGACCATGACAAGTGTTTTCTGGGACATGAAGGGTGTTATCCATGGGGATTTTCTGGACAAACAGAGCCTAGTTAATGCCTAGTATTATTCCACATTATTGAGTGGTGCTGTACGAAAGTCTGTTTGCAAGAAAAGACCTGAGATGTCTAGCCGACATGCGCTGGGATGTTCTGCCATCACCTCCTATAGTTCAGATTTGTTTGCACCCCTTAAAGACCATCTGGGAGGAAAGAAATTCATGACAGATGAAGCCCTGCGGAACGATGTCCTCCAGTGGCTACGGCAGCAACAAAGTTCTTTCTGCGCCAAAGGAATCAGGGAGCTGGCACAATGATCGCAACGGTGCCTTAATGCGCATGGAGAATACTTTGAAAAGCTGACATAGTTTGGTGCTTTTTGTGCTATCTGTTTCCTATGAAGAAATAAAAGTCCCAATCAACCTTGAACAGCCCTTGTTTAAATGAAAATTTGGTATTACTTACATACTTCCAATCAGTCATGAAACCATGCAAACCAATCAATCATGCAAGCAGTGCAGTTTAGTGCTAATTATGTATAAGCATGACAAAACACACAGCTCTTTTCTCTGATGTAATCTCAACCGATTCTCATTAAATCAATTTTTTTATACATAAGGACATAAATTTACTGTTATTGCTGTAATTTGTTTCTTGCATTTAAAAAAATAGATGATTAAAATTTGCAATAATCAGATTCAACACAGAACAGCAAACAATGGACATGGGAACCTACCATAAAGGGATGCATTAATGGACACATGATATGATACTTTATCCGAAAATATGTAAGCAATGACGATGTGACATGAAAAATTGCAACAAAAATACCTATTCAAAACAGAATACGGTCCAAGGACTGTAGAAGCACATTTGTGACTGCACACTTCTTGATTTACAGGAGGTCTAAAGAATTAGCATCTGCTAAATGTGGAAAGGAACAGCTGGATATGGTGAACAAAACAGTAATATATTGGAACAACTACCTACAATATGTTTATACTCATAGTGTTCTAAATAGACCTTCTGGTAACTAAGGATGACTATTTTGAATTCAGTAGAAATTTTTGGCCACCAGAATAGCTGGCACAAAATTTAATAAACTGCTTTGTAGTTAATATAATCAAATAAAGAGATTGTTTATAAAATAAAGCAGCATCAGTTCCTTCAGAATACCTTAGCAATGACTAGCACAAATTTCACATAACATAATACTTTACCAAATTTATATAGTACCAAAAACTTTTACAGTTGTAGCATAAAATATTTTGATAATTTTTAACACTTACTTTAACAGAAACTTCTTCAATAGCAGCATGAATATGCAAAACAGCACTGTAACCCGGACAGATAATTGATTTATGCTCAAGTATGACTACCTATATGGAATAAATCAATAAACAGTTAATTATATGCACAATGAACCAGGAAACATAAGACTATCACACAAAACAACTTTCACTATTTTCATTGAGCAACCAAAATTTATTGAAATATAAAAATACTTATTAAATTTGCTACTTACTAAATTTCATTTATCTAAAAATAATTTAAAACATAACTGCACGTAAAGATTATAAGATCTGAAGAAAATCTTAGGAAAATATAAAATTAATCCCATGTAGAAACAAACCTGCTATGTGCAGCAAACAATCTATTGCAGTTTTAATACTAAGATAGGTTACTTATCTTTGCACATTTTCTTGTCTGTTATAATTACTATGTTCTATTAATTGCAGAAACAATAAAAGCAAAAAATTCCATTTTACAATTTCCTAAGATAAAAAGAATGTACATACATTTTAAAAGAGGTTTATCAGTTCATTGCACACTTCATCAATAATTAGACATTTTAAACTAATTTTTTATATAAAAACATGTTGATCTAAGAAATATGCTTTTTTATCCAATTCTTGAAAAATTATTTTTTAGTTCCAGCAATAAGTGAATTTACTCTGCCAATTCATTCACTGTACACAAGAAATAAAAAAACAAAATATCTATACAGTGCCTCATTTTCTTTCTCAATGATACTGCAAACCTTCTAAATTAAACAGATTCCACACAATTGACCTATATTACATAACAAGTTCTTTTCTTGTTAATTCTTGAACAAAATACTCATAACATTATCATAACAATTTGCATAGTGTGTAATGGGAATTATGCTAATTATCCTTTTCAGAATTTTCAAAAAAGAGATACCTTCGAATTTCATTTGTATTAAAATATGATATAAAATTTTTCATATATATATATATATATGAATCTGAAAATTCCCAAATTTGTCATTTCCTCCTGGACCTGTTACTTCCAAATCAAATTTTTAATTATTTCTTTGCATTTTTTCTATTAATTTTACATAACATATGCTTAATGTATGAAAGAAAAAAACAGGCTTGTTCATTAAAATATTCGGTTATTACTAGATTAGATTACAATATTCTTGTTTTCGACTAAAAAATTGACAAGCAACTTTGGAAAAGCCACACAGAGAATTCCTTTTAACTCATTGTGGATCTAGCCATGTTATCTGATTAATGCTAGTTATTGTATACCCATTCATAGTTATTATTAACACATTGTGAAATTGATTTCTTTACTTTTTGCGGTTGTAAGTCTCATACATCAATGAGCAAGCATAGTGCTTTTTACCATAGTATTTGACTCGCCTTGTTATAACTACACTAAATTTATGAAGAAGTAAAAGTACCTGAGCATCAAAAACCTTTCCTGTCCTACATGGTGTATTGAAATCACATAATACAAAACCTGATGATACTTCCTGCAAAAGAAAGCAAAAGCATTACTAATACATAATACTCTATTCTCTTTCATTGCATGTACAAAAGTGCCTTTCATACAAAGCAAAACAGATTATATAATGATTCTTAATAATAAATAACAAAAATTTTGTTAGTATTTTAACTATTCTTCAGGTCATTCTTGAACATAAATGCATGAAGCAAAAATAAAACTCTACTAATTATAAATAATTTTAACTTACTTCCTCTTCTACTCCTTTTAGTTTAATTTTGACATTTTCTCCTGACATTACTGACACAACTTCATCTTCATCAGACCACAACTGTAAAACTTCAACAGCTTTCTGTGAAACATAGATTATATTAATAATACTGTTAAACACTAAAACCACTTTTTTCTTTCAATTCCCAACTTAGATCATAATTTTATTTTTTAAATGAATAAAATGAACGCATCTTCTTTTGATTTTGGACCATGGAAAATAAGGAAACTTTTCCATATAACACTTTCTGCCATTTAATCCTTATCACATCCATCAGCTGATTACAACTACCAATATATTATTTTCTAATAGACAGTAAAATAAGTCTTTAACATCAGTTTTACTATAAATCATGTAACTCATTAAATTAACAAATTAACAATAATATACAAATGTAATGTAATAAAAATATCCCCAAGTATTTATAATAAACTATAGAAAATAACAAAAACATAATTGAAATATTGAAGCATTAATTACACACACACACACACACACACACACACAAAAAAAAAAAAAAAAAAAAAAAAAAGAGAGAGAGACCAGTATAAGAAAAAACTATTTAAACATGTTTTGGAAGCCATGACCAATATGAGTTGCGAGTGAGTGCAGCCATATTCAACACCAGTTAAACCAGTTTTATACATAAGCTACACTCTCACTGCATATTAAATTAACATTTGAATCAGTTTTCAGCAAAAACCCAGAAAGATTGGAAAAAAGTAAATAGTGAAAAATAAATTGAAAGTAAACAATATTGTAAATAATTATGTACTTTGTTTATCTGCACCCTCAATTTCAACATTTACATATGGATAAAGTGTCATGTTTTCGGCATATTTCAGAATATATACGTGACAACAATCAATTCACATATGTGCACACCATACATGGGTCTAAATACATAATGGATTTGTATAATGTAAGCATCATTTTGCTGAATAATATTTACTTGCAGCTACCTAGTTGTAGATCCCCCCCAAAATATCTTAGAAAATACTTCTTTCTATTATTATTTATGAAAAGAATTCATGAGATGTAAAGTTAACTTCTAAAGACAGACAAACAAATGTTTTTTGCCAATGAGTTGGGAGATTTTCATGGGGTGAGAATAATCAGAAAGCATTGATAATTATTTATAAAATGCTATAAATAAATCTAAAATTCTTAAATGAACGAATACTTGAGAATGCCAAATTGATCTAAATTCACTATATAATGCATCATTCAGATTATTTAATTATTTACAATGTGATTCTGATGTAAAACCTATTAATATTTAATAAGATAATTTGAATTTTTGCTTATAGTTTTATGCTTGATTTCACTCTAAGAATGATCTATCCATCCAACATATCTATCGTCTTCAGTTTATCGATCATATCACACTCTTCCCCCATGGCTAAGATAAGAGATAAAAGAAGTTTATGTCTATTTTTTCTTCAATGTCTCCAAAACACCCTGGTTCATTGGCTGACACACAGAAGTTACATTAGGAGGGAGAAATATGACTCTTATATCTTCGTCTCATAACTGTTCTGCATCAGGATGGGATGAGGCATTGCCTAGAATGAGAATCGCCTTCCTTGATAGAGTTTTACCAATGGAATGAACTGCTGATGAAATCAATCATTACATATTACTTCATTCATCCATGTGTTTGATTGATTCCAGTACCAAACAGGAAGATCATAGTTGGTTTTGGCTCCATTAGTGTACTTTTTTATGTTTTCAAAAGGTCGGGGATTGTTTATTTGCCTATAAGCGCTAGTTTGAGCTTATGGTAGCTTGTTGCATTGCTGCATGCCAAGATTGTGACTCTCTCAGACCTTTCCTCCTTGGATGCCAGGGCTCATTTGAAAATTCAGATTGGTCTCATTAAAAATATAAATTTATCTCCAGATATACCATCCTTTTCAATTAGTTTGTAGAAATTATCCTTGAATATTGCAGCATTTTCTAAATTTGCAAATAGCTTTTCTCCACACACGTTTAGCTGCCTGATGGCATACCGCTTTTTCCATCTGTCGAGTCTCTTCATGTAAAATTGGTTATGAAATCGGTGTTCCCTTTGCCTGAACCACAAATAAAGCACCTCACTCACTTTTTCGTATTCACCACCTTTCACATTTTTTCTTTCCCTTAAACTATACATGCATGTTTTTTTCACATATCAAGACCTGATTTTGGACCTCTTCTTTTCCCACCCTATCAAAACAGTCCGTCCAAAACCTAAATCCATGGTAATTTTGTTTACACTTTCTCTAGTATGTTTAAGGCATCTAGTTTCATTTCCATTGTCCCACTAGTTTGTTTCCTTTTCTCTTCGAACGATATTTTCACATCACAGAATGTTAAAAGTTCCCCAAAATATGTTAGCACTTATATGCCTGGATGTGAACTGTGGAATGATACCCACAATGAACTGGTGTGAGTTTATTTTGCAATAAGATGCAGTCACAAAACTTCAGACAAGTCTCCTAACATTTTGCAACACTATAAAGGAATGTGAGTAAGCAGCCAGCTGACTTTCTTCTTAGACTCAAAAGAAGCAAACAGTGTTGCCAAGTTTTATAATATATCTTGAAATTTGTTAATCAGTTCCAAGAATTAATGGCACAATGAGAAAAGGGCAAAAACTGCAGTAAAAGAACACTCAAATCTTTGAACAGAACAGGAAAGACACATGCATAAATAATATGTACTGCATGTAATATTTGGTCTGTTTGGCCTCGAAATACCTTTAAAAGGTTCTGAAAATGTTGTCAAGTTACACGGAATATCGAGATATTGAGAGTTGAGTTTGAGGGACTTTACTGCATTATGAAGACAATTAAACCTCTGGAACTTCCATTTAACCCTAAAGTGAAAGCTAAACATAAATATCTATCACATTTTATGCATTTTCTCTGTTGTTATTTTATACTGATCTTTCTGATCACAGAACTATTTTAAAGCCATTTGACTTTAAAATAGTTCTGTATGGCCTTTTTTTTAAAATTTTTTTTTATATCTTCGTATCAAATTTACGTCTTTAAATTTTATTTTTTATCTTTCTCTTACTAATCTTAAGAAACAAACCAATACTTCCATCATTTTCAATGCATACATACATTAAATATTCATAATAAAAGCAAAGTTTTAACATTTATTCATAGTTATTACAATAAATGGATGCAAAATTAATTTTTTTTTTTATTTTTTTTTTAAAGTAACATGAACAGTAATGCCAAGTCACAAATTTTAGCTCCACTTTGCATAGATCTAACAACATTTTACAGTCTCGTTTACTTTGAAGCTAACAAATCACAATAAATTACAATCATATTCAAGATTATATTAAACACAGTCTCCAAAATGAAGTTGGAAGGCTATAAAAAAGCAAAATGTAGTTAATAAATAAACCAGCTATTGCTATATTATCAAAGACCTCATTAAGTCACCAAACCTGTAGGCAGCTTACCCTATTTGGCATTAAAAGCAGCTGTTGCCCTCTTTTGGCATTTCCAGCCTCTACTTTACCCAACACAACAGTCCCCATATCCTATAAAAATTAAATGTGTAAATTTAAACAATATCAAATTAAAATGACTAAAATATTTTCAACAACACAGTTAATAAAATTTATCACCACATAACAGTTCAAAATATTTTTACGATAAATTCTAAAAGGAAAAAATTACCTTATATTTATCTACAACAGGCATTCTGAAGGGACCTTCAGTAGGTCTATTTAGAGATGGTAGAGTATCTATATATTCCAAAAATGCTGGACCACTATAATGATAATATTACAATTACATTTAAGAAATATAAAAAGAATTTTTCACATTACATTGCAGAAATCATACAGAAACTAAAAATGCAATCCTTTTACACTTTTGAATATAATGTACAATAAATTCTTTGATATAATGCCAAGACATGAAATTCATATGAATTTTAAACCTGTCTAAATAAAATAGTGTATTTCTTATTTTTTAGCTTTCATATGAAAAAAATGTTTTTAAGATATTTAAAATAATTAACTGTTAATTTTATATCCTTAAATTATATTTTGTAAGCTATTAAATATACAATACCCACTGCTTATTAAAATCATTTCTATTCCAAATGTATTTGAAGTTAGTACGCAGCTGAGTTTAATACATCCAGATTTGCATAAAGTAAGTAAAATAATAAATTACAACTGATTCATTTATTAATTCTAAAATAATAATTACAAATTAATACTAAAATTAAACTATTTATGCAATTTGGGGAAATTTTTTTAAAAAAGTATCTTTTTATAATTATGTTCTTGATGAAATTTTCTTCCTAAAAAAGAGCTATTCTATTTGCATTAATTTCATATTGTTCAACAATCATTTTTCAATTGGATTCCAGGTTTTTTAAACTCATGTAGCTGCTGCTAATTTTTTTAACAGCACCTTTCAGTTCAAGAAATTTTCTTAGAATTTGCACTGCTTTCAGTTGATGATGGAATGTCATCACTTTCATTGTCAGTTTCTGAACTTCTTTTGACGCTTAAACAGTCGGATTTTATACATGTAGTCTCAATATTGTTGTGTATTGACACATATTCTGTAAGTGAGCCCTCATCACTCCCCTCACTCATGTTTGAAACATTAGTTGTACTTCGCAATTTCACTAAGGCCTCTACTGCATAAAAGTGACATTTTCTAAAACAGTTCGTAACTAATTTAAAGTGAATAACCTTCTGCATTGACTATAACATGCATGATTTCTAGCAGAGATAATGACTTACTCATCTTCTTTGAAGTGCTTACATTATTACAAAATTCATTTCTGTTCTCCAAACATCAAGATTTCCTGCTTTAGCCGATAACCAAGGTCTTCGTTACTGGTTCCATATTTTACATTAATAACACAAAAATTTACCACTTCAGTTTCTTAAATCAATTGTGTTTCACTTTTAATATTAGTGAGTTCTCTGTAATGCAGTTTCATGTGCTATAAAATGTGTGTGACTTGTATTCATTTTGCAGCCCAAGTAAAACATCTTTTATCTGGTATCATTTGCTTCTTCCTTCCCACCATGCAATGTCTTACGAACAACATTAGATTTCTCTTTCTCCAACTTGTAAGCCATATATATATCTGTTGATATAAAATTTTCTTCCTAGCATTTAGTGAATTAGTGAAAAATGTTTTTGAAATAGAAACATTTTTAACTTTATAAGTTGAAACCATTCTTGAAAAGCAATTTTAATATCTCTATAACTGTTTTTTTTTTTTTTTTTTTTTTTTTTGTCATTTTTGTGCTTCCTTGGAACGTTTCCAATTAGTTCTTCAATAACTGTAATTAATTGTTTAGGTAAATTAAGCAATGCTGCTTGGAAAATTCTTATTTTAAATGTATTTTTTCTTTTACTGGAATTACCAAGAATATAAAATCTTTTCTTTTAGGTTCAAGTCGCTTGGCATTTTGACACGCACACTAAGCACATAACAAATTAAAAAATTGCTTCCTTCAGCAGCTTACTTAAAATTTCAAAACTGATCTTTCTTACAATCATAGATTGTCCAATATCCATTTATAGTTGATCCACAACCAATGCTTTTCTAGCCTTTATTGCAGTCTATCGTTATCACTACCTCTCATTTAAAGACTCTTAATGTATAATAATGCTTTAAAGTATTTCATGAACATTTTTTATAACTCTCCATGAACACAATGTTTATCCATTGATTAATTTTGATGTACCTTAAAAGATGGGATATAGAAGTTGCACTTCCACCTCGATCAGCTGGTATCCAAGAGCGAAACCTCCCTAATTTACATTGCCTCTAAAGGATGGTTTTTGTTAAACTTTTGCTTCTCTGAAATACAGTTTTGACAAAGAACTCTGCAAACAGGGTCTAATACACACAGGGACGGGGGGTAGGGAAATTTCAGTCAAACCTGTTTTACTGAAGCATTATACACCTGAATGATACAGCCATGGTCTACTTTTATGTTATAAGGATGAACTTCGAAAAACTTTGGCAGATAGAAGTAGGATATTCTGACTCTGAAGGATCAGTCTTTTGCTAACGAGTTTAATAAATGGCACTTTTTCTATTGATTAGTGTACATTTGTTTTGGTTCTTAGAAATTTGATTGTAATAAATGGCTGAGACCAGAGTTTAATAAGCCTCAGCTACTGTCTGTACATCCAAAAGTATACAGATACTAAAGAAATGACCTATGTAAAATTAAACTAAAAAAGACTCAAAACTTATCAAATTAAAGTTTGTAAAAATTTGAAACATTTAAGTTGAATTACCAATTATAAGTACTTACCGATACCAAGGACAAACAGATTCATCAGGTACATATTTCAAAAAAGCACCTGTTAAACCTGAACAAGGCATAAATGCTACATCCACTTTAGGATTAAAACCACATTTCTTCAGATATGGAATGAGCTTTTCTTTACATTCATTATACCTATATTAAAAAGAAACAAAGCTGAATAAAATTTTATAATATATAACAAAAGATTTAAACTTTATTTACAAACAGAATTCAATAAATAATCTACATTTTATTTATATCAGTCAGATCACTGTGAAATCTGCTGAATACAGTGAAAGTTCACAGACAAGTTGTGAGGTATAAAAAAAGTCGAACTTCTAACGAAAACATGATACTCTTCTGTTATTGGGATCAGAATTGGAAATGTATGTGCATGCACACACATATATGTACGTACACAGGTTTCTGAATTCGGTCATAACAGAAAAGTAACCAAAACAGTTTTTCAATTATAATATAAAAATTTTATACTATATGCTGGCTTATTTCAGACAAATGTTAAAACCAAATATAGGAGATAAAAATGGTCACTTTGGAGCATTACAGCTGTTTTCAGCTTAAGATTTTCTTTCCCTCCCCACACTCTACTTAATGACTCTAAATATACTAATAGCTATCACTAGTCAGCGAATGCTTTTATTTGTTGCTATACATGTACTTCTCCATTAAATATACTTACATCCTGGTATTACATAGCAGTCTCATTACTATGATTAGGTGCCCTGCTACACATATTATTTTTTCATTGCTTTGTTGCAAAAGACTGACTTTTATTTCAAACATTCCTTGAAATACTACACAGAATAGAAATTTCATTTTTTCATTCCTTCCTCATCTTTCGTAGATTAATTACTATAATTCTTTACTTTCATTAATGCCGCCCAAATGGTATAGTGGTTAGCGTTGCTGACTGCCGTGTCGAAGGGTCCGCGTTCAAATCCCAGAGAAGGCATGGATGTTTGTAAATGTATGGGGATACTCTATATAGGCGGCCAGCCGAAAGGTCTCTCAAGAGGTTGGTTGTAGGGAAGAGGGGTGGGAAACACTTGGGCCTGTCATCACGGGGTGCCCTCCATCAAAATTGGGAGTGGAACTGAGCCAAATCGCACTGTCACCTATACGAAGCTCACGGCTGTTGCCAACGACAGGCGCAAACTTGCGCTCCTTGCCACGAGGAATTTCCTGGGTTTGGGCTGACTATAGGTCAGACAATTGAGCATTAGCAACAATAACTTTCATACATATAAAAAGAGAATACTTGAGCATACAACTTATTTTGCATATCTTTAATTTCAATTACGATTATATGATTAAAACATATTCCATGCATCTCATTAACAATAAACTGTTTATGAAGGAGTTCTGAGCAGAAGCGTTGCAAACTTAAATTAACTGAAGCTTGGGTAGAGTGATACGAGTTTCTCGAATGCAAAAGAGTCACAGTCAGTCTTTAGTTTGATATATGAAAAGACGTTTGATGCTATATCTGTCCTTGTATGCATTTCATGTGCTTCAATAAAATGTTTTCATTTTTTTCAGAATGACCTTTTTGTCTTATTGGAATTTACAAAACACCTTGCATCAGTCATGGGAGCCCAGAAATTAACTTTCAACTTTTTATTCTCAACAAGAAGACTAACACTGAATTTTTTAGCATCTTCTTAGAAATGTAAAAAAAAAAAAAAAAAAAAAAAAAGTGCATTTGAAACCAAAATGTATTTATACAATAAAAGGTCCAGAATTCAGACATAGAGCAAAAAAATCATTATAAATTTTTTTCCGTTCCTCAAAAAGATGGTATGCTGTAAAAGCGATATTTTTCTTGACTGAGATTCCTGTGTGCCAGTTTCAAATACTTGCTAGTTAGGGAATCATACTATGGCCAATGACACTACATTGACTGACATTAACCATGACCTAAATATAAGCGAAATCTCAAGACATATTTATTTAGATTGGGATGTTGCTCATACTTTTTTTTTTTTTTTTTTTTTTGGCATAGTAACGGAAAGAACTCCAGTTCATTTCATACAGCAAATTTCACTCTTGATTAACTTTCTGATTTCAAGCAACTTATTATTTTTTCTGCCTAATATTATTAATTTTACTAAAATTATTGTTTCGGCACATGATAACATTTCCGTTTTACTCTTTCTCTGAAACTGCACATCCCTCAATCAGGATATTGGAATTTTAAACCCACTAAAATACTGATAAGTGGCTTTTCAAAAACTGATGGAGCAAAAAGACACTTGAAAAATTCTAGAACTATTTTAAGAGTAAAATCTGATGCGTGATCTGTATGTTCATAAGAGAACATGTCTGCAGATATTTTTTTAAATGCTTGGCATAATTTATGCCCAGCTACCAAATTTCATGACGATGATGAATACACAAATTTGAAGGTATTCAGATATCACACATAAAAAGCGAACTTGTCCGATTAATCAAACACACACACACAAAAAAAAAAAAAAAAAAAAAAAAAAAGAGAATGTTAAATGAAGATGAAACAATTAAAGTTTTCATTTTGCGATGACAATGATTCAACACTCAATCAATTAATGGAATGGTGAATATCAGTAGCTCGATTTTTAAATCCAGAAAATAATGCCTTCTTGGCTTCGAAGCTCATTTAAATTTCACATGGCGGTGATTCAGTTAATTGAGATTTTGCTATGCAAAATACCTTTTTATTAAAGGAAGATTGGTAAAGAACACTTTCTGATGCAACTTTCTCTATCTAACTACAATATTACATGTTTCATGACCTAATTATCTCCTAAGGCAATAATCCAAAATATTTTACAGTTTCCACATACAGTGTTACTGAATTTAAACTGATGGTCTAAAATCCGGAAATTTATGAAGACCCGACGATCCTGAATCTTGGACTTTGTACTCTATCACTATAAGAAATCATAATACATGTTCATTGCATAACACTTCAAATAAGTAATACACCTAACAAAATTCATCCACTTTTTCATTACCTTTCTTCAGACCATTCCACAGTAGGGTCATCCATTTTATTTACAAGAATTACTAAATGTTTTACACCAGCAGTTTTAGCTAACATTGCATGTTCTCGTGTTTGTCCACCTCGTTCAAACCCAGTCTCAAATTCACCTTTCCTTGCAGAAATAACCTGTTTAAATTTAAGACAAACTTCCTTAAAAATCTCAACATGCAAAACATGTATTCAATGAAAAGATTTATAATATATATAATATGTACAATAAAAATATAGTATGATTTCCTAACTACACACAATAAAACTGTAAAAATGAGAAGAGTGGATTAATTTCTGTTAGGTACTTAACACAAATTCCACTTAAAAACAAAAAACAAAACAAAACAAAACAACAACAACAACAACCAAAAAAAAAAAAAAAAAAAAAAATTTTTTTTTATTCTGAACTCAAATTATGCTTCCTTTACATTAAGATATTTCATAAGTTACACAGAACAGTTTCAGTAAATGTCAAAAATAAAAATTAAGGAGAAAAATAGAGTTAATTACTGAAGAACAAATGCACTAAAATTAAAAAAAGATGGAAGGATGTCATATTTTAAAAAGCCTTATTATAAACATATTTTTATCAAAAGAAGCATACCGCATACTGCACATACTTCAGACTTATTATGTTATCAAAAAGTAATTTTGTTATGCACGGTTCACACACTAAGAAGTGATTTACAGAAATTTCAAAAGATAAATTTAACTTATTTTTAAATAATTATATATTTAATCCTTCAATATTTAAACTTTGATTTAAACCTTAAACCACTTTCATAAGACTATCATGAGTAAATTTATAATCTTCTGCTACAAGATGGTAATCTATATTCTTAAATAATGAAGAATTTCTATGTATGCTTGTATATTCCTCATATTGTGGAAAAACAATTTCACTTAGAGCCACAAAATTTTGATTACACATAGTCCTCCACCTGAACCTGTGTACATCAAAAGGGAAAATTTCTATTTTGTTTACTTCATATCTTGTGAAAATTTAATGAATCTTTTATTAACAAACTTAGTGATTTGGAAGTGATGAGTGGCAAAATGTTCAATATAAAACATTTTTGTATCTGATGCATTAGATTGCTGCCATTCAGTACCTGCATATTAACCACCATTAAGAACTTTGGCTGGGTCAAGCTACGACAATAACTAGCCAATATTATGTCTATTAATTAACTGGCTAATATGGAGGATATGTAATAAATATCCTCCACTAGCTTTGTCATATTCTTTTCTCAATATATCCAGCTTTGTTCCACTCCCTTACACAAGTATCAGACTTCTTATGTTCTAGATGTATCTCTGGGGATTTGTGAAATAATGAAATGTAAGCTGCTTTTGTATAATGACAGATTATCAAAGAGTACAGAACATTCTGCATACAGTACTATATTTAACTAAAAAAAAAAAAAAAAAAAAAGGACAACTAAATGCAATACTAAAAAGTGCAGATAGATAATAAGAATGAAATGACCGATTTGAAGAAAACCAGACCACTTCACTACAGCTTACAGCTGTACAGTTTATTTGGTACTCATGCTAGACATTAACTGCAGTCAAATTTTGCCATGAACTGGATAACTATCCTCATTCTCAAAAATATGCATTATAGAAACAGCGATCCAAAATTCTCTATACCAAAAACTGACTCCACATCACTGCAGAAATATAACTTCACGCCAAACAATACTCCTTGAAGCATTTAGTAAACAATGAAGACTTATGCGAGTCCTACAATTAATACGCAAGTGCTATTATCATGGTCTCTTTCATAAAAATTACTTCAAAGATAAGTTCATACAATGATATATGAAAAATATAAGATCTATTTTTTTTTCAATAAAGCATATATTTTATTACAATGCAATACAATATTTCAACATTTTCTGATCGAGTTTTGAAATCTCAAAACAGCCAATAAAGAACTAAGTGCTTGAAGATTTCAAAAGCATTTTTATAACTAATATAAAAAATAGATTCTCATGTAGGCATAAAGGGGATATTAAGGAATTATCAAAGAACTTTTCAATTCGAAATCTGTGGGGTTATATTACTTTTGTACATTTCTCAATTGTGAAGACAGCTACATTTTGCAATGCATATATTTAAACAAATAAAACGTGCACAGAAATAAAGATACTTCACAGAGACAATATCTGTGAAATTTAGCTTAATTCCTTCCATTATCTTTTTGCTTGTAAACTTTTATTTCTAACTTTCTATAAGAACAGATAAATATTAAGATAACTTGATTTGCAAAGCAGACTTAATGTACAAGAAATAATGTAAAATATGAAAAATATTTATTACAAAGGAATTATCGTCCACTCTCTTTCTTTCAAAAAGATAATAAAAGTATGTCATCTTTTCCATTTTTCAAACACTGTTACAAAAAAGTGGACAGAAAGAACAAAGAAACGTACGCAAAGGTGAAATATGAGATGCAAAGAGTTTCATTTGATACACAATGAGAGTTAATTCTTATTTTAAAAAGAAACTTAAAAATATAAAATAAAAATAAACTTGCAAAGTACGCTAAAATGATCTTACATTATATTTAAATAAAATTTGATGAGCCATAGAAGGGTAGCTTGATTTTTACTCATAAACTAAACACTGTTAATACTTACAAGGACAGCTAAATCAGCCTGACAGGCTCCCCCAATCATATTTGGCACGAAACTTCTGTGACCAGGAGCATCAAGTAACGTGAAATGTTTGTTCTCTGTTTCAAAATAAGCTCTACCTACTTCAACAGTTTTACCCTTGTCACGTTCTTCCTGCAGAAGATTTTAAGTGGAAATTTATATTTAATTCAATAAATACATTATAAATATAATTACAAATTTTACATAGATATCAAATTCCTAATTACCACACATATATGGAAAATGTCATTAGGCCACAAATTTGAGGAGTTAAAAATTTTATTTAACCCTCTTGAATTACTAACAGAATATTTCTAAATTACTTTAGGAAAGAAATTCTTATCATACTATTAGTTATTTAACAAATTTAAAACAACACACACATCAGGAATACACATAGGTTACGAATGATTTTGTGCATATATCAACAGAATTTATGAACTGACAGGAGTTTAGAATTAATCATTAACAATCTTTCTAGTTTATCATTTTAAAGTTTATACTGGCTGCTTGATAGAAAAAATGTTGAACACTGAAAGCAAATTTAGTCTGGCACAAAATCAGATCAAACTGTATGGAAATAAAGTTCAGGAGGGCCTTTCCTGATTAAATTTTGAGTTACATATGAAGCTTCAATGCAGAGATTAGTAAAAAATGGAATTTCTATTTATCTATTTGATAAGTGTCTGAATAATGTCCTAGTATACTGTGGATCAAGTAGTGCCAATTCAATTCCAAGAAAAATTAATATCTACGTCTCCTCCTGTATGTGGGCGGCAATGTTGCTTAGTTTACATTAATTGTGTTCATTGATTTTAAAGTTGAAAGAGACTCAACCAGGCAAAAGAAGCATTTGCATACCCCAGACAGCATTTTGACAGATTCAAGTTATATTACTGAAAATTTGCTCTTGTGAAACCCTGCGGGTAGTACAGGGAGTTGCATCATTTCATTGGCAATGCACAATTAATGCACCAATAATAAATACTAGAAGCAGATATTGATAATACTCCAAGCTACCAGTTCTCACCATGATAGGCCATAAAACACTCTAAAATGGCAGAAGTTATCTGAGGGCCATGTCATCAATAAACTCCTCCATAGTGAGACAAAAATGAGATTTCTTGTTGAATATATCGTTCTATTTCACAACTCCATTCAGCCTTCTTCATTGCCACCATTCTAAGTGGCAATGAAGAAGGCTTGCCATTAGAAGTAGCCTTCATAACAGAAGGCTGGAAAATCAATCTGCTGCAGTCAATAAATTTAATACTATCTGAGTATAGACAACATCTTTGCAGATCACGAATTGCTACAGCATGATGTCTGATGCAACTTTCTCTTCTGACTACAATATTACATGTTTCATGAACGCATTTTCTCCTAAGGTAATAACTTTTCCTTGTTCATTTTCTAGATGCAATAAGAACAAAAATCACACACTTCTTTCAGTTATCAAAAAGCCTGAATGATGTCTTTACTTCCTGCCTATTTACATCATAAACGTGTGACTTTGCAGAAATGTTAATTATGTGCATCTACTTTGCAATGTACACCATTCACATCCTAAATAATGCAATATTTTCTCAGTCAGGCAAAGTACAGCATAACTGTTAAGGCTAAAATATTAAAAGACAATTATGTTTTTGTACTGTGTGGCCAATTTTAATTATATTTTACACTAAATTAACTTTATTTATTTTAATTAATTTTGTGATTTTTTAGTTTTATATACTGATGAAAAAGCTACAGGAGAAAAGTTTTTAAATACAATGAAAATAAAAATAATTAATGTGTATATAAACTCGTAGATAAATTTAATGCTGTAACATTTATAGGTTTAAAAGAAAATCAAACAAAAACACTATATATTTAACAACAGTTTTCATAAAATGCTCTACAAATCTTAATGTATTAAGCAGTTGGGTGAATAAAAATTGATCAGAAAAATCCCGCTGAAAACTATATGGGGGAGGAATTGTACAAACTAAATTTCATTACAAGATGACAATGTTATTAACTCAGCATTATAAAAATCTTCCTCACTGCATCTTGTTTTCCTGTCATACCTGGAGATAATTCTTCCAGAATTATATACGAAAGAATTATTTAAATACATTAAAAAACAGAAATTTTTCAGATTTGTATACTGGGAGAAAAGAAGAAAGATCATAAATCTTCACACTTTAACAGGAGAATCTGCACCTCTGGTAAGTGCTTTTCAGCATTTCATTTTAAAAATTTTTCTTTCTTTTAAATTTTATTATTATATACATAATATCATATTCTCACTTTCCTTGAAGGACAAATTTCATTTATTAACTTTCATTAATCTCATAATTTCTTCTTACATTCTTACTTGCAACTCTGAGTACACATTAATATAATCTTTATTTAGGAAAAAAAAAAAAAAAAAAAATTTTTATTGAGAATTACCAATTACAAAATTTGGCAAAATGTTCTCTTGTTATTTTAGTACATATTTCTACATCTCTTAATACTTCAGTTTTCTTTTTCATTCCATAAAGGGCCTTAAAGGATTTGATATTTCATGAAAGTCAGAGCTTACTTTATAAGAAACTATATGACCATGATACAAATATTGTATTTCCTCACATATTCCACCCCTTTTCTTAATTTTACTGTCCAAAAATCAAAAATGGAAAATTCTGTGAGTAACCTAATTTTAAAAGGATACAATTACAGTACAAACATATTATTTGTTTAAAAGAAATCTTCATTCCAATAAGAATACATGTAATATTAACATTACAATATCTGACAGTAACTGAGCTGGACATGACATGCTTCAGCTCAATTACCTCGTAAAGTCATAAGGGCACCTCACATGAATGAGTCTTGAAGAACATCGAAGAAATGAAGAAAAAGGTGGGCAAACAAAAGACCCAGATTTCAAAAGATCACACATATTTGCAAAGCTAAGTGTGAACACCTGCCATGTCCGGGAAGCTTAATGAAGAATGCACACAAAATATGGTTTAAATAAATAATGAATAATGCAAAGTAACATAAAGTGGTTGAAATGCTAATACAAACTGAATATAATGAATAAAAATAATCAAGGGTTATACAATCTACCAATAAACCAGCCCTCAGAGGGGAATACTATGTACAATAAAGGAAGGAGAAAATATGCTAATATTTTTTTTTTTTTAAATTTTTATAATCTGGAGCTAAGCTAGGGAGAAAAATATGTGAGGAAATAAGTAATAGGTAACAGCAATACAGGAAATATTGTAACCAAAGAGCAAACTAACCTGATTAGTATCTAGTGCCCAAGACAGATACCAAGACTCTCTGTTCTTCTCTTTTGCTTCCCTTTCATATTTTTCTAACGTGCGTTTATCAACCATACCAGTTAAATATCTAAAAAAATTGCCATTAAATAATAAGTAAATTGTTCAATATTCTTGTGATTGCAACATCAAAATATGTAAATTCATACAATTCATTAACAAGAAAAATTAAAGGTTATTAAAAAAAGAAAGGGACAAAAAAAAAAAAAAAAAAAAAAAAAAAAAAAAACTTGTATATCCTATTTTATCACAAATTTGCATTAAATGAACTTTAGTAAACGAGATTAATAATAATAATAAATAATAATAAAAGATAAATAACAAATGCAAAATGCATGTAATAGAAGCAAGAAGATTACTTAATTTATATTAACTACAGGAGGGCAATCAGCCAAAGTTTCATCCTAATACTGATCAAAAGCATTCCAAGCCCTTATATTGCTAAAATCATTTATCAAATTACATGACTAACATTGGTAAACTACAAGATACACTGCTGTGCAGTTTCTCCAGATATCAATCATATTTACCGCAAAAGCTTTTATCAACTTAAAATAATCAGTGTATTTAAATAGCTTATACACTTTGGTAATCGCACATAAAGTTCAAATTTGTAGTTTTAATCAACAGATATATATTACTTTTAATAAAGAATTTGACCCATGACCGAAAAGGGCGAGAAAAATTCAGCAATTATACTGACAAAAGTAACCAAAGTGTAATAACACAAACATCAATAATTAAGCAGATGTTCAATACATAATTTTATTAATTCAATATTGAATTATTCATAACAAAAACAGATTTTAGACAAAACAAAATTCTTTTTTTCTGGTTTTCAGATAAAACACCCTTCATTTTCAAGATATAGTTTGAAAGCCACATTCTTGGATAGGGTTTGCTCTACTAACATTTAAAACGAATGCCTGCAGTTAAAAAAAATCTAAAGGCATTTCTCATTTCTGCTATAAATGGTATTTCAGCATGCAGTTTTTTTTAAATTTTATTACTATATACAGTTGGTTTGTACATTTGTAGTTGGTTCTATTAAAAAAAGGGGAGAATATAAAAATTTCACAGATACAACTTTTTCTATATGAAATACTTTTTCCTACAAATGAATTCTGGTAAAACATGATTTCTACAATATCAGTTTTTTTAATTTATGGAAATCCTAATGTTTTGCACAATCAGTACAAATTCTGATTGGTTCATACTCAATACAATGGAATCATTCTCCACCAAAACCAAAGCAACTACCTCAGACAATTAAACCCCTTTTCTCTACTACAGTTAAAAAGTTAGCAAGCAACAATAGGAAGCAGCATCAGTTATAACTGCCAATATTAGCAGCTTCTTATCATCGAAAATTTAGAAGAAAAATCAAGTTTAGCACTTCAGATTGAGAAAATGTATTTAAAAGTCTTAACATTGAAAGAAATACAGTAATTTTTTTGAAATTTTCAGCAATATATACAACTTAACGCTCTAAGTGATACATCTTTTTTGATCTGCTCATGAAGACCTGCATTTAAACAGCTTCTTATTAGGTAAATCTGTATAATTACTTATTTTAGTCTCTATTCTCATAAACATACATTCATTGTGATGATATTTACAAAATTACAGAAAATATTTTAGTAAAGCGGCAAAATATTTTGAATTATAGTGAAGACCTGCATTTAAACAGCTTCTTATTAGGTAAATCTGTATAATTACTTATTTTAGTCTCTATTCTCATAAACATACATTCATTGTGATGATATTTACAAAATTACAGAAAATATTTTAGTAAAGCGGCAAAATATTTTGAATTATAGGTTAATATATACCAAGGGAAAAAAAAAAAAAAAAAAAAAAAAAAACTCCTGATTGGATTAAAAGTGGTCATGCCACACAGAGGGTTTATAAATATACATATTGTTGCGTTATCTTCTTTTCTGACACCAGTTGTTACGTTTTTTTCTTCCTTCACGTTCGTACGGGGTTCCTGAGGATTTGGAGTGAATAATGACAATACTACTTGATAAAGTATCGAAACACACTTTATTGGCCAGAATTGTCAGGACAGCTCCAAAATATGTTTTACAATCGTCGATATAAACACGCTGACACGATCAGCGACACAGCCTTCAGGTTATCAGGCTATTACGGTGGAGACAGCTTCACTGCAAAGCACCAGAGTACAGCTCACGACTCTGATTGGTCGTTTTTGGAACTCCACGTACTCTGGAGACTCTCCAGGCTACAACTCGCGATGCACTCGACGACACACAGCGCACAGCTCCCGACTCTTTGGTTCAGTCGTTCCAGGCACTCAACATGCTCTCTCGACGATGCACTAACTGTGATACAATAGGAGACTCTTTCGGTGCACTTAATGATCCACTCAGCACTTGCTGCCCGGCTGTCGACTCGATCGACTCTGCAGGGATTGACTCGCTAGACGAGACACCAACTCGATACTAACTATATCGCAGTCCAGATGAGGCACACTCTCGATACTAACTGACTGCGGACCAGCAGGGTTTATATAGCTTTCGGCTTGTGTTCGGGAACATTCTCGGCTAAATCAGTACGAATTTGTTCCAGAAGGTTCTGCAACCGTCAGGGTATATAGCCGATTTTGTCACCAAATGGGCGATTTCTCGTTAAATGTGGCAACCATTCCCTCCTTTGCCATTTTATGACAACCCTAAAACTGCTTTGCGGGGAAGGCATCTTGCCGCGCCTGTATATTTTGTAACAATATTTTTTCCCATATAAACTCAAAATATACAACTCAAATGCTGCAGACAGGCAAACTGAAATTTGAGGCACATCACAATTGATCCAGGATTTTTCGATTTTGATCAATGATCTGCAAACACAACCTAATACTTTACTCTGGTTTAATGCTGTCAAATGCACAACTTTTGAGGCTTTCTTCAGTGCTAAAGTAATAAAGATATACATGATCTATATGAAATGCTAGCAAACTCAATTTTTTTCAGTTTTAAATAACTTTCAATAAGCACATTTTGTGAGAGATGAACAGCATACATAAGAATTCACTTTACACAACTACCACATTTTTCCTATATAGTTGGCTTTAACTTTTATATAAAATATTACTAACTTAAAATTACAATGGTGGCCAAAATTGTGGACACTTTTGGAAATTTTTATGTTTTTTAACTTTGTATGCTTACAGAAAACGTTACGTTTCACAAAATGCAAACTTGTATATATCATTTTAAAGAGAATTTATTACTGAATTCAATACAAAACACAAAATTCAATTATTTGCAATACAAAAAAAAGTTAAACGATAATAGTTATCGATATACATTTGATAGTGATAATTGCAGTGAGTTATCAGTACTTAGTAGGGTACCCTTTATTTTTGATTACAGCTTCACATCGATGTTTCATTGAGCTGACAAGAGTTTTAAGCTCTTCTTTCGTTATTACATGATGCCAGGAAACAATTATAGCCTCAATTAGTTCCCTTTTATTTGAGGGGCGCCTCATTCGGACAAGAGTTTTCAAGCGGTGCCACAAATTTTCGATAGGATTGAGGTCAGGACTGTTTCCTCAATGGCCTGGCCATGACAACAATTTAATGCTCTTTGTACGAAACCACTCTTTCGATATTTTGGCTGTGTGGCAAGGAGCAGAATCCTGCTCAAAAATAAACGAAGCATTGTTGGGAAAGAGATCTCTGATGGAAGGTAGAAGTTTTGGTTCTACAATAGTGTCAATGTATTTTCTGGCATTCAGTGTCCCATCGATGACATGAAGGCGACCAATACCATCTGCTGACATGCATGACCAAATCATAACACTAACTGGGTTCTTCACAGTTGCTTGAATGCAGTCAGGATGTAGCTCTTCTCCTATTCTACGTCTTACATATTTTCGCCCATCACTACCGAATAACGATATCTTAGTTTCACCACTCCTGACCACTGATCATCTGTCCAATTAATGTGTTCCTTTGCCCACTGTAGTCTCTTTTTTCGTTGCTGAAAATTAAGATAAGGCTTTTTTCGTGGAATTCTACCTTTCAGTCCAACATCTGTTAATCTTCTCCTGATTGTTCTTGAACTGACAGAAACATCAGCATCATTCAGATCACTTCTGATGCACGCTGATGACATTTTTCTATCTTGGAGACATAGTCTTTTTATTCTTCTGTCATCAGTAGATGTGGTGCACCTTTTCCTTCTTTGCTTTTTATTGAATTTGTCTCCTGATATCGTAAACAAAACTTTCGGACTCCAGATGTAGTCACTGAACCACTTACCCGCCTTGCAATTTCAGCATAGGAAAAACCACTTTTTCGTAACACAATAATAGTACATCTCTTTCTAGGTGTCCAATCTACTCTTTTATTTGATGTCATTGCTTCTTGACTAAATATTAAAAATTTTTACAAAAATTCCTACTTGTAATTACAGTGTATAAGAAATAGGTTCTCCTTCTACAGAACAAAGCAAAATAATAAATTGTTTCAAGTGTAAACATGATGTCAGCTTCTACTGGCAGTTACTAACATTTGATTGGTTCTCAGA
Source organism: Stegodyphus dumicola (assembly GCF_044657685.1). Classification (NCBI taxonomy): domain Eukaryota; kingdom Metazoa; phylum Arthropoda; class Arachnida; order Araneae; family Eresidae; genus Stegodyphus; species Stegodyphus dumicola. Next base: position 221,013,959 of record NC_140773.1, on the reverse strand, counting down.
ACAAGAACATTGATTGGCCAGGAAAGCTAGACATTACAAACCACTTCATAACTGTGTTTTTTATTTATATTAAAGTATATATAACTTTTTTTGTATTGCAAATAATTGAATTTTGTGTTTTGTATTGAATTCAGTAATAAATTCTCTTTAAAATGATATATACAAGTTTGCATTTTGCGAAACGTAACATTTTCTATAAGCATACAAAGTTCAAAAACATAAAAATTTCCAAAAGTGTCCACAATTTTGGCTACCACTGTATAGTGTTAATATATACCAGTACAGTCAAAAGTCGTTAATCCGGGCTCGTTGGGACTTCGGCGATTCCGGATTATAGATCATCAGTTTAAATCTGGTAAAATGGTGTGCAGAAATTATAAAATTAAAAATATGAAACCGTAATTTACGAAATAAAGAACAATTATGATCTAAAGGGTATCAAAATTTACAAAAAAAAAAGCTTAATATTTATTTGTTTACTTTATTAAACATTTCTTTCAATGTAAGTTGTTAAGGTTGCTTCATTTCTTATGTGATAATACATTCTCTTTAATTCTATAAACAGATATAATTTCTTGTTCAGTTACAAAGTTCCGCTGTTCAAGTCCCATAATTGCTGTGTCGAGAATACGGACTAATTTGTCAATCGAAATTTTTTCGTTTTCAATAACCTCTGTCACTTTTTTCGCTATCGAAGCTGACGAGGCATTTGATTTAAATCATATCAAAGACGAGTACATCGAGATGAAATACTAGATTGAGTAAGCAATTATAAGCCAAATAAAATAAAAACATCTGCCTTTAAGGATAGTGCTGACAGATCCACTTCTAATTCATTGCACGCCACCCCAGTGTTAAAGATAAACAAAGGATATGCCTTTATCCATTTTTTTGCAGCAATTCCACTTTTTGTTTAATGGACTCCGAAAGATACTTTCGCTTTGTATATCCTTTACGTATTAGTAAATATATATCGAAAATTCTATTTGACATAATCGAAAGTTTAAGCTTACTTTTATAAAATTGCTCTAACAGTCTGCAAAAAATAATAATCCGGATCCAATTCGAAGATTAAGGAACAACACAATCTGCAACATTAACTGAAATAGATAATTTTAGCTTAGCTTATCCCATTTGTTATACATTAAACGCGCATTCGTAAACGTATTTTGCACACGCGCACACACAAATTCGCAGCGGTAAAGGTCTTAGACGCATGCGTCAAGCTTTGAGGTCCGGATTATAGATCATTTCAGATTATGAGTGTCCGAATTAACGACTTTTGACTGTATTTAATTTTCCCAAAACCTTGATTAACAGAATATGCCACGATTTATAAGACAGATTTTATATTTTAAAATTTAACTGAATGTTCTGAATAGCTGGAATTGTTTTCAACAACCATATCATTAGCAGTTCATTTCTCCTAGTTGTTAAATCACCTTCTTGGAATATTCACAATTGATTATTAAACCTATAATTGAGTAGAAACTATTAAGCAACATAATTTATTCTGCCAACTACATTAAATCAAATTATTAATGAATTTTTTATTTTCTTCACTTAATGCAATGCTGAGTTTTCACGGCAACTCCAATTCCCAGATATTGACATTTTCAGAAACTTACCAAATTAAATAATAACCAAAAACCAGTCATGTCTCCAAAAATTAATTTTCTCCCAAACCAGATTACATTTTATTCTCTAGATGTTATGTTTCGATTATCTCCATTCTGCATTAAATTTTATCACATTAATTAAATGAGACCAGCGTCTGTATCACTTCCATTGATACATCATGAATTACTTCTTTCATTTCTACATTTAGAACATCCATCTTAAGCTCTAATCTTATATTTCTCATGTCAAAAATATGCAGATATTATTCTTCCCTAAAAATTACCTCATGGAATTAAGGGTGCAAAAAATATGTATGCTAAATACCATATAAGTAAACAATCTTTTAAAATTTTATTATCAAGTGTACTTAAAGTCACACTTACAATAACTGACCACCAATTGTTGACTTGCCAGCATCTAAAATAAATAAGAAAATACAATAATTACAAATCCAGTTTGAAAATCTAAGATAAAATAGCATTAATTAAAGTGCATAAAAGGAACTAAATAATGCAATAGTCACTGATATAAAATAAATTTTCAGTGAATAGCATTTATAAAATAAATAGATCAAACTACATAATGACACATGCAACGATCCCCCTACCCCACAGCTTAACATTAAATTTTATCCAGTGTTATTAGGAATTATTATTTAAAAAATTTAAACATGAAATAAACATTTTCAGTTTTGAAGCACAACTGATTTGAAAGAAAGATTTTTAAAAACTTTGATATAATGGCTTTAACCAGATCATAAATCATAGATTGCAAATTATGAATTAATGGCATTCTGCTTTGTATGACTGTGTTAAGAACATCAAATTATGGCAAAATGAATTTATAAAAAATAAAAAAGGTTTGTTAAGGTCTGAAGACAAAAACATAAATATTTATTCTTTACACGATACACAGTAATTGGAAAATGTTCTCCCTGTTGAGCAATTTTTTATTTTGAGAGAAATTTGTACAGTCAAAAGTCGTTAATCCGGACTCGTCAGGACTTCGGCGATTATGGATTATAGATCATCAGTTTAAATCTGGTAAGGTGGCATGCAGAAATTATAAAATTAAAAATATGAAGCCATAATTTATGAAATAAAGAACAATTATAATCTAAAGGGTACCAAAATTTACAAAACAAAAGCTTAATATTTATTTGTTTACTTTATTAAGCATTTCTTACAATGTAAGTTGTTTAAGTTGCTACATTTTATGTGATAATACTTTCTCTTTAATTCTATAAACAGACATAATTTCTTGTTCAGTTACAAAGTTCCACTGTTCAAGTCCTATAATTGCTGTGTTGAGAATACCGACTAATTTGTCAGTCGAAATTTTTTCGTTTTCAATAACCTCTGTGTCACTTTCTTCACTATCGGAAGCGATATTTTCTGAGTCTAGAACCATACTACAGATTTCGCTGTCCGTTAATTGATTTATGATTGGGGCATTAACGTCGCAATGAAAAACTTCTCTTATATCATCTTCATTTATTACCGCTTCTCCACATTTCTTTACAAAATCCAATAACTGAAAAATTTCACCTTTAGTTTTTGATGTCCGAAAAACCTTCAAATTCGCGGCTATCATCTTTATCCTCCTCACCATAAAATATGGTAGATGGCCATAAATTATGCCAAGCATTTTTTAACGTACCTGGAGACACATCCTCCCACGATTTTGCGATGCTCCACACGGCAGATTTTATGCTAAAAAAGTTTAAAAATTCTTGAATAGTCTTGCCACTGTTCAAGAAATTTAACATAGATTTTTAAAATGCTGCTTTATATTTGCATTTCAGCGCGTTCACTATTCCCATATTCATAGGCTGAACGATAGACGTACAATTTGAAGAGAAGAATAATACGAATACATTATCTTTCACTAAAACTTTAAGTGAAGTATGCGCCGAACAGTTATCAACAATCAGGACTATTTTTGATTTAACAGGTAAACCAACCTAATTCAAATGTTGCCGAGCAGGGAAGAACAATGTGAATACATTATCTTTCAATAAAAATTTTAGTAGCATAAACTGAACAGTTGTCTATAATCAGGACCATTTTTGAGTCATCAGGTAAAAAAAAACAAATTCAAATGTTGCTGAGCCTCGGGTATAAAATGATTTTCAAACCAATCATTCATCAACATTTGTGTCATCCATGCTCTTTTATTTGCGCGATATATAACAGGAAAAATCGTTACTCCTTTAAATGCTTGAGGTCGTGCATGTTTTCCGATTACGAAAAGTTTGGACTCGTGCGTTCCTGCAGCACTTGCGCATGCTAAAATTGTTAGTCTCGCTGTGGAATCTTTGACACCAGTTGGAGCCTTTTCTGTAGAGGTTGCCATGGTATTTCGCGGTACATATTGCCAGAAAAGACCAGTTTCATCAGCATTGTAAATTTGCTCTGCAGATAAATGTTCATTAGTAATGAATTCATCTGCAAATTGTTCAGCAACTTTAATATCAGTTGAAGATTTTTCACCTGAAATTTTTAATTGTCTTATACCATGGCGATTTTAAAATTTTGTTAACCAACCTGTCAAATATGTGCACTCTCTGTTTAAGTTCATTTCTTCATGAAATATTTTGCCTTGAGCCATTACCATTGAACCCATCAATGGCACGCCCTCACTGCGACGCTGTCTGACCCATTCAATCATCACTTTGTCATGATCGTCACTTTTTACATAACGAACCCTTTTTCTGTAATTCATTGCAAGTGGGGTGTCCGAATCCACAAAAAAATAAAAAAGTTCCTTTTTCTTTTTGCTTATGTCATATACAGTTGACTTTCCAATGTTATACTCCTCGCATAATTTTGAGACGGATATGCCTTTATCCATTTTTTGCAGCAATTCCACTTTTTGTTTGATGGACATTGAAACATACTTTCGCTTTGTAGATCCTTTGTGAGCTCCAGCATCGGAAATTCTATTTGACATAATCGAAAGTTCAAGCTTACTTTTATAAAATTGCTCTTACAGTCTGCAAAAAATAATAAGCCGGATCCAATTCAAAGATTAAGGAACGCAATCTGCAACATTAACTGAAATAGATAATTAGATAATTTTAGCTTATATTGTCTGTTATACATTAAACGCGCATGCGTAAACGTATTATGAGCTTGCGCACACGCATATGCGCAGTCGTAAAGGTCTTGCGCGCACGCATAAACGCCTATGCGCAGAAAGTTTGTAGCTTTGAGGTCCATATTATAGATCATTCTGGATTATGGGTGTCCATATTAATGACTTTTGACTGTATCAGCTTTACACTTATTTTTTGTAGCTCAGTGATGCAGAAATTACTTTTTCTCAAACCTATTTTTAACAGTGGAAGTAATAACTACATCTCCTTTTACTTTAGGCATTTTATAAACTTTCAATAGAGCTTTTTATCTTAACTCTAGAAGCATTTACTACTTTAAAAAAATCAAGAAGTGGTTTGCACTGTTTGAGGATTCTCGATAAAGAAACGAGTTTGGTTTTCTAAGTAATCTGGGGGGGGGGGTACCAAGTGCTTTCAGATGCCCAAAATCACGTTTTTTTTTTTTTTTTTTTTTTTTTTTTTTTTGTGTGTGTGTGCGTGCGCACGTACTTGCTAATAACATCAATAAGCCAAGCTACACAGAAATCGTGAGAAATTTTAAGAATAAGAAAAAATCGGAAGAAATATGTTGTAAATTGCGTTGGCAGGAGAACTGTCGAAAATCAAGAATCTCCCACCCAAATGCGAGAGCTGGCAGCTGTGTAGTTTTCCCAAGTAGCGGAGTAGGTAATGTCTGTGTTTCAATTGATTGAAAAGGCATAAGTGTAAGAAACATTGGTATGAGACTGAAAACTATCTACTATTTTCTTTGCTTCTGCATGGGATATGTTTTAGTTGACCTTTCTATTATGTACTTCTTTTTTTCCTTTTCTATTTCTTACAAGATCTACAATATTCCAGATGCTATTTACGACACCTGATAAAAAAAGCAATGTTTTTAAGCAGCCTTTATTGTCGTGGTCCACCTCTGAGCATCTAACACAGATAAGATTGCCACGACAGGAGGATTCAGAATACCCACACATCAGATAGGGGTTGTATGACCTCACTGGACAGTTCATATAATATGCTTTCATAGCTTTGAGAAGAGGCAGAGTGTTAAACATTAGTATAATATATCTTATGTTTACAAGTTGAGCATTTAAGTGTATCTTTATTCTTCGCACCCTGCACACGTTGCTTTTTTAGTTCAGCAATAATTTCTTCCTCTGAAACAACTATTAGATCTGATTCTGAAATGACATCAGGCAAGAAATTTAATTACTTATGAGAAGAGATTTTTATTTGTGTGTTTCCTAGGCTCGTTAGCTTGGAAACTGTGGCTATCTGTTTGGGAGATGTGGCTTCTATAAGTAAATCACCAGAAACTTCTTGATGTTCTTTGGTTTGCCTATTGCTGAAGTTATGTATTTGTTCATCAAAAAGGGTGACGTTTTCTGGAATTCATCATATAACCAGAAATCAGTTTTAAATAGAACTTAATTCAGGATTAATATATGTTTCCTTTAGTGTTTTATCAATTGTTTTCCCAGTTCCATAGTTTGCGTGAGAGAGTATATTTTCCAGATTTAGCTAATGATTTATTACAATCTGCGGTTAGTTGGTTTGAAAAATACAATTAATTAAGAAGCCACATTATAGAAAGAGAATAAGGAGAAGCAGATATCTGCACCAATGCCAGTCATGTCTATAATGTGAATACAGCACCCATGAAGCAGCCCTCTACCCTTAACAAGGTGCCCAGCAGATGGCTCCGATTGCTTAGCACCAGAGCAAAATGAAACACGAAAAGCCAGCTGATATATACGAATCCAATATATGCCTCTCATTTAAACTGAAGCAGAGGATAAAGCAGTGTGTTGGGGACAGTATCTCACCCCTCTACTACCAGGCTCCTCCTTTCCAGCCTGGTCTCCATAAATGGCATACATGCAGACAGTTTTCTCTCTGAGAAGTTAAAAACAAAGGATGTAACAGCATTTCACTTTCAGCCCCCACCTCTGAGATGGAAACCACAAGGGAAGAAAAAAAGAAAAAAAAGCAGAGACTAGGAAAATGGGAAAAGAAAGGAGAAATCACCAGATCAAGAGTTCCATAATACCTGTCTCACCTATAATGTGAGCTCCTGAAGGACTAGGGTACCTCAGGATTGCACACATGTACTCACAATTACTGACCTGGTGAGTAAATTTCCTAAAAAAAAGTGTGACCTATACACACATAAATATAGTAAGTAAACAAATAATTACATACATAATTAGTTATGTATTATGCTGTCGACCGTGAAAGCTGGTTACCACTGAACCAATTGTTCTTATGGAATTCTGAAGCAACTGATGCTTCCTTATTTAAAAAACAATCAGTATTCAACTTGTTTCATTCCTGCATTCTAAAAAAAAAAAAAAAAAAGGTTTAGTCAGATTTCTACTTTTTTTTGTTTGACACTCTACTGTTCAGAATGCCATAAATTTTACACTAACTGTTCCAATCTATTACTGTTTTGTTGGCCATATCCAGCAATTCATTTTCCCATTTAACAGCTGTTAATTCACTCATCTAGCTGTAAATGAGCTGGAGTGCAGTCACAAATGTGATACTATTGCCCTTGAACCGGGTTCTTCTTAAAATGGATATTCTCTTGTCACAATTCTTGACGTATCATTTTTGTTTCCAAATAAAGTACCACATTCTGCCCATTAATACACTTTTTTTTAAATTTGTTTAATTTTAGGATCCCATAAAATTGAAAATAAGCCACTGTTTGCAGTTCTGCAGAAAGTGTATCCCAAAATTTTAATCAATTTTTTAAAGGGGGGAAAACACATAATAACAATTCATATCTTCATCTATAAAAAAAAAAAAAAAAAAAGGGCTTATTGGAAATCAGCCATAGTTGCACTTAATGAAAGTGCAGTTGTTGTGTGTTGGGTCATGTTTATCCATAACTGATGCTAAATCACACTATTTGGTGTCAGTTTCATTACAGTCGACAGGATAACATCAAGTACCTATAATTATGCAATGTGAGGTCTAACAGTTCATACATATTATTATGCTAAAAATTATTTTTGACGAAAGCTACAAACTCTTTCAATACAAACTACTCGTTTTTTATGTATGATACAAGATATTTTTCAAGAATTTGCTTAACATTTTAGGTCAATTCCAAGGAGTCAGGGTCTTCAAGGTTGACTTAGAGAGTAACTAGAAGAATGAAAATTGTTACACTTAATTAATATCAGTAATGAATGTTTTTTTATGCTCTGTTGCTAGTTTAAATGCATAAAATGCTCTTAATATAAAGTTTAGGAAATTGCAAATAAAATTTATTAAATAAAAAATATTACTAACCTACGTGGCCAATAAATACAACATTCACATGCTCTTTTCTAACACCTTCTTCCTCTTCTTGCAAGACTTTTTTTTTACTCTTTGATACTATTTCTACCTCTTCTACTATTTCTTCATCATCATCAGCTAGATGATTATTCTCTATATCTACATTTTCCCAATCTGAAAGGAGGGAGAAAAATATTAAATAAAGGAAAAGCACTATACAGATTAAAAACAATTAAATGAATCAAAGCATTATCTTAATAGTCTGTTTTAAAATATAAAGATATTCAAAAAACATTTTATGAGTTTTCACAAAATTTCCACTGAGTTTTTAAACAAACACAGCATGGATATAGGGTAAATACACTTTATCGGAATATGTGAAAGATGGATATTAAATAAAACTACATATTGACAAGAGACCAAACATGAAAAGCGGCAAGTGAAGAAAAAGCATACAGTTTGAGAACTGGTTCAGTAACTGCAGTACACTGTTTATAACAGCAGGGTAATTTATTTATTGTTATGCAGAGGAACTGATGTTGATTAAGTGGTGGGAGATTAGCCTTCAAGAAATCACAACTATTGACTGGAACAGTTCTTTGACAGAGATATTTTTTCCTCTACATCTAATCTGACAACTAAATATATAGCCCTGGGAGGGAAGGGGGGGAAACTGCGGACAAAAATGAAAATTTATTCTTATTGGGGGGGGGCAAAGCTGGCTTTTTTTTTTTTTTTTTTAAACAATTATGGTGATCCAGCAGGTTATGCCAAGAAACTGGTAAATTTTTTCTTCATTCAAGTTCTAAATAGAGGGGCAACTACAATCGTGGCAAAAATCATTGATCATGTACAAGAGAGATTGACTATTAATTCAGAATGTCCATGAGCATATAAAACAGAGAAACTGGAAAAAGCATGTGAGAAATATTTTACTGCAAATCAAAGTTTGCTTTATTGATTCAACAACAGCTGCTCTTATATAAAATATTGAAAGTCAATGGTGCTTTGTTACATCATGGGATAAAAATCAATGAAACACGGTTTTTACTTATGACACAGATGTGAATCAATGTGTAATTTACCACTATCAATAATTTAAATGACACTCACTTCTGAATTCTGTCTAAAATAACAAATTTTATCGAACCAGTTTCCCTTAAAAAGTCTTCCATGAAGGCACACCCATTATACAGATAGCACTAGCGTCCTTTGCCATAATCATACAAATCAAGGCAATCAATCAACACTGGCTGAGGAATTAAAGCGGTGGCATACACCTCGCGCATGTAACTGTTCCAGTCCACAGTATTCAATAGATGCCAACTTCCTAACACCAAAAAAAAGATTAACCTTACAGCTGTAAGGGAGGGAAGATACTTTTCTGTTTTGCCAGCGCACACGATAAACTCGTCAATAATGGTACAACTGATGCGAAATGGAATATCTTCGCTGGTAACGTTTTACGCGTCATTTTCAAAGCAAGTCACAATTATTTCTTATCAGATTGATTGTTTCTTTCAATACTTTCAATAATTTTCTATCATGAATGATGGTTTGTTTTTCTTTGAAAAAATTTCTAGCACACTTTTTGTTGACCTGAATTATTAGGTCTACAGAATTATTAAAAATTCAAAAATTAAACAAGTATTTCAACGACGATTTAAAAACCTAAAACTATTTAAATTTATGAGCATTTAGAGAAATCTAAATCTACACATGGCTTGCGATTAAATGGGTGTATTTGTTACATTTGGTGCTTTTGCTCATATATATTGGTTGCTGTTTTGAATGGTCCCAATAACAGAATTGTATGAATTTTTCTTATGCAATGATAACTAACATTCTGATGGCCACTGTTTCATAATCATCTAATTTTGTTAGCCAATATCACATAGTAGAGTTACACAGATACAACATGACGGTGCCTGCAAATATTAATCAGCATAATTTAAATTATGCAAGACTTCAAATTCGACAATCATTTCAGTTATTGTGGGATACATTTGTTTCAGTTTTTTGAACAATTATTTACAAATCTTGTGAGTATGATAACAGCCAGAAATATAAATTAGATATTTTATATTAGAATATTCAGTTTTTTGAAAAATTATTTACAGTTCTTGTGAGTATGATAACAGCATGAAATATAAATTAGATATTATTTTATATTAGAATATTCAGATTTTTGAAAAATTATTTACAGTTCTTGCGAGTATGATAACAGCCTGAAATATAAATTAGATATTATTTTATATTAGAAAATATCCTGAAAATATTTTAGAAAAAAAAGTAAAATAATTTACAAAAATAAGTAAACAAAAAGAATGAAATTTACTTCGTGTATTTGGTGTAAAGTACCTACCATTAATAAGATTATCATTTACGGTTTGCGACAATTTTAATCTATTTTAAAAATTATTGCCTTAAGTTATTACATAGAAATAACTAGGAAGGAAAAATTTCCAGTGCAGTTTTCCCATTCTGTCACAAAACGTAAAATCACTACTCTGGTTTATTATGTAAATGAAACAGGTATTTGATAAGAACTATGGAAATAAAGTTTAGCTGCTAGTAGTTGTTACAGTAGAAACTTGAATATTTCAAATGAGGAAAGCAGGAAATAAAAATTTTGTGAGAAGTCTCATGTATTGTTATGTTATTCCAAAGCCACAACTAGGATTTCAATTGGGTTTTCTTAAAATATTAGCTTTGAAAAAATATCTTTCATTTACATAACATATCCATACATAAATTTGTACAAGTACACACAGAAATCTTTAGATGGCTCAAATAGTCTAACAGGGTTCATAGCCACATTTTAGTTAAAAAAATAAGCACCTATAAGCACTTTTCAAGCACATTTAAGAAAAAAAATAAGCACCTGTCTAATTAAATTATACACAACTGCATAACCTTAAAAATTAGACTTGTAATTTAAAATATGAGAAATGCAGTATTTATTAAGAGAGAATAAGCATTACCTCAACCATGGAAAATAATTACTTTTTTTTTTTTTTTAAATTTTAAATAACAGTTCAATTTACAGAACTAGTTTACAATGAGAGGGAAAAAAAAACTATGCAGAACTAAACTATATTACAAGATTTAATGATGAAATTTCAGTTAAAAATAGAGAAAATAAATAAATAATAAGGCATATTTATTGTATTCACTTGGGACCTAATAATAAATACAATTTATTTTTTCACTCATATTGATATTTAAATAATTTAAATCTAAATTCTGAACATTTTCTAAATTTTCACTGTATATCAGTTTTTCCTTAACAGATATTGCAAGCAAAGTAATTTAAGTAAAAAAGAGGAACATTTCTGAAATCAGAAGACAGAAATTTGCTTCATGCAGTCATCCTTTAACAGTAAAAGCTTAACTAATCCGCATACTTGGAAATTGGCGAATATTCGGACAGTCAGCCTAACTTGAAAAAGAGGAGCGGAGGGGGGGGAGGTAGACTGTAGACACCTTTTAAATTTTCCCGCTAAATATATGCTTTTGACATTTCGATATGCGCATCATATAAAAATAAACCAATGGAACTGAAAAATATTTTGCTTAGCAAGCACAGTAAAACTCTTTTAAGTGTTCATAAACACATCTCGGACAGAACATTAAATTAATTATCTCTGCAAAATATCGCAATCTTTATTGCGCAATACGTGCGCCGTAATTCTTCCCTACGTGATATTATGCAATCGGAATCAACAGCTGCCGGTATTGGGAGAATAAAGAACTAAATAACTGGGGTATTTTTCATTCTAATTTTCAACAGACGGCGTTAAATTTCCAGAATAGAATCAATCTTCGCTTGAGTTGGTAGACCGCAGAACTTTTAGTCCTATTCAATCCAGATTGGAAAGTGACCAAAAAAAAAAAAAAAAAAAAAAAAAAAAAAAAAAAAAAAATCCGTTGCTTGTTTTGCAACGAACTGTAACAGTTTCAATATTCGAGATTTTGCGGAGAAAGGGAAGAAACTCCCAATCTTCGTACTGTATAATGTATTGGCCAAAAAAACAAAATTATTTTGACTATTCGATTACTTTCCCTTTATTTAAGCCATTCCGAATATTATTCCTTAGAAAGCTAATCTGTGTTAACACACAACCATTTTTGAAAGTTTACTATACTTCAGCAGTTACTGCAACTATGTTATTATAAACATTCAAACATATGCTCATAATGTAAGCATAACGATCATAATAAACACGAATATGAACTGACCAAGTGGAACGAGAATGCAAATTATTAAGATCTTGATAGAAATTCAAATGTGTGTAGTATTTGGGTGGGAGGAAAAGAATGCCGAATGTACCGGAATTTTCTACTGCTTTCGCATTTCTTTGACCAATAGAAACGACGGTCACCTGTCTGTACTCTTTGTGCACACCAAAGGTTATGTTAATGCAGAGAAAGGGGAAAAGCTATTTCCGGGAGTATGATTCACCATCTGACATTCCAACATTCCATATTAGGAAGAAAAGTTGTTTATTTAGTTTCGGCTTTGGTACCGGAAAAAATAGCATTCATTAAAAAAAAAAAAAAAAAAAAAAAAAAAAAGCAAAAAATATGCACTAAAAACAAAAAAATAAGGGCTTTAAAGAAAAAGTAAGCACCTATAAAGGCCTTTATATTTTATTTTCAAATATAAGGACTTATAAGCACTTATAAGGACTGCTACGAACCCTGTCTAATCATGTTCAAGTACCTACTCATTCGTTTGTTCTGCAAAGCATCAACGAAAAGTTTGTACTAATCACCTAATCAGCACATCTTGAATATATACTGATGACCATTTAAATTCAACACCATGAAAAACAAGAGATAGTGGTTAAGGTATATTTGAGAATGCCCCTTGGATCATTGCTAAGTTGTTTTATTTATGGTAACCTGAGTATATTATTATGATGAAAATCCTATTATACGCAATTGGTTGTGTGATTGTGACGAATTTGACTGATGGGAAAATATTGTTGGATGTATGTCGCATATTGTCTGCTGTGCATCATAAAATGGCTGCTGGTGGTGGAGGTACAGTACGAGAGAGTGGAAGTTTTTTTTTCAAGTGTTTGAGGACAGAAGAAAGGAAACTTTGTAGGATGTAATTCAACGGAATTATAAGTGTCCTGTTTGTACAAAGGAAATGTGTATGGTTGAACGTAAAGATCATTCATATGGCTTTGTCGCAAGAAAGGTTCAATTGCTCGTCATATAAAGTGTTCCGTTAGAAAGGGAAAATGGCTCGAGGAAAGTTTTTGGATGCTTTTAAGGAATTTTGTGTGCCACAGACTGAAAACAAGGAAATTTCTAAATAAGGTAAGTGGATATTTCCTTTGTGTGGTGCTTAGATGGTATAAGATGAATTTCCTATTTTAAGTCATTTCATTGTTTGATTTAAAATGTAGTTATTGAGATTATGTATTTTTTTGGGGGGGCTTACTGTAGAATTGGGTGCTTCTTTAACTTTTTAAGTGAAAATAGATTGATGTGTACATGGACAAAGGTAGTGTGTAATTCTTTGACCTGTTATTTTGGCTTTGTGTAGCGGCAGAAAATTCACCACTATAGAAAGTCAAAGAATTGCACAGACTGTGTTTATGTAACGCCCAAAAGCGTCAAGGGGCATCCATAAATATATTTTTACCGAGATAGCAATATGATATTCAGTGGATAGCCTTGAAATGACGTATGCTGGACCATTCATTTACTGATTATGATCTAGATGCGTTTCATAAGAAATATCAGAAAAGCTAGGCCAAGACAGCAGTAAGACCTGGTAGGCAGTGAAGAACTGTTGAATGTTGCATGCAATACATCATAGTGCACTGGCCTGTTAAAGCTTAGCCTCAAACAAGTTTCAAAACTCCTCACATGCAGCAGTGGCTGCTGGAGGTTTCTGCAATGCATATTAGGTGGATACAGGAGTAAAATCTAATAGCATTCCAATTCATGATGAAAGATTCATGAAATCTGTCACCAAAGTACCATCAGACTAAAATCAGACTTAAATACAACCACAGTACAAATTCCGAGATCTGGACGGCCAAAATCCGGAACTCAAAGCCACCACACACTTTTATACAAAAAAAATTATTTAGGTTAATTTTTAGATTATGGTAACTTGGAGATTTTTTGGCGAAAATTTGGCGACCAACCCTGCTACAGCAACTTGATAGTTTTTGTTTGGACGACATTTTGTTTTACTCAACATTTTTTTCCCCAACAATCTGCTAGCCGCTTATGCTTATGATAGAACTTTTATGGATAAAAAGTGCTTAATCATGACGAAGATTAGGTGCGAAATTGGGAGAAAGTGCAGAATCGCAAACTGCTTGCCGCGTTTTCAAGAATTGCACATACACGGTATCCATGTACACGTCGACCTATTTTCACTTAAAAAAAATCCCAGAATTGCACAAAAATGGCATTGCGCACACTATCTCCATGTACACTGCTAAAGTCCTAGCTAGTAACCTTTATCGCCTTACCAAAATGTCGCCAAATTACCTGTTACCATATTCCAAAGATTAGCCTTTATTTATTTATTTATGTGTGTGCTTTACGCATACACATTTGATTCCCCTCCTGCACATAACAAAATGTGGAGAGTCCCGATTCTTAATTTCACTTCGGCACTAATTAAAATACCCTGTTATTGAAGAAACTATCATTTTAGCATAAATTTGTATGATCAATAATTCGGCTCCGCAGCTGTGTATCTGCTTGGGATACGACATCTCGAATCGAAACATCCCTGATTTTACATCCCTGATGCCAACCTGGCGAATCATCATTTATAATATTTTAGTTTCATCACTGCATGTTTATCAAGACATGACAACTTGTGTAATGTCTCAAGTAGCGAAGCCTACCTTTTATATTGACATTACACTTGGTGATGATTACAGATTTAAGTTAAATATGTTAGGAAATGTTACCAGGAAACATTTAACAAAAATATTTTTTCATATGCTAAAAATAAAGGAACTACTCTGATGTGCGCCCTCAAGTCGCCAAATCTTCACGCCGCCATATTACTATCTAAATTTTTTGTCTACATTTTGAACTTTTAGCTTAAAATGTCTCCAAAAACGCTGTTTTCGCACATACAAAAACTACGTTTTGAACACACAATTTAGCTAAAAATCCAAAACAAAAACAAAAAATTTAGATAGCAAAAACGTAAAGTTTCTAACCAAAAATATTTGACGAGAATCCATGTACACAGCAACATGTTTTAATTTAAAAAAAAATCTACGAATTGCACAATGTAGGCAACGAACGAATCTACAAACTACGCAGACCTCGCTTTAATAAATTAACATAACAACAATAAATTTCAAAGAATACCATGTACACAGTATCCTGTTTAAACTTAAAAAAAATTCTACGAATTGCACAATTTAGGCGAGGAAAGAATCTACGATCTACGCACTCCTCGCTTTAATAAATTAACAAAACAATAAATTTCAAATAATACCATGTACACAGCGTTCTGTTTCAACTTTAAAAAACATCTACGAATTGTACAGTCTAGACACTAAACAATAAAATAAACTAAAATAAATTTCAAACAATTTAAAAAAACAACAATAACGACAGAAATTCATACTAAAGAACCAATGAACATAACATTCTACAAAATAAGAACAAGGATAAAATAAAATGCACTTACCATGAATTAATGCATTTTCGAATAGCAGAAATATAAATTTCATACCGCCTTTCACAGGCCGCCACGTAATCACTATCGTATTTACATGACAGCCAGACACACTATCCAGAAAATTTATACTATGGTTCACAAATAAATAAAATCACAAATCCCTACTTCTATCATGCACTGCCATTAAAAATAATCTCCCAGACCCTCTTTCCACACTTCCAAATACCCACTACCCCTCAACAGGATAGCCACAATCATATTTCCTTTTGCCGAACTTCAATTCAACAACTACCATTTTATCTTTCCCTCCCATCTTCTCAGACACAGAGGCGAACCAACGAGCTCCAGTGAAAGATTTTTCAACGTCAACAGGGTTGCCATAGAACACGCAATCGCACCAAAAACCAGCACAGAACACATATCGCCACATCTGGTGAAATTAGGGCGTATATTAGAGTTGTACCAAAATAAATTTTGTTAATGATACTCATAGGTCAAAGAAAACATTTAGTGCTATTTGAATTAAGAATAACTGATTTGTTATTTGCATAAACCCATAATCAGCGCCAGAGCTCGTATGGTCGCATCGAGTGGCAGATTTTAGGGAATACAAAGGGAGGCATTTGGTAGCAGAATTTAGGACCCGCACAGACTAAGCCTGAGAATATGTGGGAATTTATTTATTCAGGACTAAGATAAGCCTTAAGCATGTGCAAGGAATAGGCGTAAGTATAATAAATAACTAATAACAATTCAGGCTTAAATTGTCTCAGTGTGTGATAGAAGGAAGATAAAATTTAACAAAACAATTTGTCTTTAGTCTCCAATCTCATGATACATAGCCAAATATGCATAGTGAACAGTAGCTAAATTTTATGATGATAGCCACGAATCTGATGGTTTTCGAATGTTGTAAACCAAAGGTGAAATTTTCTAATTAACGGATTTTGTAAATAAATGAAGATGTTATAAAAGGAGTTTTTCACTGTGATGATAATGCTCCTTAATCATCAATCAACAGATGGTGAAATCTGCAGTATGGTTATAGATCCAGAATATACCACTACTGATAGTGAAGAAAGTGAGAGTGGTTACTGGAAACGATAAAATTTCAACTGACAAGTTAGTCAGAATCCTAGACACAGAAATTACAGGACTTCAACAATGGAACTTTGTAACTGAACGAGAAATTATATCTGTCTATAGAATTAAAGAGCACAAAGAGAATTATATGTCCCAAACCATGAGGAAGATTTAAGGAAAAAATACGTAATTCTCCTTTTTACAGATTGAATGCTTTATATAAACTGTCACAGATTTCTATATTGATATTTTCCTTTAATGAAAATTATTTTATAAATTGCTTAATATTTTTAATATTAAAACTATTTAAAAAAATGTTAAATAAATAAATAAAATGCTGTACAGAAAATTTCAGCTCCCATACCCATGAACAACCAGAACTTGTACCTGAACTATCTCTGAAATTAATTAATTACCAAAATCAGCCAAAATCTGCACTAAACTAAGAATGCCATTTAAAAAATTTTTAATTTCAAAAAGTACAAATACTTTGCTTCTTTTCTTAAATTACCTTAATTAATCAAGAAATTCAGTTTAGCAGTATCTTACATTTTAAAAAACATCATTTATTTCTAATCATTTTTGTGAAATCAATAACTTCAAAAGGGTAGAAGAAATAATTATTAAAATTACAGCAGAAAAATTATGGCTAAAGTGCAGAATCGCCCACTTATTTGTTTGGCGCTTTTTACAAGAGTAAGAAGGAATTGGATTTTTGTCAATTTTTAAGTGAAAATACGTTGATGTGTACATGGATAAAGTTAAGAGTGTGCGCAATGCCATTTTTTGTGCAATTCTGGGATTTTTTTTAAGCGAAAATAGGTTGACATGTACAGGGATACCGAGTATGTGCAATTCTTAAAAAGCGGGCCAAGCAGTGGGCGATTCTGCACTTCCCCAAAAATTATGATGACAAACTACAAAAAGCTACAAAATACAGTGAAAAATGGATAATATTAATGACCAAAAGGCATATAAAAATAAAATTACACAAATCACTAATTTAATTCCTAATTAAGAATAGAAAAGCAATACTTTTTAAATACACTAACATATTGAATTTGATTATAATTAATAGATTAAATCTATTTAGTCTACAATAAAAGTCACATTTATTGAAATTTAAAATTCTGTTTAGTTTCTCAGATATTTATAAATAGGCCTAAAAATTACCTGCTGGGGAATCATCACTTCCACCATCCACATCACCACCTTGTTTGAGATCAATTTCCATAGCTAATGGTGGAGGATCTATCAGAAAAATATTAATAAGTACTTGCTACACAAATCACAATTCTATCCAATAATGTAATTCTAACATACATAACAAACTTTACATGTATCTATTAACTTTGAATAATTACTTATAATCTTTGATATATAACTCATTTTGAAAATGTATTTAATAAAATGTTAAAGTATAGACAGAGTTTATAAAAGTAAATAAAATTTGAATAATTCATAATACTGAAATTGTGACATAGCACTTAATAAAGCTTTGGAGAAGGGACATAACATCAGTTACTGTACACAGATCTTGAACAGAGGAAAAACACAAAATAAACAAAAGAGAGCATTTGGGAGTACTTTTAAAATAAAGTACGAGACATTAACTTTTTTCTAAGAATGGAATAGTTGGTTAAAGTGCAGAATTGCCCACTTATTTGTTTAGTGCTTTTTACACGAGTACGAGGAATTGGATTTTTGTCAATTTTCTTTGACTTTTTAAGTGAAAATAGGTCAATGTGTATATGGATAAAGGGAGTGCGCAATGCCATTTTTGTGCAATTCTGGGATTTTTTTTAAATAGGTCGATGTATACATGATACCGAGTATATGCAATTCTTAAAAATGCACCAAGCAGTGGACAATTCTGCACTTTCCCCGAATAATTTTTGACAACAGATACATAATTTGTACTTTTCAATTATGCACCTGTCATGAATTTCTATAGTACTATCATAATAAAATGTGTGAGAGTGTGTTATTTTTGTTTACACACACACACACACACAGTATGCTACTGTTGGGTCTTGGCATGTATCTGGTTTCTCTTCACATGTGGCAATAAAATGCAACAAGTGCATAATAGGAATACTAAAAAGTTTAACTTCTCTTGCCTAACTTGCTAATAGTAATCAGGATTAAATTGGCATACACTTCTAGTATGCTAGTTTTGTTCATAAGCAATGAGGTCAATATTTTTGTACTTGAAGGATCATATTTAATCGAATTGAACAACACAGATGATGAGAATTATGTATGTATTATGTTACTCATAAGCAAAGCTGTAGCTTATTTTGTATGGTTTTATAATGAACGACTGCTCTATATTAACATTATACAGAAGAAACTGAATGAAAACAGCTCTGTAGCAATATGTTTAAAAAACACAAAAATCACAAGCAAACGGAAAAACACTTTGTTACACAAGTTCATTCCATGGTAAAGGAAATCAGGTTACAGGATTTAAAAAGCTTCTTCCAGCAATCACTTCCTTGAGGGAAGAACATATTATTAGTTTCAACTTTATGAAAAAATATCGCAAAGCTAACACTTTATACAAAGAATCAAACCAATATTTTTGAAACGCATTTATGTTACTGGTGTGAGATGTTGCTAGTGAACACCAGTAAGAAAAGCGTAGTATAACAAAAAAGTCATTTTAAGCCGATTAAAAATTTATTTAAAAAGTAATAGTTTATCTACATTCAGGAAATATCTTTTGCAACATATGGTTTAGGCTTGGAAGAATTTTTTATAAATGATACTTCGTTTCATCCGTATAACTCATAACCCAGACTTCGCTGGAATGGCATGCATGTCAACATGCCGGTTGAAAACAATAAACGCTTGATTATGGAATATTATTGAAATATAAAATTCCTCTCACCTGGTACAGGCTGCTTTTCGGTTTCAGAATTAGCTTCGTCTTCTGAAACAGGGTTTTGTGCTTGAGCTGCTGCTAAAGTCGCAAAAGATGGAACGAATGGCGGTGCATCCACATTCAGTCCTAGAAAAGGCTTCGACAAATTATCGCTGTCTTCTCCATTATCTAAGGCACCGTCAGAATGTTGTTCCCAAGAATCTGGGGTGCCTTGATCGTCTGTTTTTTGGTCCATTATAATTTGTTTTTTAGTTACAGTCACTTAAACAATCGGTCAATAGCCTAGATTGGATACCAAACGCAATCCGCGTGGCCGTCTTCAGAACTTTGCCTGTGTCGGACCGCAGTGCGCTAATGCAACATTTCTTTAGCTTAATTAAAATTTCACATGTTTTAAAAAATATCATATGATCTTAAAAATTTTGTTTTTATTTTAGAATTATTTTAATTTCTTTACATTTGTTACTTTTGTATAATTTATTTTTTTACTGTTAAGAATTCTCTTCATCGTGACTGCTGTTTACTAGTGTTTATCGTTTTGTTTCGCTAGTGTGTAATGAATGTTCTTGGTGTGTATAAAGTTTGGTTAAGAGTTTTGGTAAATTCCAGTTATTTTACCAGAAGTTATCAAAATGGCTTTACTATCAGCGAAGCAGTTGTTAGATGAACTTATGGGAAGAGACAGGGATTTAGGTTTAGAAGAGAAAAAGAATGATTTTACATGGGATGGACCTGATGTAAGTTGATTTTAGGCCTAATGGTTGCTGCATTCATATAGATGGATGAGATAGACTCGAAGATTTGTTTATAATAAAGTTTATACTATAAAGTCATTGCAAGATTTATTCTCTTACATATTACAATTTAGGTGTACGTGTATGAAGTGCCTCTGCACTGAATGTTAATTGAAGCTTTAAAAAGCAATCAATCATAATTATAAAATGCTCTAGAGTGAATATTATATCAGAAGTTAATAAAATAGAAAATATGGTTTCATTTTAAATTAAAAAAACTTTTAAATACATTGAACCTGTGTTTATTAATTAAAAGCATATCATAAACTATCCTATATAAAAATTTGCATTTTTCAAGTAAATTTCTCTAATGAGATATTTAATCATAATTTTAAAGGCATTATGATACACTTTCACCAACAAAATCATTACTGTTGTTACTATTACGTAGTATAATGTATTTGTGCTTTGCAACGCGAGTGTGCATTAAGGTACTGTTAGAATCTTTTAATGACGTTTTTATAACGGCTTCAGATGTTACGTATTATGCAGAGGGCTGTATAAACTAAAATGCTGAATTTAACCTAGATGCTTTTAATAACACTAATAGTTTCAAGTTATTTTAACAAAGCAAAAACATCCACCATCATACATTGTTTACAGAAGATAAAATCAGAGCAGAAAAACTTGTATAACTTTCATACAGAAACATAAATGTTTCTTCCTCTCACCCAAATTGATCTTGCATGAGACATTTAATGACTAATTTCAGTCAGCTTTTAGTTTAAATACTACTCAATCACATGTTTATTAACTTTGAGCCACAGTGGGAAGATTTTATAATTCTGTGTGAAGTTTAATTTTCCCATTGTCTGTGAACAAACAATATTTAAAGCTTCAAAAACAAATGTATTGACTAGTTGAACACAAAAGATTTATAATTAAAATACTCATTAGAAGTCATTTAAGAAATGTAAATTCAGAAATGTTAAAAATCTTTAAAAATTTTAAAATTTTAAAAAATTATATTTATTCTGACTTAAGGCATTCTGAGCATTTTTCTTTCAAATTAAAATATGTAAATATTTTTTTTTTCCAAGTTCAATTGAATGCTTATTTCTTTCATTTCACTATTTATTTACATGATACTAAAAATTCTTTCACAGTTTGCTGATGGTGCAGGAATTGAAAACACATGAAACTATTTTTTAAGTATTCATACATTTATAATCAGCACTTTTTAAAATCATGTGCCATATGCTGCTTGATGTTTTAAATCTTTTAAAATGTCAGAACACTGAGCAACGTTTTTTCGAATTAGTGTTGTTTCATCAGATTCAATTTTTATTTTAACTTCAAATCTTCAGTAACTTCTATTTGTGCTACTTTGAAAATGAATTATTTAATATAATTAGAGTTGACAATTTGCCAATAGTAAAATTTTCATGAAAGTGTTCTAAATAAGGAATTGCTCAAGAAAAAAATAATTTAAAGTCATCCATAATTTTCTGCATTATGTTTTTCAAATGTTGATGAGCATAAACGCTAGAAAATTCTTTAATATATCAACCATTAAGTTTATTTCTTAATTTCATCAAAACAATGAAAATTTCAGCATCAAAAGTTTTTCTCTATTTCTTCAGTGTTTGAACCAAAAAACAACATTAAATGTTGAGAACAATAAATATATTCTGTGCGTTTTTGGAATAAAACAAAATACAAATTTTTCTTACCGTCAATAAACTTTATTAAAACAACATAATTGCCATTATTATTAATGACTTCTTGCTAGTATGAGGGCAATTTGTATATCCCATTTTTGAAAAAATGATGTAACTTTTGATGCGAAAAATTGAGCTGGTGCTTGTTTGATATCTACTTCATTTATGAATTTTTTGCACTTCAAAAAATTTTGTAACGACAAAAACAAAAAAAATTTTGTAAGGACAAAAACAAGTTATTGTCAGAGGGTGCTAAGTCCGGGGAATATGGTGTATGTGACAGAATTTCCCAGCCTAGTTCTGCAATTTTTTGATAAGTCCTCAAAGCAGCATGTGGCCTGGTATGATCATGATGCAGTACAATGTCCTTCCTGTTGAAAATCGCCAGCCTCTTTTCTTGGACTGTTGTCTTTAAATTGTCTAATTGCTAACAATACTTCTCCGAATTGAGCTTTTTGTTAGGTTTTAAAAGCTGATAATGTACTGGTCCTCGAATGTCCCACCATATACACACCATTCTCCTTATTCAGGGTCAAATTTGCTTTAGAGGTGGGAGGGCTAGGTTTTCTGGGTTCACAATATGCCTTGCCTTACGATGTATCCGTGGGTGTTCCACTTTTCATTCCCATTTATCATCCAGTTCAAGAAGGCCTTCATTTTGTTCAGAGCAAGCAGAAATGTGCATATGACAACTCAATCATCCAAATTCTTCTGACTTAATTCATGTGGCACCCATCTTGAATATTTCCACACCAATCCTATCTTCCGAATATGGTTCGAAATGGTTTGCTGAGCTGAATTAAGCCTTTTTGTGATCTCCCATGTTGTCACAAAAGGATCTTGCTCCAACATGGTCGTAACAACACTGTCGCCGATTTAAGATGATTGCCCAGAACGTGCCAGAAAGTTCAAAATCACCAGTTTCAAATTTTTCGAACCATCTTCTGCATGCCTTATCAAAAACTGTTCGTATAAAATACAGTGTCGTAAATGAACTTTATCAGTGGCCGTGGGTACACTATCGCTTCACACTTAAGACTAATGCAATAACTTGCTACTTCAGTATGCATACATTAAGCGATAAAAATTAAGACTGACTACCAATTAGTATTTGGACAGCTATGCAAATGACGATATCTGCGGTCCCAAGGTATGACATGGACCCCGCCGATATATATCGTGTAGGAAACAGCATCGGCTTTAGTCGCAGACAAGATGCCTTGCAGTTCGGAGCTCTCTGATTTCGAGAAAGGTATAATTATCGGGTATCACAAATGTGGCCAATCCTTAAGGGACATATCTAGCGATCTGAAGTACCCAATATCGACAGTGGCCTATGTGATTAAGAAGTGGAAGGTGAGCGGTAGTTGTTGGAACGTGTCCCGAGTCGTCAGACCAACGAAACTGGGGGATAGAGACCGACGAGTGCTGTTCAGAGAAATTTGGAAGAACCGCACCCAACCGATAGCCCTCATCCGCGAGGAGTTTCAACAGGCATCCGGGAGTATTGTTTCAATGAATACCATCTGTAAGGAAGCACATCTGCTTGGTTGTCATGGTCGTGCTGCTGCCCATAAGCTTTTGATCACAAAGTCCAACCGTGCTGCTCGGTTAATGTGGTGCAAAGCACATCGAAATTGAACAGTAGATCAGTGGAAACAGGTTCTTTGGAGTGATGAATCAAGGCTCACCCTTTACCGTTCGTATGGCAGGATCTGAGTTTGGCGTCTACCTGGAGAACGTCTCCTGCCAGAATGCATTGTGCCAACAGTCAAGTTCGTCGGAGGTGGAATTATGGTCTGGGGGTGTTTCTCCTTTTATGGGCTGGGACTCTTGGTCCCCATTCATGGTAAGCTCAACTCCAATGCCTACTGCACTATTTTGGATGACAATGTGCTTCCTACGTTGTGGCAGTTTTATGGGTTGGACCCCTGTTACTTTCAGGATGACAATACCAGTTGTCATGTTTCGATGTTAACCAAGGCTTGGTATGGTGCCAATGGAGTTCATCGAATGAACTGGCCTGCCCAAAGTCCAGACCTGAACCCTATCGAGAACCTCTGGGATGAGTTGCATCGCCGAATTCACGGGTTCACTACCCGTGCAAAATCGGTGAAGGAACTTCTGTGTCTTCTCCAAGCCGAGTGGAAGAAAATACCACTAGCCGTCATACAAAAACTTGTGGAAAGTATGCCCCGGAGAGTCCACGCTGTAATTACCTCTCGTGGAGGCTCTACCAACTATTGATTTTGAATAAAGTTAGTTTTTCTTTTGTATCACAGGTGTCCAAATATTTATTGGTAGTCAGTGTATATATATATATATAATCAATGTGATTTCTATGGAATTATTATCAATTAGAAGCAGTCTGAATAATTCCTTATTTGGTCTACTTAAGGACTTGAGGAATTTTTAATTTTGAAAAAAAGGACATCTATTTTTTTTCCTCCCCCTCGCTGAACTCAAAAGGACGACAGGAATGTTGGTTAAAGGACTGTCCTTTCTAAAGGAGGATGGTCGGCAATGTTATATGTTTTAAAATACAGTTTGCTAAAACTCATTTAATTTTATATCAGAATTAAGTTTAGAAGAAAATTTGTTTGTCTTGAATAATTCAAGGCTATTAGTTTGAATAATCTTATTTAAAAATTAAATAAATGTTTGAATTTACTTGAATGAGACGAATGAGCTTGTCAATTTTTGCATTGGTAGTCTGTGTGTGGATATATGTATATAAGTAGCATCATAATCAGAATGCATTAAATTCCTGTTTTGTGGCTAAAAGTAGAATGGGATGTTCATAGATAGTGGCATTAAATTTCATGAAATGTCTGTTTTGGAAGAAAGTGTAATAAACGATTGGAATGTATAATTTTAAAACTGAGATTTTCAGCTATACATAGTTAATATGAATTTTATGCCTTTTTTGGAAATGTGGGAGGGCCAGAAGGGCAGACTCTGAGGACTGCAGAGTGAGAAATGCTGCATTAGAAAAATATTTTAATGTGTTAGACTCTTCATGAGATAGGTGATAAAATTATTTCCTTACGGTACAAAGTTCGAAATCCGGACTCGCCACGACTTCAGCAATTCCAGATTTGGGATTTTTTCGGATATTAGATCATCAGTTTAAATCTAGTAAGATGGCATGTAGAAATTTGAAATAATGAAGTATTTATGATCTAAAGAGTATCAAAATTTATAAAAAAAAAGCTTAATATTTATTTATTTACCTTGTTAAACATTTCTTTCAATGTAAGTTGTTTATTTTGTTTCTTGTGCTAATGCTTTCTCGTTAATTCTGTAGACTGACATAATCACCTGTTAAGTTACATTGTTAAAGTCCTGTAACTGTTGTTTCGAGAATTCCAACTAACTTGTCAATCGAAATTTTCTCATTTTCAGTAACTTCTCTGTCACTTTCTTCACTATTGGTAGTGTTATTTTCTGGATTTAGAACCATACTACAGATTTCACCATTCATTAATTGATTGGTGATTGAGAAGCACTGTCATCATAATGAAAAACTTATATCATTTTCATTTATTACCGCTTCTCCACATTTCTTTACAAAATCCGTTAATTGGAAAACTTCACCTGTATGCATAAACCTTTAAAATTAGCTGCTATCATCATCAAATTTAGCTATCCTTCACTATACATATTTGGCTATACATCATGACCTTGGCGACTAACATGATATTCCATTAAATTTTATCTTGCTTCTATTGCGCACCGAGACAATTAAGCCTGAATTGTATTACTTATTTATTATACTTATGTCTATTTCTTGCACATACTTAAGGTTTACCAGAGTTCTGAATAAATAAATTCCCACATATACTTAAGCCTAATTTAGGGCAGGCGCTAGATATCTTAACCGCCTGATGCAGTCTTTGTGGGTCCTAAATTCTGTGACTCGGTGCAGCCATATATGCTCATTTAAAAATTATTTTGGATGTGAAATGAATTTTATGGTTTAAGTGCGAAGAACATGATACATTACAAAGTCCAAAATCCGGACATCCATTATCCGGATGATCTAAAATCCAAACCTCAAAGCCACAAACTTAAAAAAAAATTTTATGCATGTACATTTGTTTTTTCCTTCCATAATAAAACGGGGAGATTTTCACTTAAAAATTCTGATTCTTAATTTCACTTAGGCACTAAATAAAATACCTCGTTTATAAAAAGACAATCATGTAAGCATAAATTTGTGAGATTAATGATTTGGCTCCGGAGCTGAGTTTCTGCTTAAGATACATCTCAAACCAAAACATTCACCTATTTTATATCCTCTACGGTGACCTGGCGAGTCATTGTTTATTATATTTTGCTTTCATCACTGCATGTTTATCAATATCTTACAGCTTCAGTAATAACTTATGCAGTGATGTCTAAACTTTTTTTTTTATATTAGTAATTGAATAATAAGGGTGTGGCAATCTTTTATGTTAACATTATGTTTGGCAATGATTATAGATTTTTAAATGCTCTAGGAAATGTTGACAAGGGAAAATTCAACAAAAATTTCTTTTCTTATGCTAAAAATAGATTTTGTTAATGAAACTCATAGCCCAAAAGATTACATTTAGTGCTATTTTAATTCAAAATAACTAATTTGTTATTCACCATAAACCCAGAAGCGGTGGCAGAATTTAGGGAAGACAAAATTTTTGGAATTAAGGAAAGCACTGAGTGGCAAAATGAAAGAATGAGAAGTTTTTTATAATTTAGGGAAAGCACAGAGATCTAAAGTTTAGGCGTGGCAAAAATTTAGAACTTAGGAAGGTGATTTGTAGCAGAATTTAGGACCCGCAGAGACTGCAGCGGGCGGTATCTAGCACCGACCCTAGATAAAGCCTTAACCCGCGGGAAAGTACGTGCGGTATATCATACCCCACCCCTCTATAAATTGGAATATTCCTAACTTGTGAAACTGAAATTCTGTGCTGCGTTCAGTAGCTGAGTTTCTAGTTGAAATTGACTTTCAGAACTGTTTTTTCTTTGCCTGTGTGTTTCAGAAAAAGATTTATCGGTATTTTGTTGAAACTGAGGTATGACACACCCCACGCGCCTGTTCGCGAAATTGTTTTTCTGACTGAATATTTAGTTCAGATATTTATTTCTAGAGTAACAGTAAATATTTCTACTCGCAAGTGATTTTAAGTACAGTCAAAAGTAGTTAATCCGGACTCGTCGGGCGTTTCCGGATTATCGATTTTTCCGGATTATAGATCATCAGTTTAAATCTGGTAAGATGGCATGCAGAAATTATAAAATTAAAAATATGAAGCCGTAATTTATGAAATAAAGAACAATTATGATCTAAAGGGTATCAAAATTTACCAAACAAAAGCTTAATATTTATTTGTTTACTTTATTAAGCATTTCTTACAATGTAAGTTGTTTAAGTTGCTTTGTTTTATGTGATAATACTTTCTCTTTAATTCTATAAACAGACATAATTTCTTGTTCAGTTACAAAGTTCCACTGTTCAAGTCCTATAATTGCTGTGTCGAGAATACCGACTAATTTGTCAGTCGAAATTTTTTCGTTTTCAATAACCTCTGTGTCACTTTCTTCACTATCGGAAGCGAATTATAATGACGAGGAATTTGATTTAAATCGTATCAAAGGCGGAGTACATCGAGATGAAATACTACATTTAGTAAGGAATTATAAGCCAAATAAAATAAAAACATCTTCCCTGAAGATAAGGATAGTGCTGACAGATCAAATTCCAATTCATTGCGTCCCGCCGTGGCGTCCCCCCCCCCCACCTGCAGAGCACTGTGAAATTGATTAACAGATTTCGGAATGGTGAGAGAAATGAAGGATATGCTTTTATCCATTTTTTGCAGCAATTCCACTTTTTTATAATATGACTAAAGCAGCAGTGGATATGGCGGATGAAATGTCAGCCAATTATTCAATTGCCAGAATAACAAGGAGGTGGTCAATGGTAATTTTCTTTCCTGCACTGAATGTTGCTGTAATAAATGCTTGAATTATATTACATTCAGCTGCTAATCCACCAACCAGAAACAGAAGTCTGTTTTTGAAGGACTTAGTCTTACAATTAATGAAAAAAGTATAGAAGAAAGATCAGAGATTAATACTTTACCAAGAAACTGATGTACTGCATTCAAAACAAAAGCAGAAGTTTTGACGAAGAATTAAAACGAATACATGAAATTCGATGCAACTAAGTATGAAACATGTGATAAATTGCTCTTGCGCCAAGGACAGAAGAACGTGAATGCAATGTTTAAATTGTGAAAACAGTCTGTGCCAAGAATACAGGATGTATTTCGTTCAAAGTGTAAAGAAATAAAATAAGCATTGTGTATTAGAGATGCAATGAAACTTAGAGGCATGATGTTTATTTTTTATTTTCTTTTATCTTACTTTTAACTCTAAGATTATTTTGAAAATTAATTTTTTGAAACCCAATTATTATTCACGTATTTTTAATACACGAGAACAAGAAAAACAGCTTTAAAACTAAATAAAACTATTTTAATCGTATTTTAAATATTGGGGTATGTGATACCCCACGCGCCCACTCTAGTAACTTTTCTTGGTGCGACTTCCGCCGGGTTAAGTATATGTGGGAGTTTATTTATTCGTGACTCAGATTATTTTTAAGCATGTACAAGAAATAAACATAGGTATAGTAAATAACTAATACAATTCAGGCTTAATTCAGTAGGCAATAGGGACAAGACATTTAGTGGAACTTGGCTTTCATGACCAATCTTGTGATACACAGCCAAGAATGTGTAACGGATGCTATTAAGCTAGGCTAAAATTATATTTACTGATTCTAAGGCATTTCAGTTAATGTAGCAGATTGCGCTGTTCCTTTAATCTTCTAATTTCTTTTCTAATATGATCCAGCTTATTATTGTTTGCAGACTTATTATTAGAGCAATTTTATAAAAATTAAGCTTGAACTTTCGATTATGTCAAAAAGAGTTTCCAATTCTGCAGCTGCCAAAGGATCTACAAAGCGAAAGCATGTTTCGATGTCCATTAAACAAAAAGTGGTTTTGCTGCAAAAAATGGACAAAGGCATATCCGTCTCAAAATTATGCAAGGAATATGGCATTGGAAGGTCAACTGTATATGACATAAGAAAAAAGAAAAAGGAACTTTTTGAATTTTTTGTGGATTCCGACACCTCACTTGCAATGAATAACAGAAAAAGTGTTCATGCTGCTAAAATTGACGATCATGACAAAGTGATGATTGAATGGGTCAGACAGTGTCTCAGTGAGGGCGTGCCATTGACGTGTCCAATGCTAATGGCTCAAGCCAAAATATTTTATGAAGAAATGAACTTAAAACGCTGAGTGAACATATTCGACAGGTTGGTTAACCAAATTAAAAAATCGGCATGCATGACCTCGAACATTTAAAGAAGTAACGATTTTCCCCGTTATATATCACGCAAATAAAAGAACATGGATGACACATGCGTTGATGAATGATTGGTTTGAAAATCATTTGATACCCGAGGCTCAGCAACATTTGAATTCGTTTTGTTTTACCTGATGACTCAAAAATGGTCCTGCTTGTAGACAACTGTTCAGGTTATACTACTTAAATTTTTATTGAAAGGTAATGTAACCACATTGTTCTTTCCTGCAAATTCTACATCTATCATTCAGCCTATGGCTATCTGAATATTGCGCGCTTTGAAATGCAAATATAAAGTACCATTTTAAAAATCTATGTTAAATTTCTTTAAAATGTCAAGACTATTCAAGAATTTTTGAAATATTTTAGAATAAAATGTGCTCTGTGGAGCATCGCGAGATCGTGGGAGGATGTGTCTCCAGATATGTTAAAAAATGCTTGGTATAATTTATGGCTAGCTATCATAGTTCATCATGAGGACAAAAGATGATAGCAGCGAATTTGAAGGTTTTTGGATATCGCAAACTTAAGATGAAATTTTCCAGTTATTGGATTTTGTTAAGAAATGTGGAGAAGCGGTAATAAATGAAGATGATATAACAGAAGTTTTTCATTGCGACGACAATGCCCCAATCATCAATCAATTAACGGACGGCAAAATCTGTAGTATGGTTCTAGATCCAGAAAATACTGCTACCGATAATGAAGAAAGTGATAGAGAGGTTATTGAAAATGAAAAAATTTTGAATGACAAGTTAGTTGGTATTCTCAACATAGCAGTTACAGGACGTAAACAGTGGAACTTCGTAACTGAACAAAAAATTATATCTGTTTATAGAATTAAAGAGAAAGTATCAGCACAAAAAGTGAAGCAACTTAAACAACTTACAGTGAAAGAAATGTTTAATAAAGTAAACAAATAAATAAATATTAAGCTTTTTTTTTGTAACATTTGATTCCCTCTAGATCATAATTGCTCTTCATTTCATAACCCACGGTTTCATATTTTTAATTGTATAATTTCTGCATGCCATCTAAATCTGGTAAAGATTTAAATTGATGATCTGTGATATGGAAAAATCCTGAATTGCCGAAGTTCTGACGAGTCCTGATTTTGAACCTTGTAATGTATTTAATAAATAAAAGTCATGCACAAAATTTTTAAAAAACGCCCGCCCCTTTAAACGTAATTTAAAATCTGAAACCTTTCAGATTTTTTTTTTTTTTTTAGTTTGCTATTTGTCGGAGAGGATTCTTTTGTGCTATAAATTTTCATGTCTTTATCAAACATTTCTGTTTATAAAATTTTTTTAGAAAACTAATGTTATAAGGTAAGAAAATAATAATAATGGAAAAAAATATTATTGTTGAAACCTTTCTTTCTTTTTTTTTTTTTTTTTTTTTTTTTTATGTATGATAGTAAAATATTTGTCTTCCAGAATAAAAAAGTGCAATAATTCCATAGTTGTTGATTTCAGGACTTATTCATAAATTCTCAATTTTAGATATGTAAGCATTTCCTGGTAAAATTCTGTCCAAATGACCTATTTGTTAACACAAAAGCTGATTTAGGAGTGTGTCCTAAAATCCATGATGAAAGACTTAAAAAAGAGTAAGTTTATTTTTTGTACAGTTTTATATTTTTTACACTGTATAATGATTATTTTACACTATATAGAACATATAACTTTACTATATAATTACACTATATAATAATTATAATATTACACTTGTCTTTACATATAATTGTTGAATTTATTAGTAAAAATGCTTTGATAAGAATTTTAAAAAATGACTAATATGTCTAAATTTTTTCCTTCTTTTCACCCAATGTTAAAAAATATGAACAATTAGTATAGTGTGTGATTATTAAAAGGGAATGATTTTGACTCATTTTTCTAATTTTATCAACAATAACGTTCTGGTAAAAAGTTTTTTTTTTTTTTAATGTGACTTGTTTATCTTTTAATTATTTTTTATTGTAGCAACATATTATTTAATATTAAACAAATATTTGGATAACTGAAGATATTCAAGTAATTTAATCTAATGTAATTTTATAAAAACTGACTACTTTAGTTCTTGGTGATATAATTAATGTGTTGTACACAAGAGGAAAAATTAGGAGTCTGTGTCTGTGGTGATGTGTTGAGAAGTGAAGACAGGGAGGAGGATGGAACATTATTTGATGTTGTGAAATGCAAAGTTGAGTAGAGTTGAAAACAACACAATATATTTAATTAATTGCTTTGCTCAAATTGTATTATCCATGGAGTTTATCTTTTTTTGCTTATGTGTATTTCTGCAGGTCTGTAGGTAGGGGTCCATGACACTTAGCAGACGAGACACTTAACTGACACCAGTTAGTTGACACGGACATTTAGCCAACAGGTCATTTAGTCAACATGGACAATTAGCTGATAAAGACATTTAGCTGGCAAGGACACTTAACCGACATGACATTTAGCCGACACAGAGGGTTAGCCGTCAGGACATTTAGCTATGGGAGATTTAACGCTGAAGACATTTAGTCAACAGGACATTAAGCCAAAACAGTGATTTTTAGCTGGTTTCTACCCAATAATTATTTAAACTTACTATCAGTTACAAAAATTCTCGATGACGTCATAAGTTCAGCATATTTAAGTCAATTTTTTTTTCACCTATCAGTAAAATTCAATTTTACTTTTTTAAAGATCTCATATATGCTTTTAATTCTTATGCAATTTAACATAGTTTGATATATCTCGTGCTGCTTGGTGTTATATTGGCCAAATTGAAGAAGTATTGAAATTTCTCGTCAATGAATATGAATTAATTTTCGAAAGGAAAAAAGAATTTTTTTTAGCTAAGTACGACAGTCACTTAGTTACATTTTAATATTGGATCTGCAAAAAATTGTCTGTAAAGCTTCTTTATTTAATCAGCTAGGTTTCTTTGAACACTTTCACATAATTAATAATTTTTCTTGTTTAGTTAATGATTTTAATTTTCCAATCTCACTCATCCTAATGCTTTCAAATTTCTAATACCTTTTCGTTTCGTTACTATTTTACATATTATGTAAAATGGTCACTCAATTTCTGTTAGGCCCAGCAACGGCCGAGTGGTAAAGTCGCTGAGTACCAGTAGTTCAGTTCGAATTTCGAATCCCACGAACAGACTGGCTGCATGGGTGTTTTCGGGGTTTCCCCCATGTGTAACGTGCATACAAGCCAGTTTTCCTTTGAAAGTCCTGTACGAATGTATCCCTTCCCTTAGGCAGATAGCCCTCTGGCATAATTACGTAAGCAAAACAAAACCAAACCCATTTCTGTTACGTAGCCGCAGGCCACGATGTACGGATTCCTGGACTAGAGCCCTATCCCAAATTAATAAATATACAGTGTGTAAGTAGCATTTCAGTTAAAATAAATATATATATATATATATATATATATATATATAGTTCCAGTGTAGCAAGGAGTAGGGCGAATCACTCTACTTCCTGACAGGGAAAGGAAATTTCGTTAGTGAGAGGAGCCAAACGACTTTTTACGGGAATGAATTTAGAATGATGTGTTGAGCAAAGTAGTAATAAAATGTGAAAGTATTAGAAATCTGAAAGCATTGGGAAGAGCAAGACTTATTGACGGCTGAATCTCCTGTCAGCTAACTGGTGTCGGCTAAGTGTCCGCAACCGGTAGTATAGTAATGTAATTAAAAAAAATTCTATGAACAATATCTGTTGCTGGGTAAGTTTTTATAGGAGGTTTTATTTAATGGTTTTTGAATATGGTGTGTTTTTAATAAGCATTCCTTCTGTTCGATTAGGCTGCTTTTGAATTATTAACCCTCTGGGCGGCCAGGGTTTTCGCTAAGAAAGCACAAATTTCCCAAAACTACTACGAGAACAAATTATTTTTTTGATTTGAATTCAAAACCTCTCCTGGTATTTCATACCTAGATATGTTTTCTTTTGATATATTGCCTTAATTTTGTTGACATATTTTAATACGCACGTATATATACGTTCTTACAAATATCACAATAAATATTCTAGGCCGTATATATATGTCCTTGCCGCTTAGAGGGTTAAAAATGATCTCCAATCTAAGACTTAACCCTGGTTTTGAAATTTCATATTAGCTTATAATAAGTGGATCCTAAAAAGGAATACAGATTCTGATATTGTTTAAATGAGCAAATTTTGCAAGCCTCTGCTTCTTTGAGGTTGATAAATAAAGGGGACAGGAATTTGATCCACAAGTTATAGTTACTAAGTGTGGCTTATAGGTGTCAAAAGAGCTGTTGGAAAGAGAAGAAAACATTTGCAATGAGATTTTTTGCTCTATGTTTCTCCCTAATGTATTTTATCTTATATCTACTTGTTATTTATTTTGGTACTGTTCTGTTATAGGGACTGGATTTAGAAAAGTATGTATGTTTGCATATGTGTGCATACACTAATACAAACATACGTACATACATATATGCATACGTACATACATTTCTGAATCCACTTCCGATAACAGAAGAGTATATTTATTTTTTGTTAATTTAGACAGAATAGAATATTATCTTTTTTATAGATATGAGAAAAGTTCCAGATTCCAACAAATGGGCTACGAAGAAGATTTTTTACGTTTCTGCCAAAGCATGTTATCTGATGTGGACAAGCGTATAAGACGAGCTCGACAAAGATTAGCACTTAGCAGCAAAGAAGCAAATGTAAGTTTAATTTATATGATTTGTTGTTCATAAAATTCAATGTTTTTTTTTTTTTTTTTTTTTTTTTTTTAATTATGCTCCTATGAAATTGATGTTTCTCTAAAAACTGTATTTTTTTCATTTGTAGGTGTCCCAACCTACGCAAGTTAAGAATAATGATGAAAAAGTGAATGTGTTAACAGAAAGAATTAATGGTCTTTTAGTTCAAGTAATTAATTTCATGTATTCGTAAGCTATCTTTATCATACTTTAACGGTAAAGTTACTCAAATTCAATATTTGTATAAATATTATGAAGTGTAATTGTTTGAAAAATATATCTTTATGCTTGTATTAAAAAAATGTACTTGGAAATGTAAAAGTAATGACTGCATTGTAAAATTTTGCAGTTCTGCATGATAGATATTGCATTTCTGCATTTTTTGTCAAAAAGTTTAATTGATTTTGTTAAATTTGCTTCATTGGTTTGTTTGAGTGCCTGGTCAAAAGTCTTACTAAGGATATTTTTGTGAATTCTGTTCCGCTTGCAAATTAATTCTCTGAACTGTTAAGCCATTTTGTATCCATTAACAAAATTTTTATTTATTTATGTAGCATTTATCAGCAAAACTTGTATAGTTACAGATTTTTACACACACACATACATATATCTCTACATATAATAAAAGAAAGAGGCTGTCTGTGTGTCTTTCGTTCGCTCTGCGCGTAAGCTAATAAACCCACGACTACAAAATTTGGTACATAGCTGTATCTAGGCAAGAGCCAGTGCACCTCGAAGCGATTTTTTTCGAAATTCGAATTAGAATTTTTTTAAATTTTATGTTTTGTGACGAAATCCCGTCAGTGGGCTATAGGAAAGCGAGATTTTACTCTACACACTCCATTTTCACATCGTCATGAAACGTAGGCACTTAGCTATTTTACGAACTTAAATTAAATTTCGTGTTTCAATAAATCGATTAAATACGAATTTATTTAACAAAGGGAGCTTAACACCTTTTCTACAGAATTTTTTCTAAAAAAGTTTATTTTAAAAAATGTACAGTTTATTTTTCTTTGATTTTTGGACACGTTAAACTTTTATCCTTGTGACTGCTATTACAAAAAGAATTTTGGAAAAATGATAATATTTTGTATTTTAAAAATATTTTTTAAATGAAGCTTCTGAGTACACTTCTCACATCTCAGATCTTTAAAAATGTGATTTTGGCAAAAATTTTCATGTCTTATTGTTGTTGATAGATTTTTGATGAAATAACATCATTTGAATTGTTTCATTCTTTTATAAATATGGGTTTGGCAACAATTTTTCATCGTATTTCTTATGTCACTGTTTTTAAGAG
This sequence comes from Stegodyphus dumicola, assembly GCF_044657685.1. Lineage (NCBI taxonomy): Eukaryota > Metazoa > Arthropoda > Arachnida > Araneae > Eresidae > Stegodyphus > Stegodyphus dumicola. Next base: position 220,978,353 of record NC_140773.1, on the reverse strand, counting down.
ATTGGCATATTTCATTGTCATTTATATATATATATACGAGGCATATTCGGAAACTAAGTACCATTTTGAAAAAAAAAAATAGTAAAACAATTTTTTCGAATCCAATTTTATTTTTACATGACAATACATGTCTTAAACTATTTTTCAACATAGTTTCCTCCAATGATCAAACACTTGTCATAGCGGGTGACCAGTTTTTGTATACCATCGTCAAAGAAACTTCCCGCCAGTTTCGATAACCATGACTCCACAGCATTTTTCGTGTCATCGTCAGATCCAAAGCGCTTGCCACCAAGCTCGCGCTTCATGTGCAGGAACAAGTGATAGTCAGACGGCGCCAATTCCGGGCTGTACGGCGGGTGATCGAACTGCTCCCAATCAAACTGTCGAATTAACGATTGAGTGACACCAGCAGTATGGGACCGAGCATTGTCATGGAGCAACACAATTCTTTTACTGAGCATTCCTCTTCCTTTGTTTTGAATGGCACGCCTTAGTTTTGTTAAAGTCTCACAATATCGTGCCGCATTAATGGTTTAACCTCTGGGAAGAAATTCAGTAAGCAAAATGCCTTTCCTATCCCAGAAGACAGTGCACATGATTTTTTGTGATGACATTGTCACTTTGAACTTTTGTTTTTTCGGAGAATGAGTGTGTCTCAACTCCATCAATTGTTGTTTTGATTCTGGTGTGAAATGACACACCCAAGTTTCATCACCTGTCACAGTTTGGTATAAAAAGTTTTCCCCCTTATCACAGTACCGCGTGAGAAATGTCAGGGCACTACCAAGTCGCTTTGTTTTGTGAATATCGGTGAGCATTTTTTAAACCCACCGGGAGCACAGTTTGCGATAATTCAAGCGGTCAGACACAATTTCGAACAAAACAGTATGTGAAATTTGTAGAATTGCCTCTGAAAGAGTTGTCATTGTGAAGCGTCTGTTCTCATGAATTGCTTCATCAACTTTCCTTACCAAATCATCGGTGACAACAGAAGGCCGACCACTCCGAGCCTCGGCGTGGACATTTGTTCGACCTGCATTAAACATTCTTACCCACTTTCTCACCATTCCATCACTTACCGCGTATTCACCGTAAACTTCTATCACTTGACGATAAATTTTGGCCGGTTTAACATTCCTCGCATTCAAAAATTTAATCATGGCACGAATCTCACAGTCAGCGGGAGAACTAACTGTCTTAAACATTTTGAATGTGCACAGCAAACTGAAAACACAACATAGAGCAATCAAAATGGCGACAATTGAAAGTCAGTGAACAAGAAAGACTAGTGTGCATGCGCGGGACGCCTACCACAGCGCTGCGACGGCGCTAGAATGAAACAGTACTTAGTTTCCGAATACGCTACGTATAATACACTTTCATTTCATTTTATTATTATTATTATTGTTATTATTATTTTTTTTTTGATAAAGTTGCTCTGTAAAGTAAAATTCTGCATGGAATTTTATGTTTTTTGAGTTGCTTTCATGTTATTTTTTGCTTATTTCACTGTTTGTAAGAATTGAAAAGTTTTGCATGATTTTTTTTTCTTCAACGGAAAATTGGTTAATTTTTTTATTAGATAATTAATAATTGTATTAAGGGATATAGCTTATTTCATTGTAATTTTTTCTCTTGAAAATATAAGATAAAATATCATTAATTATACTTTGCTTTTCAGAATTTTTTTTTTTTGTTTTTGTTTTTGTTTTTGTTTTTGTATTCCTTTGTGTTATTTATTGCTCATTTCACTGTTTTTAAGATACTGAAAAGTTTTGAGTGATTTTTTTAAGAAACAAAGTTCTTAGCCTCCTTTATACCATTTGAGTTCTTAAGATTTTGCAAAGGGAAGTTGGTAATTAGTATTTGTATTAAGGGATATTGATTATTTCATTGTAATTTTGTTATACGTAATAACTTTTTTTTTATGAAATTGTTCTGCAGAGTAAAATTCTACGCAGTTTTTAACTTTAACGTTTGGTGTTTCCTTCAGCCATTTTTCCGGTACATTTAAAAGCCAGACGAAGGCTGGCAGCGAAGCTGCTAGTATATATATAAAATTTAAAAAATTAGTTCAAATAAATCTGAAGCAAAATCATGCATTGTAAGCTACAGCAATTCAGTGATAATTAAAATGAGAAACAAAGCAAATTCAAGTATTATGTTCAGTTTGGCAAAGTAGAAAAAGCTGCCACTAAATTCTCTACGCTGTAAACACCTGTTATAATTAAATTTATAAAAGATTTTCCCCCTTTTTAGGCTTGCTCTTTAATTATTAAATTTATTATTCAAAGTTTTTTTTGGCTTTTATTTTCATAAATGCCTGCAGAAATTAAGTAGTTATTTCATATTAAAACAAATATTCTTATAATATATTTTAGTTATTGATGTAATCATCATTATTAATATTTTTTGCCTCATAATGGCTAAAATTTCAGTTTTGGATTTGTAAAATATAGATTTTTTTTATTCAAAAAATTTGAAATTTAATTTTTGACATACTATATAGTACAAAGTCTAAAATATGAACCAACAACAATATTTTTTTAACGAATTTTTTTGGTGAGAAGAAAGCAAGAAATAGATTTTTAGAGTAGCTTCTCGCTTTAGCATACACTTAATGCTTCATTCATGCACAATAGACATGTTTACTTCCTTGTACAAAGTAAAGGAAGTATTTTAATCGAGAAAAATTTCAGTTATCACATTTCCTTGGTAATAACTATTTTGATTGTTTTTTATTTTTTAAATTTTTTTATGTGACATCTGTACGTAGGGAAATACAGAATAAAGGTCTGTTTATTCCAAAATAGATTGTAAAATGAGTTCAAAATGGACATTTTTATGATGTATATGTACATACATATGTATTTCATGTAACTCGAAAACGGTTAGTCATAGAACATTGAAATATTGTATATGGCATTAATATAACATGTATTATAGCAGTGTCATATGCAGTATTTCATGCACCTCTGTTTTTTATTGCAATCAGTAGTACCAAAAGTTTATATAATATATATGTATATTATATACATTAGTATTATATCAAAACCAATTTTTGAAATCAAAATTTGCAATTTTTGACATCAATTTCCAAGTTATTTTGAGTAATCAATTAATTAAATTAGAATTATTTGATGAAATAGGTGTAAATGAAGTGTAGCAAAAAAATATCTGTAATTTAATAAGTCATCCAAGGAAGTCATGGGTGTCCACATAAAATTTTTTCATAATAAGGCATATAGAGGAATTCTTAAATTTCAATTCACTAAAATACCTCTATGTTGAAGAAATAATGATTTATTAGCATAAATCTGTATGATCAGCAATTTGGCCCCAAAGCCATTTTTTTGCTGTATATCTCAAATCAAAATGCTCTGCCAAATTCCAGTGCTAATTTTACACCTGCTGAATATCCCTAATGCCAACCTGGCAAACCATTTTTTTATTTTTTGCTTTCATCACCATCTGACTATCATCTCAAGGTAGTTTTGAGAAATAACTCATGCAACGTCTTGGAGGTTTTTTTTTTTTTTTTTTTTTTTAAATATAAGTAACTGTCTGGTGAAGAAAAGGACAGAAAAGTTGTTGAGAATGAAACAATTTCAGTTGACAGTATAGTGGAAATTCTCGACAGGGCAGCTATATTACTTGATGAACTGAACTTTAAAGATCAGCATGGAATAATGTCTGTCTATAGCAGGGGTGGCCAGACACTTCAAGACGACAAGAGCCGCATGATAGATTTTAAGAGCATCAAGTCCAAATTCATATCATTTAAAAGATAATAAGATAGGGTTTGAATATAGAGAAACGTTTGAAGTAAATTAAGGAAAATTTTGCATTTTATATGTGATTAACATTATTACATATAAATATGAACAAATGCATTATAAGGTATTTTCTTCCTCCTTTCCGCATGCCTCTGTGGTGTAACTGGGAGAACATTCAATGCTTATTCAAGAGGTCTGGAGTTCGAATACTGCTGAGGACATTGCGCATTTTTTATGTTTCCAATATAAAAAAACCTTATGATTCCACAGTGGCACTTGAACTAAAAAGGTGATGGATGATAATTCACCACCAGGATTTGGCCATTTGGTCCCCTCATGTCCACTTCCTCTTTAAAGGCGGGAGTATATGAGGTATTTTCTCCCCTCTTTTCCACATACCTTTGTGATGTAAGTGGAAGCACACTCAAGTCATATTTCGGAGTTCCGAATTTCGAATCCCAGTGAGGGCATTGCACATTTTTCACGTGTCCAGCATCAGAAAATTTAATCAACTCTACAACATCTTATTTCTACTGCTTTGTGTTCAGAAAAGTTAAATTCCAAGAAAATATGAATTTGTAACTCTACGAGTAGAAAATCTTTTTAATCATTTATAATTAAAGCATAGCAATAAAATGGGAGGACTGTGTAACCCTTAGAAAATGTTTGTCAAATGTGCTAGTAGCTTTTTTGAATTGGAGTTCTTAAGAGAGAGAATGATTTTTTTGAATTGGAGCTTTTCTTTAAAATTCAATATAATATATAATGAATTTCAAAGCATAATACCATGATAATTTGGTACAGTAAATAACATTTTATCATCGCTTATCATAGCCTGAGGATTAAATTGCTGCAGATTTTCCCCTTCTTCGCTGTCCTTATCTTCCTGCTTGTATTTTTTGTTTCTCTGCAAGTTGCAATATTTTCTGAAGGTTCTGCACTATGTTTTTCTCAATATAATGAATGATATATACATACAAACTTCTTTACAGTGTAAAACTACTATGAACAATTATTAAATATCAAAATTAAATCAATTTCAATAATTTTTTGTCTGTTCAATATGAATATAGTGCTTTATATTGTTCATTAGTTCAGATTTTGCACATCTCTAAAGATGTGCTTAATTACATTGGACATAAAAAATAAAGGATAATGACAAAAATAAAACATAACTGATGCTTAAAAATTATTAACAGAAATTTGTACAAAAGCATTAGTTAACATAAATTACAATGTTTGGCAGTTGATTATTCACAAAATATTGAAATTTAAACCACATTTATGTTGGAAAATTATTTATTATTTATTAATTATTTAATTGGAAAATGATGGAAAAAATTGTCACCTCTTGTGAAATTTTTTTTCTTGAACATGGTATATGATCACTCTCAGACAGATAGATATGCATACCTCACATCTTGATTTCATAGAATAAACCAAGTCTTATGGAACTGCCCACCATTTTTCTAAAAGTGTACTTTTCAGCTCCTGAAGGGTCTGGGAAAGAATTTGGCGAGTTGAAATTGGGCAAACTAAAGAGGTTATCACATCTATCAATGGTCCCTGCTAGACAGGACTATTCTGAAAAACGAGATTCTGGTAGCACAGGTTTAAATGGGAGGATTCGTAGAAGAAAGAGCTTAACTGGAAGCGAAGTCCCACCTAGCTATGGAAATGCTGTACCAAGTACACGGGATTTTTTGAAACTTCACTGAAAATGTTTCGCCTCTGTCCTATGTAGAGATCAGACGGAAGTTCTGCTTCTGAAGGAACATGTGATCCCGATCTGAGCGATAATCGATTACTGTTTGGCGTTCAAGTCTTTGTAGTAAGTGAAAATGGTACCTAGCTACGTGTGTTTCCTCGAAATGTGCGGATTCTGAAAATTGTCCCTTTCGACGTCAAGTCCCTCATAGTCAAAACATAATGTGATTGGGACTTAAGCATACATACTTAATTGGGTTCAAGTCTGGTAAATAAGGTTGCCAGTCCATTCATGTAAATGGAGTGATATCTGTTTGCTAGTATGCTGACATTATATAATGCAGGATGAGGCCGAGCATTGTTATCCATTAGCAAAAATTCTGGTCCAACAACTCCCTTAACAGTCAGACTTTTGGTTCCAAACTTTGTCCACATATCTCCAAGCAGTTACAGAACCTCAAAGATATGCAGCTCAGTGCGGCCATTTGTCGCAATTCCTCCCACAAAAGGCAAGTTGTGTGTTTTTATTCTCTGTCGATCAAAACACATTTAATCACTGTTCAGACTATATCTGGAATTGTCAACAAATAGTACTTGGGCCCAATCGTCTTGGCTTCATTGAATATGATAATGGCACTCGTTCAAATGGGTCTCTCTAGAGTTGGAGTGCATGGAACACAAACCATTGGTTTTCTCGCATAGAGTCCAGCCTCATTAAGCCTTCATCCAGCAGTAAAATGGCTAATTTGAGTTTCCGTGGCAGCGTGAAGGTCTAAAACCAAATATCTTGTAGTCGCTTCATGATTTCTCTGAGCCAACAACAACAGAAAATGGTCTTCTTAAGAAGTTGTTGCTCTTGGTTGTCCTGGGCTGTCTGTCAACTAATCCAGTGCTTAAAAAGTGGCTCCAAACTCTTGTTATGATACTTCAAAGGACATACAAATATTGGACAACTTCCATTTGTGTTTGACCTTCCTTGATTCTACCAGTTATTCGCCACTTTTGACTTCCTCTGAAATGATGCCTTTGAGCCATAACTACTGAGTACTGATCACTATCAGAAACCACATTCACTTTAAGCTACACTGCAGACTAGAATTCCAGTATGCATCCATTGCGCACCACATTGTCAGTCACCGAATTTGCATAATTTGAGTACTAATGTATGTATGTGCAGAAGTGCAAGTTTGTGTTCAGTTGCATTTAATTAACATAAATAATTACAGCATTGGCCATTTGTTGCATTATTAACTTAGTGAGCATATTTTTTCTCATAAATCTTTAGTTTTTATAACCAGTGTAGATAGATGGTGTGGTTGTGAAGAGCAAGGCAAATTGTCCTTCTTAGGCAATCCTTGCTTTAAAGCATAACTGTGTTGTAATATTGTATGGTATTAGAACTTTCTTTTTTTTTTTAAATTTATTCTGACCTTTGTATTTATGCTGTGCAAGCATGATTTGCAATTTGTTGTTATAATGATATTTTGGAATTTTTAAGAATTCATAGCTCCTTTAAAAGAGACCATTAAAAATATTTACTTGCATATTCAGAATACCATCAATAAAGGCTATAAGTAAACATATATCTCAGTTCTTAATATGAAAAATACCTAACTTTCCTCATGGAGAAAAATAACATTATTTTGTTCATTTTCATGACTCTTATCATAATAACACCAGGTTCGTCTGACATGAACTAAAATGCCCTATTTTTAGAAGAGTGATGTAGCATCTCCCTCAGTCATCAGTTGGTAATAAAAATCTGTTAATATTTAAATGGGAGTCTATTCAGAGCCATTTTCTTCCTCAGTGTTTGGAAATTTTGAGTTATTTCTTAAATGACCCAGTTCCTCTGCCCAATAGTAAATAAATTGTAGTACTATTACAAAAAAATACGCATTAACATTTTCGGAAACTTTTTTTTTTTTTTTTTGCTTGCAACTTTTTATTTTCCACCTCCAAATGGTTGTATATATATAGTTTCAATTCATAGCCATTTTCGCATATTTGAATGGAGGGGTAGCATATCTGTGTCTTGAAAGAATGATATAGCATCTTAGTTATTCATAAATCAAAAATTCATAAAAAAAAATTTTTTTTTTTAAAGAAAAATTATTGTCTACTCACAGCTGTTATCTTCTCTGGACATCAGTAAATAGATATTGTATACATATTTTTGAAAAAAGGTTAGCATGTGGTTTACTTGCAGTTTTTCTCCTGGCAAATAAAATAATTAAATGATCATCGTTGGTATAGAGATCAGTCCATTTTTCAGACATAATGGTGGTGAATGTAACAAAAGTTATTGAAATTTCATCTCGTTGTTACAACATTGCTCAGAGCAGTAATCATCTTACAGAATTGATTTATGTACCGTAAAGTTGTAATCAAAGCTTATCAACTTTTATCTTTTTTGTATGTGGTGAAACGTTTACTTTGGCAGTGGCTAAACAGATAGCAGAAATAGCATGTGCACTTTATTGTGCCAAATATAAGTAGTTTACATTAGAACTGTCATTGGTAATTTATTGCTGTTCTTGGCAGTGTTTAAAAAAATGCACCATAAAAATGGGAAAGGGCTAAAAAATGTCTGTTTGTCTAGAGTGCAGTATTTGTCATTGAATATATTTATCTTTGGGAGAGAAACAAGGTCTCTTTGCTAGCCATTGCAGGTTACCTTTTAACAGTTAACATATTTGATTATTACTGCAGTTTAAATAATTGGTTTTTTCTTTTTTGAAGGTTGAAAATTTGGGATGTGAAGGTAAAGTTGAAGAAGCTCAGGGAATAATGAAACTTTGTGAACAACTTAAAGAAGAACGTGAAGCACTAAGAAAAGCTTCAGAAGCAAATCATTGGTTTCAGGTAGAAGAGTTCTTTGATAAATGCTGAAAATAATTGTTTTCCTTATTACAGTCAATGCTTTATTACACAGCTTTTAAAAATGTGGTATCAAATATGTAATTCCAGACTAATAAATTTTTATATGCTATAATCCTTATGTAACTATGCTTTATTTCTTATATTTTATCATTGTGTATATAAGCAGTCAGTTGCAGATAAACATAAGTTTATAAGGGAAATGAGTGATAGATATGTCGGTATCTAATGATATTAACGTTTGGATTCTGTGTTTTATAGACTGCCGAAATAGCTGCAGCTCAAGAAAAACAAATGGAAGTTTGTGAGGTTTGTGGAGCATTTCTGATTGTTGGAGATGCTCAGCAAAGAGTAGATGATCATTTAATGGGCAAACAACATGTTGGCTATGCAAGATTGAAAGAAGCAGTGGAAGAAATACTGGTATGTATTTTAGCGTAGCAAATATGTGCAGCAAAGTTAAGGAGCCTATGAAAACAGTTCTATTATCTTAAGCATACTTTTTCTGCAGTAAAATTCCTTTTGTTTTGTTTATTTAAACAAGGAAACTTAAGAAAAATGATACCATTATAAAGAAATTTTTCTTAGTTCTTGATAGATATTTATTATATTGCATAAAAGCAACTGAGTAATTAGAAAGTAAGTGTAAGAGAGGGTAGAGGAAGGAAACAAGCATTCATGATAAACTTTTAGTCAACTATTAAATGTTGACAGTGAATTTTATGTAATAGTGACTACACTGAAACATAACAAAGCTTCCAAGGCTAGATCTGTTTTATAGTATCAAAAATTAAGTTGCACTAACTCACCGCAAGAGCAAGCTGTGTGACATAATCATGAGCAGTGCGGAGAAAGGAACATTAACTGTTCAGACGTCTGATAAGAAGGTTGGTGTGGTTTCCTGTCTTGTTGTATGGGCTAAAATCAATGGTGTGTCAACTGGATGTTCACTCCAAATTGGAGGTGCGTGCAACAATCGGATTCCTATGGCCCAAACAGATGAATTTTGTAAACATTGATCATGAAATCACTGCTGTATGTGTGCGTGCAATTTCTTGGCGAGGTATTGGAAACTGATGTCAAGAGTTTGAAGCCGGACGCCCAGATATCACGGACAAATGTCACGAAGGGAGGCCCGCTACATCCAGTAACTTTGCAAATTTCGACCATGTGAAAGTGATCATTAGAGGCAGGGTTGCCACGCTACCTGAAAAACCGGGAAAACCGAAAAAAGTCAGGGAATTCGGAAATTAACCAAAAAATTCAGGAAAAAGTCAGGGAATTTAAGTGTTTTAGTCAAAATCTGGAAAAGTCAGGGAATTTCATACAACGATCCCGCCAAAAAAGGCGAGTTTTGCGCAGACGTCGGAAGAGATCACTTTTTTGGCGAATTGTGTATCACGTGAGTGTCATTTGGGCAGCTGGCATAGAGCCAATTTTCGCAGCTCCAATTTGATTGTCTTTTTAGAAAGGCAAAGCAAGTTTTTCGCAACTTTTGGTTTCCAGTAACCTCGAGAATCGCATGTGCAGTGCATGAACTAAAGAAAGTACCTGTTCTCGTATAAAACAAAATGGGTTTAATCCTAGTATACGGTACCATGAAGGTTAGAATTAAAAAAATATGTATTGTAAAGAAGGAAAACCTGTCTGCAACAGACGGGGCTCGGTTCCATCATAGCGGGAAACAGCTGTGCATGCGCGATATATCTGTCGCCAAAGCTCGAAACCGGTGTCGAAGTTCGAAGGTCACGTTATCAAGAGTTCATAAAATGAACATCGTTTAAAATGTCTTTAAAGGAAAAGAAAATATTTTTTGGCGCAAGTAAATTAATTCATGGATTAGTTATCTTGAGGGGGGGAAAAATCTACGAAAATCCGTTTTTAAAATTATTGCGAAAAATCCAAGAAAAAACGTTCTTTGATAAAACGTTTCTTCTTGGATTTTTCGCAATAATTTAAAAACGGATTTTCGTAGTTTTCTTTTGTGTCAAAGAACGTTTCTTCTTAACACGTGTTTCTCAATTTCCTGTACACATCGCGGAGAGGGAAATTCTGGCCGTTTCGTCGTCAAAATCCCTTGGCAAATTTTCCCTCCGCTTTTTACATAGACGTTCTTTGGTCAGAATAATCTCCATCTATGGTACAGCAGGATTTGGCGACATGATGATGAGCAATAAACGGGTCATTTTGTTCTTGGCGACAATTTTCAAAATCATGCAAAAGCAGTATCGTATACTAGGATTTTACCGCAAAATCTTTTTTTTTTTTCTTTTCTTTTTAATAAATACCTTGTCATTTTGCAGTGAAATAAAAAAATAGTAATCAATCATCTAGGATAACCATGTAATATAACTATATTCGCTAAAATATCGTTGATTATTCTAATTAAATTTTTAAGTAATTATCTTTATTTTTATGTTATTCATATCATTTAATGTTGCTTCTTCCCTCTAAATAATATTTCCAAATTTCAGGAAATTTTCTCTGGCATAATCCTGAAATTAATTCTAGCAGTATGATGACATCACGAAATTTAATGCACATATTTTTCCTTATGTATGCTGCGAAATAAATATAAAATACCTCAATTTAGTAAAAAAATATCATTAAATAGATTTCTTTCTTTCGTTTAGCTGCAGAATGTCTGCAAAAAAAGCCTTATTTTATTCCAGATTGGGCAGATTCTAATCTCAATCTTCAGTAGAGAAAACAACTCCTATTATAATTATATTTGTGTTTTCAAGTGTTAAGGTGCCTTTTAAAAATATACCTCACACAAATTAAATTTACCTAAAATCTAACTAACTTTTAGCATTGCGTTGTGATTTATAAGAACCGGATTAGCCTCGTGTTGAACTGGGGATGATCATGAGTAATAATTAAATAAAACGTACAGTTGTTATCCAATGTATATATCTTAAATTTTATTAAGTTTTTAAAGCGGAAAAGTAAACAAAATTATCAAACAAAGTGTACCAAGAATAATTAAGAATAAATGTCCTCTGGGATTTATTGAATAATTAAGTGAATTTGCTACACAGTACAAGTAATACCATAATTAATTTACCTCTTTGCACAGCCAACGTACATTACACGGATAGACTGGAATTTTCTTGAAACATACCTGGAAAACCTGGAAAAGTCAGGGAATTTCATTCTCCTGTTTGAGTGGCAACCCTGTAGAGGGAACTGGCACATAAAACTGCGGGAAATTTCCAGCATGCTGAATATTTCGTATGGTAGTGGGTTTTGCATTGTTCGCAAGGACCTTGGGTTTCATAAACTGTGAAAAATGAGCCCCTCATCTTCTCACCACTGATCACAAGGAACAACGTTTTGAATCCTCACTGGCACTTTTGCAACAGTATTCTGCAGGGCGCAATGATTAAGGCAAATCATCACAAGGTATAAAACGTGGGTGCACATCTCATCACCACAATGAAAGAAGGCCAAGGTCCAACCTTCAGCAGGAAAGGTGATGGCGACAGTGTTCTTTGACATGGAGGGTTTGGTGCACATGGTATTCCAACTCGGCTACGTATTGTGAAACGTTGAACCGGTTGCGTAAAGCAATTAAAGAAAGAGAAGCACTGGGGAAAATTGAGGAACAGTGAGATTTTGTTGCACTATAACGCAACACCTCACAAGGCCCACCAAATGTGCAGCGATTCAAGTGGAAGCCTCCATACAATCCCGATTTAGTTCTATGTGACTTTCATGTTTTCGGTAAGCTTAAAAAGGATCTTGGCGGACAACGATTCAGAAATGATGAGGAGGTGAAAGCAGCTGTCTCCGTGTAATTACATAGCGCTGGAGAGATTTCTATGCATCCGGAATCAAAAAGTTGGTTGTCCGTTCGGAGACATGTTTAGAGTCTCTTGGAAACTATGCGAAAAAGTAATTTTTCAGTGTATGCTGTCATAGCCGTGTTGCTTTTGTATTGCCAATTTAAAAAAATGGTCATAGCTTGGAAGGGCAACTTACTTTTTGATCTGCCCTCGTACTTACCATTATTAAAATTTAGATCATATGTGGATGAGTATTTATATAAACTTGATATTTTTATTATTTCCAAAATTTTGTCATTTGCAAAATAAAAATATATATTTCCTTTGAATATTACCTAAGGTAAAGCATGATCTGGAAATATGTGACTAATTCTCACTACAGTTTGACAATTCTGTAGACATATTAGACTCTGCACATTTGACAGTTATGGTGAAAATGGTGCTTAGTAACTTTGCTGTAAAGAAGACTTGCTGAAGATATTACCTATAAAATGACGAATAAGTGAGGATATCATTTGCAGCAAAGTTAATAGATATGCCTCTGCACAAGTTGTTGACGATAACCACTGATAGAGCGCAGGCAATAGTTGGAAATATTGAGCAATTTCCTGCTCTCAGTAAGAAAGATAAACCATTTCCAAACTTTATGTTGCATTTGGTAGAATATTATTCTTTGGACACCTTATGAAACGGTATTTAAACAGCCCCTTTGTAACACTGCCTTTTCAAGGTCCTACTAGAAGATCCTGGTCTTGTTCTGGACATTGGTTCAGTAAAGGCAAAATTCTTGCAAGATTCATAAATTTAGTTCAAGAAATAAAAATTAGTACCAAAAATTGATTGAAATTTTGCTGAGTAACAGACCTATGGCTGGTGGATTTAAGTTTCTTCACAGACATAACTGAGAAATTGAGTTATTTAAACTTGGAACTGCAGGGAAAAGAAAAACATATGGCTTGAATGATAGGCTATGTTAAGCCATTTATAAATTGGTTTTGTGAATATTGCATCTGCAGATCAAGCCACTTGTGCATTTCCCAAATATAAAAAAAGAAAAAGTGATTAGTGCAGCTGAAATTGACTTGTCCTTATTTATCATCAAGCTTCAATTGAAGTTTGAGATTTTAAAAGTTTTAATATCATCAAGCCAATGGTCACCTTTTTCATCATTCCTTTTACTCGCCAGGTAAATGTGACCAAAATAGCTCTATACATTCCAGATTTTATTCAAGCAAGAACAGAAGAGCTAGAGGTAGAAATTTCGGATTTTCAAAATGACATTGTCCTAAAATCCAGTGTGTCAGATGAGAACTTTCAGAATATAGTTGATAGAATAAAAATTTTCATTCTTGAAAAGAGCATGCAAGACAAAATGTTTTTTCGTTCTGCATTCTTCTGTGAATCATTGTTTTCAACTGTGAATATCACATAATCGAAGTTCAGGTCTCAACTTAAGGTGAACGAACATATTGATGATTGCTTAGGAGCAGGAATATCATCATACTGTCCTAATAATAAAGTAAATGGCCAATGAAATGAAGTGCCAAATATTTCTTTAATTTAAGAATTTCTTTTTTTATTCCAACGAATTGTAGGCCAAAGAATTTGTAATTTTTTTTGTATTGTTTAATAGTTTATTTTATGTAAGAATGCTGTCAATAATTTTTATATTGTAAAATTATATTTTGAAAATGTTTTTTGGAAACAGAGTTCTTCATTTGCCTGCATATTTATTTTTTCAATCAAAACTGGTTCGACCTAAATTTAATCAAAATTCAGTCTGATTTTTTTTTTAATAATACAAAAAATTCCTTTACAAACTGCATTTGAATGAGGTATTATTATTAAGACAGCAAGCATGACAATAGGCAATAATTTGTATTTAATAACACATTCATATATTTTAATTTGGCAATTTCTCCCCATGTTATGTCAATACACAAATCTACAATTTCTTTCAAATCATCTATTCGATACATAGAAAACTCAATTTCCACTTGATTAAGATATTTTTCATCAATAATGGATGTGAAAGTATTCATTAAGGTTAGGTTAGGTTATTTAATTATGGCAAGCCTCGAGGGCTATCTGCCTAAGGGGAGGGATAGTCTTCGTGGAGGACTTTCTAAGGGAAACTGGCTCGTATACACGTTACACATGGGGAAAACCACGAAAACACCCATGCAGCCAGCCCCTTCGCGGGATTCGAACCTCGGACCGAACTACCAGTGTTCAGTGACTTTACCACTCGGCTGCTGGTGGACAAGTATTCATTAAGAAAAGAACAGATGAAAATGAAACTTCGTTTCCCAAGTTATGTCAGCAACTTCAGCATGTTTTAGAAATGGATCACTAGTGGAAATTTATCGTTCTCCAAATAAAAATATATATATCTATTAAGAACATTTTGATTTCTGAGCCAATGAATTTTTCAGCAGCTTTTTTTGTAGGCAACCTCGAATAGTTATATTTGGTTGGTGCATTTTGATAAACGATGCTTTGCCTTTTAAATTTTTTCATCATATTATTAGCATTATCTCAAGAAAATGATAAGCAGTTTTTCCATTCTAAACCTCTGCTTATAAAGTTTTCATTTATGCAATTCAAAATACCTTCTCCGGTATTATTCTTGCATTCTCAAATAGAAATCAGTGAAGTAATTATCACTCCCTTTTCTCTAATATGTTATATCAAACAGCACAGTTTGTTATTATCATTACTTCCATCAGTACTTAGAGAAAATGATCTATTATACACTGATTTTATTATATCGGCAACAGTACTTTCTGCAAGTGTTTTTACAATAGTAGCAGTTTTGATATGGCCCCAGTTAAATGGTTTTGCTGTGGCAGAATCCGGAAACATTGAAATCGAACAAAATAGCATTTTGTTTTTATAGCATCTGTTTCATCATCTTTTATGAAGAAGTTTATCATTTCTTTAGATTTTACAGTGCCAAGTTCTTTATGCTTTTGAGAAAAAACATGCCATTTAGTCATCCTCCTTGCCATGTGAAACTGAGGAGTCTTTGTTGCACACAATGCAATGTGCGTGATTTACAGAAATTTCGGACGCTTATGGATGGAAATTATGAAGAATACGAATCTTTAAATTTATGCTTCGATAATTTTAACTTCTTCGTTCTAGGCAGCATAATTAACAAATAACTTCCAGCTTAATCCTAGCTCATAAGACACATGCTACGCTCTCACCGTAATCTAAACAATGGAGTCAAGGCAGGCTAAACAAGCCCTGTACAGGAGCAATGAACCTGGGAGTGCAGGGAACTATTGACAATTGATTAACAGTAGGGTTTAGCCCTAGCATGTTTATGCTTCACGCAGGCACAATAGGCATATTTTCAGCATGGTAACTTTAATCAAAGAACATATATGTATGTTTGGCCTGGCGATGAATTCAAATTTTAGCGATGAGTAAGTCCTGTGGACTTGACAAAGTGTATGGGGGAATAGATTTTTTTCTTTTTTCACTCGTGTTGATGTTTATGAACCATTTAAATTAATGCTGTAGGTTTTTGTATTGTGCAATAATCAATTAACTGTATTTTGCATGTATTTCCAAATGTATTTTTGAAATCTTCTCCAGATCCCTTGGTTCTTATAATAGCTCCTTTTTCCATGTGAAAACAATGACCTCAGATTTTTCAGCAGAGAAAGATAGGCCATTTGTTTACCCCAATGTGATACTTTATTCAAGATTTGCTGAGCTTGATTGTGTAGGATTCCAATATTGAAACCCTGTAGTAACACAATAAGGTCATCTGCATAAGCCTGTGACATGCCAGGTTCCTCCCATAGACGTACTAAGAGTGAGTCGAATACCAGGTTCCACAGGAACGGAGAAAGAATACCACCCTGTGGACACCCTTTAGGAATATCTCTCTTTACTTCACAGTCAGTGAGACTAACGCAGATATTCCTGTTTTTAATCATGATCCATCTAGTTATCATAGGGTGAATATGACTTCCAATAAGGGCCTTATGTATTTTCTAGAAACCAATGTTATCAAAGGCTCCTACAGTATTCAGTAGAATCCCAATGGCAAAGTGTCCGTCTATAATTGTTTTTTCTATTCTTCACACCAGTTGGTGTAGGGCCGACTCAGTGGAGAAGCCAGGCCTAAAACCATGTTGGTCTAAGCCAAAAGTATGGTTCAGATTATTATCTGACTGGAGGTGCCAGAAAATCAATCGCTCCAACATCTTGAGCTGGAAGGATGTTAGTGTAATCATTCTAAATGAGTTTGGTTTCTCATATGTGTCTTTTCCTGGTTTGGGAAGAAACACCTCGTGAAGTTCTCCACACCTTAGGAACATATCCTAAAACCAAACCGGATTCGAATATGTCCACGAAAATGTGGCCAAAAATATCCCAGCCTTTCTGAAGCAGAACTGGGTTAATGCCATCGTTCCCTGGAGATTTAAAGGGAAGAAATACATTCCAGGGCCACTTTAGCCTTTTTAAAGTTCATTATTGTCTTAGCAAAATCCAAATCTAATGGATTATGAAGTAGTTCCAATGGATTTTCCTGGGGGTCAGAGGTGACACTTGTGTCCCCCAGATGAAAATTTATCCAAAGGGTTTATAGTATAACTGCCATCTGGTCCCATAACCGATGAGAGTTGAGACTCCTGAGATCTCTTAAGAATCTTATGTACTCTGGCAGTCTCATGGTAGGACAGAATATCTGTGCAGAAGGATCTCCATGAGTTGTATTTAGTTTTCCTGATTTCACTTTGTAAATTTCCTTTGTAGAATTTTGAAGTTAGACCAGTAAACTCCAGATTTATTTCTGACTGCTTTCCCGTGAGCTCTCTGTACCTGTAGGAGGTTTTCAAGCTCCTTGGTCCACCAGACTCTCTTGCTAGAAGAGTACTTCCTTCGTTTGAGAGGGCATGATAAGATTCAATAATGATATTTGTCCAGTTGTTTGCTTGAGTATCAAGCTCCTCGACTGAACAATTATTGTCTAAAACCTGAAGGTTAATGACATTAGAAACGACAGATTCCTTATAAAGGTCCCAATTTGTGTTTTTAATGTTTCTGAAATATTCAGCTGGAATTTCATCTCTAACACAAAATTGTATAACGCGATGGTCTGAAAGTGAGGGATTGTCTCTTACATGCCAATTCTCAATAAGGTTATAAATATCAGAAGAAATCAGTGTGAGGTCAATGACTTCTTCTGTTGACAAAGGTGGGGCGATTTCCCCTGTTTTACCCAAGTTAGGTTGGTATTCATTATAAGTTCCATGAGTTTTTTTCCTCTAGGATTGGTATCAGAACTGTCCCATGATAAGTGGTGAGTGTTAACATCACCACCAATAACCATAGGAATATTGTTTATTTCACAGAAACTCATGAGATCTATAAATTCTTGCAGAATTTTAAGGTCATAAGCCATGTAAACCGAGTAAAAACAAATGTTTTCTCTCAGTGAACTGTTTATGTCCTTAGTTAAAATAGCAGTTAAGTCCTCTGATGTAAATTGAGATAATTTCATAGCCTTTATATTTTTAGAAATGTAAATGCTAGTTCTAGATCTCTTATTAGATCCCTCTGATGAAAAGAAATGTGCGTCGGGCCTACCAAGGATTTTACCCTTGTACTGCCAAGGATTTTACCCTTGTACTTGTACACTTTTGTTGAATTAAGGCAACAAAAGTGCCTTGCTTACCTAATTGAGCAGCTAAATTGTATGAAGCTACTCTGCTATGTTGCAGGTTTAGCTGACTAACCTTAACCATTAAAACAGGTTAAATGAGAGATAAGAACTTACCCTGAAGGATTTTAGGAGAGACTTAGTTAAAAGCCGCATTCTTAATCCACGACTTCCTGGGAAAAACTATTCAGAGGTCTTCCCCAGAGCCTCCAAAAAAAGCTCTGGTTCCGACTCCTTTTCGGTCTCCCCTTCTTATATCAACTGTTTCCTCGGAGGATTCTTGGGCGGAGGAATTGATTTCTCCTGTTGTCTTGGTTCCTTCAGCTGTACAGAGCCACAGGCACCACAAAAACGTTTGAAATTCTGGGCTTGCAGGTAATCCATGAGCTCAGGTTCCACTCCCAGCACCAGAGTGTTACCTCCGTCTCCAGGGATGACTGCCTTGATGGCGATCTTCTTAACATCCAGGCCCTTGTTACAGGCATCAAGGAGCTTGATGTTATCTTTTGGTGACCTGTTACCAGGAAACCAAGCGAAAAAGCCCTTCATGGGGGCTCTTTCCCCGGGAGCCATGGCATGAAAACTGAGATGGTTTTCTTCAGGGCCAGGTAGATCATTGATTAAAGTCTTTAGGACATCCACAGTCTCCTGGTCCTCACATGCAATGTTGAGGCCATTCGGCTGCAGAACTGTCTTATGGACCCTATAAAAGTGATGAAGTCTGAATCCACCAATTTTATGTCTCTGGAGTAATCCTTGCAGACGACCCTCAGAGTAATTGCCTTCCTCACAGCTTGACTATAAAGCTGTCGTTTCTTGAGGGCCATTTCCGGGGTGTCACTAGCAATGCATTCTCTCTTACGAGAATCTTCGTTGCTTGGATGGCTCTCCCTCAGCAGTTTGGAGGTCGCTCCAGAGGTCCCAGCTTTATCTGTTTTCTTCCTCACTCGCTCTCTTCTCCCCAGAGATTGATATCCCTTCCATGGCCCTCTTCAGCCATTTCCGCTCCTTCTGGAGTCTTTTTTTCTCTTCTTTTATTTACAACCTCCGTCATTGGTGACTGGTCATTCACTTGCGCATTTGGCACAGGACTTCTGACAGAGGAGTCAGTATCCATCCCCACTGGGTTCAAGGCGTCCGTGTCCGAAGACACATTCACCCCTTCACCAGCGGTTCTGGTTTCTGTAGTCCTGAAGAGAAGAGCATCCGCACCCAAGGGTGCATTTACTCCCTTAGAAGGAGCTACAGCAGGTAAAGTGGGGGTTTCAGAGGATGCGTTTTTATCTGGTTCTATATTGCTAACATCCATTTTGGTATTTAATTGAAAAAAAGGGGGAGAAAAATTCCTTCCGATTTTCTAAGATCCAGTTTGGAGGGGCTAGCCCCAAATTCAGCAGCTAGCAGTGACCTCGGAAGAGCCCCCCCCCCCGCTCTGCCATGCAGGACCCCACCCAGGCACCACCTGGAACTACAAGGCAGGGGAGATTATACACCAGCTGATAGAGCAGCCAAGACATGCTGGTTAGGCTGCCCGGGCTCCTGTACTATCTGGTGGCCTGAGATGCAAAACCCAGTTTTTCTCCTGTATCCTCTACATGGCCTCTTCCTGTAAGACCTCTCCTCTCTAGATCAAAGGTCCTCGGAATTTCAAATCCTTCCCACAATCGGCGGTTTTCCAAGGGAGGAGCTGTCTGTTGGGTCGTCATAAGATTATTCATCATCAGACCGAACCTCATCCCATTAAACCCCGGTATGCCACAGAACTTTGTGGCAGTTAAACATTTAGCACCACCCAGGGGGCACGTGTGACATAAGGATAATCACGGACGTGGGTAACATTACCCCCCAAATTACCTTTCATACTAATCACACTAAATATAAGAAATAAGAGCTTAACTTCAACACTTCAAGCTTCTTACTCAGGCTTAAGTTTTGCAACATGACAAAATTTAGAATAGCAACATGTCTTTAGTTGCCAATCGCATGATACATTGCCAGTTTTGCATAGCGGATGCCAGCCAATAACGCCAACGAAGCTTATCACTGCGCATATGTGAAGCATAAACCATGCTAGGGCTAGATGCTACTTTGATTAACGGTTGGAGTTACTGATCTATGATTGGCTATTCAAAACCAGCAACGCACTCATCTAGGAAAAGTCATAGCAGAAGCAGAATTTAAGTCAAAGCCATTCCCACCGAAGCTGAAGTAAAGATATATAATGACATGAGTATTCAGCCAATCATCGGATGAATTAGTTGGTTTTTTTTTTTTTTTTTTGTGTACTAGTTCTCCTACCCTGTTTCTGTAAAATCCGTAGTTTTTTCCCCATACTTTTTGTAGCTCGTAGTTTTTTACGAAGTTCCATAGAAACTACAGAGAATAAGTAGTAGTTGGAGTCTATGTAATAGTAAGTCTGTATTTTAGATGGAAATGTGCCATTGGAGGATAAAGTTTTAAACTGTAACTTTTATGCTAAGTAATTTTCCATGTAAAATTATTAATGCATAAAAAGATTGAAAAATAACAAAAAACAGATTTAATAATTACACATAATAATAATTGTAATTTTAAAAGAATTTTTTTTAATATTAAAGTTACTGGCAATGTCTTTTGGAAGATGTAGAAATGTTAATCACTCTATGCGATTCATCAATCAGTTTTCACATTATTTTGTGAAATGCCCCCCCCCTTATATCAGATTAGATATAGCAAACCACTGGATATAATGAACCAAATTTTCACTTTCTTGAAATTTGTTATGAAGCAGAGTTTGACTGTAAGTATTTAATTAGATAACATTTTATAATTTATTTATAGAATATGTGTATTAATTACAGAATAGTAGAGAAAAGGAAAGAAGTGATCGAGAAAAACTAAGAGATAAAGAAAGAGAAGAAAGACGCAGACTAAAAGAAGAAGAAGATCGTAAGAGGGAAGAAAGAAGGAAAAGGATTGAAGATGAACGTCGACGAGAAATTGAAAAACAAAGAGACAGATCTAGGAGAAGAAGTCGTAGCAAAGACAGAACTTCAAGTCGAAGCCATTCTCACCGAAGCCGAAGTAAAGACAGAAATTCTCATAGTAAGAGTAAAGATAAAGAAAAGTAAGTGCTGCATAATATTTTAAAAAACAAATATGTAAATATTAATGCTGTAGGCATTTTTTATTTATAGGAGTTAGTCATCAGGCCGCAATTACAAATTCCTATTAAAAGCAGGAATATGTTTCTTATTTAAATAATTTTATTTTGTTCAGACATTTTGCCTTCAGCTCAAGGACTATTTACAAAAATTCATGTAAATGAGACTTCTATGTTGAAGTGTGGATGTTCGGTTTTCAGGTGTGCTTTTTTACTTTTCTACATATTAAATTAACACTTATGTATGACCTTTAAAAAGTGTTTTATAAGAAGTATGATTTATATTTTATGATTTTATAATTTGAATTTTTATTTTTAGATCTCGAAGAAGAAGTGGAAGTTCAGAACGAAAAAGAGCACGATCCCGTTCTCGTGATAATGGTCATCATTCTCGAAGATCTCGATCTCGATCCAGTGAACACAGGAAAGATCGTGATCGCCGAGATCGAAGAGAAAAAGACAAAAACAAAGATCATAGGCGTTCATCATGTAAGCAGTATTGGGTTAAATTTTTATTACATATCTATAATTTCAGATTGAGTAATATTATTAAGTATTTTTTACGATTACTTTCAGTATGTGTGTGCTTATTACAAGGTAGGATTTCATTATATGTATAATATATATAATATTAAGCCATTAATGTATAGCAAAGAAACCAAAAATAAGTTAAAAATTTTGTTTATTTTTACACTGCTCTACAAATTATGCATGATCAGACCTCACTGAAATGGAAATAGGTATTTTGCATAAAATTGTGGTAAATTATAAGGCTTGAATTTCTTCCAGAAGAAATGAAAAATGATGTTATCAATGGAGGGATATAGTAATAGCAGTTTTAATTTATTTAGAAATAAATATTTTATTACTTCTATAATAATTTTTTTCAAGAAGTGCTTTTTTAGCTTTTTCATGAACAATAAATAATTTGAAATTGCAAGTTTTATCTCATTTTAAGTATGTTTGTCATGTTCTAAACTTCACATTAGGATAAATAGCAGTTTGATAGTTAGTGAATTTAGTAAGATTGACAAAAAGCATCAAAATTGTACCATTTTTCAAAACTTTGATTTGTGAGCGAAGGATATTATTTTATTTATTAATTTTATCAACTTTTATGGGGTATAGCCAATGGAAAAGTATAAAATATTTTTCAGCCACTACAATGTTCGTACAGTTACATATTTTTTGTGGCTAGTTTACTTGCAGAATAATATGTGGATTATAATTGATGGAAAAATTAACAATCAGTATTGGGAAGCCCAGTAGTTGAATTTCAGGCAAACTTTTTACAGATAGAAAAGTGATCACTAAGTAATAAGTGAAATTTGGCTCTAGTGTGGAGCCAAAATTAGTGTATTTCTATCATAATTGGAAAATTATAATATACATTTAAAAAAAAATAGTACTTTTAGTGATAAATAATGTCACACTTAATTAGTTAGTATGGTTTTAATTTTATATATACTTTCCAATATCAAAAAGATTTGTAAAAAAATGTTAAAAGTACAAAGAAAACTAGCATTTTTTAAATACTAAAATGACACTGATGTGCTTCTTTACTTTTGAGCACAAAACAGAGAAACTAACAGAAGAGTTTGCTGCATATATTTTGCTGGCAGCATAAGCCAGTTGGTTCTCATGTTACATTACTAAATTTATTACCTGCAATTGAAATCACTTTGTTTTATGTTTTCTCTTTAAATTAATTTTAATAGTCATTTTAAATTGTATTAAATACAACACAAAAGCAGATAATGTTTAGTTGTTCTTTAGCCTCAGTTTCATAATTTTTCCATAGAAAAAACTGATTTGTGCCATTATTATTATTATTATTATTATTTTGTTTTGTTTTGTTTTTGTTAATGAAGAGAGAAAAATTAATACTTTTTGCATAACATGGAGTCTGTGTATATTCTGACTCTCTTAATGTTTTAAATTTTTTTTAAAAATATTAGTAAATTACAGATAAAATGTTACATTAAAATCTTGGTTATCCTAATAATGATGCTTAATATGACCCAGAAGCATAAATAGAAATGCATACCTGTTGACTTTGCACATAATATGTTAATAGGTGCAATTGTATAATATAGGTGCAATAATAACAGTTTATTAATAAATGTGAATATTTTACATTTATTCTTGATTTTTACTAATTGGTAGCAAAAATTACTAATATTTTTATTTAATTATTATTTATTTATTTTGTGTCATGAAATTGCAGAATATCCTTAGCATTTGTCATTGTAAGTCTTTTAATGATCTTCAAAGTTTTTTCAATTTGTTGAAAAGGGTTTTGTCTCAAAGTTGTGTTTAAATTATGGCAAGTGCTGTTAATGATGAAAGTGTAAAATAATTAAATGTAACATAATAGCATTAGTTCTGGTATGATATCTTATAATTTTTGTATAACTCCATACTAATGCTGAGAATGCTTTAAAATTATTAATTTATACTTGAGGCAAGATTCATGCTAGCAAATGAATTTGTCATTTTCTGTGTTAACACATAATTCACATGTTTATGTTATCAATATTTTGTGGCACAAATAAGTAATAAATAATAATTTAAATTGATTTTATGTAATAAAGAGGTAAATTTTCATTTAATTTTATATCTACAGTTTTCTAGACAGTACTAAGGATAATGTGATGTTATTAATTAAGGTTAATTTCATAAGCTGTCTTGTAAGATTAGAAGAATCTGTGTTTTAGGCATGGAATGAACATCATTTATTTTTTTATTGTAGATGAAAATGGAGAATCATCAGAAAAGACATCAAGGTCAGAGGATGGAAATAAAGGACACCATTCCTCAGGTGACTGAGCTCTGATCTAATGTGTAGTTTTCACAGGTAGGTAACCCTTTTGCATTATATGGTGATGCCAAATTGAAGCTGATTGTCTGCATCTTTGTTATGCTTAGGTGTAAATGAAGACTGGATTCAGAATGAGAAATAGAATTCCTGACCTCATGTTCACATAGCAGGTATTTGCGTCCTTTAAAACATGACCAAGGAAAAAAAAAATCAAAATTATGCATTAATCGATAAAATATAACATTAATCAAAATAATTCTTATGTAGAAACTAGAATTGTTTGTAATTTGTTTAAATATGATTATAATTTTCATGTTAAAAGCACATACTGGTTTAAACAAAGGATTTATTATTAAAGTTTGTGTTGCAGGTTATAAATATGAAGAATTAAATATATAAAATTAAACAGAAATTCATTAGCAGTAACACTTAGGGATTCATAAGAAAATAGTACATGGTGTTTTTCTTTCTTTTATTCCTGATTAAATAAAGTAAAAAATATTGCTTTTAATTTCATTATGCATTAAAATTATATGTGTGTGAGCTATTAATGTTTTGTTATTAGATGAGATTCTAACTTTTTATATGCTAATAAATAGGTTTTCAAATTCATACTTTATTAATATATAGCCATCTGCATGAAATGAAAAGATTTGTTTGAACACCTTCTTGAATTTACCAGTAATATTCCACATTTTTTGAATTTGTAACATATTAAAATCTGTAGGAAGAAAATGGGAGAAATATTTTGTTTAACCTTACAAAATGGTAACATTACAATATTAGTGCAGCTTCATTTCTCATTTAAAAATTTTGATTAAATCGCAGCATCTGTACTTTTTAAAACAATCTGACTTAAAACTTTTCATGTTTATGAACCTTAAATATGTGTATGTGTTAGTTCTCTTTTCATCATTAACATAATTCTTCTCTTTCTTACCTTAAAAAAGGTTTGAATAATTTTTATGTGTATGTAAAATCGTAATTTTAACTGCATGTCTGTTTAAATATATCATAGTATGAGTTTCTAATTATTATTTTCTTTTTATAATAATATTATTTTACTATTTTTTTATCTGGGTTTTAAAAAAAAACTTAAAAAGAATTGCAATTATACTCAATTTTTTAATGGCTGATAAATTAACCTGCAATACTGTGATAAATTCAGTTTAAACCTATATGTGAGGGTGTCCTGAGGAACAAGTGTAAAAAATTTTTCTCCATTGTAATTGCAATATCATAGTCTATGGAGAAAATATCAAATCGTGTCTTCTTTCTTGTTTGCTGTGTCTTTTTTTTTTTTTCCTTTTTTCTTTTTCCCCTCTTCCTGGTAGTTAGAATTTCAGATCAGCTGAGTTTAATTATATAAATTTCTCTGTTTAACAGTTTTTATCTTAAATTAATTTTCAAGAACTTTTCCTTGGACACCTACATTCTTAGTTTATCTTAAGTGAAAAATTAAGACACATAAGCGCGAATTTTTCTGAAATTCCCCTAACACTTGTAGTTCGTCAGTTTAGCAGGTGTATATCTGTCATATGGTGTGACCAGCCACTGGAACATCTGTTGGTTTACTGTCTACTCTTCTTGTTTCAATATCAGGAGGCCTTAAATCACAGGTGACATCTCTTTTTTAACACTTGTGGTGAATGGAGAAGTGTTTTCTTATCTATTCTACTCAGAAATTGAATTGTTGTTTGAAATAATGAATTTTTATTATTAAAAGAATTTGCTTTTGTAAAATTTTTTTAAAAATCTTTCAGTATTAAATGTGTGTGTAAGAATATTTAATACTTCATTATGTTTTGTTTTATTACCTTTATCTTTTATTGTGAGCGAGTTTATCTATATTGTGGCTGTGAAAAGTCCTGAATATATCTGCTTTTGTTACATATTTAAATGTAAATTTTTTATGCATATTTAAACCTGCATTTTGATAAATCCTAATTCGTTTGATATTTATAGGTTGTTTTTTTTTTCCCTCCCAGTCTGACAATTACTATTGAATACTATATTTAACTAAATTGCGAACAGTATATTTTTTAACAAGTATAAAAACATTGGCTCATTGATGTCTCTGCCACGAAAATGAAAGAACTGATCAGATCTGCACATACATTGTACATGTTGCATTAGTTAAAAAAGCCTCAGATTACAAAAATATATATTTACATTTCTCTCTTCATAGAACCTAGCTCAACATTGGAATTTGTTCTTATGCATGCTTTTCTTCTAACAAACGGAGCATATATTCAGTTATAAGACAACAATTACAAAACAGAATTAGCTTGATAAGTGTTGCCATCATTTGGGAAATTATCAAATTATTCACGACTTACATTTATACTCATCATCTCTTGGACATATAAGAATTTTAAGAAAGTTTTCTAAACAATTCTGTGAAGTGAAATATTTTTAATTAATCTTTTTCTCAAGAATTTCAAAAAACAACCACTTGTATTCATTTTTTTTTTTTTAAATAGAAAGATGGAAGTTCTATTGTGAATTCCTCCATAATTTATATGTCATCTACCAGTTGCTGTGGTAGATGACATATATATTACATCAACTTATATTACTAGAATGTTCTGTATTTCATCCTGATAATTTCTTTGTATGTTTAGAAAATGAGATTTTTCAGAAAGTATTAAGGAACTTTGACATCAGAATAAAATATATTCTTAAAAAGGGGGGCACTGGTCAGAAAAATCATGCTATTTGTACAGAAAAAAAAAAAAAAAAAAAAAAAAAAAAAAAGATGTATCCAGGATTTTACAGCCACTGTATCCTGACTATATATATTATTAATTATTATTTCTTTTAAAATAGTATTATATAATTGTGATTGATACTTTCAGGAATTGTTGAAACTTTTAATGAAAGAAATAATCATTTAGAATTCTATAAAATGAGAGTAAAAAGTATGTGTGTATAATGACAGTGATTCATAGTTTTAAAATTTAATTCATAATTTTGATGCAGCAAGCTTCTATGCACATGCTATTTTAAAAGTAAAATACTGGAAAACATTAGTCTCTATAATTAATGTGTATGTGTTCTCTGTATTACATATGCACATATATTACCATAGTTACAAAGCTTATTAACTTCTCAGATTTATTTGTAAGACTGCATAGTATGCTATATAAATCATAAAAATCTAATTATTTCCTCAGATTGTTTCTCAGTAATCTGAATATTTAATTTAAAAGGAATCAGATATTTTCTGTATTCTGTAACTCTTACATTTTTCACACATACAACAGCTAAAGGTATGAAATTGTGAATAAGAAAATGAAGGTGTTACATAAGATAGATACTGGAGATAAAAGTGGATAATTTTAAATATTAATGCTTTTCTTTTAATTCTTCTCCCAGTGAATTGCAGAATTCACATTGCTATACACCATATGCTCTGATATGCTCAATTTAAAGACATCAAAGCCATAATTAAAAATAAAAACCAAAAATAAATTAATTAATTAAAGAAAAAGTACTATGATAACTACACCTCAGTTTGTTAAAATGTGGATCATTGCCTAAATTTCTTGTTAATTTTTTTCCCCTTCTCTTGCTATAATAGCCTAACTTTATTCTATTTGGTAAAACATTTAAAAAAAAAATATTTTTAGTGCTTATATTACATATACAGCATGTCCCCCCAAAAAAGGGAACACAAAAGGAAACAGTTCTAAATCTCCTGTTCTAGTTGGCTGATTGACAAATTTTAAATTGCATAGCTCTCAAACACATATTTTGACCCAAAATCTAAATTTTTCTGAAATAACATTCCATTTTCTTCCGTCCAGCATGTCAGTTGAAATAATGTGCAGGTTTGATTCTGTACCTCAAAATATCTATAAAATCATACCATCTATTTTGAAGCTACTCATGTACTACTCATTTTTTTGGGGGGGGGGCATGGTGCGCAATGAATTGGAAGTTGATCTGTCATCATTATCCTTATCTTCAGGGCACATGTTTTTATTTTATTTGGCTTATAATTCCTTGCTAAATGTAGTATTTCATCTCGATGTACTCCATCTTTGATATGATTTAAATCAAATTCCTCATCATTATAATTCGCTTCCGATAGTGGAGAAAGTGACACAGAGTTTATTGAAAACGAAAAAATTTCAATTGACAAATTAGTCAGTATTCTCGACACAGCAATTATAGGACTTGAACAGCGGAACTTTGTAACTGATCAAGAAATTATGTCTGTTTATAGAATTAAAGAGAAAGTATTATCACATAAAACGAAGCAACTTAAACAACTTACATTGAAAGAATTGTTTAATAAAGTAAACAAATAAATATTAAGCTTTTTTTTTTTTTTTTTTTTGTAAATTTTGATACCCTTTAGATCATAATTGTTCTTTATTTCATAAATTATGGTTTCATATTTTTAATTTTATAATTTCTGCATGCCATCTTGCCAGATTTAAACTGATGATCTATAATCCGGAAAAATCGATAATCTGGAATCGCCGAAGTCCCGACGAGTCCGGATTAACGACTTTTGACTGTACTTTCTGATAATCTGCACGATTTCAACGATGCATACAGTGTCATCTATTTATTTATTTATTTTTTTTTACAGTGAAGGCACATGCTGTTTTGGAGGTATTTATATCAATTGATGGTTGTATTTAGGGAAAATGCCAGTTCTTTGCAGAAATTCACTTTCTTTTACCTAGTAATAAATAAAGCTAATAATTTTTGTAAACGAGATATGGCTATCTTCAAACCATTTTTCAACTAGCAGTCTAATACTTTGCGTGCAATTTTTCCCATTGTATTTCTTTAAAATTCAGTAATTTAAGAAGTACAATTTCATACAACAAAAATTTTTATATTATTTATTATTGGGCAAAATGGCATATTTCTGAAAATTGCAAAAGCTTCTTATCATCAGCGAGTAAAGTGCATAGTCCCAATATGATTTTTCATAACCAAAGCAAGTGTCTAAATGCAAAAAGAAATACTAATCAGAAAAATTACCATTGAATTACATTAAGTACATGCATGCCTGAATTGCCACATATATACTTTTTGCCAATATGTTATGATGGCTTATGAATACGTTTTGTGGCTTTTGAGTAGGGGTAAAGATAATCAAAATGGACTGTATTTCTAAAGCAAAGGCTAATTAAAATGTGCAAATTTAAAAGCATGCCTTTTCATGCTGCAAATGAATAAATTTATGAATTTTAAACAATTTTAGCAGCTCTTTTATCCTTATCTTTTTAGCAAATAATAGTATTTTAATAGCAAACGTTTAATACATTTAGGTGAAGCGACAATGTGAAAAACTTCCTCAAACTATCTGTAGGTAAAATGGAAGTTAATAAAATTTCTACTTTGAAATTCATCATCAATAATTTTTAAAAAAACGTGAATTTAATGTTTTTAAAATTGAAAAATTTAAAACATCATGCTAGTAAAACCAATTTGTTAAATTTTGTTGAAAATTAAGTTGAATGAAAAATAAATTTTAAGTGAAATGTACCTAAACAATGCAAAATGGATTAATGGTCAGATTTGTCATTTTTAATCCTGTGACAATTTTGAAATCATCACCAAACACTTTTAGTATTTAAACATAGTTGCAAAATTCTTAGGTATTCCAATTTTGAAGATGTGTGTGAAAAATATTTACTTTAAAATGATGCGCAAATTTTTATAGCCTGTAATTCAATTTTTTTTAGTTATTTAAAATTAAAAAAAATGTTAAATTAAATCAGGAAGAAATATATGAATTTTTGGCTTATCTTAAATTTCATAGCTAAACTTTTGAGTGCTAATTAAAAAAAAA
This sequence comes from Stegodyphus dumicola, assembly GCF_044657685.1. Classification (NCBI taxonomy): domain Eukaryota; kingdom Metazoa; phylum Arthropoda; class Arachnida; order Araneae; family Eresidae; genus Stegodyphus; species Stegodyphus dumicola. The sequence continues at coordinate 220,948,735 of NC_140773.1, read as the reverse complement.
AAAAAAAAAAAAAAAAAAAAAAAAAAACTCATTGTGCAGTTTTTACAATTGTGCATTTTAGCAAAATTTGAAATTTAGAATTAAAATATGGAAAAAGTCGACATGTTAAATCCTAAAATTCTGTTTTTTTTTTTTTTTTTTTTTTTTTTTTTTTTTTTTTTTTTTTTAGTAGAGCAGTACTATACATAAATCCAATACATGTACCAAATCATGCTTTGAAGTCATGAAAAATGCACTTGAATTTAATCGATTAGCTAAGTAGTGCAGGAAATACAGAACTGCCCCCTTTTTTTGACTCGCTCTGTGCTAAATTACACAATAAAATAGGTTCTTCCCATATAGAAAATTGGATGTAATTAAATATTCAAAATAATCATTGTATATGAACAAGAATTAATTTTAGGGGCAGTGTTAGCTATTTGAGTAAAATGTTAAGAGCTATGTTTAAGTTTCAAATTTAACCAGAGAAATGTCCGATTTAAAAAAAAAAAAATTAAAAAAAAAAAAAAAGTGTTGCCACTCGACAAAGCATGAGATATTTATTTGTCTTTCAAATTTGATTAACAGTAGTCTAATGCATATTTTTAATTTTTAAATGTCCAGATGACAGTATTAAAAAAATAGTAGTTGGCTTTTTTTAACATTAGTAAGGTAAGGTATTGTTTAATTCGGAGCATATTAGGTTTTGAAGTTCCTTGTTTGTTAGTGAAGTAACATATCTTAATGTAGGAATAGCTGCCAGATGATAGTTGTTGGCCTTGGCGAGTAAACAGAAGTTACCTGTGAAGATATCCTGTTGGCATCTATAATAGAGGTGGGCTCTAATGACACATTTTGTGTATCTCCACCTTCTCCATGAAAAAAAAATATATATATTTTTTTCTGGTTTGCCTACACATTCAATGTATATATTATTAAACACATCAACATCCTTTATTTTTCAGTGCAAACTTACAAAACTTTCATTATATGTTTTAAAAAAATATGTTTATATATATTTTGGGTCCGTGACACTTAGCCGATGGGACACTTAACCGACAGGACATTTAGCCTACACAGACATATAGCCGACACGACATTTAGCTGACACGACATTTAGCTGACACGGACACTTAGCCGACTGGTCATTTAGCCGACAAGGACACTTAGCCGACAGGTTATTTAACCGACACGAACAGTTAGCCGACAGGACTGTTAGCCAACAAGGACACTTAGCTAACAGGACATTTAGCCGACACAAAGAGTTACCATCAGGACATTTAGCTACGGGACACTTAACAGTCAAGACATTAGTCAAGAGGACACTAAGCCGACAGTGACGTGTAGCTGACACGTACCCAATAATTATTTAAACTTACTATCAATTACAAAATTTCTCGACTTATCCATAAGTTCAATATTTAAGTTATTTCTTTTTCACCTATATTCATTCAGTAAAATTCATTTTTCGATTCTTAAAGGTCTCATATGTGCTTTTAATTCTTGTGTAATTTAGCATTGTTTGATATGTATCGTGCTGTTTGGTGTATATTGGCCAAATTGAAAAAGTGCCGAAATTTCTCGTCGGGGAATATGAATTATATTTCGAAAGGAAAACAGAAATTTTTTTACCTAAGTACGGTGGCCACTTAATTTACATTTTAATATGATCTTCAAAAATTATCTGTAAAGCTTCTTCATTTAATCAACTGGGTTCTTTTGAACACCTTCACATCATTAATAATTTTTCTTATTTACTTAATGACATTAATTTTCCATTCTCGCTCTTCTAAATGCTTTCACATCTGTAATACCTTTACGTTTCACACCCACCAGCAGCTGAGCGCTAACGTCGCTGAACACTGGTAGTTCAGTCCAAGGTTCGAATCCTGTGAACGCGCTGGCTGCATGGGTGTTTTCGTGGTTTTCCCTATGTGTAACGTGTATACGAGCCAGTTTCCCTTAGAAAGTCCTCCATGAAGGTATTCCTGCCTTAAGGCAGATAGCCCTTGAGTGCTTTGTCGTAATCTAACAAACCAAACCAACCTTTACGTTTCATTACTATTTAACTCATCACATCACGTTACATTCTTTCCCTTACAAAAGCATTTGGCTTCTCCCACTAATGAAATCCTTTCCCTGTCATGAAAAATCTGAATAATGCAATAAGAATTATTGTTATTCTTGAATTATACTTTTTTATAGAAACATATGGTAGTAAGGGTTAGTTTAGCAAATATATTTTATTTTGTTATTAAAAACAATTTATAAAAGTGAATTTTTGAGACAAGCAAAGGTATACATTTTTTGTGAATAATTTTGCTGTTCATGCTGTTCATGCCATCATTCTTGAGATAGAAATTCTGTAACATTTCGTTGACCACGCCTCTCACTTAAAATACTTACTTAGGTTAATGTTTACAGCACTAAATTGGTCCATAATATTTAATTTAGAAGTAAAATATTCTTTAAGGTTTTGTTTTATTCATAATTGAAGCTGCAGAAGAAGGGGGCCACAAACCAAGTAGACGGAGCAAAGCATCACATCCTGAAAAGTCACCGTAATGTGGTGCCATTTATCGATGCTGGATTTAACTAGATTAGTCATGTAAATACATAATATTATGTACTATTTTTTGAAAGTTGCGATGTGTAACTTTCAATATAATATCTTATATTAATGTCTTTCTTATTAAATATAACTTTTCTCAATATCTGTTAAAAATGTATTTTCATTTCATTTTTCATAATTTTTTTTTTTTTTTTTTTTTTCCCTCTTTCATTCCTTCTCTCCTCTCTTGTTTTCGGTTTAGCTACATAGTAATGGGAAAATTTTTGGTGTCCATTTTTCTGAATGCATTTATAAAGTTTTAGCCTAAAAAGGCAATTTTCATTGGAAGAGACTCGCTATATATTACATAAAACGGTCACCCTATTTCTGTTAGGTTCAGCAGAGGCCGAGCTTTAAAGTCATAAACCCTAGCGGTTCGGTCCGAATTTCGAACCCTGCAAACAGACAGGCTACATGGGTGTTTTTGTGGTTTTCCCCATGTGTAACATGTATACGAGCCACTTTTCATTAGAACGTCCTCCTCAATGGCATCCCTCCCTTTGGCCAGACAGCCCTTTGGCTTTGCTGTAATTACATAAACAAAACCTACTTCTGTTAGGTGGCTGCAGACTTGGTTTGTGGCCCTCTCCTTCTGCAGCTTCAGTTATGAATCAAACAAGACCTTAAAGAATATTTTACTTCTAAATTAAACATTATGCACCAATTTAGTGCTGTAAACATTAACCTAAGTATTTTAAGCGAGAGGCATGCCCAATAAAAGGTTACAGAATTTTATCTCAAAAATGGTGACATGAACTCCAAATTATACAGGTAACAAATAATTTATACCTTTGCTTGTCTTAAAAATATTCACTTTTTTAAATTGTTTTTAATAACAAAATAAAATATATTTGCTAAACTAACCCTTACTACCATATGTTTCTATAAAAAAGTATAATTCAAGAATAACAATAATTTTTATTGCATTATTCAGATTATTCGTGACAGAGAAAGGAAATTTCATTAGTGTGAGGAACCAAACGATTTTGTAAGGGAAAGAATGTAACATGATGTGATGAGTAAAATAGTAATGGAACTTAAGGTATTAGAAATTTAAAAGCATTTGGAGGAGCGAGATTGGAAAATTAATATCATTAAGTGAACAAGAAAAATTACTAATGATGTGAAAGTGTTCTAAAGAATCCAGTTGATTAAATGAAGAAGCTTTACAGATAATTTTTGAAGATCATATTAAAATGTAATTAAGTGACCTCCATACTTAGCTAAAAAATTATTTTTTCCTTTCGAAATTTAATTCTTATTCCCTGACGAGAAATTTCAGCGTTTTTTCAATTTAGCCAATATACACGAAACGGCACGATAAATATCAAACAATGCTAAATTAACATAATAATTCAAAGAACAAATGAGATCTTTAAGAATCGAAAAGTGAATTTTACTGATAGTGAAAAAAGTAACTTAAATATTGAACTTATGGAGAAGTCAAGAAATTTTGTAATTGATAGTAAGTTTGAATAATTATCGGGTACGTGTTAGCTAAACGTCACTGTCAGCTTAGTGTCCTGTTGACTAAATGCCTTGAAAGTTAAATTTCTCAATGCCAAATGTCCTGACGGCTAACTCTCTGTGTCGGCCAAATGTTCTGTTTGCTAAATGTTGTGTCGGCTAAGTGTCCCTGTCGGCTAAATGTCCTGTAGGCTAAGTATCCGTGTCGGTTAAATGTCCTGTTGGCTGAGTGTCCGTGCTGGCTCAATGTCCTGTCGGCTAAATGTCTTGTAGGTTAAGTGTTCGCGACCGATATATTTTTATACTGAAGCTTTGATTTTTATAATGTGGCACTGAAGTATGAATGTTTTACTATATGGAATATGACAACATATTTTTTATTTAAATTAAAGAATCATTCAAGGCATTCTAAAATGTAAATGAGTTGAAATTCTGTAGCTAACTACTTAATATTGAATAGAATCGTGCCCCTGTGTAGTAAATATGAGCATATTAAATTCATTAGTCTGTTATCTGGTAATGGATTATAGCAAAGCATGCATGATATAAGAGGTGTGCCTTTGTGGAGAACTTTATAAGGGAAACGAGTACATACTTATGTTACATATGGGAAAAGCCATGAGTATTCTCATGTAACCAGCTTGCTCACTGAAATGTGAATCATGGTCAAATTACCAATGGTTTTTACTCCTTGGGTGCTGGTGGGGTAACTAAATTGTATATAAAAAATAACATTACTTCTGAGCATATCGTAATCATTTAAAATAAAAGTTGATTTTTGAGAACTTGAATGACTCCAAGTGTACTAACAAGCTGAAATGACAAGATTAATAACTAAACGTTAGAGTAAGAAATAAATTCTCTGTTATTTAAGGGAAAAAACTTCACTAATTTATTTTAAATTACAGAATATTTGACTTTTTGTGAAGAGGTAATAAAAGTCCTATTTTCTTGAAGCTCATGAGTGTCAAAATACCAGAAATGTCATAAAACGTTTTAATTTTATTCAGGCCTCCATTTTCAATATTTATAATAGTTTATTATATTCAATTGAAACAAACTTTTGTTTAGCCATCTGTAGTTTAGCTTGTTCACATGAAAAAATACAGATGAAAATGATAGAAATGGATTTTCAGGAATACAAACTTTAAAATTTATAGATTAATGATTGATCTTCATGAAGTTGTGTCTATAAATTATTATATTTAAAACTGGAGGAGGAGGAGGAAAATAGGGATGCACAATCTGTTCATGAACTTTGAGCAAATAGAAATTTAACAGAATGGGGTGGCAGCTACTTCAAGAGCTCTTGTTGGAAGTATGCCAGAAAAGTTAGTTGCCATTTTAGAGGAGAAGGGAATGTTTCTACTCTTTTGTTAAAAGTAAATTTAATTCTGATCATTTCCAAATGTTTGAATATTTTTTATTCCTGAATTTTAGTGTTAGTTTTATAAGAAAATTTAGTTTGGAAAATCTCAGAACTACAGTTGAAAGACATCAGTCCTGGGAGTTAGCTTTCTTTTCAGTTGATTCCCCAATCCCAATTCTCATTTGATTCTTTTCACTCCACACTCGAAGTCTTATTCGTCAAGATTATTGTTAATTATTGCTTTAAGGTACTATTGATTTGATTTCATAAAAGCATTTTTACAGAGCATACTAGCTTATTGGGGGGGGGAAGTGTGTGTGCGTATATATATATAATATGTACAGACATATATGTTATATCTGTATATATATGTGTGTGTGTATATGTATATAAAGATCAAGTTCAAAAGGAATAGAAATCTTAATTATCCTATTTGAGGAAAAATGTGTATATATATATAAACAGGTTGCTAACTAATGTCCAGTACCACCTGTTTAGCTGCTGAATGTCTGCAGCTATAGTCATAAAATTGGTGTCTAGGTATAGTAAATGGCTATGCGGAACTAGATGAGACCACTTACAGCGCCACCTGATGGAAGGCAGTCGACTGAGTCTTCCTATCTTGAAAACAGTGACAAGATAGGAGGAAAGAATGAATTAGAGTTCGAGCATCATTGGTTTAGCACAAACAGACACTTTGTGGATATGAATACTATGAATGTTTGTTTCTTCATGATCAGTGAAATTCACATCATAAAACTGGAATGAAAAGATTATCATTCACATGAAAAACAAGCCCACATCACAGGACAGTGGTATCGCAGGTAATTTACAGTCAAGAGGATTGTGGTGCAAATTCTGTCGGTTGTATCCTTGTACTGATTGTCTTTATAAATAGGGTAGATAATATGCAGATCATGTACAATCGTGTCATAAAACACATCAGTTTGGCGCAACTTGAGTGTGGTGTACGAAATTTTTGCGTTATATTATTAGTGTATGGAATATCACACCTTCTCACCTGAGACAGGTATAAGAGAGATATCTGCTCTGGGTTGTATCCTGAAGCTCATGGTAATGGAGCGATTTTCAAAAAATGATTATTGCGAGATGGTGCTGTTACCAGTGAAGCATATCCGAGCGAGGAATTCAGAAAACAAATAATCGTGTAAGGTGGTTTCGAAGAGTGGCCTCCATAGCCCCGTTCACAAGAGCAGATTCGACCAGCAGCGAAAACCGGTTCTTCCAACGTGTCCCATTCACGTGGCAAACAAGCATTAACTGCCTCTCAGAATTGGATGAATTTTCCTACCTCTCCAGAGCAGGGAAAATGGGGAGATTTTCCATACTGCATTGCGCGATTTGGCCGTTCACTTAATTGTAACAAACAAACATGACTGAAGTGCAACTGACTGCTCACTGGACTGTCAGCGAAACAATCGCTGTGATAGATATCTGGGGATGCGATATCATCGGAAAAAATTAGATGAAACCGTACAAAATACGTACAGACAAGATGCTACCATTCAAATTAAAACTAAAGGCACGCATATCGGCTTCAACTCGACCAGAGGACTCGGTACCTTTTGAATGATTTTTTTTTTTTTTTTTTCTTTTTTTTTATTTAAAAACCTTCAGCGACTTTTTCTGAATATTATTAAATGGTTTTGTAAGACAAAATGATTTTAAACTGAAAAAATCTTTTTGCCAGTAATTTTTTTTTTAATTAAAATTTTTGGAAGAAATGTTTAATAATTAAAATGTCTTTTTTCTCCTACAATTTTTAATGTTTTTCCTTGAATTTTTCTTATTGTATTTATTATAGTGTTCTTAATAATCCTTAAAGGTCTATTTTACAAATAATGAATTGTTTTTATGTAAAAACTTTGAAACAAATATGATCTCAATCACATTTTCACTTCAAGTAATTTTTTCAATATTTTGCAAAACCCATTCTTGTATCTAAAAAGTATATAACAGAATTGGTTAAAGCAGTAAAAATTTTAAACAATTTAGACCATATCAATATAAGTTTTAGGACCTTAAGTGAAAGGATTAATTGAAAAAATGCAAACTAAGAAAACACAGTTTAAAGAATATAAACCGTCTGAATGATCATAAAATCATTTCAAATTTCTAAAAAATTTTATTACTGGATTTCGATACATATAATTTTAATATATGAATTAATTATAATAATATATTTTCTAAAACAATCAATAATTAAAAATTTATAATTAATATTAATAATATTGATTTGTCATTTTATTCACTTTTTCAAAAAGCAAAGTTTGAAATTTTAACAGCCACAAAACATTTTATTTAAAACCGTTCAGCAGCATAGGTGATTTATTTTCTTCTTTTAACCATTTGATCTTGTACATAAATTGCATTTAAATTAATTTAGGTGTATTTTCAGTAATTAAAGAGTTAATGGTGCTCCGATGGCATTCTATAGCAATAGTAAATGATGTCAAAAAAGATGTAAGCAAACGTTGGAAATCCGTTTGTTCGTTTTGCGTTTGTGACATCATTGCTCGCAGTGGCTTATGGGTTAAGGCAGGGATGGGCAAACTACGACAGGCCGGAAGGTTCTATCTGGCCCGCGGTTAGAATTTTAACTTGGCGGTCCGAGGCAAATTAAAAGAAATACATATTTATATATTACATATCCATATTCTTTTCAAAAAAGCCATAGGGCAATGTAAAGTCTGCCAGGAGGGTCGGGGTGCATCTCTCATATCATCATCATCCATCTCCTTTTCTACTTTGTTTAAATATTATTTTTTCTTCCAAAGGACTGATGATATATTTACTTTTTCTATTTTTGTTCTACAAAACGTATATCGACAGAGATAGCAAGCACAATGGCTTTCAATCGGTAAAGTATAAAAAGCGAAAGTTCTTGGTTAGTTATAGCCGTAGATTGGTGCCAACAAGCGTTATCTCTTTTTCGAGGAGCAGACATATGTGAATCCAATCTAGGTGAATTAGACCTCACATGTGGCAGACTGCGCATTTTAAGCTCCAGCCAGCAGCTTTTTCTTTTGGCGTGGGTTCTAATATGGAAAGATTGCAGGCATATAGCATCATTGTGAATGGTGTTGAAATTATTAAAAGTGTGTTACTGTGTACTACACTGTGTTATACATCAAGATGCACTGTGTAAATCTGCATTGAATATGAAAATGCTTGATGCAGTTTGAAGTTTGTAAATACTTTTCGATCTCGTGGGCTTACTCACAGGCGATTTAGAAATTTTCTTCAGTCCATGCATTCTGAATACTCAGATGTACTGTATTGCACGAAAATAAGGTGGCTTAGTGCAGGATGTGTTTTTGAGGGAGTTTGGCAGCTGAAAGGCGACATTGTGTCGTTCTGCCTTGTGTTCTGTGGAATGCGAAATGTTAGAAGATACAGAATGGCTTTCGGACTTTACATTTTTCACAGATCTTCTTTGTCATATGAGCAACTTGAATGTCAAGATGCAAGGGAAAAATCAATTTATCAACGATATCTGGGCCCATCTCAAAGCTTTTAAACTAAAACTTTAAGTTTGCTGAGCAGCTAGCCAAGAACAACTTGTGTCATTTCCTAAGGTTAAATTAAATACCCTCAGTAAATGAAGAGAAGCTTAAGAATTATGAAGATGGCTTGAAAAAAAACTGCATTTTGAGTTCGAACGCAGATTTCAAGATTTCAGTGCCATTCAAACAGAACTGGATATTTTTACTATGCCTTTCAATGTAAATTGTGAAGCAGTGAGGTCAGGTTTGCAGCTTGAATTAATTGAGTTGCAATCTAACAATCATCTAAATATGCCAAATTTTACAAATCATTATCAAAAGTGAGTTTCCCAAATTTAATATCTCACGCCCAGAAAATTAAAGTTATGTTTGCTTCATCTTATATATGTGAACAAGTGTTTTCAACTATGAACCTTAAAAAGAATTATTTTAGAAGTAGACCGGCAGATAAGCATTTAGCCTCATTTCTTATAATCCGTGCATCTCACTTTGAACCTCAATATAAGGAACTTTTAAAAATGTAAGGGATGGATGATGATGTGCATCTGAACTGGTTCTGAACGCGAAACTGCATCATATACCCGTTTCTCCCAAATAGAAACGGTAGCTGTGTGAAAGAGTGTTGCATGTGAATGGGGCTCATATTCACCTGACCAGCCTCCAATGGACTTTTGTCTGTGAGGATACCTCAAACAGCAGATGTATGTGACCCCTTCGCAAACATTGCAGGACCTTCCACCTATTAATAATGCATGCACACATAAAATTCTGACAGAGGTCAAGATGTGCATTGCAGCTGATGGAAAAGACCCTAAACATCAAAAAGATATCTTGCGATAACTAATATTCATGTCCATGAGGTGTCTTTTTGTACCCAATTGATGAAGCTCTACAACTTTACAACACTATTTTTATTTCTGTCTCATACCGTTTTTGGGATAGGAATGCTAACTCCACCGCTTTCCACTAGGTCAGGGTTTCTTAAAATTTTTTTCAGTTGCAAACTTCAGAACCCATAAATATTGTGCAAATCCAACACACACACATGAGTGAAACTGTCAATTTTTTCACTTGTTCTCTAATATACTATTGCAATTTTAGGTCATTAACTTTAATTTCTAATTTTAAGATATAGAACGATGTGAAAATTTTAAGTAAGTAACAGACGAAATGACAGCGTCACATGCAAAGCAAGGAAAATGAACTTTTATATTATAAAAAGAATGCATCGAAACATTTTTTTTCTTTGTCTGTGTTGTTTTATCTTCATCTATTTTCAGATACATTGTGTAAAAATATTTGGTAATTACAAAATTATTATAATAAGTTAAAGAAATATCAAAACTGCTAAAATTTTTGGTGACCCCCTGCTGCAGGTCACGACCGACAGTTTGAGAAATCCTACACTAGGTGATGCTGTAAGCAGTCTCATCTAATACAGCATAGCCACTTTACTTAATATGTATAATAAAAGTATGAAAGAAACTGGCTAGTATTTAATTACTTGTGAGATTTCATGCAGCCAACCCATTCATTGAGAAAATATAACCCAGGACAATGTTTCGCAATTTTTTTAAAAGCCTTTCAATTTCTTTTTCTTAAATAAACAGATTGATTGCTAAATTAATATAATGAAATTAAGTTGTTTTTCCTTATAAAAGTCACTTATACGGTCTTCCCATCTTCATATAAATGAATCTACTAATATACCAAATTCATTATTAATGTTCATTTTTAAATAACCCAATAAAAATAACTTATTGTAACCAAAAAATCATTTCTCCGATTTATATGCATTTCACTGTATGAAATGGAATTTATTTATTTGCGATTTTACAAAGTTTCCTTTTCAAAACCATAAATGAATAAATTTGTCTTTTCTAAAAAAAAGATAAAATGGCTTTAAGGTAGTTTTATAACTTTTTCCACATAGTATCGAGATTCCTCCCTCCAATGGCCAGACACTTTGTTAGTTAAACATTCATTAGAAATAGTCAGTCATTTAGCCATCTCGTCATTGAGAAGAATGCCGACAGGCAAACGAATTACACCTACCAAAGAAGATAATTCTATCCCATGAGACAGATCCTAAGGTCATATACAGTCACAATGAAGACCTTATAGACATACCAACATCCATGCCAGCTGACTGTATTGAGATTTTATGATGCATTTTTTTTGTTAGAAACTTGAAAATTATCAGTAACATTCTGAAATGTACAATTTTGTATAATGAATATTTATTGTGGACAAATAAATACAAATATATATAGTATCTCTAAACTGGTATCTTTAATGTGCAGTTTTTGTCAAATGTTGTAGGCAAACCAGATATTTTCGAAACTACAGTTTTCATTACATAAATTCACTTTGGTTGGGTAAAATCAATATTTTTCATAGTTTCTTTAACCGAAAAGAAAATCTATTTTCTTTCCTCTAACGTATTATTGTATTCTAATATATAGTTTAGAATTTTAACATAGTGTTAATAATTTTTATTTTGCAGTATGCTTGGATGTTTCCTGTTCTACTGAAGATTGGACCATATATGCAGGTGAAAAATTAATCATCTCTTGTGAAATGTATGATAACAGCTGTCAGTGCAGTAGTTCATAAAGTAAATGATCATGTAACCATTTTTCAGTTATTTATGTAAAATGACTGTTCACATTTCAAAATATTTGTTTACAATAAAAATGTCCATCTGTGGTTACGAGCAGTTTTTCCCCTTTAGACATATCATTCATTTTGCTCCACATACTTCTTTGATGTGATTCTACAAAAAATAGATAAGAAAAAAGTTAAAATCAACATTGTTTTGAAAAAACAAGAAGTTATAAAAAAATGTAAGATTAGCTATTACATGATAAAAGCAGAGTAAAGAGTATACTGACACTACGTATCTGAATTGCACCTTCCAAAATTTAATTATATTTGTATAATACAAAGATTTAGGATAATATTGAAATAATATAGCACTTTACCTTCTGTTTATCTGCAGTTCAGTAAAATGATAAACATACAAATCTATCTGCAAATAGTCAATTCTTTCGCAGACAGACAGGTACTTCCAGCAGTGATTTGGAAGTGAAATATCTCCAAAGTGGAGGTAATAAAAAGCTTAAAAATGCATACACTAGGGCCAGGACATTTTTTGTTTTTAACCCTGAAACATATTTTCACCCTATCTGAAACCAAAAATGTATTCACCTGGGCTTTCTCACTTGTCTTTAATCTCCAGTAGCAATATTAAACATGCACGGCATTATTTTGCATTTCATGTACTTAAATATTGACTGTACCTGAACAAAGGTTATTGATAATGCAAGTTACTGTGGGTCTAAGAGATTTTTTCTATACATCCCATTCTAGCTAGTGGAACTTTAAATTTTATTTTTTGTGTGAAAAAGTTTGCATTTTGTGTAACAACTTAGACAGGGTTCGTAGTGGTCCTTATAAGTGCTTATAAGTCCTTATATTTGAAAATAAAATATAAAGGCCCTTATAGGTGCTTACTTTTACTTTAAAGCCCTTATTTTTTTGTTTTTAGTGCTTATTTTTTGCTTTTAGTGCTTTTTTTTAAATGAACGTGCAATTTTTCTCCGTACCAAAGCCGAAACTAAATAAACAACTTTTCTTCCTAATATGGAATGTCAGATTGTGAATCGTACTCCCGGAAATAGCTTTTCCCCCTTTCTCTGCATTAACATAACCTTTGGTGTGCGCAGAGAGTACAGACAGGTGCCCGTCGTTCTGTTGGTCAAAGAATTGCGAAAGCAGTAGAAAATTCTGGTACATTTGGCATTCTTTTCCTCCTACCCAAATACTACACACGTTTGAATTTCTATCAAGATCTTAATAATTTGCATTCTCGTTCCGCTTGGTCAGTTCATATTCGATTTTATTATGATATTATGATTGTTATGCTTATATTATGAGCATATGTATGAATGTTTATAATAACATAGTTGCAGTAACTGCTGAAGTATAGTAAACTTCCAAAAATGGTTGTGTTTTAACACAGATTAGCTTTCCAATTAATAATATTCGGAATGACGTAAATAAAGGGAAAGTAATCGAATAGTCAAAATAATTTCATTTTTTTTGGCCGATACATTATACAGTACGTAGGTTGGGAGGTTCTCCCCTTTCTCCGCAAAATCACGAATATTGAAACTGTTACAGTTCGTTGCAAAACAAGCAATGGAATTTTTTTTTTTTTTTTTTTTATCAGTCACTTTCTAATCTGGATTGAATAAGACTAAAAGTTTTGCGGTCTACCAACCCAAGCGAAGAATGATTCTATTCCGGAAATTTAACGGAGTCTGTTGAAAATTAGAATGAAAAACACACCAAGTCTCTTTCTTTTCCTTGATTTAGTTCTTTATTCTCCCAATATCGGCAGCTGTTGAATCCGATTGCGTAATATCATGTAGGGAAGAATTACGGCGCACATATTGCACAATAACGTTTGCGATATTTTGCAGAGATAATTAATTTTGATGTTCGGTCCGAGATTTGTTTATGAACACTTAAAAGAGTTTTACTGTGCTTGCTAAGCAGAATATTTTTCTGTTCCGTTGGTTTGTTTTTATATGATGCACATATCAAAATGACAAAAGCATTTATTTAGCGGAAAAATCTAAAGAACGGCTACAGTCTATCCCCCCTCCGCTCCTCTTTTTCAAGTTACGCTCGACTGTCCGAATATTCGCCAATTTTCAAGTATGCGGGTAGTTAAGCTTTTACTGTTAAAGGATGACTGCATGAAGCAAATTTCTGTCTTCTGATTTCAGAAATGTTCCTCTTTTTTTACTTAAATTACTTTGCTTGCAATATCTGTTAAGGGAAAACTGATATACGATGAAAATTTAGAAAATGTTCAGAATTTAGATTTAAATTAGTTAAATATCAATATGAGTGGAAAAATAAATTGCATTTATGATTAAGTTCCAAGCGAATAGAATAAATATGCCTTATTATTATTTATTTCCTCTATTTTGAACTGAAATTCTATCATTAAATCTTGTAATATAGTTTAGTTTTGCATAGTTTTTTTTTCTCTTATTGTAAACTAGTTCTGTAAATTGAACTGTTATTTAAAATATAAAAAAAGTAATTATTTTCCATGGTTGAGGTTCCCCCTTTCTCTGCCCATGCTTATTCTCTCTTAATAAATACTTCATTTCTCATATTTTAAATTACGAGTCTAATTTTTGAAGTTATGCAGTTGTGTATAATGTAATTAGATAGGTGCTTATTTTTTGAACTAAAATGTGGCTATGAATTCTGTTAGAATATACACCATATTTCATTGCATAATATTACCCCTACCCTTTTATTGCCAGGTTCTTAAAATTTTAAAAATATTCATAGCACATTCAGAGAGTGAGCTCCTCTAAATTTTAAAATGGCTCCGTCCAAGTAATTTGTTTGTAAATTGTTTTTGCTTTATTAAAAATGACAAACCCTCACAAACTACATGTGACGGTCACATAAAACCTATCCCTCCTAACTGCTGAACTTTATCTTAACCTCATACAAGAACCAGCCAATAGTAATGAAGCAAATACAAACTAGCATTTGCTGAGTCAGCTGCACATTCACTTTCCCTAATTATAGTTTGTTTTTGAGGCATAAGGAGTAGTAAAGGTAAGATCAGGCAAGATTCAAGTTATGGGGAAGTAGTAATAAAGATAGATTTTGTAATGTTAATATTATTATGTATTCTATTTGTAAGTTTCTTTTAAAGAAATAATACTGCAAATGTTAATTGTAGTTTATCCATAACTATTTTTCATTTTTGTTCTTTCTGTAACAGTGACTCTCAGAAATTACTTGCATAATTTTCTGCTCTTAATTTTCGGATGATAAAATTAGGAGAGGAAAAAAAGAAGGGGGAGATATGGTATTAGATTTAAGTATAACATTACTGTAACGTGTTTGACACACCAAAAAAAAAAAAAAAATGAACTTTTTCTGAAATGGTATGCCTCAAAGAATGCATTAATACCAAACTTTGTAATAATCATACAAGCCATTTTCAAGATATTTACATTTAAAACTTGGTGCTAGTTTTTAAATTAGAGTAAAGGAGGGAAAAAAATTCCCCCCTTCTAATTTACATTAACACGTTCACCGGTAACTAGCAGTATACTTTTTGTTGAGGTCGAGTCTTTTGTTGTAAACTAATGATATACAGTTATAAAAATTATATTTTGTTATGTTCTACACAGATCTGCATATTAGTGAAATCAGATATTGTGGACCAAATCTAAATTGGAAACAAAAGCAGGCTTGGGATTTCGCATGTTTACCCTGACTTTTTTAATAAATGACCACATGAATTGTACCATTTGGGTTATTAAACCTCTACTTTAAACAAAATTGTTTTAAAATAAGATTTTAAAGGAAAAATAAATTCTTATAAAATTTGATACTTGCAATCATTTGTCATCTCATATGAAGAATTTCAACTTAATATATCATTAAAACTACCTCCAATGGAGTAGAGAGTGCTGCTTTCTGTAACTTCAGTATATCTTAGGCTGTTATCACATCTATAGACGCGCGTGCTTACCCGGAACTATTCCGAGAAACGAGATTCTAGTAGCACGGCTTTAAGTGGCAGGCTTCCGAGAAATGTTTTGTCTAGCTAGGAGGAACGTGTCCTGGCTACGAGCAACATTTTAAAACTTTTCCCAAAATGTTCCGGCTGGAGACGTGTTCCTCGAACGTTCAACCAATCAGACGAAAGGTCAGCTTCTGAAGGATCACGGGTAACTTTCAATATGGCGATGGCTCTTACTGTGAAGTGATGGACGGTGGAAATAGAGGCCGATTTAATTATTGCTGTTTTGTTGTAATACAACTGCCTGAGTCATTTTTTGAATGTGTATATATTCATTAAATATATAACCGTGGAAATTTCAGAGTTGACAGTATTTTACGACATTCTTGCATTTCGGATTTGTTTACAAATTGTTCGTAGCCAAAAGTTCGCCAAATTTGTCGTATTTCGTGCTGATCGTATATATAACCCTGTTATATAATAGAATTTTATTTCTTAAATTTAAGTTGAATAATTTTTTAAAATCCGTTTGTATATGCGCGGCTTTTCTCCTAATTACTTATCTTTTAAATTGTTAACTGCATAATTAGTGACACATTTTAAACAGCATAAAAGATGCATAAAAAAGAAAAGCATAGCTTATGTAATAATGAGAATACTCATTAAATTTGTCTATTATTTTCATGTTATTAATGAAATACTTTTTGGATTATAAATACATTAGAAACTATACTTTTATTGTAAATGCTACATATTGAAACATTGAAAATTTATGGATTTATTATTATGCACGATGAAAAACATTTGTATATACATTCATTAATATAAATCTTATTCATTACATTAATACTAATAAATATATATTAACAACTTCTAAAACATCGCATCTCTCTATCTGTATATAAATATATGACTTATTAGATGAGTATATATATATATGTATGTATGAATACAAAAATGAACATTGCCAAGAAGTTTATTTGAAGTTACTTTTAATTCAGATAACGATTATGTAATTGGCAGCAACTATAGTTATCAGTTCTTTGCAAATTATTATGGGTATGTAATAATCAGTTGAAAAATAATTGATAAGTATTTGAGTACTAAAGAGTGTACACATTTTGTTATTGGGTTAATTCATAATTATATCATACATATGATCTACGTAATAAAAACATGACTAATAAATAATAAGAAATGTAACAGCTGTGCATTTATAACATTTGATTACTTAAAACAGCTCACAACTGATTATCACCTTCAAGTCTGTTTACATAATGAATTGCACTTTCCAATTAAGTGCACAGGCCTACTAGTGGCCGAAGCGTCGTTGAACACTGGTAGTTCTGTCTCAGGTTAGAACGCCGCGAACGGGCTGGCTACATGACGTTTCCTTGGTTTGCCCCATTTGTAACTGGTATACGAGCCAGTTTTAAAAAATCTTCTACAAAGGGATCCCTCCTGTTGTTATCCCTCGAGGCTTTGCAGTAATCACATAAAACCAACTGAGCCCACCAGCGGCCGAGCGGTAAAGTCGCTGAACACTGGTAGTTCGGTCCGAGGTTCGAATCCCGCGAACGGGCTGGCTGCATGGACGCTTTCGTGGTTTTCCCCATGTTTAACGTGTATACAAGCCAGTTTCCCTTAGAAAGTCCTCCCCGAAGGCATCCCTTTCCTTAGGCAGATAGCTCTAGTGTGCTTTGCTGTAATCTCAATAAACCAAACCATAAAACAAACTCATGATGTGAACACCTAATTTCTGGAGTTGGTATAATTAATGTGTTTTAGGTATATTACCGAGTGTTCTATGGGACAGTAAACAACTCGCACATGTTTTGATTGCTCATGTATTCATATGCTTTATTTGATCTTCATTTTGCTGAATAGTATCTGCTGGCTGTGAGGAGGTAAATATCAGCCATATAGATTTTTGTCACTTGAATGGACAGAACAGTAATTATGAGCCATAAAGTTAGTCAGAAAATGCTTTCACCAGGTCACAAATTTTCCAGTGAGCCATCAAATTTCATTGAAATGCAGACAACAGAAAATACACATAAGTGATGTGTGATAAATAGACTTATCCAGCACATGTTTTTAAACTATTCTTAGTGTATACAGAATTTGGCTATTACTGATGTAATTGATTGCTATAACCAGAAGTGTGTTTATCTGTTACATGAAGTGCCAGAGTGGAGATCAAAGTGATTAACTTGATAGCAATCACCTTTCTATTATCTTCCATTACTAACAATAAAGTTTAAAACGAAAAGCGTGTGAGCGATACAAAACAACACGAAGAAGCGAATGTCACTTGAAAGGAAACGTCACTTTCGCCAATCTGAGCGATAACTGATTCTTGTTTGGCTTTCAGCCTGTTTGCCAAGTGAAGATGGTAACCCTATTTCGCCAAAGGCCGTTTCTCAGAACTGTTGCTACAAACGTTTTGTCCCGGCAACAAACAGCTAATGTGATAACGGCATTATGTTCTTGTGCATGATTAACCCCTTCATAACAGAATGTTGCTTGTAGCCAGGTGATGCACTGGTGCATTGCCGCTTGCATCGATCTTCCAGATGGGTGTGGCATTCACATGTAGTTTCAAACATACAAGTTCTTATAAATTTTTTTAAAATCAGTAGATTGCACTCAGTGTGTAGTACAGTTAGCTTATTTGAACATATATTTTGTTGACCTTGTGTCTGTGAAGTACTTTCGGATTCTGGTGATTTGGTTAGATGTACGAACAGGTAATGTAAAGTAAGCAAAAACACAGTTGGCTACACATATATGAACATTGAACAGTTTCCGATGCTTCAGATATAGGTATAATAGATAATGCAGATATAGATTTCTGACTCATACTTTTAAGAAGCTGCTTGTCGTATACTTCGACTGCCCTAGAAACATCATGATAGTTATAAGAACAAATCACTGTAAAGGCATGAAAATTCATCAGGTCGAACCAAGATCAAATATTAACTGTAAAAACTGCCCCAAGGTCCAGCTCACACCAAGACATATCTTTGAGTGCTCAGGGTTTGCTACAAATATATTAAAACTCAGAATGGTGCTACTGCAGAAAATCCTGTACGGACCTGTGGCACCGAAGCTAGTGGCCGCAGTCGTTCAGACCTTTGGGGAGGTTTAATCCTGGAACCACTTTCTCACTTCTAATCCATGGACATGAGAACAACCATCACCATTACTTCTGGAAGTGACCAGTACATGCCAGAAAATAATTTAAAAAAATTAACTCTGTCTGAAATTTTTAAATTAACAACTTAACAGAAGAGCTAGCATTGAATACTTTGAATAAAAATTATCAAGAGAATACAGTTTACCAATGAACTAGCCCTCAGAGAGGAAAACTACATACAATAGACGGAACGGAAAATTATGCAATGCATATTGCATGTAATTTTATTTTTGAGAACGTTTTACACCACGAAGGCGTGCAGAAAGGGAGAAAATACCTTATAAAATAATAACTAAGAATTTGGCAAAATTGGAAAAGCAATATAATAAAGTTAAGTTTATATATTCAGTTTATTAGCCTTCACAAAGCAAGGGTGTTTACGACCAACTGGATCAATGAAACTTAACACATTTGCTGCCATCTGTAAAAACACTTGTAGTTGACTGGCCAGCTACAAGATTGCTTGTAATTGATCCACTTTATGAGTATTGCAGTAATAAATGCAGACAATGCTCAGGTGTTTGGGTGTGTAGGAAGGGAGTAAATAATACACTTGGCATGCTTTTAAATGGATCATTTATTTCTCAAAATGCAGTTAAGATTGTGTTTACTTGGGAAATGTTATAATTAGACTGCTTAAATTCCTGTTCGGTGACTTATGCAAGACTAACGAAAAATAACATATCACACAAGGAGTTTAGCGTGAGTGAGTAGAAAAGATAAGTATTGTTTATTTAGGAGTTTCTCATAGTTGCCACAGGGAGAAAAAATATTATGTTAGTTATGAATATAGAGTGTGCATTTAGTACTAAAAGTAATCTGTTATATCTATAGTTAAATAATAAAACGAAAATTATTTAAAAGCATAAACATGCTGACAGAATCTTGATACATGTGAATGGATGCACTCTGAAAGCTTTGTGCAAATTTCATCCCCCCACACCCAGTGATTTTCATAATTTTTCTTATTAAAGTTTATTTGATCCAAATTGACTTAATCTACAGAAGATATTTGTAACCTTGAAGATTTAATCAATATTTTATCAGTGAATATTTTTATTTAAAGTTTTTTTACGTCAATGGATGGTATAAATTTAGCTTCATGTATATTGCGTGCGTACGGGTTCGTTATGAAATGAATGCGTAAGTCCGATGAAAAATGAACAAAAATTTATTATTATCACAACAAAAATGCTTAAATTTTCTCAAATTATCATGCAGTATTACAATATCTCACAGTAGTTATCTTTTAACTACTCAAATGTCCAATAGAACGTAATTCAAAATAGCTAAAGAAAGCTAATCCGCGAATTCGCTACAATCAACAAGAGCAGTTTTCTAAACAACAACAAACTAAGCAACTACTACAAACTGAGATGTTTTCCTCCTTTTATAAGATTTTAAAATCACGCGCTAGAATTTTCCAGTACTTTCTCGAAATCAAAAAGAGATATTTATTTATTTAATGCACGCGCTCTTGTATGTTCAATTTTCCGGCTTAGCTTTCTTTTAATATTCGTCACGCGCTGCACTGCGCGAGAAATAAAACCATTTAATTTATAATTGAACTAACATTAGCTTTTTAAATACCAAATTCGTAACAATATATTAATAAAATAATACAGCAGTATCGACAAGAAAAAATCTGAAAGTTCTCAGATTTTATATTAAGCAGAAAAGTGCTTTTTTTATAAAATTCAGTTCAATAGCAGTATCCCAAAATAATTTAAAAAGAGCGTATCTTTAGAAGTTCCGATACACAGTCTCGAGCGCTGGAGATTTTTTTTTTTTTTCCGTGCAGTGTTGCCATGACTCACTTTGAAATGGTTGAGTTTGTTAGCTAATCCAAAATTCGTTAAAGTTTTATAAAATATGAAACAGATACTAAAACAAAATCCAAATCCCAAATTATATCACAATGCGAGAAACATATATACATTCATGCAGATTCTTCATTATTTAATTTCTTTAAATATAACACAAGGCGATAATATTGGGTGACAGCAATTTGAAAAGTGATTCGCCGTTTATAGTGATTCAACGCAAAATGCCAAAACGAAATTAATAACCCTTCTGGGCTAATAATAAGATAATGATGATGATTCAAAATCCAAATCAAACTGCCTGATATCACGATGGTTAAATTAAATGTCTTCTCAATTAAATAGTGTTGACCATCACTAATGTTAGTGTTAGAAAGGAAAGAAAAATCCACATGCGTAAGCTTTGGACTGTAACTAACATAAGCTTTGGACTTTGGACTGACTTTGCGTGTAGCAAGAACCTCAGGCTATATCCACATTAATGCACTTAGTTGTGTGGGATCTGGTCTTCATCTATCATGCAGTGTAACTAGATCTACTTACCACTGTTTTGTAGAAGTTCAGGGCAATCACTTGCGTTCTTCTTTCAACATTCATGAGTTTTCCCTCATGACCTCAGTTGGAGAATATTTAAAATGATTTCCTTTTGCGTATCACGACACCTATTTTCACAATATTATTATAGCGATCATGAAAGAAACAAGGTAAAATGGTTTTATGGTGTCGTCTACTTAATTCTGCTGACTACTACATGAATAAAAAAATATCTCGAGTGGTATACTGAACTTGAGTGAATTTATATTAGAAAAATATTGCATTTTATTAAAATATTTTTACGGTTAATTTGTTATCTGCTTAAATTACATTAATTAATATATTAACCAAAATTTAGGTAAAGAAGACTGTAAAAGGCTAGTCACCTTTTTAAATTATCTTTCCAATGCTTTTTTGTAAAGAGCAAAAATTAAAGTTTTGTAAAGTATTTGAATAAAACAGCTTTATCAATGCGTAAAAACAGTCTCTCAAAAATCCTGCGCTAGAATCCAATCACTTAACTGACATTATAAATGAAAGATGTATAAAATGTGTGGTGCACTTAATTTTATGCTTGTTGTAGAACGTGCCAGTATTATTTTTGAAAGCAGAAATGACGTATTCGCTTGTTTAAATAGATTCATTTTTGCAGACAAATATCGTGGTAAATTTTTCAACTTATTTGCTCTTAAATTTTAATATTTTTTACTTTAAAAAGATAAATGTTTCAAGTATTATGAATATGAAATTATGAAAATTTTCAAAGTTTATATAAGAAACATATAGCAAAAAAATGCTTAGTTGGGATTTTTGAATACTACTTATCGGGATGCCTTAGTTATTTTATTTGTATGTAGGAGCAAAAAAAAAAAAAAAAAAAAAAAAAGGTAATTTGTTAGTTTTTTAATTTACAGTTATGCCTTGATAACATTACCAATTTGGAGGAAATTTTACTATTCGAATAATCAGTTTTCATATTTTAAAAATCGGATGCGGCCACCACATGATTTCCGTGAACGAAATATTAAATTTACGCATTTTTTCGTGCATTTCATTTAAACTTATTTCCTCGAATTTCATTAGAGATGTAAGGACCCTAAGTTTTACTAACGTTTATTTTATTTTAAAACTTTTCTATACTTTCTTATTTTTTACTTCCGGCCAGAATTAAATGCTTTAACTTGTTTATGCAAATTGTACTTGATAACGCCCAAGTATTTAAGTTATGGCTTTTTGCCAAGACTTAGAGAGAGGGAGAGGAAGCGAGCCGCTTGCCAGTGCTTTCTTACGAGTTCTCAATCGGTTGCTGCTTGCCTTTAAGGCCAGATGCCTCACTTGAACAACTTTTAAATTTTTGATAATTCTGCAGGTATTGCATGCAGATTAACTAAAAGCATAAAAACCTTAATCGGAAGATAAGAACAATCATTTTGAAATCAAAAAATGCTCAATCTACAAACATTTAAAAAAAAAAAAAATCACTTAGCTCACAGATCCGAGTAACAGAGTGGGAATATATATATATACTTATATGATACTGGTGCGGCCGATTGCACTTAAAAAGGTTGGTGCACAGCTACATGTTATAGCAGCCCTATATACACAATTTCAACGTTCTTAGGCTAATCGTTTTTGAGTTATGCCAGATAAATACATACATACATACGTGCGTACGTACAGACGTCACGAAAAAAATCGCTTTTGAACCCATTTTAAATCCTTTTCGCAAACTGTTTTGGGAAAAAGAGGCCTTTTACCTGTCCTTACGTTCAGATGTCACGCAAAAACATCGTTAAACTGCATTCGATAGCGGTCAAAATGGATATTTTCGTTGAAATATGACACCCGAAAATTTCGCGATTACAATACTTCCTTTACTTCGTACAAGGAAGAAAAAAACGATATACATAGGGGATATAAATTTTATATATAGGACTGCTATAACATGTAGCTGTGCACCTCCCTTTTTAATGTAAGAAAAAAATTCAGTCAACATTTGTAACATAGTTCTTCGTAGACTTGAATTTATCGCCAGGAATATTACAAACGGAATGTTATGAAATGTGTTGTGAAGCACAGTTAAAAGAGAAATTTCATCAGGTTGGTTTGGAAGATTTCTACAAAACATATTAGGACAAGAAGAAACATCCTGCATTTTACAAACATGCTCTGTCGATGACTACGCTTACACGTGTAAACAGCTCTTTGATCGTGTGACCCACATCAAATTATAACCGAGAACACAAATTTCTGATACTAATTTAGGAAATTGTTTGCGTGTAGCAAGAACCTCAGGCTATATCCACATTAATGCACTTAGTTGTGTGGGATCTGGTCTTCATCTATCATGCAGTGTAACTAGATCTACTTCAGTGTTAGGGTGTACCCTTTTATTAAACATAATATTTTAGAGACGGCAGGGACTTACGAGTTTACAGTTGTAGAGACATTAGGTTATTTGGAAGTCTGAGTCATGAAAAATGAGCAATGCCTTCGCCGAGACTCGAACCACGAGCCTCTCGAATACGCACCGAGTGTACTGACCACTACACTACGAAGGCATACTAAGAAGGGAAAAATACCTTATATACTCTCTCTTAATCCCCAGTCTCCCGTTAATACTTTAACGGGAGACTGGGGATTAGAGGACCCAATCGCCAAATCCTGGTGGTGGAGAATCATCACCCACCACCTTTTTAATTCGGGCGCTATCGTAGAGACATTAGTTTTATTTCGAAGCAGGAGAGATGAAAAAGGAGCAATGCCCTCGCCGGGACTCGAACCACAGTCCTCTCGAATATGCATCGAGCGTACTGATCACTACACCACGAAGGCATGCTAAGAAGGCGGGAGAAATACCTTATACAGTCACCAACTGTTTGCTGTGAGAAACTTCAAAGATAACGTAATATTCAATTTCAAAGTAAGATTAGTGCAAGACTACACAACTCAGGTTAATGTAACAGGTTGCCTCAGAGCCTACACCGGCAGGATAAATACGTAATTCGTAATTCGACTGTAAGAATGCGAAGCCGATATTTATTGTTAACAGCTGGTAGAAATAACAACGTGCGCGCATAGTTGCGAAACCACGCTCTGACTAAACTTTCCTCTACATCAGTTTAAATACATTCGTTCACTTTAATGACAAGGAAATATGAGGGCAATAAGAAAAGACAGAAAAGGCTAACAAATTTAAATAACTCTTAGTAAAAATAAATGAAGCCCTACAGTTGTACCAAACAAACTCTGACGCTTCTGTAAAATTGATAATTTTTATTCTTGAAATCTAAACCGAATCTAATAAATACATTTATTTCTCAATTTTGTTTTATTTTCTCATACATATATTGTGTGCTTTAATAATAAAGAAACAGGCCGGCAGGAAATCTGGGTTATAAAATATGGCCCACTATTGAAAAGTTTGGCCATCCATGTTAACGAATAATAAATTCAAATTCCCCTTAGAGATAAATAAAAGTAAGCGTCATAATTATTAGTACAGTGGAACCTCGAGATACGAGCACCTCTTTATACGAAAAATTCGAGATACGAGGAAAGCATGAGCGAAAAATTTCGTCTGTAAATACGAGCAAGGAGCCAGGTTGTGGGTATGAATGTCACGTTTCCCGATTCGGCTCGACACTGGGAATTTTCTCGTCACATCACTCAGTGTTCTTTGATCTACGTATTTGTGCGCTTGTGAGTTAATTGTTTTTTACATTCAACGTGAAAATAATTATTTCACGATGCCTCCCGTGAAGACTGTTGCCTCAGATAGTGCTGAAAGAAGAAGGAAGCCATGGCCGTTGACATTAAGAAAGAAATCATAGATAAACATATGCGTGCCGTAATAGGGACGGAATTGGCAAAGACTTACGGTTGTTCGACGTCGACGATCTGCACTATTCTGAAGAAGAAGGAAAAAATTAAGAAACTTGATGTGGCCAAAGGAGTTACCGTTATTTCCAAGCACCGTCCAAAACTCCTAGAAGATGTTGAGAAGCTGTTGCTGCTGTGGATTAAAGAGAAGCAGTTAAAAGGCGATTCGGTGTCGGAAGCTATCATTTGCGCTAAGGCTAAGAATCTGTACTTGGACCTTCTCCGAAAAACACCAGGTACGTCGACTGAAAATGAGATGGCAATGAGATTTTGGGGGTGTGGAAAGGATTAATTGGATTTCCATTATTTTCAATGGGGAAGTTTGTTTCTAGATACGAGAAATTCGCTATACGAGCTCAGTGCTGGAACCAATTAAACTCGTATCTCGAGGTTCCACTGTAATCGTATCTGTGGCTTTTTCAAGTCGATTAAAATAAAATAAAAATGCAAATAAATAAAGAAATAAAAATTTCAGATTCAAAGAACAGAAGACTATAATGGGGAAAAACACTTCAAAAATATACTAAGTGTACTTAATGAATCACACAGATAATGAGAGCAGAATCTTCAGAAGAAGTATTGCAGTGAAAAATCAATGAAATTTTCGAAAATAAACTGAAAAAGAAAGTTGGCTAATCTTTCTACTTCAAAGGAGGAGGAAGCTCTTCTGATCGAAAATTAATGACCTGAAAATGAAATGACCTGAAATTCGCTACAATCAACAACAGTAGTTTTCTAAACAACGACAAACTAAGCAACTACTACGAACTGAGATGTTTTCCTCCTTTTATAAGCTTTTAAAATCACGCACTAGAATTTTCCAGTACTTTCTCGAAATCATAAAGAGATATTTATTTATTTAATGCACGTGCTCTTGTATTTTTAATTTTCCGGCTTAGCTTTCTTCTTTTAATATTCATCACGCGCTGCACTGCGCGGGAAATAAGACCAATTAATTTATAATTGAACTAACATTAGCTTTTTAAGTACCGAATTAGTAACAATATTACAAAAAGTATATTACATTTGAGTGCACAAAATAAAAAGGCAAATGGAAGTAAAGATTCTTTATTGAACAACATTAGCTTAGATCATTTTTTGACATAATCTCCAAACTAACTGAAATATTTATTACAACATACAATAAGGTTTTTCCACTGCAGTAAAGTGGAAATCTCCTCTAGCATTTTCCAATCAATCAGTTTTGCTGAAAGTAAAATGAAAAGAACTACACAGTGCAAAATAGAATAATGCTTTAGCATCTTTATCACATTTAATCCTATGCCAAACTTTTCAGTTTTTAAATTTAAATACAGTCTTACACAAAAGTATCAGGAAACCCCATATTTTTAATGTAACTTTAAAAGTAGTATTCAATGCAATTATGTATTTCATTTTGAAGTTATTGCAACTTATAAAAATGAACAACTCTTAATTCATTTTTATTGTCCCCCTCCCACAAAAAAATCTGATATGGACACCACAACTTCCTTATACAGCCTATTAAATAGTTCCTTTACAACAACAATAAACTGCATATAAATATAGTCAGATACTTAGATTGATTATATATAAATTGTTGCAAAATGTATATGCACCCAGAAAAAACTGAGTCACAATTACAGAACGTGGCATGTAAATGCATTTCACGAGTTGGTGTAAATGATTAAATTTGGAACACTAATCAGCGTTGTTGAGTGATACAGTGTATGTCTGAAGTGCGCAGCTGGTAGAATGTAAAAGGGCAAGTGATGCAAGTGATGAGCATTTACAACTGCGATACATGACACTATAATTAAAGATGCCTTTAAAACATACTCAAAAACATTACAAATAGCTGTCAGATTTTGAGAGGAGTCGCATTATAGGGCTAAAAGAGGCCGGTTGGTTGAAGCAATATGGTCGTCGTCCATTGTTGGAACCAGTGACTCAGTGACGGCATAGTCAGTTGCTGATATGATTCGTAGGAGAGTAGGTGACACTCGCCTTAGATATAGATGTCCATTATGATGCTTGCCATTGACACTTCATCTCAGCATTGTCGTCTTACATGGTGCCGCTCTCGCTATAGCTGGACTGTGTCCGACTGGAGAAATGTGATCTTCAGCGATGAATCGTGCTCTTCTCTCAATGTTGATATCTATCTAATATGTGTTTGAAGACAGGAGTCTCCAATGTACTATTTGTTACCAAGTGGCACACAACCCGAACACACAGTTTGACAGTCTGGTGAGCAATCAGCTGGGACAGCCGTTGACCATTAGTCATGCTGCGAGGTACTAACTGCTTGTAGGTATGTTGATGACATTTTGCAACCGATCATACTGCCTTTGCTAATAGGTCATCCAGGTTCTACTTTCCAGCAGGACAATGCTCGACCAGATACAGTGTGACTTTCCCAACAAAGTCTTCAATGTGTTAATGTCGTCGACTGGCATGGCTGGTTTCCAATCTCACCTATTGACCATATATTGGGAAGGCAAATTCGGCTGTGACAAATACTTCTAACTCTCTGAGCAGTTGCTCCATTTGTGGCATAATCTACCACAGAAGACATTGGCAACGTAACCCATTAACTGCTGTGGAAAATGTACAAGATTCACTCTACGACCACAGTTTTTTACATAGCTGCGTGTAGTTATGAGATGTATTAGAGGGAAAATAATTGCAAGTTTTGCTGTCTAAAAAATGGAGTTTCGATCAATTTATTTTTAGACCAGTAAAGTGTAATATCAGGTTTCAGTGTTATACCTTGTAAAATCAGTATATCTAAAAAAAAAAAAACACGTATTTCTTCTGAAGTGGTTGGATACCATGATTTTGTTCTTTGTTTTGTGTTCATGGTTTTGTGATTCTCTTCATCTGACTTAATATCAGATGAGATATCTGACCCTGAAGATGACGGAAAGTGACTATTTTACTTTCATCACTGTCATACATATTCATAAAAAAAAAAGCACCTACTACAAACAGTAAACAAAAATAAAAAACCGCGAATAAAAAAATTATGCTTTACTCGAACAGAAACATGAGCAATAACCATGCAATTATTACTTTCATCACCACCTATTACAAACAAATGGAAACGGAAGACAGAATGAAAAAAAAAAGTATGTTATACTCAAACAAAAACACGAGCAATAACCGTGCAGTCATACCCTTTTACCGTTTCAGAAACATCCCTCTCTTCTTTGAAATAGTATCCTCCTTTGCATACTCTGTCAAGGTCATTGTGGTGTTGCATTCAAAGCTTTGTGAATAATTTTACTGGTAGCAGCACAAAACAAATGATAGTATTTCAGAAGGGCATATATATACGCCCGAAGCAGTTAATGCGTCGTCTCAGCCAGGCATATACAGCGCGCAGAACTGTGTATCGGAAATTCTAAAGATATCCTCATTTTAAAGTAATTTTGCGACATTGCTATTGAACTAAATTTTATGGTTTAGTGCAAAGCACATGATATTTAATTAATAAAAGTAACACACAAAACGTTAAAAAAGGCCCCTTTGGACGTAATTTAAAATCTGAAACATTTCAGATTTATTTATTTATTTAAATCTGAAACTGCCAAAGCATGAATATTTTTGTCACTTAAAACACTTCTGTATTCTGTAATGGGAAGTATATGATTACAACCAAGGATGATGAAAATAAAGGCCAGGTAAGGGAAGTGGGTATATACCCCTTACCCCTCCCCTAGACATATGTGTGTGTGTGTGTCTGCTGATACTGCTGACTGCAACGAAAAAAGAGGTGCACAAGTAGATGTTTCAGCAGTCCCATATACTAAATTTCAACATCCTACGGCTAATCATTTTTTAGTATGCAAGGTACATACATAATTACATACAGACATCATAAAAAAGTCCCTTTTGAACCCATTTTACAATCTGGTTTGGATAACAAAAAAGTTTTTCATTCTGTCTGCATATACAGACATCACATCAAAAAATCATTGAAATGGATTCAGGAACAGTCAAAATAGATATTTCCGTTGAAATGTGATACGCAAATTTTTCACAATTACAATACTTCTTTTAGTAGTACAAGGAAGTCAAAATTAGTTTTGCAAAATATGACAAGCACTTTCGTTTTAGCGAACGTTTTATGACTGTGTTCCATTAGTTAGCTGATAATTTTAAATATTAGAGTCATTCTAACAGAAAATGCCTAGATATAAAGAACTCAATGTTTAACAATCATAACAAATCCAAATGTAAATCAGCAAGAAAAATTATAAATTGCCAAAAACTGTAAATGTTCATGGTGTGATGTACACATTTTAAGGACACAAGTTCACATTTGAATGTAAAAAGAATTGCAAAGAAAACGTAATATCAACTTCAAAAATCAACGAAACATTTTTTCTGAACTTGTTACAATTATCAGATGAAATTGGGTGCCCAATTAGTGCCAGAACTGTGAGAAAGAGACAAACATATATCAAACTTTTTAAAACTCTAGAACCAACTTTGTAAATTATTCAGTGATTACATTATTGTGATGCACATAAAATATCGCACCATGCCGCAAATTGACTACTCCAGGGTAGTGGATTCTTCATGATAATGTTAAGGTCTTAAACTGGTCATGATAGTGTTCAGATGTTAACTCAACAGAATATCTGAAGTTTTTTATGCTGAAAGCTATGCCAATATTTGAAAATCTTAGTTTTCTTAAAATACCCTTTAACAAGTTCGAAATGGCAAAAATGCATAAACTAGTGGGTAGTATGCCGAATAGAATGGTTACAGTAATTCTACAGTAGAAATGAGAAATGCTAAATATTAAAACTGTGAATAAATGTTGCTTATATCCAATGATCAAAAGTTTAGTTTTTATTTATTTCAAAATAAATTAGTTATTATACGGATTTTCTTCAATTGCCAGACAGCCCAGGATGGGCCCTTGCCTTCCTCAGAATCGAATTCCAACCTCTTCTATCCCTGGCCATGGACATCCAATTGGTTATTTTTAAAATTCCTAAGTCTGTTCCCAAACAGTCGAGCCACCTAAGTTTAGGTCTCCCTCTTTTTTCGGGTGCCGAACGGTCTGGCCGAGAAGATCATTTTAGTTACTCGATTTTCATCCACTTTGCACAGGTGTCCTGCCCATTTAATTCTCAGAATCATTATATATTTTACTATATTTCTTTCAAGGATTTATAGAGTTAGTTCTTCTTCTCCAGATATTGTTACATTTTATGCCACCAAAAATACTTCCCAAAATCTTTCTTTCAAAGACAGAAATGATACTTTTAAGCTTTTTCTGTCATTGCCCAGGTCTCAGCAGAGTCTGTAAGAATGAGTCTGATTAAGCTTTTGTAAATTAAAATCTTCATTTTTCTGCTAATGAAGTGAGACTTCAAGTATTTTTTGGGACCGAAAAACATCGGTTAGCATCTGTGACTCTACTACGGATCTCGGGCATTAAATCATTGAGAGTATTAACTTCTGATCCTAAATATTTAAATTTGCTAACAATTTCAAATTTGTAATTCCCAATTTCCAAAAGGGATTGCTGTTATTACCACATGGCATGTATTTAGTTTTATTTTGATTGACTGCTAGATGCATTTTGCTGGCTGCAGCCTCTAGAGATGTAAAAGTCTCTCTAAGTGACCTGGGAGTGCATGCAACTATGTCAATATAGTTAGCAAATGCAAAAATCTGAAAAGATTTGTTAAAGATAGTTCCACGGGTATTAATGTTGGAGTCTTTTATAATTTTTTGGAGAGCAAGGTTAAAAAGCAAGCAAGCCAGTGCATCACCCTGTTTGAGCCCATTTGAAACAACAATAGGCTCAGAAAGATTATTTTGGATTTTAACCCTAAGTTTTGTCTCAGTAAGAGTAATAGTGACCAAATTTATATGTTTTTCAGGTATTGTAAATTCTCTCATAGCTTCAATTAATTATACAGTTTATATTCATCTCATTATTTCAAAATAAATGCATCATTACAAGATGTCTAATATTTCTGGCCAAAGCTGTGTATCTTTGAAATTTTTAATAAAAATTCTAATTTTTTTTTGGAAACATGTATAAAAAATATTTACTTCAAGATTATGTGCAAACTTTTATAGGTTATAAATAATTTTTTTTTTCAAAAAAATATAAAAGTTATTTTAAGATAACTTTTTAATAAATCAGGAAAAAACAGTCCAAATTTAATTTGGATTATATCAAAATTTCAGTTCATTTATAAATTTCAGTTTTAATTAAAAAAGCAATATTATTAATCATATACAAAACTGACATTACTTAGGTAAAAATTTGAGTAGTAATTAAAAAAAACTGCTTGTATTGTTTTTACAAAACTTGACACTTTGGTATAATTTGGAGCATGGAATCGAAATATTAAACTGTAACTTAATTGTTGTTATTATGATAATTTGAAGCTCTAAATCTTAATGTTAATATATGTTTAATTTTTGGAATCTTAAATTTTCTGAAGTATATATAATTCATTGACATTCATTCATTGATGCAGGGTTTGTAGCGGTCCTTATAAGTGCTTATAAGTCCTTATATTTGAAAAAAAAAAAATATAAAGGCCCTTATAGGTGCTTACTTTTTCTTTAAAGCCCTTATTTTTTGTTTTTAGTGCTTATTTTTTGCTTTTAGTGCTTTTTTTTTAATGAATGCGCTATTTTTACCCGTACAACTTTTCTTCCTAATATGGAATGTCAGATGGTGAATCATACTCCCGGAAATAGCTTTTTTCCCTTTCTCTGCATTAACATAACCTTTGGTATGCACGAAGAGTACAGACAGGTGCCCGTTGTTCAATTGGTCAAAGAATTGCAAAAGCAGTAGAAAATTCTGGTACATTCGGCATTCTTTTCCTCCCACCCAAATACTACACACATTTGAATTTCTATCAAGATCTTAAAAATTTGCATTCTCGTTCTGCTTGGTCAGTTCATATTCGTGTTTATTATGATCGTTATGCTTATATTATGAGTATATGTATGAATGTTTATAATAACATAGTTTCAATAACTGCTGAAGTATAGTAAACTTCCAAGAATGGTTGTGTTTTAACACAGATTAGCTTTCTAAGGAATAATATTCAGAATGGCTTAAATAAAGGGAAAGTAATCAAATAGTCAAAATAATTTCATTTTTTGATTTTGTTGGGATTTTTTTTAGTTCCGTTGGTTTATTTTTATATGATGCACATATTGAAATGTCAAAAGCATTCATTTGTCATTTGTTCATTCAAAAGCATTCATTTGTTCAAGCATTGAAATGTCAAAAGCATTCCACGTTTAGCGGAAAAATCTAAAGAGCGGCTACAGTCTACCCCTCTGCTCCTTCAAGTTACGCTCGACTGTCCAAATATTCGCCAATTTCCAAGTATGCAGGTTAGTTAAGCTTTTACTGTTAAAGATGACTCCATGAAGCAAAGTTCTGTCTTTTGATTTCAGAAATGTTCCTCTTTTTTACTTAAATTATTTTGCTTGCAATATCTGTTAAGAGAAAACTGATATACAATGAAAATTTAGAAAATTTTCAGAATTTAGATTTAAATTATTTAAATATCAATATGAGTGGAAAAATAAATTGTATTTATTATTAGGTTCCAAGCGAATGCAATAAATATGCCTTATTATTATTTATTTTCTCTATTTTGAACTGAAATTTCATCATTAAATCTTGTAATATAGTTTAGTTCTTCATAGTTTTTTTTTTTCTCTCATTGTAAACTAGTTCTGTAACTTGAACTATTATTTAAAATTAAAAACAAAAATAATAATTATTTTCCATGGCTGAGGTAATGCTTATTCTGTCTAAATAATAAGTACTTCATTTCTCATATTTTAAATTACAAGTCTAATTTTTAAGGTTATGCAGTTGTGTATGATGTAATTAGACAGGTGCTTATTTTTTTTCTTAAAATGTGCTTGAAAAGTGTTTATAAGTGCTTATTTTTTTAACTAAAATGTGGCTATGAACCCTGTTACATCTATCAATATTCCATACAAAGACCTCCTATTTATTTACTAAAACTCAAAAACAATTGTTTTCAATGCTTACTGAATTTTAATTGGATAGTTTTAATTCTTCAAAATAAATTACAGCTATTATCATTATTTTTTAACTATCTACTAACTAACTTCTTTTTACTAAATAATACATCTTATTTTTCAAGTATTATAATCTATACTCTAAGATCATCTAACTTTATGTACATATGCATTAACATTCTGACTGGCATGACCACCTTTATCTAGTCATGAGACTTTTTTTATCACTTGGTATACATTAGATTATAATTTAAAATATTTTTCTTTCTTCTATCTTTAATTATAATCATCTTAAGGAATGGAAGTTTATGAAAATGTGACAATAAGTAACTATAAAAATTTAGATAACAGAAGCTGTTTAAATATAGGTTTTTCTGAGCAGATTCAAGAAAGGCATGCCACTCAGAGGGTTAAATTAATATAAAAATCGTTTCCTAAATTTGGATTTTACAGCATACACTAAAGATGAATGCATTAAAAAATGATATAGACTTAATATGGTTAATTCTTAATACCTTTTTTGACATCTTTTCAAGAATCTCAGATGATCCTTCATTTAGGTAAGTGAATATTGCTCCTGCAGCAACTCTTGCTGTTGTTTGCACTTGATCCACATCATGTGCCCATTCTACGCTCCCCCAACGCTTTATCTGTGTCATTAAAATACAAATATATTATACAAAACAATACATCAGAAACAATTTAACAATAAAACTACCAATATTTAATGCATGTGTTTCAATTAAAAGGCAAAATCTGAACTGGTAATTCTAATCTTAATATTTCAGCTTGACAAAATAATTTTTAATCTCTATCTTTCAAAAACATGCAAAATTTCATGCTTTTGTCAAAAGTTTTATTTTCCTTCAAATATACACCTTTTAAATTAATATAATTTGTTAACATTAGATTTAAAAGTTCTAAAATAATTTACATTTTGATTTTATTTTCCATGTGCAATCAATAAGTGATAAAAATTTACACTTTATTTCTCAGAAAAATTAATTTTGCATCAACTGGTCAGCTTCATACTGTTAATTAATCTATAAACTAGTTGGCCATTTAAGACATAAATTGTCAAACTTTCATTAACATGACAATAAAAAGAAAGGGTACTTACATACAATCCCATTGCCCATGAAATTGTTACAAAGCAGTGCAATTGAGAATCAATTATGAATAAGCGTGACATCACAACACCCTCATAACATCTGTTCTTTTGTCTAATGCAATCTTGATATTTTGTCTGATGTAATCTTGATCGATTCTCGACGAGCAATGCTTTGTTTTCATGAACAACAATATAAATTAACTGTTATTGCTGTATTTTGCCCTAGCATTTAAAAAAAATTACAACTTGGAACTTGCCTCCAATAAAGCAGCAAACTATGGAGTATTTTCAAAATTCTGGATTCCAAATGGTGTGTATTAATAGTCACATTATGATACTTTATTTGAAAATGGATGAATGGGGATGTAACATTAAAAACAACAAGAATCTTGCTTTCAGGTCCGTAAAATCATGTTTGTGATTGTATTCCAGTTCATTTACAGTTGGTTGAGAGAAATAACATCTGTAGGAAGTTTGCATTCATAGCATTCTAAAAGAGAGCTTCTGGTAAAATTGGAAGGCCTAAAAAAAAACTCTAGATTTGATTGGCAAAACTTTGGTGGGATGTACAGCAACTTTCATTGTCTAATGGTAGCTAACATTCACATTCATGGGATAATACACAAGTACCAAAAAAGGAAATCATTTTCCCCCCTGATCACATTTTATAGAGTCATCTAATATGAATATTTATACAAGAAAAAATAAGAAGACTAAACCTGAAATAATGCTTCAAGCTGAGATAATCCAACTGCTTCTTGTACATCAAGTTTATGATTAACAACAGCTAATGTTAAAATTAGAGACTTCAAATTTTCTGCGATGAAATTGATACCTGTTTTAGTAGAAAATAAATATTTTCTATGATTTTAAACATAAAATAAAAACACAAAGTCTTAATTATGAAATAAACATGAATAAGACCATTTTATACACTGTTAGTCTTGATATCTCTTCAAAAATCTACGAGAGAGCTTTGCTCATTTTATTTAAAAACAAAGGAAAAAAATTTAAAATTTTATCATTCATAATAAGTGAATATAATATAATAAAACTTATCAGGAGAAAAATATGTTTATGCTAGACTGCAGTAACTGGCATAATGATGCTTAATTTAGAATAAAAATTTGCATCTATGAAATAAGAAAACATGTATATTTAGTTAATATTAAATATAATCTTTAAATTTTGCAAGCTGAAGCCATTTACGTAGGTTGATCCAAAAAAAGTTTACAAGCAGAAGCATTTGAAATGTAATAATTGTGGAGCAAATATTTCCACCCAGGGTGGTTGACAGATGGCACTAATTGTCCTACAGCAGTTCTACGAGTAAGTAGCATCAGTATGCAGACACTTGAGAGCGACAGTAATGGGACGACGTCTAGAAAACTGGTCTCGCATAGAGGTGCGAGTCGTAATTCGATTCTTATGGGCCAAGAATGTGGCCGCATCCGAAATCCACAGACAAATCGTTGAGGTATACGGGGACAAAGCAATGAGTCGACAACAGGTAGCGAAATGGTGTCATTCTTATCAAGCAGGCAGGGAGCATGTGGAAAACTGCAATATGGAAGTGAGCGGCCGTCCAAGTTCTTCAAGGACGGATACGAGGATCAACAAGGCACGTGTTGAAGAAATCATGCAAAGGGATCGACGAGTAACTGTGTGTGAGATTGCCTCAGAGTTGGGCCTGAGTTATGGAAACGTTCAGTATATCGTAACCAATGAGTTCCGATATTCCAAAGTTTGTGCCCACTGGGTTCCATGTGCGTTGACCGCGGAGCATAAGGCCACTCGAATGATGTGCAGCCTCACATTTCTTCAGCGATACCATTCAGACAGTGAACACTTCATTGATCGCATCGTTACCGGTGATGAAAGATGGCTTCATCACTTCACTTCCACAACCAAAAGAGCCACGATGGAGTGGAAACACCCTGGATCACCGACGAGGAAGAAGTTTAAGGTCGCACCCTCTACCGGTAAAGTGATGGCAACCGTTTTCTGGGATACGACTGGTGTTATCCTAATCGAGTATTTGGAGCGTGGCCATACTATTAAGGCCGATCGTTATTGTGCCACCTTAACGAAATTGCATAAAGCCATCCGACGCAAACGGCCTGGATTACTGAGCAACGGCGTCATTCTTCTCCATGACAATGCCAGGCCCCATACAGCTCGCCAGACTCAGGAATTGCTGCAAAGGTTCAAGTGGGAGGTCTGGAATCACCTCCCATACAGCCCCGATTTGGTTTTAAGTGACTATTTCATTTTTCCGGCATTGAAGCGATACTTATCCGGAACACGGTTCACCTCTGACGATGCAGTGAAAACAGCTGCCGAGAAATGGCTCAATGAGCAGGATCCTGATTACTACCAAGACGGGATAAATAACTTGGTCGAACGTTCTGACAAATGCCTAAACAGGTTTGGTGACTATGTGGAAAAGTGAAGGCCAGATGTGTCTCTTGATTCCCATTTGTATCTTGTTTCTATTGTTAATAAATACTTTTTCATTTGCCTTGTAAACTTTTTTTTGGATTACCCCTCGTATATGCAAAATCAGTGGGAAAACACTAAATTAAGCCTTTTAAAGATTTTAATAAAGTAAAGTCACAGATTTCCTAGGCATTTACTTCCTCCATTGAAAAAATATTTTGCATAATTTAAGTGGAAGAAAAATACTTAAATTTTATTTCTTCTTTTCTGATATAAAATTTATAAATCACAAGGAAATATTTTAAAATATAAAGCATAGCTTTACATGTCTAAGTAAATATTTTATTTAGACATGTAAAGATGCATCTATAAAGGTAGGATTTATTTAAAATGACAAAGGATACAAAGACTGTCTAAAGAAAGGGATGCCTTCATGAAAATCTTTCTAAGGGGCAGAGAAAACCATGAAAACAGAAGCCAGCTCTTCCACTAGGATAAATCTATAAAGAATATTTGTTAATTTTTAGGAAATTAAAATATGGTACATGAATTTGGACTGAACCATGAAACTGATATCAAAGAAATTTATTTGGTAGTTGAACCTACAAAGAATCCAAGCATTATAGTTAGAGAAAAAGGAAGGCATGGAATAATCACACAATTATTGTGCTTTGAAGGGGGGAAATGTTGTCTAAATAGAAAGAGTTTTTTTAATATTATCCATAAAAGAAAAGATAATTCTGTCAATAGCAATAGCTCTTAAGTAACTGAGTTTTATGTATAACTGTAAAGTTTAAATACTATACATTAGTGTACAAGAGCAGGGAGCATTTTTCTTTTAAAAGTGAAACAGTTGGGAAGACGATAAAAAGGCTGAAACAGCAAGGCTGAAATTCATTATTCAGTTATCAAGGAAAGAGAAAGAACAAAAGAGATTAGAAAATAAACTGAACAGCAAGGTCAACAGAATTTATAACAGACTAGACATATAAACTTGTTGGATCACACTTCTTGCCAAACAAAGAATAGATTTTCATAATAAAAAAATTAGTAAATTAATTATCTAACTTTATAATTAAATACTTTCTATTTAAATTTTATATAAATTTTAAAAACTCAACAAAATTAAGTGAATGTTTATCAAAAACATTTCTTATAGAATATAATTATAAGTAAAATCTGCTCAATGAATTTTAAATAGCCGCAGTTCTCCTGTGCTAAGGTAGCATAATCATTTGCCTTTTAATTTAAGGCTTGTATGAAAGATTTAACACCTTA
Source organism: Stegodyphus dumicola (assembly GCF_044657685.1). NCBI lineage: Eukaryota > Metazoa > Arthropoda > Arachnida > Araneae > Eresidae > Stegodyphus > Stegodyphus dumicola. The sequence continues at coordinate 220,910,911 of NC_140773.1, read as the reverse complement.
ATTTCTTTATTAACACTGAAAATCCAATATAGAAAGGAAAGCTTTTTAAGCAGCTTTATTCTAAAGTGATACATATAAATGTCATGAATGAAGTATTCTTCAAGATACAAATTTTATTTCACAGTAGTAATTATTTTAATGTGTCCTTTTCGAATTAGTCTCCATTTAAAATTTTTTAAAAAATTTAATTTCACTAACTTATTATTTGAAGTTGACTCATATAAAGGAAAGGCAATTTTCTTACATTAAATTACATCTTGATTTTTGAACACTTTTTAACAAAATTGTTTTGAAACATTCTGCTGTATATCATTTGGGATTTCAAATAATAAAATTTAGTTCCATATTTTTAGGCAGTTTTAATCTGGCTAGAAAATCTTAAAATTAAATTCTGAAACACATTATATGAAAAATTTGCTAAAATATTTTTGCAATTATATCAATGTACTTTTAAAATCTTCCAGCAAGAAGGAAACGATTATACAAAAGCATTTAAATTTATTTCACTAAAACAAAATCCAAAATAATAAAATCATACATGAGAAAAATTCATGCACAAAATATAAAAACTGGCCAAGAATAAACATATCTATCTTAGTAACATACATAAAATTATTGTTCAGCACTGAATTTCGCCCAGCAATGGCACTGAGGAGAAAAAGGAAATACATTTTTTCTCCATTTCTTATTATTAGATTTCATGCATAATTTATAGTTTTATTTGATATATAAAAGACAGTTCATTTGTTATTTTATTATTATATTTGACACACTAAAGAGATAGTTTCATTTGTTATTTTTCATCAGATTTGATTTATAAAAGATAGCTTCATTTGCTATTCACATTATTATTAGATTCAGTATAAAAAATTATTTTCATAAACACTCAATAAAAGTAAATGGAAAGAAATATGTATGCCTGCCTACCTATCAAACACCAGCAATTGTAGGACAGCAAATGCTTTCTGATTTGTATGATAGCTTCATGAGGAACAGGAGTATTACTTACATCCTCACAGATATTAATTTTCACCTTGTATCTGTGAATCAGAACATAAATATGTTTAAATTTATATATCATATATGTAATAATTATTACATTATGTCCATTTCAAAAATCTTTTTTAAAACTTCAGAAAATTAAAAAAAGATATGAAAACCATATGTAACTTAAAAATAATTTAAACCATATTAAAGTTTTAGCACAGCATTTATTTTCAGACTTGAAAAAGAATTTCTCTGTGTCAAAATATTACATTGTTCTGTTATGTTATGTATATTATGTTTCATTATATTTTATGCATACATAAAAATGACTTAAGACACAATTTTTATCAAGTACACTATTTCAAGGAAAATAACAAAGTAAGCTAAAAAAAAATATTATCTAATTTGAATTTATGTTTATGCGAGACAATTTATGTGTTATCAAAACAGGATTATCACCAGGGCTACCTTAATAGAATTAGATCTTACCTCCATCAGTTCTATTAAGAATAAGAATAAATTTGCCAAAATGTAGGCCCTTGAAAAATTTTTGGGACTTTGATTGTATTACAGCACATAATAGTTTTCTGGTTAAGGTAGGAATGCCCTTATAGAGGCCTTACTAAAGGAAACTGGTTCATATTAATGTTTGAACCTGGTTGAACTACCACTGTTCAGTGATTTTATTGCTCAACCATTTGTGGGCCTTACACCTGTAGGTCTCCCAAGCACAGCCCATATGTTAAAAGAGAGTTAAATATCACCATCTGGGTCACTGGAATACCATCATTAGAGTAGAGAAACTAGGCTGGCCCCTTAACAATTTATGCATTAACACTTTTAAGTATATTTTACATAGCATTCAAAAACATTAAGAAGAATACATCATTTTAACTCTTTTGAGATCATATGTCATTTGAATGTAATCAGATTTTTACAAATAACATGTGGAGCTCCAGTTGAGTCAGCTTTATGCTAGAAAGGACTAGCTCATTTTCATTTGTCCCCTTAGCTTCCATAGACATGCTGTTAACTACTGGCAGTAGGTCATAAGAAATTTTTATTTTATTGTGTTTCTTATAAGCAAAATTAATTTAACTTTTAATACAATATTGTACTTCTCTTCCTGATGCCATTTATATGGTATGTGAATGAATTCAAAATAAAATAGTATACTGATGCAATAATTCCAAGTTTAAACTATGGAGAGTGAAGTGGTAAGAAAAGTTAACCCTTGCATTATGAAGCATGCTCAAATAATGTCTGAAACTGTTTACTATCAAAGCCCTAAGGTCTTGACTGCTTGTCTATTATGCTTTTTGGGATAATATATTCTCAAAAGAAAAAGTAATGACGAAAGATAAATCTATTCCATTTATTGTCATTTGTACAAGCATGAAACATTCACTCTAAAATGGAATATTATATATTTTCAAAATGATTAATGATATGCAAATTACGTAAGCTGTCTTGTTGGCCTTGTGCTATTTTTGAGATAAAATCTTTTCAACTAATTTATTTTTTAAATCATCCATAACTTTAAAAAAATATTTATTGTGGTATGATTATTTTGACTTCCATTCTTTATCTTATTTTATAAACTTATCACAACATATTAATCATTATTGCATTCACTAATCTTCAAATGATATCTTTAATTTTCGTATTCAAAATACTATAAACCCTGTCATGAAGACCATATGTGAAAGTAACTAGTATTTTTGAGAACATAAATAAACATGTAAGATTTACCCTAAGTTTTTAACAGTTACCTTTAGTTAAAGCTACTTTCCTGTCCCTCCTAATTTCAGCTTACAATTTCCTACCAGAATGTGTTTTTAGAATTGTGTTTAATGCAAATGAGTAAGAGCGGTATTTAAGTTCTACTGACTTTGCTAGAGAGCCAGAGTTTCTGGCTTTTGGCTACACTCTCTCTAAGCTATTACTATGCTCGGCCCTATTCCAGGCCCTTGATAGCTTCACCACCTTATTTGATATTTAATGGCCAACTGCTTAGAAATCTTGAAAGCTTATTAAGCATTAGTTTATCAGGTTCAATGTTCCTTCTAACCTTCTTCGGGAACATACAAGGACCTGACTCGGAACAGAGAGCTTACTAAAGCTATGTTCACTAATTGTGGTAAGTAGACAGGATACAGACGAAGGGTATACAAAACCCTTTATTTTTCTCTATATACAATAACTTCCGTACTTCGGAATACACTGACCCTCCACTCGGGGTCTAACGTAAAAAAGTATAAAAATAAAACTAAACTCTAATTTAACTTTAGAATAATACACGTGGAAGATTGGCCTTATAATAACAGGAAGCGTATGTAGCACAGAGACTGTGAACACTACAATACGTTTAATTTATCAAGAGGATTAAAACCTCTGGCCTGGAAGGCGAACAGCAACTGCGTAACTTCTAAGGTAAGCGGCCTGCGTTGACTTACTGCTTCCTCTCTTTCGCTTGGCAAAAAGGCCACAGTTAAATACTTGGCGTTCGCCAGACAAACTTTGCATAAAAACCTTCACGCTTATAATTCTGGCCGGAAGTAGAAAATAAGAAGTGATAGTAAAGATTTAAAATAAAATAAACGTTAGTAAAACTTAAGATCCTTACATACTTCCTGCCAGAGTTAATTAGTTTGAAACTGAGGTCTAAAACGACCTTGTTGAAAACTTTTAGCTCTAGAATCTAACGCGAGGCCAACCTTTTACAAACATAACTTCGTTAGAAACTAGAAAATTTAAAAGAAAGAAATTTGTTACAATAGCAGCTCCCAGGATATACAACAATCTTTTTTTCATCTGTACTGCATCTAACCAGGAGCTTTTATTCAATTCTGGTTCCTTCCAGAAATCTGGAAGGAAAACTAGTTTAATGAAATGTTACACAATGACATGGCAAGTAACATATAGAATTATACTGCTCTTAACATTCTTATTTCATTCATGACTATTTTAATTATCTCTCCCCGTGCTCTCTGACATGTGTTGTAAAAGAACACCAAACACGAATGTGTTTCTGTCTACGTGTGCCACACTTCCTCCTACAATCAAAACACTAACGTGTTAAAATTCAACATAACGAGACCTCTTAACACACCCTAATTTCAACTCTAAACCCTGAGGTACTATTCTAAAAGTGGCTAACTCTAAAGTGTAGCGTCAGAGAGCCTAACTACATCATTCAACCTTTACCACATATTCGCCATGATTTAATCTTTACAGTCACACGAATAACAAATTTTTAACATTACTTTCACTTTTACCATATCACGGTATTTCTTAACATTTAAAATAACAGAACATATCAACATGCCGTTAATTTTACAGATTTGAAAACATACATTAGTAGTACATTGTTAACTTCTATTCTTTTCAAAGCAAGTGCCAATTCTTTCTACATTGAAATAATACATTTCAAAAAAGTCTTTAAGACTAAAACTTCTCTCTTGCTAGAATGTTTTAAATAAAATTTATACAATAACTTTTTTTACAATATTTAAGTTTTTACACAACGCTATTATACATCAACTTTAGTTTTATGCGCGAGTAATTGAAAAACATAATAAGAAAATCGGTCACAACTCATTTCTCGCCCTTTTGGCGGTAAAGGTAGACCTCGCATGAGGTAAAACTTGAAATCTGCCACTTGCAGTAAGAATGAAAGATTAACTTAAGTTTGCAAATTTTACTTACCTTTGTAATATTCGGACATCCTTTTCTGGGCCCAGTCTTTAAAGGTACTGCAGATAGTAGCTTGGTTTATCCTCCTTCTTGTACGGGCTCGCCCTTCAGTGCTTTCCTCTGGAAGCTTCCTTTTTTCACCAGTACGGCCACCCTTGAATACTTTCCTTTTCTCCTCTGCTTGTGGTCTTTGCCGTTTGATGGCAGCTGGTCTTGGCGGAACCGGGAAATTTCTTCCGTGTTCTTGCTTGGACCTCGTTGCTGGCCATTCAAACTTTCCTTGAACTTTTTCCTCCGCCGCTGATGGCCCTTCCGCAGTTCGGCGACTTTTGCTGCGGAGAGTTCTGTCGGATGAGTAGATCTTCTGTTTTAAAGCCGGGTTATAGTTGCCGTCATTTCTCCTGGTCCTCTTCACATACGTCGTCCTTCTCCCTTCTTCATTCTGGGGGTGTTCGTGAACTCTGTTTTCTGGACGGTGGAACGGCTTCTTTTTCTTGTTACATTCAATTTTTCCACGGGGCAATTTTCTTTTCACTTGTTTCTGTCTCTCATTGGCTTGCCCTTGTACTTGTCGTTTTCCCACCTCTGGAACTTGTACCTGCGGTGTCTGCCATGCCGGATCCTGCAAAAGATCTGAAAAGATTTGCATTTTATTACGATCGAAGTAGGGCTTAATTTGATCAATGTTTGCGGAACAGGTTTCACCATTTCTGGCTTTTAACACTACAACAGCGTGAGTTATTTTTTCTATAACATATGGTCCTTCAAATCGTGGAAAAAATTTGGCACTTTTATCTTCTGGTGCTGAAGAAAAAGTGAATGCTTAATTTTTAAAGCTTCATCCCCTACTTTATAAGTTACTCCCCGTCATTTCAAATCATAATATAACTTCTGTTTTCTTTGTGCTACTTCCGTATTCTTTTTTGATTCTTTTATTAGTTTTTCTATATCACCCATTTTAAATTCTGGGGCTCTTTGTTGCACATAAAATAATTTATCTAACGGCGTTATAATCTTTCTACCTAAAAATAACTCAGCAGGAGTTTTGCCCGTTGTATCATGTTTTGCGGTCCTAAGGGCGAAAGCAAATTCATTGACATAGTTATCCCAGCTTTTATGAAAATTTTTAACATAACTACGGATAATTTTCACTATATTTCTGTTGACCCGTTCCGCTATATTTGATTGCGGCCGATACGGGACCATTTTTAAATGACGTATGCCCAGATTTTGGCACATGTCTTCAAATATATTACTTACAAATTGAGGACCATTATCCGATATAACTTTTAGGGGCGCCCCGTATTTTAAAATATATTTATTTAAAATAGAATCGGTAACTAATTTCGCGGAGGCTCGTTTTAAGGGAACAATTTCGGTCCATTTACTAAAATGATCACCCATAACAAGGAGATAGCGACTTTTATTTAACTGACTTTTTGGGAAAGGGCCCAATAAATCGATGCCAATTATTTCATTTGGAAATTCGGATTTAATACTATTTAGAAACCTGGCCGGGCGGAAATTAATATAATTAACTGCTTGACATGTTGGGCAGGACTGGACATACGCCCTTGTTAACTTTTGCAGTTCAGGAAAGTAGACTGCCTCGCGTACGCGTTGGATAGTTTTTCGAATACCAGCATGAGAAGCTAAAGGGCTGTCATGGAGCTCCTGCAGGATATTTAATCTAAGACTAGCTGGGATAACAGGTCGAAATTCGTTGTTGGAATTCGTAGTTTTTGTATAAAATAATAGACCATCTATTAGTTCGTAATGGGCCGCCCTATTTCTTATTGCCACAATATCTTGGTGGCTAAAATTTCCAGGATCCTTCAAATACTCATAAATACTTCCAAACTCAGGATCCTTACCCAGTTCGGTTATTACAGTTTCTCGGGAATTTATTGTACACGCTGTCAGCATTGCCATCTTAACGGTATTGCCTTGTTCGTCTATTTTAATCCTTGATAGGGCATCTGCTACGATATTTTCCTTTCCAGGGGTATGCTTGATTACCAGATTATAATCTTGCAGCTTGAGTGCCCATCTTATTAACCTTGGGGATAAATTTTTCCCTGAGTACAATCTAGTTACCACCGCATGATCAGAGTATACTGTTATCGGCGCCTTTCCAAAATAGACTCGGAACTTTTGCACTGCTAACAGAACTGCAAGTGCCTCTCTCTCGGTCGCGGAATAGTTTCTTTGTGTTTGATTTAAAGTTCGGCTAAAAAATGCCACGGGCTGTTGATTTTGCGAAAGTACCGCTCCTACCGCATAATCCGAAGCATCCGCTGAAATTTCTAAATTTTCATCCTTTTCAGGAAATTTCAACACAATTAATTTCGCGGAGGCTTGTTTTAAGGGAACAATTTCGGTCCATTTACTAAAATGATCACCCATAACAAGGAGATAGCGACTTTTATTTAACTGACTTTTTGGGAAAGGGCCCAATAAATCGATGCCAATTATTTCATTTGGAAATTCGGATTTAATACTATTTAGAAACCCGGCCGGGCGGAAATTAATATAATTAACTGCTTGACATGTTGGGCAGGACTGGACATACGCCCTTGTTAACTTTTGCAGTTCCAGAAAGTAGACTGCCTCGCGTACGCGTTGGATAGTTTTTCGAATACCAGCATGAGAAGCTAAAGGGCTGTCATGGAGCTCCTGCAGGATATTTAATCTAAGACTAGCTGGGATAACAGGTCGAAATTCGTTGTTGGAATTCGTAGTTTTTGTATAAAATAATAGACCATCTATTAGTTCGTAATGGGCCGCCCTATTTCTTATTGCCACAATATCTTGGTGGCTAAAATTTCCAGGATCCTTCAAATACTCATAAATACTTCCAAACTCAGGATCCTTACCCAGTTCGGTTATTACAGTTTCTCGGGAATTTATTGTACATGCTGTCAGCATTGCCATCTTAACGGTATTGCCTTGTTCGTCTATTTTAATCCTTGATAGGGCATCTGCTACGATATTTTCCTTTCCAGGGGTATGCTTGATTACCAGATTATATTCTTGCAGCTTGAGTGCCCATCTTATTAACCTTGGGGATAAATTTTTCCCTGAGTACAATCTAGTTACCACCGCATGATCAGAGTATACTGTTATCGGCGCCTTTCCAAAATAGACTCGGAACATTTGCACTGCTAACAGAACTGCAAGTGCCTCTCTCTCGGTCGCGGAATAGTTTCTTTGTGTTTGATTTAAAGTTCGGCTAAAAAATGCCACGGGCTGCTGATTTTGCGAAAGTACCGCTCCTACCGCATAATCCGAAGCATCCGCTGAAATTTCTAAATTTTCATCCTTTTGAGGAAATTTCAACACAGGGGCTTGCGTTAATGCTTATTTTAATTTTTCGAAAGCACTATTGGCTTCGGCCGTCCACGAGAATCTTGCCTTTTTCCTTTTTAATTTTAACAATGGCTCAGCGATAGCCGCAAAATCTTTTATAAAGGACCTATAATATGAACAAAGTCCTAGAAAAGAAGAGAGCTTCTTTGCCTTGTTTGGAGTCGGATACTTTTATACAGCGATTATTTTTGATTCCTCTGTCTCGATCCCTTTTTGCGATATTTTGTAACCTAAATATTTTAATTCAGGGGCTGCAAATTTGCACTTTTCGACATTAACTTTTAGACCGGCCTCATTTAATAAAGAAAACACCTGTCTTAAATCCTGTATATGTTGGTCGAGATTATCATTAGTAATAATGATATCGTCTAAATAGATAAATGTGGACTTTCCAAGAACAGGTCTTAACACAATGTCCATGCATCGCTGAAATGTTGCCGGGGCGCCTGAAAGGCCAAACGGCATACGCAAAAATGCATAAGTGCCAGACTTGGTTATAAAAGCAGTCTTAGGCACGTCCTGAGGCCTAACCCCTATTTGAAAATAACCAGTCGTTAAGTCTAAAGTCGTCATATATTTGGTGGATGTTATGTTCCTTAGAATTTCTTCAATAATAGGTAACGGATATACCGGATATTTCGTTATGGAATTTAATTTACGGTAATCAATAGCGAATCTCCACCTTTTTGGATGCTCCAAAGGATAATCATTATTTTTCTTACATAAAACAACCGGGCTAGCATAACTACTTGAGATGGGCGTTATGATCTTTTTATGTAGCATATCGGTAATATGCCATTCTATAATTTTTTCCTTATTCTTATCATACCGGTATGGTTTTTGACGAACTGGCAATGCATCTCCGGTGTCAATACTATGGTTAGTAACCTGAGTAAATCCTGGAATATCACTAAATAACGAAGCAAATTCACTTACCACTTGTCGGATTCTATCTTGCTCGTCATTAGGCAGGTGGTCAAGATTTAACCTTGGCGGTTCAACCTTTTCTACACGCACTGGTTTCATTGTCAGCTTAAGGGACGCTTCATTAAAATCCAGTGTAGCTTGTGCGTCTGAAAGAAAGTCTATTCCTAAGATTAAATGTGCTTGCAGATTCTTTACTATAAAAAACATCACCTTTACTTGTTCGTCCTTGATACGGATATACAAAGGTACTTTACCTACGCACTTACATTTTTCTCCTTGCGCCGCTAACACTGTTGTATTATCCGCATTATATATGCGGTATTTGCGAAAATACTTTCTAAAAAACTCCTCTGCCACACAGGAACACTGCGCGCTGGTATCCAGGAGTGCGGTGGCCGGGATATTATTCACCAAGACTTCAATCTTCGGAAGAGTCAAATTTTTCACCATTACTGTATTTATCTTCTAGGAAGAGGGGTTTTCGTGGCCTTCGGATTTCCGCACCCTCTCGTCAGCAGAAATCCGTTTTAGTTTAAATTATTTTTCCTTTTTGTGCTTTCCTTCTTTTTCCCCTGGCCTTGAGACATTTTTCCTGGGTTGCTATTGAACTGTCGACGTTCGCCGGCTGTTTTTGAATGCTCGGGTTTCCTTGCCCACTGATTCGCTTTTTCTCCGTAGCCGTATGCTTGAGTTTGCTGCAGTCTTGGCGTACCAAATTGGTTTCGCTGTTGATATTGGCGTCTTCTTTCGACGTCCGCCGTTCTTCTACTTTCAAACTGGATTGCTAGCTCAAATAACTTTTCCAGTGTAGTAGGATTTCTTAATTCAATAAAGTCTTGCACTTGGGGTAGTAACCTCGGCAAAATCACTTGAATTATTTCAGGATCCGGACGGTTTCCATACAAGAGCTTGAAAACGTGAATTTTTCTTAAAATAAAGCTCGAGAGGTTTTCAATTCTTTGTTGATATATACTAAAAAGTTCCGTTTCTAATTTCGCACGATCCCTTACAACAGGGAAGGCTTTTAGTAGGGCAGTCTTGAAATTTTCGTAAGTATAGGTGGGACTTCCTGCTTGACCCAAGAGACTTCTGCCGATACATTTGAACCAGTTAAGCGCTTGGCCCCTCAAAGCGCTGGTAGCTAAGGTAACTTTTTGAAACTCGTGCACGGGGTAGAGCATGAAGTGGTCATCCAATTTTTCCAAAAAACTGGTTACCGGTGAGTTTCCGTTAAATGTTGCTTCTGGTTTCATCGAAGCACGCATGGTCTGGACGATGTACCCAAATCCTTCCAGGGCGGCAGCTGGCATTTCTGGATTCTGAGCCGTTTCTGCAGGCAGCACAGGTTCTTCTTGAAACTCGGCCATGGTTATTCTTCTTCGTTGGGCGCCACTATCAGGTTCAATGTTCCTTCTAACCTTCTTCGGGAACATACAAGGACCTGACTCGGAACAGAGAGCTTACTAAAGCTATGTTCACTAATTGTGGTAAGTAGACAGGATACAGATGAAGGGTATACAAAACCCTTTATTTTTCTCTATATACAATAACTTCCGTACTTCGGAATACACTGACCCTCCACTCGGGGTCTAACGTAAAAAAGTATAAAAATAAAACTAAACTCTAATTTAACTTTAGAATAATACACGTGGAAGATTGGCCTTATAATAACAGGAAGCGTATGTAGCACAGAGACTGTGAACACTACAATACGTTTAATTTATCAAGAGGATTAAAACCTCTGGCCTGGAAGGCGAACAGCAACTGCGTAACTTCTAAGGTAAGCGGCCTGCGTTGACTTACTGCTTCCTCTCTTTCGCTTGGCAAAAAGGCCACAGTTAAATACTTGGCGTTCGCCAGACAAACTTTGCATAAAAACCTTCACGCTTATAATTCTGGCCGGAAGTAGAAAATAAGAAGTGATAGTAAAGATTTAAAATAAAATAAACGTTAGTAAAACTTAAGATCCTTACAAGTTAAGTAAAACTTAACTAATGTACTTAGTTAAGTAAAACTTAACTAATTAAGCATTAGTTAAGTAAAACTTAACTCAAGTGGAGGCTTTGCTGTACGCTCTGAGAAAGAGCTGACTGTAAGTTCTTATTTTGAGAAATAAAGGGTAATTAACCCTTGAGTTTTACACTTCTGTTTCTGAGCTGAAGTGATTATTCGCTTACCTGTTCATAAGTTTCCTACACACTTAGCTATTAGATAAAAGGTTGGAACCCTACAAACACTTGTACTGAATATAACATCTCTAAATTGTATTCCACTATCTATGTGTGGTCATCTTAAAGATTGTAATTTTTCTTCATACTTAGTTCCCTTTGGCAAAAACCATGGCATACCATATCTTATTGGCTCTGAGCCAATAAGACCTGGAATGCCCAAAACCTGTTTTTCTTTCATGAGAACATGAGAAGATAAACAATAGAGGCTCCTGAAGAAAAACTATGCATAGGGCTCATACTGTCATAATCAGGCTCTATGAGTTATCCCTAAATCTTTTACTGTAACAAAGCAGGGCAGAAAAATGGAGGAGAAAAAATTTTTAAATCAGCTTTATATGTATATACTGTATTAATATACTATCAAGTAAAAAATCAAGCTTCAGTTGCAATAATTATCATGCATAATGATTACCAGATGCATTTTTGAAACTTCAAATGTTGAGAATAAGAATAAATCTATATAGGGACTGTGAAAAGCAAAATGCTTTGTACAAAAAAAAAAAAAAAAAAAAAAAAAAAAAAAAAAAAAGTTGTTTACCACTTATAGAAATGTTTATTTCATTGCAAAGGTGTCATGTCATATTAAAGACAGATTAAAATTCATGAAAGTAATTATTTTACAGTAGAACCTCAATTATCCAAACATAATCCAGTTAAGAATGAAAATTCTGTGACAGTGATCTTTGGAGTTTTAAAACTCTAAAACCGCTATATAAAACCATAGTTTTATCATTTAATGTATCTGTTTGTAAAATGCAGACACTATGTTAATTGACATAAACAAAATGCCTATCTTTAGATTTAATCACATATCACTTTTCCTTAAATAGCATTGCTAAAAGTTTAATACAGTTACAATTTTGCAAAACTGTTAATTTCACATTTTTAAAATCTAAAATATTTAAAATAATATCCTGATAAAAATCAATATGTTAAATTTCATTAAAAATAATGTGGAAAGAAAAATTCATCTAAGTGAAAAAGAACCTAAGGTGTGTAAAATAGAATGATGCTCTGCTTTCGCATCTTATTATTCTGAATTCTATGCCAATTTTGAAATCACTGAAAAAAAATTTTTACTATTTAAATTTACATATACCTCCCAATTTTTTAATGAAAAATTCTATTTTTTGGAAATATGCTAAAAAGAATATTTACTTAATGATGACATGAAAATTTTACAAGTTATTATTCAAAATATTTTTCAGAAAACTTATAAAAGTTATTTTTAAATAAACTAGGAAAAATGTCTGAATTTCATTTGTAGTAAAGATAATTTCAGATCATAAAAGAAGAAAGAAAAGAAGCTAAAAAAAAGCAAAATTTTTAGATAAAAACAAAATTTAGTAAACTACCAAAATAAAAATTTTAATGCTACTTTAAAAAAAAAAAAAAAAAAAAAAAAAAAAAAAAAAAAAAAAACCCGCTCATATGATTTTTACAGAACTTGGCACTTTGACATAATTTGATACTGTGCTTCAAATTATGGAACAAAATTAGCATATCAGTTTAGAAAAGACCGTTTTGTATCAAAATACATTTAGAACAATATTATATATAAATTAATATATACATAATACCTCATATTTATGTAATATATATATATAATACCTTAAGTCGTATTTTTAAGACATGAAAAATGCAAATTGAATTTCATTCGTCAGCCAACCAACTCAAAAGAGAGATACAGGATTGTCTCCCTTTTTACTTCCTTGTACAAAGTAAAAAGGAAGTATTGTAATCGCGAAAAGTTTCAGGCAGCATATTTCAACGAAAATATCCATTTTGACCACTATCGAACGCAATTTAACGATGTTTTTGCGTGATATCTGTATGTAAGGACAGAAAAAAATACTCTTTTCCTTCAAAAAAATTATAAAACTGCTTTAAAATTAATTCTGAAGAGAATTTTTCATGGCGTCTGTACGAACGTATGTACATACGTACGTATCTTACATAACTCAAAAACAAGTAGCCTCGGAACGTTGAAATTTTGTATATAGGATTGCTATAACATGTAGATGTGCACCTCGTATTTTGGTTGCAATCGGCCGCACCAAACGTATATAAATATATTTATATATCAAGCAAGGTAGTAATTACAATTTTGAAAAACTAATTTTGGTCTAGAAAACATCTTGCGCAATATGTTGCAAAATAAGTGAAATATAAAAAAATGTAGTAAGCTCGTCTAAAAGTTACCAAGAGCTGCTGCTCCAAAAGGTTCAACACGTTATAAAATACATATGAAAATCAAACCATTAAACATGTAAAACATTAAAAAAACAGAATCAGATAAAAAGGTAAGCGGAAAATGTTAAATTAGCCCACCTTGACTTCCAAACTGGCTTTTCAAGGGAAATTTAATTTATTTGAATGTCGAATCAAGCTAACCCCATTACGCGTTTCGCCGAAACAGACAATTGAAACTTTTTCGCTACAAAATTTTTTTAAAATTTAGACAAAGTGTCTTGGAAATTTTAATAGTCTCAATTCTCTGTTCCAATTTCCCGACGCGTCCGCCCAGAATGACACATTAAGGTGTTAATATATGTTAAACAATACCTAAACATCTTAAATCTAGACTAAAATCAAAATTAAAATCAAAAATAAAATCAAAATAAAAACGAAAATAAATAGCGGTCAGCTATTAGTCCTAAATATACAAAAAACATACAGGCTGGGCCTGCAAGCTTAAAGATTAACAATTTAATTTTTTATATATTTTAGAAATCTGTAATGAAAAACTGTAATTAAAATAAAATAAAAGTAAATTAAGATGATAACAAACTAAGTGGGTCTTGCTAAGACCAAGAAAATGTTGTAACAAAAGAAACAAAAAACTGACCTGTGGCTATGCAAAGCTCTCCCTCTTGTTGAAAAGTGGTTGCATTCCCTTCTGTGTACTTCATCCGAATGACGTATGTAGGGGAGAGCGAAGTTCTGTGGGCATTAGCCAATACGAAGAGATTTTCGTTATCTGCAACTCGTCTCTTATTATCGAAAGGGGCTGGGAACCTCGGAAAAACGCGAAAAGATCTCAAAAATGGCGCCTGGCATGTAGTTGGATGGAAAAAATTTTTGTCTCGAAGTGAAAATGGCTAATTCAGCTAAAACTACAAAAACTTGGCCATTAAAGCAAGAGTAAAAGGAAAAAACAGTCATTTGTTAAAAAAGTCGTAATTCTTCAAGCTAGCGGGCGATCAAGGTACTATGAAAAACGAAAAGGCCCGATTTGTTAATAAAAGCAGTAAAATTGGCCATTATAGAAATTTAAAACTATGTACACAATAGTATTTAAAAATAAAGTGCCAAAATTTTGGAGGAAAGAGAATGAATAAACAAGAATTATCTGTACACTTTTTACATTAGATTCTCTGAATTAGTCATCCATCTTAAACCGTCCGTGGCTTTAGGCATAAAATATCATTATCTAATTAAAAAAATCTAAAAATAGGTAAGGCTAATGCCAGCTTTTGTAAGGGTATTTTTAATTATTTTATGAGGAATTAGGTTACTTTTTAAAATAGTTACGAAGTATAGTATTTCTTCTTGTAAGTGTTTCGCAGTATTGCATATTATTTTTATTCTAAGTAGCTGTGAATAAATTGTGTTGAGTATGACTCTTTTGGAAATATTTGAATTCCAGTTAGTTAATTTAAGTGTGGAAAAATTAAATTCTCTTCTTTTGTCGTAAACTTTAATAAAATTGTAATCTATAATATGTAAATCAAGGTAGACTACATTATGCTGTTCTGTATTTGTTTTATTTAGTTTTAAGCATGCAGAGTAGATATTAGCTATTTCTATTTTGTTGTAGTTATTAAATGCAATGACATCATCAATATATCTATAGATGTGTTGGTAAAAGAGACGTTCTTCTGTACTGAGTGAACGGACATAGGTCAATTCTTTAGTAAAAAGGAATAATTCACAGACAGAGGTTGAAAAATTACCACCCATAGGGATACCCTGTACTTGTTTATAGATGTTATTGTCAAATTGAATAAAATCATTGAAGAGCACGCTGGTAAGGAATAGTTGCCATTTTTCGTTGCTGAGAATGGTAGAAATTTGTGGAAATAAATCTGGAAGAGCAAGTAAACTTGTAAAAATTTCTTCGAGCGGTAGAGATGTATGAAGGTTTTCAAAGTCGTAGCATTGGATATGGTCTATTTTAAGTGAATTCATAGTTTTAAGAACTAGTTCGTTACTAGAGATCATCCAGTTGCAATGCAAACCCTCAAATTCAAAGTTATTGATTAGGTCACGTATTATACGAAGTTTTTGTGCAAAGAGATAATCTATTTCTTTGAGATAACTTTTGGTACTATTCGCTATGAACCTGAATTTTATTGGAGACTTATGAAATTTAGGCAAGGCATAGAGATTGGCAAACCTGTAGTTATATTTCTGGGGTTGTATTTTTAGTCTTTTATGGAGTGCTTTAAATTTATTGAGAAGAATCTGAGCACTGGTAGTGATTTTTTGGTAAGTGCAGGTGTTATTTAACTCTTTATGCAGAGGGTTGTAGTAGAATTGTTGTCAAATAATAATAAAATTGTTGCTTGCTTTGTCAATCTTCGTGATGATAAAGTGATTTTGCAATTTTTGAATTAGATCCTCCAGGCATTTTTTATTGTGTAAAGAGTTGAAACAAGGTGCCTTGAACAGCAAACATTGAAATTCTTTAATAAGTGTAGCTTTCCATTCAAGAAAAGTTGTAGTGGGTAAATTGGATCTATTACTAGCTAAAATAATAAATTTATCAAGATCATTATTGAATTGTTTGAGGCAGACATGTCTATTAATACCGAAAGTAGGACGAAATTTGGTGCCAAGTTGCAAAAGGTTATGTAATTCAACATCTTCAACAATATTAAGATCTCCTGTAATAATATGTTGGTGGAAAGGATCGACATATTTTTTGTAGACAGTCAATTGGCAGTTACATTTGCTATTATCTTGTAGAACGTGGTGGTTGATAACTAGTTGACCTAAGGTTTTTTTCAAATTTAAAACAGGGTTTAATTTGGAGTGGTTGGTCAGGAAGCAAGTGCTGATATTTTTTAAAAATGCTAGGTATTTTTAACTTATCGTAAGAAGGGTGTTTGAACTGAATAGTACAAAAAAGTTTTTTGTGAAAAAAATTACTGTTCATTAGTTTAAAATTGCAGAAGTCTATAATTAGATCCTTGACTATTTTGAAGCATTGAGACGGTTGATTTACTGTTTTTATCATATATTTATATATATATCCACTCTGTTACCCGGCTCAGTGATCTCAGTTTCTTTAGTCTTATATGTTTGTAAATTGTACATTTTTTGCTTTAAAAATGATTGTATTGTGTTGTTTTTATCTTCGAGTTAAGGTTTTTATACCTTTAGTAAATCTGTATGCAATATTTTTAGAATTATCAACAATTTTAAAGTTGTCTAAGTGCCGCTAAGCCTTTTTTTAATGGCAGCCATTGATGTTTACATTTGAAACAGGAGACTAGTGGATTTGTTGCCAATCTAGAAAAACTTAGCTTCGCAACAACAAATGTAACGCATTCATTTATTATTGCCAATTAAATCATGCTTAATTCTTTCTGGAATTTTTTCGAGGAAATAAGTGTTTAAGATTTACTTTGTAATTTTTAATATAGATATTTTGAGTTTTTATGTAATTTTGCCTTCTTGCGAAGTGAGAACTGAATTAATTAAACGAGAAATACTCAATCGTCTGTGAAAAACTGTTTCTTTTTTGTTTTGTTTGCTTAATTTCTTTTATACATCATTCTAGCTTTATTATAGTATTTGAATAGAACATGTGGCAACGATTAGATAATTCTATTCTTTAAATGATATAAATTTTGTGCATTATGAGTTATAATATAAACGAAATATATAAGTTAACTGTTATATAATTATTAATACTGTTAAGTGAATCTAGCGCCAGAGTGTCGCTATGGTAAACAAATACTAAGGTGAATTTTAAAGAATGCATTTATTCTATTGTGGTTTATGTGCTGTCGGCGAAGTAGATTTAATTCAATCCAATAAGTTTAAATGAAATGCAAGCAAAATGCGTATAATTTAATATTCCATACGAGGAAGTCATGTGGTGTACACATCAGATTTTTTTAAGAGACTGACTGCATAAAACTTTCTAATAATACATGCCAATATTATGATATAAACTGTCTAATAATATTACAAATGTTATAAATCAGTATCTTAAAATAAGTTTTTTTACCTTGATTGAAACCACTCCAAAATTGGATCCCATTTTTCTTTTTGCAAGTCAGAAAAGTCAGGAGGATTTATAGATCTGTAACTAAAAGTATAGTAATAATATTTATTCATGAATTGTTATTGCAGTAACTTTTTATGCCATTGTTCTTCAAAAGAAAATATATATTAATACTTTCTTGCAGTATGTATTTGATTCCCCTAAAAAAACTGTACATTTTTATAAATTTAAGAAATCTGATGCAATTTTTTTCCCTGTTTTGGTTTTCACTTACAGCATTTATAACACTATATTTTAATATGACTTCTATAAATCAAAATACTTTATATGAAATTATTAAAGAATTAGTTAAATGATGTATTTAATTAGCAATTATTCTTTAAAAACCTTTAAATTCTTATATATAAAATATTAAATAACATTTCATGAAAGCCTATGATTTAAAGTACTTTGAAAGAAAATTATTAAAAATATTTTTAGTACTTTTTCTATGTTTAGAAATGTAGATTGCATACCCACAATTAATCATCCGTACATGTCAATAAATACTGATGACATTTTTCTTCTTTTATGAATTAAATAAAATAAAAAAAATTCATCTTTAAAATATTTATAATATCATTTTAATATTCTCAGATTCATTAAATTGCACATAGGGATTTTAAAACCGAAAAGTAATCCAAAAATCCTTTAGTACTTCATTGTATATGGCACTTCCCTAAGATAATTCACAGGTTAGTACATCACAAATAACATTATGCATGATTTTCATAAAATTTTGTTTTGCAGTAAAATCTGTTCCATGTAAAAGTATTTCTTCAAAATGCAGTTTTCTTCTTTTAATTCTGGTTTCTCAGGAGTTTCTATTTTCTATTAGTAAACTGACATCATTCTCAATATCATTAAAGTTCTTCCTGACATGTGTAAGGTTATTATAATTTTACATAACCCATTATTTTATGATTTAGATCTTTACTTTCACTTCTCCCTTCCATTTCTCTATGGAAATGCAAATTTAGTTTCACAGTATTTAAGCTGAGGTTGTTTGGATTGTAATTCAGAACATCTTTCTGTCTCTTGAGGCCATGTTTTTGCTAGCTCAAAATAACTTCACTTCAAATCAATTGTGTAGCCTTTGGCTGCTAAGTTTTAAATCCTGAAATTGACTGTAACTTTAAGTTACACTGTCACAAATGATTGGCTGATCTATCACTCATGAGACATGAATTTATGTTTCAGTTTTGATTTAATGAAAAGGTTTGCTTTAAAACCTTCTTAAGACTTTGCAGTTCTTTTCAGATGAAGCAATAATCCACTCTAAGTCTGTTAGGAGTTTGGGCTTGGTTTGCATTACCAAAGAATACCAAATTCTATATGTGTTTTGTAATTATTTGCTTGCATTCTTTATCCATTGCAGTAACTTGCTCGTCAATATGTTAAAAAGACTTTCATATTCATTGAAATATTCCACTAATTTTCTTATCTCTGATTTACTAATTGGTTTTACATTATTGGACATAATAATTTCGATTAGGACTTCTTTTATAATAGAATAATTAAGTTTTAATGTTGAACCTGTGTCTGCTCTTGATACCCATCTAGTGCCAGTTATTCATTTTATATGTAGAGATTGACTGTAACTTTAAGTTACACTGAATGTGCTATATTATATTCCATTACTGAATAGATGTCCAGAAATATAAATATAAATTTTAAACAACATCAAAATAATGTAATGAGCTAGTATAGTATTCTGAAGAACAATTTCCTATTAAACTTAAGATATAGCTAATGCATGGTACAAAGGGTGCTATATTAATATATTTTATTGCTGCTTGTTATGTTCTGTATTTGGCAGCCATACTTGATGTATTATCATAGATTTGCCCCCCACTGCAGTTTTTATATCCATTGGTAAATTTCATAACTATTCCTTCAAAGAATCAGAATCGTGACTTTCAGTATTACTAAAACCGAAAAATTCTTCTTTTGTATTTCCATTTTTGTCAACAAATCTTAAAACACAAGTTTAATTAATCTATAATCAGTCATATCGATAGTAGAGTAATAAACAACAACAACAGAGTAATAAACTGCTTTTGAACTTCAAAAATAAAATATTACCTCACTTTGCTACCCATGCAAGGACTATCTGCCAAAAGGAAGAGATGCCTTCATGGAGGAATTTGAAAGGAAAATTGATGTTTGAGTTCATATAAAAAATATTGCATGCAATTTCCATTCAATTTATATTTACACATATTTCTCATGTAAAAATTCTGATGTATGCTAAATTACTGTAAATTACTTTACTCGAAAAATATAATGAATGCACAGTAATAAAGATTTGCACATGCCAAAAAAGAAGAATATTAAATATATACGGGTATTTATACATATCCTTGTAAAAAGCAGGTATTTGCCTTTAATAAAGTACATATAATTTATTAAATTATTTACAAATGTATTTAGAAATGAAGAAATTATTCATTCATAAACTCCTTTGAATATTACTGGGAAAAAATCTAGTTATTAAATATATCTAAATTCTAATGATTATAAATATTATATAAATAACCTTAGCATTTAATTGCAAACATTAATAGAAATTCTATTGACAAATATATATATAAAACTATTTAAACAAGAGTTGTTTGTAGTGGAAAAAAATCTATTATAGGATGTTGTAAGGCGCAGTCTACGAGATGCCTACTTAAGGAAGCAATAAAGAAGAGTTTTTAGAATGTGTATTGCTAAAATTAAGGGTAAAAAATAAATAAATAAATAAAAAAAGCATTAAAATAATTATTTCCTTACATTTTCTAGGATTTAAATGGAAGTTTCCTGCCATCTGGCAAAGTAAGAATCAGATCTGCTGCTACAGCAGGAGCAATGAAAGAGCGGAAAATCACGACTCCAAGGGACCCAGATCTACCACTAACACCGAACTGCTGACAGCTGCGAATCTGAGGAACTAGTTTCTATAATCTATGCACTTTAAACAGATCATTGCAGTGAAAGATGGGGGAAGGGGGTTGCAACCATTTGCAAACAGGGGTGATCAGTTTTGCTGAGATGTGCCAGTTTATTTAATGTTTTGTTTTTTTAAATACAAGCTAGAACACAAACAAACCAAAAGTTTACATACATACATAAAGCAAACCAAAGCTTATATACATACAATATATTTGGTTTGCTTTATATACATACATAAAAAATATGTCCATTTCCAGCAAATAATAAAGCAAAGAATGCTAGTGTTTAGATTAAGAGGAATCAAATTTTTGGCATACTTCTCAACAACAGCTCTCGGTGAACTGTTAAAGAACTGCCATTCCATTTTCGCCGGAGTGCTGATCATTTGCTCAGTAAAGTGAATTGATTCTGTAGATCGTCCATCTTTAGTCATTTGGTCATTGTACCACTGTCACATGCATGATTTGCTTGACGAAACAGTTCCAAATTGTTGGATTGGTAGAGGTGGATCAATTTCATGGCCACCCCATTTTCTGGACATAACGCTACTCGACTGCTTTTTCTGAGGATACTTCAAGAACCAAGTTTATGCTGATGAGATTTGCAGCAATGAAGAATTAAATAACTGAATCACCATAGAAACGGCAACTATGACTCCACAAATGCTTAATAACATTCAGAGGGAAATCGAGAAGACTTGATATTCTCTGAGCAACTAATGACGCTCATGTTGAGATGGATTAATATAAATTTTTTTTTTAAATCCTAACTAAAATTCATTCAGTTTTTCCCCTATCTCTTGTTCTGTATTATTTTAAACATACCTTTATTCGGTGAATAAATTATGGACACCTTCTATATTTTTATTTATGTATAGGCATATATAAAAAAATATTAATATAAAATGAAGTGCCTTAACGAATCCAATTAAATGAATACAAAAACTAAGTACCAAAGAGTGTCTGCAGCAAGAAATTGTAGTGTACTTTCAACAATAGTTTCCTTTGTTTGTCGGCAAGGATTATCTAGTGCAGTATTACATAGAGCTGTCTGAAATAGAATAACAATCTGAATTAATATAAATTGTTTATAATTTAGAGAAATCATATCTAAAACTTTACACATTACATTTTTAAAAATAGTTTGACAGCATGTATGGAATGATGA
The DNA here is from genome assembly GCF_044657685.1 of Stegodyphus dumicola. Taxonomy (NCBI): domain Eukaryota; kingdom Metazoa; phylum Arthropoda; class Arachnida; order Araneae; family Eresidae; genus Stegodyphus; species Stegodyphus dumicola. Next base: position 220,889,320 of record NC_140773.1, on the reverse strand, counting down.
TACCAATTTTAGTTAGCTATCTTTAGATGACAAAAACTAGTTCTTGTTTTAAATTCTTTTAATATTATCTACAGTACCATTAATATTAGTAACATCTGCAGGTCTGACATGTTGTAATCATTTCTTTAACACCGTCTATAGTACCATTAACATTAGTACCATTTGCAGTATTGACAAAAACTGTCAATGCATCAGATGGTGTTAATACTCAAACAAATGAATTATGCTGGAGGATTTTTGTAGCTAAAGATTTTACACAACATGCAAAGTACTACATCGTCAATGCTATCATATTACCTCACAGAAGAATTGGTGGAGATTCATTAATAAAAGGGGAGATTATTTTTTGGCCATGCTGCATGACATTCGTAATGTACACAGCCCGACACAGAAAATGCAATACCAAGAAAGATTGGATGGAACGTGATGTCAAATGGTACACTGACAGAGCAAGCATACGTGATGTTATTTATAGAAAGATATATCTATACAGTGCTGAAATTTACAGGAAATCAGTAAGGTGTATGACCACTTCTTATGGCAATGCAAGCCGCAACCCTATGAGATACAGATTCAGTTAGTGCCCTGAGAGATGGAAGTCCACATGCTCTGGACATTTCTGTAAAGTTAATCCTCTGAAAACAGCTGGGGCAGAGCAGACAGATGACGACCAATTACATTCCACATGCAAATTTAGGATTAATTACTAATTACTGCTAATCTGCCAATAAACTGATATAACTAATATTTTACAAATTATTCAGTTACATAATTGCCCAAGCAATTTCAGTCTACTCCATATATAAAAAATCCTTTTCCATTTTACCATTTTCCTTCTGTGTGTTTTATATTTGACTATCAAAAATAGTATCTACAGCATACTTAAGACAAGCAGGTTTTATATGTTAACAAAGGTATTTATTAATAATTATGCACTGAGAATTTTAAAAATCTCATTATTGTATTTATCAAGAAGAGTAGCATGCAGTGTTATCTAATGAATGCTGTAATACATTATATTTACAATCAGAGTTCCCTAAATTTAGGGCAAAGAAAATAACAGTAATCAAAATAGTAAAAATAATAATTACATTACTTTTAAAATAAATCATATTAAATATGCTCATTATATATTCATTCGTATTAAATATGTGGGACATACGATTCTAGGAAATGGTGCTGGTACGGCTGTAGTGTCTGCTAATGTAGTAAGTCAAGTGACCATTAAGAGCAACTAGCATGTGGTACATTGCTCACATATATAGCTAGCAATATATGAAATAATGCATCACACTGTATGTTCATATATTCATATGTAAACCTTGAAAAACTTTCAAAAGAAAATAAAAACATGTGATTTTAAAACTGAATTGCTTAATGAAATAGTTCAGTAAATCTTCGGATTATGGTAATTTGGCGATTTTTTGGCGAAACTTTGGCGACAAACCCTGCTACAGCAACCTTTTATGCCATTTTGTTTTCACAAAGTAAAGGCAAGTTTTTTTTTTTTTTTTTTTTTAACTCAACATTTTCCCCAACAATCTGCTAGCCGAATTACGCTTATGCTAGAACTTTTATGGAACAAAAGTGCTTAATCATGACGAAGATTAGGTGCGGAATTGGGAGAGAGTGTAGAATTGCCCACTGCTTGCCGCGTTTTTAAGAATTGCATATACACGGTATCTATGTACACGTCGACCTATTTTCACTTAAAAAAACATCCCAGAATTGCACAAAAATGGCACTGCGCACACTCTTGACTTTACCCATGTACACATTGACCTATTTTCACTTAAAAAGTCAAAGAAAATTCACAAAAATCCAATTCTCCTTACTCTTGTAAAAAGCACCAAACAAATAAGTGGGCAATTCTGCACTTTAGCAGTGAAATTGTTTCTAAGTGCTTATTAGCTAAAATCCCGATTGGAATTTTCCGGAAAATGTCACATTACATGTCTCATGATCTCTCATTTCTCTGAGCCAAAATAATCTGTGATTCGAACTGTGTACTTCTCAGATTATTGCTAAAGTCCTAGTTAGTAACCTTTATCGCCTTACCAAAATGTCGCCAAACTACCTGTTACCATATTCGAAAGATTAGCTAATAGAAACAGATACCAAACAGCAAAAATAAATTATGAATTCCACCAATTTTCATATTTTAACTCTCAATGAAAGTACTGACATTTCTATCATAAAATATTTAATATTATATTTAAAATTTAGATGTCATCAGAATAACCAGTATGAAACTATTTTGGTGAAATATTTCAATTAAAATCTCATGATGCTTTTGTTTGTTTGTTTGTTTTATTGTTTCAGCAGTATAAGAATTTTATAAAGAAAATAATACTTATTTACAAAACATGTTTATGTTTATTTCTGATTAGATTCCTATTTCATTACAAAATGAAGAATTTTTCAAACTTTCAGAATTAATGGATATTGACGAAACATTTTTGGCATCTAATGATGAGTGTGAACAAAGTTTTTATTTAATGAATAATAATAAAAAAAAGAAATTGTTTTAAAGGAGATCACTTAGACATATTAATGTGAGTAAAATTGTAGTAATGGAAACAGTATAAATTTGAGTATGTCAAATGGTTACATTTTAAAGGCAAAGATTTAATTTTACACTTATGTAAACGTAATATTTATTTATTCATTGATAAATCTGAACATAATTATTATTAGAGTTAAGCTACATGTTAGTAAATAATTTTATATTTACATATATAATAATATGTTGATTTTTATAATTAATCAAACAGTTTTTGAAAATAGCTAATGTTGTTAAAATAGAATAAATTTTAAATATAAGAGTAAAAAATAAAAGCTGCACAAAATACTCTTGTGGTAAAAAAATGTTGCGTAGATCAAAATAAAGTTGCACTTTAGCAGTAAAAAATCTGATGTGGACACCACATGACTTCCTTGTATGGCCTTTTAAATGGTACACATTTTTTGCTGCATTTCATTTAAACTATTCCCTCGAATTTAATTGGAGATATACTTCTCATTCAAATTCAGTTCTCACTTCACAGCAAGGTATAAAAACTCAAAATACCTTCAATAAAAACTGAAAAATACAGGGAAATGAACATGAAATACAATTAAAACAGGTTTAAAAAAATTCTTTTTTTTTACAATTAAAATTAGAGTTTCTGCATAAAAACAAGCAATTCTTTTATAGAACAGCGAACCCTTACAGGAAATGAAAAGATGCACGATGGCTGTGCTTCAAACAGGGGGTCACACATGTCATCATGCAAAAGAAGATGAGTGGGATGGTCCAATTTGCAACAATAAATACTGTAATAATGCAGAAGAGATAACTGCTCACACCTCAACTGGAGTGGCGATTCGTATGAATTAACATACAAACTCGGTACAGGAGAAGTTCTGAAGGCTCCAGAACAAATATGCAGAGCCTAATGATGAACAGGACCTAATTTCAATAACGCTGAAGACCATGTTCATCCATATACTACTGAGCCATTATCCACTCTAAATGAATGAATGCTCTGTAAATGTGAAGCATTGCACTGCCTTCTGCACCTCAGGAGATGTTTGCCAAGACTTTTAAGATATTTAAGGTTTTGAAACACCTTTTTCTCAGGTATAGGACATGAGCAAAGAAAGTTAGCTTGTGATCAAAAATTGCCCTGAAAACTTCACTGAAAAACTTCACAGATTCAACTGGAATCAGCGATCTATAAAGATGTTAATTTAGGCTCAGAATGCAGTCTTCACTTTAAAAAAAAAATGCATGCAAACAGTTTTCTATTTCAAAAACACAAATTCTTGTCTGTCTGACCATTCCTGTATGCTACTTAGAGCAATCTGCAGCTGCCTCTCTACATATCTCATATATATTCTTTGACAGCTAATTTGTAAATCCCAGCACAGTAGAAGGAAGCTCCTTTAAAATAATATTGTTCATTTTTAAACTAAGCAGAGTAACATACAGCCTTTAGGCACAGCCTCTTTTTGTTCTAAAGTATTTGATAATACAAAGCCAATCCTGACTTGAAAAATACTTGCCTTCAAAAAGTTCTCAATGAAAATTGGCTTGTTGCTCCATGAAGCAACAAGCCAAAGAAGCTGCTTTCATGAAGATAATGATATCTTTATGCCTTATCATGAGCCTTTTTTATGCCAAAAAAGACAGAGTGGTTTCATTTTACAAACACTTTATGTATGTAATGTTTCCAAAAGCAGCATGTTATCTATAGCTGCCCTTCCTTTATGGAAACTACTCTGAAAAGGTGATATTATATGATTCTTTTTTAAGAAATAGGCTAGGCAATGATTTACTGTTTTTTCAAACAGCTTGCATAAGCAACTCGTAAGCGCAATGGGCAGATCATTTGTGATAATTTTTGGGTCTTTCCCTGGTTTAACTATGAGAATGACAACAGCTATTTTCTATGCACTGGGAAAGATATGTTCCTTCTGTACTCAAAAAGTACAGAGCAAGAAGGGCAGTCTTACAGGACAGATGTTCCGTCATTTTGTCACTAACACCATCTTCACCTGGGCTAGTCTTATGCATCTGCACCAAGGCTCTCTTTAGCTCTAGCATAGTAAAATCATTATTATAAGCTTAAAGCTGAAAGAGTTGAATGCAGTGGAATTTATTTTGGAGTATAGCCTGACAGAAAGAAATGCTGGTGGGTAATTAGTGCTACAAGAAATGATAAATGTGCTCGTAACTTCTCTACTGCTAATCACTTGAACATGTTTTTCCCAAAAGGACAGTAAGTGGTCTTTATATAGTTTACATACTTTTCTAACTCTTTCCCAAACTCTTTTGCTTGGTGTAGTGTAGAGAATGTTATTGATGATACATATGAGAACCGCAAATTCTTCTGGCTCTGACATCTTACATTTATTGCTTTTGCTCAGGCATTTTTGAAGACAGTAAGATTAGACAAAGTGATGTATCTATGAAAAATTCCTGAAGCTTTTCCCTGTTGTCTCAGCATCTCCTGATATTAGCAGTTATACCATGGTTTTGAGTACTTTGGAAGCTTCATAGATGTCATAGGTACAGAGAATGCAGCTGTCTGAATACAGTAGAAGTCCAGAAATCCGCAATGCTGGGACCAGAGGTTGTGCAGATTTTGCGGATTTCAGGACAGAAAAGATAATATTCAGATTAAAAGTGCAAAATAAATAAGGCATATTAGATACATTTAATTAAATTATTATATACATTAATACAAAAATTAATTATATGCATTACATTATTATTACATATATAAACTAATTATATTATATTGTTCATTTACATTAGGCTCCTCTATTTTTAAATCAGCATGAGTCTGCTTCTCCTTTTCTCTCAGAAGTAGTCCTGAAATAGATACCCCATCACTTCGCCGCTGCCGAACCACTCATACAAGACAGCATCAAGGTTTGCCGATTTTGCCTCATGTAAGGTCCCAATCACATTATGTTTTGGCTACTAGGGACCTTCACGTTGCAAGGGACAAATCTCAGAACCCGCACAAATCCAGGAAACACATGTAGCTAGGTTACCATTCTCACTTACTACAAAGATTTGAACACCAAACAGTAATTGATTATCACTCGAATTGGGATCAAGTGATCCTTCAGAAGCAGAATTTTCGTCTGATTGGTTGTCTCTACCCGGGGCACGAGAAATTTTCGGTGAGGTTTGAAAAAATCTCGTGTAGCCGCAACATTGCTTCCGTAGCTAGGTGGGACTTCGCTTCCAGTGGGGTTCTTTTTTCTAGGAATCCTCCCATTTAACCAGTGCTACCAGAATCTCATTTCTCAGAAAAGTCCCGTCTGGCAGGGACCGTAGCCATATGTGATAACCTCTTTAAGATTTCCGGTTTCAGATTCCGGTGTTAGAATCACTTTTGCTGTAAAATTTCAACAGCTTTTCTTTATTGTTCCATATATCATACCCAGTCTGTGTGGCAATTCTATACGATTCTGATATAAACAAAGCAGTAGCACCTGCCTCCATCTTTAGCAGAATTTCCACCTTTTTCATTACCATCAAAGCAACGTGTTTACATTTTTCAACGTTGCAAGCAGTAAAATCATAAATGCATTTCTTATCTGTCATTGTGTTGTAAAAGCGCTGAAATTTAAAATATTCTTAATTTATCCACAAAATATCCGGATTAAAAAACATTACTAAACAATCTCGTGAAATAACAAAACTCAGAAAGTACAACAATGTAAAGTGTGAATTTGAAAGAAGAGTTGGGTTAATCTTTGGATTATGGTAACTTAACGATTTTTTAGTGAAAATTTGGCAACCAACCCTGCTACAGCAACCTGCTAGTTTTTGTTTGGACGCCATTTTGTTTTCACGAAGGCAGGGTTTTTTTTTTTTTTTTTTTTTTTTTTTTACTCAACATTTTTTTCCAACAATCTGCTAATGCTAGAACTTTTATGGAACAAAAGTACTTAATCATGATGAAGATTAGGTGCGAAATTGGGACAAAGTACAGAATCGCCCACTGCTTGCCGCGTTTTTAAGAATTGCACATACACGGTATCATCCATGTACACGTCGACCTATTTTCACTTAAAAAAACATCCCAGAATTGCACAAAAATGGCACTGCGCACACTCTTGACTTTATCCATGTACACTGCTGAAGTCCTAGCTAGTAACCTTTATCGCCTTACCAAAATGTCGCCAAACTAGCTGTTACCATATTCCAAAGATTAGTCAAGAGTTGAGTAAATCATCTGCTTTTTTACTCGATCCAGACTGGAGAGAAAAAACTTTTATCATGACGCCAATAACTTGGTATTTCCATTATGACTCATTATTATTCAGTAATTATGACGTCATTATCCAGTATTTTTTCTTCGATATTTCGTACTCCATGTTGCGGTTTCGGAACCTATAAACTAAATGTTTATATTTTGAGAGGCAACACGGATTTCAGGAGTTGGTGAATTTTCAGTATTTGATTGTATCTGTAAAAGCTTTAACTGCATCATCAATAAGCACATCTATTGCCATTTCTTCGGTGAGCTCCACAAAAGATGAAAAGAGTTCTCAGTCTGCCCTATTAACACTCAATGGACAAGTCGAATCTGCTCTGCCTGTCTTGGTTTCCAAGCATTTTTTAGAAAAATTAAATAAACAAGTATGCATGGTTTAAAAGTGTAGTAATTTTATTAAATCAACATAATTTCTTATCATATTTTACAAAGTTATTTCTTAACATGTCTAGTATTTTTACTAGTGTGATATTTTGTAAAACATTCAATCTTGTGAAGTGAAACCTAAGAGACAGGACCAGATTTAGATTTGACGAAATCCTACGCTATTTGACATATGAGGCCCTTTATGAGAGATACGAGTCAATTTTTTTTATATGCGATATGGTACAATTTTTGCGGGTGGCTCCAAGAAAGTGAGGGCCCTAAGCTATAGCTTGCACAGCTTATACATAATTCCGTCACTCTTGACAGAACTTGCACACATATCTTGTTTCGCTTACAGTTTTCTGATTCCTTATTGCCTCCCATATCAGATATTTTATCTGCCAAATTTCTTCACAGATTTTCGCATCTTCCACAGAAACACTTTTGTGCTTCCCATTTCAAGGATTAAGAAATTACTTAAACATATTACCTAAAAAGCAAAACTGCACAGTAGAATCAACAGACAGATAGTACTATAACTAATAGCACTAAAAAAACACAATGTGCATAAAATGAAAAACTAACGCAGTGTACTGAAAATTCAGGCAAAAACGTCAGTCTACGTGGGCCAATCCTAGGAAGTCACAATGGAACAACATAAGTTACACGACTCATCTGTTAAACATTAAAAATATAAAACAAGGGTACCTTGTCGTGGGATTTACTCTGTTTCATGCAACAGATATAAAAATGATCACAACTGTAAGGAACATTTCCAACACTAAATGTGGAAGAAGAGATGGTGAACAGATGGCAAGATCAAGAGCATGAAATATCCTTGTAGACTCATAGATGTAGGTATCCTGTCCATTACTGAGGAGACAGAGGCAATGATCTTCAATCATTTGCTTAGTTTGACTGCCTCAAGGATTTGTATCCTTACTTCCCCAAAGTGGCCACTGAAGTCACCTATTATGATAAAAGATTGAAGCAGCTGCTCTTAGATAGGCTAAATCTTGATGAACAATGTGGTACCTTGGAGGAAGTAAATGGTAAAAACTGAAATCAAAGTCTGCGCTTTTATTTGAATTGTTAACAGATTGAAATCTTATCCCAGCCTCCCATTGAGGCTAATGTTTAAAGAAATCAAACTAGAGGGATAGTAGAGTCCTCAACTTCCACTGATGTGCTCACCCATCTGATTGCCTTTTCTAGTAAAAGAGTACCTATGAAGCTTAGCTTGTTGTATCAGCTGCAGCACAGCTTCTTGAATAGCCAAGCACATAGGATGATGCAAATCAATCATATCTGTGAGGCTAACAGGATTTTGGTGCAACAATTCCATGAAATGAGAGTGGCCATTATGTTTGATGTTTGCTCTTTCTTTTTTCTAATTTTCCCAGAAGTAGAATATTTAGGACGTCTGTAGGAACATTAGGTATTTTTGACGCCGGAGAGATGAAAAAACGCCTTCACCGGGAATCAAACCAAGGGCCTCTTGAATACACGACCAGCATGCAGATCACCACACCACAAACGCATGCCAAGGAGGCAGGAGAAATACCTTATAAACTCCCCCTTTTTAAAGGGTGACTGGGGTTTTTAGGGGACCCAATCACCAAATCCTGGGTGTGGAGAATCATCATCCACCACCCTTTTAGTTCGGGGGCCACTGTAGACACATTAGGTATTTTTGAGGCCAGAGAGATGAAAAATTAGCAACGCCTTCCCTGGGAATCAAACCTCGGACCTCTGGAATATGCGCCCAGCGTGCAGACCATCACACCACGAAGGCCTGCCAAGAAAAGGCAGGAGAAATACCTTATATGTCTAGTCCATCTTCCATGTCTATCTCAGAATCTAAACTATCTGAGCTTATTCTTCCAAAGAACCGCTACTTGGATTTCTGAGATGTTTTTAATTCTTAATTTTCTTTATTATTTGCAGTTTGGCTATCCTTTGTTTCTTTATTATATGGAATTTTAACTATAAAAAGTACTGATTTCTGCGCTTTGTTTTGAACTGGCTGTTTATTTGATATGCCTGCTATCATTTGTGTGCCTGCTGATTTAAAAGATTTTAATGCATTGCATAATTTTTTTCATGGCTGCATACCTGCTACTAATTTTCTTGCTTTTGCATGATATATTTTTAGTTACTTTTATTGTCTGCACCTCCTTTACTGATTTTCATTTATGGCATTATTGAGAGAAGGCTGTGGTACTTCTCTTTGAATTTTGCCCTTAGTGGATCAGCATTGCAATTATCAGTGCCATGACCTTCTGCAGAGCAACGTGTACATGTGATTTTGCCACAACAGGACATTTTACAGTAGTGATGGCACTGAAAGTATTGCAAAGGGTTTGGTCTTAGGGCAGTAGAAGTACCTGGCCTTAATGCTCTTTGGCAGATCAGGCGAACTAAAGGTCAAGATTACATGCTTTATATTTATCAACTGACCCATTTTGTGTATCTCGATCCACATAGCACAGCAGACATTTTGGTCAGGTAATTCAGACACAATTTCCTCTTCTGATTCTCATTCTAATGCAGATGACATCAATCTCTCAGACTGCACCTTGGCAATAATTGTTTTATGCTTGGACACATTTATGTTGACTTTTCCAAAGTTTTTTAATCCCAGCAAGGTTACTGAGGCAGTTTCATCAAGGAGGTCTCCAGATCACAATTGCTTGATATTCTTTTGGTTTTTCAGTTGATGACTGAATATATTTTCGTATTAGGAAAGGATAAATAAAGTTATTTAAGTTTTTAAGTCCATTGTAATTGTAATAATTGTATAATTGTAATAATACATTGTAATTGATTGTATAATTTTAATAACAAGAAAATTGTGTATTATAATAGCAAGAAAATTGTGTATTACAAGAAATACATTGTATCATGTATTACAAGAAAATACAGTGGACAACTTTCAGCATTACAATTTACAGCTGTTTTCAGTTTCTTAACTTGAAACATTTTCAATATTTGCTTGAGTTTTAGAATCCATATTTAAAAGGAATAAAAAATTCAAACCCTGCAGCCCCACTCACTGTGGAGTCTAACAACTGGATGCAGATTCCTGTCAGGAATAACTGGATTTATATGCAATCTGAAGCCCCATAAGCTTTCTCATAAGTAGGAACTTTTGAAATCACCAAACTACAGACCCTAGGACCAATGAACTGACAATACCTGGGGCAGCTAATTGCTTGCCATTCTAGTCTGAAGCAGAGGACGAAGCAGTGTGTTGGGGACAGCACCTTGCCCCTCAACTACTAGTATCTTCCTTTCCAGCCTTACAGTCACAAAGCACGGCAAACACATAGGCGGCTTTCTCTCGAAGATAGGAACAAAGGGATAACACAGCATCTCAGTACAAGCCCCAACATCCAAAAAGGAAAATTACAAATTGCATTAGACACACTCTCACATGCATCTTTACATAATCCTTAAAAGATACAGAGTAAAATATAAGATTTTCTTAGATTAATACATTTTGAACTGGCTTTCTATTTGATATGCCTGCTGATTAAAAAGATTTTAATGCATTGGCATAAGATAATTTTTCGTGGCTGTATATCTGCTATCAATTTTCTTGCTTCTGCATGATACATTTTTAGTTACCTTTAATGTCTGTACCTCCTTTACTGATTTTCATTTATGGCATTATTGAGAGAAGGCTGTGGTGCTCCCCTTTGAATTTTGCACTTAGTGGATTGGCATTGCAATTATCAGTGCCATGACCTTCTGCAGAGCAATGTGCCCATGTGATTTTGCCACAACAGGACATTTTACAGTAGTGATGGCACTGAAAGTATCACAAAGCGTTTGGTCTTAGAGTAGTACAAGTTACTTAATTTGAGAATAAATATCAGTTGCCACCAGAATACATCAGTTGAAGCATAACATATGTTGAATTCCATGTTCATAACTTTTTAAATGGCCATGGCCAGATTCAGAAGCGGTAATCTCTGATGCATTGGGGGGGGGGGGAAGGACCTTCCCCTTGTGTGCCTGTTCCCTCCCTCTCACCTACTGGATTGCATAGGCATCTCCCTGAGACAGCTGTCAGCCAAGCAGGATGACGTCAGTGATTTACTTGTGTGGCAAGGTCTCTTGGACTTGGTGTAGGCTTTCCTGCCCCAAGGGGATTAGCAACAACAACATAACTTTTTGACAGACTTGCGTTTCGCTATTTTCCATAATGAGACTTGTAATTTGTTATTCTTTAATTAGATGTAAGAATTTAAATTTGAAAAAAGGTGAGCTTTTTATTAATTTAAACTTTATTTTATCAATTATTACTGGTACATATATAACTTCTTAATTTTGAATAATAAGAAATAATAAAAATTATACTGAATTATTTTATTTAACAATTAACTCTTCTAAAATACTCACAATATGCATATTATGCTGCTGTAAAGTATCTTGCTGTATATCCCACTCTGTGGCAACTGCTACAGCTAAAGCTTCATTAGGTAGATGTAACGAATTTCCAAGAGGTGTTTTAAGTTTATATTTGTCAAGACAAATTTCAAATCCTCCTTAAACATAAAAAATAAATAAGAACAAAAAATCTAAAAATTTTTATAATTAATGAAGAATACTACTAAGATAACAAATTAGTTTTATTTACCATTTGACTCACAAACATGAGCCTTTTTGTAAAATCTTTTCCTTGGTGCTATAATTGAAATACAAAACAGAGATTAATTTCAAAATATATATTACATCAGATAAAAATATAAAAACCAAAATTCTAACTTAAATTTGCAGTAGTCCCTTAACTTTCTATTTTAACTTCCAGTTTATGTCCTAAAAATAATAAATGCTTAGAATAAACCTTTCCAAGCTGCATCATTTCAAAATTAATTGTTACCATATGATTCTTAGATAACACTAATGATGCAGAAACTTGCATAAGGTTTCAGCTAATAATGATTTCAAATTTGAGAACTAAAAATTAACCAGTCAAAATAAAACTAAATCATTCTGAATGGGAATTTTATCTTGTACACACTGAGCATATCTTTCTCTGCTTCTCCACCTAGTTAAATTGTTGTTACCACTTTCCTTATTGCAACATCTAGAAATGTAAAATTTATTCAAAAATGAAAAGACATTGGTACTTGGCATCAATTTATTAGTGATGCATCAAAAATGTCTGTAAACGAAAATAAAGAAATATTAGATTAGACTGTGACTGCACTGACTGTCACTGCTAATAATTATGCCATCAACATTCAAATTATTTCATACCTTAATTAAATATGATTATAAAAATAAGTCACATTAGTAACAACAAAAACTCAAGCTCTCATATTAATGTATTCTTTATTCTAAAAAATAATAACATGAAATTTGCAAAAAAGGAAATTATAATTTTCTGGATATAAAAAACCTAATAATAATCTTTAAGATTATTAATATCAAATAAAATTGGGTTAATCTTTGAATTATGGTAACTTGGCGATTTTTTGGCAAAAATCGACAACCAACCCTGCTACAGCAACCTGCTAGTTTTTGTTTAGACGCCATTTTGATTTTACGAAGTAAAGACATGGTTGTTTTTTTTTTTTTAAACCTCAACATTTTTTTTCCAACAATCTGCTAGCTGAATTACGCTTATGCTAGAACTTTTATGGAACAAAAGTGCTTAATCATGACGAAGATTAGGTGCGAAATTGGGAGAAAGTGCAGAATCGCCCACTGCTTGCCGCGTTTTTAAGAATTGCACATACTCGGTATCATCCATGTACATGTCGACCTATTTTCACTTAAAAAAAATATCCCAGAATTGCACAAAATGGCATTGCGCACACTCTTGACTTTATCCATGTACACTGCTAAAGTCATAGCTAGTAATCTTTATCGCCTTACCAAAATGTCGCCAAACTACCTGTTACCATATTCCAAAGATTAGCCTACAATTGCTTAATAATAATTGTTCCCCCTTTATAACTGTTTAATTCATCTTTATTAAACTTAGAACAACAAAACTCATTTTCATCATAGTATATAAAAAGAATAATAATATAGCCATTAACGGTACTTTTCCATTTCACTGGCGCAGGTGATAAAATTATCAAAGATGATACTACCAATGCCAAATGGAATATCCTCACTGGTAACCTTTTATTGCCTCATTTTCAAAACAAGGCACTGCCATTTCTTATTAATTACACCTTTTACCTAATAAGTCAAAAATGGATTAAAAAAAACCAATGAAAATTTGGAAATTGCCCAGAACAGAGGATAATCTGTCAGGTTCTTTCAAGCAATACGCATTTTGCCTAAAACTGCTACTTGTGATAATAACCATGAAATGAAATTGTGGCTCTAGTGTAGAACTAGTAAGTGCGAGAAATTTTGTTCAGTTTTGGTGATGAAACCTCATTTCTGGTTATCATGATAGTTTTAACTTAATTTAACTTCCTGATTTTTTTTTTTAAAGTGAAAATAAATCAATGTATACATGGATAGCGAGTTTGTGCAATTCTTTGGCTTTGTATAGCAGCCATCTTGAAATTGTGCCTTGCTGAAGACAATCTACTGGTCAAAAACAAATAATAATAATAATAATAATAATAAAAAACAAGGGGCACCCAATAGCAAACTTTTACTGAAATTGTATTTCAGAGATGAAATTCAGTGACACTGCAACCTTTCAACTTGTCGCAATAAGTGAAGTATCTAGAAAGGCACATGGTTCGAGTCATCGATACCGAGTTTCTTGAAGTATATAAGGTTTATTTATGGTTACAGCGAAGAATTAACTTCATTTAAATGGTGTGAAAAGCACTTAAAAATCAGTCATGGAACAATTGTGGACTGGAATATTCACATGCGCAAGGTTTGTGTGGATCCTTTGTTTAATGGCTACAGTGGAAAACAGAAGGACCCGGTTCTTCCTTTTTGTAATCTCAGTGCATTCCTCATCAAACCAATGATTATGTTTGCTTTCCCAATATTCCTGTAATGTATTCTCAGATGCTTCAACAATAATTTTCTTTGGATTTTGTCAAGCATTCTCAGCTGTTGGGGTTTATCACTTGTCGACAATTTATTCTGTAGTTCTGTACTATACTTCCCAATTATCTGTTTCCTTCAGTTGTTCAATATCAAGCTTTTTAGATTTTTGTTCTTTTCTTTTATTGTAAGATCTGTTGATCTTATAATGCAATTTCAAAATAATTAGAAAGTGGTCAGAACCCACATTAGGACCTCTGAATGTGCGTCCATCTATAAGACTACTTCTGTGTCTTAGGTCTATCGGTAAGTGATCTATTTGACTTTGAGTTTTTCCATCTCCAGGTGGCTTTACGCATATTTTTATGCTTGAATACTGTACTCCCAATCATCATATTTGGAGGGATGGCAAAGTTCATAAATCTAATACCATTCTCATTTGACTCCCTGTGTGGACTGTGGCTTCCCACAAACACACAGTATTATATAGCAAGAAAAAATTATAAAATGAAAAAAAAAAAAAAAAAAAAAAAAACTATTACTGAGAAGACAAAGAATCTATTTTCATATCATTCAATTCAACGAAATAAGTTCAGCAAAACTGTGCTTTAAAAATCATCATGTTAAGTCTTTTTGAAATCTCCTTTTTTTTTATCTACAGCTTTTCTTAAATTTACAAGTAATGCACACTGTTATAATTCTTTTTAAATGTTTAATAATTAAAACATTTTCAGTACTTTTTAATAAAAATTAGGAAAATCTCAAATGTGGTGATGCAAGATGCGGAATTTCAGGCACAGATTCTAGATGCACAACCTACTAAAACCAGGCGTTTTTTTGCATAGCCTTGCAATTTTCAGATTTCCTTTTGTATAGCAGCCATTTAACAATTTCAGAGGCATTTTTGTATATTTTAAGTTGGTTATTTTTCATATTTCTCCTCTGCTTTTGTAAAAGATGAATTTTTTACATTTTAATTTGATTTTTTAACATTGTTTTTCTTCTCTTTGGTAAGTTCACTTATTTGTATATTGTTTTAATCATTTAAATTTTCTGTTTACATTTCACACTTTAAACTTAACAAACACACAAGGGGTTTCTTCTTCAAAAGCATTTTATCAGCATGGTGCTTCTGCTGTATCTCTTCCGAATTTAATACGTTTTATATGGAAATTTATTACACGTTAATTATGTAACGTGGTTGATTAACTAAGATAATCGTGTTTGCTGGGTAAGATGGGTCATTCTCAGGGAAAGGAATACTTGCTGCAAAATTCCACATAAAATTATGAAATCATATCATTTAGTTGCTAGAAACTAAGACTAAAAGAACGACCAGTTGAAAGGAGCTTCAACTTTGTCACAGTTCGTAGGCCTTTATGGAACCGGATTGCAGGGGGGGGGGGAAATGCAAAACAGAAATCTGAAAACATCTTGGGCAACATATACCATAACAAATTTCTAACATTTTCTGTTTCATAATTAAATTTCCCAGAATGCATTTATTTACATTATTATTGACTACTGCTCAGCTTTTTGCATATTTTACCATAAAAAATCAGAACAAATATTAATTTCTGTATGTTACCTGCAAAATTCCTACTAAGTAAATGAAAAGAGAATTTTCTTTGGTTAAAGAAAAATCTGTCAAATCTACTTCGTACAATTATTGACATAATTAAAATAAAATTTAAACAACGAAATAGAAAGTGTTGAAAGTAACTATATTCGCATTACTTGAAACAGAGACACATAGATAACTGAGCATGAGTAAAAAGACTGAACCAAAGTTAGTATACTAAACATAAATTCGAACTCACGAATTGCCACGTCTTTCTGCACAAAAGGCGATGTTGGAATGAAAATTTTTCTTCAAAAATTAACGTAAGTTTATGCCTTTATATGTTATTTTGACATTTTTAGTTATTTGTTTGATTATTAAGAGTGGCGGAAAATTCAGAGAACCACCCCGAGCACTGACCTGCCCAGAGCGAAACGATGGAAGAAAAATATTTCTAAAACTTCGGGCCACTGGGCTCTTAAATATTTAGAACATTCACATTTCTAAAGCTATATCTAAAGCTCTAGAGATTAACATTTCTAGAGCTTTAGATGCCTTGCGCTATACATTACGTCATTTTCATGGAAGCCTTAAGCTGCCTGAAGACTCGTTCCTTCTCAGTAAAGTCAAATGGATCCAATCTCGTAGTAGTTGAGGATCACAGAATGGTTTGCTTTTTAAAGGCTGTAGACGATACCGGTTTTTTTTAAACGGGTTTTTTTTTACTGGTTTTTTTTGTTCGCGCATCCTGTGACCGCAGTCTCCTGGATCTACAATTTTTGCAGGTGGAGGAAAATGAAACAGTTATGAAATTAGTAAGCAATTTTTCGATGAGAACTCAGGCTTATGTTGAAAGAATTGGCAGGCATTTGTCAACAAACCACCTTAACGCCTACATTATATAGATACAAGATATATTCCTTTTTGTGAAAAAAACCCTACTGGGAAAATAACATGGAAAAAAAAATGAGAGAAAAGCAGACATCACTTCTCCCAATCAGTTATTGTATACCGTATCGTATGCTGTATTAAGTTAGAATTCTAACCTCCTAGGTATAGCTAAACTGAATAATTTTTAACTCTGAAGGAAATTCATAATTAAATAAGATTTTATTTATTCGAGTTTTGTAGCTTCAGAAGAGGCTTTTAAAAGTAAAAAAAAATTTTTTTTGGAATGCTTGTATTCAGAAACTAGTGAATCCGGTTTCGCTTTTCTTTTCATCCTCGAAGTCAAAAGACGCCGTGGTGTGGCGCTCTTGGGGAGTTTCTGCTTTCCATAAAATAATCATAAAAGCTTCTGCTTGCGACTGCAACCGGCTAACGTCGAATTGGTGAGCTAAACAGATGTCATGTGAAATTGTGAACATAGTAATGATGTTTCCCCGCTCTTGTCGGATTAGCTGATGAAAAATTCGGATCCGATCTTATTGGTGTCGCTTAGTTGGAAATATTTTTGCTTTCCTTATAGTTTCAATTCTTGATAGTACTCTATTAAGCCCAAATTGTTTATACTTACTATAGAACCATCTAAAAATGGCGGACGCCGGATTGTATTATGATACGAACGATCCCGAATTAAAGTACCTAGTTGTCGATCGAAATCTTATCAACGATCCCACTGCTCAAGCAGAATGGACCGCGAAAAAGTTAGTTTGGATACCGCATGAAGTACATGGATTTGTTGCAGCTAGTGTCAAAAGGGAGAAACCTGATGAACTGGAAGTTGAAATCGTAGAAACTAATAAGAGGTGTGTCGTTGCTAAAGATGATGTTCAAAAAATGAATCCTCCACGGTTTGCCAAAGTGGAAGATATGGCTGAATTGACTTGCTTAAATGAAGCATCGGTATTACACAACTTAAAGGACCGTTACTTTTCTGGTCTTATTTATGTAAGTCTTTATACATATTTACATAGCATTTACTGATCTGACATTCACATGTTATAGCATTTGTTTATCTATTACATATTTTTCATTTTATGGTGTTCTAATATAAATAAGTATTTATTTTGCCAGTTACATATTCTTCAACTTGCATTCATAAAAGATTTGAGTTTGGCACGAAATATTCTACTTTAGTATCACTGAAATATGCCAAAGTGAAAATAGATATTTCGCATATAGAAGTAATCTTTTAAAGGCGTTATTTGAATTGTTGTGATTGAGGTCTCTGTTATGGATAAAAAATTCAGAACTTGAAGAGGGCCGTAGGGAAGTGTTTAAATTTGTCCATGTACACATCAATCTATTTTTATTTTTTAAAAAATCAGGAGGCTAAAGCAAAGTTACACTATCATGGTAACCAGAAATACGATTTCATCGCCAAAATTTTACAAAAAATTGTCACTAATTGAAGGGGCACCCAATTCTACACGAGAGCCTGCTATTTTCTCATAAATTACAAAAATTTGCACGAAAATTCAGGAAAATTTTGTGAATCTTTAAACTCGGTAAAAAGCACATATGTGAAATTACCTGATCGCGAAAAAGTATATACCCTTTCCAAGGATGAACATTTCCACGTATAAAATAAATAAAATATCCTAAAACTTTTACCTCTTAAATTATCTATTATATTATAAACATCACCAACAAATTTATACCGCAAACATTAAAAATAGTTACAAATACTTAGTGTCAAATATTTAAATTATTTCCGTACATGTTTACTTCAACTGAAACGTATACAAAATTGCTACAAACATAAAATTCACAAAATAACTATCATTTAATTAAAATATCACGAAACCATGTACACGTCGACTTATTTTTGCTTATAAAAACATCCCAGAATTGCACAAAAATGGCATTGCGCACACTCTTCACTATATCCATGTACACTTTTTTTTTTGTCATAAATTAGAAAAATTTCACGAAAATGCATGAAAATTTTGTGAATCTTTAAATCCGGTAAAAAGAACATATATGAAATTACCTGATCTCGAAAAAGTATATACCCTTTCCAAGGATGAACATTTCCACGTATAAAATAAATAAAATATCCAAAAACTTTTAACTCTAAATTATCTATTATATTATAAACGTCACCAACGAATTTATACCCCAAACATTAAAAAGGGTTACAAATACTTAGTGTCAAATATTTAAATTATTTCCATGCACGTTTACTTCAACTGAAACGTATACCAAATTGCTACAAACATAAAATTCACAAAATAACTATCATTTAATTAAAATATAACTAAACCATGTACACGTCGACTTATTTTTACTTAAAAAAAAAATCCCAGAATTGCACAAAAATGGCATTGCGCACACTCTTCACTATATCCATGTACACTGCTTTTTTCTCATAAATTAGAAAAATTTCACGAAAATGCATGAAAATACTCGACGTATACTACTCAAATGTACTCCAAAATACTACAAACATATAACTCACAAAATCACGATCATTAAATTAAAATATAATTAAATTAAAAAACACTACTTAAAATATAAATAAGCACATACATTAAATTAATGAAAATTAGATTACAATCCTAATTACTTTAAACTAAATCATTGCTAATAACAATTTTCCAATAATACCATATTAATTTATTTACCCCTTACATTTAGAACAATGCATAAAAATAATATCCTCAAATGTTAAAAAATACTAACTTACATAATCTTCTTCAGAATCTTCATTACGTGGCACGCATACTTCCCTACAGAAAGAGTTCCAATCGGCTGCAGTACTACTGCTAATTTCTAAATCTGAAATCCAGTAGTCAACTGGCAGTCTATTCACCCAGTAATAAGAAATTAATAAAATTTCACCCATACTCAAACTACTTTCACCAAACCACGTACCCTTCCTTACACTACGTTTCACAAAATGTCCATTTTCACCAGATTTCTTGTACCGCCATTCAAACTTATCTGTAATATCCTTCCTTTCACACAATCTCATTTCATTCCCACATTTTGGACATTCATGCTTATCTGCAATTAAACCTACACTCATACACCATTCAACCAATTCTTTTGAATAATCAGATAAACGCATTAAAAATTTAGAATTCACTTTAGATAGCGCCATGCAATCCGAAAATTAATCAACACTATTTCACACAACACACAATGAAGCTTAATACAAAATAATATAGTACTACAGATATTTTTCCAAATTTTACCCCCTTTTCCGATTAAAGAACTGTAATTCGTCCATTAATGTCACATGACATCTCATGATCTCTCATTTCCCTCACACAAAATAATGCGTAATCGGAACTGAGTACTTCTCACATTATTACCAAAGTCCTAGGTAGTAACCTTTATAGCCTCCAAAATGTCGCCAAACTACCTGTTACCATATTCCAAAGATCAGCCAAAAATTGGATTTTTGTCAATTTTCTTTGACTTTTTAAGTGAAAATAGGTCAATGTGTACATGGATAAAGTCAAGGGAGTGCGCAATGCCATTTTTGTGCAATTCTTTAATGTTTTTTGAAGTGAAAAAAGGTCAATGTGTACATGGATACCGAGTATGTGCAATTCTTAAAAACGCGCCAAGCAGTGGGCGATTCTGCACTTTCACCGAATCACTGATTATGTGGTGATGTTCTAAAATTACGAATTTTTCTTGCACATCTTATTGTCTGTCTAGCCAAGAAATAGCCATTCTGATAAGACATGTATACTGGCTCATGAGCATACGGCTCAGTCGGTATACAGGTCTTAGAGTTAACTTTTATTATGGAGATTTTTTAATACTTAGTGTTTATATTAACTTAAATTTTCAGCTGCTATATTTTTTTTTCTTTTATCTTTTTTAACTAATTAAAAGTCTTCCTTGCTTATGATCTTTTGTAAAATGACCACTTATAAATTCATGCAATAAATAAGTAATGTAAAATTTATAGTATTGTCATGGAAAAGTTGAAGTTATAATCAGTACTATTTAATTTTTTTTTAATGCTCACTATAATAGAAACTGTGGGTAGAGTAGACTTTAAGGTACCCTTTGTATTATGGCGAAGTTGTTTGATTTACTGCCAAGTTGTTGTTTCATTTATGGTAGCCTGAGTAGTTCAATATTATGGAAACCCTATTGTGATGTAATCGGGTGCATGATTCTGGGAAATTGCGAATCATGGGATGTGTTGTAAGCGTTTTTGTGGTGTGTGTTGGTTTGATTCTTTAGACGGTAGAATGGCCGAGTGTAGTAAGATTAATTTGAAGTTTCTGTACGATTTGGAGCGAAAGGGAAAATAGCTTTAATTGACTGGTGTGTAAATGAAGGTTTACTTAGTAGCCATTATAAGTGTCCTGTATGTAGGAAAGATATGCGTCTAGTCGAACGTAAAAACTGTTTAGATGGATTTGAATGGGTTTGTAGGAAGAAAGGTTCAGATGGTCACTGTGTGAAGCATTCGATCAGAAAGAGTACCTGGTTTGAAAAAAAATCATTTGAGTATGATTGATATTTTGATTTTTACATGGATCTGGGTGTACGAAGCGAATTCGAAAATCGTGGTAAGTGAATTTCCTTTTGGTAGTGCTTAAATGTATAACATGTTTTTCCTTTTTTATGTTATTTTATTGTTTGGTTTAAAATGTATTTTATTGAGATTATGTATTTTTGTTTGCCTCTATTGTAGAATTTGGTGCTCTTTTGACTTTGTAAGTGAAAATATTTCGATGTGTACATGGACAAAGTAAAGGGAGTGTGCAATGCAAGTTTGTGCAATTCTGGGATTTTTTTTTTAAAGTGAAAATAGGTCGACGTGTACATGGATAAAGTTAAAAGAGTGCGCAGTGCCATTTTTGTGCAATTCGGGGATTTTTTTTAAAGTGAAAATAGGTCGACGTGTACATGGATAAAGTCAAAGGACAGCGCAATGCCATTTTTGTGAAATTCGGGGTTTTTTTTTAAGTAAAAATAAGTCGATGTGTACATGGATACCGAGTTTGCAATTGTTTGTCTGGTAAAAGTTTACAATCGGGTGCCCCTTGTTTCTTGGCGATTCTTTTTTGACGCCAAGATCGGTGCCAGGAAGGCACAATTTCAAGATGGCCGCTACACAAAACCAAAATAAGAAGTTAAAGAATTGCACAAAGTCTGTCAGAAAAAAAAAAAAAAAAAAAAAAGTCAAAACAAATAATAATCACTGCTAATCCTCAAAGTAATCACCATTGACATTCAGTGCCATTTGTCAACGAGTGGCTAGCTGTGCATTGCCATCGCGGTAAAACTTTGGAGTCTTAGACGCAAAGAAGTACGTGAGGGTCTTTTCAAGGTCTGGCTGGTTGTTGAAGAATTTCTCTCGAAGATAGTTGTTCAGAGAATGGAAAAGGTGGTAGTTTGTTGGTGCGAGGTGCGGGGAGTATAGTGGGTGAGGTAGTGTCTCCCAGCACAGTCGTTGCATGTTGTCCCTGGCCTCCCGTCTACATGTTTTCACATTGTCGTGGAGGAGGAGTACATCCTTACAACTGACCAATGCTGGCTTTTTTTGTATCAGTACCTGATGCGCACTTTCCAACTGCTGTGAGTAGAGGCCTGCTATGATGGTTTGGCCCACTGGCAGGACCTTATAGCACACCACTTGGCAACTAGTCTGCCAGATACAGAGTATTATCTTGCGTAGGTAGAGAGAAAGAAGGTCTCGCAGTGTGAGGTACAGGGTCCCGTGGTGATAACCAATGTCTGGAATGCCTGGGTGTGTCATACTTAACCCATTTTTCATCGCTGTTGAGTACTCGAACAAATTTGTATGCATTGTGGTGCCAAGTAATGGCAAACGGGCAGCGATATGCAGTTGCTTGTTTGTATCGGACAGTGAGTGGGGTACCCACTTGTTCAGCTTATGTGCCTTTCCTATGCGGTGCAAATGGAGTCTGATCGTATTATCAGATACCTGGAAGTATCCAGCAAGCTCACCAAATGTTTAGCTACTGTCACTGTATAGCTGCTCTCAGGGTCTCATCTTCCATCGCTTGTGGCCGACCGCTGTGTATTGCATCACTAAGAGACATATCCCCTGACCTGAATTTCTGGAACCATTGCCTAGCGGTTTGTTCATTAAGGCATCATCACCAAAAGCCTGACAAATTTGGCACCTTGATTTTGCTGCTTACAGGCAGGCTCACTTTATAATAGCAAACAACTCAGAACAAACAATCAGTTGCTGTGTAAGTTATGTTTGAAGTACCGATGCAACATGCTTTTATACTCTTGATCAATGTCCAGACTCCCATTCTAACCACTTCATTGCCAGGTTTGGTGACTATTTTTATGTTGGGGTTCACTCTTTCAATCTCATATCAGAAATGGGAAGAACTTTTTTAATTACCTTGTACTTAAATATTTTTTCTTAAACTTTAATTAGTACTATACTTATAAATAAACAGTTTATTATCTTTAAAATCTGATAATAATTTGATAGCATAATTTTTTTATGTTATTCGAAATTACAGCTGTGTATGTAACTTTTGAAAAGAAATGTATATCTTACTTCATAATATTTTTCTAGTAGTTGCAGTAACAGTATGTGTATTGAGGAAAAGGTATTTAGGTTTTCTAGCTTCATAATATGAAGGTACTGTGTTGTTTTCATTCAGATGAGCAATAACATCTATACATGTAATGTTATTATTTGAAATTAACCTGTTATGTATAATTTTAGGACTTTACGGTAATTTCTTGCTTCTGTTTCCTCACCAGAATGCAAATTAGTTAGTATTTAAACTGATGTTTTTGGATTATAAGACAGTTTATTTCTGTATTTCACAGGCACGTTGTGTTAGTTCCTGCTAGCTCATATGAGTTTGTAATTATTCGATTTAGCATTATCATTGCTGACTTTTGAATTTGTTGTACTGATAAGTTATTGTACCAGTCTAGGTGTAAATTTAATTGTTTTGTCTTTGACTGCTAGGCACGTTTTAAATCGAAATTTACTGTTCCTTTAGTTGTGTTACCACGAGGTGTGGTTAATATTATTAGCACAAAACTGTGCATTCATGTTCTAAATTCTGTTTAATGAAAAAGGTTATTAAAGCCTTTTCATGTCGTGCAGTTGTTCTAGAGACCGTGATAATTCGCTTCATGTCTGATGGGATTAATAATTCCTGATTAAGATAACCCTATATATACTTTATTATTACGCACAGTTTGTATCGCACTTAAATGAATAAATACACTGTCAGACATTTTTCCACAGGAATTTCCAGAATTTCTTAATATTCTGACTAAGAATTTGAAAACTGATGTGCATCAATTTGGTTTAGGATTTTATTTGAAGTCACTATGTATTGACAACCAATATGTGTCTTTTATTTTTTATATTATCACATATTTTCTGACATTTTCGTTACATGAATCTGTCAGCTTAATGACTTTACAAATTTTCAAGACTGTTTAATTTTTTTTTTTTTTTTTTTTAGTTACCAAAATCATTTTAAAAATTATGTGGCATGATCATTTCTAATTATTGTTTTAACTGCCTATCTGCAGAATATTACCAGCTTATTTTTTTTACTTATTTCTGAATGTGTAGATTCATGTATATGTTTTTTTTCGGAAAAAAATGAAGAGTTAAGGTTGGAAGATTTTCCTGGTAATGGGGTTATTATATCTAGCTATGCGTGACCCTATAAGAAATATTTCCGAGGAATGAGTTTCTCTCATCACTACTTTGAATGGGAGTATTCTAGCGGAAACATTCTCGCATGACGATGTGTTGCGGGTATGTTCCTGGGACATCTTACAAGACCAGGGAAAATGTTTTACCTGTAGCTCTCTCTCACATATGATTTTGCCAAAGAACTGGTTTTCTCACAAGTCAACCAATCAGATATCGAGGAAGCAAAGATTTGCGGAAATACTTTTTTCGATGAGCAGCCGCATGTTGCCAACTGGTCTGATAGCAGTTTAAGAGATCAGTTTTTCCAATTTGATTAAGCTCTAAGTATTAAAAAAATGCTTATTGTTATTGCACGGATACTTACAAAACTACAATATCTACCTATTACAGTTTGTTTTAGTTAAAGTTTTATTTACTCTCTACCAATTTATTACGTGGAGAGTTTCTTCAAGTATAAGTTAAAACATTATTAAAATACTTAGGCATCTAAATTTACTTTGACTGCATAATTTTTTAATGATTTCTTCCCAAAATCGAGTGTTTATTAAATAACGAACAAAAATTCACTCCTCTATAAAAATACTCTTTATTAGGTGAAAACAGTTCTTCCCCCTTTTTTTTTCCATATCAAAATGCTCTAGATTGCCATTTCATTTTATGTTAGTTCTGAAGTAATTAAAATTTATTGTATTTTTCTCTAAATTATTGGAAAATACTTCGAGGTAGATGCTGCTTTGTTGGGGGGTGCAAAATATTATATCCATAAATAACTATTTCTTACAGACCAGGAGCCTATCGAAGTATTTAAAATTTTTAAAGTAGAGCTAGAATAAGTGGGAAGATCAGATATTTAAGAGGCAGTCTTGATGTAAGTTAATATAATTTTGTAGCTGCATGAAATTATCGATTTTGTGAAATTTTCTGTTAAAATCATGAAAAAGTGTAAGGACTCTAAGAAGGTGTTGACACAACGTCGATAAAAATCAATTTGAGGCAATCTAAAACTCTGTAATGGACCTACTCTGATATGCACCCTCAATTCGCCAAACATTTTTGGCGAGAAACTTGATGCTGCCATATTATTATCTAAATTTTTTGTCTATATTTCGAACTTTCAGCCTAAAATGTCTCCAAAAACACGGTTTTCGCAAATGCAAAAACTACGTTTTGAACACACAATTTAAGCTAAAAATCTGAAACAAAAAATTTAGATAGCAAAAAAGTAAAGTTTCTAACTGAAAATATTTGCCAAGAATCCATGTACACAGCGATATGTTTTAACTTAAAAAAAAAATCTACGAATGGCACAATCTAGGCAATAAACGAATCTACGAACTATGCACATCTCGCTTTAATAAATTAACTTAACAATAAATTTCAAAGAATACCATGCACACAGCATCCTGTTTAAACTTAAAAAAAACATCTACGAATTGCACAATTTAGGCAACGAACGAATCTATGAACTATGCAAACCTCGCTTTAATAAATTAACAAAACAACAATAAATTTCAAAGAATACCATATACACAGCATTCTGTTTCAACTTTAAAAAAAATCTAATTGCACAATCTAGACACTAGCACTAATTCAACAAAATAAACAAAATTCCAAACAAATTAAAAAAAACAATAACAGAAATTCATACTAAAAAATCAATGAACATAACATTCTACAAAATAAGAATAAGAATAAAATAAAACGCACTTACCATGAATTAATGCTTTTTCGAAGAGCAGAAATACCAATTTCATACCGCCTTTAATATGCCACCACGTAATCGCTATCTAGAAAATTCATACTATGGTTCACAAATAATCACAAATCCCTATTTCTGTCATGCACAGCCACTAAAAATAATCTCCCTGACCCTCTTTCCACACCTCCAAATACCCACTGTCCCTCAACAGGATGGCCACAATATTTCCTTTTGCCAAACTTCAATTCAACAACTTCCACCATTTTATCTTCTTTTCCCCCTATCTTCTGAGACACAGATGCGAACCAATGAACCAAACGAGCATGACGCAAACCAACGAGCTCCAGCGAAAGATTTCTCAACGTCAACAGGGTTGCCATACAACACGCAATCGCACCAAAAACCAGCGCAGAACACATATCGCCACATTTGGTGAAATTAGGCCGTATATCAGAGTTGTACCTCTGCAATTTCTTAATCTTGGAAGTAATGATTTTGATGCCTTCTAAATGATCATATGAATTCGTGGTTTGAAAATATGACCAATTGCGTAACGTAGTATTGGCAAGAAAATGGCTCAAAAACTCTATTTCTACCGTTATTTTTAAATTCAAATGTAAGCATAAATAAAGATTTATAGGTATATAATGTCTATTGTTGTAAAATTTGTTTTAATATGTAAATTATGTATTCTGTCACTTTAAAGAGAAGTGAATCATTTGCTATTGTTCTGGCTAAAAGTTTAAAATGTTAAACATAATAAACATTTTTCCTCTTTAGAAGAATGGTAAACATAATGAACATGTTTCCTCTTTAGAAGACGTTCTTTGTATGCGCACCACAATGTCGTTCAGTTTCTTTAACATATGGTTGGACTCTTTTCAGGAAGTCTGTAATCTGGGATAGATTACGTGATTACCCTTTGGAGTCATCTTCTTCTTTGAATTCTCTCTCTGTAGATATGGCATCATTTCTCATATTCACTGTTTCGGTGGTTGTGTTGATCCTTTCCCTGGCAAGCTGTTGAACGCGACTGCACACACGGTACAGCTTAGAGGAAAAAGATGTGTCTAGCAGTTGTCCGAGGAGCAGGTCATATGGTAGACTAAAATCACAGTCAAAAATCAGTTGTGATAGAGAAAACCCTGTGTTCTCATGAACACCATTCCTGTAGACTAGCAGGAATAATTGCAGCTTTTGGTTATAGTCCTGCTGGCACTGGGATACAAATAAAGATGGTCTAAGATTGTTCAATTGAATCTTACCATGCCTTCCGACCACAGATGTAACAGTGTTTTTTTAGTCTTCTCCATTTCAGGAATTCTACAAAGCCCTTTAAATGTGGAATATTGGAAGTTTGTTCCATGTTTAGAATGAATAAGAAGAGGCATTCCAAATCCACTCCACTAGGACTTCTGCAATGGTTGAAGTTTCTTGCCATTTATTAAAGTAGTTCATGGTAACTAAGTTGTAATTATTACCCTTAGTTGTACGAGGTCAAGGCCATAGAATCTCCAAAACAATCTTCTTGAATGGCCTCCCAGATTATAGCGCTGTAATTTTTCTGTTGTACATATTTAGGGATCGTTTCGAATTCTGCATGCATCGCATGATTTGCACCACTTTCCTACATCTGCTTTGGTTTTGTCCAAAAACAAACATTCATGAACTAACTTCGTAGCAGGTCTTCATTGCACCAAAATGACCTCCAGTAGGGTTACTGTGAGCTCTGACAGAATAGTAGGCACTTGAGATCTCAGTAAGATAGCTACTATTTGAAACTCTTTCCATCATCTGCATCCCATTTGCAATAGAGAACTTTAGCTGGAGGGTGAAGAGAATTCCTCAAAGCCATTACTGAATGGTGCCATTTCTTGCCAGCTGACTTTCTGGTTCATTGTTTTCATTAACTCAAATAATGGCCTCAATTCAGGATCTTCCATTTGGGTCTTTTTCAGTACTTTGCTGTTTCAGAGATGAGCGTGTGAAGCTAAAGAATTTGTATTAATTTGACATTGGGGACTTCAAAGCCATATTTTTAACTCGTCTTTCGGATAGTTTTTTCACTTTTCTGCACAAGGTCTTGAAAGCGCATCATCATTCCTATGTGAAATTCCTCTGCGATGTCGAATTTGTATGTCATATTCCTGTAACTCTGTAGCAATTTGACCTTCCAGATGTTTGAAACTAAGCAGCCAACTTAATGATGCATGGTCGGTGAGCAGCAGGAATTTCCGGCCGTAGAGAGATTGTGGTTGAAAATATCTACTGCCTGCCTTCATGATGGCTAACATCTTTTTCTCTGATTGTACAGTAATTCTTTCTGGTTTATAGAGACGTTTCCTAAAGTTAGGCAATGATGAATTCCTGGCCATTAATTTCTTGTAAAAGAACAATTCTAATTCCTTCATTACTTTTGTCTGTATTGAGAATTAAGTCTTATTTGGGTTGAGGATAATTCAATACGGGAGAGGAAGTCAGAGCGTTCAGGGTTTTAAATCCTTCTTCACACTTATGAGTCCACATGAACTTTCGCTTTATTTCTGTTAAGTGGTGCAAAGGCCTTGCGATTTGAGAGAGACCTTTGATGAATCTTCGATAGTAAGTGCAGAGGTCGAGAAACCTTCTGAACTGATGAATGTCTTGCAGCCGACGCCATTCACAAGCATCTTTTTTTTTTTTCTTTTTTTTTTTCAAGATCTGTTCCTACACCTTCACCAGAGAAAATATTGTAGTGTGCATATTTGGACAAAAAGATTTTTTTGTTAATTTATGTACATACATTCATATACAGCCACAGTAGTAAAATGAATAGGAAGTATGTCATCCTTTAGCAGAAATGACCTCTAAAATGCACTTAGAAATTGATTCACATAATCTTGTGCATATATGTTTTACTTCTTTAATGTGGAACCACATTTTTATACCTTTTGTAATCACGAGCTATTTTGTTGTACAATCCATTTTGCTAAAATGTTCCTTGAGAATATGCCTCTAGTTTTCGATTGGATGTTAGTCTGGTGAATTTCCAGGCCAATCTAGCACAATAATTTTATTTTCAACAGGAACCTTCTGACAGATTTTGTATTGTTGCATAGAACCAAGTCATGTTGAAATGTCTTTGCAAATGTTTTCAAGAATGACACAGTCATACTTTTGTCTGTATTGAGAATTAATTAAGTCTTATTTGGGTTGAGGATAAGTCAATACGGGAGAGGAAGTCAGAGCATTCAGGGTTTTAAATCCTTCTTCACACTTATGAGTCCACATGAACTTTCGTTTTATTTCTGTTAAGTGGCGCAAAGGCCTTGCGATTTGAGAGAGACCTTTGACGAATCTTCGATAGTAAGAGCAGAGGTCGAGAAACCTTCTGAACTGATGAATGTCTTGCAGCCGATGCCATTCTTGAGCATCTTTTAATTTTTCAAGATCTGTTCCTACACCTTCACCAGAGAAAATATTGTAGTATGCATATTTGGACAAAAAGATATTTTTGTTAATTTATATACATACATTCATATACAGCCACAGTAGTAAAATGAATAGGAAGTATGTCATCCTTTAGCAGAAATGACCTCTAAAATCCACTTAGAAATTTATTCACATCACATGACACAGTCATACTTTTAAAATTTCTGTATTTTTGATGAATTCATCATTGTCAATAGGAACTAAACTTCCATTGTCATCCATCAGTGAAAAAAAGTGGAAAACCCCCCAAACATTTGTTTTTGAGGGTATTTTACTGTTTGTTGAATGTGTTTAGGTGTTATTGATTCACTCTTGCTTTGTCTAGCAATGTTCAGTGTATAACCATGAACAAATAAATAAATCTCATTGCTGAAAATGAGATCTTTCCAGCCATTTATGGAACAGAATTTTATTTTTTGGCCCACAATAATCGTTTTTTCTTCATTTACAGTGTCAAAAGTTGTTTTTTAATTGGCTTTTTCATTCTGAACAGCAGTGAGAAGTCTAGGCCGCTCATTTGAAGGAGGAATATCAATTTTAAATAGACATCCGATCTCTTTTTAAGATCATTGTTAGTTTTTGTTGGATTAAAATAATGCTATTTCGGTGTAGGAATCGATCAGATTTTGAAGTTGTTTTCTTTTTTCTTTCATATTTGCCCTTTTTTTCTGAAAAAAATGATCTAGTTTCATTGTGTCCCCTCAGAATTCGAGAAACTTCCGATTTTCCAACACCAGCCGTGAAAGCAGTATTTCTTACAGTCATGAGTATGTGACTGTTAAATGAGATAATCTTTGCTCTCTTTCCATTTTTTATTCATAATTTTAGCAGTCCTACTTGCACTAGCTGGAAGGCAACAAAAAAATTCTGTGAAAAAATTGTTGTGTCCCAATGAATTTGCACACTATGGTGTAACCAGTATAGCTGATTTCTCGACGAAACAATTTACGTTTTGAAGGACAGCTCCAAAGTAGCTTCTCTGGTATTTTTCGGATATTTTCCAAATGTTCTTCAAAAGTATGTCCAACCAATAGTAATGTTTTAGATACACAAGAGATGCTTTGTATGAGAGGCCTTTCAGAACTATCTCCATAAAAGCCTCAGATTTCGCTGGAGCATTGCACAATCCATACAAACTGCCAGCGTCCTTGACTGGAAGTAAATGCAGGTTTCTCAACATCTTGAGAGTCTATTACCACTTGCAGTAGCCAGTGTTCAAATTCAAAGTGGAAAACCATTTGTTTCCTGCTATGTGTAAGGTGTTGTTGATTGTAGGCAGAGGGTGTCTTTCTTCATGTTATTGAAATGTCTGTAATCATGGAGCGGTCTTTGTTTTGAATTAAGACGCTAGGTGATGCTCAAGGATGGCTCTTGTGCATCTACTTTAGAAGTTTCTCAACTTCCTCTTGTTCTGCGAATGGACGATGCCAAAGATGTTTCTAAGTAAATGGTTTCCAGTTTCGATCAAATGTTATGTCGCATTCTTGCGACTATTGTCATTAGTTGGGGTGGAGAAGACATCTTTAAATTCTTCTGTTAAATGACTTACAGCTGGAATCTGTTTAGCATTTCTTTTCAATTAAATCTTTTAATGCAAGTGGATTTGATTGACAGAATTTCGCATGGTACTTGTCACAGGAGAATATCAGGCAATTTCCTCATCTTTTGTGAAAATACAAGGCTTGCCATGTTGGCATTTCTGACCAGCACATTTTCTTTTGCTGTCCATGATGGCATCCACAGTTAAAAGTTCTTTCGAACATTTCGTTTCCTTCGGAAAATCAGTAATTTGCAAGCACAGCTTCTTGTGAGTTTTTACTGCACTGCTAATGATGCGTCCTTGTCTTGGAGAAGTGGTAATATTATTGTGAGCAATTATTGTGCAGCAGGCCATTTCATTCCATCTACTCCAAACATCAGTACTTCATTAGAGGTGCACATCTTGACATCTAAACAAAATCCATTCTTCTTCAGAACGTCCAGTCCAATGATGCATGGACTGGTTATATCAGCCACATGGACCATGTGCTTGTCCATTTACTGTTTGTATACTTAAGAAGCAAATTGATAACACGCAGTCATTTTTCCATGCACTGGCATTTTCCTCTCCATTTACTGTTTGTAGATTCAAAGAGTCGTATGCAGTATGTGACAGTTCAGTTGCCGAGCTACATCAGCTTGCTGGATGTTGACATTAGCTCTAGTGTCTGCTATCATATGGAATGAAAAGCGTTGATTTCATTGTAGTTTTCCAGCTATTCTTTCAACATATTTTTCATCTTTTGAACTGGTGGCAATTGACACTGTTTTTGTAGATGTTCTCCTAACAGTTCCAACATTTCACCTTCCTTTTGTCATTACTGCATTTCGTCTTCAATGCTTCCATTGCTTACGCTCTTTTTGTGAGATCTGTCATTGCTTTCAGCATTGTCTCTTCTGCCAGTCTCCACTTTCATGGCATAGATGAATGCACTCTTAAGATCTTCTGTATCTGTTATTCGGAGTGCTTACATTATTTTAGGATCCTTGATAGTATCCACAAAATACTGGAGAATGAATGTGTCTTTGATTTCTTTGCCACAATCCCAAAAAGGGGCCCACCAGCGGCCGAGCGGTAAAGTCGCTGAACACTGGTTCGGTCCGAGGTTCGAATCCCGCAAACAGGCTGGCTGCATGGATGTTTTCGTGGTTTTCCCCATGTGTAACGTGTATAGGAGCCAGTTTCCCTTAGAAAGTCCTCCACGAAAGGCATCCCTCCTCTTAGGCAGATAGCCCTAGTGTGCTTTGCCATAATTAAATACACCAATCCCAAAAAGCTAGCTCTGTTAACTTTTCGATATCGATTGCTAGTTCTTAAATAGTCTCTCATGCTTTCTGCTGTTAAGCTGCAGTGGGGGCTAATCCTTGAAGTGGATTTGATTGACAGAATTTCGCATGGTACTCCAGTTTCTCCAAACTGCAATTCTGGTGCATTAATTCAAACATCAATATCCAAACTTTTTTTCGGGTGAAGAGTCTGTAAGATGTCTGCTGCTTCTCCTTGTAAATAGGCTGCCAGATTTAATGCTTTAGTGATAGAGTACCACTGATTTGTTTGAGATGTCATTTGAAATTGTGTTTTGTACAGATTCGAGGATTACTTCCTGTTATATGGCGAGAGCTTAATTGTGAGGTGAGATAACTGAATCAGAATATTATTCTAAGCAGGAAAAGCCGAAACGTTCAAAGCAGACTGAGCTGGTACATTGTTTATACAAGGTTCATACAATCCTTAAGAGTCCTTAAATTTTTTGGAATCGATTTTTAGTCCTTAAAAGTTCTTAATTTTGGCCAAAATCAGTAGAAGGTCTTTAATTTTAATCATCTGAAATTTCTGTCTGTTTTTAGGACTGCCATTTTAAGTGTGACATTTTGGAGTAATATTTTTAGCGATTCACTGATGTATATGGTGATCTTTTGAATGGGTTCATGTATTATAATTTGTTTCTATTTCTAATATAAATGATGGGATACTCGATTTTTTAAGCAAGAAGTGAAACAGCATTTCGAAATTCATTTTTTGTGATAAAGAGCTCTTAAACAATTTTTGCTTTTGGGAATGTGAATTCTTTTATTAAATGGTTCTAAATTTGGTGACTTGTCAACTTTTTGGCGATTTTAAGATCAGTTTCTATAGAAAATTTTTAATTCCGAAATCTGAGAATTTTACGACGATTTACTTTAAAACATCATAACTCATAGATTTTGTTGTTTGGTGTGTCACTAAATTCTAAAAATTCTGCAACACCATCTCTGTAACCGCCCTTTACTATATATATTTCATATTTCTTTTGAATTCTATATTACTAAAGAAATTAAATTAGTCACTTTTTCTTTACATTCTAAATGCATTTAGTGTTTTTTAGAAAAACAGAAATCCTTAATTAATTCCAAAAATTCTAAAATGAAAAGGAAACATGCTGAAGAAAGATACTAAATACATAAAGAAAATTATTCTTCAAAGATATGTGCGGTTATTATTATGTAAATTACCCAATTGTTTATGATTTCAGCCTTTACTATAATTTTCCATTTCTGTTTCCTCATATGATAGAGTTACTGAGCCAGATTCACCCCGAGAAAACAGCAAATAATGTATAGTTATTATATTTATAAAAATTTGAATTCCACCAAATATCGAGATCAGATGCATAAGACTCAGGTGCCTCAAAAGCTTAAGGACACTTTACAAAAATATTTTCTTGATCATCGTTGAGAAAATGTCAGCTCATCTGTAGTTATCTGGTTTTATTTCAAAGCAAAAAAACATGAAAAGTCAGCAATGCCCTCGCCGGGACTTGAATTCCAGATGTTCCGACTGCTAGCTGACAGGCTTTCCAATTACATCATGAAGGTATATGGTAAGGAAGGAGAAAAATCCCTTACATATGTAAAGATAGAATAACAGACAATGTGACTAAAAATTGAAATTCCTTTGCTTTAAAAAGATAAAAATCTGCAAAGAAAAATCTTTAATTGCAAAAACACTAAAATCAAAAGTAAAAATTTTAAGTATAGAAAAAGTAGCTATTGTCATTGATCGCAGATTAATCGACTTATTAAGAGGAATAAACCAATCTACTATCAGCAACTAAATTAAGCGAGAGTGTTTCGTCTTACTTCGAAGTAAGCATAATTTTTTTTTTTTTTCTTTCTAGATACAAATCATAATACTCAATCAAATTAAAGAACAAAAGAATTCTGTTAAACAAAATAAATAGCAAATAATCTATAAAATTGATATCCTTTAGATCATAATTGTTCTTTATTTCATAAATTATGGTTTCATATTTTTAATTTTATAATTTCTGCATGCCATCTTACCAGATTTAAACTGATGATGTATAATCCGGAAAAAACGATAATCCGGAATCACCGAAGTCCCGACGAGTCCGGATTAAAGACTTTTGATTGTAATGAAATTTAAAGAAAAATGAATGTAGTAGAAGAAGGATTCGATCAACCTCAGTGCCACTTCGTCAGGAGAAGGAACATTGAAATCTATTCCAGAAAAATCCTTGCTTTTTGTTATCAAGAATTAGCCAATGAATCATTCCAGTGTATTTTAATTATAATATAATAGTTCACCTGAAAATTCTTGGGCCTTTCCAAAGCAAGGAAAATTCTAATTAGAGTTTTGTACCTTAAATAAAAAGAATTCTGTTTAAAGAATTGACAACGTAAATAAAATACTAAAATATTTCAGTGATAAATTCAAATCAAAATTTTGCCTTTAAAAATTTAAAACGTAAGTGAAATTATAAAACTTTAAATTTTCTTTTATATTTATAGGATTATTTGAAATTTATTACTTATGAATTTAAATTTTTTGCTCTTTGTGAAAAATTAGTTCTAAATTTCTTACTTTATGTCTTTACTGATAGAGCGCGAAAGGCATGATTATATTTTGCTTTTAAAAAACTGTTTTGGAATTATATATATATATATATAAATACACTCACTCTGTTACTCGGCTCCGTGAGCTGAGGTTTTTTTTTTTTTTTTTTAAATTCTTATCTGTTGTTAAAATTTACCATTACAAATTATTAAATTTACCTTTAAAATTATTAAATTATGTTGTTCTTCTTATCTTTCGGTTTTTTCCGGTTTAAGTGAGCTGCTGCATTTTTAGTGTCTTTTTGCCGAGTGGGACTAAAAGTAAACTTTCAGTTTTGTGCACCGAAAAATGTGCCTTCTAGCCCGATGGCCGAATTGCTTGTTTTTGCGCAGAAATTCTTAATTTGAATTGTAATTTTTTTTTTTTAAATTGCTCTAACTGTATTTTAAGTTTTATATTTTTCTATAGTTTTCAATTTTTATTCAAGCTATTTTGAGGCTTTATGTATTTTTGCCTCATCGCGAAGTGAAAACTGAATTAGTTGAATAAGAAATATATCTCTAATGAAATTTGAGGAAATAATTTTAAATGAAATGCAGGAAAAAATGCGCATAATTCAATTTTCCAAAATTAAACTTTCATAGGGAAATCATGTGGTGTACACATCAGATTTTTTTATAAATGACACAATAATTGCTTTATAACAGAATTAACATTCCGAATTTTAAAAAAATAAAATGTGTCTGTTTTTCATTTGAATAATTCGCTGTAGTTATTAAAGAAATTGGTGTTTCAGTAATCTGCGAATGTTAATTACTTTAATAAATGAATTTCAAAGCGTCCGCGATAGTTCCACGAAAGCAAGTTTGAGTAATCACGAGACGCGCACATAATTAAATATAAGTTTTGTGTCACAAAATTCATAATTAGTGATTTTAAAAAAAGTATTTTGAAGAGCCGAATGAAAGTAAGCATCTAAATATATAAAAGGAAGAGTCTGTCTGTATGTGTGTGTGTGTGTGTCTTTCGTTCGTGCTGCGCGTTAATACACCCAGGGCTACGAAATTTGATACATAGGGGTGCATTTAGACATGAATTCGAATGTATTTTTTTTATTTTATGTTTTTTTGATGAAATCGCATCAAATTGGTAATTTTATGTCATTATATCTGCAACAATGGCACGCAGCCATTGTTACTGATATATCACTTTTTCGATTGTTACTGATTCAGCACTGTTGCCATTTGGAAAAATGAGAGCGATAATTCTGTAGAGTTTTTTAATTTAATGTTTCTCTTGGATACTGGACGTTTGTCGAGAGAAGGCAACGGGAAGTTAGTTAATTTATTTATTAGGATAATTAATATTTGTATTAAAGGATATTGCGTATTTCATTGTAATTTTTTTTATATACAATACATTTTTATTGAATTTTTTTTATAAAGTTGTTCTGCAGAGTAAAATTCTGAGCAGTTTTAAATTTATTGTTTGGTGTTTGTTCCCTTTAGGCATTTTTCGAGTCCATTTAAAAGCCAGTCGAAAACTGGCCGCGTAGCGGCTAGTTCATAATATAATTTCGCAGAAATCTTTTATAATTAATTTTTATACCTTTTAATGTCATTCAGATATTAGGTATCTGTTTTGGGATAGAGTTAATGAGAGTTAAGCATAAAGGTTTTTTAACATGCTTAAGATTTCCAGGAGTTGCAACCTGATTTGCCAGCTTGTGTTAAAACTAGTTTATGTAGGGGTGCTATTTGGCAATGATTTCTCTTTGTGTAAGTGGGACGCTGGCACGGATAGCAGGGTGCATATATTTATCTCTCGTTAGTTAATGCAAAATAAACAGTCCGTTTATTGGCCTGTTTCAGCATTAGTAAAAGCAAGCATTTTTTATTCCGCAGTACTGTAATATCTAAGATTATAACACGTATGATAATGTGTATCTCAGCTGAGCGGGAGCCTTGAAATAGAAGTAGCGCTAACCTAGTTTATCATTTACGACTTTTTGTTTGTGTATATGTGTAATAACAAATTACCCAGATTTATATACACGGTATTATATTATTATGAACTACGCATGTTTCTTTACCGAAGCAAGAATGTTGCTCTAAGACGGCGAATTAGCATTTTTAAAATGCACATACTCATTTCTATGAAATTAGCAGTTTTTTTTTTTTTTTTAAGTTTAAAAAAAGTAGTATTGTAAAATATGGTTTAATAAAATATATATTGGAGTGATAATTTTTATCTGAAGATCTAAAACATTACGTTTTAATTGGCGATTTTTATTAAAATTGTTTTCAGTACAGGTATGTATTTCTAAGTGCATCACATTCAATTGTACGTCTGATAACAAGAATGGAGTGATTGACAGAATTTGAGGTTTATCGCGAATTGAATCATATCTTATTATGTCTGAAGTTTCATGTTTTGCATTTTTACCGATTTGAAATATTGGATAATCACTGAAAGACGACATGAAAACTAAAAGAAATCAAATTTCACCGTAGTATTAGTTTGTAATACACTGCTGAAAGATATTTACTCTTACCATCATGCCATTTTTTACAGGTTTACCTCACCCTTTGCGGATAGCGTGAACTTGGAAGTTTATTGACAGTGCACTTCCATATTATTTCACGACATATTGCGCTGACAAATAGCATGATTTAAAATAAGGCGACTGGATTTCTTTTGATTATTCATAAAAACGGTGATTGCGTTTGGTGTTGGACTAAAAATGGAAAACCAAGAATGTGGAAATGATAGTGTTACTTTTTACTTACTTGTACAAGGTAGTAAATCGCGAAACATTTCGGGTATCGCATTTCAACGAAAATATTCATTTGGACGATGTTTTTGCGTGACATCTATGTACGGACAGAATAAAGGACTGTTTTAGCCAAAACGGATTGTGAAGTGGATTGAAAATGGATTCAGAAGAGGTTCTTTTCATGACGTATGCATGTATCTCGCACAACTCAAAATGAGTAGCCTCAGAAAGGTCAAATTTTGTATACAGGTCTACTGTCAGGTTGTCCGGAAAATAATGCAAGTTTTTGCAATTTTTTATCTTTCCTGTACATTTTTAGCAACAAAAATATTTTGAATTACATTGGTTTATATATCATTTTGAAGCTCTATTTTCGCTCTATATTTTTATAATAATCATTTTGTTCCAAAATTATTTTCAAAAATATTTACTAGGTGCTTTTGTTTAAATGTCAAAACGGGATTTTCCGCAAATTTACTTTTATGAGTACAAGCTAGGCCACAGCGCAGCACAAACTGCTCGAAATATCAACGAAGTATGGGTGAGAAAAGGGTTAATGAATCTACAGTTCAACGGTGATACCAAAAGTTTCGTCGTGGAGAATTTGACTTGGAAGATCAAGAGCATTGTGGACGCTCTTCAGCTGTTGATGACGATGATTTGAAGACTTTACGATGATTTGACGACTTGACGAGATGATTTGACGACTTTAGTTGAAACAAACCCGTGCATAACTGTTCGAGAGCTTGGCATAAGCAAAACAACGATTTCTGATAATTTGAATCGTATAGGAAAGCCAAAGAAGCTCGATAAGTGAGTGCCTCACAAATTGAGATAAAATAATAATAATAATAATAATAATAATAATTAAAAAAAAAAAAAAAAAAAAAAAACGCTGATTTGAAGTGTCGTCTGCTCTTCTCCGCAACAAAAACGACCTTTTTCTTCATCGAATTGTTACCTGCGATGAAAAGTGTATTCTCTCCAACAACTGGCGATATTCAACTCAGTGGTTGCACCGCGGTCCGACACCACAACACTTTCCAAAGCCAAATTTGCAGCAAAAGAAAATTATGGTGACTGTTTGGTGGTCTAAGGCCGGTCTTGTCCACCACAGCTTCCTATATCAGGGCGAAGCGATTACAGCAAATAAGTACTGTCAGCAAATCAACGAAATGCACCGAAAATTACAACGCATGTGTTCGGCATTGGTCAACAGAAAGCGGCAAGTTCTCCATTACGATGCTCTGCCGCACGTCGTGCAACTGACCCAACAGAAAATTGGACGAATTGGGATACCAGATTCTCCCTCTTCCCCCATATTCGCCTGATCTCTCGTCGACCGATTACCACTTTTTCAAACATCTGGATAACATTCTGCAGAAGAAAGGCTTCAGAAAACAAGACGAGGTCAAAAACGCCTTTGACAACTTTATCGTATCCAGAACTCCAGAATTTTATTCTACCGTCATAAATAAACTTAGATCTTGTTGGAAAAAATACATTCATTCGTCTGGTGCTTATTTTGATTAATAAAATTGTTTTTGAGTTGAGTTATGATACTTTAAAGATATAGGTTAAAAACCTGCATTGTTTTCCGGACAGCATAATATAACACGTAGATATGCACCTCGCTTTTTAGTTGCAATCGGCCTCACCAAAACATATATATATACACCTCTGTTAGCCGGCTTGGTGAGCGAAGTTTTTTTTATTCTTATATGTTGGTAAATTGTGCATTGTTTGCTTTAAAAGTGATAGAATTATGTTGTGCTTACCTTTCGGTTGAAGTTTTTATGCCTTTAGCTAATCTGCATGCAGTAGTTGTAGAATTATCAACAATTTAAAAGTTGTTTAAGTGCTACTAAGCCTAACGACGCCGCCATTTTTTTACATTTGAAACTTAGTAGCAAAGTCAATTTCTGCAGTAACTTTAGTGTGTCTTTTTGCCGAGTGGGGCCAAACGTTTTGTGCACCGAAAAAACTGTCTTTCTGCCTAAATTCAATTTGAGAAACATATCTCTAATGAAATTCGGGGAAATAAGTTTAAATTAAATGCAGCAAAAAATATGTATAATTTAATAGGCCGTGCAAGGAAGTCGTGGTGTCCACATAAGATTTTTTTTTTCCAGTGTTATGTTAGAGAATAAGTACAGGTTTTCGTATCTCTATGTACTTACTTATATTATATAAGAGCTCTGGAAGGCTATTGCGAAGTAGAAGGATGCCTTCTTGGAGTTTTTTTTTAGTGGAAACTGTCTGATATTCACGTAAAACATGGTGAAAGCCATGTAAAATCCCAAATCGCTAGCAGTTCTCTTTGATTTGAACAGGATCGAACTATTAGTTTTAGCAAAACTTGACTACTGGTGGTTTTTTTTTTTTTTTTTTTATGTAAATAAAAGCTAAAGCTAATATTTTTTCACCAATTTGCTGCAAATTTTTGTTTAGATATATATTGTATAATATCGCATAATAGTATTTTGTCTGTATGGCAGTTTTTGGTGTTGCATCGGCCGGATTATTCTTTATGGATCCATAGCTTTTATCAGCACTAAGAAAATGTAATGAATCTTCTCCTCTCTCATTACATTTTCTGTATTTGATTTTCCATCAAGTATAAATAATTAATATTTTCGTAATTGATGCATGTAAAATTTATCCATATGCGTAATCAGTATAAGAGTATTATCATTAGTAAGAGAGAATAACAGTCGGTTTTCATTCAGATTCGAAATGTAGTGTTAACATCCTTTGTTTAAACTGCATGCATTGCTTAAATGTGTTTTTGAAATGCGATACGCGTTCGAGACGTGGTGAAAAAGAATCGTGACCTCTGAAATTGTGTTTCCGCCAACGCATTTAGTTGTCTTAGGAGTAGGATTTCTCTTGGACTCATTTCGTTTAAAACACAATCAGTAACTGACTACACCTTCTGGATAACAGCTGTCTCGCATTTTACATTGGATGTGACAAGTAAGATCCGGAAGAGAAGATTCCAGTCATAATTCCATTTCAATCAATTTACAGAATCCAAGAATACATTTTAAAAATAGAAATTAATGTGCGAAGAATTACAGTGACTTTTTCCCCTCCCTTTGCCGTCAGTCATTTGCATGGTTTAATTGGAAATTTAGTTCGATAATGCTTAGTTGTATTTTCTGCAGTGTTTTTCTTTATACTTATTTTTTATTTCTCAAATTTATATTTTTCTTTACTCCCTGGCTAAAATTATGAGACTCTTTCTTACGGTCATTTTCTTTCCCCCTGTTTTCTTTCGATGCACAGTCACTATTTATCAAAACATGCATAAACAACAATAAAACTAATGCTAAGGAAATATTCAAATTCGTATTCTTTTTATCTGAAATGTAAAGGCTGGTTCTTGCAAAAAACTTCTGTTAGTTAAATTATGTAATTAGAACCTACTGGCGGCTATATTAATTTTCAATCTGTTGTGCATTTCAAATAATTCGCATATAATGAATTATCAAGTCAACCTTCATTCATGCTCATTTCACGAAGCAAAACGCGCTAAACGGAAATAAAATGAAAAAGAAAAACATTTAGGGGACTCGGATCATCTGTCGCAGCTGTCTTTACCATAGTTGCGAGGCAAAAGCCGAGAGGGACAAAATGGCGCTGAAGTACCTATTCTAAATTATTAATAGATTGCAGCGCTTGCGTTATCTTGAATGGAAGTGTGAACTTCTGATGGAGTTTTGTTGTGTTAATACTACCTTGTGTTTTAGTTTGAAATCCTTCTTGTATAATAAGATTATCTGCTGAATATGCAGGATATTAAAGAAGTATAATGAAAGTAATATCCGAGATGTAGTTGATTGATCCAGTGTTCGTATTCACATGAAGAAACGCAGAATATTTGAATTAACAACATTACCAGTAATCGGAATATCATATACAAGGTTAAATTCGTATTTTTAACTGATTACGTATTGAAAGCATCCATTTAGTTCTTCCTGTGAGGTTTGTAGAAAATGATCCAAGCATTTGCAAATAGTTAGTTACGCAGTTAAAAAAAAATTAAAACTAGGTTTTTCTGCTCCTTTGAGTGTATAATGTGGATTTATTTTAGATTACTCTTCAATGAATCAATTACTAGTGCGGAACAATGCATCAGTGACGGAAGAGCTTTTTTATGATGGTTGAAAACGAAAATATTGACCAATAATAAAGAGTTAAGGTTAAATAAAATAAGTTATAACTGGATAAATGTATTATAATATAAAATATGTAATTAATATAATATATTCAGTAACATCTGTTAAAGAATAGTGTGTGTTTTGGGTAGATAGCTAATTTATAACAAGTCAACCAAACTTATTTTTCTTTCTTTGAATAAATAAAGCAAAATATGCTTATTTAATAAGATACTTTGTAGCAGTTAGATACTTTGTAGTTCAATTTCATATGTCCATTAATCGAGAAAGAAACCACTAAAACATCCATGCCGTCGTCAGTTCGTTCTCGTAGTAGTAAAACCGAGAAAATACCAGTTGCTAAAAGCAATCCACATAGCTTCTACTACAGTGTAGATCACGTGTAGTACTGATGTCTAATTTCAAAGAAAAGAAAGTAATGACCATGCGCAGAAAAGTGTGATACACACAAAAAATTTAAAAGATAAGAAATATTTAAAATAAAAAAAAAGAAAGAAAATCTGAATTCTGAGAAATATACATATATGCATACTGGTGCTGTTAATCAGAATTTTTATTTTGGTCCATATTTCGCTCTTTTTTGTGTCCGATGCACTTTTCATATTGTTACCACTAAATAGTTTTAATATTTATCGACATCTCGAATGATCCATTTTTAAATTTAAATCACTTTTCAAAGCAGCAGCTACAAATGAAAAAAATCTTTGTATGTATAGTGTATAACTTATCAAAAAACTATCAACATACCTAAATCGAGATCTTGATCTCATGTAACAACAGCATTTGTAACACTTGCAGAACTTCATTGAAAATAAATATAATATTTAAATAAATATCTCTCTATATAAAACTGTGTGTTTGTTTGTCTTTTATACAAATCTACAGTTTAATTCCGATCTTTACGAAGGTTGCCACACTCAACCAGAGGAAGGTCACTGTTTACATAAGATTTCTCAACAACTAGCCGGGGCTGTATTCTTTATAAATATATTTTACGCTAATTTAACGAACTTTTGATTAAAAACTCGGCGATTTGAAAGCGTTACATTGCCGCTCGACAAAGCGGTAAGAGATATGTGTTTCAAATTTAATCAGAAAACTCGGCGATATTAAAACAATTGTGTTGCCACTCGGGAAAA
Source organism: Stegodyphus dumicola (assembly GCF_044657685.1). Lineage (NCBI taxonomy): Eukaryota > Metazoa > Arthropoda > Arachnida > Araneae > Eresidae > Stegodyphus > Stegodyphus dumicola. The sequence goes on along the minus strand of NC_140773.1, from coordinate 220,846,400 downwards.
TGCAGTTATATTAATTTATCTCGAATTTAATAAACTCAGCTATTTAAGAAAAATGTGCTGCCACTGCCCAAATCAAAATATTTTAAAGAGTGTTTTTGTTCAGCAAAGCGTAAAATATTTAATTTTCTAAGTATTAACATGCGTGTTATTGCATCACACGCAGTTTCTTTGCTTTTTGAAAGTGAATTTGTAATGATCGTCACAAAGCATTACTTTCGGTATGAAATCATGCATGCGACCAAAACAAAAATTGATTTCTCGATCTACACCTCAAGCACGAGAAAAAGATGGCGGGGGGAATCACTAGCTTCAGAAACAAATGAGCAACGGGAAGTAATATGAGAAACGTTCGCGTACGCACTGCTTTACGCAAGCCCGTTTGTCTGGAACAAACAACGGAAAGCAAGACTGCAAACGTTCGAGTACGCACTGCTTAATTCAAACACTGCACGCTGATTTAAATCTTGCCGTATTAAATTAAAATGCATATTATGATACAGCCTTTCGTAAAATCCTAGTATATGGCACTGCCTAGGCACGATTTTGAAAATTGTCGCCAGCACCCAAAACGACTCCTTTACTGCTCATCATAATGTCATCAAAAGTCGGCAGATCCCGTGTGTATAAACTAAGATTAAACTCCGTCTTCATCCAAAACTTTCTTTCCTTTAAATAGCATTGCAATGCATGCCGTGTAGCAGCTAGTAATATGCTTCGTAGCTGGCGGCCTTTTTTAGAAGCGTAAATCAAATCAGTGGCTGCAAAAATTTCGCCACATTTTGCGATTTATTCTCAATGTTTTTGAATTCATGCCATCCTTACCCTGATGAAATAATTAACTTACTGATATGTGAAAGATGAAATAATATTAAAATATTCAACTAAGAATTTTTGAAATGGCAAAATTTTTTAAAGAATGGGAAAAAATAACTTTGACGAATCTAGTACAGAAACTGCATATTATCCCTAATATTTGAAAACTGTCTTAATTATTATTAATTTTTTTTGAGTTAAATCACGACATGTTCTATAAAGTGCTGACCCAATATATAATGAGATTATCCAACAAACATAAGAATAAGTTGAACGCATCCAATCTTTACGATTTCATTAAATGATCTCGTAGTGAATATCCGTTCAGTATTATAGGTTTTACGTAGCATGAACCCTTGGCAGGCAAATAACAGAGGAGGGGTAAGCATACAAAGCAGGATATTTTTCTGTTGAAGAGGGGGAAATACATACAAAACAGGTTCAAGGCACGACTGCAGCAGTTAAAGAACCTGAGTTACTACAGCGCGAAAAAGAAGAAAAGTTCGCCGAAGAAAGTTCTTGCTGTCTCGGAGACGTCAAAGTCTATAATGACACATGAAATATCTCCCAGACGTCATCGTATGTCAAAGGGTTAAAATTGAATTTCTCACCCCTGAAGGAATTTTAAAGCTATTCCTGACGATCCCCGAAAAAAAATATATCGAACGATCTTTCCATGTTCATTATTAGTTTAAAGTCATTTAGACAGTATCTCTTACTGGAATATTTATCAATAGTATTTATTGATAGTAGTATGCTGATAATTTATTACACTCACTTCCAAAAGTTAAGCACGGAGAGGAAAATGCTAATTTCCGGAAGCCAATCAGAATTGAAGAGGATGCAATTCGCTGCAGAGGTAGATGGAAGTATGCAACTATGTTAGGTAACAGCCAATCGCGCTTTCATCTCAAGAAATATGCAAAAAAGGGCAGTCTTATAAGAAGCCAGCTTTATGAAGGTTTACAGATGTCGATTGTAAGTACTGATAGAAGGTGTTTAAAACTTTCGTACAATTTGTTTTCAAGACATACGTGTTTCTATGACTTCCAGAAGACGAATGGAAGATTCTGAGCGCTGGCGTGCTGTGGGGCGCATTGACGCAGGACAGTCGATCACATGTTGCTCTTTTCTTCGGCGTTCATCATTCTGTGATTTCACGTTTATGGAAACATTTCCAAACCACACAGACAGTTGTCCGAAGGCCCGTAGCCTGTCGCCCAAGGGTTACAACCCCCGCGGAAGATCGATATATTGCTATTGTAGCCAAGCGGAATGGCAGAGCGACCTCCACACGTGTGACATCTATGGTTACAGCTTCCATTGGTAAGGCGATATCTGCAGCTACTGTACGCCGAAGATTAAATATGAGTGGACTGTACGCCCGGGTACCTCGAGTTTGTGTTCCTCTATCCGTCCAACGAGTCACGTTTCTGTCTGCAACACCACAATTGTCGGATTCGAGTCTGGAGACACCGTGGAGAGAGGATGCTGAACAGCTGCGTTATGCACCGCCACACTGGTCCTGCACCGGGTATTATGGTATGGGGCGGTAGTGGATATTACTTTCACACTCCTCTAATACGCATTGCCGGTACTTTAAACAGCCAGCGCTAGATCTTCGAGGTTTTGGAGCCAATTGTTCTTTCTTACCTTCAGGGCTTGCTCACAGCCATATTTCAACAGGATAATGCGCGACCACACGTGGCACGCATTGTCCAAAGGTTCTTCGTCAATCGCCAGATTGAATTGGCCGGCTCGCTCTCCGGATCTTTCGCCGATAGAAAACATGTGGTCCATGGTTGCTGAATGATTGACCCAGATTACTTCCCAAGCTGCCACACCAGATCAACTTTGGCAACGTGTGGAAGCTGCTTGGTCTGCTGTACCCCAAGAACACATCCGAAGTCTCTTTGAATAAATGTCTAAGCGTGTGGCAGCGGTCATCTCCAACAATGGCGGCTACTCTGGCTACTAAATCTGGAAGGAACCACACTTCACAGAAGTCTTTAAATTTAATTATTTGATACTTGGTCAAAATGTTATCTACTAAATAAATTTTGTTGTGATGTCTCTTGTCTTTCTTGGTGTTGCAATTTGGGTGGCCAGCAGTGTATATGCTACATTCCTGCCGAATTTTGTGTCAATCAAAGCAGTATTTGTTGATTTTTTTGCATTTTACATCTTTGTGCTTAACTGTTGGAAGTGAGTGCATTTGAATTATATTTGATGGGGAACCAAACTCTGCCCGTGAGAAATTTCTTTTCATTGAATACATACTCACACACACTTTAGGTTCAAGGACCTTGGAAATAATTTTTCACATCCATTATCAGAATCCAGCTGAAACCTGAACAGCTATTTCATATGCAGCAACCCACTGCGATGAACTTACGGTGAAATTTATTATAATACAATAATTCATGACAGAAATTTAAGAAAAATTATATCGAATTCATATAAACACATTTTTGGGATTTTCTATTACTACTTTTAAATTGTATGTGTACATCATTCAGCTGATTATAAAAGAAGCAAAAACTTCCGTTATGTATATTAAAACAATTTTAAGCTCCTTTAGTGTCCCCGCGGTAAAATCGCTGAAAATTGGTGCGTTCACCCGTGTTCAAATCCGTATCTGTATTCGAGTTTTCATGATCTATCTGTTGTGTAACGTGGATAGGAGCCAAGTCTCCTTAAAAAGTCATGAAGGCATCCCTTTCCTTTTGCCTTTGCGTTGACCAAAATAATAAAGTCTTAACCAGTTAACTGTGATTGACGAGTATACTCGTCATGGAGAAGCGGCACGATTTTGTGTATTAACAAGCGTACTCGTCATGCGTATAATGAAATAGAAAGATAAGAGAAAGGTTTATTTAGTAAGTACTGTACATAAAGACAATGTAATAGAAACATAGAAAAGAAAAATAATAAAGAAATCGGAGCTAGTGATTGATTATAATAAAAAAATGGTGGAATGGATATGAGCGATGGAATTATCATAGCGTACTTCACAGCAAGAAAACGACTCAAAAAGTACTACAAAAAATATTTCTCCATTTCTTAGACGTTATGTGTCTGCATTCATATTATATATATATATATATATATATATATATATATATATATATATAAAATAATGGAACATTATCACGTATCAACTTTTTGCTCAAATTTATTGAAGACACTTTTGCGACGTATCCAATTGAAAGAATGCATAGTATTTAATTTATTGCGTTTTTAGTTTAATATGTATGTAATATATGCTTATGTTAACCAAATAATAAATATTACTAATAAAATTTTTAGTTTTATAAAATAAACCCATCTTTTTCATCCAATATCTTACCAGCGCAACTTACTTTGTGATCAACGAATGTACTTGTCATGGCGTTCTGGCAACACAAAACGGTGCGCACTCTTAAACGAGAGCGCCACAGTCAACTGGTTAAGCAGTATTTAAACACTATAGAAAACAGCTCTTTCTCTTTAAAGAAAATTGCTTTTTTGAGGGGGGAATGCAGTTTTTCACTGTTTTTGGTCGATGATATAGCTCAGGCGCTAATGATGGTTTACTCTTGATTTAGGATAATCTTGGCCAATTACCAATACAAAAATGATTGCAGGTTTATCATGCTAGCTACTATTAGAGAGTAAACTTTATTGTTATGACTAGCGGGCTGCGGCGAAAGCAAAATTTATAGTCCTATGCACACCTGAAAAGAAAATGTATAAAAACGTTTCAGTATAAATGAAATCAGTTCATTCCTTCCAAGCAGCCAATCAACAGTTCGTATTTTTGTTTTATTTCCAAACCATGAAACAAAACTTTTGACACTTCAGGTTAATACGTATACGTATGGCGTCATGATTTAATGTAATAAAGCAACTTTTTCTCAATATCAGTAAGAATTAACCTGGCAATAACATATCGTGTCAGTAATCCTAACCTGAAACAAAAATGTTGCCAACAGCAGCCATTTATTTGAAATGCGGATATCAACGAAAAATTTTCGACATACAATGACGTCACATGCAATCGCGTATTTTCTTGCCAATGCCAATGATTAAAAGTTACGGTGTGCCTATGGTTCAAAACCATGTACCTCCTCATCAGAATTAAATAATAGCGAGCAGAATAGGAAGATGCTTACTAGAGGGAGCCACATGGCTCGAGAAAGGTTAGGGATAGCAAGAATTTATAAAACTTAAGAATACATAATTTTTTTAAGTTTTTAGATTTTTAATCATTTTTTTTTGTATTTTTAATTAAAAAAATTTTTTTTGGTATTTTATATTTTTTATACACAATACAACACTAAAGCAAATAGCGGAGAGAAAAGATTTTACAATTAATAGGCTCATTGGCATGTGGCATAAAATGGGAGTGCAAATAATAAAGTTATTGCGAGAAAATATTCAAGGCAAAATTAGTTTCTGCGGGAGATGTGATTCTATAGTGAACAGCCCACCAGCGGCCGAGCGGTAAAGTTTGAGCACTGATAGTTCGGTCCGAGGTTCGAATCCCGCGAACGGGTTGCCTGCATGGGCGTTTTCGTGGTTTTCCCCATGTGTAACGTGTATACGAGCCAGTTACCCTTAGAATGTCCTCCACGAAGGCATCCCTCCCCTTAGGCAGATAGCCCTCGTGTGCTTTGCCATAATTAAAAACACCATCTATAGTGAACAGAATGATGACCTTGCAAAATGATCACTTCTCAGTTTGCAGGAAAAGATGTTTGCATATCTTTAGTAAATGAAAGCAATTATATAGTAGCTCGTTGAAGAGACGTCCTTCCTTCACGGCGCGGCGCAAGGAACTGGTGTTGGAGGGGCGTGTCTATGCTTTTTAGGTGGTGGGTAGATGCCGTAGTTCCGACCAATGATGGCTGTGAGCTGCGAATCGCTGGTAGTTGTTGCAATGCTCGGTTATCAGTCTGCTTAATTTTGATAAATAAATTTTTACTAAGTTTTTTAATGACATAATCCACAGGTTTAACGTTTAAGTCCGAATGAATCACATCTGTACGGACGTACCAGGCTGCGTTCAGGACCATACGTAGTGTTTTACTCTGAAAGGATTGAAGTTTTTTCACGTGAGATTTTGCAGCCGTACCCCAAATAGTACAAGCATACAAAAATATGGGTCTTATAACAGACGTTTAGAGAAGGATTTTGTTTTTGACTGACAGATGACTCTTTCGAGCTAAAAGGGGGTAAAGTTGGGGTCTGACAGCCTTCGCTTTATTCAAAGTATGATCAATATGAAGGTGCCAGAGTAATTTTGAATCAAGTAACACTCCTAGGTACTTGTAAGAGTTTGACCAGGGAATATAGTCGTTGAAAAACCTTAAATTAATGGTAGGGTACGGGAGGGGGCTTCGTTTAAAGGTCATAGCAGAACATTTAGCAACATTAATTTTGATTTTCCAAGTAATGAGACAGTTCTCAAGGCTTGAAAGATATCTATGAATGTTGTGAACCAAGTTTTTAAGGTGTTTGTTTTGAGCTAGGATGGCTGTATCATCTGCATAAAGTGCTAGAGTGATACCAGGTGATTTTGGTATGACATTTATAAATACGTTGAACAAAGTCGGTCCGAGGAGACTACCCTGAGCTACACCGCTGAGAATTGGACGGGAAGCCGAAAGGATAGAATTAACTCGTACAGAGAAAGATCTATTATCAAGATACAAGTTAATTATGTGAATTAACTGAGCGGGAAGATCAAGTCGTATGAGCTTGATAATAATTCCTATATGCCAAGTCCTATCAAATGCTTTGGCAGTAACGCGGTTACGCGTTCGCGCGTAAAACCAATCAAAGCGAGTTCAGAGGCGGCATTTGCCGGATGGCCGGAGACCGCGTAAGTTGACTTAACTTTTTGACGCTTGACGCGTCAGGCATCTCGTTTCAAACGTGCAGTTTATACCATGGTTTTTAAATTTTTTTCTCCAACGTACGAGACTCTGTATCGAAAATTCGAAAGATATGTTCATTTTAAAATTATTTTGCGGTGTTGCTGTTGAACTGAATTTTACGGTTTCAGGATTTAATAAATAAAGGTAACACATAAAACGTTAAAAAAAACCGCCTTTTTGGATGCAATTTAAAATCTGAAACCTTTCAGATTTTTAACTTCTATGTTTTTTGTTCTTTCTTTCTTTTTTAAATTTTGTTCCAGATTTTATCATTAAATTAATTTTGCATTGATAAATACCGCTTTTAAAAAAAATTATCCACCAGTTCTGAAAAGCCTTTTGTTTTTCTTTAGATTCTACGATAATAAAATGCGTATGATGCTCGAGAGAAAAAAAATTAACGCTTGTATGTCTTTCTCGTTTATTTTGATAAGTGAGATCTTTTTGAACTCTTGTCATCGCATCACGATCTTGTGTTCTTTCTTTCTTTTCTTGGATTACTAGTCATGGAATCTGTTTAAGAAAGTATTTCTTGGCACGCTTGCCTGCCAGGGCATTTTCATCGTGTTAGTCATCGTTTTCAATGTCTTATTTTCATATATTTCGCTATATGGAATGTGTAAGCGTTTATCAAGGAGGGGAAAAAAATGCATTTGTTTCTTATAGTATTATTTTCTTGAGTTTTTTTGTTGCAGATTTCCCATCTTCACCATCCTTGCATCATTTATTCCGGAATAAAAGAAGATATCCTTCTCCCCTTTTTGCCATGTTGTGTAGAATTGCTTTGATTTGTTCACTTAATATCTGTAAAAGATTTTTTTATTTTTAACGATTTGCTTATTTTTTCTTAATAGCTAAAATAATGTTGATTTATAAGAAGAAACACATGTAGAATTGTCTTGCGGAGTATGTTTTCGTGGAAGGCTCATTAAAGAACGCGTGCATATTTGCTCGGTGCTTAATGCAAGAAAAAGCGGAAAGCAATCGTAACATTGTCAAAGCCCCACGCTTGACATTCTCTTCCCAAGGTAATTACGACCGTGACACTATCCCCAAGTACACCTGAAAGATTCAGACCGATGTAATTCTTTGGCGTAAAACATGATTTTCATTGTTTTGTTATCCTTAGAATTTGTATTTAATGCAATAAGGAACTAAAGATACAGCAGTGCAGTATGTTTTTTACTGCTATATCATCGCTTGAGGATTAAGTTAAATCGTCCGATACCTTGTAATATCTACTTATCTTCTGAAGTGACAGCTGAAGTTCGTGTAGGCACCACATAGGAGAAGGGTAAAAAGAACCCTTTATTAACTCTTTAAAATTCACAATGCGTCGACTTGACGCTAGCAAACTACGCCTCAATTGGGCGGTAACTCAAATAACAAGAACTAAACTAAAAATTCGAAGATATTAACAAGCAATAGAATTACTCTACAGAGCTCAGATAATCCTGTTACCTAAAACCGCGTCGAAATATCGTGGCAGCCAAGTAATAGCTATTACGCTACGTTAACCAGCAATAAATGCAGAACCAGAAGCTCACGCTACAGAGGTATAGCGCTTGCCACTTTCTAACCTTCATTTCTAGAACTCGGTATTTAAACCTTTTCTCCTCAAAGTAGAATTTGCTTTACTTCACGCGCGCTACCAAATTTAAATATTCTAGCATTGACAATTAGGGGAATGAAGGTTTATAGGAAAGAAAGTAAAAACAAACTTAACTGGTTATTCAGATTAAAATATAAATCCTTAGAACCTTAAGAGAGATTTGGTTTATTTGATTACGACAACGCATGTAATATGCAACGTGTATACGAGCCAGTTTCCATTAGAAAGTCCTGCACTAACGCATACCTCCCCGTAGAAATATAACCCTCGAATGTTTTGCCATAATCAAATAAAGTAAACCTAACCAAACGTGTATTACCTGCTGCAATTAAAATAGTAGAACTACTTCATGGAAGTGAAATTTGAAAAATCAGAAGTGAATGAATGATATCCGGAAAATTCCGAATTTCATTCCTTTGCCAGACGACACTGTCCCCAATAGAATTTCTGGAATGCAAATGACCAATTTGAGTACAAATCCCAAAATTTATAATTCAGTTGGACGAAACAACCGATATTTCAAAAACAGGTTAATTGTTAGTATATGTCAGATACATATACGGAAAACATCGATAAAGAATTATTTTGTCGTTCTTTAGAAGTGCGTACAAGAAAGGAAGCCGCATGTAGTAACTTCGACGATTTCATTTTTTTTTTTTATTTTTTTTATTTTTTTGTAACTGAAAGTATAGAATGGAAAAATTGCATTGGGGTATGTACAGATGGTGCAAAAGTAATGACGGCCGAAAATATTGTTTTTAAATCATTTGTTAAACTGCTTGAACTATTGAGAGACCCTTGCAGCTTTATTAGTAATGGTACTAATTGATACGCTTCAAGTTGCTATAAAAATTTTACCCTTTACTAAAAACCGTCGTGCTCTTAGTATGCGTTTATTTTCAAATCTATATAAAGACATGGACTCCGAATACAAAAAAAAAAAAAAAAAAAAATATTACGCGTAGAAATAAGTTTTATGTTAAGAGAACAAAATTTAAGATGATTTTTGTTATTAATAGACGAAATTATTATCTTTTTAATCGGAAAATATCTGATCTTGACGCTCTTTTTGAAAATAACTTTGGCTATAAAAACTGTGCTGTTTGTCAGGTAGTTTTGAGAAACTAAACTACCTTAACTTATCTTTTCAAGGTAAAAATAGCAATGTATTTACCTTCAAATTTTAAAATTGAAGGTTTTATCAAAATGATCAGCATTTGGAAGAATAGGGTGGAAAATAATTCACTTGAAATATTTTCGACTATCGACAGTTTTGTAATTGAAGAAAATAACTGCAAAACTTTACTTGCAAAAATTAACCATAGAAACTCGATTTTGCAAATACTTTATATCAAATTTTGGTTTCAAAAAGTTATCTTTTATTCAAATCCATTTTTGATTGATATAATAAGATTAAGCATCTACCATATTGAGCCCAAATGGGATTTGAACCATCGAGTCGCTCAAACTCAAAACGAGTTTACTCAAAAATAATCGACTGATTTTTGGATCGGATCTAGTGCTCTCAAAATTTCTGATATGACATTAAATGTACACTGCCGGGGGGGAGACAATTCTGTATCTCTCGTACTGCTGGGGCGATTGACGAAATTCAAATTGCGTTTTTCATGTCTCGTGTGCGTGTGTGATTATGACGAAGCCTCGAGGGCTATCTGCCTAAGGAGAGGGAGGCCTTCGTGGAGGACTTTCTAAGGGGTACTGGCTCGTATACACGTTACACCTGGGGAAAAACCATTTTCATGTCTCGAAAAGCGCAACTTAGCTTATATATTAGATTTCTATATAGCATTATTCTAACATAAGTATTTTGACACAAAATCGGACTGTTTTTGAAATAACATATCATTTGTTTTCCATATTTCGATTCTACGACTCAAATCTAGATATTAAATTTTGTAATTTTTGGTGAGAAATTTAAAGATTTATTCTGGCGCAGTTATTTTCAATTTGCATCCAGAATAATTCGCATGACGGAATTCTTAATTTATAGTAACGTACTTTATATCTATAAATTATATATATATATATTCTATAAATTATATATATATATATATATAATTTTATTTTTATTTTTGTCTTGATTTTAGATGTAATCGGAATTGTTTTTACATATTTTAACACCTTAATGTTTCATTTTGTGCGGACACGTCGGGAAATTGGAACAGAGAATTGAGACTAATAAATTTTCCAAGACACTTTGTCTAAATTAAAAATTTTGTAGCGAAAAAGTTTCAATTGTCTGTTTCGGCGAAACGCGTAATGGAGTTAGCTTGATTTGACGTTCAAATCAGATATTTCCCTTGAAAAGCCAGTTTGGAAGTCGAGTTCAGCTAATTTACCATTTTCCGCTTTCTATTTTTTTCTGATTTTGTTTGTTTTATGTTTTACTTGTTACTTGGTTTGATTTTCATATGTATTAATTTTTCAAATGGCACATCCATAGGTATTTTACTGTATTTTTTGCCATTACTAGTTTCCAACACTGAGTATTTTACTATGTTTTTTCCTTTCTCGTGTAGCATATTTTTCACCCTTCAATGACATTGTTTTTTAAAAACGTGTTGAACTTTTTGGAGCCACAGCTCCTGGTAACTTTTAGGCGAGCTTACTACTATTTCTAATTTACTTATTTTGCAGCATATTGCGCAAAATGTTATCTAGACCAAATTGGTCAAGTATTGTACTACCTTGCTTGTTATATATATATATAATTGTTTCATAAGAATAAATTGAATTTAATTAAAAATTAAATTTAAATACAAATTTAATTAAAAATTCTTTGCGTCATTGCTGCAAGGAATGAAATTTAAATTAAAACAAATTAAAATTTAATTTTTAACAAACACGTAAAAAAGCAAATTTAAATCCTAAAAAAAGCAAAATAATTTTAAAAAAAAATGTGCAAACATATAAAAGATTTAATTATCGAACTAATCTACAATATCATTTAAATTAAAACAAATTAAAATTTAATTTTTAACAAACACATATAAAAGTAAAAAAGCAAATTTAAATAAAAAAAAATGCTTATGCTTCTGAATTTAAATGATATTGTAGATTAGTTCGATAATTAAATCTTTTATATGTTTGTACAGTTTTTTAAAATTTTTTAAAAATTATTTTGCTTTTTTTTTAGGATTTAAATTTGCTTTTTTACTTTTATACGTGTTTGTTAAAAATGAAATTTTTATTTGTTTTAATTTAATATATATATATATATTTGATTGATAGACGAGAGGAAAATAAGTCCGTAGTTCATTCTTTCAAATAATTTTAACAAAGTGCGTAAACCATATTTCCGTTGTTATCTTTCATATTAAATAAGCCAAATTTCAAAACTCAGGATATTTTTGAATTATAAACTCTAATATTTTGCAAGTATGCTTAGAAATACATCTACTTTAAGATAATGTTATAGCTTATAATACAAAATCTTTTTCGAAAAATTTATAAAAAATATTTAAAAATATAAATTTTTAAAATAAATCATAAAAAATGCGCGAATTACATTTGGATTAAGCCTAAATTTTGAATTCTGGAAGAATGAATCAAGCATGTTTAATAAAAAAAAAAAAAAAAAAGAAATATTAGTAAATATATATCAAATTCAATTAACATTGAGGAGCTAAGATTTTGAAAGCTAATTTTTTAAAATCTACTCCCGCGATTTTTACAAAACTGGCAATTTGGCGTAATTTGAGTCGTAGAATCGAAATATGGAAAACAAATTATATGTTACTTCAGAAAAAGTCCTATTTTGTGCCAAAATACCTGTATTAGAAAAATGCTATATATGAATCTAATATATATCCTAAAAGGCGCTTTCGAGACATGAAAAGCGCGAATTGAATTTCGTCAATCAACCCTGTAGAACGGGAGATATATAGAACTGTCCTCTCTCTCCCTCCGCCCCGCAATATACGTTTGTCGTTCAGCAGCTTTTATACGAAACGACATTTTAACTTTAACGATTGTTAAAGCTAATTTTCGTTCGACGCTTATACTGTACGTACACCGTTGTCATACGTACACCGTTGTCTCGTATATTGCATCAGCGTAAAACACGCACATCTGTGTCTCATTAAAATGCGATTTTTTTTTTCGTTATTTTTATATACTTGAGAAACAAATCCTAAAACTAGTTCTTTTCATGTGCATATGGCTTTCCAAAGAAATAAGATATTTATGGAAAAATATATATTTTTATGTCTTTATTATATGTTTAATATCTGGAATCACCAAAAAATCCTAATGATAAAAAGGGGTTATGAATAAAGGAAGCTGAAAAACCGCTGTCTTGTAACGGCTTTAGTTATTGTCCTCTTTTTTGGCAAGTCGTCTTACGACTTTGACGTGTGTTGAAAGGAAGAAAATGCAATTGCTACTTAGTGCTGTAATTAACATTTGTAAGATGTTCTTCAAATTTTTATTTGCATTGTCTTTGTACATTTAATTTATTATATGAATATCTTTCAAGCAGTAGTTTTATGGACATGAAATTATAGTTTCCTTCTTCAACTCTAATCATTTCAAGTATGTCCATTTCGGATCAAAGACGACATTTATATTAAAAAAATAAATAAATAAAAATGTAATAAAATAAGGAATTAGCTCATCAGAATATTTCCTATGTTATCAATGCATTTTCTCCTTTGTTTGATTTGTTTCTCCTTTGTTTGCTTTCATTGATAACACACTATTAAGTTGTTACATATGACTAAACAAAAGGTCTTTATTTCTGGCGGAATTGGTTGCTTCTAAATTTGTGTTATTTTAAGATCTCATCCTGCTCTCTTATTAGTAATTGGCGTTTTAAAGGATGATGACGTACTTTATTTTCTCTCTACTATGCTGACTTTTTAAGATCCGTATGAAGTGGAGGTGAAACAGTCGATGTGTTGATTGAAAGATTCCGGCTTTGTTACATACTTCGCGTAACGTGGTAAAATGAATGATCTCATTGTTACAAACTTTCTCTTGTCGAAGGCTCGATAAAGTGACTGAAGCCTTAGCTGTCAAATTTCTACAGCCTCTAAGCATGCCCTTTTTGTAAAAGTAAATAAATAAAATTGCCGGTATAAATCCAGTTTTTCCTTTGAGTGTTAACAACGGAAAGAAGTGTGATATTACGGTAGCACACTCGGCGCGTATTCCAGAGGTCTAGGTTCGAGACCTGGCAAGAGCGTTGCACATTTTCCATGTTCTCTGCTTCAAAAAAACCTAATGACTGTAAAATGGCTCTTTAATTAGAAAGGTAGAGGACAATAATTAGTCAACAGCAGGATTTGGCGATTGGGTTCTCTAATCTCGTCCGAGTTCTGGCGAGGGCATTGCACACTTTTCATGTTTCCTGCTTCAGAAAAAGCTAATGACTGTGCATTGGCGCCCGAATTTAAAAGGTGGTGGCTAATAATTCATCACCACCAGAATTTGGCGTCTAGGTTCCCTAATTCCCAGTCATCCTTTAAAAGGGTATATTTTCTTCCTCCTTCCAGCGTGCCTTCGTGGTGTAACGGTAGCACCCTCGGTGCGTATTCGAGAGTTTGAAATTCGAGTCCTGACGAGGGTATTGCACATTTTTCGTGTCCCCTGCTTTGGGGGGGGGGAGAAGAAGAAGAAACTAATGACTCTGCAACATGTATAAATCTTCATTTCATAAACTGGTTAGCATTTAGATACCACTTCAGATCTTCTTCATATCTTGAAATAATGCAGTGATTTTCTTGATTTTTTGCCCCCTTTTACTTTCTATTGCTTTAGAACTCATATAGTCCAAAATCAGTTTCTCTTATATCTTTTTATCAAGCTTGGATACTTTGCCATGCTAGTTTTTATTTTTACAGGTCTGAAATTTCACTCTGTAAACCGCACAGACACTTCTTTCTTCTGCTTCCAAGTTTTTTTTTCTTTTCTTGTTTTTTAAATTTTTCGAAACAAACGATACGTCGCACATTTTATGCTTCTGAAAGTTTGCGAAAATTCCCGAGGGTGGCTTGTGGTTCTTGGGTGTCATCATACCTGAGCTATGTGTTGATCATTGGGGCATTCCCCGCTGGTTACATTTATAGATTATGCCCAAAAGAAAAAAAATTAAAAAAGAAAACATGATTGTTGGAGCGGAGTCAGAAACGACATTCTCCTTGATTAACAGCAGTCAGTCACTATTTTAAACTCGTGTGTCAATTGAAAGATTTATTTTATTTTTCCTTTGTAGTAGTTACGTATTGCGGTAGCTGGAACGGAGATTTCAAGATGGATGAATATAAGTAACCGAGTATGTTGATAAATCAGCGGATTCTTCGCTTATTATCTTTGCTGACTGCTGTTTTTTTTTTTTTTTTTCTTTTTTTTAAAGCATCCATTTCGCGTTTTTTCTCCTATCTAAAAATTGTTCTTCCTTGTAATTCGATTAAAGGAAATACAAATTATTTATGTTGGTAAGGGGAGAGTGAGATTTGCTGTTTGCCGAGCTTAGATATCATCTGATTACTAACCTTACGGCCTGGTGTCCCGAAAACGTCCTGTAATTCTTCGTGTTCTTGTTTTTCTTTCGTGAAAACAAGAAGTGAACATCGGTGTTCCGTCAAAGAATTCTGTGTCTAGGTGTTCCAGACTAAGATGGATCCTGTTATTGTGGATTGGTTTGTTACCCTTGACAAGTCAATTAATCTACAGTCAATAACAATAGCTGCCTTTTCAGCTCTTCAGATTCTTTTTTAATTTTACTATTTGGAATTTTTCTGGTTTAAAATAATATTTCTATACAACTTTTTAAAATATTCTTACTGCAATAGAAATCTAAATAACATAAAATACTGACTCAGTTTTATTCCAATAATTCATCGCATTAATTAATGTTCCCTGGAGATGGTGTATATAAAAAAAAAGTATGTGTGTATGTAAGATACAAGATACGATGGCTGTTTTAAGAATAATTGGCGACCTCAAAATTAACTATTCTAGATTTGGTGTTCTCCCCCTTAATTCATCTGTTATCCCAAATTCGATATCTTTCCATGTTACGTAACGTTTAATGCAGATACCTCTTTTTTTCCAATCAAAATAATTGTAAACCAAAACTTTTTTAACTCGAACTGAAACTTTTGTCTCCCTCCCTTCTTCCTTTGAATTGCTGCCACCTTTTTCGCTTACGCTTTCCTCCTGACAAGACGCTTTGCTGCTATGCTTACTTATCTAACACAACGTCGTTGTTAATAACCCATATACATAGAAATTATTATTTTCAAATGTGATTTAAAAATATCTTGTGTGCAAGAGAATGATTTGATATGCGTAGAAATAAAGATTGTGGTACTTCAAGCTCAGTTGTGTTAAGTGCGTCATCTTGCCTTTGCCTTTCCACTCAGCCCTGTCTACAGCCACAAGCTGATAAAAGTACCGGATTCTTTCTTCTATTCATTAAAACATGACATACGCACAGATGCGCGTACATTTTTGATACTGCCGACTGCAATAAAAAAAGGAACGTGCGCAATTAGATGTTACAGCAGTCGCTTATACAGAATTTTCAGCGTTCTACTGTTAATGATTTTTGAGTTACGCGCGACAGATACGTATTTACGTTAGTACAGACGTCACGAAAAATCCCTTTTTGATCCATTTTACAGTCTGTATTATAATAAAGATTCCTTTATTCTGTCCGTACGTGAAGACGTCACGCAAATAAATAGTCAAAATAGATTCGGGAACAGTCAGCGTGAATACTTCTGTTGAACCGAGATTTTTCGCTATTACTGTACTTTATTACCTACAAGGAAGTGAAAAGTTGAAAGAAGAAGAAATGACTGTTATAAAGCAGTATTGCACAGTGCAGTGTCACACAAAAACTTTTCATTTGGAGGACCAAATTTGGTTGGTATATTAGTGAAAGGAAGGTGCTGGAAGCAGAAACAAAATATAGTTGTTAGGAGGGGGGTTAATTTCTAATTGTCAACTGCGGAGGATGAAACGTAGGTTTAAGCGGAAAGACTTCAATAGAAAGCAGAACAAGCTTTCTCTAAAAAGGCGGAATTCAAACTGCATTTCCTTACTGTCTGCCTACGTACTCACGAGTCATCCCCAAGGCATATTTGACTCGTGTATCGAAGTGATAATACTGCTTATTCAGCAATCAGTAGTAATACGTGTAATGAACTAGCAAGGTAGCGCAAATAGATTATACCGAGTTTTTAGTGTTAACAGGCGTGATCGAATTAATGTTTTATAGGATTATCAATGCTAGACAAAACTAAAACTTCATCAGTAGTCATAAACAAAGCTGCTTATTTAAGGAAATATTTGGCAATAAGTGATTAATTATTTAGGTAAAATGTAATTAATAATTTGTAACAAGTTGTAACGAGCTAGAACAGTGATTTTCAGTCTTCACGCATCCCTTACACCACTGTTAGATCATTTCGCTTTCCTTTACGAAACTCACGAAGTACATGTGCATTTAATTAGATTTTTAACGTGCTTCTATAAAAGAAGAAAAGTATAGAAAATGTTGATAAGTGCCAAAATTTGAATAAAGCGGTTCCCCCTTCATTAATTGACACTAAATTAAAGTGACCACATTTTTATTGAGACAAAGCGGAACAAATGGAATGAAATAAGAATTGTAATTTAGTTATGAAAGCAGACCAATAATTCAGAAAAGAATATATTTTATTGTATACATTCGTATACTTGTCTATAAATATGCAAAAATGTATTTATTATTAACTATTGGTAACTATAAAAATATTGGTAAAAAACTATAATTTGAATATTATGCTTTTTAATTAATTTAAAATTTTATTAAAAAAATTGATTTTCTTTCACGGTCATATTTTTTATCCGAGTGAGTATTTTACAATAGATTCGGATCGTTTATTAAAATGTCGTGAAATTTCTCACATTAATTTATTATATTTTACCCTTAATACAGATTTTAAAGTTTTAATGTTCAACTGCGTTTTTTTCAATTGTCCATATTTTATTGATACTAGAAAAAACACGTCCTGTTGCTGCATTTGTTCCTGGAAGGGAGAGCGTGTGTTCTGCAATTTTCAAAATATTTTCATAAGGAATATTATTCTGTTTAAAATAGAGGAATAACTCCGCCCATTTTTTTGTCGGTTTCCATATTTGCAGACAATGACGCGTTCCACATTTGCGGGACAGTCTTCCAAAAAGCGGGACTGTCCAGCCAAAATCGGGACGTCCCGATTTTCGTGGGTCACTTTACACTAAATACTTAACTAACAGCAAAATAAAAGCCTGACAACATTCCTCCTTCCTTTTTCAGTACTACAGTACTGAAAAAGTAACATCGGGATGTTACTTTTTCAGTGTTGTAAGTACTGTTTACAGATAACAGTACTTACAACACTGGTACAGACAAACAACTAAAGGATTTATTTGACTTCAAAAATAAACTAAAACATTAACATTCCACATCTTGCGGATGGGTAGAGAATAGTGTTTTAAAATATTTAGAAGACAAGGTTTAATTTTAAAACCTAGCAAGTTAGTTCCGTTATTTCACGACTACTTATTTTTAATTTCTATCGAACGCACTCATAATTTTGTAACAGCAACGATAAAGGCAGACAGTAGGAGAGATATTTTAATCATGGCAGGTTGATATTGCCGACTGTCTCTTTTAAACATATATTCTCACTCTTATATAAAATTTACTTTATTTATTCTGATGGGGTAGATGAAGGAGAAGAGCAGGAAAGATTTAACATAAGAAGTAAAGTTGTATTATAATAAACCTTGCGTATATAGCTGGATTAACATTGATGAAAAGTTGGAAAATTAAATTCTATACTGGAATCAAAAGGCTTTCTGTAAGGACATTTGGTTACATCGTATCGGGTAGTCGCTTTCAAATGTCATACAGATGCAAGATTTTGATGGTTGCATGTGTACTGCGCTTTTTCTATGCGCAGTGCAATATTTTTTTTTTTTTTTTTTCGTTCACTGCATTGTGCTCGTTGTTTCGTTTTACGAAGGAAGAGAATTCTGTGAAACCGTTTACAAGCCGAAATGCATGAGCCGAAGTAGTCACTACTAATTCGTATGGGAAAAGATGCTGAGGGCCGATGAACTTGTTTGGGACGGCAGGGGTGCGCGAGCATGTTTTTGGCGATAGGGGGCGATAAACATGTTTCGGCATTCGAATTTAATTTAAAAACTCTCCAAAAATTTATTAAATCAATTATTGGATTTACACCATCTCAAAATTAATTGGTAAAGATCGGTAGAGTAATCGGGGAGAGCTCATACAATGGGCGAAGAGTTGATACTGCCGGCGATCGAGGAAGTTTTAGAAAGCTTTTACACCATTCAGCCGTATCCAGTGTCATAAAAATGTCCTATTATTCAATGATACAGTACGGAGACGAATTGATGACATGGTGGAAGATTTTGAAGCTTCGGTTGATGAATCAACTCTGCCGGGTACTAATGAGGCTTTACTGTTAGCGTATGTCTAGTTTGTGAAGGAAGGGAAAATTATTCAAGAGATGCTTTTTGTAAAAAATCTGGTTGCAGATACTAAAGGTTTTGCTATTTTTAATACTATCAAAGATTATTTTAATGAGAAAAATATTCCTCTTGCGAGCATTATGTATGTTGCCACCAATGGAGATCCTGCAGTGGTGGGTTGTCATCATGGGTTCATCGCCCTTTTGAAGAAAGAGGTACCAAGTATTTTAGCTGTTCACTGCATGATTCGTAGACAGCAATTAGTTGCAAAAAACCTCAGCGACCGTTTGCATCAGTCATTACAATATACCATCTCAGCGATCGATTATTTGGACAGCTGTGTAAAAACAACGATGAAGTTAGTCGTTTCCTTTTTACATACTGAGCTTCGCTGTCTTTCCAAAGGCGCCTGCCTGAAAAGGTTCTGGAATCTTTTCTACCTCTGTGCTTGAGTTTCTCGAAGAGAAAAATGTAGCTCTAGAAGACAAATTGATACAATTTAAGACGGATGTTGCTTTCATTGGCGAATTATTCGCAAAATTCATTGGAATTCATTTGCAGCCTCAAGGCGAAGAGCTCAGTTTGATCACAGCAAAATCTGTTATTTCTGCCTTTCTAAAAAAACTCACGTTGTGGAAACAGAACTTTGGTCGCAACGAGTTCAGCCAGTTTACAAGCCTGTCTGATCTGCACAAGAGCCGTTTATCCCGTTAAATGAAACGCATATGTACCGTCAACACATTTAGTCTTTGCACAAGGACTTTTCTGAGCGGTTTGGAGGGTATTTTGTCCCTGAAAGTCCCTCAGTTGGTCATGAACCCTTTTATGAATATTGAGTAGCAGAGGTTCAGCTTCAGGAGGAACTGGTCGAATTTTCAACTAATGAAAATTTGAAAGCCAGCTTCCAAAATGGTGATTGTCTCACAGAATTTTGGCTTCAAAATAACATCAGTCGCTTGTACCCAGGATTGTGAAATATCGTCAAAAACTTTTTAATTGCTTTCCCTTCCTCCTACCTTGTCGAGTAAGGAATCATTGCTGTGACTGATCTAATTATAAAAAAGAGAACTCGAATCCAAATCGTGGAAAGAGGGCACTCGCGTCTTCATCTCTAAAAATATTGAACCGAACGTTCAGAAACTGCTTCTGAACCATTAAGCACAGACATCTCACTGATCATACCTGTTTGTTTCATTGATACTAACCTTTTAGTGTATTTTTTTCTGTTCTTTTTTAATTACTTAAGAATAAAGAATTTTTAAACATAAAACATCGCTTAAGCAATTTTTTTTCTGGCATTAGTTATTTTAGTTTTAACAAAAGGAATGTCCTTCTAGTTAAAACTATCGATTTAAATCAAACAAATTTGGTGTGTAAGTCTACTGAAAAAAATTACTTCATATTTTTGCTGTTTATAATTCAGAAAGCCCCCTTTCCATACCTAAATTACAGGATTTTCGCAAGGGGGCCGTGGAAAATTTTTTCGCTCCTTAGGGGGTCGGCAGCTTTGAAAAGGTTGAGAATCACTTATTTGGATGATGTATAACGTGCTTTCCCTTCAGTATTAACCATAGACATGTAATTCCAGATTCTAAATTTCTCAGAGTAAAGAGAGGTTAATGAAAATAGTTTTTACACATAGCTGGAGAGTTCTGTAGGCGTAAAATAGAATTTTTTTTACTTTGTTCGTAAGAAAAATTCATTGTTCCGAAGGAGAAAAATTCTGATTTGCTGAAATATACATTACGCTATGATAAGTCGATTGAAATGAGTTCCGTATAGATCAAAAGGTATGGAGTATTTGAAAATGAATTTATTGACTTACATCCCTTTGCAGGAATCAACCAGTCAACCAAATTTAGAAATTGTCCGATTGGAAAATAAGGCGTAGCAAAAGTTACCTATTTTGCACTTTATGTTTTTTAAATTGGCAGCTTTCTGTGCAAAATTTGTAGTTGGCCGCATGAAAATATTAATTACGCATATCTCTGTGAATCTTACACGTAAAAGTGTGGAAGGGTTTTATTTAGTTTATTAAAACTCGGTGAATATGTTTAGTTTTACAGGTACAGTAGGAAAGGTTCGATTTATGTTTCTTTCGTAAATTTTTTGTAACTTAATTTTGGAAGACTTTATAATTAGAAGTACGTATTTAAGATCCATTTGAAAGCAGCTCACCAGCGGCCAAACGGTAAATTCGCTAAATACTGGTAAGTTCCGACCAAGGTTCGATTCCAGGCGAACTGGCTGGCTGCATGGATGTTTTCATGGGTTTCCCTGTGCTTAATGTGTATACGAGCCAGTTCCTTTATAAGTCCTCCTTGAAGGCATCCATCCCCTTAGACAGATAGCCCCAACATGCTTTGCCATAATCAGATTACCAAACCAAAGTGTTTTAAAGCAAACGGATACTACTGTTTCCTTTTACGAATGCTCTTTATATTCTTTTGTAAAAGAAATCAAGTAAACTTTACAAGCATTGTCATTTATAAGCATTTACAAGCAAAAAGTGCATAAAAGGATTTTTTATTTATTTATTTATTTATTTATTTATTTTATTTATTTTATTTTATTTTATTTTTAATAAAGGCAAGGAGTGATACACTTTGAAAATTCATGAGGAATGTTTTATTCTGCGTCGGGTATAAAAGCGCTAACACGGAATGCTCTGGCAGATATTTTAAAAGGTGCCTGTTATAAAAGATCTAATAAGTGGGTGTATTCTGTTTATGTAATTTATTAAGTTAATGGGTCTGAAATAAGTTTTTGTTGCATTGTTTACTGTGCCATAGAAAGAGTAGTTAATGAAGCACGCAAGAATTAGTATCAGGAATTTTCTGTAAAATGACGTCGTATTTGCTGTATTTTTTGGAAAAAAAAAAAAAAAAAAAAAAAAACTGATTTCCTGGACGATTTGAAATCTATCGCTTAGAAGATGGGTCTCTTTTGCATTCAGGCAGATAGCCCTCGTGTGCTTTGCCATAATTAAATAATCCAATCCTTTTGCATTCATGGCGCTTTGTCACCACTTCAACAATCGTTTCTCTTTAAACACGTAGCCAATTATCACATTCCTTCCGCCACCTGTCATGTTCACAGTCAATTTATTCCTACAGCATTTGTGAGATTATCGATCTGCAAGAGACGCTTGGATGCTCAAGACTTACACATAATATTTGTGTCCTGTCTCGTTACTTTTACGTGTACTGTTTTCGTTATTTGATAGCCTTCCTATTATGTAAATGAATTTCTGTTTAAACCTTTTTCACCTTAGCATTTTCCATTGGCATCAGTTTCGTATTCATAAATAGCTTCGTATCATTTGAAAGTTTTGGTTAAATGAATGGAGAAATCTACCAGATGTTCAGATCGTAGCATTTGCCTTTCTTTGTTTTTGTACGATTTATTGTCTGATCAACTGAACAAAAGGTTGCTTGTTAGTGTGTAGAGTCATTAGGTAATTTTTATTAAGTAGGAAACATGATCAATGCCATTGCCGGGACTCGAACTTGGACCTCTCGAATACGTACCGAGTGTGCTAACTGTTACACCACGAAGGCAAGCTGGAACTAGGGAGAAATTATCTTAAGTGTTGTTTCTGAAGAATAAATTATATGAAAATTTTTACAAATGTATAACAAACGATACAAAAGGAAAAAATAAAGATTTATAATGAAGAACATAATGGTACCACATTCGCCATGAAGGTTTATGTTAGGATTATTAAAAACGTACTGAGACTTGAGAATATTTCGAAAGATAAGGACTATATGAATATTATTATGGGTGATAATGGGGAGGAGAAGCGGGAGTTTACGTACTAAGAAATTTATGTTGTCTTCTGGTCTCGGACTTCAATAATCAGGGCTCTTTTTAATGAGTTCCCATTATTTTATCTCATTCTTTTAAACAAGTGCTTACAATTTTCCAGGCATATGGAAAGAGGGCAGATTGATTCTTATACCGAAATCGTAGGATGGGTATAGACCAATATGTCTTTTGAAAGCCCATGCCAAATTTTTAGTCAAAATAATAACTAGAAGAATTGAATATGTTTTAAATAATAAAAATTATATTTCTAGTAATCAGTATGGTTTCAGAAAATATAAATCAACAGATTTAGCCTTATATAAACGTTATTAAAGAAATGAAGGAGAAGAAGGATTTCCTTCGATGTCAGGGGTGCCTCCGATTCTATCAGCTGGTCTTCGTTGCTGTCCATACTCAAAGAAACTGGAATTACAAGGACTATTTTTGAACTAGTAAAGGACTATTTAAATAATAGAAGACTACTGTATTTTAACTACTCTGGCATTGACAAATTACAATATAATATGGCTAAAGGTTGTCCCCAGGGCTCGTGCAGTGGTCCCCTGATCTGGAGCCTGACATTGAATCAATAACTGCAGCCAGCATATCTCTAACGTAAATATTGTGTGCTATGCAGGTGCTGTAATGGGGTTTTAATGTATGGAGATTCACTAGAAAAACGGAATAAAGTGTAACCCACCCCTTATTCCGTAAAACTCGACTTTTCGGAAACTCGACAGTCTCTTAGTCTACATTATATCGAGTTTGCGGGACTCTATTGTATTTATTACAGACAGCATGCTTTTCATACTCATTTTCGTCATAAAGTAAAAATTTCTAGCTTAAATGCGCCTTTCTGTGGGTACAGTTGTTTATATATTAGTGTTGTTTACATTGATATTTTCTGTGTAGCTTCAAATCAATCATTTTAAAGGGGAATAAAAGAATTTAAACAAGTTTTAATTTATGAACCTTTTTAAATAAAATTATCAATAACTTTATTAGGAAGCTTGTCGCGAAACTACCTTGATATGAGAAGCAGTTCCGAAGAGCACTGCTGATATGAAACTTTTTTTATCAGGGTGTGTAGTGTTAAATACTTCATATTATCTGCTCATATGTGTTGACTTTGAGTCATTATAAATATCTGCTTATAAAAATAAGTTCATGGTTTTATCGGTATTTTTTTAGTGGAATTGTAACGTTAGGTATTTTGCTTCAGATATTACTTTTTATTTAGCTTGTTACCGTTAAATTTGCTCTTAGAAAATCTAGGATGTTTCAAATTCACGATGTAATTAATTGTATTCATTCTGCGATAATATTTATCATCTTGTTCTTTTCTGTTCCTAGTAACGTCTATGGGTGTTTTATGAACAATGGTGTGTATGTGTTTAATTAGAATTAACTACATATTGGCTAAAAGCATAATTTCATGTTTTAGGGAGGGGGTTCTGTATTATTTTATTTTTTAGAATTTTAAGGAAATTTCGGTATATGAGATTTTATTTGCATTCTATACTTCAAATTTTAGCTAAAAATTACATTTTTTAGTATCATTAATTATTCATTAAATTTTAATTCCTCATGTACTTAAATAATTCGTGTAAAAGAGCTTAAAAACCAGATGTCTGCAAGAAGAAAAGCTACTTTTGAGGACTCAATCAAAGAATTTGAATTGGGATTCCTGTTCACCTTCTTTAGTTTAATAGTGGAATAATATTCGAGAAATCGATTCATGTCACCGGTGATAAGAATTGATTTGTGAAAGCTTTTAAATTTTTGTATTTAAAAAATATTTATTTTGAAGTTTAAAACACATGAAGTTGAATAAACAATGGGGGGGGGACTAAAACATTAAATTAAAAAACAAATTTTTAAAGAGGAAAGATGAATAAATGGGGAAATTTATTATTGAATGAACAAATTCAGATTTGTTTACTATGTCTGTTAATCAAGGGCGAAGTGTTTTCAGTTTGGAAGCTTTAGTATTGAATAAATTGGATTATTTAATTATAGCAAAGCACATGAGGGCTATCTGCCTAAAGACTTCATTATTGAAAACGAATTCAGATCGAGACGGTGATGGCTTCTTACAAGTATTATGGAATGGAGAAAAATCCAACTGGACAACTGAGGCATTTTGTACCAGTGCAAGATTCACGTACAAGCTACATAAGCTATAGTTTAGCGCCCCCAAAAATTTAAAATATAGTATAACAGACTTATAAAGGGCCCCATATGTCAGATATCTTAGGGCCTTATCAAATCTAAATCCGGCTTTTATTTCAACCAACGCATCAGAGTTTAAATAGTTGTAGTGTATGTATGTCGTCAAATGGATATCTAATAGATGAGTTTGAAGCAAAGTATAAATTCTCATCTCTGTTGATTGGATAGATCAATGGTCGGCAAACCGTAGCTCGCAAGCCAAATTTGGCTCTTTGAATATGGCTCTTCCACAAAATAGCGCATGCGGGCACCTGCACGTAAAAGCAAGAAAATGTTGAAAATGCAGCACAGAGGCCATCCAATTTTACACATATATGAAAATGAATATTAGAACTTACCAAGCCTCACGGACTGGAGGAAACGGCGTTCGTCAAAGTCCTCATCTCCTTTCTTCTTGTTTAAAAGCAAGATTACTACAGATTGTTACAGAAATATGAAAACAGCTGAAAACATATTGCCATTGTTATTCCTAGGAAATTTTTTTTTTTTTTTTTTTTTTTTTTTTTTGTACCGATTTCGGCGTTTTTATTATACTGATTTATATATCAAATTGTGCTGTCGTAGTAACTGTCATATGCCAAATTTCAACTAATGAAATGCTTTTCAGTACGCCATTCAATGGCAATTTTAACTGGAATGAGAAACCAAATAACGTAAAAATGAAGTTTAGTTTCAAAATATCAGGATTTTTAGCTCCTTAGAGCTTTCAAATTTGGAGTTTTTTTCCAGTGCTCTTAATCATAGCCAGTTTAAAGAATTTTAAGTTGAAATGGAAAGTGAATACGCAGATTTTCTGCATAACAAGGTACGTTGGTTATTAAGAGGAAACGTTTTGAAACGTTTCGCTTCCTTATTAACAGAAATTAAGGCATTTCTCCACGAAAAGAGTGTTTATTATCCAGAACTAACGAACGCCAAAACTTTTATTTCATGGTTGATGTTACGTCTCGTCTAAATCAGCTTGATCAAAAACGACAGGGTAACAAAAACACATTTTTTCCGATGTTGGAAGTTATTTCATTTGAAAATAAAGTATCTCTTTTTGCTCAAGATTTTGAAAAAGAATCTTTCATTCACTTTCCAAGCCTGTTGAAACATCGCCAAGAAAAAATAGTTCTGATATTGACATTTGCTATATCAAAACAACAATTTTAAATATGAGAGAAGTTTTTCTTAGCAGGTTTCAGGAATAAAAGGCTTTGTTCAGAATCAACAAAGCGCCGTTAGCGTTTATTAAAAAACGTCCTAATCCGACTAACAAAAATAAAACTTTCTCCCATCAAGATTGACACTGCCAAGCTTGAAATCCAACTGCTGGATTTAAAAAAACATAAAATTATGGAGCTTGAAATTTGAACGTCTTAGCGCTAATATCGAAACATTGGAGAAAAACAAATGTGAGCTTGGTTCACAGCACAAGTGGTCCCCTTTGAAAGACGTGGAGAAGGATGATACGTTAATTTTTAACACATGGAATAGTATTCCTGATTCATATAATCAGCTGAAAAGACTAGCGTTTGCTGTTCGTTCCTTATTCGGGTCTTGCGAACAATCATTTTCAAGCATGAATCTTATCAAGAGTAAATTGAGAGGTTGTCTTATTGATGAGAACTTGGAATCATGCTTAAAATTCAAAACAACAGCATATAATTACACAAACCTTCAAAGGAGATGTAAGGCCATTGTTAGTATTACTGTTTATTCGTCGTTATCATGATTTAAGTTTTTGGATATCTTACAGTTTATTAATAAATAGTATCATTGTTAAGTGTAATATAAAGTTTTATTATACAAACCTATATAATTTAACTAAGACTTAAAAACTGAAGTATTAAGTAAATTTTAGGGAGGTGTGGAATGAAAAAAGATGTAGTGTTGAGAATTGAGAAAGGTATGTTAAGATGGTTTGGACATATAAAGAGGTAGCGCGTACCTTTTCTTTTGCTTCTTTGGCATGTTATCGTTTGCAGGAACATATGCACTTGCACAAGCGCATATCGTCATTAAATTTGTGAAAAATATATCGAAATCTTAATATGAATTATTATTTTTGTTTTTAAATTCGAAACTTTTTGTTTGCTTAGAAAAGAAAGGATAGATTTGCGATGTTATAAAGCTTTAGCCTAGGATAATGGGAGGAAGGGGGAGCTGTTATCTGCATATACTTCCCTTTCTTTAAAAGAAGGATACGTTTTTATCCGAATCTTACCGGAACATCAGAACCGGTAATGTATCTGAAATTCCGTCGCATCCCTTCTGGTGTTGCATCCGTTTCTGTTATGTTACTTCCTATTTTCTCGGAGCTAAAAATCAGAAAGGTTTATTTTTGTAATCAGTTTTCCTCCCAGTTATAGTTATATCACACTGTGTCTATTAATATTATTAAAACCTTTAGTTCGTAAAATAACATCTTTCTCAGCGGAAAGTTTTTCTGTATAGATATTTCCCGATAAGCTGCATTGCTCCCCCCTCCCCCCCAAAAAAAAAGTTTCGTGAATTCAGAAACTCATTTGTGTGTGTTCATGTGTTTATCGAACATGTGTTCATGTTTTCAAGTCGAAAATTTACAGGGAATAAAGAAAGCCGCTTTTTTAGTATCTCCCTTTAATGCAATATCTTAGTTGCTTATATAATATATAATAGATTTGTCCATGGCACAAATTAGTTTGCGATTTCTTCTACATATGTATCCTGTCTCCGCTCCTTTACATGTAGATAAGAAGTCTTGCCTTACAATGCCTTCTACACTTATATTTCATACGATTAAGCGGCTTTCCCAGACGAAGATTTAGATAAATCGGTTGGTCCTTATACTTGGCGGAAAATATTGTTTAAAGTCCTTATAAAATAAGGTTTGGAATGGTTATGTTACGTTATGTTGAGAAACGTGATGATTTACTTTTGAAGTTAAATGGAAGGTCTTATGCAATATTAATTGGAAACATCTTTTTGTCATGAATATAACTTTATCGAAGTGTGAAAACGAGAGCATTTACGAAATATTCCTTTCCAATATGTTTAAAAAGCATGATTATGTTTTATTTGAATTACCATTTTAATGTTTTAACTAGTAAAATTCAAAGATGAAGTTGGAAAATTTCAGTATTAAATCTGATCAGTCCAATAGCGCAAATCCATGAATGAATGCTAAACAGACTTTTGTTCTAAACTGCAGAGAACGCGTGTACGAGATCGTATAATAGTTCCAGAATATTTTTCACTACACTTCAAGATTAAAAAAAAGGAGACGAATAAATTCGTCTCCTTTTTTATGCTTTAACCCTCTGGCTGTTTATCCCGCGAAGATTTATTGATTATTTTAATAATTAGATTGATTATTAATTAGATTTATTGAATCAGGTGCAAAGACTGTGAAGTTGGACTTTGCCTTGAACCCTGTTTTTAACTGTATCATACTAAACTGCATTTCTGATATTTTTTCCTCAGTGCTTTATATTTTCTTAAATTATATATATTTTACTTTTTTATATTATGCAATAAATAGAAATTAACTGTAACTCGACTGAAATTTATTTAAAAAAATTTGGGGGGGGGGGTGATAACATCTGAAATTGATTTTTCTGACAACTTAGTTTCACATGATAAAAATCTGTATCAAAAATATTTTCCAGAAAGGAAAAGTTCATTTTTCAATTCTCCAATATATATATAGATTTAAAATATGGGAAAAAAATTGCACAATTTTTGAAGCGATTTCAGTCCACAAATTGAGCAATCAGAGGGTTAAACACATTCGTATATTCGGTGCCTTTTCTGATATTCTGCATGGATGCAACAAAAAAATTCACGAAGTCCTTTAGTAATTTCATAAAAAAAAAAAAAAAAAAAAAAAAAAAAAAAAAAAAAAACGCAATGGGAATTTGAAACTGTAAATGCACAAACTTTGCAATGGAAAAAGAAACAAACCTGCTGACATTCTCCTTCCGTTTTCTTCCTTAGAAAGAGAACTTTCAGATTGAACAAGAACACTCGTTTGTTATGCCCATTAAAATACCTAGTAAATAGGGCTTAAATTCCATTAATATGTGTTTATTACTTTGACAGTTTCGCATAACGGGAAACATTCTAAGAATTATCTGTTTAATTAATTATTAGTTTTACCGCTAACAACCATTTATAATTGTTTGGTAAGTGTCTAGTAGATGAGCTTCGACGTAATCGTTACGAAGAAGTGATATGATATTTTATGAGGTTAAGAGTTCTTTAAGAAATACTTTCACCGATTTTGCATCAGATTTACTGCCACCTTGGAATGTAGTATCATGCGAAAGAAATGTCAAAGCGAATGTTAATGCGAAAGGAAAAGTCAAAGCATTGTTAAATAAATCAGAGTGTGAATGCTTATTATATAAATTATAAGGTTATTCTCCCGCTTTCCTAGCGTGCCTTCGTGGTGTAGTGGTTCTGCACGCTGGGCCGGTATTCCAGAGGTGCGTGGTTCGATTCCCGGCGAAAGCGTTGCTAATTTTTCATCTCTTCGGCTTTTCCAATTAACCTAATGTCTCTACAAAATAAGTAAATGTTTACCTTTTCCTTCTAATGAAGGGGGTGTATTTGATCCCATGGAAATTAGAACTGCCGTATTTGTTTAGGACCATTTCCGCACAAATCGAATCGGGAACATCTTTGTACAAAGAAGTATTCATTGATTTTTTCCCATCAATAAACATTTCTTTAATCATAGTTTGTATAATTTAATGGCAATAAAGGGTAGAACTATCCTTCTTGAATTTTATTTCAATAAACTGAAGCAGTGATTTAGATTATTAAGTTACTTAAGGTTTGAAATACATAACTATAGATTTTAACAACATATTTATATTATGCATGTGTTGGACGTGTATAGAAAGAATAATAAATGGCTTAAATCTTAAGCTCTTGTAATGGCCTTTCACACTTCAGACTGGCAGCAAAACACTGATATATTTGCTTACAAATTGTCAATGGATTTTCCTCTCGATCGTTGAAGCTAGAATGTAAAATGAATTTGGAAATCATGAGGCGATTAGTTTGTTGTGTTCAAAGCACAAATCATCAATTATCATTTTCAATTCTAATTTTGTATTCTTAACTGTATTCTGTTTTTGACGAGAGTGATTTTTATATCATTTGCTATTTAAGTAAAAGATAAGATACTTCTGATCATCCTAAGCTACTTTCTACTTTATTGTTCACTTGAATGCGTTATTTTTGCTGCCCCTCCCATCCTAAGAAGGTTTTAAATTGGCACTATCGATTTTGCTGTCATCGTATTTTGAACCATCTTTGAATGTTTTAATGAGCTGTCTAAATCTGAAGTGAAGTCATTGCAAAAGCTTTTTGATATTTTAGTGCATAATATATTATTTAAGCATAATATATTATTTATATATTATGCTTAAATAATATAGGTATTCTATCATTCTAGAGAATATTGTGCTTTCTGTTCTGCCTTCCCCACCCTCCAACATTTTCACAAGAAAATTTTTGTGATTGACAAATTATCAGCAATTCTCTTTAAGTTCTGCGCGATTTTCTTTTATTAACTGCTTTCGATGGCGAGTTGCGGAAGTTGCATTAGTAATCCGCTAATTCTGACCCTCATTTAGTCGAATATTTCATTAGTCTTCCATTTAGTCGAATATTTTCAGTCTTTCGTTGGAGATTTATATATAGATATCTTGTCACATCACCAGAGTGCTAGTAATTGCCCAGAACTTAACGGAAGCCAAAAATTTTCAAAAAATGGTGATTTGAGAATTTTGCATTTTCAAATTCTCTACACTCTTAACTTTTTTGAAGTACCATACAGTAATCTGTATGAAAATTGAAACTATAAAAAAATCTAGTTTCAATTTATCATGAATTGCTTTGATAAATGAGGATTTTTACATGAAAACGCGTTTTTCTCCAAATCTGTTTTTTTATACTCGATGTACCTTTTCTCAGGAACTACTGCTCACAGGTATGTAAATTTTTATGGCTTATTTATTATATTTCCTAATATTTACTGAAGTGAGCTTTTTGTGATAAACTAAGGAAAAAAAAGTTCACAAATTCCTTTTATCAGAAAAGTGCTTAATTTTTAATATGTCTAATACAATATTCTATAATGACTGTAAAACTCAAAATGCTTCAAAAGCTCATTTTAGTATAATCAGATAGGTGTATTTAATTACTCAAAAAATTTCGAACTTATATCTACAGCAGATTTTGAGAAAAGGTACTTCGAAACTGGCCAATTTAACATTGTCGGTATTCGGGGGGTGGTCGGTACGAAGCATTAAAATCTATTATAATGCTTCGTATTTCAATTCATTGCTTTCTTTTAAAGCTCGATGATTTTGTTATAAAGTTTCCCCTCTTTCTAACGGGCATTAAAGCGTATGCTACAGTCACAACTTTGCGTTCGCCCACTTAGCTTGTAAAGTATTTTCGTCCTCCTTATTATATGCCATCGCGGTGTAATTGGAAGCACGTCGGGCTCGCAATCGGGAGGTCCGGATTCTGAGTCTCAGTGAAGGTAATGCACATTATTAACGTTTCTGTTTTGATAAAAAATCCTAATGATTTTAAAAGTGGTGCCTGAAATAAAAAGGTAACGATCAGGATTTGGCTACTGGGTAAAAATTTGACTGGTTCCTTGCCATCCTAGTCGCTTTGTAAGTGAGGGAAAATGTAAGGCATTTTCTACCTCTTTATCGCATGCCTTTGTGGTGTGATTGGAGGCACGTATATAGCAAATAGAGCAGCGTGCTTTACACGGACGAGTCTCGCTTTAGTGTACAGGCTGACAATAGACGGATTCTCATCTGAAGAGAACATGGTACACAGAGTAATTTTGCATCTGTACATGAAAGTGTCCAGAGTGATGAGAGTGAGAGTTTAGAGCAGAGGCAGAGTGATGGTCTGAGCCGGTATTTCTATCAATCGCCACACCGACCTGCACATTATAAGGAAGGGGGCATTAACGGCTGAGCTATAAAGGGATGGGATTCTCAGACCTCTTGTGGTCCTTTACACTGCAGAAATTGGGGATGAAATCATGCTCATGGTTGATAATGCGAGATCACATCATGCTCAGCTAGTGGACAATTTCCTTTCCGACGAAGGAATCCTTCGAGTGGATTGGCCAGCCTGTTCCCTTTATATGAACCCAACAGAACACTTTTGACATTCCAGGGAGAAGGATTGCTAGTCGCTTATCACCCCGAGAAACAATTTAGCAGTTTGAAAGCTCTTTTCTACAGAAGTGGGAGAGAACACCCCAGTTCCTTATTGATAACCTCATTGATTCCATACATCTTAGGTGTACGACACTGCTTTCGCTTAGGAGAAACCATACTCCTTTTTGGAACTTATTTATATCCGAGAAATCATATTTTTTGTTTGTATAACGCACAAATTGTACATTTTTTTGTTTGCCAATAAATATCGTCAATAAAATTGAATTATTCCTTATTCGTTTCTCAGTATTTTACAACACCTGTACATCATATATCAGTCAGTAAAACGTTTCCTACACACATAGTTTATATCCAAAATTTTAATATCCGTGAATTGTTTTGAGCAGTGTGTATATACAGTGGATGGACAAAAATATGGAAACACCTTGTGAAATGCATGTTTGAAAAGAAAAATTGATTTTAATGAAATATGTAGGTGGCGCTGCCGTTTTTGACTACTGACGCCACCTATACAACTTTGTAAATGTGCTAAACAGTTCAGTTGTCGGAGTACTGTTATGTGAGGTTGTCATTGCATTATGTCAGAGTTAACAGACTTCGAACGTGGGCAAATTGTTGGAGCACGTATGGCAGGTGCTTCCGTAAGCAAGGTAGCCGAGGTGTTTAGTGTTTCAAGAGGTACTGTATCGAAGATTTATTCCGCATATTTGAAAAGCGGAAAAACATCATCTGCTAAATCACAGCGCGGACGAAAGTGTGTCCTGAGTGATCGTGACAGACGATCATCAAGGGCAATTGTGACGAAAAATAAGAAGACCACAGCTGCAAAAGTTACTGCTGAAATGAATGTTGTGTTACCGAACCCTGTGAGTACCAAAACAATTAGAAGGGAGCTTCATAAACAGGGAATTGATAGCCGTGCTGCAATTGAGAAGCCACTCATCAGTGATGCTAATGCCCGTAACAGGAAAAGGTGGTGTTTAAGTCATAAAGCCTGGACTATAGAGCAGTGGAAGCAAGTAATATGGTCTGACGAGTCTTCTTTCGCATTGTTTCCCACTTCTGGCCGAGTTTACGTCTGGAGAACGCCATCTCAAGCCTATAATACAGACTGCTTGTTGCCAAGAGTGAAACATGGCGGGGGTTCTGTTATGGTTTGTTCAGCCATATCGTGGTCCTCTGCTAGCCCCATGATAACTGTGTCAGGGCACATGACTGCCAAGACTTATGTGAACATTTTGGCCGATCAAGTTCATCCCATGGTACAAACTTTGTTCCCCGATGCTGATGGTGTCTTCCAAGACGACAAAGCCCCTGTTCACACAGCTCACATTGTTCAAGACTGGTTTTCTGAGCACAAGGATGAGTTGTCCCATCTCCCCTGGCCGCCACCACAGTCACCAGACCTGAATATTATCGAGCCTTTGTGGTCTACATTGGAACAGAAAGTGCGTTCTCGTTATCCACGTCCAACATCGTTATCTGAACTTGCCACCGTTTTGCAGGAAGAATGGTATAATATTCCCTTGGCAAACATACAGGAACTGTATTTATCCATTCCGAGAAGACTGCAAGCTGTTTTGGATGCCAACGGGTTTCCTACACCATATTAAGCAAAGAAACATGTTTTTTTAAAGGTGTTTCCATATTTTTGTCCAACCCCTGTATATGTATATATATATATATATATGGAAAGACAGGATTAATAAATATGCACGGGAAAAATACTAAACAGAGAAAGACTTAATTTATTATTATTGATGTATAAATAATTTTATAGTGCTGCATATTTGAAATAGTATAATTAATTCACATCTGAACTCTTTCAGACATATTCTGGTTTGTTCTGTGTAGTCGTCAACCCCTACAAACGTCTTCCCATATATACGGAAAAAGTAATTGAACTTTATAAAGGTAAAAAAAGGCATGAAGTTCCTCCTCACATCTTTGCTGTCACTGATGGCGCTTATCGTAGTATGTTACAAGGTAAGTTTTAAAATTTTCTCTTTCTGTTCTGCCTCATATTTTCCTGACTAATATTTATGGAAGTGCATTTTTTAGATTAATGTTGATGTTGAATTTATTATGACCCGTCTTTGTAGTGTTATAATATATTCTAAAAAGGGACAAATTAAGAATCGTAAGTATAAATTCTGTACGAACTTCCGTTCTGAGATTTTGAAGCTGAAAGAAATTTCTCTCTTCTTCTCAGCATAGGTGAAATTTATGGTGTAACCCAGGGATTCCCAATCTTTTTGTCTCTAAGAGCACATTCTAGAATTGCCACATAAATTTTTCGAAGATTGCGTGCCCTAGCGGAGTATTTTTTGAGTAATCACTTAGAAAAAAATTTAAAACATGGTGCATATTTCTTATTTGTTTTACCTTTGTTTTATAAAGTATATAGAACGAAGGTAAAGCAAATAATATTAAAATAAGTAATATTGTTACTAATTTTGTATATACGCTAATAATTTTAATGAAATTATATGTGAAATTGTAGTATTTTTTGTATAATGTAACATGAAATGACTGAAAGAATTAAAGCTCTGCCGGAAAAATAAGATTACAGACGCAAGACTCGATAATGTCGCTCTCTTACATGTCTTTTAGAAGTTTTCTTACCTCCTCCTGTTTAGCAATCGGTAGTCGTCTGTGATATTCCTTGATTGAGGGATGATCTCCCATGTCAGTTCTATGCTGAGCCAAACTAGTTCCACCTGCGTCAGAAGATGTGCGGGAGTAAACATCTTGTAATTCTTAAATGACTTGCTGCACTTCGCTTAGTTGTGCATTCTGCAATTACTCCGATTTTAGGCTCTCCGAAGACGCACGGACTGGAGGACTGCTGGTTCGTTTAACGCAGGTACATGCTGTAATCACTTCGCTTTAGCATTTACTTTGTCAGTTCTCACCATGATGTCGGTCCTCTATATGTCGACGAGTTCCGAGGCTACTACTACTCCTTTCAGGCTATTGCAGGTTTTAGGAAATTCCATTATGCTATGGATCCAGCTAGTAAAGATTTTGTTCTTGCTGGTACTGTTATATCATCTTGGGCTGTTTATCAGGGTGATCGGATTTGACACCTTTATTTCCGAACAGTGTTATGTCGTCAGCGGCAGAATGCAGTTAATTACTTTTAAAGTAAAGGCAAAAGTTGTATTTCGTTAGAAAGTCTAATCCGTGTATGCGAGGGTCTGTTATATTTGGTACATATGACGTGTAATGGTAAACTACTTCCAAACTTGATGTTGGCGTTTAACTTTCCATCGATATCGATTTTTTTCGCTGAACAAATCCTGGAGTCTAATGCAGAGCTGCGTCCACGTGAGTTTACCTTCCACTTGTTAAGCGAAATCTTTTCGGATGGTCGTCACACTGGCTCCTGTATTTCGATGGCCAAATTGCAAGGATCTTCATTGATATGTCTATCTGGCAACCTCTGCCTATCGAGGTGGCCACTAATTAGTTCTCCTCCTTCTCGGAGTCATTTTAGTTCTCTTGTCGTGGGTTGTTCTGCAATTCTTTCATAGTTATATTTCACCTCCACAGTTCCAGCACTCAAGGTCGTTTGTTGCTGCTTCTATTTCCCTTCAAGACATTGACGGTTAAGTAATTGAGACGAGCAGTCAGTTGATCCAATGACCCCTGGACATCAGCAGCTGTGATTGGATGGCGGTCTCTACAAGTAAGCCTGCTGTCTGACTCGAATTTCATGGCGCACACTAAAGCACTTCTTAGGTCCTCGACATCATCTATTCGCAGGGCTTTCTGTATCTCAGGATTCCGGATGCGTAACAGAAACAAGGGAAACCCTGTCCCTAAGCATTCCGAAAAGTTTAGATGAGACAGCCTTTTAACATCCGTGACGTAATGTTTCCGCTTGCGTCTGTTTGCAAGATTTTACCTGAAGCCTACTATATTTTAAACACTTCTCGCCAAAGTGCAGCTCCAACGCGCAGGGCAGAGATTCCAAATCTAGCCTCTGGTTTTCGGAAAGAGTTTGAAGGATACCCGCTGCGTCTTGTCTCAATGAAACAGCGAGATGGGAGGCTTTGGCTTCAGAATCCCATCTATTTGCATTTGCCACTAAGGAGAACTGCGTCTTTTACCCTTACCAGGAGGTCTTTCCATTATACATGAATATCTTACAGAGGGTCTGGACGACATTGACATGAATTTAAAGCCGCGAGAATGGTTTTCTTTTGTAACTATGAAATTCTTCAATCTGTCAACTTCCTTAGCCGACAGCAGCAGAAACTGTCATCAATTTGTTGTTCGACAAGAAAAAATAAGAAATGAAAGAAAAAGAAACAACTCTTTCATTTCTTCAACTTTATTTCCTCTTGAACTTCTTCAGTCTTTTCTAGAACTGACTTGATGGCACCTTCCGTCTTTCTTGGCCCGCTTTCATTTCTGCTTGAACTGATTTGACGGCCTCTTCTATCTTTCTTTAAGTACTTTGATCACTTCTTTAATGGTGTCCTCCCATTTTTCTTCGAATGGGGCAAAGCTGTCACCAACATTCTTAGATTCACTTCCATCGATCTTGTCACCGACGTTCAATCCTACTTCTGACGCTAAAAATTGTTACGTTCGCGCGGGTTCGTAATTGATTGAATGCGCACAGAACCGATTTGTCAGTTCTTTTGAAAATTGTTTACAACTCTGGAAATTTTCACACAAGTTCTCGTACTTCTATTCTCAGTATGACCTTACACAAATAGTAGTTACCACTTCAAACTGTTAAGAACATTAAGCAGAAGCCAATACACAAAGCCTCAGAGGTTAGCTCGCAGGCCGTTCTCTTAACCAGTTAACTGTGGCGCCCTCGTTTAAGAGTGCGCACCGTTTTGTATCGCCAGGATCGAGCCATGACGAGTATATTCGTCAATCACAGAGTAAGTTGCGCTGGTAAGATATTGGATGAAAAAGATGGGTTTATTTTATAAAATTGAAAATTTTATTACTAATATTGACTTATATGGTTAACATAAGCATATATTACATACATGTTAAACTAAAAACGCAATAAATTAAATTAAATATTATACATATAAAAGTAAGGATTTAAATTCCTGCTGTGGAGTGATATTCAGCGAAACAGGACATACACAACGGGACTTCGCAAATCGAACACCATTAACGCGATTCCTTCCTGGTCTTACGTTTGTAGCAATGCAAACACCTTCGCGTAGGGTGTTTTTTTTTTTTTTCCTTCCCTGATGTTCCGGGTATATTATCCGGAACATGATTCCCGCCTAATTGGTTTATATTAGGTCTAAATGACCGAGTTTGTGTGTTATTTCTTTCAGTTTGATGCGTCGCAAAAGTGTCTTCAATAAATTTGAGCAAAAAGTTGATACACGATAAAGTTCCATTATTGTTTTTATATAATATGAATGCATTGAGACATATAATGTCTAAGAAATGGAGAAATATCTTTTTGTAGTACTTTTTGAGTCGTTTTCTTGCTGTGGAGTACGCTATGATAATTCCATCGCTCATATCCACTCCACCCATTTTTACTTCCTTTATACGAAGTAAAAAGGAAGTACTGTAATCGCGAAAAGTTTCAGGCAGCATATTTCAACGAAAATATCCATTTTGACCGCTATCGAATGCAATTTAACGATGTTTTTTCGTGATATCTGTACGTAAGGACAGAATAAAAAACTCGTTTCCTCCAAAAAAAATTATAAAACTACTTTAAAATTAATTCTGCAGAGAATTTTTCGTCGCGTCTGTACGAACGTACGTATCTCGCATAACTCAAAAACGAGTAGCCTCAGAAGGTTGAATTTTGTATATAGGACTGCTATATAACATGTAAATGTGCACCTCGTATTTTGGTTGCAATCGGCCGCACCAAATGTATATAAATATATTTATATATATATATCCACTCTGTTACCCAGCTCAGTAATCTCAGTTTCTTTACTCTTATATGTTTGTAAATTGTACATTTTTTGCTTTAAAAATGATTGAATTATGTTGTTTTTATCTTCCGGTTAAGGTTTTTATGCCTTTAGTAAATCTCTATGCAATATTTTTAGAATTATCATCAATTGTAAAGTTGTTTAAGTGCCGCTAAGCCTTTTTTTTTATGGCGCCAATCTAGAGAAACTTAGCTTCCCAACAACAAAGGTAACGCCTTCATTTATTATTGCGAATTAAATCATGCTTAATCCTTTCTGGAATTTTCTCGAGGAAATAAGTGTTTAAGATTTACTTCGTAATTTTTAATATAGATATTTTGAGTTTTTATGTATTTTTGCCTTCTTGCAAAGTGAGAACTGAATTAATTAAATGAGAAATACTCAATCGTCTGTGAAAAATTGTTTTTTTTTTGTTTTGTTTGCTTAATTTCTTTTATACATCATTTTAGCTTTATTGAAGTATTTGAATAGAACATGTGGCAACGATTAGATAATTCTATTCTTTAAATGATATAAATTTTGTGCATTATGAGTTATAATATGAACGAAGTATAATACTGTTAAGTGAATCTAGCGCCAGAGTGTCGCTATGGTGAACAAATACTAGAGTGAATTTTAAAGAATTCATTTATTCTATTGTGGTTTATGCGCTGTCGGCGAAGTAGATTTAATTCAATCCAATAAGTTTAAATGAAATGCAAGAAAAAATGTGTATAATTTAATATTCCGTACAAGGAAGTCATGTTGTGTACACATCAGATTTTTTTTATTATAATCAATCACTAGCTCCGGTTTCTTTGTTATTATTTTTCTTTTCTCTGTTTCTATTCCGTTGCTTTATACGCATGACGAGTATACTCGTCAATACACAAAATTGTGCCGGTTCTCTATGACGAGTATACTCGTCGATCACAGTTAACTGGTTAATACTCTGACTTAAGCCGTGAACTGATGTCTAAAGTAAAGAGAACTGATGCTCAGACCAGTTACAGATGCACAGAATAGGACCAAAAATGTTCCGAAGTCTCTCGACTTTTGGCGAATTCCGACGAAAATTGGTCGCCAAAACCATAGCCAGCATACGTGGCGAAATAGCCATTTACCTCAATGTTAAATGGACCTGCCCCTGTAAACTTGTGTTTTGGCGAAGCTTCGTATTCCTCTTTTATTTTTTAATTACGGCGGGTACTAGCCATTGTAAGGTTTTCGCTACTACAAAGGCCGGAAGCGGTGACCTATTTATTATGGAGGCACCAAACAGGCGACCATCGTTACCTCCTATGAAGGGACAGACAATTTACATCCGTGTGTTCTCCGGGATTCGAACCCCTAATCACTATACCGTCTGGTTGACTGGATATGTATGCTTGAAGACGTCTTGTTTCATTATAAAAGAGATACTATAGTTTGATATATAATTTCACTAAAATTAGTATATGAAAAATTCGTGACAATAGTTTCGGTGTTTGAATGTTCATAGATTTTAAATCAAACTTTTATGCTAAATAAAATATTTATATTAAGAAAAACAGTTGTTTATCAAGATTAAATAAGAAAGCTGTATAATTTTGTTGCTAAGTGTATTTTTCTAATTAATTGTTGGGTGTGAAATATAGTATGTCTATCATTTATTTCTTTTAATGGCAGTTTTTATTTATTCTCATTAATGCAGTGAGTACTCTAGTGGCGATCACCATTGTAAGTAATGCGTATTTTTGAAAACATAAATATCGCAGCGTGTTTCATCATCTCTTTAAATCTTACAAGGTTTTATGTTACTTAACCCAGTTATATTATTATTTTGTTTTCAATATAACTTCTGCTTTCATCAACTCCGTCTAGAATGCAATAATTTTAATCATAAGCTCAGAGCTCTTGACTTTGACAGGGAGCTTTTGGCAGTCTTGTTTAGTGTTACTTTGTTATGCATTCCTGCTGCTTGAAATGATTTACCGACTGCAGTTTCGGCAAGCCACGTTTGCTTTGCGAATGCTTAGGGCTCTTGCCAAGGCTAAATTAGGTGCCTGGTAGTTTGTATTTCGTTTTATATAATTTTATTAGAACGTCTTGTTTTGCATTTGCCATAAGCTGCGGAGATTTAATTGGGTTATATCTTCTCACTTTGTGTAACTGTCAGGTTGATGGGCTAATAGATTTAATTTGATTAATGTTTCCCAACCTTTTTGTGCTATGCCTTTTTTTTTTTTTTTTCATTTGACATATGTTTCTGGAAAATGATGCTTTTGAAACTGAGTTAATAAAAATTACCAATTGAATTTACGTACCGTTTATATATCATTTATATTTATACAATATATATATTTTTTTAAACCAACCAGACTTTTACAACAATTTAACGGGTTCTTATTTCAAATTATCACCAACGGTGAAAGCTGAGAGTTTGTGCGAAACACTGCAGAAACTAAGAACCCGGTAGAATCAGTTTTGCACTTCTATACTGCAGTGAATGAACAAAAGAAATTCATATATAATTGTAGTGGCTATCTACAATTATATCTGAATTTCATGAACAATGTATATGATCTAATCTGTACATTTTATTTTTAAATTTTTAATCCTTTGTCTAGGTTTTAAGAATTTTTACGAAATGCGTGTTAGCTGTTCGCAATTAAGTGGATTGAAAAAAATGAAAATACAAATATATTGATGGTAGCTAAAGCAATCATTCACTTATGCGTTTTTATAAATAAATTTTTTTAGGATTAAATAATTTTTAGAATTTTAGTTTTATATTTATTCATAGATTTTGAAACTTGCACTTGATTTGCATATGCTCTCAGAAATTAAATGATACTGTAGATTAGTTCGCAACAATAATTAATCATTTATTTGTTTGCATTAAATTTCATTTAAATTTATTAACTAAAACTTGCTTTTAACGAATAGAGAATGTTTGTTAAATTCAAATAGTAGTTAATGGTTTTAGTTTGTGTATGGCAGTCTGATGCTTATAATATCATCAATCATTTAAATAGCTTCCCGTCCCTTTTTCTGTATGAAGCTGTAGATTTCTATTAAAATAGCATTTCTTTGCGTGTTTAGATTCTTTATTTTTCTTTCCATCCAACAAAAAATGAAGGCAAGTAAATGCGAACATTTATTATGTTCCTGAACTCATTAGTTAGAGCAATCCATTTGTAGTAACTTAAAGGGGGGGGGGAAGGCTTTCGAAAGCAGTATAAACCATTTCTTTTAGTTGTTTAGTCTGCCTTTTGACTCAGAAAGCTCTTCCATATACGTCTATGTCACACTGTGTATGGTATGACATAATTTTCTTCTCCCCCTTCTCCCCGAAAATCTGACGAAGCATTTGCCCTTCTCTTCCGCGTGCTTCTGCGACTGTTACTTCCATCCGGAGGTGGATTTAAAGATCGCCGTAAACGCAACTGCAAATTGTTTTGCTCCTGACAACTTTCCCGGAGTCATTCATTACTTAAAATATTCACCAAATGTACTATTTGTTAGGATTAAGATTCCCCTAAATTGTTCGCCTATTTCATAACCCCCCTGCTGTTTTATAATGTGAAGTTTCATGATATCTGTTAGTCAGTTAGGTCTGTCATTTAATTTAGGATAATTCCTAATCATCTGTTATTGCTGTGACATTTTGAAATTTAGAAAAGAAAATTGCGGTAGAAAATTCTGTTGGTCATATAATTATGCGTACATAATTTTTTTTTTTTAAAACTAAGGTATTTTTTGCTTTTTTTTAATGTCTTCGAAATATTAATTTGCTTGCTCCCGTCCGTTTTTAAATACCGTGTTGACAGTTACTGAATTCTGTTTGTAATTTTTTTGTTAAATTAGTCAGTATGAGTAATTTCACTTGCAAAATGCGGTTATAATAGCACAGTATAAAATCATCTCATGTGGATAATTTTTATGGATATCTCATTCGTAGACACTATTAGTTATTTTCTCTTTCCTTCCGGTATGTCATCGTGTTGTAACGATAGCACACTCGGCGCGTATTCGAGAGGTCCAGGTTCGAGTCTCGGGGACGGCATTGCACATTGTTCTACTTTAAAAAATAAAATATAATGATTCTACGGTGGCGCCCGAAGTAAAAGGTGGTGGACAATAATTTATCGCCACCTTTTACTTTTACGCCACCAGGATTTGGCGATTTGGTCCCCCTCATCCCCAGTCGCCGTTTAGAAGGGAGAATCTATAAGGCACGGGTTCTCAACCGGTAGTACGCAAAAGCAAAATAGGTGGTACGCAAAGAATCTCTGACCTTTGTTCGTTCGAGAATGGTGGTGGTAAAGGTTTTCAATTTTTGTGTAGATGGTACGCGTTAGTTAAAAGGTTGAGAACCGCTGCTATAAGGTATTTTGTCCCTCCTTCCAGCATGCCTTCGTGGTTGTAACGGTAGCACACTCACGGCGGGAACATTGCTTATTTTTCATGTCTCCTGCTTCTTAACGTCTCTACAAACTGATTACTGACAGTACGCAGTTCGAAAACCATAATGACGACAAGACACGCATGTTTTAGTGGTGACCAGTAGCCAATGTAACTTGTAGTTTGAGAATATTTAAGGTTTAATAAAGCTATTAATAAGCTGAATTCTAAATTTAGCAAGAAACACGTATTCATAAATTCTAAGCTTTCTTTAAACTGGAACGAAGTGCTTATGTAATTAACGCTATTCTGTGGCAATGAGTATAATATCGTCGAACTGTATCGTGAGCCGCGAAACTGTATTTTTTGTTATTATCACCTAAATTTATTGTCTAAGTTGCTTTTTGAGGCTTCCTACAACGCCGTACCCTTATAACGTGTTTTCCCTCCAGCGCCTAAATTTTCTTACAAAATGTTGTTCAGCAAATTCAGCGCGACTGTAATAACATAGAAAGCCTTGGACATGCAAAAGAAAGAGATGAATTCACTGAAATAATTGTTGATGATATTCTAGAATTGGTTACGGAAAATGAAATAAACGAAGCAGATTTGGTGACAGTTATATCCGAAACATTACCGACTGAAGCTGAAGATCTCTTCATTGAAGAAACCGGAATGTTTGGATATGGCGAAACAGATGGAATTTTACTTTTTAGGGAATGCTCCTTTGCCGGAATGTCCAATCAAACGTTCTCGAACATCCATAATCAGTGACAGTGAAAAATAAATTTGTGAGCATAACGTTATGTTTCTTTTTGATTTTGTCTTAAAAGCATAATAATCTTTTAGTTTTTGTATGATGTTGAATTTTATAAGCTTTTTGAAAAATGCTTTTATGTACATTCAAAAAAAAAAAAAAAAAAAAAAAAAAAGATGAGAGATGAAAATGTTGCACCATAAAAGGCAGTGTTTTTTTCTGTTTTTAGCACCGAATCCCAGTTTTTATATTAATTTGGTACCTCCTATAACGCGATTTCCCACAATACGGTATTTTCAAGGAACATATCTACCCCACCGTAGAAGGCCTACCTGTAGACTAAAAAGAGAGATAAGTGTGAAAGAGTTCTTATGCCATTACTGGATTTCTTCCTATTTCTTTATTCCCAAAACCTTTGGGGGGGGGCTTGGAGATAGTATTTTGTGGATTTAATGTTAGAAAAATATATTTTTTAATATATTTTTCTAATTCTGTAGTTTTTGATTTTGTGCATAGACCTAATAACGAAAGTTTGTGACCGTAGATCATTGTGTATTTATTATTATATGAGAAATGTAGTCCGAATAAACAATTAAACACAACTTTCAGTCTTTTAGAACAACCATTTTCCTATTTATTTTTAAGGCCCACGAGCAGCCGAGCGGTAAAGTCGCTGAACACTGGTAGTTCGGTCCCAGGTTCGAATCCCGCGAACGGGCTGGCTGCATGGGTGTTTTCGTGGTTTTCCCCATGTGTAACGTGTATACGAGCCAGTTTCCCTTAGAAAGTC
The DNA here is from genome assembly GCF_044657685.1 of Stegodyphus dumicola. Classification (NCBI taxonomy): domain Eukaryota; kingdom Metazoa; phylum Arthropoda; class Arachnida; order Araneae; family Eresidae; genus Stegodyphus; species Stegodyphus dumicola. The sequence goes on along the minus strand of NC_140773.1, from coordinate 220,802,474 downwards.
CTCCACAAAGGCATCCCTCCCCTTAGGCAGATAGCCCTAGTGTGCTTTGCCAGAATTAAATACACCAGCACCTATTTATTTTTAACAATAACAATGGTAAAGAAAAAACTGGTAACCATGGTAACACTTTGCGACTGCGCAGATAGTCTCGCAGACGATGTGTTAGCGTCACAGAACAAATACAAAAATATTAAGCAATTATAATTATTTTTTGGAGCTTGTGTTTTTGCATAACTCATTAAGGTTCTTAATTTACCATGTAAAATAGAAGTCTTCAAAGAGTTTCATATTCACACTGAGTAAACAGATTAGAAACATGTGATACCTTAAACACATGCCCTAAATCCTCAAATTACAGCTCTTCTTAATTTTGCCGAGAACCCCCATGGAAAGACTCCATAATCTGCGGAGGGAAAAAAAAAAAAAAAAAAAAAAAAATGTTTGATGTTCTTTCTTTTGGCATCATGGTGCACTTTCTTTTTACTACTTGATAGTTACCCGATCCTACGGATAATGTATTGGAAAAGTACATTCTAATTTAAGATGCCTACAAAATAACTTATTTTCTCAGTAACTTAGTCAGTTTTGTAACACTGCGTCGTTAGCAGGGTTACAAAAACATGGCAAAGAAATGTATCCTGATTTCTGGCAAAGTTAAGATATTTTTCGTTTCGAAAGAGAGCCAAGAAACTCGATGCGTAAGCAGTAGAAGAACGTGGCACCTAATCTGCTGATGAATCTGTTAGTGAGCGAAGATGTTAACTGTAGCTAGGGGTCATTTATAATAGCAAGCTTAAAGAGCTGGAGGGGGAAACTTGAAGTATGCACTTTCAATGAGAGCCCTTTTGTTTTCTTTCTTCCCCCCCCCCCAACTTAGATATCTGCGAGTAGACATATTATGCAAATTAAGCGCCATCACTATGTGACAGGAATTAAGTTACTTCCTGATAAACTGGATTTTTAACTGCATCGTCGCTGTCAGTGCTTTATATACGGGTGCCACATTTCCGTATTTCTACTTTGAACAAAAATTGGCCAATCTGGGGATGATTTACAAAGTGTATCTGTATATTGATTGAAGCGCTGAAATGAATTTTGCCGTTATATTGCAAAGAAATTCTTTGAAACTTAAAAATATAAACTAGAATTCTCTATGACTTAATTTCGTTGATTGAGAAAATATTTTTTTTTTATTTCTTTTTTGTTTTCATTGTTCAAAGTCTGTTTAATTTCACCTTAATGTAGACAGTTGATTAATATCGGGTGCTTGGGGGGATTGTAAATTATCAACATCTGACTCCCTTTTTCCCTCTTATTTCTTCAGGCAATTGGCCTTACTGTTCAAAACACTTCACTTACATCTTCTTCGATGTTAATATTCATATATATAGTATAATATCATGGTCTTTGCGCATATGCTGTTTAACCGTGCGTCACTGTCATCGTCTCGCGCATCGTAGCTGTTCCCATAATTTTGAAAAATAATCTAGGAATCAACGGATAGAGGTTTAGCTTGAAACTCTTTGATTTCTGACCTTAGAATGAAGAATAACTTTGTCATGAATGTTACAAACAATGGATTAATCTTCTGAAACAGTGCAGCAGCATTAGCGCAATTAAATTGAAGCTTGTTGAACATCTGAGCTTTTTCGGGGAAGATTTACATAATATTTGGTTTCTTGTGAAATTATAATCTTTCAGACTTTTTTCCATATGCGTATATAGGGGGATAGCATGTACGGACCATAGCAAATAACAGCTAACAGTTAGAAATGGTTAAACTGTTCTGGAGGTAACTTAATTAGGCTTTAGAACCGAGAGTGATATACAGCTTCATTAAGTCGGGAAATGAAATCGGACGTAAAACAAAGAAACTTCCAGGCAAAAATAAATAAATAAATAAAAATATCGAATATTTGTTGAGAACAAGTGAATGATGGCTATAAAAGAACATTTCGTATTCGTTATGAACTTTTAATCGGAATTTTGTTCAGTGGAAGATTGGCGTCCGTACGTCTCTTTCTTTAAACAGAACATATGTCTGTCGTTTCCTAGTATAAAAGATAATAAGTTGTATGCTGAGTCCCCTTTTATCTCTCAAATCATCATAACAGGTACCTAAAATTTAGTACATATAAGGTCTTCGAAAACGGATGGAAAATTAACTTGATCTGCTTGTTAGGAAGTATGTCGTATATTGAGGATTCGAATACGTCTTCTGTATTTTAATGGCATCACTTCACAACTCAGCTGTCTGATTTTAAATGAAAACTAGATATCATTCTTGCTGTCATGAGAGAGATCTTCGGAGGCTGGATTAGATGCGGTTTTTCATCTTTTTAAAAAGCTGTCGGCTTGTTGAAAAGGAGATGTTTTCGACTTGGAAAAACGCATTTAAAGAAGTTTCCAAAACTGCTGAACCTTTTGAGATTCAAAGGGTCTTTCCTATCACACATGTCAGTTTCAGACGAACAGCTTCTCAAACAGTTTTTCTACGAAATTTTGCGTTGGAAAAAAGGCGCGCGATTTTTCATTCCTTCTGCGAAATGTTGTAAATTGTGCTTTTTCACCCAATCATTATCGACCTAAAATGCTTGAATGGAAATTCTTTGTTGATCTCTGTGTTTGTAAGGAGAATCAGATTCCCATTCACATGGTAATCCAAAAGTTATCCATGGTAACGGAGATTTTTATATCATGTGACAAAGCTCGGGGGGGGGGGAAGAATGCTAAACTTTTTATCCCCGAAATATTTTGAATGTGTGATATGGTCTTAATGGAGCTGTTTTACTTGGATTTTCAAATCGGGTTCGTCTATCATTAGGTACGTATGAAAAATGTAAGCATTGTTTTCTGATTATTGTTGTGCAGTATTTTAATTTGTTGGTTTGTTTATATATTATTGTCAGCTTGTGACTTAATACCTTGATTGAATGAAATGTGGCTTCCATTGTAAATGCTTTTGTCTGCCTTATCTAAGGCCCACCAGCGGCAGAGCGGCAAAATCGCTGGACACGCATGGGTGTTTTTGTGGTTTTTCCCCATGTATAGACGAGCCAATTTCCTTTAGAAAGTCCACTACAAAGGCATCCCTCTCCTTAAGCAGATAGCTCTCGAGGCTTTGCTGTAATCACGTAAACCAAACCAAATCAAAACTCTCTTATCTAAGTAACTGAAATATTTATAGCTGTCAAAATGTTAAATTATCATAAGCGTACCACAGCGTTATATACATACTAGAGAAACACTCAATCCTGAAAATTAGACATCTCGGCATCATACTCAGATGCTGTCTAGAAATCTACGTAGAACTAGTTTGAGGTCACTGTTGGTTACCACTCTGTTGCTAATATAGATAAATTCAAAAGTGCAGTATATTCTATCCTGTTAGAGCTACTTGTGTGCTTGTTAATTATAACTTATATAACTTTTTTTACAAAGCATGATACAGCGACAGTATGCAGAAGAATTATTTACTGTTAGTGTTATTTCTGTAGCATATTGTGTTCATCGTAAGGGAATAGTGATCGCAGAGAAATTAAAATGGCGTATTCCGAAAGAATCATTGGTCAGGTTCAGTTGGAGGCAAATTCAAATAAAGTATTGTTCCAGACATTAGAATTTTTTTAGTGAGGAATTTTCTACAGATACTTGATGTTTAATTTTGTTAAGTTAAATTTTATTTTTAAACTTATACTGCTATTGAAAACATTTTCTTCGCCTGCAAGACATTTGATTCAGTTAAAAAAGGGGGTTGAACTACTGTCAGTACCAGCATTTTCTTTTTCGCATTTGATAAGAAGAAGAATGTTAAGCCAAAAATAATCTGTGGGAGACAAAGAATGAAAGCAACTCAGTCTGCCGTTAGTTTTATCAGTGCATTAAAAGAAAAAAATGGTTTTCTTTTTTGTAGTTTATTGTTTAAAAAAGGGGTTTCCAACCTTATGCCCGCGGGTACTATGGCGCCCGCCGATCGTTTATCGTTTGCCCGCCGCTGTGTGATCACAATAAATATCTCTTAGTTTTCAATAAAATTCTATGTGGAATATTCTCATTTTTAATGGAATAGAAATTGCGTCCAACACAGATACCAGCACAAAGCGAAATGCGACCCACCTCTTTTTTTATGTGCATGTAAAATGAAAGGTTCTAAGAAAAATACGACATTTATTCACGCCTGCCCCTTCTATTTTAGTTGAAAATTATTATTTAGAACGATAGGCATTCTTCAACCTTACTCTTATTTGCTTATGCCCTTTTTCTTGTGAAAGAACGAAATTTTTAATCATTCCATTATCCTGATACAATGATTGAAAATATTCATGCTACCGGACAGTGTATGAAACGATGCCATTTTATAGAATACTTTGCATTTTTAGGCAAAGTATGAAATATGAGAATTATTATAGACTTTGCCTAGGCTTTGTATATAATACCTAGGCCAGTGGCGTAGCAAGGGGAGGCAGAGGGGCGCCAAATGGTCTCCAAACAAGCTTTTCATCATATCACTGTGTTCTTTTCGGGAAAGGGGGCGCCAAAAAGGTATTTTGCCCCGGGCGTCAGTTATGCTCGCTACTCCACTGACCTAGGCATTCTATAGAGTGATAAATGTTCTTTAGACAAACTGTGAAAAAAAGATGATACGGCTGTTATTTAAAAGATGTTCAATTCACAAAAATACAGATGCGTTGTTATGACTTATATCACTTGTCTGACAGCAACATCAGATCAAGCCAATGAAATTCGTCGTGGCAAGGAGTGCAAGATTGCGCCTGTCTTTGGCAACAGTCTTGAGGAACATATTGTTGCGTTTTTTTTTCTTCTGAGACCAGTTGTTGCGTTATTTTCTATCTTCACATTCGTACAGGTTTCGTATAGATTTGGAGTGAATAATGACGACACTACTTGATGAAGTATCGAAACACACTTTATTAGCCAGTATTGTCAGGACAGCACCAAAACACGTTTTACAGTCGTCGATGAACTACTATAAACACGCTGATACGATCAGCGACACAGCCTTCAGGTTATCAGGCTATAACGGTGGAGACAGCTTCACGGCAAAGCACTAGAGTACAGCTCCCGACTCTGCTTGGTCGTTCTCGGAACTCCACGTACTCTCGAGACTCTCCACCCTACAACCCGACTCTTCATTTCAGTTGTTCCCGGAGTTCACGCTCTCTGGACGATGCACTAACCGCGATACACTACGAGACTTTCGGTGCACTCGACGACCCACTCGGCGCTCGCCGGCCGGCTGTCAGCTCGATCGACTCCGCAGGGATTGACTCGCTAGATGAGACACCAAATCGATACTAACTATCTCGCACTCGACGAGGCACACTGTCACTCGCCCTCTCGACGAGCCACTCTGACTGCGAACCAGCAGGGTTTATATAGCTTTCGGCTTGTGTTCGAGAACATTCTGGGCTAAACCGGTAAGAATTCGTTCAAGAAGGTTCTCCATCTGTCCATGGCATATCGCCAATTTTGTCGCCAAACGGGCGATTTCTCTCCAAATGTGGCAACCATGTCGTATCTTGCCATTTTATGGCAACCCTGAAACTGCTTTGCGGGGAAGCTATCTCACCGCGCCTGTACATTTCGTAACAATATAGATGACAGTACGACTTTGCTCAGTTCCGCCCCCAATTTTGATGGAGAGCACCTCAGGAAGGGACGGGTCCGAGGGACCCCTACCATCAACCTCTGGAGAGGACTTCCGGCTCGCCGCGCGGACACTATACAAACTTCCATGCCTTCTCTGGGATTCGAACACGGGGCTTTCGGTACGGCAGTTACTGCCACTAACCACTATCCCATTTTAGCGACAAAATGCAAATGTTATTTTAAAAAGTAATGAAAGATTGACATTAAAAAACTTTTATTCAAAATATTAAAAAACGTAGTGAGACTATCTTAGTACAGCATTTAATAAATTATAAATTTAAATATGGTATAAATTTATATTTTTTATAGGTCTGAGGCTGGAAATGAATAAGATCAACCTGACAACGGGAATTAAATTCAGAAAAGAAACGCAGGTTTCACAACAGCGCCCTTTTTAATACCTTTTTTTTTTTTTCTGGCAGAGCTTTCAAAGGTGGATGTACAGTTCAGTATCATTACTTGCAACATTTTCGTATTTGGTTGAAAGTTCTTTCAACATACTGTTACGTCGTCGGTGTCAAATGAGTTTCATAAAGTACGTGAAATAACTCAGTGTTCGTGACGTAATACCGCATAGTAGCTTTCTTTAACAGGATAAATTTATTTACTCTTGTATTCCACAAACATCGCAATTTGTATATCATTTATTAACCTCTGCTAAATAGTTTAGGTTATTTGAAATAAATCGGAGATATATTTAATACTTTGCCGGTTTGTTATTAGGCATTGTATAGAATGCCTAGAGAAGGTGTGAAATGTTTGATCGTTTCATACATTGTGGCCAATTTTCAGCATTCCATAAAGTACACAGCTATCATATAGAATGCCGGATTTCATACTTTGCTGTAACATTCACACTAGACTCTCATTGAAATATGTTTATTGAGAGCGAAAGTGAAGTTCCTTTTTGATAACATCAGTCATCTGACCTATGCCTGTAGCAAAAGGATATTAAGATTTTTTTAGAAAGTCCTCCATGAAGGCATCACTCTCGGCAGACGGGTTAGGTTAATTAATCAAGCCAAAGCAACTCTGGGGGCTGTCTGCGTATGGGAAGGGATGCCTTCGTGGAGAACTTTTTAAAGCAACTGGCTTGAATCTACGTCTTCTTAGAAAGATATTCCTACTTGTTTTATTGTAATTTAATAAATCTAAATGTATATATGTTATTGAGCATTCCAGACATGCAGTTGAATGTTAAAGAAAACGCACCAGCCTTCAGAGTATTTAACTTGAAAATTCTGTATATCGTGAGGATATTGTTAGATGTTTCCTTGTAAATTTTTCATATCAAAAGTATCATAATTTTTTAAGCAATTGAACTTGAAATTTTTTCGGAGATAATCAGGGAATTTCCTCATTTTGTTAAAACCCTAAATTGTTCTAATAGCCCTTTTTACGAGAAGGTGTATTATTTTATCATTTCAGTATTATTCAAATTAAAGTTTTAAAAACTTACGGACTATCATACTCATAATCTGTGCCGGGTAATCTATTAACCCTTTTCACTCGAGAGGCGACTCTTTGCCACCACATGATTCGCTGCGATAACTCGAGAGGTGACTCTAGATCACCACTCGGTTCGATGCGATATTTCGAGTGGTAACGCTTTTTCGACGTTAGTTCGATCTCGACAGTCGCGGTAATAGGAATATTACTTTCAAAGTTACGGAGCGCAATAAGCACAGAATAGTGAAAAAATCACTTTCAGTGAAAATTTGATTTTTCGTTGATGAGGGATGAAATTACATATATGCATAAACTATTTGACGATAGAGAGAGGAAAGCAGTGATGAACATAGCGATGAAGGAAAAGGTGTAAGAATGCGAAAAGTGGATGTAATAGAATTGTGAAAATGAAAGCGACAGTGATTCAGCAGAAGAAAGAGAGGATTCAGAATACATAACGTGCACAGAAACCGAAGAAATACCGCAAAAAATACCGTTTGTATCCCGCCAAATAACCACAAGATGACAAGTATATTCAGACATAAAAGAACCATTATATTTATTTCAATTGTGTGTGAAATAACTTTAAAGTAGCTGTAAGAAATTCACGAAATATGTGGAAAATCGTCTCGAGTTGCTGATTCGGCCAAACGAAAAAGTCCTCGAGTGCAAAGGGTTAAAAATATCAAAACATGTTTTACTTTTGTGAAACTCATTAATTAATAATATTTTTTAAGAGATGAAGTATAGAATTCTTGAAGAGTTTTGAAATTCATTTGTACATTTAATGTCTGAAATTACCAGATAAGTAGTATTGTAACATGTGTTTTCTATCTAAAAGTTCAATAAACCCCACTTTACGCTTAGTGTGTGGTAAATAAAAGTTTTACTGAATAAGATGTTAGCTGACGTCATGAATCCCTTAAATACCTGACAGCTGGCGCCTTGAAGCGAATGCTTTCAGGACGTACTAAACCATGAAACCCCCTTAGACTCATCTCCTGCGGAGCAGCGGGGCTCAAAATAGTAGCTTGTCTTTCTTATTATCATAACATTCGCTTCAGTTGTGAATTGCTGTGATTAAGCTTTATGTGATTAAGCTGTGATCTAATATTAAGCTTTCACTAGAACTTCGTATCGCACGCAAAGTTATCTATAATGCATGTTATGAATGCTGTATGTTGTATTTAAGACCGTAATTTGGAGTTATATCATACTAGTTTCTTTTATTCGAGAAATGGCAATGGAATTAAAGAATGCTGGTGTATAACTAAGTTAAAAAGTTGTTGTATTGACGGTGCTATGTTTTAATCGTTATGGCGATTTTTCAACACTACTTCTGCGATAAAAAGAATTCTTAACAGTGTAGTACATATTCGCTGATAAACATTTCTCTTTCTCATGGCTGTATATATAGTCTCTTCTTTTTCTTATAATATTCTTGAATTAAAAATACTATGTCTTTGTAAATATTTCCACTTTCAGATTAATTGGTATTTCCAAGTTCGGATCTTAATTTTTTTTCCCCCTTCCAAAATTAACCAGATATAACAAATTTATTTTTAGACCTTTTTGGGAAGGGTATCTTTTAATTCCGTTACTGAGGTAAAAATATTTTGTTTTGATAATTCCATCCCTTTCCTTTTACTTGCAAATGGCACGGCAACTGGATTTAACGCTGTAATCTTGTTTCATTCTTTATATGTTGGGAGAGTTTTATTTTGAGCTTACTAGAGCTAGTTGTGAATTGATTGAGAAATTGCCACAACTAGGAAAACATTGCAGCGTATTTAGTCATGTTTTTGTTTATTTATTTTTTCAGTTATTTTTAAAGACGGTTTGGCTTCAGCATACCTGATTTTTTTTTTTTTTTTTTTCCGCTCCCTTACATACTGTTTTGCAATTCCGTAACGGTAGTGTCATTGAATTTATATGATGCAGTGTGGGATGATAGAGAAACTTTCTGACCTTTAATTTATTTTTTACATTTTTTCTAAATGAAAACAGATAGTGAATTTATTGAAGTGGTTTGTGAAATTACCGAAGTAATATCTACTCTAAAGATTTAAAATGGAAGTTTCCGTTCTCTGGAGTACCTAATGCTTTTTTCTTTCTTTAAATTGTATATATTTGTAATATCAAAAATATGATAATAATAATAAATAAGTACGAAATTGATTTTTATAAAATAATATAAGATTTGATTTCGAGAAAAATACGTTTTCGATTTTCTTTCCTTAAGAGAATTAGTCCATCTTTAAAATTAGTTTATTAGTTAAAATAAATTTATTTTCATGTAACTAAGATGCAAAAAAGCGGAGAGAGCAATATATAAAAATAAAAAATAATTAAAAAAAGAAGAATTTCTTCTTAACAAGAATCGGTCAATCATTCATTTTACATGTCATTTCAGAATTCATTAAAATTAAGTGAAAAAATTCCTTTAAATTGATTGTCAGTTATTATGTCTGTTAGGGTTGAGTTTCTTACTTAACTTCCGAGAATCGGGAATGAGAAATCATAATTTCCATGAATTTTCTTAGATCGTTTGTAAGTATGAATCTAACAGTAATAATCATTAATATAATTTGTTAGTTTTCTATTATATTTGAAGTTTCTCCAGATTTAAATAACGTAATAAGTCTAAATTTGTTAAACCAAACCAACACGTTTTTATATATCTTACACAATATGCAAAGGACTTTCCGAAAGTACGATTTTCATGGGTTTTCGCAAGCAAGCTTACAAATAGAAAAATTCAGTAGCTTAAGAATATGCAAACTTTTGGATAATTTCCCACATAGTCGCCACCGACGTTGACATATTTGTCTTACTGTGAAATCAATTCGAAGAAACTATTCTGGTAAAAATCGGTGCCCAGTGATTTAAGGGAATTCTTTACAGCATGCTGGACCTGTGCATTGCTTCGGAAGTGACGTCTGGATAGTGATGACTTCAGTGCTGGAAAATGGTGGAAGTCTGATGGAGCAAGATCGGGACTGTAGGCCCAGTGATCTAATCTCTCCCATCCCAAGCAACAAATGTTTTCTCTTGTACCACTTGACGTGTTGCAGTTATCGTCCAAGAACGGAACATCTAGACCAGCCGTTCTCAGCCTTTTGGCTAACGCGTACCATTTAACCAAAAATTGAAAACCTTTAGTACCACCACTAATAAAGTACTACTACCACCACCGCACTTGAACAAGCTCAGATCGTATAAATTTACGAGTGTTAGAGAAAAAATCAATGAGGATGTTGGGGTTTTAATTTTTGAATTTAATAGTTAAAAATACTTTGCTTTTTTGCGTACCACCTATTTTTCTCTTGCCCACCACCGATTGAGAACTCCTGATCTAGACTGAAGAGCCTTGGTGTCTTTCGTCGAATGGCGGACTTCAGTTTGGTGAGGGTGTGGCAGTGATGTGCCGCATTAATGGTCCCTGATGTGGGGAAATAAATTTAAATGACACCTATCGCGTCCCAAAACACTGCCAGCATAATCTTCTCTGTGGATTGCTACACATTGAATTTTTTCGTTACGGGTGAGCTACCACGTCATTGAAGCGCCCTTGGTTTCTGGGAAGTTGCGCACACAAGTCTCGTCGTCTGTGATCATTTTGAAAAGAAAGTCATTTCCTTATCTCTCATACTGCATGAAGTGTTTGAGGCTTATTGCTATTCTTGCAGTCTTGTGATCAGAGGTGAGGTCCTTCGCCACTCATCTTGCCGACACCTTCCCATAACTCAACAGATCATGGATCTTGTGGTGGGTTTGAGTACGTCCAATCAGCATGGATGCGACATTAGGCAGCAGTTACACACCTATTCACTAATACCATTTCCTGTACTTGGTCGATGTTTGTTGCAGGCGAGGGTATCCACACTCTGCCTTTCTTCATTCAACATTGAACACCAGCGCCCATCCATTTGACGGCAAGGTTCATGTTTGACAAGGCATGACGTTGTCTCCACAAGCATTGCTGTGTAGGCGTCGATGTGTATCTGAACACTATCTCACGCGTCCATTCATAGCGCACGACGGCACGCATTGCCATTTGCAACCACCTTTTCGACGCACATATTTCCACCACATCAACTTACTCTAGTCTGAGCTCAGGCACGTCGGTCTGTTGCTTATCTCTCATTACTTTCCTGTCTGATTTAAATATTTTAACCCTAAAGTGTGAATTAAGTACGAAACCTGCCAAAATGTCCACTCTTTTTGTTTATTTTCATAAGATTACATTAAGTATGCTTCACATTTAGGTGGCGCGATGCGCACTATGTTTTAAAAAATCACTTAAGGTTCATCCACACGAGGCGACGCTGGAAAGAAAGAAATGAAACATGTAATCCTGATTTTGGATAAAATGATACTCTCAGCGTTAGTCGCCCAACCCTCCCGCAAAGTCGCTAACCATTGGCAACTGTTTTTTACAAACCTATTGCAATTTGGTTGCGTACCTTACAGTAGCGTAGCTAGTATAACTGGCGCCCGGGGCACAATACCTTTTTGGCGCTTCCCCCCCCAAAAAAAAACATATAGTACTGTATTATATAGAACATACTCGTAATAAAAATATACGACAAAAATAAAAGATTACAGTACCTAACTTAAAATATTCTATACTATATTACGAACAGTCGCTGCAAGTACTCGTCTATAAAATATCGTACTGTTTCTCGAGATATATAGGGACACAGGTTCAGGTTAGACTTTAAATTTGAGACAAAAGAATCTTGTCAAAAAACCAAGACTGGAATTGGATTCGGAAATCTGTCTGTCAGTAGAAAAATCGGACATACGGTCATCTAGAATAAATTAAGGATGTTATTTATTTTACGTACTTATTTAATTTAAAAAAAAACTTACAATTTTCAAACAACTTGAAAGTTAATATATATAAGGTCGCTATATTAATAATAATATAACATTATATTATAATAAATGAATACAATTAATTATTAGGCATATATTTTTCTTGCCTTGGATGAAGTAAATTTGTCAATTACTTCATCAAAGTCGATCATTTCAAATTTTTCTCTCTCTACACTTAAAAATGCTAGGTCACTTAGGCGATCTTGTCCCATCGTTGATCGTAGATGTGTCAAAATTAATTTTAATTTGCTAAACGAACGTTCACAGCTAGCTATTGATACTGAAATAGTAAGGAGTATTTGTAGAGCGACTCTCAGGTTTGGGAAAACATCTTCTCCATACGATATTATAAAGGAAAGAAGCTGTAATGGAGTTTTAAGTTCAATTTCTTTTCTACTGTGGAGTAACATCTTGCAATCACATATTTCGACATAGAGTTCTGTTTCATTAAAATCTGTATTGTAAAATTCACCCAAATTTTTACAATTCTTTTCAAGATCGTTATCAACATTACCCTTGTTTAATAACTTTTCAACGTCCAGTAAAAATTCAAATTTGGAGTTAAGATCATTTAGTCGTGTGAATCGCTTATTTATTTCCTGCTGCAGACGATCAAGAATGCTTTTCATAACGTGAGAAATTTCACTTTCTGCGGAAAGGCCAACGTCTCTAGACAATTCTCCGGGCATTCTTCGGCGTCTTCTAACACGTATTGTTGTATCAATACCCCATTTTTCGCAAAGAGACTTAGCCTTTTCTCTTGCATCTTTACATATCTTGTCTCGAATTTCTGCAAATTCAGTCGCTAAGGGCTCAAGATCATGAAACGCTTCTCTAAAATTCATTTTAGGATCTTGTAACCTAAGCTGCACACGATCAATTCTTCTCAAGATTTTATGCCAGAAATGGACTAAAGTTATGAAACTAAAATTCAGTATATTTTGCAATAAAAGTTCAGCTTCACTTCTGGTGTCACTTGTGGTAGTACCATCCTCTGCTAATTTTTCTAATAGTTCCACTAATTCTTCCAGTCCTCCAACAATAACGCTAACCGCTTCTGCTCTGCCGCTCTATCGTGTTTCAGATTCACGTTTAACAGTTTTCTTTAAAGCATTTTTTAATAATTCCCACCGTAATGTTGAACGTGAGAAAAATAGATATATGTTTTCAATTATTCCAAAGCATGTTATAACGATTGGATCTTGCTTAGCTGCAGTGACTCCTACTAAATTTAATGAGTGGTTATCACAATTTACAAATAATGCTTTATTATTTTTTTCCATAATTCTTTGTTGAACGCCAGATATGCGACCTGATATCGCGGCAGCATTATCATAACATTGTGATCTACAATTTGATAATGAAATCTGATCGGAATTTAATTTTTCTAAAATTGTATTTTCAATTGAGGCTGCATCTTTAGCATGTATTTCAATGAATCCTAAAAAAGATTCTTTGATGGAAACTTTTCTGTTGGTAAAATCAATATCTACATACCTAAAGACTTGCGACATTTGTTCTCGATGAGTGATATCAGGAGTCGAATCAAATAAAAGTCCGTAATATTTATTTCTTTTGATGTCACTTATTAGTTGATTTCGAACTATGGATGCCAAAAGATGAATAAATTCATTTTGGATTTGTGGTGATAGGTATGAGACAGTTCTTGGCGTTTCTATGACATTTTTTAGATGAGTAGCTAGCAGTGGATCAAACTAAGCTACAAGTTTAAGTAAAGATAATAAGTTTCCGACATTTGTACCGTCTTGAAGCGCTAGATTTTCAACATGACCACGTAGAGGAAGAATTTGTATAATCAGATACTTCATACAAGCTAATATCCGTTGCAATATATTTCGCCACCGTTCTTTTTCAGACTGTATATTTGCTTCTAATGATTCATCAATTCCTGTTTAATTAATTAATCTTCTTTCTGCTTCTTTCCACGTTGTGAACGATTTTCGATGAATTTGACTTCTTTTATGGCTAATCAATTTATCTTTTTTCCTCCATGTATTAAAACCAGATGCTGTTGCGAAAGATGACTGTGTAGTGGAGTTTGATGTGACAAACAGTAAACAACAAAAGCAGTACGCTGCGTTATTTTTTGGTGAATATAATAACCAAGATCGGTTTATTTCAGTTCCTTCTTCTTCAGTACCGATTCGTCGAAGAAAACCAAGATTTTGGCATTAGGCGATTAGTTGATGTTGCTATTGCATTTAGACTGGATTCGTTTTGAAATATGTGGGATCCCAGAATAATCATTTCGGTGCGAAGATGGTTCGATATTATTGAACGATTATTAGAGAATTTTAAATAAGCAACATCTTTGAACTCCAGAACGTCCGGAATCGCAGTGAGTGTTTCTGTTGCATTTTTTGTACTTATTAAGTATGGACATGCATTTCGGACTCCTGATGTACTTGGACCCCCAACTTCATCATCTGTAGTGTATTTTATTTGTTGTGATGTGTTATCACATAAACGTTTAGCAGCAATAGAAATACAGTTTGAATCTGATTTCAGTTCTTCATCCTTCTTAACCTCTGGTTTTTCTTTTTGCGATTTGTTTATTAAATATAATTCCATTCTTATTCTGGAGTTCTGAGCTTCTTTTTCTTGCTCTAGTTTTCTTTTCCGATTCTGAGAACCGCTAAGTTTTTTCCTTGGCATTGACATAGTCTAAATAAAAAATAATTTGTGACAGTTGCGGGAAGAGAAGTTATTAAAGACATAAAAAGACATTAAAGGCAATTACATACAATTAAAAATGGAAAATTTCTGCAACTATTAGTGAAAGGCAGGGCTGGATTTAAACTTGATGAGGCCCTAAGCTATTTGAAAACTGGGGCCCTTTATAAGTCTGTTATACTATATTTTAATTTTTGGGGGGGGGGCCCTAAAGCTTGTGTAGCTTATACGTAAATCCTGCACTGGTGGTACAGAAATGTGAGTTGCATTTTTGTATAAAGTTTATAGGATTCCCCACTGTGTAATGCTAAGTTAACGTTGAAGGTGTCGAATTTTAAGAACTAATTAGCGAATAATCGCTTAAGTTCGAATGACAAGAAACAACAAGATGGAAGGGTAACTAACCCTTCATTATTTAAATAAGATTTAACAGAACTCCGTCTTGGAGTTGTATAATAAAACGGACACTTGGGCTTGAACTGAAGAGACTAAGAATTAAACAACTAAACTAATCTTAAACTAAAGAGATATAGCCGAAGCTATCAAGATTCTAACGGAGTTGGCCCCTTAACGCTAATTGACTGCGAAGCTATGAAGGGCCTAAAGTACGGCCGAGCGTAACAATAGCTTAAGAGAGAGTAGCCCAAAAAGACGGACGCGTGCTAAGCAGAATCTCTATCTCTCTCCCTCAGACAGTAAAACGTCGCGGTTATATACCGCTCTTCCTCATTAGTATTCAGACATGTTTCTAAAACTCTGTTCTGGCCGGATGTGGTAAGTTGAAGTTTAGAAGCGATAGGAAGGAAAGTTTAACTCAAAATTTAACTATTAATAAAATTAACATAATCCTTACAAGCTAGCTACTGCGGAAATTTGAGGGCTCTAGACTTGAAATAGAAAATTGAGGAGCTTAGGTCAATTAGTGTTTAAAAGGATTTATAAGCCTCTGGTATAAATAATCCCTTTGATTTTCCATTGTTATAAAAGTATTTGAACTCAGAAATCTTTTGTAGGCTATTTCAGCACTAGAATATATTGCATATGCTACATAAAAATAAATACACAGTTCTTAAATTTTAATAATCAACTAGCATATAATAATAAAACGTTATAATGTGTATAAGATAGTTTGGCTGAAGATAGGCTTTCAACTGATGCTGAAACTGAATTTTAGCTAAGTACTAAATTCACATTATGATAATTATTTGTTAAACAATAATACAACTACTTTAACAGAATTCCAATTACTTATACTATTACAAAGATTACTTGCAAACAAGCACAGATACTAATAAAGAGTTGCTGAGTATAACATAATATAAAGGTAAAATTATACAGAAGGAGTCAATTAAATATGCCTAAGTGTATAATAATGAAGAAAAGTTAGTGAAGGGGTATAATGCTATCGTTATTGTCACGCTTACTAAACAAACATGGCTGACACTTTTAGCAGCGAGATTGAGATTAATTGGAAAATAATATTTAAGCCGCGTTACCCCTTGAAGGATGGTAGTTAGGACAGAAATAAAAGTAAATGAGAGTAAGCCTATAAGGTATTTCTCCCACTTCCCTAGCGTGCCTTCGTAGTGTAACGGTAGCACGCTGGGCCGGTATTCCCGGCGAAGGCGGTTGCATATTTTTCATCTTTTTTGCTTCCAATTAACCTAATGTCTCTACAAGTGGCCCCCAAACTAAAAGGGTTGTGGATGATGATTCTCCGCACCCAGGATTTGGCGAGTAGGTCCCCTAAAACCCTAATCGCCCTTTAAAAAGGGGAGTATATAAGGTATTTCTCCCACTTCCCTAGCGTGCCTTCGTGGTGTAACGGTAGCACGCTGTGCCGGTATGCCAGAGGTCCGTGGTTTGATTCCCGGCGAAGGCGATTGCATATTTTTCATCTTTGCTGCTTCCAATTAACCTATTGTCTCTACAAGCCTAGCTAAAGAAGCCTAGCGTGGCTGTCTTCGTTCGAACAGAATTGAAGCACTTGTATTTTTAAACTGAAAGTCAACAATACCAATTCCTGGACTTGGAAAAGATTCCTGTGCATTCTTCGCTCTCTTTCATAAACACACTAACAGCAACACCACGCAGTGGCGTAACTAGAATTCTTGGGCCCCTATGCAAAAAAATTTCCTGGGTCCCTATCCCAATAAATTTAATGTGCATAAAAAAATTTAAAAAAAAAAATTTTTTTTTAAGTGAAAAGTTAAAAAAAAAATCGATTATTCCAGGAGCCTATGTTTTCATGATTTTTATCACATCTGGATTAATTGTTAAAAAATAAAAGCACGTTCTTAGGGAACCAGTTGAAAGGTACGTAATATGAAGAAAGAATAAAAAGGAAGATATTTTCCCTTGGCCAACTGGTGAAATGCATATTTGTTTCAGTCTGGGTATTTAACGTCAGATGATTTTAATTCAGTTATTTAAGACTTTTTGTGTGCGTGCGTGTGAGTGCGAGAGACAGATTTTTCTCTCCTGTCACTGAAATACATACTGATAATAAATGAATAAGTCTATATAAAAAATGAAACATGTCGACATAAAGTATAGCATTAAGAAAAGGAAAAAAGCCTAGATTTGCGGAAATTTTTATATAAAATCCAAGAAGTTCATTATATGTTTTAAATTTTTATATAAAATCTGCACCTATCTAAGTTTTTTCGCTTCATTTAGCAAACTTATAAATAATTGGTTATATTATAAACTGACAAACAATATAATTGATAAACATACAGAAAAGATATTACATTAATATATAGAACTCTGTGATTTACTCAGCTTACGAACATGATTTATGCAATAATATATAAGTAACAAATAAGAACTTTTATATTGTAAATGATACATTTGTTAAATATAAAACATATTTATCATAAACTTCAAAAAGAAAACTGTTTGAATATACAATTTTTGTAGAAAATATGTAAAATTTTTTCCGTCTTTTTAAAAATCCTTTTGGTACACCAAACTACTTGAATACATGATTTTTATAAAAAAAAATATGAATGCTAAATTTTTTTCCTATTTCCTTTTAATTTTCCCTCAGCCCGTACTGCTCTTCTTCTCTAATCCCCCCCCCCAATAAGTGTAATTATAACATTGGTAGTTAAAATTCATCATAAAGATTTCTCATCATTGGATTTCTGTTCTGAAAGTATTTATAAATAATAAAAGTTGTGCTTCCAGTGCATTAGCAAAGTCTTCTTTATATGTTTTCTGTACTTTTGAAACATTATTAATAATTTCCGTATTTGTTAACGATGACAGTGTTTTAGGTTCCAGAAATGAAAACATCGTTGCGATTATTGTCATTCCAGTCATTCTGTACTTTAACTGAGAATTTAAAATGTCGAGAGCAGCATAGAAAACAGTTACTTTAAAAGACATTTAATTTTCAAGCCTGTTATCCTCACATAACTCATCAAATTTTTGTCTTTATTTTTATTTTATTTTTCAAATTTAGTTTCTATGCCCCATTTATTTGCAATAAACTCAGCTTATTTCATAATGTCTTCAAACTTGTTTCTCATATCTTGCATATTAATAGAAACGCTTTTTAGATGTTGATGAGCTCCATTCAAGTCGATTGATTTTCGATTGTCGAGTCGATTGATTGATTAATCGATTCTATAGCTATAGAGCAGGACATGTTTAAACAATTTTGTTTTTAATTTTTGGCCTGTTATTATGTTTCTTAATGTATGGAAACATATATATTTATATTCCATATTTATCATCAAAGTATTTCATGTTAATATAACAATACATTATTAATATTAGTAGACATTTGAATTGTTAATGGTGATAAGTTTGGATTTTCAAATAAATCGATTAAAAGTTTAGCTGAATTGAATTTTTAAATTATAAGAATTTAGTTTGTGTAATATTACAAATCAATAACTTACCTTTATAATGAAGAATTATATTTGAGATCACGTTTAATTTTAAAGAAAAACTTCTGTTTGTTCTCGTCACAGACTAGAGAAATGGCATTAGAATAAGAGCAAGTTTAAGTTCAGTTTACTGTTCTGAGTCATCAACCAATTACAAGTATACTTGAGGGGTAGCGTTTCACATTTCAACAGAGCTGTGTAGTGAAGAAAGGGACCCCGCCTCCATTATAAGTTTCCAGTGTCTTCCCAAGTTGAGTCATAGTAAAACTTTCATCCAAGATTTCACTGTAAAGGTGTCCACTTCCCTTTTAAAACGTTGTAACATCTTTTTTTTTTTTTTTTTCCCAGTTAAATTGTACTATTATTATTGTCATATTCCAAAGATACATAATACATGACCTGCAATATCTTTCTACATTTCCTCTGTACTATAAATGCATTTCAGTTAATGCATAATTATTAAATACTTTGACAGTAAAAATTGTGGATATTCGAATATTTTTAGGAAATTCTTCACAAGTTTACGATGAAATCATAAACAGGTAGAAACAAATTTTATTGATATGTATCCAAAGAGCTTTGAAAATGACTGTGTAATATGAAGTGGAAATTTTAAAATTAAACACATTGGTATGAGGATTTATCTAAATTTAGATACCCACTATAGCAGAATATGACAATTCCCTTCTAAGTTTCAATTTCCCAGAAATGTTTAATAATTTGTAATTAAGCTTATCGACACTAACGTATATTTGAGGATGAGTACTCACACTCTGTGGCGTGGTTTCTAAAAGTAGTACACATAAATACTTGTTTAGGAAACAAGTACAATGTTTCTTCATAATTAGTTAAAATAAAGTTGTATGAAACAAGTTTTGCGCACTTCGTAGAGAAATGCGCAAAACTTCATTTAATGAAAATAGGTTTGTTGTACCCCAGATGGATCAAAAAGCAAAAATCAGTTAGGAAAAGCGTATATATTTTAGGAGCATTAATATTTATGATTACTGTTATCTGTTTTATTTGCATCTTGGAAAGCTATTTATGTCTCAGAAATTAACGACCTCAGATTTCCAGTTTTTACATTGTTTATAAATTAAGTAGTATCAATTTTTTATCTATCTATCATTAATTTATTAATTACAAAAATATAAAAAATAAATATAATGTATGGGAACATATATTAATGGAAGCTATTTATGTCTTAGAAAAGTAATGCTGTGGTGCTGAAATAAAAGATAATAATGTACAAAGGGATTTTATGAGTGAAAATCGCATCATTTACTATTAAAACGTATTAATTAAATTTTTTGACTTGCGAAAATTATTGGAATAATGGGGGCAAATTCTTTTCTGAAATATTCCATTTGTTTGTGTGGTGAAGATAGCAATGTAATTCATGTTCTTTCAAATGTTGAAATGCAACTTAAAACTATTAGAGCAACGCTGCCATTGATATTTTTAATATTTTCGGTAATTAATTTATCAACATTTACGAAGTAGTGTCTACTTTTAGTTGAGTGATGCCATTTTTATTGTCATTATTATATTATTATTGACGGTTTCACATACTGAGTGCTCTGGAAAGTAAATTAAAAGCAAAAGCAAAGTAAATTGTAAAATTTCATTTCAAATAACGATTAGAAAGGCGTGTTCTTGCCCTTAGGCAAATAGTCCTCGAGTGCTTTATTATTATATAGTAATTCAATTTCGTTAAAATAGCGTATAAGTTATTGCGCATTACTGAATTATGGGCTTAAATGTTTCACGTTGTTAAAATGAATTATAATTTATTGTATTTTTTCAAACGAAGGGAAATTAATATATTACTTTCGAAACAAATTTAATGTCTTCAGAGTTATCTTTTACAGATAAGTGTGAATTTTTGGTAGATGGGTAATTTTACAGGTTAAGAAACACCACAGCTCTTTTCTTTTCTAAAGCAAATCTATTAAATCCTCCAGCATTAAAATATGCTTAGTAAGTAAGATATAGTTTACGAGTGCTATGCCTTTAGATTTCATTCTCGATTAGGGATTTTAAAGAATTCCTAACTGGCATTTTATCTGCAATGTGAGAATATTTTGAAAAATTGGATAAATATTGATTTACTCATTATTTCAAGTAAAAATATTTATCCATTCCATTTCCTCCCCCCATAAGTGAAGAAAAAGTAAAAAGTACATTTCCTCTGTACTATAAATGCATTTCAGTTAATGCATAATTAATGATAACTATAAATGTACTATAAATGCGTTCAGTTAATGCAGTTAATTCATAATAATGAATTTCGATAAATTTAATGAACAAAAGCAATTTACCTCGGCAATTAACTGAAATATTTCGCCGCTTAATGTTTGAGCATCTGAATGAAACTTTGTGTTCTTAGCTCGTGTGTCGTAAAACTTCCCCCTTTTTTCGGCCCTTGAATTCATTCCATGGAGGTTCCTTTCTTACCTCCATGATTCATTCAAAGATCCTTAAGCGGAACGGGAAATCTCTCCTTTCCAAATGTGGTGTCATAAATTCTTTGCGTTTCCTGTCCGGCATTTCGACATGTGGGTGGGGCAAAGTCCTTTCATGGCACAACTGCTCAACTTACGTCAATGATTTTGTGTCCTTAAGAAAGGAAAGAAAAGCACATATTCTGGAGTTAGCTGTTAGCAATTGATACTTACGAATGAAATTCCCTCCTCCAGCTTATTAGTGTAAAAAACCGAGGAAAAAAATCGATCCGCCTTTAACTTTGCCATTTTGTAATACCAATCGTACTTCTAAATCCAAACTATTTCTGTCCCTTACCCTGCCTCCTGGTGCGACTGCACAGGTTGCAAGTACCGTCGTTTATTACATTGTGAGAACTATACAAAAGGGAAAAAATACAAGATAAAAATATACATAAATAATAATTAATCTTCTTTTTTTGAAACTCCAATTCCAAACTCATCAGGGTTAATGAATTAAAGCTTCTATATATATGTAATAGAATTCGTCTTTTAAGTTTAAACATGTAAATGTAGTTCAACAGGACATTTAAGGGCCCCCTAAGCCTTCGGGCCCCTATGCGACGGCATTCCTTGCATACCCTTATTTACGCCACTGACACCACGTGATTTGCTGCTGTGGAGTATCCGTCGACGGTGCGGCTGTGAGAAAAAACGGGCATGATACTTTGGCGGAACGTGGTTATCACATAACAATTTCAGACGCATTACACTGTTCAGTGAAAAATGGAATCGTCAAGTTGATGTTAAAAAGTAAAATGCATATCAAAGATTTCTATAGCTATAGTTTCAGCCCCCGAATAAATAATAGTTCAAGGTCGAAGGGTTATAATATGAGGCTGTACTATTTGTTATCGTTTTAAAATAAAAAGCGGGAGCTATACATGCATTCCGTTAAAAAAAAAATCTCTATTTTAGAAGAATAAAGTGGTCAGAAAGAACGTTTTGTATACGGAGATATTTGATTGATGTACCGCAAGCATAAACATTTATTACACATTTTATCAGACAAATAAAAAAAAATTAATTATATTACAATAATTATTAATTTTAAATACATTTTCCAAAAATCGATCAAAATAAAAACTGAAATTTTCCCGAAAATCTTGTTTGGAGACAATTTGGCGCCCCTCTGCGAGCGGCGCCCGGGGCATCATACACCCCCTTGCCCCCCCCCGTCGCTACGCCACTGGTACCTTAGCCAATAAATTTAAAAAAAAGTGGGCGGCGTGCTGAAAATAATATAAAACAGCACCATTTTTCTCGATAGAGATTGGCTCTTTGTAACGCGTTTTCCATTACACCACATAATGTTTCTGTTTGAAAGCTCAGTATTTCATTTCGAATACTCTGCTTCATCTGTCTAATAGTCTCTGGTTTATTAACAAAACTTTGTTTTAAAATATCCTCATAAAATAAGGATTCTGCTCCGCTATTGGCCGCAAAAAGTTTTTAATCATTGATTGTTCTGTAAGAAGCTCCGGAAATCGTTTCCGGCATTCCATCCTCATTCTCGAAGAAATATGGGCCGTAACACCGCACCAAACAGTACACTTGGATTAAAATGTTGCCGATATTTACGCTGCGTCATGACAATTGATAGTTGAATAAAAAAATTCGATAATTTTAACGCGTTGTTT
Source organism: Stegodyphus dumicola (assembly GCF_044657685.1). Classification (NCBI taxonomy): domain Eukaryota; kingdom Metazoa; phylum Arthropoda; class Arachnida; order Araneae; family Eresidae; genus Stegodyphus; species Stegodyphus dumicola. Next base: position 220,779,737 of record NC_140773.1, on the reverse strand, counting down.
TGTATTGTATAGTTCCATAATAAAATTCCAAAAATTCAATTATAACCTACAAAAAGAAAAAAATAATTATGTCAAAAAAATAAAAAAGTTATTTGTGTTTAACATTGGTAGGTCTTATTTAGCCCACCCTATGATTCTCGAATTTCAGAACCACGTGAAATACCTGCCACTAACCGAGATCGACGGCGGCATTACAAGCCAACCATTGTTGGGTTGCCAGAAAAATACATTTTCTTAAAATTTTGGGTTACCTACTTTGGCGCCATAGCGCTTTGACCCGTGATTTTTGGCGAGGTTGGACGGATATTGCGATAATACCCGATAAAAATATGAAATGCGAAAAATATATAAATATTGCAAATTAAAAAAAAAATAAAATTAATGGAACAAAAAAATAATTGATTGTGAAATGTAATGCTATGTTGGACGAAATATATATGTTATGAAACTTTATTTTGTTTGATTTGTCATAACTTTAAGCTAATTTTTTACTAGAATGTACTTCTGTAAAACTTATTTTTGCAATACAGTTTCATACAATTACATAGGCTGTTCTCACATTTTTTAGACCATTTTCATTGTAATTACAGAAATAGTTTACCTAAAATTTTCATGTTTTAAATCTTCTATTTGATAATACTTATTCTTCGCTATCATTTTACACCATAATTTCCAATACAGCCTTTTGTAGTATCGGAAGAGGTATTATATCCCATTGCTGTCAAACAGCTTTCCCCCGAATAGTCTAAGGAGGTTCCAGGTCGACATTTGGATAACCTGCATTTTAACAGTATAAAAGCGCAAAAATACATTGGTGATAGGTCAGGAGATTTAGTAGGAATATGAGTTAAGGGTATGGCTTACTCATGGGATACGTATTTCTTGTTTTACTTTTTCCAGGAAATTAACAGTACATTTTGAAGTGTCACTACTTGCTTTGTATTGATGCAATTCTACTGATTGATCATATTGTGTGTAAAGAGAAGGTATTTCATATTTGAAATTGGGTATAAAATGTGTTTTTGGTAATACAGTCAAAAGTCGTTAATTCGGACACCCATAATCCGGAATGATCTATAATCCGGACCTCAAAGCTAAAAACTTTCTGCGCATGCGCCGCGTTGACACATGCGCATAGGCGTGTACGCGTGCGCGTAAGACCTTTTACGTCTGCGCATATGCGTGTGCACAAGTGCAGAATACGTTTTCGCGTGCGCGTTTTATGTATAACGGACGGTATAAGCTAAAATTATCTAATTATCTATTTCAGTTAATGTTGATGATTGCGTTGTTCCTTAATTTTCGAATTGGATCCGGCTTATTATTTTTTGCAGACTGTAAGACTAATACTATAAAAGTAAACTTGAACTTTCGATTATGTCAAATAGAATTTCCGATTCTGGAGCTCCCAAAGGATCGTACAAAACGAAAGTATGTTTTGATGTCCATCAAATAAAAACTGAAATTGCTGCAAAAAATGGATAAAGACATGAAGAATGTGACAGAGAGGTTAGTGAAAACGAAAAAATTTCGATTGACAAGTTAGTCCGTATTCTCGGCACAGCAATTAACGGGACTTGAACAGCGGAACTTTGTAACTGAACAAGAAATTATGTCTGTTTATAAAATTAAAGAGAAAGTATTATCACATAAAACGAAGCAACTTAAACAACTTACATTGAAAGAAATGTTTAATAAAGTAAACAAATAAATATTAAGCTTTTTTTTGTAAATTTTGATACCCTTTAGATCATAATTGTTTTTTATTTCATAAATTACGGTTTCATATTTTTAATTTTAGAATTTCTGCATGCTATCTTACGAGATTTAAACTGATGATCTGCAATCCGGAAAAATCGATAATCCGGAATCGCCGAAGTCCCGACGAGTCCGGATTAACGACTTTTGACTGTATATGAATTTAATCTCAACATTTTTCTTCACTCCCCTTATTTTTAATTTGCCATTATTTGAAAAACCAGCAACAATCAAAAATCCATTACAAAAACCTTCTTTATATTCTCTGAACCATGTTTTTAGATTTTTTTTCCTCCTCTTTGATGGTGATAAACAGATTTTTTTTTATTGCAGCCATTTAAGTACACCCAAGATTCTTCTATTCTGACAACATTTTTCCTTTTTTATGCGCATAAATGTTTCTCATAAAGAATTCTGCAGCACGTTCTGTACTAGGCGTTATGTCATGGAGAAAAATGATACACATTTTTTTCTCACCTTTTTAAGATTGAAATCTGCATTAATCACTTTGTTTCAGTTGACACTGAGTATTTTAATGATTTTGCGACTGTCCTTTAATTTGCCGGATTTTTTTTTAACATTAAAGATATCGCCTTTGCAACATTACGTTTTTTTCCTTGGATAAGTATTAGGAACAATTTTTCCAGTTGAAGCTAAATTTTGACGTTTTTGTTGTTATTGCCAACATTACCTATTGAAAAATCATGGATTTCACAATGTTTTTTAATAACTAGATATGAATAATTTTCTTTGGGGGGGAGGGGAAACATAGCCTTCTACCCACTGCTTTTTTAAAAATGACATTTTGCATGAAAACAAAACTGTCAAGTAGCAGACGATAATTTATACTTTCAAAAATATAGTTGCACTAAGCCATACTAATACATTGTAATAACAATGGAAATATTTAAATTACTGTGAAAATTACTGCCCATAGTTTCAAGCATTTTTTAATTTTATCTGAATGTGGTTGCCTTGGAGAATAACGTTCAAAAATGTGTTAACACATGTTTTTAAAATTACCGATTTGTTCTAAATATTATCACTATTACAGATTTCATTGTATTTATGTAAATATATAACAGTATGAATTTAATATAATTATATTACATGCAAGAGTGGAACATTAAAACTATTGCACTAAACCATGTAGTATTTATTTTAGAAATGTGTGTGGCTCTAAAATTTTATTCATGGTTTAGTTTAAATGATACATTTACTTCTGTACCTAAATTTATACATGTGTGTCTGTATACATTCTGTTTTTGCCTTTTCTATTTTTAATACTAATAATAATAGTGTAGATCAACCATGTAAGTAAGAAATATTTTTAAATTTCAGACAGAGAAGACCAATCCATTCTTTGCACGTAAGTTTTTCTATTTTTCATAAACATTTTTGATATGTTAACACTTTTCTCAACTTATTCTCTGTAAAGAAAACATTATATATTTTACTAATTATGAATTTTATAATTCCAAATCTCAGAAACTGCTTACTTCAAGGCAAAAGTTGGGTGAAAAAAGTAAACTGTTTCAGATAATGTTTACTTTTATATTAAAAAATGTGTGTCAGTTAATTTTCAGAAGATTGAATGAATATTGGGAACAATGAATCTTGTTCATCTTTAGTAGAAAAGATAAAATAAGGATTTAAACAAACAAAAAAATAACAAAAGTAATTAATTGCATTGTGCACGGTTTTAAAATATTTACCTTTTCTTTATGCTAAATCCTGCAAAACGTTTTTCAGGCCTGTATTAGTGAAATTACAGCTGTATTACAGATTACCGTATTTTACAGCATATAAGACGCACTTGTTTTCCTAAATTTGGTCTCAAAAAAGTTACCTGCATCTTATACGTGAAGGACACAGGTTAACTTTCAAAACTGAATGCTATTTTTAGCCCGGATAAAGGTTTAGACACACATAACTTTTTCTACATCTGCTATAATTATTTTGCGCATGCGTGAAATATCTGTCGCCAAAAAGCACCAGAGCTCGAAGCTGATGTCGAAGTTCGAACAGGTTCGGCGGTCGCCATTACGTCTGTGGAGCCTTTTCTTCTTTACATAGTTTTTCTTTGACTCAGCCAACACACGTGTCGGTTTTGGTGCTACTCTGTATAAATGTGTCAGTACCGGTGCTTAAAACTATTTGTTTTAAAAAAATACCCTGAAAAATATGACTACAGAAAACGAGATTAAGCTATACAATTCAGCATAAACTAAAAGTTTTAAACTAGCCAAAGTGCATGGAAACAGAGCAGCAGCAAGGCATTTCGGTCCACCACCTGCCGAAAAAAATGATACGAACTTCGCAACTGCAGGAAGATCAACTGAAGACTGCTAAAAAACAAAAACATAACCTTCGATGCCCAGCTCCATCTTGGCCTGAACTTGAAAATGCTGTAAAAATGATGGTGATAGATAAGAGGAAATCTGAGATAAGTGTTTCATCTAAAATGATAATCAATGAGCCCAAAGGACTTGCAGAAAAACATGGGAATCAGAACTTTTCAGGGTCTGAGGGCTGGTGCTACAGGTTCATGAGAAGGCAAGGCTTATCAATGCGCACAAAAACAACTATTGCACAGAAAATGCCAGCAGATTATGAAGAAAAAATACTAGCATTTCATAGGTTTATTATAAATGCACACAAGAAAACTTCTTTTGAGCTCAGTCAAATATGAAATATGGATGAAATTCCACTCACACTTGATGTACCATCCAACAAGACTGTGAGTATTAAAGGGTCTAAATCAATAACCATAAAAACCACAGGTCATGAAAAAGCCCGATATACGGTAGTTCTAACATGTTGTGCTGATGGCACAAAACTACCACCGTTTTTCATATTCAAAAGAAAAACTTTCAACGAGTGTAATTGTTCATATTCATCCGAAAGGTCGGATGGACGAAGCTGGAATGAAACTGTGGTTGCAGAATGTAAGGGCAAGGCGACCTGGTCAGTAGCGTAGCGAGCATAACTGGCGCCCAGGGCAAAATACCTTTTTGGCACCCCCCTTCTCCCGAAAAAAAAAAAAAAAAAACAAGGTCTCCTCCTTGTTTGGAGACGATTTGGCGCCCCTCTATGAGCGGCGCCCGGGGCATCATACACCCCCTTGCCCCCCCCCATGTATAGCTTCATGTATATTTTGATTTTTTAAATTATTACTTTGTATGTTAAATTTTGAATTATTTTTGATTTCCCACTCTCCCTTTTTAGTGGAGAATCTGGTGCTGGTAAAACTGAAAATACGAAAAAAGTCATCCAGTACTTAGCTTATGTAGCTTCTTCCAAACCTAGGTCATCATCAACTCATCATTCTGTAAGTAATTTTATGAATTTAGATAATAAATTAATCATGTTTTTATAAGGCTGCTACTGAAATACATTTTTGAGGAGTTTTTTTTTTTTTTTTTTTCTAAATAATAAGCAATATCGGTTTTCTTCTATCTTATTTTATCATCCTTACAGTCATCATATAATGTGTCTTAACATTAAAACTCTTAAGATTTATCTCTGGAAGTGACTAGTATTTTTGAGAACATAATTTTAAAAAGCAGTTTTCAATACAGTTGATTGCCGTATCACATTAATCTTGTAACTCACCCACGATACTCTTAATCAGGGGTGGGCAAAAGTAGACCCATGGGCCAGATGTGGCCATTCTAATTACTTCATTCAGCTCATTATGAAATCCTCTGAAATGGCATTTTCATCTCTTTTCCTACTTGATTTTTGTATGCAAATTGGCAACATGAATGTACATCTATCGTCACAGTGTATATATGTGTAATGGTCTTAGTGATCAACTTAAGTTGAGATCACTGTATATGCTAGAAAGCATGTGCATTTGCTAACAATGGCATATGAATATTGTTGAGATAAAAATAATGATCTAAAGAGGGAGGTCAATGAAAGAACATTTCAACTCAAAATTTTTTACTGAAAATGAAAATGTATACATGTCAGTCACTTGATGACTAATAAGAACACATCCTGTTTTCTGCATATTTGTAATTTAAAACTAGTTTCTTTATTGTGATTTCTTAAAAAAAAATTTAATTGGCAGTGATATCTCTTCCCTCCTACCCATTGCATCCTGCAAACAATACAAGCACCATAAAAGATCACGAAGATCCCGCATGATGAACTAAAAAAGGGGCTTTGGGCTAAAAAAGTATTTGCTCATTGTTGATCTTAATTATGCAATTCTCTCGAATTTTTCTGGAGATGCAGAATGCTTTATGCTTGTAAAATCATAATAATCATTTTAGTAAGACATTTAAACTTCTGTATTTATTAAAAGCTTACACCGTCTATGCTAAAAATGTTTTTGTAAAATTTTTATTTGATTTTGAGAAAGTAAGAAATTGAGAGCACAGACATGTCCAAAACTTGAGGATGAGCAATATTTTTGCATTTATAGAAAAGTCTTGGCCATGTATCTTCTTTTATTAAAGTTGGATAGCATAAGGTTTGGAGTTACGATAGCATTTTGACTAACAATAAAACCTTGAACAATTAATTATAACATTCTGATTTCAAGCAATGGCTGGCTTTGTAAGGTGAGTGGAGTGTAGGCTAGGAGTCTAGGAGTAAACTGAAGGATGTTTTAGTGTAAAGCTGGATACATAGCATTAACAAAGTATTTGATTTGTCAAGGAGGAGAAAGCTGATTGGTTGGGTAAACTATGAACTTTGCCCAGCCAGTGAACCTTGAGAAATAAGGGAGAAGTCCTTTTTCCTCTTTTCAGTCCATATTAATTTTGAAGGAATGCTGAATTAAAAAATATGGAGGAATAAAAATTAAATTAAAATGGAAAAATTTTGTAAAAGCAAAATAACTATTTCAGTAAAGCCAGGAAATAAAATTTATGACAAGAATTGAAGCTGGTAAAATCAAGTGGTGCTCCTGGGTAGTCATTCTTCCAAATAATGACCACTTAAATCACCACTTGATTTTGTAAAACAAAGCATTTTTTGCTACTTAGCATTATAACTAAGACATCTTACAATAAGTTTCTTAAAACAGCTCTTGGTCTTTTTCTATTATTTATGATACTTACTTCATAATCAAGTATGAGAATAGTTAAATTTGCATTATTCTTCTTGAAATGATTTAGTACGAATGTATCATGGGATTTTAAAATTTGCTTTACAATTAAATTTTGCAGTTGCTATAATTTTAACAGAGTATTAATATAGTTATAAATTCATAAAATTAATAATTAATTAATTAGTAATAGTAAATAATTTTTATTAAGTGTGCGATTTTACTAGTGTAATTTTGAAGTAAATGTATTTTATGTGAAATTGTAATGTTAAACATTGATCCAGGATAATGCTTAGGTATTTGATTTGCTTGTGCCAGGGAATAACAGAACCTTTCATAGTTATATATCTGTACACTTTTCTTTTGTGGATGAATATTACAGGTTCAATCTTATCCATGTTAAACCTTTATTTTCCAGCTTGTGAGACTGAACTCTGATGCAAGTATTTGCTTTTAATTACCAGATAGATGTGCTGATTAGGTGCACTTTGAGTTAAGATCGTAGTATCATCTGCATACGTAGCTAGTGTTATGCCGTGTGTGGTATTTCATTCGCATAACTGTTGAAGAGGATTGGGCCTAGTTGACCCTAGACCTGTATGGGTAGTCAACATTAATTTTCCAGTTAGTAGAGTATGTGTTTTTAATGCAAACACTAAAAGTGTCTATCTGAGAGATAAGAATCAAGTACAGAAATCCTGTGCTTTGGAATTCCCAGGGTTGAGTTAATTCATTCAGCCAAATGCAGTCGAATGGCTTAATTTCCTTTATCAAAGAAGACTGCTCTAGTGCTGATCTTATTTTGTAGATCATTAGAAATTTGTTCACTCACTCTGTATTAGTTGATACACAGGTGAATGTTTTCGTAAAGCATCTGCATATTGAAGTTGATTTTTCAAAATCACATATTCTGCAATTTTGCTCAGATTAGAGAGGAGGCTGATTGGTTGATAAAATGTCATCTGCTTGGTTGCTTTTTCTGATTTCAAAATTGGAGTATTTATGGTTATATTCCATGATGAAGAGAAGTATCTAAGTTTTACAATGTAGTTAATTATTTTAATTAGCCTGCAAATCTTGAGAAGTCCAGATTTCTTAACCATAGGATTGCTAATATTGTCTTGTCCTGGGTACTTTCAGATTTTGATATGTGCCGCATCAGTCCAGCAGACGTATAAAGAAATATGTCTGCCACATTGACTGAAGTAGTGTTGTTTGTGTGACCCATTAGGACATCAGAGATGTGTTTAATATTAAACTGAGTAACATAGTAATTAATTAGTGACTGAGTTTTATTGATTTCAGTTTATGTAATTCCCATGGACCCGTTAAGGGACGGAATATTCATCTGACATCTTTCAAATTCAGATTGAATTATCATCCTTGGAGAGCGATACAAGGTAATTAGCCCACTAGTTTCCTGCCTGAGTATCAATAAGAATTCTAACTTCATGGCGGAAGCAGATTATATTAATTTATGTTCTGAATGACAAGTTCTTTGCCACATTATTCTGACAGAATTCCTGGACTGACTGAGGTTACATAAACCATGATCGTGTTGGAGACAATTTTGCTGTTGTTGTTTAAAGCGGTTTTTAAGTCTTTGAAGTTTTCGATCAATATGTCTTAGTTCATCTCTTGTATGTTCTTCGCTTTATGTAGTGAGTTTCTAGAGCTTTAATATAATTAGACCAGGCAGGAACAAAGGTTCTTTTGTCTGGTGGGATATGACAGCCGACTTCTAAATCCATAATCACTAGATTAGAACAGATGATAGTTCATGGATAGGTTGAATTTTTATTAGAGCATTTTGCCTTTTGAGTATTAAAAAGGTCCAGTGTGTAGCTGAGTCAGAGGTGTGACGTATTGAAATGGGTGAAGCTACAGTCTGGATGCTGAGTGAAGTAGCAAAGTTGTAAATATGACTGCCAAGTGTATTTGATAAATTACAGTTCTCTACATGGTGTTGTGTATCCACCTAAAATAACTCAATTGATGGGCTTGAGAATCATTTTTAGATCAACAGTGACAACATTGATATGCTTTCTGTGTGATATGCAATTGGAAATAAAAAAGTCTATTGGCTGTGAGGTGTGTGGTATATTGTGATAGTTGGGGCCTCTACAGCAGAAAGCTCTTGAATTGTTACATGAAAGTGAAAAGTTGAGCATTTAACTAAAATGATGTGTCCACTTGTTTTCTTGTAATTTACAGATGGTCCTTACAGTAGATACCACAGTTAGCAACACTAAATTTTTTGTATGAGCTAAACAGTGTGTTCTTGTAAGAGTAACATATTGAGTTATACTCATTTAGAATCTACCAAAGTTCATTAATTAAATCTATTAAATAGATCCTTTGCATTCCAAGTAACAATATTAAGCTTTTTTTGATTATTATGTTTAAAAAAAAAACTATTTCTTCAAAAATGAGGCATAAAATGTACATTTTTTCTTAATTTATTAACCCTCTAAGCAGCCCAATTTTTTGGATCTGTTATGAAGACCTGTATTTAAAGAGTCTTTATTAGCTAAATATGTATATTTATCTATTTTAGTCTACATTATTAATGAAAGTAAAAAAAGCAAAATATCTTAAATTATAAGCTAATTATAACAAGTGACAAAAAGTCTCATGACTGGATAAAGCTGGTCATGGCACTCAGAAAGTTAAAAAGGTTAATTTTGATAATTTATTTCATCCGGAAGTTCCAGGTTTGGGATTTGTGTTTTCCGCTGTCTGGATTATTATTTGCAGAGTGTAGTGGACTAAATCTATTTTTGACTGAGATACAATCCTTTAATTCGTTACTGTTTAAGTCTCTTTTTGAAATTTCTGATTTGGTCGGTTTAACAAATCCTTAGAGTTTTCTAGGTTATCATCTGAATTATTGGTTAGCATTTCATTTTTATGATTACTGATTTTTAGATTTTCATGTTTTAGGAGGGGGTTGTTTGCATTAGAAATAAGCTCGTTTCTACCTGACAAATATTACAGTTTTAATCATGCTATGTAGATTTGAGGCAATTGTATTTGTAAAGAAATTGTAACTTTTAACTCTCTTGACTATCATTGTTAAACTGTATGATGTCCAGTGCTGGTATTTTTTAAAAAGTCAACTGTATTTATTTATTTATTTATTTTTTAAGAGTAGCAGTATCCATTTCCAGATCCGCTGTTTCTCTGATCATGTTTAAGTCCAGTTGTGAATAATTCACAGTATTAACGCTAACATTTTCTGGAGAAATATTCATTTTTCAGTGTCAGTATTAGCAGTTACGAGCTACTTCATTCACTTTTATCTAGTGGTATATCATCACCAGCTGGTGAACGTTTGAAGAAAATACTTCACTCACAAGCTGTACAGAAAAAAAAAAAAAAAAAAAACTGTATGTGAATGGAAATGAGTATGACAGTCTGTTTATTTCCTGTAACCTAAAACATGATAATAAATCATGACCTATTGTAAATAACAAATTAAGGTAGTAATAGCAGTTCTTTTAGAAATGTTACACATAAGAGTTGTTTGTAAGTCAAGAATATATGAAAATGTTTTTTAAATGATTTATATCTTATATGTTGGCTTTTAATGGAATTTTCCTTAAAAATCTGTCCAAATGAGTTTGAACAAATTGATGCTATTTTGGTTTTAATGAAGATTTTGATGTGGCACATCAAATAAATAATGATATTTTTCATTCAGATCAGGAGAAAATAGTATGCAGATTATTCATTTAAAAAAAATATTATTTCCTTGCTGACAATAAACCACCACTAATATATTGAAGCTGCCCTAATGGAAGTGCAGCAGGTTTATTTTATACAGTTTGCTACCTTTGCCAGTCTTGTTTATTACAAGCATAATTTTGCAAACTATAATAAATCTTATCTTAATCAAATCTGTACTCATAAGTAACATATTCATGTACTGATGCTCAAGGAACCAAGGCATACAACATATTTACTATTGATTTTACTTGTATTTTGATAAGCGAGTTATACTTGCATTTTGATGTCTTATTTTTACACGTTTGATATGTATTTAAAGCTTAACAGAACAAAAATATATCAATGCATATCTTATATGCAAGTGTGAAACAACTTTTATTTTTTAATTTTTTTCAGAGTGTGCCAACACCAGCCCAAATAATAGTAAGTAATTTTGACTTTGTTAGTAAATATTTTAGTTAATTGTAATGTTAAAAATCCATTGCATATAACAAGTATACTTGTCAAATTTTAATTTTTTCATTTGCAAGCTGCTACCATCTGGGGTATGTATGTGTTAAAAATTTATTATTTATACATAAACTGTTTTTATTTACATTCAGATAGATTTTTATCTCATATTCAACTATGTGGCTTTAGCTATCCACAAGTAGAATTTTCTTTTGTTTAATAATTATTTACTTTAATGTAGGGGGAACTGGAACAACAACTGTTACAAGCCAATCCAATTTTAGAAGCATTTGGTAATGCTAAAACTGTAAAGAATGACAACTCATCTCGATTTGTAAGTTGAGCTTTTATAAAAAATATGTGAACAAGTTTCCCCCCCCCTCCAATCCTCCTTTTCTTCTTCTACTTTTTACAATCCTTTCTTCTTCTTGTCCCTTTTTAAATAGAGTATTTGTGTATGCAAAATAACGACTAGCATCTAGAAATTAATATGATTTCTATGTTCTTAAGCATTCTTTTCATGAATTTTAGTATGATGGTTATTCTGAAATTTTTTGAAGTAATAGCTAAATGGTACAAGTTAAATTCACTAAATCTTAGGGTTGTTCAGGGTAGTCCTTTCAAACATCAGAGCACTTTTATAGGCAGATTTCCCTAAGATTAAATGCTTTGTGCTATCCATTTTTTGGAATAAAAAATGTGCTTCATCAGTCTCATCTTTCGAATGAAAACGATGGCCATGTAAATTTTGTTTTAGATTAAAAAATAGCCAAACGTCACACATAGCAAGATCATGAGAAAGCCTTTTCTAAAAGATTTTAGAGTTACTACGTATTTAAGTTTTATTGTCTTTAGAATAAGACTTTTCTTGAAAACTAATTAATGTTTAATTAAAAATGGCTTTTAATATTTTGAGGATTTACCTGTTGCTGAGTAAAAGTTTATAATTTCTGAATGACTTTTTTATTGCTAAGGAAGATATATATAGTGGTATTCAAAAGCAAAAGAATTGTTAATTTCTCTACTTCATTCAGTCAAAATAGTATTTTTTTTTATTTAAAACTTTTTAAATTTGAATTAATTTGGTTTACATAAATTTAGATTAATTAATAAAATTAATATTAAAAGCATATAAAGCGTTAAAGAAAAAAATGTCTCCAATTTTGGGGTGCCATTCTTCCCCTTTCTCCAAGAGAGAGTTTTTATGATGGAATTTTAACATAAATATATATATATATATATTTAAAAAAAAAAAAAAAAAAAAAAAAAAAAAAACTTCATTTGATAAAATGTAAATAATTTTGATTCAAATGGGGAAAGGTTTCTTACTTCCCTTCCAAAAAAAAAAAAATTTTTTTTTTCAAGTTGTGCTTTTACTATTATAGGTTATGTTTATTGTTTGTTTTTTGTTATAGTTTTGAGATTTGGTATATCATTTGACACTTCCAGACTGATTAATGGCTGGTTGTTGATAAAATGAGTGCCATTAAAAATCTTAAAAGTTATCCATTCTTTGTAGTACTTGGAACTTGCATAGCCAGCTGCCTGAAATAGGTAAAAGGAAAAATATATAATGATTTTAATAAATCTAGCTCTTGTTAATTCACAGGTCTCCAGCTAGAAACTTATAACAGCAGAGATGAAGAACTGCATTTATTGCTTTTAAATTGCTTAGTTTGATAATTAATAAATTACAGATTAAATTTAAAAGAAAAATATCTTACTCTTTGCTTAAGGAGACACTGGGGTATCAAAGTTAAAAAGTTTTTCCTGGCAGCAATGCATTTGCACATTGAAGAAGAAATATTTTATTTTGGGCAGTGGTAACATATTTCTTTTAAATCCTGAATTTTCTGATGGCATTTAAAATATAAATATCTTATGTTCTGCTGAGTGGCAACATGGTGCTTTTAGGTTGCTGAGTTTTCTAGTTAATTTGAATCATAAATATCTTATGTTTTACTGAGTGATAACACATTGTTCTAAAATTGTCGTTCAGTAATCTAAATGTTATTAAGGTCTTACAAAGTATGAAATAAATAGAAAATTTTTTAATTTGGGCTTTGAGGTGCACATGTTTTGATGAAAGTCTATGTGTATTCAAAATTTGGTGTATCTAGGTGCTGAGTTTTATTTATTATGCAAAGAACATACACACGTATATACATATTTTTCATTATTTAATAACTGATTTTAAAATGATTTTCAAACTTCTTTTGCAACATTTGTTGTCACGTATTTTATATTTTAATGTTTGAATATTCTGTTTTTCATCATATTGCTTTTCAATGTTGTGTTGTTATAAATTGTTTACATTCTCAATATGTGAACTTATGCTGATTTCTATTTTAGGGAAAATTTATACGCATTAACTTCGACGCTTCAGGATTTATTGCTGGTGCAAATATTGAGACATGTATCCTTTGAATAACAGATTTGTTAAAACATATATATTTTCAATTTTATTTCTCTCTTTACATTTATATTATAATATGTTTTGTTTCATATGTTATTATTTTTACCTTTATTAAAATAAGATCTTCTAGAAAAATCGCGTGCTATTCGACAAGCAAAAGATGAACGTGCCTTTCATATTTTTTATCAGATCTTAGCAGGAACAACACCAGAGCAAAAAAGTATGGCTTTCTTTCAAATACATGTAATTGGAAATATGCTAAATATTTTTGTAATAATTAGATTTAGTAATAAAATATATCGTATTTTTTCAAATCAAACTAGAGATAAGTAAACTGTTAAAACAAAATTTGTTTGATCTAAATGTTTTTTTTAGCTTTCTGTAACATTATGAAAATATGCATGCAAATAATTTCATGATTTATAGCAAAGATTTGATTTCATATTAAAGACAAGTCATGCAGTTGCATCTAAACTTTCAAATATGTTAATTGCATTGTAGCCCAAGATCATCTTTATAATGCACTGTATACTTTAAAAAAAAAAAAAATTGGAAACCGTGTTCTTTTAAATAAAAAGGGGCAAAAGTATACATAGCTTTGCTGAATTTCTTTAAATTGATCTTGTTATTAGAATTTTATCTTTGTAAAATGGGTAATTATCCTATACATACTGTATTTCATAAGATTTACAAGAACTGTACTAGTTTTATTATTTTATGTGTGAAATTAATTTTTTACTGTATTTTCAATTTCTTTTAAAGATAAGAAATTTTTGCCAGTTTGAACATAAAATAGATTTTACAAAACGTAGTATCTAAATTATTTGTGTAGCAAAAGGAAAAACTTTTTTTAATTAGGCTAAAAAGAATTTCATTTGTCAAATTTCCATTTTTAATAAGTGTTTTCTTTTATATTATTGTTCTAGTATGTTCATAGTTTGTTGTTCTAGTATGTTTGTTTCTCCCTTCCAGGTAAAATTTGCTTTATACTTTTTCCTGAATTTTTTAGCTTCCAAAAAATCTTTCTGATTTTTATTGTCATGATGTTGGGACAGTGGAGTAGTGAGCAGAACTGGCACTCGGGGCAAAATACCTTTTTGACGCCCCCAAAAAAATTACTTATAGTAATATGATGTATAGAATATATTAGTAATAAGAAAATAATTCAAATAATAATAAAATACTGAGTCTGCGATAAAATACTCTAGAATATATTAAGAATAGTCATTACCTAACAAGCATTCGGAAATGTATCTGTGTCGGAGATTCAGTTTCTACGGAGTAACATCTTGCAGTCACATTCTCTACTCAAAACAATTAGGGGATATTGGGAGTTCGGTATGAAATAACCATATAATTGACAAAATTATAAAGGAAATTTATAATTAATTATTTAGGAAAATTATAATGTGTACAAAGTTGGGAATATGCAAAATTATTCTGTGATGTCGAAAACTCTGCGTTTTAGATAAGGAGCAACCTGCAGCATTCCTTTTGTAGTAGGAGATTAAAAACAATTGGCAATGCGTTTACTGCTTTGTAGCAGTGAACATATGATGTCTCAGCAAGATGACTTATTTTAATCAGTAGATCAGTCATTTACAGGAAATTCAATCCATTGTAGTGGAAGCGTTAGGAGTTTCTCAAAATGTCATTTCCAGACTATGGAATCGGTTTGGGGAAAATAGATATGTTTGAGAAATTCGGGACAAAGTCGTGTTATCATTTTAAAATAAAAAGTGGGAGCTTAATGTGCATTTCGTTCAAAAAATAAAAATATATCTCTATTTTTAGAGAAATAAAGTGGTCAGAAAGAACGTTTTGTATAAGGAGATATTTGGTTGATCTACTGCAAATATTTTATTACACATTTTATCAGACAAATCAAGAAAATAATTATTAAATTTAAATATATTTTCTAGAAGTCGATCAAAATAAAAATTGAAATTTTCCAAAAAATCTTGTTTGGAGATCATTTGGCACCCCTCTGCGAGCGGCACCCGGAGCATCATACACCCCTTTGGCCCCCCTTGCTACGCCACTCCGTTGGGAAGTATGTAATCATTTTCTTCATTGCAACTAATTTATGGAATAAAATGCAAACAGCGTACCATCATTCAGTTCCTGACAAAAGGAGAATGTGATCTGTCCAGTACCCACAGAAAGCAACAAGATATTAATGAAGATGATGATATTAGCAAAAGGAGTACACACATCTGAAATTATTTGCACAATTATGGGCAGTTGATAGATGCGATATTTAGTAATGATGTTTAATTTTTGGTAAATCACTGCAAAATTCCATGACAAAATATTCCGTTGGTGAGAGATTATTTTATTTATAGCACACTACTACCAGGCTAATGTTAAGGGCTACTTATGGGAATTATTACCTTGTTCTTTAGCATTTCCTGTATATACTTTTCTATAATTTCTTCCTTCATTCTGTTGTATTTGTATGGCTTTCCTCTGTGAGGGGAGGGTGGCATTTACTGTGTCTGTGTTGTGATTTACAATTTGTGTTAGACCTGGAGTATCATCAAATAATTTAACAAAACGACTTACCAACTCTTCCAGCTTGGGCTTCTCTTTTGCCTTCAGGTGTTTCAAATCAATGGCTGAAGGGTGCGTTTCTGTCTCCTGTACCTTATCAGGTACAGTTAATGTTTGTAAACTTACCTTTGTTTCTTTTAAATCATCTTCCAGTTCTAAATCCATACTCGTTAAATGTTCATCATTAACAACATCATAATATTCCATTCACAGCAATTCAATATGAGATAATATGTCCAAAATCATATCAAATTTGATTTGAAGTCAGAACTTGTCAGCATTCAAAGCTGAATCTTTCAAAAAATTTCAAAATCCTAGTTTTAGTTTCCACACCGTCAGTTAAGCAATTTTTGTTTTTCAGAAGATGACAATACTGTAAAATTTTCCATACTTTTATACTTATTGTCAGAATTTGCCATTTTGCTGACAACGATAAAACAGAATCAAAACCAGTGGTTTTAAAGTTTGAGACGGTAGTTTATTTAGCTTCTCCAGCAGCTGTCGGATCACATGCTCATATGATTTAAAGTAGGCTGTAATATACTTTTAAATCCCCAAACAATGTAATATTTTGTTTTAATTTTAATACTTAATTCTACGTCCGATGAAGCAGAGATGACCGAATGACTAAAAACTTAAAAACTACATTATCATAGCAAAAAAAGTTTACCATTCTAAGCAGTACAAATACAGCCAACTTGGTGATGCCAATGAATTACAGTTTTTCTTTATTTGTTTTACAGAGTAGTGTTAATTAAGATACAATAACACGCCGGACAAATATTAAATTAGAAGCCAAGCAACAAAAATTTAGCATTATATTTTCAAATTTTCACAGGACTAGTTTCGATGGTTTTACCAAACCATCATCCTCAGCTACAAAAGCGTAAATGAACGAGGTAAGATATAAAGATAAGAAGGCCTGGACAGGAGATAAGCTACTGGTGCCATCTGTTGATGAAACCAGAACTAAAACATAATTTCTTTAAAGGCTGAAGGCAAAGTTGGATTGGGATTAGGGTCGTTAACTAGAACAGAACGATTTTTTTGAATGTGAAATGCCTCTAGAAAATCCAGTTCACCAATGGTAAATGTTTTTTGAATAATTTTGGCAGCAGAAAAATTGAAAGTGTGATTTTAAGACCAACAATGTTGGGCAACTTCTCTATTTCCTTTTTTCTAACATATGCCTCATCTTCCTTAATGCGAAATTTTAAGGCTCTCTTAGTTTGGCCAATGTAAATTAAACCACACTGGCAAGGAATCCGGTAAATACCCCAGGAATTCATATCCAAAATGGGTTCCTTGAGTATGGAACTCATAATTTTATTGATGGGGGAATGGGAGAATTTTATTCATGGGAGAAATGTTAACTGTACTACTGGGCTAGTGTTAGGGCTAGTTATGGGAATTATTAACTTTATTTTTGAACATTTTCTTGTATGTTTCTCATTAACTTACTTTTTGATTCTGTCATAGTGGCTCAACTTTATTGTACAGGATGGGGATTTCCTGTGGCTATGCTGTAGATTTGAGTGAGCCCAGAAGTATCATTGAATAATATTTTTAAAAAAATGACTTAACCATTTGTTCCAAATTGTATTTCTGTTCCACTGGCAAGTGATTCAGCTCAATGGCCAGAGACTGCATTTCTTACTCCTCTACTTTATTCATATCTAGCTGTATCGTGGCTTCCTGAAAATTTATTTTAGTTTCTGCCCTTAAAAAATTCCATCTCCCAAATTATAGGAGCTTGCAGATTTTTCACAACAAAGAAAACTACTTTCTGATGCTCATTTCATATTTGGCATGTAATGTGACTTTTTGTACATATGTACGCTGTTTGCCTTCAGCAACAATAACTTTTTCTCCTTCAACCCCAAAAATTCTATATCATTTATATAATAAACATTCTATATCATAAATATATAAACATTCTATATCATTTATAAGGTTTTTGAAAAATGCTCTGCCAAAAAACTGTTTTGAGTCCCTACACCAATAGTGCATCTGCTGGAACATTATTTAACAATATTTATATTACAGGCAGAGCCAAGTTTTTTATGACTACCATATTCAATTGAATTCTAAAGAAATTTATTTGCTTCCAGGGTAACTATACCCTTTAACTTTCAGTACCACTTATTAGTTTAAATTCATATTCCTCATTTTCTCTTTTGTGGTTTTCTTGGCAATCTCCACTCACAGTTGAAAATTTCTTATTCTATCAGTTCTTCGACCTTAATCTGCTATCCTATGTTTGATGCTTTAATTTTTAAGAGCTACTATGGTTAACAGTTATAATGTAACAACTTCATTAAGGTCCATATAAATTTCTTTGAATATTTAAAATGAACTTGCAGTAAATTTAAATCTTGACCCCTTACTTGGTTTAAAAAGTCTTTGATAGGATTCTGATATACAGCAGAATCTAATTACATGATGAATATTTTTTCCCTTCTAGTGATATCATCAGAATTAAGAAAACAGAGTTATCTAATAAGAGACTGAAATTTCATTATTACCAGTGACAGTGTGGGTAGTGATATTAAATTATGCTAGTGTGGGTAGCAATATTAAAGTAATTTCTCACAAATGTTTGAATTGAAATATAGTTTACTACCCTTGACTCAAGTTCAAGTAATTAAAACATTGAAAAAATAGCATCTTTTCTGCATATAAGAAATTCCATTTCAACATATGCCCTCCCCCAGTATATGGAGCTGATTATGTCCTTGTTTATGAAATTAAAATGTGAGCCAAAGTCAAAATTACATTATCTCCCATTTCAGCTTATTAGATGTTTTGATGCCCATTGATTGATAATTGGGGCTTGGCTATCACAATGGGAGACTTCAATGTATCATCATTATTTAGCATTTCCTTGCATTTCTGCACTTACTCCATTATTTAAAATAGAATTCCAATATCCAGTAGCTGACTGCTGGATGTACAGTCTTCGGGAAAGACTAAGTCTATGTTTATTAGATTATCTTGTATTGATACTTTAATTTTGATATGATAAGTAATAAAATAAAGTGAGTAAAATAATAATCTGGATCAAATCAGAAAGTGCATCATAATGATAGCTCAATTTGTGTAACTGTGATCTGATTACCTTTTTCCCTGATGCACCAATGAGAAAAAACTTGTACATGTAACATTCCACTCCAAGCAAGCATTGATCATCGGCCATTGCTGTGTGCAGGGCTAGAAGTGCTAATCGTGCTGTAATCACTGAGTGTGAAAGATGAAAATGTGGTTCATTAGCTGGCAGGTGTTTGAAGGCAAAACAACATGTAGGATTACTCAGCACTGTCACAGATTATGTTTTCAGCAAACAAAATATCAGCCTATTGAAACAATTTGAGTGAAGTCAGAAGTTGATTTACAGCACGCTTGTTTTCTCTTGTCTTGAATATAATATTCTCTGTTCTTACACTGTTTGGAAAAAATAAGTTATGAGGGGTTAGAATTTTTATTCTTTGATGTCTGAATTTCGAACTTTATACTGTAATTGATTCTAAATTTGAGCTATGGTCAGTATATCACTGTCTATGTATTCAATACTTAGATGTTGTATGATAAAATTTTTGAGGTACCATGAATAATTTTGACCTATTTCTCTATAAAGAACTAGAGATAATATTGTTTTGAAGTCTAATTATTCTGTGAGATATATTAAGTTGAAGATAGAACTTGGACTAATCTGAAACAGAATTTTAGGCATTTTGACTCAAAATCTGTGCCTTTTTAAAAGGTCAATCAATAATTCAATTGCTTTTAATCCAAGAAGTGAAATTGGTTTTTAAAACCGTGTTTTCAGTTGGATAGTTGAGACATGAAAGATCATCTACCTGCAAATCTTTGTTTTAATATTGAAAAAAGTTGGAGTATCTGAAGTTTTTCTTTTCGTTCTTTCTATCCTTAGTAGCCCGTCCGTCTTTAAGTTTCTTTTTATAAACATTTGTTTGCTGCTTTTCTCTTCCTCGTTTTGGAGACAGTAATTGATAAGACTTTGAAGATCAATAGATTGAACTAAACCTTTCTCTTATGTTATAATAAATAAACTTTTAAAAATTGCTAACTGTAAAGTAATTTCTTCAGAAATATTTTATGCAGGTAGTTCATATATATGGGGTGCATAAATTACTTTCATCAGAACTGTTTTGTTTCTTGCATAGCATTGATATGAAAAAGAAATTTTATCCCAGTCAAAAATATGAATATTTTTTCATATAAACCAGTTAATGTTTAATATTGTTTCAAATTTTATAGACATGGTTACATTGCTTATTTAACTAAATCTCTGGTAAATTTAATTATTATTGTGTTTTAATATTTTTAGAAGCATTGTGTGAAAAATGTATTAAAATTTTCTAAATAAGGAATTTTTTCTTAAAATTCTGTAATGTTTTATTTAAATTCACAGAATTTTGTGGCTAAAAAGAAGTTTGAATTTTCAAATTTGCCTTGGAACTTAAAGATGTTTACTGTAATTTTAATATTTGCAGAAGAATTTTTGTTAGAAGATCCTAAGAACTACAGATTTTTAACTTGTGGAGGTTTGGCTGTTCCTGGTGTAGATGATGCTCTAGAATTCCGAAATACTGTTAGTGCAATGTCTATAATGGGTCTTTCTTCAGAAGATTTACATGGTAAGAATATTTTTTGCTTTGTTGGTGAGTTCTACAACTCAATTTTTAAAAAAATCTTTAAAGTGTAATTTTACAACAGAGCCTCAGTTATTCAAATTGTATGATACCAGGATAGATCTGGGTAACCAACTGATTTTTCATATTTAAATTTTCAAAATATTTTTTATTAATCACTTTTTTATGAATATTACATTCAAACTATCTGTTATATTATTTGGTGAACTAATTTATCTTACATATATGTATAAAATTTAAATTGTTATTGAGTGTACACTAACAAAATCACAATTAAATTAAAAATTATGTATAATTAATTAAACATAAGAGTAAAATGAAGAATAATTCATATTTAGAGTAAGCAGAACTGAAACAAGGGGGAGGCAAGCAAGGTACTTAGGTGATCAGCTTAGAAAGGATTTAAAAGGCTAATAACCTGTAGGCTTTGAAACTTAAAAAAGCATAGTTTAAAAATATTATTTTGAAAGTATTGAAACTTACTGCAGCAGTATTTATGATATTTTTATGAAGTCTTATATTCTTGATATTGCTTTTATTCCTTGTGCTACAGGGCCTAGTGCACGATTCTCATTAATCATCTATCATAGCTTTTGATGTCAGTTAGCCTAATATCTCCGTATTAGTGACTGACAGCATGATCTCAAAGTATTAAGCAGCAAAATTATTTAAATATGACTTAACTAATTTACTTTATTACCTTTCTGCAATCAAGTTCCTTTAATACATACTTTTATTGCATGATTTAATTTGTTTCAAAGAAAGGGGTTATAAAAATTTGTATTACAAATAGTCCAGCTGAATTAATTGAAAATAAATAGCATTATTTTATTCTTAAATGTGCTGCACTTTCACAGTACTATATACACTTTTTACTAATGTTAAACTTGACTTTACATTTATAGTAACGCTGCTGCATCAGTGATTTTGCAATATCTTTCATTAATCTGGCTTATAGTTTCTACTGCAGTTTCTTCTGTAGGAAACATGACAAATTTCAACAAGTAATTGGAGATAATTGAATCAGTATTATTTACCATCAGAATTTTCCCCACTTTCTCTGTATGTGTTGGAGATCTAAAGTTCCCCCCCCCTCTTTTGTTCTTTGAGTAATTTTAAGTGCATGCCTTTCCTTCTAAAAGCATTTTAAAAGCTTATAAAACTGGCTTTGCCCTCCCCAAAGCATTGTTTATGCTGTGTTGCATATATTAATATTTTGTGTTTAGACATCTTCAGGAATAATGAAACTGGAAATTAAACCATTTGGACACACTTGTCTGTTATTGGGGCTGAAATACACTAGTGTCCTATTTTAAAGATCCAAGGATTCAGCGTTTCAACTAACTAGGTGTTCATTTCTTTGAAAATTATATATAGGGTGTACAAGAATTTTTGATACATTTCAAATTATGCTACAGAAATACTAGATTAGGTACTGTAAAATGTTTTTACTCATTATGTAAGTATAAAAATTCATAAATGTTGATATAAGATACTAATATTATTCTAGTGCGATCAAGCATTGCTTGATTTTTATACCTGGTATGGGAATCATCTGAGGAGCCATGAAATTGATAAAAACAATGATATACTGCTTTAATTTGTGCAAATTAGAATAAGACATATGAAAGACTTGGTCTTGAACATAACCTCAAAGGAAAAAAAGTCCAGTAGGGTTGCTGAATGTGTGCTTTTCCTTCTCAAAGCATTTTTAAAACTTCTTATACAAGCCCCCCATGATTACTTTTTCTTTCAGTCTCTTTGCTTGGATGTCGTCAGGAATAATCAGTGAAATTACAAATTAATTTTTTAAATCTATGGAATAAAAAATTAATTTCAGTTGCAGCAAATAAGCCTAAAATGTCTAATAGATATTTGGTTGTAATGAAAGTTTTCTGCCAAAAAACATTCTTAATAAAGTTAGAAAAAAAAAAAAAAAAAACCCAGAAAATCAGTAACTTTAGTGCAGGTAGTAATCACCATCACAATCCATGATTTTTTTTCCAACATTTTTCAAAGCCTTTGGCCCAGAAACTTTTTAAGTGCGAGTCCGAAAACAAATCAACCTCATTTTAGACGTCTTGAGTAGAATGAGTCAAGACATTTGAGTTGAATGTCTTGACTCGTAGACATTCAACTCTGTCTTTACTTGACATTGAGTTTTAGATGTCTTGAGTAGAATGGAAGATAGCACCAACAACATGTAACTGCATGTCTGAAAAAGTGATGAAACAAAGGAGCGATGTTGGGGCTATATGGTGGATGTGGCAATATCCCATTTGAATCCATGTAGAGTCCAACCAATGAATGCAGACACATGTGGTTTTGCATTATCTTAATGGAACATACCCTTTTTGCGCCGAAACTGAAACAGTGTGACATTTTTCCTTATAGCAGCATCAACATGGAGTAGCATCTCACTGTTCACCTTACTGTTGAGGGTTTTACTTTTTCTGAGATACTCTTTGCAGATAATGTCACGGCATTACAACCAGATACAAAGCATGATTTATTTGTCATAATCTTCTCCAACTTCATTCTATTTTTTATTATTATTAATAATTTCAACAATTATTTGTCTGCTAGTGAGTATTTGAAGGATTCACAAGTGAAATAGATAATAGATCCAAAAAGTGAATCACTCAGCACTCAGCATTAGAAAATGCAATCGGAAGGTTTAAAAATATTTTTGCCTATCTTGCTTTCACCACATTTTGCTTCATTTCCTAGTAATTTCATCACCCACTTCCATCTTATTTGCATGTTATTATGATGTATTTGTGTTTTTATTGAATTATTCATACTTAAACACTGAAATTAGTCATGCGTACCTACCTATTTATATTACCAAGAAAAAAAAAGTCATGGAAAATTAAAATTGCATAATCTTATCATGAACCGTACCTAATATTACTCCCCCAACCCTCTTTGTAAAACTCTTAAAATTGTTTAATTGCAATGAAAAGTGTTATAATATTGGATTGTTATGTTTAACTATATTGATTATTCACTTTATTTTTGTTTTGACAATGATATTTAGCATTGTGAATTTAGTTAGCTTTATTAAACAGCATTATTTTAACTTCATGATAGTTACATTGTTTAAAACTGTGCATGTGCATTTAAATGACTGATAGTATTCAGTCACAGAGTTTTTAAGTACAAATATCATAGAAGTGTTGAAATATTTTTTCAGCTATATTTAGGATTTTATCAGCTGTATTGTTGTTTGGAAACATGGAATTTCAGCAGGAACGGAATTCTGATCAAGCATTTTTAAGTGAAACAACTGTTGCCCAAAAAATTGGTACTTTACTTGGTTTAAAAGTAACTGAAATGACAAGAGCTTTTATTCGGCCCAGAATTAAAGTTGGCCGAGATTTTGTTAGTAAAGCACAAACAAAAGAGCAGGTAACCATTCTGCATTTTGTTAATAATTTAAGATAAATAAGTTTTCATGTAATTTTCAATTTCTTATGCAAAATAATGATAAATTTTTTAATTTAATAGGCTGAATTTTCAGTTGAAGCTATTGCAAAAGCTTGTTATGAACGTCTATTTAGGTGGCTCGTAAACAGAATAAATAGATCTCTTGATCGAACAAAGCGACAAGGGGCGTCTTTCATTGGAATACTTGATATTGCAGGTTTTGAAATTTTTGAGGTAAGGCAATATTTTGTGAAAATATAAATATCATAATATGTTATAATTTTTTCATTTGAAAGAAGGAATTTAATGCTTTTAAAGCAAGAATAAGAATTTTAAGAAAATAAATTGTCTTTTATGTTTCATTTTAGATGGTTTCTGTTGATTTATATTTCATTTTCAGTTAGTTATGTTGCCTTGTTCACTTGAAAATTCACTCATTATCATAGCTTATTTATTTTTTTATAAATGCTTAACTATTTAAGATTGTGTTTATTCGTCTTTCTCTTTCTTTCTTCAAGCAAATTGCTTTAGATATATTTTGAGGGCATGGAATTTTTGCTTTATTAATATTTTGAGGACATATTTATTATTTTTTATGCATATGTATATATCATCATAAAAAGGAAAATCAATCACTTTAGGAGATGTGTTTTTTTACACT
The DNA here is from genome assembly GCF_044657685.1 of Stegodyphus dumicola. Lineage (NCBI taxonomy): Eukaryota > Metazoa > Arthropoda > Arachnida > Araneae > Eresidae > Stegodyphus > Stegodyphus dumicola. Next base: position 220,755,006 of record NC_140773.1, on the reverse strand, counting down.
GTTTTTGAATTACTTTTCCTTGACTATTAATGTGCTTTCTTAAATTATAACTGTGTGTTTCTGTTTCTTATAGTTAAATTCATTCGAACAATTATGCATAAACTACACAAATGAAAAACTACAGCAACTTTTCAATCATACGATGTTTGTATTGGAACAAGAGGAATACCAAAGGGAAGGAATAGAATGGAAATTTATTGATTTTGGCCTTGATTTGCAACCTACGATTGATTTAATTGAAAAGGTAACTTTATAAATAAGTGTAAAAATTTTAACCATTAAAAATCATATTATTTATTTTTCACAGGTATACATGTAAATACAAATGGCCCATTTTCCCAAACTAATTTGAATAGAGCTCTTTTGGATATTCATTGCTCAGACTCGTTTTTAAAAAATTTCATAAATGACTTTTTCAAAATGGATTTTATTTGAAACATATTTTATCACACTTTTATGTATTACTTTTTAAATTTTCATTGAAATCATTTAAAGGAAAATATAGTTAAATTTGAATTTACAGCCATCATTTATAAATTATTAAACCAACATTCCAATCCTGAAGTTGGAAAAATGCATGATGAAATTAATAGCACTGTATTTTATATGCATAAATATTTACATAAACTGTGCCAGTTAAAAAGTTGTATGTGTTAATAAGTAATTACAAGTTTCCAGTTTCTGAAAACTTCCCCTAGTATGCCATTAGCAGTCTGCTGATCTGACTGTTAAACTGTCTACTAAACTATTAATGATATGGTCCATGTATCTCTCGAAGCAGTTTTGAGTTCCTGTATGGTTTGAGGAGGGCTTTGTCTCTGAGCAGTGTGTCTGCCCAATACATCTAGGCGTGCTGTATGAGAATGGTATTCAACCGTGAGCTGAATGCACAGTCTAAAAGCAGCTGATGGGCTTTAATTTTTTGTAACAAAATGGGGGGAAAAAAAAAAAAAAAACTAAATTAAAAATTTCCTGTATGAGTTCTTTATCAAAATATACATAAGCAATAAGGATAATAACGAAGCAAAGGAAAAATTCAAATTTATTTTTTATCTGAAATGTTAAAGTTGATACTTGTAAGAAATTTCTGTTTTACACTTTGTACTTCAAGAATATTGACATTTAAATATCAAATTCCAGGCCAGTATTTTTTTCAAATAATACAAGTTATTTAGTGCTTAATTTAGTGAGCTAACCTTTAAGTAACTTAATTTTTATTTAAATAAATTCTGAAAGCTTTCCAAAAGGGGCAAAATTGAGATTAAATCATAACAACTCTTTCTTTTGTTTATTAAATTTTTCTTCATCACGCATAAGAAAAATCACTGAAAACACAGGCATGACTCTGAAGCATTTCAGTGTAAAACCTCTTTGATGTTACTCTTGCTAAGAAGTGGTTTTCATGGTTGGTGATGTTTATTATTATTATTATTATTACTACTACTACTAATGGCAGGCACTTGCCTATAACAGCATTTGCCACTACTAAGGCCAGAAGCGGTGATCATTTTATTATGAAGGCACCTAATAGGTGGCCACTGTTAATAATCACCCTAAGCACTGTATTTATTATGAAGGCACCTAATAGGTGGCCACTGTTACCTCCTATGAAGGGACAGAAAATTTTACATCCATGCCTTCTCCGGGATTCAAACTCGGGCCCTTTGGTATCGCAGTCAGACTCCCCTAACCACTATACCGTCTAAGCGGCGGTTGGTGAAATGTATGGAACAAGTTTTTTTGTCAATGTTATTTACTTGCCAAGAAGTGGTTTTCATAAATGAGTGTTGCCAGTATTGGTAAGCTCTGCAGGTCTCTGGTAAGGTGTAGTTTTTTTTTTTTTTTTTTTTTTTTTTTTTTTGGAGGGGGGGGAGGTAAACGGGGTGACAAATCTGTCCTCTTGAGTTTTGATGGTCTTTCTATGACCTCGAGCTTGCTTTTGTCCAACGGTTCTGTCATCAGTAGCCTTCTGGAACCACGAAATAACATTCTTTGGCATAACTATTGCTATGGTAACTTGAGTTGCTTATCGCTATTTGACCACAACCGTAAATGCTCAAATGGTGCCTTGTTGACATTCTGCAGTCAGTACCTGCCATAAAAAATTTTAATTTATATTAATGTTTTCAGAAATTAGTAGAATGATTTTTCTCCCAAATATTACTGCTTGCATTTATGATTAAGGAAGCACTACTTTTTCTACATTAAAAGGTCTTGCCCAGAAGCACCCTTTATGCTTATTTTTCCTGCAATTGTGCACCAGTTGAGAATGAAAATGTGCTTAAATCAGTTGTGGCTTAGGAATTGTCAAGCTGTGTACTATATTATCTTATACACCAGGAAAATGTGAGGTTTTATTTGCTATTTTAACTTTCATATGCTTTTTTTATTCTTTTAAATTTATAATGTGTATTTCTAGTAACAAGTGTTATTATTTATGAATGTTTTGTTCTGACATTCATTTATATTGCAGCCCATGGGAATCCTTGCATTGCTTGATGAAGAATGTTGGTTCCCAAAGGCAACTGTGAAAACATTTGTTGATAAACTGGATACATCACACTCTGTTCATCCTAAATACATCAAATCTGATTTTAGAGCAAATGCTGATTTTAGCATAATACATTATGCTGGAAAAGTAAGAATATTTTATTCTTGTATAGATATTTTTTGAATATATAAAAGTATTTTTTCCTTAATTTTATCATTCATCAAACTTCACTGAGTAGGCTATATTATTTATTATTTGGATTTTTAAGTAATCCTTAACTTTGGCTTAGGTTGATTATTCTGCAGATAAATGGCTGTTGAAAAACATGGATCCCTTAAATGAAAACATTGTGTCATTGCTTCAGAATTCACAAGACCCATTTGTTGTGCATATATGGAAAGATGGTATGTAGGATAAGTCTCATTTTAATGAACGTAAAAATATAGTTTAAAAATTTTGCATAGTAAAATACATATTTTAATCATCTTGTAGACTGAAATCAGCTTTTGTATTTGTTTATTAAATTTTTGCCATAAAAGTATATGTGTTATGACAGTATTAGTGAAATTATGCATGATTTAATAGATGAAAATCAAATTTGATTGGGAAAAGTAATAAAATTATAGTTTATAATATGTTCCTGGCTTTAAAATTTTTTAATGTTGAATAAGATAAATATAAATGCATGTTGTGGTATAATGTAATAAAAAGTTAAATAGACAACCTGTGTAAATATTTTCTCATTTACACTCTTTAATATCTGATGAATAATCTTTTTTATGCATATAGCTCTACCAGATTTATGAGCAAAGCTCAATGAAATAAATCAAATAATCAAATCTTCCTTCAACACAGTCAAAATTCCTGTGAAGCTTGCTACATATTTTCAATATTCAGATGGTTTTTACTGCAAGCTCACTAAATTAAAAATAAATGAAACTTATTGATTAAATATTTAGAAATTTTGATTACCAAATACAAAATGATAAATTGTAGTTCATGACTGATGAATATTAAAACTTATTTTTTTATTTTTTAGTATTCTAATTTTTTTTAAACTTTTTGTTACTAATGTACAAGTTTAGTTCCTGTATAATTTTGTAACATTCATGTTAAAATGTTATTGTATTACAGCTGAAATTGTAGGTATAGCTGCAGCAACTATGGGAGATACTCAGTTTGGTGCTAGGACTAGAAAGGGCATGTTTAGGACTGTAAGCCAGTTATACAAGGAACAGTTGGCTAAACTTATGGCAACATTGCGCAATACGAATCCCAATTTTGTTCGCTGCATTATTCCAAATCATGAAAAAAGGGTACATGGATTATTTTGTTTTTAGATGTAACATTTATTTTATTCTAAACTTTCTGAAGCTCAGTTTTTTTATTTTGATTTTTTAGATCAAATTATTACATATGTTTAAAAAAAATATAATTAATTTAATTAAAAAGCTTTATTCCTATTGCTTAGATTTTTCAAAAATCGAATGTCATTAAATCAAATTTAAAGTTTTGAATTTGCTACTAAAATTATTATATATTTATAAAATTCTTTAGATGGTTGTGCATTGAGACCTTAATTTTGAATCTTGTTCTTTTACTATTTTTGAATTATGTCTTAATTTGTAAATAAAGGTCTGTATGTAGAGTTCTGGTAATCTGCAGATGCCTGTAATTTGTGCTAATTTTTGGTTGTTTTTACTTTCAGAAAATTCAATGTCCCAAAATTAATAGCAATCCACTCTTATATACATGAAATAAGCATTTCAAGAAAAACTCTATGTTTATGAGATTCATTATGTATCTATGATGATGAGTAATTGCTATGAGTGTTGACATACAGGCCATCTTTTGAGCAATCATATCTTAATGTGCTCTGGGAGAAAAAGAATTAGAATACAGCACAATGCAAAAAAGAATGGTATATGTTCATCCCAAAAGAAATATTGGGACAATGCATGCAACATGGATCGTAGCACTACTGTAAAATAACTCTAGGAAGATCCCATAGAGCGGCAAGACTTCTAGGTCCAGAAACTCATGGTATGCCATAGACATGGTTTCAGAGAATGTGACACTCATGTTAAACCACTATGATGCTTCACAATGCAGTATTCCAGAGGTCATTTTCAAAATTTAGTTTCAGGGGTCTAGAATATAAAATTGATTTGCAGTTATCTGTTGGGGAATTTCATTCTTTAACATTTAATTTGCTAGGTTTTTTTATGAAGCATCAAGATAAAGCTGGCCTATATGCAGCAATAAATGGCAAATTTTGAGCTTTTGCTGCATAAAGTGTCAGCAAATGCTGAACTGGCTGAGGTGATTTGTTGAAGGCATGCATAATGAGTTCGAATATGTGTTGAGTGCAATACATAGCAATAATCAAAAATAGAACTGAAACTCTTACTTTTTGAAGTTAATCTGAAGAAGTTCAATTATATATCATTGTATTGTTGTTGGATGTATGCATGTATGAATAAACGAGATCCATTTTATTTCACACCACGTGAGGGGTAAAAAAAGACAAAACAAGCATTAATGAAATTTACAGTTGCCAAAGCAGATTCATAGCTCATCGTAATTTGCTTAAGCAGCTCTCCTCGATTTAGGGGCTTCTACTGATATGTTCTATGAATTTTCCTTTATTGTCTACACCAGGGATTGCCAAACTTTTTCGGTCACAGGCCAAAAAGCGGGGGGGGGGGGGGGGGATTTGGTGGACCAAGATACATTTTTCTAGAATTTTTAAAACAATATACAAGTATTACAATTTAAATATGTTAATGAGATGAACGAAATTGCGATTTCATTTTTAAAAGCTCCTTATATTGAGGTTCGAAGTGAGATATACTGATTCTAAGGAATGAAGCTAAATGCTCATCTGTCAATCTCCTTCTGAAATAATTCTTTCTAAGGTTCATAGTTGAAAACACTTTAACACTGATTTTCTGAGCATGAGATATTAAATTTGGGAAACTTACTTTCGATAATGATTTGTAAAACTCTAACTTTGACATATTTAGAAACAACTGCTGGAGATGATAATTAGATTGCAACTCAATTGGTTCAAGCTGCAAATCTGACCTCACTGCTTTACAATTTACATTGAAAGGCATGGTAAAAATATCCAGTTCTGTTTGAATGGCACTGAAATCTTGAAATCAGCGTTTGAACTCAAAATGCAGTTTTTTCAAGCCATCTTCATAATTCTTAAGCTTCTCTTCATTTACTTAGAGTATTGAATTTAATCTCGGGAAATGAGACGAGTCGTTATTAGCTAGCTGCCCAGCAAACAGGTTAAGTTTTAGTTTAAAAGCTTTGAGATGGGTCATTATCAATAAATTGATTTTTCCCTTGCATCTTGACATTCAAGTTTCTCATATGACAAAGAAAATCTGTGAAAAATCCAAAACCATTCTGTATCTTCTAACATTTCACACTCCTCAGAACACTGTTTCTCATGGGAGAATGACACAATTTCATCTTTCAGCTGCCAAACTGACTCGAAAACACATCCTGTACTATGCCACCTTACTTTCTTGTAATACAGTACATCAGAGCATTCAGATTGCACGGACTGAAAATATCTCAAAATTGCCTGTAAGCCCACGAGATAGAGTAGTATTTACAAGCTTCACGACTGCATTTAAGCACGTGTTTCATATTCAAAGCAGATTTGCACAAAGCATCCTGATGTAAAACACCGTGCAGAAAAAACAACATTGTTTTTGGGATAGTTTTGATTAAAGCTTCTGAGAATTACAGATTTTTTTTTTCCTACTATCATATTTGGCACTCCATTAGTCGTAATATTGCATATATTTATTATAGGCACTTTCAAAGTTAAAAGCCCTTCCAGAAATTCACGAAAAATATTACATCTAGTTCCTTTTAAAGAACGTATGCATGCCACTTCCTTGGTAATTTCAAAGTTCTCTCATCAACACCTTTTATAAATAATACTAATTGAGCAGTATCATTTATATCAGTACTTTCATCCATAGCTATGGAGCAAAATTTAAACTGGCCAATCTTTGACTCTAAATGTAATGTCAAATTTTTACTGATGTCTTCGATTCTAGAAGTTACCATTTTTTGAGATAACCTTACAGTTTCAAAATCATTTTTCTTGTCTGGACATAAAACATCACAAACTTGGAGCATGCATTGTTTAACAAACTCCCCATCACTGAGAGCTTTTTTATTTTTAGCAATATTGTATGCTACAATGTAACTTCCATGTGTAGCTGCTTCTTGGATACTCTTTACCTTCTTAAAAATTTTGTCGGTCTAGTAATTTTTACAAAGACTTTCTGCATTTTGCTTTCTTTCATATTCAACATTGCTTCATAATTGGAATTTTTATGATCAGATATGAAATGACGGAAAATGTTATATTCTTTGAAGACTGTTACAGCTTCATTGCAGATGAGACACACTGGTTTATCTTTTACAAATGTAAAAAAATATTTCCAGGTGCATTTATCATTAAAAGCATATGGCACTCTGAATCAACATTATTTTTTTAGTACCCATTTTGGTGTTGAAGTATTTTACGAATAACCCAAACAAGCACTATCTACACTATACTTTTAAAAATTTTACCATTATTGACAATGATGCTATATGTCCGCAATCTTTCCATATGCAATCAATAATATTAGAGCTCATGCTAAAAGAAAAAGCGGCAGGCTGGATCTTAAAATGCGCAGTCTGCCATGTGTGAGGTCTGTTTCACCTATATCAGATTCCCATATGTCTGCTCCCCAAGAAAGAAATAACGCTTGTTGGCGACAATCTACAGCTATAACTAACAAAGAACTTCCCTTTAACACTTTACCTATTGAAAGCTGTCTGTGCTTGGTATTTCCGTTGATTTATCTTTTGTAGAACAAAAATAGAGAAAATAAAAAGATCATCAATCCTTTAAAATGAATGAAGGGAAAAAATAACATTTAAACTAAGTAGAAAAGGAGATGGATGTATAATATATAAATATATATTTCTTTTAATTTGCCGCCCGCGGGCCATAGTTTCCCCGTCCCTGTTCTACACATCTGCATAATTGTAGTGCAGTTTCTCCGAACATGAGCATTAATCTCGCAATATGAGAAATTATCTTTCTTCAGTGCAGTAACTGTTTCTCTTCCAAAAGTTCATCAGCTGTAAATTCTGTCCATTTTGAATTAAGGCACATTCACTAAGAACATACTGATTCACTGTTTGGGGTTTGCTTTTCTTCTTAAAAAGCCCTTTGTTATCTGTAAATTTGCTTTTAACTGACATTGTAAACATATTCTCTTTGCATATACAACTGAACTTGTAACCATTTTCATTTTACATGTAAATAACCCCTCTACTGAATTTGTTACAGTTTCGTTAAACAGCAGTGAGTGATGTTTCTGGCATGTGACAGGTTCTTAAAATTGTTAAACTAATTCACAAATAAGAATTTTCAGCTTTAATATAAATTTTAAATGTAAAACAAAATCTTATAATTTATAGGTAAATGCTTTGCTGTAAATTAGTGAAAGTGTAGTTTAAGATTTTTTTGCTGGATCTCTCATGTATGCGTAGATCAATAGCTTTATAAATTGTTACAGACTGATCATTTTATAAATTGTTACAGGCTGGAAAAATTGATGCACTTCTTGTATTAGACCAGTTGCGTTGCAATGGTGTTCTAGAAGGTATTAGAATATGTAGACAAGGATTTCCTAACAGAATAGCATTTCAGGAATTTAGGCAAAGGTAAAATTAATAATTTGTTTTACCCTATTATGAATAAAAGCTGCCTTGATGAATCATGTTTTCTAAGAATTATCTTTTTGAAGTCAGCCTTAAAGTATTAAATATACAAAAATTTTATAAAAAAAATAAATATTGAATTTTATTCATATTTTTTAATATTTTATATTAAACTTCAGTGATTATCTAATTTAATTACATATGCTATTATATTACAATCATCAAAGTAATTTTTTTCTTCATTTTTCTTGTTATCATAGGTATGAATTACTTACTCCAAATGCAATACCAAAAGGTTTTATGGATGGGAAGTTAGCTTGTGAAAGAATGGTAAACTATTTTCTTTTCTAAATTATTATAATTTTTTATTTGTTTTCACAACTTAAAATATGAAAAATTTTAAAAATTATTGTTCATTATTACTTTAATTTATTGTGTTCAAATTGTAAAAGAGATTATCATAATAAAATTCAGTAACTGAAGCACAAATAGTATTAGTATTTAGTATACACTATAGTTTAGCACAAATAGTATACACTAATTTTCTGCTTTTGCCAAGCAATGACGTTTTCAAGAATCTGCATTTAAAAAAAAAAGAAAATTAATCTTGCAGTGGACCACATAAAGATCAGAAATTCGTATGTACAGCCTCCTCACAAGTCACAGTCTTTGAGCTGTTATAAGGTGTGAAACAACATGCTGTGACACTACAGGAGGAATTAATTTGTTCAATAATGCCTCTACTTGATATTACAAGAGTAATAATTTCACAGATAATGTCAGAATTATAATGATCTGCACCATGTCTGTTGTGAAGGGCTCTTGAATTCAGGACGCTGACTAGCACCTTTGATATCGCCTTCAACTATAACCAGTTAGAGGATGTGAAATATGACAAAAATTTAAAAGGGCATGACTAATTCAGTCTGTGAGTCGTCCAAGACAGGGCAAGCACACAGAATGTTTAGGATTAGTTTTATGTCAAATAAGTGTTGCTGAGGTAAGATAATTATTGTTCTGAATTGCTTCTTTGAAATGTTTAACCCTCTCACTGCATACTTTTTTTTATCAAAGTAAGTTCAAAAATTGTGTATTTTTTATTACATATTTCAAATCTACATATATTTTAGGGTTAAAATGTACAAAAAATTTTTTGTAAAAGAGTTCCCCCCCCCCAATATAGAATTAGATTATAGAAAAATGGTTGTCAGAATACTGAAATTGAAGAATAATTATATAAAAGGAAAATTTTGAAAATTAATATTGGTTAAATTATGATTTATTTTATAAAATATAAAGGTAAAACATACATACTATATATCATATATATCAATTTTTTCAATCAATCAAAACATATATATCAATTTTGTACCACTGTCGAACGTTTTCAATAGAAACTAGATTTTCAGATTCAGCGCTATCTGCAGAGGATTCCGAGAAATTCTCATCAGTTTTGCTATAACTATCTTCAATATACTTGAAATCAGAGTCGGAACTATTATCTGTGTCGGAAATATCGTCAGGAATATAGGTTATATCACTCGAGAAACAGTTCCTGCCAGACATCTTTGAACTCTGAAAAGCGAGCGCAAAATGCTACATGACATATTCTTGTATAATTAAGACACAATAACACGCCGAATAAATACTAATTCAGAAGTCAAACAACAAAAATCAGCGTTATATTTACAAAATTTTCACAGGACTAGTTTCGATGGTTTTACTGAACCACCATCTTCAGCTGCAAAACCGCTCATTTGCGGTTTTGCAGCTGAAGATGGTGGTTCGGTAAAACCATCGAAACTAGTCCTGTGAAAATTTTGTAAATATAATGCTGATTTTTGTTGTTTGACTTCTGAATTAATATTCTTGTATATTTGTAGAAATTGGGATAACTAACGTCATCTGTTAGCCCACATCTAAATAAACAATTAAACATTACAGAAAAGCCGAAAGGAAACCTTGAATGAGGAAAGAGTGGGTTGCACAGTTAAATAGACAGCAAAAATTCATACTCGTGGAAATCGCGGGTTGTGCAAATTTTGATACTTCTACGTTGTCTGTGGAAATCTTGGGATACGCAGCAAGAAGGTTAAGCTCCTGAACTAAATAGTTTACCTCCATTACCATTTTCTTCTTAAATGGAATGGTTTATTGTAGTTCATTTGCTATCTCGTGTTTCTGCATGTCGTACAGAAGATTTAACAAGCAGCTAAATAATTTCTCTTATTTATGTTGTTTTAGCAATAAAAATAGCATTTTCTTAGTAAAGCACATTTCAAATGAGAATGGGAAATTAATCGTAGCTTGAATAAATGAAACTTTGGAAAATCCTGTGAAAGCTTTTCATAATAATGGTAGTTTTTTAAGGCATGCCAAGTTACTTTTGGAGGCATGGACCTTCCAATGATTATTCTTTTTTATTAAACTTAATGTGTTATATATCTTAATATGCTGCAGATAAATAACTGCAATTATGTTTATCTCTCTTCATAAATAAGAAAACTTAAAAGAAATAATTGGTATGCTGTTCAAATATTTTCTATGATCACTCTGTTTTGTGTGCAGGAAATACTACAACAGAAAAGCATAGGAAAAAGCTAATAACTAATTATTGTCTCTTTCTCCAACAATAGCTAATTTGTTCATGAAAGATTAGGGAAAAGGCAAACATTAACTTGAAATTTTATTGAAAATATTTATGTTGTATTACAAAAATATTTGCAAGAAATTATAAAACAATTTGAGGATATTTTAAGTAACTTCAGAAAATCTAAGGCTGTGCACAAAAAAAAAAAAAAAAAAAAAAAAAAAAGTTAATTCATAGTTTCTTAACTAAAATATTATATTTTAAGAGTCTTCTGTAATTTTGAATGAATTAAAATGAAGCTAAATTTGTTGCAAATTGAAAATTATCCCCTCCCCCTCAAAAAAAAAAAAAAAAAAAAAAAAAAAACATAGAAAAAATAACATTGGAAAGCAAAAACATTGGAAACAATAAGATTCTGACAGTGTTGATCATTTTGGACAAACAGTGGAGAAAGAAGCAGTATGGAATAAAAATAACTGACGTAACTTATTCATCATTGTAAGTCTACCATATTAGAGAAAATTTTGATGCTAGATCAACAGTACATTAAAAAGAAATTTTGCAAGAACAAGGAAATTTCTGCATATAATAGATGAAATTTTGAAGTTCTTTAAAACGTAGGTTGACTCGTATAACAAATTAGCCCTCAAATTTGGTTTCATTTTAGAATGCCATTTGTAATTTTGTAAATGTTAACTGTTTAATTCATATTTTTGTCTCATCTTGATTCTTTTCTGAGAAGTTATTGCTTTATATTTTATTACTCCATTTATAGTAAGTTCCTGAGTTATACAAATAATACATTCCATAAACTTTATGCAACTTGAATTTTACATAAATGAAATTTGTAAATTGCTTAAGTATAACTACGTAAGAAATTGCAGTATTTACTATCATTTTATCTACATATTTACATTAAACCCTGACTGTTTTCACTAAGAAAGCACAAATTTCCCAAAACTTCTATGAGAAAAAAATTTCTTGATTTTAATGTAAAAATTCTCCTAGTATTTGTGTACTTTTAATATATTGGCTTAATTTCTTTGACATAATTTTAATATGCATATATATATATACTTTCTTACAGGTATCACAAAAAATATTCTAGGTCGTATGTATACAGCGTTGCCAGTTACAGGGTTAAATAGAATAAGTTAAAATTTAAATACTTTCTCTGATATAAACTCTGAAATTATGTAAAAACAAAGTGATATAACACTTTTCAAATTAAAAAAAAAAAGTGTTGTAACAATTATTTGGTTCTGTAATGCTAGAGCAGGCACTAGAAATGGACAGTTAAGAAGACAACTGCCGTTATGTGGCAATTCCAAGCCTTGGTAATGTGGAAAGCTGAAGCTAGTCATGTTTAATGGAGTTGTTATCTTGGCACTGTTGTGAGTGGCATCTCACAAACTAAAGTAGGTTGTCTGACTACTCACTTTTTTCCATCATAGATGGCCTTGTAGCAACAGATGCAGCTGCTAATCAGTGCTTGGAACTATCTAGTCTAATTTTGGTAGTTTCATATCTGTCAGGTTAAAAACCTCAGCTGGTCCTTTTTTTTTGAAAATTTTTTAATGTCTGGGGGTTAGCATTTAAATTTTCTTTGGAGAATGATTTCATCTGAATAAGTTTATTATCCGTAAGTTCTTTATCATGACACAAAATAAGCTCATTAACATCATTATTCACTTTCAGCTTGAGAGGCACTGTCAACTGTACACAAGTCTCCATTGCTTGCTATTATTCTTCTGTCAACTTAACTACCATATCAGTCATTGAATATATTATACCTGGATAGCCAGACAACTGAATAGTGTTTACATTGTGTCTATGAAATATGGTCCTGCTTCTTCTTGGGAATGATTGTGACCTTTAATAATCATGCATTTTTCATGCTTTCAGTAATGCAAGTATTATTATGCACTGTCCTATTTTTTGAAATTCTACTGATAAATTATTAAACAAGTTATAAATTTATTTGTTTTATATTGAAGATATTTTGTATAATTAAATTGTTTTTTACAGTTTGATGAAAATTTCTGTTATATTTACAGATTTATGCTTTGGATCTTGATCCTAACCTGTATAGAATTGGTCAAAGTAAAATTTTCTTTCGTGCTGGAGTACTAGCTCATTTAGAAGAAGAAAGAGACTTGAAGATATCTGATTTAATTATTCAATTTCAGTCGTTTTGTCGAGGTGCATTAGCTAGAAGGTAAGCACTTCTATTTTAAATTTTAACATTTTGCATTTTCAAATGTCCTTCCCTCATACCAGAAAAAAATAATATTACATTTTCTTTTCTTTTTTCCACCACCTAGGAATTTCCATAAGAGATTACAGCAGTTGAATGCCATCAGAATTATTCAGAGGAATTGTGCTGCGTATTTAAAACTGAGGAACTGGTCTTGGTGGCGACTTTATACCAAAGTAAGCTATCCTGTTTAAGCTCAATCTAAATGTTTCATTAGCCACTACCACAGATTATATGATTACTTTTAATAGTTTATATGTTAATGTATGTATCTACACAATATAAATAGTTAATGCAGTAGAAAGTCTAAGATGTGGACTTGTCAGGACTTTGATTCCAGATTTAGGATTTTACCGGATATTGCATTGTCAGCTTAAATCTAGTGAGATAACATGTAGAAATAATAAAATTCAAAATATGAAATAAGGAAGCATTTATGACCTATATAAAATCAAAATTTACAAGAAAAGGCCAAATATTTATTTGTTTGCTTTTTTAAAAAAATTTTCTAGTGTATGTTCTTTTAAGTTGCTCCTTTTTAATTCTATACATAAACATAATTTCTTGTTAATATGAAGTTCCATTGCTCCTTGTTAATATGAAGTTCCATTGCTCAAATCCTGCAATTGTTGTATGGAGAGTTCACACTAAATTGTCAACCAAAAATTTTCCATTCTTTACAACCTCTCTGTTACTTTCTTGACTGTCAGGGGGGATATTTTCTGGATTCAGAATTGTATTCCAAATTTTGCCGTTTTTTAATTTCATTGTGATTATCATCACAATGAAAAATGTATGTTATATCATCTTCATTTATTGTCAATTCTTCACATTTCTTACGAATTCTATAAGTTGCAAAATTTCTCTTTTTGTTTGCAATATCTGAAAACTTTCAAACTGATGGCAGTCATCCATAGGTAGCATCCACTTTACACTAGTCAAGATATATCATGAGCTTGGCCACTAAAGATGTGCTGTTCTGCTAAATTTTGTCTTGTTTCTATTGCATGCTGATGAAGTTAAGGCTGAATTATATTAGTTAAGTAATTTATTATACTTGTGTCAATTTCTCATGCCTGTTTAAATCTTATCTTGAGTCCCAAATAAAAAATTCCTGCATATACTTAAGATCGAAGGATGGTGCTAGACATTTTGTGGTCCGGAGCAGTTTCCATAAGTCTAAATTCTGCTGCCAAAGTACTTCCGTAAATTAAAAAAATTTTGCATCCAACTGCCTTCCTAAAATTCAGAAAATTTTACTATACCTTAATTTTGTTGTTCAGTGTATCTCTAAATTCTAAAAATGTGCTTCCTTTAAATTTGGCCACCTGATATGGCTGCACCAGCTCTGGCTAAGTCCTGGGCTTATCTGAGTAACAAAGCAGTTATTCTCCATGCAAATAGCACTAAATATAACCTTTTGGATCTTTGCAGTGCAGTTAGCTGAAGTCTGTAATCATTGCTAGGTGTAATATCAGCATAAAATGTTTACCATAGTGTTTGGTGTTCAGTTACTAATATTTTGGGGAAAAAAATTAGATATCACTGCATGAGTTATTTTTAAAGCTGTCATGTGGTGATAATCACTCAGTGAGGAAAGCAAAAAATAATAACTTACCATAATAGCATTGCAAACACAAATTATCCAGTAGGTGTAAAATCAAAATGTTTTGATGTAGAATATTTTAGTTCAAGATTTATGCCAAGCAAAATGGCAGTTATGAAACCAATTTATTTATAATACAAATTTTATATTAGTAAATGATTGTTTCTTTTGTATGGTAGTATTTTATTTAATGCTGAAATGAAATTAAAAATTTGGACTCTCCAACTTTTATTTTGGAAAAATATCAAGTGTGCATGCAAATAATAATAATAGGATATCTGGTTATCGAGAAGTCAAGATTTTATGTAATTCCTTGCACTGGACATCCAAATTTTGACTTATACTGTATGTTTCCATAAAAAGTATAAATGTATATTTAGAAACAATATGATTCATTTCTAAAAATGCAATTATTTTGAAATTCTTAGACCAAGAATTCCATAATAAACTTAGACGAAGTCTTGAGTTTATTATGGAAGTTGATTGCATGAAGTAATAAGGGGTGCATTTTATAATAAATGTTAGAAAAGGGATTGAAATTTCATAATG
This sequence comes from Stegodyphus dumicola, assembly GCF_044657685.1. Taxonomy (NCBI): domain Eukaryota; kingdom Metazoa; phylum Arthropoda; class Arachnida; order Araneae; family Eresidae; genus Stegodyphus; species Stegodyphus dumicola. The sequence continues at coordinate 220,739,762 of NC_140773.1, read as the reverse complement.
AATATGTTCTGAGCTTTTTTAGGTCTGTGTTGTCACGGAAATTTATCTTTTATATCTGAAATAATAATTTAGTTCTTGTTTGAAGGAATAATCATTAAAAGTTAATTTCAAAAGCTATTTTGTCTGCATTCGGTTAAACTTATAAATGCAGGCAAATATTTTCACTTATGAAATTTATTTTAAGTAAGAACAGGAACAGCTTAACTACCCAAAATTCAGATGTTTGTATTTGTCTTAAGCCAGACTTGACTAAACTGACATCACAAGTTCAGCAACAGGGGAACCGTTGATATCAAAGAGAAAAATAAAGTTCATTCTGTCATGTTTGCTTTTATGTTTAAAGTTTATTGTTTAAAGCTATTCACCAAAAAAGACGAAACATCTTTTTAATGCATACATTTTGGTTACTTTGACCCACTCCAAAAAGGTTGCTGGTGCTTGGAGTAGTCATATGTTTAATTCATTAAAAATTGGATATCTTGATGTAATAGACAGTGTTAAATGCAAAGCATTAAAGGTGATGTAAGGTCTTTAAAGGGAGATTAGAGTCCTGAAAACTTTCTTTAAACAATGCATTCATTTTTATAAAAATTATAAAATAGTCTTCTCTGAGATTGAAATTATTTTTTGGCATTTAAAGGTAGCATTAATGACAAAGCATACTCATAAAAATTTAGTTAAAAAATTTTTTGAATTTAAAAGGATGTTGAATAGTTGTAAAAATTCTAAGCAGAAATTCTGACTAAATAATCAGCCTAAAATATTTTGCATAATATTCATATGTAGAAAAAATTAGTTTTTTATTTTATACTGTATTGCTTAAATCTTCTATATTAATACATATTTATAGGTAAAACCTTTACTTCAAGTAACGAAACAAGAAGAAAAATTAAGTGCAAAAGAAGATGAACTAAGACAAGTAAAGGAAAAAATGGAAAAAGCTGAATCTGAAATATCTGAATTAGAAAAAAAGTTGCAACAGGTTAGAAATAATTGTTAATATTTAATTCTATAAATGTAGACTCACAGAACCAATGATCTTCATTGTTCATTTACATATTTAATTACTGGCAGCCAGTAAGTTTTTCGTCTTTAATGTATGACTTTTTATCTAATCCCTATAGGATGTAGATATTGGAATTTAGAAAGCTGTATCTTTTAATAGCATTTCTTGTAATTTTCATTGATCATTACATATCATTAACTTGTGATTGTGGGTAGATAGAGATCTAGGAATTAAAATATAGTCACATACATGATATATTACAATGTTATACATCATGATGCTTCTCAGTGTGTTTGAAATCATTTAACATGTCTTCCCCCTCCATACTGAGCTGATCTTCCGTAAATAATTAGCTTCGCTAATTTTTGTCTAGCTAGTAAAAATACATGGTTTTTTCATGTATTTTTATATGCCTGTATAGGGTTAATATTTTTTTAAATCTTTCAACTGTGAATTTTATTTTAATCTATAGCTATTAATTATAGATTTGAGAATTAAACCTCATAAGATGTTGCCTTTTTTGTTGCAAAAATAAGTTTTATGTGACTTCCCTCTTCCCCCCAAAATGTTTGATTCTGTTATAATCTGTTAGATGGCTTCAAGTGCCAGTAAATTAAACATCTCTTTTTATATGCCACAAATAATTGAGCATTATTGATGCATTTTTTATAATAGTAATACTTGTTTATGTAATTTGTAGTGGTAGTAATGTAATATTTTTTTAATTTGTCATGTGATGCTTTGTTTCACTTTGTGTATAATCATATCAACTTGAGTTGCCCACATATTTTGAAATTGTTTGATTTGAATGAAAACTGCTGTATGATTTTAATTTTTATTAACCTTCACAATTATTACTGTTCGAGATTTGCAAAAACTAACCGTTCTTCTTTCTCGTAATAAACTTAGAATAAAATAACTTTACATATAGAATTCCAAAGCGTCATATTTATTTTCAAAATCCAAAGAACTACAACAAAAATCAGATGGTTGCCACTCTTACAGTGACAAACTATGAAAAGAAAAATAACAACTGAGGCTGGGTTCTAAAAATTAGGTTATAAATATTTTTAAGATTAATCTGTACCAATTATTGAATAATACATCATTTATATTTGATCACTGCATAGTTAAAGCAGACTGCATTTCTGTATAAAACTGTAATACTGTGTACTATTTAATTATTTATTTTTCTAGATAAATAAATTAATCTGTGCTTTATTCTGTGTAGTTATCTGAGGAAAAGACAACTCTTGCTGAGCAACTACAAGCAGAAACTGAGCTTTGTGCAGAGGCTGAAGAATTGCGATTAAGGCTACAGGCAAGGAAGCAAGAATTGGAAGATATTTTACAGGATATGGAAGCCAGAATAGAAGAGGAGGAGGAGAGAAATCAAAATCTTACTGCAGAAAAAAAGAAATTACAGCTAACTATTCAGGATCTTGAGGAACAGTATGTTGTGATCAATTGATGTAATTTTTCCTTTTTTTAAGCTGATTGCATTAAGAATATTTTATTTTAAACACATAGTGAGAAACATCATTAAATATTATTAATTTTTAATTTGTCCTTAATGACATTATGAGAATGATAACCTATAAAAATATATTATCTGACAGCTGATCTCTTAGCCATATTTATACAGTCAAAAGTTGTTAATACGCACTCTTCGGGACTTCGGCGATTCCGGATTATCGATTTTTCCAGATTATAGATCATCAGTTTATCTCGTAAGATGGCGTGCAGAAATTCTAAAATTAAAATATGAAACCGTAATTTCTGAAATAAAGAACAATTATGATCTAAATATCAAAATTTACAAAAAAAAAAAAAAAAGCTTAATATTTATTTGTTTACTCTATTAAACATTTCTTTCAATGTAAGTTGTTTAAGTTGCTTCGTTTTATGTGATAATACTTTCTCTTTAATTCTATAAACAGACATAATTTCTTGTTCAGTTACAAAGTTCCGCTGTTCAAGTCCCGTTAATTGCTGTGCCGAGAATATCGACTAACTTGTCAGTCGAAATTTTTTTGTTTTCACTAACCTCTCTGTCACATTCTTCATGTCTTTATCAATTTTTTGCAGCAGTTCCACTTTGTTGGACATCGAAACATACTTTCGTTTTGTAGATCCTTTGGAAGTTCTATTTGACATAATCGAAAGTTCAAGTTTACTTTTATAAAATTGCTCTTACAGTCTGCAAAAATAATAAGCGGGATCCAATTCGAAGATTAAGGAAGAATGCAATCATTAACATTAACTGAAATAGATAATTAGATAATTTTAGCTTACACCGTCCGTTATACATTAAACACGCAGGCAAAAACGTATTGTTGAAACTAAATAACGTTTGCATAATCCGAGTTCAGAAAACAAAACATTTATTTTACATATTTTAAAGAAATAACGTTCTGAAACAACATGTTTCATCTACACAATCAATCGACGCTCTCACCAGAGCATTACGCCATCAAACTTGGCACACATCCAAAAGTTCAAATTGAAGAATTACAGAAGCGTTGTTGCCACACAAGAAAAGACATATAGTTACAACTTCACACAATAATAAAACAAAAACACACTTTTGAAAAATAGACAATAATAATAAAAAATAGTAATAATAAAATTCTTAACAATATTTTCTCGATTATGCAACATCCTCCCCCCTTTTTGAGTCAGTGGCAAACGACTCAAAAACATATGTTATCCTATTAAAAAGGTCTAGTACATTAGGCTTCTTAACAAGCCGTCCTGACGACGTAAATTTCTGTTTTATATGCTGTACGTCAGTCTGATCGTTTTTCTTATCGTCGTTAACGTTAGGCTCTTCAACTAAATAATTTTCACTTAGTTGTATCTCTAGTGGATAAATACGCTGAACGGGCCTTATGAAAATCCCATTCTGAGTTTTTAGTTTAACTGTTCGAACTTTGCCATCCCGATCAGGAATTTTCTCTATAATTTTACCCAAAGGCCAATACAAGCGTTTTTTGAAATCATCGCCTATTAAGACTATCTCCCCAATTTTAGGCAACCGGGTTACTTTATTTTGTGGTTGTTTCATTATTAATTGCCCCAAATATTCTTTTCGGAAACGGTTCCTTAAATCTTTAAGAAGTTTTGTGCGGTATTTAATTCTTCTCAAAAAATGCTGAGAGTCAATTTTATCTATATCTGCTACATTCGAAGTACAATTTTCAATTAAAAACATTGACGGAGTTAAAGGGATAGCATCTTCAGAGTTCTCCGAAATATATGTTAAAGGTCGAGAATTAATTACCGACTCACAATTGCAAATTAAGGTTTCCAGTTCTTCATAAGATAAAACCGATTTTCCCAAAGAACGTCTTAAAAGTTCTTTAACCATGCGAACTAGCCGTTCCCACCAACCTCCCCACCAGGAGGCTGTTGGTGGATTGAATTTCCATACTATTCTCTTTATTTTTGCCTCATTCTCTATTATGTCCCAGTTAAGTTTAGACATTTCGTTATACGTTCCTCGGAAGTTAGTCCCATTGTCAGAATAAATAGTTCGTGGTCTGCCACGTCTGGCTATGAATCGTCTTAAAGCCAAAAGAAAAGATTCTGTTGATAACGAAGTCACCAGTTCTAGATGGATTGCCCTGTACACAGCGCATGTGAAGAGTGCCATCCAAACCTTCTTACCGTTTTTCAAAAACAATGGGCCAGCTAAATCTACTCCCAAAATTTCAAAAGCCCTATAATCTCCTACGCGATCTTCAGGAAGAGGAGTCACTTCGCAAGACATCGGTTTCGCTTTATATCGTTGACATATTACACACCCTTTTAACACATTACGCACAGTTTTACGTTGTTTTAGTATCCAGAATCTTTCTCTTAAAATAGATTGAAGCATTTGAGTTCCAGCATGACAATGTTTCTTATGAACTGACTCAATTAACAATGTAGTAAAGATACATTTACTCGGTAACAAAATTGGTGTTAAAAATTCAGAATTGTCTTTGCGTTCCAATATTCTAGTTTTAACTCTTATAATTTTTTCATTATCAATGAATACATCAAGTGGATTAAGAGCTCCAATGTCAGGGAAATTTGAGCTTTGAACCAACCGAATCAAAACTTTTTCGGAATTTATGATTTCAGCAACAGTTAGTTTAGATTCTTTACACAAATTTGACTTCTTCCTACAGTTAGAAATAAAACGTAACACCCAACCGGTTACACGAATCATTTTTTCATAATCAGAAACTCTTTCTGCATACCAAGGAGTGGTATCCTCTGAAAAGTTAACATTAATAAGTTTTACCTTCCTCTTTTCCAAGTCAGCTTCGCTCGGCTGACAAACAATATTGGTAGGCCAAAATTCAGGGCTTTCTCTTAGCCAGAAAGGTCCCTTAAACCACTCCGAGTTAATCATTTGTTTAGCAGAGCAACCTCGAGATAACACATCTGCTGGGTTCATATTACCAGGCACATGCCTCCATGATTCAGGTTTTGTCAACTTAGTAATTTCTTTAACACGATTGCTTACAAAGTTTGACCAATTACCAGGATTTCTGATCCACCATAATGCGACTGTGGAATCACACCATAAAGTTACATTTATATCAAAATCATTAAGAGCTTTACAAACAGAATATAATAATCGGGATCCAATGCAACAGGACATTAATTCCAATCTAGGAATCGTCAAATTCTTAATAGGAGCTACTCTAGATTTTGCTCTTAAGAGAGTAATTTTTACACTGCATGAATCAATACTTCTCGCGAAAATACATCCTGCATAAGCATATTTGCAGGCATCGACAAATACATGCAATTCAACTGTTGCAAAGGTTCCAATGAATCGGGGTATTGCCACATTTTTCAACAAAAGTATATCAGATAACCACACAAAAAATTTACTTACAAAATCATGAGGCAATACCTCGTCCCAAGAAAATTTCAACTTCCATGTTTCTTGTAACAAAATTTTTGGAAGCAAAGTTATTGGTGCAAGTATTCCAATTGGATCAAAAATTGATTGTACAATAGACAGAATCAGTCTCTTAGTTGCCTTAGTATCACAAGTTATCATATTTACATTTATATTACACCTTAAAGTATCATTGTCTAAATTCCACAATATTCCTAAAAGAGGTGTGTCCCCAGAATGTTTTGTAGTATATTTGGAAGCAACATTGCTCTCCCATCCCCTTAAATTAAATCTGCCTCTCGACATAAGACTTTTGGCCTTTTGAATTAAATCCTCTTGTTCCTCAATATTGTAAACACCCGTAATACAATTATCTACATAGAACGAATTTTTTAATTTGTCAGCCACATCTAAAAAGTCAGATGGACAATTATTCAAGAGATATTTAATAGACGCACCTAGTAGATAAGGGCTGCAGGAAACCCCAAAAACTACTCTGCAGTGCCTATACACTATTTCTCCCTCATCACTTGGATAGAAAAATCGCAAGTAATCTCTATCCTTCGGAGAAATTCCTAACTGCAAGAATGCTTTCTCTATGTCTGCACTCAGACCAATAGGAAAAAATCTCATTCTGTCTAAAATATCAGGGACTAATTCTATTAAATTAGGTCCTTTCAATAAACACTGATTCAAAGATGGTTTTCCCTTTTCACAAGATGAAGCATCAAAAACGGGTCTTACCTTAGTGCTTTCACTATTCATCTTAATAACCGGTCTGTGTGGTAAAAAGTGGCATTTATTGTTTAATTCCTTTTCCGGAACCTTTTCTATAATATTTAAATTTTCCCACTCTCTAAACACTTCTTGATATTCCTTCAAAGAATTATTTTCTTTTGCCCTCTTTATCATTTTTTGATGACGTGTCAAAGCAATGCTTTTATTATCTGATAAATTGGTAGATTCGCATTTCCAGGGTAATTCTAATTCATATCTACCATCGGGCCGAATAGATAATTTATTCTGAAAATCAATCTCGTAGTCGCAATGAAGATTTTTCATTTTACTATTTTCCGTCGGGTCGGAAATACCCAAAACTTCAAGCTCCCATAAAGATTTCAAAGAAGCATTATTTACATGCAAGGAAAGACTTATTAGGGCATTATCCCTGACAGTATCATTTTCTTTACCCATAACCGTCCAACCCAGTTTTGTTTTGACTGCAGTTAAACCAGAGGGTAATTCTAGGTATTCGTCAGTTAACAGTTTACCAATGACATCTGCACCTATCAATAAATCAATTTCACTTTCCTCGCAAAATGTGTCACTGACCTCAATTTTCCTGCTTTTCAATTCCTCTATAATCTGAGCATTCTTGATTGTTGGAACAAATCCACATATCTTTTTTTCAGAAAAAGCTTCAAAACAACACCTAAAAGTGTTATCTAAACTGCTTATGTCAATAGCAAAAACAGAATGGGTTACAGGCGCAGTTTCCCTCCCCCCAAACAAACCATGAATTACTTTCTCCTGTCGAATAGGATCAGCCTTCATTCGCTTCATAATTTTCTCCCCAACGTATGATCGTTGGGATCCCGAATCCAAGAGAATCCTAATTTTTCTCTCTCGATCTTTAACTTTAATTAGAACACATAAAGTTTGCAAATAAACTTTCTCGCTCTTACTATTATTAGAAAGGGAAACATCCAACTTAGAGTCATTTTGTTTTACAGATCTAACATTCTGAGGACACATAAATTTTATATGATCACAACTGCAAATGGGGCATTTAATATTGGCTTTACATTGGTTTTTTAAATGGCCAATTCTTAAACATGAAAAACAAACACCCTTCTTTTGTACAAGTTGCCTCTTTTCATTTAAGCTCATATTTTCAGCTTTAAAACACTTAGCACTCATATGAGGCTTACCACAAAATATACAAACATTTTGCTTACCTTTACTGGTTTCATTTGTACTTACCAGCGCGGCAGCTGTTGCTAAATCTGAATTACCTGAAATAACATTTTTATTAAGACGCTTAACAGAATGAGTAAATCCTGATTGTGCTAATCTAATCATTTCTTCCGATTCTACTTCATGCCTTAAAAAACACATTAGTTTTTCAAGCGTTCTTTCAGAACTCTTTTCCTGTCCTTGTTCAGAAGTTCGACTCCGCTCCCAGGCACGTAAAATATTCTCAGGTAGGCACGACTCCACTAAAGGTCCCAAGAAATCAGCAAACTTTTCCTTGGTGCGTCCTAAGCTTTCCAGTGCTCGTAATTTACTTTCTATACTATCATAAAGTACTCCTAAGTCCGACGCCGTTCTGCCTGTTGTAGCATTCTTTGTAACAAGCCCAAGCAAATCTCTTACATAGATCTGCACCAGAAGGTCTTCTCTACCAAATCTTTCTTTCAGCTGCTCGATAGCTTTAGGATAATTCGCGGCGGTAACAGGAAAACTGTTCAAAAGTTGAGCTGCCTTTGAGCCAGGTACTGCACTTTGCACTAAGTACAAAAATTTATCTTCCGGCACAATATCCGCATCTTCATGAATTTTGGAGAATTGGCTCCAAAAGCCTAAAAATTCTCTTGCATCTCCAGAAAATTTTTTCAGTTCAAGTTTAGGAAGTTTGAACTTCCTGTTTTTATTTTCTTTAGGATCCGAAATCGAAAGTGAAGCAATATCTGTAGTAACATTCATCGAATTCAATTGTCCAATTTTATTCTGAAGTTTCACCTTTAAAGCTATAAAGGAATCTCTGTATCCTTCAGCCGTATTAAATTCATTCTCGAAATCCGCTTCCTTGGTTTGTTCTAAAACACTGCTTTGAGTACTGTCCGAGCGTTCAAATTTGTCAATTAGTTGCCCCAACAACACTTGCAATCTCTCAGGATCCGTACAAGTAGGCAATTCTTCTTCCACAATCTTCGTAGTTAACGTAAACGAAGTACGTTCACTTTTACGTTTTGCTTTTAACAACTCCATTTTAACAAAACGCCTAAATCAAAATTACTCGAAATCACACAAATGTCCTGTCAAACGGACGCCAAACTTTTATGTTGAAACTAAATAACGTTTGCATAATCCGAGTTCAGAAAACAAAACATTTATTTTACATATTTTAAAGAAATAACGTTCTGAAACAACATGTTTCATCTACACAATCAATCGACGCTCTCACCAGAGCATTACGCCATCAAACTTGGCACACATCCAAAAGTTCAAATTGAAGAATTACAGAAGCGTTGTTGCCACACAAGAAAAGACATATAGTTACAACTTCACACAATAATAAAACAAAAACACACTTTTGAAAAATAGACAATAATAATAAAAAATAGTAATAATAAAATTCTTAACAATATTTTCTCGATTATGCAACACGTATTCTGCACTTGCGCACACGCATATGCGCAGTAGTCAAGGTCTTACGTGCAGGCGTAAAACGCCTGTGCGCATGTGCCAACGCGGCACATGCGCAGAAAGTTTTTAGCTTTGAGGTCCGGATTATGGGTGACCGAATTAACGACTTACGCCTGCGCGCATGCGCAGAAAGTTTTTAGCTTTGAGGTCCGGATTTTGGGTGTCCGAATTAACGACTTTTGATTGTAGTTAGCATATGAAGTTCTTACCAAACTCAATTAAGCCTTTCTTGCAATAAATATTCATTAGACTAGTAAAAGGTGTATGAATATTGCAAACTGGTTCGACGATTAATTAATTATAACAAAAGACATGTCCATTCTGCTTTAGGTGAGATGCTTTCGTGGAGTTAGGGAACTGCTTCATATTTTAATTACAAATGGGAAAACTCTAAGCAGCCAACTTGTTCACCATGCTAGAGTAAGCTGCCAATGTTACTCACTCGGCTACTTGTAGAAAAAACTAGCATAAAAATATATTCTTAAACAGTTGCTAAGAAGAATTTTTCCAATTTGAAATGTCTTTTAAAATGATGGTTTCTATAGTATATTGAAGGAGATTATTTGTTGATCTGTGTCAAAAATGAAGCTAAAATACCTTGCACTTAACAGAATTCAAATGAGCAATGGAAACTTGGTAGAGCAATTTTAGGAAAGACAAAGGTTTAGACATGAGAATAAAGTCATGTATTATGATTATCTACATAGGAGTGCAGTATTAATTAAGAGTTCTTATGTTTTTTTATTAATAAATTAATCATGTCGGCAAATGGCAAATTTATGCAATAAAAGGGATATTTTCCATTATAGGACAACACGCTTTACAATTTTCTGTAATAAGATATATGTCTGCTTTTTACCAATTAGCCATCTTTAAATTAAGTTTGTTTTGTTCAAATTTGAAAATAGGTATATTTTCTGAGGTAAATTAAACCTAAATAGACTAAGTATAATGAAATCTGACCCATCCTCTAAGTAGGACAGTGGGATAAAGGGGATTAAAGTTTGCAGTAATTGGTTTTAGTATCCTCTTCATTAGTGAAAAGCAGTTTCCAACCACAGGTTTTGATACAGTTATTTGAATTACTTACATTAACATACTTGCCAACCTATGACACTAAAAAATCAGGAAATTTTTCACAATGTTAAAAAGACTTTTTTTAAATCATAAAAATATAGTTTTTAATAACGAATTAACTTTAAATATTTACTAATTCTTAAATGCAAGCAACACAAAAATACCTTACACATAAAAAAAACATTTTTATTACTTGCATCGGGTAAGGGGGAAAAAAGACACTTTAATCAGTTTTCGTACAAATGTTATGAACAGTGGCAGATTTTACTTTTTTTAAGACAGAAACTTCATAATTTGTTCATAGCAATTGCCACGTAGGCCTGCTTTCGCTAATGAAAGTTTATCTAATGTGTCATCACTAATATTAGTTATGCAGCTGTTGGAACTGTTTCAATTTTTCCTTCCTTTTAGAACTCCTTTCAAGGTAATAATAAATATCAACAATATGTTTATCCACATTTATTGGTAAAGAAGCTGCCCCCTTTTCAGCTGCTAAATTTAAGAGGTGACAGGTACACCTCTCAATCTGCAAATCAGAATTTTCCTTTCTTAAGATGCCTGCAACAACAGTCTTCAAGCCTATTATTACTGGTGCATTATCGGCACCAAGTGCTAAGCAAATTATCCAGACGGACTGCATTTCTTTTAAAGTTTTAATAATTAGCTGTGCTATATTAAAGCCTATCAAATGTCCTTCTAAAGTGGGGACAGAAAGTAAACTTCACTTAATTTCTGAAGACTCTGGATTAAAAAAAGAAACAACAATTGGATACAGTTTTGAATCGGTATTATTGCTTCCATCCGTACAGAGGCAGAATGGAGCTGTTTTAATGCAATCAATAACTAAAGATTTATTTTTCAAACCCATTTCTTTAACAATTGCACCTGTTTTGGTCCTTGCACTTGAGTATTTCTTAGCGATTTCACTATCGGGAAACATTTTTCTAAATAAAGCTGCAGCGTGATCCAATGCATTCAGTGGCAGGTTGTGCTCCAGTAAAAAGGCAGAGAACAGACATTCTGCAATAATAACGTTTTGGTTCTTTGTTTCCGAAGAAAAATTTAATTTTTAGTTTTTTTCAAAACAACTCATGTTGTCTTTGTGTTTTTGTGTACGCACATGTTTGAGAACATCCGCCCTTCCACCATGTGAAATCGAAAAATCACAACTACAGATGGTACACATCGCAAATTTATTACATTTCCTTGAGGAAATAATGGAAGGAAAGTCAACTGCTTCATATTTTAATTACAAATGGGAAAACTCTAAGCAGCCAACCTGTTCACCATGCTAGAGTAAGCTGCCAATGTTACTCACTCGGCTACTTGTAGAAAAAACTAGCATAAAAATATATTCTTAAACAGTTGCTAAGAAGAATTTTTGAAACTGTGTACGATTTTTGAAACGTACATGAGTATTTCACCTTTCTCACAGACATAGCAAAAGATGATAATTTCTAAAACTATTTCTCGAAGGCACGTGTACTCACACAACTCAGGACAAGATAAACGAAATAACTAAAGAACATACAACTAACAGCTTTGAGCTTGCTTTGTGCTCATTGGCCGATATATGCCAGATGAAATGCAGCGGAGCTCGATGCCCATTGGAGAACGACGTTTCTGGATACGTATGCTCTCACTCACAAAGCAGAAATTCTCATCTGATTCACAAGGTTTTGTTTTAGATATAATCTAGATAAAATTCAATTACTTTCCAGACGTCCAAAATCACTTTTTTTTTTTTTTTTTTTTTTTTGTTTGTTCATATAACGAAGTATTAAGCCAAGTTCCATAAAAATTGAGGGAAATTTTAAGAATAAGAAAAACTCAAGAGAAATATATTGTAAATCAGGTTGGCGGGAGAGTGGTTGAAAATCGGGAGAGTTGGCAACTCTGCATTAAAGTTCAGGTTTCAGTAGAATGTAATGCCAAACATTGTGGAAAGACCAAAAGGAGGCCTGACAAAATGTTTTGTTGCATGTTTTTGGTACTGCTTTGCAGCCCTCTCTTGAACAATTGCACTTTTTTCCGCTCTCCACTAGAAAATGTTCAACACCATCTTTTGCACTTGAAGGTAGAGAAAATATCCTAAGTCTTCCTCTTGTTCCTGTTATTTTTTAGATAGGCCATTCTTATTGCTCTTCAGAATGCCTCCAAGTTTAGAGTATTGCTTTTGTTGAGAGCTTTATAGATTTGCCACTACCATGTATAGGAAGGAAAGGTAGGCAGTACTTCTTTTTTCCCACCAATCTTAATGACATTATAATCCAGTTAACCAATCTTGGTGATCTACCCCAGCCTTATGTTTGTTATAAGAATTCATCAAATTAGGCATCTTCGCATCAGCTTTATCTTTTGTGTCCTTTTACTCATATCATCACTTCAGAGAATGGTTTTAAGGTGTTGAAATTTATAACAAACGTGACAGTCATATTGTCATCACAGTGGGAATTTTCTCCACATAGATTCGTTTAATTCTTCATGAACTATTTGATTTTCTCATATGGTTCCTGTAGAGCTCAATAACCCTGTTGCCTGAGATTTTGCATAAAATCAATGGTGGTGAAAAAAATTACCAAAATATAAAGTATAACTTAAAGGATTCACAATGTTCTCTGTCACTTTCATCACAACAAGGGTAACAAGAGGAGTATCCTTTACTGTACTAATTCCTTACTGCAGTAGAGGGAAAAGTTATAACAATATTCTTTACTTCCATACAGTCCAAAATTTATATCTAAAATGTATTGGCTTGCCTTGGATAATTAGTAGGACTAGTCTGGCTTGCCTCAGACTATTCCTACCATGGTACATGATTATCATCTGGTCAATGTTTAGGTTTGCTGAGAAATGTCTGAACTTCATAAAATTATTATTGAGCATAGCAGACAAGGGTTTAATCTCCAAAAGTCAATCCTCAGGATGCTGACTCGCTGTTCTATTGTCCACAAAATGGAAATAAGTTTTTAGATTTTGGAAATGTTTTTTGACTTCACATTTCTCACCAGGGTAATAATGCCTTTGACCAGTAGTCAAGTTCACAGGTATTTGAATGTTAACCAGTTAGAAGGAAAAGTCCTTGCGTTAGCTGTGGTAAAGAAATCATGTCCAATTTTTTCATCTGTTGCTCGTTTTACATCTTTTACTATGTGATTGTAAATTTCATTAGAATAAAACTGTTAAAAAAGTTCTGAATTTTTTCTTTCATGTAGTTTAATGTATTTGAGCAAGCCATTTGCAGTTGAATCAACCTGTGTTTCCCATTTTGTATACTGTGTTGATTTCATTTTTTCCCAGTATAACTGATGTTTCTAGGTTTTTGTCAAAACATTAGAGCTTGTGGAAGCTTTGGGCTCGAAACTGTCTCCAGTTCTAACCTCCAGGTCATTTACAATAATCTCACCAGTATGTACTTCATTGTCATTTCCTTCATCTTTGTCAGTAAGTTCAGTGGCATCTAGTGGTAATATGACAATTTCAACATCACTGTCATCTGAATCTAAATTATTTTAATAGTTCCAATGTTTCCTCTAATTCCAGAAGCTTTTGCTTGGACATGACTATGCTAGGGGGAAATGCTGGGCAGGAATTATTTTTTATTCCTCTTAGTTATAAGAGGAGCGATAGCACGTTAATTGCATACTTATCCCACTATCCTATTTAGAAGATAATAAAAAAAAATAATAATGCACTACATCTTACCTAAAATCAACAAAGCTTTATTTAACTATCATGATGATAAAGAAGGAGTACTTTCACATAAAAGATGCCCAACCATATGTCAGGTAAACTGAGAAGGAATCAACCATGTGTCAAGTAAACTAGCAAAGAATCAAGAAATCATGTACCTACAAAGAGAAGATACAAACCATGCCTCCTAGTGTGGGGACTGATCAGAGTTGTCAGATGTTAATGAAGGGAGCCAAACGCATAAATCACACTAGCAGAAGCTTATGTGTTCCCTTACAAATGAAAGATTCCAATTTCCACGTGTTCCAAATGAAAGATTCCAATTTCCACGTGCTGTTTTTAGCCATCCTTTAAAAAGGGCAGTGGGATAAAATGAGCTAAGTTAAGGAAAATTTTGCTCCAATCAAAATGAGGTAGCTATATTTGATTTGAAATTCTTTCTAAAATCAAAGACGCAAAATATTTTTCTTTAATATTGATTTTATACCGGATGTTTTGCGGCATGGAAAACTGTTTTAAATAATTAAATGCATGTACATATAAAGCAGATTCATAACTATTGAAAAAAGCTATACCAATTTTCTAGAAACAAGAGAAAAATGGAAGTGATTTAACCAATAAAATTTTGTATAATTTAGACAAAGATGCCTTGACACTTGAAATGTTTGAGCCTAGTATAGCATATTGATACCAATATGAATGAATGTACAAAGATGTGTAAATTATTTGCCAAAGAAATTATCAAGCCTCTGAACGGCATGATTGGCTTTATCCGGTCGTGAGATTTTTTGGTCACTTGATATGTAATAGCTTATTTTGCTTCCTTACTTTCTTTAATAATGTAAATGTAATCTTAATGAATGTAAGTTTATGAAAATAGAGGGTAAAATAAGTAAATATATGAATTTACTTATTT
Source organism: Stegodyphus dumicola (assembly GCF_044657685.1). Classification (NCBI taxonomy): domain Eukaryota; kingdom Metazoa; phylum Arthropoda; class Arachnida; order Araneae; family Eresidae; genus Stegodyphus; species Stegodyphus dumicola. The sequence goes on along the minus strand of NC_140773.1, from coordinate 220,724,741 downwards.
TACCCTCTATTTTCTATGGTAGCTAATAAAAGCTGCATAAATACATCCAAAAGCTCATGCCGCTCAGAGTGTTAAATGCATTCCTTGTTTGGCTCTTAGCCTAAATTTAGTACAAAAAATGCCACTTCTTCAAATTTGTTTGTGTTAATATATTTTAGAATTATTTAAAGGATCTATAATTTTATGTACCTTCAGTAATTAAATGAGGTGCTCTTATATCCATATTAATAATGTCCATCATAAGAAAATACCATGAGATGAAATGAGAAATCATTCAGTGAGTTGACATTAATAGAATTTTGATGCAAATCAATTAAAAATTTTTATGTATGCTACCTTTGAGGAATTTAATACTAAATAGAAATAGAAAGCATTAAGTGAAGCCTTGCAGTAAAAAATTGTAACAGAATTTAAAGCTGCATATTTAACAGAGAGAATAAAACTTTTTTTTTTTTAATGGAGATATATTAAAAAAAGGAGGGGGTATGAAATATCTTCTGATTTTCAATTTCTAACTGGTAAAAAAAAAGTTAATGTTATTTGATAATTTAAAGTTAGCAGTTAAGCATTTAAATAAGTTCTTTCAGAAATATCTACTTTTATAAAATAATGCTGTTTTAATAATTCGGGGCACTGAAGCAAATTAAATCATTTGAAAATAATTCTGGAATATTGCTTAGTTCAGTCTTATCCAAATTTGGAAAGCAGCATCAAAAATATTCTTAATGTTGCCAGGTATTGTTGCTTGTGGCGGAAAAAGCTTCAGTGAACTTGAAATAGTAAAAATTGTATACAAGATCTGTAATTGGTTGAGAAAAACTGTCAGATCGTAGCCTTTCTTTTTATAGGACATGCATTAAGAGATCAAATAAATTTTTTAAAAATTATTACTGATTTTGGTTCATTAAAAGCAAGCAAAATTAAATTATAAGAAATGTTTAAAAAATTAGTGCAATGATTTTTATTAGTTACATAACTTTTATTTCGTTGTTAATTTGACATTGGTGAACTTCAATTTCCCCTGAATGGCTACACTCAGCATTTTATATAGCAGCTGCATATTTGTCTTTCGTCTGAGGTGAAAAAATATGCAGACACAGCTCTGATTTGCCATTATATATCATTTTCATTCTTTTATTTTTTCTAATAGACTTGAAGAAGAAGAAGGAGCACGTCAAAAATTGCAACTAGAAAAAGTTACGCTTGATTCAAAAATTAAAAAAATAGAAGAGGATTATGCTGCTTTAGAAGATAGTAATCAAAAGGTGATTAACAATTTTTAGAATATGAAAATCTGTGCATAGCTTTTTCTTTGTAAATACCATTTAATTGTTTTTTTAATTATTTGAATAATGGGATAGGTTTTAAAAGAAAAAAAGCTGCTGGAAGAAAAGCTTGTAGAAGTTTCTCAAAATTTAAGTGAAGAAGAAGAAAAATCTAAGCATTTATCAAAATTAAAGGCAAGGCATGAAGCCACCATTGCTGATATAGATGAAAAGTTACGCCGAGAGCAGCAGGTAATTATTAATTTTTCAGTTATTTGCATTATTTTTATTGCCAATATTTGGTACTTCAGATTTCAGTGAATTCTCATTTTTTACTGTTATTTAAATAAATGATATAATACTCTTTAAACAATTAAGAAATAATTTTAATCTATTTTTAAAGATGAGACAAGAACTAGAACGTGCATCGCGTAAGATCGAAACAGAGTTAAATGATGTGAAAGAACAATTAATAGAAAAGAAGCAGCAAGTTGATGAAATGCATCAACAGCTTTTACGAAAAGAGGATGAGCTAACTCAGGCACTTAACAAGTAAAATATTTATATTTTATTTCATCTAATTTTTATTTCTACTGAAATATATATTGCAGTTGGCAGTATCTCCCAGCTGTGCATTTCCAAAATGTATAACCAAAGTAGAGTTATTATGCCATTAAAAGTTAATCTTCTTTTTATTCGGAGGAGAAAGCTGTTTTTAAAAGACTCATAAAGGTTAGAAAAGTCCATATAAATTGGGAGAGAAGGTCTGTTAATGTAAGGGAGTTGTACATATTTTAAGAGCATATGAATGAAGCAAGTGACAAGCAATTTCATTTCCAAGGAAAGTTATGTGATCTGTAGAAGAACGAAATGTCTCTGAGTATGAGTATATTAAATAACTTTTTTTGCCAGACACCACAATTTGTACTAATGTATTGATTTATTGCCAAATCTGCATTTTTAAGTGCAATTTTTTTAGATCGTTATCTTCTTTATTACATCAAAAACACTCTTTAGTTTTTTTTTTTTTTTTTTGATCTGGCAGCTGTAAGACAAGTTTGATTATGAAAATTTTGATATTTTTTCATTTTTGTAATCTTCCCCCCCCTTTTTTTGGGGGGGAGAGGTAACAAATAATAACCTTTTTGGGGGGGAGAGGTTACAAATAATAACCTTATTATGATAGCATTCAAGTAACTTGACTATATTAAAATTATGTCATTTTAAAAAATAACTTGCAAACAGAATATTTTTATTTTCCTTTCCTCATGCTCTAAAATCTGTTTATCTTTCATATTTAGCAATATCTTGATTGTAATATTCAAACAAGGTAATGAATGTTATGAAGTACAGTAATCAAATTACTTTTTAGCTGAAATGAAAAAGTTACTGTAAATAAGATAAATTTAATTTGTTCTTTGCCCCATTTTTTGCAAGAGATGTCTTCATGCCTTTGCAAGAGATCTGTTTCAGAATGTTGAAATAAATGTCAGTTTTCTCTGTTAAATTCATGTTATGTTTTTTCTAATCCTCCCCCCTCCAAAAAAAAAATCTGATTATGATTCTAATAAAGTTAGTGAGTATGAATTTTTAATTTTACGTTATGATTTTATGTAGATGTGATGAAGAACTTATCGCAAAAGCACAAGCACAAAAAATGTTGCGAGAGACGGAAAACCAGTTAACAGAAGTTCAAGAAGATTTAGAAGCTGAAAAAGAAGCCAGGGCAAAAGCAGAAAAACAAAAGAGAGATTTAAATGAGGTATTAGTTGATTGTATGTTAAGTAAAATTACTGACAGTTAATTTGCAGTATGGATTTGAGATGAATTTTAAATTCACATTAAAATCTCTTTATAATTTTCTTCTGCCCTTCAGGAATTAGAAGCTTTGAAAAATGAACTTGTAGACTCAATTGATTCTACTGCTACTCAGCAGGCTTTGCGATCTAAAATGGAAGAAGAATTACATCTTTTAAAAAGGAATTTAGAAGAAGAAACTGTAGCTCATCAAAATCAGATTGGAGAGTTGAGGCAAAAACATACTATAGTTGTTGAAAAGTTAAATGAACAACTAGATTCGGTTCAAAAGGTAATTATACAGTTTTATCAACACCAAATATTTTTCCATTGATTACTATCATGTAGTTTTTGTTAGACATTTCAACTTTACTGCATACGGGGGCTTAATCTTCAATCACTAAACATCGATTTTTAACAGTTTAAAGCGTGCTGTTCCCTATTGTAGCATGTAGTGTATACTCATAATAATCCTTTTAATTTCTGAGATGTGAAGTTTTTTATTCTAATGGTGACAATACAATTTAATATTTTCTTCAGCCTGTTAGTATTAATCTTATCAAGCTTAAAAGTTTTAGTTAATGATAGCATCTTTAGTTTACTCTTTCTTCAAAACTAAATACAGTCAAAAGTCTTTAATCCGGACTCACCGGCACTTCAGCGATTCCGGATTATCGATTTTTCTAGATTATCGATCATCAGTTTAAATTTCGTAAGATGGCATTATAAAATTAAAAATATGAAACCGTAATTTATGAAATAAAGAGCAATTATGATCTAAAGGGTATCAAAATTTACAAAAAAAAAGCTTAATATTTATTTGTTTACTTTATTAAACATTCCTTTGAACATGCGCATGCGTAAAACATACATTGCGCATATTCGAAATTAGAAAATTGCAACCAGAAAACTATTTGATGTGTACTCGTGATATTTATAATGAGGAGGAATTTGATTTGAATTATATCAGAGACAGAATACATCGAGATGAAATACTACATTTAGTAAGGAATTATAAGCCGAATAAAATAAAAACATCTGCCCTGAAGATAAGGATAGTGCTGACAGATCAACTTCCAGTTCATTGCGCACGGCGTCCCCCCCCCCCTGCGCAGAGCAGCGTGAAATTGATAAACAAATTTCGGAAAGGTTAGAGAAACAAAAGATATGACTTTATCCATTTTTTGCAGCAATTCCACTTTTTGTTTGATGGACATCAAAACATACTTTCATTTTGTAGATCCTTTGGCAGCTCCAGCATCGGAAATTCTATTTGACATAATCGAAAGTGAATTTTTGTTCTCTTGTGATCATAATCATTTCATATTTTTAATTTCTGCATGCCATCTTACTAGATTTAAGTAAGCAATCTGGAATTGCTAAAATTCCAAAAATGCCATATCTCAGACTTTGTATCATATAAAGTACTTTTCATTACTAGCATAATATAAACATTGAGTCTTTTCATTTCCATTTTAATGTATTTTTTAGTCTAAAGCTGCACTAGAGAAAGCAAAAGCAAATCTTGAAAGTGAAAATAATCAGTTGGCTTCTGAATTGCAAGTTATTTCATCAGCTCGACAAGAATCAGAGAGACGAAGAAAACAGATGGAGAATCAGCTTCAAGAACTGTCAATCAAATTTGAAGAAGTTGAAAGAAGTAAATCAGAAATGTCGGAGAGAGCACAAAAATTACAGGTATGTGCCTTTAAAAAACTATTATGAACTTTATTAGTGCTTTAAAATTTTTTAATGCTGACTTTACTTAAAGATATTTTTATTTAAAATGTCTTCTCTTTTCCATTTAGGCTGAACTGGAATCAGTGAGTGCTCAGTTAGAGGATATGGAAAACAAAGCTACACAAGCAATCAAAAGTGCTGCAACACTGGAATCTCAACTTGCAGAAAGTCAAGTAAATTCATTTTTATCTCATACTAGTTTTCATTTTTCTTTGTTATGCTATTGCAGTATATATGGGAGTTGTTCAGTGTGTTTGAAGCCTGATGCATTTGTATAAAGAAAATGTCAAAAATTATTGTCTTATTTTCCTGCATAGTTCTTCTTGGTGCATGTAATATAGTGGCTATTTAAGCTTTTAATTTCAGTAGGGAGGGCGAAGTTTTGTCACAGCCTTCAAGTCATTATTGATGCTGTAAAGTGGACCATGTAAATTCTGTTTCATGCTTTGAAACAGAAACATAGCATTTAAGGGCAGGTCTGAGGAATGCATGAGATAACAGAGGAGCTAAAATCTACATTACTTAATAGCTCTTTAGGCAATCTGAGCTCTCTGTGCTGAAGAGTTGTCATTCAAAAGTACCTTTTTTGGGGGGGGGCTGAGTTTACCATGGTTTTACCCATGGCTGAGTTTCCATGAATTTGCTTTATGCTTAGTCAGCAAATTAACATGTAATCATGTTATTGTAGAATTGTGTGGCATATAATCAACAAGCAGTCATTCCTGTTTATCCCCATAAATAATGTCTAAACTCTTTCCAGCATATTTTTGGATTCTGAATTTGTAAGACTCCAAGAGAACAATTGTTTCCTCATTATGTTTTTTTTTTTTTTTTTTTTTTTTTTTGTTTTTTGTTTTGTTTTGTTTTGTTTGTGAGTGATCCTACGAATGGCTCAATTTAAGATTTCTAAATACTGGTAGTTCATCGCAGGCTCAAACCCAGACTAAAAGTTTGACTGCGTAGTTGTTTTTGTGGTTTTCCCCGTGTAACATGAATGTGAGCCGGTTTTCCTTAGAAAATCCTCCGTGATGGCATTCTTCCTCATAGGCAGATAGCGCTCATGTACTTAGCCATTTTCAAATAATTAACTTTTTGTAGGTCATAATAATGAGGCAATGTTTCATCTCCTGTCGCTAATGTAAAAAAAAAAAAAATTGTGTTTGTGTTTATTGTTGCTTGCATCATCATTCTGGATACTCATAAGGTGCAGATCTGTAATGATCCTACTTTTCATGGAGAATGTTTTCTATTGATTCAGCAGTGATGCCTATTTCCATAGCAGTTTGAGAAACTGCTTTGTCTATTTTCTATCACATACTCCTCAACATCAGGTCAAATTTTTTCAGTGATCATACCCATACTAGAGCTTTATAGTTCATCTTTGAGTGATACTGTATTCTGTCTAAATGCAGCAGCTCACTTCTTTGGGGGTAGTATAGGAAGGTATTATATCACTATATATTGTTGCTATCCATTCATAACTATTTGTGGGTGTTACATCTTCTTTGGACAGAGTACACTCATCAAAGAATGCTTGGTATTTTCATTATTAACAATCATTCCTGATTGTCACCATTTAACAACCTCCCCAAAATTAAAAATAATGCCTGATCTATGTACACTTCTTTTCTGTTTCCAGAGGATGATGCAATCAGTTCATTGCATTTCATCCTCCTACAAATATTACACCACACTTAGGCGTATAATTTATTGACTCTCATATATTGCTATAAAGCAGTGTATCTGTAATACATGTTAGAAATATGACAGTTTTTTGTTTTGTGTATACAATAGTAAAACAAGCTTCTGTAAAAAATAGGAAAAAGTTTTTTATTATTATTATTATTATTATTATTATTATGTAATGGTGATGTGAAATTAGATGTTCCCATTTCTGATTATGAATTGTTTAACAAAGAGTAAAAATCTTGCTCTGAAATCTAAAAAATTAATCATTAGTATATTATATAAATGTTCCAATTAATCAAACTGAAGGATCTGAAATTAATCTCTTTCCATAGCGGTGCAGGATTTCTATCTTATTTCATAAATTTTTGATACATTCAGAATATCAATGTATATAGTATTTATACTTTAACATAACTGTAAACTCTATCATAGAAATTGAAGTAAATTTCAAACAAAATGAGTAGAAACAGTGTTGCCAAATCATGCGACTTTTGCAAATTTCCTGCTTTTGACAGGCTTGTACTACTAAGTCAGTGTGAATTTAGTTTTGCAATTTTTCTGCTTCTCTATTATTTCCTTGTGTTACTTTGCCACTTAAAAAATGTTTAATATTTCCTAAAATTTCATAAATGTTAATATAATATACCTATTAAAATTAAATTATAATAAAAAGTAATAATTTATTTATGTGTAAATGAAAGTTGATAACTGCAATTGTTACCTGTGAGTGCATGTGCATTCAATTTTAGCACTAATGGCTGGTACTTCCATGTGTTTCATTGATTGCTTAGTTTAATATTTTAGTGGTCTGTGGATATGATTTTAAAGTTTAGTTAAATTATTGCTAGGGTGTTATGAGTAACGTAAAAAATCCAGCATCTCCTTTTGAAAGTGTTTGGTTTAAAATACCCATGTGTGATAATGGGCTGGAAAGAATTTAGACTGAATTTACGATGACGTCAGAGGTCGTGTATGGAGTCACAAAAAATTATGTGATCTCTGATGTCACTTTTTGTGACTTTTTAGTTTTTCTTTAGCTACTTTAGCTCAAAAATTTCTGCCAACAATGAGTAGAAATATGACAGTTTTTTGTTTTTTAATATTATATGTCTGTGTATTAGTTAACAAAAGGGATCATATTAAAATTATTTATTATTAAAAATATACTCTTATATTTATTATTAAAAATCTTGTATATTTCAAATATAATAAAATATATTAAAAGTATACTTATATATATATATGTATACAGTAAAGTCTCAACTATCCGTAAAGCTTGGGGAAGGGCTGAATTCTGTATAGTTCAGCCTATAAAAAACAAAATTCGCATTAGAAAAGCCAAATCAGTGGAGTAAATTTCCACTATAAAATTAGAAAAAAACAATCATTTTGAATCGGAAAGATGAATTAACTTGAACCTTAAACCCGCATTTAAAATTATGCAAGATATTTTTTTTCCCTTAATAAACTCATTTTTACATAAAAGTCAACATGTTTTTGTAGGCTAAAAATCTGATCTGATTTTGAAATCCCACCAAACATGAAATTTGGCAGAGATGTCACCAATCATTCAGGCAGAAGTATAAATGAACAGATCATTCTTTAGTATATTGCCATTGTTTATCCATTTTCAAAGTCACATATCCTGGCTTTTTTATTATGCTCGGATCCTATAACTTTGAAAATACTCTACTTCATGCAGTCCCAAATATTAATAATTTTTTCAAACTATGATGAGAAATAAAACGTATATCTTTCTTTACAAAAATTATAATGGCTTATCAAGAATTAATCAAATTTATTTTAGACAAAAATTAACTTCATATTATTCCGTTGTGAAGTCATACTTATCAATTGTTAGCGCAAAATCATATTGTTTGGCAACAATATATGTGTGTTAATCCTTTGATTAATGAGCTCAGCTCGCATTCCAGTTATGCACGACCATGGGCACAAACAAACACAGCTCACATAACAGATTTACAACTCACAGATATTGTGCATTGCTTGATGAAAGAGAGAATTGCTTAATCTCAGAACCGCCAAAGTATTATGAGCTCTGTAATTGCACAGATATTGTGCATTGCTTGATGAAAGAGAGAATTGCTTAATCTCAGAACCGCCAAAGTATTATGAGCTCTGTAATTGAATTTCAGATTAAATTTGTGTATATACCTAAAGTAGGTATATCAATTTTTTAGGAACAACTGCAAGATGAAACTAGACAAAAATTAGCCCTCAGCTCCAGACTAAGGCAGTTAGAAAGTGAAAGAGAATCTTTGCAAGAGCAACTTGATGAAGAAGAAGAAGCAAAGAAAGCACTAGAAAAACAAGTGTCACTACTCAATCTTCAAGTGTGTATAAAAAGACATTACCATGCTATTTTTTTGTTTTTCTTCATTTTTTCAATTTTATTTGTGATTAATTTGCATTGTCCAATGTTTATTTGTTTATTTTTACATAAGGTGCAGCAGTCAAAAGTCAAAAGATTATTTTATTTTTGGTCAAAAATATAAGATGGTGTTAAATAGTTATATAAATAAAATTATAAGGTATGTTATTTTATTTGCATGTTGCACTTAAATGGGACATACATGATTAAAAAATTTATATCCCATAAGTAAATCTAACTCAGTTAAATTTTATTCCATTTGTCATTTAAATTAATTTAATATAAAGTTTTTTCATTAAACTTTAAAATGGCTACTGGATTATAAATATTTATTCAATCATTAATTTTTTAACATCTGTTTTAATTTCTTTAAATATTTAAAAAGATGAGACAAAGAGAAATGCTGCAGGGGAAAGGAAATATTCAGAAATACTATATGACATTAATGAAGATGTCATTACAGGAGAAATATCTGTGATTTATACATGCCAAAAATATTCAACTGTATTTAATATTAAGTACTAACCACTTTAAATGTGAATGTAGAAGCAGAAATTACTTCTTTTATAATTTTCCTGGAATGAACTAAGTCCCAGTTTCTGTGACCTGCAAATGTTTGTGGCAATCCTGAAGGAATGACTGTCTCATATTTTTGCTTGACTTCAGATAAATGATGTAATAATGAAACAACTTCATAAAAGAAGCCTGGATGTGGTAGTATCCCTTAAGATTTGTTAGTCACTGAAATTTTTGTGTTAAAATGATGTCCAAGTTTATCATTTAGGAAAGTGCTGTGCTTGCAAGGAATATACCAAAATATTCTCTGAAAACGTTCTGAAAGTTCATTAAGCAGGTTTTATTGGATAGCAGTTAATTTTCTTTCTGTCACGATTTATTTTATGTTGCATTTCAAGCTTAAAGCTTTTCATGAAGTTGACTTCTTAACTGTAAAGTTTGACAGCAGTTCCTGAAATGTAATTTACTGAAGTTAGTTAACAGCTTTGGAAATATCCATTAATGGATTTTTCTTTGAATGAAGTAATTTAGGTTATTATTATATTAAGCTGATCATTCCTCTTAATGATTTTTGTCACTAAGTGTTACATGCTTTCTACAAGGCTCTGTACATGACCTAAAAATCTGTAGTTATTTAAACCTGGAAAATATTCATTTAGCAATTAAATATTGGAAGGGGGAAATTCTCTTTTACTTTGAGAATAATGAAAGCCTTGATTACTTAAGCTAATGACAATGTTTTATCTTGTACGCTAATATTTTCCCCCCTGCAATGTCCTATTTGAACACCAATGTAAAATAAATGAATAAATAAAAAAAAAATTTAAAAATAATTACTAAAAATATTAATGAAGGAATTATGAACCACAGAATATGTGATTGAAATAATAGCGTCCCAATTTTTAGCTTTTTGTATATTTTTTATAGAGTTTACCATCATTTAATCATATCTTTATCCTATTTAAATCCAATAATGTTTTCATAAAAGTTTGTCTCACTCAGTCAATTTTTTATAAATTTTCAATTCATCAGTCAACAATTCTAGGAGCATTATGGACATGAACCCATAATGCTTTCAGAATAAAAGTAGCCACTAAATCGTGTGGCAAGAAATTAATGCTTCCTAGTTCCTTTCTTGATATACTGTTGTTGGTATTATTGTCTTCACAACCACATTCATTTATATACCTTTTTTGTAAATAAAATTTTTCTGTGACCAAAATTTTCAACTTTCTTTCTAGTTTTAGTTAGCAAGAAAGAATGAATACATTAAAAGTTTGAGTAGTTAATTATAAAATAACAACTTATAAAGCTTATCATTTCTTATTAATGTGTGTGTGTTTAATTTTGTTTGAATGTGTTATATGGTCATTGATGACTGGGTGCTCCCTAAAGAGAAAATTGCATCACTTTTACGTGTTGTGAGCCTATTAAAAGGAACTTAAGCACTTGGTAAAAATATATGTAGTAGACACTAGATTTAAGCACATTTCAGTTAGTGATGTCTGAATTTGTTGTGTATATGGTTCTTCAATCACCAAATGAACTGACTTGAAATGAATTCATTAAAATGAACTCATTGACATTCATAATATATTCATAATGTAGTGATAGGGGTGGACCACTTGGAGTTAAACCATGTTCAAATTCTATCCATACATCTCTGAGTGAAAGGGAAACAGTCAGATGGTGTTAAAAAAATAATAGTAGCAGAAACAGTAATAAGCTTTAAGAAAACTGTATTTTCCTTAAAAATACTTGTTTCTGAATTTCAAAAATATAGATATTATAGGAGGAAATCTTCATTTTGAAATCATTTAAATTTAGTTTAAAAAGATAACTGCATTTACAGTGCTAGTTTACATAAAGCAGTGGTCAGAATTAAGAAAAAAATTATATAACTGAAATCCATAAATTAGCAAAATTTTGCCCCCAGTCCTAGTTTTCCCATACACATTTACTTTTAAAGGAGGAGAATTTCTGACTGTCTTGAACTGCTTTTAATAAGATGCAGCATTGGTAATTTTTTAAGAAGTAAAAATTAATAATGTGCTTTAGAAATTAAATTCTATAGCCTTTAAAACAGTTTGTTTCATTAAAAATTATGTTAAATTAATGGGTTTTTTTTTTTTTTTTTCCTGTTAATAAATATTTTTTTTTTAGTTTGCACCTATTTATTTGTAAGCATATTTTTATTTTGAATATGTTTATTGAAGTAAGTTTATCTTAGTCAAAATACTGCTTTAAAATTCTACTAGAAGCACAGTAACAATTTTTTTTTTTTTTTTTTTTTTTAAAGGTGATAAGGCATATATGTGGCCAAAAAAACTTAGTTTAAAAATTCACTTAGTCACCTGTATAAGCTAAATCTGAATAATTTGTATATACGTATCAATAGCATGGAGATAGAGATTGTAATTCAGATTCAAATTACAGTATATTCCATATCAGCATATAAACAATAATATTAATTAATTTTAATTTAAATGAGTCAGTAAAAAAAATGTTCTTGAAGTGCTGTGATTTGTGTAAAGCCTTTTATTACTCAGCTTTGTAAACAAAGAAGAGACTTATATTCAGTTTTATGTTAATAGTTTGTAATTGTAATTCTGTCATAATTTTCATTTGATTAAATTTCACTCTCTCTCTTTTTTTAAACAAATAGATTACTGAATGCAAGAAAAAGGCAGAGGAAGAAGCTGATGCAGCTGCTGCATTAGAAGAACAGAAAAAGAAACTTTCTAAAGATGTTGATGTCTTGCAGCATAAATTAGATGAACTTCAAATAATCCATGATAAATTAGATAAATCAAAAAGGAAATTGCAGTCTGAGGTATATTGACATCAGAATTAACTTTCCTTTCTTCTGTATGATACTTTCTTCTGTTGATGGTTGGTAATATTCAGTTCAAATGACGATGTAGTCAAAATACTGAGATAAATTATAAATATTGGAATTTAATATATGTCTGGAAAAAAACGTTTGTGAGATATAACTTTTGTAAAATTTTCTTTCATACTGACCAATATTTATTTTAACTCAAACACAATATTTCATTTTTTCATACCAATTAGTGTATTTGCAGAATAGCAATATTTTAATCATTCCATTTCATGAAATAAATTATCTGCATTTAACGAGAGAATGGTCCAAACTGTTCAACACAGTTAATAAATTATTTAAAGTATTATTGTATTTTGTAATATTTTAATGTAATGTAATATAAAATGTTAAAAAATACTACCTTTAATTTTTGTTAATAATGATAAAAAAAAGGCTAAAATGATGCTTCTATCTAATGAAAACTTGCCAATTTTTTATTATTATTTAAAAAAATCATTTTCTTAATTTGCTACTTCAGTAAATGAATTTTTCATATAAATCTGATATGGTAAGTGAATGCTTTTCATAACATTATGCTTTTTTACCCCAAAAGGAGTATTAGTCTCTAAACATGATTTTATGTTGTTTTACTCAATGTCTGTTGCCCTTAAATAAAAGTAAAATATTAGTCTTTCATATTTCATATATCTGTTATTTACTGACAAACTAAATTATTTTAAAGAAGTAGGTGCAGCTTGTATAAAAAATAATTTTTTACTCTTCAATCTGATTTGTTTAAATAAAAAGGCCTTTAATTCATGATATATCTAATTCAAAAAGTTAAGTATTTTTCTAGAATTGCATAACATATTTTTTATTTTTTAAATATACAAAAGGTATAAAATGTTCCCTTGTTAGTCTGAAGGCATATTTGTATAATATCTTACAAAATGTTTTGCTATTCCACCTGAGCTATATCTATCGATAATCTCTACTAGTAAACTGTATTAAACTCTAAAAGAGCTCTTTGGGGGATTGTTAAAATCTGATCCCTTTCAAATTCTTTTTTTTTTTTTTTTTTTTCTTCTAATCCCTGAAATTTAATTATTTGTACTGTCCAAATAGTAAAAAATAATGTGTGATTGCCTGTATATGTGTCACAACTCAGAAATGATAGTAAAGTAAATGCGTATCAAAGAAAAAATTTGCAGACATGAGTGATTTAAATTATTTCCTTTTTTTTATGGTTGACACACATTTTTCATTAATCTATGATTTCCTGTTATGTTCCGGGTCACCATTATGGTGATTTCCGGTTATGTTTTTACCACCAATCCTCGAATTCCATATCACAGATTTATGTTCCTACTGCATTGATATAAATATTAACGAGACATAGTGCACAATAAAAATTAAGCTTTATTTCGGAACTTCGCGCACACTGCCCGACAGCCTGCCTGTTTCGCTCTGCTCGCTACTCGTAAAAAACTTCTCCTCTAGGGTTGCCACACTTATCGGAGGGCGCAAGGCGCGCTCCTTATCGCCATCACCACAAATCCAACACAAATAATGCAATATATGTAACCAACAATTTTGGTAGCTTAGCACATCATAGTGCAATGAATGATGCAGAGAAGCGAGCAATGGTGTGTTACTTTGAAGCAAACAGGTGGGAAATGATGCATATAGAAGAAATCTGGAAGATAATTCAAAAGATTTGGTTCTGAATAGAAACCTTTTTCAGTAATTAGGTGAAAGGCATCTGCATTGCAGTGTTACATAAGATGGTATGATGTGGAATAATTTTGAAATGGTGCAGTTTAGATTGATATATTATAAATAATTACTAATTTTGAGAGAGAAAGGCAAATTACCCAAAGTAAAATGCAAAATAAGAGGGACTATGTCCAATTAAAATTAGAAGTTTGCCTTACGTATTTTTATCTTTCACGTATGTGCATGCATACCTAAATGGGTATGTTTATTGTTTTAATGCATATCTTAATTTGTGTATAATTTGTTACTTTGAAATACTTTTTCTTGCATTTATTTTTAAAAAGGTTGAAGATCTAACTATAGAGCTTGATAACCAAAGGGCTAAAGTGTCTGATCTTGAGAAGCGGCAGAGGAAGTTTGATCAGTTGCTTGCAGAAGAGAAAGCTATATCTGAACGAATTGGACAAGAGAGGGACAATGCAGAACGTGAAGCCAGGGAAAAAGAAACTAAAATATTATCTCTCACTAGAGATCTTGAAGAAAGAGAAGAACGTATCGAAGAACTTGAAAGACTTAAAAAACAGTTGCAAGTTGAATTGGATGAATTAGTCAATAGCCAAGGAACAGCTGATAAAAATGTATGATTTTGCATTTTGTTTACTTAATTATAAATATGTGCAACATATATGTTTATTAACATAATTGCTTTAGGAAATAGATGATTTATCTGTAATACAATTCTTTACGTACAGATATTATTGTAAGTATGTACTGTATGCAGCTGTTTAATGACAAAAACAAATACATTCTGAGTTTGGAATAAACCAAAAATTAACTATGTGGAGTTAATAAATTTTCATTTTCACCATCTCAGAGTGATTCTTCTTTTAATTTAATTTTTGTGAGGAAATCAAAATATATATATATATTTAAGACATAAAGGAATACTTTATTTATATGTCTTCCAAAAGATTTTTTTTAACTAGATGATTTATTGATTTGTTTTTAAAACTGTGGAATTATGTATTCACAGCCTGTACTGTACAGAGCAATGCAACTGTATCACCGTAGGAAAAAATATATGGAAGTTTTAAAAATAATAATTCCTTTATTCTTTAATGATCATGTGAATCATCAAATAATCTGAACTAAATAACTTACTAACTGTTCATTTAATTAAGGTTAAAAAATTTAATTTATATTTAAAGTATAATTATTGTTGAATAAAATTATACAGGTACACGAGTTAGAAAAGGCTAAAAGGTTATTGGAAGGTCAATTGGAAGAACAAAAACATCAGATAGAAGAACTTGAAGATGAATTGCAGTTAACAGAAGATTCCAAACTGAGATTAGAGGTCAATATGCAAGCACTTAAAGCACAACTTGAACGAGATTTACAGGCCAGAGATGAACAAAATGAAGAAAAGAGAAAATCTCTCATTAAACAGGTTAGTTTATATGCTGTCAGTCTATTTCTATGTTTTAAAATTCTAATTTGTCAATAATATATTTGATGGGATCCTGGAACAATAGAATGAAATACTTTTATTGCATATGCATTTCACTTTCTTTTGATTAAGTCTATTCATCTTGGACAATAAGCTTTACTACTTTATATGTAGCTCTAGAATTTAATTCTGCCAAACAAAAAAATTGTAATAAGATAAATGTTTCCTTTTTTTTTTTAATATTAAATTTGTTATATAAGTGCATTTCGAGTTATGTTTGCTTCTGTGTGAAATTATTTACCTTTTGATGTAATACAAGTACCATGTATTTATGAATGTAAGTCAAGAGTGCATTTTCTTGTTAAAAAATATACCCAAAATTCAAAACCCATTTATAAGCCAAAAAGGAGGGTACCTGCAATGTTCAAACATGTCTCCATGAGAGAGAAAATATTGTCGAGCGACTAAAACGTGTGGAATATCTTCCAGTCAAATCACTAGATGCCAATAGCAATATTTTTTAATTCTAATAACCATATCTGAAGTTAGCACATTTCTTTTTTCTATTCATTTATTCTCAGGCATACAGTCTATGGTATCTGTGCTAATCTTGTTTTCTGTATCAAATTATCCTTTGCCTAGAAAATGAGTGAGAGAAATTATATGGAAAATTTCAAACCATAGGTCATCACATGAGTTGAAACATTATGGTTGTTCGATATTTCCCCGTAAATGAAAAATAGGTTCCATAGAGGAGAAAGTTGGGCACAAATTTTGCCAGGATCAGATTTTTCATTTTGGTGACAATGCAAAAATCAGCATAATAAACAGTTCTGAAAATGGTACAATTCATTTTCATAAAACAAATAACCCATTTCATTTAAAATTAATTTTCTCATAAACTTCAGTATAAATTAAATAAAGAAGGGCAACATTTGGCAGTTTTTTGCTTGCACCTAGTTAATGGAAAAGTACCTATATATATATATTCAAGACACCTTCTTTCAACTCTTTACACAATAAGAAACAACTCTATAATCTAATTAAAAAACAACAAGATAATTTTATCATTACAAAAATTGACAAAGTTTTGAAAAAAAGTTTTACTTCGACTTTCTACACAAAGAACTGAATAGTAATTGCACTTACCAAAAAATTACTACCAACACCAAAATTCTGATCAATAAATTTAATGCACTACATAAAAGACTTAAGATACATTCCCGGAACTATAATAACAGATTTGCAAATCTCTATGCGTTTCCAAAATTTCATAAGTCTCCTATTAAATTCAGGTTCATTGCCAATAGTACCAAAAGTTATCTTAAAGAAATAGATTATCTTTTTGCAAAAAAACTTCGTTTAATATGTGACTTGATTAATAACTATGATTTTAAGGATCTGCATTGCAATTGGATGATTTCAAGTAATGAGCTCGTGATTAAGACAATTAATTCACTTCAAATAGACCATATACGATGCTACGACTTCGAGAACCTTTATACTACCTTACCACTTGAAGAAACTTATACCAGCTTACTTGCTCTACCAGACTCCCTTTCGAGCGTGCTTTTCAATAATTTTATTCTCTTTAACAATAGCATCTTCAAACAAATTCAAGGGATCCCAATGGGTGGTAATTTTTCAAGCGCTGTCTGTGAATTATTCCTTTTCACAAAAGAATTAACCTTTGTCCGTTCACTAAATAAAGAAGAACATAAATTTTACCAACACATATATCGTTACATTGATGATATCATAGCCTTTAAAAACCGTAACAAAATAGAAGCTGCTAATATCTACCCAACTTGCTTAAAACTAAATAATATAAATACGGTGCAAAATAATGTAGTATACCTTGACCTAAATATTATTGATTACAATTTTATTAAAGTCTGACAAGAGGAGAGAATTCACTTTTCCTACACTAAAGTTAACCAACTGGAATTCTAATATTTTCAAAAGAATCATCATTAACACAATTTTTTCACAGCTACTTAGAATAAAAAGAATATGTAATACTACAGAACACTTACAAGAAGAAATACTTTACTTCGTCACAATTTTGAAAAATAACGAATTCCTCATAAAATGATTAAAAATACCTTAAAAAAAGCTGGCATTAGCCTTACCAATTTTTAGATAATTTGTTTTGGATAATGAAATTTTATGCTCAAAGCCCAATGGGACGGTATAAAGTGGATGGCTGATTCAGATAATGTAATGTAAAAATTGTATAAATGTACAGATTATTCTCGTAAATACATTTTCTTTCCTCCAAAGATTTTGGCAGTATACTTTAATACTATTGTTTTAATAGTTTTAAATTACTTAGATGGCCAAATTCTACTATTATTAACAAATCGGGCCTTTTCATTTTTCATAGTAGCTTGACCGCTCTCTAGCTTGAAGAATGACGACTTTTATTAACAAATGACTTTTTTCCAATTTACTCTTTCTTTTGTGGCCAAAAATAAGTAATTTTAGCTGAATTAGCCGTTTTCACTTATTTGTAGCAGTTTTGTTCTTCTAACAAGACTGACACCATTTTGAGTTCTTTCCGTGTCTTTTCACGTCTGTCACACCCTCTATATAAAAAAGGGGGGAAACAGGAGTTCCCGCCAAAACTACAATCTCAACCCATTGGCCTATGCAGTCTTATACATCACACGACGAGAAGGAAGGTTGGTAAGACACGGAGGGGATTTGCACCCTTTGAAATTTTTTCACGATGCTGAGGATGGCACCTCACGGGTCAGTTTTTTTTTCGTTTCTTTTGTCTTTTTTTTTTTTTTTTTTTTTTTTTTTTTGTCCTAATAAGACCCAACGACGTTTGTATTCTTGCAAATTTAATTGCATTTTAATTTGACTACAGCACCATTCTCTTTATAAAAGTTCTATCTTCTTTAAGCTCTGCAGCACCAGCCCGTACGTTGTTGTAATTTTTTGACTAATAACAGACCACTATTTATTTTATTTTGATTTTAATATTACATTGCTCGGAGTAGCAATTACATTCTTAACACCCTAATGTGTTTTTCAGCGGACGCATCGGGAAAAAGGAACAGAGCAGTGAAGCTCCAAAAAAGATTTATTTGAGACTTTTCATGTTTTATAAAAAAATTTTTCACATCAAACAAGAGCTTTAATGGTCTTTTTCGGAGAAACGCGTAATGGTATTTAGCCTAGTTCGTACAATCAGTCATTTTTCCCTTGAAAAGCCTGGCAGAGGGTACGAGTGGGTTAATTTACCATTTTCCGTTTTGTAATTATTGTATTTTTGTATTTTAGCAATTTTTGTTTTCATTATAATTTTCGCATTTTATGTTTTGGTATATTTTTTTCCGTCAATCTATTTTTTTATGTGTATTAACTTTTCATATATATTTTTTCCGTCAATCTATTTTTTATATGTATTAACTTTTCACATATCACAACGGTCAGATTTTTTTCCGTGCATTCACATGTCTTCCAACATTAATTTTAACGTTTTTTCGCGTGTTTACAGTTTTTTCCAGATAAGTTTTTTTTATAAAATTCTTCTTAGTTCATATTTTAGTAATACAGCGTTGAACTATTTCGTGGAGCTACAGCTCCTGGTAACTTTTTAGCAAGATCACTGCAATGTTTCTACCTACTATTATATATATATATATATACTTTTTTTTTTTTTTTTTTTTTTTTTTTTTTTGCGAGATCTATATGTAAGCCAACTTCTGTAATTTAGCTTCAGAAAAAGTTCCAAAAAATTTTGTCTTCCATTATAAAAGTATGGTAATTTTTAGGGGGAGTCGTAGTCTAAATTTTAATGGTTTTTCTCATTTTTTTAAAATTACTTATAGTTTTTTTTATTAACTGAAAAAGAATGCATATATCTTTTTTGTTCGTACCTGTAGGCTCGTGATCTTGAAGCAGAGCTTGAAGATGAACGTAAACAACGTGCTGCAGCAATTGCTGCGAGGAAAAAGCTGGAGAGTGATTATAAAGATATGGAACAACAGTTAGAAATTGCCAATAAAGTTAAAGAAGATTCTCTGAGGCAGTTAAAAAAATTACAGGTATTCATGTGTTTATATATTATATGTAGATTAATCTAATCAATAGTGTAATTATTTTATTTCTTTCTGAGATGCACCTTTTTCCTCCATGTAAACATTACTAAAAGGGGAATGTTGTTTTTTGTTACATATGGCTTTATTGGAAAGATCAGTCCAAGCATATAAAACAGCTCAAGTGTCACACAAGAACAATGATAAATACCATAATTTCTAGAAGAAACTCTGCGGCGTTTACATGTTTAAAACTTGAATTTTCAGCGGGTGCGGCGTTTAGGTGCACTAAAAATAAAATATTTCCTATGATGGTCATTGTGCTTAGTTTGAATAACTTTGTCATTGCACATAATTTGGATGGCCTTGTCATTGTACATAGACTGGTGCTGTTCCCACACAAAAGACCACTCAGTTGCTTTTTGCAAACATTATTTTGTTTACATTCTTTCCCTTGAACAGACCTACATGCCTTATTCACCCTAAACAGGATCTCAGAATAATAACATTCTTCCCCCTTTCAAATCAGCATTCTCATCATTTTGAATAGTCTCTCTCCTCTGCCATTTAATGAATCTTCCAGGAACCATCCTCTCCCCCACCCCTGCCTTTTCTGCAATTTTTTTCAAAGGCGGACATGACTCCACCTGCCTCGCAATAAGGAACTCTGACTCTGACCTATTTCTCCTTCAACATGAATCAATTTTTCTTGGCATTCTGCCAGATACAGATCCCATCAGTTTGGGTACAAGTATATGTTGGATAGTTTTTAAGGGAGCGGAAAATTTTTGAAAATGGCATCTAAACGGCACAGAAGCTATACTGCTGGTTTTAAGCTTAATGTAATTTCACGGGCTGAACAAAGTGGAAATAGAGCAGCAGCTCGAGAGTTTGAAGTGGACGAGTTCAACGTTGTATTTGACGTTGTAGAACTGAAAAAGAACTTAAAAATATGCCACAACAGAAACGAGCCAAAAGAAGTGGTATTGGCCAGATCTAGAGGACGACCTTGCAAACTGGATAAAGGAGCAACGAGGAAAGGGAATGGCTATTTCGACTGTAAAAATTCGCTTACAAGAAAATTTATAGCATAACAAATAAACATAAATGATTTCAAAGGAGGGCCTTGCTGTTGTAGCAGATTTATGAAAAGATAAAATATTTCTGGGCATACTAGAACAACAGTCGGACAACAATTACCAATGGACTGGCAGGATAAAAAAGCATCTTTTCTAAAATATGTAACAGATTCGGTCACAGATAATAAATATGGATGAAACGCCTTTAGCTTTCGACTCTCCTGCAAACAGAACTGGTGCAAAAACTGTATCTGTGCTTAAGACAGGGCATGAAAGAACGTCATTTACATGTGTGTTAGCTTGTGCCGCAAACAGTGACAAGCTAAAGCCGATGATCATTTTTAAACGAAAAACTATTCCGAAGGGAGAGTTTCCTAATGACGTAATTATTTGTCAAATGAGAATGGCTGGATGTGCGAAACAATCATGCATGAGTGGCTACAAAAAAGTTTGGCAGTGTCGTAAGGGATCTTTTTTCCAACCAAAACCAAAAAGGTTATTGACAATGGATTCGATGCGAGCTCGTTTACTTGAGTCAGTGAAATAATTCCTGGTAGCAATAATTCCTGGTGGTTTGACAAAAATCTTACAACTATTAGATTTGTCATGTAATAAATCCTTCAAAGCTGAAGTCCGAAAGCAGTGGAGTGTTGGATGAGTGAAGGTTTGCATACATATACCAAAAGCGGTAAAATGCGTAGAGCATCTTATGAAGAAGTTGCGAAGTGGGTAGGAAGTGCCTGGAAATCGGTAAAAACATCGTCAACGATAGCAGGGTTCAAAGAAGCTGAAATTATATCCTTAGATAAAGAGACTAAACCAGGAGAATGAATGTGATGATCTGGAAGACTTGGACTTAGATCAGGACTTACTAAATATTTTTAATTCAGATAGTGAAGAATCAGGTTTTGATGGCTTCATATGATGTATAGTTTGCTGTAATTCCTTTTGTAAGTAAAATTTAAAATTTTCTTTTGTCATCCAAATTTAATATTTCGTTGTTGCAACATTTTTTATAATATAGTCTGAGTATTACAAATATGGACTTCTTTAGTGGGTAAATATAAGTATATTCATAAACGTAAATATATTTTCAACATTTCTTACCTTTAGTTTGAGTTCTGGTTTCATTTCATGCATTTTTCTTAACTGATATGTCATATATCAGGACATAGGCCGAGATTTTGCAACTATATGGCCCACGACGGTGTCACGCGCAATTTAATCTATTGCGGCGTTTCTGTGTAATTTTTATTTTTTCCCCGCCATTTTTCTCGACTGTGGCATTTACGCTGATGCGGCCTTTCTTCCAGAAATTACAGTAATAAAAAAGAACAAACATTTATAAAGTAAGAACCAGAATAAATGAACATGGGAACAAAAGTAAAAAGTTAAAAATTTAAACAAGGAAATGCCTGAATTAAACAACAAGGAAATGAATGTAAGAGATATACGAGGGCCATCCAGGAAGTAGATTACGTTTCCGTCTGTGTCCGCTAGGGACGGGGCTAGCGCGGCCATCTTGGGGTCAGAGCGTTGCGCAGCTCAGTCTGCATCTAGCCGTGCTAGTGAGAGGTTCGTGCTGTGCTCCGTTCAGATACTGTGACGGTTTGAAATGTCTGCGTTAATTGAAAATCCCACGAGCTGCGAGGTGCGCTCAGTAATAAGGTTTCTGACTGCAAAAAACTGTAAACCGATAGAAATCTATCGGCAGCTTCGTGAAGTGTATGGGGACAACATTATCACTGAAGGTGGAGTGCGTCAGTGGGTCATAAGATTTCAAAATGGCCGAACCAATGTTCACGACGAAGATCGAAGTGGGAGACCCAGCATAGTGACCGCCGAACTTCTCGGAAAAGTCGATGCTAAAGTCCGTGAAAATCGAAATTTCACAATAACGGAACTTTCTTTGAGTTTTCCACAAATTTCGCGAAGTTTGTTGCACGAAATCATCAGCGAAAAGCTTGGTTACCACAAGTTTTGTGCAAGATGGAAGGCAAGAAGAGGTAACGAAGTGGTTGAAGGCGCAGGCGGCCAAATTTTTCGACGAAGGAATTTCCAAGCTCATACATCGCTACGATAAATGCCTTAATTTGTATGGTGACTATGTAGAAAAGTAGTATTTGAGTGTGGCTTTCATCTGTATATAATAAAATTTGTTTCCTATACTTTGTTTATTTTTTTATTCCAAAACGTAATCTTCTTTCTGGATAGCCCTCGTAGACTTTACAAGAAGTTCATGAAAGCATTCCAGTATAGTTTATTTATCTCACCACGTTTCTGAGACTCTTTATCCAGTTCTGGGCATATAAGAAGATGTTCTGCATTTATGATGCCTGAATTTCTAATTTGACATAAACTAGATGGAAGGATGCCAATTTTATTAAGATGATGTGCCATGTAACCATGACCTGTTTGCAGTCTGAAGTTTGCCACAGCCTCTTGACGGGCTTCTGACAAAACTTTTTCATGTGTCTGGAATGTTAGCCCAGGATTTGCCTGTTGATTTTGCTGTTTGGTCAAATTGAAGAGTATCCATTAATTTCTCAAAAATATGCTTTTTAAGTGGACTCTGGAGGAAGTAGTTTGCTGTCTTGTGGCCCTAGTGTTCCTCTCTTGGCTTGTGAGTGTGCCTTTTCTTTACCCTGTATACCTACATGTAAAAGGATCCATTTTGTCTTATTTCTAAGATAATCTGCATATCTGTGTCATGATTTATAACTGCAGCTTAGATGGCTGCTTTAGAATTGACTAGAATAACTGCTTTAGAGAAACAATCGGTCTTTATCTTGAGGTTTTCCAGAGCCAGTGAGATTGCGAGGATTTCTGCATCAAAATTCGACATGAAGTGTCTCACTGGAGTACATTGAGAAAATTGACCCTCATATTATGCATTCTTTGAATAATCTATTGAAAAAAATAAAAAATACAGTGAGTGAATATGATAATACTTATATATTTATTAACTTAAATTATCACTTGGTATACTTACCAAGCACATTTCCGTATTTTTTCTCTAATGTTAATTTTGTAATTAAAATTAGATCTAATTCAGTGCAATGTTTGTATAATTTGTTCTGGATAATATTCAAATTCTAGACATATTTAATGTACTTATTAGAAAGACATGCTCTGCCACATATTTATTTTTTATATGATTAGACACAAGTATTATTTAGAAATAGAAGTACTTACATATTATCCTGTTGGCTGTGAAAATTGGCTACCACTGAACCATGATAGTTGGCAAAGATCCCAACAAAATTGCACTATTGTTTCTACAAAATTCTGAAAGAATTAGTTCCTGTTTCTTTAATATACAGTCAGTAGTTGACCACTTTGTGAATAGATTTTCATTTATTTTATTAAGAATACTGTAAACTTTCTGAAGATAATTGCTCCAATCTATGACTGTTTTGTCAGCCATATTTAGCTGATGATATCATGCCCATTAATGTATACTTTTTGAATTGATCCCATAATTTTGAAAATAATATACTGCAGAAAACTAATCCCAGATTTTATTCTCCTCCCCCCCAAATGCAAGACATTAACAGTTAATTTATATCCTTGTTCATAAAAACAAAACGAAGCTTATTGAGAGTCAGTTGGGGTTTCATCAAACGAATGCCTGGATTGTAGTTATGTCACTCTTACCCCTAATTGGCACTAAACAAGTTGCTTGGTGATAGTTTCATGGCCAACAAAACAATATGTAGGTACCTAAAATATATTGCTTTATACGAATTGAGAATATTTGTTAAATTCAAATTATGTATATATATAGTTTGAAAGTTTGAAATATAGGTACCTAAAATATATTGCTTTATACGAATCGAGAATATTTGTTAAATTCAAATTGTGATATATATATATAGTTTGAAAGTTTTCAAACAAGCTGTAATTCATCATGATTTTAAGTAACTTACAATAAACAACATTTCATAGATATATAAAATATTTTTAATATTTATAAGGCTCAAATGAAAGATTATCAACGAGAAGTTGAGGAATCCCGTTTAGCCAAAGAAGAATTAACTTTACAAGCCAAAGAAGCTGAGAAAAAGCAAAAAACGTTGGAAGCAGATTTAATTCAGCTTCAAGAAGATTTGGCCAGTTCGGAAAGAGCAAGGAAGGCTGCGGAAGCTGAAAGAGATGAATTACATGAGGAGATAAATAGCAGTGCATCAAAAGGGTAAATTATATTCAAATGCTTATAATTATAAGATCCAGTAGATTTTAGTTTCTCTGCCTTGCTCTAGGATTCTTGTCGCCTTAGTATAATATTCCTTGTATCCTACATAGTAGTATCATTGTTTATAATTTTTCATTTATAGGTGAAAAGGTAAACAATATTCGTATGTTTTTTATTTTCTCATTAAGATCGCTGATTAACAATTTAGAAACGTTAAAAATTTAGTTGTATTGCATAATGATCTGTTTTAAACTTCTCACTATATGGATGACAGCAATGTTTGTTAAATTAACTTTCTTTAATATAAAAATTAAGACATGTATTCATCTATTCTGTAACAGGGCTCAGAGGGATACACAGTTCACATACATAAACAATTTTTTTTTAGAGACTGATTTTTCATGAGTCTCATAATCTTTGTTGTAAATGTTTATATAACAATGAGCGCAGTAAGAAAAAGAAACAATTTTTCTACCTTTTCAGTAGCACAGTACCTCACCATAATCTTCATTTGGTTTTGAGTGATCCAGAGATTATACACCAAATAGTATGAAAATGTTCTTTAACATATTCACATATGAAGAGCCAGATAAAATGTTTTACAAATTATTATATGATTTTCATTTGAAGTTCAAGTAGTCATTAGATGAGACTGTTCTTTCAAATTAGCATAAAAAAGTGCAGTGTTACTAATCTTGTACTTCATTTTATAGAAGCACAATTAGAATAGAATGTTTATCCCTCTGGTGGTGATTAATCTTTAACTGCTGTGACAAATATTTTTTCATGTCTACTGTAAGCTGTCTTATAAATTGCTTTAAAAAAAAAAACTCTTTAAAATAGATACTTTTTTACACCTGTATGAAAGCTAATTTATGAACAAATTACAAATATAAAAAGAATTTTAATTTAGTTATACCATTTTTAAAAATATGTAATAATTTTAATCAATTTAAATATGAACTGCTTTATCATGTTCTATAGATTCTTTCCTTTATTTAAACCATCTGATGAACCATAAGCAATTCAATAAAAATAAAAATCTTACTTTTGAAATAATACACATAAATACCTCACATCCTATACCATCAGTCAACATATAAACAGTCAATATCTTTATGATTTGATTTGAAAATGGCAGAATAAAGCAATTTAATTTCCATTTCATTAATATCCATCAGTTCACACCTATTTTGATCAGAATATCTCATTCAGCATTTGTTGATTTTTACATTATTCCATTTCCTGATTAATTTGATCACTTTTTTTATCAAAAAACAAATTCTATGTGTCTTTGGGCTGTGTTTCAGAGCCTCTTTCTGCAGAATGTTTCAGACCAAGAAGTTAGATGATAAAATTGTGCTTTCGTGTTCATGCAGTACAATTTGACTCTTTTTTACACCACTTGAAATTATGTTTTCCATAAAAATTATGCTCTTGTGGGCAGTCACCTGAAACTTCATCCCTAAAAAGCTAAGATGCTAAGATTCCTCCCCCCTTTCTCCCCCACTCTGAGTAATAGCAAATAGAATAGTAATACCATAATAGCAAACATACTCTTCAGAATTTTTTTTATATATATATATATATATATAGTTGGGTTTGAAAGATGTTTTCTTATCGAGTTGAAGCCTAACTATCACTTATATGAAAGATGAGAATCAGGTAAATAATGTCTATCACACACAAAAACTGGTACACATCTGCTGTGAGCAATCTCCTAGATTGTTAAAATATTAAAAGAGAAAACATGTGGTAACTAAATGAAAAAGGGTAGGGACCATTTTCTATTTTTAGGGGTGAAAATAAGGTGCAGAAAGTGTGCAGTCTAGGAATGCACAGAGCTGTGAAAGGTTAATATTGTTTACCATTATTCTAACACATCATATATAAGTCAAAAAGTCATCATCTTGAGTTTATTGTGAAGATGTAAAATTAGGTACCACATGATTTCACATAATAGAATTTTAAAGTGGAGGGAATATTAATATGCCTTTTTAATCACCATGAAGCAACCCAGGATCGCTTTGTCCCCCCATTGCATAGTATCAGTGTTCAGAATGTGAATCATGTACCGGAATGCGATATGTTACAAAACAGTATGGAAACCAATAGAACAAGTAGTTTTATGCTAAAACCCTGATTTTATCATGGAACTTAAAAAGAAAATGAAAAGCAATCTATACATCAATCTATATATCTACAATCATTAGTAATGGAAACTTGAAAATTCTTTCAAGTGGCATAAATGCAAATACACAATAATATTTAAAAGTATAGTAAATTCTGAGATTTCCTTTTTTATGTAGTTTAGTAATATTTTCCAAAAAGCTTCATATTTGAGCATTTATTTATTCATAATACGGTTAATTTCTTAAAATTAAAGTTTCATTTTAGGTACAATATTTTACTTCTTTTTTGTCCAGGATTAGTTTTAATGTTTAATTTAAAGTCTTAGCCATTTGTCTTCCATTTTTCATTTTAATGAGCCAGAAGTGTTTTGCTCTTTTTCTTTTCCTTTCAATACTTTGCATTTAAATGATACAGACTTCTAAAAAGCTGTAATTTAATTACATTTTTCCCATTTTGCACCTTTGTATGTTCTTGTGCAGGCATCCGAACACATAATGTATATTCTTGCAGATTAAACATTCGGGCGCTTGCACATGAATATGGCATGAGTGATTTCAAAGTATAAACAGTAAAAACAGGGTTTGTACAAATCTTAAGAGCCTATAAAAGTCCTTAATGTCAACCAAAGATTCTTCATTTTAATTGTCTGAATTTTGTTTTCCTTACAACTGCCATTTTGAGTATTAATTAATATTTTGGAAGATTATTTTTTGGTGATTCACTGACAGATATGTATTTCTATACAAAATTTTTTCATTCGTAGATCTGTGGATTCTTCTACAATTTTTTTAAAACATTATAACATTGATAAATTTCATTAAAATAATGATAGTATATATTATTATATATAGCTCTTATATATTATTTAAGAAATAACATTAAAATAAAACTTATTTTTACCCTGTCATATTATAAAGTGACATCACTTTCTATTTTGATAACTATTATTGCACTATTTTTGAATCTGAAAAATAAACAAGGTAATAAATGTTATAAAGTACAATTTCTATAACACTTTTTTGAAAAAGTAAAACAGTTATAGTGATTATTTTAAAATTTCTTTTTTTATTATCTTTCATGTCAAAAGTTTTTCCACATGTACCTGTCTTGGAATATTCAGAATTCAAGTGTGTATCAGTTTTCACTATAAAATTCATTTTACACTTTTCTTCTCTGAGTTTGTTTTTTTATTTTTTATTTATTTTTTTTCCCCCACTATTTTTTACATTGCACCTGAGAAGGATTTGAAGGCAAGATTCCCAACCATCAATTCCAGACAAATGTGACCAAATGAAAATGTCTTCATGCTGTTAACATATAATGGATGTGTTTTAGGAAATTTGTGATAAATTTCTAACTTTTGGAGAATTTTGGGATAAATAATAAAGACATATTTATTTTAATTTTCTACTTCTGATTCTAGAAGTCTGCCTCTTAACATGTTTGCCTTTCCTTTATTTCTTTTCGTTTTACCAGACGTAAGTATGGAAAATATGAAACTTCTAATATTACTTCTAAGCTTGTCACAGGGACAGGCATCTGCTGGAAGGAATTTTTCTGTTAATAAAGAAATTGAAAACTGGTGATTTAAAACAGTCATCTTATATATCTCAGCACATCATATACAGGGCTGGTCATTAAGCATTTTCCCACCTGATGCAATCTAATGTGGGTGCTAAATTCTACTGCCTGGTGCCTTCCAAATTCTAAAATTTTTGCCATTCCTAAATTCTGCTGCCCAGTGCCTGTCCTAAATTCTAAAAGTTTTGCATCCCTAGATTTTGTTTTGCAGTGCTTCACGAAATTCTAAACACCAGCCACACCAGCTCTGGTACAGGCTCGGACCATATATCATTTCATTATTTATTCTCAGTGTTTGTATTATTTACTAAAAAAAATAAAATTAGCAGTTTCTTCTGTACAATCTAAATACAAGAACAGTTTTTTAAAATAACAGAAACCTTTGATTAAATCCAAAAATTTTAAGATGAAGAGGAAAACTTATTGAGGTAGACAGTGAATTACATAAAGAATAACAATTATTCCTCAAAGGTTTGTTTTTGAGACATTGACATGTTAGGAGATGAAGCAGAAACGTGGAAACATTGTTTTACTTACTGAAATAAATTTCTGATTGCTAAAAAAAGAAGGAAGTTGAAATGTTTTATAGACAAGACAAAATGTATAAAACATAAATGTACAAACATTTATGTATAAAACATAAATGTTTACATTTATGTATAAAACATAAATGTTTTATAGCTTTTAAGGTATAATTATTGTAATAATGTTATTTATTAAAGGCAATGAATTAGGGGATATAGTGGCTAAGTCAGAAGTGGAAATGTCCAGTCCTCCTGTTTCTCCTGTAAACACACAGAAGGCTATTATACTGAAAATGTTAATTATCTGGGATAGTAATATTAAGTCAGACATGGAGTCGGTTAGATATCGTAAGTAGAAGGCTCTTCAGACCAGACTAAGGATTGGTCACTGTAGACTTACTCCTTGGTATCTGCTGAGTGGGGAGAGTGAATCTGTACTGAATGTGAAATGCTTATATCCATCCAACCTATAGCTGATTCTCCACTTTTAAATTCTTCTTGTCATTTACATTTTTTAAATACAAACATTTCATTAACTACTTCGTTGGGACCAAAACTTCATTTTAATGCGTTTATGTTTTTTAATCCATTCATTTGTATCATAGTTTTTTTTTTTTTTTTTTTAAAGTATAGTGACCAAAACTTCATTTTAATGCGTTTATGTTTTTTAATCCATTAATTTGTATCTTTTTTTTTTTTTTTTTTTTTTTTTTTTTTAGTAATCGTGATTTAGCAAATGTTTTTGAATTTTCTGTGAGCACATTCATAGTTTTAAGTACTCATTTTATGAGGTATTTTGCACCACAGTGCATAATAATTTTGTTTAACATTTTAGTCTTACATAATTACATGGACAAAAACTAATTACAATATTAGTATACTACATACAATATTAGTAATACTTGAACAATATTACAATATTATTAATACTTACAATATTAGTAAGTATTAATAATATTGTAATATAATATTAACAATATTAGTAATACTTGAACACAAACTAATTACAATATTAGTTTGTGTTCAAGCTCCATGTATGTTTGGGTATATTTTGACTTACTGAATAATTAGTCCATTGTCTGGTGCATAACAATCATTTCTAACTTTGCACCATATCCAGACCAACTAACCTCAGGCCCCCGTTCCTAGCAAGGGTCAGCGAATAAAAGTACAGAGGTGGCCTCTCGTGATACCACGCCTAAATATTTTTAATTCATTAAATTCATTCTAAGTACTTGTCATATATAAGTACTTTTTATACAGTTTATTTGTCGTACGTAAGTACTTAGTGAGTATGAAATAAAAATTTTATTAATCATTGGGCTTTTATTTTTTTTATTTGGGGTGGTTAATCTTAGGAAATAATGCAGGTAGCCAGTGGCCTAGGAATGGCCCTAACTAACCATATTCCCCTGTCTGTTTATGGTGGGAATGATTACTGATTCTGTAAGAGTAATGTAGTTTCTAATATTTTACATCAGTGTAAAAAATACAAGCACTTTTTTCTTTATTCTGAATGATAAATGCATTATTATACATTGAAATTTTTAGACTCCCAGTGTACTTTGCTCGAAATATAATCTATTAGTTTTCGCAATTGTAGTCCATTTAGTAATTACTTTATCTATTGTCTGATAAAGCAAGTGCACATAGGAGAATTTAATTGTACTTTACAAATTATTCAAATGGTATTATAGATTACAGTAGTTTATTTTTTTCACTTATTAGAAATAATGGGAAAACATGCTTCTAAATTATTTAGTTTGTAATCTGGTTTTTATGAAAAATACAATTCATATACACAGAATCATATGAATGTTAAAGAAGTCCAGTGTTTGTTTCCCCAGTCATCTCTATTGTTATGAGCAAATTTCTAATTTCCTATACTATTTGTATTATGATGCTCATAAATATTTACAGGTCTCTGCTAGTAGATGAAAAGCGAAGGCTTGAGGCACGAATTCAGCAACTTGAAGAAGAAATGGAAGAAGAACAAGGGAATTCTGAAGCTTTACTAGAAAAGGCTAGGAAATCTCAGACACAAGTAAGTAACACTAGCTAATTTATAAATTTTACTTAAAATGATATGTACTACTTTACTTAAAATGAAAATTCACAAGAATGGGCAGTTATTAGAAAATGTTACATTAAGTTCTTTTTATTAAATATCATGTATAATCAACATGCTTAAGAAATGTCAGTTGCACATGTACCTATATATTTATATGTATATGTTGCATTTAAATTAAATATGCAATGCAACTGCATTTTGATATAAATTTCACTTCTGATGTATCCAAGAGAAAGATCATTTATAATTTTTTTAATTACCTTTAATAGAAATAAAATTCTTTGCTGTACTTTAAACTAACTAAAATTTGAAATAATAAAACATATAAAATTGTAATGTTTAGTGGTTTCCCCAAAAGGTTTTGATATTGTTGCTGACACAGAATAAAATTTGATTTTCTAAAAACTTTAAGATCTGCCAGGAGCAAATTTTACTTTGCTGTTTCTAAACTGAATGTAGCAATTTCTATATGTGAAAGCTTCTTCAAGGCCAATTTTTAATTGTACCAGTTCTGCCTCATGCACCATCATTATTGTTTTTGTGCAATATACAGTAATAAGCTCAATGAAATGTGAATTTAAAAAAAAATTATTATTTAGTTTTGTCCTTTAATTCTGCATGAAACTTGAATAATTCTTTTTGTGTTTTAGATAGAACAATTAACTGCTGAATTAGCATCTGAAAAAGCTACATCACAGATGTTAGAAAATAGCAGGATATTGTTAGAAAGACAGGTAAATTTAGTTTAATAATTTAATTTGAAAGCCCCCCCCCCCGTTTGTTATTTGGCTTCCTTGAAATAGCCATATTTGCATTTATAATAAGTGTGTGTGTGAAATTTCTGCATTTTTTTGTTAACATACATTTTAATTCCTAATCATCCACTGTTCTGCTTTATCTCAATTAAGTATCTTATTGAACATTGATAGCATCCAAGACATAAAAATGCATGTTATTTGGTAGTCAAA
Organism: Stegodyphus dumicola; assembly: GCF_044657685.1. Lineage (NCBI taxonomy): Eukaryota > Metazoa > Arthropoda > Arachnida > Araneae > Eresidae > Stegodyphus > Stegodyphus dumicola. The sequence continues at coordinate 220,692,752 of NC_140773.1, read as the reverse complement.
TAAATCAAACCAAACCATTTTTACTGGACTGTTTAAGTAGTAAAATCATGATAGAAAGTTCAATTTGTTGGGGTAAGAGTATATTTCCCATTATAACAATGCTCCAATTCATTCATCTGCAGTTACAATTACAAAATTTATTTAAATTAGTCGTAGAAAGCTGCTTTCTCTTGTACATTAAACCTTCTCAGACTATTATTGTTTTCAAACATGAAAAATATTCTTGCTAGTAAGAAATCTGTATCAGATTTGGTAGTCATATGCCCAGTTTGCAGACTTTGAGGAATCATATTTTAGGGAGGATGTGAAAAAATTAATATTGTTAAGTATATTGACTTTAATAGTAATTATGTAGAGAAATTATAAATAAATTCATTTTTTTCTCACTTTTATACATTTCACTGCTGTAGTGAAAATCTTTAAACAAGATCCATCTTTTTAATTCCTAAGAATTTGTAATATAAAGCTTCAAGAGAATGCTGTATAATTGGCTATGTAAGATGAGTAAATAAAAGAATGAAAAAGGACATAAATAACTTTTTCTTCCCTTCCTTATCAAATCGTACATATTTACAATATAGTGAAGAGAAGCATGTACCTAATAAAGTTGTGTTGTTTTTCTAGAACAAAGAATTAAAATTAAAACTTCAAGAGGTGGAAAGTTCTCAAAGAGCAAAATCAAAAACAGCTATAGCATCCTTAGAATCTAAACTTGGTCAGTTAGAAGAGCAATTAGAAGAAGAAACTAGGTATGTTTTTCATATTTATAATATAAAAATCAAGATCAAAGTTTAGATATATTAGTAGATGTCAGTTATAAACTCAGCTATAAGAATTTAAAATGCCATAGTGCAATTTTTGTTATTTCTTGAGGTTCAGATATTTATTATTTTGAAAAACAGGATGCAGTAGTAATTTCTGAAATTTTTATAATATGTTGGAGAAAATAGATCTGTAACTTCCAACAAAAAGAGAAATCTTTTTCAAGAAATTTTCAGCTAGTTCTCGGAACTTAACATCTACACTTCTAGTCAAGAAGGACTTTGTTACATAGTTAATAAGATTTGTTTTCATGCATGTTGAAAAATGTGCTCTGAGAATTTTGCTTTCAGTTACAGTTTTCCAGTGACATCACTGATATCTGTTATTTGATAGTATATAAATGATTCTAATGAAGCATCTTTAGTACTTTAAAAATAACCATTATTTCCTTTGGATTTCAATTGAGCTGTATAAAATTCTATTGTTTCCTTTTTGATGGTTATAGCAGAAGCAGTAAAAGTCATTACGCTCAAAAACATTGGCAAAAATAAGCATCACTGATACCTGAATGTTTAAATCTCAGTAGAGCCTTTGAGTATCCTGAAGCATTGTACTATTATCTGTTACACATTAGGCTAAGAAGTAAATGTTAGGGACTTAAACTGCTAACATCTGTGAAGTTCATTTTCTTTCTTAAGTGGTGGTAAAATCAAGAAGAAAAAAAAATATTGATTCAAAATTCTTTTCAGCAGTAAAAATTCATTAAAATTTTTTATGAAAGTCTTATGAGAAAATCATAAATATTTCCTGGAGATGAATAAATAGACAGCTCCCAAGAAATAGTAATGTTGCATGATCCATGGAAAGCAGTTTGGCCTTTAATCCTTCATTCTCACTTAGGTTTTGTGCTCATTGATCTTACAGCAATGAATGATGTAGCTGTAGGATATACCATGTCTCTAAAACATATTTCTGAACTACATTTTTCATTGCCTCTTTGATTTCTTCACTATGAATATTGTAGTTAGAAGTTAAGAGCATGGTAGTTTATTTGTTAGGAAATTTCTGATGCTAATAAAGGTCATATAAAACATAGGAAGTTGTAGCATGCTTTATAACTTCTGCTGAGCTATTAAGAGAGAAGTTTCTAGACTTCTATATTCAAAAGTTGTTATTTACATATCTGAAATTATATTTTTTATATTGATATATGTATAGTCTCATAAGATTTAACTATTATCTGTGCATTATAAGAAGTCTTTACTAGGTAAGCAAAATTTTATTACATATTTGAATTTAATAACAGAAATATTATACCGTACAAAGTCTGTAATCGGGACGTCCATTATCCGGAATGATCTATAATCTGGACCTCAAAGCCACCACCTTTTTTTTGTGTGTGTGCTTTACTCATGTGTGTTTAGCACAAAAAGGGAAGTAACTTAAACAACTTGCATTGAACTAAATGTTTAATAAAGTAAACAAATAAATATTAAGCCTTTTTGTGTGTGTGTAAATTTTGATACTCTTTAGATCATAATTGCTCTTTATTTCATAAATTACGGTTTCACAATTTTAATTGTGTAATTTCTGCATGCCATCTTACCAGATTTAAATTGATGATCTATAATCCGGAAAAACCCTTAATCGGTAATCGCTGAAGTCCCGACGATTCCGGATTACAGACTTTGTACTGTATTCCCGTAATTTGTTTCGTGTGAAAAGGCTGGTAAATAAAAATTTGTTATCCATTGTAATTTACATCTTATAGGGAGAAACAAGTTCTTGCAAAATCTAGTCGAAAGCTTGAAAAGCGTGTCAAAGAATTATTGCTACAATTAGATGATGAACGCCGACACGCTGATCAGTACAAAGAACAGGTAAGAATGCCTCAAATTATGCCTTATAAAATTGTTTCTGTAATTTTATATGTATCTGATATTGAATAATTTATGCTTTTTTGAAATCTAGATATAAGACATGAAATAATTATATTTATTTCCCTGAGTTACATAATAATTCATTTCTAAATGGGTAACAGTAGTTTAGACAAATCTTTCTATAAACATGATATGAGTGTTAAAAGATTGCAGCACAAAGTTAATTTCTTCCAAAACAAATAAAGACCATATTCATTTGTTCTGAATAAAAATTTTTAATATGAACAAAATTTAAATTATTATACATGTGTGATTAATAACACCCTGCAGATATGTATAATTTACAACATGTTTATAAAATTAGGGTGTATATTGTCAAGTGAAAGAGTCTAAAGACTATAGAAAATCTTACATTAATTCTGGGTGGGGAAAGACATTTAGAAAAATGCAGTCATGAAAATACTTATTTCTTTTCTGGTTTTTGGTACTTGCTGTTTGCCCATAGTAATATCTATCATGTGTGATTAATAACACCCTGCAGATATGTATAATTTACAACATTTTTATAAAATTAGGGTTTATATTGTCAAGTGAAAGAGTCTAAAGACTGTAGAAAATCTTACTTTAATTCTGGGTGGAAAAAGATATTTAGAAAAATGCAGTCATGAAAATACTTATTTCTTTTCTGGTTTTTGGTACTTGCTGTTTACCCATAGTAATATTTTCACAGATCCTCATTTTAATTTTAATAATAACAGCATTTCAATTTTGAACCTGTCAGCTTTCTTTTCTATAGACTTAAGTTCAAATCCATCAGTTCCTTCAAAGAATTCTTTCACTGAATTTTAGAAGATCATAGAGTATGAATTCATGATCTTGGGACACATGTCCTCTAAAATACGTTTAGCACTGAGTTACTGAAAATAAAGCTTTTTTGCAATAACAATATTGAAAGAGGTGGAACATCTAAATTTTCTATTAAAATATTAGCTACTAAATTTTAAATCCCTGTGGGGGGGAAAAAGAATTCAATGATTAGACAATATACAAGGTACTGAAATTTTTCCAACAGTCTTTCACTGAGAATTCTAAATTTTGTTTTATGGTTGCACTCAAAGTGGGTTAAAAAATTGGTTATCTAATGTATTTTAACATCTTGATTGCTTTTTAAGTATACCAGTTGAAACTGTCATTCAAGGTAAAATGTAGAACTTCTACTCTTAGGCGAAAATCCAAAAAGTGTTGCATGCATACAGGTTTGTAATAGACTGAATGCAGAACCGATGATAACTTGATAAAATTTATTTTCACCAAAAGGAACATTTCACAGTTCTGGAATTTTCGACAAAAATACTCGTACAACTCTTTACAGTATCACAGAGTACAATCAGTAATTACACTTCAGACTACTAAGAACGTTAAACACAAAGCACAATGCAAAGTGCATCTAAAGGGCAAAGCCGTCTCAGATATCTCAGTACTCTTGACTTCAGCTCTGAAGTAACAACTGAGAAACTGATGCTGTCTCCGGCCTTATATAGTTTTCCCCTGCCACCAAGAAATCTCTAGTACTTTTTGCTTCTCGAAATTACTAGAAGACGTATGAGGGCCGGATGCAGTTACAGCTATTATAGGAATCAATTACAGTTTTTCAGTTAAAATATCCATTATAGTTATACAGGGACCTGACAAAAATGTCGTCTAGTTTGGCAATTTCTTGCCAAATTAGCGAGATAGCCATTTACTCAATGTTAAATAGTCTTGCCTGTGCATTCTTATTTTTCCAGCTGGCCATCATTTCTCTCAAGCTTTTCATGTTACATTACAATTCAGAAAAATACAACAGTTTCACATGTAATTTCACTAAAATTAATCTATCGACATACACAATTCGTTACAATATTTTAACATCTTAATTGTTTCCTAAGTTGCATCAGTTGAAACTGTATCGTTCATCATATAGAACTTTCACTTTTTAATAAAAATCCAAAATTCAAATGATTAAATAATAAATTACCATCATTAAATGCTACCATAAAAAGTAAGTTTTAAGATTTAGTAATGCTCAACTTCCAAGATACTTTAAACAGAAGCAATTATCCAAATATTAGAATTTGATTTTCAGATAACTGGAAAGCTAGACTTGATTTTAAAATTTCATATCATTCAGTGTTTTACAGTGTAAATTAGAAAACATTTTCTTTTTCAGTGTAACACATATTCTTTTCAGCATGTTTATCCAGAAAAGTTTTATTTAACCATCATTAAACATAGTCTTGGAAGAATATCCTCTTTTTTTTCTATCTCATCTTCATTCGATTGGAGAAGAAAGTGTTGCTTCTCTATAAACAATCACAGTTTTAACAGATACAAGGGTGGTGTGCTATTCATAGTATCGACTGAAATGATAACACAGCCATTGCTTGCAATGAAAGATTTTTCAGCTTACTTCATTCAGTTTTACAAAAGTTAGATATACTATCAATTACAGGTGATATTTTGGAAATTGTTTGTCATGTCACATTTTCAGTAATACTGTTGTTTCAGAAATAAGGCTGTATTCTTTCCAAATAATCACCAAGTTTATTGGATGAGCTTTTTCACATTTTTATGTTTATTTCATTTGTCCTCAGTCTCTTATTTCTTCCCTATTTCTTTGGAAAGTGTGTCAATTTCTAATTTTAAAAAGTCTTTTTTGTTGTTATTTTGTCTGTGGATATAGAGGCTTGCCTTTTGGTAACTCACATCAGTTAATAATAAGAATTAAAAAAAAAAGGGGGTGCCAGCATTAAAAAGTAATATAGAAACAAAAATTAATGCAGCATGAAAAATGAATTAGTTGTTTCTCATATGTAATGGGTTTAAAATGTCTTGCATATGTACCTAAACCTCCTCAAAAGATTCTTTTCCCTTCAGCATGGCCTAATGACATAAGGATGTGGTAAGTTTAAATAGCTTAAGTTGGAACTTTAAATTATCTTTAAATATGTATTACAAAGAGCTTGTGTTGTATTATATAGAGCTTGTATATGTATTACAGAGAGCTTCTGTGTCAGAAATGTTACCTGAATAATTTTTGTAGTCTCAAGATGTAATAATAGTCACGTAATAACTTCATGAATAGTGTTTTTAACTGAGTATTATGTTCATTATATTCATGATATTGTAGGATGCTGAGAATGTGAAATCATTGCATTTACTTTTTGGAAGATTGGTAAAATGCTGCAATAATATTTCAAGTACATAATTGTCAAGTGAATACTTGTTGGTAATAATAAAATAATGGATAATGAATATGTTTAATGCATTCTAAACATTGAAATACACAAAGCTGTGATAGCTTTGTGCTTAATATACTCACGTAAAACATTATTATGTACACACAAATTTTTAAAAAAATATATAAATAGAAATTCTACATGATAAAGATAGAAAGTATTATATTTCAGTGAAACATTTTTAGAAAGTGTTTGCTGCATTGTTACTTTGTCAGTTTCTATAAAATTATGTTTTTCATCTGTAATAACTGTTATTTTATGCTTGCAGTTAGAAAAAGCCAATAACCGAATGAAAAACTTAAAGAGGCAGTTGGATGAATCAGAGGAGGAATGTTCTAGAGAAAAGGCAGCAAAGAGGAAAGTACAAAGAGAACTTGAAGATCTCCATGAAAATTGTGAAGGTTTGCAAAGAGAGGTCACTAATTTAAAAAACAAAATGAGGTAAGTTATTTTCAGTTTGTTATAAGTTGTGAAATACGATCCACAAAATTCAAAAGTTGAGATTGTCATTAGCTTACATTACATATTTCAAACTTAATTTTTAAAAATTTTATTGAAGTACAGAATTTTAATTTTCATGAAATAAATTCGCTAAAACATTTAATATATGTAACTTTTAGTTTTTATGAGAACACTGTGTTGATCAGATTTATATGTTTAAACATTGATTGCTTGTGTACATGTAATCCATTGCATCTGGCAGTATTTTCAGTGAAATAACTTTAGAACTTCAATTATCCATGTTCTTTGTCTGTTCAAAGGATATTTCAAGGCTATTTTGTCTGATCTCACAGTATACAAGAAACTAGAAAGAACTGGTGTTGTACTTCAAAACCATATGAAAGCAACTGCTGCACTATTGATAGTTTGTGCAGGTAATATTGAAGGATATTTCACAAGAACATTGGAAAATTTAATTGTGGCATATCCAATGTCTGTGCTACATGAAACGTGTGCTGGGATTAAAGTTTGAAACTCCCGCCGCTTGAACTACAACCTCATGTAGAACCGTGTTACTATCTACTTCCAGGCTGAATATCAAACAATATGATTGCGTCAAATTTCATTATAATTTCTTGTAGCTGTTTAGCAGTGATTGGGCCTGTTGGAGCCCTTTCAAAGTCTGAAAATTTTCTAAAGCAACTGATATGGAACTGCTGTTTTGTAAAGGATTTTAACTAACAAAGCATGATCATGCAAATTTAAGATCATGGTGAGTGCTGACCTTACTAAAAACAAATTCTTGTGATGTAGCTGTTCCTCAATAGACACTTATGCCGGCTAGCTTTAAAAGGATTTATTAACAGAGCACACAGGAATGGTTACAAACAAAAGAAATATATATAAAAATGAAACATAAACGAAATGGAACATCAAACATTGAGAATAACATAACATAGTAAGCTATCATCATGGCGGCTGGAGGTCGACTGACGTTTTTTCATATCGCCACGAGATGGCGTTTAAATAAAATAGTTCGGTTACAGTTCATGAGTTCATGGCGTGAATAAAATAGTTCAATTACACTTAAATAGGTCTGTTACATCCTCCCCCTCTGACTTCGTAGATGTCTCGGCAAGAAGTCAGGAACTGACCTTTGTCTACTTTGTGCAGCGGGAGGAGAATCAGATGAATGGGCTCCAGTTTGACGAGGAATAGATTTTGCGTCACCAGCACCTTGTGCAACATGTGCAGATTCGGATGGTATTACACGTTTCGGGCGTCCTCTTTTCTTTAAGGGAACCACTGGAATTATACGAGCTGAGTTTTGCTTATTTCGATCTTGATATGGTTTCAAGGCTGAAACATGATACTTGCCGAGAATTTTGTCTGGTTCATGAGGATCGGCAATATCATAAGTGGTTGGAGATCTTGTAAGTCACATAAGGACCATCTCTCTTGGGCATGAATTTAGCAGTTTTCTTCAGTGGACCTTTGCTGATTGGGTGGACGGTGACCCAAACTTTATCTCCAGGAACGAATTTCGGTGTTTCTCTTCGTTTTATGTCAGCATATCGTTTCTGCTTATCTTGATGCAATTCGACTCTTTCTCGTACCTGTTGTACATTTCTTGCAAAACGTTTCAAATATGGAGTAATTTCGGGAACAAAATTATCGTTCTCAATTACGGCCTTTTTATCATGCTTTACATCATCTAAGGTTCGTAACTCTCGTGCAAATTGAAGAAAAGAAGCAGAATGTCCAGTTGAATCACATTTGGCTGTATTCAAAGCAAACTTTATTAATGGCAGTTTATCCTTCCATAACTGATGGTCGTTACCAACAAATATTGCTAAACGTGGTTTCAGATCTCTATTCTTCCTTTCAACTGGGTTAGATTGTGGGTGATAGACAGGAGTAAGACTTTGATCAATGTTCAAGATATAGCATAGTTGTTGCATAACAGCACTAGTAAACTGGGTACCATTATCACTTATTATTTTCCTGGGTAACCCAAATCGAAGGGCAACTTCCTCCAAAAGAATAGTGGCATATTCTCTGGCCGTGGCTTCCTTTAAAGCAAATAGTTCTGTCCACTTCGTAGCACAGTCCTGCACATTAAAAATCCATTTTTCACCAGACGGTGTTTCAGGAAGGGAACCGAAAAGATCAATTGACAAGGTCTCAAAACTTTGAGCATAGACTGGAGTTTGAAGTAAGCCAGATGGCTTTTGATTAGTGGTTTCTCCCCCTACTTTGAAGACAGTGTGATATTTGTTAAGCAATGCATCAGTTGCAAGCCGTTGGGCTGTAGTTAATTGCTGTCCTTCATTTTCTCGTAGTCGGCAGTTGTTTACAACAACTGGGGTTTCTTCCAGTACTTGGGATTGATGAGGTTTCACGAAGCTATATTTTCTTCGAGGTTCATCAGAAAAGTTCCACTTATTTTCAGCAAGATTTAAAACAATTTTAGCTTTTTGAAGAAAGTCAGTTCCTAACAGAGTCGAGTTATTTTTGGCATCAGGCAACACAAGGAGCGGAGTTTTAAACTCTCTGCCTTCGAGAAGAATGATTTGTTCGGTGCGAAGTACCTCTTTTTCAGATACCAAACCATCAGCAAAAGACACCTGTAGTGTTGTCTTTTCAAATACTGCATCTTGTTTTTGCAGAATATGATAGAGGGATTCACTTGCAATTGAGTGACTAGCACCAGTCGAAAGCTGTACCGGAAACACCACCAATACTAATTGGAAATACAGCAGTCCGAGTGGAAGATAAACAGGATCGGATTTGGATAGTGCCAAAATTTGATGAATTTGAAGTCTTTGGGGGGTTACAGTCTGGACATTTGGACTTGATAAAACCAGTTTTTCCGCACCCATAGCATGTTAAAGGAGGTCGCTTTTCCTCTGTTTGTTGCTGAACACGATTTGAAAAGGTTTTATGAGTTTCCTGTATGTCATTTGTTCGATTTTCTACTTTGTGTTTGGATGGATTAGTCGATTTGTAAGAATAGTTCCGCCTGCCAGGAAGTTCAGTTTTATAGTTCGTATTTTTAACACGTACAGCTTCATAATCATCCAATTTCTGTACTACAGATGAACTCTTTATTTTTCCCCAAGTATCAATAAAATGCTCCTTAACGTCACTACTGACTCTTCTTTTAAGCTGATCCGTCAGGACCAAGTCTTTGAGTGATTCAAAGTCTGTAACATCGAGACTATAAAGCCACTCTTCGAGATAATTGTTTAATTCGTAAGTAAAATCTTTCCATAAAGACCCAGGGTGTTTTTGGTGTGTAGTAAGTTTAATTCGAAATGATTCAGCATTTAATTTGAATCTTTGTAGCAGAATCTTCTTGATGTAAGAATAATCTTCTAATTTGTCTTTTGGTTCTCTTAAAATAATTTGCGAAATGTCTATAGGCAGAAGAGGTAGGAGATGAGTGGTGTAATCTATTTGTTTTATATTAACTTTCTCACATTGTCTTTCAAAAATTTGCAGGTAGGTTGCAATGTCAGAAGTTACTGTAAATTTAGGGATTAGGTGTTGAATATTGGTTCCAATAGCTGCATTTAAAGCAAAGGCGGCATAGTTAGGGTTTGAGCTAGCAGCTGCCAGGTTTAATTTTAAACGTTCCAATTCTAATAAAAGTTCTTGTTCTTTTCTTTGACGTGTCTCCAGATCGTTGCTTTCACGTTGTTTTTGTTGTCTAGTTTCGATTAAAGTTTCCAGAAGATTCCTGGTAAAAGCCTCATCATAAGTGTCAGAATTGACAATAAGATCTTTAAGATCTATTCAGTTCTGCAGCGAGAGTTTTTAAATCCTCTTTTCGTGCTTTGGCAAGGTAAGCCATAATTATATGAGAGGTCAGGGGGGAGGGAAAAGATGAAGTTGAATTTGTTGTTATTTCGATTTTATTCACAATACAGTATTTTAGAATTAATAATTGTACCTTTAAGTAAAATGTATATATCCCTATTAAACAGCATGTATGATTGTAAACAATGTTACTCGTACATTTATATACCACTATTAAACAGTATTTATAAATGTAAACAATAATACTCACAAAGTTTATTATTTTGGAGTCGTAAAAATATCATAAAATGCCCTCATAAATTCAACTTGTATCAAGAAAATAACATATAATAAATTGCTCAAAAATTGTTTACTACTTAGCAAAACATACAAAACATACATAAATGTCTTACCATAAGCTTTTATATTTAAGCTGAATTCTTCGAAATCTTAATCTTAACAAAATATTAAGCTGATTAAGCAACACACACTTAGTAACTCTTTTACTTTATTTAAATAGTCATTCGATTTTATTCATAATTATTTTCTTTCGCTTCAAGAAATATTTTCAAGACATGCATTCATTAAAGGAAAACAATCATATTTTCTTTATAACGATTAACATTTATAAGTTAATAATTTATGCAAATTATTAACTTATAAATGTTGAATAAAACATTTAATAAGGAACAACAGCACTCAAAGGAAATAAAAATAATAAAAGATTTGACGTAAACACATCATAAATCATCGCTATTCTAAACATTTCCGCGGGGGGGGGGGGAAACATCTGCTGCTGTATGTCAGAATCGAAACTAATAAATTCTAATGAACAACGTCCATGAATATATTCAAACTTTAACATCAAAACATGTATTCAGTGAAACAATATTATTCACAAATTAATTTACTATGCGCATTAACATTTTAAAATAACAAATTACAATTCAAGAAATAACGTTTGGTTAACAGAAAGCTGTTTGCTTTCGTTTAATACTCTTATGTAGTATCAATAAATGAGATTTCAGTAAAGAATTTACATTTGCTTTAAGAAGCAGCTTATAATAAATAATCAGTTTAAAAGAAAACTCAGATTAAACGATAATGTAAATGAAACTTATCTTTTCCGTTGAAATTGTCCAGTTGATGATTCGATGTGCTAGCAGCACGGTATGACAATTTTAATTCCAGAATTGGTTTCCAGAATATTTGACCAGTAGTCCACACCTGAAAAGAAACTGAGCCGATCTCCAGCAACTAAAAGTTAAATTCGAGAGTAAGAGCTTGTGAAAGCCAAACAGAAATTCTAAACATTTTGTTGCGCCATTTTTGATTCAAATTTAGTTGGGCGCCAATGTGATGTAGCTGTTCCTCAATAGACACTAATGCCAGCTAGCTTTAAAAGGATTTATTAGCAGAGCACACAGGAACGGGGTTACAAACAAAAGAAATATATATAAAAATGGAACATAAACGAAATGGAACATCAAACATTGAGAATAACATAACATAGTAAGCTGTCATCATGGCGGCTGGAGGTCGACTGACGTTTTTTCATATCGCCACGAGATGGCGTTTAAATAAAATAGTTCGGTTACAGTTCATGAGTTCATGGCGTGAATAAAATAGTTCAATTACACTTAAATAGGTCTGTTACATCCTGTGCAAATATTCACAAGTTTTATAATCACTGCTTCATGGCACTGAAAAAATGTATATGTATACAGTGAGTGTTTCACAGTAATGTGGTCTCTAGTGGAAATGTTTGCAACTAATTTTATTTTTTGCTAATTTTTGCCCTCAACCCATTTATTACACACACAGTTTCACACATTTCTGATGGATGGTTATGTCTATAAGCAGCTCTGAAGAGAAGAAATTTAATTATGGATAGTTAAGAATATTTCATCAAAATCACTTTTCTATGTGTTCCATAGCTGCTAACTCTTCCAGGTTTGCTGGAAGACTAGACTCGATTTTTTATCCCATCTATCATTGAATTTTCCAGTTTTTAATTCTTAATCTTTACTAAGAAAATCTGTTTCTACCAATAAATGAGATATATTGAATTCATGAAACTTAATTTGTGCAACTTCCCCTCTCCCTCCCCCTCATAATTTTTCTTATTGAATTTTATCATATTTATAGGGCATTTTATGAAGATCCAATCTGTATTGAATCAGTTTATATTTGTGTTTAATTTTCTTGTATAGCAGTAAATGATATACAGTACAAAGTCCGAAATCCGAACATCCGTTATCCGGAATGATCCAAAATCTGAACCTCAAAACCTCCAACAAAATGTTTCTTGTAGGCTTTACACATGCACATTTTATTTCCCCCTCCGCGCATAATTAAACATCTGGAGAGTCCCGATTCTTAAGTTCGCTTCGACACTAAATAAAATACCTTGTTATTGAAGTAACTATTATTTTAGCATAAATTTGTACAATCAGTAATTTCGCTCTGTTGCTGCGTATTTGCTTGGCACGCATCTCAAACCGAAACTTCCTAGATACATCGTTGATCTGATTCCAACCTGGTGAATCATTATTTATTATACTTTCCTTTCATTACCACATGTTTATCAAAACATGACAACTTGAGTAATGATTCATGTAGCAATACCTAAACAATTTTTTTAATGTTAGTATTTGAATGATAAAGGAATGTAGTAACCTTTTATGTTGACAGTACACTTGGCAATGATTACAGATTTCAGTTGTGCTAAAAAATGTTGATGAGGAAAAATGTATCAAAAAATTTTTACGTGTGCTAAAAATATATTTTGTTGATGATACTCATAGACCCAAAGATTACATTTAGTTCATAAATACTTCATTATTTCATAAATTGGGATTTCATATTTTTAATTTTATAATTTCTACATGCCATCTTACTAGATTTAAACTGATCATCAATTATCTGAAAAAATCCCAACTCTGGAATCGCCGAAGTCCGGATTTCGGATTTTGTACTGTATTACTAATTTTAATCGCATATATGTTAACTATTAATTTTATTTTCATTGTACAGTAAAAAGCCAGATTATCCAGCATTCAATTAATTGGAATATTCCAGAATTCTAGAAAACAACATTCCCCTACAAAAACTTAAAAAATGAGAGATTTATAACACTGTGTTAGAGCTCGTAATACAGTAATCCACCATTCAACTAACCAGAATATATTAGAATTTTAAAGAGGGGAATTTGCTGGAAAAGTTTAATAAATGACCGATTTATAACGGCATTATAAGAGCTTCTGGTATTATTAATTCATTTACATTGTTGACAAAAAGTGTTATTTAGTGCCAGTAATGGATAAGCATAATGCCACAACACAATAAGAAATTCCTTTTGGTTTAATGTAAATTGTATTATCTTGATAAACCAGTTTAGTCTTTATGAAAAAGTCTATTTTTTCTTCACATCTTGAAAAAATGAGATTAATATTTGGGGCTGCATGAAGTGGAGTATTTTCAAAGTTGCAGGATCCAGGTATATAAAAAAAAGGCCATTATATGCAAATTTTGAAAAGGGATGAACAGTGGCAATGTAACATGAAAAATAATAAGCAATTTCAATTTTATATATACTATATCCATAATTTGTATCTCTTTATTATCTAATTAAGTAAAGAATGATCAGTATGTTTATACTTATGCCAGAACGATTGGCAATGACTTTGATTCAAACGATTGGCCAAGTTTCATGTTAGGTGGGATTTCATAACCAGATCAGATGCTTTACTTTAATGTTTAAGGCCTATGAAAAAGTCACCTTTTGTGTTTAAAATGCCATCACCCCCCCCCCATAAAAAATGTCTTATATTATTTTATCTTGAATTTCTGTTTGTGCATTGGCTGTACTTATGAAAAAATCAGCTTTTTGTCTAAAATGCCATCCCCCCCAAAAGAAAGAGCTTTCAAATTAAAATAATTTAAACTCCAATTTATCCTTTTGTTTAGCTTCAGTAGTAGTTTTATCTATGTGCAGTATTAATTACGTAAAATATCTCTATTGACTATGAATTTCAATAATTTATTGTGAATTAATAAATAATTATTGTGAATTAATTAAATACAATAAACTATTGGATTTCAATAATTTTTTGTGAATTCAGGGAACTTTAACACCATTCAGAAAATATGAAATAAAGGAAAAAAATAAATTTTGAATTTCTATCTTTGGTTATACTTTTTAATATGTTATTTTAAGAAATTATTTTTTATTTTGTGAATGTGTGTTTAATGTTATAACATGCTGTTATCTAAAAATATGATTTTAAAAAACAATATTTTTTTTCTAGACGAGGGGGAAGTGGATCTGGAGGTTCTAGTTCATCATCAATATCTTCTCGTTTAGGATCAAAACGGGGATCCATAACTGTTGGTATGGGTGATGATGTTAGTTCTACGATGTCTCTAGCTGATGATTCCCCTAATGAAGATAGTCAAGCTTGATAATAAGAGGACTTATAAACTAGTGCTTCAGACAGTCACTTCGGCAGGAGGCATTTTCTATTTGAAACTGACTTGAAAACATTCCTAATTCACCCTTGTTGGGTTCTGTCTTCAACTAATCAACAGATTTTTCTTTTTTATTGTGGTTCCATGATCAGTGATTATTGCCTCAGTTAGCTGCCATTCATTCCTACTTTCATTTTGTCACACCCATGCATAATTAAGGTGCAACTTAACTGGACAGTTTGGAAGTTCGTTTGAAATGAATTAAATCAAGATCGCCTGCGCGGCAACACATGTTAAAAAAAGAAACTGTAGATTGATTTTACTATTATGAAAAGTTAAAACTTTTTATTAAAGTTTATAAAATTTTCTGATGTAAAATTTAATAAACAATTTGAGAGCAAGTTCTAGTTTAGAAAAATTTTATATCTTGAAATGCATGTTGATTTCAAAATTTAACAAGAAATATTGATAAGAAAATCTCTGGAACTGTTTATATTTCTACATCTAGACTTTGAAATGAATCTAAACACTTAAAAATTCATATTCCTGGTAAATTTGCGTGCAATATGTGGCCTTTGTAGCAGACATTTCCAGTTTTAGGTACAGTGAGAATACAGAATAGTGTGCTTGAAGTTTTTTTAAGAAAGAAAAAAAAAAAAATGCCTTATTTGAAGCTGTGAATTTGTAAGTACCAACAGTGGCACAGTGATTGAACTAAGTTTCAGGTTGAATTATTATTTTTGTATGATCAATCAGTGCAGTATGTTTCTGTAAATTGAATATTGATTAAAGGGTTGAATTATTAATTTTTATGCTCCTTCTTTTTACTTTATTCTTCATTATTTCATGCAAAATACTGCTATAATTGTAATAATAACTGAGATGTGAATTAGCAACAGACTATTGTTAAAGTTGTATGACACAATTTGCAAGAGTTTTAAGCCAAAAATTCCATTATTTACATAGATCAATTGAGATGATATATTTTTATAAATATTGAAGCATTCCATGTCATAATTTATATTTAATTTAAATTGTATGTTTGCATTAAATGTTATTCTGATATTTATGACAGATTTCAATGTGGCTTTTAAAAAATATATCCTTTTTAATTTGAAAAAATATCTTGAAAGAATTTAAATGCTGGAATTTTTAACAGGAAGTTAAATGCAATTATTATTTTTATTTTTTAATGTAATAAATTGAAAATACTCAAGTGTGCTACGTATATATATATATACTCACATATGTATTAGATGGTTGCCATATGTAAAATTTTCATATGGTTATAACATCTTCATGGTTTTTCTCTTCTGATTTTGCCCATATGAAAAGGTTAAGAGTTTAATAGAAAAAATTTTAATGGAATTTTTTCGTAAAAACATGGCAGAAGTTGGAGCTTTACTTTTCTAGATTTTAACTGGAAATTTAATTCAAAGTATAAAAAAATAATAAAAATTGGGTAATGTTTTATTTAAGATGTACTGTATTTACCACATTAACTAAAATTAACATAGTGGTTAAAAATAAGTTTTTAAACTTAGATTTGAAACATATAAAATCTTGAACATTTAAAGAATAAAATTATACAATTGTACCCCCATATCTGCTAATTCAGTATTCTAAGTTCACAGTTCAGGGGGAAAGTTTCTAAATTTCTGAAATGTATGCCAACTTATATACAATGTATGTTCCTAATGATTGTAACTGAATGTGAAGGGGATTAAAATGTTCAGTTTCAGAACCTCATGTATGTTATCAGGTTAGTCTCCTCTCTCCCACTGACAAATGGGGATTACAGCTATCATTGGTTAAAGCATCTAACTTCTCCCATTTACCTATATTTTCCTCTGGTGCACTTTAGCAATCTCCCCTTCATTAGAAACATTGTATCTTAGCTTTCGTAGTCAGAAATTTCTTTTTTACTCTATAAAGGATTCTAAACCTTCAGAGGTATTGTGCTATGTCTTTTCTATTAATGAGAAAGTAAAAATTCTGGATATGATAGAAATAGGAAGAAAGAAAGAATAATGCCATATGCAAAAATCATCAGATTTTATAGAAAAAAAAATGTTCAGTTTGTAAAGTACTGAAAAATTTTAAATAAATAAATAAAATAATATTCATGTGGCAACTGCAAAAGTTACTTCCATAGCTTGAGAAGAAATGCGAATTAAAATTGGAAAAGCCTTAATTTGTTTGTTATCCTTCAGCTTTTAAACATGATCCTTATCCCATTTTCTCAGTTTTATGTAAGCAGACCATTATCCTTCTTCCCTTCCTCTGATTGCTTTATTTGAAAAAGAAAGATTTTTATTCCTACCATTCCTTGAAACAGTTCAATATTATATCGTGCAATATAGGATTGTGCGTCTTAAATGTGACATTATCTTTTACTGGTCGATTTAAATTTGCAGAGTCCCTAATCCCAGTGAGAGAAAGAGTAAATTTTACATTACTTCATTAATAATAACAATGTATGTATCAGTATTGATTTCTTACTATGCCATATTCATCAGTTAAGTTTCACTGAATTTGTTTTACATTGTGTTTATTATTACCTGCAGATATGGGGAGTACTGTTGTAATTTGCTAATTATGCTTTACTTTAATAGAAACACTTCCTTTATCTATATATTCGTTAAACAAATTAAACAGAATTAATACCTAACTGCATTACATATGTATATGATTCCTCTTGTTTATGTTTTAAAGCCATTTAAAAATTTTTCAATTTTAGTTTCTTGGTCTTCCCCCCCCCAGTAAATATAAACTGTCTTCAATTTTTATTTCTGAACTGGTTTTTAAAGGGTCTTTGTGGTTTGAAATATCAAATTCACCTTCTTAACTTTCTTCAGAATTATTTACATATTCAGATGACTATAGATATTTACATGTTATCGCAACCATCTTAGTAGAAATTGCTAAAGTTTCAAAATGCAGCAAACTCTGGCAACAACGTACATGACAGTTCTTTTGACAGCCATATGTGTGACAAATCTTCAGTTTTTAACAGCTAACATTGTTGTATTCATATGTGCTCCTTTCATTGTATTTCAAATTCAATTTTAACACTTTCCCTGCCACGCTTAACTTTCCGTTCAAGCCATTTGGCATTATCATTGTAAAATGAAGAGTTTTTTAAAAATTCATTATGCAGTCAATTATGGGCATCTTAATACTACTGCTGATGCCCTCAAGCCTCACGCGGCGTGATGGGCAATTTTTTTTTACTCTGTAACTTGTTTCAACCGCATTCCTCGTATTTCGATCAGTCATTTATTTGTGTGTCGTTGATACATTACTTACTGCTTCACTGAAGCTGGGATTGATTTATAGTTCAGTGTGTTAGACGAAGGACATACGGTACGTACATATTATTTGTGTTATAAATTCGGATATTTTGCATTTAAGAATGGTTGCAATTTTTCCTGCCTTTTCTTCTTCAGACCTTTTCCAAATTTTACAATAATTACTCCTTATAAGCAGATATTTCATCACACAGCAACAGTTTTTCTAGTGATGATTCTGATGATGAGGAAGGCCACTTTAATTCGATAAGAAGGCGCTGTAAAATTTGTTACGAAAGAAATATTAAAAATTTGGGTTCTCAATCGGCAAGAAACTGTACTGTAAAAGTTGCGACATTCTGCGATAGTTGTGTGGATAAACCACACTTACGTTTGCCCTGTTTTAATAAAGTTCATCACCCTTTGTAATTGCCTACAAACTTGAATTTAACTAAAATGTTATATTTAAAACTGATAAATGAACATATTTCGGAATGATCAAAGGATGTGCCTTTATCCATTTTTTGCAGCAATTCTGCTTTTTGTTTGATGGACATCGAAACATGCTTTCGCTTTGTAGATCCTTTGGCAGCTCCAGAATTGGAAATTGCCTCTGACATGATCGAAAGTTCAAGCTTAATTTTATAAAATTGCTCTAACAGTCTGCAAAAAATAATAAGCCTGATCCAATTAGAAGATTAAGGAAACACAATCTGCAACATTAACCGAAATAAAAAATTAGATAATTTTAGCTTAGCTTATACTGTTCGTTATACATTAAACGCGCATGCGTAAATGTATTATGCGCATGCGCAGAAAGTTGTAGCTTTGAGGTCCGTATTATAGATCATTCCGGATTATGAACGTCCAGATTGTAGATCATTCCGGATTATGAACGTCCGGATTAAAGACTTTTGACTGTATTATATACTGATAATAATACATTAACATTTACAGCAATTTTGTTTAATAAAAATGGGAATCTACAGTCCACTACTTTGAAGAACAGATCTATGCTTACAGTTTTTCAGTAGTGTATGATTACTTTGTCCTGCACACTCAAACACAATTAAGCATACAAATGTAAAAAGCTGTAATGAATCATTACCAAAAGAATTCTCAAAATTCTAATATATGTAATAAAATATTTTATTCATAGCAAAATATAATAAAAAATAATTTGATGTCATACATGATTAATGATTTATAAGTGAATCTCATAGTGAACTTTGAAAGAAGTAAGTTCACAAAACTTCCATTTCTTCATTATTTCAAATAGCATCATCCAATATTTGGTTATTCTGTGATGCATCTGATGGGATCTTCATGTACAATAATGAAAATCTGTAAGATTAGGAATTGATTAAAATATAATTGGGTGTGAATTAAGTAATCATATGATGTCAAAAACAATTTCAAAAGCAAAATATTAAAAATCCAAAGATTAGGAATTGATTAAAATATAATTGGGTCTGAATTAAATAATCATAAGATGTCAAAAACTATTTCAAAAGCAAAATATTAAAAATCCAATACTAATTTTAAATGTAGCAGGCAGAAAAGATGATATAAGGGCGAGTCAAATGAAAGTGAGCCAACCCCTCCTAAGCAAGAATGGTTCGGTCCATCATCTGCTGCGCATGCGCGTAGCACAGAGACAGCCTTCATTTACGAAAGTGGCGTGAAAGTGTGAGGTTAAAGTTCTTTAAGGCGCTCTTACACTGGGTTGAAGACGGTAGCGTGACATAATAGACGCTCCAAAAGAGGAACAGCGTGGTGTGGTCAGGTTTTTGACAGCTGAAGGTGTTTCCCAACATGAAATTAGTCGCCGTATGACTGCTGTGTACAGTGAACATTGCATCGCATTGGCCACTGTGAAGCGTTGGAGCAAACGGTTCAGAGAAGGACGTGAAAGACAATCCAAGACCGGGCCAAAGCCACCTTGCAATCACCCCCGACACAATTGCACAGGTTGATGAGCTGATTAGACAAGAACGGAGGATAAGCATCGATGAACTGGCAGAGCGTGTGAACATCAGTCACGGTTCGGTTCACATCATAATTCATGATCATCTCGGTTATCGGCTTTTGTGTGCTCAATGGATGCCCAAGATTTTGAACGACCGCCAGAAGACGGAGAGGTTCGGCGCTGCTTTGACTCATCTCATCCGGTATCACAATGAGGGTGACGACTTCTTGTCTGCAATTGTGACCGGAGACGAATCATGGTGCCACCACTACTAGTAGACTACAGTAGAAACATGCTGGCAAAGCTTACAGTGGAAACATTTGAATTCACCACCCCCGAAGAAAGCAAAGGCTGTCATTTCCTCGGGAAAGGTGCTATTGACTTTTTTTTTCGATCATCAGGGGCCATTACTGATTGAATTTGCTAAACGTGGAGAGACTATCAATAGTTCGCGATATTGTGCAACGCTGGATCGGCTGCGTGTCGCAATCAAGAACAAACGACCTGGAAGATTGACGAATGGTGTGATCTTGCTGCACGACAATGCTCGTCCCCACGTCGCTGATGTGGTTAAGACACAACTGGCAAAGTTCAAGTTGGACACGCTGCAACATCCTCCATACAACCCAGATTTGTCGCCATGCGACTTTCACATTTTCGGGAAACTGGAAAAACATCTCAAGGGTACCAGATTCGTGTCGGACGACGCCGTGAAGGAGTCGGTTACAGACTTTTTGAATCGACAGCCCAAGGAGTTTTATGAGACGGGGATCATGCGGCTCATTTGTCAATGGGATAAATGTCTCAATGTTCATGGAGACTACCTTTAAATAAAGTACTCTGTCATATATTCGCATTGGCTAACTTTCATTTGACTCGCCCTTATATTTGCATCATATTCATCAGTCTGAAATAAAATTGCAATGTTTGGCACAAATTATTTACTGATACTACACTGATTTACTAATACACCATGTTTGCTCTTAATATCACTTTCAAATAGCTTTTCTTACTCCAAAAATTATTATACTTCAAACTTGAAGCTGGAAATTTGCAACACAAAGTCTCAAATTATTTATGAACTTATAAGCCTGGGTTAGGTTTTAAATAATATGATACCATTTAAAAACAAGTAAACCATTAGGAATTTTTTTATTTTAGGTGTTAATATTATCTTTCAAAGAAAGGAAAACGCAGCAGGCATAAAACAAATTTAGAACTGATAAAATCTTTTAATGATATTAAATAATATCATTAAAATATTGATGATGTAAAATAATATGATCGGTTTAAAATATTAGAACTAAGCTCTGTCATCCAAACTTAGCAAGAAAAATACCAAAAATGATCAGAAAAAGAAAAACAAATAGGTGCAGTTTAATTAATAAACTACATTTCATAATAATTCTGAAAATGTTGCTTAAGTAAGTATAAGGTCTTTTCATATAAACACAGCTACCAAGTTTCCTGATTTTGTCAGGTGACTTCTGGTATCTCAACTCATATACCACTCTCCTAGTAGAACACCAAATCTCCTGGTTTTTAATTTTTAGCCTCTACTAAGGAAAATGTTCTCCAGCAATAAATTAAAAATTTAATTGGTATTTATTAAAAAATATTCCCTAGTTATTTTTAGCATAATTTGTCTTATTAAATTTTATTTGATCTGAAATGTCAATCTCCTACTTGTAGAAGTTTTAAGATAATTCTAGCAATGTTTAATCAGTTAATTAATGTTTAATTTTTAATCAGTATTTAGCTTTTTTACATTAGTATATGATGCATTAATAAGTTAAGTTTTCTACACAATAATTTTTATACTAATTATTAATTTCATCATATTAAAGGGGGAAAAAAGCTTTCCTTCCCTCCTCAAAAGAAATGTCTTTCAAACTTGAACTTTCAATTTTTAAAAAAATATCCATTCATCTAAAAATACATCATGGTAAAATAATTATCTGCTAATATTCTATAGATAGGCAGTCAGAAACTATTAAAAATAGGATGATTTCGCCATGCAGCCAAATTCGCCTTTGGTGAATTTCAAAATTAAGAAAGTCGCAAAGCTGATCAATTCATACAACAAAAATGTAAAATAATGAATGAAGAGACAAAAAGCAACATTTTTGGCTGTCAGTACACATAAAATAAAAGGAAGAACTGATAAAAATTTAATTCTTGAAAAATTAAGTCCAAATATTAGGAACTCTGGAAGGAAAACATTTTACTACAGAATGATACATCATACATAATACAAACATGACTATTTACATGACAATAAATTCACTGATTACAGATTAAATGCACAGCACAGATGCAATGTAGTTAAAAAATGACTACAGTAGTAAGCTATTTACACTAATTGTCAATAAGCAAACTGAATCAATTACAAAAGTTTTAAAAATACAAAGCCACCGGCAACCAAGCAGTAGAACTGCTGACCAGAGTTGGTTCAAGGTGGGTTTAACCTTTTCGTGATGGCGCACCTTTGTTTAAGACGCTCGTGTGGGACAGAAGAGAATCGAAAGCAGTCACCGTACAGGACGGAGGTTTTGCATCGCTAAGCCTAATTTTATAAAAAAAAAAAAATCAGAAAAACAAAAGTTTCGCTTCTAGCATCATAATTTTTGGCATCATTTTAGATTATTACTTGAGCTTTCAAATATGTTAGAATTAGCACTTTTTTCTTTATTTTACATGAAAATATACTTAAAAAAAATTGCTTATCTTGTGAAATAATTTTCGGAAGCTCTATTCAAATTATTCCAAAATTTTAATTGATAAAATCCATCAATAAAGTTTAAAATTAATAAAAAGAACACAATAAAGACTATTTACAGTAAGAAATAACAAAATTTAAAATGAAAACGAGTGTGGTAAATCTCGAAGCACAGAGAAGTATCACTAACTCTTAGAAAAAGAATCAGTATTCTCATTTGCGTTAGTAAATGATTCACCATACGAGGGTATTCTTCCTCTGATAAATAGTGCCTTCCCGCCATAATAGGCTGGAGGTGAGGCTTTCCTAAATAAAAAAAGAAGGAATGGAAATATATCTGAAGGCAATGCAAAACGTAAAAAAACTCCGTACAGTAACCCTAAAAGACCGTAAATAGTAGAGGAAAAAATAAGAATAAAAAAAGGAATTGGATATAAATCAGATCGAGAATGTTTTCATTAGCACGCAGCGATTTAAAGAGCCCACCTCTGTTTACGCTTTTCCTCTGCCCCCACTCTCGAACAGCTGATGAGTAAAATAATAAAAGTCAAACAGAATATATCAAACTCAAGGTCAGGAACCTAAAACTGTGTTCATTTCAAAAGTAATGGACATAGGATGCCATCTAGTGGCCTTCAGAAAAACGTTCTACCTTAAAATGCGTATACGCATCACCAGTCCTCTGAATGCAATCTCTACTAATGCGTGGATGGGACGCCTGGCTGTAAGAGACGTTCTTAGGAAATGCGTATATGGGACGCCCGTCCTGAAAGGGTTAAATCATGATGAACAGAGCAGCTGTGTGGGTATAATGCTTTTCCTCATGGGTAATGTAAATGCTACCCATTTGCCTTAATCATCTCCTTTTTTTTTTTTTTTTTTTTTTTTTTTTAATGGAAGTGCTATAAATTGTTCACCTGCTTTATTTTGGTTACACTGCAAGCAACATTTCAATTTTTTTTCAATCATTTGTTATATTACTTCAGAATTTTACTATGTTTTTCCTTAAAATCCCTTGATACATGACTGGGGCTTTGGGAGTTTCTCCCACCCCCAAATTCATTATTTGACTAAGCAACTGTTAATTCATCTTGAAACAATATCCAGACCACATTGAATGCATTTATCCAATGAATTTAAGATATGGTTTACAAAAAGTCTAAATCAATGTTTTTCCAATTTTTAGACTTTCGCAATCATATTGACTGCAAGTTGCAGCTTGCCAAAAAAAAAAAAGGTAAAAATTTGCATTTAAGTGAAGGCATGTAAGATATCATAAATAAAGTATAAAGAATTTGATTATAATTAACTTCCAAGAAAGGATTGCAATGTTTAAGTGAATGTTATGCGGATATTCTCGTATCTCATAAGGTTGTAAAAAGAATTCTTAAACCTTTACTATTTATTTAATTAAATTGAAAATAACACATAAGTGAGCATTTTATTTACTCAGAATAAAATTTTACTTTTTACACAATGTATTTACTACTACAAATAAATACTGAAATCAACAAGACATAAAATCACTAAACTAATGTTGTTAATAAATAGGTCTAATGAATTGATCAGATTAAATGCAAAATAAAATACCTAATTAATAAGTTCCAATAATTTATTTTTGAATGTGTGAAAACTACTCAAAAATCTTTTGAAGAACATAAAAATATATTTTGTATATTTTTGTAGCAGATTCTGGGAGAAAAGTTTCCCTTTGGTAACTAAAAACATTTTTTTTTTTTTTTAAACAACGGTAATACGCAAAAAACTTAATACGTTTGCTCATTTAGACATTTGCTCACATACATAGTATTATAAAAATTAATATCTAAACTGATATGAATAGGAAACTGAAAATTTGCAAATGTACTATATTTGGCAATATATCACTTCTTGCAGATTTTGTAAAATTTTAAAATTTCATCATGTCATACATAATTAAATTTGTCAGAAAGTTTAACTTCATTTTTAATAAATTTCTTATGATTATCTGTATGATATTAGCGGCTCTTTTTTTTAAACTGCTCTGTATTTCTAGATTAGAAGAGCCATATATACTGCTTTGAGAAAAATTGAGAGTTTAAAGTTAGAAGAATTTCCTTGTCAAAAATGTAAGAAAATTACACAATGCAATTAACCAAAGAGCATGCAATTTAAAAATATCTAATTTAATCTTAATATATTTTACATCAGAATATTACTATAAATAGTTTGTGGTTGCTTGCTAAGTTCTTTTTATAATAATTTAAATAGCAAAAATCAAAAAGCAAGAATCACTATTTTCCATATATAACATCTTTATTATTCTTTGTAGCCCTCACTAACTCCTTACTGATTTTATGGCATGACAACCTTCTGAAACTAAAGGTGAAGTGAAAGTAGTAGTCATTATCTAGTAGAAGTAGTTGTAGTTATTATGACCAATAATAATTGTTGCCTACATCACTCCCCTACCAGTAACAAAGTTACGTTACTCTGAAAACATGGTGGGAGAGAAGATACAAATATCTATACAAATAACACTGATACAAATATATAAATTGAAATTATGTACACAAAAAAACATAATTAAGTTTTAAATTAATATGAAAGAGTTATAAGTTCAAGAAGAGTCAATAACGTCATTGAAACGAACTGGAAGTTTTACTTGTCTTCCACATCGTGTTAATTTTTTAGGTTGTTCTAGTTGCTGACTTGGCACTGATGTTTGCTTACTTGGCACAGATGTATGATCACTTTTTGAAGTTGGAGACAAAAGTTCATTAGGTTGTAACACATAAGCTGGTTTTAACCTATCCACAGAGATACTAACTTGTTTATTTTTAATTGATAGAAGAAAATATTTCGGGGTCCTTTGCAGTACCAAAAAGGGTCCTTCATATGGGGGCTCCAAAGGTTTTTTACTCTGTCAACCCGCAGAAACACGTGCGAGCATGTGTACAAATCTTTTGGGATGAAAATCTTTTGTTTACATTTGGATTTGGATTGATAGGGCTTTAAAAGGGCCATCTGATTTCGAAGATTACTTACAAAATTATCATTAGATATTGGCATGTTTGATTCTTCAAAGAATTCGCCAGGTAATTTAATAGTTTTGCCATAAACCATTTCAGCTATTGTATACTTGCAGTCCTCATGTAGAGCAGCTCGCAAACCCATAAGAACTGTTGGTAATGTTTCTGTCCAATGAAGAGAATTATGACATCTAATAGCTGCTTTTAAAGTACGGTGTAGACGTTCAATTTTCCCATTACTCTGAGGATGGTAAGAAGTTGTATGGTTTACTTTTACTCCACATAGCGAAGCCAAATTTCGAAACAGTTCCGAAATGAATGGAGTTCCTCTGTCAGTAATAACACAAGAAGGTACACCAAATCGTGTTATCCAATGTTCATAAAAGACTCTTGCTATATTTTCTGCTGTGATATTTGATAACGGTACCACTTCCATCCAAGAGGTAAACCGATCAATACACGTCAAACAATAAGTGTATCCATTAGAAGGTGAATAAGGCCCAATTAAATCAATGTGCACAACACTAAATCTTTCGTCTGGTGCTTGATATTGAGAATATTCTGATTTTGTATGTTTAGTTACTTTATTTTTCTGACAATCGATACAAGTTTGAGCCCACTGTTTAACATCTTTTTTTATATCCGGCCAAATGAATCTTTTAGTAATCTCTTTTACAGTACTTTGGATTCCAGGGTGAGCTAAACCATGAATTGCATTAAATATTTTCATCCGAAAAGTTTGAGGTATGAATGGTCTGATATTAGAAGTAGAGGTATCGCAATATAAGAGTTTTCCTGATGGTAATTGGTGCTGTTTAATATGCAATGATTTGGAATGCAATTTCAACTGTTGCAGTTCATCATCATTAATTTGTGCATCTGCTATCAGGTCAAAATCAACAACAGGTGAATCGATGTCCTCAATCCTAGATAGGCTGTCTGCAACCACATTGTTTTGAACACTTATATGGCGTAGGTTAGTAGAGAATTGTGAGATATATTGTAACTGTCTGAGTTGTCTGGGAGATGCTTTGTTATGATTCTGCTTAAAAGCAAATGTTAAGGGCTTATGATCCGTATAAATAGTAAAATCGCGGCCTTCAAGTAAATGTTTAAAGTGTTTAACGGATAAATATATACCCAAAAGCTCGCGACCGTAAGCGCTATAATTTTTCTGGGCATCATTAAGCTTTTTTGAAAAAAATGCAATAGGTTTCCATCCATTTGGTTCTTTTTGTTGAATAACTGACCCAATAGCCAAATCGGATGCATCTGTGAGAAGTGCCAGAGGGTAATCCAAATTGGGGTAGGCCATCAACGCTACTTGAGCAATATCTTGTTTACATTTTTCAAAACTTTTTCTGGTTTCATTGGTCCATAGTATTTTACGTCGATCTTTTTTTGTAGATCCTTTCAAAAGTTCATGAAGAGGAGCTTGAGTTTCTGCGGCATTTTTAATGTAATTCCGATAGAAATTGATCAGTCCTAAGAAGGAACGAAGTTGGTGTATGGTTTCTGGAAACGGATATTCTGTGATAGCTTTAATTTTTTCAGGTAGAGGTTTTGAACCTTCAGCAGATATTTGATAGCCCAAAAAGTCTATTACAGGTACTCCCAAAACTGATTTGCTAATATTAATTCGAGACCATATTTATCTAAACGCTGGAAAATTGTTTTAAGATGTAAACGATGTTCTTCCTCGCAAGAAGAGGCAATCAAAACATCATCCAAATATGGAAACACAAAGTCTAGGCCATAAAAAACTTCAATGATGAACCTCTGAAAGGTCGCGGGGGCATTTTTGAGACCAAAACTCATGACATTGAATTGGTAAAGACCAAAAGGTGTGATAATAGCAGTTTTTTCTTTATCTTCATCTGCTACTGGAATGTGAAAATACGCTTTAAAGAGATCAATTTTAGAAAATATAGTTTTATGAGTTAAAATATGTTGAAAATCTTGAATTCGAGGAATGGGATAACGATCAGGTACAGTTAAATCATTCAGTCTTCTGTAATCCCCACATGGGCGGAAAGAACCGTCTTTCTTTGTCACTATGTGTAGGGGACTTGCCCATTCTGAACTGGACGGACTAATGATGTTATTGTCCAGCATATATTTGAATTCTCTTTTAGCTATTTCCAACCGTTTAGAATCTAATAGTCTTGCTTTACAACTTACAGGTTGTCCTTGAGTTATAATGTGATGTTTCACATTATGCTTTACAGTAGAAATAAGAAAATTTGGTTTTGTTATACTAGGATACATAGCAAATAAATCAGAATATTTACATAAGCTGCCCGTTGTATTTACAGTTTCATGAATAGAGATGGGTGCGATGTCACCATAAACTGCAAGGTTCGTCACACCATCAATTAGCCTTTTATGCTTTATATCAATCAATAAATTGAACTTATTTAAAAAATCTGCACCTAATATGGGTTTACTAATTTTTGCTACAATAAATGGGAATTGAAATTCTCGGCGTAAACCAAGATCAAGAATTAAAACTTCTGTACCAAAAGTATCAATTCCTGTATTATTTGCAGTATATAATTTATAGTCACTAATAAGTTTGTGTTTAGAAGTACGAGGAATAAGGCTTACCTCTGCTCCACTGTCAACCAGAAAATGTAAACCTGTTTTTTTGTCCGTGATAAATAAGCGGAATTTACGGCAATTTTCTTTATTTACAGCAGCAGAGTCTGCCGCTAATTCTACTGCTGATTTTCGTTTTCCGAGGAGCTGTTTTTCCATGCACAGGGGGGTTTGCATCTATCAGGAAAACACTTTTCTCGAAAACGAAAGTGAAAATAACAGTACTTGCCATTAGGGTTATAACGGCTCCGAGATTTACTTCAATTATTAGATGATCGACTGCTATTTCTTGAGCGAGAACGAGAATTTCTTGTAACAGTTAGTTTTTCGACTTTATTATCCAAAGCTGCAATTTGTTGTCGTAATTCAGCAATAGCATCTGTTCCTGGAGAAACAATACTGCTGGCACAGTATAGTTCTTGTTTTGGTTGCATTTCGATGATACGATCCGCCATCAGAGCTAGTTTTTCGATATCTTCATCACTAACGATTAAAATATTGCGCACAGTATCTGGCATTTTCTGCAGAAATAGTGTTTTAAGAACTTTATCCGAAATGCCATCGGTAGCAAGATTTCGCATTTTTTGTAAAAGTTGACTAGGTTTACTGTCTCCCAAGTCTATGCCTGTTAGCAGTCTCTGTAAACGTTTATTTTCACTTTCTTTAAAAGTGTTCAAGAGACGTTCTTTAGCAGCAGTATATTTGGTTTTGCTATTGTCACTTATAATATCCCATAAACTTTCTACAAATTTTGCTTCCAATTGCGATACTAAGTAGTTGAATTTAGTTTCCTCAGCAGTTATTCCACAAATAGAAAACTGTGCTTCTACTTGATAAAACCATATCTCTGGCTTTTCAGCCCAAAAGGGAGGTATTTTAACACTTACCCGTGCTATTTCTTCTTTAATCGCCGATTCTTCACTTTCTGACATCTTTATCAATAATTCTGAGGTCACCAAGTATGTGGTTGCTTGCTAAGTTCTTTTTATAATAATTTAAATAGCAAAAATCAAAAAGCAAGAATCACTATTTTCCATATATAACATCTTTATTATTCTTTGTAGCCCTCACTAACTCCTTACTGATTTTATGGCATGACAACCTTCTGAAACTAAACTGAAACTAAAGGTGAAGTGAAAGTAGTAGTCATTATCTAGTAGAAGTAGTTGTAGTTATTATGACCAATAATAATTGTTGCCTACAAGTTCAATAACCTGAATCATGCACAGTAAGTGAATTTAAGTCAGTTTGGAGTACTCTTTTGAAATCAACATGGAGTGTTGAAAGCTTCCAAAAATTCATTGTTTTTCATATTTCAAAGTTGGAAGTTACATATAAAGAAAAGCATTACATTAAATATTGCATAAAAAACTTATTGGATGAAATTTTATGAATACTTTTCATTTAAAATATAAATTTTTCTTTCACTTGTATTGTCCACACAACCCTGATAAGAATCACAGGGCAAAGCACTATGCTGTCAAAGTAGGCAACCCAGAATTTTACATAAATGTATTTATCTGGCAACCCATTAATTGTTGTGCATGAATTATGAAACTGCGTAATGCCATCTCGGTGGTAGTGATGGTAAATGTGGACAATTTTGAAATTCGGGGGTCATGTTTATGGTTTCTGCTTGTTGTGATTAGCATGTTTTTTCCCCTTCTAACAAACTGTAATGCCACAGTGGAGATTGCCTACTAATGAAAAAGGAAGTCTTGCATTTTTTTCGGACATGTGGCATTTTGTCTAGTAGTAGAAATGCACATTCAATC
Source organism: Stegodyphus dumicola (assembly GCF_044657685.1). Lineage (NCBI taxonomy): Eukaryota > Metazoa > Arthropoda > Arachnida > Araneae > Eresidae > Stegodyphus > Stegodyphus dumicola. The sequence continues at coordinate 220,662,758 of NC_140773.1, read as the reverse complement.
AAGTTAATTTTTTGCAATTCTCTGTTTTTTTTTTTTTTTTTTTTTCTTAATATATATATATAAATTAAAACAGGCCACTTTGTGCACATGCAGAAGACTAGGGAAAAAGAAAGTGTTTTATTATGAATGTTCGTGGCATTTTTATTTTAGTTAATTGCTTCTGTTTTATGCAATTTCAGTGTGTCGCCATTTTTTAAAATGACTGTTGCTTTCTATGCGTTAGGTTGGCAAAAAGAGACCACCAAGAGTGTTCAACTGTCACATATGTTTACTGATGGTAGGCCAGTTTTTCTGATACCTTGTGCAGATTTCCAATAACTACTAGTAAGAATTGCTGAAGATCGTTGGGAAGGAGCTGAATAATTAAATTATTATTCATGTTTTTCTAATACAGTATGCCTAATTAAGACACAATAACATGCCGAATAAATACTAATTCAGAAGTCAAACAACAAAAATCAGCGTTATATTTTCAAAATTTTCACAGGACTAGTTTCGATGGTTTTACCAAACCACCATCCTTAGCTGTTTTGCAGTTTTGCAGCTGAGGATGGTGGTTCGGTAAAACCATCGAAACTAGTCCTGTGAAAATTTTGAAAATATAACGCTGATTTTTGTTGTTTGACTTCTGAATTAGTACAGTATGCCTAATTTCTAATGGAATGTTCTTTTCTAAAACATTAAGCCTACTGTGTGAAATCTTGAGAATACAGTTAAAGATCCTTGCTTAATGATCTCTGAAAATACTGGTCTTGTGATCTATTATTGATGGTGCTACAGTAACAAGTATAATTTTTTTATGATGTTCAAAAAACAACTGTAAAATTTATCTACAAATATATTTGAGAACAAATTTAAATGGCATTTATATCACAATGAAACAACTGAAGTAAGTAATACCCACTGTATTTCAGATCTGAATGACTTTTTTAATATAAATATGGCATTATAGTCGTATATTACAGTATTAAATGCTGACTGATACCATTAGTTAAAATACTAAAAATATGGCATTATACTCATATATTACAGTATTAAATGCTGACTGATACCATTAGTTAAAATACTAGAAATTACTGTTATTGCAAATAGACAGTAAATTGTTCTTTATGATATTATTTTGAGATTTGAAACAAATATCAGTTTAAATTTATTTTTCACTCACCTGACAGCAAAAACTGTGAAAAAGGATATATACAACATTTTACTTCCAATAAAGCATTAGTACTTCTTCTGCTTAGATTTAAAATCTTCCCAAAAGCTCTCAGTGACTGTTTCAAATGGTTTGCTATGTCTGACTAGTTCTTCAAATGTCAAAAAGGTAAAATTCATCGGTTGATTCACATGCTGAACATTCTAAAATATTTATAAAAGCATGAAAAGTGAATATTAAATGGTAATGATATATTAAATATTTATAACATTTCCTTCATTAAGTTATGAAAAAATAAAAAGAGTACAGAATGAAATATTGCAGAAAACTAGATAATGCTCTTCTTAGAGCTGAACACATTCAAATTACTTCAAATCTATATACTGACTATTACTACTGCAACTATTTAAGACGACAAGACTGGAGAGGACAGTTGGCCAATTCTACATCATTGGCAAATTATTTATCATTTTTAATTCAAGTGCTGATTGGAAATAAAAAAAAAAGTATTTGAATGAAGCATCATTTAAATTTTAGTTATGCTCATTTCCCAAATGAATTTGGGAACTAAAAATTATTAGCAGTTCAATGATAACAAAAACACATAAGAAGGATGCCTTAAATTCTTAAAAATGATCTTTTGTACAAGATATATATTAAACAGCTTGTAGTTATGAAGCACGCAGTGCCTATTTATTATAGTAGCACATGCCACAAGCCCTGTGTGCTGTAAGATAACTGCTGAAAAACTGGGCCTTTGGATTTTTTTATTTTACTTTAAACTCAGTATATATCTTATATCTTAAAAAGGAACCATTTTAAATAAATACTTAAAAGCTAAACAAACAAAGAAACAAATATATATGTATATACATATGGTCATTTTATGTCTTTCATAAGTTAAGAGACACAGCCACTGAGCATAACAGATGTGGACGTTAGCTGTACTTCATCTGATACAATTAGTGTCCTAGCTTCGTGTAGATTTGCTGGTAATCCAGTTAATATACAGCATTTAATATAAAGTTCCAATAAGCTGTTGAAACAACAGAGGAGATAGGTTTCACCCCCCCCCCATTTTCATTACTTTAAGTCTCATTAGTTGTAAGGAATAACATTTATGTTAATTTTTACATTTATGTGTTGTATCTTACGTTTACAATAAGGATTAAGGAAAGGCCATAACTTATCTTAACATGTAGAGATAACTCTTAAGGATAAGCAGTTAGTTATAAATAATTAAATTTCATAGTTAAATATTCCTAGTCGCAATATACTATTTACATAGTTACAATTATATTTTTTTTTTCTAAAAATATCCATTAAAAAGAACTAAGAATATTTTACAGCAATTATAATTTACATTATTGATTCTAATTATACATTAAAAGTTACAACAACAACAAACAAAAAATACACTGGTCATCAAAATTAAAGGATAATGATAGAAATAAAACATAACTGATACTTAATGAAACATTATTAACAAAAATTTGTACAAAAGCATTAATTAACATAAATTAAAATATTCAGAAGTTGATTATTCACAAAATATTGAAAGCCAAATTTATGGAAACTAGAAAATGACTGAAAAATTGTGTCACCTCTTGTGGAAGGAATTTTTCTTTAATATTCTTGTATAGTCACCTCGGATATACATGCATATATATCATTCAATTTCCTTCTCTTAAGCATCTTTTCTATTTGTTTTAACGTATACATCAATGTTTCCTATCCTAATTTGTTTACATTTCAACAATGTACCTCTGAAGCATAATTTTCTCTCTTTTATAAAATCAATATCTTCTTTGATGAAATTACTCTTCAAAATTAATAAAATATTTTTCTAAAGAACTGCCTGTACTTAGAATATACAGAATAAACTGCTAATTTTATTTCTTTAATAATTATCAGTATTGAGAATAAATATGAAATGATATAAGGTCCATTTCCTCTTCCATGAGTCTTCAGTGATTTTTCTTCTTCAACAAATGTAAGAATGGCAAAATTTTTAGAATTTAGGTAAGGCACTGAGGTGTGTATGGTGCACTGGGACAGGTAAGATGAATCTTTTAGTATATTGTTGGTTTTCAGTTTCTTTACTTGCTTCAATGCTTGTGTCCAGTAAAAAGATAAGAATTAAGGGAAGATAAACACATGAGAACAACTTGTAGGATTAAAAGGAGCTAATTCAAATAATTTTGTTTTCACTGTTCTTCCAAAAAATCTTGAAGAGATAAAAAATTTATCACAAATTTCCTATTAAACACGTCCATTACATGTTAATAGCATGGAGATATTTTTCATTTCATCTATAAAGTCTATAAATCTTCCCTTTAAGTTATTCAACTTTCTGAGATGCTAGGTCTAAAATCTCTACCAACTCTGTAAGAGTAAAAAGCTAGAAAATTTATTTTGAAAAAAAAAAAAAAAAAAAAAAAAAAAAAAAAACACAAAAAAATGTAAAGTGAATCTGTAACAGAAAACTGATACACATTTAAATATGTTAAAACAATTACATGGAAAAAAAACTCTTATCATGAAAAAATATAAAAGAAAACAAATAAAAGTAATTTAAAAATAATTACAGTGGCTTTTGTTTGATTCTTAAAAAGTTCAGAAACTCTGCTTTATAACATTCATTACTTTTCCAAATCAAAATATTCTTAAGTCATAAAATTAAAAAGTAATGTCGCTTTAAAATATGGCAGAATAAAATAAAAGTGTGTTATTAACATTATTTATTTCTCATTTCTTAAATATAATTTTAGTACATTTATTAACATTATTTTGTAAATATAATTTTAATATGTTACCATTATTTTTATGATATTTATAAATGTTATTATGTTTGTGACAAAAATCATCCATAAATTTGCAAATCTCCGAATAAAACATTTTGTGAACAAACAGATCTTGATATCACCAAAATATTGATAAGTCACCAAATTTAAAATAATAAAACAACTGCATAATAAAACAACTCATATCTCAAAAAAGGAAAAAATTTTTGATGTAATATTTTATGAACTCTTCATTTGCAAAAAAAGAAATAACTTTAAAATGCTTATGTTTCAATCAAGGCAGAGTCTCCTGCCTAAAACTCGCATATCCACCATTTATATTTATTAGTAAAGAATTCAAACATTAACCCATCAAATAGATATTTTCTGATGCATCACTAAAAATATTCCGCCAGAGTGTTAATTCACACTCAAAATGACAGTCACAAAAAAAAAAAAAAAAAAAAAAAAAAAACACACAAAAATGTCAAAAGTAAAATTAAGGACCTTTTGCCAATTTTGGCCAAAATTTTAAGGACCAAAATTTGTTTCCTAAAGACCTGAGGAAACCTGAAGACCATACAAACCCTCTTCTATGCTTAGACAAAAGTTAAGGTCTTGAAAGAGTTTACCACATCTGTATTATCAAGTAAGAAATAAAGATTGCCATGACATTAGATTTTCTTGTATTCCTCCTTTACTACAATGGCAACAATAACTGTTCAGTTTTGAAGTACAAATTATTATTATTTTTTTTTTTTTTTTTCACCAACAGTTAAAATTTCTGTGTTTGGCTGAGGAAAGGGAACAAAATCTTCCAAAAAAATAACTGTATTATTATTTCAGTTGAGCTTCTTATGCAAAGAAAAGTGCTCCAAACTTAGTCCTAGAAACCTTCCCTATGTATCTTTTAAGTGGTCCTGAAAGTTAAGTCATTGCTTAAGCAAAAAGATTTGTGCTACTTGAAAAGGCTAATATGGAATATCATAAACATTTAAATAACTTTACCATCTGTGTGAGCTCCAAAGCAACAGCAACACAATGATTGGCATCTAATAATGTTTCTTCAAACTTCCATTCTGAATAAAATTTGTCTTTTAGATAAACCTTTGTATCTGCAGTAATCACATTCTGCTTTAAGAAAGGTGTTGTACAAGAAAAACTTAAAGTCTTAAGATCAAAGGCAATACCTGTACCTGTTGCCTTAACATAGCTTTCTTTCAAACACTAAAAAAGAAAAGAAAAAAAAAAATTACAAATCTAAATTTTACACAAATGGGAAAAATACAAAAATTTAATACAATCCATTGTACAGTATCAGCAGTGAAACTAATGGCACATTTTATAGCTGTTAAAAAAAAAGAAAAAATAATGAGTTCCTCTGATGTATGTGCTTTTATTTCTTTTGAAAAATTATGACCATGAAATGTGTAAGAAACACAATTATAATTCTTATGAATAATTTATCATTACATTCAATATTCTATGCACGTTTTAGGGCAAAATACTATTATATTACATGAGACATCTCATATTTAATTCTGAATGTTTCTCAAATATAAACACATTTCTTATTTTTTCCTCCCAATTTCACTGAAATTACAAGATGTATTCAAAAAGAAACCAAACTTTTGAAAAAGCGTGCCAACCAGCATAGGGAACATGCTACAGCTACTGAATGAATGTAGCAGCAGGTTTTAATAACAAACTGTCATTTTGTCACATTTCGCTCTGACCTTAGTTGGCGACCTATGGCCGCTGAAGTGAGTACATGCACAAGCCATTAATCGCGTTAGTGCCAAAGTGACAATGAAGAGCTTAAAACACAATATGCATGCATGAAATTTTGCTATAACATTTACAAATACATTTCCGTTGCTTAGCCAGAACATGGGGAGGACTGTATGAGTAACACACAGTACTATGATTGGTTTAAGCATATCAAACACAGCAGAATGTCAGTCAGTGAGAATCCCAAGCCTTGACAGCTTGCCACAAGGCGATCTGTCGCCAATCGAGATAGTGGACCAATCGAGATATCTGGAACAACCGAGATAGTTTGTGCTGTGATTCATGGAAATCATCATTTAATGGTTCAAAAAGTTGCTGAGAAAGTGGGCATCAGCATAGCGCCATGCCATCAAATTTTGAGTGACAAACTTGAGATGCATCGCATCAGTGCAGAATTCATAGCACATTTGCCGACTGACGATTAGAAATAGACCTGTTTTGAAATCAGCCAGGAACTTCTTGCCACTGCCAATAAAAATTAAAATTTTTCTTAACAGGCGATGAGACATTACGAAAAGGTTTCATTTTTATTGGCATAACAGGCGATGAGACGAAATTGAAATGAAGTGCAGTCATCGCAGGGTAGGCAAAGAATCTCCTTGTCTAAAAAAACACAAATGACTAGATCAAAGATAAAGGTGATGTTGGTTACCTTTGTTTTACTACAAAAGCATTGTCCACCTGAAATTTGTACCATGTAGACAGATTGTAAACAAGGAAGTGTACCAGGGAATTCTAGCATGTTTGAGGAATGCTGTGGGCAGGAAAAGGCCTAAACAATGTAAACAGTAGATTTGGATGTTACATCATGACTATGTGCCACCTCACGTATTGCTCTTTGTCCACAGCTAGCAAAACATCACACTCCACACGTGCTCCATCCACCATATTCCACGGACCTAGCCCCAGCAGACTTTTTCCTGTTTCTCAAGTTGGAAGGACAAGAGATCTGCATGCCATCTCAGAAAATGCACTCCAGAAGCCTTTCCAAAAATGGAAGAAACATTGGGAACAGTGTATTGCCAGTACAGGAGACTACTTTGAGTGCTTAAAATATTGTACAATAAGCACTAAAGATGTCATATCAAAAGTTTGGTTTCTTTCTAAACATACCTCATATTCTTTTTTGCATTTTAATAAATTTTGCATTTTCAAAAATTTATTTATGAGTTCCATGGTGCGGCAAGACACAAGTATAAAATATATAAACTTTATTTCCGATAAGAAGGGGAATTCCCGCTTCATGCACACTGCTCATCCGGGCATGCGCAAAACTCACAAAACTTCGTACAGTGTTTCCATAGTAACACCACAGAGTATCCTCCCAGTGAGGGAGACCGAATGATACACAAAACAAAATATACAGAATTTATATTATACAATGATAAATGTGAAGGTAAAAGGTACAATATATAACACATAATAAATTAAACTGCATAATGAAATGCTAAATAAATAACAATATATATAAATTATATATAGTAGGTGGAAGACAGATGTTGAGGGAATTTGACATGTCATCCAGATTTTGTGAGTTTTAGGAACATGTGACATGGTAGGTTTCAATGTGTCTGTCTTATTTTAAGGTTTAATGTTAGGGACAAAGGTTTTATCACTAATGAAAAATGCAGGTTTGAGGCGATCAATTAAAACAGTTTGATTTTTACCGTGCACGGAGATGATAAAGGTTTTATCATATCGCTCAATGACTGGATGAGGCCTAAGTATGGTTGTTGAAGAGGAGGCTTGACTGAGTCAAATCTCAAATAAACATGAGAGCACAATTTTAAAGATGGATGAATGTGGATAGGCTCTGAAGAGTGCTTTGATGTTGCGATGGGAATCGGAGATTGCATGATAGATCGTAAACGATTTACATATGTTGGTGTCGGAGATAGCGGAGAAAGCTGATCTGAGCACAAAATATCCGAAGGCAGTCTTAAGGTAGTACTGTAGACTAACTCAGAACAAGTTGCTTGGATGTCGTCTTTGATGGAAAATCTAATACCCAAAAGTATAAGAAGTAACGATTCTGTCCAGCGAGGATTCTCTTGCAATTTTATGCTGTTTTTCAGTTGGCAATGGAAACGTTCAATGATTCCATTTGATTGAGGTCTATAGGCAGTGGTACAAATACGATGAGTGTCCAGCAGGTTCATGAACTCCCTGAAAAGATGCGATTCAAAGTTCCGACTATGGTCAGTAGTGATAGTGGAAGGGCATCCAAAACGAGCTATCTATCAAATAATGAGAGTTTTACAAGTTGTTTCAGCCAACATATTAGATATGGGAATTACTTCCGGCCATCGTGTGAAGCGATCATTTATGGTCAAGCAATACTGATAACCTTCAGAAATTGGTAATGGGCTAATAAAATTATTTTGAATATGAGAAAATCTGGCATCAGGAAGTAAAAATGTCGAAATGGGTGATTTTGTATGCTTGTGTACCTTGGAATGTTGACATTTCTCACAAGCCTTCACAGAGTTTTTGATATAAGTGTGCATGTTAGGCAAAACGTAACGTCTGCGTATCAATTTTGAAGTGGCAGATATACCTGGATGAGAAAGGTTGTGAATACTTCGGAAGATGATATGTCTAAATGAAAAGGGAAGGACAAGGGACATTGGTTGTGGAGTCACAATAGAGATAAATGTCTTCAAGCGGAAAATAGGAAAATAGAAAAATTTGGAGAGCTTCAAAGAAGGAGATTTAGAAGTTAGTAATTGTTGTAGTTCATGGTCTGTGAGCTGTGCTGAGGCTAACTGTTTGAAATCCAGAATAGGTGAGCAAGAAACAGAACCTACTTCTATTCGGGAGAATCTGTCAGCAATAATATTTTCCCTACCTTTAACATATTGTATATCAGTGGGAAATTGAGAGATATAGTCAAGGTGTCTCAGTTGTCGAGGAGAGCACTTTTCTGCTTTTTGTCTGAAAGCGAATGTTAGTGGTTTTTGGTCAGTAAATATGATGAAGTTGCGACCTTCTAACATGTGCCGAAATCTCCTGATAGACTCATATATTGCCAGAAGTTCGTGGTCATAAGTAGACCATTTCTGTTGACTGTTATTCAATTTTAAAGAAAGTAATGCTATTGGCTCCCATTGACCATTTTGGAGTTGCATGAGAGAGCTGCCAATAGCAACATCAGATGCATCGGTCCAAAGACTGAGTTGAGCACCAGGAATTGGATGGCTTAAGAGGGTAGTTTTTTTGTAAGAGCTTCTTTAGATGCTAAAAATGCCTTTTCAGCATCCTCAGACCACGGAAGAGGATTTTCAGTCTTCTTAGTTGGACAGAATGATTTCTTTTTGTTAGAATGACCTTCGAGAAGATTAATTAAAGATGACAAAATGTGCGCTGCATGTGGCACAAATCTGCGATAAAAATTGAATAGGCCAAGAAATCTGCGAAGCTCTGTTAAGCTTGTTGGTCTAGGAAATTTAGAAATGGCATTAACTCGATCTGGAATGGGAGAAATACCTTCTTTAGAGACTTTACATCCTAAGAAATGTAAGGTAAAAACTCCAAATGTACACTTTGAGGGTTTGATTGCTAAACCATAATGATCTAATCTTTGAAAGAGAGCTCGTAGATTGTTAATATGCTCTTTGTGGCTTTTTGAGGTAATCAAAATATCATCAATAAATGCATATACACCAGTTAAACCTCTCGTCACTTCATCGATAAACCTCTGAAAAGTGGTTGATGCATTGCACAAACCAAATTGCATCCGAGTACTCTCGAAAAGTACAAATGGTGTGCAGATAGCAGTTTTATGGACATCCTCAGGAACAATCAGAATTTGATGAAATGCTTTGACTAAATCTACATGGGAGAATATGTTGCACCCATGGAATTCACTTGTGAAATCAATAATACTAGGGATTGGATATTTGTCCTTTTTAGTCTAAGCATTAAGGGCTCTAAAATTACCGACAGGATGCCAGTCATTCATATCTTTTTTAGGGACCATATGCAATGGCGAAGCATAATTGCTGTTGGATGCGTGAATGTGGCCTAAATCTAACAGATGTTGAAATTCCATTTTTTCAATTTTCAAACGATCAGGTGCAAGTTGATGTGGTTTGGCAAAAACGGGAGGTCCAAAATTTTCAACATGATGCTGAACTGAATATTTGACAATTTGGTTTGCACAAGGAGCTTGAACAATATGAGGAAACTCATTTAACAACTTAGCATAATGATTATTAAAAATTACAGATTTCACTCAATATATACTAGCAACATGTAAAATACCATAAGCATTTAATTTGGTGTAAGTATTGTTTAAGCAACAATTTCTAAGATCTGGTTGTAGGTTAAAATAATATAAGAAATCTGCAACAATTATAGCAATTTGAACATTGCATACATAAAAAGGATAAACAAACTGTTTTCTTAAACTTAAATCTAAACACAATAACTTTTGTTCATATACATTTATCTTAGTACATTTGCAGCCAGAAAAGTTTAAATAGGAGTAGTCATTTTATCAAATCTTGAGGCTGGAATTAAGGAACAATCACTACCTGTATCAATTAAAAAATTAATATTGGTTTTGCGATCACGAACAAATAGGTGATGAGAACTAGAAGGCAAGGTGTATGTAACCACTACTCCTTGCCCTGGAAATTTCTCTGAAAATTGCAGGGTGGAGTACACTTTTTTGCTCTAGAAGCAAATTTTTCGTGGTACCAACATAGATAACTTTTTTCAGAGATTTTCTCACGATTTGTTTCATGACGAAAATGACTTCTTGAATGTCGTAGAAATGCAACTTACTTGTGAAGCAATTTTATCTCTTTAAGCAGTTCAGAGTAACACTAGATGATGCACAAGAATCAGAAACTACGCTTACCTGAGAAGATGATTTTATCCGCTATTTCTACAGCCTTTTGTGTGGTTAGAAGAGTGATTGATGCTAAAATAGATTGCACATTTGCAGGTAGTTGCTGCAGAAATAATTCCAAAACAAAAGTATCCATCACGTTATGATTTTCTGCACACTGCTGCATTACACATAAGAGTTTAGATGGCTTTCGATCCCCTAGTTGCACACTGGCAAGTAAGTAACATATTTCCTGCGATTTACTTTGACCACAGCGAGAAATGACTTCATTCTTCATTTTCCCATATGGATCCATTTAGTCAGGAGAAATGATGATATCTCTCACGGTCATAGTGATGTCGGGAGGTAAATGTGCGACACAGCGGTTATACTTGGTTCTGTTATAGCCTTTGGAACCGCTAATTCAAAAGTGGATTCCACCATCGTGAACCATAGAGATGGATCAGAAGGAATGAAAGGAGGTATTTTCACTGCTGATATTTCCTCCATTGTTGATGTTCCGTTTTCGTATTTTGTCCAAATTCCAAGAAACGATCAAAAAATGTGCGTTGTCCAATGTCGGTCACCGATGTAGGAGTTCCATGGAGAGGCAAGACACAAGTATAAAATATATAAACTTTATTTAACACATCAATAATAACATTCCAATGAAAAGGTGAATTCTTGCTTTATGCACACCGCTCTCTCCTCACCATCTGCTGCACATCCGAGGCGGGCATGCGCAGAACTCGCAAAACTTCGTACGGTGTTTCCATAGCAACACCATAATCTATACAATACACTAATGTGCAGAATATAAATTTCATATTTTCTACTTTAATTTAATTCATTCAACTGTAATCTCACTTTATACCAAATCTTAAGGTATTTTGAAATAATGTGAAAAAACATTAACTCTTAAAAAAAAAAAAAAAAAATGGCCTATTTTATCTTTAGTATTAACACATCTTATCTGGTAAACCTGGGTGCTTAAAAATCTGAAAATAGTTTTATGTTCAAATCTAGCACTTTTTTGCCATTCTGTGTGGGAAAACTTTAAATGTCTGTTTCCCTTTTCAGATTGTTTCCACCAAATATTATCACACTGTGTTATATTTAAAGAAATTAAATAATGAAGAATCTGCATAAATGTGTGTATGCTTCTCGCATTGTGATAAAACAACAGTACCTACAGCCATCAAATTTTGAATAACGCACATCTCCACCCGAATATGGACATCTGGAAGCACTAGTTTAAAATTTGGAATTTGTTTTATTATCTATTTCATATTTTGTAACACTTCAACTAATTTTTCAGTAACAAACTCAACGATTTCAAAGTGAGCAATGGCAACTTTGTATGGAAAAAAAAAAAAAAAAAATTATCTCCAGCATGTGAGACTGTGTATCAGAAATTCTAAAGATATGCTCATTTTAAAATTATTTTGCAATATTGCTGTTGCATTGAATTTTATGCTTTTTACCAGTTTCAGGATGGAAGTTCCATATACGCATTCTCTAAGAACGTTTACAGCCAGGCATCCCATCCACGCATCACTAGAGATTGCATTCAGAGGATGAGTGATGCGTATACGCATTTTAACCTGGAACGTTTTTCTGAAGGCCAATAGATGGCATCCTATGTCCATTACTTTTGAAATGAGCACAGTTTTAGGTTCCTGACCTTGAGTTTGATATATTCTGCACGACTTTGGTATTTTACTCATCAACTGTTGCAAGGTGGCAGGGAAAGCATAAGCAGAGGTGGGCTCTTTAAATTGCGGGGTGCTAATATAAAGATTCGTGTGTTTGATTTATATACAATTCCTTTTTTTATTCTATTTTTTCCCTCTACTATGTACAGTCTTTTAAGTTTACTATGTGGAGTTCTGTTACGTTTTGCATTGCCTTCAGATATATTTCCATTTCTTCTCTTTTTAATTCGGAAAGCCTCACCTCCAGTCTATTATGGCAGAAAGGCGCTATTTATCAGGGGAGGAATACACTCGTATGGTTAATGAACCATTTAATAATGCAGATGAGAGTGATGATTCATTTTCTAAAGAGTTAAAAAGTGATACTTTTTCTAAGAGTTAGAAAGTGATACTTCTCTGTGTTTCGAAATTTACCACAGTCTTCATTTTAAATTTTGTTATTTCTTACTGTATATAGTCTTTATTGTGCTGCTTTATTAATTTTAAACTTTACTGATGCATTATATCAATTAAAACTTTGGAATAATTTGAATAGCGCTTCCAAAAAGTATTTTACAAGATATCTTCTTGTAAAATAAAGGAAAAAAACATTATTAAGTGCTAATTTTATCACATATAAGAGCTCAAGTAATAATCTAAAATGATACCAAAAATTACGATGCTAGAAGTAAAACTATTTTTTCTTGATTTTTTTTATAAAATTAGGCTTAGCGATGCAAAACCTCCATCCTGTACGTTGACTGCCTTTAATTTCCTTCTGTCCCGCACAAGCGTCTTAAACAAAGGTGCGCCGTAGCGAAAGGGTTAAGTGAGAAAGAACATGATATTTAATAAATAAAGGTAACATACAAAATGTTAAAAAAAAATGCCCCTTTGGGCATAATGTTTTTTATATACAGTCAAAAGTCTTTAATCCAGACTCGTCGGGACTTCGGCGATTCCGGATTATAGATCATCAATTTAAATCTGGTACGACAGCATGCGGAAATTATAAAATTAAAACTATGAAACTGTAATTTATGAAATAAAGAGCAATTATGATCTAAAGGGTATCAAAATAAAAAAAAATTAATATTTATTTGTTTACTTTATTAAACATTTCTTTCAACACGCACATGCGTAAAGCATACATTACGCATAGTCGAAATTAGAAAATTGCAACCAGAAAACTATTTGATGTGTATCCGTGATATTTATAATTACGAGGAATTTGATTTAAATCATATAAAAGACGGAGTACATCGAGATGAAATACTACATTTAGTACGGAATTATAAGCCAAATAAAATAAAAACATCTGCCCTGAAGATGAGGATAGTGCTGACAAATCAACTTCCAGTTCATTGAGCACCGCGATGTCCCCCCCCCCCCCGCAGAGCAGCGTGAAATTCATAAACATATTTCGGAATGGTTAGAGAAACAAAAGATATGCCTTTATCCATTTTTCTGCAGCAATTCCACTTTTTATTTGATGGACATTGAAACAAGCTTTTGCTTTGTAGATCCTTTGGCAGCTCCAGAATCGGAAATTCTTTTTGACATAATTGAAAGTTCAAGCTTACTTTTATAAAATTTCTCTAACATTCTGAAAAAAATATTAAGCCAGGTCCAATTAGAAAATTAAGGAACAACGCAATCTGCAACATCTGAAATAGATAGTTAGATAATTTTAGCTTAGCTTATACCGTTATACATTAAACGCATTATACATTAAACGTGCATGTGTAAACGTATTACGTTCATGCGTAAATGCAAACATGTGTAAAGGTATTATGCGCATGCATAATGCGTTTATGCATGCGCAGAAAGTTTGTAGCTTTGAGTTCCGGGTTATAGATCATTCCGGATTAAAGACTTTTGTCTGTATATATTTTAGTATAATTTACTACTGACTATACTGTAAAATGATGGAGTGGGCAAATTTGTGTGTTCCTTATAGTCCTGAAACTCTATACGGCAAATGTAATTAAATTCATATTCACAAATGTCTTACATACCAGGATATGCATTATTGCCACTTTATCTTTCACTTTCTTTAATTTCAATTTCTGGGGTAAAATATAAATGAGTTTCAGAATTTTTACAACATAATGCTATGTACACTAGACAGACATCTTATATTGCTCCTTCAGTCAGATTTAGTGCTGAATTTAATATCTCTCACATAACTCTTCAAATGCTTCATTATTAGAACTTTGTTACCATTTTAAGTTTTGTGAATATGCATAATACTGTAGATTAGTGTATTTAAATACACTCATGTCCATAAATTAAGGATAATTCGGAGTCACGCGGAAATCGAACTCTAAAATAAATATATCACCTGTAAACTCACTACACACATCTTCAAGAATCATATGCAAATTTCAGGAAGTAACCAGATGACACCAATGGTACACCACATGGATGAGAGTGATATATAAGGAATACAGGCAAAGAAGTAAAATTGTTCACAGGTGCTTTATAAGCATTTCAGTGCAATAACTGAATAGTTATGACACAAAGGACGCATATGGATGATTTTTTACGTGGTAGAATTATCGGCTGTCTGAAATGTGGGCGTACCCAACTGGAAGTATCAGACGAACTTGGAATTGCCCAGAGTGTCATCTCCAGGCTTTGGCAACGATTCCAAGATGATGGTAATGTGAGTAGACGTTACAGCACAGATCGCCCCAGAGTTATAACACCGAATGAGGACCGGTATTTGGCAGTTACAGACAAAAGAAACAGGCGGAGCACAGCCTCAGACCTGTCTCGTCAGCTCAATTCAGCCACTGGTACAACAATTTCAAGGCAGACCGTGTACAGACGCTTAGGGCAGACTGGTCTATATGCTCATAGACCTGTCAGATGCATTCCACTTACTGCAACTCACTGTTGCTTGCGGTTAGCCTGGAGTAGAGAGCATGCATTGTGGACACCGCAACAATGGGCTTGTGTGATGTTTTCTGATGAGTCCAGATTTAGCTTGAGTCCGAGTCTCGCATTTTACAGGTGGAGAGCTCCAGGTACCTGTTACCACCAAGAAAACATCATTGAATGACACCATTACGGTGGTGCAGGAGTGCTCGTTTGGGGTGGAATTATTCTGGGTTCCAGAACTGACTTGCATGTTCAAATTGGAACCATGACAAGCCAAATTTATCGGGACGTCATTCTGGAACAACATGTATGTTTGTTTCGAGGCGCCATGGGCGCACAATTTGTGTTTATGGATGACCTCCCGTCCTCACTGTACAAACATCATAAGCGAATGCCTTCAATCAGAGGATATCACACGTATGGACTGGCCAGCATTCTCACCAGACTTGAATCCAGTAGAGCACGTGTGGGACATGCTTGGCCGACGAGTTGCAGCGCGTCAACCTCCTCCTACATGTCTACCGGAACTTTGAAGAGAATTGCTTTTTGAGTGGTGTAATATCCCCCAAGATCAGATCAATAATTTGATACTCAGCATGCCTAGGCGTTATACGGACTGTATTGCATCGTCTGGGAGACATACAATGTATTAACAATCATACCAACTATGTAATACTGGTTTTTTGTAAATAGGTTTTTTTTGTAATTTGCTCCAATGAGAAAAAAATCGCTAATTTTTTTAATAATATCAAACATATAGCATCTTTTTTTGCTCTTTACCTTTTGTTTAATAAGCTTTATGAATAAGTATTTTTTTTTTTTTTTTTTTGCTTCTAACTCTTCCTTTGCCTGATTTTGCATTATCCTTAATTTATGGACATGAGTGTATATGGAAAGACCATAAGAAGAAAACATGAACACAAAAAATTATTCCAGTCTTGAAAGTTAGAATATGCATATAAGTTAAGAAATAATTTAATAAAATGCATAATAAATTAATGCACATAACCAAAGAAAAGTTAATATATCAAGAAAATCTCAGCAGTATGCATGATTGGTTATTTTATATAACCAAGTACTAGAGGGCTAAAAGGGACTTTCTGGAGAGAAACTATGCTAACTGGCTATGCTTTCATTAATCAAACCTAACATGCAGCTATCAATAATTTACAACTTTAATCATTCAGCTCTAAATAGGCATATAGAATGTTGATCAGTGAAAAAAATAAGTATACATAATATATTACAACACAGATCAAACCTTATCAATAAGGCTGCTGGATCATAATCAGGCCCCAAGTAATTTTTCTAACCATGATCTTCATCATTTTTTCCTGGTTAGTCTCTTACAGTGTTTACTCTATTTTTTCCCCAATACACAGGATTCATCTGATTTTACAATAAATTTTCTTACACATACATTAAAAGCAGTGTAAAACAACAATTTTCATTCAATATTGAAACAGTTTCAGATTAAAAAATAAATGGTATTTTCCTCCTAGTTAACAAATAAATAATAATTCATTCTTAAAAGTGCAGTGACTGGAAAAAAATTATCCTGACATAAATTTGTCTTGGTTAATTCAAAGCAGTTAAATTTTTATATTAGTCAATAATGGGTAGGTGGGTACGTTCATTATAAGGAGGACGAAAGAGATGGATAAGAAACAGAAGAAATCAGGACTTCTCTAAATTATCTGGACCTCTCTAAATATAGGCAATAAATACATAACAGATGCTCTCCATCTGATGAACAAATTATGTTCCAAACAAACGATCATACCATAAATTTGTCCACAAAATGTTGTTAACTTTGCTATGGATATCTCCTAATGATACGCATGAGATGCGAGCTATAAATACTATCAAATAAACAATTAGAAATACTAAAACAAATAGATAATATGTTTTAAAATTTAAATAAATACAGTACATTATAAATAAATAAAATTACTCTATTTAAATATGTTAAATAGAATAATTAAGTTAATTTACATACTGTAAGTTATTTACTACACGCTACATAACTTGAGCTACAAATTAGTGATGCTGATTGCCGTGCCGAAGGAAGCAGGTTTGAATCACGAAGATGTAAAAATATAGTGTCTGTATGATATGGGGGCACTCTAAATACGTGGCGAGCCAAAAGTCCTTTTGAGAGGTTGATGGTAGAGGAAGAGCCTTGGACCCGCCTCCCTCCCAAGTGCTCTCCATCAAATTGGGGAAGGAACTGAGAAGAAAAAGAGAAAAGAAGTCATACTGTCACTTTTATGGTGCTTAAGGCTCTTGCCAATGATAGACGCAATCTTCCACTCCTTGCCACAATGAATTTTGTGGGCTTGAGCTGATGTTACTGTTAAACAACTGAGATAAGTCACAACAATACGTAACTTGGATTGTTGTCTCTGGGGCTTTATGGATGGGGTGCGGATGAGTTAATGTCTGACTCGCCCTCTGAAGATTCATTGATAAGTAAAGGTGAGGCTATATAAGAAGTGGAAGGATAGGCCCAAAATGACAATTTTTAAAGTGTTTTTTTTTTAAGAAAATAAGTGTCTAAACTTGTCTGAACATGTTTTCTTTTTCTTTCATAATAAGGCAACAGCACAATAGCAAACCTCTCGGAATTATGGTTCTTGGTTTTCCAAGAAAGTAAGATATTTTCCAAACTTGGAAAATGCTGTAGAATTGCTATTAATAACATAAAAGGCATGACTTGTGCTATAAACAAACCACTACTTGTGACATTGTAAATTAAGCAATAAAGTCAGTTAAATTTAAACATGGATACAGCTATACGCTGACTCAGTATTTTACCGCTGCATCGTTCGCTTCATTCCTTTGCCCATTGTCTAAAGATGTAAATTCCAAAGAACCTTATGAAGATTAGGTGCATATTGCATCCCTGATAATGGATGAGGAAGAATCTATGTATCAAGAATTAGTTGTAAAGCAATAAACTATGTCTTGTCTTTGGGCACATCTGTCTTATAAACGTCACTTAATGTTAAGACACAATAACACGCCGAACAAATACTAATTCAGAAGTCAAACAACAAAAATCAGCGTTATATTTCCAAATTTTCACAGGACTAGTTTCAATGGTTTTACCGAACCACCATAGTTAGCTGCAAATGCAGCATCATTTGCGCTTTTGCAGCTGACGATGGTGATTTGGTAAAACCATCAAAACTAGTCCTGTGAAAATTTGAAAATATAACGCTTATTTTTGTTGTTTGACTTCTGAATCACTTCATGTATCTATGGCCACATCTATCTGAAAGTCTCTCCTGCCTATGCATCATTCAAATTATGCAGTAGAGTTATGATGATATTTACAGAATTATTATATTTCTTTAAAACTGTTATAGCTTATTAATTTTTACTTAATTGTATACTAAAACAAAAAACTTAGGCAATGATAAAATATTTTACATTATACAAATATATATATGTAATAATCAATAAATCAGTATAAAATTTTCTTACCCATAAACGATAAAATCTCTGCAGTTGTTCCCTTTCTAGACCAGGTAACATAATGAAATCCCACTCATAGGTAGAAAACTGTTTTCTCATAAGATTAAAATACTCAAGTAATGTAATAGATCTACCTACAACATATCTCCACATTAATACTTAGAATGAAATTTTTATATTACTACAAATAAATCAAAATAATTAAGCTTCAGTACTTAACCCTTCAACCAACAAGGCCTATTTATCACCTAGAAGATTGTTTTATAAGCATCTTTAAATAAGTGTGTATGTGAGTGTGTGTATACATATTATATTTAAATATGTCCACGAAATGAAAGCAGTATTTTGAAAGATAAAGATTCAAGGTATAAAATATAAGGAATCTTTTTGTATTATAATCAAAAAAATACCTTATTCTCCAGACAGTCTGGGGGAATTTTTAGTTTCGCAGGCCACACCCTTTGCTGGTTGGAGACTTAATTGAATTTTAATTAATTTAACTGAAATAATGTAAATATTCAAACAGACATCTTAGCATATTTATGCAAAAACCTAAAAGTAATTTAACACCAATTTTTTGCATACACAAAACATTAATGCACAAAATTAATCAATATTTAAATTTATAAAAAAGGCAATTATATTTGATACATTTAACTTTAAAAAATGTAATTCAGTTTCAGTATAAATTGTAATTGTTTTGTGTCTAGATATACAGTTAAAAGTCGTTTATCCGGATTATAGATCATCAGTTTAAATCTCGTAAGATGGCATGCAGAAATTCTAAAATTAAAAATATGAAACTGTAATTTATGAAATAAAGAACAATTATGATCTAAAGGGTATCAAAATTTACAAAAAAAAAAAAGCTTAATATTTATTTGTTTACTTTATTAAACATTTCTCTCAATGTAAGTTGTTTAAGTTGCTTCATTTTATGTGATAATACTTTCTCTTTAATTCTATAAAAAG
This sequence comes from Stegodyphus dumicola, assembly GCF_044657685.1. Lineage (NCBI taxonomy): Eukaryota > Metazoa > Arthropoda > Arachnida > Araneae > Eresidae > Stegodyphus > Stegodyphus dumicola. The sequence continues at coordinate 220,643,165 of NC_140773.1, read as the reverse complement.
ACATAATTTCTTGTTCAGTTACAAAGTTCCGCTGTTCAAGTCCCGTTAATTGCTGTGCCGAGAATACCGACTAACTTGTCAATCGAAATTTTTTCGTCTTCACTAACCTCTCTGTCACATTCTTCATGTCTTTATCCATTTTTTGCAGCAATTCCACTTTTTGTTTGTTGGACATCGAAACATACTTTCGTTTTGTAGATCCTTTAGAAGTTCCAGCATCGGAAATTCTATTTGACATAATCGAAAGTTCAAGTTCACTTTTATAAAATTGCTCTTACAGTCTGCAAAAAATAATAAGCGGGATCCAAATCGAAGATTAAGGAACAACGCAATCATTAACATTAACTGAAATAGATAATTAGATAATTTTAGCTTACACCGTCCGTTATACATTAAACACGCAGGCGAAAACGTATTCTGCACTTGCGCACACGCATATGCGCAGTAGTCAAGGTCTTACGCGCAGGCGTAAAATGCTTGTGCGCATGTGCCAGAAAGTTTTTAGCTTTGAGGTCCGGATTATGGGTGTCCGAATTAATGACTTTTGACTGTATAATGAGTGGGCAAGATTATCAGTACATTTGATATTTTTCAAAAATGTAAAATAAAGTTAAAATATTTTTGTGTATTAGAAGCTAATAAAACATACCTTTTCTTGGGTAAATTAATTCCTAAATCTTCAAATATATTCAAAATAATGTAGAATCTCCTAACTATACTGCGTTAATTTACATTTTTCTGTTTACTTACACCAATTATATTGATAGAACTTCTCAAAATTCTGCTTAAAAAAAATTCATTATATATATATATATATATATATATATTTTTTTTTTTTTTTAACTGGGAGGGTTTATATTTTAACTTCATCCAAAAAGCCTCTTTTAAAGTTTAATATGTTTACTAGCAGAGATTATCTGTAGAGATGTTTCAAAGGCAAGAATGAAACATTCTATATGATATTGGATAAATATGCATTTACACTAGCATAGGAACTAATTCAGAAGTCAAATAACAAAAATCAGCGTTATATTTTCAAAATTTTCACAGGACTAGTTTCAATGGTTTTACTGAACCACTATCCTCAGCTGCAAAACCGAGCTGAGGATGGTGGTTCGGTAAAAACATCGAAACTAGTCCTGTGAAAATTTTGAAAATATAACCCTGACTTTTGTTGTTTGACTTCTGAATAAGTATTTATTCGGCGTTTTATTGTGTCTTAGCATAGGAACGTTATATATCTTCTGCATATTTGAAAAATGAAAAAACTTAATAATGCAATTCTATAAAAATATTTAATATCATTAATTAGTTACATGGTGAACTCAATTTACTTTTGAATCGGATTCAAAATTAAAATAATAATATGCTTAAGAAATGCATCTGATACTTTTAAATAGCCTAGCTTGTTCTTCTGTAACAGATGGATTAAATTTGAAATATACTTTTTTTTTTATATTGATCCTTTACATATTAGTAAATATATATCGGAAATTGTATTTGACATAATCGAAAGTTCAAGTTTACTTTTATAAAATTGCTGTAACAGTCTGCAAAAAATAATAAGCCGGATCCAACTCGAAGATTAAGGAACAACGCAATCATCAACATGAACTGAAATAGATAATTTTAGCTTATACCGTCCGTTATACATAAAACACGCATGCAAAAACGTATTCTGCGCTTGCGCACATGCATATGCGCAGTCGTAAAGGTCTTACGCATACGCGTAAACGCCTATGCACTTGTGTCAACGTGGCGCATGCGTAGAAAGTTTTTAGCTTTGAGGTCCGGATTATGGGTGTTCGAATTAACGACTTTTGACTGTATATATAAATATATTTTTCAATATACAAATTACCTTTGTACTCCATTTTCATCACATCAATCCCAATATTGAAATTTAGCTCAGATGCCAAAACACAGTAATCTCCATTGTGAGATATACTGAAATAAAAGTCTTCTCCATTTTTTTTTATTAGGTATGGCTTTCCAGATTCCGTTCTAGCAAAAACTACTTTGTCATACTGAATATCCAATGCCTCACTTGCTGCTTTCCTCATAAGTAAACGACCAACCTTTCAGAGAAAATAAATAAATAAAAATAAAACATTATGATGTTTTAAATACAGTGTAACCTTACTTCACAAACTTAATTTATTCCTGTTCTTCACTCTAAATATTCATAAACCAAAACTATTTTCTCCATAGCAATTAATGTAAAATGGATTAATCCATTCCTGGACCACAAATTTTTGCTTATTTAAACTTAACAGCAGAACATAAATTCATAATATAAAACTAATAAAAATCATAATCTATGACAATACAAAATCTATGACAAAAAAATATAAACTTTATTTAACTTTACTAATAGAATATAAAGCATATAAAATATGCTGAAAAGTTAATTTTATTGTACCTGTAATAAGGAAAATGAATAGCATAAATGATGAGGAAGAGAAATGGAAGAGATTTAATTGTTTGGATTAGATGTTCCCTTTTTGAAACACTACATAAGTATCTTTCTGAAAACATGCATAACTATCTATGTACCTGTCTTTATCTTTTATCCCCTTTTGATTCTGCTTGAGAATCACTGGGCCTCTGTTTCTTACAAAACCTGCCTATTGTGACTCATCTTTGTTTCTAAAATGAGACATGGTTCATGGACACCAAAATGAGAAAAAAATTTTATACAGTTCCACCTAAAAACAATAGAGGGCCCCTTACAATTTTTTTGTTTCAGCCCTTAGCATCCTTAGCCTTTATTTTTAAGTAGTCCCAGGTAGCATCAGGAACTGCATAGAAACAAAGCTGCAGAAATGACAACTGAAAGAAAGAGCATAACTCTCAGCAGGTTGGTTTGATTTGTTTTATGTGAGTGTGGAAAAGGCTTGAAGACTATCTGCCTAAGGGGAGGAATGGGCTAATCTTTAGAATATGGTAACAGGTAGCTTGGCGACATTTCCATAAGGCGATAAAGGTTACTAGCTAGGACTTTAGCAATAATCTGAGAAGTACACAGTTCGAATCCCAGATTATTTTGTCTCAGAGAAATGAGAGATCATGAGACATGTAATGTGACATTTTCCGGAAAATTCCGATCGTGATTTTAGCTAATAAGCACTTAGAAAGAATTTCGCTGTTCAAGTGCAGAATCGCCCACTTATTTGTTTGGCGCTTTTTACAAGAGTAAGAAGAATTGGATTTTTGTCAATTTTCTTTGACTTTTTAAGAGAAAATAGATTGATGTGTATATGGATAAAGTCAAGAGTGTGCCCAATGCCATTTTTGTGCAATTCTGGGATGTTATTTTAAGTGAAAATAGGTCAGCGTGTACATGAATACCGTGTATGTGCAATTCTTAAAAACGCGGCAAGCAGTTTGCGATTCTGCACTTTCTCCCAATTTCACACCTAATTTTCGTCATGATTAAGCATTTTTGTTCCATAAAAGTTCTAGTATAAGCATAATTCAACTAGCAGATTGTTAGAAAAAATGTTGAGTTAAAAGAAAAACATTCCTTTACTTCGTGAAAACAAAATGGCATCCAATAAATTCTTTTACTTCAAACTAATTTAGCTTTAAATGATAGGTTAAAAAAACTAATTTTTACACTTTATTATTTTTTTTATATTTAAATTTACACGTCTTAAATTTCTAATCATTAACAAAGGTAAGTATAAATAATGTAGACGGCCAATATACAAAGCAAACTAAGAAGTCGAAGAATTGCACAAACTCGGTGTCCAAGTACACATCGACCTATTTTCACTTAAAAAAACATGAGAGAATTGCAGAAACTCAGCATTGCACTCTGCCTTGACTTTGTCCATGTACATATCTATTTTCACTTGAAAAAAAATCAGGAAGCTAAACCAAGTTAAAACTATCATTGTAACCAAAAATGGGGTTTCCTCACCAAAACTAAACAAAATTTGTCGCCAATCGCAGGAGCACCCAATTTTACACTAGATGCATAATATTATCTTAAAGAAATGACATACATAAATTATCCTATAACAGACTGAAAACTAAAACTTTATTGCAAGAATTACCGTTAAATACTTATCGAAGTTCATCAAATCTTATTAGTTAGCATGATATATTACGCAACATCAAACTGGCAATGAGAATCAGCTTAAGTAGTATGTAAGCATTATATATTATTAGTTAGTGAGAAAGCTCAAAACAGAAGCTTATGAATTATAGACAGAAAAATGTATACCACTGATGATTTACAATCTTCTGCAAAAACAAACTTATAACATCTTTCTTTTTCTTCCTTCTGTACACACTGCATAGCCAATCTCCACTGATCTCGAGTTGGTATCCACTCTCGCACATTAAAAGCCCAACGTACGCTAGCACTCGGAAAATTCGACATACTTCCTCTTCTATATTATGAACAACCCAAATCAAAAAGCACTGATAATAATGATAGCATGGATTACTTGCTCAGCATATTATTTTTATAATTTTACATGATAATGAAAGATTGAACTTTCAAAATTATGGACGAATTAAAATTTTACTCAGCATTCTAACTCATAATCAGATGTTACATGAAAACCATCATTCCCAAAAAATCTTCATGACTAAAAATGAGTAAAGGAAGTAGACAGACAATGTAAACAGATATCTTGTTAAGTCTTTCTGCCGGTGGAGAATTTCTAGTCCGAAGAATAAATAATAATAAATAAACAACGTCTGACAACCTCTCAAAGCTATTATATATTTCTCAGAACCCTACACTGAAAGATTTAAAAAGGTGAATTCTTTACATAAAACTTTAATTTTTATTTTTTCATGTTAGAAATAGCTTTTAAGTTGTCAATGTTAATAATGTTACACGGTAATGAAAAAATCACATGTGATGAAGCATTATTGACGCTGGGTGTGAAGGCAAGGTGAAGGGCTGCTACTGTGTTCCCGGCACGAATTTCCTTTCTGTATACGGAATAAGTTATATTTTTATTCTTAATCCTATTTCATGTTGCTTCATTAAAATACAGGAGTCAGACCAACTAACGCTTCTCATCATATCCATCAGTTTTCAATCACATAATAATGCTAGCCATAAATTGGGCAATCCTGGAAACCCTCCTTCTGACAAGGACAAAATTCATTTATTCGTATCTTAAAAATTAAATATTTCGAAACAGTTACAACACTAAGCTGCAATGAAAATTTCACACGTATGCTTTTGCACAATGAGAGTGCTCGAAAACATCTCTGAAAAAAACTTAATTATCCTATTTAACATTTCGTATATTGCAAGAGCAAAGTGCAGAAATCCCAATAGAGAAAATGTATCAACCAAAAATACCGAAATTTACATTTTCTAAAGAATTAAATCCTCCTTTTCCCTGTATTTTGAAAATTTCTAGAACTCTTTACTAGCATTGATGTTTTACACCATCAGAAAGAAAAATTATAACAGTTAAACTCTAGGTAAAAGTTCAGCATATTTTGCATAAACTCTTCTGATATAAAACCATATTTACTCATTCATTGTTTGGAATTTATATTTATTACCTTAGTATTGATTTATTTTTTCTGTTGGCAACAAGAGTTTTGATATTCGTAACCGATTTTGTGAAAGTTCCTGCTTTGTTGACTGTTGGATTGTTGTACGTAGTGGTTTAGCCATTTTGAATATCTAAAAGTGACATAATGTCTGATAAATTGGATATGTCTCTAGATGATATAATTAAACAAAGTAAAGGCCAATTCAGATTAAGAGGGCGAGGAGGAGGAAGGGGCCGAGGATCAAGAGGCCGAACGCGTGGTAGTTTTGCCGGCAATCCAATACGACCTAGAACAAACAGAGGCCGTTCTCGACCTCTGCCGTATTCAAGAGTAAGTAAAAATGTATAATAACTTAAGTAGTCTTTGCATTTTGTAAACTAGTATTGTTTGTTTCTATTGTGAAAAATTTCTATGTTATTACCGGAAATGCGTAAATTGAGTATAGTATGTGAGATAGAAAATTGTTTGATATTTAATTTGCGCCTACATATCAGAAATTCACTTCTAAATTTTTATATTTTAAAGACTTTTTGTATGCGTCTGCGTTTATTCATCATTCACCGCTAAAATTTTGAAATTCCTGTATATGTATATATTATAACATAAGTCTGAAATGTTTATTGAGAAATAGACAGAATAGTAGCCTTGATCTTGTGCTTGAATTTTATTTAAGACGTAATTTGTCGTAGTGGTATAGAAATTGCTTTAAGCATCATGAGTCTCTGATTATTCATGATTTTCAGCAAGAAGTGAACCATCCGCATCATATTCAATGCACTTTCACGTGTTTGGTACTTTAATCCATAGAATGCACTTCTTGTAGAGCATTATGAATAGATCTTCTTAAATATGAGAAAATTTTAAGTATTCATTTGTACCATTGAATAAATTAAATCATGAAAAGATTTTCTGCCCCGTCTTGTTGTGATATATTTAACTTATTTGTTAATATATTTTTTGCTCGTTATCACAAATGTTAGTTAAATTAAAGGCCGAGTATATTGTATTCTTTTTGTAATTGTATCATTGCAGTTAATGCTTATTAATCATGGTTTACAACAGTGATATTTTATAACCAGATTGTTTATAGTGATTTAACACAATGGTTATACAGTAGTATAGAAGACTCAGGTCTTGTGAAATGTGAATAATCCTTTCACATAAATAAAACTGGGTACCCTTTGATTAGCAGGGTTCTGTTTCATGCAAAAAATAATTTCTTGCGTTAGTGTTACAGCAATTATTTTTGGCAGCACTGGCATCAACAATATTTTGGCAATTTTTACAGTCCTCAAAATGGAATAGTACCCAATATTTACTTTTTAAAAAAGTAAAAGAATACCTTTTCAAAATTGGCAATCAGAATACAAATACTAAAGATATAATGGTCACTTATATTTTTATTGTATTTATCATGGATATAAAAATCAGGGAAGTGCAGAATCGCCCACAGCTTGGCGCATTTTTAAGAATTACACATACTCGGTATCCATGTACACATCGACCTATCTTCACTTAAAAAGTCAAAGAAAATTGACAAAAATCTAATTCTTCTTACTCTTGTAAAAAGCACCAAACAAATAAGTGGGCGATTCTGCACTTTAGCCTAAAAATCTGCAGCATACTTGATGATAAGGATCTTCCATACAATTTCTTCAGGAACGAGAAATTCTTCAATCTGAAAGAAAGTGCATGAATTGCACAAAATTGGTATCCATGTACACATTAACCTGTTTTCACTTAAAAAAAAAAAAAAAAAAAAAACCAGAGAATTTCACAAATTCAGCATTCTGCACTCCCTTAACTTTGTCCATGTATACATTGATGTATTTTCACTTAAAAAGTCAAAGGAAATTGACAAAAATCCAGTTCTTCTTCTGCACTTCACCCAACAAAACTAGAGATGAAGATATAATGCATGCAGAATTTAAAAAAAATAATAATAATATTCTTAAAACTAGCTTGAAGAATCAATTTCTTAATGGCAGTTTGTTTCATTTATGCATGGTGCGTAGAATTAACATCCATTGAATTTTACAGTATCAACTTAATTGAAATCATTACGCTGTGTTCGTTGGAACAGTTTTAGAAACGTTCGTGTCCATGCATTAATTTCTAGACCATCAGTTATAGTAAGCAGCACTTAAAATATTTTATTTATATATAGAAAGTTTGTTTTCCTGTTGAAAAAACAACGTTGGTCGTATCCTTTCACCCGGAAGGTGTGTGGCAGTATTTGCGAAGAAACCAAAGAATGTTTTTAGTTGCTATGCCTAACCGCTCTGCCAGAACTTTGCGGAAAACGTACAAGATTCACTCCGCAGTGCCACTGCTTTTTCACCAGCGTGTGTAGTTATGCGATGTATTAGAGAGAAAATAAGTGCAAGTTTTGCTGTTTGAAAACTATTCACTTCCACAAAAAAAGAAAATACAAAATTTAACGTTTAGAGTAAAAGTATAATAAAAAAGATCCCGGTTGATCTTTACATTACGGTAACTTGGCGATTTTTTGGCGAAAATTTGGCGACCAACTCCCCTACAGCAACCCTCTATTTTTTTTTCCCCCGCCACCATTTTGTCTTCACGAAGTAAAGACATGTTTCTTTTCTTCTTATCTACTGAACACTTCTTCCAACAATCTACTAGCCAAATTACACTTATGCTAGAAATTTTATCAAACAAAACTGCTTAATCATGACAAATATTCACTGCAAAATTCGGAAAAAGTGCACAATACCATACACCTTATGCGTTTTTCAAAATAAAACATACACATAAACCATGTACACGCCGACTTATTTTTACTTAAAAAAACATCCCAGAATTGCACAAAAATGGCATTGCGCACACTCTTCACTATATCCATGTACACTGCTTTTTTCTCATAAATTCGAAAAATTTCACGAAAATACATGACAATTTTCTCAAGCTTTAAACCCGGTAAAAAGAACATATATGAAATTACCTGATCGCGAAAAAGTATTTACCGTTTACAAATATGAACATTTCCACATATAAAATAAATAAAATATCCAAAAACTTTTACCTCTAAATCATCTATTACATTATACACATCACCAACGAATTCATACATGAAGCATTACAAATATTTATTATCAAATATTTAAATTATTTCCATGCACATTTATTTCAACTTAAACATACACCAAATTTCCTACAAGTATAAAATTCACAAAATAACTATCATTTCATTAAAATATAATTAAATTCAGAAACACCACTTAAAATATACATGAGCACATACATTCAATTAATAAAAATTACCTTACAATCCTAATTACTTTAAACTAAATCATTGCTAATAACAATTTTCCCAATAATACCAAATTCCTTTCCACCTTACATTTCCAACAATGCATAAAAATAATTAAAAATACTAACTTACCTAATCTCCTTCAGAATCTTCATTACGTGACGGATACACTTTTCTTCATTCTCTTTCAGAATCTTTAAAATCATACTTATCTTTCAAAGCAAGATACCAGGTAAAATAAATAACATAATAAAACATGTTTATTTCTCTCTCACACAACCTTAAAAAACATTTCTTACTATCCTTTTCAATACCACTAAATACCCATTTCGAATTCACTTTACTTACGGCCATGGGATCCAAAAATTCACAAACACTATTTCACACAACACAGAATAAAGCCAAATACAAAATTTCCAGATTTTTTCCCGATTTCCCCCCCTTTTCCGATTAAAGAACCGTAATTCGTCCATTAATATCACATGGCATATCCCATGATCTCTCATTTCCCCCACACAAAATAATGCGTAATCGGAACTCAGTATTGCTCACATTATTACCAAAGTCCCAGGTAGTAACCTTTATCGCCTCCAAAATGTCGCCAAACTACCAGTTACCGTAATGTAAAGATCAACCAAGATCCCCAAAAATGGAGTTTAGATCAGTTTATTTTTAGACCATAAAGTGTAATATCAGGTTTCACTGTTATACCTTGTAAAGTCAGTTTACCTATTAAAAAAATATTTCTTCTTAATTGGTTGGATGCAATAAGCAAGTTTTTCATATCAAGTCGTACCCAACATTGAGCATCTTTTAGAGAATAGCCGAAATCCTCTTAATCTGATATAATATCGTACTGAGGTGTCTGATTCTGATGATGACAAAAAATAATCATCCATTTCACTGTCATCACTGTCAGGCATATTCGGGGGGGGGAAGTAAATGAAAACGGAAGACACAGAATAAAAAGAATGTTTTACTGAAACAGATACACAAGCAATAACTTCACAGTCATTAATCATCACTGTCAGACATATTCATAAAAGAAGCACCTACTAGAAACAGTAAACGAAAGTAGAAGACGCTGAATAAAAAGAACATGTTATACTCAAACAAAAACACGAGCAGTAACCAGGCAGTCATTACTTTCACCGCTTCAGAAACATCTCCCTTTTCTGCATACTCTGTCAAGGTCATTGTGGTATTGCATTCCAAAGCTTTGTGAATAATTTTACTGGTAGCAACGCAAAACAAATGTTAGTACAGTAAAAGTCCAGAAATCGACACAGCTTGGGACCAGAGGCTGTGCGAATTTCAAGATAGAAAAGATAAATCGTAATATTCAGACTAAAAGTGCAAAATAAATAAGATTTAATTAAATTATTATATACATTATTACAATGATTTATATGCATTAAATTATTATTACATATAAATTGATTATATTATATTATTCATTGTATTATATGTACAAGACAGCATCAAGGTTTGCCGATTTCGCCTTGTGTAAAGATTTCCGGTTTTGGATTCCGGTGTTAGAATCGCTTGCTGTAAAATTTCAACAGCATTTCTTTATTTTTCTGTATATCATATACAGTCCGTGTCACAATTCCATATGATTCTGCTATAAACCGAGGAGTAGCACTTGCCTCCATCTTTTGCAGAATTTCCACTTTTTGCATTACCGTCAATGCAATGTGTTTACGTTTTTTAATGTTGCAAACAGTAAAATCATGAGTTCGTTTCTTATCTACCATTGTATTAAAAAGCACTTAAATTTAAAATATTCTTAATTTATCCACAAAATATCCGGATATAAAAACGGCAGCACTAAACAATCTTGTGAAATAACAAAGCTTACACACAAACGTGAATCGTAAACTTGAAAGAAGAGTAAATCATCTGCTTTTTTACTTCGATGCAGATTGGAGGGAGAAAAAATACTTTTATCATGATGTCAATAATTTGGTATTTCCATTATGACTCATTATTATTCGCTAATTATGACATCATTATTAAGTATTTTTCCTTCTATATTTCGTTCTCCATTTGCTGTTTCTTGAACCTATAAACTTAATGTTTATATTTTAAAAGGCAATGCGGATTTCAGACCGGCGGATTTTTGGTATTTGACTTTATTTCGAAAGGGCATATATATACGGCCGGGGCATCAGCTGAGCAAGGCATGTATATATATATATATATATGCCAGCAGCAGTTAAGAGGTTAAAGTTATTGAAGAAAATATTATTGATGACAGTATAATATACTGAGACTGTTGGAAAGAATATGGCTATTTTCACCAAATGCTTACCTTTTTTTTTTTTTTTTTTTAACCAAAGTTATAATTTCCTTTTAAAATAAAAACAGGCATTATGGTACAGGAGGAATTGAGCAGGAAAAAACTCATACAAAATAACATTGAAAGGTAGTGAAGGGGACGATTTTTCAGTATTTATTTCTTTAAAATCTTTGCTGATCGTTCTGTTGCACATGATCAGTACATCAGTTTAATTGTGGCAGCCATCACATAGAAATTTGGCAGTCCTGGAAATAAGTTACATGTTAAATTTTTTAATTTTGCCAAATACTCAAGATAGCCATTTTGAACAGAGAAGTAGATATAAAAATTTTATTTATTATGTGTTATTGTGTATGAGAGTATTATATTATCAGCTAACTAATTATATTTTCTGTTTGTGTAAAAAGTTACTTAGTTTTAGAAATGTATTTATAGCCAAAAGAGATACCAGATAGATGGCAGCATGATCTGTTTGATGGCGGAGTCAGTCAGCGAGCTGGCCTTACAACAGGTGTTACAAAGCTTTTAGTATCTAACTTAGATTATGGAGTTTCAGATGGTGATATAAAGGTAATTTTATATTATTCTTGTAATTTTCATTTTAAAATAATAACATTTGGGAAACTGCTTTATGAAAAAAATCCTAATAGTAGATACTTCTATTTTGCTATGTATTTTATAAGAATCAAAGCTTTTTAAATGTTACACCATGTTTTATGCCTTTTAGGAACTTTTTGCTGAATTTGGTCCTTTAAGAAAGGCTGCAGTACATTATGACAGATCTGGAAGGTCATTAGGAACTGCAGATGTGATCTTTGAAAGGCGATTAGATGCTGTTAAAGCAATGAAGCAGTATAATGGAGTGCCTCTAGATGGTAAAATTTTATATAGTGTTTCATGACGCTTAAAATTATAAAAACTCATTAAATTGTGATGATAAGCATTATGAAAATTCTTACATTTTCCATATAGTGTTAATTTAACAATCTGTCTTGGCTATGCTTTATGTCAAAAAAGTACAGTCAAAAGTCGTTAATCCGGACTCGTCGGGACTTCGGAGATTCCGCATTATAGATCATCAGTTTAAATCTGGTAAGATGGCATGCAGAAATTATAAAAATAAAAATATGAAACCGTAATTTATGAAATAAAGAACAATTATGATCTAAAGGATATCAAAATTTACAAAAAAAAAAAAAAAAAAAAAGCTTAATATTTATTTGTTTACTTTATTAAACAATTCTTTCAATGTAAGTTGTTTAAGTTGCTTTGTTTTATGTGATAATACTTTCTCTTTAATTCTATAAACAGACATAATTTCTTGATCAGTTACAAAGTTCCGCTGTTCAAGTCCTATAATTGCTGTGTCGAGAATACCGACTAATTTGTCAATCGAAATTTTTTCGTTTGACATGAAAATGAGATGAAATACTACATTTAGTAAGGAATTATAAGCCAAATAAAATAAAAGCATCTGCCCTGAAAATAAGGATAGTGCTGACAGATCAACTTCCAATTCATTGTGCGCCGCGGAGTTACCCCCCCCCCCAGCATGAAATTGATAAACAGATTTCAGAATGGTTAGAGAAACGAAGGATAAGCCTTTATCCATTTTTTGCAGCAATTCCACTTTTGGTTTAATGGACTTCGAAACATACTTTCGCTTTGTAGATCCTTTACATATTAGTAAATACATATCGGAAATTCTATTTGACATAATCAAAAGTTCAAGCTTACTTTTATAAAATTGCTGTAACAGTCTGCAAAAAATAATAAGCCGGATCCAATTCGAAGATTAAGGAACAACGCAATCTGCAACATTACCTGAATTAGATAATTTCAGCTTAGCTTATACCGTCCGTTATACATTAAATGTGCATGCGTAAATGTATTATGCGTATGCGCACACGCATATTCGCAGCCGTAAAAGGTCTTACACGCATGCGCAGAAAGTTTGTAGATTTGAGGTCCGGATTTTGGGTGTCCAAATTAACGACTTTTGACTGTATTTTAGGTCTATAATCTGCTAAATTAGTAGCACGTTTAGATTCTGTTGGAGCAAGTTGTTAATAATGTGGAAGATTAATGATATAAATGATGGAAAAATGAATTGAAGTTATGAACCAGTGTATCTATTTTAACCTTTTCTAGAATATGATAATAAGTGACACATGTCAGTTTTTTAGCATAATATGATCAGTGCTTCAGTAGTAAGTTTGTTATCTCCCCCTTTGTTTATTTGTTAGTTAGACAGAGAAATAGTTAAATATTTATTAATTGAGTTTCTATTTTTTACAAGCATCAAATAATTGAAATAAGTTCACACAGCTTTTAAGTATTTGTTGTACTTTAATATTTTTTATTAATTTAAAGGTTAAAAAAAATATAGTCTTATTGAAATATAGTCAAAAGTCGTTAATTTGGACTCGTCAGGACTTTGCCGATTCCGGATTATCGATTTTTCCGGATTATAGATCATCAGTTTAAATCTGGTAAAATGGCATGCAGAAATTACAAAATTAAAAATATGAAACGGTAATTTATGAAATAAAGAACAATTATGATCTAAAAAGTATCAAAATTTACAAAAAAAAGCTTAATATTTATTTGTTTACTTTATTAAACATTTCTTTCAACGTGCGCATGCGTAAAGCATACATTACGCATAGTCGAAATTAGAAAATTGCAACCAGAAAACTATTTGATGTGTACTCGTGATATTTATAATGATGAAGAATTTGATTTAAATCATATCAAAGACGGAATACATCGAGATGAAATACTACACTTAGTAAGGAATTATAAGCTGAATAAAATAAAAACATCTGCCCTGAAGATAAGGATAATGCTGACAGATAAACTTTCAGTTCATTGCGTGCCGCTATGCCCCCCTTCTGCCGAGCAGCGTGAAATTGATAAACAGATTCCAGAATGGTTAAGAAACAAAGGATATGCCTTTATCCATTTTTTCAGCAAATCCACTTTTTGTTTAATGGACTTCGAAACATACTTTTGCTTTGTAGATCCTTTACATATTACTAAATATATATCGGAAATTGTATTTGACATAATCAAAAGTTCAAGTTTACTTTTATAAAATTGCTGTAATAGTCTGCAAAAAATAATAAGCCGGATCCAATTTGAAGATTAAGGAACAACACAATCTGGAACATTAACTTAATTAGATAATTTTAGCTTAGCTTATACAGGGTTCTTATACAGGGTATAAGAGTCCTTAATTTTTTTGGAATCGAATTTTGGTCCTTAAAAGTCCTTAATTTGGGCCAAAATCAGTAGAAGGTCCTTAATTTTAATCATCTAAAATTTCTGTCTTTTTACGACTGCCATTTTGAGTGTGAATAAGCATTTTGGAGGAATATTTTTGGCGATTCACTGACGTATATGGTTATTTTTTGAATGGGTTCATGGGTTGTACTAATTTGTTTCTGTTTCTAATATTTACTCGCGTTTCTAAGCAAGAAGTGAAACATAAGCATTTCGAAATTCATTTTTGGTAATAAAGAGTTCTTAAACAATTTTCGCTTTTGGGGATGGGAATTCTTTTATTAAACAGTTAGAAATTTGGCGACTTGTCAACATTTTGGCGATTTTAATGTCAGTTTCTATAGAAAGTTTTTAATTCCAAAATCTGTGAATTTTTCGAGGATTTTTTTTTTTTTTTTAAATATCGTAAGATTGATAAATTTCATTAAAATAATGGTAATATATTGAAATTATATTTAAAAAATAACATTAAAATAAACCATTTTTATTTTTCGCTGTTATATTATAAAGTTTCATTTTGGCAACATATTATACAATATTTTAAATCTGAAAAATAAACAAGGTATAATGCTATAAAGTACATTTTACAAAACAGCTCTTAGCAAAAGCAAAATTAGCTATGTAATTAATTAAACAGTCTTCTTTTTTTATTTTTTATAGTAAGTGTTTTTCCCATGTAATTGTCTCAGGATATTCAAAACTCTCATAATATGCATCAGTTTTCTCTATAAAATTAATTTTACACTTTTTCTCTTCCCCCCCCTTTTTTTTAATATATGTCTCCATGGTATCAATGTGTAATGGATGTATTTTACAGAAAGTTTGCGAGGAATTTGTTACTTTTTGGATAACGTCTGGAAGAACAATGAAAACATAATATTTTAATGTTTTACTCCTGATACTAGAATCTTTTTCTTAACATGTTTATCTTCCTTTTATTTTCTCTACTTTTCACTAAACACAAGCGTGGAAGATATCAAAAATGCTTCTTATCTTATCACTTGGGAAGAAAGGAAAGATTATAGAAATGGATTCTTTTATTATTAAAAAAATTAAAAACTTACAATTTAAAAGGTCCATCTAATATGGCTTAATGCATCATACACAGAGCTGGCGCTAGGCATTTTCCCATCTGACTCAATCTCTGTGGATCCTAAATTCAACTGCATAGTACCTTTCTAAATTCTGCTTCCAGTGCATGCTCTAAATTATAAAAGTTTTGCCATTTCTAGATTTTGTTGTTTGGTGTGTCACTAAATTCTAAAAATTCTGCCACACCAGCTCTGTAGCCATCCTTTACCATATATATTTCATATTTCTTTTGAATTTCATATTACTAAAGAAATTAAATTAGTACATAATTAATACATAAAGAAAATTATTCTTCAAAGATATGTGCAGTTATTATGTAAATTACCCAATTGTTTATGATTTCAACCTTTACTATAATTTTCCATTTCTGTTTCCTCATATGGTAGGGTTACTGAGCCAGATTAAATTGAATTGTATTATCTTTGACCACTAGTCCACATTTTTAGTTTGAATTTGACTGTTCTTGCTTAATTACGTCACCGTGATTGACTTTGTTAGCATCAGAACATGCCTTTATGTTTACTCTAAGTTCTTTTTAAATAAGAGGCTTATTTAAACCTTTGCCTGATATTGTAGTTACTTTCAGACATAGCAATAATTTGCTTCACATCTATCGGGGGTTTGTGACTATTTAACTTTTACCAGATCAAGTAAACCCTCATAGATATATTGTAGAGTGGTTGACAAGTTAGGAGATAAAGCATGCAGAAACTAGTGAAGTTCTTAAACAATTTTCATATTGAGTTTGCATATTGAGGCAAATCTTTTAACTATTGTAGAAAAGATGCTTAAAGAGAAGGAAATCAATATAAACTAGCCAAAATGTTTGAGAAGTAAAATTAAAATGACGGATAAATATTTTGTTGAGTGTTGTTGTTACTAACATACATGTTTTGTAGCTTTTAATGTGTAATTATTCTAATATTGTTTAAGAATCAGTGTCATAAATTACACGTATTTTAAGCTGTGAAATTTTATTAGATTTTGATTTTAATAAGGCCTTTTTAACAAATATTATTAAAAAAGTAAAATTTAATAGTGGCCATGTAAATCCATAATGACTAAGGTTACCTATTTACCTAATTTAATTATTTATAACTAACTGCTTGCCCTTAAAAATTATCTCCATATATTAAAGCGAGGTATTGCCTTTCATTAATACTCACTGTAGTCACAAGATAAAACAAAAAATGTAGAAATTCAAGTAAAACTTATTCTTTGCATCTAGTGAGACTTAAAATAATACAACTTATCACCTTTGGTGCTTGAATGGCTTATTGGAACCTGAAAGTATATTAACTGGGTTACAACCCATGGAATTCTGCACAGCTATACTGCATCAGACACTAACTGCGTCAAACAGAGCCTGACTAACTTTCAACACTTGCTAACAGTGCCTACATCAGGCCTTTCAAGTTTGTTCTAATCAGCAGGTCTCTCTCTAGACAAGCAGCAGCGGTAATAATATTCAGCCTTTTGGGGTTATGAATCATGCTGATTATGATCTTACTTCTCATTTTAACCTATGCCGTTTAACATAAAATCTACCTGTTATTTATTAAACCTCTAGACCAGCAGTTCTCAACCTTTTGACTAATGCGTACCATCTAAATAAAAATTGAAAACCTTTAGTACCACCACTACAAAGTACTACCACCACCAGTCTTGAACAAAGTGCAGATCACATAAATTTACGAGTGTTCGAGAAAAAACTCAATCAGGATGTTGGGATTTTAACTTTTGAAATAAATAGTTAAAAATACTTTGCTTCTTTGTGTACCACCTATTTTTTTCTTGCGTAACACCGGTTGAGAACCTCTGCTCTAGACTGATCAAGTATGTGACAAAATGAATATGAAAAAAATCAACATAAAGCTAACTATTAGTAAAACATAAATGTCACTTATCTTCTTTCAAATATGTCCAACCTATTATAAGTGAAAAATATTTTAATGCTACTTGATAAACTGCATGATTTTATTCTCAAACTTATTCATAATTATGTTAATTAATTCATGTTTAGTAATAATGCATACTACTTAGGGATCAATTTTATTTTTAGGATGGTATTACAAAAGTGAAATTCAGGCATAGAATAATATTTTTAATTGAATTTATTCAGTTCCCATTTGCTCCGTTTCTGATCCATCCTTAGCAGTTGTTCACCGGTGTGTTACTAGCAGTTACAATTATTTCTTTGTTATGACTCGTTTATGAATTTATTATGCTGCAAAATGCTTTATCTGTGTGTATTTCATAATAGTTTCCTTCTTGCTTTTTATGTTATTTTGCACATCATTTTTATTCATTATTGAAAATATAAACCTTCCTTTAATGTGTATACAGAGACTTACAGAAACTAATATTATACTATTAATTAGATAGACATATCTCACTGCATAAAAACTACAATGTAAATATAACATACTTTAAGAATAATAATGTTTGGTGACTGTATTTATTTTATTCTTAGGTAGGCCTATGAACATTCAGATTGCAAGCTCTACCATTCCTAGTCCAAACAGAGGAAGAAGTGGAAACAGTCAAAGGAACTTTAACAGGTAAATTAGACATATCTTTCATTCTTGAATCCATTTTAAAAACTTTTATATCTTCAAGTGTGAATTTATTCAGAAAAAAGTATTTCTAAAGTTTTTTTTTTTTTTTTTTTTTTTTTGTTTGTTTGTTTTAATCTTAGCTAATAATCTAAAAATAAAAGTAATGTCATTATATCGAAGCTCAGTTTATTATCCATTTAGTCTAGCAGTTTATCTACAACATTTTCAACGTAGAGTTCTTGCTATTTAACCTTTGTAATCTGTACTGGCTTCTGGTGGTTACTGGTACTGGTTCAAATCAAAAGTGACTTGATCTGATAAAATCCTATATTTTTCATTTACTTTTTCCATCCTCAGATCTGTGCTTTCGTCACTTAATTGTCAGCTATTAATCGATTAAATTGAAAAACATTCATAGTTTAACACAGATATGAATATTGTTAGATAGAGTGGCTGATTTCATGTTTTTGTCATGCATAACATAAGTATGAACCAGTTCTGTCTTGAACTCCTCCTCAATGCTCTTTTGTTTGGAAGATAACTCTGGATTGTTTATTACTTAAATTAAAATTAACCAACACCATTTAAGTTTTTACCACTTTTCCTTTGATGCTGCACAGTAATTAACACATTCGCTGCCATCTACAAGAATACCTGTAGTTGTCAAACTGAGTTTACTTGCTAGCTGTGAGAATAGAATATTTGTAATTGATCACCACACCTAAATCACTGAGTACAAATTTTACCATAGCAAATGCTTGCCAGTGTTAGGTGTTTGACTTACAGAAAGGGAGTTAAAAAATACACTTGGCATACTGAATACAAATGGCAAAATACACTTGGCATAGTCATTTATTTCTCTAAATGTGTATAAAGTAATTGTTGAGGATGCAAAAACATAGCTTATTCATGAGATATTTTAAAGGTCACAACAAATGAAACATTTTTATTGTATTATGTTGAAATTTGACTTATGTTAAATTGAGTATATGCTTGTGAATTTATTTACTGCAAAAAGTTATGTTGTATTTATATAATAAAACAACAGAAAATAATTGTATAATTTAACTGAAATTGAAAATTATTGTATAATTGTATAATTTAAGTGGATATAGGATAATAAGTAGAATATTTGGAATGAACAAAAGGATTCCCCCTCAGCTGAATTTAAAAAGAAAAACCTTTTAAAAATTTATTTGGTCTTAATCTATCAAACAAATATCCAATCAATTAAATATTACTATTTTTTATGTTTGTGTATAGGGGTCGTCAAAGTGGAAGCTCACGGGGTAGGCAAGGAGGGAGAGGTGGAGCTCCACGAAAAGTGCCCACAGCAGAAGAACTGGATGCTGAATTAGATGCATATGTAAATAAAGTAAGGTTAAAATTTAGGTATTATAGACATTGAGTAAATTAATATGTAAATAATTAAGCATTGTAAAATAGTTATGTAACTGAAGTGAAATTCTTATTGTTGCATGTAGATTATTTGTTTAGTGTTATACACTGTTAAACAACATGATCCTGTATGTAAATTAATAAAATTATATGATAACTTGATTAGTTTGCATAAGGCTTCATGTTTATCCATGCACACCAGTTTTCAATGTAAAAACTAAAAATCATATTCTTCCAGAACCTTTCAAGAAAAAGAACACTAAACTTTGCTATGAAATTTTCAATTGCTCTAGTAAAATAGTAAATTTATTTAAAGATTTTTTTTTAATAATAGTGTTTAAGAATTTTATGACAGAAATAAAATTTATAAAAATTATACAATATCCTTCTCTCTCTCTCTCTCTTTCTCTTTTTATCACCATCAAATAATAATTTTTTAAAGAAATCCACCTGACCTTCTACGTAAATCAGGTATTGTTAGTTACTGTTGAACTTCTTATTTGCAGAAGACTCAGTTGGAAAGGATGATAATAAGATAATTGTTGTTTGGTTTTAGTGTCCATCAGTGTCTGAGTAGTAAAAATCAATGAATATTGGTTGTTTAACCTGGGTTCAGATCCCAATGAATGTGGTGATAGCGTGGGAGTTTTTCTGGTTTATTCCTTGTGTAACACGAATACAAGCCAGTTTCACTTATAAAGCCATTCCTCCCTGAGTCACTTTACCTTAATCAAATTACCCTAACCTAATCTTTTGCATTTTTAATGAAAGTGTTTCAAAATTAAGATTATGGAAACATTTAATTTTTATCTGAAACTTAAAAACTTAAAAAATGGTTTTAATAAATAAATATTCATTGCTTTTTATTACCCACATCTGCATAAAAAAAAAAAAACAGCAAAAAAGTATTGATGAGGCAATGTGCTATGCCGCCAAAAGTATTTTTGTGGTAAATGTATATGTCTGAAATCACAGACATAACATTCTGTGTACATAGAGCATAATGTAGCTGATTGCATTTCCCCTTCTCATTATAGATTTTGGTGCCAATGTTATGCCCTTATTGCCCCTTTTTTTTTAAACAGATTGCTTAGGGAAGTACATCAGCCTCACATACACACATACTCCTCCAAAAGAAAAGAATTGCATACTTCTTGCATAGAAAAAGAATGAAAAAAATTGGTGGCACTGGATGCATTATTGAAATAGACATAAAGATGGCCAAACAAACTTTTCTGTATAGAACCGTCAACAAGTTTGCAACCTTTTCATGAGAATATTGATTATCAGAATATCAAATAGTGTGTGCAATAAAATTTTCAAATTAGCTTCATGAATGCATTTTAATAGTTTCAGTATATAGTGTTTTTCTGTATGTAAAAGTGTTATAGAAAAAAAAATTATATTTCAACATTGTTAATTAGGTTGCTTTAATTTTATTTATTTATTCTTTTTAATAGATGGAATGATGATTTGCTATAAGAAGAAATAAGAAAAACGAAAATGTCATCAATATTGGCTACAAAAAGTATTCATATCTAAAACAGTGTAGCCAGATTTTCATTACAGTGTTTGTTATCTGTTTCAAAACTGAATTTTAAATCATTCTGTATGACCATCATCATCCTGACTTATTAGTTATGGAAATATGGCTCCTGTGTAAACTGAATACTTTTTATTTTCATCACATCATGCAAAAACAGTCTGTAACTGATCTTGAGTGACTGTGTTCATTAAAAGCTCATTTTAATAACTTGTTGTGTTTGCTTTGCAGTTTAAATTGTAATATAAAATTTTATAAATAGATAAATACAAATGCAAAAGGAAAATTTTTTAAAAAACTGTGTTTACCTAGAAATGTACCTTGGGCTTATCAGAGTTGTGATACATGTTAATAACATATGTGATAAAGAACTGAAATTAAACTTGTACAGTGTAAGAGAAATAATCCCCCCCCTTAACAACAAAGTCCATGATCCATAATGCAGCTCCTTTCAATTCTTTTATGGAATTTGAGTTGAACACCATGTGAGCTAGAAAGTACGATATGGTCCAATATATATGGTGTTTAAAATTATTAGAATAAATATGTTTTTTTCATTTCTCAAAATATAATGAATCAAAACTGGAAAATCATGCTAAAATATTACAAATACTATGGTACTGCTATGAATATATATTTGTATATGACATTTTACCTGCATTGGGTATAAAAGTGGCCTTTTGTTCCCCTCTTAACCTTTTATACACATTGGTGATAATCATAGCATTCATTGTAATTTTGTTTTTAATTTGATAAGCGATTTGATTGGATAAAGCTTGAGGATGCAAAGGGATGAAGAACAGTTGGCGAATGAGGTAGAGCAGTCCCAAAAATTTGAGGAGACTGAATCTATAGCCTGAAATCCTGGATAAAGGTCATTCTTGAATCACAGTACTCAGTGAAAAATGGGAATTTGCTCATGAGTCAAGCACAAAGGTCTGTTCAGGACAATATGTGGTACAGAGGGCATCAGATCTAGACTTAATTTCTAAATCTAAATTCTGTTCAATGACAAGTCTCAGCCTAGGTACTTGATTCATGATGTACCTGCATCTGAAGAGAGGTCAATACCATTTCTTCCAGCATTAAGGAAGGGGATCTATCTTTATTGTGACAAAGGTTTCATGGTTTAGGCAGGCACCATGTTGGATGGGCTTCAGAGAGAGGCTACTTACTCTTTTGGATCTCAGTTCCTTTTTTGAATAATATTTCTCATCTAGACATGAATTTTTCTCATCTATGATTAATATTTCTCATCTAGACATGAATAATATTTCTGAATCTAGATATGAATAATATTTCTCATCTATGATTCGGTAAATGAGTATTTGTAAAGCATGATTATTCAGCAGATGGATTGGCCAGCCAAATTTCTAGACATGAATCTGATTTAATATGTATGTGTTTGCCATCCAGCAATTAATACAGAACTGTGTTCAACTGCCACAAAGACTGATCAGCTGTCTCATTCATAGTATGATGACTTATTGTGTGTTAACATATGACTATATGTTATGTTAGTCTTATTAGAGGCCCATGTTGCAATATTAGTTTTGGAATGCCTTCTATCATGATCATGTATGGTTATTACTGTAGTAGGAATTGTTGTTTTATATTACTCTGTATTCATACTTTTTTTTTTTTTTTTTTTTTTTTTTTTTGAGAAATTTGAAGAAAGTGTGGTTATTTTCCCTTAATTTTGAACACAATATGTAACTGCAATATGTTCTTCAAGCATGTTTGCAACCATTACACTTTTAAATTTGAAGTGACATTTTATTCATAATACTTTATGTATTATATAAGTTTAATCAGTTTTGCACAAATACATCTCAAATAATAATATGTGTTTTACATTGCTTTTCATACTATAATTGGGTTTAGTTTGTTGCATTTTTTATGGGTGTGTTTTGCGATATAGAGGTAAAGTTTATAAAATTAGGAAGTTATTATATTATATAACTTTATTTCTTTTATTATTTGTACTTGAGAAATACATGCATTGGGTGTGTGAGGGGGAATAGAGCTTGGGCATTTAATTTCTAACCTTATTGCCCAAAAAAATTGGTACAAAATACAAAACTCATTTCACTCATAATTAAAACATTTATACTGATTTAAATCAAAATGGCAATAATTGTATTATTTTTATGTTTTAGTCCTGAGAATTTGGGTCACCAGTGATATGGTTGGTTAACATTTAATCCCTATTTTTATGTAGGTGTGAGGGGAAGGTTGGACGGATAAAAAGAATTTATAAATAGCAAAGGCTTTTTATGAAACAAATTTTTTTATGTTAATAAAGCATAAAAATGCTGTGTATTTCTAAAAATTTAAATGTATTGCCGTCCCAGGTTCTTCTCTCTCTTAAATTTAATATCACCACCAAAAACTGTGATAAACAAGTGCTAGTTTAAGAAGGTAAAAAGAAAATTAGACTTTGCAAATATGCATTAAGTCAAAATTCTACATTGCAAACTATCTCACAGTAATAATAATTTACTGGCATGCTGGCTGTTAGAGATCTCATTTGAATGCATTCATAATTATAGCATTCATTTTAAGCAGCTTAACTTATATACATATGTTTTGTATAAATGTAGTAGTTAAACATTTCATTGTGTTTCTTTTGTATATAAAATGTATATATCTGTTTTTAATGTAAAGCAGAATGTTTTGTATTCAAATATCTCAACTTTCTATGCAAAAAAGATTTTACATTTTAAAAAAATTACTTCAAAATGTTATTTATGCTTTATGTGCATATGTATAAACAGTAACTATATAAAAATAAACATTGAACTTTTTCTGAGTAGTTATTTCAATTTTAGAATTTCTGATATGCTAAAAATCTAATTTAGTTTTAGTGTAAATGACAAATATTAATTTTTTGACTCAGAACTCACCAAATTTATTATATGTATTTGGGATTTCAAAAGCATATCGTTTCTGAGTAGAGATTTATTTCATTAACCCTTTGACTACTAACGGGATATACATGTCCCACTTACAGTGTAAAAGTTACTGCTGGGTTAAAAAGTACTTAGAATCTCCTGAATGTTGGGGATCATCTTCTATAGTTGGAAAATCAAGACGCTGCTGTGTTCGTACATAAATGAACATAGAAAAAAGAACAAATATGAGATCTTGGGTTATACAAAGATTGCTTTACTCTATACCATACAATGTAAAATCTGTTTCATATGATAAAGTTTTTCAGAATAATATGTGTGGTTATAGTAAGTGGATCACTACGTGTAAGACATGATGTATCCTACCAATTAACTACGGCTGGGACTTTGGCTTGAAAACCATTTGTCAAAAAAATATCCCAAATGCTAAATTTATCCTATTTATGAAATATTTGATTCATTTGGATAGAAAATGGGGTTAATATACTTTAATCGCTGTGTGCATTTAATTAGAAGTTTTAAATTGGCATTTTACTCTAAAATCGATTCAGAGAATTTTTCAGAAATGACAGCTGCAAAGAACTATTCTTAAATCTTTTAATCTTATTACAAGATTTTTTTTTTTTTTTTTTTTTTTTTTTTTTAATTTGATGTATTACTTCCTATCCCTCCCCTCCTAGTAAAAATGTTTTATTTATTTTTCTTCATTGATCTTTAAAGCATTTTTCCAAGATAGACTTCAGAAAGCATACCTACAGTCTGCTAAATTCTTATAAATTATTTTTTCTCTGTATCATGGGGTTACTAGTGTCAGATTTATCAAGACCTTTGAATCAAAGACATGCATGGATTGATGGATGACAGTAGTGGTCATCAATAATGAAGGCTAGTTTAAAAGTGTTTGTGGGTACTGCTACAATATGGTTTGTAAATCAGTATTTTGGAACGCTTTACAGAATTCTGAAAACGGGCTAATTCAGTACCAGAGTTGCCAACTCTCCTGATTTTCCACCGCTCTCCCCCCGACCCAATTTACAATATATTTCTCCCGACTTTTTCTTATTCTTAAAATTTCTCACTATTTTTATGGAATTTGGCTTAATACTTTGTTATATGAACAAAAAAAAAAAAAAAGAATTTGGATGTCTGAAAGCAATTGAATTTCTCTAGATTATATCTAAAACAAAACCTTGCAAATCAGATAACTTCTGCTTTGTGAGTGAAAGCATATACATATCCAGAAACGTTGTTCTCCAATAGGCATCGAGCTCCAATGCGTGTCATCTGGCATCTATTAGCCAATGAGGACAAAGCAAGATGTTTTTTGTATGTTCTTTAGTTATTTTGTCCTGAGTTATGTGAGTACACGTGCCTTCAAGAAATAGTTTTAGAAATTATCATCTTTTGTTATGTCTGCGAGAAAGGTGAAATACTCGTGTACATTTCAAAAATCGTACACCATTGATGTTCCTTTCATTATTTCATTAGAAAATGTAATAAATTTGCGATGTGTAATGCCTGTCGTTGGGATTTTTCGATTTCGCATAGTGGAAGAGCGATGTTCTCAAACATTTGTGTACACAAAAACACAAGGGCAACATGAGTTGTTTTGAAAAAAATGAAAAATTAATTTTTCTTCAGAAACAAAGGATCAAAAAGTTAATGCAAAATATCTGTTCTCTGCCTTTTTACTGGAGCACAACCTGCCACTGAATGCATCGCATCACGCTGCAGCTTATTTAGAAAAATGTTTCCCGATAGTGAAAGCGTTAAGAAATACTCAAGTGCAAGAACCCAAACAGGTGCAATTGTTAAAGAAATGGGTTTGAAAAATAAATCTTCAGTTATTGATTGCATTAAAGCAGCTCCATTCTGCCTCTGTACAGATGGGAGCAATAATACTGATTCAAAACTGTATCCAATTGTTTCTTTTTTAAATACAGAGTCTTCAGAAATTGAGTGCAGTTTACTTTCTGTTCCCACTTTAGAAGGACATTTGACAGGCTTTAATATAGCACAGTTAAATGCACCAGTATTGGTAGGCTGGTGTTGCAGGCATCTCCAAAAAAAGTAAAATTCAGATTTGCAGATTATGAGGTGCACCTGTGACCTCTTAAATTTAGCAGCTGAAAAAGAGGTAGCTTCTTTACCGATAAATGTGCATGAACACATAGTTGGTATTTATTTGATTATCTTGAAAGGAGTTCTAAAAGGAAGGAAAAATTGAAACAGTTCCAACAGCAGTTTACAATTAGAAAACTTGGATGAAGTTATAAAATCAACTAGGATTGACACCCAGTGGAGTTTAATTGGAAAACTGAAAGGTGCTGATGGAATTTAAAAATATAGTGAACTGTCTAGAATTATGTTGGCCCCATAGTAATGCAGAGTGTGAGAGGATTTTCAGTGTTGTTGCAAAACCGAGGACTAAATTTAGATCTAATATTAGTGATGACACATTAGAAAAACTTTTATTAGCAAAAGCATGCCTACGTGGTAATTGCTATGAACAAAATTATGAAGTTTCTTTGTTAAAGAAAGCAAAATCTGCCACTGTATGTAACATTTGTACGAAAACTGATTAAAGTGTCCTTTTTTTTTTTTTTTTTTTTTTTCTTAAACGATGCAAGTAATAAAAATGTTTTTTATGTGTAAGGTATTTTTGCATTGCTTGCATTTAAGAATTAGTTACTATTTAAAGTTAATTCATTATTAAAAAATATATTTTTATCATTTAAAAAGTCTTTTTAACATTGTGAAAAATCTCCTGATTTTTTAGTGTCATAGGTTGGCAAGTATGCAGTACTAAATTGAGTTAACTTTTTGTGTGTATGAAATATTTATTTTCAGTTTCTAAGACTTGAAACTATGTAACTTAAGAAGAAACAAATCCAGTAAAGTGTATTAATTGTCATCTACTTAGAATTTACTCCTGAACTGTGCATTATTGGAAAAAATTAAGAAACCATGTACATCAGAAAGTCTGAGGTCATTAACAATACAAATATAATGGCTGCAAGCAACTATTAGTGCAAAATATAACAATAAGTATAATAGTCGTTAAACAGTATAATTCCAGTTAAACCTGCCTAAAACAAACAATGCTTTTAAGATTATTCTGACTGTACTAGTCATGGAGGTAGGAAAGGGAGGAGGGGCCAACTGGCGCTAGAAGTTTGGGTCACCAGATGGGGTGTTCTTTGTTTACATTCAGAAGCTCGCTTGACATGGTTCTGATAGTATTTCGACATACGACAGTTCCATACAAATTGAAAAATGGACACTTTCGCATGAAAGAAACATTCATAGTGTGATGGATAATAGCAATTTCTATAGTTTAGTGACATTTACGCAAAAATCACATCTTGGTTATTTTTCGATAACTAACAACAGCGATTTTGATTATGAATTTGTTTTATAAAATTCTAAGCTGTTGAACTACAAAAATATCAATTTTAAGAAAAATTTATGCTTAAAGAGAAAAATACCTTACAGTACATTTAAAATTGTATGTGTCTTTCGATACCCTTGATAGAGTATTCGCTACTTTTATTTTATTTTCCAAATGCCAAAATGTTTTAAATAAAACAAATTTTTTTCACATCCATATATTATTGTAACATGTACCTTTTAAAATGTTTTAGAGGAGAGGCTTTACTGCTGCTCATTTTAAACCCATCGTTTTAATTTTATATATCTGAAAAATAATCACTTTGGGCTTACAAGTTTTACTTATTTGTGTTAATTAAAAATAAAATTACCATCAATTGCTGCAATCCTCGTCAAAATTAATAAATAATACATATAATTTTCATTCAAATTATATTCATATATATTTTTTATGTAAAACTTTTGGGTGTATGCTTGTAAATTACTTTATACGAAAAATATAGTGAATGCACAGAAATTAAAGATTTGCACATGCCGGAAATGAAAAATATTAAATATGTATGGGTATTTATGCATGTGCTTGCAAAAAGCATGTATCTGCCTTTGACGAAATACTTAAATATTCATTAAATTATCTATAAATGTATTTGAAATGAAGAATTTATTCACTTATAAACAACTGTGAAGAAATCTAATTTATAATGATTATAAATGTTATCTAAATATATAATAACCTTAATATTGAATTGTAAACATAAATTGAAATCCTGTTGACAAATACGTTATAAAACTATTTAAGCAAGAATTGTTCATATTGGAAAGCAGTCTGTTAAAAGCAAATGCTATGAGATGCGCACTTAAGAACGTAATAAAGAGTTTTGGAATATGTATTGTTGAAATGAAAGGTAAAAAAAAATCTGATGAGTATAATTAAAAGAATTATTTCCCTTACATTTTATAATAACTCAGTTACAAATTTTAAATAATACTTTAAAAAAAAAAAAAAAAAAAACTTATTTTATTCC
The DNA here is from genome assembly GCF_044657685.1 of Stegodyphus dumicola. NCBI lineage: Eukaryota > Metazoa > Arthropoda > Arachnida > Araneae > Eresidae > Stegodyphus > Stegodyphus dumicola. Next base: position 220,614,851 of record NC_140773.1, on the reverse strand, counting down.
CTTTCAGAAATGTTCAGAGAAAGTCAAGTACTATTTAAAGTATTCGCTAATTCCTAATAATTCTCTAATTTAAAATGAACCGAATAGAGCATTAATTATAAATTGACGTACATTTTTCGATTTCAAAGATGCCTCAGAAGCCAAAAAATCGTCATATTTAAGAAAGTGTTTTAGGAAGAAGCTCTATAAATAGAAAAGAGATAATGCATAATTTTAATATTAATAATACAATAAACTTTGAACTTAATTTTTGTACCTTAACCGAATAAAATCGAATTTCCTTAATTTTTTTTTTCTAATGTAATTAATGAAAACTTGTGAAAATATTTCATTCAAATTAAATCATTCTGAGAAAACTGTCCTGTGAAAAGTATAGCATTTAATTCCATTCAGAATGAAATGTTGTTTAAAAATATGTTGTTTTCATATACTTAGGACTCTGAAGTGTTGTAGAAAAAGGAAATATATACATTTATATGTATATTTACGACGTAATTACAAAATATTTACATTCGAACGCGTCAAATCCCATTGAACTCAATGGTAAATGAGCCAATGTTTTGGTCGCCAGTTCTTCAGAGCAGGGTACGGGAGAAACTTGTTTAGGGCTACTCCATCTTACTTCCTACCTCCTTGGTACTAGTATGGTATCTGTTGAAAAAATAGCAGTTTAATTAGTGATTTATTATTGCATGAAATTTTCAAATGTTAACTGTATGGATTTTCTGTAATTATTACTGATATATATTCTTTGTTATGGTAATGGCAAATGTGGTAGCATCAGTGTGGTATTCAAGTGAGCGAAAGGTGAAACATCAAAGCTTGTAGATATCACATGTGAAGAAAGGGGGAAAGGACATAAAAGGGAAGTTGAATGTTCCAAGAGTCGAAAGCTTTCTCAAATCTTGTTGTACATTATTGGGGTGAAAAATGTGAAATTGGATACCTGCAGGTACAGTTAAATGCGGTGGCAAAATACAGTACTGGAAAGCATGTCATTAAACGGGTCTAGGAAGATGTTATTCTTAGTTAAAGGAGTTGCAGATATGTATTACTTGGGGAGTAAAATTCTTGCCGTAGAATAGATCCTCATGAGAATTTAAAGAAAACACAATAATATTAGAGATTAAGGATGTAAGCAATGGATCTGTATCTGCTAGATGGAGAAAAGAAAAAAATCTTAGACGTCATAGGAGAGTACACAGATTTATTTTATGATAAGATAGGATTAATGCATGTACTCAGTACAGGTAGCAGTCCATCATGTAGATCTAAGTAAGATGTGATTAAAGAAAACAAAATTTTAATACCAATATCAAGCACCTACCCAAGTCCAGTAGTGTCACATAGAAAAGAAGTGCTAAACAATGACACATAATGGGTCATGGAGGGTCAATTACTATAAACAAAATAAAAACCTGAATTACTTTATACCTATTATTGAGAAAATCATTAGGACGGTGAAAAGATGTGTATTGACAACAATGGATTTAACATCGGAATACTTTCAGATCACAGTGAGTTCAAAGAAAACCGCCTTTATGTCAAAATGGAGAACCTAGGCTCTTATTGTTTTTTGAATTGTGTGATAGCCCAGTGACTTTTCAGCAGGCGAGGGATATTGTGCGTTGCGAAAAAATTGGTTTCATTAGAGAAACATGAAAAGACCGGAAGTTTTTCTGTTACTGAAGGACATGTGATTAAAAGTTAGGAGTTAAGGTACCAGTAGAAGTGGATGGGGGCAACTGAATTTCATCATTGCTGTAGGTATAGTTCTGCTGCACTAACTGGAATTCTGTTCTAGGTTTGAGGAAAAAGAACCTGGAGGGGGCAGTGCGAGCGTCACCTACCATCAAACTGTCAAGAGTACTTTTTGGCTTGCCTTCTATTTTGAGTGTTCTCTTCCCTCACGGACAGTGTAAGTTTACAAGCAACCTGTGCCCAAGGGTATGGCAGTAAGTAATATTAAGGTATTTACGATTGCTAAATAGTTATACATTATCATCGGTTTTAGTTCCCTCTTCCATATTTTAGAGGGAACTATAACCAATGAGTCAGAAATTTTAGTCCTCGCCCCCAAATGGCAAAGTAAAAGAAGCTTCATTCATAGAATTATTCTCATATTATCCCAGTTTTATAAATAACGTTGCAGAAACTTGTTGGAATTGAAGAGAAGAAAAGAGATTTAAATGGTCAGAATAGATAAACAAGACCTTTGAAGCACTACAGCAAGCCTTAATATCCTCGCCAGGTACAGATTTACTTAATGCAAGATGGACATGAAATTGCATACTTTAGCCGAACCCTATAGAAAACTGTTCCGTCACAAAACACGAGGCACTCGCATTTGTCAGTGTGATTAAAACAAAATTCGGAAGTATTTTTTGCAAAAAATCGGTCACAATTTTCCCGAATCACACCACTCATGCAGTTGCCTATGCCAAAGAATTTTTATCTTATAATGATTAGATGGACCTTGAAGTTTCAGAAGTATAACTTAAAATTCAAGCTCCGACCGAGGAAAGAAAATAGAGTTACTGATGCTTTATCAAGGATCAGGTTTGACAAGGAGGGGATTAAAATCAATTGTAATATAATGTTTCCGTCCGTTGTGTTATAGTAAACATTAGAGACATCCAGAGTTTTAAAAATTTGTAAATATCCAAAGGGTCAGGAATTTTGAGAAAATAAGGGAGCAGCAATTAAGATTAGGATCGAAAATTATAATGTTATCAATGATATTCTGTTTTAACGGGAAAGCACGGTGTTAATCCTTGAACTAAGGGCGGTTATTCCAGCTGTTTTAAGATAACGAGGTACTGCATGAATTACATGATAGCCCGATTCGATTTCGGCGCTTGTAGTAGTGTGAATACATAGTTAGGGAAGTTGATTTGTTCAAGTTATGACAAATTACGCCCGAGTATATTCAGTCAGGTGTCAAAAAGGTAAATAGGAAAAATTTTGAAAGCTGGATGCGTAAAGTGTAGTTTCCTGTTTTATAGACGCAAAAATATATTTGTTAGGCCTTTGCTCTAGAAGTTATATTTCCTGATATATCCCCCCTTTTTAATAATTTTATCTTTCAAAATTCGGGAGGGGAAAATTATCCGAGTAATCTAATTTCCAAAGAACGTGATTACAGTAAGAACATAACAAATAAAAAGTAGTCATGGATAAACTACTGGTAACTATCGCAATATTATTTTCTTAAAAGAAACTTGCATTCCATTAAGAATGGAACGTAAAGTTAACATTACAGTATTGTATAAAATATCTTCAATTATTCTTTCCTGTAACTTGAATCTTACCTGTTCCGATTGCTGTTCACTGCTATTCCCTAAGACTCAAATCATGCAGTGCTGCTGAAACTGCTGTCTACATCGTCTGCTGTAGCTTGAGAGTCATCATCATCAAGTCTGTCTTCCCACGTGTAATCTTCAGAACCATAGAGGGCATTTGATATCCCGTTTTCTTGAAGCTGTTCACTATTATTGCTTTTTAAATGAGACTGATGCACCAAGACCCGCAAAGAAAGCAATTCACTGGATGCTGTTCGGATTTTGCGACTCTCGTAAATCTATGTGACTTTGCTAATATTCATTCATTATACTGATATTCATTCATTATAAAACTTTTGAGATATTCTTTGGACGATTTATTCTCTGATATGTCCAATATTTGAAGAAGTGGAAATAAGTCCTCCTGGAATGACAGTTGGTGCATTTGTTTTTTTACGTCTTCCATGAGATGTCTGCAGAAATTGCTCTAGGCTAATTGACGTTTCTTAGAGAAGCACCTGGACGATGGTTCGATACAACTTCGTGAGTCAATTTTTCATGAAGTCAGATGACATCCAACCCTTCTCATGTGCTTTAACCGTTATTCCAGGAGGGAGTTTTTTGGTCTCAGCATCATCTTTCATTTAAAACCTGCATAAGGTAGAAAGTTTTCACTGTCAACAGTCATTGCTAATGGTACTGTGCAATCCCCCTTTTCAGCTCCTGTAGCTTTTACTAACACAGAAGACGGTGCCTTTTGATTGTTAATGTATGTGGTATAATATTTAATATTGTTGGCAGCACTAAAATTATACTACATTGAATGGCAACAGTCATCGTTAATTTAAACATTGTTCTTACAATGTAACAATTGTTTTATATGCAATTTTAGTCGATTAAAGCTTCATTTGAGCTTCTCTTATATTTATAACACTGTACTGAGTAACTGTGTGATTAGGCATGCTGAAATAGTACAGGAGTTTGATCTGCGTTTTCTATATGTCTAAGACTGTAGTTTTAATCTTTTCTTTGTTAGGTTACGAACCTTTGGAATTGTAAGACCTTTTCTTCATAAAATCTTTGGTAGCCTTGTACAATTGTTATTCTTCTCATGAAACGATCGATCTAGCCTCTGTTCATGTTGAATTTTTGCGCTGTAAGGGCTTCATTTTCAAGCCGAAGTTATGCCGTTTTCCCACTGCTGTGCTATAACGCAGTGTTTCATTGTCGCAATTTTGCAGCTTTTTCTTCCCGAAGCTGCTTGTCTTTCTCAGTCCATCTTTTTGTTTTCTACATTATCGAATCCAAGTAGACTGAACACCAATTGTCTTCTAGCAGATTTGACGTCATTAACTTCAACGAATTTTAAAACTTTTAATTTAAATTTTGCTATGTACAGTACACTCTCAATTATCCGCGGAATTGGGTGGCGCGGCCGCTGCGGATAACAAAAAACGCGGATAATCCGTAAAAAGCTTAAAACGGGTATAGCAAAACATAAAACAGTCATTCCAACTTTGAAAAATCGTTTTATGTACAATAAAACGTGAAATAAACAGCAGGAAATGTTTAACTAACGCTTAATATTTTAGTATACCACTCAAAACTAACCTAAAATGCATTTTGTTAATGAAAACAGAAAAGTGCTTTGTACTTACGAGAGGCGTCAAGGATACACAGAAAAATTAATACATATGTACTGTTTTAATACTGTAATGTATTATGTAATTACAAAAGCATAACTGTAAAACTACACCTTTTTGAAGAAATCAGTCATTTGTGTTTGCTTCTTGCTTTGGAAGCATTTTCTCTTGATCCGAGATTGCATTTTTCGTAGCATAAGTTTTTCGGCCAATTCCGTGTCATCTTGTTCTTCCAAATAGCTCAGCAGTCCGTCAAGTTGTTGCAAAGCCTTTTCGTGAGTCTTCCGCATCTGCACAGTGGGCTCTTCTTCGCCTTCACATCCTTCTCCTTCATTCTCAGTCTCTCCCCTTGCTTTCTTCACAGTTTCGTCATCTCTCTATCATTTGAAGCCAGGTTCGTTGACGTCACACTCCCACCACTCCTTAATGTTTTCAGCATTGACGTTCTCACCACACGGAACTGTTACACCATATCGGCAAGAGTTGGCGTGGGCGGGTCTACATCTTTATTTTCTTCCTCACAACTCAAAGGGGTTAGGTTGTTGTTGGCTTCAACATTAGGCATGAGTTTTCTCTATGATTTTATGAGGGTTGACGGTTTCACTGAGTCCCATGCAGATACAATAATATCGTAGATGCTGTCCAAGATTGTGTAGTGTTTCCAAAACTCTTCCAGATCATAACCTTCTTCAATTTTGGTCATTAGCAGCTTGGTTCGGTATGTTCTCTTCATTGTTGCAATGACTCCTTGGTCCATGGATTGGATTAGCGCAGTAACATTTGGGGGGAGAAACTTTGTAAAAATTTGTCCATCAGAAGACTTTAGCACGCTTGTTGCTGGGTGAGAAGGTGCGTTGTCGATCAATAGCACAGCTTTTCCAGGCAGGTTTTTTTCCATTTAAGATGTTTACGCACTTGAAGAACAAAGATTTTCTCGAACCATTCTTGAAAAATGTTTCGGTTCATCCATCCTTTTTTTTTTTTTTTTTTTTTTTTTTTGGTTAAAGTAATCAACGGGTAAATTTTCTATCTTTGTGCCTTTGAAATGTCTCGGTTTTTTTGACTTTCCAATGACAAATAGTCTAAGTTTATGTCCACCAGTAGCGTTACTGCAAGACATCATAGTGATCCTTTTCTTGCTACTTTTATGACCCGCCGCTTTACTTTCACTTTCATATGCCAAAGTGCGAGTGGGAAGACATTTCCACAAAAGTCCCGATTCGTCGGCATTGTAAATTTGTTCAAAAGATAGCTCTTCTTTTAAAACAAATTCTTCAAATTCATGGTGGAAATCGTCGGCTGCTTGTTGGTCACCACTAAGTTTCTCCTCATGAAGTCCAATTTCTCGAATTCCATGTCGCTGCTTAAAACGAATCAACCAGCCAGAAGACGCATCAAAATTTCCTTTCAGGCCTAACAACTCAAAAAAGGTTTTCGCCTTCGCCGCAATGATACGACCATTTACAGGAGTACCCTCTTTTCGAACTTGAGATAACCACTCTGTCAATGCCGTGTCTAGCTCATCAAAGAATGTAGAAACCTTCATAGTTTTTCGCGTTTTCATTGCGGAAAGCACTGTCCGACATTGATGCAAAGTTCACCAGTTTGTCTTTTTTGCTTTAGAATGTCAGGCACTGTTGTTTCCGCAATTACGTAATACAATTCCATCTGCTGCCTTGTAGCGCCGTTTGCTACTTTGGAAATTAATTCTAGTTTTTGAGCAATCGTAAACACAACCTTCTTTCGTTTTCCTGACAATTTAAATCGGAGAAAAAAAACCTTTGTGCGGCAGGAGCAGATAATCGGGAGTCTACTGTAGCTCCTTTTATTGTCTTTCCCTAAGTTTCTGAAAATTAGTGGTGCACACATGTCAATAGAAACTTCTAACAAGGAATTCTCGATCCTAAATAAAGAATCGAATCGGATAGATGACTTTAAACTACGAATATCATGCTCAGCTTTATGTGCCAGGCTCAGTTACTTTGTGAAGCCACAGGGTACCTCACATCAGTGAGTTTACAACGCAGTTTCCAACAGGGACATCGGAAAAGGAAAGAGATGGAGGATGAAAAAAAGATCCAAACCAATTTTCCGACACAGATATCGACCGGTGTCCAGAATAAACCCGTTAACCACTATAGACGAGCCAGCCGAGTCACATACAGAAATCAGTTCCCAGAGCACAGAGTGCATGAGTAAGACGGGAGAATCTTCAGGTCTGTTTCGCGGGACTTGTTGTAGGGTATTTTTGTTGATTACGTGTGTCGACATACTATTTAGGACACAGCATAGTCTGTTTCTCCAACTTAAACCTTTGTATTAGGCAAGAATTAGACACAAAACTACCTCAGAGAGCTTGATGCCAGCCAGTCCCAATCTTACCGGAAGGACAACCGAACTTTTAGAATTTTCTCTGAACTGCACAACCGAGGTCACCACTCCCAGAGACCAGAATGAGGTACGGCATATAAGCCTGAGACAGTCTACTTGCTCCTACCAATACTGCAGTCGGTCACAAAAGTATTCGAACACCGGTACCCTATCAGAAAATGACAAGATGGCGTTTTTTTTTCTCTTTCTCTCTGTGTGTCGTGTTATTCCATCCTAGGTTTTCTTCTCCCCCCCCCCATCTTGGAAAAACTGGAAAAAATTGGTTACGATCTCTTTTTGAATGGGGAGATGCCATTTTGAGAAAAAGCTGACGACCCTATCTTGGAGAATGTACATGACCGCTCTACACACCCTTTTACTCTCTCTCTCTCTCTCTCTTTGAATTGGGAAGCCATTTTGGGAAAAAGCAGACGACCCTATCTTGGAGAATGGAAATGAACGCCTCTCCCTCTCTCTTTGAAATGGGAAGCCATTTTGGGACCCTCTATTCTTGGGGAGGGAGAAAAACTGAAGTCTGCATTTCGCTGTCTCTGAATACGGAAAGCCCTTTTGGGAAAAGCGGACCCTCTTCTTTTGATCTTGGAGAACTGGAAATGAACGCTCTACACGATCTCTATTTGAATTCAGAAGGTATTTTGGGACCTTCTAATGTTGGAAAACTGAAATGAACGCTCTACACCTTCTCTCTCTCTCTTTCTCTGAAATGGGTAGCCATTTGAAAACTCCCTAACTTTGGAAAAAAACAGAAATGAACGCTCTACACCATCTCTCTTTGAAAATGGGGGGGGTGTCATTTTGAGACCTCCCTCCCCTAAACTTGGAAAAAAAACTGAAATGAACGCTCTACACTTTCTCTCTTTGGACATGGGTAGCCCTTTGGGGACCCTCTCCTCTTGGTAGAAAAAAAAAGAGAACTGAAGTGAAGGCTCTACACAATCTCTCTTGGAATGGGATCCATATTTCGGGAAACGTGGATCACCTCATGCTGGAAAACTGAAGTGAACCACCAAGATTGGACTCTATATAATATTTTATTTTAATTGACATCATGACCCTCCTCCCATTTGTTATTAAAAATTTTTTTTTGTTTTGGTTTTTATCCCATTTCCGATGTGATTTCAGAAATGCAATTCCATAACAGTTCAATTTCATTCGAGGTTAAATGATCTAAACAGTCTTTGACCCACCCATCCGTATGATTATTTTCTTCTCCTTCCTGTTGCACCAAACTTTGTAAGTCCATATAATAATTCCATACGGGAAGGGCTGGATCCTCACAAGGCTGTCTTGAAACACTTGGAGTCTCTTTGGGATGAGTGGAGTGATCTAGGATGTCTGGACCCGGCTGCGATTCTACCTCCATGATTTCTGGACCCGTTGGAACTTGTTTACCCGGCTGAAATTCTACCTCCATGATTTCTGGACCCGTTGGAACTTGTGAACCCGGCTGTGATTCTGCCTCCATGATTTCTGGACCTGTTGGAACTTGTGGACCCGGCTGACATTCTACCTCTACGATGTCGGGACTTTTTGAAGCTTGTGGACCCGTCTGACATTCTACCTCTACGATGTCGGGACAGGTTGGAGAAGAAGAAGAAGAAGAAGAAGAGGATACTGGAAGAGGTTCTGCCTGTGAGGAGTCCAAAAGAGATTGCCTGTTTGAACAAGTCGGGGAAGAAGAAGAAGAAGAAGAAGCTTCTGGATTCTGAAGCGGATCTTGCACGCCAGGTAGGTTCCGGTAAGTCGACCGTTTTTTAAGAGGTAATTTTTTTTCTTCCTCCTCATCTTCAATTGTGATGACTTCAATTTCATTCCGTTGCCGGGTCGATTTTGTTTCGGGAAATAACGGTTTGGTCCAGCTCCTCTTATCATCTAAGGAAGGGATGGGTAAAGGTGGCGGAGGGTTTTCTTCTTCTTTTTCTTGAAACATCATCGGCGATTGGAAAGAAATCTCCTCTTTCAATTGTTTCCAAAGCGAGTACGAGCACCGATCGACGAGAAAGAGACTCTTCTGGGTTGTGACGATGAGATATTGCGTTTTCGGGGGAACGACATAGTTTTGAAAAGGTCTTAGAATATATTTCTTATATTTCATCCTGTCCCTGACTTTAAAACTTCTTTCCTTCAGATTGGGGGACGATGATTCGTAATAGGCGAGAGGAGCGGCTGTGGTTTGAACAATATGAACTTCGTCCTCAGCCGTCGTTCTCACTCCAAACGTAAAATATCGTTTCGTGAGAAAAATATTCTTCCACCGAAAACTCGTGCGCGGATCTGTATATCGCCGGTCTGTTTGAATGGGCCGTCTCAAAGCTCGATCCATCCGATTCCAAGAGAAGGGAGATTCCTCTTTCGTTTGTTGCGATTCGAATAAATTTCTGTATATATTCTGAACGAGCAGGTTGGAGGATTCGACATCTTGGTTGAAAGAAACGATCGCTTGATGAGGTGGTAAATGCGGAATAAATGTCGCACAATGACACGCCAAAAAAATTTTCAAGGTGGAGATTTGCTTTAGCGTCTTTCCATTGGGAGTCTTTTCCATGGCTCCCAATGGAAAAGAAATGATCTCGCCCAGTACTCTCGTCTTTTTATATATCTATATAGACACACACAGACACACATAGAGGCTCTATGACGTCCGTTTTATTTGTTTTTTTTGTTTCTCTCTCTCTTCTTTCCAAGAAATCTTATCTCCATGACCTCTTTTTCTTTTCTTAAAAACATGAATGTGTGTGGGAATGAGGAAGTGAAAGTAATAATTTAATAAACAAAAAATTATCCAACCATGACCTTCTTTTTTTTTTCAAAGTCAACATTTCCAATCCAAGGACGTAAAGAGATAGAGGAAGCAGAGAGAGAGGAGGAGGAGGGAAGGGAAGGTCACACTCTCTTTCTCTCTATAAATAAAAGGGGAGAGCCCCAAAGTCGTATTTTTGTCCAAGTGGATCATGAGGAGGCATCCCCAGCTCACTACGCGTATTCCTTTCAAATATAAATATGTTGATCTTTCCTTTTATATCATCCAAGGAGTCGTTTACCTGAAAGCCTCCGATTTTTCAAAATGTGCGGGTTATTATACCGTGGGGAGTTATCAAAAGATGCGGGACGAATTTTTGTCCGACGAAAACGTGTTGATGGCTCGTGACATTCCAACTTTGGATGCACAAATTTTGTTAATGAAACGAGCCAAATATTTTTACACGTCCCACTTTCTAACCGTCTCGCAAATGAATAGGATTATGGATCGTCTTGAGAAGACAAAAGGGATTCTCGTTCATTTTAGTGAATGGTTGCACAAATGTTTGCACGAACCTCTCTCGATCGAGAAGACTGGGAAGAATACCTATTATATTCTTCTCGAGGACTCTCCTCGTTCGTCTCATCATAGAGAGGCCACGACTTTTGAAAAAATCCTCGAGCAAGAAAAAATAGAATCGTGGAACAACTACCCCATCCCACTCCCCGAGCATCAAGAGGAGCCTGTTCAGAAGAAAAAGAAAAAACCTTTCCAAAAGCCTATCCTCATCCTCCTCGATAATGATGGGGATGAAGAGAAGCCTGTTCAGATTCCTCTCCGTTTGTCAAAACCCGTCGAGGATGAAAAACCTCTCCCTTCCTCAAAACCCCTTGAGGAAGAGAGACCCCTCGAGAAGGAGAGATCTCTCCCATTGTCAAACCTCCTCGAAGATGAAAAACCTCTCCCTTTCTCAAGACCCCTCGAAGATGAAAAACCTCTCCATTTATCAAGACCCCTCGAAAATGAGGGACCTCTCGATTTGTCAAAACCCCTCGAGGATAAGGGAACCAAAACTTCTCTCTCTTTCGAAGAGGAGGGACCTCTCAATTTGTCAAGACCCCTCGAGAATAAGGGAACCGAAAATCCTCTCCCTTTCTCAAGACTTCTCGAGGAGGAGGAGGAGGAGAGACCGCTTCATGTCTCAAGACAGGACCCACCTCTATCTCTTGAGGATCCGAGGGAAACGATTCCTATTGAAAAACCATCTATCAACGATCCCCAGAAAAGGTCTTCGGAGGAGATTAGACTTCCATGTAGAAAACGAATCTGCCACAATCATAATAATAATAATAATAATAATATACCCCCTTCTCAACAACAGAATCCTACAACATTTGCAGATAAATGCATTCAAACCAATCCCTTTATAGTAACCCTTTTGATTGGAGAATCCGTGCATTAGCCTCGAAAAATAAAATGAGATCCTAGACTGTTTCTATGACCAGAATGTTAAGCCAATAGATAGGTCTAGCTCAGAATTTTTCTTTTAAAAGAAAATAAATAAATAATCCAAAGACTATTCGTAAATATAAATGGTAAAGTCTTGAGTCGGCTGGAAAAAAATTTTCAGAGCTGAGAAAAATTCTACAACTCCAAAAAAAAAAAAAAAAAAAAAAAAAACTTTTTGTTAATTTTTATCATGTCTTAGACATGATAAAAATTAACGACCCCCTTCCCTTTTCGTCTGGGAATGTTGTCTCACTCTTTTGAAAAACAAATCGTGATTCATTCATGGAATGATTGCCATTAGAGAAAGGATGAGTCATGGTCTATTTTTAGAAAGGGTGAGACATCCTTCCCAGACAAAAAGGGAGGGTCATTAATTTTTATCATGTCTAAAGACATGATAAAAATTAACCAAAAGTTTTTTTTTTTTTTTTTTTTTTTTTTTCAGCTCTGAGAAATTTTTTTTCTCCCAGCCGATTCGAGACTTTACCATTTTTTTTAAGAATGATTTCTCTCTGATCTATTATTTCAAAATTCCAAGTTTCGCTTCAGAACCATCTATGCTGTTGAAGAAGTAACGTGATATATGTATTTTTTTAATGAGTTCTGTCAAGATTGAATTGTGCAGGATCGACCTTGCGAATTTCTTCTCTGTGTCTTTAAATAATAATGATACCGAACTGCTTTTTGTAGAGCGCAATGGAAAAAACCTTTTGTATGGTTAGGACAATTCATGTGTTCGATCCCATTGTATTTGAGAATCTCTTGCGTCGATCCCGAAATGTAATAAATGGATCTTTGCAACCATTTCTCTAAAAACCGCCGTTTCATTTCTCCTCGCACCCAAATCATGGAAAAAGGTTCCGTCAACATCGTTAACACCCATGGAAAATAACTGTACGGAATTTCTCCTTCGTACCACGACAAGCCGTGATAATAATCACTTGCCCACACAGCGGTTCGTTTTTCTTTCTCGGTGAGCATTTGCCATGGAAACGGGGGTTTAAAAACAAATACCCCTCGAGAAGTACCGTCCAATGTGACGTAAGCCAATTCTTTCACAATAAAGGCTCCTTGAGAATCGTAGAAACCTTCAAAGTCGAGCACGAGTTCCATGTTTTTTATTTCTTTTTCTTTCCAAGGTGACCTTTATTATTATGATGATGGATGTGTATTGAGATACGCACGATATTATTCAAAAAACAAATATATATCTACGAATGTGACCTTTCCCAGAATTCATACGACCTGTCACGTGCAACCTTCTCTCTCTATATATATAAAAGAGGAGACGGCGAGAGAACGCTATCCATTTTTTCCTTCAGGACACACAGCGAGAGAGAGAGAGAGAGAGAGAGAATTTTGTTTTCTTTTTTTCCTCAATTGAAGAAGATGGACATTTTGAGTACCAAACCTCTCAAAGATTCCTACATTGTTCTGGACATGGAATACTTTCACTCTTATGATCCAAAGACGGGAGATATATGTTTCATCTTGAAAGAACTGGGCTACATCACTTGCGATTTAACCTTATGCGGATCCATGATTTTTCTCCCTCCTGTCCATTACGATGACTTATCGTCCCGCAATCAAGCTGTGGTCAACCAGACTACAAATAATCGACACGGCCTGCAATGGACCGAGGGTCGTCTTTCCTACGCGCATCTTCCTACAATCCTGAAAATGCTGACCGAAAATGTGGAGGTGATCTACGTCAATGGATACGATAAAGCCGAATTTTTCAGCAAGCTCTGCCAGCGATCCGTTTATGAGTTTTACATCCCAGGGAAAACCGAGTGGCGGAACAAGTCGAAATGCACGCGACACCAATATTTCCAAAAGATGATTCATTGTGCCGAGAACAAGGTGAGAAATTTTAAATACCATTTGATGGAGGGTAGTTATGTTTTCCGGAAATTACATTGTTACCCCTCCGAGAGCAAAGCTGTCGAAGACGAAGAGGAGGCGGAAAAATCTCCCCAGGAGAACTCGTGCGACGATGAGGAGGAGGAGGAGGAGGAGGAGGAAGAGGAGGAACTTTCTAATAATAATAATAATAATAAATGTCTAAGTTGGGATGCTTTAGAGACCCAAGAATATTGGTCTCAACCCTTATCTCACCTAGACCTGAAAGAGGATCCTCAAGTGTACACTTTGTGGTCCTCTTCTAAAATTTGGTCTTGGAGAGAACCCTTGAATGTTCATGAATGAAATGGTATGTAAATCCCTAGAGAAAAAAAAATAGAAAAAAAAATTCTTTTTTTTGTAATATGTTGATTTCTTTCCAATCCCATTTCTTTTCCATAACTCCAGCCCAATCGACGAGAAGAAGAATTTTCCAAGTTACACAAGACGAATCTTCCAAGTTACACAAGACGTAGAAAGATTTCACAAGGATTTATAAATCACACGCTCCCACATGATATATGTATAGAGAGTAAAAGACCCTCTGTTCTCTAGCCAATACGTCAAGACTTCCCTAAACTAAGAGAGACCATGAGTACCGAGGAAACCTTAGCAGAGCAAGTGGAAAGACTTTCAAAGAGATTAGAAGAGTAAAGACGGGATAGATTTACAGTTCCGCCGACTAAAGAGGAAACTATCATCGATTTCAACAAACCGCTGTACTTTCATCCTCTAACCCAAAGAATGAGACGAATGGACTCGCCGTTGAACAGTTCCAATGAGAAACAAAATGTCACTTATTTGAATAGTCAATTTCAACACATGAATATTTCATAAGTATTTTTTTGTTTTTTTTCCCTAAAGCGTAGGGAGATCGGATCAGTAGTTTTTCCCTTTTCATCGTCGAAAAAGATTGGGAGGAAAATCTTTCTCAGCTCTCTCAGAAAAATTTTTCAGCCTTAAAAAAAAAAAAAAAAAAAAAAAAAAAAAAAAAAAAAAACTTTTTGTTAATTTTTATCATGTCTTAGACATGATAAAAATTAACTCTACCCCCTTTTTGTCTGGGAATGTTGTCTCACACTTTCTAAAAATAGACCATCACTCCTCCTTTCCTAAAGAATAGAATTCCAAGAATGGGATCTGGTTTATTTTTAGAAACGGTGAGACCCTATTCCCAGACAAAAGGCGGGTAGAGTTAATTTTTATCATGTCTAAAGTTCAGGGTCCATCCATCTTCTTATGTGAAACGGTGACCCTGACGAGATCGAGATAAACAAGTCCTGTGAGTTGTTTTGTAATCTTGACGCGATCCAAGAAAGACTTTTTATTTTTTTTTTTGAAATAGGTGGGGGGTGGGGAGAGAAAATATTCTCACGACCCTCAGATATCTTTTCATAAATATATTTTTTTATCAAAGTGTTTCTTTCATTCCGATCCTTTTAAGAGGTTGGAATGACCCTGACATTTAGATGGGGTCGCGATCCCGACAGATGTCGCGCGAGTATAAAAGTGTGTGTCCTCCACGAGATTTCTTCAGAGAACAGAAGAAGACGTGAATTGAGCTGGTAAGTCCCTTTGATCCTATGAATATGGTTATCTATAAACTCGATTTGATTCTTTGTTTCTTTTTTTAATAATCATAATAATCATAACTTCATTTAAAAAGAACTCTCTTCTTAACCCTTTGAAAAGAAAAATGTTTCTTTCAAGACGACGACACTAAAACGTTTTATTGTTTTTTTCCCTTTCTAGATCTTCCCTGTTATACATATATACCTTTTCGATTCTTTTTTTTTGCTCCTGTTTGTGGAAGACATCACCGTATTCATCGCCATGGCGTGTTCAGAAAACTTTATCGTGCTCGATCTAGAGGGTTTCCAGTCCTACAACCACAAGAAGGGTGAATTTACCTACGTTTTAAAAGAATTGGGCTATGCGACAAAAGATTTTTTGACCGTGGGATCGTTGACGTTTGCTCCTCCTCACCCCTTCCACCAACTGAATGAAAAAAACCAAAAGACGAATGCCTGGCTGACGAGAAACCGGCACGGACTTCGTTGGAACGAGGGTCATATTCCCTATAACCATTTAGGACGCATTCTCCAATCGCTCACTCACAGCTTCTCCACGATATATGTGGTGGGATGTCAGAAAGCTAAATTCTTTGCTAAAGCCTTGGATTATCAAAAACCCGTGACGGAAATTTATGTGCCAGATGGAATCATTTGGAAGTATCGGGAAAAATGTGCCCGACATCATCAAAGGATGAAATATTTCCATTGTGCCGAAAACAAAGTGCGCAACTATCGATGGCATATTACGGAAGGAGATTTTCATATCAATCACGTCTATCCAGACGGAACGGAGAAAGAGGAGAGGATTCAGGAGGAAGCAGACAATCCTCTGCAAGCTTTTGATAAGGCCTACGATCAGTTAGAGAAGGATCCGTCCCCAAAAGTGTACGATAACCTCATCCAGAAATGGGATAATCTGTCCTGTTTCCAAGTGATGGAACATCCGGATGAGCATACGCCTTTAAACTTAATGGGCTCTTTTACTTCTTCTTCTTCTTTGTCGTCAACTTCCTCCAATAACTCGAGGAAGACGGAGGGTTGGGGAGACATACCTGAAAATATTCCCCATTACGATCCAGCAGCCTGTTGGGACGAACCTTCCAAAGAATCTCATGAGACCCCCAAAATATCTTCAGAGGATCCAAAGACAAAATCCACTGAGTGTTGGGACAATGAACGGACGACTCATGATCCAAAATCCACTGAGACTATGTCCACTGAGTGTTGGGACAATGAACAGACGACTCATGCTCCAAAATCTATTGAGACTATGTCCACTGAATGTTGGGACAATGAACGGACGACCCATGCTCCAAAATCGACTGAGACTATGTCCACTGAGTGTTGGGACGATGAAACCGAAAAGACGACAGAGAATTGGGATGACCGTTCTCAAAAGTATTTGAATTGATATATACATAAACTCAGGAGAAAAAAAATAAAGAAAAGATTTTTAGAAATAAGTAGGGAAAGGTTCTCCGCTTTCCCTATATTTATGGAAATGGACTGAGAAGAGAGAGAGACGAATCAGGAGACCAAAAAAAATGGGTCTTGGAAGGAATGAGTGCAAATGCATTCGATTCCTTCCGAGACCCATTTTTTGGGTCCCTCTCTCATCCAATCTTGGAAAAGAACTTTTTCTAGGTCCATTCAAAAAGAAATGAATCTATCCATAAATTTTCTTAAAAGAAAGAAAAAAACAAAAAGATCCATTACCTCTTGACGGTCCAAAGTCGAGAATCTTGGAAAAAGTCATCCACTCTCTCCATCCAGTCAAGCTTCTCTGTAGAAAATCTAGTAGGTGCATCTGCATTCTTGAACACCCGGCAGTTATTATTGGACGCGAAACGTCGAATGCTGAAATAGTTAACAGTGATCCCATTCTTAAAGAAACGGGGATGTTTTATTCATCCAGTCGAGTGCGGAAAAATTTCTGAGAGCCGGAGAAAAATTTCTCTGGCTGAAAAAAAAAAAAAAAAAAAAAAAAAAAAAAAAAGAAAGAAAGAAAGAAAAAAAAAATACCCCCCTTTTAGTCTGAAAATTTTCAGACTAAAAAGGGGGGTAATTTATTTTTCAGAAACTTTTCCCAGCCGACTCGATGTGAATAAAACTTTACTGTTTGTTAAGAATGTTATTTAATTGATCGATTTCAACCTATCGAGTTTCGCTTGAGTTCCGGCCGTGCTGTGGGCCCACCTGGATACAAGTTTTCCCCTTTTGGAATAGAATAAAACTTTACTGTTTTTTAAGAATGTTATTTAATGGATCGATTTCAACCTATCGAGTTTCGCTTGAGTTCCGGCCGTGCTGTGGGCCCACCTGGATACAAGTTTTCCTCTTTTGGAATAGAATTTCCGTCAAGGTAGGCTACTTTTCCTCTTTTTGCATTTTTCATGTCATTTCATTTGTATTACAATATACTGAAAACGGGCGTTCGAACTGATTTCTAGGCTATTTCTATACAAATGGAGCTCGATCCAAGAAAGAAATGATGTCTTTTTTTTATTTTGTGGACTGCCAATTTGTATTGGAATATACTGAAAACGGGTGTTTGAGTCGGTTTTCAGTATATTTCAATACAAATAGAGCTCGATCCAAGAAAAAAATGATGTCTTTTTTTTTATTTTGTAGACTGCCAATTTTGTATTGGAATATACTGAAAACGGGTGTTTGAGTCGGTTTTCAGTATATTTCAATACAAATAGAGCTCGATCCAAGAAAGAAATGATGTCTTTTTTTTAAATTTGTGGACTGCCAATTTGTATTGGAATATACTGAAAACGGGTGTTTGAGTCGGATTTCAGTATATTCAAATACAAATAGAGCTCGATCCAAGAAAGAAATGATGTCTTTTTTTTATTTTGTGGACTGCCAATTTTGTATTGGAATATACTGAAAACGGGTGTTTGAGTCGGTTTTCAGTATATTTCAATACAAGTGGAGCTCGGTCCAAGAAAGAAATGATGTCTTTTTTTTTATTTTGTGGACTGCCAATTTTGTATTGGAATATACTGAAAACGGGCGTTCACGTTGGTTTTCAGTATATTCCAATACAAATGGAGCTCCATCCAAGAAGAAAATGATGTCTTTTTTTTTATTCTGTGGACCACCAATTTTGTATTGGAATATACTGAAAACGGGCGTTCACGTTGGTTTTCAGTATATTCCAATACAAATGGAGCTCCATCCAAGAAAAAAATGATGTCTTTTTTTTTATTTTGGGGACAGCCAATTTTGTATTTGAATATACTGGAAACGGGCGTTCACGTTGGTTTTCAGTATATTCCAATACAAATGGAGCTCCATCCAAGAAAAAAATGAAGTCTTTTTTTTATTTTGTGGACAGCCAATTTTGTATTGGAATATACTGAAAACGGGCGTTCACGTTGGTTTTCAGTATATTCCAATACAAATGGAGCTCCATCCAGGAAAAAAATGATGTCTTTTTTTTATTTTGTGGACAGCCAATTTTGTATTGGAATATACTGAAAACGGGCGTTAACGTTGGTTTTCAGTATATTTCAGTACAAATGGAGCTCGATCCAAGAAAAAAAATGATGTCTTTTTTTTATTTTTTGTGGACAACCAATTTTGTATTGGAATATACTGAAAACGGGCGTTCACGTTGGTTTTCAGTATATTCCAATACAAGTGGAGCTCGATCCAAGAAAAAAATGATGTCTTTTTTTTTATTTTGTGGACTGCCAATTTGTATTGGAATATACTGAAAACGGGTGTTTGAGTCGGTTTTCAGTATATTCCAATACAAATGGAGCTCGATCCAAGAAAGAAATGATGTCTTTTTTTTATTTTGTGGACTGCCAATTTGTATTGGAATATACTGAAAACGGGTGTTTGAGTCGGTTTTCAGTATATTTCAATACAAATAGAGCTCGATCCAAGAAAGAAATGATGTCTTTTTTTTATTTTGTAGACTGCCAATTTTGTATTGGAATATACTGAAAACGGGTGTTTGAGTCGGTTTTCAGTATATTTCAATACAAATAGAGCTCGATCCAAGAAAGAAATGATGTCTTTTTTTTTAATTTGTGGACTGCCAATTTGTATTGGAATATACTGAAAACGGGTGTTTGAGTCGGATTTCAGTATATTCAAATACAAATAGAGCTCGATCCAAGAAAAAAATGATGTCTTTTTTTTATCTTGTGGACTGCCAATTTTGTATTGGAATATACTGAAAACGGGTGTTTGAGTCGGTTTTCAGTATATTTCAATACAAGTGGAGCTCGGTCCAAGAAAAAAATGATGTCTTTTTTTTTATTTTGTGGACTGCCAATTTTGTATTGGAATATACTGAAAACGGGCGTTCACGTTGGTTTTCAGTATATTCCAATACAAATGGAGCTCCATCCAAGAAGAAAATGATGTCTTTTTTTTTATTCTGTGGACCACCAATTTTGTATTGGAATATACTGAAAACGGGCGTTCACGTTGGTTTTCAGTATATTCCAATACAAATGGAGCTCCATCCAAGAAAAAAATGATGTCTTTTTTTTATTTTGTGGACAGCAAATTTTGTATTGGATTATACTGGAATCGGGCGTTCACGTTGGTTTTCAGTATATTCCAATACAAATGGAGCTCCATCCAAGAAAAAAATGAAGTCTTTTTTTTTGTTTTGTGGACAGCCAATTTTGTATTGGAATATACTGAAAACGGGCGTTCACGTTGGTTTTCAGTATATTCCAATACAAATGGAGCTCCATCCAGGAAAAAAATGATGTCTTTTTTTTATTTTGTGGACAGCCAATTTTGTATTGGAATATACTGAAAACGGGCGTTAACGTTGGTTTTCAGTATATTTCAGTACAAATGGAGCTCGATCCAAGAAAAAAAATGATGTCTTTTTTTTTATTTTTTGTGGACAACCAATTTTGTATTGGAATATACTGAAAACGGGCGTTCACGTTGGTTTTCAGTATATTCCAATACAAGTGGAGCTCGATCCAAGAAAAAAATGATGTCTTTTTTTATATTTTGTGGACAGCCAATTTTGTATTGGAATATACTGAAAACGGGCGTTCACGTTGATTTTCAGTATATTTCAATACAAATGGAGCTCCATCCAAAAAAAATGATGTCTTTTTTTTATTTTGTGGACAGCCAATTTTGTATTGGAATATACTGAAAACGGGCGTTCACGTTGGTTTTCAGTATATTCCAATACAAATGGAGCTCCATCCAAGAAAAAAATGATGTCTTTTTTTTATGTCGTGGACAGCCAATTTTGTATTGGAATATACTGAAAACGGGCGTTCGAGTCGGTTTTCAGTATATTCTAATACAAATGGAGCTCCATCCAAGAAAAAAATGATGTCTTTTTTTATGTTGTGGACAATCAATTTTGTATTGGAATATACTGAAAACGGGCGTTCGAGTCCTTTTTCCGACTATTTCTATACACATTCCACTATATTAAAATGACGTCATGGTTGAGTCCAAACAGAGTCGTCCTCGGCTAGAGTCGTCTCTGGACAAAGTCGTCCCCGGACAATTTTATACCGAATTTGTATAGAAATATACTTAAAATGGGCTTGGAGGGGCGGCGGAGTCCAAACAAAGTCGTCCCCGGACCATCTTGATGACCAGACATATTGCCTTTTCAACAGCCCGTATTATTCTGAACAAAAACGTGGAATACTTTTATAGAAAAGAGAAGAATTGAAAGTGAAATTCAAAAAGCAAAATGGGATCGCCTGGGAAAAATTTCTGAGAGCCGAGAAAAAATTCTGAGTCAGAAAAAAAAAGAAAAAATATATAATATATATATTATATAATATATATATATTATATAATATATATTATATAATATATATTATAAATACATTTTGTTAATTTTTATCATGTCTTCTAGACATGATAAAAATTAACTCATCCCCCTTTTGTCTGGGTATGTTGTCTCACCGTTTCTAAAAATAGACCAGAACCCAGTCTTTTCTTGGAATTTAAAAGGATGAGTCATGGTCTATTTTTAGAAAGTGGGAGAGAACATTCCCAGACAAAAGGGGGGTGAGTTAATTTTTATCATGTCTAGAAGACATGATAAAAAGTAACAAAAAGTTTTTTTTTTTTTTTTTTTTTTTTTTTTTTTTACATCTCAGAATTTTTTTCTGAGCTCTGAAAAATTTTTCCTAGCCGATCCCATTTCGTTTTTCGACTTTCACTTTCAACTCTTCACTTTTCCTATCCACTGTCGTTGGAATTGTGTTCACTGGAGGCTATTTCTTTTTGTGCAATCTCGCTTTTAGTTTTCTCTGAGATTCTTTAGAAATGGCTATACAAATTTCACCATCTATATAGAGATGATGTCCAAACAAAGTCGTCCCCGGACCATCTTGATGACCGAATATGTATAGAAATAGTCTGAAAATGGGCTTGAGGGCCGGTTTCTGGACGATTCATCTACAAATTCGGCCGCATCCAGAAAAACAAAAATACATCGTTTCTTTTTGGGTGGACAGGAGATGATAAATTTCTTTTCTCTCTCCCCCAAGATTGGAGGAGAGAGTGGCCCAAAAAATGGGTCTCGGAAGGAATCGAATGCATTTTGAAATGCACTCATTCCTTCCAAGACCCATTTTTTTGGTCTCCTGATTCAACTCTCCAGTCTATGGAATAGGGAAAGCGGAGAACGTTTCCCCTTCCTTAAGCGACTGGAGACCATATCGCATCATCATCATCACCATCACCATCATCCTCTTTCTGATACTTTTCAACGAAGGCTTGATGTCTCTGGATGATTTTGGGGAGATGATGGATCCCGAATTGAGTGATGAAAAAGAGAGGACTCTTTTTCCTTTCTTGTTCGTCTTGCACAGTCTCTCGGAGGGTGATATACGTTTCCCCGTCCTCCTCAATTTTCGTCAGAGGTCTCATGAATATTTTACACATCCAAGGGAAGAGCGACTTGTTATGCAGGGATTTCGAAGCGACGAAGGCCGCTTCATTCGAAGTGAGGACAATCTGGTTCGGTTGACCCCATTCTTTGGAGTAGTTGTCCAAATCGCCTAGTCGAAGAAAATGGTGTCGATTAGGAAAAAAGACTTGGAGAACACTCGTCGTATGCGAGACGTTCGTAGGCAAGAGAGTCAAGATATATTTGGCATTCCAGTACAGGAATCCTAGATCCACATACGCGTGCACGTAATAGTCATCGTTATATTCCAGTTTGAGCAGCATGGCTTTTGTATTTTTTTTTCCGTTCTCAAGGCGAAACACTCGTCTGATATGAACAAGAGCTCGCTGGCGATCCGTTTATATAGACTCCTCAGAGAGAGAGAGGGAGAGGGGAGGAGGAGGAACAAGGATGATGAAAATGATAACGAAATGAGATCGGCTGGCAAAATATTTTCAGAGCTCAGAAAAAAATTCTGAGATGTAAAAAAAAAAAAAAAAAAAAAAAAACTTTTTGTTAATTTTTATCATGTCTTCTAGACATGATAGAAATTAACTCACCCCCCTTTTGTAGGGTATGTTGTCTCACCGTTTCTAAAAATAGACCAGAACCCAGTCTTTTCTTGGATTCTATTCTTTAAAAGGATGAGTCATGGTCTATTTTTAGAAAGTGGGAGACAACATTCCCAGACAAAAAGGGGGGTGAGTTAATTTTTTATCATGTCTAGAAGACATCATAAAAATTAACAAAAAGTTTTTTTTTTTTTTTTACATTTCAGAATTTTTTTCTGAGCTCTGAGAAATTTTTCCTAGCTGATCTCATTTCGTTTTTCGACTTTCACTTTCAACTCTTCACTTTTCTATAAAAGCATTCCACGTTTCTGTTCAGAACAGTGTCTCTCTCTACCCAAATCTGAAACCCTAGTCACGAGAGAATATGAGACTAGAAAAATAGTTTAGCTTATTGATCTAAAAAATGTCCCATGCTAGAACTCAGAATTATAATCAGAGCGGGGCTTTCCAGTATCCACTTCCAAGATTTTAGATTTGTCATGGGTGACATGTTCCCAAATTCATAAATTCTTCAATTATAGTCCCCTTCTTTGACTTTTGGCTTAAGAAATTCTTAAAGAATATCATGATAAAGATTTAGCTATCTATATATAACATTATGTTTTCTTTTCAAAAAAAAAAAAAATCCAGTCTTGATCGAAATGGACTTTACGCACAATTTATTGTATCCCCACCTTTCCAAGATTGGTTTGAAGAAGTGATCAAAAAAAATGGGTCTGGAAGGAAAAGGGTGCATTTCGAGAAAAGAAAAGAGGACCCTCTTTTTCTCGCAATGCACCCGTTTCCTTCCAGACCCATTTCTTTTGCCTCCTCAGAACTCTCTTTCTTAAGAGGGATTGAAAGTAAGAGGCTAGATGGAAAAGTTTCTTTTTTTTTTCTTTCGAGAAGATAAAAAAAAATTTGGAGGAGGAGCAAATTTTTTTTGGGTGGTGGTGGTTGTTTTTTTTAGAAGGTGATAACTTTAGTGACATTTAAAGAGACCACCAGAGGATCCGTTTGAGTCTCGACGACCTTTTCTTGACGGGGGTCTGTCTGGCAATAAGCGCTGGCATATTGTTTAGGGTAAGTAGAAGAATCCGTCATGCCTGGATGAGGCGGTATGTAGCGCACTCCCAGATTAAAGAGGGTGATGAAGGGAAATTTCTCCCCCGGATAGAGCAGTCGGTAAACGGGTTGATTGGGTACAACTCGAACCTGCGGCTGAGTTAAAATGCTATACACCCAGGCCAGAAGCTGATTATTTTTAGGATTATTTTCGGCCAGATGTAACATTTCTTCGCTGGAGAGGACATATCCCTCTTGAGAACTGCCGAGACTCTCAAGATCTTTTATTTTCCTGAAGACGTGGTGTTCGTCGAAAAACACGGAGAGAATGTCCCAGGTTCTTTTACTGGAAGTATGAATCAGAGGCAAAATGTCCGTAGCGTTCCAAAACAATCTTCCGTCATCCACATAACAGCGAATGCTCACAAACTCATTATATAAGACGCGGATCATCATCTTGAGTAGAAATATGGATACGCACAGCAGTCTCTCTCTCTGGGAAATAGAGTCTGTGTTCCACTCGCCTCTCTATATATACGAGAAGACCACGTGATGGGCGACGTGACGGTTGACTTCTAGAAAAAAAAAATCAACTTTGTCTATCTCTCTCTCTCTATGACCTTCTATTTTTTTCCTAAAGGACACCCCGTCACCTTTTCAAAGGTCATGGGATTGAGAGGAACGAAAGAAAAAAAAAACCATCCTTTGTATACTACCTATGACCTTCTCCTAGAGACCCCTGTCATTTTCTTCTCGAGAGCTACGTGATGAAAGCTTTTTTTTATTCTAAAGTTTATCAACTTTGTAGACACATGACCCCGTCACCTTCTCAAAGGCCATGTCGTATGGAATGGGACCCTTTTGGTTTTTTCTTTTGAGAAAATAAAAAATAAAACAACTCTATAATCATCTCTCTATGACCTTCACAAACACTCATGTTTTATCATTTTTTTTTATTTTAGAATTCATCAACCTTGTTCCTCCTCCTCCCCTCTCCCTCTCTCTCTCTGAGGAGTCTATATAAACGGATCGCCAGCGAGCTCTTGTTCATATCAGACGAGTGTTTCGCCTTGAGAACGGAAAAAAAATACAAAAGCCATGCTGCTCAAACTGGAATATAACGATGACTATTACGTGCACGCGTATGTGGATCTAGGATTCCTGTACTGGAATGCCAAAGATATCTTGACTCTCTTGCCTACGAACGTCTCGCATACGACGAGTGTTCTCCAAGTCTTTTTTCCTAATCGACACCATTTTCTTCGACTAGGCGATTTGGACAACTACTCCAAAGAATGGGGTCAACCGAACCAGATTGTCCTCACTTCGAATGAAGCGGCCTTCGTCGCTTCGAAATCCCTGCATAACAAGTCGCTCTTCCCTTGGATGTGTAAAATATTCATGAGACCTCTGACGAAAATTGAGGAGGACGGGGAAACGTATATCACCCTCCGAGAGACTGTGCAAGACGAACAAGAAAGGAAAAAGAGTCCTCTCTTTTTCATCACTCAATTCGGGATCCATCATCTCCCCAAAATCATCCAGAGACATCAAGCCTTCGTTGAAAAGTATCAGAAAGAGGATGATGGTGATGGTGATGATGATGATGCGATATGGTCTCCAGTCGCTTAAGGAAGGGGAAACGTTCTCCGCTTTCCCTATTCCATAGACTGGAGAGTTGAATCAGGAGACCAAAAAAATGGGTCTTGGAAGGAATGAGTGCATTTCAAAATGCATTGGATTCCTTCCGAGACCCATTTTTTTGGGCCACTCTCTCCTCCAATCTTGGGAGAGAGAGAAAAGAAATTTATCATCTCCTGTCCACCCAAAAAGAAACGATGTATTTTTGTTTTTCTGGATGCGGCCGAATTTGTAGATGAATCGTCCAGAAACCGGCCCTCAAGCCCATTTTCAGACTATTTCTATACATATTCGGTCATCAAGATGGTCCGGGGACGACTTTGTTTGGAAATCATCTCTATATAGATGGTGAAATTTGTATAGCCATTTCTAAAGAATCTCAGAGAAAACTAAAAGCGAGATTGCAAAAAAAGAAATAGCCTCCAGTGAACACAATTCCAACGACAGTGGATAGGAAAAGTGAAGAGTTGAAAGTGAAAGTCGAAAAACGAAATGGGATCGGCTAGGAAAAATTTTTCAGAGCTCAGAAAAAAATTCTGAGATGTAAAAAAAAAAAAAAAAAAAAAAAAAAAAAAAACTTTTTGTTACTTTTTATCATGTCTTCTAGACATGATAAAAATTAACTCACCCCCCTTTTGTCTGGGAATGTTGTCTCCCACTTTCTAAAAATAGACCATGACACATCCTTTTAAATTCCAAGAAAAGACTGGATTCTGGTCTATTTTTAGAAACGGTGAGACAACATACCCAGACAAAAGGGGGATGAGTTAATTTTTATCATGTCTAGAAGACATGATAAAAATTAACAAAAAGTATTTATAATATATATTATATAATATATATATTATATATTTTTTCTTTTTTTTTCTGACTCAGAATTTTTTCTCGGCTCTCAGAAATTTTTCCCAGGCGATCCCATTTTGCTTTTTGAATTTCACTTTCAATTCTTCTCTTTTCTATAAAAGTATTCCACGTTTTTGTTCAGAATAATACGGGCTATTGAAAAGGCAATATGTCTGGTCATCAAGATGGTCCGGGGACGACTTTGTTTGGACTCCGCCCCCCCTCCAAGCCCATTTTAAGTATATTTCTATACAAATTCGGTATAAAATTGTCCGGGGACGACTTTGTCCGGAGACGACTCTATCCGAGGACGACTCTGTTTGGACTCAACCATGACGTCATTTTAATACAGTGGAATGTGTATAGAAATAGTCGGAAAAAGGACTCGAACGCCCGTTTTCAGTATATTCCAATACAAAATTGATTGTCCACAACATAAAAAAAGACATCATTTTTTTCTTGGATGGAGCTCCATTTGTATTAGAATATACTGAAAACCGACTCGAACGCCCGTTTTCAGTATATTCCAATACAAAATTGGCTGTCCACAAAATAAAAAAAAGACATCATTTTTTTCTTGGATGGAACTCCATTTGTATTGAAATATACTGAAAACCAACGTGAACGCCCCTTTTTCAGTATATTCCAATACAAAATTGGCTGTCCACAAAATAAAAAAAAGACATCATTTTTTTCTTGGATCGAGCTCCACTTGTATTGGAATATACTGAAAACAACGTGAATGCCCGTTTTCAGTATATTCCAATACAAAATTGGTTGTCCACAAAAAATAAAAAAAAAGACATAATTTTTTTTTCTTGGATCGAGCTCCATTTGTATTGAAATATACTGAAAACCAACGTTAACGCCCGTTTTCAGTATATTCCAATACAAAATTGGCTGTCCACAAAATAAAAAAAAGACATCATTTTTTTCTTGGATGGAGCTCCATTTGTATTGGAATATACTGAAAACCAACGTGAACGCCCGTTTTCAGTATATTCCAATACAAAATTGGCTGTCCACAAAATAAAAAAAAGACATCATTTTTTTCTTGGATGGAGCTCCATTTGTATTGGAATATACTGAAAACCAACGTGAACGCCCGTTTTCAGTATATTCCAATACAAAATTGGCTGTCCACAAAATAAAAAAAAGACATCATTTTTTTCTTGGATCGAGCTCCACTTGTATTGGAATATACTGAAGACAACGTGAATGCCCGTTTTCAGTATATTCCAATACAAAATTGGTTGTCCACAAAAAATAAAAAAAAGACATCATTTTTTTCCTTGGATCGAGCTCCATTTGTATTGAAATATACTGAAAACCAACGTTAACGCCCGTTTTCAGTATATTCCAATACAAAATTGGCTGTCCACAAAATAAAAAAAAGACATCATTTTTTTCTTGGATGGAGCTCCATTTGTATTGGAATATACTGAAAACCAACGTGAACGCCCGTTTTCAGTATATTCCAATACAAAATTGGCTGTCCACAAAATAAAAAAAAACATTTTTTTCTTGGATGGAGCTCCATTTGTATTGGAATATACTGAAAACCAACGTGAACGCCCGTTTTCAGTATATTCCAATACAAAATTGGCTGTCCACAAAATAAAAAAAAGACATCATTTTTTTCTTGGATGGAGCTCCATTTGTATTGGAATATACTGAAAATCAACGTGAACGCCCGTTTTCAGTATATTCCAATACAAAATTGGCTGTCCACAAAATAAAAAAAAGACATCATTTTTTTCTTGGATGGAGCTCCATTTGTATTGGAATATACTGAAAACCAACGTGAACGCCAGTTTTCAGTATATTCCAATACAAAATTGGCAGTCCACAAAATAAAAAAAAGACATCATTTTTTTCTTGGATCGAGCTCCACTTGTATTGGAATATACTGAAAACCGACTCAAACACCCGTTTTCAGTATATTCCAATTCAAAATTGGCAGTCCACAAAATAAAAAAAAGACATCATTTTTTTCTTGGATCGAGCTCTATTTGTATTGGAATATACTGAAAACCGACTCAAACACCCGTTTTCAGTATATTCCAATACAAATTGGCAGTCCACAAAATAAAAAAAAGACATCATTTCTTTCTTGGATCGAGCTCTATTTGTATTGAAATATACTGAAAACCGACTCAAACACCCGTTTTCAGTATATTCCAATACAAAATTGGCAGTCCACAAAATAAAAAAAAGACATCATTTCTTTCTTGGATCGAGCTCCATTTGTATTGAAATATACTGAAAACGGACTCAAACACCCGTTTTCAGTATATTCCAATACAAATTGGCAGTCCACAAAATAAAAAAAAAAGACATCATTTCTTTCTTGGATCGAGCTCTATTTGTATTGAAATATACTGAAAACCGACTCAAACACCCGTTTTCAGTATATTCCAATACAAATTGGCAGTCCACAAAATAAAAAAAAGACATCATTTCTTTCTTGGATCGAGCTCCATTTGTATAGAAATAGCCTAGAAATCAGTTCGAACGCCCGTTTTCAGTATATTGTAATACAAATGAAATGACATGAAAAATGCAAAAAGAGGAAAAGTAGCCTACCTTGACGGACATTCTATTCAAAAAGAGGAAAACTTGTATCCAGGTGCGCCCACAGCACGGCCGGAACTCAAGCGAAACTCGATAGGTTGAAATCGATCCATTAAATAACATTCTTAAAAAACAGTAAAGTTTTATTCTATTCCAAAAGGGGAAAACTTGTATCCAGGTGGGCTCACAGCACGGCCGGAACTCAAGCGAAACTCGATAGGTTGAAATCGATCAATTAAATAACATTCTTAACAAACAGTAAAGTTTTATTCACATCGATCACCTACTAGATTTTCTACAGAGAAGCTTGACTGGATGGAGAGAGGGGATGACTTTTTCCAAGATTCTCGACTTTGGACCGTCAAGAGGTAATGGATCTTTTTGTTTTTTTCTTTCTTTTAAGAAAATTTATGGATAGATTCATTTCTTTTTGAATGGACCTAGAAAAATAGGACAAAGTTCTTTTCCAAGATTGGATGAGAGAGGGACCCAAAAAAAATGGGTCTCGGAAGGAATCGAATGCATTTGCACTCATTCCTTCCAAGATCCATTTGTTTTTGGTCTCCTGATTCGTCTCTCTCTCTTCTCAGTCCATTTCCATAAATATAGGGAAAGCGGAGAACCTTTCCCTACTTATTTCTAAAAATCTTTTCTTTATTTTTTTTCTCCTGAGTTTATGTATATATCAATTCAAATACTTTTGAGAACGGTCATCCCAATTTTCTGTCGTCTTTTCGGTTTCATCGTCCCAACACTCAGTGACATAGTCTCAGTCGATTTTGGAGCATGGGTCGTCCGTTCATTGTCCCAACATTCAGTGGACATAGTCTCAATAGATTTTGGAGCATGAGTCGTCTGTTCATTGTCCCAACACTCAGTGGACATAGTCTTAGTGGATTTTGGATCGTGAGTCGTCCGTTCATTGTCCCAACACTCAGTGGATTTTGTCTTTGGATCCTCTGAAGATATTTTGGGGGTCTCATGAGATTCTTTGGAAGGTTCGTCCCAACAGGCTGCTGGATCGTAATGGGGAATATTTTCAGGTATGTCTCCCCAACCCTCCGTCTTCCTCGAGTTATTGGAGGAAGTTGACGACAAAGAAGAAGAAGAAGTAGAAGAGCCCATCAAGTTTAAAGGCGTATGCTCATCCGGATGTTCCATCACTTGGAAACAGGACAGATTATCCCATTTCTGGATGAGGTTATCGTACACTTTTGGGGACGGATCCTTCTCTAACTGATCGTAGGCCTTATCAAAAGCTTGCAGAGGATTGTCTGCTTCCTCCTGAATCCTCTCCTCTTTCTCCGTTCCGTCTGGATAGACGTGATTGATATGAAAATCTCCTTCCGTAATATGCCATCGATAGTTGCGCACTTTGGTTTCGGCACAATGGAAATATTTCATCCTTTGATGATGTCGGGCACATTTTTCCCGATACTTCCAAATGATTCCATCTGGCACATAAATTTCCGTCACGGGTTTTTGATAATCCAAGGCTTTAGCAAAGAATTTAGCTTTCTGACATCCCACCACATAAATCGTGGAGAAGCTGTGAGTGAGCGATTGGAGAATGCGTCCTAAATGGTTATAGGGAATATGACCCTCGTTCCAACGAAGTCCGTGCCGGTTTCTCGTCAGCCAGGCATTCGTCTTTTGGTTTTTTTCATTCAATTGGTGGAAGGGGTGAGGAGGAGCAAACGTCAACGATCCCACGGTCAAAAAATCTTTTGTCGCATAGCCCAATTCTTTTAAAACGTAGGTAAATTCACCCTTCTTGTCGTTGTAGGACTGGAAACCCTCTAGATCGAGCACGATAAAGTTTTCTGAACACGCCATGGCGATGAATACGGTGATGTCTTCCACAAACAGGAGCAAAAAAAAAAGAATCGAAAAGGTATATATGTATAACAGGGAAGATCTAGAAAGGGAAAAAAAACAATAAAACGTTTTAGTGTCGTCGTCTTGAAAGAGACATTTTTCTTTTCAAAGGGTTAAGAAGAGAGTTCTTTTTAAATGAAGTTATGATTATTATGATTATTAAAAAAAGAAACAAAGAATCAAATCGAGTTTATAGATAACCATATTCATAGGATCAAAGGGACTTACCAGCTCAGTTCACGTCTTCTTCTGTTCTCTGAAGAAATCTCGTGGAGGACACACACTTTTATACTCGCGCGACATCTGTCGGGATCGCGACCCCATCTAAATGTCAGGGTCACTCCAACCTCTTAAAAGGATCGGAATGAAAGAAACACTTTGATAAAAAATATATTTATGAAAAGATATCTGAGGGTCGTGAGAATATTTTCTCTCCCCACCCCCCGCCTATTTCAAAAAAAAAAAATAAAAAGTCTTTCTTGGATCGCGTCAAGATTACAAAACAACTCACAGGACTTGTTTATCTCGATCTCGTCAGGGTCACCGTTTCACATAAGAAGATGGATGGACCCTGAACTTTAGACATGATAAAAATTAACTCTACCCGCCTTTTGTCTGGGAATAGGGTCTCACCGTTTCTAAAAATAGACCAGATCCCATTCTTGGAATTCTATTCTTTAGGAAAGGAGGAGTGATGGTCTATTTTTAGAAAGTGTGAGACAACATTCCCAGACAAAAAAGGGGTAGAGTTAATTTTTATCATGTCTAAGACATGATAAAAATTAACAAAAAGTTTTTTTTTTTTTTTTTAAGGCTGAAAAATTTTTCTGAGAGAGCTGAGAAAGATTTTTCCTCCCAATCTTTTTCGACGATGAAAAGGGAAAAACTACTGATCCGATCTCCCTACGCTTTAGGGAAAAAAACAAAAAAATACTTATGAAATATTCATGTGTTGAAATTGACTATTCAAATAAGTGACATTTTGTTTCTCATTGGAACTGTTCAACGGCGAGTCCATTCGTCTCATTCTTTGGGGTAGAGGATGAAAGTACAGCGGTTTGTTGAAATCGATGATAGTTTCCTCTTTAGTCGGCGGAACTGTAAATCTATCCCGTCTTAACTCTTCTAATCTCTTTGAAAGTCTTTCCACTTGCTCTGCTAAGGTTTCCTCGGTACTCATGGTCTCTCTTAGTTTAGGGAAGTCTTGACGTATTGGCTAGAGAACAGAGGGTCTTTTACTCTCTATACATATATCATGTGGGAGCGTGTGATTTATAAATCCTTGTGAAATCTTTCTACGTCTTGTGTAACTTGGAAGATTCGTCTTGTGTAACTTGGAAAATTCTTCTTCTTCTCGTCGATTGGGCTGGAGTTATGGAAAAGAAATGGGATTGGAAAGAAATCAACATATTACAAAAAAAAGAACTTTTTTTTTTCTATTTTTTTTCTCTAGGGATTTACATACCATTTCATTCATGAACATTCAAGGGTTCTCTCCAAGACCAAATTTTAGAAGAGGACCACAAAGTGTACACTTGAGGATCCTCTTTCAGGTCTAGGTGAGATAAGGGTTGAGACGAATATTCTTGGGTCTCTAAAGCATCCCAACTTAGACATTTATTATTATTATTATTATTAGAAAGTTCCTCCTCTTCCTCCTCCTCTTCCTCCTCCTCCTCCTCATCGTCGCACGAGTTCTCCTGGGGAGATTTTTCCGCCTCCTCTTCGTCTTCGACAGCTTTGCTCTCGGAGGGGTAACAATGTAATTTCCGGAAAACGTAACTACCCTCCATCAAATGGTATCGAAAATTTCTCACCTTGTTCTCGGCACAATGAATCATCTTTTGGAAATATTGGTGTCGCGTGCATTTCGACTTGTTCCGCCACTCGGTTTTCCCTGGAATGTAAAACTCATAAACGGATCGCTGGCAGAGCTTGCTGAAAAATTCGGCTTTATCGTATCCATTGACGTAGATCACCTCCACATTTTCGGTCAGCATTTTCAGGATTGTAGGAAGATGCTCGTAGGAAAGACGACCCTCGGTCCATCGCAGGCCGTGTCGATTATTTGTAGTCTGGTTGACCACAGCTTGATTGCGGGACGATAAGTCATCGTAATGGACAGGAGGGAGAAAAATCATGGATCCGCATAAGGTTAAATCGCAAGTGATGTAGCCCAGTTCTTTCAAGATGAAACATATATCTCCCGTCTTTGGATCATAAGAGTGAAAGTATTCCATGTCCAGAACAATGTAGGAATCTTTGAGAGGTTTGGTACTCAAAATGTCCATCTTCTTCAATTGAGGAAAAAAAGAAAACAAAATTCTCTCTCTCTCTCTCGCTGTGTGTCCTGAAGGAAAAAATGGATAGCGTTCTCTCGCCGTCTCCTCTTTTATATATATAGAGAGAGAAGGTTGCACGTGACATGTCGTATGAATTCTGGGAAAGGTCACATTCGTAGATATATATTTGTTTTTTGAATAATATCGTGCGTATCTCAATACACATCCATCATCATAATAATAAAGGTCACCTTGGAAAGAAAAAGAAATAAAAAACATGGAACTCGTGCTCGACTTTGAAGGTTTCTACGATTCTCAAGGAGCCTTTATTGTGAAAGAATTGGCTTACGTCACATTGGACGGTACTTCTCGAGGGGTATTTGTTTTTAAACCCCCGTTTCCATGGCAAATGCTCACCGAGAAAGAAAAACGAACCGCTGTGTGGGCAAGTGATTATTATCACGGCTTGTCGTGGTACGAAGGAGAAATTCCGTACAGTTATTTTCCATGGGTGTTAACGATGTTGACGGAACCTTTTTCCATGATTTGGGTGCGAGGAGAAATGAAACGGCGGTTTTTAGAGAAATGGTTGCAAAGATCCATTTATTACATTTCGGGATCGACGCAAGAGATTCTCAAATACAATGGGATCGAACACATGAATTGTCCTAACCATACAAAAGGTTTTTTCCATTGCGCTCTACAAAAAGCAGTTCGGTATCATTATTATTTAAAGACACAGAGAAGAAATTCGCAAGGTCGATCCTGCACAATTCAATCTTGACAGAACTCATTAAAAAAATACATATATCACGTTACTTCTTCAACAGCATAGATGGTTCTGAAGCGAAACTTGGAATTTTGAAATAATAGATCAGAGAGAAATCATTCTTAAAAAAAATGGTAAAGTCTCGAATCGGCTGGGAGAAAAAAAATTTCTCAGAGCTGAAAAAAAAAAAAAAAACTTTTGGTTAATTTTTATCATGTCTTTAGACATGATAAAAATTAATGACCCTCCCTTTTTGTCTGGGAAGGATGTCTCACCCTTTCTAAAAATAGACCATGACTCATCCTTTCTCTAAT
Source organism: Stegodyphus dumicola (assembly GCF_044657685.1). Classification (NCBI taxonomy): domain Eukaryota; kingdom Metazoa; phylum Arthropoda; class Arachnida; order Araneae; family Eresidae; genus Stegodyphus; species Stegodyphus dumicola. The sequence continues at coordinate 220,580,978 of NC_140773.1, read as the reverse complement.
GGCAATCATTCCATGAATGAATCACGATTTGTTTTTCAAAAGAGTGAGACAACATTCCCAGACGAAAAGAGAAGGGGGTCGTTAATTTTTATCATGTCTAAGACATGATAAAAATTAACAAAAAGTTTTTTTTTTTTTTTTGGAGTTGTAGAATTTTTCTCAGCTCTGAAAATTTTTTTCCAGCCGACTCAAGACTTTACCATTTATATTTACGAATAGTCTTTGGATTATTTATTTATTTTCTTTTAAAAGAAAAATTCTGAGCTAGACCTATCTATTGGCTTAACATTCTGATCATAGAAACAGTCTAGAATCTCATTTTATTTTTCGAGGCTAATGCACGGGTTCTCCAATCAAAAGGGTTACTATAAAGGGATTGGTTTGAATGCATTTATCTGCAAATGTTGTAGGATTCTGTTGTTGTGAAGGGGGTATATTATTATTATTATTATTATTATTATTATTATTATTATTATTATGATTGTGGCAGATTCGTTTTCTACATGGAAGTCTAATCTCCTCCGAGGACCTTTTCTGGGGATCGTTGATAGATGGTTTTTCAATAGGAATCGTTTCCCTCGGATCCTCAAGAGATAGAGGGGGGTCCTGTCTTGAGACATGAAGCGGTCTCTCCTCCTCCTCCTCCTCGAGAAGTCTTGAGAAAGGGAGAGGATTTTCGGTTCCCTTATTCTCGAGGGGTCTTGACAAATTGAGAGGTCCCTCCTCTTCGAAAGAGAGAGAAGTTTTGGTTCCCTTATCCTCGAGGGGTTTTGACAAATCGAGAGGTCCCTCATTTTCGAGGGGTCTTGATAAATGGAGAGGTTTTTCATCTTCGAGGGGTCTTGAGAAAGGGAGAGGTTTTTCATCTTCGAGGAGGTTTGACAATGGGAGAGATCTCTCCTTCTCGAGGGGTCTCTCTTCCTCAAGGGGTTTTGAGGAAGGGAGAGGTTTTTCATCCTCGACGGGTTTTGACAAACGGAGAGGAATCTGAACAGGCTTCTCCTCATCCCCATCATTATCGAGGAGGATGAGGATAGGCTTTTGGAAAGGTTTTTTCTTTTTCTTCTGAACAGGCTCCTCTTGATGCTCGGGGAGTGGGATGGGGTAGTTGTTCCACCATTCTAATTTTTCTTGCTCGAGGATTTTTTCAAAAGTCGTGGCCTCTCTATGATGAGACGAACGAGGAGAGTCCTCGAGAAGAATATAATAGGTATTCTTCCCAGTCTTCTCGATCGAGAGAGGTTCGTGCAAACATTTGTGCAACCATTCACTAAAATGAACGAGAATCCCTTTTGTCTTCTCAAGACGATCCATAATCCTATTCATTTGCGAGACGGTTAGAAAGTGGGACGTGTAAAAATATTTGGCTCGTTTCATTAACAAAATTTGTGCATCCAAAGGTGGAATGTCACGAGCCATCAACACGTTTTCGTCGGACAAAAATTCGTCCCGCATCTTTTGATAACTCCCCACGGTATAATAACCCGCACATTTTGAAAAATCGGAGGCTTTCAGGTAAACGACTCCTTGGATGATATAAAAGGAAAGATCAACATATTTATATTTGAAAGGAATACACGTAGTGAGCTGGGGATGCCTCCTCATGATCCACTTGGACAAAAATACGACTTTGGGGCTCTCCCCTATTATTTATAGAGAGAAAGAGAGTGTGACCTTCCCTTCCCTCCTCCTCCTCTCTCTCTGCTTCCTCTATCTCTGGACGTCCTTGGATTGGAAAGGTTGACTTTGAAAAAAAAAGAAGGTCATGGTTGGATAATTTTTTGTTTATTAAATTATTACTTTCACTTCCTCATTCCCACACACATTCATCTTTTTAAGAAAAGAAAAAGAGGTCATGGAGATAAGATTTCTTGGAAAGAAGAGAGAGAGAAACAAAAAAAACAAATAAAACGGACGTCATAGAGCCTCTATGTGTGTCTGTGTGTGTCTATATAGATATATAAAAAGACGAGAGTACTGGGCGAGATCATTTCTTTTCCATTGGGAGCCATGTCGCTATTAGACGTTTTTCCAACTCAACGGATTTCGAACGGGGAGGATTTGAAGACGCTAAAGCAAATCTCCAACTTGAAAATTTTTTTGGCGTGTGATTGTGCGACATTTATTCCGCATTTACCACCTCATCAAGCGATCGTTTCTTTCAACCAAGATGTCGAATCATCCAACCTGCTCGTTCAGAATATATACAGAAATTTATTCGAATCGCAACAAACGAAAGAGGAATCTCCCTTCTCTTGGAATCGGATGGATCGAGCTTTGAGACGGCCCATTCAAACAGACCGACGATATACAGATCCGCGCACGAGTTTTCGGTGGAAGAATATTTTTCTCGCGAAACGATATTTTACGTTTGGAGTGAGAACGACGGCTGAGGACGAAGTTCATATTGTTCAAACCACAGCGGCTCCTCTCGCCTATTACGAATCATCGTCCCCCAATATGAAGGAAAGAAGTTTTAAAGTCAGCGACAGGATGAAATATAAGAAATATATTCTAAGACCTTTTCAAAACTATGTCGTTCCCCCGAAAACGCAATATCTCATCGTCACAACCCAGAAGAGTCTCTTTCTCGTCGATCGGTGCTCGTACTCGCTTTGGAAACAATTGAAAGAGGAGATTTCTTTCCAATCGCCGATGATGTTTCAAGAAAAAGAAGAAGAAAACCCTCCGCCACCTTTACCCATCCCTTCCTTAGATGATAAGAGGAGCTGGACCAAACCGTTATTTCCCGAAACAAAATCGACCCGGCAACGGAATGAAATTGAAGTCATCACAATTGAAGATGAGGAGGAAGAAACGGTCAACTTACCGGAACCTACCTGGCGTGCAAGATCCGCTTCAGAATCCAGAAGCTTCTTCTTCTTCTTCTTCTTCTTCTTCCCCGACTTGTTGAAACAGGCAATCTCTTTTGGACTCCTCACAGACAGAACCTCTTCCAGTATCCTCTTCTTCTTCTTCTCCTTCTCCAACCTGTCCCGACATCGTAGAGGTAGAATGTCAGACGGGTCCACAAGCTTCAAAAAGTCCCGACATCGTAGAGGTAGAATGTCAGCCGGGTCCACAAGTTCCAACAGGTCCAGAAATCATGGAGGCAGAATCACAGCCGGGTTCACAAGTTCCAACGGGTCCAGAAATCATGGAGGTAGAATTTCAGCCGGGTAAACAAGTTCCAACGGGTCCAGAAATCATGGAGGTAGAATCGCAGCCGGGTCCAGACATCCTAGATCCCTCCACTCATCCCAAAGAGACTCCAAGTGTTTCAAGACAGCCTTGTGAGGATCCAGCCCTTCCCGTATGGAATGATTATATGGACTTACAAAATTTGGTGCAACAGGAAGGAGAAGAAAATAATCATACGGATGGGTGGGTCAAAGACTGTTTAGATCATTTAACCTCGAATGAAATTGAACTGTTATGGAATTGCATTTCTGAAATCACATCGGAAATGGGATAAAAACCAAAACAAAAAAAATTTTTAATAACAAATGGGAGGAGGGTCATGATGTCAATTAAAAAAAAATTATATAGAGTCCAATCTTGGTGGTTCACTTCAGTTTCCAGCATGAGGTGATCCACGTTTCCCGAGATATGGATCCGATTCCAAGAGAGATTGTGTAGAGCCTTCACTTCAGTTCTCTTTTTTTTTCTACCAATAGGAGAGGGCCCCAAAGGGCTACCCATGTACAAAGAGAGAAAGTGTAGAGCGTTCATTTCAGTTTTTTTCCAAGTTTAGGGGAGGGAGGTCTCAAAATGACACCCCCCCATTTTCAAAGAGAGATGGTATAGAGCGTTCATTTCTGTTTTTTTCCAAAGTTAGGGAGTTTTCAAATGGCTACCCATTTCAGAGAAAGAGAGAGAGAGAAGGTGTAGAGCGTTCATTTCAGTTTTCCAACATTAGAAGGTCCCAAAATACCTTCTGAATTCAAAGAGAGATCGTGTAGAGCGTTCATTTCCAGTTCTCCAAGATCAAAAGAAGAGGGTCCGCTTTTCCCAAAAGGGCTTTCCGTATTCAGAGACAGCGAAATGCAGACTTCAGTTTTTCTCCCTCCCCAAGAATAGAGGGTCCCAAAATGGCTTCCCATTTCAAAGAGAGAGGGAGAGGCGTTCATTTCCATTCTCCAAGATAGGGTCATCTGCTTTTTCCCAAAATGGCTTCCCAATTCAAAGAGAGAGAGAGAGAGAGAGAGTAAAAGGGTGTGTAGAGCGGTCATGTTCATTCTCCAAGATAGGGTCGTCAGCTTTTTCTCAAAATGGCATCTCCCCATTCAAAAAGAGATCGTAACCAATTTTTTCCAGTTTTTTCCAAGATGGGGGGGGGAGAAGAAAACCTAGGATGGAATAACACGACACACAGAGAGAAAGAGAAAAAAACGCCATCTTGTCATTTTCTGATAGGGTACCGGTGTTCGAATACTTTTGTGACCGACTGTCTGATTATACTGGGAGAACCATAAAATCGGAAAAGCGATGGGTTTCACAGTTAACGAGGCAATCGAAGACAGACTGGGAATGAGAGATCCTTTTTTTTTTAGCTGAGAAGCAGATTGCCCTGGAAATCCGTAACTCTGACCATATAATTTTTCCATAGACTCTTTGAACGGTATTCAGGAGACATCCTCCATGAGGGAAAAAAAATCTCTCCTTCCCCTTCTAAATCGTCTGGAAAGAGAATGAGGTGGAAGAGATCCATCCACGAGAGATCATACTCTTGAACGTCAGACAAATATGAAGTCGAATATCTTAAACAAAAAATGCTTGAAATGTCATCGAGTCTCGAAAATCTAGGCCTCTCTCTCTCTGAAGGAAATGAGAAAATGGGAATCTGTGTTTTTCTTCCTCAACGGCTGACATTCATCTGAAGTGACACTCGAAATGCTTAAATAGATAAACGAGAATCCATTCTTAAAAAAACGACGCTGTGTCGTCAATTGGAGAATCGAGTCGGCTGGGAAAATATTTTTGAGAGCAGGAAAAAAAATTTTCTATCTCTAAAAAAAAAAAAAAAAAAAAAAAACACTTTTTGTTAATTTTTATCATGTCTTTAGACATGATAAAAATTAACTACCTTCCCCTTTTGTCTGGGAATGTTGTCTCACCGTTTCTAAAAATAGACCATCACTCATCCTTTCTAAAAAGAATAAAATTCCAAGAATGGGTTCTGGTCTATTTTTAGAAACGGAGAGACAACATTCCCAGACAAAAGGAGGGTAGAGTTAATTTTTATCATGTCTATAAGTCATGATAAAAATTAACAAAAAGTTTTTTTTTTTTTTTTTTTTTTTTTTTTTTTTTTTTTTTTAGAGTTAGAGAATTTTTTTTCCCGGCTCTCAAAATTTTTTCCCAGCCGACTCAATTCTCCATTGACAAGACAGCGCCATTTTTTTTAAGAATAAACTCTCGCTTATCTATTTAAGCATTCCCAGTTTTGCTTTAGATGAGTGTCAGCCGTTGAAGAAGAAGCATCCTGTCACTTGGGAGAGACATATTTTGAGGAGTCAACATGTTGTGTGGACCGTTGAGATCGATTTTTCTCTTCCCGTTGTGTGGACATTGTTGAGCGTTTTGTGAAGCTTTGAAAGAATGGAGGGGTTTTGTGGAGAATATTTCTTTTTATTGAATTTTTTAAAAAAGATTTAAGATTCACATTTTATAACAGGTTTTACATGGAAAGAAGGTTTTTCTTCTAGTTTGACGACTTCTTTTTCTTGGGAGATGTTTCTATTGGAAAGATGGAAGGAAAGACGATTCCCACATTGAAGAAGGTTCATGAGAAACTCGTACGGATCTTGGTTCTCTTCTCGAGCCGATATATCATACGGAATCCGGGACATGTTTTGCAATCGCTCCAGTTCCTCCTCGTATTTTTGCTTGCTCGCCAATTTCATGCGGGGACGAAACTGGTCCAGAATATACAATCCCTGGGGTTGAGTCACTCGAGAAAAAGCGACATATTGCTGAAATCGATTAAAAGGTCCGTGCATGTAAATTGCGATCGACGGAAAGGTGGCTCCTTGGGCTTTATGAGCCGTAATCGCTTCGGCTAACATCAAAGGAAACTGTTCGCGATAAAATGCGAGTGTTTTCGTCGAACAGGTGTCAATACGAATAGAGACGCGATCGATAGGAGCTAGACTATTCGAAAATTGCAGCCAGACTCGCGTCACAACTCCGTCTTCATCCTGGTCTATTTGGTGTAGTGTTCCAATCGCTCCATTCATCCATCCTTTGGATCTGTCGAGCGTTTTAGTCAATTGATATCGCGCTCCTCTTTGTAAATGGAGGACGGATTCGAGATTCGCCATCTGAGATCGATGTAAATGTTGACTCCGTTTCATCATCCTCTTCCGCAATTTTTCGCTCTCGGAATAAATCACGTCTCGAGCCAGACACGAACAGTACGTCCCTCGGGATTGGAGACGTCTCATATTATATTTCTCTGCATCCTTGCTCGAAAAACAGAGAATAATAGCTTCGCGAGGAATTTCGTCGAAACTGCGAACGCGGGACTGGAAAAATGCCACATCGTCCGGTTCTAAAAAGTGATTTCTCGTTAAACGATCGAGTCTCTCCTCGTAATCCAGAGAGAATCGCATACATTCGACTAGTTCATAGTAGAGCGTGGATTGAGGCGTCCACCACCCTTCAGAATAAAAAATGGGCGTGTCGCGAATCGGTTGGAGCTGCTGCAAATCTCCGAATTTAATCATATGCACATTCCCAAACGGTTTATCCGGCACATGACACAATTGTCGAAGTTGCTGGTCGAGGCGCGAAAATAAATTGGATCCGATCGTGGAAACGTCATCCAAATTCACCATCCGTAAAGGAGCATACAGGGGTCTGTAATAGTCTAAAGTCTCTTGGGTCAGAGGTCGAACAAAAGTCCCGTTCATTTGAAGACGCAGGGCATGATGCAAAGTATCTCCCGTAATGTAGACCGCTCCTTGAGCACTAAGTGCGAGTTTGAGAACCGAGCACGCTTCGCTAAAAGAGGCGTTCGAATCTGAGTTTGGTATAAAGCTTGGATCAGGAAAGATTTACCCGTTCCGGCAGATCCTTGCACAATAATATCCAGAGGAGGGGGACGTTTCGATTCAGGTAACGCGTAATAGGTGTACAAACGGACGAGAACGTAGATCAGGAAATTGTATTGCTCTTTATTACATTGTCGAATACATTTTTGATAGGCTTCTTCGGACCACATATCCTTATACTGCAAATTCGTATAGCTTTCCCACTGCTTGGGAGGAAGATGTTTCTTTCGCGGTCGGGAGTTCTTTTTAAGAACAGCATAACGTTCCCTTTGAAGTATTCGTTCTCGCTCTCGATTAGCTGAATTGCTTCGCCAGCGTCGTTTCTGTTCACGCATTCTTTCCCTAAGACGTTCTCTACTGGATAGGCTCATCGTGACACCACTCAATAAAGGTGAAGTGTGTGTATAGAAAATCACTTCCTTTAATTTATATACATATACTTTTTGAGGAGGGGGGATGTGAAATGACCTCGTCTCGAAACGAACCAATAGCACTTCGAGAAGACTTGGAACGAGATAGGTTTCTTAGAAAGAGAGAGAGGGACACATAAAAAATGTATAAAAAATCAGAATGATTTATCCGTCGACCTCTGGGCTAAAAGTAAACAAACAAAATTTGAAAAGGTCAAGGTGAACTCTCTGAATTCATCTTAGAAATCAGATAGGAAAAAAAAATGAGGGTACCCACGTTTCCTCTTCAACAACATAGACTCATCTAAAACGAAACTCGGAATGCTTACACAAATAAACAAGAATCCATTCTTAAATAAAAAATGGGGACGTCTTATCGATCGAGTCGGCTGGAAAAAATTTCTGTTACTCAAAAAAAAAAAAAAAAAAAAAAAAAAAAACTTTTGGTCTAGAAGACATGATAAAATTAATGAACCCCCCTTTTTGTCTGGGAAGGATGTCTCACTCTTTCTAAAAATAGACCATCACTCACCCTTTCTAATAGCAACAATTCCAAGAATGAGTCATCGTTTGTTTTTTCGAATGGGTGAGACATCCTTCCCAGACAAAAAGAGGGGACAGTTAATTTTTATCATGTCTATAAGACATGATAAAAATTAACCAATTTTTTTTTTTAACTCTGAGAATTTTTTTCAGAGCTCTGAGAATTTTTTTCCCAGTCAACTTGGCTGGACAAGACATCTCCGGATTCTTTCTGGAATGGACTCTGATCTATTTAAACATTTCGAGTTCCGAGTTTCGCTTCAGTTGAGTGTGAGCCGTTCAAGAAGAAGAAACCATCCTGTGAGTGGAGAGAGAGAACTATTCCTTTTTCCATTCACCCATTGTGTTAAACCGTTCAGATATTTGCTTTTATTAATATTTTTTTTCCTAACCCACCCGTCTTTAAACAATAGAATAGTTTGAAAGGGTCAACCCATTTTATAGATATCAACCTCATACCCTCATCTCAACGGGTCTCGAGTGGGAGGAAGGAAGGAGCAGGCGACGAGAACTAAGCATGTCTGTTTATCGAGTAGACGCATCGGGGAAAGAACGATACCCGACCGACCCCCAACATCCTCATTACGAATTATACGTTACGGATCCTGAAGGAAATCCTATCTTGGCTCGAGACGAAAATGGTCATGAGTATTACGCGGTAGATTTAAACGGAAACCAATACATTTTAGCTCCTCGACGGTATGCCCGAACGGCTTTTGGACGAGAATACTACCCGAAATTTCAAAATGGGGACAAGTATTCGCTTTATACGTCTGTTTTATTCCCTTATGCCAAAGGCGAATCGGGGCATGAAATGTATCCTAAAAAGGCGGATGGAGTCGAATATTGTTTAACGGCGGGCGATCGAATTCGTTATGCTCGCGATGCTTGGGGAAACGAGTTTTATCCTCGAAGAGCGGATCAGCAAACGGAATACCTCTGTGAAGAAGTGGGGTATGCGAAAAGAGCGGACGGATCCGAAACGTATCCTAAATTTTATATCTACACTTCTGGTTAAGATCTCTCTCTCTCTCTCTCAAAAGAGAAGAAAATAACAAAGAGTGTGTTACTGCAATGGAGCATTCTGACGCGGAACCTGTTTCGTATTCCATTTGGTGTGTGAAATGCTGAACCAAGACCGATACGGTCGACGTCCACTATCGCATGTCGAAAAATCGACGGCCGATGGTCACGGGAAAATGTCAGGCGTATGGAACCAAGAAACAACAGTTTATTACAAATGCTTCCGTTCCACCTGGAATTCAGTTCCTGGATGAGGAGGAAGAAAAAGGAAAATGTTCCGAGTAAGAAGAAACAAGTATATTCAAATCAAAAATTGGAAAAAGATGGATCTTACTATTATATGCTCTCCTAAAGCGGGTGGTTCACCTTTACAGTTTGGCATACAGACGGATTCGCATAATCCGATTCCAAGACTCGTGAATTTTCCTCAACCGGCAACTCCACCCTTAGATACTTCTTCTTTGAATGAGTTTTCTAGCATTCTGAAAGAATATCTAAACGTCGTGAGAGAATTGATTCTTCCCCTGCAACGAAATGTTGAAGAAAAGAGCTCTGAATGTGGAAGCAAGGACACGGATCCAAAGCCAAATTCGGAGGGTTGAAAGGGATAGGTGAAAGTCCATTATTAAAAAAAAAGAAACAATGGTCATGTCATGTCTTGTCGATCGAGTCGGCTAGAAAAAATTCTCTAGATAAGATTGAAAAAAAAAAAAAACTTTTTGTTAATTTTTATCATGTCTTCTAGACATGATAAAAATTAACTCTCTCTTCTTTTTTGTCTGGGAAGGATATCTCACCCTTTCTAAAAATAGACCATCACTCACCCTTTTTCACGGCAATTATTCCAAGAATGAGTCATGATCTATTTTTAGAAACGGTGAGACAACCTTCCTAGACAAAAAGGAGGGACAGTTAATTTTTATCATGTCTAGAAGACATGATAAAAATTAACCAAAAGTTTTTTTTTTTTCATCACTTAAAAAATATTTTCCAGAGCTCTGAGAATTTTTTTTCCCAGTCGACTCGATGATCCAAACAACAAGACATCCAAAATTGTTTCTAGAAGAAACTCTCGCTTCTCTATTTAAACCCCTCGCGTTTCCAACTTCAGATCCGTGTGTGGTGTGCACTCAACCTAGAATTGCGCTTCTCCTCCCTCCTGGAAAGAGCCTTTTTTTCCTGAGCTCTTAGCATTTTTTCTCAGCTTCATTTCCATTCTCCAGGTTTCTCTCTCCTCCTTTCCGTTAACACTGCAAAATTTCTAAATTTCTCATCACTCGGAGCTTGGAAATCTGCCATCAAAAAAAAAAAAAAACATGACATAGCTCTGCTTTCAAGGAGTTGGTTTAGATTCGTCAGGATCATGGCTGGTTTTCCATGACGGCTCTCCAACCTCAATATTAGAGTTTGAAAGGAATAAGGTAAAAAAGTTCGTCCTAGATATCCAACGAAACGTAAAAAGAGCGACGAGGATCTAAAAAAGCTACGACTCTTTCCAGAAGGGGGAGGGAGCAATGGATATTCAGGTGAGTCCACAGCATGGACTGCACGAAAATGAAACGACTTCCGCAGATAACAGAATGTTCGAGATGTCTGTCGTCGATCAAGTCAGCTGGTAAAATTTTTCTAAGAGCTGAGAAAAATGTTCGCATACCTTCACAGAAATTCTTTCCAGGAGGGAGAAGTGTGTATCCAGGTCGAATTCACAGCACAAACTGAACTAAAGTTGGAAACACGAGTGGTTTAAATAGAGAAGGGAGAGTTCCTTCTAGAAACAATTTGGGTCTGTCTTGTTTGGATCATCGAGTCGGCTGGGAAAAAATTCTCAGAGCTTTGGAAAAAATTTCTGAGTGATAAAAAAAAAAAAAAAAAAAAAAAAAAACTTTTGGTTAATTTTTATCATGTCTTCTAGACATGATAAAAATTAACTCTCTCTTCTTTTTGTCTGGGAAGGATGTCTCACCGTTTCGAAAAACAAACCGTGACTCATTCTTGGAATAATTGCCATGAGAAGGATGAGTTTTGGTTTCGTTTTCGAAACGGTGAGACATCCTTCCTTGAAAAAAAGAGGGGACAGTTAATTTTTATCATGTCTATAAGACATGATAAAAATTAACAAAAAGTTTTTTTTTTTTATTGCTTAGAAATTTTTTCTCCCCCTCCAACCAACTCAATGGACTAGACGATGAGTTTTTAAGAATGGACGTTTTGTTATTTATGCAGATATTCCGAGTTTCGCGTCAGGTAAATGCGCGCTCACCTTAGATTGAATTCCCTTCAGACAGGTCTAGAGATTGGAATCAAGAATTCTTCAACAGGTTTTTGGAAAAAAGAAATCGTCAAGAAGTGAGTATTGATTTTGATATTTTCTTTTCAACCTTGGGTCAGTTTCTAGTACATTCCTATACTAATTCCATTGTATTTAAAAAAAATAATGTCAGCACGGACTGATCTGACCCGAAACGCTTGCCCATCCAGTTGGCTGCTGGAGGGAGGGAAAAAAAAAGAAATTTGTTTTGAAGGATATGTCAATTCTTTTCTAAAAATAGATTTCTAAGAAAAGAATGAACTTTTGTTGGAAATCTATTTTTAGAAACATGACTAGACAACATATTGACAAGAAAAAAATTCTTTTTTTTTTCCTGAGAGTAAAATGATTTTTTTCTTTCCACCCACTTTTCTTATTCTTTGGGAGGAAGGAAGAACTTCCCTTCCCCCCCCCCGCCTTTTTTCCTCTAGTATTTATATAGATCCGAGTTTTTCTGCCTACAGGGTTCATTCTCGTTCTTCCTTCTCAACCGAGCAAACTAAAATGTCAACCGATGCTGTTGCAGTTCTACCTACCCTGGTGGAAATCACGCCCGTCTGTCATCTCGAAGTAGCTGATCAATGGGAACCTCTCTCCCGTTTCGAAGAATGGTTTCGGGACCCGGAGCGTATGGAACAAATCGTCCAAGAAACCATGTGCTATTTATCCTGTTACGATGGAAAAATCCTGCATTATTTTTCGTCCATCGAAGTTTTCAAGCACTTTGCTTTCCAATCGATGATGGAGGCAGGAACCTTTCGCTTACACGCTTATCTGCGATGGGAAAATGTGATCACCGTCGATGGTAGAACTTTTTTAAAACTGTTTTACGTTTTACGCGAGTGGGTTCATATTCTTCAAACCGGAGAAGCTTCTATCCGTCTTTATGGAAGGGAAATGGAATCAGAAGCCGACGGGTATCGTATGATTCCCTATCGACTGCGAACTCGCTCCGTGTACATTATTCACGGACCTCTTTACTACCAACTCCAATTTCATGACAAGACGGTGTTTGCCGTAGACGCCCTCTCCAGGAAGAAAATGGAGTCTTTACGAGCGTTGCATCCTGAACAGCATTTCCAATTCCCTGCTCGCGAGGAAGAGAGGAGAAGGAAAAGATCCAGAAGGAGGAGACACCTAAAGAGGTACTAAAAAAGAAGTCGGAAGGTAGAAGCATATTTGTTTTTCATTAACGGAAAAAAAAACTGTGGATCATTCTTTGTATATTTCTTGGAAAAAAAAAGAAGAAAAGACTAATAGTCATAATAGAGGGAGTTAGGAGGGACCGTATCTATATATAACTCTCTATATAAATCGGAAGCGTCAACAGGACGGTCCACCGAAAACAATCTACCTTATCTTTCTCAGAGCAGAGTGGAAGAAAGGCCAAGATGCGTGGACTCATTGGAAGCAAAAAAATTCGAGTGGTTTAAATAGATAAGTGAGAAAAGATTTTGAGAGGTGTTCTTTTATGGATGGAGCTGGCTGGGAAAAAAAATTGGCAAAGCTCAGAGAAAAATTTCCTGAATTGAAAAAAAAAAAAAAAAAAAAAAAAACTTTTTGTTAATTTTTATCATGTTTTATAGACATGATAAAAATTAACTCTCTCTTCTTTTTGTCTGGGAATGATGTCTCACCGTTTCGAAAAATAGACCATCACTCATCATCCTTTCTAAAATAATAGAATTTCAAGAATGGGATATGTTCTATTTTTCGAAACGGTGAGACATCATTCCCAGACAAATAGAAGAGAGAGTTAATTTTTATCATGTCTATAAGACATGATAAAAATTAACCAAAAGTTTTTTTTTTAACTCAAAATTTTTTTCCACAGCGCTGAGAAATTTTTCCCAGTCGACTCACTCATCCAAACAAGACATCTAAAATTGTTTCTAGAAGGAGCTCTCATTTTTTCTATTTAAGGAACTTGAGTTTCGGCTTCCCATCAGTCTGTACTCTGCATTCAACCTGGATACCCATTCTTTGGAGATAGAGGGGAAACTTTCGCAGTTTTTTTTCTGAAACTCTCTATGGATCAGAGAATCTCACACATATCCTCCTCCGTGGATCGAAATGGACTGACCGCCACATCTGTTTTAGATAATAGTTTTGAATTTTCCACCTCCTCCACAAGATTGGACTATCTCAATATTTTTTTTAAAGAAAAACAAAATTATTTTTTATGATTATTCTACAATTTTTAGGTTTTCTTTCCCCCCACTCCTCTTTAAGAAGAATAAAAACATAAAGCACATTGAAACAGTTCCGATAAATTTTGAAACTGAAAGTCCATCACCTTGTTCTCCACGGGACTAAAATAAGTTTCCCCGGTCTGAGAATCTTCTTGGATTTGAAGAGGTTCTCTCATCACACTCTGAAGCCAGGTCGAAAAGAGGAGAGCGTCTGGACCCAAATCGTTGAGGAGTCTTTCCAGGGAATTGAAGGTGGTAAAAGGGGTATAGCGGAGAATCCGGCTAGGGCGGTCCGACGTATCGATCCAGAGATCCGTCGTTAAGGATCGGTAAGGGCGAAAAGGGGCTCGAGAGATCCATTGCTGAATAGTCCGTTGACTTTTCGAACTCATCCAAGTCCCTTGCTGGGAAAGGCAAGTCACGAGTTCCGATCCTTGAAAATAGAGCGTGCCCGACCCCAAGTAAAACGTGAGGGGAATTGTCTTGGCGAAACGGAAACGAATCGCGAGGGAAAAAGACTCTCGCCGTAACCACTCCATGGCATTTGGTTTTCTCTCTCTTGAGGACGAGATGGAAAAAAAGAAAAGACAACTTTTCTCTCGGCTTTTTTTATATATAGGAAGAGAGAGGGGGAGGAGGGTTCTTGAAAAGACTCATGGGAAATTTCCTCTTCTTCTTCTTTTTGGGGTAGGTGGGAGGAACTCGTTTTTTTTTGACGGAGAGAATGCGTCGGATGACATCCCGAGACATTAAAAAAAAGAATAGATAGGATGGGTTCTTCAAGTGGGAAATGCGGGGTGGTTAAGGGATCTTATTTTAAAGAATATTATTACCATTCTTCGAGGGTGAGACGTCTTACCATTAAGTCAGGTAATCCGAGATGATGAGCATTCCTTTTGACATGCCTCATATGTTTTCTAATAGTTATGTAACATAAATTTTCCAGGCTAAGAATACGTGGTTCAACAGCATAATTGAGTAACCGCATATTTTCCTCTTCCAATTTTCCATTTTTTCGCCAGCGTTCTAAAACGGTTTTGGGATCGCAACACCGGACATTCGTACCAGCAAGCAACAACATATCCACGATGAGTTTGCATCGTAATTGACAGGCATAGTGTAAAGGGGTCAAACCAAAAATATCATGTTTGTTCATGTCGCATCCAAGAAGAATCAGTTGCCGAACGATATCATCCATTGAGAACAAAATAGCGAAATGTAAAGCATTTCTTTTCGTTAATCTGTGTTCATAAAAAACGGGTGGTTCCGCGTTTATTATTAATTTTGTGAATATCCATTGATGAAAAATGTTAGAAAAATTCATATTGAATTCAATTCTATTAAATTTACGCGTAGCTTCTTTGATAGATAGGTAGGAGATATCTTTAAATTCTTCACTGGACGGGGTTCTTGAGAAGAGAGGGTAGAACCATGTTGGAGAGCACACACTCATTCTAAAAGGAAACACGGATTGAACTAAAGCGAAACTCGGAATGCTTAAATATATGAGCGATAATCCGTTCTTAAAAAATTGGATAGTTTTGTCCATCGAGTTCGCTGGGAAAAATTTCTGAAAGCCAAGAAAAAAATTTCTAAACCTTGAAAAAAAAAAAAAAAAAAAAAAAAAAAAACTTTGGTTAATTTTTATTATGTCTTAAGACATGATAAAATTAACTGTCTCCTTTTTGTCTGAGAATGATGTCTCATCCTTTCGAATATGTTTCTAAAAATAAATTTCCAAGAAAGAAATGAGTCATGTTCTATTTTTAGAAGCATATCGAGACAACAGATTAACATCATTTGAAAAAGAGGGTATAGTTAATTTTTATCATGTCTAAAGACATGATAAAAATTAACAAAAAGTTTTTTTTTTTTTTTTTTTTTTTTTTTTTTTAAGGATGAAAATTTTTCTGAGAGAAATATTTTTCCCAACGACTTATCTTTTTTACTCCTACCTACTTTCATTTCCCCCCCTCTCACTCTTTCTCTATATAAACGATTGCAGAAGGAATCGCGGCTCATTTTCTTGAGCAGATAGGTCGAGAATAGATGGCTACGGGAGACTTAATCATGACGTGTGAAGACGATGATGAACCCTGTTTGGACTTGCAACCTTCTTCGCCTTTATATGAATGTGTTTCTTCGGAGAATGAGTATATCACGTCGTGGTCTGATATATCGCCAACTCCTTCTCCTCCACCTGTCCGCCGTAGGATCAAAAAGAAGAAACCTAATCCAATTCGTGATACTCCTTCTCTGAATTTCAATCCGCCGTTATCACCCATTTCGTCTCCTTCCTCTCATTATTCAGAAATAATGGACCAATCCTCTCCACCACGCATGCGTTCTATAATCGAAGAAGATCTTCCCTCCTCATCTCATTCTACTTCTTCTACTAAAAAAAAGAAATATCGAACTGAAATTCATCCGAGTGTCATAGGTGTGCTGGCCATCACGTCTGATGGATACACTCTGACAAACAGTGTCCGGTTTGCCTCTAGAGACATGAAAACGTATCGACCGCATACCAAATGGATTCAGCAATTGAATGAGGATCTGCGAAAACTTCATATTCAAAGACTGTATGTCGCGAATGAACATTGTCGAAAAAAAATTTATCAATTGCTCCGTGTTGAATCTGTATGGACAGTAAGCTATAAACCTTCTCGTCGTCCACAGCAATGTGGGTATTGTGGAACGAAATATTGTCATCGATTTATGGCTATGATCGCCCTGCAACAAATAGTGAAATATGGTGTCAATAAATATATTCATTGAAGAACCAAATGAAGTGTTTTTTTTTATAGATGATGATTAGTATTTTGTCCAACCTCCTCTGTGTTCTATGACAGATGCAATTCGTCGAGGCATGGACGCGATTAATGTTTCAAAATAAGTTTCTTCCAAACTATAAAAAGCATCGCGGACCAAGTCCCATAATTCCAATCGGTTTCGAGCTACCCGATTCGCTAATCGACGTTCGAATTCCGCCCAAACATTTTCGACGGGATTCAAATCAGCTCCTTTAGGAGGCCAGTCTTCGACCATAGGAATTTCATGTTCTCGAATCCATTGTGTGACGCGTAAACTCGTATGGATCGGAGAGAGATCGTGCATGAACAAGAGACGGTGTTCGGTGATCAAAGGGTTTAAAGAAACATCGGGAGGTTGACTATGATCGAGAAGCACCGGCTCTAAAATATTAGAGAGGTAATAGTCGGCATTTAAATGCTGGATCCCGATTCGACGGATTTGGTTGGGAAATTTTCCGCTCATGCACATCCAGACACTGAGATTAAAACGACCGGAACGTTGACGGCCTTCTAACGCAGAAGAAAAATAACGTTCGTCTTGATAACGCAGGACCTGTCGAGGCCGCCATACGCGAATAGGACCGTACCCGATCGAACTGAACACTTTCTCATCGGAAAATATAATCCGGGACCAATCGTCGACCGTCCATTCCGCACGCTGAGAAGCAAAGTCGTAGCGTCGTTGACGATGAATCTCCCGCAAATAATCTTTTCGGACGGGGATGCGCGACACTAATCCTTTTTCTTTTAATCGTCGACGAACCGTTTGAGCGGTGCAAGGCACTTGTAATCGACGACCAATAACCGTCGCGGGTAAAAAAGGATCACCCGTCGACATTTCAAAAATACGTTTATCCATTTCTTGGGTCGTGGCTCGAGGTCGGCCGGATTTGTGTTTGGTTTGATAGTTCTCCTCATTTTCCGAGGAGCGGGAGATCCAATATTGAACTGTGGAAGGAGCGACATTCAAGTGCCGAGCAATTTGACGAACCGTTTGCCCTCTTTCATAATACGAACGACGAATTTCCCGTCTTATTTCAATAGGTGTATACGGCATGATAAGAATAAGAATAATACAAGTAGGATCTTGGTTACCATGTTCCTTGATTTCATTTCAACGTGTCACGGTCCCGATAAAATCGTAGCAGGTGTCAATGGTCAATTGCAGTGCACGGAATGTGATCAAATTCAAGATGCGTATGCTTTTATTTTACAAGCATCCTTTCCTGAAGACAGTGATCCGTTCTTATCAGCTCGTCTAGCTCGAGAATATGCGAATTGGACGGGAGATTTGAACGTACCCTGCACATTTCCTCTCATAGGGATTCCTGGTATTTTACCGATCCGTAATGTTTCCGTCACGTTACGTATTTTATTAAACGGGATTCGATTATTACAATGCGTGAATGCCCCTTTTCGATCCCAGGCCGAACCTTTTGAATCGTATGAATCGCTGGAACGGTTCATGATCGAATACATGGACGAATACGCCCAGCATATTGAAAAAATCGCCAACGAAGAGAATCACTCCCAAGTCGATAAAGCGGCTCTGCACGCTCTTTTCACCAACATGAAATCGCTCATGGAAAATGTCCATCAAGACGAGGACCAACCTTTCAATTTCTTAAGTTATTATCACAAAGTCCTAGCTCCCTACGTAAAAATATGTGACGGCGACGATGCTTCGTTCCTTCTACCTCCTACTTCCAAGGATGTTGAAAAGGATCCCGCTTATCAATTATGTTTGGAAATGAAAGCCTCGAATCAAATTCGGGCTCGTTATTCTCCTTACACGACCCTATTTGATCTTGTGCACGTCATGATTTATTGCAATTTATGCCGGAACGAACTCAACGTGGTGGCGAATTTCGTGTTTGAGTTTGGAGTTCGCATTTGTCGTCGCCCCTTCTTCTTCAAAGAATCGTTCTTGACCCAGCAATTGCGAAAACTGGTCACTTCTCAAATTACGTACCATCGGAATTCAGAATTCTACTACCTCCTTCGAGAGATTCAACAAGGCGGCACGTGCGATGCCTTATCACTAGAATTTATTGAAAAAATGAGTCGAATCGAAACCTTTTTAGCGAAAGTGTTCCTAGGAAAAGCGGATGATCGAATAAAGCAGTTTGCGTTCAAACAAAATTTCCCCTACGTCCTGTTTGTTCCGAAAGAAGACGAAGAGACGACGAAAAAAGCCACCCAAATTGATGAGTACCTCGGATATCTTTTCGGGACCGGGTTTATTATTTCCAAGCTCAAAGGTAAAGGATTAGTGAAAGGTTCGATCGCGACGGGTAAGAAATTTTACCGTCTTGTACAGAAAGTGGCCTTGAAAATACGCGAATTTGAAAAATCCGACGAAGAAATTTTCTGGACGATGGAAATGGTGAAACTGTTCTTATGTTCCGACGGGTATATGGAAAAAGAATTGAGAATGTTACTCAATGTAGCGACGAAGGAATCTCAAGTTCCCTCTCGTCAAGAAATATGTCAAGGAGGAGGAGGAAGAAGAAACGAAGATGGCGAAGAGATGGATATATCATAATCAAGTAAATCATTGGGGAAAATGGCAGACGCAGAGGAAGAAATCTGTGGAATTTGCCTGAAGGCCTTCAAAGAAACGAAACGCCATAAAGTCTACAATCTCAATTGTGAGCATTCCTTTCATATTAAATGTATAAAGAAATGGATTCGAGAGTATGGTAAAAAGAAATGCCCGACCTGTCGGACTCGTATCAGCCAGGATGATATGCTCTATTTTACCAGCGGAACATTGCAAATGGAACATTTAAGAATAGATTCGGATGAAGAGGAAGAGGAGGAAGAACCAGAGGTGGAAGAACCGCCAAGGCAACGACGAAGACGAAGACCCGAAGAAGAATTAGTCGATCTGGGAGGCCATGGTCTCATTTTTTCAGGGCCTAGTACCAGTCAGACGAGACCCAGAAGACAGAGAAGAGAAGATTTAGTGGGAGATTATGCTTATATGGATACACCTAGACAGAGTTCACCTACCTCAGATGATGAAGAACGGGAAGTCAATCCTTATTTTGGTCGACCGAATGCATTTTGGAGAGAAATGAGACGACAAAGACGAAGTAGAAGGAATTAGATGATTCTTAAAATAAAAATGGAAAAGTAAGACTCACGACTGGTGTATAATATTTCGTTATCAACAGATCCATCTCCTATACATCGTTATATCAACAGATCTATTTCCAAATGGAAAAGTAAAACCGACCGACTGTTGAAAAATATTTCTCAAAAAAATTTGATAGTCAAAAAAAAAAAAAAAAAAAAAAAAAACTTTTTGTTAATTTTTATCATGTCTTTTAGACATGATAAAAATTAACTGTACCTTCTTTTTTATTTTGAATGATGTCACCTTTTCTAAAAATAGATTTCTAAGAATGAATCATGCTTTTCTTGGAAATTTATATTTAGAAACATGTCTAGACAACATGTTGACATCATTCCAAACAAAAAGGAGGGTAGAGTTAATTTTTATCATGTCTAAGACATAATAAACATTAACAAAAAGTTTTTTTTTTTTTTTTTTTTTTTTTTTTTTTTTTTTAAATACCACATTAGATTTTTTTGAGAAATATTTTCCACCAGTCGGTCGGTTTTACTTTCTTTTTTTTGGAGATGTTGATAACGATATATAAGTCGATATATAAGTTTTACTCACTGGGTTCTGATTCATTCGTTTTCGCCTTTGCTTTCACGAGATATCGAGACCGCTTCAGCATTTCGAAGGAAGCCCCTTTGATGTTATACTGTTTCTTCAATCGTCGCTTTAGATTAAATAAATACTGGTAATGATTTTTTCCAAATAGTTTGGATGGAGGAGCATTGAAAAGAAACTGGAATAACTTTATCTGATTTGGATCCTTATAGACTTCTAAAGATTTAGACGCAAACGCTTTTCGTTTCTCTGGATCATCGTTTAGATAGCCCAAGATGTGAATCATCCTCAATTCCGTTTCTAAAAGTAATAAGACTATCAGCGACAGTTCATCTGTTTCATAATTGGAGAGACAGTGATTACGGATTTGATTCATCTGCTCTGCTGTAAAAAGTTGGTGTTTTCGACGACGAGGTTTCTTGACCACCACCTCATCTGCAGAAGGTAAGAACCATTTTCGTCGAATAGCATTTAAAGCATTTGAAATATATTTCGCGGAACGTTGTTTTTGATCGATAAGATATTGGTGATATTCTTGAAGTGTTTCGGTATGATTTAGATCTTTATGCATTTGTAAACACCAAGTTTCATATTGATTTTCATAAATAGAGTAGACTAATTTACTAGTTTTTGAGGGACACATGATGCTTCTTTTATTTTTGGTATAATGAAGAACTCTTACTTATTTATAATTTTTTTAATAGGTTTTGAATCAAAAAAATATTTATAATAAGAAGAAGAAACAGTAGAAACAAAATGGCCGAATGTTGTCCAATTTGCTTAGACGAACTCATCGCCGAAGATGTAGAAACCATTTCTACTTTAAAGTGCCAACATCAGTTCCACACGAAATGTATTGACATTTGGAGAGAAAAAGCATTGACGTGTCCTGTCTGCCGAGAACCGTTTGAAGATGCCCTGCAGAAATTAATTTCTATGTTTCTCCCTTTGCGACGTTCTTTTTTATATGATGTAATTTACGATTATGAAAACCGCATCAGGTTTTCAGACGATGAGGCTGATTTAGATGATTTACTCATGTATGAATTATTGGGACCTTGGGAAACTTCTGAGGAGGAAGAGGAGGAGGAAACAGAATCAATCGAACCTGAGGAAGAAAACCAGAGTGAGGAAACTAATTGAGACTGGAAAAAGGAATTGAGACCATAGATGGGTTTGAGTAAATTAGCCGATGACGGATGTAGGGATTGGACTCGAACCGATGGAATGGATTGGGACTGATATTCATCCCATTTCTTTAATCCCATCCGAAGATTTAAAGCCAATGACTTTTTCATATATTCGGAAAGAAGGAATCGCCAGGTTTTGGGACGATACTTTCCAATAATCTCGAGAGCGTTTAACATGCTGAGATAGCATTCTTGAGATGTACGACACAGTTTCAAATGAAAGACAACATCCATTTCATTCTCGACTTGCTTCCACCATCTCCCAGTTTGATATTTCCTTGGGTACAGCACTTCATTGTGTGGATATATTTCAGCCTCATCTTCGATCCACGGTTTCATGGTACTGGAAGGAAGGTCGTAGGGATCGCCTAAATGATAATTCAGTAACTGACAATTAGATAAATTGAGATGAAGATGGCTCGTGAAAACAATGAGACGATCGGCATAGGCTGGTTTGACCACCGAGTCTCCAAAATTCGGTTCGATCCAGATGAGAAGATCGCAATGCGTGCCGTCGCATTCGTAAGACGGATCTAACCCGCTGACGAACCAATCGTTGGAATCGTCGAGAAGAATATGGACCGTTTTATGATGTCGAACAAAAATGGTTTCCAAATGATAGGATAAGAGGGAAGGATGCCTTCCTAAATTACCTAATACAACGGTCACGGGTGCATCTTGACATTTCTTGAAAAGATCTTGAATGGAACCCATGCTGGTTGTTCCGCATACTTGATTCCCGAGACGAGTCACAAAAGATCCCATGCTTCTTATTCTTTATTTTTTTAACGCAGCTCGCATATATTCTTGATCTTTCTGGAATTCCGATTCAGGATAAGGTGGCTTTTGAAGACTGGCATTCACTTCATTATGAAATTGAAACCAGACGTGGGCAAAGTGTTCACCTAAAAACCGTTCTTTATACGTTTTGAGTTTGGATAAGTAATGATACACACAAATCCCGCATCGGAGAGTTCGATATAAAGATTCTGTCACAAAGTCTCTCCAAAGAGTTTTCGCGAGACGAATATCCTCGTCCTGCTCGTCCTAAACTGAAAACGCTTCGGCCATCCAATGTAAAAGCCGCCAGTAATAAGGACCAAAGACCAACGTGTTGTGGTAATTGATGTGATGAAAATAATCTTCGGCTGAAAAAGGTTGTGGGGATACGGAAATGCCGATCCGGGTCATCAAGTCTCGCCTGACTTTTCCCCTGGAGTAATTCAATCACCGTTTCGTCTAAAAAGAAAAAGTATTCGCTCTTCCATCGAATACGGTACAGGAGCGTTAAGACGCAGTACGTAGTCAATTTAAAGAGTTGAATCCAACTGTATTCGCCTACCCAAGCTCCAGGTCGTAGAAATGTCCGTCCCCATTTATCTTGGTTCATTAAATTGGCCATGAATAATAAATAGGTGACGACGACTTCATCTAATCGTTGTTGGGACTCTTCTTCTCGGAAAGCGGTCGTAAAGTGGGTGACGTCGATACCCGGAGGAGGAGGTGGAGAAGAAGGGGTTTTGAAGTGTAAAAGTTCATGAATTTTATGAGCCACGAACGGTGAAACACGAGGCTGGCATTCTTGGAGTTCGTTCGAAACGATCGGTTCATCTTCTAAATAAGTTCGTTTTAAACGTTTAAAGGTTTGAGCATCCATTCTCTTTACTTAAACCACCATTAACGAAAACGGCAATACCAATCTCCCACGTCTTTAGTTTGCACCAAACTACCGAGCAATTCGCCGAAAGTTGTAAAAATCGTCAGCTTGCGAATGTATCCAAAAGCCAGAAAGAGAAAAATGAGTCCGTTGATGAGGAGGAAAAGGAGAAAGAACCAGCTTTGTGTTAAAATGAGACAAAACAGGATCACGAAGGACGTATACGCTCCAGCGACTAAAAGCGTTCCTAATGTTAAGGAATCCATTTGTTTTGTTTTCTTCTTCTTCTCTATTCTTGACCTAATGTCTCGTAATAAAGGGTCCGATACGTAATATTCTGGTAAGCATTATAAACGGGATGGTGGATAAAGAGAAATAATAAAATCCATAAGAGGATCGATACCATATTTTTGTTTTCTTTGTTTTGAGTCAGAAGAGAAGAGATAATAATAAAGTAACTCATATTAATTAAAAAAATGGTTCGAAGGGATAAATCCAAATCTGATAAAGCGGAACGAAAATTGCTTCGAATGGAAGCAGCTCCTCCTAATCATGTAGGAGACCCAGTCGTTGACAACCCCCTTAACAATCACCCTCCAAGCAATCCATCTAACCATCCTCCTCCAATCCATGACAATCCTCCTAATAATGATAATGTAGGCAATATTCCCATGGACGTGGATGAGGAAATAATTCGTCGGCATAGGCGAGATCTCCTGAATTACGAAGAATACTACCCCGATCGAATGAAATCAGATAAGCGCTATGCCAAATTGGCTGACGGAAATGTGATTTATGCTAAGAATCGACAAGGAGATGAATTTTATATGCTGGATCCCGATGGAAATATTGTGTTTGCAAAACAAATCTCTCCCATCACCGGTAAAATAACCCCTGTCTATGCCGTCGATCATCTGAACCGTTCTATTTTACCCGTCGACGCTCAAAACCGTCCCGTGTATGGATTTGATAGTGATGGGGAACCCATGTTTCCCATGGAAAACGGAAAAATGGTGTATCTGTTCTACGGAGGAAAAGAATGGTATCCGGAAAATCCTCAGACCAAAGAACAAATCTATGCTTTAGACGAGCACCATCGACCCTATTTTGCCAAAGACGAGCATCAAAAGCCTTACTATGCTCGAAAACTCGATGTAAATCAATTCCCCATCGAATATGCCCCTCTCGATTCCAATGGTCAACGGATCTATATTCCCTTAGAGAACAATAAATTCCAATACCCGTTTAATCTCGTCACAAAACGACCGCTGTTTGAACTCTCTCCGGATCAGGACGAAATGTATTTCCGAAACAATACGCTAGGTGAATATTATCCCGTAAACGAATTCAACGATGAAATTTACGCTCGAGATCGTTTGCACAATGAAATGCCGGCTAGGAACATCGATGGAACCCTTTATTACGCTAAGAGAGCGAGTGGGGACGAATACTATCCCAAGCAACTCAACGGTCTCGAAACGTATATTCGAATTGGAAATAGGGACGAACCGGCCTTAGATGCTTTAGGAGGAGGCATTTATGCGAAAGATGAAAACTTGGACGAATATTATCCGAGAATTTACCATGACGACAATGACGAATAAAGCAAAACGATTACCAAAGGATCTTCGATGGCAAAAGATGAGTATTATGCAGTCGACAATCTTGGAAATCAGCGATATAGAAAGGATCGAAGGGAATTTGAAACATATATTACCACTGACGATCCCAGTCTACTGTATGCCCTAGACAAATATAAAGTTCCCCATTATGCTAAAAAACCCGTGTATATCGGTGGAGAAAAAAAATTTGAGGAGTATTATGGAAAAATCAATAACTTGCCCGTCTTTCTAAAGTACCAGGGTCGAGAAATTTATGCCAAAGAGCATTCCGGGGCCGAGATGTATCCCAAAGATTTGTTTGGGAACGACATGATTGCTCGAGATGCCGACGGGCGGTATTATTATGCTAAAGATGAGACAGGAAATGAAAAATATCCCTTGTTGGCCGACGATACGGAACACAAGCCCGAATACATGTCTTACGCCCTCGATAAAAACGGTATTCCGTTCTATCCTATCAAATCTCAGGGTAAACCCATCTATCCTAAAAATGCTACAGGCGATGAATTTTATCAAATCCTTCACCCTTTCACTCAGCAAGTCATCTTTGGAAGAGATACCGATCAGAACCAAGTGTATGCGCGGAAAGCGGATGGAGGCGAAATTTACCCGGATAGCGGTCAATTCGCCATGACGAGGCTGAAAGAATTCTTTTATGCTCATGATAAGAACGGGGTCATTATTTACCCGGTCGATCAACACGGCAACGAACGATATTTAGTGACGGACAAAGGATCGTACGATCAATTGATGAAAGATCCGGCCGTGAAACGATACGCCAAAGATGCAGACAATAATGAAATCTATCCGGAAATTATTCATGCCGATAAGCGCATTACCCAAAAACCTTTAGGAAACCGGTACGCTTAAAATAAATTGGGTGAATATTACTACCCGGTCGATCGATATAATAACGAGTACATTGTCCAGTTCAAGAAAGTGAGTGAAAAACAAATCTTTGCGAGTGGATACCCCATCACGTGTGATCAAATCATCATTGTTCCCAATTTAAATGACAAGCCCTGGACGCCTGCGTTTATACGAGACCCTAGAATTGAACCCGAAAATTTGATAGGCTACTTGTACCGATCGCATTCGAAACCGATGGATTATTTGACCAATTTGAGATCTAAACGCGCTTCTCGACACGGGTTCCAACCCTATAAAGTTATATATAATAACTCGGAGGGTAAAGTGGTCGAGAAAGTGGAAAGCGGTCTTCCAGGACAAGAAGATCCAGTGGAAGAGGAAGAGAAAAAGAAGAAAAGAAAGAAGAAAATATATCCCAACCCGATACAGTCTGACGAAAATAATCATCAATCCACCACCAACTGGACAAAAATCATTCTTTCTATGATAGGTATCTTGGTCATACTTGCGTTCCTAATCTGCATTAATATACTGTTTAAAAACTAAAGTCGTGAGAGAAAGAAAAATATCTGAAACAATCCATTCTTAAAAAGATTGGGATGTCTTTTCAATCCAGTCGGTTGGAAAAAAATTTTCAGAGCTGAAAAAAAAAAAAAAAAAAAAAAAAAAAAAACTTTTTGTTAATTTTTATCATGTCTTCTAGACATGATAAAAATTAACTATCTACTCTTTTTGTCTAGGAATGATGTCTCACCCTTTCGAAAATTAGACCATGACTCACCCTTTCTAAAAATAAAATTCCAAGAAATAAATGAGTCATGGTGTATTTTTAGAAACATGGTGAGACATCATTGAAAACAAAAGGGGGTAAATTTTTATCATGTCTAGAAGACATGATAAAAATTAACAAAAAGTTTTTTTTTTTTTTTTTTTTTTTTTTTTTTATACAAAAATTTTTCTTAGCTCTGAGAAATTTTTTCCAGCCGACTGGATTCACAAGTCATCACCATTTTTTTAGGAATGAACTCTTCCTTACCTATTTAAGCATTTCGAGTTTCGCTTCAAATGTGTACGTGCTGTTGAAGAGGGACCCACCTAGATCCTAGTTGACTCATTCATGGGGAAGGAAAAAAAGAGTATTCTATAACGTGTTGGATAATGTTGGAGGTAAGTCTCTTTCTTTTTCATTTTTTTCTAAAGATTTATGAATGATAAACGGAAAGGTTTCTTTCTTGTACTCTTGAAGGCGATGAAAATAAAACAAAGCTTCTTGGAAAGCACAATATTTGGTCCGACCTATATGTTTCGGACAAAACGATGAATATTCATAGTTCATTGGTATGGGCGCGGTATGAAACGCCTCCTTGTTCTTGGAGACGAAATTGAAATAAATAGGACGGGCCAGTATCTGGTACAAAACATTAATTTTCCAATAATGAGGGCAGTAAATGTTTTTATATCCTGCCGTTAGAGCTACGAGAAACGGTTTTAATTGATCGTACGGCAAATGACCCTCATTCCATGAAAAGCCATGCGTTATATCCGCTAACGGTAAATGAACACTCGATACACTTTGTTTGGCGGAATAGGATAATTCAGACCACGGTATGGGTGGTTCCACGTAGATAATGCCTTGGGAACGATCATGGGTGATATAAGCCACTTCTTTAATAATATAGTCGGAAAAGTCATCATTATAAGAAAGATTGAGTTCTTTGGCGAGAGGATCACCATTCAATTCGAAACCTTCGAAATTGAGAACGATATAGGACTCCATGTTTTATTTTTATCGGTCATCTTGTTTCAGGAGAACATTGAATCTAAAATCCTCTACGGTTATCACATGAAAATCTCTCAATTTGCCTTTTAGATAGGTTGCTCCAACTAAGTGGATGGATTGAGTTCCATATTTTTTCTTTAATTGTTGGAAACAAATCTGCTCTGATACTTGTACTGCAATAGGTCCTAGACGTATCTTATCCTTGCGAGTGAACAGAGTTATATATTCTATACCCACTTGATGTTGACGAAAATTTTGTAGAAATTGTATTAAGGACCAAGATTGAAGACCCAAGGTCGATTTTAAATCTCTTTCCAAATTAAACGTGGCAGTATGGGAAATAAGAACAATATATCGAAAGGAGGGACCTATTTGTCGATTGAACCGTTCGGTGATTCGCCATGGAAGAAAGGTTGAATGATTCATTTTTTTTTCAATTTAATTTAATTTTTTTTTCTTCTTCTTCGGTTCGAAGGATTAAACAAGCATGGCAGAGTATTACGATATTTCTGTTTTGAAAACTATTCAATTACCGATTGATCGACTCATCCGATTCGTGATTGGGCAAAATCCTCAACTTGAAAACTATCAAGCGACGTACCGGTTTCTGAATTTATTTTTTGAGATTACGCCTCGACTCGTTCGAGATTTTCAATCACAGGCCGTTGCTCATATCCGTCACGTGTTAGATAATATGTCGCAATATGGACACCTATATCTTTTAATCGATCAGCAGCCCCTGTTTAATGCCCTGGAATGGAATGATGAAGAATTTATTTTATCGAATGAAGAAGTCTTAGACCCTATTCGCAAAATGGCCAGTCAGTTTTTTTCTAAAGATTCTGCTCATTACCATATCACTTGCATCTATCTCTTATATTTTTACGCACTACTCGCGAATCCGAAATATACTTGGATCACAATGGATTATTTAATGCACGGCAATAAATATCATCAATATTTATTAGCTAAACATGCTCACGAAGAAAAGTAAAAATAAAATCATTAGACGAGAAATTTATTTTTGAAAAGATAAAGCAATATAATGGAATTTTATCCGAATCGATATGGTAGTGAATATTACAAATATCGAAAAAAAGATCCAGTCTTTGTCAAAAGTGAATATGGTCATGAAAGGTATGCCATTCACTCCCAAAAGGGGGAAATCTATCCCGACAAAGGTGATCCTTTCGCTAAAACCCGAGACGGCCTTCCATATTATGCCAAAGATCGCAAAGGAAATGAAAAATATCCTCTACAACGTAAAAAATCCCTCGTTATTCAAATTCAAAACGAATTCGTTCTGGCCAAATACGCGGACGGAAAAGAACGATACCCGGTGGATTCCCGAGGGAACGAATATTATTTAGTGAAAAATGAAGAACCTTACGTCCTGAAAGATGGCCAAGGTGAAATCTACTTTGCTAAAACATGTAGTGGAAAAGTCCTCATTCCCTGGAATTATTTTGAACAGTACAAGTATCTTCTCTCAGAACATTATAAACGCACATGCGATGCTGCAGGAAACTGCGTTTATCAATCCACGGTACCCGTTGAAGAAATTCTTAAAAAGTTGTTTCCATGCCTCTGTTTGTGCTTAGCTGAAACACCCAATGGCTTTTATTCTAGCAGCTACGTTAATGTCAATACCAGGACTGTAAGAACAACGTTCTTATATATAGTCAGTGAGAAGAGAAAGAATGACTCGAAGCTGGCTGAGAAAAAATTCTATTAAAAAAAAAAAAATCCCCTTTTTCTTCCGAAATTGATGTCTTCAATTTTCGAAAAATTGAAGACATCAATTTTCAGACTAAAAGGGATTTTTTTTTTTTTTTTAGCTGTTAGAAATTTTTCCAACCCGACTCAATCGACCGGACATCACCATGTTTTAAGAATGGACTCTCACTTATATATTTCAGCATTGCGAGTTTCACTTCACATGATTCTGTGTTTTTGAAGAAGAAACATCTTGAAATCTGGCTTTCTTCAGTCAACTTTTGTTTTTTCCAAGTCATTACACAATGAAATGTTGGGAACCTACCTCATGCATATGTAAAAAAGTTAGTAATTCTTGTCTTTTTTCAGATTTTTGATGATAACATTATCGTAATAAATAACTTGTCTTTTATGCTGAGGCAGATCAATGGGTTCATTGTCCACTTTTAAATGTTTCGTGGTTGAGTGTTCTCCCTCTTCGTCGTCATGCTTTCGTTTGAGAGACGAATTCAATTCGGCATTTTCAAACTGAAGGGGTTCTACTATATGACCAAAGAAGAGGAAATATTATTTTCGGCTGAAAAGGAACTGAAATCCATTTCGGTCCGTTTCAAATGTCCAAATTCATCATTGAAACGCATCCGTTTCGTGGATGGACGTGTCGCGCATCGTTTTCAAAAATTGTCGAATGGCCGATTTCAGTTCGTTAAAGGTCGTAACAGAACCGGGAATGATTTGTACATCGGCATACTGTTTGAATTGTGTAAAAATATCGGTCGAAGATAAAAATTCTTTTTTGAATTCTACTAATATTTCAGGTTCGGAACGGTAACGGATCATGCCGTCCTCCATGTTAATATTGTGGGCCAGATGCAGATAAATCATTAAAAAGAAACCTTTATAGGAATCTTCGACGATAGAATCTTTGATTTCGAGTAAATATTGATCCTGCATCACTTGTTCTGAGGTGAGGGATGGAGCATTTTTCGTAAACACGGCGTCAAAAGGAATTGCTACCACGCGATCATTAAACGCCTCTGTGGCCGTACACACTGGGAACGTATTGGTAGAAGCCATGAGTTTGGCACTGGGAATCGCTCCTACATTTTGCTCGTACAAATTCCGAAAACTGGTGGTCGAATTACCCGTGATTTCTTTCACGAAGTTTTCGTTTAATTTTCCCGACATTTCTTCAACAGTCACTACCCGACAACAAAATAACGAAGAGGCCAGTTCGGGTTGGGCTGATAGTCCTTGACCACTCGTCGTTTGTAAATTGACGGCTCGAATACCATGACTATAGCCTCCAAAGACCTTCGAGATCATTTGAAAGAATTTACTTTTTCCATTGCGCGTGTTGCCTTTCAAAATAAAAAATTTGCGACCGTAATTGGTCGCAATGAGAAGACTGGCCAGGACATCTAAAAGGTACATGAACAGATCGTATTCGAAACACGTATATTTACACATGTGCACATAAAAATGAAGCATGCTTTGAATTAGCGGGTTGGTTTCTAGTTTGTCATGAAACTCGCGCACTTTTTCCCGCAGCGTATCCAGTAAATCGTCCGTGAGGTCGAGAAAACAGCTTTTCAGGTATTGTAGAAAAAATTTCCGGTCGGTTAATAAACGATAGATGGCTATCAAATCCGGATCGTGACGAAATTGTATCAACTCGTGTCGACTAAAATTGATGCCCAGACGTCGATCCGATAGGTAAAATTCTGGAACCGTCCCTCCTACATGACCCGTCAAGAGATTCAGAACCCCATCGTGGGTTCGAATATGCCATTTATGTCGATCCATTTGAATGATTTTACGATCAATGTTGGTTCGACTCAGAATGGACGAGACCACATAATTAATGTTGACCTGTTTCATAATGTCTGTGAAAGGACACATGTTTTTAGTTTTATCGGCAAACTGATTCCGAGCATAGGCCTGAATGGAGGACCAGATGGCATTCATCAGGTTTAGAATTTCTATCTGGTGGGGCACTTCTTGCCAGTACTCGTGGATATTATTCCACATATAGCGTTGAGGTTTCTTACAGGAATTGTGCATGGTAATGACGAGAATCGGAAAATATCGCTCTTGAATTCGATGAATTTGTTCCACGAGCTGATCTCCAGACACCGAATATAAAATAACGCCTTTCATGGTTTTGATAATAGCTTCCAGTTTATCTTTAAATTTGTAAATTTTAGGATTGAGATTCGAACCACAAAAGAGGATCGTGTCGAGAGTAAAATCTTGGGAAATGATATCTATAATTTTACTGTTGATTTTTTCCACAGAATCTATGAGTTCGTGAGATTCTAATATCGTACGCAAATGGGATGCGAGTGTATGGGAGGACATTCGTAAATGTTGACACAAGGCACAAAAGACAGGTAAAAAATAGTAACCTTGATTGTACTGCATAATCGTACGAAGGGGATTGGGATCGGAATGCAAACTAGGATTGTCTAACTTGAGAGCTTGATTCACCGTCTGGAATACATCGTTTTCGATGACGATAGAATTTTGACTTTCCCGGTACCATCGTTTTAGAGCCCGGTTATTCGATTCAAAGTCTGAAATCACAAACCCGTTAAACTTGATAAAGTAAAACGTTTTTAACCAATGATGACCTTCGGTTCCAAAATCCTTCCCTTTGTAAATATACATCGGGGTTTTTAGTTTATACACAAACGTAGCCACTTTTTCATCGTCGGGTCCAGCTTCCTCATCTTTGCTAATAAGCGTGGGATACGATACTCGATACAAAGGATCGTACAGTGTCACCACAGGCATCATATATTCATAAAGTTGTTTTTGAATATCCATTGGCTGGAGGTGGAGCAGTTTACGAAAAAAGGAATTGGTATTATCCTTGCGACGTTTAAATTTTGATTGAATGCCTAACAATCGCATGCTGAAAGCATTGGGATTGGTCAAATCTAAACGCCAGGTGGTTTGTTCGTCTACATAAATAATCAGCATGGGTTCGTATTTATTCGTATAGGGCTTGGAGGAATTCACAAGCGTCGCATTCGCTAAAACGTCCAACTGGAAAATAAATTCAGATGTTTCGTGATAGAACCGGGGTTGAAGTTGGCTGCAGAATTGAATATAATCATCATGAGCGATCGAGATTTCCGGCAAATGGACATGAATACCACCTCCTGGACGAACAGCCACAATAAAAGTAAAATGCTTAAGGGATAAAAACTAAAATTTTAAGGTTGAGAGAATAACAGAATCTACATAATCGTAGAGCATAGATGAAGGAAGGGATGCATCGCATTCAGTTTTAATATCAATATCTAGCATAAGGGAATGATGGGTCGTCGAGCAAAGATCCATCGTTAAAAAAAGATTTTCGGCAGACGTTCGAGTATAAAATCGAGAAAATTGTGCGTAGTCTTTTCGGTTACAGTAAAAGATTCCTCCCGACATCTGGTAGAAAATGTAAGCATCGTTGGGCGCATCTCCAACCGAATTAATCCTTGTTAAATAATGGAGGCTCTGCGACATGATTATATATCTTTAACTTGATTAATATTTCTTAAAAAAATACAAGCAATGCTTTGTAAGTAAATACCCTATAAAATCTCCACGTGCTCCTCTAAAGAATAAATAAACTGAGCACTTTTACCTTCATAAAGTCTGTTCCTATATAATGTTGAATTCACGGCACAGAATGATTTAAAGTGAAATTCGTTTCGCACGTCTTAAATAGATAAACCAGAGTTCTTTCTAGCCAGAGCTCAGAAAAAATTCTAAAGTAGATATATAAAAAAAAAAAAAAACTTTTTGTTAATTTTTATCATGTCTTTAGACATGATAAAAATTAACTACCTTCCCCTTTTGTCTGGGAATGTTGTCTCACACTTTCGGAAAATAGAATATGACTCATCCTTTCTAAAAATAGAACTCCAATAAAAGAATGGGTCAACGTATATTTTTTAGAGAGTGAGACATCCTTCCCTGACAAAAAGAGGGGACAGTTAATTTTTATCATGTCTAAAAGACATGATAAAAATTAACAAAAAGTTTTTTTTTTTTTTTTTTTTTTTTTTTTTTTTTTTTTTTAATATACATTTCAGATTATCTGAGAAATTTTTCCCAGCCAGCTTTCACTTTTCTAGACATAAACGTCCTTGTTTATGTCCTTGAATGACGTCATCTCTCATGTATATATAAAGCGTGTAAGTTGGCTCTGTAGACTTATTCCTTTCGAGGAAGAAGGCGAGATAAAGTAAGCTCTGTCATGGATAATGAAAAGTACTACAAAGTTTCGGATTATGTGGAAGCGTATGGAAATGTTTATAGACAATATTATTTTATAGCTGTTCGTTTCAAACTACCCATCTTCCATGTCGATACTTTGAAACATTTTAGCCCGGGTCTCGTTCGAGCACCTTGCATTCTCGTGGTCAGTGAAAATCGACTCATTTTCCAAGGAGAAAATTTAGACAAAGACTATCCGTTTCCTCGTGGGTCTTTAGTCTTTTGCGTGCATGGAACAAAAGAGGATCCTCGTTGGATTAACGTCTCTAGAGATACGACCGATCAGTTTTTACAAAGTTTATTTCCCTCTCGAGATTTTATCAAGGTCTCCTATGAAAATAATACCTTATTTGTTTGTTCGACCATCAATCCGTTTTCCTTGTTCTGGAAAGTACAGTCGGTCACAAAAGTATTCGAACACCGGTACCCATTCAGAAAATTTACTTTTCCGTTGAGAAACAAAATTGTCTCCAGAGTCTATCTTGGTTCGATAGACAAAAAAAAAAACAAAAGGATGGCTCATGTCCAAAATTGGCTAGGTGTATGAAACAAAATACAACATGACCTATCTAGGTGAGATGGGAAACAAAATGGCTGCTCACGTAATCCATTATTGCGCTCATAGAAAACGCAAAGTGTGGCTGCGGCTCGTCTCGGTTCGCGAAGAGTGAAAACCCAAAACGGTCTGCAGTGTCTATCTTTGTTGAATGAGAAAACAAAAGGATGGCTCATGTCCAGTTTATTTAGGTGTGGGAAAAAATATAACGTGACCTATCTGGATGAGATGTCTCCAGCGATCCAGTATAGACTTTTTCCCCATCTGCAATAGATGACATCTATAAACAATTTCATTGAAATCTCCTCGAAATATAAGAAACAGCTAGCTCGTGAAATTGTAAAGTATTCCCAAAGAATTCCACTTCTTGAAGAAGGAAAAACACCCTAGCTGCAGATGAGGTAGAGAGAGAAAAAGCATGTTGCACCATGGAGAGCCCGCACGGTTCTGAACAGAAAACGTGAAATGCTTTATAGAAAAGAGTTGAAAGTGAAAGTAAAAGCCGATTGGAAATTTTTCAATTGGTTACCGACTGGGAAAAAATTTTCAGAGCTCAAAAAAAAAAAAAATCTGAGATGTAAAAAAAAAAAAAAAAAGAAAAAGAAAAAAAAAAAAACCTTTTTGTTAAATTTTATCATGTCTTCTAGACATGATAAAAATTAACCCTACCCCCTTTTGTGTGGGAATGTTGTCTCACTGTTTCTAAAAATAGACCATGACTCATTCTAGGAATTATATGTTTTAAAAAGGATGAGTTTAAAGTTTATAAGATAAGATAAGTTTTTAAAAAGGATATGTTTTAAAAAGTCTTTGGGTTTCTCCATTCCAAAGTAAACAAAGTGAAGACATCAAATTAATAGAAAAAACGGAAGAGTTTTTTTTTTTTTTTTTTTTTTTTTTTTTTTTTTTTTTTTGTTTATAGCTCTGGAAATATTTTTCCAATTCAACAGCCAAGAAATATTTCCAGCCAATACAATTTCATTTTTACTTTCACTTTCAATTCATTTCTTATATCTATAAGAACATTTCATTTTTCTGTTCAGATCAGTGTGGGTTGTTCAAGATGCAGCAACTCTACTCCATCCCACAACCAGGAAAAAAAGATGTTCTTTCATGAGATGTTCTTTTGGCTTTCGAAAACAATGATGACATGATGATTGTAATACATTTCGGTTCTCATGTCCCATGCTTGAACTCAGAATTATTTCCAGAACTCTGAGAATTTTTTTTAGTCAGCTCGATAACCCAACTTTCGTATATTTATTTTTTAAACCACTCGAGTTTCGACTTCCCATCCGTGTCTGCTGTGCATTCAACCTGGAGACACATTCCCTGAGCTCTAAGAAAATGTTTCCCAGTAGACTCAATCCCTGAAATGGATTAAAAAAATTCTTTCATACATTTTTAAAGCTCAAGAGTGTTAGCTTGTCGTGGAAAGAGCCTTTTTTTCCCCTGAGCTCTAAGAAAATGTTTCCCAGTAGACTCAATCGCTGAAATGGATTAAAAATAAATTCTTTCATACATTTTTAAAGCTCAAGAGTGTTAGCTGTCATGGAAAGAGCCTTTTTTTTCCCTGAGCTCTAAGAAAATGTTTCCCAGCAGACTCAATCGCTGAAATGGATTAAAAATAAATTCTTTCATACATTTTTAAAGCTCAAGAGTGTTAGCTGTCATGGAAAGAGCCTTTTTTTTCCCTGAGCTCTAAGAAAATGTTTCCCAGCAGACTCAATCGCTGAAATGGATTAAAAATAAATTCTTTCATACATTTTTTAAACCTCAAGAGTGTTAGCTGTCATGGAAAGAGCCTTTTTTTTACCTGAGCTCTAAGAAAATGTTTTCCAGCAGACTCAATCGCTGAAATGGATTAAAAATAAATTCTTTCATACATTTCTAAAGCTTAAGCGTGTTAGCTGTCATGGAAAGAGCCTTTTTTTCCCCTGAGCTCTGAGAAAATGTTTCCCAGCAGACTCAATCGCTGAAATGGATTAAAAATAAATTCATTCATACATTTTTAAAGCTTAAACGTGTTAGTTCTCATGGAAAGAGCCTTTTTTTCCCCTGAGCTCTAAGAAAATGTTTCCCAGTCCACTCAATCGCTGAAATGGATTAAAAATAAATTCTTTCATATATTTTTAAAGCTTAAGCGTGTTAGTTCTTATGGAAAGAGCCTTTTTTTCCCCTGAGCTCTGAGAAAATGTTTCCCAGCAGACTCAATCGCTGAAATGGATTAAAAATAAATTCATTCATACATTTTTAAAGCTTAAGCGTGTTAGTTCTCATGGAAAGAGCCTTTTTTTCCCCTGAGCTCTAAGAAAATGTTTCCCAGTCCACTCAATCGCTGAAATGGATTAAAAATAAATTCTTTCATATATTTTTAAAGCTTAAGCGTGTTAGCTGTCATGGAAAGAGCCTTTTTTTCCCCTGAGCTCTGAGAAAATGTTTCCCAGCAGACTCAATCGCTGAAATGGATTAAAAATAAATTCGTTCATACATTTTTAAAGCTTAAGCGTGTTAGTTCTCATGGAAAGAGCCTTTTTTTCCCTGAGCTCTAAGAAAATGTTTCCCAGTCCACTCAATCGCTGAAATGGATTAAAAATAAATTCTTTCATATATTTTTAAAGCTCAAGCGTGTTAACTGACATGGAAAGGGCCTTTTTTCCCCAACCCACTCAATCGCTTAAATGGATTAAAAATAACTTCTTTCATACATTTTTAAAGCTCAAGCGTGTTAGCTGTCATAGAGCTGCAGATGAGGTAGAGAGAGAACAAGCATGTTGCACGATGGAGAGCCCACAGGGTTCTGAACAGAAAACGTGGAATACTTTTATAGAAAAGAGTTGAAAGTGAAAGTAAAAGCCGATTGGAACGTTTTCACTTGGTTGCCGACTGGGAAAAAATTTTGAGAGCTCAGAAAAAAATTCTGAGATGTAAAAAAAAAAAAAAAAAACTTTTTGTTAATTTTTATCATGTCTTCTAGACATGATAAAAATTAACCCTACCCCCTTTTGTGTGGGAATGTTGTCTCAGTGTTTCTAAAAATAGACCATGACTCATTCTAGGAATTATATGTTTAAGAAAGGATGAGTCATGGTCTTTGGGTTTCTCCATTCCAAAGTAAACAAACGGAAGACATCAATTTAATAGAAAAAAAAGGAAGAGTTTTTTTTTTTTTTTTTTTTTATAGCTCTGGAAATATTTTTCCAATTCAACAGCCAAGAAATATTTCCAGCCAATACAATTTCATTTTTACTTTCACTTTCAATTCATTTCTTATATCTATAAAAACATTTCATGTTTCTGTTCAGATCAGTGTGGGTTGTTCAAGATGCAGCATCTCTACTCCATCCCACAACCACGAAGAAAAGATGTTCTTTCATGAGGAATTTTTTTGGCTTTCGAAAACAATGATGACATGATGATTGTAATACATTTGTGTTCTCATGTCCCATGATTGAACTCAGAATTATTTCCAGAACTCTGAGAATTTTTCCTAGTCAGCTCGATGAACCAAATTTCGTATATTTATTTTTTAAGCCACTCGAGTTTCGACTTCCCATCCGTGTGTGCTGTGCATTCAACCTAGACACACATTCCCTGAGCTCTAAGAAAATGTTTCCCAGCCCACTCAACCGCTGAAATATATTAAAAAAAATTCTTTCATACATTTCTAAAGCTCAAGCGTGTTAGCTGTCATGGAAAGAACCTTTTTATCCCTGAGGTCTAAGAAAATGTTTCCCAGCCCACTCAATCGCTGAAATGGATTAAAAATAAATTCATTCCTATATTTTTAAAGCTCAAGCATGTTAGCTCTCATGAAAAGGGCCTTTTTTCCGCAGCCCACTCAATAGCTGAAATGAATTAAAAAGAAATTCTTTGATACATTTTTAAACCTCAAGAGTGTTAGCTGTCATGGAAAGAGCCTTTTTTTCCCCTGAGCTCTAAGAAAATGTTTCCCAGTCCACTCAATCGCTGAAATGGATTAAAAATAAATTCTTTCTATTTTATATATTTATTATTTTTAGTATATTTTTAAAGCTCAAGCGTGTTAGCTGTCATGGAAAGGGCCTTTTTTTTTCCCAGCCCACTCAATCGCTGAAATGGATTAAAAATAACTTCTTTTATACATTTTTAAAGCTCAAGCGTGTTAGCTGTCATAGAAACTGAAATTTATGTCATGGTTTGTGTCTCACACGTCGTCAACGGTATGGTTTGAGGTGAAAATTGAAAACCCGGTATGAAAAATCTCTTTAAGTTCACTTTAGAAGAAGCTGTGGGATAGAAAGATTTCGTCATGGAAAAATGTCTTTCAATGTCTTTCAATGTCAGTCATGGGAAAATGTCTTTCAATGTCCGTCATGGAAAAATGTCTTTCAATATCATGACATCTCCTTTGAAATAGGATTGAAGGATTTTTCTTAAACTATGTTGAAATCTTGATCCATCCAAATTACAGATGGGAAATTCTGATCCATAGATGGATCATCCAATTTCGCTAGAACCTGATAAACGGTTGCTGATGAAATCCAAACGAAAACCCTAGCTATTCAAACAGGAAACATTTTCCCCTAAACGTATTAATGATTTCTATTCTGTGAGACATTAAAAAGTGGAAAGAAACTTGTGTTCACAGAAGCTCTTTCTATAAGAGTGGTCCTAGGTCCAGATGAGATAGAGAAAGAGAAAAAGCATGCTGCACCTTGGATAGCCCGCACGGTTCTGAATAGAAAACGTGGAATACTTTTATAGAAAAGCAATGA
Organism: Stegodyphus dumicola; assembly: GCF_044657685.1. Lineage (NCBI taxonomy): Eukaryota > Metazoa > Arthropoda > Arachnida > Araneae > Eresidae > Stegodyphus > Stegodyphus dumicola. Next base: position 220,542,523 of record NC_140773.1, on the reverse strand, counting down.
AAGTGAAAGTAAAAGCCAAATCGTCTTGGCTGTAGAATTTTCACTTGGTTGCCGACTGGGAAAAATTTTTCAAAGCTCAGAAAAAAAAATTTGAGATGTAAAAAAAAAAAAAAAAAAAAAAAAACTTTTGGTTAATTTTTATCATGTCTTCTAGACATGATAAAAATTAACCCTACCCCCCTTTTGTGTGGGAATGCTGTCTCCCTGTTTCTAAAAATAGACCATGACTCATTCTAGGAATTATATGTTTTAGAAAGGATGAGTCACAGTCTTTGGGTTTCTCCATTCCAAAGTAAACAAAGTGAAGACATCAATTTAATAGAAAAAAAAGAAAGAGTTTTTTTTTTTTTTTTCAGCTTTAGAAATATTTTTTCCATTCAACAGCCAAGAAATATTTTCAGCCCAATACAATTTCATTTTTACTTTCACTTTCAGTTCATTTCTTATATCTATAAAAACATTTCATATTTCTGTTCAGATCAGTGTGGGTTGTTCAAGATGCAGCAACTCTACTCCATCCCACAACCAGGAAAAAAAGATGTTCTTTCATGAGGAATTCTTTTGGCTTTCGAAAACAATGATGACATGATGATTGTAATACATTTCTGTTTTCATGTCCCATGCTTGAACTCAGAATTATTTCCAGAGCTCTGAGAATTTTTCCTAGTCCACTCGATGACCCAAATTTCGTATATTTATTTAAGCTACTCGAGTTTCGACTACCCATCCGTGTGTGCTGTGCATTCAACCTGGACACACATTCCCTGAGCTCTAAGAAAATTTTCCGAGCCCACTCAATCGCTGAAATGGATTTAAAATAATTTGTTTCATACATTTTTAAAGCTCAAGAGTGTTAGGTGTCATGGAAAGAGCCTTGTTTTTCCCTGAGCTCTAAGAAAATGTTTCCCAGCCCCCTCAATCGCTGAAATGGATTAAAAATAAATTCTTTCATACATTTTTAAAGCTCAAGAGTGTTAGGTATCATGGAAAGAGCCTTTTCTTTCCACAGCCCACTCAATCGCTGAAATGGATTAAAAACAAATTCTTTGATACATTTTTAAAGCTCAAGCGTGTTAGCTGTCATAGAAAGGGCCTTTTTTTCCCCAGCCCACTCAATCGTTGAAATGAATTAAAAATAAATTCTTTCATACATCTTTAAAGCTCAAGCGTGTTAGCTGTCATGGAAAGAGCCTTTTTTATCCCAGCCCACTCAATCGCTGAAATGGATTAAAAATAAATTCTTTCATACATGTTTAAAGCTCAAGCGTGTTAGCTGTCATGGAAACTGAAATTTATGTCACGGTTTGTGTGTCACACGTCGTCAACGGTATGATTTGAGGTGAAAATTGAAAACCCGGTATAAAAAATCTCTTTAACTTCACTTTACAAGAAGGTGTGGGATAGAGAGATTTCGTCATGGGAAAATGTCTTTCAATGTCTTTCAATGTCCGTCATGGGAAAATGTCTTTCAATATCATGTCATCTACTTTCAAATAGGATTGAAGGATTTTTCTTAAACTATGTTGAAATCTTGATGCATAAAAACCACGGATGGGAAATTCTGATTTATGGATGGATCATCCAATTTCGCTAGACCCTGATAAACGGTTGCTGATGAAATCCAAACGAGGGGTCCTAGCTTTTCAAATGGGAAACATTTTCCCCTAAACGGAGGAATGATTTCTATTCTGTGAGACGTCAAAAATTGGAAAAAAGCTTGTGTTCACAGAAGCTCTTTCTAGAAGAGTGGTCCTGGGTCCAGATGAGGTAGAGAGAGAAAAAGCATGCTGCACCTTGGACAGCCCGCACAGTTCTGAACAGAAAACGTAGAATACTTTTATAGAAAAGTATTGAAAGTGAAAGTAAAAGGCCAATCGTCTTGGCTGTAGAATTTTCACTTGGTTGCCGACTGGGAAAAATTTTTCAAAGCTCAGAAAAAAAAAATTTGAGATGTAAAAAAAAAAAAAAAAAAAAAAAAAAATTTGTTAATTTTTATCATGTCTTCTAGACATGATAAAAATTAACCCTACCCCCCTTTTGTGTGGGAATGTTGTCTCACTGTTTCTAAAAATAGACCATGTATACCAATATACTACAAATGGACTTGAACGCCTGTTCTCAGTATGTAGCTATACAAATTTGAAGGTAAAATTAAAAAAAAGACATCTTTTTGGGGATAAGGCAGTGAATTTGTATAGGACTATACTACAAACGGACTTTAAAGCCTGTTTTCAGCATATAGCTATACAAATTGGAAGGTAAAAAAGTAAAAAAAGACATCTTTTTTCTTTCGGGAAATTAAGTGAATTTGTATAGGAATATACTACAAACAGACTTTAATGCCTGTTTTCAGTATATAGCTATACAAATTGGAAGGTAAAAAAAATCGGGAAATTCAGTGAATTTGTATAGGAATATACTACAAACGGACTTTAATGCCTGTTTTCAGTATATAGCTATACAAATTGGAAGGTAAAAAAAAATAAAAAAAAAGACATCTTTTTTTTTTTCGGGAAATTAAGTGAATTTGTATAGGAATATACTACAAACTGACTTTAATGCCTGTTTTCAGTATATAGCTATACAAATTGGAAGGTAAAAAAAATAAAAAAAAGATATCTTTTTTGGGGAAAAGGAGTGAATTTGTATAGAAATATACTACAAGAACATCAAGAAAAGAACATCATGGGTCCAAGAATTGAAAGTGAAAGTCCAAAATCGAAATGTTAACGACTGGGAAGAAAATTTTCAAAGCTGAAAAAAAGTTAAAAAAAAAAAAAAAAAACTTCCTTTTTCTTTCTTAATTTGATGTCTTCATTCTTTTGACCTTGTAGAAATAAAAAAAGTGAAGACATCAAATTAAGAAAGAAAAAAGGAAGTTTTTTTTTTTTTTTTAATGTGTTAAAATTTTTCCAGAGCTCTGAGAATTTTTCCCAGACGGTTTCTAGAAGCAACTCGTTAATGTATTTAAACCACTCGCGTTTCAGTTTCAGATCAGTCTGTGCTGTGCACTCAACGTGGATACACGCTTCTCACTCTCCTGGGAAGAGCTTCTGTGAAGGTATGTGAACATTTTTTTCTTACTCTTTTGTATTTCATAGACTACAAATATTTATTGACTCACCCATTTTATTGAAATGTATTCTTATTTCCTTTCAATACTTTGAGGTAGGGTAATATTTTTCCCCGTGCTACTGTTTTTGTTTTTCAAGGCTAGAAATGTTTTACTCAATAGTTGTTTTTATAGAAAACATGCTATTATTTCGTATACTGATATATTTTGTGAAACTTTAACAAATCCTTTTCAACAAAGCAAGATCATGTGATCCACAGCTGGCTAGATACGTCAGTGTAATCGGATCACGATTGTTCCATCCTATACTGATATATTTTGTGAAATTTTAACAAATTCCTTTCAAGAAGCCAAGATCTCGTGATCCACAGCTGGCTAGACCCGTCAGTGCAATTGGATCACGATTGTTCCATCCTATACTGATATATTTTGTGAAACTTTAACAAATTCCTTTCAAGAAGCCAAGATCTCGTGATCCACAGCTGACTCCATTAGTCAGGAAAAACGGATCACGATTTTATCAATCGTATACTGATATATTTAGTGAAACATTAACAAATTTCTTTCAAGAAGCCAAGATCTCGTGATCCACAGATGACTCCATTAGTCAGGAAAAACGGATCACGATTTTCTCAATCGTATACTGATATATTTTGTGAAACTTTAACAAATCCCTTTCAACAGGGCAAGATCTCGTGATCCATAGCTGGCTAGAGCAGTCAGGATCAATGGATCACGATTGTCCCATCGTATACTGATATATTTTGTGAAACTTTAACAAGGCAAGATCTCGTGATCCACAGCTGGCTAGACTAGTGAGGATTAACGGATCACGATTTTATCAATTGTATACTGATATATTTTGTGAAACTTCTTTAACAAATCCTTTTAAATAAGGCAAGATCTCGTGATCCACAGCTGGCTAGAGCAGTCAGTATAATCGGATCACGACTGTTCCCTCGTATACTGATATATTTTGTGAAATTTTAACAAATGACTTTCAAGAAGGCAAGATCTCGTGATCCACAGCTGGCTAGACCCGTCAGAATTAACGGATCACGATTGTTCCATTGTATACTGATATATTTTGTGAAACTTCTTTAACAAATGACTTTCAAGAAGGCAAGATCTCGTGATCCAGAACTGACTAGACCCGTCAGAAATAACGGATCACGATTGTTCCATTGTATACTGATATATTTTGTGAAACTTCTTTAACAAATGACTTTCAAGAAGGCAAGATCTCGTGATCCACAGCTGACTAGACTTGTCAGAATTAACGGATCACGATTGTTCCATTGTATACTGATATATTTTGTGAAACTTCTTTAACAAATGACTTTCAAGAAGGCAAGATCTCGTGATCCACAGCTGACTAGACCCGTCAGAATTAACGGATCACGATAGTTCCATTGTATACTAATATATTTTGTGCAACTTTAACAAATCCTTTTCAAAAAAGGCAAGGTCTTGTGATCCACAGCTGACTCCATCAGTCAGGATAACGGATCACGATGGTTCCATCTTATACTGATATATATTTTGTGAAACGTTAACAAAAGACTTTCAAGAAGGCAAGATCATGTGATTCAATAGAATTGTTCAATCTTATACTGGCATATTCTGATAAAACAACAGAATGATCCAATTTTGAATACGATCCCAATATGTTTTTATAAAATCCATTTCATATTTTGTTAAACGTGAACGACTGACTTTCAAGCTGGCTGCATGGGTGTTTTTTTTCGTGGTTTTTCCCCATGTGTAACGTGAATACGAGCCAGTTTCCCTTCCAAAGTCCTCCACGAAGGCATTTCTTAAGGCAAATAGCCCTCAAATGCTTTACCGTCCTCCAAATCGACTTGACCTCTCTCCAACTTCCACGGTGTCATTTGAACGATCGCGTCGGCTGTTGGAAAAAAATGTCTGACAGCTGAAAACAATATCTCCACACACCTTCACAAAACCTCTTTTCAGGAGGAAGAAGCGTGTATTCAGCTCCAGTGCACAGCACAGACTGATTTAAAGCTGAAACGCGACTGGTTTAAATAGATGAGAATCCTCTATAGAAATAATTTGAATATATCTGGTTTTGTGAATTAAGCCGACTGGGAAAAGAAATTCTCAGAGCTCAGAAAAAAATTCTGAGATGTAAAAAAAAAAAAAAAAAAAAAAAAAAAAAAAAAAACAATATTTTTGTTAATTTTTATCATGTCTTCTAGACATGATAAAATTAACTCCCTTCTCTTTTTGTCTGGGAATGTTGTCTCCCTCTTTCTAAAAATAGACAATGACACATTCTTTCTAAAGAATAGAATTCCAAAAAAAGATTGGATGAGTCATGGTCTATTTTTAGAAAGTTATGTTCATGGTCTGTTCAGAACCGTGTGGGCTCGCCATGGTGCAACATGCTTGTTCTCTCTCTACCTCATCTGCAGCTCTATGACAGCTAACACGCTTGAGCTTTAAAAATGTATGAAAGAAGTTATTTTTAATCCATTTCAGCGATTGATTGGGCTGGGGAAAAAAAGGGCCCTTTCCATGACAGTTAACACGCTTGAGCTTTAAAAATATATGAAAGAATTTATTTTTAATCCATTTCAGCGATTGAGTGGACTGGGAAACATTTTCTTAGAGCTCAGGGGAAAAAAAGGCCCTTTCTATGACAGTTAACACGCTTAAGCTTTAAAAATATATGAAAGAATTTATTTTTAATCCATTTCAGCGATTGAGTGGACTGGGAAACATTTTCTTAGAGCTCAGGGGAAAAAAAGGCTCTTTCCATGACAGCTAACACTCTTGAGGTTTAAAAAATGTATGAAAGAATTTATTTTTAATCCATTTCAGCGATTGAGTGGGCTGGGGAAAAAAAAGGCCCTTTCAATGACAGTTAACACGCTTGAGCTTTAAAAATATATGAAAGAATTTATTTTTAATCCATTTCAGCGATTGAGTGGACTGGGAAACATTTTCTTATAGCTCAGGGGAAAAAAAGGCTCTTTTCATAAGAACTAACACGCTTTAGCTTTAAAAATATATGAAAGAATTTATTTTTAATCCATTTCAGCGATTAAGTGACTGGGAAACATTTTCTTAGAGCTCAGGGGAAAAAAAGGCTCTTTCCATGAGAACTAACACGCTTAAGCTTTAAAAATGTATGAATGAATTTATTTTTAATCCATTTCAGCGATTGAGTCTGCTGGGAAACATTTTCTCAGAGCTCAGGGGAAAAAAAGGCTCTTTCCATGACAGCTAACACGCTTAAGCTTTAAAAATGTATGAAAGAATTTATTTTTAATCCATTTCAGCGATTGAGTCTGCTGGGAAACATTTTCTTAGAGCTCAGGTAAAAAAAAGGCTCTTTCCATGACAGATAACACTCTTGAGGTTTAAAAAATGTATGAAAGAATTTATTTTTAATCCATTTCAGCGATTGAGTGGACTGGGAAACATTTTCTTAGAGCTCAGGGGAAAAAAAGGCTCTTTCCATAAGGACTAACACGCTTAAGCTTTAAAAATGTATGAAAGAATTTATTTTTAATCCATTTCAGCGATTGAGTCTGCTGGGAAACATTTTCTTAGAGCTCAGGTAAAAAAAAGGCTCTTTCCATGACAGCTAACACTCTTGAGGTTTAAAAAATGTATGAAAGAATTTATTTTTAATCCATTTCAGCGATTGAGTCTGCTGGGAAACATTTTCTTAGAGCTCAGGGGAAAAAAAGGCTCTTTCCATGACAGCTAACACTCTTGAGATTTAAAAATGTATGAAAGAATTTATTTTTAATCCATTTCAGCGATTGAGTCTACTGGGAAACATTTTCTTAGAGCTCAGGGGAAAAAAAGGCTCTTTCCACGACAGCTAACACTCTTGAGCTTTAAAAATGTATGAAAGAATTTTTTTAATCCATTTCAGGGTTTGAGTCTACTGGGAAACATTTTCTCAGAGCTCAGGGAATGTGTCTCCAGGTTAAATGCACAGCACACACGGATGGGAAGTCGAAACTCGAGTGGCTTAAAAAATAAATATACGAAAGTTGGGTTATCGAGCTGACTAGGAAAAATTCTCAGAGTTCTGGAAATAATTCTGAGTTCAAGCATGGGACATGAGAACCGAAATGTATTACAATCATCATGTCATCATTGTTTTCGAAAGCCAAAAGAACATCTCATGAAAGAACATCTTTTTTTCCTGGTTGTGGGATGGAGTAGAGTTGCTGCATCTTGAACAACCCACACTGATCTGAACAGAAAAATGAAATGTTCTTATAGATATAAGAAATGAATTGAAAGTGAAAGTAAAAATGAAATTGTATTGGCTGGAAATATTTCTTGGCTGTTGAATTGGAAAAATATTTCCAGAGCTATAAAAAAAAAAAACTCTTCCTTTTTTTCTATTAATTTGATGTCTTCACTTTGTTTACTTTGGAATGGAGAAACCCAAAGACTTTTTAAAACATATCCTTTTTAAAAACTTATCTTATAAACTTTAAACTCATCCTTTTTAAAACATATAATTCCTAGAATGAGTCATGGTCTATTTTTAGAAACAGTGAGACAACATTCCCACACAAAAGGGGGTAGGGTTAATTTTTATCATGTCTAGAAGACATGATAAAATTTAACAAAAAGTTTTTTTTTTTTACATCTCAGATTTTTTTTTTTTTTTGAGCTCTGAAAATTTTTTCCCAGTCGGTAACCAATTGAAAAATTTCCAATCGGCTTTTACTTTCACTTTCAACTCTTTTCTATAAAAGCATTCCACGTTTTCGGTTCAGAACCGTGCGGGCTCTCCATGGTGCAACATGCTTTTTCTCTCTCTACCTCATCTGCAGCTAGGGTGTTTTTCCTTCTTCAAGAAGTGGAATTCTTTGGGAATACTTTACAATTTCACGAGCTAGTTGTTTCTTATATTCCGAAGAAACACTTTAGGGAGGGAAACAGGCATGGTGTGCCTTTTCGTGACACCCATGTGGCTGAACAACCTATCGGTCACCAGGGATATCTCTGGAAGGACCGAAAAAATTTATCCACTGTCGTTGGAACTGTGTTCACTGGAGGGTATTTCTTTTTTTCGCGATCTCCCTTTCAATTTTCTCTGAGATCCTTTAGGAATGGGTGAGGATGGGTAGCGTGAAGCGCGGGAAACCTGAATCAGCAGAACGAAAATCCCTTTGAACAACTATTTAAAAAGGAAATGTAAAAGAGGACCTAACTTTCGTTGAAAGCATTTCTGTGTAGACGAAAGTAGGAAGAGATTTCGAAAAAATATTCTATCCTAGAACTATGAAGTCAGTCCATTGAAATCTTCTTCTTTGATCCATCAATAGCTTCGAAATACGAAAAAGAAACATTCAGCTTGTCTAAGATTCAGGAATTGTAAGAGATTCTTAAAGAATTCTTCTTAAGATCATCATGGGTTCCAGATTTGGGTAAAGAGAGAGGAAGACATGTTACCTTTTCAACAGCCCACACTGTTCTGAACAAAAACGTGGAATACTTTTATAGAAAAGAGAAGAATTGAAAGTGAAAATAAAAAAATGAAATGGGATCGGCTGGGAAAAAATTTTTCAGAGCTCAGGAAAAATTCTGAGATTAAAAAAAATAAAAATAAAAAAAAACCTCTTCCTTTTTCTTTATTAATTTGATGTCTTCACTCTTTTGACCTTGTAGAATGTCAAAAAGTGAAGACATCAAATTAATAAAGAAAAAGGAAGAGTTTTTTTTTTTTTTTTTTTTTTTTTGATTTAGAATTTTTTCTCGGCTCAGAAATTTTGCCAGCCGATCTGATTTCGTTTTTTTACTTTCACTTTCAATTCTTCTCTTATCTATAAAAGCATTCTACGTTTCTGTTCAGAACAGTGTGGGCTGTTGGAAAAGCAACACGTCAATGTTTTCCCCCTCGACTCGATGAGTCAAACAAGACCTATCTAAAGGGTTATTAGAACGAATTCATACTTGTGTATTGAAATCACTCCAGTTTCGACTTAACATCAGTCTGTGCTGTGTATTCTGCTTGGATACATACTTTTCCTTCCTAGAAAGAGCTTTTGTGAAGGTAGGCCATCCATTCTTCACAGCTCTTAGACATTTATTTACAGCTGATTTGATCGACGAGACATCACCTTATTTTTAAGCATCCACTCTCTGGGATCTATGAAAGTTTTTATCGTTTTGTTTCTGTTGAGTCTGTGCTGTAGAGCCCTTATTCTAGAACGTATGCACTGTTTTGACGTTTCATTTCATAGCTGGGGTGATGGGTGGGTCACCTTCCTTTCAAACTGCACCGTGGAGGTAGAGATGTTAGAAAGTTTCGAGCCTACGTGTTTAATTCATGGGTGAACCACGGGTCGTGAACAAAAGAGGACCCTTTCGTGGATCGTCCCTAGGAAAAAGCATAGAACTGAAATGGCTACTCGTGTTTTGTCTATTCGACATTATTCAAAAGGATCTCTACTCTCTTTTTGGTTCGAAGTATGTCTCTACCTGTCGTCTTAGGTGTCTAAAGAAATTAGCTTTTCAGGAAAGGAGTTGTCTTAGGTTTCTAAAGAAATTAGCTTTTCAGGAAAGAAATGTTACTTGAGAAACATGACGAGATAGGTTGAAAGAGGTTTCAAAGAGAAAAGAGATATGTCGTTCATTTTTATCATGTCTGAAGACATGATAAAAATGAACAAAAAGTATTTATAATATATATATATATATTATATAATATATATATTTTTTAATTTTTTAAAAATTTTTTTCAAATCTCTCAGAAAATATTTTCCAGCTCATCTCAAAATGACACTCCTACTCAGTTTCGAAAAAAGAGACTGTGTCTTACTACTCTCTATTTTTTTTTCAAATTTCTAAGAAAAAAAAACACTTTACAGCAACATCTCTCACCATGAGCCTGCTTCATCCTTTCCGAAAAAAACGACACGTTGCTATTGTTTTCATAGGTGTTTCTCTGAGATCCTTTAAAAATGGTTTCAGAATCCACTCGACAGGATTTGTCAAAGTATTCCGAGCTTCACTTCAGAGGACTTGCTAAACATACCTGATTTCAGGGAAAAGAGTTCCACGAGTCGTTGGAGGAGATATCCAAAAAAATATAACGTGGTTGTGAGTCAAAATAAACGAACCCTTTTCACTTGAGCCATCACGAGATTTCAGCCACCACGAGAGGGTGGAGATGACTATCTCGTAAGAGAAGAAATCTAACCGTCCCACCACACCTACACAAACACACATGTTTTTTTAAAAGAATCATGCTTTTAGAAACTCATTTCAACTTTGAATAGGAAAATCGTGTTTTTAAGAGAGGGTCTCATCTAAAACGTAAAGTAAAACATATGAAACATGCCGGGTATAGGTAGCCCTAAAATTAGGCATTGAAACTTTTTAATAGATTCATGATCAACAGAAAATGATACAACGTCTTACTTGCAACTATTTAAAAGAATCCTTTAAACTCATACTTGAAAAAGAAATGAAGAAACATCCAGCTAGCTCTTCTAAAGTTCAGAAAGGTTAAGAGATTCTCAAAGAATTCTTCTTAAGAACATCATGGATTCCCGATTAGGGTAGAGAGGGAGACGTGTTGCCTTTTCAACAGCCCACAGTGTTCTGAACAGAAACGTGGAATACTTTTATAGAAAAGAGAAGAGTTGAAAGTGAAAGTCGAAAAACGAAATGAGATCGGCTGGGAAAATATTTTCAGAGCTCAGAAAAAAATTTTGAGATGTAAAAAAAAAAAAATAAAAAATAAATTTTCTTAATTTTTATCATGTCTTCCAGACATGATAAAAATTAACTCATCCCCCTTTTATCTGGGAATGTTGTCTTACCGTTTCTAAAAATAGACCAGAACCCAATCTTTTCTTGGAATTCTATTCTTTAGAAAGGATGAGTCATGGTCTATTTTTAGAAAGTGGGAGACAACATTCCCAGACAAAAAGAGAAGGGAGTTAATTTTTATCATGTCTAGAAGACATGATAAAAATTAACAAAAAGATTTTTTTTTTTTTTTTTTTTTTTTTACATCTCAGAATTTTTTTTCTGAGCTCTGAGAAATTTTTTCTAGCCGATCCCATTTCGTTTTTCGACTTTCACTTTCAACTCTTCACTTTTCTATAAAAGCATTCCACGTTTCTGTTCAGAACAGTGCGCGCTGTTGATGAGGCAACATGTCTCTCTCTACCCAAGTCTGGAACCCTAGTCACGAGAGAATATGAGACTAGAAAAAATAGTTTAGCCTATTGATTTAAAAAATGTCCCATGCTAGAACTCAGAATTATAATCAGAGCGGGGCTTTCCAGTATCCAGTGCCAAGATTTTAGATTTGGCATGGTGACATGTTCCCAAATTCATAAATTCTTCAATTATAATCTCCTTCATTGACAAATGGCTAAGAAATTCTTAAAGAATATCATGAGATTGGGTAAAGAGAGAGGGTGGAGCAGATATCCAAAACACATCTCGTGGAGATGACTATCTCGTAAGAAAGAAAGCTAACCGTCCCACCACACCTACACAAACACACATGTTTTCTTTAAAAGGATCATGCTTTTAAAAACTCATTTCAAATTTGAACAGGAAAATCATGTTTTTAAGAGAGGGTGTTATCTAAAACGTAGAGTAAAACATATGAATCATGTTGGGTATAGGTAGCCCTAAAATTAGGCATTGAAATTTTTTAATAGATTCATGATCAACAGAAAATGATACAACGTCTTACTTGCACTATTTAAAAGAATCCTATGAACCCATACTTGAAAAAGAAATGAAGAAACATCCAGCTAGCTCTTCTAAAGTTTAGAAAGGTTAAGAGATTCTCAAAGAATTCTTCTTAAGAACATCATGGATTCCCGATTAGGGTAGAGAGGGAGACGTGTTGCCTTTTCAACAGCCCACAGTGTTTTGAACAGAAACTCGAAATACTTTTATAGAAAAGAGAAGATTTGAAAGTGAAAGTCGAAAAACGAAATGAGATCGGCTGGGAAAATATTTTCAGAGCTCAGAAAAAAATTATGAGATGTAAAAAAAAAAAAAAAAAATCTTTTTGTTAATTTTTATCATGTCTTCTAGACATGATAAAAATTAACTCACCTCTCCTTTTGTATGGGAATGTTGTCTCCCACTTTCTAAAAGTAGACTATGACTCATCCAATCTTTCTTGGAATTCTATTCTTTAGAAAGAATGAGTCATTGTCTATTTTTAGAAAGAGGGAGACAACATTCCCAGACAAAAAGAGAAGGGAGTTAATTTTATCATGTCTAGAAGACATGATAAAAATTAACAAAAAGATTTTTTTTTTTTTTTTTTTTTTTCCATCTCAGAATTTTTTTCTGAGCTCTGAGAATTTCTTTTCCCAGTCGGCTTAATTCACAAAACCAGATATATTCGAATTATTTCTATAGAGGGTTCTCATGTATTTAAACCAGTCGCGTTTCAACTTTAAATCAGTCTGTACTGTGCACTGGAGCTGAATAGACGCTTCTTCCTCCTGAAAAGAGGTTTTGTGAAGGTGTGTGGAGATATTGTTTTCAGCTGTCAGACATTTTTTTCCAACAGCCGACTCGATCGTTCAAATGACACCGTGGAAGTTGGAGAGAGGTCAAGTCGATTTGGAGGACGGTAAAGCATTTGAGGGCTATTTTCCTTAAGAAATGCCTTCGTGGAGGACTTTGGAAGGGAAACTGGCTCGTATTCACGTTACACATGGGGAAAAACCACGAAAAAAAACACCCATGCAGCCAGCTTGAAAGTCAGTCGTTCACGTTTAACAAAATATGAAATGGATTTTATAAAAACATATTGGGATCGTATTCAAAATTGGATCATTCTGTTGTTTTATCAGAATATGCCAGTATAAGATTGAACAATTCTATTGAATCACATGATCTTGCCTTCTTGAAAGTCATTTGTTAACGTTTCACAAAATATATATCAGTATAAGATGGAATCATCGTGATCCGTTATCCTGTCTGATGGAGTCAGCTGCGGATCACAAGACCTTGCCTTTTTTGAAAAGGATTTGTTAAAGTTCCACAAAATATATTAGTATACAATGGAACTATCGTGATCCGTTAATTCTGACGGGTCTAGTCAGCTGTGGATCACGACATCTTGCCTTCTTGAAAGTCATTTGTTAAAGAAGTTTCACAAAATATATCAGTATACAATGCAACAATCGTGATCCGTTAATTCTGACGGGTCTAGCCAGCTGTGGATCACGAGATCTTGCCTTCTTGAAAGTCATTTGTTAAAATTTCACAAAATATATCAGTATACGAGGGAACAGTCGTGATCCGATTATACTGACTGCTCTAGCCAGCTGTGGATCACGAGATCTTGCCTTATTGAAAAGGATTTGTTAAAGAAGTTTCACAAAATATATCAGTATACAATTGATAAAATCGTGATCCGTTAATCCTGACTAGTCTAGCCAGCTGTGGATCACGAGATCTTGCCTTGTTAAAGTTTCACAAAATATATCAGTATACGATGGGACAATCGTGATCCATTGATCCTGACTGCTCTAGCCAGCTATGGATCACGAGATCTTGCCCTGTTGAAAGGGATTTGTTAAAGTTTCACAAAATATATCAGTATACGATTGATAAAATCGTGATCCGTTTTTCCTGACTAATGGAGTCAGCTGTGGATCACGAGATCTTGGCTTCTTGAAAGGAATTTGTTAAAGTTTCACAAAATATATCAGTATAGGATGGAACAATCGTGATCCAATTACACTGACGAGTCTAGCCAGCTGTGGATCACGAGATCTTGGCTTCTTGAAAGGAATTTGTTAAAGTTTCACAAAATATATCAGTATAGGATGGAACAATCGTGATCCAATTATACTGACGGGTCTAGCCAGCTGTGGATCACGAGATGTTGGCTTCTTGAAAGGAATTTGTTAAAGTTTCACAAAATATATCAGTATAGGATGGAACAATCGTGATCCGATTACACTGACGTATCTAGCCAGCTGTGGATCACATGATCTTGCTTTGTTGAAAAGGATTTGTTAAAGTTTCACAAAATATATCAGTATACGAAATAATAGCATGTTTTCTATAAAAACAACTATTGAGTAAAACATTTCTAGCCTTGAAAAACAAAAACAGTAGCACGGGGGAAAATATTACCCTACCTCAAAGTATTGAAAGGAAATAAGAATACATTTCAATAAAATGGGTGAGTCAATAAATATTTGTAGTCTATGAAATACAAAAGAGTAAGAAAAAAATGTTCACAAACCTTCACAGAAGCTCTTCCCAGGAGAGTGAGAAGCGTGTATCCACGTTGGGTGCACAGCACAGACTGATCTGAAACTGAAACGCGAGTGGTTTAAATACATTAACGAGTTGCTTCTAGAAACCGACTGGGAAAAATTCTCAGAGCTCTGGAAAAATTTTAACACATTAAAAAAAAAAAAAAAAAAAAAAAAAAAAAAAACTTTCTTTTTTCTTTCTTAATTTGATGTCTTCACTTTTTTTTATTTCTACAAGGTCAAAAGAATGAAGACATCAAATTAAGAAAGAAAAAGGAAGTTTTTTTTTTTTTAATCTTTTTTCAGCTCTGAAAATTTTCTTCCCAGTCGTTAACATTTCGTTTTTGGACTTTCACTTTCAATTCTTGGACCCATGATGTTCTTTTCTTGATGTTCTTGTAGTATATTTCTATACAAATTCACTTCTTTTCCCCAAAAAAGATATCTTTTTTTTATTTTTTTTTACCTTCCAATTTGTATAGCTATATACTGAAAACAGGCATTAAAGTCAGTTTGTAGTATATTCCTATACAAATTCACTTAATTTCCCGAAAAAAAAAAGATGTCTTTTTTTTTATTTTTTTTTACCTTCCAATTTGTATAGCTATATACTGAAAACAGGCATTAAAGTCCGTTTGTAGTATATTCCTATACAAATTCACTTAATTTCCCGAAAAAAACAGATGTCTTTTTTTTTATTTTTTTTTACCTTCCAATTTGTATAGCTATATACTGAAAACAGGCATTAAAGTCCGTTTGTAGTGTATTCCTATACAAATTCACTTAATTTCCCGAAAAAAAAACAGATGTCTTTTTTTTTATTTTTTTTACCTTCCAATTTGTATAGCTATATACTGAAAACAGGCATTAAAGTCCGTTTGTAGTATATTCCTATACAAATTCACTTAATTTCCCGAAAAAAAAAGATGTCTTTTTTTTATTTTTTTACCTTCCAATTTGTATAGCTATATGCTGAAAACAGGCTTTAAAGTCCGTTTGTAGTATATTCCTATACAAATTCACTGCCTTCCCCCCCGAAAAAAAAAAGATGTCTTTTTTTATTTTTTTTTACCTTCCAATTTGTATAGCTATATGCTGAAAACAGGCTTTAAAGTCCGTTTGTAGTATATTCCTATACAAATTCACTGCCTTATCCCCAAAAAGATGTCTTTTTTTTTAATTTTACCTTCAAATTTGTATAGCTACATACTGAGAACAGGCGTTCAAGTCCGTTTGTAGTATATTGGTATACATGGTCTATTTTTAGAAACAGTGAGACAACATTCCCACACAAAAGGGGGGTAGGGTTAATTTTTATCATGTCTAGAAGACATGATAAAAATTAACAAAAATTTTTTTTTTTTTTTTTTTTTTTTACATCTCAAATTTTTTTTTTCTGAGCTTTGAAAAATTTTTCCCAGTCGGCAACCAAGTGAAAATTCTACAGCCAAGACGATTGGCCTTTTACTTTCACTTTCAACACTTTTCTATAAAAGTATTCTACGTTTTCTGTTCAGAACTGTGCGGGCTGTCCAAGGTGCAGCATGCTTTTTCTCTCTCTACCTCATCTGGACCCAGGACCACTCTTCTAGAAAGAGCTTCTGTGAACACAAGCTTTTTTCCAATTTTTGACGTCTCACAGAATAGAAATCATTCCTCCGTTTAGGGGAAAATGTTTCCCATTTGAAAAGCTAGGACCCCTCGTTTGGATTTCATCAGCAACCGTTTATCAAGGTCTAGCGAAATTGGATGATCCATCCATAAATCAGAATTTCCCATCCGTGGTTTTTATGCATCAAGATTTCAACATAGTTTAAGAAAAATCCTTCAATCCTATTTGAAAGGAGATGACATGATATTGAAAGACATTTTCCCATGACGGACATTGAAAGACATTGAAAGACATTTTCCCATGACGAAATCTCTCTATCCCACACCTTCTTCTAAAGTGAAGTTAAAGAGATTTTTTATACCGGGTTTTCAATTTTCACCTCAAATCATACCGTTGACGACGTGTGACACACAAACCGTGACATAAATTTCAGTTTCCATGACAGCTAACACGCTTGAGCTTTAAACATGTATGAAAGAATTTATTTTTAATCCATTTCAGCGATTGAGTGGGCTGGGATAAAAAAGGCTCTTTCCATGACAGCTAACACGCTTGAGCTTTAAAGATGTATGAAAGAATTTATTTTTAATCCATTTCAACGATTGAGTGGGCTGGGGAAGAAAAGGCCCTTTCTATGACAGCTAACACGCTTGAGCTTTAAAAATGTATCAAAGAATTTGTTTTTAATCCATTTCAGCGATTGAGTGGGCTGTGGAAAGAAAAAGCTCTTTCCATGATACCTAACACTCTTGAGCTTTAAAAATGTATCAAAGAATTTATTTTTAATCCATTTCAGCGATTGAGGGGGCTGGGAAACATTTTCTTAGAGCTCAGGGAAAAACAAGGCTCTTTCCATGACACCTAACACTCTTGAGCTTTAAAAATGTATGAAACAAATTATTTTAAATCCATTTCAGCGATTGAGTGGGCTCGGAAAATTTTCTTAGAGCTCAGGGAATGTGTGTCCAGGTTGAATGCACAGCACACACGGATGGGTAGTCGAAACTCGAGTAGCTTAAATAAATATACGAAATTTGGGTCATCGAGTGGACTAGGAAAAATTCTCAGAGCTCTGGAAATAATTCTGAGTTCAAGCATGGGACATGAAAACAGAAATGTATTACAATCATCATGTCATCATTGTTTTCGAAAGCCAAAAGAATTCCTCATGAAAGAACATCTTTTTTTCCTGGTTGTGGGATGGAGTAGAGTTGCTGCATCTTGAACAACCCACACTGATCTGAACAGAAATATGAAATGTTTTTATAGATATAAGAAATGAACTGAAAGTGAAAGTAAAAATGAAATTGTATTGGGCTGAAAATATTTCTTGGCTGTTGAATGGAAAAAATATTTCCAAAGCTGAAAAAAAAAAAAAAAAAAAAAAAAAAACTCTTTCTTTTTTTTCTATTAAATTGATGTCTTCACTTTGTTTACTTTGGAATGGAGAAACCCAAAGACTGTGACTCATCCTTTCTAAAACATATAATTCCTAGAATGAGTCATGGTCTATTTTTAGAAACAGTGAGACAACATTCCCACACAAAAGGGGGGTAGGGTTAATTTTTATCATGTCTAGAAGACATGATAAAAATTAACAAAAAGTTTTTTTTTTTTTTTTCTGAGCTCTGAAAATTTTTTCCCAGTCGGCAACCAAGTGAAAACTTTCCAATTGGCTTTTACTTTCACTTTCAACTCTTTTCTATAAAAGTATTCCACGTTTTCTGTTCAGAACCGTGTGGGCTCTCCATGGTGCAACATGCTTGTTGTCTCTCTACCTCATCTGCAGCCCTATGACAGCTAACACGCTTGAGCTTTAAAAATGTATGAAAGAAGTTATTTTTAATCCATTTCAGCGATTGAGTGGGCTGGGGAAAAAAAGGCCCTTTCCATTACAGTTAACACGCTTGAGCTTTAAAAATATATGAAAGAATTTATTTTTAATCCATTTCAGCGATTGAGTGGACTGGGAAACATTTTCTTAGAGCTCAGGGGAAAAAAAGGCTCTTTCCATAAGAACTAACACGCTTAAGCTTTAAAAATATATGAAAGAATTTATTTTTAATCCATTTCAGCGATTGAGTGGACTGGGAAACATTTTCTTAGAGCTCAGGGGAAAAAAAGGCTCTTTCCATGAGAACTAACACGCTTAAGCTTTAAAAATGTATGAATGAATTTATTTTTAATCCATTTCAGCGATTGAGTCTGCTGGGAAACATTTTCTCAGAGCTCAGGGGAAAAACAGGCTCTTTCCATGACAGCTAACACGCTTAAGCTTTAAAAATGTATGAAAGAATTTATTTTTAATCCATTTCAGCGATTGAGTCTGCTGGGAAACATTTTCTTAGAGCTCAGGTAAAAAAAAGGCTCTTTCCATGACAGCTAACACTCTTGAGGTTTAAAAAATGTATGAAAGAATTTATTTTTAATCCATTTCAGCGATTGAGTCTGCTGGGAAACATTTTCTTAGAGCTCAGGGAAAAAAAGGCTCTTTCCATGACAGCTAACACTCTTGAGCTTTAAAAATGTATGAAAGAATTTATTTTTAATCCATTTCAGCGATTGAGTCTGCTGGGAAACATTTTCTTAGAGCTCAGGGAAAAAAAGGCTCTTTCCATGACAGCTAACACTCTTGAGCTTTAAAAATGTATGAAAGAATTTATTTTTAATCCATTTCAGCGATTGAGTCTACTGGGAAACATTTTCTTACAGCTCAGGAGAAAAAAAGGCTCTTTCCACGACAGCTAACACTCTTGAGCTTTAAAAATGTATGAAAGAATTTTTTTAATCCATTTCAGGGAATGAGTCTACTGGGAAACATTTTCTTAGAGCTCAGGGAATGTGTCTCCAGGTTGAATGCACAGCACACACGGATGGGAAGTCGAAACTCGAGTGGCTTAAAAAATAAATATACGAAAGTTGGGTTATCGAGCTGACTAGAAAAAATTCTCAGAGTTCTGGAAATAATTCTGAGTTCAAGCATGGGACATGAGAACCGAAATGTATTACAATCATCATGTCATCATTGTTTTCGAAAGCCAAAAGAACATCTCATGAAAGAACATCTTTTTTTCCTGGTTGTGGGGTGGAGTAGAGTTGCTGCATCTTGAACAACCCACACTGATCTGAACAGAAAAATGAAATGTTCTTATAGATATAAGAAATGAATTGAAAGTGAAAGTAAAAATGAAATTGTATTGGCTGGAAATATTTCTTGGCTGTTGAATTGGAAAAATATTTCCAGAGCTATAAAAAAAAAATCTTCCTTTTTTCCTATTAATTTGATGTCTTCACTTTTTTTACTTTGGAATGGAGAAAACCAAAGACTTTTTAAAACATATCCTTTTTAAAAACTTATCTTATCTTATAAACTTTAAACTCATCCTTTTTAAAACATATAATTCCTAGAATGAGTCATGGTCTATTTTTAGAAACAGTGAGACAACATTCCCACACAAAAGGGGGTAGGGTTAAATTTTATCATGTCTAGAAGACATGATAAAATTTAACAAAGAGTTTTTTTTTTTTACATCTCAGATTTTTTTTTTTTGAGCTCTGAAAATTTTTTCCCAGTCGGTAACCAATTGAAAAATTTCCAATCGGCTTTTACTTTCACTTTCAACTCTTTTCTATAAAAGCATTCCACGTTTTCGGTTCAGAACCGTGCGGGCTCTCCATGGTGCAACATGCTTTTTCTCTCTCTACCTCATCTGCAGCTAGGGTGTTTTTCCTTCTTTAAGAAGTGGAATTCTTTGGGAATACTTTACAATTTCACGAGCTAGCTGTTTCTTATATTCCGAAGAAACATTTTAGGGAGGGAAACAGGCATGGTGTGCCTTTTCGTGACACCCATGTGGCTGAACAACTTATCGGTCACCAGGGATATCTCTGGAAGGACCGAAAAAATCTATCCACTGTCGTTGGAACTGTGTTCACTGGAGGGTATTTCTTTTTTTTCGCGATCTCCCTTTCAAATTTCTCTGAGATCCTTTAGGAATGGGTGAGGATGGGTAGCGTGAAGCGCGGGAAACCTGAATCAGCAGAACGAAAATCCCTTTGAACAACTATTTAAAAAGGAAATATAAAAGAGGACCTAACTTTCGTTGAAAGCATTTCTGTGTAGACGAAAGTAGGAAGAGATTTCGAAAAAATATTCTATCCTAGAACTATGAAGTCAGTCCATTGAAATCTTCTTCTTTGATCCATCAATAGCTTCGAAATACGAAAAAGAAACATTCAGCTTGTCTAAGATTCAGGAATTGTAAGAGATTCTTAAAGAATTCTTCTTAAGATCATCATGGGTTCCAGATTTGGGTAAAGAGAGAGGAAGACATGTTACCTTTTCAACAGCCCACACTGTTCTGAACAAAAACGTGGAATACTTTTATAGAAAAGAGAAGAATTGAAAGTGAAACTAAAAAAATGAAATGGGATCGGCTGGGAAAAAATTTTTCAGAGCTCAGGAAAAATTCTGAGATTAAAAAAAATAAAAATAAAAAAAAACCTCTTCCTTTTTCTTTATTAATTTGATGTCTTCACTCTTTTGACCTTGTAGAATGTCAAAAAGTGAAGACATCAAATTAATAAAGAAAAAGGAAGAGTTTTTTTTTTTTTTTTTTTTGATTTAGAATTTTTTCTCGGCTCAGAAATTTTGCCAGCCGATCTGATTTCGTTTTTTTACTTTCACTTTCAATTCTTCTCTTATCTATAAAAGCATTCTACGTTTCTGTTCAGAACAGTGTGGGCTGTTGGAAAAGCAACAGGTCAATGTTTTCCCCCTCGACTCGATGAGTCAAACAAGACCTATCTAAAGGGTTATTAGAACGAATTCATACTTGTGTATTGAAATCACTCCAGTTTCGACTTAACATCAGTCTGTGCTGTGTATTCTGCTTGGATAGATACTTTTCCTTCCTAGAAAGAGCTTTTGTGAAGGTAGGCCATCCATTCTTCACAGCTCTTAGACATTTATTTACAGCTGATTTGATCGACGAGACATCACCTTATTTTTAAGCATCCACTCTCTGGGATCTATGAAAGTTTTTATCGTTTTGTTTCTGTTGAGTCTGTGCTGTAGAGCCCTTATTCTAGAACGTGTGCACTGTTTTGACGTTTCATTTCATAGCTGGGGTGATGGGTGGGTCACCTTCCTTTCAAACTGCACCGTGGAGGTAGAGATGTTAGAAAGTTTCGAGCCTACGTGTTTAATTCATGGGTGAACCACGGGTCGTGAACAAAAGAGGACCCTTTCGTGGATCGTCCTTAGGAAAAAGCATAGAACTGAAATGGCTACTCGTGTTTTGTCTATTCGACATTATTCAAAAGGATCTCTACTCTCTTTTTGGTTCGAAGTATGTCTCTACCTGTCGTCTTAGGTGTCTAAAGAAATTAGCTTTTCAGGAAAGAAATGTTACTTGAGAAACATGACGAGATAGGTTGAAAGAGGTTTCAAAGAGAAAAGAGATATGTCGTTCATTTTTATCATGTCTGAAGACATGATAAAAATGAACAAAAAGTATTTATAATATATATATTTTTTAATTTTTTAAAAATTTTTTTCAAATCTCTCAGAAAATATTTTCCAGCTCATCTCAAAATGACCCTCCTACTCAGTTTCGAAAAAAGAGACTGTGTCTTACTACTCTCTATTTTTTTTTTCAAATTTCTAAGAAAAAAAAACACTTTACAGCAACATCTCTCACCATGAGCCTGCTTCATTCTTTCCGAAAAAAACGACACGTTGCTATTGTTTTCATAGGTGTTTCTCTGAGATCCTTTAAAAATGGTTTCAGAATCCACTCGACAGGATTTGTCAAAGTATTCCGAGCTTCACTTCAGAGGGCTTGCTAAACATACCTGATTTCAGGGAAAAGAGTTCCACGAGTCGTTGGAGGAGATATCCAAAAAAATATAACATGGTTGTGAGTCAAAATAAACGAACCCTTTTCACTTGAGCCATCACGAGATTTCAGCGACCACGAGAGGGTGGAGATGACTATCTCGTAAGAGAAGAAATCTAACCGTCCCACCACACCTACACAAACACACATGTTTTTTTAAAAGAATCATGCTTTTAGAAACTCATTTCAACTTTGAATAGGAAAATCGTGTTTTTAAGAGAGGGTCTCATCTAAAACGTAAAGTAAAACATATGAAACATGCCGGGTATAGGTAGCCCTAAAATTAGGCATTGAAATTTTTTAATAGATTCATGATCAACAGAAAATGATACAACGTCTTACTTGCAACTATTTAAAAGAATCCTTTAAACTCATACTTGAAAAAGAAATGAAGAAACATCCAGCTAGCTCTTCTAAAGTTCAGAAAGGTTAAGAGATTCTCAAAGAATTCTTCTTAAGAACATCATGGATTCCCGATTAGGGTAGAGAGGGAGACGTGTTGCCTTTTCAACAGCCCACAGTGTTCTGAACAGAAACGTGGAATACTTTTATAGAAAAGAGAAGAGTTGAAAGTGAAAGTCGAAAAACGAAATGAGATCGGCTGGGAAAATATTTTCAGAGCTCAGAAAAAAATTTTGAGATGTAAAAAAAAAAAAAAAATTTTTGTTAATTTTTATCATGTCTTCCAGACATGATAAAAATTAACTCATCCCCCTTTTATCTGGGAATGTTGTCTTACCGTTTCTAAAAATAGACCAGAACCCAATCTTTTCTTGGAATTCTATTCTTTAGAAAGGATGAGTCATGGTCTATTTTTAGAAAGTGGGAGACAACATTCCCAGACAAAAAGAGAAGGGACTTAATTTTTATCATGTCTAGAAGACATGATAAAAATTAACAAAAAGATTTTTTTTTTTTTTTTTTTTTTTTTTACATCTCAGAATTTTTTTTCTGAGCTCTGAGAAATTTTTTCTAGCCGATCCCATTTCGTTTTTCGACTTTCACTTTCAACTCTTCACTTTTCTATAAAAGCATTCCACGTTTCTGTTCAGAACAGTGCGCGCTGTTGATGAGGCAACATGTCTCTCTCTACCCAAGTCTGGAACCCTAGTCACGAGAGAATATGAGACTAGAAAAAATAGTTTAGCCTATTGATTTAAAAAATGTCCCATGCTAGAACTCAGAATTATAATCAGAGCGGGGCTTTCCAGTATCCAGTGCCAAGATTTTAGATTTGGCATGGTGACATGTTCCCAAATTCATAAATTCTTCAATTATAATCTCCTTCATTGACAAATGGCTAAGAAATTCTTAAAGAATATCATGAGATTGGGTAAAGAGAGAGGGTGGAGAAGATATCCAAAACACATCTCGTGGAGATGACTATCTCGTAAGAAAGAAAGCTAACCGTCCCACCACACCTACACAAACACACATGTTTTCTTTAAAAGGATCATGCTTTTGAAAACTCATTTCAAATTTGAATAGGAAAATCATGTTTTTAAGAGAGGGTCTTATCTAAAACGTAGAGTAAAACATATGAATCATGTTGGGTATAGGTAGCCCTAAAATTAGGCATTGAAATTTTTTAATAGATTCATGATCAACAGAAAATGATACAACGTCTTACTTGCAACTATTTAAAAGAATCCTATGAACCCATACTTGAAAAAGAAATGAAGAAACATCCAGCTAGCTCTTCTAAAGTTTAGAAAGGTTAAGACATTCTCAAAGAATTCTTCTTAAGAACATCATGGATTCCCGATTAGGGTAGAGAGGGAGACGTGTTGCCTTTTCAACAGCCCACAGTGTTTTGAACAGAAACTCGAAATACTTTTATAGAAAAGAGAAGATTTGAAAGTGAAAGTCGAAAAACGAAATGAGATCGGCTGGGAAAATATTTTTAGAGCTCAGAAAAAAATTATGAGATGTAAAAAAAAAAAAAAAAATCTTTTTGTTAATTTTTATCATGTCTTCTAGACATGATAAAAATTAACTCACCCCTCCTTTTGTATGGGAATGTTGTCTCCCACTTTCTAAAAATAGACCATGACTCATCCAATCTTTTCTTGGAATTCTATTCTTTAGAAAGAATGAGTCATTGTCTATTTTTAGAAAGAGGGAGACAACATTCCCAGACAAAAAGAGAAGGGAGGAAATTTTATCATGTCTAGAAGACATGATAAAAATAAACAAAAAGAATGTGTTTCTTTTTTTTTTTTTTTTTTTTTACATCTCAGAATTTTTTTCTGAGCTCTGAGAATTTCTTTTCTCAGTCGGCTTAATTCACAAAACCAGATATATTCAAATTATTTCTATAGAGGTTTCTCATCTATTTAAACCAGTCACGTTTCAGCTTTAAATCAGTCTGTGCTGTGCACTGGAGCTGAATACACGCTTCTTCCTCCTGAAAAGAGGTTTTGTGAAGGTGTGTGGAGATATTGTTTTCAGCTGTCAGACATTTTTTTCCAGCAGCCGACTCGATCGTTGAAATGACACCGTGGACTTTGGAGAGAGGTCAAGTCGATTTGGAGGACGGTAAAGCATTTGAGGGCTATTTGCCTTAAGAAATGCCTTCGTGGAGGACTTTGGAAGGGAAACTGGCTCGTATTCACGTTACACATGGGGGAAAACCACGACAAAAAACACCCATGCAGCCAGCTTGAAAGTCAGTCGTTCACGTTTAACAAAATATGAAATGGATTTTATAAAAACATATTGGGATCGTATTCAAAATTGGATCATTCTGTTGTTTTATCAGAATATGCCAGTATAAGATTGAACAATTCTATTGAATCACATGATCTTGCCTTCTTGAAAGTCTTTTGTTAACGTTTCACAAAATATATATCAGTATAAGATGGAACCATCGTGATCCGTTATCCTGACTGATGGAGTCAGCTGTGGATCACAAGACCTTGCCTTTTTTGAAAAGGATTTGTAAAAGTTGCACAAAATATATTAGTATACAATGAACTATCGTGATCCGTTAATTCTGACGGGTCTAGTCAGCTGTGGATCACGAGATCTTGCCTTCTTGAAAGTCATTTGTTAAAGAAGTTTCACAAAATATATCAGTATACAATGGAACAATCGTGATCCGTTAATTCTGACAAGTCTAGTCAGCTGTGGATCACGAGATCTTGCCTTCTTGAAAGTCATTTGTTAAAGAAGTTTCACAAAATATATCAGTATACAATGGAACAATCGTAATCCGTTAATTCTGACGGGTCTAGTCAGTTCTGGATCACGAGATCTTGCCTTCTTGAAAGTCATTTGTTAAAGAAGTTTCACAAAATATATCAGTATACAATGGAACAATCGTGATCCGTTAATTCTGACGGTTCTAGCCAGCTGTGGATCACGAGATCTTGCCTTCTTGAAAGTCATTTGTTAAAATTTCACAAAATATATCAGTATACGAGGGAACAGTCGTGATCCGATTATACTGACTGCTCTAGCCAGCTGTGGATCACGAGATCTTGCCTTATTGAAAAGGATTTGTTAAAGAAGTTTCACAAAATATATCAGTATACAATTGATAAAATCGTGATCCGTTAATCCTGACTAGTCTAGCCAGCTGTGGATCACGAGATCTTGCCTTGTTAAAGTTTCACAAAATATATCAGTATACGATGGGACAATCGTGATCCATTGATCCTGACTGCTCTAGCCAGCTATGGATCACGAGATCTTGCCCTGTTGAAAGGGATTTGTTAAAGTTTCACAAAATATATCAGTATACGATTGATAAAATCGTGATCCGTTTTTCCTGACTAATGGAGTCATCTGTGGATCACGAGATCTTGGCTTCTTGAAAGAAATTTGTTAAAGTTTCACAAAATATATCAGTATACGATTGATAAAATCGTGATCCGTTTTTCCTGACTAATGGAGTCATCTGTGGATCACGAGATCTTGGCTTCTTGAAAGAAATTTGTTAAAGTTTCACAAAATATATCAGTATACGATTGATAAAATCGTGATCCGTTTTTCCTGACTAATGGAGTCAGCTGTGGATCACGAGATCTTGGCTTCTTGAAAGGAATTTGTTAAAGTTTCACAAAATATATCAGTATAGGATGGAACAATCGTGATCCAATTACACTGACGAGTCTAGCCAGCTGTGGATCACGAGATCTTGGCTTCCTGAAAGGAATTTGTTAAAGTTTCACAAAATATATCAGTATAGGATGGAACAATCGTGATCCAATTACACTGACGGTTCTAGCCAGCTGTGGATCACGAGATCTTGGCTTAGAACTGAAATGGCTACTCGTGTTTTGTCTATTCGACATTATTCAAAAGGATCTCTACTCTCTTTTTGGTTCGAAGTATGTCTCTACCTGTCGTCTTAGGTGTCTAAAGAAATTAGCTTTTCAGGAAAGAAATGTTACTTGAGAAACATGACGAGATAGGTTGAAAGAGGTTTCAAAGAGAAAAGAGATATGTCGTTCATTTTTATCATGTCTGAAGACATGATAAAAATGAACAAAAAGTATTTATAATATATATATTTTTTAATTTTTTAAAAATTTTTTTCAAATCTCTCAGAAAATATTTTCCAGCTCATCTCAAAATGACCCTCCTACTCAGTTTCGAAAAAAGAGACTGTGTCTTACTACTCTCTATTTTTTTTTTCAAATTTCTAAGAAAAAAAAACACTTTACAGCAACATCTCTCACCATGAGCCTGCTTCATCCTTTCCGAAAAAAACGACACGTTGCTATTGTTTTCATAGGTGTTTCTCTGAGATCCTTTAAAAATGGTTTCAGAATCCACTCGACAGGATTTGTCAAAGTATTCCGAGCTTCACTTCAGAGGGCTTGCTAAACATACCTGATTTCAGGGAAAAGAGTTCCACGAGTCGTTGGAGGAGATATCCAAAAAAATATAACGTGGTTGTGAGTCAAAATAAACGAACCCTTTTCACTTGAGCCATCACGAGATTTCAGCGACCACGAGAGGGTGGAGATGACTATCTCGTAAGAGAAGAAATCTAACCGTCCCACCACACCTACACAAACACACATGTTTTTTTAAAAGAATCATGCTTTTAGAAACTCATTTCAACTTTGAATAGGAAAATCGTGTTTTTAAGAGAGGGTCTCATCTAAAACGTAAAGTAAAACATATGAAACATGCCGGGTATAGGTAGCCCTAAAATTAGGCATTGAAATTTTTTAATAGATTCATGATCAACAGAAAATGATACAACGTCTTACTTGCAACTATTTAAAAGAATCCTTTAAACTCATACTTGAAAAAGAAATGAAGAAACATCCAGCTAGCTCTTCTAAAGTTCAGAAAGGTTAAGAGATTCTCAAAGAATTCTTCTTAAGAACATCATGGATTCCCGATTAGGGTAGAGAGGGAGACGTGTTGCCTTTTCAACAGCCCACAGTGTTCTGAACAGAAACGTGGAATACTTTTATAGAAAAGAGAAGAGTTGAAAGTGAAAGTCGAAAAACGAAATGAGATCGGCTGGGAAAATATTTTCAGAGCTCAGAAAAAAATTTTGAGATGTAAAAAAAAAAAAAAAATTTTTGTTAATTTTTATCATGTCTTCCAGACATGATAAAAATTAACTCATCCCCCTTTTATCTGGGAATGTTGTCTTACCGTTTCTAAAAATAGACCAGAACCCAATCTTTTCTTGGAATTCTATTCTTTAGAAAGGATGAGTCATGGTCTATTTTTAGAAAGTGGGAGACAACATTCCCAGACAAAAAGAGAAGGGACTTAATTTTTATCATGTCTAGAAGACATGATAAAAATTAACAAAAAGATTTTTTTTTTTTTTTTTTTTTTTTACATCTCAGAATTTTTTTTCTGAGCTCTGAGAAATTTTTTCTAGCCGATCCCATTTCGTTTTTCGACTTTCACTTTCAACTCTTCACTTTTCTATAAAAGCATTCCACGTTTCTGTTCAGAACAGTGCGCGCTGTTGATGAGGCAACATGTCTCTCTCTACCCAAGTCTGGAACCCTAGTCACGAGAGAATATGAGACTAGAAAAAATAGTTTAGCCTATTGATTTAAAAAATGTCCCATGCTAGAACTCAGAATTATAATCAGAGCGGGGCTTTCCAGTATCCAGTGCCAAGATTTTAGATTTGGCATGGTGACATGTTCCCAAATTCATAAATTCTTCAATTATAATCTCCTTCATTGACAAATGGCTAAGAAATTCTTAAAGAATATCATGAGATTGGGTAAAGAGAGAGGGTGGAGAAGATATCCAAAACACATCTCGTGGAGATGACTATCTCGTAAGAAAGAAAGCTAACCGTCCCACCACACCTACACAAACACACATGTTTTCTTTAAAAGGATCATGCTTTTGAAAACTCATTTCAAATTTGAATAGGAAAATCATGTTTTTAAGAGAGGGTCTTATCTAAAACGTAGAGTAAAACATATGAATCATGTTGGGTATAGGTAGCCCTAAAATTAGGCATTGAAATTTTTTAATAGATTCATGATCAACAGAAAATGATACAACGTCTTACTTGCAACTATTTAAAAGAATCCTATGAACCCATACTTGAAAAAGAAATGAAGAAACATCCAGCTAGCTCTTCTAAAGTTCAGAAAGGTTAAGAGATTCTCAAAGAATTCTTCTTAAGAACATCATGGATTCCCGATTAGGGTAGAGAGGGAGACGTGTTGCCTTTTCAACAGCCCACAGTGTTCTGAACAGAAACGTGGAATACTTTTATAGAAAAGAGAAGAGTTGAAAGTGAAAGTCGAAAAACGAAATGAGATCGGCTGGGAAAATATTTTCAGAGCTCAGAAAAAAATTTTGAGATGTAAAAAAAAAAAAAAAATTTTTGTTAATTTTTATCATGTCTTCCAGACATGATAAAAATTAACTCATCCCCCTTTTATCTGGGAATGTTGTCTTACCGTTTCTAAAAATAGACCAGAACCCAATCTTTTCTTGGAATTCTATTCTTTAGAAAGGATGAGTCATGGTCTATTTTTAGAAAGTGGGAGACAACATTCCCAGACAAAAAGAGAAGGGACTTAATTTTTATCATGTCTAGAAGACATGATAAAAATTAACAAAAAGATTTTTTTTTTTTTTTTTTTTTTTTACATCTCAGAATTTTTTTTCTGAGCTCTGAGAAATTTTTTCTAGCCGATCCCATTTCGTTTTTCGACTTTCACTTTCAACTCTTCACTTTTCTATAAAAGCATTCCACGTTTCTGTTCAGAACAGTGCGCGCTGTTGATGAGGCAACATGTCTCTCTCTACCCAAGTCTGGAACCCTAGTCACGAGAGAATATGAGACTAGAAAAAATAGTTTAGCCTATTGATTTAAAAAATGTCCCATGCTAGAACTCAGAATTATAATCAGAGCGGGGCTTTCCAGTATCCAGTGCCAAGATTTTAGATTTGGCATGGTGACATGTTCCCAAATTCATAAATTCTTCAATTATAATCTCCTTCATTGACAAATGGCTAAGAAATTCTTAAAGAATATCATGAGATTGGGTAAAGAGAGAGGGTGGAGAAGATATCCAAAACACATCTCGTGGAGATGACTATCTCGTAAGAAAGAAAGCTAACCGTCCCACCACACCTACACAAACACACATGTTTTCTTTAAAAGGATCATGCTTTTGAAAACTCATTTCAAATTTGAATAGGAAAATCATGTTTTTAAGAGAGGGTCTTATCTAAAACGTAGAGTAAAACATATGAATCATGTTGGGTATAGGTAGCCCTAAAATTAGGCATTGAAATTTTTTAATAGATTCATGATCAACAGAAAATGATACAACGTCTTACTTGCAACTATTTAAAAGAATCCTATGAACCCATACTTGAAAAAGAAATGAAGAAACATCCAGCTAGCTCTTCTAAAGTTTAGAAAGGTTAAGACATTCTCAAAGAATTCTTCTTAAGAACATCATGGATTCCCGATTAGGGTAGAGAGGGAGACGTGTTGCCTTTTCAACAGCCCACAGTGTTTTGAACAGAAACTCGAAATACTTTTATAGAAAAGAGAAGATTTGAAAGTGAAAGTCGAAAAACGAAATGAGATCGGCTGGGAAAATATTTTTAGAGCTCAGAAAAAAATTATGAGATGTAAAAAAAAAAAAAAATCTTTTTGTTAATTTTTATCATGTCTTCTAGACATGATAAAAATTAACTCACCCCTCCTTTTGTATGGGAATGTTGTCTCCCACTTTCTAAAAATAGACCATGACTCATCCAATCTTTTCTTGGAATTCTATTCTTTAGAAAGAATGAGTCATTGTCTATTTTTAGAAAGAGGGAGACAACATTCCCAGACAAAAAGAGAAGGGAGGAAATTTTATCATGTCTAGAAGAAATGATAAAAATAAACAAAAAGAATGTGTTTCTTTTTTTTTTTTTTTTTTTTACATCTCAGAATTTTTTTCTGAGCTCTGAGAATTTCTTTTCTCAGTCGGCTTAATTCACAAAACCAGATATATTCAAATTATTTCTATAGAGGTTTCTCATCTATTTAAACCAGTCACGTTTCAGCTTTAAATCAGTCTGTGCTGTGCACTGGAGCTGAATACACGCTTCTTCCTCCTGAAAAGAGGTTTTGTGAAGGTGTGTGGAGATATTGTTTTCAGCTGTCAGACATTTTTTTCCAACAGCCGACTCGATCGTTGAAATGACACCGTGGACTTTGGAGAGAGGTCAAGTCGATTTGGAGGACGGTAAAGCATTTGAGGGCTATTTGCCTTAAGAAATGCCTTCGTGGAGGACTTTGGAAGGGAAACTGGCTCGTATTCACGTTACACATGGGGGAAAACCACGACAAAAAACACCCATGCAGCCAGCTTGAAAGTCAGTCGTTCACGTTTAACAAAATATGAAATGGATTTTATAAAAACATATTGGGATCGTATTCAAAATTGGATCATTCTGTTGTTTTATCAGAATATGCCAGTATAAGATTGAACAATTCTATTGAATCACATGATCTTGCCTTCTTGAAAGTCTTTTGTTAACGTTTCACAAAATATATATCAGTATAAGATGGAACCATCGTGATCCGTTATCCTGACTGATGGAGTCAGCTGTGGATCACAAGACCTTGCCTTTTTTGAAAACGATTTGTAAAAGTTGCACAAAATATATTAGTATACAATGAACTATCGTGATCCGTTAATTCTGACGGGTCTAGTCAGCTGTGGATCACGAGATCTTGCCTTCTTGAAAGTCATTTGTTAAAGAAGTTTCACAAAATATATCAGTATACAATGGAACAATCGTGATCCGTTAATTCTGACAAGTCTAGTCAGCTGTGGATCACGAGATCTTGCCTTCTTGAAAGTCATTTGTTAAAGAAGTTTCACAAAATATATCAGTATACAATGGAACAATCGTAATCCGTTAATTCTGACGGGTCTAGTCAGTTCTGGATCACGAGATCTTGCCTTCTTGAAAGTCATTTGTTAAAGAAGTTTCACAAAATATATCAGTATACAATGGAACAATCGTGATCCGTTAATTCTGACGGTTCTAGCCAGCTGTGGATCACGAGATCTTGCCTTCTTGAAAGTCATTTGTTAAAATTTCACAAAATATATCAGTATACGAGGGAACAGTCGTGATCCGATTATACTGACTGCTCTAGCCAGCTGTGGATCACGAGATCTTGCCTTATTGAAAAGGATTTGTTAAAGAAGTTTCACAAAATATATCAGTATACAATTGATAAAATCGTGATCCGTTAATCCTGACTAGTCTAGCCAGCTGTGGATCACGAGATCTTGCCTTGTTAAAGTTTCACAAAATATATCAGTATACGATGGGACAATCGTGATCCATTGATCCTGACTGCTCTAGCCAGCTATGGATCACGAGATCTTGCCCTGTTGAAAGGGATTTGTTAAAGTTTCACAAAATATATCAGTATACGATTGATAAAATCGTGATCCGTTTTTCCTGACTAATGGAGTCATCTGTGGATCACGAGATCTTGGCTTCTTGAAAGAAATTTGTTAAAGTTTCACAAAATATATCAGTATACGATTGATAAAATCGTGATCCGTTTTTCCTGACTAATGGAGTCATCTGTGGATCACGAGATCTTGGCTTCTTGAAAGAAATTTGTTAAAGTTTCACAAAATATATCAGTATACGATTGATAAAATCGTGATCCGTTTTTCCTGACTAATGGAGTCAGCTGTGGATCACGAGATCTTGGCTTCTTGAAAGGAATTTGTTAAAGTTTCACAAAATATATCAGTATAGGATGGAACAATCGTGATCCAATTACACTGACGAGTCTAGCCAGCTGTGGATCACGAGATCTTGGCTTCCTGAAAGGAATTTGTTAAAGTTTCACAAAATATATCAGTATAGGATGGAACAATCGTGATCCAATTACACTGACGGTTCTAGCCAGCTGTGGATCACGAGATCTTGGCTTAGAACTGAAATGGCTACTCGTGTTTTGTCTATTCGACATTATTCAAAAGGATCTCTACTCTCTTTTTGGTTCGAAGTATGTCTCTACCTGTCGTCTTAGGTGTCTAAAGAAATTAGCTTTTCAGGAAAGAAATGTTACTTGAGAAACATGACGAGATAGGTTGAAAGAGGTTTCAAAGAGAAAAGAGATATGTCGTTCATTTTTATCATGTCTGAAGACATGATAAAAATGAACAAAAAGTATTTATAATATATATATTTTTTAATTTTTTAAAAATTTTTTTCAAATCTCTCAGAAAATATTTTCCAGCTCATCTCAAAATGACCCTCCTACTCAGTTTCGAAAAAAGAGACTGTGTCTTACTACTCTCTATTTTTTTTTTCAAATTTCTAAGAAAAAAAAACACTTTACAGCAACATCTCTCACCATGAGCCTGCTTCATCCTTTCCGAAAAAAACGACACGTTGCTATTGTTTTCATAGGTGTTTCTCTGAGATCCTTTAAAAATGGTTTCAGAATCCACTCGACAGGATTTGTCAAAGTATTCCGAGCTTCACTTCAGAGGGCTTGCTAAACATACCTGATTTCAGGGAAAAGAGTTCCACGAGTCGTTGGAGGAGATATCCAAAAAAATATAACGTGGTTGTGAGTCAAAATAAACGAACCCTTTTCACTTGAGCCATCACGAGATTTCAGCGACCACGAGAGGGTGGAGATGACTATCTCGTAAGAGAAGAAATCTAACCGTCCCACCACACCTACACAAACACACATGTTTTTTTAAAAGAATCATGCTTTTAGAAACTCATTTCAACTTTGAATAGGAAAATCGTGTTTTTAAGAGAGGGTCTCATCTAAAACGTAAAGTAAAACATATGAAACATGCCGGGTATAGGTAGCCCTAAAATTAGGCATTGAAATTTTTTAATAGATTCATGATCAACAGAAAATGATACAACGTCTTACTTGCAACTATTTAAAAGAATCCTTTAAACTCATACTTGAAAAAGAAATGAAGAAACATCCAGCTAGCTCTTCTAAAGTTCAGAAAGGTTAAGAGATTCTCAAAGAATTCTTCTTAAGAACATCATGGATTCCCGATTAGGGTAGAGAGGGAGACGTGTTGCCTTTTCAACAGCCCACAGTGTTCTGAACAGAAACGTGGAATACTTTTATAGAAAAGAGAAGAGTTGAAAGTGAAAGTCGAAAAACGAAATGAGATCGGCTGGGAAAATATTTTCAGAGCTCAGAAAAAAATTTTGAGATGTAAAAAAAAAAAAAAAATTTTTGTTAATTTTTATCATGTCTTCCAGACATGATAAAAATTAACTCATCCCCCTTTTATCTGGGAATGTTGTCTTACCGTTTCTAAAAATAGACCAGAACCCAATCTTTTCTTGGAATTCTATTCTTTAGAAAGGATGAGTCATGGTCTATTTTTAGAAAGTGGGAGACAACATTCCCAGACAAAAAGAGAAGGGACTTAATTTTTATCATGTCTTCTAGACATGATAAAAATTAACAAAAAGATTTTTTTTTTTTTTTTTTTTTTTTTTACATCTCAGAATTTTTTTTCTGAGCTCTGAGAAATTTTTTCTAGCCGATCCCATTTCGTTTTTCGACTTTCACTTTCAACTCTTCACTTTTCTATAAAAGCATTCCACGTTTCTGTTCAGAACAGTGCGCGCTGTTGATGAGGCAACATGTCTCTCTCTACCCAAGTCTGGAACCCTAGTCACGAGAGAATATGAGACTAGAAAAAATAGTTTAGCCTATTGATTTAAAAAATGTCCCATGCTAGAACTCAGAATTATAATCAGAGCGGGGCTTTCCAGTATCCAGTGCCAAGATTTTAGATTTGGCATGGTGACATGTTCCCAAATTCATAAATTCTTCAATTATAATCTCCTTCATTGACAAATGGCTAAGAAATTCTTAAAGAATATCATGAGATTGGGTAAAGAGAGAGGGTGGAGAAGATATCCAAAACACATCTCGTGGAGATGACTATCTCGTAAGAAAGAAAGCTAACCGTCCCACCACACCTACACAAACACACATGTTTTCTTTAAAAGGATCATGCTTTTGAAAACTCATTTCAAATTTGAATAGGAAAATCATGTTTTTAAGAGAGGGTCTTATCTAAAACGTAGAGTAAAACATATGAATCATGTTGGGTATAGGTAGCCCTAAAATTAGGCATTGAAATTTTTTAATAGATTCATGATCAACAGAAAATGATACAACGTCTTACTTGCAACTATTTAAAAGAATCCTATGAACCCATACTTGAAAAAGAAATGAAGAAACATCCAGCTAGCTCTTCTAAAGTTTAGAAAGGTTAAGACATTCTCAAAGAATTCTTCTTAAGAACATCATGGATTCCCGATTAGGGTAGAGAGGGAGACGTGTTGCCTTTTCAACAGCCCACAGTGTTTTGAACAGAAACTCGAAATACTTTTATAGAAAAGAGAAGATTTGAAAGTGAAAGTCGAAAAACGAAATGAGATCGGCTGGGAAAATATTTTTAGAGCTCAGAAAAAAATTATGAGATGTAAAAAAAAAAAAAAATCTTTTTGTTAATTTTTATCATGTCTTCTAGACATGATAAAAATTAACTCACCCCTCCTTTTGTATGGGAATGTTGTCTCCCACTTTCTAAAAATAGACCATGACTCATCCAATCTTTTCTTGGAATTCTATTCTTTAGAAAGAATGAGTCATTGTCTATTTTTAGAAAGAGGGAGACAACATTCCCAGACAAAAAGAGAAGGGAGGAAATTTTATCATGTCTAGAAGACATGATAAAAATAAACAAAAAGAATGTGTTTCTTTTTTTTTTTTTTTTTTTTTTACATCTCAGAATTTTTTTCTGAGCTCTGAGAATTTCTTTTCTCAGTCGGCTTAATTCACAAAACCAGATATATTCAAATTATTTCTATAGAGGTTTCTCATCTATTTAAACCAGTCACGTTTCAGCTTTAAATCAGTCTGTGCTGTGCACTGGAGCTGAATACACGCTTCTTCCTCCTGAAAAGAGGTTTTGTGAAGGTGTGTGGAGATATTGTTTTCAGCTGTCAGACATTTTTTTCCAACAGCCGACTCGATCGTTGAAATGACACCGTGGACTTTGGAGAGAGGTCAAGTCGATTTGGAGGACGGTAAAGCATTTGAGGGCTATTTGCCTTAAGAAATGCCTTCGTGGAGGACTTTGGAAGGGAAACTGGCTCGTATTCACGTTACACATGGGGGAAAACCACGACAAAAAACACCCATGCAGCCAGCTTGAAAGTCAGTCGTTCACGTTTAACAAAATATGAAATGGATTTTATAAAAACATATTGGGATCGTATTCAAAATTGGATCATTCTGTTGTTTTATCAGAATATGCCAGTATAAGATTGAACAATTCTATTGAATCACATGATCTTGCCTTCTTGAAAGTCTTTTGTTAACGTTTCACAAAATATATATCAGTATAAGATGGAACCATCGTGATCCGTTATCCTGACTGATGGAGTCAGCTGTGGATCACAAGACCTTGCCTTTTTTGAAAAGGATTTGTAAAAGTTGCACAAAATATATTAGTATACAATGGAACTATCGTGATCCGTTAATTCTGACGGGTCTAGTCAGCTGTGGATCACGAGATCTTGCCTTCTTGAAAGTCATTTGTTAAAGAAGTTTCACAAAATATATCAGTATACAATGGAACAATCGTGATCCGTTAATTCTGACAAGTCTAGTCAGCTGTGGATCACGAGATCTTGCCTTCTTGAAAGTCATTTGTTAAAGAAGTTTCACAAAATATATCAGTATACAATGGAACAATCGTAATCCGTTATTTCTGACGGGTCTAGTCAGTTCTGGATCACGAGATCTTGCCTTCTTGAAAGTCATTTGTTAAAGAAGTTTCACAAAATATATCAGTATACAATGGAACAATCGTGATCCGTTAATTCTGACGGTTCTAGCCAGCTGTGGATCACGAGATCTTGCCTTCTTGAAAGTCATTTGTTAAAATTTCACAAAATATATCAGTATACGAGGGAACAGTCGTGATCCGATTATACTGACTGCTCTAGCCAGCTGTGGATCACGAGATCTTGCCTTATTGAAAAGGATTTGTTAAAGAAGTTTCACAAAATATATCAGTATACAATTGATAAAATCGTGATCCGTTAATCCTGACTAGTCTAGCCAGCTGTGGATCACGAGATCTTGCCTTGTTAAAGTTTCACAAAATATATCAGTATACGATGGGACAATCGTGATCCATTGATCCTGACTGCTCTAGCCAGCTATGGATCACGAGATCTTGCCCTGTTGAAAGGGATTTGTTAAAGTTTCACAAAATATATCAGTATACGATTGATAAAATCGTGATCCGTTTTTCCTGACTAATGGAGTCATCTGTGGATCACGAGATCTTGGCTTCTTGAAAGAAATTTGTTAAAGTTTCACAAAATATATCAGTATACGATTGATAAAATCGTGATCCGTTTTTCCTGACTAATGGAGTCATCTGTGGATCACGAGATCTTGGCTTCTTGAAAGAAATTTGTTAAAGTTTCACAAAATATATCAGTATACGATTGATAAAATCGTGATCCGTTTTTCCTGACTAATGGAGTCAGCTGTGGATCACGAGATCTTGGCTTCTTGAAAGGAATTTGTTAAAGTTTCACAAAATATATCAGTATAGGATGGAACAATCGTGATCCAATTACACTGACGAGTCTAGCCAGCTGTGGATCACGAGATCTTGGCTTCCTGAAAGGAATTTGTTAAAGTTTCACAAAATATATCAGTATAGGATGGAACAATCGTGATCCAATTACACTGACGGTTCTAGCCAGCTGTGGATCACGAGATCTTGGCTTCTGGAAAGGAATTTGTTAAAGTTTCACAAAATATATCAGTATAGGATGGAACAATCGTGATCCAATTACACTGACGAGTCTAGCCAGCTGTGGATCACGAGATCTTGGCTTCTTGAAAGGAATTTGTTAAAGTTTCACAAAATTTATCAGTATAGGATGGAACAATCGTGATCCAATTACACTGACGGGTCTAGCCAGCTGTGGATCACGAGATCTTGGCTTCTTGAAAGGAATTTGTTAAAGTTTCACAAAATATATCAGTATAGTATGGAACAATCGTGATCCGATTACACTGACGTATCTAGCCAGCTGTGGATCACATGATCTTGCTTTGTTGAAAAGGATTTGTTAAAGTTTCACAAAATATATCAGTATACGAAATAATAGCATGTTTTCTATAAAAACAACTATTGAGTAAAACATTTCTAGCCTTGAAAAACAAAAACAGTTGCACGGGGAAAAATATTACCCTACCTCAAAGTATTGAAAGGAAATAAGAATACATTTCAATAAAATGGGTGAGTCAATAAATATTTGTAGTCTATGAAATACAAAAGAGTAAGAAAAAAATGTTCACATACCTTCACAGAAGCTCTTCCCAGGAGAGTGAGAAGCGTGTATCCACGTTGAGTGCACAGCACAGACTGATCTGAAACTGAAACGCGAGTGGTTTAAATACATTAACGAGTTGCTTCTAGAAACCGACTGGGAAAAATTCTCAGAGCTCTGGAAAAATTTTAACACATTAAAAAAAAACTTCCTTTTTTCTTTCTTAATTTGATGTCTTCACTTTTTTTATTTCTACAAGTTCAAAAGAATTTTCTTACAAGGTTTCTACAAGGTCGGAAAATTTTCTTAAAGCTCAGGGAATGTGTGTCCAGGTTGAATGCACAGCACACACGGATGGTAGTCGAAACTCGAGTAGCTTAAATAAATATACGAAATTTGGGTCATCGAGTGGACTAGGAAAAATTCTCAGAGCTCTGGAAATAATTCTGAGTTCAAGCATGGGACATGAAAACAGAAATGTATTACAATCATCATGTCATCATTGTTTTCGAAAGCCAAAAGAATTCCTCATAAAAGAACATCTTTTTTTCCTGGTTGTGGGATGGAGTTGAGTTGCTGCATCTTGAACAACCCACACTGATCTGAACAGAAATATGAAATGTTTTTATAGATATAAGAAATGAACTGAAAGTGAAAGTAAAAATGAAATTGTATTGGCTGAAAATATTTCTTGGCTGTTGAATGGGAAAAATATTTCCAAAGCTGAAAAAAAAAAAAAAAAAAAAAAAAAAAAACTCTTTTTTTCTTTTAAATTGATGTCTTCACTTTGTTTACTTTGGAATGGAGAAACCCAAAGACCATGACTCATCCTTTCTTAAACATATAATTCCTAGAATGAGTCATGGTCTATTTTTAGAAACAGTGAGACAACATTCCCACACAAAAGGGGTAGGGTTAATTTTTATCATGTCTAAATTAACAAAAAGTTTTTTTTTTTTTTTTTACATCTCAGAATTTTTTTCTGAGCTCTGAAAATTTTTTCCGAGTCGGCAACCAAGTGAAAACTTTCCAATCGGCTTTTACTTTCACTTTCAACTCTTTTTTATAAAAGTATTCCACGTTTTCTGTTCAGAACCGTGTGGGCTCTCCATGGTGCAACATGCTTGTTCTCTCTCTACCTCATCTGCAGCCCTATGACAGCTAACACGCTTGAGCTTTAAAAATATATGAAAGAATTTATTTTTAATCCATTTCAGCGATTGAGTGGACTGGGAAACATTTTCTTAGAGCTCAGGGGAAAAAAGGCCCTTTCTATGACAGTTAACACGCTTAAGCTTTAAAAATATATGAAAGAATTTATTTTTAATCCATTTCAGCGATTGAGTGGACTGGGAAACATTTTCTTAGAGGTCAGGGGAAAAAAAGGCTCTTTCCATGACAGATAACACTCTTGAGGTTTAAAAAATGTATGAAAAAATTTATTTTTAATCCATTTCAGCGATTGAGTCTGCTGGGAAACATTTTCCTAGAGCTCAGGAAAAAAAAAGGCTCTTTCCATGACAGCTAACACTCTTGAGGTTTAAAAAATGTATGAAAGAATTTATTTTTAATCCATTTCAGCGATTGAGTGGGCTGGGGAAAAAAAGGCCCTTTCAATGACAGTTAACACGCTTGAGCTTTAAAAATATATGAAAGAATTTATTTTTAATCCATTTCAGCGATTGAGTGGACTGGGAAACATTTTCTTAGAGCTCAGGGGAAAAAAAGGCCCTTTCTATGACAGTTAACACGCTTAAGCTTTAAAAATATATGAAAGAATTTATTTTTAATCCATTTCAGCGATTGAGTGGACTGGGAAACATTTTCTTAGAGGTCAGGGGAAAAAAAGGCTCTTTCCATGACAGATAACACTCTTGAGGTTTAAAAAATGTATGAAAGAATTTATTTTTAATCCATTTCAGCGATTGAGTCTGCTGGGAAACATTTTCCTAGAGCTCAGGGAAAAAAAAGGCTCTTTCCATGACAGCTAACACTCTTGAGGTTTAAAAAATGTATGAAAGAATTTATTTTTAATCCATTTCAGCGATTGAGTGGGCTGGGGAAAAAAAGGCCCTTTCAATGACAGTTAACACGCTTGAGCTTTAAAAATATATGAAAGAATTTATTTTTAATCCATTTCAGCGATTGAGTGGACTGGGAAACATTTTCTTAGAGCTCAGGGGAAAAAAAGGCCCTTTCTATGACAGCTAACACGCTTAAGCTTCAAAATGTATGAAAGAATTTATTTTTAATCCATTTCAGCGATTGAGTGGACTGGGAAACATTTTCTTAGAGCTCAGGGGAAAAAAAGGCTCTTTCCATAAGAACTAACACGCTTAAGCTTTAAAAATATATGAAAGAATTTATTTTTAATCCATTTCAGCGATTGAGTGGACTGGGAAACATTTTCTTAGAGCTCAGGGGAAAAAAAGGCTCTTTCCATGAGAACTAACACGCTTAAGCTTTAAAAATGTATGAATGAATTTATTTTTAATCCATTTCAGCGATTGAGTCTGCTGGGAAACATTTTCTCAGAGCTCAGGGGAAAAAAAGGCTCTTTCCATGACAGCTAACACGCTTAAGCTTTAAAAATGTATGAAAGAATTTATTTTTAATCCATTTCAGCGATTGAGTCTGCTGGGAAACATTTTCTTAGAGCTCAGGTAAAAAAAAGGCTCTTTCCATGACAGATAACACTCTTGAGGTTTAAAAAATGTATGAAAGAATTTATTTTTAATCCATTTCAGCGATTGAGTGGACTGGGAAACATTTTCTTAGAGCTCAGGGGAAAAAAAGGCTCTTTCCATAAGGACTAACACGCTTAAGCTTTAAAAATATATGAAAGAATTTATTTTTAATCCATTTCAGCGATTGAGTGGACTGGGAAACATTTTCTTAGAGCTCAGGGGAAAAAAAGGCTCTTTCCATGAGAACTTACACGCTTAAGCTTTAAAAATGTATGAATGAATTTATTTTTAATCCATTTCAGCGATTGAGTCTGCTGGGAAACATTTTCTTAGAGCTCAGGTAAAAAAAAGGCTCTTTCCATGACAGCTAACACTCTTGAGGTTTAAAAAATGTATGAAAGAATTTATTTTTAATCCATTTCAGCGATTGAGTCTGCTGGGAAACATTTTCTTAGAGCTCAGGGAGAAAAAAGGCTCTTTCCATGACAGCTAACACTCTTGAGCTTTAAAAATGTATGAAAGAATTTATTTTTAATCCATTTCAGCGATTGAGTCTACTGGGAAACATTTTCTTAGAGCTCAGGAGAAAAAAAGGCTCTTTCCACGACAGCTAACACTCTTGAGCTTTAAAAATGTATGAAAGAATTTTTTTAATCCATTTCAGGGATTGAGTCTACTGGGAAACATTTTCTTAGAGCTCAGGGAATGTGTCTCCAGGTTGAATGCACAGCACACACGGATGGGAAGTCGAAACTCGAGTGGCTTAAAAAATAAATATACGAAAGTTGGGTTATCGAGCTGACTAGGAAAAATTCTCAGAGTTCTGGAAATAATTCTGAGTTCAAGCATGGGACATGAGAACCGAAATGTATTACAATCATCATGTCATCATTGCTTTCGAAAGCCAAAAGAACATCTCATGAAAGAACATCTTTTTTTCCTGGTTGTGGGATAGAGTAGAGTTGCTGCATCTTGAACAACCCACACTGATCTGAACAGAAAAATGAAATGTTCTTATAGATATAAGAAATGAATTGAAAGTGAAAGTAAAAATGAAATTGTATTGGCTGGAAATATTTCTTGGCTGTTGAATTGCAAAAATATTTCCAGAGCTATTAAAAAAAAAAAAAAAAAAAAAAAACTCTTCCTTTTTTTCTATTAATTTGATGTCTTCACTTTGTTTACTTTGGAATGGAGAAACCCAAAGACTTTTTAAAACATATCCTGTTTAAAAACTTATCTTGTCTTATAAACTTTAAACTCATCCTTTTTAAAACATATAATTCCTAGAATGAGTCATGGTCTATTTTTAGAAACAGTGAGACAACATTCCCACACAAAAGGGGGTGGGGTTAATTTTTATCATGTCTAGAAGACATGATAAAATTTAACAAAAAGTTTTTTTTTTTTTTTTTACATCTCAGTTTTTTTTTTTTTTTTTGAACTCTGAAAATTTTTTCCCAGTCGGTAACCAATTGAAAAATTTCCAATCGGCTTTTACTTTCACTTTCAACTCTTTTCTATAAAAGCATTCCACGTTTTCTGTTCAGAACCGTGCCGTCTCTCCATGGTGCAACATGCTTTTTCTCTCTCTACCTCATCTGCAGCTAGGGTGTTTTTTCTTCTTCAAGAAGTGGAATTCTTTGGGAATACTTTACAATTTCACGAGCTAGCTGTTTCTTATATTTCGAGGAGATTTCAATGAAATTGTTTATAGATTTCATCTGTTGCAGATGGGGAAAAAGTCTATACTGGATCGCTGGAGACATCTCATCCAGATAGGTCACGTTATATTTTTTCCCACACCTAAATAAACTGGACATGAGCCATCCTTTTGTTTTCTCATTCAACAAAGATAGACACTGCAGACCGTTTTGGGTTTTCACTCTTCGCGAACCGAGACGAGCCGCAGCCACACTTTGCGTTTTCTTTGAGCGCAATAATGGATTACGTGAGCAGCCATTTTGTTTCCCATCTCACCTAGATAGGTCATGTTGTATTTTGTTTCATACACCTAGCCAATTTTGGACATGAGCCATCCTTTTGTTTTTTTTTTTTGTCTATCGAACCAAGATAGACTCTGGAGACAATTTTGTTTCTCGACGGAAAAGTAAATTTTCTGAATGGGTACCGGTATTCGAATACTTTTGTGACCGACTGTACTTCCTCGCAATATGGCTTTTCGCGCCTTAAGCGATCTGACGATGACCTACATAAAAAGAGAACCTTTCCAGTTAGAGCATTGCATGCGCCTCCGATTTTTCAAACGAAATACGCACGTCTGGGAATCGTGGTCCAACTGGTATCACTATTTACATCCCATGCTCATCCTCCACTTCATACATTTAACGGGACAAGCTGCGAGTGCTCAATTGGCTGCCAAACTTCATAAATTGTGGAAACGCTCCCTTCCACCTTACCTGCATACGGATTCTATTCCATCGGACTTTTATACTTGTGAAATTACTTTTGATGACACGAAATTAACCGGTGTTTGGTTTGTCGTTTTGAATATGTCTTTAGTGATATATGTTTCTCCCATGATTGCGTCATTCCATCATGAAACGTTCCTCGACGTGAATCGTGAACAATGTAATTATTGGCTACCGTTTTACCGAAATAATGAATTATGGACCCGAGAAGGATTTAAAATATACGTTTCCCACTTTAGAAAGAATCGTCGCTACTTGAGAGAAGTCATGATTTGGTTATCGTCCCGCTCCGAAGAAAAATATCAATATATGTTGCTCGATTTGAACAAAGTAGCCTACCTTTTAATGATTTAAAAAAAGCAAAAAGAAAAGAATGATACGAGAACTGGTTCGATGTCTTATTCAATACCAGTCCGACCCCACTTTTATATCTTTAAATGTTGTCGATGGTCTCAAACAAAATCTTCGAGACGACGTGATCGATGCTTTTCTCCTGAGTCGACCTTTACTCCATCTCTATCCTCAACTGTATAAAAAGAGTTCGAGCATCATCGATTTCTTGTTTCGCATTTCGGGCTTGCATTTGGAAGAGATTGTTCCGATGGAATCGCAGGACCTGGAAAACAAAATCGCTTCTTTGGAAACTCAATTGGAGGCAGATCGGAAAGCTTTTGATAAACAAATCGAGACGCTCCAACAAGAGCACAGGAACGAAATGCGTTATTTTCTAGCGGAAAAAGAACAATATGTGAATACCGCTCGATTCGGAAAAGAGCATTCAGTCGTGGATTTGCAATGACAATTGGAACGCCTTACATGGGAGAAAGAAACCCTGCAAACTGAGTTGGAGCAGCTGAAACGGAATCACGAAACCTTACAAACTCAGTGGGAGCAATTGAAACGAGATCACGAAACCTTACAGACACAAATTCGAACGCATGAATCTGAAAAAATACAATGGCAGAGGCAAATAGTAGAACAACAACAACAACAACAACAACAACAATTGAATAATAATAATAATAATATCGAGTTTCCAAACCGTTTGATGAACGAATGGCAAATGCTCCACCAACGCTACGAAACGGGACTTGAAGAATGGATGCAACGAACGGAAAGTTTAATCCGCCCTTTGCAAATGGCTTTACAAGAAACGATCGAGCAACTGAAACTTCCTCCTTCTTCTACGACTACGGTCATTGAAACTTTACCGCTCGAATCGCCTCCTTCTCAGCAGCTCATGATCGAGTCGTCGCGATCTAAATTAGAGCAATTACAAGAAACACTCGACCAGTTTTTAACATCATATCAATCGGAACAAAAACAGCACGTCCAGCAATTGAACGAGGAACTGAAAGGACAATTGACCCTTTGTCAAAACGAAAAACGGATATTGGAAAAGCAGTTGGAGCAGGGTCAGAAAGAACGAACCGACCTCCTGCAAAAATGGAAAATCGAGTCCGAAACACATTTCCAGGAAGGTATTCAACGCGTTCTTGACACGCTGCAAAAGAAAAATCCTCATATCGAGACGATTCTTCGAGACGAAATGGCTAAACAAATGAAGGAGTTCCACGAAACGCAGTTTATGACGTTTTTACAGACGATCCTTCCCCCCTCATTTTGGAAACCTTTAGGCGCGAACCAAGATTGGAA
This sequence comes from Stegodyphus dumicola, assembly GCF_044657685.1. Lineage (NCBI taxonomy): Eukaryota > Metazoa > Arthropoda > Arachnida > Araneae > Eresidae > Stegodyphus > Stegodyphus dumicola. The sequence continues at coordinate 220,498,047 of NC_140773.1, read as the reverse complement.
AACGTTTTTCTTCCAGCAAATTCAAACGTATATCCAGTATTTACAAAATTGGCAAACCCAGCTTTTGAACCAATTAACACTTCTCGGGAATGCTTTAAATCAATCGCTAACGCCCGACAATTTAGCTCATACCGTTCTTCACAGTCTCCCTTCTTCCTCTAAAAGCATGATGGAAGACACGACCCTCTTGCAACGATTGCACGATCTTCAACAATCGATTGAGAACCAGAACGAAGCGAAGGAGGTCCTACAACAAATCCAAGCTCAACTCCATCGGGATCGTAGCCAAGAACATAAAAAATTACAGCAGAGTCTAGAACATGAAAAACGGCAACGCGTCGCTTTGGAAAAGAAACTGGAGGCCTGAAAACGAATTTGGTAACTCTGATACGGACTAAATGGAATGCGTATTTTGGGGCCACGGATTACGATCAGATTCTCGCGGAACTCGAAAAAGTATTCCATTTCAAAGAAAATCTAGAGAGGACCCTCGAAACGCAATTGGCGCAACTGAAAGGTCATTTTCCCGAAATACCGGTCGTTCAATTCGATAATTTGGCGTCGAGCATGATCGAATGGGCTCGACAGGTCGAGAATCACAACGATTGTGAAGTCGAGCTCCGTAAAACCAAAGAACAACTTTTCGAATTGAAACAGAAACTCGATCAAGTCGAAAGTAATTATACGAAATGTAATGAGTACCTCCTCTACGCCAAAACGAAATTAACCACGTTCCTAAAAACGATCCTTCAGAATGACCCTAGTGATCAAAGAGAAGATTGTCCGCAAGCTGTTGTCCATCAACTCCAAAACGTGATTCACGAGCATCGACAATTTCAAGATCTCGTTTATAAACAAATTGTCACGCTTCGAGCCCAGTTTCCGAACATACCGGATCCCATTGAAGAATTGGCGAATTCGGTGATTTTATATTTCGAGCAGGAACGAGACCTGTATCGACGGCAGTTGGAGGAACGTCCTCACATTACCGAAGTGAAAGAACCCACTACTGTACCGGCCATTACGTATCCTACGGATCAAGTGGAGGAATTACAGCGGGAAGTGAAAGATTTACAAAACCAACTGGAAGTGTCTCGGTCTCGAAACCAAACTTTAGAAAACCAACTGGCTAAAGCTCTCGTAGCTCCGCAGGATGTAGAAATGTCCGATACTTCGAAATATAAACGAAAGCACGTATCGACGGTCGACGAAGACTATGTAAGAGGTCTGTCATTGGATTTACAAGAGGCCAAATACGCTTTAGATCGATGTCTGGACGAAAAAGCCCACTTGCAAAAGGAATTGGAACACATTAAAACCGAACCAACCCCTTCTCCCTCCGTATCGTCCGATTTCAAAATGCTCAGCGACCTGTTTTATCAATTATACGTGTCCTATTTTCGATTACGATTTGATGTCGTGTACGGAAAAACCGTTTTTTCGTCGGAGGAATATATTAGATCCGTGCTGAATAAATTGTATTTCGTGGATCGAAGCATTCGATCCAATATGACTGTGAAAGAATGGACCGATGTTTTATTGCAATACATCAAGTGGGACGTACAAACTCTGACAGGAGGGTTAGATTGGCAGGGGTCGCATACAGCCTACATTAAAGATGAATTCTTAACCTATTGCATGAATCAAACGATTGAAATCATTGACCGGTACGCGAAAGAATTGAGGAAACAGACCGAGATGTTTAGAAGTCATTAAAATAATAATAAAGGGAAACTATGGAATATTCAAAGTTAATCGATCGTATTCTTGCGCACCCGATTTTAAAAGCGGGGATTGACGAAATCGTTGAAAATAACCCGAGAACGTTAAACCTCGTGAGCCGGGAATGGAAAAATATATTAGCCAACAATCCTCAGTTTCAAGATTTTCAAGCTAAAGCGATCCCGTTCCAGCATCCCGTAGAAAAAGGTTATATTCAGATTGAAAATATTAAAGATTTCAATCATCATTATAATATTCTCGTAGCGGGGTATTGGGTTCTCTGCGCTACTAATTATAAGAGGAATCTGAATGCCCATTCTTTCATATGTAAACTCTGTCCTCCTCTGGTGGACATTACCAAAGCCGTGGCCGCCGATCATTCCCAAATGCTGATTTCAGAACAATGTCGGTTCTTCATTGAAAAATGTAGACCTTCTCTCTGTAAAGCGTGTCGGCAAATGAGTCAACGAAATGATCTGAATTCTCAGATGTCTCAAAATCAATGGTGTTTACGCAAAACCAAAGTGTTTGATGGAACGACCCTTTTAAACGTGTTTCAAGAAACCCTGGACCAAGAATTTGTGAATAACGATATGTTTATTGGTATTTTAAATATTAAAATTAATTCGCGGTACTTTTACGAAACGGACGCTTTGTATTGTAGAGTAGGAGGCATTTGTAGAGATATGATTCTCTTTCAAGAAGATGCTCTGAATATGATCGAAAAACCCGTGTTTCAGTTAAATATTTTAGAACCTTCTTCGAGAAATATTATTAACGAAACCATTTCCACTACCTTCGATAAAGAGAAAATCAAAACTGAAAAGGTGGATCCAGACCAGGTTCCCATCAAAAGCAAGATCAATCCAGATCTGTGCAAACCATTCAAGAAAGAGAAGCCTAAGAAGGAGGCTGAGGATGTAAAAGGCAATGAGGATCCAGTCTATTTAGGTGAGGTTTCTGCCAGTTCTATGAAGAACAAGTTTAGTAAATTTGTGTATAAACCGTACGCTCTCAGGTCTCGTCGTGATCTGGATGATCAGGATTAATAGTTAAAAAAAAAAAAAAAAAAAAACTTTTTGTTAATTTTTATCATGTCTTTAGACATGATAAAAATTAACTACCCTCCCCTTTTTCTCTGGGAATGTTGTCTCACTCTTTCGAAAAATAAACTGTGACTCATTCTTGGAATGATTGCCATTAGAAAGGATGAGTTATGGTCTATTTTTAGAAAGTGTGAGACAACATTCCTGACAAAAAGGGAAGGGGGTTGTTAATTTTTTATCATGTCTAAAGACATGATAAAAATTAACAAAAAGTTTTTTTTTTTTTTTTTTTTTTTTTTTTTTTTTTTTTTTTTCAGCCGACTCGATCAACAAGACCATCATTTTTTTTTCAAGAATGTGTTCTCACTTATCTATTTAAGCCATTCGAGTTTCATTTCAGATCGTTTGATGCTGTGGCCTGTGTACAAGCTTCTACATGATGAAAACAGATTCTGTGTCAAGGTATATTACCATTTTGTTTTTTTTCCTTTTTACATAATAGAAATTTTTCTGTACTGACTTTTTAACCCCCCCAACCAAATCAATTTTTTTCTCCAAACCTTTTCGCATTTAGCAAGTTAGGAACCGCGTATCAGAAAACTGCATGGCATTTTTCATAATGAGATTATCGGGCAAATCCTTTCTCGTCAATTGTTTATTTAAAGCCGTTTCTTTGGGATACGTGATGCATTTGGATTGATAGAGATACGAAGATCCTGTTTCTTCTCCCATCACAACAATCGGTTCAGGGTGACAAATATCTTCTAACGTATAAAACCCAACCCCTTTCTTGTACGCGACATTCGAAATGACGGTTTCGGGAACGAGGTCTAAATTGGGTAGTTTATGAAAATCGAATAAACAATGCGCCAGCAGGAAATTGTAAAAAGGAGAGAATTCCGTTTTAGGGTCGACAAAGAGACCTCCATTCGCCATGTCGCATACCTTTATCTTGTCGAAAAGCGTCGCTACATTTGAATTATTAATATAGTGGTATAAACCGCAAAGACGTTGCTGAAGCGTGCTCTTGAAATGCACCATCATTTCTTCTTGCATCTTCGTGGTATTGTTCACGCCTAAACCAATTTCGTTCGTGTTGCCAACACTTAAATTCCGTAGCAGTTCGTAATGGAAACGCCGATCAAACACATCCATGGCGTTATTGCGTTTCAAGTCGGTCGGGTCTTGAGAATACAGGTGGTTGATATAGTGCTCGATGCACGGGTTGAGTTTAAATGTGAGATCGTCCAACTGGACGTCGTGTAAATCGGGTCGGAAATGTTTATCCAGGAACTCGCGTGTCGGTAAAATGACAGTATTTTTCGGAAACGAGAAATTTTCCTTCACAATCAGGAAAGGTCCAACAACCTTGGTATGCGATTCCGATTCCATTCGATGACAATAAATTTGCAATCCATAAGGATTTCGAAGATGGTTCAGGCAGAGAATATTCCGAAACGCCGAAATATTGTCCGACCCACAAGGAATTTTTCGATTACTAAAAATACAATTGGATTCGTTCATTGTCTTGGTTTCTGAAAATCCGGCAAGGGTCAAGAGACATGCGATTTTTTAACAAGTCTGGAGGCAAAGTCGCTAAACAATTTAAACGATTCGACATTCCTGTTAAACGAGCAGGGGAGGTCGCTAAAGTCGTCGCGAAGAATAAACCCCTTCAAAAAGCTTTTGATAAAGTGTTTAGTAAGAAAGCTCTTCTGACCGCAGGAGGGGTGACGGCCGTCGCGCTCGGTTCTCAATATGTCAACCAATACATTCGGGACAATTCGGGCTGTTTTCTCTACAACGGAGGGGACATGGTTTGTAAACTTAAAGAATTGAGTTGTTGTCAACCCGAACCTGTTCACGGGATCGAATCGTGCACGGGATTTCCTATTCAGCAATGGAATGCGTGTGAAGGGTACGACAACGAGAAAGAGGATACGTGTTGTCGATTATGTGATTGTCAATATCACGATTGTACACCGACGCAAGAATTGAAATGCCGTCGACCCACGATCGGAGAAGCTTTAACGCATTTCAGTCAAGACGTGACGGGTTCCATCACCAGTGGTATTTTAGATGTTTTGGGTAATATACCGTACCTAAAACCAATCTTGTTGGGAATCGTTCCTGTCATCATCGGCCTTATTATTTGGAAATTCGTATAAGAAAAGATGGATATCGTTACACTTCAATCCTTAAAAACTCCTATTGATCACCTTCTTCATCATAAATATCGTCCTCGACTGAATACTGTGGTACCTCAATATATCAAATTTCATAAATTTCCGCCCTTCACGAGCCTCGTCACGCTCGAACTGGTGCGCGATCCAGAAGTACGGGAAGCGGTGCGAGACTATATTCAAACGCTGTTTCGAGAAAAAGAGAAATACGGCTATTTGTATTTTTTGAGTGAACAAAACCTCGTACTTCCATTTACAATTCAATGGAATACAGAATTGGTCGTGGATCCATTGAACTTTTTTACTATCATTACGGAAATAGATCAAATAGCCGACCAGTTCGCTCAACGGGGAGATATGACGTACGAAATAACTCGCGTTGAAATACTCTATTTTTTAGTGTTGATTGTGAATATTCAACTCAATTGGATCACGGTCGATTATTTGCTACGATGTAATCAGATGTATGATTACTTGATTGCTGCTCCTAATCGAATCTTGACCAATTCCGAAATGGAAAAGAATACAATATGATCTCCAAGTTACGAAATGCTTCTTCTTCAACCCTCCTGAGCGATCTGAAGTAAAACTTGAAATGTTTAAATAGATAAGCGAGAGTCCATTCTAGAAAGAATTTTGAGATGTCTTGCCAATCGAGTCGGCTAGGAAAAATTTCTGAGAGCCCAGAAAAATTTCTGTAGATGAAAAAAAAAAAAAAAAAAGAAAAAGAAAAAAAGAAAAAAAAACTTTTTGTTAATTTTTATCATGTCTTAAGACATGATAAAAATTAACTCTCTCTTCTTTTTGTCTGGGAAGCATGTCTCACCGTTTGAAAAAAACAAATCATAACTCATCCTTTCTCATGGCAATCATTGCAAAAATGAGTCACGGTTTGTTTTTCGAAACGGTGAGACATCCTTCCCAGCCAAAAAGAAGAGAGAGTTAATTTTTATCATGTCTTAAAGACATGATAAAAATTAACAAAAAGTTTTTTTTTTTTTTTTTTTTTTTTTTTTTTTTTTTTTTTAAGCTCTCAGAAATTTTTTCCAGCCGACTCGATTCACAAGACATTTCAAGATGACATCATCGTTTCAAGAATTGTGTATATCAGTGGATAACTTTCGCACTTCTTGTGAGTTGAGTTCCTAGCTGAGCTAAGGGAATCACCATTTCTCAATCTACAGATATTTGTTTCGTTTTTTTTTCTCTTTACAACAGAACACATGGAGAGGAAACTGGTCGTTCCATAAATTCAATTCTTAACCGGACAATATCGAGAAATTTTCGAGCTTCCCGACTTAGGCGAATGACGATCGGGGACGATGAATTTCTTGGTACAATGATACCTTCTTCTTCTTCGGTTTCGACCGTTTCGGCCGAAAAGCATATTTTATGTCGAGCCAAAGTTAGAGCCAATTGAAAGAGTTTCAGATTGCCGTACCTGATTTCTGGATCCGTGGAACGATTTTGATGATAAAATTCCAGCCATGATTGAACCAGGTAAGGTAGATGAGCATAGGGTTTAGCAAGTGGAACTGGTTTTTCTTCTTCGATTTTGGTCAGACACCATAAATCATGAGGAATGGAAGCATATCGAACTCGGTGAAGCGCATGCTGACAATCGTATTCGTAACTCTCGAGCACATCTGTGACGGGATGGAACAGACACGCCGTGTTTCTATTAGCAGGTTGTTTCGGATGAGATTCGAGCATGACATAACTTAAACATAAGAAAGCCTTTTTGTATTCAAACCCGATGACCGTCGAACAGAGTACGACCGGTTGAAGTGGATACGTGGTTTCTGGTTCGTAAAGAATAGGAATCCAGTGCACGGTCGTGGGGATGGCTTGATATTCCATGTACCGCTGATACGGTGATCGAACGTATAAAATCGTTTCCGGTTCAGAACCGTTGACGACGAGTCCAATGCATTTCCCGTTAGGATTCGATCGAGTAGCATTTTCGAACCCGATTTGAAACGGGTATTCGATCAAGAGTCCGACCTTCTCAAGCGAATTTCTCTGATCGTACGTATTCAAAATATCTTGGACAATATATTGAGGATGGTGCTGATACGTCCATTGTTTTTGAATGAGCGCTGTACTCTTATTGTACTCAATGGGAAACGGGATGGGTTTCTCAGGATTCACGGACGGTAAAAATTCAATAAAGGAAGACGGAAAAGCCGTTCGCGTTTTCAGAGGATCGTAATAAACGTCCGGTCGATCTTTCCATTCGTTGATGAAATTATGGACGAGGTCGTTCTCGTGATGGACCTGGTTGGACAAAAAACAAAGACGATACCTTTTCCCTCCGTCATCTTCTGGTAAATGTAATCTGGGCACGTTATCATCATCAAAGTAATGTCCTCCTGGATACGGTATATCCCATTCGTCTAAATATAGAATTGTATGATTATTTTGGGAGCGGTACACGTTTTCGAACACGGGATTTTGTAAATACCGTTCGATCGTTTTAGGATCTTTCACAAAAAATGGTGTGGCGAAAAGTTTGAAAAGATTGTGGGAGGATTCCGATGAATTCGGGATCGTGGGGAAAATGACCCGTTCGTTTTCTAAAAGAAGAATCCATGATGCATTGCGTTGAAGAAAAACGGTACACGACAAGTCCGACATTTTACAATAGGTGGCTAGGGCGAGAACGAGTGGTTTCTGACTCGGGACGACTTTATCGAAATGAGCGAGTTTTCGAATCACAGAAGGTTGAAGCCGCATATGGGCTAAGGGAAAAAAATCGTATCTTGAATCACATTGAATCCTCCTAAATGCAAGCCATGAAATTGGCTGTAAAGTGTAGCGTATTTATGAATATTCATTATCCTTTGTTTTTGAGAGGGTCGGATTAAAAAAAGAAGAAAATAGACATCTGAGAAAGTATCCGCAAGTGGAAAAGCTTACGATGAGCCGATTTTATAGTTGGCGTAGTATCCGAACTGACATTCGCTAAGGGGTCTAATAAAATCTAAAATCCATGGCTAGAGAATAGATGGGAAAGTCTTTTATGCTTCTGATAAAAACCGCTCGTTGTAAATCCAGAATCCATTGGTTAGAACAGATGCGGGAAATGTATTTGGAATTCTAATAAACAGACCAAACTGCCTTGAGTATCTGCAAGTAAAAAAATCTTGCGATGAGTCAATTTTATAGTTGAAGTAGAATCTTGGATCCATTAAGGATATTGATAGAACTTGTATGTAATTAGAGAGAAAGGAATGAACAAGATAAAATGAGTTATGAATCATTTCTCCGATCCGTTTTTGGATCTAATTATAAGACATTTATGCCTTTTATTCATACTATTCAGCTTTACTGTTTATTTGTCATTACATTAGTAATTTGTCTGACCATCTACATGATTTATGAAACACAGCAAGATAAATATTAGGAAAACTATGTTCCCCCTTCATGGTATTTGTTTTTCAGACATATATATTATGGATTAAGTTATTTCTTTATCAATAGCGTCAGATCCTGGCACCCATTCAAAAAATCATTAATAATAATTTAATATCATTAATAAAATTTTGAAACCTTCTAGTATAAACCTTTTTATCAAATTTTTAGTAAAATAAAAAAGATCCTAAAATCCTTACCTTTTAAATCTAGTGTGTCCCATAGGACAAACCGGTTTGTCCTATGGGACACACTACATTTAAAAGGTAAGGATTTTAGGATCTTTGTTATTTTACGGTCAAGGAAAATTTAAAAGTTTTATGGAATCCTTATATTTTTTTTAATCAATTTACTTTTTAGGTACCAAAAAAGGATTAGATTAAAAAATATAAGACGAAGTGAAAAATAATAGATAATAATTAATAATGAAGGGTAGGAATCATGATGGATACTGAGGAACCTACAACTTTATCTGAAAGGAAAAGAAAAAGAAAAGCATATTTGAAACATTATTGGTCACTGGAACGAGTAAAAGAAGCAAATCGATGGAGAAAACGAGAAAGGCGAAAAGATCCAAACGTTCGATTCAAAGAAAAAGAATACCAACGAATGAGACGATGGAAATATTGGGATAACGCTCTACCTAAACATAGACATAAGCCTGACAATACAGTATTCAAACAATGTCCGTCGATGGAGGAATGTCAAAATATCATTAAACGTATGAATATTTCGGAAGGAACACGAGCTAAGTATGAATTTTATTTTAATGAATTCTATGATTGGTATCAAAAACATGGTGACGGTATAAAATATCATTATAAAAGAGCACTAGAGATATATGAAAAGTATCTGACTGAGGAAAAGAGGAAATCGTATAATAAAATAAAAAATAAAATCGTGTTTTTATACCGTTTGCTCGGTGAAAAAAGGGAGCGCTCGAAACAAATTCATATTAAAAGATGTCAAGGTCCTCTTCTTACATTAAATGATCTCAAAAAACTTAGAAAAATAGTTATAGATCGCTATGAATATGAAGAGATGGCTTTATTTATTCTTGTCATTCTTGAAACTGACTTAAAAGCAAACGAAATTTTAAAACTTCTGAACGAAACAGATCTTCGACGACATTATGCAGAAAAGAAATTGGCATCGTCCAATATATGGGATCAACGTAATCGGTTTTTATATGAATTTTTGGCTTGGGTTATTGCCGGCCCACTTTTCCCTCGATCATTAGATGGTTGCTTAAGAAAATTAAAACGATTCTTTCGAAAGTATTTTCCGTATCGACCCTTTAATCCTTCCTATACCATCATTAAACGTTCCATGAAAATTGCAAAATATCGTAAATATATACGAGAAGAAGCTAAAAAAGAGATGAAATCAGTGTAACTAATGGGAATCAAGATGAATATTGAGGCATCTACAATTTTGTCTGAAAGGAAAAGGAAAAGAAAAGCGTATATGAAATGGTATTGGTCACAGGAAAAAGTAAAAGAAGCAAATCCATTGAGATCTCGAGAAAGGCGAAAAGATCCAAATGGTAGAACTCAAAACACTTAGATAGGTTCAAAAAATAGGATAATCATTTCTTTCTAGTAAAACAAAAAATAATATAGAAGGAAAAATCTCTTACCTTTATTGAAGCATTTGTCGTAACGTAAAAGCTGCGTTGAAAGATGTTACCTCTTCAGCAGTACAGACTGATCTGTAGGGAATGTCGGATTGTTTAAATAGATAAGTGAGAGTCTGGATAATTAAAAAACCACAAGGATCAAGTCGATCGATTTGGTAGGAAAAATTTTCTGTAAACTTAAAAAAAATCCCCCCTTTTCGTCTGAAATTGATGTCTTCAATTTTTCGAAATTGTGAGACATCATTTTCGGACAAAAAGGGGGGGTAATTTTTAATTACACCCAATGTAAGATAGAGTCACGGTTTGTTTTTTCAAAAAATTTGAGACTTTTTTTTTTTTTTTTCAACTTACTCAATTGATTTGGTCCTTACATTTTTTAATGATCCAGTTCCTTACAGATCCCGATAAAACCGAGCTATATTCCTATGCACACACTGAGGTTTTCCTTGAATCATAGCCTTTACTTGTGGAAATTGACACATGCATTCATGCTGATTGAACCCCCTATAGATAAATGTACCATTTTGACAAACGTCTTCCGCCAATTATCCACAATCCGGTCCATTGTAAAAAGCTGGATCCGTACAGTAACACGACCACTGATAGAATCCATTTTTTTCGGTAAGAATAATCATACCTCCTTTTTCAGTTTGACAGGGGTAAGGATTCAGTTTGGGCATACAGAGTCCTCGAACACATTGCATTTCTTCCCCGTTTGTGCAAAGAAAATCACATGTATCCACACACCAGATTTTTTCTCGTCGATAATCTTTAAGCGGTATAGATTCGTTCATGGGAATGGAATCCGATTCTATGACAGAAGTAGGAAAGAAAAATAGAAAGAGACCAAACATCATCAAGAATATATACATTTCAGCCATCTTTTTTTATTTGGAAAAAAACAAAGGATAAGGATATGGAAAGACGAGTTGATCAACACGAAGAACGTCGATCTTGTCGTCAAACGGCTCTTCAGTCTAAAATTAATACTTGGCGAGATGCTTGTACGGCATGCTTTAAAATCATGGATGATTGGGCCACGATCGATTTTAAAAAATTCCATTTCATATTTGAACGATGGGTCTCGATTCTCAATCATATCTTGGAAAATCCAATTCGTCGATTGGACCGTTACGAAATGTCCATGTATTATTGTGAAGAGCCAGGAGGACCCAAAGAGGTTATTCAGTTATATATTAATGAAACCGAAACCGAGGAAGGAAAAATTCCCGTCTACGTTATTTTTAATCTTTTCGAGTTTATTAAAATTCATCGCAATTACTGCTTAAACTATTCCACTTCGAACAAGATGCTAGTAGATCAAAACAGGGGCACGATCAATATGAACACCTATTATGCTAATCAGGTCAATGTAGATCAAACTCGATTTTATCGTAATGAAACGACATGGCAATTATTATTCATTTTTACTTTACATGCCTTGGCTCATTTAGATGTGTTTGATTTATACGATCACGCTTACTATGATACACACCAGCACGTTCGAGATTCAGTTTTCTTCCGATTATATTTCTATGGACAAGTCATTTGGGAAATATAAAGCAAAAAAAAAAAAAAAAAGTCTTATCCTTCCAAAGTTCCTATTGAGTATTTTCAAAAAGTGTTAGAAGAGAAATTAAATCGAAACGTGCGTCGTTCTGAATTGACAGGGACATGTTCGTTGGGGCACGTTTTATTCGACTTGTCTCATTTACAAAAATTTTTTCCCCGCTATAGTCCAGAAGAGTTTATAAAGTTTTGAGACGATAAATTTATAATCATTCCGGGAAATTACTGGTATGACGCTATGAGTGAAGAACTTCGTGTCCAAGACTATGTAAAACGTTTCTTAAACCGTAATAAAGTAGAAATAAATCCAAATATGCGGCGTCGATCTCAACGTCAACGTTCTAGAAGTCGATCTCAAAGTCCAACGAGAGTCCGAACACGATCTCAAAGTCCAACAAGAGTCCGAAGTCGATCTCCAAGTCTAACAAGAGTGCGAAATCGATCCCGAAATCGCTCTTCGAGTATAGATATACCCATTCGGCATTACTTGGCTCCTCTACCCAAAAAAAGAGGGAGAAAGAGAAAGTCCAAACTCAAAGCTCGTGTTGGCTACGATCAAAAGTTTATAAAAGCCCTCGAGACAAACGAATCGGGTCTGATTCTAAAACCGACTCGAGGAATGGATCGAGATTTAAATTTGCCGGGATCTATTTGTCGGGGTATTCGCCAAGTCTGTCGCTACAAGGATCCTCAAACGAAACGTTACATCAATTTTGTTCGTGACGGGAGTGAAGACGATGAGTACGTGCTGCAACTGGAATATTAACAAATGATGGGATTTTCTAACGGATTAAAAGCCAGCGGGACAAGAGCCTTCCAGTGATCCGAATAATATAAATTATAAGGATCGTAATCATATACATAAGACGGTAAAATGGCTTTATCGGTATGATTCTTCCAAGCATAATCATCTCGAAGGGACAATAATACTGATTTAGAAGTGCACGGTGACAATAAACCTTGAATCATGCGTGTTTCCAGTAAAAGAGATGAACGAGGTCCAAAATATTCGGGATCCATAATTTGATGAGTAATCTTGGCCGTTTTATAGTTATACACCCATAGTCGTATGGACTGGGGTAAATATCGAGTACTTTCGTCGTGAGTTAAGTTCAAAAATTCTCGAATGGCAGGAATGTTACTATTCAGATACATTATGAAATTATAAATTTGTTCTTCGAACATCTTGTATTTAAACATATCAAATTCAGCAAGATGGTGACTGGACAGTTTAACACGAAAACATTTTTCCGGATATTGATTTATATTAAAATCTTTAGGATCGATTTGTCGTCGAATAACCAATTTACTACTCTCGTCCGAAGTGATAAATTCCAGTTTATATGGATTGGGTTCTTCTAAATATCTTTGATTCAACTCGAAACATGGGGAGTCAAATCGTTTTACTTTCCCGTCTGATTTATAAACCTCTTTGTAATAAATATCCATGACCACATAACCCAATAAAATGGGATATTTTTTCTGTTTCAATAAATCGAGGACGAGTTGTTTATAATCCATCTTCTTGTTTATCTCACAGAAAGCCACGTTCGAATGAGTTGACGAATAGGCTCATGGGGCATGAGTTCTTGAAAAGTATCTAAAACCTCGGCCAGACTGCGTTGTCGACTTTTACAAATCAGTTGATGCGTTACATCGTTGAAGACAACTTTCTCGGAGAGAATGCATTGACCACGACATTTCTTCTTAAAATAATCCGGATGCATGAGTTTCACGTACCGAATAATGTCTCGAGTCGTTCGTCGTTTCAAGAACCGATGCCATTTCTTCTCGTTTAAAAATTCTCGATGACCGATGCGTTCTCTCTTTTCCACATTCAGAGCTCCAATATCCACGAGCACGGGATGATGGTCCGTGTACACAAAAGAACATAATTTTAAAACGGGAGCCGTTCCTCCGAGTCGATAACAAATACTACACAAGAAAACAATGAACGTGTAAAACGTTTCTGCTAAATATTCCGGTTGAAGAATGCGAGCACTATAAAGTCCAGGATTCATTTCAAAGAGACCTATTGTATATCCCGAACGTTCTCGGAAATGCGTCGCAAAAGGCAACACATACTCCGAACTCAATTGTCGATGAAGAAGGATCAAATCGAAAAAATGTTCGGGCAAGTCACAAGAGCTGCTGGCACTGTAAGATCTCCACTGCATCGAGTGGGAAGTAAACAGGCAGTGGAATCGTCTTTGATTGAAATTATTTAAAATGAGAAAACAGGCATAATCAAAATGCGAAGGACATTTGGAAGGAGCATAATAAACAATTTCTTTCACGTGTTCAATAATAGTATGAGTGGTGGATCGACTCATCTTCTTCTTTCTTTAAAAAAGAAAGATGGTGGTGGTCTGTGTCTTAGATATGGATGAGACGCTTGGATACTTTGAAGGAGAAACATTTCAAATTCGACCCAAAACCAATTTCCTGATCCAGTTTTTACGTCTTTGCAATATCGATATCATTTTGTGGAGTAAAGGTTCGGATGATTATGTCGAGCGAGTGATCAACAGTTCATTGCACGATATTGCACGATATGCGTATCGGATATTTGGCCGCACACAATGTGAAAAGTCGTGCCGAAAGTATAATATTTCAAAATGTTCGGAACATATCAGAGTCTTGTACGATTACGACATTCTTTTAATTGGGGTCGATGATAACGTCAATGAAAATATGGATGAGCGCTATGATTTAAGAATTCACGTGAAGCCGTACAAGCAGATAGATCCCCGTGATCAAGAACTGTATAAAGTCGTGGAAAAAATTACCCAATTTTGTATAGATCATCAACGAGAGTTGTAGATGAAGCAAGATAGGGTTTTGCTATGTCAGCTGGGAACCCCATTCCGTATAGAGAAGTGAGTACGAGAAAGTTATGTGTATATAGTTCTTGAAGCAATGACGTCATTTTTAAACAAACCAATAGTAAGCCAGTTTTAAAAAATGATGATTGAGAAAAAAATCTGGCTGGAAAAAAATCTGTCAGGAAAAATTTACAACTAAAAAAAAAAAAAAAAACTTTTTGTTAATTTTTATCATGTCTTCTAGACATGAAAAAAATTATGACCCCCTTTTTTGTTTTCAATGATGTCTCAGCACCATGTTTCTAAAATACACCATGACTCACCATTTCTAAAAATAAAATTCCAAGAAAAGAATGAGTCATAGTTTATTTTTAGAAATGGTAAGACATCATTCAGAGACAAAAGGGTGGTAGTGTTAATTTTTATCATGTCTAAAAACATGATAAAAATTAACAAAAAGTTGTTTTTTTTTTTTTTTTTTTTTTTTTTTTTTACTCTCCAGATATTTTTCTTCCAGCTCTCACAAATTTTTTTTTCCAATCGACTTCATCAACCAAACAAGACATTGCAAAATTCTTTCTAGAATGAATTCTCGCTTATCTATTTAAGTCATCCCATTTTTGCTTCAAATCAGTTTGTGCTGCTGAAGAGGTAACATCTAAGGCCAGTAGTCTAATAACCAAGATACTACATTCTACTTTGTTCGAAAAGAAGAAATCTATTGAGTAAGAATGGATTATTCGTTGATTATCAAGAATATTCTTTCTTCTCCCATCCTTGAGAAAGCTATCGACGAATTAAAAGAACGTCAAGGTGCTCTCAACTTAATATGTCCCGACTGGGAAGATGTTTTAAATCACGATCCGCTGTACGAGACACATTGTCAACAAAAAGTTCAATTTTCCAAAGGAACTCGAAAAGATACTGTTCACATCCGAAACATTATTGGTTTACAAAATTGCTATAATGTTCTCGTGGCTGGTTATTGGTATTTGAAACCGGGGGAGAACAATAAAACAGGAACTTCGTTCATGACTCGACTGTGTGCTCCTTTAACTAAAATTGGCGAAAGCATGAAAGAGAATCCGCAACACAAATTTGCGGAGAATTGTCGTTTTTTCATGGACCGGTGCGATCCCGCATTTTGCTCTGCTTGTAAAGGAGTCCAAGATAAATTTCAAATTCATAGAAATATGTGGTGTATACGAAAGAGTCGGATCTTTAATGGAGAGGGTTTAAAAAATACTTTTCAGTGTTCGATTGAAAATATGTTTGGTACGACGACTTCTTTTCTAGGTATTCTAAACCTTCAAATTTCTAACCGGTACACTTTCGGAGAAAATTCGTACAAGGTAGGAGGTTTAGTTCGCGAATTTATCTTATTTAAAGAATCTGTTCTGTTCTCGACCGATCTGGATATCGAAACTCCTCTTTCCCTCCCTGTAGTCGAAGAGATGGAAGAAGGGGAAGAGAAGTGTCCCGAAATTATCGGCATTCCCAATTACTTCAAACCCGTTACTCATTTTTAAATAAGAAGAAAGCATTTAGAAATGGATTTATGGAAAATCCATCGTCGACATTTATTATCCAAACGACGTTACCGATTTTTTGCCAAGATGGCTCAAAAAGAAATGGATCAACTTCCCTATCTCACCCCTCATAATATGTTTATTCATCGAGGTTTATCGGAATCGCTGTTGAGTAACAGTTTTGTAATTACCGATCATATGCTTTCCAGCATTATACACCGAAAAGATAATATTGATCCTCAGTACAGTCAATATTTGAACAAAATCGTTCCTTGCCGCAATTTTAATCAACCTCTCCTCCTTCAGTTAATAGCCACCTCGATCGCGGAAAAGGTGAAAACGGAACAGAAAGAATTACCGATGGACACAAGAGGACTTCCTAAAGACCCAATAGAGGATCCAAACGCTAGGAAAGTAAGTGTTATTAAGGGGGGTCCAGGAACCTCCACGGAGGATGCACTGAATCAAATGTTTGGCGTAAACAAGTAATTTAAAAAATAATGGACGACCCTGTCAAAATGGTGAAGGTTCAACGAAACGATATGGTCTACAGTGTTCGAAAGTATTTATTATCAATCCAGAATCTACAAACCAAATATAAATTTTTGCAATATTTTGAACAAATAGGGGCTCAACGAGATAATGCCTGTCTGGTGCATGAAGATCGAGGCGATAAAATAAAAGTTGTGAACCTCTATTGAAAAAAAGAAGATGACGCTTTGGATATTTCTTCTCGTCTTTTATCTTTACCTGATCATGATCTACCTGTTTCGAAACGAGTCACAAACGACTACAACCCATCCTTGGCAATCCATTTCCTACCACCCTCCTCAGCGGACAACGCTTTATTCGACTTGCATTCACGCAACCGATTGTGACGACGATCAAATATGTTTTCGGGGTGAATGTCTTCCCAAACTCCTTCCCCATGCTACTTGTTCTTCAGCTACGGGAGAGTGGGTTCTGGTGAATCAAAAAGGATTGAAATTCGCGACCTGTTTTTGTAAATATCCTCATCTCGTCACGCAAAAAGAACGCGGGGGGAATTGTGACGTAGACATTGCTTGCGGACCTCACGGCCGATTAGAAAGTTTAGACAAAGATCCTTTGAAAGAAGGTAAATGTGTTTGCGATTTTGGATACAAACCGCTTTTGCAAGGTTTCGGGTGTGAAGAAATGACCGCTCACGAACGATTAGCGTTTTCGAAGGAAGAAGAAAAAAACAACGTATGGGATCCGACCGTATTTTCCGAAAAGTATCTCGCGTCTTTCCAAAAACCCGGTTACTTCCAGCAGCCCTGTTCCTTCGATGCTTTTACAGGTCAGTCTTTAAAACATACTTTTTATCATGCAGAATTTGGAAGTTGTGTGTGTGATCCGAGGTATGAGAATATCGGGGTGCGACTCGATCATCCCTATTATTTGAAAAATAACGATAAGGGCTATAATGCTTGCGCGAATATTTTTAAAAGCGAACCTGATTCCCCGATCCATCATGTGAAACTGTTTGCCTATTTCTACATGTTTGATTATTCGCCGGTCGCGTTCATCGAATTTGAAAACTTAGACCCGACTCAATTATCCTATCCTTTCAATTATTACGTGGTCCAATCCAAGAAACATCATCTACAAATCGAAGAAACGTGGCCTTTTGACTACATGCAATATGTTTTTAAGTACCTTCCCTTTACGGTGCATACGCGTCACTGCCACGAAGATCCTATTTTTCATGTCAAAACGTGCTACGAAACCATTATTCGACAAAACCAGCTCACACGTTGCCAGTTGATCGAGCAAGAACTGGATGGAAAATTAAGTCAACACGCGAACGCCTACACGCTCCTGTATCGATATCCCGTATGTCTTTTTTCAGAGGAGGATCGACGCGTTCCCGAAATTTATCAAGGCCATGTCGTTCTGAATCCTTTCCATTTACTGTTGAAAGCCCTCCCAAACCTTCTTCGATCGAACGGTATTCAGATGAAACCGAATGAGGAAGGCATGTGGCATGTCACGTTTGCTCGAGCTCCTTATGTAGAAACATATGCGGCGACGTTAGATCCAGCCGTCTTTCCCGATATTAAAGGAGAACCCACGAAAGCGTTGGAAAAAGGTCATTTCTTTTAAAGAGAAAGAGAGAGAAAATCAAAATAAAAGAAAGGGAGACATATAATCAAAATAAAAATGAAACGCGCTCATGAAGAATCCGAAAAGGAAATGGACCATGAAGAGGGGGAGAAGAAGGAAGAAGAACCTACCCATAAACGAATTAAACAGTCGGACGTGTCTCTATTATTAGAGCTTCAAAATAAACACACGGATCCCGGTCAGCAAATGAATCGAGAATTGGAAACGGCTCGCGAAAAATATCTCGTTTCTTATCTACGGAAAGTCATTGAAAAACTGCCCATGAGTAAACACGTTCTAGATTCAACGACCGAAATTCCAGAAGGCTACGAAGGATTTTTAAAAATGTACAGTATCGCTAAAACATGCGTCCATTCGGAAATTCAGTTAAAAAAATTGATGGCGTTTAATTCCATCTTTGACATGTTGAATGGCGTGATCGGAAAAGTCATTCACGATAAATATATCGCTCCATATTTAACGAAACTCGTCACCGATCACGATTTGAATCGGGCTTTTGCCGTATTCCAAGAAACTCTGCAAGCAGACGATACGAACGTATCCACGGAACTTCATTGCGTTTCGTTTTTGATTCAAGACGAATTGTCAAAGAAGGAACCTCTCAAAGTCCCCAATCCTTTGTATAATCGTTTCACGCAGCCGTCAGTAAATACGTGACAAGTATATTAATGGCGATCGCAGCGAATCATGCAACTGCATCTACGCCTGACTTTGAAATGATCGGAACACCTAGAAAAGGAGAAAAATAACCAATGAAAAAAAAAGCTTAGGAATACGAAAGTCCATTAGTAGCAAAACATGACAATGTCAGTTGGAAAAATTTTCTAAGAGCTGAAAAAAAAAAAAAAAAAAAACTTTTTGTTAATTTTTATCATGTCTTTAGACATGATAAAAATTAACTCTATCCCCTTTTTCTTTTTGGTTGTGAATGATGTCTCACACTTTCTAAAACTAGATTGCTAAGCAAAAGAATGAGTCATATCGTTCTTGGAAATTTATTTTAGAAACATGTTGACACCTGATTCAAACCAAAATAAGGGGTGAGGGGTAGTAAAGTTAATTTTTATCATGTCTAAAGACATGATAAAAATTAACAAAAAGTTCTTTTTTTTTTTTTTTTTTTTTTTTTTAATAGTCAATTCGATGTGGACAAGAAGTTACCCTTTTTTAACCAGAATAAACTTTCACTTAACTATTTAAATCGTCAGTAAGTGCTGTGGCCTGGATCCAAGCTTATACTCCATCATAGGAAAAAACCTTCTTATTTGGGTCCATATTCTTAAAAGAATTTCTTTTTTTGAATGTCTATTCTCCATTCGATAAACCACGCAACCAACACCAGAAACACGATCCATCGAAACTGAAATATATAGAAGAGTTCAGGAAAGAAATAAAATCCATGGAATATAGTTTCGGCCGCTTCATGATACCGTAAACGCCGATCAAGGTTGACGAGCTGTTTAACCGGTTCAGGAGCGATTAATAATTGTCTGTCTTGATTCACCAGAATCACGGAATGAGCCCAATCCACCTCATTTAAAGAATCCACGTTGAATTTTTCTGCCGAGGGGTAATTGGGATAAACATGTTCCGTTACATATCGTAAATGCGCGTCTAAGAGTTGAGCTGTAAAAATAATATTTTTGGGATACGTTAATAACAATTGACTTCTTAGAAATTCTTCCTGATAAGGAATCCAAGCTGATGAACGATCAAGAATCGTTTCCATCATGATATTATTTCATCTACTCTGTTTTTTCCTTCTTTACCTATTCCAATGCTTCATGTACCGAAATTTACTCGTCTATTATTCGGGACAATCGATCCCTTTACATTTCAATCTTCTTCAATGGTATCGACAAGTCCATCAAGAAATCACATAATAAAGGAATCATTAGTGGATAAAACAATGTTTGGTTTTAATCTTCGTTCGACTCTCGCCATAACCATTTTAATATGTCTGGTGACAACACTGGTCATCATGGCCCTCATCGTATATCGTCTCTCCTACGGCAGTGTGGCTTTCGTTTACGATGCTGCTGATCCGAATAAAGTCACGACCAAAGGAACGACAGCGAGCGATTTCTGGACCAACAATAAAATGTTGCTCATTGCTCCAACGGTTGTCAATGTGATCAATATACTAATGGTCGGTTTATTACTTTACGTGTAACCGAAAAGAGAATAAAGACTAGATTCAAAAATACATCACAATGGATACAAAGGCTATCATGGTAATTATCTTATTAGGAATTGTATTTGTCTCGTTACTCAATTTCGGCTACCTGGCAACAGCTATTTACAGTGATGCGACATCCAAAACAGGAGCCGAACATTTTAATCAACGCAACTGGATGTTTTACGGAAATATAATGCTACATATTATTGCTCTGATGCTAGGTGGAGGCATTTTTATGAAAAAGTAATGATTTAATTCAAAAAAATATGACAAGACCTACC
The DNA here is from genome assembly GCF_044657685.1 of Stegodyphus dumicola. Lineage (NCBI taxonomy): Eukaryota > Metazoa > Arthropoda > Arachnida > Araneae > Eresidae > Stegodyphus > Stegodyphus dumicola. Next base: position 220,477,512 of record NC_140773.1, on the reverse strand, counting down.
CAAGATGAATCCAAAATCTTTCAGAGAAATACTTTCATAGATAACGATGAGTCACTCGTATTCATAAACACGTTCAAGGTGATGGACGGGCGTAACTTCAATCCAAGAAGAAATATACCAACAACTGCTTTTATTGACATCTTGCCCACTCAAGAAGGAAGAACAAGAATGATCAGAGTCAGCTAGAAAAATTTCTCAAGAGCTTAAAAAAAAAAAAAAAAAAAAACTTTTTGTTAATTTTTATCATGTCTTCTAGACATGATAAAAATTCACTCTACCCTCCTTTTCGTTTTGAATGATGTCAACATGTTTCTAAAAATAGATCTCTAAGAATGAATCATACTTTTCTTGGAAATCTAATTTTTCTCAGCTCTCAGAAATTTTCCCAGCCAACTCAATTGACCAGACATCACCATTTTCTTACAATAATGAACTTTCACTTATTTATTTAAACCATCCCAGTTTCACTTCAAATCAGTCTGTGCTATGACCTGAATACAAGCTTCTGTTCAGGTATGTTAATAATATATTTTTTGTTTCTTTGGCTTTTCGCGTTTAGTTTATGTGATTCGTCTTTCGCTATAGAGATCCAATATCTTATAATGGCAATTTTGATTTAAGATGGTCACCATTTTCGCCATTTTCCGTAGCGCTTGATCTGCTCGAGTGTCCATGTTGCGTCTATCTTCATAAGACATATCTAAATACAGCTCATTGGCGTTCGGTTCAATATTTAGGTGATACACTTCATGATTGCGTTCTTTGTCCATGAGAAACTTGAACACATCAAATTCATTTGGCCGGCGATCTGATTTGAACGGTTTCAGGACTCTCGGACTGTAAAGTCGTTTCCCCTTCGGATCAAAGACGAAACCCGGACAAGGTCTACCTTTTTGAGAACGAACTTCCACCTCGTCCGGTTCGACATCTTCTTCGACCTGTCGGCCATTGTCGGAACGATACTGTAATTTAAACCGTCGCCAATTGTCAATAAACGCGTCGAGAGTATCCTCCGATTCTGGAAAATATTGTCGGTAAAGCGTTTCGGCTTGAGTTTGTTCTTCGGGTAATAAATTGGCATACTCCACATATTCAGTGAACAATTTCCGGAAAATAGGATCTTTCTCACTTAAATAAGTGGCCATTTCATCCAACGTCATTTCGTATAACTGTTCGACAAAATTCATGATGGAAGTGCTTTTTTCTTCTTATTATTATTATTGAATTTTCAAAGCGGACATTATATCTTCCATTCTCTCACATTGATAGCGGTATTTTAAATATTTGAAAGATGTGATGGCCATGAGCGCTAGAAAAATGACGAGCGTTAAGACCGTGAAATGAAATTTAAAGTGAGTTTCTTCCTCATGCACAATCAACACGCAAATGGAATAGAGTAATCCGCCCGCTAAAGCAAAGATACCGAACGGTTCTAGCTTCGAAATATTCATGGGGATCCTAAAAGCGACTGGGCAACTCTCAAGTTAGTAAATACTTTATTCCAAAATTCTTCGTGAATAGCGAGCGAATTTTCTAAAGAGGCCTGGAACGTTTCGTACTGAGGCAGAGTTTGAGCAAACGATAAAATACAGTCTTTGGGGTTATTTATCGGCGTATGAACTAACCATTCGCGTAACCGGTTCCACGTCTCGGGCCAACATTGAATTTCTTGGTTGAACCGATCGGCAATCGAGGGACCGAACGTTTCATTCAAAAACCAAGAAATGCAAGCTACAGTTTGTTTCATAATCGTTTCTGAATTCATGGTTCCTTATTTTTAAATATTTTTTTTTCATTTATTTCAGAAAAAGAAAAAGAAGAGCAAAGAATGAATCATTTAGACGAATTGTTTCAGTACCTTCTCCAACACAAGAAAACAATTGTGTTTGGGAACCTGAGTCGATTACCCTATGTGATCAACGATTACATTTCCAAACATTTATCCCACCTCACCATTTTTGTCATTTGTCCCTTTTATACGTACCCGTCTTCCCCTCATGTGCGTGTGATTAAACCGGAAGAATTGAGCACGAACACGTGCGATTTATTATTCTACATTCAACCTTTTCCGCATGCCGTTTTACACCACGACATTAAAACGGCTCAACACCTCGTCATTTTAACGAGCCACATGATTTTTATCGATCGATACCATACGTGTTCCTATTTATCCTATTTTCATTTCCCGGGAAGTTTAGAAAGGTATATGGAAAAAACCAAACAGCTGATGGATTTGGAACAGACGTTCCTTTACAAAACGGATCTACCCGAAGTTAAAGAGTCCAAGAAAGCTCTTTCGATCGGTCCTAGTCCTACCCTGTATCGATGGATCAGTCCCGAGAATCCCTATCCGACTCCCTTAGAAAACATGTCATGGATTTTAATCGATTTCACGTCCTTCCGGAATACGTCGTCACTGTTATTTCATTTTTGGACAGCTTTTGATTACATGCTGAATCATATCGATCGCATTGAATGCTGGCAATTGTGTTTTAAAACGTCCGCGGAAGCTCGTGCTTATAAGAAACTCGTTCAGAAATGGATCGATTATCTCTGTTGTAGGGAATTCCAGCACGGGACCGTGTTACAATTGAATGAAATTCTCTCCCTCACGCCTTTTTATCGAGCAGGGACGGTCGATCTTCCCATTATTTTAGAAAAGAAACGATTCGAACCTTTGGAATATATTCTTTGCACATCGGTTCAAGATGCGTATCGAGCTTCTATGCGATATAACTTAGATCCTGTCGTCGGATCCGTGTTTCGATTGAAATAAAGTCAGAATGAATGATCCTAACGAGGATGATGTTTCGAAGGAAATTCCACCTCTTGGAACACCCGAAGTTATTTATTATGACGATATTCTACCTTCACAAATTCAAAACCAAGTCGACCTTCCCGACGATTTCGAACTTCAATTTCCTCTCCACACGTATGCCAAATCCGATGTAACCACTAGCCCTTACATTATTCGACCGTCCGTTTCTCCTTCTTTTCGAAGTTCGAGTCCAAGTTCAAGAAGAAGTCCAAGAAAACGCAGTCCGAATCCAAGAAGGAGCAGAAGTCCAAGTCTAAGCAGGAGCAGAAGTCCAAGTCCAAGAAGAAGAAAAAGTCAGAGAAATCGTAGTCGTAGTTTAGAAATACGTCATTCTAGAAGAAGAAGTCCTGTAAGAAGAAGTCGTTCGGCTTCCTTTTCATCGTCTGCATCTTCTTCTTCCTCTCCTTCCAATATCAATCGTAGAGGAACACAAAGACCCATTCGTAGAAGACCTATGAGAAAACGTCGAGGATACGTTCTTGGATCTCGAACCGTTCGTGTGGGTCCTAATCGATTGCTTCATAAATATGGTAACCATTCCATTACGTTTGTGACCGAAGGTGGGGCCCACATACGAAATAAGAAAATTCCCAATAAAGCTTGTCGATATCTATTAAGTCATTGCTCACGACGGCATCCAACAGCTCGAGATCGATTGCCACGACAAGCTCGTATTGTTTTGAGAAAGAAAAGAGCTTAAACACAACGAGTTGAAAAAGAAACAATATCCAAGCAATTCAACAAAATAATAAAGTTCACTTACCAAAATGTGTATATAATAGACTTTAACTGAAGCTCTTTCGAGGCTGGTATCCAAAGCACAGACTGATCTGAAACCAAAACTCGAGTAATTTAAATAGTTAAGTGGAAATCCTTTTTCTGGTTTTATCGATCGAACCAACTGGGAAAAATTTCCAAAGCTGTATTAAAAAAAAAAAAAAAAAAAAAAAAAAAAAAAAAAAAAAAAAAACTTTTTGTTAATTTTAATCATGTCTTCAGACATGATTAAAATTAACTATCCCCCCTTTTGTTCAAATGATGTTAATCTGTTGTCTCGATATGTTTCTAAAAATAGAACATGACTCATTTCTTTCTTGGAAATTTATTTTTAGAAATATGTTCGAAAAGATGAGACATCATTCCCAGACAAAAAGAAGAGAGAGTTAATTTTTATCATGTCTAAAGACATGATAAAAATTAACAAAAAGTTTTTTTTTTTTTTTTTACTACCCAACTTTTGCTTCTCCTTTCTACCTCCCCCCCTTTCGTTTCACAGTATATAAACAGCTGGAGCTGAGACGATTTTCTCATTTCATACTGAGGACAAGATGGATCAGGAAAACACTGTAAGCCTGGAGCTTTTGACATTACCCTTGAAGGATCGTCTCAAGTACGTGTTGGATGAAGTCGTGCTGGAAGAATTTAATCAATCTAATTTGTTTACGACTAAAACCACCGTTCAGTTGAGAGTTTTAAAAAGAATAGCTAATATGATGATGTTTCCGTGGACCTTGATTCAAGATTTGAAACCTCTTGTACCCGTCCATCGATACTGCTTAAATACCATTTGGCGTTTATGGATGGATGTGCAACAGCAGTTGGTACAAAATAAAACCATCTCCACGCCAGATGAATGGAATATGATCGAGAAAGTTTTATCTAAAGACTATTCTAGATCGACCGATCTAATAAGACTTTCCAACATCTTATTCAAACGACAGGAAATACCTAAGATAGAAGTCTATAAATTATTTGCCGTAGACGGATTGCTGGGCGAGGATCTGCAAAAGTATGTTTTTAATCTACAGTACGGAGGAGATGAAAAAACACCTTTAAACGAACAAGAAGCTCTAGATTTTAAAGCAGTTCATGCTCGAATCGTCCGTTGTTTATATCACGAAGTTTCCAAACGATCGGAATCTCTTCTCTACGTGGATGTGATTCGACGTACTATAGAAGAAATAATAAACACTACACCTTCTACCATTGATGAAGTAAGCGAATGGGGTGCATTGTATTTAAAGTATCTTGGAGAGGATCTATTTTCAAATATATTTTACGAAATTAAAGTCTGGAAGACAAAAGAATTGGAACAATACCAGGCGAAAAAGAATCAACAAGAAAATAATTCTCAAAAGAGAAAGAATGTGAGAGAGGATCCTAGAATCAAGAAGAAAAACAGAAATAATATGTCGGACCCTACTTTAGCTTCGAGTGATTATTTCGACCCTTCGATTGTCGATTTGCAACCTTTTCGTTATCCTTCTCCCAAGAGTCCACCTCCATCGGAAAAGGGGGAAGAAGATCCTATTTCTCCCGAGAGTCCACCTCCATCGGAAAGGGGAGGAGAAGATCCTGTAGAAGCTTCCTTCGAAAGACTAGAGTGTGAAGACGAAAATGTAGAAACTACAAGTAGTGAACAAGGCAAAATGAACCCCTAGAGACTCGGAACATTTTTTCCATGGCTCTTTAATGGAATATAAAGAGTGAACAGTCCAATAATACATTGAAGGTATGTGGGAGACTATATATATTTTTTTTGGAATAGATTTAAATACTTTAGATGCACAAATATTAGACGAAATGAACTTGTTTTTGTCCTTTACAAGAAGAACTACTAACCATGATAAAATGTTTTTCGAATAGCATCCTTTCCAAAATATTTTTTCATCAGGTTCCATCCTCAACTGTAAAAACTGATTTTGACAAGATTTTATAGATAAGATAGTTCATTAAAAAAAATTTTTGAGAACTGGTTTTTATCGCTATTCCATACGCAACTGTAAAAACTAAAATTTATAGGATTTTATAGTTGAGACAATTTATTTTTTAATTAAAAAAAATTTTTTTTCGAACTGGTTTTTGTATATGTTCCATACGCAACTGTAAATACTGAATTGAATCTCATTTTATACTTGTTACTATATAAAAAAAAAGAATCCTTTTATTTTTGTTGTTAAAAAAGCAACAACATCGAACATTTTTTCGATATATAGGAACAAAGCTCTCCTCCAAGATGAAATGGGATTCGTTTCAAAATAGAAATGAATATACTGTCACTTCTTACGATCTCGATCACGCTATTCGGTATGCTCAAGAAGCGACTCAACTCTATATTTACGAACAAGCTCTTCAAAGTCGGTACGCTTTTATTTTTAAACATACCACCTTCCAAATAAGAAAAGTCGACTCCAAACGGGATTACTACATTCCTAAAACCCTCGATCCGGAACAATGTCACGTCGTCGAAAAATTTGTTTTTACGCAAACGGGATGTGACATGATTGCCTGCTTCCCTTTCCAAGAAAATTTAGAATCGTGTTCCCTGGAAGATGAACCGCGATGGATTCGACTCGGAACGGGTTTCAGTTTAGCTTGCCAACCCGCCTGCGATCGTTTATATTCCAACACGCAGCAGAGTATGGACACGGAATATCGAAATGGAAAATGTGTAGCCGTAAATCTCGCCAAGAAATTATTAGCTCTCTTGCCCGAACAAGTTTTCTTTCAATCAAATCATCCTTCTCTTCCTCGTCATCATGCCGGCCTCAATCTCGTCGAGGGTCATTTACGACTCAACCAGCCTTATTGTGAAGCGTACGGTCTTGTTTTCAACGGGTCTGATTGTGTGACGACGACGGGGCAAGATATTGGCGAATTTTTCTTGGGAAGCAGTATCTATCGATCTATTTCCACTCTGCAAAAAAATCATACGTTACCACCATATCCTCCTCATCTTCCCGACTTTGTACAAAACTGGCCCAAGAAACATGTGAAACGGTCCTTGGTTCATGAATTGGCGATTGATGTAGGGATCGATATCGGATTAGAAGCCGCGCAAAAAATCCTTGAAAAACGGATGCCTAAACTCTTAACCAAATTGAGTATGCAGTCTCTTCCCATTCAATCGGCCATCCTTCAAGCCGTCGTTCGGACCCAATTAAGTACGCTCGCAACACTTTCCAGAATCGCCGCGACAGGATTCTCGGTTACTTCCAATGTGCTGACGGGTATAAGTATTCTGTCCGCCGTACTCGATATATTGGATCCGTTTCATTTCAATAAAGTGCTGACCGCTCGAACTCTTTACGATATCGACTGGCGATTAGACGTTCAGTTTTATCAATCGGAAACGGACCATGTTCTAGAAATCACACCCGATCTTCTATGGGACGTGTTAGAAGAAGATGCGAGCGATCGATACCTCTTCTTTGCCGAGAAAGTGCAAGAATATTTAGATGCTATCCATAAAGTGCCCATGACCGATCGACCCCAAACGCGAATGTCATTTCTCCAAAAATCACGAACAGACGAAAGAACCCCGAAAAATTGGATTTATTTCACGATAATTGTTTATTTGTTAACAGGATTCACCTTCCTATTTCAACCCTACATGCATTACTTATGCGTGACCATCTTTTTCCTATTTGTGTTTTATTTTTATCGTCATTCTAAATGAAAGCTGAAGATTTTTGGAGGGGAAAAAAACGAATGACTTGGAGGGAGAGTAACTAACCAGTGAATAAACTAAAAATCAGTTAGTACTTACAAATTATAAGAAGATGTTTCTTCTTTCACAGCACAGAGTGATCTGAAGTGAAACTTGGAGTTTAAATAGATAAGCAAGAGTCTCTTCCAGAAACAATTTTAACATGTCTGGTTTTCTGGATCAACTCGGCTGGGAAAAAACTGTAAGAGCTGAGAAAAATTTATAGATAAAAAAAAAAAAAAAAAAAAACTTTTTGTTAATTTTTATCATGTCTTTAGACATGATAAAAATTAACTACCTCCCCCTTTTGTCTGGGAATGTTGTCTCACACTTTCTAAAAATAGACCATCACTCCTTTCTAAAGAATAGAATTCCAAGAATGAGTCCTGGTTTGTTTTTTCGAATGGGTGAGACATCCTTCCCAGACAAACAGAGGGGACAGTTAATTTTTATCATGTCTATAAGACATAATAAAAATTAACAAAAAGTTTTTTTTTTTTTTTCAGCTGTGAAAAATTTTTTCCCAGCCGACTCGATGGACAAGATACCATTTTTTAATAATGGACTCTCGTTTATCTATTTAAGCTTTCCAAGTTTCGTTTCAGATGAGTCCGTGCTGCGGATACTGTTCTCCTGAAGATCTTTCAATAATACCACTTTCTCGGATAAAATTCATCACCATTCGCTTTTTTAGCATAACTTAGATAGATATAGAGAAATTCCTCGTTTTTATGATCTTTCGGGTAATACTCATTTCCATTTTCGTCTCGTGCATATCGGATGTAATTCGTCTCTGGCTTTTCCCGAATTCTATCCTGTATATAATATTCTTTTCCAATGCTGGATTTAGGATAAATCTCTCCTCCCCTCGCATTGACAGCATACGTTTTCACATTTACATCCAATGAATTTAACGGGTATTCTCCTCCATTGTTTAATTTAGGATAAAACTCGTCTCCGAAATTGGATTTGGCGTATCGACGAGGAAGCGCTATATATTCATGACCCCGATATTCCACAGCGTAATATTCATTTCCATGCTCGTCTTTGGCAAAAATAGGTCGATTGTCATTATCGAAATAATATAGCTCCTGTTTAGGTTTTTTAGGATCTTTTGGATATCGTTCTTTTCCAAATTCATCTATGGTGTAAACCGAAACCATGTTTTTTTCCTTTACCGATCTTGATATTTACATGAGTCACCTCCGATTATCCAGTTATCTTTTGATACATCTTTCGAATCCAGTCTTCAATCGATTGGCCCGTCGTTTTGAGATGTTCGGAATTATGAACGGTCAAATAAGCCATGTAAGCAGCTAGAGCAAACGTGAGGACTAATAAAAATAAAAAGATGAGCCGGTTCGTTAAGAGGGTGACTGCGACTAGGATGATGCTGATATAAACCGTAAAGTAAAACAATATGCCTTGACCTAAATAACGATCCATTTTTTTTTCTACTTTATTCCATTTGAATCAACGAGTCAGCCGAGACCGGATAGTCATCGGTCGTGACGGGCTTTTCGGTCATTTCACCTGTGTACAACAACGTCATGTCAGGATCGGGGAGGGCTTTTAATTTTCGGTCTTCCCAGTAAGCTGAACGAGGATGCGTGACGAGAATTCTAAAAAACAATTTCATGTCGCGCTCGGTCCAAATTTCATAGACTGAGGTAAGGAGGGGAATACCTTCGGGATGCTGCGTCGCATCAAAAACAGCTTCTCGTCCATCTATTTTATATCGCGCTCCATGTTCCAGTACAATACGACTCAGCTCTTGAACTTCAAGTCGAAGGGTTAATCCAGCCGGTAAAATCCCTTCATAGGCTTCTTCTTTGAGTACGCATACGTGATACCCGTACAGAGTGGCTCGAATTCCTTCTGTGGAGGAAGAAGGACAAAAGACAAAAGGTTGACGCCAATTACAAGTGGCGTATAATACGGAATCGGGAATAAATCGTCCCGATCGTATGCGATGGCCTTCACGACACGTTTCGGGAACGCTATAAGTCGAAGCCTGTTTCACGAATCGCTGCGACCAAAATTTCAAACCTTGCCGTCGAACGCGTTTTTTTTCGAATTTTTCCCTTTTCGAAAAGACACATGTGAGGAGAAGTGGGTAAATAAATAGCCGTTTTCAATTGTTTGAGGAATGGGTACGGCGTGCAGTCGGGATGAGAACAAATATTATAGCCGGGAATATAAACTTCTTCGTTGGTTTCGTCACAAGAGGCACGAGGTTCATGATCAAGAGTCGTCCAGGGCCGAATCCAATTCGCAACGATCGATAAATGATCGAATTTAAACACATCAAGATGCCGATACTGAAACGCGCCGGGGATGCGCGGTCGACATTCATTTCCGTCAAAAAATGTTTGAGGAGGACACGTTTGAATTTCCCTCCGAGCGCAATCAAAATATCGATCGCTCGTATCGCCTATCGCGAGTTTTGACGATGACGACTTATCCTCACAAGCCCATTCAACCGTATATTGATCCGACACTCGATAGCCTGGTTCTAGAACCGTACGTTTTCGGGTTGGATCACACGTGTAAGCTACAGCTCGATCCAAAGATGTTGAAAATGGATAGGAAGGAAGATGTTTCGTATACTCGTGAGCGGGAACGACAGTTTCTTTTGAGCTCGGTTGAACATTTTCACAGAAAAGAGGCGGTTGACATGTTTGGGACGTTTCGTCGTACACCATCGGTAAATGGAATAAGGCATCGCCGGTCCATGTATCCCAGGAAAGAGGACAGGATATAGTGTCGCGAACCATTCCGTTTTCACAAATCGCGTAACCCGGAGAGTACAGAAAAGATCCTTTTTGGACGATGGGGAGAGGTCGTTGCGTATTATCCGGAAATCCGTAGCAGAGATCAGACACGCATCGCCGATAATGTGTCGAATATTTTTCTCCGGGCGAACATCGAATCATTTTCGGTCGATGGCCACGACACTCGATATACGTCACCTCCTCAATCGGAAAATGTTGACCGTCTTCACAGTAAGATACGAAATGTTTTCGCGAAGTGCAAGCGTCGTAGTAGAAAAATGTCTTGGGCGGACAGGCGATTCGAATCGGTTGTTCGTTCTGGCATTCGTAATAAAAACGTCGATTGGTTGGATCGGGTAAAACCGATCCGTCATGCTGATCGATGCAGGGATTGAGGGGAATGCAGGTAGAAGGAGAATGTTCTTCTTGACACATGAGCACGTCTAGAACACGACCGTGCCGACATCGATAATAATAATACATCATGGACTTTTCGCGGGGTACAAAACTCTGCGATCGTAATAAAAACAGGTAGAGGTTTTTCCCCGTTGCGGGGAGCTGAGTATCATCGGGCTGTCCAAAACAATCATCTTTTTCCCAAATCCGTCCTTCCGCGAAATAATATTCGAGTGGGAGAGGAAACGTCCATGTTTTTCCCGTGGAGGTGTGAAACGAAACCTCGTTGTCGTTTGAGGTCTCGATCTGATATTGGAAACGCGTCGTTGTCGTCGGAGGAGAAGAAGGAACTTTCGGGGACGGGACCGAAAAATTATAGAAATACAAGTAGCAGGAGTATAAACCCAAAACGAATAAAAGTATGGCGAGCATCCAGCCTTTATTCATAAACGAGATGTGCCAATTATGGAAAGAGCAAAAAATTCCGAAAAAGGACGCAGCAGCGTGTTGTTCCAAACCGAATTATCGACATTTTTTAAAACAAGATCGCGCGTTGGATGAAATGCCGGCTCTGTATCGTGAATGTTTATCCTGTCAACAAAAAAGAAAGATCTTGGCGCGATAAAAAAGTAAGTCAGAATGGATTCGTATCGTCTAACCCGACGTTATTTTCGTCAATTGCAACGGCTTCACTTCCTCTCGCAAATGCGGCAACGCGATTGGTATCATCATATCGTCATCCAATACGTGATGGATCCCCAAAAAGGACGCCATTTCACACTTTTTCATCCGGCTATGGATACCCATACAGAAGAGTCGCTGGTTTTCTTTGGAAAACGTCGCTTGTTTCTTACGTTTATGTTGAAACGGATCGTTCACCAAGGTTTGAATGCCGAACAACGGTTACAACCGAACGCGTTATTACCTCTCAAATCGCTCGACGATCCCGTCTATGAAACACAACGCAAGGCTATTCAAAATATTTGGGAGGTCGATGCTCATTGGTATACTACGGAGAATAAAAACGATATTGCCGTAAAGAATACGGCTCCTTTCATCAAAACCGAACCTCAAGCTCTGTAATTTAAAATATCCATCGGATGGGTGAGATGATTCGGATACGACACGATTTCAATCGTATGAGGCCATTTTAGCATGTATTTATAATGTAAAAGATCGTGCCGCTTCAGCGTATCGAGCCGGATAGCTGAAATATAGGTTTTTTCTTCGTTGGTTTTCTCATACAAATAACAAATACCTTGATCGACGAACACGTAAACGTCTTGAGGAAACAGTTGCAGAAGCGACTTGTCCTTGGAAAAGTGTCGAATCACAGTATAATGAGAACTCGTAGGGATCGGAACCGGTTCTAATTTATAAAGGAGGAAAGAAAGAAAAATGATACACCCGAGCGCGATCATTCTATGCTTTGTATTTCTAGTGACTCTCTTGAATCTTTTTTATAAACCCAATCTCCGGATGCCTTCTATTCCTCAATCATCATCATTAGCCTTACCAGAAATTTCAACCGAGACGTATTGCCCTTTCCAAAACTTTCAGTGTCTCGATAGCCATTGCGATTGTTCTCAGCTCTGTGAAACAAATCCCACGTTTTACGAAAAACTCACTCTTTCTGATAAAACATGGAATCATCTCGAACCGGGTACTTATTGTATTCCCCAAGGAATCCGGACCGCTTGTCTTTCTTCCTCGGAAATTCCTATTTTTTCGGCCTCGGGATGGCTCTGTGCTCCTCGTTCCTCTTTCACCCATCCCTGTCAACATCCAGAAGCCCGTGATCCTTCTCTCAATGTTTTAATAGATCATCGAACCCAACAACCCGCTCAAGAAGTAGCCGATTATTACGAAACGTTAGAAGATGGATCGTTCCGATACCAATGTCAATGCCATTCTTTAGATCGACGAGGTAATCGAATGATTCAAACATCTCCGTGGGTCTGTTCTGTCGATTACTGCGTTCGAGATTTGTGGAACGTGCCCGGACTAGGATGGGACGCCGAACGACACGTCTGTGAATGTGGACCCTACGTGCATCGAGTTCTGGGCGATGTATCTTCCCCCTGTGTTTTGGAATATACACACATAGACGAAAAGCATAGGTTAACGGGAAAACGAGAATGTATGACCGACCAATCTGTTGAATTCCGACCGATTTATTGTCCAGAGAATCAGTCGGTTTTACGGTTCACAAAACGGGTCTTGCGAGGCACCACAGCGTACGATTATGTCATTGTACATGGAACAAGTGTTCCTAAAATTTCGAGAGGTCAAGAATGACATCTCATTTCAAACGAATCGAGAAAAATTTTCAAACGGACCAAGAATTGAGTCGGTTTGAAAAGGAAGACGAAAGCCCCAAAGAGGAAGGATGGTCGAAGAGACAAACGTTCGCCATTCATTTACTACTGGTAACGGCAGGTCCTACGATTCTTTTCGCTTTACTGGGCAACGTATTGAAGATTCATTATTATGTCGTCTGTTTAATTCTATTATTTTACTTTGGAGCTCTGGCCTACTTGATACGATACCGATTTCAGTGGCTATTGCAAGCTTTTAAAGAAAGCCAGAAATATATTCGTTGAATATGGGACTTGAAGAGTGGATTATATAAAAAAACTTTGAAAAAAAATGAAGAGGGAGAAGAGGAATAAAAAAGGAAGAAGCAATAATTTAACCATGGCGATGGATCCTGTACTTATTCATCTATCTCCCAAAAATTCTGAAGGTAAAGAGTTAGATTTGGAAATATGGATAAACCCCGATGATACGGATGACAAGATTATAGAAATACATCGTCATAATCGCAAAGACAAAACGAAAGAATTTGAACCCTGTTGTCAAAATCCTTTTTTAACTCCCGCTATCCTCCAACGTAGAGAAAATGAAAAGAATAAGACGATAGATAAAACATTAGAATTGACCAAAGAAGCCATCCACATGTTGAAAGAAGTCTTTTCGGGAAATGGAGAATTCAGTACAATGGAATTTGATGCATCGTCCACTGAGGTAAGAGCTGATTTTAGACAGCCGACCAAAAAACCTGAAGTTGAGAAAGCAACAAGTTGTCAAGGTCGTAAACATAAGAAAAGAGTTAATAAAAAGAAATAATACATTTAAAAAGACCTCCCCATCCTTCTATGAATTTCTTGAACAATGAACTGTTTTCACGAGACTCAATCCACATCTTTGCTGGATCTAAAGAGAATCTTGAGAGAAGACATGGCTTAAACTGTTTCCAGAAGAGTTGAAGTGCAGGCTTTTTCAACAGCACAGAGGGATCTGAATCAAAAATTGAAATGCTGAAATATATAGAAGAGAAATTCCATTCTTAAAAAAAAACTGGGATTTCTTGTCAATCGAATCGGGTGAAAAAAAAAAAAAAAACTTTTTGTTAATTTTTATCATGTCTTTAGACATGATAAAAATTAACTCTACCCTCCTTTTTGTTTTGAATGATGTCTCACCTTTCCTAAAAATAGATTTCTAAGAATGATCATGTTTTTCTTGGAAGTCTATTGTTTACAAACATGTGTAGACAACATGTTGATATCATTCAAAACGAAAAGGAGGGTAGAGTTAATTTTTATCATGTCTAAAAGACATGATAAAAATTAACAAAAAGTGTTTTTTTTTTTTTTTTTTTTTTTTTTTTTACTGAAGAATTTTTTCCTCTAGTTCTTAAAAATATTTTTCAACGATATCTCGATACCTCTACCTATTTTATTCCCCCCCTCTCTTAGTATATAAATGGTTGAAAAAGGAATCGGGGTTCATTCTGTTTCGTAAAAAGATAGCGAACACATGGCAACGGATAACTTAGTCATTTCATGTGAAGAAGATCCCTTTGAGGATATTCCAGATACGGAACCCACTTTTTATGGACCATTTTCACCCGTTTTTAGAGTACCGAAAAAGTCTTCTCCTTCTCCAACTCATTCTTTGGAAATACTGTCTTCTCCTCCCTCGTCATCCACTCATCAGTGCTCTAGAAAGAAGAAGTCCTCACAGACCAAGCTCCACCAAAAAATTGTTGGTGTGTTGGCTGTCACCTCTGATGGATATACTCTTACGAACTGCGTCCGGTTCATAGCCAGAGACCTGAAAACACATACGAAGGAATTTATTCAGCAATTGAATGCGGATCTGGAACGACTTCATATTGAAAAACTGTACGTGCCGAATGAACCCACTCGAGAAAAAATTCATCAAGAGGTACATCTCAAGTTTTTATGGACTGTTATTTACAAACCTCAACATCGTCAGCCACAGCAATGTCCATCTTGTCGATCGAAATCTTGTCATCGATTTATGGCCATGCTAGCGCTCCAACAATTAGTGAAATTTGCTGTTCATAAATTTATTCATTGAGTGGATAGGTAATCAAGGAATTTTTCTCTCTTTTTCCTTTTTTCAGATGATCCAGAGAAACAAATACTCTACTTCATATGGTTTAGTGGTAAAGACCTCATCAGGACAGGTGGTGATGATTCATCGAAAAATGCCATACTGTTTTCAAAATTATTTAATTCAGCTTTTAAAAAATAAACGTATCGAACCACCCTTCGATTTGGAAAAAATATCGGTGCTTCAAGATGAATTTGAAAACCATATTTATCCGACTCTCCATCCCAATTTACAAGACGATTATGATCGGTACAAGGCTAAATTAGCTTATGAAGATGAATGGGATTTCCCGCATGGACAAATGGATAAAAGACGCTTCAAGAAAGACGACGACCCTCGATTCAAATGGTTCAGAGTCGCGTATCAGGAATTTGAAGAAGAGTCCGGCTACCGATTCGCCTACCAACCCTCGGACGTGGCTCAGTATCCCTTAATCAAACTAGAACTTACGGGATTAGATCAATGCATTTATACACAATATTTTTTTATAGTCGAACATCCTAAACATTTACGCCGTAATACCTACTTTGATAATTATTCTCCTTTCCAATCTCAAGCTGCTTATAGAATGGCTCTCGAACGCAATATCGGGAGTATTGATGATCGGATGGTCTATCGGGGTTACTTAATTAAAATCGAAGAGGCTCTAAAGTATCTAACACGTCAACAGGAAATGAAAAAGGACGGGAAGGATCAAGTGTTGCTATATTTTTAGAAGGAGATAAATGGAATCCACCCGATTCTATTTGTTATTTAGAAAAGTAAAAAAAATGGAATAAGATCCCTTAGCCACCCCGCATTTCCCATTTGAAGAATCCATCCTATCTATTCTTTTTTAAATGTCTCGGGATGTCATCCGACGCATTCTCTCCACCAAAAAAAAACGAGTTCCTCCCACCTACCCCAAAAAGAAGAAGAAGAAGAAATTTCCCATGAGTCTTTTCGAGAACACTCCTTCCCCTCTCTCTTCCTATATATAAAAGAAGCCGAGAGAAAAGTTGTCTTTTCTTTTTTTTTCATCTCGTCCTCAGGAGAGAGAAAACCAAATGCCATGGAGTGGTTACGGCGAGAGTCTTTTTCCCTCGCGATTCGTTTCCGTTTCGCCAAGACAATTCCCCTCACGTTTTACTTGGGGTCGGGCACGCTCTATTTTCGAGGATCGGAACTCGTGACTTGCCTTTCCCAGCAAGGGACTTGGATGAGTTCGAAAAGTCAACGGACTATTCAGCAATGGATCTCTCGAGCCCCTTTTCGCCCTTACCGATCCTTAACGACGGATCTCTGGATCGATACGTCGGACCGCTCTAGCCGGATTCTCCGCTATACCCCTTTTACCACCTTCAATTCCCTGGAAAGACTCCTCAACGATTTGGGTCCAGACGCTCTCCTCTTTTCGACCTGGCTTCAGAGTGTGATGAGAGAACCTCTTCAAATCCAAGAAGATTCTCAGACCGGGGAAACTTATTTTAGTCCCGTGGAGAACAAGGTGATGGACTTTCAGTTTCAAAATTTATCGGAACTGTTTCAATGTGCTTTATGTTTTTATTCTTCTTAAAGAGGAGTGGGGGGAAAGAAAACCTAAAAATTGTAGAATAATCATAAAAAATAATTTTGTTTTTCTTTAAAAAAAATATTGAGATAGTCCAATCTTGTGGAGGAGGTGGAAAATTCAAAACTATTATCTAAAACAGATGTGGCGGTCAGTCCATTTCGATCCACGGAGGAGGATATGTGTGAGATTCTCTGATCCATAGAGAGTTTCAGAAAAAAAACTGCGAAAGTTTCCCCTCTATCTCCAAAGAATGGGTATCCAGGTTGAATGCAGAGTACAGACTGATGGGAAGCCGAAACTCAAGTTCCTTAAATAGAAAAAAATGAGAGCTCCTTCTAGAAACAATTTTAGATGTCTTGTTTGGATGAGTGAGTCGACTGGGAAAAATTTCTCAGCGCTGTGGAAAAAAATTTTGAGTTAAAAAAAAAAACTTTTGGTTAATTTTTATCATGTCTTATAGACATGATAAAAATTAACTCTCTCTTCTATTTGTCTGGGAATGATGTCTCACCGTTTCGAAAAATAGAACATATCCCATTCTTGAAATTCTATTATTTTAGAAAGGATGATGAGTGATGGTCTATTTTTCGAAACGGTGAGACATCATTCCCAGACAAAAAGAAGAGAGAGTTAATTTTTATCATGTCTATAAGACATGATAAAAATCAAATTTTTATCATGTCTATAAGACATGATAAAAATTAACAAAAAGTTTTTTTTTTTTTTTTTTCAATTCAGGAAATTTTTCTCTGAGCTTTGCCAATTTTTTTTCCCAGCCAGCTCCATCCATAAAACAACACCTCTCAAAATCTTTTCTCACTTATCTATTTAAACCACTCGAATTTTTTTGCTTCCAATGAGTCCACGCATCTTGGCCTTTCTTCCACTCTGCTCTGAGAAAGATAAGGTAGATTGTTTTCGGTGGACCCTCCTGTTGACGCTTCCGATTTATATAGAGAGTTATATATAGATAGGGTCCCTCCTAACTCCCTCTATTGTGACTATTAGTCTTTTCTTCTTTTTTTTCCAAGAAATATACAAAGAATGATCCACAGTTTTTTTTCCGTTAATGAAAAACAAATATGCTTCTACCTTCCGACTTCTTTTTTAGTACCTCTTTAGGTGTCTCCTCCTTCTGGATCTTTTCCTTCTCCTCTCTTCCTCGCGAGCAGGGAATTGGAAATGCTGTTCAGGATGCAACGCTCGTAAAGACTCCATTTTCTTCCTGGAGAGGGCGTCTACGGCAACCACCGTCTTGTCATGAAATTGGAGTTGGTAGTAAAGAGGTCCGTGAATAATGTACACGGAGCGAGTTCGCAGTCGATAGGGAATCATACGATACCCGTCGGCTTCTGATTCCATTTCCCATCCATAAAGAAGGATAGAAGCTTCTCCGGTTTGAAGAATATGAACCCACTCGCGTAAAACGTAAAACAGTTTTAAAAAAGTTGCAGCATCGACGGCGATCACATTTTCCCATCGCAGATAAGCGTGTAAGCGAAAGGTTCCTGCCTCCATCATCGATTGGAAAGCAAAGTGCTTGAAAACTTCGATGGACGAAAAATAATGCAGGATTTTTCCATCGTAACAGGATAAATAGCACATGGTTTCTTGGACGATTTGTTCCATATGCTCCGGGTCCCGAAACCATTCTTCGAAACGGGAGAGAGGTTCCCATTGATCAGCTACTTCGAGATGACAGACGGGCGTGATTTCCACCAGGGTAGGTAGAACTGCAACAGCATCGGTTGACATTTTAGTTTTGCTCGGTTGAGAAGGAAGAACGAGAATGAACCCTGTAGGCAGAAAAACTCGCATCTATATAAATACTAGAGGAAAAAAGGCGGGGGGGAAGGGAAGTTCTTCCTTCCTCCCAAAGAATAAGAAAAGTGGGTGGAAAGGAAAAAATCATTTCACTCTCAGGAAAAAAAAAAGAATTTTTTTCTTGTCAACATGTTGTCTAGACATGTTTCTAAAAATAGATTTCCAACAAAGGTTCATTCTTTTCTTAGAAATCTATTTTTAGAAAAGAATTGACATATCCTTCAAAACAAATTTCTTTTTTTTTCCCTCCCTCCAGCAGCCAACTGGATGGGCAAGCGTTTCGGGTCAGATCAGTCCGTGCTGACATTATTTTTTTTAAATACAATGGAATTAGTATAGGAATGTACTAGAAACTGACCCAAGGTTGAAAAGAAAATATCAAACTCAATACTCACTTCTTGACGATTTCTTTTTTCCAAAAACCTGTTGAAGAATTCTTGATGGGTTATCCAATCTCTAGACCTGTCTGAAGGGAATTCAATCTAAGGTGAGCGCGCATTTACCTGACGCGAAACTCGGAATATCTGCATAAATAACAAAACGTCCATTCTTAAAAACTCATCGTCTAGTTCATTGAGTTGGTTGGAGGGGGAGAAAAATTTTCTAAGCAATAAAAAAAAAAAAAAAAAAACTTTTTGTTAATTTTTATCATGTCTTATAGACATGATAAAAATTAACTGTCCCCTCTTTTTGTCAAGGAAGGATGTCTCACCGTTTCGAAAACGAAACCAAAACTCATCCTTCTCATGGCAATTATTCCAAGAATGAGTCGGTTTGTTTTTCGAAACGGTGAGACATCCTTCCCAGACAAAAAGAAGAGAGAGTTAATTTTTATCATGTCTAGAAGACATGATAAAAATTAACCAAAAGTTTTTTTTTTTTTTTTTTTTTTTTTTTTTTTTTTTTTTTTATCACTCAGAAATTTTTTCCAAAGCTCTGAGAATTTTTTCCCAGCCGACTCGATGATCCAAACAAGACAGATCCAAATTGTTTCTAGAAGGAACTCTCCCTTCTCTATTTAAACCACTCGTGTTTCCAACTTTAGTTCAGTCTGTGCTGTGAATTCGACCTGGATACACACTTCACCCTCCTGGAAAGAATTTCTGTGAAGGTATGCGAGCATTTTTCTCAGCTCTTAGAAAAATTTTACCAGCTGACTTGATCGACGAGAGACATCTCGAACATTCTGTTATCTGCGGAAGTCGTTTCATTTTCGTGCAGTCCATGCTGTGGACTCACCTGAATATCCATTGCTCCCTCCCCCTTCTGGAAAGAGTCGTAGTTTTTTAGATCCTCGTCGCTCTTTTTACGTTTCGTTGGATATCTAGGACGAACTTTTTTACCTTATTCCTTTCAAACTCTAATATTGAGGTTGGAGAGCCGTCATGGAAAATCAGCCATGATCCTGACGAATCTAAACCGAATCCTTGAAAGCAGAGCTATGTCATGTTTTTTTTTGATGACACATTTCCAAGCTCCGAGTGATGAGAAATTTAGAAATTTTGCAGTGTTAACGGAAAGGAGGAGACAGAAACCTGGAGAATGGAAATGAAGCTGAGAAAAAATGCTAAGAGCTCAGGAAAAAAAAGGCTCTTTTCAGGAGGGAGGAGAAGCGCAATTCTAGGTTGAGTGCACAGCACACACGGATCTGAAGTTGGAAACGCGAGGGGTTTAAATAGAGAAGCGAGAGTTTCTTCTAGAAACAATTTTGGATGTCTTGTTGTTTGGATCATCGAGTCGACTGGGAAAAAAAATTCTCAGAGCTCTGGAAAATATTTTTTAAGTGATGAAAAAAAAAAAAGAAAAAAAAACTTTTGGTTAATTTTTATCATGTCTTCTAGACATGATAAAAATTAACTGTCCCTCCTTTTTGTCTAGGAAGGTTGTCTCACCGTTTCTAAAAATAGATCATGACTCATTCTTGGAATAATTGCCTTGAAAAAGGGTGAGTGATGGTCTATTTTTAGAAAGGGTGAGACATCCTTCCCAGACAAAAAAAGAAGAGAGAGTTAATTTTTATCATGTCTGTAAGACATGATAAAAATTAACCAAAAGTTTTTTTTTTTTTTTTCAATCTCATCTAGAGAATTTTTTCTAGCCGACTCGATCGACAAGACATGACATGACCATTGTTTCTTTTTTTTTAATAATGGACTTTCACCTATCCCTTTCAACCCTCCGAATTTGGCTTTGGATCCGTGTCCTTGCTTCCACATTCAGAGCTCTTTTCTTCAACATTTCGTTGCAGGGGAAGAATCAATTCTCTCACGACGTTTAGATATTCTTTCAGAATGCTAGGAAACTCATTCAAAGAAGAAGTATCTAAGGGTGGAGTTGCCGGTTGAGGAAAATTCACGAGTCTTGGAATCGGATTATGCGAATCCGTCTGTATGCCAAACTGTAAAGGTGAACCACCCGCTTTAGGAGAGCATATAATAGTAAGATCCATCTTTTTCCAATTTTTGATTTGAATATACTTGTTTCTTCTTACTCGGAACATTTTCCTTTTTCTTCCTCCTCATATAGGAACTGAATTCCAGGTGGAACGGAAGCATTTGTAATAAACTGTTGTTTCTTGGTTCCACACGCCTGACATTTTCCCGTGACCATCGGCCGTCGATTTTTCGACATGCGATAGTGGACGTCGACCGTATCGGTCTTGGTTCGGCATTTCACACACCAAATGGAATACGAAACAGGTTCCGCGTCAGAATGCTCCATTGCAGTAACACACTCTTTATTATTTTCTTCTCTTTTGAGAGAGAGATCTTAACCAGAAGTGTAGATATAAAATTTAGGATACGTTTCGGATCCGTCCGCTCTTTTCGCATACCCCACTTCTTCACAGAGGTATTCCGTTTGCTGATCCGCTCTTCGAGGATAAAACTCGTTTCCCCAAGCATCGCGAGCATAACGAATTCGATCGCCGGCCGTTAAACAATATTCGACTCCATCCGCCTTTTTAGGATACATTTCATGCCCCGATTCGTCTTTGGCATAAGGGAATAAAACAGACGTATAAAGCGAATACTCGTCCCCATTTTGAAATTTCGGGTAGTATTCTCGTCCAAAAGCCGTTCGGGCATACCGTCGAGGAGCTAAAATGTATTGGTTTCCGTTTAAATCTACCGCATAATACTCATGACCGTTTTCGTCTCGAGCCAAGATAGGATTTCCTTCAGGATCCGTAACGTATAATTCGTAATGAGGATGTTGGGGGTCGGTCGGGTATCGTTCTTTCCCCGATGCGTCTACTCGATAAACAGACATGCTTAGTTCTCGTCGCCTGCTCCTTCCTTCCTCCCACTCGAGACCCGTTGAGATGAGGGTATGAGGTTGATATCTATAAAATGGGTTGACCCTTTCAAACTATTCCATTGTTTAAAGACGGGTGGGTTAGAAAAAAATATTAATAAAAGCAAATATCTGAACGGTTCAACACAACGGGTGAATGGAAAAAGGAATAGTTCTCTCTATCCAGTCACAGGATGGTTTCTTCTTCTTGAACGGCTCACACTCAACTGAAGCGAAACTCGGAACTCGAAATGTTTAAATAGATCATAGAGTCCATTCCAGAAAGAATCCGGAGATGTCTTGTCCAGCCAAGTCGACTGGGAAAAAAATTCTCAGAGCTCTGAAAAAAATTTCTGAGTGAAAAAAAAAAAAAAAAAAAAAAAAAAAAAAACTTTTGGTTAATTTTTATCATGTCTTATAGACATGATAAAAATTAACTTGTCTTATAGACATGATAAAAATTAACTGTCCCCTCTTTTTGTCTGGAAGGATGTCTCACCCATTCGAAAAAACAAACCATGACTCATTCTTGGAATTGTTGCTATTAGAAAGGGTGAGTGATGGTCTATTTTTAGAAAGAGTGAGACATCCTTCCCAGACAAAAAGGGGGTTCATTAATTTTTATCATGTCTAGAAGACATGATAAAAATTAACCAAAAGTGTTTTTTTTTTTTTTTTTTGAGTAACAGAAATTTTTTCCAGCCGACTCGATCGATAAGACGTCCCCATTTTTTATTTAAGAATGGATTCTTGTTTATTTGTGTAAGCATTCCGAGTTTCGTTTTAGATGAGTCTATGTTGTTGAAGAGGAAACATGGGTACCCTCATTTTTTTTTCCTATCTGATTTCTAAGATGAATTCAGTGAGTTCACCTTGACCTTTTCAAATTTTGTTTGTTTACTTTTAGCCCAGAGGTCGACGGATAAATCATTCTGATTTTTTATACATTTTTTTTGTGTCCCTCTCTCTCTTTCTAAGAAACCTATCTCGTTCCAAGTCTTCTCGAAGTGCTATTGGTTCGTTTCGAGACGAGGTCATTTCACATTCCCCCCTCCTCAAAAAGTATATGTATATAAATTAAAGGAAGTGATTTTCTATACACACACTTCACCTTTTTTGAGTAGTGTCACGATGAGCCTATCCAGTAGAGAACGTCTTAGGGAAAGAATGCGTGAACAGAAACGACGCTGGCGAAGCAATTCAGCTAATCGAGAGCGAGAACGAATACTTCAAAGGGAACGTTATGCTGTTCTTAAAAAGAACTCCCGACCGCGAAAGAAACATCTTCCTCCCAAGCAGTGGGAAAGCTATACGAATTTGCAGTATAAGGATATGTGGTCCGAAGAAGCCTATCAAAAATGTATTCGACAATGTAATAAAGAGCAATACAATTTCCTGATCTACGTTCTCGTCCGTTTGTACACTTATTACGCGTTACCTGAATCGAAACGTCCCCCTCCTCTGGATATTATTGTGCAAGGATCTGCCGGAACGGGTAAATCTTTCCTGATCCAAGCTTTATACCAAACTCTGATTCGAACGCCTCTTTTTAGTGAGGCGTGCTCGGTTCTCAAACTCGCACTCAGTGCTCAAGGAGCGGTCTACATTACGGGAGATACTTTGCATCATGCCCTGCGTCTTCAAATGAACGGGACTCTTGTTCGACCTCTGACCCAAGAGACTTTAGACTATTACAGACCCCTGTATGCTCCTTTACGGATAGTGATTTTGGATGACGTTTCCACGATCGGATCCAGTTTATTTTCGCGCCTCGACCAGCAACTTCGACAATATTGTCATGTGCCGGATAAGCCGTTTGGGAATGTGCATATGATTAAATTTGGAGATTTGCAGCAGCTCCAACCGATTCGCGACACGCCCATTTTTTATTCTGAAGGGTGGTGGACGCCTCAATCCACGCTCTACTATGAACTAGTCGAATGTATGCGATTCTCTCTGGATTACGAGGAGAGACTCGATCGTTTAACGAGAAATCACTTTTTAGAACCGGACGATGTGGCATTTTTCCAGTCCCGCGTTCGCAGTTTCGACGAAATTCCTCGCGAAGCTATTATTCTCTGTTTTTCGAGCAAGGATGCAGAGAAATATAATATGAAACGTCTCCAATCCCGAGGGACGTACTGTTCGTGTCTGGCTCGAGACGTGATTTATTCCGAGAGCGAAAAATTGCGGAAGAGGATGATGAAACGGAGTCAACATTTACATCGATCTCAGATGGCGAATCTCGAATCCGTCCTCCATTTACAAAGAGGAGCGCGATATCAATTGACTAAAACGCTCGACAGATCCAAAGGATGGATGAATGGAGCGATTGGAACACTACACCAAATAGACCAGGATGAAGACGGAGTTGTGACGCGAGTCTGGCTGCAATTTTCGAATAGTCTAGCTCCTATCGATCGCGTCTCTATTCGTATTGACACCTGTTCGACGAAAACACTCGCATTTTATCGCGAACAGTTTCCTTTGATGTTAGCCGAAGCGATTACGGCTCATAAAGCCCAAGGAGCCACCTTTCCGTCGATCGCAATTTACATGCACGGACCTTTTAATCGATTTCAGCAATATGTCGCTTTTTCTCGAGTGACTCAACCCCAGGGATTGTATATTCTGGACCAGTTTCGTCCCCGCATGAAATTGGCGAGCAAGCAAAAATACGAGGAGGAACTGGAGCGATTGCAAAACATGTCCCGGATTCCGTATGATATATCGGCTCGAGAAGAGAACCAAGATCCGTACGAGTTTCTCATGAACCTTCTTCAATGTGGGAATCGTCTTTCCTTCCATCTTTCCAATAGAAACATCTCCCAAGAAAAAGAAGTCGTCAAACTAGAAGAAAAACCTTCTTTCCATGTAAAACCTGTTATAAAATGTGAATCTTAAATCTTTTTTTAAAAATTCAATAAAAAGAAATATTCTCCATCAAAACCCCTCCATTCTTTCAAAGCTTCACAAAACGCTCAACAATGTCCACACAACGGGAAGAGAAAAATCGATCTCAACGGTCCACACAACATGTTGACTCCTCAAAATATGTCTCTCCCAAGTGACAGGATGCTTCTTCTTCAACGGCTGACACTCATCTAAAGCCAAACTGGGAATGCTTAAATAGATAAGCGAGAGTTTATTCTTAAAAAAAAAGGCGCTGTCTTGTCAATGGAGAATCGAGTCGGCTGGGAAAAAATTTTGAGAACCGGGAAAAAAAATTCTCTAACTCTAAAAAAAAAAAAGAAAAAAAAAAGGAAAAAAAACTTTTGGTTAATTTTTATCATGTCTTATACACATGATAAAAATTAACTCTACCCTCCTTTTGTCTGGGAATGTTGTCTCTCCGTTTCTAAAAATAGACCAGAACCCATTCTTGGAATTTTATTCTTTTTAGAAAAGATGAGTGATGGTCTATTTTTAGAAACGGTGAGACAACATTCCCAGACAAAAGGGGAAGGTAGTTAATTTTTATCATGTCTAAAGACATGATAAAAATTAACAAAAAGTGTTTTTTTTTTTTTAGAGATAGAAAATTTTTTTTCCTGCTCTCAAAAATATTTTCCCAGCCGACTCGATTCTCCAATTGACGACACAGCGTCGTTTTTTTAAGAATGGATTCTCGTTTATCTATTTAAGCATTTCGAGTGTCACTTCAGATGAATGTCAGCCGTTGAGGAAGAAAAACACAGATTCCCATTTTCTCATTTCCTTCAGAGAGAGAGAGGCCTAGATTTTCGAGACTCGATGACATTTCAAGCATTTTTTGTTTAAGATATTCGACTTCATATTTGTCTGACGTTCAAGAGTATGATATCTCGTGGATGGATCTCTTCCACCTCATTCTCTTTCCAGTCGATTTAGAAGGGGAAGGGGAGATTTTTTTTCCCTCATGGAGGATGTCTCCTGAATACCGTTCAAAGAGTCTATGGAAAAATTATATGGTCAGGGTTACGGATTTCCAGGGCAATCTGCTTCTCAGCTAAAAAAAAGGATCTCTCTTTCCCAGTCTGTCTTCGATTGCCTCGTTAACTGTGAAACCCATCGCTTTTCCGATTTTATGGTTCTCCCAGTATAATCAGACAGTCGGTCACAAAAGTATTCGAACACCGGTACCCTATCAGAAAATGACAAGATGGCGTTTTTTTTTCTCTTTCTCTCTGTGTGTCGTGTTATTCCATCCTAAGTTTTCTTCTCCCCCCCATCTTGGAAAAAACTGGAAAAAATTGGTTACGATCTCTTTTTGAATGGGGAGATGCCATTTTGAGAAAAAGCTGACGACCCTATCTTGGAGAATGAACATGACCGCTCTACACACCCTTTTACTCTCTCTCTCTCTCTCTCTCTCTCTTTGAATTGGGAAGCCATTTTGGGAAAAAGCAGACGACCCTATCTTGGAGAATGGAAATGAACGCATCTCCCTCTCTCTTTGAAATGGGAAGCCATTTTGAAACCCTCTATTCTTGGGGAGGGAGAAAAACTGAAGTCTGCATTTCGCTGTCTCTGAATACGGAAAGCCCTTTTGGGAAAAGCGGACCCTCTTCTTTTGATCTCGGAGAACTGGAAATGAACGCTCTACACGATCTCTCTTTGAATTCAGAAGGTATTTTGGGACCTTCTAATGTTGGAAAACTGAAATGAACGCTCTACATCTTCTCTCTCTCTCTTTCTCTGAAATGGGTAGCCATTTGAAAACTCCCTAACTTTGGAAAAAAACAGAAATGAAAGCTCTACACCATCTCTCTTTGAAAATGGGGGGGTGTCATTTTGAGACCTCCCTCCCCTAAACTTGGAAAAAAAACTGAAATGAACGCTCTACACTTTCTCTCTTTGGACATGGGTAGCCCTTTGGGGACCCTCTCCTCTTGGTAGAAAAAAAAAGAGAGAGAACTGAAGTGAAGGCTCTACACAATCTCTCTTGGAATGGGATCCATATTTCGGGAAACGTGGATCACCTCATGCTGGAAAACTGAAGTGAACCACCAAGATTGGACTCTATATAATATTTTTTTTAATTGACATCATGATCCTCCTCCCATTTGTTAATAAAAATTTTTTTTTTGTTTTGGTTTTTATCCCATTTCCGATGTGATTTCAGAAATGCAATTCCATAACAGTTCAATTTCATTGGAGGTTAAATGATCTAAACAGTCTTTGACCCACCCATCCGTATGATTATTTTCTTCTCCTTCCTGTTGCACCAAATTTTGTAAGTCCATATAATCATTCCATACGGGAAGGGCTGGATCCTCACAAGGCTGTCTTGAAACACTTGGAGTCGCTTTGGGATGAGTGGAGGGATCTAGGATGTCTGGACCCGGCTGCGATTCTACCTCCATGATTTCTGGACCCGTTGGAACTTGTTTACCCGGCTGAAATTCTACCTCCATGATTTCTGGACCCGTTGGAACTTGTGAACCCGGCTGTGATTCTGCCTCCATGATTTCTGGACCTGTTGGAACTTGTGGACCCGGCTGACATTCTACCTCTACGATGTCGGGACTTTTTGAAGCTTGTGGACCCGTCTGACATTCTACCTCTACGATGTCGGGACAGGTTGGAGAAGAAGAAGAAGAAGAGGATACTGGAAGAGGTTCTGTCTGTGAGGAGTCCAAAAGAGATTGCCTGTTTGAACAAGTCGGGGAAGAAGAAGAAGAAGAAGCTTCTGGATTCTGAAGCGGATCTTGCACGCCAGGTAGGTTCCGGTAAGTCGACCGTTTTTTAAGAGGTAATTTTTTTTCTTCCTCCTCATCTTCAATTGTGATGACTTCAATTTCATTCCGTTGTCGGGTCGATTTTGTTTCGGGAAATAACGGTTTGGTCCAGCTCCTCTTATCATCTAAGGAAGGGATGGGTAAAGGTGGCGGAGGGTTTTCTTCTTTTTTTTTCTTGAAACATCATCGGCGATTGGAAAGAAATCTCCTCTTTCAATTGTTTCCAAAGCGAGTACGAGCACCGATCGACGAGAAAGAGACTCTTCTGGGTTGTGACGATGAGATATTGCGTTTTCGGGGGAACGACATAGTTTTGAAAAGGTCTTAGAATATATTTCTTATATTTCATCCTGTCGCTGACTTTAAAACTTCTTTCCTTCAGATTGGGGGACGATGATTCGTAATAGGCGAGAGGAGCGGCTGTGGTTTGAACAATATGAACTTCGTCCTCAGCCGTCGTTCTCACTCCAAACGTAAAATATCGTTTCGTGAGAAAAATATTCTTCCACCGAAAACTCGTGCGCGGATCTGTATATCGCCGGTCTGTTTGAATGGGCCGTCTCAAAGCTCGATCCATCCGATTCCAAGAGAAGGGAGATTCCTCTTTCGTTTGTTGCGATTCGAATAAATTTCTGTATATATTCTGAACGAGCAGGTTGGAGGATTCGACATCTTGGTTGAAAGAAACGATCGCTTGATGAGGTGGTAAATGCGGAATAAATGTCGCACAATGACACGCCAAAAAAATTTTCAAGTTCGAGATTTGCTTTAGCGTCTTCAAATCTTCCCCGTTCGAAATCCGTTGAGTTGGAAAAACGTCTAATAGCGACATGGCTCCCAATGGAAAAGAAATGATCTCGCCCAGTACTCTCGTCTTTTTATATATCTATATAGACACACACAGACACACATAGAGGCTCTATGACGTCCGTTTTTTTTATTTTTTTTTTGTTTTTTTTTTGTTTCTCTCTCTCTTCTTTCCAAGAAATCTTATCTCCATGACCTCTTTTTCTTTTCTTAAAAAGATGAATGTGTGTGGGAATGAGGAAGTGAAAGTAATAATTTAATAAACAAAAAATTATCCAACCATGACCTTTTTTTTTTCAAAGTCAACCTTTCCAATCCAAGGACGTCCAGAGATAGAGGAAGCAGAGAGAGAGGAGGGAAGGGAATGTCACACTCTCTTTCTCTCTATAAATAAAAGGGGAGAGCCCCAAAGTCGTATTTTTGTCCAAGTGGATCATGAGGAGGCATCCCCAGCACACTACGTGTATTCCTTTCAAATATAAATATGTTGATCTTTCCTTTTATATCATCCAAGGAGTCGTTTACCTGAAAGCTTCCTATTTTTCAAAATGTGCGGGTTATTATACCGTGGGGAGTTATCAAAAGATGCGGGACGAATTTTTGTCCGACGAAAACGTGTTGATGGCTCGTGACATTCCACCTTTGGATGCACAAATTTTGTTAATGAAACGAGCCAAATATTTTTACACGTCCCACTTTCTAACCGTCTCGCAAATGAATAGGATTATGGATCGTCTTGAGAAGACAAAAGGGATTCTCGTTCATTTTAGTGAATGGTTGCACAAATGTTTGCACGAACCTCTCTCGATCGAGAAGACTGGGAAGAATACCTATTATATTCTTCTCGAGGACTCTCCTCGTTCGTCTCATCATAGAGAGGCCACGACTTTTGAAAAAATCCTCGAGCAAGAAAAAATAGAATGGTGGAACAACTACCCCATCCCACTCCCCGAGCATCAAGAGGAGCCTGTTCAGAAGAAAAAGAAAAAACCTTTCCAAAAGCCTATCCTCATCCTCCTCGATAATGATGGGGATGAAGAGAAGCCTGTTCAGATTCCTCTCCGTTTGTCAAAACCCGTCGAGGATGAAAAACCTCTCCCTTCCTCAAAACCCCTTGAGGAAGAGAGACCCCTCGAGAAGGAGAGATCTCTCCCATTGTCAAACCTCCTCGAAGATGAAAAACCTCTCCCTTTCTCAAGACCCCTCGAAGATGAAAAACCTCTCCATTTATCAAGACCCCTCGAAAATGAGGGACCTCTCGATTTGTCAAAACCCCTCAAGGATAAGGGAACCAAATCTTCTCTCTCTTTCGAAGAGGAGGGACCTCTCAATTTGTCAAGACCCCTCGAGAATAAGGGAACCGAAAATCCTCTCCCTTTCTCAAGACTTCTCGAGGAGGAGGAGGAGGAGAGACCGCTTCATGTCTCAAGACAGGACCCCCCTCTATCTCTTGAGGATCCGAGGGAAACGATTCCTATTGAAAAACCATCTATCAACGATCCCCAGAAAAGGTCTTCGGAGGAGATTAGACTTCCATGTAGAAAACGAATCTGCCACAATCATAATAATAATAATAATAATAATAATAATATACCCCCTTCTCAACAACAGAATCCTACAACATTTGCAGATAAATGCATTCAAACCAATCCCTTTATAGTAACCCTTTTGATTGGAGAACCCGTGCATTAGCCTCGAAAAATAAAATGAGATTCTAGACTGTTTCTATGACCAGAATGTTAAGCCAATAGATAGGTCTAGCTCAGAATTTTTCTTTTAAAAGAAAATAAATAAATAATCCAAAGACTATTCGTAAATATAAATGGTAAAGTCTTGAGTCGGCTGGAAAAAAATTTTCAGAGCTGAGAAAAATTCTACAACTCCAAAAAAAAAAAAAAAAAAAACTTTTTGTTAATTTTTATCATGTCTTAGACATGATAAAAATTAACGACCCCCTTCCCTTTTCGTCTGGGAATGTTGTCTCACTCTTTTGAAAAACAAATCGTGATTCATTCATGGAATGATTGCCATTAGAGAAAGGATGAGTCATGGTCTATTTTTAGAAAGGGTGAGACATCCTTCCCAGACAAAAAGGGAGGGTCATTAATTTTTATCATGTCTAAAGACATGATAAAAATTAACCAAAAGTTTTTTTTTTTTCAGCTCTGAGAAATTTTTTTTCTCCCAGCCGATTTGAGACTTTACCATTTTTTTTAAGAATGATTTCTCTCTGATCTATTATTTCAAAATTCCAAGTTTCGCTTCAGAACCATCTATGCTGTTGAAGAAGTAACGTGATATATGTATTTTTTTTTTCATGAGTTCTGTCAAGATTGAATTGTGCAGGATCGACCTTGCGAATTTCTTTTCTGTGTCTTTAAATAATAATGATACCGAACTGCTTTTTGTAGAGCGCAATGGAAAAACCTTTTGTATGGTTAGGACAATTCATGTGTTCGATCCCATTGTATTTGAGAATCTCTTGCGTCGATCCCGAAATGTAATAAATGGATCTTTGCAACCATTTCTCTAAAAACCGCCGTTTCATTTCTCCTCGCACCCAAATCATGGAAAAAGGTTCCGTCAACATCGTTAACACCCATGGAAAATAACTGTACGGAATTTCTCCTTCGTACCACGACAAGCCGTGATAATAATCACTTGCCCACACAGCGGTTCGTTTTTCTTTCTCGGTGAGCATTTGCCATGGAAACGGGGGTTTAAAAACAAATACCCCTCGAGAAGTACCGTCCAATGTGACGTAAGCCAATTCTTTCACAATAAAGGCTCCTTGAGAATCGTAGAAACCTTCAAAGTCGAGCACGAGTTCCATGTTTTTTATTTCTTTTTCTTTCCAAGGTGACCTTTATTATTATGATGATGGATGTGTATTGAGATACGCACGATATTATTCAAAAAACAAATATATATACGAATGTGACCTTTCCCAGAATTCATACGACCTGTCACGTGCAACCTTCTCTCTATATATATATAAAAGAGGAGACGGCGAGAAAACGCTATCCATTTTTTCCTTCAGGACACACAGCGAGAGAGAGAGAGAATTTTGTTTTCTTTTTTTCCTCAATTGAAGAAGATGGACATTTTGAGTACCAAACCTCTCAAAGATTCCTACATTGTTCTGGACATGGAATACTTTCACTCTTATGATCCAAAGACGGGAGATATATGTTTCATCTTGAAAGAACTGGGCTACATCACTTGCGATTTAACCTTATGCGGATCCATGATTTTTCTCCCTCCTGTCCATTACGATGACTTATCGTCCCGCAATCAAGCTGTGGTCAACCAGACTACAAATAATCGACACGGCCTGCAATGGACCGAGGGTCGTCTTTCCTACGAGCATCTTCCTACAATCCTGAAAATGCTGACCGAAAATGTGGAGGTGATCTACGTCAATGGATACGATAAAGCCGAATTTTTCAGCAAGCTCTGCCAGCGATCCGTTTATGAGTTTTACATCCCAGGGAAAACCGAGTGGCGGAACAAGTCGAAATGCACGCGACACCAATATTTCCAAAAGATGATTCATTGTGCCGAGAACAAGGTGAGAAATTTTCGATACCATTTGATGGAGGGTAGTTACGTTTTCCGGAAATTACATTGTTACCCCTCCGAGAGCAAAGCTGTCGAAGACGAAGAGGAGGCGGAGGAATCTCCCAGGAGAACTCGTGCGACGATGAGGAGGAGGAGGATGAACTTTCTAATAATAATAATAATAATAAATGTCTAAGTTGGGATGCTTTAGAGACCAAAGAATATTGGTCTCAACCCTTATCTCACCTAGACCTGAAAGAGGATCCTCAAGTGTACTCTTTGTGGTCCTCTTCTAAAATTTGGTCTTCGAGAGAACACTTGAATGTTCATGAATGAAATGGTATGTAAATCCCTAGAGAAAAAAAAATAGAAAAAAAAGTTCTTTTTTTTTGTAATATGTTGATTTCTTTCCAATCCCATTTCTTTTCCATAACTCCAGCCCAATCGACGAGAAGAAGAAGAATTTTCCAAGTTACACAAGACGAATCTTCCAAGTTACACAAGACGTAGAAAGATTTCACAAGGATTTATAAATCACACGCTCCCACATGATATATGTATAGAGAGAAAATGACCCTCTGTTCTCTAGCCAATACGTCAAGACTTCCCTAAACTAAGAGAGACCATGAGTACCGAGGAAACCTTAGCAGAGCAAGTGGAAAGACTTTCAAAGAGATTAGAAGAGTTAAGACGGGATAGATTTACAGTTCCGCCGACTAAAGAGGAAACTATCATCGATTTCAACAAACCGCTGTACTTTCATCCTCTACCCCAAAGAATGAGACGAATGGACTCGCCGTTGAACAGTTCCAATGAGAAACAAAATGTCACTTATTTGAATAGTCAATTTCAACACATGAATATTTCATAAGTATTTTTTTGTTTTTTTTCCCTAAAGCGTAGGGAGATCGGATCAGTAGTTTTTCCCTTTTCATCGTCGAAAAAGATTGGGAGGAAAAATCTTTCTCAGCTCTCTCAGAAAAATTTTTCAGCCTTAAAAAAAAAAAAAAAAACTGTTTGTTAATTTTTATCATGTCTTAGACATGATAAAAATTAACTCTACCCCCTTTTTGTCTGGGAATGTTGTCTCACACTTTCTAAAAATAGACCATCACTCCTCCTTTCCTAAAGAATAGAATTCCAAGAATGGGATCTGGTCTATTTTTAGAAACGGTGACACCCTATTCCCAGACAAAAGGCGGGTAGAGTTAATTTTTATCATGTCTAAAGTTCAGGGTCCATCCATCTTCTTATGTGAAACGGTGACCCTGACGAGATCGAGATAAACAAGTCCTGTGAGTTGTTTTGTAATCTTGACGCGATCCAAGAAAGACTTTTTATTTTTTTTTTTTTTTGAAATAGGCGGGGGGTGGGGAGAGAAAATATTCTCACGACCCTCAGATATCTTTTCATAAATATATTTTTTATCAAAGTGTTTCTTTCATTCCGATCCTTTTAAGAGGTTGGAATGACCCTGATTTAGATGGGGTCGCGATCCCGACAGATGTCGCGCGAGTATAAAAGTGTGTGTCCTCCACGAGATTTCTTCAGAGAACAGAAGAAGACGTGAACTGAGCTGGTAAGTCCCTTTGATCCTATGAATATGGTTATCTATAAACTCGATTTGATTCTTTGTTTCTTTTTTTAATAATCATAATAATCATAACTTCATTTAAAAAGAACTCTCTTCTTAACCCTTTGAAAAGAAAAATATCTCTTTCAAGACGACGACTCTAAAACGTTTTATTGTTTTTTTTTCCCTTTCTAGATCTTCTCTGTTATACATATATACCTTTTCGATTCTTTTTTTTGCTCCTGTTTGTGGAAGACATCACCGTATTCATCGCCATGGCGTGTTCAGAAAACTTTATCGTGCTCGATCTAGAGGGTTTCCAGTCCTACAACCACAAGAAGGGTGAATTTACCTACGTTTTAAAAGAATTGGGCTATGCGACAAAAGATTTTTTGACCGTGGCATCGTTGACGTTTGCTCCTCCTCACCCCTTCCACCAACTGAATGAAAAAAACCAAAAGACGAATGCCTGGCTGACGAGAAACCGGCACGGACTTCGTTGGAACGAGGGTCATATTCCCTACAACCATTTAGGACGCATTCTCCAATCGCTCACTCACAGCTTCTCCACGATTTATGTGGTGGGATGTCAGAAAGCTAAATTCTTTGCTATAGCCTTGGATTATCAAAAACCCGTGACGGAAATTTATGTGCCAGATGGAATCATTTGGAAGTATCGGGAAAAATGTGCCCGACATCATCAAAGGATGAAATATTTCCATTGTGCCGAAAACAAAGTGCGCAACTATCGATGGCATATTACGGAAGGAGATTTTCATATCAATCACGTCTATCCAGACGGAACGGAGAAAAAGGAGAGGATTCAGGAGGAAGCAGACAATCCTCTGCAAGCTTTTGATAATGCCTACGATCAGTTAGAGAAGGATCCGTCCCCAAAAGCGTACGATAACCTCATCCAGAAATGGGATAATCTGTCCTGTTTCCAAGTGATGGAACATCCGGATGAGCATACGCCTTTAAACTTGATGGGCTCTTCTACTTCTTCTTCTTCTTTGTCGTCAACTTCCTCCAATAACTCGAGGAAGACGGAGGGTTGGGGAGACATACCTGAAAATATTCCCCATTACGATCCAGCAGCCTGTTGGGACAAACCTTCCAAAGAATCTCATGAGACCCCCAAAATATCTTCAGAGGATCCAAAGACAAAATCCACTGAGTGTTGGGACAATGAACGGACGACTCATGATCCAAAATCCACTAAGACTATGTCCACTGAGTGTTGGGACAATGAACAGACGACTCATGCTCCAAAATCTATTGAGAGTATGTCCACTGAATGTTGGGACAATGAACGGACGACCCATGCTCCAAAATCGACTGAGACTATGTCCACTGAGTGTTGGGACGATGAAACCGAAAAGACGACAGAGAATTGGGATGACCGTTCTCAAAAGTATTTGAATTGATATATACATAAACTCAGGAGAAAAAAAATAAAGAAAAGATTTTTAGAAATAAGTAGGGAAAGGTTCTCCGCTTTCCCTATATTTATGGAAATGGACTGAGAAGAGAGAGAGAGACGAATCAGGAGACCAAAAAAAATGGGTCTTGGAAGGAATGAGTGCAAATGCATTCGATTCCTTCCGAGACCCATTTTTTTTTTGGGTCCCTCTCTCATCCAATCTTGGAAAAGAACTTTGTCCTATTTTTCTAGGTCCATTCAAAAAGAAATGAATCTTTTGAAATGAATCCAATAATTTTCTTAAAAGAAAGAAAAAAACAAAAAGATCCATTACCTCTTGACGGTCCAAAGTCGAGAATCTTGGAAAAAGTCATCCACTCTCTCCATCCAGTCAAGCTTCTCTGTAGAAAATCTAGTAGGTGCATCTGCATTCTTGAACACCCGGCAGATATTATTGGACGCGAAACGTCGAATGCTGAAATAGTTAACAGTGATCCCATTCTTAAAGAAACGGGGATGTTTTATTCATTCAGTCGAGTGCGGAAAAATTTCTGAGCGCCAGAGAAAAATTTCTCTGGCTGAAAAAAAAAAAAAAAAAAAAAAAAAAAAAACCCTTTTAGTCTGAAAATTGATGTCTCCAATTTTCCAAAAATTGAAGACATCAATTTTCACATTTTCAGACTAAAAAGGGGGGTAATTTATTTTTCAGAAACTTTTCCCAGCCGAATCGATGTGAATAAAACTTTACTGTTTGTTAAGAATGTTATTTAATGGATCGATTTCAACCTATCGAGTTTCGCTTGAGTTCCGGCCGTGCTGTGAGCCCACCTGGATACAAGTTTTCCCCTTTTGGAATAGAATAAAACTTTACTGTTTTTTAAGAATGTTATTTAATGGATCGATTTCAACCTATCGAATTTCGCTTGAGTTCCGGCCGTGCTGTGGGCCCACCTGGATACAAGTTGTCCTCTTTTGGAATAGAATTTCCGTCAAGGTAGGCTACTTTTCCTCTTTTTGCATTTTTCATGTCATTTCATTTGTATTACAATATACTGAAAACGGGCGTTCGAACTGATTTCTAGGCTATTTCTATACAAATGGAGCTCGATCCAAGAAAGAAATGATGTCCTTTTTTTATTTTGTGGACTGCCAATTTGTATTGGAATATACTGAAAACGGGTGTTTGAGTCGGTTTTCAGTATATTTCAATACAAATAGAGCTCGATCCAAGAAAGAAATGATGTCTTTTTTTTTATTTTGTGGACTGCCAATTTGTATTGGAATATACTGAAAACGGGTGTTTGAGTCGGTTTTCAGTATATTTCAATACAAATGGAGCTCGATCCAAGAAAGAAATGATGTCTTTTTTTTATTTTGTGGACTGCCAATTTTGTATTGGAATATACTGAAAACGGGTGTTTGAGTCGGTTTTCAGTATATTCCAATACAAATAGAGCTCGATCCAAGAAAAAAATGATGTATTTTTTTATTTTGTGGACTGCCAATTTTGTATTGGAATATACTGAAAACGGGTGTTTGAGTCGGTTTTCAGTATATTCCAATACAAGTGGAGCTCGATCCAAGAAAAAAATTATGTCTTTTTTTTATTTTGTGGACTGCCAATTTTGTATTGGAATATACTGAAAACGGGTGTTTGAGTCGGTTTTCAGTATATTCCAATACAAGTGGAGCTCGATCCAAGAAAAAAATGATGTATTTTTTTATTTTGTGGACTGCCAATTTTGTATTGGAATATACTGAAAACGGGTGTTTGAGTCGGTTTTCAGTATATTCCAATACAAGTGGAGCTCGATCCAAGAA
The DNA here is from genome assembly GCF_044657685.1 of Stegodyphus dumicola. Classification (NCBI taxonomy): domain Eukaryota; kingdom Metazoa; phylum Arthropoda; class Arachnida; order Araneae; family Eresidae; genus Stegodyphus; species Stegodyphus dumicola. Next base: position 220,441,035 of record NC_140773.1, on the reverse strand, counting down.
AAAAATTATGTCTTTTTTTTATTTTGTGGACTGCCAATTTTGTATTGGAATATACTGAAAACGGGTGTTTGAGTCGGTTTTCAGTATATTCCAATACAAGTGGAGCTCGATCCAAGAAAAAAATGATGTCTTTTTTTTATTTTGTGGACTGCCAATTTTGTATTGGAATATACTGAAAACGGGTGTTTGAGTCGGTTTTCAGTATATTTCAATACAAGTGGAGCTCGATCCAAGAAAAAAATGATGTCTTTTTTTTTATTTTGTGGACTGCCAATTTTGTATTGGAATATACTGAAAACGGGCGTTCACGTTGGTTTTCAGTATATTCCAATACAAATGGAGCTCCATGCAAGAAAAAAATGATGTCTTTTTTTTTATTTTGTGGACTGCCAATTTTGTATTGGAATATACTGAAAACGGGCGTTCACGTTGGTTTTCAGTATATTCCAATACAAATGGAGCTCCATGCAAGAAAAAAATGATGTCTTTTTTTTTTATTTTGCGGACAGCCAATTTTGTATTGGAATATACTGAAAACGGGCGTTCACGTTGGTTTTCAGTATATTCCAATACAAATGGAGCTCCATCCAAGAAAAAAATGATGTCTTTTTTTTATTTTGAGGACAGCCAATTTTGTATTGGAATATACTGGAAACGGGCGTTCACGTTGGTTTTCAGTATATTTCAATACAAATGGAGCTCGATCCAAGAAAAAAAAAATGATGTCTTTTTTTTTATTTTTTGTGGACAACCAATTTTGTATTGGAATATACTGAAAACGGGCATTCACGTTGTTTTCAGTATATTCCAATACAAGTGGAGCTCGATCCAAGAAAAAAATGATGTCTTTTTTTTATTTTGTGGACAGCCAATTTTGTATTGGAATATACTGAAAACGGGCGTTCACGTTGGTTTTCAGTATATTCCAATACAAATGGAGCTCCATCCAAGAAAAAAATGATGTCTTTTTTTATGTTGTGGACAGCCAATTTTGTATTGGAATATACTGGAAACGGGCGTTCGAGTCCTTTTTCCGACTATTTCTATACACATTCCACTATATTAAAATGACGTCATGGTTGAGTCCAAACAGAGTCGTCCTCGGATAGAGTCGTCTCCGGACAAAGTCGTCCCCGGACAATTTTATACCGAATTTGTATAGAAATATACTTAAAATGGGCTTGGAGGGGGGGCGGAGTCCAAACAAAGTCGTCCCCGGACCATCTTGATGACCAGACATATTGCCTTTTCAACAGCCCGTATTATTCTGAACAAAAACGTGGAATACTTTTATAGAAAAGAGAAGAATTGAAAGTGAAAGTCAAAAAGCAAAATGGGATCGCCTGGGAAAAATTTCTGAGAGCCGAGAAAAAATTCTGAGTCAGAAAAAAAAAGAAAAAATATATAATATATATATTATATAATATATATATTATATAATATATATTATAAGTACTTTTTGTTAATTTTTATCATGTCTTCTAGACATGATAAAAATTAACTCATCCCCCTTTTGTCTGGGTATGTTGTCTCACCGTTTCTAAAAATAGACCAGAACCCAGTCTTTTCTTGGAATTTAAAAGGATGAGTCATGGTCTATTTTTAGAAATTGGGAGACAACATTCCCAGACAAAAGGGGGGTGAGTTAATTTTTATCATGTCTAGAAGACATGATAAAAAGTAACAAAAAGTTTTTTTTTTTTTTTTTTTTTTTTTTTTTTTTACATTTCAGAATTTTTTTCTGAGCTCTGAAAAATTTTTCCTAGCCGATCCCATTTCGTTTTTCGACTTTCACTTTCAACTCTTCACTTTTCCTATCCACTGTCGTTGGAATTGTGTTCACTGGAGGCTATTTCTTTTTTTGCAATCTCGCTTTTAGTTTTCTCTGAGATTCTTTAGAAATGGCTGTACAAATTTCACCATCTACATAGAGATGATGTCCAAACAAAGTCGTCCCCGGACCATCTTGATGACCGAATATGTATAGAAATAGTCTGAAAATGGGCTTGAGGGCCGGTTTCTGGACGATTCATCTACAAATTCGGCCGCATCCAGAAAAACAAAAATACATCGTTTCTTTTTGGGTGGACAGGAGATGATAAATTTCTTTTCTCTCTCTCCCAAGATTGGAGGAGAGAGTGGCCCAAAAAAATGGGTCTCGGAAGGAATCGAATGCATTTTGAAATGCACTCATTCCTTCCAAGACCCATTTTTTTGGTCTCCTGATTCAACTCTCCAGTCTATGGAATAGGGAAAGCGGAGAACGTTTCCCCTTCCTTAAGCGACTGGAGACCATATCGCATCATCATCATCACCATCACCATCATCCTCTTTCTGATACTTTTCAACGAAGGCTTGATGTCTCTGGATGATTTTGGGGAGATGATGGATCCCGAATTGAGTGATGAAAAAGAGAGGAATCTTTTTCCTTTCTTGTTCGTCTTGCACAGTCTCTCGGAGGGTGATATACGTTTCCCCGTCCTCCTCAATTTTCGTCAGAGGTCTCATGAATATTTTACACATCCAAGGGAAGAGCGACTTGTTATGCAGGGATTTCGAAGCGACGAAGGCCGCTTCATTCGAAGTGAGGACAATCTGGTTCGGTTGACCCCATTCTTTGGAGTAGTTGTCCAAATCGCCTAGTCGAAGAAAATGGTGTCGATTAGGAAAAAAGACTTGGAGAACACTCGTCGTATGCGAGACGTTCGTAGGCAAGAGAGTCAAGATATCTTTGGCATTCCAGTACAGGAATCCTAGATCCACATACGCGTGCACGTAATAGTCATCGTTATATTCCAGTTTGAGCAGCATGGCTTTTGTATTTTTTTTCCGTTCTCAAGGCGAAACACTCGTCTGATATGAACAAGAGCTCGCTGGCGATCCGTTTATATAGACTCCTCAGAGAGAGAGAGGGAGAGGAGAGGAGGAGGAACAAGGTTGATGAATTCTAAAATAAAAAAAAATGATAAAACATGAGTGTTTGTGAAGGTCATAGAGAGATGATTATAGAGTTGTTTTATTTTTTATTTTCTCAAAAGAAAAAACCAAAAGGGTCCCATTCCATACGACATGGCCTTTGAGAAGGTGACGGGGTCATGTGTCTACAAAGTTGATAAACTTTAGAATAAAAAAAAGCTTTCATCACGTAGCTCTCGAGAAGAAAATGACAGGGGTCTCTAGGAGAAGGTCATAGGTAGTATACAAAGGATGGTTGTTTTTTTTTCTTTCGTTCCTCTCAATCCCATGACCTTTGAAAAGGTGACGGGGTGTCCTTTAGGAAAAAAATAGAAGGTCATAGAGAGAGAGAGATAGACAAAGTTGATTTTTTTTTTCTAGAAGTCAACCGTCACGTCGCCCATCACGTGGTCTTCTCGTATATATAGAGAGGCGAGTGGAACACAGACTCTATTTCCCAGAGAGAGAGACTGCTGTGCGTATCTATATTTCTACTCAAGATGATGATCCGCGTCTTATATAATGAGTTTGTGAGCATTCGCTGTTATGTGGATGACGGAAGATTGTTTTGGAACGCTACGGACATTTTGCCTCTGATTCATACTTCCAGTAAAAGAACCTGGGACATTCTCTCCGTGTTTTTCGACGAACACCACGTCTTCAGGAAAATAAAAGATCTTGAGAGTCTCGGCAGTTCTCAAGAGGGATATGTCCTCTCCAGCGAAGAAATGTTACATCTGGCCGAAAATAATCCTAAAAATAATCAGCTTCTGGCCTGGGTGTATAGCATTTTAACTCAGCCGCAGGTTCGAGTTGTACCCAATCAACCCGTTTACCGACTGCTCTATCCGGGGGAGAAATTTCCCTTCATCACCCTCTTTAATCTGGGAGTGCGCTACATACCGCCTCATCCAGGCATGACGGATTCTTCTACTTACCCTAAACAATATGCCAGCGCTTATTGCCAGACAGACCCCCGTCAAGAAAAGGTCGTCGAGACTCAAACGGATCCTCTGGTGGTCTCTTTAAATGTCACTAAAGTTATCACCTTCTAAAAAAAACAACCACCACCACCCAAAAAAAATTTGCTCCTCCTCCAAATTTTTTTTTATCTTCTCGAAAGAAAAAAAAAGAAACTTTTCCATCTAGCCTCTTTCTTTCAATCCCTCTTAAGAAAGAGAGTTCTGAGGAGGCAAAAGAAATGGGTCTGGAAGGAAACGGGTGCATTGCGAGAAAAAGAGGGTCCTCTTTTCTTTTCTCGAAATGCACCCTTTTCCTTCCAGACCCATTTTTTTTGATCACTTCTTCAAACCAATCTTGGAAAGGTGGGGATACAATAAATTGTGCGTAAAGTCCATTTCGATCAAGACTGGATTTTTTTTTTTTTTTGAAAAGAAAACATAATGTTATATATAGATAGCTAAATCTTTATCATGATATTCTTTAAGAATTTCTTAAGCCAAAAGTCAAAGAAGGGGACTATAATTGAAGAATTTATGAATTTGGGAACATGTCACCCATGACAAATCTAAAATCTTGGAAGTGGATACTGGAAAGCCCCGCTCTGATTATAATTCTGAGTTCTAGCATGGGACATTTTTTAGATCAATAAGCTAAACTATTTTTCTAGTCTCATATTCTCTCGTGACTAGGGTTTCAGATTTGGGTAGAGAGAGACACTGTTCTAAACAGAAACGTGGAATGCTTTTATAGAAAAGTGAAGAGTTGAAAGTGAAAGTCGAAAAACGAAATGAGATCAGCTAGGAAAAATTTCTCAGAGCTCAGAAAAAAATTCTGAAATGTAAAAAAAAAAAAGAAAAAAAAAAAAAAAAAAACTTTTTGTTAATTTTTATCATGTCTTCTAGACATGATAAAAAATTAACTCACCCCCCTTTTTGTCTGGGAATGTTGTCTCCCACTTTCTAAAAATAGACCATGACTCATCCTTTTAAAGAATAGAATCCAAGAAAAGACTGGGTTCTGGTCTATTTTTAGAAACGGTGAGACAACATACCCAGACAAAAGGGGGGTGAGTTAATTTCTATCATGTCTAGAAAACATGATAAAAATTAACAAAAAGTTTTTTTTTTTTTTTATACATCTCAGAATTTTTTTCTGAGCTCTGAAAATATTTTGCCAGCCGATCTCATTTCGTTATCATTTTTTTTATTTTAGAATTCATCAACCTTGTTCCTCTTCCTCCCCTCTCCCTCTCTCTCTCTGAGGAGTCTATATAAACGGATCGCCAGCGAGCTCTTGTTCATATCAGACGAGTGTTTCGCCTTGAGAACGGAAAAAAAAATACAAAAGCCATGCTGCTCAAACTGGAATATAACGATGACTATTACGTGCACGCGTATGTGGATCTAGGATTACTGTACTGGAATGCCAAAGATATCTTGACTCTCTTGCCTACGAACGTCTCGCATACGACGAGTGTTCTCCAAGTCTTTTTTCCTAATCGACACCATTTTCTTCGACTAGGCGATTTGGACAACTACTCCAAAGAATGGGGTCAACCGAACCAGATTGTCCTCACTTCGAATGAAGAGGCCTTCGTCGCTTCGAAATCCCTGCATAACAAGTCGCTCTTCCCTTGGATGTGTAAAATATTCATGAGACCTCTGACGAAAATTGAGGAGGACGGGGAAACGTATATCACCCTCCGAGAGACTGTGCAAGACGAACAAGAAAGAAAAAAGATTCCTCTCTTTTTCATCACTCAATTCGGGATCCATCATCTCCCCAAAATCATCCAGAGACATCAAGCCTTCGTTGAAAAGTATCAGAAAGAGGATGATGGTGATGGTGATGATGATGATGCGATATGGTCTCCAGTCGCTTAAGGAAGGGGAAACGTTCTCCGCTTTCCCTATTCCATAGACTGGAGAGTTGAATCAAGAGACCAAAAAAATGGGTTTTGGAAGGAATGAGTGCATTTCAAAATGCATTCGATTCCTTCCGAGACCCATTTTTTGGGCCACTCTCTCCTCCAATCTTGGGAGAGAGAGAAAAGAAATTTATCATCTCCTGTCCACCCAAAAAGAAACGATGTATTTTTGTTTTTCTGGATGCGGCCGAATTTGTAGATGAATCGTCCAGAAACCGGCCCTCAAGCCCATTTTCAGACTATTTCTATACATATTCGGTCATCAAGATGGTCCGGGGACGACTTTGTTTGGACATCATCTCTATATAGATGGTGAAATTTGTATAGCCATTTCTAAAGAATCTCAGAGAAAACTAAAAGCGAGATTGCACAAAAAGAAATAGTCTCCAGTGAACACAATTCCAACGACAGTGGATAGGAAAAGTGAAGAGTTGAAAGTGAAAGTCGAAAAACGAAATGGGATCGGCTAGGAAAAATTTTTCAGAGCTCAGAAAAAAATTCTGAGATGTAAAAAAAAAAAAAAAAAAAAAAAAAAAAAACTTTTTGTTACTTTTTATCATGTCTTCTAGACATGATAAAAATTAACTCCCCCCCCCTTTTGTCTGGGAATGTTGTCTCCCAATTTCTAAAAATAGACCATGACTCATCCTTTTAAATTCCAAGAAAAGATTGGGTTCTGGTCTATTTTTAGAAACGGTGAGACAACATACCCAGACAAAAGGGGGATGAGTTAATTTTTATCATGCCTAGAAGACATGATAAAAATTAACAAAAAGTATTTATAATATATATTATATAATATATATTATATAATATATATATTATATATTTTTTCTTTTTTTTTCTGACTCAGAATTTTTTCTCGGCTCTCAGAAAATTTTCCCAGGCGATCCCATTTTGCTTTTTGACTTTCACTTTCAATTCTTCTCTTTTCTATAAAAGTATTCCACGTTTTTGTTCAGAATAATACGGGCTGTTGAAAAGGCAATATGTCTGGTCATCAAGATGGTCCGGGGACGACTTTGTTTGGACTCCGCCTCCCCTCCAAGCCCATTTTAAGTATATTTCTATACAAATTCGGTACAAAATTGTCCGGGGACGACTTTGTCCGGAGACGACTCTATCCGAGGACGACTCTGTTTGGACTCAACCATGACGTCATTTTAATATAGTGGAATGTGTATAGAAATAGTCGGAAAAAGGACTCGAACGCCCGTTTTCAGTATATTCCAATACAAAATTGATTGTCCACAACATAAAAAAAGACATCATTTTTTTCTTGGATGGAGCTCCATTTGTATTAGAATATACTGAAAACCGACTCGAACGCCCGTTTTCAGTATATTCCAATACAAAATTGGCTGCCCACAACATAAAAAAAGACATCATTATTTTCTTGGATGGAGCTCCATTTGTATTGGAATATGCTGAAAACCAACGTGAACGCCCGTTTTCAGTATATTCCAATACAAATTTGGCTGTCCCCAAAATAAAAAAAAGACATCATTTTTTTCTTGGATGGAGCTCCATTTGTATTGAAATATACTGAAAACCAACGTGAACGCCCGTTTTCAGTATATTCCAATACAAAATTGGCTGTGCACAAAATAAAAAAAAGACATCTTTTTTTTTCTTGGATCGAGCTCCATTTGTATTGAAATATACTGAAAACCAACGTTAACGCCCGTTTTCAGTATATTCCAATACAAAATTGGCTGTCCACAAAATAAAAAAAAGACATCATTTTTTTCTTGGATGGAGCTCCATTTGTATTGGAATATACTGAAAACCAACGTGAACGCCCGTTTTCAGTATATTCCAATATAAAATTGGCAGTCCACAAAATAAAAAAAAGACATCATTTTTTTCTTGGATCGAGCTCCACTTGTATTGAAATATACTGAAAACCGACTCGAACGCCCGTTTTCAGTATATTCCAATACAAAATTGGCTGCCCACAACATAAAAAAAGACATCATTATTTTCTTGGATGGAGCTCCATTTGTATTGGAATATGCTGAAAACCAACGTGAACGCCCGTTTTCAGTATATTCCAATACAAATTTGGCTGTCCCCAAAATAAAAAAAAGACATCATTTTTTTCTTGGATGGAGCTCCATTTGTATTGAAATATACTGAAAACCAACGTGAACGCCCGTTTTCAGTATATTCCAATACAAAATTGGCTGTGCACAAAATAAAAAAAAGACATCTTTTTTTTTCTTGGATCGAGCTCCATTTGTATTGAAATATACTGAAAACCAACGTTAACGCCCGTTTTCAGTATATTCCAATACAAAATTGGCTGTCCACAAAATAAAAAAAAGACATCATTTTTTTCTTGGATGGAGCTCCATTTGTATTGGAATATACTGAAAACCAACGTGAACGCCCGTTTTCAGTACATTCCAATACAAAATTGGCTGTCCACAAAATAAAAAAAAGACATTTTTTTCTTGGATGGAGCTCCATTTGTATTGGAATATACTGAAAACCAACGTGAACGCCCGTTTCCAGTATATTCCAATACAAAATTGGCTGTCCACAAAATAAAAAAAAGACATCATTTTTTTCTTGGATGGAGCTCCATTTGTATTGGAATATACTGAAAACCAACGTGAACGCCCGTTTTCAGTATATTCCAATACAAAATTGGCTGTCCACAAAATAAAAAAAAGACATCATTTTTTCTTGGATGGAGCTCCATTTGTATTGGAATATACTGAAAACCAACGTGAACGCCCGTTTTCAGTATATTCCAATACAAAATTGGCAGTCCACAAAATAAAAAAAGACATCATTTTTTTCTTGGATCGAGCTCCACTTGTATTGGAATATACTGAAAACCGACTCAAACACCCGTTTTCAGTATATTCCAATACAAAATTGGCAGTCCACAAAATAAAAAAAAGACATCATTTTTTTCTTGGATCGAGCTCCACTTGTATTGGAATATACTGAAAACCGACTCAAACACCCGTTTTCAGTATATTCCAATACAAAATTGGCAGTCCACAAAATAAAAAAAAGACATCATTTTTTTCTTGGATCGAGCTCTATTTGTATTGGAATATACTGAAAACCGACTCAAACACCCGTTTTCAGTATATTCCAATACAAAATTGGCAGTCCACAAAATAATAAAAAGACATCATTTTTTTCTTGGATCGAGCTCTATTTGTATTGGAATATACTGAAAACCGACTCAAACACCCGTTTTCAGTATATTCCAATACAAATTGGCAGTCCACAAAATAAAAAAAAAGACATCATTTCTTTCTTGGATCGAGCTTTCTTGGATCGAGATTTGTATTGAAATATACTGAAAACCGACTCAAACACCCGTTTTCAGTATATTCCAATACAAATTGGCAGTCCACAAAATAAAAAAAAAGACATCATTTCTTTCTTGGATCGAGCTATATTTGTATTGAAATATACTGAAAACCGACTCAAACACCCGTTTTCAGTATATTCCAATACAAATTGGCAGTCCACAAAATGAAAAAAAGACATCATTTCTTTCTTGGATCGAGCTCCATTCGTATAGAAATAGCCTAGAAATCAGTTCGAACGCCCGTTTTCAGTATATTGTAATACAAATGAAATGACATGAAAAATGCAAAAAGAGGAAAAGTAGCCTACCTTGACGGAAATTCTATTCCAAAAGAGGAAACCTTGTATCCAGGTGGGCCCACAGCACGGCCGGAACTCAAGCGAAACTCGATAGGTTGAAATCGATCCATTAAATAACATTCTTAACAAACAATAAAGTTTTATTCACATCGAGTCGGCTGGGAAAAGTTTCTGAAAAATAAATTACCCCCCTTTTTAGTCTGAAAATTTGAAAATTGATGTTATCAATTTTTGGAAAATTGAAGACATCAATTTTCAGACTAAAAGGGGGGTATTTTTTTTTTTTTTTTTTTTTTTTTTTTTTTTTTTTTTTTTTTCAGCCAGAGAAATTTTTCTCCGGCTCTCAGAAATTTTTCCGCACTCGACTGGATGAATAAAACATCCCCGTTTCTTTAAGAATGGGATCACTGTTAACTATTTCAGCATTCGACGTTTCGCCTCCAATAATAACTGCCGGGTGTTCAAGAATGCAGATGCACCTACTAGATTTTCTACAGAGAAGCTTGACTGGATGGAGAGAGTGGATGACTTTTTCCAAGATTCTCGACTTTGGACCGTCAAGAGGTAATGGATCTTTTTGTTTTTTCTTTCTTTTAAGAAAATTTATGGATAGATTCATTTCTTTTTGAATGGACCTAGAAAAATAGGACAAAGTTCTTTTCCAAGATTGGATGAGAGAGGGACCCAAAAAAAATGGGTCTCGGAAGGAATCGAATGCATTTGCACTCATTCCTTCCAAGACCCATTTTTTTGGTCTCCTGATTCGTCTCTCTCTCTTCTCAGTCCATTTCCATAAATATAGGGAAAGCGGAGAACCTTTCCCTACTTATTTCTAAAAATCTTTTCTTTATTCTTTTTCTCCTGAGTTTATGTATATATCAATTCAAATACTTTTGAGAACGGTCATCCCAATTCTCTGTCGTCTTTTCGGTTTCATCGTCCCAACACTCAGTGTACATAGTCTCAGTCGATTTTGGAGCATGGGTCGTCCGTTCATTGTCCCAACATTCAGTGGACATAGTCTTAGTGGATTTTGGATCATGAGTCGTCCGTTCATTGTCCCAACACTCAGTGGATTTTGTCTTTGGATCCTCTGAAGATATTTTGGGGGTCTCATGAGATTCTTTGGAAGGTTCGTCCCAACAGGCTGCTGGATCGTAATGGGGAATATTTTCAGGTATGTCTCCCCAACCCTCCGTCTTCCTCGAGTTATTGGAGGAAGTTGACGACAAAGAAGAAGAAGAAGTAGAAGAGCCCATCAAGTTTAAAGGCGTATGCTCATCCGGATGTTCCATCACTTGGAAACAGGACAGATTATCCCATTTCTGGATGAGGTTATCGTACGCTTTTGGGGACGGATCCTTCTCTAACTGATCGTAGGCCTTATCAAAATCTTGCAGAGGATTGTCTGCTTCCTCCTGAATCCTCTCCTCTTTTACCGTTCCGTCTGGATAGACGTGATTGATATGAAAATCTCCTTCCGTAATATGCCATCGATAGTTGCGCACTTTGTTTTCGGCACAATGGAAATATTTCATCCTTTGATGATGTCGGGCACATTTTTCCCGATACTTCCAAATGATTCCATCTGGCACATAAATTTCCGTCACGGGTTTTTGAAAATCCAAGGCTTTAGCAAAGAATTTAGCTTTCTGACATCCCACCACATAAATCGTGGAGAAGCTGTGAGTGAGCGATTGGAGAATGCGTCCTAAATGGTTGTAGGGAATATGACCCTCGTTCCAACGAAGTCCGTGCCGGTTTCTCGTCAGCCAGGCATTCGTCTTTTGGTTTTTTTCATTCAGTTGGTGGAAGGGGTGAGGAGGAGCAAACGTCAACGATCCCACGGTCAAAAAATCTTTTGTCGCATAGCCCAATTCTTTTAAAACGTAGGTAAATTCACCCTTCTTGTGGTTGTAGGACTGGAAACCCTCTAGATCGAGCACGATAAAGTTTTCTGAACACGCCATGGCGATGAATACGGTGATGTCTTCCACAAACAGGAGCAAAAAAAAGAATCGAAAAGGTATATATGTATAACAGGGAAGATCTAGAAAGGGAAAAAAAACAATAAAACGTTTTAGAGTCGTCGTCTTGAAAGAGACATTTTTCTTTTCAAAGGGTTAAGAAGAGAGTTCTTTTTAAATGAAGTTATGATTATTATGATTATTAAAATAAGAAACAAAGAATCAAATCGAGTTTATAGATAACCATATTCATAGGATCAAAGGGACTTACCAGCTCAGTTCACGTCTTCTTCTGTTCTCTGAAGAAATCTCGTGGAGGACACACACTTTTATACTCGCGCGACATCTGTCGGGATCGCGACCCCATCTAAATCAGGGTCATTCCATCCTCTTAAAAGGATCGGAATGAAAGAAACACTTTGATAAAAAATATATTTATGAAAAGATATCTGAGGGTCGTGAGAATATTTTCTCTCCCCACCCCCCGCCTATTTCAAAAAATAAAAAAAAATAAAAAGTCTTTCTTGGATCGCGTCAAGATTACAAAACAACTCACAGGACTTGTTTATCTCGATCTCGTCAGGGTCACCGTTTCACATAAGAAGATGGATGGACCCTGAACTTTAGACATGATAAAAATTAACTCTACCCGCCTTTTTTCTGGGAATAGGGTCTCACCGTTTCTAAAAATAGACCAGATCCCATTCTTGGAATTCTATTCTTTAGGAAAGGAGGAGTGATGGTCTATTTTTAGAAAGTGTGAGACAACATTCCCAGACAAAAAAGGGGTAGAGTTAATTTTTATCATGTCTAAGACATGATAAAAATTAACAAAATTTTTTTTTTTTTTTAAGGCTGAAAAATTTTTCTGAGAGAGCTGAGAAAGATTTTTCCTCCCAATCTTTTTCGACGATGAAAAGGGAAAAACTACTGATCCGATCTCCCTACGCTTTAGGGAAAAAAAACAAAAAAATACTTATGAAATATTCATGTGTTGAAATTGACTATTCAAATAAGTGACATTTTGTTTCTCATTGGAACTGTTCAACGGCGAGTCCATTCGTCTCATTCTTTGGGGTAGAGGATGAAAGTACAGCGGTTTGTTGAAATCGATGATAGTTTCCTCTTTAGTCGGCGGAACTGTAAATCTATCCCGTCTTTACTCTTCTAATCTCTTTGAAAGTCTTTCCACTTGCTCTGCTAAGGTTTCCTCGGTACTCATGGTCTCTCTTAGTTTAGGGAAGTCTTGACGTATTGGCTAGAGAACAGAGGGTCTTTTTCTCTCTATACATATATCATGTGGGAGCGTGTGATTTATAAATCCTTGTGAAATCTTTCTACGTCTTGTGTAACTTGGAAGATTCGTCTTGTGTAACTTGGAAAATTCTTCTTCTTCTCGTCGATTGGGCTGGAGTTATGGAAAAGAAATGGGATTGGAAAGAAATCAACATATTACAAAAAAAAGAACTTTTTTTTTCTATTTTTTTTCTCTAGGGATTTACATACCATTTCATTCATGAACATTCAATGGTTCTCTCCAAGACCAAATTTTAGAAGAGGATCACAAAGAGTACACTTGAGGATCCTCTTTCAGGTCTAGGTGAGATAAGGGTTGAGACCAATATTCTTGGGTCTCTAAAGCATCCCAACTTAGACATTTATTATTATTATTAGAAAGTTCATCCTCCTCCTCCTCCTCCTCCTCCTCCTCCTCCTCCTCCTCATCGTCGCACGAGTTCTCCTGGGGAGATTCTTCCGCCTCCTCTTCGTCTTCGACAGCTTTGCTCTCGGAGGGGTAACAATGTAATTTCCGGAAAACGTAACTACCCTCCATCAAATGGTATCGAAAATTTCTCACCTTGTTCTCGGCACAATGAATCATCTTTTGGAAATATTGGTGTCGCGTGCATTTCGACTTGTTCCGCCACTCGGTTTTCCCTGGGATGTAAAACTCATAAACGGATCGCTGGCAGAGCTTGCTGAAAAATTCGGCTTTATCGTATCCATTGACGTAGATCACCTCCACATTTTCGGTCAGCATTTTCAGGATTGTAGGAAGATGCTCGTAGGAAAGACGACCCTCGATCCATTGCAGGCCGTGTCGATTATTTGTAGTCTGGTTGACCACAGCTTGATTGCGGGACGATAAGTCATCGTAATGGACAGGAGGGAGAAAAATCATGGATCCGCATAAGGTTAAATCGCAAGTGATGTAGCCCAGTTCTTTCAAGATGAAACATATATCTCCCGTCTTTGGATCATAAGAGTGAAAGTATTCCATGTCCAGAACAATGTAGGAATCTTTGAGAGGTTTGGTACTCAAAATGTCCATCTTCTTCAATTGAGGAAAAAAAGAAAACAAAATTCTCTCTCTCTCTCGCTGTGTGTCCTGAAGGAAAAACTGGATAGCGTTCTCTCGCCGTCTCCTCTTTTATATATATAGAGAGAGAAGGTTGCACGTGACAGGTCGTATGAATTCTGGGAAAGGTCACATTCGTATATATATTTGTTTTTTGAATAATATCGTGCGTATCTCAATACACATCCATCATCATAATAATAAAGGTCACCTTGGAAAGAAAAAGAAATAAAAAACATGGAACTCGTGCTCGACTTTGAAGGTTTCTACGATTCTCAAGGAGCCTTTATTGTGAAAGAATTGGCTTACGTCACATTGGACGGTACTTCTCGAGGGGTATTTGTTTTTAAACCCCCGTTTCCATGGCAAATGCTCACCGAGAAAGAAAAACGAACCGCTGTGTGGGCAAGTGATTATTATCACGGCTTGTCGTGGTACGAAGGAGAAATTCCGTACAGTTATTTTCCATGGGTGTTAACGATGTTGACGGAACCTTTTTCCATGATTTGGGTGCGAGGAGAAATGAAACGGCGGTTTTTAGAGAAATGGTTGCAAAGATCCATTTATTACATTTCGGGATCGACGCAAGAGATTCTCAAATACAATGGGATCGAACACATGAATTGTCCTAACCATACAAAAGGTTTTTTCCATTGCGCTCTACAAAAAGCAGTTCGGTATCATTATTATTTAAAGACACAGAGAAGAAATTCGCAAGGTCGATCCTGCACAATTCAATCTTGACAGAACTCATTAAAAAAAAATACATATATCACGTTACTTCTTCAACAGCATAGATGGTTCTGAAGCGAAACTTGGAATTTTGAAATAATAGATCAGAGAGAAATCATTCTTAAAAAAAATGGTAGTCTCCAATCGGCTGGGAGAAAAAAAATTTCTCAGAGCTGAAAAAAAAAAAACTTTTGGTTAATTTTTATCATGTCTTTAGACATGATAAAAATTAATGACCCTCCCTTTTTGTCTGGGAAGGATGTCTCACCCTTTCTAAAAATAGACCATGACTCATCCTTTCTCTAATGGCAATCATTCCATGAATGAATCACGATTTGTTTTTCAAAAGAGTGAGACAACATTCCCAGACGAAAAGGGAAGGGGGTCGTTAATTTTTATCATGTCTAAGACATGATAAAAATTAACAAAAAGTTTTTTTTTTTTTTTTTGGAGTTGTAGAATTTTTCTCAGCTCTGAAAATTTTTTTCCAGCCGACTCAAGACTTTACCATTTATATTTACGAATAGTCTTTGGATTATTTATTTATTTTCTTTTAAAAGAAAAATTCTGAGCTAGACCTATCTATTGGCTTAACATTCTGGTCATAGAAACAGTCTAGAATCTCATTTTATTTTTCGAGGCTAATGCACGGGTTCTCCAATCAAAAGGGTTACTATAAAGGGATTGGTTTGAATGCATTTATCTGCAAATGTTGTAGGATTCTGTTGTTGAGAAGGGGGTATATTATTATTATTATTATTATTATTATTGTGGCAGATTCGTTTTCTACATGGAAGTCTAATCTCCTCCGAAGACCTTTTCTGGGGATCGTTGATAGATGGTTTTTCAATAGGAATCGTTTCCCTCGGATCCTCAAGAGATAGAGGTGGGTCCTGTCTTGAGACATGAAGCGGTCTCTCCTCCTCCTCCTCCTCGAGAAGTCTTGAGAAAGGGAGAGGATTTTCGGTTCCCTTATTCTCGAGGGGTCTTGACAAATTGAGAGGTCCCTCCTCTTCGAAAGAGAGAGAAGATTTGGTTCCCTTATCCTCGAGGGGTTTTGACAAATCGAGAGGTCCTCATTTTCGAGGGGTCTTGATAAATGGAGAGGTTTTTCATCTTCGAGGGGTCTTGAGAAAGGGAGAGGTTTTTCATCTTCGAGGAGGTTTAACAATGGGAGAGATCTCTCCTTCTCGAGGGGTCTCTCTTCCTCAAGGGGTTTTGAGGAAGGGAGAGGTTTTTCATCCTCGACGGGTTTTGACAAACGGAGAGGAATCTGAACAGGCTTCTCTTCATCCCCATCATTATCGAGGAGGATGAGGATAGGCTTTTGGAAAGGTTTTTTCTTTTTCTTCTGAACAGGCTCCTCTTGATGCTCGGGGAGTGGGATGGGGTAGTTGTTCCACGATTCTATTTTTTCTTGCTCGAGGATTTTTTCAAAAGTCGTGGCCTCTCTATGATGAGACGAACGAGGAGAGTCCTCGAGAAGAATATAATAGGTATTCTTCCCAGTCTTCTCGATCGAGAGAGGTTCGTGCAAACATTTGTGCAACCATTCACTAAAATGAACGAGAATCCCTTTTGTCTTCTCAAGACGATCCATAATCCTATTCATTTGCGAGACGGTTAGAAAGTGGGACGTGTAAAAATATTTGGCTCGTTTCATTAACAAAATTTGTGCATCCAAAGTTGGAATGTCACGAGCCATCAACACGTTTTCGTCGGACAAAAATTCGTCCCGCATCTTTTGATAACTCCCCACGGTATAATAACCCGCACATTTTGAAAAATCGGAGGCTTTCAGGTAAACGACTCCTTGGATGATATAAAAGGAAAGATCAACATATTTATATTTGAAAGGAATACGCGTAGTGAGCTGGGGATGCCTCCTCATGATCCACTTGGACAAAAATACGACTTTGGGGCTCTCCCCTTTTATTTATAGAGAGAAAGAGAGTGTGACCTTCCCTTCCCTCCTCCTCCTCTCTCTCTGCTTCCTCTATCTCTTTACGTCCTTGGATTGGAAATGTTGACTTTGAAAAAAAAAGAAGGTCATGGTTGGATAATTTTTTGTTTATTAAATTATTACTTTCACTTCCTCATTCCCACACACATTCATGTTTTTAAGAAAAGAAAAAGAGGTCATGGAGATAAGATTTCTTGGAAAGAAGAGACAGAGAAACAAAAAAAACAAATAAAACGGACGTCATAGAGCCTCTATGTGTGTCTGTGTGTGTCTATATAGATATATAAAAAGACGAGAGTACTGGGCGAGATCATTTCTTTTCCATTGGGAGCCATGGAAAAGACTCCCAATGGAAAGACGCTAAAGCAAATCGCCACCTTGAAAATTTTTTTGGCGTGTCATTGTGCGACATTTATTCCGCATTTACCACCTCATCAAGCGATCGTTTCTTTCAACCAAGATGTCGAATCCTCCAACCTGCTCGTTCAGAATATATACAGAAATTTATTCGAATCGCAACAAACGAAAGAGGAATCTCCCTTCTCTTGGAATCGGATGGATCGAGCTTTGAGACGGCCCATTCAAACAGACCGGCGATATACAGATCCGCGCACGAGTTTTCGGTGGAAGAATATTTTTCTCACGAAACGATATTTTACGTTTGGAGTGAGAACGACGGCTGAGGACGAAGTTCATATTGTTCAAACCACAGCCGCTCCTCTCGCCTATTACGAATCATCGTCCCCCAATCTGAAGGAAAGAAGTTTTAAAGTCAGCGACAGGATGAAATATAAGAAATATATTGTAAGACCTTTCCAAAACTATGTCGTTCCCCCGAAAACGCAATATCTCATCGTCACAACCCAGAAGAGTCTCTTTCTCGTCGATCGGTGCTCGTACTCGCTTTGGAAACAATTGAAAGAGGAGATTTCTTTCCAATCGCCGATGATGTTTCAAGAAAAAGAAGAAGAAAACCCTCCGCCACCTTTACCCATCCCTTCCTTAGATGATAAGAGGAGCTGGACCAAACCGTTATTTCCCGAAACAAAATCGACCCGGCAACGGAATGAAATTGAAGTCATCACAATTGAAGATGAGGAGGAAGAAAAAAAATTACCTCTTAAAAAACGGTCGACTTACCGGAACCTACCTGGCCTTGCAAGATCCGCTTCAGAATCCGGAAGCTTCTTCTTCTTCTTCCCCGACTTGTTCAAACAGGCAATCTCTTTTGGACTCCTCACAGACAGAACCTCTTCCAGTATCCTCTTCTTCTTCTTCTTCTTCTTCTTCTCCAACCTGTCCCGACATCGTAGAGGTAGAATGTCAGACGGGTCCACAAGCTTCAAAAAGTCCCGACATCGTAGAGGTAGAATGTCAGCCGGGTCCACAAGTTCCAACAGGTCCAGAAATCATGGAGGCAGAATCACAGCCGGGTTCACAAGTTTCAACGGGTCCAGAAATCATGGAGGTAGAATTTCAGCCGGGTAAACAAGTTCCAACGGGTCCAGAAATCATGGAGGTAGAATCGCAGCCGGGTCCAGACATCCTAGATCCCTCCACTCATCCCAAAGAGACTCCAAGTGTTTCAAGACAGCCTTGTGAGGATCCAGCCCTTCCCGTATGGAATGATTATATGGACTTACAAAATTTGGTGCAACAGGAAGGAGAAGAAAATAATCATACGGATGGGTGGGTCAAAGACTGTTAAGATCATTTAACCTCGAATGAAATTGAACTGTTATGGAATTGCATTTCTGAAATCACATCGGAAATGGGATAAAAACCAAAACAAAAAAAAAATTTTTTTAATAACAAATGGGAGGAGGGTCATGATGTCAATTTAAAAAAATATTATATAGAGTCCAATCTTGGTGGTTCACTTCAGTTTTCCAGCATGAGGTGATCCACGTTTCCCGAAATATGGATCCCATTCCAAGAGAGATTGTGTAGAGCCTTCACTTCAGTTCTCTTTTTTTTTTTTTTTTTTTTTTTTTCTACCAAGAGGAGAGGGTCCCCAAAGGGCTACCCATGTCCAAAGAGAGAAAGTGTAGAGCGTTCATTTCAGTTTTTTTTCCAAGTTTAGGGGAGGGAGGTCTCAAAATGACACCCCCCCATTTTCAAAGAGAGATAGTGTAGAGCGTTCATTTCTGTTTTTTTCCAAAGTTAGGGAGTTTTCAAATGGCTACCCATTTCAGAGAAAGAGAGAGAGAGAAGGTGTAGAGCGTTCATTTCAGTTTCCCAACATTAGAAGGTCCCAAAATACCTTCTGAATTCAAAGAGAGATCGTGTAGAGCGTTCATTTCCAATTCTCCAAGATCAAAAGAAGAGGGTCCGCTTTTCCCAAAAGGGCTTTCCGTATTCAGAGACAGCGAAATGCAGACTTCAGTTTTTCTCCCTCCCCAAGAATAGAGGGTCCCAAAATGGCTTCCCATTTCAAAGAGAGAGGGAGAGGCGTTCATTTCCATTCTCCAAGATAGGGTCGTCTGCTTTTTCCCAAAATGGCTTCCCAATTCAAAGAGAGAGAGAGAGTAAAAGGGTGTGTAGAGCGGTCATGTTCATTCTCCAAGATAGGGTCGTCAGCTTTTTCTCAAAATGGCATCTCCCCATTCAAAAAGAGATCGTAACCAATTTTTTCCAGTTTTTTCCAAGATGGGGGGGAGAAGAAAACCTAGGATGGAATAACACGACACACAGAGAGAAAGAGAAAAAAAAACGCCATCTTGTCATTTTCTGATAGGGTACCGGTGTTCGAATACTTTTGTGACCGACTGTACATGGGATGTATGAGGCCCACGACATAACGAAAGAAGTTGCGTCTCAAGGTATCTTCCAGATGGACTAGTGAAACCGCCAGGCTCAAATTTTTTTATTCTCGATGCCGAGCCTGTCAGAGTAGAAATCTTTGCCAACTCAATAAACGGCTGACGGGAGGCGTATTTTTACTTCCTCCATAGGAAACGCAACCTGCGACTAAATTTGGCGATTTATCGGGTCTTGGCGAAATTGTGACACCAAGCGCAAGCGCAAAAGGAAATAACGCTGTCGGTTTGTGTTTCAAATTTGTAATGGCCGCGAGTATCTCAAACGAAGTGTAAAATGAACTTTATAAAATTTTGTTTGATGATTATTCCTACGAAGTAATGTCTTCCATGTGTGTCAACATGCAAGACTAAATAAGAAATAGGCTAGTTTCAGAAATAAAGAATGTTTAACTGCTTTGCATGTCATAATTTAAAAAAATAATAAGCATACAAGATGTCGTGATGAGTACGTAAAAAAGAATCTGTGCACTTCGATTAAAGTTTCATTTCAGCATACACATCGATGTGATGTTGCTGAAGCCTGGAATTGCTTGCGCCCAATTGATTCGGTGAAAGAAGTGTTCATCAACTACTTTCGTGGCTGTCTACAAGATTGCTGTAATAGTCATTCCTCCCAAATGGCGAAGTGGGTCAGCTAGTAAAAATCCTTTATTGCTGTACTGATGATGTAGAGCTGCCGCATATTTACAGCTGGCGATCTCATGTAAAAATTTCATAAATTAATGTATTAATTAAGATTTTCAGTTGTTTAAAATCCTTGAAATTACTTTAGTTATGAATCGGATGAACATATATGCATAATTTACCAACATTGAATTGCGAGTTTCTCTGAATAAAATTACCTGTAATTATTTGCCAGGGAGACAATTGAAGGAGCAAGATATCAAGAGTAAGACATGATTTCTAGACGACATGCATTTGGACAACGAAGACGAATCAGCCACTCAGCTCACTACCACCCCAAAAGACCAACCAAACAAAAGTGACACCATTCCCGCAAATAGAAAACCAAACTCCAGCCCCAAAACAAGCAGAATTGATAAAGTGCCAATTATTGTCGTAGATGTCGTACCAAAAGCGGATGAATTCTTAAAAAACTTAAACAAGCAAACCGGAAAAGAGATAACTGGCACCTTAAAAGGACGCCGCCTTGAAATACAGCCCGCAGACTCTGACTCACATCGATTCATTCGCAAAATAGTCGAAGAAACTAAGCTTAAAGCCCACACCTACTTATTGCCCGAAGTTAAAGTTTTAAAAGTCATAATAAGAGGCTTACCCATCACCACAGATCCCCAAACCATCACTCAAGAACTTCTTGACAAAGGATTTAAGGTTAACTTCATTACACTATTAAGAAACAGAAAAGAAAATAAACCAATGCCGCTTTTCTTAGTACATATACCAAAATCAGAAGAAAATAAGGAAGTATTCAAAATCAAACGCATAGGTTATATGAACGTAACAATAGAATAATTACGCAAGAAACCTGGCCCTCCACAATGCTATAGATGCCAGGGATTTTTTCACAGTTCCCTGCTCTGCACCAGAGACTGGGTATGCGTCCGTTGCGGAGGCAATCACAAACCTATAGAATGCACCCGTAGTCGCGACCAGCCAGCCATATGTTATCACTGCAAAGGTCCTCACCCAGCCAACTTTTCAAATTGCCCAGCCAGACCAAAAAACAAACAAGTTCAGTTCCAACCCAGTCCTCCACCAGCAACCAATCCCTGGATTAACAAAAGACAAGACTTTCCTCCGCTGACATCAAACAGTAACGAAAATATCACTCAAACCTCCATTCAAAACGAAATTCTAACAGAAGAAACTACCAGCACCGCAGAATCCTCCCTGTCAGACCTCTTTGACTTCTCTTCGCTAAAAACAATCTGGACAATAGTGATACAAGGACTCAAAAACATCAAAACCAAGAAATCACCTCTTGATAAAATAATCGCAGTAGTCGATATCATTGAAAAAATAGGAAATCATCTTTAGTGCTAATAAATTCAAGAACAGATGCAACATAAAAATCCTCTCTTGGAACGCTAACGGTCTTCACCATAAAAAAGATGAATTATCCAACCTCATTATTGAAATTGAACCTGACGTAATACTCATACAAGAGACTCACCTTAAACCAGCATTCAAAGTACTTTATGCTAATTATAACACCTACCGTACGGATCGTGAGACAGGAAGAGGCGGTGGCATCATCACATTTGTTAAAAGGAGCATAAAACATGCTCAAATTCCTAATCCCAGTACCACTTTCGAAAGTAACACAATAGAAATTGTAATAGTATCAGGTTCAATGTTCCGTCTTACCTTCTTTGGGAACATGCAAGGACCTGACTCGGAACAGTGATCTTACTAAAGCTATGTTCAATAACTGTGGGAAGTAGACAAGATACACAGGAAGGGTATACAAAACCCTTTATTTTTCACTCTTTACAATAAATTCCGTACTTCGGAATACAGAGACCAACTACTTGTGGTCTGCACGTAAGAATATAAAAATATAACTAAACTCTAACTTAAATTTGGAATAATAAACGTGGAAGATTGGCCGTATATTAACAGGAAGCCGTATGTAGTACAGAGAACTGTTAACACTACAATACGTTTAAAAATTATCACGAGGATTAAACCTCTGGCCTGGAAGGCAACCAGCAACTGAGTAAAACTTCTAAGGTAAGCGGCCTGCTTCGACTAACTCCTTCCTCTCTCTCGCTTGGCAAAAAGCCACATTTTAAGTACTTGGCGTCGCCAGACAAACTTTGCATAAATAAGTTAACGCTTTTAATTCTGGCCGGAAGTAGAAAATAAGAAGTGATAGTAAAGATTTAAAATAAAATAAACGTTAGTAAAACTTAAGATCCTTACATACTTCCCGCCAGAGTTAATTAGTTTGAAACTGAGGTCTAAAACGACCTTGTTGAAAACTTTTAGCTCTAGAATCTAACGCGAGGCCAATCTTTTACAAACATTTCTCACTAGAAACTAGAAATTAAAAAAAAAAAATTTGTTTTTACAATAGCAGCTCCATGGACACCCAATTTTTCATCTGTACTGCATCTAAACAGGAGCTTTTATTCAAATCTGGTTCCTTCCAGAGATCTGGAAGGAAAACTAGTTTAATGAAATGTTACACAATCAAATGGCAAGTAACATGCATATTTATATTTCTCTTAACATTCTTATTTCATTCATGACTATTTTAATTATCTCTCCCCGTGCTCTCTGACATATGTTGTAAAAGAACACCAAACACGAATGTGTTTATGTATACGTGTTCAACACTGCCTCCTACAATCAAAACACTAACGTGTTAAAATTCAATATCACAAGACCTCGTAACACACCCTATCTTCAACTCTAAACCCTGAGGTATTATTTTGAAAGTGGCTAACTCTGAAGTGTAGCGTCAGAGAGCCTAACTACATTCATTCAACCTTTAACACATATTCACCATAATTTGGTCTTTTTACAGTCACACGAATAAGTTTAAAATTTGTGGCATTACTTTCACTTTTACCATATCACAGTATTTCTTAACATTTAAAATAACAGTTCACATTGTATATAAGAACATATTAACATGCCGTTAATTTTACGCATTTTAAAACATACATTAGTAGTACATTGTTAACTTCTATTCTTTTCAAAGCAAGTGCCAATTCTTCTACATTGAAATACTACATTTCAAAAAGTCTTTCAGACTAAAACTTCTTTCTTGCCAGAATGTTTTTAAATAAAATTTATACAATAACTTTTACAATATTTAAGTATTTACACATTCCTATTATACATCAACTTTAGTTTTACGCGCGAGTAATTGAAAAACATAATACCAAAATCGGTAACAACTCATTTCTCGCCTTTTTGGCGATAAAGGTAGACCTCACATGAGGTAAAACTTCTTGAAACCTGCCACTTGTAGTAAGAATGAAAGATTAACTTAAGTTTGCAAAGTAACATAAAATTTTACTTATCTTTGTGATATTCGGACATTCTTTTCTGAGCCCAGTCCTGGAAGGTAGCGCAGATTCTGGTTTGATTTATCCTCCTTCTTGTGCGGGCTCGCCTTTCAGTTCCTTCCTCTAGAAGCTTTCTTTTTCCTCCAGTTCGGTCACCCTTGAATACCTTCTTTTTCGCCTCTGCCTGTGGTCTTGGCCGTTTGATGGCAGCTGGTCTTGGCGGAACCGGGATACTTCTCGCTCGTTCCTGCTTGGACCTCGTTGCTGGCCGTTCAAATTTTTCTTGTATCTTTTCCTCCGCCGCTGATGGCCCTTCCGCAGTTCGGCGACATTTGCTGCGGAGAGTCCTGTCCGATAAGTCGATCTTCCGTTTCGAAGCCGGGTTATACCCAAGCAGCACGTCTCCAAAAATATACGTATAATTTTGGTGAAATAAGGGTATGGTATTTTTTGCACGTTACTTTTACGAAATTTATACGAATGAAAAAGGCTGAAGTTACTGTTAACTCTTGATCGTTATTTTCCACACGTTATTTTTACGAAAATTATACGAATCCGAATGTACTGATAAAACTACCGCCATGATGGTATATTTTATTCGTCACTTTTACGCATATTATACGAATCCGAATGTTCTGAAAGAAACTACTGCCTTTATGGTATATTTCATTCGTCACTTTTACGGATATTATACGAAGTCTAAAAAGATTGAAAATGAAGTTTATTAATTCAAAATATTTAGTGTATTTCTGGCATTTCACTTTGTTTTCCTTGTCCACGAACATGAAAAAAGGGGCAGTCATATATGAGGCTAAAATAATTCTATAAATTTTAACATGTGAGCTAAATCTTTACGTGCATTTTGGCAAAAAATTATATTTTCTTAATTCAAACATCTTCAAAATAACTTATTTATTTTCTTATATCAAATTTGTTATTTTTATTCATATCAACACTTATATTAATTTACACAATTTAATTTCTTTTATGAAAATCCTATTACCCATTTAACTGGAATAAGCTGTATATTAAATTTGTGTACTTACTGAGTTTGATACAATACTCTCCTTATTTTATTTAGCAAATGTGGGCAATTGAATTGGAATAAGACTAGCAAATCTTTCATGTCGAGGAATATAATAATAAATACAGCAGAAGATGCTCGAAAACGTTTAACTTCTTGAACAATAGTTTAATGTAGACCAAAGGATCATTAATTATAATCAAAGATATACTAATATTTTTATTTAATAATAATAATAATAACTCTACGAAATTGCAAGCTGAATCCTGATATTTTACATATATTTCAGTTCCTTTAATCTTTGTTATAAAAATCATTTGAGGCTAATTTTTTTAAATTTTGTTTAATGTACGGAAAAAATGATATAGCGATTTTAATAATTTTTATATGAGGAAAAATTAATAAATAATGTAAATAAATAATTATATTATATTTTATATTTTTCCTGAAACAGTTAAAGATATTCTTAATATGAAGATCTACAGAATAAGTACAAGGGTCCAGTTAAATGAACTCAAAATTTGCATAGTTAATTTTACGCTATAAAAATTAACCGGATTTACGATTATACACTGAGCATGCGCATATACAGACATTTCTATTTTTCGTAGAAAAATTTAATTATTACCTTAATACAGAGATGCTGTGAATATAAATTTATATAATGCAAAAGTAAGTTTATTTCATATGCTAATTTAGAGGCTTTCTTAATATGTTTAATTATAAAGAAAAAAAAGCGTTGCAATTCTTGTTCACTGACCAATGGCAAAGCAGACACTTTCTACTTCCGGTTGTGGCGGGATATTTGTGAAGTCAGCACTCAGCAATGGCGGTCGAAAAGAATGGTAAAGTCGCAAAGAATACTGTTTGTTCGTGGATTGGCGTTTGTGACAGAATCCATCGAAGTTACTAATTATTTGAAGAAAGTAAGTGAATATTTTATATTTTCAGTGTTTAATACTCGTACCTTTTTCACCTATATAAAATTTTATAAATAGCGTCTGTGTAGGAAATGTGATTTTCCATGTGTTGTTCTTTTGTGTACGTGCCTAATGATTCATTTTCAGGATTTGGTACTGTTAAATTTTGCACTAGTCTGTTTCTTACTGTTTGTGTCACTCCTTTTTGTATGTGTCTCACCTTTTTATAGTTATGTTATTTTTACTCAAACGTTTTAATATTTATCTTAAAAGCATACTGTAATTAAGCAGGAAATAGCTTTTAATGGAAAAAGAAAGGCAATATTAACATGACTAATTGTTCAGAAATCTGTTATGGAAATGTTATCTACCTTATGCCAAAAAATAAAGCATGTAACTTTCATTTATTTATGAAATTCAAAATTTTTTATTTGCTTAGTGTTTTCCCTAAAAATAATTTAATTTCTTATTTTTGAATTTAGTTTTATAAATTTGCTTTAATATATAATCTTTAACTCAAAGATATTGTGCTATTAAAAAAGGAAACTTTATGCCATAGAAACACAGGTACTTTGTTCCAAATCTGTGTTCATTTTTTTTTATATATATACTGAATTTTTATGCACTAGTAATTACTGAAATATATCCTTTCATGAATGCATTTCTTTTTTGTTTGTTTGATTTTGTTGTTTTAAAAGATCTGCCATAGTTAAAGAAAGAAAATAAAGTAAGAATGCTTTACTTTCAGTTTTGAATAAATTTATTACTATTTACTGCAGCTTCAAGTTTCTCTAAACATAATTTTCGAAGTCAAAACTTGATAGTTATGTTGATTATTAGACTTGCATGAAAAAATTTATTGAAAAATTGGTATTTGATCTAAAATACCTTAAATTATTTGAATGATATTTTACAAAATCATGTATTTTGATATAACTAGATAGTTAAAAAAATTTAAATTGTAAATGTGCAGAAATGCTTATATAAAACCAAGAAATTGTTTATATTTTTGTTGCTTTTTCCCTTGTAAATTAATTATCTATATATATTACAGTCTGGGGAGTCAACACCCTGCTGAATTGTAGTAAACGAGACGTCCAATCTACTAGACCATCAAAGATGCAGATTTGGATTTTCTAGTTCATAGTTATTGAAATCGTAATGGTATGTTTGTTTAAATTAGTACTGTTTATGAATGTGATAAAAATAAATTCTGATAAGATAAGAAATGATTTATTTTCTATTAATTATGAACTGTAAATAATGTAACAAATTTTCTTCATAGTATATTTACTAAACTTTTTTTTTTTTTTTTTTTTTTTTATAAAAGGGAGGTAGTCTTATTTATACAATTCTTGCAGAGATACCAAGAAATAAAACATTTCAGGAATTTTCACTCAGTATATCTTGATGTGTAAAATCGTGTTGTTCAATGCCATATTATTTTTTCACAGGAAAGTAACATCTGCATAAATCAAACTTTTTTAAGAATGATTACGGTTTCTAAGCTAACTTAAAATTTTCAGATTTAGAAAATGTATGTTTAATGTAGCATTAGTTTTCCATGGAATAGAAAAGGTTTTCAAAATGTTCAGTTGTTAGAGGGAAATAATATAAATGAGATTGTCCTGATACAGTTTAAGCTGGAAATGAAACTGAATTTTCGGATAGTGAAGATTTCATTTAAGAATTCTGATAAAACTGATTAATGTAATTCCTCTGCATTTAAAAATTCTAATAAAACTTATTAATGTAAATCCTCTGCATTAAGAATTCTAATAAAACTGATTAATGTAAATCCTCTGCATTTAAGAATTCTAATGAAACTGAATAATGTAAATCCTATGATTCATGTAGGTATTCTTCTGTTATCAGGAGATTCAGAAATGTGTGTTTATATGCATGCATTTTTAAATGTAGGTGCTCGTGTGTGCATGTGTATATTCTTTATGTATGTATGTGTATATGCGCATACATGCATATACACATGCTTACATATCTACAGTGGAACCCCGAGATACGAGTTTAATTCGTTCCAGCATTCAACTGGTATAGCGAATTTCTCGTATCTAGAAACAAGCTTCCCCATTGAAAATAATGGAAATTCAGTTAACCCGTTCCACCCCAAAAAATATCAATTTTTATATCATCATTATTTTAATATCAAGTCAATTTTTCCTAATAAATAACACTGGTAAATAATATAACAATAGTTTAACTTTGTTACCAACATTTTAACTCATTCTCATTAATCCACACCAACAACAGCTTCTCAACATCTAGGAGTACTTTTATGGTGCTTGGAAGCAACGATAATTCCTTTGGCTACATCAGGTTTCTTAATTTCTTCCTGCTTCTTCAGAATAGTATAGATTTTCGATATTGAAAGGCCGCAAGTCTTCGCCAATTCCGTCACCATGCTTATGTTTATCTACGATTTCTTTCTTGATATCGACGGCCATGGCCTCCTTATTTTTCTTTGCAGCACTATCTGAGGCAACAATTTTCTTGCGAGGCATCTTGAAATAATTATTTTCACGTTAAATGTCAAAACAATTAACTTGCAAGTGCACAAACACGTATATAAAAGAACACTGAGTAATCTGACGAGGGGATTCCCCGAGTTGAGCCGGATAGGGAAATGGCGCCACCCATACCGACAGCCTGGCTCATTGCTCGTTACTCGAATTAATGTCGTATTTTGCTCATACTTTTTTCGTATCTCGAGGTTTCATTGTACATTTCTGAATCCCATCCTAATAACGGAGGAGTACCTTTGCCAGTATTGCAACAGAGCTAGAATGAATTATTGTGTTAAATATGTGGAAATTGCACGCTTAAAGTACTGTTATTTTCTAAAAATATTATGTATGTCTATTTTTTACAAGAAGAAAAAATAGCTAAAAGCTTTTAATTTACTCGGATTTATTAGTCCAAAGTGGCTTTGTCCCTAAAGAACTATTGTTTTTGTTTTGCATTGGTTCACTATAAATATCTGTTTCACTTTTCAAACTGTTCCTACCAAATGTTAGAGTCCCTAGTGTGGGATTAATACTCTCTATCTTAGTGCCCTCTATAACCTGTATAACCTACAAGGATTGCCAGTTTAGGCGAGATATCTAGGTAGTCATCATAATACGTACCTTATTTTTTATTATTTTTAAATTAAATTGAAAGTAATAAACTAGTTTTCAAGAATGGAGTTAAACTAGATTTGCATTCAACTCTGGTTTATTGTATTAATGATGTTTTGCTGTAACAAATATGAATTTTTTGTTTAAGTATACAGTCAAAAGTCGTTAATTCGGACACCCATAATCCGGAATGATCTATAATCCGGACCTCAAAGCTCCAAACTTTCTGCGCATGCGTCGCGTTCACGCATGCGCACAGGCATTTATGAGAGCGCGTAAGACCCTTACGGCTGCGAATATGTTTGTGCGCATGCGCGTTTAAATTGTAACGGAGTTATACGCTAAGCTAAAGTTATCTAATTCAGTTAATGTTGCCGATTGCGTTGTTCCTTAATCTTCGAATTGGATCCGGCTTATTATTTTTTGCAGACTGTTAGAGCAGTTTTATAAAAGTAAGCTTGAACTTTCGATTATGTCAAATAGAATTTCCGATATATATTTACTACAAAGCGAAAGTATGTTTTGAAATCCGAAATCTGTTTATCAATTTCACGCTGCTCTGCGGCAGAGGGGGGGGTCAGAAACGTCATTATTAGATTATGATAGATTAGAAAGATTATGTCAAATAGAATTTCCGATATATATTTACTAATATGTAATTTGTATCTACAAAGCGAAAGTATGTTTTGAAATCCGAAATCTGTTTATCAATTTCTCACCGCGGATTGGAAGTTGATCTGTCAGCACTATTCTTATCTTCAGTGCAGATGTTTTTATTTTATTTGATTTATAATTCCGTACTAAGTGTAGTATTTCATCTCGATCTACTCCGTCTTTGATTTATGATTTAAATCAAGTTCCTCGTCATTATAATTCGCTTCCGATAGTGAAGAAAGTGACCCAGAGGTTATTGAAAACGAAAACATTTCGATTGACAAATTCGGTATTCTCAACACAGCAATTATAGGACTTTAACAGCGGAACTTTGTAACTAAACAAGAAATTATGTCTGTTTAATAGAATTAAAGAGAAAGTATTATCACATGAAACGAAGCAACTTACATTGAAGGAAATGTTTAATAAAGTAAACAAATAAATATTGAGCTTTTTCTTTTTGTAAATTTTGATACCCTTTAGATCATAATTGTTATTTATTTCATAAATTACGGTTTCATATTTTTAATTTTGTAATTTTTGCATGCCATCTTCCTGATTTAAACTGATGATCTATAATCCGGGAAAATCGATAATCCGGAATCGCCGAAGTCCTGACGAGTCCGGATTAACGACTTTTGACTGTAATAATTTAAAATGTTTTTTCTAGAGAATGAAGTACTGCCACTAAGGTAAAGGTGCTAACTTGCAAGGTAATTTTCTATTCTACATTAACTCAATCTTTATGTCCTGTTACAGATATATTGGCAGAAATAATGAAAACCTGACATTCAAAAAGAAAAATAATAATGTTGAATGTAGTATATTAGATGGTTAACTGAGGTTTGGCAACTCATTAATAATCTTACACATATTGAGTACGAATAACTTTGACTATTACCGGTATTTTCAATAGTATAAAATTAGGCAAGAAAGCAGTTTTAGCTTAGCACCGATTTTAAATACAACTCTCTTACCAATATTGGTTTGACAAAGGTAAAATAGAATTGAATTTAATAAGTTGGAAATACTGTCTGTCTTTCCATGAGTTAAAAAATAATTTCAAATAAAATTTCTTTTTTTCAGTTTTTCATGTTATTTGTTTAATGTTATTGTAATCTGATTTATCATATTTAGTCACATATTCCATCCCTCTTTGCACTATACTATATAATTCAAAGGACTTATCAGTTTCAGCAATATTTTTTTTACCAGTATACATTTTTACCATAACTCTGTTTCTAAATCATATCCTGAAAAATTAAGGAGTAAAGTACACAAAGAAGGAAAATATGCAAGTAAATAATGGCATTTAGTGTTGCTTATGTGTCTAATATTTGTACTAGATTGTAAAAGTTATTTAATTCTATTAGCTTTTTTAAATTATTCTTTTTGAAATTCAGGTGCTTCTTTGCACCCAAATGGTTAAAGCCCTAGTGTGACTTTGGTACTTTGATCTAACTTCTATTCCTAATAAATAATCCAGCTGCATACAGTTTACTCAATTTCTGCTATGTGTAAGGTAAACAATATTAGCTTTTTTTAAATATATCTTTTACAACTATTCCATCAGGTAGATTTCTTTCATATTTTGCCTTAATTGAGTCATCCTGCTAATTAAGAATTTATTAAAGTTAATATGTTAAGTTTTTGTGTGTATAATTCATTTTAAGTATGTGCAAGCAAATGCATACATTAACAGTTACGTAGAATTATGTTTTGGGTATCAAATTCAGAAAATTTGGGGCTGTTTTTAGAAGATTTATTAATGATTTATACTATATTAATATTGGTAAAAAAATTCTGTGGCTTTTATATGAGAGTATATATTTTAAAATAGCTGCATGATATGGTAGAGGTAAAAAGCTTCATGTGGATCATAAATTAATATTATGTGGCAATTTTTCATTTATTTAATAAAGAAAATATTCAAGCCACAATTAAAATTTTTTCACTGGATTATTTGCATACAAAGTTTGCAGCAAATATTTCCTGCAACAGAAGTGACAATTTTTATTTTGCCAAGACAGGAAATTTAGTTAGTGAAAGCAGTAACCCTATTTTGAGATGTTAAACAGGAAGGTAAATTTTTGAATTTAAATTGATTTTTGAAGGAAGACTTATTTAGTCTTGCTATCATTCTACGTGGCTCTTAACTTTTTTATGGTATTTATAATTTTATTGTTATTCAGCATTCTGTTTGCTTAGAATGCACATGAATGTAGACTTGAAATATTTTATATTGCAAACTGAGATGCCATTGTTATCATAATTAAAGATTTTTGCTCTGATTTTGGAGGAATTTACTGATAATACTTTTGATTGTGTATTGGTTTCTGGTTTATTGAAATGTGTAAAATAGCCTGTTAATGCATATGCGTATGTTAATGACATGTATATGTTTATGAAGTATTCTGTTATATGTATATAGTGTTGTGATTAGTTTTCTGCTTACTCTTTATTTAAGAAAAAGTTATCTGTAAGAAAGTGAATATTCTTTACTATATGTAGGAGTAAAATTGAAAAGGCTAATGCAATATAATTAATACAAAATTAAGTTTTTTCTCATGTACTTAAATACAAACATAGCCATTAAAGACTTTCTCAACCTTGCAGTTCTAAACAAATCTTAAGTATTTTTCACTTGAAATTATAGGCATTGTGTAATGAAATACTCAGTGCATTTTATATGCATCTTTTAATACTTCAACTATATTTAAAAACTGAAAACCTCTGAAGTGTGAAATTATTACAAATTTTTCTTTTTCTTGTTTAGGAGCTGTTCTCAAAACATTGGGTGACAAAGAATTCACTTTTACAAAAATCGAGCAGGATATTAAAGACGGCGAACTATAGAACAAATATGGCGAAGCTGCATGAAGTCTATGTTGAATTTTATTATTGAAAAAAATATGCTCTTCAGATTTAATGTTAGTTTTTATTGTTTAACAGTAATTGCAGTTTTTGAATACTTGTAAAATAAACCTAATTCTTAAATTAATTTCATGTGTATTTCTTTTGCAAGTATTACAGTTCATAATACTTCAAACAACTTGAAATTTTATACTTGTTAATTTATGTGGGATATGTTCATAATAATTTTATAATTTAAATAACTCATTGTCATCATATGAGCATAATCTAAAATGCACAGCGTTTGACAACAAATTAATAAAAAATTAGCCAACTTCTAATTGCTTTCTTTTGTCCAGTTGCCTCTTTTTAAATCATTTAATACCATAAAGCTATTTGGTGAAAAAAATAATTGATATGTCCACATCAACATGCACATTTTATAATGATGTTATAGAAAAAGTCACATGAGATAAATATTAAAAAATTCAATATTCCTTAACAAATTAACTTTTTGAAATTTTATCTGGTATATAAGATAAAATAAAGAACATATTTAGGTAATTTTGAATTTGCATAATTTTATGAACTTATTTATGAAATTAACAGTTACCTTGTAAAAGGGAACTTTTTAAAAATACCTCAATAAAGCATTTCTTTTGTAGAGGTGAACTTTTAGTACTGATCTAATATATTTATAAGATTTTAAACTGAAAAAGACAACAATAATAGATTACAATACATTGCAAGATTGACTGATAAATGTAAAATTTTTACATATCATAATTATGTGTGTAATTAAAACAGAAGCTACTCGATTAACTTGCATGCAAATTAATATTTTCTTTAACATGTTTGGGATAAACTGAATTTTAATAAATAAATATGTATATATTTGTGTATTATCTGAAGATATGAATGAAATATTTGTGACATTAAACATTCATCTTCAAGGAAAATAACAAAGTCAACTTGGTAAACTATTGGAAAAGGTAAGTTTTATACAATTTCCTGGTCTATATTTAACAATTTTAAAATTTAGCACACTCATTCAAATAATCTAAATGTATGATGTTTTCTTTTGTGCTACATTCGTTTACTGAATTTGTTAATTAACTATATTGTACTTTAGATAGAAATTAACGTAGATATTCCTTGTATTTTATGGTATAAAAACTTATATATTTGATAATAATTGACCTAAATCTTCCCTATGTTTTCTTTGCATATACGAATGACTTTGGTAAAAATTTAGTCCGATGTCTTCTCCTCTTTACTGTGTAAAGTGCACATTTTTGGTAAAAAATTTGCATAAATCTCCAATTACCTATTTACTGCATTTTTCGTAAAATGTGCTTATTTTAATCTCTTATTTTTTATATAAATCTATGCAAAAATGTTCTGCATATTATGATTAAAAGATAAAATTAATTTAATATCAAATTTTTACATATCCACCTTTTAGGTATGTACAGCAATATGGAATATATATAACTGGAAAATTTAAATGCAAAAAAAATTAATTTCTATTCAAAAATTACATAACACTAAAAGGCTGAAAATCACTTTTAATATTTCATTTAAAAGTGACTACAATATATGCAATAAATTTTGTAAACCTGAGTTCTATGTTTTAAATCAATTAATGCTATCGTTCGTTTACGTGGCATAAGAAAATGTCCTTCGGAAAAGCAAATAATTTATTTAAAGTGTTATTTAGTAAACAACTGTTTGCTACAGTTGTTTACTAAATTTAAATTTATGAAATGAATTTAGTAAACAAAAATGCAAATGAACGATAGCAATAATTGATTTAAAACACAGAATTGATGTTTACAAAATTTATTGCATATTTTGTAGTCACTTTGAAATGAAATATTAAAAGTAATTTTCAGCCTTTAAGTGTTACATAATTTTTTAATAGAATTTTTTTTTTTTTTTTTTCCATTTACTAGTGCATTTAAATTTTCCAGTTATATATATTCCATATTGCTGTACATAACTAAAAGGCAGATATGTAAGAATTTGATATAAAAAATATGAGATTAAAATAAGTACATTTTATGAAAAATGCAGTGAAAAGGTAATTGGAGATTTATGCAAATTTTTTACCAAAAAATGTGCATTTATACACAGTAAAGTGGAGAATACATCGGATTAAATTTTTACCAGTCATTCGCATATGCAAAGAAAACGTAGGGAAGATTTAGGTCAATTACTATCAAATATATACGTTTTTGTACCGTAAAATACGGGGAATATCTACCTTAATTTTTACCTAATATATACGTTTATATACAGTAAAAAATCGGGGAAATTTACGTAAATTTTTACTAAATATATACGCATACGTGAAGCAAAAATTGAGATTTACGTATATTATACGTAAAAAGTAGCGAATGAACAGTAGTCTCTCGCGTAAATATACCTAAATTTTACGTAAAAGTTACGTATAATATAACGTAAAAATATACGTAAATATTTAGTAATTGCCACTGGACACTTTTTATGATATTTTTACGTTCAACTTGAACGTTTTTTATACGAAAGGCAATTCGTAAATTGCACGTATTTTTCTCGTGCAATTTACGAATGCATGCTGCCTGGGTAGTTGCCGTTATTTCTCCTGGCTTTCTTTGCATTCGTCTTACTTCTCCCTTCTTCATTCTGGGGGTGTTCGTGAGCTCTCTTTTCTGGACGGTGGAACGGCTTCTTTTTCTTGTTACTTTCAATTTTCCAACGGGGAAACTTTCTTTTCAATTGCTCCTGCCTCCTAATGGCTTGTCCTTGTGCTTGACGTTGTTCCACCTCTGGAGCTTGTGTCTGCCGTGCCGGATCCTGCAAAAGATCTTTCAAAATTTGCATTTTATTACAATCATAGTAGGGTTTTATTTGATCAATGTTTGCGAAGCATATTTTCCCATTCCTGGCTTTTAACACCACTACAGCGTGAGTTATTTTTTCTATGACATATGGTCCTTCAAATCGTGAAAAAAATTTGGCAGTTTTATCTTCTGGTGCTGAAGAAAGTGAATGCTTAATTTTTAACACTTCATCCCCTACTTTATAAGTTACTCCCCGTCGTTTCATGTCATAATAAAGCTTCTGTTTTCTCTGTGCTACTTCAGTATTCTTTTTTGCTTCTTTAATTAATTTTTCTATATCACCCATTTTAAATTCTGGGCCTCTTTGTTGCACATAAAATAATTTATCTAACGGCGTTATAATCTTTCTGCCTAAAAATAACTCAGCAGGAGTTTTTCCCGTTGTATCATGTTTTGCGGTCCTAAGGGCGAAAGCAAATTCATTGACATAATTATCCCAGCTTTTATGAAAATTTTTAACATAACTACGGATAATTTTTACTATATTTCTATTGACCCGTTCCGCTATATTTGATTGCGGCCGATACGGGACCATTTTTAAATGACGTATGCCCAGTTTTTGGCACATGTCTTCAAATATATTACTTACAAATATAGGACCATTATCCGATATAACTTTTAGGGGCGCCCCGTATTTTAAAATATATTTATTTAAAATAGAATCAGTAACTAATTTCGCGGAGGCTCATTTTAAGGGAACAATTTCGGTCCATTTACTAAAATGATCAACCATAACAAGGAGATAGCGACTTTTATTTAACTGACTTTTTGGGAAAGGGCCCAATAAATCGATGCCAATTATTTCATTTGGAAATTCGGATTTAATACTATTTAGAAACCCGGCCGGGCGGAAATTAATCCCCCATAACACAAGACATCCTCAGGATATCCTATTTAAGTCGCAATCTCCCGGAAAGCAGTTAGGATATCCTGAGGATGTTGATTCTCACATATCCTGAGGACTTCTTAAGTCAACATCCTGAGGATATCCTATTCAAGTCTCAATGTCCCGGGATATATGAAGATCTCCTCAGGATGTTGATTTTCAGATATCCTGAGGACATCGTAAATCAACATCTTAAGGATGTCCTGTTCAAGTCGTAATGTCCCGGGATATATGAAGATCTCCTGAGAATGTTGTTTCTCAGATATCTTCAGTACTTACTTTTTATGGAAGCTCATATCTGAAAATATTAAAGTAACCTTGTACCACACGCAAGTCATGTTATAAGAATCGAAATCTTACTCTATGGATTACCTATTCTGCATATGAAAATTTAATTGTTATGCTTACACTGGATTTCGTCTTGTATATGTTGGCTGTAAATATTAAGTAATAATATTTTCAAATTTTTGTTGTTGTTTCACAGTGCCTATTGATTAGATAACTTTCTTACAAGTTATAGGCACGTGTTTTCATTCGTTTTTGAGTTTCATATTGAAAGTGTGTTTACGATTAAATTCTAATTGCTACATAATATATTTTGTAAACATTATTTTAGATACTTTTCTAATATCTTTGAACACAAATATTATGTACGTTACAGGTTAACTCAGAAAATCTTTTACGAAGACATTTATCTTATGAACAGATGGGCATGATGTGCATCCATGCCTTATATGGCATTCGAACTTGAGCCCTTCTGTACGGCAATCGGTCAATATAATCACTTACCCGTCTCTGAGGCACTAATCAGAAATATCAAGTTATAAAAGTATTCTATTAAATTCATCGATAGTTCTTAGCATAGAAATAACTATACTTTGAAACTGCAAAAGAAAAAAAAAAATACTTTTTGATCTGTTACACTATTATATTAGTAATGAATGATGTTTAGTGCTGTGCAGTAATAAGTAACAATATATTTTTTAACAAACGAAATTTTAGTTTACAGACGCAGTTAAAAACTAGTCTGTACGAGGTTTAACTTGCTTTAATTTGAATTTATAAACAGAAGAATAATTTTATTGGGCTAAAAAATTCATTGCAGTTTCTTCGTTCATTTTCTGGTAAGTTCTTTAATAATGAGAATTAGTTTTTCAAAGCGACTAATGTAAGAAGTAACTTATTTTTTACCTCTCTGTAATAGGAAAATAAGGTTTGAGAACGGGAAGAACTAACATTAAGTTCTTACTCTCCTCAAACCTCACTTTGCTACCTCTTTAACCATACAAATATTCGGTCTTTGCTAAACAAAGCGCGAAAAAAATATATCCAGCGCTCTGCAGTCTTATACGTTATGCCGACAATGCTACATGACTCCTCATAATTTAACAATAATTGCTGCTTTATTAATTTATTTGTAAGAAAATGCAGTAAACACTTTTCTTCAAGGTATATAACACAAAGTTAAATGTTGTTATGAAAACTCAAAATTAGAGAACGGATTAAATAGATGTTCAAACTTTAAATTAAAATGATTTAATTTTTAAATTAAACGCTTTCATTAAACTCAGCAGTTTTATTACTTTATTTTATACTATAAATGACAATTGAAGTTGAAAATCTTAAAGTTTTGATCATCATTATCATTGGTCGTAAAACTGTTTCTCAAATTTTCTTTGCTTTTGAGAAACCGAGCTCCGCTCAGAATGTAACACCTCTGAGCACTTTTTCTGTAGCCGATGCCCCAAGAAGATTTCTCTTTTGTTAACGTGGCAGATTTATGTGTCAGACCTTCCCTTCTTTTGTATTCCCCTACAAGGGAAACATCCCTTCCCCCTTCACAACAAAGTCGCAAAACGTCCCCCAACGGTTTTAATTGCTCGTAATAGTGATATCCTTGAAGAACCCCAGAAAGTGGAAAGTACACGTACTTACTTTCTGATTTCCAGAATTCAGCTATTCTGCTAAACGTTAATAGCCGTCGTTCCAAATTCTCTTTCAGTTACGAACTGACTTGCTGACGCTTGCAAGCGTTACATTGACAGAGTGTGAAAAGTAAGTTTCTAAATGTTTCCTTTATTCTACAAAAATGATCAGAACTAAAAAAAAATTATCTCAGATATCTAAAAGACGGATTTACAGCAGAATAAATCAACGTATATTATCGGATTCGTCAGAAGATGAAGTAGTATTTAATTATGAAAAAGGACTGTGTCGAATTTTCGCGCTAGCAAATATTCTTTAAGTTCCATTTCAAACTGTGATTCGGAATACGAACTTTTATGTCTCATGAAGAACTGACTGATGACGATTACCAAAACGATTATCCCATTTTAAGGAATATTCCAAATATAGGACTAATAAATATTCCGTTAGACTTTATGTCCCTTGTGTGCTTAGGAGTAGTACAAAAAATGATTACTATTAGGATAGGCGGAGGCACCTTACAAGCACGATTACCACATAAAAATGTTGAACTAATTTTTTTTTTTTTTTTTTTTTTTTTTTTTTAATGACCAGTTTTTAAAGCCTTATGTACCAATTGAATTTGCAAGAAAACCAAGAAACCAACTCTAAAAGAATTGAAACACTGGAAAGCTACAGAATACCGTCAATTTTTACTGTACACTAGCCCACTTACTTTTTTTTTTTTTTTTTTTTTAATTTAACAAAAAGCTACATGATCATTTTTTACTACTTCATATTTCAATTAGACTCTTATGTAAAATACAGAATCAAACGGCAATTGATGAATACGCACAGTCTCTATTAAAACTCTTCGTAGTAAATTTTGGGCTTTATTATGAAAAACAGTATATTGCTTATAATGTTCAGGCCCTACTGCATATTTGCAAAGATGTAAAAATGTTTGGGCCGTTAGATAATTACAGTGCATTTAAATTTGAAAGCTATATATCTTCTATTAAAAAATTGATTAGAAAATCTTCCTCTCCATTACAGCAAATAGCAAGACGAACACATGAACTGTTTAATCATATTGTAGCCATGAATAATGATTCAATCAACATAACCGACTTAAGTTCAGAATTTCAAAATTTACACACATTTGGTCCACTACTTAAAGGTTATTAAATGCTTAATTTTATTATTGAATTTTGAATACAAATTAACTGAAGTCAGAACTGAATTTGTAGAATAATTTAATTATGAATATATCGAAGAATTCAGTTTTGGGCTATTGAATGGTTAAAAATAATCGAAAGATTTTTTAATACTTTAAAGCAAAATTTTCTCTTATAATATTTTGCATTAATAATTCATTTCAAGTCTCTTGCTCAGTTTTAGATATATTTACAAATTATTAAATAAATTGAAATTCAAATTAGAAAATAAATTGTATAAATATTCTTAACATTTCTTATTTTTCCATAGTAACCACAGATGGAGGACCTGAGACTGTCTGTGGAAAATAAGCAAGTTTCAGTTATCACAACACATTCACACACTTTCACTGAAATATAAAGAAGATTTCTGGGGATATACTGGGATGTAACATTAAGCAGTTGAGAATATGTATTTAAGAGGTTAAAGGGATATTGTAACTAATATTTCAAATCCTGATAACATCCCATACGCTGTCGGTGGGACCTAGATAGGATGTCCTAAGGATATACTGGGATGTGACATTAAGCACTAGGTAGGATGAGTTTAGGAGGAAACTGGGTTACTACGGGATGTCCTGAGGATGTAGTAAGTAGGACTTTAAATCCTAATAACATCCCATACGCTGTCGATGGGACATAGATAGGATATTTTAGGATATAATGGGATGTGTTTAGGAGGTTAGTGGGATATCCCGGGATGTCCTGAGGATGTAGTAAGTAGGAGTTCATATCCTAATAACATCCCGCACGCTGTCAATGGGACTTAGTTAGGATGTCCTTAGGATATCCTGGGATGTGACATTAAACACTCGGGAGGAGGTGTTTAGGATGTTCGCGGGATATTCCGGGATGTCCTGAGGATGTGCGCATATCCCGCGAGCAACATCCTCGGGATATCCCAAGGATGTTTTTGTGCTATGTGGGATATAATTAACTGCTTGACATGTTGGGCAGGACTGGACATACGCCCTTGTTAACTTTTGCAGTTCAGGAAAATAGACTGCCTCGCGTACGCGTTGGATAGTTTTTCGAATACCAGCATGAGAAGCTAAAGGGCTGTCATGCAACTCCTGCAGGATATTTAATCTAAGACTAGCTGGGATAACAGGTCGAAGTTCGTTGTTGGAATTCGTAGTTTTTGTATAAAATAATAGACCATCTATTAGTTCGTAATGGGCCGCCCTATTTCTTATCGCCACAATATCTTGGTGGCTAAAATTTTCAGGATCCTTTAAATACTCATAAATGCTTCCAAACTCAGGATCCTTACTCAGTTCGGTTATTACAGTTTCTCGGGAATTTATTGTACATGCTGTGAGCATTGCCACCTTTACAGTATTACCTTGTTCATCTATTTTAATTCTTGATAGGGCATCTGCTACGATATTTTCCTTTCCGGGGGTATGCTTGATTACCAGATTATATTCTAGTAGCTTGAGTGCCCATCTTATTAACCTTGGGGATAAGTTTTTGCCTGAGTGCAATCTAGTTACCGCCGCATGATCAGAGTACACTGTTATTGGCGCCTTTCCAAAATAGACTCGGAACTTTTGCACTGCTAACAGAACTGCAAGTGCCTCTCTCTCGGTCGCGGAATAGTTTCTTTGTGTTTGATTTAAAGTTCGGCTAAAAAATGCCACGGGCTGCTGATTTTGCGAAAGTACCGCTCCTACCGCATAATCCGAAGCATCCGCTGAAATTTCTAAATTCTCATCCTTTTCAGGAAATTTCAACAAAGGGGCTTGCGTTAATGCTTGTTTTAATTTTTCGAAAGCACTATTGGCTTCGGCCGTCCACGAGAATCTTGCCTTTTTCCCTTTTAATTTTAACAATGGCTCAGCGATAGCTGCAAAATCTTTTATAAAGGACCTATAATGTGAACAAAGTCCTAGAAAAGAAGAGAGCTTCTTCGCCGTGTTTGGAGTCGGATACTTTTGTACAGCAATTATTTTTGATTCGTCTGTCTCTATTCCTTTCTGAGATATTTTGTAACCTAAATATTTTAATTCAGGGGCTGCAAATTTGCACTTTTCCACATTAACTTTTAGACCGGCCTCATTTAATAAAGAAAACACCTGTCTTAAATCCTGTACATGTTGGTCGAGATTATCACTAGTAATAATGATATCGTCTAAATAGATAAATGTGGACTTTCCAAGAACAGGTCTTAACACAATGTCCATACATCACTGAAATGTTGCCGGCGCCCCTGAAAGGCCAAACGGCATACGCAAAAATGCATAAGTGCCAGACTTGGTTATAAGAGCAGTCTTAGGCACGTCCTCAGGCCTAATCCCTATTTGAAAATAACCAGTCGTCAAGTCTAAAGTCGTCATATATTTGGTGGATGTTATGTTCCTTAGAATTTCTTCAATTATAGGTAACGGATATACCGGATATTTAGTTATGGAGTTTAATTTACGGTAATCAATTGCGAATCTCCACCTTTTTGGATGTGTCAAAGGATAGTCATTATTTTTCTTACATAAAACCACCGGGCTAGCATAACTACTTGAGATGGGCGTTATGATCTTTTTACGTAGCATATCGGTGATATGCCATTCTATAATTTTTTCCTTATTCTTATCATACCGGTATGCTTTGTGGCGAACTGGCATTGAATCTCGTGTGTCAATACTATGGTTAGTAACCTGAGTAAATCCTGGAATATCACTAAATAACGAAGCAAATTCACTTACCACTTGTCGGATTCTTCCTTGCTCGTCATTAGTCAGGTGGTCAAGATTTAACATCGGCGGTTCAGCCTTTTCTGCACGAACTGGTTTCATTGTCAGCTTAAGGAACGCTTCATTAAAATCCAGTGTTGCTTGTGCCTCTGAAAGAAAATCTATTCCTAAGATTATATGTGCTTGCAGATTCTTTACTATAATAAACATCACCTTTACTTGTTCGTCCTTGATACGGACATACAGTGGTAATTTACCTATACACTTACATGTTTCTCCTTGCGCCGCTAACACTGTCGTGTTATCCGAATTATATATGCGGTATTTCTGAAAATACCTCCTAAAAAAATCTTCTGCAACACAGGAACACTGCGCGCTTGTATCCAGGAGTGCGGTGGCTGGGATATTATTCAACAACACTTCAATCTTCGGAAGAGTCAAATTTTTCACCATTACTGTATTTAACTTGAAGGAAGAGGGGTTTTCTTGGCCTTCGGATTTCCGCACCCTCCCGTCAGCAGAAATCCATTTTAGTTTAACTTATTTTTCATTTCCGTGCTTTCCTTCTTTTTCCCCTGGCCTTGAGACTTTTTTTCTGGATTGCTATTGAACTGTCGACATTCGCCGGCTGTTTTTGAATGCTCGGGTTTCCTTGCCCACTGATTCGCTTTGCTTCCGTAGCCGTGTGCTTGAGTTTGCTGTAGTCTTGGCGCACCAAATTGGTTCCGCTGTTGATATTGGCGTCTTCTTTCAACGTCCGCCGTTCTTCTACTTTCAAACTGGATTGCTAGCTCAAATATATTTTCCGGTGTAGTCGGATTTCTTAATTCAATAAAGTCTTGCACTTGGGGCAGTAACCTCGGCAAAATCACTTGAATTATTTCAGGATCCGGTAGCTAAGGAAACTTTTTGAAATTCGTGCACGGGGTAGAGCATGAAGTGGTCATCCAATTTTTCCAAAAAACTGGTTACCGGGGAGTTTCCATTAAATGTTGCTTCTGGTTTCATCGAAGCGCGCATGGTCTGGACGATGTAACCAAATCCTTCCAGGGCGGCAGCTGGCATTTCTGGATTCTGAGCCGCTTCTGCAGGCAGCACAGGTTCTTCTTGAAACTCGGCCATGGTTATTCTTCTTCGTTGGGCGCCACTATCAGGTTCAATGTTCCGTCTTACCTTCTTCGGGAACATGCAAGGACCTGACTCGGAACAGAGAGCTTACTAAAGCTATGTTCAAAAATTGTGGGAAGTAGACAGGATACACAAGAAGGGTATACAAAACCCTTTATTTTCTCTATTTACAATAATGTTGTGTATAGAATTTGTCTGAAAGCGTTTTAAAAATTAGGTGAATGATTTTCTGATTTATGGAAATTTTAATTTTATTTGATTCTGAATTATTTACTTTAATGCTTTAATTTTGGGGAAAAACAGATGCTTCTGGAAATATTATTTAGTTTAAATGAATATTATTTATTTTCCTCTATTTGCAAATCTTGTACAAACCTTGATTCATTGTGAAAGAAGCAGGGAAAGGGAGGCAATTTTTGCCAAGTCATGATTTCGCGCGCTTTGTCCTTTAGAATGTTCTAGAAGGATTTTTCATTGTGTAGTTGACCTTAAGAGAGGAAGTACGTGACAAAAAGGTCAAAGGTTGCTACTTGTCTTTCAGTGTAAGTCATTCAGGTTTTTGGCGATTGAGGGTCCGGTTGTTGGCTAAGTGAAGAAGGGCGCGCATGCGCGATCACCCTTATTTCCGCATTCTGGAGTTGAAAACGCAAATTTTGCCAAAATTAAGGGGGCGATAAGTGAAGCCATAGTGGGAGCCCGCGTTTTGTGAAGGAGACAAAGGAAATTCGAGTTGGATTCACTCACTTACTGACTGGCGTGTGGAACTTACTTGGGACGTTACTCGTGAAGCTTGCTCTTGGGATGAGTAAGAACAGGCGAGCCGTAATTGCCTAGAAAAAACGTTTCTGGCCGGAAGCTGCAAACACGCTCCCTTGCCGCGTTCTGGTAAAGAGGCGAAATTTGAACGAGTTACCTGCGTGTTGACTTAGGACTTTCAAGACCAAGCGGATAGCCGTCCTGGGCAGCAGTGCTCCTGTTTCTGTTCTACAGTGGTAAAATAACGTCGACAGTATGAGAACCAGTGTAAAGATGAGCCCGGCCGACGTCAATGCTTATTAAGATACGAGTCCTCCACTTCAAGATGTCCAACCAAGTTAAGTGCTATTTTTTGTGTTTGAACTTTGAGTGGGTTTTCAATAATTTTTCTTGGAATGTAAAAACAGCGTCGACTCTTAAATTAATTCTCAGGCCTTAAATTGTTTCCCTTTACCCTTTTAAATTACCAGACAAACCTTAAGTTTTTTTTATATGAATTTAAATGAAAAAAAAGGGTAAATGACAAATTGATGACTTCTCCTTAGACTCTCAGATGAGGTTAAGATTTTTTTTATTGTGATGTAATTGAATAAACTGCTATTTAATCTGGAAACCCATTACAGTATGTTTTCTTTATATATTTAATATGTTTTTCCTATATATCTTGTATATGTTTTTCTTATGTTTTCGATTCTGGTCACGGCACCAATATTCTATAGAAGTTTCGGCACCAAGGTTAAATAGCTTTACTTCAAGGTACCATTGTTAAATAAGAAACTACTATGAAGCTTACTTCACGGCACCAATGTTATATCTGAAATTCCTATATGTTAAATGTTAAATATGAACCTACTTGCCGTGAAAGGTTTCTACTTCCT
Source organism: Stegodyphus dumicola (assembly GCF_044657685.1). Lineage (NCBI taxonomy): Eukaryota > Metazoa > Arthropoda > Arachnida > Araneae > Eresidae > Stegodyphus > Stegodyphus dumicola. The sequence goes on along the minus strand of NC_140773.1, from coordinate 220,396,798 downwards.
CTTAGGGAGGAAACTAAACTCTTAAGAATTTTTGCTAATTACCCAAACTTTTAGTGATCGTATAGTGAAACGGTAAAGCATTTTTGCGTTGTGAAAAAAATGCATTCAAGACCAAGCGGATAGCCGTCCTGGGCAGCAGTGCTCCTCTTTCTGTTCTACAGTGGTAAAATAACGTCGACAGTATGAGAACCAGTGTAAAGATGAGCCCGGCCGACGTCAACGCTTATTAAGATACGAGTCCTCCACTTCAAGATGTCCAACCAAGTTAAGTGCTATTTTTTTGTGTTTGAACTTTGAGTGGGTTTTCAATAATTTTTCTTGGAATGTAAAAACAGCGTCGACTCTTAAATTAATTCTCAGGCCTTAAATTGTTTCCCTTTACCCTTTTAAATTACCAGACAAACCTTAAGTTTTTTTATATGAATTTAAATGAAAAAAAAAAAAGGGTAAATGACAAATTGATGACTTCTCCTTAGACTCTCAGATGAGGTTAAGATTTTTTTTTTATTGTGATGTAATTGAATAAACTGATATTTAATCTGGAAACCTATTACAGTATGTTTTCTTTATGTATTTAATATGTTTTTCCTATATATCTTGTATATGTTTTTCTTATGTTTTCGATCCTCTCACGGCGCGGGCCCGGGATGCATTTTTTTCACAACGCAAAAATGCTTAAAAAGTGTTAAATTTTATGTGTGAGGACTAATTAAGGTTTTGATTTGAATTATGTTTGCTTACTGGTTACTGCAGGATATTAATTCTCTAATTTAATTTAAGAATTGAATTTAAGATTAGTTAAACTGTTTTGGTATAATATTAACCAAAAAGATAGTGTTTTAGTACGTGTGATTCAATGATTTCATACTGTGCATGTTAGGTTGTTTACTAGTACAAAAGTATTAGGTTTTAAGAAGGTTTGTGAATTTCAAATTTTGAGGCTTTCGAAATACTCAGTATGTTTTAGATGTAATGATCGATACTTATGTTTTCTGTAAAAGTACCGGAGTTGTCAATGAGTGGAGGTTTTTTTAAGTTTTGCGCGTAACTGGCAGCTGATTAAATTAGCTTGACAATTTGGAAACTTTTTGAATGATTCAAAAAAAAAACTATTAGAGGGCGATATGTCGAAGAAAACGCGCCGTTCTACTAGACAGCCTGACCCATCAGTAGAGATGTTGGAAGAGACAGCCCCGGGCGTAAAGGGTACTTCAGTTTTTGGCTTGGACCCACTGGAGTCAGTTCCTATTTTTACGGGAGGAGAAAATAGCATTAGCCTAGCTGATTTTTTAGATAGACTCGAACTGATAGCTTCACATGTAGGATGGACGGAGTCAGATAAAGTTACGGTAATTCGGGTTAAACTTGGGGGGAGGGGGTAAGCCGCGGAATTCGTTAGGAATAATCCGCGTTTGAGGAGCGAAGCTGGTTTTTCCTACCTGATAGGTGCCTTGAAGGACAGGTTTACAACAGTTCAAAGTCTACATTCCCATATTCGCTCCCTTATACAGGCATTTCAAAAGCCGCGGGAGTCAGTCAGACAATTCGCTGCGCGTATCGAGGCTTTATCTTATAAAACAGTGCCAGTAGAAAGGATGGGCGATCCGGCAGCAGAGACTCAGAGACAGGAATTGCTATTATCTGTTTTTCTAGAAGGATTGCATTTGCACCTTAGACGTCTGCTTTTGCCCCATAATCATAAATCATTTGTAGTAGCGAAAAACCACGCAGTTTTGGAGGAAGAGATGTGGATAAAAAACCATGCTGAGGCAGATTTTCAGTCAGCTGAAGTTAAGGCGGTCCATACTACGGGTACGGTAAATTCCAAGGACACTCTTTGCGTTTCGGGTGAAAATGTAGAGCTTGTAGAGGCTATTAGATTGCAACAACAGAACTTAACCCAGTTCACACAGATGATGAATACTTTGCAGAGCCAAATGCAATCTTTGATGGTGCATAATCCTCGGTCGAGATCCTTACAGCCTAGATGTTTCCGTTGTAACCGGGTAGGACACATAAGCAGAAATTGTTATGTAAATGGCAGGTCTAATAACGAGCAGGGTAGATCAGATCACAGATTTCGACAAAGAGAGGCAGGAACGGCGAATACACTTAATTCTCATATGGCACCCGAACATTTGACCGTAGCATCTCAGGATCGAGGTGCAACTGGTAGCGAATTGAATCACCAAGCTCAGACATTTAATTTAAACTAGAAAAGGGTGGGGAGAAACACGCTTCCATTTCTTCCTCGAATGCCCTTTTGGAGGTGCCATCCGTCTTTGTAGTCACTACAGGAGAATCTTCATTACCAATAGTAGAGGGTTCTATATTACAGACAGAAATTAAATTTTTGATAGATTCGGGGGCAACGGTTAATATTATAGAGGAAAAAATTATTGCAGGGTTAGGGGATAAAGTTTCATTTTCTCCTTGTAAACTTTATTTAAAAGGAATTTCTAATCAGAATGTTCTAATCACACGAAAAGTTTCACTTCCCGTAGTATTGCAAGGCAGGATTTTTCCTGTTGAATTTCTCATTAAGGACAAGGATTTTTCTTTGCACTATTGTGCCATTTTAGGAACACAGTTTTTACTTGATAATGCACTCATGCTGGATTTTAGCACTAAACAATTACTTGGGCAAAATTTTGCTTTACGTTGGTGTGACAGTTCAAATTGTCTCTTTCCGAGACCGATAGATTCCTTGGATTATTGCTATGCAGTTCGTAAACATAAACTTTTGCCGTTTTCTGAGAATATAGTAAAGGTAATTGCTCCTACGTTTAATGATTCGCATGACACAGTCCTATTAGAGCCGATTGATAAAAACTCTCATAGTAAATTCTCTGTGGCAAGATCAGTTAATTTAAATAATGATTCTAAGACTTTTACGTTAAGATAGCAAATTTTACTCCACAGACTATTCATATTAACAAAAGAACTAAGTTAGCATCTATTCTTCCTGTTACTGTGTCTTCAATAGAAACTGCTTGCGTGAATAACACGACGACCATGGAGAAAGGAGAGGATTTTGAGTCGTGGGGGGGGGAGAATTTGACCTTTCTCACTTGTCACCGGATCAGCAGCAGCACCTGACTAAGATTTTAAGCCATTACAATGACATTTTCGCTTCTTCTGTAACTCAGCTAACGGGGTGCGATACAATTCTACACAATATTAACCTTAAGGATAGTATTCCGGTTCGACAAAAGCCATACAAAGTGCCTTTTCATCTTCGCGAGGAATTAGATAGGCAAATAACAGAATTATTGGATTCCAATATTATTCAAGAAAGCGATAGTCCATATAGTGCGCCGGTTCTTTTTGTAAAGAAAGCTGATAATACGTATAGATTAGTGACGGATTTTCGGAAACTTAATGAAAAAATTGTTGAAGATTCATTTCCTCTTCCTAATATGCTCGAGCTTGTGGAACAATTGGGTGATGCGAATTTGTTTTCAACGTTGGACTTAAGGTCAGTTTACACCTGTCAGAGCGGCTCGGAGCGAGTCGCTCCTTACGATTACTTTGACAATGTAAACGCTCACTTCGACGGAGTATAAACGTAGGGAAGAAGAGTCAGCGCTCCGTTTCTACTTTGAACCTGTTGAAAAATCTCTCCGGGCAGTTACTCCGAGCAGCGTTCGCAGGGACGTCGTGACAATGAGTTCTATAATCTGAGATTAAGCGATAGCCAAACCATGGCATTTTTTAATGCATACGCATCTTATGAAGTGTTTTACTTCTATAATTATGTGAGCTTATATTCATTTTTCTACAAGCATCCCTACATGAGGATGCAATAAATATATGATAAACTATAAAAATAAAAAATTAAAAAAAATTATGAAAAAGATATGTAGATCTGTTTTATTGGGAATATTTAAATTTCTTGCTTTGTATAAAAACATTCTGGGCAACAATTCGTTACAATTCCGCTTGGATGTGAAACATGTTCAGCTTGGATGTGTGAGTGCAAGTACTGAAGGTGTATTAAATTTTTGATACTGAAGGTAAATTAAATTTTTGATAGATTCGGGGGCAACGGTTAATATTATAGAGGAAAAATGTACTGAAGGTAAATTAAATTTTTGATAGATTCGGGGGCAACGGTTAATATTATAGAGGAAAAAATTATTGCAGGGTTAGGGGATAAAGTTTCATTTTCTCCTTGTAAACTGTATTTAAAAGGAATTTCTAATCAGAATGTTCTAATCACACGAAAAGTTTCACTTCCCGTAGTATTGCAAGGCACAAATTATGCTAGATGAATTCTAATCTCCTTAAACTATCCGTTTTAGCATTTTAAAAGTAAAGTATAATCACTATATTTACGGATTATTAATTTTGTTGATATCACTTTGTCATCACCAGAAACACAATTTCAGTATGATCCAAAAGTAACAATTTGCGATAAATGTCTTCCTCTTGGAACTATGTCATAATATATATATTCTTTTAGTGGTAATATATGTAATGCTCCCAAGTTTTTTGCTACTTCTTATTTATTTAAGATTTTCTGAATAATTAGGTAGATATCATGCAGTTTACTTCTGTCGTGTTAATGGTAGCTTTGAATAAATATTCCATGTGTTCATTTTGCATTCTTCTCTAGAAATAACACAGTTCCAGTCAGAACTCTGCATAATTAATTCATGCACAGAAAGCTGCTGATTCTGTGGATTCTGGATGAATAAATATATTCTTTCTATTAATAAATAATAAAACACATTATTACTTTTACATTATTTTGTAAATGATTAATTAGGTGTAAATAAACAGTTGTATATAGTAGAAAAACTTTGTTAATTTGACTTTCAGTAACCACAGTTGACTAAATAACTTCTCTCAAACTGAGTTTCTTTTAAATTCTTGTATCTGATATGCAATAACGTTTTTGTAACTTTGGACATTCTCGTCCGAAATTCATTTAATAGTTCATTTGATACTCCTAATTCACAGCGGCAAGCTACCCAATCACGTACCCATTGAGCAGAAATTAATTCGTTTGAAACTGCTTCGCAGACTTCAAGCACTGCAGCCTAAGAACATCTATTGTATGTTCAATGCATATTCTTTCCTGCAGCTGCGACGTCGGTATCCATTTCGTAAGCAAACGGAGGCGAGTTGTCAGTCCACTCTGATTGGTGTAAACAATCTATCAGAGTACAGGTCCGTTCACTCGGTTCGAAACGCCCGGACGAGCGGCTCGCTACGAGCAGCTTTGACAGATGTAAACTGGCCTTTAACTTCGGGATTTTTCCAAATGAAGATCCACCCGGATGACACATTTAAAAGTGGTTTTTCGACCCCTTCCGGGCATTACGAATGGCTTCGGACACCTTTCGGTATGCGCAATGCACCCAGTTCCTTCCAAAGGCTCATGTCTGTTGTCTTAGCCAATCTGTCCCCGTTAAAAATAGGCATATACATAGATGACATTGTGATAGCTTCGAGTACTTTTGACGAACACCTTGAAAAGCTTAAAATAGTTTTTGACAGACTCAGAAATCATAATCTTAAGTTGAAACCGTCCAAGTGTCATTTTCTCAAAAGCCAAATAACTTATCTAGGATTTAAGGTATCAAAAGGTATCTTACAACCAGATGACAGAAATTTAAAAGTTGTACAAGCATTTGTTGCTCCTCGGAATAGAAAAGAAGTTAGAAGGTTTCTCGGGCTTGTAGGTTTTTATAGAAGATTTATACCTAATTTCGCACAGAAGGCTCTTCCTCTTACACAGCTAACAAAAGACAAAGTTGCATTTAAATGGACCAATGAAGCTCAAAATTCCTTTGACACTCTTAAAAATGAACTTTTAAAGGAACCTATTTTAACTCTACCCAATTTTTCCAAACCGTTTTCGCTTTGTACGGACGCTTCCAATTTAGCCTTAGGAGCTGTTCTTTGTCAGGAGAATGATACTGGGTTCTTGCATCCAATTTGTTACGCAAGCCGGAAGTTAAAAGATCCGGAGACCAGATACAGTACAGTTGAAAGGGAAGTTTTAGCAGTAGTTTGGGCTACTGCCTTTTTTCGCCAGTACCTTTTAGGGAAAAGGTTCACAATTTATTCAGATCAAGCGTCTCTGTCCCACGTACTAAAATTGAAGGATCCCACTTCTCGGATAGCTAGGTGGATTATGGGCTTGTCCCAATTTGACTATACAATAATACATAAACCAAGGAAATTGAACGTAACAGCTGATTTCTTGTCTAGAGCAGTAAATGTAACGCATCTTGTTCAAAATTCTGTCAGTCCAGACTTATTACAGACATTCAAAGAAGAGCAGGGTTCAGATATGCATTGTAAGCAGATTATTTCAGATATAAAAAAAATTTGACTCCTAGTCCTCGTTTTTTGAAATTTTTTATGCGTAATGGCATTTTATATTGTGAATATGCTAAGCAACGTACCCGTTGGCAAAAACTCCACAGGTTGGTTGTTCCACGATCTTTAGTTTCACGTATTCTGCAAGAGCACCACGATTCGCCGGTGGCGGCGCATTCCGGGTTCCATCGCACACTGCAACATATTCAAAAATCCTTTTATTGGAAAGGCATGTATAGGGACATTCATAATTATGTAAAATCTTGTCATTCCTGTATCGGAAGGAGGGGTCACCGGCCTTCTCACAAGGCTCCTCTTCTGAGAATGCCTGTGGCTTCTCGTCCGATAGAAAGAATAGCCATGGACATTGTTGGTCCCTTACCCATTACTTTACAGGGAAATAAATACATCTTAGTTATCACTGATTATTTTACGAGGTGGCCCGAGGCTTATCCTTTGAAAGACTTTACTTCTGAATCTATCATAGAAAAACTGGAACTTTTTATTTCGGCTCACGGTGTGCCTTTACACGTAGTTACTGACAGGGGCTCGAATTTTATTTCACATGCAATAAAGGAAGTATATCAGAAATTAGGCATCACTAAGCACACCACCACCAGTTACCACCCGCAGTCTGACGGAGTAGTTGAACGCTTAAATGCTACTCTAATAAATTCTCTCAGCCACCTTGTGAGTGAGACACAGGAAGATTGGGACAGACATTTGCCCTTCGCACTTTTAGCGCACAGAACTGGACGGCATAGCGCGTTACTGGACTGCCCAGCATTTTTTCTTTATGGAAGAGATTTAAATTTACCTATTGATTTGTTGACACAAACAGACTTTAAGACTTATCGTGACACAGACACTTATTCAAGGGATTTAATTTTAAGACTCCGCAGGGTTTTCTCTTTAGTAAATAAAAACTTAACGGAGGCGGCTGAAAGACAGGAAAAGATTAGAGACAAGGTTGTTTTTTCAAAAAATATTAAAATAGGGGATATGGTGTATCTTTATACTCCTGTGTTGCGGCCTGGATTGACTAAGAAATTTGCGAAGTTTAATAAGGGTCCATTTAGAGTGGTCGAACAGGTCACCAAAGTGAATTTTAAAATTGAGTCAGTTACGAGCCCACAGCAGTCGCAGGTAGTACATGTGGATAGATTGACAAAGGTACCTGAAAGTATAAACTTTCCTTCATTGCAGGCGTGCAACTCTGATGCTCCAGAGAGAATTCATAATCAATGTGCTGATATTCCTTATAACCTGAGACGTAGGGATTCGCAGGGTTTTGTTGCTTACTAATGTAGGGCTTTGCAAACATTTATTTTTGGACTCAGTAAATCAGAATTTAGCGAAATATATACATACATATATATATATATATATATATATATATATATTTGTTGTTGTATATAGTTTGACTTTTTCAGTTTGGCCAAACGTTATTTTGTATATGCATTAGGTTGTATTATTATTATTTTTTTGTGTGTGTATTGGATAAAATTATAATTGGTATTTGCACAGCGTATTCGTTATGTTAATTCTCGGAATTGATTTTGGTTGGATTGAACTTTTGGACAATCACGTTTTCTTTTTTTCTGATTTTTTTTGTGTGGGGTATTTCCGGCTGGTTCCGAGGTTCCTTGTGTTGTAACGTTCTTTTCTTTTCTAATGCTTGGCCCTGATCAGGCCGCTTCTGTTCTTAGATGTGATTGTTTGGGATTCATTCCTGGAAATTATTTAATTTCGTAGTACTTAGGGGGGTCTTTACTCTTTGTTTGAATACGTTCATGTGACATATTTTATTTGGAATTGTTTGAATTATTAGTGTGTTTATTTTCTCAGGAATGTATTTTATGTATCTGCGGCGTGTTAATTATCTTATTTTTATTTATTTCATTTTTTTTGGTGCGAACAATTGGATTAGATTATTTCTTTCTTCGGGTGTGAGTATCCGAACACATTCAGTGGCTTATCTATCGTAAGGGAAAAATTGACAGATACAGTCTTCTTCAACTTTGAAAGAGTGATTGTTCTTCCTTGGTCGAAGGTGAGACGTAGGAGGGTGAAATCTGGTTTCTTTTAAGGTCAAGTTTCTCTACTAAACCTATTGTGGTGCTGAGTTCTTACATTCCGGGGTTGTTGCTTTCACTTTCTCGCGTTGAAGGCTGCAGGGGGGAGTTGCTAACACAATGATTTCTAACTACAGGGTTTTCTCTCACTTGCATTGACAACTCCGTACTCATTTAATGTACTCCATGAATGTGCTCAGCAGAAATTGTCACAATAGTAGAATGTGCTCGACCTCAGGTGAAATTGTTTACATTAATGGACTGAAAAGGAATGAATAGATAAATAAACGTTCAGAAATGTGGCCACACAGAGACTGCAACACTAGTGTGATGTAATGAACTGAAAAAAAAAAGGAGAAATTCTTTTTGTCATGAAATTACTGAATGCTTGATCTTAGACATATTTTGTTTGTGATTAACGCCTTATTTTTTATTTTTATTTTTGTATGTGTTCTGAGTATTTCTAGGTTTAATTAATTAAGTGATTTAATTGATGTTTTTGATTAATTGTTTTTGATGATCTTCCTTGAGTATTTTAATTAGTAATTGCTTTGATTAATCTTGTTGTTTTCCTTGCACATTTTGGACTTGAAATTTAATGTGTCAGTAACGTCACTGTTACCAAGGAGTCGTGTGAACTATTGTTACATTATGTTATCCTTTAGCCTTATTGCACAGTATGAGTCATGGTATTTCAAGAAGTGTCTGTCTTCTAAATTTTGGTAAACCAAAATTTAATTCCTTAGGGGAAAGGAATGTTGTGTATAGAATTTGTCTGATAGCGTTTTAAAAACTAGGTGAATGATTTTCTGATTTATGGAAATTTTAATTTTATTTGATTCTGAATTATTTACTTTAATGCTTTAATTTTGGGGAAAATCAGATGTTTCTGGAATTATTATTTAGTTTAAATGAATATTATTTATTTTCCTCTATTTGCAAATCTTGTACAAACTTTGATTCATTGTGAAAGAAGCAGGGAAAGGGAGGCAATTTTTGCCAAGTCATGATTTCGCGCGCTTTGTCCTTTAGAATGTTCTAGAAGGATTTTTCATTGTGTAGTTGACCTTAAGAGAGGAAGTACGTGACAATAAGGTCAAAGGTTGCTACTTGTCTTTCAATGTAAGTCATTCAGGTTTTTGGCGATTGAGGGTCCGGTTGTTGGCTAAGTGAAGAAGGGCGCGCATGCGCGATCACCCTTATTTCCGCATTCTGGAGTTGAAAACGCAAATTTTGCCAAAATTAAGGGGGCGATAAGTGAAGCCATAGTGGGAGCCCGCGTTTTGTGAAGGAGACGAAGGAAATTCGAGTTGGATTCACTCACTTACTGACTGGCGTGTGGAACTTACTTGGGACGTTACTCGTGAAGCTTGCTCTTGGGATGAGTAAGAACAGGCGAGCCGTAATTGCCTAGAAAAAACGTTTCTGGCCGGAAGCTGCAAACACGCTCCCTTGCCGCGTTCTGGTAAAGAGGCGAAATTTGAACGAGTTACCTGCGTGTTGACTTAGGACTTTCAAGACCAAGCGGATAGCCGTCCTGGGCAGCAGTGCTCCTGTTTCTGTTCTACAGTGGTAAAATAACGTCGACAGTATGAGAACCAGTGTAAAGATGAGCCCGGCCGACGTCAACGCTTATTAAGATACGAGTCCTCCACTTCAAGATGTCCAACCAAGTTAAGTGCTATTTTTTTGTGTTTGAACTTGAGTGGGTTTTCAATAATTTTTCTTGGAATGTAAAAACAGCGTCGACTCTTAAATTAATTCTCAGGCCTTAAATTGTTTCCCTTTACCCTTTTAAATTACCAGACAAACCTTAAGTTTTTATATATGAATTTAAATGAAAAAAAAGGGTAAATGACAAATTGATGACTTCTCCTTAGACTCTCAGATGAGGTTAAGATTTTTTTTATTGTGATGTAATTGAATAAACTGATATTTAATCTGGAAACCTATTACAGTAGGTTTCTATTATGTATTTAATATGTTTTTCCTATATATCTTGTATATGTTTTTCTTATGTTTTCGATCCTCTCACGGCGCGGTCTCGGGATGCATTTTTTTCACAACGCAAAAATGCTTTACCGTTTCACTATACGATCACTAAAAGTTTGGGTAATTAGCAAAAATTCTTAAGAGTTTAGTTTCCTCCCTAAGAGGAAGTAGAAACCTTTCACGGCAAGTAGGTTCATATTTAACATTTAACATATAGGAATTTCAGATATAACATTGGTGCCGTGAAGTAAGCTTCATATTAGTTTCTTATTTAACAATGGTACCTTGAAGTAAAGCTATTTAACCTTGGTGCCGAAACTTCTATATAACAATAACTTCCGTACTTCGGATATACACAGACCCGCTACTTGGGGTCAAAACGTAAAAGTATAAAAATAAAACTAAACTCTAATTTAACTTTAAAATAATAAACGTGGAAGATTGGCCTTATATTAACAGGAAGCCGTATGTAGTACAGAGAACTGTGAACACTACAATACGTTTAAAAATTATCAAGAGGATTAAAACCTCTGGCCTGGAAGGCAACAGCAACTGAGTAAAATTTCTAAGGTAAGCGGCCTGCTTCGACTAACTGCTTCCTCTCTCTCGCTTGGCAAAAAGCCACAACTTAAATACTTGTCGTTCGCCAGACAAACTTTGCATAAATACTTTAACGCTTATAATTCTGGCCGGAAGTAGAAAATAAGAAGTGATAGTAAAGATTTAAAATAAAATAAACGTTAGTAAAACTTAAGATCCTTACAAACTCTTCGGTTTAACGTCCAGATTCGACGGATTCTTTGCTAGAATCACGTGCCCCACTGTTAAATCTTACTTGCTCTTGTCAGTACGTTTTTGTTTCTCTTCTAGTTTCTGTTGATATGGCTGATTTATTGGTAGTTAAACAGAAATGTCAGTCATACGCTGCTGGATTTAAGTTAAAAGTTATTTCTTTCGCGGGAGAGACTAATAACTGTGCTACTTCTCATCAGTTTGGGGTTGACGAAAAATTGATTCGCCATTGGCGCAAAAATAAAGTAAAGTTACAAAAATCCCGAAATCGAAAAAGGCGTCGCAACATGGAAAAGCTCCTTTTCCAAAACTCGAAAATGACTTGTATGCTTGGGTTTTAGAGTGCCGGCAGAATGGTTTCATTGTCACTAGAACTGGCATACATTTACGAGCAATGAAGCTTGCAAAAGAAGAAAAGTATGGTGCTCCAAACACTTTTCGTTCATCAACACAGTGGTGCACTAAATTTATGAATCGCCCTGGTTTGTGTTTATGCCAACGCACCAAACTGGCGCAAAAGTTACCATCTGATTTGGAAGCAAAGGTTCTGGAATTTCAAAAATACATTATCGATGTAAGAAAAAGGACTTCTTTTGAACTTTCCCAAATAGGGAATATGGACGAAACATACCATGTGTTTCGATCTACCAGAAAATAAAACAATTGACTGCAAGGGGGAAAAAAGCATTTTGATAAAAACGACCGGGCATGAAAAAACCCATTTTACGGTCGTTCTTTCGTGCTTGGCTGACGGGAGTAAGCTTCGTCTGTTGATCATTTTTAAAAGAAAAACTTTACCGAAAAACGTTGTGTTTCGATCAGGTGTGTTGGTTCACGCCCATGAAAAGGGATGGATGGATGCTGACGGAACAGTCGATTGGCTTAAAATGTGTGGGATAAAAGACCGGGAGCAGCTTTCAAAACACCTTCTCTTTTAACATTTTTCTGAAGAAGTGACAAAAGTGACAAAACACCTAAAAACGACTGTGCTTGTAATTCCGGGAGGATTGACATCCGTCATTCAACCCCTAGATGTCTGCCTCAATAAGCCCTTCAAAGTAAATGTTAGAAAATATTGGGCAGAGTGGTTTAGTTCCGGTTGACCAACATTTACAAAGGGAGGCAACATTAAAAAGCCCGATATTACATTAATTGCTCAGTGGGTTAAAGATGCCTGGAACGAAATACCCTCTGAAATGATTATAAAATCATTTAAAATATGTTGTATTAGCAATGAACTAGACGGCACGGAAGATGATGCTGCTTTGAAAGTGAAAATGACGACGAAGGCTCTAGTAGTGATTGTAACAATACAGAGTTCGAGACTGAAAATATGTATGATGACGAACCAATGACGACAGAAGAGTTCTGTGAAATGTTTGGCGAATCTGACCATGAATCGGACGTTGAAGGATTTTGATTTTGTTTATTTACCAAGGTATTTTTTATCGTATATTTACTTTTTTTTCTCAGATGATTTTGAATAAATGTAGTACTTAAAAAAAATTTCGAAGTTTCTCGATCGATTTCGGAAGTGGGGGTCGACTTATACACGGGTATATACGGTAAATCTTTTGCGGACTATATGGAAGATACATTCACTCTTAATCCCATTCCGTACGACAATAACCATATTGAACGGGTCAACCAGGTGGTCAATAACTTCCTTAATACTACTGCTCCGTACAACTTCACTTTCCTGACTCCCCCAACAATCGTTGCCAACACCATCAGCGCCTTACAATCAAAGAAAGTCCCAGGGCACGATGGCATCTCGACCAAAGCACTGAAGCATCTTCCGATCAACGCTCTTACCTGCCTAACTAAGATAATCAACAACATTATCAAATTCGCTTATTTTCCTAACTCATGGAAGCAAGCTATAATAATTATTTTTGCTAAACCGCAACAAAATCCAACTCTCTCCCACAGAACTATCGCCCTATCAGTTTACTTAGCCACATGTCTAAAGTTACTGAGAAAATCATACTTTTCCATATCCAAAAAATTCACCCTTCCATGAATTTTCTCCCAGAAGAACAATTCAGTTTTCGTAATCATCATAGCACTTGCCACCAACTTCTTAGAGTTATCAACATTATCACTGACGGCTACAACTGCAAACTTCCGACCGGTGCTATATTTCTCGATATCGCGAAAGCTTTTGACAGGGTATGGCATCGAGGCCTTATTTACAAACTAATCACTCTCAATTTTCCAGATCATTTTATTCGCTTAATAGCCTCTTTTCTCAACAACAGGACATTCAGAATCAAACTCGGTACTGCTTACTCTACCAGCAGAGTAATCAATGCTGGTGTCCCACAGGGGTCGGCACTTTCGCCGTACCTTTTTAATATTTATATACAAGATATCCCTAAAGACCCTTCTGTTCATCTTGCACTCTTTGCCGATGACACCGCCATACTTACTAAAGCCTGCACTGTTATCGCCGTAAGAAACCAACTCCAAAGCTATCACATAAAACTGGAAAAATGGCTTATCCTTTGGAGGATTAAAATTAACACTGATAAAACTAAGGAAATAATTTTCCGTAAAGGAAACATGAAATACTATCCTCCACTCCCTGAAATATTTGACGAAGAAATAGACTGGATTAATGAAACCAAATACCTTGGAGTCACCCTTTACCAAAAACTTACCTTCAGAACCCATTTCCGGTCCGTAGTACAAAAATTTAAAATCACCACAGCTACTATGCGACCTCTTCTTCGTAGAAAAAGCAACTTATTTACTACAAACAAATTAATTCTATACCGCTCCATACTGCGCCCAGCTCTTCTTTCTGCAGCACCGATCTGGGGACATGCAGCTAAAACCAATATTAAACAATTACAAATTCTACAAAATAAAATTTTACGAGAAATTATCAATGCTCCTTGGTATATTCCCAACATCTATATTCGCAGAGACCTTCGAATCGAACTTATTCAAGAGTATATTAAACGATTAGTGGTCAACTTCTTTTATTCAGTACAAACCCACAGTAATAGCCTTATTAGCACTCTCAGACACTCCCCGCGTCCCAGAGATAAACACCGCTACCCTTGCGATATCCTCCCCACATAAGATTCACAACCTTAATTCATTCACGAAAAACTGACTCTGCGGTTTTACCACCCGCGGCTACATCTTATAACGACACTGAACGTGACACCCCCCTTTTTTCGCCGCCGCTAGTGCGGACCTCACTCTCTTTCAACCGTCTCCCACACTCATTTCACCCCTTCTCTTTCTCCCCCCACCCGTTCTTTATCAGAAGTCGAGTAAAAAGATGTTTCTACATCTTGACACTCGAGAATAAAATACGATCTGTGTGTGTGTGTGTGTGTACGATCTGTGTGTGTGTGAAACTCGCTGAGGAGAGTTGTTTATAGTAGCCTTGATTATAACCTATATTCTGCAAGCATCCTATTACGCCGTGTCTTTGACAGTTATTATATTCTTCACATTCATTTTATGAATATTTCCAGTAGTTTTGTTTTATTTACGATCACTGAAGTTCAATCACATCAGAAGAGGAATTTCTGAAAACAGCATCAATTATTTTTTTTAGTGCTTTTCCAAAAGGTTATCTTATTGAAAGCGAAAAGACGTAGCAAGGTGCAAAATTAAATGTTACAGGCAGAGATTGATTTGTTTATAAAAATTTGAGAAACTCATTTGCTCTAAACCCTGGTTCATAATTTCAAATTAAAAATGTTTGCCGGCATCAACTATTAGTACTGTTCTACCCAGAGTAGTATGCGGTGTTACTTATAATACGTTGTTTATAGTTTTTTTAAATATTTTGTAGAGACCTCCTTTTCTACAGACGTTTAAAGAGGAGATATTAAACTGCAACATGGAAGCTGAAGATGTATTTTATAATAAAATGGAGTACATTGAAACCGTAAGTTCTACAATCTGCTTCCTTCCCCATGTTGTAAAAATATAATTATTTTAAAAATAACATTAATTTTGTTTAATTAATTTCAGTTTAAATTGTAATACATGGATTCTGGTTAAATTTTAACGGTAAAAGGGAAGCACTTCCGCAGAGAACTCGGTAAATGTAAACATCACCAACTTTAGCGATAATGGTTCAAACCTGGTAACCCAAGGGATTTATTCTATTCGCTTGTTCGAAGTTTGCAACTATTCCTCTTGCATTCAAATTTTGTTGAATTATCACTGTCGTTGTTCGCATTTGCAGATTTATATTATACTTCTTTTATTTATTATTATTTTTTCTGAATTTTTTAACAACAAATAGATAGAAATATTTGGTACTTTTCCGTTTCGCCGGCGCAAATCTCGCCAAGCAGACTTTATTGGCGACAACATACTGTATACACATAAAAAATTTTAGTTCTAAGAATTCTTTTTTTTTTTTTGAAGGCATAAACATTTTAATATCGCTTAAAACTTTATAAAAAGCCAATAAATAAAGACAATAAATTTGTAAAAAGACATTAATTTAAGAATTTACTATGCTTTCATGGTTCAACATCCTAATTCGCCGGTTCATATCACGTGACTCCAAGCGATCTCATCTCACGTAAACTACTCTACAAAAATCTAATGCTCTGCGTAATTATCTACATTAATTTCAAGTTAAATCTTAATTTGGAACACAAGTTTAAATGCAAGAAATATTTCAATGCGTACGAATAGCTTATTCAGAAATTATGTAAAACTGCAGTGCTTTACTTCACTAATGCATTCTCATTAGAATTGATGAATTTAACCCTTGACTTTTCTTTTCTATATTTTCGGCTTCGGGTAAGCGCTGTGATTGCATCCTAATTGACCTAATTACCGAAAATGGCTTTAGACATAAAACTGAACTGTCTGATAAAAATTCTATGTAATTATATGCCAGTATTGAAAAAAACAATCAATCTGATAAGAAAAAGCTGCGACTTGTTTTGAAAATGAGGCATAAAAGGTTACCAGCGAGAATATTCCGTTTGGCATCGGTTGTACCATTATTGGCGACTTTATCGCTTGCGCCGGCAAAACGGAAAAGTACCAAATATTTTTGTAGATAGTGCCTAGATGCCGGTTCTCGGTTCGAGATGAAAGGAAGAAAATATGGAGGGAGGGGTGGATGCTAATTTGTAATGCGGCTGTTCACGTTGTGTTCTTAATTATTAACATCTCTAAGAACCATGAGCAGAAAGAACATGAGGTTCTTTCTGCTCATGGTTCTTAGAGCTCATAGTTCTTAGTTTCCAACCTCTAAAATAATTTGTTTTCGTAGGCCGCAAAAATGTGCATGTGCATTTTAAACAATTAAGTAATGCTTTTATTTTTATTATTTGCTATTGTCATTTAAAATTATGAGAATAAATCAATTTTTATGGCATAAAATTTTAACAAGATAATATATTGTTAATGCTTTTCTAACAATAACCTTTCAGAGGATGGCAGGTGTGACATAAATAGATGATTAAATTGAAATAAAAAATATTATTGGTTATCAAAGATAACAGAATAGTTGGATGCCAAAATTAGCAAACCACTGCTGGTGTAAGGAATATATTGTTTTCTGTGTTAACTGGAATTTAAGACCAATTTTTTTTAGTATATCATGCTTAACTGGTTAATTTCAGTATATTAATACTAATTTATATTTTTTAAATGAATATTTATTTCTGTTATAAATGCTTATACTTAATACATTCTTTTCTGGGCTAACTTGAATTTAATACAAATTTATTTTCGTATATCACGTTTAACCGGTTAGTTTTACATCTACATGCTTATTATCTGTGAATTTTTACTACCATATGCTTAATATATTGTTTCATCTGCTAACTTGAATTTACATGCACTAAAAATCACGTTTACGGCTCGGCTCATCGTCGATGAACCGCGAGCTTGGCGAGAAAAAATGCAACGGCACCAACGGGTTCTTTCCCGAAGCGCCAAGGAGTTCTCTGCGAATGAAAACTCTGGTAAAAGTTTACGATTGGGTGCCCCTTGTTTTTTGGCTATTCTTTTTTGACGCCAAGATCGGCGCCAGGAATTCAAGATGGCCGCAATACAAAATCAAAATAAGAAGTCAAAGAGTTACACAAACTCTGTGTCCATGTACACATCGATCTGTTTTCACTTAAAAAAACATCCTAGAATTGCACAAACTAGGCATTGTGCACTGGCTTAAATTTGTCCATGTACACATCAATCTATTTTCATTTAAATAAAATCAGGAAGCTAAAACAAAGTTAAAACTATCATGGTAACCAGAAGTGAGGTTTCATCGTCGAAACTATCGCTAATCGAAGGGGCACCTAATTCTACACTAGAGACATTTTAACTTCTACCGTAGTAGCACTTGTGAAATAGAAATGCTCAAGTGACTTAGTACCATAAATTTCTGGGAGAGAAAGCACCTTCATTCAACTGTGGTGGTAACGTTAAGGGAAGTCATTATGTAGATTTTTACACATGTTGTTTTTTCCGAGATGTGCTTTCAAATAAAATTATAGCCTTAATTTTCAGCAAGATATATTGTTTATACTTCTATCAGAGTTACATGGAAGATCAAGTATGTATCCATTCTTGATCTTCATTCTGCGAAGAAGTTATCGCATCATTTGCATTGCAGACTATTCAGACTATCCAAGCTACTTTTCAATCTCATCATTAGATACAAATTTTAGGGAAAGTGCAGATTCACCCACTGCTAAGTGTGTTTTTAACAACTGCATGTACACATTGACCTATTTTCACCTAAAAAAAATCCCAGAATTGCACGAAAATGCCATTGTGCTCTCCCTTGACTTTATCCATGTACACATTGACCTATTTTCACTTAAAAAGCCATAGAAAATTGACAAAAATCCAATTCTTCTTACTCTTAAAAGTGCTAAACAAATAAGTGGGCGATTCTGCATTTTACCCCAAATTTTCATATCTCAGAACTTAAGATGGCAGAAAAAATTCGATTAGCCAAAACGATACATTAGGAGAAGTTAGCATAGATTTCAAATTCTATATATTGATATATTTTTATTTTTGATTCATTAAACTTCTATTGTGATGACAATTCTTGTATACTTCTTTCCAATAACTCATGTAAATGCATATTGTAATCTGTAAGTGCACATATTTAAAACTAACAGTGTGTATATATGCTAATTTATGATTTTTTAACCTACCATTTCAGTGAAAACAAGTATTTGTTTCCATTGCCATTGTACCTTAAAAAACATTCTGGAATATAAAATAGTCATTTAATTTATTTTAACTTTCAGATGGTAAAAGTATATTTAAAGGTACCCCTTGGCGATTTTTGGCGGTACATGGATGCCGAGTTTACGCAATTCTTTGACTTGTTATTTTGACTTGCATAGCGGCGATTTTCAGCACAAAAATTGCCGCTACACAAAGCCAAAATAACAAGACAAAGAATTGCACAAACTCGGTATCCATGTACACATCAACCTATTTTCACTTAAAACAATATCCCAGAATTGCATAAAATGGGCATTTCGCACTCCCTTGACTTTATCCATGTACACATCAACCTATTTTCACTTTAAAAAAAAATCCCAGAATTGCACAAAAATGGCATTGCGCACTCTCTTGTGTTTGTCCATGTTTACATCGATATATTTTCACTTAAAAATGTCAAAGAAGCACCCAATTCAACAGTAGAGGCAGACAAAAAATGCATAATCTCAATAAACTACATTTTAAACTAAACAATAAAATAACATAAAAAGGAAAAACCTGTTATGCATATCAGCACTACACCAAGCAAATATCTACTTACCTTATTTAGAAATTCCTTCGTCTTCAGTCTGTGGCACACAAAATTCCTTAACAGCTTTCAAAAACTTCCTAAAATTATCCCAACTCGAATCCGTGTATTGGCGTCACCACATAAATTTACAAAAATAAGGGTAAAAAATATCATACGTAGTTCCGTACTGTCTGGAAAATGGCTACTAAGTAAATCTTGATTTACACGCCAGTCAAACTTTTCCCCTTTTGTTCCAAATCGTGCAGAAACTTCAAATTAATCTTACTACATTCAGCCATTCTACCATCTAAACAGTGAAACAAGCAATGTACTTCCTAACAATACACACCCCAAAAGCCCTTACAAAACATTCCATGATTAAAAATTTCCCGGAATAATGCAAACGATTATGTCATAATAGGGTTTCCATAACATTCAAGTACTCAGGTTACCATAATCGAAACAACAACTTCATGATAATACAAGGGGTACCCTAAAATAAACTCTTAACCCTTCAAATTTCTGAAAACTTGATTCGAATCTAATATTAAAATGAGTGCATAAGTATTTATCCATTGAGTATCCCATGATTTATATTATTTCGGAATTTCTTCTCTTTTCATGTAAAATTATGGCTCACAGACAAGCCTTAAAAAAAAAAAAAAAAAAAAAAAAAAAAAAAGAGTTTAACCTGGAGAATGGGTTATATGAATGAGTTTCAAAGATTTTTTCATGTGTAATGTGATTATGAGCCATTTTTCCTTAAAAAGATCTTCACAAAGACATCTCTTTCTTTAGGCAATAGCCCCCCCCAAATGGTTTGCCATAATGCGAATAATTCGAATACTAATCACGTTGAGTGATATTGGTAAACTTTTTTTTGATAATCATGTAGTTTGTGATCTACCACTTTTAGTTATTTACTTATTTTTTTGTCAGTGGCAATAAAATACATTGTTGTTTTAATCATTTCTCTTTCCTGCCACTCAATTTCATGTTCCAATTTTAAAACAGTATTTTAGTGGCACCACCTAAGAAATAAATAGCTTGTCTAAGCAGTAGATTGTATACTACATGATTATTCTTTTCTGTGTTCCTCGGACTTACTATGTTATATAAAACGTTCCATTTTACCAAATGATGTATGAAAATTGAATGGATAAGTTTGAATTGTATGGGAATGTTTAATTGCAAAGGGAAAGATTCTATGTTCTGTGTATAATTATGAGGTGCATTTGGTGAATAGCCAGTGCACATTGCTGAATTTGTGCAATTCTGTAATATTTTTTTTTTTTAAATTGAAAACAGATCATTATGTACAGGAGAAGAACAGTGCCAGAAAATGTCAGAAGGAGTTTGTAGAAAGTGTTTTATTTTATTCCTTATTTAGAAATTAAAATTTGTATGTTAACTTGCTAAAGTGTGTTTTCTTTTGATATGGTGATAATGTTTTTGGCAAACATATCAACTTTTAATATTAGGTTGTCCGGAAAATAATGCAGTTTTTAACCTATATCTTTAAAGTATCATAACTAAACTGAAAAACAATTTTATTAATCAAAATAAGCACCAGCCAAATCAATGCATTTTTGCCAATGAGATATAAGTTTATTTATGCCAGTAGAATAATATTCTGGAGTTCTGGACGCAATAAAGTTGTCAAAGGCGTTTTTGACCTCGTCTTGGTTTTTGAAGCATTTCTTCTGAAAATGTTATCCATATGTTTGAAAAAATGGTAATCGGTCTGTGAGAGGTCAGGCAAATATGGGGGAAGAGGAAGGATCTCGTATCCCAATTCGTCCAATTTCTGTAGGGTCAGTTGCACGACGTCCGGCAGAGCATCGTCATGGAGAACTGGCCGCTTTCTGTTGACCAATACCGAGCACACACTTTGCAATTTTTGGCAAATTTCATTGATTTGTTTAGATTACTTATCTGCTGTAATCATTTCACCCAGATTTAGGAAGTTGAGGTGGACGAGACCAGCCTCAGACCACCAAACAGTCACCATAATTTTCTTTTGGTGCAAATTTGGCTTTGGAAAGTGTTGTGGTGTCTGACCGCTGTCCAACCACTGAGCTGAATGTCCCCAGTCATTGGAGAAAATCCACTTTTCATCGCACATAACAATTCGATCAAGAAAAAGGCCATTTTTGTTGCGGAGAAGAAGAGCAGAGGATACTTCAAAGCGGTGATTTTTTAAAATTTCGCTCAATTCGTGAGGAACTCACTTATCGAGCTTCTTTGACTTTCCTATACAATTCAAGTGATCAGAAATCGTTTTGCTTATGCCAGGCTCTCGAACAGTTATGCACGGGTTTGTTTCAACTAAAGTCTTCAAATTACAGTCAAAAGTCTTTAATCCGGACTCGTCGGGACTTCGGCGATTCCGGATTATAGATCATCAGTTTAAATCTGGTAAGATGGCATGCAGAAATTATAAAATTAAAAATATGAAACCGTAATTTATAAAATAATGAGCAATTATGATCTAAAGGGTATCAAAATTTACCAAAAAAGAAGCCTAATATTTATTTGTTTACTTTATTAAACATTTCTTTCAATGCGCGGATGCGTAAAGCATACCTTACCCATAGCCGAAATTAGAAAATTGCAACCAGAAAACTATTTGATTTGTATTCGTGGTATTTATAATGACAAGGAATTTGATTTAAATCATATCAAAGACGGAGTACATCGAAATTAAATAATACATTTAGTAAGGAATTATAAGCCGAATAAAATAAAAACATCTGCTCTGAAGATAACGATAGTGTTGACAAATCAACTTCCAGTTCATTGTGCGCCGTGACGTCTTCCCCCCCCCCCCCGCGCAGAGCAGCGTGAAATTGATAAACAGATTTCGGAACAGTTAGATAAACAAAGAATATGCCTTTATCCATTTTTTGTAGCAATTCGTTTTTTGTTTGATGGACATCGAAACACACTTTCGTTTTCTAGATCCTTTGGGAGCTCCAGCATCGGAAATTCTATTTGACATAATCAAAAGTTCAAGCTTACTTTTAGAAAATTGCTCTTACAGTCTGCAAAAAATAATAAGCCGGATCCAATTCGAAGATTAAGGAACAATGCTATCATCAACATTAACTCAAATAGATGATTAGATAATTTTAGCTTATAGCGTCCGTTATACATTAAACACGCACGCGAAAACGTATTCTGCACCTGCGCAGACGCATATGCGCAGTCTTGGGCATATGCGTCATAAATGTCATAAATGTCTTGGGCGCACGAGTAAAACGCCTATGCGCATGCGTCAATGCAGCGCATGCGCAGAAAGATTTTAGCTTTGAGGTCCGAATTAACGACTTTTGACTGTATTGTCATCAACAGCTGAAGAGCGTCCACAATGCTCTTGAACTTCCAGGTCAAATTCTCCACGACAAAACTTTGGTATTACCGTTGAACTGTAGTTTCATTAACACTTTTCTCACCTCATAATTAGTTGACATTTCGAGCCGTTTGTGCTGTGCTGTGGCCTAGTTTCTACTCATAAAAGTAAATTTGCAGAAAATCCTGTTTTGACATCTAAACAAAAACACTTAGTAATTATTTTTGAAAATAATTTTGAAACAAAATGATTATTATATAAATATAGAGCAAAAATAGAGCTACAAAATGATATATAAACTAATGTAATTCAAAATATTTTTGTTCCTAAAAATGTACAGGAAAAATAAACAATTGCAAAAACCTGCATTATTTTCCAGACAACCTGATATAAATATAAAAGATGTGGTAATCTTTTAAAAAAGACTCCAGAATTGCCAATTTGCACTGAAATAGTAACTTTTATTGATGATTGTGTCAGCTTTCTTTATGAAGGGAAATGTACACTCTTTTGCAAAAAAATCGAAGCGCCAAAAAGGACTTTTGCAATAGTAACAAAATTTGGTATGCAAACACATCTTGATCGAACATGCAAATGATCAAAGTTTCAAGGCAAATAAACAGGAATTGCGATCATAATGTGCATTTCTAGTGCACAATTCGCAAACTATAAAACCAGCAACAGAGGCGGAAAATTTATCTTTTTTTGTTGCTGCCATTGTAATTCCATAAAGAAGCAACTAAAGGTGCCATTATGACGATATCGAAGATCTTGACAGCTAAACTACTTTGAATGTGGTTGCATTTTAGGGTTGCGTGAAGCTGGGTGATCATACCTAACAATAAACCGCCATCTGCAGCATACAGACACTGGTGTGCAAAGATGTTGGTAGCAATGGTTGCTACAAGGAAATTGCCAACGAAATGAAGGCTCTGGAAGGCCAAGGAGTACAAATGCAAGGTAAGATAGGATGATTGATCTCCATGCTTGAACTGCCCCAAGTGTCGTTTTCGACTATTCAACGCACTACAGCCACGTCAATGCCTCCCGTTGTATCGTCTACCATCTCACACCGCTTGTCTGAGGTGCGGTTACATTCACAGAGGCCTTTAAGACATTTGCTTTTGACCCCACAACATTGGCGGCGGCGTCTGGAGTGGTGTCCTAGCTGATCATCATGGCTGCCATCAGACTGGCATCCTATAGTGTTGAGAGATGAATCTGTGTTCACTCTTGAAGCAGATGATCACCTTGTTCGTGTCTGGAGAGGACGGGGCCAGCGGTCCCAATCAGCCTTTGTTTTACAAAGGCATACAGCTATAACCCCTAGTGGGATGGTGTGGGGCTCTATTTCTTATGACAGCAGGTCATCTTTAGTCATCCTTTGTACGTCTTTAACAGCTCAACGATATGTTGATACCATCCTGCGGCCGGTTGCATTACCCTTCATGGCACGTCATCCTGGAGCCATTTTCCAACAAGATAACGCCAGGCCACCACCGTTCACATATCTCTGGACTATCTTTGTGTGGTTGCTACTCTTCCTTGGCTAGCAAGGTCACCAGACCTTTCACCAGTCGAGCATGTATGGGGCATGGTAGGCTGTGAGATTAGGCCACTACAAAATATAGCAGATCTGGAGTGACAACTGTTGAATGCCTGGCAGAATGTGTTGCAGAATGACTTGCCTTGACGAATTTAAGCATGCATTGCTGCCAGGGGCGATTCGACCAACTACTAATTTGAACACTCAATGAGTGATTGTGAGCCGTGAACAGGTACTATGACCTTGATTTTTTAATCATTTTATTCTCTGTGTATGAGCTATACACATATTCAATTTCATCAAAAACAACCATTTCCTTCATCGTGCTCTGATTTTGAAGAGTGTATATTAGGGCTGGTACTGCCGTAGCAGACAGCAAATTTTAGGGGTGGTAAAATTTTTAAAATTTAGACAAGAACCAAGCTGCCAAATTTAGTGACAGGACAATTTTTAGAATTTAAAAGAGGCATTAAGCAACAAAATTTAGGGGTGGCAAAAATTTAGAATTTATGGAGCCATACGGCAGCAGAACTTAGGACCCATAGAGATTGCAGCAGGCAACAAAATGCCTAGTGCTGGCCCTGGTATATATGCAGATTTTTACAGAAAACATATTTTTCTTAGCATGAGATGCCACAATTGGCTATCTTTCTCTAATGAATAACACTTTTTACACAGAAAATTTTTTTTAAAATATCATTTGGCCAGAAGCATTTTATATTCCATTAAAGACTCCAAACCAGAGGTTTCTTAAAAAAAAAAAATAATAATAATAAATTCTTTCTTTACCTTTTCAGTTTTATACAGTGTTGCATTTGAAAGCTCATATAAAATTAAACTGTTGATTTTAAACCAAATATAGGCTCTTTCCTGCCATAGGATTACATGTGACAAACAGTTTTCTACAGATGCCAGTTCTGCACATTAGAATTATTCTAATGAACATTAGAATTATTCTAATGTGCAGAACTGGCATCTTGTAACTATAGTATATCAGAACATCATCTCTTGTAATTATAGTATATCAGAACATCATCTCTTGTAACTATAGTCTTGCTTTCAGAGTATTGTTAATGAAAAGTTTTTTAAATAGGCCATTCTGTTTATACTTTATTTACAAAAATGTTACTTATATTTAGAAAACTTGTACCATAGTCAGAATGAATAAATATGTAATAGAAGTATATTTTCACACTGAAAGTATCAAGTTAGTATGTGTATCTTTCTAGAGAAAGCTGATGCATTTCATCCCATAGTAGAAAAAAGAACCCAAAGATATTTAAAAAATTAAATATTTAATTTTATTACAGGAATGAAATTGTGCTTAAATCTGAGGCAAGTAGGAAAACCATGTAGCTAAATTCTGGAGATCCTCTACAGTGTTTAAAAATAAGATCTTGGCTGTTCAAGAAAGAAATCTTTCATCTGTGTACCGTAATGTTGAACATGCTTTGTATATTTCATTTATAAAACCTGGGCTCAAAATTTGCTTCTTAAGAGGCAGTAGTTAATCCAGGGACAAGGATCCATTTAGGCACACTAAATATGAGAATTTTTATCACAGCAGAGGATAGCTACAATATTTAAAATTATCATAAAATAATTTCTAAAATTGTATCTTATGAAATAACTGAAGTAGACACGGCTGTCACAGATGAATAGTTATCAAATATAATGTAAAGTCTGAGATCCAGAATTGTCTATTTCAGGCTTTGGAAATTTCTAGATTTTAGATTATCAGTTTAAATCTAGTAAGATGATGCATAGATATAGCAATATTGGAGCTTTGAACAGCATGCCATTTATGAAAATTCATGATACAGCCCTGAGCTTATATATTTTAAAAAAGCTAATGGTCGGTGAGGAATATTACAGAATGTTATCCTGAAAAGAAATTTAAATCTATGCCTTTATATGAATGAAAAATATTTTTTCTTTTTTTAGGCCTCTGGCAACAAGGTCAGTCGTCTTTCTGTATTATGTGGCAGCCAAAATATAGTCTTAAACGGCAAAGTATGTATAATTTGTAGTTTGCATTTATACTTCAATGTATTTATAGGTATAGTAAAATTATATTTATATAGTAAAATTTATGGTCGTATGGTGAAATCTAATGAAGAATAAATAAATACTTTTCACTGACTATGTTTAAACTTAACAAATTTGAGAATATTAGTGAAGGAGTATTAAAATATTGATTAATATATTGAAATTCCTGAAAAAGGAATAAGAAGAATTAAATTTATAAATTTTTTAGAATTCATCATAAGACTTTAAAAAATTTTTAAGCTTTTGCAGTGATGATCATCATTAGATATATAAACTTTTAAGTTCAAGCATAATAACTGTTTTGTGTTGAGAAGTTGATAGGCTGTTCCTTCCAAGTGATTCACATTTGTAGTATTGTAGTAGCCTTGGGGAACTTTTTGAAGGTACCACTTTGTCAAACTTCTTTGAAGATTTCAAAAAAGGTGAAAGCAAATGTTTGAAAATTAAGGCATCATAGCCAAAGGGCTTCTTCAATATTCTGTGTGTCTGAATGTCATCCTTTACACCAAATCAGTATTTCTCAATTTGTGTGCTGCAGCATATCACAAGAAATTGTCATGAGAGTGTATCATGGGAGATTGTAAAATGCATCATAAGGGTTTTTGACTAATAGTTTGTCAAAATACCTCATGATACAGGGGTTTTATAACTTTGAAATAGAATTTATAATTATCTCAATGGTTTCTAAAAAAAAAAAAAAAATCTTTTGAAATATATTATTATTTATTTTGAATATATTATTCCTGTATTTTTATTTGATATTATTTTTCCCAGTTGTATTTGACGTTGATTCAAATTGGCTTTTTCTTAAAGTCAAAGGATTTGTGAAATAAGTAAATTTTTTAATTTCTTTAATATGATTGCATTGCTGTGAACTAATTAAAAAACGCTGTATTCATTTACCATTATGGACAAATATTTAATAAAAATCTGGTGTTTTACAAACAGAAGACAAACAAAGAAACAAACAGAGTATAAAGATGAGTACACTGAATTGAGATTCTTCGCAGCTGAAATAGAAGACTCTTAAATATCATTCTGTGTAGTCTGCAGAAAGAAACTTGCAAATAAGCTCTCATTCCTAGTAAAAATGAAGTTTCATTCCAAATGAAAAGACATTTGGAAACTGCATATTAAATTTTATCATCCCACTTTCATTTTTGCGGTCAAGCACCGATACTGAAAACCATGTCATTTCTACTTATTGACCAACTTTTTCCTCAATATTAATTTTTTAATATTGATTTTGTCATACTTTATTGCATAAAAACTCATAAATTATGCATAAAACTTTGGAAACAATGTAAAATTGATTAGCAATGAACATTCATCTCAATTATATGAACTCTCAACAGACTCTGACTGAATGCATGGTATTGCTAAACGGCAATACAGAATTTTATGTACAATAAACCCTTGCTGAGTGCTTATTTGCAGAACGCGATTTTGACACATTACCTAGTTTCTATTTAATTTGCCCAATGAGTTCCATTCATACACGATTCAGAGTTCATTTTTTAACAATGAACTCTTGCTGGTATCAGCTTCAACCAGACATGATCAACAATTTTAAAGGACTTCCATCAACTGAAAATAAAGCTTAAGATATTTTATGAGTTGCACAAGCAAATAGTGGTAAATCATTTCCATGGAGAGGCCAAAGAAGGAAGAAGATGAAGAATTAATCGAGAAATGATGAATGAAGAATTGAGTTATCGTACAACATCAGCAGTGAAAGCAGTAATAGTGAAAAAGAAGAAAAAGGTGTCTTATAAGAATTTAAATAAATTGTTAAAAAGGGCATAAAAACTGTCTGATTTTGCAAAGGATATCAACCCAAAGGAAGAAACAAGAGGACACCTTTATGAGAGGCATTGAAAATCTCTGCTGTTCTTGCCATGAAACTTTTGAGTTATATGAATCATTATCCCAAGCAGAAATTAATTATTTTCTGAAAAATACTTTTCAGATGATTAGCTTTTTTAATTTCCTTTTTAGGAATTAATCCCAGAAGACAGAAAGTAATTATTATCATGCAGTTTGTTTCTTAGACCAGCATAATAGAAGTAATATATTTTAATAACATTATATCTAAAGAATTAATGAAAAATTTAGAAAAGCAAAAATGTTTTCATCTGTATGATTAACAATTTTAATAACAGATGGTGAGAATTTTGTGTTCTATTTTTTCAGCCCATTCAGTTCAGATAATGTAAAAACAACAGATATGATTATTGTTTATACAAGAAGAAGATAAATTAGAGGTTGAAATTTTATAACTGATATAAATAATGTTTGACATTTCACAAAGGTGAAATTATTCACATGCAGCAGTCTATTGTCTTGAGTGATTAAATAAAAAATCAGTTGAAGCAGCATTAAAGTTTAATAAACATGTGAACCATATTTAATTATTATTTTTTATCTATTAATTGAAGGACACATTATAATATCTTTAAATTCATTTAAATTCTGGATTTTATTATATTCAGAATTACAGATCTCCTTTCTTAATTTTGTATGATTTTTATTGCTTTTAAATGAAATTTCATATTTTAAGAGATTTATGTACACTGTCATGTGCAAAATTTTTATATGTTCTGAATATGTTCTACTCAAAGTAATCCATTTGTGCTATTTTTTTAACAGACAATTATCCAAACTGAATGCGTAATTCGTGGAGACTTAGCTAATGTTAGAATAGGAAGGCATTGTGTTATTAGTAAAAGAGCTGTGATAAGACCACCTTTCAAAAAATTCAGTAAAGGGTAAGTATATGGTATCATTTATGTTTTATGAATATGATAGATATTATAAAAAACACAAAATCCAGTATACCAAGAGTAATCTCTTGGTTACTCTTGGTATACTGCGAAGGATGGGATTACAAAATGGAATAAAAAAGCCAAAATAAAATATAAGAACGCTTTAGCATAATATTATCACTAAATTAGTTGTTAATGTTGGTAATGCCAGAACTGTATCGTTCCCCTACAGACTCTTGGTTATTAATGTATGATAATACCATATTAGAGCGCATTGTTGATTGCACAAACATTTATATGGACAAATCTGAGGATAATTTTCAAAGATACAGTGACTGCCCGCCCCCCCCAAAAAAAACTAATTTAATTGAAATAAAAGCCTTAATCAGTCTTCTTTACATTTGTGGAGTACATAAATCCTCCCATGTTAACGTTGTAACTTCTTGTTTAGTTTGTTAAACTTAATAACTTCTACGCTTTAAAAGTAGACTCAACTAATGAGTATATCTCAAGAATTCAAAACTTTTATTATTACATTTTTAAACAGTTCACATGACATTCAGCTATCACAGTAACACGTGCATCACAACAACGGAATCGCATAGCATGAACGCCATTACAGTTAAAGTTATAGTTATTTACAGTTACAGTTATAGTTGTAGTTATTTACAGTTACAGTTATAGTTGTAGTTATTTTAAATATACATCACATCCCTTCCTCCAGTTTATAAACAATAATAAAAATAGCAAATAATATCAATACAAGTATATTCACAATATGACATACAATAAAAAAGTTACATAAAAATGATATATGCAATATGTTACATTATTTTATTCCATGACAAAGTCTCTATATCTTGAAGGTTGTCTAATCAACCGTCCACTTCTTGTTATTGTATTATTGGATAGATTATTCTGTTGATTTCCTATATTAACAGGCACAGAAACATTTTCAGGGCTTACATTTGAATTTTCCTCTTTATCTAATACTATATCATCATAATCATTATTAACTTTGTAAGGTGATTTTGAAAATTGATATGGCGTCTGTTTCTTCGTAATATTTCCCCATTTGAATTTCTTACAATATAGGATCTAGGAGCTTTATGTTTTGAAATTATTTCACCTTTATCCCATTGTCCAGTTCTAAAGTTGAACAAGGTTATACTATCTCCAGGTTTTAACTCAGGCAGTTTCAGTGCAGTTCTATCATAATAATATTTTTGCCTAGCTTGTAGTGCACGAAATTTAGAATAAGGTTTGTTTATTTTAGTATTTAACAATTTATTACTGATAGGTAATTTTGTCCTTAATCTTCTATTAAGTAACAGTTGTGCAGGAGACAAATTTATTCCACTAATTGGGGTATTTCGATATTCTATTAAGCCTACACTTATATCTTGCACTTTTCTCATGATATTTTTCACTATTCCTACAGCTTTTTCAGCTAACCCATTACTTTGAGGATATCTGGGGCTACTAAATTTAAGTTCAAAATCCCAATCGTCAGCAAATTTCTTAAATAAGTAGCTATTACAGAGATTATTGTCGCAAACGATTTCATTTGCAATACCATGCCTGGCAAAGATGCATTTTAACTTTATCATAATTTCATTTGCTGTCTTATCTTTTATGTTAGAAACCTCAATCCATTTAGAGTAATAATCGATAACTACTAAGTAATTTTGATTACCAAATTGCAAGATATCAAGGGGAATTTTTTTGAATGGTTTAGTTGGAATTTCATGTTGCATTAGAGGTTCTTTTTGATTTCTATTTCTGAACTTTTCACATATTTCACATTTGAAAACAAGCTGCTCAATGTCATTTGTCATACCTGGCCAGTAAAAATTTCATGGGCTCTACTTTTAAATTTCTCAATTCCAAAGTGCACTTCATGAATTAATTTCAACATATCTTTTCTCAAACCATAAGGTACAACTAATTTTTCATTAATAAATAACAAGTCGTCATTAATATAAAGATCATTTTTAACTTTAAAGTATGTTTTTACACTATCTACTTTTTTGTAACATTTAGGCCAACCCTCTTTAATATATTTGATAACTATTTGCAAATCTGGATCTGATTCAGTTTCTTTCCTAAATTGCACCACTCTTCTTTCACTCATAGACAAATATTAATGTGAACAACATTTAGCATTTCAGGATCATCACTGATAGTTTCATTCACAGGATATGCACGTGACAAAGTGTCAGCAAAAATCATTTGATTACCCGGAACATAATTTATCTCAAAATCATACTTTAGTAATTTTAAGATCATCCTTTGCATTCTAGACGAGATTTTATGCAATGGTTTCTTAACAATTGCCATTAACGGTTTATGATCACTTTGTACTGTGACTTTCCATCCATAAACAAAATTGTGGTACTTTTCAAAAGAAAATACTATGGCCAATAGCTCTTTTTTGATCTGTGCATAGTTTTTTTCACTTTTAGTCAGGCTGCGAGACACAAATGATACAGGCTTACCCTTTTGAATAAGACACAATCCTAGGCCATCCTTCGAACTATCACACTGTATAATTATATCCTCATTACCACTGAAAACTTTTAAAATTGGAGCTTTGGTTAGCAGTTGTTTGATGTTGTTAAATGACTTTTCCTGAGTTTCTCCCCAATTAAATTCTACCTTTTCTTGAATGATTTCTCTTGAAGGAGCAGTAACTTTAGATACACTAGGTATGAATTTGACAGAAAATTTAACATTCCTAACACCCTCCTTACTTCAGTTTTTGATTTTGGTGTTGGCATATCAATAATTGCTTTAATATGACTAGGATTGGCTTTTACACCTGACTCAGAAATAATTTGGCCTACATATATGACTTCCGGTACTCTATATTGTAATTTATCAGGATTAAATTTTATATTTAGAGACCTAGCTCTTTCAAAAACCTTGGAGATAATTATATCATGAGTAACCTCATCAGATCCTGCAATTATGATATCATCAAAATAAACTTCCACACCCTCAATATCACCAAATAATTTTTGGTTTCTTTTCTGAAATATTTCTGGGGCGGAGGATATTCCAAATGGCATTTTATTAAATTTATATCTTCCATAAGGAGTATTAAATGTACATAGTTCAGAACTAGCTTCATCTAGCTTTACATGCCAAAATCCATCTTTTAAATCTACAACTTAAAATACTTTTTTACCTTCTAACCTACTAATTATATCATCTGGAGAAGGAATTTGATAGTGTTTCCTTTTAATTACTTTATTTAGATCTCTAGGATCCAAGCATAATCTCAGGGTTAGCATTAGGTTTTTCAACTATAACCAAACTTTGAACCCAATCAGTTGGTTTATTTACTTTCGATACTATCCTTTCTCTCTCAAGTTTATCTAAAGTATCTTTTAATTTAGGCTGTAAAGCCTGAGGAACATGTCTTGGGGGGTGTATTACTGGTATTGCATCATCTTTAAGGGTTATATGATATGGTTCGTCAGGAAATTGCCCTGTACCTGTAAATACATGTTTATACTGAGCAATTAAATCATTTTTATTAATGATATTGCACTTTAAGGAATCAATCCTTTCAATTAGCTTTAATGCAGAACAAGCTGTTAACCCTAATATAGGCTTAGATCTTACATCAAGAACATAAAACTGTAAAGGTACATTCTTAAGCCTTTCAGTTTAACAATTAATTATAAGAGTACTTTCTGGTTTAACTTAAAATTACCATATGCAGTTAAAAACAAATCAGTTTCATTAAGTTTAGGCTTAAGTTTAACATTATTTAAAACATACAAAGGCAAAATATTTATTTCTGCACCAGTATGTAATTTAAAATCAACCTTGAAAGACTTATTATTTACATACATTGTAATACTTTTCACCCATGTTTCACTTACCTTGTGAATATCCTTATTTATTTCATCAATAAATTTGTTAGATCTTTGATTGATTTTGCACTTATTTTAAATTCACTATGCCCGTTTACTGGTGAATTTATCATTACAGAGTCAACAAATACACTATGTTCATTATATATACTAAGTTCATTATTTGGTATTCGCAAATGTTCTTGGGACACCTAGCGGCAAAATGGTTCTTTACTTTGCATTTCGCACACGTCTTTCCGAAAGCTGGACAGTCCCGCTATTTGTGCCTTCTTCCGCACTTTTTGCAGTCATATTCTAGTGCTGATTGCTTCTGCTGCGACGATAATTTCGGTGGCACTGACTGTTTTGATTGATGCTGCTGTTTTCTATATTTCTTCATGCTGTTCACAGTCGCTGGATCATCTTTCATGTTCCGGAGTTGCTCTTTGCT
Organism: Stegodyphus dumicola; assembly: GCF_044657685.1. Taxonomy (NCBI): domain Eukaryota; kingdom Metazoa; phylum Arthropoda; class Arachnida; order Araneae; family Eresidae; genus Stegodyphus; species Stegodyphus dumicola. Next base: position 220,363,824 of record NC_140773.1, on the reverse strand, counting down.
TGTTTCAGTGGCACGGACTATTTCTATAGCTTTTTCTAATCCTAGGTTAGATTCTCGAAGCAAACGTTCGGTCAGACTCCTATCCTGAATGCCTAATACAATACGGTCGCAAATCAATCCATTTTCTTGTTCAGCAAACTCACAAGTTGATGCTAAAGTCTTTAACTGAGTGACATAACATTCAATTGTTTGTCCTTCTTGCTGGCTACACGAAAAGAATTTGTAATGTTCATATACGACATTCTGCTGTGGTGAACAATAATCTTCAAAAGACTTCAAGACCTCTTCGTACTTCTCCTTATTCTCAAGTGGCTCAAATCGAAATGTGTTCTAAATTTCGAGTCCTTCAGTACCGAGTAAATTCAAAAGGATTGCAATTTTAGTCTTATCTGGCTTGGCATCTTTTTCCGTTGCAAGTAAATAGTTTTCTAGCTCTTGCTTCCATTTTTCTTTAACAGTTCCGATGGAGAATCTTAGCAGAGCAGGTGGTCTGAAATCCATTTTGCTCCTGACACCATGTAACTTCTTGTTTAGTTTGTTAATTTTAATAACTTCTATACTTTAAAAGTAGACTCAACTAATGAGTATATCCCAAGAATTCAAAACTTTTATTATTACATTTTTAAACAGTTCACATGACATTCAGCTAGCACAGTAACACGTGCATCACAACAACGGAATCGCAGAGCATGAACGCCATTACAGTTAAAGTTATAGTTATTTACAATTACAGTTATAGTTGTAGTTATTTTAAATATACATCACAAACGTGAAAGATATTTGGGACACTGGGGAATGGTACAGGGCTGGAAATATTCCACTGGACTATGTCTTATAAGAGACTTTTATTTCTGCTGGGTTGCCTAAGATTTGATGATGTTATAGATCATATGAAAAGGAAAGAACTTGATAAACTTGTTCCTGTAAGATCTGTGTTTCACTTATTTGTAAATAACTGTAAGAAGTTATATAGGCTTGGTGGGTACGTCACCATCGATGAAAAACTAGAACCTTTTAGAGGCAGATGTCCGAATTCAGGCAATATATTCCCAGTAAGCCTGCAAACTACAGCATTAAAATGTTTGCTCTAGTGGATTCACGGCCCTTTTATACCTGGAATTTAGAAATCTATGTAGGGATACAACCTGAAGGTCCTTGGAAAACAGAGCGGACAAAGGTGTTATGAGACTTGTCACACCTATTTTCAACACAGGAAGAAACCTCACTGTTGACAACTGGTATACAAATGTTGGTCTAGCTAAAGACCTTCTACGTAAAAAACAAAAGTTACTCTTTTTGGAACAATAAGAAAAAATAAAAGAGAAATACCGAAAGAATTCACTTGCTCCAGAAAACGAGAATTGCATTCTCGGATTTCAGAAACACATGACTTTAGCGTCATATACCCCCAAAATGAAAAAATGCATGCTTTTATTATTAACTATGCTTAATGTTGATGCTATATCCTTCATCTGCTGATGCCAAGAAAATCTGAAATTATTACTTTTTACAACCTGACGAAAGGTGCAGTGTGTGTAGTAGACAAAATGTCGGCTTTATATTCTATGGCTAGGATTAGCAACAGAAGGCCAATGGTTGCATTTTTTAGTACGTTAAATACAGCTGCTATCAACGCTCAAGTCCTGTGATTGTCAACTGATAAACCTGAAGAAAAGTACCATAAAAGGAGGCTCTTTTGAAGAATCTTGCATTAGAACTTCTAAGGGAACATAATGAAAACAGGAGAATCAAACCAAACATTTCCAGGAGCTTGCAAATGGAATTAAACAGAACTCAGCCTGAACAAGTTGAGGATCCTCCATGTAAAAAAATTAAAAGCTGCTACAAGGAAAAAATGTCATATAATGTCCCGCTATGAAGGATAGAAAATCTAAAATATTATGCACAAAATGTAAAAAAAATGTTTGCGGTGAGCATAGCTCCATAGTGTGTAATATGTGCCAATATATACAGTCAAAAGTCTGTAATCCGGTTGTCCATAATCCAGAATGATTTATAATCTGGACCTCCTGTATAACAGACGGTATAAGCTAAGCTAAAATTATCTAATTATCTATTTCAGTTACTGTTGCAGATTGCATTGTTCCTTAATCACTTGCACTACACTTCACGGTAGCGGTGCTGTGTGCTACAATATACAATATAACAAGGAATAAAGTGTCTCATTTATGCCGCTCCGCGTCTGCGAGTACAATCCAGAGTTGTAACTCGAGAAATAAACAATCTTGTTGTTAAGCGATGTGTGCACCACATTATTTTAATTTTTGTGCGTGGTTTGAGACAAAAGCATCTCGACATATGTAGCACATCTTTTTAGCGCAAGTGGTTAAATCTTCTAATTGGACCCGGCTTATTATTTTTTGCAGACTGTTAGAGTAATTTTATAAAAGTTAGCTTGAACTTTCAATTATGTCAAAAAGAATTTCCGATTCTGGAGCTGCCAAAGGATCTAAAAAGCGAAAGCATGTTTTGATGTCCATCAAACAAAAAGTGGAATTGCTGCAAAAAATGGATAAAGGCATATGCTTTGTTTCTCTAACCATTCCGAAATCTGTTTATCAATTTCACGCTGCTCTGCGGGAGGAACGTCGCGGCGTACAATGAACTGGAAGTTAATTTGTCAGCACTATCCTTATCTTCAGGGCAGATGTTTTTATTTTATTCAGCTTATAATTCATTACTAAATGTAGTATTTCATCTCGATGTACTCCGTCTTTGATATGATTTAAATCAAATTCATTATAAATATCACGAATACACATCAAATAGTTTTCTGGTTGCAATTTTCTAATTTCGACTATGCATAATGCATGCTTTACGCATGCGCGCATTGAAAGAAATGTTTAATAAAGTAAACAAATAAATATTAAGCTTTTTTTAAAATTTTGATACCCTTTAGATCATAATTCCTCTTTATTTCATAAATTATGGTTTCATATTTTTAATTTTATTATTTCTGCATGCCATCTTACCAGATTTAAACTGATGATCTATAATCCGGAAAAACCCCTAATCTGGAATCGCGGAAGTCCCGACGAGTCCGGATTAAGACTTTTGACTGTATATATATACAGTCAAAAGTCTTTAATCCTTTATATATATATATCAGTGTTAAGTTTGTAGCTTCATATGTAAGTAAGAATTAATGCTTTTAAACTTTCAACATTAAAAGTTTAAAAACATTAATTCATTAATTTAGTTACCTTCTTCAACTATTCAATTATCTTACCTTATTCAATGTTATATGTGATGTAAAAATTTAATGAGATTTTTCTAGATATTAGTTCATTGTTTTCAAATATATAACTTCTCTTGATTTTTATGAATTGTAGTATAAAATATATATTATTGGTGCAATAATAAGCCTCATAAATTAAAGAGAAGTGCGCATGGGCTTATTCCACCCAACGCGCGATCTCACGTTACAATTAGAACGCATGTGCTGCCGGGTTAAAGATTAAAATTTTTTATTAAATATGTATATAATGGTACACAAATCTCACTTGAGTTTTTTTTTCATGTTTTTTTTTTTCAGCATTATTCGCTTTCGAGGGCCGTAAAAAATTGCCAAATTATCGTTGATGCCAATGCTGCCAAAAACAATTGTGGCAACCCTAATAATTGCGGCAAGAAAGGATGTATAATAGTAAATAACTATCTAAGATTGATGCTTTAAAATAGATGAAAGGTTAATTTCATATAATATTATAATTTATATGAAAAAGGCTAAACATGACTGAATGGAAGCATAAGAGTAAATAACTATTTCAGATCATTATTATAATTTATATAAAAATTCCTAAACATAACTGAATGGATGCCTGCATCGCTATTTCGCTACCGACTTATCGCTAAAGCATAATTTCATCTCGTTGGTTAGTTCTAAGCACTGGCTCTCAGCCCACCAAGCAGGCGAAACCTGCCATATTGCTATGAGGGGACAGGCCAAGCCACAGACATAAAAAAACAAAAACAAAAACAAAAAAAAAAAAAAAAAAAAAAAAAAAAATTAAGTAGATACATACATTCCAAGCACTCTAGGTGAATAAGTGCATAAATGCGTTGTTTCCATTTCTGTCTTTTTTCTGAAGTTTAAAATCTTTATAAGTTTTACTTTCAACTAGTTATTATTATTCAGATCTTCTTTATATTATCAAAATTCATTTTAAATTTATAAATTACCTCAATTATTTCTGTTTTCAGTATGATTTTCTGCTTTGTTATATCTCAATACCAATATTCTTCTTATTCTCATTCACCATTTGCATAATATCTTTTGCAAATTTTCTAAACAATTTATAATTGCTAAATAAATCCTTAAACTTCGCAAATTTATATTTTTCTCTCACACTTCCAGTCAAGCAACAGACCTCGACGAAATGCTTTGAATCGCCGAATTTATTACAAACTTTACATATATCATTTCCCTGGAGGTGGAACCTTTTTAAGTAAGCAGGGAACCTTCCATGTGCAGTGAGAATTTGATTAACATCTGCATCTCCTATTCAGAGAGATCCCATAAATTTTTCCAGTCTCTAATAAGCTTGTCATATATTATAGTACATGTCTTCTTTTTCGAATCTTGAATAAAAAACCTTTTCGGTCCCAACCCCCAGGAAGGCTTCTTTCGCTAGAGCATCCGCTCTCTCATTCCCATAATGACCAGCGTGAGCTTTGATCCAGTGTAAATTCAAAATATGCTTCTTTCGTAGTTCTAAATATATATGCTTAATTTCATTAACAATATTATTCTTTTGAAAGGGGCGAGAGAGTGCCATAAGAGCAGATAAGGCATCCAAGTATAAATTAATGTAATACCCCACGGATAATTTCTTGATCCAGGATAAAGCCATTTTAAATTGCCAACAATTCTGCTTGATAAACTGAATTTCTTGGTTTTAAAGTAAACATTTTGTAATCAATTTCAATACCGTGGAAAAATACAACAAAGGCACAGCCAATGCTCTCCGCAAACCCTGATTCATCTGTATGAATTTCAATTTCTCCAGCTGAAATATAGTCTTTATCGTAGGATATACCGTAATATTCGCTAGGATAGCTTGAAGTCAGATCATGTTCTAAAAAAGCCTCGCTGGTAATTGCTTTATCTTCATACATTATTATCTGTTTTATACCATATTTCAGACAAAATTTGTCATAAGTAAATTTAAGTTGTAGTGAGAGAGGCGGTACACCAGCCAGTAAGCACGAACCTTCTGTCGGGACTGTTCTAAATGATCTTGTAATTGCAAGTGTCCAGGCCCTCTGCAATGAGTCTATTTTCTGCCTTCTCTTGACCAGCTTCCCTGCTCGGTCACCCCATGTGCCAATACCATAAAAATTTTTCGGTATAATAACATTTTTGTAAATATCCCTCAGGGTAAACTTTTGTCAGAAAGAGTAATTGGAGTAAAAGTATTTTTATAATAATTAAAAATTATTTCTATCTTTCATTGTATTGACTTAAAATGCTCTAAAAAATTCAACTTATCATCGATCACTACACCCAGGTATTTAAAGGTATTCACAAATTTTATTCTTTTTTGATATTTCAATCTGGGGGGTCTAACCTTTCTCCCTCCCCGAGGGAAAAACATACCGTTTGTTTTTTCAATATTAAATTCTATATTTTGCTCAGTACTCCATTTATTAAAAACATTTTCAAGCAAGTTAAAAGTACCCTCTATTTTTCTGAGGGAGTCTCCTGCAATAGTTACCATAATATCATCAGCATAACAGGTAATATTCGTATCAGGTACATTTTCTTGTAGTAATTTATTTGCTATGAGGCTCCAGAACAGGGGAGCCTTGGGGACAGCCTTTTTCAATTTTATAATGAAGATTAACTGTATTAAAGTTGCCGATAGAAATTAGTTCTCTATTTTCCAGATAACTTTTAATTATATCAAATAGATCTCTTGAGATGCCAATTTCTTTTAATATAGACAGTAGGAAGAACCAGTTAATAGAGTCAAATACCCCTCGGACATCGAAGGAAACCAGGAGTACATGTTTACTTTGTCGCTTTTCTCAGACTTGTTGGATCACATTGTATAATGCTAGATCAGTAGACATATTCTTTCGAAGATCATATTGATTTCGTTAAAAAATGCTCAAGTCTTTTTGTGATGAGTTTATCTAGGATTTTTGCATGGGTCTTTAATAAGCAGATGGGTCTATGTCCACCTGTAGATTTAGGAACAAGAATCAATTTTCCAAATATCAGGAAAAGTCGTTAAAACCATACATTTGTTGTAAAGTAATATATAAAAAGAGGTGAATTCCCCCAAAATAATTCTAATTAAAGTAGTCCCGATTCCATAGAGTCCAGAAGCAGTGCCATCTCTGAGGCTAGAAATAACATGAAATATCTGTTCATAAGTAAACGCCCGCTCTACCTCCTTGTCGCCTTCCATAAAAACATTTTGATAATCAAGATAATTAGAACAATAATCCAGCCTCAGGGTGTCTTTAATCAACTCATCATAACAATCCATGGCAGATGTGGATACACTACAATTATCTCTATATAAGATAACTTTTTCCTTTCTTTTATTTGTGGCATATTTATAAAATTTGTCATAATAAATCTTCTTTTTATTGAACAAATAATTTCGTAAGTCTCTTTTTGTCTTTTTAATTGCTTTTTTAAATACCGCTAAAACTCTTTTGTAATTAATTTTCCTTTGTAATCTTGTCTCCACATCCAGACACTTTATCTGAGAACTTTTTCTTGCAGCTTTTGTCTTACATCTTAAAATATCTAATTCAGGGGTCCACCAGGTTGTCCTCTGACACCAATTCTTTATTTTACGTCTTAAAAATTTATCCATGTTTATTTTAATCTTTTTTTCCAGCTTGAGAACCACATTATTCAAACTGTCTCCGTCTCTAACGGTCATGAGTTCATTTTCAAGTTTCATAATGTCTATTTTCAGTTTGTTGACAAATTTTTTCGTTCTAAACGAATTGTAAGAATAAGAGAATTCGTATAAATTATTAATTTTTATAGCATTTAAATCAACATAAATACATCTATGGTCACTTATCTAAAACGTTCATTTCCACAGAGCTAAAATCTATATTTGGTGACCCTACTACCAAATCGGTCCAACCAATTCCTACAGGGGAGAAGAAAGTCGGAGGTGAGTCATCTTTGTTGAAAAGTTTCAAATCATGAACCATAATAAAATCATAAACTAAAATACCTCTTTGGTCCAGTGCCGTTTCACCCCAATTAAAATTTTTAGAATTAAAATCACCTAATATTATAAAGTTAAAATTGTACAATTTTAAAACGTTTTCTAAAGCATATAATGCACATTCAAATCCTCTGCCGGTGAGAAATAAACCGAAATAATACCAAAGTTATTTTGACCATCAGACATGGAGACAGCCACAATACAATCTTGTACTACGTCCACTACAATTTCAAGTTGTTTCTTGGTAATAATGATAGCGGTTCTACCCATTTCTGCATGTTCAACTCTCCAAGTCCCCACAGCATGCGCAATTTTATTTTGAATATAATTGGGCTCTTGTAAAGTAATAACATCTAGTGTTTCTTTGATAATGGTATCAATTGCAGAGAGCCTACAAGCAGCAGCAGCGCAGTGATTTAAATTACAGTTTAAAATTTTCATAGATAAAAAGGGTTGAGGTAAAAAGAATATAAATATATAATAAGATAAAATATGAGTTCACTACTTTGTTGCAAATATTTTATACAAAAATTGGTATAATCAGCTAAAAATTTTTTATAATTAAAATCATAAAATCACGGTCTCTAGATCAATTATAAACAAAATCTAGAACAGCCGCTGTGCGTAAAAGATCAAATTGAAAGGTAAGGGAAAATTCTTTTCATTACAAGAATTCACTAGAGTGCAGAAATGTAAATCACAAATAAGACTATGATTTAAAATGTCCCAGCCGACCAAAATAAAAATAATAATAATAATTAAAAAAACTTTATATATCAAGATGATCCTTAATAAATCTAATTTCTTCCAAATACACAGGACATTCCTTACAAAGAGCATCATGTTCCTCATTATAATTAGTACAGCGAACGAAATCAGAAGAGCACTTAGAATGCAGGTGATTCTCTGCACACACTCCACAAACGGTTGTGTTTTCACAAACTCTTCTAGTATGCCCGAAGGCCAAGCAGTTGGTGCATCATTTAAGACGAATACATAATTTTACAGAATAAGATTTCCAACCGATTGTTATTCTCTGATCCTCCAAAACAAAATTTTGACACTCTCGTGAAACATGAAAAACTCTATGCGATATTTCCTGTTCTGAGGCTTTCATTTTAAACAATGGGCGAACACAGTTAGCACCACATGAACATTCCATTTTTAACGCCTCTATAAGTACTTCGTCTGAAAGAAAATTAGTCATGGAGCAGTTAAAATTTGAAAATACGTAGAAATATGCTTTTACATAAAAGCACAATAAAACTTGAAAGGCAAAAAGTTTTCGTATAGCTGCAAGACAACTTTCAAATGTAAACAAACAGTCTCCCTGTAAAGCTTATCTCAGTCCGAAGTTTCAGATATTCATAAAAACATGAAAACGGTATTAAAATCCATGCAAATCAATTTGTAGGTAAATAAAACCAGGTAGAATCATAAAAGTACTTCGAAAGTTGTTTTCATAGTACATAAAATTCAAAAGAATGTCGAAAGCACTCAGTCACCACCATGTCAAGGCCAGCTACACTGAAAAGTAAGATTGTTTATAAAATGCAAAATAATGCATTTAAGCACACAGAAAATAGATAAACATGATATCGGAACATCTACAATTTAAGAAAATATCACTCAAAACACTCTATAAAAGGATTCCACAACCAAAAATAGCCCCGAAATAGAGCTCACCAACTTGCGTGTTGTTTCAGCCGAGTTGTGTTGATCCACACTGATGAGTACACAAACTGAATCGAATAAAAATAAAACTTGAGTGTAAAATAACAGCTTCTTAACACAAATTCAATGTAAATAGAACATAATTCGCAATATCGGTAAAGCCTGATTAGCCTTGGCTCCACCTGAATAATCACTGGTAGAAAATTACAGCATGCAAAAATCCTTGTCAGCAGACTCAATGCAAACAGCCATCTCGTTGGTTGTTCAAATGTAGTTTTCTATAATTAATGATGCCTTTTCTTTGAAAATATTCTCGGTAAAGTGCAGAATCACTCACTTATTTGTTTGCCGCATTTTACAAGTGTAAAAACAATTGGATTTTTGTCAATTTTCTTTTACTTTTTAAGTGAAAATAGGTCGATGTGTACATAGATAAAGTCAAGGGTGTGCGCAGTGCCATTTTTGTGCAATTTTAGGATTTTTTTAAAGTGAAAATGGGTCAATGTGCACATGGATACCGAGTATATTGCCGACTTTTTGTCATGGGCAATTCTCAAATTGTTAAATCTATAGGATATCAAAAAAGGATTTAAAAACTAAACTAGTATTTCAGTGGCGTTTTAAGAAATATAGAACTATGTAAACTTACGCAATCTGAAATCAACTCGTACGCTAGATTTGGCGCGCTCTTAAATGGGCACGTTTGCTAGATTTGGCGCTTTTGCGCATACATTTTCGCTGCAATTTTCTTACGGCCCTCAAAACAGAATAGTACCGTTTTTTCTTTGTTTTTAATGCATATGTTTTCAATTAATTACAATAACTTGTATATTTGTTCAACCACCTTAGTAGAAGTAGGCAAATTTTCAGAATGTATCCAACTGTGGCAATTAACTGCATGATAATTCTTCAGGCAGCCATGCGTATAATAATTCTTTAGTATTAGCTAGCAAAATTGCTATTTTTGCATGCATTCTTTTTGTTCTATTCAAAATGGTTTTATAGAATATTTATGATACATATTTTTTTAAAATTCAATTTAAAAATATGCACTTGTGGGATTTGCTTGGCATGGACGAAATCTATAGTATTTCTGATATATAGTTTTTTTTTAAAATTCACTAAAAGAAACAAACAAACTGCTTTGAATCTATTCTTAAATTTATTGCCTTGAGAATTTCTACTGGGGGGGGAAGCTAGTAAATAGGTTTTTTTGATTGATTTTAAGGATAAATTACAATCTAATTCAGAAGTCAAACAACAAAAATCAATGTTATATTTACAAAATTTTCACAGGACTAGTTTCGATGGTTTTACCGAACCACCATCCTCAGCTGCAAAACCGCAAATGAACAAGATACGAAATAGTGATTAGATAAGATAAGAAGGCCTGGACAAGAATAAGCAAGTGGCACCATCTGTTGGTGAAACCAGAACTAAAACATAATTTCTTTAAAGGCCGAAGGCAAATTTGGATTGGAATTAGGATCGTTAACTAGAACAGAAAGATTTTTATGAATGTGATATGCCTCTAGAAAATCCAGTTCACCAATGGTAAATGTTTTTTGAATAATTTTGGCAGCAGAAAAATTGAAAGTGTGATTTTAGGACCAACAATGTTGGGCAACTTCTCTATTTCCTTTTTTCTAACATATGCCTCATCTTCCTTAATGCGAAATTTTAAGGCTCTCTTAGTTTGGCCAATGTAAATTAAACCACACTGACAAGGAATCCTATAAATACCCCAGGAATTCATATCCGGAATGGGGTCCTTGAGTATGGAACTCGAAATTTTATTGATGGGAGAATAAACAACCCGAAAGTTAAATTTCTGCAAAATATGTGCAACTAAGCTAATTGATGGAAAGAAAGGAATGACAACAGAATTTTTATAATCTCCTAAAACAAGAGTTTGCCTTTTAGTGTGTTGAGATGAGAATTTTTTAACTGCTTGATTAATAATGTTGGGTTAAAAGCCCCTGTCAATAGCTATTGCTTTTAAATAATTTAGTTCTTCATCAAGGGCTAGTTTGGAGGAGCAAACTTGAACAACACGGAAAACATAGGAATAAAATGAAGCTAACTTTTGTTTAGTCGGATGGCATGATTTAAAGTGTGGTGGAAGGCAAACCGATGAAGGTTTACGGTAAACCGTAGTATTGAAGTTGGATGTGTTACGTGTGACCAGAATGTCGAGAAACAGAAGAGAATTGCAAGTCTCAAGTTCAAAAGTGAACTGAATAGCAGGATCAATAGAATTCATTGTTGAAAGAACTTTATTTAAATCATCTTTATTACTTTCAAACAGGGTAAAAGTATCGTCTACATAGCGGAACCATGCCGGGAAGTTTAAAGTTTCAAACAATTTTGATTCATAATAATGCATGTAGATATCAGCCAGGATGGGCCTGAGGGGGCTTCCCATAGCTAATACCTCAGTTTGCTTGTAATATTTATTTTGGAAAACAAAATGTGTTTGTTTCAAACAGAGTTGAGTGAGAGAAATTAGCTCATCAATTTCGATGCAAGAGAAATGAAATTCGTGAAGTCTGGTTTCTAGACATCTTAATGCACCCTCCACTGGGACATTGGTGAATAATGATTTAACATCAAAAGAAACCATGAGTAAATTAATAGGAGAAATGTTTTTAATCTTTTTTACAAACTCTATTGAATTTTTTATGGTATAAATGTTATTGTCTAATAGCGTGGAAAATCTAGAAACTAAATATTTAGCTAATGGATACGAGGCAGTACCTAAATTTGATACAATAGGGCGGAAAGGAATACCACTTTTATGAATTTTGAGAAGAGCATATAATCTGGCACTATTCGCAACAGATGGGATAAGCGAATGTTTTAAGTTGCTTGAAATGATTTGCGAAGATTTGATCGCAGTTTTTATTTTTGACAAGTCCGAAGGTGAAGGATCTTTAGGGATCGGATTATATGGTCCTTTGTTTAAGAGTTTAATGACACCATCGATGTAAGTGTTCTTATCCATGATGACTATCTGGCCACCTTTGTCGGCCTTTGAAATGATAATATTCGGGTTAGAATGAATTTCGCGCATTGTAGCTCTTTCTCTCGCAGTTAGATTTGGTTTCAAAGGTTTATTATTGAATTTCACGTTATGAGCAATAATTGAGGGTTTACAGTCGTAAACCTTCGATTCCAAAGATTTTTGCTCCTATCGAAAAAGCTTTCAAGTTCAGTAAAGTTTCAGATTCACAGAAAGAAATGATAGGCATCTTATCGCTCGTAATGTGAAATTACGAGCTTTCATATGCTTTCAAAGTTAATGTATTTAATTAATTAGTTTGTTATCAATCATCATATTAAAAAAATAATGAAGATCTGCAATCTTGTCTCTTAAAATAACTATATTTAAAGTACAGTCATTGTATTTTGCAATAATATGTTATTTTTGGACTTAATTTGTTCCTAATAAACTAACTTTTAACAGAGTGGCTTTCTTTCCTCTCCATATTGGGGACCATGTGTTTATTGATGAAGATGCTATTGTGAATGCAGCTCATGTTGGTTCATATGTTTATATTGGAAAAAATTGTGTTATAGTAAGTGAAGCTTATGTTATCTTTTTACCTTAAAGAAGAAAAACTTGCATTTAACTCTGTATATAAATAAATGAATATTAACAAATATTCTCTATTATATAAATGGCACAAGAGAATTCTTTCTTTATTTTTTAACTTTACTATTAGTTTCTTATAAATAAGTGAATAGTTAAATTTAATATAAACAAGAGCTTCCAATTTTATATTTCATACATGTTTGGTCTTTTGCAGTGTATTGTAGCTATTTATAATTAAAACTCTAATATTAAAAAAAAAAACTTTGTTGGTATTTTTAACTTTTATAACATAATTCTAATGCATAGTGAATGGGAGGGGAGATGGTTCAGTTATCTTCCATTCTAGTTTATCTTGAAGTTTTTTATGTTTCAAAATTGCAGCTTAGGATATATATTAATTTTATATAGTCAAACCGCACTATAATAAACTTGATTTATAATGAACCCCTGGATATAACAAAAGAAGTTTTTGGTCCCATCTAATTTCCTATAACATTTAATGTTATTTTATAAGCCTATAAAACCTCTAAATATATGAAAATTGTATGTAACAAATGAACAAATACAAATTTTGTTGTATATTGCAAGCATTTATTCAGAATTTCTGCGATTTTCTGTTGAAAAATTTCTAATCCTTAAATTCATCCACGGCTATTAGGATAACGAAAAATGCCTTTACATTACCATTCTTTTATCTTGATCCCCATCTTTCACTGTTTTCTTAACAAAGGCCATACGAGGTAGGTGTAGCATCCAGTTCTCGGAAAAACAGGACACCCAATATACATATCTTAGGAGAGCCTATTTTGTCATATATTGAGCCAGAAAAGATTGATCAACTAAGGCAAAGAATTTTAATCAGCCCTTTGCAGTCATAACGCCTTAAAGAATTTTCTTTGGTAAAAAAAATGTAAAAATATCCGACATTCAGTTATGATGAACCTCCCTCACAGATTGACACTGCTAATCTCCAGCAGCTTGTTTTAAATATAGGATTTTAATGTTCTCTATCTTGAAAAGGATCCATTCCAATAAGTACAATACCAACAAGTAAACAAGTACAAGTAGGACTATTGTTCTTGTTTAGTTTAAAATTATATTAAGTATTAAACTGTAATCTGAATGAAAAAAAAATCAACTGGCATTTACAAAAATTATATTATATTATTATTATTATTGAAAATTTTAATCGTAAATTTTTGTTTCAGTTGATAGTTTGTAATCCAAATTTCTCAAAATGCAGTTCAATTTAGTTTTAATTATTTTGTCAGAAATAAATGTCTTTTTCAGAGATGTTCATCTTAGGGAGATGATTTCTGTCAGATATATTGTTCTGCAATTTGAGTTTATAGAAATCTTTTCAGGTAAAGAGAGTAATATTTTATTGGATTAATTAAAGCTTTACAGCAAGGTAGGCAGCTATAAATAGTTCAAGGAGAACAGCAAATAAAATCAATTCTCTTTAGATGAAATAATATCACAGATCAGCAAAATCACAGGCAAAGCAAAATCTGAACTGCACAACTGTACTCATCAGCTGTGAACTGAATCACTTCAATTGACTGCATGCAGTCACATAAGGTTGTCCAAGCACTTCTGAAGGTTTTCAGCAAAATTGCCTTTTTTCTTTTTACTTACAGAATGTTGTTCATGATTAAAGAATTATTTATTGCCAAGGCCCTTCTGGCTGTATCTTTGATTCTAACTGAGCCATTTTTATAATTCAAATACTGTTTGATTTAGAATTATAAGATCTACAAAATAATGCATAAAATAAACACATGCACAACTAAGTGAAATTTAAAAAAAAAAGTGTGTAAAATTGTTAAAATGTACCAAGTAAGCTAATAAGTAAACAAAAATGACACATAATATTATAAAAATACATCAAATTCCAAATACAACCAAATAAATACAAATATTTACATACATTTATGACAATATATTTCTTGTCAGATAAATGTTAAAGAAAATATTTAGTAAATTGTTAAAATATTTTTTAAATTCTAAAATATTCAGTTTAAAAGCTAATTTTACATAATATTTTTTCTCATGGTTCATGAATCTTTTGACATATGAGCCAGTTTTCCATATAAAAAGTACAAAGGCCTTCATATGCTTTGCCATATTCACATAACCTAACCATTTGACATGTTATCAGATAATAAATTCAAATATTTCATTTCTGATGTGGCAAATAAAGCATTATAATTATCATCAATGGCATGATAGCTGTTAACCCTTAGCGCTCTGCACGTTTTTGGTACCACTGCCTACCAGCAACTCCGGCACATTTTCGCAGGATCCGGTGTTTTTAAATGCAGCATCCAGAATATCTGCACAAATCTCTTTCTTGTAAGTATTAGTACTAAAGTAAGGGATGTGACTATTCTCCTTAACTGACCAATAATCCTGCATATTTGTATGCAATATGGGTATCATACCCATATTGATAATAACTCCAATAAAAGCCCAAAAAACTCATCCTCTTCCACCACACATCACGTTTTCCAAATAGAATTACTAGATATTTCTTTATTCTTTAGAACATTTTCTACGTAATTGTTGGTTTCTTTTATAATTTCATTTCCCATTTCGTTTGTGAAAAATAATTTGAAATATTGTATCGGCTGTACAATATTTGTAGGAATTTGTGGTTCAATGACCTTTGGCGATACACTAAAATGTATTCTATCCGGAATATCTAATTCTTCCGTGACATCGCACCATTCATCTAAGTCTTCCGGTGACTCTTCGCTTTCACTTTCAATAACTACCATTCCTCATCTCTTTGGTAGTATAATTTTGGAACCACTACTTGAAGTGTCAGAATTATAATCAACATTGTCTTCCACAATATCTTCTAACAATGAAAAATCAAAACACATCTTCACTATCACTCAGCTCTATTATTCTCATCACAATAATTATTTTTTTTCCATGTTGCTAACCATAAAATGGGTCAAATAAAGTTTCAGTCGCAACAGTAGCGAGAGATTGAGTTAGTTTTAACTAGAGATAATAATTGCCTACGCCGTTTTAGCTACAGATAACAATTGCCAATGCCGACGATTTCGTAATATCTTACGCCTAATCATGTTAAAAACATTGGGCTCCACAGCGGAGCATACAGAGTTACGGAACAAATAACGGATGGCTCCGTAGTGGAGCCTACGCAGTTACCGAACAAATGACAGACGGCTCCGTAGCGGAGCCAACAGAGCGCTAAGGGTTAAAGGACCAGGTAAAGTTCAGTATTCTTATAGCCACACTTGTAATGTATTGAGCAAAACATCATTCTTTTGGCCTTAACATATTAAATATTATCACTGCTCATATAAATCCTATATAGTTCATAATTAAATCATTTTCTTTGAGTATCAAAGTTTTATTGCATCAATTTTTTTAAAAACTTTTTCTTCAAAAAATGCCAACAAAGTTTGATTTTTTTTTTTTGGTTAGCCTCCAGGTATGAAGCATATATTAAAATGGGTCATATTATAATTGAATGAAATATTTTAGATTTTCACTTGATTAAGCCTTATTTTAGAAATGTTCAAAAACCACATAGGCATCAATTAGCAGATAAGATTTTGTATATTTTAATTCTAATATCATTATTAGAATTGGTTTCAAAACCAAGATAAATAAAACTATCCACTCTTTTAAACCTAACCTGATAAGTATCTAAAAAAGGCAGGGCAGGGGTTCTCATTCAGAGGGAAATTTCATAGTTTTAAGGGGAAATGCAGTCAGGTTACTGTTAAGTGTTTTAGTTTATGGATACGAAAAACTACTCTTACTCTGCATTTTCTTATTTAATGTATAAAACACATTAAAAATAATCTAAATATAAATAAATGTATATGTACTTTACAAGTTTTGTAAAGGAAAGGGGGGAATTAAAGTTTAGCAGCAGTGAAAGGGGTGCATGGGGCAGAAAAGGTTGAGAACCACTGTGCTAGGGTGTTTTCAAAAATATCAGATTATTTTTTATCTGTATGAAGCCCGGCCTTCCTGAACTAAAAGTTTCTCTCAAGCCAATTCTTGAAATTAGATCTGTGCCACATCATTATACATTAAAAATCTGCCAGGAAATTTTACAAATCGTGAATAATCTTTCTAAGGGCAAGGTTGAAAGTAGAAGCCCAAAGCATCACATTATCTTATTCCATTATTAACATGAAAACAACCTGACAAATTTCTTTTAATTTTTAGACAAGAAATTATTTTATCCATAATAAGTTCTATGGCTAATTAGCTTTTCAGAAATTTATTATTTTACTTTTTTCTCCCCTTAAAATTCAGGGTCGAAGATGCGTTTTGAAAGACTGTTGCATGATAGCAGATAACACAGTTCTACCCCAAGAAACAGTTGTACCAGCATTTTCTATGTATTCTGGATCACCAGGTATGATTTAACCTTTAACTGCTGTGAGCGGTCTTTCAGACCACGCGACATTTTCCATTAAATGCTTCCCCCCCTTAGAATAATTAATGGGTATTGCCATTCCTAGTACCTTCCTAAACCAGTTGTCTAAGGTCACATACCAAGCTGCATATGGGTAGCTCTATTTCTTCTTTTATTTTTTTAAAATTTTCCCCCTCAGCAGTCTGTGGGAACGATCACAGCAGATACGATTCAAATTTCGGCAAATAAAGTTCACTTCTCGTTGTTGTTACATATTTTGCTTTTTTATAAATATTCTTGAAATGGCTTCAAATGCATGCAGGAAATGTTCTATATATCTTACCCAAGACCAAATTGAATAAATACTTCGAAATTGGTCTAATTTTACAGTTCTCTGATGAAAGTTCCCATGATGAAATTATTGAAAGCGACCACGGCTCAACTTCAGAAATATCTGCCAATGAAAATGAAAATCCATGTTCTCCTTCTACAAGAGATTTTAAATTGGAAGAAATGAATTCAAATGGTCTATTCAAGAGCCCAACAAGGGTGTTCAAACTCGTAGTCACAATATTATTCTTCGTTCAATCTATTCAGCTGCTCGTCGAACCCGACGTTGGCCTATGGCAATACTTCAGAAACTTGGACATCTGTGCAATAAATGCATTCGTATTATTTCAATCTTATCCCATTGGCTCCGAAAATGAAACGAAAAGATTTTATTAGCGATTCAGTTGGTGCAGTCTCATGTAAAGCGGAGGACAACTTCATCATTTTTACCTAAAGAACTCAAACTTACAATAAGAAGAGTTTTCAGAATAGATAAAGGAAACACTGCGATTGAAGACAATAAATTAGATTAAAAAAAAAAAAAAAAGGACGTGCTATATTTGTCCACCGAGCAAAAAAAAGGAAAACAGTTTACAAATGTATAGCATGCAAAGAACCAGTGTTCTACAATGCAGAAGAAAAGTAGTATATATAAAATGCAGCTCGAATTATAATTTTTAAAACAAAAATTCATTTTCTATATTCGTATTAAAGCATTCTTATTGCAAATTTTAATGTAAAATAAAAAAGTTGAATTTTAAAATTTACTTCTTTGATCCAGATACATTAAGCGAAGGAATTATTATCATTATATATATATATTTTTAATAAACTGATTTAAGTATAAAAATTGCTTTATATCTTCATGAAAAAGTTAAATATATGAAATTAAATAACATTTATTCAAATAAGAAACATATAATAATGTTTTGTTTTTAACAGAAGCGGTCTGAGAGACTGCTCACAGTAGTTATGCAACAATTTAAGTCACAGTAGTTAAAGGTTAAATAATTATTATGAATAAATACAAAGTAAAAAGCAGTTCTGAATCCAACTACACATTGATGCACAGTGGGAAACTTCAAGAAATGAAGGGCAGAATATTCCAAAACCAAAAATGAAATATGAAACATCTTTTGTTGCATCATCGATCAGTCATTTGGCAAAGTGAAAGAAGTAAAAAAAATAAAACCGCATGTTTCTGAACTGACAAAGATACCAATCAAAGTTTTAAATTTAGAAATAATCTTAGAAAAACAATAAAAGTAATCTGTATCTACGAAGTAAGTAGTGAAAAAAATTAAAAAATTTGTTCCACATTTCCAGCATCAAATGTAGACAAATTCAAAAAAACTGCAAAATAATAAATAGAAAAATAAAAAATTATTTGAGCAAATTTGAAAATCAAAATTTGCAGTACTTGAATACAAAACAATATGCAAACTTTTTAATGCAATATTTGAAAAAACAAAACTATATGCAATTTTTGAAAACATACAGGCTGTGTTAACAAAATAAAAACCTTAATCATAAATGATCAATAAAAGCTTAAAAATATAATAATAATTTACAGTTTGAGTACATACAGTCCAAAAACATACAAGTATGAAGCTTGTGAAAGAAATCTAACATATGAAAAAAGTAAATGAAATAAATAAAAATTTAATGTAAATAATATAAAATAAAAACTAGAGGATTTAGTTCTTAAAATCTGTAACACAAGAGCAACAAAAATTTTGAAATGAAAAATTATTATCACAAAAACATGTACATACATGATGATTTCAGTGCAATTATATGTGAAATTGTTGTACTTTTCTGTATAATGCAACATGAAAATCTATTGACGATGCTATGCCAGAAAAGTAAGAATTCAGAGGCAAGTCTATTTAACATTCAGTAAATGTCCATCTCGCTAATTTGGTGAGATATCGCCAAGCTGGGAACAGTTTTGGCAGCTAATTTTGTTGCCAGATTTGGCCAGAAATTGCTAAACTTGGACACCATTTGACGAAATTTTAGTCTGATCCCTGTATCACCATAATAGGTATTGTAATTGAATAACTGTAATTGATTTCATATATAGCAGTAACTGTATCTGGCCATTATATGCCTTCCAGTAATTTCAAGAAGCAGAAAATACAAGAAATATCCCAGCAGCCATTTGAAAACTATACAAGACCAGAAACAGAATCTGCTCTGAGTGGTTAGTTCAGCATGAGTCACAGTACAGAGATATCGCCAGGTTAGCTTCACTCTAGGTGTGCTTTGCATTGCGTTGTTTTTAACATTCGTAGTAGTTTGAAGTGTAACTACTGATTTTATTCTGTGAAGAGTTGTATGGCTATTTTTGTGGAAAGTTAATATTAGTTATCAGGTATTAAACTCTGAAGTATTTCTTTTGATAAAATAAATTTTACCAACCTATCATCAAAGTATCTATTACGAACCTGTAAGCAAACAACAGTATATTTGCTTGTATAGTAGCAAAACCTAAAATGTTTTAAGTAATGAATTTAGGTAAACAATGAGTTTGAAATTGACTCAATAAAAAACTTCTATTGTAACATAAACTATGTAATAGTAAAAGTGAATTATTTGGAAAGGGAAAAAACATTGAATTACTTTCCTTTTTCATTTCAACAAACGATTTGAAATGAAAATATATATTTGATTGTATAGTAACAAAGCCTAAAATGTGTTTAATGAATTCCAGATAAACACAAAATTTTGAATTGATTAAACTAAAAAATAATTCTAAAAAATTCTTTTGCTCTTGTGTTACAGATTTTAAGAACAAACTCCTCTATTTTTTTTTCATTTTATATTATTTACATCAAATTTTCATTTATTTTCTCATATGTTGGATTTTCAAATTTGCCTATAATTTTGTTTTTTCGAATATTGGATTATTATTTTTGCAAGTTTCAGTTTTGGACCGAATCTACTCAAAATATTTTTATATTTGTCTATGATTTCTCATATTTTAAAAATTTGTCTATGTTATAATTTTGCGATTTTTTGCACTACTTCGGCCTCTAAAAGTTGGACTGATAAAGACACAGATTACTTTTATTGTTTTTCTAAGATTATTTAAAATTTTTAAACTTTGATTTGTTCAGTAACATACTGTTTTATTTATCTACTTCTTTCATTATTCCCAACCTGTGATGATGATCAACGAAAGATGCAAGTTTCATTTCATTTTGGGTTTTGGCATATTCCACCCCTTATATCTCCTGCAATTTGCCAAAGTACTTCTGGTTTTTTGTTTGGGAATGTGTGCATGTGATTTATTCTGAATTGAGTATGTGGTGAATTTTAAATCTTCTTTTTATTTTGCATCAATAATTATTGACATTCTTTTTTGAATTCAATTAATTTTTTAATTATTTATGAGAACTGGGAGATGAATAATTCCTTTAACACTTGATGGTCATATGTTTACTCTAAGCCACCAAAGCTTTTTTACTACTCCAGTTGTTATGTCAGCTGTCAACTACCACAACAAAGAACCATACTGATCTTAAATTACATTAAACCGACAAGCTTCATTAACATTGCATATTATGTATTGTTTGTTCAATGAAAATTAATTCCGACCAGCATGATACCTATGTATAAACTTAATATGACCACAAAGGGTTAAATTTGTCGAATTTTATCCAGAATCAGGAGACAGTCCTATAGGAGGAGACAGACAGTTTTTATAATTTCTTCCACCTGAAAGGATTTACATATATTATTGTAAAACTCAGAATTTAAGTGTTAGAATTCAAAAGTTTCTGTGACCCATCAAAATTAATATATTACATACACCATATAAGTAGCTCAAACATCCGTTTGTAATGCATTTGTTATATTTCATGCTTTGATCACAGCTGATATTTTTGAGAACATAGACTCAACAAGATGCTGATATTCCTAAGGAATCTTAGTCTATGCTGACATAATGGCACCTTTTATTTTATTTAGATTAGATAATGCTGAGACCCAGCTTTAATGTGATTTTTCAACTTCATTCCTCAAGTGCTGAATAGGGTTGAAGTCGGATGACTGAGTTGACCAAGGAAGCAATTTGCACTTTGAGTCATGCTCTTCAAACCAATTTCAGATCAATTATACGTGGTGACAAAGTGCTAAAAATAACCATCTACATCATGAAACATTACTAGCCTTGAGTATCTGTGATTAGCAGTAATACTGAGGTGTAAGCTATGATGCTGACAACTGTCTCCAGACAAGACACCCACTATGCTGATCCCGTGATTTGTGTGATAAAGTATGAAACAAGATTTATGAAACCAAAAATCTTTTTCCCAGTTGTCAGGGATCAGTTTTGGTGCTCCTGGTTCACAACAACCATGATTTCCTATCTATTACTGATTGCATAAGCATCCTTGATAGTATTAAAAGCTTTCATGTTGCATTCAAACGAGCATCCATTGTACTGCTTATTGGAATATGCTTTGTGATGCACCTGAATTGTAATGAGCTGCAGTTTTTTGTGTTGTTGCAGACAGTTCAGACCAGCTGTCTATTGCTTTTTTTTTTTTTTTTTTTTTCAAATTCACCAGCAATTGGTGATGAGGATATGAATTCTACTGTACATAAATTGCTTCCAGTTTATGGGCAACCAGATGCCACTACTAGCAGAAACTAACTCTAACCAACATTACATATTTTGTGAATATGTAAGTAGTGTAAGAGGTGGGTAAATAAATTGTCATGTAATCAATCCAAACTTAACAGTTGACAGTCCAAAATTATTATGGCTTTGCATCTATGATGACTATTCAAAAACAGATCAAACTTTAGCTGTCCTTGCTTATTTGCTCATTATACAAACTTTCAGCAACTATCTCTTTCAAAGTACTTCTTTCCATCATCAGTACACAACTGCCGTAATTTCTTCTTCATTTTTTGATGGCATACATACTCTCACCACATTTTCCTGAATTTCCTCTTACTGGAAACAACATGCTTCCAAAGTGGTTTTAAGTTAAGGAAAGCTTGCTAGAGCAAAGTCCAGAGAATAGGGGGCTGGGGTGTAATGTTTTGTCAAATAATTGGTGATGAGGGATATGTGAGTTAGAGCATTGTCATGATGCAGCATTCATGCTTGATTTCCTCATAGTTCAGATCTCTTCCTACACACAGCATCTCTCAACTATGTTAGAATTCTTTGGTAGACTTCATACTGTCTGATCATGGTAGTCATCTGTTGAAGGTCGTTCAGTTCTTGGACCTTCAGCAATCTAATTTCTGCCCTTCTTAAAATACTGAAACTAATAATAGCACTCCATTCAAATCACTCAGTCATTTTTGTATGTTAGGTTAAGCATTTGGAATGTTTTTGTGAAAGTTTTTTCTAGTTTTACAGAAAATTTTACACAGATGCACTATTCCTCCAACATTTTCACTAATCTGATAAGTAGCGTATGCGCAAACTCAGTCAAGCAGTAGTTATTCGATAACTGACACATACATTGGAACCCAAGCCGAAAGTCTTTTCGAGAGGTTGGTGTAGGGATAAAGGAGTGTGAGACCCTTGGACTCCCCTCCTCCAAGTGTTCTCACTTAAAATTGGGGTGGAAGCTTAACAGTTATTCAGAAATACCTCAATGTGGTATTACGGAAGTCTATTTGTACATGTAGTAGTACGGAACCACAGAGACTCTGCATAACTATAGAGAAGCTAAAAATAAATGTATTTTCAAATTCCTAACGCACACTTATCAGAAATAGGCAAGAAAAATTGAAATGTTATATAATTTTTTTAATCTTTGTAAATTCCTGATGATGTGATTGTAACATGTGACAGTAAGATGAAAATTCTGAATTCAGATCTATATGTCAACAGTAATGTTTTGTTATCAATATACCTTCTTTGTTTTTGAAGAAAATATGTTCACAAAAAATAATCTTGTTATTGCTGGACATTTGTCATAAAAATATTCCAAAACAAAATATTTTAGGAATAGATTTGTCAAATTAATAGTGATTTTATCACAACTGAAATTAAAGTTATCCTTCCCTAAAAATATTCACTCTAAAATAACAATGAAATATTTTTCTAAATTACAAAAAGTCTTTGACTATGTAATACATATACGAGAGAAAAATAGGAAATTAACAGAAATCTTCAAATGCAGTCCAGCTGAAGAATTGCTGAATGTTAAATATGAAAGAAAGAGAAGTCACACAGGCAAGTGCTGATGATGAAATGTCAAAGTGATGAAATTTTATCTAGGCTATATCTTATGATACATTTTGCTAAAAAATTAATAACTTTTTGCAGTATTAATATTGCCAGAAAAAATGTAAGAAAGACATGACCAGATATTCATACTTGCATACATTATTCCATGTTTCTTTAAAATATAATTAAAATGCAATATTTGTTTTAAAACACGAAGATTTTTTATAATTCATTAATTATGTTTGAGGGACAGCAAAGTGGTCGCCTAAAGCTGAAATCATACACTTACAGGCACCAGTAGTATAATAAATAATCCATATAAAACGATAAAATGTTTGAAATACAATATATTTAAATTTGACCAGATAATATATCATGTTAAGGTATGGGTCTCCTGACAAATTTAGCAAGACATTATGAGGGGAAGAAGGGGAAAAAAAAAAAAAACTTGTGCAGTAACAATGTTTATAGGTGCATTCTGTTTCATGAATATTTTTCATAATAATTTCCTACATATCTGAAATATGTATCCAAGATCGAATGAGATTTTTAATCTTCACGATTGATATTTCATTTAAATGTAAAAATAAGAGAAATGACCTGTTTCAAACAGATATAGCCCTGATTAACATGACACAGCTGTTTGTTAAAAGTCTTATTGATAACTACTTTTTATGATGTAAAATTCAAAATACGAAATAAATGTTAAGACTGAACTATGGATTTGAATTATAATTCACTAAGTTGAAAGACTATAAAATTTATGAAAACTATGATCATGTGGTTATTTTAAAAATAAAATCTTTGAAATAATAATGAATAAAAGGCTGAAATCACAAAATGTTGGTAAATTAAATATATACCAGTTTCTATTATAAGTAATAAAACTGTTTGGTTATATGAGCGTTTTGTAATTTTCCTCCAGTGTAACAAACATATATGCTATTTTCCAATCTGTCTTTTATATTCTATGAAAGCATTCCTACTACAGGCAATTGCAATTCAGATAATCCAGTCACTATCAGCAATAAATTATTTTCAAATTTAGTAAAACTAGAAAATTTATTGGTTGTAACAAAATTCTTATTTAGTAATTCCAGGCTTACCACACCTACACTGGAATTGCAGTCTGTTATGTTAAATTAATTATATTTCTTATTTTTCCTTACTTGGCTTATATTATTTTAAACTATTTTATCGTTTTTTATGGTAAATTACTTCAAAAGTATTAAGCAAGTACTCTAGTACAAATAGTTTGCAAAGAAAGTAGGGATGAATTATATATTAGTCAAAAGGTCCGCTTAAGTTGATTTTTGCACATAAATGTAGTATTATGTATTTCACTTAAAAATTGACTTCTTTTTTAATATTAATCTTATTCATATTTTTTAAATAAAACCTCTTTAATTTTATAGATAAAAAATTAAGCATTTTTAAAATTTTACCCTTAATATTCACTTTGTATCATACTTATTTTTTACAGGATTGTATTCAAAAGATTTGCCAGAATGCATTCAAGATCTTATGATGGATTTCACAAAAGGATACTACCAGCATTTCAAACCATTAACACAAAATTAACTTTATTAAACTTATTGAAATTACATGTTTATGATGCACTTCTTCCTATACATTCATCATTGTCTACCTGAAATATCAAATTATTTATATTATTAACTTCAAAAGCAAGTTATATATATGATTTTTTATATAAAAATACATAAAATTGGAACAACACTTCATGTATCCTATACTAATCCATAAAACGCTGAAATAAAATTTTGTATTTGCTATGCTAAGCAACAGAAGTATTTTGCAAACTAGACTGAAATTGAGGGGGCAGTTTCTCAATCACAAGCACATTAAAAAAAAAAAAAAACTGAATATTGTTATAAGCATACAACAAACACAAATTTTACTCTAGATATGAAATTACTATGGATTAATACTGTTATGTATAATTAGTAAGATTTTATATTTTAACCCTTTACTGCTCATTGTGTGAATTTATATTAGCTTTATAAGAATAGAGAATATTTGTTAAATATTTTTTTATATATGTTGTACATGATTTTAATAAATATTAAAACTCTGGACCTCCTGAATATGTGCCGAGTGTGCTTCCAATTATACCACGAAGACATGTGGAAAGAAGGTAGAAAATACCTTATACAGTCATTGATTTAAACACTTTTCATAAACTGAATATGTAGGCACTGGTAAGTCTTTAAAATTAAACATAATGCCAGAGTATAAACTGTTTCAAATCAGTTTGCAAGGATTACTGAAAATTTATTATCTGTAACAAAAACTAATTTTAAATAAAAGCAAGTTGGCTAAAAAACTGAATACTCTATGTCATTTACTTCCACCACTGAAATAATATTTAGACTGCATTTTTTCAAACTTTTATAATCTGAAATTTATAACTTATACAAATTTTCTTTTGTTCAAGATTAAGCAAGCCAAGAATGATTTACAATTTTAAAATTTATATAGGTTTATGTATATTCACAGCATGAGATGTAAACATTTGATGATTTTTGAAGTGCAATTAACAAATCATATGGATGCCATAATGGTTGTATTTCATTCATTGCAATTGAGATCTAGTGCCTCATCGCATGGTGGATCTGTTGGTCTGCTGTGCTTTTCAGTGCCAATTATATTGTTATTATGACCTTAACCGAGATACACTGCAGCTTTGGATTTTAAAATGGTGCCAAGAAGGGAAATGTAATTCATTATATATCTGTACCATCACACTGAACAGGATACTCTATATGTACTGAACCTGACACTGCAGGGAGCCTCCATATTACGCGAGTACAGTCAATCAAAAAACCTCTCAAAGCAGAAATAATAGCTGCCCTATAAGGCATATCTAACAATACACATGGATGCATCAATTTTGAAATTAACTCCAAATACTAAACACTGGCTTTCCAGGGTCACAATTCCCGGGGACATGAAGGGTGGAGTGGCTTGATGATGAACCATCATCTGGCCATCATGCTACCTACTTGAATGACGTGTCCTTCTACCTGCCAGGACAGCATAGGCAGCTCTTTCGGGGATTAGGAATGAGTCAGGTTTTTTTTTTTTTTTTTTTTTTTTTTTTAAATGCCCTTACAGTCACAACTTTTAGAGTATAGCCTAAAACTTTTAAGATATCCAAACACAAGAAAATGTGAATTGGGTGACAAAAGACATTTTACACAGCCGGCAAAAATCATCTCACAGCAGAGCAAATATTTAAATACTGTTGAGCCAAAAGATCAAATTCTCAAATGTATTTCAAGGAATTTCCTGAGATCAGCAGAATCAGGATAGTTTCTAGATTGACTATATTGCATATGATGTATTTCAAGGAATTTCCTGAGATCAGCAGAATCAGGATAGTTTCTAGATTGACTATATTGCATATGATGGGAAACACTCAGAAAATTTATTTTTAATGTGTATGTCAGAATAGTTCTCAATATAATATATTATACCTTAAAAAGTTGCTTGTAAGAAATAATTGGTTATTTATACAACATTCTTCTTAGCACTTTAACTTTTGTTACATCAGTTACAATAAAAAACATAAAATTATAAGAAAATAAAAAAGAGAGTTAAACATTTGTGATGTGAAATCTAAAATAATTCGATGACTTAAATCATAACATTATTTTAGATTTTACAACACACATATATATATATATAAATTCCCTTTTCTTTTCTTTATTACTTACAATAGTAATTAACATCCTATTTACTTAATTTCAGCCACTTCGGAATTTTTTTCTCTTCTCGTTTCACATTCTGTTGAAAAGCGGCTGTTGTAGAAGGAAAATTCTCACTTGTATTCTCTGATGCAGTAGGATCATCTGCATTTTCACTGATGTCAGCAATTGGTACATTTGAAAAACTTTGTTTCCTTCATGTATTTAAATAAATAAAAAAAAAAAGTTCAGAAACTTATATTTTAAGAAATTTGTAAATACTGCTCAAAATTTTATTAACAACAATTATTTTTTATATGTCTAGTGTTAGTAAATTAAATTTAATATTTGAAAAACTTTAAAATTTTAACAATTTCAGCTATCAAAAAATTAAACTATTGTGAAAATTAAAAAATTGAAATATAGATTCTCTGAAATCTCTGGATGAGAATTATTAATACGTTATAAATAAAATTAATTTTTCTTTTAACAGTAATGTTTAAATATCTCTTAGTTAAGCTTAATCTTAAAATTTAAAAAATTAAATTTAATGTTGATTTCAAAAAGAAATTTAATTCATTCAGTTAATGACCTAAACGGTATGTTTTCTGTTAAATTTATGGTGTTAATAGCTTACAGTGCAGAAATAAACAATGTTCTACCAAAGGAAACATTAAATGATCATACGTACTATCAACAGTTGAAAAAAATTATGAACTTATTCAAAGAAAGAAGCTACAATATACCATATTTCAAATCTTGATCCAACATTAGGAATGTGATAAAACCACAGTGAATGAGAATCAAGATATTGGTTTCTTTCTTTAAATTTAGATGATCCAAAATCAGCCAATTTACGAACAGTTTAAAGATGAGCGAGTGAAATTCTTATGAAATCTTATAATTATTTATTATCTGAGAGTCGGCTGATTATGGCAAAGCATTCAATATCTGAATATTAGAAAGTTGTGTGAATGCACATAAAATCAATTAAGTTGAATATTCCAAATTTTTTGCATTCAGTTTAGAAGACATTTTGCAGACTTGGATTTCAATGTATTTTCAGTCTAATATTAAGTCAATCAAAGTTAGCTGCATCTCAAAATACAGAGTCGTTATAAAAGTATACCCTTTCAATATTTTATAGAATAAATTGTGAAGTTCTTTTTTCCTCCAACATTCTACATGGCAATGCAGGTGGTCACTGTGTATCGTGTGAATAGATAAAATGGCTGCATCTTACTGGACAAGTAATTTAGTGTTTCAAAATTCAACAAAAGGTAATTCTTTACCATGATTCAATATAAATTTTGATCAAACTTCATAAAATCAATTTTAGACTGAATTTAATGTGTACAAGCTGTTTATGCAAATGCAAAGTCTTCGGCAATCTTGTACATCTAAAGAATAAAGATGAACAGGTTCGCAGTTCCAATAAAGCTCAAAGAAATCAATGACGAAGACCAGTCTCAACTATAACCTGTAGCTGGAAGAATTCTGCAAAACTGGCTACAATATATTTATGCAAATTGCAATTTCTACATCATTTAAATGAGTCTGGCGAAGATCTTCTACACTGAAATTACAGCCATTTTACTTAATTAATGAAGTGATACATGATGATCGCTCATATCACCCATGAAATACTTCCAAAAAATTTACGGTCTGAATGCATTCTCATATTTCATCATGCTATCTTTCAATGTGCTTTTTTTTTTTTTTAAATAAGTTATTGAAATTGTATATACTTGTCTTTATGCAGTTAAGAATGCTAATTATAGCCATTGATTATGATGGAATTTATTTTTTAAGGTTATTGTTCATACAAAGCACTGAATATGATCCAATGTATTGCTCCATTTTGGAAAATACTTTTGGAAATCTTAGTTAAAACAAATCAAAGTTTAACAAAAAGCAATGCAATTAAGCTATTTTTAATATAATTATAGTTATATCATAATTATGCATATTATTTCTGCATTAAAGCAATTCTAATATACCTGGATTCAGAAGCTGCTAATGAAGCAGCTCTAGGATCGGATAACTTATTCAATAAAGATTTGTCCAAGTAATTAGATTGCTGAGCTTCACATCCAAAATATATCACTGCTGCAGGTACTAACATAGACTGAAACATTAATTCAATCATTAATTATTAAAGTAACTGTATTCATAAAAATTTATCCTATTGATATTATTAATACACACGGTTGTCAACTTACAAGTAATTAAGAATACATAAATAAAAATGATTCCATTTAATAACCTGTTAAATTTTTAATAAAATAAAATTTTAATTTCAAAAGCTTCACAATTCAATTTTAATAGCTTCGTAAAATTAAAAAAATATTAATAGTTTTCATATTCAAACATGCTTCAAAATAGCAGGAAAAATAATTGATTAAAATAACAACCAGTTTTAAAGGTGCCACCTAAAAAGTAAATAAACTAAAAGCAGTAGATTTCATACTACATGATTACCAATATGAGTAACAAAAGATAGCATTTCTTAGTAACAAGAGTCAAGCTATAATATTTAATTAGAAGCCAAATATAAGTTTTAATAATCTAATTTTCTATCAAATACATGAATATTTTTCTCATATAATGTTAAATGGTCTCATAAGCAGTAGTATATTTACATATTTCTATAAGATAATGATGCTTATGCTTCAAATTTTGTGTGAAAAACAAACTGAATTCTTTAAAAACAATGATTTACTGCAATAAAATGTTTTACCTCCAATATTGTTTTTGAAAGATTTAATTTTTCTTTTGGTGGAGTAATATCTAGGAGAGAAAAAACTGACTGTTAGTACACTTTTAAAATACAAGCAAAATATTTTATAAAAAAAAGACATCTGATTTTACCGTGAAAAATTACTTGAGTTGCAGGGAAAATTCTAGTCACATTAAGGGCATAACTTGTTGGGTATTTATTTTGCACAGACAGATTATATAAGCACTGCAAAAAAGTAGGCACTTTACACCATAACATGTTTTTACTAATACTATGTCATAGATCTCTCCTCTGTAAAACTCAGATGCTTAGTTTGCATTGCATTATCTCGTAATAATTTCACAAAATGCAATGTTAACTCAATTACTTAACTCAGCGGCGTGAATTTAAGATTTGACTCGAAGAAGTCACAGAAGAGACAGCGACATATAATGATTCATTATAGTTCATGCTTAAAAGATATAGTTTATCTGAATGTGCTTTTGTTTCTCTCATAACTTACCTTTATACATTTTTATAGCCATACCTGCCAACCTCTAAAGATAAAAATTCAGAAGATTTCTCTCCCAAATTCAGAAGAACACGAAGAATTAATATCATGCTTTGATATTAAAAAAATAACAATTTATACAAATAAAAAAAAGAAAATTGCACTTACATTAGTAAATCTCAATTAAGTAGTAACTAAAAAATTTATTAGCAAACATAAAACAAGAACTTAATGTTACACAAAAAAATTATTGCAATGAATTTGGAAAGCATTTTTTGGCTTTAGCCAAAAATTCTTTGAAAAATTTCCTGTCATAACAATTAGTTTCCTCAATAACATTTAGCAATTAAAATGTTTTCTAGAGTTTTTGGTGAAATTGAAAAACGAAACATAGTTTTGTTTTTCTTCACAACACTGAAGACTCTCTCGCACTCAGCATTACTGTATGGAATTACGAGAATAGCACATAAAACTCTTGTTAGTCTATCATATTTTGGTGTTCCATCAGCTCTTTTTATTCTTTTTAAGGTACCAATGAGGACATCAAGTTAACTTCTCCAGAACAGGCAAAGTCTTCAAACTGTGCAGCAGAAAATTGGTTCTGTAGTTCATCTAAAGCATCATTATGGTACAGTCAAAAGTCGTTAATTCGGACACCCATAATCCGGAATGATCTATAATCCGGACCTCAAAGCTACAAACTTTCTGCGCATGCGTCGCGCGTTGACCTTTACCGCTGCGAATTTGCGCGTGCGCAAAATATGTTTACAAATGCGCGTTTAATGTATAACGGATGGGATAAGCTAAGCTAAAATTATCTAATTATATATTTCAGTTAATGTTGCAGATTGCGTTGTTCCTTAATCTTCAAGTTGGATCCGGATTATTATTTTTTGCAGACTGTTAGAGCAATTTTATAAAAGTAAGCTTGAACTTTCGATTATGTCAAATCGAAGATTCAGTGTCAAAGAATTTCCGATATATATTTACTAATATGTAAAGGATATACAAAGCAAAAGTATCTTTCGGAGTCCATTAAACAAAAAAATGGATAAAGGCATATTCTTTGTTTATCTAAACTTAAACGTTTGTTTATCTAAACTTTGTTTATCTTTAACGCTGCGGTGGTGTGCAATGAATTGGAAGTTGATTTGTCAGCACTATCCTTATCTTAAGGGCAGATGTTTTTATTTTATTTGGCTTATAATTGCTTACTCAATGTAATATTTCATCTCGATGTACTCGGTCTTTGATATGATTTAAATCAAATGCCTCATCATTATAATTCGCTTCCGATAGCAAAGAAAGTGACATAGGTTATTGAAAACGAACAAATTTTGATTGACAAATTAGTGGGTATTCTCGACACAGCAATTATAGGACTTGAACAGCGGAACTTTGTAACTGAACAAGAAATGATGTCTGTTTATAGAATTAAAGAGAATGTATTACCACATAAAAATCGAAGCAACTGATACAACTTACATTGAAAGAAATGTTTAATAAAGTAAACAAATAAATAAAGCTTTTTTTTTTGTAAATTTTGATACCCTTTAGATCATAATTGTTCTTTATTTCGTAAATTACGGTTTCATATTTTTACTTTTATAATTTCTGCATGCCATTTTACCAGATTTAAACTGATGATCTGTAATCCGGAAAAATCGATAATCCGGATTCGCCGAAGTCCCGACGAGTCCGGATTAACGACTTTTAACTGTATTCATTTTCTTTAATTGTTAACAAAAATGGAAATTTATCAATAAAAAAATGAATCTTTTCAAAAGATGAATTTTTAATTTGTTTCAAATTTGCCACTTCAGCATTTAAAAGAACTTCATTTTGCAAAGGAAACTTCCTAACAATGTAATCACAGGCTGAGGAAAAGTACTTTCTAACACATTGAAAAAATTCTTTTTTCTCATGATCTTTCAAAGAATTTACAAGTTCCCTGGTTTGATTTCCAATTATAAGATCATTGTCATCCTTTTGATTTGCCAAACTATTATAGGCAACACGAATCAACACACTGTTTTTCACAACGGACGGTTTTACAAACTTAGTATAAAGTTCTTTCAAAAGATCATTAAGAATTTGGATAAGCAGGGGAGATTTTGGCGAAGCTGATTGTAGAAGGGTATTTATGCTTTCAAAAATCTTAATGGTACTTAACACAAAACTACAATATGCTTTGTTCAGATCCGAAGAAAGAAGATAGAAAATCCTTTCCTCCCGGCTAATAGAAGACTGTTTCTTCTTCCCTTCAACTTCTTTAACAAAGTTGACCTTTGAGGAAACAAGTTCAGCGCATTTGGATTGGCTGGTTAAGCGGCGAGTTGGGAGCAAATGCAGGTTTACTGGATTCGAAGTAGTCGGTAGTTGGAGGTAAAACACGATGCAAATGGCAAAAATCGTTGAATTGGCGAAAAATTCTAAAATTTCGAAAAAAATCACTAAAAACACTTGAAAAAGGATTACGATAAAATGGATAAAAAATGGATTACGATTGTAAAATCGTAAAAACAAATGCATTTTCGTAAAAATTACGAAAAATTCGTAAAAGTTGGCAGGTATGTATAGCAGAAATTCTGAAACTGTTCCCTTGAAGAGACATTTCATAAAGGCTTAAAACAGCTAAAACTTTCCCAGCAACTTAATAATAAACAAAGCATATACAAACTGCCCATACAAGAAAGAAACTATTCATGCTCACAACAATATATTTTTTTAAACAAGATGAAAAGCTGTCAGAAAATGTAATTAACTATATGCAGACATAAATTATATGATAAAGATGAAAGTTTAAAAGAACAATTATGTCACACTTCACAGAAAGCAGCAAAATATCTTAAAACCAACCTTGTTATGTGATCTTTGCTTATTTGCTATCAAAAATTTCTGAACCACACTTCATTCAAAATTTCAAACTCAAATTTAGAGGATAAAACAATGGGGCCATGACTTTGTGAACTGTAAGATTTAGCAATAATGATAAGAACATGGTAAACAAATATTAAGTGAAAAATATTTTGAATAATGCAATTTTTTCAAACATATGATATAACTGTATTAAAAAAATACAGTCTTTTGTAAAAAATCTATATCAATATATAATTACTGCTAGTTATCTACCTTTAGCTGTTGTGGCTTTACTATGCACTGAAATGAAATATTTATATTGCTTGAGCTTATTTTAATTAAATGGCATGCTGTCCTAACCCCCCCCCCAAAAAAAAAAATATTCTCTAGAAATTCTTTTAACAAGAAAATTTTCTTGAAGATTTACATCATGAACTGGCCCAATTACAACTGGCAACTGTATTAATAGGAATCAGATGTATAGTTTCTATTGAATTAAAAAAAATGTTAAATTAGTAACCAAAAGTTCAATTACTAAAATCAATATTTTGATAATTCTTATGCGTGAGCGCACACGCACACATGTACATATGTAAGTATGTTTCAGAAATTTTTATAAAAATGTAATCTACAGAAACTTACATAAATAAAAATTCAAATCCTTATTTTCTAAGAAATTTCTCACAAAATCAGATATGGCTTGAACTGAAAAAAAAAAAAAAAAAAAAGTTTCATTTTATTATGGATATGAATAAAATAAATCTAAATAAAATTACAGATGGTTAGAAAATATAAAACTGAATAATTTGAATACATGTTTGTCATCATTTCATGCATTTCACTGGAACTTTTTACAGCTTTCAATATTGGCTGAGGATGAAGGCTCGATGACGCATTTAACACAACTGAGCCTGAAATATCACAATCTTTATTTTTGCGCATATCAAATCATCCTTTTGCAGACAAGACATTTTTCAATCATCTCTGAATACAATAATTTCCACATACATGGATTTTAAAATATGACATCATTTTAGGCAAGTAAGCAGCAACGCGGATAAGGAGCGTCTTGCCAGGAGGAAAGCATAAGGACGCATAAGCATAAGCAAAAAGGATGCAGCAATTCAAAGAAATAAGGGAGGGAGCTAAAAGTTTCAGTTTGGCTTAAAAAGTTTTGGTTTACAATTATTTGATTGGGCAACAGGTATCTGCATTAATTGTTACGTAACATGGAAAGATCTTGAATTTGGGAGAACAGATGAATTTAGCATAAAATCTAAAATAGTTAATTTTGAGGTCACCAATAATTCCTAAAGCAGCCATCATATTTTGTTATACCTTACATACATACACAACTGCCTGGTGGTGAAGTGGCTAGCACATCGAGCAGCTGCATCACAGGTCCTGGGTTCGATTCCTGGGCTGGACAAGGTTGACTCAGCCTTTCATCCCTTAAGTGAATCGATAAATTGAGTACCAAGTTCGTTTAGGGACTAAACAACAGGGGTCCTGCGACAAGCTGACCCAGGGCATATGCTGATGCAATCTGGGGCCGAAAGGTCAAGAAACCACGAAAAGGGTACTGCAGGCCATGGCCCAATAGGGCTGTTGTGCCACAGAGTTTAATTTTTTTTTTTTTACATACATACACACTCAAAGAATACGGGAAAAATAGTGATAAAAAGGCACATAAAAATAATGCCAGTAATTTCATGGAAAATTATAAATCAACTCATA
The DNA here is from genome assembly GCF_044657685.1 of Stegodyphus dumicola. Taxonomy (NCBI): domain Eukaryota; kingdom Metazoa; phylum Arthropoda; class Arachnida; order Araneae; family Eresidae; genus Stegodyphus; species Stegodyphus dumicola. The sequence goes on along the minus strand of NC_140773.1, from coordinate 220,328,856 downwards.
AAAAATGATAAACTTATGTACATTACCTTTTTCATCAACCATGAAAACTGCTTGTAAAACTAATTTTTCAGGAAAGTAAACACGAATAACAGCTTGATGATAATAAGCAAGTTTTTGCACCACTTGTCTTTGCCTTTGTTCTTTTGTTAACAATGGTTGATTTTCTAATTCATCTCTAAGTAATCAAAAAGTAAAAAAATATTATTTATATTCATATCAAAAATGGCAAAGTAATTCACTATTCTTTTGCTAACAATAGTTTGTTTTCTAATTCCTTTCTAAAAGTAATCACAAAAGTAAAAAATATTATTTAAATTCACATAAAAATGGCACAATAATTCAATACTTTAAAACTTACCTAGTTCTTTTATATTCAGCCAACAGATATTTCACATCATCGACTGTCAGTTCAAAAAATTCATCTGGTAAGTCAGCTAAAAATAAGAAATAACACCTTTACATTTTATGAATTTTTCATTTTTCAAATTCAGGCAATTTGGTAATCATGCAGTATGTGATCTACCACTTTTAGTTAAATACATATTTCTTAGGTAGTGCCATTAAGATGTTATTTTTAAATCTGAACATGTAATAAAATGGCAGAAAAAAGAAATGATTAAAACAGCAACAAATTTTAGTGTTAATCTAAATATCAAATCTAAAAAATAACTTGGTAGATAATTATGCAGTAAATCATATACTATATAATTACCACTGATTTTATATAAAATTTTAACAAGTTTTGGAAATTTTAGAGAATTTCATATTGTGCAGATTTTACGGATTTCAGGACAGAAAAGATAATATTCAGACTAAAAGTGCAAAATAAATAAGGCATATTAGATACATTTAATTAAATTATTATATACATTAATACAATAATTAATTATATGCATTAAATTATTACATATATAAACTGATTATATTATATTTTTCATTTATATTAGGCTCCTCTATTTTTAAATCAGCATGAATCTGCTTCCCCTTTTCTCTCAGGAGTAGTCCTGAAATTAGGTACCCCATCACTCCGCCGCTGCCGGAACCACTCGTACGAGACAGCATCGAGGTTTGCCGATTTCGCCTCATGCAAAGATTTCTGGTTTAGGATTCTGGTGTTAGAATCACTGTTGCTGTAAAATTTCAACAGCTTTTCTTTATTGTTCCGTATATCATACATAGTCCGTGTGACAATTTCATACGATTCTGCTATAAACCGAGCAGTAGCACCTACCTCCATCTTTAGCAGAATTTCCACTTTTTTCATTAACATCAATGCAACGTGTTTACGTTTTTCAATGTTACAAGCAGTAAAATCACGAGCGCGCTTCTTATCTATCAATGTATTAAAAAGTGCTGTGGATAAATTCTTAATTTATCTAAATTCTTAATTTTGTGGATAAATTCTTAATTTATCCACAAAATATCCAGATTAAAAAAAAAAGAAGACATCACTAAACAATCTTGTGAAATAACAAAGCTCAGAAAGTATAATAACATGAAGCGTGAACTTGAAAGAAGAGTTGAGTTAATCTGCTTTTTTACCTCGAGGTAAATTGGAAAGGAAAAAACTCTTAGCATGATGTCAATAATTTGGTATTTCAATTAAGACTCATCATTATTCGGTAATTATAACGTCATTATCCAAAATTTTTCTTCGATAGTTTGTACTCCAAGTTGTGGTTTCCGGAACATATAAACTAAATGTTTATATTCTGAGAGGCAATGCGGATTTCAGGTCGGAGGATTTTCGATATTTGACTGTATATATCTAAGGATCTTTATTTAAGGCAGTGCCAATTTATTTGTGTCCTCTTAAGGACCAAATAATATTTAATGTAAGGCAAATATTTCAATATATATCCTAGAATAATAATAATAAATTTATTTCAAGATTAGTTTTAGTTTTTTAGAGGTTCCCAGGCATCCATCTTGAATTTTTATAAAACTAATTAATTTCATGAATTAAATGCGCTAAAATATAGGCTATAGGACTTGCATAGCAAAAATTTTAAAATTCACTAGATCTAAGATCTGAAATGAAAATTTTAACAATAAATTTTATTCCACAGGCATACATATATATGCACAACAGAAAAGCACTGGTAAACATTACTTTTCAACATAATCACAATGATTGTAACAAGAGCATCACATTATTGCTGAATGTCTGAATCAGTTATGAATCACCTACCACTTAACTGCTTCTTCTAAGGTCAGAAAAAAGGGTACATGTTATAGGAAGGACAATCCAGGAAAACTGTGGTAAAAAAATCATGCATGACAGTGGTTGCATGCACTCAGGTGTTAGTGTACAACAGCCATCATTATTTGAAAGAAATTCCTGGTTGCTTTCTGCAAACTGCTGGCACAACAGCCTCAATGTGCCACAATAACTGGCAGCATTAATTTCTAGTCTTGAGGAAATGAAAGAGTACACCATGGAAGAAACTTCATGGATGAAATTGCTTTGTATGTCTCTTGGAAGGTGTGAACATAGATGCTTGCTCTAACTTGGATGTCGTAAAATGCATATTTGTTTCATCTCCTGTAATAATATGGTGCAGAGAATATAATGGCTTTTTCATTAAACCATAGCACATGAAAGACAAGTCCATTCTTGAGGATTTGAAATTATTTTAAAAATCATTTGCACTTACACATGTAATTTGAATGGCTCTCCTTGTAGCTCAGCTGCATATGAAAGATACTGTGCAAACTGCCCCCTGAGATGCTGAGTTTCTTAGCAGCATTATATTCAATTTATTGAATATAATCAATAAATTGAATATGATGATAATTCAATTCAAGATTCAATACTTTAATTCAAGATAATTCAATTTATTGATAATTATCTTGAATCAAAGCTTTAAATAGGTGCACATTATTATCTATTGTTAACATGCCTGGACTGACCAGACTGCTGCATATTTTACACAAAAGTAATACATTTTAATGAACTCAATGCACAAAAACCAAACTTATTTACATGTCATTATATAACAATATATTTCAACAAGTAGGCAATTTCTGCTGGCAAGGTTTGCTTTAGATACAGAAACTATATCATGTTTCACATTTCAACATTCAACCATGTTTCAGTTAGTGCAGCTACCATATACGTGATATTTCATTCTGCTAAATAACTTTTATGCCATATACTGGTAATGTTAAAATAATACTGTTTACTACTCCCCATGCAGGAAATTTGACAATAAAAAAACTATTACACTCATGAAACTAATACACCAATTTAACTGTCCGCATAATAGATTTGATAATCAAAACTGAAGGAAATTTGTTCACTGTTAGAACTATAAATGTAATTTTGATTTTTGAATGTTTTATGGATGTTTTCAGATGACAACCACAAAAGCATATCAAAATCCATTTTTTTTCCTTTTCATCTCTTCAGTTGAATTATTAAGCGTTAATTATTTTGTGTTAAATTAAATTTTCTTTTCACTTGCTCTCCATGATTACCATCGAGTAACTTCTAAGATTTTGTTTAACTGATTTACTTTGTACATATACACATAATGTAGTTACCAGATATTACCAAGATTACATTACTAAACTCCACATTAATTCACAAGTCACTTAAATTATAAAATTATGATTTAGCAAGAGAATATAACTGGATAGAGAGAAAAAAAAGAAGAGGCAGATACTTTTTAGTATACACCTATGAATTTAATGTAAATCATAGAAACAAAACTTCCCCCCTTTTGGATAAAAATCTTAATTTTACCTTTTTTCACATCTGTTATATGGTCTAAACTGTACAAAACAGCATGCCTTTCAGCAATCTAAAATATATAATTTATAATGATCACAATGGAAATATAATTACAAAAAAAGTAAAATTTTACTTGCTTAATAAGAAAATTATTTCAATATATAAAACAAAATCTTATAATAAGAATTTTTTATTGTGTTAAAGACCTATTAATTGAAGTTATTGAATTATTTTCATTTTAAGTGATAAGTGGATTTGACACATGTTCTTATCACAGGGAATATCAACAAACACTTCTATAACAAAGCATAAATTTTAAACTCGCTTATAATTAGCGGAAAGATTACAAATGTTTTAACAGAACACAGAACAGACGCATAAAACAGAATGTGCTTGAAATCAAAATAATAATAAAGATAATAAATGGGGAATTAGAATTTAAATCTATCAACTGAAATTTGATGAAAACATAAAACATGGCAGTTTCAATACAAACATACCGACAAATCACCGTAAAGTCTGCATGGCATTTTGCCAGAAAGTTAAAATGAAAATCTACTGAAATAGGTAACTAAAAAGACATATACACAGCACTGAAGCCTACAAAAATATATGTGCTTAAAAAGCTATAGCAAGACCCCCTCCCCCCCAAAAAAAACCTCTTTGCGTCTTTTGATAACTTTTCTAACAATTTAACATATTTTAACTTATCAATTTAGTTTCAAACATTTATTATTTTACTTAATGCTGCAACTGAAAGAATCATTTTGAAACCATATTTAATATTAAAAATATATCATTTATAAGACAATGCTACAAAAAGAGACTGTAAATCTTACATGGATAGCAAATAAGAATACATGTATGTCGAATTAGATATTTGAAAGAAATCTCACAAAAATTAAAATAACTTATTTTCCAATAAAATTTATTATTTGATTATTCCCCCTCTAAAATATCTTGGAATTAACAAAGAAAGTGAAACTTAAACATTTCTTAAACATGCCATTCCTGAATTAATAGACAGGTGTCAAGATTCCTAGCACTGGCCCTGCTGACAATAATTATTCTAAGATGACCATTTCTGCAAAAGATTGATATTATATGGAACTGTGGGTGGTCATTTTAGGGCACATTCAATATGCATATATTAAGACATACAAAGTGTCCCGCAAAACCCTATCTGATTTTAAAATTAAATAATTCAAAATATAGATCCACAGAAAAATGACACTGTTAATTTAGAAAGCCATAAAAATCTGACAGAGAATTTCCAAAACTAGTTGTAAATGCACCTAACAGATGATACTGCACACTGTAGTTGCAAACAAATCTCTAAAATAACTACTCTGAAGAACACGTTAGTCTTCAGAGAATTTTGCCCGCCAAATGCGAAGGAGGTTAGTATACTGTGTAATCAAAGAGAAGAGTTAAATGATAGCATCTCAATGATCGAAAATAATGGATTTGATGTTAGCTGCATATGATTCACAGATGAAGCCCATTTTTACCTGAATAGCTTTATCACTAGAGGAAATTGGTTATTTTGGATTGCTGAAAATCTGAATTTGTATCAAGTACAATCATTATATTCCCCAAATGTTACCACTTTTGTTGCAATACTTAGCATAAGCATTACTAAGGCTTTTTTCCCTGAAGGATGGTTTCATGATAGAGAAAACTGGTTATATTGGATTACCGAAAATCCATATTTGTTTGAGGAAATATCCATATTCCTTTTAAGGAATATAGTGTCAAGCATGACCACTATATACCTCAACAGTTACTGTTTTTGCTGCAGTTTCGAGCAGTGACATCATTGATTCATTTTCTTGTGAGAAATAATCACAACTGAACAATATATTGTGGATTTGGAACAATTTGTTGCCACATTACAAGCATTAAAAGATCAACTAGTTATTTCATGGTTCATGCAAAACCCAAACACACTGTATTTCAGTGGATTTTACTCTTCTTGAGAAATATTTTAGGTAGGTCACTGTTAGAGACTATTCTACATTTACTGACACAGGCATGAACTGGTCTCCATATGTAGAAACTGTATTGCACTAGATGGCGCTGTGTGCACTTGAATTCCTTGGACTCCTGCAGAACCTTGATGACTAAGAAAGATGTAACACGAACGTGAAACAATAACTAAAGTTTATATGTGCTTCTCTTTGTTGTAAATGTATTTAATTGTGTTGTCAATAAAATTTTGAGAAAATGACAAAAGGCGAAAATGCGTCTGACAGGTAAGCAAAATTTCTTTATAATTTATTATTGAGTTTTAGAGACAAAGAATGTATATGCGTATTTACACCATACTTGCCCAATTTTACCTTCTGTGATTATTTTTTGTGGAGTACATTGAAGGGTGCTGTTTTCAGGAACAATCTAGTAATGCTGGACAAAAGAAGGGTTGATTTGTGAGGCATGTACGTCCATTTCCATTGACACATTACAAAAGTAACCGAAAAATTCATTCTTCATTTGTGCCATTTCTGTGCTGCAAAAAGTATACATTTTGAATTAACTGTCATGTGATTGCAACTACTGTTTGCAAAGAACAGTTTACAGCTTATTTTTCATAATGTAATACAACTGCAGTAGACAGCGCCATCTGCCTGCAACATTTGTGACAAATTCTGAAATTTGTGTATCAGATTTTTATGGCTTTCAAAACATAGTATAAGATAAAAATCCACTTGCTTTATTCTTCTATCAACCTCTGTTAAATCCAAATTATTAAACTGTTGTTAAATCTAAGTTATTTAATTTTAAAATCAGGAAATAATTTGTGGGATACCCGATTTTTAGCTGCAACGAATACAAGAAATTATAATCAGCATAACAGTTATATAACTACAATAATTGGTATTTTACATTTAGGACACACAATCTTAATAGCTTTAGAATATATCTGTTTCCATAAAGATGAACTTACATACTTAATGTCCTCTACACTAACAGATGAAGATTCATCTTCACATACAGTTACATCATCAACTTCCATATTTTGGTTAGAAAGTTGACTTTCACTATTTAAATCTCCACTTGAATCTTTTTCCTCAACTGCTGGTGCCTTTTTGTCATGTACATTTTCAACATCCATTTCTTTTCTCACATTCTGTTCTAAATCTATAGTATCTTCATTTGATGCATAATAATTTTGTTCTGAACTAATAGAATTTAAATTATTTTCCACATCATTACGTACATCACTGTACCTTGTTTCAGTATTACTTAAACGAGGTTGTTTTCTGACTTGTTCATTGGTAATATTCTGTTCCTCAAAAATAACTACTGATTCAACATTAGATGACTTAGTTAAAGGAGCAGAAATATGGGCTTGATGCTCTAATTCTTCAGGTTTCCTGTACAATAACCTAGAAATATATTTTAATATAAGAAACAGTCCAATAATGAGAAATACCTACTTAATTACTTTCATTCTGAAGTCATCTACTTTAAAATAAACAGGCATGAAACACAGCCAGTTAAATAAGCCCAATTTGATTAATATATGAAAACTATTCAAACAAAAATTATCCAATTAAAAGCAATATTATTCACCTCAGTACTTGCTTACTACGGACTTCGATGAAGAAATATCAGCAAATATTTTTCAGGAATGGAAGCAGTAAGGTTCCTTTATTTAATTAACCAGTTATTTTATGTTTTAGATCTTTATTGTCACTTGTCCCATTCATTTTCCCACTACAATACAAATTAGTTAATTTGTAGTGAAGGCGAGGTTTTAAGATTGTATTCTGCCTTTCAAGGCCAGGTTACTCGCTTACTATCTTAGATAAGATCTATAGTCTTTGACCATGAATTATAATTGCAGATAATTAAATATCTATGCTGGTTAAGTACTGAGTCATTAATTCAATTGTGCAATTATCACAATAATTTTAAATTTAGTATAAGAATATGATTTCTGATTTTAGTCCAAGACACTATATTTTGAGGAAGTTTGGCATAACTGTAGAATAATTTCAAGCAATATGTCATGTTCAAATTCTGTTTAATTTCCTCTCCAATTACTTTCTTTACACAACAATTTCTGGGACCCCTTTTGAGTTGGACACTCATTAGTTTAAACGTGCAAATATTCAAAATATGAAATGAAAATATCATAACACCTCATAAACAACCTTATGCTTCCATTCTCTGATATTTTCAACTGTTACAATTTTTACAACTTAAATTTTATAATGGCAATTTTTGTATTGAAAGAAAAAATAATTTTCTTCACTCATAAATAAAATTAACAACACAGTTATTAACTAAAGACAAAATATTAAACTAATACATATTTTATATTTAGTTCAATTATTTCCTCATTAAATATGTTCTGAGTTAACAAAATTTCTACATATTAAAGCAGAAAAATATAAATAACCTTATTATAGCTTTCCCTTCTGTTAGGCCTAAGCTCCTAAGTGAGGTAGTTTTCAAAGCATCTCCAGATAACTAATTAAAAAAATTAGCTGTTAAAGATTAGCAAAATCTGTATTTTTTGCAATAGCTGAAACAATTTAATTTCATTTGATGAAAATCTTTTATTATACAAAAAGAATTTTTATACAGATTTAGAAAAACTTGTAAAATATATATATATATATATAATCACACACATAAGTAAAATTTTATTTATTTCATAATCAGAACTATTAATGAATATGAGAGACTGTGTGACACATCTTTATGACAGTTACAAGTTATGTAACTAAGAGTTGGAAGTATTGTGAAAAAAAATTTAAAAATATAGTCTACATGAGAGTTATTATTGGGTAATACAGAGGAGGTTCACACATTTTTTTAGATGATTTTCACTGTAATTATAGAAATAGTTTACCTAAAATTTTTATGTTTTAAATGCTCTATTTGATAATCCTTATTTTTCACTACCTTTATACACTGTAATTTCCAAGACAATGAAGCTTTTTATAGTATCGGAAGAATTATCTTATCCCGTTGTTCTCGAATAGCTTTCTAAAGTCGAAAGAGGTTGCAAGTCGACGTTTGGACAACCAGTTTTTTAAAAGTCCAAAAGCGCAAAAATACACTGGTGATAGATCAGGAGATTTAGTAGGGATATGAGTGAAGGGTATGATCTTGATATCCATTTCATGTTGCATTTTTCCAGGAAATTAACAGTAGATTTTGATGTGTTGCTACTTGTTTTGTCTTGACGTAGTTCTACTGACTGATCACACCGTGTGTATTTCATATTTGAAAATTGGGTATAAAATATGTTTTTGATAATATGTGGAGTTGATTTTAATATTTTTTCTCTGCTCTTTTTATTTTAAATGAAAAATCAGAAACAATCATAAATCCCTTAAGACAGCGTTTTCCAAAGTGTGGGTCGTGACCTGGCAATGGATCGCAGAAAAATTCAGCTGGGACGTGGCAAAAATTGTAAAAACACAAAAAAATCTGTAACATTTTGCTCTAAATTTAATATTTTTCAAAACATTTTCAAGTACTGCAGGTGGCAATCCTTTACCACGATTTCCTACCAGACTGTTTAAAAATTTGGATGCTCTGATTGGCTGATTTTGATTCGTCATTCAGTGCCTTCTCTGGTACATGCACCATAAACTTATGTGTATCAAAACAAGGTTATGTTTGAATTTTTGTTACCTATTTTATTTGACAATAGTTAGTATTACCTATTATTAATAGCAACTTCATATTGGTAAGTAATAAAAATACTTTTTCTTATAAATCATTAATAAACAAATTCTTTTTATTAAAGATTTCAACCTTTTTTAAAATCAATAAATGGTTAATCAAGAAAACCACAGATTTAAATGATGATGATCAACCAAGCACGAGCAAAGCTGAACATCATGATCGTGAAGAAACTGTGCCTGAAGCACCTAAAGCAGATATACAGCACCAAAATAACAAGCGTAAAGCTACTTGGACTCGCAACTAATGTGAAGAATATTTACGCTTCGGGTTCATTGCCGGTGGCAGTCAAAATAATTTGCCGTTATGTGTTATTTGCAATGAGCAACTTTGAAATGAAAATATGAAACCGTCAAAGTTTAAATGGCATTTTAAACACACTCCATTTTGAGTACTCTGATAAGCCAATTAACTTTTTTACTGATAAGAAAAATGAATTGATTGCTGCTAAAAAAAAATGGAAAAATACACTCTTACCTCACCAGTAAAATAAAAACCTCACTTTGACATCTTTTAAAATTTCCAAATTAATAGCTGAAACTGGGTATCCTCATAGTGCTGGAGAAAAATTATTTACTTCCCGCTTTGAAAATTGTTGCAAATAATTTATGCGGACTAAAGGAAAAATGTTTATTTTCGGTGATACCATTATCAAATAATACAGTTAACCAGAGAATTGATGATTGCGCAAAACATTTAGAAGAACTAGTTGCTCAAGCAAAAAAGAGCAAGTTTTTTCCCTTGCAAAGAGATGAAAGCATGAGATGATGTCGAGGATAATGCAAATCTAATGTGTTTTGTCAGATATATTGACGAAGACACCATAGAGAAGAAAATTTTTTGTTTTGTAAAAGGCTACTGAGAAGAACGACCTCAGATGAAATTTTTAAGGCTACCAATGATTTTGTCACTAGTCACGGTATTGACTGGATAAAGTGTGTTGGGCTAAGTAGCGATAGAACATGTGCAATGGCAGGGTGTCATAAAGGTTTGTTTAAAAAAATTCAAGAATTAGCAATTAATTGTGTATGAGTGCACTGTAGTATCCATAAACAAGCATTGGTGGTAAAACGAATGCCTTTAAATTTAAACATAACTTTGGAAGAATGTGTCAAGTTTGTAAACTACATAAAGTCTGGTTCATTAAATAGGAGACTTTTTACCGAATTATGCAAGGACATGGGGAGTGATTATAAACACCTCCCTTTGTATTGTAATTCAAGATGGCTTTCAAAAGGAAACATTTTAAAACGTCTGTTTGAGCTAAAAGACGAAGCCTTGGTATTTCTGAATGAACACCCACCATCTAAAAAAGATGCTATTTTTCCATTTAAGTATAGATTCCACGATTTTGAGTGGTTAATAAAAGTAGCTTACTTGTGCGACATATTTGCTACATTCAATGAATTGAATTTAAATTTGCAAGGCTTTGGTTTAAATATTTTCGTAGTATCGGAAAAAGTCGCTGCAATAATTTAAAAAAATGACTCTGTGGAAAGAACAACTTTCAAAAGGAAATTTAAAATCTTTTGAAACATTGCATAAATTTATTGAAACCCATTAAAACTACGATGAAGATTTACATCTTGTAACACTATCAGTTTCAATTCAAGAACATCTTTCGGAGCTAATAAATAGTTTTAAAGACTACTTTCCGGATATTCTTTCAAATAATATGTGAATTAAAGATCCTTTTTCTGTCAATACTAAAAAGGAAAAAATGCTTAATCTTAGTGAACAAGAAGTTGATAATTTAATTGAAATTTCATGCGACATCGATCCTAAAAAACTGTTTGAAACTGTACCAATTATTAATTTTTGGTTGCGCTGTCAAAAGGAATATCCAAGCGTAAGTTAAAAAGGCAATACAATTTTTAATGCCTTTTGTCACCACTTATACGTGTGAAACTGCGTTCTCAGCCTTAGTGTACTTAAAAAATAAGTATCAAAACAGATTGGATATTGAACCTAAATTAAGAATAAAATTAACATCATTAAGTCCTAATTTGAAATTATTATATGATGAAAAACAACATCACCCTTCACACTAAGGTTAAAATATGCAAAACAAAATTTACTTTAAGTTTTAAATGAAGATAATAGATTGTCTTTAATTACTTATATTTTTGTTATCTTATTATTTTGCAATTTTTGTGTATGAAATAAACAAAAAATAACTTGAATTTTGATTTTTATTAAAAAATAAAATTAGTTTTGTAAATAAATGTTTTTTTTATAAGGTGGGTCACGAAAAAATTTAAAATCTCATACCGGGCTGCCGTCAAAAACGTTGCTTAAGATATATATATAACTATCCCTCTAAGCTATTTATAACTATTGTCTAATAACATTTTATCAACTTTAAAATACTGTAAACACATTCATGCATTTCATTACATACAAGATACTAGCACCTAAATCAGAGTTGTAGCTAGGGTTTTCAGCGCCCAGGGACAACTGAAGATTTCGAACCCCCTACTGCTTGCCAAGGCTGGAAAACATTTAATTCTAAAATGTCGTAACATCAGTTAGGCGCCCCTTGGATTCTGCGCCCGGGAACAGATAACCCCCTCTAGCTACGCCCCTGACCTAAATATTAAATTGTATTAATTATTTCTGTATTTGATTAATATAAAAAAACAAAGAGAAACAAGATGCAGCTATATGTAAAGAAGCCAGAATAGTTAAAAATTACTTATGGCATGCCTGTAAATGCAGCATATGTACATTTTGATAAAATAATAAAAATAGTTCTATTAATTCCATCTCTATTAACAGAAAGTATCTAAAATGTCATTAAATTCTTAGCATTAAAATATGCAAACAGAACTTTATATATAATCCCTCCCCAAAAAAAGAACAATATACCTTAAATCAAATACAACAATTTAAAAAAAAAAACATTTATTTTTTAATGAACTTTTACTTTAAGTTAAAATAAATGAAACAGTAAGTATACAAAAGGAAGCTTATGCTGACTCTAAATAGTTATTAATCACATAAATTACCGTTTGTCGCATATAAATGCAAACAGTTTCTCCTTTTTCTTGTAAATTATCAGTATCAGTCCTAAAATACAATATAAAATGTAATTACTGATAAAATAAATTTATGACAGCATACCTTTTAAAATAATATACTACTTGTTAAACAAAAAAGTACCTTGAACGAAGACATTTCTCTATAACATCTGAAACTGAAGAAGATGGTGGAAAATCTTCCATGAATCGCTCGCCAGATTCAAGCTGTAGACCAACAGTTACTAAACTCTCCTTGCGAATATTTTTAGCTGGACGAAGTTCTAATAAAGCATTATTTGGTAAGTTAGCAAAACGAATTGGTAAACTCAGATCCAGAGATTTATTATAATGGCTAAAATAGAAAAGTTAAATGTAAAATTAAATTTGGAATGCATTTAAAAATATCACAATAATAAGCAATTATGGTAATATATAGAATACTAAGAGAAGGGATAAACAAAAATAACATCTAGGATTTCGCACATCTTAAGTGGTCAGTACTGTTTCATCTAATTTGATTATGGGAATGCCTATCTGCCTGAGGGAGACTTCATGAAGGACTTTCAAAGGGAAACTGGCTCATGTATACATTACACATCAAAAAAACCACAAAAACACCTAAGTAGCCAGCCCATTTGCCTGGAATCAAACCCAGGTCAGAACTACTCGCATTCAGCAACTTTACTGCTTAGCTGCTGGTGAGCTAGGTGGTCAGTACAGTAGACAGCTCTGTAAATTAAACATTTTATTGATTCATATTGAAGTATACTTTTACTTAGTCACCAACTGTGATAATAACTTAGCTGATGCATTCTGAAAATTGGTGATGGCCTGAACCAGCCTTGACTACAAAACAACACAATTCAATAACAGACATATTTATGCATATTTTTTAAATAATATATATTTTAGCGAAAGCCTGACTATCTGGCATTCAACTAACAGAAATATTTAAAAATTTTAGAAAGCTTTTTTTCACACAAAAAATTTAGTGAATTACAGATTTTTAATGCCATTACACAGCATTAATACTATTAATACATAAATGTTGTTGCCAGACAGTGAGATTTTGCGCTGATAATGGATAAGCATGACGTCTCAAGACAAACATAAATTTGTTTTCATTTAAATGTAAACTCAATGAGCTCTTGATGAGCCAGATTATTTTTGTATTTATTTACAGGAGAATACAAGTTCTATTTTTTCCTCACATTTTTAGAAAATGATTAATATTTAATACTGCAGTAAGAGCAGTATTTTCAAAGTTACAGGATCTAGGCATCAAAAACAGCCACAATATGAGACTTTGAAAATGAACGGACAATGCGATATAACGAGAAAAATTACAATAAGAATTTTTTTTTATATGCTATATCCATATTTTTGTATCCCTTTATTATCTGACCAAATACTTCTGTTCATTTAAATTTCTATCAGAATGATGTGCCATCTCTACCAATTTTCATTTTCAGCAGGATTTCACAACAATCCAAATATGTCCCCTTTCATGTCTGTGTTTTTATTTTTTAAAATCTTACATAATTTAAAAATAGGATTTTTATATTCAAATTGGTAACAAATAAGATGATTGTTTTTTACTTTTACAGCAGGAATTTTTCTCATTGGTTTGGCTTTTCTGATGTAAATCTTAAATTTTTTAATGATAAATTATCCAGAATTCAGTACTTCCTGAGCTTTCCAGACAGTCGAGCTTTCACTATAATACATGACGTAATAGAATTCAGTACAATAATGTCTTCAATAAGTAAATGAAAATAAAGGTTTATTTACATTTTAAGACAAATTTTAAAATCGTGGATAAGGAAAATGTTATAGCTTATAATCATGTCTTTCAAGTCTAATAAACATCTACTAGAAGATATGCCAATCTTATATATTGACATAAGGTAAGAAGCAAAAGAATTAATTTTAAAATTATCCGAAATTATTAAAAAAAGAAAAAAAAAAAAGAAAAAAAAAAAAGAAGTGAACATTTTTAATTCATCCTTACTGAATATTAACTGCAGAAAATGTATTTTTGGAACTACTCTGATATGCGCCCTCAAGTCGTCAAATTTCTCGCCAAATATTTTTGGCGAGAAACTTTACGCTGCCATATTACTATCTAAATTTTTTGTCTACATTTTGAACTTTTAGCCTAAAATGTCTCCAAAAACGCGGTTTTCGCACATGCAAAAACTACGTTTTGAACACACAATCTTCTATACTATTAAAATCTGTGTGCCTCTGTCTGTTTGTGTGTTTGTAACATCATCTCCTCGGGAACGGCTGGGTGTAGAGCTTAGCGGAAGGTACCGTTGGATTCAGAATTCCCGTGGCTCGCCGGATTGACCATCGGCATCTTCGTGCGACTTTAATTAGCCGAGATATTAATTAAAAACTGATTTTCTCCCTACATTTCCCTACGTTTTGCACTTTCTTTCACGGGTTTCCCCTATTTTAGGGATTTGGCCGAGTGCCAAATTCGTTTTTCTCGAATATCTGCGGAACGGCTTCGAGTTGCGATTCGAAACGCATATCCCCGTATTCGAAAAAAATCATCGAATCCATCGATACCGGTACGACAATAATCGGCGGAGTTATTAATTAAAAACTGCGAAAACGTTATTTCATTTTTCGGAGTGGCAACCGTCTCGGAATTAGCTGAGATAAAATTGCTTTTTCGAAAGCGCCGGGGGGATGACAATTGCTTCCGCTCGAGATTTGTGCTGGCGAAAGGTCACGTGTCAATTTCTTTTTTCTTAAATATCTATGGAACGGCGCTGAGTTGGAATTCGAGGCAGGTGTCTGCGGATTCCAAAAAATTCTACGAATCCAATGATACCGTTCTCATCTTCGTAGGACGTTAATCAGCTGAGATATTAATTAAAAACTGTGAAAACGCTAATTTTCGGGCTCATATTTCCGATTGCAACAGTTTCTTGAATCGCCGCAGATACAAATCAAGGTTATATTCTAAAGTTGAATAAAGCACGCGATTGCATGTTACCTAACTGTATTTTAAAAATATTTCGTTAATGTAGGCATTTTAAATAAACAGCTGCTTTTCACAATTTTTTTTTAATTTCAGGTTAGGATGATTGTCACGTTAATTCTTTTATTGATATTGAATAAAAGTTATTATATTACATTAAATTTAAATGATGACGTTCTTGAAGTTGTACAACTTTAATCAGCTGGGATATTAATTAAAAAATCTGAAAAAGCTATTTTTTAAAAATATGTTGTTATTTTTTTAATAATAAATTTGATTTTTTGGAATAATATATTTTTTTATGTTATTAGATACGTGCACTTAATTTAGATATTATCTTTTAATGCAAATGATATTTTAAATAAGTTCGTAGCAATAAAAATTAAATTCACACTTTTTTTTTTTTTTTTTTTTTTTTTTTTTTTTTAGATTAAAGATTTTTCTTTGCTCCTTTGAGATGGTATACGGTAACTTTCGAATCCCGGTGAGCAGGCAGGCTACACTCATGTTTTTTGTGATTTTACGCATATCTGTTGTGTATGCAGTGTCTTCTGGATGCATAAATGAATAAAGCTGAACTCTGGTAGTTCGGTCCTAATTTCGAATCCCGGCGAACGGGCTGGGTCCATGGGTGTTTGCGTGATTTTACGCATGTGCCTCGTGTACGCAGCATCTTCTGGATGCATAAGTGAATAAAGCGGCCGAAATTCGCTCAAAACCTCTGATTACTGGTAGTTCGGTCCAACTTTCGAATCCAAGCGACCGTGTTGGCTCAATGTGTGTTTTCGGGATTTTTCGCATGTGTAACGTGTATGCGGTATCTTCTGCATGCATACTTGAATAAAGCGGGAGCAGCCCGCGCAAAACTACAGAACACTGGTAGTTCGGTCCAACTTTCGAATTCCGGGGTACTGTACATAAAATTTGGTCGCATACGTGAATACAGCGCGCGGATACCGGGTAAAACCGCTGAACACTGGTAGTTCGGTCAAACATTCGAATCTCTGCGAGCGGGCTGGCTGCATGGGTGTTTTCCTGATTTTCCGCATGTGTATAGTGTATAAAGTGATTTCTGGATGCATATGTGATAAAAATGGGCGCAGCCTGCTCAAAACCTCTTAACGCTGGTAGTTCGATCCAACTTTCGGTGTCGGCGAACGAGCTGGCTCCCCGGGTGTTTTCTTGCTTTAACTCATGTGTATCGTTTATGCAGTATCCTCTCCATGCTTATGTGTATAAAGCGGGCGCAGCCCGCTCCACAAAATCGCTAAACACTGGTATTTCGGTCCTACTTTCGAATTCCGGGGTACTGTATATAAAATTTGGATGCATACGTGAATACAGCGCGCGGATACCGGGTAAAACCGCTGAACACTGGTAGTTCGCTCAAACTTTCGAATCTCGGCGAGCGGGCTGGCTGCATGGGTGTTTTCGTGATTGTTCGCATGTGTATCGTTTATAAAGTATCTCATGGATGCATACGTGAATAAAGCGGGCACAGAATACTGGTAATGCGGTAATTTCGAATCCCGACGAACTGGCTGGCTCCATGGGTGTTTTCGTGATTTTACGCATGTGTATAGTGTATGGAGTATCTTCTGGGTGTATATGTGAATAAAGCGGGCAGAGCCCGCGCAAAGCCACATAACACTGGTAATTCGGTCCAACTTTCGAATACCGGCGAACAGGCAGGCTCCATGTTTGTTTTCGTGATTTTACGCATGTGTATCGTTTATGCACCATTTTCAGCATGCATACGTGAATAAAGCGGGCACAGCACGCGCAAAATCGCTGAAAAATTGTATTTCGGTCCAACTTTCGAATCGGGAGCGGGCTGGCTGGAGGGGTGTTTTCGTGATTTTACGCATGTGTACGGTGTACGCAGTATCTTTTGCATGCACACGTGAACACTGTTTTGGGCGGGCTCCCGCCCAAAAGCGCTGAACACTGGTATTTCGATCCAAATTTCGAATACCCGCGAAAGGGCTGGAAGCATGGGTGTTTTCGTGATTTTCCGCATATGTATAGTGTATGCGGTAACTTCTGGATGCATAGGTGAAAAAAGCGGGGAAAGCCCGCGGAATGCCGCTAAAAAATGGTAGTTCGGTTCAACTTTTCAATACCGGCCAAATTTAACATAGGATATCTTTTAAAAACGAACAATGATAAGCGGGCTTCAGCCCGCTCAGCTGGCGGGCTTGCCCGCTAGTCTATACTATTAAAATCTGTGTGCCTCTGTCTGTTTGTGTGTTTGTAACATCATCTCCTCGGGAACGGCTGGGTGTAGAGCTTAGCGGAAGGTACCGTTGGATTCAGAATTCCCGTGGCTCGCCGGATTGACCATCGGCATCTTCGTGCGACTTTAATTAGCCGAGATATTAATTAAAAACTGATTTTCTCCCTACATTTCCCTACGTTTCGCACTTTCTTTCACGGGTTTCCCCTATTTTAGGGATTTGGCCGAGTGCCAAATTCGTTTTTCTCGAATATCTGCGGAACGGCTTCGAGTTGCGATTCGAAACGCATATCCCCGTATTCGAAAAAAATCATCGAATCCATCGATACCGGTACGACAATAATCGGCGGAGTTATTAATTAAAAACTGCGAAAACGTTATTTCATTTTTCGGAGTGGCAACCGTCTCGGAATTAGCTGAGATAAAATTGCTTTTTCGAAAGCGCCGGGGGGATGACAATTGCTTCCGCTCGAGATTTGTGCTGGCGAAAGGTCACGTGTCAATTTCTTTTTTCTTAAATATCTATGGAACGGCGCTGAGTTGGAATTCGAGGCAGGTGTCTGCGGATTCCAAAAAATTCTACGAATCCAATGATACCATTCTCATCTTCGTAGGACGTTAATCAGCTGAGATATTAATTAAAAACTGTGAAAACGCTAATTTTCGGGCTCATATTTCCGATTGCAACAGTTTCTTGAATCGCCGCAGATACAAATCAAGGTTATATTCTAAAGTTGAATAAAGCACGCGATTGCATGTTACCTAACTGTATTTTAAAAATATTTCGTTAATGTAGGCATTTTAAATAAACAGCTGCTTTTCACAATTTTTTTTTAATTTCAGGTTAGGATGATTGTCACGTTAATTCTTTTATTGATATTGAATAAAAGTTATTATATTACATTAAATTTAAATGATGACGTTCTTGAAGTTGTACAACTTTAATCAGCTGGGATATTAATTAAAAAATCTGAAAAAGCTATTTTTTAAAAATATGTTGTTATTTTTTTAATAATAAATTTGATTTTTTGGAATAATATATTTTTTTATGTTATTAGATACGTGCACTTAATTTAGATATTATCTTTTAATGCAAATGATATTTTAATTAAGTTCGTAGCAATAAAAATTAAATTCACACTTTTTTTTTTTTTTTTTTTTTTTTTAGATTAAAGATTTTTCTTTGCTCCTTTGAGATGGTATACGGTAACTTTCGAATCCCGGTGAGCAGGCAGGCTACACTCATGTTTTTTGTGATTTTACGCATATCTGTTGTGTATGCAGTGTCTTCTGGATGCATAAATGAATAAAGCTGAACTCTGGTAGTTCGGTCCTAATTTCGAATCCCGGCGAACGGGCTGGGTCCATGGGTGTTTGCGTGATTTTACGCATGTGCCTCGTGTACGCAGCATCTTCTGGATGCATAAGTGAATAAAGCGGCCGAAATTCGCTCAAAACCTCTGATTACTGGTAGTTCGGTCTAACTTTCGAATCCAAGCGACCGTGTTGGCTCAATGTGTGTTTTCGGGATTTTTCGCATGTGTAACGTGTATGCGGTATCTTCTGCATGCATACTTGAATAAAGCGGGAGCAGCCCGCGCAAAACTACAGAACACTGGTAGTTCGGTCCAACTTTCGAATTCCGGGGTACTGTACATAAAATTTGGTCGCATACGTGAATACAGCGCGCGGATACCGGGTAAAACAGCTGAACACTGGTAGTTCGGTCAAACATTCGAATCTCTGCGAGCGGGCTGGCTGCATGGGTGTTTTCCTGATTTTCCGCATGTGTATAGTGTATAAAGTGATTTCTGGATGCATATGTGATAAAAATGGGCGCAGCCTGCTCAAAACCTCTTAACGCTGGTAGTTCGATCCAACTTTCGGTGTCGGCGAACGAGCTGGCTCCCCGGGTGTTTTCTTGCTTTAACTCATGTGTATCGTTTATGCAGTATCCTCTCCATGCTTATGTGTATAAAGCGGGCGCAGCCCGCTCCACAAAATCGCTAAACACTGGTATTTCGGTCCTACTTTCGAATTCCGGGGTACTGTATATAAAATTTGGATGCATACGTGAATACAGCGCGCGGATACCGGGTAAAACCGCTGAACACTGGTAGTTCGCTCAAACTTTCGAATCTCGGCGAGCGGGCTGGCTGCATGGGTGTTTTCGTGATTGTTCGCATGTGTATCGTTTATAAAGTATCTCATGGATGCATACGTGAATAAAGCGGGCACAGAATACTGGTAATGCGGTTCTGGTAATGCGGTAATTTCGAATCCCGACGAACTGGCTGGCTCCATGGGTGTTTTCGTGATTTTACGCATGTGTATAGTGTATGGAGTATCTTCTGGGTGTATATGTGAATAAAGCGGGCAGAGCCCGCGCAAAGCCACATAACACTGGTAATTCGGTCCAACTTTCGAATACCGGCGAACAGGCAGGCTCCATGTTTGTTTTCGTGATTTTACGCATGTGTATCGTTTATGCACCATTTTCAGCATGCATACGTGAATAAAGCGGGCACAGCACGCGCAAAATCGCTGAAAAATTGTATTTCGGTCCAACTTTCGAATCGGCAGCGGGCTGGCTGGAGGGGTGTTTTCGTGATTTTACGCATGTGTACGGTGTACGCAGTATCTTTTGCATGCACACGTGAACACTGTTTTGGGCGGGCTCCCGCCCAAAAGCGCTGAACACTGGTATTTCGATCCAAATTTCGAATACCCGCGAAAGGGCTGGAAGCATGGGTGTTTTCGTGATTTTCCGCATATGTATAGTGTATGCGGTAACTTCTGGATGCATAGGTGAAAAAAGCGGGGGAAGCCCGCGGAATGCCGCTAAAAAATGGTAGTTCGGTTCAACTTTTCAATACCGGCCAAATTTAACATAGGATATCTTTTAAAAACGAACAATGATAAGCGGGCTTCAGCCCGCTCAGCTGGCGGGCTTGCCCGCTAGTCTATACTATTAAAATCTGTGTGCCTCTGTCTGTTTGTGTGTTTGTAACATCATCTCCTCGGGAACGGCTGGGTGTAGAGCTTAGTGGAAGGTACCGTTGGATTCAGAATTCCCGTGGCTCGCCGGATTGACCATCGGCATCTTCGTGCGACTTTAATTAGCCGAGATATTAATTAAAAACTGATTTTCTCCCTACATTTCCCTACGTTTCGCACTTTCTTTCACGGGTTTCCCCTATTTTAGGGATTTGGCCGAGTGCCAAATTCGTTTTTCTCGAATATCTGCGGAACGGCTTCGAGTTGCGATTCGAAACGCATATCCCCGTATTCGAAAAAAATCATCGAATCCATCGATACCGGTACGACAATAATCGGCGGAGTTATTAATTAAAAACTGCGAAAACGTTATTTCATTTTTCGGAGTGGCAACCGTCTCGGAATTAGCTGAGATAAAATTGCTTTTTCGAAAGCGCCGGGGGGATGATAATTGCTTCCGCTCGAGATTTGTGCTGGCGAAAGGTCACGTGTCAATTTCTTTTTTCTTAAATATCTATGGAACGGCGCTGAGTTGGAATTCGAGGCAGGTGTCTGCGGATTCCAAAAAATTCTACGAATCCAATGATACCATTCTCATCTTCGTAGGACGTTAATCAGCTGAGATATTAATTAAAAACTGTGAAAACGCTAATTTTCGGGCTCATATTTCCGATTGCAACAGTTTCTTGAATCGCCGCAGATACAAATCAAGGTTATATTCTAAAGTTGAATAAAGCACGCGATTGCATGTTACCTAACTGTATTTTAAAAATATTTCGTTAATGTAGGCATTTTAAATAAACAGCTGCTTTTCACAATTTTTTTTTAATTTCAGGTTAGGATGATTGTCACGTTAATTCTTTTATTGATATTGAATAAAAGTTATTATATTACATTAAATTTAAATGATGACGTTCTTGAAGTTGTACAACTTTAATCAGCTGGGATATTAATTAAAAAATCTGAAAAAGCTATTTTTTAAAAATATGTTGTTATTTTTTTAATAATAAATTTGATTTTTTGGAATAATATATTTTTTTATGTTATTAGATACGTGCACTTAATTTAGATATTATCTTTTAATGCAAATGATATTTTAATTAAGTTCGTAGCAATAAAAATTAAATTCACACTTTTTTTTTTTTTTTTTTTTTTTTTTTTAGATTAAAGATTTTTCTTTGCTCCTTTGAGATGGTATACGGTAACTTTCGAATCCCGGTGAGCAGGCAGGCTACACTCATGTTTTTTGTGATTTTACGCATATCTGTTGTGTATGCAGTGTCTTCTGGATGCATAAATGAATAAAGCTGAACTCTGGTAGTTCGGTCCTAATTTCGAATCCCGGCGAACGGGCTGGGTCCATGGGTGTTTGCGTGATTTTACGCATGTGCCTCGTGTACGCAGCATCTTCTGGATGCATAAGTGAATAAAGCGGCCGAAATTCGCTCAAAACCTCTGATTACTGGTAGTTCGGTCCAACTTTCGAATCCAAGCGACCGTGTTGGCTCAATGTGTGTTTTCGGGATTTTTCGCATGTGTAACGTGTATGCGGTATCTTCTGCATGCATACTTGAATAAAGCGGGAGCAGCCCGCGCAAAACTACAGAACACTGGTAGTTCGGTCCAACTTTCGAATTCCGGGGTACTGTACATAAAATTTGGTCGCATACGTGAATACAGCGCGCGGATACCGGGTAAAACCGCTGAACACTGGTAGTTCGGTCAAACATTCGAATCTCTGCGAGCGGGCTGGCTGCATGGGTGTTTTCCTGATTTTCCGCATGTGTATAGTGTATAAAGTGATTTCTGGATGCATATGTGATAAAAATGGGCGCAGCCTGCTCAAAACCTCTTAACGCTGGTAGTTCGATCCAACTTTCGGTGTCGGCGAACGAGCTGGCTCCCCGGGTGTTTTCTTGCTTTAACTCATGTGTATCGTTTATGCAGTATCCTCTCCATGCTTATGTGTATAAAGCGGGCGCAGCCCGCTCCACAAAATCGCTGAACACTGGTATTTCGGTCCTACTTTCGAATTCCGGGGTACTGTATATAAAATTTGGATGCATACGTGAATACAGCGCGCGGATACCGGGTAAAACCGCTGAACACTGGTAGTTCGCTCAAACTTTCGAATCTCGGCGAGCGGGCTGGCTGCATGGGTGTTTTCGTGATTGTTCGCATGTGTATCGTTTATAAAGTATCTCATGGATGCATACGTGAATAAAGCGGGCACAGAATACTGGTAATGCGGTTCTGGTAATGCGGTAATTTCGAATCCCGACGAACTGGCTGGCTCCATGGGTGTTTTCGTGATTTTACGCATGTGTATAGTGTATGGAGTATCTTCTGGGTGTATATGTGAATAAAGCGGGCAGAGCCCGCGCAAAGCCACATAACACTGGTAATTCGGTCCAACTTTCGAATACCGGCGAACAGGCAGGCTCCATGTTTGTTTTCGTGATTTTACGCATGTGTATCGTTTATGCACCATTTTCAGCATGCATACGTGAATAAAGCGGGCACAGCACGCGCAAAATCGCTGAAAAATTGTATTTCGGTCCAACTTTCGAATCGGCAGCGGGCTGGCTGGAGGGGTGTTTTCGTGATTTTACGCATGTGTACGGTGTACGCAGTATCTTTTGCATGCACACGTGAACACTGTTTTGGGCGGGCTCCCGCCCAAAAGCGCTGAACACTGGTATTTCGATCCAAATTTCGAATACCCGCGAAAGGGCTGGAAGCATGGGTGTTTTCGTGATTTTCCGCATATGTATAGTGTATGCGGTAACTTCTGGATGCATAGGTGAAAAAAGCGGGGGAAGCCCGCGGAATGCCGCTAAAAAATGGTAGTTCGGTTCAACTTTTCAATACCGGCCAAATTTAACATAGGATATCTTTTAAAAACGAACAATGATAAGCGGGCTTCAGCCCGCTCAGCTGGCGGGCTTGCCCGCTAGTCTATACTATTAAAATCTGTGTGCCTCTGTCTGTTTGTGTGTTTGTAACATCATCTCCTCGGGAACGGCTGGGTGTAGAGCTTAGCGGAAGGTACCGTTGGATTCAGAATTCCCGTGGCTCGCCGGATTGACCATCGGCATCTTCGTGCGACTTTAATTAGCCGAGATATTAATTAAAAACTGATTTTCTCCCTACATTTCCCTACGTTTTGCACTTTCTTTCACGGGTTTGCCCTATTTTAGGGATTTGGCCGAGTGCCAAATTCGTTTTTCTCGAATATCTGCGGAACGGCTTCGAGTTGCGATTCGAAACGCATATCCCCGTATTCGAAAAAAATCATCGAATCCATCGATACCGGTACGACAATAATCGGCGGAGTTATTAATTAAAAACTGCGAAAACGTTATTTCATTTTTCGGAGTGGCAACCGTCTCGGAATTAGCTGAGATAAAATTGCTTTTTCGAAAGCGCCGGGGGGATGATAATTGCTTCCGCTCGAGATTTGTGCTGGCGAAAGGTCACGTGTCAATTTCTTTTTTCTTAAATATCTATGGAACGGCGCTGAGTTGGAATTCGAGGCAGGTGTCTGCGGATTCCAAAAAATTCTACGAATCCAATGATACCATTCTCATCTTCGTAGGACGTTAATCAGCTGAGATATTAATTAAAAACTGTGAAAACGCTAATTTTCGGGCTCATATTTCCGATTGCAACAGTTTCTTGAATCGCCGCAGATACAAATCAAGGTTATATTCTAAAGTTGAATAAAGCACGCGATTGCATGTTACCTAACTGTATTTTAAAAATATTTCGTTAATGTAGGCATTTTAAATAAACAGCTGCTTTTCACAACTTTTTTTTAATTTCAGGTTAGGATGATTGTCACGTTAATTCTTTTATTGATATTGAATAAAAGTTATTATATTACATTAAATTTAAATGATGACGTTCTTGAAGTTGTACAACTTTAATCAGCTGGGATATTAATTAAAAAATCTGAAAAAGCTATTTTTTAAAAATATGTTGTTATTTTTTTAATAATAAATTTGATTTTTTGGAATAATATATTTTTTTATGTTATTAGATACGTGCACTTAATTTAGATATTATCTTTTAATGCAAATGATATTTTAAATAAGTTCGCAGCAATAAAAATTAAATTCACACTTTTTTTTTTTTTTTTTTTTTTTTTTTTTTTAGATTAAAGATTTTTTTTTGCTCCTTTGAGATGGTATACGGTAACTTTCGAATCCCGGTGAGCAGGCAGGCTACACTCATGTTTTTTGTGATTTTACGCATATCTGTTGTGTATGCAGTGTCTTCTGGATGCATAAATGAATAAAGCTGAACTCTGGTAGTTCGGTCCTAATTTCGAATCCCGGCGAACGGGCTGGGTCCATGGGTGTTTGCGTGATTTTACGCATGTGCCTCGTGTACGCAGCATCTTCTGGATGCATAAGTGAATAAAGCGGCCGAAATTCGCTCAAAACCTCTGATTACTGGTAGTTCGGTCCAACTTTCGAATCCAAGCGACCGTGTTGGCTCAATGTGTGTTTTCGGGATTTTTCGCATGTGTAACGTGTATGCGGTATCTTCTGCATGCATACTTGAATAAAGCGGGAGCAGCCCGCGCAAAACTACAGAACACTGGTAGTTCGGTCCAACTTTCGAATTCCGGGGTACTGTACATAAAATTTGGTCGCATACGTGAATACAGCGCGCGGATACCGGGTAAAACCGCTGAACACTGGTAGTTCGGTCAAACATTCGAATCTCTGCGAGCGGGCTGGCTGCATGGGTGTTTTCCTGATTTTCCGCATGTGTATAGTGTATAAAGTGATTTCTGGATGCATATGTGATAAAAATGGGCGCAGCCAGCTCAAAACCTCTTAACGCTGGTAGTTCGATCCAACTTTCGGTGTCGGCGAACGAGCTGGCTCCCCGGGTGTTTTCTTGCTTTAACTCATGTGTATCGTTTATGCAGTATCCTCTCCATGCTTATGTGTATAAAGCGGGCGCAGCCCGCTCCACAAAATCGCTGAACACTGGTATTTCGGTCCTACTTTCGAATTCCGGGGTACTGTATATAAAATTTGGATGCATACGTGAATACAGCGCGCGGATACCGGGTAAAACCGCTGAACACTGGTAGTTCGCTCAAACTTTCGAATATCGGCGAGCGGGCTGGCTGCATGGGTGTTTTCGTGATTGTTCGCATGTGTATCGTTTATAAAGTATCTCATGGATGCATACGTGAATAAAGCGGGCACAGAATACTGGTAATGCGGTTCTGGTAATGCGGTAATTTCGAATCCCGACGAACTGGCTGGCTCCATGGGTGTTTTCGTGATTTTACGCATGTGTATAGTGTATGGAGTATCTTCTGGGTGTATATGTGAATAAAGCGGGCAGAGCCCGCGCAAAGCCACATAACACTGGTAATTCGGTCCAACTTTCGAATACCGGCGAACAGGCAGGCTCCATGTTTGTTTTCGTGATTTTACGCATGTGTATCGTTTATGCACCATTTTCAGCATGCATACGTGAATAAAGCGGGCACAGCACGCGCAAAATCGCTGAAAAATTGTATTTCGGTCCAACTTTCGAATCGGCAGCGGGCTGGCTGGAGGGGTGTTTTCGTGATTTTACGCATGTGTACGGTGTACGCAGTATCTTTTGCATGCACACGTGAACACTGTTTTGGGCGGGCTCCCGCCCAAAAGCGCTGAACACTGGTATTTCGATCCAAATTTCGAATACCCGCGAAAGGGCTGGAAGCATGGGTGTTTTCGTGATTTTCCGCATATGTATAGTGTATGCGGTAACTTCTGGATGCATAGGTGAAAAAAGCGGGGGAAGCCCGCGGAATGCCGCTAAAAAATGGTAGTTCGGTTCAACTTTTCAATACCGGCCAAATTTAACATAGGATATCTTTTAAAAACGAACAATGATAAGCGGGCTTCAGCCCGCTCAGCTGGCGGGCTTGCCCGCTAGTCTATACTATTAAAATCTGTGCGCGTCTGTCTGTGTGTTTGTGTGTTTGTAACATCATCTCCTCCGGAATGGCTGGGTGCAGAGCTTAGCGGAAGGTACCGTTGGATTCAGAATGTCCGTGGCTCGCCATATTGACCATCGGCATCTTCGTGCGACTTTAATTTGCCGAGATATTAATTAAAAACTCATTTTCTCCCTACATTTCCCTACGTTTTGCACTTTTTGGTCGGGTTTACCCTATTTTAGGGATTTGGCCAATTGCCAAATTCATTTTTCTCGAATAACTACGGAACGGCGCCGAGTTGGAATTCGAAACGCATATCACCGGATGCCAAAAAAATCAACGAATCCATCGATACCGGTCCCATCTTCGTACGACAATAATCGGCGGAGTTATTAATTAAAAACTGCGAAAACGTTATTTCATTTTTCGGAGTGGCAACTGTCTCGGAATTAGCTGAGATAAAATTGCTTTTTCGAAAGCGCCGGGGGGGGGCAATTGCTTCCGTTTCAGATTTGTGCTGGCGAAAGGTCACGTGTCAATTTCTTTTTCTTTTTTTTTTTTTCAAATATCTATGGAACCGGGTCGAGTTGGAATTCGAGAGAGGTATCGCCGGATTGCAAAAAATTCTCGGAATCCATTGACACCATTCTCATCTTCGTACGACTTTTATCAGCTGAGATATTAATTAAAAACTGTGAAAATGCTAATTTTCCCCCTCATCTTTCCGAGTGGCTACAGTTTCTTGAACCGCTAGAGATAAAAATCAAGGTTATATTCTGAAGTTTTAATAAAACACGCGATTTCATGTTACCTCACGGTGCATTGAAAATATTTCGTTAATATCAGCATTTTAAACTAACATTCTTTTAATTTCAGGTTTTTATAATTGCCACGATATGTTATTGCCAAATTCTTTTATTACTATTGAGTAAAAGTTGTTATATTACATTAAATTTAAATGATGGCGTTCTTGAAGTTGTACAATTTTAATCAGCTGAGATATTAATTAAAAAATCTGAAAGCGCTATTTTTTTAAAATATGTAATTTTTTTTGGAATAATAAATTTAATCTTTTTGAATAATATATTTTTTCATGGTTTTCGATACGTCTACTTAATTTACATATGCTTTTTGAATTTAAATGATATCCTAAATTAGTTCGCAACAATAATAATTATTAAATTTTTTTTACGATTCAAATTTCTTAATTAAATTTTAATTGAATATGAGCTTTTCCTTGCAGCAACGACACAAAAGAATTATTTAAATTTAATTTAACTTAACTATATTCTTGTGAAACAACTTTGTTGAAACTTTGTGCGGATTCTGTAAATTTAAACATTTTTTTTTCGTTTTGGGTTTTAAATTGAACATGTGATCCTTGGAGACGGTATATGAGAACTTTTTTTATTATAAATAATTATGAATTATTAATCGTATTAATATATATATATTGATACAATTTTGTGTGTGATTATGTTGAAGTTTATAAAAAATAAAGGAATTTTAATAACGAATCTATTGTTTGAATAACAAACCCGAAAATTTTCACGATTTCTCTTTCTACAACGGCCCATTAGCGGCACCGTAAAGTCAATGAACATTGGTAGTTCGGTCCCTTTTTCGAATCCCGGCGAACGGGCTGGCTGCATGTGTGCTTTCGTGATTTTCCACATGTATATAGTATGTTCAGTATCTTCTGGATGCATACATGAATAAAGAGGGCGCAGCCTGCTAAAAACCGCTGAACACTGGTAGTTCGCTCCAACTTTCGAATCCCGGCGAGCAGGCAGGTTACACGGGTGTTTTTGTGATTTTACACATCTCTATCGTGTATGCAATGTCTTCTAGATACATAAAGGTATAAAGGGGGGGGGGCGCAGCTCGCGCAAGAAGGCAGAACACTGGTAGTTCGCTCCAACTTATGAATCCCGGCGAGCAGGCTGGTTGCCTGGGTGTTTTCATGATTTTCCATATGTGTATCGTGGAAGCAGTGTCTTCTTAATACATATGGGCATAAAGCGGGCCCAGCCCGCGCAAAACCGATGAACACTGGTAGTTCGGTCCAACTTTTGAATCCCAGCGAGCAGGCAGGCTACGCATGTGTAATGTGTATGCAACGTCTTCTGTATGCATAAGGGAATAAAGCGGGCGTCAAAGTCACTGAACACTGGTAGTTCGGTCCAACTTTCGAATCCCGGCGAACGGGCTGCTGCATGGGTGCTTTCGTGATTTTCCGCATGTATATAGTATATTCAGTATCTTCTGGATGCATACATGAATAAAGAGGGCGCAGCCCGCTAAAAACCGCTGAACACTGGTAGTTCGGTCCAACTTTTGAATCCCAGCGAGCAGGCAGGTTACACGTGTGTTTTTGTGATTTTACACATCAGTATCATGTATGCAGTGTCTTCTAGATACATAAATGAATAAAACGAGCGCAGCCCGCGCAAGAAAGCTGAACACTGGTAGTTCGCTCCAGCTTACGAGTCCCGGCGAGCAGTCTGTTGCGTGGGTGTTTTCATGATTTTCCATATGTGTATCGTGGAAGCAGTGTCTTCTTAATACATATGTGCATTAAGTGGGCCCAGCCCGCGCAAAACCCATGAACACTGGTAGTTCGGTCGAACTTTTGAATCCCAGCGAGCAGGCAGGCTACGCATGTGTAATATGTATGCAATGTCTTCTGTATGCATAAGTGAATAAAGCGGGCGTCAAAGTCACTGAACACTGGTAGTTCGGTCCAACTTACGAGTTCCGGCGAGCAGGCTGGCTGCATGAGTGGTAACCGCTGACTGGTAGTTCGGTCCAACTTTCGAATCCCGGCGAGCAGGCGGGTTACACGGCTGTTTTTGTGATTTTACGCATGTGTATCATGTATGCAGTGTCTTCTGTATGCATAAGTGAATAAAGCGGGCGCAGCCCGCGCAAGAAAGCTGAACACTGGTAGTTCGGTCCAATTTACGAGTTCCGGCGAGCAGGCTGGCTGCATTAGTGGTAACCGCTGGACACTGTTAGTTCGTTCCAACTTTCGAATCCCGAAAATTTGCGGGCTGGCTGCATGGGTGTTTTCGTGATTTTATGCAAGTGTATCGCGTATGCAGTATATTCTGGATGCAAAATTTAATAAAGCGGGGGCAGACAGCGCGAAACCGCTAGACACTGGTAGTTCGTTTCAAATTTCCAATACCCGCGAAATTACATTAGGAATTCTTTTAAAAACGAACAATGATAAGCGGGCTTGCCCGCTAGTTTAGCTAAAAATCCGAAACAAAAACAAAAAATTTAGATAGCAAAAACGTAAAGTTTCTAACCAAAAATATTTGACAAGAATCCATGTACACAGCGACATGTTTTAACTTAAAAAAACATCTATGAATTGCACAATGTAGGCAACGAACGAATCTACAAACTACGCACACCTCGCTTTAATAAATTAACATAACAACAATAAATTTCAAAGAATACCATGTACACAGCATCCTGTTTAAACTTAAAAAAAAATTCTATGAATTGCACAATTTAGGCAAGGAAGGAATCTACGATCTACCCACTCCTCGCTTTAATAAAATAACATAACAACAATAAATTTCAAATAATACCATGTACACAGCGTTCTGTTTTAACTTAAAAAAATTCTACGAATTGCACAATTTAGGCAAGGAAGGAATCTACGATCTACTACGCACTCCTTGCTTTAATAAAATAACATAACAACAATAAATTTCAAATAATACCATGTACACAGCGTTCTGTTTCAACTTTAAAAAACATTTATGAATTGAACAGTCTAGACACTAAACAACAACAAAAAAAAAAAAAAAAAAAAACTAAAATAAATTTCAAACAATTTAAAAAAACAACAATAACGACAGAAATTCATACTAAAGAACCAATGAACATAACATTCTACAAAATAAGAACAAGGATAAAATAAAATGCACTTAATGCACTTACCATGAATTAATGCGTTTTCAAATAGCAGAAATATAAATTTCATACCGCCTTTAACATGCCGCCACGTAATCACTATCGTATTTACACGAGAGCCAGACACACTATCCAGAAAATTTATACTATGGTTCACAAATAAATAAAATCACAAATCCCTACTTCTATCATGCACTGCCATTAAAAATAATCTCCCAGACCCTCTTTCCACACTTCCAAATACCCACTACCCCTCAACAGGATAGCCACAATCATATTTCCTTTTGCCGAACTTCAATTCAACAAGTACCATTTTATCTTTCCCTCCCATCTTCTCAGACACAGAGGCGAACCAACGAGCTCCAGTGAAAGATTTTTCAACGTCAACAGGGCTGCCATAGAACACGCAATCGTGCCAAAAACCAGCGCAGAACACATATCGCCACATTTGGTGAAATTAGGGCGTATATTAGAGTTGTACCGTATTTTTATTTAAAATACAAGAAACAAAATTAAAAGACATTAACATATGAAATTTATTTTTGGAAACCCTCATTTAATTATGATATTATCTACATTTACAGGAAATAATTTTTCATTCTAGTATTCACGATATATATCACAAAATAAGTAAGGCGGCATTTTTATTCACATTTTGTACACATGGTCTCATTTAATCAAAAATTATTATTATTTCTTACAGATTTGGCAAGAAGCTTCTTTGGGACAAAATTTAAATATTTGCTTAGATCTTGTAACACTTATTTTAATGTATTACATTTCATAACAAAATCAAGGAAATGGAAAAGTAATTTATTGGCTCTGCAAGATTAGCCTTTTCTCATTTTGTTACCCTATGAGTACATAAATAATAGAAAACAAAAAAGAATTAACAAATTACAAAAAGTGCAAATAACGTAATGATATTGGAAGAGTGGGTTGACCTGGCAACACTGTGGACTTCCCATTTGGAGGAAAGGGTGATAGAATATTTGATGCACTTAGTATGAATTTGAACTGCATAGAATCATAGTTCTCTCTAGGATTTTTTTTCATGCATTCTGAAAATGAGTGCCATCAAGTCGGAGTAATACTGTGCTATCGGATTTTGCTTCCGACTTTGCACGCATAGAAGTTTCAGCAGGTGTTTTGTTAAGGGTTTAGGTTTTCGGATGATTTAAACCATTTTTAAAAGGAAGAAAATCCATGAAAATGAACCTCGTAGGGGAAGGCCTACAATAGCAAGAATTGACAAAAATGTTGTCAGAATCTGGAATCATGTGTTCTCATCGTTGACTGACAGTCAGAATGACTGGAAAAGAGTTGAATTTAAATCACACCATCATTCATCAGATTTTGAAAAATGAATTAGGGATGAAGAAAATATGTAAGAAAATTGTTCTGAAAAATGCTTTTGAAGGAACAGAAGAAAAGCAGGATGACACATGCCTTGACTTTTTGGATTGGATTGAAAATAAACCTCAAGAATATGAGGATGAAATGTGCCATTATTGGAGATAAATTTTGGATGTTCGAGTACAAACACTAAAATAGCACATTTCAAAATCAACACTCTCCAGGGAAGGGGGAAAGCAAGAATGAGTACCAAAAATTTGCTGATTTGCTTTTTTAATGGTCAGTGAGTCATGTACAAAGAGTCTGTGCTTCCAGGTCAAATGGTGAGCCAACTGAGAAGGTCATAAAAGGATTCAAAAAACAGTTATGCATGCCTGTGAGACTAAGATCAATTTGTGGCATCAAGACAATACATCTTGTCATACTGAATTTTTAATTAGTGAATTTTTGGCAAGTAAAAACACTCCTATGACAAATTGGCTTTCTTATTTATTATTTATTTATATTTTATTGAGTGCATTTGATATTTTTTCTATTTCCAAAATTGAAAACCCACCTCAAAGAATGTCATTCTGGGGCACAAGAAAACACTAAAATGGCCCAACTGATCAACGAAGACAACTTCAGTATCTGAGTTCCAGCACTGCTACGAAAAATGAAAAAAATCATCATGAATGCTGTATAGCTTTTTAATACGGTTCACTACTTTGATGGAGACAAAGCGAGGCTAATTTTAATTGAATAAAAAAATCAGTCCCATTACTTTATTTACACCTCTTGCATATGAATGAGATTTCAAAACACAATGACTAATTTCATTCTACATTAACCAGAAAACAATTAAGTTAATTACCTTTCTTATGATTATAAATAACTCCCATTGATCTAATTTAATTTGAAGATGCATTTATAAATTGTACTTGCCAGTGGGCACAAATAAAAATCATTAAAAAAACTCAGTAGAAATATTGATATATGAGTAAAACAATGTAACAGAAAACTATTTCTAGAATTCATCTAGGCTTTTTTAAAACTCCAGTACAATCTTGAGGGAAGGTAGATACAATATTTACATAGGAAATCATGACTTCACGGGCTACCTGCAAGTTAGAGGAAAAGATATGAAGACAATAAGAAAATGAAAGTGTAAGCAGTGTTGAATCATTTATAGTAAGAAAATGAAAGTGAAAGCAGTGTAAAATGGTTTATTAGGTAAAACTTAACAGTATCACTGGTATACCAAAATATGGTTACACAAGAGTTCAAATTATTAATCATTTGCTGTGATGAATGTGATGGATTGCCAAAGATTTTCAAGGATACGTAGAGCTTCACAGATACCGGAAGTGACAATAGAGATTCTTACCATGAGATCCATGTCAGAAGCAATCTGTTCACATAGACTTGAAAGTCTCATGCAGTGAGATAACAATTTTAGATAAAAGGGACATACAATGCATCCAAATATGCAGTCCATATACTCACATACACAAAGGCATAGCAAGCTGGAGCCAACATTATATTGCAACCACAAACTGACCACTCACAGTCTTGGGAACATTACTCAGTATTTTAAGCAGAACCTTCTCCAGAAAAATTTGATACTTCTGAGCATCAGTTCAGAGTGGTAACAGGCATAAGCCAACTAAAACAACAACGATGCTTGTTCTCTGTATAACACACAGTGCCCATCACTTATTAATTAATGGTTAAGCAGTGTTGTGCTGTACATGAACACATAACACGTGGGCTTTCCTGGGCTTACATGTGTGCACTGTGAGGATTAAAAAACAGCTAGCAAATTCAAGGTTGACCACCCTTTGCTGCAGAAACTACATCATAA
Source organism: Stegodyphus dumicola (assembly GCF_044657685.1). Taxonomy (NCBI): domain Eukaryota; kingdom Metazoa; phylum Arthropoda; class Arachnida; order Araneae; family Eresidae; genus Stegodyphus; species Stegodyphus dumicola. The sequence goes on along the minus strand of NC_140773.1, from coordinate 220,295,081 downwards.
ATGCTGTACTTCATGGATAAACTTCTGCTTATAGTAACTGAACATATTGCAGAAGTAATGGATGCTAACACAACACGCATTACGCACGAAATATTAAGTCTGAGCTGCTTCAGTTATAACAGCAACCATTTTCAACAGCACATAGATTACAGCATGCAACATAATCTCTTTCAAGATGCGAGTTTAGGTCTTTTGTGACCACCCAGTATCCTGCATCCTAACCCTGAAGAACTATGTTTACACAGTTATGATGCAAATATGCAAATATTTAGCACTTTGGTCTGGTTAGATACTTCTTTTGATGTATTCTTACAACTCATACACCATTCAATTTACATACATACAAAATGCACATCCACCATGCACTCATAAAATTAACATTTCTAAAACAATGACATGGCAAATTTAAAAAAGGAAGCCCTGGTGACAAACACGAAGTGCTGCCATAGAGTGCCACTTAACTATTTCCAATCTTGTTTTCCTATGTAAATAAATATGGTTCATACTGATATTATGTATATCTACTCAAGTTTCTACTGGGGGTTTGAGGAAACTCCATACAATATTTTACCCACATATTTGTCCTTGATTTTCCATTGCTTTAAGATAAAATAAGCAATATATGGTCTAAACTATACAATTTTACCTGAAAAGTAATTTACTTCATTATGCATATTTATATAATTTAAAACTTACCAAATATCAAAATCTTCAGGTTTTAAGTGTTGCTTGGAACATGCTTCTTCCAAGACCTGGGGGAAAAAATAAATCCTTTAAATAAATTTATTGTTTATATCTTTAAAAATATTTCAATATAAATTCATTCAATTTATGTAAATAAAAAATTTATATATAAATATGTAAGGACGAAAATAATGCAAAATTTATTTCAATGCATATATGTAGATTTATTTTATAAAGTATGATAATTTTTTTTTTTCCAGTTAACCTAATAAGAATTTCAATAGCCTTGATTCAAATCAATGTGAAAATTTAAAGACGTGGAAAGAGATAAATGGTAGCCATGAGTGGCAAGGAAAGGACAAATATTTGAAGAAACAAATGTGTTAATTTCGAAGTCAAACAAATTTAATTAAAATAAGTAATTTTTGAGTGACTGGTGATAAATGCACGGTCCCAGTTCAAAAGAAATGAGTCAAAATATATATTGGGCCATTCGTAAAGTTCTGATTTTTTTTTTTTTTTTTTTTTTTTTTTTTTTTTAATAATGAAATACAAATGAAGTACAGTACAAAGTCTGTAATCTGGACCTCAAAGCTACAAACTTTCTGCGCATGCATTTACGCATGCACATTTAATGTATAACGGACGGTATAAGCTAAGCTAAAACTATCTAATTATCTATTTCAGTTAATGTTGCAGATTGCATTGTCGTTAATCTTCTAATTGGATCCGGCTTATTATTTTTTGTAGACTGTTAGAGCAATTTTATAAAAGTAAGCTTGAACTTTCAATTATGTCAAAAAGAATTTCCGATTCTGAAGCTGCAAAAGGATCTACAAAGTGAAAGCATGTTTCGATGTCCATCAAACAAAAAGTGGAATTGCTGCAAAAAATGGATAAAGGCCTATCTGTCTCAAAATTATGCGAGAAGTATGTCATTGGAAAGTCCACTATATATGACACAAGAAAAAGGAACTTTTTGTGGAAGCATCTTAAACAACTTACATTGAAAGAAATGTTTAATAAAGTAAACAAATAAATACAGTCAAAAGTCTTTAATCCGGACTCGTCGGAACTTCGGCGATTCCGGATTATAGATCATCAGTTTAAATCTGGCAAGATGGCATGCAGAAATTATAAAATTAAAAATATGAAACCGTAATTTATAAAATAATGAGCAACAATGATCTAAAGGGTATCAAAATTTACAAAAAAAAAAAAAAAAAAAAAAAAAGCTTAATATTTATTTGTTTACTTTATTAAACATTTCTTTCAACGCGCACATGCTTACCTTACGCATAGCCAAAATTAGAAAATTGCAACCAGAAAACTATTTGATTTGTATTCGTGATATTTATAATGACGAGGAATTTGATTTAAATCATATCAAAGACGGAGTACATCGAGATTAAATACTACATTTAATAAGGAATTATAAGCCCAATAAAATAAAAATATCTGCTCTGAAGATAACGATAGTGGTGACAGATCAACTTCCAGTTCAATGCGCGTCGCGACGTCCTCCCCCCCACGCAGAGCAGCGTGAAATTGATAAACAGATTTCGGAACGGTTAGATAAACAAAGGATGTACCTTTATCCATTTTTTTGTAGCAATTCGTTTTTTGTTTGATGGACATCGAATCATACTTTCGTTTTCTAGAACCTTTGGGAGCTCCAGCATCGGAAATTCTATTTGACATAATCGAAAGTTCAAGCTTACTTTTATAAAATTGCTCTTACAGTCTGCAAAAAATAATAAGCCGGATCCAATTCGAAGATCAAGGAACAACGCAATCATCAACATTAACTGAAATAGATAATTAGATAATTTTAGCTTATACCGTCCGACGCGAAAACGTATTCTGCACTTGCGCAGACGCATGTGCGCAGTCGTAAATGTCTTGCGCAGACGCATAAAACGCCTATGAGCATGCGTCAACGCGGCGCATGCGCAGAAAGATTTTAGCTTTGAGGTCCGGATTATAGATCATTCCGGATTATGGGTGTCCGAATTAACGACTTTTGACTGTATTAAGCTTTTTTTTGTAAATTTTGATACCCTTTAGATCATAATTGTTCTTTATTTCATAAATTACATTTTTTATATTTTTAATTGTATAATTTCTGCATGGCATCTTACCAGATTTAAACTGATGATCTATAATCCAGAATTGCCAAAGTCCTGATGAGTCCGGATTACGGACTTTGTACTGTAGTACAAAAACAAGAAACTTTCATTGAATTACATAAGCACCATTTTACTCTGCCATCTATCATCCATCCAGGCAGCTAAAACGTTTTTTTCTTTCTCTCTCTCTCTCTCTTTTTTTAAGTTATTAGGTTTATTTGTAAAGAAGTTACTAATGTGCAGTTTGATAATATCCAAAATCCAAAGCAGTGAACTTCAGGCCATTCACATAATTTTGAAGTAACCTGAGCGATCTGCAGCTAGACAATCTCCAAAGTAGTTAACTTCAGGCCATTCAGAGAGTTTTGAAGATTGAGGCAAGCAAGAACACTTTAACAGGCTCCTGGGCATAAGCCACATCTTGAATATAACATGTTGAAGAAACTGACCATCGCATTCTAAGGCTAATATGAAATTGTAGGAACTGAGATACCAAAATCACTAAGGTGTATATACAACTTTAGGTGCTAAAAAGGATTCAGAACTCTTTGAAAAACACCACTATACAAAATATTTTTTCCACCAATGTTGAGAAAGTGCCAGCCCATTTACTAAGGGAATTCACAGAAATTCAGAGCAACTCATGTCTAATACGAGAATGGAGCAACTATCCCCGAATTTTACAAATACTTGCCTTCATAGTTCTCAGAGAAAGAATGCTAACTATGACTATGCATTGTACATGACTTCCATGACAAAAATGAACAACTCTCCGGCAAAATCTAGGTTTACAGGCATTCCTCTGACCTTTGTTCTGAAAATTCCTAGTGCAAGTAGCATGTCTCCAGAGAGTTGAAAACTTCCAAGAAAATGACACCAGGTGACAGAAACAATAAAGAGATATCCATCTAATTATCAGAATTTCCTTACATGCCTTATTCACTTTTATGCTCACTACATTATTAAGTATGAAACTGAATTTTTCTTTCTTGTGGTCTGCACTATTGTACTCTGAGACATTGAGTTTGACATGCCTGCTTTAACAAATATAGGGACTGAAGTAAAACATCTCAGCCATATACTGAGTAAGATTTTGCCTGGCACTCATCAAAATGTGGGGCTGAGCACTCGCATGATGAAAGACAACATCTTGAGGACTAGTCAGTTTTGGATGCTTTGATTTAATTTCTGCTCATCTGGGAACAATATTTTTTCAAATTTATCACCTGATTTGATGGCAACAATTCATAGCATTCAATTCCTATGTGGTCCCAACATGTAAAAAACATTACTTTTCTTAGATACAGCTCTCCTCTCAATACTACTAAAGAAGGTTCTTTTGGCTTATTCGACAATCCATTTCTTGTATAATATAGTATATTATCCATTTCTCATCTCCAGTAATGAGCCATTTCAAAAATGGAATTATTCTTAATTTCTTTTCAGCAAAGAATCACATGTTGAAATTCGAGTAAATATGGGGTGACTGTACATCACATCAGCTTACATACCCGACCTAGTTCAAATGATCACATACTATACTTTTCAGAATATTTAGTTTACCTTACAGTTCCGAAACTGTTTAATGTGAAAAGATGGTTGTTCAAGGTAGGGATAATCCTTGAGGCTGAAATTTCCATCTTTAAACTTCTAAAAAAACTGTACGATCAGACACAGCACTTTTTTCCCCACACGTGACACAAATTTTACAAGCAGTCTGATTGGCATTTAATTTTTTTAAAAAATAAATGAGCATAATATGATGAAAACTGATTTTTGAGTTTTCCATTCTTATCACTGCACTGTAACAAAAACTATGCCATAGCACATACCAGAAATATGCAACAGGAGCAGAAAATACTCTATTTAAAATTCTGCATTGATCAAGGTCACTCCTTATTAGCAGTAATAAAATGATTAGGAAAAAAATGCACTTTGATTTGAAAAACCACTGAACGTTTTTAATTACCCAATATAGTTTCTGGCTAGAGATGATGATCACGACACATTTTGCTAAAAACAATTGAAATTAAAATTTTTATAGGGGTTTTGCAGAATAAAATGTGAAACAGAAAAGTATTTTTAATAGCTGAATCAATCAGAAGAAAAAAATCTGCCCCCACATAACAGAGATATCCTCAGCAAAAATTTGAATCAAAATGTCTGAAAAATAGTTTTGATGTCAGGAAAACATATATGAACAGGTTTTAAATTCCTTTTCATACAAATACAGTAGAGTTGCGGTCATCCAACCTAGTTGGTAGGGGGGAAGTCCAAAAGATCACTACCTGTTGAGTGTACAAACATTGTCACGAAAAACTTTCAGCAAATGATGAATCACTGAAAATCTTCAGAGATAAGTTTCGTAACTTGTTAGACATGGGAAGCTTGAGTGGTGATTAAATATTTAATCCTGATGAAACATAACTAAATTTCAAAATGATACCAGTCAAAACACTTACAGCTAAGTCTGAAGTTACAACAGCTGGCTACAAGCCAAGTAAAGAAAGAGTTATAGAAAACCTTGCCACATGCCAACCTTGCCTTGTGGCCTACAGTTATAGAAAACCTTGCCATAGCCAAACCAACCAGCCAACCATAGGTTTTGTCGAAATATGCCAAAAAAAGTTCAATTCTCATTTCAGAGGAAAAAGAATACTTATTCACCAACATTAAAAGTGAATTTAATTTTTACCATTTTCCACTTTTTGAATTTTTAAATTCTGAGATTTTATTGCTAGTTCTATATAAAAAAGGACGTTTTAGGGAATCTCAGAACTAGAGTTAAAAGAAATCAGTCTAGGGAGTTCATGGTTTGATTGAACAATCTTTCTGATACCAATGTTTGTTCAATTCTTTGTGCTCATATTTCCATCCTCACTAACCAAGGATGGGACTACTGATGTCACTACTCTTTGTTCCATCCTTGCTGACTCATTTGATTCACTCTCAGTTCTCAATCTTTCTTTATCAAGATTATTACTAATGAGCTGTCAGTCATAAACAATTCAGTTCAGTGAAGGAACAGTTCTGTTCTGATAAAAAGAGCAGTTTTGCTCATTCTAAACTAGAGATGAACAAAACTGCTCTTTTTATATTTAGTAATGCAATATCTTTTACATATTCTGAATAGCTTCATTAACTATTACACACAAAATACTGTTGCAATTACTATGAACTCATTATAATTGTTCCCAATTTTCTGCTATTCGTAAAGTTTTTCCTATTTTATATAGCTTAGAATAATTTTTCATCATTTGCACTTAAATTTTATCATACCTGATTTTATTTGGCTGAACTAAATGCACTTATGCATACGTACAGGATCATCAAATAGGCAGCAATTATATGTGATGTTTGTTTTGTTAATTACATTTAAACCTTATGAAGGTTATCTGCTTAAGGAGAAAACTTTTCATGGAGGATTTTTTAATAGAAACTCATTTGTATTCATATTATGCATTATACGTGAGGAAAACAGAAACACTCATTCACCAAGATTCAAACTTCTTTCAATTAGATTTGAGCCTGGGTTTAACTACTACAATTGATAGTAACTATTGTAACTGTTCAGCAAAGCAATCTGTGACAGTGCCATTGGTTAACTGATTAACCATGAAAAATATTTAATATACTTATCTGCATACAGAGATTTGTAAAGGAATCATACTATAGCCATGTATAACAGAATAACTATGAAAACACTACAGCCATTTCACATCATATAGTATAATCGAACTCAGATATTCTTTTCATCTATATCTGATTACATCACACAGAGCTTTTTAAAGGAACTATACTGATTCTGTGTATCACTATAAAAATACTTCAGTAAGTCCACTCACTAGACATTGAATTCAGGATAATTTTCTCATTTATATATGATTTCACATATTATGATGAAACAAAACATACACACCAGTCCACACTCTAAGGTTAATAAAATTTAAAAAAAAGAAAGGGGGAGAGGTTTGATTCAATAATAAATGTGCACATTTCAATTAACTTAATTAAAAACTAACCAAATTCAGACTTTTTTAACGTTAATTTTAAATAAAAAGGTTTATTGTTAAAATATGGTAAAACATTTGAGGGCTATTCACCTAAAAAGACTAATTGTATTTGACCTTTTTATGGGCCACTAATTTGTATAATGATTTGCAAATAAAAATCATGAAAACACTCAGACACAACTTGTTTTGCCACCAACCACCAGGTTATTAACTAGCAAACTAGAATTTAGTTTGGCAGAGAGATGATAGAAAATCTTCTCTAGAAATTAGCTATTATACCAAAAGTTGAATACTTAAACCAGAGGGGAGGACAACTTCACAAGAATTCAAGAAATAACAGCAATAAAAACACATGCACAAACATTTGCATGAGTTTACTTCAGACAGTAGAACTGTTACATATGTATTTTTATTTTATTGAAGCATTAATTATTATGACTTAATTAACAGATACAAAAGTTAAACTTTCAAAAAGATATGGTACATTCCCCTCTTCCTTAACATGTAGGCAATATACATGTAGGTAAAACAGCTGAATATTTATTGCTGATTCCAAATTACTGTTGATTATGGCAGTGCACACAAGCAGTATCTTTGTAAAGGACTTTTAAGAAAAAGTGTGTCATATTCTTCCTGCACACTGGGGAAAAGTACAAAAACATTTATAAGGCCTGTCTATTTACAGAGATTTGAATTTGAGTAAAGAGACAATTGCACTAACTTCGCAGTCTATTATAATAACTTCTTAAGTAATTTAAACTATTTTAATTAAATAAACAGAATTGATTATGAAAAGAATATGTCAAAATACAAAACGACTACTGTAAATATTTATTTCCAACCTAATTAATTTTCTTAACAGAACAAATCTTAATAATAAGTTATTTGATTAACAATAAAATAGTAATTGTATTTTTCATTTAAACTCGGACAACCTAAATTGTAGTAAAAATTATCACAGTAAACAATTTTGCAATAATTGCAATCAGACATAATTTTACGATAGATATTTCTTTGCCCTCGCATATTTTACATATGCCGTCCACAGTTATATTGTTTAGTGCTTAATTATATTGTATGGTGTATAAGGTAAACAAACAAACAAATATATATATATATATATATATATATATATTATTGACGTCATACTACCAAAGAATCCCTTAAAGATTCTTTGATACTACACCCCACCTTACGGCCCTTTCTTACGCGCTGCGGATACGCGCAATATCATCTGTCGTCTGGAGATTCACGATAACGCTAGACATGATGATTCGTTTTGACCTTGAATTCATTTTGAATAGGAAGTGACAGATTTTGTGCCTATTAATAGGATATAACGATAGGCTACAATCTCATGAAAAAGAAAAGAGATATATTTGCCATTTTGGGTAGCGTATAAAAAAAATTTGACCGGCTCGGTCGCCCTTTTTGCAAAATACTGATACTGCAACACAACGTTTTGTCTAAATAATTGGCTGGCGTGGATAGAAAATATTATTTAAGCTTCGGAATTGTTTGAAAATAACAATTTTTATTCATGTATCATTATTTAATTTAAATTTATATCTTATAAGAAGAGGGAAGGCCTGTCAGCGAATGTATTTTCATCTCGTGAATTTCACCTACAGCTGTCATTACATAATAGCAGTAAGTAGGACAAGTTATTAAATCGAGCGGTGAGCCATCGAAGCCGAGTGCGATTAATTATTATGTAACTGCTCAATTTCATGCACAATAAATTTTTAAATGGGTAAGTATATTTCTTCATTAATTACAGCTTTCTTCAAAATTAATACTAAATCGACTTTTTATACAGCAAATTTTGTTTACTATATGAGATTGACGAAAATATTTTGATTTCAGAATAGACAATCATTGCATATACAATAAAAGTACTTAATGTTCTTTTAAAATAATAATCACAGATTTATAAGTTTAGCACATGATCTATTCAATTAAGTATCTCATGGCACATAATTTTTCAAACAATGATCTAATGATATTGCTTATAGTTTGGCACTGAGTAATAGATTTTATGAAAACTTAATGTTATTTAAATATGTATCTTTATACCTTTTATTTCAGATTACTTAACAAGCTATCTTATATACTTTAAATTAAAAAAAAAAATGAATTATTTACTTGAGAATAACTGATAACCTCCCAGCTAAATTTTATTAACTAACACTTTAAAAGAACTGTGCCACCACTCCTTAAGCTCAAAATATCTTTCATAATATTTTATTTGTCTTTAATAAATTATCAAATAAAACCAGTAACATCCTTTTTCCCTGAAACAAAAAACTGAGGACAGTTTGGTTTATTATTGCAAAGCATTCAAGGGCTATCTGCCTAAGGAGAGGGAGGACTTTCTAAGATAAACTAGTAAATATATTACACATGGAAAAAACCATAAAATATATGGCAAAATATGATAAATCATGAAAATAAAACCCACCTTATAACAGACTTTAAACAAACATGAAATTAAAATTCTGAAGAAATTTTGGTACTCTTTTGTTATTGGGGACTGGATTCAGAAATGTATGTGTGTGTATATATATATAGACACATAACATATGCACTACTTGCTTATATACATGCATGAACACATCCACACACATATGCATACATATATACATTTATAAATCCGTCCTGATAACAGAAGAGTACCAAAATTTTTAATATAAAATCAAAAAATGAAAATAAGAGGGTTATCATCTGAAAATATTTTCTCATTTGAAACTGATAATGCACCAGTCAATTCTGAATACAAATATTCAGTTTTTATGAAATTAAAAATAATTAATTTAATAAAAGCTAATTGTAACTGTCATGTTCTCCATATTGCTCATAAATATGCATTAAAATAATTTTTGATGTGAAATGTTTAGTATTATAAGTAAATAGTGAATTTTCATCAAACACCTGCAATATCCCAACACTAAGAAATTGTTTCGATTTCCTAGATCAGGCATTATGAAAATGAAACATATTTCTACCAGATGGGTATATTTGTATAAAGCTATTGATAGGTTTCAGAAAAATACACTTGCCATTAGCCTTTATTTTATAAATCAAGGAGAAAAAGAAAGTGATCCTACAATCTGGGAAACTGGGCAAGATCATGAAAATGGTATTGATGATAAAAAAAAATCTGTACCAGAACTGATGCTATATTTTCTACATTCCTTTTTGCAAATTTTATATATACATATATATAAAATATATATTAATTCTTGAAGGAGAAGACATTGATATCAGCAAATTACATACTGTTTTTTCGGATCTTAAAAATGATATATATATATACCAAGAAAAGCACAGTGAAGAGTGTTTTTAAGATTTTGGAATTTAAGTAGGCTTTCTGAATTTTCCAGAAAATAAAACAATTCAAACAAGAAACCAGTAAGGATTTTATGAAATATTTAAACAGTTGGTACGATTTCAAAAATGTATTTTGTTTAAAATTTAATTTTAAAAATAATGTTCCAACTATACAAATTGCTGCGGAATTTATAAATGTATAAACAAAACTGACTTCAAAGTAAAAGGTGACAGTATTTTTAATGAACCTTCCACAATAAAGGAAGTAGGAAATTTGGAAAAGTTAAAGTAAAAAAATAATTCACATATGAGCATTTATATTAAAAAAAATAATAAATAAAGGTAATTTCAAACATTCAAATATAATTGAACGTGTATTTAGCATTCCAACTTCTAATGCACATGAATAACTTATGGTGGTATGAAAGAAATGGTAAGGCAGCACAAATAATTCTTTGATGTATGTATGTTACTTTTTTTCAAATTCATATATTATCATATTGTATCTTTGTAAATGTTAGTATACGTTACTGTTTTTTTGCTTTTAAGTATTATTCATGCAATTAATATCGATAACAGACTGTTTTTAATTATTTTATGATATGTTACAAGTGATTATTATGCTAGAGTTCTTGGAGTGGCAGGGTCGTGTAGAGGTTTTCAAAGTCATAGCATTACTACATTCATAATATAGTAAATTTTAAGATTTTTAACTTCTTCAATGATTTTCAAGTTCTACTAAATAATCCAGCAGAAGTTCTTGTCTTCTTTAACTTGTTCAAAAACTACTAAGTAGATTGGTAAAAATATTATCAAAATTCTTCTTGAAATTTCTGGTACTGTTAGCGATAAATCTAAATTTTACAGGACTTTTATGAAATTTTGGTAAGGCATAAAGATTGGCAAATCAGTTATTTGTAGTGAAGAAAGAAATTTTCCATTTTTTTGTGAAAGGCAGATATTTTGTTAATAACAGTTCTTTCTTTATTTTTGCAGAAAGAATAGCAGATTTTTTTAGTTCATTTTCAATTACATCATTGTAGAATTGTTTTCATAAATACTGAAATTATTGTTTGCTTTATCAATTTTAGTTATGGTAAATTGCTTTTTTAATTGTGAAAATTTTAGAAGTAAATTTTTCCAGTTTTTGATTCCTTAAAATCCTTGAATTTTTTCAATTTTCTTTTTGAGTAATTATTTCATTTTCCCATTCTTTAGATTTGAAGGTAACTAAGTTGAGAACTAACTTTCAAGATGAAATTATCAATATCTGTAGAAATACTTTCTATGCAATGTAGTTCATTAATGAATTTTTAATACGTCTAAACTTCGTTCTTTTTTCATAAGCAGTCCAATCTCTCGTTCTTGAATAATGTCCAGATTTCCTGTTATAATATGCTTGTGCTCTTTCTTCGTCAACAAATGCCAGAAATTTTTCTTCATCACATAATCATGGTGCTGCAGAATCTTCTTCATTACGGTTAGAAATAAAACTACTTAGTTTCTTGTTGTACTTGAAGCAAACTCAAATTTTAGAAATTATTACAGGAATTGATTGATACAGTTAGAAGTACAGGAATTTTTTTATTTTTGAAAGGAACACAGTTGAATTTTAATTTTATGAAATCAAGTACCAAATCTTTAATGAGATTATTTCCTTTGAATTTATTTTTGACAAAATTTTGAATAATAAAATGTCTGTGAGGAAAGGAATAAAGATAGTTAAGAATATATTTTTTTGAAATGTTGTTCTTCAAATAAATCTTTAAAATTTGACTGTAAAATTTGACTAGATTAAGAGAAGTTTTAACTTTTTTGTTATTTCCTCTGGTACTTCTTTGTGTTTTTTTACTAAAAATATTGAATTGTTCATAAATGGTAGCATAAAAGGCAGATTTACTATTAATACAAGAGTTTAATCCATAGGGATAAAGCGTTCTTAACTGCAAAACATATAGATATTCCTTAAAAAGTCTATTTTTAAGATTAGGTACTATATCTAAAATTTTGATAGTAATATTATTAAATTATTATATATTATCTAAATCTTTTTATGTATTTACATGTTTGTTTAATTTTAATTTTAAATTACCTAACATTTTGATAGTTATTTTGATAGTCATGAATTTTAAAATGTTCAAGTTCTTAGGTAGTGGAACTATTACTATTTTTGCCGTTTAAAATTTTTTTAATGCAAGATCTATGGTTGTTAATTCTAATATTAAGATTATTCTTATTTTTTCCTATATAAACCAGATTTCATGTATTACATGTAATAGAGTAAATGCAGTTAAATGTTTTTCATAGTGTGTTGTTTAGTTGCTGTAGGGTTTTTCTTTATGTCTTTAATAGTTAAATACTAATATATTTTACATCAGAATCATATTGTAAATAGTTCAGTAACCTAAATCTTCCATTCTTAAGGAAATTTAAAATGGTTTTGAAATGGTGTCACTGCACAGCGAGAAAAACCTCCCAGAAGCAGCTATGTCACTATTTAACATGGGAGCGCGTGCCCTGGATCCAAAAGACCCAGCTCCAGTTTTTTGAAGAAAACAATTTTACGCTTCAGATAAAAGTGTCACATTTATGTCAAAATTTTATGATCAAACTTAAAAAGAAAAAAAATGCAAACTATAAAAATTAAAATTTTAATTTCAATTTCTATAATATTCTTTATGAAATAAATTTTTTAAAGGAATAGAAAAACATATTATATTAATATAGAATTTATTAGGAATTCATTATATTATTATTCAGGTTTATCAGGAATATACTGCCTGAAAGAACATCTTCCTCGGAAGATTTCCTCGAAAGTTTTTCATTAATTGTTATGAACTCACCGATAGTGTAATATTTCTGGCAGTTATTAAAAAATCTTCAAAAAACTCTCTTATAGGATCAAGTTTATCTCATTCGTTCTTGACGACACGAGTTCCTATGTCATCTAAAAGCAAACATCTTTATAAAAAAGAAACCATTTGTAGGACATAGTTTTGTGGAAAATTTCCAAGCCAGTTCCGTCTATTGCCTGCAGATCCCGCACATTTACATGAGATGACTTATGTCACAAAAATATAAAAGACCTATAAAAGTGCGAATTTCAGTTAGAGTTGTGTTATTGGCATCTCTCTCTTTGAAAGCTGTTAGAAATAGATGCAATATAAATATTTGTATAACTGACGACTTTCAGCAACATTTGTTCACTTAGTAAAATTTCCTACAATTCATTTGAAGTCTACACATATTTTGCCTTACCGATGTTTCCAGGCAATTTAGTAATAATATTATGAGCAGGAGTTATAACATCAGCTTTAGACTTTCTTTTTACCGTTGGGTTTTTTGTCTTTTCCAATAAAGCAATAAATGTCATTCTAATTTTTGTTTTCAGAATGCATCTCGATTTCTGAATCAGTATCATGAGAACTAAAAAATTCACTATAACTTTCATCATCAGAAGAGAGAGTTTTTTTTTTTTTTTTAATGTCTGTAAGCTATGGATTATGCTGATTTTGCAAAATCAGCATTTATGGCTACTCTATTTTATTTAATTGAAAAATATAATTTAATGTCAAAATAGGATACTTGAAAATACATTAATATTTAAGTTTAAAAATATACTAACATTCAATACTAAAAGAAAGGTTTACAATAGCATTTTATTTATTTATTTATTTATTTGATAAAAATTGGTTGGTTGAACCAGTTCTGACCCCAATCAGTTCAATAATCATAGTTCTTTATTATAAGTTGACACTGCTTAATTTCATTGCTTTTGTAGAAGATATTGTATGTATGTTGTGTGTATGTAATTGTTTTGATAATAATGTATTTTCTATGTATGAATTACTTTAATAATGTCATTTTGAAGTAGAAAATTCAGAAATACTAATTATAAGTTTTATATGCAGGTTAAAATGTGCTGAAGAGTATTTCAGGATTTGGAGAACTATTCAAAAATGAAACCTAGAATTTCTGTAGACGAAACTTTACTCCCAGCTCTGCTGCAGTGCTTTGGAATAATATTTTTAGGTTACCTGCTGGGAAGAACGAAAGTTTTACGTAGTCACGAAGCTAGTGGATTATCAAAATTTGTACAGTATTTATCTCTACCTGCTTTGATATTTGTTGAAATATCAACTACAGCTTTTACAACTGTAAAATGGGAATTTATTGCAGCAGTTTTTGTTACTAAAGCATGCATTTTTGCTTGTGTTTCTTTAATGGCTATAATATTAACCCATCCTCCTCATCTAGGAAAAGTTGGCATTTTTGCAATTGCTGTAACACAAAGCAATGATTTTGCTCTTGGTTATCCTCTTCTCATGTCACTGTATGGTAATACACATCCCAAATATCCAGCATATGTTTATATAATAGCTCCTATTCAACTCTTAATATTTAACACAATTGGATTCTTTTTAATAGAAACTGAAAAGCATGATAGTGAAGGTTCAAGAAGATATCATTTTTTCAGCATCCTGAAACGAACTATTATGAATCCTGTTGTACTTATGACTCTAACTGGTTTAATTTGGAATGTTACTTATGGGCAAGAAATGTTACCAATTTTTAACTCAATTTTAAAAGCTTTCAGTTCTGCTTTCCCCGCCACCGCTCTACTTTTAGTTGGGTATACAATGTCTAAAAAGAGTGAAACATATGAAAACCAAATTCCTTTGACTGTAGTGCTTCTTGTGCTCATGAAAAATTTAGTTTCCCCTATTCTATTCCAGAAATTTTCAGCACTTATGCTAGAGGGAAGCACAGACAGAGAGATAGAAGATTTTAGTTGTTTTGGCTTCTTATATGGAACAATACCAACTGCACCAACTGTTTATGTTTTTGCTACACAGTATGAAATATGTGTTGATATAATAACAAAAACCATCATTAGCAGCACACTATTTTCAGCCCCTCTGATGTTTGCTTCAGCATCTGCAATTTCTCTTACACAAATGGGCATCAAAAACACAACATTTTACATAAGCCAAACAATCAGTTATTTGGGTTGTGCAAATTTATTTACTTGCATGTGGTTGCTAGTGTTATTTTTACTTGGAAGGCATTGGAAAAGCATAAATTTTAATGTAACACTCCATCTTGTTGTTACACAAACTTTAACTGCAATTGGGGGCCTGCTATTATTTTTTTCACCTCAAGAACATACAGTAATGTTCTATGCTCAGTATATAATCACCACTGGCAGTATATATGCAACTCGAATGTGCACTGTATTACTTGCTGTTCTACTTCTTCTTGCAAGATGGAGAAGTTTGTGTTATATTTTACAAATAAAAAATCATATTTCAACATTATCGATAGTAATATGTTACATATTGCCCTATGCAATTGCAGCTGCTTTATTAATTAAAAAAGGATCCTCACCTTATGACCCAGTCTTTCAGTTAGGGTTCATTCAGATTCTTTCGACATTTATTTTAACATTAATATGTTTGTTTAGCACAATACTTTGCCTTATTTCACAGCATGTTTGCTTCAGAAAGAGACTAAACAAGTATAATCAAACTTCATATCAACAATATACATCACCTCACCATTCTTCAAATCCTAATACTACTTTAAATAATATGTGTACTGACATTGAAGACTTGGGTAAAAACAGAGGTGAAAGTTTTGCAGATGAAACTGAAGATCTGATTTCTGATGCTATTAGTCAAAGACTGTGTGATTCAAGCTATCAGTGTAGTAATGAACGAAGAAGGTTGTGTACGATTGAAGTAACAAACTATATTCACCAACAAGAAAAAATAGGATTGTATGATGACCAACAAATTTTAAAACACACAGCCCTGTTAATTACACTGAGTATAGCAATGACACTTAGTTTAGCAGTCTGTGTATGGAAACTCATGAGAGAAGATATAAATGGCATCTATATAGAACTTGAGTTTCTAGACATTATAATGAGTTACAGTGGGGGAATTGTATGTTTTTTTGTTTTTGGATTAGATAGAGGATTCTTAGATATAATACAAGCAAAATGGTTAAAACTGAAACATTATTACGAGAATTTTTACTACAATGAATCTACATCTTCACCTAGAGTTTGTGAAGAGTTTATGTTGCTATATTATGAAAAATGTAAAATGGAAATTGCACAAATTATCACTTTCAATGGCACTTCCAATAGTCATGCATTTATAGGGCCAGACTTGATAGAATGGCTTCTAGAAGCAGGCATTGCTAGAGAGGACAAAGATGCTGAAATATATTGTAAAAATCTTTTGCAAGGACATGTGATACAAAACTTAAATGGAAATGAAAATTTTTTTGACAGTTCATCGTTATTTATATTTATAGGTACACCCATATAAAACTCCAAAGTTTTAGCGCAAACATGGTACCTGAAATAACAGTTCATTATTTCTTATTTTTTCTTTTTTAATTATCAGTAACATAATTTTAACATCCAAGCTCAATATTTCTTGTTCCTTTCCAATACTGTGAATAATTTTAGAATTTAACAACCAAAATTTCTATATTAAATTATATCTCTTTAATCTACAAAATTTATTAACTTTTTTTTTTTTTTTTCAAGTTACTGTTTTCTTTTCCATGAAAAGTTGCACAGTTGTACAAATGTGAATTATTGTTTTATGGAAAATGTCAAATTTGAATCTTGAGCATTCACTATAGATTGTACAAAGAATAAAAAATATGCTATGTAATTAATTGTATGTTTTTCAATATTTTAAACAGCAATTTATATTTCCAGTATGGTTAATTTATCATATGTTATCATAAGATTATTTTAACTCATGGTATTATGACAACTTCTTTACATAGGAATTTCCACAAATCATCTATAAAAGGTATTTTACATAACATACTATCCAACATAATATAGTATGTAGATTCCTGTAACATATTTGAATTTTTAAAATATATTTCGTAGCACAGAAAACTATATAATCATTCACAAAACTCTATTTATTAACAAGGTCTTTAATAAAATAACTCTATTCAGTTTACCACAGAATAATCTAAGAAAACATGAAAATTCAAAACTTCTGTTTCAGATATTTCCAACAACATAATACAGCCATTAATTTAAATTTTACAGATGCACATATATCAGTTATTATATATATTCATGTTTCATAAAGTAGTCTACCTAGATATTTAAAAATTAATTTGTATGTAACTTTGCTTTTATATGCTGAATAACAAAAAGTGTAAAACATGCCCTCACGAGATGAAAAATTTATATGAATTCAAATTAGAACGAACATCACATGCAAAGCTAATGTGCACACCATAACACGGCATCCCAGCATTTTTCATGAACAGCAGCTGTAAGAAAATTTTAATATGCTCTTACCACCCCCCAAGCAGTTAACAAAATTGTGTAATAAAGTTTTAATGAACAAAAATGAAAATTTGCATAAATCTTTCAAAAAAATGAATGGCTTTTTTGTTCCTGTTTATTGCATAAAAGTTTTTCGAATTGTGGCAGTTTGCTGTCAATAGCATTTCACATATTTGCTTGTGCATCTAAGCAATTTTTTAATTTTCTTTTGACTAACAAAAGGCACTAAATACCAGATTCATATAAGTACATCATCATAAATGGGAGAACAGTTAGTGCCTTTTCACAAAATTCTCAGAATATATTCATATGGCAAACACCAATATTATTCCAGAGTATTGCTTTCAATCTGCATTTCAAGAACACAATTTGTACACAGTTCTAAAAGATTTCTTTCAGTTCTTCATCATTACACATATTCTTCAAACTGAAAGAGTATGGGTTTATAATTTATATTTCTGAAGTTCTCAGATCTTCTTTAAAATCAAATGATTTTGATAATATTTCCAAACAATCCACAAATTCCTCATATACCGTATATACTCGCGTATAAGTCGACCCCCACTTCAACATAAAAAATTCGTAGAAAATAAGAAACCCGCGTATAAGTCGACCCCCCACTTCCGAAATCTATCGAGAAACTTCGAAAAAAATTTTTTAAGTACTACATTTATTCAAAATCATCTGAGAAAAAAAAGCAAATATATGATAAAAAATACCTTGGTAAATAAACAAAATCAAAATCCTTCAACGTCTGATTCATGGTCAGATTCGCCAAACATTTCATAGAACTTTTCTGTCGTCACTGACTCGTCATCATACCATATTTTCAATCTCGAACTCTGTATTGTTACAATCACTACTACAGCCTTCGTTGTCATTTTAGCTTTCAAAAACAGTATCATCTTCCGTGCCGTCTAGTTCATTGCTAATACAACATTTTTTAAATGATTTTATAATCATTTCGGAGGGTATTTCGTTCCAAGCATCTTTAACCCATTGAGCAATTAATGTAATATCAGGCTTTTTAATGTTGCCTCACTTTGTAAATGTTGCTCAACTGGAACTAATCCACTCTGCCCAATACTTTCTAACATTTACTTTGAAGGGCTTATTGAGGCAGGCATCTAGGGGGTTGAATGACGGATGTCAATCCTCTCGGAATTACAGTCACAGTCGTTTTTAGGTGTTTTGTCACTTCTTCAGAAAAGTGTTAAAAGAGAAGGTGTTTTGAAAGCTGCTCCTGGTCTTTTATCCCACACATTTTTAAGCCAATCGACTGTTCCATCAGCATCCATCCATCCATCCCTTTTCATGGGCGTGAACCAGCACACCTGATCGAAACAAAACGTTTTTCGGTAAAGTTTTTCTTTAAAAAATGATCAACAGACGAAGACTTATTTGATAAGTCGTCCAATTCGAGTGCGGGAAGAAAACAACTGCATTATACAAAGAAATTTTTGAACTTCCGATTCTTTTCATTTTTTATGGCCCCGCGTATAAGTCGACCCCCCCCCACTTTGAAGTCTTTTTTTTTTGTCCAAAATATCTCGACTTATACGCGATTATATACGGTACTTCACACATTGACATAAACAATATGCATGGCAAATCTGTTATCAATGCATGCACAGGAAATGTGTTTTGTATGTGCACCAATGTTGTGTATGTAATTTTTAATTATTTATTTTAAATTCTTTGTACCCCTGGAACATGCAGCTCTCCACCACTACACTTATTTTATACTGAAGTCAAAAATGTAATTTTATTCATTGCAGAAATGTGAGTTGAAACAATTATCATAGCTATTTCATACAGAAAATGCACACTTGTTATCTCTAACTTTGTTTGAACATTACAAAGCTGACAATATTATGGTACATATAAATTATTCAACCAATAAGAATGGCACATCCAGGAAAATGTCAGAATAACCTTTGACAGTATAGACATAGCTGAAACTTATTTTGCATTATATGGATTTCAGGAAACAATTACTATAACACAGCTTAGGCAGCAGTGGGATTCAGCCGGTTCAGCAAAACTGGTTCCTAAAATACTTTTCAGCTTCATGAACCAATTTTTAAAACTGAAATATAAATATTAATTTATTACTACTTGATAGCTAATTTTATGATTTATTTCAGTTGCAAACTTATTTAGTTTGTAATTAATTTTGGAATCTATCACTGACAGTAACTGTTGTAAATATACCTATAAAGTAACTAAAAAAGTTCTTGCAGTTTTCAGTGTTCCAATTAATGAAGTGCTCACGGAGAGGAAAAAGTAACTCATGTGCTGGAAGATGATTTAATCACTGACCTGCCCTAATAATAATACAGTCAAAAGTCGTTAATTCGGACACCCATAATCCGGAATGATCTATAATCCGGACCTCAAAGCTACAAACTTTCTGCGCATGCGTCGCTTTCACGCATGCGCACAGGCATTTACGAGAGCGCATAAGACCCTTACAGCTGCGAATATGTTTGTGTGCATGCGCGTTTAATGTGTAACGGAGTTATACGCTAAGCTAAAGTTATCTAATTCAGTTAATGTTGCAGATTGTGTTGTTCCTTAATCTTCGAAATGGATCCGGCTTATTATTTTTTGCAGAATGTTAGAGCAATTTTATAAAAGTAAGCTTGAACTTTCGATTATGTCAAATAGAATTTCTGATATATATTTACTAATATGTAATTTGTATCTACAAAGAGAAAGTATGTTTTGAAATCCGAAATCTGTTTATCAATTTCACGCTGCGGATTGGAAGTTGATCTGCCAGCACTATCCTTATCTTCAGATGTTTTTATTTTATTTGGTTTATAATTCCGTACTAAGTGTAGTATTTCATCTCGATATACTCCGTCTTTGATATGATTTAAATCAAGTTCCTCGTCATTATAATTCGCTTCCGATAGTGAAGAAAGTGACCCAGAGGTTATTGAAAACGAAAACATTTCGATTGACAAATTAGTCGGTATTCTCAACACAGCAATTATAGGACTTGAACAGTGGAACTTTGTAACTAAACAAGAAATTATGTCTGTTTAATAGAATTAAAGAGAAAGTATTATCACATGAAACGAAGCAACTTACATTGAAGGAAATGTTTAATAAAGTAAACAAATAAATATTAAGCTTTTTCTTTTTGTAAATTTTGATACCCTTTAGATCATAATTGTTCTTTATTTCATAAATTACGGTTTCATATTTTTAATTTTGTAATTTCTGCATGCCATCTTACCAGATTTAAACTGATGATCTATAATCCGGAATCGCCGAAGTCCCGACGAGTCCGGATTAATGACTTTTGACTGTATAATGCTCAACTCGTCCATTGTTGAAAAGAAATGGAGGTATTTAAGCTTGCTCGTTTGCAATTATTTTTTGTGTGACATTGTTGAAAAGAAATGGAAGTATCTAAGCTTGTTCATTTGTAATTATTTTTTTGTGTGACTTTAAGATGGGCCTGTTAACAGTCGTATCAAGTCATTGAATATGACAAGCCTTTGGGAAAGATGTCGTGAATGAATGCACTGCCAAGGACTAGTTCCATAAGTTAGGTCAGGAGATCCGAGTTCTTTTTGTGATGAACCCCACAGTGTTGGATGACTAGGCCCAAAGACCACCATAGAGGAGAGCAGTAAAACAAATTCAGGAAGTGGGTACCTTTGTTTGTTAGCAGCCAACAAGGAGTAACATGACAGAGCCTGTTTGTCATTTCTGCAGTCTCAGCACTGCAACATGCCCATATTTGGTCAAGTGCTCACAAGTGATGAAAAGTGCATACAATAATTTAACAATCCCCAAACATACCACTGATTGTCACCATGAGACTCTGCTTCACACCTTAAGATTACCTCTATACTCATAAGATTATGCTTTATGTATGATGTACAGTCAAAAGTCGTTAATCCGGACTCATCGGGACTTCGGCGATTCCGGATTATCGATTTTTCCGGATTATAGATCATCAGTTTAAATCTCGTAAGATGGCATGCAGAAATTCTAAAATTAAAAATATGAAATCGTAATTTATGAAATAAAGAGCAATTATGATCTAAAGGGTATCACAATTTACAAACAGCTTAATATTTACTTGTTTACTTTATTAAACATTTCTTTCAATGTAAGTTGTTTAAGTTCCTTCGTTTTATGTGATAATTCTTTCTCTTTAATTCTATAAACAGACATAATTTCTTGTTCAGTTACAAAGTTCCGCTGTTCAAGTCCCGTTAATTGCTGTGCCGAGAATACCGACTAACTTGTGAATCGAAATTTTTTCATTTTCACTAATCTCTCTGTCACATTCTTCATGTCTTTATCCATTTTTTGCAGCAATTCCACTTTTTGTTTGTTGGACATCGAAACATACTTTCGTTTTGTAGATCCTTTGGAAGTTCCAGCATCGGAAATTCTATTTGACATAATCGAAAGTTCAAGTTTACTTTTATAAAATTGCTCTTACAGTCTGCAAAAAATAATAAGCGGGATCCAATTCGAAGTTTAAGGAACAACACAATCATTAACATTAACTGAAATATATAATTAGATAATTTTAGCTTACACCGTCCTTTATACATTAAACGTGCAGGCGAAAACGTATTCTGCACATGCGCAGTAGTGAAGGTCTTATGCACACGCGTAAAACGGCTGTGCGCATGTGCCAACACGGCGCATGCGCAGAAAGTTTTTAGCTTTGAGGTCCAGATTATAGATCATTCCGGATTATGGGTGTCCGAATTAATGACTTTTGACTGTACTAACCACCAGGTGGTTCAGCATTACCATCAAAACATACTAGCATTAAGAACCTATATCCCAGAAGTTACAATTGGCACAACATGCACTGCAGCAGAATGGAGCAAGTCCTGGTTAATCTGCAAATACATGCTTTACCATGACAAAGGGAGACCACACATGGTGATGATGACAAGAATACCATTCAGTGATTTGACTTGGAGATATTGTGCTCACTGGGTCTAATGCCTAAAAATTACCACCTGTTCCATTCATGGGAAATGCTTTGATGATGAGACTTACGACATGCAATCAGAGGGTTTCTTACTTTCAAATCCTGCAAGTTTCATCGCTAGGGCATTGCTGAGCTTCAGGAGCAATAGCCAAGGATGCTGGAGCTGATGGCTTTGAGAACTAATGCTGAGTACCATGTACTGTATGTCTGTATTTTGTGTAATCACAAACAGCAAAAATTTTTGAGTTGCCTAGTCTATGCCTGAGAAGAAGAGCAGATTAGAAAATTTCAAACTCTAAATGGGTTAATCCTAAAAGATTTATTGATCAGCATAAACAGCAAATTTATTAATAAAGGAAGCAGAAAATAATAGTAATATAGATGGGATTCTTAAAATAAGATTATTTTAAAATTCAAAAGAATGATAGAAACAACATTAGGAATAGTGCTTTTTGCTGTATCTCTTAGGAAAATTAAATATTGATCATACACTCATGAGGAATAGCCCTCAAATCAGATTTTGAAAGAATATTTGTAATTTCTTCCCTCACCTTTTATCTACAGTCAAAAGCCGTTATCCGGACTCGTCGGGACTTCGGCGATTCCGGATTATCGATTTTTCCAGATTATAGATCATCAGTTTAAATCTGATAAGATGGCATGCAGAAATTATAAAATTAAAAATATGAAACCGCAATTTATGAAATAATGAGCAATTATGATCTAAAGGGTATCAAAATTTACAAAAAAAAAAAAAACGTTAATATTTATTTGTTTACTTTATTAAACATTTCTTTCAATGTAAGTTGTTTAAGTTCCTTCGTTTTATGTGATAATTCTTTCTCTTTAATTCTATAAACAGACATAATTTCTTGTTCAGTTACAAAGTTCCGCTGTTCAAGTCCCGTTAATTGCTGTGCCGAGAATACCGACTAACTTGTGAATCGAAATTTTTTCATTTTCACTAATCTCTCTGTCACATTCTTCATGTCTTTATCCATTTTTTGCAGCAATTCCACTTTTTGTTTGTTGGACATCGAAACATACTTTCGTTTTGTAGATCCTTTGGAAGTTCCAGCATCGGAAATTCTATTTGACATAATCGAAAGTTCAAGTTTACTTTTATAAAATTGCTCTTACAGTCTGCAAAAAATAATAAGCGGGATCCAATTCGAAGTTTAAGGAACAACACAATCATTAACATTAACTGAAATATATAATTAGATAATTTTAGCTTACACCGTCCTTTATACATTAAACGTGCAGGCGAAAACGTATTCTGCACATGCGCAGTAGTGAAGGTCTTATGCACACGCGTAAAACGGCTGTGCGCATGTGCCAACACGGCGCATGCGCAGAAAGTTTTTAGCTTTGAGGTCCAGATTATAGATCATTCCGGATTATGGGTGTCCGAATTAATGACTTTTGACTGTACTAACCACCAGGTGGTTCAGCATTACCATCAAAACATACTAGCATTAAGAACCTATATCCCAGAAGTTACAATTGGCACAACATGCACTGCAGCAGAATGGAGCAAGTCCTGGTTAATCTGCAAATACATGCTTTACCATGACAAAGGGAGACCACACATGGTGATGATGACAAGAATACCATTCAGTGATTTGACTTGGAGATATTGTGCTCACTGGGTCTAATGCCTAAAAATTACCACCTGTTCCATTCATGGGAAATGCTTTGATGATGAGACTTACGACATGCAATCAGAGGGTTTCTTACTTTCAAATCCTGCAAGTTTCATCGCTAGGGCATTGCTGAGCTTCAGGAGCAATAGCCAAGGATGCTGGAGCTGATGGCTTTGAGAACTAATGCTGAGTACCATGTACTGTATGTCTGTATTTTGTGTAATCACAAACAGCAAAAATTTTTGAGTTGCCTAGTCTATGCCTGAGAAGAAGAGCAGATTAGAAAATTTCAAACTCTAAATGGGTTAATCCTAAAAGATTTATTGATCAGCATAAACAGCAAATTTATTAATAAAGGAAGCAGAAAATAATAGTAATATAGATGGGATTCTTAAAATAAGATTATTTTAAAATTCAAAAGAATGATAGAAACAACATTAGGAATAGTGCTTTTTGCTGTATCTCTTAGGAAAATTAAATATTGATCATACACTCATGAGGAATAGCCCTCAAATCAGATTTTGAAAGAATATTTGTAATTTCTTCCCTCACCTTTTATCTACAGTCAAAAGCCGTTATCCGGACTCGTCGGGACTTCGGCGATTCCGGATTATCGATTTTTCCAGATTATAGATCATCAGTTTAAATCTGATAAGATGGCATGCAGAAATTATAAAATTAAAAATATGAAACCGCAATTTATGAAATAATGAGCAATTATGATCTAAAGGGTATCAAAATTTACAAAAAAAAAAAAAACGTTAATATTTATTTGTTTACTTTATTAAACATTTCTTTCAATGTAAGTTGTTTAAGTTCCTTCGTTTTATGTGATAATTCTTTCTCTTTAATTCTATAAACAGACATAATTTCTTGTTCAGTTACAAAGTTCCGCTGTTCAAGTCCCGTTAATTGCTGTGCCGAGAATACCGACTAACTTGTGAATCGAAATTTTTTCATTTTCACTAATCTCTCTGTCACATTCTTCATGTCTTTATCCATTTTTTGCAGCAATTCCACTTTTTGTTTGTTGGACATCGAAACATACTTTCGTTTTGTAGATCCTTTGGAAGTTCCAGCATCGGAAATTCTATTTGACATAATCGAAAGTTCAAGTTTACTTTTATAAAATTGCTCTTACAGTCTGCAAAAAATAATAAGCGGGATCCAATTCGAAGTTTAAGGAACAACGCAATCATTAACATTAACTGAAATATATAATTAGATAATTTTAGCTTACACCGTCCTTTATACATTAAACGTGCAGGCGAAAACGTATTCTGCACATGCGCAGTAGTGAAGGTCTTACGCACACGCGTAAAACGGCTGTGCACATGTGCCAACACGGCGCATGTGCAGAAAGTTTTTAGCTTTGAGGTCCGGATTATGGGTGTCCGAATTAATGACTTTTGACTGTACTAGCCACCAGGTGGTTCAGCATTACCATCAACACATACTAGCATTAAGAACCTATATCCCAGAAGTTACAATTGGCACAACATGCACTGCAGCAGAATGGAGCAAGTCCTGGTTAATCTGCAAATACATGCTTTACCATGACAAAGGGAGACCACACATGGTGATGATGACAAGGATACCATTCAGTGATTTGACTTGGAGATATTGTGCTCTCTGGGTTTAATGCCTAAAAATTCCCACCTGTTCCATTCATGGGAAATGCTTTGATGACGAGACTTACAACATGCAATCAGAGGGTTTCTTACTTTCAAATCCTGCAAGTTTCAACGCTAGGGCATTGCTGAGCTTCAGGAGCAATAGCCAAGGATGCTGGAGCTGATGGCTTTGAGAACTAATGCTGAGTACCATGTACTGTATGTCTGTATTTTGTGTAATCACAAACAGCAAAAATTTTTGAGTTGCCTAGTCTAGCCTGAGAAGAAGAGCAGATTAGAAAATTTCAGACTCTAAATGGGTTAATCCTAAAAGATTTATTGATCAGCATAAACAGCAAATTTATTAATAAAGGAAACAGAAAATAATAGCAATATGGATGGGATTCTTAAAATAAGATTATTTTAAAATTCAAAAGAATGATAGAAACAACATTAGGAATAGTGCTTTTTGCTGTATCTCCTAGGAAAATTAAATATTGATCATACACTCATGAGGAATAGCCCTCAAATCAGATTTTGAAAGAATATTTGTAATTACTTCCCTCACCTTTTATCTACAGTCAAAAGTCGTTAATCCGGACTCGTCGGGACTTCGGCGATTCCGGATTATCGATTTTTCCAGATTATAGATCATCAGTTTAAATCTGATAAGATGGCATGCAGAAATTATAAAATTAAAAATATGAAACTGCAATTTATGAAATAATGAGCAATTATGATCTAAAGGGTATCAAAATTTACAAAAAAAAAAAAAACGTTAATATTTATTTGTTTACTTTATTAAACATTTCTTTCAATGTAAGTTGTTTAAGTTGCTTCGTTTTTTATGTGATAATACATTCTCTTTAATTCTATAAACAGACATAATTTCTTTTTCAGTTACAAAGTTCCGCTGTGCAAGTCCTATAATTGCTGTGTCGAGAATACCGACTAATTTGTCAACCGAAAGTTTTTCGTTTTCAATAACCTCTGTCACTTTCTGCGCTATCGGAAGCGAATTATAATGACGAGGAATTTGATTTAAATCATATCAAAGATGGAGTACATCGAGATGAAATACTACATTTAGTGAGGAATTATAAGTCAAATAAAATAAAAACATCTGCCCTGAAGATAAGAATAGTGCTGACAGATCAACTGCCAATTCATTGTGCGCTGCGGCGTTAAAGATAAACAAATGTTAAATTTAGATAAACAAAAAATATGCCTTTATCCATTTTTTGCAGCAATTCCACTTTTTGTTTAATGGACTTCGAAACATACTTTCGATTTGTAGATCCTTTACATATTAGTAAATAGATATCAGAAATTCTATTTGACATAATCGAAAGTTCAAGCTTACTTTTATAAAATTGCTCTAACAGTCTGCAAAAAATAATAAGCCGAATCCAATTCGAAGATTAAGGAACAACGCAATCTGCAACATTAACTGAATTAGATAATTTTAGCTTAGCTTATACCGTCCGTTATACATTAAACGCGCATTCGTAAACGTATTTTGCGCACACGCATATTCACAGCCGTAAAGGTCTTACGCGCATGCACAGAAAGTTTGTAGCTTTGAGGTCCAGATTATAGATCATTCCGGATTATGGGTGTCCGAATTAATGACTGTATTTAATAACCTATATTGAAAAGTTTGTCTTTCGAGCAAGCATCATACAAGAGAAAGTTAAGCAGGAAAATTCTGTAGACAAAAGCAAAAATATACTGATAGTCTTAGGATTAATCCTCTGAATCCAAAATGTGCAGTTGAACAGTTCTCAATACTTCTTTGTCATAGTGCCCCCCTGAGATTGAATTGCTAATCAACCAAGATATCTCGCCAAAATCTGGCTGCGTGTTCTTAAACCTCGCCATGTAATCATATATTAACACCATACTGCATTTCTTATTGCTAATTTTTGATGAAATTTTCAAATTCGAACTGTTTATTTAAAACTACATTCACTGCTTTATTTTGTGTGAATATGGCATCAACAATCTTTAATTTACTAAGTAATGAGGTGTATGCCATAATTTTTTTTTAGAAAGATGTTTTTTACCTGACAAACGAATATGTGAAAACGGCCTCAACATGAAACTTTATGTTAACGATGAAACCACTTGGAAGGGAAAGGTTAAAAATTGAAAAAAAAAAAAAAGAGAGAGAAGGACCTCTATGTTGGAAATTGGTTACAGAATATCATTCGTCACTGCTATTAGATTTAAGTATTTTGGGGCAGAGGAATGGTACAAACAGTTTAATATGGTGGAAATGGTGTAACAAACAGCTTAATATGTGTGAAAGTGCTGCAGGTGACTGGAACAATTACATATGATAAAATAATAATGATAAGGAGTCTTAAAAATATTCTTAAGAAACTATGTGATTATTATATATTGTGTATATTATTACATTCACACTTCACGAGCTTGGCGAAATTATAGCCGAGATCTTGGTGCAAATCTAAAGTTGCCAAATATGGTTGGAGGCCACTATAACAAAGCAGTACCCAATTCTCTAGTTACACAAGCCAAAAATTCAGCCTATTGTGGAAAATTACAAGGTACCAAAAGAAGAGAAGAGTAACATGGAAGTAGATTTACCCAATATTACTTGGTATAAGGTTGCCAAAGCTTTCACTATATTTGTTGAATTCATAAAAATTAATAACCACAAAAAAGTTGAGAAGTAATAAATCTTCATATTCTTCTCAATATTCGAGAAGACGTGTGTATTGTGTATTTAATTATGGCAAAGCACACAAGGGCTATCTGCCTAAGGGGAGGGATGCCTTCGTGGAGGACTTTCTAAGGGAAACTGGCTCATATACACGTTACACATGGGGAAAACCACGAAAACGCCCATGCAGCCAGCCCGTTCGCGGGATTCGAACCTCGGACTGAACTACCAGTGTTCAGCGACTTTACCGCTCGGCCACTGGTGGGCATTCGAGAAGACAAACACTGCTTAAAAATAAATTACTCATATTCTGTAATTTGCCTTCTAGTATATTTTCAGTCATTCAAATGTCCTTTTTTAGAACACGAGGCAATTCTTCTTCTGATGATATGAAATCTGACTGGTCTATGATTTCTAGTAAATCTATGCAATTTCCACTCCGAAGAGAAGATTTTATTAAGTCACCTAAGAGGAAAAGCCAAGAACAAGAAAGTGAAGACCTCATCCAAGCTTGATGTCACTCAAGATAGGATTTCTGAATCTCCGAATGACATTCAAGAACAAATAATGAAGATGATACGTGCTCAAGGTATGGCAGAACTCATGAGTCGCATAACTGAAGGAAGCTCCACCTCAGCAGCATCAGAGACTAACTCAGCTGAAAATGCTCAACAGAGAGAAAATGAAAAGCCGAAGGAAAATGCAGGGAAATCTCCAATAAAGACAGCGAAGAATTTACCAGAGCCTACACAGATCGAAATTCCCTGTGAAAATAGATTTGATAAATTGGATGAAATTCAGAAGGAGCTGGATAGTGACCCCAAAGCTGAAATTCCACCCCCTGTTGTTTTCAAGCAAGAATTAATAGACTAGCTAATTGTTGAACGTGACCTAAATGAGATATGCAATGAGGAAATAGATGCGAGCATAAAACTGAAGTTAATTTATGTAAATACGAAAAACATGGATGATTACAAAAATGCTAAGAAAGTTTTGAAGGAAAATGAAATACCGTTTCATACGTACCTGACAGAAAAAGAAAAACCGCTAAAGGTTAACCTGAAGAATCTACCAGAGAAAGTCACCGAGGAAGCAATGTTTAATGACCTAGTCAGACGAAAATTTCCAGTCACAAAGGTTAAACAGTTCTGCCGCAGCAAAAAATTCAATTCTGAAAAATTACTTATTTGGCTAATTGAACTCAAGAGAAATGATGAAGGTTGTACCGTCTTTTCAGTAAATAGGTGGCGCTCTTGAAGCGCGCCGATGAAAAATATTTCACTTGACTCTTGAACATGAAGAATGAAGCATGTCATACCCTTTTGATGCTTGATTATGTTTTCATGGCTGCTATAGGCGGAAGTAATATACTATATCATTAAGTTTATCGTTAATAAATGTTATTTCTGTGTTCTGTGAAATCTTGAAGTTTTGATTTGAAATTCTAATGCTCTCCCAACCTGTTTCCTGAAAATGAAATCAACTTGAGAAATTATGACTCATGAAGAGACACCATACAAAGTTTATGCAATCCATCAGTTAAACTGCATGTTTAGCGTCAACATACGAATAGAGAAGTACAGCCCCAGGAAACGTTCGATACAGTGCTTTAGATGTCAGGAGTGAGGGCACTCCCAACATTTATGCACGAACGAAGTTAGATGTTGCAAATGCGGAGATAAACATCGAAGCAATACCTGCCCTAAGAAGCAAGATGGAACCCCCACCTGTTTATTTTGTGGAAAAAACCACGTCTGCAGCTATCGTGGATGCGAAGAGTACAAGAAAAAATTTGAAAGAAAAATAGCCCCACGCAAGCTGACAGAATTCCCTACTAAGAATGCAGAATTTCCGCCACTCACAAAAAACGATGAAGGAAGCAAACCCACACCCCCGAAGGGTTAGTATAGTGAAAAGTTGAAAAGAAACTGCATCAAGTCCCAACAGAAGCAGGAGATGCCCTTAACTGGTTACGTGATGACAAAATCCAGGAATTCTTTGGCAGAATCATCGAACTTATTGAAAACATCAATAAAGTGAAAACTGTCGCAAATAAATTATCGTCCGGCTTTAAAGCCGTGATGTATTTAGTGAAGATTGCTGACGAAGGACATTAAGGATTTTGCTTTTCATGAAATGCAGTAAATTTACGATCTACTAAATATTTTCAATACTTTCTTTACTTATTCTATGCACCAGCTTATCAGTTTTTTCAAGCAGCATCGAGCAGGGTCAGTTTCTGGGAGGAGGACCTCCTACGTAACTGGCTCTGTCGAATGAACAGCTTCTACTCACACACAGGACTTTCGCTACAGAGAGGACTTACTCACCAGTTTGACAGCTTTTATTAGCATGCTTACAATCTTAAATGCTAATTGTTTCTCATCTTAGATTCTCAGTCACCTAACCTTACGTAACTATTTATGCACTTATTACGATTTATGCATCTACACCATTACAGAAATGGACTGGTTATTTTCTGGCATAATTTGATACGTCTAATTGTTCTACAAGGGGTAAGACCTTCGGCCCAGGTACCCAAGTGTTTTGATGCACCGTTCTACTGGAGGTGAATTTGTCTTATTATGAGTTAATATTATGCTAGTTTTCTTTCACTCAATGATTTTAAATGTAAAGGCTACAGTATTAGCTTATTTTATTTTAATTTACGGAATAAAGCATGAATTTTATTTATATTAGTCTTAGCTTTTTTTAAGGGAAGCAAAATATGCCTTGCCCTTTAACGCCACTGACGACAACGCTGTTCTGCGAGGGGGGATGTCGCGGCGTGCAATGAACTGGAAGTTGATCTGTCAGCACTATCCTCATCTTCAGAGCAGATGTTGTTATTTTATTCGGCTTATAATTCCTTACTAAATGTAGTATTTCATCTCAATGTACTCTGTCTTTGATATGATTTAAATCAAATTCCTCGTCATTATAAATATCACAAATACACATCAAATAGTTTTCTGGTTGCAATTTTCTAATTTCGACTATGCGTAATGTATGCTTTATGCATGCGTGTGTTGAAAAAAACGTTTAATAAAGTAAACAAATAAATATAAAGCTTTTTTTTTTTTTTGGTAATTTTGATACCCTTTAGATCATAAGTGCTCTTTATTTCATAAATTACGGTTTCATATTTTTAATTTTATAATTTCTGCATGCCATCATACCAGATTTAAATTGATGATCTATAATCCGGAAAAACCGAAGTCCCGATTAAAGACTTTTGACTGTATACTAGTAAAATTCGTTGTCTTATACAAAGCCAAAAGCTTAGTAACTTGACCATTTAGACAGAACTGGTGGAAACTGCTGTCATTCTCATCCTGTATCATCATGAGGATGAATATGGGTTTATGAATGACTGACACAATGTACATATCAACATAGTAAAAGATTAAAAAAGGTGAGACAAGACCATAGTAATGTGACAATCACACCGACAATATTTTAAAGGAACAATACTTGCTTCTGGGTCAGACTGCAACTACAGAGTTTTCTAGAGATATTCTCTGTACAATTTAAAATTCAGGATGTCATCAGAAAGTTGAAATGACGAAACTAATAGTAATTTTATTCCAGAAAAAGGGTAAGATGCTGAATAAGAGTTAGAATATGCAGAAGGGGAAAAAAACTCCATTATAGTCTCCATTATACTCCAAATACTCCATTATAGTCTTGATGTATTAAATATTGAATTACTGCCTATTTTGTTGCAGAAGAGTTTTTTCTTTTTTTTTTCTTTTTTTTTTCTTTTTTTTTTTTTTGTAGTTCATTACTGAACCTCGGCTGCACAAGAAAGTATAATTAGAGGGAAGGGATGATAACATTTCAGATACTTATGCATTAGTACAAACACCTTGCCATTTTTTAGCGATTTTTTCAAATGAAAAGTCACTTACCGAGTGCAAGTTGGTGATTTTTATGGAATTTAAGAAAATTTCCTACCTCTATTAATCATAAGTCAGCAAATATTACCAACATATCAAAAGAAAACACACAAATTATTAAATAAAGATTATATAATACCAAAATAAATAAACAAAACACTTTTAGATTTTGCTAAATCATTCTGTAATTTTTTGCTCTTTTCTTCTCCCCCTGTACACAGTGATGTGTTTTCACTTAAAAAAAATCTGAGAATCGCACAAATCCAACACTGCTATCAAACAGGCTGCATCTCCTCCTTGTTTCCTTTAGCGGTTTTGGAGCAAAAAAACAATATTCCTCAGAAATTTTATTGCCATTTCTTCCACTGCTGACAAATTCTACAAACAAATATTTCTAAATTGAATTTAAGTAAAAAAACAACATGATTTGTCCACAAAAACCACTGGAACTCAAAAGGTAACAAAAGGAATGCATTAAAAAATGATGCCATTGCTTCACTGAAATAAAATGATTGTAAATGTTGCCTGAAGAATGTTTATTGCAGGAATGCCAAAATTTGGCACATTCTGATAATTTTGTGGCTTCTACTAAACTGGTTGTGATAATATGTATGTAAAACATTTCAAAAGTGTATGTATTGCTCATGCATTTTGATAATTTTGTGGCTTCCACTAAACTCTTTACGATAATATGTATGCACCACATTCCAAAAGTGCATACAGAACTTACTTCGAGAAAGAAAATCAGTATTATCACATTATTTGACCAACCATCCTGTCAAATCACCGATCACTGGCGCAACTAATTTTCTGCCAACCTAACACTTGGAAAACAGTAGCTATTTTTAAAAATGGCATCATGGTGAAAATTACATAAAATCGGAATGAATTAACAAAATTAAAAATGCAAGAAATATACAAAATAAAACAGTAAAAAATACACAAAGCAAACAACCATAACAAAATATGGAACTGCTCTCATATACGCCCTCGGTTGGCGACAAATTTCTCTCCATGTCACCATATTAGTACCTAATTTTTTTGTCTACATTTCGAACTTTAAGCCTAAAATGTCTGCAAAAACGTCATTTTCGCACATGCAAAAACCATATTTTGAACACAAAAATCAAGCTAAAAATCCGAAACAATAACAAAAAATTTAGATAGCAAAAATGTAGTTTTTAACCAAAAATATTTCAGAAGAATCCATCTAGAAGCAAAGGAATCTACGAACTATGCACACCTAGCTTAAATAAATTAATAATAATAAATTCCAAAGTATACCATGTACACAGCATTGTGTTTAAACTTAAGAAACATCTACGAATTGCACAATCTAGGCAGCGAAGGAATCTACGAACTACACACACCTCGCTTTAATAAATTAACACAACAACAATAAATTTTAAGAAAACCGTGAACACATCGTTCTTTTTGAACTTAAGAAAAAAATATCTATGAATTGCGCAATCTAGGCATTGTGCACTAATCAACAAAATAAACTAAAATAACTAATATAAATTTCAAACAATGAAAAAAAAAACAATAACGACAGAAATTTATACTAAAAAAACACTGAACATAACATTCTACAAAATAACAACAAGAATAAAATAAAATGCACTTACCATGAATGAATGCTTCTTAGAACAGCAGAAATACCAATTTCATGCCACCACGCAATCACTACTGTATTTATAGCCAGACTCACTATCCACAAAATTGATACTACCTTTCACAAATAAATGTTCAAAACCTTCTTTTTCTAAATCCTTGTAGGATTTCCAGCCATCCAAAAAAATTGTTGTACCAGGCTCAATCCACTCTTTAATACACTGCATCAGAGTTTCTTTACTTTTATCATGCACAGCCACCACAAACAATACCCCACACCTTCTTTCCACACCTCGAAATACCCACTGTCCCTCAACAGGATGGCCTGGATATTTCTTTTTGGCGAACTTCGAATCATCAGATTTCACCACTTTATCTTTCCCTCCTATCTTCTGAGACACAGAGCATACAAAGTCCGGCATATATAAATCAGTCACAAATCACTTAAATACCACACAGCACACGAACCAACTAGCAACTGAAATCCAAATTTCCACATAAAAAGGTTGCCATAGAAACCAACATCGTCCCTAAAACCATCACAGAACATGCAATCTCACCAAAAACCAGCGCACAACACATATCGCCGCATTTGGCAACCTGAGGGCGCATTAAGAGTAGTACCCAAAATATTCTTAACTAAATTAAAAATACAACAAACATCCATAATAAAACATTTTCTACCTTCTTAGTCTTCTGCCCATATACACAATGACCTGTTTTAACCTGGAAAAAAATCAGGGTTATTCTATATTTTAGGGTACCTCTTGGTATTATTAAGTTGTTGTTTCATTTACAGTAACCTAAGAGTGAATGCTATGGAAACCCTATTATGATGTGATTGGTTGTAATGCATGATTGTGGTGGTTTTGACTATTGGGAAAATATTTGTAAGAGCTTATTTATGTGTCGGATGTTGGTTAGGAACTACAATGCTTATTTTGTGCTTTACATCACAAAATGCCTGATGATGGTACGATTAACCTGAACTTTCTGTATGCTTTGAAATGAATGGGAAAGAAAACATTGAATGACAGGCCTGTAAATGAAAAATTAAATGTAGTGAAATTTAAGGATTTGGAAACTGGAGTTTATATCTACACTATGGAAGATGTGTAGGGTGTAATAAAAAGGGACTTTCGAAAGAAATGCCACCGACAGTCTGGAGGATATTTTTCCTATTTACTTTCGTGAACTTATGTGGCGATGGCAGTATACAGATTCTAGATAATTTTAAATAGTTTTTGTGATGCTGTTAAGGAATTCTGTATGTCACACATACCAAAGAAACACAGATTTTAAATAAAGTAAGTTGATAATTCCTTTTCGTACAGCAACGATTAGATAACATGTATTTCCATTTTCATGTTATTTCCTTCTTGATTTGGAATGCAGTTTATTAAGATTATATATTTTTTGTTTTAATTATGTTTTGGATGCATTTTACTTGGAAGGGCTTTGGACATAAACAGGAATGGTGGCAAAAAATTGCCGATTTTTGCCAAGGAGTACCCTGAATTATATATTTTTATCAAGAATCAGAGAAGTGCAGAATTCTTGGCATCGCAAAGCAAACTGACTTCACTTCAGAGAAAACCATTATTACAATAACCTAAGAACTTTTCATGGACTACTTGAGCTGCAGGATTTCTATGATTTCTGCAACATTGGA
Organism: Stegodyphus dumicola; assembly: GCF_044657685.1. Taxonomy (NCBI): domain Eukaryota; kingdom Metazoa; phylum Arthropoda; class Arachnida; order Araneae; family Eresidae; genus Stegodyphus; species Stegodyphus dumicola. Next base: position 220,259,484 of record NC_140773.1, on the reverse strand, counting down.
GATAAATAAATGCATAATTTTTTTGCATTTTATTACTTTTAACAATAATAATAAAAATCAATCTGGACAACATTTATAGAGCGACGACAGATCAGAAGACCAATGTGGAAACTGTAAAACAAAGTAAAGATAGTTTCTCTCCCAACCTCAAACTTCAAAACACTCCAGCAATAAAGTTACAGTTCCCCACTTCTCTTACTTTCTAGCTTTGTAAATTCATGTTCTGTCTTGTGTTCTGAGTGTAACTTTAAATTAAATTTGTAATTTATGAACAACTAAAGTACTGATTTTGATACTTACGTATTACAACCACCTTGGCCCAATTTAGGGATTTTTTACACATGCAATTAAATAATAATAATAATAATAATAATCTGAAAGTTTTCAGATTTTAAATTATGTTCAAAGGGGCATTTTTTAACGTTTTGTGTGTTACCTTTATTTGTTAAATATCATGTTCTTTGCACTTTAAACATAGAAATTCAGTTCAATAGCAATGTCGCAAAATAATTTGATCTTTAGAATTTCCAATACACTGTTCCACGCGCTGGAGATAAAAGGTCCCCCCCGGTAGAGTGTTGCCATTGCTCGCTTTGAAATCCTTGAGTTTGTTAATAAAAAAATTCGTTTTACAAAATATGAAATCAATAATAAAACAAATTCTAAATTTTAAATTTGATATTGCACATGCCCATATTCGTAGGAGGATTACGTCATTCAAAATTCGATGACACTATGTACAGTTGTTTTATCACAATGCGAGAAATATACATATATTTATGCAGATTTTTCATTACATAATTTCTTTAAATATAATGCAGAACTCTAACATTTGGTGGCAACAGTTTGAAAAGTCAAACGGACATTTACAGTGATTCAACAAAAAATCGCAAAACGAAAACAATAGTCCTTCAGAGACTTTGAGCTTAAAAAAAAAGTCAAAAGTCGTTAATTCAGACACCCATAATCCGGAATCCAGAACACATATAATCCGGACCTCAAAGCTAAAAACTTTCTGCGCATGCGCCATGTTGACACATGAGCATAAGCGTTTATGCGTGCGCGTAAAACCTTTACGACTGCACATATGCGTGTTTGCAAGCGCAGAATACGTTTTCGCGTGCATTAATGTATACCGGATGGTATAAGCTAAAATGATCTAATTATCTATTTCAGTTAATGTTGATGATTGCGTTGTTCCTTAATCTTCGAAGTGGATCCAGCTTATTATTTTCTGCAGACTGTAAGAGCAATTTTATAAAAGTAAATTTGAACTTTCGATTATGTCAAATAGAATTTCTGATGCTGGAGCTCTCAAAGGATCTACAAAAAGAAAGTATGTTTCAATGTCCATCAAACAAAAAGTGGACTTGCTGCAAAAAATGGATAAAGACATGAAGAAGGTGACAGAGAGGTTAGTGAAAACAAAAAAATTTCGATTGACAAGTTAGTCAGAATTCTCGGCACATCAATTACAGGGCTTGAACAGCGGAACTTTGTAGCTGAACAAGAAGTTATGTCTGTTTATAGAATTAAAGAGAAAGTATTATCACATAAAACGAAGCAACTTAAACAACTTACATTGAAAGAAATGTTTAATAAAGTAAACAAATAAATATTAAGCTTTTTTTTTTTTTTGTAAATTTTGATACCCTTTAGATCATAATTGTTCTTTATTTCATAAATTACAGTTTCATATTTTTAATTTTAGAATTTCTGCATGCCATCTTACGAGATTCAAACTGATGATCTATAATCCGGAATCTCCGAAGTCCCGACGAGTCCGGATTAACAACTTTTGACTGTATTAAATTATAAGCATTTTTTCTTGCATTTCATTTAAACTTATTTCCTCAAATTTCATTAGAGATATATGGTTAGAGTTTACTTTAGGGTACCCCTTGTATTATCGCAAAGTTGCCGTTTCATTTACCACCAAGTTGTTGTTTCATTTATGGTAACCTGAGTAGTTGAATGATAAGGAAACCCAATTATGACATAATTGGTTGCATGATTGCGGTGAATATGAATGATGGGAAAAGATCTGCAAGGGCTTGTGGTGTGTGTTGGTTAGGAAGTACATTGCTTGTTTCATTGTTTAGACGATAGAATGGCTGAATGTGGTAAGATTAATTTGAAATTTCTGTGCGACTTGGAACGAAAGAGGAAAAGTGCATTAATTGACTGGTTTGTAAATGAAGGTTTATTTAGTAGCCATTTTCCGGACAGTCTGGAGTATGAAAGATATTTTTTACTCTTATTTTTGTGAATTTCTGTGACGACGCTGATGTGTGGATTCTAGTTCAGATAATTTTTGGAAGATTTTGGATGCTGTTAAGGAATTTTGTGTGCCACAGAAGTAAGTGGATATTTGCTTTGTGTTGTTTTGCATAACAGGGTTTTCCTTTTTTATGTTATTTTATTGTTTGGTTTAAAATGTAGTTAATTGAGATTATGTATTTTTTCTTTGCCTCTGCTGTAGTATTGGGTGCTCCTTTGACTTTTTAAGTGAAAATATATCGATGTGTACATGGACAAACTCAAGGGAGTGCAAAAAGCCTAGTTTGTACAATTGTGTCTGATTTTTTTTTTTTTTTGTTTGAGTGAAAATAGGTCGATGTGTACATGGAAACCGAGTTTGCGAAATTCTTTGTTTTGCTATTTTGGCTTTGTGTAGCCAAAATAACAGGAATCGCACAAATTCGGTATCCATGTACCACCAAAATATCGCCAAGGGGTACCCTAAAATATACTTTTACCAAGATATATTTCTCATTCAATTAATCCAGTTCTCACTTCGCGACAAGGCAAAAATACATAAAAACTCAAAATATCTTCATTAAAAATTGAAAGATGTAGAAAAACATAAAACACTAAATAGAGTTCAAACAATTAAAGAAGAGGAACTACTCTTATACATGCCCTTAATTGGTAATAAATTTCTTGCCAAACAATTTTGGTGAAAAACTCTACAATGCCATATTACTATCTAAATTTTTTGTCTACATTTCGAACTTTAAGCCTAAAATGTCTGCAAAAACCACATTTTTAACACACAATTTAGCGCAAAAATCCAAAACAAAAACACACACACACAAAAAAAAAAAAAAAAAAAAAAAAAGAATGAAATAGCAAAAAACGTAAAGTTTCTAACTAAAAATATTTGACAAGAATCCATGTACACAGCATTCTGTGTTAACATAAAAAAAATCAGCGAATTGCACAATCTAGGTATTGCACCCAAATCGACAAAATAAACTAAAATAAATTGCAAACAATTCAAAAAAACAACAATAACGACAGAAATTCATAGCAAAAAAACAATGAACATAACATTTCACAAAATAAGAACAACAATAAAATAAAATGCACTTACCATCCTGAATGCTTCTTCAAAAAGCAGAAATATCAATTTCAAACATCAGCAAAACTCATCAATTTCCACCACTTTATCCTTTCCCCCCCTATCTTCTAAGACACAGAGCATACAAAGTCCAGCATACATTTGTGAATAAAATTTCGGCCATGCCTTTTAATACTAAATTTACCTTGCATGCAATTCAAAATACGCAACTGAAATTTTGCCACCATGTGTTTCATTGCAACATAAGCCATTTCAAAACGCCCACCAAACCAACCAACCAGCAAATAAAACCACTCCAGCAAAATCATGTTTCATTGTCAAAAGGGTTGCTATACAAACAACATCACGCCAAAAAGCCTTGCGTAACACACCAGACGTTCCGCAAACCAGTGCAGAACACATATCGCCATACACCTGAGTGCATATATAAGAGTAGTAACAAACAAATTTACAATTCAAATTAGTCTCTACATAAAAACAAGCAATTCAGCCAGCAGGCAAAAAGGCAGATTTTTCGGTGCACAAAACTGAAAGTTTCCTTTTGGTCCCACTCAGCAAAAAGGCACTGAAGGAGCAGAAAGACTTAGTTGACTATTCTGCTAAGTTTCAAATGCAAACAAATATGGCTGCTACCGTAAAAAAAATTAGGCTTAGCAGCACTTAAACTACTTTTAAATTGTTCATAATTCTACAACTATTGCATGTATATGAACTAGAGAAATAAAAACCTTAATTGGAAGATAAGAACAACATAATTCAATCCTTTTTAAAACAAAAAAAGACACAATTTACCAACACATAATAATAATAATAATAATAATAAAAACTGAGCTCACCGAGTCGAGTAACAGAGTGGGTCTATATGTGTATATTTTTGGTGCAGCCAATTGCAACCAAAAAGGGAGGTGCACAATTACATGTTAAAGCAGTCCTATATACAAAACTTCAACATTCTGAGGCTTCTCATTTTTCAGTTATGTGAGATACATACCTACGTACATATAGACGTCATGAAAAAATCTCTTCTGAATCCATTTTAAATCTTTTTTGCAATTCGTTTTGAGAAAAAGAGTCCTTTATTCTGTCCTTACATAGAGATGCCAAGCAAAAGCATTCTTAAATTGTTTTGATATCGGTCAAAATGCATATTTTGGTTGAAATATGATATCCGGAATTTTTCGTGATTACAATACTTCTTTTACTTTGTACAAGGAAGGAAGTAAAAAATAATGGCATGAGTCATCGTTCTAGTTAATCACATAAACTTACTTATTACATACATAAATATCATTATATTTTATACACTACTCAGGTATTTAATTCCAAAAAATTTATCAATAAAACTACTAACAACTTTTTTTTTGTCTCATTCTGATGGAAATTTAGCGGCGATCACTTTAATACCATACTCAAAATAGTTGTTTCCATTAGCGATTTTGCAGTAAAACATTGTATTCCTGCAGAAAATTTACTGCAATCTCTTCCATTCTGGTAAATTCAACAAGCACACATTTTGAAACTGAGTTTAAGGCAACAAAAGTATCATCACTTGTATATGAAAACCTTCAAATTTAGAACACAGCAAAAAGAATATGTACGAAAATGGTGAAGTTGCTCGACAAAAGTGTTATGAGTATGGTTGCCTGAAAAACTGTCTCTCTCGAAGACAAATTATTTTAAATGATTCTGTGAAGGAGAAGACTAATGCAGCCATAATATACCAAAATAATTCAAACTAAAAATCAACACTTTCAATGTAAGTCAGCATACAATTCAACCCTTTATGAAGCTCTAAGGTTTTCATTTTGTGGATATGCATCAATTGTACAGAAGATGCCAGAAAATTGTGAAAAGGAATCACAGAATTTCAGCATTTTATAGATTTATAGTAAAGAGACCCTGAAAGAATAATCTTCTCACTTAGAGGAAAAAGAAAACTGCTGACCAAATTCTGGTACATTTCAACTTTACAGTAAATTATAAGAGAAAAAGACAAAACAATTTTGTCGATGAGAAGTCGAAAATAACCCATGATTACTAAGGCTGTTCACACATTTTTAGATGACTTTCATTGTAATTACAGAATTATTTTACCTAAAATTTTTATGTTTTAAATGTTCTATTGGTAAAAGCATATTTTAGGGTACCCTTGGCGAAATTTCACGACTTCTGGCGATACATGGATACCGATTTTGTGCAATTCTTTGACTCGTTATTCTGGCTTGCGAAGCGGCGATTTTTGCCCCAAAAATCGCACAAAGAAAAAATAACAAGACAAAAAATTGCACAAACTCAGTATTCATGTACACATCGACTTATTTTCACTTAAAAAAAATCCCAGAATTGCACAAACTTGCATTGCGCACTCCCTTTACTTTGTCCATGTACACATCGATATATTTTCCCTTAAAAAGTCAAAGGAGCACCAAATTCTACAATATAGGCAAACAAAAAATACATAATCTCAATAAAATACATTTTAAACCCAAACAATAAAATAACATAAACAAGGAAAAACATGTTATACACTTAAGCACTACCAAAAGCAAATATTCATTTACCATGATTTGCGAGTTCGTTTCGTACCCTCAGAGCCACGTAAAAATCAAAATATCATTCATACTCAAATGACTTTTTTCAAACCAGGTACTCTTTCTGATCGAATGCTTCACATAGTGACCATCTGAAATTTTCTTCCTACGAACCCATTCAAATCCATCTAAACGGTTTTCACGTTCGACTAGATGCATATCCTTCCTACATAAAGGACACTTATAATGGCTACTAAGTAAACCTTCATTTATGCACGAGTCAATTAAAGCTCTTTTCTCCTTTCGCTCTAAATCGTACAGAAAATTCAAATTAATCTTACTACATTCAGCCATTCTACTGTCTAAAGAATCAAACCCACACACACCACAAAAACACTTACAAAACATCCCATGGTACAAAATTTCCCAGAATCATGCACCCGATTACGTCAGAATAGGTTTTCCATAACATTCAACTACTCAGGCTACCATAAATGAAACAACTTGGCGATAAATCAAACAACAACTTCGCCATACTACAAGGGGTACCTTAAAGTCTACTCTACCTGTTCTATTTATAACGCTTGCACTTCACTATCTTTATACACACTTTTTATCTTCACCATCTTTATCACGTCACTATCTCTATACACTGTAATTTCCAAAGACTGACTTTTATAACATTGGAAGAGGTATTTTATCCCACAGCTTTCCAAAGTCTAAGGCCGATGTTTGGACAATTCCCTTTTTAAAAGTCCAAAAATACATTGGCGATAGATTAGATTTAGTATGGATATGAGTAAAGGGTTATATTTAGGTTAATCTTTGGATTATGGTAACTTGGCGATTTTTTGGCGAAACTTCGGCCACCAACCCTGCTACAGTAACCTGCTAGTTTTTGTTTGGATGCCATTTTGTTTTCACGAAGTAAAGGCATGTTTTTTGTTTTACTCAACATTTTTTTCTAACAATCTGCTAGCCGAATTATGCTTATGCTAGAACTTTTATGGAACAAAAGTGCTTAATCATGATGAAGATTAAGTGCGAAATTGGGAGATAGTGCAGAATCGCAAACTGCTTGCCATGTTGCACATACACGGTATCCATGTACACGTCGACCTATTTTCACTTAAAAAAACATCCTAGAATTGCACAAAAACAGCATTGCGCACACTCTTGACTTTATCCATGTACACTGCTAAAGTCCTAGCTAGTAACCTTTATCGCCTTACCAAAATATCGCTAAACTACCTGTTACCATATTCCAAAGATTAGCCTATAAAGGATATGAGTAAAGGGCCTTGATATCCGTTTCTTGCTCCATTTTTTCCAGGAAATTAACAGTACATTTTGACATGTCGCTGCTTGATTTATTTGTCTTGGAGCAGTTCCACTGACTGATCGCACTGTGTATAAAGCAAAGGTATTTCATATTCGAAAATTGGGTGTAAAATTTGTTTTTGATAGTATGTGAAGTTGATCTTAATATTTTTTCTTCACTCTTTTGATTTGCCGTTATGTGAAAACACAGCAAAAATCATAAATCCTTTAGAAAAACTTTCTTTAGATTCCCTGAACCATGCTTTAAGATTTTGTTCCCTCTCTTTGATGATTATGAATGAATCTCTTTTTTATTGCAGTCATTAAGTACATCTAAGATTCATCTATTGTGACAACATTTTCCCATTTTTGTCCAAAGATTCAAATCAGCATTAATCACTTTGTTTACAGTCGACAGTTAAGCATTTTAATAATTTTGCAACTGTCCTTAGAGGATCATTTTTTCAACATTAAATATTTCACTTTTGCAATATTCGAAACATTCCATTTTTTTCCCTTGGATATATGTTTGGAACAATCTTTCCACTTGAAGCTAATATCTAACTCCCCCCCTTTGTTGTTGACAACATTACCTGTCATAACTTACCGAAAAACCATGGCTATCACAACATTTTCAAATACCCAGATATAAATAATTTCCGTTAGGAGGAACACAAACATAGCCTTCCATCCACTGTGTTTTTGCATGAAAACAAAACCGGGTAAAATCCTAGTATACGGTGCAGCCTGGGCGCGATTTTGAAAATTATCGCCAACACCAAAAATGATCCAAAGAACGTCACGATTTTGAAAATTATCGCTCACACCAAAAATGATCCAAAGAACGTCTATATACTATACACTAATACTATGTGTGTATATACATAATATATACTATATATAACTATATATATTCTTTGAATGATCCGTTTACTACTCATTGTACATGTCCCATTTTTACTGCTCATCATAAAGTCGCCAAAAGTAGCCAAATCCCGTGTGCACCGGATACTAGGATTAAACCCAAAACCGTGAAGTAACAGTTGAAAATTTATACTTTCAAAAATATAGTTGCAGTTAAAAAAAAAAATTCCAAGCAGAAGACTTTTTTTTACAGCAAAGTAAAATCGTATAAAATTTGTGCAAACAGCTTCTGTATTATGTGTACAGCTAATTTACAGAAACTCCCTTTATTCATCATGTTTAAAAGCAAAACCAGAGATATTTCTGAAAAGATACATTACTATATATAAATAAAGAAAGAATTGATTTACTAAAGCTATGATGATAGAATGGGTTCAGTTGGTGTGGTCTTGTTCAGTTTTACCAGTTCCTTGCCCTTCAGTTTTATGCAGGACATAAAATGTAAACATAGAGAAAATTAAGAGAGAAGAAACTGCATTTGGATATCTTGGATAATAAGACTCCAATTCTTCAATCCCTTTATGTGTGCAACAAGACATTCAATGACAAGTTGAGAAAAATGTACACAGATTGACTGTCTAGAAAGCATCAAATGCTCATGTCTGATGAAGCAGGCTAATCTATCTGAAGATGTGTATGGACTGATGATGTATGAAATAGCATAGTTACTCGTAATGCACTCCAATTCTTATTCATAATGCATTTAGAGAATATTTGATATTCAATATGCTTATGACACTATGAAAGCAGTTAGTTAAGGTTCTGCAGGATATATAACACAAGTTTATTTAATCATAAATTATTTACACATGTACAGTGCTTAAATAATTTACATGGGTACATATATTTCACAATTTTTTAACCGTACAAACCCTTTTATGAATAAAAAAAAAAAACATAAAAAGAATCTGAAAAATTTCTTTTGCGAGTCTTATATATTGATGTGTTAAAGCAAGCATCTTACCACCTCATTTGCTTTATTTTTATTTAAATTTAAATGAAAATTTATTTAAGATAATCACAACATAAGAAAAATGTGCAGTTATTTTAAAAAGCTGATATGAAAAGTTCTATCGCTTAAGTACTACTACACCAAAACGCAAAATTTTAGACTATCGAAATATATTTATTCATAAACTGATCAATCATTGTCAAAATTTCAAAAACATGAAAATATACATAAAACTTCTTTCCGCCTTGTTAGCCGAAAGAAGATTTAAATAATCTGGTTGACACACAGGAATAAAAATTGTCATATTTTAATAGCAAAATAATGACTATTACCTGAAGTATACTATTATTTGGAGTGATTTTAACAGTTTCTCGTCGCCCATTAGGGCACAAAACAATAAGAGAAAAAGTGCGAGACATATCTTCAATAAATCAACTGATTTACTAAATTAGCAAAACAGAAATCAAAACTACCGTTCGCTCCAGCAACACCAAAACACTACCTATTGAGCGGCGCACTTTCAACTATTTTGACCAATCCAAAGACAGTAGACAAATTGTTTTGCATTTATTAAGGCTTTCTGTCTGTAGCAGGGAAATCAACTTTTCTTTTTTTTCGGGGGGGGGAGGAAGAAAATATATAAACAAATATATAGTAACCATATTCATAAATATGCTATATACTTGTATAAAGACCATTATGTAAATAAATTGTATATAATTATTAATTAAAAAATATTTTTATAGAATTAAGAAAGTAAATTTATGCTGTGTGGCTTGCACATGGGAAACAACACAAACTCGTCGACTCTTTTTGTTTTAGGCTCACCAGCGGCCGAACGGTAAAGTCGCTGAATACTGGTAGTTCTGTCGGAGGTTCGATTCCCGCTAACGGGCTGGCTGCATGGGCGTTTTTGTGGTTTTTCCCATGCGTAACGTGTATACGAGCCAGTTCCCTTAGAAAGTCCTCCACGAAAGCATCCCTCCTCTTAGGCAGATAGCCCTAGTGTGCTTTGCCATAATTAAATACACCAACACCAACTTTTTGTTTTAGTACAATTTATGGGTAATTTTTAATTTATAATTCAATATATATATATATAATATATTTAATTATATATAATTCATATATGATGTCCTGATTGTAATAAAATTTCAAACTCCAATCAGTCTGGAATATAATTAAAACATACTTATTTACTTGGTGTTTTTATTTATTTATTTATTTTTAGGGAGAACAGGTGCACAAAATAATCAAAGAATAAAAAAATAGAAATAACAGAATCATATACAAAAATTATAAATTTGTGACATGCGTAATGATTCAGTTGGTGTAATGATTCTCTCATCGAAAGGAGGATTGCATAAGGTGATGTGTAGTTTCTTTCAATATAGCAGAAAAATACTGATAATCTCTTTCAGGTTTCAAGTCTTCGTAATTTAGTAGAATAACTACATGAGAGTTTTATTATTTTTCTCATTTTTAAATAAAGAACATGCTTCCTTAAAAAATTCTCAATAAAGAAAGCTTTTCTGTAAATCAGCTTGTCCGCTAGGTCCCGTGAGTTTCACTTAGAGCTCACTGGATTTGTTCCAGTGGAAACGAATAGTTTTGGGGTAACAGATTAGAAAATAAGGAAAGAGTTTTATAATCTGCCTAGCTCTTTTTTATTCAGCTCTTTAGCTTTTTTCTTTCTTAGTAAACGGACTTTTTCCATTACCGATAAGTGGATCAAAGAATTCGTCCAATCTCTTCATGATATGTATTTTAATAACTAAATATTTTAAGTCTGACCTCTGAATTAAAATTTTTTGCCAACCGAAAAATTTGTATATTTCTATTTCATTCACATGGTTTGAGAAAAATATTCGTAAATAATCTGTTTGTGACGTCATGTTTTTGCGTAATGGATAAGCCACCCTTCCTAACTTTTTTTTAATATTGTTGATGTCTGTTTTAGCGAAGTGATGTATACAGTCCATTTAAAATGTTAAGTGTTTCATTAAATGTTCGATCATTTAAATTTAATGCATGAAACAAAAACAAACAAACGTGATTATAAATTCATAAAATAGTTCTGGAAAGCGGAGGGTGTGAATCTTGCTGATATTTTATCAACCCCCTTGTAAGCTCATTGTATGGCAGAGTTGAAGAAAAAGATTTAACAGTTCTAGTATAGGATCAAATTCTAATTTAGTAATCTTCATGTTATTTCTGAGGCTCTTAAGTGATTCACACGAGGGTAATTAATTAGAATTGGTTGTATGGCGGAAGCTGCACAAACGCAATTGAATGGAAATACTGAAAATCAGACACCTGAAGCGAATACGGAGGTAAGTTATAAAAAGAAATTTTTAAGCATAATAAGTACAGATTTGATGAGCACTAATAGAAATATTTAGTTATACAATATTAATATTTACAAATAATGTCTCTCTTGTTGATTTTATAATTCTGCGATCTGTAGATGCAATAATTTTTTTTCGCTAATGTAAGCTAATTTTTTTCTGTGCGCTGTGTATTTTTCATATCCATGTGTGACAGTTAATCAGTTTCATTAAATGTCTACAAAAAAACAATAAGCTTTCTATGTCAAGGGCATTTATAAATCAATAAAACAAATTTTAGCCTTGACTAAATGCTTCTGCCCTCAATTTGGCATTCACCCGAATGTTATTTAGATAAAATATGAATCACCATTACATTTAAAATATTATCATTGCATTTTAAAATATAAATATTAGTTGGCATGTTATTGAATCATGATTTGATACTGTGCTGAAAATGTTGGTCTTAACTTTTATTTCACTTATTTATTATTGCTTAATTTATTTATTTGAGTTTTACCTTTGTAAATATTTATCTGTATTTTATCATTGCTCTGAAAATTTCAGTTGTTACTGAAAAAATAGTCCTAGTAATTGCTCTTTCAAGCAGTATGAATGAACAGTTTGTTTACAGCTTAGTTTTCATTGCTTTAGTTATACATTTGCTTTATTACAGCATGTAAAATAAATTTTTACATAATGAGTACCGTTCTTACAATAACATGCAGTATATTTCATGTGTAGTTAACTTGTTCTTTATTAGTTTTACAGTTTGTAAATAACTAGGTCAAACTTTTTTTATTATTTTTTTTTTAATTGACTGTAGCATAATTTTTAATGTGATGTAATGCTCTAAAATTGTACAGCAAAATACACTGCCCTACTCAAAGTTGATTATTTGTGGTTTATGATGATTTCATCTTCTGTGAAAGACATATATCTTAAGAAAGATGATATTCTTTATCAATATTTATTTATATTCTTGTAAATATATTATTGCTTTCAGAGGTATCTCAGGAAGATGATTACCATGAGAGGGTTGGCTGTACTTATTAATGTAATAAAATTATTTAAAACTGTTCTGTGCAGAGAACCTTTTTGTTTTAATTAATTAAAAAATGAAGTGTTTCTAATGTAATTCATAATATTAATTGCTGTATATAGTTCAAATTATGTGGCTATTTATAAATCCATATTATGAGAGAGAAAATATGCAATACCTTTTTTAAATAGTAGTTTTTAATTGTATTTTACAAATTGCTTATTTAAGCTTCTGCAGATATAGTTGTAGCACAAGTTGCATACACTCTAAACTTAATGATGCAACAGCCCTAGTGGGCCATGGCCTGCAGTGCCCTTTCTCTGCTTTCTTGACTTTTGGGCTCCAGAGTGAATCAGCATATGCCCTAGGCAAGTGGTCAGCTTCTCGCAGGACCTCCAGTGTTTAGCCCCCAAACGAACTTGGTACTCATTTTATCGACCCACTTAAGGATAAAAGGCTGAGTCAACCTTGCCCAGCCCAGGGATCGAACCCTGGACCTTTAGTGCAAAGCGCTATCCACTTCGCCACCTGGCGGTTCAAGTTGCATATACTGTATTTTTTTTAAACGCAATATTATTTTTAATAGACTTAGATATATGAATCATATATAATTTTGTGAGAATGGATTTGGGATGCAACATGTTTCTACTGAAATTTCAGTTTTATGGAGATCAGATATAGAATTGAAGGATGTTCGTGTTTAGATGAGTTTATTTGAAGAGGAAGAACATTAAAAAAAAATAATAATAATGGCAGTTTACAAATACAATTGTAGAGAGAACAAGCAAAAATTAAACCGAACAGCAAAACCTAAAAAAAAAAAAAAAAAAAAAAAAAGAGTCTACACTATAATCTATAAATCTATTTTGTGTCTCATTTTCCAGTATCTCTTCCAAACTGATCCAGCATTAAGTGCAGGGCAGCGACTCAGTTGTAAGGCATCCATTTCCTCGGGAAGATTGCACAATTTATAAATTGCAGATGGGATAGTGTTCATTCAAAGCAGATGTTTTAAAAGACAATCATGGCTAGTAACAAGACAAAAATAGCAACAGATTTTTTTTCCTGCACTGTAAACGAGTGTAAAAAATTTTGTTAATTGATATATGACTGTTCCTTTTGGTAACATTTTTCTTAAAAGCTTTTCAGTAGTAATTTTTATTACTCTTTTGGCAGTGTGAAAAAGGGATGTGGTTGTCAGTTATTTGGTGAATATTGGCCACTTTCATTGCCAGCAAAGCTGCCTTATCTTTTCCATGAATGCTGCAGTGTTACTGGTATCCATTGCAAGGCTACTACTTTGCTCTCTTGAGCTAAGTTATTTAGGAACTGCTGACATTTTAAAACATCAACAGATATTGGCGATTCAAAAGAAGAAATGGCTAGAACAGCAGGTTTAGAAGTAGAGAGTATGACAATCTTTGACAAAAGTTGACATTGGAGTTGGGATAAGGTTATGCGTATGGCTGTGATCTCAGCATCAAAAGCAGTTCTGTTCCTTCCAACAGGAATACAAAATGAAAAATGCTTGCAAAAGATGTCAGCACCTGCATTAATACTGTCAGCCAACACAGAGCCATCCATAAACACATGTAGCCACTCTCAGAATATAAAGCATTAATGGTTTCCAGAGGCCTAGATTTTAAAATTTGGTCATTTCTGTTTTGAAGACTTCATGTAACAGATTAATTCCAACTACGTATTTTTTTATATCAGTTGGACATTGTAATTTTGCAAAATTTTCAGCTTCCCATGTGAGGCTTAGCTGATCTCTAATAAAAAAGACTGCCTGAAGAAAACTATTTTGAGTTTTAAGTTTTTTCTATAGGTATAAGGTTACAGTACAAAATCTTTAATGCGGACTCATCGGGACATCGACGATTCCGGATTAGGGTTTTTTTTCTGGATTATAGATCATCAGTTTAAATCTGGTAAGATGGCATGCAGAAATTATAAAATTAAAAATATGAAATCGTAATTTATGAAATAAAGAGCAATTATAATCTAAAGGGTGTCAAAATTTACAAAAAAAAAAAAAAAAAAAAAAAAAAAAAGCTTAATATTTATTTGTTTATTTTATTACACATTTCTTTCAATGCAAGTTGTTTAAGTTGCTTCGTTTTTTGTGCTAATACTTTCTCTTTAATTCTATAAACAGACATAATTTCTTGTTCAATTACAAAGTTCCATTGTTTAAGTCCTGTAATTGCTGTGCCGAGAATACTGACTAACTTGTCAATCGAATTTTTTTTCGTTTTCACTAACCTCTCTGTCACCTTCTTCATGCCTTTATCCATTTTTTGCAGCAATTCCACTTTTCGTTTGATGGACATCGAAACATGCTTTTGCTTTGTAGACAGATCCTTTGGCAGCTCCAGAATCGGAAACTATTTTTGACATAATTGAAAGTTCAAGCTTAATTTTTATAAAATTGCTCTAACAGTCTGCAAAAAATAATAAGCCGGAGCCAATTAGAAGATTAAGGAACAATGCAATCTGCAACATTAACTGAAACAGATAATTGGATAATTTTAGCCTAGCGTATACCGTCCGTTATACATTAAACGTGCATGCGTAAACGTATCATGTGCATGCGTAAACACATATGTGCATGCGTAAGGGTATTATGCGCATGCACAGAAAGTTTGTAGCTTTGAGGTTCAGATTATAGATCATTCTGGATTATGGACGTCCGGATTAAAGACTTTGTACTGTACTCTATCTTTCACAATTGATTTAATGCACATATAGTGTGTAGCTAGTAAAAGTGCATCAACTAGGGTGGTTTTAATTGCACCAGTGATAATTCGGAGAGAGTGGTTATGAAATCTTTCTAGTGAATCAATCACTTGGTTAGATGCTGCCATGAGGGGCTTCGAGCAGTAAGTAATAAGAGGTAGAATATAGGAATATATGAGCTGTATGCCACACCAAGAGTGGTTCTAGAATCTCATTTAGATCCAGTGGATCACTTCCTTAAAATTAGCCTCTTAGTAGTGCATACTTTAATCATTTCAACATCAGTGCATACTAAATTCATTTCATAAGGCAGTTTTCGGTCGAAAATGACACCCAAGTATTGAAGCTGTTGGTTCTCTGTACCCTGATTAATCTTTAAGGCCTGATTTAAAATTAACTCTGATTCATCCTTTGTACAACATTTGCAAGTCTCGGTCTAGAAGACCAAATACAGTAAACTTTAAACTTTTTTTTTTTATTATTATTTTTATTTCAGCTATGAGACTGTTTATAGTTAAACAGAGGACAGCTGATAACAGCTCTCCATGGCAGTCCTTAAAATTTTATATCGTGCACTCTTCATAATGAACTGTACAAATTCGCTGGCTAAGAAAACTCTTGAACTGATGAAACCTGTTTGAGTGAACTGCAGTATTGGAAAGCTGTTAAGAGTAGAGTATCCCTGCAAGCTAAGTTGTAAGTAGATTTCAGGTCAATGAAAAGTGCAGAAAAAATCTTTCATTTGGTGCATCCTTCATTGTTTGAATAAGTAATGTAACGTACTGGCCAGTTGATCTGTATTGTCTGAAAACAGGCTGTATGTTGGCTATAAATTGAAAATTCTCGACATACCAGTTTATCCTTTCTTGAATAACCCTGCCTATGGTTTTACATAAAATATTTGAAAGTGAAATCTGTATGCTTTTATGTTACTGTGGTCCTCCCTTTTTTTTTGTGGATGGGGATTATCATCAATTTATACAATACTGAGGGGTACAGGCAGTATCTCACACAATATTGAAAAACTTCAGAATAATATGAGTTGTTTAGTGCCTAAATTCGTAAGAAATTCAGCATGAATTGCATTTTCACCTTGAAATGTATTTGATTTTAAATGGCTTAATGCCACAGAAAATTCATCCATGGGGATTGGAATACTAAATAAGGGAAGGGAATTTTGCGATTGTGAAGAATACTTACTTGTAAGAATACATACTTGATGAATGAATCTAATACTTGCTTTAACTAATTTTGTCTGCTTTCTTCAGAAATCAGATTTGTGTTTTCTGTTAAAGAAATGTTGCGTAAATGCATTTTCCCATCCTTTTTGAAGTTTATCTTAGAGATAAAGTTATCAAATGATTTTCTTTTCTCTGAGAGAACAGCCTTCTTAACCCACGGGAACGCGCGTGGGCATGTATTATACCCCACCTTACATAAAACATACCCTTACATAAAAGTGGAATATTCCTAACTTGTGAAACTAAAATTCTGTGCTGCATTCAGTAGCTGAGTTTCTAGTTGTGGTTGACTTTCAAAACCGCTTTTTCATTGCCTGTGTGTTTCAGAGAAAGATTTATCGGTATTTTGTTGGAACTGGGGTATAACACACCCCACACGCGCCTGTCCGCGTAAGTGTTTTTCTGACTGAATATTTAGTTCAGAAATTTATTTCTAGAGTGTAACAGTAAATATTTCTACTCTCAAGTGATTTTAAAGTACTTGAAATTTAATTCTAAAAAATTTCTAACCACATTATGGTAAAAAGAATGACTCCCTATGAATTGGAGATACAACGCATGTGAGATTTATTAGAAGTATTTGAAAGCGATGAATATTGCATTTCGGAAACTGAAGATGAAACTAGGAATATTTTCTACACTGTTTTTGGTTTCGCAAAAGATAAAACATTAATTCCTAATGTTCCTAAAAAAGGAAAAACTGTTCTTATGCTTTCAACATTATATAACGATCGTACTAAAGATGATACTATTGGAGAAAATAAAACATCAGGAATTATATTTTTTTATAATATGACTAAAGGAGCAGTGGATATGGGGAATGAAATGTCAGCCAATTATTCAATTGCCAGTATAACAAGGAGGTGGCCAATTGTGATTTTCTTTCCTGCACTGAATATTGCTGTAATAAATGCTTCAATTATATTGCATTCAACTGCTAATCCACCAACCAGAAACAGAAGTCTGTTTTTGAAGGACTTGGCATTACAATTAATGAAAAAAGAATTGAACAAAGATCAGAGATTAATACTTTACCAAGAAACTGACGTACTGCATGCAAAACAAAAGCAAAAGTTTCGACGAAGACTTAAAACAAATACATGAAATTTGAAACAATTAAGTATGAAAGATGTGATAAATTGCCCTCGTGCCAAGGACAGAAGAATGTGAATGCAATGTTTAAAATATGAAAACATTCTGTGCCAAGAACACATGAATGTATTTCGTTCAAAGTGTAAAGAAATAAAATAAGCATTGTGTATTAGAGATGCAATGAAACTTAGAGGCATGATGTTTTTTTTTTTTATTATTTTCATTTATCTTAATTTTAAGATTATTTTGGAAATTAATTTTTTGAAACCCAATTATTATTCACGTATTTATAATACACGAGAACAAGAAAAACAGCTTTAAAGCTAAATAAAACTAGCTTTATCGTATTTTAGATATTGGGGTATGTGATACCCCACGCGCCCACTCTAGTAACTTATCTTGGTGCGACTTCCGCCGGGTTAACTATGGATTCACTCTTTTAAGATAATTCTACTCAAATTAATCTTAGGAGATAATATAATCAATATTTCTTTAGTAAATAAATTATTATTAACTTACTTTGCAGCAATTGCGCAAGCAGTAGAATAACTCTATTTTGCACTAAGTGAATTTTAGATCATACAACATTATATATATATATACAATGTGTACTAACCATATATGAATTGATTTCGTACATATTGTGTATATATATACACACACACACATTATATCTTTATATGCATCATGTGTTTATATATAATATATACATATATATATATTATATATAAATATATAATATATATCTTTATATATTATATATAATATATATAATAATTTATTTCCTAAACAGTATTGATTAATTGATTATATTATCTCCTAAGTTTAATTAAAGTAGAATTATTTTAAAAGTGTGCATCCATACTGGTAAGTTATATTTTACAGGAGAGCTGATATTCGGTTTTCTGATGAAAGAGCTGATTTTTCAATTAAGGATGCATTAAATTTACTCATCGATATCATCAGTATTATAAGGCGTTATTGGAAGATTTTTGAAAATAACAATTTTTTTTAAGTAGTATAATGAAGAATACACTTCATTTGTAATTATTCTGGGCACACCAAAAATATTCTATCTTTCTATTAATCATTAACTGCATTTCTATTATTTCTCTTTTATATATTTTAAAATGCATCAGATTTTATCTGGGCACCGAAAATTTACAAATTACCAGCATTATTTCAAACTAAGAAACTAAGTTACAGTTATTTAGAAATTTTCGTGTCTTCAGTCAAACAAAATTCCTTAACATTCGTCCAAAAACTTCCTAAAATTATTTGAACTAGAATATGTATACTGGCGTCGCCACATAAATTCACAAAGAGTAAAAAATATCCTCTGTCGTACCACTAGCCTCCGACGTTTGACCATATGCATTTCCTTCCAACAAACAGTTCATTTACACACCAGTCAATTAATGCTCTTTTTCCCTTTTGTTCCAAATCACACAGAAACTTCAAATTAATCATACCACATTCAGCCTTTTAACGTCTAAACCACAAAACAGCTACATACTTCTTAACCAACACACACCACAAGCCTTTACAGAGCTTTTCCCATCATTTATATTCACCGCAATCATGCAACCAATTATGTCATAATTGTGTTTCCATATCATTCAACTACTCAGATTACCATAAATGAAACAACAACTTGGTGATAGATGAAATGGCAACTTTCTGATAATACTAGGGGCACCCTTACTCTAACCTACTCTAACCAAATCCAATGATAATTGAAATTTATATTTTGTGTGAAAAGAAATAAATTACACACCACTGAAGAGCTACTAGCACCCGTAGGTATACCTCATATTTGCTTGAAAAAATTATTATTAAATTGGAGATAATTGTTAAATAAGATACTTTAGGGAAAGTTTCTATTCTTGTCTTGAGACTATTGTAGGAACTAGTGTAAACAGATCAGGCAGTGTAAGAAGGCCTTCGGAATTATCCTCTAAAAGCAAAGTGGTGTAAAGATTTCAAAATTGTAACAGTTAGTATTATTATCAGTATTGAGAGTTTGTAAGACATCTATAATAGTTTTGTTATTATTAATAATCCAGTTGAAATAGTGGTCTTGAAAATTGAAATTATTAATAATTTCATGTATTGTTTAAGTTTTGTTTAGCAAAAAAGTAGTCAATTTCTTTTAAAAAATTTCTTGCAGCATTTGCAATGAATCTGAATTTCACTGGAGTTTTGTGAAATTTAGGGAGTGTGTAGAGATTTGCAAATTTATTAAAATAGTTTTTTGGGATAAATTTTAAGTCTTGTATGTAAAGCCCTGAACTTTTTTAGAAAGATTTTATCATTGGTATTGATATGCTGATAAGTGTTGGTACTGTGGCGTTCTTGCGTAATTAAATCATAGTAGAATTTTTTACTGCTAATGCTGAAGTTATTGCTAGCTTTGTCTATTTTAGTGATAATGAATTGATCTCTCAGTTGTTGAATTTTAACTTCTATAGCCTTTTTAACCCTCTGGGTGGCCAGGGTTTTCGCTAAGAAAGCACAAATTTCCCAAAACTACTATGAGAACAAATTACAGTCAAAAGTCGTTAATCCGGACTCGTCGGGACTTCGGCGATTCCGAATTATCGATTTTTCCGGATTATAGATCATCAGTTTAAATCGCGTAAGATGGCATGCAGAAATTCTAAAATTAAAAATATGAAACCGTAATTTATGAAATAAAGAACAATTATGATCTAAAGGGTATCAAAATTTACAAAAAAAAGCTTAATATTTATTTGTTTACTTTATTAAACATTTCTTTCAATGTAAGTTGTTTAAGTTGCTTCATTTTATGTGATAATACTTTCTCTTTAATTCTATAAACAGACATAATTTTTTGTTCAGTTATAAAGTTCCGCTGTTCAAGTCCCGTTATATTCTGTGCCGAGAATACCGACTAACTTGTCAGTCGAAATGTTTTTGTTTTCACTAACCTTTCTGTCACATTCTTCACGTCTTTATCCTTTTTTTGCAGCAATTCCACTTTTTGTTTGATGGACATCGAAACATACTTTCGTTTTGTACGATCCTTTGGGAGCTCCAGATTCGGAAATTCTATTTGACATAATCGAAACTTCAAGTTTACTTTTATAGTATTGCTCTTACAGTCTGCAAAAAATAATAAGCGGGATCCAATTCGAAGATTAAGGAACAACGCAATCATCAACATTAACTGAAATAGATAATTTTAGCTTATACCGTTCGTTATACATAAAACGCGCACACGAAAATGTATTCTGCGCTTGCGCACACGCAAATGCGCAGTCGTAAGAGGTCTTACGCGCACACGTAAACGCCTATGCGCATGTGTCAACGCGGTGCATGCGCAGAAAGTTTTTAGCTTTGAGGTCCGGATTATAGATCATTCCGGATTATGGGTGTCCGAATTAACGACTTTTGACTGTACTTTTTTGATTTTAGTGCAAAAACTCTTCTAGTATTTCATACCTGGATTTGTTTTCTTTTGATATATTGCCTTAATTTCATTGACATATTTTAATAGGCGCGTATATATACGTTCTTACAGATATCAAAATTAATTTTTTAGGCCGTATATATACAGCCTTGCCGCTTAGAAGGTTAATGTGAATTTGTGTATTGGGCAAGCTGTTGATTTTTTAGACAAAATCTTTTAATAAAGCTTCTTTCCATTCCAGTAAAAATAGTTATCGGTAAGTTAGTATGGAAACTAGCATATACAATGAAAGTATTTAAATCATTTCTGTATGGTATATTTTTTCCTGATATGGAAGGTAGGACGAAATTTAGTTCCAGGCTGCATCAGGTCTCTTAATTCTTGATCCTGAACTGTTTGTAAATCTCCTGTGATGATGTGTTGGCGAAAAAGATCCACAAAATTTTTGTATTCTGGTAGTTTGCACTCTCAGCTGTTTTGAGCTATAATTTCTTGGTGGGTGATGATCATATTTCCAAGTGTTTTAATGCATTTATAACAAAGGGTGACTTTGAAGTGCTTACCTGGCAAAAGATTTTTAGACTTGTTAAAAATCTGATTAATTTTGATGCTATCATAGAATAGGTGCTTGAAATGAATAGTACAAAAAAATCTTCTTGTGAAAAAAAACTACTTTTTTTTTTTTCAATTTATAATTGGAAAAGTTGAGTACTAGAGCTTTCATAATCTAGTATTGCGTATAATTGCCCTTAGCAACAAGGTCGTGGAGTCGGAATCGGAGTTAGGCAGAAGTTTGGGGAAAAGGAGTTGGAAAACGCGTTGACTCCGACTCCAGTTTATGTTGGACAGTTTCAATCTGAAACGAAATTAAGGTGAATTTAAAAAACATTTAAAAAACATTTAATGACAAACTGAGTTATTATTTGTATTTATGGTAGATATGCATTGATAAATAGTTTTTTTTTTTTCTATTTTATTTACATATTAATAAATAAATATAAGGGAGGAGAATGGTGTAACTTAACTAGTCATTTATTAATTTTTAAGAAATATTAAATAAAAGTAATTATGATACAAAAACCTTAGATTGGTGCAAGCTTCATATAAAATTCAAAAAATCTACTAATCTAGATCTTCCGTCTTTAACTCAAGATTTTGGGTTTGTCCTTTTAATTCGGTATTTTGTGTAGCATGTTTCGTTTCTCTATAAATTTACTGAAATATATGCCAAGAAGAGAAAAATCTCATAAAAATGTTATCATCCACCTCGGTACCCTAGATGCTATCTTGTATTTCCCGCTCCCCAATCATGGGCAGTAAAGACCCAGAATTTTTTTTTTTTTTTTTTTTTTTTTTTTTTACAGGGTGTCACAAACTGCACTTATCCAGGTATAAATGCATTTAGAATAAGATGTTAAACTAAACCCCGAACTCATCAATAAAGAGAAGGTGAGACCAACGGTGTTGACTCCAGTTCTAATACTCTTTGCATCAATTAAAATGGTCCTTCTTATGTAGTGAAGATTGAAATATATACCTTTGGCTGTCTGGCATAAAGGGCTTTTTCATTAACCTTTCTGTGTACAATTTGCCATGATGAATAGTTTCAGTGGTGGTTGCAAGCTCTGAATTTAATGGCTGAGCATTGGGCTTTCTATTAAGAAGGGCAGTTATAGCTGTTATTAATTTATGACCTTGTCCTAGTGTCCTTACAACAGTTCCAGAGCTTGAAAACTGCATAGCGTAAAGACTCTCTTCAAGTATTCGCACATCTCACAGCTTCCACAATTGTTTGTTCTGCTTCTAAGTGGCTGATGATTCGCCACTGCATAAATTCTTCCAAATGATTCTTTGGAGCCATAACAAACCATTTTGAGACCGTACATGGGAAAATCAAATGCTGTATTTCCGAAATTCGCTCAGATATTCACTTTATGCGAAGTGCTCAATTCACCATCAAATATTGATTTCGATTTGAATATCAGAAACTGTTTAATCACATTTGATTGGATAATTCTGATCAAGCTTGTATTTGATACAATCCTTTAAAAAGTAAATTACATCAATTGGATATTTCATGGAATATCATTATTTTTGGTATGTGAAAGTTAAATTTGGACATGAGTGTATAATTTCTTTTTACAGATATTGTAGTACATATAAAACTATGTACAATGTAGATGGCATGTTTTGGCATTTCATCAATATAAAAAGTCGGAAAGTTTTTAAAATTTTTATCATCTTCACATCTCGGTCACATCATTAAAGTATTGCAAACATTGGAAAAAGATATGAAATGTGAATTATAAAATACATATTTTGTACCTTTTTTTTTTCAAAGTTTAACTCATTCTCTCCTTTTATACCTTTTAAAAAATTGGATGTGTAACATTTTAGATTATCAAATAGATTTTGTAGATTAACAGTACATTAAAAGTTTAAGATTTAATTTTGTTGTTTTTGTTTTTTTGTCTTGTGTTTATATGGTTAATTTACAGTTTCTTGCAATTTCAAATTTTTTTTTGTACAATTTTTAATTTGTGCTCTCTTTATTTCATTAAGCTGATACTGTTTTTTGGTAGACCTTTGAAAGTGATGTATTTATTTTATTATTTATCATCCTATTCTGTGCATATATTATATAATGAAAAATATCCTGGTCTGTGTAATTTCTTTTCTTTCAAAGAAATGAAAAATAAATAATACATGTATCTTTATTTGCTGTATTATGATTGCTTAGTTAGGAAGATTGCCTGCCATATTTTGAAATATAACAGTAGCACTTCCTATCATTTTCTCAGTATTTATAAGTTTATTTCACAGATGTGAGTTAGCTTGCAAGTGTTATACCATTTCATCCTTAAAAGTATTCTGCATGATTGAGATATGGGTTTTAAATAATGTCCACTTCTTAACTTTTAAGCCAGTAGTTCTCATTCTGTTTGTTCCATTCACCCCTTTCACCCTTTCTAGAAAATTATCCCACCTTTCCAAAATTTGAAAAATACATGTGCATTAATTAAAATTTATACAGGGTGTTTCATAGGTCATGGGACAAACTTGGAGGGGTGGTGGAGCATACTAAAACATGCAATTTTTTATAGGAATGTAAGATCTAAAGTGACGGGTTAATACAGGAGCGCAAACAAACGACATGAGAGGAAAATGTGTTTATGTACAAAATCAAAGCCAAGTGCTTCTTTTTAGTAATACAGTATTCACAATAAATGTTCAAAATTGCGACCACCAGCAGTAATACATGCTTGGTAACGTCGCAGAAGGGATTGACGAACATTTTGAAAAATGACAGGCATTTTGCACATGCTTGCAGCCGCAATGGATAGTTGTGCAACGAGGTCCTCCAGTGAGTCAACGGGAGTCTCGTAAATGATGCTCAGATGTCTCCATAAAAAAAATCCAAGCTGGATAAATCTGGCGAACGGGGTGACCATCGAAACGGGTCCACCACGGCCAATCCATCAGCCTGGAAATGTCCCATCCAAGTAATTGTGGACCCACACGTGGTTATGGGCTGGTGCACCATTATGCTGGAACCACATGCGATCACGAACAACAGCTGGAACATCCTGCAGTAATTCCGGTAGCACCTTTTGCAGAAAAATATGATAACATAAGCCATTTGTACGTGCAGGTAAGAGGTATGGGCCTATGAGGTAGTCGTTAACAATATCCGCTCACACTTTCACGGAGAAGCGGGTTTACGATGCATGTGGATGTGTGCCGTGTGGATAATGAGTTGCCCACATGTGCATGTTGTGGCTGTTGAAGATGCCATCTTGTGAGAAAGTTGCCTCGTCCGTGAATAGCACATCCGATGGGAAATCCGCCTGTGCTGCACACTGCTGCAAAAATCTATGTCAGAAATGAACTCAAAGAGGGTAATCTGTCTCTTGCAATGCTTAGCAAATGGTATGGGTGCAAACTATTTTCATGCAATACTCTCCAAACGGTGGAATGACTCAGCTGCAGACGATGTGCAATAACTCTTGTACTTGTCTGAGGTTATTCGTGCATAATCTTCAAGATGGATTCTTTAATGTGAGGTTTTCGTGCACTACTTCTTCCACTCCTAGTGTCAGAGGTGGCTTCAAATGACCCTTTTTCACACAGAGACCGATGCAACCTCTCGAACATTGTGTGCTTTGCCATATGCCTGTTCAGAAACCGTTCCTGGTACAACCGTAGCGCTGCTCTGCTGTTTCCATTAGCAGCACCATACATGATATGCATGTCAGCTTTTTTCCTGTGCGTAAACTCGTCCATCATGCTCGATATCAGAGTTGCGAATGATCCTCTGCTGCATCGGATCGTGGTTTGTCTGGCTCACTAGCACCCTCTACCGCTGCATTGCCAGCCAATCACAGCTGTAGTTCTTATTACTGTTAGTGTTCCCTTTTTTGAACATTTATTGTGAATACTGTATTGCTGCAAAGAAGCACTTTGCGTTGATTTTGTACATGAACACATTTTCCTTTTTGTACATAAACACATGATTTTGTACATAAACACGTTTTTTTTTCCGTTTCTGCCTTAACCTGTCACTTTAGAGCCAACATTCCTATACAAAAATGCATGTTTTAGTATGCTCCACCACCCCTTCAAGTTTGTCCCATGATCTATGAAACACCCTGTACAGTCAAAAGTCGTTAATCCGGACTCGTCGGGACTTCGGCGATTCCGGATTATCGATTTTTCCGGATTATAGATCATCAATTTAAATCTGGTAAGATAACATGCAGAAATTACAAAATTAAAAATATGAAACCGTAATTTATGAAATAAAGAACAATTATGATCTAAAGGGTATCAAAATTTACAAAAAGAAAAAGCTTAATATTTATTTGTTTACTTTATTAAACATTTCCTTCAATGTAAGTTGCTTCGTTTCATGTGATAATACTTTCTCTTTAATTCTATTAAACAGACATAATTTCTTGTTTAGTTACAAAGTTCCGCTGTTAAAGTCCTATAATTGCTGTGTTGAGAATACCGAATTTGTCAATCGAAATGTTTTCGTTTTCAATAACCTCTGGGTCACTTTCTTCACTATCGGAAGCGAATTATAATGACGAGGAACTTGATTTAAATCATAAATCAAAGACGGAGTAGATCGAGATGAAATACTACACTTAGTACGGAATTATAAATCAAATAAAATAAAAACATCTGCCCTGAAGATAAGAATAGTGCTGACAGATCAACTTCCAATCCGCGGTGTGAAATTGATAAACAGATTTCGGATTTCAAAACATACTTTCGCTTTGTAGATACAAATTACATATTAGTAAATATATATCGGAAATTCTATTTGACATAATCTTTCTAATCTGTCATAATCTAATAATGACGTTTCTGCCCCCCCCCTCTGCCGCAGAGCAGCGTGAAATTGATAAACAGATTTTGGATTTCAAAACATACTTTCGCTTTGTAGTAAATATATATCGGAAATTCTATTTGACATAATCGAAAGTTCAAGCTTACTTTTATAAAATTGCTCTAACATTCTGCAAAAAATAATAAGCCGGATCCAATTCGAAGATTAAGGAACAACGCAATCTGCAACGTTAACTGAATTAGATAATTTTAGCTTGGCGTATAACTCCGTTACACATTAAACACGCATGCGTACAAACATATTCGCAGCCGTAAGGGTCTTACGCGCTCTCGTAAACGCCTGTGCGCATGCGTGAACGCGACGCATGCGCAGAAAGTTTGTAGCTTTGAGGTCCGGATTATAGATCATTCCGGACTATGGGTGTCCGAATTAACGACTTTTGACTGTATTATGTTTTAATGTATACTCTAAATTAAACGACAAAAAGTATAGAAAATGTTGATAAGTACCAAAACTTTAATTTTTTTTTTAAATTATGCAAACACTAGAACTAAATGCTTAACAGCTGAATAAAAAGCTGATAACATCCCTCCCTTGAATTATGAAATTCTTTCCAGGTTGAGACCTGTGTTTTACGCCCTACATGGTCATGTCACAAGGAAGCAAATCTTTAGTAAATTGTTGCCATAAGTATTGATAACTTAGATTTATTTAAAATATCCAGATTACCACTCTGAAATTTCAAAGCTATGAGAAACAGCTCCATTTCATAAAAGTTTTGTCACTGAAATTTACATTTGATACTATACTGTTAGCTAGCTAGGGAATATTTTTATATCATAATCCATTTATTAGATTCCTTAATTGTGTTTCATATTTTATTACTGTGTAATATAGGTCTTAATTACTCAAAGATATATTGATGTTGATTTTTACGTCGTACTGCAACTTATATGCATCACACTGATATGTGGTATATATCACTGCTTGGCTACAAGAATTTATTTTTGGAAGGAATTCTCATCAAATTTTATACTGCACTTGGAAACATCTTATAAACAATGTATGAAAAGTTATTTCTTTTGATACTGTCAGATACTACTTGACTATTATCTTCAGTAGCTTCTGTTTAAGCAGATTCAGGTAACTAGTGTATGGTCACATTTTAGCAATTTCTCAACATTCCTACTTCATTTATGTGAAATAGGATGGGTAAGCAGTAAAGTTACTGAATGATGGTAGCTCAAACTGAGTTCAAAACCCAGAAAACAGGCCGACCAACAATTAACCTAGCCTTATATGAAATTTGACAGATGTATTATAAGCGGAATTTGATGAATATATATTGAACTGTAAGATGTTAAGATAAAAAAATTCTTCAATTAACTTTGCAATAGTCATGTGAAGGTCGTGAAACTTTTAATTCATATTCATTTGTAATTGTGTGCTTTGATTTATTTATAAGTCATTTTTAGTAATGTTTCCTAGGAATAGTATTTTGTGCCATTTGTGCATGAATGTTTTAATTGGAATTATATAATATTTGTGTCATTTATTCTACTGAAGAATTAGTGAAAAGAGAAAAAAAAGGTATGGAGAAGAGTAGAAAAATTTCCATAACTTCATGTTTAAAATTTCAAAAATAATTGAGATATTTATCTTGGAATTCATATTTGCAGTCAAATATTCATATCTTCATTATTTTTGAAATTTTATGCATCAAATTATGCAAATTTTCTACTCTTCTTTTCATAATAAAATACATTAAATAAATTTTTCTTTTTTCTTCTATTGGTACAACAGCCAAGGGTCAGTCTGGTCCTACCTTGGAAACCTCTTCAAATTTGCTTTACATTTAGCCAGAGATGGTAATGTGGTTATTGATATAGTTCAACCATTGAAGCATGACTTTTCTTTGACTTGTTTTTTGCTGGTTTATAGTTAATTTTTTTAATTTATAGGAAGCAGTATTCATTCAGCAAATAGGATTAGAATATTTCCTACTATTTAATGTATCTAGCAGTGTCACTTTCTTTATATAATTTGTATTGAGCATGATATTAAAGAATTATGAACAAGAAACAGAGTACTAAAATTTACTTATTTTTGGAAGCTGTTAAAAAACTCTTCAATAAACATGCCTTTTTTTTTTTTTTTTTTTTGGCTGCATTGCAGTAATTTGTTTCAAGGCTAGACTTAAACTAGACACTTCATTCATTTTAACATTTGTCATTTAAAAAAGTAATAATTTGTCTCAGATCTTGAATAAAAGCTGTCATTTCTAAAAATAATAGTTTTTTTTTGGGGGGGCATAATATTCAATATTGTAATATATTAGTAAATATGTAATTGTTTTAGTGGAAGTACATTAGTACTAATTATCCTTAATGAAATTTGGTATATGAATAAAAGGTGTTCTATAGTTACCTTTTCTAATAAATTCATCTAAAATATTCTCTATAAGAGGATAGGTTTAAGAATGACCAACTGTGCTTGAATGGAAATCTCGCTTTTTTATTCTTTTGTACTTGATAGAAGTTTTATGACATATGTTAAAGACATAATAATAATAAAATTAAAGTCTTATGGATATTAATACAGTTAAGTGACTATACAAAATAATTCACACAAGTTTGTCTTCATTTTGCTGCCTATTAGTATAAAATAGTTAATAGGTAACTTTATTTAATATTTCTGTGTTGCTAAAAACATAATATTTCTTTTAATCCTTTATCTCAATACATGCCCCTAAGAAAAGAAAACACTACTGTGCAGAATTTCTTTTTTTACTTGCTCTTATTCATTCGATGCTGTAGGTGTGTAGTTGTGAAGGTCAGGGAAACCATTCAAGTTTTATCCGGTTTGTAGATTGTCTGCCTGTCTTTTCCACCAGTTCTCTAAAGTTCCATTGATCTGTTAAAGTTCTGTTTGATATTTATTAGTGATATTTATGATCAAACATAATACAGTGCTAAATTAGTTGTAGATATATTCTTTGACTACATTTATAGATTTCTCCAGAATTTTACTAACCAGAATTTTTCTTTTTTCATGGTTTATTAAATTTATGTAGCATGTGAATACTATTACTTGATATCATTCTTATTCTGGTGATATTTATTCAAAACTATTATAATTTTGGAAATATACGACTATTTTAACTTTTTATTTAACTAACTTAACCAGTTTTGTCAATACTATTGGCACTGTAATGTTTTGCAGTAGATATAATTTTTAAGGATTAATTTTTTTTATCCTTTGCTCTATTTTAATATACTCTCTGTAAGTCTGTGAAAGTATTACTAGATAGTGTATGTATTCATCTAAAACTGGCTAATTTTTATTAGGATGAAGCAGCCCCCAGATCTCTTAGACTTAAAATTATTGCTGGCCATGATCTAGCAAAAAAGGATATTTTTGGTGCCAGGTAAGAAGTTTATTTCTGTATTCTTGCATATAATATGTTTTTTAACATAAAGTGAAGTATCAGGTTTAGTTTGTTATAAAGTAGTATTCAGTGCTGTCCTTATAATAATTATTAAGAAAGGTAGTTTATTTTTCAAATTAAATGCATCATTATAATTACTTCCTATAATGATTTTTTTTTAAATACTGTATCAGTATTACTGTTTTAATGTCAACAATAAAAAGTATGCATAAATGTTTCTGCTTTATTTTAATATTTTACCATTTATTTTTTTCATGTTTATGAATGTATTAGAGTAATTATGCAGTTAATTTTTAGCATTTATGCATTTGTTTGTTTTATTAGATACACATTATAAGCAAGTTTTGAGTTTCACTTTTTTAAAAGAGTTCATTCCATTAATATTTATTAGTAATGAGAGATAGTATAACTTTTTTAATATACTATGTATTACCAATTACTAATTTGTAATGGAAACTAGAAGTTATGTGACTTTTTGCAAAATGTTTTTAATAATTTGAAAATAAATTTTTTTGATAAAAATATTAAAATGATTGAAGAATAATAATGCAAGAATGTGACATGTGTATTGAGCTTTATCATTACTTTATTAAAAAAAATTTAAGATTACAATACAAAGAAATTTTTTGATTTAATGTAAAAGCAAAAGAAGCTTATTTTATATATTATATACAGTGTTTTCTTATTGTTTAGTGATCCATATGTGTCTATAGAAGTATTTAATGGAAAAAATGGAAAAACTACATACACTACTAGAACTAAAAAGAGGGTATGTGTTTTAACATTTTGTTTTAAAATTGATGTCATTAAATTATAAAGCAATTGACTTCTAACTTGCTATTGCTCTTATTATTAATCATCTTTCTGTAGGGATAAAAAGAAATATGCATTAAAAAGTACATAAGTACATAAATGCACTAAGTGCATATTTTCTCATACTTTTACTATTGCATTCTTGTCAAACAACATATAAAAGCATAAGAAACATGGAAAAGTGTACTTATAGAAATAATTTCATCAATTGAGGAAGATTGTGATGTCCACAGCAACAAAATTTCTTGTGATAGCAGTGATATTCCAGTTGCTTGCAAGCGTATGCACTATTTATTCCTCAATAGGCTCAACTTCTAAGTCTTCGTGCAGTCTTTGGTTTAGAAAAATATAGTGTGTATTAGTGATGATTCTCAAATACCAGTTTTGCAGTCTTTGAAGTCTAAGATTATCCTTTTTTAGTTTCCATTGTCCAAACAGGAGGGGCATAGCTTAGGATGGTGCAAATAATAAGAGCAGTTTCTTTTTTTGTAGATCCATCTTTGAGTATTTCCTGGCAATCAATCGGGAGTTTTTTTTCATTTCAAATGCAAATTTACTTCAGTGCAGTTTTATTAAACATACCATATTTTGTTGAAATAATAAAATAAGCTTAAAAAGAATACCCTCGGATTTTAAATATTTTGTGGAATTTTTAACTTAGAACCAATTTTTGTTTCTTCCATTTATACTATGTCTTTTTTCTTTTTCCTGTGTGTTTTCTTTTGGAATATACGAGGTTTGGAACTTTAAAAGTGGCAACTATTTATTTACAAGGAATACAAAAGTGATTCATGTCACCATGTTTTGCAGTCCTTAAATATAGTCGCCAGCATTGTGTACAACCCATTTCCAATGATGTGGAAGTCGCAGAATACCTCTAGCAGCACCTGTTTTGTTGATAGTTTCAATGGACTGGTCTACTACCGCAAGAATCTCAGGAACAGTTTGGAAGCGAGTGCCACGAAGTGGTTCCTTCATCTTAGGAATTAAGTCATAGTCACAAGGGCTTAGATCTGGGGAGTATGGTGGATGATAAAGCACTTCCCAGCCCCATCGCTTGAACAAATCAGTCACAGCTTGCGCTGCATGCGGCCGAGCATTGTCATGCAAAATGAGAGGAACGTTCTGCAGAAAGTGTCGCCTTTTTTTCTCAAAGTTGGTTGGAGTTTGTGCTCCAAAAATAAGCAGTAATACTGCGCAGTGACGGACTGCTGTGGGGGAACAGTATGCGTTAGGATGACACCATCACAGTTGTACACGAGAATCACCATAGCTTTCACATTGCTGGGGTTCTGACGAAATTTCGAACGTCGTGGTGACCCATGATGACGCCATTTGTTTAACTGGCGTTTCAGTTCTGGCTGGTACGATCGGGCCCAAATCTCATCCACCGTAATGATATGGTGTAAAAAAGCATCTCCTTCGCACTCATAGCACTCCAGGTGGGTTCGGGCAGCATCGTATTGCAGCCATTTCATCATTTCCGTCAATTGATGTGGAACCCATCGTGGAGCAATTTTTCTCATGGACTGGCGTTCCTCCAGAATGTGCAGCACAGTCGTATGCGCTAATCCTGTTTGTCCGGCCAGCTGACGAATCGTTTGGCGGCGATCACTGTCCATTAGTGCGGCAACAGCTTGCACGTCTGCATCGCTGACACTCGGACGACCTGGCCGCAGCATGTCTGCCACGTTTTGCTGTCCTTCATTGAATGCTTTCACCCATCTTGATATGGTTCTGTAAGGCAATGCAGATTCCCCGCAAGCCTCTTGAAGCTCTTTATGACACTGTCGTGCTGTACGACCTTTGGCACATTCAATTTTTATCCAACATCGTTGTTCTTGTTTTGAAAACATCCTGACAACATTTACTTTAGACCGCGAGCTAATACGAGGATCCGTTCTTCGCGTCACTCTGTTTGTGCGTGAGGTAGGCAGGACGAGTCTTTTTGCTGAGAGGTAAGGTAGGTATGTAGTTCATGTGTGGTATACGCGATATTCTTTGGTTTTATTGCGTAGCATTTTTTCAGCTGTGTTGCCACTATTAAAGTTCCAAACCTTGTATCTATACTGTAAAAACATAATTGGGTGTACAAACAAGTTGACATACTTAAAGTTCCAGAAATACATTGATGATTTAGAGAAATCTACTGTGGAATTAGAATTTTATGAACTAATATTTGCAATGAGCTAAACATAATCATTGTTTTGAACATTTAACAAAAATCAGAAAACATTTTTTTAGTAAATAAAAAAAAGAGCAAAACACAGAGTAAAAATGTATCAAAATTTATTTATGTTATAACTGAGTGTAAATTAATATAATTATTTTCATAGACATTATAGTAATTATAAATAATTATAATTATAAAATTATTTTTAGAGGAACCATTAAGTTTTCTTGAAGAATAAAGATAGCAAAATCAGCTTACCTTTTGTTCACTCATTAGCAGCAGCTGAGTCTCCGAAACTATTGATGATTATTATATGAGGGATTTATCCATAAATAATACGATGCAGATTTAAACACTAATAACATATTTATTGAACTGCAACTAAAATAATATAAGCGGTAAATACAATAATGTTAACACAATTAATGTTTACACATACAGAAGCTTAAGTAATAACTAAAGAACAAGAGGATCGTGGGATATATTAATATCACGTGATTAACATAGTTTACGTGTTTGACGCCCGTGTGTCTTGGCATTTTTACGGTTGCCAGAAGTAAGTTAGAAAAAACATTTTATTTATTTATTCTCAAATGCTTGATTACTTTACAACAATCTCCCGTTTAATCATGCGTTTGGGAAATATTGGAAATCAAATTTAGCTCATTTTTTAATTTCAGAAATTTTGGTTTAGGCAATGGCTTAGTAAAAATATCTGCAATCATAAAATTTGTATTGCAGTAAGTTATCTCGATTATTTTATTTTCTTCCATTTCCCTTAAAAAGAAATAGTTAACATTAATATGCTTTAACCTAGTATTCATTTCCCCCTGTTTTATAAGAGCTATTGTGGACTTATTATCCTCAAATATCTTAATGGGTAGTTTTTGAGTTATTCCAAAATCTTTAAGATCTAATATCCATTTGAGCTCTTGAGCAGCAGTGGCTGCAGAAATAAGCTCGGATTCGGTAGATGATAGGGAAACACAATTTTGTCTCTTTGTGGACCAAAATATTGGACTATTTCCTAAGAAAAATAAATTTCCACCTGTTGATCTTCGGGTGGTTAAATCAGATGCATAGTCAGCATCCGTATAAGAGGAAAGTGTTGGTGTGCTATCAGAGTCAATTTTTAGGCAAATGTCCTTCACACAGTTGAGGTATTCAATCACCCTTAAAACTGCTTTCCAGTCCTTCTCATTTGGAGATTCATTTTTTCTGCTTAATAGATTCACTGCGAGAGTAATGTCTGGTCTGCTTACAGTGGCTATGTATAATAAGGCTCCAATGGCTTGCCTGTACTTCGTATTGTCCACTGGTGGAGAGATGTCTTCTTCCTTTGGATAAGAAGTATCCATTGGTGTGTAAGATGGTTTGTGGATATCTGGACAAAATATCTTCTTCAATTTTTCTATTTTTGATTTTTGACTCAAAAGAAACTTGTTTTCATCTCTTTTGATGTTGATTCCTAAGTAGTTTTCGATTTCTCCTAAATCTTTTGCTTCGAAGAATTCATTGAGAGATTTGATTAGCCTTTTGATTTTTTCTTTGCTTTTACATGCGATAAGGATATCATCGACATAGACAATAATCATTATCGTGTCATTTCCATCTTTCTTTAGAAATAAGCATGGGTCTGCCATGCTTTGCGAAAAGTTGCTATTCTTTAACACTTCTTCAACTTTTTTATGCCATGCTCTGGCAGCTTGCTTTAATCCATAAATAGCTTTTTTCAGTTTGCAAACCTTCTCTTCTTGTCCGGGTTGAACAGTGCCTTCTGGCTGTTCCATGTATATTTCTTCTTCTAAATTTCCACGTAGAAATGCTGTAGTAACGTCTACGTGCCTCACATGCATTTTACCATATGCTGCGACAGCAAGAAAAGTTCTGATAGTTGTATGTCGAACTACTGGTGCAAAGGTATGATCATAATCAGTTCCAAATTTTTGACCATAACCTTTAGCAACTAGTCGCGCCTTGTAACGAATGACTGTTCCATCTTCATTTTCTTTCGGTTTGAAAATCCATCGACAGCCAATAGGTTTCTTTCCTACAGGAAGCTCAACCAGTTCCCAAGTTGTATTTCGGGATAAGGAATTGATTTCTTCATCGACTACGAGTAACCACTTTTCCTTTTCTTCGGAATGCAATTTATCTAAGTCTTTAAAATTCTCAGGAATGGTTTTGATTGTGTTTGTTAGAAATCCTAAACGTTCTAGTGGTATTCCCTTCGTTTTCCTTTCTGATCGTCTTGGCTCTTCTTTGGATACAATTTTGTGTTTTTCTTCAGCTTCTTCATCATTTTCAACATCTTCAACCTTTGGATGAAGAGAAATTTCAATATTTTCATTCGCTGATAATTCTTCGACAAATTTTACACTTCTACTGATAATTATATGGTTTTTACCTGTGTAGATTCTGTACCCTTTTGATCGTTGATTGCAACCGACAAAAATTCCTTCAATCGCTTTCTGGTCTAATTTTTTACGGTTTTCCTTATGTACATATGCATAAGCTGTGCAACCAAATTGTTTCATATGAGCTAAATTAGGTTTTCTTCCCCTCCATAATTCATAGGGAGTCTTATCACAAGCTCTGGTTGGAAGGCGATTCTGGATGTAATTTGCTGTGTTGACAGCTTCACCCAAAAAATTGTCTGAAAGTCGGCCTTGGGACAGCAGGCACTTGGTCATCTCAGTAAGACTTCTATTTTTTCTTTCGCTCACACCGTTCTGAGGAGGCGAAAAGGGAACAGTTAGTTGATGCTTGATGCCGTTATCCGATAGAAATTTTTCCATTTCCTTGCTGGTATATTCACCACCGTTATCGGTTCGAAGAGTTTGTATGGTTCTCCCAAATTTATTTCTTGTTATACCGACAAAGTCCTTTAATTTACTAAGAACTTCATTCTTTTTCGCGAGTAAATAGATGACAGTGTATCTAGTAAAGTCATCAATAAATGTTACGAAATAAAGTTTTCCACCAATACTTGGAGTAGGCATAGGTCCGCAAATGTCACTGTGTATAAGTTCTAGTGGTTTTCTTGCTCGAACGCTAGCAGCTTTTGGATAAGGAATTTGCTGCATTTTATTCTTTATGCATTCTGAACAGCTTTCATTATGACTGCAATTATCTAATTTTATTCCTTCTGCAAGATTTTCTCTTACTAATTGTTTGATTGCATCATAACTTCGACGACCTAGCCTAGAATGCCATATTTGTATGCAGTTTTTATTTTTACATTCAACTGCAAAATTAGCGCTTTCTGAATTTTTTATTAAAACAATTTTATATAAACTATTATCATCAGAATACGCACGCATAATTATTTGGCTATCCTTCTTTACGTAGCACTTTTCTTTTTCGAAAGTAACAGAATATCCCTTACTAGCAATTTGTTTAACGGAAATTAAGTTACTCTTTAAATCAGGAACGTAATAAACATCAGTCAACCGAATTTTCTGTAATCCACATTCATCTTCAAAATCAAGGTCAACATATCCTCTGCCCATGACTGCTCGCGCCGGAATCGACGTACAAAATTTTTTCATTTATATTTTGTTCTGAGCAATATCGTGGAGTAATTATTAAACCCTTTTTATAAACAGAGTTTTTGACAGACGACAATTGACATCTGGATTTATAGCTTTCTTTAACGGAAGTGTCTGCGCTCATGCAATGCCGGTTCGATTTTCCGACATGTTTGGTCACGCGATTTTCGGATTTTGAGTTGTCAGGACAAGAATTGTTATTTTGTTTTTCAATTTATAACAACACTCAAGAGTATGACCACTGCGTTTACAAAAGGTACAAAATTTCTTTTGTTTATTATTATCATAATTTCTTGCATTTATTGGAGATTTAAACGCGGTTGAAGTATTAGAACTTCGATCTGCTTGTTGTTCTAATCTTCTATTGTACTCGTCAGTGAGTTTGGTTTTTACTAGATCTATAGTTATAAGAATTTCCTCTCTAGCTTCAATGGCGGTTATCAGATTATTGTAAGATTCGGGAATCGAAACTAACAAAAGTGCGGCTACATGCTGATCTGGAATGTTCTCACCGATAGCTTTCAGTCTTTCGACCAAGTCCATCATATGAGTGATGTGTGAGATCATATCACCGTGTTCTGCCATTTTTATTGAATATAATTTTCTCAGAAGATATAGTTTGCTACTCAAATTTGAGCGCTCATGAACTGACTTTAATTTATGCCATGTACCGGCGGTAGTCGTTTCATCTCTAACATGAATTATATGAGAGTCATCAATGCATATATTTATTATAGCTCGTGCTTGTTTATCCCTCTTTAAAAATTCATCATCAGGTTTAGAAGGTGGAGGAGAATAAAGAAGATCATCTAATCCATCGCGCATTAAAAGCATTTGAATCTTGAATTTCCAATTAGCGTAATTTTCGGAATTCAGTTTAGTTATTTGCATACAATCCTTAAGACTTGACTGTGCCATTATTAATTCTTACTTAGCACTTTCAGAAAGTTTATATGCACAGTATAAATTTTAGTTTTGGGATTTACAACGAGATCAGTCTCATAATCAATGAAGAATAAAGATAGCAAAATCAGCTTACCTTTTGTGCACTCGGTAGCAGCAGTTGAGTCTCCAAAACTATTGATGTTTATTATATGAGGGATTTATCCATAAATAATACGATGCAGATTTAAACACTAATAACATATTTATTGAACTGCAACTAAAATAATATAAGCGGTAAATACATTAATGTTAACACAAGCACATACAGTAGCTTAAGTAATAACTAAAGAACAAGAGGATCGTGGGATATATTAATATCACGTGATTAACATAGTTTACGTGTTTGACGCCCGTGTGTCTTGGCATTTTTACGGTTGCCAGATGTAAGTTAGAAAAAACATTTTATTTATTTATTCTCAAATGCTTGATTAATTTACATTTCTTTGATCGTAAGAAATATCAAAATTTTATGTATGTCATAAAATTTACCAATTTTCAGTATGTGAACCATCTTAGGCACATGTCTCAAATAATAATAGAATTCTTATCACTGATACTTCTGCAAGTTCTTTCTCAAATAATTTTGATGGCTTTCTGAATGTGCTTTTAAACTCTAGCAGACCTTTACATGCAAATACCACTCACAGTGTTTATGGCACTTGCATAAAAAAAGTAAGAGAATGTAATATCAGTTGGTATTAGTGTTTTGTCATTTTGCTGATAGTCACATACACAGAAATGTTTCGTGCATGTTTGCCATATTAATAAAACTTTTTTTATTTCTTTTGTCAATAGCCATTTTAGTGAATTTTTTATCATAATAGTTATTTTAAAGAAAATAAACGAAGTATCGTTCTTTTCAAATTCCCTTGTATATTGCATACTTTTGTTATTTTTATCATAAATTGTAGACATAAAAATATCTCTATAAAATGTAAACATTTTTGATAATATACTTTATTTTATTTATTTATTAAAAAAAGCAAATTTAGAAATTATCATAGAAATAAAAACTGTTTTTACCTAATGAAGCTGTGCGATTTTAACATTTTCATTTTTTGTCTTCCAAGACTTTGAATCCAGTATGGGATGAAGAATTTATTATTCAGGTAATTTTCATTATAAATAGTTATATTTTGAAGCTTTTTTTTGGGGGGGGGGAATGAATCGTAATTTAGCATCTTATTTCTTGTATTCTAAGTGCGTACAAAATTTTAAGACTGAATTTAATGAATAATTATGTAAATTAAAATAACTGATATTTGAAGAAAATTACTTCATTGTTTTTACCTTTTACATATTATTTACTTATGTCTATTATAAATAAATTATATAATATAAATTTATAAATATATATTGCATATTTACATATATACTTTTACATATATTTACATATTATATATATATATTTTAACCTTTCTAATAATGTACAACTCTTTTATATTGCATAAAAGAATAATGTGTATCTCTTTAATAATAGAATAATGTATATCCTTCTAACAATGTATATCTCTTTGTGTGTACGTAGAACTGCTGAATGTGTCTGTGGAAATTAGGAAATGTTTTTAATTTCTTATATTTCTTTGAATTTTTTAAATGCTGTTGAAATTGTTTTTAACATAAAATTTGATTTTAAGAAACAAAATAGTTTGCAAATGTGAAATCTAGTGAGTAGAGGTGAGGTAACAGTATATTTTATTTTTCAAATAAAAGCTTAATTGGATTGTGCAAAACATTTAGAAACTGAGCCTTTACCTTAATATGGTAAATTTCTTTTTCAGAAGTCAGGTCTTTTGCTTCTTTTTAGAATCTGAAGTCTTTCTATAAAATCGTTGATAAAAAAATATGAAGTAAATAAATAAAAAAGAAAAATTCAAAATTCAGTCTTTGAGGTGCACATAATTGGGTGGAGAATTTTGTGTATTCAAAATTTGGTGGCTATTGTAGGTGATGTCATTTTTCCTGAATGCAAGAAACATGTATATAAACGGATTATTCATTGTTTATTTGTAGAGGTAATGAGCTGAAGATCTGGTGCCAAATCCGTCTACTATAATTCCTTTTCACATTTTTGTAATTAATAACATTCATCTTTTCATGAATTGTTAAAGTCACATTTTTACTTTATTCTTTTATAAAAACTTTGATCAGTTTTTGAAATTATCATAAATAAAAAAAAAATAAATAAATAATAATAAAGAGTATGAAAGGTTTCAGATTTTAAATTACGTCCAAAGGGGCGTTTTTTTAACGTTTTGTGTGTTGCCTTTATTTATTAAATATCATGTTCTTTGCACTTAAACCGTAAAATTCAGTTCAACAGCAATGTTGCAAAATAATTTTAAAATGAGCATATCTTTAGAATTTCTGATACACAGTTCTGTGCGCTGTAGAGTAAAAAGTTTTTTTTCCCCTATAGAGTGTTGCCATTGCTCGCTTTTAAATTGTTAAGTTTAAAATTGTTAATCAAAAATTCGCTAAAGCTTTACAAAATATGCAATGGAAAATAAAACAAATTCCAAATTTGGGCTTCCAGATGCCCATATTCACAGTAGGATTAAGTCATTCAAAATTGGATGGCTTAAGTTTTCAACACAAAATCGCTAAACGAGACAGTAGTCCTTCAGAGACAAAGCCACTTTGGACCTAAAGAACACTTGATATGTAAATACAAAGTTTTAAGTGACTAGCAAAAAATGGCAGAAAAAACACAAAGCTACCAAGTCTTTTGTGTATTGCCAGTGGCTACTAGTAGCATGTCATTAAATGTGCTAGATTATCAGTTTTACCAAACTATTAGATACTGGATTTTCATTGTATTTTGTTTTACTGCAACTAAAATGTATTAAGAGTGGTAAAATTTAAAGCTAGAGCAATATACGAGGGCTATCCAGAAAGTAGATTACGTTTTGGAATAAAAAAATAAACAAAGTATAGGAAACAAATTTTATTATATACAGATGAAAGCCACACTCAAATACTACTTTTCTACATAGTTACCATACAAATTAAGGCATTTATCGTAGCGATGTACGAGCTTGGAAATTCCTTCGTCGAAAAATTCGGCCGCCTGCGCCTTCAACCACTTCGTTACCTCTTCTTGCAGCTGTGCGTCGTCATCAAAACGCTGCATAGCCAGCCACTTCTTCATTGCTGGGAATAGGTGGAAGTCGCTCGGTGCCAGGTCGGGACTGTACGAGTAAAGAGTCACCATCCTTATGGTAAGCGTCCAAAAAGTTCAACGCTGCAGCCATTCGCTGATTTTTGTGGTCCTCTGTCAAAATTTTTGGAATCCATCTTGCACAAAACTTGTGGTAACCAAGCTTTTCGCTGATGATTTCGTGCAACAAACTTCGTGAAATTTGTGGAAAACTCAAAGAAAGTTCCGTTATTGTGAAATTTCGATTTTCACGGACTTTAGCATCGACTTTTTCGAGAAGTTCGGTGGTCACTATGCTGGGTCTCCCACTTCGATCTTCGTCGTGAACATTGGTTCGGCCATTTTGAAATCTTATGACCCACTGACGCACTCCACCTTCAGTGATAATGTTGTCCCCATACACTTCACGAAGCTGCCGATAGATTTCTATCGGTTTACAGTTTTTTGCAGTCAGAAACCTTATTACTGAGCGCACCTCGCAGCTCGCGGGATTTTCAATTAACGCAGACATTTCAAACCGTCACAGTATCTGAACGGAGCACAGCACGAACCTCTCACTAGCACGGCTAGATGCAGACTGAGCTGCGCAACGCTCTGACCCCAAGATGGCCGCGCTAGCCCCGACCCTAGTGGACACAGACGGAAACGTAATCTACTTCCTGGATGGCCCTCGTAAATATGAAGTGATAATGAAGAGGTAATTGAATAAATTTAAATATAATGAATTCATGATTTGGTTTTGTTAAGACGATTTTTTTTTTTAAATCATATTCAATTTTGAAAATCTTATACTGTTTTATTAAAAAAAAAAAAAACTTTTAGCATGGCATGACACATATAATTAGCAATGGCTTTCATTTATTCTCAAATTATCTGCCCAACCCTGACAAGAATCACTAGAGAAAAATGCTATGTCACCAAAGTAGGCAGCCTAGAATTTTTTGAAAATATATTTATTCAGCAATCTGCTAATGGCACACTGTGTAATGTATGCAGTTTTAAAATTAAGGGCCATGTGTGTAGTTTCTGCTTGTTGTGATTAGTGAGTGGAGTTTTTTCTTACAATGAATCTAAATGCCATCGTGGAATTTTGCCTGTTAATGAAAAAAAAGTGTGGCATTTTTTCAGAAATATGCTTTTTTGTCTAATACTAGAGTGTGTAAAAATGCAAATTCCATGGTGGTTATTTGTGTGATTTTAAGCAGCTCATTGTGTACATACAGAGCAATGCCATTGTATAATTTATGATATGATTAACAGTATAATCATTCTTATAAAATAAAAGGTAGAAAGGCTTACCTTTTAGTCGATCTTCTTTCTAATCCAAAGGCGTATCCAGGAGCGTGTATTTTCATTCATCAATGCACTACTCTTAGAAAGAGAAAGGCTTCTAAGATAATAAGATATTTAATTTACAATCACATCACTAAACTAAAATATATATAACACAGAAGAGAAGGATTACATGTTTCACTCAAACGTCCATTACAAGTTCTCAAAGTTCAGTTAAAAAAGTTCTGTTTTAGTTTTTGCTGTGCGCATGCGCAAATCACATGGTTGTCGGTGAGAGTTTCAACATACTCCCACCTTTAAATTTGCTTAAAAATCAAATTTAAAACTGTAACCTTTGAACAGGCTTTACCATTCGACCACTTCTTGTAGTCATCGATGGAATCTTTTCGCTCTTAAGATCTTGAGGCAAGTCATTACGAATATCAGGATCGCAGTAAGTCTCTGTTTCATCAGAAGAGCTGCTTGCCATATTTCTAAATCTAGACTGTTCATCTGATGATGTTATCTCCAAAGGATACAAACGCTTGGTTGGTCGCAAAACTTCTCCAAGCGTAGTCTTGACCTTAACTAAATGCACATGTCCATCCCGAGATTTGAAAATCTCGGTTACTTTCGCCAATAACCAGTCTGTTCGCTTCTTATTATCATTGGACACTAAAACAAGATCTCCTATTTTCAGAGGTTGTGAAGATTTTACATGTTCATAATTTTGTATAACTGTTTGAGATATTCGATTCGAAATCTTTTACGTAGATCTTGTAAAAGTTTTTGTCGATAAATAAGTCTTTTGCTTAAAGATTTCCATCTATATTATCCAGATCAGGAACTCCCAATTTGTCGAATCTCATGGAGAAACATGGAAGGTGTGATCGGAGATAAATCTTCAACATCTTCCAAGACATACGTCAATGGACGATTATTCATTATTGCTTCACAGTCACACAAAATTGTTATCATTTCTTCATAATTCAGAGATGATCGTCCTAAAACTTTGCGAAGGATTCTTTTCAGGACTTCTATTAATCGCTCCTACCATCCTCCCCACCAGGGAGCTGATGGCGAAAGAAATTTCCATGTGATCCTGTGGATACTAGCTTGTTCTAAGATTTTATCCCAATTTAAGCTTTTGAATAATCTATTACTTCCTTTGAAATTCGTTCCATTGTTGGAATAGATGATGTGGGGTCTTCCATGTCTAGCAATGAAACGTCTCAGCGCTTGTAGAAAACTTTTAGTTGATAGCGAGAAAATCAATTCCAAATGTACTGCGCGAAAAACAGCACAGGTAAAAATCACTATCCATGATTTTTGATTTCCCTTCAATATCAACGGTCCAGTCAAGTCAACACCTACAATCTGAAAGACTGCTGCTTCTCTTACTCGGTCTTCAGGGAGAGGAGCAATGGGTGTTTTCAAAGAACTAGTATTGAACCTCTGACATACAACACAGCTTCTTATGACTTTCTTGACAGTTTTTCGTGTTTTCAAAATCCAATATTGTTCTCATAAAGTGGATATTAAAAATTGTACCCCTGCATGATTGTTAATTTCATGTTTAGCTCTAATTAATTTTACTACAATAGGATGATCTGAAGGAAGAATAATAGGAAATCGAAAATTTTCTGTATCATCTCTTCTCAGAATTCTGGTTTTAACCCTAAGGATTCCGTTAGAATCAATCATTGATTGAAGTACACGCAATCTTTTGTCATCTAATCCAGAAAATGATTCACTCTGCACTAATCTCAAAAGAGTTAATTCGGCTCCTGTAATTTCTTCCGCTGTAATTGTTCCAAAAGTTCTTTCATTAAGACTTAGTCTGACATCTTTAACAAAACGGAAGATCCAAGATATTATCTTTAGAATGGTATTATACGAAGAAATCTTATCAAAATTAACTTCAGTCATAGCATTCGAATTAACTGCAGAAATTATTGTCTTCTTTCTTTCAGCATTTATAATGTCAAAATTCGGTACAATTTCAGAGGTAGGCCATTTTTCTGGATCATTTCTCAACCAATCGGGACCCTCCCACCTAATCGATTTGACTAAGGTTTTCGGACTGCATCCTCAAGAAGGGAGGTCCGCTGGATTTAGCGTTCCAGGAATATAATTCCACTCGTTTGGATTACTTAGAGTACGGATTTCTTTCACTCTATTGTGAACGAAAACGGCCCAGTTTTCATTCCTTTTTATTCAAAATAATGCATCCATAGAATCACTCCAATAATAAATAGGCAAGCTTTCTAGTCTCAAATCTTCCTTAACACATTGTGCCAGTCTAGCACCAATTGTACAAGCTAAGAGCTCTAGTCGTGGTATGGAAATTGGCTTGATAGGTGCCACTCTGGATCGAGCTGAGATGAGCTGACATGTAATGGAATTTTCATTACAGCTTCGCATAAATATGCATGTGGCATAAGCAGATTTACTCGCGTCACAAAACACTTGTAAAGATAAATTGGAAAGTCTTTCAAAGTCAGCAAAAATTCTTCTGGGTATAGCTATTTTTTCCAAATTGTGCAATTTATTTTTCCAGCTTTCGAATTTGTCAGAAATGCTTTTAGGTAAATTGTTATCCCATGAAATCTTCTGTTTCCAGCATTCTTGAAGCATTAGCTTAAGAATCAGAGTAACAGGAGCTGTAAACCCAATCGGGTCAAAAATCCTGTATGCTATTGACAATATATTCCTTTTGTTGACAGGCTGTTTCACAGAACTATCTTTAAAATCACAGGACAAAGTGTCATTTGATAAATTCCATTTCAACCCCAGAACTGATACAGTTTTATCGGAGTCTTCATTGCAAGGATTTCCTTTTAAAGTTTCACCGCTAGGTTCATTGTAACATCATCCCCTTAAATCAAATTTAGCAGTCGACATAA
Organism: Stegodyphus dumicola; assembly: GCF_044657685.1. Lineage (NCBI taxonomy): Eukaryota > Metazoa > Arthropoda > Arachnida > Araneae > Eresidae > Stegodyphus > Stegodyphus dumicola. Next base: position 220,214,895 of record NC_140773.1, on the reverse strand, counting down.
TTTCCTTCGACACATTGATGAAAGTGTTTAGTTCTTCAATAGTATCAACGCTGGCCACACAATTGTCGACATACATTGATTCACTTAATTTCTTAGCTACCTCTTGTTGATGTTCAGGAACATTCTCGAGATGATAATTCAGCATGGTAGCGAGAAAACAAGGACTGGCATTAACGCCAAACACAACGCGCTTACGTCAATATATTTTCAAATTTTCAGAATCTCCTTCTTCCCACCAGAGAAATCTAAGAAAGTCTCTATCTCGAGGACAGACACCTATTTGCAAAAAGGCCTTACGTATATCTGAGATAACCCCATATTTACCTAGGCGAAATCTGTTTAAAATACTCAGTATTAATTCCAAATAATTTGGGCCCTTTTCTAAACAGTCATTTAAGGACGCACCATTCCTTTCCCTCGCTGAGGCATCAAACACAGGTCTAATCTTTGTGGTTGAACTTTCCTTAATTACAGCCCTATGTGGTAGGTAATGACAATTTTCGGTTTTCTTTCTTCAACAGATTCTATAATACCTTCTTCAGCCCATTCATTAAAAATATTTTCATACTCTTTCAGACAGTTTTTTGACTTAACCTCATGCCCTTCTAACCAAGGAAGAGAGACCTGATATCTATCCTCACTATCTCTCTTTAATGACTGACGAAAATATGTTTTAGCGATTTCATTAATTTCCTTTCTTGAGTGGGTTGTAGCAGGATTCGTTATTCCTAACGAGTCAAGACACGATAAATCCGAAATTTTAGCATCATTAAACATGAAGTGACAATACAGTTTTCGTACTGTCAGAGAACTCACGCTTTTCAGTTTTCCCCATCATTGTCCATCCTAATCTAGTGTATATGCATGATAACCCACATTTTAGTTGTCTAATCTTCCCTGTTAGAAGCTTTCCTGCCACATCTGCACCTAAAAGAACATGAATTTCTAAAGGGGATTTTTCATACATCAAATCCACAGATTTATTCTGCATGTCAGTTAAATAAATTCCATGTTTTCATAGTTCAGTAAGATATGTATCTCTACGAATTTGAGGAATGTCAGTACATATTTTATCCTGATCCAAAACCTGAAAATTACAGTGATAATCACCTTTAAGACTACTCAATCTAATTAAATATTTACTATGAGTTTCTTTCTTTTCAATTTCTTCGAACAAACCATGGATTAATTCTTCTTTACCACTTGTTTTATAATTCATTATGCTAACTGCATACTTTGAAATGTAGGATCGCTGGGAACCACTATCTATTAAAATTCTCACATATTTTTCGATTCCATCCCCACGAAGTTTTACTACTAAAGTTTGCAAATTTACTAACTGCATGCAAGATTTATTTGTCAGGACACAGTCTTTTTTATCATTTGCATCCCCAATAATGTCTGTAGAATTATTTCCGTGAGAGTTCCACATTATTGAAAAATGAGCTGTACCGCATATGGAACATTTAACTTTGATCTTGCATAAGCAGGAAATATGGTTCCGTTTCAAACATTTAAAACAGAATCTGTGATTCAGCAATTTTTGTTTTTTTTTTTCATCTAAGGTTAAACGACTCGCATTCCGACATTCAGAACTTTCATGATCTGAATTGCAAAATATGCAGTTCGAATGTTTATAATTTTGATTCTCATTTGTAGACAGCAACTGTGAGGCAGACGATACATCTGGTACCCGTTTATCATGCCAAGTTGACAGCTTGCTTTCGCGTTTTGTTTGTCGGGGGGGGGGGGAATAGACGCCGCTTCTTTCGATTGCAAAGCTGTTTTTTCCCGTGCAATTAATTGCTGAAAAAGAAATTCCACTAGATGATTCAAATCGTAATTTGATTTTCGAAATGTTTTATTATATTCCAAAACCAAATCTGCGGACAATGTTTTAAGCAAAATAGGTGTTAATAAAGCTTCATATGTTTCTGAGGTCATATTTAATGACTCAAGACATCGAATATGTTTTTGTATGTATTTGAATAACTTATGGAAATTTTGAATCTCATTAGAATCCTTTAGAGGTCTTATTTTCAATAATTTATCTATATGGCCGTTTATCAGTACATCTTTATTTCCAAATCTTTCTGTGAGGAGTTTAACTGAAGTTTCGTAATTTTCTTCGGTTAAATTGAAACCGTGAATGGTGTTATAAGCAGTACCTCTCAAAAAGGATTTCAAATAATTAAATTTGCTTATAGCGTCAAGTGTTTTATTTTGGTGTATGGCTGATGAAAAAGTGTTCCAATATGTCAGCCATTCACAGCTCTCACCATAAAACTTCGGAACCATAAGTTTAGGAAGCTTTACATTTTACTTTCGATTTTAACGTTTTCTATACTTTCACTTAACTGTTCAGTGCTTCTTAACACACTAAATTTTTGTTGTTCTATATTAATTTCTTTCAATTTTTTGTTAGCTTTGTATTTAAATGTAGTTATTCTTTCATGATATTCGTCAACACCGTTTAATTCCTGGTCTAGATCCTTTATGTCTGTTAATTTTTCTATATCGGCATCTATTTATTTTAACTCGTTCTATTTTTCATTTAAGAGTTCTAAGGAAATTTCTAGTTCCTCTGCATTCACTCCTGTTTTTGGTAATTCAGTTTCGATTCGGCCTGTTAATTTTGTAACGGTAGCCCTTATGTGGCCGCGTTTCCTTTTTAATGTATCAATGAATTCTGTCATTATTTAATATTCAATAATTCAACAAGTATCAACAATTAGCTTTCATCCCGGCAGGGATGCCAAAAATGTATAATTCATGATATGATTAACAGTATAATCATTCTTATAAAATAAAAGGTAGAAAGGCTTACCTTTTAGTCGATCTTCTTTCTAATCCAAAGGTGTATCTGGGAGTGTTTATTTTCATTCATCGATGCACTACTCACAGAAAGAGAGAGGCTTCTAAGATAATAAGATATTTAATTTACAATCATATCACTAAACTAAAATATATATAACACAGAAAAGAAGGATTACATGTTTCACTCAAACGTCCATCACGAGTTCTCAAAGTTCAGTTAAAAAAGGTTCTGTTTGAGTTTTTGCTGCGCGCATGCGCAAATCACGTGGTTGTCGGTGAGAGTTTCAACAGCCATGTTGCCGTGTGATGCTTAGAATTCTGCAGTTCTCATGAATTTTTAAAATATATTACTGTGCACATGCAGAAGATTGGGGGGCAGAAGGAATGAAAGTGTTTTATTATGGATGTTTGTTGCATTTTTAACATAACATAACATAACATAATAGGGGCGCTTCCTTCTTATGAAAAGAAGGAAAAGAGTTTAGGCAAAATTGCCCATTACTCTTCCGCCAGTTGATCATTTAAATCAAGGGATTTAAATGGTAACTCCCGTAAAAGGTAAGTAATAAATAAATAGATAAGATCTCAAACTGACACCAAATCTATAGTATCAGCAAAAGATCCCATCTCTAAGTTCAAGGTGTCGGCTGGATCGTGAAAACTTCCCTATTGGATGGAAAACCGATTCAATCCCTCCCAAACCACCAAACGCAAATTCTTGACCAAACAAGAGTGCGATGAAGAGTCAAATAAATAAGGAGGGCAGAGGTGCATTCTCAAGCCAAATGGCCAGGTAGTGTATAAAGATTTGATATCTATTTTCAAATTATATTCCAAAACACAGCTATGGAGAGGGAAATCCCTGCATAGTTCAACTCATAGGGCGTCTCAATGCTTGTTTCTTGTGGTTTCAAATTCACCTTACCTGTAGGTGTTTAGTATACATCAGAAACCCTATTATGCCAGAGAGCCCTTTGTATAGAAGGGCTTGATCAAAGGTAATATAGGGAAACCCAAGGAATTTGTTTCTAGGGACAGAAAACACCGGACATCGTCCCAGAAAGTGAAAAGGTGTTTCCTCTTCTTCTCCACAAGCTGGGCAGAGAGGAGATTCGACAAGACCACATTTGTGGAGATGCTTAGCTAGATAAGCATGTCCAGTAACAATTTGAATTACCTGGCGTTAGTTCTACTGAGGTGTATGAGTTTACCTGAAAAGTTAAGTGTACTGAGCACCAATTTAGAATGAGCACAGTCTGGTAGTTTAGACCATATATCATCATGTTTGTTCTTTATCCAGCTTCTTACTTCTTTTTTAACCGTTTGATATGAAACTGGGTAAAATGGTTCCGGGCCAAACATGGGTAGTTGCGAAGCATCTTTAGCTACTTTATCAGCTAGTTCATTTCCAGCAAATTCACAATCACCTGGGACCCAGACTAAACTAATGGTATTATGGGCCTGAGCCAGAGAATTGAGATCTTGAGTACAGTTCAAAACACAGTTTTGTAACTTGACACGATTAGCCAGGGCAAGGATGGCTGATTGAAGGATGGCATTGGCTGTCAGAGAGAATATATATATACTTATCAACTGTATTTTTAGCTAAGAGCTCCCTGGCGACCATATTGATCGCCAGAACCTTGGCTTGGAAAACAGTTGTTAATTTACCAAGGTATAGATGAAATCTAATGAAATCTTCTTCAGATCCCTTGGTTCTTATAATAGCTCCAGCTCCAGTGAAGTTGGATTTTGATCCATCTGTGTAACATTCAATTGATCCTGTTGGAATTAGGTCAATTAGAGATTCTATCTCATTCTTTTTTGGTATATGAGCTGGAATTATTGTTTTAGTAATTCCATCTTTGGGCATATAGATTATAGGGATCTCATTGCCCAAGTCCAGACATATGTCAATGTGGCTTTTCAGGTGGCTTTTATGACCAAAACCTGTCCTTTGGCACCATGTGCCATTTTTATTCAATCTATACATGGCTTTAATTGCTTCTCCGCTCAAGAATAATTTCAAGGGTGGAATTTGCAGTAAAAATTCTAATGCAGCAGTAGGGGTACTATTTAAAGCCCCACTAATGCTTAAGCAAGCAAGTCTTTGCACCTTTTGTAAAATGTTTAAATATGTGCTTTTGTTAATAACATTAATCCAGACCACGCATCCGTAAGAAAGCATTGGCCGGACTATGGCAGTATAAATCCATAGAGTAGATTTTGAGTTAAGGCCCCACTGTTTACCAACGATTCGCCTACAAAGTACTAGAACATTTGTGGCTGTTTGTGCCTTTTCTTTTATATGGGTGATCCATGTAAGTTTACTATCCAGGTAACATCCTAGGTATTTAACGCATTCCTTACGCCTAATAATCTGGTAACCCAGATATAAATCTGCCAGTTTCCATTTCCTTCTCCACGTGAAAACTATGACCTCAGATTTTTCAGCAGAGAAAGAAAGGCCATTTGTATCACCCCAGTGTGAAACTTTATTTAAGATCTGCTGAGCTTGATTATGTAGGGTTCCGATATTGAAACCCTGTAATAACACAATAAGGTCATCTGCATAAGCCTGTGACATGCCAGGTTCCTCCCGTAGAAGTACTAAGAGTGAGTCGAATACCAGGTTTCCACAGGAACGGAGAAAGAATACCACCCTGCGGACACCCTTTAGTAATATCTCTCTTTACTTCATAGTCAGCGAGACTAACACAGATATTCATGTTTTTAATCATGAAGATGACCCATCTAGTTATCATAGGGTGAATATGACTTCCAGTAAGGGCCTTATGTATTTTCTCGAAACCGATGTTACCAAAGGCTCCTACAATATCCAGTAGAATCCCAATGGCAAAGTGTCCGTCTATAATTGTTTTTTCTATTCTCCACACGAGTTGGTGTAAGGCCGACTCAGTGGAGAAGCCAGGCCTAAAAACGTGTTGGTCTAAGCCAAAGGTATGGTTCAGATTATTATCTGACTGGAGGTGCCAGAAAATCAATCGCTCCAACAGCTTAAGCTGAAAGGATGTTAGCGTGATCATTCTAAAAGAGTTTGGTTTCTCATATGTATCTCTTCCTGGTTTAGGAAGAAACACACCTCGTGAAGTTCTCCAAACCTTAGGAACATATCCTAAAATCAAACTGGATTCGAATATGTCCACGAGAATGTGACCAAAAATATCCCAGCCTTTCTGAAGCAGAATTGGGTAAATGCCATCGTTCCCTGGAGATTTAAAGGGAAGAAATACATCAAGGGCCACTTTAGCCTTTTCAAAATTCACAATTGTCTTAGCAAAATCCAGATCCAATGGATTATGAAGTAGTTCCAATGGATTTTCCTGGGGGTCAGAGGTGACACTTTTGTCCCCCAGATGAAAATTCAATATGGTCGAAAGTGTATCCAAAGGGTTTATAGTATAACTGGCATCAGGTCGCATAACCGATGAGAGTTGAGACTCTTGAGATCTTTTAAGAATCTTATATACTCTGGCAGTCTCATGGTAGGACAGAATATCTGTGCAGAACGATCTTCATGAGTTGTATTTAGTTTTCCTGATTTCACTTTTAAATTTCCTTTGTAGAATTTTGAAGTTAGACCAGTAAACTCCAGATTTATTTCTGACTGCTTTCCCGTGAGCTCTCTGTACCTGTAGGTGGAGGTTTTCAAGCTCCTTGGTCCACCAGACTCTCTTGCTAGAAGAGTACTTCCTTCGTTTGAGAGGGCATGATAAGATTCAATAATGATATTTGTCCAGTTGTTTGCTTGAGTATCAAGCTCCTCGACTGAACAATTATTGTCTAAAACCTGAAGGTTAATGACATTAGAAACGACAGATTCCTTATAAAGGTCCCAATTTGTGTTTTTAATGTTTCTGAAATATTCAGCTGGAATTTCATCTCTAACACAAAATTGTATAACGCGATGGTCTGAAAGTGAGGGATTGTCTCTTACATGCCAATTCTCAATAAGGTTATAAATATCAGAAGAAATCAGTGTGAGGTCAATGACTTCTTCTGTTGACAAAGGTGGGGCGATTTCCCCTGTTTTACCCAAGTTAGGTTGGTATTCATTATAAGTTCCATGAGTTTTTTTCCTCTAGGATTGGTATCAGAACTGTCCCATGATAAGTGGTGAGTGTTAACATCACCACCAATAACCATAGGAATATTGTTTATTTCACAGAAACTCATGAGATCTATAAATTCTTGCAGAATTTTAAGGTCATAAGCCATGTAAACCAAGCAAAGGCAAATGTTTCCTCTCAGTGAACTGTTTATGTCCTTAATTAAAATAGCAGTTAAGTCCTCTGATGTAAATTGGGATAATTTCATAGCCTTTATATTTTTAGAAATGTAAATGCTAGTTCTAGGTCTTTTATCAGGTCCCTCTGCCGAAAAGAAGTGCGCATTCATGGGCCTACCAAGGATTTTACCCTTGTACACCCAAGGTTCTTGAATTAAGGCAACAAAAGTGCCTTGCTTACCTAATTGAGCAGCTAAATTGTATGAAGCTGCTCTGCTATGTTGCAGGTTTAACTGACTAACCTTAACCATTAAAACAGGATAAATGAGAGAAAAGAACTTACCCTGAAGGATTTTAGGAGAGACTTAGTTAAAAGCCGCATCCTTAGCCTACTACTTCAAAGGAAGTAGTGACAGGGGAAAACTATTCAGATGTCTTCTCCAGAGCCTCCAAAGAAAGCTCTCGTTCTGACTCCTTTTCGCTCTCACTTTCTTCCGTCAACTGTTTCTTCGGAGGATCCTTGGGCGGAGGAATTGACTTCTCCTGTTGCCTTGTTTCCTTCAGCTGTACACAGCCACGGGCACCACAAAAAAGTTTGAAATTCTGGGCCTTCAGATAATCCATAAGCTCATGTTCCACTCCCAGCACCAAGGTATTACCTTCGTCTCCAGGGATAACTGCCTTGATGGCGATCTTCTTAACATCCAGGCCCTTGTTACAGGCATCAAGGAGCTTGATGTTATCTTTTGGTGACCTGTTACCAGGAAACCAAGCGAAAAACCTCTTCATGGGGGGTCTGTCCCCGGGAGCCATGGCATGATAACCTAAATGGTTTTCTTCAGGGCCAGGTAGATCATTAATTAAAGTCTTTAGGACGTCCTTAGTCTCCTGGTCCTCACATGCAATGTTGAGGCCATTTGGCTGCAGGACTGTCTTGTGGACCCTGCAGGTGCTGATAGAGCCATCGATAATTCGGTCATCAATTATAGAGGTGATGAAATCTGAATCCACCGATGTTATGTCTCTGGAGTCATCCTTGCAGACGATTCGCAGAGTGATTGCCTTTCTTGCAGCTTGACTATATAGCCGTCGTTTCTTGAGGGCCATTTCCGGGGTGTCACCAGCAATGCGTTCTCTCTTACGAGACTCTTCATTGCTTGGATGGTTCTTCCTCACCAGTTTGGAGGTCGCTCCAGAGGTCCCAGCTTTATCTGTTTTCTCCTTCGCTCCCTTCTCCCCAGAGATCGAGATCCCTTCCATGGCCCTCTCCAGCCATTTCCGCTCTTTCTGGTATTGCCTTTTTTCTCTTCTTTTATTTACAACCTCCGTCATTGGTGACTGGTCATCCGCTTGCGCATCTGGCACAGTACTTCTGACAGAGGAGTCAGTATCCATCCCCACTGGGTTCAAGGCATCCGTGTCCGAAGGCACATTCACCCTTTCACCAGCAGTTCTGGTTTCTGTAGTCCTGAAGAGAAGAGCGTCCGCACCCGAGGGTACATTCACTCCCTCAGAAGGAACTACAGTGGTTATAGTGGGGATTTCAGAAGATGTGTTTTTATCTAATTTTGTATTCCAAGCATCCATTTTGGTATAAGATTGAAAGAAGGGGGAGAAAAATTTCTTCCGATTTTCTAAGAGCCAGTTTGGAGGGGCTAGCCCCAGATTCAGCAGCCAGTAGTGACCTCGGAAGAGCCCCCTGCTCTGCCATGCAGAACCCCACCCAGGCACCACCTGGAACTACAAGGCAGGCGAGATTATACACCAGCTGATAGAGCAGCCAGGACATGCTGGTTAGGCTGCCCCGGGCTCCTGTACTATTTGGCGGCCTGAGACCCAAAACTCAGCTTTTCTCCTGTATCCTCTACATGGCTGCTTCCTCCAAGACCCCTCCTCTCCAGATCAAAGGTCCTCGGAATTTCAAATCCTCCCCACAATCGCCAGTTTTCCCAGAAAAGAGCGGTCCGTTGGGTCGTCATAAGATTATTCGTCATCAGACCGAACCTCATCCCACTAAACCCGAGTATGCCACAGGACTTTGTGACAGTTACCCATTTAGCACCACCCAGGGGGCACGTGTGACTTGAGGATAATCATGGACGCGGGTAACATTACCCCCGTGCATTTTTAACATAGTTAATTTGCTGCTGCTTTATGTAATTTTCAATGCTTCATTATAGATGTTTCTCGCATATTTGATTTTGTTAATTCATTACTGTTTTACATAATTTTCAGTGAGCCACTATTTTTTAAAATGGCCTGTGTTTTTATATGTATTATATGTACCCATGATTAATGACTTTGCGAGAGGGTTTGGCTGATAATCAGAGAGTACCTTTATTTCTTTGTAATAAATTATGGTAGTGAAAATCAAAATAAGTTACTGATCAAAATAGGTAGTTTGATGTCAAGTACTTTCTCGTCAGAATTACATTCATACTTATGATTTCTTGTATTTAAGAAATAACAATAAATTAACATTCTGTTTAAAGGTGCATGTCTTTTAATGGTTATAATATCTGTAACATTCTGAACATCTTGAAAATTAATTTGTATTGTTTTGCCTATTGTGTTCTATAGATGATGATAAAATGTTATCAAAGTCGTTGTAATTTTCTTCTTTGTTTTTGTGTTTGTCACTTCTTGTAGGTGAAACCAAACCAAAGATTAAAAATAGAGGTTTTTGATGAAAATCGAGTGGTAAGTGTTTGTGATTTCCCTTCTGTTTTGTAAATAAAGTATATCTGTTTAAGTTTGTTTTCAAAATTTTTTATTCCAAAAATTGATCATTTTAATATCTTGGGTATTCTGTTAAATATTAGTTATATTGTACTAAATGAAACTATTAAATGCTTATAAAGACTTGTTAACTAAAAACTCTTAGAGAAACTTGAAATGTAACAGTTCATGCTAGTGCACAAAGAATTTTATTCTTGAGTGGTATTTGATAGAGAGAAAATGCATTTAAGTTGTAAATAGTATTTTGGCCCTTTCTAGAATCATTTTACAGAATTGAAAATGTTCCCCCATCCAGATGAAATAAAATATTTTTTTTCTATGTTTTGTAATTGTCCCATGCCAAAAATGTCTTTTTGTAATTTTATTTAAATTTGGTAGATATTTATTTGTTATTCATTGACTATTTTTACTGTGGTTTCATTAATCATGATTACGCTTAAAAATCACATTACTCTCATTCAAAATGTATTAACAATTTTATCCAAATTTCTTGATGCTTGCATTTATATGAAGAGTAAATAAAATTGAAAATAAAATATGTTTTATTTTTCAATCATGTATCTAAATTTGTCTTGTATTTAACATATCAGGAAACTGAAATTTTTGCCAGAATTTTTCAATATAGCTAAATATTTTATAAATACTGTTCATTTCAAGAGACATTGAAACTTTTTTTTTTTTTTTTTTTTTTTTTTTTTTTTTTTTTTTGAGTATTGACTGATATTTAATTTCTACCATTGTTCTTTGGAGATCTATGAATATTTTTCTCTTTATGCTACATTAAAAGATTACCTTTTAAAATTTTTTCCAGTGGTTTTTAAAAAATCTTTTTACTAATATCAAATTACTGATAAGTTTATTAACTGTTAAGGTTATGAAATCCAAGTTGTGTGTTTTGCAACAAATAATTTCACAGTACCATTGATCTGAGTATGACAGCGATCTGAGACTCTCCATGCTACAACTTGCGATGCATTCGACACCACAGAGCACAGCTCCTGACTCTTCGGTTCAGTCGTTCCTGGAGCTCAACACGCTCTCTCGACAATGCACTAACCGCGATACAATGAGAGATTCTTCGATGCGCTCGACGACCCACTCGGCACTCACTGACTGGCTGTCAACTCGATCGTCTCCACACGGACTAACTAGATAAGACACCAACTCGATACTAACTTATCTCGCACTCTCACTTTAGACGGGCACACTCTGACTTGCCCTCTTGATGAGGCATACTTTCTTGCCCTCTCGACAAGGCACTCCAATTGACTGCGTTCCGGCATGGTTTATACAGTCAAAAGTCGTTAATCCGGACTCGTCGGGACTTCGGCGATTCCGGATTATCGATTTTTCCGGATTATAGATCATCAGTTTAAATCTGGTAAAATGGCATGCAAAAATTATAAAATTAAAAATATGAAACCGTAATTTACGAAATAAAGAACAATTATGATCTAAAGGGTATTAAAATTTACCAAAAAAAAAAAAAAAAGCTTAATATTTATTTGTTTACTTTATTAAACATTTCTTTCAATTTAAGTTGTTTAAGTTGCTTCGTTTTTTTATGTGATAATACATTCTCTTTAATTCCATAAATAGACATAATTTCTTGTTCAGTCAAAGTTCCGCTGTTCAAGTCCTATAATTGCTGTGCCGAGAATACCAACTAATTTGTCAATCGAAATTTTTTCGTTTTCAATAACCTCTGTCACTTTCTTCGCTATCGGAAGCGAATTATAATGACGAGGCATTTGATTTAAATTGTATCAAAGACGGAGTACATGGATAGGAAATACCACATTTAGTAAGCAATTATAAGCCAAATAAAATAAAAACATCTGCCCTTAAGATAAGGATAGTGTTGACAGATCAACTTCCAATTCATTGCGCTCCGTGGCGTTAAAGATAAACAAAGTTTAGATAAACAAAGGATATGGCTTTATTTATTTTTTGCAGCAATTCCACTTTTTGTTTAATGGACTCCGAAAGATACTTTCGCTTTGTATATCCTTTACATATTAGTAAATATATATCGGAAATTCTATTTGAAATAATCGAAAGTTCAAGCTTACTTTTATAAAATTGCTCTAACAGTCTGCAAAAAATAATAAGCCGGATCCAATTCGAAGATTAAGGAACAACGCAATCTGCAACATTAACTGAAATAGATAATCAGATAATTTTAGCTTAGCTTATCCCGTCCGTTCTGCGCATGCGTCTACGCGCATGCACACAAACATATTCGCAGCTGTAAGGGTCTTATGCGCTCTCGTAAATGCCTGTGCGCATGCGTGAAAGCGACGCATGCGCAGAAAGTTTTTAGCTTTGAGGTCCGGATTATAGATCATTCCGGATTATGGGTGTCCGAATTAACGACTTTTGACTGTATAACATTCGGCTTATGTTCGAGAACATTCTGGGATAAGCCGGTAAGAACTCGTTTCAGAAGGTTCTCCATCCGTCCACGGTATATCGCTAGTTTTGTCGCCAAAGGGATGATTTCTCGCCAAATATGGCAACCATGCCTGCTTTGCCATTTTATGGCAACCCTAAAACTGCTTTGCGGGGAAGCTATCTCACCACGCCTGTACATTTCGTAACAATATAGATGACAGTACGACTTTGCTCAGTTCCGCCCCCAATTTCCATCCAATCCCCAAGCCATCTTACCGGGCCTGTACATTTCGTAACAATATTTAAAACTGCTAATATAGTGTGTTTGAAAGAATTTCAGTTTCAAACTTGAATAATCATTTTAATCTAACAAGAAATACCAGTTTTCCTATTTTTCGATTTTTTGTTTCATTTGAATGTATAATAGCTGTGTGTTATGTATGATTATTATTTCTATAAATTTAGTATTTTTTTAATGGTTTTTTTTTTTTTTTTTTTTTTTTTTTTTTTTGTTCCATATCTGTGTTTAGGCTCTGGAAGAAGTAATTCTCTTTTATAATGATAAATAAGAGTAATAAGAGTAATGAAAGAATCCTGATTCACATTCTAAACTAACTGGTCTTGCATTAAGTAATTAAAGACAATAATTCAATATTCATTCAGTAGATCAGTTCCATACACATATTCTAAAAGTAATTACACATGTTTATGTAACTTGTGTTACCATGTTTGTGATTAAAGTAAATTTTCTGTTTCCTTTGGTTGCTATATTCAAATCCTAATGGTAATTTTAGTCAAAATTCTGAGTTCAAAATTCATTCAGTTCATTTCAGTTCAAAATTCCATTGTATTCAAAACCAACAAACAAGTACAAACAACAAGAGGGATTCTATACTTTGTGAGAGTTTCTGTATCTCATATCTCTGTGAAAGAATTCATGTTGTATGTGGAAAAATCTTCTTTTTGTTAAATATTCTAAAAACCTGTTTTGCAGATGAGGCACGTGAACAACATCTGTGTTTTTTTGGTAGTCAGAAAAGGAAATTGGAGCATTTCTGTGATGTGTTTCAGATAACTTCCATAACCTGCTGTTTATTCTGAATAATAAAATAAATTAAGCATTCAGTTTCTTGTCCTGCTGATCACGAGAATAAGAGACAAACTTCATACTTCAGTGAATGACAAACCATCCTGTAACCCAGCAATACTTTGCTTTGATTCCTTTCATTTCATCCTCACAAAAGAGCTGTTTTTAATTTTTATCTAAAACAGCTGCTCTTAATTTTTATTTAAAACAAGTTTAAAAATTATATTTGGTACAAACTCAACAAGGTCATGGAAGTAATTTGATCAAGTTATAATATCCTATTTAAAATAGATTTCCTTGAAAGCTAGAATACTGAAGAACTATGCAGCGACTATTTGCTGAGTTCTTGTTATGTAAGTAACAAGTCCAAAGAAGGGTTAAAATACCCTTTTATTCTGTCTCAAAATAGGTGTACAGATGTTTTCTTTTGGGCACATAAGAAGCCTTTAAAAATGTGAGGCTAACTAATACTAAATAAAATTAATCACCTGAAGCTGCATAGAATCAAACTCACATAGTTGGCTCTTATTTAAGGATTGCCAGTTTATACTAGCGGGCACATATTAACGATCATAAAGTAGCAACCTGTAACTAATAGCAACAACATGCTCGAAAGGCAGAACATGCTCTCCTACTGCTCAGACCTAAGCTAAATACTAGTTTCTACCTTATTTGCTTAAAGCATAATACTGAAAATTCATTCTGGCAGGGAAATGTAGGTGGAAAAGTAGAAGATGAAGGAAAGGCTTGTTCCAAAGTAAAACCCTGTGAAATTAAAGCTAATTGGCCAACTATCTAAGAATCAATGCATTGAAACATGGCTCTTTATCTCAATGCTTCTTATGTCACATCAGAATTAAAAAAGTAACAACATAAGCTCTGAGTAATTTCATCTTCACCTGTTTAGAAATAAATTAGAAGCAATAGATCTAGTGTTAGCAAAATAAATGTATCAGATATAATTTTCCATATGCAAATGAGGCAGTAGAAAATAACACTTCTTATATTGTTTCAAAATTCTGGAATTTAACTATATGTACGTATCCAAATGATCAGAAGGTTGTTGATGCTTGTTCCTTGATCTATTGCACCAAGATATTTTACTGTACATTTATTTACAATTTATTTACAAGTCGTATGCCACCTGGCATGTTTACAAGCGTTATGCCTCCTGGCATGTACATGATAGACATATTTTGCCACCTGGCATGTGAATTGATACATCATATTAGTTTTCTGCCACCTGACAGATACGATGAAATTACCTCAATTAGCGGTAATATAATACGCCCGACATTTTGGCGTGTCCGCTTCCCTTACGGTCTGTAACGCAACTAACCTTTTGTGCGGTGCGCCCTCTGGGCACAAATTACCGCAATCACCGAGGAGGCCAAAACATCCTCTCCCCCCCCCCGATGAATTACATTCATCTTAATACAATCTTCAATATATGCAAACAAGTAAATGAAAAATATAGAAACTGAAAACATACAAAAACCTTCAAAAAGTATAAAATTACATATTACACTTACCAATCTTCTAGCAAAACATCTTATATCTTACTATATTGAAACGTTAACTATGAGGGTTAAACTAGAACAAACAAATAAAATTATTAGTACAATAAGAAATGAAAATAATAATAAAACATATTCAATATAAACCAAACACTTTAAGTTAATGTTCTTCAACTGGTAAAAGACACAGTTTGGTAATAGGACGTTTAATGTCCCCGTGCACAGTTTTTAGTCTAACCACTCGGACATTATTGTCTCTTCCAGGAAACACTTCTATTACTCGCCCGAGTTTCCAACGTAATGAAGGCATATTATCTTCTTTAATGAGAACCAAGTCATTTAGGCGAATATTTCTGCTAGGCTGTCTCCATTTGCTACGCTGCTGTAGTTGGCACAGGTACTCTTTAGACCACCGCTTCCAAAACCCTTGGAACATCTGCTGTGTTAGTTGCCATCTTTGCAATGGAGACACTCGTACTTCGGTTAAATCTTGTTCCGGAACAGCTGTTAAAGAAGTCCCTATAATAAAGTGTCCAGGAGTCAAAGCTGTCAAATCATTGGGATCACTGGAGACCGGTGTTATTGGCCTCGAATTTAAGCATGCTTCAATTTGTGCAATTAGAGTTAGAAACTCTTCATAAGTCAAAATTTGAGTTCCAACACATTTCTTTAGATGCAGCTTCATAGATCTAACAGCTGCCTCCCATATACCACCATGATGTGGAGCAGCTGGCGGGTTGAATATCAACCTTATGTTTTCATTTGCTAACCACCTTTGAAATTCTGAAGACTTCCGTAACTCATAGGTGGTAAGCATACCAGATTGCTTTTCACGAACGGATTTACAGTTCAAGATTTAGTAACGGTTCTGTGGATTCCACAAGTGTTTTCAAAGTAACACATTTACGTTCTTCACTAACGTTTTGCAAGTCAGCTTCGGTATTCATTTCGTTTATGTGATGTCGAATATCTACTTCTGAAAGCCAGGGTGGCCCAGAAAACCAATCACTATTATTAACTAGAGCTTCAGCATCCATCCCCCTCGTAAGTTTATCAGCACGGTTTGTCTTCCCACTGCAAAAGTAGCAGTTGTTTAAAATTGTTTTCTCCTTGATTTCTACCACACGATTTCTAACAAATTGTTTCCACTCGTTGGCAGATCCCTTGATCCAGTGAATGCAAATTTGGGAATCAGTCCAGTAAAATATATTTCCCTTATCCAACTGCGGAAATATCGATTGCAAATATGAACCTAATCTTGCAGAAATTAATGTTACCAAAAGTTCAAGCCTAGCGAGTGTTACCCTATTTAATGGAGCCAAACGGGATTTCGACACTATGAAACATGTTTTATATTTATTTTCTTAAATCTAAAATATGCTACGGTACCATAACACTTGGGACTGGCATCAGAAAATATGTGAACTTCTATTAACTTCCAACACATATCACTGAAGTACTGTCTGGGAATTTCGAAAAACTTTATTTTTTCAACTTCTTTTAACCATTCCTGAAATATGAATTCTGTATCAAGGGGAACACTTTCGTCCCATTGAATACCCTTTTCCCACATAGTTTGCATTAAGAGTTTAATTAGAACAGTAAATGGATTCATAATTCCTAAGGGATCAAAGAGCATACCACATGCTGCTAAAATGATGCGTTTAGTTACTTTGAGATTTTGTAACTTCTCAAACTGAGATACATCTATTTTCAAATTATCATTGACATTGTCCCAGATAAGACCTAAAACTTTCAACAGTACCAAAGAGTCTTCAGATGTTTCATGAGAGTCAATTCCATTAAGTTTCCATAGTTCATTTAGCTCAAGTGAGTTTGAAACCCATCTACGTAAATTCATACTGGCCTCGCTAAGAATGAAAATCATGTCCTTGCTTAAATGTAAGGCCTTTGCTACATTAACTGTCCCAGAAATTAAATCATCTACGTAAAGCTCTTTTAACATACTGCATGCCTCTTCGTAGGCATCTTCATACTTTTTTAAATGCAGTCTTACTGTAGCTGTTAATAAATAAGGTGAGCACTTGACCCCGAAAGGAACTCGATTGTGTTGAAGAACTTGTAAGTTGGAATTACTGTGATCGAGATTTGACCCTTCTTCATTTATCCACAAAAACTTTAAAAAATCCCTATCTTCTTTAGCTAAGCCTACCTCTAAAAATGCACGCTGAATGTCGGCACAAAACGCAATTGAATGTACCCTGAATTTAATGATAATCTTTCGCAAATCAGGATTTAAATTAGGTCCGCTTTCCAAACAATCATTAAGTGCTAAATTTCCCTTACTTTTAGAAGAAGCGTCAAAAACTATTCGAACCTTTGTAGAATCCTTCTGCTCGTGCACTACCGCGTGATGAGGCATGTAATACCCCGTTTTCAAACTACTGTTTAAATACGTATCTACCCGTTCCACTATACCATCTCTCAAGTGTTCATTAATTATCTCATTATATTTTAAATATAGCTCGCTATTTTTCTGAAACTTATTATTTAAAAATTGTAAACGCTGTTTCGTGATTTCATAATTGTTATTTAAACCTTCAACACCCTCTTTCCACAATAATCGAGTTTCATACCTTTTATTCTTGTAAGTTGTATTTCGTTCAAATGACTCTAAAATGTCTTTATCTGATAGAGATATTTCTTTATCCGAACTTATCCCAATTGCTTCTAATTCCCATAATTTTTTAACTCTTTCATAATCTAAGTCCTCATTTACAACGGTTATATGATTAACTCTTGCGTCCTTACACTTTGATCCTTCGTCCTTGCCTTGAATCACAAAACCGAAAGTGCTTTCTGTTGCGACTAATTTTTTACAAATCTTCACGTTTCGTTCTCCTAAAATTTCCCAAATATAATCCGAACCTATTAATACTTGAATTTCGTCATTTGTACCAGCATCTGCTAATTCTATTCCCTTCTCAAACGCTATCTGTCGTATCCACCGAGAAGGAACTTTTACTTGCCCTAGTGTTATAGAATAAATGACTATTGCGTTAATTTTTATCTTTTTACTGGGATGGCTTACATTTTGCAATACGATTTCTACGATATCATACAAGCGCTCTTTTGCATCTTTGCATCCAAATGTGAAAATAATAAGCGCTTCTTTATTAATAATTTTCAACCCCAGTGAATCAACCACTTCTCGTACGATGAATGACTTTGTTGACCCTGAATCTAGCATACAACGTAATACCTTTTCGTTCCCCCTTTTACACCTAACTGTTGCCGAAAACGTCTGTAAAAGAACGGAAGTCGGTGGTTTAATTTTGTTATTATTTTCATTACATAAGAGCGAAAGAGAAGCTTCAGGGATTGGCGTTTGTTTTGTCTGATTGGAAGTATCCGTCTCTAAATCTTTCGATGCGGCGTCACATATTAACGAATTATGTAAACCTTGGACATTGCACAGTCTGCATTTTTCATCTTTATGAGCACAGAAACGCCTTGGATGCCCTTTCGAAAAGCAAATAAAACATAAACCTCGATCCATTAATGCCTTTCGGCGAGCCTTTAAATCAAGTGCGCAATCATGATTCATATGACAAGCAGATAAACAAAATATGCAGACATTTTGATTCTCTTTCTTAGGCAGGGTAGAGAACTTTCGATTTGGATTAAAATGTGAATTTTGAAAGTATTTAGAGGGAGTTTCACTTTGACTAGTTAATACCGAAGCACCTTGCTTATTCGTACTGTAATCATTTCTTTTAGAATGCATGTAAGATTTATTTTGATAACCTTGATGGGAACTTTTGTTTCGTATTGATGTTTCATTTACATCAAAATTCTTAGAACGCGCTAACATCATTGATGTTTCCCTACATTCCACTTCAGTTTTCAAGAACGTTAGTAGTTCATTAACATCGAAATTTTGTTTATCACTTCTTTTCCTAGTGAATTCTAGAGTTAAATTCTCGGGTATTAACTTTAACAAAATAGGGCATAATAAATGTCCATAAGAACCACTAGTAACATTTAAAGAATTTAAATTCCTTATTTGTACTTCTATATCGTCATAAAGCTTCCTCAAAGAAGCCGTATTTCTGGAATATTTTACAGGTTCTAAACTCAACAATTTATTCATATGCGCATTAATTAGCAGGTCATCTCTGCCGAAATGGTTTTTTAGTATATCAACAGCCACCGTATAATTTTCACTAGTAAATGTTAATCCACTAATAGCATTTAAAGCTAAACCTCCCAAAAGCGATTTTAAATAACAAAACTTGTCAACCGAACTGAGACTTTCGTTTTGGTGAATGGAATTACTAAACTGATTCCAGAATTCAAGCCAAGAACAAGGATCACCGTAATATTTTGTAATCGTTAATTTTGGCAATTTTAAAGTATTAACTTCACAAGTTTTCAACTTCGTGGATATAGTTTCCTCACTAGAATTTCTAGATTCAACTTTACACGCGTTTTTTCTTAATTTTTCCTGAATTTTACATTTAAAACTTATAATTCTTTCCTGATATTCCTGCGCGGAAATTACTTCTGTTTCTAACTCCTGTTCCGTAATTATAAGTTTTTCAATCTCAGAATCGTATTGTTTCAGCAACTGCAATTTTTCAAGTAACATTTCGAGTAATTCTTTTAATTTCTCATCCGCGGTTTCACCCTCTTCTAACAATGCAGAATCTATTTTACTCATCAACTTGGTAGTTAAGTTACGCGTCACCGTACGCAACTTCTTTGCCTTATTCATAGCCTCCATTTTACCATTAGATTCTATCAACTATAATAATCACCAAGATTTTTATTCAACAATTCTATTCAAAACTGGAAAAATGAAAAAGGGCCTACCTCGAATTTCTTCGCGTTAAATCCTGGCTTTTCAGTCATGAACTCACTAATTTTCTTCGTCCATTCTTCATCTCCACAAATCACGTCCGGTGTCACCAGAAAAAATGTACGTATCCAAATGATCAGAAGGTTGTTGATGCTTGTTCCTTGATCTATTGCACCAAGATATTTTACTGTACATTTATTTACAATTTATTTACAAGTCGTATGCCACCTGGCATGTTTACAAGCGTTATGCCTCCTGGTATGTACATGATAGACATATTTTGCCACCTGGCATGTGAATTGATACATCATATTAGTTTTCTGCCACCTGACAGATACGATGAAATTACCTCAATTAGCGGTAATGCGCCCGACATTTTGGCGTGTCCGCTTCCCTTACGGTCTGTAACGCAACTAACCTTTTGTGCGGTGCGCCCTCTGGGCACAAATCACCGCAATCACCGAGGAGGCCAAAACACTATAAGAATTTCAAAACAAAAAAATATTGTTACGAATTTCGTATTTAGATAGATAATGTTAGTAGAATTATAATTAAAATTGTTTTAATTCCCCGTGCAATGCAGTGTGTGATAAAATTTAAGAGAAAGCTTTGCCGAAAAAGCAAAAATATAAGAGCATGTGCATTTAACATTTGAATAAATGGATATCTTTTTTGTATTGAAATTGAATAAATGTAATTGTTACTGTAATTGTTACTACTATTGAAATTGAATAAATGTGTTAGCTATAACCGTATTCCATCCTCTTGTTGATTTCCAGAAATCTTGAGAAGCAAAGAAATTACTAGAACTCTCTCATGACTGATTGAAAGCTTTTAAAAGCTGGAGAGAGAGACATTTCAGCTTTGTTACTGTTATTGCGAGTAGTTGTTTAGTTAGCTGCTGCTGTTGTTATTGTTTAGAGTTCAGCAAGAGATCTCATTAGCTTTCTCTGTGCTTTGCAATCTATTTAATGTTATTCATAGTTTAAAGTATAACTATTGATTATATTGCGTGATATTGTACGAATATCTCTGAGGAAAAATCCAGCATTCTGTTATATTTCTTGTGGTAAGAATAAATTTTATTAACCTTTTATCGGACTTGTGCATTCAATCTATTACGAACCTGTACACACACAATAATAAATGTAAACTCTTCAACAAGTTCACCAATTAAAATAGAGCATTGTAAGTGAAAAACATATTAAAGAGCATCCACACGCTGGAATAGGATGGGACAGTGCCATAATTATCAGCAAAACTCTTGCATAGAACTGGCCCTAAAATCAGAGGAGCCATTGAAATAACCAACAAAGTCGTAATATAAAACTTTCTTTCAGTCTTCCATATATCTTGACATTCACATTTAAAAGAACAGTAGCCCTATTGGAAAAGGCAAAATGTGGCGCTTGTATTACAGTAAAAGAAAAAGGTCATTCATTCAGATTCTAGCAATTGGATCAATCAATTGCAAAAGCTCTTCTTCACTGCAATTTCAACCTAATTTAGGATGTGAATCAGAATTATTTCATTACATATTTAATTTGATATTCATTTCTGATCCTGTAATAAAAGATTTTGTAGATTACTAGAAATACTTTAAGAAATTTATATTATGAGAAAAGATTACTTCAGTCTGATACTCTCTTTCTCTTTCTCTCTCTCTCTCTCTCTCTCTATATATATATACTGCTGGCCATAAAAATTGCAATACCACAAAAAATGGGAGGCAAAATTTGTAAATTATTTATTATGCTTTTCAAGTTATGATTATTTGAACAAGGTGTGCCTAAAGCAGTTTGATGTGTTTGCTTATATTTATATTGTGTGCAAAGAATTAGACATAATTCCAGTACAGTGATAAGGATGTGACATTAATGGATACATGATTCAAAATCAACATATTTAGGAGGCTTAACAGCTAGACCTGACCAAAAAAAATGAACAAGAAACGCATCTTTAGCACATATATGAAATAGAACAAACTGATGCATCACAGATTTCAAGCTTAGAGTTCGTATGTATTGTTATCAGCCGGTGTCTACACTATTGATTAGTGAATCATTTACAGTATTGAGGATCTTGTTTTTCTTTCATTGCTATGGCTGTTGTGGACACATTCCAGTGGTGGGAAATGTGTTGCTAGTGATAGAATTATGATGCCCTGTGGTATTTGATTGAGTCTTGTTTTTGCTCCCTGTGATTTTAGTGACTAAATCTGTGCATGAAAGCACTGCACATAAAATTTATGACAGGAAGAATTTTTTTGTACATAGGTACTGAGGCTGAATTTTTCATATCTCATATGCTAATTGGCTTTAATTAATCTGCATTATTTTTTGTATATAGAGCTTAAAATATTGGATTTGCGTTAATGTCTTACCTTTTCAAAATGTCTGATGACATTTGTTAACATAGCATTGTACTAATATAGTATGTGGCAGCAATATCATACACTTCTTGCATAACTGCTGTGCTAAATACTGACAGCTGCTGCCATGGAGAAAGTTTAAGCACATATAGAAATTAAATGGAGTATGACTCCCAAAATTCATTTTCAAAGTCATTTTCTTTCAGTTTCATGAAAATTTACTGAAAATGGTAGATGTGTAAAATGCTGATTATTGCACATTCAAATTTTTGAAAAGTTTGTTACTTTATAATCATTTTTGTCTAACTCTTAATTCTAAAACTATGTGAATTCATAAATATCGTTTTACTTTTTCATATCTTCCTTGAGAATACTTATCAGTGGCTGAGTTCATAACACTGTGGAATATATGTAATTCAGCTTGGTTATCCCAGTGTATGGACTGTCTGCATGTGTGTTTTCATTGTTTTTCGTATGTGTAATGCAAATTCAGGGCAAAAAGTATTCCTTCCATTGAGCAGATAACATTCACATGCTTTGCAAAATTCTGGTAATCAAATAAAACATTCTTGGTGTTACAGTTTTATTGCTAGCAGTGTATATTATGTACTTTCATTTTTCAAGATTATTATGATTTTTTGATGGTATTGATATGATGACAATTCACAATTATATCTGTAATTAGATTATAATTTTAATATAAAATACTTTTTGATGCAGACTCGAGATGATTTTCTTGGGCTAGTGGAATTAAACCTTCGAAGTATTCTTACAGAGAAGCCTGGTCGTCGTATAAGCCCAAAATACTACATTCTCAGACCTAGAAGGTTCAAAATTTTCTTTTTTTTTCTTTTTAATATCAAATAAATTGTAATACCTATGTAATGAATCTAGTTACACCATATGCAGATCTTGACTTTCAGAATTGCTGTCAAAACCAGCAATATTTTCTAGCTTATTCAAATAGTTTAAGGAAATTTTCATATACTATATTAAAGTGTGTACCTGATTACATCAACTATATATGTACTTAATTGCATCAAATTAATTTTTTCAAATTATGGACATTCTGATATTTGAAAGATCTTATGTTAGAGATTAATTTGCCTCTGATTAGGCAAATTGTTTCTCAAACTCATATTCAGTTTGCATATTTTTGGGTATGCAGTCATTATATACCAGGTCTATCTACCTTTTACTATTGATAAAGCCAATAAAATATGTTGATGCATTTGCTACTGACATGCAGAGGGATACCATCTGCCATAGACCTGTAGTGTATTTTTATGTAGTAATATAATAATTGTGTAGTAAAGTACCTGCAACTAATTCCAGTTTGAGAATTCAATGTTGTTTTAATCAAAACTATGCTTTTAGTATTTTAATGGTTTGAATATTATATAATGTAAACTGCAAGTCAGAATTTGAGATCATGTGTCACAAATGTATGGCATGACTTCTAATTGATAACTACTATATATGAGTAAAGTTACTGTGGTCTTTACCAAGAAATTATAAAGGGACCTTGCCTATACCACCATCTCACATGTAAGTTTTAGTTTCAAGGAAGCCATGTGGCCGGTATGTGCTGTGCACTGTTCAGTAGCAAACATGTTAATATACAAAAATTGTGTAAACTTTTATTGAAATTTTTCTACATAATTAATCATTATACATAACTTTTTTAAATAAAAAAGCGTCAAGTATCTTAACAGTAGCACTATCAGAAATACTGGCTGATATTTTGTGAAGAAGGAAAGGCAATAAATATAAAGATTTAAGAGAATTGTTTAGTGGTTATACAGAGAAATTTTGTTTTCATGATTTAATATCATATCAATAGAAGAAGTAGAATGCTTTTATTCTCTGAAGACATAGAGGTCTTACAACACCTGGAGGTTTTCTCTAAAATTATTGCCAATATAAGCAAAGATTTGCCTTATTTTTATAACTCGAGTTGGGATATTTCTCTTGAATATATTTAAGTTGAGGAGAATTAATTTAATGCAGAAGAATGATGTAGTATTTCACCATAAGTGAATTAGTCTTTTATATTTAAGTTCTGCTTTGATATCAGGAATTTGATATCTGATATGTACACTAGGAGAGCACTATCTGATATGTACGCTCTTTTGTGTTAAATAGTTTTGATAGGCTTTTCAGTTCTTTCAAAAATCATCTTAACTAGTAATAAATTTATTACTTTCAAAATTCATCTTTCTCTTTTCTGGTGTTTGTTACCTTACCATAATTTACTCTGAAAATTGTGCATCTTATTAGATATTTGAAGTGGAGGGGATTTTAACAAAATTATTCATACATCTGATATGAAAAATCTCAAAGTTTTCTCATTTTTTAGATTTGCCTTTTCTTTAGTTTTAAAGGCATTTATTTATTTAAATACATATAATGTTTGAACTGATAAACCTAAATCCTTTTAACGCTTATTTTTTCAAAACTGGCTTCTTTAGTGCTGAAATTTTGAACTGTTCAAAAGTTGAAAAGAAATTTTGTTGCTTTACATTAATTTTTTGCTCATAGTGAACAACTGTTACATCTTCCAACATAATTTCCTGAATGTTGAACAAATAATTAAATATTGCATCAGCAGCTCTGTTCAAGTTTGCCTACTATCCTTAGAACCTCAAATTTGCAACTGATTGTCTCTGGCGAATTGTTATGGAAAAGTGTATATATAAATATCTATTAATTTTAAAGATGTTGCCATAGTCATCAAGACTGGTTATAGCAGTGGTGCACCTTGGCACATTGTTAAGGAATTTTTTTCCATTTTTGAAGCAGTCTAGTATGAGAAAGAGTGAATGAGAAGTGCCTAAGTTGAAATCTTAGTTCAAAATGATTAGTTTTGGTTTAGTAGTATTTTGGTTGGATAATTAATAATTTTCTAACATTAACACTCACTGAAGCATTACGGAAGGCATGTGTGCTTACTATCATTAGCATTATGCAAAATTTATATGACCATGACCCTCCTAAATAATTTTCCCCCTGCTCAGTTACTTCTGAAAAATTTTAATTCTTTTTCATTTTTCTGTTGAATTTTTTCTGTGCAGAAAATGCAAAGACCTCTCAGTTTGTCGTACAAATAACCAGCAATTGGTCTGTCGCTTGATATTAGGATAGCCTTTTATCTACTCTGAACTTGAAAGGTACAAATGAGTAACAGGTAATTGTTATTTCTGGAGTTTTCTCTAGAGAGTATTGGCTATTTGTCCTGTTAGTTGACAAATGAGTATATCATTTCGTCACTACCTTAGGGGTGGTGGCCAAGGAAAAATTTTCTCTAAGAAAAATTAAGAACTGCGCCATTTGAGAGTCTGGGATATTTGTTGGGTTGATGAGAAGGGGAAAGCAAATTGTTGCAATCTTACCTTTAATTCCATAATTATGATAATCTGAATGCATACTCTGGCAAAATATTTAGTGTTCAATAGTTATGAAAAACACATGCTTTAGAATATAATAATTTGTTGAATCTATCAAAAAGTACTTGCGCATGGAGCTCGAAGACTTTCTTGAACCAGTCAGAATATAAGAAAGATCATTGCACCATGCAAGTTGCTTATCTGGCCATGAATCACAGCTCTTCACGTTTTTTGCTTAGTCCATCCATCCTTAGTTTTTACATTGTGGAAACATATACAAAATGTAGCGTGTTTTGATTCCATTTTTCACTTTTTAATCTGTAAATCTAAAACCATTTTTGTAATATGAATCAAAACAGTTTAGCTTAGCTACTGACTTTTAGCACTATAAAATTATATGATGAACATAAGACATAGACCCAGCAAAACGCTTTAATCTACCTCTTAACAATGGCCTGTCTCTGCGGAAAGCAATGTTCCAGTCCACATATTTCACCACAAAATCTGCTTATTTCCATCCCATCTATTAAGATAAAAATTTAGTTTTAATTTCAGACTCTTTAATTTTAGTTTGGAAAATCTTGCTTTCCAAATTGCATTGTATTCCAAGCTGTATTTTACTTGAGCTGAAGTTTAATGCATAAATATTAACTGCTGACCCAAGAAAATGTTTTGTTAATTAAAAATGGATAGTTGCGACATAATACATCCATCTAACTTTATTCAAGGGGAAAATATAAATAAATCATGACAGTATTTTAAAACACAGAAGACTCTTCCAACTCCACATCTGTTAACATAGTTAATAGCCACTTTAAATGCCTGCCAAAATTAAATTTTTTTGTAATTTAGATATCCATCACTTAAAATTATATGCTGCTAAAAATAAAGAATCAAATCTTTACATCTGGCAGTATGTCACTATAACTTACAACATGATGATAAAAAATAATGAATTAGTTTTAAAAAAACACCAAAATAAGTCCCAAAAGTTCTTTATTTGAAATGTTATTTTCCTATCTATTTAATGGTATAAGGATTAAAATTTTGCAACTGTTAAAATATGAGAGAATATATCAATACTAAATGATGAAAATACACTTTGAATTTTGAAACTTTCCTTTGGAATAGTGTACATTCAGAGCAGGTACATGGAAAATTTCAAGAAAACCCAGTTAGTAGGAGAAAGAAAAATTTATTTCAAGATTTGATCCAAAAAAACAATGAAATCAGGTTATTGAGTTTATATGCATATATTTATTTTGTTATTATGCATACAACTGCTCTAAACATAAGCACATTATTTTTACAATTATGTATTGCCAAATTCCTAAGTTCAGTGAAACTCCATTCATAGAAAATCATGACTGATGTCATGAGCAGCACTGTTTATTAAGAGGCTGTAACATCCTCTCTGCCCTGGTTAACCTCAAAAGATATGACCGGTGGCACCATTTGAGTTACTTCTTTGCAGTCAACATACAGTATGCGTGATCTGTTTTTCCATTATGGCTTTTAATTTTCCTTTCAACAAGGGCCCTTTTTCACATGTGCGAAGTCCTTAAATCCTCTTAATGGGAACTAATTTGTGGATATTGCGTGCTTGATGGTAACTACGTAGTTCCTGAATATATTCCTTAGAACACCTCTTCTAAAATATATCCAACAAATTTTGCCTATTTGCATCATTTCATATAACTTTTACATTTTTCAGGTTTCGATGGCAACATTGTTGGTGTTTGACAGTTCTAAAATGACCTGGACCTTCTTCAGAGTCGTCATTTTCTCACTAATACACTAATGATCTGCTGTTTAGGACAGCTTCTATCCCTACTTATGTAGTAGAGAGTGCTTTCTTATCCAGCGGTGATTAACCAAGTGATTTTCTAAGACATCATTTAGTTAATCCTATTAAACACTCTGTAATTTTTTGAATACACATGTCAACATCAGTTATACCTTCACAATTTTGAGGCCAGTGTCCATTAATAATATAGAATGGGCAAAATGGTGAAGTTGTTCTTAGAACGATTTTGAGTTTTAGAATTAATATTTATAGAATTAAATGATATAATTATGGGAGAATTAAATGTATAATCATAAACCTTTTTGTTTTGCCATTTGGCAATTTCTTCTTTTTTAGTTGATGGTAAGTTAAATATGATTAACATTTTGAAGGGAAATTTTAATGAAGAATACAGAAGAGTGAGTGATATCATGAAGAACCTAATGCTTATTTTCAGAATGATAGAAAGGTAAAAGTTTTACATTTTAAAGAGAAAATAATTAACAATAGAATGATGCCAAGTTGTTGGAAGTGAGCATGAAAGTGAAAAATGTCGCACTTTATAAACATAAAGGAAAAATTACTGCTGATTAATTATAAGTTAAATTGCTGATTATTTTTTGGGGGGGATACTGAATGGACACTATCATGCAGACATCATCGCAATTAAAACTATCTGAAAATCAAGTCCATGGTAATGATAGCTGATGTAATCCTAAATTACCAAATTAAGTTGTAATGAAAAAGTTATGTTACCACATGATGAATAATCCTTGGCTGAAATACCCAGTTTCTTTACAATTAATGCTTTGAATAAACTATGTATTATTATTAGTCGAGATTTCATTATAATGAGAATATAGTATATGAAAGCTTTAAAAGTCTTTAATGAAGGTTAAGAAATACATTTGAAAATTCTTCGTAACAAGTTGCTTTATTTTAGTGCCAAGTCTCGAGTTAAAGGACATTTGGAAATATATCACGCTTATTTACCCACAGGAACAGCTGATGATGATGATACATCTAGCCAACAAGAAACTGAAGTAAGTGCCTGTAACTATGTTCTTTTAAAATAAATTAAATCTACTTTTCATTAAAAATATATTTGCATTTACATTTAGTTAAATGTAGGATGAAAATACTCTTGTCTTGCAGCAGATCTATCAAATATCAATTGTTGCAGATGCTTTACTAGAGATAATTTTTTGGAAAGAGTGATAATGGTAGCTTTCAAATAGTGGAACGTACTTAAGTATATATTGTTGCTGCATTTTGTAATTTAATGATCGTGATGATGTTTTGAATTTTCTCACCTTGCTTGTGCAATAAGCATTTTATGAACAGAAAGTTAAGAATATTTTAGGTGCATATATATCTGATTAATTAGACTGTATTTGGATCAAGTTGTTTTTACGTCAAAACTTGCAAACTTGCTTACTACATATACCTATCTAAATTTAGGACATGATATACTGACTGTTGTGATTAAGGATATTATGAAACTTGATACAGTAACAAAGTCTGAGACTCAGACTCGTCGGGACTTCCACGATTCCAGATTTGAGATTTTTACGGATATTAGATCATCATTTTAAATCGACATGTAGAAATTATAAAATTGAAAATATGAAATTGCGATTTATGAAATAATGAAGCATGTATGATATAAATGGTATCAAAATTTGCAAAAAAAGCTTACTATTTATTTATTTATTTTATAAAATATTACTTTCAATGTAAGTTGTTTAAGTTGCTTCATTTTTTGTGCTAATACTTTCTCTTGAATTCTGGAGACACTCATAATTTCTTATTCAGTTACATTGACATCATTAATGAAAGCTATTTTTAGCATATGGAAAGAGATTTTTGTTAAATTTTTCTTCGTCATCATTTCTTATCGCATTGAACTTAAATCTGTAATCATCCCCAAGCATAATGTCGAAATAAAAAGTTACCATACTCTTTATTATTCAATTACTAACATAAAAAAAATTGTTTAGGCATTGCTACATGAGTTGTTATGACTCAAGTTGTCATGTGTTGATAAACATGCGGTGATGAAAGCAAAATATAATAAATAATGATTCACCAGATTGGTGTCAGGGATATAAAATATTAATAGGTGTATGTAGAATGTTTCGGTTTGAGATGTATGCCAAGCAGATACTCATCTACAGCCAAATTATTGATTATACAAATTTATGCTAAAATGATTGTTTCTACAAGAATGAGGTATTTTATTTAGTGCCAAAGTGAAATTAAGAATTTGACTTTCCACATGTTTTATTAAGCGCCCGGGCAGAGGAAGGGAATCAAATGTGCATGCATAAAGCATATAAATTTTTTTTTTTTTTTAAGTTGGTGACTTTGAGGTCCAAATTTTAGATCATTCCAGATATTAGACGTTCGGATCTTGGACTTTGTACTGTAGTAATTTGGGCAGTGTGCTGCAGCAACACTTTTAAAAAAGTAATATTTTATGATCTGGTTTGGTGATCCAAAAAGTTTGTCCTTATGCCAGTTGTTAGTAATCCAGCTAAAAGGAAGGAACATGTATGAGTTTAATGGATTTTTATGAGCGTCATTTTAAAATATACTGATAGATTATTTTTTGGACAGTTCCTTTGTGAGGGCTAGTAAGAAATATAACTGCATGTGTATGGGATATGAAAAACGGCAAAACAGTTGCTTTCTTTCTGGGGAAAAGTGACAGTTTAAAAATATTTTACCTTGAACGTAGAAAATCTTTTGTGCAGTATTTTTAATTTAGTATAAAATTGTATTTAAGTTTTGTTAAATTATAATGAGAATTTTGTGACTGAATTTAATTTCAAAATGTTAGGCAAGATATTTTCCTTTCTGCCGTTATCTTTTATAAGGAATTGGGGTTTTATTATGGTTTGATTTTACTTTTATTTTTGTGAAGGAATTAAAGCCCTTATTTCCAAATTCGTTGATTATTTTTTTATGGTCATGGATTGTTTTTTATTGATATTATCATCAGAGTATCAAACTTGGAAGAAATGGTGGACAAATCTACTTCTGTTCTACCATACTGCTTGATTAAATTTGTATTAAGGTAGCAAAACTCTTGTATAATTTATCATCAAATGCAATCCTGTACAGACATAAAAGATAGTTTTTTAATTTATCATATTTTATTGTTTAAATATTTTAAATAAATCATTTGTATGTAGATATTATGTCAGATGTAAATGCAAATAAATTACAGTATAATAAAATTATGAAATTGTTGACTGTTATATTATGCATTTCATAATATTAGTGTTATTAAATGTTCTATATTATCTGTTAATAGAAACTAGTATTTTAACCGATTTATTGAAAAGAGTAATTTTACAGTCTGGTTGGGAGATGGTAAATGCTGAAGATGGCACAAGTGTTTTGGAGGAGACCCCAGCGTCTCCAACAAATGTGCCTACCCCTCCGTCCAATCACAGTCCTCTCCCACCAGGATGGGAAGAGAGGCAAGATAACAATGGGAGAACATATTATGTCAATCATGCTGCAAGAACCACGCAGTGGGAACGTCCTACTGGGTAAGATACTTGAATGTTACATGCAGTAAAAATACTTTTCATGTACTCTCTTTCTCTCATATTAAACTTTCATATTTTTGTTCTGATTATTGATTTTATAATTTTACAATTATTTTAGATTTTATGGTTTTTCTTTCTTTAATTCCATGCAGCAGTTTGTAATTAAAAGTTATAAAATGATGTATTAAATGAAATTGTTATAATCGAATAAAAATGCATGCAAAATTTTCCAACTTACCCAGTTATTTGCCAGAATCTCTTTTTTTTTTTTAACTTATAATTCTGTTTAGCAATTTTTATAAAATAAAAAGAAGCCAAATGAAATACTAAATATGCTAACCTTTCTTCTTTTGATAAAAATTTTAATTTATTTGGAGAATTTTCCATTTTTCATTTCTTCATATTGTTTCCTATGTATCAACTCATTATCATTCCCTTGGCAAACTTAAGTGCCTCTTTATCAAAATTTGAAACCCATAAAGGATTGCTTCAGCTCCTCAGTGGTGTGAAATGCTTGCTAAAACTAATTAAGGTTCATTTTGCTTTTTTGTGTGCATTTTCTTTAGTACGTTTATGCTGTAATCATATAAACTCTCTTGACTGATGTTAGCAAGTTCTTTATCAAACCTGTAACCTACATCCACAGTTAAAGCCTGCTAAGCACTTACTACTTTTTCCTATTTTGTAGATTAAGTGTTAAAAGCCATAGCCCATATGGGCAAAAAGTCTAGGAAAAATCTTTCTTTGCAGGAAAAGTTCCAGTTTACTGATTAATTGACTTAATCAGTATTTTCTTCATTTAACTTCTCCAGAAAAGCCACTGCTTGCAGTCCTATTCTAATTTTATCTGTGACTGATTTTGCAGATTTCATCTGTTTTGTCAAGTGGGATATTTTTGCCAATATCATTCTGATTGCTCTTGAGTTTAGGACTAGAATTCCTTCATATCAAAGGTGCCTTCCTTCCCTGCTAAAGATGTAATGTAGGATTTCTTTGGCTCTGTTGGTCTTTTCTTAATTTCCTTCTTCTAATCAGTTACCCGAAAAAGTTACTGGTTTCCTCGACCAGAAGACTTGTCTTTGCTTATGGTTGAATTTCTCCTTGGGAAAGCTAGGATATGCCATGTCAGAAGCAGGATAAGATCCTCCATTATCCTTATTATTTCGCACGTTCCATCTTGAGATTGGATTTGTACTGTAGATGCTATTACAGATATTGTACTCACCTGGGTTTGTTGAAGTAGCTACTCTGTGTTTGGCTGTACTACTTGCAGCCATAACATTGTCTAGGTCATGGTCAGGGCTTGAAACTTTCGACTCGAATCTTTATTTCAAAGAGTTTTCTTGCCTGGTAGATTGTCTTTCCTTCTGCATTGTGTGGGAGTTCAGTTTGATTCTCCACCTCTCATTCGTGAAAAATGTTTTACTTTCATCCGTAGGATGTTCTTGGCTTTTAGTTCATTAAAGATATCTTCACCATGTATAATGGTCATTCAAATGTATGTGCCATTGCTGTAATCTCTGTGCCATTTGAAGAGAAACATGACTGTGCATGGCCTTGTAGAGGGCAAAGAGTGCTGGTCGTGCATGTGATATCATCAGATCCCACCTGATGTGTGTGTGTGATAGCGTTGGAGCATGTTAAAAAGTATCATTTGCATTATGGATGCCTCCAAATGGTGTCAATGCGAGGTCGTGTAATTTTTAACAGCAGAAAATGTGAGTGCTTCTGAAATCTATTTTTGTATGTCATGGAGTGTATGAAATGCAGATCGGTATTTCGATGATGTATGGATTTTCGTAGTGGAAGAAGCAGTACTGAACACAGCCACGACCTGGTCAGGCGCATATGGTGATCACCCAGGAAGCAGTTGCGGATGTGAATTGGCGAAACACCACTTGAGAAATAGTGGAGGAAATGTCTATGAGCATAGGAAGTGTGCACACAATGCTGTGTGAAAGGTTGCGATACTGCAAGGTTTGTGCGCAATGTGTTCCAAAACATTTGACAGAGGAGTGGAAGATTCATCGCATGTCTATTTCTATGCAACACCTTATGTTGTAAAATGAAATGGAGAACCAATTCCTCTCAAGGATCATTGCCGCTGATGAAACATGGTGAACATCAAAGTGATAGCTCACTTTGATCCAGCCACCAAAAGCATGAGCATGGAATAGCAACACTCTTCATTCTCATGCCCTAAGAAGGCTTGTTCACTAGAGGTGGTAAAGTCTTAACATGTTGCTTTGACGCCGAAGGACCGCCACTGTTAAAATGGCTACCTACAGTCACGACTGTCACTGCTGCCACGTACTGTGCCACATTGCAGAAACTGAGACAGAATATCAAGAACTGCCTATGTAGCATGCTCATTCTCATGTAGCAAACATTGTTACCACAATTCTGCTGGGAGGTTCTCGAACATCCTTTTACATCCTGGACCTCTCACCATGTGACTGCCACATCTTTGGTCCACTCAAGAAGTCTCTGAAGGGACAGCAATTTGCCGACGATAATGAGGTCCAAGCTGCCAATTGAAATTAGTTCCATAACCAACCTCGGAGCTTCTTCACCCAGGGTATCCATTGTCTTGTTGTCTGCTGGGACAGTTGTTTCAACCTATAAGGTGACTTTATTTAGCCTATCTATTACATCTGTACTTTCTTTTGTATACTAATTTATATTAATATCATTAAAATATTTCTTAAACCGACTGTAGTACCATTTGCATTTGAGCAATCCTTATATATTGTTCAGCAGCTCTTTGATAACTGTTTTGATTGTCTTGCTAGTTCATAGCATGAAAGTATGAAAAGGAAGTCCAGTTTCTTGAAGGTGCCTCATAGTTTTCTGGTAATCATCTGGAATTTTGACATAAATTTTTGTTTTTCCACCTTTTATTTATGCTCTGATTTCCTCACATATACTTGTGATTTCATCGTGAAACGTTTTTCAATGTAATTTCATACTGGAAAGCATGATTGGCAGGATTCTGCTTGGTTTAACAGTCGGTGGTCCTGGCTTTAGTGACTATGTCTTGTCGTTATTTCTGTCATCATCATTTCAGCATCATAGTAAGCTACCCAATAAGAATGCAAAAAGTTCTTCGAATCACATTTTTGAGTTTAACTCCAGAACATGAACTTGACACAGCAAATATATGGTTTAAATTTTTTCACATTTTGCAAATGATCTGTATTGGAGCTTAATTTATTAATTTCAGTAGTATCAATTTTATTAGCAACAGTGCTGAACTGAACAAAATCATCCTGTAAGGTTTAAGTGATAAAATTGCTGAACACTGCTATTCATCTTAAATTTATACTTCGTGAATATGCTGGCAGCT
Source organism: Stegodyphus dumicola (assembly GCF_044657685.1). Lineage (NCBI taxonomy): Eukaryota > Metazoa > Arthropoda > Arachnida > Araneae > Eresidae > Stegodyphus > Stegodyphus dumicola. The sequence continues at coordinate 220,180,821 of NC_140773.1, read as the reverse complement.
TAAAGTTTATGCGATTTCCCTCATGTTTAGTGTGAATGTGAGCTGCTTTCCCTTAGTTTCACAGGAAGAGAAGTGGCCTTTGCATGCTTTGCAAATAGTCAATTAACCAATGAAACAGTTTAACAAATTGAGACAAATCTCTTTCCCTGACAACTTGATACTGCTTAATGCTATTATTTTTTATGTCTTCTGAATGTTTTTAAGTGCATTACGTGTGTGGATTTCTTCTAGAAATGAGCTAGTGAAACTGTTTTGTCACTTATATTTGACACTGCTTAATGTTCAGTGAAATTCACTCTGTATTAAAAAACATAAATATAAATAACTTAAACATTTAACAAGAAAAATGTTAATGAGAAAAATGTGGCAAATGAAACAGCATTAAATGAGAGCTGATTGCATAAGGTCTGCTGGAAAATTCTGCCCAAGTGAAAGAAAATTCAACATTTTTTATACTTTTAGTAATATTAATTGTGCATTATAATTTCTGTCATTACTTATGGCCTGTTACCAGCATGATGGTTAATTTGTAAATAACATTTCTGAAAAATTTCTTATTATTAGAGTTTCCCCCCCTCCCGTTTTTCATTAGTTTGAATTAGGTTTCAAAAGCTTGTAATGCTTTAGTTCTTGGATGTCCCACCATATACATAGCATTATCAGGTTCAGGCTTAAGCTTGGTTTAGAAATGGAGAGGGCAGGTAGTTTGGACTCGCAGTATGTTCTTTTCTAACAAGTTTTCATAGATCTTTTCATCACCAGTTATCATCCTGTCCAAGAAGGGTTTGTTTTTGTTCTGAGTAAGCCTAGATGTTTATATAATGACTTGATCATGCAAATTTTTCTTACTTAACTCATGAGCCACCCATCTGGAATGTTTATAGACCAATCCTAGTTTCTGTGTTATTTAAGTTTGATGTAAATGTTTTTTTTTTTTTTTTTTTTTTTTTTTTTTTTTCCAGTTTTTATGAAAATATGACATGGTAAGTTAGGTTTCAGTGAAACTTAACTTTAAAAATGATTTGCATTGTGGTCATAATGATGAATTAAATATTAACTTTTGAAGAATTTAGTTGTTAGTATCTTTGAGGATATTTTGCTGTAGATGAGACAGCAATATTCATTAATGTTGGCATTGTAAAGTAGAAAGTTAGTGTGTTTGGAAACATAAAATCAAGCTTTTCCGTGGGAATTTTCATTTCTTGGATTTTTATCAAATGATAGAAATATAAATTTTCCATAATATCCTGTAATACTTAATTAATTATAATTGCAGAAGCATTTGTTTAGGTATTGAAAAATCTGTGAAGTATTTTTAAAGTGCTCAGATGAGTGTTACCCTACTGTTATTAGATGATATTTGGTTTGCTTAATTATTTGCTATCTTCCAATTATAAATTGGTCTTAAATAACAATGCAGTTCTTAAATGCAATAATGAGTGTGCAAAGTTAACTAATTAAAAGTTTTGATTTCTTTTCTTTTTTTTCTTTCTTTTTTAAAAAAAATATAAATTCATCTTTATTTTCGAAAGTTTAGAATTATTTTGGGAAATTTCAGGTAAGAGTAATTTAAAAAAAAAAATTAAGTATTGCATTTAAGTGAATTTTGTTTAACATTACAATTGGCAGAAAATTATAATTTTATGCACTTTTTAAAAATTGGTAAACTTAAATTCTTGAAATTTGAAAATTTTCTTTGTCATATTTGTGAAAACTTTAATTTTTGATTTGAATTTCTTTACATATATCTATGATTAAATTGAATAATGTATACTTTCTCTTTGCTTTTTGTCTTCCATAGTGCTTTGCAGTCAGAAGAAGAAATTCAGCAACGTAGTCTTGAGTCAGCACAAGAATTCAGACGACGTGTTCATATAAGTATTGATCATAGTGATGAAGTCAATGATCATTCAAGGGACAACTTTGAAATATTACGAAATGTAAGTGGGTTACTGTTGTAATAGTTTTTATAAATCTGAGAAAAGAATGGACATTTTATTTTATCGAAGACTAACATTTGTGATTCATCATCTTAGATTTTGGTTTTTTCCTCTCTAAGAAGTAAAATGTTATATGAAGCTGAAGATTGTTTATATAATGTATTATAAATTAGTTCCTTTTTCTTTTTTTTTTTTTTTTTTTTTTTTTTTCAGATATAAATAAAAGTGAAAGAAAACCTAAACTTTACTAAGCAAATTTTATTTTTCTAATTTACTTAATCATTGTAGTTTATATCTGTGAAGTGCACAAAGATTTTTTGTGCAAATGCGAAAAGAATTTAAGAAATTTCTGTGCTTTTGAGGGCATAATTTTATTACAGTTCAAAATAACTTAATTAAGTGCTATTCATATTTTTAAACTTTTCTTTCAATACATAAACAAATGTAGAATAAAATCCTTTTTCTCTTAATAAATTAAATGATTCTAAAATTGATATATCTTGCTTTTTTTTTTAAATTTAAAAATGTTTTTGAGAATGTCAATTGAATGATTGTATTACTGAGTTGTGAAAGTATTTTAACTATGCATTTTATATGCTTGATATATTTTTGCCTGCTTTTTCTCTTGCACATTTGGCTTACTTTTCTTGCATGGTAAAGCTGATATTTATGGAACTGCTTAGAATCCTTTTCTTGCATGTTTTTGAATTGTATTTTATTACATTTTTTGCACTTAAGTCATTGATTCTTTAATGCAATGCTTTTACAGTAATTTTAACTCTTAAATTGAACAGCTTTAATGCATTAGAATTATTAATCAATAAAAGAAGGGGTAGACCACTAGAAAGTTACTTTTTTTTCCGCAGAACATAATAGATATGAATTTTCAGTTATTAGATATGTACAGAGAAGTCAAATTATCTTTTTGTATATGTCAAGTAGATCTGTAGTAATTATCCAGTATATTTCATGGGGACTCGAGTAAGAAGTATTTTTCCTTGTATTTAGATGCTAGAAGCGCAAAGACTTGACCCCAGTGTCAGACGACATTCCATGGTAAGTGTTTTGTAGTAAGGGATATAATTATCTTAACATTATATCTTCAAAATGATTTATTTTTCTACATTGGTTTTGTATGCAATGGAAAAAGGGGAAAAATATAGTAATAAATTATTTTCTTTTAAAATATGCTTATCATAATAGTACCATCTTGAACCTAAAATAAAAATGTGATATGTAATCCCATACAGTCATAATGAACATTTTGTAAATTTAAGTTCGTAAGCTTTACTGTTTGAAATTCAGCATCAATAAATGTAAATAATTAAAACTTACCATTATATGGTTTAAAATGTGGTAGGTAAAAACATGGGCAGTGTAATCAATACAGTGTAGTTGTGTGTTGTTGTGTAAATCATTGAATTTCTTTAAATTTTGATTTTGTTTATCAAACTTATAAACTATTTCTGTGCCAAACTGCACAGATCACTCACAAAATCTAAAGATTAATTACTGACTTATTTCTTAATCCCTACACCCCCCCAAAAAAATTCTTATAACATAATTAAATAACCTCTTCTAATTAAAATCCATAAATTTTTGCCACTGCTGGTGATGAGAAAATTTTTACAATTAAGAAAATGTTTTTTCTTTGATGATTTAGCTTTCTTATAACAGCAGAAATATTGCTACAATTTTTTAATGTCATGAGAATGAAAATTCTCTTTTATTAATTAACACAGAAATGAATGCAAACTTAGTTTATCTTCATATAAAAAGTGTACTGAATTCAGATTGGATGTAGACATAACTGAAAATGTAATTATATAACAAGCATATTGAATTTTTTCTTTTGAATTAAGAATTGGTAAAAATTTTTGTTACTTAATGCCATTCATTACTTGTGTTATTTGTATTAACTGATGTGAATTTTGAAATACCTTGCACCATTTATACATTTCTCTTTTATACATCAGTTCATCTTGGTCCCAATTCAATCCTATTTATTTTAATAGCATTTCTTTTATGCATCATATAATGTTGTTTATTCCTCACTTTTGCTTGAGTTACTGCATGTGTTTTACATTGCGCAGTCCCACCATTTCCCAGAAATAGAGATAGGAGAAGGGAACAAGGGCATGAGATATCACAGTCTGGCACAGGAGTTGAAAGAGAGTTCATAAAGAGACAGGTTACATGGAAAAAAAAAATAGTTTTTTTTTTTTTTTTTTTTTTTTTTTTTTTCTCTTCTGAACAGAATACTGTGTTAAATAAACAAGGTGAAAACAACTTAGCTGATTAACTGACAGAAACTAAATTAATTGACAAAAAATTAGATTAACGGACAGAAAATATCATGAAGGCAAAAGGCACTTTTGTTAAAATTCAAATCTTTAAAAAAAAAATAATAATAATAATAAGAATGCTGGTTTGATGAAAGTTGAGTTAGCAGAGAAACTGGGATTACTGTGACAGCACTAAAAATGGTGATAGAATATAGATAGATAAAAATGGTGGTATTATGATAGGGGAAAAAAAAAAAGTCAAAGAAAGAGTAGAAATGCATGGACAGTCTGCTTAAAAAAAACTGTGTGTTAAAGATGGAAAGTTTTCTGAGGTTGAAGCCATTTTTCTAAAATTTTTCATTCAGTGTCTTGCATCCAGTATTCGAGGGAATGGCCCCATTTTAATCAAGCTTTAAAAAAAAGTCCCCTGTCCAGACATATAAACGGTGCTCCACTGTATATATATCTGATCAAAAAACACCAGATGAGTATCAAATACATATCAATGAAAATAATTGTGTTTGTATATCATGTGGTGTGTCACAGTGCCATAACTCATTTTAATGTAAAGTTATAGGGCAATTACTGCTGCATTTTGTCCGAACAATTTTTTTTTTTTTTTTTTTAGTTCCAGTTTTTTAAGTTATGTAGCAAATAAACTCATAGACAGCATTTAATTTTTATATATTAATAGATATGTACTATTTATCAACATAGGCAGATAGCCCTCAATTGCTTTGCCATAATCAAATAAAGCAAAAACAAAACTATTTATGAACCTTGTATGATCAGACCAACAATATGTTTGAAGAGTTTTCGTTCTGGTCTTGTAGTTAAAGATTTCAGTACATTACTCAGGAAATATGGGAATATATTAATGTTTTTAAACCTTCACCTGATTTTGCAGTTGCATATTTTATTCTAAAATATTTTGCATGTTTTTATTCATCAAATATGATAAACGTTGTGGCATTTAAATGTAAAAGTTCATTATTCCCCATTTTATGCATTTGTTAACTATTTAATTCTCAAGATTATCTTGCATGTGAATAAATAATTACATCTGCATGTTTTCCTTACATCTAGCTTTTTAAATAACTGCCTTATTTGATGAATACATTATAATTTGGTTGATATGTAACGTTTTTAATAAAACTTGCAGTTTTATTTTCAATCTACAATTTAGCTACAATCATAATTTTTAATAGTATGTTTTTAATTATATGGTCTTATTTTTAATTTATAAGGGACATGTTAATGAAAAAATTAAAATTTCTGGTCAACAATTTTTAAAAATTTCGTTATCAAATGTAATTGTCTAAGGATAGTGTCAGAATTATTTTTTTAGTGCTATCAGTATTTTTGCATTAATCCATATTGCATTTACCATCAACAAAACATGATTCTATTTTTTAAAAATTTATATAGTTTGATGTGTGAAAGCTGGATAAAAAATAATGCATATATACTTTTGGTCAAAAGTCATAAATCTCTATGCATTTTACTTAGTCATTAAGCATATAACAGTCTAGTGATAGGCTCATATTGGTCTTTTAAATAGCAATACATGTTTTTTTTTGGGGGGGAGGAGTTAACAGAATCTCAGTGTTTAAACCAACAGTCATTAATAACTGTCATGAGCATTTCATAATAACTGAATAGTCATAATAACTGTCATGAGCAGTTTGTTTCTCATATGTAACAGAAATATGATCCAGTTTCTGTTAAAAGGTTCTTCATGACCATTCCTTTGGCAGATAACCTTAGTGTAATGATAGGCAGATAACTATTAAATTAATGTTTGTTTGGCATGTTATTGTATCTTAACCTTAGTATTCTTTATTTTAATCTATAAAATTAAATCTTATCCAGGTATGCTTAATCAGAAGAGACCTTATATGAGATTATCTGCATAGCTGTAGGGTCTTACTGTTTAATTTCCTTTTGCTTGAAATGAAAACATTCTTGTTAGCATTATTTTCAGTATGGAGGAAAGTTAGATATGTCTTTTTTGAGGAAGTCAGCTATACAATTTGGGTATTTAATGACTGATTGAGAATAGGTGGCATGCATAGAGGTCTGTGATTGAAGACCTTTGACTGATAGTATTTGCGTATGAATATATTTATGTTTGCTGTTTCCGTTTATACATGTGTTTGTGTGTATGTGCATGTATTACTCCTAATATTCTTAATAGCCTCTTATTTTCGCGCTTTTAACAGAATGCAGTATGTTGGACACTTAATTATACTATCATCTGTGGCATATAATGTAAATATATCTTATTAACTTATTACACCTATGCTTTGGGTAAAACAAAAAAATCTGGGTGAATTTATCATTGTGATCTGGAAATGAGTCTGTGATACTTTTGAAGTATGAGTGTATTAGAAATACAATACACTTTTCTTTATTTAGCACTTTGAGATTATGCACTTGCCAAGTGAAAACATTCTCGTTCATACAGGGTTCATATGGTCCTTAAGAGTCCTTAAAAGTCCTTAAGTGTTTTGGAATCGATTTTTGGTCCTTAAAAGTCCTTAATTTTGGCCAAAATTGCCAGAAGGTCCTTAATTTTAATCATCTGAAATTTCTGTCTGTTTACGACTGCCATTTTGGGTGTGAATTAGCATTTTGCAGGAATATTTTTGGCGATTCACTGACAAATATGGCTATTTTTTTAATGGGTTCATGATTTATAATTTGTTCCTATTTGTAATATAAATAAGGGTGGGATACTCGAGTTTCTGAGCAAGAAGTGAAATATAAGCATTTCAAAATTATTTCATTTTTTGTAATGAAGAGCTCTCAAACAACTTTCCGCTTTTGGAGATGTGAATTCTTTTATTAAATGGTTCTAAACTTGGCAATTATCAACATTTTGGCGATTTTAAGATCGGTTTCTATAGAAAATTTTTAATTCCGAGATGTGGGAATTTTTTGATGATTTTTTAGAACATTCTAACATTGATAAATTTCATTAAAATAATGGTAATATATTGGAATTATATTTAAGAAATAACATTAAAATAAAGCATTTTTATTTTTCACTGTCATATTATAAAGTTCCATTTTGGCCACATATACAATTTTTTGAATCTGAAAAATAAGCAAGGAATAATGCTATAAAGCACAGTTTATGAAATAGTTTTTAGCAAAAGCAAAATAGCAATGTAATTAATTAAAAATGTCTTTTTAATTTTTTCACGGTAAGAATTTTTCCCATTTTTCAGAATGATTAGAATTTTCAGAATATGCATCAGTTTTCTCTATAAAATTAATTTCACACTTTTTTTTCCTCCAATTTTTTTCTAAAAACATTTATGGATTTTTACTGTTACAGAACTGGTAGGGGTAATTTTTCGTTAGGATTTTAGACATTGAAGCTTGGAAAGTTGAGAAAGATTTCAAGGTAAATTTATAGACCCACGATTCTAAAAGATTCTAGAAAAATGTGATAAAATGAAAAATGTCTCCATGGTAGTAAAATGCAGTTCCTTATATTTTGAAAAACATCTGGAAGAACAATGAAAACATAATAGTTGAATGTTTTACTTCTGATTCTAGAATCGCTTTCTTAACATTTTTATCCTTTATTTTCTCTAATTTTTACTAGATACAAACATGGAAAATATCAAAAGTACTTCTAAGATTATCATATGGACAAGCATTATAGAAAGGAATTTTTTTATTAATAAAGAAATTGAAAACTGACAATTCAAAAAATTCATCTAATATGTCTTAATGCATCATACACAGAGCTGGCGCTAGGCATTTTGCCACCTGATGCAGTCTCTGTGGATCCTTAATTCTGATGCCTGGTACCTTTCTAAATTCTGCTTTCAGTGCCTGCTCTAAATTCTAAAAGTTTTGCCATTTCTAGATTTTTTTGCTCAGTGTGTCTCTAAATTCTAAAACTTATGGCACACCAGCTTTGTGACCAGACCTTACCATATGTATTTCATATTTCTTCTGAATGTTCGTATTACTAAAGAAATAAAATTAGAAGCTTTTTCCATACATTCTAAATGCATTTAGTCTTTTAGAATAACAGAAGTCTTTAATTAAATTGCAAAAATTTAAAGTGAAAAGGAAACATGTTGAAAAAAGAAACTAAATATGTAAAGAGAAAGAAAATTATTCTTCAAAGATATGTATAGTTATTATTATAATTAATGTAAAACAACTTATCACCGCTAATGCTTTAGTGGCTTAACCTTAAAGTATATTAACTGAGTTACAACCCCTGGAACTCTACACAAAGCTACGACACTAACAGCGTCAGACAGAGGTCAGCTAACTTTCAAAACTTGCTTAACTGTGCCTGCATCAGGCCTTTCAGATTTGTTCTGATCAGCAGGTTTCTCTATAGGCAAGCAGGAGTGGTGACAACAGCCAGTCTTTTGTTATGAATCATGCTGATTATGATTTTAATGCTTATTTTAACCTATGCTGCTTGACATAAAATCTACTTGCTATTTACTAAACCTGTAGACTGAGCAGGTATGTCACATAATGAGACATTTAAAAAAAAAAAAAAAAAAAAAAAACTATTAATAAAACGTAACTAAAATGTCACATATCTTCTTTCAAATATGTCCAGTTATTATAAGTGTAAAATATTTAATGCTACTTGATAAATTTCATAAAATTAATTTTATTCTCAAACATATTAATAATTATGTTAATTAAGTTATGTTTAATAATAATGCATCCTACTCACGTTCAGGCATAGATATATTTTTAATTGAATTTACTCAATTCCCATTTGCTCATAGATTCTTAATTTTTTTCATTAATGGTCCTTAAAAGTCCTTAAAAGTACTTAATTTCCGTGTGCAGAAATGTGTACGAACCCTGTTCATAGCATTTGATTTTAACATTTTTGTCCTCCCATGCAATAATTATCACTTTGCATTAAATTCAGTGTACTGTAAACATTGTAAAATATGACTTCAAAATGAAAGCAGTTGCTGTGAGCAAATATTCGTAGAAGGAAAAGTTTTATGGAAAAGGGAAGAATGGGCTTATTGTTTTGAGTAGAACTAACTTCTTCATCATATTCATCAGCTAGTTTTATTTAGCTGAATCCCATTCAGTGTAATTTTCATTTGCTACATAATTTTTAAGGACATTCTGAAAGTTGAAAGAAGAGAATCTAGAGAGCTGAGATTAATGATTACAATTGAAATGCAGAAAAATTAAGTCCTTTTTTTATTCTTATTCTAAATTTAATTAAATTAGTACTGTGCTGAATCTTCTGTATATCGTTTTTAAATCAGACTCGCAGAATAGAATTTTTAATGTTAATATAAAGTATATAATTCAAGCAAATAGCAAAAGTATTGAGAGCTGCATGTTGCGTATGTGAAGAGGGTCCCCCCCCCCCCAAATTTCAGTTTTAAAAATCTAAGATATAAATACAAGAGAATTTTTGATTACAGGTCCTTTAAAGGTATAAGCAAGATTATTCATGCGTGAAATTGCAATGCTGTGCATTTTCTGGTATCAAACATATTTCAGCAGAGGTCTTCAAATATTTTGCAGAGAAAATCATCCTGTGGCCTCTTTAATACAAGTATTATTTGCTGTATGCAGCTTTAATATGTGGAGATGCAAAAAATCTAATTGTTTGAAGAAGTTATTAATCTGTGCTGAGATTCTGTCATGAAGTGTTGCATTGTACTCTAGAAATCTGGGTACTAAATTATGCAGGAATTTATTTTGCTTTTCATTTTTTATAACCTTAAGATTGCTAGAATGATTTCAAGGTTAGTGAAGGAAAAAAGTGAGCCAAGTATTTGAAAAACCCATGAAATATTTATGCAGATTAGTGGTGATAATGCTCAGAGGGTTAATAATGCAGGTATTATCCTGATATTCATTGACCATTAGTGAGGAAGAAGACAGTTTTCATTTCGCTCTTAATTCATATTATTAATTTCCTCTTATTTTTTTCTGATATTTAACTTTGCATTTATATTACATTTTTCTTTTTAAAGCCTACAAATAGTTTAACAAGGCAAAGCAGCTCAAATCAGTCATCATCTGAAGGTTTACCAACAGGATGGTCCATGCAAGTAGCACCCAATGGAAGAGTGTTTTACATTGATCATAACTCAAAAACTACAACTTGGGTAAGAGATTGTGCATGAGCTATTATGTTATATGCTTTTACTTTTTATTTTATTTAAAAGTTGCCTTTTCTCCAAATTGTGTTAATTAGTCTGTGAAGAACAAAAAATATAAGAAATTGATAAAAGTAACCAAAACACTCATGATCAAGTAAAATCAAAAGAGAAAAGAAAAACCACAAAGTAAAACATACAATTAGGCAAAGCAACAACTGTTTATTTTTTGCCAAACTCAAGCTTGTTGCTTTGCGTAATTGTATAACCAAATAAAATATTTTATGTAGAAGGGAAATAATAATTGCCTGTAATTTTATATGGGGTAAGTAAATGCATATTTGTATGGTATACATATAATTAAAACTTATATGTAGTTTTAATTACATTACTCTGACATTGAACTCTTAATATTTTTTTTTAATTGATAGGGCTCAAGGTTTCATAATATGTGTAATAAATAATTCAGAATAGACTGCAGTAGACTTTTTAACATGCTTTTATAAGTTTTCTGTGTGTGTCAGATTTAAATATTAATAATTGCTTATAAATGCATTCATGAATATAATTTTTAATTAATAAAAGAACTGGTCCCTATTATTTTCCCATTTTGCATTTTTAGTTCTTTTTTAAAAAAATAAAACAGTGAAATTCTTATTTATTATTTGGAAACTTTAACATAATCAAAGTATGTAGTGAATGTTAGGGTTTTAGTGTGTGAGAAAGCTAACATAGAAAAAAATGAAAGAAAGTCTACTCTGATCAATTTATGTTTAATATATAATCTAAGTAAAAAAGTGTATTCATATACAAATAAAAATTTGTTGCATTCTGAAAAATAAAAAACAGAAAATTTAAAAAATAATGCAAGAAAACAGAAAAGACATGACACTAAGTCATATAAAAACAGTTGGAAGTGAATTACCAAAAAACATGAAAAACTTGGGTACCTAACTGAAAATTGAGAGTAGCTGTGATTTACTATAATCGTCACACAGAATATTTTAAACATAAACAAAGCAATAATAATAATTTTTAATTTTAATTAGTTTTAACAAAAAATAATTTTTAACAAAAAATTGTAACTAACAAAAAAAGGGGGGGGATTTTTTTTTTTAAATTCAAAACTCTTAAAGCTTGTTTATGTATTGTGTTATTGTTATTTAAATATATAATTTAATGCTTTTAAAGTTAAATATTCATTTATTTAGAAATGTGTAAAAATAATTTCTTTTGAAAGTTATGACTAGATTGTGAAAAGTATGTAAAACATAAGGAAGAATGAATGTTTTTTCTTATTTTGATTTTAACTTTATGGAATGATCTAGAACAGGGGTCTCCAAACTTTTTAGCCCGCTGGCCACATAAGCTTTTTCATGAAGCTTTGTGCGCCAAGACCTAGTTAGTTCATCAAACCATGGCGATGTAATTATGGTGAATCATACACATGCTTTTAAACAAGGCAGCGAGATTTTTGCAGTTGGATCTACACCACTATGGTAACATAAAGATACTTGTTTGTTAGACTTTCTTGCTGTTTTACCTAATGTAAATTTCTTAAGACTGTTTAAAAATTTGCAAAAATATTTGTGTCTTAATATCAGAGATTTCCCTAAGTTGCAATGTAACTGCATTTACATTCCCATTGTAACAATTTATTAGTGCATTTTATTTTTGATCAGATGCAAACTTTTGTTCACAGGCATTTCCTATTTTGCATAAGTTTTGTGGGAGGGAAAAATCACCAAAATTAAAATAAACATACACCAAAATTAAAATAAACATACAACAAAAATTCAGATTTAAAAAAAAAAAATCATTACTTAAAATTTCTTCAAATGAGCCTGTTATGAAACCAGGTAACGATAACACATAAAACCTTTATTTTCATAAAACGTATGACAGCAATTTTTTTAATACAGTATTACGGTTTTTCACGAATTATAAATTTAGGAACAGTTGTGTAATGTTTACAATATGCTTTATAAAGAGCATTTATTTATAGATTAGTTGTTATATAAAAATAGTTAATTTGTAGGTTACCATGCTTATTTTAAATTTTATAAAATTATATAAAAAAAGTCTGTGGTGGACCGGATTGATAGTGCTTGCGGGCCGTAGTTTGACTAGTGGGAAACTCCTGATTTAGAACTTCAGAATTGTTTAATAGGCTTTAAAAGCTTTCTCTGGTTTCTTCGAAAATGCTTTTTGTTGTTAGTTAAATTAAATAGCAATATTTTTTATATAGGTTAAATAATGAAAACAATGGAAAATATGTATTTAGTTTTTAGTTCAGATTCTGTTAATAAAAAATTATATTTATTTCTGACATGAAATGATTATTTATTTTATGAGCTCGTTCATTCTGTATTGCTTTTTTTTAATGAAATTAATTTTTTAAAAAGTTAAAACATAAAAATTTCTCTCTGTAATATGTCCAAATTCTAATTATAAAATATAATTAAAATTCCTTTTGGTCTAAAATTATTTATGGCTTTTCATTTGCAGTCGTACCTCAGTATACATCTGTTTGGATTTGAAAATTTTTGTTTAGTATTTAATATTTGTTTTAAATACAACTCCATGAGTCACAACACTCATTTACTTCTTTTAAGACAATGCTACAATTTTCATGAGTGTCAGGATGCCTCTTGTTCTATTTAGTAAATAAACCATACTATAACTCCAAGTTTCAACTAATTTTCTTTTTGTGGGGTGGGGGGGGCAGATTTTTCTAAATTCATTAACAGTGAGTTTTAGGAAAGTTAATAGAAACTGTCAAGCAACAAAGAAAATTCTTAAGATCACCACAGGGATGAAAAATGAGATTGTGTAAAAATATGAAGATAGCATAAGTATACGAGAAGCTGGACCCCGCACCGTACCCTTATGTAAGTAGCCAATTAAATTAGAGTTCTCGGTGACATCAGATTATGGGCATGGTCTTTTGTTACTCGACGCGATGGTCCTTTCGCGGTTCTTTCAGAGATTCTTTGGTTCTTTGCTTTCGCCATTTTAACTAGTGACTTTCTCGTAGTTGTGTCGTCGAGTAGCGATTGAGTATGGCATGTCTTCGGAAGAGCATGTGCTTTGTATGTACTGCGAAAAGAGTTTGAAAAATAGGGTACAACTTAGAAAACATTTACGCAATGTGCACAAACTTTGAAGTGAGCTGAATCACATTAAATGCGGAGAAGAAGGTTGTTTGGAAAGTTTCTCTACATTAATGAATTATAGAGAGCATTTAGAGAAGCTGCATAAATATGAAAATATAAGTAAAAGTTTAGATCTCTCATTCCCATCAAGACAAGGTTTGTTAATCCGCACCGTACATATATTTGAATACGTAGTGGAAGTAGTATTTTATTTTTTTATCTTATTTTTAAGGAAAATAAAATTATTGAAAAAAGGTTACATTTTCTCCTTTGCCGTGTTTGATTACCAAGAAAAAAAAAAAAGCATGTAATAGGTGCTGCACAATGAATCATTGCTGAATTTTTCCGCATCATAACGATGTTATAAATTTATAAGGCTTTCTCTTCATCTGTTATCTATAATACCAAAAGACAACATTCCACATGTACGTTACAAAGTTTTTAAAACACTAACATAACAGTTTTTATGCTGCTTGAAAATAATTTATGGTATAAATTCATCACTGAATACATTTTAATATGACTGTATAGTTTTCAGTTTCATTGTCTTAGTTTTTAAAAACTGAGTACCTCTCTGTTATCAGGAGCAGATTCAGAAATGTATGTGTGTGTATAGACACATATAATGCATGAATACATGCATTTCTGAATCCAATTCAAATAACCGAAGAGTACAAAAAATTGATACCAATAGATAAATTTTCTTACTGGATATGATGCAGGGGTTATGAAGGAGATTTAATTGTATTCTTTATTTTTTTTTTATCCTTTCATTCACCAAAATGTACATACCATTTCACATTGCTTCACAATTTTCTTATCCCATATATTTTGCTTTCTTTTCAGATTATTTACTTAATGTGAATACCTAAAACTGATCATACGTAGATTTTTATTATTTGCATTCAATTTTTTTTTCAGTACATTTACCTTTCAGTCTACATAACATGTTTTATAGATTTTAAAGAATCAAACTGAATAGATATGTTCTCAAAACATTTATTGAAAATCGAAAAAAAAAAATTAACCTTTTTATGATATGTGATTTTCTCTCTTATTATCACAAATGTGAAGTTAGTGGACTAAAGAACGTACTGTCTAACAAACGTTTTCCGCTTCATATTTGTAATTTAAAACAAACAACAAGAGAGAAGTTTTAAGTAATCTTTAGTATATTTCCAAAATAATCTTTAATGGAAGAAAAGTGAATGCTTTTCTTTCAACACATTCTTGTTTCCTTGTTAATATAGTGAACCCACAAAGAACATGATTTTGCATGTATGTGTATCCATTTAATTTGTCCACTGCGAGAATTCCAATTATGTTGTGGAGTATTGACAATATTGTGATAGCTTTTTTTAATGGCTAGTTTGAAAATTCATTTATTAAAAAAGTTAGATATTACAAAGAGCAGCAAAATCTGAACTGTAATGTTCTGCTCTCCACCGAATTCAACTCCCTTAATCGAACCAATGGATCAAAAAATCAAAAACATTTGCAAATAAAGCACTAGACGAAAGAAAGCACACTAATGGCATTTTTGAAAGTAATTGAACTTAAGATACAATATAGAAATGATTAAAGTCATATAGGAATAAGTGAATTCATCAACAGTTAATGTATTCTGGCATCTCCTCTGACCAGTCAACAATTTTAAAGGATTTCCATCAAGTGAAAATGAAGCCTAGGAAATCATACAAATTGCAAAAGCAATAGGCAGCAAAGGATTTTCATATACAGAAGAAGGAGAAATAGAAGAATTAGTCAAAAATTATGATTTTGAAATAACAAATTAAGAACTGAATGATCTTATAATAGCAGCTGAACTGTGAAAGCAGCAATAGAGAGGAAAATGAAGTGCCTTTAATGTACAATAAGTTAAACAAACTGTTAAGTAAGGCATAGGAAACGTCCGATTTTTGTAATTCAGATTGACCTAAATGACGAAAGAAAAGGACACTTTATGAGAGGAATTGAAGAATTGCACTCCTTACCTCAATACATTTAATGAAACATTGTCCCAAGCAAAAATCATCAGCTATTTAAAAAAAAAAAAAAAAAAAAAAAAAAAAAAAAAAAAAACTGAACTGTATCAGATACCTATTAATAGAAATTTTTCAAATACCATTTGTTTCAGCTTTCCCTTTTAATTACAATAATATTAAGGTTTATATTAATTATTCATCCTTTCTTAATCTGAAATACACCTAAAATGTTTTTTTTCCATAGCAGCTTATCTTTGTGGAATTTAATTTTGCCATACGTGCAGTGTGTAAATGACATGACGTCCTTGTTTGGCCATGGTTTACTCTATGCATATGCTTTTACAATGAACCTTCTGGAATATTCCCACCCATGGTGCCAGATATTTTTTTTTTTCTGTGCAAGCAGTTAGTTATCTGAAAGAAACGATGTTCAATACAGATATTGTCCTTGGAAGTATTCAAAAATCAGGTTTTAGGATTAGTTTGGATTGATCAGATAATGGCAAAATGCATCAGGCTATCTACTTAAAGACAGAGATATAATCATGGGGGAAGGAGCCTCTCAAGGGAAGCTGGTTGTAATAATCTTACACATTTAGAAAATTATGTGAACAGCTCTGCAGTTTTCATTTTTCTGGGATTTGAACTGGATCAAACTACCAGTGGCTGCTTGGATTTGTAAATAGAGAAAAGTTCTTACTGTTGAGTGATACATGCCTCTTGAAACACATAACAAAAAATCAGGATACTTGGTTCACATATTCTTCCTTACAGCTTAGGCACAGCAACATTACATTAAAATGTTTCAGTACTTTTAACATTTCTTAGCTGTGAAATATTTTGAAACATATTTACAGTATATTGAACAATATTTGGCCAAGTCACCTATAATTTCCTGATCGGAAAATGCAAGAACGATAGTGAATTTGTAAATTATCCACTGTTGGTGCTTTCTGTATGAAGTAATTTTAAATTCAGCCACTAAAAATGATAGAATTTTTTAAATGACCCAGTATGTTAAAACAACTATCGACTTCGTATTCTTTTGAACATATACAGGTTAAACTTGTTTTCATGTATGTATTTAACATCATGCTTGATTTAGATATGTATATTTTGTGGAGCAATTCATAACGGAGGCGATGAGGCTGTACAACCTCCCTCACCCTCGCTAACTGTGATTGGACTTGATCCAAAAAACAAGGAGAAACATTCTCTCCTTGTATGACTCACTTCTCGCGTTATGCAATGGACAGTAAACAACGCTTGTAATCATCTCTAGATATTTTTTTCTACATATACCTAATAAATATGTTATTTTGTGTTTGCTAATACAATGATCGTGTTCCTTACCTCTGCAGCTTGGATTACACTTTGTTAAGGTAAGAACTTTAATTCTGTTTTATTCATCTGCTCGTCTCGATTTAGCGAAGTTGTAACAGTAAACAGAAATGAACCACGAATACCTTCAACAAAAGATTATGAGACTGAAAATATGTTTACTTGAACTAAACGCATAAGCCATTCAGAATAAAAAACAGAAAAGATACTTTACCATAAATTATCGCTGGATAATCCGAAAAAGGAAAAAGCCAAGCCTGTCTTCAAAAGCGAAACTAAACTGCATAGTTGCATATTGCGCATTCGAAATACAGAAGCAGAAATGGCTACTAGCTGCAAAAATAAATATTCGATCATGAAACTAAACAATAACAACTATCAAGTATGGAAATACAAACTTGAAATGATCCTGAAAAAAGAAAATTTATGGGATTTAATAGCAGATGATACACCAAAAGAAATAAACGTCGAATGGAGAAAACGAGATGAACAAGCACAAGCTACCATTAGTTTACTCGTAGAAGACAACCAAATCGTACACATAAGAAATAAAATGACAGCCAAAGAGATATGGAATGAATTAAAGAAAATACATGAAAGAAAGAATCTTTCCAGTAAACTTTACCTTCTGAGAAAGCTGTATACGTTAAAAGCAGAAAACGAATACAAACTCGAAGAACACGTCAACAAAATGCTCGAAATCGTAGACGAACTGCGAGGAATCGGCGAAGAAATAAAGGACAGTCACATTGCAGCGCTCTTACTAAGCAGCTTACCAAAGAGCTACGAAAATCTCATTACAGCTTTAGAAGCACGCCCAGAAGAAGAACTAACGCTGGAATATGTAAAAACGAAACTCATCTACGAATGCCTGAGAAGAAAAGAAGTCACGCGAGCAGAAGAAACAACTGCCTTCAAAATGAATTTTAGCACAAAATTCAAGCATTTAAATCAACGAAGATGCAATTATTGCAAAAAAATAGGACACTTAGAAAAAGAGTGCAGATTCTTAAATAACCACAAAGAAAAAGATAAAAACGAAAGTAACTCATTTTTCAAGAATGAAAAGCAAACGAATAAAGGAAATTATGGAAATAAACAGAAAACGAAAATTGCTGTAAACGAGGATACACATGAAGATGAAAACGAAAATAAGAATCATGAGAAGACTGAGAATTACACGTTCGAAGTCACCAGAGAAAGAAAATCTCAAAACTCAATCTGGTCAGTTGACTCAGGTGCTACTTGTCATATGACCGATAACATAAACATTTTCACCAAATTGGATAGAAGCAAAACTGAGCAGATAACAATTGCTAATGGCACGCAGATGAAGTCCGAAGGTATAGGAGAAGGATACTTATACTGTACAGACGACGAAGATAACGAAATAGAAGTGAGACTCGTGGATGTTCTGTACGTTCCTGACCTAGAAGGAGGATTGATATCCGTACGAAAAATTACAAAGAAAGGATTCACAGTTGAATTTGAAGAAGATATTTGCAGAATAAAGAAGAAAAATAAAACCATAGGAATTGCTAAAGCAGAAGGAAATTTATATACCGTAGTTGAATCGCAAAGAAAAACAGCCAAAATTGTAACTGCAGAAAGAGGAGAAAATAGTATAGATCTTTGGCACAGAAGGCTAGGACATATAAATTATGAAGCAATCAAGAGGCTAAAGAATGATGACCTGGCAACCGGAATAAGAATTGACGGAGAAGCCAAAAAGGAAAAGAATGTGAATGCTGTATCAGAGGAAAAATGACTGAATTGCCGTATCCCAAGCTAAACAACTATAGAGCAAAATCAGTTCTAGACTTGATACACTCAGATATTTGTGGACCAATCGGTACAACATCACTAGGAGGAAAGAAATACTTCATAACATTTATCGACGATCATTCGAGATACACAACGATCTATCTGCTAGCTACAAAAGATGAAGCTATCTTCAAGTTAAAACAATTTGTAACCATGACGAAGAACAAATTTGGAAAGAAGCCAAAAGTCTTAAGAACAGACAATGGAGGAGAATATACAAGCAAAGAGATTGAAGACTATCTAAAGGAAGAGGGAATCGAACGTCAAACCTCCGTAGCATATTCACCGCAACAGAACGGTAGAGCAGAAAGAAAAAATCGATACTTTATGGAAATGACAAGATGCCTGCTACTCGATTCAGGACTCAAAAGAGAATTTTGGGGTGAAGCCGTAATGACAGCCACCTATCTACAAAACAGGCTACCATCAAGATCAGTTGAAAAAACACCGTATGAACTATGGAATAATAAGAAGCCGAACCTAAGCCATATCAGAGTTTTCGGCAGCACAGCTTATTGTCGAGTTCCAAAGCAGAAAAGAAGCAAACTAGACGAAAGAGCAGAAAAAGGAATTCTTGTTGGATATAGTGACCGTACTAAAGGATATAGAATTTACATGCCACATGCAAACAACGTCGTGATCAGAAGAAGCGTAATATTCGATGAAAACAAAAAAGAAGAAATGCCTTGTCAATTAAATGATCAGCATGAGGAAATAGAATGGCCTTTTAAAGAAAATAAATTGACAGAACCACGTCCAAATGATATTACAGAGGAAGTAATTGAAACAGAAGAAATTCCCCCATTACCGAGAAGATCCCACAGAACGACTAAAGGAATCCCACCAAACAGATTCTCATACATGGCTAAGAATGAAGAAATCAAAGTTCCTAAAGACTGGGAAGAACTTCAAACTTTTCCTACCAAAGAAAAGGAACTATGGTTAAAAGCTACGAAAGAAGAAATGGAAGCACTGAAGAGGAACAAAACATGGGAACTAGTCGATCTTCCAAAAGGAAAGAAAGCAATTGGAAACAAATGGACATTTAAAACAAAATCCGACGCTTCAGGAAATATTATCAGATATAAAGCTCATTTAGTAGCTAAAGGATATTGCCAAAAATTTGGGCACGACTACGACGAAACGTTCGCTCCAGTCGTAAAGTATACAACAATAAGGACTCTTTTGGCAATAGCAGCTCAAAAGAAAATGCACGTAAATCACTTCGATGTAAAAACAGCTTTTCTATATGGAGATCTGAAAGAAGATATATATATGAAGCAACCGGAAGGCTACATCTCTGCTTCAGAAGCAAATAAAGTCTGTAAACTGAATAAAAGTATCTACGGACTAAAACAGGCAGCCAGAAACTGGAATCACAAGATAGCTGAAATCCTGCGCAAACAAGGATACGTTCAAGGAAAGGCTGATCCATGTTCCTTCACACTAATCGAGAAAAACGCAAGAACTTACATAATCGTTTACGTTGATGACATATTAGTCGCGAGCGACAAGTGTGAATCAATTCAAGAAGTTGAACGAATTCTCAAAGAATATTTCGACATTCGAAATCTTGGAGAAGTGTCTACATATCTAGGAATTGAAATCGAAAGAGAAAAAGACGGAAGCTTTAAACTTCATCAAGCTAACAAGATTAATAGCATGATCGAAAAATTCAACGGAGAGTCACCAAAGAAACTAAGCTATACACCAATGACTACGAATTTTACGAAGAACCAAAACAACCAGGATGACATTTTTCCCGATAATCGGAAGTATAGGGAAGCAGTGGGAGCACTTTTATATTTAGCAACAGTATCAAGACCTGACATAGCAAATTCTGTTGGAATACTTAGCAGAAAAGTAGAAAATCCATCAACATCGGACTGGAACGGTATCATTAAAATCATACGATATTTGAGAGCGACAATAAATTACAAATTACATCTAAAATCCAATGGTGCACCAGTCATCAAAGCTTATAGTGACGCTGATTGGGCAGGAGATACCTCTGACAGAAAATCCACATCCGGATATATATTTCAAATAGGAAACAGTACGGTATCATGGGGAAGCAAGAAACAAAACTGTGTCGCCCTATCTTCGACAGAAGCCGAATACATCACTCTAGCCTTAACATTGCAGGAGCTACAATGGATTAGACAACTGATGGGAGATTTAGGTTTCGCTCAACAGGAAGCTAACATCGTATTCGAGGACAATATATCATGCATAAATCTTTCCCGAAAAGAGAAAGGAAGCAGCTACACCAAACACATCGATGTGAAATATCACTACGTATGTGATCTACAAAATCAAGGGATTGTTAAATTAACACACTGCAACAGTAAAATGATGTATGCAGACATGTTCACGAAACCTTTGCCCAGACAACAGCTGGAATTTCTATTGAAAGGAATCGGGCTTACTTTGGACAGAACAGCTCATCGAGTGGGAGATTGTGGAGCAATTCATAACGGAGGCGATGAGGGTGTACAACCCCCCTCACCCTCGCTAACTGTGATTGGACTTGATCCAAAAAACAAGGAGAAACATTCTCTCCTTGTATGACTCACTTCTCGCGTTATGCAATGGACAGTAAACAACGCGTGTAATCATCTCTAGATATTTTTTTCTACATATACCTAATAAATATGTTATTTTGTGTTTGCTAATACAATGATCGTGTTCCTTACCTCTGCAGCTTGGATTACACTTTGTTAAGGTAAGAACTTTAATTCTGTTTTATTCATCTGCTCGTCTCGATTTAGCGAAGTTGTAACAGTAAACAGAAATGAACCACGAATACCTTCAACATATTTAACATAATGCTGATTCAAAATTACAATAGATGTTTATTACATATTATGAAATTAACATATTGTTATTAGATAAATTTTTGTAGAAATAATGGATTATCAATTGCTTTTAATATTTTATATAGCTTTTTATGAATGGTTACATGATGAGGAAAAAAATACCAGAACATCCTTTGTAATAGCTCGTGGAGAAAAAAAATTCAAAACCCACTCTTCTCTAACTCTGACACGTAGCCGAAGTGGATTTTATAAATCTGAAGGAAAAGGAATACGGCAATTAAAAGCTCAAGGTTCAAAAAAGTGCGGACAGACATGTACTGCTAGCATAAATATGAAAATTTATGAAAGTAAAATTTCTGTACAGTACTACAACACACACTACAAACATGATTTTAATTTAGGTCATGTTCCTATTCCATCACCTGAAAAAGAAAAAATTGCTGGTAATAATTTTAATCTTTTTTTATTCTACATAATGTAATAGTTATTTGTCCTTCGTAATTATCACAGTAGTTTATGTGGAAAATCCCTGCCTGAAATATAATGCTTCTGTTTCCTCCTCTCACTTTGTACGCTACTGATATTCAAAATGCAATATAGTACAAAGTCCGTAATCCAGACGTCCATTATCCGGAATGATCTATAACCCGGACCTCAAAGCCACAAACTTTACGCATGCACGTAGAGAATGCACATACATCACGCGCATATGCTTAACGCATGAGCGCGTTGAAAGAAATGTTCAGTGAAGTAAATAAAGATAGCCTGAATTTCAATATCATCATGATGTTCAACAGTTTTTCGTTGTCTATTAGGTCAGTCTGCTGCTTTGACTAAGCCTTTTGCCTAATAAATCACCCATTAAAAACATCCATGATTGGTAGCCCAGCATACATAACTCACAGTTATGGAAGATAAACTCGAGTAACACGTAAAAAACAACATAGACTGACATATCACGTTGCAAGACATGTTGCAGTAGTTACTGCCAATATGGTGACTACACATCATGCTAAATTTTGTTTTAATGTTCTTAGCTACTGGACTTGTATGCCCAGTAAATAAAGCTTTGGTATCTCTTGCTCATTGCAGTGGTGTATGTTGGAAGTCTAGCAATTTAATCAAGCTAGCCTGGTTTAATTAGTTTTCCCAATTCTGGAAGTTCAATAAGATCTACCTCTATTTATACAAAAAAATTAGTGAAAAAAATAGTATTTATAATATATGGTTATCTAAATTTCTTATCAATGTTTATTAAAAATTAAAAGTCTTTTTCATCTTTTAGAGTTTTTATTGCATCTAACTCAAAATTCTAAATGTTGATTTCTACTGGGCTTTGAAATTTTGAATTGTCAAATTTAAACTGAAAATGCTACTACAGTATGTGCCACTTAATATACTAACAGGCCTATTTTGATAACATTAAACTATTAGCAGGGTCAGCGCCAGAAAGTGTGCAACCAATGTGGCTGCGTCAGTTGGCTGAATTTAGGGATGGAAAATTTTTAGAATTTTTGAAGGAACCGAGCATCAGAATTTTGAAGTTGCAAAGTTTGCATTGGGCGACAAAATTCTAGCACCGGCCCTGACAATGAGAAAAAATATCCTTCAAATTAGCAATAGAATTTAACTAATTTAATATAAGTAAAAACATATAAATACTTACTTTCACAGCATTTAACTAAAAAAATAGTTATTACAGGTGGACTGTCTGCCAGTATTTTTTTATGAACTGTTTCTTGAAATTATTAGACTAATGCTTTACTCCTAACCTTAATACTCAGACTGCATTCCTTATATCAGCATTTACATAGAATTTGCCGATTTTATCTTTAGTCTTCAGAATGTTTACTACATGATGTGCTTGAAGAAAGCCACTGATAGATATTTCTGTAATTTTCTTTTGTCTGAAGAAGAAAGGCCTGTGTTTGATTGCTCTCAAAATCAACAGAGTTATCCAAATTCTGCACTAAACTAGACAAAAATTTGCTTTTTTTATCTAATTTTAAACTGTTCACCTAAGTAAAAACAAAGCAGTTTGACAACTTAATCCTTTACTTGATGACATTTTTCAGTGGCAATTTTTAAATGGTTTAAAAAATCTATTTCATAATAATTTGATAATATTAATCGAATTTTTGAGCATAGTAAGCAGTGTATTTTTCATGTTTACATATAACAAATGGGTGGGACTTCTATAATTTGATAATAGTATCTGAATGATGACATTAACCAAAATCACATTAAGCAGTATCTATTGTAACATAGTCAACTATCAAATATTATTTATTGGCAGGAACAAATCCGAGATACTTACTGCTAAAAAATATATTTTGGTTTTATATTTATAATAGTTCTTGTTTGAAAAAAAACAAAAGTACATACAAAATTAATGGAAATATATGCATATGAATTTACTTATATATTGAAGCAGAAGTAATTATTTAAAAACGCAGGTGTACTATATGTTATGTACAACATTCAGTGGTTCATTGATTGGTTAATGCCATGTCCATTAAATAGCCAAATTAACTTGTCAGCTGAGAACATTTTCTTAATTTCATCATTTTACTTTTAATTGTATAAAATGTTAAGTGTTTCGAGTTATAATTCATTTCAGTTTAGATTTTCTTTGGAGGCACCTACGCAATTTTCAACAACATTTGTAAACATACAAGAAAAAATAATGATAAGTAAGTGATTTTATCTGCTATTATTCCACTTAAATAGTATGTATTGACAGGCTCTGTCCATGTATTATTTTAGAGTTACAATACAGAAAATTGCAGAAATTTTATTTTTTATTCTGATACAAGACCCCCCTCTCAAAGAAAAAAAGAACCATTCCCTTTAAATAATTTCAAAGCAATACGTATGAACATTACATGTATAGGACTTAATCCATTACAATCCATATAAGAATGATTTGTCATCATTAGCATTTCATCCGCAAAACTAGTAAAATTTCTTAATATATAATTTTTAATAGACGTTATTTCATGTATAATATTTGATTGACTTTAG
The DNA here is from genome assembly GCF_044657685.1 of Stegodyphus dumicola. Taxonomy (NCBI): domain Eukaryota; kingdom Metazoa; phylum Arthropoda; class Arachnida; order Araneae; family Eresidae; genus Stegodyphus; species Stegodyphus dumicola. Next base: position 220,156,320 of record NC_140773.1, on the reverse strand, counting down.
TCATTTAGAATTTTCTAGTCTCAACTCAAGTAAGCTGCAATGCCCTCACCCAGATTCGAACTCTGGACCTTCCAAATATGCATTGAGTGTGCTTCCAGTTACACCATGAAGGCATGCATACTTATGTACTCCTCCTTTTAAAGAGTGACTAGTGATCGCGAGATCTGGTCGTCAAATCTTGGTGGCAATGAATTATCTTCCATCACCTTTTTATTTTGGGCACTATTGTAGTCTTCCTTTTTAGAATTTTTCGATTCCACAAAACTGAAGAAATCCGTAATGCCCTGACCGGGATTTAAACTCCGGATCTCCTAAATATGAATTGAGCATGCTTCTAGTTATACCAAGAAGGCATGGGGAAAGGAGGGAAAAATACTTTGTAACTTAAACAAACAATTGTTGACAAAGAGTATGAAATTGAAATTTTACTTCAGAGTAAAATTTTAGTGTTAATAAATTAAACTGTATTTCCCAAGGCTTCCAAGTTTACTTTAAAGAAAATTATTTTTTACACTAGTCAAATATTTTTTTTAAAGACAAAATAACAGTTCTCTGAATAATATGTATTATCCCAGTATTATTTTACTTATTAAAAAATACTACAGGAAAATAGAAAATTTTAATTTTTAAACTTTTATTTCCTCCTTTCAGGAAAGTTAGTCCTGGGAGTAGATTCTAGGAAAATAGTGAAAGATTTACACAGTTCACTGCAGAATGAAAATTTAAAAAGAGAACATTTAATCTCTCTCAAAGGCATCGCTAATATTCGGAAACAGTTTCATATACCTTCGTGTAATAATGGATTTACATTTGGTGATGATACTGTAAGTGTACGTGCATGGGTTAATAGCATGAAAGAAAAAAATTGTGTTTTGCTGTATAAAGAACAAGGTGACCAGCATGAAATCTTGCCGAAAGAAGATTTTATGTTGGTCATTATGGATCCGATGCAGCAACACATGCTGAGTACTTTTGGCTGTGACCATGTATGTGTAGATTCTACTTTTGGGCTAACCGGATATGGCTTTGAACTGGTATCTGTTATTGTTATTGATGAATTTGAGGAAGGATTTCCTGCAGCTTTTTGTTGTTGCTCCAGTGTTAATATAAATACAATGACTGAGTTTTTTAAATGTCTGAAACGGAATGTTTCTATCAGCTCGACGAAAATATTTATGAGCGATGACACACCCATTTTTTACAAAGCATGGGAAAATAATTTTGGTGTTGCAGACAAACGACTGCTTTGTGCCTGGCATGTGGATAGAGCTTGGCAAGGCCATATAAATTCTATTAGAGACGTAGAAAAACGAAAAAATATTTATAAAGCTTTAAAATCAGCTCTTTATGAGCTTAATGAAAATATTTTTAAAAATATGCTTAACTGTCTTCTTAACGAATTAGAAGACGACAGTGAAACGAAAGACTTTGCAACTTATTTTCAAAAGTACTATGTGCCAAGAACAGAACAATGGGCATACTGCTTTAGAAAATAAAGCAGAATAAACACAAACATGCACGTGGAATCATTTCACAAAATAATTAAGCATATATACTTAGAAGGAAAAAAGACCAAAAGAGTTGACAAATGTATAGATGCACTATTGTCATATCTAACAGATAAAAAAATTGACAGACTGACAAAAATGCACAAAGGCAAAATTACAGCAAAAATTTCAAATACTTTAAGGCGGCACAAAGATGCAAAATTTTTACAGCCTAAGAAAATAGACAACAGAATATTTAAATTTGAAAGTAGCTCATCAAGCATGATCTATTATGTCAAAAAAAATTCAGAGCATGATTGTAACGAACACTGTTTGAAAATGTGCAGACAGTGTAATATTTGTATGCAAGCATATACCTGTGAATGTATTGACTTTAGCATTCAAAACAATTTGTGCAAACACATTCATTCAGCAGTAATCTGCAACAGAAATGAAACAGGTTATTCTGGAGCAATTATTAACTTCTCAAAAGAAGTAAAAAAATTATTTTGAAAAACCACAGACAAACTTCATTTCTGAGAAGTCAACTGATCATAAATTTATGTTAATTACTGATAAATTAAATGAAATTCAAAAATTGTGCAACGAAAATAAAAATTTGCAGACTGCATTATCAGATGAAATATTTCAGCCAATCATGCAACATTTAAATGCTGCTAAAAAATTATTGCAGTTATCAGAGAATTGCAACACAATAAATCCGATAAAAAATGTAAGCACTAAATTTGAATCAACAAGCAAAAAGATTATTCCACAGAAAAGATTTTTCTCAACAAAAAAACAAAAAATAGTAAAAAAACGAAAACTGAACAAACCTACAGCAAATGAAACTGAAAAGTTCAGAGATATTTTATTAGGACAGCCTGTCATTAGCAAAGAGAATGATCATGACTATTCAATACAGAAGCATCACTAATAAGTAAACTTTATTACTGCTGTTTGAGAAATTTTATCATACAAGCTAATCATTATTTTTAGCATTAATTGCTCCTGTAAATTTATTTCTTTCTATATCAATAATTTAGAACAAAATACAAGAACTTAAATTATTATTTCAAGTGGCTTTAGAATTTTTAAGATGAATAAATTCTAATATTTATATGCCTAAATTCATGCAGGAAATCTGTTTGCTAAATGGAAGTGAGCTATGATTAAAGTAAACATTTGTGAATAATCAAACTTTTGTAAAACAAACATCTGTAAATAATAAACTTGACTAATGTTGTATGTTTTGTCACTCACAACAACTACAGATTTCTTTTACTTTTGCTGTAAGTATTATTTGTTGAATGTTTTACAGATAATAAAAATATGTAATGAAAACTGTGCATAAGCTTAATGTTGTTGGTAATTTCGAATGCTTCATCCCAAAACTTTAATTCTTTATTTAGATTTGTGAGGAAAAAAACTTAAATTAACATTTATTGATAATAATAAGTATCCAACTTTTTATTAATTTCATAAAAGAATTTTATCTAGAATGTTTAATGCCTACGCAAATGCATTCGCAGTTATCTACTTCTTTTTTTTCATTAACAAAAAAGCCCATTAAGCTGTTCATTCATATGGTACTCCAGATATGTTATCCTTTTCACAAACAATGCATATTTTCCTATAGCTTTAAAATTACTTAAATTATTTATAGGATTGAAATAAGCAGAACTACATTTCTATAATCCTTTTGTTTCTCACTTTAATGTAATTACAGCGAAAATTATCTAAGATATCCACCATCCACATTACTGTGGTCATCTGCAGAAATTGGAGGATTATATTTTCTTAAACCAGTTGCGCATCTACAAATTACGCTCAACAATGCATCGAAGGGAATATTTCCTGCAATTTTTGTTTTCTGAATATCTCATTGGTTAATTTATGTGAAAACCAACAGTTTCAAAAAGCCTTGCACAGCTAACTGAGACTAAGGGTCCGACACGTTTCGACTACAAACCTACCTAATGGTAGTAAATAGACAAGCTCATTTCTTGGAAAAGTTTCTTCTAGCCTCATATGTCATTAGATATGATAACCCTATTATACTCAGAAATACTAGTCACTTTTAAGAGGTGGTTGTCATAAAAACTTTCACTGTGTTCGATAATTCTCATTTAATTTGGAAACATATACATGAACCCCATCCAAGATGATTATCAGCAATTCCAGGAGATTGTGATTTTCTGACTAAGTAGTTATACAATACTAATTTTTCTTTGGTACAATTCTGATATACGCCCTAATTTCACCAAACGTGGCGATATGTGTTCTGCGCTGGTTTTTGGCGCGACTGCGTGGTAAAAAGGATTCGGACGCAGTGGCACAGCTGCGGAGGTGTAAGGGGATATCTCTTGTCTGTAGGTGTAACATACAGGAAATGCCAAAATGATGTTGCCCATTGCATTTCGGCAAAAAGGACGAGGCACAAAATCTTCAGCATCCCCAGGAACTGAAAACACTAGCTACGCTTCTGCTCAGATGAATTTAAAAGCTTATATTCAACATAATCCATGACACTAAAATAAAACATAAACTAAATTAATAACTTAAACAAAAATAAACCAATATGATTAAAACTGAAAGCTAAGTGGAAAAAGAATTCTGAAAACAAAATCCTTTTGGAAAGTTGACATTATACTGTGTTTATCCCTATATAAAACACATAAAAAATGTCTTAATTCAATCAATACAACCTCCCAGAAACTGAAGAGAATGTAAAAATGCAAAATAAGTTCCAGTTGTAAAAAATTAAAGCTATTTATTACATGCCAACATCAGGCACCTGACAACCATAAGTAAAATATTTATATGTATATAATTCAAAGACACAAATTAAGTCAAATGACCGACAAATTATTTCTTATTTTATCTCAAGAACTAAAACAGCAACTTCATATAACACCTGCAGTTCAGAATTAATCACTTACGTAGTTTCACTATACAATAAACCTATTTTTTTTAAATGCAGCTCGATACTGAATCTGTATTAATTGCATTCATAAGCTATGATTACATAATGAAAGAATAACGAATTGTATAGATATTTTTTAAATAGCACAGATAATTAACAATATCATGTCCTATAAATTACTTCATGATGATGTTCATGGACATGTTAATATAACAAGTGGACATGTATAAATATTATTTTTGAAACTCGAATTAAATAATCAATGAATCAGTAACCGCCAAAATGTAAAACCAAGCAGATAATAATTAGAGTTTTAAACTTTCAAAAGATACATTTCACCTACTATAATGTGGAAAACTTGAGATTACAAAAGAAAACAAGGTTTGACTACAAAATTACATTGTATTTACAAGAACTTCATGAACATCTTCGCGTTTTCATCGACAGCCAATCACTCCACCCATAAATGACGTCATTTTCAAGTTAAACATAATTGGCTAGCATCAGAAGGGTATGGCGTGGGGTCCAGCTTCTCGTCATAAGTATCCAGAACTTGGCAAGTATGATAGTGTCTACAGTTGTCAAAAACAAAGATGCCTTTAAATCAGCTAATGTTGCAAAGGAGGTGAAATTGATAACTAGCCCAAGATCAGAGAAGTTAGAGCATCACTGAATTTGTAGTAATTTAGTATTAAACATCATTATAATAATAACAAAAAAGATTTTTTTATAAGAATGCGTTAATTATTTTCCCATTATTTCTTATTGGAAAGTTAGTTTGGTATAGATGCGGTGCAATTCAAGGATCTAAAACAGATTAGTAAGTTATACTGAGGTACCATTACACTTTCATAATTTATTGCAATACATAATTATAATGGTGTTTTCCTGAATTTTTCAGGTTGATCCAAGAACAGGCAAACCTAGTGTACTTCCTAATCAAAGCAGTGTGCCAAATAGGCCTCGCTTCAGCAGTGTAGATGATTTAGGTCCTTTACCTGTAAGTTTAAATGTATCTTATTTATTCCTAAATTTCATAATTAATAAACAATAATGCATATATATTAACATATATGGCATGTGAATGTCACCACTACTTTGCAAAGTTATGTACAGTAGTACAAAGTCCCAGATTCGGAGTCGTCGGGACTTCTGCGATTACGGATTTGGGATTTTTCTGGATATTAGATCATCAATTTAAATCTGGTGAGGTAGCATGTAGAAATAATAAAATTAAAAATATAAAATCGTGATTTATGAAGTAATGAAGCATTTATGATATTATGATATAAAAGGTATCAACATTTATAAAAAAAAAAAAAAAAAAAAAAAAAAAGCTTAATATATTTTTTTTTTTTTTTTATTTATTTAACATTTCTTTCAGGTTGTTTAAATTGCTTCATTTTTTGTGCTAATACTTCTTTTTAATTCTATAGATAGGTATAATTTCTTATTCAGTTACAAATTTCTATTGTTGAAGTCCTGTAATTCCGTCATGTCAATCGAAATTTTTTCTTCTTTCTGTCACTCTGTCTGTAGCAGTATTTTCTGGCTGTGGAATTATACTGCAGATTTCACCATCCGGTAATTGATTGACAATTGAGGAGCGTTGTCATCACAGTGAAAACCTTCTTTTATATCCTCTTCATTTATTACCTCTTCTCCACGTTTCATTACAAAATCTGCTAATTGGAAAATTTCATCTTTGGTTTGCGATATCCAAAAACCTTCAGATTTGCAGCTATCATCATAAAATTTAGCTATAGATCATTATACATATTTGGTTATGTGTTACGAGATTGGCAGCTAAAGACAAGTAAGTTGTTCCGCTAACATTTATCTTGCTTCTATCGCGCAGAGACTATTAAGCCTGAATTGTTAAGACTATTAAGCCTTAATTTATTATACTTATGCCTATTTCTTGCACATGCTTAATGCTTATTTGAGTCTTGAATAAATAAATTCCCACATATACTTAAGGTTTATTGAGGGCCGGCATCTGATGCAGTCTCTGTGGCTCCTAAATTCTGCTACCAAGTGCCACCCTTTGTCTTCCCTAAATGCTGCTGAACTCTGGTGCTGGTTCTGGGTTTATGTGAATAAGAAATAAGTTATTCTTAATTAAAATAGTACTAAATGTAATCTTTTGGCCTATGTGTATCATTAACAAAATCTACTTTTAGCATATAGAAAGAAATTTTTGTTAAGGTTTTTCCTCTCGACATTTCTTAGTGCATTTAACTTAAATCTGCAATCATTGCCAAGCATAATGTCAACTTAAAAGGTTACCATGTTGTTTCTCAATTACTAATATTAAAAAAAAATTGTTTAGGTATCGCTCCATGAATCATTACTCAAGTTGTCATGTGTTGATAAACATGCAGTGATAAAAGCAAAATATATAAATAATGATTTGCCAGGATGCCGTCAGGGGTATAAAATATTAGTAAGTGTAATAGACTGTTTCGGTTTGAGATGTGTATTTGACCAGCAGCTACGGAGCCAAATTATTGATCATACAAATTTGTGCTAAAATAATTGTTTCTTTAATAATGATGTATTTTATTTAATGCTGAAGTGAAATTAAGAATCGAGATTCTCCACATGTTTTATTATGGGCGGGGGATTAAATGCACATGCATGCAGCATGCAAAAAAAAAAAATAAAATAAAATAAAATAATAAAAAAAAAAAATTGGTAGTAGTCTTTGGGGGAGGTCCGTATTTTAGATCATTCCAGATATTGGATACCCGGATCTCAGATTTTGTACTGTATTTGTCTCTTAAAAGTATCTTGGTATCAACTTTGATTTTAATTTCTTGTATAATCTTTTATTCTTTGTTAAAACAAAGCCTTTTTTTAACAAAGTATAAAAGAATTCTTTTTAAACAAAGCATAAAGGATTTTTTTTTTAATCTGATGATTCAATTAAGTTTTGCAAGTATTCCTTAATTTTTTTGCCATAAAATTATATGTAAATTTTATGTACAGGCTTATTTTAGTATTATTCTTGGTAGGAAGGATGGGAAGAACGTTTCCATACAGATGGCCGAATATTTTTCATAGACCATAGTAAGTTTGTTTTATTTTGTTTGCCATGACAAAATAGTATGCCAACGGTTTTTATATAGAAAATTGTGAGTTTATAAAAGCATAAGGAAAAAAGGCATAGTCTTAGTTTAATTTTTATTATTATCTTTACTTCTAGTCTTCTCAGAATATGCATTTTTAATTGATGTTCACCTGTGTGTTAGGAAAAGGGATGTAGTATTATTTATTTGATATTTGTAAAGCATTTCATGCCAGTGAAAGTTTTCTTTTCTCTCGCCCTCTCTTTTTCTTTTTAAATTCATTCATTGCAAGTATTTAACATTTAAAGGGAGTCAGGATAGGATAAACATATCATTTTGTCTTAAAAGAGCAGAAATAGCTAAATGTAAGAAAAATAAATTAGAATTAGTCTAACTGTATATTCATAGTCTTAGAAAAAGAACTAGTTAATAAGGATTAAAAAAAATAATAATAAGACGGGAAAGTAGACTATATGAATATGAAAAATAGTTAAAATAGTTAGTTTTTTAAGTTAAAATAGTAAGTAGAAAATATGTTAATCTTTTAGATGTTATAAGTGGTTTGTGTTCAGCATTGCTGGGCACACAGTCCCACTTATGTCACATTATGTAAAATGGCTGTGTACATTATAGAAAAAGGACTAGTTAATAAGGATTAAAAAAAAATAATGATAAGATGGGAAAGTAGACTATATGAATATGAAAAATAGTTAAAATAGTTAGTTTTTTAAGTTAAAATAGTAAGTAGAAAATATGTTAATCTTTTAGATGTTATAAGTGGTTTGTGTTCAGCATTGCTGGGCACACAGTCCCACTTATGTCACATTATGTAAAATGCTTGTGTACATTATAGATGTTCCAATTTGAATCGTTACAATAGGCAATATACTCCCTCCTCCGTTATGTGAAATTCACGAGCATGATAGTCAAAGAAACAATTGTGTGAAGTTTTACCATTTCCCATCAAGTAGCAAAAAACACGCATTTGAATTAGCTCTGGATTTTTTTTTTTATAACAGAGTATTTCATAAATAATGCCTTTATGTAGTCATAATTTGTTAATTTGCCTTTTCAATTTTTGTGCTATCAGACATATTAATTAAGATGATTTTAGAGTTAAAATTCATTTCAGTGCAATTGTTTTATTGAAAAACATTGTTAAAACATTTTCTGCATCAAGTCTGACCTTTTGCAATAAGGAATGTAAATTGAAAAAGAGCTGTTACTTTGTAATCTAAAATAGTGAAATTTTAAGATTTAGATTATAGAAAGAATTATTAACTATTTCTTTTTATATTTGTAACAGAAATTAAAAAATAAAAAAATATTGAAAGATAATTTCATTTTACTTATATGAGTTAGTGTATAAAGTAATATGCAAAATAAAAAATATAAGCCAGTTTTTAAAAATTGAACAATTTTAGAAAAATATAATTTTCTTAATCATAATTTATTTTGAGATATGGTACAGTTTTTTATGTATAAAATTTTTATCAAATTGTATATAGTATTAAGTTTTTCAAAATCTTTGTAAATAAATTAAAAATATGCATAGACATGTTTGTGTATTAAAAATTATACGTCTAATATGTTATCATATATTAATATTATGATATAAATTTTGCTAAATTTTACATTTTAGATTCCCGAATAACACAATGGGAGGATCCTAGATTGAATAATCCAAACATAGCAGGACCAGTATGTAATTCTTATTCTCGCAATTTTAAATTTAAAAACAAATTAAACATTTTTTTTATATGGTTTATATTTCAGTTGTTATCCTCAATGCTTTCAACCAAGTTAACTCATACACTGAACTAAATTATTTCTGTGCGCTCAAGTAAATACATTCCAAAATTTTTGTTCATATACGAATACAACAGAATATATCCACTACAACTTTGAATTAAAATAAAGAATAAAAAAATTGGCAGAAAAGACAACTTTCTGAATTTTTTTTTGTTGCATCAAGGGGCTAATTTAGGCAAAAACTGATAATTTGTATTAAAAAAAAATTCTTTTCTTATGTATGCACATTTATTAATGTATCTCTAGTTAAAATGTTTTTAAATAAAAAGAAGGAAGATGAATTGAAGAACCTAGATCTTGATAACCTTTGAAATTAAATAAGTTTTTCTTTTTTTCATTCGTCATTTTAAAATAGTTATGAATGTACTTGACCACTTAATGTTTGTAATATTTCTTCCAATCATTTTAATGCTGTGTAATACATATTGTGAAAAATTGAATAATAAAATTTTCTGTATAGGAAATCATTAATGTGATATTAGGCGTGATTTTTATATCTTTTATTTTAGACTAGTATAAGTGCAAGGTTTCATAATTTATAATAATGTGTATGTGCATATGAAATTTAATGTCTGTTATTTAAAAACGTAGGCCTTCTTTTGCAGCATAGAAAATTGGAGGGGGGTTTGAAATATGAAATGCATTAGAAAATAAAGTAGCACATCTAATAAGTTTTCTTTAATTTACCTATTAAAATACTTTTAATTTAGCTTTCAGGTGATATCCCTCACAGAAATGGATAACATTTTTGTGCATGGGTAGTAGTTGTCCATTAGAACATTTTTTACCTGCTGTCGTTTGAAAATTTGCTTTTTTTTAAATTGTAAAACATTAAAAGTATAGTCATTGTTTTTTCAAATGCCCAGTTATTATTCATTGTTATTATACCAAATGCTCAGTTGTACTTAACAAAATATGTTGCTTTTATCCGCAGCAAAAAGTTCAAATATTGCTTAATTTATACTAAGTATTGAGTGACAAAACAGATGTAGCCCAACTGAAATATTGCTTGTTTTGCATTTATTATCAAATTTATAGTTTAAATTTCAAATAACTTGAAAATACTAAAATAATAAGATGTAGCCCAACTGAAATATTGCTTGTTTTGCATTTAAATTCAAATTTATAATTTAAATTTCAAATAACTTGAAAATACTAAAATATTAAGGACTCCATATCAAAATACTGTAAGTAATTCCAGTTAGCAACAGAAACAAGTTTTAGGATATATATGTTTAGCTCTAATTTATTGAATTTTATACTAAAGACTCTTAAGTATAGCCTCTTTTTGAAGTCAAAACAGTGTAGCTTTTATCACAATCAAAGCAAAAGCCATTTAATATTTAAAAGAAAGCAGTTGTGTGAAATGAAATTCAGTTGTTTCATTTTTTAGCCCAGAAGGACTGTTAATTTTGTTTTGGCATTTTGGTTTGAAAACTTGAAATGTTGGTTCACTTTTCAAACCGTTGCCACCAGATATTAGAGCCCTGTATTATATTTAAAGAAATTAAATAATGAAGAATCTGCATAAATGCATGTATGTTTCTCACACTGTAATAGAACGATGATACCTAGAGCCATTAAATTTTGAATAATGTATGTTTCCACCTGAATATAGGCATCTGCATGGCCAAATTTAGAGTTTGGAATTTGTTTTACTACCAGTTTACCAAAACTTATTTTTAAAAAAAAATTTTTTTGATTAACAAACTTAGCGATTTCAAAGCGAGCAATGGCAGCACTTTACAGGGGAAAAACCCATTTTTGACTGTGTATCGGAAATTCTAAAGATAGGCTCATTTTAAAATTACTTTGTGATATTGCTCTTGAACTGAATTTTATGGTTTAAGTGCGAAGAACATGATATTTAATAAATAAACATAACCCACAAAATGTTTAAAAAAGCCCCTTTGGTTGTAATGTAAAATCTGAAAGCTTCCAGATTTTTTTTTTAAAAAAGACTGTAAATATTTTGTATACACTAGACAGAATGCGATTGCTCTAAACATTATCATTCAGATATTGTTATTGATTTGCCGTTGTTCCACTGATTTGTATATGAAAACATGAAAAATACATTGCTTATCGTGATCAGCAATTTAGTTAATATAATCACACTATTATAGAATAGATTTTTAAAGTCACTAAGTAAAAGATAAATTCGCAGACAAAAAAACAACCTGCATTGATTTTGAGGGCAGTTAGACTAAGTTTTTCTTTTCAGGAACAAAAACAGTTGTGCAGAATTTTTTTCTTTTCACTTAAAAAAAGAATTTCCTGAAAACATCTACATTGAACTAAGGTTGCTTTTTTGATTAACTTAAAATTTTACATTAGTGTGTTCATTTCCAATAAGGAGTGCCTTCCAAATATTAAGATCGGGGATCAAATAATTTTCAGAAAAGTTATTAATAGCTCATAAAAAAATTTTTACATTTTCATATTCAAAATGCTGTGAAAATGACCATTTATGTGTTCTTGATATTTTTATATTGAATTATTTAGATTCAGTTGTGTTTTGAAGCATATTTTTTCTCATAGTTTAATATTATCATTTGGTTAATGTTATGAAAATAGCCGCTTACAGACATAATCACATGAAACATCGCCTGGTGTAATAATTTTTTTTTTTTTTTTTTTTTTTTTTGTTTTGTACTGACTTGTGCTCCTTCCAAAAAAGATAAATATTTTGTATTCCAGAAATAAATCTTTTATTATTTTTAACTTATTATTGAAATTGTTTCAAAATACGAAATATAAAATTCAAGAACAAGTTTAGAACTGGAATTGAATTGTTAAAAATGTGATTTATCATACCAGAAACAGCTCTTATCTCATATACCCCCAGAGTGCTAGAATTTTTTAAACTGTTGCTCTAAGTTACTCAGATTTTCTTAATTTGCTACCACAAATAACATTTCATAAGATTGAATTAAAAGTACAGATTGTAACTATTTCTTTGAAATAATTTGTAACTGAGCATTTGAGAAATAGTTTTATGCAATTTAATAGTACACTTGGAGGATTTCAACATAAAAATTAGTTCAGTTATCGTGTACAATTTTGTTGAGTATTCATTTGAAGTTCTAGCATGAACCATACAGTAACTGTAACACTGTGTTCAAAGTAACAGCAGTGCTTCAATAAAATTGAACTAAGTTACAGAACAATAATCAGCAACATTTTATTCCTTATTTGTGTTAATTTTTATATTTAATTTCTTTCGTGTACTATTTTATAATGTTTCCTATTTTGTTTACTATTTATAAACATATCTACATTTCTTTACTAATAAAGATGATAATGCAGATAATGCAACAACATAAGCAAAGTGATAGTGAATGTGATCAGAGCATAATAAAAACTAAAATTAAAGAAACAAAAATAAATTCAACCTGAAAAGTATTGGTGCATTTAGGATCATGTGCATTATCTGTTTTAGTGCCTTGCCTTGTATTCAGTCCCCGTTCTTTCACACGAAGTTCAAATGCTAAAACAGGGGAAAAGTAAAGGAATACATAAAAAATTAGTAACAACAAAAATTGTGAAAAAGAAATTTAACCCTATAGTAACTTATGCTGTATTGCATTATTTTATTTTTGCTCCAAAAAATTAATTTTCTTCCCCAATAGGCAGTTCCTTATTCAAGAGATTATAAAAGAAAATATGAATATCTTAAAGCAAAATTACCTAAACCAGTAAGTAATTCTGCTATTAATTTTTTTTTAAAAAGTAATTTTTTATTAAGAATCTGTAAATTTATTTACATGTTGTTTCATGAACTTGTACATTGTATATTTAATATTTATGTGTAAATCCACTTATTGTGATGTTATGTTATTTGATTCATGTAAGTTGATCACTCGAAATTTTGGAAACTTTCTCGATAATTGCATTTTAGAATCCTTTGAATGTACTTGAAAATTATTTGTAACTACATAAAATTTGGTTTTTTACATGATTTGGTGTAAGCTTTGTGAATTTATATTAGTTTTTTAGTTGTATTTGTTGTAAAACATTTTATAGCCTCAAAATTTCACAACAAATTAATAAAAATAGAGAGCAAAATGATTCTTCTTACCTTCTGTCCAGCGCAGTATCAAGTGAGATCATACCTAATTATCTTGTAATCCAAAATAGGTGTAGACGGAAATTGTAAGATCACAAAACACATTCTTTATTAATACATGAAAATAGATAAAAATTCGTTAGTATTCCAAATACATATTGAAAAAGGGAGTTATATTATAGAGAGTGTCACATCACTGGTCTTTCCTGAAGGAGTGAGAAAAGTAAGTGTAAAGAATAAGTGTGTTACACAATTAACTCTTTTGCAGGGTTTCCAGTTTATACAGTTTATCACGCTATTGGCGAAAGTCCATCACTATATGCATACCAACATCCCTACTTGATGGGCAGGATCGCCAGTTGCAGCGATTCTCAAAGTTTCTCAAACACAGGTTTGCCTACTGGTTTGGTGAGTAGATCCGCAATCATGGAGCTTCTGCAGTAGTCTAGAATCAGGATCCCGTTTTGTTGAAGTTCACGCAAGTAGTGGTATTTCACATCTATATGCTTTATTCTGGAGCTATTTTTCTCCGTTTGTGATAGTTTGATGCGTGACTTGTTATCTTCATAGAGAGTAATCGGCAGATTTTGTTTTAGTCCTAGATCTTTAAGCAAATTTAACAGCCATTGTGTTTCTTGTGCTGTATTAGCTGCTGCAATATATTCTGCTTCAATTGAAGATAGTGCAATGCAGTTTTGACGTTTGCTGCTCCATGAAATGCAGTTATTTCCTAGTTAGTCTGCTAATGGATTTTCTTGTTGTTCTGTCATTTGCCCAATCTGCATCCGAATATGCAGTTAGTATAGGTTCTTGAATTCTGTTAAAGACCAACAAAGTCTTTAGTTGTGTGCAAGTATCGAATGACTTTCTTGACAGCATTCCAATCTGTGTTCCGAGGTTTTTCGTTTCTTCTACGCAGTAGATTGACTGCACATGCTATATCCGGTCTGCTGATTGTTGCAATATATAATAATGCCCCTACTGCTTGCCTATATTCTGTATTATCTTCTAGAAGATCATCTTCAGCTTCTAGTTTGCAGTTATTTGTTTCCATTGGCGTATATGTTGGCTTTGCATTTTGAAGTCCAAACTTTTGAACTATTTCTTCGATTTTATTCTTTTGGTTTATGGCAAAAGTTCCGTCCTTAAATCTTTCAATGTTTATGCCGAGGTAGTAGGTGACTTCTCCTAGGTTTTTGATTTCGAATTTAGCGTTCAGTTGTTGGATTGTTTCCATTACATCTTCTTCTCTTTCACTTCCTATAAGCATATCATCTACATATAATATTATATGCGTGAATTTTCCATTGATGTTTTTGAAAAGCAAGCATGGGTCTGCTTTACTTTGTTTAAATGACATGTTTAGAAGTATTTTTCCAATTTTCAGATTCCAAGCTCTAGCGGCTTATTTTAAACCATATATAGATTTCTTCAGCTTCCAAACTTTATTTTCATTTCCAGCTTTTGAATATCCTTCGGGTTGAGTCATGTAAATTTCTTCTTCTAGTTCTCCAAGAAGGAAAGCTGTTTTGACATCGATATGTCTGACAGACATGTTTTTATACGAAGCTGCACATAGGAAGGCACGTAGCGTTGTGTATTTCACTACAGGAGCAAAGGTTTTATCATAGTCAGATCCAAACTTCTGGCTATTGTATATACCCGCGTATAAGTCGACCCCCCCACTTCCGAAATGGATTGAGAAACTTCGAAAAATTTTTTTAAGTACTACATTTATTCAAAATCATCTGAGAAAAAAAAGTAAATATACGATAAAAAATACCTTGGTAAATAAACAAAATCAAAATCCTTCAACGTCCGATTCATGGTCAGATTCGCCAAACATTTCATAGAACTCTTCTGTCGTCATTGGTTCGTCATCATACATATTTTCAGTCTCGAACTCTGTATTGTTACAATCACCACTAGAGCCTTTGTCGTCATTTTAGCTTTCAAAAACAGCATCATCTTCCGTGCCGTCTAGTTCGTTGCTAATACAACATTTTTTAAATGATTTTATAATCATTTCGGAGGGTATTTCGTTCCAAGCATCTTTAACCCATTGAGCAATTAATGTAATATCAGGCTTTTTAATGTTGCCTCACTTTGTAAATGTTGGTCAACTGGAACTAATCCACTCTGCCCAATACTTTCTAACATTTACTTTGAAGGGCTTATTGAGGCAGACATCTAGGGGGTTGAATGACGGATGTCAATCCTCTCGGAATTACAGTCACAGTCGTTTTTAGGTGTTTTGTCACTTTTGTCACTTCTTCAGAAAAGTGTTAAAAGAGAAGGTGTTTTGAAAGCTGCTCCTGGTCTTTTATCCCACACATTTTTAAGCCAATCGACTGTTCCATCAGCATCCATCCATCCATCCCTTTTCATGGGCGTGAACCAGCACACCTGATCGAAACAAAACGTTTTTCGGTAAAGTTTTTCTTTAAAAAATGATCAACAGACGAAGCTTACTCCCGTCAGCCAAGCACGAAAGAACGACCGTAAAATGGGTTTTTTCATGCCCGGTCGTTTTTATCAAAATGCTTTTTTCCCCCTTGCAGTCGATTGTTTTATTTTCTGGTAGATCGAAACACATGGGGGGTTTCGTCCATATTCCCTATTTGGGAAAGTTCAAAAGAAGTCCTTTTTCTTACATCGATAATGTATTTTTGAAACTCCAGAACCTTTGCTTCCAAATCAGATGGTAACTTTTGCGCCAGTTTGGTGCGTTGGCATAAACACAAACCATGGCGATTCATAAATTTAGTGCACCAATGTGTTGATGAACGAAACGTGTTTAGAACACCATACTTTTCTTCTTTTGCAAGCTTCATTGCTCATAAATGTATGCCAGTTCTAGTGACAATGAAACCGTTCTGCCGGCACTCTAAAACCCAAGCATACAAGTCATTTTCGAGTTCTGGAAAAGGAGCTTTTCCATGTTGCGACGCCTTTTTCGATTTCAGGATTTTTTTGTAACTTTACTTTATTTTTGCGCCATTGGCGAATCAATTTTTCATCAACCCCAAACTGATAAGAAGTAGCACAGTTTTTAGTCTCTTCCGCAAAAGAAATAACTTTTAACTTAAATCCAGCAGCTTATGACTGACATTTCTGTTTAACTACCAATAAATCAGCCATATCAACAGAAACAAGAAGGGAAACAAAAACGTACTGACAAGAGCGAGTAAGATTTAACAGTGGGGCACGTGATTCTAGCAAAGAATCCATCGAATCTAGACGTTAAACCGAAGAGTTTTCTGCCCCCCGAACAACCAATCAGCATCCAGCAGGCAAAAAGGTCGCCAACATATCCAAAACGCAGGATAATTGGAGAAAAATGATTGTATATAGTAACCTTCTAGAATTTGTTCCGGAAAAAATTCGCATATGTAAAATCTATCTGCATTTTCCCTTTTTAAAAGTTAAAAGAAATATTCAAAACTGTTTAGTTATTGCGTGGGCTACTTTTTAAAATTTTGACATGTACGCCTGTTAACAAAAGTATTTAATGAATGAACAACAACTATTATAAAGACTTATATGTACGTAAAAACTATCTGCATTTCTCTTTTCTTGGCGTGTTGGCGAAACTTTTTTATTGCTCGATATTGATCGGTTGTTCGGGGGCCGAAAATTCTTTGGTTTAATTGAAATTTACTCTAGTTAAAGTATGAAACTCTGTGATTAGTTCATCACATAATTTAAGTCATAAAATTACTTCAATTAAGTAACTTATTTGATAAGTCGTCCAATTTGAGTGCGGGAAGAAAACAACTGCATTATATAAAGAAATTTTTGAACTTCCGATTCTTTTAATTTTTTATGGCCCCGCATTTAAGTCAAGCCCCCACTTTGAAGTCTTTTTTTGCCCAAAATATCTCGACGTATATGCGGGCATATACGGTAAATCCTTTTGCGACTAATCTGGCTTTGCATCTTTCAATTTTTCCTTCTGCATTAAGCTTTGTCTTGAAAGACATTTGCATCCTATTGGTTTTCTTCCTTTTGGTAAATCAACTAATTCCCAAGTGTTGTTTTCTTCTAGTGAATTAATTTCTTCTCGAACAGCTGTTAGTCATTTTCTTTTTTCATTTTCTTCCAAACTTTCCTTCCAAGTTTTGGTTTCGGAGGAGATTGGATATTTGGCATGGAATCCGTAGTGATCAGGAGGTTTACTTTTTGTGAGTCTGTTCGATCTTCTGAGTTCCAAAGGTTCTTCTTCGTGTTCTGATATTTCTTCCTCTTCGGGTTGTTCAATTTTTATTTCTTCCCGTTCTGAGCTTTCTTCCTTAGAATTTTCTTCATCCTGGTTTAAATAGATGCTTACAGGCTCGTCAGTTCCAGTGTCTTCAATAAATCGTACAGATCGACTTATTATAATTTTGTCTCCAGGAATTAAAATTCTGTAGCCTTTACTTCTGCTGTCGTAGCCGACGAGTATTCCTTCTATAGCAGTTTCATCCAGTTTACCTCTTTTAGATTTATGGATGTAAGCAAAAGCCTTGCACCCAAAAGTCCTCAGATGAGAGAGGTTAGTTTTCTTGTTATTCCATAATTCGTATGGAGTTTTTGCATTTGGTTTTGTAGGCATACGATTCTGTAAATAATTTGCAGTCAGCACTGCTTTGGCCCAGTATCTGTGAGGTTAACCTGAGTCAGCTAAAAGACATCTTGTCATCTCCATCAAAGACCTATTTTTGCGTTCGCTGACTCCATTTTGTGCTGGACAATACGGTACAGTAAACTGGTGATTTATACCATGTTTTATAAGGTATTCTTCAAGTTCCTTACTTGTGTACTCACCACTGATATCACTTCTTAGCATTTTTACCTTTCTCCTAATTTTATTTTTGTGAGAGCAATTAATTGTTTTAGTTTAGAAATTACTTCATTTTTCTTTTTCCATTAGATAAATAATCATTGTGAACCTGCTGTAATCATCAATAAAAGTTATGAAGTATAGGTATCCACTGACAGACGATGTTTGTACTGGTCCTAAAACATCAGTGTGAACGAGTTCTAGCAGTTTAGGTGCTCTGAATTTTGATTCTTTGGGATACGGAAAATCAGTTAGTTTACATTTTATGCACTGAATGCATTTGGTATCATGTTTACAATTATCTAATTTCATTCCTTCAGCGAGTTCTTTGTTAACAAGTTGCTTGATTGCGTCATCTTTTCTGTGACCAAGGCGTCTATCCAAAGTTGAACACAGTTCTCATTTTTGCACTGAGATGCTACATGAGCTGATGGTTCATTATTCCTGTCTATTGGTTTAATTTGGTAAAGATTGTTAGTTGCATGACATTCTAGAATAATCTGATCTCCCTTCATGATCATACATTTATTTCCTTCAAACAGAACCGAAAGTCCTTTTTCCGTTATTTTCTTAATTGAGATTAAATTCGTTTCTAATTCAGGAGTGTATAAAACTTCCGATAAGAGAACTTCAGTTATTTTTGTTTAGCATTTAAGTTTTAAAATGGACAGTTCCTATCGCCGTTGATTTTAATACATTTCCCATTCGCAGTTATAATATCTGACGGATTTATGGGTTTACATTCCATGAAATATTTCTTATTATTTACCAGGTGGCTACTTGCTCCGCTATCGAAAATAAAACTCTTGGATGATTGATGTACGGTGTAGTTAGTAGACAGAGCGACGCTGTCACATCTGGATTCGATTTCCGGTGTTTTAATTTTTGTTTGCTGTTGATTCATCGCGAGGTTACCCACATTCTTTGCTTGGCGTGTTTTAGAATTCGCATATGTTTTCTTTGAGTTTTGGCGCTTTTCATATTTTTGTTTCGATTTTAGATGATAACACTCTGATCTAAAATGGTTATCTTTATGACAATATGAGCAAAACTTTTCTCTCTTTGTCTTGTTTTGAAAGGAGGCTTTAAATGCCTTTGAATCTGATGAATTATTTTCAACTCTCTTGTTAAATTCGTCAATTAATTTCTTTTTTAAGAATTCTCGATTCAGTTCCGATTCTGCTCTGGCTTCAAGAGCCGTAATGAGCGTATCGTAAGAACTAGGCTTTGAACAAAGCAAAAGTGCCGAAACGTGTTTGTCTTTTATGTTCTCACCTATTGATTTCAGTTTATCGACTAACTCCAGTAATGTATTTATATGTGTTTGCATATTTCCGTCTTCTTCAAGCTTCAAACTGTAAAGCTTTTGCAAAAGAAATAATTTACTTGAAAGATTAGACCTTCCATGTACCTGCCTGAGTTTTACGCTGATTTTTGTTGTTTGACTTCTGAATTAGTAAAGCATTGTTTCATTGATATGTGCTGTCTTCAGATGTATTTATCATGAAAACAATCTGTTTATTACATTTAACAAAATAATATGGAGATATATCCCTGGAACTAAAAATTGTAATCTAATCATATAATTTCTCCGAAGTCATAGCATTCACAGGAGGCATTTGTAACATCATTTATAATGTATATGGTGATGATAAAAGTGTACTGTGGCACTAGTGAACCATTTTGCTATAGTAAATTAATCGCTCTCATCTTTTGTGTATTAGATACCATTCAGTATGTACCGATATGAGTGATTTCACCAATGTGCCAATTTTAGAAGTTGCAAAATTAAGAAGTTTGCTGTCTTTTCATATTTTTATTTATTTAAGGTAGTTCAACCATTTATCCTATCGTATTCATCTGTTTTCAGTATTGCTTTTATAATAGCAATTTTCATTTTCTTTTTTTTTTTTTTACAGACGAATGTTTCTGGAAAGTTTGAGATAAAAGTTAGTCGTGCCAACATTCTTGAAGACTGCTATCGCATTATTAGTTCTGTGACTCGAGTTGACCTACTTCGCTCAAAGCTGTGGGTAGAATTTGATGGTGAAGAAGTTCTAGATTATGGTGGTGCATCTAGAGAATTATTTTTTCTCTTGTCTAAGGAAATGTTCAATCCATATTATGGTTTATTTGAATATTCAGCCGTGTAAGTATATTAAAATGTTTTTATCATATTATGGATTTTAAAATTTATACTTAAATAAATTGAAAGAAATTTTTGTCTAACCTAAAATTCCTAAAAATTTGTGATCTAGTTTAAATTATGATACTGTTTGTTTTTTTAATCATTAAGTTTTATATATATTTTTGTATAAACTTCTTTTTAAAGTGATAATTACACGCTTCAAATCAATCCTGCTTCTGGTGTCTGCAATGAAGACCATTTATCGTACTTCAAATTCATTGGTAGAATAGCTGGCATGGCAGTGTACCATGGTAAACTTTTAGATTGTAAGTAAATTTTTTCAACATTCTTCCCCCCCCCTTTTCTTTTTGAGACTGACATCTTTGGATGAAATCATTTTGATATTTTCAGTATATGTTGAATAATTAATGATGTTTTAAAACTTAACTTCTTAAAGTCACGCTCATTATTTTTTTAAATGCACAAATCACTTAACTTTTAGTAATTTACAATATTCTAAAGTTTCTAATTTTAAAGCTTTTTGGAATTTTTAAAATTAAACTATTTTCCTTGTAAATAAGTAATTTCCCTTAATTAATTCCTTTTTATTTATTTATTTTTTAAACAACTAAAACATTAAAAATACTAAAAGTAAATTTTATTAAACTTAACATATTACAAAGTGCAATTAAAATGTATGTATTTAATTTTTTATGTTAAGTTTACACCTAAATTGCCTGAAACAAGGTAACATTGTTTTTAAATGTTTGACAGAAGTTATTAGTTATCTTTGAATTATTTTAATATCTGTAACTTAAGTTGCAAAAGGAAAATTAACAAAAATTAAGTAGTTATAAAATTTAAATTATGGCTTGTGTAATGTATTAACTTAGCTAAAATATGAATGTAAACTTTTCTATAAGCACTTCCCTTAACAATGGCTGATAATACAAGTGAGTAAGTCGCTGTTATTTTAACAGTATAATGTTGGTAATATTTTTAATAACAAATTGTGTTAAGATTTTCAGATCTAATCTCTAAATGCAGAAGTATGTATAAAATGCATATTTTCTTAGTAAAAAATTAAATTATATGTACATAGAGAGGGAGAATTGAAGTTAAATTAATCGAATTAAAAACTAATTTAATTATTCCAGTAAGATAAAACTAAATGCAAATGCAACAGATGCTTATATGTATATATATTTCTGCAAATTTTTGTTGCATTTTGCTTACATGGGTTTTTAATTTTCTTTTTCCTTTCAATTTTTTATGTAATTGATTCAACTTATTATTCATTTTATTTATTTATTTATTTTTTTTACCGATTTTAGGCCTTTGGCCTTCAGAAATATTTCCCATTTTAGGCTGTATGCTTTCATTCTTAACAAAAATAACTTAATTCATTTCCTTAAACTGTGTAACATCTACAAGTTTGAATTTAATTTTGTTTACTTCAATATACAGTGTATTACTAAGTTTATTCACATAAATATTTATGTATATTGAGTATTAATTTTATATTTTATCCTACTTTAAAGTCCTTTGATAAATAAAAGCTTTTCTTTACTACTCAGGGTTTTTTCAATATAAAAGTATGAGAAAATTAAATAATGAAATTAGCCAAAGAATATAAAATTTAGAATATCTAATTAAATGCTAATATATTTACATTAGAATTGAATTCCAGATAGTTCAATTACCTGAACCATGTATTATTGAGGGTTCCAGAACCATGCATATTATTACATCAACAAGTTAGTTTGGAATTCCTTTGAAATGATGTTGCTGCACAGCATAAAATTCTCGAGTTTTCTTGCAAAAATTTCCCATTTGTTAAGATTTCAAGCTTGTCATGTATGATGTTGGCATATCATCACCTTTTTTTTAATCAGTTTCACTTTCAGGTTCTGCAGTCTTTTTAATGCTTTTTATAGTCAGTTGTTACATATGTCTGATTAATGTTGTGAAATGGCACAAATACTAAATATGAATCTTCATAACTTGTTTTCCTGATGTCTGAAACATTAACTATAGTTTCCAAATCTTCTCACGCTTCTTCTGCATAAAAGCCATGTTTTCCTGATTGTTAAAGATAAACTCCTGGTATTGATTTATAATATGCATATCCTCTAGCAGAGATATTAACTTACATGTTTTCTCTTTATTCTCGTGTTAACTTATTTATTTTCTCTGTATTCATTCATTCAGCAACCCAAGTGAAGCATTTTTTATCAGCCACATGATCTGCTTCTTTGTTTTCACCATGCAGTTTCTGCTGAGCGATGTTAGATTTCTCTTTTTCCAATTTCTCGAGGCGACCGACATTGGTCAGAAGGTCTTCATTGACAAGGGGGACCAGATCGTCCTCCAATACAATCTGTTAGTGATCTGCCAATTGGTGCAAACTTCTTCCTAGCATTTTAGTGAATTTCATAGCTTTTATAGTGAAAAAGTTCTAGAAATGGAAACAAATTTTAGTTTCATGTTTTGAAATAATTGTAGAACAGTTTCAAAGTCTCTCAATTTTTTGTCTTTTATTGCACTTTCTTGAGGTGTTTACATTTTTATTGATTCATTAATTAAAATTCTTTTAAGTAAAGTGCAAAATATTTTAGAAATTCTGAGTTTAAATGCTTCTCTTTTTTTTTTTTTGGTTGTTGTTGTTGTTGTTGTTGTTGAGCCAAGAACATTGAGATCTTTTAACAGTTTATCCTTTGCTTTCATGCTTAAGTCTTTTTGCTTAGGTAATTTTCTATATGTTACATATTAAGTACATAACAAATTTTAAAAATATTACTTCCAGTGATTTATTGAATTTCAAAAACCATGTTTTTAGCCAGCAAAAAGCCTGCACTTCGTTAATTTGATTTACCACTTCATGATTACAGGCATGGGCAGTGCTTTCTTTTTTTCTTCTACAGTCTACAATTATCACTCCCTTTATATTCAAAGCTTGTTAATTAATAGTAAAACTAGGAAGCATTTCAATCCCTTTATATTCAAAGCTTGTTAATTAATAGTAAAACTAGGAAGCATTTCAAGAACTTTTTTGAAAACTCTGTTAATATAACTCAAAGAAAAAATTCTGAATGTGTAAACTTTAAAAGATGGGATACAGAAGATTTATATCTTCTTATCAGTTGATATTTGAGTAAGAATAGTGCTCATGTTTTTTTTGTTAACCGTAAGATAAAGAAATTCTATCCATGTTCCAATGCAAACAAAGAGCCCTGAAAAGAGTGTCTCACAGGTTTAGGGACTAGGATGTCGAAAAATTTCAGTCAAACCCATTGTATTGAAGCTCTACACACATTAAAGGTAAAAAAGCTAAAAAGCTATGGTCTACAGTAAGTGAAATTGATGAATTACAAGCAATTTTGATAGGTACAGGTATTGAAAAATTAGTGTAAGCAGTACTGAAAAATTGTGTTTTGATTCTGGTACTGAAAAATTAGTCTTTTGATAATCTGAGTTTGATAAGTAGTGGAGGGGAGTTAATTAAATGCAGTTTTTTTATTGATTAATGTATATATTATTTTATTTCCTGGAAATTTGAACATAAGAGGCTGATTTTATTAACCAATGAGTTCAGTAAGTGGAGGGTACTGTACATGCATAGTACCAAGTCTGAAATCTGGAATTACAAGGGTTTTGACAATTCTAGATTTTAGAAATTATACAAAATATAAAATTTGGAAGCAGTATAGTGTTTCTATATTTTAGGTCATTAGTTTAAATCTAGTTAAATGACATGTAGAAATAAAAAATATGAAATAATGAAGCATTTAGGGCCATAAGGAATTAAAAAAGAAAACTTGCTTTTGCTTTGAATACATCTCCATGAACCAGTGTATTGCCATTCAGTAAAGCGTAAGATATTTAACTTTTAAATTTAATCTTTCTGTTACTGAGTAGCAAAACAAGTGACTGAAAAGAAAAGAAAAAAAAAAGCAATTCTTAAAAATATATTTTTATTTGCTTTTTAAAGAAAAATGCATTTAAATCATGAAATGTCTGATCAGAAATATTACATATTGTTTATGAAATGGCACATGTTAAAAAATTATATACTTTTTTATGATAATTCTGTTAGGCTAGTTTTTAAAAGAAATAATATAGCCAAAATAATAAAAAAAATGTATGGCAGCCCCTAACACTCTATCATGTATTCCAAAGATATGCATTTTAAAATATTTTCTGATTTTGCTCTTGAATTTTATATGACATAAATATAAAGAAAATTCTGTTGTAATGA
Organism: Stegodyphus dumicola; assembly: GCF_044657685.1. Lineage (NCBI taxonomy): Eukaryota > Metazoa > Arthropoda > Arachnida > Araneae > Eresidae > Stegodyphus > Stegodyphus dumicola. The sequence continues at coordinate 220,131,747 of NC_140773.1, read as the reverse complement.
TAGTGAGTAAGAAAGTGACATTTAATAATCTAAAAAGACAAAAAAAAAGTTATGAAATTATGCAGCAATGAGCCCAAGAGCAGACTGATACTTGTAGTGTTTAGCGAGAGCATAAAAAAAATTTTTTAACAAATCTTCTGGTACAATGTTAAAATCTGGAATCGTATGGATGGGGTCATAAAAGAGTCCTTTACATTGTAACAATAATTATTACAGTGTTTAAATTATACACATGCATAATGTATAATTTTAAGAATTATACAGAGCAAGGGTTTGATACAACTTAACAGGTTCATCACCTGGCCTTTACTTAAGTCTTTCTCTGGCTGCTCACCAGAGGACACCCTTGTTGCTAGAATGAGTCTACTATAATTTATATTAACAGCAGAGTTAATATTAAAGGATTGGTTACAATTTATAAATATTAGCCTTATTCATAACAATTTATTATTATTATTATTTCATTCATTATTATTTTCCTCTAAAACTTTTGCGAGTCTTTCTTCAGAGCAACAGTATGCAATAATTTACAGCTAAGGTATTTGTATCGCAAAGCTAAAAGCTGCATAATTAATAAAATATAATATATTTTAAGTTCCTTTATGTCTAATTGCCACATGTTTGAACAAAATGAAACTTAACCGCTTGCCTGATAATCCCGAGTTATCTCGGGTTCATATATATTCTAGTTAATTATTATCCCGTGAAAACTTGCGCGAAGCAGAATTTGTTAGTATGATTTGTTTTATCACAGTTTTACTCGGCCTGGAGGAAATGAAAGGAAATATTAACCCTTTAACTGTCAAGTTATTTTGATGATTTGGGTACACAAATTGTCAAATTTTTTTATTGGAAAAATCAAATGTTTAGTACAAACTAAAATATACTTAAGTAGTTAAAAATTGATATTTTGAAGTACATGGGTAAAATTTTTTAAGTTTCGTAGCCACTGCATATTTGCTTGCAGCGGCTGCCACTCAACATGGCAGTTGTAAAGTTTGCTTCTAGTGGAGCATTATTTTCTAAAAATGGGGGAAAAAAAAAAAAAAAAAAAAAAACCATTTTCTAAAAAATAAATAAATAAAAGTGAATACCTATTAGTAGTTCAGTAATTCAGTCTTGTGTGGTACAACTGGAAACACTTTTCCAAGCACAAACCAACTCCACAATCACCACACCAGAATCGTGTTTCCTTCCTTATCTTTTTCCCATTTTTATCCTTTTTCGAACAGCAAACTTTTCCCTGTCTTGTAGGCTCATGTTTCACAAGAGTCGGAGGAATATGGGAAATAAAATGTCGTTCAGTAAGACGGGCAGGGTTATCTATTGTAGGTGGTCTGCCAACATTCTTTTGTCCAGAAGCTGCATCATCATATTTATGTAAAAGCTTTTCTACAACTTGGTTCGAAATTCTAAAAATGTAATACGTTTCCCAACTACATTTTTATAGAGCAAATATGAGTTCCAAAGTACCTTGTCTAGTAAATGTAAAAGTATCTTTTTATAATATTTTTTCTGACGTTTTCGGATTGTTGGAGAAAGGATATTTCCTGATCATAGCGATCTACACCACCCATAGTTAGACTGTAGCCAGAAACAGTCGTCGGCTTGAGTATATCTTCTTCTTCTTTTTTTTTTTTTTTTTTTTTTTTTTTTTTGAGGCTGACGATGGAAGTATCATGAATACTACTCATCAAACACACATCCTTCATCTTCGGTTGAAGAATCTAAATCATCTATATAACGTTTCAAAGAACTGGATGCCATTTTACAGCAAAAAGATCCCGTGCACTTTGAACCAAAGAAATTATAACCTCTAACCTTTGAAATCTTCAGTAAAGTGCTGTCATCTATTGAATTGAGCGTACATTAACTTTTCCCGAGATACAGTCAGGTTTGACAAAGAGATGAAGCCGAAATAAACGTCTCCCGATATATATTCGGGTATAATAATACGATGCACTCAAAAAAAATTACCCCGAGTAATACTCGGGCATGACATTTTCGAACACCAATCTCGGGCATGACAGTTAAAAGGTTAAGCTTTGATTGGTAGTTTGCCAAATTTTGTTGGCTGCGCGGCTCTTTTGGAGGGACTGGTCATGTGTTTCCCTATTGTATAGTATACGTCGGCTTGTGGATTAGTAATGCATAAAAAAGGATACATGCGTTGAAAATAATAAAATAATGGCAATGATGCAAGATAGCAAAAGCGATGATTTTTCAGATAGTGATTATGAAGAGGTGCAGAAAAATTTAAAAAAAAAAAATCAAATTCAACGAGACAATATATTTTGTGCTCCCGTGAAAGAGATTCCAGTGGTAAGCCAGTAAGAAAAGAGACTAGATACCAGTGTAGAATGTTGGGTATCACTTTGTGTTGTCCCTTGTTTCAAAAACTATCATACAAAGACTAATATTTAATTTTTTGAAGTTCAAAAAATTAAAAATTCAACTTAAAACCTACATATTTTGGTTTGTTTCGTTTCATTGTATTTAATAATAAAATAAAATATGTGATAATTTTTTAAAATTTTGTTCAAAAAAATTTGTAAGGGAAGCGGTTAAAAAGAGAATTGGTATATTAAAGTGCAAGTTTACTTGTAAATTTTAAAGTTGATGTTTTGGTATAAAGTGCATTTTCATTTAATAAACTTCTAAATCAGAATTTAAGTATAAAATATTTAATAAAAATGATAGTCTTATATTACTCACAAAAGTTTAAATCTTGCAAAATATGTAAATTTTATTTATTTATTTTGCAAATATTTTGCAGCAGGGTTTTTTAATCAGTCTTGAATCACACATTTTAATGGTATGCGTAGATAATATGTAAAATACAATGGCTGAATTTGAAAGTATGTACTTGTGAAATTGATATGATGTGTTTTCTTATTGTTCAGTCTAAATTTAATATTTAAATTATGTTGCATGAAAATACTGAATTTGAAAAACAAAAATTTTTAATTTAATTAAAAATATCTTTACAGCATTCTTTATTCGTCCATTTTATAAAATGATGCTTGGAAAACCTATTAGCCTTAAAGATATGGAATCAGTGGTATGTTTTTTTAAGTGAATCCTATTATTATGTATTTAATTATTAAAATAAGCTTTTTTTGGGGGGGGAAGTTAAAATGTCTTTTTTTTATGCTGAGAAATATTATGCTTAAATGAGCAAATTTTAACGTTAGCTATTATTTAAAAGTCCTATATTCAGATATAGTATTTAATCTTATATTCAGATGTAGTTTATTTCCATGTTTTTGTGAAAATGCATAGTTCAGATATACTTTTATACTATAAATATATTTAGATGCAGTTTTTGAAATTTTATACTTAATAATTTTAAAGGCAATTTGTGTAAAAATATTTCTATATTTGTAGTTTGGTTTACTGGTAAGATATTTTTAATGGAAATCTTTTTGTATTTTATTAACTAAGAGCATTATTTTTCATTAAATTAACATCATATTCATTGATGCAGAATTTGTAGCATACCTTCTATTCAGTTTGTTGTTAAATTTTTTATTGCTAGTTATATTTACATTTTTTATAAAGAGTATTTGAATATCCAGTATGTGGATAATTTAATAGTATTTGAATCCCTCCCCACATGCACAATTATTAGTATTCATCTCTTCTTTGATTTCATTAGATTGGGCTATTTATTGAAGGCTGACTACAATGGATTTTTAAATGTTTATTAAAATATTTTATCAAATTTATGACTTGGTACTTTTTCATTAAAACCTTGCCACTTGACACTTTTTTATTTGGGTGTATTTCCTTGGTGTCTGTTTGGTTTGGCTTTTCTGCCAGTAATGCTACTCTGTTTTTCGTCCCCCCTTCTTTTTTAAATTTAATTATTATTATTATTATTTTTACTAGAATTGATTTTTTTTTTAACTTATGATTTGTTAAGAGATGAGCTAACAGCTATTTTATTTCTTCGGGGAAAAGATAGACTTTACAAAGAAAGGTTGTTTTCAAATAACCATTTCATTCAAACAACCTACTTAAATGTAGCACAAAACCAAAATGGCTGTGTGAAAAACATTAATGTATGGAATAAAAAGATGTTTGAACACTAATGTCATTTGCTGGATCTTGCAATCCTTTCGTTATTATCTGATTCATTAATGCCTTCTGCCAAGTGTTATATGATTTCTTCTTTTTTTGTGCATGTGTGTGCATGTAATGTTTAACTTTTTGAGGACGGAGCATTGGAAGCTGTAAGAGGCTTGAAAGGATGGGAATCCTTGAACCTAATGCTTTGCCCTCTTTAAGAAATTAATCCTTTCTTGCAACAAAGATCCTTGTGTGTTGTTTAATGGATTTTCAGTGGGGTGAATTTCTTACACAAAAAGAAGGAAAATGTAGGGATTAGTGACGAGGCCTTTAGATGCTTTTCCTCAATAAGGGAAAATTTATATAATACAAAGAAATATAAAATCATTTAAAAGAGCTAAGTCTTTTAAAGGCCTTTGTATTTCAGGTACATCAACTTTGACTTTTCATCCCAATCTTTAGCTTGGAAATGGGGGGGAAAATATGACTACAGTCAAAAGTCGTTAATCTGGACTCGTCGGGACTTCGGCGATTCCAGATTATCGATTTTTCCGGATTATAGATCATCAGTTTAAATCTCGTGAAATAGTATGCAGAAATTCTAAAATTAAAATATGAAACCGTAATTTATGAAATAAAGAACAATTATGATCTAAAGAGTATCAAAATTTACAAAAAAAAAAAAAAAAAAAAAAAAAAAAGCTTAATATTTATTTGTTTACTTTATTAAACATTTCTTTCAATGTAAGTTGTTTAAGTTGCTTCATTTTATGTGATAATACTTTCTCTTTAATTCAATAAACAGACATAATTTCTTGTTCAGTTACAAAGTTCCGCTGTTCAAGTCCCGTAATTGCTGTGCTGAGAATACCGACTAACTTGTCAATCGAAATTTTTTCATTTTCACTAACCTCTCTGTCACTTTCTTCATGTCATTATCCATTTTTTGCAGCAATTCCACTTTTTGTTTGATGGACATCGAAACATACTTTCGTTTTGTAGATCCTTTGGGAGCTCCAGCATCGGAAATTCTATTTGACATAATCAAAAGTTCAAGTTTACTTTTATAAAATTGCTCTTACAGTCTGAAAAAAGTAATAAGCCGGATCCAATTCGAAGATTAAGGAACAACGCAATCATGAACATTAACTGAAGTAGATAATTAGATAATTTTAGCTTATACCGTCCGTTATACATTAAACGCGCACGCGAAAACATATTCTGCACTTGTGCACACGCATATGCGGAGTCGTAAAGGTCTTATGTGCACGCGTAAACATCTATGCGCATGTGTCAACGCGGCACATGCGCAGAAGGTTTTTAGCTTTGAGGTTCGGATTATAGGTGTCCGAATTAACGACTTTTGACTGTATTAAAGTGGACAGCCCTGTCTTTTCAAACAGGAAACACAACTGACAATATAGTGGCCATCCCTCCCAAAAAGGTTAATAGTTTTTGTTATTTTTAGGTTTGTTTATTTTATTTAGTTATAAAGTAAGCAATTAACAAAACTACCATTCTTCTGCATTTATTTTTATTTTATATTTATATGCTTTTTGAAATGGAGTTAAAGTATGATATCAGCAGAATCAAAGAACAAGTTAACTAACAGAAATATATTAAAAAGGCTGAAACTGAAACAATAAAACAAAAAGGTTTGAAGGAGAACATCTAATATTGAGCCAATTAAATAAGCCAAAATACACTAATGTGTAAACATATGACTTTAACATAAAAGTACCAATTTCTTAATATTTTATGTGATGCAGAAGTCATTCTTTGCTAAATTCACAGAATTTGTTACATGTAAACTGTAGTGGAATTAATTTCTCCTTCTTTATCTAACACATATTCTAGCTGCAATATATTGTTGATTACATATCAAATTTAGATGAATAGAAATATTTTAGATGGCTTATTGTTCGATTGGAAAGGTAAATGAATCAGATTTTGTGTTTTGAAATTTTGCACAGTTATCCTGTTATTAAACTGCTCCTAATTACTCCTTTAAGTATTCATATCTCTTATATATATATATATATATTGTTACTTATGTATAATGTAATAAGATTTTTAGGTTTCTTTTTTAGGAAGTGTATAATTCTTACGTAGGTTTAGCTTAGTTTGTAAAGTATAATCAAATATTATGCTGTCTTTTTTATATTCATATAGTAAGCCACTTTTAATATTTTTTAGAAAGTGTTCTGCTTCTCCATGTGTTTGACATCTTTATTATCTCTCTGCCAATAAATCTTATTTGATGATGAATACCTGCTCTGTATTCTTATAAATTCATATCCTGAAATTTGATTTTTATATTATAATTACGAGGGCTATCCAGAAAGTAGATTACGTTTTGGAATAAAAAAATAAACAAAGTATAGGAAACAAATTTTATTATATACAGATGAAAGCCACACTCAAATACTACTTTTCTACATAGTCACCATACAAATTAAGGCATTTATCGTAGCGATGTACGAGCTTGGAAATTCCTTCGTCGAAAAATTCGGCCGCCTGAGCCTTGCCGACATTGTTTGCATGCATTTCTTGGGTTTTTGGGGAGAACTTGTGTGCCCCCACTGCATTGATTGCAATTTCGTTTCACAGTTCACATGTTTCACCCATGTTTCGTCACCAGTAACGATGCGATCGAGTAAAGAGTCACCATCCTTATGGTAAGCGTCCAAAAAGTTCAACGCTGCAGCCATTCGCTGATTTTTGTGGTCCTCTGTCAAGATTTTTGGAATCCATCTTGCACAAAACTTGTGGTAACCAAGCTTTTCGCTGATGATTTCGTGCAACAAACTTCGCGAAATTTGTGGAAAACTCAAAGAAAGTTCCGTTATTGTGAAATTTCGATTTTCACGGACTTTAGCATCGACTTTTTCGAGAAGTTCGGCGGTCACTATGCTGGGTCTCCCACTTCGATCTTCGTCGTGAACATTGGTTCGGCCATTTTGAAATCTTATGACCCACTGACGCACTCCACCTTCAGTGATAATGTTGTCCCCATACACTTCACGAAGCTGTCGATAGATTTCTATCGGTTTACAGTTTTTTGCAGTCAGAAACCTTATTACTGAGCGCAGCTCGCGGGATTTTCAGTTAACGCAGACATTTCAAACCGTCACAGTATCTGAACGGAGCACAGCACGAACCTCTCACTAGCACGGCTAGATGCAGACTGAGCTGCGCAACGCTCTGACCCCAAGATGGCCGCGCTAGCCCCGCCCCTAGCGGACACAGACGGAAACGTAATCTACTTCCTGGATGGCCCTCGTACATTAATTTGTATCTCATTTTAGTATTTCCTATGTATATTATCCAAGTTGCTTTTTAATTCAGTAACTTGATGTCGTTATGCGCTTAAATACCGGGTGGCCATAATTAAACTGACAGTGCTCACAGTGTTCTGTAGCACGATCTATTTGCGAGAATGACGCCACATTTTGTAGAAAGATTAAACAAGACGGGGGACGAAGGATTCCGCAGAAAAACAAATTAGTTCCAAACTTCTCCGCTAGGGGAATATTTGGCGCTGTGTAATAGAAAATAGAGTGTTAACAAATGCAAATTAATACGGAATAAAATTACCTTTTATTATGCACATTTTCTGATTTAGTTCAAGTGCAATATGGCAACACTTTTAAAAAAGCGTAAAATCTACATAAACACCGATAAAGTCTCGTGATCTGCAATATCACATACGCTGAGCAGAAGAAGTTCTTTATACGAATTTCACGTTACATCTATTCGCACAGTGCCAGCTGCTTGGGTTTTAAAAGGCAATGTGTTACGTTTCGAATCAATCGGATTGAAAGTTTATGTGCAATGTCTCCTTCTTTAGTCAAGCGTACGTTACTGGTCAAATTCTTTTACCTCAACCAGTGCAATGCGTCAGCCGCTCTTCATGCTTTTAGAACGCACAAAAAATTGCGTAAAGGTAACGGTCCTGTGTCAGTTAATGGGCTAAAAGCAATGGTTGCGACGTTTGAGAAAACAGGTTCTCTGAAGGTTCAGTCAGGCAGAGGACGAAAACCTGTACCACAGGATACAATCGAAGCAGTTGCCACAGCGATTGTCGACAGAGGACCAGACAATATTGCTGCTAACTCTAGCGCTCGTGGAGTAGCTCGGAATATGTATATGCCTTACAGTACGGTATGGAAAATCTTACGAAAGATTATCAAATTCTATCTGTACAAGATCAGCCATGTACAGGAGTTACTGTACCCCAACCATGATAAGTGATTGACTTTTACTCTCACCTTTCTTGCCAGAATGGAGGTGGATGATGCTTGGCCGTAGAAAATCTTATGAGGAGACGAGGCCCACTTTTACCTGAATGGAACTGTGAATACCCAGAACTGTTGAGTTTGGGATGACAAACCACCACTTGCAGTCACAGCAATTCCCTTACATTTACCAAAGGTAACTGTTTTGTGTGGGTTCACAGCGGAATTTATCGTAGGTCCATTCTTCTATGAGAACATTACCCCGACAGAAGGTAACTGTTTTGTGTGGGTTCACAGCGGAATTTATCGTAGGTCCATTCTTCTATGAGAACATTACCCCGACAGGACCGGAAACCTGTTCTGTTTACCGGAGAGAAATACCGGCACTTGTCATTCCGGCACTTCAGCAAAGACAATGCCTGGGGAAAATCATTTTCATGCAAGATGGAGCCCCTCCACACGTTGCTGTACGGGTGCAACAGATGATATAACAGAAATTCACAACAGAAAGAGTCATTAGCCTCTACTTTCCAACTGCATGGCCACCTCGGTCGCCTGATCTTACCCCATGCGACTTCTGGCTGTGGTGTTACCTTAAGTCCAAGGTCTATCAAGGAGTGGTCCAGGACCTGGCTACGTTGAAGGATAACATATCACAGACTGTACGGGAGATTCCTGTAGACATGTTACAGAATGCAATATGTGGTCCACAACAGCGGCAGCCACATTGAACCTCATTTGAATGAAAAATGAAAGGTAATTTCCGTATTGATTTTCATTTGTTAACACTCTATTTTCTATTACACAGTGCCAAATATTCCCCTAGCAGTGACTTTTGGAAATAATTTGTTTTTTCGCAGAATCCTTCGTCCCCCGTCTTGTTTAATCTTCCTACAAAATGTGGCATCATTCTCGCAAATAGATCACGCTACAGAACACTGTGAGCACTGTCAGTTTAATTATGGCCACCCGGTATTTGTTTTCAGTATGTGTGACATATTTAATGCAACACGTTATCATGTTAGAAATGAAAAACATGTTATCATGTAGAGATGAATGTTATTACACATGTTAGAAATTAAGATGATTTCTTAATAATTATCATGTTAGAAATGAAGAACATTAGAAATGAATGGTATGAAACATGTTGGAAGATGTACTGTCTTTTAATTTATGAGTTTTGGGACTATGTTGCAAACTAACTTTCCTCGTCTTTTACAACCAAACCTCAGATCTGAGAATGTGTTTCTGAAAAGATAGTTCCCCCCTCCCCAAAGATACAAAGTCTTCAAGAAATTTTAAGCGATGTTGGATTTATAAGAAAAATTCACTCTTATATATATATAAAAGAAAAAAAAAGAAAAAGAAAATCTGATTACAGACAGTCAAGAGGATCATCTTGATGCAAAGAAATGCTTTTATAAAAACCAGTTTAATTTGTACTGTTTCTTTATGCCTCATTTATGTAAATAAAGTTTAATCACATTTCATTCACAGAAATCAATGAAAGGAATTCACAGTTAAAAAAGAACAGAATATTTACCAGAGAAGTTTGTGCAGATGTAGTTAAAAAAGAGATTCCTTGGTCATTGTTTGTAAAATGTGTTATATGATTTCCCCAAAGCCCGGAGACGGAGAGGAAAAACTCTAAACCAGTGTTTACAATATGCTGAGAATACTAGATTATCTTTTATTGCACTCGACCCAGTTATTTTCACTATGTATTGTTGTACTACTTGCATATTTTCCTTTGGGGGTGTGCAGGCAGTGATAGCATGTGCCCTTTGTCTCCATAAGTATACTCCTAGTATTAAAATTTATTTTTTAGGAGAGTCAGCTATGGCTGTGAATATCTGTGAGTGTGCTTACTAGTCACATTCCTCTAGCCATAGATAGATAAGCACAATGTGCTGTAACACACACATATACACGCATTCAAAGTTTTTCCCTAATATATATATTGTGTTATATTATTTTATTATTGTGGGGTAATGTAAATTTTTATTCACTAAATTTGTAAGACCTAAATTGAATATATGTTATTAGTGTTAATTTTATGTGATATTGAAGAATCTGATTGAATCACTTGTAGAAACCTTATTGAGATGGCCTTGGCCTATGATAGGCTGTAGTGCAGTTGAAGAAGAAAGAAAGAATAATGAAGAATATTTATAGCCATTAATTTATAATTAATAACTTATACGTACAATGCTAAAAGCCAGCAACCTTTTGTAAGGAATGGAGGTTTTTATATGCTATTGTTTTTAAGCATCCCACAGCCATCAGCAAGTATTTACTCTGTTTCACTTGTAGAGGACCTGCCCATTTTTTTTTAGTTTGACCTGCCTAACTTTATTTAGGACCTGCCTTTTTTTTTTTTTTTTTTTTTTTTTTAAGTTTGACCTGCCTACATTGTTTACTATAAGAAAATTAAGAGTTTAAAGGTTTTTCTTACTTAATTTCTCTAAGATATATTTCAGAAACTGCTTGGCTACATTCTTGCATATAGCTATAATATGCAGTTAGAGAATCCTATCTGATTTTAAAAATAACAATAACAATATTTCTTGAAAATATCTGACCTGCAAACATTTAACATATGCTGATTCAACAGTTTTTCGTCCTGTAGATGACGTTTTGTGCAACTTGTCACTAAATAAATTAATTTAAATAATCAAATAAGAAGATGCTGTAAAAAGGTTTAAAGAATAAAGAGCATTATATTTATAATTAATTTCAAAGAAACACTATCAGTTTTCAGAAAGCTTTAGAAATTTGAGTACGTAACTATTTTAATAGAATTTAATGGGTATGCAAAAGAAATTTTTTGGTTTTGTATTGAATAACCCAGTTTTATGGAAAACTTCCAAGCGGGATTTTTTTCCCCTCCCTAATTGCCGTAGTAGTGAAGCTGTATACTTGCAGACTCTTTTCATAGTCATTTAGGCTCAAGAGAGGAATTTGTGCTCTTTGCAATTTGGCTAGTCAAAGTAGTACTAAAGAATTATGACATTACTGAATGTTCCTGCACTTAGGAATGAAAGTGTAATCCATGTGCTGTTTAGGTGAGTGGATGAAACGAAACTGAAGAAATATGAAATATTTTCTATCAAAATCAGTAATTTAAAAAGGTCATACATATACTTGCAGTTTTGAAGCTTTTCAGGGGGGGGGATATGCATATTTATTCTGAAAATTAATGTTTATGGAATTTTAAAGGACTTAAAATGAAATAGATTTAATAGATTCTTTCTCTGAAGAAACCGAGACTGATCTTTTGAATGCGGCACCAAGGAAAAATTGTTGACTGAAAATTTAGTTAAGCTAAATTCAAACATGAAAATTAAACTTAGGTTGGGACTCATTGGATGAGTGGTAATTGGAATTCATATGTAGACGATAGCATTTTAACAACTTTGTCAGTGTCTGTTAGAAATATTCTTTTGAGCAATATGGGCATATGAAATTTTAGTAGCACCTACCACTCTCAAACTATTAAGGGGAAAGATAGTTTAACTAATTTTGAAGACAAAATGAAAATTCTTCTAGCTGGAATTGTCATGAAATTGCAATTGTGCACATTTATCTGGTAATAAAGAACTAACCAGGAAGAGACTTGAAACAGTTATAAGTTAAAAAAATGGTAAACTCTTTTAATGAAAAGGTAGTCCAAGAATTGGAACAAATGAGTATCATTGAATCCATACTAGAATTTAAATTGAATAATGAATGCCATTATTTGCCTCACAGGCCAGTAATTATTTAGATAGTAAAAGTTCAAAGATATGCCTACTCTTTGGTACTTACAGCTCTCAGAGAAGGAAAAGATCTTTGAATGTTATTTATGTATTTAAAGGACTTAATCTCATGGAAATGATACCCAATATTATTGATTATTTTAGAATTTATCACATATGCTAGCATTGAAAAAGCTTTTTTGATATATACCAAAGGCCACAATGCAGCAAAATACAATTTTTTTTTTTTTTTTTTTTTTTTTTTTTTTTTTTTTTTTTTACTTGGGGGGGGGGAATCTAAGAAAACACATAAGAAGGAATCTTAGAAGGATGTTGTGTACTGAAGAAGCTGCAGTAGAGTGACACTGGCAGTGTGAAAGTGACATCAGCTAAAATGCATACGAGAACTTAAGAGTTAGTTTTTAGTTTAGCTACATGAGGAAACATTTGCTGCTGTGTCTGTCCTTGTAAAATGTTTTAATGTTTTCAGGATGACTTTTGTCTTCATGAACTTTACAAAGCATCCTGCATTGGGTAAATCAAAACCCTGAATTAAATTTTGCCCCTTCATTCTCAACAATGCATAAAATTTATGCAAAGCTCAAAATTAATAAATAATACTTTATGCCTGTCAGAAATACAAAATTTCAAACTGAACCTTGTTATTTCAGAACATATGCATATTTTTTTTATTGTGGAATCTTTTCCTCTAGGATTGGATACCTTACACTGAAATATTAATTTTATAGGATTCTGAATATTATAATTCACTGTTATGGATTATGGAGAATGATCCTGCCGACTTGGACTTAAGGTTTTCTGTAGATGAAGATTTATTTGGTCAAATGCAGCAGAGAGATTTAAAACCAAATGGTAGTGAAATTCCAGTAACTCAAGAAAATAAGATGGAATACATAAAGTAAATACATTTCTTTACATATTCTTAATGTATTATGATAGACTGATGCAAGTTTTTTTGTATCATTGGCTCTATAATATTTTTGATAAATGATAACATTCAATTGAGAAAATGTTGTCAAGCAGTACATTTTATCTATGTTGAGCATATGAATGTAAAAGGAGAGCTGTTTAAAAAAAAAGGTTGTTGTTTAAATATGTGTTTTTATATCTAAGCAACCAAACATTTTTAGTCCAAAGGGATTTCAGTCCCGAAGGACTATTGCTTTCGTTTTGGCATTTTGCGTCGGACTCATAAACGTCGGTTCACTTTTCAAACTGTTGCCACAAAATGTTAGAGTCCTGCATTATATTTGAAGAAATTAAATAATGAAAAAAAAAAAAAAATCTGAAATTTTTTAGATTTTAAATTACGTCTAAAGGGGCGTTTTTTTAACGTTTTTAGTGTTACCTTTATTTATTAAATATCATGTTCTTTGCACTTAAACCATAAAATTCAGTTCAAGAGCAATATCGCAAAATAATGTTAAATTAAGCATATCTTTAGAATTTCCGATATACACAGTCTCGCGAGCTGGATATTAAAGTATTTTTTTTTCTATATAACGTTGCCATTTCTCGCTTTTAAAGCATTGAGTTTGTAAATCAAAAATTCGTTAAAGTTTTACAAAATATTAAATCTATAATAAAACAAATTCCAAATTTGGGATTTCAGATGCCCATATTCGCAGTAGGATTTCGTCATTCAAAATTCGATGGCTCTATGTACCATTGTTTTATCACAATGCGAGAAATAGACAATCATTTATGCAGATTTTTCATTATTTAATTTCTTCAAATATAATGCAGGACTCTAACATTTTGTGGCAACATTTTGAAAAGTGAACCGACGTTTATAGGAGTCCAACGCAAAACGAAAACAATAGTCCTTCAGGGACAAAGCCCCTTTGGACTAAAAATCTGCATAAATGATTGTCTATTTCTCGCATTGTGATAAAACAATGGTACATAGAGCCATCGAATTTTGAATGACGAAATCCTACTGCGAATATGGGCATCTGAAATCCCAAATTTGGAATTTGTTTTATTATAGATTTTATATTTTGTAAAACTTTAACGAATTTTTGATTTACAAACTCAATGCTTTAAAAGCGAGAAATGGCAACGTTATATAGAAAAAAAATACTTTTATCTCCAGCTCGCGAGACTGTGTATATCGGAAATTCTAAAGATATGCTTAATTTAACATTATTTTGCGATATTGCTCTTGAACTGAATTTTATGGTTTAAGTGCAAAGAACATGATATTTAATAAATAAAGGTAACACTCAAAATGTTAAAAAAACGCCCCTTTGGACGTAATTTAAAATCTGAAAAATTTCAGATTTTTTTTTTTAGTTATTTGTTTGTTGTCTTTAGCATGATATCTGTGAGGGACAGTGAATGAGATGATTTGAGTTTAAGTAACTGACCTTCTACATAAGCAGATATGACTTCCTAAAACTTATTAATTTTGAGGGTATGGGAAAAGTTACGTGTTTGTGTTGCCTAAACTCACAAGCATAAATGAACTTAAAGAACACATCTCTGCTGCTTTCGTAACAGTCATCATTGACATATTGGCAATAATTTTCATATTGCCTTGATATTATGTATGTAGAATTAAAGGAAGTCATATAAAATTTGTAATGGAAATTTAGATATTTTTTCTGTACGTTCATATATTATTTATCTTTCTTTAATGTAAATTTATTAAAATTTAAATCTTTCTTTCTGAATGAATGTGAATTTAAAATGTCAGATATATATGTATTATATTTAATTTTTAATAATTTTTATTTTATTATACCCAGTGTAAAAGTGAACTGTAAGGAGCAGTATTTTTCATTTTGTTTAAATTTGTAATAAAATTCGTTGTAACAAATTGTATAATTTAAACAAATTTCTCTTTTTTAGTGTATTGAATCTTAATAACAAATTGTGTATTTTTTCTCCTTTAGTTTAGTTATTCAGTGGAGATTTGTTTCAAGAATAGAACCACAAATGAATGCATTTCTGGAAGGTTTTGGAGAAGTCGTGCCAATGCACTTGATAAAGCTATTTGATGAAAATGAATTAGAATTGCTAATGTGTGGTATAGGCAAAATTGATGTGAAAGATTGGAAACAAAACACAGTTTACAAAGGGGATTACCATGCTAATCATATTGTAATCCAGTGGTTTTGGAGAGTAAGTTTAGAGAGTAAATTTTTTCACTTATCATTAGACAGAATTG
Organism: Stegodyphus dumicola; assembly: GCF_044657685.1. Lineage (NCBI taxonomy): Eukaryota > Metazoa > Arthropoda > Arachnida > Araneae > Eresidae > Stegodyphus > Stegodyphus dumicola. Next base: position 220,116,508 of record NC_140773.1, on the reverse strand, counting down.
TTTCTTTAAAATTTAGTATTTTAATTCAAATGTTAGTATTTTAATTTGTAAATTGTAGGACTTTTGCAATTTGTATCTTTGATTTCATTTAGATCATATTTAATATTAAGGAAGCTGTTTTGTTTTTGTTTTATAGATGGTCATGTCATTTTCTAATGAAATGAGAGCAAGATTGCTTCAGTTTGTTACTGGAACCTCTAGAGTACCCATGAATGGCTTTAAAGAACTGTATGGTAGTAATGGCCCTCAACTTTTCACTATAGAGAAATGGGGTTCCACAGATAACCTTCCTCGATCACATACATGGTAATTTTTGCTATTTTTTCAGTCAATCATTACTCACTTATACATTGCTGTAGTTTTATTTTCCCATTGTATAAACCTAAATTTTCTCAAATTCTTATTTTCCATGCTCACTGTGGTTAAGCAGTTGAGAACTGCTATCCACTATGATTTGCTGTCTGATTTGGGTTTAAATCCCAGTGAATAAGGTTGTTGAAATTTGTTAAATCCATCCAAAGTGCATGAAAAGTGTAATTTTTGCTAAAAGATATCTGAATTATTTAATGTCCTTTTTTATGTTTTTATTAAATATAAACTGCTTGTTCAAAATTTGAATATGCATGCAAGTTCAATTTCAGAATATTTTTAATAGACAATTTTTGTTTTATTAAAAAAAATTTCAAATAACTTTTCCAAAAACAACTGTAATAAAGACAATCAACAATATACATGAAAGAAAAAGTCATTTTACTAATATTTAGTAACTGATAGTTTCAAATAAAACTAAAAATCATAAGTGTTTAAAATGTGAGTCACTATATGAGAATATGTAATTGATGGGTTCAGGAGGACACAGCTTCACAACTGTGTGATCTCTCAAGCACCCATTCTTCAGTGCTCGAAATGATAGAAATCTTGCTCATATTGCTTGCTATTCATCACATACTTGTAGTTATACAGCTTCATCACATACTATTATAGTCATACAGTTTCCTCACACACCCTAGATCTGGAAATTAGGTGTTCCACAGAACCAATTATATGAATATTATACATTATGATGAAATCTGCAACTAATGGATTGTCAACATGGCAACCATTATGTTTGATTCTCTTGAAGCTGCAGCACAAGAATCAGTGCCTAAAATAGTGCTTTCAGTGATGTACACCGCTAAAAAAAAAAAAAAAAAGAAAGAAAAAGGGGGGGAACAGTTCTATATCTCCCGTTCTACTGGGCCGATTGACAAAATTCAAATTGCGTTCTTCATGTCTCGAAAGGGTGACTTAGGATATATATTAGATTTATATATAGCACTATTCTAACATAGGTATTTTGACCCAAAATCAGACTTTTTTTGAAATGACATACCAATATTTTACATATTTCGATTCTACGACTCAAATTATGCCAGAGTGCCAGTTTTGTAAAAATCGTACGAGTAGTTTTTAAAAAATTAAATCTCAAAATTTTAGCTTCTCAATGTTAATTGAATTCGGCATATATTTATTAATATCTCTTTTTTTATTAAACGTTTTTGATTTTTCCTTTCACATTTGGAAATTTAGGTTCATTCCAAAACACATTCACTCATTTTTTGTGTTTTATTTTTTAAATTTCTATTTTTAAATAATTTTTATAAATTTTTCAAAAAAATTTTTGAATTACAACCTAAAAAATTTTGACCATCATCTTAAAGTAGGTGTAGTTCTAAGCATACCTGCAAAAAATTAGAGTTTTATATTAAAAATTTTCTAAGATATACACGAATTTACATATTTTCGCGTTTTGAAATTTGGCATCTTTCCTTTGAATGATAATAACGCCAAATGTGATTTATAGATTTTGTTACAGTGAATTGCCACAGCTATTTTTAACCTTAAATTTCAAATAAATTTTTAAAAAGGATTAATTATATGAGTTTTTCCCCTCACTGATGTGTAGTAAATATTTATTAATACCATATGAAAAGCTATTTTTTTTTTAATTACAGATGATATTATTCAAATTTTTAAATTTTTAAAAAATTTCTTTCTTCCTTTTTTTAAAATGTTTGTAAGAATAAATTTTTACCTTCGCCGTGTGATCGTATGCTACTTTGCTTTAACTTCATTTAAATTGAGTTGTCTAAAACTGAGAAAGTCTGTTTGATGTCTATTTTCACAATGTTTTTAAGCATACAGGACGTTGACAGTTTGGTTCATGTCCCAGCTTTAAATATATATATATATATATTTACATTATATTTACATTAATCCTTTTAGAAAGAATGTTTTAAATAGTAATTTTGTCTTGTGTAGTAGATTATGTAAAAAAATGTTCTTTAATATAGAAATTATTAGGCTTTAAAAACTAAATAATATGATTTAGATTGTTTGCACCCGATATAAAAATCGTGCCACTCTGTGGTACAGGATAACCGCTGCTGGAGTGGTTTATTTCTTTTTTATTTAACAAAAATCTTTTGTTTCAAATAATTATCCTTTGGACTTTGCTTTAAACTTGCATGCATATATTTAAAAAAAATTGATAGGAATACAAAATTTATGGAAGTGTAACAATCGAAAAATCTTAAATTTCTTGTGTCAGCACTGAAAACAAATGTAGAAGTAATGAAGGAAATTGGGGGGAATCAAAAATTTAACGGGGAATCTACTTTAAAGAAGTTGGGTGTTCAAAGAGAAAACACTTGGGCATGCATACCAGCAAATAGCAGCAACTGAGTTAGTACTAACAGAAAAGCAAAATCCATATCATTGCAGATTAAATTGAAGAGCGACTGGTTTGTGACTATATGGTTGTATAAATTTAAATTACATCATATCGTATCATAAACAGAACATACCATGATTTCTCAGTCAAATTATTCGAAGATTCAGGAATTTATCCAATGCCCGCCCACACCTTCTTAGCTTGCATTTGTGGTGTAGTCTGCATGCTCGGTACGTATTTGAGAGGTGCGTGGTTCAATTTCAAGGCATTGCTCATTTTTCATTTCCTCTACTCCCCACCCCATAATGTTTCTGCAGTGCTGCCCGAACTAAAAGGTGGTGAATGATGATTCTTTACCACCAGGATTTGGCGACTGGGTCCCCTTTAAGGGGGAAGTATATAAGGTATTTTTCCCGCCTTCTTAGTGTGCCTTCGTAGTGTAGTGTTTTGCATGCTTGGCGCGTATTTGAGAGGGCGTAGTTTGATTCCCGGCGAGGGCATTGCTCATTTTTCAAGTCATCTGCGTCCAAAAATCCTAATGTCTCTAAAACGTATATGGATATCATCTAAAGACGGTTTCCCTCTTTCCTTTCATCTCATGTCTTGAAAATGCTTAGCCACTAAAGACTGATAAAAGCTCTGACCAAATACTGATGAAATGGATTGAACTGGATTATTAAATTGCGGCAAAGCAGGGCTATCTGCCTAAAAGGAAGGATGCCTTCGTGAAGAACTTTTCTAAGGGAAACTATCTGGAATATATGTTACAATGAGAAAAACCACAAAAACGCCCATGCAACCAGCCCGTTTGCCGGGATTCGAACCCCGGAGCGAACTACCAGTGTTCAGCAACTTTGCTGTTTGGGTGTTTGTGGGCCTTTATGAAATGGAAGGTGATAAGTTTATTTAAAATGAATGTCAGAAATACGAAGATGTTTTGAAAAGTTGGATGCTTTTTAATATACTTGCTGAATGCATGAAGAAAAATAGTAAGCCATTAAGAAGAAAAAAATAAATTTTTGCATATAATTTAGTATTTTTTTAATTAATCTTATGATATTTGATTCTTGCGATTTCAAAAATAAAATATTTAATTAAAATATGAATAACATTTTAAGAAACTTAATGTAGAATGATAAAATTGTGTAAAGCAATGAGCACAATGTTAAAGCTATATAATAATATATTTCTTCCGCCTTCATAGCTACCTTTCGTGGTGTAGTGGTCAGCACACTCAGCGCATAATTAAGAGGTCTGCAGTTCGATTTCCGGCGAAGGCGTTGCTAAGTTTTCATCTCGTCTGCTTCTAAAAAATACCTAATGTCTCTACAGCTATTTAAAACAATATATGCAAGTCATCCTAAGTTAAAATGTCGGTTATACATCTTTCTCATTTATATATCTTTTCTAAACGGAACATTGAAAGACGTGTTAACTGTGCTTTACTGTATTTTCTCTTTTAATGTTTCAGATGCATCGTCGTCTGGGACACAAAGTATTCTTCCGAAAGAAACGCAATTAAATTAAATAAAATAAAATCCTAGAAAATTTATGTTAATAAATATATTTAAAATGCTCAGTTCGAATGAATAAATAGAAAATTTTAAAACAATTATCTGAAGAGACAATGAAACACAAACAATTAAAATAAAAGTATAAAAATTTAAAAATTATATAAAATAATAACTATGACAAATATATATATATAAAGAAAACTATTTAAAAAAAAAAAAAAAAAAAAAAAAAAGATGCACCTTTATTTACGCAGTTCGAATAGGTAAATAGAAATTTTTAAAACAGTTATTCGAAAAAAACCATGCAACTTAAACAATTAAAATAAAATTCGAAAAAGAAAAAATTATTTAAAATAATAACAGATGTAATTAAAAATATAATATAAAGATTATTATTTGAAAAAAAGGAACAATTGTGACTTTTTTCCCTCTCACAGGAAAGGAAACTAGGTTGCCATATATTAAGTAGTTCGCCAAGTAAACTATTCTTGGCGCAAACTGAAACAAAAAGCGCCAACATAAATTTGTGAATTTCTCTGTAAATTTCACTCCAAATTTTACAAAATTTCATATTTAGGCGTAATTTGAGTCGTAGAATCAAAATATGTAAAAAAATTGGTATGTTATCTCAGAAAAAGTCCGATTTTGTGTCAAAATACCTATGTTAGAATAGTGTTATATATAAATCTAATACATATCCTAAGTCGTAGTTTCGAGACATGAAGAATGCAATTTGAATTTTGTCAATCGGCCCAGTAGAACAGGAAATATAGAACTGTCCCTCCTTTTTTTTTAGCAATGTACGTAGACCTATCAATGGTGTGATGATGTTATTTCTGATGAATCCCATTTTTGCTTACACACAACAGCATCGTTATGGCCATATTCATGTGCTGAAGCACTGAAAGGGAAGAATATTGGAAGCTTGTTTTCTCTATCTTCATATCAACCCAGCAAATGAATTGAAGGTATGAGGTGTCATTAACCTAAATTACAGTATTTAGTAATTTGATGAAACATTGCAGCATTCTTGAGGTTTAATGTCCGTGGCTGTGTCCTATCTTCAGACCTCCATCACCCCACTTTTCAACAAGATAATGCAAAACTACATATTTCCCACATTATCCTATGCTTCCTGAATACTCAGGGTGTTTATTTTGGGCAACACATTCTTCAGGTCTTACCAGTTGAAATCAGCTGATCAATGACTACATACAGACTAGTATGACAGCACCAGCCAGCTAACAACATATGACATAGACTTGAAGTCACATAGATTGTAGTACCTATAACTGCTTTTCAACTGAACCATGTAACAATAGCTTGTAACAACAGCTGTTGTTGCCAAAAGCGAATGTTTCAACTACTGATTTTCACATGTTCGTTACCTCAGAATTTATTAAATTAATTTTCTCATTCTTCCATTTTAATGTATTTTCATCTGTTGTCTGCTTTCTTTTATGGTGTAGCAGTTTTAAGCGCCATCAATACATCTATAACAAGTATCATTTCAGAATTTATCTAAAATTGCTGAGTAAAAATTGTAAAGGGGCATTGCTTAATGTAACTGATAGTATATTGGCATGTCAAATGTAAATTAAAATCTTAGAACTATTATTCAGAGGCAGTGAAGAAAATTTGTTTATTTTTGGAATGGTTATATTTTAGTTTCAGTAATTACTTTGTAATTGCAATTAAAACTATGAGCTATGAAGTAAGTTTAGTTATGGTAAATTAATTGGACAGTTTCCTGAAGAATCAGAGGTAGTTTGTTTTTAAGATGCATGTATTTAATTTATGCAACACTAATGAATTATTATTTCCAATATGAATTGAAATTATTTGCTTATTACTAAGTTACATCGCAGTCTTCATGCTTCTCTTTGAATTTAGACAACTTTTGCAAGCTTACTCTTATATACATTGATACATGCTGCTTTATTTTTCAGTTTGCCTGTAAGAGGTTGGGAAATGCACGCTTTAGACAAAGCATACCATGATAGTAGTTTCATTTGAATTTATTTGATGTTTTAGTTAATGATTGATTGGAGTTTTTATGATGTCTCTGGCCTGTCAGTTGAAATGAAAATGTGAAATATTTTTCACTGAAGGAAGTAATCATTTTTTATTTGCAAAAAAAATCTTCTTTCTTAGAATTCAGCAGTATGTAAGACTGGTCATGATTCAAGTATTTATCCAGATAATTGTCGCTTTGATGTTTGGTTTTTTGCTTGTTAAAGGGAACACAAACTTGTTTTGTACAGTCAAAAGTCTTTAATCCGGACTCGTCGGGACTTCGGCGATTCCGGATTATCGATTTTTCCGGATTATAGATCATCAGTCTAAATCTGGCAAGATGGCATGCAGAAATTATAAAATTAAAAATATGAAACCGTAATTTATAAAATAATGAGCAATTATGATCTAAAGGGTATCAAAATTTACAAAAAAAAGCTTAATATTTATTTGTTTACTTTATTAAACATTTCTTTCAACGCTCGCATGCGTGCGTACCTTACGCATAGCCGAAATTAGAAAATTGCAACCAGAAAACTATTTGATTTGTATTCGTGATATTTATAATGACGAGGAATTTGATTTAAATCATATCAAAGACGGAGTACATCGAGATTAAATACTACATTTAATAAGAAATTATAAGCCGAATAAAATAAAAACATCTGCCCTGAAGATAACGATAGTGGTGACAGATCAACTTCCAGTTCATTGCGCGCCGCGACGTCCCCCCCCCACGCAGAGCAGCGTGAAATTGATAAACAGATTTCGGAACGGTTAGATAAACAAAGGATATACCTTTATCCATTTTTTGTAGCAATTCGTTTTTTGTTTGATGGACATCGAATCATACTTTCGTTTTCTAGATCCCTTGGGAGCTCCAGCATCGGAAATTCTATTTGACATAATCGAAAGTTCAAGCTTACTTTTATAAAATTGCTCTTACAGTCTGCAAAAAATAATAAGCCGGATCCAATTCAAAAATTAAGGAACAACGCAATTATCAACATTAACTGAAATAGATAATTAGATAATTTTAGCTTATGCCGTCCGACGCGAAAACGTATTCTGCACTTGCGCAGACACATATGCGCAGTCGTAAATGTCTTGCGCGGACGCGTTAAACGCCTATGAGCATGCGTCAACGCGGCGCATGCGCAGAAAGATTTTAGCTTTGACGTCCGGATTATAGATCATTCCGGATTATGGGTGTCCGAATTAACGACTTTTGACTGTATAAGCTTTTTTTAGGTCACTCATGGTGTCTGTTGCTATGATCAAATGCTTGTCAATGATTTTTTTAATTATTCTCTGATAACCTATTGAGCTCAGATTTCGCACACACATTTTTTATAGATGACAATACAATGTGATGAAGGAATTTTTTTCTTCAAAATTTGATGCAGATATTTTTTAATTCAGTATTAAAACAATTTTTCACACACATTTAATGAGCAAACTAAAAATCTCAGAATTTTACTGTTTTTGCCCCATTAGATACAGCGGAGAAAAGAATCCTTTAAATGAAACTAATATGCTTAATGTCCTTTCTGATATGGTGAATTTTCAAAAACTGCTCGATTGTTTGTCTTCTGTTATTTTAAAATTTCAGCACAAAAAATATATCTTTTTCAAAGCTTTGAAATTACAGACTGGAAGAAAATCTCCTCACCCTCTTTTAAAAACAATGATGATAAAAGGATATTAATTGGATAAATATCTGTGCCTCTCTCTTTTTTTTTTTTAAATATGCTACAGTAAAGCAAAAGAGAATGAATTTACTTCTTCCTTGGGCTTACTTGGAAACATAATTTCAATTCAAACGTAGTTTCTCTTTTTTTTCTCTAATATTCATTTTATATATTTCCCCTCCCTTCCCTTGCTAAAAAAGAATTCTTGCAAAGAAATTAAGCTTACAACAGACGTATTCTGTTATTTAAAAATGCTATGATCCTTAAGCTATCTTCCTCCCTTTTCTTATGGATAGATTTTGCTTTTATTATTCATTTCATGTTATTAATCTCAAAAGCAACAGTGTTTAAACGTTGATTAGAGTTTAAAATTATTTGCAATGAAATTTGCTTTGTTGTTTTAAGTTTTTCCATTTTAAGTTTATATTAATTTTGTTTTGAAAAGTTTTATTCTGATGCATTAAGTTCTTTTATGGCACTTTAAAAAAATTCTGACATCAAAAAATACTTATGTTACAAAGATTTGAAATTTTTGAAGGTTAAAAAAAATCTTCACTCTCTTTTAAAGATTGTTTTAAAAAACTATTAAAGAGTGTTTAAAAAAAAACTATTAATTAGACATCTTTATAGAATTTTTTAACTAGTTGCTCCACCCTCTTTTGCTTGTGGTTTTTGTTGCTATAGTCAAAACCTCGCTATCAATTTTTTAAACTGGTTTTCTATTGATCTATCCAGTCCAAATTTTGCATGCACTTGTTGTGATTGCGTATACAAAGAAGTGAAGGTTTCTTTTCCCCCAAAAATTTGATTAAAATTCATTTTTATACTATGAAAAATAAAAGCATGGGCACTCAAATTACAAATTTGTTAGTCAAATTGCTTTGTCAAAAGTATAAACTATTATCTTTATAAATTTATCAAGGATGCTTCACACTTTTATATTTTATAAAGAGATATAACTAGAGATAAATTTTGTAAAGATAATTATTTAATATCTGTTTCCATTAAACTATATGATAAATTATTTTTCTCCTGTTAGTTTATCTATTAGTGTATGAGTTTTAAATAAAAGCTTATTTGTAATTTTTCTTCCTTCATAAGTAAAAACTCCATTAGCACATTCATTTATTTTTCAGTAATTGGTTGAGAGAGTGTTTTGTTCAGAATAATGACATGGTTCTGTGGATTTTAAAATGTATTTCATGCATGTATTTAAAAAAATATTAAAATGAATATGTGAGGAAGTGTACATCATACATATGTGAGAATTTGTATTGCTACATTTATTTACTTTTACAAGGTTTATGAAAACTAAATGTTTAATATTGCTGTTTTCAGATTATCGTTTTGTGAATTTGTATAGTAAATAATGTTACATACATTGTTTGCATAATAAACAATAGTTTTTTTTCCCCTTAGCTTTAACAGAATTGACTTACCACCATATGACAGCTATCAAGAACTAAGAGATCGGTTAATAAAAGCCATTGAAGGATCAGAAACGTTTGGCGGTGTGGACTAATTATAATTACATGAATAACCAATTCTGAAATGTGTGCCTGCATGAGCTCAACACTGAGGAAAATTTCTGATTCCAGACTACTTTATTTAAAGTGTATATATTATGTAATAATAACAAATTAGTTTAGGATATTTTCCAACTTTTGAATGTTTTATTTGTAAAAAATTTGCTAAGGTATCTTTCATGAGCAAGGGATAGCTAGAAAAATGTTTGTACAAATTTTGTTTTTGCTGTTGAATGTTAGTCCATGGTTTGTGCGTGCTTTTGTCAACCCTTGTTGCTCAAGTTTTAAACTGTGGACTTAATCATTTGAGTAATTGAGCCTTAAACTGCTGTATATGTGATCTAGTTGCTTTTTTATGTGTTTTATGATTTAAAAGCTCCAACGTCTTTATTGCAATGTACTGTCATATGATTTATGTATAAAATTGAGTTGTGTATATTTTATGCGTAAGAAATGTCAAATTTATGTATATACGATTTAAATGTTGTAAATTGAGCCCAACAAATTCTGTTTGTACAAAATCTTAGAATATATTAAGGTTGAATGTGTAGAGTTAAAATAAGGTCCTGGTTTTGTGTGCTTTAGTACTGTCCTTCAGGTTGATCTAATTTCTTTCCATGCAGCTGAAATGCTTACAAGAAAAGGTTTTTCATAATACATTATAAATTGAAAGTAAATCAGTTCTTGATTCAAAATAATTTATATCTGTGTTCTTTCATTAGTAAATGTTACATCTTTAGGAACCCATAAAAAGTAAGTACCATTTAATATTGGTCATTACATTTTGAGCTATGCACATTATTCAAAAAAAAAAACATTACTTTCCTAGGAATATTTATAACTAGCAATAAATTACAGAAAATGGTCTTCTAAATATACTTTTCTTTAAAAGGAACCTTCTAATGTATATACTATAAATTAGGAAGAATTTATCTAAAAGTTAGTAATATGTTAATTTCCATAGTTTGGAAAACTGATATTACTTCTGAGTAATTTTGACAAAACTATATGATAGTTTTTGGCATTCAGAGTTAAGAGTTTTAGGCATATATGTATAGTTACTAAAGTAGAATACTCACTGATTTGTTGATTATTTTATTTTTACTCAAAATTTGTTTTTGAAATCTAGTTTACTGTATTAACCAAAAATATTAATAATAAATGAAATATAAGGAATTTATTAATGGTAGACTGTGTTTTAAAATGTCAAATTGGAAAATATCATCAGAACATTATTATAAATTCATTAAATTTCAGCCAAAATAGTGAGATGTAAGTTTTTATAATGTAGCATGTGGTATATAATATTAATTTTTAAGCATTTTATAATCTGTCATTCTAATTTTTGTATCAAAATGGTAATTTATAATTTTTAATTTCTTCACAACTGTACTTATCTTTATTATTTTATGTTGACTTACTTCATATTTGAATAGCTGGCTGTAAGGCATTCATTAACATTTATGTATATAAAATAAGGTAATATTGGAATTCTTTGCATAAAAGTATTGAATTGTGATAATTTAAAACTTATTTACATATTTATAATTTAAACTATATGCATACTTGTTTTTTTCTTCATATTCTATTCATTCAAATTTAATCAGATTATTGTTTCATAAAATTATTTTCATAAAAGTATTTAATTGTGATAATTTAAAATTTATTTACATATTTATGATTTTAACTATACACATGCATACTTGCTTTTTTCCCCCTTCATATTCTATTCATTCAAATTTAATGAGAGTTCAAGATATTCAGCAAATGAAATGTTGAAGTTTCATGGTAATTGTTCAAATTGAAAAGATTTTCAGCGTGGATTAGAAAAGCTTTATTTATAGTGAAAAGCCTATATCATTATTTGAAGCATAAATTAGCAGCATACTTTTTATGCAAGAATGTAGATATTACTTTGTAATAACAAATACATGCTCTATATTTACTTAGTCCTGCTAAAGCTGTTGGAAAGGTAATGTGCCTTATCTAAATTTTGTGGTATTAATTGATCACAAAATTGTATTCCAGTTTGTTTAACTTAAGGTGCATTATGAAAATAAATTATTGGTAATAATTGAAATAAGTCTTTGTGCATTAATAATGATTATCTTCAAGCATTTTCAAATGCAGTAGCATTTTATTACCAAGAAAACAGTTATGTGCACTGATAACAAAATCACTCCTGTGTATAAAATCTCATTTTTTAAATATATTATGTCATAATTTAATGTATAGAAGGAATCCAGATACGTTTACAGCTTGCAGTCTTAGATGGCAGAGTGGAAAGACAAAAGCATGATGCTGACACAAATGAATTTTGATGAAGTCCCAATATTTATTTTCACACATATGAAACCATCTTAGTAGACATTTATCCAATCATAATGAATTACAATAAGTCTTATATACGTAGAGAGAGGAATACGACGTCATTTTAGGCAAATGCACTTAGCAATGGAGATATGTTAGCAGTGGCGAAGCTAGGAAAAGAATGACGTCATTTACTCACAAGTGGTATTTATACCAAAGTAGATACAGTTGTCGAGACAAGATATGATTGGATAATTTTAGTTTTTGTTACCTTTTTCAAGCAATGTTATATAACATGGAAAGATCTTGAATTTGAGAGAACAGATGAATTAAGGGGGAGAACACCAAATCTAGAATAGTTAATTTTGACGTTGCCAATTATTTTTAAAGCAGCTATCGTATTTTGTTGTATCTTACACATACACACACACATATATATATACAGTACAAAGTCTGTAATCTGGATGTCCATTATCTCCAGAATGATCTATAATCCGGACCTCAAAGCCACAAACTTTTTTTTTGTATGCTTTATGCATGCACATTTAATGTATAACAGATGGTATAATCTAGGCTAAAATTATCTTTACTGATTCTAAGGCATTTGAGTTAATGTTGCAGATAGCGCTGTTCCTTAATCTTCTAATTAGATCTGGCTTATTATTTTTTGCAGACTGTTAGAGCAATTTTATAAAAGTTAAGCTTGAACTTTCGATTATGTCAAAAAGAGTTTCCAATTCTGGAGCTGTCAAAAGATCTACAAAGCGAAAGCATGTTTTGATGTCCATCAAACAAAAAGTGGAATTTGCTGCAAAAAATGAATAAAGGCATATCCATCTCAAAATTATGCGAGGAGTATGACATTAGAAAGTATATATGACATAAGCAAAAAGAATCTTTTTGAATTTTTTGTGGATTCCAACACCCCACTTGCAATGAATAACAAAAAAAAGGTTCGTTATGCTAAGTGATGATTGAATGGGTCAGACAGCGTCGCAAGCGAGGGCGTCCCATTGACAGGTCCAATGCTAATGGCTCAAGCCAAAATATTTCATGAAGAAATGAACTTAAACACTGAGTGCACATATTCGACAGGTTGGTTAACCACATTTAAAAATCGCCATGGTGTAAGACAATTAAAAGGTAAAAAAGCTTCAGCTCATACTGAAGCTGCTGAACAATTTGCAGATGAATTCATTAAACTCATTACTAGTGAACATTTATCTCCAGAACAAATTTACAACGCTGATGAAACTGGTCTTTTCTGGCAATATGTACCGCGAAATACCTTGGCAACCTCTACAGAAAAGGCTCCAACTGGTGTCAAAGATTCCAAAGCAAGACTAACAATTTTAGCATACGCAAATGCTGCAGGAGCACACAAGTGCAAACTTTTCGTAATCGGAAAACATGCACGACCTCCAGCATTTAAAGGAGTAACAAATTTCCTCATTATACATCGTGCAAATAATCTTTTAATTGCGCGATTTATGGATGATTGGTTCATCTTTCATGGATGACACAAGTGTTCATGAATGACACAAGTGTTTGAAAATCATTTTATACCTGAGGCTCGGCGACATTTGAATTCGGTCGGTTTACTTGATGACTCAAAAATAGTCCTGATTGTTGACAACTGTTCGGCGCATACTTCACTTAAAATTTTAGTAAAAGATAATGTATCCGTATTATTCTTCTTCCAAATTGTACGTCTATCATTCAGCCTATGGATATGGGAATAGTGCACGTGCTGAAATGCAAATATAAAGTAGCATTTTTAAAATCTATGTTAAATTTCTTGAACAGTAGCAAGACTATTCAAGACTTTTTGAAATTTTTTAGCATAAAATCTGCTGTGTGGAGCAGTGCAAGAACATGGGAGGATGTTGCTCCAGATAGGTTAAAAAATGCTTGGCGTAATTTATGGCCAGCTACCATGTTTCATGGTGAGGACGATGAAGATGATAGCAGCAAATTTGAAGGTGTTCGGACATCGCAAACTAAAGGTGAAATTTTCCAGTTATTGGATTTTGTAAAGAAATATGGAGAAGCGGTAATAAATGAAGATGATATAACAGAAGTTTTTCATTGCGACGACAATGCCCCAATCATCAATCAATTAACGGACCGCAAAATCTGTAGTATGGTTCTAGATCCAGAAAATACTGCTTCCGATAGTGAAGAAAGTGACAGAGAGGTTATCGAAAACGAAAAAATTTCGATTGACAAGTTAGAATTAAAGATAAAGTATTATCACAAAAAATGAAGCAACTTAAACGACTTGCATTGAAAAAAATGTTTAATAAAGTAAACAAATAAATAGTAAGTTTTTTTTTTTTTTTTTTTGTTAATTTTGATACCCTTTAGATCATAATTGCTCTTTATTTCATAAATTACGGTTTCATATTTTTAATTGTATAATTTTTGCATGCCATCTTACCAGATTTAAATTGATGATATATAATCCGGAATCGCGGAAGACCCGAAGAGTCCGGATTACAGACTTTGTGCTGTATATATAAAGATTATAAAATTGTATATGAAAGGTATCAAAAATATGGAATGTGACTTCACAATTTTTTATTATGGCTGTGTTTAACTGATGATCATAATCATTTTCCATTAAACTCAATAAATAAAAACATAGTAGAGCTGAAACTTCAGAAATATAGAAGTTTTGATTAGAAGTTAAATTAAAGTCACAGGAAACGCAGATGAAATAAATGAAATTTAATTTTCATAATGTTCTGTTTATCTGAAAATTTATATATGGTCTCAACAGAGCTTAAATTGCACTGGGCTCTGGTACTTCTCAGTTTTTGAGATAAATCATAATCTTAGCCAGAGCACACTGGAGCCCTAAATGAAAGTGCTCCAGCACTTCTTTTATGCAAGTTTCAGTAAACAAACTTTATTTTAATAACAAATATGTTTTAAAAATCTATTCTAACTTCGGAATATAGGCCTGTCTTTCCCTCAGAGTAAGCCTTAGTGAGAGGTTGAGACTTTTAAGGAAAGTAAAGCCCCCACTTACATGTCAAAGGCTTATTCTACAAGAAGTGCAAAGAATTTATGAGAGCGGGTGAATTTTTTGCTCCTGAAAGTACTAAAAAGTGACCACACTGGCCGTGCACGTATCCCGCTAATGACTTCAAAGCTCCTGTAGATTTTTTAAACGATGGAATCAAACACTGGGCAACAACTACTATCACTTGTATAGAGGAGTCATGTTTATTATTACATTATCAGATTGTATTTAAGGAAAATTGCAGTTTTACGGTTATAATTATATCGTCAGTGCATCACGATCAGAAAGGCTTGGACTGAACTCTTTTACTTTCAAAGCTAAAATTTTCCATATCCTCATACTATTTCTAAAATGCTCACTATCCTCCTCTTGTGACACTTTAATCGTTTTATCTTTTTCCATTAGGGCTAATAAAAGGAATGGTTTTTAGTATCCATCATCCCTTGAAATAGTACATAATATGTATAATCAGGGCTTAAATTTAACTCTCTAAAAGTACGCTCTTCAGCTCCGGAGTGTTGGGGGAGGAATTCATTCCCCTAAAGCATTCCACACATGCTCAGTCAGGTGGCCAATCCATTCAAGTGATATCCTCTATTTGCAAGTATTCTGACGTGTTGAGCCATGAAGACTTTGTTCGTACCCAAGATATTCCAAGAGAATCAGCTAGCTCTTGTGCGAAAAGAAAAGCAGAAGAAACATCCCATTTCGAAAAAATGTACGTATTTGCAAAAAAGTAGTTTATATTTTTTTTTTATGTATGTTATTGGTATACTAACTGGTTTTTTTTATGCTCGATGAGGCTGAGCATTGTCATTCATTATATATATAAACCTCTAGATCAACTGCACCCCTAAACAGTCTAACTTGGGCTCCAGTACATACTTGAAAGATATGCAGCCATTTATCATGATTCCTCTCCAAACCATTAAACCATGGTCACGGAAACTGGATATTTCACAGACAAGGGAAGTTGCGTGTTCCTTCTTCTCTCTCTCTCTGGATCAAAACACTTCTAGAACTGTTCAGACTGTATCTGGACTCGTCAGCAAACAATACTTGGGCTCAGTCATCTTGTCTCCATTGAACATGACACCGCCACCAGTTTAAATGGGTCTCTCTGCAGAGTGAGTGGGACACAAACCAGTGGTTTTCTCACATATATTCCAACCTTCTTAAGCATTCATGCAGCAATAGAATGGCTAATGTGAGTTCGTGTGATAACTTGAAGGTCTAAAACTAAATCTCTTGGTAGTCGCTTCAGTTTCTTCGAGCCGACAACGACAGGAAATGGTCTTCTGATGCAGTCGTTGCTTTTGGTCACCCTTGATCAGGCTGTCTATCAACTAATCCAGTGCTTCAAAACTCTTGATATGATGCTTTGAGGGATATTCAAATCTGAGATGACCTCCCTCGATCCTACCAATTATTAGCCACTTTTGACCTTCAATTAAATGATGCCTTTGAGCCATAACAACTGAATACTGATCGCTCTCAGTAGTCGCTGGACACTGGTAGTTCGGTCCGAGGTTTGAATCCCACAAATGGGCTGGCTGCATGGGCGTTTTCGTGGTTTTACCCTTGTGTAACGTGTATACGAGCCAGTTTTCCTTAGAAAGTCCTCCACAAAGGCATCCCTCCCCTTAGGCAGATAGCCCTTGAGGCTTTGCCATAATCTCTCACACACACACGCTCTCAGAAACCACATTCACTTTAAACACTATAGATTGGAATTCTAGTATGCATCCACTATGCACGCCATTGTCAATCTCTGAATTTGCGTATTTCCAGCAGTAAGGTATGCACGGAAGTGCAATTTTGTGTTCAGTTGTATTTAATATAAATAATTAAGCATTGGTTGCAAAGTTAACTTAGTGAGCATATTTTTTTCTCATTATACTTTAATTTTTATGACCAGTGTATTAGGCTATATCAGTAGTAAGCAAAAATCTCAGCCTTCAGTTATTTCTAACATTTTCCTCCTTTCTTAACAAACTATTTCTGGCTTATGAAATCCATGTTCAACTCTACATTGTCAAGAAAAAATTAAAAGACCAGCTATAAAATTATAAAAACTCTTGAAACTTAAATGATTTTATAGCTACTTGCACAAGATATTTGTCATACCTTGACATATCCTCGAAGCACAGAATTGCATATTTTTACCAAAAATAAATTGAACAAGAAATATGAGATTAAGAAAAATTTGTGTTACAATTTTATAGAGGTGCATAGAAAATTCTAGTACAGTGCCTCTGACCGAAATTCAAGCTTTACAGCAATTATCCAGAGTTTGATTTAGTTTATTTGATTATGGCAAAGCACTCGAGGGTCATCTGCCTAAGGGAAAAAATGCCTTCATGAAGATTTTCTAAGAGAAACTAGCGCATACATTACACATGGAGAACATCATGAAAACGTCCATGCAATCAGCCTATTCAAACTTTGGTCCGAACTCAGCGACTTTATATCGTTCCGCTGCTAGTGCAATTGTCCAGAGTTCCTGCGGTAACAAATTGTACTCGCGATGAAGCTCTTGAGGAGTATGAGATATGTTCTGCAGTGTTGCAAGTCAACGTCCTATACATGTTCTATTAGATTTAAATTTGGAGAACATGCAGGGCTCCCCGTTTGAAGAGATGAAAAGCCATGTCTAATCCTAAGACTATGGGGAAGAGATGATAAAACATCCCAACCACATTTAATAAATGTTTGACATTCATTAAAATGCAAGGCCAAGCAGTCATGGTGGAAAGCAATACCTTGACAAGTTGATTTTGCTTTTTGAACTACCATTCGGGAACATTACTTTTTTTAATTCACTGTCTGATTTGGTGGCAACAATTCACAATATACAAAATCTTTGTAGCTCTATCACACACAACGCAATTTTTTGGGGGGAGGGGGATTCAATCCCTGAAATAAGTGTTATTAAGGAATTTTAAATAATGAAAGTGTAATCCTTATTAGACAAAATTAGAGCTCTGAAGAATAAATACAATGTTACTGAAAGTTATGATTCTTATGCAATTACCACACAATCTTTTTCTTGTAATATTACTGTATAACATCCACTTCTCATCTGTAGTAATGAACTATTTCAGAAAAGGAGCTTCTTTATTTCGTTTCAGCCAAGAATTATAAGCCAAAATTCGAGCAAGCATATTCTTCTCAGTTAAAACATGACACCCATATATAGTGGCTTACATAACCAGACATCTTCAAATGATCATGTACTGTATTTACTGGAACATTTAGTACATCAGAGAGTTTCTGAACCTGTATAATGTAGATTTTTAGAGACATGGTTATCATCTTTGAGGCTGAAGTTTCCGTGTTCCTCCAACCACATTCAAATTATGTAATCAGAAAATTATACAGTACATATTTTATGAGCAGTCTGATTTCTTCCTCTTTAAAATTAAAGGGCATCATAGGGTGAAAATGAAGTTTTGGATTCTTCATTCTCAATACTGTACTGAAATTAAAATTATGCGATTTGAGCAGAAAAAACTATATTTACACATTTCCTTCAGTCAAGATCACTCCTCATCAGAAGTAACAAAATAATTAGAAGAAAACGTACTTCGATTTGAACTTTCTGGATGACTGAATATCTGTAAAACCATTAGTGAAGTTCTGGTGTCCCATCCACTTCTTCCTATCTTTCTGGACAAAATTTGTACAGCTAAAATATTTTCATAATTTAAGTATGAGAAATGAAATGTAAGCAATTATTTCTAATGCTTCATTCAAAAATCTACATGGATTACTATAATCATATATGAAATTTAAATTCTTAACCTTTTATATGACAGACGAAATTGTAAACCAAATTTTTTGGTAAGTCTTTTAAATATTTTTATGACATCTTAGATATTTAAAAATAGCGAATAAATAACTTTCAAAGCTCTGAAAGATTTTAGCATGTAACCATTCATTAAAGAGCTTAAAAAAAAATTAAAAAAAAAAAAAGCCTGAGATACAGTAAATAAAAAATTTGCCGAGTGAAATTTTATGGCACCAGATTAAAAATTGTACTAAGTTTTAAATAAAATTTTAAATAAAATTGTATATATGATCTTTACAAAATTTGGTATCTATGCATAGTTTGAAGCACTTAATTGAACTAGGAAAAAAAAAAAGATTGCCATTTAAAAAAAGTTCAATTAGATACATATTAACATATATCCGAAGTCATACTTTTGAGACATAAAAAATGCAAGTTTACTAAACAGCTAAATAGAATGGGAGATATAAAATTGGTCCCCCTTCTTTTCCTTCTAACTTAGTGTACATCATTAATGGCAAAAAACAAGGAAATTTAAACTCTTATAAAGAGTAAATACTGATCAGGCTACATCTAGTATTTCTTCCAAATTTACAAAATCTTTATTAAAACATCAGGTGAAAAAAAAAAAATACTAGGCATGATCTTGAACAGGGTTCGTACACATTTCTGCACACAGAAATTAAGTACTTTTAAGAACCATTAATGAAAAAAATTAAGGACCTATCAGCAAATGGGAAATGAATAATTCAATTAAAAATATTATTCTATGCCTGAATTTCACTTTTGTAATACCATCCTAAAAATAAAATAGATCTCTAAGTAGTATGCATTATTACTAAACATGAATTAACATAATTAATAATAAGTTTGAGAATAAAATAAACTTCATGCAGTTTATCAAGTAGCATTAAATATTTTACACTTATAATAGGTTGGACATATTTGAAAGAAGATAAGTGACATTTACGTTTTACTAATAAAAGTTAGCTTAATGTTGATTTTTTTATGTCTCATTTTGTCACATACATGGTCAGTCTAGAGATGAAGTTCTCAACCGGTGGTACGCAAGAAAAAAATAGGTGGTACACAAAGAAGCAAAATATTTTTAACTATTTATTTCAAAAATTAAAACCCCAACATCCTGATTGAGTTTTTCTCTAACACTTGTAAATTTATGCGATCTGAACTTTGTTCAAGAGTGGTGGTGGTACTAGTACTTTGTAGTGGTGGTACTAAATATTTTCAATTTTTGTTTAGATGGTACAGGTTAGTCAAAAGGTTGAGAATTGCTGGTCTAGAGGTTTAGTACATAGCAGGTAGATTTCATGTCAAACGGCATAAATTAAAATGAAAAGTAAGATCACAATCAGCATGATTCATAACAAAAGACTGAATGTTGTCACCCCTGCTGCTTGTCTAGAGAGTGACCTGTTGATTCGAACAAACCTGAAAGGCCTGATGTAGGCACGGTTGGCAAGCGTTGAAAGTTTGTCAGGCTCTGTTTGATGCAGTTAATATCATAGCTTTGTGCAGAGTTCCAGGGAGTTGTAGCCCAGTCAATATACTTTCAGGTTCCTATAAGCCATTAAAGCACCACAGGTGATAAGTTGTTTTGTATTATTTGAAGTCTCACTAGATGCAAAAAATAATTTTACTTGAATTTATACATTTTTGTGTTTTATCTTGTGCACAGTGAGTATTAATGAAAGGCAATAACTCGCTTTAATATGTAGAGATAATTAAGGGTAGGCAGTTAATTATAAATAATTAAATTAGGTAAATAGGTAACCTTAGTCATCATGGCTTAACATGGCCACTATTAAATTTTATTTTTTAACAATATTTGTTAACCTCTTCATCGTCCGTAACGTGTCTAGGGCGTTCAAGTGAAACTTCCACAGGGTGGCAGTAACGCACTACAAGTGTTCTTCTACATTTTAAAACGCTTTCTAAATGTTTACCTGTTTGAGTTTTTTTTGTTTTTTTTTTGTTTTGTTTTGTTTGTTCTAATACCTCCTAGAGGGCAGCACTAATCAGGCATTCTATTTCTAATTGAATTTGCCCCGGGTTTTATGAATATTCGTGACATTTTACATAAGATACAAGACAGTGAGAGATGACTTCAACGTCTACTCAGCAGAAAAAGAGAAAAAATGAGGTTGTGAATTGGAAAGACAAGAAGGATATACGTTTGATGAGTACAGTCCATAATAACTCGATGATTGATGTTGGAACACGAAAAAGAACAGTAAAAAACCAATAATTGTAAAAGATTACAACAACAAAATAGGAGGAGTGGACTGCCTGGAACAGATGTTATCAAATTATCCTGCTGTTAGAAATAAGGAGATATTATTTTTCCATTATGCTTTATTTCCTTATAATTTTACTTAATATTCATTGACATTCATCCACTACGAAAGTTATGTATGGAAAGTTATCATGTACAGAGAAAACAACATTACACACTACGAAAAACACACGGCCGCTGGGGAGAAATTTTCGTGGACAGGAGAGGACGGCGAAAGGGTTAAAAAAGCCCTATTAAAATCAAATACAATTTTACAGTTTAAAACACATGTAATTTACGATACTGATTCTTAAACGATACTAGAATAATTACACATTAAAAGCTACAAAACATTTATGTTTTGTATCAACAACACTCAACAAAATATTTATCCGTCATTTTCATTTGAAGCCTTCTTAAACATTTTGGCTAGTTTATATCGATTTCCTTTTCTTTAAGCATTTTTTCTAACAATAATTAGAGATTTGTCTCAATATGCAAACCAATGCTTTCGCTAGTTTCTGCGTGCTTTATCTCCTAACTTGTCAACCACTCCACAATGTACACTGCTCAAAAAAAAAAAAAAAAAAAAAAAAAAAAAAAGGGACAGTCCTATATCTCCCGATTTACTGGGCCGATTGACAAAATTCAAATTGCGTTCTTTATGTCTCGAAAGCGCGACTTAGGATATATATTAGATTTATATATAGCACTATTCTAACATAGGTATTTTGACACAAAATCGGACTTTTTCTGAAATAACATACCAATTTTTTTACATATTTCGATTCTACGACTGAAATTACGCCTAAATATGAAATTTTGTAAAATTTGGAGCGAAATTTACGGAGAAATTCACAAATTTATGTTGGCACTTTTTTGTCAGTTTGCGCCAAGAATAGTTCACTTGGCGAACTTCTTAATATATGGCAACCTAGTTTCCTTTCCCGTGAGCGAAAAAAAAGTCACCATCGTTCCTTTTTTCCAAATAATATTCTTTATATTATATTTTTAATTATAACTTATTATTTTAAGTAATTTTTTCTTTTTCGAATTTCATTTTAATTGTTTAAGTTGCATAGTTTTTTTTTTTTTTTTTTCGAATAACTGTTTTAAAAATTTCCACTTACCTATTCGAACTGCGTAAATAAAGGTGCAGCATTTATTTTTTTTTTCAAATAGTTTTCTTTATATATATTTTTTGTCACAGTTATTATTTTAGGTAATTTTTAAATTCTTAACTTTTATTTTAATTGTTTGTGTTGCATTGTCTCTTCAGATAATTGTTTTAAAATTTTCTATTTATTCCTTCGAATTGAGCATTTTAAATATATTTATTAATGTAAATTTTCCAGAATTTGATTTTATTTATTTAAATTGCGTTTCTTTCGGAGGAATACTTTGTAACCCAGACTACGATGCGTTTGAAAACTGCATATATTAAAAGAGAAAATACAGTAAAGCACAGTTAACACGCCTTTCAATGTTCCGTTCAGAAAAGATATATATAAATAAAAGAGATATTTAACTTAGGATTGCGACATTTTAACTTAGGATGACTTGCATACACTGCTTTAAACAGTTTTATCATTGTGCCCATTGCTTTACACAATTTTATCCTACATTTCGCTTTTTAAATGTTATTCATATTTTAGTCAAATATTTTATTTTTGAAATCGTAAAAATCAAATATCATAAGATTAAAAAGTTTTAAATTTAAAAAAAGATACAAACACTAAATTTTACCGTAAAATGTATTTTTTCTTCTCTTTTTCTTCAGGCATTCTACTTTATTCTTGCTCTTTTTCTTCATTCTACTTTATTCTTGCTCATTTTCTTTAGGCATTCCGCAAGTATATTAAAAAGTATCCAAATTTTCGAAATATCTTGATATTTCTGACAATCATTTTAAATAAAGTTATCGCCTTCCATTTCATAAAGGCCCACAAACGGCCGAGCGGTAAAGTCGCTGAACACTGATAGTTCACTCCGGGGTTCGAATCCCGGTAAACCGGCTGGTTGCATGGGCGTTTTCGTGGATTTTCTCATGTGTACCGTGTATGCCAGCTGATTTCCCTTAGAAAGTTCTTCACAAAGGCATCCTTCCTTTTAGGCAGATAGCCCTGCTTTGACGTAACTTAATAATTCAATTCAATCCATTTCATCAATATTTGGTCAGAGACTTTATCAGTCTTTAGAGGCTAAACATTTTGAAGGTATGAGATGAAAGGAAAGACTGGTTTCATGAAGAGGTTTTGGTTTATTTAATTATGACAAAGCACACTAGGGCTATCTGCCTAAGGGGAGGGATGCCTTCGTGAAGGACTTTCTAAGGGGAACTGGCTCGTATACACGTTGCACATGGGGAAAACCACGAAAATGCCCAAGCAGCCAGCCCGTTCGCGGGATTCGGACCTCGGACAGAACTGCCAGCGTTCAGTAACTTTATCGCTCGGCCGCTGTTTCATCAGGAGGAAAAAAAAAAAACATCTTTAGGTGACATCCACATACATCACTGGATAAACTCCTGAATCTTCAAATAATTCGAATGAGAAAATCATGGGATTCTCCATTTATGATACGATATGATGTTCTATAACGTAATTTAAATTTATACAACCATATAGTCTAAACCATATTGTCTTTTCTGTTAACCACAAGCTCAATTAATGGTATTTGCTGGTGTACACGTCCAAGTGTTTTTTCTTTGAACACCTAAATTCATTGAAGTATCCTGAAAGTATCTTCAAAAGCGTCCAACTTTTTGAAACAACTTGGTATGTCTGACAGCCAAATTTCCCTGCAAATTTTTGCTTACTTTTCTCCTTTCCTTCTACAGTTATTTTCAGTGCACACACAAGAAAATTAAGATTTTTCGATTGCTAGACTTCCATAAATTTTGCTTTCTTGTCAATTTTTTAAAATATCAATTACATGAATTGCGTTTCAGCTGAAGACAGCTTTTCATTTTCTAGTCATTTTAACTATAAATAAAAAAAAGCGAAGTCCAAAGGATAAACATTTTAATTAAAAGATTTTTGCTAAATGACAAAGAAATAAAACAGTCCAGCAGGGTTAATTCTGTACCCCCGAGTGACCCGATTCTTATATCGGCTGAAACAATCTAAATCATATTAAAGATCATGTTTTTTTATACAATCTATAACACGAGAGAAAAATTAGCTTCATAAAACATTCTTTCTAAGAGGATTAATATAAAAGATTATATTTATATATATATATTTTTTAAAGCTGGGACTTGAACCAAACTGTAATATTTTTAAAGTTTAATTTACATGGTGGTTATAATTAAAGTTCCAATTTGAAATGGTCATAAAAGGAAAACTACTGTACCAAATGTTATCAAACTTGGGAATCGTGTAAAGGAGGTTATGAGAATTTATTTTCAGCGAGGAAAAAATAGTTAAAAAAACTCATCACCAGGGCGAAAATGACGCTGTATACAAGATTCTTAAATGAAATAAGACACGAAAACATCTGCTTAAAATGTGTTTAATATTTTCCGAAACGTGTTACAAAGCATGTTCAATGTAGCGTCTAGCATTTTCCGAAAGCAAGTTAAATCCTGTTACTGCATTCTCAACAGCAGCTCTTAGCATATCGGGAGGAATGTTACGGACATGTCAGTGTTTAACATTTTTCATTTCTGCCAAATTGTTTAGATTATCACCATAAATAGTGCTTTTGAGAAAACCCCATAGCTAAAAGTCACAGAGGTTGAGGTCTGGTGGGAAGAGGGGAAGTGTTGGCGTATAAGACGTTCATTCGTGAAATGTTGCCTAAGTAACTGTGCGACACACGTGAGGTGGGGCCCAGCCGTGCATAAAAATCGTAGTATCTAAAATGCCACGTTACTGCAGTTCATGTATCACAAAACATTTTAACATTGACTCTAAATGAGCTGCAATCACAGCAGTCCAGCTGTCGACTGTTCTTCAGAGAAAAATGGTTCAGTTATAAAACTAGCTGTCATTCCACACCAAACGGTGTGGAATGACTGCTATGCAATCGAATGCAGTAGGAGAATGCAATGGAACTAGATAGATAACATGAGGAATTTTTTTGGCCCAAATCGATTAAAAGCGTTTTGAATCAGTATCTTCATGTTTTAGGGCCGAATTCAGGCTTCAAAAATTACAAATTAGCGATCTGTAAGAAAACGATTTCCAGATTGTACGCACTTGTGCGAGTGATTTGCGATCTCACATTTTCTAATCGCTAATTCGTGGTTTTCACGGACGAATTTCTCACTTACACGGATGGCGCACTCGACGTTTATCGAATTTAACGCCTTTAAATGGTAATTTTCTTACTTCAAAATTTCTTAAGGGTATGCAACATATTAAACCCGTGTAACAAAAGGTTAAGTTAGATTCCGACCCATATTTCGTTTAAAAATATTGCATACAGCGCCATTTTCTCCCTCGTGGTGAGGTTTGGAACTTCCGTTTTTCGCGGAAAATAAATTCCTATGATCTCTTTTACACGATTACCAGGTTTGATAACACTTGATCCAGTAGTTTTTGTTTCATGACCGTTTCAATGTGGAACGTTAATTATAAACACCCTGTATATTATTAAATTTTAATTGAAGCTATGCGTTATATGTATACCATGCGTAAGATTTCCGCTTTTATAGAAAAAATAAGGAATCGAAGCAAATATACTTAGGATAATGGAACAAAACTGAAAAAAATTCCCCTCCCTCCGAAAATAAAATATTGAAGCTTCGACCTTGAATTTATTGGATTATCGAAATATTCAATATGACCTATCTTCTAAGTCCTAGTTCCGACAACAATTCCGTCAAAAATTCCGAATTACTTAAGCTGATGTAAAAGATTTAATATATATTCACTGTATGTTAGTAAAGTAATCAGAGTGTAATAAAAATAGATTATAGAATTTACGCTGATGCAACTTTTTGTAGGACTGCACAACATGTAATGGAAGAGAAGGCTTGTAGAGATCTGTTTTTGACATGCCTCTAAAAGTAGATGCCATACTCCTTTTGTCTCTTCAATGGTAAAAAACTTTCCTTTGAGAGGCAACTTTAGTTTTGGGAAAGAAAAAAAATCACAAGAAGACAAATTTGAAAAACATGCAGGACGATTGAGTACACATACTTATTTTCTGAACACAAGCGGTTCTCCGACTGGTTATTGAATAATGAAAAGATGCATTATCATGCAATACAAAACATTTGGAATACGTTGTTTGACTGAAAACGTAAGATTAAAAGTCATCTGCTTAATTCACAACCATTTACAAGTCAACTAATGGGGCAATTGCAGAATCGTTTTGATTCTGAGCTTCTAAGACAAACCTTATATCACTGGATTTAAACACTTCTTTAATCTTCCGAGAACGTTCCATCTTTAGCTCATATTCCAAGAATATTAAGTGAATACAAATATTGCAAAAGAAAATGAATATTCATTTGCACTACGGCTTGGTAGTTCTGCTTTTTGTGTCTAAGTACACAACAATATTTTAAATATTTACAAATAAAATATTAAATTGGAGATTTAATTGGAGCCTCACCAGTTGCCTAGCATTTGAAGATTGTTAAATACTAACTGTTTGTTGCGAAGTCTAACCCAGGGTTTTGCATGGTTGGTTTTCGTAGTTTTCTAGTTTCTCTTTACAAAGGTTCTCTATGAAAGCATCTTAACCAAATAGCTCCCATATTCTTTCTATGTTCATATAACCAACTAACCTAGTTTAAGCGCGATTTCCAAATGAAGTTACTAGCAAAACCCGAATACTCATTAAAAATCATGTAGCTTGCCAATCAGGAGTAACATGAAAGATACTGCGCCAATAATTGAATTGCTGTTACGGTACGCTGTTTCTAAATTTAGATGGTCATTCCTTAATTAAATAGCCCACTAGCGGCCGAGCGGTAAAGACGCTGAGCACTGGTAGTTTGGTCGGAAGTTCGAATCCCGCGAACGAGCTGGCTGCATGGGCGTTTTAGTGATTTTCCCCATGTGTAACGTGTATACGAGCCAGTTTACCTTAGGAAGTCCTCCACGAAGGCATCCCTCCCTTTCGGCAGATAGCCCTCGTGTGCTTTGCCATAATTAAATATAATTGATTTGTAACTTCTACTAGAGCTGACGGTAAAAACTGAAGTGCAAATAAATAATATCGTGTGCAATCTTGATTAATATAAATTAAAAATTTTTCATAGAAAAATATTTGCATTCAGACAGAAAGTTTTTTGAAATATTTGCAATTACTTTATAAGAAAGATTTATTAATAACCGTAATAATTACTTATTATATTACTGATGATTAGGATTCAGTTCTTGACAATTACATTCTAAATTAGAATTTTAAGGATATAATGAAAATAAGCTACGCACAAAAATACATTTTTACAGATTAAATTGACATTAAATACAAAAATACAGAATGTTGGGTGTCGTTTATATAATTATTCTTGCTTGTCCACAGAATCTGCTGACTTATCCAGCCATTAAGTAGCTGCAGATCATTTCTATATAACCATTGAACTTCCATTAATTCAGTCTCTACAGGGTTGTATGTTTATATCATAATTTGACTTTTATAAAAATGATTATTCAAAATCTTATATTTCTATAAAAATATACTATGCTTTAAAAATATGGACGATAGTATCTGCCGCTCTTTCAGCCACTTCAAAAGCAACAGTTTGTTTAGAAATAAATTATGCAGTTAATGTCATAAAATATTTTCAATTAATTCAAATAAACATCAAACGAAAATTCTCAGTTTTAGACAATTCGATTTAAACGAAGTAAAGTAGCAGACGATAAAACGCCGAAGGTAAAAATTTACTCTTAGAAAAACGTACTCTTATTTTTTTAAAAAAAGGAAGAAAGAGAAAAATTTAAAAAAATTGTTAAAAATTTGAATAATATCATCTATAATTTAAAAAATAGATTTTCATATAGTATTAATAAATATTTATTACGCCTTATTGTGGGAAAAAATTTCATATAATTAATTCTTCGTAAAATTTTACTTGAAATTTAAGGTTAAAAATAGCTGTGGCAATTCAGTGTAACAAAAATCCATAGACCACATTTGGCGTTATTATCGCTCAAAAAAAAAAGATGCCAAATTTCAAAACGCGAAAATATGTAAATTCGTGTATATCTTAGAAAATTTTGAATAAAAAAGTCTAATTTTTTGCAGATATGCTTAAAAATACACCTACTTTATGATGATGGTAAAATTTTTATAGGTTATAATTCAAAATTTTTTTCGAAAAATTTATAAAAATTATTTAAAAATAGAAATTTAAAAAATAAAACACAAGAAATGGGTAAATTTTATTTGGAATGAACCTAAATTTCGAAATGTGAGAGAAAAAATAAAAAAAAAGCTTAGTAAAAAAAGAGATATTAATAAATATTTGCCAAATTCAATTAACATTGAGGAGCTTATATTTTAAAAACTACTCGTACGATTTTTACAAAACTTGGTATTCTGGCATAATTTGAGCCGTAAAATCGAAATATGGAAAAAATTGGTATGTTATTTCAGAAAAAGTCCGATTTTGTGTCAAAATACCTATGTTAGAATAGTGCTATATATAAATCTAATATATATCCTAAGTCGCGCTTTCGAGACATGAAAAACGCAGTTTGAATTTTGTCAATCGGCCCAGTAGAAGGGGAGATATAGCACTGTCCCATTTTTTTTTTTTTTTTTTTTTGAGCAGTGTACCTATGAGGGTTTTACTTGATCTGGTAAAAGTTAAATAGTCCAAAACACCCGATAGACGTGAAGCAAATTATCACTATGTCTGAAAGTAACAACAATATCAGACAAAGGTTTAAATAAACCTCATATTTAAAAAGAACTTAGAGTAAACACAAAGGCATGTTCTAATGCTAACAAAGTCAATCACGGTGACGTAATTAAGCACGAACAGTCAAATTCAAACTAAAAATGTGGACTAGTGGTCAAAGATTATACAATTTAATTTAGCTCAGTAACTCTATCATATGAGGAAACAGAAATGGAAAATTATAGTAAAGTCTGAAATCATAAACAATTGGGTAATTTACATATTAATAACTGCACATACCTTTGAAGAATCATTTTCTTTATGTATTCAGTTTCTTTCTTCAGCATGAATCTTGAAATGACAAAACTTTTAGAATTTCGAGCAGGCATTGGAAGCAGAATTTAGAAAGGCACTATGCAGTCGAATTTAGAACTCATAGAGATTGCATCAGATGAGAAAATGCCTAGTGCCAGCTCTGTGTATGATGCATTAAGACATATTAATTAGATGGATCTTTTAAATTGCAAGTTTTGAATTTCTTTATTAATAAAAAAATCCCTTTCTATAATGCCTGCCCAAGTGATAAGATTCGAAGCATTTTTGATATTTTCCATGCTCATGTCTAGTAAACAGTAGAGAAAATAAAGAGAAGATTAACCTTTTAAGAAAAAGATTCTAGTATCACGTGTAAAACATTCAAATTGTTCTTCCAGACATTCTCCAAAAAGTAAGAAATTCATCGCAAACTTTCTGTGAAATACATCCATTATGCATTGATACCATGGAGACATTTTTCATTTTGTCATATATTTCTCAAATCTTCTAGAATAACGGGTCTATAAATCTTGCCTTCAAGTCCTTTAAATTTTCTAAGCTGCAGTGTCTAAAATACTAAAGAAACATTATCCCAACCAATTCTGTAACAGCAAAAAGTCAGAAATATTTTGGAAAAAAAAGCAGGGGAAAAAGTGTAAAATTAATTTTATAAGGAAAACTGATGCAAATTCTGAGAATTTTGAATATTCTGAGACAATTACATGGCAAAAACACTTTCAATGAAAAAAATTGAAAAGAAGACTTTTTAATTAATTACATAGCTAATTTTGCTTTTGCTTAGAGCTGTTTCGTAAATTATGCTTTATAGCATTATATCTTGTTTATTTTTCAGATTCAAAATACTGTATAATAAGTTGCCTTAATGAAACTTTATAATATGACAGAAAAAAATAAAAATGTTTATTTTAATACTATTTTTTAAATATAATTCCAATATATTACCATTATTTTAATAAAATTATCAATGTTACGAAGTTTTAAAAAAATCATCGAAAAATTCTCAGATTTCGGAATTAAAAATTTTCTACAGAAACTGATCTAAAAATCGCCAAAATGTTGACAAGTCGCCAGATTTAGAACCGTTCAATAAAAGAATTCACATCCCGAAAAGCGAAAATTTTTTAAGAGCTCTTTATTAAGAAAAATGAATTCTGAAATGCTTATGTTTCACTTCTTGCTTAGAAACTCGAGTATCCCATGATTTATATTAGAAATGAAACAAATTATAACCAATATATACGTCAGAGAATCGCCAAAATTATTCCTCCAAAATGGCAGTCATAAAAACAGACAAATTTCAGATGATTAAATTTAAGGACCTTCTACCGATTTTGGCCAAAATTAAGGACCAAAAATCGATTCCAGAAAATTTAAGGACTCTTAAGGACCGTACGAACCCTGTTGAAGTAAGCACTGTTTTGAAACTCTGCACATGCTGGCAATACTCCTGATTGAATTAATTTTTGTTTTGAGGTATTTAAAATGACTCCCCCAACAGTGAAATATGATCGGTGATTCATTTTCTTAGTGCTAAAGACATGAAAGTGGCTGAAATTCATTGTCTGATAGTGAAGTGTACAGAGAAAAATATCATGAATGCTATACTGGTACAGAAATGGATTAGAGCTTTAGATTATGGCTGCATAAACATTCATGATGTATGAAGTAGGCGACCTTCTGTCATTACTAAAGATTTGTTGCAAAGGAGTAAAATAGAACACACTTTATGATTTCATCAACATCTGATAACTTTCCTCAAGTTTCACAGTGTTCTACGTGACGTTCTGAGCAAATGCTTAAATTATCAAAAATTGTGCATATGTTGGTTACTGAAAATGTTAATACAGGTGCACAAAACCAAACATTTAGGTAATGTTTTAACTTTCCTTCAACGATACACAGAGAAAGGTTATAATTTAAGCCAGACTGTCACAAGCAATGAAACCTGGGTGGCTTACGCTACACCAAAATCAACGTAGTAATCCAAGAAATGGTGCCATTTATCATCATCCAAAAGACTGAATCTCAAGCAAAGACTTTCAGTCCAGAAAATCATGAATAAAAAATGAATGCTATAATCATAATAATCATGAATGCTATATACTGTGTTCTGAGGCAGGAAGAGATGTTACTTGTGGATTTTTGCATCATGGCTATATATAACATATTATATGATGAGTTGCTAGACTTTAAACAAACTGTGCCATGAAATCCAAAAAAAGAGGCATGGCATGTAGAACAGGGAGATCATTTTGCTTCCGAGAATGCCCATACACACATGGCTAATCTAGCCCAAGATCTTGCATCACTTCACTGAAAACAACCTGATAACCCTCTGTACAGTCCCGATGTAGCTCCCAGTGACTACCACCTGTTTCTCTATTTGAAGGAGCATCTGAGCAGTCTTCATGATGACTACAATGAAGAGGTCAAAATGGCCATATTGTAGTGGGTGTCAAATTAAGTGCCACACTTTTATAAAGAGGGAATGCAAAAACTATTTGTACAATATGATAAGTGCATTAATATTCGCAAATATTATGCAAAAAATAGATTGAGGTACAAGCTTTCATATAAAAAAGAAATTGTACAAAAATTCTACTTGTTTCTTTATTTCCATTTTAAAAACATATATTGTACTGTTGCCATGCCTCTTATTTTAATATTTTAATATAGTGTTCTAATGGAACAAAACTGCTATGTTTAATATTTAAAAGAACTCCAGACTGGAAAGAATATTAACAGGATTTTTTACTCATGTTCACCCCAATAGTTGAATAGATGAAAAAGGAATGAAATTATGAATCAAAAGAGCATAATTTAAGTAGCCTGTCAGCATTACCCTGCCTTCAAAAAGCTTTATTATTATAGGCTCAATTTTAATGTTACCAAACAAACTGTATAGAAGAAACTAGTGGACTTTTAGCTATAATTCTGGAAAGTTTAATAAGGAAATTTCAACTTTCAGATCTTAACAATTTACTCAAAGCATTCACTAGGTAGGGGAAAAAAAAAAAAAAACAGCTAGATGTAATCATGTGCAGATTTTGTTTTGCCTTTAATAATAAGAAGAAAGAAACTTAGTATTTCAAAATGGTGAGAACAGGTTAAAGTATTATGGGATACAGTTAAAGAAGAAACTGCCATAAAAATATTTAAGAAATATCACATTAGTTATTTAGGTTTCAAATAATTAATTGCCTGAATTTGACTAATTTTCTTTGGCTCTCAGATTATGAATAAAGCTTTGAAAAACTATACTGCTTATTGTGTTTCATACTTAAATATATTTTTCATTTCATATGTGGAAATACAACTGGTGTATAAATAAATACATTTTACGTATTAGCCATATGATAACAAACATATTTTTTCATTTTTTTCTAACAGATTAAAATTATGTTAATTCCCATTTTTCAATAAATGCTTTTGGAAAAGTAATAAAATTTACATTGACAGATATATAGAAAATTTTTTAATTACTACTTATGGAAACCAAACACTCATCCATAAATTAAGACAATTTTCAGTGTATGTTATAATTTTATTTTCAGATTTAAAAAATGACTATTGTAAAAGAATGGTAAATTCTTTATTGTACAAAAAAGGATCAATATTTAATTTTTTTACAAGAAGATACCATACTGAAAGATAACACATTATGTTTTCTAAATATGATTGCTGATTTTTTTCTTCCATTTCTATGAGTGAAGATTAAACAATACACCTATTTAATGATAAGTTAAAGTAATACAACTTTCTTCAAAAAAATTCAATTTAAGCTTGGAAGGTAGCTATGAAATCTGAAACTATTTTCTTTAACCTGCTGTCAGTTTCATCACTAATTTTCCCTTCTGTAGCGATAGTGTTAAGCAGGTCTTGGTGGCTGCTTTTAATATGGTGCAAGAAATCCTTTTCAAATTGCTGGATACGTGAAGGATCTAATTTATCCAAATAACCACGCACTCCAGTATAAATAACAGCAACTTGGTCTTCAATGGCCATGGGGACTAAAAGAAGATATCAAAATTCAGTTAATATACTCAGGATCAAAACAAAATAATGGAAATTTTATTTCTGAAAAGATGTAAATTTCTAGCATATGTTGTAGAATAAATTTATAGGTATTAAATTCATGAAAATATGTTCTATGCTGTGAAACTTTACTAAAATAACAGTCTATTTACTTACCATACTGTCCTTGTTTTAATAATTCTGTAAGTCGCACACCTCGATTAAGAAGCTGTTGGGTGGATGCATCCAAATCAGAACCAAACTGGGCAAAAGCAGCTACTTCACGATACTGTGCCAATTCTAATTTCATAGAACCTGCAACCTTTTCATTAAACACAAAAAATTGTACATTAATAAATCCAATATTTAAATTCTTATAAAAGTTTAAGAAATAATTTATATTATAGACAGCACATATCATTGCAAGAGAAACCAAGAATTTGTTTTTTTCCCAAAATAAATTAATTCCTGAACATAATTATAGAAATTGCTTAAGGATTTAAAGGAATACAAACCTTCATATACAATTTACTATTTATTACAAATGCAAAACAAGGATTAGCTTCTCAAAAAAGTTATAGTAGTAGAGCCATTGATAAAGCAACAAAGAATGCTGAAAGTCTCTTATTTAAATGTTTATTGTTAACACATACCCATTCACTGGGTCTGTTAAGGCCAATTCACACCAATGGAGTCATGCGGTGGTGCATTAAGCGATAAGCAATCAGAAATGAGTTTAGGTGCGGTGTTTTTCTGGATAGCCTGAGACTGCGCGAGTTGACAGTTTCAGATATCCAGCTTTAAAATACGATTTTAAAAATTCTTTACGAAAATATGAAATTAATTGGAATAATCTTAATATAAAAGTTCAAATCATAATTAAAAATGCATAAGTTAATATAATTAAATTATTTGAAAGAAAAATGTTAAATTTATTATGAATAATTTCCTTTCTCTTCATTATTACTATTTTTTCTTTCCAAGAAACTGCTTTTGTTTTTCAAGTGTAATATTTGGTAATCCTATAAATATTATAACAAAATATAATTTTTTATTACCCTAATTTAAACCATTTTATTAAGGAAAGTATCACATACATTATGAAACATATTTTATAGTATGAATTTTTGGTATTTATCAACATTTTCTTATTCAATTTATAAAAATAATTAAAAAATAACGTAAATTTAAATAAATGTATTATTTTTTAAATTTTGGAATGAAGGAAGGGATGATTCGCCTAGCAATGGTGAAATAGGTCGATGGAAAAAAAAAAAAAGTGAAAGCCAGCGTGCTTCATTTGCAGAGATGTAAAAATGCCCAACATAATAAGGTCTGAATGTTTTTATGATCTACTGGTTGGATTACGGAACTAGTGTTCAGTGGGAGGAATAAAAATCTTTACATTTGGATGCAATGTTGATAGGGCTTCATTACCATGTTCTAGATTATTGAAAATTAGCAGAACTGCTTAGGTTTTGCTATTCTAAGTAATGCACACTTCTTTAACAAATTAATTTTCAAACTAGCCATTAAAGAGAACCATTGCAATGTGACTGATGCTCTGCAGCATAAACATGTATAACAAAAATTCTTGTGTTGAACAAATTAAATGGAAAGTTGTTGTTATACATTTAACAAATTTCATTTATTTGATTCAATGGCTAAATATTTAGATACAAAGACATTACTTTATTTTTTGATGATCAACATATTTACAAGCTGAAATGCGAGGCACAGTAAATTTATGACCTTTTTATTTGAAAAATACGAAATTTTGCAAGTACGTTGATAATTTTGTATGAATTCATCGTCTTTTGACTTGGAGTATAATACTGAATGGCAATTAATATATTCACTGCCGTCATGCAATTTTGAATAATTAGAAATAGCATAACTAGAATGATGAATTAACCTCAAAATGATGAACTATTTCGATTTTTAGGCTGATTTACTATTCATATTCCATACTGAATCAAGTTTAGATTTAGGTTTATGAAAGAGAAAAAAAAAACTGCACATCAAATTTTAACAAAACTGGCCACAATGGCTTCAAGCTTAGTCATGCAACAGAAATAAATGCATAGTACAAATATTTTAAACAGTTTTATCATTCTGGGATATTATTGCAGGAAGGGGGACTTATTTTAATATAAATTTTATATGAAACAATGAAAACCTTACGTAGTTGCACTCAACTTTAAAAATGCATTTTTTAAATTTCCTATATGCCTCACCATGAACTGATACTCAGGTCATATAAATACTGTTACATATAAACGTATAACGTTATTTCAGAACGGCCTGGCATTTTGGGTCTTACTTTAAGCAGCCGCACATCAATTTAAGTAAAAGTCTAACCAGTAATGAATATAAAAATACATGTAATAATGTTGATGATGTAAGGTACTTTTCAGTGACAATTAGCAATACAAAATCTTTTTTTCAACAAACCTGCTTCATGGCTTTTGTTTGTGCAGCAGATCCTACTCTACTCACAGACAGACCCACATTGATGGCAGGGCGAATACCCTTATAAAACAGTTCAGTTTCCAAGAAAATTTGTCCATCGGTAATAGAAATTACATTAGTTGGAATATATGCAGACACATCACCAGCCTGTGTTTCAATGACAGGTAAGGCAGTAAGAGAACCACCTTTAAATGCATCATTCATTTTTGCAGCTCTTTCAAGGAGTCTGGAATGGAGGTAGAACACATCACCTGGATAAGCTTCACGGCCAGGAGGTCGCCTCAAAAGCAAAGACATCTGACGATATGCTACAGCCTGAAATAAAACGTCACTGTATGAAACATGAAAAATATTTTTTCAAAATGACATTTTGCTTCCCTTTAATGTGAATTACATTAAGATATTTTTAACTGCATATATTTAACTAATTTAACTTTTTAACCACATTTATATACATATTACTCTCATAACTACTTTTGGCATATGAATTAAAAGCTTCTAAATATTAATAGCATAACTACAATGATTAATCAACCTCAAAATGACAAACTATCTCGATCTAGTAATACGATATGAATCTATAACAACGCAAAATCCTTTCTTTTCTTTCCAACAAACAATTAGGTATAAAATTGCACATATTTTCAGAAATTCAACTTTTGGGTCACCTTTTTCTTTAATGAATAATAACTAGCAGTGACAATTTTCAAACCGACATCTTTTTTTATGAACTTTAGTAAAAAAAAAGCTTCAGTGCTTTCTGAACATTATGACTTTTCCCACTACACATCCATTTCATATTTTCATTTCGATTTTGCTTTGATTTGTTGAATTGTTGATTTGAAGAATATTTTTCCGATTCTTTAAAATCTGCATAAGAGGGGTTGAGATACAACTTGGGAACAGCATTCCATTGATTTATTTTTAAGAGCATGTCACAGTAGTTTACTTCTAAAATGATCAAAAGAGACCAAATGTGACAAGAAATGATAAAAATAACTACAAAT
Organism: Stegodyphus dumicola; assembly: GCF_044657685.1. Lineage (NCBI taxonomy): Eukaryota > Metazoa > Arthropoda > Arachnida > Araneae > Eresidae > Stegodyphus > Stegodyphus dumicola. The sequence goes on along the minus strand of NC_140773.1, from coordinate 220,079,991 downwards.
GACTAAATTAAAAAATGAGTACTTCCCATAAAAGCAAGATTAGCCAGTATTTCAGCTTTGCTAAACTTGGAAAATGGGTTACATTGATTTTTTTTCTTTTATAACTTGAAGAGAACTTGACAGTGTAAAATTTGAAATTAGCCGAGAATGCATTTTTTGTTTGGTGTAGATTTCTTCAGCAGCAAGAAACAAATTCTTCAGAAATTTTTCTGCTCCTCGAGACGAGACCTGAATCTGCTACCTCTTGAAATTGAAAACGTTATTCAAAGCAACACATTAAACTAAGTTGCCTTTTTTGCCTAATTTTAAATGTGTGATAATATCAAGGTGTTTGGTGGCTTACTGCCTTATTTGGTGATATTTCTTGGTCTTTTGGCATTTTTTAATAATCTATTTTGACTTTATTTGGAGACTTTATCCCAATGTAAAAAAAAAAAAAAAAAAAAAAAAAATTCAATACTACTTTAAGGACATTAACTGAATTTTTTACAATAATAAGCAACTTATTTTCTGCCTGGAGTAAAAACAGCTGGGACTTCAGCAATTTGACAACAATATCCAAATGATAAAATGAATCATGATCATATTAAGTGCTGTCTAATACAAAATATTTTTGAATGAAGTTGAATTTTGTGAATTTTAAATGCACATAACATCTTATTTCTTTCATAGTTAACTGAAATAAATCTATATTAGTAATGAATATTAAAATACTTAAACATGCATCAAGGAGATACTTAATGGAAGTTTAAGGGCTTACTTGTTTAGACAAATCGTCATAGATAATAAGGCCATGCATTCCATTGTCTCTAAAGTATTCACCCATAGCACAACCAGAATATGGTGCCAAATACTGCAAGGGGGCGGCTTCAGATGCAGTTGCAGCAACAATGATGGTGTATTTAATAGCATCTATAAAAGATAATATTAAATGGAGCATTCATATTAAATACCAAAAATCCAAAGATTCTATCACAGGAAGTGTATTACTCACCAGAATCTGTCAAACGCTTCACAATTTGAGCAACAGTACTTCTTTTTTGACCTATAGCAACATAAATACAGAATAATTTCTTTTTTTCTTCTGATCCTTCGTTGAATCTTTTCTGGTTGATAATAGTGTCAATGGCAATGGCAGTTTTCCTGTAAAAATAAAATTTCAGTATCTAATTTTTTGAGGCATAAAAGTATTGGATTTTTATCAATACTTTTAATACTGCTAAAAAAACCCTTCTAAACAATTACATATAAACTCTTTAAAGAGGAAAAAAACCTCAAAACTGCTCCATAATCAATATTAGGTGCTTTGATCATATTCAACACTGCTATCAAGCAGTGCAATTTATTACCAATAACGAATAGGCATAATATCATAACACATTCATAGAAACTTGGTCTGGTTTTTTTTACAATTTCCTTACGGAGCCGCATTAGGCTTTGTAAGAAAACTATAAATTGCTATTTTTCTGCTCTTCTCTTGCATTATGGGAGGGGGAGTTAAAACCTCTATTTTCTACAGATTGCAAATAATAAAATATTTTGGTGTGTATGTATTGAGAATACGGCAAAGCACACTAGGGCTATCTGCCTAAGCGGAGGGATGCCTTTCGTGGAGGACTTTCTAAGGGAAACTGGCTCGTATACACGTTACACATGGGGAAAACCACGAAAACGCCCATGCAGCCAGCCCGTTCGCGGGATTCGAACCTCGGACCGAACTACCAGTGTTCAGCGATTTTACCGCTCGGCCGCTGGTGGGCATATATATAAAATATTTTGAAAGTTATGAAACTAGCTATACTGATGTGCCATATTAAAAGACTGGAATTCATTGAAATGTCATCTACCTCCCAAAAAAGGAAACAACAAAAGGCAAACTACTACGTGAATTTAAGTGTCACCAAGTTCATAAAGGTGACTTTTTTTATTAATATTTATTCCTATGGGGATTTTCAATTGCTGGAATGGTTGGCACTTGTTTTGAGGAATTTCTTTGCCTCATAATCTCAAAGCGTGAGCTCATAGTTATTTACGTTTTTATTTGTCACATTTTTAACTTGATTACCTAACTAAATAGACAGCAATCTGTTCCTTCAAACTTTCACTGGAATCTTTGGTGCAGTTTTGCTGGGATGTCTGTCAATTTTCTTAGATGATGGGAAGTACCAAATATTATTAATATATATGAATACAAATCTAATTATCTTTTATTTATTACAATGCAAAATGTTCATATTAGTCAAATAAAAAAATGTCAATACTCTTTTATCATCAAATCAAGAAAGATAAAGGAAGACAGACACAGCCTCGTGGAATTGGTGCTCAAGATCAAACACCACAAAAGCAGTAACACATTGCCAAACTAATGTCCAGTTATAGCTTTTTTAAATCCTTAATTTTAAATATAAACATGTTATAAATTACAGCTGCTAATATGTATGGAGATAAAACAAGATTTTAAACTATTAAATCTATATCCTCTGTACAATGCAAGTGCAACGATTAACAGACAATTCATTATTTGATGTAGTATACTCTTCTTTTTTTAATATACCATAATTTCACCAAACTGGCGATTTCTTTATGAAAAAGTTTTGTGAATATTCTTCAAAAGAATTAAATAGTAAATAAAAATGTTCAAAATGTTTATTAAAGATTTTATATGATATTTTAATGCATATATTTTTTAATATCACCTATGACCTACAGATGCTAATTCGCATGTTTTGGAAATGTTTATCCAGACTGAAGTCTGGCTCAATACAGAAAAGTTAATCATAAACCTGCTGCAATAATGTTTAAATGCATTCTTTTGTATTTGCTCATCACCAAACAGAAACAAATTCTATTTAAAATGAGAGAAATGATAAAAAAGCTTTCAAAGCTTCTGAAAGAAACATTTCTTCTTAAACTTCTTTAACATTTTACACAAATGAAGAACTTTTCGCTTTTAATTGATAAATTATACTCGAAGAAAGAAGGAAAATGTGATGGCTGATGCTTTGTTCACAAGCGATTTGGATGATGAAAGAATAGAAATAGCATGTGCTATATTAACTTTGAAAATTTTTAGTTTCACAAGAGATAATCACGGAGTTGAAGGCTGATTCCTAGTTTAAAAATATTTATACTCACTTAAAGGGTCCTGATAATTTTGAACATACTGATGTTATAGGGATAAGAAACAGCAAATAACTTCTAAATTAGTGTTACGAATTTGGTATTTAAAAAGCTAATATTAGTTCAATTATAAATTAATTGGTTTTATTTCTCGCGCAGTGCAGCGCGTGACGAATATTAAAAGAAAGCTAAGCCGGAAAAATTAAAAATACAAGAGCGCGTGCGTTAAATAAATAAATATCTCTTTTTGATTTCGAGAAAGTACTGGAAAATTCTAGCGCGTGATTTTAAAATCTTATAAAAGGAGGAAAACATCTCAGTTTGTAGTAGTTGCTTAGTTTGTTGTTGTTTAGAAAACTGCTCTTGTTGATTGTAGCGAATTCGTGGATTAGCGTTCTTTAGCTGTTTTGAATTACGTTCTATTGGATATTTGAGTAGTTAAAAGATAACTACTGTGAGATATTGTAATACTGCATGATAATTTGAGAAAATTCAAGCATTTTTGTTGTGATAATAATAAATCTTTGTTCATTTTTCATCGGACTTGTGCATTCATTTCGTAACGAACCCGTACGCACGCAACAATTTTTGGTGTCAGAAGTGGGATTTGAATGCCAATAACAAGAGCGATGGAAGAACAATTCAGGCAAATGATGACTGCATTTGCTGCTTTCCAAGAAAAGATGGAAGGGGCCGTCAAATCCGTTAAGGAAGAAATGAAATTGGGCCAGGAATCCGTTAAGGACGAAATGAAAGCCGTTCAAGCTGGTCAAGAAAAGATTGAAGCATGTCAAGAAGAAATGAAAAGAGAAATTACCTGCATAATAGAAAATAAATTTGAAGCTATGGAAGGCAGAATTGACACAGTTGAAAATAAAGTTGGACAAATTGAAGAAAAAGTTTCTTTCGTAAAAGATCAAATTGAAGAAAGAGTTTCTTCGGTGAAAGAAGAAATAGAAAAAAAAGTTTCTTCTGTAAAAGAACATATAGAAGGGAGAGTTTCGGCTGTGGAGGAACGAATTGAAGGAAGAGTTTGTGCCGTCCAACACCAAGTCGAACAACAAATTGATGAGAGAGTTTCTGCAGTTGCCAAAGAAATGGAAACATTAAAGATATTCGTAGCGACGGCAGGGAGCAAGAATGATGATTTTAAATTCTTACCGATGCCTGCTCGTCCATTTCTGAAGCTATCCACATATGATGGGAAGACATCCTGGCAAGTGTACAAGACCCAGTTTTCTATCGTTGCGGATGCGAATGGGTGGGATTCCCAAGCTAAGGCCTGTCATCTCGCCGCTTCTCTGAGAGCAGACGCAGCGGATATCCTGCAGACGCTTCCCGAAAATCAAAGGCTAGATTTCGAAGCTCTATCCGGCGCTTTGGAGCTGCGCTTCAGCGAGAAATGTTTAAAAGACTACAGCAGGCTCCAATTAAAATCTCGTCAACAGAAGCCTACCGAAACACTTCAGGAGCTCGCCGCGGATGTTGAAAGGCTGTCCCATCTCGCCTTTTCGGAATGCCCGAAAGAAACAAGGGAAATCCTGTCCTTACAATACTTTATCGACGGCATCCGAGATACTGAAATACAGAAAGCTCTTCGAATGGCAGATGTAAAGGACATAAAAAGCGCTCTGTTGTACGCCATGAAGTTCGAGGCAGCCCAGCAAGCAACTAGTAGAGATCGCTACCCAGTTAAAGCTGTGCGAGTCCATGAGCCAGTGGATCAACTGATGGCTCGTTTAGATGATTTAGCCAGACAAGTCGAAGATTTGATACGGAGTAGGAGCGAGAAGAAAGTGGCTCTAAGGTGTTGGAGATGTGGTAGTGAAGGTCAACTAAGACGGAATTGCAGAACACCCCAGGGTACGGAATATAAAGCAGATGATTTTACCAGACAAGTCAGTGGCTTGAGACGGAACATAAGTGAAAAGAAACTAATTCTAAAGTGCTGGAACTGCGGAGTTGAAGGCCACATACGAAGAAACTGCAGAACACCCCGAAGTACGGAAAATAAGACCATTTCCCAGCAACAACGCAGTAAACAAATTAGTGACCATATCGAGGAACGGAGGTTGCCAGATAGTGAAAAACCTTGTTTTAAAGCTCTTAAAATTTATACAGTGAGTGGCAACAATAACGGACTGTCCATCAATGGGAATATCGATGGAGTTCCTTGCAGTATGATCATTGACACAGGAGCTAATGTTACCATCATTAGGAAAGATTTAGCTGAACAGTTTAAAGATAAACTTATTTGGACACCATCCTGTGTTACCCTTCAGACTGCGTCTGGTGACAAGATCGACATAACTGGGAAGTTAAACGTAAACATCACGTTTGGAAGTGCCGCCTACCATCACACGGCATATGTGGCGGATATTACAGATCCATGCATACTCGGATTGGACTTTTTAAGGAAATACAATTTTTCCTTAGACTTGAAAAACAACAAACTGCTTTCAGTATCTGAAGACATGACTATCCATCCTAAGAAGGGATCCTCACCTGGAAATGCCGACGCTTTGTCCGAAAGAACCAGCTCGAGAAACAGCCGAAATCATGCTAGGGTCGAAAAGAAACACCAGACTACCAGCTATTCTCCATCTCAGATGCTCTTCGGTCGAGACCTTCGTCTGCCTTGTGACCGCCTGTTTCATTGCCGTACGGATGCGCCTTCATCGCCTGAGGAACACATCCAAGATGTCAAGGCCCGTTTTGAAGTGATGCACCGTTCCGCACGAAAGCGAGTGAACTTGGCGACGGAGAAAGTGAAGACCAGATACAACACGAGAGCTGCTGGACATAGATCCAACGAAGGAGACAAAGTGTGGTTGTGGAACCCGATTCGACGAAAAGGAGTCAGGCCTGATTTACAGTCACCTTGGGATGGTTCGCACACAATCCTAAACAGGCTAAATGACGTCATGGTTCGGATCCATGAGTCTTCGAACTCTTACGACAGGTTAGCTCATTACTATGGCCATAGTACATAATGTAAATAATTGTAAATAGTATAAGACCATGGTCCTTTTTGTTTATAAATGTGTATTTGATTTGATTTGTATTTAGTATTTGATTTGTATTTAGTATTTGATAGCATTTGATTTGTTCAAGTTAGTTATTGCATTTATTGTTTATATTGTTTGATATTGTAATGTAATGTTTATGCCTCAGTTGCATTTATGCCACAGTTGTAAATTTAGCTTCCTGTCCAGGGATTGTACTGCCCGGGACGTGCAGTCCTTGGGAAGGGGGCAGTGTTACGAATTTGGTATTTAAAAAGCTAATATTAGTTCAATTATAAATTAATTGGTTTTATTTCTCGCGCAGTGCAGCGCATGACGAATATTAAAAGAAAGCTAAGCCGGAAAAATTAAAAATACAAGAGCGCGTGCGTTAAATAAATAAATATCTCTTTTTGATTTCGAGAAAGTACTGGAAAATTCTAGCGCATGATTTTAAAATCTTATAAAAGGAGGAAAACATCTCAGTTTGTAGTAGTTGCTTAGTTTGTTGTTGTTTAGAAAACTGCTCTTGTTGATTGTAGCGAATCCGTGGATTAGCGTTCTTTAGCTGTTTTGAATTACGTTCTATTGGATATTTGAGTAGTTAAAAGATAACTACTGTGAGATATTGTAATACTGCATGATAATTTGAGAAAATTTGTTGTGATAATAATAAATCTTTGTTCATTTTTCATCGGACTTGTGCATTCATTTCGTAACGAACCCGTACGCACGCAACATTATTGATGGTCCTTTGTTTTATACGAGAGTCACACAGAATTCAGACCAGTAATCCCAACATTTCTAAGATTAAGCATTTTAAGTGAATAATGCAATACACTATTATCAGACTTATTTAGGCATCAAGCAGACAGCAGTGAGGGTGAAAGAAATCAATTTATTTATGTCTCCTACAAAAGTTATCACAGAATTTATCAAGTTTTGTGGCACATGCCAATAAATAAATGATGTTGGTTAAAACCCAACTGGTACATAAACAGCATAAAAATAAGGTTTCCCTATCATCAGTATGTTCAAAATTATCAGGACCCTTTAAGTGAGTATAAATATTTTTAAACTAGGAATCAGCCTTCAACTCCATGATTATCTCTTGTGAAACTAAAAATTTTCAAAGTTAATATAGCACATGCTATTTCTATTCTTTCATCATCCAAATTGCTTGTGAACAAAGCATCAGCCATCATATTTTCATTCTTTCTTCGAGTATAATTTATCAATTAAAAGCGAAAAGTTCTTCATTTGTCTAAAATGTTAAAGAAGTTTAAGAAGAAATGTTTCTTTCAGAAGCTTTGAAAGCTTTTTTATCATTTCTCTCATTTTAAATAAAATTTGTTTCTGTTTGGTGATGAGCAAATACAAAAGAATGCATTTAAACATTATTGCAGCAGGTTTATGATTAATTTTTCCGTATTGAGCCAGACTTCAGTCTGGATAAACATTTCCAAAACATGCGAATTAGCATCTATAGGTCATAGGTGATTATAAAATGCTAGAAATGACTTACGGACAAATATACAATGAATACAGACAAAGTTTTAGAAATACCACAAAAAGAAATTTTTATAGTAATAGAACAGAGGGATCACTCTTACAAGAGCCTTGGCAAAAGCTGTTGCAGGCTCATTTCTAAGTACATTTATTTTAAAATATGGAGCCGAGCTAAAAGTAATTTCCAATCCATGAATTAAATTTTGGAGAATAGGTCTTAACTCTTTCAGATCGAAGTCGCCCAAAATGACCTACCATTCAGACATCAGCAGGTTGCCTGAATTGTTTTCTACCTAGTGCTTTCCCCCCATTACATTAGTGCATAGCTCACTGCTTTTGGGTGTTGTTAAATGACATGTCGCTCATTCTTTTGAAGCGACTAAAAGTAGTTGTTATTTGAATGTGCTTTCCTTTTCCTTTGTTTAGCTATTAATGCCCAAAGTTGCAATCCTGTCCTAAGGGAAAACGGCACACAGTGGTAAAAGTGCATGAAGATTCCAAGACAGAAGTTTTCACTTTACTTAAGTAGGTTATTGTTAGCACTGTAGCATTCTACCTGGCATGGAAGGGGAGAAAGGATATTAATTCCAACAAAAATACATGTACACTGGCTCCCAAAAGTGTTCGTACACTTATGATTTTCATTGAAATAGGGTGCTATCCATTAATCAAAAGTAAACTTTCCGAATGAGATTTTAATAATAAGATCTATAATCTATTCATAACAAAATTACATGAAATATTTAAAAAATACAGCGAAACTTTATTTTAAACAAATTAATAATCAAAAAATGATAAACATTTTATCTCACAAGTCTTCTTACACTGAAATATTTTTGGATAAAATCAAAATTAGAATTATTGTTTGCTGCTTTTTTTAATTTTTGCATAACAATAGCATTTAAAAAAATCGTTTGCTTTACTTTTTTATTGTTTACTTCATAATATTCTATTTATTACTGAAAAATGGGTCACAGTTGTAGAGAAATTACAAACAGCATTCGAAAATTGATAATTTTTCACCACAGTAGTGGTAAATCAATTCGAAATATCACTAAATTAGTTAATTTATCCCATTCAACAGTGCAGTATGTGATAAAACGCTTAAAAGAAGAAAATCGGGTTGAAAACAAGGTAAGAAAAGGTCAACCGTGAAAGTTAACTAAACGTGATGAGAGGTCTATAATTAGAAAATTTGTGCAAAACCCACATTTGAGTGCTGTAAAAAGTTTGTGCAGGATTTAATGCAAAGTTCTCTACTTCAATTTCACCTGAAACTGTTCGACAACTTCTCAGAGAAACTGGATTACATGGGCGTTCTGCCCTAAAAACGTTAGTGAGAAAAACAGAAAGCTTAGGCTTTCATTCGCAAAATCAATGATAAATACACCCGAAACGTACTGGAATAATGTCTTATTTGCTGACGAAAGCAAATTTAACATTTTTGGTTTCGATGGTTGAAAACCTGCATGGAGAAGAAAAAATGAGGAACTTCATTCTAAAAACTTAGTTGGTACAGTTAAACATGGCGGTGGAGGTGTCCTTTCTTGTGTAGGGGTACATGGCAGCATCAGGACTAGGTAATTTTGTATTTATTGATGGCATAATGAATCATTCCCTTTATTTAAGTATTTTAAGAGACAATTTAAAATTATCAGTCCAAAATTTAGGTATTGGAAACAACTTTATTTTTAATCATGATAACGATCCTAAGCATACGGGCTCTCAACGTCCACCTGTGGTGTCTCTATAATGTCCACAGGTTTTTAAAACACCAGCTCAGTTGCTAGATTTAAAACCCATAGAACACATTTGGAAAGAACTAGAGGTTAGAGTACAAAAACACGACATCAAAACGAAAAGCGAACTCAAAACAGTCAGGATGGAAGAATGGATGAACATTGATACAGAAATTACAAAGAACTAGTAAAATCTATTCCCAGATGCTTAAAAGCTGTTGTGGATGCTAAAGGATATCCTACTAAATATTAATTTCACAAAAAATGAAAATATTTACTAATATGTCAAGATTTTTTTTTAACTGTACGAAGACTTGCGAGATAAAATGTCTGTCTTTTTTATATTAATTTCTTTAAAATAAAATTTCGTTACTTTTAAAAAAAATATTTCATGTAATTTTGTTACAAATAGATTATAGATCTTATTATTAAAATCTCATTCAGAAAGTTTACTTTTAATTCACGGATAGAGCTTTATTTCAATGAAAATCATAAGTGTACGAACACTTTTGGGAGCCACTGTATTGGCCCTTTTAGATGTTGGAGTAAAACAAATTTTGGCCTCTATTTATGCGAAAGAGTTAAGCATTTTAAAATGACCCTTGTGGCAACCACAATATAATGCTGTAGAGCGGGTAAACAGAAATAAAATTACCTGAAGTTACATAAAAAACATACAATACACACTGTGACTACTGCATAACGAGCTCCTCTAACTTTGGACTGACAAAATAATAATAATAATAATAATAATAATAAAGTCTGCAGAATTATTTTGGGGAAGAAGTTGATAAATATAGTTTTATAAACTGTCTTTTGCAGTGAAAAGTAGTTAGAGCATTCCCTCCTGTTTGAAAACATCTATTATAAGAAATGACACGAGGACAAGAAAAGAATTTTAAGGTCATGGATAAAAGCATTCTTCATCTTCTGCACCAGAGGTTGAGACTGAAAAGTCCTATCCAAATTTGATTAACCATCTGTAACTGAGTCTGAAAGAGTTAAGCAGTTTACCCGAAAGAAATATTGCTCCATGGTTACAACAATTATGAGTTATATCAAATTGTTTTATAAGCAAGTAAATCATCAGCCAGGTTCATTTGAAAGTAGTCTTGTGTGTCAAGTAACTAATTTTTTTGTCTGCTTGGTTCTAGGAATTGGTATCAGAGTAGTTTGTTCAGTTGTTACAAGTGCATTAGCCACTTTCACAAGGAAATACATTTGATACTTACCCTGTCTGCCTATCACCAATAATCAATTCTCGCTGTCCTCTGCCGATGGGAACTAAACTGTCTACAGCTTTTATTCCAGTCAACATAGGCTCTCGCACAGATATACGAGGGATGATACCTGGTGCTTTTACCCCAACTCGAGCTCGTCGGGTGCAATTAATAGGTCCCTTTAAAATTTAAAGAACAGAAAAAATATATACATAAACATTTAATTTTAAAGAGAAGCACATATACTTATAACACGGCAGTACAAATAAAAACATTCCTGCAATAAATATATATTAAAAAAAACTACCATAATTACTTTAGACAAATGGCAGTAGTATGTTTTACTACAATTAATCCCCAGATCTAATAATTAGTTTTTATTTGCAAATATCTTTATGGATAGCAAATCTAAATATTGTATTGCAGCTACTAAATTCTGCAACTTAATGATTAAAAAAGTTGTATCTTTTCAGTTATAGGACAATACGTACTGAATAATTTTCGACCAAAAAAAAAAAAAAAAAAAAAAAAAAAAAGAGGTGCATACATCGTTTATAGGCTACCATTAAATTAAATTTTTTATAGGCTACAATTAAATTAAATTTATCTTCTTATCTATTACAACAGTTTTCAAAGTAAGAATTTTCAATGAAAAAATTTTAAAGCTTGTCATTCCATTTCATGCCTTGTTTACTGAAATAACTAGCCTCCAAATTAATTTACGGTTAGAAATGTTTTAACAAAATCAAACTGAACTAATGACAATGATGTTTATCACTATATGTATCAATTTGGTCAACATCTCTTTTTAAAGAAAATTACTTGGGACTTGCTACCTTACAATGAAAGAAATTTAAAAAAAAAAAAAAAAAAAATTAACTTGGCAATAACTCAAGTTTGAAATTCTTTATATATATGGAAGTATATATGTAAAATATTTGTATCCTTTATTCCACATAAATGTTCCTAAGTACACCACTACTATTTTATTGCATGTGCTATGCAATGTGTTACACTAAGTCTTAACAGAACATACACTTTGGGACACAAAAGTAAAATAGTTATACGACTACTCTGCCATTCATCCATGTCTGCAAGAATATTCAGAGGACAGAATCATGAACTGGCACCATTATTCACCATGTCTGAAGTGAATGAAATTGGAATATAAATAAACATCTTCCACTGATGCACCATTATTATTACTATTATTTATTCAAATTTCTAGAAGAATGGTTCAAGATGAATCACTCATTAACAAACAATTCTAATGCAGAATCAAGAAAATACTTTGTACATAAGCCTAAATAAATAACTACGATAGACATTTGGCACAGTCACAAAATTTACAATTGGAGGAAAAAAAACCAAGTTTATGTGCTACGATTAACTGTCTAGTTTACAAATAAAGTATTTTAAAATCTATGTTAGGCATGAATATTGATTTAAATGAAAAGTATTTATATAGCCCACGCATTCATTTGCTGACACAATGCAATTTGGTTATAAGAGTATATTTTATATTCATTTATTTATTCATAATACTTCAAAAATATTACAATATAAACAGTTTATATATATATATACAGGGCTTGGACAAAAATATGGAAACACCTTTAAAAAAACATGTTTCTTTGCTTAATATGGTGTAGGAAACCCGTTGGCATCCAAAACAGCTTGCAGTCTTCTCGGAATGGATAAATACAGTTATTGTATGTTTCCCAAGGAAATATTATACCATTCTTCCTGCAAAACGGTGGCAAGTTCAGATAACGATGTTGGCGGTGGATAACAAGAACGCACTTTCCGTTCCAATGTATACCACAAAGGTTCGATAATATTCAGGTCTGGTGACTGTGGTGGCCAGGGCAGATAGGACAACTCATCCACGTGCTCAGAAAACCAGTCCTGGACAATGTGAGCTGTGTGAACAGGGGCTTTGTCGTCTTGGAAGACACCATCACCATCGGAGAACAAAGTTTGTACCATGGGATGAACTTGATCGGCCAAAATGTTCACATAAGTCTTGGCAGTTATGTACCCTGACACAGTTATCATGGGGCTAGCAGAGAACCACGATATGGCTGCCCAAACCATAACAGAACCCCCGCCATGTTTCACTCTTGGCAACAAGCAGTCTGTATTATAGGCTTGAGATGGCGTTCTCCAGACGTAAACTCGGCCAGAAGTGGGAAACAATGTGAAAGAAGACTCGTCAGACCATATTACTCGCTTCCACTGCTCTATAGTCCAGGCTTTATGACTTGAACACCACCTTTTCCTGTTACGGGCATTAGCATCACTGATGAGTGGCTTCTCAATTGCAGCACGGCCAGCAATTCCCTGTTTATGAAGCTCCCTTCTAATTGTTTTGGTATTCACAGGGTCCTGTAACACAACATTCATTTCAGCAGTAACTTTTGAAGCTGTGGTCTTCTTATTTTTCGTCACAATTGCCCTTAATGATCGTCTGTCACGATCACTCAGGACACACTTTCGTCCGCGCTGTGATTTAGCAGATGATGTTTTTCCGCTTTTCAAACATGCGGAATAAATCTTCAATACAGTACCTCTTGAAACACTAAACACCTCGGCTACCTTGCTTACGGAAGCACCTACCATACGTGCTCCAACAATTTGCCCACGTTCGAAGTCTGTTAACTCTGACATAATGCAGTGACAACCTCACATAACAGTACTCCGACAACAACTGAACTGTTTAGCACATTTACGAAGTTGTATAGGTGGCGTCAGTAGTCAAAAACGCCAGCGCCACCTACATATTTCATTAAAATCAATCTTTCTTTTCAAACATGCATTTCACAAGGTGTTTCCATATTTTTGTCCATCCACTGTATATATACACTAGTATGTATTAAACTTACTTTTCCATCAATAGGGTTTCCTAGAGCATCAACAACTCTACCTAGAATTTCTGGTCCCACTGGTACATCTACAATGGCTCCAGTTCGTTTTACAATATCGCCTTCTTTAATCAGCCTGTCGTTACCAAATACTACAATACCAACATTATCTGGTTCTAAATTTAAAGCCATACCCTAAGAGATAAGAAAAACAAAAAAGTTCAAGATTTTTCTTTAGACAAGTAAGCTCTTATTTACAAAAATGATTATTTGGACATGGGCCCAAATATTACACAGTAAAACATATGCAAGTAAAATATCCTTTTTATTTATGTTTTTAAGATTTAGAGAGAACATTTATTAACAAAAATCTATTACTATACATCATAATTTAAAAAAAAAAAAAAAAAAACTTTTAGCAGAATTGTTAAGTTGACCACTTTTACCATTCAACTACAATACTTAGTTATTTCAACACATGCTAATTTATTTTACAGCCTCTCAACAGAAATCTTGAGCACAACTAAAAAAAAAAAAAAAAAAAAAAAAAAAAAAAAAGAAAAGCCTGTTTTAAATGATTAAGATAAAATTCTCAATTACAAACTCATTACAATAATGTTCAAAATCTTTAAGTGAAGTTCGTTAATAAGAAACAGAAAACACACCTTATGAAATAAATAAACCTACAAAATATAAAGCAAAATCTTTAAAATACTAAGAAAAATTATTAGGTAATAATATAGCAATTACATATTATCTTGCCCCTGGAAATAAAACTACTATTGTCTGCTTGTCAAACTTTGACACTGCCAAGAATTTTTGGTACTTCCTGATTATCTGCACCCCTGCAAGTCGTGAACTTACAGCTGACTAAAATTTCCCCAAGATAATACACTAAAGGGAACAGCCATTTTCAAAATAACAGTGCTCCAAGAATTCCATACAAAAGCAATTAATCTGTAAAATCTAAAAAAGAAAAACACACATAGATAATAAAACACTTATCATTTGAGAAATCCTTCCTTTCTGTGTTGTTGTTCTCCCCATGTACACAGCAATTTGTTTTCAATTAAAAGAAATCAAAGAATTGTCATCTGTACAATTACATTGTAAGACATTAGGATTTTTTGGAAGAAGCAGGCAACACCTTCGCCGGGAATCGAACCACGGACCTCTGGAATTACCAGTCCAGAGTGCAGAATAATGAAAGCACTCTAGGAAAGTGGGAGAAATACCTTACATACTCTCATTTTTAAAGGGCGACTGGGATTTTTAGGGGACCCAATCGCCAAATCCTGGGTGTGGAGAATCCTCATCTAACACCCTTTTAGTTCAGGCGCCACTGTAGAGACATTAGGTTAATCGGAAAAGCCAGAGAGATGAAAAAATAGCAAGCCCTTGCCAGGAATCAAACCACGGACCTTTGAAGTACCAGCTCAGTGTGCTGACCACTATGCCACGAAGGCACGCTAGGAAAGTGGGAGAAATACCTTATAACATCATTGAGCACCTCCCAAACGCATAGCTGGGCTGCTACATAAATATTTTGCTGACATACTACTTTGTCTCATGAATACTTCTTTTGCATGATTAGTTTTTCGGAAAGTGTAAATGTAATTTCGGCAAGTGTAAAACATTGAATTTTTTATAGTACCTAGGCCAGTAACTATTCTTAATTTTTAATATCAAAGGAACTATTTTTTAAAATATGGATAGGAAAAATTTATTTAAATAAATTTATGTGGAAAAATAAATTTAAGGTTGGTACATGAGTCTTCACTTTAGACAGCAGTTGCGTGTGGTGAATATGAATTATATCATCAATGCCAAGTTGACTGATATGGCATGGCTAATGGAAATTGATGCACTGCTGCACGATTCTATTGAGATATATATTCTACGTGGCACCAGCCCAATCATTAAATGTTCGTCCCAGTACATAAGAACTTTGCAAAATGTGGATCTCTTATAAGAAGGAAGCAAGATACCAGGGACCCGGGAGCAATGTGGAAATCCGGTTTGGAAGAGGAGCTGCGGCATGGTGTGGAAGGAAATCCCGGAATCGGCATATGGATGCTTGCCGTTGCAATTGAATAATCTCAGCCAATTGTCTGCTCTATTCGGTACAGAAAGGATTTATATCCCTATCATCTTCAAAGAATTCAATTAGTGCAGCTACCAATCACCTATAATGTGTATTCTTTGCATAATGGTTTCTTCACCAAAATACAGATTGCCAACAGTTTCATACTTTTTTTTTTTTTTTTTTTGCAATGAAGCTACTTTTTCACATGAAGAGTTTTTCAAAACACACAGTGCACATAAGTGGGCCATGGACAACCCTATGGAACCCTGTGCCAAGCAACTTAACCGCTTGGTTGCTGGTAGGATTAAACAAGAAATTTAACAACTTTTTCCAAAATCCATCTGTAAATTTATATCATGAATATTAAAAGCATGAATGCTTAGACAATGGAATCTTATTTAATCCCTTGTTCCCATTAAACCACATAAATTATTTTTTTTCCTTTTAATTCATTTATTATTTTATAAAAATGCATTTTAATTTTTAAAATTTTTAGTGTCAATGACACATTAACAATAAAGAAGCATCTAATGATCTGTTTTCTTCATAACTGAGTCAAATATAGTGGTTTTTCATTGTAAATACTTATTATGCTTGCCATTTTTAATATTCTATCAGCTATAGTTGATGTATAAGGCATTAACACAAGCAACTGCTGAACTGTGACATGCAGAATGAACCTGTAAAAAATGAACTTTTTTTTTTTTGGTTATCACAGTAGACCAAAAAAAATTTCCCCAAAAGTTGTGCTGGCATAAGCTTATCTGGCATGCACTAATAAATTTTAATATCCTGAAATCAATGTTACAAACCTATATTTATCATTTTAGTTTCTGATTAAGTTCAAGACCTCACTGTTCGGTACAATGACAAGCATATTTCAGCATTCATTTTTAGTCTGAATATTTAATGAAGAATTTATTTCATATCTTCACATAATAATTAAAATACAGTTCCTTACACAATCGTATATTTAATGATTTAAATCCTCAAATATTTGAACTTACTTTTAAACCACTGGAAAATTCTACCATCTCTTCAGCCTGGATATTTTTTAAACCATAAACACGAGCAATACCATCACCAATACTTAACACTCGTCCAGTTTCTTCTAACTCAGCAGTAGGAGTGTGTCCTAAAATGCGCTCTTCTAAGATGCTTGAAACTTCGGCAGCTCCTAGTATTTATAAAAATTTTATCTGCATTAATTTTATGGATTATCTATGCAGATTGGACATCAAATTTTTCTTGCTACTACAACTGTTTAAAATTACATTGTACAATGATAAGAATTTCACAACATCACTTATAACTACTATGAATTCAGATATAAAAAAACATGGCATTAAAATAGATATATTGGTTTAGCTTAAATAGCTTAACCATTTAGCTGATTTACCAGCATGCTAGCATCACAGAACAATTTGCCCACACAGCATATGAGCTAGAAAAGCTTATGTGCTCCACCAATGTTTTGCTCATATTTTTATTTCTTATTAGAACACATTTTTATCAACAGATGACAAAAGCAGATCACTGAAGTATGATAACTATTTAGGAACAATATATGTGCAGAATATATACGGAATGTTTTTCCGAAACAAAGCACAGGGAAAGTTTTGGGGATGAAATTTCCTCCAACATTAACATTAATAAATAACAATGAAATTAAAATGTTATATGTATTGAAATTTATTGCTTATAAATTTCAATTTTTGGTGTTTGTGAAAAATTAGTTCTAAATTTCTTTCTTTAAGTATACATAGGTAATAATAGCACAAAGTATAACAGCTCCTGGTAACTTTTAGGCGAGCTTACTACAATTTCTAATTTCCTTATTTTGCAGCATATTGCGCAAAATGTTTAGACAAAATTGGTCATTCAGTATTGTAATAACTACCTTGCTTGATATATTATACATATGCATATATATGTTATTATATTGTGCATAATACATGAGTAATATATACAGTCAAAAGTCGTTAATCCGGACTCGTCGGGACTTCGGCGATTCCGGATTATCGATTTTTCCGGATTATAGATCATCAGTTTAAATCTGGTAAAATGGCATGCAGAAATTATAAAATTAAAAATATGAAACCGTAATTTACGAAATAAAGAACAATTATGATCTAAAGGGTATCAAAATTTACAAAAAAAAGCTTAATATTTATTTGTTTACTTTATTAAACATTTCTTTCAATGTAAGTTGTTTAAGCTGCTTCGTTTTTTATGTGATAATACATTCACTTTAATTCTATAAACAGACATAATTTCTTGTTCAGTTACAAAGTTCAAGTCCTATAATTGCTGTGTCGAGTATACCGACTAATTTGTCAATCGAAATTTTTTCGTTTTCAATAACCTCTGTCACTTTCTTCGCTATCGGAAGCGAATTATAATGACGAGGCGTTTGATTTAAATCATATCAAAGACGGAGTACATCGAGATGAAATACTACATTGAGTAAGCAATTATAAGCCAAATAAAATAAAAACATCTGCCCTTAAGATAAGGATAGTGCTGACAAATCAACTTCCAATTCATTGCCCTCGGCCGCGTTAAAGATAAACAAAGTTTAGATAAACAAAGGATATGGCCTTTATCGATTTTTTGCAGCAATTCCACTTTTTGTTTAATGGACTCCGAAAGATACTTTCGCTTTGTATATCCTTTACATATTAGTAAATATATATCGGAAATTCTGTTTGACATAATCGAAAGTTCAAGCTTACTTTTATAAAATTGCTCTAACAGTCTGCAAAAAATAATAATCCGGATCCAATTCGAAGATTAAGGAACAACGCAATCTGCAACATTAACTGATAATTAATAATTTTAGCTTTAGATAATTAGATAATTTTAGCTTAGCTTATCCCGTCCGTTATACATTAAACGAGCATTCGTAAACGTATTTTGCGCACGCGCACACGCGAATGCGCAGCGGTAAAGGTCTTACGCGCATGCGTCAAAGCGACGCATGCGCAGAAAGTTTGTAGCTTTGAGGTCCGAATTATAGATCATTCCGGATTATGGGTGTCCGAATTAACGACTTTTGACTGTATAATAATAATTTATTTACTAAATAATATTGATTATATTATCTCCTAAGATTAATTACTTATAGTAGAATTATTTGAAAAGAGCGAATCCATACTTAGTAAGTTCTTTTTCGAAAGATCCTTTGAAGTAACTTGTATGTAAATTGTTAATAATGTTTAACGGGGACTTGAATTAAATCATGAATAACAAAATTTCAATTGCAAAAGGAACAAATTAAAAGCAAGTAATTAAATTAAATGCAAGTAATCATTGCCATTGATCGGAAATTAGTTGACTTTTCAAGAGGATCAAACTAACTCCCGTTCAATGAACAAAAATTAAGAAATAAATACAAAGGTGTTTCCTCCTTTACTCGAGCAATAAGGCGATGCCAAACTGGCAATTCAAGCCAGGCCAAACATTTCCGTGAATAGAAGGGATTAAGAACCAATGCATATATATTAATTACTGCTTATTATTTATGAACAACATGCTAATTTTAAGTAATGAATTTTTTAGAAATTTCCCCAATAAAGTTGCTTTAAATGTATAAATTCAATAGTTGAGGGCATTTAAACTGAAATTAACCTCTGCTGAAGCCAAGCTTAAAGTAAAACTTTAATTTTAAATAAAGTTATATTTTTTGGAACACATTGGTTACAAAAAAGAAACAATTAAACAGTTAATGTAACATACAGTTCATTTTCTTTTACTCAATATATATATATATATTTGATGTATTTTCAGTATATATATCGGGTGGAAATAATTAAACTGACAGTGCTCACAGTGTTCTGTAGCGCGATCTATTTGCGAGAATAATGCCACATTTGTAGGAAGATTAAACAAGACAGGGGACAAAGGATTCCGCAAAACTTATTTAATTATGGCCACTCGGTATATACTGCAAATACATCAAAGAAAATAATGCATTTCTGGGCAATGATTATGCAAACTTACTAAATTATATAAGTTATTTCAAAATATATGCAATATTACCTGGTCCTGATGCAGCTAAGGGTTTCCCAGTGCTGAGATACCTTGAAAGGCATGATGAAATTTTGGGAGAGATCTGTGAAATTAAATACTTATTAGAATTAAATATTTAATTAAATTCCCAATACTTAACATAAATTAATATATATCCCATCAAACCAGACAAAAAGTTTTTTTTTTTTTTTTTTTTAACGTAAAGGTTTATTAACTTATTTAAATTACAACCTAGAGCAAAACTAGTCAGTAATCAATGCACAAACATTTCTAGAACTTTGAAAATATGTATGCAAGACATATTTTTTAATCAACATTTTGTTTCTGTTTAAATTGTTAAATATAATTAAATTAATTACATCAAAATATCTAACACAAACTTTTTGAAAATTATAAGTATATTAGAAACTCCAATTTTATTACTCAAGCACAAATATTATTAAATCTAATATTATTGAAGCAAAATATTTTATATCAGAAATAATCAAACAGAAAATTACAGAGGCTGTTCACACATTTTTTAGACAATTTTGCTTTACTATGTATATATTTAATTTAATTTTAATTTAATAAATTAGTACATTTATTTTCATGGATTGATTTTGCACTTGATTTGCTTATGCTTCTGAATTTAAATGATATTGTAGATTAGTTTGAGTATTAAATCTTTTATATGTTTGCACATTTTTTTAAAAATTATTTTGGCTTTTTTCCTTTTTTTAGGATTTAAATTTGCTTTTTTTACTTTTATACGTATTTGTTAAAAATTAATAGTGCAAAGAATATTTAATTAAATTTGTATTTAAATTTAATTTTTTTAATTAAATTCAATTTATTCTTATGAAACTATATATATATTAATTTTAAAAAAAAAGTTGAAAAATATTTTTTTTTAACTGCAACCATATTTTTCAAATTATACATTATTGCTTGCTACTTGATAGTTTTGTTTTCATGCAAAACAGTGCTTTTAAAGAAGCAATAGATGGAAGGCTATGTTTGTGCTCTTTCCAAAGAAAATTATTTGTATCTAATTAAAAAATGCAGTGAAAGCCATGGTTTTTTTTATATCTAAAGCTATGCTAAGTAATACTGTCAACAAGAAAGGTGAAAAAACATAATGTGCACTGTCATTGAATGCAGAATTCTTTACGACAAACGTTTATCTGGATAAAAACGGAAAAATGCTGTCTTAACAGATGAATCTTGGATATATTTAAATGACTAAATAAAAAGAGATACGGTAAAAGTATATTTATGGGTACCCATTGGCAATTTTCGGCAGTACATGGATACAGAGTTTGTGCAATTCTTTGACTTTAACCATGTACACATCGACCCTATTTTCACTTAACCCTTTGAAGGGCATGGGTATATAATATATACAGGTTGTTTATCAATTTTTTAACCTCGGGAAAAAAAAAAGCTAATTTCTCTACACCAAAAGCTATAATCTTAAGTTTTTAGTGTTTCCTTTTGATTCTATATGGCAGCCCCACCCTATGAATGCTGAATATTTTGCAGTTATGAAATTAATATACCTCATTCCAAGGCATCATGTTTGAAGTTTGATAAATTCTATTGGAGAGAAAGAAAAAATTTAAAATCTCTAAATATGACATACACATGCTGAACCTTCTATATTTACTGCATTTCAATCAAAACTGATAATTAAAAGAAGTTTATGTATAGATTTTTAATACCGGTATCCTATTGAGGGTACCTTGCCAATAGATGGCAGCACCAGGCTTCTCCTTCTCTACTGTGCGAGATGATAGCATTTCTTTACATTATAATAGTTTATGATGTAATAATTTGTTCACGATTACCTTACAAGCTGTTTAGGATTCAGTATTATGTTCATGAAGAGATGGGAAGTTAACTGACCCTGCACTAAAACTGAAAACAAGTATAATTGTTTCCATTTATTCTTTTTTTACTCTGCACAAGTTTCATTCCTTTCTACACTCATGTCCATAAATTAAGGATAATGCAAAATCAGGCAAAGGAAGAGTTAGAAGCAAAACAAATTTGACTTATTTATAAAGCTTATTTATTAAACAAAAGGTAAAGAGCAAAAAAAGATGCTATATGTTTGATATTATTAAAAAAATTAGTGATTTTTTCTCCCTGGAGCAAATTAAAAAAAAAAAAAAAAAAAAAAAAAAAAAAAAAACCTATTTACAAAAAACCAATATTACATGGTTGGTATGACTGTTAATACATTGTATGTCTCCCAGACGATGCAATACAGTCCGTACAACGCCTAGGCATGCTGAATATCAAATTATCGATCTGATCTTGGGGGGATATTACACCACTCAAAAAGCAATGCTCTCCGAAGTTCCGGTAGACATGTAGGAGGAGGTTGACGGGCTGTAACTCGTCGGCCAAGCATGTCCCACATATGCTCTATTGGATTCAAGTCCGGTGAGAATGCTGGCCAGTCCATACGGGTCATATCCTCCAACTGAAGGCATTCGCTTACGATGTTTGCACGGTGAGGACGGGCGTTGTCATCCATAAACATAAATTGTGCACCCATGGCGCCCCAAAACAAACGTACATGTTGTTCCAGAATGACGTCCCTATAGATTTGGCTTATCATGGTTCCAATTTGAACATGCAGGTCAGTTCTAATAATTCCAGAATAATTCCACCCCAAACGAGCACTCCTGCACCACCGTAACGGTGTCGTTCAATGATGTTTTCTTGGTGGTAACGGGTACCTGGAGCTCTCCATATGAAAGTCTGGCGAGAATCAGATCAGGTGGAATCTTCCCAGAATAATTCCACTCCAAACGAGCACTCCTGCACCACCGTAACGGTGTTGTTCAATGATGTTTTCTTGGTGGTAACGGGTACCTGCAGCTCTCCATATGAAAGTCTGGTGAGAATCAGACTGCAAGTTAAACCTGGACTCGTCGGAAAACATCACACAAGCCCACTGTTGCATGTCCACAATGCATGCTCTCTACTCCAGGCTAACCGCAGACGACAGTGAGTTGCAGTAAGTGGAACGCATCTGACAGGTCTACGAGCATATAGACCAATGTACCCTAACCGTCTGTACACGGTCTGCCTTGAAATTGTCGTATCAGTGGCTGAAGAGAGCTGACGAGACAGGTCTGAGGCTGTGCTTCGCCTTTGGCAGTAACTGCCAAATACCGGTCTTCATTCAACGTTGTAACTCTGGGGCGACCTGTGCTGTAACGTCTACTCACGTTACCATCATCTTGGAATCACTGCTAAAGGCTGGAGATGACACTCTGGACATAGTTTGGTACGCCCACATTCCAGACGGCCGATAGTTCTACCATGTAAAAAATCATCCAAATGCGTCCTTTGTGTCATACCTATTCAGTTATTGCACTGAAATGCTTATAAAGCGCCTGCGAACAATTTTACTTCTTTGCCTCTATTCCTTATATATCACTCTTTTACACTCTCGTCATTTGACATACCATTGGTGTCATCTGGTTACTTCCTGAAATTTGCATATGATTCTTGAAGATGTGTGTAATGATTTTACAGGTGATATATTTATTTTAGAGTTCGATTTCCGTGTGACTCCGAATTATCCTTAATTTATGCACATGAGTGTATTTATCTTAACTTTTAACTTCAGCACTTCACCCTTTCCCAAGAGAAAGACTCATGGATTTCAAAATTGCCATCTGGGGTCAAAATTTTACACAATTGTAGGGGTTAAATGTGGCATGTTAGCCCCCAAAAAGACAACCTTGCTTCTTGTTTTCCAAAATCCTAGAATCCAATGAAAATGAAAGGAGGTGATTGACAACTGATTTGTCATCTGGGAGTCAGGTCTTCTTCCCTTTGTGTAGTGTGATAAGATCACACAAAGAGAAAGCTCACTTAAAAATATCGGAAATTGAAGGTCCATTTCTTGGTGTAATCACAAAAACTGCTGATTTGAAAGCATGCTTTTATTCTTATCATCTTTGTTAATTTCAGATGAAAGACTAGGGAACACAAGAGAAATTTAGGGTTAGGTTACAAATAGGTTTCTTGGAAATAAATTTCACAATTGGTGAAATGAGGGAAAATATTTCTAAGGCTCGTTTTAGATGCAAACTAGAATTTATCCAAAAGTTTGAAAAGGAGCCCCTAGGAGGACAAAGGGGGTGAAAATCAAAGTAAGAGCTTTGAGGTGTATAAAATAATAAAGTTGTTTAACGATGTTTCTTCCTGAACTAAAATATATATTACAACCTATATTTACAAAAAATAAAAAAGGGTCCTCGATAATCTAAAGTGTGTGTGCATGGGGAGGATTCTTGGTATCATAGCATGAACCATGGTTTTTTTTAGATTATCTAAAGCATAAAATATGAATTCAAAAATGCAACATACTTTCTCATCCAAGTCCTCTTGCTTCATTTTTAATTTTTTTTTATTTGTCAGCTGTTATATCTCCTTGTAATATTATATTAGCTCAGTTTGCAGCATGATATGATTTACACATGCAGTGTCATATTTAATAATTTTTTTTATAAAATAATAATATTGAATTTAAATCAAGTTGAAAAGCTTTTTACCCATATTTTACATAATGTTCAGCCAGGTTGCATCATCAAAGTGCATAAAAACAAATTTTATTTTTAAAATTTTAAAAGTTTTGTCTTCAGATTTGCATCATTACATTCAAGCTCCCATCTCCACAGAAGCACATTAAAAGTACACAAAATTAATTTAAAAAACAAAAATTAACAATTGGCAGCTACCTGGGAAAAAAATGTTTTAGATGGACGCCGGTATAAAATATATATACCAGCTCTCAAAATTTAGGATTTTGCTTTAGATTTTTTTAAGTCTCAATTTTGTGTCCTTAGGGTCTATAAGTTATAGTTCATGCAAAATTTTACCACAATTAAAATTATTTTACAGTCAAAAGTCGTTAATTCGGACACCCATAATCCGGAATGATCTATAATCCGGACCTCAAAGCTAAAATCTTTCTGCGCAAGACCTTTACGACTGCGCAAGCGCAGAATACGTTTCCGCGTGCGCGTTTAATGTATAATGGATGGTATAAGCTAAAATTATCTAATTATCTATTTCAGTTAATGTTGATGATTGCATTGTTCCTTAATCTTCGAATTGGATCCGGCTTATTATATTTTGCAGACTGTAAGAGCAATTTTATAAAAGTAAGCTTGAACTTTCGATTATGTCAAATAGAATTTCCAATGCTGGAACTCTCAAAGGATCTACAAAACGAAAGTATGTTTCGATGTCCATCAAACAAAAAGTGGAATCGCTACAACAAATGGAGAAAGGCATATCCTTTGTTTATCTAACCATTCCGAAATCTGTTTATCAATTTCACACTGCTCTGGGCAAGGGGGGGGGGACCTCGAATGAACTGGAAGTTGATCTGTCAGCACTATTGTTATCTTCAGGGCAGATGTTTTTAAGGGCAGGTGTTTTTATTTTATTCCGCTTATAATTCCTTACTAAATGTAGTATTTCATCTCGATGTACTCTGTCTTTGATATGATTTAAATCAACTTCCTCGTCATTATAAATGTCACGAATACAAATCAAATACAGTCAAAAGTCGTTAATCCGGACTCGTCGGGACTTCGGCAATTCCGGATTATCGATTTTTCCGGATTATAGATCATCAGTTTAAATCGCGTAAGATGGCGCAATTCCGGATTATCGATTTTTCCGGATTATAGATCATCAGTTTAAATCGCGTAAGATGGCATGCAGAAATTCTAAAATTAAAAATATGAAACCGTAATTTATGAGATAAAGAACAATTATGATCAAAAGGGTATCAAAATTTACAAAAAAAAAAAAAAAAAGCTTAATATTTATTTGTTTACTTTATTAAACATTTCTTTCAATGTAAGTTGTTTAAGTTGCTTCATTTTATGTGATAATACTTTCTCTTTAATTCTATAAACAGACATACTTTTTTGTTCAGTAACAAAGTTCCGATGTTCAAGTCCCGTTAATTGCTGTGCCGAGAATACCGACTAACTTGTCAATCGAAATTTTTTCGTTTTCACTAACCTCTCTGTCACATTCTTCATGTCTTTATCCATTTTTTGCAGCAATTTCACTTTTTGTTTGATGGACATTGAAACATACTTTTGTTTTGTACGATCCTTAAGGAGCTCCAGATTCGGAAATTCTATTTGACATAATCGAAAGTTCAAGTTTACATTTATAGTATTGCTCTTACAGTCTGCAAAAAATAATAAGCCGGATCCAACTCAAAAATTAAGAAACAACGCAATCACCAACATTAACTGAAATAGATAATTAGATAATTTTAGCTTACACCGTCCGTTATACATAAAATGCGCAGTCGTAAGAGGTCTTACGTGCACGCGTAAACGCCTATGCGCATGTGTCAATGCGGCGCATGCGCAGAAAGTTTTTAGCTCTGAGGTCCGGATTATAGATCATTCCGGATTATGGATGTCCGAATTAACGACTTTTGACTGTAGTTTTCTGGTTGCAATTTTCTAATTCCGGCTATGCGTAATGTATGCTTTACGCATGCGCGTGTTGAAAGAAATGTTTAATAAAGTAAACAAATAAATATTAAGCTTCTTTTTTTGTAAATTTTGATACCCTTTAGATCATAATTGCTCATTATTTTATAAATTACGGTTTCATATTTTTAATTTTATAATTTCTGCATGCCATCTTACCAGATTTAAACTGATGATCTATAATCCGGAATCACCGAAGTCCTGATTAAAGACTTTTGACTGTATATACCGACTCTCAAAGGGTTAAAAAACATCAGAGAATTGCACAAACTTGGCAATGTGCCCTCCCTTGGCTTTGTCCATATATACAACGGTATAATTTCACTTAAAAAGTTAAAAGAGCACCCAATTCTAGGGAAAAGGTTATTTACGGAACATCCAACTACTCAGATTACCATAAATGAAACAACAACTTGGCAGTAAATGAAATAATTTCTCGATAATACAAGAGGTACCCTTCAGTCTACTCTAACGAGAAATCCATTTATTACCATCAAAGAGGGGGGAAAAATCTTAAAATATGGTGCAAAGATAAAGTAAGTTTTTTGAAACTAAAAAAACTAAAGTAAGTTTTAGTATAGTAAAGTTTAGTAAGTTTTCAAAACTAAAGTAAGTTTTTCGAAGGAATTTATGATTACTGCTGGTTTTCCATACAATGGCAAATTAAAAAATAAAGAGAGTGCCAAGAAATGCTAAGATAAATTCCATATAATACCAGGATCATACTTTATACCCAATTATCAAATATGAAATACTGGCTCTAGTGTAGAATTGAGTGCCCCTTCGATTAGCGATAAAATTTAAAAAAAATTTTGGCAATAAAACCTCATTTCTAGTTGCCATGATAGTTTTAACCCTGTTTTAGCTTCCCAATTTTTTTTTTTTAATGAAAATTATATGTACATGGACAAATTTAAGGCAGTGTGCAATGCTTAGTTTGTGCAATTCTGGGATGTTTTTTAATCGATGTGTACATGGACACAGAGTTTGTGCAATTCTTTGACTTTTTATCTTGGTTTTGTGTAGCGGCCATCTTGAAATTGTCCCTTTGTGGCGCCGATCTTGGCGTCAAAAAAGAATCTCCAACAAAACAAGTGGCACCCAATTGTAAACTTTTACCGAACAACCTCCTATTTACTCACAGTGCCATCAATCAATAGAAATGCACCAAAACAAAGCAAGCAGCCATATGTCAAAATTCATTGTTAATTTCCCAGAAAAAATAGAACTGGTCTCGAGGTCATAACCTTCACTAATATCCGTACTAAATCACTCGATAACTACATCATGGATTTTTGGACTTTTAAAAACAGGATTGTCCAAATGTTGACCTATAAACACTTCTTGGACTTTGGAAAGCTGTTCAAGAGCAATGGTATAAAATACCCCTTTCAATACTACAAAAAGACTTTTTGTCTTGGAAATTGCAATGTAGAAAGATAGTGAAGAATAAGAGTTATCAAATATGCAAAGAAATTTTATGTAAAATATTTCTATAAATACAATGAAAATTGTTTAAAAATGTGCTAAGAGGTTCTGTAGAATTCATATATCATGTACCTTTAAGAGGTTTTCGGATTGATTTTTACAAGGAAATGAAAAAATAAATAAATAAATAAACTGTAGATAGAAACAAGAAAATACTTACAATTCAATCATTTAAAATTTGACTGTATACATTAATAAATAGCATAACTTCTAATTGAGTATTTAAAAGCTGCTTTGATACAAAACTAAAATATGAAGGTTATTTTAAAATAGAAATTTAATTAAATAGCATTCGACTCCTATAATATCCATTTAACCATTTTTTTTTAGAAGAAATTTTACCTCTCTCAATTTTACAGCACTATTTTCTTTGTGTCTTTGAGAAAACATGTTGTCTATAATCATCTTTTGTACCTAAATTTCGTAAAACACAAGTAGCAGCCTAGCCAGTATAGTAGATAGGGATGCTGATAGGTCTGGCTTAATGGATGCTTGTAAATGTACACTGCGAAAAAAAAAAAAAAAAAAAAGGGACAGTTCCATATCTCCCGCTCTACTGAACCGATTGACGAAACTCAACTTGCGTTTTTTATGTCTTGAAAGTTCTACTTAGGATATGTATTAGATTTATATATAGCATTGCTCTAATATAGGTGTTTTGACACTAAATTGGCCTTTTTCTGAAATGACATGCCAATTTTTCTCCATATTTCGTTTCTAACACAAATTACGCCAAACTGCCAAGTTTTGTAAAAATCGCACGAGTAGTTTTTAAAAAATTAGCTCAATGTTAATTGAGTTTGGTATATATTTATTAATATCTCTTTTTTTACTAAACTTATTTGATTCTTCCCTTCACATTTCGAAATTTAGGTTCATTCCAAATAACATTTGCCCATTAATTGATTTATTTTTAAAATTTGTATTTTAAAATAATTTATATAAATTTTTCAAAAAACATTTTGAATTATAATCTATAAAATGTTTACTATCATCTTAAAGTAGATGTATTTCTAAGCATACCTGCAAAAAATTACAATCTTTGGAATATGATAACAGGTAGTTTGGCGACATTTTGGTAAGGCGATAAAGGTTACTAGCTAGGACTTTAGCAGTGTATATGGATAAAGACCAGAGTGTGCGCAATGCCATTTTTGTGCAATTCTGGGATTTTTTTTTAAGTGAAAATAGGTCGACGTGTACATGGATACCGTATATGTGCAATTCTTAAAAACACAGCAAGCAGTGAGCGATTCTGCACTTTCTCCCAATTTCGCACCTAATCTTCGTCATGATTAAGCACTTTTGTTCCATAAAAGTTCTAGCATAAGCGTAATTCGGCTAGCAGATTGTTGTAAAAAAATTTTGAGTTAAAAAAAAACCATGCCTTTACTTCGTGAAAACAAAATGACGTCCAAACAAAAACTAGCAGGTTGCTGTAGCAGGGTTGGTCTTGTTAGAACAATGCTTATATATAAATCTAATATACATCTTAAGTCTTTCTTTCGATACGTGAAAAATGCAATTTGAATTTCGTCGACAGGCCCAGTAGAAGGGGAGATACAGGTCTTTTTTTTTTTTTTTTTTCCCCGCAGTGTACAGTGTTTGTGCAGCAGGCAAGCACTCAATATACACTGTGAGCCAAGAGTCCTCTTGAAGGGAGCGAATCCCTTGGACTCTTCTCCCTTAAAATTTGGGTGGAATTGGACAGTTATGCAGGACTATACTTATATGACCAATGATGATTTTCTGGTGTCCTGCCTACTTCTATGAGCAGCTGCAAAATATGAATCTTAAAATTTCTGGCCTAATAATTTTAACTTCTTATTTTGAAACAACATACTTCATAAAACAATGAAAAATTCCAGTTTAATTACTATTCACAAAAAAGCATGTGCTATTTTTCTCATCATAATATAACTAAATATCATCTGCAGGATACTTGATTGGAAAGATAACAGTCGGAATTAGCAGATCTATGATTGATTACGCTTCAAAACCTACAAGACCATCAACACTGCACGTGATACATCACATCCCGAGCATTTCACCAATTATCAGATAGATAAGTTGGTTCCGTTTTATACCATTTCCTTTGCCCCTTTTAAGTATTTTCCATAGCTTGTAGTTCTTGATGGCCTTCTGCAGAAAGTATGAAGAATTTGTAGTAGTTGGCAAGAATATCACCACCGTGTGAAATCAAAAAATTGTAGTGACAAATGGCACACCTTGCACTATTACATTTCCTTGACCAAATACTAAAAAGAAAGTTATCTGTGTACGATTTATGCAAAGTACATGAGTATTTTACATTTTTTTACACACATAATTAAAACAAAAGACTGCAGTTTGTTAAACTGTTTCTGGGAAGCATGTGAAACGCACACTGCTTACTGGCGAGACAAACAAAATAAACAGCCTCATCTTCCTTTGTGCTCACTAGCTTATATATGCCACACAGTGGCACTTGATTCTCATTGGAGAACTACAACACAATGCTTTCGGACTCAAGCACAAAAAGCAGAAATGTGCCATATCGAACTAATGAAATGAGTTTGGTTTTCTTTTATATATATATCTAGGGAAAATAACAAGCACTTTCAGAGGTCAAAAATCACTTTTTTAGTGCAAATAATGAAGTATTAAGCCAAGCTACATAAGAATTGTGAAAAATTTTACAAATGAGAGAAAGGAGGAAGCAATATGTTGCAATTCCGGGTGGCAGGAGTATGGTTGGAAATCGGGAGAGCTTGCAACACTGATGTAGTATAAAAGTACCTATAAATTGAACATTATGCCAAGTGCGAGATCTGGAACAATCAAGATTTCCGTCATTTCCAGAAATCTGTAGATTTCAGATCATTAATTTAAATCTAGTAACATGCAGAACTTGTAATTAATTATAATATATTATACTGAATTAATTGTTTATGAAATAATGAAGCACTTCAGCCTTTAAAGTACCCACAATTTACAGAAATTGCAGATTTCTGGTAATCGGGACAATTTTTTTTATCACTAGGCTGCAAATATTGCTGAGCTTCAGAAAATGATCCTCTTAACTTTCATTTACTAATATTTGAGTTTTCCACGTTCACTTGTTTGAGCAACAGATGACTTAGATGATCTTTAACTCTTGAAATGTCCAAGATCATGAACTTTTATTGATTACAAAATATTTACATTTATATATTTCTGCAGTGTGGCACATTTCAAAATTGTTATTCTGAATTTTGAAGACAGCAAATCTAAGGTTATCAGACACGGTTATTTTGAGAATAAAATATTGCTCAAATGAGACAGGGTTACTGAGGACAGTGGTATGTATGTATGAATTCGGGAGGGCGGGTATAATGTAACTTATGGTCTAACAATAAACAGAAAGAAACTCTAGAAAAAATTATAAATCGAAATAGTTGAAGACAGCTTTACGTAAACATAATAAAAATGAATAATTTCATTATGCAGATAGTAACAGAAAAATTTCTTTTCCTAAAAGCAGATTCTACAATCAGCAAATCAGCATATGCCCTGATGTACATACTTCACAATAAAATGAATGGTTATGTAGCAGTTTGATATTTTCATTTTAAGAATAATATATTCTTGTTGAGCAAGTTTATATGCTAAAGTGGTATTATACACTCATTATGAATGTTTCCCCATTTTTATATAGACCAATAATGTATGCAACTTATAACATTTTATGTAACTATAACAGACCTTTTAATAAAGCCCACTATTGCATAAAATTGATCATTCATCCCCCACAGAACAATTATCAACGTTTTTACCTTCTTATAGGAAGAAAAATGCAATAAAATTTATTACATTTTAGAAATGGAATGGATATTTTAGAGAAAGTACATATTTCTGAAACTTGGGTAATTTGTGGCCTTATGTGAATTTAAAACACAACCATAAATAGAAGAAACAAATTATATATGCAGATGAAATACTTTCAGATTCCAACATATTCCACAGATAATTTAAGTGTATAAAAAGCTAGTGTTAAACTAATAAAAGGCTAATGATTTGTGCAAGAACGGCTTTGGAAAGAACATTTAAAAAAAAAGATGCAACGTAAAACATTTTCTATTTATGTTACATATTATACAAAAAAAAAAAAAAAAAAACACTTGTATGCAAGTAATTAAATCTTTTTTTTCCAACTAAAGCGGATGCTTAAGAAGACATTCTCCAGTTTAAGCACTAGGCCAGTAAACGCATTTATATTAAGCATAAAAATGGAAATTAAATTAAATTCCCAACGAAGTAGCCATGATAAGTTAAGAAGAATGCCCAACTAACTAAAGTAAGTTATCCATATCCACAAACAGATAACAAGAGAATGCAAACGTTCCGGCATCATATTCGACCTCTAACTAAGCCTGACCGAAATTCAAATCGGACTAGCGTACAATAAATAAGGTATCATATAAATAAAAAAGAAACCACTGCATAAAACTGGCATTAACAGAAATACCTTATTCTCTTTCCGTTTCTGCACTAATTATATTTATACAGATTAAAGGTACCTCCCGTTACAAGATAAGTTAACTAAAGCATGTTAAGTTTCACACACATATTTAAGCAACGCAGTTTCTTCAAAAGAAACACATTAGCAGTATATGATTACCTTAGGAACTTTTTGAGAAAGCTGTTTTGTAGCAAATGACGATAACCTAACGAACATGTAAGCCATTGTTATTAATATTTAAGAAGTATATTCAGAGGACGAAGAGGTGAACACGACGTCGGTTCACTAGTAAGGTCCCCAAGTATTATACGGTTAACCGGTGATGAGAACATTTTATTCTCAAACTAATAGCTTGTAATCATTAATTATTTTGCTAAAATGTCACTTAATAATCTGATTACTATATTAGCTTAAATTTTATGTCAATACATTGAATATTTTGTTACTTTTGATTTTTACAAATATTATTTATTAATGAATTAACATGAACTGTAAAACATCATAATTTAAAACTTCTCTAAGCATTAATACTGAAACAAATGTATATGTGCACATAAAATACGCAGGTACAAAAAAAAATTACATAATATGTAAAATTTGTTTATGCTATAAAGTAAGCTACTTCCTTTTTTATTTCTACTGAAAGAACTAACTTTACTGAATCTGGCTACATGCCATTCAATGCATCAGTAATCGCAAGAGGGAAAGCGAGTGTGAGTATTAATTTAACTCGAAATCATCGGTTTTTTAATTGAAAAATACTTTTTTTTAAATAATAAGGTATATGCTGTAAAAGTGATTTATTTCTAGTAGCAGAATATTTTCATTTACTTGTTTACATTAATAAAGAAAATTGAGCTTTCTTAATTCACACACGAACACGTATCTGTGATGGAAGAATGTTGTGTTTGCGTTATTCGTGTTAAACCTAACGAGTTCAAGCGTTTTATATCTGGTTTAAATTGTATTTTGTGAATCATTTTATGAAAAAAGCATGCTTCTTTTTTTTCAATAAATCTTTTTTTTTTTTTTTTTTTTTTTTTTTTTTTATGTAGCATGGCAGATACTGAGAAAAAAGATACCGCCGACACTAAAAAAGTTAAAAAGCCCCATTCTCCTAGAAACTATAAATTACCTGGCGGAGTATGGCGTTATTCAAGATCATCCATGTATTCTCGACGAAGACTTGCAAAAGTAAAGAAAGATACCACGCCGAAACCAAAACCTAAACGCAAAACAAGATATATCATAAAACCAATTGGGGGAGAAAAGAATGGAGGAAAGCGTAGAGTAAAATTGAGGAAAGAAGTAAGTATAACCTTAATAATCTACATTTTAAAAACATGTTTACAAGGTAAATTATTATTCATGCATACAAAAAATTCTTGTTTTTACAACATTTTAAGCTTTGAGACTTCTATGGCTTGTTTGTAAAGAAATAATAAATATTGTATAAAAAACTAAAAAATTATGATTACAAGTTAAGCTTAACAAAAAATTTTAGATTCATGCATTAAGTTATTCACATTCCTCAATTTTTTTTAAAGCTTCTCGTATTCGTTTTCTGTTGCAATATAAGTTCTATGAGTTCTTCGTAATTAGTCTCACTTAGCTGCTTACTAAGGCACTAGAGACTTTTTCTAATGTATCTCAGTGGTTCCAAAATTTTTCCGAGCCGCAGCACCTTTTTTCAATCAAAAGTTTTTCTTAAGTATGCCAAATACTGTTGGGTTAAGAGAACGAGGTAAAATCCTAGTATACGGTGTATCCTTGGCGCATTTTTGAAAATTATCGCCAACACCAGAGTGACCCGTTTACTTTTCATCATAAAGTCACCAAATCCCTTGTGCATCAGATACTAGGATTAAACCGAGAACGGATGTGAGGTGACCAATAGACATTCCCCTTTTTGGCATTGTTGGTGAACCTGCAATCTCCACGTCACCCCACTCCCCATGAGAAAAGCATCCACTGACAGGGAGAAGAAAGCAATTGTTATGGCATCTATCTGCTTTATCTTTGAGAACCTCACAAGGCTAGAAAACGACTAAAATTATCTTTCTAAGTTTTTGTCAAATTGCAGGAGCATTTTCCTAATTAATCTGATAATGAAATAGTTACTTTTGCTGGTGACTTGACTAGTTTTCTGCGACGAGCATGAATCGCATGGAATCCAACTTGAAAGGAAAAAAAAAACAACCTCTAAAAATTGGTACACTCAAACCTGCATCAGACTGCATGAAGAGGTAACTTTGGCAACTGTACGAAGAGAAGTTCACAATTCTCTTTTCTGAATGAAATGCGAACCGGTCGTTCTAGCCATTGTGTGTGTTCTCGGGTTAGATAGTGAGATATAGAGCAATCAAGAAAGCACAGCATTGCTATCTTGTGTTTACAAGAATATTCTGTGCTGGTGACTTAACTGTTATATAAAATCAAGTAAAAACAAAACACGTAAAAATTAGATAGTTTTAGCTTCTCACTTGTATTTTGGGACAAATATTTTGATTCAATTCATTATGAAGATTTTGCAATATTTTGTAGCACTTCTGTGAAGAAGTCGCAGCCCATAGTTTCGGAACCACTGCAGTATGTTAATTAGGGGTACATGTAACTAGGAGAGCTATATGTAGATTTTGCAGTATTTTGTAGCACTTCTGTGAAGAAGTCACAGCGCATAGTTTTGGAGCCTCTGCAGGGGCATGTAACTGGTTAATTAAGGTTGCATGTAACTGGTAACTGCTTAATTAGGGTTGTATGTAACTGTGAGAGCTGTATGTAAACTTTCAATGTTAAAAATTATTCTGGCAAATTAAATGTTTTGGAAGAAATGAAGCATAATTAAGGAGCTAAAATTTTGAATATCTTTGAAAAGTGAGATGTAGTCTTCCAAGACAATATGTGACAGATACTGTTATCAAAAGGTAAATTGAACCACAGTAGACTCAATTCCTTGAAGTAATATTGAGGACAAGATTCATGGTTCATCTAGTAGCAGTTAAAAAAAATATATCAACATAGTGCTTAATCCTTTCATTTAATAATGTGTGCATCATACAGAAAAAAATCAAAGCAAGGTACAGCTTGAGTATAAGACCCCATTGGCGATTTTTGGCTTGCGCACTTTTAAGACGGTTGTTTTTCTGGTAACCCAGTAAATTCTAGAATGCTCCACTTCGGCAACCCTGTCGCATTCCCGCATGTTTTAAACTGGAAAGTATCATTTTCTTCGAAGGAGCAAAATATTGATGTATTCAACAAATTTCTAGAAATTGTAAGGGGCATAAATTGGGCAGAGTATAGGATTTCTTTGTAAATTTACCATGATCTTGTAAACTATACTAAATTTTCAGCATTTCTTTTATTTTTAATTTAAGCATGTATTCTGAATTCCGGTTTCTCCATGTGCTTGTGTATTTTCAAACTTTTCTTTACTTTTAATTTAAACATGCATTCTTAACTCCTATTTTCATATTTTTAATTTAAACATGTATCCTGAGCTCCTATTTTCAATTTTACAGTAATTTGTATTTTCAGTATGACTGCCAAAAATATGCCTTTTTATTATAAAATATATATTTTCAGTTTCACTGTTTAAATATATATTCTAAATTTGTATTTAAAAATTTTCTTGTTAAAATGTGCATTCTAACATCTATTTTCAATTTTAACTGATTTTACAAGGCTAAACTTGTATTTTCAATATTACTGCTTAAAATATGCCTTTACTTATGCACCTTCAAATTTGCTGTTTAAACATATATTCTAAAATTTGGGGATACTCAGATAACCAGCACTTGGCGAACTTCCTGAAATCGCGTTCGCCAACTTGGGCGATACGTGCCATAAAGTGGAAGGATAGTTTAGGTTGCTAGTTTAGATCTTCACTACACTAGGGAGAAAGGGAAAAGCGAAGGGATATTTTCTTTCTATATGTAAATACTTTGCTTTGGCTGTCATGTGACTTTGCAGATAAATCGTCGTGCTGATCACGTAACTTTGTCAGTAGACGTGGTGCGTACCCTCATATGCTGTTTGTTGTTCCGTATGATCATTCGCTATTTAATTATTTTATTAGACCAAAATATTATTTATTAGACTATTAAAGTCTATTAGACGTCTAAATACTATTAAAACCATAATTATTTAATTACCGGAGACGGGCTTCAAGTTGCCATAAACCATACTCTATTTTCGCTATGCAAAAAACATTTTAGAAAATAAAAATTACTATTAAAATTATTAATGATTTAAAAATTAAATAACTAAGTATTACCAAATTAATTCATAATTCTTTAAATAATATTAATACTGTGCTCCCAGTTGCCGTTTAATTACCTTAAATTATTTTCTAAATAACTTATAAATTAAGTACCCTTATTATTAGTACAACAAAGTACGGTCTTTTTCTAACTTATCGTTCGCATGGGCACATTTTTAAAATTATTTAGTTAATATTTAAGTATATGGGTGTTATTTATCTAGTCGTAACAAACAGGAATTAATTTTTAAAATAAATTAATTGTACTCCTAACACGAATTATTTAGAATGAGAAAAGCACTCACGGGTTATTTGCTTAAGATGATGGAAATCTGTTAGTCGAACTCCAAGATGAACTACCAGTGTGCAACATTTTTACTGCTATCTCGCTGACAAACACTCTGTATCATACAAGCAATTTTTTAATCCCTCCTAATCAAGTTTATATTGAAATAAAATGCTTATAAGACTTTGAAATGCTAATAAGTTGTAAAATATTAAAGAAACAATATTCTGCTACTTTTCTAACTCAAGTATATTTCACTGATTTCTTTACATAAAGGATTTTGTGGAGTTCGGTGTATCAGTAAAAAATTTAAACTATTATACAAAGCTTGAGCAAAATTCTTTCACAGATAAACAAATAAAACTTAATTAAATTTATATCATCAAATCTTTGAATAAGATTTATCTTCATAGATTTTTCTGGCGTGTTGTTACTCATGTTAGTTTTTAATGGCAATGAATATAAATATTGAAATTTTTGCATCACCATATTTGCAACAAATACATAAGCGAAATATATTCCTGAAAAATATTGTTAGAAATCTTGTTTCCCTGCAGTTATGCAATTCAGGATTACATTTCTTTGTTTACCTACACGAAAACTATTTTCGTATTTTAAGACGAAAGGGAAAAATTCTGCTTCCGTGCTAATAAATTCAAAAGAAGCTGGTTTTTGAAAACCTGTAAAAAAACGGGAATTTCTTTCTTTCCTTTTTTTTTTTTTTTTTTTTTTTTTAAAGAGACAGATGTCTTAAGACAAGTCAAGTTTATTTCAATGAACGGTTACGGTTAAGTTGCACTGTACTATTTGCTTTGTGGAATCCAATTTATTGCCGATTTAGTTATGAAACTCAAATACCTACCTTTTCATTCAATTGATTTATAAACAACATTAAAGAAACACATATTAAAAGAAAGGAACACTTTTATTGCACAGTGCACAGTCATCTATCAAATTTAATTTTTGCAAAAACTTATTATCGAAAAAATATCTGTTACTTATTAATGCGAAATTATGTTAGCAAATAAAAATATATAATAAATTTATATACATCTTTAGTGTTTATGTTAGATTTTGATCAAACAGATTTTTCTACGAAATATCGA
This sequence comes from Stegodyphus dumicola, assembly GCF_044657685.1. NCBI lineage: Eukaryota > Metazoa > Arthropoda > Arachnida > Araneae > Eresidae > Stegodyphus > Stegodyphus dumicola. Next base: position 220,042,262 of record NC_140773.1, on the reverse strand, counting down.
TTATTAACTGGGAATCAATTTTTCGCGAAATGAAGTAGTCGCAAAACCCCATGAACTTTGAACCTACATTATTTTGGTTCGGTGCTCTGTGTGTAACACTTCAAAAGGAATCACCTGCAAAAGCGCATATTTGAATTACTATTTTTTATTTATATTAAAATTTTTATTTCTGTAACTTAGACATATTTGTAATTTCTTCAATTTAAGAAGTTATTAATATTTATTTCTGCATTTTCTTCTGTCTACTACTAAACCTTTATTCCTGTACGCTACCAGTGTTTTAGTTTGATGTAAGTTTTAGTTTGATAATATGATTTTTAGCTTAAATCTAACATAATTTTTTATTTAAAAATAATACACATAGACTCCAACTACTACGGATTCTCCGTAGTTTCTATGGAAATTCATGAAAAACTACGAGCTACGAAAAGTATGGAAAAAACTACGGATTTTACAGAAACAAGAGCAGGAGAACCAGTATGCAAAACGGAACCAACTAATTCATCCGATGATTGGCTGAATACTCGTGTTATCATATATCACGTGTTGAGTGCGTTCCTAGTTTTGAAGAATTAGCCAATCGTAGATCAGTAACTCCAACCGTTAACGACTTATCAATAGTTCCACCCAATTGTCTGTCTCCCAGGTTCCTCGCTGATGCGTGTTTAGGCTGCATTTGGCTGCATTGTGTAGTTTACGGCGAGAGCTTAGCGTGTGTCTTGTGAACTGTGAATCAGGTGAAAGATTTTTAATCATAATGCTGCCTCGAACGAAGAAGCCAAAATTATCAAAGCAGAAGTTTAAAGATTCATATTCTTCAGAATTTCCATGCATTAAAGCGTCCGAAATTTCTGTGAATCACGCACACTGCAGTGTATGCAACAAAGACTTCTCAGTTGCTCATGGCGGAAAAGATGACTGTAAACGGCATGTGTTTTCTCAAAAGCATATAGAACTTTGCACCGTAAAATCTAAAGAAATAACAAATTTCTTAATAAAAGATGATGAAACAGATCCTATAAAAGCCGAATGCTATTTTGTTCGTTTTTTAATTGAACATAATCTATTCTGCCATAGCAAAAAAATTTAGCTGCGGTCATACCAAAACTGCTGCTATTGTGAAAACGCTTGCAGAAAATACTGTTGCTGATATTATAAAATCAGTGTGCAGTACATCATTTTCTCTAAGTACTGATGGAAGTAATGATAACAATGATAACAAACTGTACCCATTGGTTATAACATACTACAGTAAAGAAAAGGGAGTGATAATTACTTCATTGATTTCTATTTTAGAATGCACGAATAATACAGGAGAAGGTATTTTTAATTGTATAAATGAAAACTTTAAAAACAAAGGTTTAGAATGGAAAAATTGCTTATCATTTTCTTCAGATAATGCTAGTAATATGATTGGAAAGTTTAAAGGTGTAGGTAACATCATTTATCAAAATGCATCAACCAAGTATAATCACCCAAGGTTGTCCGTGCCACCTCTTGTATATAGCTGCAAAAAAAGCTACTGAAAAATTAATTGGCTCAGAAATTGAAATGTTGATAATAGATATATATTTTTACTTGGAGAAAAGTTCGAAACGGAAGCATAGCTTCAAAGTTGCTCAACAAATTTTGGGACAGAATGCAAAATCTCATAAAATTTTGAAATATTGCAGTACGAGATGGTTGTCTCTTTTAGAATCTATAACAAGGATTTTGGAACAGTGGGATGCTGTGATAAATTTTTTTGGAGATAAACCAGATAACAGTGAGAATGAAGGAAAGAGATTGCAAAACATTAAAAAAATTTTACAGTCACCGACCACCAAATTGTACTTCTTATTTTTGAAAAATACTTTGCCTTTGTTTATAACAGTAAATATTAATTTGCAACAACAAGCTCCTTATATACATAAATTGAGAAGAGAACTTTTTGAACTTTTAATGAATTTATTTGTTAGATTCGTAAAACCATCAGTAATTTCTAAAGAAAATGAAGATGTTACTCTAATGTCTATTCCATTTCAGAAGTATAGTAAACAAAAAGAAAATGAAAATTTAGTGATTGGTGCGGAAACAAGACTATATTTAAAAAATGCCAAGTTGAATGAAAGTGAAGTGAAATCATTTTTCAATTCTGTGCGAGCTTTTTTTGTAACTGCATGTTCATATATAATTGATAAATTTCCACTGAGTGATCCATTTCTAAAACATGCTGAAGTTGCTGACATCAACTTGAGAACTGAAGTCTCATTTTCATCTGTTCTTTACTTGATGAATACTTTTCCATCCATTATTGATGAAAAATGTCTTAATCAAGTAGAAATTGAATTTTCCATGTATCAAGTAGATGATTTGAAAGAAATTGTAGATTTGCGTATTGATATAGCATGGGGAGAAATTGCCAAATTAAAAAATATGAATGGGTGTATTAAATACAAAGTATTGCCTTCTGTAATGCTTGCTGTCTTAATAATAAATACCTCATTCAAATGCAGCTTGCGAAAGAATTTTTTCTATTGTTAAAAAAAATCAGACGGAATTTCGACCAAATTTAGGTCTTAAAAACTCTTGAAGCAGTTTTGATTAAAAAAATAAATATGCAGGCAAATGAAGAACTGTGTTATAAAAAAACATTCTCAAAATCAGAACTTAAGCTTGCTACATATAAATCTTTGCATTCATAAATTATGCGCATTTTGTTTAATACTTATATGTATCATTCTTGGTTATTTAAATTTTATTTCCCTGTAGAAATCATATCCAGAATAAAGATATGATTTATAGCTTCTGATTTTTTCTATGATTAGTAGTGATTTGAAGTACTTTTTATTAGTGAATGCTTGAGGAGTTAAAAGAAAATTTCTAATTAAATGTGCATATAATTTACAAGGTATATTTTTAATTATTCAGTTTTATATGTATATAGATTTTAAATGTAATAAAATTGATTACAATTAATTATTAATTTAAAATTAATGAATGGTTAATTACAACATACGCTATGCGCACATTTTCAAAGTTGTAAAAATGTCGTTCGCGCGTTGACTACTGACAAGGTTTGCTGAAGGTTGGAGTCTATGAATACATTTAATTTAATATTTAACTGATTTATCTAATTTATTTTATTTGTAATATAACGTGAATGGATAATTTTGCATAAATTATTTATTCTATATAAAATGCTGACATAAGGTTATTTTAATATAAAGAGCAAAAATAAATCTATAACGATCGGTTTAGTTCATCAACATAAAATGTAATGTGTGAAATGAAAGTTTTATTTTTTTTTTTAAATAGTAAATTCATGTATATTTGATCTTTTAAAATTTTTAACGTTACTTGCGTGATAAATATTCCATTTGCATGATCTTTACTGCATTTATATGAAGACCATATTTTTAAACATATTTAACTATTATTGTGGATAATTGTAGAAATTAATGGTCAGAATTTAAAAGAGAAGTATAAACGGTAATAATGTCGGAGTTATATATATCATAATCTAAATACTAAGGTGAAAAAAGTATGAAGATTAACTTAACCACATCAATAACAAAATTACTTCTATGTGCATTGTTTACCTTTTTTAACGCAAATGCGTTACTGTATTTAGCCTCAGGCGATTTTCGCCTAGCACGGGTTTCTCCCCTATGTCGGGCTCAAGAGGGAAATTTTGTAAAGCGTCTTTTCACGTCATTTCCCTCTTGGCGTCAAAAAAATCCTTCCGAGGATTCAAGATGGCGGAAAAAATTGCGCCAAGTGCCGGTTATCTGAGTCTTCCCCATTTCTGGTCACCAAGCCAAAAAATCGCCAATGGGGTCCTGTACTCAAGCTGTTCCCAAAGCAACATTTTGTTTTTCAGTTTAATATAGTTAATATAATTTTAATTTTTAAGATAGTTTATCAAAGCAGGTAAATAAAATGTTTTGCCAGTTGAGGGTTTGTAGCTGATACAGTAGCGCTTGGCGAATCCTTTTTTTAACACCAAGATTGGCACCAATTTCAAGGTGGTGCCGATCTTTCCACCCTCCCTACGAAAAATCAAAACAAGAAATCCAAACACTTACAAAAACTCAGTGTCCATGTACACATCAGCCTATTTTAAAAAATCAGACAATTGTACAAAATAGGCATTGTTCACTAATTTAACTATATCCATGTGTACATTGACCTATTTTAACTTAAAAAATATCAGAGAATTGCACAAACTAAGCATTGTGCACTAATTTAGCTTTCTCCGTGTACACATCGATCTATTTTCACTTAAGGAAGTCAAAACTATTGTGTAAACCAGAAAGAATTTGCTTTTGTCTTATCACACAGACATGAACAAATAACCAGAAATACATATTTCCCAACATAAAGACATTAAACAAAAAAATCTTTTGACAAAAATTAACATGCAGACTTCATTAAATAAATAGTCAATTCTTTAACATACCTTTTACATAACATACATACATTAACACCTCCCACCAGCATCTCGTCCATGTAAGCAATTCAATTAAATATCTGGTTATTTCAGCTCATCCGCTGTTAATAGCGGATAACTACCTATAATAGCATCTTTTACTACAATAGATAATAAAATGTAAATTTTACGCGACTTTCTTGCCAAAAAATACATTTTCATTAACAAGTATTAATACCAAGCTGCTTTTATCAAGCCAGAACTTTTAGCATTTTAACAGTCTTTCAACAAAGAAAACGAACCACTGATTCTTTACATTAACATTACATTCTTAGAATACGCTGTATCTTTGTACTTTCGCCAAATAAAACTAAGCTAACTGAACTGAGGCAAATTGACATTACATAGTAACTTCATATTTTGATTTTTGATGTACTAAAGTGACTCATTAGCATATTTAAAATTGAACTGAATAGATAATATGAGAGTGTAGAGAAAACTGAATAATTAATTAATTTGAAAACAAAAATGCAACTAAAAGCTACGTAATAATTGGTGTTGACCAGAAATTAGTTGAATTGTTGATGGAAACAAACTAATATCCGATAAATTAACAATAGTTAAAAGAAGCAAGTGTTTCGGCTTTGCATGACCAGCTGCGGCGGTACAAATGCTGAAAGCGTAGTGAGGTGTGCTACCTAAAGTTCCAAATCAGCAGCAGTAGCAGATTTACTTGCCTCAAGGGTCACAACAGCCATATTCACATGATAATGTGATGCAAGCCTAGTAATTTTATCAGCAACCATAGCCAATTTACTCAAATCTTCTTCACCAAGAGCAGCCGATATAGACTGAACTGTTAGGAAGCCTTGCAAGCCACGAAGACCTTACAAGAAAGCCATAAATACATTTTTTCGCCCTGCTTCTTCTTGTACCACACATAATTGGCTGAATAATAGTGCAAGCTGTCCTTTGTTTTTCTCCAGGCTACACCACGTGTAATTTCACTCCATGTACCTTCTGTTTTATGTGCCCCTTTCAGCAGTCAGAAATTATAATCGTATTCGGAATAATTACTCATTTATAACAGGCTAACTTTCAGATGACCTTTCAGGCACCACCAAACATTACAGTGCTGTGCAACCAGACACGGCAAATGAAAATCTCTGGTCCATACAAAAGGGTTAATATTACAAAAAATAGCCATAATCTCAACTTATCACAACCCATTTGGCAATATTCACACAATTTTCTCCAATGCTAGTTTCGCTAACATTATCAACATTAGGATTACCAAAAAACCTATTTCATGCAGCGGGCTTCCAGATTTCATGAAAAACCAAAGCCACTTGGTGATTTTTTTCAGTCAGAAAACAAGTGAAACCATACAGTCGATATCAACCTAGCTGATATTCTGGGATGTAAGTAGCATGCATTTTGGCTGTAATCAGATTTAGTGACTGTGCTCTATGACTTAATATGCGTGTAAAATCTTAATTGTTTAGTATATTTAAGAAAGATTTGATGAATAAAAATTTATATTTTAAATTTAAAAAAAAAAAAAAAGAAATCGAGTGAGTTACATGTACGGATTTTGTTTTTATACTAAAAGGATTGTACGAGTAAAGCATAAAACTGGAGATGCTTATTGTTCATCCTATACATTATAAAGTCATCAGTAATGTTTTGTATTAATAAAACTGAGTTGCATAGTAAGGTACAATCAGTAATCATTGTAAAGAAATGTGTATTGGTAATTTGTTGGTATTTTCCTTTTCACAGATTTTTTTTTCCCTTATATTTTTACAGAGGAAATTTTATCCTACAGAAGATAAACCTAGATTGAAGAAGACTCGCAAAATGGTTCCATTTAAGAAGCATAAGCGTTATTTGCGTAAAAGTATAACTCCTGGAACTGTGCTAATCTTACTTGCTGGCAGACATCGTGGTAAGGTAAGAAAACATTTTTTTAAACGCGAATCATTAATTGCAAAATTCAGATATATTTCATGTGTGTTCCAACTCTTCTCTTTATTGAAATTTTGTGTCTTAATATAGCAAAAGCAGCGTATTAAAATTTAATGCATTTTTTCCATGTGCTTGGGCAGGATTCATCTATCGAAACAACCCTACGAGTAGCAAGGCTAGATCTGCTTATGAAAACTGCATTTAAACAGCTTTTATTGGCCCAATTTGTATAATTGTTAGTCTCTTTTTATAAATTTTCATTCATTGAGATAATATTTAGGTCATTAAAGAAGGTAAAGTATTTTAAATAGTAAGGTAGCATCTACATCAAATGGGTAGATAAAGGTGGTCCTGCCACTTAGGGAATTAAAGATTATGATGTGCTGATTTTGGCCTTTTGCAGATGAGAGGTATGCAGTATCAATTGCAGCTGATTAATTGCTATTTTTTAAGATCATAATAGGCTGTAATTTTAAAAAATGCATGTCTGCTAAAATTTTTTATACTTTTTCAAAATTCTATGTTGTAAAATGATTTTCACTTTTTCGTTGCTATTAATTCGTTTCCTTTCATTTAGAGAGTAGTTTTCTTGAAGCAGTTAGATACTGGATTGCTCCTTGTTACTGGTAAGATATTTTTTTAATATGTATTTTTCTAAAAGCTTTAAAAATATTCAAAATTATTTTCATATATGTGAAAGAAAGTTAATGAAAACATTGAGAAGAAAGATTATGTACTATGTGAGGAATGTTGAAATTTCTTGAAAAAGGTCTCTCTTTTAACAGTAGTGTTTTTTTATTACTTTAATGCTTTAATGTGTATTTTTATCTACTTCTGGTAAATAGCCAGTCACTGAAAATTGCAGAATGTTTTTGACCTTTTAGCTGGTAAGCAGCCTCATCATGTTAAATTTTCCCAGGTTGGGGGGGGATAATACACTAAGATAATCTCCCATCTTTAGCTTAAAATCCAAGAACACTAAATAAATAAATACTATGACAGCTATTCCTTCATTTGTATCATGACTTGGTAGTTTACAAAGTAACGCATTAACAAAACGTAAAATGTCACCTTTGTGCCTGAGAATATATTTTGATTTTGCAAATCAGGTAAGGAAACCAATAACCTGATTCCTAATTTGTACAATCCCACAAGTAATTGAGTGGTTAAAGACAGCTGAATGCTCAGTGTGTTCCAGAATCCGACTATGAACAGGCTGACTGCTTGGTTGCTTTTCATCATGTGTAACGAGAAAGCAAGTCACTTTCCCTTTGAAAGTTCCTCCGTGAAGGCATTCATTCTCTTAGACTAGTAGCTGTCGTGGGGTTTGCCATGTTTAGGTAACTGGCTAACCTAATTTAAACATAATTGATTTCTTAAATAGGAAAAGCCAGAAAATGTATGGTTGTAATTATACAGTTAGGAGACATATGAGAAATATAACACCAATGATTGAATTGCCAGTGCTCTTTCTAAACTTAAATTATCATTTGTTAAACTGACTTAATTTGTACTTTTTGATGGAGTTGAGAGAAAGAATAGTCCATGTGTTAAAATCTTTTATTGATATAAAATTGGCAATTTATATGCAGAAAACAGGGTTGAAATGCTACCGGGAAAAGTCGGGGAATTCGAAAATTGACTAAAAAGTCGGAATTTAGATCTGAAAAAGTCAGGGAGTGTCGTACGGCGATCCCCCAAAAGGCGAGTTTTGCGCCAGTGTTAGAAGCGGGTGTCATTCGGGCAGCGTGTGTAGAGCCAATGTTCACAGCTCCAATCAGATGGTCTTTTAGAAAAGCAAAGCAAGTTTCCGGCAAGTTTGGTTTCCAGTAACCTCGAGAATCCTGAGACTTGCATGTGCAGGTTATTTTGAACTAAAGTAAATACCCTCCCGTTCTCGTATACAACAAAATTGGTTTAATCCTAACCATGGATGCTAAAATAGCTCCCATTTACTCTTCTAATGTAAGAATGTCTATGTGAAGAAAGAAGGGTTCCATAGACGTAATGTAAATCTGTTTGCTAGAATGCCTCTAAAAAGCGGAGGGAAAAACTCTCCAAGGGATATGGCGACGGAACCAGACGGCGAGAATTTCCCCCTCCGCATTTTCATACTTTTTTGCTAAAAATAGCTAATCTATTGATTAATTTACTCGTGCAAAAAATATTTTTGTTTCGTTTAAAGGGAATTTAAAACAATGTTCGTTTTATGTACTCTTGACCTTCGAACTTTGTGAGCTTCGCCGATAGATATTTCACGCATACACAGTTGTTACCCTCTACGTTGGGACAGAGCCATTCCTGTTGCAGAGAAGTTTTTTTTATCTTAAATATTTTTTTTATTCTAACCTCAGTGTACGGTACACATGGGATTTGGCGACATTATGATGAGCAGTAACAACAGTTACTTTCTCTTTCTCTTAGTCTCTTTTTAAGATGTTGGGTAATAAACTGGTCATTTTGGTTTTGGCGGCAGTTTTTAAAATTGTACAAAGGCCACAGCGAAAACTAGGATTTTATTTTCCATTTTAATAAATGTCTTATTTTTCATTTAAAAAATAAGTAATCAGTCATCTAGGCTGTTTAATGTTCGCCAAAATAGCATTGATTATTGTAATTCAATTTTTAAGTAATTAACTTCATTTTAATGTTATTTATATCATTTAATGTTCTTTCCTCTAAATTTATTATTAGTTAATAATACTTTGAAATTTCTCTGGCATAATTCTGAAACTAAATCTAGCAGTGTGATGACAATACTATCACGAAATTTAATGCGCATATTTTTGTTTATGTATGCTGCTAAATAAATATAAAATACCTGAATTTATTTTAAAATATCATTAAATAAACTTCTTTCGTTTAGCTGCAAAATGTTTGCAAAAAAACTCATTTTTTAATTCAGATTGGGCAGATTCTAATCTCAATCTTCAATGGAGAAAACAACTCCTATTATAGCTATAATAGTAATGCTTTCAAGATTATATATATATATACTAAGTCATATGCAATTTTCAAATTTTTGTGTTTTCAAGTGATACCATAATTAATTTACCTCTCAACTAGCCAATGCGATAGACTGGAATTTTCTCAAAAGACACCTGGTAAAGTCAGGGAATTTCATTCTCCTCTTTAAGTGGCAACCCTGAGAAAAGAACTTTTAATTCCATTTTGTGAGGTATTTTTCAAGAATTTTAATAAAGCAATAAATGTAACAAATAATAATGTGGAAATGAATGTACCAGTAAAAATCATTTATTATATTTCTAATAAGAGGTCAGCTCTTGGCAGTTATATTCTAAATCAGAATTTGAATCACATACTGAGAAAAATGGGTATTTACGTATTATTGCAACCTTAATGGAATTCACCAAATGGAATATAATTAATAGAATACTGATCTACAATTAGCTATTCTTCAAAACCAGCAACACACTCAACACGTGATATATGATGACACGAGTATTCAGCCAATCATCGGATGAATTAGTTGGTTCCATTTTGCGTACTGGTTCTCCTACTCTGTTTCTGTCAAAGCTGTATGTGAGTAAGCAGCTTTGGTTTCAGTAAAATCCGTAGTTTTTTCCACACTTTTCGTAGCTCGTAGTTTATCATGAATTTCCGTAGAAACTACGGATTCTCCGTAGTAGTTGGAGTCTGTGTTAGCAGAAAAGGTTGCCTTACTCTTGTTATTCAATTACTAATATAAAAAAAGTTTAAACATCACTGCATGAGTTATTACAGAAGCTGTCATGTATTGATAAACATGTGGTGTTGAAAGCAAAATATAATAATGACTCACCAAGTGGGCATCAGGGATGTAAAATAGGTGAGTGTTTTGGTTTGAGATGTAATGCCAATCACACACTCAGCTGCATAACCAAATTATTACTCTCACAAATGTATGCTTACATGATTGTTTTTTCATAATGATGTATTTTATGTAGTGCCCAAGTGAAATTAAGAATTGGAATTTTTAAGTGAAAATCTCCACTTTGAAATCCGGATTTTAGGTCATTCCGGATGATGGATGTCCGAATTTCTGACTTTGTACTGTACTAACATTTATTTCCTGCGTATGTCTCATCAGAGCCTCAAATATTAGATATAAATGTCTATTTATTTATCTGCAATTAAATCTGTTTTTTAATTAATTATTTAATAACATGGTATGCTTTGTTGAGTTCATGCCTTAAGTAGAGATACTATTAATATATTTCAGGTCCATATAAGTTAAATGGCTGTCCACTTAGAAGAATAAACCAGATTTACTGTCTTGCTACGAGCACCAAATTGGATATCAGCAATGTAAAAATTCCTGAGCATTTGGACGATTTGTATTTCCGGCGAACAAAGCCACAGAAAAAGTCTAAAAAAGATGAAGAAGAGATTTTCGACACCAAGAAAGAGGTTTGAAACTTTTATTTGTTTTTATAAATTTAATTTGTATTTGTAGTATAGCTATAATCTCATGTTAACATGTTTGATCTTAAAACTAAGAAGTAATTGAAAAATATTTTATTGTAAACTTAGTGTCTGCTATACTTTCTTCCTGGTCTCATTTCTTAAAATATGCTGTCTTAATTTTGATTTAAAAAAGACATGTTTTTAAGTTACTAGGAAGGATATAAAACCAGTAATATATATACATGGCCTACCATTAATTATGAAATATATACTAGTACTGGTTTAAGAGTACTAAAAAAAGGCTGTTTATCATGCTGAGCATTGTTCACCTCTGTTTTCTGATTTTTTTATTTATCTTGTATCTAGTCTGCCCATTGGAAAGCAAATCTGCATGCAGAAGTAATGCATTATTTTTCTACTTTATTTCATGTTTCATTATTGAAGGAATTGGAAACATGATAACTTTTAAAGAACCTGCTTCAGTAAAAAGCTCCCTGTAATAGAAATAAGATCTAGCTCTATAGTATTACATTTTCATCTTCAAATTAATATACATACATCTGGGTGCCTTATAATGAATGCATCATTCATATAGTAAGATATTGATTGTTCCAGACAAGAATTACTTCTGTTAGTTTTAGCCTAAAAAATGTCACACTTACATACAGATGCTCTCCCACCTTCAATTGACAAGTTATAGTCCATATTCTCAACACAGCAATTACAGGACTTGAACAGTGGAACTTTGTAACTGAACAAGGAATGAACTTACATTAAAAGAAATGTTTAGTAAAGTAAAAAAATAAATATTAAGCTTTTTTTTTTTTTTTTGGTAAATTTTGATACCTTTTAGATCATAATTGCTCTTTATTTCATAAATTACGATTTCATATTTTTAGTTGTAAAATTTCTGCATGCCATCCTACCAGATTTAAATTGATGATCTATTATCCGAAGAACCCCTAATTCAGAACTGCTGAAGTCCCGACGAGTCCGGATTACGGACTGTGCACTGTAATGTGTTATACGTTAAGTTGCAAACAACCGCTTGTACCATAAATTCGTTCTTAAAATGTTACTAGGTTAGCTGTGCATATCTCCTAATTATACTCCTGGGATAAGAGTGGAAAATATTATAAAGTAAACTATTAAGACTTTAAAAACAAAATAATGCATTTTAAATACATAGCAAAGAATGCAACATTAAAAAATGTAAATAAACTTATTTTATTGTATAATGCAGCCAGCCTTGGATTCTCCTCTTTGAGGCATGTGTGAATGGAATAAGGATGAGTTTAGGTAGATCTTTATATAGGTAGGGTTTTCAATATCTGACCTGCCATCTGAAGACTCAGTGACAAATAAAGGGGACAATTTGTGATGAGAATGCTCTGAGTGAGAATTTTGGTATGTTCGATTAGTCAGTATCAGCAACTTCTGGAAAAGAAGAAGTTTATAAAAACTTGTCAGCGGGATATCTTATTCATTTGTCATAAATGAGACAGTAGCAATATATGGCATAGTGCACAGTAAACTTTGATTGCCTCTCAGAATTTGGGTTTTAGTTTTTTAGTTTTCCAGAGAAGTGAGGCTGCCTTTAAACTTGAACAATGCTATTAACTTATTTTACTTCTGCCAAATTTTTTAACTGAGACAAGCTATTCTTCATTCTTTCTGTTGCTCATGTGAATATGATCTTGTTTCTCTTAGAAAGTCCTCGAGGAGATCCTTCCGCTTTAGCAAGTGGTGTTCGCATGCTTTACCATATTCATATAACCAAACTCACTCTGAGATGCTTTAGGTGATTGCATTGGCAGTGCACTTTTCAAATGAGAATTATTCTTAAAAATGGTTCTGATCATTGTACAGTTAATACCATTCAGACATGCTTATATTTACGATTTTATTGCTACTTTAAAGTAGTCTTATCACAATGACTTTTGTTTCAAACAGAACAGTTTAATGCTGTTTTGCATTGTCACTATCATCACTTGACTTTCTCTTTCATCAACCATTTTTAATATTTTCTTTAGAATTCCAAACAAATTTCTCTGAGAATTGTTCATATCTTCAGTACTTAAAATGAAGACTGTACTTGCTGTATAACTTTGAATTTAAGCCACATAAAACTTAAAATTAGAAATTTGGAATAAAAAACTGCCACCTTCTAATATAAGCTCAGTAGAGTTTAAAATCAGAATAGTGAAATGTAAATGATTTAATGAAGTGATATGTTGAAAACGTAGAATTTACATTTAGGTAAATTTGTATCTCAGCTTTCTTTTTTGGTAATTAGATATTTTTAATACAGTTCTAAAGCAAGTAATTATGTGATTCAGGTATATATTCTAACTAAAGAACATATTTATATTCTGTGTTGGCTGGCAACAGTGAGTATTGTTTCTATTTTAAAAAAAGTTTTCACCTTGGAGAAGCTGAGTTGTATGTAAAGGTGTTTAATAGCTTCATATAAGTATTATTGAGGTATTGATTTTTTTATGATGTAGTCGTTGAGATTTTTCATGTGGCAGAATTAGTTTTTTTAATAAATAACAGTATAATGCCAAAACAAATGTTATACTTGGCCTACATCATCTCCATATTAAATAGTCATGATGTTTTGATCTTGGTGAAAATGAAGTTGCAAGTGGAAGTTTTACTAAATTTTCAGGATGTAAGCAAAAAGTCAGCTTTATATAAGTTAGAATGTGTTACTGATGTGTTCATGATATCTGTTTTAAATTATTGTGTTATTTTTAGCCTGCAAGAACTGAACCCCCTTTCAAATTACGTTTAAGTAAATATAACATTAAATACTAATTCAGAAGGCAAACAACAAAAATCAGCGTTAATTTACAAAATTTTCACAGGACTAGTTTCGATGGTTTTACCGAACCATCATCTTCAGCTGCAAAACCGCAAATGAACAAGATAGGAAATAATGTTTAGATAAGGTAAGAAAGCCTGGACAAGAATAAGCAAGTGGCGCCATCTGTTGGCGAAACCAGAACTAAAACATAATTTCTCTAAAAGCCGAAGGCAAATTTGGATTGGAATTAGGATCGTTAACTAGAACAGAAAGATTTTTATGAATGTGAAATGCCTCTAGAAAATCCAGTTCTCCAATGGAAGATGTTTTTTGAATAATTTTGGCAGCAGAAAAATTGAAAGTGTGATTTTCGGACCAACAATGTTGAGCAACAGAAGACTTCTGTGTTTCCTTTTTTCTAACATATGCCTCATGTTCTTTGACGCGAAATTTTAAGGCTCTCTTAGTTTGGCCAATGTAAATTAAACCGCACTGGCAAGGAATCCTATAAATACCCCAGGAATTCATATCCGGAATGGGGTCCTTGAGTATAGAAGTTGGAATTTTATTGATGGGAGAGTAAACAACCCGAAAGTTAAATTTCTGCAAAATATGTGCAACTTTATAGCTAATTGATGGAAAGAAGGGAATGACAACAGAATTTTTATAATCTCCTAAAATAAGAGTGTGGCTTTTAGTGTGTTGAGATGAGAATTTTTTAACTGCTTGATTAATAATGTTGGGTGAAAAGCCCCTGTCAATAGCTATTGCTTTTAAATAATTTAGTTCTTCATCAAGGGCTAGTTTGGAGGAGCAAACTTGAAGAGCACGGAAAACATAGGAATAAAATGAAGCTAACTTTTGTTTAGTCGGATGACATGATTTAAAGTGTGGTGGAAGGCAAACCGATGAAGGTTTACGGTAAACTGTAGTACTGAAGTTGGATGTGTTACGTGTGACCAGAATGTCGAGAAACGGAAGAGAATTGCAAGTCTCAAGTTCAAAAGTGAACTGAATAGCAGGATCAATAGAATTCATTGTTGAAAGAACTCTATTTAAATCATCTTTATTACCTTCAAACAGGGTAAAAGTATCGTCTACGTAGCGGAACCATGCCGGGAAGTTTAAAGTTTCAAACAATTTTGATTCATAATAATGCATGTAGATATCAGCCAGGATGGGACTGAGGGGGCTTCCCATGGCTAATCCCTCAGTTTGCTTGTAATATTTATTTTGGAAAACAAAATGTGTTTGTTTCAAACAGAGTTGAGTGAGAGAAATTAGCTCATCAATTTCGATGCAAGAGAAATGAAATTCGCGAAGTCTGGTTTCTAGACATCTTAATGCACCCTCCACTGGGACATTGGTGAATAATGATTTTACATCAAAAGAAACCATGAGTAAATTACGAGGAGAAATGTTTTTAACCTTTTTTACAAACTCTATTGAATTTTTTATGGTGTAAATGTTATTGTCTAATAGAGTGGAAAATCTAGAAACTAAATATTTAGCTAATGGATACGAGGCAGTACCTAAATTTGATACAATAGGGCGGAAAGGAATACCACTTTTATGAATTTTGGGAAGGGCATATAATCTGGCACAATTCGCAACAGATGGGATAAGCGAACGTTTTAAGTTGCTTGAAATGATTTGCGAAGATTTGATCGCAGTTTTTATTTTGGATAAGTCCGAAGGTGAAGGATCTTTAGGGATCGGATTATATGGTCCTTCGTTTAAGAGTTTAGTGACACCATCGATGTAAGTGTTCTTATCCATGACGACTATCTGGCCACCTTTGTCGGCCTTTGAAACGACAATATCCGGGTTAGAATGAATCTCGCGCATTGTAGCTCTTTCTCTCGCAGTTAGATTTGGTTTCAAAGGTTTATTATTGAATTTCACATTATGAGCGATAAGATGCCTAATCATTTCTTTCTGTGAATCTGAAACTTTACTGAACTTGAAAGCTTTTTCGATAGGAGCCAAAATCTTTGGAATCGAGGGTTTACAGGTTTGTGAGAAGTTAAAATTATATTTTAGAATTCTCTCTTGTTCTTCTGAAAGACTAACATTAGAAATATTAACTATTGGCTTGATGTTTACAATGGGAAGATTTTTTGAACTACTTGAACTGGAAGACTGTAAAAGAAGTTTTTCGAATTTAACTGCAAGGGTGTTTTTATGACGGTTAACTGCATTCTCCGTTCTAGACCAAGACTTTTGTTCAAGGGCAGTGAATTTTGGATATGTTTTAGCGAGTTCCAGATGAAGCTTATAGAGTTCATGTTCAATTTTGGACAATTGTTGACGTGTATCCCTTATCACGGACCGAAGTAAGGCAAGTTTGCAATTTAACAGAATTCTTGAAACGCGACTCGAAGGTTTTTGATTAGATTTGATTTGA
Organism: Stegodyphus dumicola; assembly: GCF_044657685.1. Classification (NCBI taxonomy): domain Eukaryota; kingdom Metazoa; phylum Arthropoda; class Arachnida; order Araneae; family Eresidae; genus Stegodyphus; species Stegodyphus dumicola. Next base: position 220,026,260 of record NC_140773.1, on the reverse strand, counting down.
ATAAAATTGGGGATCAATTTTTTACATTTACATTTAAGTAAAAAGTCAAGATGATTCAGGAATTTTTGCCGTTTCAGGCGTAATTTAGTGAAACGATTAACGGATGAAGGCATGATAAACAATGCAGAAAATCAAACTAAATTAACTGAGCAATAATAAAGTACACACAAAATAGCAGAAAAATCCCTCACTGAAATGAATAGAAAAACAAAATGTTTGTAAGCAAAATGCATGAAATCAGACAAGCAAAGCACAATATCCAAATGTACAAAACATAAACATAACTTGAAAATTGCAAAAATGTACTCACCGAAACTCCTACAATCACAAAATGGCGGCCACACCACGTGCAAAAAAGAAAGCAAAATGTAAGCCTGTTTGGGGCTTCTATAATTAAGACACAATAACACGCCGAATAAATACTAATTCAGAAGGCAAACAACAAAAATCAGCGTTAATTTACAAAATTTTCAAAAAAAAAAAAAAAAAAAAAAATTTTTGTAAAAAAAAAAAAAAAAAAAATTTTGTAAATTAACGCTGATTTTTGTTGTTTGCCTTCTGAATTAGTATTTATTCGGCGTGTTATTGTGTCTTAATTATAGAAGCCCCAAACAGGCTTACATTTTGCTTTCTTTTTTGCACGTGGTGTGGCCGCCATTTTGTGATTGTAGGAGTTTCGGTGAGTACATTTTTGCAATTTTCAAGTTATGTTTATGTTTTGTACATTTGGATATTGTGCTTTGCTTGTCTGATTTCATGCATTTTGCTTACAAACATTTTGTTTTTCTATTCATTTCAGTGAGGGATTTTTCTGCTATTTTGTGTGTACTTTATTATTGCTCAGTTAATTTAGTTTGATTTTCTGCATTGTTTATCATGCCTTCATCCGTTAATCGTTTCACTAAATTACGCCTGAAACGGCAAAAATTCCTGAATCATCTTGACTTTTTACTTAAATGTAAATGTAAAAAATTGATCCCCAATTTTATTCAAATCAAATCTAATCAAAAACCTTCGAGTCGCGTTTCAAGAATTCTGTTAAATTGCAAACTTGCCTTACTTCGGTCCGTGATAAGGGATACACGTCAACAATTGTCCAAAATTGAACATGAACTCTATAAGCTTCATCTGGAACTCGCTAAAACATATCCAAAATTCACTGCCCTTGAACAAAAGTCTTGGTCTAGAACGGAGAATGCAGTTAACCGTCATAAAAACACCCTTGCAGTTAAATTCGAAAAACTTCTTTTACAGTCTTCCAGTTCAAGTAGTTCAAAAAATCTTCCCATTGTAAACATCAAGCCAATAGTTAATATTTCTAATGTTAGTCTTTCAGAAGAACAAGAGAGAATTCTAAAATATAATTTTAACTTCTCACAAACCTGTAAACCCTCGATTCCAAAGATTTTGGCTCCTATCGAAAAAGCTTTCAAGTTCAGTAAAGTTTCAGATTCACAGAAAGAAATGATTAGGCATCTTATCGCTCATAATGTGAAATTCAATAATAAACCTTTGAAACCAAATCTAACTGCGAGAGAAAGAGCTACAATGCGCGAGATTCATTCTAACCCGGATATTGTCGTTTCAAAGGCCGACAAAGGTGGCCAGATAGTCGTCATGGATAAGAACACTTACATCGATGGTGTCACTAAACTCTTAAACGAAGGACCATATAATCCGATCCCTAAAGATCCTTCACCTTCGGACTTATCCAAAATAAAAACTGCGATCAAATCTTCGCAAATCATTTCAAGCAACTTAAAACGTTCGCTTATCCCATCTGTTGCGAATTGTGCCAGATTATATGCCCTTCCCAAAATTCATAAAAGTGGTATTCCTTTCCGCCCTATTGTATCAAATTTAGGTACTGCCTCGTATCCATTAGCTAAATATTTAGTTTCTAGATTTTCCACTCTATTAGACAATAACATTTACACCATAAAAAATTCAATAGAGTTTGTAAAAAAGGTTAAAAACATTTCTCCTCGTAATTTACTCATGGTTTCTTTTGATGTAAAATCATTATTCACCAATGTCCCAGTGGAGGGTGCATTAAGATGTCTAGAAACCAGACTTCGCGAATTTCATTTCTCTTGCATCGAAATTGATGAGCTAATTTCTCTCACTCAACTCTGTTTGAAACAAACACATTTTGTTTTCCAAAATAAATATTACAAGCAAACTGAGGGATTAGCCATGGGAAGCCCCCTCAGTCCCATCCTGGCTGATATCTACATGCATTATTATGAATCAAAATTGTTTGAAACTTTAAACTTCCCGGCATGGTTCCGCTACGTAGACGATACTTTTACCCTGTTTGAAGGTAATAAAGATGATTTAAATAGAGTTCTTTCAACAATGAATTCTATTGATCCTGCTATTCAGTTCACTTTTGAACTTGAGACTTGCAATTCTCTTCCGTTTCTCGACATTCTGGTCACACGTAACACATCCAACTTCAGTACTACAGTTTACCGTAAACCTTCATCGGTTTGCCTTCCACCACACTTTAAATCATGTCATCCGACTAAACAAAAGTTAGCTTCATTTTATTCCTATGTTTTCCGTGCTCTTCAAGTTTGCTCCTCCAAACTAGCCCTTGATGAAGAACTAAATTATTTAAAAGCAATAGCTATTGACAGGGGCTTTTCACCCAACATTATTAATCAAGCAGTTAAAAAATTCTCATCTCAACACACTAAAAGCCACACTCTTATTTTAGGAGATTATAAAAATTCTGTTGTCATTCCCTTCTTTCCATCAATTAGCTATAAAGTTGCACATATTTTGCAGAAATTTAACTTTCGGGTTGTTTACTCTCCCATCAATAAAATTCCAACTTCTATACTCAAGGACCCCATTCCGGATATGAATTCCTGGGGTATTTATAGGATTCCTTGCCAGTGCGGTTTAATTTACATTGGCCAAACTAAGAGAGCCTTAAAATTTCGCGTCAAAGAACATGAGGCATATGTTAGAAAAAAGGAAACACAGAAGTCTTCTGTTGCTCAACATTGTTGGTCCGAAAATCACACTTTCAATTTTTCTGCTGCCAAAATTATTCAAAAAACATCTTCCATTGGAGAACTGGATTTTCTAGAGGCATTTCACATTCATAAAAATCTTTCTGTTCTAGTTAACGATCCTAATTCCAATCCAAATTTGCCTTCGGCTTTTAGAGAAATTATGTTTTAGTTCTGGTTTCGCCAACAGATGGCGCCACTTGCTTATTCTTGTCCAGGCTTTCTTACCTTATCTAAACATTATTTCCTATCTTGTTCATTTGCGGTTTTGCAGCTGAAGATGATGGTTCGGTAAAACCATCGAAACTAGTCCTGTGAAAATTTTGTAAATTAACGCTGATTTTTGTTGTTTGCCTTCTGAATTAGTATTTATTCGGCGTGTTATTGTGTCTTAATAACATTAAATGTAAGATTATTGTACTTCACCTGCATTATGATGATCTCTTTCTATATAAATTGAATAACCTTGATGTCCTTACCTTGGAGAACTGAGTTGCAGGTGGATATTAAGTAAATATTTACAGTCCAAACAAAACCTAGTTTTGTATATGTATTAATGATATGTTGATGTTTTGTCCTTTATGGAAATGTGTGTGTTTTGCATGACTGATATTTTTTAAATTTTTTAATGAATAGTATAATTGTTAGAAGTAGAATTCTTGTTCTTAGCCTGATCATGATAATTTTTCTTTGCTAAATAATCATGACATTTTTACCTCACTGGGTTGTAGCTGAAAGTTTTGTATCTTATCAGAATGTAAGCAAACACCAGCCTCACTTGAGTACAAACGATATGTTATAAATTTGCCCTTTTGATTATTTGTTTGAAGCTATTATGGTAATTTTCACCTTGGAGAAATTTTTTTTTAACCAATATTTGTAAATATGGACTCTGATATGCCCCCTCAAGTCGCCAAACATTTTTGGCTAGAAACTTCACGCTGTCATATTGCTATCTAAATTTTTGTCTACATTTCATACTTTAAGCCTAAAATGTCTCCAAAAACACAGTTTTCGCAAATGCAAAAAACCATGTTTTGAACACACAATTTAAGCTAAAAATCCAAAACAAAAAATTTGGATAGCAAAACCGTAAAGTTTCTAACCAAAATTATTTGACAAGAGTCCATGTACACAGCGATATGTTTTTAACTTGAAAAAACATCTACAAATGGCACAATCTAGGCAACGAACAAAACTACGCACACCTCACTTTAATAAATTAACATAACAATAAATATCAAAGAATACCATGTACACAGCATCCTGTTTAAACTTTAAAAAACATCTATGAATTTCACAATTTAGACGGTATGCACTAATTAACAAAAAAACCTAAAATAAATTTCAAACAATTGAAGAAAACAGCAATAAAAACAGAAATTCATATTAAAAAAACAATGAACATAACATTCTACAAAATAAGAACAAGAATAAAATAAAATTCACTTACCATGAATCAATGCTTTTTCGAACAGCAGAAATACAATTTCATACTGCCATGTAATCACTATCGTATTTATATGACAACCAGACACTATCCAGAAAATTCATACTATGCTTCACAAATAAATAAAATAAATAATCACAAATCCCTACTTCTGTCATGCACAGCCACTAAAATTAATCTCCCAGACCCTCTTTCCACACCTCCAAATACCCACTGCCCCTCAACAGGATGGCCACAACGATATTTCCTTTTGCCGAACTTCAATTCAACAACTTCCACCATTTTAGCTTCTCAGACACAGAGCATGGCTCGAACCAACGAACTCCAGCAAAAGATTTTTCAACATCAACAGGGTTGCCATACAACACGCAATCGCGCCAAAAACCAGCGCAGAACACATATTGCCACATTTGGTGAAATTAGGGCATATATCAGAGTTGTACCGTAAATATGTAGTGGTATATTCTGATCATGTGCTATCCGCCATGAATCCTTGAATTTTGCCATAGTAATATGCAAAATTAAAATTAATGGCTACTTCAACATTTTGGCATGAAGATCAAGGAAAACCCTTTTTCTCATGGTAATTTTGGGAAATTTGGGATTTATTTGTAAAACCTGTGTCATCTATTAATGTTCTACTATATCATGATTATCTTCTATCCTTATCTTGAATGACCATGATGTTTTCACCTTGGAGGACTGACTTGCATATGATTAACTTTATGGGATGTAAAAAAAGGCCAGCTTTGTATAGTTTTTAATGACAAATTTTTTGTCTTTCATAATTTCTATTTTCGGTAACTCTGTTTTTCATTTGGGAGACTTTTTCCAAGCAATTAATTTTGTGTAATGGTAAAATGCTCCTGGTATGGACTCTATTTCTAATCGTATGATTAAATATTTACCCACCCATTATCTATTTTTCTTAGTAATGCTTATAAATTTTATGATACAGCATTGCTATTTTCCTCAAAGCTGGAAACAAGCACTTATTGTGCCCATTCCAAAACCAGGCCAAAGCCTTTCTAACCCTCAAAATTATAGACCTATCAGCCTCCTATCCTCGTTATCAAAGATATACGAGTTTGTGTTACTTAAACGCCTGAATGATTTTCTCCGAAATCACAACGTTCTGATTGATGAACAATTTGGATTTCGAGCAAAACACTGCACCACGCACCAGCTGCTGAGGACAGTGGAGTTCATTCACGAAGGGTTTCGTAACAAAATGCTTACTGACGCTTTATTTCTTGACATAGCCAAAGCATTTGATAGGACTTGGCATATAGGAATCATTATCAAGCTCATACGACTTGACGTTTCGGCCCATTTAATTCATATAATTAATTCGTACCTCACTAATAGATCTTTTTCTGTACGAGTTAATTCTATCATTTCGACACCCCGTCCTATACTAAGCGGCGTCCCCCAAGGGTCACTTTTAGGCCCAATTTTGTTCAACATTTTCATAAATGACATACCAAAATCACCAAGTATCACTCTTGCACTTTATGCAGATGATACGGCCATCCTAGCTCAACACAAACGCCTGGAAAACTTAGTCCGAAACATTCAGAGTTATCTCTCTAGCCTTGAGCACTGGCTCATCACTTGGAAAATAAAAATTAATGTTGCTAAATGTGCTGCTATGATATTCAAACGTAGCCCCCTCCCGTACCCTTCCATTAATATTAAATTCTTTGACGAGTATGTTCCCTGGTCAAACTCTTACAAGTACCTAGGAGTTGTACTTGATTCAAAATTAACCTGGCGCCTTCACATTGAAAATGTTCTCAACAAAGCAAAAGGTGCCAGAGCCCAACTTTACCCATTTTTAGCTCGAAAGAGCAATCTGTCAATTAAAAACAAAATCCTTCTCTATACTTCCATAATAAGACCTGTCTTTATGTATGCATGTACAATCTGGGGTACTGCTGCAAAAACTCATGTGAAAAAACTTCAATCTTTTCAAAGTAAAACCTTACGTATGGCCCTAAACGCAGCTTGGTACGTCCGTACAGATGTGATTCATTCGGACCTTAATATTAAACCAGTTGATTACCTTATCAAAAAACATAGTCAAAATTTATTCCTCAAAATTGAACAAACAGATTGATAACCGAGCACTTCAGCAGATGCCAGCCTATGATCCTACTATTCGCAGCTCACAGAAGAGACCAAGAGCCGTGATTGGCCGAGAGTTCGGCATCTACCCTCCATCTAAAAGGGCAAGACACGCCCTCTCAACATCAGTTCCAGCTCCCGCGCCATGAAGGAAGGAAGTCTCTTCAGCGAGCTGCCATATAATTGCTTATTACCATCTCTACCTGCAACCAAGATCTTCAAGCAAAGTTATCAATCTGTTCGCATAGAGTCACATCTCCCGCAGATTTTTTAAAATCTGCCTATGAATATTTTCAACGCGTTCATATTTATTATTTGCACTATCCTACACAAGCCACATGCCAATGAGCCTATTAATCTTAAAATCTTTCCTCTCCGCTTTCTGCTTTAGTGTTGTATTGTGTATAAAAAAATTTATAAAAACCAAAAAAAAGTATAAAATATAAAATACAAAAAAAATTATAAAACCTAAAAACTTTTAAAAAATATTATGATTCTTAAGTTTTTATTATCTCATCTCTATCCCTAAACTTTCTTGAGCCAGTGGCTCCCTCTAGTGTGCATCAGGTAATTCACTTATGCAAAATTTTTTCTCATTTCTGCTCGCTTTTAGTAATTCTGATGAGGAGGTAAATGGTTTTGAACCATAGGAACTCCGTAATTTTCAAATCATTGGCATTGGTAAAATGCTGGAAATAAGGTTCTAGCACTTTTGATTAGAATGATTGAATAAAACATAAGTATTCAGTGGGTGTTACTGGTTTCTCTTGTTGATGTCAGAATTTTGATTTATTATGATAATTTTCACTTTATAGAACTGATCTATTTTAAATTATAAATAAGAAAACATATATATGTACATGTTACCATATGCAAAGGAAACTAAGCCAATAATAACTTCTTAATCCAGGCATAAAGTAGGAGAGGCGTTTCGGCCTAAAAATAAAAATAGCTTTGTCTCATGCCACTTGGGGGGGGGAATTTAGAATTTGGTAGTGGAGCCTCCCTGTAAGATTAAATATATTCATGTTTTACTTGTTCTGAATCATGATCATCTCTTTTCTATACGTATTGAATGGCCATAATGTTTTCACCTTGGAGAACTGAATTGCATATGAAAGTTTAGAAATTTTTCACAACAAGAAAACAACTTTCATCTAAATATTATTTTCATTTATAATAAACCCCTATGTAGCAAGCCTAAATATATGACTTACATCACTTGTGATTTATTTTCAAATTGTGTATGTATGTGATACAACTTAGAATATATGCAAGAAAGTAAACCAGTACTATTAGAAGTACATGAATCCAGGTCTAAATGTGCATAAGTACTTGAGCATTAAAAACCAATTAATGTATTTTATAGAAAGCATATATATGTGCATCATGGAGTAGGGGCAGGAAATTTGACCGATAGTATTAAACTACATAATCTGCATATGAAGTAGCAGATGGATTTTGTGATTAAAGTCAGCGAAAGAGTTTTTTTCCCCTCCCCCCCATAGCAGTTTTGGGAAATACAAGGTTTTTTAGTGGAACATCTGCCAGTTGGAGGGTTAAGTATATTCATGTTCTACTTGTTCTGCATTATGATAATCTCTTTTTAAAGGTACTGAATACCGTGTTGTTTTCACCTTGGAGAACTCAGTTGCAGATATGTAATAATCTGCGCATAACGTAGCAGATGCATTTTGTAATTAAAATCAAGGAAAGCGTTTTTTCTCATGGCAGGTTTTGGAAGTATGTAGTTTGTTAGTGGAATTTTTGCCGGTTGGATGGTTAAGTATATTCATGTTCTACTTATTCTGCATCATGATGATCTCTTTTTTATACGTACTGAATAACCGTGTTGTTTTCACCTTGGAGAACTGAGTTGCAGATAAGTAATAATCGGCATGTAAAGTAGCAGATACATTTTGTCATTAAAATCAAATAAAGAGTTTTTTCTCATGGCACCCTTTTGGAAGTATGTAGTTGTTAGTGGAACATCTGCCGGTTGAAGGGTTAAGTTTATACATGTTCTACTTTTTCTGCATCATGATGATCTCTTTTTATACGTACTGAATAACCATGTTGTGTTCACCTTGATGAAGTGAGTTGCAGATAGGTAATAATCTGTGTATAACGTAGCAGATGCGTTTTGCCATTAAAATCAGGTAAAGAGTTTTTTCCTCATGGCAGCTTTAGAAAATATAGGGTTTGTTAGTTGGAACCTTTGCCAGTTGGAGGGTTAAGTATACTCATGTTCTACTTATTCTGCATCATGATGATCATTTTTTATACGTACTGAATAACCGTGTTGTGTTCACCTTGGAGAACTGAGTTGCAGATAAGTAATAATCGGTGTGTAAAGTAGCAGATACATTTTGTCATTAAAATCAAGTAAAGAGTTTTTCTCTCATGGCACCCTTTTGGAAGTATGTAGTTTGTTAGTGGAACCTCTGCTGGTTGAAGGGTTAAGTATGTTCATGTTCTACTTATTCTGCATCATGATGATCTCTTTTTATACGTATGAATAACCGTGTTGTGTTCACCTTGGAGAACTGAGTTGCGGATAAGTAATAATCGGTGTGTAAAGTAGAAGATACATTTTGTCATTAAAATCAAGTAAAGAGTTTTTTCTCATGGCACCCTTTTGGAAGTATGTAGTTTGTTAGTGGAACCTCTGCCGGTTGAAGGGTTAAGTATATACATGTTCTACTTTTTCTGCATCATGATGATCTCTTTGCCGGTGTGAGGGTTAGGTATGTTCATGTTCTACTTATTCTGCATCATGATGATCTCTTTTTATACGTACTGAATAACCGTGTTGTGTTCACCTTGGAGAACTGAGTTGCAGATATGTAATAATCTACATATAACGTAGCAGATGCATTTTGCCATTAAAATCAGGGAAAGGGTTTGTTAGTGGAACCTTTGCCGGTTGGAGTGTTAAGTATATTCATGTTCTACATATTCTGCATCATGATGATGTCTTTGCCGGGATAGGGTTAAGTATGTTCATGTTCTACTTGTTCTGCATCATGATGATCTCTTTTTATAAGTACTGAATAACCCTGTTGTGTTCACCTTGGCGAACTGAGTTGCAGATATGTAATAATCTACGTATAACGTAGCAGATGCATTTTGCCATTAAAATCAGGGAAAGGGTTTGTTAGTGGAACCTTTGCCGGTTGGAGTGTTAAGTATATTCATGTTCTACATATTCTGCATCATGATGATCTCTTTTTATATGTACTAAATAACCGTGTTGTGTTCACCTTGGAGAACTGAGTTGCAGATAAGTAATAATCGGTGTGTAAAATAGCAGATACATTTTGTCATCAAAATCAAGTAAAGAGTTTTTTCTCATGGCACCCTTTTGGAAGTATGTAGTTGTTAGTGGAACCTCTGCCGGTTGAAGGGTTAAGTATATACATGTTCTACTTTTTCTGCATCATGATGATCTCTTTGCCAGTGTGAGGGTTAAGTATGTTCATGTTCTACTTATTCTGCATCATGATGATCTCTTTTTATACGTACTGAATAACCGTGTTGTGTTCACCTTGGAGAACTGAGGTGCGGAGAAGTAATAATTGGCGTGTAAAGTAGCAGATACATTTTGTCTTTATAATCAAGAAAACAGTTTTTTCTCATGGCACCCTTTTGGAAGTATGTAGTTTGTTAGTGGAACCTAAGCCTGTTGGAGGGTTAAGTATATTCATGTTCTACTTTTTCTGCATCATGATTATCTCTTTTAATACGTACTGAATAACCGTGTTGATTTCACCTTGGAAAACTGAGTTGTACATAAGTAATTATCTGTGTATGAAGTAGCAAATGTGTTTTATCTTTTAAATTTTTTGCCATTAATATCAAGGAAAGTTTTTTTTTTTTTTTTTTTTTTTCTCTCTCTCTCTCATGGCAGCTTTGGGAAACATATGGTTTGTTAGTAAAACCTTTGCCAGTTTGAGGATCAAGTATATTGATGTTCTACTTGTTCTGCATCATGATGATCTCTTTTTATATGTACTGAATAACTGTGTTGTGTTCACCTTGGAGAACTGAGTTGTAGATAAGTAATAATCAATGTGTAAAGTAGCAGATACATTTTGTCATTAAAATCAAGTAAAGAGTTTTTTTGTCAGGGCACCCTTTTGGAAGTATGTAGTTTGTTAGTGGAACCTCTGCTGGTTGAAAAGTTAAGTATGTTCATGTTCTACTTATTCTGCATCATGATGATCTCTTTTTATACGTACTGAATAACCGTGTTGTGTTCACCTTGGAGAACTGAGTTGCGGATAAGTAATAATCGGTGTGTAAAGTAGAAGATACATTTTGTCATTAAAATCAAGTAAAGAGTTTTTTCTCATGGCACCCTTTTGGAAGTATGTAGTTTGTTAGTGGAACCTCTGCTGGTTGAAGGGTTAAGTATATACATGTTCTACTTTTTCTGCATCATGATGATCTCTTTGCCGGTGTGAGGGTTAAGTATGTTCATGTTCTACTTATTCTGCATCATGATGATCTCTTTTTATACGTACTGAATAACCGTGTTGTGTTCACCTTGGAGAACTGAGTTGCAGATATGTAATAATCTACATATAACGTAGCAGATGCATTTTGCCATTAAAATCAGGGAAAGGGTTTGTTAGTGGAACCTTTGCCGGTTGGAGTGTTAAGTATATTCATGTTCTACATATTCTGCATCATGATGATCTCTTTGCCGGGATAGGGTTAAGTATGTTCATGTTCTACTTGTTCTGCATCATGATGATCTCTTTTTATACGTACTGAATAACCGTGTTGTGTTCACCTTGGAGAACTGAGTTGCAGATATGTAATAATCTATGTATAACGTAGCAGATGCATTTTGCCATTAAAATCAGGGAAAGGGTTTGTTAGTGGAACCTTTGCCGGTTGGAGTGTTAAGTATATTCATGTTCTACATATTCTGCATCATGATGATCTCTTTTTATATGTACTAAATAACCGTGTTGTGTTCACCTTGGAGAACTGAGTTGCAGATAAGTAATAATCGGTGTGTAAAATAGCAGATACATTTTGTCATTAAAATCAAGTAAAGAGTTTTTTTGTCATGGCACCCTTTTGGAAGTATGTAGTTTGTTAGTGGAACCTCTGCTGGTTGAAGGGTTAAGTATGTTCATGTTCTACTTATTCTGCATCATGATGATCTCTTTTTATACGTACTGAATAACCGTGTTGTGTTCACCTTGGAGAACTGAGTTGCGGAGAAGTAATAATTGGCGTGTAATGTAGCAGATACATTTTGTCATTAAAATCAAGTAAAGAGTTTTTTCTCATGGCACCCTTTTGGAAGTATGTAGTTTGTTAGTGGAACCTCTGCCGGTTGAAGGGTTAAGTATATACATGTTCTACTTTTTCTGCATCATGATCTTTTCTTTGCCGGGGTGAGGGTTAAGTATGTTCATGTTCTAATTGTTCTGCATCATGATGATCTCTTTTTATACGTACTGAATAACCGTGTTGTGTTCACCTTGGAGAACTGAGTTGCAGATATGTAATAATCTACATATAACGTAGCAGATGCATTTTTCCATTAAAATCAGGGAAAGGGTTTGTTAGTGGAACCTTTGCCGGTTGGAGTGTTAAGTATATTCATGTTCTACATATTCTGCATCATGATGATCTTTTTGCCGGTATAGGGTTAAGTATGTTCATGTTCTACTTGTTCTGCATCATGATGATCTCTTTTTATACGTACTGAATAACCGTGTTGTGTTCACCTTGGAGAACTGAGTTGCAGATATGTAATAATCTACGTATAACGTAGCAGATGCATTTTGCCATTAAAATCAGGGAAAGGGTTTGTTAGTGGAACCTTTGCCGGTTGGAGTGTTAAGTATATTCATGTTCTACATATTCTGCATCATGATGATCTCTTTTTATATGTACTAAATAACCGTGTTGTGTTCACCTTGGAGAACTGAGTTGCAGATAAGTAATAATCGGTGTGTAAAATAGCAGATACATTTTGTCATTAAAATCAAGTAAAGAGTTTTTTCTCATTGCACCCTTTTGGAAGTATGTAGTTGTTAGTGGAACCTCTGCCGGTTGAAGGGTTAAGTATATACATGTTCTACTTTTTCTGCATCATGATGATCTCTTTGCCAGTGTGAGGGTTAAGTATGTTCATGTTCTATTTGTTCTGCATCATGATGATCTCTTTTTATACGTACTGAATAACCGTGTTGTGTTCACCTTGGAGAACTGAGTTGCAGATATGTAATAATCTACATATAACGTAGCAGATGCATTTTGCCATTAAAATCAGGGAAAGGGTTTGTTAGTGGTACCTTTGCCGGTTGGAGTGTTAAGTATATTCATGTTCTACATATTCTGCATCATGATGATCTCTTTGCCGGGATAGGGTTAAGTATGTTCATGTTCTACTTGTTCTGCATCATGATGATCTCTTTTTATACGTACTGAATAACCGTGTTGTGTTCACCTTGGAGAACTGAGTTGCAGATATGTAATAATCTATGTATAACGTAGCAGATGCATTTTGCCATTAAAATCAGGGAAAGGGTTTGTTAGTGGAACCTTTGCCGGTTGGAGTGTTAAGTATATTCATGTTCTACATATTCTGCATCCTGATGATCTCTTTTTATATGTACTAAATAACCGTGTTGTGTTCACCTTGGAGAACTGAGTTGCAGATAAGTAATAATCGGTGTGTATAATAGCAGATACATTTTGTCATTAAAATCAAGTAAAGAGTTTTTTTGTCATGGCACCCTTTTGGAAGTATGTAGTTTGTTAGTGGAACCTCTGCTGGTTGAAGGGTTAAGTATGTTCATGTTCTACTTATTCTGCATCATGATGATCTCTTTTTATACGTATGAATAACCGTGTTGTGTTCACCTTGGAGAACTGAGTTGCGGATAAGTAATAATCGGTGTGTAAAGTAGAAGATACATTTTGTCATTAAAATCAAGTAAAGAGTTTTTTCTCATGGCACCCTTTTGGAAGTATGTAGTTTGTTAGTGGAACCTCTGCCGGTTGAAGGGTTAAGTATATACATGTTCTACTTTTTCTGCATCATGATGATCTCTTTGCCGGTGTGAGGGTTAAGTATGTTCATGTTCTACTTATTCTGCATCATGATGATCTCTTTTTATACGTACTGAATAACCGTGTTGTGTTCACCTTGGAGAACTGAGTTGCAGATATGTAATAATCTACATATAACGTAGCAGATGCATTTTGCCATTAAAATCAGGGAAAGGGTTTGTTAGTGGAACCTTTGCCGGTTGGAGTGTTAAGTATATACATGTTCTACTTTTTCTGCATCATGATGATCTCTTTGCCAGTGTGAGGGTTAAGTATGTTCATGTTCTACTTATTCTGCATCATGATGATCTCTTTTTACACGTACTGAATAACCGTGTTGTGTTCACCTTGGAGAACTGAGGTGCGGAGAAGTAATAATTGGCGTGTAAGGTAGCAGATACATTTTGTCTTTATAATCAAGAAAAGAGTTTTTTCTCATGACACCCTTTTGGAAGTATGTAGTTTGTTAGTGGAACCTAAGCCTGTTGGAGGGTTAAGTATATTCATGTTCTACTTTTTCTGCATCATGATTATCTCTTTTAATACGTACTGAATAACCGTGTTGTGTTCACCTTGGAGAACTGAGTTGCAGATATGTAATAATCTACATATAACGTAGCAGATGCATTTTGCCATTAAAATCAGGGAAAGGGTTTGTTAGTGGAACCTTTGCCGGTTGGAGTGTTAAGTATTCATGTTCTACATATTCTGCATCATGATGATCTTTTTGCCGGTATAGGGTTAAGTATGTTCATGTTCTACTTGTTCTGCATCATGATGATCTCTTTTTATACGTACTGAATAACCGTGTTGTGTTCACCTTGGAGAACTGAGTTGCAGATATGTAATAATCTACGTATAACGTAGCAGATGCATTTTGCCATTAAAATCAGGGAAAGGGTTTGTTAGTGGAACCTTTGCCGGTTGGAGTGTTAAGTATATTCATGTTCTACATATTCTGCATCATGATGATCTCTTTTTATATGTACTAAATAACCGTGTTGTGTTCACCTTGGAGAACTGAGTTGCAGATAAGTAATAATCGGTGTGTAAAATAGCAGATACATTTTGTCATTAAAATCAAGTAAAGAGTTTTTTCTCATTGAACCCTTTTGGAAGTATGTAGTTGTTAGTGGAACCTCTGCCGGTTGAAGGGTTAAGTATATACATGTTCTACTTTTTCTGCATCATGATGATCTCTTTGCCAGTGTGAGGGTTAAGTATGTTCATGTTCTACTTATTCTGCATCATGATGATCTCTTTTTATACGTACTGAATAACCGTGTTGTGTTCACCTTGGAGAACTGAGGTGCGGAGAAGTAATAATTGGCGTGTAAAGTAGCAGATACATTTTGTCTTTATAATCAAGAAAAGAGTTTTTTCTCATGACACCCTTTTGGAAGTATGTAGTTTGTTAGTGGAACCTAAGCCTGTTGGAGGGTTAAGTATATTCATGTTCTACTTTTTCTGCATCATGATTATCTCTTTTAATACGTACTGAATAACCGTGTTGATTTCACCTTGGAGAACTGAGTTGTACATAAGTAATAATCTGTGTATAAAGTAGCAAATGTGTTTTATCTTTTAAATTTTTTGCCATTAATATCAAGAAAAGTTTTTTTTTTTTTTTTTTTTTCTCTCTCTCTCTCTCTCTCTCTCTCATGGCAGCTTTGGGAAACATATGGTTTGTTAGTGAAACCTCTGCCAGTTTGATTATCAAGTATATTGATGTTCTACTTGTTCTGCATAATGTTGATCTCTTTTTATATGTACTGAATAACTGTGTTGTGTTCACCTTGGAGAACTGAGTTGCGGAGAAGTAATAATTGGCGTGTAATGTAGCAGATACATTTTGTCATTAAAATCAAGTAAAGAGTTTTTTCTCATGGCACCCTTTTGGAAGTATGTAGTTTGTTAGTGGAACCTCTGCCGGTTGAAGGGTTAAGTATATACATGTTCTACTTTTTCTGCATCATGATCTTTTCTTTGCCGGGGTGGGGGTAAGTATGTTCATGTTCTAATTGTTCTGCATCGTGATGATCTCTTTTTATACGTACTGAATAACTGTGTTGCGTTCACCTTCGAGAACTGAGTTGCAGATAGGTAATAATCTGTGTATAACGTAGCAGATGCATTTTGCCATTAAAATCAGGGAAAGAGTTTTTTCCTCATGGCAGCTTTAGAAAATACAGGGTTTGTTAGTGGAACCTTTGCCGGTTGGAGGGTTAAGTATATTCATGTTGTACTTATTCTGCATCATGATGATCTCTTTTTATACGTACTGAATAACCGTGTTGTGTTCACCTTGGAGAACTGAGTTGCGGATAAGTAATAATCGGTGTGTAAAGTAGCAGATACATTTTGTCATTAAAATCAAGTAAAGAGTTTTTTCTCATGGCACCCTTTTGGAAGTATGTAGTTTGTTAGTGGAACCTCTGCCGGTTGAAGGGTTAAGTATACACATGTTCTACTTTTTCTGCATCATGATGATCTCTTTGCCGGGATAGGGTTAAGTATGTTCATGTTCTACTTGTTCTGCATCATGATGATCTCTTTTTATACGTACTGAATAACCGTGTTGTGTTCACCTTGGAGAACTGAGTTGCGGATAAGTAATAATCGGTGTGTAAAGTAGCAGATACATTTTGTCATTAAAATCAAGTAAAGAGTTTTTTCTCATGGCACCCTTTTGGAAGTATGTAGTTTGTTAGTGGAACCTCTGCCGGTTGAAGGGTTAAGTATACACATGTTCTACTTTTTCTGCATCATGATGATCTCTTTGCCGGGATAGGGTTAAGTATGTTCATGTTCTACTTGTTCTGCATCATGATGATCTCTTTTTATACGTACTGAATAACCATGTTGTGTTCACCTTGGAGAACTGAGTTGCAGATAAGTAATAATCGGTGTGTAAAGTAGCAGATACATTTTGTCATTAAAATCAAGTAAAGAGTTTTTTCTCATGGCACCCTTTTGGAAGTATGTAGTTGTTAGTGGAACCTCTGCCGGTTGAAGGGTTAAGTATATACATGTTCTACTTTTTCTGCATCATGATGATCTCTTTGCCGGTGTGAAGGTTAAGTATGTTCATGTTCTACTTTATTCTGCATCATGATGATCTCTTTTTATACGTACTGAATAACCGTGTTTTGTTCACCTTGGAGAACTGTGGTGCGGAGAAGTAATAATTGGCGTGTAAAGTAGCAGATACATTTTGTCTTTAAAATCAAGAAAAGAGTTTTTTCTCATGGTACCCTTTTGGAAGTATGTAGTTTGTTAGTGGAACCTAAGCCTGTTGGAGGGTTAAGTATATTCATGTTCTACTTATTCTGCATCATGATGATCTCTTTTTATACGTACTGAATAACCGTGTTGTGTTCACCTTGGAGAACTGAGTTGCAGATAAGTAATAATCGGTGTGTAAAGTAGCAGATACATTTTGTCATTAAAATCAAGTAAAGAGTTTTTTCTCATGGCACCCTTTTGGAAGTATGTAGTTGTTAGTGGAACCTCTGCCGGTTGAAGGGTTAAGTATATACATGTTCTACTTTTTCTGCATCATGATGATCTCTTTGCCGGTGTGAGGGTTAAGTATGTTCATGTTCTACTTTATTCTGCATCATGATGATCTCTTTTTATACGTACTGAATAACCGTGTTTTGTTCACCTTGGAGAACTGTGGTGCGGAGAAGTAATAATTGGCGTGTAAAGTAGCAGATACATTTTGTCTTTAAAATCAAGAAAAGAGTTTTTTCTCATGGTACCCTTTTGGAAGTATGTAGTTTGTTAGTGGAACCTAAGCCTGTTGGAGGGTTAAGTATATTCATGTTCTACTTATTCTGCATCATGATGATCTCTTTTTATACGTACTGAATAACCGTGTTGTGTTCGCCTTGGAGAACTGAGTTGCAGATAAGTAATAATCGGTGTGTAAAGTAGCAGATACATTTTGTCATTAAAATCAAGTAAAGAGTTTTTTCTCATGGCACCCTTTTGGAAGTATGTAGTTGTTAGTGGAACCTCTGCCGGTTGAAGGGTTAAGTATATACATGTTCTACTTTTTCTGCATCATGATGATCTCTTTGCCGGTGTGATGGTTAAGTATGTTCATGTTCTACTTTATTCTGCATCATGATGATCTCTTCTTATACGTACTGAATAACCGTGTTGTGTTCACCTTGGAGAACTGAGTTGCAGATATGTAATAATCTACGTATGACATAGCAGATGCATTTTGCCATTAAAATCAGGGAAAGGGTTTGTTAGTGGAACCTTTGCCGGTTGGAGTGTTAAGTATATTCATGTTCTACATATTCTGCATCATGATGATCTCTTTTTATACGTACTGAATAACCGTGTTGTGTTCACCTTGGAGAACTGAGTTGCAGATAAGTAATAATCGGTGTGTAAAGTAGCAGATACATTTTGTCATTAAAATCAAGTAAAGAGATTTTTCTCATGGCACCCTTTTGGAAGTATGTAGTTGTTAGTGGAACCTCTGCCGGTTGAAGGGTTAAGTATATACATGTTCTACTTTTTCTGCATCATGATGATCTCTTTGCTGGTGTGAGGGTTAAGTATGTTCATGTTCTACTTTATTCTGCATCATGATGATCTCTTTTTATACGTACTGAATAACTGTGTTGTGTTCACCTTGGAGAACTGAGTTGCAGATAGGTAATAATCTGTGTATAACGTAGCAGATGCATTTTGCCATTAAAATCAGGGAAAGAGTTTTTTCCTCATGGCAGCTTTAGAAAATACAGGGTTTGTTAGTGGAACCTTTGCCGGTTGGAGGGTTAAGTATATTCATGTTGTACTTATTCTGCATCATGATGATCTCTTTTTATACGTACTGAATAACCGTGTTGTGTTCACCTTGGAGAACTGAGTTGCGGATAAGTAATAATCGGTGTGTAAAGTAGCAGATACATTTTGTCATTAAAATCAAGTAAAGAGTTTTTTCTCATGGCACCCTTTTGGAAGTATGTAGTTTGTTAGTGGAACCTCTGCCGGTTGAAGGGTTAAGTATACACATGTTCTACTTTTTCTGCATCATGATGATCTCTTTGCCGGGATAGGGTTAAATATGTTCATGTTCTACTTGTTCTGCATCATGATGATCTCTTTTTATACGTACTGAATAACCGTGTTGTGTTCACCTTGGAGAACTGAGTTGCAGATATGTAATAATCTACGTATGACATAGCAGATGCATTTTGCCATTAAAATCAGGGAAAGGGTTTGTTAGTGGAACCTTTGCCGGTTGGAGTGTTAAGTATATTCATGTTCTACATATTCTGCATCATGATGATCTCTTTTTATACGTACTGAATAACCGTGTTGTGTTCACCTTGGAGAACTGAGTTGCAGATATGTAATAATCTACGTATAACATAGCAGATGCATTTTGCCATTAAAATCAGGGAAAGGGTTTGTTAGTGGAACCTTTGCCGGTTGGAGTGTTAAGTATATTCATGTTCTACATATTCTGCATCATGATGATCTCTTTTTATACGTACTGAATAACCGTGTTGTGTTCACCTTGGAGAACTGAGTTGCAGATAAGTAATAATTGGTGTGTAAAGTAGCAGATACATTTTGTCATTAAAATCAAGTAAAGAGTTTTTTCTCATGGCACCCTTTTGGAAGTATGTAGTTGTTAGTGGAACCTCTGCCGGTTGAAGGGTTAAGTATATACATGTTCTACTTTTTCTGCATCATGATGATCTCTTTGCCGGTGTGAGGGTTAAGTATGTTCATGTTCTACTTTATTCTGCATCATGATGATCTCTTTTTATACATACTGAATAACCGTGTTGTGTTCACCTTGGAGAACTGAGTTGCAGATATGTAATAATCTTCGTATAACGTAGCAGATGCATTTTGCCATTAAAATCAGGGAAAGAGTTTTTTCCTCATGGCAGCTTTAGAAAATACAGGGTTTGTTAGTGGAACCTATGCCGGTTGGAGGGTTAAGTATATTCATGTTGTACTTATTCTGCATCATCATGATCTCTTTTTATACGTACTGAATAACCGTGTTGTGTTCACCTTGGAGAACTGAGTTGCAGATAAGTAATAATCGGTGTGTAAAGTAGCAGATACATTTTGTCATTAAAATCAAGTAAAGAGTTTTTTTTCATGGCACCCTTTTGGAAGTATGTAGTTTGTTAGTGGAACCTAAGCCTGTTGGAGGGTTAAGTATATTCATGTTCTACTTTTTCTGCATCATGATTATCTCTTTTAATACATACTGAATAACCGTGTTGTTTTCACCTTGGCGAACTGAGTTGTACATAAGTAATAATCTGTGTATAAAGTAGCAAATGTGTTTTAAATTGTTTGCCATTAAAATCAAGGAAATTTTTGTAATAATCTGTGTATAAAGTAGCAAATGCGTTTTAAATTGTTTGCCATTAAAATCAAGGTTTTTTTTTTTTTTCTCATGGCAGTTTTAAGAAACTTGTGGTTTGTTAGTAAAACCTCTGCCAGTTTGAGGGTCAAGTATATTGATGTTCTACTTGTTCTGCATCATGATGATCTCTTTTTATACGTACTGAATAATTGTGTTGTTTTCACCTTGGAGAACTGAGTTGCAGATAGGAATAATCGGCTTATAATGTAGCAGATGCATTTTGTGTCTAAAATCAAGGAAAGTGTTTTCCTCATTGCAGCTTTGGGAAATACGAGGTTTGTTAGTGGAACCTTTGCTGGTTGGAGGGTTAGGTATGTTCATGTTCAACTTATTCTGCATCATGATGATCTCTTTTTAATCGTACTGAATAACCGTGTTGTTTTCACCTTGGAGAACTGAGTTGCAGATAAGTAATAATTGGCGTATAAAGTAGCAGATACATTTTTTGTCATTAAAATAAAAAAAAAAAGAGTTTTTTCTCATGTCACACTTTTGGAAGTGTATTTTGTTAGTGGAACCTCTGCCGGTTGGAGGGTTAAGTATATTCATGTTCTACTTTCTCTGCATCATGATATTTTCTTTGCCGGTTAGATGGTTAAGTATATTCATGTTCTACTTATTCTGCATCATGATGATCTCTTTTTATATGTGCTGAATAACTGTGTTTTCACCTCTGGGCTGCAGATAAAGTAATATAGCAGATGCATTTTGTGTCTAAAATCAAGAAAAAAGTTTTTTTCCTCATTACAGCTTTGGGAGATATGAGGTTTGTTAGTGTGAACCTCTGCGAGTTGAAGGGTTAAGTGTATTGATGTTCTTGTTCTGCATCATTGTGATCTTTCTATACGTATTGAATGGACATGATGTTTTTACCTTGGAGAACTGAGTTGCAGATGAAAGTTTAGTAACTTTTTGGAATGTGAAATTACCTTCATCTAATAGGTACTTGGGCATTAAATAATGGAAGTGCCATTTTTATAGGACACTTTTCGAAAACGTGAGATTTGCTTTGTGCAATTTGAAGAATTAAATATATATATATATATATGTTCGTCTCCTGCATCGTGATGATCTCTTCTATTCATACTGAATAGCCTTGATGTTTTCACCTTGAGGACTGAATTGCAGGGGTATATAAGAAGTATTCCATGTGTATTAGTTATGTGTCATTTTGCTTTGAATTAATGTTATAATTTTTTATGTGGAGAATGTATATTTTTTATTAATTAATAATAACATTTGCCCTCTGAGTGGCAGGCTTCAAAATGCACCAAATGCTTTTCTGAGTTGTGTATACATATATATATAACTGAGAAAATCAACTGGTGTATTTTTTAGAAAGCATATATATATATATGCATTATGCAGTAGGTCCAAGAAAAGTACATAATCTGAACATAAAGTGGCAGAGGCATTTTGTCATTAAAATCATTTTTTTTTTTTTTTTTTTTTTTTTTTTTTTTTTTTTTTTATGGTAACTTTGGGAAATGTGAGTTTTGTTAGTGGAACCTCTGCCGCCAGTTGTAGGGTTAAGTCGTGACCTTTGAGAGGGAGAAGGCCGTGACACTTTATAAATATGGCGGAGCTTTCCGTCCAATGTTATCGTCGGAAAGTCATCTGTATTTTTTAATTTTCGTTGAAAATATAACTTTATTATGTTGCTTAGTTAATTAAAATAGTTAAGTATACATTATTTTCTTTAGCTTTTTAAGCTTTTTGCAGATATTTGAATTAACTTTGTGTATAAATATAATTGAGAGAATTGAAGAACAAACGAACATTTTACAAATATTTTAATACAAAAATTTTTGAATATTTTAAAATAGTGTATGTTTGTTAGGTTATCTAATTTCAAATATGAATGTTGGAAGGCTTTTTTGTTATAAGATTTAGGTATGTTTCTTGTATGAAAAATTTTTTCACATTTATTAGCTAATTATGTAGTATTTCATTTACATATGTTGGAGATATAGAAGTTGATGGTTATATATTTTTCTCTGAAACATGAATAAATTAATACTTGAGCCTAGGTAAAATATTAATTATTAGCTTAAGAACCCCTTCCAATTTATCATGGCAGTGGCAATTTTCAATCAGCGTTTAAATTTTTGTAACATGTTCGTTTGTTCTTCGATTTTTCTCAGTTTTATTTATGCACAAAGTTAATTAAAATATCTGTAAAAGGCTAAAGAAAATAATGTATATAAAGCCTCCTTTCTTTCAGCTATTTTAATTAACTAAGCAACACGATAAAGTTATATTTTCTACGAAAATTTAAAAATCCAGATGACTTTCCGATGATAACATCGGATGGAAAGCTCCGCCATGTTTATAAAGTGTCATGGCCTTCTCCCTCTCGAAGGGCACGGTTAAGTATACTCATGTTCTGTATCATGATGATCTTTCTATATACGTACTGAATATAGAAAACATCATGTTGTTTCACCTTGGAGAACTGAGTTGCAGATGAATAATCTTTGAGAACATACACAGCGGCAATCTTCGTATGATTATTAATTACAAATTGCTGATTTTTCTTTTATGATTTCTATTTTCGGGTAACTATTTTTTTTATTATTTTTATTTTTATTTTTTTTTTTTAAATTTTAGAAAACATTAAAAAAGATATTAACTATTTCCAAGCCGTAAATTTTTTTTTTAATGAGAAAATGCTAAAAGTAAGATTCTAGCACTTTTGATAAGAATGATTGATAAAACATGATGTTCTGACCTCGAAAAGCTCAGTTGCAGGTGGTGTAAGTTAAGTATCCAGTGTGTGTTACTGATTTCTCTTTCTTGTTGATGTCAGCATTTTGATTTACTATTATAATTTTCACCTTAGAGAACTGATCCATTTCTAGGAATTTCTCATTAAATATATACATACTTATATACAAAGCTTAAAAAATTGTTCCTTGTATTTTTTTTAAAAAGCATATGTACACTGCGAGAAAAAGGGGTGATAGTTCTATATCTCTCGTTCTACTGGGCCGATTGACTAAATTCAACTTGCGTGTTTCATGTCTCGAAAGCACGATTTATGATACGTATTAGATTTATATATAACATTCTAATATAGGCATTTTGGCACAAAATCGGACTTTTTCTGAAATAGCATACCAATTTTTCGATTCTACGATCCAAATTACCGAATTCTGTAGAAATCATACAAATAGTTTTTAAAAAATTAGCTCTCAAAATTTTAGCTCCTCAATGTTAATTGAGTTTGGTATATTTTTATTAAACTTTATTTGATTCTTCCTTTCGCATTTCGAAATTCAAGTTCATTCCAAATAAAATTCGTCCATTTTTTTATGATTTATTTTTTAAATTTTTAGCATCCTCTGAAAGTAGACTTATTTCTAATCATACCTGCAAAAATTTACAGTTTTTTATTCAAAATATCCGAAGATATACCTGAATATATATGATCGCGCGATTTAAAATTTGACATATTTGTTTAAAGCAATAAAACATCAAATGTGGCTTAGACACAGCTAAAGTAATTTGGATATAGAAACACAGTGTCTTTTTTTTTTTTTTTTTTTTTTTTTTTTCTTCCCCACTCCAGTATAATGGAAGGGAAAGGAAAATTGGTTGCCACATATTAAGAGGTTCGCCAAGCGAACTTGCCACAAACTGAAAAAAATTGTGCCAAGATAAATTTTTGAATTTCTTTGTAAATTTTGCACCAAATTTTACAAAATTTAATATCTAGGCATAATTTGAGTCGTAGAATTGAAATATAAAAAAAAATGGTATGTTATTTTGGATAAAGTCAAATTTTGTGTCAAAATACCTATGTTAGGACAGTGCTATATATAAATCTAATATATATCGTAAGTGGCACTTTTGAGACATGAAAAACTCAATTTTGTCAGTTAGCCCAGTAGAACAGGAGATAAACAACTGTGCCCCCCTTTTCTTGCGCAGTGTACATGTTGGAATATGTGTAGGAAACTAAACCAATAATATTTAAACTTCTTAATCTAGGTATAAAATAGCATAGGTATTTGTGTATGAATATGCCTTTTTCATGGTCAGATTTGGAGAATGGGAGATTTGCTGTGTGCAAGTTTTAAATATATATAAGATGTTCTCTTTATCCTGCATCATTATGATTTCTTACTATTCATACTAAATGGCCATGATGTTTTCACCTTGGAGAACTGATTTGCAGGAGAATGTAAGAAGTATTCCATGTGTTTTACTGATTTGCCTTTTTTGATGTCAGGATTTTGAATTACTGTGTTAATTTTTACTTCAGAGGAGTGATGTATTTCTGTAATTTCTTTAATAGGTAATAATTAATAATTTCTGAGTAGCAAGGCTATATATATTCGACAGAGAAGATCATTTGTAGTATCTTTGAGAAAGAATGTTTATGTACATTTTAGAGTATGTCCAAAAAACTAAAAATCATAAAAATGCCTTTTTTGTAGGGCGATTTAGGAAAATGTGAGATTTGCTGGGTGCAGTTTGAAGAGTTGTATATATATATTTATATTCTCCTTATTCGGCATCATGATCTTTCTGTAATTAAGAACACATATATATGCATATCTTGGGGTGTGTCCAAGAAACTGAGTTGATAATATTTAAAGTACATAATCCAGGTATTAAGTAGCTGCATTTTGGTGAAGTAATAGCTTTTTCTCATGGCAGTTGTGGGAAATATGAGATTTGTTCAGTGAAACCTGTGCTCGTTGAAAAGTTAAATGTATTCATGTTCTACTTGTTCTGCATCATGATGATCTCTTTTGTATACATATTGAATGACCATGATGTTTTCACCTTGGAGAACTGAGTTGCAGATGTAAGTTTAGTAACTTCTCAGAACATGAAAAGCAGCTTCGTATAAATATTAATGAAGTATAGGTTATTTTTCATTTGATAAATCCTTTAGTTTTATAAAGAATTATTTTGAAAACATTAAATAGTAAGCTGTTATATTGTATGTGAAATATAAATTTAATTCACTAATTTTTTCTAGAAGATTAATGTTTTAAATGCCTTTATGTATTATAATATTATATTTAAAATTATGTTTTGAATATTAAGTGAGCCTCAGTTCCTTCATAAAGAACTTGGCATCTTGATAAATATTGTGATGTCTAGAGAAGGGGACAAAATGATGTAAATTAAGGTGTAAAAAGTAAATTTTTTGATGTATGAAAACATTTTAAAGAAAATCAGAAATTGCCATCAGTCAGTCGGTCTGAATGATATCATCTAAAAGTAGTGTGATTTATTGATAACTGTTCGATTAGGAAAGTCAAAATCAAGTTTATTTGGTTTTCTTATTTGAAGGCCAAAATACATTTTTCAAATACTAAAAATTATGCTTTTTTTATTTTACGGTAGGCATAAAAAATTGTGTAGTTTGCTGAGATTTTATTGACTTTTGTATAATATGTTTGAAACAGATTTTATATTGTATAGTTTGTTAATGGAGTAATTCTTTTCACATTTTATTAAACATATTTTTATGTTGCAGGAGTATTCAGTTACAGAGCAGCGGAAGAAGGATCAAATTGAGGTTGATCGACAGATAATTGATGTAATCAAAGCTCACCCAGAAAAGAAATTAATGTTCCATTATCTAAGAGCATTATTTTACTTGCAAAATAAGATGTATCCTCATAAAATGAGGTTCTAAATAGATTGAACTGTTTGTGAAATAAAATATGAAAAATGCCCTTTTATTTTTGTAATTGAATACTCACTTATATACCAACTTTTAACAGATTTTATGCAGTTTTTATGAAAGCTTCTAATTGTGCTTAAAGTTTCTTTTTTTTTTTTTTTTTTTTTAAATTTGTGTTTTATTTTTGCACATTTTTGTAAGATTTTAGTGTTAACATGAAGAATAACAATTTGTTTAACTTTGGGATAACTCAACTTCACTACATGATCAAGAATACCTTTTTTTCCCTGGGAGAGGAAAGATATATTAGAGCATTTTGTTACTTCAGAATTCTTATACTGTATGTCACCAGGTTTATCAATTAATCACCATTTTACAGGCTATGTAACTATTTAGCTTAGCAGCATTTGAAGAGATGATTTGTGAATTGTTTAGACATGTTGACATTATTTTAATTAAATTAAAGCCAAATGCCTCTTAAGTTATGAATAATGAATTTTCTGAATATCTTTGAGCTGAAACTTTTTCACCCCCATATTTTTTCCAGAATTTCTGTAAATTCTAACAAAAAGTACTAATCTTACAAATCATCCACATTTAGAATACTAAAAATAACATACCATGTGTATTTGGTATAATAAGATTTGGTAACCTCTACTTTACCTATGTTCTAAAATAAAGGTTATGCAATACCTTATCTAGGACAAGAACATATAACAGGGTTGCCACGCTACCTGGAAAAAATCAGGGAATTTGTAAATTGACCAAAAAATTCAGGGAATTTTAAGTGTTTTAGTCAAAATCTGGAAAAGTCGGGGAATTTCATACGAATCCCGTCAGAAGAGATAACTTTTTTGGGGAATTGTGTATCATGTGAGTGTCATTCGGGCAGCTGGCATAGAGCTTATTTTCGCATCTCCAATTTGATTGTCTTTTAGAAAGGCAAATCAAGTTTCCAGTAACCTCTGGAATCGCATGTGCAGTGCATGAACTAAAGAAAGTACCTGTTGTCGTATAAAACAAAAAGGGTTTAATCCCAGTATACGGTACCATTACTGCATTACTGGGTACCGTATACTGAACATGAAGGTTAGAACCAAAAAATATGTATTGTAAAGAAAGAAACCTCTGCAACAGACGTGGCTCCGTTCCACCATAGAGGGAAACAGTTGTGCATGCGCGATATATCTGTCGGCAAAGCTCGAAAACGGTGTCAAAGTTCGAAGGTCACGTTATCAAGAATTCATAAAATGAATATCGTTTAAAATTTCTTTAAAGGAAAAGAAAATATTTTTTTGTGCAAGTAAATTAATTGATGGATTAATTATTTTGAGGGGGGAACTACGAAAATCCGTTTTTAAAATTATTGCGAAAAAATGTTTGATAAAACGTTTCTTCAAATCCCTTGACGAATTTTCCCTCCACTTTCTAGCCGCGTAATAGCATTTACATGTATGGAACCTTTTCTTTACATAGACGTTCTTTGGTTAGAATAATCTCCATGTATGGTACAGCGGGATTTGGCGACGTGATGATGAGCAGTAAACGAGTCATTTTGTTCTTGGCGAAAATTTTCAAAATCGTGCGAAGGCCGTACCGTATACTAGGATTTTACAGTTTTTTTTTTTTTTTCTCTTTTCTCTTTTCTTTTTAATAAATACCTTGTCATTTTGCAGTAAAATAAAAAAAAATAGTAATCAGTCAGCTAGGCTAACCATGTAATATAACTATATTCACTAAAAATATTGTTGATTATTCTATTTATTCTAATAGCTAATTCAATTTATCTTTATTTTTATGTTATTCATATCATTTAATGTTGCTTCTTCCCTCTAAATTTATTTATCATTAGTAAATAATATTTCCAAATTTCGGGAAATTTTCTCTGGCATAATCCTGAAATTAATTCTAGCAGTATGATATCACGAAATTTAATGCACATATTTTTTCCTTATGTATGCTGTAAAATAAATATAAAATACCTCAATTTAGTAAAAAAATATTAAATAGATTTCTTTCTTTCATTTAGCTGCAGAATGTCTGCAAAAAAAAGCCTTATTTTATTCCAGATTGGGAAGATCCTAATCTCAATCTTCAGTGGAGAAAATAACTCCTGTTATAATTATATTTGTGTTTTCAAGTGTTAAGGTGCCTTTTTAAGAAGACACCTCACACAAATTAAATTTATCTAAAATCTAACCTAAATTTTAGCATTGCGTTGTGATTTATAAGAACCGGATTAGCCTCATGTTGAACTGGTGATGATCATGAGTAATAATTAAATAAAACATACAATTGTTATCCAATGTATATATCTTAAATTTTAGTAAGTTTCTTAAGTGGAAAAGTAAACAAAATTATCAAACAAAGTGTACCAAGAATAAATGTCCTCTGGGATTTATTGAATAATTAAGTGAATTTGCTACACAGTAAAAGTAATACAGTCAAAAGTCGTTAATCCGGAATGATCTATAATCCGGATCTCAAAGCTACAAACTTTCTGCGTCGCTTTGACGCATGCGCGTAAGACCTTTACCGCTGCGAATTTGCGCGTGCGCAAAATACGTTTACGAATGCTCGTTTAATGTATAACGGACGGGATAAGCTAAGCTAAAATTATCTAATTATCTATTTCAGTTAATGTTGCAGATTGCGTTGTTCCTTAATCTTCGAATTGGATCCGGATTATTATTTTTTGCAGACTGTTAGAGCAATTTTATAAAAGTAAGCTTGAACTTTCGATTATGTCAAACAGAATTTCCGATATATATTTACTAATATGTAAAGGATATACAAAGCGAAAGTATCTTTCGGAGTCCATTAAACAAAAAGTGGAATTGCTGCAAAAAATCGATAAAGGCCATATCCTTTGTTTATCTTTAACGCGGCGGCGTGCAATGAATTGGAAGTTGATTTGTCAGCACTATCCTTATCTTAAGGGCAGATGTTTTTATTTTATTTGGCTTATAATTGCTTACTCAATGTAGTATTTCATCTCGATGTACTCCGTCTTTGATATGATTTAAATCAAACGCCTCGTCATTATAATTCGCTTCCGATAGCGAAGAAAGTGACAGAGGTTATTGAAAACGAAAAAATTTCGATTGACAAATTAGTCGGTATACTCGACACAGCAATTATAGGACTTGAACTTTGTAACTGAACAAGAAATTATGTCTGTTTATAGAATTAAAGTGAATGTATTATCACATAAAAAACGAAGCAGCTTAAACAACTTACATTGAAAGAAATGTTTAATAAAGTAAACAAATAAATATTAAGCTTTTTTTTGTAAATTTTGATACCCTTTAGATCATAATTGTTCTTTATTTCGTAAATTACGGTTTCATATTTTTAATTTTATAATTTCTGCATGCCATTTTACCAGATTTAAACTGATGATCTATAATCCGGAATCGCCGAAGTCCCGACGAGTCCGGATTAACGACTTTTGACTGTACCATAATTACTTGACCTCTTAGCACAGCCAACGTACATTACGTGGATAGACTGGAATTTTCTCGAAACATACCTGGAAAAGTCAGGGAATTTCATTTTCCTGTTTGAGTGGCAACCCTGATATAAGTGACCAGTGAACCAAAGTACTTCAGTGGGTTTTCAAGCCTGATGTTATGTTAAAAATTTTACCTATTCAAGGAAAGAGAAAATAGCTATACAGTTAACTTAGCTTTTAAAGAATGAAATTTTTTTATGCAAGTCTTTTGCAAGCTATGATATACTTTATAAATGATATTAAATTTTTGCCATCTTGGAAGACGTGATTACATTCTAATTGGTGAATATTCCTTTTCACGTTATCCAGAAGAACAAAACACATATTCTTTTATGAAACTGTACATTGTTTCTGTATCAAACTTGTATGCATGGCAAGCTTTAAATGTAAAGCGTTCTGCTTTGAGGATAAGGTGAATATTATGAGGATTAAAAATAAATTGTCTACAATAATATTAATAAAAAGAGATGATAGTCCAAGCGGGTTGAATAAGCAGAAATCATATTGAATACTGCATTGTATAAGAAAAAAAATTCAGATTATCAACTTGGTATGTTATAAAGCTTTTGTGTATTCTGAGCTGCTTCCAAGCAACTAAATGATCAACTCAGTCTTACCTTGTGAAATTGGATGAAGGAGAAAAATCCAGAATTAGTAAATTGCAAAGGAATTGCATTCTGCGATGACAAGTGCGTGACCACCAACTCGTACGAGATTATTGGAGCTTGTATGGGAAGTGATGTCTCGTTTCCCAAATAGCCCCTCTATCGCAGCATCGAATTATTTATTTTGAAGTGTGGTGAAAAATTCAATAATGATGGCCTCTAATCACATTCTTCTTCTCCCCTTGCTTAAGACAGAAGTTTTATGAGTGCGGTACAAATTAATTTCCTTCGGGCCACGCATGCTGCTTAGTGTACTTTTAAAATTGTTAATTAAGAAATTTTTTACATTTACATGCATTCAGTTCTTGGTCCAGTGCAGAAACCTTTTTTTTTATCTTAGAACGTAAAAGAGTCAATTGAATGTCACCTCACAAATTGCCAAGATGAAAACGTTCCATCTATCAGTTATTGCAACTATTAACAAGCTATGGTACAAACTTCAAAGAAAGTTATGCTATGAAGAAAATGTGGCACAATTTGGTAGAGAGATGGTCAGAAAGTTGGCTAAACAAGTTGCCACATTCTGTGGTAGCTATAAAGAACAACTGTTATTATATTTCAATAAAATCCATTTTAAACAATTTTTTTATATTAAAGCTTTATGTAGTATTTGTTCCTGTTATTCACAAGTGACTCATGTGGCACTCAACATGTTAAATTACCAAAAAGAGGACAAATGGTCATTAACCAGTGTAAAAAATATGTTTAACACACAATCTGGCAATGCTTTTGTGTATTCATTTTCATTAGCGTTTTCATCATTAAGCTGCAATTTTTTTTAACTCTAAAATGTAGTCCTCAATAGGAATTCCTGAGGTTTCAGCAACATTATCTATAAATTAATTAAAAGGATCATAAATATCATGCAACTATTCATTACACTTAAATTGTCTGTCATTTTTCAAATACAGCCACATATTCAGTACCTCATCTTGCCCATCGTTGTCATTGACCTATTATCAATAGTATTAATCTTGCTGATGAAGCCAGTTCTTTTGAAGTAACTGAAAAATTTATTCAGTAACGACCAGACCATAATTTCTAAAATTAGTAGTAGAGCCCTCTGGAAAGAGCAAAAATATAATGATTAGAATATTAAAATTTAATAATATATAAAAAGTTATTAAATAAATGGTAAGTATTGCATCTAATGGTTCCGTGTGTGCCTCAAAGAGGCTTTCGAAAACAAAATTTATTTACAAGAATATGTAACAAATTCTAATAGTTGAACATAAGTTAGTAGGCATTTCTGCTTTTCATGTCCTGTAAAGAAACAAAAAATGGTTAAGTTGCAATGTAATTGGTAATTTTCAGTGTGCTAAAAT
Source organism: Stegodyphus dumicola (assembly GCF_044657685.1). Taxonomy (NCBI): domain Eukaryota; kingdom Metazoa; phylum Arthropoda; class Arachnida; order Araneae; family Eresidae; genus Stegodyphus; species Stegodyphus dumicola. Next base: position 219,995,011 of record NC_140773.1, on the reverse strand, counting down.
AAGTATTTACCCATTTATGCCTACTGTTCCATTTTTGGAACATAACTGACAAAATTATTTTTAGCCCACGGGTTCAAGGTCGCACACATGGTTTGATTTGTGATGTCAGCTAGTTTGTAAGGGGCGTATGGTTTTGCTTAGAACACAGAGTTTGTCACTCCTGCAGATATTTGGCTGCTGTGATGTCGTGAAATTTTGGTCTTCATTTTCGTCAAGGTTTTTGTAAATTCATCTATAAACAGATAACTATAACTCTGTTGCATGATACTTTAAAATTGTAAAAAAAATTGTGTTATTATTCAATTAGTTACTTTTTATTACTGCAAAAAGAAAATAGAAAAGCTATTAGTTTTGAATTAGTTATAGGCTTGAAATTTTCAGTGTTCCATTTTTGGAAGGGCACTAGGCAAAACTACTACCACAAGAATGCATATATTTTCTCTTCATATTTTTTTAGTTGAAATAATTTTCCAAGATGCAAGATGTCCGAAATAGCCTTACATGAGTTAACTGATCTTTTAGAGACGTGTGACAACATAGAAGCAAGTGCCATAATCATAGAACCACCTGAAAATGCTACAGCGTCTATTTCTGATGAGGAAGATGGGGGGAACAATAAATAATCTGCCTGGTTCTTTGCTGCGCGCACCTGCTTATCTTGTTCGGTATGGTTATTTTGATGCTGACTCTGACCCAGGTGATCCTTCATATTTCCCTAAATTTGATTCTCCTGCAGATGGGGTTCCATCGACTTCTTCTACTTTGCAACAATCACCTCTAACAAAGAAGAAAAAGTTGTACAAAAATGGGAAAAAGCAGATCTAAATGTCCAACCCATATCAGGAAGAATTACTCAGTTACCAATTACCAAAGTAAGAACTCCTACAGAACATTTTGAACTTTTCCTAAATGACGATGTCATGGAACTTATTGTAACATACTCAAATTTATATGCTTCAACTAAGGGTGTAAACCTAAGCTTCACAAACTCTGAATTGAAATGTTTCCTGGGGATTATATTTCTGAATGGATATGTCTCAGTTCCTAGACGGTGCATGTTCTGGGAACAAAGAACCGATTCACAAAATGCCCTTGTTAGTATTGCCATGAGACTTGACTGCTTTGAAACAATATTTTCAAATCTCCATGTTGCAGACAATGCAAATTTAGACCCACTTGACAAGTTTGCTAAATTACGACATCTTATAAACAAACTAAATGAGCTGTGCATGAAGTTTGTTCCAAATGAAACACATTTCAGCATTGATGAATCCATGGTTCCTTACTTTGGTCGACACGAATGCAAACAATTTATAAGAGGAAAGCTTATTTTTTGGATACAAGTTTTGGTGTGCGGCAACTCGTCTAGGTTACATATGTTGGTTCGAACCCTATCAAGGTAAAAATCTGGCAAACAAATAGGAGTATGGTGTTGGTGCTTCTGCTGTCTTACGGTTTATGGATGCACTAACAGAGGAGCACCCTGGCAATATCATTTTGTTTTTTATAATTTTTTCACAAGTATTGCCCTGCTTGATAAACTTGGTTCAATGGGTCATCAGGCACAGTTAGAAAAGGTCGTATTGATAAACCACCATTGCAATCGGATGTTGCCCTAAAGAAAATGGAAAGAGGCTCATTCAGTTATCGAGTTGATGGCAAAGGCAATATTGTCTCTAGATGGCATGACAACAGTGTTGTGACTGTTGCATCATCTGGTGCTGGTGTAAATCCACTGTGTCTAGTAAATCATTATTCACAAGAACAAAAAAAGAAAATCCAAGTTCAGCAGCCAAACATGATAAAAGTATATAACCTATTTGTGGGAGGTGTGGATAGAGCAGACGAAAACATTGACAAATATAGAGCATCAGTTCGTGGAAAGAAATGGTATTCATGTCCATTGTTGTTCTGTTTCGAATTGGCCTTACAAAATGCTTGGCAATTACACAAAACTTATGATGCAAAACCAATGGATCTTTTAGAATTCCGTCGTCGTGTAGCATGCCATTATCTTGAGACTCGTGGTCATCCTGAAGAACCTGGCAGAAAAGGAAAACCCTCTCAGAAGCGAAACATTGATTCACGCTATGATGACATAAATCATGGGATCGTAAAGCAAGGAAAGCAAACTCGCTGTGCTCACTGTCATAAAAACACCACTTTTCCATGTGGAAAATGTAATGTAGTTTTACACGTTAAGTGTTCTTCCAATTACCATACCGAGTAATGGGAATAACCACATTTTTAGAGGAAACCCACGATTTTATACATTCTAACGTTATAGCAATGGTTTTGCCTAGTGTTCCATTTTTGGAACACCATATAACTTGTAAACTAATTAAAATAAAAAAATTTCTTCTTCAAATCATTGTTTATTATGTTTTTTTACCTAACATATAGAAATTTCATGCAAAAATTCCAATTTTTTAACCTTCAGCATAAATGGGTTAAATAAACTGAGCCAAAGGAAATGCAAAATTGCTGAAAACATTGAAAATCAGAGCTGTATATATTATAGTAAAAATTTCTGACAGAACGAATTTATTATAGAAGGAATTTACTAAAAGTAAAATGAAATGTTTAAATAAATAATTCTGAAATGTCTCCAAAGTGAAAAAGACCTTGCACGAGAAATGGAAGGCGTGTATCCTAAAATGAAGAAAAGAAAAAGATGCTGGTAAGAATTTTGAAACATTAAACTGAATCAATTAATTCAGTTCAGTTAATCTGAATGGAATACAAGAAGTAAAATTCTTTGTGAGACTTTTGAGAATGTTTAGAATTGTGAACTAACAGTTGTATAAATGGAGCTCGTAAAATTGAAAATTTAGACATCCTGTTAAAAATCTAGAATTTAATTGGAGTTACTTTTGCTATTACTAAATTTAATTATAGAAAATTTAAATATTTAAAAATTGTGTAAGTTGGGAAAAGAAATTAAAAATTTTTAGTTTTAAAATTATTTAAATTAGTAAAATTAATATATGTAAATAAGTTTGAGTGGAAAAGTTTAAATTTTAAGTGTATATAAAAAGGAATTTTGAGAAGAGTAATATGTAGATAATGGGGAGTAGAAAAAGTTGTGAAAAAGGATAACAGTAAAAAATCATCTTTTATTTGGCTAGAATAGAAATGGCTGTTTGTTAGTAATAGATATTTAGGGCTTATTTACATATTTGCATGAATAATTATGTACTTATCCAGTAAATACCTCCAAATGTGGTTAAAGTAAATCCTATTGTAAGGAACAATAAATATTAAAACTAATGTGTAGTTTTTGGAGAAGTACATTAGTAAAAATTCTTAATTTCAAAATAAAAACTCCAGTAATAAAAAGTTATGTAGTAGTCTAAACGGGCTATAGAATATGCTGTTGTTAGGGGGTTCACAATTGCCAGTTTATGGAGGGAGGCGAAATTACGTACTTAAAACTAGTCCTGATCAATTTGTTCATATAAAATAGCAGATTGAGCTGTACTCCACGTATAAGTTGAAAAGGAATAAACTGATATTTGAGTTTCAAGAGAATAGTACGTCAGTCTGTGCTCGAAATAAATCTTTACAGTATAACCTTGATGGTTATACCGTAACTACATTACAATACAAATATTTTAAATACAATTTATCCCGTTTTATCAAGTAAAAACAAATATAAAATTATCTAAAAGTTAATAATGGAATCTTAGCTGTTTTGACAATTTATCTTTCGTGTAGGAAAGAGAGAATATTTTTGATATAAATTTTTATGGCGTAAAATTTTAATAAGATACTATATTCTTAATGCTTTTCTAACAATAACCTTTCAGAGGATGGCAGGTGTGACTTAAATAGCTGATTAAATTGAAATAAAACATTATTAATTATCTAAGACGACAGAATAGTTTGATACATCCCCATAGTCATCAAAATTAGCAAACCACTGCTGGTGTAATGACGCTTGAAAAATAATAAAATGTGTAAAGTTCTTATTTTATTAACAATGCTACTGAAGAAAATTTGATTACTGTGAAATATATTATGAAAAAGACAGGTATTTGTTTCAACGTAAGATGCTTTAAGCTGTATGCAAGTAACTTGAAAAAAAAAAAAAATTACTGAAAACTCTAAAATGGATGTACTAAAGTTCATGCATTCATTAATTTATTACATGGGCATGGCTCTTATTGAAATACATCAATCAACAATCAAAGTACTTAAAAATGAAAAAAGACGTAATAGAAATATTAGTATTCTATATGAATTAGAGAAAATACATATAAGTATAATGTAAACGTAAGAATAAGAATACTAATTTTTATTTATTATATAAAAAATGAATTTTTACTTCCCGTTATGTTTAATATATTGTTTTCTGTGCTAACTTGAATTTAATACAAATTTATTTTCGTATATCACGTTTAACCAGTAAGTTTTACATCTACATGCTTATTATCTTTGAATTTTTACTACCATATGCTCAATATATTGTTTTGTCTGCTAACTTAAATTTACATACACTAAAAATCACGTTTACGGCTCGGCTCAGCTTGGCGAGTAAAAATGCAACGGGTTCTCTACGGATGAAAACTCAAATTACTATCTGTTTGTAAACTTGAATCTATTTTTATGTCCAAAAATCCATAATACTTCTGAAAGACTCAACAAACAGGATGTTAAAACTTTCCATGCTCTTTTAAACTGAAAGTGAGGGAAGTTTGTAATTTCTGTTCGGTGTTACAGATGGCGCCACGAGTGTAGAATTGTGAAAAGTATGAAACGACTTTTGCACTAGCATATAGAGATTAATTTAAATTAAAAAAAAAAAAAAAAAAAAATTCAAGTTTTTGTAGCAAAAATCGCACATCTAATACGAATGTACAGTTCCAAAATTTAAACGGGTAAATATATTAATAATGTTATTAATCAGTCTAGGTATGCGTACCTGTGGTGTAGTGGTTATCACATCCGCCTAACACGCGGAAGGTCCCATGTTCCGAGCCCTGGCAGGTACAGTAACGATGTTTTTTATTTATTTCTTGTTTTGTTTTATAAGGCATCGTTTTTTTTTAATTTAACACATATCCAACCGAAAATTCCCTGTAATAAGCGGTTATTCCCCCCTTTTTGTCAAACCGATCAAGAGAACATTGAAGAATAGCTTATTTTAAACTATAAAACCGAGGTATTTTAAAGTGCGCTAAATTGTGAAAAGCAAGCTATTTTACTAAGCAGAGGTGCTTCGTTCGCTCATTGTTTTGTGATAAGGAATTAACTCACAATGTACAATAATTTTGTTTGGATAATTCATAAAGCATTTTTGAGATTAATACATAATTATTTATTTGTAAACGTGCATGCACAGTGAAGATGAGATTACTAGCTTAGACTCTAGATGAGAATTTATATTTTGCGAAATCATATACAAAATAAGAGTTTTTCTCACTTTATTTATGCATTCTGAATCATTAAAATGGAAGATTTCCTTTATCTTCCCCGCTTTTTAAAGTTCGGGTCGTCCGCGTTTTGTTTTCAGCATTGCTTCTTTATAGTTTTTCGCAAATATCTATAAGTATGACCAATCATTAAAGTGTGCTAATAAGAAAACACAATTAATACATCTTGTTAACCCAAAGTGCGTTATCGTTTTTTACATTGTTACCACCAAATATTATCGCCCTGTATTATATTTAAAGAAAATAAATAATGAAGAATCTGCATGACTAATGTATATTTCTTGCAATGTGAAAACACGACGGTACATAGAACCATCAGATTTTGAATAACGTATTTCTCCAACCGAACATGGGCGCCTGGAAGCCCGAATTTTATATTTCGAATTTGTTTTCTTATCTATTTCATATTTTGTAAAACTTAAACGGTTAAATGACCTATTAACGAATTTTTGATTAACAAACTCAACGATTTCAAAGCAAGCAACGGCAGCACTGATGGGGAAAAAAACCGTTATCTCCAGCACGCGAGAGTCTATCGCAAATTATAAAGATACAGTGTCTCACAAAAGTGATGGGACACTTGTGCTTTACAAAAGGAAACTGCAATAAAATAAATTAATAAAAAAACATGTAAAAATTTTTGTGGGTGTGTTTCATACTTAAATTTAGTATCAATTATTACATAACATACATTTTCTCAATATATTAAAATATTAATTTAATAAAAATACAATTGCTTAGAATGGAGCAAAAAATGGCTCACATAAGTGATGGGACACTTACTTTTCCATCAAATATTTATCCAAAAATTTTACTTTTTAAAAGGTTTTAATATTTTGTTTGGATTTTCTTTTACTTTTAAAACACGATTTAATCTTCTTGGGATGGGTTCGACTAATTTTTTTGTGATTTCTGGAGTGATTTTACCCCATTCTTCTTGAAGCACCGATTTTAATTGTTGTTTTGAAGAAATGGTGTATTTGCGAATTCTTGATTCCAATTCTTGCCAAATATTCTCTATGGGATTTAAGTCTGGAGATTATGGTGGTGTTTTTATTATTTCAGAACAGTTATACAGCAGCCAGAGTCTAACGTTCAAAGCAGTGTGCTTGGAGTCATTGTCCTGGTAGAATTTAAAATCGTTATGAAGGTTCAATTGTCGTGCTGAAGATTTCAAATTTTGATTTAAAATGTCAATATACTTGTACTGATCCATTATACTGTCAATAAAAACAAGATTACCAACTCCAGCGGACGACATACACCCCCATACCATAACTCCTCCTCCACCATGTTTTACTGTTGGCACCAAGTTCTGTTTGCGAAATTCTTCCCTGGGTTTTCTCCACACCAAGATTCTACCGTCAGAACCAAATATATTAAATTTACTCTCATCAGTAAATATAACTTCAATCCAGTAATCAGAATTCTTATTTTTATGTTGGATTTTGCGAAAGCCAGTCTGAGTTTTCTATTCTTTTCACTTAAGAAGAATTTTTTCCTGGCTGCTCTACCGTGATATCCAGTAGATCGAATTACCCTTCTAATAGTCTCAGAATTAACAATTACTCCATATAATTCATGTAAATCAACAGCAACTTTAGGAGCACTCATTCTTGAATGTTTTTTTAATATTTCGAATGATAATTCACTTTATTCCATTGGATAGCTCTGATGGTCGGCCAGGTCTTCTTTTATCCTGAATCATACAGTGTCTCACAAAAGTGATGGGACACTTGTGCTTTACAATAGGAAACTGTAATAAAATTAATTAAAAAAACATGTAGAAATTTTTTGTGGTTGTGTTTTATACTTGAATTTAGTAACAATTATTACATAACATACATTTTCTCAAAATATTAAAATATTAATTTAATAAAAATACAATTGTTTAGAACGGAGCAAAAAATGGCTCACATAAGTGATGGGACACTACGTACTATGCAACAAAAATCGTCTGAAGTAAGCAATAAAAATATCTTTTGGGGTATTTATTTTTACTCAAAAGCAATTGGCAATAATTTATAAAATCGTCTGCAGTATTTCTCTCCAGTTTGTTTTGGAATTTTTTGTGTTTTTTAGCTCTGTGCAGCCATGAATGCTAAACGAAAAGAAACTTTGCCTGAAATTCGAAAATTAGTTATTAATTTGCATATTGAACGTGGAAAATCTATTAGAGAAACTGCTGAAACAGTTAACTTCAGTCATTCAACAGTTTTTAATATCATTAAACGATATAAAAAGAATCATATGATTCAGGATAAAAGAAGACTTGGCCGACCATCAAAGCTATCCAATGGAATAAAGTGAATTATCATTCGAAATATTAAAAAAAATCCAAGAATGAGTGCTCCTAAAGTTGCTGCTGATTTACATGAATTATATGGAGTAATTGTTAATTCTGAGACTATTAGAAGAGTAATTCGATCTACTGGATATCACGGTAGAGCAGCCAGGAAAAAATTCTTCTTAAGTGAAAAGAATAGAAAACTCAGACTGGCTTTCGCAAAATCCAACATAAAAATAAGAATTCTGATTACTGGATTGAAGTTATATTTACTGATGAGAGTAAATTTAATATATTTGGTTCTGACGGTAGAATCTTGGTGTGGAGAAAACCCAGGGAAGAATTTCGCAGACAGAACTTGGTGCCAACAGTAAAACATGGTGGAGGAGGAGTTATGGTATGGGGGTGTATGACGTCCGCTGGAGTTGGTAATCTTGTTTTTATTGACAGTATAATGGATCAGTACAAGTATATTGACATTTTAAATCAAAATTTGAAATCTTCAGCACAAAAATTGAACCTTCATAACGATTTTAAATTCTACCAGGACAATGACCCCAAGCACACTGCTTTGAACGTTAGACTCTGGCTGCTGTATAACTGTTCTGAAATAATAAAAACACCACCGCAATCTCCAGACTTAAATCCCATAGAGAATATTTGGCAAGAATTGGAATCAAGAATTCGCAAATACACCATTTCTTCAAAACAACAATTAAAATCGGTGCTTCAAGAAGAATGGGGTAAAATCACTCCAGAAATCGCAAAAAAATTAGTCGAACCCATCCCAAGAAGATTAAATCATGTTTTAAAAGTAAAAGGAAATCCAACAAAATATTAAAACCTTTTAAAAAGTAAAATTTTTGAATAAATATTTGATGGAAATGTAAGTGTCCCATCACTTATGTGAGCCATTTTTTGCTCCGTTCTAAGCAATTATGTTTTTATTAAATTAATGTTTTAATATTTTGAGAAAATGTATGTTATGTAATAATTGATACTAAATTTAAGTATGAAACACACCCACAAAAATTTTTACATGTTTTTTTAATTTATTTTATTGCAGTTTCCTTTTGTAAAGCACAAGTGTCCCATCACTTTTGTGAGACACTGTATGATTCTTTTTATATCGTTTAATGATATTAAAAACTGTTGAATGACTGAAGTTAACTGTTTCAGCAGTTTCTCTAATAGATTTTCCACTTTCAATATGCAAATTAATAACTAATTTTCGAATTTCAGGCAAAGTTTCTTTTCGTTTAGCATTCATGGCTGCACAGAGCTAAAAAACACAAAAATTCCAAAACAAACTGGAGAGAAATACTGCAGACGATTTTATAAATTATTCCCAATTGCTTTTGAGTAAAAATAAATACCCCAAAAGATATTTTTATTGCTTACTTCAGACGATTTTTGTTGCATAGTACGTAGTGTCCCATCACTTATGTGAGCCATTTTTTGCTCCGTTCTAAACAATTGTATTTTTATTAAATTAATATTTTAATATTTTGAAAAAATGTATGTTATGTAATAATTGTTACTAAATTCAAGTATAAAACACACCCACAAAAAATATCTACATGTTTTTTTAATTAATTTTATTACAGTTTCCTTTTGTAAAGCACAAGTGTCCCATCACTTTTGTGAGACAATGTATGTTGTTTTTAAATATTTTGTGATACTGCTGTTGAATTGAATTTTATGTGGTTTAAGTGCGAAGAACATGATATGATATTTAATAAATAAAGGTAACATACAAAACATTAAAAAAAAAGCCCCCTTTGGCCGTAATATGAAATGTTGAAGCTTCCAGATTTTCTTTCTTTGTAAATTCCAGATTTCTTTTTAAATTCACTTTGTTATTTGAAATAATGCTTTTAATCTGTTTAAGTGATTCTTTTATTGCAGTAGTTACATACTGTATATATACATCACAGCTTTTTTTTTTTTTTTTTTTTTCATTTATATGAGAAAATTCTTTGCATGTCCTTGCACTTTATTTCATTCTTGAACTGTTTTACGCATAGGAAAAGGTTCTACTTGCCTTCGGCATTGTGTAAATTATGATTAAAATAGAATTTAAATGTTCTGTATTCGTGGAAGATGAATTTCTAGAAAATTGAATTTCTGATAAAAAATCTGATGTAAAGATAGACGAGTCACCCTGCTGTTAAGTAGTATTTCCACCCTATTTTAGTATTCAGTTGGCCTTCTCTCATAACTGTGATATACTGGGCACCTCCTTTTCTCTACTGTTACTGTCTCACCATTTTGGGTGCTATAGTTAGAGATTCCTTACATTATGCACCCACGTGGCAATATCTTACTGCGCCGAAACAATGCGCTTTGCGCGCATACCGGCAATACTGACCAGCGTAAACTAAACTAGACTAATTCTTTGTTGCAGAATTTGTTTGCTCCAGGTGAAGAGGGATCTGTACCTATTCCCCCTCGAAACCGATAGAGTCTTGATTAAAATCTACGCCAAACACAAGGTTGTTTGTTGCTTTGCATAATTGTGTATTTTACTTTGGCGTATTTCTCTTCTGCCTTGAAATATTTGTTTTACTGGCACGAACAATTAATCTATAGGAGCCATATAACATTTAATACGAGTTTCAGACATGTTAGAATGAGCTATTGCATTCCATTTAAAATTCAGGACTTATAGGAGCTTTATTTAAATTATAATGTAAATAACTATAAAAATACATAAAAATTAGATTAAAAAATTTAAGATCTGAAAATATCAGATTAAAGTTACCTCAAAGTTTAACATTAAAAATATTACAATGTTTTATTATATGAAAATTTTATAAAACGCCTTTCTCGCTTTTCTTCTTAAAATGAAAATAATATCTACTATTAAAAACTCATCTAACTGAATTTTTACTCAAACTGAAAGAGAAACACGCCACTGTAAAATTTAAAATTTGTCTAAAAAGCACCATTAGTTTGACGTAGGTTTTAAATGAAACTCTTTTTTGACAGTATTGACCTAATTTTAACAGTATTAGGTTCATAGATAGACCTTTTCCAAAAGCAAAATTTTTGCTCTTGAATTATCTCCCTACTCTCAATTTTAGTCCGTAAAGAAAAGATCTGCGTCTGATTGCTTCCGAAATCCATAGATCCAGAGAAAATTCAAAATCTATCCCCCCCTCCCAAAGTTTTTTTTTAAATTTGAAATTTATACTTTTGAATAATACACAACTCTGCTTTTCTTATATGTTGGTAAACTGTGCATTTACTGTTCACTCATATATGTGTGTATATTTATATACTTTTGGTGCGACCGATTGCAACCAAAAAAAGAGTTGCACAACTATAGGTTATCGCAGTCTTACATACAAAATTTCAACGTTCTGAGACTACTCGTTTTAGAATTATGTGAGATGTATACATACGTACGTATGTACAAACTTTGCAAAAAATTTATTCTGAATCCATTTTAAATCCTTTTTTTAATATGTTTTGGGAAAACGAGACCTTTATTCTGTCCGTACGTACAGATTTTATGCAAAAATATCGTTTAGATGGATTCGAGAATGGGATACTTTCGTTGAAATATGATACCCGAAATTTTTCGCGATTAGAAAATTTCCTTCACTTCGTACAAGGAAGGAAAAAGGGCCTACTCGGAAAATTGATTTTCAGAGGATCGTTTCGTTTAGAGATTCCAAGATTATCAGATGTTTTTTATGCTAATTACAGACTACCTGCTTATATCGTAGAATTCACTGTTCAAACACTTTTCTATAAATTTTCATCTTTCTTTCTGTTATAGAGATGAAATAAGTTTTATCATACTAAATTTCCCTTGCTGAACGTGAATATGCACTATTTTTTCTAATATTGATTCTTGTTCAAAAGTTACAACAAAATTTGAAAAACTTTTTTTTTTCCTAGAACTGTACACTCTTGTACAGAAAAATGCAATAGACATTACATACTCTTGTACAGAAAAAGGCAGTAGACTATGGCGAAACATCAGTAAATGTTGAGTAATAACACAATGAATATCTAAGGCTTTGAAAATGCCTCTGCTTTTTAGCTTGCTCTTTCTAGCTAATCATGTACCATATATCATCCTCCAATAGAAATGGGCTACCATCGCTGTACTCGACATCCCTTGATGTCTTTCTTCAGTTGTTACTATTTGTTGATGAAACCGTTTTCCAAGCCCATTGCTGGCAGGGACCTTTTAAGTATTACAGGGTCCCCGACCACAAGCTTCACCATCGAGCGTCATCACCCGCCAGACACTGTGACAGGAGCTGTTCTTCTCGTAGACAGACAGTAGTTGTCCTCGTCTGTCTGTCTGTTTGTAACATCCTTTCCTCCGGAACGGCGGGGAGTTGTGTTTGGAAAAAGGTACCCCCCCCCGGATTTCAAAAATTCCTGTAAAGTCATTTCGACAAATTACATCTTCGTACGACTTTAAACAGCCGAGATATTAATTAAAAACTTTGAAAACGCTAATTTTTGCGCTAATTTTTCCGACTGACAACAGTCTCGCTCGTTGGAGATAAAAATGCTTTATTTCGAAAAGCGTTGCCGCTGCTCACTTTCAAACTGGGGAGTTTGTTAATGAACAATTTTTAAGTTTTACAAAATGTGAAATAAAAATAGCATTGCAAAACATTAAACATATTATTATTATTATATAAGGTAATATTCTGACGATGAAGAAACCACGCGATTGCATGCGATTCTAGTATTTCGAAAAATGTTCGTTTATGTCAGTATTTTAAATAAACCTTTTTTGCTTTAGATTAGGATAATTGACATGGTATGTTATTACCGCGTTAATTCTTTTATTGGTCTTGAGAAAAAGTTGTTATATTATATTAAATTAAAATCGTGACGTCCTACATATGAACCTATAGTGCCACAAGCTTTCGTTTCCTGGTTTGACAACAAAAAAAATTATTTACGAATTGGTTGTTGCTTGGAAAGAATGAACTGATTTCATTTATACTGAAATGTTTTGATACATTTCCTTTTCAAGTGTACGTAGAACATATAAGTTTTGCTTTGGTCGCAGCCCGCTAATTTGTTTGGCTTGCCCGGATGGTATGGCAGACGGGGAACGGTTTTGGTGATTTTTCTCGGCACAATTGTTAGCACGATGGCACTCATTGCTGGATCATTGATTTATGGTAACCCATAGTTTGTCCACTGTGGCATTTTACGTTATTTTATTTTTAAAATAATGCGCTTGAACATGTAAAAATTCTGTGTTTTAAATATTTATGGCTGTTAAATATTGTAAATCGATTTAAGAACAGCTTCAGTATAGCCCACCTTCAAAGTTTGGCGACTTTGTTTTGGCGCCAAAGCACATGAAATATGTTGTTTTGAAAAATGGTTAAGAAATAAACTACAAAATGCCATTAATTACATTTTACCTTGGTTTAAAGGATGGAAAATTAAAATTAACCCCGAAAAATCAAAAGTGATTTACTTTAAAAAAGGAAATATCCCTCAAGACTTAGAAGATGGTGTTGTGGTGGTGTATTTAGTTACGGCAAAGCACATTAGGGCTATCTGCCTAAGGGGAGGGATGCTTTCGTGGAGGAGTTTCTAAGGGAAACTGGCTCGTATACACATGGGAAAAACCACGAAAACACCCATGCAGCCAGCCCGTTCGCCGGATTCGAACCTCGGACCGAACTACCAGTGCTCAGCGTCTTTACCGCTCGGCCGCTTGTGGGCTTTAGAATTCATTTAAAATTAGTTTTACAATTTTTTGGAGGAAAAAGAGTTTTTTAATCTGTCCTTACGTACAGATGTTAAGCAGACAGATGGACGGACAAATCGTGTCACGTGACCACCAAGTAAAATATCTAGGTGTTTATCTCGACCAGAAGTTAACTTTCAAATTTCATGTTAATTATATCAGAGACAAAGCACAACGTGCCTTAATGAGTATATACCCTCTGATGTGCAAATATTCGAAGTTAAATATCAACGCTAAAAGAACACTGTATCTAAGCACACTGTATCTAGGCAATCCGACCCATAATTCTATATGCCGCTCTGGCGTTGTCGGCTACTTCACGTTCAAACAGAGCAACGCTCCAAAGTTTTCAGAGTAAACCTCTCAGATTCCTATCGAACTCTCCGTAGTTCGTTAAGAACACTGTCATCCATAATTCTCTAAAGATTTTACCATTAGATGCCGAATTACTAAAGATTACATTCAAAAAATGTGATTCCTCCACTCACGAATTTATTAAAAACATAGGGGAGTACGACTATCTAATCGAACAGCCGCATAAACGACCCAGAACTATACATCATAATGTTTGATGGTAGTTCTAGTATATATTTTGTTATTTTTAACTATTTAATCTAGATTTTGTTTCATCTTTATCATCCTTTTCATCTTATTATGGACTTTACCCGGTACCAAGGCTGCTGACATTATCATCATTAAATTCGTATATCACGTGACAGTCTACTTCCCTAGGAATATTAAGATATAGGTACTTTCGCCTCAGACGAAAGCAGAAAAATTTCTGGGACTTGTATATATTATTTTCCATTTTTACTGTACGATACTGTGTCAAATCTACGATAATGTGTAAAAGATATGCCATTGCGAAAAGATATGCCAAAATTATTAGTTGCTATTATTACTTATCCAACGAAGACTTCATCTGTGGCCGATATATGGCGTCACCCCTGATCAACTCACAGCCAACTCTATAACAACTCTATACAGTCGGCTGTGGTATTCTCTATGGACCTTATAAGGTCCATGGAGAATGCGAGACAGAATGCGAGACATACGAAGCATAAATGTGAGAATACCATGGACCTTATAAGGTCCATAGGTCCTTGGGATTCTCGCATATATGCTAGGCGTACTTTCTATTTTCTCTTAAAAAACAATAATGAATTGTTTATTACTGTAAATTAACATCGAATTCTTTACTTTAAATTTACATTTCTGACATTTAAGCTTAGACGTAACTGAAAATAAGTATAATAAATTGTTAATATTTAAAATTACCATGATACAGTAAGCGAATTCTACCAGTTAAAACGATAAAGAACGTCGCAGTCTCTCATACTTGTATTTCATACAGCTTCAGTATTTTAAAAAACTTTTAAACTTCAGCATTTATAGAAATAAAAAAAGATTTTTTAAAATTTAAATTAATACTCTGGAACATATCAATTTTATCCCCATATTTACAAATTAACGTTTTGCTACTTAACAACATAATCCCTTACATACCAGTAACTAGACAATTTTCATTATTTTCTAAAAATTTTTAACTTTACATTAATGAAAAACAGTTCTTAAATTCCTAAATCACATCATATTCTCTGTAGGCAAGCATACTAGAATTCTACACATAAATAAATAAAAAAATCTAATTTCTCACAATGAAAGAAAGTATTACAAGAAAATAAATACTACAAATTTGGAACACTAAGCATGCTTCACATACACACACATATTATCAAAGAACTCATATTATCAAGTGCAATTACGATAGCAAACACTACGTATTATAATAATGAGGTAAAAGTTACTTATAGGGTCAAAGTTTACAGTTTTGCTACTGTTGAGTAGATCGTCGAACTATCGATATATATCGTAAGTCGGAAAGCATTATAAACATATTAAAACCAAAAAGTCCAATACAATAAAAATACAATTAAATGATTAAATTATTGATAAATTAAAAATAAAATTTAAATGAAAAATGATGTCTTAAATATAATTCACAATTAAAACAACAATACAAATTTAAAATACACAAACGATATGTTAAACTTTGCATATAAAATACGTTACATTACAGCTCGGCATCACACACTATCTCGATTTCCCTTGTACACAACGATCTGTATTCGCTCGAAAAACATCAAAGAACTGCACAAATTCGGTGTCCATGTACACATCCATATATTTTCACCTTAAAAATATCAGAGAATTGCACAAACTCGGCATTGCGCACTACATTGGCTTTGCCCATGTACACATGGATCTATTTTCACTTAAAAAAACATCCGAGAATTGCACAAACTCGGCACCGCGCACAACCTTGGCATTGCGCACTACATTGGCTTTGCCCATGTACACATCGATCTATTTTCACTTACAAAAACATCCAAGAGTTGCACAATTTCGGCACCGCGCACAACCTCGGCGCTGCACACTACATTTGCTCTGCCCATGTACACAGCGATCTAATTTCACTTAAAAAAATCATCCGAGAATTGCACAAGCTCGGCATTGCTCATATACTCAGAAATTCTGTGCGAATAACCCTTTAAATAAGAAGCTATAACATAGGTATAACTTGTTTTTAAGAAAAGGCGTAACAATATTACGTCATAAAAAGGCGTGTCCAAGCCTAAGAAAAGTAAACAACGTATCGACTGATGCAGCCTATTCTAGGATTGAGCCAATAGTTTTAACCATAAATAACAGGCTATAAAAAGAAAATAAAAACAGAAGTTTACGAGATCCCCCCCTGGATAAACAAAAAATTAAATTTGTGAAACCATTAGCCTGTTCAATCATATTTAATGCACAGTTTCCAGAGTGAGGGACGAGGACCCAGTTTCACGTGTCACTCTACTCTATGAATTTAAGTGTCTACATAAAAAAACTATTAAAATGGTTGATTATGTATACACTTATATTACAATATTACAAACTTATGGACATTTTTTGCTACCTATTTTATTTTAAGAATATTTTAAAACTTTTTTTTTTCCCTAATTTTTATGTTTTTTCCATTCTTTTTATACTGTTTTATACTTACCAATATATGCTCAAAAGTTAGACACTCGACAAAAACGTAAGTAAATATTTTTCTAGGCTCTAGAGTAGAATTGGGTACTTCTTCGATTGGCAAAAAATTTTGTTCAATTTTGGTGATGAAACCCCATTTCTGGTTACCATTATTAAGTCAAGGCAGTGCGCAATGCCGAGTTTATGCAATTCTCTGATGTTTTTTAAGTGAAAATAGATCGATGTGTACATGGACACTGAGTTTCTGCAATTCTTTGACTTCTTATTTTGGTTTTGTGCAGCGGCTATCTTGGAATTGTGCCTTCCTGGCGCCGATCTTAGAGTGAAAAATGAATCGAAAATAAATAAATAAATAAATAAATAAATAAATAAATAAATAAAAAATAAGGGCACAAAGGTAGTCTTTTACCTTTTTCTATTACATTATATACGTATATTTCATTTTTTATAAATTAATACATAATTTTCAACAACAACTGTGCTATTTTTTATTGCGCCAGAGGTTTTGTATTTAAATAATTAATTGTATTACACAAAATTACTTTCTTTTGTAGTGTTTCAATTCAAGTAATATTTTAATCTGATTAAACGTTGGCGCGATGTTTTCAGCACTGTGTTTTTATTCTGTTCTTTGCTTAAAAGTAATAATTTAATCATACTTCAGTATTTTATATTCACAGTAAATATATTTATTTACAATCGCCTGCTAACTTGAAAAACTACGTTTCCAACAAAAAAATTAATATATTATTTTAAACGATATCGCATATTTTTAAAATTTTGAATATTTTTTCTGTGCATAACGGCGTTTTCCAAGATGGTAGATGATTGTAAAAACTGCGCCAACATCGCGCCAAAAAAATCACGAAACAACCGTGCGCCCAAAGTTGCACCCTTGCCCGCTAGTGTAATTTAACTCGTAACAGGGGACGTGCGGTCTGACGGACCGCGCCACATGTTCCTCTCATCACCCCTATTGCATGCTTTGTCCAATTGAATGAATTCTTCCCTTAGCTTCACGTTTCGTGATCTTCTTTCTGACCCCTTCTTATCGGAATGCTTTGGCAAGTGTATCTGTTGAAATTTTTCTAGAGCGGTCTGGGAGACCTCACCTCCCTCTCAGTGTTACAATTTTCGGCAGTAGTGAACACATGGCTCTGAAGTTAGGTCCGCGGAGATTCATATTTATCCTTCTGATCCGCGTTATGCAGAAAAACTGAAAAAAAAAAAAAAAAATTCTAGACGAAAATGGAAGTGATTTTAGTGAAAAAGATGCCTGTGAAGAAAATTTCTGCGAAAGTGCCCACTCAACAGACTTTGAATTTTCTGCAGACAGCAATGATTTCTCTGATCTAGAAACAACTAATTCCGTAAAATACTACTATGGAAAAAATCGGTTCAAATGGTCATCCGTTGAACCAAATCGAAAAGTTAAAAGGCCAACTCACAATATCGTAAGACTTCCTGGACTAAGGACCTTACGGAAAAATTGATAATTCAGATCCCAAAAATGTATGGCAACTACTTTTTACTGACGAACTTTTAAGCATAATTGTGAAATGGACAAATCTAAAAATTGAAAGAAAAAAAAAATATATGTGGTCCGATTAAAGGTGAAATTGACTACACCTGTGTTGATGAACTGAGAGCTCTTTTTCAATCAAATCCAATCATGAAGATATTGAATGTTTATTTGCCACGGATGGAACTAGACGCGATATTTTGCATGCAGTTATGTCAATGAAACGTTTTAAATTTTTACTTTCAAATTTGCGATTTGATAACCCAGATGATAGGAAAAAACGAAAGAAATCTGATCCGGCAGCACTTATTTCTGAAGTGATGAATTTATTCATTTATAACTCCCAGAAAGTGTACACATTAGGCACTTGCGTCTGCATTGATGAAATGCTTGTTGGATTCAGAGGAAAGTGTCGCTTTAAAATATATATGCCCCAAAAGCCTGAGAAATATGGATTAAAAGTTATGTGTTTGACTGATGCCCAGAATAATTATGTTTACAATGCATATCTTTATTGTGGAAAAGACTCTGATGGAATTAGCGTAGAAGAGAGTTGGAAAAAATTCAGCAAACCAAGTCAAGCTGTTCTGCGTTTGAGAAAACCGATTTTTAATACGAACAGTAATGTAACAGCAGACAATTGGTTTTCTTCCATAGAACTTACCACAGAATTGTTGAAAAATGGACTGACATACGTTGGAATTGTTTAAAAAGATAAAAAAGAAATTCCGAAAGATTTTCTTCCATTTAAGTCAAGAAAAGAGAATTCAACGGTGTATGGATTTACTAAGGACATATCCTTGATTTCATTTGTTCCAAAGAAAAGGCGAGCAGTGGTTTTGATGTCATCATTGCATCATTCGATAGAAACAGACTCGGAAACACAGAAACCTGAAATAATTGCTTTTTATAACAGAACCAAAGGTGGTGTTGATGCTTTAGATGAAATATGTTCTGTCCATTCCTGTAGTAGGAGAACAACGCGTTGGCCTATGGCTCTTTTCTACCGGTTAGTAGATATGATATGTAAACGCATACATTTTGCACCAAGGTTATAACCAAAACCCTGTTTTGACCAGAATGGTGTTTTTAAAAGAATTAGCGAGAGAATTAGTCCAACCACTTCTACACACGAGAGGGAAAAATCCAAGAATAAATCGAGAATTGCGTCTGACGATAAAGCGGATTTTAGGAAAAGAAGCTGAGTCTAAGGATGTGGAGCAGTGCACAAAAGAAGCAAAATTAAAATCAAGGAAAACATGTCGTCTGTGCCCCCCCCCCAAGCAAGAAAAGAAAGACAGCAAATTTATGTTTATCTTGCCAAGACCCTGTTTGTTTGGAATGCACGTTAAGGTTATGCAATGAATGTGCTAAAGAAGACGAAAACTAAATTGT
This sequence comes from Stegodyphus dumicola, assembly GCF_044657685.1. Classification (NCBI taxonomy): domain Eukaryota; kingdom Metazoa; phylum Arthropoda; class Arachnida; order Araneae; family Eresidae; genus Stegodyphus; species Stegodyphus dumicola. Next base: position 219,975,590 of record NC_140773.1, on the reverse strand, counting down.
TTACTATCAGAAAATCAGTGAGATACTGATATTTCAGGTACTGTCAAAATTTTTCTGTATTGTACTACATACAATTTTCTCCTGTTAAAATTTGCTTTAAATATTAAATAATATAGATAAAATAGTTAATTCAAAATAGATGCATTCATATTTTTAGTTTTATAGAATTTAGTGCAGCATATGATTTTCATCGAAAAAATTAAGGCTATGGAGAAATTTTCTGGGGAAAATTTAATTTCACTTTAAAGTGTAAAAACATATTTTCTTTTCAGAGTAAAATGTTCAAAGAACATTTAAACGAAATATCATGATGATATTTTAATTAGACGATTTTTAAAAATTTATTATAATGCGCGATCTCTGAGACCGCACGTCCCCTATTATGTTCAACTTTTTCACCTCCCCTGTTACGAGTTAAAATTTGATTCTATTCCCCCCGAAAACTCAAGATACGACTCGGACATCGATAGAATGCTAAATATAGACTTTATATTTGGGCATTATACCATCTGTTAAGGACGCATGAAGAGAACGTTCAGCTGATATTACCACGTTTTTGTGACACTGAGGTTTTCTTAGTAGAGATTTGATTTAATCTTTGCATGGGAAAGACATCCAAAGATACGCAGTTTCCCACATAGTACAAAACTCACATTTTATATCAGGGCTTAAGTGTTGTTTAAGCTCTTTATATTTGACAGCAAGATAATTCGAGGGTCAAGAAACATATTCTTTCTTGCCTTTTTTACCTTATCTTGAATCCATAAATTTAATAAAATCCTGGTAAGCTTAAAGTGGTATTTCGTTTAAAAATTTATGAGAAGCTAACGAAAATGCTAAAAGTTAGCAGTTTAGTACATTTCAATTTCATTATCTCTTAGGCACCCGCAGGTGAGCTGAACATGTTTTTTTTTTTTTTTCATCTTTCCTAATTTCGTACATGTTTACCAATTTATTTTGAATAAAATTTCGGCTAAAATATCATCTATTGCCAACTGTTGATCATGAAATAATATTACTGACTTCCGGTCTTAGAGTATTTGTAATTATGTATTAAAGGGAAATAGTATGGTTTTGAGTAACTGAATAGATTTTATATTTTTCTGAAAGGATTTTATGCATATATATATATATTTAATATATACACCGGCATATTTTATAAAAATCTGAATCTGAAGGTAAATCGTAAAATAAATAATGTAGTTCAGTATTCAAAATGTTCCATTTTATCTAAAAACATTAGAAATAATTACTTTTCAGCAAAGTGATCTTATTCAAAACTTCTGTGTTGTAAACTAAAATTAATATAATAACTTGTAAAATCTAAAAATATTTTGCAGAAGTGTTAATTTTTATATTTTGTTTATTGTACAAGCCAAAAATATTTTCTGTAAAATTTTGTTTTGACAAAATTTATAAAATTTAGATTTAGCAGATGCACATTCGCAGTAACTTTTTAAATCAACCGTACAACAAAGCCACAACCAAAAATCAGAAATTGAGAAAAAGGGATTAAAGATAAAAAATTATTTTCATGCGTATTTTATATTAGTAAAAATGAAGTCAAAACAATGCAGCTTCATAAAACAAACCTTCTTTTCGCTAGAATATTAAACTTTAAACTTATTTTATTTGCTCGATTGAGCCTTTAAAATATAAGCCCACGTCATAACTGGGCCAGTTTTATGTAAATTCTGCTTTGTAAGCTGAGTTCTTATACCAATGATCAGTTTTTCATCATAACTCCTAGATTATTTTTACCGTAATTACATTTATCAAAAGCTACAATTGCTTAATTCAAGTTGATATTTATAATATTTCCCCGAAGCCTTAGTACTATACACACAAAAAGTTGAGCTGAATGTTTTTTTAGCTTTTCAAATTGTTGCCACCAAATTCTATCGCCCAGTATTATTTTTAAAGAAATTAAATAATGGAGAATCTGCGTATAGGCATGTATGTTCCTCGCATTGTGAAAAAGAGACGGTGCTTAGAACCATTAAATTTTGAATAACGTAGTCTTCCACACAAACATGTGCACCTGGAAGCCCGAATCTTGAATTTCGAATTTGTTTCATTATTTATTTCATATTCTGTAAACCTTTAATGAATTTTTGATTAACGAACTCAATGATTTGAAAGCGAACAGGGGCAACACTGTACGGAATAAAATATTTTTATCTCCAGCTCGCGAGACTGTCTGTCGGAAATTCTGAAAGATACGTTGTTTTTAAATATTTTGTGATTTTGCCGTTGAATTGAATTTAACATGGCGTTAAGAGCGAAAAAGATTATATTTAGTAAATAATATTAACACACAAAACGTTGATAATAAAAAGACTGGAAAAACAGTAAAATGCATGCCAACGCTAAAGCTGCATTGGGAATTCTGAACGTATACTGCTATGCTACCTTTAAAACTTTGTAATTTTGCTGTTGAATCGTATATGGCGTTAATGTGAAGAAAATGGTGCTTAATAATAGAGCTAGCAGGAGTGAGTGCAACAGCAGATTGGTAGACTGCGAGCTCAGCGAGAGCGTAAAAATCCCTAGAAAATCCTTATATGCGATCGTTAAAAATCTGTACTCTTTGACATTGTACGAATTCAGTTAAATGCCCGAAAAAGCAAAAAAAAAATATTTTTTTAATTATCAGAGTAGAGATGGTCTTATGTGACTAAAAACAAAACTGCATTATTTTTAATTACATTATCAGTTATTTATTATTCGTGGCATAAAAATTGTAGATACATTTTTGTAAAAATAATTATTTAATCTCTTGTCCCCTTGAAATTTTATATGATAAATTATTTTATGAGTTTTAAATAAAAGCTTATTTTATAAAAACCGTTTTTAAAAAATTTTTGTTTTGAAATTTTGTTTTATTTATAACTTTTTAATTTTGTTTTGAAATAATACTATCCAACGGGACCGGAAACAGTGTAGTTGCTGTATGGAATAATTTTAATGCTAAGAATAAATTCTTCAGGTCTATAGCATGCTAGGTCAACCTTCGATCTGGCAAACAAGGAAAAATTGAGATTTATAACATAAATGCTATTCGCACATTTTTAGACGATTTTACCTTAATGTAAAAAAATATTTGTCTGCTCGGAAATTTTTTCTGAGCCGCAACCACATTTTTCAAAGTATAAGTTATCGTCTGCTACTTGACAATTTTGTTTTCATGCAGAATGGAGTGTTTAAAGAAGCAATAGATGGAAGACTCTGTTCGTACTATTTTCGGAGAAAATTATTCGTATCTAGTTAATAAAAAAACGCTGTGAAACCCGCAGTGTTTCGATATCTAAAGATACGATAAGTAATATTATCAAAAAGATAGGGAAAAAAAACTTCAAAGTTTGGCTTCAAGTGAAGAAATTGTTCCAGATATATTCCAAGGAAAAAACGGAATGTTTCGAATGTTGCAAATGTAAGATCTTTAATGTTAAGAAAAAATTCATTAAGGACAGTTGAAAAATTATTAAAATGTTCAGTTTCAACTGTAAACAAAGTGATTAATGCTGATTTGAATCTTTAATAGGCTAAAAACCATACTGTGCATCATCTTTCTCCACGACATATCGCCGAAAGCAGAAAGCGCTGCAGATTTCTCTGTGAGAAACAATTAGTCGGGCAAACATGGAAAAATGTTGTCACAATAAATGAATCTTGGGTATATTTAAATGACCGCAATAAAAAAAAAGATTAATTTATTATCATCAAAAAGGAGAAAAAAATTAGTACAAGAGTGCCTGTCATTGGCAAGAGCCATATAAATGACACCATATAAACATATAAACACCATATAAATGACAGCACGATTTTGTCCAGTTTTACTCGGGAAGGGGGTGACCAAGGATCTCGTTCCTCTTTCCTCCATCGCTCTTCTGTTACCACCAATCCATACGAGCGATTTCGGCTCGCCATATATTTACTGCGCCCCATGCCGCAAAGACATGCTCCTCGGTTTGTAAAGTCATTTACAAACATCCATGTCTTCTCCAGGATTCTAACCCGGGCCCTTCGGTATGGTAGTCAGAAGCACTAATCACTATCCCGTTTGGGCGGCAAGATTGTAAAAATACTTTGTTTTTTCACTTGTGACAAATACCTACACTGGTCTCAAATTTATAATTATATTTATCCGGCCACCATCTGAAGACCAGAACAACCCCAGTTTTGCAAATCAAATATGTAAAAAAAAAAAAAAAAAAAAAAAAAAAAAGATATTAAGTAAAATGAACTAAATATGCGGTAAATATTCTGAGTTTACTTCTTTTATGAAGATGAATAAATAAGTAATTAATTTAAAAATTTACTTTTTTAGTCTCTTAAAGGGATAATCCCCATTAAAGTCAATGTTTAATACTCTGATTCTCATTATAACGACCCCATCCAGTATTGCAGGGAATGGACATAATAACGAGCTGTCATTTTTACGAAAGTGGATGTAATGAACTCTCATTAGACGAGGATTATGATTTTGAATCGGTCGTTATAACGGCTATAATGAGCATTCGTTATAACGAGCATCGACTGGATTAATTAATCTAGTACTTTTATATCATATATGTCTTACAAAAATTTTCATTTCTTAAAATTTCGCATAAAATGTGTCCCCTTTCCTATGTATACAAGGAAAAAAAAATAAATAATGATTTTTAAACACAGAAAGTCTGTCACTTTATTAATGACCTTCAGTTACTAGTTGTGGTCATGACTAGGCTATTTATTTGTTCAGGAAAAAAAAGCAAACTTTATTGAAAGGAGTGATTAAGATTCTGTTCCTTTAAGTCCATTCCAAATCGCATCCGAAGCAGTTGGTGTTTTATTTTGAATTAGTGATGATTTTAGCAATTTAGAATACCGAGTAGTACCTAAAATTTTTTTTATGTGTGCTGTAAAAACTGGAATTTTAATTTCTTTTAAAAATTTTACTTACGTTTTACAGAGACTACTAAACTGCTCTCAGAACGTTTCTACTGATTAAATTCCGGCATCATTTTAAAGAATCAAATGCGAAGAACACTTGAACTTTACTGGTTGTACTCAAAGCAAATACACTTCTTTATCGCACAGAAATTTGATCAAAAGTAGATCAGTGGAATTTCTTATCTCTTCAATAACTGACCAGCGTTTGAAGCATATTTATTTCCTTTTCTTTTTTATCATTTTCTTTTTAAAATTTCAATTGATTTTATCGGCAAACCAAAATAATCTGGGTTACTAATTGGGGATCAAACCTTCTCTATTTGCCGCTGATAATAAGAAATTATACTGTCATTTTTTTAAAAGCACAAAGTCGCATCGATAACTAGAATGCCAAAAAACGATATTGTCACGTCTCTGTACATGTAAAACGACGTTATGTAATGAGCTCAAGAACTTGGCAAAGGAAAGTTCACGTCTTGAACGGCTCTTGGTAAAAACGCTGATGCTCGATACTTTTTCTCCTCTTTCAGCTGCGGAGTACAGAATGAAGCTAAATGCCGTTCGAGTAATTAATACATTGCCTTGGCATTAAACATGGGACGATGATTACCAACACGGCAGATGTACTTTTTTCTTGCGCTGTTTGACAGAATATGAATTTAAAAGTGCAGATAACTCACCAACGAGATGACTTCCGACCTGAGAGACAAAAGAAGTGCAGACAAACACACATACATATATCTATGTAGGAAAAATAAATAAATAAATAATTGTAAATAAAAATTATAATTTAAATTAGCAGTATATCTTTAACGCTTAGTTTTAATACGAGCATTTCCCCTCTCTATTCTAAAAATAGTAACCTTTTTCTGCACTGCGTCATTTCCAGAGTAATCTATTAATAGTGTGTCATATGACTCTTACATAACGCTGGTGATGTAAATGGAACTAAAACTAAAACAGCCAACAATAATTTTACAGCAGTATAAATTATGCAATCAAATGCATTGGAAACCGAAAATAACTCATTCTGAATTAAGAATTTATCCTGAACACAAGCGTGGCCTTCGAGATTAGATGGCCTGGTCAGCTGCAGAATCACGTGATTTGACGTCACGAACTTTCACCCTTCGCACTGCATTATGTGGACACTGCAAGCGAAGACTTCTTATTACGTTGATTGCGTGCTGTATATTTTTATTATTCTTGTGTTTTTTATTGCTACATTTAAGTAATGTTGTTAAGGATATTTTCGTTTTTAAATTGAGATTACTAGTTAACTTATTTGTTAACAAGAATAACGATCGACGTCTACGTAGAGCTGTCTTCATCATGCCTGCACGATGTTGCGTTCCAGCATTCAAATCCAATTACGATGGCACTAATGAATATGTATCAGTATTCAAATTTCCAAAAGATACAGTAAAACGGGATTTATGGATAAAAAAAATTCCAAGGAAAAATTTTATTTCAAGGGCTCGCAGCGTTGTGTGTGAAAAACATTTCGAAAAGATGATATTCGCTATGATTATTTACCAACAAACGAAGGTACTTTTATTCAGATGTGTAGAGGGCATCCTAAATTAAATAACGATGCTTACCCATGCATTTTTTTCTGGTTGTCCAAAATACTTATCTGAAAGTCCAACCCCTCAGAGGATGAGCAGGGAGGAAAAAAGAGCTAAGATGGAGAAGCATATTTTTAATGAATTTTTGAGAAAGGACAAAATAGCATCATTTGAGGATTTTTCTTCTATGTTACCAAATAAATTAAATATTTCAGATACTTCAAATATTATTTTACATAAATCTGTTGCTGGTATTTATATTTTATTGTTCAATTTTCATCCATATCCTAAAATTGAGAAAAGTATCTTTGTATCGCTTCATATAGATATAGCAGTTTATCTAGGAGATAAAGTTGTTCTAGTTGAAAGTAAAGAAGAACCAGTAAGTTGAACAGCATTCTTTGCTGGTCAAACTTACCGAGATATATGTACAAAACATTAACATGTTTGATGTTCATGAAACTTGTTTAATGTGTGGAATTCCCTTTTCTAGCAGATTAAAAAACATAATGAGCACCATTTCAAATATTTAATTAAACAATTATACTAAAATTCTTCAAAATAATATGCATACAAAAATCGATGAAAGGAAACTTAGTCAAGAATACGTGATGAAAAGATATGAGTACGTAAATGACTGTTTTATTTTTTAAAAATAGTGTACTAAATATGATGCAGTTCAAATATATTTTCAATAATGTATCTTTTACATTTAAATTTGTTAATCCTTTTGCTGTTTCCTTATTATTTGATAATACTTCATAATTTTTCAAAATAAATTATCAATTGCGATTAAATTATTGGCAAATTTATTGATTTTACGCTTTTGGGAAACATTATATGGATGGCTTTTATTTGTAAATATATTATTTATTATGCATCTACATCTAACTAATAATGTAAATATTATTAAATGATGTAAATATTATTATAATTATTGCTATAGATAACATATAAATATGTGAAAATTATTCGTTTTCTGTAATGTTGCAGCAAAATTGTAATTTATTTAATTTACAAAGTTTTGAGATTTAAATTTTTTCTGTGGCTTTTCTGTTCATTTTATTAGATAGTAATTTAAATGAATTAAAAATATATTTGCATAATGTTTGGAAGCTCTGAAATATTTATAGTTTTAAGGAAAAATTATTTTTTATGTCTTTTAATTTGCTAAATTATATTTACTTTTGTTAGTGAATTATTTATATTTCTAAATCTTTTCATTCCTTTCATTCCTCTCCTTCTCAAACTAATTTTTATGTTAATAAATAACAGCCTTTTTATTTACTTATTTCAAAACTTTCTTTTTTGAGTGTATCCTAACAAATTTATTACAGTACAGTGTAAAAAAAATGCACAAGATAACTTAAAACATGGCATAGAAAATTTCGTGAATATTCCTTAAAATTAATATTTATTAAGTTATTAATCTTAACTGCAAATGAATATACGACCTTTTATATACGTTTTCAAGTGTCTGAAAATTTAATTATTATGCATTATTAAAAACAAAACACTCTAAACATCGAACGAAACGCTCGCATTCAAATCTGAAGCAAAGAAAGTCACTGAAGGGAAGGATCGGACGCCTTTCGTGACGTCACTCGTAGCTAACCAGGCCATGTTATCTCGAAGGCCACGACACAAGCCACTTGCTTTCTACACTTCAGCCTAGCTGGACCGCTGCTTGCTTTCTCTTCTTATTGCAAAGCTATAAAAATGTAAACGTTTTGAAAATAGGCGCGAGTAGTGTGACAAGATGTTTGTGGTCGCAACAGCTTTTTACTTCCTTGTATGAAGTAAAAAAGGAAGTATTGTAATCGCGAAAAGTTTCAGGCATCATATTTCAACGCAGATATCCATTCTCACCTCTATCGAATGAAATTTAACGATGTTTCTGCTTAACATCTGTACGTAAGGACAGATTAAAGAACTCTTTTTCCTCCAAAAAAATTGTAAAACTAATTTTAAATGAATTCTAAAGCCCACAAGCGGCGAGCGGTAAAGACGCTGAACACTGGTAGTTCAGTCCGAGGTTCGAATCCCGCGAACAGGCTGGCTGCATGGGCGTTTTCGTGGATTTCCTCATGTGTAACGTGTATACGAGCCAGTTTCCCTTAGAAAGTCCTCGACGAAGGCATCCCTCCCTTTAGGCAGATAGCCCTCGTGTGCTTTGCCATAATTGAATAATACCAATACCAAATGAATTATAAAGAGAATTTTTCGTATTTCGGTTGCAATCAGCCGCACCTAAAGTATATATATATATATATATATATATATACACACTTTGTTACTCGGCGCCGTGATCTCAGTTTCTTTATTCTTATATTTTTGTAAACTGTGCATTTTTTGCTTTAAAAATGATTGAATTATTAATTCAGAAGTCAAACAGCAAAATTATTTTTCTTATCTTCCATTAATTTTATTAATTATGGTGAATTATGTTGTTCTTATCTTCCGGTTACGGTTTTTATGCCTTTAGTAAATCTGTATGCAATATTTTTAGAATTATCAACAATTTAAAAGTTGTTTAAGTGCCGCTAAGCCTAATAATTTTTGCCATGGCGGCCATTGCTTGTTTACATTTGAAACAGCAGAATAGTAAATTTGCTGCCAATCTAGATAAAGTAAGCTTCGCAATAACAAAGATAATGCCATCTTTTATTATTGCGAATTAAATCTTGCTAAATCCATTCTGGATTTATTCGAGGAAATAAGTGTTTAATATTTACTTTATAATTTTCAATACAGACATTTTGAGTTTTTATGTATTTTTGCCTTGTCCTGAAGTGAGAACTGAATTAATTGAAAGAGAAATACTGAATCGTCTGTAAAAAACTGTTCCCTCCCCCTTTTTGTTGTTGTTGTTGTTGTTTTCTTTGCTTAATTTCTTTTATACATCGTTTTAGATTTAATATAGTATTTGAATAGAACATGTGTCAACGATTAGACAATTCTTAAGATGATATAATTTTTGTGCATTATGAGTTAAAAAATATTTTTTGGGTTTGGACCCAAAATGGCTCTTCTTTTCTACTAAAACTTTCGCCAAAAGATGGCGTCGCGCTTACTTCTCTTCTAGAGACTTCTGCATTAGGTGCAAAAAGTACGTTTCATCTTACTTGCCAGCTTTATTACTTTATGTTCCATCTTTAGATAAATTCAACTCATCATTAAATACATCCTATTTAGAATATATTGGTAAAGGTCGCACTAGACCGATTGCCTCTTAATTGCGTTACGACATAGACATAGACATAGTTAAAAAATGACTAGGCCAGAGTGTCGCTATGGTAAAGAAATATAATGAATTTTAAAGAGTGCATTTGTTCTATTGAGGTTTTTGCGCTATGGACGAGGTAGATTTAATTAAATCCAACAAGTTTAAATGAAATGCAAGAAAAAATGCGTATAATTTAATATTCCGTACAAGGAAGTCATGTGGTGCACACATCAGATTTTTTAAAAATAAAGATGAATATTTAATTTGCCTTGTCTGCCAAGTTGCTATACACTATGCATCTAAGCCATCAATAGTTCTACAACGTCATTACATCTAAGTTTACTTCATCGCATATATATAACACATAGTTAGACGTATATAGACATGAATAGCTACAGTTGACATTCGAACTGCGCAATTCGATTACTTGTAAGCGAATTATTTAAGTAAATATGCTGGAAAATGGTTTGGGCATTTAGTGCAATTAGCAAAAGTTGCAGACAAAAAATACGTATTCTATAAATATAAAAAAAAATTAATAACGTTAGCTTTGTCTTGATTACATGAACTATGCATAGTTACTAATCTGCTTTATCATTTACAGTAACAAAATAAACACAAATCTATTATTAAAATTTAAAATTCACTAATATAACCACATAAATTCTGAAGAATTCACATGGCATCATTGGTAGAGATCGAAATGTAAACAAGTAAATGTAACCCCAAAAAATTAACTGCACTCCATAATGTGTTATTGGGGGCCGAGCTGTAAAGTCACTGAGCACTGGTAGTTTGGTCCGAGGTTCGAATCCCTGCCCGCGGGAATGCCGCTTGAATCCCTGCATGTTCGCTTTCCTGGTTTCCTCATGTGTAACGTGCATATGAGCCAATATTCTTTAGAAAGTCCTCCATGAAGGCATCCATGCGTTTAGGCAGATTACCCTCGAGTGCTTTTCCGTAATTAAATAGACCAAACCGAATGTGTTATTGAATTATTTCGCATCTGACCAGCTTCTGTTCATGCTGGGATGAACTCAGGTATCGTTGAATATCCGCTTAAAACGCTCTATGTTAGTCTGGTAAATTCTGTCTAAAAATTATACCAGTTATATGTGATATATGATACGTAAAATACGTGATATCTCAGCTCTCAGTTAATTTTCACCGTGTTTGATATGTCCCTGGAAACCTTAAGCGACGCAGAAAACCTTAAGTAACAAAATAATTCATACACAGTGCGCCTCTATTTATGTCTAACAGCAATTTTATTTGTTATGAAATTTTCATTTTTGATGTTTAGTATTAGAAATACTTATTACTTCTACAGTGTTTCTTAGCCTAGAAAACAGCATTAATAATGGCGCTGGGAAATAAACTTTACACGCAGATCCATATCATATAATTAGACTCGTAACAGTCTAATTATATGACACGGATGGAATTTTTCTCTCTTAAGATTTTATTTTCTATAGCTTGCTTTGTTATCGGAATTCAGAAAATAATATGCAAAATAAACACACGCATAAAATGCGTTTATTTACAGTTTACGTCATGGGTAAAGTTTCTGGTCGACAGGAAGCTAAAGTTCTTGAGGAATCAAAAATTATTATGTATATCTGAAATACCTCTGTTGTTGCTCTAATCCACTTGCATTTTAACAGTCAACTGTGCTAATTTTAGTTGTTCTATACAATTAACCTTCTAAGCAGGTCTTCGGTGACTGAAATGACTGATAAAACAAATTTCAAAAATGAAAGCTATAGGAAGTGCTTCTTTGAATCTAGGTTTTTCGTTTTACTTATTAATATTATTATTATTATTTTATTTTGATTCAGTTTTGCAATAAAGCTTTGTTTACACTTTAAACACACGTGCGCTAGAGGCACATGAAAAATAGAATACGTAATATATCAAAATATTTTCAAATATATCAAAATATCATTCATTAATATATCAAAATATTAATTTTAAATGATAAAACAACAGTAGCAACAAAAATTTTTAAAAAATTATGAAAGCTTTCAGAAGTTTTAATCCAAAACGGACGTTTTATTCATTTACAAACACACGTTTACATATTTACACGTTTGAGAGCATTTGGGATAACGCCTCATTGTGCTAAAAATATTTAAAAACAGCATAGTATCTTTAGAATTTCCGATAGACAGTCTCGCGCGCTGGAGATAAAAATGTTTTATTCCCTACAGTTATTGCCACTGCTCGCTTTGAAATTGCCGAGTTTTTAATCAAAAATTCATTAAAGGTTTACAAAATATGAAATAGACAATAAAAGAAATTCCAAATTTCGGCTTCCAGTTGCACATGTTCGGTTGGAGGACTATGGTACTCAAAGTTTGATGAATCTATGTACCTTTGTTTTTTCACAATGTGAGAAGTACGTGTAACCAAATTCAAATACGTGTAAACAGATTCTTCATTATTTAGTTTCTTTAAATATAATACAGTGCGATAATATTTGGTGGCAACAATTTGAAAAGTGATTTGGTCATTTAACGTTATTCGACGCAAAAAGCCCTTTCGACACTAATAACTTTCTTAGACTAATAGTATTCCTTACAGTTGAAGTAGACCGCACATTAAATGTGCAATACATACCTCATATTTATTCATGGGTAATGTATTGAAAGACTTAATGCAGATAACAACGAACGCCATATACAAATGCGATATCAACGTAACATATAAAAACACTTCAAAATTTAACTGATTCATGCATTAAGGCGTCAACAACATTAAATATGATTTACTATTCTGCATTCACATTAGCACATCTCTCTCGCGCTTGGGAAACAAAGAAATTCTAAAGTTCTGTCATAAACTCAATAGATTATACAGCAGTGAAAAATTTTTTAACGATATTATGTTGAATATTATGCCCAATTTCAAGGGATGACAGAATAGTAAAATTTAAATTGTTGCTCATAGTATTGCATTAATAATGAAACATTGGTTCTAATTTCGCATGCGTATTTGTTTCTAAAAGGTTACACATTATTTAATACGAAAAATATTATAGAAAATAAAAACAGATTAAACTCTAAAATTTGAGAAATTATTTTAAAATTCTGTGATCGCGGAAGCGATTTTACGACGGTATAAAATTCCTGTTTTAATCGCAATCACTGCAGAGAAGAAGACTGATGAACTCATGTTAATAATATCACGAATTCTGCAGAGAAATATACAAGCCACAAGGAAACAGTATTCTGCGAATTTCCTATCATGCAGAATCAAAATACAGTACTATTAAGGTCACACGATTAACAAATTCCTAGGTGATCATTGAGGCGTGATCGTTAGGTATTGTTCAAAGGGAAGATTACATCTACTCTTTATTGCTGTGGACTTCATTATTCCAAGAAAGTCTCTCTAAACAGATCATTACCGTTTTCATCTCCCAAAAGAGAGTTTTAAAATAGTATATGTTGTAGGAAGGATTTTCAAGGCTACTTTAAGCGAAATGATAGAATTATTCAGTCCAGATTGGTTAATTTGATTATGCCGATGAGCATGAGATCTACCTGTCGTTCGAGATATGATTTAGCTAGAGGTCTTTCTAAGTGAAATTGTTGCGTATTTACATTACAGAGAAGGGTAACCACGAAAACTCCAAAGAGCCAACTGAGCAATGTATTTATGCTCTTGAATTTCAATGCTTAAAGTTATTTAGAAGAACATCATGGGCGCTCATGAACAGATCAACTTCACTGAAGTCCAAAGTCCATCCTCAATAATGTAAAAACTAGGTCTATGACGGTTAAAAGTATAGAAGTATACACTTTTAGAAATCAGGGAAATAAGAGATTCAGCCAAGGCCTCGAGCGTGTAAAAAGATTTCGTGGACCACATGCGGATACTGTGAGCCTCCAGATGGCAATCAATGTGCTTAACACGTTCAGCGCCATGCGTATGTTTTAGGCAATCCCGTTCAGGCCACGCGCGCCACTTAAAAGCGCTGGTATTGTAGGGCCAGTGATTGGTATCGCGGTAGAAGATAGTTACAAGTTGTGAAAAAGAAGACATTCCATCGACCCAAAATGCAAGAATATCTAAAAAACGACAACATAAACTCCAAAGAAAACCGGGAAAAGCCTCTGAAGTACGAAAATATTGTAAATTATGTTATGATAAAAATGCAACGGAAGCTTTTAGAGTAATGGCCTGAAAAAAGGCTAAAAGAGTGTTTTCACATTTTGTAATAGCTGTAATGGAGAACCGTTTTAATGTGTACCGTGTTTCAATGAAATCCAATGAATCAAAATCAAATCATGAATCAAAATTAAGTAAATTTTAAATAAATTTTGTGTAATTTCATAAAACAGAGTAAATTTTATAGTTATATATCATGTTACACGCTATCAGCCAGCGGCGGTCGACGCGGCCTAAACGAAAAGGTCTAGTGTCAGCCACAAATGGCTGACGCGACCTAAACGGAAAGTTTAGTGCAGCCACAGATGGCTGACGCGGCCTAAACGGAAAATCTAGTGTCAGCCACAGATGGCTGACGTGGCGCTCAACGTGTTAAAAAAGATTAAAATGTATTAAAGGAGTATTTAAAATAGATATAAAGGAGACATCAATGTATTTAAAGGAGATTTAAGTGCATTATAACAGATACAACACTGAGAATCATGCTTTCTATTAAATGGATGCCTTTCTCTTATTTAAGAAATAAATGGTAGATCCATTAGGTAAGCTAATAAAATTTTGTCATTGCAGATTTTTCTACACTTCCTTTATTCGGCTCTGGGTCTCATACTTTTTGAAGCTTTGAATCATCCTTTGTTACCATTCAAAGCTTCAGCCATTTAATTAAGACTTCTTTTTTAATGAAATTTCGAATATCTCTAAAAGAGATCAATTAGAAACTTTAAACTCAGATAAAGGAAAACATTCAAAAAAAAAAAAAAAAAAAAAAAAACTCAGAAAAACACTTTCATATTTATTGAACCATAGTAACAAATGGTTACGCGGACTTTGTCTTAACTCTAGACAAAAGAAAATAGACCTTATATCGTACAATGAACTTCCTTGATTTCTGTAATCGATTGTTTCTCAGTAAGTGTAACTGGAATATATAATCCTGTAAACAGTTTGCAACTCGCAAGAAACTCACTGTTTTGTTAATCACACAATACGGAAGTAACAAAAAGCAGTAATTCTCTACCTCTTGTTTCAGCAGTACAAAGTGCATTAAAACCTTTTGTTTACAGAGTATCTGTCACAAACAACCAACAGTATTATATTATCACTGTTCGAAATAGTCTTTTAGTTGTTCAATATATTTACACCGCTGATAGAACCTTATCATCGTTCCGAAACTTTGTTCACCCAACTTATGATAGATGATGTAATGTGCTGATGCAACGTTAATATCCAATGATGATTCTATCTGCATGTCTGCGGTTCCCCAATTCTTTAGTACCACGTTCTCCACTACTTAAATATCCGTAATTACTATGCATGCTGATTCTGGCGAGGAAAATTCTACACTAGCGACGCCATTGTTGAAATTCTAAATTCAATCATACACTTAGCTTTTACCGTACTGAATTCTCATCCGCCAATTAAGTCTCTTTATGTTTCACATCCGTGCTAAATCAGAATCTCACAAGACTTTTCCTTGGAGCACTGTTGCTAGGGGTTCTGCCATCTTTTCGAACCGTTTTCTAGGTTCTTTTGCGTGATGCTGTCATGTAAAGACACACACACATCGTATTGATATCAGTCACACATGCGGATTTTAATAAAACTTTTCCGGTTTCCCAGTGAACGAGCATTGTTAACGCAAACAGTTATGTTTAATGTTGTGATATATATTGAACAAATAAAACTAGTCTAATGATTTCGTTCACATGCATCGTAAAAAGCTACTGAAACGCTGTTTCCGGTTTAAATCTGAAATATTAATGGTCCCCAGACGGGAAAGTGGGTAATAACGCCGACTGCCTTACGAAAGGTGCCGGGTTCGAATCCCGGAGAAGGCGTGGATGTAAATTATCTATCCCTTCATAAGAAGCAACGGTGGCCCACTTAAGCCCACTTTAGTACAGTGCCTCCGTACTAAAGTAACCACCGCTTTCGGCTTTAGTGGCCAATGTCTACAATGGCTAGTGCCAGCCGTTGGGGGGGGGGTCATTTAAATGTGAATATTCAGACGTGTTAATTACGTTAGAAATGTGCGGAATATGAAAAATGGCACATAATTTTTCACTTCAGGAATTCGTGAGCGAAAAAAATGTTAAATGCCTAGACTGACACTTTTTAATTTTATACTTCCGCGGAATCTTGCACTAAAATATTTACAGAGCTGTTGGGAGAATTTCTTTAGATTGCCGTTGTTTTATCACAATGCGAGAAATATATATACATTTATACATATTTTTCATTATTTATTTTCTTCAAACACAATGCAAGACTCTAACATTAGGTGGCAACAGTTTGAAAAGTGAAACGGACATTTATAGTGATTCAACGCAAAATAGCAAAACGAAAACAACAGTTCTTCAGGGACAAAGCCCCTTTGGACTAAGGAAAAAACTGAAAGTTTTGAGATTTTAACGGATGCCCAAAAGGGTTTATGAGATTTTTTGTACGTATGTATGTTTATATGTACACTGCGAAGAAAAAAAAAAAAGGTTCTATATCTCCTATTCTACTGGGCATATTGACGAAATTCAACTTTCATTTTTCATGGCTCGATAACGCGACTTAGGTTATGCATTAGATTTATATATAGCATTGTTCTAATATATGTATTTTGGCACAAAATTAGACTTTTTCTAAAATGACATGCCAATTTTTTTTCCATATTTCGATTCTACGAATTAAATTTGGTATATATTTATTAATCCCTCTTTTTTTTATTAAACTTGATTCTTCCTTTCAAATTTCGAAATTTAGGTTCATTTCAAATAAACTTCGCCCATTTTTTATGATTTATTTTTCAAATTTGTAGTTTTAAATAATTTTTAGAAAGAATTTGAATTATAATCTACAAAATTTTTACCATCATCTTGAATTAGGTGTATTTCTAAGCATACCTGCAAAAAATCGGAGTTTTTTTATTCAAAATTTCCGAAGATATGTGTGAATTTATATATTGGCGCGTTTTGAAATTTGGCACATTTTTTTGAAAGCGATAAAACGTTAAATGTTGTTTAGGCACTTTGTCAAAATTGTTTGAAAGTAGGAACGATGTGGCTTTTCCTCCGCTCGTTTATAATGAAAAAAAAAAGAAAATAGGTTGCTATAAATTAAGAAGTTCGCCAAGTGAATTATTCTTTGCGCAAACTAAAAAAAAGCCAAGATACATTTTTGAATTTTCCCGAAAATTTTGCATCAAATTTTACAAAATTGAATATTTAGGTATAATTTGAGTTGCAGAATCGAAATATGAAAAAAAAAAAAAAAAAAAAAAAAAAAAAAAAAGGGCACGTCATTTCAGAAAAAGTCCGATTCGGCTCGGTTTTATTCTTATATGTTGGTAAAGTATGCATTTTTTACTTTAAAAAGTGATTGAATTATGTCCCGGTTAAGGTTTTCCTGCCTTTAGTTAATCTGCACCCAATAGTTGTATCAATAATTTAAAAGTTGTTTAAGTTCGACTAAGCCTAACGACGCCGCACTTTGTTTACATTTCACCCTTAGCAGCATACTGAATGAAGTCAGTTTCTGCACCAACTTCAATGTCTTTTTGCCGAGTTGGACCAAAAGTTTTGTACACCGAACGTTTGTTTTTAACGGTTTTTAACTCTACTTGGTGTTTTACATTTTTCTGTATTTTTCAATTTTTAATAAAGATGCTTGAGTTTTTACGTATTTTTATCTTGCCGCGAAGAGAAAACTAAACTGATTGAATGAAAATATGTCTTTAATGAAATTCGGGGAAACAAGTTTAAATGAAATGCAGCAAAAAATATGCATAATTTAATAGGCCGTACAAGGAGTGTTGTGGCTTGTGTGAAATAGTTTTCATGAGCATGTGACTCGAGGAAAAACAGGCTGAGTCAGCAGCATTAGTCAGCGAAATGTTCCTGTAATACCGTATTCTTTGTTTCATTTAATAAAATAACTATTATTGATAGGAAAAAAAAATCCTTAAAATGTATATATATATATAGAATTTGAATGTAACAAAATTCTCTATCCGTAAAAAGCAAATTTAATAAATTTAAATGAAATTTAATTTAATGCAAACAAATAAATGATTAATTATTGTTGCAAACTAATCTGCAATATCATTTAAATTCTGAGAACATATGTAAATCAAGTGCAAGTATCAAAATCCATTAATAAATATAAAATTCCAAAAATTATTTAATCCTAAAAAAAAATATTTATAAAAATGCATAAATGAATAATTGTTGAGAAGGCAGGAGACAGACTTATCAAGGGGAAGTTGCCTTCAAACCTAACTCTTCAATCATTCAATTCGTGTTTCGTCATCCATGTAGGCAAGCGTAAAAGTCAAAACCGAAAGTAATACCAAATGTGGTGAATTACCTAAAAGAAATTTAAAATTTTGAGAAATTAGCAATTAAAAGACTAGAATTAAAATTAATAAATAAGAGTAGAAAACCAAATTTTTAGAAAATCTTGCCTACAGAAACTTCATGGAAACATGGATGACGAAACGCGAATTGAATGATTGAAGAGTTGGGTTTGGAGGCAACTTCCCCTTAATAAGTCTGTCTCCTGCCTGCTCAGCAATAAATAAATTTTTTAAATTTTATATTTATTCATGGATTTTGATACTTGCACTTGATTTACATATGTTCTCAGAATTTAAATGATATTGTAGATTAGTTCGCAACGATAATTAACCATTTATATATTTGCATTAAATTAAATTTCCTTTAAATTTATTAAATTTGCTTTTCACAAATAGAGAATGTTTGTTAAATTCAAATTTCATTCCTTGCAGCAATGGCTCAAGAGAATTATTTAAAATTAAATCTAACTTTACTTTATTCTTTTGAAGCAATATATATATTTAATTTTTAACGCTTAATTTTATTCAAATGATATCCTGGATTTTTCAAAATAAAATAAATTCTAAATAAGTCGCACTCGTTAAGTATTAACGCACCACTAGTTAAGAAATTTAATTATCAGATGTAGTTAAAGCTTTTCCCTTTTAAACATATTAATAAAATATTTTCAATACTCTTGCAAAAGCATGTCACAATTTTATTGATAATAAAATAAAAAAAAAGCTCTTGTTATTAATGTACACAATGACACAAATTAAGTAGAATAGAAATTTTGATACTTTTTGACAATCCGCAAGCCCAGTTTCAATATTCACTGGAATTAAATCCTGCTTTGGCGTAATTATACACGGAACAACAGCCAACTCATACACGCACGTACGACACACGTGTACATAATAGCTATATTTTGAACGTCAGTGCTCACCAATAGTAAAAATATAAATATAAGCTACACAGAATTTTTTTCCTCATACAATTTCTTGTAACATGCCTTCTTTTTATTATTATGTGTGCACAGAATGGAACCTAAGCCGATAATGAAATGAATATTTTTTGCCAGTTCCTAGTCGAACAGTTTTTGCATAACTCACTGCCAAGTCGCCAGTGAGTTAGCGATATTTGATGAGGGTGCGGATAATCAGAAAGCAGTCAAATTTAATTTATGTTACCATGCTAAATATATATAGGTTCAATTTCCTTCTATTTACAAATTATTCAAAAATTATTATATACAACAATAACAAAAATAAATGTTTATTAAACACAGAGTTCAGAATCTATAAATATATACATATTTCACACAGATAAATTACAGAGTCTAAGCTGATGACCGATTATTTTTTTAAAAGAAAAAATTAACACAGTATTTCATATCCAAGACTAAAATAAAATAAAATGAGAATACTGACAGTACAAAAAATGCTGTCTTCATAATAAACTCCCTGTACTGTATTACTGCTCAAAGTTACATAAATATTATCGATGCTCTTATGCATTATGCTACACATGAATATTACAGAAGAATTTTATATGATGTATTATTTGCACTAAATAGAAAAAAGTTTAAAATATGCTTTTTGGCCCATATTTTTTTGAGGGGGGATATCACCCTTTTTGACACTTCAGAATTTATAGAATTATTGCTTAGGTAAAAATATAAGATTTGCATATATATACAGTTACATAAGTGTTGTTGAAAGTGCATGAAATTTTCCACTGGAAAGTTTCTTAGGTTTGAAATGCGGTATAATTATTAAAAACGAAAAAAAGCATACCAAGGCATAAAGTTTTTATGAAATACTAACATACATTGTGTTATTCCTGAGGCTTTTGAAATATAAATTTATAGATATGAAAAACTATTGTTCGATCATTTCTAACTCAAACAAATGTTTAAATTAAATTAAATACTTATTATATTTAATAGCTAACGGCATGATGGTTTTCTGAAACATGGAAAATGAAAGCTGCTACAATTCTTCAAAATAATTAAATACAAAACAATTTGTCTCTGACAAGAAATAAAACCTTAAAAATAGCTCATAATTAATTCTTTATGATGTAATGCTTATATAAATTTAACAATAAAAGAATCTAAGAAAATGATAAGGTTTTTAAAGACACTGTAAATAATGAATAATACACAAAATAATGATTAAATTTCCAAATTCTGCATTTCAAAGTCACAATAAATAAAATTTAAAACATTATTAGTTCATTATGAAAAAGTAAGAAATGAAAATTTAAAAATAGTTCTGTATAATAATATAGCGTTTAATTACATCAAACAAAAACAAACCCTTTTGAGTATTTATAAATAAAATATAATACACAAAGTAGTGCATTATTAACAACGTTCTTGAATTTTGTATTTCTGATTCAACGGTTATGTAGATATTATTTCAATTTTTAATGCTTTTCCTTTTTTTTTTTTTTTTTTTTTTTTTTTAAAGTATATTACTGTCTCATATACTGACTTGAACCGTCTTACGTTTACTTTAGAGTGATGTGAAATTTTCTTTATAGCATGAAAGAAAATTAAACAAGTAAAATTTTAATTCTTACTTATTCAAGCAACACGTGAAAGAAAAGAGTGAAAGGGTTTCGATAAAATATACTTACAAAAAAAAAAAAAAAAAAAAAATGCAATAACAAACATTTATAACAAAAATTTCATGTTTTATGATAAAATCGAAGTGTGGAAATAATAAAAAATATAAGTATTTTCATTAGGTCTAAAATGTAGTTATTCGATTGATTTTCTTTAGCATTAACATACTGGAGAAATTTTAAATAATTAAATATTTATGCAATACATTTTAATATTTTAAACTCTGTAATAAAAATAAAATACAGTCTTGTACTAGAGTTAATGTCAACAATGGCTGTATATATGTATATATAAACCCTAAATTCTTTCTAAGGATTCCGTGCTTCATTAGGAAAAAGTCACGGAGGATCACTATTTTTCTTAATTACTTTACTAAAATTTAAATGAAAACAAGTTAAAATTTAATCTTTTTCTAGAATGGCATTCATTTATTGTAACACTGATTGTATAGCATCTAAAATAAAAAAAAAAATCTAACAACAGTAAGTAAACACTGTTTACATTATAATTAGAAAATATATGCAATAGTTCTTTTTAAACTGATAGTCAGTCAACAAGAAATATTAAAACAGTATTTTCATGAACTTCATTTTCAAGGACGAACCTTTTAAATTACCATCAAGCCATTTTTTAAACCCTACAAGCATCACAGATGAAATTACCAGCACGGTGCCAGCAATAGTGTATGCATCTGGCGTGTCTTTGAAAAGAGTCATATCTAAAATAAAGGCAAGAATAATATCTCCAGCAGCCATGAGCACTGAAACAGGTCCAGCTTCCTCCATTTCTAAAGCTTTAGTTAGAGTGAGTTGACTGAGAAAACTGAAAACACCAACTGCGATCACTAGACCTTGTTGAATACCACATACGGTCCATGTGAACTCACCAAATGCAGCCGTCAAAAAAGCGTTGACAGCAGTTGCCACGATGCCAAAATTGAACAATATGACGTACACATCGACATCGTGTAGTTTTCGTAGCACTATGTAAACCCCACTTTCTGTAGTTATGGATCCCAAAGAAGCTAACAAGCCGATGACACTTTCTTTAGTATACACATTTGTCCTGTTGGCCATAAGCAAAGGTACTTTGCTCACTAATGCTACGCCAACTACAGAGATGGCGATAGCAAAAATTTGCGATGCTCCACACTTTTCTTTTAAAAATATCCTAGCTGATATTGTTACGAAGACAGGTACACTTGAAGTGAGCACTGTGGCATCGGATAATGGTAAATACCTGAATGAAACAAAAGCCAAGTACACAGTGACAGCATCGAAGATTCCACACAGAAGAAACCAATACTTAGTAGATCTTTCTGGTCCAAAGATATTTCTTCCGCCTTTGACGACCATTGGTAAGGAAAATACCGCAATGGCAATGTATTGATAAAATGCTACTTGTCCTGGATCTATATCACGAAGGTATTTGACACTTGCAGCACAAGCAGCAAAGAAAAGACCCGAAAATAATCCATAGAAAAGTCCTATAATAAGTGTTTTTGTGCTTTTCTTTTTTTTGAAAGATTTTGTAGTCCTTTGGCTATTCACTGAAGATGCAATGGAGTTTGATTTCTGTGTTTGTGGGTACTCCATATGTGTAGAATTCAGACTGGTTCCAGATATAGGATTCCTCATTTTCAAGGAAATGTCTTCATACCTAGCCATTTTGGGGGATGGCTCCAGTGGGCCTGTAATTGTAAAAAGAATAATGTAAATAATTACACTTATGGTAAAGAGAAATTTAAGAACAGATGAATTTCTTGCACAGTTGATCAGATTTCATTAAATAGCTTTACCCGCAATAATTAATATTCTTTCAAATAAATACATTTTTTGAGATATTTTTCATCTCTCACACATAAGAGTTTTATGTAACTCTAGTTACACAAAGTTAAGATAATATTAGAAGTATTACTATAGTCACTGTAACGTGTCTTTTGTTATTGATTGACCAGCAGTGTGGTTTTTGAGCACGTACTCACTCTTTTAATTAATTTATGGTTGTCAACTGTTGAATGCTGTGTCAAGAGCTTGGATGAGCTTAAAAATTACATCTATAGTGGTATGAAATTAGTCATAAATGGTACATATGTAAGTGAGAACGTGATGGCTTTTCCGTTATTGGAGGATTTTATTTAAAGTTTGTGGATGCCATTCATAAGGTGAGATGTAAACTCATATTTGATATAACTCTAATTAATATAATTGTAAACTTAAAAAATATTGTCTTTGTGGATCGTTTTGAAGGACGAATCATTTTGAGCATTTACATAAATTTGACTACATTGTTCGGCAAGGGGCTTTTAAAATTAGAAGGTCAAGAATGGTGCTAAAAGATTGTCAGGTGCAGTGAAAAAGGAAAAATAAATAAAACAGTGATTAAAAGTGCTGAGTTATATTAAAATTAAATAAAATATAAAAATGCATAACATTGTAATTAAATAAATAATTAAATGAACGGTAAGCGAAAAGCAACAAAGCAAGCAAAATAAGTAATAAAGAACTAAATAACAAATTAAATAAAACTAAATTAGTGTATCCAAAATTAAATGAAACTGAAGCAACTGTAATCAAGAAATTTAATTAAGAAATAAAAGTAATAATTAATACAGCTTTCCGTTTATTTAAGAGTAACGGATGTAATTTTTATTCCACACTTTCTGGAAAAAGGTGACTAGAAAACATATTATGCTGGGCTTTTATGAGTTTTTGCAAAGCTGAAATGTACCGGAGTCAGGCTTCACTCGGTGCCGGCTGAATATTAGCACTGGATCAACAGTAAAATTGCCTTACCCAAAATGTTTAGTGTAGTTTAATTTATCATCAAAGCACACTAGAACTATCTGCCTAAGGGCAGGGATGCCTTCGTAGATGATTTTCTAAGGGAAACTGACTCGTATATATGTTACACATGGAGAAAACTAGCGAAAATGCCCATGCAGTCAGCCCTTTCGCCTGGATTAGAAACCAGGTCGAAACTACCAGTGTTCAGCGATTTTACCACTCGGCTGTTAGTGGGCCACTTACACATAAGGATCGAGGTAAAATTCAGTTCTATGTTAAGTAGTAATACACATGGAGTTAACATGATTTTAATTTTAACCAGCTAAACAGTTTTCAACAGAGGAGAAAAACGATACAATGTGAATGCTGTAATTCTAGTAAATGGTTTTCACTGCCGCAGACAGCAATACACGTAACGAAGCGGCGCAACAATGAGTCATATAACCTAAGTATCCGGCCCTTAAAAACTAAATACCAAGCAAGGATGACTTTCTTTTATAATTAATTCATCAAGGCTTAAAATAGCACATTCGAGAGATCGTAAACATTACTTCTGGTGTGCTATTACTGGGAGTATCACCCAGTACGTTAAGAGTTGCAATACCATAGGCCAATAGGCCGTTTTTTGTGAATTTAGACATACATTTTTATGTATCACACCCGAGGGCGAAAAACAACTAAGTATAATAACATGAAATAATTAATATTGCAGAAAGAGTTAGCCGTAAAACATTCGATTGTAGATGACGTCCACTATGAACCAGCAGGTTTTCTGTTAGAGGTAAATCTGATGATCTTGTTGGCCATAGTAATGCTTAACCTATAGAGTAACTAGGATTTTTTTTTTTTTTTTTTTAGCAGGGGACACGAAAAATGTTCAATGTTCTCGCTGAGACTCAAATCTGAACCTCTCGAATACGCGCCGAGTGTGCTACTGTAACATCACGAAGGCATGTTGGAAGAAGGGAGAAGATACTTTTAAAAACCGTTTTGCAAGCATTGTGGGGAGACGTCAGAAGCGTTTCTTGATTTTCTTGGAAAATGAATACTTTAAGTTATAGTAGAATGGTAACAAAATGCGAAGCAGAAACTCGTTAACATATTGTACAGTTGTCAGTGTGCCCGTGATGTGGTTCGTTATACATAATGCTGTCTCATACTATGATGCTTGTCTGACGGGATATGTGGTGTCTGTGAACGAAAGCGAAATCTATCTCATAAGAGTTCCTTAGCAAAGTGATTTAAAAAAATCCATCTGTTACATTCAATTTGTACTACTTCGGCATCAAACTTGAGGACGCAATGTGATGGCTTGCAATTCATGAGTAATTACTTTACAGAATTATCTCTTGCAGTTGCGGCTTACAATTGGGGAGGCAATACTCAAAATCTACGATCGAATGCAAAGCACACTAAATATCACATGCAATGCTTTGCAGAGACGATCTTTGATATTTCTAAGCTATCTCGTTGGGCAATCTGCTTGATGTGTCTGAAAAATATTCATACGGCGTATATTTATGGATGACATCTAGCTGGCAATTTTGGCCTTCCCTGAACCATTTCTAAACATACATAGTAAACCTTATAGGTCCATAAAACTTTTATTTCCGAAAAGCTCGTTATAATCCTGTTTCTTTTTGCATATTTATCTTAAGAGCAAGTAACTTCTCAGGTTATCATAAATTTTCATGCCTTTGCATTTTGCCCAGGTGCAGCATATATTCTTCTCAATTGGGTAATTTCGACGTAGAGTAGCACACATAAAAGTTCATCGTTTTAACATTTATCTGAAAGGCAGCAGAACACATAAATGATTAGGAGAATATCACGATTATCACACACATTCGAAATAATATTAGGAACAAATAAGGAATCGAAATCAAGAATCTGGTTAACGACTTTATTCTCCTCTTTCCAAGTAGATTAATATTTTTTCTTTTAGTCAGATTGAAAAAATTATAGCAATCAACTTAAATAATCATAAACGTTATAAACATCGAATTGCCATCACAGAAAGGTGAGTTACAGTTAAAAATTATCACATGGAATACAAACCAAATGTCCTTTTTATAATGATAACATCACTTTCTGCCGCTTGAAAGAATATAGTGTTAGAGCAAATTTTTATTAACAGGACCAATCACGGGGTATACTGTTAAGAAGTATAGTTAAGAAGTACGGGCATACCCGACAAAACATCATATATTTTATTAATTTTTTTTAACTTAGATGATTCAATATCTGTGTGGCAATAACATAGAAAAATAACAAGTATTATTTTGCTTTGTCATATCATTCGTGATACCTCAGTTATTCAATATATTTTCAAAAGTGACTAGAATATACTTTAGAATGTTGAAATGAATAGGATGTTGAAAATCCAGACTAATAACTAAATATAAACAGCACAGAAACAGATGTATGTATTCACAGTGATGCTTCTAAGAATATAATTATGCAGGTATGGTGATTGTTAATATTTTCCCTTTCTGTTCATTTTAGATTTTACCTTTTTGTGCAAGTAACTCTGTATTTGATAAACTTTAACAAATTAATTTTAATCTTCAGTGCTTTGTGTTCGAAGAACATCCTGAAAATTAATGGCAAAAATTTTAGTATCAAATCTTTAATGATCACTGCTGTGATGTTTATTTTATTCTATAATAATTATGAACACATAATGTTGTTTAACTATTTCGAAAATAAAAAAATGGCAATGAAAGAAATTTATTTTAACAGTTTTAACAGTTAGATGAAGACTTCTTTAGCAGAATTTGCTTATGACATCGTAACATTATATTTATACAGACTTTAGAAATTTAGAAGCGAAGAATCTTGTTAAAATCACTATACTCTTATCGAGAATTAAACCTAGGTTTTGAGAATTCTGCACTGATATCTTGACTACTTTTTCGATTTGAAAAGACACATTTTTCTGCCTCTGAATGGCAACGCGAAAATCAGCAGTAGCGCATTGATTTAAAGAGCGCTAAATGGCAACAGCCTGAGCTTTGGAACTTCTCTCGATTTGTTTGATGCAGGTCGAATGCTGCTTAGCAGATGTTAAATAGATTCTAGATTAGATTCTAGATTATATCTGTAGATTAATTTTAATTAGATTAATTTGTCTGGTAGTCTAATAAATTCTATTCTAAACTAGAGTCAATGCCGATTTAGGTCTAAATATTGCTGAACCATACATGCAGAAATTTAGATGCGGCATCAGATTTATTTTAGAACTTCGCTAGCTACTCCGTGTCACATGAATCTATTGTAGAACTACTATAGAACATAAGAAGAAACATTTTTACTTCCTTATACAAAAAATTTTCGGGTATTATATTTCAACGAAAATATCCATTTTGACAGCTATCGAATGCAATTTAATGATGTTTTTGCGCGACATCTGTACGTAAGGAGAGAATAAAAGACTCTTTTCTAAAACGGGTTACAAAAAGGATTTAAAATGGATTCAGAAGAGATTGTTTCGTGACATATGTACGTGCGTATGTATGTATGCATTTCGCATAACTCAGTAACTAACTTTTTGGTTGCAATCGGCTGCACCAAAAGTATTTAAATATATATTATTTTGTTATTAGGTCAGTTATTTTTAGTCTTGCATATTGGTAAACTGTGCATTTTTTGCTTTAAAAATTATTGAATTATATTGTTCTTATCTTCTGGTTAAGCATTTTATGTCTTTAGTTAAGCTGCATGCAATAATTGTAGAATTATCAACAATTTAAAAGTTGTTTAAGTGCGGCTAAGCCTAATTTTTTTACCACAAATTTTGTTTACAGCGAACTTAGCAGAATAGCGAATTAAGTCAGTTTCTGCATCTTCAGTGTACCAAAAGTAACCTTTCAGTTTTGTGCACCGAAAAATCTGCTTTCTTGCTCGCTGGCTGAATTGCTTGTTTTTGCGTATAAACTCTAATTTTAATAGCAAAAATTATCTTTTTTAATTGTATTTGGTGTTTTATATTTTTCTATATTTTCCAATTTTTAATGATATTTTGTGGTTTTATGTACTTTTGCCTTGCCGCGAAGTGAGAACTGAATTAATTGAATGAGAGATGTATCTCTAATGAAATTCGAAGAAATAAGTTTAAATGAAATACAGCAAAAAATACGAATAATTTAATATTCCGTTACTAGAAAGTCTTGTTGTGTCATAAGATCTTTTTAACATACATAGTAAAAATATATGGGGAAAATGTCTTTAAATTACTTACATCCCCTCACTTTAAGGGCGAATGGGGGGAACTGAATCAATTGAACGAGAAATACATCTCTAATGAATTTAAGGTTAAATGAAATGCAGGAAATAATTTAATAGGCCATATAAAAAAGTCATGTGATGGTCACAACAGATATTTTTTCCGTTAAATTCTTCTTCACAGACTAAATTAGACATTATACTAATACATTAGATCCCTTTTTCGGCTTACTAACTTTCTTAACTAAAAATTAGCACCATATTTGTTAGAGAATTAATAATAATATAGATCTGAATGTAAAGCATTAGTAAAATTTATATTAGTTGGATGACTGTAATGTATAGTCAGAAAAATTACCGCTTGGTACTCTTTGAAGCCACTTACCATAAAGCTATGGATCTGGCTAGCTATTAGGATCAAACAGAACTGCACATAAATCAAGGACTGTGTGAAAGTTTGGGATTTATTTGCCCAAGATTCGCAGGATCTCTAAAGTTAATAACACTAAAGTTATGTATGTTAACATAAACGCAGCTATCACCTTAACCCGCAAACATTCTTTGCACTAATGTCATCTCTCAACAAGGGAGTGCTATACTGTATCATTACCGAATGATACTAAGCTCTAATGGGATATTCTGATGAGTATACGATATTCGAATGAGCTTTTATCCTCATTTAGAATTTAAAGAACTAAACTGGAAATATCAAATCGACACCATGAACTTTCTTCAGAAACTGTGGTTGCTGCTTTACGACTTGAACTTTTGTAATGTTCAGTGGCAACTCGTTTTGTAATGTTGAGTAATTTTTTCGTTTCTAGAGTTACAGTGAATTACTACTAATACGCCTGATTGCTTTTATCGTAGCAACAGGCGAGCCCACCAGCGGCCGAGCGGTAAAGTCGCTGAACACCGGTAGTTCGGTCTGAGGTTCGAATCCCGCGAACGGGCTGGCTGCATGGGCGTTTTCGTGGTTTTCCCCATGTGTATACGAGCCAGTTTCCCTTAGAAAGTCCTCCACGAAGGCATCCCTCCCCTTAGGCAGATAGCCCTCGAGGCTTTGCCATAATCACACACACACGTAGCAACAGGCGAACTAGCATATTTTTAAACAAGAAGACTGAAATTTGACAGCTATCGCATAATAATTTATTATCTGAACATGTTATATTATTAAGCAAACAAAATTTGTTAAATTTGTATTTTCGCTTCAAATATATTGACACTGATTGTAGCGTTATCAAATACTTATCAAAAGGTCTGTAAAGTATGAACAAGCGTTTACTTAGTGTTATCTTTCAACATTTGCAAGTCAATCGAATCAATGAAGGTTTCCTATTTTTTTTTTTTTTTCTGTTATCATGAGAGAAACGTTTTTTGGAGTACTCATACCAAAATCTTTCATAAATGATCACATGAATGAACATTTATAATTGTTGAAATTTTTTATTGAAAAGCAAGTAACTTGTTTATATTCCAAAGAACACTTTTTAAATATTTCAGAGAAAACTGATGATGCATCCAGGTCAACATTCTTGGTGATAAGACAGCTAAATGATAGATGTAGTCGGGCATTTCCGATCAATTCTTGAAATGCACGTGTTCATCGGTTTGGAACAAGGCGAGAGCAAGACTAGTTAAGATGAATAATTGTTCGTCAATAAGAGCTCTAATCGTTTTCAACTTCGTTTTTTCATTAAATTCTTCTTCACAGACTAGATCATGGTAATTCTATATTATGAAATACTCATGTTTTTCAATGTCTAATTTCATCAGAACTAATTTCTCGCACCCACTTCAGCATTTGAATATTGTTCTGTTTTTCTTTCCTTTTTTCCCTTCATTCTTTTAAATGTCATAAATCAGTGTGTAAGGTATTTCTCTCGCCTTCTTAGCATACCTTCTTGGTGTAATGGTCAGCACACTAGGCGCGTATTCGAGACGTCCGAGGTTAGAGTCCAGGCGAGGGCATTATTCATTTTCCGTGTTTCGAAAATCCTAATGACTCTACGAGTCACTACTCAGCTGTGAATCACCAGATAAGTTTTGGCGGTCGTGAAAGGTTTTTAAATTTTTGTTTCGTTCAATAGTTATAGAAACTGAATTAAAATTATTGTTCGATAATTATACATAATTTTGGTTATAAGTCCATATCACATCAATTTCTAATACGTTTCTTCTGCCTGCTGTATTTTCCTGAAGAGAAATGATATACATGAGGGTACCGATAAACTACAATTATTCGCATATAAGATGCGATGCCAAAAAATTTGGAAACTACTGTCCTACCCTATTGGTGATATGGAGTGCTAAAGTAATGTGCATTAGTTCACTGAGTGAGGCCGCCGTTTGGTATGGGGACTAGTGTAAGCACTTTTGAAAGTGAATTAAGGGGAATTAGCAAAAGCCTGAAACCATAAAATTTTCTATCAAATAGTTGCATTTTGGAACGAAAAATCACATTAACCTGTGGAGTCGCAATAATAAAAGAAGACGTTACTTTATTCTTGCGAAGCTTAGTTTCTCTAAATTGGCAACAAATCCACTATTCTGCTAAGTTTCAAATGTAAATAAATATGGCTGCTATGGTAAACACATTAGGCAAATTTTAAATTTTTGATAATTCTACAACTATAACTTGCAGGTTAACTAAAGGCATAAAAACCTTAACCGGAAGATAAGACCAACGTAATTCAATCATTTTTAAAGCAAAAAATGCGCAGTTTACAAACATATAAGAATGAAGAAACTGAGCTGACTGAGCCGAGTAACAGAGTGGATAATATATACATATATACTTTTTAGTGCTGCCGATTGCATTTAAAAAGGGAGGTGCACATCTACAAGTTATAGCAGTTTTATATACAAAATTTCAACGTTCTGAGCCAACTGGTTTTTGAGTTATGTGAAATACATACGTACGTACGTACAGACACTACGAAAAATTCTCTTCAGAATTCATTTTAAAGCAGTTTTATAATTTTTTTGGAGGAAAAGAGTCTTTTATTCTGTGCCTACGTACAGATGTCACGCAAAAACATCGTTAAATTGCATTCGATAGCTCATTTTTGAGTTATGCGAGATGCACACATACATACATACGTACAGACGCCACGACAAAAATCTCTTTTGAATCCTTTTTACATCAATTTTATAATTTTTGGGGGGCAAAAAGGATTCACAAGAGATTTTTTTTCGTGGCGTCTGTACGTATGTATGTATGTATCTCGCATAAGTCAAAAACCAGTAGCCTCAGAACGTTGAAATTTTGTATATACGACTGCTATAACATGTAGATGTGCACTTCCCTTTTTAAATGCAATCGGCCGCACTAAAAATATATATAAATATATGTATATATATCCACTGTGTTTCTCGGCTCAGTCAGGCTCACAGCAGCCGAGCGGTAAAATTGGCTGAAAACTGGTAGTTCGGTCCGAGGTTCGAATCCCGCGAACGGGCTGGCTGAAAACTGGTAGTTCGGTCCGAGGTTCGAATCCCGCGAACTGCATGGGCGTTTTCGTGGTTCTCCCCATGTGTAACGTGTATACGAGCCAGTTTCCCTTAGAAAGTCCTCCACGAAGGCATCCCTCCCCTTAGGCAGATAGCCCTAGTGTGCTTTGCCGTATTCTCAATACACCACACCACTACTCGGCTTAGTCAGCTCTGTTTCTTCCTCAGTTAGCTCAGTTTCTGTCCTTACGTACAGATGTCACGCAAAAACATCATTAAATTGCGTTCGATAGCGATCAAAATAGATATTTTCGCTAAAATATGCTACCTGAAATTTTTCGTGATTACAGTACTTCCTTTTTACTTCGTACAAGAAAGTAAAGAGACATTTTGACGTCGGTTAAAACGGAATTCTTTTAGCATCGTCTGTGATTTTGTAGCTACGATGAATTTCGAGTTCGACTCAAAATTATAAAAAGTGTTTTCTAAAAAAAAACTACCTACATTCTAAGCTCTTCCCGGGTTTTGAACCATTTGGAAGAAAGAAAATGAAACTTTTTTATTAAATTTAAACTTCTGACCTGAAAAATTTCATTAAAGTTTTTCAACACCCATGCAGTCAATAAGTTTGAAGTTAAATATGTAAAATATATGTGGATTAGATTAAAGATAGAATATTATAATTATCCTCTTGAAAATGCAATTTAACAGCAATCCACGCTTATATTTTCTACGTAAGAGATCATATTTCTACATCACGCTTTCCTCAATAAGTTATGCATTATGCAATAAATAAAAGCAGCATAGTATTATTATTAGAATGAGAGTAATGAGTTTTTGGTATAAATGTCAGAAACAGCGAAATCACATAGATAAGCTCCAATTTTAAGAACTCAAGCAAACTTTAACCATGAGATCCGAATAAGGTCAGCTGATAATCAAGACTTTGACGTCTGAGGAATAAATACTTTACAACAAAACGAGCAGATGAGAGACAAGAATAAAATGTTCATATCTGTGAAAAATTAAGCAATCGTGGAATATCTAAGAAGAAAAGCAATGACCAACATTTGATGAAAGGAAAACGTTTTGAAATAGCTATAGATAATTTCAACTAAACTGATTATTTAAGAAACAGATATTCAAAATAACATTCCAGATTTTTGCAGAAGATATGAAGCTAGTAGACACTCATCAGTAGCCAAGTCGTTAAACTCTATTTACTCGATTTGGATTCAAATCCCGACGAACGGGCTGGATGCATGGGCGTTTTCAAGATTTTCTGCATGTGTAATGTAGATAGCAGCCAGTTTCCATTAGAAAATACTTCATGAAAGCATCCCTTCTCACTCGCAGATAGTCTTTGGGTTAGCTTTACTTGATTAATCTAACTTAAATCAAGCTAGTAGAGAGAAGCGTTAGGTAAAAAAAAAAAAAATTCCGAAAGAAAATTGTTATAATTAATGTAGTTAAAGCTTCCTTCCTCAACGAAATACAGAATAAGAGCAAATAAGCACATAAAATCTTGATCAGAAAAAGCATTTTCTCAAGATATTAGAAGTAAAGCATTCCAGTGGACGAATTGACAAATTTACAAAATAATTTACGAAATGCCGTAGATTTTGAATCGCAGAAGAATGAATTGGAAAATTACCACTGTCTTTTTCATGTAGTAAGGGGCATTTTTCTTTAAGAAGTCCACAGCGAAGACTTCTGCATTAAGGCTATTTTGAATTAAAAAATTTTAAACTGAATTCAAACTTGCAAATCTCGAGCATTCACTCAGACTGTAAGCAACTCTTTTCAGTTTGTACAGAAGATCTCTCCAGAAGAACTTTAAATCTACCATATAAACGGATGCCAAAGCTGAGTGAAATTAAACGGGCAATGCTTTTGTACCATTACTTCAGATCAGTCAGATGAGAATCTGCTAGTAAGGTATGATGTCGTAAAGCGGCCATTCCGTGATGATAACCCACTTTACGTTGTAATAACCAATCAACCTCTCTGTAACAAGAAATGCAAGGCTGTATATATATATATATATATATATATATAAAAGTAACAAGACAACATAAATTAGCCTTCATGAAATAGAATTCTTGACCTTAGTGGTCAAGAATTTTGCGCATTCAGCTGCAAAATTTAAAAAATTTTATAAGAAAGTTTAATTTTTAAAAGCTTATGTTAAAAAATGCATTTGACTCTATTGTTCCTTGGCAAAAATGTAAAATCATGAAAATTAGAAACAATAATAAAACATTAAAAGCCATCTCGTAAAAATTAGCTGTATTGTAGCAGACTTAGTTGTTCTGTTGCCCAGCATTATTGGTCCGAAAATCACACTTTCAATTTTTCTGCAGCCAAAATTATTCAAAAAACGTCTTCCGTTGGTGAATTAGATTTTCTAGAGACATTTCACTTTAAAAAAAATCTTTCTGTTCTAGTTAACGACCCTAATTCCAATCCATCTTTGAATTCAGAAGAGATGTTTGCCTTTAAAGAAATTATGTTTTAGTTCTTGTTAATTAGAAATTATGTTTAGTTTCATCAACAGATGGCGCCAGTAGCTTAACGCCAGTAGCTTTAGTGTTTCTTATCTTATCTAATCACTATATCTTATCTTATTCATTTGCGCTTTTGCAGCTGAGGATGATGGTTCGGTAAAACCATCTAAACTAGTCCTGTGAAAATTTGAAAATAGAATGCTGCTTTTTGTTGTTTGGCTTCTAAATTAATATTATTTTTTGTTTGAGTTTTAGTAACTCTTACGTCACCAGCGTTATGTAAAAGTCATATGATACTGATTAGTTTCGAAACGACGCAGTGCAGAAAACTGTATTACTATTTTGATAACGGAGAAGGGAAGTACACAAATTAAAAAGAGTACTATTCAGTTTTATATTTTTTATCTTGCAATACATGATATGTAAATATAAATTATAATTTAAATTAGCAATAGCCCCTTGATGCTTAATTTTTATTTAGGTATCCCCCTATTCTAAAAATAGTAACCTTTTTTTTTTTTTGCACTGTGTCATTTCGAGACTAATCATGTTGTATGACTCTTATGTAACGTTGATGATGTAAATGGAGCTAAAGCTCAAACAACCAACAATAATTTTACTGCATTATTAATTATCCAGTCAAATGTATTGAAAATTGAAACTAACTCATTCTGAATTAGGATTTCATCCTGAACGCAAGTCGCTTGCTTTCTGTACATCGTCCTAACCGTACTGTTGCTTGCTGCTTCTCTTTTAACTGCAAAGCTGTTCAAAGCGTAAATGTTCTTGAAAAGGTACGAGTAGTGTGCCAATTTGTTTGTGGCTGCAAATGTTTACCAAAATAAAAATGAATATTTAATATGCCTCTGCTGCCAAGTTCATTGCGGCTAAGATCTACGAAATGCAATATTTCTATTTCTACGCCATCAAATGTTTCTACCATATCATTACAGCTAGGTTTGCGTCATCACATATATACATGTGATTCCAAATACTATCTCGCAAATTTAACAACTTAAGATCAGACCACTCAGATATGAATCTCATTTCTCGTTGAATGTAAGAAATAATTCTTGGTAAAAATTTCCAAGCCACTAATTCGAACATCTACGAGGTATGCTATGAAAATTACTCCGATCTGCTGCGCTTTAGCCGTAAACGCTTAAAAGAATTATAGGATATGTTTGTAAAGTGTTGATATCAGCTACCACAACGCTAATTTGGCGAGATATCGTTAAGTTGACAACGGTTTTGGCGACTGATTGTTGTCGCCAAATTTGGCGAGAAATCTTCAAAAGTCACCAGACTTGCCAACATTTTATCTTGATGATTTGTAATTCATATTGTTGCGTGCGTGCTGGTTCGTGACAGATTGGATGCACATAGGTCCGATGACAGGTTGATAAAATTAATTTTATTAATGGAAACACTTCACAGTCCAGAACTTTCCACAAAAATAGTCGTACAACTCTTCACAGTATCACAGAATACAATCAGTAGTTACAGTTCAAACTACTAAGAAAGTTAAACACAGTGCAATGAAAAAGGTATCTAAGGAGCGAAGCTAACCCCGAAAAATCTCAGTACTTCGAACTGACGCTGAACTAACAACTGAGACCAGATGCTCTCTTTAGGCTTATACAGTTTTCACCTGGCAGTCGAGGTATTTCTATGCACTTTCTGCTTTTCGAAATTACTGGAAGACATATGAAGGTCGAATACGGTTACAGTTACACAGATCATCAATTGCAGTTATTCAGTAACAATATCCGGTACTTTTAAATTTTGCCGGCGCAGGCGATAAAGTCGCCAGTAATGGTACAATTGATGCCGAACAGAATATCCTCGCTGGTAACCTTTTACGCCTCAATTTTCAAAACAAGTCGCAGCCATTTCAAGATTGATTGTTTCTTTCAATACTGGCGTACTATTACATAGAATTTTTACTAGATAGTTCAATTTTGATGCAATCACACAGCTCACCCGAAGGCGAAAATATAGAAAAGGCAAAATCGAGGGTTAAATTCATTAATTATAATGAGAATGCACTAGCGAAGTAAAGCACTGCGGTTTTACATAATTTCTAAATAAGCTATTCGTACGAATTGAAATAATTCTTGCATTTAAACTTGTATTCCATGTTAAGATTTAACTTGAAATTAATGTAGATAATTACTGAGAGAATTACATTTTTGTAGCGTAGTTAACGTGAGATTGGGATCATATAAACCGGCGAATCAGGATGTTGTACCATGAAAGCATAGTAAATTCTTAAATTAATGTCTTTTTACAAATTTATTGTTTTTTTACTAAATTTTAAACGATATTAAAATGTTTATGCCTTCAAAAGAAAAAATGTTTAGAACTAATATTTGTTAAAATTTTTTATGCTTACACTGTGTGTTGTCGCCAATAAAGTCTGTTTGGCGAGATTTGCGCCGGCGAAACAGAAAAGTACCCAATATCCATTACAGTTATACAGGTACCAGATCAAAATGTCGCCAAATGGCGATTTTTCTCTAAATTTTGGTCGCCAAAATCGCTGCCAGCTTAGCGAGATAGCCATTTACTTAAAGTTAAATATACCTGCTTCTGTATTCTTATTTTTCCGGCAGAGTATTGTCTCTCTAGATTTTCACGTTATATTATACAGAAAAAAGACAACAAAATCACATATAATTTCACCAAAATATGTGTAAAATATTCGTAACAATATTATGTCCAAATAGTCTCTCGACTTTTCTGAACTTTATGAAACATTTGTCAATATGATTAAAACTCAGAAATGAAAGAAAACCATAATTAAAACTTTTAGATTCCCTTCTGTTACTGAAGGCCATACTATTGTTTAAAGTGCTGATAAAATCGTCTAATAAATACATGTGCAGAAGAGTGAAATGGCGTAATAAGTGCCAACAGCTGCATTTAACTGCAGAGTTCAGCAACACGTTTGCAATTTCTCAAGCATATGTAAACTTTCAAGTTGTCTGATTCTACAATATTTGCATATTTCTTCCAAACCTAAGGATGTTTTTTTCAACACTGGAATTTTATTGCTGTTTTGAAAATATTCTTGAATTTTTGCTGTGTTATGGTTTTGGAAAATTCAGATCCATGAAATTCACCAAATGTATGCAACTTTGTCTTGAAGTATGAAACTGTTCAGTTTACGAAAAATTGAGATAAATATGATTTTGTCTTTCCTGATTCAGATTTAGTTAAAGAAATAAAAATTACCATTTATAAAAAAGTTTAAATTAGCTAAATTAAAAATTTCGAAAATTTAAAGATTTAAATATTTTTTGTGATGCAACACTCGCAAAGATAGTATACAGAAAAGGAAAATATCTGATGTGAACACAATATGATTTACCTAAATTATACACATTTTTTTGAGGAATTTTATTTAATCTTATTTTCTCGAATTACGTATGAGATATATTTCTCATTCAATTAATTTTAATTCAGTTCTCACTTGGCCGCAAGGGTAAAATACATAAAACTCAAAGTACCTTCATTAAAAATTGTAAAATACAGAAAAACATTAAACACCAAATACAATCAAAAACAGTTAAAAACAATTTTTACAATTAAAATTTTTTGAGTTTCTCCGGAAAAACAAGCAATTCGAACTTTCAGTTTTGTGCATCGAGAAAGAGAGATTTCTCGATGTACAAAATTGAAAGCTCACTTTTGGTCCCAGTCGGAAAAAAGACACTGAAGTTGGTGCACAAACTGATTTAATTCACTGTTCTACTAAGAGTTTCAAATGTAAACAAATGGCGGTCTCGTTAGGCTTAGCACCACTTTTAAATTGTTGATAATTCTACAAATATTGCATGCAGATTAATTAAAAGCATAGAAACCTAAGCCGGAACATAAGAACAACATAATTTAATCACTTTTAAAGTAGAAAATGCACAATTTATCAATATAGAAGAGCTCACTGAGCCGAGTAATAGGGTGAGTGTATATATACTTTTGGTTGCGTCCGATTGCAACCAAAGAGGGAGGTGTATAACTATATGTTACAGCAGCTCCATATACAAAATTTTACTGCCCTGAGGCTACTAGTTTTTGAGTTATGCGAGATACATACGTACGGACCTACAGGCGTCACGAAAAGATCTTTTGAATCCCTTTTAAATCCATTTTACAATCAGTTTTGG
Organism: Stegodyphus dumicola; assembly: GCF_044657685.1. Lineage (NCBI taxonomy): Eukaryota > Metazoa > Arthropoda > Arachnida > Araneae > Eresidae > Stegodyphus > Stegodyphus dumicola. Next base: position 219,937,589 of record NC_140773.1, on the reverse strand, counting down.
GGAAAAAGAGTCCTTTATTCTGTCCGTACGTACAGATGTCACGCAAACATCGTTCAAATGGATTCGAGAGAGATCATAATTGATATTTTCGTTGAAATATGATAGCCGAAATGTTTCGCAATTACAATACTTCTTTTACAAGGAAGTAAAAAGAGTTTCTTAGGTGGCTCGACCGTTTGAAAACAGTCTTAAGAATTTTAAAAATAACGAATTGGATGTCCATGGCCAGGGATTGGAATTCGATTCTGAGGAACGCAAAGGGCCCATTCTGGGTTGTCTGGCTATTGAAGAAGAAGAAAAAGAGTTTTGTATGGAAAATCATAAATTTAAGCGTGTGTCAATAAGTCAGTCATAAATGCCAAAGAAAATCTGACGTGAATTAATGGTAAATTTTTCTGGTTTTTAAATTCAAGCGTATTGACCTTTTAGATATCAAAATGATTCTTTAGCGATACGAAAGCGGGAGATGACCGCGTAGATATGGAAATGAATGCAAGATTTGAACAAATAATGATGTAAAAGTTTTCCTAAGCAGATAAGGAATGCTCAGTCACTAAAAGTCATTCTGCTTGGAAAAATTCCTCTCCATCCGGCACCAAACAAACAGTTTTTAAAGCTAACAGTGTAGAGTCAGAGTTTTTTATGTTGGAGAAGTGAAAAATGTGCAACGCCGTCGCCAAGACTCGAAACTGGACCTCTCGAATACCTGTCGAGTGTGCTATCGTTACACCACGAAGGCATGTCGAAAGGACAGATAATAAATATATTTTATCACAGCATAAACTGCAAATGAAATTTTAAGTCATCTTATAACAGTATATCAATGTTATCCATGGAAACAATTTGACATTATATATCCATTTTCTAAAGATTTAGAGAGTTTGATTTGCGGGACTTTTGGATCACCCTGTGTAAAAGCAAAGGATATATCAGCTGGAAATTGTTTTAAAGCAAATATTTAATTTGAAGTCTTCCTATTTCAATAACCGGACGTCCAAAAAGTATAATTGTTAGTGACGCCGACTGCCGTAATGAAGGGCCCGGGCTCGAATTCCGGAGAAGGCAAGGAGGTTTAAAAATGGATTTAAAATTTGTGGGTTACCGCGCATACGGCAAGAGGGCATTCAGAACACATGGCGAGCCAAATCTTTTCGCGAGGTTGAATGGTAGGGGAAGAGGAGTGGGGGATCCTTGGATCGTTCCCGTTATGTTCTACCTCGGAATTATATCCAAGGCAGAAGCTTGCTTCTTGATACCTAATATACCTAGACGGATGGACGGTACCGACTTTGTTTTAACCATTAGCTTTTATCGAAACAATACTTCTATTAATAATTATTCACAAACATTTTCCATGTAGTTTCTATTTCAGAAAATAATACTACCGAATACATAAATAAATTCCAAGTTGAAAACTTCGATAAGTTCAACACTGAAGTTTAAAAAATAATAATAAAAAATAAAAAAAAAAAAAATAAAAAACTTTTTTAAAATGCTAAAATTATGAGGTTAAAAAACTGCACTCTGTTCTTGATATACAGATTTCATTCTCAGATCTGAAATACTTTTAGATTATTTGATGCACGGAAGAAGTTACTATAAACTTATTAATTTAAGAATTAGATGTCCAGGAGTTCAAACTGTGGTACTTAAAAATGCAATAATGTTATATTTAAAATCAGCTTTTCAAAATGGCTAAGGCAAATAGAAGAAAAAATTTGCCGTGATACTTGATAAAGATAGATAGATAAAATACGTACTTGTTAACGTAATGTATCTAATCAAATTAGTTTACAATAAAAAATAATTTATTAATACCTGAATAAAAATTGGCGTTTGGCAATCTAGACTATGAACACATGTTCACCACAAGTCGCTAGTATTTTTTCGTGTTTGATTGCTTGCTTTGTTTAATATTTTGGTAATAAATAGGATTTTAAAGTCAGGTTTTAGCTGCTGTGTTAATTATTATAAAGTATAAATTACGAGTCACGTTAAACAAATTCAGGATCTCCTTATAAGGTATTTCCTCCCTCCTTTCTGCATGCCTCTGTGGTGTTAACGGTAGCACACTCGGCGTGTATTCGAGAGGTCCTGATCCGAGTCCCGGAGACGACATTGCACATTTTTCACGTCTCCAGCTTCAAAATAACCTTACAACCTTTGCAAATATTTTGCTTAAAACTGCCACGTTTGAGAACTAGTTACAAAGAATGAAAATAGATAAGACAAAAGCATATTATAATAAGAGTTATGTGAATGTGAACTGAGAACATCTGAAAAGTAAACCACCAACTCCAAAAAATTATAGTGCTAACAATCCTAACGTGAGGAAGCACCTAACAAATTTATTAAAAAATAACTACCTAATGCCTAAAATTAACCGAGAAATAAAACCATGAGTGTGAAGAAAAGTGGAGAAAGAAAAGAAAAGAAGAAAAGTGGAGAAAGAAAGAGATTTAGTGACATGGTTTTAATGTTTTCGTTAAAACTAATATACGTATTAGAACAACCAAGAATCGAATTACAATCAGTAACCCGACGGAACTTTATGATGATGTTAGAGCTTTATGTATGTAAGCGTACGAACCTATGACATCACAACAATCACATTTGTCCGAAGTCATGTACAAAACGAGCAAGAATCATACACACGGAGACCGTGATGACGACAGAGGTCATGTGAACTCGCGTACCTATGACATCACAAAGACGTCACGCCATCTCTGACGTCACTTACAAAGTTTTGCGATTTTGCAATTCTTCTTTTGCTACTTTCGCTTAACAATTTCTGGCAATACTGATTGTCCTGAGATTTTTATTCGAAGGTGGGAAAAGTCATACACTATACTTTGCAGATTTTAATGTGGATGAAAATTAGTAAATTACATAATTAAATACTTCTAATAATTTATTAATTATATAATGATATTTAATTAAAATAAACCTTTTCCCTTGTGCTTTCTACCCACGAATTTTTTTCTGATAAGCTTACATTTGTTGAAAAATTCATACTAATATCTTACTAATTTTCTCATCAAAATAAGCTGTTAAAGTTATCAATATTTAAGATTTATTAATATACTAAAACTAATTTTTAGACTCACTGATTCTTTTGCATTAGTAGAAATGAATGAAATAAATATATTCAAAATTTTAAATTATTGCGAAATAACGCCATTCAAGAATTAGGCATTGTAAACAAAGTGACGAACTCTTTTAAATTATAAAAGAAATATTTTCAAACGCAGAGATTATAAGCTAATGGTAGTCCAAAACATGCTTAAGTTACTGCTCTGCTTTGGAAAAAGATAAATACTTAATCTAAGTTCAGTAGAAGTCCTCTAATCGATGCAGCAAGGTTGTGTTGGAATAGTGAAATTTGTTGATTGCAAAGTTTTTCTGACTATTCTTGATGTTTTCCCTATTCTAATTTTTCACCACATTTGGATTATTTACACATAAATAACTAAAACAAACTTATATATTAAGAACTACGCAACCATTATATTTAAAAATATACATACATTAATCTTATAAATGCTTACTTTTAGATTTTTACCTTGTTGCTGTTTGTTTTAATATTTTAGGTTTCTCTTTCATTATTTTCCCCCAAAAAACCGCATATTGTCTTATTTCCTGGTGTTCTATGTTTTTCTAGAAAATTTAGATACTGTTGGCCTTATGCTAAACCTTCATCAAATGTAATTGTTTTCGTTCGCATTGTCAGATTCAGTATCTGCATCTTCGACTTGATTTAATACGCTGAAAGAATTTCATTATCAATCAGCTGTAGTGTAACAGTAATGTAACAGAATGTCAAATAATGAAGAATTTGCATGAATGTCTCTAACATTGTGAAAAAAAAAAAAAAAAAGCAGTACCTAGAGCCATCAAATATTGAATTACGTAGTCCTTCAACCAAACATGGGCACTTAGAAGCTCGAATTTTGAATTTCGAATTTGTTTCATAATGTATTTCAAATTCTGTAAAACTTTAACAAATTTTTGATTAACAAACTCAACGATTTCAAAGACAGCAGCGGGAACACTGTACGAAAAAAAAAAAAAAAAAAAAAATTATCAACCCCGCGCGAAACTGTATCGGACATTCTAAAAATATGCTGTTTTTAAATATTTTGTGATATAGCTGTTGAGATGAATTTTATGTGGTTTAAGTGCAAAGAATGATATTTAATAAATAAAGGTAACACACAAAAACTTTAAATTACGCCCTTTCGGGCGCAATATAAAATCTAAACGCTTTCAGATTTTCTTTTTAATACATTTTCCCCTTTTTTTAATGGCACCGACTAGCCATTACAGGCGTTGGTCGGGAGCGGTGGTCACTTTATTATGGAGGCACCTAACAGATGGGCCACCGTTGTCTCCTACTAAGTGGCACAGAATTTACATCCATGTCTTCTCCAGGATTCGGACACAGGCTCTTAATGGTGTTGGTGTATTTAATTATGGCAAAGCACACTAGGGCTATCTGCCTAAGGGGAGGGATGCCTTTCGTGGAGGACTTTCTAAGGGAAACTGGCTCGTATACACGTTACACATGGGGAAAACCACGAAAACACCCATGCAGCCAGCCCGTTTGAGGGATTCGAACCTCGGACCGAACTACCAGTGTTCAGCGACTTTACCGCTCGGCCGCTGGTGGGCCCACAGGCTCTTAAATAAAGCAGTTCAAGTCCGTATGCTCTTTTTATCATTATGTTCAGCCGTCATGTGTGTTAGCAGTTATGAGTAACAGTGTTCAAATTTTAGACTACCAAAATTTTTCATCTTTTAGCATCTTTTCCTTTGACATTTTCCGGACTAGAAAAATATCAGCCAAATGCTCTTTTTAAGCTCCTACTCCAATCCGACTTGCATGCCCAGAAGCGGCCGAGCAGGAAAGTCACTGAAGATTGTTAGTTCAACCTGGATCCGATTCCAGCCGAACGTGCTCTGCATGGGCATTTTCGAAAATACATACATTTGCGAAATACATACATATGTACGTACAGACACCACGAAAAATTCTCTTCAGAATTCATTTTAAAGCAGTTTATAATTTTTTTTTTTTTTGGAGGAAAAGAGTCTTTTATTCTGTGCTTACGTACAGATGTCACGCAAAAACATCGTTAAATTGCATTCGATAACTGTCAAAATGGATATTTTCTTTGAAATATGCTGCCTGAAACTTTTCGCTATTGCAATACTTCCTTTTTACTTCGTACAAGGAAGTAAAAAAGAAAAGAAATCTGAAATGTTTCAGATTTTAACGGTCGTCCCAAATGGTTTATTAAGATTTTTTACGTTCTCGCTGAGCTTGCAGTCTACCACTCTGGTCTTTGCAGTAACTTTCGCTAATCCCTCCTGTTTTTTCTTAGTTTTTTAGCGTTATTATTAAGCATCGTTTTCTTCTCATTTACCCAACGTACAGTTAAAAAATGAAAAGCTGCATTATAGCATATGTTTAGAATTCCCGATGCAATATTAAGTGTTGGTATATATTGTTATATTTGTTAGTCAGTTTAAAAAGTATTTTGAAAACACTACTGAAAATGAACTTGAATATATTCTTCATATGAACTTGAATATATTCTCACTAATTTGCATATGAGCAGTTCTCACTAATTTGCATCATACTGTTATACCCGAGATTTAGAACATAAATGTTTTTCTTGAAAAGTATAATTGGCATTTGAAATCTTGCGTTTAATCTTACCTTCGGCATCGATGCTATTCTTTCTGCAAAACTGTTTAGAAACATTATTTGAAAATATCCTGATAATAACCTATTATTCCAGAAAGTAGTTCCACATACTTGCTATACAAAATATACTACACACCATTGCTTTCGGGCACAATTTAAGTTCGCTGTCAAGAGTGCAGAATTTAACCACTTCTTACTCTAATTCATCGAGTTCAAGTTTTATAATATGTTGCAGTAGTTTCTTATAACTCTAGCTTTCCTTAATGCATTAGCAAGATAAGTTTTAACAATTTTTATTTGTATTGTCAACAACAGATGTTGTGTTCCCCGTAAGAGTAATTCCAATGAACGCTAATCTTTAGAAGCTCCCGAACATTCGAATTGGAATTCTAGATAACAAAGTGCCTTTATATAGAGTTTTCTATGGAAGTTATTTCATTTCCTTTTAATTGCCTGACATCGAAAATTATTACACCTGCTCAAGTATAAATAAAATATGCTTTGGAGAAGTTATAAATTTGTGACAATCGGAGACAATTTTAGATTTTATGAAAATTCCATAAATTTAATATTGCGAAAAGTAAAGTTTTTAAAGATCACAAGAAAGACCTTTTCAAGTGCCTTTTTTGTCCCAAACATTATCAAATCGATTTCATGAGATGACAGTTCGTAAATAATATAATTAAGAAAGCAGCTAAAAGTAAGCTTTGAAAACAAGAAATATTCCTGCTTTTAGAAACTATAATTCAATTCTTTTAAGAATCCTTACCTTTAGTTAACTTCGCCTATACCATATCCCACAATAAGTTGAGAGGTGATAAAAAGGAAACATATTTGCTGGATGTCTTTAAGGAAAATTTGAAATTTTCTTTTTAATTTCTGAAGGCTGCTGCACAGACAGTAGAGTGGTTAGGGTAGCCTACTGCCATACCGAAGGGTTCGGGTTCTAATCCCGGACAAGGTATGGAACTTAAATCATGCAAATGTATAGTGTCTTAGTGACACGGGGACAATGAGCGTTAGTCAACAACAATCAACAGGATATCGTGCTCTCTCCGATTTCGCAGAAACAGGAGTAACTTAGAAAGCTGCGGAAACAGAAAAAAGTCATCTATTCGCTGCCCTTGTGTAATTTTAACCATCAAAGAGAAATTGAAAACTGTAAAACGTCCAATCAACATGTACAGCATCGGCCTTCAAACTGTGTTTTTCGTGGAACCATAAAGGTTTCGCGAGTCAATAAAAATTCGAAAAGAAAATTATAAAGCACTCCAATTAGTTGACTAGCGTTTATTAATTAAAAAATATAAAGATACATTTAGTTATAGATTAGTTTTCAAACTTAACATATGGACATCTTATGTCAAAGACAATGCTTTGTAAAACCAAACAGTTTTCAAATGGAAAATGGATTAAATTTAGAAGACCGTGTTAAAAATTATAGAATGGACACTTTTTTCCGTTAAAGAAAACCATAACAGAGTATTTCCCAGAAGCAACAAAACTAGGTATGACTGAATAAAAATTCAGTTAGAGTACTGTGACAAATCAGAATGCTTGTCAGTGAAAGAAATTCGACGCTAAAATCTAAATTTTTGGAAGAACAGCTCCTAAACTTTTGATTGCAAATTCGTGCAGAATACCTAGAAGTTTCTCACACAGCTATAAACATTTTAATGCCATTCGAAACACCATATTTAAGTGAAACATCTTTCTCGACGTATGTGGGAACACGAAAATATACAAACAAATTAAATACAGAATATGAAATGCGACTGCAAACATTAAGAGCGCTCGACTTCGATGATTTGTGTAAGAAAATGCAAGCACACCTCTACCACTAAATAGTATATTACAAGGATAAGTGACACCTGGTGTAAGAATTAATCTTATTTAATGAGCAAATTACATTAATTTTATGATAAAATTTTTTGGTACTTTTCCGTTTTGCCGGCGCAAGCGATAAAGTCGCCAATAATGGTACCACCGATGCCAAACAGAATATTCTCGCTGGTAACCTTCTACGCCTCATTTTCAATACAAGTCGCAGCTTTTTCTTATCAGATTGATTGTTTCTTACAATACTGGCATATAATTACATAGAATTTTTATCAGATAGTTCAGTTTTAGGCAAGGCCATTTTCGGTAATTACGTCAATTAGGATGCAATCACAGCGCTTACCCGAAGCCGAAAATACAGAAAAGGTAAAGTCAAGGGTTAAATTCTAATGAAAATGCATTAGCGAAGTAAAGCACTGCAATTTTACATAATTTCTGAGTAAGCTATTCGTACGAGTTGAAGAATTAACATTTTTTTTTAAATATTTTTTATGTGTGTATTGTATGTTGTCGCCAATAAAGTCTGCTTGGTGAGATTTGCGCCGGCGAAACGGAAAAGTACCAATTTTTTAATAGAAGATGAGATACTTTTCTTTAATTGCCTTTACATAATGTACCTATAATATCTGAATCTACTTCAAATATTATTTTAAGATAAATTTTTCTATGGATGGGATGGGGATGCCCCCCCCCAAAAAAAAAATAAATAAAAAAAATCTGAAAGCATTCAGATTTTATATTACGCCCAAAGGGGAGTTTTTCTTAACGTTTTGCGTGTCATCTTTATTTCTTAAATATCATGTTCTTCGCACTTAAACCATAAAATTCAATTCAACAGCAATATCGCAAAATATTTAAAAGAACATATTTTTAATTATACATATATCCAGTCTCGCGCGCTGGAGATCAAAATGTTCCCCCCCCCCGTACAGTGTTGCCATTTCTCGATTTGAAATCGTTAAGTTTCTAATCAAAACCTCTAAACGCTTTACAAAATATGAAACAGATAATAAAACAAATTCCAAATTTGGACTCCCAGATGCCCATATTCGGGTGGAGACGTACGTTATTCAAAATTTGATGGCTATGTACCGTTGCTATATCACAATGTGAGAAATATATACACATTTATGCAGATTCTACATTATTTAATTTCTTTAAACATAATACAGGGCTCTAATATTTGGTTGCAATAATTTAAAAAGTGATTCGCTGTTTATAATGAATCAACGCAAAGTGCCAAAATGAAATTAATAGCCCTTCTGGGAAATTCCCCCTTTGGGCTAAAAATTAGTTTTAAGGGTTTTGGGAATCGAACAAGTTTGAAAACAATTGATCTGGAAGAAAACATGTAGATTGCAACATACGCAAAAATCTCCGTATTTAAAAAAACCCAAAACGTTTATTTAAATATCGTATGTAAAATTAAATATTTTACGAATACTGCTGTAGATACAACAACAAGAGAAAAAAAAAGTGTTCTATCGCTCGAAATTGCTTAACATTCTGTCAATAGTTTAATCTATCTAAACAAGTTGATATACTATTCAGCCAAACGATATATAATGTGTTTTTAAGAAACTGCCAAAATAAGAGCAGAGCTTAACAGAGATAAGTAATGGTATACAACAGAGTTTATACTCCGTATTAAAAAAACTATGGCACAGAAGATGATTTATTAATTTAAATATTATATAGATCAGCGCTTTGAGAATTCGAGGATTCTTAGCTCATTTCGTGAGATGATTAATAATAAAATTAAATAACAAATCAAATTTCGAGTTGATACATCTCTTGCAGAGCCCTGATAACTAATATTTGAAACTTTGGTTCTTAGGTTGACAATTTAAGAACGATTGCTATAAATACATATCAGGAACCAGCGGCTGAGCGGTAAAGTCGCTGAACACTGGTAGTTCGGTCCGAGGTTCAAATCCCGCGAACGGGCTGCCTGCATGGGCGTTTTCGTGGTTTTCCCCTTGTATAACGTGTATACGAGCCAGTTTCCCTTAGAAAGTCCTCCACAAAGGCATCATTTACCTTAGGCAGAAAGCCCTAGTGTGCTTTGCCATAATTAAATAAACCAAACCAGGAACAGAACACTTTTATTTTAGTGTTACAGATATTTATTTCTACCTTAAGCTGCGCAAAAGTAATTTTCACGAATACGAAACGCATTACTCGAAATATTTTCGCTCCCGAGTTCATGCATATTGAATTCAACTACACGAAAAGTATAATTATTTATTATTTAAATTACATGTGAATAAAAAATTTTTAGGTATTCCACTACAGATTAAAGTGCTTATTATTCACATCAGGAAAAGTCAATCATTAACTAAATTCTTCATCCAAACAAATTGGCGTCTAGATAATGCAGTGTACTTTTTAGAATGGCGAATCTGTGTCAATGGCAAATTCTTTTTAGAATAGCAAATAAATTACTAAAGCAGTCTAAAGTTCACCGTAAAATGCCGTTGCGAGACTAACGCCCATTTGGGCTAGTAATTACTTAAAGAGAATTTCATATTTTTTTTTATCACGGACGTTAATCGTAATCGCGTATTGACTCAAACAATCAAGCCATGACATTTATAGACCTTTAAAATTTATTTTTCAATTTGAATTAGAAGTCCAGTATCATAAATTATTAACAATTGTCTGAAATTTGCCTCCATTACAAAAAAAAAAAAAAAAAAAAAAAAAAAAAAAAAACCTGAAAACAATGTTAATTAACTATTTATGTAAAAGATGATCTAACCTGTTATAGCTTTCTTACTCATTTCTAAGAAGAATCCAAATCTATTCCTTAGACACAAAGATTAGAGTACAAAATATCGCTCTTAACATTATCCCGTAGCATTCACCCGCTGTTAAACCAATCTCTTCTGGTCGATTGCTTTTCAAAAACTGACCGGCTGCACTCGCCGAATATTATCAGTTTGAAGGAATGGATGCCGATATCAGATGAAAATTTTGGCCTTCCATCTGCGGGAATAACAAATGACCTCATACTCGTAGTCAAGCCATTACTTAACAAAGAATAAAAAAATAAATAAATTGAGATGCTTTCCATGGAGATAATAGTAAGAAGGGGAGGGAAGGGACTTTGAACGCCACCGTTGCAAGAAAAATAAATAGGAGTCACGTGTTTGTTCAGAACTAAGAACGTCTCGACCCTTCTTTGCGGTAAAATCTTTGAAGATAAAACCATCTCAAAAATTTCGAACTCAATAGACATGCACCTCTTCACCTTATTTTTTAAATTTTATTTAGTTTAACGTATTTATTTATTTTTTCGTACACGTTTTTACCGTTAAAAATATAAAAGCAATGAGGAAGTCATCGGGAAGCTCGATGAAACATACGGAATAAAGCATTTTTAAGAATAGTTTTTAGTTTAAACATATTAAATTATACAGGTATTCGTCACAAGCTGATATATCTGTTATCATTGAAGTGAAGACATCAAGTGCATTTCATAGCCATTTTTTGGCGAAACAGCATTTCCGATGAACAGTCGCGTCGTTAACGGTTTCCATAATACACTCATGTCCAAATTTAACTTTGTATGCGGACTTTTTAGAAACTGCATACTCTGTTTTACCAATTTCTGTGGAAGATACGACATCATAGTAGTACCTAAGTAAAGAAAAAAAATTGAGAGCACTGCGTATAATATAAAATGGTAGCATGAAGCAATAAAACGGAATAGTATGTTACAAGGAAAGTTCAGAAAAAAAAATTAGGGCTTAAAAATGGAATATGGAACGTGATTTCTCCTCACCTGTGCACACATGCCACAACATATCTGCTGACAATATTTTGTTAACTGCAGTTTGGGTAATTGAGTTTCACTCCTCAAACAAGCGGTCTTCAGGGTATCAATCTCTAGAAAGAGGATATCTTCGTGCAACTGCTTTTCCAAGATAGTCCCGCAAGCTTGTCTATCGGGTTAAGATCAGGAGATTTTGGTGGCCCGGGTATTCGCTCAATGTGTTAGTCAAGGAATTCGTCAACGACATTATGGTCCACAGATAAAAAGTCAGATCCATACGCAACCTAGAGCCGCGCAGACCGTATAGTGGTTAGAGAAGCCGACTGCGATACCGAAGGGCCCGGATTCGAATCCCGGAGAAGGCATGGAAGTAAATTGTCTGTTCCCTCATAGGAGGTAATAGTGGCCGTCTATTAGGTGCCTCCACAGTAAAATGGCCACCATTAATGGCCTTAGGAGCGGCCGATGCTGAAAAAAAGCCAAGTGTCCGCCATTCGATTGAAAAAAATAGGCACCCCAGTAATGTTTTCCATAAGGTTCAAAGACCTCCTCCCGATATCTCTGGCCAGTTCCGGATTTGCTGTTGAAAATGCGTTGGAGATACTTCCATCGATCATTATTTCTCCCTATACCGTCACACGTGCATTGCTAATATGGTAGCGTTAGCGTTCAAAGCAAGATTTCGCGTTCATGACTTCTCCCACGAGTAAGCATGTTTAGAATCAGATGTTAAACTAAACGTCCACTCATCGGTAAAGAACGTATGGGACCATTGGTATTCGCTCCTGTTCTGATGTTCATTGCACCAATTAAAGCAATCTGTATTTTGTTGCGAAGACAGTGAAATACCTATCCTTGAAAGTCTCTTTTTCATTAAGCACTCTCTTCATAGTTTACCGTGATTCAACAGTTCCAGTGGCAGCTACAAGCTCTGAAATTATCTACCGAACAATAGAATCCTTGTTACGACGGGCAGTTATTGGCAGATATCCATCTTGAGAAGCAGTTGTTATTCGTTTATGATCTTGTCCAAGCCTCCTTACAACAGTTCTACAATCCTGATATTATTTTCACAGTCTAGAAATTGTCTTCAAATATTCAAACATCTCATTGTTTCCATGATTGTCTTTCCCTACTGCTAAACAATGATTCGACAGTTCACAGATCCTTCCAAATGATGGTTAAGAGCCATAATAAACCGTTTCGAGTCTTCTCAAACTGAAATCAAACGCTGTATTGCAGACTCAGATATTCACTTTTAGCAAATGGCTTGATTCACCGCCAGATGATTTAACGTCTTGCTTTTCGTAACAGTTTGATCAGTTTTGATTGGATAATGCTAATTAGTTTGGTTTTCAAACACATAGTCTGAAAAAGCGGATTACATAGATTGGATATTTGGAATGTCATTATTTTTGATTATGCAAAGAGAAATATAGACATGAGTGTAGAAAGTAATATAAGTCAACTCTTACCGGGGTAATCCTGGAGACATTGTTCATGGTTGACTTAAAATCGCATTTAACCCGTGGGAAGTTGAGAAACACAGAGAAGAGGAATAACTCGTATTATAATTAAAGGACAAAAACTATTAACAGTTTTTTGTATTTTCAAGCTGTTTGATTTGGGGTATAAACTAATTTGATTCATAAATTGTAAATCAGCATCTCAAACATGAAGAATACACTGTCAATAACAGAGATATAATAGATATAATCAGAAATGCTAAGTTTTAAGTGGTATCAAAGATCAATATCTGTAAAAATTCAAAAATGTCAATGACCTCAAAGTCGCCTAAAAGCGACAGCTGAAAATTTTAGCTTTTTGGAAGGGTGCATCAGGTGGATATCATCTGATATCATTGCATAATCCCATGAATATTTAGCCCAAAGGGGCGTTAGCCCAGAAGGGCTATTTTATTCTCGAAACGGCATTTTGCGTCCATACACTATCAATGTCCGTTTCACTTTTCAAATTTTTGCCACCAAATATTATTGCTATGTATTATTTTGAAAGAATTAAATTATGAAGAATCTGCACCAATGTATGTATGTTCCTCGCACTGTGAAAAAACAACGGTATCTGGAGACATCCAGTTTTGAATCACTTGGTCTTCCACCCGAATGTGGGCACATGGAACATGAATTTGGAATTTATTTTATTATCTATTTCATATTTTGTAAAACTTTAACGAATTATTGATTAACAAATTCAGCGATTTCAAAGCGAGCAATAGAAACACTGCACGGGGAAAAATAGGGGGGGGGGAACCCATAAAAACATTTTTATCTCCAGCTCGCAAGACTGTCTATCGGAAATTCTAAAGACTTGCTGTTTTTTAATATTTTGTGATTTATGTGGCTTAAGTGCGAATATGTCATATAAATTAAATATATTTAATAAATAAAGGTCAGACAGAAAACGTTAAAAAAGATGCCGCTTTGGGCGTACTATTAAAATATGAAAGCATTCCCATTTTTTTTTTACTTCTTTTATTTTTAATAGACAGTTTTGATTCATGCTGTTGATTTGTGATAGTAATTTTTCAATTGTTCATCAATAAATGAACTATTTTTTTCCCTGGATAAGGCTCGGTTAATTCGAACCCCTTGGTTAATCAGGAATAGATTGCATATTTAAAAACTATTTTGAAGCAATGAGTTCTAGCTACCATTAAAGCAGTTTCTAAGATTTCGCACAGTAGCCTCATGTCTTGAATTCTTCTATTACGTTATTCTGATCTATGGGGCTTAAATACACAGAACAATAAATGTTTTCATTAACAAAAAAAAAAAAAAAAAAAAAAAAAAAAAAAGAAGGTCGGTACCATTAAAATAAATATATAAAAATCTTTCATTACGTTTAATTCAGGGCCTTGTGATACTTTTTACAGGAATTTTCCCATCAGAATGTAATTGCTTAAAAATATATTCCACTAAAACTACTGGTAGGCTTAAATTGACTTTAATTTAATTAATTTTAATTATATTAATAATGCAAAGTGTCATAAAATAAAAAATGATCTTTTTGTAATTAGGTTTGAAAACTTTGTAAAGAGTGCACTCAAAACATCAAGGCAGACTTTTCCTTGGAAAATCTCATGTCGTGCAAATATCTTAAAAATTCAGAGGGTTTAACAACTAATAGTTTTAAAGTCTCTAAAATGATTTAAAATGGTACTTGTCACTAACTTTATTGCATGTGGTGATCGAACGATGACAAAAAGTTCAAAAGCAAGTATTTAAGAAGCTGTTTAAAGAATTACCGGAATTACATTATTCCCTTATTAAATTATTAAAGAATTATTAAAGATTAGTCCTAATTATTAAAGAATTACATTATTCCCTCTTGCGTGCTGTCATGGTATATGTAGTTAGCATGTTGAGCTAGCAGTGGAAAATCAGTGGTTCGTCTGACAGCCTAACTGAATTTTTTATGTTCCCTGATCCGAAATTTCTAATGATTTATACAACTGAATACTTGGAATATTCAAAAATTCACTTTCGTGTTGAATGTTTGGATTATTTGTTGATATTTTTAACATAAATTTAACCATACCTGGAATGAATTAAAAAGGCTGATAATTAAGAGGTTGATAAATCGCTAATATATATCAATATGTACCAGTACAAATGTTTGTCCAATTATTTGAATATCGAAAAAGCCACGAAGACTTTTTGCCCTATGAAAGGACTTCCTTAGAGAAATTGTCTAAAATTTACATTACACATGAGGAACAACCATGTAGCCAGACACCAGTTCCTTTGCTAAGCTTCAGGCTTAGGTTGAACTGCCAGTAATTAGAGGTCTTAAGCACTCGGCCACTTGTGGACTTAGGAATCAGAATGAAACAAGAAATCCCTCCTTAATCAAAGACTACTGTTCAAGTAGTACAATATTGCTTTTCCCCTTTTGATGCAAATCGTTGATGAATTTAATGTCCCACCAACGACCGAGTGGTTAAGACCGTTGAATACTGGTTCTTCAACCCGGGTTCGAACCCAAGAGAACGGCTGGCTAGATGGTCGGTTGGTTGCTCACTTCGCAGCTTTCCCCATGTGTAACGGGCCCGACAGAGGCCGAGCGGTAAAATGGCTGGACACTGGTAGTTCCGATTTGGGTTCGAATCCTGGCGAACAGACTGGCTGCCTGGGCATTTAGTGATTTTCCCCATGTATAACGTGTATACGAGCGAGATTTCCTTAGAAAGTCCTCCTTTCCTTTAGGAACACAGCCCTGGTGTGCCATGATAAAAAAATAATAAATTAAATTAAACAAAAAAACCACGTATAACGTGAAAACGAGCCAGTTTCCCAAAAAGTCCTCCAGGAAGGCATTTCTAATCTTAGCCCTCGTGTGTTAAGATTAGAAATGCCTTCCTGGAGCCCTCGTGTGCTTTGCCATATTTAAATAACTTAACCTATACGTTGATTAAATTAAGCGCCGAAAGGCACAGATTTCATTTGGGCTGGTCTTTTGCGTGAAGCGCAACAGTCCAGCAATGAAGTATTATTATTTGTATTCGTACTGATGAAATTAACAGAATGTTAAGTGAGCGTGCAGTAGATTTGGTATGCACAACATTTACAATCTCGAGAAAATGATATAAACTATCGCACCGTAAAGATAAATACAAAATCACGTCTAAATAGAGTTTGTTTTATAACTAGTCACTTCAAAAACAAGCACGATTTGGAGTTTTTTTTTTTTTTTTTTTTTTCTTTTTTGTTGCATCAAAATGCCTTCCAAATGTTTAAGCATACGTTGCCCTTGAAGAACATAAGGAATATTTAATACGTAATTTGAATAAAAATGACAGTTTAGTTTGAAAATTAATTGTATTTGCAAAAAAGTTCTTTTTAAATGACTTATAAGTTCTTTTAAATACCAGCTTAATGTTTTATTGACATCCGATTGTAAAATGTAGTTTTTCATTTGGCGCCATAGTTTGCAAAATAAAGATTAAAGAAAAATAAACTGTGCCAAATGGAAACAAATTTTAAAGAATTTCTTAATGTGTGACGTTTGCCAACAAGCTTTCAAATTCAAACGAATCTGAAACTTTAGATTTCGCCACAGCTAGAGTTATTCTTCAATTATACTGTTGATGCAATTCGCTAAGTTATATAAATTCGTTTCAGAGTCATTGCAAAATAACTGCTATGTTATGTATATTATCAAACACGATTAGAAACACAAAAATTAATTTCCTTTACTTTATTTCGCTAAATATGTGTCAAACTAACTAAATATTCATTTATTTGCACGGTATTTCTAAAATTTTATTTTGTTGCTTATAACTTCACAGCAATGTTTAAATCGGAATAAGACGGGTTTATAACTATAGTCTGTAAAAGTATAAAAAACGGAAAACATTATTAGACACTTACTACATGAAATTACTCGTTTCGCTTTCATTTCGGAATTTCGTTTTCCCGACTTTTTAAAACACTGCTTTATAGGCGATATTTCAGTTTCAATCAGTATCAACATTCTTTATATCAAACGTTCCTCGCACTTATGAGGAAATATGTCAGAATCAGATTAATATATATATATATTCTGAAATAATAATTAATTTTCTAATAAATTATTTAGTACATTATCTCCTTTGACAAGCTTCTCAGACTGTATAGTGGCTAGGGAAGCCTGACTGCGATACCGAAGGCCCTGGGTTCGAATTCTGGAGTAGGAATGGTTGTAACTGTCCGTCTCTTCATAGGAGGCGATGGTGACCCACCTATTAGGTGTGCCTCCATAATAAAGAGACCACCACATCTGGCCTTGTATAGATTAATGGACTGTGTTACACTGAAACTGTTCACAGTCTACCATTGGAAAAAAAAATCTCCTTTGACAAAGGTAGTTAGAATTCTATTGAAATGAAGTAACTTATTAGCATATCTAAAAATTGAATCCTAAATAACTTTAAAAAAGTGTAATTAAAAGTGAAAATGTAGTCAATAAACCAAGTAGTTATCATTATTGACCAGAAAGTAGTTGACTTTTCAAAGGGAACAAACAAACTTCCGATCAATTAACAATAGTTAATAAATGAGAAGTCTTTTTCGCAAGTAAGAAACTTGGCGGAATAGTCAATTTCTTGCTAAATTTCAAAACAGCGCTTTTATTTCAACTAATCTCACTTAACTTACTTAGCTTAAACTCATTTTACTAAAACGCTTTTTTTGTCAGCATAATTCTTAACTGAGAAAAAGACGTAGCACCTTCGTATTTATTAATCATTATTAATTGATCGGAAGTTGGTTTGTTCCCCTTGAAAAGTTAACCAATTTACGGTCAATGACGATAATTACTTGGTTTATTGATTATATTTTCATTTTTAATTATACCTTTTTGAAGTTTACATTTTAAACTTATTCAAAATTCATTTTTGATGTTTCCATTTTAAGTTTACTTAAGATTCCATTTTTAAATACGCTAATGAGTTACATCATTTCAATAGAATTCTAACAACGTTTGTCAAAGGAGATAATATACTAAATAATATGTTAGAAAATAAATAATTATTTTATTACTTTCCAGCTTTAGCGCAAGTATTAGGCAATCTATTGCCATTAATTAAATTGTTTACTTAAACCTATATTCTGAATATATATATATTGAAAGATACAAATTTAAACACATATCACGTCAAAAACATAAATACATAAAATATGTACGCCTTTAAATATAAAGCGTATATTTGTGGATATTGCTGTAGAATTAATGCTTAAAACAATTAATGTACAGCTGCTGAGATATTTAATGTTAACAAAACAACTCTTGTAATAACTCATTTTCGTTCTTTCTTTTAATCTTTTCTTCACAAGAGCCCTTGAATATACAGATAATGCATAATTTACACACATGTTTATATAACTAGGGAAAGAAATATTTTGCATTTACTTACCAAGTAATTGATTTCAAGTTCAGTCATGGTGTATCCAAAACAAAAGATAATTACGTATGTTCACAGGCAAGGTAAAAAAAAAACCGGCGTAATAACATGCAAGGTATTTATACCAACATGTCAAGATTTCATCACTTGGCTAATAGCGAACAATAATCGCCAGCTACGGGAAAACTCATTAACGAATGTTCTATGTTCATCCTTGTCATAAATAAAAAAAATCATCCTTTTATTATCCGAATACGAGTTCGTTGTTTTCAAACTTTCCTCTTTCGCTATCAGTGTGAGAATTTATGACCAATGAATGTCTGAATTCACTGGAAATCTTTTTGAGAAACAAATGATGAAAACATTTCTTTAAATACCCAGAATGGATAACGGAAAGCCTGCAAAGGTAGAAAACTTTCTATTTTCAGTTCTTCGTTGTTTGGCAAAGAAAATGGTGTAAAAGTCAGTGGATTTTTCGAAAAGGAAAAATGCGTTTAATTTCATGGATATGTCAATTCCTCACGTTTCGAAGGAAAAAGGGATTTCGAAACAACATCAAAGTGGCGCAGAGTTCTATTTAACGACTGTAAAACATTAATAATCTTCTAGGAAATAAGTATAGTTAACTGAACATGGTACAATAAATAGTGTGACTTCAGAAAGAGCGCAAATTACGCTTCATGCTAATTTGATAATAGCGGTATTATAAAACACAAAAACGTAACACAAGCTGCAGTTTGTAAATTTAGTAAAAGAGCTTTAGGGATTCTAGTAGCAAATTTTACCAATAAATAAAAATGTGGTATGAAGCTTTTTTTTTTTTTTTTTTAAATGTAATGTCTAAAGGGGCTTTGTCCCTGAAGGACTATTGTTTTCGTTTTACAATTTTGGGTTGAATCACTATAAATGTCCGTTTTACTTTTCAAACTGTTGCCACCAAGTGTTAGAATTCTGCATAATATTTGAAGAAATTAAATAATGAAAAATCTGCATAAATGTATGTCTGTTTCTCGCATTGTGATAAAACAACGGCACATAAAGAAATCGAATTTCGAATGACGTAATCCTACTGCGAATAATGGCACGTGGAAGCCCAAATATGAAATTTGGAATTTGTTTTATGATCGATTTCATATTTTGTAAAACTTTAACGAATTTTTCAGTAACAAACTCAACGATTTGAAAGCGAGCAATGGCAACACTCTACGGGGGTAAAAAAACCTTTTTATCTCCAGCGCGCGGAACTGTGTATCGGAAATTCAAGTTAGGCTCATTTTAAAATTTTTTTGCGACATTGCTACTGAACTGAATTTTATGGTTAGAGTGAAAAAGAACGTGATATTTAATAAATAAAGGTAACACACAAAACGCCCCTTTGGACGTAATTTAAAATCTAAAACCTTTCAGATTTTTTTGGAGGGTGCTTGTATTTTTATTTTATTTTTTGCTTGTAACTGACTGTGGCAAAGCATGCGAGGACTGTCTTTCTAAGAAGAAGGATACCTTCACCACGAATTTTCTTAAGGACACTTCGTTTAGCATGTTCGTATTAGCGTTACGTTTAGAGAAACCACAAGACACCGATCTATTCATCCCATTTAGTAGGATTCAAATCTAAGTCGAACTAATAGTATTCAGCTGCTTACCTATTTGCAGTCTAATCGGCTAGCATTGTGAAAAAATATTACAACGTAATTCATGTTGCTTATAATAAGGTCTTAACTATAAAACCTCATTTTTTAAATATATGAAAAAAGTATCTTTTCCAAGAGCAAGACGCGCCAAGGAATTTTCTGTAGAAAGATACATATATACGCCATTTCGATGCTTTCAGTGAGAAAATGCCCTTTCGTCATCAGCTTACTTCGACTGAAGCAAAAGCTTGTTGTCTAGCCGGTATAATAATTTGTGACGCTGGCTGCTGTACCAATGAGCCCGAGCTTGAATCCCGGAGATGGCATACAAGTTTATCAGAAGCATACAGTACTTGTGCGGCAAGGGAGCACTCAGAATACAAGGCGATCGAAAGTCTTATCAAAAGGGGAAGACGAGTGGAATCATCGTTGTGCTGGCCTAGCTTCTACCTCTACCTGTACCTGCAGTAAATACGTCAGGAATATAAGTATCTCTTAGATTAGTTGCTTCAATAAGCGAAGAATGAAACAAAATAGCACACTTTTAAAATTTGTGTGGTTTTTGTTAATTAATTTCTTGTAAATTTTGTTTACTAGCAGTCCAAGAAAAACATCTTTTATTCCGTTATCACCCTTGATTTTCTACCTCTTCCTTCTCACTATGTGTTTTCCGATGGACAGTGCGTGATTTCTCTCTTTCCAACTTGTGAACCATATGTAATTTGACACAAAAATCTCTCCTAGTATTTTAAAGAATTACACAGCTTCTGCCAAAAAGAACTCTAAACATAATAATAGTTTCATAGCTTGAAGCCATTCTAGAAGAATAGTTTCAACGTCTCTCGGTTTTCTGCAATTCCTTGAGACATTTTCATTTTTTACTAGTTACTCAGTTATAATCCTTTATTTAAGTGAATTTCACAGTTTTTGAGGAATTTCAAATTGCAATGCAATTTTTCTCTGGCTGCACTTGTCAAGAACATCAAAATCGAACAATTTACCCGTTCTTTCAGGCATAAGTCTTTTCACTTTGACATGCTCGACATGTCACAAGTTAAACGCATAACAGATTTTTAAAAATGCATTTTCTAGTAGTTTATTTAATTCTAAAACTTACGTTTCTAACCAGCAGAAAGATTTCTCTATGATTGTCAATTCCATTTTTCATTTCATGTTTACAGGCTTGACCAGTGCTTTCTTAGCTTCTTCTTCAGCCTATAGTTATCACTCTCTTTCTCTTCAAAGATTCTTAATGTACGATAATGTTAAGAAGAGTTTCATGAACGTTTTTCTATAACTCTCTGTGAACATAACATGTCTATCCCAAAGCAGAAGTTGCATATCAGCCGCTAATAGAGAAAGAACACTCTCTCATTTACAGTGCCCCTAGAGAACTGTTTTTATTAAAGGTTTGGTTTGGTTTGGTTACGGCAAAGCACTCGAGGACTATCTGTCTAAAGGGAAAGAGACTTTCGAGAACTTTCTAAGGAAAACTGGCTCGTATACACGTTACACATGAGGAAAAATACGAAAACGCGCATCCAGCCAACCCGTTTACGGGATTCGAATCTCGGACATAACTACTAGTTTTCAACGACTATACCACTTTGCAGCTGGTGGGCATTTATTAATCTTAAGATACGAAAATTTTGGCCCTTCGAGGTCCAGTGTGAACCGGGAGCTGTGAAAAAGTGTCTCATAGATATATGGACTGGAGAGTAAAAAAACATTCCGTTAAATCTATATTATTGTGCCCACCAGCGGCTGAGTAATAAAGTAGATAAACACTGGTAGTTCGGGTTCGTGGTTCTAATGCTGGTGAAAGGGCTGGTTGCATTGGCGTTTTTGTGGTTTTCCCCATCTGTATCGTGGATATGAGCCAGGTTCCCTTAAAAGCCCTCCATGGGGCGTCATTTTCTTTGGCCGATACCACTATGTACATGTCAGCCGCCATACCGTGCTGAAAGTACCGGTTCTCGTCCGATCACCACTGTGTGCGTTGCCATATTTTTTTTTCCAATGGCAGATTGTGAACAATTACAAATGTAACCCAGTATATTAATTTATACAAGGCCGGATGGGGTGGTCTCTTTATTATGGAGGCACCTAATAGGTGGGCTACCATCGTCTTTCCTATGAAGGGGACGGACAGTTACAACCATGCCTTCTCCGGGATTCGAACCCAGGCCCTTCGGCATCGCAGTCAGCTTCCCTGACCACTATACCGACTGGGCAGCGTGTTGCCATTATTAAAACAGTGATTTTTTTCAATTGGCTAAAACTTAGCCGACTTGGGCTTGCCCACTACTAAAGTCGGAAGTGATCGCTGCTATATTGTGGAAGCACCTAATAGGCGAGCCACCATTACCTCCTATGAAGGGACAGATAATTACAGCCGGGATTCGGACCCGGGCCCTTCGGTATATCAGTAGCTCTCCTAGCCACTATACCATCTGGGCGGTCATAATAATAAAATAATAATAAAAAAAAACTTTTTATTGAAATACTAATACCTGAATGGTAAATAAGCCACAGTCAGCAATAAGTCAAATGGACAAACTACAAACAACTTTGGTAGGTACAAATAGGATAGTCTGATATTCTGGCACGAAGAATTATGTATTTCTTCAGAGTCAATCTGAGTTTTATAAGCGGCGGAGATGATTTTAATAAACGTCTGTCTTGCTAGCGATTAGTATATATTTCTTTTAGTTCCTGGATATTCGAACGTAATGAGCGGTTGGTTTTAGTAACCAGTGAGTTTAATAAGCGGCGGGTACTGTGTTTATTTAAAAAAACAAACACATTTTAATTTAAATTCAACAAACACATTCTTAATTTCTTATATAAGAATAGAGTTTTAATTATCTAAAGAAAATGAAAATATTTCAATGTAAAATTAAGAAAAAAAAATCCTTAGTTTGTCTCGAATTGTAAATAAATCTCCAAAAAATAACCTGAAAATATTGAATATTTTTTTTTTTTTTTTTTTTTAAGATTTAATTGGTTAACATTATTATTTTAAGAACAAAAAGACCGTGGCAAAGTATACTTGGGATATCTAGCATAAGAATATGGATGTCTTTGTGGAGGATTTCAAAAAATATTTAATTAATGTTTCACATTACACATGGAGAAAGCTTGTTTCACATTACACGAAAACCTTTTCTCGGGATTTGAGCTGGTGTCGAACAACCGCAGTGTTTAGCAATCCTATCCATTTGCCCGCTGGTTGGTATTTTAACAATAAAAGAAAAGTTTCAAATTAGTTCGTGTGTAGAAGATTTTGAAGACTGCTTAATTTCTGAAAGTTATTTATGAAATATGTGATAACCGAAACAGGTATTATTCAGAAAGGCACAACGAATTTAGTTCAGATAAGGATAGGTAAGAATTATATTATAATAGGTATTTATTTTCGAGAATGTTAGGTTCAAAACAACTTTTTACTTCAATATCTTTCACTTAATTCACTCTGTGTTTAACTTCATGTTTCTCAAGGACTTCTTTTCTTTTCGTGCTTTCTGGATGTTTTATTTTAGTGCAAGAATGTTATCTTTGGTCTAAATCCATGCTTGAAATTTTCCATGTTAGATATTTTGAATTGTTTAGCCTGGGAAATTTTTATCCTTTTAATTTTTTTTATGTGTTTAACAGCAAACGATTTTTTTCCCTCTTTGATGAGAGGAGAAAAACATCATAAACACATAATTCTTCTGTAAATAATCCAAGCTTTAGTTTATCTTTTATATACGCATTTTCATTGAAGTTCGTATATTTTTTAAGACTGATTTGCATTTCTGTCTCTTTGTCGCAAATTTTCATTCTGATCCTGATATCCAAATTATCTACATTGACGTTTTCATGTTTTCCCGTGTGTAATGTGAATGCCAGTTTCCCTTAAAAGTCCTTTATGAAGGCAAATAATCCTCGTGTACTTTCTCTTACTAAAAATCAACCACTTTTATTGCAAATCAATTTCTGCAATGTGCGGTTGATTGACTGAATTTGCAAATTGATTAGTTATCGCAATACACACTATACATATTTCGAGAACCTTTGGGCTAAAAATATTTAAAAACAGGATATCTTCAGAATTTAAGATAGACAGACTCGCGCCCTGGAGATAAAAATGTTTTATTCCTTGTTGCCATTGCTCGCTTTGAAATCGTTGAGTCTGTTAATGAAAAATTCGTTAAACATTTACAAAATATGAAATAGGTAATAAAAGAAATTCCAAATTCGGGGTTCCAGGTGCCCACATTCGTGTGGAGGACTACGTTATTCAAAATTTGTGGCTCTAGCGACCGCTGTGTTTTTACAATGTGAGAAACATACATACATTCATGCAGGTTCTTCATTATTTAATTTCTTTAAATACAATAAAGAGCGATATTATTTGGTGGCAACAATCTGCAAAGTGATTGAACGTTTTTAATGATTCGACGCAAAGTGCCGTTTCGGGACTTATAGCCCTTCTAGGCTAATGTCTAGTTGGGCTAATAAATTTAGGAAAACAAAATTTTCTTTGAAAACTTATATTAAAATCTGTCAATAAACCTCAAGAGTCTTTCATTCAAATTTCTTATTAGCCCAAAGAGGCGTTAGCTTAAATGCCTTCGAAATATGTATATGTGTGTAAATGAAAAAAAAAAAAAAAAAAGCGGTCCTTTGGATGGTGTAATATAGAATCTGAAAGCTTCCTTTTTTTAATATTTTTTTTTTTTTTTTTTTTTTTTTTTTTTTTTACTATTTTAAGTCTTGTTTTCAAACAAAGCAAGTTAAAAAATACTTGAGGTGTCATTGTCTCTTATTGAATTCAGGAAGTTGTTAATATCTTTTGACCCAAATATATTGAGTAACTATCGTCATTCAATATTGCGTATGTGAGAAAAATTGCTGCTGTTGTCTCTTGCCGAATTTTTTTTGGAATTTTCCAGGCGGATAAGAAAATGATAAATCATTATGCTTTCAGTCTTTTTTTTTTTTTTTTTTCTAATACTTCTTTTAATCTTCTCCAGCGAACATCGAGAAAAAAAAGACTTTTAATTTCAGGACTGGTGATTTGTGAGAGTTTCATTTTAAAATTTATAAAGATGTCATGTTGTCTTCATGATTTTCTGCATCTATTTTTGTCCCGAAAGAAAAGTTTGTTAATGTAGTATTAGAGAGTACAATCAGAATCATTTAAGAACCCTTAAAAGAGAATTCCAGTGTTATATTAAGGTAAGCAGTATCCATCCAGGTATGATTCTTAGATATTCCCTTTTTCGAATGTAGATGATATCTTATAATAATATATAAGCATTTGTGCATTTTATTTAGAAATGAGCAAAATTTTATACCTCCGTATTTTAACAAGAAGTAAAGAGATTTAAAAAAATGGTACAAGTATTTTAATGTAAGAAAGTTTATGTACTTTTAATTGTTAAAACAATGTCGACGATCAACAGCCAAATATCTAAAATAGAGAAACAGTCGCGAGTTCGTTCTGGTTTCTACGCAAGTGTTTCATGGATATCCTTAAAGTAAATAAGTAAATGCGGCTCATTTAACTTTAAAAATTCCTTCACGAAACTTTCTTTTCCGATTAGGCTAAGGTTACTGGAATATCGCAAGGGCTATCTGTCTAAGGATAGAAATACCTTCGTACAAGGTTATCTAAGGCAAACTGGCTCAATATTCACGTTACATATGAGGAAGCCGCCCAACTGGTATAGTGGTTAGTGTCGCTGGTTGTCGTGCCGAAGGGTCTAGGTTCGAATCCTGGAGAAGGCATTGATGTTTTTAAATGTATAGTGTCCGAGAGGCATGGGAGCACTCTAAATATGCGGCGAGCCGAAAGTCCTCTCGAGAGGTCGGTGGTAGGGAAAGAGGGGTGGGAGACCCTCGAACCCATCCTCTCGGGGGCTCACAATCAAAATGGGGGCGGAATTGTGCTAAATCGCATTGCCACTTGTTAGGTGCTCAAGGCTGTTGCCAACGACAGGCGTAAACTTGCGCTCATTGCCACGAGGAATTTCACGGGCTTGGGCTGAATACAGGTCAGACAGGTCAGCATTAACATCAACACATGATGAAAACCAACCATTGAGTTAGCCCGTTCGCCTGGTAAGGAACTCGGGTGAAAATTGTTGTACTCAGCCCTCTTAAACACCCGGCCAATGGTGAATTCTATTAAGCATTAATGTCAATGTGTTTCGCCTTAGTAAAAAATCCATCTAGACAAAGTTCTGCTTAACACCTTTATTATAAAAATACATTGTTTTTTCATAACATGTATGGAAATTAATTATTCATATATCCGCACGTTGTTTTGCAATTAGTTAATATAGAGCTTCAGTTTCATTTAAGGTTTACAGTTAAGGAAATATAAAACAGCATTCATTATTGAATGACTGCAAAAGCCGGCTGCTTTAAGAGGCCGGGTACTTTTAAATAATTTTAAAAAAGTGTAAATTCTGTTTACGTTTTTATAATAAAATTCGATTTCTTACAAATATTAAAAAAAAAAAAAAAAAAAAAAAAAAAAATACTTCTTTTATTCTTTCAAATAATTTGAAAAGCGCGTTAACCGCAAAAAGCGTTATTATCGCTTATAACAAATATGCCAAATTTCAAAACCCACCAGTACATAAATTCACATACGTCTTGGGAAATTTTGAATAAAAAACTCTAATTTTTTTGCAGGTACGCTTAGAAGTGTATCTACTGTAAGGTGATAGTAAAAATTTTATAATTCAAACATTTTTTCGAAAAATTTATAAAAATTACTAAAAATATAAAAATCTTTAAAAAAAAAAAAAAAAAAAAAATCAGATAATATTTGTGAATTTTAGTCCGACTGAACCTGAATTTCGAATTGTGAAAGAAGGAATCAAGTAAGTATAATAAAAAAGATATTAATAAATATATACCAAATTCAATTAATACTGAGATGCTAAAATTATGAGAATTGATTTTTTATAAATTACTCTTGCGAGTTTTACAAAACTTTGGCATAATTTGATTCCTAGAACCAAAATAAGGAAAAAATCGGCATGTCATTTAAGAAAAAGTTCGAATTTATATGAAAATGCCAATATTTAAGTAAAGGTATACTATATAAATCTAATACGTATCTTAAGTTGTGGTTTCGAGACATTTGAAAAACGCAAGTTAAATTTCTTCAGTCGGCCCAGTAGAACGAAAAATATAGAACTGTACTTTTTTGTACTGAGCGTACATAAGATCTTGTGTCTTTAATGCATCTAATCCCAGGCATATGAATGTAGCTAACATCATAAAAAAAGATGGATTGAGATTCAGAACTACAGTAAACTCCCGATTATCCGCGGAATTGGGTGGCGCGGCCACCGCGGATAACAAAAAATCGCGGATAATCCGAAAAAAGCTGAAAACGGGTATTGCAAAAGAGGAAACAATCATTTCAACTTTGAAAAATCGTTTTATGTACAATAAAACGTAAAATAAACAGCAGGAAATGTTTAACTAACGCTTAATATTTTAGTATATCACTCAAAACTAACCTAAAATGCATTTTGTTAATGAAAACAGAAAAGTGCTTTGTACTTACGAGAGGCGTCAAGGATACACAGAAAAATTAATACATATGTACTGTTTTAATACTGTAATGTATTATGTAATTACAAAAGCATAACTGTAAAACTACACCTTTTTGGAGAAATCAGTCATTTGTGTTTCCTTCTTGCTTTGGAAGCATTTTCTCTTGATCCGAGATTGCATTTTTCGTAGCATAAGTTTCTCGGCCAACTCCGCGTCGTCTTGTTCTTCTAAATAGCTCAGCAGTTCGTCGACTTGGACTGCTGAGCCGCTTCGTGAGTCTTCCGCATCTGCACAGTGGGCTCGTCTTAGCCATCACTTCGCTTCATTATCGTCCTTCATTATCGGTCTCTTCCCTTGCTTTCTTCACAATTTCATCATCTGTCAAACATTCGAAGCCAGGTTCGTTGACGTCACTCTCCAATCACTCATTAATGTTTTCAGCATCGACGTTCTCACCACCCGGAACTGTTTTCACCATGGAGGTAGGAAGTAAGAACTTCTTCCTTTCTTACCTCCATGGTTTTCACCATATCGACAAGAGTCGCCGTAGGCGTGTCTACATCTTCATTTACTTCTTCACAACTCAAAAGGGTTAGGTTGTTGTTGGCTTCAACGTTTAGGCATGAGTTTTCTCCATGATTTTATGAGGGTTGACGGTTTCACTGAGTCGCATGCAGATGCAATATCGTGGATGCTGTCGAAGATTGTGTAGTGTTTCCAAAACTCTTTCAGATCATAACCTTCTTCAGTTTCGGTCATTAGCAGCTTGGTTCGGTATGTTCTCTTTATTGTTGCAATGACTCCTTGGTCCATGGGTTGGATTAGCGCAGTAACTTTTGGGGGGAGAAACTTTGCAAAAATTTGTCCATCAGAAGACTTTAGCACTCTTGTGGCTGGGTGAGAAGGTGCGTTGTCGATCAATAGGACAGCTTTTTCAGGAAGGTTTTTCGATTTAAGATGTTTACGCACTTGAAGAACAAAGACGTTTTTCGAACTATTTTTGAAAAATGTTTCAGTTCATCCATCCCTCTTTTTTTTTTTTTTTTTTTTTTTTTTTTTTTTTTTTTGGGTTAAAGTAATCAACGGGCAAATTTTCTATCCTTGTGCCTTTGAAAGATCTCGGTTTTTTTTTTACTTTCCAATGACAACAAGTCTAAGTTTATGTCCACCGGTAGCGTTGCTGCAAGACATCATAGTGATCCTTTCCTTGCTGCTTTTATGACCCGCCGCTTTACTTTCACTTTCAAATGCTAAAGTGCGATTGGGAAGACATTTCCACAAAAGTCCCGATTCGTTGAAATTGTAAATTTGTTCAAAAGATAGCTCTTCTTTAAAAACAAATTCTTCAAATTCATGGTGGAAATCATCGGCTGCTTGTTGGTCACCACTAAGCTTCTCCCCATGAAGTCCAATTTATCGAATTGCAAGATTAAGACGAGAGTGAGCGGTGGAGCGGACTCTGCAAGGGTGAGTAAGAAATCAATTACTGATCAGAGGGAAAGGTTCCGAGAAGGCCTGGGATATTTTTGCGATAAATAAGCACGATGTTAGCAAATTAAAAAAAAAAAAAAAAAAAAAAAAAAAAAAAAACTTTGTGCGGAAGGCGCGGATAATCAGCCCGCGGATAATAATCGGGAGTCTACTGTAGTAATAACCTTTCTAATACTGAATATTTGGAAAATATTTCCTGTTTTCTAAACCTTTTTCCATTACAAGCAGTGTAAATTAAAAAAGAATTTTTTTCCCCTGATTTATTTCGCTACTGAAATAACTAAGTTACAGTATAATATTCTAACTTGCAATTTTGTAAATCTGTTCATACGCGATATGTGAGAATTCTTTTGACGTTTATGCAGCTGTTCTATGTGATTCAAATGGTTTCGTCACATAATCTTTACAGTTAACAGTTGGCCTGATACAGATCTGAACAATCTTTAATATGAAATGCGAATGCCTATGAAAAATGGTGTTCTGCTTTAAGTGCCACGCAGAGTAATTACGAAGTTACTTAAGTACGTTAAATGAATGTGACTTTAATAACAAAAAATTAAATATTTTTGGATTGTAGAAAATACAGGTAAGTGCATAGCGATTTCTTTTATAACAATTTATTTGAAATTTTATTTCTAATTAAGTCTTCAGTTTCTATGTCTAAGATATAATTTTGGTATAGATTTTTCTACATTTTTAATTAAATTATAATGATTATTCTAATAATGCATCGTTTGTGTTTAAAGACTCAACATTATAAAAACTTTTTTCTAACCTAAACTTAAAACGTTTTTCAATTATTTTCGAAGTTTTAAAAAAGTGTTCGTTCACATGGACATTAATTCTAGCATTGTATTCCAGCAACTTACAATAATAATAAAAAAGGAATTAATATATTTCCCAGCGTCCGTTATTGATAGTTACCATATTTGATACTAATGTGAGAAGTCATGTAAACTGAAGTTTATAAACATAACATAAGATATGATAAAATGATTATTTAAAACTGTTAAGTGGTTTTACTTGAAATATTTTCATACAATTCTCTTCTCTAAGGCAACTGTAATCATTCATACGTTAAATATTCTCTAGCGCAGGAGACTAAAAGAAATATGCCATATTCGCTTGGAGAATAGCTTCATGTTTGTTCCTTATACGTTTTCACATTTATAATTTGCTACACTTTTTTTATTCTGCAAGAATAAAATATGTTTCATTTAGAGCGAAAGCCAGATTTATCGTCGTCATTTCTAAGTTTTGATAGAAAAATACCTTAAATAATTTTCTACTATTACCTTCTTTCTATAGATAAGAGAAAGAAAACTCACGAGAAATGTATGGTTGAATTTCGTGTAGACAGGGCAATTAACATGAGTGAAAGTTAAAGTAATACTTTTATAATAAAATGAATTTTGAAATTAATGTGTTAGTCACATAAAGCATAACGAAGTCGTACTTTTATATTAAATTAACTGTTAAAATATCCACGTGGTTTTTCTGCTGTATTAATGCCGAGGAAACGGGAGACTTCTCAGACTATGTTACATTTGGAAAATGCAGGCAAGCATATTCATTCGCGCAGTAACGGACGTAACAAGGTCATATAATAAGCTTTTCAGCAGACTGAATTTTTTCTAATAATAAGGACGAATAGTAGCGAAAATGCTTAGCAAGTTTGCATCGATAGTCAGAAGAGTCGTCTCTATAGTCGCAGACGCGATTCCGGTTAACAAAAAAAAATTAGGAATATTCAGGAAGATATATATATATATCAAACGAATGACATTGTTAGACTAAAAAATACCAGAAAACTATATTTTTCTAAGCATGAAAATACGAAAGCATTCATCTACGCTAGATAGAATCTTTCGGAAGCACAATTAGAATTCTTTTTCGCTAAAGATATTTGAAGTGGTGCCAGAAGGAGTCTTTTGGGGCTGGAATAGGATGCGGACAGCAAATACAGAGTATTCTAAATGATATTGCTCAATATTCTGTCATGTGTTACTGCTGAATATTCTGGTATGTGTTACTGCTGAATATCCTATTGCTTGGACTTACCTCAGTTCTTTGACTCTAAGATCAGATGAGTTCATGAATTTTATCATGGCAAGGAACTCAGTAACGCGTTTGTCTTTCGCATGAGTCTTAAGCATCTTGTATGACTTTGCCTAATTCCTTCCCAAGTGTTCGAGAGAATTCCCTGGGGGAACGGTTCCAAGGAACCCCCGACCCTCTTTCCTACCACTAATTTTTCGAGAGGACTTTCGTCTCGCCGTGTATTTTAGGTTTTGTCATGGCACAAGACAAATAATAACAATACACTTACAGACATCCAAGACTACTTCACGATTCGACTCTGAGCCTAACGAAAAGGCAGCCGGCAACATTAACCACTTTACCGTTTAGGGCAGCGCCTGAATATTCTTCTTAGATACATTCAAGAACAATAACATATTCTCTTAAAACTTTGATCGTCATATGCTGGTCCGAAAAAGACCTGGAAAAAGGTATTTTCCATCACATGACGTGCAACACGTATGCTGGATATTATTGCTACATAAAGTATTAATTATCACTGTTTTAGCCTCCTGGGTGCGGTGTACCCTATAATAGAAATATAAAGTTAGAAACTTATGTCGTCAAACTTACTGATATTTCTGAAGCAAATAGGAAATGTGATTTTCAGCAGAATAATGCCCTTTCACATCAGAGTAGCTGCTCTTAACGTGATCTTCGGGCAGGGAGCCAAATTCGCTCTTCAGCACGCTCTGCGTCTTTCATATTTGCTTCCGCGTTCATTGACCAGCAGTAACCCTTCCCGAATTGTAAACTGAATTCCTATTGCTGGTGAAATATTCTACTACACCACAGGCGACATTCAGCATTAGAAAGATTCTTTACATTTCACTATTTTAGAACTGTACTTTGTCAATTACACGAGTGTTTCCAAACTTCGTTTATGACTTCACTCTCTTTGTCTTCAGGTTCCTAACCTGATAAAATAACTGTCACTTATTAATTTCCAAACTTACAACTATTAAACTCCTTCTACTTGAATGTTTCGATTTGACAAACGATGAATTACCATCTTTCATAATTTAAAAAATTCCTACTTTTTTGGTATTTCAACATTTGCATAGAATGGGATAGTAAAATCATGAAACGACTTTTCTGTGACTTGTTGAATTAGGGTTCTGATATTTGAAAATGGTGACTACAAGATTGTTTCTTTAAATGGTATGCATTTCCAGTTGCAGATTATCTAAAAATAAGGTAAACAGAAGTGAAGCGAAAATTCTAATTAATAAAATATTTATTGCGCTGGTAATAGATTAAATAAAACATTTTCTGTAGCTTAATGTGAAGATTAGTTTTCCGTTCGTATTGCCCAATTTACAATTTCGCAGTTTCAACCAGATTTAGGAAGGCACTGCAAAACAAACACTGCTCGCTTTTGGTGATTAAAGGTTCCGTGTTGGGCAAAACATTATCGTTATTAGATTTGTTATTGGCCCTATGAAACTATAATTTGAATCTTGTACATAAAGGTTTGGAGAGTTTTATACGCTGCTGACAATTAAAATTGCCCCAACTTGAAGGCGGCATGCAGGAAAAGTTAATACTACATGCTAAGATATGAAAATGGTGTATTAAAATGGGAAAACTGCACAACGTGTTTCTCATTTGGAAATCATATTTGAATGTTGGTGATTTGTAAAGGTCATGTTATGCCTCATTTAAAGAGAAACGCCTACCAACACGTGTCGGAGCTCACCGTGTTGTGGTAAGATGATAAACTGCAGCCGCTTTAGTCCACGATCCTGTGCGGATAGTGAGCTAGCGGGGCTGCAGTTTATCCTCTTACCACATTGCTGCCCTTGTTGGTCGGGGTCCTACGACTCTCAGGCGAGTATGGAATGAGTTCAGATGGGCAATACTGAATTTCATGCAGGATCTCAGGTCCCAGACACTAACACCCGAGAGGACATTCATGTTGTCCTCTCTGCCTTACGGGATCATACAGCTACATCACATACCCTGAGTCAGGAACTTGGCTTACGTGCAGGAGGACAAGTGACGTACAGGTTAAAGCAAGGCCAGTACTTGTGAATTTTTCGATGGAGAATGTTGACCCTGGGTTCGTCCAAGGGTCTCCCACTCTTCTTTCCCTACCACCAGCTACTCGAGAGGATTTTTGATTCGACGTGTATTTTGAGTGCTCTCTTGTTGTATAGACGATATACACCTCCAAACATTGCCTTCTTCGGGATTCAAAGTCGGGTCTGTGGCAGTCAGCGTCACTAATTACCGTATCTTCTGGACGGATGTCCGCAAGGACAGCGACAACGTCTGTGGCACCATGGGCTATCAACATGGAGAACATAACTGCGACTTTGACTTGACGTTGCAGCAGACAGACGCGTCTACAGTGATCCAATGAACGACAGCACTGGACACAAGAGCGGCACCACGTCGCCAGTCGAATCCTAATTTTGCGTACAGCATCATAACAACAGTGTATGGAGACACTGAAAAGAATGAACGTTGCTAGCTAGCATTCGTCCTCATTATGCGTACTCAGCATCAGCCGTATTGTGGAGTACCTTTGGGTACATATCCTGGTCTCCTTTTGTTCGCAAAATCTGTAATTTGTACAGCCATAGTTACATATCTGACGTCTTAAGGCGCATAATTGTGCCCTATTTTAGAGACCTGGATGATACCATCTTTTAACAACATAATGCACGAGCGCATGTTGCCCATGCTCTACCGATCCTCCTCAGCACATAGGGCTTACGACTGATGCCCTGGCCAGCACGTTCTCCAAATCTCTGGACCACTGAAAACATCTGGTCATAGGTTGCTGTGGGATTGGCACATTACGACTATGATTAATGAACTTTGGTACAGAACTGAAGCCGCATGGGTTGAAGTACCCGTATCTGTCACCCAAATTCAGTTCTCGGTGTCCAGTCATATTACAGATTAATTCTTCACCTTGTGAACTCTAAACGCTTTTCAAATGCAATCATGTTTTCCTCCCACTATGCTGCATAAGTATAATAAATAAATTCTGAAATTTGCTTTTCTTCCTAGTGCAGTAATTTTAATAACTAGCGGTGCAGTTAGCTTATTTTAAGCATAAGAATGTTTTATTAGTTGAGAGTTTTGCTGCAGAAGACCATACGAAAAGGGAATTCTTGTAGTTGCACATCCTTTCCATTTGCACAGATAAAAGTGCTTTCATAAAGTTCTATACCTAATTTCGAAAAAAATTCATTACTGAAAGTGCCACATGGCTAAAATCAATATTTTAGGAAACAAAGCCTGC
The DNA here is from genome assembly GCF_044657685.1 of Stegodyphus dumicola. NCBI lineage: Eukaryota > Metazoa > Arthropoda > Arachnida > Araneae > Eresidae > Stegodyphus > Stegodyphus dumicola. Next base: position 219,903,335 of record NC_140773.1, on the reverse strand, counting down.
GTAAACTGTTCCACATTTTTCGAATATCTTGTACATATGCCATAAAGAAATTTCCTGAAGCTGATATATATATAAACTGCATTGAAATGTTGACAAACAGTTAACAACTTAACAACCGAAACAAATAGGAGTAGTAAACGCTGCTCGCCAAAGCCTGTTACAGACGTTAGGCTCAAGCACCACCCTTTAAGTTATTTCGAAAGATAAGGACGAGTTCTGAATTTTCTCGAACCTTAATCCGTATTCTAAGAAGTTCTTTAACTCAATATTAAAAGTTATTAACTAATAACAAATTAATTAATTAAAATTTTAAATCTATGTTTAATAGAAACAAATATAAGAATACAATTTTTGGAAATATAACTACCTTTTCGAAGGCACCACAAATGAAATTTGTTAAATAAAGTATTAAAACTCTTAAGTTTGGAGATTCTGTTTTTTAACATAGTTAGAAGAAAAATATTTGAATAAAAAAACAGAATGTTTACATTTTTATAGGATCATTTTAAATGAAAGCAAAAATAGATGGGAAAGATAAGTTCATACATTAATGCAGATAAGCACTAAACATGCAGATAAGCTTATATTAATTCCATATTAATTATGCATATATGCAATTCATTCAACTATGGTTAAAGAATTATTAAACTTTTAACTTGTTAATGCACCCATATAATTAGGAAATATCCAATTCTTGTTTGATAGGGGTAAGGCCTGCAGTCCAGGTACCCGGGTGTATACACCATTCTCTAGTGAAACTTAAACTAGCTCCTCTATGCCTGCAGTTTAGATTTTTCAACCCGCTGGCCCTATGGGAAAAAACTGGTTTTGGAGATAGTTCGGCTACGTTAGTTGTCTCCGTTAGCTCAGATTATACCCCAGTGGGAACGGCCCTCTAGTCTCAAAACGGAATTTTGCGTCTAAACATTTAAATGCGTTGTATCACTTTTTGCTTTGCAAACTGCTGCCACCAAATATTATTGCCCTGTATAATATTTAAATAAATTAAATAATGAATAACCGTGAATGTATGCGTGTTCCTCTCATTGTGAAAAAGCAACGGTATCTAGAGCCATCAAATTTTAAATAGTCTTCCGTCCGAACATGAGCACCTGAAAGACGCAATTTTGAATATCGAATTTGTTTTATTACCTATTTCATATTTTATAGAAATTTAACGAATTTTTGATTAGCAAACTCGACAATTTGAAAGCAAGCAATGGCAACACTGTACAGAATAAAACATTTTTATCTTCAGCGCCCCAGACTGTCTATCGGAAATTCTAAAAATTAAATATTTTGTGATTTTGTTGTTGAATCGAATTTTATGATTTGTAAGAGCCAAGAACAAAATGTTAATAATAAAAAAGACAAAAAATGTCTCATAAAAAGCCATCTTACTAAGAAAATTGAACACTGATATGATGAACAGAGGAAAGACTGAAAAAATATAAAAATGTATGGTAAAACAACACTGCATCAGGAATTTCAGAATTCTAAGCATTTGTTGCTTTTAAAATTTTTGTAATTTTGCTGTGGAATTTTATATGGCATAAATGCGAAGAAAACGATACTTAATAATAAAGTTAAGAAAGACAAAAAAAAGAATAAGTGTGTTTAGCGAGAGCGAGCGCTACAGCAAACTGGTAGAACTGTGAGTTCAACGAGAGCGTAAAAAACCTAAAGAAATCCTTTCAAAATTTAATTAATTTTTTATTAGCCCAGAAGGATTATTAATTTTGTTTTGGCTTTTGTGGCGTTTCAATATAAACGGCGTTTCACTTTTCAAATTGTTGGCACCGAACATCATCGCCTTGTATTATTATATTTAAAAAATAAATAAATAATGAAGAATCTGCATAAATGTATGAATTTTTCTCGCAGTGTTATGAAACAATATGGTACCTAGAGCCATTAAATTGTGAATAACGTACATCTCCCCCCCCGATTATGGGCATCAGAAAGCCCGAATTGGGAATTTGTTTTATTATCTATTTCATGTTTTGTAAAGTATTTATGAGTTCTTGACTAAGAAATTGAACGATTTCAAAGCGAGCAATGGCAACACTGCACGGGGAAAAAATATTTCTATCTCCAGCGAACGAGACTGCGTATCGAAAATTTTAAAAATATGTTCTTTTTAAATTATTAGTCCAAAGGGGCTTTGTCCCTGAAGGACCATTGTTTTTGTTTTGCGATTTTGTGTTGAATCACTATAAATGTCCGTTTCACTTTCCAAACTGTTGCCACCCAATGTTAGAGCCCTGCATTATATTTGAAGAAAATTAAGTAATGAAAAATCTGCATAAATGTATGTATATTTCCCGCATTGTGATGAAACAACGGTATATAGAGTCATCGAATTTTGAATGACGTAATCCTCCTACGCATATGGGCATGTGAAAGACCAAATTTGAAATTTGGGATTTGTTTTATGATCGATTTCATATTTTGTAAAACTTTAACGAATTTTTTATTAACAAACTCAAGGATTTCATTGCATCCATGGTTAGATTGATTCATTGATCTTTTATCAAAATATTACCTTTCAAAAGTTAATTTTTTCATCACCTGCTCTAGAATATCTTCAAAAAAAGATCAATTAAAAATTCTTCAGATGATTTAATTTCACTTTTTATTTTCCCAGTACGAAACGTAATTCAAATAGAAATTCAAAAATTCTTTCGCAAAGACTTTTTGCTGACTTTGAGAGCTCTCTGAAACGTATAACTGGAAAGTATGATTATTTGATAATTTAATTCGTTTTAAATCAATAACAGTTCTGTTGAATATATTTCTGATACTTGAAGAACACTTTTAACACTTTTCGGGTTGTACAAATCGGCACGCACTAAAAAAAAACTGTCAGCTAAATTTAAAGAACCCAGATATATTTGCATAATTTGAGATATTTTCCGGTACATTTTCTAAAACGAAATACTGCATTAAATTGAAGGATTCTTCAGAAAAATCCGATACGTCTGATCGCTTTAGTTTAGGATAATTTATTCTAAATTAGGAGTAAGTGAATGTCTGTTCTAAGAACTGAATGCTTTATCAGAGTCATCGAACTCAAATGATTGAGTAAATTTGTAAAAGCCTTGAATATTCTGTGATCATCTTATGATTAAAACCAGCGATAAAAAGAAGCAGGAAAATGTACTGTTGAGTCTGTGTGTCATTGACTGAGTCAAGGCAATTTGCTGAATTTAAAACTTTATCTTTAATGTTTATTTGATTCACATTAATGAAAACTTTCCTAACCATTGTGTTAATCTGTATATTTGCCAAATGCTGTCGTGCTAGGTAATGCCAGTCAGTCACAGACAAATAATGAAAAAAAAAAAGGGTATATTAATGCGGTTTGTTTGTTTGGAATTAGATATAAATTTAAATGAATTTATTATTTAGTTATCTGTTATAACTGAACCCATATGCATGAGTAATGAAATTTGTTTTTAAGCCAATCTTTTGTGTGCTACTTTCCACATTCAACGCATTAACTTCATTTCAAGCGTTCACACTGCCTGTATAAATTTCTTCGAATAGTGATGCTAGTGAATTAAAATCAATATCTAAATTTATATTCGCTTTTTAGCCCAATGGTCGTTAACCCAGAAGAGCTATTAATTTCTTTTTGGCATTTTGCGTTGAAAACTTTAAATGTCGGTTTACTTTTCAAATTGTTGCCATCAAATATTATCGTCATGTGTTATATTTAAAGAAATTAAACAATAAAAAAACTGCATAAATGTATGCATCTTTCTCGCATTGTGATAAAAGAACGGTACCCAGATCCATCAAATTTTGAATAACGTAATCTTTCACAGAATATGGGCATCTGGAAGGTCTAATAATGCTTTATTATCGATTTCATATTTTGTAATACTTCAACGAACTTTTGATTAACAAAGTCAACGATTTCAAAGCGAGCAATTGGCAAAACTGTATGAAAAGGAAAAAAAAAATCTATAGTGCTTCGAAGACTGTGTATCGGAAATTCTAAAGATATGCTCATTTTAATATTATTTCGAGATATTGCTGTTGAATTGAATTTTATGGTTTAAGTGCAAAGAACATTTAACAATTATAACACATAAAAGGTAAACAAAAGTTACTTTGGGCATAATGTAATATTTTTTAATATATATATATACATATATATATATATATATATATATATATATATATATATATACATATATATATATATATATATATATATATATATATAATAATTAATTGTTTTATTTTTGCCCACAATTCTACACAAAATATCTTTAATTCTTAAACTCTCAGTAACAATTATGACACCATTTTCACTGAAACCATTATGAAGTAAAAATAAATCGTACTGTAACTTTCAATTTGCTTCTAATAATACAGGAGAATATATGACAAACATATTGCTTATAAATGTACCATTAGAGTATGCAAATTAATGATCGCTACTAAGTACGTGAAGTCAGTTATTTGCCTGCAAAATTAATTGGTAAAAAAGACATAATGAAAATTCGAAGCAAAAAGATGAAAATCAGAAACATTTTTGAGATATTTATGCAAATTTGCACATTAATATAAAGGAATAAATACATAGCATTAATTGCAACATTTGTTCATGAGAAATGTTGTATTTTGTTAACGTAAGTATGTTTTCGCTCATGCGTTTCAAGACTCAGCGAGCAATAGGATGAATCTGAACAAGTGGGAAAAACTTATATGAGCAATATTCGTCATAGAATGTATGTTTGGAACGCAAGCGGTGATAAGTTAAAGGGTAGTTTTCCACTGTCACATTTAAAGAATTAACACCAGAATGAGATGAGATATTTCAGAAAACATTCTATTAGCAGGAATGCAACTGATGTACATTCTCAAAGAAATTGCTCAAAAGACCTTCTGCCAGCTGTAATGCCCTGCTGCACACCCGCGGGATAGGGATTGACGCACATTTGCGAAGACACCGGGCATTTCCCGAATATCGCTGGCAACTACAGCGATCCTTGCGACTATATCCATATCTGTTCTAACAGGGCATTCGTAGATTAGGCTTTTCATATGGCCTCGCAAGAAAAAGTCCAAACACAAGAGATCCAGTCATGCTGGTGGACAAGCTATGAAACCACCTCCACCAATCCATCACCCTGGAAATATTGTGGTTTTTATAACCGGCCATCCTCTCGGCAATCGATAGTAGAAAAGGATACCGTTAGGATACTTTGATACTATTGTTATTATTCCGGCATGCAGCGGGGAATTCCTGTCCCTGCTCTTTCCAGATTCCTGAGTGAATCCCGAATTGAACCTGACATCTGAGGAAATTCGTAAATAGTATTCTCCAGATGAGGTACAAGCTGAGGTGGGAAAATGCCATTAGGTGCGAGAACCAACCCTTTTATGCCATTTACAATGCCACCTAGCGGCTCGCCATTTGCATTGCGACTATACATTTCTATGACGAATATTGCTCGTACAGCTGCTTCCTATCACCGCCTAAAGTTTTGCCCACTTGTTCAGATGCATCGCGATTCGCAAATCCTTGAACAGGCAAAGTAGTTAAACAAGGTTCTTTAATATACTAGTTAAATAATTTGTTTATATGTAATATATCAGTATACAGATAAATGGGACGATGTTAGAATTCGAATATAATATTTCTATGAATTTTTGAGTTCCTGAATCTTTGGAATTTAATAAAATATCTATGGTATTCAGAACTTCTAAATCAAGTGTATTAAAATCAGACTGTTAGTTGATTATTTTAAAGAATCTTTGATAGCTTGTGTCTCTTATTACTTTTATTTTTTTAGTAATACTTAAAGGAATTTTAGTAAATAGTAGTACTAAAAACTATTTTAGTCATTAGTTTTTAATAAAGTATTCAGTAATACTTAAAAACTTGTATATGTTTTTAAGTAAAACATTTAATTTATTTTTGAAATTTGCTAGTTATTTGATCATTCAATAAAAAATAATAATTATGAATTTTTAAAATAAAAATTTATATTTTTCAAGGACTTATTATTTCTATCTTCCATTTCAGTAATTCTACAATACTAAATTCATATAATTTTAGAAAACTGGTTTACTTAATGAAAAACCTTTTGGTTTCTTATTTTAGCATATCATATTTAACAAACTGGAAAATTTCATCTCATGCAGGGGAAAATGTGGATGGGGTGTTTTTAACATTCTAAAAGTCTAACTATGTCTGATACATGTATTCTAATTTATCGCTATGTAACTAAAAGCACCAGTCTATGAAAGTCAAGTGTGTTTAAATGGCGTTTTTACATTCTTAATGTGTGTATATTATCTGCATCTAATGATAAAAATATGGTATTAAATAACCTGTGAAAATAAATCTAGAATTCATGAAAAATGAATTTTTACTCAACTTATTTCTAATTATGCATAGCAGGAAAATTGGAAAAATTTACGTAAAGTATACGCTTGTGAAGAGTAAAACAAAATACGCAAATTTACGTAAATTTTTACTAAAAATGTACGGAGTAAAAAATTGGGAAGATTTACGTATATACGGTAAATATATATAAAATTTCACCAAAAATATACGTAAATCCTTAAAATGTACGTATAATAATGTACATAAAAACTCCGAATAGAGCGCGATGATATGTATGAATATACCTAAATTTTACGTATATTGTAAAAATATACATAAATATTTACTATTTTTTCCCTAGACACTTTTTATGATATTTTTACATTTAAGTTATACGTTTTTTTTATAATATAACATTTAAGTTATACGTATAAAAGTTTCAATCATAATTTGGGCGAAATAGCTTTTTAGAATAAACACTAAGAGTTATATTTAAGTTCCGGAAGAAATGCAATTAATTTAATTTAATTTAATTTTGAAGAGATTCGATATGCATAAATGTTAGATCATTTATAATATTATACAATTAGTCCTTGCGATTCTTTATTACATTAATTCTTCTTTGTGTAGCTTGAGTATAAAGACGTCGAATGAAATCGATTATCCCGAGAAAAGCAGTATTCACCATATTATTACATTCCTTCAGACTGAAAGACAAAATGTAGCTAAAATTCATTGCAGATTATGAATATATGGATATGAATAAAGATGCATGAATTTTAGTGATGTGTGTAAATGGTACAAGAAGTCTGAAAAAGAACGAAAGATGTCCACGGTGTTTAGCATTAAAGTTTGTGGTAACTGATGGTTTCTGACAAATTACCTGACAAGTGGTAAACTTCCGTGACAAAGCTATACAGTAAATGATGAGGCGCTGTAGCAATTTGTATTAATTAAGGCATTCGACTATATCCGATTCGCAAATTTAGAAAAAATCAGAATAATAAATAATATCAGAAACAAATCTACTCGTATTATTGGTATTATCAGAATGCTTTGCTTTAAAATTTGCAGATATGGGTGATAAATATATTATCAAAGCATAATTTGTTTCTTTTTTTCCATATTTCGGGTTTAAATTGTGTTAAAGTTTCAGGATTACTAGATATGTTCCCACAAAAGTATTTATCAATATTTTACTTTCATTTTTACTTCCTTGTATGAAGTAAAGGAAGTATTGTAATTGCGAAAAATTTCGGGTATCGTATTTCAACGAAAATATCCATTTTGACTGCTCTCGATTCCATTTGAACGATGTTTTTGCGTTACATTTGGACGTACGGACAGAATAAAGGATTCTTTTTCCCAAAACGGATTGTGAAATGAAATTAAAATGGGTTCAGAACAGATTTTTTTTTTTTTTTCCGTGACGTCTGTACGTACTTGAGTATGTACGTGCGTAAGTATGTATCTCGCATAACTCAAAAACGAGTAGCCTCAGAACGTTGAAATGTATTGTATATGGGACTGCTATAACATGTATATGTGCTCCTCCCTTTACGGTTGCAATAAGCCGCACCAAAAGTATGTGTTGGTAAATTGTGGATTTTTTGCTTTAAAATTTATTGAATTATATTGCTCTTATGTTCCGGTTAAGGATTTTATGCCTTTAATTAATCTGCATGCAATAGTTATAAAATTATCAACAATTTAAAAGTCGTTTAAGTTCCAGTAAGCCTAACGACGCCGCCTGTTCACATTTGAAATTTAGCAGCATAGTGAATTAAATCAAATTCTGCACCACCTTCAGTGCCTTTTTTCCGACTGGGGCCAAAAGTTTTGTGAATCGAAAAATCTGTCTTTATGCATGATTTTATTTAATTTAAACTGAAATTTTAATTGTAAAATTTTTTTAACGGTTTTTAACTCTATTTAGGTTTTTCTCTATTTTGCAATTTTTAATGAAGATGTTTTGAGATTTTATGCATTTTTTCCTCGCCGCGAAGCGAGAATTGAATTAATTGAATGAGAAATATATCTTTAATGAAATTCAGGGAAACAAGTTTAAATGAAATGCAGCAAAAAGTGTGCATAATTTAATGGGCCGTACAAGGAAGGCCACATCAGATTTTTTATTTACATTTTATTAAGGCATAAGGAATTAAAATGGACTAAAAATCCAAGCGAAAAATTAAAATTATCTAGTGAATATACTTGTTTGAGCAAATGCTCTAGCTACTTTTCGAGAAATTTCCCTCTTTTCGTTCACAAAATTGTCTTAAAAAATTTGAAGTATGTATATAATCCTAAGTTTATATTCCATTAATTCACAATATTTTATAGAATAGTTGTGGAAAATTACATAAAATTAGTATAGTAAAATTTTAAGTTATAGTTCTTTTCGAAACAGGAAATTAAAGAAATCTAGTTTTTCAAAAAATAGGTTTAATGTAATGTAATAAACAGAACGTAGCAAACAGAATGAAAAGGAAATACTACTGTCAAATCTGAAGCTAAAATTGCGAATCTAATCTTCTTCTGGAGCATCGAGCACTTAATAATTAATAGAACGTTTTGAAATAATCTTTAGAACATTATCAAAAGTGTTCAGATGAAAAATTCTCATTTTAGTTATTTAGAGTAAGTAATTGGTTTCCCTTTAAACATCAGGTTACTTCTGGTTTCGGCTTAGAACAAGAACAGCTATAACATGAGAAAGATGAGTCATTTAATGCACGATTTCGTTGCTGAGAAGAAAAAAATAGCATTAAGATGCACATTATGTCATTGTCTCTTGTGTTTGTAATCACTGTTTAACGTCTGTAACCTTGACGCAGATGACTGGTTTGTCTGTGAGTTACAGGAAAACACAATTCATTACTTTCTATTACTGACATTTAATTTAAGATCTGCAAAGCTTTGATAGTTTGGATGAACTTTCCTTTTTTTATGTAATTTAGCTATGAAGAATTCTTTGTCAATGAATTCATAAAACCAAAATCTTGATATCTTTAGAAGAGGATCCGTTTGCGGAATTACAAAGTGGTGATTCCACGGAACATGGTGTTATGCAGAACAACCTTCCTGCCGTTTGAATGTATGCGGGAATATCTCTGTGATTTATAACACATCTGATACGTACATAGGATTTATAGTATTTCGGACTGAGAATTTTATAACTATAACGTTGCGCGCCTCTAACTAGCACGCAACCAAGAGGTGACTGTGAAAGCTTGTATAAACCACAGAGTCTTATAAAGGGTTTAAGTCCCTTTTTATTCAACGTAATAAATTACAATGGCGTCCTCTTGACGCTTACAGACTGTGCCCACTAGGCAGTCAAATAAAAATAAGAACCTGAAAAGAAAGTAAAGACAATATTCTAACTACGAGGCTCTCTAAAATAACTAACTCACCGTGTTTTACAATACCGCTGCTAATTCAGCAGACTTGAAGCTCACTGGAACAATTGCAACTACTTCCCGCCAAGCACATAGGCCGCAACGCGGGGTTCTTCAATTCTCGATCTCTACCTCCGCGCTCGCTAAGTAAGAATAACTCTCTCACCGAACTCGTTTCCTTCTATTTAAATCATACTACTTCCGCTGATAATTTGAATGCTTGCGCGTTCTACTCAAATTTACATATTCTGGCATTGGCAGTTCCAGGGCAAAGTAAGGATTGACAGGAAAGATAGTTTAAACTTAAAATAAATGTTAGTTAAAATAAATATAAACCCTACATTTGCCGTTGCCAGAATTTGGAAAACTTGGAAGCAGGTCCTACAAACGACCTGTTGTAAGTTTATCTAATTCTGAACTAACTGGCGAAAGCCTCGTTTACACTAAAAAAATCTTATGTAACAATTATATATTAAAATTCTGTTATTCGTTACAAAGCTTTCTTCTTACAGCCACTTTTCCTGGACTTCATCAATCAATCTTGGTCTTTCCTTCCAGCATCTGGAAGGAATAAGTATCAGTATCTTTCTACATACATTATAATTTACACTTTCTTGACACAATACATTTTTGTTTTTAACGTTTCGTTTTTCTTAGTTATTGCTTACTTCACATTCATTCAATTTTTCAAGCATTAATTTAACTTTACCCTGGCTCTCCACCATGTGTGGTGTCAAACGGGAATATTCGTGTTTTAGTCTTACAACACTTCCCCTAACCACCATGATTTGTTAGAATTCAACAACCAAATAGACACACCTTAATCGACATTCTACAACTCAATGAGCTACTTTAATATTCTTAAAAATTCAAATGTAGGTGGAGAACCCTACAAAACACATTCATTCTAACTTCCCCCTCATTCATCTTTAAACATGCAGGCTTTCGCTCTAAAGCATGACTTTACAGTTTAATACTTAAATTTTGACTTTATTGCTTTTAAGCATTCACTTTTAGCATCTACAATTTTATGCTTCTAGACTAAATTCTACTTTTACATAACATGCAAGTATTTACATACATTTACAAAAGTTTAATACATATGCTTTTTACAATTTACCATAAAATGAATAAGAGAAAATAAATTTTTACTTTACTCATTCTTCGCCAAGCTGGCGGCACTGAAACTAAAATTCTTATTAGTACAAGAATACGAAGTTATTTTTATCTCCGGCCAAATTTTGGCTTTAACATAACAGAATTAGTCTTTCGACCAACAGAAAATGCTTGTTTTTAGCTTTTACACTTAAAGAAAATAATACTTTTGCCTTAGCTAAATAAAGTAAAACAAAACTAAGTCTCAACCGAGACATATTGACTTTCGTCAAAACATAGAACTTCGTACTTATGCATAACATTTCGGAACAAAAGAGAACAATATTTATAGAAGGTTTTAACTTATCTTTGAGTTTTCGATGCTTGAAATTCCGTCATCCGTTTTTGACAAAATTGATCCCAAGTTAGAGGTGTCATGGATGTCAATCTTCTCCTTATTGATCTCCGAGTGTCGTCCCCGTTGCTCTTTCTTTTGCGTCCTCTACATGCTGGCCTCTTGACGGAGTAATCGTCTGGTTGTTGGCCTTTGCGTTTCTGCCTGGGACGGCTGGTCGTGACGTCCTCCGGTCTGGAGTCCTTCTTGAATTTCTTCTGTTCGTCGTATTTTTGTGCCTCCTGTTGGCGTTTCAGTTTCCGGAACGGCGGCCTTGCTGGCACCTGACTCTGTGGCCGTGTGCGCGTTCTTCTTGATGTGTAATTTCTCCTGCCATCTTTTGTAGGTGGTGTTTTCGTCTTTACCACGGTTTCTTTACCCGGTTCATCTGTATTTTTGTTTTTCTTAAACGCCGGAGTTTGAAAATCCTTTTTTCTTTTTGATACCGACGTCCGGGTTGTAGAAGTGCTAGGTCTCTCTTCAGTTCTCCGTTTCTTGGGTGGTGGAATAGTTGTTGCAGTCTCTGGCCCTTCTATTTCGTTTAGACTTGAGTCCTGCAAGAAACTTTTAAGGATTTCAAAATCATTTGGATTATAGTATTTTTTCACCTGGTCGGGACTTGCTTTACAGATTTCCCCTCTCTCGTTTTTAAGATATAAGACTACTCCTTTGATTTCCTGAATTACATAGGGGCCTTCAAACTTTGGAGCTAGCTTTGCCATAAAATTGTCTGGGGCACTTGATAAAGAAAATTTCCGTTTCAATACTTTATCCCCAACTTTAAAATCTGCTTCACGGCGTTTTCTATCATAATAAATTTTCTGTCTATTTCTTGCCGTATCCGAGGTTTTAAGTGCCTGATCAATTAGCTTTTGCACGTCCTTTTGTCTAAATTCCTGCTCTCTTTGTTGCACAAAGAATAATTTATCTAAAGGCGTAATTAACTTTCTGCCTAAAAATAATTCTGCTGGAGTTTTTCCCGTAGTATCATGATGTGCCGTTCTTAAAGCATAAGCTAATTCATTTATGTAGCCATCCCAGCGCTTGTGATGTGTGCTAACGTAACTGCGAATTATTTTTACAATGTTTTTATTAACTCTTTCTGCTATGTTAGCCTGTGGTCTATACGGAACCATTTTGATATGGCGTATATCAAGTCCATTGCATATGTTTTCAAATATTTGACTAATGAATTGTTTTCCGTTATCGCTAATAACTTTTATCGGTGCACCGTATTTTAAAATGTATCTGTGTAAGAATGCATCTGCGACTGTTTTGGCTGACGCGCGTTTAAGTGGAACAATTTCTATCCATTTTGAAAAATGATCTACTATTACTAAAAGAAAACGATTTTTATTTAACTCGCTCTGGGGGAAGGGACCAAGGAGATCTATGCCTAAAATTTCATTCGGAAATATAGCGCGAATGCTATTTAAGTACCCGGCCGGGCTGTAATTAATATCATTTATTAACTGACATTGATTGCAGGACCTGACATACGCCGTTACTATTTTGTATAATTGCGGGAAATATACCGCCTCGCGTACCCTTTTTAAAGTCTTTCTGACCCCGAGGTGGCCCGCTGTTTTTTTTTTCGTGCAACTCCCTCAAAATGCTTAATCGAAGCGAGGCTGGGATGACTGGCTTATACTCAAGATTTTCGTTTGTTGTTTTCGTATAGAATAATAAATTATCTATTATTTCATAGTTTTTTGCTCTATTTCTTATCGCATCGATATCTGTGTGCTCAAAGCTTTCGGGGTCTTTCAAATAAGCATAGATATTTCCAAATTCAGGATCAGCTTTCAGTTCAGTAATAACCGTATCTCTAGAATCTAAAATTTTTGAAGTCAACACAGCGCATTTAAGTTCATTTCCTTCATCGTCCAGTTTTATACGAGAAAGTGCGTCAGCTACATTGTTTTCCTTACCCGGTTTATATTTTATTGTGATATTATATTCTTGGAGTTTTAAAGCCCATCTTATTAACCTGGGCGTTAGGTTTTTTCCCGAGTAAAGTCTACCAACAGCCGCATGATCCGAAAAGACTGTTACTGGCGATTTGCCGAAATAAACTCGAAATTTGTGTACAGCCATTAATATGGCTAATGTTTCTCTTTCTGTAGCTGTATAATTCCTTTGTGTTTGATTCAATGTTTTACTAAAAAATGCCAGCGGATGGTTATTTTGCATAAGAACCGCACCCACCGCATAGTCTGATGCATCTGCCGCAATTTCCAGGTTTTCGTCCCCCTCAGGGAATTTTAAAACAGGGGCATTAATAAGCGCTTCTTTTAATCTTTCAAAAGCTGTGTTCGCTTCCGCTGTCCACGTAAATTTACTCTTTTTTCTTTTGATTACTAAGAGTGGTTCAACAATATTAGCGAAATCTTTTATGAAAGATCGATAGTAAGAACATAATCCAAGGAAAGACGAAAGTTTCTTGGCGGTGTTGGGCGGTGGGAAATTCTTAATAGCTTTTATTTTTGAATCTTGCGTTTCTATACCCTTTTGCGAAATTTTATAACCGAGATATTTAAGTTCTTTAGTTGCGAACTTGCATTTTGAGGCGTTAATTGTAAGACCGGCCTCTTTTAATAATTTAAAAACTTGTTCGAGGTCATTAATGTGTTGTTCCAACGTATTACTCGTTATAATTATATCATCTAGATAAATTAAAGTAGATTTTCCTAGGACAGGCTTTAGAACAATGTCCATAGTTCTCTGGAATGTTGATGGGGCCCCACACAACCCAAAAGGCATGCGTAAAAATGCATAAGTGCCCGATTTTGTTATAAACGCGGTTTTATGTATATCTTCGGGTCTCATAGCTATTTGATAATATCCAGACGTTAAGTCCAAAGTAAACATATATCTCGTCGATTTGATCTGTCTAATGATCTCGTCTATAACCGGCAAAGGGTAAACTGGAAATTTAGTTATGCTATTTAGTTTTCTATAATCGATAGCAAACCTCCAAGCCCTTTTATCCGAAGGAGGAAACTCGTTCTTTTTCCTACATAGTACGACTGGACTCGCGTATTCACTATTTATGGGCGTTATTATTTTATTCTTTAACATCTCCTGAATATGTTCTTCGATGATTAAGTCTTTTTGTTTATCATAGCGATACGGTTTAGTCCTACAAGGTTTTTCGGCATTTAATTGAATCTTGTGAGTCACGATCTGACAGTTTCCCGGTTTTTCTGAAATCAAATGAGAAAAATTACTCACCACTTGCTGTATTGCTTTACTTTCCTGGTCATTTAAATGGCTAAGGTCCAATTCAGGTGTCTCCGCAGGTTCCACCACCCTCTGGTCCATCTCCAGCACCACGGAACTATCTTGAAAATTTAATTTGGCCCTCGCGGCCCTTAAGAAGTCCATACCTAAAATAAGAGAGTGTTGGAGGTCTTTCACCACAAAAATTAATACTTTGAGATTTTCCTCTTTTATCTGTAAGTTTAATGATACTTTCCCGATGCAGTGACATGTTTTTCCTTGCGCCGCTATAATTTCCGTATTTCTGGTTTTAAAGAGTCGTATCCTAAAAAAATTCTTTTTGAAGAACTTTTCACTCATGAAATTTCCTTCTGCCCCTGTATCGATGAGGGCTTCTACTGGTACATCGCCAACCAGGACTTGTATAATTGGTAGCTGTGAGTTTTTTACGATGACTGTATTTAGATGTCTATTTGAGGGTTTTTCTAAAACTTCCGGGGTCTGGACCCTCCCTTTCACAGGCCCCTCTAGTTGTTTAAAGCTTTCCTTTCAATCTGTGTCTTCTGGGTACGCGGATGCTTATTTTCAAATTTTCTTTTTGGGCCTTGACCTTTGAGTTTCGATGCGTTAGCTTGATAGTTCTTTCCCCCATATGAGCGATTTCCATTTCTGGTTTCCTCCTTCCTTCTGGTACTTTGAGAATATGTTTCCCCTCTCGCTCTTTCCGCTATTCTGCGATTTTGAAATTTCACCGCCAATTCGAAAAGTTCCTGCAATGTGGTTGGGTTTCTAATTTCAAAGTAGTCTTGAACAGCGGGTAACAATCTTGGTAATATTATTTCAATAATCTCCGCATCGGGTTTCTTGCCATACAGCATATCCGTTAGCTTGATTTTTCGTAAAATAAAGTCCGTCAATTGTGCTGTATCCCGTTGATAGAAACTATATAGCTCGGCTTCCAGCCGTGCGCGATCTTTCACTATGGGGAAGGCCTTTACTAACGATTTTTTGAAATTTTCAAATGTATACGTCGGGCTTCCAAATTCACCTAGAAGAAATTTGCCTATATTTTTCCACCATAGCGCGGCCTGTCCTCTTAGTGCTGATGTGGCAATAGCAACTTTTTGTCTTTCAGGCACAGGATAGAGCTGAAAGTGGTTTTCTATACCTTCTAAAAATACGGACACCGAATTTTTTCCGTCGAAATAGACGTTTGGCTTGATTGATGCTCTCAAAGTCTGGACCAGGTATCCAAATCCTTCTAACTGCGTTGTCATTTCTTGGTGTTGTCCAGCGGCTTCCATCCAGTTTTCGGCCATTTCAGTTCGATAAGTGTTCGGGCGCCAATATAACGTAGCGCGCCTCTAACTAGCACGCAACCAAGAGGTGACTGTGAAAGCTTGTATAAACCACAGAGTCTTATAAAGGGTTTAAGTCTCTTTTTATTCAACGTAATAAATTACAATGGCGTCCTCTTGACGCTTACAGACTGTGCCCACTAGGCAGTCAAATAAAAATAAGAACCTGAAAAGAAAGTAAAGACAATATTCTAACTACGAGGCTCTCTAAAATAACTAACTCACCGTGTTTTACAATACCGCTGCTAATTCAGCAGACTTGAAGCTCACTGGAACAATTGCAACTACTTCCCGCCAAGCACATAGGCCTCAACGCGGGGTTCTTCAATTCTCGATCTCTACCTCCGCGCTCGCTAAGTAAGAATAACTCTTTCACCGAACTCGTTTCCTTCTATTTAAATCATACTACTTCCGCTGATAATTTGAATGCTTGCGCGTTCTACTCAAATTTACATATTCTGGCATTGGCAGTTCCAGGGGAAAGTAAGGATTGACAGGAAAGATAGTTTAAACTTAAAATAAATGTTAGTTAAAATAAATATAAACCCTACATAACAATTATTATAATTAATAAATGGTATTTCTAATGCCATATATTACATAGCTCAGTAAAATATAATTGTTTGCGCATTGCATAGCAATTTGTTTTAGTTTTATTTCTAATTGTTATAATTTATGATTTATCTAAATCCTGGATTTATATTCAGTGATAATGTTTATACAAATTTGCATTTAATATAAGAAATGAATACCTGTACTCACAGGTTTTAGATAACGAATGTTTAAAGAGCTGCGGATTTAATTACTTTGGTTTCAACACTTATTCAGTGTATAAAGTTAAAGTTGATTTTCGCATCCTCGGCTACCAGAACTTTCGTGAAGAGTCTAGCGACTACTCGCTGGTCTTCTTACAGCTATAAGGATAAAGTCCAAAGAAGGGTTAAAATACCCTTTTATTCATTTGAAGAAATAACAACAGTCGGCCCCTCTCGGGCTTGCAGGAAAACTTTCGTTTGAGCTTTAAACTTAAGATGAAAAATAAAAAATTTGATGTGTACACCACATGACTTCCTTGTACGGGATATTAAATTATACGCATTTTTTCTTGCATTTTATTTAAACTTATTAGATTGAATTAAACCTACTTCGCCGACAGCGCATAAACCACAATAGAATAAATGCATTCTTTAAAATTCACTTTGTTTACCATAGCGACACTTTGGCACTAGGTTTACTTAACAGTATTATATTTCATTCATATTATAAATCAGAATGCACAAAATGTATATCATTTAAAGAATTATCTAATCGTTGCCACATGTTCTATTCAAATACTATAATAAAGCTAGAACTATGTATAAAAGAAATTAAGCGAACAAAACAAAAAAGAAACAGTTTTTCACAGACGATTGAGTTTTCTCATTTAATTAATTCAGTTCTCCCTTCGCGAGAAGGTAAAAATACATAAAAACTCAAAATATCTATATTAAAAATTACGAAGTAAATCTCAAACGCTTATTTCCTGGAAAAAATTCCAGAAAGAATTAAGCATGATTTAATTGGCAATAATAAATGAATGCGTTATCTTTGTTGTTGCGAAGCTAAGTTTCTCTAGATTGGCAACAAATCCACGAGTCTCCTGTTTCAAATGTAAACATCAATGGCCGCCATTAAAAACAGGCTTAGCGGCAATTAAACAACTTTAAAATTGCTGATAATTCTAAAAATATTGCACACAGATTTACTAAAGGCATAAAATCCTTAACCGGAAGATAAAAAAAACATAATTCAATCATTTTTAAAGCAAAAAATGTACAATTTACAAACATATAAGAGTAAAGCAACTGAGATCACTGAGCCGGGTAACAGAGTGGATATATTTATAAATATATTTATATATGTTTGGTGCGGCCGATTGCAGCCAAAATACGAGGTGCACATCTACATGTTATAGCAGTCCTACATACAAAATTTCAACTTTCTGAGGCTACTCGTTTTTAAGTTATGCGAGATACGTACGTACATACGTTCGTACAGACGGCACGAAAAATTCTCTTCAGAATTAATTTTAAAGCAGTTTTATAATTTTTTTGAAGGAAAAGAGTATTTTATTCTGTTCTTACGTACATATATCACGCAAAAACATCGTTAAATTGCATACGATAGCGGTCAAAATGGATATTTTCGTTGAAATATGCTGCCTGAAACTTTTCGCGATTACAATACTTCCTTTTTACTTCGTACAAGGAAGTAAAAACTAAATTAATTCTTACTAACTAAAATCTATTGAAGCTGTACGGAAATAACTAACCGAGCTGGCCCGTAAGTAAACCTCGCTGGCAAATACTAATAGACATGTGCCATTACGGCCGAACGTAGTAAGATAAACTTAAACAACGACGTGGCCCGAAGGTAGAACACGTTCCACTGAGAACTTGTGGGTTCTACGGAAGTGTCTGAACTTTCCATTAAATGCTGGTTCTACTTGCTATACATAAAACGCGATACTGAAAACTCATTCTGGTTGTAGGTGGAAAACAAGAATTTGAAGGAAAGGGTTTCAAAATTAAAAATAACTGTTAGAAAATTAAAATAATCCCTACAAGTGTTATATACTTTTATAATAAAGTGAATGTGTCTAGAAGTATAGAAGTATTTTTCTTGCAGAAGGTTTAATTAAATAAAAGACCACGCTTAAAACTTTTGAACATTTTCCCTTCAGTTTAAAACTATTTTGTGTTCCTAACGCATGTTATTTTTTCAGGACAAATTTCAGCATGTACAGAAGAAAGAAATATTCTCTAAAGGAAGCTGAGGAAGAATATATTTTATCAGCGGAATGCATAACCAGTACATGTAAATCCACGGATGATCTCAAAGAAAATGCAAAGTCAAATTATCGTAGCATAAGCTGCAGATCTTTCTTAGGTTTCTTTTATATTTTCATGTGCAGCATTTTTATTACGCTTTCATCCGTCATTGTCAAGAAGCTCAACTATATAGATCCAGGACAATTATCATTCATTCGAAATTTTGGCGTCTTCGTTGGCAGCTTACCTATTGCTGTTTATTACAACAAGAACATCTTAGGTCCGAAAGAGTTTCGGATTGCTTTAATAACCCGATCCCTTCTTGGGGCAACTGCACTTTATTTGAACCTAATGGCATTCAGGTATCTCCCACTTGCTGAAGCGGCCGTCATAATGTCAACTCTGCCAGCTTTGGCAGGAGTAACTGCAAGGTTATATCTTAAAGAACCTTGTGGTCTAGTGCAAGCATGTGCTACTGTTTTAACAGTATGCGGAGTACTTCTTTCTATTCAAATACCAGAGCTCATCAAGAAAAGACAAAATGTGGAGTTCAACAAGACCTACATAATAGGACTTGCCTGTGCTGTGGGTTGCGTTTTCATCCTTTCTGCAACTTTCGTGTTGGTCAGGAAGATGAAAGATGTCCATTTTTCAATTACAGTTATTTATTCGGGTTTTCTGGGAATGTTGGAAAACGGAGCAATTGCGGCTGCTGTATCTTCCTATTCTTCGCCACGATGTGGTTACGACACTTTCCTGATACTACTGATCGCAGCCTTTGGATTTTTAGGACTTTGCGGACTTATATTGGCCATACAGACAGAAGCTGTGGGTATTGTGACTGTAACAAAAGCTTCTTTAGATATTACCATCGCTATGGTGTTTCAAGTGATATTCTTTAACACTCATCCCAACATTTACAATGCGGGTGGTGCAATACTTGTTGTTCTTTGTATAGGAGTCATTGGTATTAGAAAATGGCTCCTAGAAATGCCAGAGGAAGCGACATTGAGAAAGAGGCTTAAATATTTATTGCTGTGAAGACCATTAGTATATCAACTAACATACCTAGCTGTTTAGACTGTATCAAAACAGATTTGCACAAGTAGAACTAAGAATTAAACAAGAGAGACTTTATACTGGACAATATTTATATGTTTATGTGAAAGGAATTTCTGTGTGCTGAGCACATGTTACACTAAGTAACAGCTTTTTACAAGAAAAGATACTTTATGGTATTATATATATTACAAAAATTTAAAAAAGAGATTAAAAGTGTCCTTAATAAAACTATAGAAAGTAATTTAACTACTTAATTTTAAACTATGTTCATGATGTTTTTAAAAAGTGAGAGAGAGAAGCAATATTCGATTCACTTACTTATTATAACAAATTACTTTATTGTAGCAAATTACTTTATTATAGGCAAATTACTTATTATAGGTTACTTATTGTAGCAAATTACTTTATTATAGGCAAATTACTTATTATAGGTTACTTATTACAGGCAAATTACTTATAGTAAATTACTTAATATAGTTTACTTATTATATCGAATCACCATACTTTCAACTATTGCAACTTTATGGACTGGTTTATAGGAAAACGACCTCCCCCCAAAGAAAAATAACAAATATTTTGCTTCAGGGAGTGTTTTGACAAATGAAGCAAATATCTTTGAAAAAATATTGAAGATATTCAGTGTAATATGACGTTAAGACGGAATATGAAATTTTATGAAGTCATGGTTCAAGAACAAAACGAAATTCAGCGGACACTGCTTTAGCAAATATTCTTTTGTATACAAAATGCATTATTTGTTTTTACAAATGTTTTCTTCTTAAATTATTTCCACTGCTTGCAGAACTTCGTTTTTTTTCACTGAAAATGTTTAACTGCAATTTTTTTTAGAATAAAGAAAAAATTTTTTTTTTTTTTTTGAATTTGCGTACTCTTTTTGTAAGTTATGTAAAAACATGCTTTTTAAATAATAACCTATTTACAATTTTTCTTTATTAATTAATCGTTATCTTATGAAAGAAATATAAATCATATGTTAGATAAACTCATTCATAACCTAAATATATCGATTTACCCACTTTTTGTGTACGTATTATGTGCTCCGCCCTTAGGCACTACACGGAAAGGGAGTGATGCCCCGTGGAGGTCGTTTTAAGGGAAACTGAATCGTATCCCCGTTACGCATGGGAAAAACCAAGAAAACGCTCATGCATCCAGCCCTTTCGCCGGAACTCGAACCCCCGGACCGAACTACCAGTACTCAGCGGCTTTTACCGCACGGCCGTTGGTGGGTCTGATTTAGCCACTTGTATGCATATATACAATTATATAAATTGATATATTTAGGTGATGACAATATTATTGAGCATAACTTGCTAAAAATGCAAAACGTGAAATTACATATAAATACATTAAACATTTTTTGAAAATAGTAAATATCCTGAGCAGATTATTGAATGTAGAAAATATACATTTTCTAGTCTCACAAACAATTTGCATGCGATTTATGCATATTCTGCACTAATAATCAGAATATGCATAATTCGCATGCAAGATAATTAGACATATTTTTCAGTCCTAATACTTTAAAGAAATTTTATCCCACCTTTAATAGACATTGATATTTTTTTAATTTATATTTTATTTGATATTAGGTACATTGATGTTTTTTTAAAGCTTAATTGCAATTTTCACTACGCAGGTGTATGTATTATAAAATTTCAGTTTTACTTTTTAAATTCCTCTTATTCTTTATTAATTAGGACATTCTTCTTTTTTGCTTTCCAAAGATACAGCAAACTCCCCACCACTTAATTAAAGTCATCGAATTTTTTTGGTCTACTCTTTGATGCATCGATAAATGGAGACAATCTTTGCGTAACGCTCATTTAAAACCCATTGTGATAGCAAAAGTAACATAAAAAGGTTATATTGCATCTAACATAGCATAGTTGGTGCATTATTAATAAATAACAACACGAAAGTTATGATAAATTTCAGGAGGAAATTTCAGAGCTGAAAAGTTTTAAGAAAGTTGAAAGTTTTAAATTACGAATCTCTCTCCATCCTCTAATTTCGAACAAGGAACAAAGGTGCGTTTACATTAAATTTTTAGCTTCACAATTTAAAAAAATTCTCCCTTTTTTGGCTTGAAATTCTTGTGTGCACCGAAACTGTTCAATTTCAATTACATTCGTTTGTATTTTGAAATATATATAAGTCTTATACTAAATAAACAGAAATCATACGAGTATTGTTATATGTATACTTTAAATTTATAAGGTATATTTCCTCCCTTCTTTCTGCATGCCTTTGTGGTGTAATGGTAGCATACTCGGCACGTATTCGAGAGGTGCAGGTTTGAGACCCGGCGAGGGCATTGCTCATTTTTCACATCTTCTGCTTCCAAATAACCTAAAGACTCTACAGCCGTGACCGGACAAAAAGATGGTAGATGATGGTTCTCCACCACCGGGATTTGGCGAATGTATCCTCTAATCCCCAGTCGGCCTTTAAAGGGAGAGTATATTTTCTCCTTCCATTCTGGATGTCTTCGAGGTGTACCGGTAGCACACTCGGCGCGTATTTGAGACGTCCAGGTTCGAGTCCTGGCGAGGGAATTGCACATTTTCCAGGCCTCCTGCTTCAAAAATCCTAATGACACTCTGCTCTACAAATTATTTAAGAAACGCCATGACGAGTATTTTCAGAAATTGTATGTTTTTACTGCAAGGGGAGGTAATAAGAATGCTAAATTAATTATCAAGACAAAAATTAATAAAATGCAATGATTAGAATTACGAGTCTAAAAACTCGTATTAAAAGTCTAAAAAACTAGTAGTGATTAAAACTGTACTGATTACTTCTAGAATAGCGAATACTACTTTCTGAAGTACTTTAAATAATAAGTAAAAATACTACTTTCTGAGGTGATACATAATTACTCATAACCGGGCTGAGGGTTTTTTTTTTTTTTTTTTTTTTTTTTTTTTGTGATTCTAAAGTTTTAAGGTAACTTAATCGTTTATGTTGTAAGGCATTTTCTCCATTCTTACTGCCTGCCTTCGTGGTGTTACTGGAAAACATGCCCGGCTAGCATCGGAAGATCCAGAGTTTGAGATCCGGTGAGGGCACTGCATATTTTTCAAGTTTCATGCTCCAAAATAAATTATTTTATGATTCTTCAAGTGGCGCCCGAACTAAAAGGTGGTGGACGATAACGCTGGGGAACAGCAATTTCGTTGGCTTAGATCTTTCACTTGTTATTGACTAATTTATGGTCTCTGAATCCAAAAATAACCTCAGTTTTTATCTATCACGTCAACTTTATGAGCTATATTATATCCTCTCTTTCTCTCAAAAATCATACAAAATATGCACATAACGTACAAAAAACATAACGTACCAAGTATACTTACTGTTCACAAAGAATAGTCTTATTCATACAAAGGCTATATATAGTTATTGCAAGTTAATTTTTGTTCATACAGATAGTAAAGTTTTTTACCAGACGGTAAACATACATATTAGCGCGAAAAATTTCGCTTATGGCTTTTCTGGAGTGTTTAATCTGCGGATGTTCTCGCTTGATCCTCGAACAATAATCAGCCATCATATATACATCCCATCTACTCTGCTACCGTGCCTCCATGACCATCAAATCTTTGTGGAATCGCTCACATTGGTCATCACGGATTGCAGTAAGATTTTTCGGGATTTTATAAAGAAGTCTATGTAAAAAATGCAGTTGAATGCTCATGTTGTAACCAAGTCTTTTGAAGCTCATCTAAAGCTGCTGGGCAATTTCGCTGTAATTTTGTGTCCATGTATTTCCAAGAAAGTCTTTGACAATGTTTTGGAATACCAACTAAGCATTCTCTGAAGTTCTATAATTGCTCCGATGAAATGTTCATCTTTAAAGAGCTTCAGAACTTATGGGCCATCAAACACATTGGAGGTGAAAATATAATGTTCTTTGTATCGTCAAGTGGATAATGTAGAATGTTTGGATCACCAGGATCCAGTTCGGATCCTGGCGCCCTATGCTTCTCACGAGATCTACTGTCCCACATACACCCCAAACAGAGATACTTGATATATCCGCGTTGGTCTTCAAGGAGGAAGCAGACCATTTTAAGGTCAACACGGATGATCCATTGGTGTATGCGATATTGCAAGAGATCAAAGACTCTCTTTATGTCTTCATACTTGTCCCACAAACAAACTGAATGGCTTGTCGGGACTGCACCAGACAAATTTCCGTTGTACTGGAGGGCACACTTCAAGCACCGCTCTGACCTATGATGAACAATCGCCATTGAGTTGCGTTATAGCTGAAATTCCCAACTCTTTCATTAAACCATGTACGTTATGGCAATACAAAAATCCATCATCACTTCGAAAATGTTGCTGAAACGCAATTTCTTTTGATCGAAAGTAGGACACCTTAGCTCCTTTTTCAAGCAAGGTTTTCTCGTGCAGTCCTGATGCTAACAGTTCAGAAGCTTTTTTGGATAGTTTTAAATCTCGTACTAAATAATTCAACTCATGCAACTCATTCACCAGGATTGTATTCCTGTATTTCCAAATAGGGTCTTTTTTGAAAACTGGCACTAAAAGTTCAGCTGAGTAAGGAAATGGGACTGTAGCTGATGGTAAACTAGGATACTCTATTTCAAATTTGGTTTTCTTGTTATATCCGGAAGCTTTCACTATGCAAAAGTAAAGATTACATGAGTGATCTTTCGATATCGCCAAATCATTGGTATACCAAATGGAAATTTAGAATGTGTTCCCTTCACCTCACGTACATAAACTGTCTACACACTGCTTGCACGCACACTTTGTGAAGGGCCCATGATTTATCTTGATGAACAGTTTTCAGTTTAAAATAAGCAAAACAGACGTGCCTGACAAATGTATTGTTATTTGTTCTTTGACTGGGAATCGTGAAACTGACACATATATAATAAAAAGAATCGGGGCTGTTTAAGCACTTACGACGCGAACTAACAAATGCAGGCAAAAGGAAAGATTTCAGTTCATATATAAATAAAAAGTAAACACTGCTAACCCTTGTTATACAAACAAAAACTCGGACTCCACCTCGGAATGCGCTAATATTTTTGCTAAACCCAAAGCGTAATTGTAGTAGCTCAGAATTCCGAAAAAAATGCTGCAATTTCAGTATGCTCAAAGATTTCAGTATTGCTCTTGAGCTAATCGTTTTTTAGATGCAACGAAACAATCCCTACTGAGTTCACTTTAAACCAATTTTACTATACGTTTTAGAAAAAGAGTCTTATATTCTGTTGTTACATACAAATGTCATACACCACACACACACACCAAAAAAAGAAAAAGAAAAAATGTTACAAAGTTTTAAATTACGTTCTAATGGGCGGTTTTTGTTTAACATTTTGCGTGTTACCTTTATTTATTAAATATCATGGTCTTCGCACTTAAACCATAAAATGCAGTTCAAGAGCAACATCGCGGATTAATTTTAAAATGAGCATGCCTTTAGAATTTCCGCTACAGAGTCTCGCGCGCTGGAGATAAAAATGCGTTTTTTTTTTTTTTTTTTTTTTTTTCCTCTCTCCCCGTAGAGTTTTGCCATTGCTCGTTTTGAAATCGTTTAGTTTGTTAATCGAAAATTCTTTGAAGTGTTACAAACATAAAATCGATAATAAAACAAATTTCAAATTCAAATTAGGGCTTTCACATGCCCGCATTTTATGGAAGGTTACGTTATTCATATTTTGATGGCTCTAGGTACCGTTGTTTTATCACAGTGTGAGAAATTTGCATACATTCATGCAGATTCTCCATTATTTAATTTCTTTTAAATATAATACAATGCTAATGAACAAAACAACTACAACCCAAAGGACCTGCACACTACAGTGGATACCAGCGCAGGTTGATATTTACGGAAATGAGCAGGCTGATGGCCTCGCCAAAGACGACCGAAATAATTCTCAACAGCTTAACCCTTACCGATGCTGACTCAATAGCCAGCTGAAGACTTACCTCCCAATCAATCAAGAAAAATTCCATTTCTGCGCTAAATTGTAACCATGTCATTTCCACTACCATAGGATTGAGGACAAAACACTCGAAAGGAATGAAGATATCCTCTGATGGTCAACGAAATTATAATAGCTGTCCTCACTGTATTGATATAGAACTTTCCCCAAATCATCTCTTCGACTGTCCTGGTAATTTGGCCAAGCTCTTCAGTATTGATATATTTGGTGGGAACAACTTGAAAAGTGAAACAACTCTTATCGTGAATCAATGCAAAATGCCAAAACGAAATTAATAGTCTTTCTGGGCAAACTAAACCTTTGGACTTTAAAAAAAAAAAAAAAAAACTGATGTGTACACCACATGACTTCCTTGTACGGAATATTAAATTATACGCATTTTTTCTTGCATTTCATTTAAACTTATTGGATTGAAATAAATCTACTTCGTCGATAGCGCATAAATCACAATAGAATAAATGCACTCTTTAAAATTCACTATATTTGTGTACCATAGCGGCGCTCTGGTGCTAGGTTTACTTAACAGCGTTATATTTCGTTCAAATTATAATTCAGAATGCACAAAATTTATATCATTTGAAGAATTATCTAATCGTTGCCACATGTTCTATTCAAATACTATAATAAATCTAGAACGATGTATAAAAGAAATTAAGCAAACAAAACAAAAAAGAAACAGTTTTTCACAGACGATTCAGTATTTCTCATTCAATTAGTTCAGTTCTCACTTCGCGACAAGGCAAAAATACATAAAAACTCAAAATATCTATATTAAAAATTACGAAATAAATCTTAAACACTTATTTTCTCGAAAAAATTCCAGAAAGGATTAAGCATGATTTAATTCGCAATAATAAATGAAGGCGTTCTTTTTGTTGTTGCGAAGCTTAGTCTCTCTAGATTGGCAACAAATCTACTATTCTGCTGTTTCAAATCTATTTCAAATTTAAAACAAATTTGATGGCTCTAGGTGCCCTTGTTTTTTCACAGTGCGAGAAACATACATACATTCATGCAGATTCCTCATTATTTAATTTATTTAAATATAATGCCGGGTTCTAATATTTGGTGGCAAAAATTTGAAAAGCGAAATGTCGTTTAAAACGCGAACCGAAAATGCGAAAACAAAATTAATATCCGTTCTATGCAAATTGTTCCTTTGGGCTTAAAAAATCATATCATGATTTAATTGCAATTATTATTACGAGAAGCTTTTCAGTGTTTTGCTCGTTCTTTTCCATTCTCTCCAAAGTGTCTGACAAATTCATTGACTCTGGCTTTAAGCATTTATTTAGATGTTGGCAGATGTCGGCTTCCTTGAATGGCAAACCTTTTCAGCAATGTTTTTCCAACATACCTAAGCTCTACATTTTTTCGGTGTTTTCCATGAAGCCAAATATTTTTCATGCGCAGAAATCATAGAGCTTCGATTTTTTCATAAGGTAGCAGCTGTAGATTTGGATAAATTGTATTTCTGACAGATATCGATTCAGCTGCACCCGTTCTGTATTTATCAAATAATGTTTACCTTATCTTAAGTGGAGAACTTTTACGTTTACTGTGTGCCATGGAGATGAATTTTTGGCATAGAAATATAGCGCTTAGAGTCTTGTCAAAGAACATGCGAGAGTTTTGCTCTGTTTGGAAAAGATAAAAAAGGAAGATAATTTCTTCACTTATGCACTTTATCTAATATTCAGTGGCAACACAAATTCCTTCAAGATATGTATGGTTGAAATACAAAGATTCAATAGCATTTACAAAAAATATCTTATGTCTTACAAAAAAAAAAAAAAAAAAAAAAAAAAAAAAAATGCAAGAGACAGATTCGATGAATAGGATTTGAAGATCATTAATGCGCAAACAAAACGAACTGATAAGATTTTCGTTCCCTAGAAGAAGAATCATTTGTAAAACTGGAGACTCATAAGATTCACTACTTCCCCCTCCTCAAATATTATAGCATCAGATGTGAATAAAGTACTGTTTGACAGCTTAATTAAAAAACAATTTGAATCATAGAACTCATTCATGTTTTTCGGTTCAATTATCATGTGCACCATATGATGTTCTAAGATATGCTTATTGTATTCTCGTTCTCGTAGAGTTGAATGTTATATTCGTCTCGCTTAGCCTTTATTTAGAATAGAGAAAAAAAAAATGGACGTGAAAATTGCAAAGTGTGGATAGAATATGGAACCTATAATATCCTAAGCGTGGATCATTTTAACTGTATATTTTTTTGTTAAAATTTGCAAAGATTCTGGGAAAAATATAAAAATACAAAAAAGTTTCAATTGAAAGATACCCATGAAGTTCGTTATATCCAATTTTCATACACTTGAAATTTCATTGCAATAATATAAAATAACTTTTAAATGAACAGGAAACTGGATAGGATCAAGAGATTCATACGTTATAAGCCGAGTTTTTTACAACGGGATTCGTATGTAATATAATAATTCTTTGTAAATTTAATTCTTTGTAAAAATAATTCTTTGTAAATCAACCCCAGGTCGAGACTTGTGCATTTATTTAACAAAGAAAAGACAGCTACTTCAGACCTAGACGTGGATATTTTACTGGATGGCTTGCGCTCGAGATTTACAACAGCTATTTTTTACAATACTTGTTATGTTGCAATCAGACTTTCAGAAAATAATAAATACTAGCGGTCAGGCCCCTCGAAAAAGCGGGCTGTGACAAAGCAAAATTTATAAGTTCTATGTGCGCCTGAAAAGAAAATGTCTAAAAGCATTTCAATATGAATGAAATTAGTTCAGTCTTTCCAAGGAACAACCAATTGCTAAATATTTTTTTTTTTTTTTTTTTTGGTTGCCAAATCAGGAAACAAAACCTTCTGACACTTTAGGTTAATACGTATACTTATGACGTTTTGATTTAAATTTAATGTAATACAGGGTGGTTATAATTAAATTTCCACTTTGAAATGGTCATAAAAGGAAAACTAGTGAACCAAATGGTTATTGAACTTGGCAATCGTGTAAAAGAGATCATGGGAATTCATTTTCTGCGAAAAAAAATTAAAAAACTCATCGCCAGGAGTGAAATGGCGCTGTATGCAATAGTGTTAAACGAAATAAGACATGAAGACATCGGTTTGAAACGTGTTTAATCGTTTCTGAAACATGTTAAAAAGCATATTCAATGTGGCGTCCATCATTTTCCGAAAGCAAATTAAATCGTATTACTGTATTCTCACTAGCAGCTCTTAGCATATCAGAAGGAATGTTACGGATATGTCCATTAGCGCATCTTTCAATTCCGGCAAAGAGATAACCCCATAGCTAAAAGCCTCAAGGGTTGAGGTCTGGTGACCAGGGTGACCAAGAAGTAGGGATATGTCCGCCTATAATCCGTTCATTCGTGAAATGTTGCCTAAGTAACTGTATACACATGTACCAATGTATATATACTAATATAGTAAGTATATATACTAATATAGTAAGTATATATACTAATATAGTAAGTCACAAATATAGTAAGTGATAAATAATAGTATTATTGTTACTATAATCACTGCCATTTACATGGTTGTAAATATGTTTCGTAGGTAAGTTCTGTTTGAAATGTATAAAATTGTTATCTAGTCAACTTCTAAGTAATATCCATGCACACTCGGTGCTGCTAAAATTCCTGGAAACATGGAGAGAATGCTTCTTTGGTGGTATGTGTCATAGACTGATTGTATTGTCATGTTTGCGATAGTTTGAATGATCTGAAAACAATTGAAGTCGTAGAAGGATCTTTATAACACAAAATAAAGGGGTACAGGATGAAAAGTTTGACAAACAAGGTGGTTATCGCATGATGGAAATTTATTTTCGAATAATAATAATAATAATAATAATAATAATAATAAACCCCTTTCTTTGCTCATTACATTTTGCTTAAAATGCGACGCTACGACGCAATACACAGAGAGTATTTTAACTTTTTGTAATATCCAAATTAAAATCTTGCGAATTATATGCAAATGATATGACGTTTACACTAACTTTTTTGACCAGAGGAATGTTAATAATTGTAAATGTGTTACAGATATAGTGCTGAATTTACGATTCATATTACTGTAAATATATTTTATATTAAAAATATAAATGTTTTTCGTTCTTTTGATTTCCTTTGATATTACTGTTTATTGATTAAAACTTCATTGTTTTTGCAGAAGGAAAATTCTTCTAGTGGAAATACAAGCACACGCGTCATCATGTTTCGAAGAAAGAAATGGATTCTAAAGAAACCTCATACAGCATCCAGTTCATCATCAGATTGTATTATCAGTACATTATCGTCTGTTGATATTCTGAACGAAAACGAAGGGACAAAATTTTGCCACGTAAATTACAAACCTTTCTTAGGGTTCATATATATTTTAATATGTAGCCTTTTCATCACGCTGTCATCAGTCATTGTGAAAAAAATCACCTATATAAGCCCAGGGCAATTGTCACTGGTCAGAAATGCCGGAGTTCTGGTTGGCAACTTACCCATCGCTATTTACTCTAATGAGAAAATAATAGGTCCTAAAGGGTCCCGTTTACATTTAACTATTCGATCTTTTCTTGGTGCCACAGCGCTATATCTCAACTTGATGGCATTCAGATATCTTCCACTAGCTGAAGCAGCTATTATAATGTCGACATTGCCGGCTATGGTAGGGATAACTGCAAGATTATATCTCAAAGAACCGTGTGGAGTAGTCCAGGCATTTGCTATATTGCTAACCATATGTGGAATGCTACTTTCCATTCAGCTGCCTGAGCTCATCACGAAAAGGGACGTTGTGAAGTTCGATACAAATTACATTATAGGACTAGCATGTGCTGTAGGCTGCGTTGTCTTATTATCCGCAACTTTCGTGATGTTGAGGGAAATGAAGGATGTTCATTTTTCAGTAAATCTTATTTTTTCTGGTTTCATCGGGGTCTTAGAAAACTCATCAATAACAGCTGCTATATCATATTATTCTTGGCCACGATGTGGTTATGATCCTGTATTAGTTATGCTTGTTGGGGTTTTTGGATTTCTAGGACATTGTGGACTCGTATTAGCAATACAGACTGAAGCCGTTAGTATCATAACTGTTATGAAAGCAGCTTTAGACATCATCATCGCTATGATATTTCAAGCAATATTTTTTCAATCCCGTCCCACTCTTTACAATGCAGGGGGAGCACTGCTTGTAATCTCATGCATTGCAATCATTGGCACAAGAAAATGGCTTCAACAAATGCCAGAAGAAGCAGTACTGAGAAAAAGATTTAAATATTTATTACTTTGAGAAATATTTATGACATACGTGAATAACATGTGCTCATTGATTTTCAGTATACTTACAACACACGAGTAAAATAAGAATCTGAATTTTAGAGAGAATGTAAATGAGTAAAATGAGAATCTCCAAGAATCTTCCTATCTAAGGAGTTATCTAAAACGTTTGAATGAATGATATTAAATAATATTTATTAAATATGAATTTAAATGCTAAAGACAGCTTACGAAATCTATTTGCCCGTTTATGTGAATAAGTAATAAATTTAGTGTTATCCTAAACAAATTTATTTTATTGCTCGCCTGTAGCTGAACTCGAATTTCCAATTATAACCAATTAAATAACTAAATACACTCCTGCTAAAAAAATAAGCAACAAAGACAAAACTCGAAATAAAACAAAAACGATTGAACCGATTATGCTTGAAAATGATCCCAGAGGTTTAGTAGACGAACAGCATATGTACAGTCAAATGAGTAATTTCATCATATTTCAGTAGAAATTCAGAAAAAATATAAAATCCATAAAATCCAGTGATCAGTAAAATGTTTCATCGCCGTAGGATTTGAAAACCAAGATAACGTTGCGGCGCGTAGTTTGAAGTATCGGACGTCATGCTGTAGCATCTGCACAGTTTCCAACTGGGATGGATCTGCCAGAAGTATGGAGGCATTCGGATGTCTAGAACATACACAGATATGTCGATTGATTGGGAAAGGTTTGAAAGCAAGCCATCTCTGTGCAAAAAAGATTGCCATTGAGGCACTGTCGTGAATGCTTGCAGCGGTTTCATGTCAGAGTGGTAATGAACGAATGGCACCGTTTTGTGCATCGTGTTCATTTCGATTCTGTCTCAGCAATGATTACCACAAACCCTCATCAGCTGGGTTATTTAGGTTGATTCCTTGACTAATATTTAATAGGAAATAGCTGCTCAGCGTGTATCATGCTTTGCGGGGTGCCATCATCATTAGTAAGTGATCATTTCTAGAATGCATAACAGGTACAATGACAGCAAACCGATATTTTAATGAATGCAACTGTATATTCTATTGTAATCTCCACAAATAACATATATTCCAGATATACAAAAAGATCTCTTTTTTTTTTTTTCATATAATTTTCGGGAACTAGCAATCATCCTTCGAAAAGTGTCTACGCTATTCCTTGGCCTGCAAGATGTCTGGATTTCTCACCAATCAAGAATTTGTGGAATATAATTTTGTCATGTGAATGCTCTCAAAAGTTTTTACAATTAGCATGAGTTGAAGACTTTGATTATAATACCCGATACAGTATCACTGTCATGAAAAAACATTCATTGTTTAAACTCTGTAAAAAGTATATATTCAACATTTAATTTGCACTGGGTGGGCTATTTCCGTTAGGGTATCACCTTAGGTCGGAAGCCCTCTCAGTGGTGCAAAATGCAAAATACCTGATACAGTATTTTAAAATAGAATTCAAACAATGAGAATGATTCGTAGCTGCTACAATGAGGCTATATTTCTTTCTCTGTAAATCTTGTTACTGAACATGTATAATTATTTGAAATTAAAATCACTTTTCCCCCAAAGTACTTTTTTACCTGTGTACCAGATTTTATCTTCTTTCAAAAATTTATTCATGTATTGCATTTTCTCTGAAGAAAAGTGTACATTATGCTTAGTAATTAAGTTAATTCACTTTTTGCTAAGCATTCATTTGCCTCTAAAGTAACATAATTATGTCATTCATTTTCATCCATAGCTAGAATAAATTTTATGCTTACCAAAATACCATTGAGATTCAACTTATGGACTTGAAACGAATTAAATAAAGAGTTACTGTTCAAAAAAATGGATTTTAAAAACTGCAGTTCTTCAAACTAGAAGAAATGTTTCAAATTTCATATGTTCTATTCTATGCTTCTCAGTTACAAAAATAAACTCATTTTACCTTTCCAACAGGAAATTCATTTCTTTCTTCTGTTAAATGTTAATAATTTCCAGCAGAATTTAGGAGAGGAGTAATTTGCTTAGAATTTTTAATATTTTGTTCTAAATGTAGCAAGATTCAGTTAAACTGACAATAATAGATGCTTCGTGTATCAGAAGACATGACGTGAACTACACCGATCTCTGTGTCTTTGGAGAAGCTGGTACCTCAGACCATTACCTTACCATCTCCCCACTTACCAAAGAATACCACTGTAAAGTCCCCAAGTAACCCTTCCCCAAGTAACAAGCCTTCTGCAAGTTTATGGTAAAACAACGTTATTTGGTGGCAAGGATCGACCAGATTCTCGAAGAGCATGCGAAACTCGGAGCTGACCTGTATCTAATTATACATATTTTTTTTAATTATTTAACATTTTGGGGGGGGCGGTTCATAGGTAAAAGTAAAAATGTAATATTCTCTCGGTTTGTTTCTAGAAGACAATTTGTAAGCGCTTTGTAATACGCTTTGTACCGACCTACTGCAAATATTATATAAAATTTGCAGTAGATGGGTACAAAGCGTTTCAACACTTCAATTTAAATGTTTGTGAAGACTATTAACTTTTATTATATCTTTGAGCTAAGTAAACTCTCTAACTTGTTAGATAAAAATTTCATAGCTATCCTAACTTCTTTAATAAAATTGTGCTAAATAGCGGATGTACTCAAACTCTTTAACTGTATAGAATGCATGACATATCAGTAATTCAATTTTATTTTTTCCAATGTTAAGTAGGGTTCTGAAATGTAATAAGTGTAGTTTAATAAATTAATCAAAAGTGTAAAAATTAACAGCATAATTAGACCAAATGGGCTTTAGGCCAGAAGAACTATCAATCTCAAAACGGCATTTTGCTTCAAATCACTTTAAATGTCCGAATCACTTTTCAAATTGTTGCAACCAAATATTATAGCCCTGCATTATATTAAAATAAATAAATAAAAAAATAAAAATTTGAAAGGTTTCAGATTTTAAATTACGTCCAAATGGGCATTTTTTTAACGCTTTGTGTGCTACCTTTATTTATTTAATATCATGCTCTTTGCAGTTAAACCATAAAATTCAGTTCAATAGCAATGTCGCAAAATAATTTCAAAATGAGCCTATCTTTAGAATTTCTGATATACAGTTTTGAGCACTGGAGATAAAAAGGTTCTCCCCCCGTAGAGTGCTGCCATTGCTCGCTTTTAAATCGTTGTGTTTTTTACTCAAAAATTCGTTAAAGTTTTACAAAATATAAAATCGATCATAAAACAAATTTCAAATTTGGGCTTCTACATGCCATATTCGCAGTAGGATTACGTCATTCAAAATTCGATGGCTCTATGTACCGTTGTTTTATCACAATGCGAGAAATATACATATATTTATGCAGATTTTTCATTATTTAATTTCTTTCAATATAATGCAGGACTCTAACATTTGGTGGCAACAGTTTGAAAAGTGATTCACTGTTTATGGTGATTCAACGTAAAATCGCAAAACGAAAACAATAGTCCTTCAGGGACAAAGCCCCTTTGGACTAATAATTAAGAATCTACTTATGTAAACAGTGCGAGACTGTATGTAAGTTTCTCGCACTGTGAAAAACCAGCGGTATCTAGAGTCATTAAATTTTGAATAGCATAGTCCTTAACCCGAATATGGGCACCAGGAAACCCGATTCTGGAGTTTGTTTTATTGTCTATTTCATATTTTGTAAAACTTGATAATTTGTAAACGTTTGATTAAAAAACTCAACAAACTTTCAGAAATTTTATTATTGTTTTGGCCTTTTTCTTCGGTTTGTAAAGACCTTATTTTATTCTAACATATTGTTTAGTTAAACTTTCCTTTCCTTCCTGATTTCAGTTTCCTGCCAGAATGTAAAATTTGTTATGGCATCGATGCAAATCTAAACATGTTTCAGAAGCAGTATTTAAGCTGCGTTTCAAGAGTTCGTGAATAGTAGCGGAGTTAGTTCCGAGTTTATGTTGCGTGTTTGAAATTAGCTCTTTGGTTGTGTGTTAGACACCTTTCAGAATATACTGATATCCTAGGCTCGGCTTTGATATGTGCAGCTGATTTAGCGATTTACCTAAGCTAAGGAACCAGTCGTTAGCCATTCTAAATTATTGTTATTTGTAACATTTTTATTTTCTGTTCAGTTTAGCTATAAGTGGTGGTGAACCGTGAGCACCAAGTGCGTGCATTTGTTTATTTTATTTAAATAAAAAAGGTTATTTAAACCTACTTATGTAGTATCTGTTCTCCAAAGACATAGAGAGAATTCGCTATTTCGTCTTCTACGTCATGCCTACAAATTATACTTCCAGAAAGACATATAGATTTAAGTAAATTATGATGAGCTCTTGAAAAAAAAATGATAGCGAAACAAACAGGAAATAATATTATTTAAATAAAATTACATTAAAACTTATAGCATTTTCAGAAAATTTGTCATCACAGCGATAAGTTAAAATTTATAATACTCTGTTTTCTTTACATTGCTAGAAAAGCATTTTATTATGAGTAGATAAACATGGTAGAAGTTATTTCTTTAAAAATGCAAACACTAAAACTAAGGAATGAAGATAAAGATAGGTAAAACTATTGCGAAAGAATAACACCAATTCATCATACATATGCATGCATCATGCAACAGCATAAAAATTCGACCCTGGCCACGTGAAAGATTTCTAATTATTTTGGATCTTCAAGAGTTTACAATATTCAGTTCTGTCATGCTGAGTGGTACTTTTATACGCATCATTGCATATTACGCGTTGTGACATGCACTGCATATTTAAAAATCTCAAATTCATTTTTTGGAGGGGAAAAATTTCATTTTTTTCATTTTTTTAAAGATTTCACTCTTATATAAGAGTATGAAATCACAGATTTTAGACGAATCTGGATTCATTTATCAAGAATATAAACTGGACAACATTTCTGTGTAAAATGAAGTATTCCTCCAGTTTTATACTATTTTAATTGTTTGCTAAAATTTGTCTCTTTGAATTAAGATAGCTCGCTATTAAAATTAAACCTAACTTCACTTTAACTTAGAAGCATATTAATTTTAAATTTATGTCAATGGATCTAAACTTATTTTTTAAAAAGGCAATTAAGTGAAATTATTAAAAATATTAAAATACTGCAATTAAGGATTCAATTTCAAACTAAATGCGCTTTAATTGTTGATGTCTAATTTGTGTTCAGATTCATGTTTTCGTTTTTCATCATTACTTCAGATATTTGAATGGAAACACTGCACTCATTGTTAATACTATTATTACAGTGATTTTCACTTTAGATTCAGCATATTTGTCGTAGTACATCTGAACAGGTTTCTCAGATGTATCGAGATATTTGCTCTTAGATTATCTGGATGTCATTTTGTTTATAATAAAAATTGTTGTCAGACACGAAAATATACAGTTTCTCTTCGCACGTTTGTTAATGATTTTGCTTTGCTATTAAAAAAATCGTTTGCTTGGAATTTTTTTTAACTGTAACTGTATTTTTGAAAGTATAAATTTTAGTCTGCTACTTGACAGTTTTGTTTTCATGCAAAATGGCGCTTTTAAAGAAAGAAGCAATGGATAAAAGGCTATATTTGTGTTATTTCCGAAGGAAATTATTCGTATCTAGTTATTAAATTATTAAGAAACGCTGTGAAGTCCCTAATTTCCGATATCTAAAGATATTATAGGTAATATTATAGAGTCATTAGGATTTTTGAAGTAGAAAACACGAAAAATTAGCAATGCCGTCGAGGGAACTCGAACCAAAACTTCTCAAATACGCGCCGAGTGTACTACCGTTCTACCACGAAGGCATGCAGAAAGGAGGGAGAAAATACATTATAATATTTTCAATAAGAAAGGGGAGAAATATCAACGTTTACCTTAAGGTTGATAATTTTTTCCAAATATTTACCCAAGGAAAAAATGGAATGTTTCGAATGCTGCAAAGGTAAGGTCCTTAATGTTAAAAGGAAATCCGCTAAGGGCAGTTGCAAAATCATAAACATTAATTAAACGCATCATCCTCCCCAAAATCGTTCTAAAAATACATAAATAGCCTCTGTGTACAGCCTCCGTAAACTTTTAAAGTGAACTTCCATATAGTTTTTTAGCATTATTTTATGTGCAAACTTGAATAAGCTGAAACAGAATTGTGATAAAAGATTCTGAACTATAAACATAAATAATTTTTCACCATATTAAGAAATATATACGAAATACGTAAAAAGAACGATATCCCGCGAGTGGTCAAGTTGAATACTAAATGTTAGTCATAGATTCGATCCCAGAGTAAAGGGTTACCTGCAAGGTCGATTTTTCATATATGTAAAGCGAATGTAAGCCATTTCCCTTACAAAGTCTTTCGAAGGCATCTGTAGAGTTCTCCTTAAAAATTATTCTAATGAAAAATATATTGAGAACTTTGCTTTCTTCACCACTGAAGAAGGATTAGTGATCGACTGACAGGGTCTCAAAAAACCGGTCGTTGGAACTAGACGAGCATATATATATATATATATATACCATATATATATAGCATATATATATATATATGATATAATGAACGCAAAGAAAAGATGGGATCAGTGCTGATGCGTAATAGCTATACAGTATAGATCCATACTGAAGAGGAAGAATTCTGATTGCGGAGTATGCTAATATGTTGACTTGGTAATATCTAAGAAATATGGCAGTCGAGGCAGTTTTAATTCCATTTTTATTTTCCAATTGCCGTTTGTGGCCACAATGCACTTGGCACTCTAGTCGTGCCTATTCAAGAACATCTGCATTTTTGATATCATAGCGACAGGAAGCGAGAACGAGAAAACTGCATCCCAGCAAGGCAGAAGAGAGCGAAGCCGAAGTGCGTGGTTATACAAGATGGGATGCATAAGAAAGAAAAGGTTTGAGTTTGAGTTAAAAGTTTGAGTTCACAATTATTACGTCATCAGCGCTGCTCAGGCCATGCAAAAGGGAAAGAACTAGAAATGACGCAATCGAGAAGTTATCGAGAGAAGGCATTGCTGCCGATTCCTCTTGTGGCACCAGTCGCAGCTCCGGAATCGTTACTGGCGATAAGTTACGTGCTGCCACTCGTCTATCTAGAAAGTTTCATACATGCTTGATGGGATTTAGATCCAGAGACCTTTGTGATCAACTCGTGTGTTCGATATCCTCACTCTCCAACAGCAACTGTGCGATGAGGTGGAGCGTTGTCGTCCATGAAGAGGAACTGGGGACCCATAGTACCTCTGAAAAGATGCATGTAAGGAAGGAGAACCTCTTTACAATACTAGTAGTAGTAATGGAGGACGTGGGCACCATCCCTCTACCATTAAGGTTAATCGGTTCTGCCCATGTCCACCTTTGTCTAGTATTTATTAATAATTCTTATATTTTTACATTGCCATATATTGTGGCTGTTTGCAAAGTTCAAATATATTGTGCCACTGGCTGTTCAGTTCCCTGTGACTGAACCTACTTGGACGATGTGAAGGTCGGTACAGTTACCAAGCGTTATGTCTCTCCAAACGAGAACTCCGCGATCTCCAGACCGGTCCCTTTTGGTGATGTTGAAGGGGTTATTGCGTGTTTCCCGCTCCCTCTAGATGTGTATTTGTCTAGAATCGCAACTCAGACTAAATCTGTTCTCATGCGTAAAGAATACTTGACACCATATTAATTATCTGTCCAATTACAATGTTCCCTGCACCACAGAAAACGCATTCTCCAATGAGCAGGCATTAATGGTATACACCGCACAGGTGATCATGCAAATAGACCACCATTGTGCAGCATCCTGTCCATGGTAAAACGCGATATCGGTCATTCAATCGCCTGCTCCAAGTGTCTTGAGATTTCTCCGCTGTTTGCTGACTGTTTCTTCTTGCCTATAGGGTAATATACCTGCCGTCCGCTGCTGTGGTTGCTCGTGGACGACAACTGCTGTACGGTCAGACAGCTGTTCCTGTAGTTTGAAATGCTCTCCAAAGTTGTGAGACAATGGTGTGAGCAATCCCGAACTCCACAACTACACTTGTCACACTTCGACCTTCCTCAGTCTTTCCAACGATTTGACCTCGGATAAAAGCATCCAGATGTCGTCTAAAAGATTTACTCTACGACATTTCACACTGATGCAGAAACTTGACGTCATTTAAACTGATTTATGCCGTGCAATAGCTTCCCCAAAATGCTGAGCTCACACCTCCAGCGACCTTT
Organism: Stegodyphus dumicola; assembly: GCF_044657685.1. Classification (NCBI taxonomy): domain Eukaryota; kingdom Metazoa; phylum Arthropoda; class Arachnida; order Araneae; family Eresidae; genus Stegodyphus; species Stegodyphus dumicola. Next base: position 219,864,133 of record NC_140773.1, on the reverse strand, counting down.
ACACCTCTCTGACAGTCCTCCATTACTTCTAGCTGCATATATGCGCATGTGCTATTGTACCTGACTCTAGTCGATCTCCTGATAAGTCTTTCAGTCCGCTCTACGTCTTCGTTCCACTGATAAGGTCATTTTTCAACTTCGTGCATACTTTTCGCACACCAATATATATATATGTATGTATGTGTGCGTGTGTGTGTAATTAGATAACTTGGAATAAGCTACTACAGACTGACGATGGTTTTCTGCATTACATGCTGGGGAGATTTTACTGCGTAGTTAGAAAATGTACACTAGAAGGAGAGACTTGTAGACAGACGTGGCCGAATGGCATAATTAGTAGCATGATAAAGTAAACGGAGCGAAGTAGCATCTTGACTGTAGGAGAACTGAACGGAGTAAAAGAAATGCAAAACCCAAGGAGGACTCTCTAAAACTGGGATGAACATAGCACAAAGTTTTGTTACCATCTATAAGGTGTCCAAAGCTATTGGTATTTTACGTTCTTATTATTGGTATTTTACGTTCTTAGGTTGCGTGTACCTTTCTCATTGTAAAGTCAGCACTTAACTAATGAAGGTTTAATTATTATTTTATTACAGGTCCATTTTATTTTGGCAAAAACATGATAAGATAAAACACACCAGCATCAATCCTCAAGCTCCATTTGCTACGGAATTCAACAAGAAGAACATGAGGCATTACTTCACACAGCTTGTTCACAGATAAAGTTTATACTGAATACATATAATTAAATATAAAATGTGTTTAAAATTATAAAAATTATAAATTAAATCTTAAAAATTATATACTATTATTTAAATGTTAATTTTAGTCCCGAAACTTTTTTATACATTATTTAGGTCTTATTTTTAAACTTAGCATGTGCTATTATCAAGCCTAATTTAGAGAATAAAAATGCTATTGGCTGGTGCTGCCATCTGTTGAGGGATTTTAAACCATTTGTTGTTCCAACAAGGCCTAAGCCAATAGCAGGCGCAACCGTTTTGTTTGGATTTGATCTGATGTTACAATCAGACAAGTGAGATAAGTCGCACATATATAATCCTCAGATATTTAACAGGTAAAAGTTCATTGTCAATTGGTGTCGAAATCCAGCTACGCGGAACTTAAATGCATTAAGTATGATTTTCCAAAGACTATCTCTAGTGTGCAGTAATATTAAAAACTTACCTTATCAGCAGCAATCTAGAGCTTAAATGATTGCGGCAATACAGTCGTATTATAATGTATTTTCTACCTCCTTTCCGCATCCCTTCGTGTGCGATTGGAAACAAGTTCGATGCATATTCTGGAATCCCGGCGAGGGCATTGTGAATTTCTCCAATTTCTTGACATCCAAAAAATCTAATGATTCTACAGTACCATCAGTACACCTGATAGCTTTTGAATTCAGTGGTATCGATAAATCATTACTAAAGTTATAAATGATGTTGAGCCTAGTGATCGACCTTGACACTTGAACTTTGGATTCTTGACTTTCCCCAATCAAGGGGAAATTGACTATTCCCCAGCTCGTAGTCCAAAAGTTCTCTTCAAATAAAAGTTGTTATTTATATAAAGTTCATTGAAAGATTAATTTTTTTCTGTTTAACACCTTCTTGTGGAATTTAAGACACTAATTTTTACAGCCTCGTACGAATTAAATTAAATATTGTCATCACGAAAAATTCCGGATATCATATTTCAACGAAAATATCCATTTTGACTGCCCTCGAATGCAATTTAACGAAGTTTTTGCGTAAGAAGATAATAAAGGATACTTTTTGTCCAAAGGAATTATAAAACTGGTTTAAAATGCATTCAGAAGAGAATTTTTTTTTTTTTTTTTTTTTTTTTTTTTTTTTTTTTTTGTGGAGACTGTACGTACATACCGTACGTACATATGCATGTATGTATCTCGCATAACTCAAAGACGAGTAGCGTCAGAACGTTGAAATTTTGTATATAGGACTGCTATAGCATGCAATTGTGCACGTCTCTTTTTGGTTGCAATCGGCTGCACCGAAAGTATATATATATATATATATATATAATTAAAGAAAGAAGAAAAAACTAAAAAAGAAATTTGTGGTCAAGAATTTTGCGCATTGAGGCTGTAAAAATTAGAAAACAAGGTAACAAAAAATTCTTAATGCTTTCATGCTTTCGCTTAAAAGTGGCTGTGATACTGTGGTTCCGATGAATAAATTCTTTAACATAAGTAAAATAAAGTGCAATGAAAAGTGTAAATACAAAATAAACAAAATTATCACCAGAATACTTACAAATAAAAAGCGTATTTAAAACTGAAATCTAGTTGGAAGTAATATGTTGATTAAAGTTAAGACAAGCTTTAAACATATATATACCCACTCTGTTACTCGGCTCAGTGAGCTCAGCTATTTTTATTCGTATATGTTCGTAAATAACGCATTTTTGCTTTAAAAATGATTGAATTTTGTTGTTCTTATCTTCCGGTTAAGGTTTTTATGCCTATAGATGATGTACATGGAATAGTTGTGGAATTATCAACAATTTAAAATTTGTTTAAGTGCAGCTAAGCTTCATTTTTCTTACCATAGCAGCCATTCTTTTTTACATTAGAAACTTGTTTACATTTGAGCAGAATAGGTAATTAAGTCTTTCTTAACCTTCAGTGTCTTTTTGCCGAGTGGGACCAAAAGGTGTGGTGTATTTAATTATGGCAAAGCACATTAGGGCTATCTGCCTAAGGGGAGGGATGCCTTTCGTGGAGGACTTTCTAAGGGAAACGGGCTCGTATACACGTTAAACATGGGGAAAACCACGAAAACACGCATGCAGCCAGCCCGTTCGCGGGATTTGAACCTCGGACCAAACTACCAGTGTTCAGCGACTTTACCGCTCGGCCGCTGGTGGGCTCGGGACCAAAAGGAAACTTTCAGTTTTGTGAACCGAAAAATCTGCCTTCTTGCCGGCTTGCCGAATTGCTTGTTTTTTGCGTAGAAACTCTAATTTCAATTGTAATTGTTTTTTTAATCGTTTTAACTGTATTTGGTGTTTTATGTTTTTCTTATCTTTCAATTTTTGATGAAAATATTTTGAAATTTTATGTATTTTTGTCTTGCCGTGAAATGAGAACAGAATTAATTGAATGAGATATATATCTCTAATGAAATTTGAGGAAATAAGTTTAAATTAAATGCGGAAAAAATGCATATAATTTAATATTCGTACAAGGAAGTCATATGGTGTATACATCAGATTTTTTATGTACTTTAGTTAATTAGTTAGCTATTTAACAAGGAAGGAACAGAAAAACAAATTGACAGGCTATACAATTTCCTGCTCTACATTAAAAGATATATTTTAAATTACCATATTAAATTACATTTTTGAGCCCTATGGGGAAGGAAGCTGACCGCCCATATTAAGAGGCAGCTTCTCACCATCCAAAGAATGCAACTATTGGTAATAGGCAAACGTTACAGAACATCTCCAACTGCGACACTGCAAGAGTGCTGGCGGGTATCCCTTCACTAGAGCTTCTAGAGAGGATTAGGATTATTCAATTATGGCAAAGCAGACGAGGGCTAAAAGAAGGGATGCCTTCGTGGAGTACTTTCTAAGACAAACTGGCTCGTATACACGTTACACATGGGGGAAAAACCGCGAAAACGCCCATGCAGTCAGTCTGTTCGCGGGATTCGAACCTCGGACTGAACTACCAGTGTTCAGCGTCTTTACCGCTCGGCCGCTGGTGGGCTCTAGTGGAGAGAGAATCATTATTAGTAAGGATATTGCATTTGGAAAATAACGTCTCTCTGTGGCAAAAGACATTCTATCACACAGACTATGAGAAGCGCAAACAGATTATGTTTGGACACCCCGCAGATACAGACTTGCCGCGCACAGTATACCTTCAACACACCCCGCCAAATGAGAAAGCATTAGCTATATATACAGGTGGCTCAAAAAGGATGAAGAGCACAGGCTGCGCCGACTGTGTACACCAAGAAGGAGAAGTGGTTAAAACTTGTGACTTAAGACAAAAATACTGTCTTTCAGGCGGAGCTTCTTGCATTAAAAGCAGCCATCAGTTTCGCAAATATAAATTAGGAACAAAGATTAATATATATAGCAAGGTTTCTCTACCTCAAGTTTGGAGTCCATCCGAGGGCATAAGACAAGGAGTCCTTTGAATCAAAATCGTAAAAACAACTTGTATTTAGCGTAGGTATAATGAAACACTCAATCGATTTCGAGAGCAGCTAAAGGTCCCGCCTCATCAGGAGAAAGAAATACTTAGAAAGAAGAAAATAAAGGAGTCACAGAAACACTTGGTCCTTATCAGCACTGCACGTGGTTATAACTAGATTTTTAATCAGAGTTGCACTGGCCGCCTACTTTTACTGAGCCAGGCTATCTGATCAAGCATAAAGGACAAGAAAAAATTAGCGAAGTTAAAATAAGGAGCGAGGGGCAAATGCCTTACGCTCAAAATCTGAACTTCAAATAATGGAAAGCAACCACTGCCCCTCGCTCCCTATTTTAACTTCGCTAATTTTTTCTTGTCCTTTATGCTTGATCAGATAGCCTGGCTCAGTAAAAGTAGGCGGCCAGTGCAACTCTGATTAAAAATCTAGTTATAACCACGTGCAGTGCTGATAAGGACCAAGTGTTTCTGTGACTCCTTTATTTTTTTCTTTCTAAGTATTTCTTTCTCCTGATGAGGCGGGACCTTTAGCTGCCTTCGAAATCGATTGAGTGCTTCATTATACCTACGCTAAATACAAGGTTGTTTTTACGATTTTGATTGTCACATTAGCGTGTTTCTCTTCTAGTCTAAGGAGTCCTTTGGTTCAAGATATACAGAAAATTCTTCTAAGGATTCCACCAGAGGACAGACCTAACCTGATCTGGGTTCCAGCTCATGTGGGTATTACTAGCAACGAAGCGGCGGACTTGTTTGCAAATCCTGCAGCCAATGACTCCAGTAGACTGGAAAACGCAACAAGTGCGCCGCAATCTTATTTGAAAAAAAAAAAAAAAAAAAAAATCACTCTCAATAGCCTTTTATAAGAATGGCAGAAAAGATGGGAAAAGGAAAGCACAGGGAGGAGAACCTACAAGTTCTTTCCGAAAGCTACATGCTCAACTAAGCGATGCGCAAACTGAATTCTACATTGGCCATAGTCCCTTCCCACATTATCTTAAGAGATTCAGCAAACGAGTCTCAGAATTGTGTGAATGTGGTGCAGTAGGTGATGCAGATCACTACCTTTTCAACTGCCCATACATCGATAAATTGCATTTAAATGTACCAAGCAGTGAATACTGGCCGCAATGAGCGGAGAATACCTGCGGCAACAAGCATGCGAAAACTAAGATAGAGGTGGTGGCGATTAAGCTATCTCAGCAAGGTACTAAGAAATTCCTCCCCCCCGTCCCTTTAGAATTGTAATGGGAAGAAGCTTATAAAAGTGGAGTACATTGAGCTGACAACTCGCAGATACCGGAGCAGCAGACTAGTGTAGTTGTCTCTTGCAGTAATATACAAGTAACTGAACAGTAACAAAGATACTCACCTGATAGGTACTACAACTTTAATAGCAGTTGCAACTTTTCCGAGTAATTCAGCTAAGGTACCAAAAAACTGAGTCACGTAGCTCCCTACCCAGTTTAAGCCAGATAGTACTACAAAAACTGCAAGCCAACATTAGAAAAATAGCTCAACCTGTAAGAGGACCGTAAGAGCAAACACGTTTGTAATCTAAGCTTATTACTATCCATTTTGTATGTACTTGTTAAAACTAGTGTTGTAAAGCAGTTAAAATGACAGAAAATCCAGTCAATGTGTAACTGAATTACGTTTACTTTGATTATCTCAATAAAAGTATTATAAATATGAATTCAGATAATGTTTAAATGTGCACATAACCAGGGCTTAATTTCTAAAATTAGAAGTGCCGGAGCCCTATGGAAGACCGTCAGCAAAGAGGAACAAGAGTAAATAAATAAATAAAATGACTATTAAACTCACTAATAATTTTAAAATTAAATAGTTAATTATTATCAAATTAATTAATAGCTATTTAATTTTTATTTAATCGATAATTATTAGATAATTAATTAATTATTATTTATTGAAATAATTAAAGATTAAAGTAATTAAATAAATAAAATAAAATTAAATGTAAAGAGATAAATTAAAATTTAATAAGCGATTTTTAGTATAATTTTATTGCTAAAAATAAAATTTTCGAGATAAAATTTCTACTGAAATTGTTTTTCAATTACATAAAAGTAGCAGCCTTCTTATTTAGGGCTCCGGCTAGAATTATCATTTATTACAAAAACTAAGAAACACCGGCCCCATAAGCTCGGATCGTAGGGGGTGGGGAAGTTCTTTTTATCATCACAAAAATTAAGTATACTTATAGTTGATGATAATTCAGATAATGCTAAAAACAGGGCGAAAGAGAATGAGGGCGTGAGAGTATGAGGGAATTCTTGATAAGAGAATTGAGGGAAATCTTGATAAGGGATTGATTGAGGGAAATCTTGATAAATTGAGGGAAATCTTGATAAGAGATAACGTTCAATTTAAGACCGCGGATCTCTGCTGATATAGCCATCAAGCGGATGTGTGTCAGGGGTAAAGTGACTCCTGAATCTGACTCCTAAGGATGAATGTTAAAGTTGCTGATTACACTTTTCGCCCCCCCCCGTATTTGGTTACATTAGTGGATACTGTGGGAAGACGATGCTTGAGCATAGGAGCATGCATTATAGAACGTGCTTGAGTAGTTTATCTCTGTATTTCACTCTTATTGTACTCGCTGTCACTTAACGCACATTTAAGAACACAAATTTTCCTTCCTGCGAGAATAACTAACTGGAAGCATCGATAACAATACACCAGATAGGATGGCACGGCGAGAAATTTACGTGTTCCTAAACAAACTCCCCAAGTTTATTGCCCTTCTTAAAGGGAAAGGTTTCCGCATATAAGCGAGGGGACTTTAATTGACCGTCTCATGTTTATGAGTTTGTATTTCTAGCGTAATAGAGTTTTGCAAGGTCTGCTTATTGCTAAACTAAAAAGTTAGGAATTCTAATTTTTTTTCCTTGAAATTGAAACTCAGTTTTATAAAAAAAAAAAGTACCGGAGCTCATTTTATTTAGGGCTTCGGTGCGCTCCAGCTGAAATAGTAATTTATCTTAAAAATTTAGAAGTACCGGAGCTGGGCTCCGGCGCAATTTAAGCACTGCACATAACTGTCATGGTTATATCTAACTATGACATGCAACTTGTACAAGATAATGTCTGTAATTAACATATCTATGCTTATACACAGGCCTTGTATAACCATGTAATATTTACATTTTTAATACGGAAGAAATAATCCCTTCCGTCGGGATGACTGTTAACCCTATAAGACTTTTACAACAAAGTCAGGTCAGCCTCCACGAAAAGGATTTAAAGTACCATGGTGCTAGATAAGGCTAAATTCTATTTTGAAATGAAGAGAGTGTGCCAGAGTGACATTACCTTTGAGAGTATCTTCACGATAGTTTAAAAAAATGTTAATAATTGGATGCAGCGGTAGTTTTTTCTTTCTGAATGTTAATTGGTTATTATTAATGAGCTTGTATTTCGTTTTCCAAATGATTATTTAAAGTTTAATAGATTTCCATACAGGGTAGTTTGCTAAAAGATTGATAGTCTGTAGAAAATTCTGAATTCTTTTCGGATTAAGAAAATCAGCAGTTAGAGATCGTTTCTTTTAAGCAGGAAAAGGATTTATATACAATGTTGGTATTAAAAAGGCCATCTAGAGGAAACCACACCATGTTCATGACATATGTTAAAAAACAAATCCGATTACTAATTACTTTCGTATCCTTTGTAAGACAAACATTTTGAGACATACTTTATTGGGAAGCAACGTGCCACTTAATTAGACTTTTTGTTATTTCACCGCAATCGAATTTTGAACGAGTCATCTCTACATTATAGTAAAATTTGTTGTTGCAATTCGAAACCGTAGACACTTTTTGAAGTATGAATGAATGTCTTTCGCCATTATGCATTAAATCAAACTTAATGTTATAAATGTTTAAGAAAATGTAAGGGTATTTTTTTGGGGGGGGCCTTCGTTTATACGAACGTTTTATACGAACAAACATGAAATTTTTTAAAAAATTAAATGAAATAAAATTATATTTTGGGCAAATAAATTGCATCAATAAGCTAACGACAATTTTAATCATGTGAGGCTTTCTAAAAACATATCCCATTAAAATATACGAAATTGTTAGATTAAAATATTATACTGCTCAATATCTTATAATTATCAAGGCTAAGATTCTGTTTCTCCTATTTTAAAACATTTAACAAAATCAGGACAGAGGAGAAACCTTGTGGTTGAATTCATTTCTTTTTCTCGTCGTTTTAGAGCACTTTCAAATTTAAAAATAGCGCTTTAGTGCCTCCATCTAAGTAATAAATAAATAAAACCGGGTTTTGCAATGTGGCAACGGCGAAAAATCGCAAGAATTTCTCCAGAATTCAAATATGCACATTTGCAACGGTCTCCAAGTTCAGGAACTCCTCCAGAATTTAATTACGCAATGTGACAACGGCGAAACATCTCAAGAACTTCTCCAGAATTCAAATACGCTCTATGGCAACGGTGTCCTAGTTTAGGAACTTATTCAGAATTCAGTTAAGCAATGTGGCAACGGCGAAACATCTCTACAGTAGAAGTGAAGAAACTGATAGTTTCCTTCACGCGTGTGTCGGATTTGCTTATGGGTGTTCCACACAATTTCCGTAAATACTAGGGGTCCCCACACCAAAAAGTTTAAGAAACCCTGGCATTGATAATTCATTGTTGGTATTTCATGAGATAATCCCGATGTAGGAATTTTCTTGAGGCGAGGAAAATAGGCAGATGTGCGATCGGTTTGGAATACGAAAGGGAACAGCAAGCGGCTATTATAATCTGAACTAATAGATTAGGGTATCGTAAATATGTATTATGTAACAGAAGGTCTGAAAACGGAAGTAATCTAAAGTAGCTCTACGCAGCATTTCTTCACGAAAGTCAGAAAATGCAGAGAAGATAGCAGCAGCAGACAGCGTTCCGCTCAGCCCGCATACTAGGAGTATTTCACTCAAATTAACTGTATTGAAAAGCATACTTAGGACTTTACTACTTTTGACGTTTGCGTGGTAGGATTCAAATGACTATTTTCTCTCTCCTGATTGGACTTCAGCTCATCACACTCTCACCGCCAGTGAGTCTGCAGAGACAAGTCTCATTTTATTAATCTCAAGTGTTCACATCTTTATGGTGAAACAGTTAGGAAGAACCGCTATGTGTGAGGCCCCTAGTGGGATTCCATGATAAATTCCTGCTGAACATCAGAATACGCAACTAAAGTATCAAAGCATCAGAAAAAAGCTCTGCTTTAAACGAGATAGATCCAGAAAGTAAATTGCCTTTGATGAAGAGCTCATTATGAGTAGAGGCGATAATTCTGAGAAAAATTGTCCGCGTTTCTTTTCTCAGAACAACCCCTCAGGGAGGTGTTTACAGACTTGGAAAATAAATGATTTCACTCGTATATTTATTTTTAAAAAGGGAAGGTGTCTCTTTAGAGACAAAGAATTCTTTAGTCTTTGTGTTCTTAAACATAAATCTGTAAATCTTAAAGATGTTCTAATTTCGTAAATGTTGCAGGAAATGTATGGAACTTTTTATTTATTTAATTAAAATAAACTGGATATTTTACTTGACGAAAACTGTATAAAATGTTCTTTTCTGCTACTTACACAATCGTGTCAATCATTGGGCAGAAGTTGTTTCTACAAAACTTTCTACATTATCACACATTTTATAACTAGATATATACATTGAAAGTCAGTATTTGAATTCTCTGCAGAAACCTTTTCGAAGCACTTTTTGTTATGCAGTAAAAAATTATAATAAATTTTCCATTTTCCTTATCATGTGACGAAATTCGAATATTTCAAACTCAACTTGCATTCAAAGTCTCAACTTCCACAAGGGAAATATTTCAAAAAAACGTTTTGGAAAAATTAGCTTTGTACGAGAACAAACATCGAAGCATTCGAATCTTTCTGTTCCCGGTAATCGAATCTAGGATGCAATTTAGAACTTTCGGTAACTTTTCTTATTCAGCCTTCAACTTATGGTTGAACGGGCTAACAGCTTGGAAGGTTTCGCCTTCTTTTCATGTATAACGCGGAAGCGAGTCCTTTTCCTTTAGAAATTCTCTTACGAAAGCATTCCTTAGGCAAATAGGTTTCCTGTGTGTAACCTAAATAAGCCAATGATACTCAGCCATCTTTTACTACTCAACCCATATATACTAGTGATCTTTAATATGCATTGAACCAGAAATGCATAAAAGGTTAGTTTATTTGAATATGCAAACACGAAAGCTCTGCAAGAGAGCTATATGCCCTCATGCAGGACTGTTTAAAGAAAACTGTCTCGAATTCAAGTTACACATAAAGAGACCAGGAAAATCAATCACGGTACTCAATGGTCTTAACAATTCGAAATGCATGGTATTTAATTTCACTCAAGCTTGTCACCGGTATGACATCAAATGAAGGACGGCAGAACGGAAGATGTCGAGAGAGGAAACAAGTGATTTTGCAAAAATGAAACTAACAATATATACATTTTAAATAAAGCAGGATTTATTATTACATTTTGATGGTGGCTTTTATCATTACGTTTATTAATCGCATTAGTCAACTGCAGAAAATTACCATGTAAGGTTTATCTTACGTTTTTAACAGTTAATTTTTAGTTAAAGCCACTTTTTTGTCGCTTCTAATTTCAGCTTACAAATTTCCTGCCAGAACGTGTCTTCAGAATCGCGGTTAAATGAAAATGAAGGAGGAGAAAGTATTTAAAAGCTGAAGTTCTACTGACTTCGTTAAGAGAGCCAGAGATTCTGAGCAGTGGGCGTTCGCCTTTTAGGCTATACTCTCTCTAAGATATTTGTACGCTCGGCCGTACTTCAGGCCCTTGATAGCTTCGCCGTTTAGTTAGCGTTGAGGGGCCAACTCCTGTAGAATTTTGATGGATTCGGCTATATCTCTTTAGTTACGTTTTATTTCTTAGCATTCAAGCCCAAGTAGAGGTCTTTCTGTACGTCCTAAGAGAGGATCCTCTGTTAACTTTATTTTGAACAATAAAGGGTAATAAAATCATCCTACGTTTACGTCTCTATCTTTCTGAAATACGCGATTATTCGCTTACCAGTTCTCAAGGTTCCGCACATTTAGCTGTAAATTCTAGTTTGGAATATTACAACCAAAAATTCAGAGCTGATTGAAAGACGAAAATTATAAACCTAGAAGAATTAAATGGGTATGCAAGGGAAAGTTTCAACTAATGTACCACTTATAAACAAAATCTCACGTGTACGCCACATGACTTATTTGTACGGAATATTAAATTATACGCATTTTTCCTACATTTCATTTAAACTTATTTCTTCGAAATTCATTAGAGCTATATTTCTCATTCAATCAATTCAGTTCTCACTTCGCGACGAGGGAAAAATGCATAAAATCTGAAAATAATTTCATTAAAAATCGAAAAATGTAGAAAAACATAAAACACCAAATATAGTTAAAACAATTAAAAAAATTTCTTTTTTTTGCAATTAAAATTACAGTTTCTACGCAAAAACAAGCAATTCGGCCATCAGGCAAGAAGGAAGATGTTTCGGTACACAAAACTAAAAGTTTCTTTTAGGTCCCATTAGGCAAAAAGACACTGAAGGTGCAGAAAGAGATAATTCACTTGTAGAGACATTAGGTTAATTTGGAAGCCGGAGAGAGGAAAAATTAGCAACGCCTTCGCCGGGAATCGAACAACGGACCTCTGAAATACCGGCTAAGTGTGCTGAACACAACATCACGAAGGCACGCTACATCATCACGAAAGAAGTTGGGAGAAATATCTTAAGCACTATTCTGCTCAAATGTAAACAAGTTTCTAAGGTAAACAGGAATAGCTGCTATAGTAAGAAAACTTAGGCTTAGCTGCACTAAATAACTTTTAAATTGTTTATAATTCTACAATTATTGCATGCAGATTAACCAAAGACATAAAATCCTTAACCGGAAGATACAAATTACATAGTTCAATCATTTTTAAAGCAAAAAATGCACAATTTACCAACATATAAAAGTAAAAAAAAAACTGAGCTCACTGAGCCAAGTAACAGATTGGGTATGCATAAGTACTTTTGCTGCTGCCGACTGCAACCAAAAAGAGAGGTGCACAGCTACATTTTATAGCACTCCTATATACAACATTTAAACGTTCTGATGCTACTCGTCTTTAAGTTATCTGAAATACATACATACGTACATACGTACGTACAAAACGTCACGAAAAAAATCTCTTCTGAATGCATTTTAAATCAGTTTTATAATTCGTTTGGGGAAAAACAGTCATTTATTCTGTCGTTACGTACAGATGTCAGGTAAAATCACCGCTAAATTGCATTCGATAGTTGTCAAAATGGATATTTTCGTTGAAATACGGTACCCAGAATTTTTCGTGATTACCATACTTTCTTTACTTCGTACAAGGAAATAAAATTATATAGTCAAAAATTTTGTTCATAAAATTTCTGATATACATATATGTCTCAAAGTTAGACAATATATTTTTTAAACTAAAGAAGAACACATGTTTATTTTTATCTTTTTGCACGTTTTTGAATAACGCTGGGGAGTAGCAGTTTCGTTCTTTAGATTGACACTTGTTTTTGACTAACTTGTGGCCTCTGAATCCAAAAATAACCTGTTTTTTGTCGTTAACCTCAGCTTTTAAGCTACAGGATACCCTCTCTTTGTCTCAGAAGTCATAAAAATATGCATATTAAGGGGAAATAAGGGAAAAATTACCAAATATACTGTGTCTAAAGAGTAATTTTATTCATACAAAGCCTATATATAGTTATTGCAAGTTCAGTTTTGTTCATACTCTTCAGATTAGTTGAATGTTCTTTTTCCTAAATGGTAAACACACATATTAAGATAAAAATTTTCGTTCGTGGCTTTCTCTGGATTGTTTAATCTGTGATCGCTTGATGCTATAACAGTAGACAGACATCTCATGCACATCCCATCTACGAGTACCTTGTTACCGTGTCTCCATGACCTTCAAAATTTTGTAGAATCTCTCATCCTGCTCATTACTGACTACATCAAGAATTTTCGGGAAGTTGTTAAGATGGTTATGTAAAAAGTGCAAATTGATGTTCATGTCGTAATCAAGCATTCTGAAGCTCTCCAAAAGTTGACGTATTTCCAAAATTAAAAATGTTGCTCCAAAATCGCTGTATTTCCGAGAGGGCCTTTGACAATGTTTTCGAATGGCAGTTAAGTATTCTTTTGAAGTTATCTCATTGTTCCTGTGAAATGTTCATCTTTCAGGAGCAGCTGAATCTGTAGGCGATCGAACTTACCGGCCTTTATTTTTTCAAATGACAGGCCAGGAAATACCGAAATGAGGTACTTGAATCAGTCTCCTTCATTTGGCAAAGCTTTAACAAATTACTTCATGAGACCTTAGTTTTATATACAGAAGTGGATATATAATATACTTTCTGTCGACACGTGGCTGATATAGAATGTTTGGATCACCAGGTTTCAGGTCAGATCTTAGGGGCAGATTCGATTGCACCTAATGCTTCTCACGAGCTCTGCTGCCCCACATACACCCAAAACAAGAAAACAAGGATATTTGGTGTATCCGCGTTGCTAGTCAAGGAGGAAGCAGACCATTTGAAGGTCAATACAAATGATCCATTTGTGCATGCAATATTGCAACAAATGAATGACTTTATGTATGTCTTCATATTATTGACACAAACAAATTTAATGGCATATCGGGAATGTATCAAACAAATTTTCGTTGTACAGAAGGGCACACTTCAAGCTTCGCTTTGAGCTATGATGAACAATTGCCATCTAGTTGCTTTATACGCTCAAATTCCAAACTCTTCCATGGCAATATACAAATCCATCATCACTTCGAAAGTATTGCAGAAACGCACTTTCTCTTGATCGAAAGCAGGTCACCTTATAAGGTATTTCTCATGTCTTCTTAGCATGTCTTCGGGATGTAATGGTTGCGTATTCGAGAAGTCTGAGATTCGAGTTCCGGCGAGGGCATTGCACATTTTTCATGTTTTCTGCTTCCAAAATAACCTAATGTCTCTACAACCTTAGTTCATTTTTTAAGCAAGTTTTTCTTATGCAGTCTTGATGCTAACAGCTCTGAGACTTTTTGGATAGCCCCCCAAATCTCGTTTCAGATCATTCAACTCATGCTGGTGAAATCCCTTAGAAACGGAATCATCTTAAGTTTCAAAATCTTCTTCGCTGGGTCAATTCCATATTCACCAGAATCGTATTCCTATATTTCCAAACAGGGTAATTCTTTGCAAACTTACACTGAGAATTCAGCTGAGCGAGTGTAGCTGATGGTAAACTAAGATACTCTGTTTTACAGTTTTACTTGTTATAACCTTTATTTTCTCTATACAAAAGTAACAATCATTTGAGTGGTATTTTGGGTTCCCGCCAAATCAGAGGTATACCAAATGGAATTTTAGTACGTGTTCCTTTTAATCCACAACAGTAAACTCTCGACACACTACTTACGCATGTGTGAGGGGACTTTGATCTATCTTGATCATCAATTTTCACTTTAAAATAGGCAAAATAGGCTTGCCTGACAAATATGCTGCTGTTTGTCTTTTGCCTGGAAATGGTAAAACTAGCACATGTATAAAAATAGCCGGTGCTTTTTAAGCACTTACGACGCGGACTAGCAGATGCAGACATAAGGAAAGGTTTTAGTTCAGATATATATATATACACTGCTAACATTGTATGCAAACAAGTATGCAAAGAACATTGTATGAATTCTTATATTTATATATGGGAAAGTTTTATGCTCGCTATGAAAAAATAAAAATATAAGAAGTTTGACTATCGTATCCCAAAAATTGACCAGGATATTTAATTTCAGTTTACAATTTTTAACGTCATTTTCAACTAGAATAATTCGCGAAAAGAAGTTTAAATGGAGTTCAGCAAAAAATGTGTATGATTTAATAAACCTCGGTTCATATCATATGGTGTTCATATGAAAAAATGCATTGTATGGTGGTCACATCAGCGTTGTTTTTTTTGGGGAGGGAGGGAGGGCGAAGGGGCCCATGAGTTGTACTTATGCCGCCGGTTTTCTCCTTGTTTTTTTTTTTTTTTTTTTTTTTTTTTTTTTATTCGCTACTTTTCTGCAAGCGATAATTTCGGCAGGCTCCTGTTATCTACTGTCCTATGGTGATTTAACAATATAATACGATATGAAGATCATTGACGGAAAAAAATCTCAGGTTTCGTCTAAAGTTTAAATATCTTTAAATCGAATTTATCATCTGCTTTTGAATTCGAACCATAAAGGAGAATTTCTAAAGTCTTACAATTTAGACGCGCCTTCCTCTGTATTAAAGATTACAGTGGCTCTCTGCACACGTTTTAGACTATTGTCATTGTATTTAGAGAAAAAGAAATACGTTACTTAAAATTCTGTACTTTAAATGTTCTACTTGATAACTCTTCACCATCTTTCTATACCGTTATAAGGTATTTCTCCCGCCATCTTAGCATGCCTTGGTAACGTAGTAGTCAGCACGCTGGTCGTGTATTCTAGAGGTCTGTGGTTCGATTCCCGGCGAGGGCGTTGCTCATTTTTCATCTTTCCTGCTTCCAATTAACTTAATGTCTCTACAGTGGTGCCCGAACTAAAAAGAGTGGTGGATGATGATTCTCCACACCCAGGGTTTGGCGATTGGGTCCTCCAGTCGCCTTTTAAAAGGGGGAGTCTAAAAGGTATTTCTCCCGCCATCTCAGCATGCCTTGGTAGTGTAGTAGTCAGTACGCTGGGCGTGTATTCCAGAGGCCCGTGGTTCGATTCCCGGCGAGGGCGTTGCTCATTTTACATCTCTCCTGCTTCCACTAATCTAATGTCTCTACACTGTAATTTCCAAGACAATAAAGCATTTTGCAGTATCACAAGATATATTTTATCCCATTCCTCTCGAACACCTTTCCAAAGTCCAAGGCGAGTTGTAGGTCGATGCTTGGACAACCCGCTATTTAAAAGTCCAAAAGAGCAAAAATCTGTGGTTGATACATAAGGAGATTAGTGAAGGGCGTGGCTTTTATGCTCGTTTCTTGTTTGGTTTTTTCCAAGAATTTAAGAGTGGATTTTGACGTGCGGCTGTTTGATAGAGTTTTACTGATTGGCGGCACTGTGGGTAAAAAGAAGGTATTTCATATTTAAAAATTGGATATGAAATATGTTCTTGATAACATGTGGAGTTGGTCTTAAGTTGAGAATAGAGCACCAGGAAAGCTTTCTTTACATTCTTTCGCGAATTTTTGCTTATTCTTATTTGCTTTCCGCGAGTGACTATGTTTTGCATTTCTAAGAAATAAAATATAAGCATTAAATATACCTAAAGCAGTTTCGGACTATTTTTCAGTGTTAATAAGTGAACGACATTACACCGTCATTGTTTTTAACATTATTCAGCTGTTTTGCTCAAAAACAACACATTTGAGAATTTTTGCAACGTAAGTAGGTTAAGATGATTTAAGCATTTTTTATATTTCTTGACGTTAAACAAGATGTAGGTGCTCAAAACGCAGATTTTTTTTATTCTCCTTCCTGTCTCGTAGAATTATGCTCTGAAATCCTGCACAAGAACTTGAGTACCCTTTACATGATAAATAGACACAGATGTGTTTCTCTGATCACCTGAAATATATGTAAGTATCATATATTTTATAATTAATTTTATAATCAGAGCTCTAATTATTATTCCACTCTTGATATCTGCAATTCCAGTTATTTGAAACATTTGTTTCTTTCTGAGGAAAATAAAGTAAAATTTACTAACTTGACTTCTTCGCTAGTGTGGATGATATCTTCATTAAAATCATGTTTATAACTAGTAATAAAGCGAAAGATTTTATAATATATATTGCCATGTTCTTAATTTTACATTTTTATGTCATTAACCCGTGGGAAGGCGCGTGGGGTGTATCATACCCCAACCCCACATAAAAGTGGAATATTCCTAAACTTGTGAAACTGAAATTCTGTGATGCTTTCAGTAGCTGAGTTTCTAGTTGAGGTTGACTTTAAGAACAGCTTTTTCTTTGCCTGTGTGTTTCAGAAAAAGATTTATCGGTATTTTGTTGGAACTGAGGTATGACACACCCCACGCACCTGTCCGTGTAAGTGTTTTTCTGACTGAATATGTAGTTCAGAAATTTATTTCTAGAGTGTAACAGTAAATATTTCTAGTCGCAAGTGATTTTAAAGCACTTGACATTAAATTCTTGAAAATTTCTAACTGCATTATGGTAAAAAGAATGAGTCCCTATATACTGGAGATGCAACGCATGTGAGATTTATTAGAAATATTTGAAAGCGATGAAAATTGCATTTCGGAAACTGAATATGAAACTAAGAATATTTTCTACAATGTAAAAAAATTTTTTCCAAAAAGATAAAACATTAATTCCTGATGTTCCTAAAAAGGGAAAACTGTTCTTATGCTTTCAACATTATATAAAGATCATACTATAGATGATACTATTAGAGAAAATAAAACGTCAGGAATTATATGTTTTAATAATACGACTAAAGGAGCAGTGGATATGGGGGATGAAATGTCAGCCAATTATTCAATTGCCTGAATAACAAGGAGGTAGCCAATGGTAATTTTCTTTCCTGCACTGTGAATGTTGCTGTAATAAATGCTTGAATTATATTACATTCAACTGCTAATCCACCAACCAGAAACAGAAGTCTGTTTTTGAAGGACTTAGCATTACAATTAATGAAAAAAAGTATTGAACAAAGATCAGAGATTAACACTTTTCCAAGAAATTGACGTATTGCATGCAAAACAAAAGCAGAAGTTTCGACGAAGAATTAAAACGAATACATGAAATTCGAAACAACTAAGTATGAAAGATGTGATAAATTTTTTGCCCTCGCGCCAAGGACAGAAGAAAGTAAATGCAATGTTTAAAATGTGAAAATATTCTGTGTCAAGAACACATGAATGTATTTCGTTCAAAGTGTGAAGAAATAAAATAAGCATGGTGTATTAGAGATGTTATGAAACTTAGAGGCATGATGTTTATTTTTTTATTATTTTCATTTATCTTAATTTTAACCCTAAGAATATTTCGGAAATTAATTTTTTTGAAACCCAATTATTATTCACTTATTTATAATACACGAGAACAAAAAAAAGTTTTAAAACTTGTAAGGATTATGTTAATTTTATTAACAGTTAAATTTTAAGTTAAAGTTCCTTTCCTGTCAAATTCTTAACTTCAACTTACTACTTCCGGCCAGAACGTAGTTTTGAAATTTGCTGAATATTTAATGAAAAGGAGCGGTTTTAAACCACGAAGTTACTTACCGAGACAGAGAGAGAAACAGAGTTTCTGAACTACGCGCGTCTGCCTTTTTGGCCACTCTCTCTCTCAAAGCTGTTATACGCTCGGCCGTACTTAGGCCCTTGCTAAGCTTCGTAGTAAAATAGGTTAAGGGGCCAACTCTCATTGTACCTTGATATCTTTGGCTATACTTAGTTAGTTAATCTTAGTTTTAGTTTAATTCTTAGTCTTTTAAGTTCAAGTCCAAAGTGCGGACTTTATTTGTTCACTCCCAGGCGGAGTTTTGTGAAATCTTATAGAAATAATAAAGGGTTATTTACCCTTCTCTCTTGTTGTTTCCTGTCTTCGAACTCTAGCGATTATTCGCTTATCAGTTCCTAGGTTCCTCACTTCCAGCATTAACTTAGAATTTCAAGTGAGGGACCTTACAAACTAAATAATACTGTTTTTATTGTATTTTAAATATTGGGGTATGTGATAACCCACGCGCCCACTCTAGTAACTTTCCTTGGTGCGACTTTCCGCAGGGTTAAAATCAATTTTTACGTTTAATTCAAGTTGAAAGTTGAAAAGCAATAAGTTTCTCGTTTCATTCCATGAATAGAAATTTTAATGATTAAAGAAAAAAATTAAAAACACAGAAAAATCATAAAAAATAAATTCTGAAAGCTTTCAGATTTTATATTACGCTCAAAGAATTATTTAACGTTTTGTGTGTTACCTTTATTTATTAAATATCATGTTCTTTGCGCTTAAACCATAAAATCCAGCTTAAGAGCAATATCGCAAAATAATTTTTAATTGAGCATATCTTTAGAATTTTCGATACACAGTCTCACGCGCTGGAGATAAAAATGTTTTTTCTGTAAAACGTTGCCATGGCTCGCTTTGAAATCCTTGAGTTTGTTAATCAAAAATTCGTTAAAGTTTTACAAAATATGAAATCGATAATAAAACAAATTCAAATTTCAAATATGGTCTTCCACATGCCCCTATTCGCAGTAGGATGACGTCATTCAAAATTCGATGGCTCTAGGTACCGTTGTTTTATCGCAATGCGAGAAACATGCATTTTATGCAGATTCTTCATTGTTTAATTTATTCAAATATAATGCAGGGCGATAATATTTTGCGGCAACAGTTTGAAAAGTCATTCAGCCTTTTAAAGATTTCAAAGCAAAATGCCAAAACGAAAACAATATTCCCTCAGAGACAAAGCCCCTTTGGACTGAAAACTAAATTAGTTGAAAATAAACTAAATTCTTAACATATGGAAGATTACAGCATTGCAATAGTTTCGCGTATCACAAAACGTAACAAAGAGCTTATTATTTCTTTCCTGTTTACAAAAATTGGACCGTATGTGTGAAATTTTTTTAAATATATAAAAAAAAGAAGAGTTATGAAAATCATAAAATCTTTTAAACACGTCTGTATTTTTAATGCAAGTTCTAGGCCTGGAAGAATGTGAAGGAAAGTTGAATTACTTTTCCTGTATCCTGTATTACTAGATAAGTTATTTTAAGATTTAATTCCTAGGTGAGTTATTTTAACAGTAGTAATCATTAGGTTAGTAACTTCACCAATCAAACTCATTAAGTCTCATAATCGTCGTACAAATTTTCCGACATTTTGTGAATATCACAATATTTCTTAAATATTAAATTCATCACCCTAAAATATCTAAAGTCACAGCACACCAAAAGCGTTTAATAGTCCCTTTAGAGAATTTTCGGTAACTGAATATATTGAACCAGTGTTTCTCAAATTTTCTAGTATCGCTGTCATAGGTTTATATTTCAATTAATTGCGACCTACAGTTTTTGTTGTAATTTCAAGTGGTTCACAGAGTACAGTTTCTCTTAAAAGAGAAACTAGAAGAAAGCTAAAAACAAGAGCTAGAATACAAAGCTTAGGAGAAAGTAATGAATAATGATATATATATATATATAAACAAACGTAAGGAAGGATTATTAAGACTCTACTATTAAGACTATTAAGAACTATCAACTCACTGTTATTCCCCTTTCATTCTTATGATTATATATATACATATATATATATATATGTGTGTGTGTGTGTGTGGTGTGTGTAAGGTATAATAAAATACGACGGCTATGCGTCCAAATAATCGGAAACCTCAAAATTGACTATTCTAAATTTGTGTTCCCCCCCTAAATTCATCTGTTCTCCTAAATTCGAGATCTTTCCAAGTTCATATCGCTGCTTGAAAAAAGGAACTAAAACCTAAAATTAACTAATCATAGTTTAGCAGCGCATATGCATCTATCTGGTATAATAACTGCTTCTCAAGCACCTACATCATTCCTTTTCCTAACTTCTACTATGAAAACATCTCTACGCTACTATGCCCTCCTTTTTTCTTTATCTAAGATGACGTAACGTGTATATAGAAATTATTGTATCTGCTTATGATCAAAACGTATATCGTCTACAAAGAAATGATCTTGATGTGCCTAAAAATAAAGATGGTAATTCGCCGAAATTAGTTTTGTCAACATTTTCTTCTTGCCTTTTCCACTCAGCTATCAGGACTACACAGTAAAATATAACATATATATGTTATGCATTATACACTTAGTTAATGGGGATTTTTTTTTTTTCATTTTTATTAGGAGATTTTGGAATTTTACGGGTTTTGAATTTCATGTCTTTGTGGATTTGGTTCTAGGTATTTTACTATTTTGTCTATATACATATAATTATATGAATTTAACAAACATTCTCTATTCGTAAAAAGTTAATTAAATTTTAATTAATGAAATTCAATGCAAACAAATAAATGATTACTTATTAATGCCAACTAATCTACAATATCATTTAAATTCTGAAAGCATATGTAAATCAAGTGCAAGTATCAAAATTCATGAATAAATATATAACTCAAAAAAATTTTTAATCCTAAAAAATTTATAAAATGCATAAGTGAATAATTGTTGAGCAGGCAGGAGACAAACTTATCAAAGGGGAAGTTGCCTCCAAACCTAACTCTTCAATTATTCAATTCGTGTTTCGTCATCCATGTAGACAAGCGTAAAAGTGAAAACCAAAAGTAAAACCAAATGTTGTGAATTACTCTAAAAAGAAATTTAAACAAGTGGAATTTTGAGAAATTAGCAAGTAAAAGACTAGAATTAAAATAAAAAAAATCTTATGTGTACACCACAGGACTTCCTTGTACGGAATATTAAATTATACGCATTTTTTCTTGAATTGCATTTAAATTGATTGGATTTAATTAAATCTACTTCGTCGACAGCGCATAAATCACAATAGAATAAATGCACTCTTTAAAATTCACTATATTTGTTTACTATAACGACACTCTGAATGCACAAAATTTATATCATTTGAAGAATTATCGTTGCCACATGTTCTATTCAAGTACTATAATAAAGCTAAAACGATGTATGAAAGAAATTAAGCAAAATAAACAGAAAAGAAATCGTTTTTCACAGACGATTTAGTATTTCTCATTCAATTAATTCAGCTCTCACTTCGCGACAAGGCAAAAATGCATAAAAACTCAAAATATCTGCATTAAAAATTACGAAGTAAATCTTAAACACTTATTTTCTCGAAAAAATTCCAGAAAGCATTAAGCATGATTTAATTCGCAATAATAAATGAAGGCGTTATTTTTGTGTTGCGAAGCTTAGTCTACAAATCTACAACAAATCTACAATTCTGCTGTTTCAAATGTAAACAAATATGTCCGCCATGTTATTTAAAACTTAACCGCACTTAAACAGCTTTTAAATTGTTGATAATTGTTCAAATATTGCTTCCAGAATTATGAAAGGCATAAAAACCTTAACCGGAAGATTAAAAACAACATAATTCAATCATTTTTTAAAGCAAAAAATGTACAATTTATAAACATACAAGAGTAAAGTACGTACATACGTTCGTACAGACGCCACGAAAAATTCTCTTCAGAATTAATTTTAAAGCAGTTATATATATATATATATATATATATTTTTTTTGGAGGAAAGGTGTCTTTTATTCTGTCCTTACGCACAGATATCAGGCAAAAACATCGTTAAATTGCATTCGATAGCGATCAAAATGGATATTTTCGTTGAAATATGTTGCCTGAAACTTTTCGCGATTACAATACTTCCTTTTTACTTCGTACAAGGAAGTAAAAAGGTAAATTGAGAGTAGAAAACCAAATTTTTTACTATTTATTTTTATTCTTTTGAAACATATAATTATATGTATATAATTATATGTATATAATTATATACATATAATTATTTAAACCTACAGCGTTTCTCTCCCTTTTTAAATACAGCATCGGCTTCATTTGCTCAAATATTTTCAGATCGTAGATATTTTAAATATATTTCTCCTTAATATACCTTTCTTCAACTAAATTTATTTTACTTCACATTTCGGGAGCGGTCATATCGACTCCTCCTTATACGCCTTGTCGGAAGGGGATGTAATAAAATTGGTGATTTCGGAGAAACAGGAAAAAAGACCTGCGCAAAAGAGTCTCACGATAATAGGAAATCACTACACACCCACCCACACAAAGAGAGAGAGAGAGAATTGAAAGAAATTAAAATATGCGTTTATATGTTTGGAATAACTATAATATAATGTTGAGTGAAAAACGAAAAGGGGCTGAGAACTGGTCAGCCCTTTAGGTAAAGCATACGAGAATCATCTGTCTAAGTTGCATCTCATTTTTCACAGAAATCGCTCCAAATTGTGGAATGCGAAAGTATCTTATATGCCGAAATCTTCTCCAGAAGACCTTTATCTCGACATATGCACCGTGCCTCATGTCAAGACAAAGAGAATTAAGTGAGAAAGATATCTGAATAGTGTTATTAATTGCTGCGATTTCATGACTGTATAACGACTTAAAGGAAAATTTATCTTTAATAAAATTTTAAAAAATTGCAAATTTTGGATAAATTTAAAAATTAGAAACTAGGCGAAATAAAATAGATGCTACAGAGTTTTCTCAAAGCAGGTTAAAAATAAATTCCACACAAAAAATTTTTCAAAAATATTATTTTTTTTCTTTTTCTGTCCTTCTATTATAACACATCCTTAACAGAACATCACATACATGCAAGCATTATTGAAAAAGACGCAGGATAGGATAGCTTGAACTAATAAGAATTCAAGGCAAATGTCCTTTCAGATATTCAGAAAAATTATTGATATTTATTCATATTGTTACGAATTTTGTACTTAGATAGGTAATTTTAGTAGAATTATAAGTAAAATTGTTGTATTTTTCTGTGTAATGTAGCGCGAGACAAATTTTAAGAGAAAGCTATGCAGGAAAAGTAGGAATACAGGGGCATTTAACATTGAGTATCTCGGTACTGGGGTGAGATATTGCCAAGCTGACAACGGTTTAGGCGACTTATTTTATCGCCGAATTTGGCAAAAAATCGCCAAATGTCGCCATGTTTGGCGAACATTTGGCGACATTTGGGTCTAGTCCCTGTATTACCTTGATTCCCCTCGGGTGTTGACCCAGGAGAACTCCTGGGAAGTACTGGCTAGGATTTGTACTTAGACAGTCTTAAACACGAGGGCATAAAATCAGTCTTCACAGAAGGCCTAAGGGTACTCTGGACGTTGTAAGGCCAACACCTCCTAGAGCTGGTGTTGGTAAGGCTCGACAGGGACCGTTCTGGTGCTGCCTTGTCTGCCCCTGCTCTGTGGAGTCGAAACATTGTAGATTGAATTTATGCAGGACGGCACTTAATTCCGATTGGCAATAACCTGAGGCCGGAAGTTGTCCTGTCACCAGAGTTGTATCACCTTAATATGTATTGAAATTGAATAAATGTAATTGACTGCTATGTTAGCTGTAACCGTAATTCCACACTCTTATTTCTTTCTAGTAATTTTGAGGAGCAGAAAATAACCCAACGGCCGGTTGAAAACTACGAGGGGTGATCCAAAAAAAAGTTTACAAGGCAAATGAAAAAGTATTTATTAACAATAGAAACAAGATACAAATGGGAATCAAGAGACACATTTGGCCTTCACTTATCCACATAGTCGCCAAACCTGTTTAGGCATTTGTCTGAACGTTCGACCAACTTGTTTATCCCGTCTTGGTAGCAATCAGAGACCTGCTCATTGAGCCATTTCTCGGCAGCTGTTTTGTTTTCACTGCATCGTCTGAGGTGAACCGTGTTCCGGATAAGTATCACTTCAACGCCGGAAAAATGGAATAGTCACTTGTAGCCAAATCGGGGATGTATGGGGGGTGATTCCAGACCTCCCACTTGAACCTTTGCAGCAATTCCTGAGTCTGGCGAGCTATATGGGGCCTGGCATTGTCATGCAGAAGAATGACGCCTTTGCTCAGTAATCCAGGCCGTTTGCGTCGGATGGCTTTACGCAATTTCGTTAAGGTAGCACAATAACGATCGGCCTTAATGGTATGGCCACGCTCCAAATACTCGATTAGGATAACACCAGTCGTATCCCAGAAAACAGTTGCCATCACTTTACCGGCAGAGGGTGTGACCTTAAACTTCTTCCTCGTCGGTGATCCAGCGTGTTTCCACTCCATCGTGACTCTTTTGGATGTGGGGGTGAAGTGATGAAGCCATGTTTCATCACCGGTAACGATGCGATCAATGACGTGTTGGCCGTCTGAATGGTATCGCTGAAGAAATGTAAGGCTGCACATCATTCGAGTGGCCTTATGTTCCGCGAACAACGCACGTGGAACCCAGCGGGCACAAAATTTGGATCGCAACTAATCGATTACGATACGCTGAACGTTACCATAACTCAGGTCCAACTCTGAGGCAATCTCACGCACGGTTACTCGTCGATCCCTTTGGATGATTTCTTCAACACGAGCCGTGTTGATATCCGTTCTTGAAGAACTTGGACGGCCGCTCGCTTCCATATTGCGGTTTTCCACATGCTCCCTGCCCGCTTGATAAGAACGACACCATTTCGCTACCTGTTGTCTACTCATTGCTTTGTCCCCGTATACCTTAACGATTTGTCTGTGAATTTCGGATGCGGCCACATTCTTGGCCCATAAGAATCGAATTACGGCTCGCACCTCTATGCGAGACCACTTTTCTAGAGGTCGTGCCATTACTGTCGCTCTTAAGTGTCTGCGTACTGACGCTACTTACTCGTAGAACCGCTGTAGGACAACTAGCGCCGTCTGTCAACCACCCTGGGTGGAAATATTCGCTCCACAATTATTACGTTTCAAATGCTTCTGCTTGTAAACTTTTTTTTGGATCAACCTACGTATAAAAGGCCAAAGACAGAGTATTTGAGTTCCCAGTTGCTTAGTTATTGTTGTTGCGAGTTGTAGTTCCGCGTGAACTGAGATAAATCTGAGTTAGCTTTCTCTTTAAATGCGCTTTGCATAACTTCGCGTTTAGTACTAGTTTTAAATGTAACTACTGATTATACTGTGTGTGAGACTGTAAACACTTGTTGTAATATTTCTGTGGAGAATTCCAGATTTCTGGAATATTTCTTTTGATAAAAATGCATTTTTATTAACCTATTATCGGACTTGGGCATTCAATATATTAGGAACTCCTACGCACGCAACAACATATTCAAAATAACTACAAAGTGATGAAATAACTGAGAATAGCTAACTTATTACTGATTTGATGCCACAAAGCCGATGAGGTGCTTTGCCAAGAAAGAGCAGTTTTCTGCTTTTACCATAGTGGATCACCGTGCTAAAATTTAAAAAAAAAGTTTTTTTAATTGAAAATTTTCTTGAAATTTTGATTGAAATATTTCGGTTATCCTGACCTTGTTAAAATGCTGTCGTCTTCAAATATACGTGCTATCAAATATACTCATATATACATATAATTTAAAATACATATTATTAGTAATGTAGATTATAAATGCATATAATTGTAATAAATGCGTATTATTTAGTATAAGTATATATAAGTATATGGAATTATTATAACTGCAAATACTAATGCACAACTCTCTTCTTATCTAAAATTTTCTTTTTCAGGAGACTTTTTAAAAGATAACTTAAAGGTATATTTTATCATGCTTCGCAAAAAGACGTACTACATAGCCAATGTCCGTCAAGTGGCTACCTTGTCAAGAGAAAGTATAACCAGTGACAAGCTATCAACTCGTGATCACAAAGAAAACAAAAATGAAAATGGCTGCAAAATAAATTACAAACCTTTTCTGGGCTTCTTTTATATTTTAATGAGCAGCATTTTCATTACATTGTCGTCCGTCTGTGTTAAAAAAGTCTACTATATAAGTCCAGGAGAGTTATCACTCATTAGAAAAATTGGAGTCTTATTTGGCAACATACCTATTGCTGTATACTACAAAAAGAATGTTTTAGGACCGAAAGGACTTCGCTTATCTTTAACAATTCGAGCAATTTTGGGTGCGACAGCTCTCTATTTGAACCTGATGTCCTCCAGGTATCTTCCACTGGCTGAAGCAGCCATTATACTGTCAACTATGCCAGCTGTAGTGGGAATAACTGCCAGGTTATATCTAAAGGAACCGTGTGGAATAATCCAGACATTTGCTATAGTTTTAACAGTTTGTGGAGTGATTCTCTCCATTCAATTACCTGATCTCATGAAGAAAAGAGATGGTGTGCTATTCGATACAAATTACATAATAGGTTTGGCCTCTGGCGTTGGCGGTGTTATCTGCTTGGCCGCAACCTTTGTACTAGTTCGAAGACTAAGGGAAATTCACTTTTCAGTAGATCTTATTTTCTTTAGTTTCGTGGGGATCTTCGAAATTGCAATAATAACAGGTGCTTTATCATTCTATTCTTTACCCCGCTGTGGTCACGATCCTCTGCTAATTATGATGATTGCGATCTTTGGTTTCCTAGGACAATGTGGACTCATATTAGCAATACAGACTGAAATTGTAAGTATTATAAGCGTAATGAAATCGGCTTTGGATATTGTCATCGGTATTGCATGCGATGTAATATTTTTCAACACCATTCCAAGTCTTTACACTGTGGGAGGTGGACTAATTGTTATTGCTTGCATAATACTTATTAGTACTAGGAAATGGATCCAAGAAATGCCAGAAGATGCAAGACTAAGGAAAAAACTGAAATATTTATTGCTATGACGAATATTATTTATTATTACTGATAGTTACTTAAATGATTATTTCAAAAATATTCATCAAACGTTGCTGTCATAACTATGAGAAAAAGACTATTTATGCGGTGCATTCTGGTTATCTGTAATGGCCAAAACTCTCATTTTGACTTCAGGGAATTATTCAATATTAAAAAATGAAAATCAAAACGATGTGTTTATTTATTTATTGTGGCACTTAAGTTTGACAATACCTTTGGCACCATCAAAATTATAAATCTGCAAAATAATTGTTTCAAAAAAGCATATTATTGAGAAACATTAATTTATTTTATAAAATTGAATTATGAATTTTATTATGGTAAATCCTCATCATATCCAAGATGCTATCCCTCTTTTAGTGAAGTATATTCTGCAATTTAATAATCCTAATCCAGAGCTTAAATTCCGCCGAAGCCCGGCTCCTGTACTTCTTAGTTTTTGCGATACATTCTAATTTTAGCCAAAGAGCACCGGAGCCTTAAATAAGAGAGCTCTGGTACTTTTTTTATGTAACTGAACAAGAAATTTAGCAGAAATTTGATCTCGAAAATTGTATTTTTAAAAACTATATTAAAAACGATTCTAACTTCTCAATACATATCTGCCTTTCCTTGGGAAACAAACCCCTATACGAAGGTCGAGACTTTTAAGGAAAGAAAAGTCTCCACTAGTTTATTCTCCAAAAAGTACAATGAATTTATTTATTACACGGGTTAAATTTATCGTTTCAACGCTAGTGTCTTTCCAGAGAAAAAAGCACCTGCAGACTTTTTAAAACCAAAGAATGGGGATGAAAAGAGTCACTTGTTTTTTTGTTCCTCTCTCAGCTAACCCTCGGATTCGGATAAAATTTGTTCCTATGTCACATTCTGTTTGACAGCTAGAATTTGATTGACAGGAGATCATAGTCAGAAAATGTTAGACTCTTCTCTTTTTGTTTTTATACCAACACATAATAGATTAAAATACTCTCTATGTTCTGTTACTGTTTATGGCATTCTCTCTAATCTCAACAGCGATGCTTTAATCATTTTGACGTTTCTCATTGGTGTGCTGGAAAAAGAATGGTTTCTAATTTCTATTATCCCTTGAAGTATTATATTATATTGAGAGATTAAATTCAACCGGAGACCGGTTGAGCTTGGTTTTTGTGTGAAATTTAAATTCCAGCCTGAAAGCCAAATAAGTCAAGGTCCAGTACTTAATTTTATTATTTAACTATTTACCATTTATTAATAACTTGTTAAATTTTTAATTATTTCTTTATATTTTCATTATATATTTATCCTAATCATTGATTATTTAATTACTTTAATCACGAGTTATTAATTATTTTATAGTCATTTTATTCAGTTATTTATTCTTGTTCCTGTTTCCTGACGGTCTTCCGCAGGGTTTTTAATTTTAGAAATAAAGCCCTGACCTAATCTAAAATTCTGCAAAAGATGGCTTCGAGAAAAGAAAATTTAAATAAGAAACGTTGAAAATATTTTTATAAAAAAATTTCATTTTGACTTTTTCTTAGATTTTCATCATTTTAACGATATATTCCTTTATTTAAAAGTCTCAAATATTGAAAAATAAAAAGAAAGTCGCAAAAATGTGAATACTGATGAAGAAAGCAAACCACCGTGCGCTGAAAAGTATGCGTTTCATACTGTGTATTAAAAAATGTATAACGTACTGTGTACTGAAAAGTTTGTATCCTACTATGTATTGAAAAGTGGGTATCAAAGCTCATAATGAAAAATCTGTTTTTAATATTTCGTCTTATTGTAAATGGGTGTAAGTGACGTGTAAATTTGTAGCAGCTTTTGAACCACAGATTAAAATGGACCAAATTTTTATCTGGAAAGGGAAAAAAAATTACAAATCGAGAACTTAAAATTGCAACCTACCACCTCAAAGAGTTTACAATATGTTTCAAAATGTTTAAAAAGAATTTTTTAATTAAAATGTATAAAAATCATAAGTTTAAAAAGGAAGTTACAATTTTTTCTCGATACGCGAATTTCAGCTTAACATCTGATGAGTTTCAAGCTAAGCACTTATAGTGGGGTTACCAGTTCAAGAACTAGTCTCCTAGTAAAAAAATATTCTCACATTGCTGTAGATTTTAAATAAAATATTATCCCTTCCAAGGCCATTTTCTAAGGCCTTTCCAAAATAAAAAATACTGTCATTACAGGGAAATACGTGTTGCAAGTTTATGTGAACACACTACAGCCGTCTTAAATTATGTATTTTCTTAATTACATATTTTTTCAGCAAGTGTCAAGGGTTTAATTTACGACGAAATAATACAGCAGTTTATTCTTTTCTTAGACT
This sequence comes from Stegodyphus dumicola, assembly GCF_044657685.1. Taxonomy (NCBI): domain Eukaryota; kingdom Metazoa; phylum Arthropoda; class Arachnida; order Araneae; family Eresidae; genus Stegodyphus; species Stegodyphus dumicola. The sequence goes on along the minus strand of NC_140773.1, from coordinate 219,834,112 downwards.
GTGGCATTGCCATTCTAAGCAACTTATTTTAAATATAAAATATTACATTTCATATCTTTAAAATTTGGGAGGCTAATTTTTGAGCTAATAAGCTTACTGTGATTGTTTCATTCAAAACTGTTGAAAGCATTAAACGTATATTTACGTATCAAGAGTAAATTACAGTTTCTTTTAAATTTTATATTTATTATTTTTTAACCCGCGGGAAAGCGCGTCGGGTGTATCATACCCCAACCCTACATACAATTGGAATATTCCTAACTTGTGAAACTGAAATTCTGTGCTGCTTTCAGTAGCTGAGTTTCTAGTTGTGGCTGACTTTCAGAACCACTTTTTCTTTGCCTGTGTGTTTCAGAAAAAGATTTATCGGTATTTTGTTGGAACTGGGGTATGACACAACCCACGCGCCTGTCCGCGTAAGTGTTTTTCTGACTGAATATTTAGTTCAGAAATTTATTTCTACAGTGTAACAGTAAATATTTCTACTCGCAGATAATCAAAGTACTTGACATTAAAGTCTTAAAAATTTCTAACTGCATTATGGCAAAAAGAATGACTCCCTATGAACTGGAGTAGAGATGCAACACCTGTGAGATTTATTAGAAATATTTATTAGAAATATTAGAAATATTTGAAAGCGATGAAGATTGCATTTCGGAAACTGAAGATGAAACTAGGAATATTTTCTACACTGTTTTGGTTTCGAAAAAGATAAAACATTAATTCCTGATGTTCCTAAAAAAGGAAAAACTGTTCTTATGCTTTCAACATTATATAACGATCATACTATAGATGATACTATGGGAGAAAATAAAACGTCAGGAAATATATGTTTTTATAATATGACTAAAGAAGCAGTGGACATGGGGGATGAAATGTCAGAGTAACAAGGAGGTGGCCAATGACAATTTTCTTTCCTGCACTGAATGTTGCTGTAATAAATGCTTGAATAATATTACATTCAACTGCTGATCCACCAACCAGAAAAAGAGGTCTGTTTTTGAAGGACTTAGCATTACAGTTAATGATAAAAATATTGAACAAAGATTAGATATTAATACTTTACCAAGAAACTGACGTACTACATGCAAAACAAAAGCAGAAGTTTCGACGAAGAATCAAAACGAATACATGAAATTCGAAACAACTAAGTATGAAAGATGGGATAAATTTTTTGCCCTCGCGCCAAGGACAGAAGAACATGAATGCAATGTTTAAAATGTGAAAACATTCTGTGCCAAGAACACATGAATGTATTTCGTTCAAAGTGTGAAGAAATAAAATAAGCATGGTGTATTAGAGATGCAATGAAACTTAGAGGCATGATTTTTATTTTTTTATTATTTTCATTTAACTCTAAGTTTATTTTGAAAATTAATTTTTTGAAACCCAATTATTATTCACGTATTTATAATACACGAGAACAAGAAAAACATCTTTAAAACTAAATAAAACTATTTTTATCGTATTTTAAATATTGGGGTATGTGATACCCCACGCGCCTACTCTAGTAACTTTTCTTGGTGCGAATTCCGCCGGGTTAAATGCTTTTGAGCTTCTTGAAACTTTAATTATTACATTTAGGAGATTTTAGAATATAATCTGAAGTTTCCAGATTGCTTCATTTTTGAACGAACGAATTATTTTATTTTTATCCACCGTTTTGTTTAAGCCGAATTTTGGCTAAGTGAAGTCGAGATAGTCGGAATTTTGCTAAACAGCTATTTAAAATTATTTGCAATTACATAAAGAATATAATAGCTATTACTTCGCCTGAAAAACAATTTAAGTGAATAATCACAGGCTAAGTGAGAAAATAATAAGCAAACATAATTTTGGATATTTAATTTAAAAATTTCAATACTCGATATGGAGCAAAATTTAATTATTATTCCATGCCAACCATTATAATTCTATATCTTAAAGTGAAATATCATCACGAAGCAGTGTATGGAGAAATTATATTAAATTCCTGCTTGAAACTTGAAAAATAGTTTAGTTGGAACGTATTTTTGTTTATTCTCATGGACTGATTTTTAATTTCACTGTTATGAACTTTGGGTAAAGAATTTATCATTGTCTGTGCATCTGTTCTAATAGTATCGTAAATTCTAATAGTAATGTGTACTCTAATAATAATGAAAAGCTTTTATGATCAAGGCAAGAATAAGTTGAGTGTTATTGCGTGAATCTTACTGTTTAAGAAAAGGAAACATGTTTTATCACAAAATGTGATACTTTGCAGTTTTTAATTTTAAGAACAATATAATGAACATTGTTTTAGTAATTATTGGTTTCACGAAGTGTCTGAGTGTCCTCTTTTTCGACTTTACTGATATTTTACGGTGTTGCAAGTTATTATTTAAATAAAACCAATTGTTTACTAGTAACCGTATTTTGAGATCTCTTTTTTATTAAAGCAAGAAGATAGTAAAGTAGCAAAATATCTTCACTTTCAAATGATCTTATGTATATATATCCAACACATAAAACATTTTTGTATAAAAATATAATCATTCTAAGCATTTTCCCATATTGTACCACTGAAAATTGATTAGTAAATACACAAAGAAAGAAATTTAGAACTAATTTGTAACAAGACCAAAACTGAAATTCATAAACAATAAATTTCAAAAATTCCTTTAAATGTTGAATAAGAATTCTCTAAATATCAAAAGAAAAAATAAAATAAACTATCACAAGAAAAAACAAAAAGTAAAATAAAAAGAAGAGGAATTAAATTAACTCCGATATAACGTCGTCAGGAGCAGGATGCGCCGGACTCAATTACAATTCCTCTTTCATAAGAAAAACCTTGCTTTTCTGTATCCAGAATTAGCTGATGAACCATTCCAAGTTTCTTAATCTTAACAATTCACCCGAAAACTCAGGTCCTCGTCAAAGCAAGGAAAAATAAAGCAAAAGTACAAACTAAAATTGTAGAGACATTAGGATTTTTTTGGAGGCGGAGTAATGAAAAATTAGCAACCGCCTTCGCCGGGAGTCGAACCGCAGACATCTGGAATACCGGCCCAGCGTGAAAAACCACTACACCACGAAGGCACGCTACGAAAGAGGAGAAATACCTTATAAAATCATAAATTAAGATTTTCTCTGAATTTAAAACGAACCTTTCCAAAAATCTTTTAACACTTTTAGCAATCTATTTAACATTTTTAACTATCTTTTAATATTAATATTTTTCTTTTAACATCTTTTAACATTTTTTTAACATTATTAGAATTCTTATTTTACATTTAAAGAAGTTTTTGAAAAAAAAAAATTAGTTCTAAATTTCTTATATATCTATACTAGTAAGTACCTCGATTGTTTATTGAATTTAATAAGCGAACATGTGAAACTCACTACGGTATAAATTCCATGGGAAAGAAAATGGAAGAATTAAAAACTAGAGAATAATTCCTACTAAAGTTGTATTTATTTTCCTTTGAAGATTTGGCAATAATTTTAAACGAAATTAGGTAATATATTAATAATATTAAATAAAGGTTAAAAGAAATTGCATCAATTGTTTTGTTGTTTTTCTACACCATAACTCAATGCAACAATGAACAGTAAAGTTCACAAAATTATTAATTCATGAAATTAATAAAAAATTCACATTAAAGCAAACTATATTTTGACTAAAAGCTTTGTCAAGCATTAATAATAATGTCTAAATGTGTTAATAAATTTCGCCAAATTTAATATTAATGAACACAGTTCTACATGATGCAATAAAGAAAGGGAAAATTTTGGCCGCTCTTTCAAAATGCCTTATATCGAAGCCTTATGTCGTCGAATAAGGAGTTATACTGTCACCATGAAAAAGTTAAAAAATTGCAAAATACTCTTCAGGTCCTAGGCGTGCAGCCAAACGTATACATAAAAAGAAATAACTGACGAATAATTATGCATTAACCAGTGTGATATTACATTACATATAGGATATGGATAAGATTAAAAAGAAATTATATTGCTGAGATTACTTGGGGTATATCTACTGTTCGGTTTTTTTATTTTCTAAGCCCTTTTTATACAGAAAAAGGTTGGCGAAAAGAAAAGAAATCAATTTCGTTTTGTCCCGAATGAGAGATTTCATCAAAATTGCACACATAACAAGGAGCCTCAACAAAAATTTAATTCAATAGCACCTAGCAATTTCGTGTTTCAAGCAAGGATTTTGTGAAAGCAATTGCAAGAAGTTCAAACCGCAAAAAATAATTATTAGCGATTGCCAACCAACTGATAAAATTTACGCCCATCCTGTAGTTGTTCTAGTAAACATGTCTCAAATCATCTCGATGAAATCGCTATTAATTTTTGTGCTGTGTGTAATAAAGGAGAGAAGAAATTGCTCTACTCCATTTTCTCTGTGTCAAACACGTAACAGATAAATTTCTAAACGCTTTCGAGCATGTAGCAATAAATCTCAGGCTTTACGTGGTAAGACTCAACTGGAATATACCTAATCTAGTTCCGTGCAGTAACAGAATAAACTGCTTTGCACTGCGCAGTTACGCAGGGACTGAAATTCACAATGCAATAAATAATGATCTGTAAACATACCAGAGAATCTTCTTGCTAAGAAACTGAGAGTACAAAACTACTACTAAAAGTGCTTTAGAAATATTATCAAGTCTATAATTTTTAGACTTATCTGTAAATGCGAAGTAATCATTATACAGATAACCAGATTCCAGCATACTACTTCGTTGCACCATCACATCTACATGTAAACAGCGATTATGAACACTCTGACGTTGCATTATGATGTAATTTTGAACGGTTTCGATAATAACTGCAGTTTGAACAGCAAGGCTCTTATGTGGACTCTTCCAGTCATTTTTACGTATAGCCCCAAAAGCGACAAAACAATTCTCTTTGCGCTTATGCAAAACATGCAACAGTGCACAACCAGAAAGAGAATTTTCAAAATCTTGCTGATGCGCTGCACGATGTTCTCTGTCTCTTTTCTAGCTCCTGTGTAGTTCTAAACCTGACAAATGGTTGGTAAAAAAGTAGAGTAGCTGACAAATTAACCAGTTAACTGTGGCGCTCTCGTTTAAGAGTGCGCACCGTTTTGTGTTGCCAGAATCGAGCCATGACGAGTATATTCATCAATTACAGAGTAAGTTGCGCTGGTAAGATATTGGATGAAAAAGATGGGTTTATTTTATAAAAGTGAAAATTTTATTACTAATATTTACTTATTGGGTTAACATAAGCATATATTACATACATATTAAGCTGACACGCAATCAATTCAATTAAATGTTATACATATAAAAGTAAGAATTTAAATTCTTGCCTGTGGAGGGATATTCAGCGAAACAAGGTACTATACACACAATGGGACTTTGCAAATGGAACACCAGTAACGCGATTTCTTACGTTTGTAGCAATGCAAACACCTTCGCGTAGGGTTTTTTTTTTTTTTTTCAATGTTCCGGGTATATAATTTGGAACATGGTTCCCACCTAATTGGCTTATATTATGCCTAAATGGCCGAGTTTGTGTCGATTTATTTCTTTCAATTGGATACGTCGCAAAAGTGTCTTCAATAAATTTGAACAAAAAGTTCACACGCGACCATGTTCCATTATTTTTTTATATAATATGAATGCATTCAGACGCATAATGTCTAAGAAATGGAGAAATATCTTTTTGTAGTACTTTTGAGTCGTTTCCTTGCTTGAAATAAAGCCATGTACGAGTACGCTATGGTAATTCCATTGCTCATATCCACTCCACCCATTTTTTTATTATAATCAATCACTAGCTCCGGTTCCTTTGTTATTATTTTTCTTTTCTCGGTTTCTATTACGTTGTCATTATGTACAGTACTTAAATAAACCTCGCTCTTATCTTTCCATTTCATTAACGTAATATACGCATGACGCGTATACTCGTCAATACACAAAATCGTGTCGCTTTTCCATAACGAGTATACTAGTCAATCACAGTTAACTGGTTAAGAAATATAGTAAAAGAAGAAAAAATTCAGAATAAGTTTTGTACTAGATTGCATTGTTCGTCAAGAAGCACTTTCTGCCAAACATTTGCTGATGAGTAATGTTATGAAACACTAACTAAAGCAATAAACTGATACAGTTTGGACTTAGAGAATAGTAATTCTTCATCAAGTGTTGTCTTCAATTACCCCAAATCCACGAACCCGTAGAACGCCACAATCCTTTATTTTGAACTTTTGTTCTTGCATTAGCATTATGTATATAGCAAATTAAAATAGTAAATTCAAGATTAACATATATAAAAAAGATTGATTACTGTTAGCATGTTATGATTTTAAGGACAAAAGGAGGAAACTGCTAAATTAAAAGAAAAGAAAACTGCAAAGCAAAAGATATAAAATTCTACATGAATCCTAATTAACAGCAATTAATGAATGGATAAATTGTAACAATAGCAATATTTTTTACCTTTTATTCTCAGGCTAAATTAAATCAAACCGTGCTTTAGCGATTACTAAAGTCAGTTTGTTCAGCTGTTGAACGGCTGTGTCAGCACATCCCGAAAATAAATCACAAGTTTGAAATTACGTGGCGAAAATGATTTTCTTTCAATATCTGAAATAGCGTCCATAAAGAGTAGTCGCGAAATCATAAAAAGTTTTTTAAGTCAAAACGAGACTTCCATGGATACATGAATACTAAAATATTTCTGACTTGAAATATAGGTAAGTGTAATTCTATTCATTTTATCGCAATCTACTTAATTTTTCATTATTTGAGCTTTTGAATTTTAAATAAATACGAGTAATCATCAGATATAGTTACAACAAGCAAAACATGAATCTGAAATTAAATAATTGTTAAATGTTTATATTGCTATTCTGTTATAAAATAAGTTTTGGAAAATTAAATTTGCATGCATTTTATATTCTGTAAACTAATATAAATATTCTAAAAAAATATATAAAATGCTTATCAGGATTGTTAATGATTTATTATTCCTCACCAAGACTCAGTCGCATTATTAAAAGCCTCTCAAAGTTAGAGCATTTCATCAAAAGAGCTTCAGCACTGGAGTAGTATTATTCTGTAACAAAATTAATATTTTATATATCCTCGTTGAGCAAAATGTGCTGTCGATAAAAGGTTCATTATGATTTAATAGTTGAATCTAAAAATGAATTTGGAAGTCGGACGTCATAAGACAATTTTCTTTTAGTCAAAGGAAATATACTCTGAAATAATAACCAAGTTTTTATTTTCTGCCCCCCCCCCTCGAGATATTAATTACATTTATTTAAAATTACCTTTTAAATATTATGAACAGATAAAACAACAGCACAAAAATCAAATGGAAAATTTCGCACGTAAACAAAATTTAGAATATATTTGAATATATTTTTCAATAAAATAAGCATGCCCTTAAAATATAATGCAATTTAATGAAACCACTATGAATGCTCATGCGAAATGACAGGTTAATCAATAGTGAGTAAGTCAATTTCAATAACGTGTTATCAGATAACTAGAACATGTTGTACGCCTATGCACTGTTTATATTGCATTCTACATCAGTAATAAGAATAGATGAAGATATCTCTGCATCAGAAAGTGTATAGTCATTAAACTGTAGTAATAATTTTAAACAATATAGTAGGTATCCGCTTATGGACCGCATGCATCCCTGATTTCTCCCATCAGGTAAACTAAGTTAAAGAAAAATTCCTTACATGCAATATGCATTTAATTATTTCAGAGAAGTAGCCACAAAGTTAACAAATAAGTACTGATTTGTATAATACGGAATCAGGGCCTACCCTTTAGGCCCGCTAAGATTGGGCCTGAAAATTTCAGTTCTAAGAGATACCTAAATTATCTCATAATTTCTCATAATGTTATTTTAGTCTCATAAAATGAAAGGAAGAGGGTGCTAGACAGCCTAGGCAAAAAATGTGCTTATAACCCAGGCTGTTTCAATCAAGCCGTTTATCAAACCATTAACTGCCCCCCCCAAAAAAGAATTATTATTTTATATCTGCCGCTTAAATAGAATGAAAATCTTACCGAAATTAATTAGTAGCAGAAACTAGAAAGTAAGTCAATAGATTTCTTCTTGTTTGTTTCCTTGTGCATATTCACACTGTTTCATAGTCACATTATTTAATCATAATAAACATTTTACTGATTAACGTTTTGCTACATGATTTTCGTATAAAAAATTAGATGAGTTTATGCAGAAAATGTTTGCATATATTTTAGACGATTTTTCCCCTATAAAAAAGTCGTATATTTGAAAATTTTTGTTTTAACTGCAACTATATTTTTTAAAGTATAAATTATCGTCTACTACTTGACATTTTTGTTTTCATGCAAAATAACCCTTTTAAAGAAGCAATGGAAAGAAGTTTGTGCTCTTTCCGAAGAAAATTATTCGTATCTAGTTCTTAAAAAGGCTTGAAAGCCATGGTTTTTTTTAATAGCTAGGCCTACGATAGGTAATATTTTCAACAAGAGAGGAAAGAAACGTCAAAGTTTGGCTTCAAGTGGAAAACATGTTCCGAATACATATCCAAGGGAAAAAAAAGAATTTTTCAAATTTTCAAAGGTAAGATCTTTAACGTTAAAAAAAATCTTCCAAGTCAAAGGACAGTTGCAAAGTCATTCAAATGCTCAGTGTCAACTGAAAACAAAGTGATTAATGCTGATTCAAATTTTAAAAAGGCGAAACAAAAACATTTATCCCCACAAAAATGAAAAAATGTACCACGGTAGATGAATCTTGGGTATATCTAAATAATCGCAATAAAAAGATTTCATTAACTATCATCAAAGTGGAGAAAAAAATCTTAAAACATGGTTGAAAGAATAGAAAGTTAATTTTCCAGAGGGATTTATCATTGTTGTTTTCTCGTATAAAGGAAAATAAAAATAAAGAGAGTGGAGAAGAATGCTAAGATCAACTCCATATATTATCGGGAACGTATTTTACACCCAAGTTTCAAACATGAAATATCACCTCTTTACCCACAGTGCCATTAATCAATAGAACTGCATCAAAACAAAGCAAGTAGCCACACGTCAAAAATCCACTGTTAATTTCCTGGGGAAAAGAGAACATGAAAGGGGTATCAAAACTTCACTTATATCCCTACTTAATCTCCTGATGGATGTTTTCGCTTTTGGATTTTTAAAAAAAGCGGATTGTCCAAACGTCGACCTACAATCCTCATTGGACTTTGGAAAGCTCTCCAAGAGGAATGGGATAAAATACCTCTTTTGATGCTACAAAAGACTTCATTGCCTTGGAAATTACGATGTACAAAAACAGTGAAGAATAAGATTTATCAAATAGAATACTTAAAGCACAAAACTTTTCCGTAAAATATTTCGTTAAATACAACGAAAAATCGTCTAAAAAATGTACGAACACCCTCTAAAGGAACCATTCCGTCCCTTAAATCTAAACATTTTTCTTAAAATTCTTTCTTTATTTATTTTTTTAAAATATTACCTTTGGAAGCATATATCTAGAATTACTACGCAAGGAAATAAAACTGATAGCCATTTTTTACGATTACCTGCAATAACATAGGATTAAAAATGATGATTTTCATGTTGTACTATTGGTTTTAAAAATGAAACGAAGATGTAGCCTCGATATTTTCTAAAACTCAATCATGTTAATATATATTACTGGCTCATTTATTTCCCAATATGCGCCTACTATCATTAACTATGCATACCATTACCAGCTGCTTAATACGAATTAAAATGTATCGTAATAAAATTGCGAAGAATTATTTTAACATATTACACTGAGAGACAAGTAAGTTTTCCGTGATATTTTCTGGATACTGTAGCCGAACTAACAGTAATGTATCATGTCAAAGTTAATGTAGTATTATAATGTAAAGTTAATGCAATATAATACGTAGTTAATATGTTATACTGTAAGATTAATAATGTATTCTATTGCATGGTTAATGTATTGTAATGTATGATTAATGTATAATACTGCATGTGTTGTTACTGTTGTTGTGAATTATCTCACTTATCTGACGGTAACATCAGAAGAAGCTCACGAAATTCATCATGGTAAGGGGTGCATGATTGCGCAGGCTTTTTGCTCACTCCACCGCATTTTGATGGAGAGCACCCCGAAGGGGAAGGGTCCAAGTGTCTCCAAATCGTCTTCCCTATCACCAACCTCTCGACTCGCCACATATTTATAGTGCCTCCATGCCGCACAGACACTATACATTTACAAACATACATGCCTTCTCCTGGATTCGAACCCGGGCCTTTCGGTACGACAGTCAGCGTCGCTAACCACTATCCCGATTGAGCGACACTGCATGTTTAACACATTTTATTGCAAAAACCGTCAACTGAAAGATGAATGAGAAGCATATTTTTTACGCAAACTTTGCAAAGCAAATTTTATGCATATAGGAAAATGTAATAGTAATGCTATGCATGAAAGTATATTGGCAAATATTTACATATAACCTAGGATATTAGTATTGCACGTTAATTAATTTTACATTAAAATGTAAGAAAAATATAACATATTTTTACATATGCCAAGCTTGCATACTGAGTACTCACATACATCATAATATAGTATACATCATACATCATAATATCAATACTCGCATATATCATAACATATCACATACATCATAATATAATATAATCCATCATAATATAATATAATCATCATAATATACATAATATTATACATCATAATGTGATGTATTATATATGGTATTATGATGTAAATGATGTCATAATATATCACATACATCACATACATCATAATACCATATATAAGTACATCACATATTTATTAACTAATAAGCACTGTGTCTATTAATAATCACCCAATAAGTGAATAATTTATGAGCAAAGTGAAGTCAATAATTTATGCAATTCATTTACAGTAAAGTAAATAATTTATGAGAATTTATCACATGAATCGGTTGCTATTAATAATTTCCAACAGCGATCGGTAAATGCAACAATTTTCAATGCGTTTAGTTGGATATTTGCCATTCCGCATAGGTACGATGTTTCCCGCGTCAGAGTCTCTACTGTTGTACAAAGATTTGATAGCTGTTACGAGCTCACGAGTTTGTTTTCATCTGTTGGCAACAACTACAGACGATCCAGTTGATGAAATGGTAGTATTGAACAAAGACGCTAGGATAGATGGAGTAAGCCTGACGTCCCAAAAGTGAAGCCAAGGAAATGATAACATTATCATGGTTACGTAACGTTCAAACGTTATCATGACAACGTAACGTTATTGTGTCTACAGCTCACGAGTAAGACTAGGAAACGTACTGTTAAATAAAATTTCACTGAATTTGAAAGCAATTATTAACGTCCGCTGGCTCAGAAAAGTGTCTTTAGGCATAATTTGCTTAAAATACCATTGAAAGTTCCTCTGATGTTCCATGTCTTACCATGTATATATTTGTGTTAAAGTTACCATTTACATATTTTCATGTACCTAGATTTATTAAATATGAAATAGTTATAGTTGCAGTCCTTGTGGCTTTTCTATATACTAAATAGAGAAGCCTTTATATTAAGTATTAAAATTTTAACGGGATAATTATAAGCGTTCACTTATGAAGAGCTAACATGTAGACAACGGCAAGAATGTAAACAAAACCAACCAGAAGTCCACTTGTGGCAGCGGCCATGATAAGTCCTGATATCACACCGTGACGTTTCATAGCTTCATTTTCATTGTTGGGGATATACGCGGGAGGATTATTTCATTTCTTACCTCTTTGGCAGGGTCGGATTTTCTTACAAGCTACACAAGCTGTAGCTTAGGGCTCCCACTTTCTCGGGGGCTCCCCAAAAAATTACAATATAGTATAAATAGCATTAAAATATATTATAACAGACTTATAAAAGGCCCCATATCTCAAATTGCTTAGGGTCTTAGCAAGCCTAAATCTGGCTCTGCTCCTTGGTGTTGAAAAACTCATCGTTCCAATTAAGAACGAAAAAAGCTTAATTATTTATTATACTTTTATGAAGTAGCATTTTCAAATAATTCATGAAACTCATATTGTAATCGTCTGCTAAGGGCTGTACAAAATGATGAGGCTAAGACAAAGTTTAAGAACGTACAATCCAAAATTTTGATGATATATTAACTCTATGAATCTTTTCAAAAGAAACAAAGCTTTCTAAGAAAAGGTCTTATCCTTAAACTAATTAAAAGCAGTGAATTAAATTCGAGTTGTCAAGGTAACTTCATTGAAATAAGGGTTAAAAAGAAGGGCTATTTCATTCCTTTGTACGACTCCGGTTAACAGTAGTCTGACGTCACTATGTTTCACCTGCTCTGACTTCACCTGTTTAAAACTAACGCAAAAAGGAGATGCGAAGATTTCAAATGCCCTCCTTCCTACTCCCTAACAAAAAAGCAGCTTCCAATAGCCTTTTAGGACAAGCTATCTGCAATAAACTGATACAATGCATTTGAGAAAATTGCACCTGACGCCCGAGACGTCTATGCTGCACTATAGACGTCTCGGGCGTTTTCGCCTTGAAGAGGTTAAGAATTTGAAAAGCACAGTCACATCCCATCTAAAAGAACTATCAGCTGATTTGTACGATTATGGGATCTTCAGATCATGAGAGAATACCTCAATATTTACTTAATATACCGAAAACTACTGAAAGCTAAATGTTATAAACCATGCTTAAGATGCATTCAGATATATTTATTTACTTATTTATTTTACAGTGAAAGTGGAAATGATGGGAGCGTTTTATGAAAGAAGCAATCAAGAACAAAGTCACGCGGATGATGAATCAAAGAGGCAGTTTCTTCGAATAAAAGAGAGGCAAGAAGGTGTTCTAAATTAACTAAAAAAGAACTTTAAAATTGAAATATAACAATGCAAATAGTGAGAGAAAATGATAAAACAGAGGCGTAATTTGACTCAATTATTAACATCTGTCAGTGCATTTCTCACGAAAAATATTAGCGAAGTTTTCAAACTGAAACTCCATTAAACATATGTACGACTGGTTGGATGCATGAACTGTCTTACTAAGTAAACGTTACATTTCAGATATTTACAAAAGCTATCAAGTATTAAAAATACATATTTATTTATAGGTAGTAACAAATGCAAAGGTGTAGATCATGGGTTCTCTACCTTTTTATCTCCCTCATGCACCCCTTTCACCATTGTTATATGATCATTTCGCCCAGTTTACAAAACTTGAAAAATGCATATACATTTATTTAGATTATTTTTAACGCATTTTATTAATTAAACAACATAAAGTGCAGAAAATGCTGATAAATACTAAAATAATAAAATTGAATAAAAGTAGTTTTTACTTCCTTGAACGAAGTAAAGGAAGCATTGCAATCGTGAAAAATTTGAGGTATATATACTGCCACTCTGTTATCCGGCTCAGCAAGTCCAGTTTTTTATTCTTATATGCCGGTAAATTGTACATTTTTTGTGCTTTAAAAGTGATTGAATTATGTTTTTCTTATATTCCGATTAAGAATTTCATGCCTTTAATTAATCTGCATGTAATAATTGTAGAACTGTCAACAATTCAAAAGTTTAAGTGCTGCTAAGTTTAACGAGCCCCCCATTGGTTTACATTTGAAACTCTTGGTAGATAGTGAATTAAGTCAGTTTGTGTACCAACTTCAGTGTCTTTTCTTCAGTGTGACCATAAATTTACTTTAAAATTTGTGCACTGAAATATCAGTTTTCCTGCCCGGTGGCTGAATAGCTTGTTTTTGCGTAGAAACTCTAATTTTAACTGTAAAAATTGCTTTTTATAAAACTATTTTGAACTTTATTTGAGATTTTAAGTTTTTCTGTGTTTCACAATTTTTAATGCAGATTGAATTTTTACGTAGTTTTGTCTTGCCGCAAAATGACAACTAAATTGATTTAATTAGAAATATATCTGTAATGGAATTAGAGGAAATAAGTCTAAATGAAGTACAGCAAAAGATATTCATATTTTAACAGGCCGTACAAGGTAATCATATGGCGTCCACGTCAGATATTTTTATATGCATAAAATAAAACTAAATAATGAACGCTAAATAAATGGTTGACCGTATTTTTCCTCCCATGAAACTATGAAATTCTATCAGGTAAATTTTCCCCTGGTTGACAACCCTTCATATAGATAGTAGCAAAGTGAAATGTGTCAGTGAGTGATGAGCAAGGAAAAATGTCCTGAAAATAATAACTCTTCTTGCCTACTTCAAAAACTATAATACGGTAATATTAGTAAACCATACAAGCGCGTTTTTTTAAAATGAAGGTCTTCGTTTAACATCTTAATTCAGATATGTAACACTGCAAAATTTTTCCGTATTAAGTTTACAGGTAAAATGAATTAATACACACACATTAAAAGAAAAAAAAAAAACGAATAAATATGGTATTTCTAACATTGTATAAAAAATGTTTTAAAATTTTAATGGCAACATTCGTAACATTATAATAAGATTTCATAGCACAAACTACAACATATTTAATTTGAAATAAGCATTTATTTCTCTGTTATTTCTACATTAAAATAATGTGATTGTGGACTACAAAATGCCCACTCTATTTCTAAAATTGTCTTAAAACTGATGTGATTTGGTTCCTGTTACATGGTAATCGGGCATTTTACGAAATTTACGAGTTCCATTCGAGGCATCGGTAGTTACAAACACAGAATTAGATAACTTTTTAGAAAGTTTTTATATTAAAATATAGCCCCTAGTAGCAATAATCAAGAAAGTATCGTAGATTATTAATAAACCATTGAAAGCTTCTAGAAGACAATAATGCAGTAAAGGGTAATAAAATCAAATCCGATTTTACACCAGAATGCTGAATGAAAGAAACACTTCAGACACATATACGTAGAGTAAAAATTCATGGGAAAATAAAAGACAATTAAAGACTTTTCTTTCGTTAATTATTTCTTCTTTTAAAATACTAAATAAAGCATTGGATGGAACCAAAGGTGAACAAGTTTAATTTTCGAAGAGAATAAGGTTTCGTTTCATTTCAACAAAAAGAAGGCTCCCAAACCTTGATTCGGCATGATATTCTTCATATATATGTCCTCTGAGGAAATATGCAAATGATTATAATTTTGAAGGAACCAAAGTACAGCATCAAAAATAGCAGCAGTAAATTACATTTTAGTAAGCGGTAAATCCTGCTCTGGCAGCCATAAAATCTACTAATATTTTATGTGTCATAAAGTCAGTAAGTTGTTTATGACTTATTTTCAGGATTTCGTCGCAAATTTCGTAAATGATTAACTAATTTTCTCTTATTTTCAGAAAGAAGTTTGGGCAATTCTGAGGTTATGGAAGGGTATTAACTCACCCAATAACCTATCTCCAATCAGACACTTAAAGATACTTAAGTTCGAGCCATCGATACAAACAGCTTTGTTAATATTAAGATGTGTTAATCTCATTAATGGACAATGATACCTAATTCCAGCTTTGTCGATCGTCTATGAATGCCATACCTCGATGCTAAAGACTGCATAGAGGGTGTTAAATACCTTTAAATGAAAAAGATTGATACCACTGATGCTGCAGGGTCCATTCTGATTGCACGATCTTTTCCAGCATTTGGGCGTTTTTGACGTTCTGAGCTTTTATACTGATTATATGCGCTTTCTCTGATCCACCACTGCCAATATGGAGCAACCACCATATTTCTCCAGCCTATATGGCGGCTAATATAGTAGTACTTGTTGGATTAATTTTCTCTTAGAATTATGATGCGACTCATTTTTAAATTTGATATTAGTTCTCAGCGCCATCAAATGAATCTCAAAAAGCATCTTTGTAAACAATTTGAATTCATAAACGAGAAAATACAGATAAAATTGCCTCTGAATTAGGACATCGAGCCTTTTAACCTTTTGATGGTCATCAACGAGCTTGGCTCACATTCTAATTGCGCACCGCAACAGGTGCAAACGAAAACAGCTCGCATTACAAATTTATCACTGACAGACATTGTGCGCATTTGAGAAAAAAGAATTGCTTAATCCCGCAAACGCCGAAGGATTAAATTCAAAATGAAAATTCCTTTCCATGCATGTTAAATGACCCTGAGACATCATTTGGTCCTGAAATTCTAATCATTTGCTTAACACTTCAAAGGACATTTTCATAAGTTCATGTGTTTTTAAAATAATGCTTAGTATAAAATAATATTTACTCTACACATTATAGCAGCAGTTACAGAAATAAATTAAACTTTCGGTGTACAAGAATAATATTTGAAATGATTTTGTTTCAAATGAATTTGACAACTTTTTAAAAGCTATTTCTTTAATTTCATTGTAAACAATATTCGACACATTAGTTTAATATTTGAATGGTAAAATATACTAAAATTCCTATCGAATAATTGTCAGATAATTAAAATATCATTTAGTGTGATATTTTAATTCTCTTCTACCATCATTTTAGTCTGCTTTAACGAGCAAATATCAAACTTCAAAAACGTTTTAAAACAAAAATGCAGTTTTTTTTAATTTAAAGCATATATTTTTAACTCTTACATAAAAATTTAATCTCCCTTTATGCATGAAAATGGAAATGTAAGAAAATCTATCTCTGATTTTACTGTTTCAAATTTAAACGTTCCTAAAAAAGCTCTTTTCTTGCAGGAAACATATTAGAGAAAAACACAAGAAACTTATTTGAAAGACAAAGTACAGATAGATCTGTTTCAGCATGTTTCGAAAAGCGAAGTATAGTGTAACAAACATTCAGCAAGCGCCCACTTTGTCAACAGAGTCTATTATTAGTAAGTCTTCGTCTACTTATTATCCTAAAGAAAAAGAGGAAGTAGTACCTCCCAGCATAAATTACAAATCTTTCTTGGCCTTGTTTTACGTTTTAATAAGCAGCATTTTCCTTATGCTCGCATCAGTCATAATGAAAAAGATTACTTATGTAAACTCAGCACAAATGTCGATTGTTAGACATGCTGGGCTCCTGGTGTTCAGTTTGCCTGTTGCCATTTATTGCAAGAAGAATATTTTGGGACCCAAAGAATACCGCTTATCTTTGATCATACTATCTTTTCTTACCTCCACTTCACTTTTCCTTTATCTAATGGCATTCAAGTACCTCCCTCTGACTGAGGTGGCCATCATTATATCGACGACCCCGGCAGTGGTAGGAATATCTGCAAGGATGTACCTGAAAGAACCCTGTGGACGTATCCAGATATTTGCTACAATATTAACACTATGCGGAGTGCTTCTGTCCATTGACATGTTTGAGCTCATTAAGAAAAGAGAAGTTACTAAATTCAACGTGAATTTCCTAACTGGACTTTTATGTGTTGTAAGTAGTGTAATCTTCATGTCTGTAAGTTACGTATGGACAAGAAAATTGAAGGACATTCATTTCTCAGTAATTTTAATTTTCTCTGGTTTTATAGGAGTGTTAGAAAATGCAACAATTGCTGCTACGATATCATCCTGTTCTTGGCCCCGTTGTGGGTACGATCCTTTACTAATTACGTTGTTTGGAATTATTTGTTTCTTAGGGCACCTTGCACTCTTACTGGCAGTACAGATCGAACATATAAGTATTGTATCAGTAACGAAGGCGGCTATGGATATCATCGTTGCTATGGTATATCAAATGGTATTTTTTAAATCCTACCCAAATCTTTACAACATAGGAGAAGCACTGCTTGTCATAATTTGCATAGGAATAATTGGCATTAAGAAATGGCTTGAAGAAATTCCAGAAGACACAACAATGAAAAAAAGACTAAAATGGTTACTGCTTTGAAGAATCCTAGTTTATGTATATTACTAAGTTTATAATTTCTTCATTTACACTACGTATAAAATACAAAATTCTAATTTCTCTGAATGATTTTGTGGCACCAGTTATTATACAGAAGTTTTCAATTTGTTTTGATAATTATTATAATTGATCATTTTGATTACACAAAATGCATGTTTGTGTTAATTTAAAGAATATTATTCTTCTAGTTGTTAAAAGTTATTTTGAACTTTGTGTATTTAATGTAGTATCAATTGAAATAAGATTACTGTTCAAAATGTGCCAAACATTTAAAGGCAATTAAAAATAAAAAAAAATTATCAACTGATTTGATTTTCTGTATAACATCTTCAAGTACAGGTCGCGTGTTCGAAAATATTTGCACGAATATTTTTGTAGAAATTACAAAAGTTTAACTTTTGTATATCGAAAGTATAAGCAATATGGAATATTGTATTCAAATTCTGCATGAATGTTTCAAATACCATTCATGTGCAGTCATTCGAACCCGTTTAATGTAATACTAAATGATGAAATACACGGGTGTTTATTTTCATCAAAAGAAATATTTCAGAACTCTGGAATTTTGAGCAGAAATAGTCATACAAGTGTTCACAGTATCATACAGTATAATCAGTAGTTACACCTTCAAACTACTAAGAACGTTAAATACCATGCAATGCAAAGCGCATCTAAAGGGAAAGCTAATCCGATCTCACACTGAACCCGCAACAATAACAACAGCAGCTAAATAAACAACTGAGAGCAGATGATCTCTCTTCGGCCTTAAACAGATTTCAACCGGCCGCCGAGATATTTCTAGTACTTTCTGCTGCTCTAAATTATTGGAAAGGAATACATTTATTCAATTTTAATACATACTATAGTGATTCAAAGACCGGACCAAAATTTCACCAAATAGTCGCCAAAATCGGCGGCTTTTGGCGATTGCTTAACAAATGTGGCGACAAAATAAGTCGCCAAAACCAGCTTGCCGATATCTCACTAAATTACCATAAAAAAAGTCTAATGACTCTACAAGTGGCCCCCGAACTAAAAGGTGGTGGACAATAATTCATTACCACCAGGATTTGGCGACTGGTTCTCTTAATCCCCAGTCGCCCTTTAGAAGGGGGCTATATAAGGCAATTTCTTACGCATACTCGAGGCATATTCGAAAGGTCTAGGGTTAGTGTATCGGAGAGAGCATTGCACATTTTTCATGTCCCCTACTTAAAAAAAAAAAAAAAAAAAAAAAAAAAAAAAAAAAAAAAACAACGCTAATAACTCTACACTGTGAGTTTGTAGGGGTTATTTTTAATTTCTAACAGATATTTTAATTTTTAAACATGCTTTACTGTCTATTCTCGTTTGCACTTACTATTCCCTACCAGAATACGTTTTTAGTATAGCATCGCATGTAAATGAGGTAGAAAGAGTATTTAAAGGTAAGTTTCGCTTACTTCAGAAGAGGTTAGGAGTCCTTAGTGGCGCGTGTTTGCCATCAGGCTCCTTCCTTGTTTAAAGCTAACTACGCTCAGCCGTATTGTATGTGCCTACTAATATTCGAATGTTAATTTAATTAAGGACCAACTAAGTTAGAACAACTAAGTTTGAACAGCTTCGGCTAAGTTAAGTTTAGTTTAGCATTAGATTAGTTTCTTATTTTCGTATCTTGAGTTTAAGCCCAAGTGGAGGCCAAGTTTCCTGTAAGCTCGCGAAAAAGACTCTCTGTGTTCTTAGTTTGAGATAATAAAGGGTGAGCTTAACCAGTACCTCCTACATATAATGCCAAGGCTCAGGGTTGCTTGAACGCTCTGACGTCACGAAAGTCGTCTCTCCACTATCCTCATCCTCATATTTTACATGCTGTTATATATAATTTTATTGTGGTGAAGAAACTAATTTCAGACGAATATGAGCAAAAATTTTTATTTTCGGCTAATCCACGAGATACAGTGTGTAAAATTACTTTAAATTTACTTCATGAAAAAAATTTTTTGGAACTGAATGACTGTGCAAACCTTCATAACCCTCAAATTATTTTGAAAAATATCATACAGTCATCAACAAATATTTTTCTAAATAATTACTGCAAAAAGTTAAATGATAATCTTTTAAGCAATAATTTAACTAAGCAACGGAAATTGAAAACATTAAAAAAATAGTTTATGTATGTAGCAGAAATGAAATATGTTATGTGTTTAAGGTACAAAATAAGAGAGTGAAACTAACCTATCTTTTCTTAATATTTTCAAGCTTGTAATTCATTGTTTTTAAATGAATATTTTCTGCAGAATGTGTATAATATGTTGAATAAAAAAGTGCTTTTTCTATTTGTGTTGTGAAATCTTTGCCACCTATTCCAAAATGCATGCACGCATACACACAAAAAAAGGAAAATATTTGCAATTATCGTAGAAAAGTGCTAAAGCTCTAAAGTCTGTTATATAATATACTAAGCTTTTTCATCATAAACTAAAGAATATTCGTTTTGAAGATAAAATACTTTGTCAATTAATATTACTTCCGTTTATATTTTAAAATCAATATCTTGAAATTTTCTAATCTTATTTTAATTGAAACAGACGTGTTTGTTACATTAATTTTAAACTGTAAGAAGGAAGTATGTAGAATTTGTAGTCAAATACAATTCCAGATGACTAATTTTTATTGATATTTACTAATATATTATTTTCATTTTATTCTATGTTTAATTCTGTCAAGGAAATAAAATTTCTAGAAATATAGTTGTACGTATACAGGGGAAAAGGCATCTGATAACTCTATAAAAAATAAACTAGAATAAAAAAGTACTTTCATTTCTTTCCAGCTGTTATTTCAGGTAAAAAATAAGTCTTTTTTTAATGCGTTTTGCACCCTAGTTGTGCTACTTTCTTAATAAAGATCTGAAATTATTCTGAAAATTTTAAATCCTACCTTAACACTAAACTCCTTATTCCTTACAATTCTAAAAATTCAGGGCATTTGATCGGTTTAGATGTTTTAAAAGTTTCTGCTGATTATCCTGATAAAAAAATTCTAGTAAGTGCATATCAATTATACAACTTCATATTTATCATTTGCTAAAAAATTCTTAGATAAGTTACAATTAAATGATTTTTAGGAACAAAAATTTACTAGTTACAAGAAAATTATATAAAGAAAATTATATAAATTACAAGAAAATTATAATTAAACAAAAGGGATGTTACGGACATTAAATGATAAGAATGAAACTTGAGAATTTTGAATTCCAAACAAGTGTAAAGTATGTTGAATTTTTGCAATTTTCCTTTTTTGTTATTGAGAAAGATGCAATTACATATTTTTCAAAAATAGGAATCTAATCGAAAAAGCTTAAATGTATGGAATTTTTTGCGCCTATATGGAAAATTAACACTGAATAAATACCAATAAATGCTCAAAAATAGTATTTTTCATATTGCTCAAAAATAGTATTCAAATCATACTCCAGAGTTTATTATATGTTACAAAATTCAATCCTACAGTGAAGTGAACAAGATCAAAACCGGAAAATTACTAAACAAATATGTGTAAATAGCAAATGTTGTTAAAAACTGATATTGCAAAAATAAAACATGATTAATAAATTTAGAATTAGCGATTTTTAGTTTTAATCAACTCTTAACTTGTCATTATGCATTATTGTTGCCTTTTTTATTAAGGAAGAGGATATTTAGTAAAAAATATATTCAAAAAACAAACCAGCAACGGCCAGATCTTAAACATGTATTTTATTACCGCCGTCTGAAATATGTTAAATCAATTTCTGTTCTGTTATTTTAAGTGTAAAATTATTTAAGAAAAGTTAAGATACGTATTTGAAATTAGGAAATGCAGTCGATGAAGGGTAAATCGGATATACATATTTATTTATTTAAAACCAAATGATATAAACCTTCTGCAAGGGGGGACTACGTTTCATTTTCTCCCGTCTTAAGGGAATAACAGCGATATGTGGCTTCATGTGGCAATCATTCTGTCTGTAGATAAGGACGACTTTAGTGACGTAGTGTCAGCCGTGCCGTGGCTTTGTATGTAGGAGGTACTGGCTTAACCCTTCTCTGGAATTTTCGATAAGTCGCTACATAGTTCAATAAGATTTCTACTAAATTAAACATAGACAAAGTAGTTAGAAACATTATAAGTGATATCAGTATTTATGTCTTAAGGAGGTTTTGTCTAATATCTGCTTTTGCCTTGACTTATTTGCAACTATTTAAGAGTACGTTTATTATTTTTTTTAGGTAGGGTTAGGTAGGTAAATACATATTACGTATTTATTATTAAGTTATAATAAATATCGTACATATTTTTTTAACTCACGACACCTTCGCCACTGAGTGGATCGCAACACCTTTAAAAAAAAAAAAAAAAAAAAAAAAGACGTAGCGCGTACCATGGAAAAGTCTGTCCACCCCCGATTTAATAAGACATTCACAAACCCATAGCTCGTAGCATCTGTCTGCTGACCTAAGCAAAAGAAAGACTGCAGTTATCTTCATCTGGCAGCGGAGACTATACTATAGACTTGCTGTACTATCTCAGTATAGCAAAATTTCGTTGATTCTCAGTGGCTTGACTCAGCTACAAATCCTATTGCGTAAAATATGTCGCTGAAATTATGACACAATTCATAATATACCACATGACTAAGAGCAAAATGACCATAAATTCCATATTTGAAGGTCAAAATGAGAGAAGACAAATTAATTTTGGATCCCAAAGCTTAGCAGAAAAAAAAAGTAATATATTATTCCCATAACAATAACTGTTTTCTGAATGTCATCGTCATTCAAAATCTTTTTAATGTAATAGTTTGTTAATATTTATAATTTTAGGACTAGTTAGCAAAAATCAAAATGAAAGATAGGAGAGCTATAGAATTAAACAACATGTTTACATTAATAAATATATTAATTTATTCAGGCCAAACTTAATTTTGCTTGGAAAAATCAAAACAAGTATTAAATTGCAAATGTTGATTAAAAAAAGCAAATTGTTGATAAGCAAATATCAAGAGGGAAAAGCTTAACGTCCTTAGTTTACTTAAAATAAACTATAACAGGTAAAAATATCTTTGAAAAGCTGTCTAAAGGATAACTTCAGTCATCAGTTTAACCTCTGAGCTTTAACCATAGTTTTTAATCTATTATATTCAAGGTAAAATTATCGCGAAATGAAATTAAATCATATTGGAAAAATAAGAATTTAAATTTAGCTAAACTCAAAACTGTTGCATCACAACTTCTGTGCAGACCGTAGATTTGACTCCAGTCACCAATATTTCTTTAAATGTTAAAATGTTTATTGCAAAACCAAAATCCTCCATTGCAAAATTATCTTTTGTTCATGTACCTTGCTATAAATAGGAAGAAATACGTAGTATCTGATGTACATCTACCTTTGTTATCTGTCGTTTGATTAAAGCCTTATCAGATAATGAGCAAAGTCTGTATTTGCGCTTGTAGAAGAAGCTTATTGCAGATTAAGATACTATTATTCATTCAGAAATTAGGAAAGTGGTGAAGGAGAATATCCAACTTAATTAAGAAATATCTTCAGTTATTTAGTAGTACGGTTAGAAACGCAAATTATGCATATTATTAGATTTGTTTTACCATTCGAAATTAATTTTCGGAGTCTTCTTTATTTTATCTTGTACTATTAAAGTCTGTAAGCGTCTGCTGTCGTTTTTTTGTGGCATCATTTCCTACGGAATAGAGGGAAGTTGAGTTTCAAGAGAGGAACCCCCGGATTCAAAAATATTTCGACTATTCTCATCTTCGTACGATTTAGATATTAATTATCGACGACAAGACATTAATTTAAAACTCTAAAAACGTTAATTCCCGCCCTCATTTTTTCAAGTGGCAACAGACTTGTATCTCGAAAGTGTTGCCACTGCTCGCTTTCAAATAGTTTGTTAATAAAAAATTTCGAAGTTTTACAAAATATCAAACAAAAATAAAATTGCTAAAAATTAAATATATTATTATATAAGGTCATGTTCTGATGTCGAAGAAAGCACGCGATTTCATGTGACGTCAATGTACGTCGAGAAAATGTTTCGTTAATGTCAGCATTTTAAATAAATAGCTACTGTTGGCAACTTTTGTGCTTCAGATGAAGATAATTGACACGGTATGGTATTGTCACGTTAATTCTTTTACTGATATTGAGAAAAAGTTGTTATATTACATTAAATTTAAATCATGACGTCATACGTATGCGTATTAACCTGAAGTGTTCAAAGTTTTAGTTTCCTCGTTTAGAATAAAAAAATTGTTTACGGTTGTTGCTGAGATAGAATGAACTGATTTCATTCATGTTGAAATGTTGTTATGCACTTTCTTTTCAGGTT
This sequence comes from Stegodyphus dumicola, assembly GCF_044657685.1. NCBI lineage: Eukaryota > Metazoa > Arthropoda > Arachnida > Araneae > Eresidae > Stegodyphus > Stegodyphus dumicola. The sequence goes on along the minus strand of NC_140773.1, from coordinate 219,809,904 downwards.
TACGTAGAACTCATAAATTTTGCTTTGGTCGCAGCTAGCCACTTTGTATACAGTACATTAAATTAACATTTAATTTCATTTTCAGTCTTTCAGTATATAAAACTTATAAATATTGCTTTGGCGCTAGCCCGCTCATCTGGTTGGATTAAAAACTGATTTATTTTCATTTTCAAGTTTAGTTGAATTTTTTTCCCCAGTTATACATTTCTCCTCATAAGTTAATAATAACGAAAGGAATTATAATTAAAAATTTATGCACAGTGATACAGAACCTTGTCTGAAATGCGGTTTCCTTAAAAATTATTTCTTTCTTACAGTTTCAAGTTATTACACACATATTTACAGATATACGTAAATAAACTCAAAGTGCATTTGGATTGCGTTGTGTATACTGTAAGCATTTTGCTTGAAACAAAAATATGACCTTAGGGCTTAGCTCTGTTGAATGAATCGGCGTGAATTCAAAATTATTCCTATTCCGTTGAAATATAGAAGCCAATAAAAATCACTGTAGTGTCTTTAGCTTATTTTGAAGCAGAAGATGTGAAAAATGTAAAATGCCTTCGCAGGGACTCGAACCTCTCGAATACGGGTCGAGTATGCTTCCGATTACGCCACGAAGGCATGCGGGAAGGGAGGAGAGAATACCTTATATACCCCCTTTTTAAGGACAACTTAAGGGACCCAGCCGCCAAACCCTGGTGGTGACGAATTATTGCCCCCATCTTTTAGTTCGGACGCCACTTAATAGAGTCATTAGATTAATTTTTGAAACAAGAGATGTGAAAAATGAGCAATGCTCTCCCCCGGAGTCGAACCTGAACTTCTCGAATACTTGCTATTCAGAATAGGAAAAAAATTAGGATTCAAAGTACATAATAGTACATGGATTCGATCGAGTATCAAATATGTGCAAATTAATTTTCTTGTGCTCGACTATGATTCAAACCTTAACTCCCAAAGCACTTGCCCGATCTGCGAAAAGTCCTTGCAATACTTAGCCCATGAATGAAAATTATAGTGATATTTTAGGCCATAAAAATTGATTCTTATCACCCTTTAAAATCTTTAGGTGTTTGGCATTATGATGCATGAAAGAAATATTTAATGGGGAAAATAGAATCCCTTCCATCCTTAATAAAATCTGAATAATCATTGAGGAGGTCCCATTTATTGTAACGAGAGACATCATTTTTTTTTCTATAACAAACTTTGTTTCATCCTCTGTTCGAAATTTTGTGAGCTATTATTCTTATTGCAATTAATTGTAAGAAGAATACCAAAGAGGTACTTTAATCATCTTATCTTTTTTTTTTTTTTTTTTTTTTTTTTTAATATATATATATCCACCGAATTTTTTCTAAGCATTTATACTACCTCCCACTTGAAGTTTACAATATCATGTCAACTTTTCCAGCAATAGTGGGAATAGGGAACTTAAGGAAGCTGTTGAATGATCTAGATCAGTGTGGTCCAACCTTTAGTTACCCGAGGGCCAATGAAACGTTAGTATAGGAAAGTGAAGGCCAGAGACATTAAATAAAGAAAATGAATTATATATAAATCACTAGTTTAATATATCACTTTATTTTACATTCTAGAAATCAATGTGATATTTGGCACTGCTTTTTTTTATACAAGTTTATCAATGTCCACTGTAATTTTAATAAGTCTCAGGTTCGATTCCAGTGAAGCCCTTTCAATGCGATTTCTCGTTTTTGATTTAATTTGTTTGTCAGCAGAAAAAGCACTTTCACACACATACGCACTGACAAACAGCAATATTAATTTAGAAATCATACAACAAAAATCAGCGTTATATTTTCAAATTTTCACAGGACTAGTTTCGATGGTTTTTACCGAACCATCGTCCTCAGCTGCAAAAGCGCAAATCATCTTATCTAATCGTTAATTCTTATCTCGTTCATTTGCGCTTTTGCAGCTGAGGATGATGGTTCGGTAAAAACCATCGAAACTAGTCCTGTGAAAATTTGAAAATATAATGCTGATTTTTGTTGTTTGACTTCTAAATTAATATTTGTTTGGCGTGTTATTGCATCTTAAACAGCAATATAGCAGTTAACATTTCTGTATAAATGAAATATTCGGTATCTATCAAAATCGTAAAAACAACCTTGTATTTAGCGTAAGTATATTGAAACACTCAATCGATTTCGAGGGCAGCTAAAGGTCCCTCCTCATCAGGAGAAAGAAATACCTAGAAAGAAGAAAAATAAAAGGGGAAGACGTCTCAGAAACACGTGGTCCTTATCAGCACTGCACGTGGTTATAACCGGATTTTTAATCAGAGTTACACTGGCCGCCTACTTTTACTGAGCCAGGCTATCTGATCAAACATGTAACACAAAGGACAAGAAAAATTAGCGAAGTTAAAAATAGGGAGCGAGGGGCAACTGCACCTTCACGCTCAAAATCTGAACTTCGAATAATCATAAATCTTCTAAATAATCTTAATAAACTTCGAATAATCTCAAATCGAACTTCGGATTTTTATTCGAAGTTCAGATTTTGAGCGTGAAGGTGCAGTTGCCCCTCGCTCCCTATTTTTAACTTCGCTAATTTTTCTTGTCCTTTGTGTTACATGTTTGATCAGATAGCCTGGCTCAGTAAAAGTAGGCGGCCAGTGTAACTCTGATTAAAAATCTTAACCACGTGCAGTGCTGATAAGGACCACGTGTTTCTGAGACTCCTTCCCCTTTATTTTTCTTCTTTCGAGGTATTTCTTTCTCCTGATGAGGAGGGACTTTTAGCTGCCCTCGAAATCGATTGAGTGTTTCAATATACTTATGCTAAATACAAGGTTGTTTTTACGATTTTGATTATTATAATAAGTTAAAGAAATATCAAAACTGCTAACATTTTTTGGTGACCTCCTGCTGCAGGTTCGGCGATCCCCATGGGGGTCGCAACCCACAGTTTATGAAACTCTGCCTAAGAGAATAAGAGATAATTCACATACATTTTAATGTATGGATGTATGTATCTATAAATTATCATTTCTTATTTTATCAGTAAGGCTTTTGATCAGCAATTAATAATAATTAAAAGCATATTTTAAAGCATATATGTTAAAGCAGATTTCCGACAGCTATAGGCAGGGCTTAATTTCTAAATTAGAAGCGCCGGAGTCCTAGGGAAAACCGTCAGAATACAATAACAATTCTTTAATAAAAAGAATAATTAAAATAATCAATTAATTAAATTTTAATAAAATGTAGATATAAGGGAAAATTTAATAAACTATTAAATTAATTATAAGTAACTTAATAAAATGAAATAGTAGACCTCGCTTTATTTGGGGCTTCAACTGGAATTGCAATTTCATTTAAAAGCAAGAGCTAGTTCAGCCAGTCTCTGACTGAATTTAAACCCTGAATATGTAGTATAATTTTCAGCAAGCTAATGAATAAATAAATATATTAAAAAAAATGGTTAACGCAATCACTAACAAGAATGAAGAGAACGATAGAAACAGCATGAGAATATAGAAAGAAATTTTGAAAAATACGTGTAGAAAAAAGAAAAGAAAGAGATGTATAGGCATGTAAACGGAAAGAAAAGAGCCCAACTTTATGTGGCTCTGCGCTATAAACCAAATTAAATATAGTCTTATAAGGTATTTCTCCCGCCTTCCTAGCGTGCCTTTGTGGTGCAGTGGGACGGACACACGCTGGGACGGTATTCCAGAGATCCGTGGTTCGATTCCCGGCGAAGGCGTTTGCTAATTTTTCATCACTCCTGCTTTCCCCCCAAAACAAACCTAATAACCTCTATAGTGGCGACCGAACTAAAAGGGTGTTGGATGAGGATTCTCCACAACACCCAGGATTTGGCAATCAGGTCCCCTAAAAACCCCAGTCGACCTTTAAAAAGTGGAGTATATAAGGTATTTCTCCCACTTTCCTAGCGTGCCTTCGTGCGGTGTTGTGGTTCTGCACGCTGGGCCGGTATCCAGAGGTCCGTGGTTCGATTCCCGGCGAAGGCGGTTGCTATTTTTCATCTTTCCTGCTACCAAAAATATGCCTAATGTCTCTACAATCTATATAAAGACGATGCTTTAAATGAATGTAAAGATGTATTTATTGGTACAGGTGAATTTCATGACGGAGAATACAGAATTGTATTGAAACAAAATGTCTTACCAGTTGTTCGTCCACAAAGACGAGTTCTTTAGTCTCTACAAATTAAATTAAAGAAAACGCCAGATATTCAACAAAAAAATTAAAGGAATTGTTTCAAGGAAGGTTTAAACACCAACTGACTGAATGAAAAGCATTATAATTGTTGAAAATCCCTATGGAATTCTATGCTATGCCTTGATTGCAGAAAACTAAATAAAGTAATTAATACAGTATACTGCCGAATTCATGTTGCAGATCATATGATAAGTAGGCCTGAATGTAAAAATATATATTTTTACTAAATTTGAGAAATAGATTTTTGTATGTTCTGTTAGATGAAGCTAATTCTGAAATTGTTCCAGCTAACATACCAATTCATAAGATGGCTTTTGATACAGCATCTGCTTCCGAAGCGTTTCAGAATCGAAGCCATAAACTATTTGAAGATATTCAAGGTATTGAAGTGCGTTTTGATGGTATAGTTATAATAAATTCTGATGAAACATAGCAAGATGCAGTTGTATCTACGATCGCTATTAAAACTAAACGTTAAACCTTAAATTTAATCTTGATAAACTCCAGTTTAGACTAGAAGAGTCATATTACATCTAGTGCAGCAGATACAAAAACTGATCCGAGCCACATTAAAGGAATTACCGACATGGAGACCTCCAGATCAAAAATGAAAGTTAGATGATTGTTGGGTATGATAAATTTCTATACAAGACTTCTTAGGATTTAAAGTTCACTATTTGTGGTTACTTTGCGGTATATATGAGAAGCGTCAAAGCCAAGCAGCTTTGGCAGCTGTGTAGAATACTATTTTGAACAGATCAAATGCTAAATTAAAAAGCGAAATCAATAAGTTAAAATTTTATCAAAATAAACAAAATTACTGTATAAAATGCTTTTGGAAAGTTATTTGAAAGCGAAATTTTCTGTCAGTCGCCTAAATGTGTCTTACCTGAAATATATGTTATCATATCATATTTAAATAATATTTAGAATCTTTCTATGGTATCAGATATTATTATAATTAGACTGGTCTGAAAACGTTATATTGTACCTTCTTCATAGAAATCAGTTCTGATTAAAATTATCAGAATTAATAATAATCCTGATTAATATAAGTATTTACATGTTCACGGCATTACTTGTTTACGTGCCTTACTATAAATAGTGAAGTATGCGTATAAAACACCTACTTTGCTATCTCATTCTTAGATAAAAGGCTATCGATAAAAGGCGAAGTCTATATTTGACATAACACGCACAAAGATAAGTACTTTAATTCATTCGGAAACATAGCAATGTAAATTCGTTTTCGAAATGTAGCGGTGGGTTATTCATTATACAAATACATTTAATTAAATTGCAGAAACTATCGAAGAGGAAGAAATTCGTAGAAATTTTTAATGATGTTAATTATTTGGAACTTAGAATTTAAATTTCGTAATTTTTTTTTAATTAGTTTTGCTGTTAAACGTAATTTATATTATTATCAAAAACGTTACTACGGTCTTACTTTATTTTTTAGAAGCTAATTTTTAGTTGGGTCCTTTAGTTTCCTACCTAAGTCTTCCTCCCAGAATGAGTTTTCAGTTTTACGCTTTATGCAAATAGGGTAGAAGCTGGTATTTAAGCTGAGGTCTAAGCTACTTCAATTAGAGCGTGTTCTGCGTTTCGACCACTTTGTTATTACGAGTTAAAGCTTGCTATTTTGCTGTCGTACTTATTACGTGCCTGTTAGTCTATGCCGGTGATTTTAGCTAAGAGCCAACTACGCGGTAACCACTCTGTACGGCTTAGACTGATTATTCTACTTAGTATTAGTTTAGTTTACGTTTTCGATTTTAAGTTCAAGCCATAATTGCTGGCTTTTCCTTTACGCCCTAGTGGGGCCGTCTGCGAATATCTTGTGTTAAAAATAAAATGGTACTTTAAACGTTCTCTTGAGTTTTTACTTATGTAAACAGTGAATAGACGTTTCACAGTTCTTCTAGGTACTAGCCGTCAAATAACATTAATTTAGCTAGAACACAACAAAGTTTTAAAGAAATTTCATTTCTAAATTAATTAAGTTTTAATAAAAGGAAATGTAATTAACAATGTTTTGCATTTCTGAAGTATGTCTTAAAACTTTATACGAGAAAATTTTATAATTTATTATTATTAGTAGTACTCCAAATGGGCTTTGTCCCTGAAGGATTATTGTTTTCATTTTGCGATTTTGCGTTGAATCACTATAAATGTCCGTTTCGCTTTTCAAACTGTTGCCACCCAATGTTAGAGTCTTGCATTATATTTGAAGAAAATAAATAATGAAAAATCTGCATAAATGTATGCCTAGTTCTCGTATTGCGATAAAACAACGGGACATAGAGCCATCGAATTTTGAATGACGTTTTCCTCCTACGAATATGGGCATGTGGAAGACCCAATTTGAAATTTGGAATTTGTTTTATTATCGATTTTATATTTTGTAAAACTTTAACGATTTTTTGAGTAACAAACTCAACGATTTAAAAGCGAGCAATGGGAACACTCTACGGTGGGGAAAAAAATCTTTTTATCTCTAGCGGGCGCGGAACTGTGTATCGGAAAATCTAAAGATACGCTCATTTAAAAATTATTTCGCGACATTGTTACTGAACTGAATTTTGTGGTTTAAGTGCAAAAAACGTGATATTTAATAAATAAAGGTAACACACGAAACGTTATAAAACGCCCCTTTGGACGTAATTTAAAAGCTGAAACCTTTCAGATTTTTTTATTGTTGTTGTTATTATTATTGTTATTGTTATCAAACATTTTTTATTATTATTGTTATTGTTATTAAACATTTCTTTCAGCAAATATGTCATTCATATAGTAATGTAAAACTTACATATACGCAGTTATATATGTGTAACTGGAATATGTGGTAAAGACTTCCGTTTCGGTTGGATCTGTGATTGAAGTTAAGATGGAAGTTCTGTTGGAGCTGGAATTGCAATAAGCCCAAGAAGTAGCTCTCTTCGAAGACCAGACTTTATTTCTAATTTACGGAAACCGGCGACTAATTTTAGATGATTTCTATTTGAAATTGCGATTATGTTTCCAGTAATTATTGAATTATTACTAAAGAAGAAAGCTTAAAATATGATGGATAGATTTTTCCTAGTCTTCATCAGGAGGAACTATCAAGAAGATACATCCTGACCAGGAATGAACGTCGGTGAAAATCCCGCACACCAGTAAGTTCTTAAGGCCCGTTTACACTAGCGGAACTTTGGTCCCAAGAAACGTACGCTAACGTCCTAAGAAATGTAACCTAAGTCGAGCGGTTAATCTTCAAAGGGAATTGACGTAAACCCAAGAGATGGAAAATTTTAACTCCGAACCTATGACATGAAAGCTTTGGCCAATCACAGACTTACAAACTATCACAGGAATTTTGTTGATGCTATACGCGAAAAGCATGGCGGAAGATTTGACTACGTCTGACTGCAAATTAATTGCAGGAGTGCAACAACATCCGATTTTAAGGGATCATAGAAAAAAATATCGAATGAAAAGAGGACAAGACATTGCTTGGCTACTAGTTGCGGAAAAGCTAAACCGAGATTGTATGTATCCCATTTATTTATTTATTTATTTTTTGCCCCTATCGGATTGCAATGTGCTCTCTTTTATTCTAGTTTTCTTTCGACTAACGCAATTGTTTAAGTACAAAATAAGTTTAATAACGATTACACGATAAAAATTTGTTGACATATATTACATTATAGGACGGATAACATAGCAACCTTCAGAGAGTATGGTTATCTGTGATTGTCACTACCAATGTTTGTTTATATTCTCAGAAATACTTTTGACTATTGAAGGTGCTCAACATGAGAGGTAACTACATACTATATTGACGAAATATATACTGTGTTGCTGCAACTATGATCAGTGAAAAATATTCAGTTATTTATCTTACAAATTTGAAAAAATAAAATATGATGATTCTGATTAAAAAGAAAATTACTCTCCATTTCAATTTCACTCTTATACTCTAACAATTGCTTAATTTTTCATGTAGTAGAATTTCATTAAATAATCTATCATGATACAATTATTCTTATTTTCTTTTGGAGGTTAAGTGTTTTTTTATCATATTTATATCTACAATATTCTCCAAAAATGATTATTTAAAATATTGACATAATTTAATTTCATTGCTCATTTGTCAAATATAAAACACAGATGGAACAGGAATGCAAAAATTTTTTAAAAGCAAATCTTTTTATGGATCTCCCAAGTTCTCTAGAACATAGTATTTAAAAGCCTAATTATTTTATATTTCTGATCCTACAAAATTATCTTCATGACAAAGTGAAGTAATACTAATAAAATTCATGACAGTACTCATAATTACAAAAATCTACGAATATTTACAGAATGCTGAGTATTTTCTAACAGAGGAACATATCCTAATACACGATAGTGAATTAAAATGTTTACTGTTCGACGTCTGGCACATCTAGTAATTTTACATTATACTCAATATGATATTATGTTTCATTAAGACAATCGAATTATAAACAAACTTCATTAATCATGTGCTTAATAAACGAATTAAAATAATTAGTTATAACATGCTAGTCCATAATTATATAAAAAATAAACACTAAAACTTATTAACTTTGTTGGTAATTAAATCGCAACGTAATCATTAATCCTATTTCCTTAGTATAAATTACTAAGGAAAAAAATTACTAATTTACGCCTTCTAATAATTACTAATACATAAAAAGAAATATTTGACAGTCTTTCAATTTTTACTTTCAGGTTTTGCTAAAAAATGAAAATAACTTACCGTGATTCGAGTACAATATAATTGAAAATAATTCTGGGTAGTTCTGCCTCAGTTTCGGAAACAATGTTGCATGAGCGGAATATGTATCTCGCTCTTGACCGAACCCATTCCCGCCTTGGAACACAAACGCTTTTGTACAGCAAATACATACATATTAGATTGCTTATCAAATGCATAACGCGCTTTCTTCAGCATTTTTAACTTTCGACATTGTACCCCAAAATAGAAAATATTGTCCATGCGCAAATCAAAGCGACTTGATTGGTTGGGGGTAGTAATTCTTAGGCTTTCAGAATTACAATTGTAAACGGTGGGGGATTCTTGGGAGTAACAACTTAACGTTAGTGTACGTTTCTTGGGACCAAAGTTCCGCTAGTGTAAACGGGCCTTAAAGGGCCGTTTCCACTGGGTTTTATCTGAGCTAACGGAGACAACTAACGTAGCCGACCCATCTCCAATACCAGTTTTTTACCATAGGGCAGCAAGTTGAAAAATTTGAACTGCATGCAGGCATAGTGAAGCTAGTCGACACATGTAACTGACTCCGTTAGCTCAGATAAACCCAGTGGGAACGGCCCTTATATCCATTGGCGGATTTAAAAAGAGGGAGGCCCACCTCCCCCGAAATTTCGGGGTTCCTCATCTAAAGATGCAGAGTATGTCTATCATTTTTTAAAACTAGTTAGTAATTTGGAATCCACTTGTGGTGTTCGTTGTTTCAGATGTCCGCCTCTGGGCTACCCCCTCCTACTCTCTGAAAACTCTCTCAAAAAGGGCAACTCTCCTACTCTAGCCGAGATTTGAACTCGAGATCTCCCAATTCTTTGACTGCTGAAAAACTGGGCCTTGAGTTAAATTGCACCTACTTTTTTTTTAACATACTCAGAGAAATTTTTAATTCCACGATACTCTTTTCCTATGTAATTTTCCTCTTTTTCTTTTAACTCATTTTATCGCCCCAAAATCGAGAGAGAATAATTTAGTTTCCAATTGCCGCAGTTATAGCAAGGCCATAACCAATGAAAAATAGATCATGGTTAAACTACAGGTAATTATAACAATATTGTTTCTTTAAATATAATTACTGCTATTTTACATTAGATTCCAATAAGGATACATAGTAATATTAACCTTAAAAATATTTGATAAGATACTTTAATTTTTACTTCTCTGTAACTTGCATCTCTCCTGTTCTTATTGTTGTTTCTGATACTCGCTTAATTTTTTGAAACTTTTGTGAACTTTTGATAAAATTTGCGAGAAAATACGGTCTATAAAATCCTTTAAGGGTTGAAAATTATTCAAACTTTACGTTATAAAGTTTCGTAATCTTCTTAAGTATCAAAAATTGTAATCAAAGTTAGATAGGCTGGCAGCAAATTATCACGATGTCTAAAATAATAACTGAAACTTGAGAAGGATGTAAAAGACCCTTTTATTTAAAACTAAGAATAACTGAAGGTACACCCGGTGCTTACAGATCAGTCAGCTTACTTACGGCAAGCTAAATTAAAGCAAGAGTAAGTCAATTTAGTAAAATTTATATTAAATAAGCAAGTAGCGAGAGATAACACAGATCAAATTAACGCGAAGTTGGTTCACAAATCTAATCGGCATGGACATTCAATATCGGCAATTATAACACAAGGATGAAGACTACAAATCTTACCTGAGCTAGCAACGTAGCCTTGAGAGGTAAAACGCCTTTTGTCTTACAATCTAAATTCCTCATCTCAAATACACGCAAACTAATTTGCATTCTGGAGTGAAAATGGAAAGAAGAAGTGACAGTAAAGGTCTATAAACATAAAAGAGCCCTAAAACATATATCCAAGGCACTAAATTTCCTTAAATAAAAGACCTTTCCGCACACGCAATGATCTCACATAAAATTTATTGCACTCATCAAAAATATTAATATTATAACGTATTATTTACGTTAATACTTTCAGATACGTTAACACTACTATTAAGTTATCTTTTTACCATCGATTGTAGTTATATGTAATACTTTTTAACGCAATTTTAAATCGGTACTCTTGTTTGTCATTTTCATTTTTTTTTAAAACCGAGAAATAATTGAGAGGTTAGGTTCCGCAAAAGGGACATAAATTATCCTCAGATGCACCCTCCTAATATCATACATTAATTAAAGGCGAATTCTAATCCCTAAAAATTCTAATTGTACTCCAAAAAATTCTGTGACCTCATTCCTAAGCTGTGAAATTTCTAAATAATCCAAACTGTTGATATACTTACTCTCTAATAAGTAGTGAAGATCCATAAGAAAATATGAGCTCCCCTGACTTTTACCTCTCTGATGCCAAAGCAGAAAATAATAAAAATTTATTATGTTGGCTTTTTTTAAAAAAATAAATTGAACGAAATTAAATAAATCAATTGCTGCCAGTTCAAAAAGCCACGTAATGAAAAACAACACATGCGTGAGAAACAATCATCTCTTCAGTGCAATAGGGAAATGTTAGGTGTAATGGAAAGTTTTGAATGTCGTCACCATAAAGTCAAAGTTGAAACAAGTTTGTAACGAAAACAAAGTCAATATTTAAATATAAAAACAAAGAAGGAGTCATTTCAATGTTTTATATAAATGCGTTTCTGATAATTGTTGAAAAAGTACGTTGAAAATCGTTGAAAAAGTGATTAAAGGTTATTACTATCGTCATCATCATTAATTAATCAAAAAGGCAAACAAAAAAAAAAAAAAAAAAAAAAAAAATTGGCTACTGACATCTTTTCGGAGAAGGGTTCTGCTGACTTAAATACTTTTAAATCTCATGTTCTTTTTACACAAAAAGTCTTTTTAAGAGTAGACTGATCTCTAATTCATTCAAACATTTTTATGTTCTAAAAAATTCCTTGAAATAGTTACAAATGATGTCTTGAAATATTTTTTTAACAAAGTTATAGAAGCTCGAGGTGTTAATGATACTACAGTAGCGAGCTCTCGTTGAAAGAGCAACCACAATAAATCAACTGTGTTACAGTATTTTAAGGAACACTGCATAATATTTCGCTGATACTTCTTACAGCGCGCAAATTACAAATCGATTTTTTTTTTATAATTTTTGTACACACATTCATATACAGTGATAATAATTAAATTAGTAGAAAGTATGTCATCCTTTAGCACAAATGACCTCTAGAAAGCGCTTAGGCATTGATTCTACATGTATACATTTTTTACTTCTTTGTCATGGAACAAAACTTTAATACCGCTCTTGATCATGCTTGATTTGAACTCAAAAACACTTATTTTCTAGAACGTTTTCGCGTGAGAGTCTACTATTTCAAACGAAAAGCAAAGAATAATGGCACAAAACATAGCATAAAATAAAGCAATAAAGTCTTGCCTCATATTTGACATTAACAGTAACCTTTCGGTACCGAGAAAGCTTTAAGACGCAAGAGGAAAAAGGAAAATTATTTGTTTTTTTAATATTTTGTCTGGTACTGTTAGTTCAAATGTAAACTTTTGAAATTCTCTTTTAACAGCCTATTAGCTAAGAGCCTGCAGACCGGTTTCCCATTTGTATCGGCATTTGACTGTCAAACACGTAGCATTTACCAAACGTATATTGTTATGATATTTCAAAATAAACGACTCCGTTTATTGCGCATAAAATCATTCTGAATGTTAACGCTGTTTACTGAAATGAGAAGCTTTTATTATTTACTCCTATTCAATGAGCGAATTCATTAACAATTTGTATTACCTTGTACGAGGTAAAAGAAGTATTGTAATTGCGAAAAATTTTTGGTTTACTACAGTCTGAATCATTTTTCAAATTGTTGCCACCCAATATTAGAGCCCTGCATATTTAAAGAAGAATCTGCATGACTGTATGTATGTTTCTCGTACTGTGAAAAAAACGCGTTTCCTAGAGACATCGATTTCTCAATGAAGTAGTCCTCTACTCCAAAATGGTCATCTGGGAAGCCCAAATTTGGAATTGGGGATTTGTTTTATTATTTATTTCATATTCTGTAAAACTTTAACGGATTTTTGATTAAAAGACTCAACGATTCCAAAGTGCTCCATTAACATTATCATCGCGTGCATCTTCAAGCACGGTTTTTTCAGTCACGAGGTTTCTTTAAGTTTCTTACTTGTATTATGTTGGTAGCGGATCTATGCTAAGACGTTATAATGTTTAACGGTATTTTGCGTTGAATGACTATGAAAGTCTGTATCACTTTTTAAATCCCGTTTTGAATCCGCCGTGAGAAAAACACCTCCTTGGGCGTATAAAATCTGAAAACTTTCATATTTTTGTACTTTTATTTTCTTACTGAGATAGTCTTTTAGTAAAAATTAAATCTCGTTATGTTTCAGTTTTTTTTCCATGGCGTCTATACGTATGGACAGAATAAAGAACTCCTTTTTTCCCAAACGGATTAAAAACAGAACAAAAATTGTTTTTTTTTCACTATATCTGTACACACGCATATACTGTCGCATGCATACGGGTTCGTAATGGATTGAATGCACAAGACGATGAAAAGTTGATAAAATTTATTCTTATCCCAAGAAATAAGACAAAATGCTGAAATTTTCACAGAGATATTCGTACAATATCGCAATATGTCACAGTAGCTATATTTTAAACTACTAAAACGTTTAATAGAACTCAATTCAAAACACAGAGAAAGCTAATCCGATCTCACAGCGAATTCGCTACAATCAATAACAGTACTAAGCAAACAACTGAATTGAGATGTTTTGATCCGGCTTTTATAAGCTTTCTAATCATGCACGAGAATATTCTGGTATTTTCTCGATATTTCTGGATAGCAAAACGGTACAATTACGAGATATCTATTTTTTAAAATGTTAAATACGCGTGCTCTTGTATTTTAATTTTTCCGGAGTAGTTTTCCCTTCAAATAAGTCTCGCGCTGCAAGGCACGAGAATGTAAAACAATTTTAATTACAAATTCTACTAAAAATAGCTAAATAAATGCAAAATTCGTAAAAATACATTAGTATGTATCTCGCATAACTCAAAAAAGGTCAGCTGTAGAAAGTTGGAATTTTGTTTATGGGAATATATATATATATATATATATATATATATACGAGTATAATTCATGTACACTCACCCCCTTAACCCCCTTACACACCTTAAACGTCCTCACTCGGCCTTTTTCACAATTGTTGGTCGCATACTTCCAGTTACGAAAGTGTTTCAAATGACGAAAACATTCATGTTTTAGCAATGTCAAATTTTTAAAAATGGCAATAATTTCCTACAAATAGCGTAATCTAACTTTGAATGGTGTTTCCCGGTTCCGATGTTCATATTTTGTAATTTTTCATACTCGTTGAGAAAAAATAAACTTATAACTAGTACGACAAAAATTGAAGGGGATATTTAATTTCAAAATTTGCAGCTTTTGGTGTCATTTTCAAGTTGCTTTGAGAAATCTGTCAACTAAGTTAGAACATTTCGAGAACATAAGTTTAAATGTAGGGCTTTAGATTCATTAGGAATTTTTTTTTTTTTTTTTTTTTTTTTTTAAAGCAGGAGAAGTGAAGAATTAGTAATGTCCTCGCCGGGACTCGAACCACGGACCTTTTAAATACGGGCCGAGCGTACTGACCATTACACCACGAAGGCATGCTAAGACGGAGGGCGAAATACCTTACCAGGCAGCAAAAAATGTGTATAATTTAATAGAAGAAGAAATTGTGCGGTATCCACATCATTTTTGTCAATCCACAGAAGTTGTGTTTAACTTCTTTAATAAATTTTAAAATTTGCCAAACTAAACTTTTTCTGGAGTGTTAATTTTAATAAAATTACATTTTAAAAATGTGCAAAGGCTTTCTTTGTCAAATGATGCCAAAGGATTGCGTCGGACATATCTATATCGAAATGAAAATGATTCTACGCATATAACCACAATAATTAAATATATTTTACCCTATAGAGAAAATTTACATCTAAAATATTTCTGCGTCTAATCAGTATTCTACAATATTTTTCTTTAAAAAATTTGAGTGACTTCAATTAATAAACAAATGCTGAATTAGGCCATTTTTTAATACTTTGCACTCGAAAGGTAACTTCCGGTCACCACTTTATTTGGTGCGGTAACTTGAAAGGTCACTCTCAGTCACTACTTGATTTGAGGCATTAATTTAAAAGACCACTGCCGATCACCACTTGCTTTGATGCGGTAACTCGAAAGCTCACTCTTGTTCCCCACTTGATTTGATGCGGTAACGTGAGAGGTGACTCCCGGTCACCACTTGATTTGATGCGGTCACTCGACAGATGACTCTCGATCATGAATTGGTTTCATGCCATAATTCAAGCGGTAACGATGTTTATTTAGATTTGGTTTGGGCAATATCACTTCAAGAGAGTATTAAACAAAACATGCGTATAAACCAAATGCCAGTCATTAACCTTAAATACGTTTCTCAGATTTATTTTTTATATATGCGTCTTTGGTTCGAACTCGACAGGCTTGGCAATAGGAATATTGATTTCAAAATTAAGGATCCCAATAAGCATGGAATACGGTGATGGAATCAGATCAAGTGAAAATAAATTCGGTTTTTCGTTGATGAAGAGCGAAATTACGTCTGTGCGCAGTCTACATGATGACAGGGATGAGGATTACAATGATGAAGATAGTGATAAATTAAGAGATCGAAAGACGGCGAAAAAAATCGGGATAATAGATAGTGGATGTGAAAGCGACAGTAATTCCGCAGAAGAGTTAAAAAATTCACAATGCATTTATGCATAGAATCCGATGAAATACTGCAAAAAATACTGTTTGTATCCGCGAGAAATCCGCAGGAACGCAGGTACCATCAGACGTAAGGGAACCGTAAGATTTATGTGAAATCACTTTAGTTGGATAAAGTAAGAAAATCGCCAAATCTGCAGAAAATCGTCTCGAGTTGCTGGTTCGCCGCAAGGGAAAAGGGATATTCTCCTAATGGGCGATTTACTTTAGAAATAAGTGGCGCCACTAAATTTTTTTTTTTTTTTTTTTTTTTTACGCCATTTTATTTAAATTTGCATGATCAAATCTATTATTATTATATACTAACATTTTTTTTTTTACACTTTGCAAAATATTTATTTCTTTTGCTGTGTTTTATGATGCGTATAAGAAAACTTTCAGTGTGCGAAATAAAGAGTTATTATTATTATTATTATTATTATTATTATTATTATTATTATTATTATTAGATTAGCTGGTTTAAATATTTTAATGAATTGCTCGATATTAATAGAACTAAAAGTCAGCCCCTAAATGTTATGGATATAAATTATATCAAGAATTTCTTCCGTATATTAAATGAAACAGGTAAGACGTTAAGACAAAATACACCCGATGTTGTCCTGCTATATTTAGTTTTTTCAAAACCTATTTACAAATTTGTTGTACGCAGAGTTTAAAAAAAAAGAGAGATAATGAATTTAAGATAGATTAATTAAACACTGTTGCCGCTTAAGATAACAGTTATTTCATTTGCTTCTTATTTCAACCCTTTGTAATGTAAACGTGAAATTTATTTGACAGTAAATTGATAACAAAGATTCGAAGACAACATTTTAAAAACTCTTCGCAAATTCAACGGAAAAATTGAATGTGAAAGAAACGATAAGCATAAACATTGCTTTTACAAACAAATCTGCAAAAAAGAGGTGGCGCCATCTAGTGTAAAACTGATTAACTAACTAACCAAATTCGGTAGATCACCTGTTGGGACAATACCGAAAAAGAACTCGAGTGCAAAGGGTTGAAAGTATATTATTTGTATGAATCAATGGCATTTATTCTGAAAATAGTCTAAAATTTCATTTAATAATATATTATAAATACAAAACTTTTTTCATTTGGTTTCGGAACGGGATATGTGGGGCAATATTATATCCTCATGGTTATCTTTTCATAGAACGATAGATGTAATAATATTTAGGTAGTAAATAAGAAGTATAGATATTTTTAAATTTTTTAATCACGATGAAACTAATGTTGAATAATCAAATTCTTTTGAAACTTAGCGTTTGCTACAGTCTTCTGACATTGATCAGCAAATGAATTCACATTCAGCAGTGGAATGACTATTCGGTAAAAGCAACTTAGTCTTCTCATTAACCTCAGATGCCGTTCGTAGAGCGGTTAAGGCAAACCGCTGTGTTCTTATCTTAAATACGAGTCAGTTTCCCTTAGAAAGTTAAATACGAGCTAGTTTCCCTTAGAAAGTGCTCCACGAAGGCATGATAAGACTTTAAGTGATTTACAGTAATCACGTAAACCAAACCTTACCGTAGTATTACATTGGTTAATATTCCTATCCGTATGGAGATAAGCATTACTATATAAGCTGTTTAAGCACAGAATTGATATAAATATAGAACTAAGAGCGTGAAATAATTATTGCTTTAAAAGAGAAACATGCTGGTTTAAATTAAAAGGGGAAAATGTAAAGTATCCTTAATCATTTTCAGTACATAATATAAACATGGAATAAAATAATCTCTTGCTTATGGAATACGTATATTAATAAAACGGAGGATACAGAGAACAAATGTAGTTTATGACTACAATAATTCTAATCACTAAGCAAATATTCATATTAATTTCGTAGAATCATTAGGATATTTTGAAGCAGGAGACGTAACAAATCTGCAGTGCTCTCGCTGGGACTTGAGCACCTTGACCTGCCAAATATATTTCCAATTACACCACTAAGGTTAAAGTTGCATATACTTGGCGTGTCTGGACGATTTCTCA
This sequence comes from Stegodyphus dumicola, assembly GCF_044657685.1. Classification (NCBI taxonomy): domain Eukaryota; kingdom Metazoa; phylum Arthropoda; class Arachnida; order Araneae; family Eresidae; genus Stegodyphus; species Stegodyphus dumicola. Next base: position 219,792,135 of record NC_140773.1, on the reverse strand, counting down.
CCAAATTTGGTGACAAAAATTAGTCACCAAAACCACTGCCAGCTTGGCGATACTTCACCAATTTAGCGAGATAGCCTTAATGTTAAATACATTTACCCTGTAACTTTATTTTTCCGGCAGAGCTTCGTGCGTTCAGCCTTTTCGTGTCACATTACACAAAAGATACTACAATTTCACATATAATCTCTCTAAAATTATTTACATATATACAAAATTCGTAACGATATATTAAACTTCCTTTAAATTTCTTTTGCCGGCGACAGCTAAAGCACAACGAATTACTAAAAGAAAACATTTGAAAAATCAGAAGAATATTCAGCTACACAGCGGTAAAAAAACTCAAATTTGTCATTAAAATAGGTTACTTAATAAAGCGTCTCTTATTAAAAAAGTATAAAATATTAATTAATTCTCATTATCCGAGAGCATTAAATGACGTTAAATTAGAATAATGAAATAAAACTTCATCCAAGTTTACCTACCTGACGTTCAGGTCTGCGATCAAGTGAAGAGCTACGAAACTCTCCGCAGATAAAAACCTCGTACCTATGATTGAACACTTTTATTTTTCCAAAAAGTTTTCTTTTTATGCATATATAAACAAATGCAGTAAAAATGTTTGATGCGTGTTACGTAATCTGAATTTGCATAAAAAAACATTCTGAGCATCCAAACCTTGAGAAAAAGTAGTTTTGTGCAAGGGCCACCAAGAAATTTTAAAAAATCAAATAAGAAAATCAATCTACATATTTATCGAGAATACCACGTGATAAGAAAAAATACCGTTAAGCAGAAAAGAAATAAGTTATGAACTGTTTTTATTAGCTTATAAAAAAGCATAGTGACGAAATATAAATAAAACATAACATAAAATCGTTCCCTGAATGTATGCCAAGGCCTAATGGATTCTCCAAGGTTGCCAAAAAAGTGCAATTAATTACTGAATGACCTGCTTCATAGTACATAATTTTTCTTTGAAGACGAAATTGCGTTCAGTGATTTTATCGCTATGCCACTGGTAGATCTTCAATAAACATGAATAGCTAAAATACTAAATAGACCATTAGCGCTGAAATAAGAAAATTTTTTGAATTAATAAAGACAAAAACTTTAACCAATAGAAAAAGAAATTTCAGCAAATGATTTTTTTATTATTATTTTGACATTTTTTCACTAAATTTAATGATCTTTATTCATGAGTTTAATTACAGTCATATTCCAAATATAACATATTTTTATTTTCTTAATCAAATGTATTATGTAAAATTAGATTTGCTTGAATTTTATTTTTTTTTAAATTGCACAACAATCAAAGTACTATTAATATATATTGTATATAGTAGTATATTGACATTTTTGGTCAAGTAAACATAAAATAAATTATTTTGCTCAACATGAGCAAATAATACATGTTAGTTTTACATAGTGTTTTCAGTATTATCCATTGTTTCACTATATAATTTGTATTTGCTGTACGCAACACTCAGTTTTTCCATATATTTCTATGATATATATCTGCCGTGTGACAACACAGACTAATTGAATATATTCTTGAACGACGGCCGTAAACTAAAATTTTTTTTGTGTTTATTAAATGATATGCATGTATGTACTTTTTTGTTTCCTTCAAATAGGAGCTGACAGCCATACCGTCTAAAAAAAAATTACTAGAAAGAATATTTACTATGCTAATGAGTATGAAAATAATACTAAGTTTTGCAACAGAAATCAAAAAGAATTTTAACATATTTGGGATAAGGAAACCGAAAGCTATTTCCACTCTTACTCAAAAAGGCTTGTCTAAAATTGAATATTGTTTCATGTTTCACAAAATTCTAATTGTACGTGAATGTCAGTTCCATAAACTTGAATATTTAAAAAATTTGTATCTTTTTTAAATAATCTTTTGAATTTTTAATCTTTTGAATATTTAAAAAAGATCCAAATTTTTTTAATATTCAAATATACAAAGAATGATTAAAGAATTAAAAAGAATGACATGAAATGAATAATTTGACGTATCAAAGCAAGATTTGCTCCTAATTTATCAAAGAAGGGGGATCGGTTGGAAAAGATAACATAATACATTTTAGCTCATATTTTCACTGTTAGAGTCAGCTGCACTATTAATATTGCGAAAATCTAAGAGATCGTAAAGAACTATTGTGTTATTTATGGTCTTATAATATGCTAGCAAAATTAAACGAATAAATATTGTATAACCTTAAATTCTCACATTATTTTCCTATAATGTGGTACCAATAATGGAACCGATTCCTAAAAAGCAGAATTAAAATTTACTCTTTCCTCCCTCCCTGACTTATTTTTTTTTTTTTTTTTTTTTTACTTTTATATTATGATTTTGCGTGAAAACTTCATATACGCAAGGTTATTAATTTTAAATATTTTTTTAAAGTGTCCAAATTTATGGCAATTTTCAAAATATTTTTTTTCTGCATTTTAAAAGTACATTTAATTTCATATTAAATGCATTCTGAAAGCACTTTAAAATTCAGAATGAAAAATTTTTGTTCATCATTTAGGAGCAATTAACAGTTTATATAATTCTGAAATTAACATGTTTCTTAACTACGTATTACAGTGCTGATAGTTCTGACTTATTACAGTGCTAAATGCTGACAGCAAATTAACAAAATTATAAGATTTCGAAAATTATTTTAATCAATTTAATAACATTTTATTTGAAAAATTTTATTTCGGGGAATTAATTTTTAATGAAAGAAAGGGAAGTAAACACCATTTTAAAATCAAAAATCTATCAAAGTCAAAAATCTATGAAATGTAAAAAGACATTTAAAATTAAATGAAAAAAAAAATTAACAGTTTTTCTGTTTTCTCAAATACTGTCGTATACATTTAAATGCATTGAATTACCTATAAATACCAGACAATTATCTACAGTGCTATTTCTACAGATATAATGCACTCAGAGCAGCGTAAAAAATTTAAGGATATAAGTAACTATTTTTTAATTCATAGCATAATATAAATCACAATTACAACATACAAAATGTGAGTGGTTGTAAAGTAAAATATAGTGAATTTGAATCACCTTGACGTGAGCAAATTTAAATACCAAAAATATCAGCAAGTAAAATTTACTGAAAAATTAAATTACGAATAATTAAGTTATATTTTTAAGTTAATTTTTCTCATTTTTAGGTTTTGTCAGAAAAGAATCGTAAAAATTTAGGACAAATACGTAAGATTCAAGTTAGTGTACAAAACAAGCCTTATTTCAAGTAGTGTGTAAAACGTAAAATACTCCAAACAAATACCTTTAAGTAAATACCATAATCTGTCATAAACCAGACTATGGTATTTACTTAAAGTGTTTTAAGTTACTAAATGTTGCTCAAAATTACTACAAATATAATAATATAGGATTTTAGTGTTTTCTAGTGCAAAACTTCTTAGCATTTGCCTAACATCAATATAAATGCATTTTTAATGTAAAGGCACACAGCCATATGAATATATTGTAAAAAACAGCATTAAAGTTTGTATTTTAATACTATTTTGTATTTTAATACTATGCACCTATTTTATCTAAAAGACAATGGATTTTTTTCCCCTTTTAACTTTATGTTCTGCTATGTTTTTTAATCTTTAAAATAAATATTTTATTAAAAGTCAATACAATTTATTAAAAATCAGTGAGTACAAACCAAAAACAAATCAATTAAAATCAATCAAAATTCTATAACAATTATTAAAAATCAATCAATACAATATAGCTAATTTCCCTTTACAAAACAGTTAGTCTATTTTTTGGATATGCAGGTTATATATAAAATTATACATTCAAAATCTACTCTAAAAAATCTACGAAAAGATTTGGAAGTTAAATCCTTTAAGTCAAAGAAAAATAAATAAATAAATAAATAAATAAGATTAAATATGTGATCGTACTGCAGAACGGTGAATACCGTACTTCCTCTTTTCCTGTATGTCGCCCCCCTTTTTTTAATAATTTTATTACCCGAAACTCCAAAGAAGAAAATTAAAAGAGTAATTTCCTTTCCAAAAAAAAAAAAAATGCACATAACAAATGAAAAGTAGTCCGCGATAAACTACAATTAACTATCACATAACTGCTACGTTAAAAGAAACCTATATTCCAATAAGAATACATAGCAATGTGAACATTAAAATATTTGATCGATATTGAGCCGATATCTGACTGACATCTGTCAGTAACTGAGTCAACGCGATATGTCTGGCTTATGTCCCTTGTAAAGCCCCAGGAGCACCTCACAGAAATGAGTCTTGACTTTAGCTCCAAACAGGATGTCTAAAGAACGAAGGAAAATAGGGCCAACCAAAGACCCGGATTTCAAAACCTCGAGCACATCAGCAGCAAATAAAACTACTGTAAACTTTAACATAAATAATAGAAGTGAGGTAAAATAACGGGTCTGGAAAGTCTCTCATGGGGGAGAACACTTACCACGTGCGGGTATCTTAGCAAAGATTCTGCCCAAAATACGTTTCAAATAATAAATTCAAGAGAAAATAAAATAGATGAAGTGCTAATACAAAACTTGCATAAAATTAAAAGAACTCAAGGTACTAATAAAGTAGCCCTCAGCTATAGGGAACAAGTAGAACACAGGGAAAAATCTATGTACAAAAGAGGAAGGAGAAAAATCATGAGAATATGTTTTTAATTGTTCTGAATCTAACGCTAAGCTGGGAGGGAAATACGCGAGGAAATACTGTATTTGAAATCTTAAGAAAGTTAAAAACTTAGTTTTGTTAGGCCAAAAAACACGAACATATATTTCCAAATACTGCCCTTGAACTTTAGTAAGACATAATTACAATCTTTATCATTTTTAATATATCAAAATATCTTGTACTCACGATACATATTCTTCCTCATTTTCCCTACTTTCCTTACGTAACTTAAAGTATTTTAAAATGTGAACAGCAAATAGGCAAGGCCTTGAATGGATCTCAGAAGAATAATCTTAATTGAATCTTAAAAAATCTACTACTCCATCAATTAGATTGTGCCTGAAAGCTATTCTCGTTGTTTATATGTTATACAAGATAAGATTTTCAGACAAAGTGTCCATGACATCACAAGCGCAGAGCTGTTCGATCTGGTATTGATAAGGTTATATTAGGGAAGGGAGAGAATTCAATATGTGGGATAGATCTGATGTGTAAATTTAGGACGCGTGCTCATGGTGATGGTCTTTTGGAATTCGGAGTTGCAGGTGATAAATAAAAATGTGGAACATAGGTTCAAGATGTAGCAATATTTGCTGTTTATTTTTCTTTGATGAGAGTGAAAAATTTGAACTACAGTTTTTGAAGGTTTATGTACCTATTTTTTTAATCGAGGGGAAGTTGTACTTATGACTTTTAGATTAAGTTTTATTATCTTCAGAACATGATTTAACAACCAGTACAATCATTATTGTGACATTCAATACAAATAATTAAAAAAATGTGCGAACGTCCATCGTTTCTCGATTTTGTATAAGTATCGTATGTAATAAGTTCGAAGTCTGTATAAGTATGTTATTTTAAAAAGTGTTTTTAGTTGATTCGGCTATGTAAAATACTATGGCGGTTTTAACTATTCATTTTGAACCAAGACAGAAAAGAATTTTTAGAAACGCAGAAGTAATGGTAATGTTTAAATGTTAAATAATCTCATAAAGGTTACATCAATTTGGTTTGGATAGATATTTTATGTTAATATCGAAAAATAGTTACATAAGGTATCTTCTTTCCGCATGCCTTCGTGGCATAATTGGAAGTATACTCGACGCGTATCCGAGTTGTTCAGGGTTCATGTTCCGACGAGGGCAATGATCATTTTTCATGTCACCTGCTTCAAAAAAAACCTAATGACTCTACAAGTGGCCCCCGCTCTACAAGATTGTGGATGGTAATTTGTCCTCAGTAGGACGTGGCGATTGGGCCGCACAATCCCCATTCGCTTTTTAAAAGGAGGATTATGTAAGGTATTTTCTCCTTTCTCTCTACTTGCCTTCATGGTAACTGGACGCATACTCGACGCGTATTCGTGAGATACAGGGTTCGAGTCCCGGCGAGGGCACTGCACACTTTTCACATCTCCTGCTTCAAGAAAACCTAATAACTCTTACAGCTGTAAATTACTTCGCGTACTAACTAACCACTAAACTAAAGCTGTACGAGCTATTAGTTTAGTGGTCCAATTAAGATCTTTGAAGAAATAAGAGAACCTTATTCTCATTGTAAACTCGTTAAAATATCATTTAATATTTATTTATACATAGATGGTTAAGTTACACGATTTATTTTGGTAAAGCACTGAATAATACTTCAGAAAAGATGCCTTCGTTGAAGACTTTCGAAGTCTGGATCGTTTTCATGTTAATCAGGGAGAAATCTAAGAAAAGCTGCTACAACTTGCACATTCTGTCACTGAAAGGAATTCTCAGTGTTCAATCAATCTGATGAAATTTGGAACTGGTGGATTGATTTTCACAAAAGCTGCATGCCAGTGAATAACAAAGGATTAGCGAATGGCTTTGATTATTAATAAAGCAAAATCCGTCAATTCCACAAAATATCCAAAATACTGAATCTTTTCAGCTGATCCATGCCTAGGTATTGTTTCATCCGACGCAAAGAGGTAAATGACCGTCCCCATATACAGGATGGTTATAATTAAAGTGACCCTATTTAGACCACTTTAGAATCCGTTCAACTTATTGAAATTGAATTTTGATGAAATTTGGTATATATGTTATATAGACAATGGAGAAATGATTTCTCGAATTAAAAAAATAGTTTAAATTGACCACCAGGGGGAATTGAGGCGCCTAAAGAAGGACAAAAAAATGTGTCAGAATCATTAAAATATATTCATTTACAGAATTTACGAATGCAGGCATCCAGAAAAGCTTGGCTCTGACTGTAAGTCTCTTTATAGGTTTGGCTAATTTGCATAAGGAATTTTTGAAAACTACTCAAACTACTCAAAACTACCAAAACCATAAAACTACTCAAAAAACCATAAAACTTTACATTATGTAAAATGACCATTCATGATAACCAAATTGGTCTAAAATCATTACATGCCAATCCGAAATTCAAAAGCAAATACAAATAAAGAACAATACCAATATAAACCAAATAATTTAGAAACTCTTGCCTACTGGAAACTTCCCCAACACGAATTATGTATGTAAACCTAAAATAAACTATATACAACTATCAAAATATAATAATAATAATAATAATAATAATAATAAGGCAAGTAAATAACAAGTTTTAATTTAACTTACCTAGATCAACATATTTGAATTTCTGAGCAAATGCTAGTATTATCTAATTAGCAAATGCTAGTACAACACAGAAATTCAAATATGTAGATCTAGGTAAGTTAAATTAAAACTTGCTATTTACTTGCCTTTATTATTATTATTATTATTATTATTATTATTATTATTATTATTATTATATTTTGATAGTTGTATATAGTTTATTTTAGGCTTACATGCATAATTCGTGTTGGGAACCAACCAGTGTTGGGAACCCAAGTTTCCAGTAGGCAAGAGTTTCTACAATAATAATTATTTTTATTTTTATTTTATTTTATTTTTGCAATTAAAATTTAATTTAATATTAGCTTTATACGAATAGAGAATATTTGTTAAATTCATACATATATATATAGCTCATAATTACAAAATATTTTTTTAAAAAACATAATATAATCATGCCTAGTATTTTCGTGCATTAAGCTGCTGAAAAATTATCAGTAAAGACATAAAGTGAAAAATATAGAACCAAGTATTTTCAAAGACCAAAAGTTGAAATTCATAAGTAATAAATTTCATAAAATCTTATAATTGTAAAAAAGAATTTAATAAATGTTAAAACTAAAATACTTCAAACAAATAATACCCTAATTCAAAAAATCAATGAAATTTAAAGAATAAAGAATATAAAAGAAGAGGAATTCAATCAACTTCAATGCCACTTCGTCAAGAGGAGGAACATGGAAATCAATTGAAATCTTTCTTTCATAAAATTTCTTGCTTTTCTGTATCCAGAATAAGCCGATGAACCATTCCAATGTATTTTAATTATAATAGTCCACCTGAAAATCCTGGCCCCTCCCCAAAGCAAGGAAAAAACAAAGTAAATTCAAATCAAAATTTTACTCTTAAAAGAAGAGAACTATATCCAAAGAATTGAAAACGTAAGTGAAATAATAAAATACTTTAGTGAAAAATTTAAATCAAAATTTTTATCTGTTATATGTATATATGATATATTCCACTAAATACAGATATAGATATATAATAATCTTAAAAAGTTAGGATTATAAAAACCTATAAAAAGACCGTTAATTTCAAAATTTGCTTGATGACTGAATTTCTATTCTACAAAGAGAATGAAACTGTTTAATTGTTTTTCTTGATCTAGTAAATATCCTATATAATTTCTTGTTATTTTAAATCTGCCGAAGCTTCTTTCTTCGCTAGCAATAAACTGCCAAAGTATTTTTAACTCTGCTACGAAATTCAGATACGACGGAACTAAATTATATTCAAGATCTTGTAGAGTTGTTACCGTGAAAGACCGAGATCGGAGAATGTCGACTTTTACCGGAGAATGTCAAGATTCACCAAATACGTCTGTGAAAGATCGAATATTGCATTACATTCTTGTACATTCGGACCCCCCACCGGTGTATGTCGACAATCACAGATATGCTCTGGTGTAGGTCGAAAAGAGCGGAGTATATGTACACGCTGTCATTGTAAAAGGAAATGTTCCACAAATAAATGCAGTTGTAAAAGCAATGGCCTCTTATGCAATTCAAAGTGTCATAATAGTTAAGGCTATTGCAATAAATAAGATTTTAATCACATAATTTAGTAAGTTTTTAAACTTCTATTATTTTCCTTTCTCCTTTTGAATGTACTGAGTGTTTTAAGTTCTTAATTTAAGTCTCAAGTGCTTTTTTTGGTGACTGAATTACGGAAAAGAGAATATAATATTCTTATGTGTTCAACTTTCACCATTAGTACATGGTGAATGTCGACATTTACCGGTGTAAGTCAGAAATAAGAGTATTTGGAAAATGTTTCGGACATACACCAAGCGACTACGTGACGGTTGACATTCACCGGTGAAAGTCGACATTCTCCAGATTTCGGTGTTTCACCGTAACAGAGTCATTAGGTTATTTTGAAGCTGGAAACATGGAAAATGTACAATGAGCAGTACCAGGGCTCGAACCCTGGACCTATCGAATACGCGTCGAGTATGCTTCAAATTACACCACGAAGGCATGCGAAAAGAAAGGAGAGGAAAAGACCTTTTTTTTTTTTGAAAAAACTTGCAGAACTTCAATATCCGGAATTACTGAATGTAGCACGTTTTTAAAACTAGATATGTTGATTGTATACATTTCTCGAGTGTTTAAGTGATAAGCTCCTGCATTTAAATAACTTAAATTCAATGGCATTCATTTATCACCAGTTAGATATCGACAATCGGAATTTACTGCGTTTATTTTTCGTAGCTCCATTTCAATTGCGAGATTAAAACATCTACCAGTTTTTTAATTTCGACTTTGAAATAATTAGTTTTCGGAAAAATACTTTTCTTTTCAATAGGCCCTTGGCACTCAGAAACCTTTCCTTTCCATTTATCAGGTTCAATTGTTCCTTCTAACCTTCTTCGGGAACATACAAGGACCTGACTCGGAACAGAGAGCTTACTAAAGCTATGTTCACTAATTGTGGTAAGTAGACAGGATACAGACGAAGGGTATACAAAACCCTTTATTTTTCTCTATATACAATAACTTCCGTACTTCGGAATACAATGACCCGCCACTCGGGGTCTAACGTAAAAGTATAAAAATAAAACTAAACTCTAATTTAACTTTAGAATAATACACGTGGAAGATTGGCCTTATAATAACAGGAAGCGTATGTAGCACAGAGACTGTGAACACTACAATACGTTTTAATTTATCAAGAGGATTAAAACCTCTGGCCTAGAAGGCAAACAGCAACTGCGTAACTTCTAAGGTAAGCGGCCTGCGTTGACTCACTGCTTCCTCTCTCTCTTGCTTGGCAAAAAGCCACAACTTAAGTACTTGGCGTTCGCCAGACAAACTTTGCATAAAATCCTTCACGCTTATAATTCTGGCCGGAAGTAGAAAATAAGAAGTGATAGTAAAGATTTAAAATAAAATAAACGTTAGTAAAACTTAAGATCCTTACACATTAACCTTTCACTTCCGTTATAATTCAGTTGATAATCTCTAATATTAAATTTTTACATTTCTCAAGAATAGATTCAGAATATTTTCTCATTATGGTGTGAAATGGATATTATCCCACTGTTAAGCATACAGCTTTATAAATTACATACATAGGTTTTGATTACAATGTTTTATTTATTTTATAAGTTAATTGCAGTATTAAATTCTGAACAGATACATACATATTTTTTTTTTTTCAGAAAAACGCTTGTATATTTTACATTTTAACTTCAATGCATGAATTACCATTTGATGCCATATAACTGATTTCTTCGGCGATTTGTAAATCATATTCTTTGACGGCTTTTGCTCTTGATGCCGATAACATACCCATCTGTCCTTTTAAAACGTGCGTAAGCGCATCTCATCAACTCGTAACATATCTTACCCCCGCCCCCCTAAAAAAAATATAGATCCTCTGAGCAGCTTAAAAAAATACCGACATGCTTGAATTTACAGAATCAGCATTTTTGTGTACTTAATTTAAACTGCAAGTCAAATAACAAAGATATTTAATAGCTTGCTAATTTCTTTGCAAATAATAGATTGCACGATCCCCCAGGCAGTTTGACATCAGTTGCTCCAGACAACGTGTCTGCTTTCCCCTCCCTGCAAGACCCTGAAGAAAATGTGGATCTTCACATAAGAGTAAGTCAGCTGTACAATATTTGTATTGATATTGCGAGCACTAGAAGAGAGGGAAGGAGACTTATTCCCCAAAGCCTCTTTACACTGCTTAGAAAACATTTAGATGAATTAAAATTACTTGTCTTGAGAAACGCAAAGGGTATCCAAATGACTGTTCCTCTCACAGAAACATCCTCCTTTGCATAGTCCAACCGTACTAGCCTCATTATCATAACTTTGACCTCGAACACGATCATTTATCATTTTCCTTTACTTCTATAAAATCGAATATCCTTCCTTAAATTATTATGAATTCGTTTTTATGTACACATGTCTAATACATTCTCCTGCTTGCAATGCCGTTTTTAATGATGTGAAACAATGATGTGAAATAATGATGTAAATTAAAAATGATGGGAAAACATATTGCTTCCTATTTTCAAGAAACATTTTCAAATCGAGCATGCTTACCTCATATCGAGAACGTCCTGAGAAACGGACCGACTTTATACCTTTATTTTGAGCAATAAAGGATAATTAACCCTTCTTGAGTGTTACGTTTCTGTTTCTGGACCTAAGCGATTATTTGCTTAGCGTTCACTAGGTTCCTCCACATTTAGTTAAGAGATAAAAGGGAAGAACACTACAATCTGACGTAATGTTACTGTCGATCAGGTAAATCCGCGGCAGGACGCTGAACGCAGTGGACGTGCTTGAATTTCGTTCCCGCATATTGCTTCATTGTGCGCGGAATATTCAGGCTTACTAGAGTATTTTTGCACCTGCAGCTACAGAACAGCACTAGGAGTTCAGTCGTGTAAGTTTCTTCATTATTTACTATTTAGTTAATTACTTTTTTAAGTGATAATGTTTTGATTCGAGTTCCTGACCGTCGGACTTTAACGCAATATACAGTCACGCGACCCTCCTTTCTTCTGCCTTTAAGATAAAGGAATTTCATCATTCTCCCTTCTTCTCCGTCTCGGATAAAGGCGGACAGCGGGTGTGCTTGTAACCGAATACTACTTATTCCTCCTCCCTCCCAAGTCACTTTTAGTGTCCTTTCCGCTGCAGCGAAATGGAAGAAGAGAATAGCCGCTTTTCCCCCCAAGCGTTTGAAGAGACTGCAGCATCAGTCTACGATCCCCCAGGCAGTTTGACATCAGTTGCTCCAGACAACGTGTCTGCTTTCCCCTCCCTGCAAGACCCTGAAGAAAATGTGGATCTTCACATAAGAGTAAGTCAGCTGTACAATATTTGTATTGATATTGCGAGCACTAGAAGAGAGGGAAGGAGACTTATTCCCCAAAGCCTCTTTACACTGCTTAGAAAACATTTAGATGAATTAAAATTACTTGTCTTGAGAAACGCAAAGGGTATCCAAATGACTGTTCCTCTCACAGAAACATCCTCAGTTCCTACCCAAGGTAATCCTCCTCTACATGACATCGCAACATGCAAAGGGAATTACAGTGACGGAAACGCAAACGCAGATGTCTGTTATTGCAATGGAAAAGAAACCTTTGCCGAAATCGTGGCCAAACCACCGAAGGAACGCAACCCGGCTATCCTGATATACCCTAAAAATGACACCATAGGTCTCATTAATGATAAACTCAATGAACTCATCCCCTTAAAAAACATTAAAGCAAAAATAAACAAGATCGCTCCGATTAAAAATGGAGGAATTGCCATCTGATGTAATTCTGAAGAGGAGCTAAAGAAGGTGTCACATGCACTGAACGATACAGCGGATGCTAAATCCCTCTTTGATATTAAGACTCCAAATTCAAGATCGCCCAAAGTATCTATTAACAATATTCCTAAAGATACTCCTCCAGAACTCATAATAGAAGAACTTCAATGTTGATCAAATCAACATTGAAAAAGAAGGGATCTGCGCTCTCTTCAAGGTAAAAGGAAGAAGACTTCCTAATACTGTAAAATGGATTTTTGAATGTAATTCTTCAACCTTCAAGACATGCACGGAACACAGGAACATTACTTATAACTGGAATTTCCTTCCTATTGCAGAGTTCTTTGGCGTCAAACGATGCTTCCACTGTCAAGACTTTACGCATTCTCAGTACAAGTGCAAATTTAAATCTTATTGTGCATTCTGTGGTGGAGGCAATCACTCAATAAAATATTGCAGAGCCGAGGTACCTAACTGCATAAACTGCAGATTGTACAACAACGCAAATGGCACAAACATTAATTACAAGCATGCAGCATATGCACCTCAGTGCCCTCTGTACAAAAGAGAAACCGAAAAAAATTAAAGCTATCACAAATTATCAAATAGTCTAAATTATACTTCATTTCGATTCATCAACGCAATTTAGCCTTTGATCTACCCAGTTACTCTTCTCTTTTTCTCATTTTTCATATTGCAAAGTATTTTTATGGATGCCTCATTTTCCCCAAATCCTTCAATGCTAATCAAAACTTCACAGATTCTCAAGAACCTTAACTGCCTTCAGTGTAATCTTAGGAGATGCAAGGAAGCCACATCTTCACTTGTGCAGTTCGTCTCAGAATCCGATTACGATATCCTACTAATCCAGGAGCCATACAGCTTGAAAGGAGAGATAAGAGGGTTTCCATTATCATGGAATATTTTATATAAAAACTTAAGCAAAGATTTTCCAGTCCAGAAACAAAACCCCAGAGCATGCATTGTCGTAACGAGCAAACAACTAGACCCTACTGTATGCAAAATTGATAGAGACATTATATCTATCTCAATTAATTCAGGTACAGTACAGCTATGCATTTCTTCTTGCTACTGTTCGCCCGCAGAAGAAATTGAAAGAAATCTTATACATCTTGACAATATAATTCAGAGAGCTCCGACTGCACATCACTTTATCGGTGGGGATATGAATGCCCACTGCGTGCAATGGGGATATCCAAAATCAGATTCTAGAGCCGAACAAGTAGAAGATTTCATAGCTGCCAACTCTCTCGTCCTTCACAACGACACCGTACAAGGGCCTACCTTCGAAACATGCTCAGGTAAAGGATGGCCTGACCTGACCCTTTCAAGCACAAATACCAGCACCTTTCTTAAAAACTGGAAGATACTGGACGAGGAAAATAATTCGGATCATAAGTTCATTCACTTTGAGATTGATCTCACTTTTTCTAGTACCAGCACGAAACGTTTTCACATAACTGAATCTGGCATCAAGAAATTTAAAAACCTCCTTGCTAAAGAAAAAACTTCCATTTTGAATGGCATAAACTACTGCAGGGATCGCAACCAATTAAATGTAATCTCCAGTAACTTTTTTTCAATCATACAAAGAATATCCCAACAGAGCTTTAAAATTAGAGCTCCAAGAAATAAATTCACTGCAAATTGGTAGACAAAAGAGTTGAGGGCAGAGAGGAACAAAACTAAGGCCTTAAGAAGGAAAATAAAATCTACACTGGACGACAATTCTAGGAATGCTGCATGCGTAAGATACAACGAGCAAAGAAGGATTTACAAAAAGAAAATTATGGAAGCTAAATTAACCTCGTGGAAAAAATTTTGTTCTCAAAATAAAGATACGTATGGCATCCTCCATAAATTGGCAACTAGGAAATTCTTCGTTCCCACAAAAATTACACTTCCCAACAAAGATCACGCAAGCAACAACAAGAGTATTCCTGATTCCCAGATTCTATCGCAAGAAGCAGCAACCAAAATCCTTGACGCTATCTTCATGGATGACATTTCAGAAGATGACACACCCGAGCAGAGAGAGATTAGACTTTCCAATTTCTCACAGAATGGCTCAAAAGACTCCCCCTTCACTCTACAAGAAATTAATAATATTATCAAGCACCTCAACAATAAGAAAGCCCCGGGCCCCGACTCTATAAGCAACAAAATTATAAAAATTATGCACAATCATGACCCAAGAATCCTTCTTAATTTCTTCAATAAATGCTTAGAATTGTCGACCTTTCCCGATAACATGAAGAAAGGACAAATTATACTTTTCGAGAAGAAGGATAGGAACTCCGAAGATCCTTCTGCATTTCGGCCTATAAATTTGCTGCCCGCCATAGGAAAAGTTCTAGAAAGACTTATTGCCGGGCGGTTGAGATATCACTTTATCAAAAATCAAACAATCAGTAAACACCAATACGGATTCAAAGCCAACTCAAGCACTATTCATGCAATTGATAAAATACTGAAGCAAATCCAACATAATAAATCAAAAGGTGAACATAGTGTACTTATTTGTATTGATTTAAAAAGTGCCTTCGACTCAATATGGTGGCCTTCAGTATTACATGCACTTAATAAAGCCAACTGCCCCTTTAATCTTCTCAATAATCTCATTCATTACTTTCATAATAGAGAAAGCATATTCATTCATAACAACATGATAACCAGCAAAAAATTTACTAGAGGATGTCCCCAAGGATCCTGCTTGAGTGCTGATTTCTGGGCCCTCACCTTTAATGACGTCTTAGAATATGAATTTCCCGATCATACGAAGATCTTCGCGTTTGCGGATGACACTGCGTTGGTTGTTAGTGGTAGGACTAAGAGACATCCTCGAAAGGAATGTGAACGGTTCTCTCAAACAGCTTAACATAGAATGCCAGAGGTTGAAACTCTGCATTTCGCAAGTGAAGTCCAAGGCAACACTTTTTAACAAGCCAGGCCAAAAGCTCTTAAGAAAGCCCACCTTCAACCTGGACGGAAAGAAAATTAAGATTACTCAAGTCTTGAAGTTTCTGGGTATCCACATAGATAACCAACTTAATTTTATGTACCATCTCACGGAGACTCAGAAAAAGACAAATCAAATCGCTTATAATTTCAGAAAAATGCAAGGTAGTAACTGGGAACTTCGTCCTCATATTCAAAAAAATTTATTTTTAACAGTAATTTCAAGTATAGTGAATTATGGGGCTGCAATCTGGGCGGAGACTATGACAGAAAGGAAGAAATTGAAATTTTTCGCCATTCAGAGACCTTTTCTCCTGAGCATTTACAAAGCCTATAGAACGACAGCTAATTCCTCTCTATGCGTTCTTACTGGGATTCCTCCCCTTCATTTTATTGCGACAAAGGATTCAATAAAAGCCAGAGTACTCCAGTTGAAAGAAAATGCTTACCTGAACGGCACCACCTTTTCTGCCTCAAAGTATGAGTCTCCAGCCATACCATTGACCTACCATCCTGCAAAGTATTGTAATTTAATTATCAATACGGACGCTTCAGCAATCAGTAGTAAAGAATGTCCAAGAGCATTTACAGACGGCTCTAAAATTCATGGAGAAGTGGGGGCAGCATCAAAAATCTATTCTTCTTCCTCTATTCCAACAGTATGGCAAGGAAAATTATCTCCAGAAAATTCCGTTTATCAAGCCGAGCTGTCAGCAATTCAATCTGCAGTAAATAAAGCTACATCAAATAATTTCAGGACAATAGCTATCTATTCAGACAGTCAATCTGCATTATATGCCCTGAAGGACAGAAACAATAAGAACCAACTGGTTCAGGATATTCAAAATACTATAAGTGCCCACCCAGAAATCCAGTTTATCCTCAATTGGGTGAAAGTCCACAACGGAAACGACGGCAACAAGGCAGCTGACCTCCTGCAAAGGATGCAACGACTAACATCAACAGTGAGGTAATTCATGTGCCGTGGCCCAAGTCCCATTTAAAATATACACTGAATGCAATTGTCGACTCAAAGTGGCAAGAAGAGTGAGATTCTGCATTGCAAGGCAGAAGAGTCCACAATTTTTTTTCAAAAACTGAAAAAGAGGCCCTACACTATGACCATGTTCTGAATCAGTATATCACAAGGCACGGTCCTTTCCCCACCTATGTGAGGCATGTGCCCCACGGATCTCTGCATATGTGGCGAAAGGGGTGACCCTGATCATTACATTTTTGACTGTAATCTAACAGACGGCAAACATCTGATCAAGCCTAATAACAATCTAATACCATTTAAGAAATATGCAATAAAGAACAGACACCTTAGGACCAAAATCAGAGACGTTCTTATACATATCCAAAGACTCGGACTGGATATTTGTCATATCTAAAGCTTATTCATCTACATATGTTACTATACCATATTTGTCTTTTTTATTTTATTTTATTTTATTTATATATTTTTATTTTTCATTATTTA
Organism: Stegodyphus dumicola; assembly: GCF_044657685.1. NCBI lineage: Eukaryota > Metazoa > Arthropoda > Arachnida > Araneae > Eresidae > Stegodyphus > Stegodyphus dumicola. Next base: position 219,775,035 of record NC_140773.1, on the reverse strand, counting down.
TTTTATTTTTTAAAATTTATTATTTTTTATTTTTTTTTATTTCATTTCATTTTAATGTTCCAACAGTTTCATTTATCTACGCAATGTTGATGGACGGGAGCTCCAAAGACTTGCTTATTACACCTTCCGCCTTAGAAAAGACATTTATTCTTACATTTATTCTTCCATTCATTACATTACTATTAATACCAGAACTCATTTATCTCAGAAAGTCCTCTCAAGTGGTTGATTGTAAAAAAAGAGGGGCGGGAGAACCTCGGACCACCCCCGGGATGTTCTCCCTCAAAATTGGGGTGGAAAATTTAACAGTTAGCTAGGTTCAGCAATACCTCAATTACCTGTGGTACTACGGAAGTGCTGGCCTAGCTTCTACCTGTACCTGTCGAAATATTTCTCATGGTAAAGCTTTCGTAAACATAAGAAATATCTATCTTAATTTAATTACTTTAGCAAACAAAGAATGGAACATTAATTTCAAAGGTTATTTCCAGCAATAAATTTTAATGCTAGAAAAGAGTACTGTAAAAGTTCAACATTTTGAAGAATAAATTAATGTTATCAATTTTTCTGGATCTCTGGAATTCATCTGGATTGTTTATAACACAAAATTCTTTATATAGTTCTTTATATGTTCCAAAGTTCAAAGTCAATGATCACAATTCCTTTTTTAAAATAAATTTCGAAATTTTTGTTCCCAATTTGGTCCCCTTTCTAGTTGCTCATCTGAAGCAAGTGCTTCACTTGCCTCCTTCTTGCCCCGGCTATGCTTTTTAACTTATGTTTCGTGCACCGGGCATACCATAAGTCCAATGGAATTAATCATCAATTTTCAGAACAACAAATGTGTCATTATGTAAGCGTTAAGCATATCCTTCAAAGCCACGTCTGGCGACACTTGAATTTTACCTGAGCAGTAAATTATAAAAAGTTTTGGATATACCATCTCACGAAAGGAAGAAACCACTATGAGCGCACCAGCGCACCATAGCCAAGGGCCGGGTGGCGGATTAGATGTGCTAAATTGAATGACGCTCATAAAAAAGATGAAAGTTTTTTTTATAAAGACTATTGTGCCTTGTGGAGTAGGTGCTTCGTGCGATTAGAAGAGAAAAAATGATTTAGGAAGAAAATAATGTCTTAAAGGGAAAATGTAAAAAGCATTATATGAAAGTTAGGCATGGTAATTGGAAATTTGGACTTTGAGATTTTAAATTTAAAGAACTAAAATATACACCACAACCAAAGAGCACATGATTTGTGAATAAACATAATTTGACAAAATTTTCATAAAGGAACTAAAAGTAAAGAGAAGCTATTTTAACATATCTAGCAAAGTTACAGAACTCTGATATTAAAAATTAGAATAATAATAATAATAATAATAAAATTAAATAACAATGCTATTGTTAAACAAAATTAGTTTTAAACAGTTAAAAAACAATTGAACACTGATCATTGAAGAGAAGAATAGACTCTACATCTGATTATGGGAAACAGTAAGTGTTGAAGACCTGCGGTGTGAAATTATTTTGTCTAGTTGGCTAAGGCTTGTTTTATATTTCGTTAAAGTATTGAACCAATGTCGCTAAAATTGTTCGGATGGAACTTTTAGAAGATCTTGCGCATGATGAGTACAACTGAAAACGATATGATCGGGATCGGCAATATTTCCACACTCACAAAGTTTAGCTGAGCTTAATCCAAAGCGATGAAGGTAGCTCTTGAAGGGGCCATGTCCTGTGGCAAACCAGGTAACTAAGGAAGAGATTGAATATAATTTTGATGAGACTTTAGAAACAAATTTATATGTTCTTCGACTAGTTGTACCAGAAATTCATTCTTGTTGCCACTTTGTCAAATAAATTTTCCATGTAAATTTTTTAACATAAGAAGAAGGAAGAGAATAAACATACAGGCCGCAATCTTTGGATCATAAATTATTACAATTTTTGTATTGCTGAGTGGTTAAACTAGACTCTCATAAAGTCACTTATTGGTTGTCGTGTCCTGATGTTCCAGTTAGGCTGCAACACATGGACGTGAGGATCTGTCACTCTTATATTCATATTGATTCGGTATCAATAAAGTGGGTACATCGTCCGAATCGCTATGTTTTATAAACAAAAATCATATTGGAAAATTCCGTAAATTATATATAACACTAAGACTAATGGAACAAATTTTGTGTCGACAATACGAGAAGAAAAAAATATTCTTTTCTCAGAAATCTGAAACTATCTTCTGAATCTTCCAGTCTGTAGTTTAAGTAATAGTGCTAAAATAACACAATCTGTAGGTATATAAGGTACATTATAATTATTAATTAATTTTATAACTATCTGACTTAAACCTCTTAAGGTACTTTATAATAATAACCAATTCTTATGATTTAGACCTTTACTTAGACCTCGCCTTTTCGCTACTCTCACCAGAATTCAAATTAACAACGACGGGCGCAATCTTGATCCCTTGCCGCGATGAATTTCGTGGGTCTGCTCGGATATCAGAGACCATGTAAGGTTTATCCTACCTTTATGACAGTTATTTTTTAAGCTCCTTTCCTATCTCTCCTAATCTCAGCTTGCAAATTCCTTACCAGAATGTGTTTTTAGAATCGCATTAAATGCAAATGAGAAGGAGTAGTGTTTAAGTTCCACTGACTTCGAGAGAGAGAATCAGAGTTTCCGTCTAGCGCGCGCTTGCCTTTTGGACACATCTCTCTAGGCTGTTACTACGCCCCTGCCGTATTACGAGCCCTTGACAGCTTCGCTAGCTAATTCGATGTTTAGGGCCAACTAGTTAGATTTGTGTTAACTTCGGCTAAATCTCTTTAGTTAGCCATTAGTTAAGTTGTTATTTCTTATATCTTTTAGGTTTAAGCCCAAGTGGATGCTTTATTGTACGTCCTGAGAAAGGGACCGACTGTATATCTTTATTTTGAGCAATAAAGGATAATTAACCATTCTTGAGTGTTACGTTTCTGTTTCTGAACCTAAGCGATTATTTGCTTAGCGTTCACTAGGTTCCTCCACACTTAGTTAATAGATATAAGGGAAGAACACTACAATCTGATGTAATGTTACTGTCGATCAGGTAAACAAACAAACAAAGAATATTTCTGTTTTCCTTTCATAATCATTCTGGTGTAAAGATTTATTTAACCATATCTCTTAGCTGACTTGAGCGTTATAGGAAAATTGCTCAATACATTTTAACATATGACCAGAACTCTTTTACTGTTTGAATATAATGATAGTGGTAGACAGTAGTAAAAACAAGCAATTCGGGCAGGGAGGCACGAAGGCATGTTTTTCGGTGCACAAAACTGAAAGTACTTTTGGTCCCACTCCGGCTAAAAAACACTGAAGGTGCAGAAACTGACATAATTCATAATTCTACTAAGCTTCAAAAGTAAACAAATGGCGGCTTCTTTCGGCTTAGTAGACCTTAAACAACTTTTAAACTGTTGGTAATTCTAAAACTATTGCACGCAGATTAAGTAAAGTCATAAAAACCTTAACCAGAACCTAAGAACAACATAATTCAATCACTTTTAAAGCAAAAAATGCACAATTTATCAACATATAAGAAAAGAAAATTGAGCTCCCCGTGCCGGGTAACAGAGTGGATGCATATATATTTATTTATATACATTTGATGCTCTCGATTGCCACTAAAAAACGGGGATGCACAACTACATGTTATGACAGCCCCATATACAAAATTTCAGCGTTATGAAATTACCCGTTTTTGAGTTATGCGAAATACATACATACGTACGTACGTACAGACGACACGAAAGAAGTCGCTTCTGAATCCATTTTGGAAAAAAAAGAGTCCTTTATTCTGTCCGTATATACAGACGTCACACAAAAACATTTTTCAAATGGTTTCGAGAGCGGCCAAAATGGATATTTTCATTGAAATATGATACTCGACATTTTTTGCGATTGGTTACGACACGCATATTTTGATACTGAAATTATCACTTTACTGTTGTTTATAACTAATTGAACAAACATTAATCAGAATCGCATATCCTTAAATATGAAAACTGTAACAACTGTGCTTAGAAAGCCACAATATAAAAATTGAGCCATTATCAGAACTTTTATAAATACCAGAACAACACCCGAACACATTCTGCTACATTTTATTTTCCTGCTTTATATAACAGAAGGAAAGCTTTAATTGGGAAATTAACGAGAAAGTAGAAGAAATAGTCTATGTAAAAAGTATATTTCTTATTCTTTTATCTAGGATTTCCCCCCCCCAAAAAACTTTTTTTTTTTTTCATCTATCTAAGCATAGCGCGGTCTCTCTCTTCCTCTCATTCTTTCTTTTTTTTCCCTCTTTCTTGGAGAGTTTCTAAATTACTTATCAATTTTATCAGCCGATATTTCATAATATACAATATCAAAAATTTTTCTATGTGAGATAAAGGTATGAAAAAGGTATTAAAGCGAAAAGAAACGCTGATGTGCTTAGTTTACAGAAAGACAATAAAAGAAGATATTGTTTATAGTTCAAAAAATTGCAATTATGCAGACTTGCCCAAAAATGTTTAACAATGACTCGTTTCAAGTACTATTCCAAAAATTTTCAGTAAAGGAAAGGTGAATATTCACCTTAAGATTATGGAGAATATCTTCTTAGCTTAAATCATCATTCATAAGAATTTACCACAACTCCACGATAGTGATCTAATATTTAGAAAACATTTAATAAAGCATTAAAATTACAAGCACATTTTACTAAGCATACTATGCACTGAAAAATTCTGCGTGGGTACTATTCTACAAACAAAGTAGACTGATACCTTATTTTGCACCCCTTAAGTCTTTCTGCACGGATGGGAGAAAAATCAAGCTTTTAGGTACGAAGAAAAGTTATATAGAAATGAGGCAATTTCGTGCTTCAGAGGAGATTAAAAAGAAACTTCGCACATTTCATACGAGCTCAAAAGGCAGGAAGAAAAGATGGGACAAAATAAAATTAAAATAAAGGGCCCAAAAGTAATAGAGAGAGAAAGAAAGAAAAAAAAAAGGCCTATAGAAAGAAAAGGAAAAGAAGTATAAAATTTCCTAAAATTCGATTGAATCCATGAGTGTAGTCAAAAGTGAATGAAACTGTGTTCATTTACAATAAATAGTGTCTCCCAAGTATGTGTAATGAGTGCGTTTGGTAAAGCTAAATAGATGCGATGATGGGGGGGGGATAAATAAAAAGTAAAGATTGGGGTTCCAGTTACATAACAGTTTAAGTCTAGTTGAAAAGTTTGTAAAGATCTTAAGTTTTACTAACGTTTATTTTATTTTAAATCTTTACTATCACTTCTTATTTTCTACTTCCGGCCAGAATTAAAAGCGTTAACTTATTTATGCAAAATTTGTCTGGCGAACGCCAAGTACTTAAGTTGCGGCTTTTTGCCAAGCGAGAGAGAGGAAGGAGTTAGTCGAAGTCGAAGCAGGCCGCTTGCCTTAGAAGTTTTACTCGGTTGCTGTTTGCCTTCCATGCCAGAGGTTTAATCCTCGTGATAATTTTAAACGTATTGTAGTGTTAACAGTTCTCTGTACTACATACGGCTTCCTGTTAATATCCGGCCAATCTTACACGTAGGCCCTTGTTGATTATTCCAAATTTAAGTTAGAGTTTAGTTATATTTTTATATTCTTACGTTCAAACCACAAGTAGTTGGTCTCTGTATTCCGAAGTACGGAAATTATTGTAAAGAGTGAAAAATAAAGGGTTTCGTATACCCTTCCTGTGTATCTTGTCTACTTCCCACAGTTATTGAACATAGCTTTAGTAAGCTCCCTGTTCCGAGTCAGGTCTGTGCATGTTTCCAAAGAAAGTAATACGGAACATTGAACCTGATAAGTTAACTTTTGCTAAGACAGGAGTTCTGCTAAGATTCTATCTCCATCGTTTGCGATCGCAGCGCCTTCATGGATAGCGTGTATGTGTCTAAAGCCGAAAAACCGCTCTGATTAGGAATGTAACGCGTAAGTAATTAAGTGTAATTAAGCTAGTTATAATCGTCAACAAGGCCAAAAATAACTTAAATTCATGTAAGAAATATTAAATACATATAAATAGGTATATATATATATAATTAACTTTAGAAATGTATAGATACTCTAGCATAATTATATACACAAGCACATTAAAAAGATTATATTTTATAACAAGTAAAGCTCAATTTAAGAGGCTATCCTAATGCTATGAAAGTGGCTTAGTATAAACATATTGGGAAGACCTCCTGGCAGGTGTATAAGACACAATTTTCTATCGTGGCGGATGCGAATGGATGGGATTCCCAAGCTAAGGCCTGTCATCTCGCCGCTTCTTTAAGAGCCGACGCAGCGGATATCCTTCAGACTCTTCCCGAAAACAAAAGGTTAGATTTCGAAGCTCTGTCCGGCGCCTTGGAGCTGCGCTTCGGGGAGAAATGTTTAAAAGACTACAGCAGGCTCCAATTAAAATCCCGTCAACAGAAGCTCACCGAAACACTTCAGGAGCTCGCCACGGATGTTGAAAGGCTGTCCCACCTCGCCTTTTCGGAGTGCCCGACAGAAACAAGAGAAATCCTGTCGCTGCAATATTTCATCGACGGCATCCGGGATCCTGAAATACAGAAAGCTCTTCGAATGACAGATGTAAAGGACATAAAAAGCGCTCTGTTGTACGCCATGAAGTTCGAGGCAGCCCAGCAAGCAACTAATAGAGATCGCTACCCAGTTAGAGCTGTGCGAGTCCATGAGCCAGTGGATCAACTGATGGCTCGTTTAGATGATTTAGCCAGACAAGTCGACGCTTTGATACGGAGTAGGAGGGAGAAGAAAGTGGCTCTAAGGTGTTGGAGATGTGGTAGTGAAGGTCACGTAAGACGGAATTGCAGAACACCCCAGGGTACGGAATATAAAGCAGATGATTTTACCAGACAAGTCAGTGGCTTGAGACGGAACATAAGTGAAAAGAAACTAATTCTAAAATGCTGGAACTGCGGAGTTGAAGGCCACATACGAAGAAATTGCAGAACATCCCGAGGTACGGAAAATAAGACCATTTCCCAGCTACGACGCAGTAAACAAATTAGTGACCATATCGAGGAACGGAGGTTGTCAGATAATGAAAAACCTTGTTTCAAAGCGCTTAAAATTTATACAGTGAGTGGCAACAGTAACGGAATGTCCATTAATGGGAATATCGATGGAGTTCCTTGCGATATGATCATTGACACAGGAGCTAATGTTACCATCATTAGGAAAGATTTAGCCGAACAGTTTAAAGATAAACTTATTTGGACGCCATCCTGTGTTACCCTTCAGACTGCGTCTGGTGATAAGATCGACATAACTGGGAAGTCAAACGTAAACATCACGTTTGGAAGTGCCGCCTACCATCACACGGCTTATGTGGCGGATATCACAGATCCATGCATACTCGGATTGGACTTTTTAAGGAAATACAATTTTTCCTTAGACTTCAAAAACAACAAACTGCTTTCAGCATCTGGTGACATGACTATCCATCCTCAGAAGAGATCCTCAGTTGGAAATGCCGACGCCTTGTCCGAAAGACCCAGCTCGGGAAGCCGCCGAAATCATGCTAGTGTCGAAAAGAAACGCAAGACTACCAGCTATTCTCCATCTCAGAAGCTCTTCGGTCGAGACCTTCGTCTGCCTGTTTGCTCGCCGTTTGTGACCGCCTGTTTTGCCGTTTGTGACCGCCTGTTTGCTCGCCGTACGGATGCGCCTTCATCGCCTGAGGAACACATCCAAAATGTCCAGGCCCGGTTTGAGGGGATGCACTGTTCTGCACGAAAGCGAGTCAACTTGGCGACGGAGAAAATGAAGACCAGATGCGACACAAGAGCTACTAGACATAGATCCAACAAAGGAGACAAGGTGTGGTTGTGGAACCCGATTCAACGAAAAGGACTGAGTCCTAAATTACAGTCACCTTCGGATGGTCCATATACAGTGCTGAACACGAATGACGTCGTGGTTCGGATCCGTGAGTCTTCGAACTCTTACGACAGGTTAGCTCATTACTATGGCCATAGTACGTAATGTAAATAATTGTAAATAGTATCAGAGCATGGTCCTTTATGTTTTTAAATGTGTATTTGATTTGATTTGTATTTAGTATTTGATTTGCATTTAGTATTTGATTTGTATTTAGTATTTGATTTGCATTTAGTATTTGATTTGTATTTAGTATTTGTTTTGTATTTAGTATTTGATAGCATTTGATTTGTTTAAGTTAGTTATTGCATTTATTGTTTATATTGTTTGATATTGTAATGTAATGTTTATGCCTCAGTTGCATTTATGCCACAGTTGTAAGTTTAGCTTCCTGTCCAGGGATTGTACTGCCCGGGACGTCCAGTCCTTGGAAAGGGGGCCGTGTTACGAATTTGGTATTTAAAAAGCTAATGTTAGTTCAATTATAAATTAAATGGTTTTATTTCTCGCGCGGTGCAGCGCGTGACGAATATTAAAAGAAAGCTAAGCCGGAAAAATTAAAAATACAAGAGCGCGTGCGTTAAATAAATAAATATCTCTTTTTGATTTCGAGAAAGTGCTGGAAAATTCTAGCGCGTGATTTTAAAATCTTATAAAAGGAGGAAAACATCTCAGTTTGCAGTAGTTGCTTAGTTTGTTGTTGTTTAGAAAACTGCTCTTGTTGATTGTAGCGAATTCGCGGATTAGCGTTCTTTAGCTGTTTTGAATGACGTTCTATTGGACATTTGAGTAGTTAAAAGATAACTACTGTGAGATATTGTAATACTGCATGATAATTTGAGAAAATTTAAGCATTTTTGTTGTTATAATAATACATTTTTGTTCATTTTTCATCGAACTTGTGCATTCATTTCATAACGAACCCGTACGCAACATTCATTCAACATTCCCGTACGCATTCATACGCAACAATTTTTGGTGGCAGCGGTGGGATTTGAATGCCAATAACAAGAGCGATGGAAGAACAATTCAGGCAAATGATGACTGCATTTGCTGCTTTCCAAGAAAAATGGAAGGAGCCGTCAACTCCGTTAAAGAAGAAATTAAAGGCGAGATGAAATTGGGCCGAGAATCCGTTAAGGAAGAGATGAAGGCCATTCAAGCTGTCAATTAACTTTTAAAGACGAAATAAAAGCCGTACAAGTAAAGATTGAAGAAAGTCAATACGAAATGAAAAGAGAAATTGCCTGCATAATAGAAACCAAATTCGATGCTATGGAAGGGAGAATAGATGTGGTTGAAAATAAAGTTGGGCAAATTGAAGAAAAGGTTTCTTCTGTCAAAGATGAAATAGAAGATAGAGTGTCGGCTGTGGAGCGACAAGTCGAAGGAAGAGTTTCGGCCTTCCAACAACAAATTGAAGAAAGAGTTTCTGCCGTCCAAGGACATATTGAACAACAAATCGAAGACAGAATTTCTGCTGTCGTCGCCAAAGAAGTTGACACTTTAAAGAAATTCGTAGCGACGGCAGGGAGCACTTCGGATGGTTTAAAATTTCTAAAACTAATTTCTTTTTATTATTTCATCTAATTTCTTTTTAAAAAGAAATTTTAAACCATCCGAAGTGCTCCCTGCCGTCGCTACGAATTTCTTTAAAGTGTCAACTTCTTTGGCGACGACAGCAGAAATTCTGTCTTCGATTTGTTGTTCAATATGTCCTTGGACGGCAGAAACTCTTTCTTCAATTTGTTGTTGGAAGGCCGAAACTCTTCCTTCGACTTGTCGCTCCACAGCCGACACTCTATCTTCTATTTCATCTTTGACAGAAGAAACCTTTTCTTCAATTTGCCCAACTTTATTTTCAACCACATCTATTCTCCCTTCCATAGCATCGAATTTGGTTTCTATTATGCAGGCAATTTCTCTTTTCATTTCGTATTGTCTTTCTTCAATCTTTACTTGTACGGCTTTTATTTCGTCTTTAAAAGTTAATTGACCAGCTTGAATGGCCTTCATCTCTTCCTTAACGGATTCTTGGCCCAATTTCATCTCGCCTTTAATTTCTTCTTTAACGGAGTTGACGGCTCCTTCCATCTTTTCTTGGAAAGCAGCAAATGCAGTCATCATTTGCCTGAATTGTTCTTCCATCGCTCTTGTTATTGGCATTCAAATCCCACCGCTGCCACCAAAAATTGTTGCGTATGAATGCGTACGGGAATGTTGAATGAATGTTGCGTACGGGTTCGTTATGAAATGAATGCACAAGTCCGATGAAAAATGAACAAAAATTTATTATTATCACAACAAAAATGCTTAAATTTTCTCAAATTATCATGCAGTATTACAGTATCTCACAGTAGTTATCTTTTAACTACTCAAATGTCCAATAGAACGTCATTCAAAACAGCTAAAGAACGCTAATCCGCGAATTCGCTACAATCAACAAGAGCAGTTTTCTAAACAACAACAAACTAAGCAACTACTGCAAACTGAGATGTTTTCCTCCTTTTATAAGATTTTAAAATCACGCGCTAGAATTTTCCAGCACTTTCTCGAAATCAAAAAGAGATATTTATTTATTTAACGCACGCGCTCTTGTAATTTTAATTTTTCCGGCTTAGCTTTCTTTTAATATTCGTCACGCGCTGCACTGCGCGAGAAATAAAACCATTTAATTTATAATTGAACTAACATTAGCTTTTTAAATACCAAATTCGTAACAATATATATCAATACATATATAAATAAATATCGTTGCTATAATGAAAACTTAGAGGCCGTTACAGTTACAGCCACAGTTCACGATAGGTATACTGTGAAAGCTAAAACGTTAAAAACAAAAGAACATTAAAAAACTTTAAAGATCGAAAATTTGTCTTTTACTTCATTGTACGAAGTAAAGAAATTATTAGAATTACGAAAAATTCCGAGTATGATACTTCAACGAAAATATGCATTTTGACCGCTAGAATGCAATTTAACGATGTTTTTGAGTGATATATGTACGTAAAGACAGAATAAAGGACTCTTTTTTTCGTAAACGAATAATAAAATTGATTTAAAATGCATTCAGAAGAGAATTTTTCGTGGCGTCTGTACGTATGTATGTATCTCCCATAACACAAAAATGAATAGCCACAAAACGTTGAAATTTTATTAATTAACTAAATTATATATAGGATTACTATATACACTCATGTCCATAAATTAAGGATAATGCAAAATCAGGCAAAGGAAGAGTTAGAAGTAAAACAAATTTGACTTATTTGTAAAGCTTATTTATTAAACAAAAGGTAAAGAGCAAAAAAGGATGCTATATGTTTGATATTATTAAAAAAATTAGCGATTTTTTCTCCCTGGAGCAAATTACAAAAAAAACCTATTTACAAAAAACCAATATTACATGGTTGGTATGATTGTTAATACATTGTATGTAGACTAGAAGAGAAACACGCTAATGTGACAATAAAAATCGAAAAAACAAAGAACCTTGTATTTAGCGTAAGTATAATGAAACACTCAATCGATTTCGAGGGCAGCTAAAGGTCCCTCCTCATCAGGAGAAAGAAATACCTAGAAAGAAGAAAAATAAAGGAGAAGGAGTCTCAGAAACACGTGGTCCTTATCAGCACTGCACGTGATTATAACTGGATTTTTAATCAGAGTTGTATTGGCCGCCTACTTTTACTGAGCCAGGCTATCTGATCAAGCCTAAAGGACAAGAAAAATTAGCGAAGTTAAAAATAGGGAGCGAGGGGCAAATGCACCTTCACGCTCAAAATCTGAACTTCAAATAATGGAAAGCAACCACTGAACGGATTTTTATACCCTCTGGTAATACCAAACGCGAGAAGGTAACGCCATCTATCGGCAAAAATAACTGAATTAAGATAGTAGAATTTTAAAGGCATTAGGAAGGACTGGATTGGACTTCAAATCATTAACTAAACCTGCTAAATCTTTGTGAATATGAAAAGCCTCAAGAAAATCCAATTCTCCTATGGAAGAAACCTTTTGGATAATTTTTGCAAACCCAAAGTCAAAATTATGGTTAAATGTCCAACTATGATACGCTATTGAAGACTTGTTAATTTCGCCTTTTCTGACATAAGATTCATGTTCCTTGATACGAAACTTCAACGCTCTTTTTGTTTGGCCAATATATCTTAAACCACACTGACACGATATGCTATAAATTCCCCAAGAATTCAAGACAGAAATGCAATCTTTTAGAATCGAAGGGTAAATTTTATTAATAGGGGAGAAACCGACTTGAAAATTGAATTTCTGGAGAATCCGTGCAATTTTATAGCTAACAGAAGGATAAAATGGAAGCACGACAAGGTCATTAATATTATTTCTAACAGTGGAATGTCTTCTTTGATGGGAATCTGACTTGAAAATTGAATTTCTGGAGAATCCGTGCAATTTTATAGCTAACAAAAGGATAAAATGGAAGCACGACAAGGTCATTATATTATTTCTAATAGTGGAATGTCTTCTTTGATGGGAATCTGAAAATTTTATAACGGCTTTATCAATAATCACGGGAGAAAATCCAAGGTCAATCGCAACTGCTGTCAAATAATTAAGTTCATTGGTGAGCAAAGATTCAGAGGAACAAACTTTAAGCGCGCGGAAGACATAATAGTAAAAAGAAGCCATTTTTTGCTTAACAGGGTGGCGTGACATGGCATGGCGTGGTAAACAAACTGCAAAGGGTTTACTGTACACAGTGGTGCTAAAATCAGTTTCATTGCGGATTATAAGAATATCAAGGAAGGGGAGGGAATTGTTGGATTCAATTTCAAGAGTGAATTGGATGGCTGGATCAATTGAATTCATAATAGAGGGGATCTCGGATAAATCCTCTTTATAACCGTCAAAAAGTGCGAAAGTGTCGTCAACATACCGAATCCAAAGACGAAAAGATAGTTTATAAAATAATTTCATCTCAAAATAGTACACATAAATATCAGCAAGTACCGGACTGAGAGGATTACCCATAGCCAATCCTTCAACTTGACGAAAATATGCATTTTGGAAAACAAAGTAGGTTTGACTTAGAGAAACTTTAGTAAGCGAAACCAACTCATTAATTTCGGTATGTGTGAAGTGAAATTCCCGAAGCCTAGTTTCAAGACAATTTAGTGCTCCTTCGACCGGAGCATTAGTAAACAGTGATTTGACATCAAATGAAACCATAATGTAACGAAGTGGAGAAATACTTTAAGTTTATCAATGACTTCAACAGAATTTTTTACAGTGGGAATATTGTTAGCAAGTAGAGGAGAAAATATGGAAACTAAATATTTGGCCAAAGGATATGAAGCAGCACCTATGTTGGAAACAATTGGTCGAAAAGGAATACCGGTTTTGTGGACTTTTGGAAGAGCATAAAGCCTAGCGCAATTAGTAATAGGTGGAATAAGTGATTTTTTCAACTGAGTTGGCAGAATGTGGGAAGATTTGATAGCACTTTTAACTTCCGTAAGGTCCGAAGTTACAGGATCTTTAGGGATCGAGCACTATGGGCCTTCATTTATCAGTTTAGAGACTCCAGTAATATACACTGGTGTGCAAAAATTAAGGACGAGACGGATTTTTCAATATAACTTTGTACAAAAGCTTTCCAAATCAACACATTTAATACCGTAAGATCCCCAATACGTAGGGACATGAGTAATGTAAGCAACACTTACTAAAGGAGAAATCAGAGGGATAAAAAGAAGCTTTATTGAAAAAGTAGCATGGAACGCAATGCGACTGAAGACCGAAACATCCCTGTGATGGGTGTCCAGCAAGAAACATCCGGTCTTTAATAGGGGATATGATCTCCCCTGACTGCTAGGCAGGTTTCACAGCGTCTGCCCATGCTGAGAATGAGGATGTCAATGAGTTGTTGAGGCATTGCTGCCCATTCGTCTTGCAGCGCCAATCGAAGCTCCGGAATCGTTACTTATGGTAAGGTACGAGATGCCAAGCGTCTGCCTAGAAAATCCCATACATGCTCGATGGGATCGAGATCCGGAGATCGTGCCGGCCAATCCATTCGTTCAATATCCTCAGTCTCTAAGAGCTGTTCCGCAGCTACTGTTCGATGACATGGTGCATTGTCATCAATGAAAAGGAACTGCGGACACATAGCGCCTCTAAAAAGACGCACATATGGAAGAAGAATCTCGCTACAATAACGGGTCCCGTTGACTGAACCTGCGTCGAAGATGTGAAGGTCTGTACGACTACCAAGCATGATGTCTCCCAAAACGAGAACACCGCCACCTCCATACCTGTCCCTTTCAATGATGTTCGAGGGATGATTGCGGCTTCCCCGCTCTCTCCAGATGAGTATGCGATGAGAATCGCTACTCAAACTGAATATGCTCTCATCTGTAAAGAGTACTCATCCCCATTCATTGTCTCTCCAATTCCGGTGTTCCCGGCACCACAGACAACGCCTTCTCCGATGGGCAGGCGTTAGAGGTACACAACGTACAGGGCGTCGTGCGAACAGACCACCACCGTGCAGTCTTCTGGCCACGGTAAAACGCGATATCGGTCGTCCAGTCACCTGTATTGTGGTTCTAGCGATTTTTCCCGCTGTCTGCCGCCTGTTTCTTCTGGCCTCTAAGGCAATATACCGGTCATCTGCGGGTGTGGTTCCTCGTGGACGACCACTAAACCCCCAGGATAGTTGTTCCTGTAGTTTGTAATTGTCTCCAAAGTCGTGAAACGATGCTGTGAGCAATTCCGAACTCTGCAGCCACATTTGTCACACTGCGACCTTCCTCCAACTTCCCAATGATTCGACCTCGGGTAAAAGCATCCAGATGTCGTCTAACAGATTGATTATTCGCCATTTCTCGGTGAAGCAGCAACTCGGTGTGATTTTAACTGCTATACGACGTGCAGTCTCTTTGCCAGAAATACTGATCATACACCAACAACATGCTTTATACTACTCAGACACTCCCCCATTACGTCTACCTGCATATATGCGCATGTGCTACCGTACATCACCTTACTTAATCTCCTGATTGGTCTTTCTGTCCGCTCTGCCTCTTCGTTCAGCTGATATGCTAATTTTTCGACTTCGTCCTTAATTTTTGCACACCAGTGTATGTGTGTTTGTCCATAACAACGATCTGTCCGCCCTTATCAGCTTTAGAGATAATGATATTAGTATCAGAATGAATTTCACGTAAGATCTCATTTTCATTTTTGCTAAGATTCGAACCCAAAGATTTGTTGTTAAAATTAACGTTATGAGTAATTAGGTGGAGGATTGTATCCTTCTGCGTTTCAGAAATTTTGGAGAATTTAAAGGCTTTCTCTATAGGGGCGATGATTTGAGGAATTGAAGGTTTAGATGTCTTTGAAAAGTTGAAATTATATTTTAATACTTTTAACTGATCCTCCGAAAGATTCCTATTGGAGATATTACCGATGGGGTTAACGTTTACAGTGGGAAGATGAGCTAGATACGTGAGAATATCCGACTGGTGTGTGAGTTTAAGGAATTTAGAAATAAGCACATTTTTATGCCGTTGACATTCGAGGGCAGCTAAAGATTTGCATTGCATCGTCTGGGAGACATTGTATGTCTCCCAGACGATGCAATACAGTCCGTACAATGCCTAGGCATGCTGAGTATCAAATTATCGATCTGATCTTGGGGGATATTACACCACTCAAAAAGCAATGCTCTCCGAAGTCCGGTAGACATGTAGGAGGGGGTTGACGGGCTGCAACTCGTCGGCCAATAATCTTCCACACATGCTCTACTGGATTCAAGTCCGGTGAGAATGCTGGCCAGTCCATACGGGTGATATCCTCCGATTGAAGGCATTCGCTTACGATGTTTGCACGTTGAGGACGGGCGTTTTCGTCCATAAACACAAATTGAGGCCCATGGCGCCCCGAAACAAACGTACATGTTGTTCCCGAATGACGTCCCGATAGATTTGGCTTGTCATGGTTCCAATTTGAAAATGCAGGTCTGTTCTGGAACCCAGAATAATTCCACCCCAAACGAGCACTCCTGCACCACCGTAACGGTGTCGTTCAATGATGTTTTCTTGGTGGTAACGGGTTTCTGGAGCTCTCCATATGAAAGTCCGGCGAGAATCAGACTGCAAGCTAAACCTGGACTCGTCGGAAAACATCACACGAGCCCACTGTTGCGGTCTCCATAATGCATGCTCTCTACTCCAGGCTAACCGCAGCCGACAGTGAGTTGCAGTAAGTGGAACGCATCTGACAGGTCTACGAGCATATAGACCAATCTGCCCTAAGCGTCTGTACACGGTCTGCCTTGAAATTGTCGTACCAGTGGCTGAAGAGAGCTGACGAGAGAGGTCTGAGGCTGTGCTCCGCCTGTTTCTTTTGTCTGTAACTGCTAAATACCGGTCCTCATTCGGTGTTTTAACTCTGGTGCGATCTGTGCTGTAACGTCTGCTCACATTACCATCATCTTGGAATCGTTGCCAAAGCCTGGAGATGACACTCTGAGGAATTCCAAGTTCGTCTGATACTTCCAGTTGGGTACGCCCACATTCCAGACAGCCGATAATTCTACCACGTAAAAAAACATCCAAATGCGTCCTTTGTGTCATAACTATTCGGTTATTGCACTGAAATGCTTATAAAGCGCCTGCGAACAATTTTACTTCTTTGCCTGTATTCCTTATATATCACTCTCTTACACTCTCGTCATTGTGACGTACCATCAGTGTCATCTGGTTACTTCCTGGAATTTGCATATGATTCTTGAAGATGTGTGTAGTGATTTTACAGGTGATATATTTATTTTAGAGTTCGATTTCCGCGTGACTTCGAATTATCCTTAATTTATGGACATGAGTGTATATAATTTAGTTAATTAACTAATTTAGTTAATTAATATATATATATTAATCCTACATATAATTTAGAGTTGCAAAAAAGTGCCCCAGGTAGGATGGGAAAAGGGCCCCAACTAGGGTGGAAAAGAAAAAGCCCCATCTACGGTGGGAAAGAAAAAGCTGCAACTAATGTGGGGATATTGCTAACTATAATATTGCTAACTATATAGTTAGTTAATTAATACTAACTATATAGTTAGTTAATTAACTAAATTATATATATTAAATAAATTAGTTAATTAACTAAATTATATATAGGACTGCTATAACATGTAGTTGTGCACATTCTATTTTGGTCGAACCAAAATTATATAAATATATATGTATATATATCCTGTAACCTATTTCTTTTTACTTTTGAATATAAATTCCAACTAAGTTTAAATAAAAATGAATTAAAGCTATTTGCTCATACTTTTATATACATAGATGATATTATAACCTTCAATAATAATTCTACTTTTGAGCAATTCAAAATTTACCCAAATAGTTTAACACTTAATAAAACGAATACGAATCAAGATACTATTGAATACCTAGACCTGCAAATTGTTAAACAGAGCAAAATTAAATTATATGATAAAAAGAAGGAATTTCCATTTTCATTCTATTAAATTAATTAATTGGAACTCTAAGATCTCTAGAAAAGTAATAGAAAGCACGTTTCATAACCAAATAATCAGAATAAAAAATATATGTACTGAAATAGATGATTTAAAGGAAGAAATTATAAAGCTAATTAATGTTCAAGCTGATAATCAAGTACCACCAAAATTTATTAATTTATATATTAAAAAGGCAGGCATTAACTTTACTTTATAATTTTTGGCTCTTTTTGATATGATAACATTACCTTAAACCTTAGCTGGAGGGTAATGAAGGATATAGAAGAGTAGAGAAATTATCTTGTAAATTTTTATTGTAAATAAATTTGTAAATATGTATATTTAATCAATACTGGATTCTTTCCTTTTACTAATAAAGGGCCAACTCTTTTCAAAAGTCTCAATTATAGCCCGAATTGAGTAAAGATTTTAATCTTCTTCTTCTAATTTTCCATACTTTAGCCAGTATTTAGTAAACTTTTGATATACCAGTTGAAACTAAGTTAAGTTTTGCATACCTTTAGGATTTTCTTTCATTAAATTTAACTACTTTAAGGAATTTTTGGAAAATTTCTAGTTCTTTTTTTTTTTTTTTTTTTTTTTTTTTAATAAGGACTTCGTTTAAAAAAAATTTAGGACATTTTAAATTTTATTTTTAAACTTAAATTTTAAAACATTTCATTTTTACTTAATTACGTTAATTATTTACATTGCAATATTTTCACAATTTTTCAGCAGACCACACATTTCACATTACAAACAGTTTACATTTATTAATTCACATTACCATTTACTCTATTTTACTTCAAGCAAACTTACATCTCTTGATTGGCTTAACTCCCTAAATAATTGATCGTTAAATTTAAAACTTGAATTGCATACCTTTAGGATTTTTAATTTTTAATTTAATTTAATTTAATTTTTTCTAGATTTTTTTATTTATATTTATTTTAATGTTCGCAAAAAATCTTTTAATATAACAAAGATAGCAGCTTGGCACTCAACTTTACCTACATAAGCGCCATCTATATAATTAATTTGAAGAACACACTTACTTCTCTTTAAAAACACTTTTGAAGACCACAACGCTCATATAGTAGGTAAGTTAGAATTAAAACTTACTATTTACTTGCTTTAAGTATTTTTTAAAAATTTTTTATGTAGTATTTAAGTATTTTCTAAATATGTAATTATTTTTTAAGTACCGTATATACCCGCGTATAAGTCGATACCGCGTATAAGTCGACCCCCCACTTCAACATAAAAAAATCGTAGAAAATAAGAAACCCGCGTATAAATCGACCCCTCACTTCCGAAATCGATCGAGAAACTTCGAAAAATTTTTTTTAAGTACTACATTTATTCAAAATCATCTGAGAAAAGAAAAGTAAATATACAATAAAAAATACCTTGGTAAATAAACAAAATCAAAATCCTTCAACGTCCGATTCATGGTCAGATTCGCCAAACATTTCATAGAATTCTTCTGTCGTCATTGGCCCGTCATCATACATACTATTTTCAGTCTCGAACTCTGTCGCGAACCAGCACACCTAATGGAAACACAACGTTTTTCGGTAAAGTTTTTCTTTTAAAAATGATCAACGGACGAAGCTTACTGACGGCAGTAAAATGTGTTTTTTCATGCCCGGTCGTTTTTATCAAAATGTTGTTTTCCCCCTTGCAGTCAATTGTTTTATTTTCTGGTAGACATGGGGGTTTCGTCCATGTTCCCTATTTGCGAAAGTTCAAAAGAGGTCCTTTTTCTTACATCGATAATATATTTTTGAAACTCCATAACCTTTGCTTCCACATCAGATAGTAACTTTTGCGCCAGTTTGGTGCGTTGGCGTAAACACAAACCATGTCGATTCATAAATTTAGTGCACCAATGTGTTGATGCACGAAACGTGTTTGAAACACCATACTTTTCTTCTTTTGCAAGCTTCATTGCTCGTAAACGTATGCCAGTTCTAGTGACAATGAAACCATTCTGCCAGCACTCTAAAACCCAAGCATACAAGTCATTTTCGAGTTCTGGAAAAGGAGCTTTTCCATGTCGCGACGCCTTTTTCGATTTCGGGATTTTTTATGGCCCCGCGTATAAGTCGACCCCCCCCCCTCTTGAAAGTCTTTTTCTGTCCAAAATATCTCGACTTATACGCGGGTATATACGGTATATATTTGCTTTTTAAAAATTGTGAATTAGTTCTTTTTGTTTCTTATTGGTTTATATGGATTATGTCTAGTTCTTTTTTAGTTTCTTTTTATAAATATGCATATTCGTATATTCGTGTCGGGGAGGTTTCTGTAGACAAGGGATTCTAAAATACATTGGTTTCTAAATTATTTTTTATAAAAAATAAATTTTTTAAAAATTTAATTTTTTAAAAAAAGTTTAATTTAATACTTGACTTTACTTGCTTGTTTATCAAAAGTATTCTTTAATTTTTTTCTTTTTAGAACTTTAATTCTTAAATGCTAATTTATAAGGGTACCACTTTATTGGTATTTCTTTTTGGACATTCATCACTTTTTACTTTTGGTTTTGACTTTTACCCTTGCCTACATGAATGACGAAACACGAATTGAATGATTGGAGATTTAGGTTTGGAGGCAACTTCCCCTTGATAAGTCTGTCTCCTGCCAGCTCAACAGTCATTCACTTATGCATTTTTAAAAAAAATTGTTTGAATTAATTTTAATTTGCTAAATTATTGAATTTATTTTCATGGATCGTTTTTGCACTTGATTTGCTTATACTTCTGAATTTAAATGATATTGTAGATTAGTTCGAGAATTAAATCTTTTATATGTTTTCACATTTTTTTTAAAATATTTTTTAAAAATTATTTTGGCTTTAAATTTAATTTTGCTTTTTTACTTTTATACGTGATTGTTAAAATTTAAATTTAAATTTAAATTTCATTCCTTGCAGCAATGGCGCAAAGAATTATTTAATTAAATTTGTATTTATTTAATTAAATTAAATTTATTCTTATGAAACACTGTTATTCTTATGTATTTATAAATTGTGCATTTTTTGCTTTATAAATGATTGAATTATGTTATTCTTACCTTTCGGTTCAGGTTTTTACGTCTTTAGTTAATCTGCATGCAATAGCTGCAGAATTATCAACAATTTAAAAATTGCTTAGCCTAATTTTTTTAGCATAGCAGCCATATTTGGTTACATTTGAAACTTAGCAGAATAGTGAATTAGGATGAGATAAAAAAATTAGGTGATATAGAAGATAAAAAAAGATACATAAGAATCTTAAAGATAAAAAATCTCACTTCAACAAACCGCAACTAACGGGCGGAAAGTACCCAAACTAGGGTGGGAACAAAAACGCTCCAACCGGAGTGGGAAAGAAGTGCCCCAAGTAGACTGAAAAAAAAAACACCCTAACTAGAGTTGCAAAAAAGTGCCCCAGCTAGGATGGGAAAAGGGCCCCAACTAGGGTGGAAAAGAAAAAGCCCCATCTACGGTGGGGAAGAAAAAGTTGCAATTAATGTGGGGATAAAACGGATTAATATGGAGTATTGCTAACTATATTATGAAGCTGATTTACATATTTTTTATAAGAGGTTATTACTAAATTAAATTATAAAGCTGATTTACATATTTTTTATCTTATGTATATATGCATTATTTTACGCATATATATGCATATGTGAGAGAGATAATGTTTTTGGTCTAAAAATTCGACAGTTTCAACGAATAAGCACGTTTTAGGGTCGCCAGGACACGTTGCTATTTTTACGGTGATGTCCCTCTTTCTGTTAACGATTGTTTTCGTTCGCGAAAACTCATATAAATTTTCCAAAAATTACTACTTCATTATTAAGTTCTCCGAATTCATACAAAAAAAAAAAAAAAAAAAATGGTTAGATTTTTGAGTAAGATTGGACAATTGGAAGTGGTACTTTACTTGAATACTTTTCTAACTGGCCAGTTTGCTCTACGAAGACTTCAAAAAATGACAGTTACTTTTTTATAATTGAACACTTTCACACACATTGTAGAAATTGACTTCAAATTCTTTGCTTTAAGCTGAAAAACTTTATGATAATGTTTATGTGAAAGGTGAAATGGACACGTGAAATTGATACTTAAGAAAATGAAGTCTTCAAACACCTTTTTGGAATACCTTTACACTAACACAGGAAGTTGCAATTGAAAAGCAAATTATTTCATTCTAATGGAAAAATTGTTCTGAAATTTTTAGTAAAAATTGATGTTGAAATATATCCAATTAACTCTTCAAAACTGCTCTCTGGGGAAAAAAAAAAAAAAAAAAAAAAACCTTCCTTTCCCTTGACATTCATCTTGGCTTTTGAAAATAAATCGCGATAATATTATATGAATCAGCCAATTAAGGCTATGAACTTGGCCAACATAATCTTGACCATGAGCTGTGATGACAAGAGAATCAAGATGTGAAGCGTTATACTAAGAAAAATGATAGACTATCATCTTTCGCAATGGAAGATAATCTATGGATGTTTTTAAAAGGGCTATTCGGAATCTGTTCGTAAAATTCATACCAATGAAGCTTCCTTTATTTAAGATCTGACTTATCATAGTTGCTAGGGAAGTTATGAACCTAAGACTGAAGGATAGTCCACGCAAAAAACATCCACATCTGAGTTGTTTATATTAAAGAGTTTGTTGAATTTGTTCTGTCAAATCTATCAGTCTCTGTTAGCGACTGTTATCAGGATGGTATGGTAATGCGCCAAGGTATCTGAAAGATTTTTACAGTTTTGTCTTTTTATAGCAGTTGATGCCCATGCGAGACTATTAAACTTAGTAAAGAAATTGAGCATTTGCTAACTTTGATAATTTTAAAAACAAATCGGAGTAATAGATGTTGCTATATTTGTGGATATTAAATTGATTTTTTTCTGTAATGGTCAACTTATCGGGATGCCAAGAAAGTTCTATCGGTTTTTCCTTTTGGGGGGGGGGAGGAAATCCATTTTTTTTTCTATGCCAAAATTGAACTTAAGATCATTCAAATATCTTCCATTCTTAGAAACCAAACAACGAAAATCAGCGTTATTCTTTCACATTTTCACAGTACTAGTTTCGATGGTTTTACCGAACCATCATCCTCAGCTGCAAAAGCACAAACGAACGAGATAAGATATAATGATTAGATAAGACAAGATAAGAAAACCTGGACAGGAGCTAAGCTACTGGCGCCATCTGTTGATGAAACCAAAACTAAAACATAATTTCTTTAAGGGCTGAAGGCAAAGATGGATTGGAATTAGGGTCGTTAACTAGAACAGAAAGATTTTTTTTTTGAATGTGAAATCTCTCTATAAAATCCAGTTCACCAATGGAAGATGTTTTTTGAATAATTTTGGCAACAGAAAAATCGAAAGTGTGATTTTCGGAGCAACAATACTGGGCAACTGAAGACTTCTGTGTTTTCTTTTTTATAACATACACATTCTTTGTCTTATCTAATCATTATATCTTGTCTCGTTCATTTCTGATTTTGCAGCTGAGGATGATGGTTCGGTAGCACCATCGAAACTAGTCCTGTGAAAATTTGAAAGTATAACGCTGATTTTTGTTGTTTGGCTTCTAAGTTAATATTTGTTCGGCGTGTTATCGTATCTTAATCTTCCATTCTGTTCAATGAATTTTTGTCACCTTTTCGGTAACTTTAAGATTCTGCGCTCTTAGAATTTCTGGTCTTTATTAGCAAGGAAAGTGACGCCTCGCATTGTCGTGGTGGAACACGATTCCTTTGCGTTTTGCCAATTCTGGCTTTTTCCAATTCCATAAGCTGTTGGCAGTAAGCATCCGAGTCCTGACTTGATTGTTTGGTTGCATGGAAGGAACTCTAAATATACAACACTTTTGTAATCCCACCAAATTGTTAGCATGATCTTTTTTTATTGCAACATAGCTTTCGATATGATTTGTAATTCATCATGCTTGGATCGGGATCTTTTCCCATTAGAGTTATTGTAGACGTGTCGTTACTGTAGTGTTATATGTAAATACCAAAAAATTGGTTAAATTTCCTACTGAAACCAATAGTATTCTATTGAAAAGTTTAGAAATCAAAATTTTCAATGACTAGGGCCCTAACAGCTTAGCTTGTTGGCAACTCCCTCTTTACCCAGTTATAATTGCTATTCATTCTTCTGGTCAGGTGAATATTACTGCTTAATTGCTTTTCTCTGGAAGAATACGAGAGGTTTGGGGCTTAATGCAATTTTCGGATCGCCAAAGAATCCTTTCCATTTGCCCCCCAAATTATTTACATGTATATTATTACATTTTAAAAATAAATTTGGAATTTAAAATAAGGAGATATTAGAGGAAATTCATGAATTAAGAATACTGAGTCATTTACTGCCGTTTTTTATTGGCTATGCTTTTTCGTCATGAATATAAAAAAGAAATTTTCTAACAGCATTTTAATTTCATATTCTAATTTATTGTTTCAATCATTTTTTGAAAACATTGTCCCCTGTTTAAAAAACGTTACAAAATTGGAAATTTATAACTGGTATTTTCCATAAATTTAAATTATTTTAATCAATATTCTAACAACATCAACCTAAAATTTGTCAATTAGTTTTAAAGATTAAGAGAGAAATTTATATATAGTTTGCCATCGAAATTATTAAGAGTATTTTTAATTTGAAGATTACCAAAATAATATATACACATTTTCTTATATCATGTCAACATTAATATCAAAAACTTATAATTTGATTAACTTCATAAAATCCTGTTTTCCATTTAAGTATAACACATATATCAGTTTTATCAGTATCATATTTCTACAACTTTTAATCTGAAATTAATTAAATCAGAAATTAAATTTAATTTTTGCCCAGATTTAATTATTAGAAGACATATGGAAATGAGAGAGGAAATACTTTGTATATATTTTAGAATAGTTCAAAAAATTTTTTTAAACAATACCACGAAGACATACAGAAAGGAAGGAAAAAATACCTTGCATATATTTTAGAAGATATACCAATACTAATAAGATATACTAATTTCTTTCTTCGCTTGTTCGCTTACTTTCTTATTTGTTTATTTACTATGCTTACTTTCTTATTTTGCTGTGAAAAGCTTTCAGCAAAATAAGAAACACTTACTTTCTTATTTGCTTTCTTACTTTGCTTACTTTCTTATCTTGCTGTGAAAAGCTACATAATTTAGTGTCTAAAACATATTACACAAATATCTATCATTTTTCAATTCAAAAAAAAAAGTTATTAGTGGTGATAAGTTATACAATAATCTCAATAGTACTATAGAAACTGCAGTTTTGAAAAAGCCCTTATTAGGAGACCTGCATGTTGCACTTGGGATCGGGGACCCTGTAATACTTAAAAGGTCCCTGCCAGCAACGGGCTTGGAAAACGGTTTCATCAACAAATAGTAACAACTGAAGAAAGACATGAAGGGATGTCGAGTACAGCGATGGTAGCCCATTTCTATTGGAGGATGATATATGGTACATGATTAGCTAGAAAGAGCAAGCTAAAAAGCAGAGGCATTTTCAAAGCCTTAGATATTCATTGTGTTATTACTCAACATTTACTGATGTTTCGCCATAGTCTACTGCCTTTTTCTGTACAAGAGTATGTAATGTCTATTGCATTTTTCTGTACAAGAGTATGTAATGTCTATTGCATTTTTCTGTACAAGAGTGTACAGTTCTAGTTTAAAAAAAAATTTTTTTTTTCAAATTTTGTTGTAACTTCTAAACAAGAATCAATATTAGAAAATTAAGTGCATATTCACGTTCAGCAGGGGACATTTATTATGATAAAACTTATTTCATCTCTAAAGAAGAAAATTTATAGAAAAGTGTTTGAACAGTGAATTCCACGATATAAGCAAGTAGTCTGTAATTAGCATAAAAACATCTGATAATCTTGAAATCTCTAAACGAAACGATCCTCTGAAAATCAATTTTCCGAGTAGGCCCTTTTTCCTTCCTTGTACGAAGTGAAGGAAATATTCTAATCGCGAAAAATTTCGGGTATCATATTTCAACGAAAATATCCCATTTTCGAATCCATCTAAGCGATATTTTTGCATAAAATCTGTACGTACGGACAGAATAAAGGTCTAAAGGTCTCGTTTGCCCAAAACATATTAAAAAAAGGATTTAAAATGGATTCAGAATAGATTTTTTGCAAAGTTTGTACATACGTACGTATGTATATATCTCACATAATTCTAAAACGAGTAGCCTCAGAACGTTGAAATTTTCTATGTAAGACTGCGATAACATATAGTTGTGCAACTCCCTTTTTGGTTGCAATCGGTCGCACCAAAAGTATATAAATATACACACATATATGAGTGAACAGTAAATGCACAGTTTACCAACATATAAGAATAAAAACCTGAGCTCACAAATATACATACACTTGTGAGCTCAGGTTTTTATTCTTATATGTTGGTAAACTGTGCATTTTTCGCTATAAAAGTGATTGAATTATGTTGTTCTTATGTTTCGGTTAAGATTTTTATGCCTTTAGTTAAGCTATATGCAACAGTTGTAGAATTATTCAACAATTTAAAAGCTGTTTATGTGCAACTAAGCCTAAGGCAGTGGCCATTTGTTTATATTTGAAACTTAGTATAACTTTAGTGTCTTTTTGCCGAGTGGGACCAAAAGTAAACTTTCAGTTTTGTGCACCGAAAAATCCGCCTTCTAGCCCGCTGGTCCAATTCCTTGTTTTTGTCTAGAAACTCTAATTGTAATTGTAAAAATTGTTTTAACTGTATTTGGTGCTTTACTTTTTTTTTATATATCTATCAATTTTTAATGAAGATGTTTTAAGTTTTTATGTATTTTTACCTCGTCGCAAAGTGATAACTGAATTACTTGAATGAGAAATATGTCTCTAATGAAATTCGAGGAAATAAGTTTAAATGAAATACAGCAAAAAGTGTGTATGATGTAATAGGCCATGGAAGGAAGTCATGTGATGTTCACATCAAATTTTTTATGCACTGCAGTCATTTAGTTAATTATTTAACTAGCAAGGAGCAGAAAAACGAACTGACAGGCTGTACCATTTCATGCTCGACATTAAAAGACAAATTTTAAATCTCGATAGTAGATTAAATGTTTTGAGCCGTATTTAATATCAAGATCAGATCTGATCTGAACAAGTATGGCTGGAGTAGCTCATGAAGATAGTAGGCACATGACGGTAGTAAGTCTGACGTGGTAGGGGTTGAGAGAATGAGGTGAGGCAGAAGGGGGGCGAGCAAGATGCCGCAAGCCTAGGAATTAGGCCAGACAAGAAGACGCGCCGCAGACGGAGCATGCAAGGTAAAGCAATCATGAGTTTTTATAAGATACTGTGAGAGCATACTACATGACAGAACGAGTTTGTAAGAATACAAACTCTCAAAAGCATACATTTGCAAAGACAGAGTTACAGTGACAAAAATGCAGTTTGTAAAATCGGATATCATGTAGAAATTTCGATGAAATAATGAGAAAAGTATTCATAAATACTAAATACAATATATACAACTATATAGAGGAATATTCTACTTTATGTAGGAAGGTTCAGATCTCTGGCTAGATGGGCTGCCAGCGGTCGTAACTCTTTATCTTCCGGTAGTGGAATGTGGTCAAATACATGTAATTTTGTCGTGTGGAGGGCATGTAACTGCTTTCTGGAAAAAGCTGGAGTTTAAGCGATGAAGATGCTCTATGACAGTTTCAATTTTCAAATCCTTGTGTAAAGTCTTATTAGATACAAAATAATGCGCATTCGTGAAGGTGCGCAGCAACTTGTTCTGTGTAATTTGTAATTTGGATATGTCCCTGTCTTTAATTGATGCCCACGCAGGGCATTCGTACGTGAAGATTGGCCGTATAACAGAGATGTATAAGTGCCGTTTTCTTCTTAAGTCCAGTTTAGAGTACTCGTTAATAAGTGGGTTAAGACTCTGAATGACTCCTAGTGATTTACCCCTGATATGCGTCAGGTGATCCTTCCAGGAAAATTTATCATTAATAATAACGCCAAGGTAATTCGCCTTGCGTACTCTAGGAACTTCTGTGTCAAATAGCTTAAGATTTTCTGTGATTTCAATGGCAGAGTTCTTCTTTCGAATAATGAGCAGTCTGGATTTATCTGCGTTAATTGAAATACGCCATTTGGTACACCAAAATTCTATTTGCGGCATGACTTGTTGAAGTTTCCTGACAGCTTGATTGGGACACATAGATTTTACAACAAGCGCCGTATCATCGGCATTACAGCCAATGAAGTAATTGTAGTTAAAGCCTGTTTTAGGGAAGTCAGTCACAAAGAAAAGATATAAGATCGGACCTAAAATTGACCCTTGCGGGACGCCGGCGTGAATTCTTTTGACTTCAGAAATCTCATTTCCAATAGAAACATGAAAACTTCTGCCTTTCAGGAATGAGTAGATGAGACACGTTAAAGTTTTGGTGAAGCCAAGGGAACGGAGCTTGAAACCTCATGGACGCGGTCGAAAGCTTTGGACACGTCTAGCATGAGTAAAGACACATTTTGTTTGTTATGTAACGCACTGCCGATGTACTCAGAAAGTCTGACCAATTGTTTCGTGGTGGAATAATATCAAGAACGCATGGCCGTTTAATAGGCCTTACAAGGAAGCCATGTGGTGTCCACATCAGATGTTTTAAACCATAATCGTAAGATGTAAGAGAAATTTCTCTTATCTGCCTTTCCAGGTGTAACGGATGGCAAACGGTTTGCAAACCAAAAATCCCAGATTAGATTAGAAGAGGACTGCTCAATTTTCCTATCACTGTTCTCTCCAAATTTTACTATTTTCTTCTCCACTTAACAATACTTAAACAGTACAAAATTTTTAAAAAATAAATAAATAAATAAATAAAATAAATAAAAACAATCAATTAATTTAATTGCAATCCGAAAATTTCAGATTACAGTCTAACATTTCGAAGACCAACCAGTTAAAGCAACAAAAACTTTTAAATAAATGGCTATTGCTTACTATAGTTGCCGGTGCTACTTTGATAGACGGGCGGGGGGGAGAGTGCAGAATCACTTACTGCTTCGCGCGTTTTGCAAAATCGCCAACTTGAAAATAACAAGTCAAAGAATTGCACAAACTCGGCATCCATGTACACATCGACCTATTTTCATTAAAAAAAAAACATCAGAGAATTGCACAAACTTGGCATTGCGCACTCCCTTGACTTTGTCCATGTACACATCGATACGCGATATATACGTGAGCGATTCTGCACTTTACCGAACGGGCGCACTGTTTTCCGCGATTTTTCTCATCGCAATTGTTGGCGTGGTTTTTACAATCGCCTTCCATCTTGAATTCGCCGTTATGCATAGAAAAATATCCAAAATTTTAAAAATATGCGACATCGTTAGAAATAACATATTAATTTTTTGTTGAAAACATAGTTTTTCAAGATCGCAGGCGATTGGAAATACATATATTTGCAATGAATATAAAATGCTGAAATATGGTTAAATTATTACTTTTACAGCAAAGAAATAAAATAAAAACACAGCGTTGAAAACATCGCGCCAACGTTTTATCAGATTAAAATATTACTTGAATTGAAACACTTCAAAAGAAAGTAGATTTATATAATATAATCATTTAGCTGCAAAACATCTGGGGCAATAAAAATAGCACAGCAGTTCATAATGTATTACTCTTTTTTATAAAAAATGAAATATACATATAAAAAGTAATAGAAAAATATGAACTTACATTTTTGTCGAGTGTCTAACTTTTGAGCATATATTGGTAAGTACCAGCAAAGAAAAAAAAGATCAGAATCATAATTTAAATTTCAATGAAAACAGATTCCAAAGTCGTGTTGTTACGGAGATACAAGCCCGGATAGGAATTCTTAATGGCAGTAATATCACCATCCTCAGCGAACTTAAGAATTTTCTAAACTCTACTACCTCCATTAGTAGTGTAAAGTAGTTAGTCTACCTCCATTTGTGTAAAGTTCCATACTCGGTGAATTTACCATCCTTTGAGCAGTAGTCATTATTTTATTCAGGAGAGCACTTAGCTCTTTCAATACGAGCACCAGGCCTTGACATTATTATAGTCGGAAAATTCTCACGATTAGTAATTAAAATAATCATCCGTTTTAGGTACAAAATTAAGCTAATTTTCAATATCAAACAAAGTGCACTCATGTCCATAAATTAAGGATAATTCGGAGTCACGCGGAAATCGAACTCTAAAATAAATATATCACCTGTAAAATCACTACACACATCTTCAAGAATCATATGCAAATTTCAGGAAATAACCAGATGACACCGATGGTACGTCACAATGACGAGAGTGTAAGAGAGTGATATATAAAGAATACAGGCAAAGAAGTAAAATTGTTCGCAGGCGCTTTATAAGCATTTCAGTGCAATAACCGAATAGTTATGACACAAAGGACGCATTTGGATGTTTTTTTACGTGGTAGAATTATCGGCCGTCTGGAATGTGGGCGTACCCAACTGGAAGTATCAGACGAACTTGGAATTCCTCAGAGTGTCATCTCTAGGCTTTGGTAACGATTCCAAGAGGATGGTAATGTGAGTAGACGTTACAGCACAGATCGCACCAGAGTTAAAACACCGAATGAGGACCGGTATTTAGCAGTTACAGACAAAAGAAACAGGCGGAGCACAGCCTCAGACCTCTCTCGTCAGCTCTCTTCAGCCACTGGTACGACAATTTCAAGGCAGACCGTGTACAGACGCTTAGGGCAGATTGGTCTATATGCTCGTAGACCTGTCAGATGCGTTCCACTTACTGCAACTCACTGTCGCCCGCGGTTAGCCTGGAGTAGAGAGCATGCATTGTGGACACCGCAACAGTGGGCTTGTGTGATGTTTTCCGACGAGTCCAGGTTTAGCTTGCAGTCTGATTCTCGCCGGACTTTCATATGGAGAGGTCCAGGTACCCGTGTTACCACCAAGAAAACATCACTGAACGTCACCGTTACGGTGGTGCAGGAGTGCTCGTTTGGGGTGGAATTATTCTGGGTTCCAGAACTGACCTGCATGTTCAAATTGGAACCATGACAAGCCAAATTTATCGGGACGTCATTCTGGAACAACATGTACGTTTGTTTCGGGGCGCCATGGGCGCACAATTTGTGTTTATGGATGACAACGCCCGTCCTCACCGTGCAAACATCGTAAGCGAATGGCTTCAATCGGATCATATCACTCGTATGGACTGGCCAGCATTCGCACCGGACTTGAATCCAGTAGAGCATGTGTGGGGCATGCTTGGCTGACGGGTAGCAGCCCATCAACCTCCTCCTACATGTCTACCAGAACTTCGGAAAGCATTGCTTTTTGAGTGGTGTAATATCCCCCAAGATCAGATCGATAATTTGATACTCAGTATGCCTAGGCGTTGTACGGACTGTATTGCATCATCTGGGAGACATACAATATATTAACAATCATACCAACCATGTAATATTGGTTTCTTGTGAAATGGTGTTTTTTTGTAATTTGCTCCAGGGAGAAAAAATCGCTAATTTTTTTAATAATATCAAACATATAGCATCTTTTTTTGCTCTTTACCTTTTGTTTAATACATAAGCTTTACAAATAAGTCAAATTTGTTTTGCTTCTAACTCTTCCTTTGCCTGCTTTTGCATTATCCTTAATTTATGGACATGAGTGTAAAACACCTTTCGGACACAAGTCAACCTTTTCGGAATAACATTCCTTTCCGACAATTAAATGATGTCAAATGCAATATAATCCACAATCGAACGTATAAGGGGAAAAAATTTCTAAAAATAACGCGTTATTCTATAACCAATCAACGAGTCAATACATCAACAGTATTAAAATTACTTAAATAATAAAATCTGTTTTTCAAATATATGTACAAAATTAAATCAATTTACAATATTTAACATCCATAAATAATGTTTAAAACACAGAATTTATACATATTAAAATGCATTATTTAAAAAATAAAATACCGTCAAACACCACAGCGAATGAACTAATGGGTTACTGTAAATTAATGTTCCAGAAGTGGGGTGCCATCGTGACAACAAATGCGCTGAGAAAAATCGTCAAAATACCGAGGGCCGGTATACCAAAATAGCACCCCATAGGCCCTTAACGATTGAAACGAAGACTTAAATACATTATTCATTTACCCATTAAATTTGCCTATTTTGGCGACTTATCTAAGCGGCCACTTTAACAAAGAACTACCAAAAATATTTTTAAAAAATCGACAAACATTTAGAAAACTAGCTTTCAATACACTTTTTTAAGCTACAGTTACGATTAGTCCGCTAGTTTAAGAATTAATGCTCCAGGGATTCAAGCTATAGAATATAAAATGTATATCTAAAACTTTTAAAAAAGCAATGCCAAATGGTAAGAAAAAAACACCTGGAATGATATTGTATTTTATATCGCTATCTATTATGAGAATCATGCTATTTAATAACGAAAAAAAAAACTGTGCTGTGCAGACACACCTGTGCAACTTATTTCACTGGATCTCTTATACACAAGGCTTTCAAAAAATATAAATAATATGCAAAAAATATTCCTTAAATGATATTTTTTATTTCGAAAGGACGCCAAATCCACTTACTACAAACAATAAACACAGAGGAAGAGGTTTCCTTCCAGGCGAAAAAAGAATTTAAGATGAGTGAAGACTTTATACAAAACTGTGCCGACATCGAAGGCGACAGATATACGCTCTTTTCCTACGGAGAATAAAAAATTCACAAAAAATGTTTTGCAGAAAAAACTGGTACTTCAAATGGATCATGACTCTCAAGTCTCTTGTCATCGCTTCAAGCAGAAAATCCCCTGAAATGTTATTAGTAGCATTCATTTTAAGCCTTCATTTTCATAGTATGTGCTATAGTATATTCAAGTTCAATTCATGCTTTTAGAGGACTCTCCGGCCTTCAACTGCCGCATCTTCAGCTGAAGTCTGTAACCCTGTTTAAAAAATATTCTTGCCTTAAGTGCAACTCTAATACGTTCAGTGTTCTCCACCATCTGCTCCAATTTTCCGCTGGAAACGTTCAGAATGTATTTACGACTTCTTCGTCTTCCAAAATAAGCAGATATAAAGAGAAAAAAGTCCCATTAATTCGCCCATAGTATCAATTTCAAAATTTGTCTTGTCCTTAAAAAAAAAAAAATAAATAAATAAAATAAATGAATATTAAAAAAGATTCGAAAAAAGAAAATCTGGAAGCCGTCAGATTTTATATTACGTCATAAGGGCGTTTTTTTAACGTTTTTTGGGTTACCATCATTTATTAAATATCATGCTCTTCGCAATTAAACCACATAAAATTCAATTCAACAGCAATATCACGAAGTATTTAAAAACAGCATATCTTTAGAATTTCACACACACAGTCTCGCTCGCTGGAAGGGGAAAAAAAAAAGTCCGTACTGTGTTGGAACGCTTTGAAATTGTTGAGTTTGTTAATCAAAATTCGTTAAAGTTGTACAAAATAATAATAAACATTTTAAATT
Source organism: Stegodyphus dumicola (assembly GCF_044657685.1). Taxonomy (NCBI): domain Eukaryota; kingdom Metazoa; phylum Arthropoda; class Arachnida; order Araneae; family Eresidae; genus Stegodyphus; species Stegodyphus dumicola. The sequence continues at coordinate 219,741,984 of NC_140773.1, read as the reverse complement.
TAATTATTTTAAATAGATAATAAAACAAATTCGAAATTCAAAATTCGGGCTTCCAAGTGCCATGTTCGGTTGGAAGACTACGTTATTCAAAATTTGATAGCTCTAGGTACCATTGCTTTTTCACAATGCGAGAAACATTCATGTATTCATACAGATTCTTCATTATTTAATTTCTTTAAAATATAATAAAAGTGAACCAACGCAGAAATTTGAAACGACGCAAAATGCTGTTTTGAGACTAATAACCCTTTGGGTCAAACGCCCCTTTCGGCTAAAAACAATTATAGGAATATTTTGTAAAGCTAGCTAGTGCACATTTCTTGCATGTTTCCCCTAATAACTATTTTATTAACTCATTAAAATCATTCGACTCTCACTTAAAATGCAATATAACTTAAAAATACGACCGAATCCTCAAGGTATGCATTTTTGACAAATCTCAAATGAAAAGGAATGGATTTTTAATTGCATGATAATTCTTACAGTAATCCTTTTATACAAATCATTCGCATAAATGTAACGCGCTACGTGTTAATCTTAGAAAGAGAAAATGAACGAGTTTTAAGTTGAAGATAGCAAGTTTCATGCAAATCCCTTCCATACATTTGTAATGTTAGAAAGGTTTACAGAGTATAATTTCAAATTTTCTGATGCATAAGATATTTCGTAATTTATTTGGAAAGCTAGTTAACGACAGAATGACGCCAAAGAACGTTGCGCGAGATCTTTAGATTATTTTCCCCCAAATTATGACAATACATTGCTTATCGTCGTAAAAACCTTGAACTTTCTAAAAACAATGTCTTAATATTTCGATACTTTCTGATGACAATAAGATTAATAGAATCCCAGTTTCTATATATTTTGATTTCATCATTGTTTGCAAACAGAACATTGACTTTCCGTGTTACAAACGTCTCGAATAATGTTATTTATTTTACAAATAATATGAACGTCTCATTGGCCGATTTGTTTGGTTTTATTGCAAGGCCTTGTGCATGTAGTATTAAATGCCGGAGCTCATTTCATCCAGCGTTCATGTGGGAACGCTGTCACGTAACATTACTAATTCGTTAGCATCGGTACGTTCGTTATAATTATATATTGTTATGAGCTTTGTACTTACTTTTCAGTGAAATTAATTTTAATTTTAGCGAAATTATATGTGAAATTGTAGTTTCTTTTTTAGTCCAAAGGGGCTTTGTCCCTGAAGGACTACTGTTTTCGTTTTGCGATTTTGCGTTGAATCACTATAAATGTCCGTTTCACTTTTCAAACTGTTGCCACCCAATGTTAGAGTCCTGCATTATATATGAAGAAATTAAATAATGAAAAAAATCTGCAGAAATGTATGCAAGTTTTTCGCATTGTGATAAAACAACGGTACACAGAGCCATCGAATTTTGAATGACGTAATCCTACTGCGAATATGGGCATGTGGAATCCCAAATTTGAAATATGTTTTAGTATCGATTTCCTATTTTGTAAAACTTTAACGAATTTTTGAGTAACAAACTCAACGATTTGAAAGCGAGCAATGGCAACAATTTACGGGCGGGGGGGGGGACCTTTTTATCTTCAGCTCGCGGAACTGTGTACAGGAAATTCTAAAGGTAGGCTCATTTTAAAATTATTTCGCGACACTGCTATTGAACTGAAATTTATTGTTTAAGCGCGAAGAACATGATATTTAATAAATAAAGGTAACACGCAAAAAGTTAAAAAAACGCCCCTTTGGCCGCAATTTAAAATCTGAAACCTTTCAGATTCCCCCCCCCAACATGAAAATCTGAAGAGGCGAGGCTTTGCCGGAAAAGTAAGAATACAGGGGCAAGTCTATTTGACATTGAAGGAATGACTATCTCGCTATCTTGGACAGATATCGCCAACCTAGTGAAGATTTTAACGAGTAATTTAGTAATTTTTGTCACGAAATTTATCGCCAAATCGCATTTTGGTTCGGTCCCTGTATCACTGTAATGTTTATTGTAATTGAAAAACTAATTAATTCCATACGTAGCTGTAACCGTATTCGGCCCTCATATGCCTTCCAGCAGTTTTGAAATGTACAAGAGATTACTCGGCGGCCAGGTGAAAACGCTATTGGAGCCAGTAGCTTGACTGGCTTCCTCTCGTTGTTATCACTCTGAGCAGTCTTCTCTTTCGTCATTTGCATTTCTGGAACTCAAAAAGAAGGCTCTATATTTAAATCTTCGAAACTAGCCTGAACATTTATAAATATTACATTGTTTCTTGTTGCTTTAACTCAGGAGTTTTCAACTAGGAGGGAGATACTGTCAGCATATTGTTTAGTTGTTAAGTATATAGTTTTAGTTGATGAAAAAAGAAAGCTACATTTATTTACATTTTGGTACTTATCAATTTAATTTATAAAACAGATTAAAAATAATCGAGATCTAAATAAATGTATATGTGCATTTTTCGAGTTTTGGAAAAAAGAGAGGAATGTTTTTCTACCGACGGTGAAAGGGATGCATGAGACGAAGAAGGTTGAGAACTACTGCCTTAACACCTCCAACAGAGGAAAATATTCTATATGAGCAACAAAATAAAAATAATAATAAAAAAATAAATAAATAAAAAAAGAGAGAAAAGAAAACACGTATATGCAATACTCCTTACCCCCCCCCAAAGAAAAGACGCTTCGCTTTTTGTTTAGACTAGGTAGAAAATTGTTCTCCGCCCCCCTCCGCAACCACCATGGAGGTAGGAAGTAAGAAGGAGTCGCCCTAAACAAGTTTCTCCGTACCCTGCTCTGAAGCACCGGCGATCCCTACGTGGTGACCAAAACATTAGGTCATTTACCATTGAGTTCTATGGGATTTGACGCGTTCGGGTATAAATATTTTGTAATTACGTCGCAAATATACATATAAATGTATATATTTTCTTTTTCTACAACACTTCAGAGTCCTAAGTATGTGAAAACAACATATTTTTAAACAACATTTCATTCTGAACGGAATTAAATGCTATACTTTTCACAGGACAGTTTTCTCAGAATGGTTTAATTTGAATGAAATATTTTCACAAGTTTTCGTTAATTACATTAGAAAAAAAAATAAGGTAATTCGATTTTATTCGGTTAAGGTACAAAAATTAAGATCAAAGTTTATTGTATTATTAATATTAAAATTATGCATTATTTCTTTTCTATTTATAGAGCTTCTTCCTAAAATACTTTCTTAAATATGACATGATTTTTTGGCTTCTTTTAAATCGAAAAATGTAAGTCAATTTATAATTAATGCTCTATTCGGTTCATTTTAAATTAGAGAATTATTAGGAAAATAGTATTTGACTTTCTCTGAACATTTCTGAAAGGGAATAAAATTAGTTTTTTTTTTTTTTTTTTTTTTTTTTTTTTTTTTTAAGTATTATTTAAAACTTGTAACTGAGTTATTATAAAATGTAAAGAGAATAATTCTTTTAATTATACTTATCAGATTTTTTTTTACCCTTCAACAATACATATTCCAAAACTCTTTATTACGTTCTTAAGTGCGCATCTCATAGCATTTGCTTTACAATACCTTTTAACAGATTGCTTTCCAATACGAACAATTCTTGCTTAAATAGTTTTATAACGTATTTGTCAACAGGATTTCAATTTATGTTTATAATTCAATATTAAGGTTATTATATATTTAGATAACATTTATAATCATTATAAATTAGATACATTTAATCATTATAAATTAGATACATTTAATCATTAGATTTCTTCACAGTACTATCACAGTTGTTTCTAAGTGAATAAATTCATTTCAAATACATTTATAAATAATTTAATGAATATTTAAGTATTTTGTCAAAGGCAGATAAATGCTTTTTGCAAGCACATGCATAAATACCCATACATATTTTCTATTTATCATTTCCGGCATGTGCAAATCTTTAATTTCTGTGCATTCACTATATTTTTCGTGTAAAGTAATTTACACTAATTTAGCATACACCCGAAAGTTTTACATAAAAAATATATATAAATATAATTTGAATGAAAATTATCAGTATTATTTTTAATACCCACTCAAAGGTGTTTTTCTTCAAAATTCCTCCACGATGGCATCTCTCTCTTTAGGCAGATAGCCCTTGCATGCGTTACTCTATTTAATAAAAACTTAATCTGACCTATGTGCCTAATTACAAATATTTTAACATACATAATTTTATATTTACATTTAGCCATCAAGTTTCAAACTTTTCAAATCTTCTAGAAAATAAATTTTGGCAGATCTCTTTTAGCAATTTTCTTAAAATCTATATTTTTGTAGTGCAACAGCTTAGAATTTTATAAAACAAATTCATAATCAAAATCGCTGTTGTTAGTTATCGAAAAATAACCAAGATGTGATTTTTGCATAAATGTCAGTAAACTATACAAATTGCTATTATCCATCACACTATGAATGTTTCTTTCACGCGAGAGTGTCCCTTTTTTGATTTCTATGGAACTGTCGTGTGTCGAAATACTATCAGAATTTTGTCAAGCGAGCTTCTGAATGTAAACAAAAAACACCCCGTCTGGTGACCCAAGCTTCAAAGCAGTGCGTCACTTCTAGCGCGGAATGGCCCCTCCTCCCTTTCCTACCTCCATGGCAACCACTCGAAGGCCAGAAGTGTGGTTGTGTCGTGACTAATGTCAATCACTATTTTCATTCCTATAAGCGAACTGCAAAGCTCTAAAGAAGTGGCACCACCTGGTGACCTTCAATGAGTTGAAAATAAATAAATAATTATTTTAATACCAGACTCTCACGCACTGTGTCGGACTCATCACCTAACTGCATTATGTACTTTCCTCAACTTGCTGTTGCTTACTACACAGTAATTCAAGGTTCCTTTGCTTTACGAGATCATGTGCCCAGCGCTCTCAGACAGAAGCCACACCCTCCATATCCAAATGCCCACTTCCCTATCCAGTCGAATTTAACTCCAGTGCCAACCAGATAAACTTTTCACGATGTAGTCACTTTTTCAGAAGCGAAATGCCCTCCTTATTCTTTTTCTCATTCTCTTAGGGGACTGCACTAGGAATCTTGAATCTGTCAGGCCTCTTCATGGAACTGCAGACAGCTGCTACAAATTAACAGCTAAATGCCTGTTTTTTGATCCAACTATCCGTCAATCAGTGTATTACGATTAGAGTGGCATACAGAAATCTCAGCTAGTCAGTAAAAAAGCAGGTTTCACGGCACACCTTTTGTTTCCTATTATATTCTCATTTCCTAGATTTTGCGAAAGAAAATTGTTTGTTGACTGGAGATCCGGATATCATTCTGGATACTGGACGCCCGAATTTCAGATTTTGCATTGTACAACTTTCCTCCCCTCAGGGGTTGATTCAGAAGAATTCCTGGGAAGTACTGCTAGGATCAGTAATTAGGCAGGCTCAACCACGGGGGTATGTAATCAGGCTTCACAGGACTAGAGCCCCTGTTCATTCCGAGATTGGTTTGGTTTGGCAGGGACAGTATTGGTACTGTCGTGTACGTTACTTCAGCTGTTGTGGAGCTAGATTGGAGATCCCCGACCAAATCCTTGGAGATTTGATTCCATTCAGTTCTCGTGATGGGACTGACAGAGTACCCTATTGAAGTATATTACCGATGGAATGGTGCCCGGAGGTAATATGACTAGCGTAATTTTTCTGACTTTTATTTCTTTGCCCAATGCTTTGTATAAAGCCGGGCAAGGATTAAGGGGGTTGCACCCGCTTGGAAGATGACCAATGAACCACAGATATACAACTCCGAGAGATATTTGCTAGTCAGATCTAGGACGGGGTTTATGTTCGTCTAGAGTTCTGTATAATTTTCCTTTGGCTTTTGAAAAAGGTAAGATCACAAAAGTGTTCCATGGAATTGAGTGTTTATGAAGAAAATTGTCGTTTTTCACTAATATGGCAACATAAAAACAGCTGCGAAGGACATTTTGCAAAAAAATGGCTATGATAGAAGATTTACAACAGTGGTATATTTTCATATTAATTGACTGAAACATGAAATTTATACATGCAATTTAATATTATGTATTAACTGCATAATATTAAATTGCATGTGTCGTTTTGTTAGCATATAGCAATACTTTGGATGTAATTACAGTCAGGTCAACAACATATGAAACAGAAGTATAAAAGATAAACTGTAAAATTAGATCAAATCTAAACTTAGTTTCACCATTATGGTTCTCATTAGCGATATTCAATTCTATTTCTTTTGTATTAATGAATATTTCTGGCAAATCCATGAAAAATATTTCTGTTCTTTGAAGATGACTACTTTGTATCAGACTCCCTTAAAATACATCCATCAAACGTTGAACTTTGCCTCATAAAAAAGATCATGGGATCGTGTAATGAGTAGTCATGAGAAATGTAACATTGGATTGTGAATAATCACTTCACTGGCAATTACTGTAAAGAAAATTTCTCAATATAATTTGCAAAATCACATCAAAACATGTTAGCCAAGAAGAATAGCAAATTTCCTTTATGATACCATTTCCTTTGCATTCTATTTTAATTTTGGGTTCTAAAGTGAACACTCGACTACTCACCAGCTCTACTAGGTTATGCAAATGATTAGCAAAGGACCTCAGCATAAGAAGGTCACTGGTGGCTTATTTCTAGACATAGCAAAAGGCTTTCAACTCTGTATGGCTAGATGCCCTCATTTACAAGTTACACACTCTTCGGTTTCCCAGAGTATATCACTAGCATAATTAAATCCTACCTAGACAGTAGACATTTTGCCATTTGCGTTACAGGAACACTCTCTACTCTCAGTGCCATCCAGGCTGGGGTACCCCAGGAATCCCTTCTTGGTCCCACACCCTTTAATATATACATGAATGACATCCCCACTATACCTAACACAACACTTGCAATGTATGCTGATGACACAGCGATCTTCACTCAAGTGCATTTGTTAGTCCAGTTATACAATGATTACAAGATTACATACACACACTTGAGACTTGGCTTAACAAGTGGAAAATCAAGGTGAATGTTGAACACTAAGAAGAACAAGTTCAACAAGAATCTGCAACTTTACAAAGTATCAATACCCTGGGTCACGGAAATCCTTTATCTTTGGGTGATCCTCAGTAAAACACTCTCATGATCTCCACACATAATTTCTATTACTATCCATCACATCTAAAGTTTCGAATGAGTAAAAATACACTATTTCCTCTTAATAGCTCAAAACAGTATTCTTTCTATAGACAACAAGTTACTCCATTGGTGAACTGGGTTTTCTAGAGGCATTTCACATTAAAAAAAATCTTTCTGTTCTAGTTAACGACCCTAATTCCAATCCATCTTTGCCTTCAGCCTTTAAAGAAATTATGTTTTAGTTCTGGTTTCATCAACAGATGGCACCAGTAGCTTATCTCCTGTCCAAGCTTTCTTATCTTATCTAATCCTTATATCTTACCTGTTCATTTGTGCTTGTGCAGCTGAGGATGATGGTTCAGTAAAACCATCGAAACTAGTTCTGCGAAAATTTGAAAATATAACGCTTATTTTTGTTGTTCGACTTCTAAATTAATAACAAGTTATTCATTTATAAGTCCATGCTACAAACCATATTATGTTATGCCTGCTTGAAATGGGCTTATTCATGTAAATCTCTTCGAAAACAACAGTTCGAGTTACAAGCTGCCCAAAACGGTTTTTTGAAGCAAATCTCTGAAACTCCATATCATGTGAGAAACCACAAGTTATACCAAAAACTATGCATCGAGCTGTTAAGAACTTTTTATTGCTGTATTGCTCGAAAGTTTTATAGTGACCAAAAATTAATTAAGAAACCATATGAGTATATGAGTACAATGTTAATGATTCCTGTTATAGTATAGTAAAGGACCAATGGCCATTTTTAGTAATCAAACTGATTAGTGAACGTGTACTGTATATATGTATCTTTATGTGCAACATGTGCAAGTGTTTTTCTCTTATCTTCAACTCTCATCTAAGTAATTACTGTACGATATATTGTAATGTATACTTTTCACTTTAGCCCATCTTGGGTCTTGCAATTGTTTATTTGTTTGTTTATGTTTACTGTGATTTTAACAGGTGTTATCACCAGCACAATCGATATCTAGCTTCTCCAGTTGGCATTTCTCAAATCTTTATACGTTCTAACTATTCTAATCCATAATAAATAACTGATAATTACTTTTATCTCAACATACTAAAAAAAAAAAAAAAAAAAAACTTATGTAAATATGTACATATATACTCTATTTCCAATTCAGTTATTTCCTGTTCTAGTAATTCGAAACAACATATTTATTCGATGTGGACACCACATGATTTTCTTGTATGGCCTATCACATTATACACATTTTCTGCTGCATTTCATTTAAACTTATTTCCTTGAATGTCATTAAAGATATATTTCTCATTCAATTAATTCAGTTCTCACTTCGCGGCAAGACAAAAGTACACAAAAACTCAAAACATCTTCAATAAAAATTGTCCAATACAGAAAAATATAAAATACGAAATATAGTTAAAACAGTTAAAAATCAATTTTTACAATTAAAATTAAGAGTTTCTACGCAAAAAGAAGCGTTTCAGCCAGCGGGTAAGAAAGCAGATTTTTTGGTGCACGAAATTAAAACTTTACTTTTGGTCCCACTAGGCGAAAAGACACTGAAGGTGCAAAAATTTACTTAATTCACTATTCTACTAAAGAGTTTCAGATGTAAACAAATGTGGCTACTTTACATTTAGTAGCACTTAAGCAATTTTTAAATTGTTTAAGTGCTACTAAGCCTAACGTATTGCTGAAATGTAATCTAATTGCTGATAATTCTACAATTATTACAAGCAGGCATAAAAATCTTAATCAGAACATAAGAACAACATAATTCAATGACTCTTAAAGCAAAAAATACACAATTTTCCAAAATACAGGGGAAAAAAAAAAACTGAGATCACCAAGCCAGGTAACAGAGTGAATATATATATATATATATATAATTTTGATGCGACCAATTGCAACCAAAAAGAGAGGTGCACAACTTCATGTTATAGCAGTCCCATGTACGAAATTTCAACATTCTGAGGCTACTTATTTTTGAGTTATGTGAGACACATACATATGTAATATGTAGGTAGAGACACCATGAAAAAATCTCTTCCGAACCAATTTTAAATTCCTTTTATAATCAGTTGGGGAAAAAGAGTCCTTTATTATATTAGTATGTACAGATGTCATGCAAAAACATGGCTCAAATGGATTCAAGAGCGCTCAAAATGGATATTTTAGTTAAAATTTGAAACACAAAATTTGTCACGATTACAATACTTCCTGTACTTCGTACAAGGAAATAAAAGTAAAAATCCATTTCATTTATAAATTTTGCATTATGAAACGACAATACAATATTTTTATGACAAATTTTATAAACAAGCCCTGATTTTTATCTAAGCATCATTAATATTAATATTTCAATACATTTAGTAATCTACTACTTTTTAAAATGCATAATAAAAAACACACATCACAGAAAAAATAAAGACGAAATTGAATTCAAATGTTTTTAATTTATGCATGATCAGAAAGCTTTGTCCAACAAAAAATGAATGATGAAATGGTTTCACACAGAAACATGTCTTAAATACGAGATAACTGATGTAAAAGACTTGATGGCAACATTGCTTCTACTTTTTCCAGTAAGTAACCCAGCGGAAGGGATAACCAACTGATTGCCTACAAATGGAAAGGCAACTAAGTATAATTCAATTAAAAATTCATCATCATTCATAAAAAATTATCATACATAGAAATTTTTATTAAACAACCTAATTTATTTTTAAATCTGTCATACTTAAAAAAAGAGAAATATTGCTTAAACTGTGAATTAATATTGTTTATTAGCTCTCATGTATTTTTTACGAAGAACACTTACAAAACCCACAGAAGACAAACATCTTAAAAATTCAGAGCTCCATTAACATCTTATAACTTAGATAAAATATTTATCAAAATTGATATACGAGTTGCTTCCTAGCATTTTGTATAAAAAATTATTTCAAAAAAGTACAATTAATTTAGCAGTACTACTTACATTAATGCTCTGCTCCCTACCGGGTAACTACATTAGAAAACAAAAGTTTAAAAGGGTAAAACATTACAATTTTCAAGTATGACAAATAAAATTTATTTAAAAAATATGTACATTGCAAAAAATGTTAAACAATGAGAGCAAAAAATAAAATACAAAAAAAAGGGGAATTACTTTCTACAGCTTGCATAGCAAATAATGCAGACACTAAATTTGAAATTTATTCAGTTAAACATGCCAAAGCTAGCTGAGTTGAGTGACTCTTTTTTTGAAAGAAATGAATTAGAAATTTGAACTGTTATGAAAAAATAAAATGATAATAATAATAATTTCATTTACATGGGCTATTGCAGGTATTGAAAAAAGTAACATGCCCCTTTTTTGGTCACAGTAAAATAGAATAGGAACAAAATTTATACAGACGATGAGGCTAATAAACAGAATTTATTATACAGGATTTCTAAAAAGGTGGAACAGGTTTTATTTCCTTATGTACTGATTTAAGACAAGTACCTCTCGCAAAATAAACTAGAGATTACTTATTTTTTTTATTTATATTAATAATTTTTTTAAAACAGTTTCATTGCTGTGGTTGGAAATTCAGATAATTTTCTATACGACTTCCACAGAGTTAAAAATTAGTTATTAAAGCCATAATATCATTATGTTTTAATAATTTATACACAAAATGTTAAAAAGGTTTACCTAGAATGGTTACAAAGATAAGTAAAATTAATATTTTCATGGTAAGAATAAGTAAGAATTTAATACCAAGCATGGTAAAGCTATGATACATGATGTCACAATCATTTCTGCAGTCATAAGATGAATAAGTTACTTATTTTTTAATTATTTTTCTTGGCTCTTCTTTTTTTTCCTTTTCCTTTACTTTATTTTTTAATTTTTATTTTAATTAATTAATAAAGATATTTTGTTTTTGTTTTTATTTGTAAATTTTTTCCATATTTTCCATATCTTGTAGTTCTTAAAGAATTTTCAGCTGAAATTTATGGCTTTACACAATATGGAACCATTAATTGACAAAATGACCAACTGCTGTAGCTGTTCTTTAAATTACCCAATATTATAAAAGCTGTTTTTCTTTGAAAGTATCTGGTAGAAGTGTATCTACTTTTGAACCTTAAAGGTGACACATTGACTAAATCTGAGCTATAATAAAAATGAGGCAGCACATCTCAACTACCTAATACGACACACATTATCTTTTATATGGATTGAAAATGTAGGCCAAATTTGGAAGCTTCAGATATCTTCTTGCTTTAAAGATGCTTGCTGTCTGAGATAGAGGTGCCTCCCACTTATTCACTCTCATAGGCATCACAACAGTCAAGACCAAGCTCCCACTATGACAGAATATCCAAAGTAATTTACTGTCAGCAAGAATCACCATGCAAAAAATCTAGCATTCCAGCTCATAGTCAGGGCCGAATTTACATATAAGCTATACAAGCTATAGTTTACAGTTCCCACTTTCTTGGGGGCCCCAAAAAATTAAAATATAGTCTAAATAGTATTAAAATATATTATAAAGGGCCCCATATCTCAAATAGCTTAGGGCCTTATCAAGTCTAAATCTGGCTCTGCTCATTGTTGAATGTTCTGTTGTTCCATAAAATTCTCCATCTTATTCTGAGAAACTTAGGATCAATATTTAAAGAAGTAAAATTTCTTATTATTTTTTTTAAATGCACACATTAGTTTTGAATGATTTACATAGCTAAATGATTTTGATAAAGTGTAAATGCCCTCATAAAATGAATTTCAGAGATCAAAGAGGAAAAGGAATATTTTTAAATTAATAGCATGTATTATATAAAAATTAATTATTTGGTTTTAACAAGTTATCTTTTTCTTGACAGCAAGATCAAAATGCAGCTTATATAACAGGAAAGTAATAATAATTAATTATCAAAAATAAAATTATAAAAGCAAGTTTATATACATGTAATTAATATATATATATATATATATATATATATATGTATATATACATGTATATAAACTTGCTTTTATTAATATAATAAATATTTATAACTTGCTTTTATTAATTAATATATATATAGAGAGAGAGAGAGTCAAAAATTTTAGCATTAGCATTTCTACAAAATTACTTTCTAAAACAAAAAATTTTCCCCTTGACAAAGATATTGGCTTCTATTGAATCTAACTGCTACAATAGCAAACACAACATCAGCATTCAAAATAAAAGTCTCTGATACTAATAATAGCATTAGAGGAAATGAAAATGCAATTTTTTATAAATGGGACTATTCTTTTATGCAGTTACTTTTATATTCATATATCTTTTATTTATTACTATTATTAATCTTGTTTTAAAAATTTCTCATAAATGAAAGGTTCTTATTTCACATCTTAACTGCAAAGATTTAGGTATTCTTGCAGTTCAATTTTGCTTATTTAAATTTTGATGTCTTTTTAAATATCTCATCATTCTTGAACTCATGTACTGTTAGATAAAATTCTAAAATTTACGACAATTTTCTCAGCTTCATTATTGTACATTTCAACCTAATGGTGAAGAAGGAACTCATTATAGTCCTATCATCAAAATTACAATAAACAAAAACAAAGCTACTATACTTCTGATGGGATTCTTCCTTCTAGAATCCATTTTGTTTCAGATAATTATGAGTATAAATACTGATGCTCATCCGTTTTTCTAAAAATTAGTGAATAAAAATTTATTATCTAGAAGTTCCAAAATGCTATGACAAAGATTTGCAAATTAAATTCCATGAAAATAAAAAATTTATCTCACCATATGTAAATGTTTATCACATTTGTAATTTCATGATTCTGCTTTAACATATACCATATTTTACCAGATAAATCTAATGTCATACAGCTAAATAATATAACCTTTTATTCATAAATAATGCTATTTTAGGTCAAATGCATGTCCTGTATATTACTGAGGAGATGACACGGATTTCACCTATATATGAAGGAGTCATACTTAGGTGACATAAGGTTGTACTACATATGATTAACTGATCACGTTGCCCATGTAAAATTGAGTCCTATGACCCAACCTTAAGCAGCTGTGTGATAAATATTTATATGATATAAAATATTTACATATTTATGAATAATTTATACTGTCACCTTAAAATTGACAGAAAATTCCCCCTTGTTCATAAAATATTACCATTTATTTTTAATACCAGATTACCGAATCTAAAACATGAAAACAAGCACAAAAGAGTTTTTAAATATTTAACAAATCTTTATCCAAAAAAGAGTTTTCTAACAAATTTTGTTTTTGTAACTGGAAGATTCAAAAGCTAAATCAGCTCATCAAGGGTAACTTTTCATTCAATGCCCATGAAAACAACTTATTTCATATTACACACAGAGGAGCAGTCTAATATAAATCTGTATTTATTATTTAATTTAATTTAATTTTATAAACAAATTATGGCCACATTTTAGCAACAGCTGCTAATAATGTGGTAAATACATTACCACAGCCGATGAGATGCCTGAACATAAACTAAGATAGGTAAGATTCTAGATATAGTAAATAAATTGTGAACTGAAGGCACCGAATAAATTGCTTGTGTGTAACAGTAATCATCTGTTTCTTAACACAGCTGAAATGAGCAAGGCCACTAAACAAAAAACATACCTGTAAATTTTTTTAAATTTTGATTTTCTGAGTATATAATTATATTTCTCTGTTTTACATTTAATTAAAATTCATAATTTTTCAGGAATTTTCTCAAAGAATCACTTTTATAAAGTATACTTTAATTTCGATTAGTTATTTATCACTAAGAGCTAGCCACTGATTTCAGTTAGGATATTTGAGCTTTAAGTAGTTCAAAAAACAGTAAATGCTAGATGATAAATCTTCAAATTTATGCTTTTCAAATTAATTCTGTAAATTATTCTTTTCAAATTAAATAAGTTTTTTTTGGGGGGGGAGAAGATGAATGACAAATGAAATCATGAATAGAAGCTTTAAAGGTTAAAGTCATGTTGCATAATTTGATTATACATAATTAATCTAAATAAAACCTATTATACACTGCAAGCTATTAAAACTGCTACATCGTAAATGAAAGAAGATAGCAGATTCATACTTATTTTACAAAGAAATATTCAAAATTGGGACATTTTGAGGTGCAAAATATGCAGAAATCAATAGCCTTAGCATCTATCTCTGGCAAACAATAGCAGAATAATATATCAGGGCATGAAGTTAAATAAACTTTGGATGGCAGTTATGGGTCCCTGCAGCTTCAATTCTATGCCAAAGTTTATCTATCATATATAGGCTGGCAGATGTCATACCAGTCTCTCTGCAATCTCTGATCAGACATTTTCAGTTACAAATGATTGAAGAGTATACTTGTTAATGTAAGAATCAAACATTCCACATATTGATTAAGGAAATACAAAATACCATGGGCAACACACAGTTTCCCACTGTTTGAATGAAAGATGAAGTGACAGAGACCCCACAGATATGGTATAGCCACAGGAACTGAAATATCAATTATGATAGTTGGCCAAAATAGCAGTAGAGGGGAATAGGATGTGCAGTCAATGGCTTTCTTATCATAAATCTAAATGCTGAACTGGTATGACAATGAAGAATGCAAGTTTAAAACTTTCAATCCTCTTGGTACTGCTGCATACAGATATAGCCATCATGCTTTATACAAAAGCAGGATTCATCAAAAAAGACATTATGCCTCTCATGCATCTATATTCATCACTGAATATACTATTTAAAGTGTTAATTTCTGCCTACAGATGCAAGTTATGGCATAGAAACGATAACCTTGCTAACAATCTGTGGCACTGCATTTGATGCTGTACAACACATCCTACGTCTTGATCTACAGTATATGATGTGTCTATGCAGTCTCTAAAAACAATGTGGATAAGAGGTGAGCCTTTTTGGCATTGGTGAATGAACACTGTTAAGATTTTGCACATTTCTCTGTAAGGCTGCTCGGGGCCCATTGACTGCAAATTTTCATAACAGTCACTGAATCCTGACTGATGCAAGCAGCAATATGGTACAGCCAATAATCTGCACTCCTATTAGGCTACAATTTTTCTATTAATTCTGGGATCTGCTGGTATGAGAGCCTTCTTACATGAGACTTAACACAACTTCCAATATAAAAAATAAATAGATGCCAATTCTGAATGAAAACCTGGCATTTCATTTACCTTTTCATACGGTTTGAAGGTGTTATTACTTTCATCTATAATGTGCACATTCAATGAAATGCTGACTAATTGCATATCCCAACACATGTTACATTTCGTAAAAATTTCAGGTTTCTTGTATGTGTGCTTCAGAATGTAGCAATTTTGATGGTCAGCAGTGTAATGCAAAGTTTGCAATATTGACTGGTTAAAAATCTTCAATATTACTTAAATCTAGTTATATAGAATTTTAAAAACACATATTGTCAAAATAGATACTATTTACTTTTCTAAATATTATTTTCATATGCACTCACATTCTTTGCAAAAGTCCCCATTGGCTCTGGATACTGATGCGTGAGCAGTGCCAATAAGGCTGTAAAAGAGCACAACCCTGCAGTGAAAAGGATAAAAAATGGCAGTTCCTTTTTTGGATATACTGAGACCTCATGAAATGCTGAAAATGGAAAATAAACATATCAGACAAAAGTAAAACATTAAATACATGCTGTGCATTATGAAATTTTTTTTTAAATAAGAGATAAATGAAAAATTATTTATTCTTACAAGGTAAAAGTTCCCTATCTGTAGTTTCTGTACAAGTTGGATAGGGATAAAAAAGATGTCCTTTTTCTAAGGGATATGGAATCATTCTAAATGCTATAATGGAATAAAAAAGAGTAAATGATTATTAAAAAAACATATGTGAAAAATATTAGTTTAAAACTAGTATCTCACTCACTCTCTATTATATATTTCAGGTAGATAAGCTGCAGCTTACACATGTTTAAAAGTTTAAAATTTAGATCTGCACTGTATCTGATGAAATTTTATTTTTCCTCTGTCTTTAGAATTTTGCTAGTGCAAACTGCAAGTTATGCAGCATAAGCGAACAGTTAATATACAATTTTTTGAAACATTTTAGCCTGATATGAGCACTCATGTTGCACTAAGGCTAGGCACTGCACCAAGTTTGAACTCGTGTGAAACTTGCCCAACTATTGTAAGGTGTGCTACATGTAAAGACATGGTAATTCCTGTACTTTCTAAAAAATAAAAGTTCTTGTGGCTACAAGAACTTTTATTTTTTAAGTTTTGTGTTCATTCTCACATGTGTCTCACTGCTTGCTTTACTGTTTGCGCTTGTTGAATTTTAAAAATTATTCTTTTTACCACGGCTCCTGCTCATAGAAAAAGTTGCTTTTAACACATACATATAGCTGCTTTAACACATACATATAGCTGCTTTAACACATACATATAGTTGCTTTTAAGCTTTTGGCAGTAAAGAAAGTGACAGAAACTGGGCTGTGGCTACATAATTTCAAGCTGACGAAAGATGCATCTGGTGGCAGAAGTCTGAACACGAAGAATTAGAGAAAATGCCTATGAATAAAAGATCTTATTGGACTGACGTCAAAACCTGGCCTGTTTTGTAATTACAGAAATGAACACATGTAATAATGGACAATGAAGAAATGGACACAGCAGAGAGAAAAGAGATTATCAGTGTATCAGTAAATCCGAAACAATAAAACTTGGCATAGATGTCTCAGTGATACCAGGTGAGCTTACAAAAATTTTACTGCCATTGGATCTCACCATCAATAAAATTTTCAAGAACAAACCACAAAAGCAGTGAGAGGAATGAATTTGAAGCAGACTGCATTTCTTCACGGAAAAGCTTTATATGAGGTGTGTATGCGTGTGATTATGGCAAAGCCTCGAGGGCTATCTGCCTAAGGAGAGGGATGCCTTCATGGAGAACTTTTTTAGGGAAACTGGTATGCATACATGTTACACATAGGGAAAACTTCATATGAGGAGGTTGCCTGGTGGGTTGATAAAGCATGGCAATCAGTCCGAGCTGATAGAATCATATCAGCTTTCATTAAACTGGTAATCGTTGAAAAAGATGATGAAAATGCAGATAGCGACATTGAAAAAAGGGGGTTAGAAAAGAGTGATGATAGTCATTTGTAAAGTTTATTTAATTCTGACATTTGATGAGTTGGATTTTGAATATTTGGTATAAATAAGCAGCTCATTTTAATTATAAAATTTTGTTTGATTATCTAACTTACATATATTCTTTTTCATAACATGGTAATTTATGATGGTAAACAAAAATTTATTGAAGGCGCAAAAATAATGTCTGTAAGAAACCAGCAGAATTCATTTTTGGCAAGTTCAAGGTAAGGAGCTTATTTATTTTTTATTTATTTATATATTACTGTAGTTATTTTGTAGATGTTATAAAATGTTATCAATGATGATTACATCAATATGGAATGAAACTACTGAATAAATTAATATTAAGTGCCATGTTTTAGAATTCGTTGCTGCAGCATATACAGCAGTGTGGCTTACCCAATGAATTTTCATTTAGTCAATTATGATGAGTCCAGCATATCTGCTAGAGCGGCTAATCTACCCAAAATGATGGTATACATATACAGATATATATGTTATATTTATGTATATACATTTATAATATGTTATAAACAATTTTTTTTTCTAAATATAAGACATACGACGTTGAAAATGTTAATGCAATGTTTTCTTAGTTTAATCCAACATACACATCAAACTAACAATCAGTTCACAATACGATAAATTATAAATAATTTCACATGTTGAATTTAAAGTGAAATCATAATCTACAGGTGTTTGATTCTTTGCACTTTTGCATGTTAAATCTCAATTTTTTTTTTTTAAATCATTTCATGTTTTTTTTTTTTTTTTTTAATTTCTGTTTCATCTGCAGTTCTATTCATTTTTATTCCTAAATAAAATCTATTTTCTAAGATCTTTTACCTTAAATTCTTTCTTTAGTACACTAACTAGTTCATTAAACAGCATTTTCTTTCTAATAACAAGAATATCATCACCATAAACAATAACATATTCCTTAGTACACATAAAAAATCCTTCATTAATTTTTAAAAATTTTACTCTTTCATAAATTATAAAATCTGTCATTCCAACAGTATGATGACTTCTTAAGGCCATAGAAAGATTTTTTTTTTTTAACTTTATAAAAAAAAATATTAATTTTTATTTCTGTTCCATCTGCAGATATCTTAAGATATCTCTGCTGTTTAATATAACTGCATTAAGACATTTAATGTTCACAATCTTTAAGGCTCCATTTAGAAATGCTACAGATACAAGTTCATTTGCAATGATAAAGAAATCACCATTCTTATTGTAAATAATATTGCTACAGGTGCATATACTTCAGTACCTACCACTTCTTGATATCCTTCAGCTACCAAGTGAGCTTTTTTAGTACCATTACTTTGATTTTGAAAAACTCATTTTATGTCAGCAGCCTTAGCACCTTCATGTAAATTATGCTCCTTCCCAAGTTTCTAATTTTAAAGTGACAGTATTTCTTCATCAATATATTCTTTTTACTTAAAATCCTTTACAATATCTTGATTTTTTTTTTTTTTTTTTTTTAATGTTCTTCACATACAACAGACAATATTCAACCTAAAGTTTATTTAAATATGCAGGCTTTATCACATTTCTTTCACTCCTTGTTATCATAAGAATAAATCTTTTACCATCTTGGGGCACATATCCCCATTACTTTCAATTATTTTTGTATCTCATTCTCTGATTTTGTTACATAAATTTAGTGCAATAAATTTTTCAAAAATGTAAGTCCCACTGCAAATGACATCATGACTTAAATTTTCAGATTTTCATTTAATGATTCTGTAACAAAAGCATACATGACAAATAACCCCACAGAAGATAAAAGCTTACATGTATAAAAACAAGGTGTGATTTTTATGAATACAGAATGTATTTATGATTGTAATTATAATAAATGTAGTAGCTACATCCGGTTTTTGATGACTCAAAAAATGTTTCTTATATATTTTATCGCCACTTGATTTTATTAGATCGAAAACAAACTTTTCTGCTTTCTGATTAAGAGGCTAGCTATCATAGCTTCACAATAAGTCTAAATATTGTTATTTGTTAATTTATTCATTTTGTGTTGCATGTGTGTATATATTCGGGGGACAAAAAATATCATTTTCAAACCACTTAAAAGCTATTTTTAATATTATATGGCTAAGAATACATATGTTTCAACATTAAGATGTGTGTGGGGGGAGATATTATCTAATCAAAGAACAGAATAAATTATTTGTATAGTTATAATTTTTTTAAACTTATTTTACTACAATGTAAAGTTATCTTTCTATTATGCGTATGTTCAAAAGAACATGTATTTTGGATGTGCTTCATTAATTTCCTAATTGTGGATTAATTTCAGTTCAAATTAAGTATTCAGTTATTTTTTCTTGCAAGAAAGCACAAAGAAACATAAAATGTAGCAGAATTGAACAAAAGCAGTTTATGGCATTTATGCATTTTACACATTTCTGTCTTGTGCGTAATTCACATATACACTTGACTTTTAGGTTTAGCATAACATACATATTATAACTGCAGATTATTTAAGTCGCTGATAATGAGTTTAAATCTTCCCATTCTTCCCAGGACTTACTATATGTTCAGTTGGCTTACTTAATGATCCTACTTCCTCTCTTGCAGATTGAAATGCATTTCATCTTTCACATTCAGTTATAGTCTAAGATGATGATTTGTATTAGTTAATAATAAACTGCTGGCCATTCAAAATGCAACACCTATAAGGAAGCATCTAAATAGAATGAAACTTGCATATAACAGGAGATGGACATCTGAATGACATGACTTAGTGTTTTTGGTCAAATCACAGTGCCAAAATTGTCAGATTAGAGTTTAAAGACACAGCAGAAAGAAGAAGCTCGACTATTATCTTATGCACTGTCATACTGGTCCTGCACCCAGTGTTATGGTGTGGGGTAGTTTTAGATTCCATTCCCACACCTCCTATTGCAAACTGCACTTTTCTCACTGTAACTCTATATCTGCAAATGTATGCTTTTGAGAGTTTGTATTCCTACAAACTCGTTCTGTCATGTAGTATATTCTCACAGTAGCTTATCATAAAAACTCATGATTGCTTTACCTTGTACTGCTCCGTCTGCGGGGCGTCTTCTTGTCTGGCCTAATTCCTAGGCTTGCGGCATCTTGCTCGCCCCCTTCTGCCTCACCTCATTCTCTTAACTCCTACCACGTCAGACTTCCTACCGTCATGTGCCTATTGGCTCTCCTCGTGAGCTGGAAACAGCGCGCTTCGCGCGCTACTCCAGCCATACTTGTTGGGATCGGATCGGCTATATCTCCGAGGTTTTACAGCCTGTTCTTCTTCCTTACCTTTAGGGCTTGCCTGCAGGCACATTTCAACAGGATAATTTCCGACTACACATTGCATGCAAAGTTTAAGCTTTCTTCTTAGCTTACCATATTGCACTGTTAAGCTGGGCTGCTCATTCTCTAGAGCTATCACCTATCGAACATATCCGGTCAATGCCTGGACAACACCTAGCCTAGTATGCCACCAGTGGGTACATCAGATAAACTTTGGCTATGTGTGAAGGCAACATAGGCTGCCATTACCCAACAACACATCCAAAGCTTTTTTCACTCAATGCTGTGGCATGTAGCAGCAGTTATTGACAAACATGGAGACAACACTCATTACTGATTTTCTAGTCTTTCTCACCTCAAAGCAGGCTATATTTCAAATCATTAATGTAATTATGATTTGAAATAATGTATCTATGTGTAATCTATGAAATGAATTTGGCTTCGATAGCTCTTGTCCTTCTTTGTGATGCATTTTGGATACCCAACAGTGCAAATGGAAATATTTTACTTTAACAGGCCTGATTCTAGAGCGATTTAAATTTTTTTCTAATGCCATTTTTAATGTCGTGGATTTTCAAAATTCGATATCAAATTGTGTTCTTACTTTATTTATGTTTATTCAAATTTTATTTTTATTATAAAAAAGCTTAAAAACTGCATGACTGATGATTATTGAATATATAAAATGTATTTAATTTTTTGAATAAAATTTCATTTTATTAATAAATTTTATTCTGATATTTGAATTTTTACTTAAATTATATGCTCAAATTATTTTGAAAAGAATTGTTTTGCAAATAAAAAATAAATGATTTAAGTCTTCAAGGTTCTAATGATCAAATAAGAAATGCTTTTCACCTAAAGAATATAATACTGTATATACTATCTCATGTCAATAACCGCTCAACATTCTTTTCTCCTTTGAAATAAACATGGATGTTTTGTAAAACTTACTCCAATACAAGGGGATGATTTTTGCATAATTTTATATTTGTTCATAAATTCCAAGAAAGGAATTAACATACAAGTATGAAATTCTACATTTTATTCATACTGGCTCAGTCTAAAATGAAATTATTGTTAATATTGACAAATGTACAGATCATCTAATTTCTTATACTTTTTTAATTAACTATAGCTGTACAAAATTTTGGAATATGTGCATACTTTAAAAAAAAAAAAAAAAAAAAAAAAAAAAAAAAAAAGAGCCAAGATATAATGATAAAAAAAAAGTCTAAATTTTCCCGCTGAATTGTCCAATTTACTTAGTGTATATTATTGCAATGGTAATACCCTCTGACAGACAAATTTGACCTTACTTTACAAATTCTGTTGAATGAATTGTTTTGGTTTGAGATGTATGCCAAGCAGATATGCAGCTACTGAGCCAACTTGGTGATCACACAAATTTATGCTAAAATGATTGTTTCTTCAACAACGAGGTATTTTATTTAGTGCCGAAGTGAAATTAAGAATTGGGATTCTCCACATGTTTAATTATGGGAGAAAGAACCAAATGCACATGTGTAAAGCATAAAAAAAATCACCAAAAAATTGGTGTTGTGGCTTTAAAGTCCGGATCTTAGATCATTACGGATATTGGACATCCAGATCTCAGACTTTGTACTGTACTAAAATGATTTACTATACTAAAAACGCAGTGTTACACACAGTACTATACTAAAAACTACTATTTACTATACTAAAATCACAGTATTAAAATGTATATGATTACAATATGTATACAGCAGAATTTAGGTTTACTTTGATAATCTGAAGTTTTTATCAAATTGAAGAACTGAATATTTCCTACAGAGATAACTTATAACAAACTAAAGTTCACCACTCTCAAAAGTCAAATTTGAGCTCAAAATATTTGATAACCTGATCATTTCCCAAATTGCTTTAAAATTACTTATTTGTCCTTCTAGAAAAATCAAAATCGGAAGTAATTAATTTTATAAAAACAATCTACATTTTCCCTCTTTGTAATAATAAGCTGAAAATGATCTATCTTATATTTTGAATTTTTATTCTATTTTTAAAGAATCCAATACACTAATTGCCAAACATTTTATCTCAATGACCGCTTTACTGGTGCCATAGTATTCCTGAGGCATCTTTCACAGAAATTTGGTTTCTGAGTACACTTTAAATCTATCTTATAGAAGATTTTTTAATATTTTAAATATTCCTTTTGTGTAAATTTTAGGATATTGAATAACTTAATTTATTCAAAATATTTTAGTAGTCTTATTTTTGAACAATGCTTTTGCATGGATTTAAGAAAATTGTGAATTGCTAAAATAATGGATTACTCGGTTTAAATTGGTGTATTGCTGTAAAATTACTTTCATAGTGAAGAACTTTATAATAATTTAAAAATTATTTCCAAATCATCTTCAGTTACGTTTTCGTCTTTCAGTTCAAAGAGAAACTGGCAGTAGTAGAAAATTTCAAAAGTATTTAAAATTCTAGCTAAATCATTATATAAAATAATTCATGAAATACTAAAGAAAAAGCAAGAAAGGGTCTTTTCCCTCTACAGGTACAAGCAAAATTTCAGATTACATTATTTTCTATAAAATAATAAAAAATTCTAAAATCCTCTTACAGAGTAATTTATTTCTCATCAACTCTTAATAGTCATTCCCATCAACTCTCCCTTCAAGAGTTGATGCACATTACTTTGAAAACCTTTAATTTACACTGCAGCATAAAAGCCGACACTGCTTAAGATGCAATGAAACAGTATACCCTACATTTATTTCCAAGTTTTGAAAAGGAGGTAAAACAATTATGACTCTTTTTTCTGTAAGTACTTTTTCTACTCAGTAAAAAAGAAAGGAAACTGCAAACACTTCAGCAGCTATAATAACACCCCACTTAAGGAATTAGATGATAAAAACCCAAATAAAGAATGCTCACTTAAAAAAAAACTCACAAAATAAAATTAGGACTTCAGAAAATTTTACAAATAATATTCATTACGATTAAATGTGAGGTTTCAATGATGTTCAATTATGTAAAAGCAAAACAGTTAAAAATTAACTAAATATTTTGAAACTTTGCTTTCAACTGACTATTGAAAACAGTATTTCAGATTGTGCATACAAATATTTTCATAATCATAACAGAAAACTTCAACTCACATGCTGAAATAAAAGTCCAACTTTAATTCTTTTTTCTGCATATTAAATTCACTGCACATAATTTTGTTTGGAACTGCTATATAATAAATTTTCTCTGCACATGATGCAAATTTATATGCAATTTATATTCCTATAATATATATATATATATATATATATATTATAATTGTGTAGAATTAGGGAAAACAGTAACCAACATCCCCTTTGACGTAATATGTGAATATGTAAAAAATATGTACACTGCTCCAAAAAAAAAAAAAAAAAGGGGGGGACAGTGCTATATCTCCCATTCTACTGGGCCGATTGACAAAATTCAAATTGCGTTCTTCATGTCTCGAAAGCGCGACTTAGGATATATATTAGATTTATATACAGCACTATTCTAACATAGGTATTTTGACACAAAATCGGACTTTTTCTGAAATAACATACCAATTTTTTTACATATTTCGATTCTACGACTTAAATTACGCCTAAATATGAAATTTTGTAAAATTTCGAGTGAAATTTACGGAGAAATTCACAAATTTATGTTGGCCCTTTTTTTTCAGTTTGTGCCAAGAATACTTAACTTGGCGAACTTTCTAATATATGGCAACCTAGTTTCCTTTCCCGTGAGAGGGAAAAAAGTCACCATCGTTCCTTTTTTCCAAATAATATTTTTTATATTATATTTTTAATTATAACACTATTTTAAGTAATTTTTTCTTTTTCGAATTTCATTTTAATTGTTTAAGTTGCACGTTTTTTTTTTTTTTTTTTTTTCCCGAATAACTGTTTTAAAAATTTCTATTTACCTATTCGAACTGCATAAATAAAGGTGCAGCGTTTATTTTTTTTCAAATAGTTTTCTTTATATATATTTTTCGTCATAGTTATTATTTTAGGTAATTTTTAAATTTTTATACTTTTATTTTAATTGTTTGTGTTGCATTGTCTCTTCAGATAATTGTTTTAAAATTTTCTATTTATTCCTTTGAACAGAGCATTTTAAATATATTTATTAATATCAATTTTCCAGAATTGGATTTTATTTATTTGATGAACTGCGTTTCTTTCGGAACAATACTTTGTAACCCAGACTACGATGCGTTTGAAAACTGCATACTATATTAAAAGAAAAAATACAGTAAAGCACAGTTTTACATGCCTTTCAATGTTCCGTTCAGAAAAGATATATATAAATAAGAGGTATAACCAACATTTTAACTTAGGATGACTTGCATACACTGCTTTAAACAGTTTTTTCATTGTGCCCATTGCTTTACACAATTTTATCCTACATTTGGTTTCTTAAAATGTTATTCATATTTTAGTCAAATATTTTATTTTTGAAATCGCAAGAATCAAATATCATAAGATTGAAAAGTTTTAAATTAAAAAAATATAAATACTAAATTTTACGAAAAAATTTATTTTTCTTCTCTTTTTCTTTAAGCATTCTGAAAGTATATTAAAAAGTATCCAACTTTTCGAAACATTTTGGTATTTCTGACAATCATTTTAAATAAAGTTATTGCCTTCCATTTCATAAAGGCCCAGAAACGGCCGAGCAGTAAAGTCGCTGAACACTGGTAGTTCACTCCGGGGTTCGAACCCCGGTAAACGGGCTGGTTGCATGGGCGTTTTCGTGGATTTTCTCATGTGTACCGCGTGTGACAGCTGGTTTCCCTTAGAGAGTTCTTCACGAAGTATTTCGTCAGAGCCTTTTTCAGTCTTTACAGGCTAAAAATTTTGAAGGTATGAGATGAAAGACTGGTTTCATCAAAAGGTTTTGGTTTATTTAATTACGACAAAGCACACTACGGCTATCTGCCTAAGGGGAGGGATGCCTTCGTGGAGGACTTTCTAAGGGTAACTAGCTCGCATACACGTTACATGCGGGGAAACCACGAAAACGCCCATGCAGCCAGCCCATTCGTGGGATTCGAATCTCGGATCGAACTACCAGTGTTCAGCGACTTTACCGCTCGGCCGCAGTTTCATCAGGAGAATTAAAAAACATCTTTAGGTGACATCCACAAACATCACTGGATAAACTCCTGAATCTTCAAATAATTCGACTGAGAAAATCATGGGATTCTCCATTTAAGATACCATATGATGTAATTTATACAACCATATAGTCTAAAACCAGTCGCTCTTCACTTTAATCTGCAATGATATCGTTTTTGTCTTTTCTGTTAACACAAGCTCAATTGATGGTATTTGCTGGTGTACACGTCCAAGTGTTTTCTCTTTGAAGACCTAAATCCTTTGAAGTATCCTGAAACTATATTCGAAAGTGTCCAACTTTTTGAAACATCTTGGTATGTCTGACAGCCAAATTTCCCTGCAAATTTTTGCTTACTTTTCTCCCTAATTTTCTTCTTTCCTTCTACAGTTATTTTCAGTGCTCACAGAAGAAAATTAAGATTTTTCGACTGCTAGAATTCCATAAATTTTACATTCTTGTCAATTTTTTAAAATATCAATTATATGAATTGCATTTCAGCTAAAGACAGCTTTTCATTTTCTAGTCATTTTAACTATAAATAAAGTTTAAAGCGAAGTCCAAAGGATAAATATTTTAATTAAAAGCTTTTTGCTAAATGACAAAGAAATAAAACAGTCCAGCAGGGTTTATTCTGTACTACCGAGTGACCCGATTCTTATATCGGCTGAAACAATCTAAATCATATTAAAGACCATGTTTTTTATACAATCTATAAGAAAGAAAAATTAGCTTCTTAAAACATTCTTTCTAAGAGGATTAATATAAAAGATTATATATATATATATATATTTAAAGCTGGGACTTGAACTAAACTGTCAATCATTTAAAGCTTTAATCTTTTAAAGCTTTTTTACATGGTGGTTATAATTAAAGTTTCAATTTGAAATGGTCATAAAAAGAAAACTACCGGACCAAATGTTATCAAAACTTGGGAATCGTGTAAAGGAGGTTATAGGAATTTATTTTCCGCAGAAAAAAAAAAAAAAAGAGTTCAAAAACTCACCATCAGGGAAAAAATGGCACTGTATACAATATTGTTAAATGAAATAAGACATGAAAACATCTGTTTAAAATGTGTTTAATATTTTTCGAAACGTGTTACAAAGCATGTTCAATGTAGCGTCCAGCATTTTCCGAAACAAGTTAAATCCTGTTACTGCATTCTCAACAGCAGCTCTCAGCATATCAGAAGGAATGTTACGGACATGTCAGTGTATCACATTTTTCATTTCTGCCAAATTGTTTAGATTATCAGCATAAACAGTGCTTTTGAGATAACCCCATAGCCAAAAGTCACAGAGGATGAGGTCTGGTGGGAAGAGGGGAAGTGTCGGCCTATATGACGTTCATTCGTGAAATATTGCCTAAGTAACTGTGCGATACATGTTAGGTGGGGCCCAGCCCTGCATAAATATCCTACTATCTAAAATGCCACGTTAGTGCAGTCCGTGTATCATGAAACATTTTAACATTGACTCTAAGCGAGGTGCAATCACAGTAATCCAGCTGTCGACTTCTTTTCAGAGAAAAATGGTTCAGTTATGAAACCACATGGTGTGGAATGACTGCTATGCAATCGAATGCAGTAGGAGAATGCAATAGAACTAGGTAGATAACATGAGGGATTTCTTTGGCACATATTGATTAAAAGCGTTTTGAATCTTCATGTTTCAGGGCCGAATTCAGGCTTCAAAAATTACAAATTAGCGATCTGTAAGAAAACGATTTCCAGATTGTACGCGCTTGTGCGAGTGATTTGCAATCTCACACTTTCTAATCGCTAATTCGTGGTTTTCACGGACGAATTTCTCACTTACACGGATGGCGCACTCGACTTTTATCGAATTTAACGCTTTTAAATGGGAATTTGCCTACTTCAAAGTTTCTTAAGGGTATACAACATATTAAACCCGTTTAACAAAAGGTTAAGTTAGATTCCAACCCATATTTCGTTTAACAATATTGCATACAGCGCCATTTCCCCCCTGGTGGTGAGGTTTCGAACTTCCTTTTTTTCACGGAAAATAAATTCTCATGACCTCCTTTACACCATTACCAAGTTTGATAACATTTGATCCAGTAGTTTTCCTTTTATAACCGTTTCAATGTGGAACTTTAATTATAACCACTCTGTATATTATTAAAATTTAATTTGAAGCTATGCGTTATATGTATATCAAGCGTAAATGTTTCGCTTTTATGGAAAATAAAGAATCGAAGCAAATACATTCCTTAATTAAATAGCCCACCAGCGGCCGAGAGGTAAAGACGCTGATCACTGGTAGTTCGGTCCGAGATTCGAATCCCGCGAACGGGCTGGTTGCATAGGTGTTTTTGTGGATTTCCCCATATGTAACGTATATACGAGCCAATTTCCCTTAGAAAGTCCTCCACAAAGGCATCCCTCCCTTTAGGCAGATAGCCCACGTGTGCTTTGCCATAATTAAATAATCCAATCAAATCCTTAATTAAATATAATTGATTTGTAACTTCTACAAGAACTGACGTTAAGAATTGAAGTGCAAATAAATAATATCGTGTGCAATCTTGATTAATATAAAATTAAAAATATTTGCACAGAAAAATATTTGCATTCAGACAGAAAGTTTTTTGAAATATTTGCAATTACTTTATAAGAAGGATTTATTAATAAACATAATAATTACTTATTATATTACTGATGATTAGGATTCAGTTCTTGACAATTACATTCTAAATTAGAATTTTAAGAATTATTAGAATTTTAAATTAAAATAATGAAAATACGCTATGCACAAAAGTGCATTTTAGGATAAAAAATGAGTTGATTTTTTATGTTTTAAATTTTCTTGAATTCATTTAATAAACATCGTATCCTCATTGTTAATTGCATTCAGAATGTTGGGTGTCGTTTATATAATTATTCTTACTTGTCCACAGAATCTGCTGACTTATCCAGCCATTAAGTAGCTGCAGATCATTTCTACATAACCATTGAACTTCCATTAATTCAGTCTCTAGAGGGTTGTATGTTTATATCATAATTTGACTTTTATAAAAATGATTATTCTAAATCTTATGTTCTATAAAAATATACTGTGCTTTAAAAATATGGATGATAGTACCAGCCGCTCTTTCAGCCACTTCAAAAGCATCAGTTTGTTTAGAAATAAATTGTGCAGTTAATGTCATAAAATTCAAATAAACATCAAACGAAAATTCTCAGTTTTAGACAATTCGATTTAAACAAAGTAAAGTAGCAGACGATAAAACACCGAAGGTAAAAATTTACTCTTATTAAAAAAAAAAAAAAAAAAAAGATACAGAGAAATTAAAAAAATATTAAAAAATTTAATTAAATAAATAGCTTTTCATATAGTATTAATAAATATTTATTACGCATCATGGAGGGAAAAAATGTCATATAATTAATTCTCCGTAAAATTTCACTTGAAATTTAAGGTTAAAAATAGTTGTGGCAATTCACTGTAACAAAAATCCATAGACCACATTTGGTGGTATTATCACTCAAAAAAAAGATGCCAAATTTCAAAAGTCGAAAATATGTAAATTCGTGTATATCTTAGAAAATTTTGAATAAAAAAGTCTAATTTTTTGCAGATATGCTTAAAAATACACCTCCTTTAAGAAAATAATAAAAATTTTATAGGTTATAATTCAAATTTTTTTCGAAAAATTTATAAAAATTATTTAAAAATAGAAATTTAAAAAATAAAACACAAAAAATGGGTAAATTTTATTTGGAATGAACCTAAATTTCGAAATATGAGAGAAAAAATCAAAAAAGTTTAATAAAAAAAGAGATATAAATAAATATTTGCCAAATTCAATTAAAATTGAAGAGCTAAAATTTTGAGAGCTAATATTTTAAAAACTACTCGTACGATTTTTACAAAACTTGGTATTCTGGCATAATTTGAGTCGTAGAATCGAAATATGTAAAAAAATTAGTATGTTATTTCAGAAAACGTCCGATTTTGTGTCAAAATACCTATGTTAGAAAAGTGCTATATATAAATCTAATATATATGCTAAGTCGCGCTTTCGAGACATGAAGAATGCAATTTGAATTTCGTGAATCGGCCCCGTAGAACGGGAGATATAGCACTGTCCCATTTTTTTTTTTTTGAGCAGTGTACATCAAAATTCTAACTGTAATTTGCATTCATTAATACTCTCATTTTAATTTAGTTATTTCCTCTTTCAATCCTAAATATAATAATTGCTTTTAGTAAAACTCTCAGAATCATTTCTGAATTTATTCATGTTATATGATTTTGCAAAAATCTGCTAATGCATATCCTTACTAATGCATAAACTAACCCTGCTAATGCATAAACCCTGCTAACCTGCATAAACCTGCATAAACCCTGCTAATGCATAAACTTACATAAGCACTATCCATTCACAATGATTTGAAATTGTAACTATAATTGTAACTATAGTCCAATAGCATTACAGAATAAGAATAGAAATTGAAGAATTATTTCTATATTATGATATTCATAAAATCACAATTAGAATTCAATGAAAGATAATGAATCCTGACTCATTACTTAAAAAAGATTCTAATTGGTTATCAAGGCAACCTTTTAAACTAAAACTCTATATTATGATTTCAGTGATATTTGAATAAAGCATTTTTACATGTATATATGATACTGCACACACACACAACAAAAAAATCTCAATAAAAAGGAAAAAAAAATAGACATGTATAGACTATGATAGAGTTTTGGAAAATGAATGAGATACAAATATTACGGATTAGCTTCCATTTTAATTTAGAGCTCAATAAATTAATATCATAAAGCTTTTTTCAAAATTTTATTTATATTGTACTAAAGATTAGAGCCAATTTTTAAAAACAAATGAAGTAGTGAGTTTAAATGCATTCTTTAAATTCTGAAAATTTTCATTTAAAATATGATGGTTTACAAAAAAAAAAAAAAAAAAAAAAAAAGTAGTTAAGATATGTAAGATTCCAAAATTCAATTCAAAATTAATCAAAATTTATATAAAATAAAGCCTGAGCACAGCTTAACTTACTTCCTTCCCATGTGCAGTGTAATAAATTTAAAGCTCCTTCAACCCTCTTCCAATGTGGCAAATGAAAGAATGCATAGGCAATTGCTTCGCTATCACCTCTTTTTAAAATATGTTCAGGTGGAAATATAAGACTTTTCATTTCTAAAAGATACTGCAAATATTTTTTCCATTAGAGAAATAGAAAAAAATCAGCAAATTAAAAAAAACTTAATATTTTAGTGGCAAACCTTAAACTATAAATCTGTATACAAATGATCAAAAAACTATTATGTCATCAAAATTACATGCTATTAAGTTTCTTATGAAAAATATGTAAAATTTCAGTCCAGAATCACAAAGTTAATAATAATAATAATAATAATAATAATAATAATAATAAAAAGAACAAATTCTATAATTCACAAAATACCAAGTAATCCAAAAAAGGTTAGTGCTGCAGTTTTCAGTGAGAAATAACAACCTAATAATTTCATGCAAATGCATATTATTCAGCACCATCTTTGTTTCAGGTCTATTGCTCAAACATATAGTTATCCATTACCAAAATCAGGTGATAGTCAGATGAAACAATGTTCGAGGAGTAAGAAGAATGAGGAAAAACTTCCCAACTATAAGCGTGTTGATTGCCTCCCTGGTTGCTTTCTCCGTATGAGGTTTAACATTCTCTTGAAGAATGACCACTCCTTTCTAGTTGACTAGTGCTGGCTGATTCTGATGAAGTGCAGCTACAACCCTTTATAATCATGAGGATTATAGCATCTCTTATGATAGTATTGCCTCTCTCTAACAATTCAAAATGCAAAATACCAGCGATGGTCCACCAAACACACAGTAGTAGTACCTTCATTTGATAAATGTTTTGTTTGGGGGCAAATGCCACAAAATCAAGAGGCAACCTCCTTTTGTGGTACAGTGTACCCATTTCTCGTCACATGTCAACATCACATGTCACATGTCAATGTCACATGTTACTCATTTCTTGTCACATGTCAACATCTGGTTCAAAAATGGAGCTTTATAGCTATAAATCATACTCTGACACTGACATGCTCACTTCAGAATTACACTTCCTACAGAACTGCTTCTGACACAACAGACATGCCTCACAACTCTGCATTGACTGACGGTTGATGAGAATGTCAATATCTGAAATTATCCTGACATCTTCCATTTGAATTTTCCTTCTCTCCAGCGATACGAACTTTTTCAATACCTCATAAAACTGTTAATAACTTAAAATATAATAAAGTATATCAGGATATCTAGACAGGTAAAAAAAAAAAAAAAAAAAAAAGAGAAAAAGTCACTATCAAAATTGAAACATCACATAAGGATTTTTTATTAAGGTCTATTTACATGACAGTGCATTATTAAAATGGGCCACATAGATGTTTATATGGAAATTTCAAAAACTACATATTTTACGCAAGTACTATTTATGACTTTTTTAATGTCCTTTTGTATCAGAATTTTTTTGATATGCTTCTGAATATTCAATTTAATTACTATTATACTTATATAAGCATCTAATTATATTTCTGCTCATAATAACAATAAAAACATTACTTCTGCTGATTGCTGAAGGAATGATTCCCTTCAGCAATCAGCAGAAGCGTGATTCCCAATTTATGCTTTTCATTGCCCTGAACTGACAAATAATATTCAGTGTTTCGTTTTCACATCACATTGCATTATCTAGTATTATTTGCAATATACACAAATGCAGCTCCAACTTATTACAGTTATATCATTTGTGAGTAACTGATTTCAAAATATATGAGTCTGTTTCATCCATAATGAATAGAAAAGAAACACTGAAGCAAACTTCAGAATAAAAACAGTCGAAAAACATAATTTGATAAATCAAAATTAGATGAACAACTGAAAATAAACTAAGATTATCTGTTTATTTAGATGGCAAATTAAATATATGTCAGCAACTGCCTCCAAAAAATGTAGATGTGGACTTCTGTTTAGTAGAATATACTGATGTGCGATGTGCAAAAATGCTGTATACTGATGTGTAAAGACATGTGAACAATAGAAAATCACTTGAAACACATATATTTTGTAATAAACTATTTACAGATGATATAAATGAAACAGTAAAGCTGCATTTGAATTTAATCAATACAAGTAGCACAAGATACATGCAATGAGAACCAACAATCATTATTTAATCAATTATAGTCATAAAATTTTTAACTTATTTTTTACCAAAATCATATGAGGATTATTAGATGCTTTAATTATATTCTCTTCCATAAATGCAGTTTTACAATTACTTTTAACTCAAAAGACATTCTACTGGTTTACTTCCATAATTAACACAAATAATTGTTACTGTCATCCCACATATCTAGAACTCATCTACAAAATGAGCACTCGGTGAAAAACTAAAAAATGGTTGCTTAATTAATTAAAGCAAAGTATGTAAGGGTTATCTGCCTAAAGGCAGCAGTGCTTACAGTTACATGAAGGACAAAGCAAGATTTATTAACATTTCCATAAAAAAAGTATTAAGAAAAGGGCAGATTCCCAAATTAATGCAGATAAAGCAAAGTGGAAGTTTATTCACAGCTGGATAAAAATTTATTTTGAAATGATAATACAATTTGGCATTGTTAAATATATCTGAAATCCAAAATACTGTGTTAACCAAAAGATGCAATTAAAATTTAAATGACATAATATATTAACAAAAGAATAAAATATTACAGCTGAAGTTAAATCTATTAAGGTTTAAATAATAAAATAATCAATGATAATACTCTGAAATGCACTCCTTAGCTATTTTCAGAACATCAATAAATATGTAAGGTATTTTGCATAATTTAAAATTATTAATTAATAAAAGAATTTTAAATGAATGCTCAAGAAATTCATTTCATTATCCCAATATAATTAAAATAAAGAATGAAAATTTTATTTTAATCATAACAAACAACAAAACAAAAAGGGATCAAGGAGTTGCAAGGCAAAGCCATATTCTTTAAAGAAAAAAAAAATGTAGCTGCTATATACAATAGATATAATATCAATTAAAAGATGAAGGGAGAATATTTTCAAAGAGAATTTAGTTAAGACTCTTACACAGACAAATAAAAAAAGTGTGGAGAACAGAAATACCATGAATAGCAATACACTTCTCTGAAATAACTGAAATTTGTTTTTAGATAAAATACTAAAGTTAAATATGCAGCTGTCATTACCGAATGTTGCTTAACAAACAAAAATTTTTAATTTAATCAAAATATGTTATCAAAATTTAACTTCCATATCAACATTCAAATTCATAGATAACTAATAAACAAATGACAGATGTATGTATACTAGCCAGCTATTTTGAAGAAAAATGTCAAAAGCATGAAGTATGCACAATCATGGATATATGACACTAACTTTTGGCACATGTGGGTTGAATTCAACTGCTCGATGAATTGCTTCTACAGCATTCATTTCTGCTGTGCTCAGACCACGTTTAGATGCTACATCAGGTGAAAATCTTAGGGGAAAAAAATTATGTTTTATAATTCAATATACATACAGCATGGATTCCAACAATAATCACCTTGGGAAAATGATGGTATTGCAAGGTTCCCACTAAAATTCAATTTTTAATTTTCCTGACCAAAAATATTAAACTAGCTTTTAAATTAAATATGAGTAACTGAATTATTTAATGCATTTATTACAAAATGTACTGCAATAACATTATAAAAATTACATTTATCTTACTTGCTATTGTAAAATAAATGAAAGAAATAATATAGTCAAACCCTGCTATAGTCAATTCACTTTATAACAAATAAAATTTTTGTTCCCCTCCCAATTTCTTACATATTTAATGTTATTTTATGCAGCAATAATGAAATTGAAAATATATGCAAATCATATACAAAGAATTTTATCTTTTATTGAAATTTTTTTCATAATTTGCAAAAATTTTTAATTAAAAAACTGCTAACCCTTAAACTCACCCATTATTAGTTTAATAGGGTAGCAAAAAACACTTTTGTGTTACTGTTTTTTAACATCACCACACATTTTTAAACAAGATCATAAAAAGGTCATAAAAAGCAGCTTAATACTTTATTTTTGGAAAAACCATATGCACAATTAACATAATAAGTATGCTTAAAAGACTGTCATGCACTTCCCAGTGATTCAAAGATCTTGAACATATTCTCTGACTGTAATCAAATTCCTTAATTGAGTTGTAACAGAGTTCTGTTCAAAGCTGATGCTACCCAGGATGAAATTTTTGCTGTTCAAGGAAAGTGGAAGGAGTGACTATATTCTTAAAAGCATGGTGCTGTGAGGTCATCTTTTATGGAATGCAAATGTTTTATTCACTTTAGTTTAGTTTGTTCAAGTACTTAAAACACTCTCTATCTTCTGAATTGAAGTTTTGCATCAAAGTATTCAAGTTTGCATTGGGGGGATTTTGCATGTTTATAAGGAGACAATATTTTAAGGGAAGAGTCCAAACCATGGCAGGCAGATAGCCTTCAAGTGCTTTGCCATAATTAAATAAGCCAAACTAACTAAACAGCAATTTTCGTGCCAAGTAACTTATCATGAAAAATTATGAATGTATGATTAAATTTAGAAAGAGCAAGAAAAAAGCCATTAATTTCATAATAATAGCAATTGTAAATTAACCCTCAATATGACTTTTTTTTTTTAAATTAAGAGTTATTATCTACTTTTTTTTTTTTTTTTTTTTTTTTTTGATGAATTAGAGAATGTAACCTGTTTGCTTTTTGGGGATGGGTAAGTCATCCATTAAATTTTATATTTTTTTAATGGATCAGATCTAGTGAACCGAAGTTCCAGTACCTTAAAGTTTATTATAGCAAGGTTTGACTGTATATAGGAAGCATGCACCTAAGCCATTCAAAAAAGTTGCTAGTTTTAATGGAAAAAAATCAAACTCTGACAAAAACTACTTATTCTGAAAAAGAAATTTATAACAGGGCATCATTCACAATAATTATTATTCCTATGATATATCAAAACAAAAACGAGGAACAAAGAATTAAAATTAGAAAAATATCTACTTAATATAATTACCTATCATAATCATGTACCCAGACAATGTAAGGACTTTTTAACTATATTACTTATTTTTGAAAAACATTTCTAAAGCAAGAATTAATAACACAGTTACGTTTCTAAAAAGAAGAGCAAGAAACAACTCACTGGCAAATGAAGAAGTGAGCTATGGGTTTATAACATTTGATATGCTTTACAATCATTCAGCAGTTATCAAAATCTTAGTACACATTAAACAAATTATTGACAAGTCTAAAATAACAACTGGAACTTGGAAGGGTGTAAAAGACCCTTTTATTTAAAACTAAGAAGAAAAGACACATCTGATGCTCAGGCATGAACAGCAAAACTTAATAGTGCACCCAGTAATGCATAGACTAGTGCGAGCCATACATAAACCTATTTTAGTATTAAGAGGTGTGTGCCCTTTTTTAATAATTATACTGAATATGACACAACAAAAACGAGACTGGTTCAATAAATTATTGCACATACATAATCAGTTCTCTGTGACATTATCATATTCAAAGTAGTTGCCTTCAGCATTCACACACTTTTGCATTCAATGCTGCCATTTCTGGTAACAGTTCTGGAACGAGGGTTTTGGAAGGCCCTTCAGAAGATTCTCCATTTTTGCCTGAACGTCTTCAGCTGAGGTAAAATGGGCCCCCTTTAAGCAAGATTTAACTTTAGAAAAAAAAAAAAAAAAAAAAGCCGCATGGAGCCAAATCAGGTGAATAAGGTGGATGTCCCATCATAGTAATGTTATTGCTGGTCAGAAACTGCTTGAGAGATAGGGCCGTATGAGAGGGTGCATTGTTCTGGTGCAACAATCATCCACTACTCCACAACTGTGGCCATTTTTTCTAATTTTTTCAAGAAGTCTTTTCAGTACTTTAGTGTAGTAATATTGATTAACAGTCTGACCACTGGGAACCCATTCAATCATGATGAATGCCCAAGCGGACACCCAGCCCGTTCATCATCTTCCACACTGTCCCTTTCCCCTGAAAACCACTTATGCCATTCAAACACATCTGTATGAGACAAAGTTTCATCTTCATAAGCCTCGGTTAGCATTTGAAATGTAACACTTATGCCACTGAAACACATGTCTATGAGACAAAGTTTCATCTCCATAAGCCTCGGTTAACATTTGAAATGTTTCCTCCGTGGCAGATTTCTTAAGTTTCACAAGAAACTTGGTGTTGATTCGCTGTTCAGTTTTTATATTAGTCATTTTTCTGGTGGAATGCAGTTGCACATGTTCACTCAATGATGCAGTACTCCTCACTGATGTGCTCAGTTAAGTTGAAACTGGCCGCATGGATAGAGGAAATGTGTGGCATGACATCACCAAAACAGTTATAGACACTCTACTTCAAGCTACACACTCAGTCTTGTTTTTTTGTGTCACACCTCATATGATGTTGAATAATATATATATACAAAGATATCTAGCAAATTTATAGAGATTTCATTTTAGAAAACATATTGCACATAAATTAATTTGTATATTAAAAAATAAGTAAAATAGTATTTTTAATCTGAAAAATCTATGCGAATTAAAAACAAATTTTTACACAATATAAAATACATCCTTTTAAGAGAAAATACGACTCACTTGTCACTGACACCCCTAGCTTTTAAAAGAGCAGCAGTATAACATATTGTAGCAGACTTTGGTAAATTAATATCTGAAAAAACAATAAAATTTTCATATGCTAATATAAATACAAAAATACACCTTTCAAATTAAAATTAATGCTTTTTTAATAATTTTTCTGCTTAAAGCACACAAATCATTTAATAAAGGTGAAGGGAAAAAAGAAAGAAATCATTTTTACGAATGAATTTATTGTAAAATTGAAAATAATTCTTATGCACGAAGCTGGCAAAAATTGCATCGAGACTAGCTTAGGACATATACAGAAATTACTCAAGAACTGTACTTCTTTTCACAACCATTCACTTTCAGCATCGACTCTCCTACTGCATTACCAAATAAATTGCGGAAAGATACTTTTTTATTTGCAAAGTGTTATTTCAGTTTGCTTTTATTTTCGGTTATATATATATTTCATACTTTTACGGCTTACTTCCCACTAAATATGGGTGTATAATATTTTATTTATAAAATAATACAGTGCAAATAATATACAAACATATAATAAATATTACAACTTCTTACAATATATTTAAGTGATTTAAAAATTTGACTTATGTAAAATTCAAGCTACATAAAGGTTTATGGAACACATTACTTATATAACCTGTAAAAGATATCACAGCATATTGCGAATCACAAATAGGTGCATTCAAGTATTTTCTATATACACCATGTCCATAAAAACCCTAACATGGAAATTATTTTCACAGATGTCGGGCAAAGAAATATACTTCCAGTTACAAAATATTTTAAATATGACAAATATTCATATTTTGATATTTTTAAATTAAAAAATTTCTCTTTTAAAATTACAAAATTACAGTTACAAATTTATACAGTTCCCTGCTTCATACAGTTACGTACAATTTTATAATCACTACAAAAAATAACACAAAAATTTTGACTTCCATAAAATAAAAACTAATGAAGACATTTAATTGTAAAGTCTGAGATCATTATTTTCTGAAAGCTCACAGGTCATATACAAACTGAAGAGCAAGCTATTTAAATTTGAATACAACTAAAAATTAAATATCAGTTTACAAAAAAAAAAAAAAAAAAAAAAAAAAAAAACATTCTTGCTGATATTATATTAAATGACAATCGTTAGTCAGGCAGGTATTTGAGAAAAATTTTGACCAATAGAAATTTTCAAGAGAGATATGTTGTTTGTAGATTCATAAGTATGCATCATACAGCAATACTATATTCATATGTGTACTATAGCACTATTTGGAAAACAATAACAAGCTTCATGTACAGGCACATAGCAAACCTTAACATCACACTCACACATCACACTAAAATTTTCCGATTCTCACAATTTCTCTGATTCAGATTAAATGAAACTACACTTTGCACACATTTCTCCAACCTTATTTACACTGTATGTATCAAATCATTTCTGCTTTTATCATGAGTTTATGCTAATTTTTAAATTTTAATTTTCTCTGATTCGGCAAATTACTTTCTTAGTTTAAAACGGCTGAAAATTTTTTGTATAAAGTAATGGTTTCTCATATAAATTCTTCTAATATGTTCTTTGCTCAACTCCTTCTCAGGTTATGAAAACTTCAATAGAACTGCAGAATACACATCGTATAAAGTTTATTGCAAATCTTTCAACTTGATAAGGTATTTCAACCAAAGAAAAATTCAACAGTTTCAACAATTTTTTTTAGCTTTCAGTTATATAAGTGCATAATTCATAATACCTCAACATACATTTTTTACAATATGATAACTATTCCAAAATGTTTACAGAGAAATTTAGATAAGACATATATTGGAAAGAATAACCAAAAATAATAAAAAAAAGGTTTTATAATTAATGTACATTATTATTTTTTCTTAATTAATTGCATTTATCATTATTATTAGGTATGCATTATAAGTTTTAAAAAATGTTATACTTTACCATCATATTTGGCAAGAACTGCTTGAACATCAGCATAGGCTTGCATTTCTAACAGAGCTTCTATTAAATTTTCTTGAATATTGAATACATTCATCATTGGGAATTCTTTTATCAACTGTGAAGAAAAAATATAATCATACAGTCAGATTTCAATTAACAGATACCTTCCTTTATCAGACACACTTAATATGCAGTTCTTGAATCTGCAGGCCTCTGACCAATGCATTGCCATTTAGCAGACATTCTCAGATAATGCACAGAAGCTTTGTTATCATAAATGTCTGCTAATGTAAAATTCAATTGCATTAAACTATTTAAATTTATCTCTGCTTTCTGTTATTGTGTTTACCACTTTGTGTTACTGTTATTGTGTTTACCAAGGAATAACATATTTATTTTGAGACTTCTCTATTACAAACGGTATTTAAACTTTGAAAAGCTACAATTTTCAAAACGACTTTATATAATGTACATTATTCCATGTTTGAACACATCCATATAGGTTTTCTTGCTTTAAGGTGTAAATAAGAGAGGAAGGAAGCTTTAAACCAAAATTTAGCAATGAACAACATATAACATTTAACAGATAAGCATACAAAAATAAAATGTTTTATTGAAATGTGCCATTTAGGTACTCTTTAAAACTGGCCACTTAACTAATTTCTCAGTTCATGTCCAGATATTAAAAAGACAATTCAAGTAAGCAAAGTTACTCCTTGAAAACTATAATGTTTATATTATGTTTTGAAAATTATAATATAAGTCAGATATAATTGGAAAATATTATCTAAATGATAGATCGAAGCATAAAAGTAATACAGGAGCAAAAACCTGCAAAAGTCATAGTTTTGGATTGGATTAGATAGTTTTGAATATGGAAAAGCCTGCAAAAATTATGTGCCTAAGATAAGAGATGGCTTTATGGAGGATTTTCTAAGGGAAACTGACTTGTTATATGTAGCGAAAAAACTTTATTAGTTTATACTTTCATTAGATTTTAAAAAAAGGGTAATTTTCTGCTCAAACTATAATTTGTCGTCATTCTAAACATAAGATAAACATAAGATTTTAGGAAATCAATATTATATATGATCTACTCATTCTATAAAGATGCTCTTTAATTGAGAAACCACAGGTTTATTACTGATGTTGCATACCATAGCCACAAAAATTCTTATGTGGCTTTTATTTTGGCTACTGTTGGTGATAAAAATATACTTCCAATTACAAAAATTATTCCAATGCGGAAATTATTAATATTGTAGCAATTTTAATTGTCAAAAAGTCAATTTTGTAAAAATGACAAAATCTAACTAAGTACATCTTCCTTTGTTTTTACAGGTCCACCAGCGGCCAAATGGTATAAAATTGCTGAACACTGGTAGTTGGAATCTTATGAGCAGGCTGGCTGCATGGGCATTTTCATGGCTTTCCCCATGAGTAACGTGTATATGAGCCAGTTTTCCTTAGAAAGTTCTCCACAAAGGTATCCCTATCCTTAGGTAAATAGCCCTCGATGCTTTGCCATAATCACATAAACCAAGCCAACACTTGTTTTTACAGTTATATTTAGTTAAAGTTTGTTCTCTTTCCAAAAAATAAAATACAAAAAGTTTGACTTTTATGTGACAAAAACTGATGGAATTATTCAAAGTCTGACATCATACTTAGGGATCATACACAAATTCAAGAGTAAAATACAGT
Organism: Stegodyphus dumicola; assembly: GCF_044657685.1. Classification (NCBI taxonomy): domain Eukaryota; kingdom Metazoa; phylum Arthropoda; class Arachnida; order Araneae; family Eresidae; genus Stegodyphus; species Stegodyphus dumicola. The sequence goes on along the minus strand of NC_140773.1, from coordinate 219,700,843 downwards.
GGAATCTTGAGATACGAGCACCTCTATATATGAGAAATTCCAGATATGAGTAAAGTATGAGCGAAAAATTGATCTCTAAATACAAGCATTGGTTCAAGTAACGAGGCAGGCAGCTGGTATGTATGGTGCGTTTCCCGATCCAGCTCAACTTGGGGAATACCCTCCTCAGATTACTCAGTGTTCTTTGATCTACATGTTTGTGCACTTATGATATAATTGCTTTTTACATTTAGAGTGAAAATAATTATTTCATGATGCCTTCCAAGAAGATTGTTGCCTCAGACAGTGCTGCAAAGAAAAAGAAGGAAGCCATGGCCGTTGAAATTAAGAAAGATATCATAGATAAACATAAGCGTGGTGTATAGTGGTGTATTTAATTAGGGCAAAGCACACGAGGGCTATCTGCCTAAGAGGAGAGATGCCTTTGTGGAGGACTTTCTAAGGGAAACTGGCTCATATACACATTACACATGGGGAAAACCACAAAACGCCCATGCAGAAACTGTTGTTGGTGTAGATTAACGAGAAGCAGTTAAAAGGCGATTCAGTGTCAGAAGTTATCATTTGCACTAAGGCTCTGTATTTGGACTGTATTTGTAATATTTATCTGTATTTGGACCTTTTCCAAAAAACATCATGTATGTCAACTGAAGATGAGATGGTAATGAGATTTTTAGGGATGCTGAACAGATTAACTGGTTTTCCATTATTTTCAATAGGGAAGTTTGTTTCTAGGTATGAGAAATTCGCTATGCGAGCTCAATGTTGGAAGAAATTAAATAGAATTGCATGATAATATTATTAACATATTTTTAGCACTATACAACTTAAAAGCAACTTGTGTAAAAATGCGTTCAATGCAATTAAATTAAAGAATGTTACATACAAAGTAATTATAAAGGAATGTCACTGAATGTAAAGAGTAAAAATCAACCTTGAATTATTCTAATTTATTTTTTAACTTAAGAAAGATGGCAAATAACTCAAATTTTGAAATTAAATATCTCGCTTCATTTTTATTAGATAGAAGTCAAACTCTTTGCATTCAATTTTTCCTGAGAATCAACTTCTAATAAATATAACTACAAAGACCAGGACTACAGTACAAAACTATAAGCCACATATAAAGCTGGATTTTATAATTTTTACAAAACTGGTTTTTTACATTTAAAAATGCCAAAGCATGAATATTTGCCTTATTTAAATTGGAAGTATATGTCTACAACCAACAGTTACAACAATAAAGATCACATAATGACATTTATGCATATAGCGTATATAAATGGGATATTGATATGGAATGAACTGAAAAGTTTAAGACTGATCACTTTATTCAAAATCAGATGACTTTAAAGGCCTTGTATTTTCACTTTTTCAAAGTCTTTCAATGAAATGTTTTATGAACTACAGTTAAAAGTCGTTAATTCGGACACCCATAATCCGGACCTCAAAGCTAAAAACTTTCTGTGCATGCGGTGCGTTGACACATGCGCATAGGCCTTTACGCGTGCGCGTAAGACCTTCACGACTGCGCATATGCGTGTGCACAATACATTTTTGCATGCGCGTTTAATGTATAACGGTCGGTACAAGCTAAAATTATTTATTTCAGTTAATGTTGATAATTGCATTGTTCCTTTGAATTCAATGCGGCTTATTATTTTTTGCAGACTGTAAAAGCAATTTTATAAAAGTAAACTTGAACTTTCGATTATGTCAAATAGAATTTCCGATGCTGGAGCTCCCAAAGGATCTACAAAACGAAAGTATGTTTCGATGTCCATCAAACAAAAAGTGGAATTGCTTCAAAAAATGGATAAAGACATGAAGAAGGTGACAGAGAGGTTAGTGAAAACGAAAAAATTTCGATTGGCAAGTTAGTCGGTATTCTCGGCACAGCAATTACGGGACTTGAACAGCGGAACTTTGTAACTGAACAAGAAATTATGTCTGTTTATAGAATTAAAGAGAAAGTATTATCACATAAAACGAAGCACCTTAAACAACTTATATTGAAAGAAATGTTTAATAAAGTAAACAAATAAATATTAAGCTTTTTTTTTTTTTTGTAAATTTTAATACCCTTTAGATCATAATTGTACTTTATTTCATAAATTACGGTTTCATATTTTTAATTTTAGAATTTCTGCATGCCATCTTAAGAGATTTTAACTGATAATCTATAATCCGGAAAAATAGATAATCCAGAATCGCCGAAGTCCCGACGAGTCCGGATTAACGACTTTTGACTGCATTCAAAAACAAGAAAAGATTGTTTTCTGACACCTCTTTTAGTAATGTAGTTGCAAAATTTAACATTTATTCATCTAAAGAGAATATCTTTTGCCATGGTTTACTTTTCGTACTATAAATGTTGAGAAACCACCTAGTATAGGCTATATGCAGCATATTCTAGAATTGACCTATCAATTTCAGGTCTCTCTCTGACTAATTATATCAAATATTTTTTCTAGTTTTTAGCACATAATATAATTAGTCTTTTAAGAATTCCATACAAAGGATGCATTTGTGATAGCACAGATGATCCTTATTTGGGGAGGGAAAAAAAAAAGCATTTATTGTACACACACATTCATTCAAATTTAACTTCTATATTTACGTACTTTTATTTAACAATATTTGACAAATGACAAGCTAATATTTTATAAAATACCTTTAGATAATGAATGAGAATCAAATATTTCTGTAGATTGCATAAATATTAAATGTGCAAGGGAAAAAATTTTAATAAAACATATTTGCAATAAATAATACAAAATTAGATATTTGATATTCACTATTAAATATATAGCAACATACAATTACCAAAAAGATTTCACACAAAATAAATAAACATACATCTCTCATAATTTTCACCGATTCTCTTAATTTTCCAAGCTTTCTGGCACACATAGCAAGCCTCCGCCTAATATACACTAGAACATTTGTATCTCGTCCTAACAAAAAATGGAAAAAAGTCATATCAGGAATATTTTTAAATTAACTTATATGACATTTTATCAACCTTTTCATAATACTTAATATCAACTTTATAACTCATAAAATTAATTTCAAAGGACTTTTGGCAAGCAACATGCATGAGACGTCTAATAAGAAATATTAAATAGTTTTAAGAAATTACACTAAGTGTACTCTTTAAAATCATTATAAGGCTTTTTTTATGATAACTCCTTAGGTGGCTGGCTGTTCAAACAGTTAATTTTCAAAAAAATAGTATCAAAGAAAATAGCGAATACATAAAAAAATGTGTGCGACAACCCCTAACACTCTATCGGGAGGTCTAAACATATGAAGTTTTAAAAATATTTTGTGTTTTTGCTCTTGAATTAAGAAAAAAAGAAAAAGGGAAAAAATATGTTAACAGTTATAAATCCAAGTGCATACTGGTATCCTGCAATGTTCAGCAAAAGCATAAAAAAACCTAAACGAATCCTCTGGTGCAACATTATAATCTGAATCTTTTCAGACTTTTTTTTCCATTTTCTCTTCCTTCCTTTAGTGGCAGCATGTTAAATGAATACAATAACATATGTCTGATGTGCTAATAACAGAATTTAATTTTATTAATAACGATACTCTCTAATGACCTGTACAACATCAAAAACATCTGGAACACAGAGAAGAATATACTGTACAAAAGTCAAAGTAAGAGTTCAATATATTAATAACAACATTTTCTAATGGCCTGCACAACATCAAAATCATCTGGAACACAGAGAAGAGTACCCTGTATAAAAAGTTGAACTAAATGAATAATTTAAAATTAAGAATTATTATTTTATAATTTAAATTTACAGAGGATGTTTACACATTTTGAGACCAATTTCAGGACCTTTTAAGTTAATGTTTAAAATGTAAATAGTATTGTTTTTAATGTTCAATAAGTTTTTTTAATGTTCTTATAACTTAATTTTCTGTAGTTATATTCAAAATTATTTCATTTATTTTTTACATTTAGTTCATTCTTAAAATAGTTCAAAAATTTTAAATAATAATTTTGTTCACTAAATAATTCCCAAGTTCTTAACATTAATTCAAAATTTTCAACATAAAATTGAAAAACATAATTATTTATCACTGTAAAATTTAATAACCTTCCCTACATAATTTTTTAGGTTACAATCGGTTAATTTAATAAACATAATTATTAAAATTAAATTTCTAATACCATAAAATTTTAATTTATTAACATTTTTATAAAAAGGGGCTACATTTATTCTAACTAGTAAGAAAAATTATAAGTAATAAATAATAATTATAAGTAAGCAATACAGTAAGAAAAATAGCATTTGATATTTAAATTGCAAAATTGCAATAATCAATTAATTAACTATTTATGATAATGAAAATGTACCAAGCAATATTAGCAAAATAACATTAAATATACTAACAAAATTTGTAAATTCGAAACAGTTAAAGGAAAATATTGAATTATTATGCTAACTTTTGAATAATATTTTTTTCCGTTCGAAACAGATCAATCAAATATCAGAAAATTTTTCTTAAATTCAGACATAAAATTTAAAGTCCGCAGCATAATTTTTCTTACCCTTCTGGAAAAGTATGTATGTGCTTTAGATGACCCGATGGAATAACCGAAGCGTAACTAGCATAAGAATCAATTATCTCATTTCCTTTATCGTCAAAAAGAAAATAGACAAAAAATATCTACCTGAACACTTTAAATCATTTTCGAATATATTATGCTAAATGATTTTCAGTTTACATGCAACATGAATGAACACTAGTTCTGAAGCAGTGAGAGGTTGTAAATTTAAGCACTAAACATGACAGAAAAACGATGACAGTATTTCCCCACCTTCTCGATATTGCTGTTGACAGTTTATAACAATTAAGAACTTCTGAACGTACAACTTAATTACCTACACCAACTTTTGACCAAGCGGGGGTCATTCCCCACATAAGCATGATCCTGTCCGACTCATGGTCTCTTGAAAAAGTTGGTAGCATAATGAAGAAATTTGCAGATATAGGCAAATTCATTTATTCCCTTTTTATTCAAGGTTAACACACATTTTTTATTAATACAACACAAAATGGGTGTTATAGTAGTTTGTTCTTAATTTTTTTTTTACATCAGTACTGATAGTGAAATATATTTTGGAAGACAACAGGCAGCAGCAAGTTGAAAGAGTAAAGCTGAAAGTGATGTGTTTGTGGAAGAGAAGAGTTAAAAGGTTTTTGGTTCTAAAAAAAAGGAGACTGGCTATAATATACCTCCATTGCAATGTCACATAAGATTGTATGATGCAGATTAATTTTAAAATGACACTTAGATGTATATATTATGAATAATTGCAAATTTTAGCGCAGAGAGGAGAAATACCCAAATTAAAATGAAGAATAAGAGGGACTATTGCCAATTAAAATTAGTCCTTTACTTCACATATTTTTTTATCTTATACATATATCTTTTCTCTTCTCAAAAATGGACCATTTTAGTACAGGAATTACTTGCTTTGCAACAGCTTCATTTTTAAACATCTGTGCATAACGATGATTTTTTGCTTTGCCAGCAATCAATCCTAAGATAAGAATATAAATAATATTGCTCACCACATTTACACAACTTGCCTACATATGAACATGGGCACATCTTAATAGCAGAAAAGACTTTGGATCCACCTTTTGTTTGATAACAGCATGTAGTTATATTTAAGGGGAAGTTTTACAATACAAGAAACAGAATCATAGTCATTATATTATTTTCATTATTTATGGTTTCTGAACATGTTGATTCTTTAGTGTTAACAGGGTTTGTGCAAAGTACTTTGAATTATAATTTGTAGTACGTGTAGCCTCAGTGGAAGATTTATTAATTTGCCTTTCAATTTCAAACAGTGTGTGAATGGAATGGAGTGTATTAACTAAATACCATTGTAAAATACCCACCACAATGTTTCACAAATACTGACTCTTGACTTAAGTGCAAAAACCCTCTCCAACATCACTATATTTTTAATGATTATATGTTAAAATGGTACTTAAGTATTATCCCACTGACCAACCAAGTAGTAGATTTTAGCACCAGTAATGAATAATCACGTCCTTTAGAACTCTGTAGTAATGAATGATGATTGGCGTCCATTGCCGAAATTTCTGCCAGTGGTCGATGAGATAATACATAAGTGCCGTTAAAAGCTTATGCAGGTAACGTATAGGTTTAACCCCTTAACTACCGCGGGGGTATATATGCATCTTGCTCAACCGATGCGTTAACTGCCACGGGTGTATATATGCGCCCTTCCAAACTACTATCGTTTGCTTTGCGCTGCTACCCATAAAATTATTTGCAAAGCTTTGGAATGCAACACCACAATGACCTTTGCAAAGTATGCAAAGGAGGATACTATTTCAGAGAAGTTTGGGGAGAAATTGGAGAGATGGATGTGTCTAAAGCGTAAAAGTAATGACTGCGTGGTATTGGCTGGTGTTGTTTGAGTAAAACATTTTTTTTTAATTCTGGGACCTCTGTTTTCATTTGCTTTTTGTAGTAGATTCCAGGAATAAAGAAAGATATAAAGGATGTTTCAAATCCATTTATCTTTTTTGAAGAACTGCTTGTGCTTCATATTGTTACTGAAACTAACCGTTTTGTAGATGAGTATATGAACCAACACCTTGCAAACGAAAAATCAAGAACAAAATCGTGGCATTCAGCCAGTTCAGAAGAAATATACGTTTTTTTAGGCGTACTGATTTCACAAGGTATAACACTGAAACCTGATACAGTCAAAAGTCGTTAATCCGTACACCCATAATACGGAATGATCTATAATCCAGACTTTACAGCTACAAACTTCCTGCGCATGCGCATAATACATTTACGCATGTGCGTTTAATGTATAATGGATGGTATAAGCTAAGCTAAAATTATCTAATTATCTATTTCAGTTAATATTGCAGATTGCGTTGTTCCTTAATCTTCGAATTGGATCAGGCTTATTATTTTTTGCAGACTGTTAGAGCAATTTTATAAAAGTAAGCTTGAACTTTCGATTATGTCAAATAGAATTTCCGATGCTGGAGCTGCCAAAGGATCTATAAAGTGAAAGTATGATGTTTCGATGTCCATCAAACAAAAAGTGGAATTGCTGCAAAAATGGACAAAGGCATATCCTTTATTTCTCTAACCATTCCGAAAACTGTTTATCAATTTCAAGCTGCTCTGCGCAGGGGGGGGGGATGTCGCCGCACAATGAACTGGAAGTTGATCTGTCAGCGCTATCCTTATCTTCAGGGCAGATGTTTTTATTTTATTCAGTTTATAATTCCTTACTAAATGTAGTATTTCATCTCGATTTATTCTGTCTTTGATACGATTTAAATCAAATTCCTCGTCATTATAAATATCACGAGTACACATCAAATAGTTTTCTGGTTGCAATTTTCTAATTTCGACTATGCGTAATGTATGCTTTACACATGCGCGCGTTGAAAGAAATGTTTAATAAAGTAAACAAATAAATATTAAGTTTTTTTTGTAAATTTTGATACCCTTTAGATCATAATTGCTCTTTATTTCATAGATTACAGTTTCATATTTTTAATTTTATAATTTCTGCATGCCATCTTACCAGATTTAAACTGATGATCTATAATCCGGAACTGCCGAAGTCCCGATGAGTCCGAATTAAAGACTTTTGACTGTATTACACTTTACCAGTCTAAAAATGAATTTATCGAAATTCCATTTTAGGGATATTTTTTATTATAAAAATATCCTTTTTATTATAATTCTACTCAAAACTTTAAATTTTGTGCATTCATTTTTTCTTTAACTATTTATTTTGTGAAAGTAAACAGTTTTTAGAAATTAAAACTTGCACTTATTTTTTCCCCAATACATTGCATAACTATGCGCGCCTGGGTGAAAAACCGTGGCACTGGGAAGTGAATCTTATATGTTTTCTGCGGCAGTTAAGGGGCTAATAGTAATATTGAAAATGGTGATAAATGATGGGTTTAAATAATTTTAAACAAGAAGAAAGGTACAATATTTCAAACATCTTAATGTATTTGAGATTTTTATGCATGTGTTTGACAATGAATCAACAGCCCTGAATGCTGATGTTTTCATATATATCAACCAAGAAATATACATTTCAAACACCAGATATGACCATGTTTGTGTTATTAGTTAGTTGAGTATTATTTGAAAGGTCTCATGATAAGAGCCATTTATTTGGTTATGCATTTGGTAGTTTTGTAACTTTAAGAGTTATAGTAACTTTTATAGCAAAATGGTGATATTATTTCCAAGAAAATCAAAGTGCAATTTTGTATAAAACATAGGCACTAAATATGAATTCATAGAAGTTACTTTTATAAATATAAAACAATAACAGATAAATACACTGTTCTCCAAATGTTAAAGAACAGCATGTTTTTCAAAGCTCACCATTACAAAAATGCCAGTAACATTAAAATTCCCAGTTTATATGAATGATAGTAACGAAGTTTTAAAAAATATATATGCAATAACAATAGTTACAACTTTTACTTTATAAAAATGAATACTTATACAGGAGTTGGAGAAAAAATGCATAAAATGTAAGTTCTATTCACAAGTGTTGATCTTCAATTGTTATTAGCAATTTCGTTGATAACATTGAGAACAGTCTATGAATGTCCAGGAAAAGTCGTTTACCTGATTTTTTGAGATGGTGGATGATCAGATGGATCGAAATGGCGAAGTCACAAGTTGATGCTGCTAGACATCACAATGTCTCTTGTAGTGTGGCTCACCGACTATGGAATCAAAATTGAATCCAAAGATTCTGTGTTTAGAAGAAATATTACAGGCAGACTAAGAGTTACAACACCTGTGGAAGACCATTATTTAGCTCTTTCAGGCCAAAAGAGAAGCAATATTACTGTGTTAGGCATCTCCTGGAGCAATCAACAACAATGGACGTCTATTCTCTTTGCAGATGAGTCCAGGTTCGCATAGGAGAGTGATCTGAAGATCATCAGCTGATCTGAAGGGAACAACACACCAGATACAACCAATCCCACATTGTGGAAAAATACAGTTACAGAGGTGGTGGAATAATGGTTTGGGTTGGGATCTCTCTCAGTGGTCACACTGACCCGCATGTGTTCCATGGAGGAACTTTGACCAGTGTGGGATATTGAGCCGGGATCAATATGTCCACCCATATGTCGCTGCTATTGGTCCTGCATTTTTTCTGAAGGATAACAATGCATGATTACATCATGCTCGGATTGCTGAAGAATATCTTGAGGGTCATGGTATCGAGCAGATGGAATTGCCAGCTCAATCTCCAGACATAAATCTGATACAGCATCTTTGGGACTACCTTGGGAGACAAGTTGCTACTTGTCAAGTCATCCTCCAAGGTAGTTAGATTGAATAAGGATTATTCCATGTCTGGTCATTGCTTGCTACTTCACTGACAGTCAGTTAACTTAATTGACAGCTAAGAACATCGCTGCTGTCAATGTATTGCAGCTAGGTGTGGTCACATTCCTTAGAATCCATTTCTGTAATGTTACCAACACATTTTTCTTCAAAAAGATTGTATGTACTATTTCTCTAAGACTGGATTTCTCTGCCAAGAGTGAATTTTTTTTTTGTTATAATTCATGCTTGTGTTGAACTTTAGAAACATTCAATTTCACATTCATTAGAGAATTGTTTAGTGAACATGTCCTCTGAATTTCTTGTTTCAATGTTGCTTCATTCTCAAATTAAGACACAAAAAACTTGCTGTTCCTTAACTTTTGGAGGGCAGTGTATAAACAGATAATAGGATATAAAAAATATAAATAGGATAATAATTATTTTTTAATATCCTATTATCTGTATCCTATTTTTTATATCCTATTATAGTAATAAATAGGATATAAAGATTATCCTTATTCTGTTTTTGTTTTCTCCTCCTTTTATTTATTTACTTATTACTTTACTTGTATAGAAATGGGCCTGGCAAATTGCAAAAATTATTGAATTTTAACATGGAAATATATTATGCAGGGAAAAAAAAGATGAATAATTCCACTGAAAATATTTACTTATATCTTAAAAGTAACTTACTATGCAGTGATTCCTGTGTAGGACCTTGATGCTGTACTTGTTGACTTTTCCTGTAGTTAACTTCAGCTACCTTTAAAGCCTGACGAAAAAGCTTTTCTGACTAAAAAAAATCACATTAGTCATAATTTTTAATAAATTATATTCATGTATTTATATATATATATATACAACAGTAATTATGAACACATATTTTGAATAAATTTCAATACTATATATAAAAATGAAAAAAATTAAATATAGTATAATACTATAATAAGGAAAATCTTTAAAAAATTTTATTATGGGGATTTAATTATAAAGTACTCTCAATGAATTTTTTAAAATTTTTGTAAGAACAGTTTTATAAATATTTAATTATTAATTAATATTTAATTATATTTAATTATTAATTTATAAATATTTAATTATTAATTAAATATTTATAAACATTTTATAAATATTTAATCAGTGATGCATCACTTTGAAATAATAACATTGCAATGCCAGGAAATAAATGTATATGTGCTTCAAGAAATTCTAGATAAAAGATACTTGAATAATAGCTTTGAAAAAATGATTACTTCTAAGATAGTTGAAGATTCTTCTTCAGCAAGAAGAATATAAGCAGGAGCACATCTAGACAGGAGAAAATATAATTTAAAAAACAAAAATTACTACGGAAAGTACATCACAAATTAAAATTTTTTTAAATGTTAAAATTATATATAGTTTTAGATTAACCCTCTGTATGCATGTATGTATGCATATATATATGTACACTGCTCAAAAAAAAAAAAAAAAAAATGGGACAGTGCTATATCTCCCGTTCTACTGGGGCGATTGACAAAATTCAAACTACGTTTTTCATGTCTCGAAAGCATGACTTAGGATATATATTAGATTTATATATAGTACTATTCTAACATAGGTATTTTGACACAAAATCGGACTTTTTCTGAAATAACATACCATTTTTTTTACATATTTCGATTCTACGACTCAAATTATGCCAGAATACCAAGTTTTGTAAAAATCGTACGAATAGTTTTTAAAATATTAGCTCTCAAAATTTTAGCTCCTCAATGTTAATTGAATTTCGCAAATATTTATTAATATCTTTTTTTTTATTAAACTTTTTTGATTTTTTCTCTCATATTTCGAAATTTTGGTTCATTCCAAATAAAATTTACCCATTTTTTGCGTTTTATTTTTTAAATTTTTATTTTTAAATAATTTCTATAGATTTTTCGAAAAACATTTTGAATTATAACCTATAAAATTTTTACCATCATCTTAAAGTAGGTGTATTTTTAAGCATATCTGCAAAAAATTAGACTTTTTTACCCAAAATTTTCTAAGATATACACGAATTTACATAATTTCGGGTTTTGAAATTTGGCACCTTTTTTTTGAGCGATAATAACGCCAAATGTGGTCTATGGATTTTTGTTACACTGAATTGCCACAGCTATTTTTAACCTTAAACTTCAAGTAAAATTTTACGGAGAATTAATTATATCACATTTTTTCCCTCAATGATGCGTAATAAATATTTATTAATACTATATGAAAGGCTATTTTTTTAAATTATAGATGATATTATTCAAATTTTTAACTATTTTTTTTTTAAATTTCTCTCGTATCTTTTCTTTTTTTAAAAAAATTAAGAGTAAGTTTTTGTAAGAGTAAATTTTTACCTTCGGCGTTTTATCGTCTGCTACTTTACTTCGTTTAAATCGAATTGTCTAAAACTGAGAATTTTCGTTTGATATTTATTTGAATTTTATGACATTAACTGCATAATTTATTTCTAAACAAACTGTTGCTTTTGAAGTGGCTGAAAGGGCGGCTGATACTATTATCCATATTTTTAAAGCACAATATATTTTTATAGAAACATAATATTTAAAATAATCATCTTTTATAAAAGTCAAATTATGATATAAACATACAACCCTCTAGAGACTGAATTAATGGAAGTTTAATGGTTATGTAGAAATGATCTGCAGCTACTTAATGGCTGGATAAGTCAGCAGATTCTGTGGACAAGTAAGAATAATTATATAAACGACACCAACATTCTGGATTCAATAAACAACGAGGATACGATGTTTACTAAATGAATTTAAGAAGTTTTAAAACATAAAAAATCAACTCATTTTTTTCCTAAAATGTATTTTTGTGCATAGCGTATTTTCATTATATCCTTAAAATTCTAATTTAGAATGTAATTGTCAAGAACTGAATCCTAATCATCAGTAATATAATAAGTAATTATTACTGTTATTAATAAATCCTTCTTATAAAGTAATTGCAAATATTTCAAAAAACTTTCTGTCTGAATGCAAACATTTTTCTATGCAAATATTTCTAATTTTATATTAATCAAAATTGCACACCATATTACTTATTTCCACTTCAATTCTTACCGTCAGTTCTAGTAGAATTTACAAATCAATTATATTTAATTAAGGATTGAATTGGATTATTTATGGCAAAGAACATGAGGGCTATCTGCCTAAAGGGAGGGATGCCTTCGTGGAGGATTTCTTAGGGAAACTGGCTCGTATACACGTTACACATGGGGAAAACCACGAAACCGCCCATGCGGCCAGCCCGTTCGTGGGATTCGAGACTCGAACCGAACTACCAGTGTTCAGCGTCTTTACTGCTCGGCTGTTGGTGGGCTATTTAATTAAGGAATGACCATCTAAGTTAAGAAACAGCGTACCGTAAAAACATTTCAATTATTGGTTCCGTATCTTTCATGTTACTCCCGATTGGCTAGCTACATGATTTTTAATGAGTATTCGGATTTTACTAGTAACTTCACTTGGAAATCGCGCTTAAACTAGGTTAGTTGGTTATTTGAACATAGAAAGAACATGGGAGCTATTTGATTAAGATGCTTTCATAGAGAATCTTTGTAAAGAGAACCTAAAAAACTACGAAAACCAACCATGCAGCCTGGGTTAGACTGAGCAGCAAACAATTAGTATTTAACAATCTTTTCTTTTTCAAATGCTAGGCAACTGATGAGGCTCCAATTAAATCTCCAATTTAATATTTTATTTGTAAATATTTAAAATATTGTTGTATTCTTTGACACAAAAAGCAGAATTTAAGTTTTGTTAACTTCTTAGTAAACTACCAAGCCGTAATGCAAATGAATATTCAATTTCTTTGGCAATAATTGTATTCACTTAATATTCTTGGAATATGAGCTAAAGAAGGAACGTTCTCGGAAGATTAAAGAAGTGTTTAAATCCAGTAATATTAGGTTTGTCTTACAAGCTCAGGATCAAAACGATTCTGCAATTGCCCGAGTAGTTGACTTGTAAATGGATGTGAATTAAGCAGATGACTTTTAATCTTACGTTATTCAGCCAGAAAACGTATTCCAAATGTTTTGTATTGCATGACAATGCATCTTTTCATTATTCAATAACCAGTCGGAGAACCGCTTGTGTTCGGAAAATAAGTATGTATATTCAATCGTCCTGCATATTCTTCAAATTTGTCTTCTTGTGATTTTTTTTCTTTCTCAAAAACTAAAGTTGCCTCTCAAAGGAAAGTTTTTTGACATTGAAGAGACAAAATTAATATGACATCTACTTTTAGAGGCATGTGAAAAACAGATCTCTACAAACCTTCTCTTCCATTACATGTTGTGCAGTCAGACAAAAAGTTACATCAGTGTAAATTCTATAATCGATTTTTATTACACTGTGATTACTTTATTAACATACAGTGAATATGTACTAAATCTTTAACTTTAGCTTAAGTAATTCGGAATTTTTGACGGAATTGTTGTCGGAACTAGGACTTAGAAGATAAGTCAAATTAAATATTTCGATAACCCAGTAAATTCAAGTTCGAAATTTCAATATTTTATTTTCGGAGGGAGGGGAAATGTTTTCAGTTTTGGTCCATTATACTAAGTATATTTGCTTCGATTTTTTATTTTTCCATAAAAGCGAAAATTTTACGCATGGTATACATATAACGCATAGCTTCAAATTAAAATTTAATAATATAGAGAGTGGTTATAATTAAAGTTCCACATTGAAACGGTCATAAAAGGAAAACTACTGGATCAAATGTTATCAAACTTGGAAATCGTGTAAAGGAGGTCATGAGAATTTATTTTCCGTGAAAAAAAGGAAGTTCGAAACCTCACCACCAGGGGGGAAATGGCGCTGTATGCAATATTGTTAAACGAAATATGGGTTGGAATCTAACTTAACCTTTTGTTAAACGGGTTTAATATGTTGTATACCCTTAAGAAACTTTGAAGTAGGCAAATTATTATTTAAAGAAGTTAAATTCGATAAATGTCGAGTGCGCCATCCCTGTAAGTGAGAATTTCGTCCGTGAAAACCACGAATTAGCGATTAGAAAATGTGAGATCGCAAATCACTCTCACAAATGCGTACAATCTGGAAATCGTTTTCTTACAGATCGCTAATTTGTAATTTTTTAAGCCTGAATTCGGCACTAAAACACGAAGATAGTGATTCAAAGTGCTTTTAATCGATTTGGGCCAAAGAAATCTCTCATGTTATCTATCTAGTTCCATTGCATTCTCCTACTGCATTCGATTGCATAACAGTCATTTCACACCGTTTACTGTTGAATGACAGCTAGTTTTATAACTGAACCATTTTTTTCTGAAGAGCAGTCGACAGCTGGACCGCTGCGATTGCAGCTCACTTAGAGCCAATATTAAAATGTTTCGTGATACATGAACTGCAGTAACATGGCATTTTAGATACGATTTTTATGCAGGGCTGGGCACCACCTCAAGAGTGTCGCATAGTTACATAGGCAACATTTCACGAATGAACGTCTTATAGGCCAACACTTCCCCTCTTCCCACCAGACTTCAACCTCTGTGACTTTTGTCTATGAGGTTATCTCAAAAGCACTGTTTATGGTGATAATCTAAACAATTTGGCAGAAATGAAAAATGTGATACACTGATAACATTCCTCCTGATATGCTATGTGTAACGTGTATACAAGCCAGTTTCCCTTAAAAAGTCCTCCACGAAGGCATCCCTCCCTTAAGGCAGATAGCCCTCGAGTGCTTTGCCGTAATCTAATAAACCAAACCAAAACCAAACCTGATATGCTAAGAGCTGATGTTGAGAATGCAGTAACACGATTTAACTTGCTTTCAGAAAATGCTGGACGCTACATTGAACATGCTTTGTAACACGTTTCGGAAAATATTAAAAACATTTTAAACAGATGTTTTCGTGTCTTATTTCATTTAACAATATTGTATACAGCGCCATTTTTCCCCTGATGGTGAGTTTTTGAACTCGTTTTTTTTTCCACCGAAAATAAATTCTCATAACCTCCTTTACACGATTCCCAAGTTTGATAACATTTGGTCCGGTAGTTTTCCTTTTATGACCATTTCAAAGTGGAACTTTAATAATAACCACCATGTAAAATAAGCTTTAAAAGTCTGACAGTTTGGTTCAAGTCCCAACTTTAAAAAATATATATATAAATATAAATTTTTATATTAATTCTCTTAGAAAGCATGTTTTAAGAAGCTAATTTTTCTCTCGCGTTATAGATTGAATAAAAAAACATGATCTTTAATATGATTTAGATTGTTTCAGCCGATATAAGAATCGGGTTACTCTGTGGTACAGAATAAACCCTGCTGGACTGTTTTATTTCATTGTCATTTATCAAAAATTTTTAATTAAAATATTTATCCTTTGGACTTCACTTTAAACTTTATTTATAGCTAAAATGACTAGAAAATGAAAAGCTGTCTTTAGCTGAAACGCAATTCATATAATTGATATTTAAAAAAATTGACAAGAATGCAAAATGTATGGAAGTCTAGCAGTCGAAAAATCTTAATTTTTTTGTGTGAGCACTGAAAATAACTGTAGAAGGAAAGAAGAAAATTACGGAGAAAAGTAAGCAAAAATTTGCAGGGAAATTGGGCTGTCAGACGTACCAAGATGTTCAAAAAGTTGGACACTTTCGAATATACTTTCAGGATACTTCAAAGGATTTAGGTGTTCAAAGAGAAAACACTTGGACGAGTACACCAGCAAATACCATCAATTGAGCTTGTGTTAACAGAAAAGACAAAAATGATATCATTGCAGATTAAAGTGAAGAGCGACTGGTTTTAGAATATATGGTTGTATAAATTACATCATATGGTATCTTAAATGGAGAATCCCATGATTTTCTCAGTCGAATTATTTGAAGATTCAGAAGTTTATCCAGTGATGTTTGTGGATGTCACCTAAAGATGTTTTTTAATTCTCCTGATGAAACTGCGGCCGAGCGGTAAAGTCGCTGAACACTGGTAGTTCGATCCGAGATTCGAATCCCACGAACGGGCTGGCTGCATGGGCGTTTTCGTGGTTTTCCCCGCATGTAACGTGTATGCGAGCTAGTTTCCCTTAGAAAGTCCTCCACGAAGGCATCTCTCCCCTTAGGCAGATAGCCGTAGTCTGCTTTGTCGTAATTAAATAAACCAAAACCTTTTGATGAAACCAGTCTTTCATCTCATACCTTCAAAATTTTTAGCCTGTAAAGACTGAAAAAGGCTCTGACGAAATACTTCGTGAAGAACTCTCTAAGGGAAACCAGCTGTCACACGCGGTACACACGAGAAAATCCACGAAAACGCCCATGCAACCAGCCCGTTTACCGGGGTTCGAACCCCGGAGTGAACTACCAGTGTTCAGCGACTTTACTGCTCGGCCGTTTCTGGGCCTTTATGAAATGGAAGGCGATAACTTTATTTAAAATGATTGTCAGAAATACCAAAATGTTTCGAAAAGTTGGATACTTTTTAATATACTTTCAGAATGCTTAAAGAAAAAGAGAAGAAAAATAAATTTTTTCGGAAAATTTAGTATTTATATTTTTTTAATTTAAAACTTTTCAATCTTATGATATTTGATTCTTGCGATTTCAAAAATAAAATATTTGACTAAAATATGAATAACATTTTAAGAAACCAAATGTAGGATAAAATTGTGTAAAGCAATGGGCACAATGATAAAACTGTTTAAAGCAGTGTATGCAAGTCATCCTAAGTTAAAATATCGGTTATACATCTCTCTTATTTATATATATTTTTTCTGAACGGAACATTGAAAGGCATGTAAAACTGTGCTTTACTATATTCATATACTTTTTTTCCTAAGGAAACTAGGTTGCCATATATTAAGAAGTTCGCCAAGTGAAGTATTCTTGGCACAAACTGACAAAAAAGTGTCAACATAAATTTGTGAATTTCTCCGTAAATTTCGCTCCAAATTTTACAAAATTTCATATTTAGGCGTTATTTGAGTCGTAGAATCGAAATATGTAAAAAAATTGGTATGTTATTTCAGAAAAAGTCCGATTTTGTGTCAAAATACCTATGTTAGAATAGTGCTATATATAAATCTAATATATATCCTAAGTCGCGCTTTCGAGACATGAAGAACGCAATTTGAATTTTGTCAATCGGCCCAGTAGATCGGGAGATATAGGACTGTCCCATTTTTCTCTTTTAATATAGTATGCAGTTTTCAAACGCATCGTAGTCTGGGTTACAAAGTATTCTTCCGAAAAAAAACGCAGTTCAAATAAATAAAATCAAATTCTGAAAAACTGATATTAATAAATATATTTAAAATGCTCAGTTCGAAGGAATAAATAGAAAATTTTAAAAGACTTATCTGAAGAGACAATGCAACACAAACAATTAAAATAAAAGTATAAAAATTTAAAAATGACCTAAAATAATAGCTATGACGAAAAGTATATATAAAGAAAACTATTTGAAAAAAAAATAAATAAATAAATAAACGCTAAACCTTTATTTACGCAGTTCGAATAGGTAAATAGAAATTTTTAAAACAGTTATTCGAAAAAAAAAAAAAGTGCAACTTAAACAATTAAAATGAAATTCGAAAAGAAAAAATTACTTAAAATAATAAGTTATAATTAAAAATATAATATAAAGAATATTATTTGGAAAAAAGGAACGATGGTGACTTTTTTTCCTAAGGAAACTAGGTTGCCATATATTAAGAAGTTCGCCAAGTGAAGTATTCTTGGCGCAAACTGACAAAAAAGTGCCAACATAAATTTGTGAATTTCTCCGTAAATTTCACTCCAAATTTTACAAAATTTCATATTTAGGCGTAATTTGAGTCGTAGAATCGAAATATGTAAAAAAATTGGTATGTTATTTCAGAAAAAGTCCGATTTTGTGTCAAAATACCTATGTTAGAATAGTGCTATATATAAATCTAATATATATCCTAAGTCGCGCTTTCGAGACATGAAGAACGCAATTTGAATTTTGTCAATCGGCCCAGTAGATCGGGAGATATAGGACTGTCCCATTTTTTTTTTTTGAGCAGTGTACATACACATGCACACACAAATGGGATACAGAACTCGTAAAGACAGATAATTTATACAAATGAAATCATAAACTGACCAAAAAATAATGGTTGCTGCATTAATGTACCACAAAACGTAACAACCAACATAATAAGAATGCTCCTCGCATAAATTCAGAAGGTGAATGCATATCCTGCAGTCACAGGATTAAGACTCATTACATGAAGTTGTGCTCGTTCACTGGTTGAAGATAAAAATAACTTATGTAATTTTTTAATGTAATCTTCTATAATCTCAACACACTTAATCTACTTTAAAATAAATGAATGAATTTCCTTGAAATAAAATGTTACATCTTGGTTATCATACCAGTCAAGACTGATTGGTATGATATTAGAATACTAATCATTCAGATTTTTTTCAGGTTGAAATAGAAAAAAATCCCCATAAGCTAAATCTAAACTGAAGGCAGGATAATTAAGCTTTTCAAAACCACATTCTCTTATTAAGCCCTGCACTATATCAGATTTGTATATAACATGTTATCATAAACAGCAACATTCTGGCTAAAATGTCTGCCAAAATGTATCTTCTTGATGGATTCTTCACTAATGGCATGAATTCAAAAGCAAAATATTATTTCTGTCCCAAAATGCTATTATTTCTGTCGTGATCTTTCTGACCGACCACTACATATAAAACTTCTTGGAAGTTGGAAACCCTTTATATTTCTACTGCACTGAATGTTATTTAGACTTATAGTGTGATAGTGATAAACCCACATCTTATTCAATTCTTGTGAAAAAAGTCACCATACATGGCTATCACTCTTTCAGAGTTTTTGGCTCTTTCTCTTACTTTGCAAGAAATTTAACTTCAAATCAGATTTTCAAACTCTTCATTTTCATTATAAAAGTGCACTAGCTAGAGTTTAGTAGCTGCCTTCTAAGCTAACTGACTGATAAAAAATGCGATGGCATACCTAGATATGCAAAATGCAAGTAGAGAAAAATAGATAGAATATGCAAAAAATTCATACTGATACATGCTTAGTAACCCACATCATAATATATTTTATGTTAAAAATTTACAAATTCTGAAAATTTGAAACTTATTAAAAGCAATGCATGAAATGAAATAGAATATGAATTAGTTATCTATTTTGGAGTTATTTATGAAAGGGGGAAAGCAGGATGAATGCATCAATCAAAATCTAAACTACCCTGAAGCCATCTTTTACATCATTTATTTCATCCTATTAAAAAAAAAAAAAAATGCAAAATCTAAAAATTATATATCATGTTTATTTTCAAAAATATTTTCCATTATTTTGTTTAATGAATAGTGCATATTGATGATGATTTAAAAAAATTAAGATTAAAATACTACTACTAAACAGTAATTTTATTACCTTAAATGTAAATTTGCTTGATGTGAAATACAACTGAAAGTAGCTTCAGTATTATTTGAAAAAAGAGGAGCTAACAAAAAAATTGCTTCTAAAGAAAGATCTACATCCATATGCTCTCACAATCAAGAGAATTTTATTTAAAATCCATATCAGCCAAAGGCTGCTTTTTATTTGCCTAAATTTATGAACATCAAGGATTTAACTAATTAAAGTAAAATAAATATTTTAAGACATGTTTTACTCTATAGGGGCATACAAAAAGTTACATTTATTTCTACATAATACTTCCCATATGTACAGTTGCAATTATTTCAAAAAAATTTCTATGCCTTACACAAAAAAACTGAATGCAATGCCTACAATAACTGAGGAATAGCAGTCCACAGCAAACTTTCTTGAACATTCTGTACACAGAAATATTGCCCATAATATTAAGAACAAATATAAAATTAAATGCAAGAGAAATTTCCCATCCTTTCATTACATGCATAAATTATGTGTGGCTAAAGAAAGTTGACATTCCTCAAAATTCATTAGGTCCCAATCACATTATGTTTCGGCTACGCTGGACTTGACGTCGAAAGGGACAACTCTCAGAACCTGCACAATTCCATGAAACATGCGTAGCTAGGTTACCATTCTCACTTACTACAAAAACTTGAATGCCACACAGTAATCGATTATCGCTCAAATCAGGATCACATGATCCTGCAGAAGCAGAACTTTCATCTGATTGGTTGTCTCTACCTGGGGCCCGAGACATTTTCTTTGAGGTTTAAAAAAATCCCACGTAGCTGCAACATTGCTTCCGTAGCTAGGTGGGACTTTGCTTCAGGTGGGGCTCTTTTTTCTAGGAATCCTCCTGTTTAAACCAGTGCTACCAGAATCTCGTTTCTCAGAAAAGTCCCGTCTAGCAGGAACTGTAGCCATGTGTAATAACCTCTTAATTCACATTTTTAAAAGCATGCAAAATAATACATCTCCAGCGCCTTCCATACATAACAAAATGTAAGAAGAAAGGCTTAAGATAAGGGTACTGTTCTGTTATCAGGACCACATACATTAATGTATGTACGTATGCATGTATGGATTGATGGATGTGCTCATGTATGCATGTATATATATGTACATATACACATACATACACACATGCATACATTCATACATTTCTGAATTCAGTCTTGACAACACAGCAGTATCAAAATAAGTACACACAAATATAAATTGTTTTAAAAATTTTTTAAGTATAATTAAATTTTAGTTTAATTGAATAGCAGTAAAAGTAATGTAGAGAGAATTTATGTAGACAGAAAAAAAAGAGGGGGGGGGAAGATAGAGAAATGGATGAGAGCAGTGCTTTATAAATCTAAGTACTCTGCATTTTTCTCCAACGCTTGATGGGCAGCTTTGACTCTTGCTTCAGGATCTCGTTCCCTCCAAGCAGTTTGCATAACTATCACAAATAAAAACATAATTACTGAATGCAGTAATTCAAGAAATAAGTTATACATAACATATTTGGTACTTTAAAGAATTTCTTATTTATATCTGCATATGTGTAACATACAAAGAAATGCATAATGCATAAAAATGATCTATAAATTCTTAAAAGATTAAAAAAATAACTATGAAAAAAGTAGACACAATAAAAACACAAAGTTTACATATGTTATTACAATAATTAAAATCATGTCAGTACCAAATCACTGATGCTTGAGATAATCTTACTAATATTCAGTTGTAGTTTGATTACATTCCTAAAATGATTTAAAAAGTAGCTGTTGTTTGAGTTATGAATGTTTCAAGCCCTGCAGTGTTTGTTACCTACAATATATACATACTGTTCTCAACATGCTTTCACACAAACAAAAGGAACATGCTCCCCATATAGTTTATGTCAAGATAATAGGTAAATACATCCCACCAAATCCATTTATAAAAAGGATCCAATACAAAAAGTTTGATGAAAACGAGATGGGTACAGCAAATCTTATATTCAGAGCTAGATTAACCATTACGCAAAATATGCATGTATTTAAGTCATCAAAGAGAGACGACATCACAGAAAGATCCCACTATTTAATTTTACTATGGAATGTCTGCTGCAGCTAAATCAAGATCAAGAGAGAGGAAATGGAGCGGAAAAAAGGTATGAATGTAGAAAAAAGTATGAAAGGTCCATCAAAATATTTTAAGTGCTTAAGGCATCTAAAAACTTCAATCCAGCCCTGTATACATTGCTAACATTTTTTAGCAAATAATTTTTTTATGTGCATCAAGGACTTTTGGACAATTTTTGTACACTACAGCAGACATGGGAAATCTGCGATTTTTTGTGCATTTCTCTCAAATATAAAGAAAGCCATGTTTAAATAAATTAAAAACTCATTTTGGAAATTTTTGTAGTTCTTATTTTCACATATTGCTTTCCCTTCCACTAATTAAGTTTAATATCATATCTTAAAAAGTAAATCTATATACGACTTAAAACATATATTTCAATACTTATTTCAAGTTACAAAGTAATTAATGAATTTCATAAATATAATTTATTATGTTTATGAATTTTATTAATTAATAAACATGATTTCACTTTGGCTATAGCATTGCAGTAGCATTTGATTGGCACATAATGCATATGATACCTTACAGATAAAACTGATTTCTCAGAAGATAGTGTTTGAATGTTTGCATTATTAAAAAAGGAATGTTTTCTAACAGGAACAATAAGGAGTGGCAGAAAATATTTATCAAAAAAATAAGAAAACCTACATTTAAAACAAAAGATATTACTATGTGGTTGAAAAATAATTCATTGGTTCTATCACGAAAAGACAACTACATATTTTTACAATGCTTAAATGATATGACATTGCATCACGAGAGTTGCATCTAGAATTACACGTAGCAGTGTTGAGTTAAAATTTTAAAAAACATCAAGTAGTATCAAGTAATAAGTTCAGTGGATAATGTGAACTATATAGATCATTCTAGATTGAAGCACTCCTTTTCATGCCAATCATTTATTTAATCGCCAAAAATCTTTTTTTCTTTTTTTTTTAAACAGAACTTTGAATTCTTATTTTAAATAAACCTGAATGTAAACATAGCAATACTAAAACAATAACTTACTGAAAATTTACTTGTGTCAATTATTATGTCACTAACTGGCAGCAGTTTCCATCAAAGGAAAATTTTATAGCATGGAAGGCCAATAATGAAGATAGGACAAACTAAAATTAAGGATCCTGCAACCTGATTCTTGAGGGAAACATAATGATTAAAGTGTACAATCTCACTTCTGTGAAACCTATTATAAAAAATCATTCCTCCATGTTGGAAAGTGTTTTCAAAAGCATCACATATTAAAAGTACAAAATTGATCTACTTATGTTAATACATACAATCAATGTAAACATTTAAAGAAATGTCTTTTTACAAAAATATTTGTTTTCATATGAAATAATCTTATATCAATACTTTTCTGGTAAGAACTGAATAAATTTCCACCTTTATGGCAAATTATTAAAATTTGATAAATAGTCAGCAAGCAACTTTATGATAAAGTGTTTAGATGTCTGATAAAAGTTAAGCGCAGTAAAGCCCAGCTATAATGAACTCAGAGTACAGCAACTTCCAGATATAGCAAATGAACATGTGCCCAATTTTCCTACACATTTGATGTTATTTTATACTGCTACAGCAAACCTCTAGAGGTATGAAATCATATATAGCAAAATGTTTTGGATATCTTTGATTTAAACTTTTCTTTGTTTTTCATATTTTTTCCAAAATTTTTGCAAGTGTAAATAAAAAAATTACTAACCCTTAAAATTATTCACATTTAGTATACTAGCATCCAGATTTCCTCCATAAAGAAAAACACCTTTTATGTTACTTCTCTTTTACCTTCAGTTCGTTTCCTTCCTCATCTAAACAAAACCTCTACAAGACAGGTGTGAACCCAATTCTAGGTGAATAATAAGCATGTCTTAAGACACCATAAGGTGTTAATGAACACAGAACCAAAGAACCTAAAGGGATTCTCTGATTTAATTCAAAGTCTTTGACTGAACTGTCAGACAAAGCTCTATTCAAGCGAGTGTTTCTATGAAAGAAATTTTGAAAATTTTGTCATTTAAAAAAAAAAAAAAAAAAAAAAAAGGAAATTGTGAATTGGTATGAGCTTTGGACTATAGAGTTGCTTCATCTTTCAGAGTAGAGTTTCTTAAACTGTGGGTCGCGACCCAACTGGAGTCGTGGGACCTGCAATAGGGAGTCGACAAAAATTTTAACAATTTTGATATTTCTTTCTCTTATTCTTTTCATTCTTTACTTTTGATATTTCTTTTAATTTTACAATTACAATATATTTTTACAAAATATATCTGAAAATAGATAAAGACAAGATAATGCAGACAAAGAAAAACAAAATCGTTTCAACACAATTTTTTTTTATAACATAAATGTTCATTTTACTTTAAAAATCAAAGGCAGTGACCTAAAACAGCTATAGTATGTTACTGTACAAATAAAAAACAGATAATTTCACTCATGCATGTGTCGAATTGCACAATGCTCATGGGACTCCACAAAATTTTTGTAAATATTAGAGGGTCCCACACCAAAAAGTTTAAGAAATCCTGTTTTAGAGATTGAAATTTTGATCCTTATCAGTTTGTAGTGTTTGAATATAAATGGTCTCCATGTTATGTTCTTCAAATATGGGTTTTGAGTTCTTTAGGTCTTTCAATTAAGATTTGTTTTGGATTCTTTAGGTCTTTTGCAAGATGTAGGACATTCATCATGAAAGTTGTAATGTATTTTTTCTTACCTCACTGCCTGCCTTCATAGTATAACTGGAAAGCATGTCCAGCTAACATTGGAAGGTCTGAAAATCAAGTTCGAGCGAGGCATAGCACAGTTTTTATGTCTCCTGCTTTGAAAAAAACAAATGACTCAACAAAGGCACCCAAACTAAAATGTGGTGGATGATAATTCAGCCCCACCAGTATTGGCAGTTGGGTCCTCTCCTTCCCAGTTGCCCTTTAAGTTGGGGAGAATGTAAGGTATTTTCTCCTTCCTTACTACATGCTTTCATGGAATTGGAATCAATTGGAATTAATTGGAAAGCACATCCGGCTAGCATAAGGTCTGAAATTCCAAGTCCCAGTGAAATCAGAGCACATTTTTCATCTGTCCCACTTCAGAAAACTTAATATTTCTACAAGGTTATTGAATCTTTGTTTTAAACTATGGATAACATTTTCCTGCAACCTGCATCAAAAATTACGGATTCTTTTTGTACTCAGAAGTAAAGTAAAAATTAAAAGTACATTTTTCAGTGTTTTTCATCATTCATTTTTAGCATTTTTATATTATTATGGATAAAATAATAAATTATTATTATTATAAATGAGCAATTTGAAGGAAGAATCATAACATTGATATTTATGCTAAGTAATTTATTGTACAAAATTATTTATGTATATAAAACTGAAAAGAACAAAAGACAATTTTATAGCAACATATAATTATTGTAATTATATATTAATATGATTTATTATCAATTAAAATTTATTATTCATTTCTTTTGGTTGATGTGACTATGTTAGTTTCTTCTTTTTATTTATTATTTAATTTTGTTATATTTTTATGATATAATCCATTTTTCTCATCAGATTGGGTCCAGCAAACCCTGAACTCTGGTCCCGTGAAGTTCATTATAGAGGGTCTGACTGCAGACAGAAGTTTAAAAAATACATGGCAATTCAAAAAGAGTGCATTATTAAACATCTCTTCAGCAGCAGTCTAATTCAAGATATTAATCGAATAAGGTATGCTCTTTGTATATGAGACTTTTGTGCAAAAGATATATTTGAAATTAAAATTTTTATAAGGGCTTCTATGAAGAAAACTAATTTGTAAGTTATTCCTTATCTTACAACACATCTTATAAAGGAAAAGGTCCATAAATTCAAAAGTAGCCCAAAATTTTGTTCAAATATGATTTAAACTACTTTGACTAAAAAAAGAATTTCATTTCAGGGGCTATATAAAACTGAATTTCAATAAATACAAAATTTTAAACTTTTGATATGACATGCTGACATTTAATGGATGTTTTTCAAGGCGACAACAGATTGCTGAGTACATGGTAAACAACAGCATTAAGCAATGCCAAATTTGTGCAATTCTCTAATTCATTCTTAAGTGAAAACAGATGACTGTATATAGGGAGAACAGGAAAAAAAAAAAAAAAAAAAGTAAGTTTTAAATGTATCTTGCATTTTTAATTTTGTTACTTGGCAATTGTTTTATGTCATTCTTAGTGTGCTGCTATTTTTGAAAATTCTGTTGTCTTTCATGTCTTAACTTGGCAAAAAATTAATTAGCAACAGTTGGTGATATCTTAGAGGAGAGTGCGGATAATCAGAAAATGATGATTTTTCTTATTTAACTTTTTCCCGGGGGCTGAGACATATATGTCCCTCACTTTCACTACTTTAAATGTGTCTCAAGAAATTTCAGTAAACTATGGAGATTTAAAATTTACTCCTTAATATGGATTAGGAAGAGCAAGATCTTGTCGATTTGTTTTTCTGTTCCTTTTATTTAAAATAAGTGACTAAATGGCCATAATACATCCGAAATTGGCCCCTATAGCCCACGGGAAAAGATTAAAATTTTCCCCATAAGTTTAAATACAAAAATTTTTAAATTTTACATATTTTTACCAAGAGAACCTGAACAAGATTTTCTAAAACGTTGATCATATCGGATTCATTTCTTAAATTAAATAAACCCTTTAAGAGATATTTAGTTACACAATGTTTTTCAAACACTGTATATAGACAATCAGGATGGGTGACAAACACACAAATACTTTCTTTATCAAGCTAGTAATTAAACTCAATAAATTATTTTGTTGTAAATTAAAATTTTCTTAAGATGATTAATAAATAATAAAAGAAAAGACTATCACTAATCTAAAAGATACATACTTTCATATTCAGGTTTATTAGCATCAGCTTCACAAGTGAAGAAAGTCTGATGATCTTGAGCAGATAAATTCATATCATAATATGTTAAAGGTTCTTTGTTTGTCGTCCACAGGAATCTGTTATACTCAGATCCTCTAAACAAACTGAGAGGGTTTCGCCATACCTTGCATTCTTGAAAATAAGATTATGAAGAAATTTAATTTATCACCATATATAATACTTAAATGCAAAACTAATTAATAACAATGTCTTAAACCACAATGTCTGCTAAAGAGAAAATATTATAATCTAATAATCTATTTTGCATATATAAATTATAACCATTTTCAAATATAAGTCATCATTTTTGTCAACAATATCATAATTTTGCTCACACAAATAATAATGAAAAAGTCCTTTATGCAATAATGCATAAAAATATTATCTTCAAGATGAATAATGATTATGCTAATATTGTTGATAATAGAGAATACAAGAAGTAATACAAGAATAATTGTATAATAAGATTTTCCAATTTAAATGAAAAATATACATAATCTTTAATCAGACATTAAAAAATTTTTCATTTCACAAAAATTATGAAACACATTTTCCCAATCTAGCTTCTCAAGAGTATCTTTTTATATAGAAGCATTGTAAAGACTTTGGCCTTTCTTGTCCAACCAAATTCTGCTGAATGCATATCATTTGAGCTTTGCAAGTTTTGTGTTGTTTGCCATTAAAATAAATTGTGTCAATTTATTGTATAGTTCTGTAACATCAATATCACAGAAATACTTTTTTTTTTTTTTTAAATTTTTTGCTAATACAAATCTGATGCATTCTTTATATCCTCAAATTTCTGTAAAAATTACTTTAAAATTAAATTGAAATCAAAACAAGGCAATTCCCTAACAATATTATTAATTGCAACCGAAGAAAAGGTCTAACACTGTAGCAAACCATTATCAAATTAATAAAAGAATTCATCATTAGAATAAACCCTATAAATAAAAATGCAAATGGTAATGTAATAAAAATAAAAATTAAAAATAAATTTCTCTTGCCTGAAACCCTAATTCAGAACTCATCAGGAGAAAATTAATTAAAGTTTCAGAAAAGTCGATTAAGTGTCTCAAATACGTGTTTCTTACTTCTGAATCATTTGAGACCAAACACCAATAAAAGATTCAATTAAATTTTCAATAAAAACTTTGAAACCGAAAATCGAATCTCAAATGGATCCAGAATTTTCCCTACATGCATTCGGTCACTTGGAAAAAAAAGGAATGAATAGAAAACTTGGAAAGAAAAGAGAAAATGAATAAAATACTACATTATGCAAAAATGACTATACTAAAAAACAAAATATGTCTAAGATGCATTACATGCAAATCCGACTTTCAAAAGCAATAACAAATTAATGAATAAAAGAATTTACTTTTAAATAAAATTGCCATTACAAGAAAACTTAAAAAATGGGTGGTCCCCGATTATGCGAACCTTAAACTTTTAATACTAAGAAAATGATAAACTTTCCAAAAAAGATTTCCTTAAATAACATAAATTCTAATCCGAGCCTTAATTGCCTAAAAAACTATCAACCTATTAGTAAACAAAATTATTGAACAACCATAAACTTACTGAATTCCTTACAGTGGCAATTACTAATACTGTTAGGGAATTTTCTTGTTTTGATTCCAATTTAATTTTAATTTATATATATACAAGTAAAACAAATATGTAAATCAGCTTTATAATTAAATTTAATAATCTCTTAATTCCTCATTTTTAATTTGGGTATTTCCTTTCTGCATTCTAAAAGTGGTAATAATTGTTCTGAATTGTGCCACTTCTAGACTAATCTACGTCACGTGTTTAGTCTAGAAATGGTTTGCGTAATCCTGATGATTTAGCGAACTTTAACTCAAAATTTTGAGAACTGAAACCTTTCTAACCTAAATCAAAACCTTCTCTTCCATATTCGATAAATGTGCTTCTACTTATACTATTATGCTGCTTGGATGCTATTTCTCTATGCTTTTCTTCCTATCGCAAACTTATCAAAAATGCAAAAGTTCTTGAATAGGCACAATTAGAGTGCTGCATAAATTATGGCCCCAAATGTCAATTTAAATAAAAATGGAATTACCTCGACTGCCAAGTTTCCTGTTCACTATGGATCTATGTTGCATGCCAAACAACACTGCTACATATTTATCTCTTTTTTTTTTTTTAATCACACACACACACACACACATATATATATGCATTGCTTCAATTTTGCTAATATTTTATCACAAATAACACAGAATGTATTTATTTTCACTAACATAATCTGATGCATTCTTTACATCCTCGCATTTCTGTAACAGTTACTTAAAATATAAGGTAAATTTTCCCTTTTATATATATACACAAATTTTGTTTCAATTTTGCTAAAACTTTATTACAAATAACATAGAGTGTAATTTTAAATCTGCTAGAGCAGTTAAATCGATATCTTTATCTGTTTAGTTGTTATCAAAAAACCATTACATTTGATATTACCAATACCTAATTTTCAATTTCATTATATTTATTCCTTAAACCAAGCAAGTGTTGCAATAAACTCTGTAGAAAATTTATGTATATTATTAAATTATTAGCAAGGATCTTGTACGTATTTCCTAAATGCATCTTCAGTGACAGTCCCACCCCCTAATAACAGACATTAGAACAATCTCTGATTTCCTTAGTTTTCTCTCAATGTATTTTGCTCTGGCCAGAAAGGAATGCTTTGGCATATTCAAAATTTTATCTTGAAACTAGTGAAGAAATATTCATTATATACATTTTGGATTGCTTTTATTGCACCTAGTCAGCATGAATATCTAATATGAGAAAGTTTTTAACAGTGACATATATTCTATTTTCAACAGGTATGGATTCAAACTTTCCAATAGCTAGGCAATACAAAGCTATTCAACAAATTCCAAAGCATTCTAACAGTTAGGAAAGAAAATGTATATATATATTTCCCAACCGTTGCATAGCAATAAATTTTCATTCTACATTTCTTTAGGATTTTAATTATTTTAGATCCAGACTGCTTGTAGCAGAATGTAAATTTTAAATCTTGTCAGTTACTTTTTTTTTTTTTTTTTTTTTTCAATTATGAAAAGTAATCTCATCATAGGATTATAACAAACCAGGAACAAGGTTTTTCTAAGAAAAGAACTGAGTGTTTTAAATAATGTCTGAGTATTGTTGGCATTTAAAAATAGAAGTAATTAATTTACTACATTGAAATTCATATGCATACATATTTCAATTTTAACATTTGGAATTCTATATCTACATCAATTAGTTTAGGAATTTTTTGTATATTTTTATTTGATTATTTCTGGATTACATTGTCAGTTTTTAGACATGTTTTTAAAGTTGACAAAAGCTTGGCAGTTACTAGGCAGTTTGCAGATATTCTTGAGAGGTTCTTTATATACAAAAGGTTATTAGCCAGTTAGCATTTAAATGAAAAGGTCAATCTTCCAAGAGAAAAAAGAGAGTCCCCCCGGATATTATTTTGTCTTTAGTATGAGAGTAGGAAACACTCCCCCCTTGTTGAGACTAAAGAAATATTGGGGAAATCTGACTCTTTAAAAACAGGGTGCACATTCAAAGAGAATAAGATTTTTGACTGATTCTCGGAGGGAAAATAAATCTTTGCTCCTCTAAAGGATGTCCCTTTTTACTAGTGTGGCCCATAGAAGGTTTTAGCAGTTCTGATTTTATATATGAGACTGAGGATTTGCTCCTGGGTCAGTGTAGCATTTCATGCCATGCTTATTAATTTCAAGATTACTTTTCTGGCCATCCTGCTGTTATCATGATTTGAGTGCAAGCAAGAATTTGCATAAGACTATGAGCTACATATGAGTCTCCTCTTTCCTATGATATTGCAGAGATCCTTTTCGCCACCTCACAAACCAGTTAGAGTCCCTGTATTATTCAGCCAACCACTCACTAAAAATTGAGTCTTGCAGGTTCACAATACAGACCTAAGTAAAATTTTTCTCTAAATGGGTTTTTACATCTACACAGTATGTTCAGTTTCTTTTTCTGGGAGGGTACATTCCAGTTAGACAACCAGCTTGTCGGCAAAGCATGCTAACTGGAGAAGAGTTAGTTCTATCACCTCATCAACTTAACTGCAAGATAACAAGAATGTATTACTTTTCAATTTACTTCTGTCCTAACTAATATGGGTTTATTATCTTTTTTCTATCAGTTGCCAGCTAAAAAGCAATAAGCTGTCACTACCTGAAAAGGGGGGAGGGCAATTTGTCATCATATCTCAATATCTATTAAAAAACAGAAGCTGTAGAGAAAATTAAAAATTATGGATAAACTGGTTTTTAATTTACACTTGAAGAATTATATGTTGAAACAGATTATCTGAAATATGTGTAATATGACTATAGAAAGTAAATTCTTTTAAATAGCCTAAATTAAAGGAAGTATGTTATTTAAACTTAGCACTGGTTACTTTGTTTATGTGTGGATTTATTTTTGCAGCCACCTCACAGTCTTGCTGACCAGTGTTGTTGCAAATTTCATGTTTGTTTGTTTGTTTGTCTAAACACAATGGAATCAATCTAAACCTTTTACTATTTTTAACGATAAGGGTCACACTATTAAATTAAAACATAGCTTGAAGACAATATTGATTAATTAATTAATCCATGTAAATTAAGTGAATGTGCTCTGCAAGACATACAATCTGCTGTTTTATTATATTGCTCAAGTCTAGTTTGCAGATCTTTATACTGACCAGATATTTTTGCTGCATTATTATTAGCTTTAATCTCCACAGTCTTTAATAATTATATCTAACAAATTAGCTTATCCAGCTTTGATTCTAATGATACAAAAGAAACCAAAGAAGCCCTTCACACATCGATCACTATTAAAAAACAAAGTAATATAATAGTAAATTGATCAGCATGCATTATAGAAGGCAAGCCCAGGTAGTACTGTGTGAAAAGTGGTAAGCACACATGTGTCATAGCAGAAAAGGCTCTTAAAAGAATAGATTTCTTCAGATGAAAGCAGAAACATAACACTACTAGCAAATGCCATTTTGTGTGTACAAACCCCAACATGTTTAAGGCACTAAACAAGTATGTTCTTTTCACTCTATTTGGAAGTAACATACAGATATGAAAGCCTAATGTTTCTACTATTAAATAATCATATCCTTGTCCGCTATGTTACACTAGAACAACTACTGCTTTCTCTGTATCAACAGTAAGAATTAATCCAAACTCCCAATACTTCAGGAAAATTAACTTTATATAACATAAAAGAAAAATGTCTTACCAGGACCTGCTTGTTGATTGTTGTTAGAGTTCCCACAATTACCATTTCCATTGCCTTCATTACTTGATGAACCATTTGAAGTAGTTTCTCCATTATTATCTCCTCCACCCAGCCAAGGAGAAATATGATTCAGAGACACTTGTTCAATAAATGAAGTGCCATATTTTCTAAAATACCACCACTCAAATATCTAAAAGATAAAAAAAAAAAAAAAAAAAAAAAAAAAAAATACTAAAGAAACATTAAAGAAAATTAAAGATTAACTAACTAAAGAAAACAACACTTCTGAGTTACAGCAGTCATCATGAAAGAAAATCATCAAGAATAAACTGCACAGCATTAAAATTGAGATTTTGGATGACAATAAATGGGGTAACTGGGGCATTGCAATGAAAAACTTGTTATATCATCTTCATTTATTACCACTTTTCCACATTTTTTTATAAATTCCATAAATTGGAAACTTTGATTTTTGATTATGATATCCTAAAACCTTCAAATCTGTGGCTATCATCATAAAGCTTAGGATCTGCTATACATCATTGACGATATATCATGAGATTGATAGCTGGAGATGCACTGTTCCATTAAAATTTGCTGCTATTGTACACTGAAAAAATTAAGCCAGAATTATATTAGTGTAATTATTTATTATACTTACATCTATTTCTCACATATGCTGAAAGCTTATCAGAGCCCTGAATAAATAAATCCCCATATATGCTTAAGGTTTATTTGAACAACGAATCAATTATTCTTAATTCAAACAGCATTAAATATAATCTTTTGATCGAAGAATATCATTTACAAAATTGATTTTTTGCATATGGAAAGAAAATGCTGATAAATTTCTCTTTGTCAACCCAAGCTGCAGCACGTTTGGCTGAAGTTTGTAATCGTCACAAAGCATAATCTCAACGCATATAGATTTCCGTGCTGTTTGGTATTCAATTATGAATATTTTTTAAAATTGTTTTAGCTGTCACTGTGTAAGATATTTCTTAAGCTGCCATGAGCTGATAGTCACATGGCAATGAAAGCAAAAACTACTAAAAGAATTATTCACCAGGTTGGTATCAGGCATGTTATTCAGTAGGCAGGGTTGTGGAGTCGGTAGGGAAAATGACTGACTCCGACTCCCAGAATTTTAAAGACTCCGACTCCCTCATATATATATATGTAAACATATACGCATGGGTTACAGCTTATTTTATTAATATAAAATAATAGTAATATATGCTACAGAAAAAATATTGATGGCATAGCAAATTATTTATATTAATTAACATTTATTATGAAATGGGAAAACTAGCACTAGTTATTTCTAAGAAACAAGATAGCTTCGGCAAGATCTTCTTTGTTGGAGGGCCATAGATCTGATTTGATAAACTTCAGAGCTGAGAAATCTTTCCACACTTATTTGAGTACAAGGAAGAGCTTTTACTGTTAGGCCTACTTCTTTTAACTTTTCAGGATAGATTTTTATAAGTTCTAAAAGAGGTGTCTTGCAAGTACAGTCAAAAGTCGTTAATTCGGACACCCATAATTCGGAATGATCTATAATCCGGACATCAAAACTAAAAACTTTCTGCGCATGCGCCACGTTGACACATGCGCAGAGGCGTTCACGCGTGCGCGTAAGACCTTTTACGACTGCGCATATGAGTGTGCGCAAGTGCAGAATACGTTTTCACGTGCGCATTTTATGTATAATGGATGTATAAGCTAAAATTATCTAATTATCTATTTCAGTTAATGTTGATGATTGCGTTGTTCCTTAATTTTCGAATTGCATCCGGCTTATTATTTTTTGCAGACTGTAAGAGCAATTTTATAAAAGTAAGCTTAAACTTTCGATTATATCAAATAGAATTTCCGATATATATTTGTTAATATGTAAAGGATCTAAAGCGAAAGTATGTTTTGAAATCCGAAATCTGTTTATCAATTTCACGCTGCTCGGCGGCGGGCGCCTAATGAATTGGAAGTTGATTTGTCAGCACTATCCTTATCTTCAGCGCAGATGTTTATTTTATTTGGCTTATAATTCCTTACCAAATGTAGTATTTCATTTCGATATGTTCCATCTTTGATATGATTTAAAACAAGTTCCTCGTCATTATAATTCGCTTCCGATAGCGAAGAAAAGTGACAGAGGTTATTGAAAACAAAAAAATTTCGATTGACAAATTAGTCGGTGTTCTTGACACAGCAATTATAGGACTTGAACGGCGGAACTTTGTAACTGAACAAGAAATTATGTCTGTTTAATAGAATTAAAGAGAAAGTATTATCACATGAAACGAAGCAAAACTTAAACAACTTACATTGAAAGAAATGTTTAATAAAGTAAACAAATAAATATTAAGCTTTTTCTTTTTGCAAATTTTGATACCTTTTAGATCATAATTGTTCTTTATTTCATAAATTACGGTTTCATATTTTTAATTTTAGAATTTCTGCATGCCATCTTACGAGATTTAAACTGATGATCTATAATCCGGAAAAATCGATAATCCGGAATCGCCGAAGTCCCGACGAGTCCGGATTAACGACTTTTGACTGTACAATCATATTTCTCTATTTCTTCAAAGGCCATGCAGAAATCTTGCTTGTATTTTTTCATTTTATATCTAAAGGCTCTTGGTCCTTTATTTCCATTCACTTTGCCCTCGCCTTTTCAATATTATCCAAAAATATTTCTTAAAATCTAATTCATCACTGGAAGAGGATGATAGAGACTCAATAGCAATGTCTGCAGTTTGACTGTCCTGATTCGAATTCTCCAATTGTTCTGAGAATAATTTTATTCTTAATGAAAGTTCATAGATGGCTTCTTTTCTGTTTTAATTTGTTTGTCATCTAAGAAAATTTAGCGTTTCGGATCTACATATATTGAACCCAGCAAGATCATTGTCTAGCAAACTAGTTTCTCTTTTCTTCATTGACGAAATGATTCCTTTTGCAATAAGCCCTCCATTTCAGAAAGAACAAGCATCACATTCTTCTATTCTTGTCTCCTGTCAATTCTTTAGACTGAAGTTTTTTGTGGCTATATATGGTGTAGAAAGAAGAGCTTCCAATTCTGCAAGATCATTCTACAATTTTTCTGTTAGTGAAATATTAGTTATCTACATCTTCTAAAAGAGTTTTTAATTCTAATAACCTCTTTATCAACAAATATGTAGCTCCTTATCGCATTGCTTGATCAGTAAGTCTCCTTTTCCTGCTCGCTTCCTAAGAATAGCATCAATTTTGGGAGTTCTTTCTGCTATTGCTGCTTACCTAAATTTACCAGTGAGGTTTGTAACTATGAAGCAACTAAATGAATCAGTTTAATTAATAATGGCAAATATCGCATCCATCCTCTTCCCTTATATTTATTTATTAATATGTCAATAAAATAGAAAGTTCAAGAAAATAACAATTCAAGAATGTGGAAAGAAAATAACTATTTATTAATGTATATAGTCCATAAATAAAAATCATAACTCAGCTTATAATTAATTTTTTTTTTTCATTTTAATTTCATTTCAAATTCAAATTTTCCAACAAAAACTGGAGTCGGAGTCGACCTGTTTTTAGTGACTCCAGCTTCGACTCCTTTCACCCCAAAAGCTGACCAACTCCGATTCAAACTCCATGACTCTGAGTCCACAGCCCTGTCTGTAGGTGCAAAATCAGCAGTACATTTTGGTAGAAGTTTTGGTTTTGAGACACATATTAAGCAAAAAGACGACTACGGATACAGATATAGGGTAATAAATTATTGTGTTTCTTCAATATGAAGGTGTTTTATTGAGTGCCAAAGTAAAATTAAGAATTTATTAGGAAAATATCTTCTGTGAATGTCCTTTGTCTTCCTTTATTGTGAATAATGTCTCCTGTGCTTGCATGAAGCATATGTTAAAGTGAAATGCTATTATTAGAACACAATTCTTTCCCTCTTTACACAAAATATCCTCACAGCACAAGAAAAAAAAAAGTGTTGGTGGGCCAAAGATCGGGATATTGGACATGTGGATTTTGGACTTTGTACTGTCACAAATTAGAATTTTTAATCAAATTTGTACTATCACAAAATCAGAATTTAAAATAAATTTTCACTTACCAATATGAGTCCAGATATCAAGGACGATGTTCCTGTCAGAGCAACATAAAATTTAGGAGTCAGAGTGTTCAAGAACATAGAAGCTGGAAAAAGATATAACATGCATTAAAGAAGCTAGAAATGAAGAAAAGAAATAAAATTAAATTTTCAAAGCCTGTAGCAAATGATATATACAACTTTCAAGCACATTTTTAGTCACATAAATAGTTTATAAAGAAACATATTTTTAAAACAGAAAAAAATGATTTTTTTATGGTTGTTCTTTGCTAAATACTTCATTAATTAAAGATGTACATTTTGCACACACACACACACACACAAAAAAAAAAAAAAAAAAAAGTGGGGGGGGGGACATAGACCAATTGCCAAAATTTAGCTTGTGTTTTCCATGTCTCAAAAGTGCGACTTAGGATATATATTAGATTTATACATAGCATTGTTCTAACATGGGTATTTTGACACAAAATCGAGCTCTTTCTGTAAAAACATACCCAAGAATAATTCACTTGGCAAATTTCTTAATTTATACCAACCTATTTTCCTTTCCTTTTTTTTCACTGTACATGAGTAGAAAAAAGGTCATCATTCATACTTTCAAATATTTTAACAAAGTGCATAAACCACATTTGGCGTAATTATTGGTTATAACAAATATGCCAAATTTCCAAACGTGCTAATATGTAAATTCTCGTACATGTTAGGAAATTTTGAATGAAAAACTTTAATTTTTTGCAGGTATGCTTAGAAATACATCTACTTTAAGATGATGGTAAAAATTTTATATAATAATGGTAAAAATATATAATACAAAATTTTTTTGAAAAATTTATAAAAATTATTTTAAAACACAGATTTTTAAAAATAAATCATAAAAATAAAAGAATTGTATTTGGAATGAACTTTAATTTTGAAATGTGAAAGGAAGAATCAAATAAGTTTAATGAAAAAAAGAGATATTTATAAATATCTACCAAATTCAATTGACATGGAGGAACTATAATTTTGAGATATAATTTCTTAAAAACTACTCGTGCAGTTTTTACAAAACTTGGCACTCTGGCATAATTTGAGATAGTAGAATCGAAATATGGAAAAAAAAAATGGTATGGTAATTCAGTAAAAGTCCAATTTTGTGTCAAAATACTCATATTAGAACAATGCTATATATAAATCTAATATATATCCTAAGTCGCACTTTCGAGACATGGAAAACACAAGTTAAATTTCAGCAATTGGTCCAGTATAATGGCAGATACAGAACTGTCCCATTTTTTTTTAAGCAAGATGTACAATTAATTCCTGCTCAGCAACAGAATTTTTTTCAGCAATATTTAAAATTAAGAATTTTTATACAAAAATACTTGCTAATCAGTCTGCAGCAAAATATTTAATTTGATCATTTATGCTTACACACTGTTTTTAGAAACAAAATATGACTAGGCTCTAGTGTAAAATTGGGTACCTCTTCAATTAGTGACAAATTTTGTTCAATTTGGTGATGAAACCCCATTTCTGATTACCACAATAGTTTTAACTTTGTTTTAGCTTCTCGATTTTTTTTAGTGTAAATAAATCAATATGTACATAGGCAAAGTTCAGGCAGTGCGCAATGCCTAGTTTGTGCAATTCTCCGATTTTTTTGAAGTGAAAATAGATCAATGTGTACATGGACACCGAGTTTGTGCAATTCTTCGAGTTCTTATTTTGGTTTTGCATAGTGGCCATTTTGAAATTGTGCTTTCCTGGCACCAATCTTAGGGTAAAAAAAAAAAAAAAAAAAAAAAGAAATTGCCAAAAAAAAAAAAAAAAAAAGGGGGGGTGGGACACCCAATTGTAAACTTTTACAAAAGCAATTTTTTTCTTAACTTGCTTAGAGATAAAATGATTACGAACAGATTACGAATAATGAATCAAATGTTAGATTAAGCTAACATTTGATTTTCAATTAAGATTTTGGTACTTTTCTGTTAACAAGACCGGATTAAAAAATGTATGTATGTAAAGCCTGTATATATGTAAATACATTTCTGAATCCAATCCTGATAACAGAAAAGTACCCAGATTTTTAATAATGTAAGATGCATTTTAAATAGCAGATTTCTTTCTCATTAATCCCTAATAAATTTGAATAATAAATTACAGCAAAAATTTATCACTGAAAAAATATTAATTATCATAAAATAAAGGATGTGAAGTAAATTTATTTTATCTAGGAAGCAAAGAAACTTTAAAAACTTATACATACATTTGAGCTAAGTTTTAAAGGAAATAAAGCCCGTTAAATGTTTATATTAAAATACTGATAACATATGAATTACCAAAGTATATGCCAACATACACACACACATATATATATATCAAATTAAATTGATACTTATATAAATTAGAATACCGCACAAATAAAGAAAACTTGATTCCAAATTACTTACAG
Source organism: Stegodyphus dumicola (assembly GCF_044657685.1). Lineage (NCBI taxonomy): Eukaryota > Metazoa > Arthropoda > Arachnida > Araneae > Eresidae > Stegodyphus > Stegodyphus dumicola. The sequence goes on along the minus strand of NC_140773.1, from coordinate 219,662,078 downwards.
ATTTCAAATCAGTAAGAACAATAATAACAGCAAAATTATGAAATGTGCACAGCTGAGAGTTCAAATTATATACTTATTTTCTCTTTTGTAATTAATTAGGTAATCAACTTTTTTTCTCCCCTTTGACTCCATATTTTTAAACATGCAAAAGTGTATATTATTGGACACATTTAAATACCTGCACAATATGAAACCATACTCTGAATGATATGTCAAGGTAAAAGGTTAGTATGCAATTTTCTATAGTGACCATGCATAACAGAATCTAAAACGATATGAAGTGCTTTTTCATTAAATAACACTAAAAATTTGATCAGTTTATTATTTATATCAGAAACGTTTCACTTTGTAAAAAAATCCAAAGCACAAATCATAAAAAAAAAAGCCAAGAACTCAGTTTTTTAAACTTTATTAGCATTACTTTAACTGTGCGAAAAATATAATTTAGAAGACCGAATGGAGTTTCATAGAATTTGCGCAGGGAGGTAGTTTCAGTCGGGTACCCAGTATACCTTTTATTAAGAATATGAGTATTGATATGAAAGGTGTGTTGCTCTGATTGTTCACATAAATTATTTATTTAAAGAGATATGAGAAAAACATTGTTATACTATGTTTACAAGCAGTATAATTATTTATTTGGGTATGGAAACACACGTACCCATGTTTAAATTCTCGTTAATTTTCAGCGGACCGCGTAAAACGTAAATAAGGAAAACTACGAGCATAAGCCAGAGTAACCACAAATATGTCCACGACCAAGTTATCCAACGTTTCGCTATGGATAGCAAATAACTAAAAGACCGCGCCATAATGCAACTCCATGTTGATTAGGAAACATCGGGAACAGCGTTGCCATATGTGACAGTTTGATGGAAGAAATTTACACAGTTGACGTTGAGGTAGCAATGCAAAACGGGAACTACTCCTGTGTCTCTTCTTCTTGGAAGCAGAAAATCCAAATTTAACGGCAGTGGCACTGCTGATAAATCATTCAAAATAGCAGAAAATTTATAGGAGACGTGTTTTATTTGCTTTTTGCGTTTATAAATGTTACTGTTTGTATTAGATGTAATGATAATTATTTATTTCTTGTAATCTCAACCGTTCAACTTGCAGAATGTAATAATATCTTCATGTAAAAAGGACTTATATCCATTTTTAAGAATATATTACTGACATAAATTATTATGGATTTATCAACTGTAAGTTAAATTCCGTATATAATCGGAAATGGTATTCTTGATTTATGCACTCTATTTATGAAAAAAATAAAAATAATACTCTGATGTTTCCTTAAAAAAAAAAAAAGAAAAACGTGCAAGAATGTTTGCAAAATTTTTACAGATTGTTCATCAACATTTCTTTTTATTGTTTACAAATAAATTTGTCCACTCACCGCGTGATGAAATTTGACCGTCTATTTAGAAGGGGAGTTCGTTTCACTCCGGGAAATCATGAAGAGAACCCATCCAAGATTACGAATGAGTGAATCCCAATTACATTCTTATGAGTGTCCAGATTCCGCTATGAAATTGCGCAGAAATCCATCTTCAGTACATCTAAATTTGTGAGATAAATTGCAGTTTTAGCCGAATCGCACCGAAACCCTAAATAAGAGGACTCTGGCTCTTGTTTTATGTGAGTCATAATTTTAGCAGAAAAATTTTTTATTTCGAAAATTTCATTTTAATTGTACATAATCCTTAAAAGTACATTTCAAATAATATATTTCTTCTCTTTTCTACTGCTGGTTATCTCAAAATATCAGTACAGCAAACTTATTTTGTTTAAGCAAAATCGTGTTTGCCCCTGAAGAAGAGGGACTTATGTCACACCCCTGAAATCATAATACCATGAGATCACCTCGAAATCGACAAAGTTTTATCATAAATCTTCTCCAAAATAAAGTTGCTATTTTCCACCTAATTTTAAGTTAAACAATGAGTTATTCATTTCCGGTTTTTATTTATCCACTTTCATTTCGCTGAATTATTCGTTTTAATTGTTTTAAATATTTTATTTATTTATTTCTGTTCCTCTCTGGCTCAGTCCTGTCCTTCCAAAGGCTTCCTCACTCTTAATTTTAGAAATTAAGGCTTGATTTCCTTCGGTCGATAACCCATAAAAAGGAAACATTGAAAATGTCCTGAACGAAGTGCTACTTTAGATAAATGGAAAACATTTAATTCTAAAATGTCGTAACATCAGTTTGGCGCCCCTTGGATTCTGCGCCCGGAGACAGATGCCCCCCTTATTCCCTTCTAGCTACGCCCCTGTTGATATTTTAATATTTTGGGCTTTGCAGGCATCATCTTTTCCGGCCTCAGCTAATCCCTGGATGGGGTTACACACGTACAAAACCTCAAGATGCTAGTAGGGAAAAAATAGCCAATATTTAGGAGCTCGGTTGTCATGCTTAGCTGTTTATCGCTCATTTGGCTAAAAGTACACAATCCTTTACAATCTTCGTGGTTTTTCCTGTGAAGATTTCTTGTGAATAACCAGTGTCATGGTATTTTCGAGTTTTAAGTGAATTCATAAATTCATGTTCTTTGTATACTAGGATTAAACCGGAATTAAAGGTGTTTGTTTGCAGCTGATGCGAAAAAAAAGAGTACTTTTGAAGAGCTGGAATGTTGCCGTGATTGGCTAAACTATTTGTTAAGTAAAAGCATAAATTCGTAATTTGTGCATGTATTGATTGAATACGGTACATTTTGTTTGAGTGTAATAATTTCCCTCTCTATGAATTTTCCCTGTGTCTTTGCGAGTGCATTTATTATTATTTTTTTTTTTTAACTTTACATTCTGCACTTTAGCGACTTCAAATTAAAAACATAATTGTTATGATTCTCCACTAAATACTCAGTATGTTTGTGCGCCTTGTTTGTCCTGTAAATATTAACTTAATTTTTTTAAAAAATATGTTACCTACGAGACTGTTTTCATGGATCTGTATGAAACAAAGTATATAATAATGTTACATTTAATCAGTTATGCGATGCAGTGATCATTATTTTCTGTTTCAAAATTTTACTGAGGTACAATATTAACACTTTGATTCACTTTTTAATTATTTGAGACTTATAGTTAGTTTAAAAACTTTTCTTTATAGTTAGAAAGATTTCCCTTCAGCAACCTATTGTTTCTCAAGGAAACTTAGGATCATCTATGAAAATAAAAAAGAGATTTACTAAGTGATACTTTTTTATTGTATTGTTTTCAGTAAATTCCTTTTTCTGGAATACTTAAATTTGATGTAAAGGAAGTGTCAAATAAATTATAATGTGATACATAATATATTCTGTTTGCAACATAATTTAAATAGGAAATGGTGCTGTTATAAACACAATATAACAAAATACAACCATTTTAGCTCTTTCAAGATTGCTATCTTTTGGAAATTTTGATAATTTTTATATATTTGCAAATTTATTAGTTTCCTGGCAAAATTTTTATGTAAGATGATGTGTAATTTTAGAACATATATTGCAATATGAAGCGTACATAAGTAGTAGAAAAATAGAAAGGAAACTTGAAATATGTTTTATGTATAAAATTATGTGAAGTGTTATAAATTAATTTGTAATTAAAAAAAATTTGAATTATGTTTTAGAATGCTGCTATGAAAATGAAGATTTAAGCTTCAGTAACACTTTTTTTTTTTTTTTTTTTTTTGTTAAAAGTTTATTAAATAATTTCAAAAAAGTGTAGTCCCAAAATGCAGCTGGCAATAAAATTGCTGAGTGTGATTATTATATGAGACTGTAGTTGAATCAGCTGTAGTTTGCCGTGGTAACAGACAAAAAAAAAAATATAGAAAACAATCTGAAGGCTTTCAGATTTTATATTATGCCCAAGAGGTCGTATGTTTAACGTTTGTGTGTTACCGTTATTTATTAAATATCATGTTCTTTGCACTTAAACCATAAAATTCAATTCAACAGCAATATCACAAAATATTCAAAAATGCATGTTTTTAGAATTTCTGATACACAGTCTCCTATGATGGAGATAAAAATGTTTTTTTTTTCCCCCGTACAGTATTGCCATTGCTTGCTTTGAAATCATTTAGTTTCTTAATAAATGCTGTATGAAATATGAACCAGATAATAAAACAAATTCCAAATGTGGGTTCCCAGATGCCCATATTCGCGTGGAAATGTACCTTATTAAAAATTTGATGTCTCTAGGTGTCGTTTTATCACAATGCGAGAAACATACATACATTTATGTAGATTCTTCTGGTAGCAACAATTTAAAAAGTGATTCGCCATTTATAGTGAATCAACGCAGAACGCTAAAATGAAAATTGCCCTTCTGGGCAAATTACCCCTTTAGGCTAAAAATATTGATTAATACTAAATTTTGAATAAAAGTAGTTTTTTATATTCATAAATGAAAACTTAATATTTAATAGGGAAATTAAAAGCTGTGCACATACATTTCCCTTGAAACTGTGATATCTGCACCGGGGAATTTTTTATGAAATTGCCCCAGGGAATAGAAATTTTTTATAATTTAAATCTGAAGGTACCTCTTGTTTAGAAAATTATCACAGTTCAACTCAAAATAGGTACATAATGTATTAATAAAAATAGGTACATAACCAGAGTCGTAGCTAGGGTTTTCAGCGCCCAGGGACATCTGAAGATTTCGAGCCCCATACTGCTTGCCAAGGATGGAAAACATTTAATTTTAAAATGTCCTAACATCAGTTTGGCGCCCCTTGGATTCTGCGCCCGGGGACAGATGCCCCCCTCTAGCTACGCCCCTGTACGTAATGTATTCCACTTTAGTAGAAGTCACCAAATTATCAGGATAGACCAAATTCTGGCAACTAATTTTTCATTTTTAACAAGCAGTGTCGCCATTTTTATATGTATTCATTCTGTTTTCCAAGTTCAAACAGATTTTTATAGACAAGTACTGATAGTTTTTATCTTAAACTGGATTTTAAGATATGTGCTTGTGGGATTTGCCTGTCACTGAAGAACCTGCAGTAAAATTTTTGCAGGAATACAATATTTTCTTACAAAATCACTAAAGAAAATGATTGCGTGGAGCATTGATATAATCGGACTAATTACTTTCTTAAGGTGACTGTCATAAAATTTCCACTAGCGTAAAGGAAATAAAATCTGTTAATAGGTTAATGCATTGATTTTCAGAATAAAGAACTAATTAAAGCTTAAATTACATATGTATGTAATAAATAATTTTTAGCAACTCTTAAATCATTATTTTGTATGTGTAAAAAATCACAAAACTATGTGAAGGTGGTAATATTAGTACATAAATACTCCTCTGAAGAATGTATGCAAGAGAGTGGGAAAAGGGTAAAAGAGAGTACCCTATATTATTGAATTAAAATATGTGTATTTCTTTGAATGTGGTAAGGGAAATGCAAGGTGCTATAGGAAATCATTTAATCACAAGATCTGTTCATTCAATGTGAATATTAATTTCCAGTCTAATTTGTCCAAAACAAATCCGCGGCCTTTCAGTTTGGAATAATATAGTTCCCCTTCCCAGTCTTTTTAGTTATGTGAGAGCATAATTTTATATTAAGTGTTTAAACTTGGAGGAAAGAGTTGAAGTAATCAATCTCTGAACCTGCATGGGGTTTTACTAAGAAAGCAAAAATGTTTCCCAAAATTGCCATGAGAAAGGTGTGATTTTAATATTTATGCTTCCACTGGCTAAAATGCTCCTATTATTTTATATCTGGATTTATGTATTTCTATTATATTCTCTTAATTACTTGGAGATATTTCAAGATGCATGTATATACACTTTCTTTAAGACATCACAAAAAATATTCATATAAGTTGTATATATATGGCCTTGCTGGTCGGAAGGTTAATAAAGCAATGAAAAAATTGAGAGGCAGAGCAATATCTTATTGCAAATGGAAATTACAGATTTTGATACTTCTTTATTAATTGGGTGCAAAATGATTAGAAACAGTGAATGTGGTAAATTATCAGATGTGATACTCTTCTTATATTAAGAAACTAATAAATCGTGTTTGGTCAGAAAAAATTTCTACCTTTATGAAATTGCATTTTATAATTGATTGAAGTGCTTATTTGAAGAAAGATAAAGAAATAATATAAGTAATAAATTCCGTAGCCTATCTTGGGATTAAAACATAGCTGCATTGATTGTGAGTTAACATAGTGGAGAAGAACTTTTCAGACGTGGCATAGATATAACACATTATTTTATTATATTATTTGTACAGCTAGTTCTGGGGACACATATTCATGTTTACACATTGTCATTATGGATGCGATAAGCACCCCACAAGTTTATATAACTGATCAGATTTCGAGACGATAGATGAAGTGGAAAAATGGGCAACACACATTAGCACAGCAAGAGGAAGGCAGGAAAATTAGTACACATTTCAGCAAAGGGGTATTTATAGAGTTGATTTCTTTGTTTAAATTTTGAATGGTAATTGGAAAAGAGCTGACCACATTGCAGAATTAATAAGATGACATAATGCGGATTGGTTCTCATGTGATGCACTGTAGATTCATAAATTATTCTACTGTTTACATCCTGAGTTGAATGTTAGTAGTTTTTAAGACAGGAACAGGATGTAGCTGATTAAAATGAGGAATTAAAAGGACTATTGCTAAATTTAAGTTAGTAGTTTTCTTTCATATTTTATATCTCACATATATATAATAAATATTAACATTTTGTAAGTAACACATTTTCTAGTTTAAAAAATTTTTCTTTTGCATAAAACCATGCAGATATTACATCGAGAAATTTAAATAGTGTAATAAAGATATCACAAAATAAATAATTTTGATTTTAATTGAGGTCTAAAAATTTTGTTAAGTATCAAAAACAGTAAACTTTCACTTTCGATAGGTTAAATGCAGATAAAAAGATGGTATTTTTAAAGTAAAGGGGAAGAAAAAGGTACTCGACTGAAAGGGTATTCAAAATTTAAGAACTGATGGTTCTCAAGTTGCTTTAATATTCAGAATTTTTGTAAATATTTTAAAATTTTGTATAATTACGAGATTTAGGTTTTCTTTTTATTATTTATTTATTTTCTTTTTAGGTTTTTTTTCTTTTCATGATCTGCTATGAAATTGGAATCTGTGCAGAATTGTTTCATCAAGCTTATTCAAATTTGTGGCAAAAATGGTTTTTTGAATATTGGGAGAACAGATAGTTCAACAGCTATTTGCTATGGGCCTTTAGGTTCATTATTGAAACGAAATGTATTTAGAGAATGGTATGATGCATTTACAGAATTCTTAAGTTTTAAATGATCTTATTTTTTTATTTTTTTAGTTTTAATTTCCATATTTTACTGCCATCTCATAAGATTTGAAAATTAAATAGTAGTATTTTTATTTTTAAAGTAATAATTACTTTTAAAATAAGATAAAATTCTAAAATTAGATTAAATTAGTCTAAAATTAGATAAAATTCAGGTTATAAATTATCATCTCGCAAGATGGAAAACAGTCATACTATTTCTATGATTCTACAAAAGACTTAAACCTTGTACTCCTGTGTCCATAAACATTTTGAAACTTCTGATCTTTTTAAACTTTTAAAAAATATTGTTAATTTCATTTATCTCTAATTGTGATAAAAGACATTGTTATTCTTTAGCCATGTATTAATCACCAGACTTTCTAATGGCTCCAAACTTTCCAACTTCTGGTGTATTATGATTTACATATTTTAAAAATTCTTTATGCATTAAAATTGAAGAGGCAGTCATTCAGACTATCTTTATTGGATATATTTTGTTTTTGAGGAAAATAAGTACTATTAACTGCCGTTATTAACTTAGGAAATCATCTTTAATCTTAATCTTACTGAAGTTTTTTGTGTGTTAATTTCTGTTTAATTTTGCTTTCATTGTTTTGGCTGAATGCACATTGGCAAGAATGGTTTAACTTACCATTTACAAATTCCATTTATCCTTGCTTCATTTTTTTTTTTTTTTTTTTAATCTTGAAAGTGAATCTGTCAACTTTCATCCTTCCCACCAATGACTGGGCAGATACAAGATTTTGCCCATTTGTAACATGAATATAAGTAAGCTTTTCTTAGCAAATCCTCCATGAAATTAACCTTATAGTTGGACAAATTTTCCTCTTCTACTTTGCTTTAATTAATTAATCTAACTCAACTTCCTCATCTATTGTTTTTGAATTTCTAATAATATGCAGTGTATCGAATTTTTGTATTATTGTTTTTAAAAGCCTTTTTCTGTTTGCTTTTTATGTTAACGATATCCTTTATTTTTCAGTGTCAAAAAAGGCATTCACTTACCAGTTATCAATTTGTCGGATCCTATCGTTAGTGTTTCACTTCAGAGTGAAGCTATCTGTTTCCATTCTTTGACATTCTAATTACACACAGCATATTTAATTTAGGCAATTCTGTTTATTGCAATTATTTATCAGTTTGCTTTTCTGATGCCAAATATTAAGTCACTTAAAACAGGCAAATCGACAACCTTGTATTCGACGTAGATTTTGTAAAATCCCAATCGATTTTGAGGGCAAAATGGGTCCCTCTTCATCAATTCGCCTGTTTTATTTTCCATGTCGGTATGTTTCCCTTGCGTCTTAAGTCACTTATTTAAACAAAAAAAATTATGTTTCTGCATTTTAAGTTTTTCATGTCCTTTATATTTGTTCTTTTCAATATTCTTGCTCAGAAACTTAATTATTTAAAACCTGTTGTTATTAACAGATGTTGTTCTTCAATTATCGATAAAGATTTTAAGCTTTTTTCTTTGCATTGTAAACAACAGTTTTTTCTCTTATATATATATATTTTTTTTTTCTTTTTTTTTTTTTTTTTGTAGAAATGCTTACTATTATTTTTTTATTTAAACAATCACTATATACAGTACAAAGTTTGTAATCCGCACATCCATTATCCGGAATGATCTATAATCCGGACCTCAAAGCCACAAACTTTTTTTTTTACGCATGCGTGTAATGCGTTTACACATGCACGTTTAATGTTACGCATGTGCATTTAGCACAAAAAATGAAGCAACTTGAACAACTTACATTGAAAGAAATGTTTAATAAAGTAAACAAATAAATATTAAGCTTTTTTTTTTTTTTTGCAAATTTTTATACCCTTTAGATCATAATTGCTCTTTATTTCATAAATTATGGTTTCATATTTTTAACTGTATAATTTCTGCATGCCGTATTACCAGATTTAAATTGATGATCTATAATCCGGAAAAACCCTTAATCCGGAATCGCCGAAGTCCCGACGAGTCCGGATTACGGACTTTGTATTATATTACATTGTGTGATTGTCATGTGATTTGGCAACTACCAAATGAAGCAACAATATGATTAAATTCTCCCAAAACAAAAGTATCATTTATACCAAAAGCCTTTGGAAAAGCATTAATGCAATGCTATTTTACTCTTACTGGCACTACAAAATGGTGTTGCAATAAAATATTGTGTTTCAAATGGAAAGGTTTAAAGAACAGATGTTAGTTTAGAGGTTTGCACATTCCGTTCCTGATCACAAGTGTGATATGAATACAAGTTAGTATCCCTTAAAAAGTCTCCTACAAAGGCTACTAAAATTTATAATATAATCATCATAAAATACCAAATTTTATGATGATGATAATAATAGCTGAAGATTTCTGAATGTTAGAAGTAAAAGGTGAAATTCTGTAACTGATGGAATATGTGAAGCCATGCTAAATGAAGATGATATAACTGAAATCTTGCAGCATGTTAACAATACCCTGATAATCAATTAACCGAATGGCAAAAGCTATAATAAGGTTTTAAATCAGGTAAAATTTTGCACTTTTGGTCTCAAATGGCTTTATAATTTCATTGAGTGGTAAGCCAAACACAGTCTTTCTTTGGACAGAATATATCTTTCTTGAAGAAATATGATAGCCACTTTTATCTTTTATCAAATCCCAAATCATGAAATCTTTTTTAGTGTAACTGGGAGGGGGAATATGATTAGATGAAAAATGTGGTTGCCTCAGGAAAGAAGTCAAATCAAACTGGTACTGTGTGGTGTCAAAGAAATATGCAAAAGCAAAAAATGTGTCAATTATGACTTGAACTGTGAAATTTTCTGTTGATGAAATATGTAAATAAATGCAAAAAATGGTGAATAAAGGTGATGTAACTACTGTAGTCTTCATTGCAATGAAAATGCCTCAATCATCAATCAATGCATGGCAAAATCTGTAGTGTGGTTTTAAATCCAGAAAATTGATACTGTTGGGTTAGGAAAGTGGCAAAGAGGTTGTTGAGTATAAAAGATTTATCTTCACTATTCAGTGGTAATTTTTTTATTCAGCAGTTATAAAGGTTGAATATTAAAACTTTTTAACTGTTCAAGAATTTTTTTTTTTTTTTGTTTGTTAAATGTTAGTTTTTTTTTTCCCTATGTTATAAAAATGCTTCAATATTTTACAAATAACTATTTAATATTTTTAATTTTATAATTTCTACATGTCATTTAACAAGATTTAAATTAATACCCTAAAATCTGGAATTGCTAAAGTCATATGATTCAGGATTTCAGATTTTGTACTATGTTGGAGGTAAATAATTTTTGGTTGCTTAATTATTCTTCTAATCCCCCACTTCTTTGAAAATATATTACATCATTTTCACTTTTTAAATTAGAGTTCTTATAAACCTCGAATTTTGGCCTATTGTATCAACTGCATTTAATAAAGTAAGTTGTGAATAATATAGTAATTAATAGAGACTGGTTCATTTGCATGCTGTTGTACTTGGGTTCAGTTTATGGATAAGTCATGGGCATTTATAAATGTAGTAACTTAGGGCCTATTACTTAAAACCTTATTATAGTGTCATCAGGAGGACAGGTACTTAAAAACTTTTGAGTCTGAAATCCTGTTATGAAATAAGTGGTATGAATAAAAGGAGTATGAGATGTTAGATTCCACTGCTTGATTACTGTCACTTAAAAATGTTTGGAGTCTAGGCAGGTAGTTCTTGTGTGCTATGCCTAAATTAAATAACCCCATCTAGAATATCATTGATGAATGATTTTTTTTTATTTTAGTCCTCTTTTTAAAATTTTTAAAAACTATTTCATTATTTCTGAGAAAGTAAGTACCATTTGGGTATTAAAAATATTAGCAATTTGTTTTCATTTGTATTTTATTACTGAAAAATCTACATACATTAAACTACTTTTTGACATATTCACCATGCAAGTTAAGGCATATGTTATATCTTGGCATTAATTGCAACATATCAGCTACATAGGATTTGGCCACCTGCAGTCTAAATCAGTTCTGGATGTTTACTTCGATCTCATCATCACTTGTTAAAGTGCTGCCCGGGAAGAAATTTCTTGAGATGACAGAGTAAGTGAAGTTGGATGGAGCTAGATCCAGACTATAAGAAGTGATGAAAGAATTGTTCCCAACAAAATGAATCAAGCAACTTCATTGTTGCACATGTGGTATTCGGTCACACTTTGTCATGCACAAACACAATACCAGAAGTCAAGTAGTCCATGCCTTTTGTTCTGTATTATGCATTGTAACTTCTGTGCTTCACAATAAGTTATACATAGGGTATTAAAACATTTTTGTAATGATTTTGCAAAGATTTATATATAAACAAACCTTAGAATTTTATTATCTAATATGTTCATTCTGATAGCCCTTTTGGTGAACTGTCATACTACATCTCGATTTCCAAGATAAAAGTCCTTTTCTTAAAACATCAAGGTTGATTTTATTCCACTTCTCCTTCACAATCTTCCAGGGTTCATCCAGCATTTTGGGATGCTGCTTATAAGCAGCTTGTTTTAAAAGTCCAAATGCACAGTAGTCTATAGGAGACACATCAGGAGACTTGGGTAGGATGCACGTAAAGGGAATACCTTCAATTTCGATTTTATTTCTTATTTTTTTTTTAAAATAGAGCACTAGATTTAGAGGTATGGCTCGAAGCCATATCCCGATGGAATGTAACATAGTGAAGATTGCTTGGATAAAGAGATGGAATTTCTTCTTTAAAAATAGCTGTTAAAACACATTTTTGATAGTGAACTGAATTAATTTTGACTTTTTTTTTTTACTTTCCTTATTTTAATTTTTCCGTTAAAAGAGAATCCGTTCATAACCATAAAATCGTAAAAAAAAAAAAAAAACTTTCCTTGTTTTCTCTGAATCAACATATTAAGTCTTTTTCTAACCAGTATGCTGCTATTCCAGTGACTGTCATTACGTTTCAGATATCTCATAACAAATCCATGTTTCATCAACTGTGGCAGTCCTTTTCAAAATATCATTTCCTTCTCTTACATAATGCTGCGGGAACTCCAAGTTGCTCCCATATCTTTTAATTTTTGAATGTCCCTTAGTGTTTACGGTACACATTGCAAACACAGTTTTCTGTACTGCTGATGTTCAATCACAATTTTGTGTAATAAAGATTGTGAAATGTTTCGAAAATGCAGTTAACAAATTAGAAATGGTGAATCTCTTATGGAAATGAACTTTTTTGTAAATACGGCGCACCAATACTTCGATGCTCAATGGCAGATGTCCATTTCACTATTGTGGACGTTTTCCTTTCTTATGTCAAACATCCTAACCGACTTTCGCACCGTATCTTCATTCATCATGTTTTGTATGTAAGCTTCACTTATCTGTTGATAAATTTCACAAGGTCAAATATTTCTTGCATTCAACAACTTGATAATAGCTCTTATTTTACAGCTGGTAAGCCAATCAGTTGTTTTAACATGACAGTAACAAAATAGATACACTAATTTGTTTTCAAATTGAACAACGTAACTGCGATGTGTGCACGACCTTTGAGCTGTCAGATGTATGGGAGATATGTGGAAACGATACTTACTTTCTGGATCAGCTTTGTATTAAGTATTACATTTTTATAACAAGGTTTAATGTTATCTGACTCCTTGCTTTTAGGTTATAAATTTTTGTTTTTTTGCTTATATAAGACAATTTTAAAAGCAAAGTTTCTGCTTAGTACTATTTTTAAAATTATTTTTATTTAATTTATATGATATTGAAGATATTAGGAAGAATTATGGGATTCACTTCAAATTATTTTCAATATGTACTTGAACTAGCAGGCTCTGTTGTGAATTCAAGAATTTTAATTTTTAACTTCTTTTTTTTTTTTTTTTTTTTTTTACAGTTTCTAAAAACATTTTTTTTTTTTTGACAAGCACTGATGTCAAGTCAGTTCATTTATACTTTTTGTTACTTCCTAGTCAAATGTTTACATTATCAAAATGTGTGCAAAGATGTAGATGATTATTAGAGATAGATTATTATCAGCTTCCTTTAATGTCTCCTTTTTGGCTTAAACTTCAAATTTTTAAAATAGTGCTATATGTTTTAAGTAATTTTATCCTTATCTAATTTCATCTCTCCACTTTGAAAATGTAACCTTAAATGTATTCTTATCACCATTTTTATCTCGTATTTAAATAAATATTCCTGTTACAGAAAAGTGTTGTAATTTTCTTAAACGCATTGATGTCTTAAGATAATAAACAGCTGAACTATAGTTTGAAGCATCTAAAATCTTCATAGGTTAAAAAAGTGTATTTGCCTCAAATGTTGCTGTATTGGAATTCTCTGCTAGAATATGTATAGATTATATTAATGATTGAATTCCAAGCCCTAACATAATTTTAATGTTATTTGATAAGAAGTGCATGAAAGTACGTACATTAACACTGTTATTAGCAATAAAATTTGGTCAGGGTTAAAAAAAAGTGTTTTGTAATAATGATTACTCTTATTATAAAGATATACAGGTAACCCTCGTATAACATGGTAGATAGGTTCCTAGAAAATGCCGTGTTGTATGAGACCCAGAGCCATTATAAAAAGGGGGGTTACGTTCCGGAAACTTGTTAAAAACTTGGGTAGGATGCACATAAAATTTTTTTTTAACTATACATAAACAACTTAATTTTTATTAAAAATATATATGTATGTACAACACGAAACAAAAAAATTACATATTTTAATCTAACACAACTTATCAGGTCTTCTTACTTACTTCTTACCAGGTCATTTTAAATTTCTCAATATAGAGCTAGACATTTTTGCAGCTCCCTTTTGAATTTTCGACTTATTTCAGGTGAAGGGTCTGCACTTAAGAAAAATAACTCAACATTTTCAGCTAAGCATAGGCCTTCTTTTAATTTTTTTAATGTTAAATTATTAACTTCACAATCTTCATCAGTGGTAGTGTCTTCAGACTCAATTTGATTTACAGCTTCTGAGAAAGAATGTTAGTTTTTCAGTTTGCGACGTAGTTAGTAGTGAATCATCGATGCAATCCAGGTTGCTTTGTAAATAAAATGATTATTTTTGTAGATTGTTGAAGTATTTAGCTTCATTTAGAATTAGATCAACCTTTCGCGATATGCTCTTCTTATGTAATATGTTTTAAAGGTATAAATAATACCTTGATCTAGTGGTTGGAGTAATGAAGTAGTATTAGGTGGTAGGAACAGTATTTTGACATTGAGATGGTTCAAATCTTGTGGGTGACATGGAGCATTATCTAATATTAATACATGCCTTAACCCTTATACCGGTGCCCTAAGGGTACTGGTATATAATATTAATACGTAATATATACCGGTTGTTTGTCAATTTTTTAACCTCCGAAAAAATGCTAATTTCTCTACACCAAAAGCTATAATCGTAAGTTTCTAGTGTTTCCTTGCGATTCTAAATGGCAGCACCACCCTATGAATGCTCAATATTTTGCAGTTGTGAAATTAATATACCTCGTTCCAAGGTATCATGTTTGAAGATTGATAAATTCTATTGGAGGGAAAGAAAAAATTCAAAATCTGTAAATATATGACATACACGTTTAACCTTTTATATTTTATTCATTTCAATCAAAACTGATAATTAAAAGAAGATTATGTATGCATTTTTAATATCTGTATATACACCCCTACTGAGGGTACCTTGCCAATAGATGGCAGCACCAGGCTTCTCCTTCTCTACTCTGTGAGATGACAGCATTTCTTTACATTATAATAGTTTATGATGTAATAATTTGCTTATGATTAACTTACAAGTTGTTTAAAATTCAGTATTATGTTCATGAAGGGATGGGAAGTTTACTGACTCTGCACTAGGTCTTTGAATACAAGTATATTTGTTTCTTTTTATTCTTTTTTTTTTTTTTACCCCGCTTGGTTTCATTCGTCTCTATTTAGCTAAAATTTTAACTTCAGCAGTTCACCCTTTCCCAAGAGAAAGACTCATCTAATTCAAAATTGCTGTCTGGGTTCAAAATTTTACACAATTGTAGGGGTTAAATGGGGCATGTTAGTCCCCAAAAGACACCTGTTGCTTCGTGTTTTCCAAAATCCTAGAATCCAAGGAAAATGAAAGGAGGTGATTGACAACTGATTTGTCATTCGGGAGTCACGCCTTCTTCCCTTTGTGTGGTGTGATAAGATCACACAAAGAGAAAGCTTACTTAAAAATACGGGAAATGGAAGTGCACTTAAGATCCATCTCTTAGTGCAATCACAAAAACTGGTGATTTGAAAGCATGCTTTTATTCTTATCATCTTTGTTAATTTCAGATGAAAGACTAGGGAATGCAAGAGAAATTTAGGGTTAGGTTGTTTTTGAAATAAATTTCACAGTTCATGAAATGAGGGAAAATATTTCTAAGGCTTGTTTTAGATGCAAACTAGAATTTATCCAAAAGTTGAAAAAGACTCCCTAGGAGGCTAAAGGGGTTGAAAAGCGATATAAGAGCTTTGAGGTGTATAAAATAATAAAGTTGTTTAACGGCTTTTCTTCCTGAACAAAAAGGTATACAGTCAAAAGTCGTTAATTCGGACACCCATAATCCGGAATGATCTATAATCCCTGTAGTATTATAACTATTATAAGCTAAAAACTTTCTGCACATGCGCCGCGTTGGCACATGTGCACAGGCATTTTACGCGTGCACGTTAGACCTTGACTACTGCGCATATGCGTGTGCGCAAGTGCAGAATACGTTTTTGCCTGCGCGTTTGATGTATAACGGACGGTGTAAGCTAAAATTATCTAATTATCTATTTCAGTTAATGTTAATGATTGCGTTGTTCCTTAATTTTCGAATTGGATCCCACTTATTATTTTTTGCAGACTGTAAGAGCAATTTTATAAAAGTAAACTTGAAATTTCGATTATGTCAAATAGAATTTCCGATGCTGGAACTTCCAAAGGATCTACAAAACGAAAGTATGTTTCGATGTCCAACAAACAAAAAGTGGAATTGCTGCAAAAAATGGATATAGACATGAAGAATGTGACAGAGAGGTTAGTGAAAACGAAAAAATTTCGATTGACAAGTTAATCGGTATTCTCGGCACAGCAATTAACGGAACTTGAACAGCGGAACTTTAACTGAACAAGAAATTATGTCTTTTTATAGAATTAAAGAGAAAGTATTATCCCATAAAATGAAGCAACTTAAACAACTTACATTGAGAGAAATGTTAAATAAAGTAAACAAATAAATATTAAGCTTTTTTTTTTTTTTTTTTTTTTTTGTAAATTTTGATACCCTTTAGATCATAATTGTTCTTTATTTCATAAATTACGGTTTCATATTTTTAATTTTAGAATTTCTGCATGCCATCTTTCGAGATTTAAACTGATGATCTATAATCCGGAATCGCCGAGGTCCCGACAAGTCCGGATTAACGACTTTTGACTGTATTACAATCCATATTTACCAAAAAAAAAAAAAGTGGCCCTTACGGTCCTCGATAATCTAAAGTGTGTGTGGGGGGGGAGGGGGGATTCTTGGTATCATAGCACGAACCATGGTTTTTTTACATATTATCTAAAGCATAAAATATGACTTCAAAAATGCAGCATACTTTCTCATCTGAGTCGTAGTGTTTCAATTTAAAATTTTTTTATTTTTCGGCTGTTATATTTCCTTGTAATATCATACTAGTTCAATTACAGCATGATACGATTCACGCATGCAGTGTCATATTTGCTAATTTTTTTATAAAATAATAATATTGAATTTAAATTATGTTCAAAAGCTCTTTATCCATATTTTGCATAAGTATGTTCAGCTGGCTTGCATCATCAAAGTGCATAAAAACATAATTTTTTTTTTAAATTTTAAATTTCTAGTGAAATTTTAAAATTTTTTGTCTTTAGACTCACATAACTATATTCAAGCACCCATCTCTACAAATGCACATTAAAAGTAGGCAAAATTAATTTTAAAAACAAAAATTAACAATTGGCAGCTACCTGGAAAAAAAATGTCTTAGAGAGGTGCCGGTATAAAATATATACCGGCTCTCAAAATTTAGGATTTCACTCTAGATTTTTTTTTTTTTTTGTATCAATTTTGTGTCCTTAGTTATTAGACCTCAATTAGGGTCCATAAGTTATAGTTCATGCAAAATTTTACCACAATTTAAAGTGTTTTATAGACCGCCCCTCAAAGGGTTAAAGCTCAAATTTGTCTGCCTTAAATACCGTTTAACATCTGGTACCAAAACAATTTAAAAACCAATCTTTAAATATACTTCCAGCTACCCAAGCTCTTGGATTTGCTTTCCAATAAGCAAGGTGTTTTTATTTACACCTTTATGTGCACGAGGATTTATAAACTAAACTAATAAAAGCTTAATTAGTAGCTAAGATATAGCAAAAACTCTCTTAATGGGCCTTGGAGACACTTTCTGTCTCTATGTTGGTAGTAGTTGGTGATTTTTGCCAACCTGGCAATATTTTGAAAGTTTCTCAGAAAACATAGTTTTAAAACCCTGGAAGCAATTCTTCCAAAGCTTTTAGATGTGCTGGACAACCCTGTGTGTTAACTTATATATATATATATATATATATATATTTGTAATGAAGCTGAGGGTAGGTTTAGTGCCAGTGCATCCAGTATGGTCGCATCAAGTGGCAAAATTTTTAGAATTTATGAGAGGCACTAAGAAGCAAAATTTAGGGACAACAAAATTTAGGACCTGTAGAGATTGCATCAAGTGCATATCTAGTACTGGCCCTGCCAGAAAGCCAATTCAAAGAGAATTAGGTTAGTGAATTGGTTCAGAATTTTGTCATAATATTGAGTTCTTGCTCAGATTATTGTTTTACAGTTTACTGCATGAGTAATATCAGTAGTCTCTGATATTCCATATGTGTTAAGGAGAAATTGTGTCATTCCCGATGTTCTCCTTGAGCTGTTTATAGCTGTTTAGTTTGCTGTGAAGCAATTTTTCTAAAGTGACCTTCCTGCTTATTTGATATAGTCACTGAAGAGATCCCTGTAAATGTGTAGCTAGTAACAATATTCTTTCTGAATTAGCTCAACATTTCTAAATGTCTGATTGTTAATCTCATAAAATTAGCTAACTCTAATTATTTTTTAAAGTCTTCTCTCACACATTAGATCATTTCACTACAGGGTAATTTTTACAAGTTCTTTAGTTTAGGAAAATCTTTTTATTTGGTTAGACTGTGTATTGGAAAAAAAAAAAAAAAAAATTATGTGAAAGTAAAGAAATGTGTATATTTTTTCAGGTTGTTTTCAGTTTTAAATAATAGCGATGCTACTGTATTTCCTGTGGAAAGGCAGTCAAGAGAAGGAAGACTTCTTTTAGAAAAAATACCACGTGAAGCTGCTGACTATCTATTATCAGGTTGTTACTTTTGTTACATGTGTATAATATTATTTAAGTATGCTGCATATTTTTCATGTGTTCGTGTTCCTCTTTGGGTACTTTTCCATTAAAGCTGTATCACTTAGTGTTTTATTTATTTATTTATTTATTTTGTGTGTTTTAGAATAGTTCTTTGGTGCCAGGTGTCATGAGTTTGGTTTGACATATTTCCTGGTGATAACTGTCTTTAATAAAAACCATTGCTTGTGCAATCACATTTTCGTCTAATGAGGCTTTTTTTTCCCCAGTGGATTCCACAACTGTTTGTCTAGAGATGAAGTGGCTATTCCGTTTTTTCGAGAAAGAGATCCTCTTCACAGAAAATGTTATATTCAAATAATCACCTTACCAAATTAAAATGTGACTTAAAGCTGAAATAGTTATGGAACCTTTGCGGATGTTAGAAGCAAATTTTTAACATCCCTATGTAAAACCTTGAAGTCAATCCAACTCGTAAACAACATGGAAAAATTTTTGCTTCAGTATAGAAGTGGACTTACAATTAATATTGGAATTTTGCATATTAAATTTCATATGTACATTTCTAAACCATGCATTGGAAGAAAGAAGTAAATGTTTGGTTATGGATATTTTGATGAATTTTTAATAGATCTAGACATATAGTTTAGAACAATTTCTTCAGTTTCAAGCATTTTCAATGCAATGCAGTTGAATCCCCTATACAACAAATTTCAAGTGACTGAAAATTTGTTTTGAGATATCTGGTGGTTTAATATGTATGATCATCAGCTCAAACATATTAAACCAGGTTTAATCAAACATATTAAACCATGCATTAAGAGAAATGGTTTATATCACAAAAGCATGTAAAAGTTTGACATTGAGTAAACAAGACTTGATTAACTGTGACTCATCTACCAAAAGAAGTTAGTCATAAATTTAATTGAAAAAAATGATATTAAGATTTAATTACAATTATTATTATGAACAGTTATTAAATTTACTGGCGATACTTTTTCAGTTCTTATTTTTGCACAAAATGTTACTTAGCTTAAATGTTATAGATCTGATTTTTCCTTTACATTACACATTTATAAATATGAATAATTATTTTATCCTTAAAAATATAAAAGCACTAACAATGAATAACAAAAATTGATCAATTTACTTATAACTTTTGAGTACAAAAATAATTTGTAATTTTCTGCAGCCATGATGCAAATTTCAGAAGAATTTTATCATATTTTTGCACAAACAATTCCATCAATCTCAGTTCTATATTTTGTATGAATAAAAATGTATTAAGAAGCCTGCATTTGTGTGGTGGGATGTTTCAACACCCTAATGCAATGATTTGTATTTTTATTCATGTGATGGCACCGTATTCATGATAAAATATGCATATTTTCTAGAAATATGATAGTTAATAAAATTAAAAACTTATTTCATTGTTCTAGCAATTTATTAGCTTGTAAGAGACTTTCTCAGCTTTTCATTTCCCCATGAGCATTTGTTAGAGACGCAATTATCAAGTCAATTTTTCACCTACACCAAGTGTAGTTTTCGACAAGCTGTATTCTCAGTAGATAACTATTAGGCTGCTTTTATTTCATATTTTTTTAATAAAGTTCATCTTATCGTCAATGCAGAAAACTTTATGTTTACAGCTTGCCACATGGAGGAATTTTTGACACATAAACAGAGCATCTAGAGTTGGTCAGGGAATACAGTACAAAGTCCGTAATTCGGACGTCCATTATCCGGAATGATCTATAATCCGGACCTCAAAGCCACAAACTTACGCATGTGCATTTGATGCACGCTTCTGATAATGAAGAAAGTAACAGAGAACTCTATTAAAAACGAAAAAATTTCGATTCACAAGTTAGTCGGTATTCTCGACACAGCAATTACAGGATTTGAACAGTAGAACTTTGTAACTAAACAAGAAATGATGCCTATTTATAGAATTAAAGAGAAAGGATTAGCACAAAAAAATGAAGCAATTTAAACAACTTACATTGAAAGAAATGTTTACTAAAGTAAATAAATAAATATTAAGCTTTTTTTTGAGGGGGGGAATTTTGATACCCTTTAGATCATAATTGTTCTTTATTTCATAAATTACAGTTTCATATTTTGAATTGTATAATTTCTGCATGCCATCTTACCAGATTTAAATTGATGATCTATAATCCCAAAAAACCCCTAATCCGGAATCGCCGAAGTCCCGACGAGTCCGAATTGCGGATTTTGTACTGTATATGAGAATTTGATTTTTTTGGAAAAGACGAAAAGGGAGGTGATTTCATCAACAGTGTTTCTTATCTGGTATCCAATGAAAACACAGTCATTTTCCTCAAGATATATATGGTTGCAAAGCAAAAATTTAATTACCTTTATAAAAAATATCCTGTCTTATCCAGAATATTCTTAAAGAATGCAAAACTCCCATTCAGAGTATAGAACTTGGAGAGCATTTATGCTGAAACGAAACAAACTGTTAGGTATCAAAATTCCATTCCTTTAAATCGCATCAACTGTATAGCTTCCAAGCTAATATGATTCACTATTTCCTCTTTTTCTGTTTTGGAAAAATTGACTGTTAGTTCACTACAGTCATAGCATCAGCCTTGAATAGATCTCCGACAGTCAGTCAAAGAATTTGAATGGTATAAGAGGAATTCATATTCTTTGACTCAATGGTTATGTACTTTATATGGTATCCTAAGATGTATTTATTATGATAACATCTGTCTTGCAGAGCCTTTGTTTAGAATGCAGAGAAAAGTGAGGGTGAAAGTAAAATGAAATAAGGTGTTTCCTTTATGAATTTAATTTGTGGATTTTAATTATTTTAAACGTGCATGCTTTTAATGACTGGTAATATTTTTCTTTAAAACTTGCAGAAATTCTGCAAAAAATATGAAAAATACAAAAAAAGGGTGAGTTTTGGTTGAAAGGAAGGTGTTCAAATTGCACTGGCTGTGTGTCATTAAGGATTAGCTCATTTTCATCTTTTCCCATAGCTGCCATAAGCATACTTTTAAATACTGGTGGTATGTCATAAGAAATTTAAATTTTCTCGTCATTCTTATAAGTGAAATGAATCCAGCTTTTAGCACTATTTTTAGTTTGCCTTCATGAAAGCAGTCTTATGCTATATGAAAGAATTATTAATACAGTAATTCCAAGTTAAAGTTATGGATAGGGAAGTGATAGGAAAAGTTAGTCCTGAGACAAAAGATTATTGCGAAGCATGTGCAAGTAATCTCTGAAGCTGTTTCATGACAATATGCTCATCAGCTGCTAGTATCACAACCTTATGGTCTTAATTATTTGTCCAGGATAATATATTTTCAAAAGGAATAAAAATAATGATAAAAGGTAGATCTCTGCATGTTCTCATTTGCGTAAGTAGGCAACATTATACCTGTCTTACTAAAGTGAAATTTTTTATAATTTCAAAACGATTAATTATAAAACTAAAAAATAATTTATTGTGCTGTTTTTGAGATAAAATGTTTTTAACTAATTATTTATTTTGACAGCTATCAGTTAAAAATTGTTTTTTTATTTGTTATGGTATGATCACTTCTCCTTTTATATGGTTTTCATAAATCTATCAGATCATATTAATCATTTCTGTACTCATTGCTGTTCAAATTACATAATTAATCTTTACAAATTAATATTAAAAGTACAATAAACCCTGTTTTGAATATAACCTCTTTAAGATAACCCCTGAAAGTGTCTAGTATCTCCAAGAACGTAAATAAACAGCATTACTGAATTTCACCTCTCTACTTTGACCACCATCCATGCATGATTGTCTTAGAAAAGAATTATAATTTTTCTTCATATTTAGTTCCCATCAGTAAAAACCACAGTATACCACTGGACCAAGTGGTTAAGACATCTAAACTTAGGTAATGTGTCATTGAAATTGTATTGTTAAGATTGCTGAACACTGGTAGTTTGAACTGGGTTTGAAGCCCAGAAGACAGGTTGCTTGAATGATTATTTATTTATTTTTTGTTGTTGTTTTCTCCCTTGTGTGACATAAATACAAGCCAGTTTTCCTTAGAAAGTATTCTATGAAGGCATCCCTTCCCTTAGGTAGATAGCCCTCATGTATTTTGCTTTGTTATTTGAACAAACACTGGTCTTTTAACTCCTTGTTTAATGACTTTTATTCTTAATTTTACAGCTTTATTTCTCTTATTTGACGAGTCCATTGATTAAAAAAAAATTATTCTATAACATGTTGACTAACTTACTGTTCAAACTAAAAAGAATTTTGTTACCAATACAGTTAAGCTCTTGGTGTTTTCTGCTTATCTGCTTTCCCTGTTTTAACATTCAGAAAACTGTGTTTTTAGTGTATTTTCAAGTGTTCGCATTATAATATCCAGCTCGTATGCATGTGCATGGCACGTACGTGTTTGAAAACATGTGAATTTATATTTAACTGTCAGTTCACTTCAGTCTGTTTTGCTATATTATTTTCAATATTTGCTCATATGTATGTGTATGGCACGTACAGGTATGAGAACATGTGAATTTATATTTAACTGTTAGTTCACTACAGTCTGTTTTGCTCTATTATTTTCAGTATACGCTGGTTGTAAAAATGTAAATATTTATCATAGTTTTTATTTTTTTGCATAAAATTCTTGTTTTTTAAAAAAATTCATGTAATTTATTATTATTAATGTAAATTATTATTATTTAATGTAATTTATTATTTTTTGTTGAGATGACTTTTCATAAGGGTACAGATATCCAGAATGTACCAAGCTCTGATTTTGACATTATTGCAGTCACCATATTTATGTTAATTGTTCAATCTATATATATGTGTGGTATTTTTATTTTAAATTTTACTGACTTTTAGTCATAAACCTTAAATAGCTTAATTAACTTACCTATCAGAGAAAATGTAAAACATATTAATTTAATTAAATGTTAAAGATGTTGGCAGTTGTCTACAAAGAAGTTGGTAAAAGACTAAGAAATACCACCCCAATAAATTTTAAAAGGGAATGAAATGGTGAAAGGAAAGTTATTGAAAAATGCTAATACAAGTGCTGAAAAGAAAAATTATTATATATAGAAATAAACACTATGCTTTCATGTAAGGGGTTTCCATCACAAGAATTGCATGTCAGTAATAAAATTCTTCAAGAAAAAGCTGCAGTTATTTACAATAATTTCAATTCAAGAAATTAAGTGCAAATGGCAGAAACATTCCCTTGCCTAGGGAGAGGATCCAAAACAATATTATTTTTAAGAATTTGTGTACTAAAGATTTGTGTTGGTATCATAGGATACTATGATAATTTGGTATTAGTTAATGACCTTATCAATAAAAGAACATAATTTCGAGAGCATTTTATAACATCGTTGTGATAATTCTTTACTATTTACTATTCTCAGACATTCAGATGTTTTGACATACATAGACAAAAAAAAGGCAGTGTCAGTTTTGAATCATAGCTGTAGGAGATACCTTTAAAATAGATAATTCATTATGACTAAAATGTTTAAAAAATGCTGGCATACCTGCATTTGAAGTTGAATGGTATGAAAATTAGGAGTCGTGGATAATAAGTGCTATTTTTAACAACTAAAAATTTAAATTTGATTTAAATCTTAAAAATGGTAAGGAAAGTTAATTTTAAATAGCAACTGTTCGATTCGAAAATATTATTAAATATCATTGATGTAATTGTTTTTACCTGATAATGCAACAAATAAATTTAAGTAAATATTTTATGATGAGCACAGTGTTTGCATTTAATAATTCAGCATTCTGCTTTGATTGCTTATTCATTCAGCAGTTTCGTTTAACCTTTTTGTAATTTTATTAATAATATTATGGTATTCATAAATTGACATATCACACTTCTGTAGATATTATGATATCTTTATTAATTTTTTTATTTTGTTCTCCTAGATGTTGTGGGTATATACATTGATACTCTTCCTGTTGTGGGATGTAATTTGCCTTTTGGCATTGCTGCTTATGGACATTGTGTGAATTCCATGAAAGTTTCTTCCTTAAAGGAATCAACTGATTCAGTTCTCAAAACAAATTTAAGGTAAGAAGCTAAGTTATACATCAGTTCAATTAATTATTATATTGACACTTTAATCAGAAAACAAATGCTTATTGTACTACTTTTAATTGACTTTTTTATATTAAAAATAATTATTTTTATCAAATATATCTTAAAATATATGTACCAATAAATTTTTAGATTTCTGTGTAGATATTAATTATATTTTGCTGTTGCATGATGTATATTGAATACATCAAATTGTATTTATTTTAAACTAGAACTTTTTCTGTATTTTTTGTAAGGTAAGTCACTAAAATTAATCATTTTAAGCAGATTTAGATTTTATAACCTGTCTAGATATAAAGTTAGATATTTGTTTGTTTTCTGGCAGACAAAGATTTAGTAACCATCAAAATTGGCGATTTATTGCCAAAAATGTTTGGTATTTTATTGTAGCAGTTATTGGCACATCCTTTAAAGCACATTTTACATTCATTTCTATGAATTACAGTTTTGAAACAGAGGATAGAACACATTAGAGGTTTTTATAAAATGGAAAGAAAAACAGAAGCAACAATGCTTGCTATACTGCTAGAATTGATATGGCAACTAAGGCAGGCAGCAAGAAGTCAGAATTTCTTTGAGGCTATGTGACAAGTGATAGCCAGGCAGTATCTAAAATAAACGACAAAGGCACTCGATCAAAAGTCTATCAGTGTTACCTCCAAAGAATGTATAAGGTATTTTCTCCCTCCTTTCTGCATGCTTTTGTGGTGTAATGGTTAGCTCATTTGGCACGTATTCGAGTAGTCCAGGTTCGAGTCCCAGCGAGGGCGTTGCTCATTTTTCATGAACTCCTGCTTCAAAAAAACCTAATATCTCTACAGTGGCATCCTAACTGAAAGATGGTGGATGATGATTCTTCACCACTAGGATTTGGCAATAGGTCCCCTAATCCCCAGTCACCCTTTAAAAGAGGGAGTATATAAGATATTTTCTCCCTTCTTTGTGGATGCCTTAGTGGTGTAATGGTTAGCACACTCAGCATGTATTCGAAAAGTCCAGGTTTGAATCCCGGCTAGGGCATTGCACATTTTTCAAGTCTGTAGTATTATTTTAGGTCCAGAAAATACCATTACCGATAGTGAAGAAAGTGACAAGAGATATTATTGAAAACGAAAACATTTTGATTGACAATTTAGTCGGAATTCTTGACACAGCAATTATAGGACTTGAAAAATGGAACTTTATACCTGAATAAGAAATTATGTCTGTCTACAGAATTAAAAAGAAAATATTAGCATAAAAAAAGCAACTTAAATAACTTACATTGAAAGAAAGGTTTAATAAAGTAAACTAATAAATATTAAGCTTTTTGCTGTACATTTTGTAACCCTTTGGATTATAAATGCTTCATTATTTCATAAATCATGATTTTATACTTTTAATTTTATAATTTCTACATGCCTTCTCACAAGTTTTAAACCAATGATCTAATATCTGCAATAATCCCAAATCTGGGATTGCTAAAGTCCTGACGAGTCTGGATCTCGGACTTTGTACTGTATTACTATTATTTTATATTCTTTGGATATGCTAACTTCTGAATCTTGGTATGGAAAAGACTGTGCCATGAAAGAGGTGAGTACTACAACAATGTACATTTACTTTTTTTTTACAATTTTGAAGGTGCAAGGAAAGAAAGCTATCTTAGACTGTTGCATGACAGGAGATAATGTTGCATATACTTGACTATTTATATTATCCCAGAAGAAGAAATCTATTGAAGTCTAGTGATCACAAAGACGATTCAGTCACACCATCATAACTAATCATTTGTTCTTCAAATACGAGTGTAAGATGAAAAGTTCTTGGCCTGACAATGAAAGACTGCGACTTTCAATTAAAAAATGATTTTATTTTTCTGCATAATCTCCCTTGACTTCAACACGCTTGGTCCAGCATTTCTCCAATATCAGTATTCCTTCCTGGACGTAAGAGGCGGGAAGGTTGTGAAAATGTTCATCTATGACCTTCTCAACTCCTTCATTGGATGCAAAGCACTTCCCAGAAACAAATTTCTTCTGATCTAGGAATAGATGGAAGTCAGGGTGCCAAATCAGGAAAAGAGTGGGGTGGCCGAGCAAATCATACCCCAAATCCTGCAGTTTTCTCATTGCCAATGCACATTTGTGCACAGGTGTGTTGTCCTGGTGAAAGATGATTTTTTTTTTTTCTTCTTCAAGCCAGAACTCTTCTCATGAATTTTGGCACCCAGCTGGTCAAGAAGTTTCGAGTAATATTTGCCTGCAATTGTTCTGCCTTTTGCAAGGTAATCAATTAACAGGATCCCTTTTGCCTCCCAAACACACGGGCCATGACCTTCAGCAGATGCGATCGACTTCGCTTCCTTTGGTGCTGAAACACAGCTTCCGCCCACTTCTTGGACTGGTCTTTTGTTTCTGGCATGTAGTGGTGGACCCATGTCTCATCCATAGTGACAAACTACCACACACAATCGGTCAGATCCCTGTTGAATCAATCCAAAGATTGTGCTGAAAATCGTTTGCGCATTTGCTTTTGATTGTTATTCAGCAAATGTGACACCCTTCTTGCACTGAGCTTTTGGCATCCCTAATTCTTTGTGCAAGATGTTTTGTATGCTTTTTTCTGATATCCCCACAGCTTCAGCTATCTCGCTCACATATCGTCCAGCACAATATCATGCATTTTTTTGATGGCTTCTGGTGTAGTTAAGGTTTTTGGCCATCCTTCACATGGGTCATCTTCGAGGGATCTGTGACAACGTTTAAATTTAGCTGTCCACTTTTCAATGGTTGACATGGAAGGAGCAGAGCCTCCTCACTTTTGTCAACTTTGAATGAATATCCTCAGGGGTTTTCATTAACCCCTGAGGATATTCATTCAGAATGAAGAATTTTATGACTGCACAATATTCAAGTTTATCCATTTTAACGAATAACATGCAAGATGTTGACTGCAAAAATTTGTGTAAACAAACTACTTGAGAGAACAAGTTACTTGTCATCCAAACTAATGACACATGCACCCATGCAGAAAACATAAATTTTTGCTGATTGAAGAACCATCTCCGGGTCAGGCTGAGAACTTTTCATCTTACCCTTGTATGTCTACATTTTATTTTGAGATGTTGTATTTGCATACACTTAAAAAACTTCGCTTTTGGAAATTTTGTGTTTTGCATAAATAAAATGTCATAATCAGTGATGGTCATTTTAGGTTGCACAGGCAGTTTATCATTTTTGCATGTATGATTTATTTTCATAGGAGAACAGTTATTGTTTTGTTTATTAAGACTAACTGTAAACTATTGCAACCACATAATCTGTATGTGAATGCATACGTAAATGTTAGTTTTTAACTCATTTTTATGTTTTTTTAAAGTTATTTCAATTTTCAGTGGTAATATATTTAATTTCTTATGTGTTTTATTCAGAGGATTGAAAGCTTGGACTCGTATGTCATTAGCATTTTTTACACCACGAAAAAAGGCTACACATTGGTTTCACTACTGGTCTCGTCAGAGATACTTATGGTGGAGAAAGGTTTTAATAATGTTTAATATTTTATTCTTTTTAATATAAGTTATTTTAGTGTTCATTTTTTATCCTATTTTAATATACCTGTTTAAAAAAAAGTTTTAATTTGTAGTTTTTGAAAATACTATAGTACAAAGTCCAAAATCCGGACTTCCATTATCCGGAATGATCTAAAATCCGGACATCAAAGGCACAAACTTTTTTTTTTAATATGCTTTACGCATGTGCATTTGATTTTTCTTTCCATGATAAAACGTGGAGATTTTCACTTAAAAATTCCAATTCTTAATTTCACTTATGCACTAAGTAAAGTACCTCATTATGGAAAAACATTTATGTAAGCATAACTTCATAACTTTGTGAGATTAGTAATTTGGCTCGGTAGTTGAGTATCTGCTTGATATACATCTCAAACCAAAACATTCACCTATTTTATATCCCTGACACCGACCTGGCGAGTCATTATTTATTATATTTTGCTTTTATCAATGCATGTTTATCGATACATGACAGCTTCAGTAATAACTCATGCAGTGATGTCTAAACTTTTTTTTTATATCAGTAATTGAACAACAAGAATATGGCAACCCTTTATGCTAACATTATGATTGGCAATGATTATAAATTTTTAAATGCTCTAAGAAATGTTGATGAGGAAAAATTCAACAAAAATTTCTTTTCATATTCTAAAAATAGATTTTGTTAATGAAACTCATAGATTAAAAGATTACATTTAGTGCTATTTTAATTAAGAATAACTGATATGTTATTCACCATAAACCCAGAAGCGGTGGCAGAATATGTCTGCACTTAATGGCAGAATTTAGGGAAGACAAAATTTTTGGAATGTGGGGAAGCACCGAGCGCCAAAATTAAGAGATGAGAAGTTTTTTATGATTTAGGGAAAGCACTGGGATGCAAAAGGGAAAGTACCGGGATGCAAAGTTTAGGTGCGGTGAAAATTTAGAACTTAAGAAGCACTTTGTAGCAGAATTTAGGACCCGTAGAGACTGCACCAGGCGGTATTTACTGCCGGCCTTAGATAAAGCATTAAGTATATGTGAGAGTTTATTTATTCAGGACTCAGATTAGTTTTAAGCATGTGCAAGAAATAAACGTAGGTATAGTAAATAACTAAACTAATAAAATTCAGGCTTAATTCAGTACGCAATAGGAACAAGACAAAATTTAGTGAAACAACTTGGCTTTCGTCACCAATCTTGTGATACACAGCTAATAATGTATAAGGAATGCTATTAAGATAGGCTAAAATTTCTTTACTGATTCTAAGGCATTTCAATTAATGTAGTTGATTGCACTGCTACCTAATCTTCTAGTTTGATCCAGCTTATTATTTTTTGCAGACTGTTATTATTACAGCAATTTTATAAAAACTAAGCTTGAATTTTCGATTATGTCGGAAAGAGTTTCCAATTCTGGAACTGCCAAAGGATCTACAAAATGAAATCATGTGTCGATGTCCATTAAAAACAAAAAGTGGAATTGCTGCAAAAAATGGATAAAGGCATATCCTTCTCAAAATTATGTGTGGGTATGTCATTGGAAAGTCAACTGTATATGACATAAGAAAAAAGAACTTTTTGAATTTTATGTGGAAGCAACTTAAACAACTTACATTGAAAGAAATGTTTAATAAAGTAAACAAATAAATATTAAGCTTTTTTTTTTTTTTTTTTTTTTTTGCAAATTTTTATACCCTTTAGATCATAATTGTTCTTTATTTCATAAATTGTGATTTCATATTTTTAATTTTAGAATTTCTGCATGCCATCTTACCACATTTAAATTGATGATCTATAATCCAGAAAAACCCCTAATCCGGAATCGCCAAAGTCCCGACGAGTCCAGATTTCAGACT
The DNA here is from genome assembly GCF_044657685.1 of Stegodyphus dumicola. NCBI lineage: Eukaryota > Metazoa > Arthropoda > Arachnida > Araneae > Eresidae > Stegodyphus > Stegodyphus dumicola. Next base: position 219,631,830 of record NC_140773.1, on the reverse strand, counting down.
TTGTACTGTATTTCTAATTGTAGCTGGTTATGCAAAATTTATGTAATGGGCTTTATAACAGATTTATTTTTATTTTAAAATTTTAGTATTTTTTGTAACTTATAATTCTTTTTAAACTTATAATTCAGCATATTTATTTGGCTTTTGATTTGTTTGTACTTTAAAATAATACTTTGCACATTTCTGATAAAAATGTTTTTCATTAATTTCTGTTTGATGTTATAGCAATATAGTCTTACGCTGATTAAAAGTATCATCCATGTACCAGTTTGCCTTTATTTGTGCAATGATGGTGATGCTCAGCAAGGTTATAAGTATGCATATTTTGCATTTTATTCTTTATTGGAAAATGTAAGAAATGACTAAGAGTAGTTTTCTAGATATATACTTTCATACAGCAGACCTTATCTTGAATTAAAATCCTATGATGAATTATTAATAAAAACTATCAAATATCATTTTTGCAAAATATTTTTCATGAATTTTCATGAAAATACATGTCAAAATATCAAGAGTAGTATTAAAAATTCATTTTCCATTTAAATTTTTTCATAAAATTTTTCCATTTAAATTCTCCTGAGTAGTTTTAGAAAAACAATGTTGCTAAGTTGATTGGATGTATCAATAACAGAAATTAATTGTCAGAATGCAAATAGGGCATAAACATTTTCTGATAATCTAGTTTTCAAAAATAATTGACAGCAGTTTTAAAAACTATGACAGAAACTTGCATTTTTATCTGAGGAGAAATAAGTTACAAAAAACAAAAAAACTACTAAAAAGCTCTTCTCCCACAATAATGCTTATATTAACTAAAATAATACACTGAAGAATAAATTTTGAAGGTAGCAAAGAAACAAGAATTGGTGTAAGTTGCATAAATTTGCAGTATTATTTTTGAAGGCTTAAATAGCTTCTTCATCAACTCTAAGAGTGAAAATGATGAAGGGAAAGCACATGCTAACATGATAACAACAGACCGAAAAATTTGAGGAAATCTCTTAAGAAAAGAATTTGTATTTTCTGATTATCTGCACTCTCACTGAAAAGATGTGAACTTGTTGCTGACTAATTTTTCGCCGAGCTAATATGTGAAAGACAACAGCCATTTTTGAAATGGTTATGCAGTAAGAATTCTGTCAATCAATCAATAAAATTAAAATTGCAAGAAACATCAGTAATAAAACACTTACTATATTTCTCTGTGTATAAGTCGAGAATTAGTGCAACATTTTCTAAACCTAAATTACAAGGGACAGCTTATATACAAATCCATTTATTTCACATAAAGCCTAGGTACTTTTCTGTTAGCTTTGCACAGTCGATAAATTGGCAAATACTTCTAAATGAATCATTTTAAAAATGTCTTTAGTTTATATTTTTTAATGAAAAAAAAATGAATTCAAAATTAAATAAGTTGTTTTATGAAAACGAGTTGTTTTACTTTCAAAACTGTTTATATTTATCACCAAAACACCGAAACGAAAAATATATGTCGTCACCGAAACAAAAAATCTGCTGTCGGCAAAACTTGTGGAAAATTTTTTATTTTTATTTATTTTTTAATTTATTTATCTTTAAATCCTAAGCCAAAGCTAGACATAACTGCCAATTAGTCTGTGACCGACAGCCCAATACAATTCAGAAACATGAAATAGTGCAGTAATTTTTGACAGCATTAGCTGTAGCTAATAGAAAAGTACCAAAACGTACACCAGAAATAATAACAGAAAAAGGTAAATAATAGCAAATAAAAATTACAGTAAAAAAGGAGAATTAGATTTATCTTTTAACTTATGGTGTTTTTTAATGCAACATTTATGATAAAATAAGAAGAAAAAAGCCGTATGAATCTTTCAGAGTCTGTGTCAGAATCCAAGTTTCTGGAGGGTTTGTAAAATTATCTTTTTTTTTCATTAGAATGTCTTGATGCAATCATCATCTTTCCGATACTTTTCATACTAGAGTTTATATCCTGTTCATGCACAAAATAGTCCTCACTACCATTCATACAGTTACTGAATGCAGCACATTTAAGAGCTTGTATTATAATTTCAGATTGAATCTTCAACCTTGCATTTTTTACCCATTATGCATTTACTAAATCTACTTAAAAAAAAAAAAAAAAAAAAAAAAAAAAAATCTGCTTTGTGTTATGGTTTAATCTTTTATCTCCATCTTTTTCTAGATCTAAGTCTATTCTTAAATGGCTTGTTCAAGCAAACATCCAGTGGTTAGGGCATAGATGTCAGTCCTTCCGATATTACAGCCATTTTTGTTTTCATTTCACAATACTTTTCTTTCATTTTATCTGTGCAATGAGCCTTAAATGTATCTGAAACCAGCATGCACAGTTAATTAAATGCAACACATATTATTTGGCTCCATGTTGTTCCCACCCAACCCAACATGCCACACTCATTCATTGGTCTTGTTCATGGGCATGCTCTAAAACTCCAGTTGTGAATTTTAATCCCTAGGCGGAGTCTTTCATTTTGAAAATAATAACATACTCTTGGCTTATATTCAGAAATATAATGGATCTTTGATGAGAAACCTTTTTTTTTTTTTCAATGTTATTCTTCCCACGTACGCAGCAATCTGCTTTCACCTAAAAAAAGTCAGAAAATAGCAAAATTTGGCATCCATCCTTGCCTCTGTGCACCAGCCATAGCAGACATGTGCTGCTTTCTTACTTCGGTTGCCATTTTTTGTGCGACATTGTGGGTTGCTACACAAGTATTTTAGTTACATATTGCTTTGTTTCATAAGTACATTTTCAGTGGGCTTACAGATAATCAGAAAGTACCAGAGAAACATACACTTGCTGTCATCTGTTGACCAAAAAAGGAAAACAACTATGAAATAATTTCCTTAAAAGCTGAAGATAAAGATGGACCAGGAATGGGATCATTTATTAACACTGAAACATTATTATGAATGTGAAGTGCTCAGCGAATTCGAATTTGCTAATAGATGGTTTCTGAATAATTTAAAAAATTGTTTAATTTGAAAATTGCTTATTTTTTTAAACAAGTACTTAACAATCTTTAATTTACTAAACAATGAGATAAATACCATATAATTTTTTCAAGAACAAGATCTTTTACCTGACAGCCCACCAATGGCTGAGCGGTAAAGTCGCTGAACATTGATAGTTTGATCTGAGGTTCAAATCTTGTGAACGAGCTGGCTGCATGGCCATTTTCAGTTTTTCCTCTTTGTAACATGTATACAAACCAGTTTTTCTTAGAAAGTCCTCCATGAAGGCATCCCTCACCTAAGACAGATATTCCTCAAGGTTTTGCTGGAATCACATAAACCAAACCAAATTTTTACCTGACAAATAACTATGTGAAAATGGCCATGACATGAAGCAGTAAATGACCAAACCATTTGGAAGTGCAGTGTAAAAATTGTAAAAAGAAGGGCCACCATGATGGACCATGGTTTAGGGACTCTAGAACACTGTTCATTGTTAGGCTGAGGAGTTGGTTTCAGTCAAATGGTGTGACAAATAACTTAATATGTATGAAAGTTCAGCAATTTATTGGCATAATTGCCTGAAAGAAGTGTTTTTCTTACATCTAATGCAACTATTTATTGCAGGAATAAGTAGCTCCAGTAAAACCATTAAGATTTAAAGTTAATTCATCTGGCATAAGAACAGTAGCAGCAAGGATACTCGCACAACAATGGATTTTTGGAGGCAAAATCCTAGGAAATTATAAGTACTTTCTTGTTCAAATCTCTTAGTACAAATGCCAGTACAGAGAAGCTTTGGATCATGAACAAATTGTGCAAGTGAAAAATATCTTAAACGGAAAATAATGCCTCAATATATAAACAAATAAACACTAACAAATTATACTCCAAAATGAAGAGGAAGATTGTGACACAGGAGCTTTGTATAAAGTAATTTTGTAACTGAAGCATCATAGAATAACAAGGTGGGAATATTGGTAAGAGACTGCGAGTTGCTGTGTGTCTTTTGATAAGTGTTGCAGATCTCAGCTCTTGCTTTCATTTTAATTTTATTGTGTTTTGTATTTTAGTATAATGTAAATTATTAAATACAATATCATGCAATCAAAAAAAGATAAAGATAGCAGCTAAACGAAAAGAAGAGTTGCTGGAATCGTGATAGAAGTGGAGAAAGGAATTGTAGACAAATAGTAAATAAAATCCATAATTCTGATTAAAAAATTTTAGGCTTAGTATTCCAGTAGCAAACATGAAGATATGAATGCTTAATTATCTCATGGGGAGAATTCACTTTTTTCCCCAATCTAACCACAAAACGAATAAAATATATACGTTTAAATATTAAAAAATGTTATTAAATAGATGAAATTTCTTATGCAAAGAATATATTTTTTCCCCCTGAGATATTATTTCATCATACTTTATTTTGAAATTAGTACTTTTTACCATTAAAGTGGTTTGCTAATAGTGATCTGCTAATAATGATATGAATTGTGATTTTACCTACTTCATTTTCGAAAATGTCTTTTTGCATTGGTAAGTACTTCCAAAAGATATTTATAAAATTGAGTTACATCCTTTTTTTTTAAACATCATTTTTAACATATATGTATTCATTTTGCTAATCACTCACTTCCAGCTGAAGGTCTGAATGAAGCTCCTTGATTGTGCAGTCAAGTGGATTTTGAAACATGGAAATACCTTTTGCACTTGCATCAAGATCTACAGAACACTAGTAGCTGGTATAAGTTCAGAAAATATATCCTGCACGATTTTTTTTAATGGGGATTTCTGCTAATATATGAAATATTTTGCAGCATGCAAAATGGTCAAATTTGCTTAATGTTGTTTGCGTTTCAAACAATACAAGTTTTTGGTGATATGCCTTTATGATAGAATACATTTCAGATATGAGTACTGTTTTCCTTTGTAATATTAAATGGAATTCATTGAGATATCCCACGACATCTATGGCAAATGCTAATTTCCATAGCCATTCAATGTGAGATAATAAAGATTGTGGGCAATTTTTTTCATTAAAAAAAAATATCTATGACCTCTTTCAGTTAAAAAAATCTCAACAAAACTTTTCCATTCCTGAGCCATCAAATATCTAAAAAGGCAAGTCAGGATATTCAGCTTTAATCTGTCATAAAAATTCATGAAATTGGTGATGGTTAAATCCATGAGAGTGAATGAAGTGTATTGCTGATAGGACTGTTCAATAATACATGACGTATTGAAGTATATTCCACAAAATGTTTGCAGGTGAATAGTATAATGAATTACATAGGTTCAAAACATTTAGCATTTTTACAAGCCTTAAATTTTGTTAGCTAATCCTTTGCTCTTACTACACATTTTTCCACCATCAGTTGTGACACATTTTAACCTATCCCATGTATTGTGTTAGCATTTTCTTGACTTCCTTGAAGATGTCTTCACCTGTAGTTGTTCCTTATACACTATTCTTGAATCATTTCAAATTCAGTATTGACCCCTTGAATAAACACCAGCAGTTAGGCAGTATCGGTAATATCTGTCGACTCAATCAAGAGCCAACAAAAACCATTTGAAATTTTTTGCCTTGTAATGGACTGATGATGTGGCTTCTGATGTTGTGAAGTTTTTAACTAGTTGTTCTTGCCAAAAGACTGACGGATTGAAGCATATCTATTTTTTCTGAGCATCTTTCTTAAACCTCCTCAAGCAAACATGATTTAATTAATTCACCATTTGTAAATGCTTTTCCTTTTGTGGCTAATAAATAAGCTGTTCATAAGCTGATTTTAGTTACTGCTTCATTATCATTTTTTATTTTTATGGATAAATTGCATTGTGATGACGCATTCTGTTTTAAACTTTCCAATATTAATATTCGTTCATTTTCTGTAAAGTTTGAATACCGTGTCATGTTCTTAATTTGGTAATGAGGACGTATATAGTACTCTTTTCACATCGCTAAATAATATCATTGCATATTAAACATAAGACTTTTGTTTAACTCTGTGAAAAATAATTAGCACAGTATTCTGCTTTAAAATCATGATATTGGAGGTCTACTTTTCTCTTCTTTGATTTTGAGAGTTACATGTTAATGGTAGGTAACAAATGAAATAAAACAAAAATAACAAAATATCGCAGAGTACTTCTAAAGACGATACCACATTCACCATTATAGCAAAACTGTCAACACATTTGTGTGCACACAGTCAAAGAATGTGCATGTAAAGAAGGAAAACTTGCATACACATAATGTAAAATAGTTTACTACTGTGTGTTAAATCATGGAGGGACAAATTCTCATCACCAAATCACCAAGTGCACAGGAAATTGAAGAATATGATACAAAATCCAAAGAACTTACAGGATTTGTTCTATGACAAAACCTTTCGCTATAGTATAAATTTGTATTTTTTTAACTCAAAACAAATAATACATTAACTAATCTACTTGCACGGATCACTGATTTGATTTACTTCAGTACAGCAGAGTAAAAACGGGTGTTGCAGAAGTTTGAACTATTGACTAACGTGACCTTTGACACTAGACTTTGTGACTGCTATTTCACACAAGTGCAAAATAATGGATGAATAGTACCTGTAAAGTAAACTAAGTGTATATTTTCCCCTCTTCGGTCTGATGGAGCCACTTCTGCTTTGATAAAGCTTTCTTTCTTAATCCTAGAAGCTCTTTGGTACAACTTTATTTTACAAATGTCAAACATTAGCACTTAAGGCTAAAGGCTTAAAGTTCATGGGCTCTCCAGTACTTTTTAACAATGTCCTCATACCGAGAAAGTGAAATAAAATTATTTAAATGTTAAAAAAATCATAGGCTGGTTGAAGTCACACAAAACACAGTTTGGGGAATCCACTATTCCAATTCTGTAGAGGTGGTCTCACAAACAGTCATGTCTTGTCAGACGTCTAAATAGAGCTACTGCTGTTTTCCTCTAATTTAAACAATGATGCTTAACTATTAATAAATTAAATTTGATCTTCTCTCATTTATATCAAAATTATTTTTTCAGTTTTCTAGTATACCTTCAAAGTTTTCTCTGTCAGAGGTTGTGAAGACTCCAGAAGGAAATGAACATTTGTCAATACATTTGGAATTTCCTTGGGGTAATGAACTATTAGAGACAACAACTCTGTATGAAAATAACTTTTCCAAGGATTTATGGGCTTGCCATAGTTCCAAACATATCTCGAACAAGAATTTTGCTGATATGCCATCAATTGTGACATGTGAAACTGAACTGGATATGGCTGTTCTGGCATATCTTGCAAATTCCTATACCAAAAAACTGAGAGGAGAGGAGATCAGAAATGTAAGATATTGAGCAGTTTTTAATCTATTTCTATAGTAATTTATTATTTTAGTAATATTCTCTCTGCATGCTGTGTGTTTTTTTCACTAATGTGTTTATTACTATATTCCATTCTTTGTATTCCTGGGGAAAATGTCACTTGAGTGTGTCATTCAACTGCATTGAAAATACAGCACAAAGTCCGTAATCTGGACGTCCATTATCTGGAATAATCTATAATCCGGACCTCAAAGCCACAAACTTTTTTTTTTTTGTATGCTTTACGCATGCGCGTTTAATGCATGCTTCCGATATGCATGTGTCGCTTCTGATAGTGAAGAAAGTGACAGGGAGGTTATTGAAAACAAAAAAATTTCGATTGACAAGTTAGTTGGTATTCTCGACACAGCAATTACAGGGCTTGAACAGTGAAACTTTGTAACTGAACAAGAAATTATGTCTGTTTATAGAATTAAAGAGAAAGTATTAGCACAAAAAACGAAGCAACTTAAACAACTTACAGTGAAAGAAATGTTTAATAAAGTAAACAAATAAATATTAAGCTTTTTTTTTTGTAAATTTTGATACCCTTTAGATCATAATTGCTCTTTATTTCATAAATTATGGTTTCATATTTTTAATTGTATAATTTCTGCATGCCATCTTACCAGATTTAAATTGATGATCTATAATCCAGAAAAACCTCTAATCTGAAATCGTCTCACGAGTTTGGATTACGGACTTAGTAGTGTATAAGTAGGAAAAGGACTGTGTAAGGTGTAGAATATTGTGTAGCAAATCAACAGCATTTTAATTTTTATCTTTGACATTTATTTAGAATAGTTTTAGGAGGTATTTTTAGTATCTTAATTCTTATTGGAATTTGATAGAAACTTAAAATTATATTCTAAGTAATTGAATTCACTTTTTTTTTTTTTTTTTTTTTTTTGTAAAATACAGTAGAATGCTAATAATCACATCTTGAGCCAAAGAATTCAGATCAGTGAATTTTTTTGCAAATTATAGGTCATGCCTTTCAGAATTTTTTTTTCATTTTTACCTTGCTAATTTTTGCATCAAATTTGAATATTTTTTAACATGTGCATTTTATGTGGTTTGCCCATGGTGCCAACCCTAATTTTTTATTATTCGATGTATATTATGTTGAAATATTGTCTGCAGAAGATAAGATGAGTTACGTAATCGTGTGTAATGATTTTTCGTAGTGGAGGGTCACCAGTCACACCTGCATTGCTGCAGACCATTTTTCCAATTTATTATTTAAATTTTTGCCATCTGTTACTCTTCAAAACATTGTAGTAACAATGGTTATTATTTAAAAATTTATCTGTATCTATATTTACTCTAATTATCTATTTTTACTGTTGGTTGCATCACCGGTGACCTCCACGGCAGTCAACGTGTTAAACATAATATATGCATGTAAGATTAAAAAAAGTATGTAAATCAAAATTGTAACTTAAATTAGCAATAGCCTGTAACTCTTCATTTTTATTTGTATATCTACCTTTTCTGTTCAAAAGTAGAAATTATTTATAACTTTACTGGACTGCATGTTTTCAAAATTAATATGTTTTGTGCTTACTTATGAAACATACAATGCAGATAACTTGTATCCAATCAGATAAAGATACATTTTGACCCTTTCAGATTTTTTTTGAATGTGCATGCACTTCTTCCTTTTTCTACTTTACCTTGCTGCTGATAACCTGCATCATTTACCACTCCATTTTGTCATTGATAAACTTCTATGAATGAGAATATGTATCTCAAGAATATTCAGAAGTAAATTATATCTTGTCAATGACCACGTCTGCTAATTTTTCTTCTCTGTTCCACATCTATGATGCTACCAGCTCTTGTCAAGTCATCATTCTAAGGACATATTAAAACCAACTGCTGTCATCCATTGCACCTATCTCCCATTCATCAAATTATTTACAGATTTATTACAGTTTAATTTATACCTGAAGTGCACTTCCAGTGCAAAGTTTATTCAACCAGGTCTTCCAAATTTATTTATCTAACCTGGGCAGTGCCTACAATTTTTTTTTTTTTTTTTCTTCTGCTGTTCATTGGCGAATATACACCTTAACCTACCAGTGCTTTAAAAAAGAATCAAGCATAGTGCTTCTAAAGTGAAAGTGATTTTTATATTTTGGAGGTCACAGAATTGCAATTTTACTATACTGCTTCCTTTAGCTCTTATGCGATTCTTTTTCACTGCCCTGTATTGAAAGTTGTGCTTGAAGTGTGTGCTAGAAAATTATTTTCACTTCTGCCTTTTTGTAATTGCATTTGCATTATAAACTGATGTTAATTTTTGCATCATATTATATTTTCAGGATGTGGAAAATTTTATGAAAGTAACAAATTAAAATTTTATGCCATTAGAATTTTTTATAATAATACGAACTTTAATAATTTGATTTAATAAAGTAAAGAATTTTAAGATTTAAAAAATTATTTTTAGGGAAGTTTATTAAGAAAAATAATTATATTTTTGAATCTCTGTTGAAAATTTTGAATTATTGCTAAGAATTTTATAATTATTTTGGGAATGATCCAGATAGATGTTGAAGCACACAATAGTAGAAGTTTGCAATAATAGCAGAATTTTAAATATAAATTTTATTTTAGTTAAAGATTTTGTGGCTGCAAAATATCTGTCACATTAATCGTGCCTGTTCTAGAACATTTACATTTTTCATATTGTTGTGATATGAAGAAAGTGGCATGCCAGCTTCTAACTGCCAACAAAATTTTAAGCAAAATGCTTAGTTATTCAATATGGGAGCTTAGTTTAAGAGAAAAGTTAAGGTTTGAATTACTTATTATGTAAAATAATAAGTAATTCAAACTAAGTAAAATAAGAGTATGTAGCAGGTCACCACCATTATGTAAAAGTCATATGATATGAATTAATCTAGAAATGATGCAGGCCAGAAAAAGTTATTTAAAGTGCTTTTTTAGAATAGTGAGGGGAAATACTCATTAAAATGAAGAATTAAGTGGCTACTGCTAATTTAAGTTATGACTTTGATTTACATATTTTTTATCTTGCATATACGGCTACTGCTAATTTAAGCCCTAATTCTGATTTACATATTATATGTAAGATAAAATATTTGAGTGCAATAGCAAAAATTAAATAAATATTATCACAAAAACATTTTTCGAAATTAATTATTTCCCTTTCTCAAAGAGTCAAGAGTATGTAGCAGGTTTTTTTCAGTCAAAAGTTAATCAGTGATTTGATGTGATAGATGTTTTGTTTTCTCTTATACAATAAATATTTTCAATGTATAAAAAGAAAAGTGTAAAACAAGTTACAAAATAATTCTCTAACTTCATTTGTATTTTTATTAGCAAGTCAGATATTGTCACTAAAATGTGGTATTTTCAGTAATTAACTTTGTTTATTTAAAATGTTTCTGTTTATTGGTTACACTGAATTTTCACTAAAATGTAGTATTTTCCCAATGCAAATTCAGTCTCAAAACCTGAAGAGGTAGAAATAAATTCTTTAAATACATCTGTAGCAATAATAAATAGAGTAGTAAACCAAGATTTACAATTTAAAAGAGCTAAGCAACATGTTTACCAGCTTTTGATGATTCATTTGGCTCAATGTAGAACAGTTTGGTGGAACCCTGTATGAAAATTATTTAGCCTGAGATAAGTGGAAATATATTGTGTGACCCTTGATGAAGCATGGGTTTACTTAAAAATGAAGGAGAAAAAAAAAGTATAAACCTGTTTCTGTTAATGCAGAGAAAGTTTTATTAAGGGGTTTATGATTGTGGCAAGATTCTCTCACAATGGGGAACGAAAAATAAGAAGAAAAAAATGTTAAAATGCATATTATTAAGAGAATGTTTTATGTGTGATATATTTATAGAAGAAATTCTATTTCTTTATTCTGATGACTCAAAGAGCAACAAGTCATAGTTTGAAAAGTATCACCATATTTGTGGAAAAAATGAATAATGGGACAGGTATTTCATATACATACACATTTTCAACATGTTCGTGCAAAGTTTTCCGGCATTTCACATATGAACTATTGTATTGTGCCTTTGGTCTTTCGAAAAGAGCTCTTTCTGAGTGCTAACCTATCTGATTGATAAACTCTGGAAATTTTATGGAAAGCCCTTCAATCAGGAAAATCACAATGCAGACTTTTAGTCCAGAAAGAAAACTATCAGACCAAACATTTTTTAAAAAATACTCTTTACATTTTAAACATTGATTATACAGTCTCAAAGTCATCCTAAAAAAATGTGTAAACACCTTTTGTAGGTTGAAAAAAAGCTTACAAAACCTTTTTTTTTTTTTTTAATCCAAATGCTAGACATTTGCTCATTAAGCATTTTTTTGAAACTCATCGTTCATTAAGCTGTCTCATTGCTGAGAACATTATATAGGTGTACCACAAGGGGTAATTGATAACTGAATGGAAGACAACACAATTACAGCTAATTCCACACCTTTGGTTTTGGACTAGCTGTCAGCCTCAATTAACCATTACTGTTCAGGATGGAATTTGTTATTTTTAATCATTATCTGCATGAGAAAATGTAGACTGTGTATTTTATGTTTAAAATTTAATATTTTTTTGTGTGTAAATCTCAAAATCGGACTCTATTTTACTAAATACTATGCTTTTTGCATTCACAATTTAGTCAACTCTGCCTTCATATTTTGCACAAACAACATGTTTGCTATCAAGAGAGTTTATTTTTGTTTCGCAGGGCTTTGGGAAATAGCTCTTTGTTAGTTAAAATAAAAGACAAGACAAATTAACTTTCTTCCACTTTGTTGCAAGGTGGATATTTTTATAACTTCTTTTGTGTAAGGCGATATCACCTCAATGGTATTTTTATAATACTTGAGAACTTGAAATGCTTCATTTTTATTGTTAGTAATTTTATGAAGAATATTAGTATTATGTGTAGTAAGGAGTAAAAGTTTAAAGTATACCTTTTGGTGCCATTTTGTGCTTTTTCAAACAGAGTGAGGTAAACTCAAAATCATATTTATTTTTACTACTGCACATATCAATGCTTTGCATTTTACAGGATTTTTTTTCTTTGGTTTACATGTTGGTCTTTTATTTTTAATTATTAAATTTTAACTTATGTCATTTTATCAGAATCTAAGGTGACTTCAATATCCATGCCTTTTTTGCTTTGCCAATATCTTGTGTGTTAATATATGTTTTTAAATATTTTTTCCATATTTAGTGTTTAATTTCTGTGCTTTCAAATACATTAGTTTGCTTTTTATTGTAGATTGCATATACATAACATATAGCTACATCAGACATTGTTACAGACAAGCTGATATCATTTGTCAGTAATCAGCATCATGTCTGTTTTGTAGCTATGATTAAAGGAATGCCATAATATTTCAAGATTTTCTAATTAACAGGAATTTCTTTATGTAACAGTTTTTTTTTTTTTTTTTTTTTTTTTTTTTTTTTTTTTAAGTCAAAAGTTAATGTGATTTGATGTGATAGATGTTTTGTTTTCTCTTATACAATAAATATTTTCATCAATGTATAAAAAGAAAAGTGTAAAACAAGTTACAAAATAATTCTCTAACTTCATTTGTATTTTTATTAACAAGTCAGATATTGTCACTAAAATGTGGTATTTTCAGTAATTACCTTTGTTTATTTAAAATGTTTCTGTTTATTGGTCACACTGAATTGTCACTAAAATGTGGTATTTTCAGTAATTAAGTTTGTTTATTTAAAATGTTTCTCTTTATTGGTCACACTGAATATATATGTAGTTCATGACCCATAGTGAAGAATTTTTTAAAACTCATTTGTGGGTGTACAATGCATATTAGTTTGTGTAAAAATTCTATTGTGCATTGTCTGCAGTGGCAGTCTGTATAGAAGAGAAACATACCAGTCTAAAATGTAATTTTTTTAATACTTAGATTACTGTAGATTTTATGTAAAATTTGATTAATTATATTAAATATTTATACAATATATGTAAATTTCGTCTTCTCTTTTTGGGGAGAGGGATGTGGGTCAACAGTTTATTGTTGTGTACAAGGAAGGGAAGGGTTTTTTAGAATTTGATTAGAAATGCATATTAATTGGTTGTGTGTAAACACTGTGGATCATAACTTATAGTGGAGGATTTTTCAAATCTCTGTTCATTGAGATACGGGGGTTGCACAAAAATATGGAAACACCTTTAAAAAACATGTTTCTTTGCTTAATATGGTGTAGGAAACCCGTTGGCATCCAAAACAGCTTGCAGTCTTCTCGGAATGGATAAATACAGTTCCTGTATGTTTGCCAAGGGAATATTATACCATTCTTCCTGCAAAACGGTGGCAAGTTCAGATAACGATGTTGGCAGTGGATAACGAGAACGCACTTTCCGTTCCAATGTAGACCACAAAGGTTCGATAATATTCAGATCTGGTGACTGTGGTGGCCAGGGGTGATGAGACAACTCATCCTCATGCTCAGAAAACCAGTCCTGGACAATGTGAGCTGTGTGAACAGGGGCTTTGTCGTCTTGGAAGACACCATCACCATCGGGGAACAAAGTTTGTACCATGGGATGAACTTGATCGGCCAAAATGTTCACATAAGTCTTGGCAGTCATGTGCCCTGACACAGTTATCATGGGGCTAGCAGAGAACCACGATATGGCTGTCCAAACCATAACAGAACCCCCGCCATGTTTCACTCTTGGCAACAAGCAGTCTGTATTATAGGCTTGAGATGGCGTTCTCTAGACGTAAACTCAGCCAGAAGTGGGAAACAATGTGAAAGAAGACTCGTCAGACCATATTACTCGCTTCCACTCCTCTATAGTCCAGGCTCTAAGACTTAAACACCACCTTTTCCTATTACGGGCATTAGCATCACTGATGAGTGGCTTCTCAATTGCAGCACGGCCAGCAATTCCCTGTTTATGAAGCTCCCTTCTAATTGTTTTGGTACTCACAGGGTTCGGTAACACAACATTCATTTCAGCAGTAACTTTTGCAGCTGTGGTCTTCTTATTTTTCGTCACAATTACCCTTAATGATCGTCTGTCACGATCACTCAGGACACACTTTCATCCGCGCTGTGATTTAGCAGATGATGTTTTTCTGCTTTTCAAATATGTGGAATACATCTTCAATACAGTACCTCTTGAAACACTAAATACCTCGGCTACCTTGCTTACGGAAGCACCTACCATACGTGCTCCAACAATTTGCCCACGTTCGAAGTCTGTTAACTCTGACATAATGCAATGACAACCTCACATAACAGTACTCCGACAACAACTGAACTGTTTAGCACATTTACGAAGTTGTATAGGTTGCGTCAGTAGTCAAAAACGCCAGCGCCACCTACATATTTCATTAAAATCAATCTTTCTTTTCAAACATGCATTTCACAAGGTGTTTCCATATTTTTGTCCATCCACTGTATGTAGTAGTTTTTAAGAAAAAATACATAGATTCATAATGATAGAATAGTAAGATTTGTAGTGGGGTCTTTTGCGAGCATTTATCAAGTTTTTCAGTGATTTTTGCAGTCTAAGCTGTGGAACCTTTTGTTTTTAATTAATTGAAGCATAATAAATTAATAATGGGAACTTTACATCCATATTTAATTATGTCTATTTTTATAACTTGTTCATTTTAATAAATGTAGTACATAATATTCCCTTTAATTTCAGGTATTTCAGTTACATTATAAGTTAGCTCCTTATAAAGTTTGCTTTTCCTTAGAAGGAAATAATATGGAATTTATGAAACAGTTAGATGATATTAGGAAGCACCTGACAAAGGAATTAAAATGTGCTGGGATTCTTGTTTTACCCAAATTTGATATTAACCCTTTGGAAGATACCCAGTTTCATTATGTTAGGTTAGTGCAATTGTTTTCTGCTTACATTTAATTTTTCCTAAGTAAGTATTAATTATAAAATTTGAGTGGTTTTTCATTAGAGTGTTTCAACCATTTTTAGGTACCTTTCTAAGTTTTGTTAGTGACTGATCTGTCAAAAGCTATATTTATGCATAAAAAATTTTGCATGCTTGACGATTGGTATAAATTTTGTAATGAAATGTTTAGTTTTTTCTTTTGCTCTTAAGGAAGAACATTTATATTTTCCCCTCACCTTAATTCTAGAAATACTATTGGATGTACAAATACAGTGAAACTTCCCTAAAGCAATCAGTCACCCATGTTTGAGGTGATTTTATTCTTATGTGGGGAGTTCAGTTCAGTTATTATGTCTCCAAAATACTGATCACTGTGAATGGTTTCACTGTCACTAATTTTGGGGTAACTGACTGTTATTTTTTTATTTTTAGTTATTTATTTATTTTTTTTAATTTGTGTAATATACAGTGTGTTCAGAAAGTAACTATGCACCTGTCATGCAGTAGAAAAAGTAATACGTAACTTTCATTTACCTTACAGTAACTGTTGGAAATGTTCACGACGAGCCTCCAGACATGTGTGCACACTTTTCTTGTTCTCAAAGACCACAGGCAAATTGTACCTGTGAAGTGTTCTTGGTGAAGTTACAAATAGCAGTTTCCGATTCCTGGAACAAATGGGGTTCTGTCAATAAACATTAGCTTTTGCATGGTGCTAGTAGTAAAAATCCAGAAGGCTTAACTGGTGGCTACAAACCCTTTGAAATGATTCGATCTCAGAGAATATCTTACATTAATTTCATAGACCTATAAGCTGTGTGCATGGTGGTGCCATCTTGTTGAATTTGGCATTGTTAATTTCACCTTCTGTTAGTTCTCCAATGAACTTGTAAATAATTTCACAATAACATTCAGAATTGATTGTTCTCCAAAAAAATACTGGGCCTACTATTCTTTTCTAGGATATTGTAATTCACACACCAAATTTTTGGCCATGTAGTGGAGTTTCATGAAGTGCGTATGGATTTTTACTTGACCATAACTAACTTCTTGCATGAGTTATGTGCATGGATGTACCCTGATTAAATGAAACCATGCCTCATCAGTAAAAAACAATCATTCGATATATTGTCAGAATTGTCCGCAAAAAACTGTTTAAAAATTCACACACCTGAATTTATTTTCCAGTGTTACTGAGGACTAATTGTTGAACCATTTTTATTTTGTATAGGATGAGACCTTTTTTTTTTTTTTTTTTTTTTTTTTGGCATGGCCTTATGTGCAGTCGCAACGATGTTTTCCTGCTGGGCCAATTTTCGAATGGACTTGCTAGGGCTATGTGTTTATAGCATCCGATGTATCCAGCAGTTTTTCTTCAATGAGTACTGATGGTCTCTCACTTTGCAGATAATCATTTACTGATTCAGTCTACCTAAATCTCTCGATAAGCGCTTTGATATTGTTTCAATTGGGCACCTGGAAATTTGGCAAATTGCTCTTTCACTGTCTGTGTGTACTAGCCATGATTACGGAACAAATATTTAACAAAGAATATTTGCTGTTCCAAAGTTAGCATCACCCTGACAATTGAAGGGAAATACTGAACTTGGATTAAGTCATTTAAAGGCGAGAATGCAAACAATGTGCTATATGCATCACCCTTCTCAAGGTTATAGAGCAGCCTGACTTAGACAAAGCAACTGCAATTAACCAACTGCATAAAACATGCTAACGAACTGTTACATAAAATGGATTGCATCTGTTGAAAAATTGTCTACCCGTATAATCATGCCCATTTGTAATCATGCAGGTGCATAGTTACTTTCTGAATGCACTGTAGAATGAGATTTGATAAAAATCAAGTGTAATAGAAAGTATTTTACATTATGCTTTCTCAGTATGTTAGGCCATAAGAAATCAACTAATTATTTCTTTTGAAAAACTGATTTTGTTTTATTGATTGGTGTTTCTAATGTAAAACATTTTTTTTTTTTTCATGTGCATATAATTTATGGAAAATAATACCAATATATATTCATTATTTACAGATTTGATGAAATGGGTATACCATACACTGTTGTTTTGAATGATAATGTTCTGCAAACTGGAATAGTTGGACTAAGGAACAGAGACACCACAGTACAAGTAAGAAGATTTAACTGATTGATTTGTTTTTAAGATGTTCTGTGCAGTTTTAGTCCTTTGGAGGGAGAAAAAGAAAAACCTACCTTTTATGTTCTGTATCATGTCTTATTATATAATCTACTGTGGTGTAGTGGCCGAAACCGCTATGAAACTCTGGGTTGTGACATCAGGTTGATAACAAAACACAGCATAAAAAATTTATTGAATGCTAAAAATATGGCTACATACAATTCTGAAGAGAAAAAACTATCTTTTTTAAAAAATCAAATTCTATACATCCATTGTGCAAGATCCATACATGGCTCTCGAGCCTGTGTTTTTAACATTGCTAGCAATTTAATATTATTTTAATAACAACTATTTTTTTACAACTTAATATTATTTTAATAACAATTAAATCATTATATTTAGTCCCGTGATTTCATCACATATATTGCACTCTGAATTTGCAATTTGAAATAATTCATCGTAGATTTATGCGACCTTATCACAACTCCTCTCCTCATAAAGGAATTTTTTTTGACTATGGAAGGAAAAATTCTAAATACTTTTCACTGCTTTCAAAATACAAGTGGTAACTATTTAAGTGATAATAGAGAAGCCAGTACATTACCCTGTACTTATTTATAGATAACATAACTGCATAAATACAACAAAAATAATTTAAACTACTCCTAATGTCTGCCTTATACAAAGCATATTCCTCAAATTTTACACAATGCTAATACTTAAGAAAAAACATTTAATGCTAACAATTTTTTGAAAATGAAACACACAATGCAAACAATTTTGAATCTACACAAAGTACCTTTTCAGTTTACAAAATGCTAATACATTTGATTCTAACCATTTTGAAAATGAAACACACTATGCAAACAAATTTAAATCTACAAAAATATAATTCCAAAACGCTACGAAAATCATTTTTCAAACAACAGTTTACAGAACAAAAAGGATTGGCTCCTCCATATACTTCATATGCTAAAGTTCCTGCTGTCCTAGATCTGATCTCGAATAATCAATCACTGAGATAGGACACTCTTCAACATTTACAACTATATTTGGATGAGGTCCCAATTTCTTTTTCCTGACTTTATGATTTGTCAGTTCATCCAAAGAAAACTCACCACTGGCTGGTAATGTCTCCTTATACACTGCATGCCATATAGCATATGCATTTGATTCAGCATTATAATTGAACATCATTTTTACAGCAAGGTTATTTGGAAGCAATTTCTCAGAAGAAAACGTCTTGATGGAAGTGGGTTTTTTGAATATCGAATTCTGCGATATAATAAATTTTGTTTGGTGTTGAATATTATCATGAGTTTCTGTTGCTTGTGCTTCCAAAAATTCTGCTGGCGAAACATCCGCAAGGATAGACCTTTCTTCTAAACTGATGTCTGCAATTTTAATTGCCTCCTCCGTATTACTGGTTAACTTCCTTTCTTCCAAATGCTCATTATTGATGGCTCTTTCACTTTCTATATCTTTCTTTTCTTCCGATCTGGAATCTAAGTCTTTTGCACTCACTCTCTCTAAACTCCTGTGCGCATGCGCCTGACTACGAGTCTCCACAGCATTTAAGAGAACCGGTCGTTCCCTAATTTCCTCAATCAACTGTGCAGTTTTATTCGTTAACAAATAGTACTCTTTATCTAACTCTACCGGGGTAACCGCTGCCTTTGTGGTGACCACACCAGAATCACCTTCAATGGTGACTTTCGCCAAAGGTAAACATTTACATTCTGTGTCCAAAGGCCATTTCACCCATACAGTTTCTCCTAATAAGTCACTAGTATTAATCCAAGTACTATTACACAGATCTATAACAGCTCCAGTATCTCTCAGATATTCTCTCTCTATCCCATTAATTACTGCTTTCTTGAAATATGGCTTAAAACATTTTCCTAAACTCTCCGTTCCTAGATTATTCACCAGATTAGCCTTATTCTTTTCCAGCGATGGACAGTTAGGTCGGATATGTCCGTCCTTTCCACATTGGTGACACCTTATTTTCCGCTGTTTCTCGAAACCTGCTTCATTGAAAACTTACTTTTTTTTAGGAGCCTTCACTTTTCTATGCTTCTCTGATTTAATTCTTTGATGACCACTACTTTTCTGATTATAACTACACTTAGAATTTATATACCACTCTCTATCTTTCTCAAATGGTTTCTTTAACCGCACTCTCTGTTCTAACTTCCTCGTATCTCTTCGCAAAACCTCATACTTGTCGCATTTCTCTGCTAAAATGGAAGCTGTTTTAAATTCTTCCCAATTGTCTAAGTAGTGCTCTCTTATTTCTAGAGGGACTCGCCACTTAATTTGCTCAGTAAGCATAAGTTCCTTAAGACTTTCAAAATCTTGAACTTCTACTGAATGCAACCAATTCTCTAAATACACTCTCAATTCATACACTAAATCCACCCATAACATTCCATTTTTTCTAGAATGTTCTTCAAATTTTGTTTTTAGTGCCCAAGAACTAAGCTTGAATCTCTGCATGAGTAATTTCTTAACATGCTGATAATCATCCCCTTTATCCGCTGGTTCTTTCACTATTAACTGGGCTACATCGTAAGGTAATAAAGGAATTAATTGTGAGACCCAATCAATCTCATTAACATTCTCTTTTTGAGCTTGTTTCTCAAATAGCTTAAAGAATAATGAAGTATCTATATTACTCGGTTTAAAACACGGTACTAAATCTTTCAAATTAACCTTTTTTTCTCTAGATTATTCAAATTTCGAAACCGTGGATGCTAGTCTATTAGTCTGATCCACATTCATCAGTTTTAACCTTTCCAATTCCAAAACTCGCTCCCGTTCCGCTCTCTCTTGTTCACGTTCACGCTCTGCTCTCTCTTGTTCACGTTCCGTTCTGCTCTCTCTTGTTCGGCTATTTCTTCTGCTTTTCTCTGCTCAGCCGCAGCCCAAATTCTTGCCGCGTATTAGTCCTCGGCATTTAGAATAGCCTGCCTAATATCTCTTACTCTATTTGCCTGAGACACATTTGTTTTAAACTCCTCCGCTAACTCCAATAGCAGAGCTTTAGTAAATTTCCTCATAAACTCACCCATTATGGAAAATTAAAGAAAAATAACCTAGTATTAGAATGCATTTAAATCTTTTCATATACAAGTGATAAAGAGTAGATATTAGTAAAATAATCAGAATAAAATATTTATGAAACTTTATAAAGATGCTATAATGAAAGCAATAAAATATTAAATTAATAGATAAGATATATTTATATATATATATATATGTTTTCCTAAAGCAAGAGCTGCCTTAATCAGTCAGCTGATTACAAAAATTGATAAAATTGCATAAAATAGATACATTTAAGTAAAAACAGAAAATGTTGGCACAATTTAGCATGGATATTTTTTATTGCTTGAACTGAATGATTTTATAAATTACATTAAAAAAATCATATGAATACCATATAAAGGAAAAAGTGATTTCTTAGTTTATTTCAATAAAAAACACAGTTGCAGGTTACAGAAACCAACATACAAAAGAAACAATTTTTTTTTTTTTTTTGTCCGAACTGAATATTTTCCAAAAAATGTGATATCACTTATTTGTATCGAAACTGTAATATGTCCAAGAAAAAAAGTGAAAAGCTTGACTCTAATAATAAATGCGAATCTGCAAACTTTCTTGAATGCAGAGAAATTTCTATTTTCTAATTTCAGTTTATCTAAAATTCCATTAAAAGTATCTAACATTAGTCCCATGAATTATTTGTATTGAATGTTCTCTATTTTTCTTTTGAGACTGAAAATAAACTTGCACGTAAATTTATGCCATATATAAATGCCATCAGTGTTTGCAATGAGGGTGAATTACATAGGTAATTTCTGTGATTGGACATCATGTAAAAGGCTTGTCATCTGCATGTAATTTTAGAGAGATGACTTCTGAAATATTTGACAAAGTAGGATTTATTTCCCCATTTGATGTATGCTAGTTACTAATTAACATGCAAAATTAATAAGAATTTAAATTTTACTGCCGTGTTCTAAACTCAGAAAGGTATTTAACTCTTTTGCATTGATAGAAGCTAAAAATCATGTTTCTTTCAAATATGTTAAATGTCTGTTTATACTATGAATTTTTGTTTAAATGGATTTCCTTCTCCCATGTCAAGTAGAATGCTATAGCATTAACAGTAATCTCTTAAGTGAAGTGATCACTTCTCTCTTGGGATCTTTGTGTGGTTTCATCCACTGTGTGCAGTTTCCCCTTAGGACAGTTTGTAAGTATACAGTCAAATTTTGATGCATTTTTAAGATTCAGAATGCTTTTTGAAATAGGAGTTTTGGGTGTTTAGAAAATAAGGAGTTTACGCATTTGCCCCCCTTCTCTTAAGTGAAGCGATCACTTCTCTCTTGGGATCTTTGTGCGGTTTCATCCACTGTGTGCAGTTTCCCCTTAGGACAGGACTGCAACTATGAGCATCAATAGCTAAACATTGATGCTAAAAAAAAGAGAGTGGAGGTGGATTCAATAACATGACTGCTTTATAGTCACTTCAAGAGAATGTTTGGCATGCCATTTAACAACTTCTGAAAGCAATGAGCCATATACTAAAATGATAGGGACCAGGTGAAAATGCACTCTGGTTTTCAGGCCACCTGTCGATGTTTGAATGCCCAGGTGTTTGGCTGACTTGGATGTGAAAATGATTTTTCTGTTCTATAGTTTGTAAGTATACAGTCAAATTTTGAAGCATTTTTAAGATTCAGAATGCTTTTTGAAATAGGAGTTTTGGGTGTTTAGAAAATAAGGAGTTTATACATTTGCCCCCCTCCCCCTTCTCTTAAGTGAAGTGATCACTTCTCTCTTGGGATCTTTGTGCGGTTTCATCCACTGTGTGCAGTTTCCCCTTAGGACAGGACTGCAACAGGAAGTAAATTTTTGTAATAAATATTGTATATTTATTATATACTCAAAAATACTGATTTGTACTTTATTAATAAGAATTTATTTTTATGTATATAAATTACTAGAAAAATCTTTATTCTTTTTCTAGGAGCAGATACATATAAGTGAATTGACATCCAAACTTCTGAAATATCTTCAGATAAGAACTTTGGACCAAATATGAATTGATTTTATAAATGCACAGAAAATTCAATGAATTTGTAAATTTTATTTATTCGAAATAAGTGTTTCATCTTTACCATTTTTGTGATTAAAAATGTTGCAATTTTACATTTTCTGTAGTAGTCAGTTCTGTGATTAAAGAATGTTCTTACTAGCCTACTTGTTGATATAAATGTCAATATTTTAAAGGTTATAGTTTCTTCAGATTGATAATGTTTAATTCTTTCTTTCTAAATTCATTTTATCATTATTAAAATTAATGTAATCTGTATTTTCAGAATATGTTAAGTCATTAAAAAGGTAGACAAAGAAAATGTTTGGTTTATTTAATTATCGAAAAGCAACTGAGGCCTATCTGCCAAAGGGGTGGGGTGCCTTTATGGAGGACAGTCTGAGGAACTGGCTTGTATACACGTTGCACATGGGGAAAACCATTAAAACACCCATGCAGCCAGCCCGTTTGCTGGTATTTGAACCCTGGATTGAACTACTAGTGTTCAGCAACTTTACTGGTGGGCCTGCAAACAAATAAAAAGAGTATTGAAAGTAAAAACTTGTTATTAACAGTTTGACTGGTAATTCATAAACTGGGTGGTTATCAATATTTGTTTGGTTCAAGTTAGTTCGTATTTCTTATTTTAATAATTAAAAACAATTATAACTCAATTAATTAAATAACAATGAATAATAAAAATTATGATAAATTAAATAATAATTATGAAACAGGTAAGGGAAAAATGAAACATTGTCTACTTTTATGTATTTAACACATTTTAATCATAGGCATAATAAATTTAACAATGTAGCAGAACATGCAGATTGGCTTATGATGCCAGTGTAATACATGCAGAGATGCATTCTTATGTTGTGTGAAATGGTAACAGCTCGCAATAACTGGCAGTTTTTAAGGCCATGAGGATTATTGCTATTTTAGAAGTTTATACTAAATCACATGTTATGCACACTGGTGAAATAAATTAAGAGAATTTTCATATTTGATCTCTGATCTCCGAACTACTTCACAGATTTTAATAAAATTTGGTGTGAACATAGGTTGATATAATACAAACAAAATAAACATTCAGCAGTTATAATAGACACACATGTTCATGTGTAACACTCATGGGAGTCTGAAGATCTGAAACAGTGGTTGCAGAAGACACAAAAGAAATGGGTTAATAGAGGGTATGGTCCCCTCTTACAAGCCTCGCAGCGTGATGTCATATTGGAAATAAGGCAGTTTATGAGTGCCTGTTGCAATTGGTCCTACTCATTCAGCAACATTGTTTTCAGTTCCTGGATGGTTCTAGAAGGAGGGGGGTTGCGAGTTGCAATTGCCCTTCCCAGAGTGTCCCAGACATGCCCTATAGGGTTGAGGTCTGGGGACCTGGCTGGCCAATCCATCTGGCAAATATCCCCACTATCGAGAAATTCGTCAACCAGAAGAGCTCTATGTGGCCTCGCGTTATTGTCCTGTAAGATGAACTCGAGGCCCACTGCACCCCGGAAAAGGCAAACATAGGGCTCCAAGACCTCATCCCTATACATCACACCAGTCACAGAGCCTCTGTCAAAGACGTGAAGAGATGTGCGGCCATCCAACATGATGCCTGCCCAGACCATTACACCGCCACCGCCATAATTGTTTATTTTGCGGACACTAGAGGGTAGACAGCAGGTCCCTGGCTATCTCCATATGAAATATGGTGAGAGTCAGTCTTTAGGCTAAAACGGGACATGTCGGTGAACAGAACGGTCACCCATTGATCCATACTCCAATTACTATGCTGCCTGCACCATGCTAATCGGACTCTCCTGTCCGTAGACATGAGTGGGACGCAAACAGCCGGTCTTCTGCCAAACAACCCTCTCTCATTCAGTCTTTTGGAAACAGTCACCTCTGGCTGTTTAACTCTTGGACGACCTTGCTCCAGCGTTCTCTCAATGGATTCCAATATCCTGGAACTATTTTCATAGGTTACATACGAAGCTGGGCGTTAAATTAAACTCTCTGCATATCTGGACTTGCGTTTGGCCTGCCTCTAGCCTCCCTACAATTCGCCACCTCATTTTATCATCTAAACATTGGTGGTTACTCGTTTTTACTGATGTAAATTTAACCGATTGCTGCAAGATAACACCAAGAAATTCCCGAGGTGTGCTAGTGAACACAATTCGTGTTACCCTCCACACACTTATAAAGCCTGTTTTTCTGCTGGCTACACACACGTCTATGCTTATATATTTGCCGTACAAGATTTGCATGTTTATCTAGAAGCAGTGGTTTTTCCTTAAGTTTTTCATAAAATTCGATATAATATGCAAATTCTCTTAATTTATTTCACCAGTGTAATATTAATTCATATGTAATTTTTAAGGCCTTTCTTGTCTTGTTCCATATTTATTTAATTTTGAATTTTTGCATTTTTTCTCTTTTATGAAGTGAAAAATTAAGTTTTCCACATAATCACTAATTTCATTTATATTATTTTAATGAATTTTAATCTTTTATTTTTGCCTGGTCTGATAAATAGTTTAAGGAATAATTATAATTATTTAAATTGCTTTCTTTACTCATAGCAAATTAAGAAGAGCATTTTAATTAGGGAGAGTGAACCGTGGAAAGAACAGACATTGGTTATTAAATTTTAAGTTTTTTAGTTTTTTATACCAATTTTTATGTTTTTCCCCTTAGTATTTTACAGCAGAATACAAAATTGATATCTGATTAGTTAAGTATCTCTTTGCACTAAAATTAAATTCAATTTAATTCAAATCAAATTTAATTCAGTAAATTCAATTATTTAATTGTTTGTAATGTTTGAGGGAAAAAGTATTCTAAAACTGTAAATATGAAGTTAATCGATCTTCATGTGGTTGGAAGTGGTAGAGAAAATAGCATTGAAATATTCAATTCGAAAACCAGGCATTTCCAATTTTTGCTTTCCCCCTTATTCCTCTAAAGATATATTACAATACGTAAAATCAAAAATGATTTCAGTGTACTGTGTCCAAAAATAGTGAAGAGTGAAATCTGTCTAAAAGAGGCCATTTTTAACATTGCTAAACAAATGGAGCTTAACATGATAGCTTTCAAGCTGTGTGCAATAAAGAATAACATTTATTTTAATGCATACTTTTCTTAATTATAGTAGGCATATTTATTTTTACATGTAATCGCCAAAAATATCTCTCGTGAGTCATCTGAAATAATTTGTACCCAATAGTTCAAATAAACTGTGTTTAATTACACTTCTTAAGTGTTTGTTGGCAACAGATAAACTTACAGAATCTAAAACTCAGTTCAAAGATTTCTATATTTTTAAGTATTCTCAATGAAATGTAATTCACTGCTTCATTAATTCTCATTCTGTCATATTAATCATATTAAACCAAAAAAACTGGCATTTCCCCCAATCTGGTGGAAAGTTTTTGTCTCATTAATTATTAATATTAAATGCCAGAAACTGTTTCTGCAGTATGATTTTACATTTGACAGATGAGTTTTCCTCTATTTGTTCTTTGAAGCTAAATAATTTAAGAGTCTGGCTACTAGGGTTATTTTTTAAGTAAGATCCATTTTGCAATAAAAACAAGAAGCTAAAAATTTTCCTTGATCAGTTTCATACATTTTCTCATGTATTGCATTGTTACTGTGCACTTCACTTATCTGGTAATGGAAATCTGCAGCTTTCATGATTCTTGCTGTTAAAAGCATGGTGACTTATAGTATTTCATAGTTGGTGGTGTTCTCGATTTTCTGAAACGTTTTAATCGTAAGTACCAAGCATACAGTCTGATGTGGTGAATGAAAATGGCATCAGCTGTGCCCAAAGAATAAAACAAACTGGCAAGAAGCCCATGCTTACACACATTCTCTCCTTAACACAAAATTTTTCACAAATGGACTTAACGTAAAAAATAACCTATGTGCAATCATTTAAGATATGTGATATGAATGTTTATGTTCGTCTTTTGTGCCTACTTAGACAGGTGCTTTGATTTAAAACATATTTTTATTCTATTATCTAGAATCTGTATGATGCAGATGCAATCTTTTTTCATTCCCATCTAGCAATTAGACTGAAAATTCAAATCTCTTTACTTTCATATAAACAAGACAGAAAGTATGCAACAAATGCACAATGCACTTTATTACCAATTCATTTAATTTCTATAAATATATGATGCAACTGAGGGGTATAATTTATGATAAATTATTTAATTAGTCTTGCCTTATTAACCATAGTTTTAAGATTTAAAGTTTGCCTCAACTGTTGCATTTTTTTATAGTGATATATACATATCATAAATTAAGGAAAAATCACGATTATTGAAAAAGTTACACGTAGAATTTAAAAAAACTTACCCACAATATACAACACATAGTAAGGTATCAAATAACATAAAAAGAAATTACCAGACAAATATGGTAGTATAGAAATTAGCACATGTATAAAATGAACAAATCGAAGGTGTCAGTTTGCTATAGGAAAAGTACCTTCAATGGGGAATATGATCGCCTCTAGAAGGAAAACATCACATACAGCAATGTGTGATGCTCTCAATTATGCGGCATATCTGTTCCATAGGAAGCAAGAGCCATTGCTCTTGCTTCCTATGGAACAAGTTGCAAGTGCGACAAGAGTCTGAGGAGGCAGATTGAGAGCAGCTGGACGTCTCCCTAAAGCATCCCAAACGTGCTCGATAGGATTCAAGTCCGGGGATCGAGCTGGCCACTCCATGTGCATAATTGTTTCCTGTTGAAGATGATCATCTACGATGCAAGCCCTGCGTGATCTTGTGTTGTCGTCCTGTAACAGGAAAGCATCACCTATTGCCCCGGCGTATGGGCACACATAAACATCAAGGGTGTCATCTCTATAAATCTGAGCATTCACGGTTCCCCTTGGAAAGACATAGAGGTCTGTGCGTCGAAAGAGATGCCACCCCAAACACAGACACTGCCCTTCCGTATGCATCTCTTTCATGGATGTTTGAAGGATAACGGGTTCTAGGTTCTCTCCATATCAAATAACGCCTACTATCTCTTTCTAGGCTAAACCTGGACTCATCCGTAAAGAGAACCACCCTCCATTGATCAGGCATCATCCAGTGGACATGTTGTCGTGCTTACTGAAAACGGTGCCTCCTATGGCGTGACGTGAGCGGCACACAAATGGCTGGTCGCCTCGCATACAGACGACCTTCGTGAAGCTTTCTGCGCACAGTTGACATTGACACGAACCTTCCGGTGGCTGCAGCAAGGGAGGATCTAAGATGAGTTGGAGTAGCGGTTAATCCTACGTGCACATAATGTCAAATATCGGTCATCGACGCTTGCCGTAGCAGTTGGTCGTCCTTGGCTGAACCTCCTAGATGCCGAATCTGTGGTTTGAAATTGCCACCAAAGTCTATGAATCACAGAAGGACTCACATTTACTCACCAGCCTTTGCAATTAGACCTTTCATATCAGGGTTCACCTGTACAGGAAACCGACAGCTTTCGATACTTGGGTGTTGTTTTTGACCGAAAACTGACTTGGGAAGAGCATGTTGAACCGATTTTAGAATGTGTTACTAAGAGGCTAACCTTAATGAAAGGAACTGCTGGATCTAAATGGGGTTGTTCTAGAACCACAGTTTGATTTAACATTCAGCTCCTATAGTCTACCTCTTATTACTCACTGTTGCGAGCCCATGGTGGCAGCATCTAACCAAGTGATCGATTCACTCGAAAGATTTCAGAACCACGTTCTCCGACTTATCACTGGTGCAATTAAAACCACCCCAGTTGATGCACCTTTTATATAATATATGTGCATTAAATCCATTGTGGAAGACGGACCACTAATCCCATGGGAAAAAATTAAGGGAACCAGATTGGTTTTTGCTGTGGAGCTATTGCCTTTTACTTACGGAGGAAAAACTTCGAATGGTTTTCTTCAGGCAGTCTTTTTTGTCAAAAGATCAGATAGGCATTAGATGGAAACTACAATGTCCAACTGATATAAAAAAATACATAGTCTGAATTAATTTGACTACGTGTTAATTAAATCCTCAAAAAAGGAATCTATGTCTTTGGAAACCATCAATGCTTTATATTCTAAGAGCTACATGTGCTCACGGTTGGCTCTGTGTTCGCTGACAGTATTAATGCAGGCGTTGGCGTCTTTTGCAAGCTTTTTTCCTTTTACAATTCTGTTGGAAGTAATAGGACTGCTTTTGATGCTGAGATCACAGCCATACACATAGCCTTATTCCAACTCCAATGTCAACTTGAACATTTTATAAAAGCTGTTATACTCTCTGATTCTAAAACTGCCGTTCTAGCTATTTCTTCTTTTGAATCACCGATGTCTGTTGATGTTTTAAAATGTCAACAGTTTCTAAACAATTTAACTGAGGAGGGCAAAGGGGTTTCCGTGCTATGGATACACAAAACTGTAACTGTGCTCTTCATGCATGTGATAAATGCCGAGTTCTTGGCAAGTAAAAAGGCCAATATTCTCCACATAACTGCCAATCACATTTTTTTTTACACTGCCAAAAGAGTAATAAAAAATTACTACTTGGAAGCTTTCTGGAAAGACGTTACCGGAAGGAACTGTCATGAAGTGCAGATTAACAGCATTTTTGACACTCGTTTATCGCCCAGAAAGAAATTATCCCAAACCCAGTTTTTAAATTATGTAACCTTCATGAGGAAATGGATGCCTCACATCTGAGTCATTGCCCTGCGCTAATGCTGGATCACTCTTGGAGAGCTACTGGGAGGTGAGACACAAAATAGACTTGTAGATTATACTGTAGACTTTTTTTTTTTTTTTTTTTATTTTGCTTGTTCTGTCTACAGTTATCTTTGTAATCTGAAATTAGAAATTTTTTTAAAAATTCGGAAACACTCTGTATAAGAATGGAGTTCTTGAAGTTAAGAGAGAGCTTTTGGCAACGACAGCTGACAACCTTCAAAGTATTTTCGCTCAGCTATTAGCTTTACCTGAATCAGCTTTAGTTTCTTCTATAGTCTGTTACTTTAAAATAGGGACTTCAAGGTCGTGGCGACTCTCCCTACCATATAATCACAGCGTATTTCCTCTTCACCGCATAGAGGGAATTGGAGAGTTTTAGCAACTTGGAGGATTAGACCGATTATTAGAGGATTCGACAGCTTGCCAATTCGTTCCCATGGCTTGGTAAAAGAAAATACCCATGTTTTGCTTGCGGAATTAGAGGGCCTGAGCCAAAGCTTACAGTAGGACTTTACCATGTGAATGTATACACCTTAATTGCTTTACCTTGACTTTTATTTTCTGTCGAATCCTGTAAGAAGCGGTGAATTCTTTTGTTAATTACACAAAGCATGTAAGTTGCAGTCCTAATA
Source organism: Stegodyphus dumicola (assembly GCF_044657685.1). Taxonomy (NCBI): domain Eukaryota; kingdom Metazoa; phylum Arthropoda; class Arachnida; order Araneae; family Eresidae; genus Stegodyphus; species Stegodyphus dumicola. The sequence continues at coordinate 219,601,948 of NC_140773.1, read as the reverse complement.
AAAAACTTTATTTTAAACCTCCTTTTGAGTTCGTAATTATTTATATCGGAAGAGTGAAGACGGGACGGTAAATTGCCGGTCTACACAGATCCAGAATTTAACATTGAGGTAGATAAGTTCTGTACAGCTTAAGAAATATTTGGAAGTTGTGAAACAGGTTGTGCGTAAATAAATAAATAAATGCCAGAATATTAAGATATTTTTTATTTTATTTTATTTATTTATATTTCAGGTTTGTGCTTAACATATGCACAGATATTTTCATGGATCTCCTTAAAATGTTCAGTTATTTACATTACTAAATATACATCTTTTAATTATATAATAAGTATTACTGCTGAAATGAATGGCTTTTGATGAGTTCTAGCGGAAACTATTCTGAATATTTTGACTGATTTTTTTTTTTTTTTTTTTTTCTCACTGTAGTGTATCTTTCGTCCTTTTACAGCAAATGCTTATCATAGATACAAATTTGTTTCAGCAATTCTTAAATGTTTTATAATTCATTTAAGGGAGGGTGATTATAAGTTGCTGAAGTTTCTTCACTCGTGGTTATCAAACTGCGTCCTTCTGGCTTTTGCAGAAATCAGTTTATTGGCACATTACACATTCGATAACGGGCACACAAATATCATCGCTTAACAATGTTATTGCAACGTGACTCTGCATTTGGTCTACTGCACCCTCGGATTCTGTCATCATACACTAATCTAACAGGACACGAAAATACATGAAGTGTGTATTTTTGTACCCATTTGTCCCAGAAACATTCATAAAACATATTACAGTCTTTTGGGTGCTGGAACAAACCAGACCTTGTGCAAATAATTGGTGGTATTGAAAATTCACTTTGATTATTTACGAATGGAATGTTCCATACGTGATCTTCAAACTGAATCTGTATTTTAACATCTCTTTCAGAATCAACGTTCAATTTCTTAGATAGTCGAGTTCTTAGGATTTTAAGAACATTGTCTGAAAATCTTTCAGGTAGTTTATGATTTGTTGGTGCTATCGTATCATCCCGATTTTGAGCAGGAACATTGTGATTGTCATTAACGTTAGATTTTCGTACTAAGACCCTTAATTTGCGTTTTCGTCTTGGCTGTTCTGTGTTAACAGATGTTTTTTGTGTATGAAGATCAAACTGCTCAGTAACAAAGAAACTGTCATTCTCAGAGTAGAAAGAATTTGTAACTAAGGATTTCGTGTCTTTTAGCGTTATGACTGGATTTTCTGTTGGAAGATATAAAGGCAAAGGTAGTGCATATCTAAATCTTGAATAATCCAAAGAATTTTGACGATTAGTTGTGCCATTATTGTCTAATATATAACCATATTCTTGCAAAGGTATTCTGCTTTGAATTTTGGAATCCTTATCGTCATCAAAATCTACTTTGTAGTTTGGATGAAAGGGAACAATTAATTCTGGGCTATTTGTATTTTCCATACTTGCTTGCCGTAAGTTACGATCAGGGAATTCGTTTGAATATTGAGGTATCCAATAACGATTATGTACTTGATGTTGAAAACTATCGTCATATTCCGTTGTCCTCAGTCTCGTTCCGAATTCGAAGTTGTTTGGTAACGGCCCATCTTTTCTTTCATCCTGGAACTCTTTTTCCTCTAAGACATGTCTATCTGTGAAAGTAGAATTGTTGTGGTGAACGTTTTGCCTATTAAGTTGTTCTGTTAATGAAGGATACCTATGGCGATTTGATTTATAGTCAACTATTCTTTTTGCTTCAGGATTCTCCCGATTTGCTGAAGATAGGTGTTTACTGCCATTATAATGATGTTGCTTATAGTTTTGCCTTTGCAATTGTTCTCGAATGCTAGGATATCTGTATTTCCTGAATAATCGTCTTCGTACAAAAGGTCTTTCATTTTCAGAAATGTGGATTTGAATTTTCTCTGCAGTATGACTGTTCTGCTGTGTAACATTAGGTAAATCATTCGTGTGTGCGGGTTTGTCCACATGTAATTCACTTGACAGTTGGTGGTCTGTCGCGTGAACTATCGCACTAGTATTAATATTTTCATATTCTGGTGCATTTTTATTTAAATTTGAAAAGTTATCTGTAACAATAAGTCCAAGGTCTGGAAAATCATTTGGAGCATTTGTAGTTGATGGTTCATAATTATTTTCGCTTTCATCGCTAGACTTAAGCAAATTTTCTATTATATCTAACATGTGGTCTATCTGCGACAGATTACGATTTGCAGGATTTTCGAAATCAGTTTCACTTGCATTCAGCATAGTTGTATTTAGCTGTCTTTCTAAAACAGCTAAATCTATGTCTCCATTTGACATGTACTTTTTAAGCATTTTATCCACCTCATACAAAATTTTTGGCGGAAGTTCATTTATGTGGTTTAAATCAACATTTAAGAGAACTCCTTGCGGATAAAATTTCAAAGTCATCATTTTAGTTTCACTAACATTTGGACTTGGCAGCAAACTAGCCACGTCAGTCTTTCCATCTGTTTTTGGCTCAGATATTGCATGATTAGCAGTTTCTGCATTTTTAAAAGTTATTGCTTCCTTGGAAATCTCATGGGATTCACTGAAGACTTTGATAATGTCCGAAATTATTTCTTTCTTATCGGTTTCATTATAATCTGTATTATCTAAAGAAGCATATATTCTATAGAAACTGTCGGCTGTTGTACTAGTGTCTCCACTTGAACGTGTGCCATTTCTTTCATAAAAAGTGTTAGATGGGTTTGAGATTATATGAGATTCTCCGGATATTGAATTATTGGAAGACAATGATCTGCCCCATGTATAGCGATTATTGTTCATTTGCTTACTTTCATTATAAACCGGTCGTGGGGATACTTCTGGATCCGCTATTAATTTGTCTAATCTTTTAATATTTTCTTCAGCTACCTGGGTACTGACGGATATTTGCTTAGATTCTTGATGAGCAGATCTAGTGATCTGCTCTTTTTTCAAAATGTAACGATCGGAATTTTTGTTTTCTCTAACTTGAACAAAAAGACTTACTTCACTTACACAGTCTAAGTTATTGTGAGAACCGTCAAGATACGTTTCGTCGTGTTTCAATTTTGCGCATTTTATAGGCGTAAATGAATGACCAGAATTTTGTCGATTTGGTTGGAACTTTGTGTCGTCATGTGACTGCTTATCTTTATTTAAAGGAGACACAGGTTTTTGGTCATCTTTCGAAGTTTGTGTTTGAGATTCTAAATACTGGTCTAAAGACGCAGTGGTAGAGAATGAGTTTCTGTTTAATTGCCGAAGATTAGTAGGTGGATATCGTTCTTCGTCTAAAAGAATGTTAAAGTTACTATCAATTCTGAGTTTTCGTACTCTACCAATTCCAGATTTGTTTTGCGGTTGCATATAACTGCTATTTGCTGTATTATTTGTACTTGTAAGTGGTGATCTTATACGGTTTTGGTTATGAATTTCATTTCCAATTGTGAATGGCAGGTATTCTGGTTCACCTTCGAAGAGATTATTGTCGTCTGGATTGTGATGTTCTTTACGTTCAATGAGAAAAGAGTTTACATTGTGAGTTTTGTGATTGCGATTAATGCCGAGTAAACTGTTTACAACATTTCTTTGCTGCTGATTATTGATAACTTTGTTATTTACCCAAGATCTATGCCAGTAAGCAGTTCCATATTTCCTTTCAGGACGATTTTCTGTTTCATTGAAATTTTGCGACGTAAGATCAGATGTGTTTACAATAGGAGTATCTAACTTCAGATCAAATTTTATCTCATTGTGGTTCAGCAATGATCTAGCTTGATTTTTTGTAGCATTAGATACATTCTGTCTTTCAGTCAGTTTGTTTGCTTGTAAAGTTTGTTTGCTAAGTATATTTTCAAAATCCCTTACTGCACCTTCGTCAGTGCTTCCTGTTTTTGTTGTGGTCACATTTCCTTGAAATCTTTGTCCTTGTTTGGGAACATTTACTGAAACTGTAGAATTTAAGTTGAAAATTTCGTCTGCATGTTTCAAAGTTTTTGAAATTCTATCTCTTTTCACCTGTTCCGCATCAGTATTAATATCGCTAATATTTAAGACAGCAGTTGACCTCTCATCAAGTATTTGCCTGCTTTTCCCATCAGTCTTCACACTGCAAATTGGTAACGTCCATTTCCAGTTGCACAGTAAATTACGTTCGTCAAAACCTAAGAGATGCGATGGACATTGAAACTGAAATGCTTCTAATCGTCCGTCACCAAGATCTGAACAATAATAGAACCATCTGCAATCTGTAGGATCTACGTGGAAACCAGGAGTGCTGCAGAAGAATTTCTTTGGAGGTACTGGTAATAATTCATCTGATCCAGGACATGGATCTGAATAAGATGGCCAAATGCAAGATTCTTGAGTTTCATCAAACACCAAGCCTTGAGGGCATTTGTAAATAAAAACTGCATTTTGATTACTTGGTTGCCAGTTTGGGGGTCGATATTCTGCGCATTGGTAAAATTTTGTGCAATCTTTAGGATGTCGGAAAAAACCAATGCGTTCGCATTTGAATTTCTTCATTTCTTCTGGATCTGTATTAGAGTCATGTAATATTTGTACTTCTTCAGAAATCTGAGATTCTCCAGTTGAAAGAACAATGTCAAGATCTCTGAATGAACCGAATTGTTTCCTGTTTCCTGTAACAGTTTCCAAAACTTGATGCAGTAGCGGAAACGGACCTTCACCACAAGTGTTATCTTTATCATCATCATTGATATACCAAATGTCAATTCCTGCTGCGCCTTGTGTTAAATAATTTTCCTAAAAAGGAAATGACATATTTAGATTATTGAGTTTAACGTTTTAAAAGAAACAGCACAAAACAAATTTTGAAGTTAGCTCTAATAATCTCTTGTTTGTAATAAAATAGCATCATTCTTATTTGAAATAAAAGAGCATAGTTACCATAAATTTAGAGTATCCGTCTAGTTATCAATTTATATAACATAAGAAATTCTAATCTTATTATGCACTGTATATATGTACAAAGTTTTTAAAAAGATCGTATGACTTTAAAAGATTTTCAAATATACATGGTTTTAGTTTTAAAAGAATCAAACAAAATAGGCATCAGACTATGAAAATTTTTGTGACGCGATAAGTTTCAAAATTTGTATACGATCACTGAAAGAAAAAATCTGATATGGATACGACATGACTTCCTTGTGTGGCCTACTAAATTATTGCTAAGTTTCATTTAAACTTATTTTCTCGAATTTCATTACAGACATATTTCTCATTCAATTAATTTAGTTCTCACTTCGCGGCAAAGCAAGAGTACATAAAAACTCAAAACATCTCAATTAACTAAAAAAATGTAGAATACAGATAAACACATAGATGCAGTTAAAACAGTTAAAAGAAGTAGTTTTTACAATTAGAATTAGAGTTTGTACGCAAAAACAAGCTATTCGGTTAGTTGGCAAGAAGGCAGATTTTTTTTGGTGCATAAAACTGAAAGGTGTTTTTATTATTATTATTATTATTATTATTATTATTATTATTCGGCAAAAAGAATTGAAGGTGCAGAAACTGATTTAATTCACTCTTCTACTGAGTTCCAAATGTAAACAAATGGCTTTTCATTAGGCTTATCTCGCCTCTTAAACTTTTAAATTGTTGATAATTTTACAACGATTGCATGCAGATTAACTAAAAGCATAAAAACCGTAACCGAAACATAAAAACCGCATAATTCAATCACTTTTGAAGCAAAAAATGCTCAATTTACTAACATATAGGAATAAAAAAAAACTAAGCTCACAGAGCCCGGTAACAGAGTGGGAATATTTATATATATACGATTGCTGCAGCCGATTGCAACGGAAAAGGGAGGTGCACAACTACATATTGTAGCAAACTCATATACAAAATATAAGTTTTACGGCTACTCGTTGTTGAATTATCCGAGATACATACTTACGTACGTCCAGACGTCAAGAAAATAAATCTCTTCTGAATAAATTTCAAATCCATTTTTCAATCATTTTTTGGCAAAAACAGCCTTTTATTCTGTCCGTACGTTTAGATGTCACGCAAAAACATCATCAAGTGGTTTCTAGGGTGGCTGAAATGGACATTTAATGAAATATGACACCCGAAAATTTTCACGATTACAAACTTCCTTTATACTTCGTACAAATAAATAAATAAATTTCAAAAAAAAATCACTTCAGCGAGCGAACACATTTGATTCTATGCCATAAAAGAATGGTTTTGTCCTTTTGATATTATGGTAGTGTTATTTTTGTAATAATTTGATGTTTAGTATACACATTTTTAGTTATCATTCTTGTATTTCTATTTTAAAATTGTAAGTATATTGCTTATAAACTATATATAGTTTGAAAGATTTATTTTAATTAACACGTTATTTGCATGAGGAAACTCTGCGCTAAATTCTCTCCGTTTCATCTGTTTCACCGCAATATTAAATGAAAGCGGTTTTAATTTTAATTTATAATCTAAATTTTAAGTGGGAGGCTTAGGCACTTTGTCCTGTCGTAAAGCCAGCCGTGTCCTCTGTTGCTATTCTTATAAGCGCTATATCGACTATTGAGTTTCCCCTTTGTCTGAATATTTAGTAGCACCGTAAGGTTTTTTCCCACCTTTAGCGCGTGCCTTCGGCATGTAATTGGGAAGCACATTCGGCTAGTAATCGGAAGATCCGGATTTGGAATTCAGGTGAGGGCAAAAAGTAAAATGAAAATATCACTACAGTGGCGCTCGAACTAAAAAATGTTTGACAATAATTTTTCTCTGCCAAGATATAACGATTGGGTCTCCTTTCTTATTGCGATTTTCCATATTAGCGATTGCGTCGCCCAAGGTTTTTCTCCCCATTTACATAGTTTGTTAGTTGGTTAATTGTTGATATTATAGGCTTAGTTGGTTAAATGATATAGCACAGGAGGGATACCTGTCTAAAGGAAGGGATGTCTTCGTGAAGGACTATCGTATGGGTAAATGGCTGGTATTCATATTACACATGTGAAAAGCACAATAAGTTTCATGTAACAAACCCGTTCGTGCGGAAACTAACCTGGGACGATCTACCAGTTTTCAGCGGTTTCGGCCACTTAGTAAGGCGTATAATCGTCTTGGAAAATTCTGTTTACGACTTCAATAAAAGGGCGGGAAGTGGTTAGTGAGTCTGACTACCGTACCGAAGGGCACGGGTTCGATTCTCGGAGAAGGCATGGATGCAAATTGTCTGTCCCTTCATTGGAGGTAATGGTGGCCGCCTATTAAGTGCCTCCATAACAAAATGGCCACCAGTTATGGCCTTAGGAGTGGCCTAAAATGGCTAGTGCCCGCCCTTGGAGGGGGGAGCACTTCAAGAAAATAATGTTCTGTAACAAGTAATGTTATTATTGATTCAGTTTTTCATTTCTAAAATCTGTTCATATTTTAATAAAAGTATTTATCACAAAATATATAATATTACTGTCCAGTACGAAATTATCCAAGTGTCGATACTCACCAAATTCCTAATACTTTGTTGTAAGATGATGTGTTGATCTTTCCAGGCGGAGGCATTATGTGAATTACTTGAGGGTATTTGAGAGAGGAAAAGGCACACCTGTTTATAAAAAAAAGAAGTATTATAAATGTAATATATCTTTATGTATAACTTAAGAACTATAAATTTAATTCGGCAGAGTGATTACGTTATATTTGAAGATATAATTTTTTATGTAGTGAAATAAAAACGTAATAATTTTTTTATATATTTCATGTTTATATGAAACGAAAGTTAAAATTTCGTTAAAGCAGCGTGTACCAGCGTTATACGACCGAATATAAAGTACTGCGGGTAGAAATGTGCTCAAAAATAATGTATGACAGGGTAAGCAATAATTTTTCCATCTGATATCAGTAGATGTTTACGATGTACAAAATATTTATTATAATGAAAAATTCATAGCAAATATAACTCATGCTGGCTATAGTTACTTTAAGAACAAAACTAGTTATTCGAAATGTATGCAGTTATTATAAGGTATAATTAATTTAGAGAAATATGCATGCCAAGCACAAAAAATAGAATTCTAGAGGAATAGTAAAACTCAAAATCAGGTTTATTTTCCTCTTTTCTTTTCTTTTTTCTTTCTTTACTTCCCTAAAGACTCTAAGTTAATAGAGCTAAAATTAATTTTGATAGATTTTCAATTTTCTTCGAAATAAAGATAGCAATCAGAAATTGTTACGATTGCACTTGAAAGTTCTTACCTCTGGATATGATTGAAATGACGTAGGTGTTTTCAGAAAGTTTTGGAAAAATGATGGCAACGAAACTCCCATCAGGAACTTATGCTGAATGCCCAGTTTTAAAACAACTTCCATTACTTGTGACTTGGTTGATAAAAAAGGAGAGAGGAGAGAATAAATAAATACATATTATTTCAAAATATCATACAAAATTTTTTAAATTTCAAATCAATAGCACACAGATTTAATTTGCTTTCTTCACGTACGTAGCATCGCTTGTACTTTCACATTTATGCATAGTCTGCTGCTTAACAATTTTGCTTTCATTCAAAATGGCACTTTTAAAGAATTAATGGACAGAAGGCTATGTTTGTGCTCTTTCCGGAGAAAAGTATTCGTATTTAGTTATTAAAAAGTGCTCTGAAAGCAATGATTTTTCGGTGTCTAAAGCAGCGGTAGATAATATTGTCAATAAATAAGGGTATCAAAACGTCAGAGTTTGGCTACAAGGAGAAAAATTGTTCAAAATACATATCAAAGGAAAAACCGGAATGTTTCGAATGTTGCAAAGGTACGTTTCAAAAAAACTTTAACTTTAAAAGAAAATCCGCAAAGTCAAAGGAACAGTTGAATAATCATTAAAATGCTCAGTTTCAACTGTAAACAAAGTGATTAATGCTGATCTGGATCCTTAACAAGGCGAGAAAACGTTTGTGCATCGTATTTCTCCAGGACGTATCGCCGAAAGCAGAACGCGCTGCAGGATTCTCTTCGAGAAACAATTATTCGAACAAAAATGGAAACATGTTGTCACACTAGATTTTGAATCTTGCGTATATTTAAATGATCGCAATAAAAAAAAGATCCATTCATTATAGTCAAAGAGAAGAAAAAAATCTTAGAAAATGGTTCAACGAATCTGAAGAAAGTTTTTCAAAGGAATTTATGATTGTTGTTGGTTTTTGATATAACGACATATAAAAATTAAAGGCAGTGCAGGAAACTGTTAACGTCAACTCCAAATATTATCAGGAACATATTTTATACCCAGTTTTCAAATATGAATCACCTTTACCCACAATGCCATCAATCAGCAGAACTGCATGAAGACAAAGCAAGCAGCCACAAGTCAAAATCCACTATTAATTTCCTGGAAAAAAATGTAACAAGAAATAGGTATCATGACCATACCCTTCACTCATATCTTTGCTAATTCTCTTGAAGTATCATCCAGGGATTTTTGCTCTTTTGGACTCTTATAAATCGAATTGTCCAAACGTCGACCTACAACCCTGCTTGAAGTTTGGAAAAGATTTTTAAGAGGAATGGAAGGTTTCCCCCCCCCCCGTAGAGTATTGCCATTGCTCGCTTTTAAATCCTTGAGTTTGTTACTCAACAATTCGTTAAAGTTTTACAAAATATGAAATCGATAATAAAAAAAATTCCAAATTTCAAATTTGGTCTTCCACATGCCCATACTCGTATGAGGATTACGTCATTCAAAATTCGATGGCTCTACGTACCGTTGTTTTATCACAATGCGAGAAATATACGTACATTTATGCAGATTTTTCATTATTTAATTTCTTCAAATATAATACAGAACTTTAACATTGGATGGCAACAGCTTGAAAAGTGAAACTGACATTTATAAAGATTCAAAGCAAAATCGCAAAACGAAAACAATAGTCCTTCAGGGACAAAGCCCCTATGGATTAAAAAAAAAATCTGAAAGCTTTCCGATTTTATATTACGTGCAAAGGGGTGCTTTTTAATGTTTTATGTGTTACCTTTATTTATTAAATATCATGTTCTTCTCACTTAAACCATAAAGAGTTCAACAGCAATATCACAAAATATTTAAAAGAGCATATGTTTAGAATTTCCGATACAAAGTCTCGCGCGCTGGAGACAATGCAAGAAATATACATACATTTATGCAAATTCTTTATTATTTAATTTCTTTCAATATAATCCAGGGCTCTAATATTGGGTGGGAACAATTTTAAAAGTGATTCGCCGTTTATAGTGAATCGACGCAAAATGCCAAAACGAAATTAATAGCCCTTCTGGGCAAACTGCCCCTTTGGGTTAAAAATTAAATAGCTTGTCTTTGAAATCATATTATATTTCAGAAGATACTAAATATTACATAAAAGTATTGTAAAATTGCTTTAATATAAACAAAGGGAGAGAAAATGAGTTTTTCTTTCTTTCTTTTTTCTTTTTTCTTTTCTTTTTTTTTTTTTTTTGTTAATAATTCTTTCCAAGAAAAATACATTTATTTTCTCCATAAAGAATATTTTTAGAATTTTATTTTAATTTTTCAAAACAAAACTTTTGTGTCATGAATGGTACTTCTGTTTTATACATAAATTTTAAATGTTGATAAAAAAATCTGCTCGCCTTAATATTATGTTTATGTATGTTTACTTTATTTCGTTTTAGATTCGTAAGGATCCAAAATGATGTACCATATATTATGCATCCAAAAAAGATTAATACAAGATATATTGCATATGATAAAAATTAAAATATGAGTTATTTTCCCCTCTTTCCCCTTAAGTATAAATTGTCTCTTTTAACATTGTATTTGGTCGCTGGTTTGAAAACGCTCAAATAATTTATAGAATAAATTGATAAATTTTGTCTGAAAAGCTGTAAATTCGGGGAAGGAAGCTCTCTATATGCGCATTCAAAACTTTAAGTAAAAGATAAAAAAGGAAATTTTTTGTAAAAATTTCAAAAGACAAAATTTCGAATCAGAGATATTATGCACTGGAATAATCTTGCAAAAAATTATATTATAAATTAAAAAAAAATGTTTTTATCTAAAAAAATGAGGAACTTTCCTCAGACATTTAAAAAAATTGTCTAAAACCATGAGAAACTTTCCTCAGGCATCTTTCTCAAAATCAAATATTATTTGCTTAAAGGTGTGTGAGATACTTACATCATTTAGTCTTGCTTCTGATCGACGTGATATGCCAGTTAAGCGGCTGAACACATCCACATGACTAGAAAGGAATATATAAATAAATAAATAAAAATAAAGAATGTTTTATTAAAATTATATCATTAAAAAAATTTTAACTTCACTTTTATTACTTCCTTTTACAAAGTAAAGGAAGTATTGTAATCGCGAAAAATTTCGAGTATCATATTTCAAAGAAAAAATCCATTTTGACTGTTCTCGAATTGAGTTAAACGATGTTTTTGCGTGACAACAGTATGTACGAGCAGAATAAAGATATCTTTTCCCAAAACGGATTACAAAATGGATTTAAAATGGATTAAGAAGAGACTTTTTGTGTTGTCTGTACATACGTTAATACGAGGTGTGACACACAAAAAAACGAGACGAAGTGTGTAACTTGAAAAAAGAGTGGAGTTGGCGCAAATGTTTTGGTGACGTCATGCCATAGATTTCCTCTATCCATGAGACCAGTTCCGACTTAAGTTAGTTGGGAGAACTGCGCCACTGAGTGAACATGTGCAACTGCATTCCGCCTGGGAAATGTCTAATGTAAAAACTGAACAGCGAATCAACATCAAGTTTCTTGTGAAACTTAATAAATCAGCCACGGAGGAAACATTTCAATTGTTAATCGAGACTCGTGCAGATGAAACTTTGTCTCGTGCAAGCATGTTTGAATGGCATAAGTGGTTGTCAGGGGGAAGGGACAGTGTGGAAGATGATGAACCTGCTGTTCGCCCAAGGGGGCCCCCAGCACGTTCATCATGATTGAGTGGGTTAACAGTGGTCAGACTGTTAATCAACACTACTACATTGGAGTACTAAAAAGACTCTGTGAAAAAATTAGAGAAAAAAGGCAACAGTTGGGGAGTAATGAATGGCTGTTGCACCAGGACAATGCTCTCGTTCACACGGCACTATCTCTCAAGCAGTTTCTGACCAGCAAAAACATTACTGTGACGGTCCATCCACCTTATTCACCTAGTTTGGCTCCATGCGACTTTTTTTTATTTCCTTACGTTAAATCTTGCTTAAAGGGAACCCATTTTACCACAGTTGAAGAGGTTAAGGCAAAAACGGAGAATCTCCTGAAGGGCCTTCCAAAAACATTTGTTCCAGAACTCTTACCTTCAGTGGCAGCACAGAATGCAGGATGTGAATACTGAAGGGTACTTTGAAGGTGATTATTTCACAGAGAACTGATTCTGTAAGTACAATGATTTATTGGACCAGTCTCGTTTTTTTTTTTTTTTTTTTTTTTTTTTTTTTTTTTTTTTTTTTTTTTGTTGTTGTTGTTGTTGTGTGTGTGTGTGTCGCACCTTGTATGTATGCATCTCACATAGGTCAAAAATGAATAGCATTAGAACATTGATATGTTTTACATGGGACTGCTATAACATATATTTGTGCACCCCCCTTTTTGGTTGCAATCGGCCCCATCAAAAGTAAAAAATCCACTCTGCTACTCGGTTCGGTGAGCTCAGTTATTTTTCTTATATGTGGATAAATTGCGCATCTTTTGCTTTAAAAATAATTGAATTAGCATGTTCGTATGTTCCGGTTTCAGGTTTTTATGCCTTTAGTTAATCTGCATGCAACAGTTACAGAAATATCCACAATTTAAAAGTTTAGTGGCGCTAAGTTTAACAATTTCGTCATTTGTTTACATTTGAATAGTGAATTCAGTGAGTTGGTGCAACAGTTTTGTGCACCAAAATTTTTCTTTCTGCCCGTTGCGCAGAGACTCTAATTTTAATTGTAAATAAAAATTATATACTCTAAATATATAAATAAATTGTAAATTAATTAAATAATTGCAAAATTATTGTAGTAAATTTAATTAATTATTATTATTAAAATTATTGTAATTATTATTATTATGAAATTGTAGTAAATTAATTAATTAATTGTAAATTAAATTATATATATTAAATATATAAAATTATATATGTAATAATTATAGTTCCCCCTGTATTTATCTTATTATGCAGTTACACTTCACGCATTTATTGTGTTAAATTTTTTACGTAACTGGAATGCTGCTATTAGCGTCTGTGGTTTCTTCGAAGCTGATTTAAATTCTATTATTCGATATTTGTTGGACTAAAACTTACTTTGATATGGCCCTTAAGATACTTTCTGCTCCGTGAAGGTAACTATTTTCTTCCAGCGTAAGGGCTAAAATTCTCTTTCTGATGGTTGGTGTCTCTCCCAAGCGATTTTTCATATCCTGCAAGAAAATAATTATTTTGATATTCACAAACAGCATTTGAAATAAAACATGGCAATGCATAGATATTTAATTTATATGAATCCTTTATTTGAATTCACATTATATAGCTTAAAAATTGAGTGTATATGTTTTCGTAGATGATTCCTTGTTTCAAATTTTCAGTAAAGTGTGAAGAAATACTATTGGGCCCGCAACCGTCAGTTGAGTATATGAGAGCAGCCAAGTTTGTATAACTCTATAGACCTTTTAACTGTATAGACCTAGGCATAGTTAAAGAGTTAAACTGACAAGTTATTTTATACTATTTCTTTTCTGTACCTTCTATTTTTTGGTCGATTTTCACCGGAATGGAAATTAAATAAAACAATAAAGCGAGTATATCTGAGGTCACGCCAAGGTTTTACTTTTACGTTTTCATGCACCTTTTTCATATGCCGGTTTTAACTCATAGAGCTGTATATTGGATCTACAAGAGCTGTGTAATCAGTGGTAGGAAACGAAAATGCGCAAAAGAAATTAAGAAATTCTGAACCTTGGGCTGAAAATGGCGAATTCTATGCTATACGAAAATTCAAGAGTAAAATATTATCATAAATATTATAATGAAGCATTTATTAATTTCAGTGTTTTGAATTATTTGTTAACTGTTTTATGTTTCTTATGTTTCTATTCAAATTTATTATTTTTTATATTCGAATTAGAAATTATTAAAATCTCATTGCCTTTATTATCTGTGTACTGTATATAAATTGTCGATTTCTTACAATGCTGTTTAAAGAATATTATTTTAACATTAATTTCCTAACACTGTAGAGTTATTGTCCCCCCCCCGGGGAGCAATTTCGGCGTTCTGGCTAGGTTAGAACCTAAATAAACTCGATTTCTGGGGGGAAAAGTCTTCACAGTGACTAGAACTGTCATTTATTCGGTGGTAAGTTCAGGCTCGGCAGGGACCATATGGTATTGTGGGAATCGAACCCTGGATCTTCCGACTGTAGCCGGACGTGAAACCAGTTGTTACAAGATGAGAGAACGCTTGGAGCAATGCGATAATTTCTTAAAATAGCGTAAACTTGTCAAATAAGGGCACTAAAACACTTAATTGAAAACATACTACACTAAAACACTTTCCATTTTTCTGAAACTAATATATTTCAAACTCTAAAATAGGATCTTTCTAATGCATACATTTTCCCCCAAATGTTTTACCAAAACGCTTTAAAAAAATCTTAAATTTATGCGTTTTTTGTCTGTGTGTTTGATATCGCAATGCTGAGGTTTGTTTGTAAAATATCTGCTTACAAAATGCACTTAATATAAGGTATTTCTCCCGCCTTCTTAACATGCCATCGTGGTGTAGTGGTCAGCATGCTCGACATATAGTCGAGAGGTCCGAGGTTCGAGTTCCGGCGAGCGCATTGCTCATTTTTCTTTACCCCTGCTTCGAAATAATTCGAATAATCTTTCTACAGTGGCGCCTGAACAAAAGAAGGGTGGTGGATGATGATTCTCCACACCAGGATTTGGCGATTGGGTCCTCTAATCCCCAGTCGCTCTTTAAAAGGGTGAGTATATAAGGTATTTCTCCCGCCTTCTCAGCATGCCTTCGTGGTGTAGTGGTCAGCACACTCGACGCGTATTCGAGAGGTCCGTGGTTCGAGTCCCGGTGAGGGCATTGCTCATTTTCATCTCTCCTGCTTCCAAAAAACTTAATGACGCTACAGGCTTAACTGCTAGGCGATGCATATATATTTACAATAGAAATAAAACGTAGAGGAAAGTGATGCCAGTTAAAAGATTTTTTTATTTTTATTTTACTTTTTAAAAGGGACGTTGAGAAAATCTCTTGAGAAAATTCTATTTATCCCTGGCTCGGTCCAGGTCGTTCAAGTGGCCGTTTTTAATTAATTATAATTAAAAAAAATCAGTCTACTACTTTACGGCTAAATCCCGTATGTTTCTGATTGGCTAGCATTCAGTTTCAATGCCTTCGTGCCTGTACCACGCGCAAAGCTGTTGTTATGTGGTCTCTGGAATGGTACACGAGTGAGTTTCCGAGTTTTGAAACCAAAATGACGTGAAAGTTTGAGCAATTTTTGCTCTCATGTTTTTATTCTGGATTTTGCACAATGAATTTGATGTATACGATGGCGCCTGATCCGGTTTATTTCGAAGTTTTGTATGAAATGTTGTAAACTACGCTCATCGATAACATAATTCCATATGCATCTTTATTGAAGAAACCTGTTTCAGCTGATATCTTTAAATTCGAATTATTTTTCCAGATGTTAAAGCAAAAGAAAGCTAATGTCAACGACAGTTTAGTGTTTCTGGCAAATATTTGTGGTATTATCATGAATTTTCTTTTCCCTGTTAGGACAGCGTATTTAAGCCATTACTATACAAATAATTGCCAATGGAAATCTACAGAAATGAAATAGATCTTTGCTCACGGTGAGATAATGGTTGTCCCAAGTGAGCCTTTCTTAAATGTTATAAATCTTAAGTACATTTTAAGAAGCTATACTTTATTTTTAATTTTTATCGTCAGTATTAAAATTTTTGGCTTGGCCTACATTCTGTGTAATCAAGAACATGTGCAATGTGCTGTTTGACTATTTATTTAATTAGATTACTTTTCTAAAATATAAAGTGAACATTTTATAATTTCAGTTTAGAACGTACTTTTGGTTGCCTTTTAAAAATTACGTTCTTAGTGTAAAATGTAAGTACATTTTGTCGTTGTGATATTATACAGCATCAGTTAACTTCTTACCTGAAGAAAATTCAGTAAATTTTGTTGCTGTTCTGTTGCAGGAAAGAACTGTATCCGAACATCAACTCCATCTAGTTGATGATCCATAATCAATTTTTCTACATCTGGATAAATTTGCGATGAATTCTGTAATTGCACTGAACTCACAGGAATGGAGACGAGGATCTGTAAATCAGGATCTAAATTTCGGGTAGCTTTCAAATTCTCTGGGGAAACAAGAATTAGAGATATTTTATGTACTGTATATTCCAGCGTATAACGCGCATTTTTAATACAAAAATTAACATCGAAATTTATGGGTGCGCGTTATATAATACTTTTTATGGATGATATAAAAATGATAGGTTAAAAATGATAGGTTAAAATGATAGGTTAAAAATGATAAGTTAAAATGATAGGTTAAAAATAAGGAAATAATTAGCATACAAAAATTAAATTTTTATATGTACCTAAATGTTGTTTATTTAACGAAAAGGACATACCTTATGAACTTAAAAATTTTCATTATCGGATAACATGAAAAGTTCGTTATGTTCGTCTTCCATTATATACTCAGGCACATCATCGAATTCTCTTTCATCTTCACCATCCTTGTTACTCTGGTCGATAAATAAATCATCATCATCTACTCCATCTTTCATCAACACCAAACTCCCTTACTGAAACAAGTTTTCCATTTTCGTTCGCAAACTGAATGACTTAGCATTTGAAATCAGCACTGTGTTATTTCGTTTGGCAGGAGCCATATTTATTACATAAAGGAACACTAGATCAACAGTATTTCAACTAAAACAAATGCGGTTTACTAAAGCCTACGATGTTCACTTCAAATGACTACAGAAAGAAGAAACATTTGACTTCTAATTCTACGAAATGATACTGATCTGAAGGGCATTCTTACACCAAATTCTGTGCCCTTTTTCTCGAAACCCTAGAATAATATTCTTGTGCACATCTTTAATGAATACAACCCATTCTCTTTCCACAATTATTTACTCCCTCGCATTTCCCCCACCACACACACATGTATTATTCTCCTTATCTCTTATCAATTCATATACCATTTTACAAACGCCTGGGAAAAATCTTGGAATGAATGACTTCAAATGATAAGAGCATCCCATGTGTATTTTTCAGGTTTCTTCTTAAAGAAAAGGATGCGCGTTTTGCGGCGAATGTACCTAAAAGCTAATAAATGTAGTTTGAAATCATAGGTGTGTGTCATACATCTGAATATATGGTAAATTGAATTGGTATAATCAACTTAATATTTTGTAGTCCCATCTTCAAGTGTTCTGTACCAGTAACAGGTACAAAATGCCAAGCAGATATAAAATGGTGCTCTGTGTATAAGTGAACGCACGTGTTTTTCAATGAACACATAAATTTCCAACTCTACACACTGATTTGTATTTCTCAGCGTCACCTTCAGTTATCAGGCAGACTATACAAAAATGAATTGTAAGAGAACCGTAAGTAAGTGAATAACACAAGTGAATATTATGAATGTGCCAAGCAAATATTACACAGGAACACTGCAAATACATGAACAGCACACATGATGTACATTAATATATCCAGTTGATAGTGTTCAGTATAATGCATCAGAATAACTTCTTATATCCAAGTCACCACTGAACTTATACAGCAAACATTCTCTGTAAACTCAGAATCACAGTGTGTGAAACATTGCTAAAATCCTCATTCAGCAAAGTCTTGGCAGGGTTTCTTTAATAACCACAAGTCACAAATACCTATCTTCCGAAATAACTTTATAAATTCCGCTTCGAATTTAATACTCTATAGAGACGTTTGGCTACGCTTAGCGATATTAGAATGCTCCACCAACTGAGTACAAATGCTGATAATTATATAACAAACAGGCGGTAGAGCAATTCATCTGGTGGCAAGTAAGTAAGTATTCTGTAGCAATGTTTTAGGTTCGAAAGATTCAAGCTAGGAACAGTTGTGCAGCAATCATAAATCAAAGATTTATTTAAAATTGCAAGTGAATTTAATATTTCATAGCAAAACTGAGTAATAGGGAATTGTCATGTGGATTTAGGTCAAGTTCGAACTCTAAACTTACTAGATTTCATGATTTCGAGATTTTTTTAATTTTCAAACTGTATAGTATATGATACGAAATTCTCTTCTTATTTCCTTAGGCCTGTGATATTCGGAACTCAGCTGGTGGTAAGTAAGTAAGTAATATACGTAAACATGAAAAAGTTACTAAGCCATGAAATTTATTTTAAAGAGTGAAAGAAGTTCAGTATTCAGAAAATTTAGAAAAAGTCACAAATATTTGAATCAAGGTTAGGATTTTTTGTATTCGTTAATGATTCATTACTTGTACATAATGAGCAATAATCATGTCATAAATGAAAAAAGACTATTACTATGTCATAGGAAGGGATTTCAGATAAGACAGAAATTGAAGAAAAAGAAAAGAAAATATCTGAAAGCTTTAAGATTTTTACATTATGCCCAAAGGGGCGTTTTTTTAATGTTTTGTGTGTTACTTTTATTTATTAAATATGATAGTCTTCGAACTTAAACCTTAAAATTCAGTTCAACAGCAATATCCCAAAATAATTTTAAAATGAGCATATTTTTAGAATTTCCGATACACAGTCTCGCGCGCTGAAGATAAAAATGTTTTTTATCCGTTCAGTTTTGCCATTGCTCCCTTTGAAATCGTTCAGTTTTTTAATCAGAAATTCGTTAAAGTGTTACAAAATATGAAATCGATAATAAAACAAATTCCAAATTCCCATTTTCGATGGAGGACTACGTTATTCAGATTTCGATGGCTCTATAGATAAGATAAGATAAGATAAGAGTTTTGGCTTCCCTGCTCCGAGAACTCAATCTCACTGCAGGTCCACTCCCCCTTTGGGCACATCGTGGAAGTTCAACTTCCACTATTATCCTCCAGGAGAGCAGCGCACCACCTGGATACGACACCAGGCAGCACCGGTCGTCAAATGCTCCTACCAGTCGCTTGGGCGAGCCCGTCGCAGCGGGACATTACCCAGCGACCCCGGGGGAGACCCCCGGGTTACTAGAACCACGCCGCGCTAGGACGTGCCAGACTCCGGGGCCGGCCAATAAGTGACCTTTCCCAGAGCCTTCAGAACCACCAAGTTCATAAATTTTATACCCCCGTGGCCGAGACTGCCTAGGTACAGATCCTAGCCAGTAGCTTCGCAGAGTTCTCTACGTCAACCCCCGGGGGGGGGTCGATGGCTCTATGTACCGCTGTTTTATCACAAAGCGAGAAACATACATACATTTATGGAGACTCTTCATTATTTAATTTTTTTAAATATAACACAGGGTGATAATGTTTGGTGGCAATGATTTTAAAAGGGAAACAGACATTTAAAGTTTTCAACGCAAAATGGCAAAACGAAATTAATAAATAGTCCTTCTGAGCTAATGCCCTTTGGGATAAAAATTATTGTTATATTAACTCTTCAAATTGTTTTCTCGAATCTATGTAGTCAAGGTTTTAACCCCACAATTCATTTTAATATCAAATCTCGACTAAACATAAATAAATAAATAAATAAATAAATAAATAAATAAATAAATAAAAAAAAGATTAGTATCAAGCAAAAAGAAATAGAATAGAATGGCAGCCATTTATTGCTCGGGTCAAGGTCAAGTTTCATTCATACCAGTAGTGAATATCTGTAAAAGAACACAATTAGCGTAGGTACTGATTTTAAGGAAAACACTAACAAAGAAAAAATAGCACAAAGTAAAGAAACAATAGTAAATAAGTGTATCTATTTTTTCGACTCTTTGACCCACAATAAAAGCTTGAATTACGAAAAGAAAATTAATTTAAGGATTTGATCAGAACAACATGCATACTATTTTAAATTTAGTTTCCGCCTTTTTACTTTCTTGTGCGAAGTAAAGAAAGTAATATAATCGCAAAAAATGTTGGGTATCATATTTCAATGGAAATATCCATTTTGACCAGATATCGCTAAGCTGGCAACAGCAACTAATTTTGTCGCCAAATTTGGCGACCATTTTGGTCCGGTCCCTGTATAACTGTAATGGTTGCTGTAATTAATCCTATATGTAACTGTAACCGTATCCGGCCTCATATGCCTCTCGGCGGACTTAAGCTTGATTTTTCGCCCATCGGTGCAGAAAGACTTAGCGGGTGCAAAACAAGACGTCTCTTCTACTTTGTCTATCTGTCTGTCGGGTACAGCGACCAAGTACAGCATCAGGTTTTCAGTAGTTGTTTAGTTCAGAGTGAGTTCGGAGTATTGAGAGGTCTTCGTAGGAGCTTCGCGTTTTTAGATGTGCTTTGCATTGCTCTGTGTTTAACCGTCTTAGTAGTTTGAAGTGTAACTAATTATTGTGCTCTGGGGTACTGAGAAGAGATTTACGAGTATTTATGTGCAAATTTCCAGAACTGTAGAATGTTTCTTTTTGGTAAAATAAATTTTATAAAGCTATCATCGGTTCTGTGTGTATTCAATTCATTACGAACCCGTACGCACGCAACAATATCAATTATGAACATGACTGCGACTACTAAATGAACCTTCTTTAAGATGACCACTTATAGTTCCAGGCGAATTTAATTTTCTACGGAAATGGCTGCTTTAAAAAAGGAGATACTCAAGACCGATGTTAATTTATGTTTTCGGAAATGCTGGTCAGTTTTAGAGGTAGTCGTCAAGGAGATTTCACGATTCGCTATTTAGGTTTATGCGTTCATTCTTTCTTAGAATTCTTACGAATTTCAGAGCATCTTCAAATTCTTTTTTATAATACGTATCAGTTATTGCAGAAACAGACTTACCGCTATCCTCGACTAAATGCTGGACGTCGTAGATAAGATGTGTGCACAAGCATGTATCCAAACTCTTCACTGGAAAGCTGTTATCTTCTCTGTAACGGCAGAATATCCATTTTTGATTCGTCCGTCTCATGCATTCAGAATCTGGCAACGAAAAAATTTAAAATGAAATAAAATGAGAATAAATATTGCATCTACTTAAAAATATTACAATCAGTTTTTAATTTAGCCCTTGTATATCGGGAGGAAAGACAATCACTTTTTTTAAGGTTGTAAGAATTATGTTAATTTTATTAACAGTTGCATTTTGAGTTAAATTTCTTTCCTGTCAAATTCTTAACTTCAACTTACTACTTCCGACCAGAACGTAGTTTTAGAATCACGTCTGAATGCATAATGAGGAGAAGCGGTATTTAACAGCGAAGTCCTACGTCCTACTTGCTGAGTGAGAGAGAATCAGAGTTTCTGATTAGCGCTCGTCCGTCCGACTTTTTGGCTACTCTCTCTCAAAGCTGTATTACGCTCAACCGTACTCAGGCCCTTGATAGCTTCGCAGCCATCTCATGTTTAAAGGGCCAACTCCATTAAAACTTTGATAGCTTCGGCTATATCTCTTTAGTTTAGATTAGTTTTAGTTTACTTCTTAGCCTCTTAAGTTCAAGCCCATGTGTCGGCTTTTACTGTACACTCCAAGACGGAGTTCTGCTAAATCTTATTTGAATAATGAAGGGTTATTTACGCTTCCATCTTGTTGTTTCTTATCACACGAACTGAAGGGATTATTCGCTTATCAATTCTTAAAATTCTTCACGTTCAACTGTAAATTAGTATTTACAAAGTGAGTAACTCTGCAAGGTGAATAAAAGAAAATAAGTCTTCATGGTAATAAGTGAAGAAATTCAGAAGTCAAACAACAAAAATCATCGTTATACGAGGGTAAGTTGAAAAACAAGTTTCCCCTGTCGACTGTGGTCAGAGTTGTGTATGAAAGTCAAAAAATAGAATGAGACATTAAAGATATGACATGCCTTTATTTTATTATTCTCGTACGAGTACGTTGAGACATTTGTCATATCGCTTGATAAGCTTCAAAAAGCTCTCCAAGAAAAATTCACGCTTTGCATATGGAAGAAGCGTTGAACGGCTATGGGCGAAAGGCGACACAGCAGGAAAACGCGCAAGTCACCGATACACCATTGGGTAGAGGTCGCTGCAAATCAAGCAGATGACGCTGTTGCAGTGCCTGCGCAAAGCGGAGACAAGCCTCTCATTTGAGCTCCGGTAGGTATGGAGAGAAGGTGCGTTTTGAATTCGTGGTCAAAGGAGGAAGTGAGAGCGGTTATCCGCTATGAATGGGGACGTGGAGTATCAGGAACAGAAATTCATAACCGCCTCGTGGAAGTCTATGGGCCAGGTGTGATGTCGAAGCAAATGGGGCGGAGATGGTGTCGCACATTCAGTGATGGACGTCAGCAAGTGGAGGACATACCGAGAGCTGGACGGACGCGGACGGCCACTACAGATGCAAATGTCAGGAACGTGCATGACATGATGAGAGCGAACCGGCGTATCACCATCGATGAAGTAGCGGAAGAACATGGAATCTCACATGAGCGAGCTCAAAACATCATCCACGACATTCTTCGATACAGAAAAGGCTCAGCACGATGGGTGCCCCGACAATTGACCTTGACACACTAGGAACAACGCATGGGGGTCAGCCTGGAACATCTCGTGCGTTACCATGAAGATGACTTTCTGTTTCGGATTGTGACGGGGGATGAAACGTGGGTCCACCATTTCACGCCAGAATCGAAGGCCGCATCTATGGAGTGGAAACGTCCGTCATCACCTGTCCGAAAGAAGTTCAAGACAACTCCCTCTGCAGGTAAAGTGCTCCTCACAGTTTTCTGGGACGCCCAAGGAGTTTTGTTGCTGAACTTTTTGGAGGTTGGAACCATCAATGGTACGCGCTACTGTGACACCCTGTCAAAATTGAAAGAGGCGATTCGGAAAAAGCGGCCTGGCCTTCTCACATCTGGCGTTCTGCTGTTGGATGACAATGCCAGACCACATTCGGCGACGGCAAATATTGCAACTCTTGGTTGGGAGCGCCTACACCATCCGCCATACAGTCCTGATCTCGTATCAAGCGACTTCCATCTGTTTCCGGCTTTGAAGAAAAATCTCGGGGGAAGGCGCTTTGGAAGCAATACTGAAGTGAAACAAGCCGTTCAACGCTTCTTCTATATGCAAAGCCCTGATTTTTTCCTGGAGGGCTTTTTGAAGCTTATCAAGCGATATGACAAATGTCTCAATGTACGTGGTACCTATGTGGAAAAATAAAGGTATGTCATATCTTTAATGTCTCATTCTATTTTTTGACTTTCATACACAACTCTGATCACAGTCGACAGGGGAAACTTATTTTTCAACTTACCCTCGTATTTTCAAATTTTCACAGGACTAGTTTAGATGGTTTTACCGAACCACCGTCCTCAGCTGAAAAAGCGCAAATGAACGAAGTAGAATATAATGATTATGTAAGATAAAAAAGCCTGGACAAGAATAAGCAAGTGGCGCCATCTCTTGATGAAACTAGAACTAAAATATAATTTCTTTAAAGGCCAAAGGCAAACGGGGATTGGAATTAGGAGATTAGATTAGATAAGAAAGCCTGGACAAGAATAAGCAAGTTGCGCCATCTATTGATGAAACCAGAACTAAAACATTATTTCTTTAAAGGCCAAAGGAAAAGATGGGTTGGAATTAGGAATTAGGAAAATTTGAAAATATAACGCTGATTTTTGATGTTTGACTTCTGAATTAGTATTTGTTCGGCATGTTATTGTGTCTTAATTAAGTGAAGAAATGTTTGCATTTTCAGACACTGATGACGTGACCTTGCTTTGAATGCATTTCAGAACAAAAACGCAAAAAAGTTTAAAATGATCAAAATTCGATTTTTTTAACATTTATTTAATTATCATAGCGAGAATATTAGCTATATGCAGTCATTACACACACACTATCCAATGAATTAGAAACTCAAGATCAATATTTTATTGGACCACCTTTTGCACAGTTAACTGCTCCGAATCGTTTGGACACCGAGTCTTCCTGCTTCTGGAGTGCATTCACGTCCACAGAATACCATGTATTGGCTATGCAGCGTTTTAGTTCTTGTAAATTAGATGGAAGAATAGAGTGCAGTCGGATGTATTTGTCCACCATACCATACATTTTCTATGGGGTTAAGATACAGGCTATGCGGTGGCCATGAAAGTTATTGGAAGTCAGACTGATATTTAGCGAACCAATTTTGAACACTTCTATCACGATGCATAGATGCATTATCGGCCATGAAGTACCCGTCGCCATCAGAGTAAAAATGCAACATTTCAGGGGGCTATTGATCTGCCAGTATATCTAGGTATCTCATGGCTGTATGAAATACCCGGCACAATTTCCATGCCAGCAGAACATGCCCCATATCATGGTACTCCCACCACACCCTTACACAGTGCGAGCAAGGCAAGATGGATTCATGGCTTCATGGGGTTCTCGCCGTATTCGACGTCTTCCATCAGAGCAAAATAAGGTGTCGCGTGATTTATCCGACCACATAACCCTTTCCAATCCTCAGATGTTCAGTGCCTTTTTTCCCGACAGCACTGCGAACGAATTCTGGCATGTTCGGCAAAAATGAGTGGTTTTCTCACAGGCACCCGACTATGCATGGCTATCCTCTGCAATTCTCTGCGCATGGTTCGAGCTGAAATCTGTTGGGAAGAGCCTTAGTTGACGATCTGCGTCATTTGAAGCACAGAAAAGTCCCTGTTCTGCTATAAAATTCGTCGGAGACAAGGTCGATCATTCTCTTGGAAAACTGTGGTCGAAACTCAGTTACGTCTTCTAGAGAAGGACTGTGAATTCTAACTTTTGAAAACCTTTGACATGGCTGCTTTTCAGAAACCAGTAAGATTTGCCGTCTTCGAAATCAAGGCTTCTGCTAAATGGGCACCAGCGATAAATAAGCCCTCTTTCAAATGGTGAAAGATCTGTCTTTTTTCCCATTTTACTTCAATCCTCTTGAGAAGCACTCTTACACTTTACTTATGCTAGCACTCTAACCAAGTGTAATCCACGTCATAAAAAAAAAAAAAAAAAAAAAAAAAAAAAAATTGCACACTTCATCCCTAGCACGCATTCAAATGAAAATCTCAAAGGTTTCTAATTAATCGGCCAGTGTGTATATTTAGAATGCAGATACGTTAATCAACTTAGTTGTTGTTCTTTGAAGTTCTATTTCCACTTCGAAACTGAAAATATTTCTTCTAATAGTGTAAAATTGGAGCAAAATCTAAAAAAAAGTTGTTAATCAAATCTCACATTTAAAATTAATATTTTCAAAAGCATCTGAAGACAATATTTAAAAGTTAAGAATATCTGTTGTTGTTTTTCTAATCTCACTTGTCTGATGTAATCAGAACATGCCCACGATTTCTTATCGTGGCAACGAGTACAAGATCGCATTTGTCGTTGGCCAAAGCTTTGAGCACTAGGTGGCAGTCCGACTTTATGCTCAGTTCTTCCCTCTGGGCCCACCAGCGGCCGAGCGGTAAAGTCGCTGAACACTGGTAGTTCGGTCCGAGGTTCGAATCCCGCGAACGGGCTGGCTGCATGAGTATTTTCGTGGTTTTCCCCATGTGTAACGTGTATACGAGCCAGTTTCCCTTAGAAAGTTCTCCACGAAGGCATCCCTCCCCATAGGTAGATAGCCCTCGAGGCTTTGCCATAATCACGCATGCAATACTTCCCTCTGTTTTGAACGACAGCACCCCAAGGACCGGATTCAAGTGTCTCCTTCCCCTCCCCTACCACCAAACTCTAGAGAGGACTTACAGCTAGCCACATATTTTGATTGCGCCATGCCGCACAGACACTACACATTTACAAACATCCATGCCTTCTCTGGTATTCGAACCTGAAACTCTTCCGTATGGAAGTCAGCATCTCTAATCACTTTCCCGTCAGGGCAGCAAGGCTACTTAATAATGCCTAGATAAAAATAAATGAATAAAGTAAAATATATTTCTTCGATAACAAATCTACAGATCTTCACGTGAACACCTTTTGGTGATTCGATAAACTTAAAGGTTGAACTCAATTTCCTACCAGGTCTTCATTAATATAGAAGCACCACATATTCATAATTCTTTTTCGAAGGTTGTTGTAAGCCTTGAACCATGTGTTGATTGCCTCCACAGAAAAACGTCTAGAAGGGTTCAGATCAGGGACCTATTAAGCCATAGAATAAGGCCTTTCTTTTCAGTTCAATTCTGTAAGACTTGGTTATCTGAGTGCCAATGAACTCACTTGTAAATAAACGAGAAAAACATAAGCACATGTAAGATTCCTTAATATTGTGATTCGTTTACTTGGTAGTGATTAAATTTGATGAGATTCTTAAAAAAACGTAATCCGAACAATATTATTAACCAAAAAAGGCGTTAGCCTTGATCGGGCTGTTACTCTCGAAATGGGATTTTTCGTCGCTCAATGAAACGGCTGTATAACTTATCTAATTGTTGCCAAAAATATTATCACCCTATATTACTTTTAAAGAAATTAAATAATGAAAAATTTGCATGTATATATATGTGGTTTTCTCAGGGAAAAAAAAAAAAAAACACGACGGTATCTAGCGCCATCTAATTTTGAATAATGTGTAGCTCTCCACGCGAATATATGCACCTGGAAGCCCAAAGTTTGAATTTCGAGTTCTGTATTTCATATTCTCTAAAACTTTACTGAAATTTTGATTAACAAACTCAACGATTTGAAAGTGAGCAGTGGCGACATTGCACGGAATAAAACATTATTATCACCAGGGCGCAAAACTGTGTATCGGAAATTCTAAAGATAAATAGTTTGTAATTTTGTTGTTGAATTGAATATTATGTGTGGTATAAAGGCGAAAAACAGGATATTTAATAATGAAGTTAACATACAAAACGTTTAATAATAAAAAGAACCAAAAATTCTTTGTAAGCCATTTTAGTAAGAAAACTGAACATTGATATCATGAACTGGAAAAAATAGAAAAATGTATGCCACACTTAACACTGTATCTCGAATTCTAAACATATGCTGTTATGCTACTTTTAAAATTTTTGTAATTTTGCTGTTGAATTATATATGGCGTAAGTGCAAAGAAAATTGTGCTTCAAATAAAGCTGAAAGACGGGGGGGGGGAAGGGTTAGTAGGAGTGAGTTTAACAGCAACCTGTTAGACTGCGAGCAAGCGAGAGCGCAAAAAACGTTAACAGATCTTTTTGGGCGATCTTTAAAATCTGAATTCTTTCAGTCTCGGTTTTTTTATTTTATTATAAATTTACAGGTATTTAAATTTATTATTATTATATATATATATATATATACAGACAACCTGTAAATTAGTAACCTATTATTTATTTGAGATCTTTCAAGCTTACTAGATATTTAAATAGCATCCGAATTTTTCAATATGCGAACAAAACATTTATTAAATTTCGGAAACGTATTTCATTATAACTACATTGGTTTTCAGTGGTTGAGATTAAAAAAAATAATAAAACGAAAAAAAGAAGAAACCGCAACAACAATAATAACAAAATCTGAAAGCTTGCAGATTTTATATTATGCATAAAGAGGCGTGTTTTTAACATTTTGTGTGTAACCTTTATTTATTATATCATATTCTTTGTACTTAAACCATGAAGTTGAATTCAATAGGAATATCAAAAATATTTAAAAAGAGCATACCTTTAGACGTTCCGATGCACAGTCTCGCGCAATGGAGGTAAACATGTTTTTTTTTTCGTACAGTGTTGCCATTGCTCGTTTTGAAATCGCTGTGTTTGTTAATAAAAAATTCGTTAAAGTTATACAAAATATAAAATTCGTAGATAATAAAACAAATTCCAAATTTGAGCTTCAGGGGGCCCATGTTCGGGGGGGAGGAGGAATACGTT
This sequence comes from Stegodyphus dumicola, assembly GCF_044657685.1. Taxonomy (NCBI): domain Eukaryota; kingdom Metazoa; phylum Arthropoda; class Arachnida; order Araneae; family Eresidae; genus Stegodyphus; species Stegodyphus dumicola. The sequence goes on along the minus strand of NC_140773.1, from coordinate 219,573,891 downwards.
GTTCAAAATTTGATGGCTCTAGGTACCGTTGTTTTTTCATAATGCGAGGACTTACGCTGATATGATGAACTGAGAAAAGACTGATAAAATACATACACTCATGCAGATTCTTCATTATTTTAGTTCTTTAAATATAATACAGGGTTGGATATTTGGTGGCAACAACTTGAAAAGTGATTCAATGCTTTCAGTGGACACAAAAAGCCATTTCGAGACTAATAGCCCACATGGACACATGTCGGTTTGGACTAATAAAAAGTGTTTTTATAACATACATTTTTATTTAAAACTTATAATAAAATCTTTAATGAACTAAAAGCAGAAACTTATTTTATCGTATCGTTTAAAGTAAAGAAGAGATAAATAATTCTCTTTACAAAATTCATTTACAATTTTATACCACGAATAATAAAAGCATGGGGGCTTTCAATAAATTTATATGAATGTGTCATATGAGTTGGGAAGTAGAGAACGTTACAAATGAAACAAATCTATGCTATCTTTTACGATTACTAATATGTTACTTTTATTATGACACGTGATTGATAACAGAAAGAAGAAGAACGATATGCGTGTATACAGGAAGTTGCCAATAATCATAAATGCACGGGTATTGAGCATCTATTATATCTCACTGAAAGCTTAAATTTATGTAAAGTTTGTGTATATTTTTGATTACTATGACATTTTCTTAAGCTAAAAATGCAAAACTAATTGAAAAATACTTTTGTTTAAAAATATATATTTCATCTGCAGAGATTTATCTTTAGTTTTCCAAGCCTATTATTCAAAACTTAAGCATTAAAAATGCTTGAAGTTTTTCATTAAGAAAATTGTAGAAAGGTTTATTAAAAATATATATATATATTTAGTGTATTTTGTATTTATTTCAGATGTCATCAATTTTTTTTAAATTCTGCTCACATAAGTATTGCAGAGTTATGAAAACATTTGAAATTCTATTAGCCTATTACCCATAATTCAAATGAATTCTTACAGTTACAATGACCTCTTTCACAAAATTAAGAAAGAATAAGAAAGAAGAGATACAACGAAGAGTCTTATCACAGGAACAAACTTTTTTCTTTTATTTTGCACAATATACAGACATCACATGTCATGATTAAACAAGTACTTTATCTGCAGGAAGACGAAATTTCTTAAATAATTTCTACAGTACGTCTGTCTAGTTTAAGATTAAGGCCAAAAATGACATTTTCCTAAGCTGGTAATCCCTCATATTCTGTGTCGCTTATATTTTCCCCAACAATGTCCCAGCATCTGCAAAAGTATGCCACTAGATGGATAGTGGATAAAGATTCAGGTCCATATATTAATACGAAGTCAAATTAGAGGACGAGGAGGAAAGTTTTCTGAATTAGAAATAAGTGTTAAAAACTTAGAAAATTTAAGGAGTAACTAATCAATGAATAACAGGACCCAAAATTGCCAAATCAATACTATGTCATAAACATTCGTAATCTCTTAGAATATAAAACCGTTTAAAAGTTTAATTAAACATTAATGTTTTATATAGATGCACATTTATATACACATATGCATGCAGGCACGCTCATACATACGTGCACAGATATGTAAATTTTTACTTTATGTGCGATTGTAACTGACCGAAGATTCAGAAGAATCACAGTAGAAATGAGTGATTGCTAAATTGTATTGAATTAGTCTTTGTTACAAGAGATTTTGAAAATCTGATAATATTCTGTATTTGATTGCAATGAAATTTCATTATAACGAGCCTCAAAACCGCCCACAAGGTATAGTGGTTAGGGGGGCCTATTGCGGTATCGAGAGCCCCGGGTTTGAATCCCGGAGAAGGCATGGGTATTTGTAAAGAAGAGTACAGTGTCTTTGCAGCATGGGGACACTCTAAATACATGGCCAGCCCAAAGTACTCTCGTGCAATTTGGTGAAAGGGTATAGGGGTGGGAAACCCTCGAACCAACTCCCGCAATGCTGTCTCTCAAAACTGGGGTGGAAGTAGAAGTTCAACCTCCTTAAATCTCTGACAACCACTCTTTCATGAAATACATGGACAAAACAACAACAATATGAGCACCAGAAAACTGAGAATGTTTTTTTTTTATTTCAGCCAATGATTAGCTGCCAGGACTGCGAACTGAAACTTCCTGTCAGTTTTCAAACAGTAACAGAGAGGTAAAGTACATAAATATGTATTCTTTGCATTAATAGTTTTACATTTAAACAAAGTGCATTTAATACTGCGAAGTGCACAGAAACGAAAGAGAAATGAGACTTGTCTCACTTTTTTTTTTTTTTTTTTTTCATTTCTAGAGGATGTAAAATAAGTGGTTTCTTCAATTATAATATTAAATAATTTATTTTTAATTATGATTAATTTTAAAATTTTACTTACATTTTTTTTAGTTATAAAATATTTTTATGATAGTGATGTACATCTTAAAATAACTTATAGTTGCGACATTAAAAAGAAGCAGTCTTGAGTAGGAGGAATCTATAATAGAAGACACCACATACAGAATTTTCAAAATAAATTGATCTCTAGATTAATTCTAGTTATGCAAGTTAAAGCTCTATATTCTTTTTACTGACGAAGATTAGAAGTTATTATGGAAACTGAAGATTGTCTAATACTGAAGAGATATCTCTACATATAATAAAAGAAAGAGTCTATATAATAAAAGAAAGAGTCTATATAATAAAAGAAAGAGTCTATATAATAAAAGAAAGAGTCTATGTAATAAAAGAAAGAGTCTATATAATAAAAGAAAGAGTGTGTGTGTGTGTCTTTCGTTCGTGCTGCGAGTAAGCTAATAGACCCAGGGCTACGAAATTTGGTACATAGTTGCATCTAGAAAAGAACCAAGGCACCTCGAAGCGATTTTTCAAAATTTGATTCAGAATTTTTCAAATTTTATATTTTTTTATGAAATCGCATCAAATCGATAGTTCTGTCTCCAATGGCGCGCAGCTATTGTTGCTGACTGATCACTGTTGCTTTGTTGCTGATATCAGTACTGTTGCCACTCGGAAAAATGAGTGAGATAATCCTGCGCAGTTTTTAAATTTAATGTTTCTCTTGGATACTGGACTTTTGTCAAGAGAAGGCAACAGGAAGTTCGTTAATTTATTTATTAGAATGATTAATATTTTTATTAAGGGATATTGCTTATCTCATTGTCATTTTTTATAGGTAATACATTTTTATTGAATTTTTTTTTATAAAGTTGTTCTGCAGATTAAAATTTTCTGCAATTTTTAGATTTAATGTTTGGCATCTCCTTAGGCATTTTTTCGGTACATTCAAAAGCCAGACGAAGGCTGGTCACATAGCGGGTAGTAAGTAATATAATAATTACATATTTGAAATTGAATTCCAGGTACTGGAAAATTCAACAGAAGTCGTTACTTTTTGTTTATCTTTTTAATTCACAGGAAGGAAGAGGAATAACATCCAATTCATCCATTCGAAGTCTAAAAGTCTAATCCGATAACCAAAAGTCTGATTTATATTTATGATAAAATTTTCCCATGGGTAATGCCAGAATTTTACTGTAGTTAATGACATGACTGACAATATTTGTAGTCTACTGAAAATTTAAGGCATTATTAACGAACAACAGTTAAGGGCTGAAATGCGGTTTAGCCCACTGCTTGGCGATTTTTTTGAATAGGCAATAAACGCGCCAACACGGCTAACCCGATATTTTGAAGCTGTGTTGTTATTCTGTTGCCACTAAATGTTATCGCCCGTTGTTATATTTAAAGACATTAAATACTGAAAAATCTGCACAAATGTTTCTCGCATTATGATAATGTAACGGTACCTAGAGCCATCAAATTTTGAATAACGAACGTTCCAACCGAATATGGGCATCTGGAAGGACAGATTTGGAATTTGTTTTATTATCTGTTTCATATTTTGTAAAACTTTAGCGAATTTTTGATTAACAAACTCAAAGATTTCAAAGCGAGCAGTGGCAACACAGTACGGGGGAGGGGACATTTTCATCTCCAGAGCACGAGACCGTGTATCGGAAATTCTAAGGGTATGCTCATTTAAAAATTATTTTGCGATTTTGCTGTTGAACTGAATTTTATGGTTTAAGTGCGAAGAACATGATATTTGATAAATAAAGGTAACACACAAAACGTTAAAAAAAAAAAAAAAAAACGCCTCTTTGGGCGTAATGTAAAATCTGAAAGCTTTAATTTTTTTTTTTTTTCCGAAATTTTTACTTCTAAATTTGAGCAGTTAATTCATTTGCGGTTTGAATATTCTTATGTGGTGGTTCTTAATCGATTTTTTTTTGTTTTGTTTTTCCCTGTGGGTTTTTGCCCTTTTTCTACATATATTACGGAAACGGCGGATGAAACGTTAGTAAATTTTCTTAAAGATGGGAGGAGGGTACAAAAGGGTTTCCCCTTGATATAAATTCAATATATATATATATATATATATATATAACCCCTCAAAAAGACTTAAAATTTTTCCTGAAAAGGGTGAGTGAAAAATTTTTTCTTGTACGCTTCGTTTTAAAGTTGCTTATTTTTAATGATTTCTTATCTGTTTGGCTCAATTCTAGAACATGGTAAAAGCTGAGGTTATGCAATTCTCTGATGTTTTTTACGTGAAAATAGATCGACGTGTACATGGGCAAAGCCAACGCAGAGTTTGTGCAAGTCTCTGATGTTTGTTTAAGTGATAATAGATCGATGTGTACATGGGCAAAGCCAGTGCCGTGCCCAATGACGAGGTTGTGCGCGATGCCAAGTTTGTGCAATTCTCTGATATTTTTGAAGTAAAAATATATCGATGTGTACATGGACAAAGCCAATGCAGTGCGCAATGCCGAGTTTGTGCAATTCTGTGATGGTTTTTTAAGTGAAAATAGATCGATGTGCCCATGGGAAAAGGCCAGTGTAGCGCGCAATGCTGAGGTTGTGCGCGATGCCGAGTTTGTGCAATTCTCTAATGTTTTCTAAGTAAAAATAGATCGATGTGCACATGGACAAAGCCATGCTTTGCGCAATACCGAGTTTGTGAAATTCTCTGATGTTTTATTGAGTGAAAATAGATCGACGTGTACATGGACACCAAGTTTTTGCAATTCTTTGATGTTTTTTGATCGAATACAGATCGTTGTGCACATGGGCAAAGCGAGGCTGTATGCTATGCAGAGCTGTAATGTAACGTATTTTATATGCAATGTTTAATGTATCATTTGTGTATTTTAAATTTGTATTGTTGTTTTAATTGCAAGTTATACTTTAGACATCCATCTTTTTTTGTGGGGGGGGGGTATTTGAATTGTATTTTTAATTGTTTGTTCTTGATATGTTGATAATGCTTTCCGAAAAATATCGATAATACGACGATCTACTCAATAGTAGTAAAACTGTAAACTTTGACCTAAAAATGTAGAATTCTAATATGACTATGGGAATATGACGTGATTTAAGAATTTAAGAAACAGTGATATGAAAGCTGTGTATGATGTTGATATGCAATAAAAATATTTTTCTTTTTTTATTAATGTAAAGTTTAAGAATTTAAGAAACAGTGATATGAAAGCTGTGTATGATGTTGATATGCAATGAAAATATTTTTCTTTTTTTATTAATGTAAAGTTTAAAATTTTTAGAAAATAATGAAGATTGTCTACTTACTAGTGCCTAAGGGATTGTGTTGTTACGTAGCAACAAGGTAATTTGTAAAAATGATAAAATTAAACGTTCGATAATAATTTTAATAATTCGTTCGATAATAATGAATTTAAATTTGTTGGCAACTACTCCGGTAAAAGAAAAATAAAAAAAGAAGAGGAAAATAGTTATTGATTCGAGCGTTTTGGCAACAGAGAGAAACCAGACGAAAACCGTAGAACTAGCATTTTTTTGAGGACTTGAAGTCGAATTTTGGTAGTAGTTTTTGAATCGGCTGTAATCGGATATTGTTGTTTAAATGATTATTCTTTTAAACTAAAAATGTAAATAATATTATGTCAATAAAAAACTAAGAAGAAGCAGAGTCATGCATATGATTAATTTAAGGTTATGAATGAGTCACATTACATTGCAGACAGAAGACATTAGTTTTTTTCCCTAGCAGCTAGCTATCCAGAATATAATTCCGCTTAAAATAATCATCAAAGGGGTAAGTCTTGAAATGTATTGAGCCCTTATATTAATAGATATAACACAAATTGGAGTATATACTATTTTATTTAAAAGACACTCAATAATTTGCAACATTCTGATATAATTGCCGCAATAAATTTAATAAAAGTCGTGTTTTATTTGTATATATTCTAAAGCTTAAAAATCTTTGAAAATACTGAAGCTGTATGAAATACAAGTATGAGAGACTGCGACGTTGTTTACCGTTTTAATAACTGGTACAATTCACTTACTGTATTATTATGATTTAAATTATAAAGAAATATATACTTATTTCTATAGAGAATACATTGTGACGTCACAAGTTTAGTCCCATCCATTTATGGACGTCACTTAGCTCTACATTCGCAACTTTGTTTATGCAACGTATTCTGAGATTTTACTAGCGATTTTTTGAAAAATCAATTGATTGATTGATTTTCAAAAAATCGCCACTACTGAAAATTGCCAAGCAGTGGGCTAAAGCACATTTTCACCAAAATAAGATTCAATTTTATTGTAAAAAATCTGAAAAATACTTTTTGTCAGGAATTCATACGAAGGTAAAGAACAAAAAGAAACCGTAATTCTAATAATAGTTCTGATGGTTAAAAGTTTTTAAGATCCGAATTTTTTTAATAACGAGAGTACATTTGCATGGCTTGATATAATTCTGATAACTAATGGTCTTCTAAAACATTAGCAGTTCAAAAATTCTCATCTCAGCACATCAAAAGTCACACTCTCGTTTAAGGAGATTATAAGAATTATGTTTTCATGCCTTCCTTTCCATCGATTAGCTATGAAATTGCACGTATTTTGCAGAAATATAACTTTCGAGTCGTTTTTTCTCCTGTCAATAAAATTCCCATTTCCATACTAAAGGACTCCATTCCGGATATGAATTCATGTGGTATTTACAGGATTCCTGTCCATGTGGTTTACTTTACATAGGTCAAAATAAAAGAGCCTTAAAATTTCCCGTTAAGGAATATGAGGCATATGTTAGGAAAAAGAAAAACGCAGAAATCCTCTGTTGCTCAACACTGTTGGTCAGAAATCACACTTTCCATTTTTCTGCAGCCAAAATTATTCAAAATATATCTTCCATTGGTTAATTAGATTTTCTAGAGGAGTTTCACGTATAAGGTATTTTTCCACTTTCCTAGCGTCTCTTCGTGGTTTAGTGGTTCTGCACTCTGGGGCGGTATTGCAGAGGTCTGTGGTTCGATTCCCGGCGAAGGCGTTTGCTAATTTTTCATCTCTTCTGCTTCCAAATATACCTAATGTACACACACATTCAAGAAATCTTTCTGTTCTAGTTAACGCCCCTAATTCCAGTCCTTCTTTACCTTCAGTCTTTAAGAGAATTATGTTTTAGTTTTCTTGTTTCATCAACAGATGGCGCCAGTAGCTAATCCTGCAAAATTTACAAATATTACCTTGATTTTTGTTGTTTGACTTCTCCAGTAAAGACCTTTATTCACCTCATTCAGCTACAAGGATTCCCATTACCACTAAAAGCTCAGGGATCACAAAACCTGGGTAAGAGGCACGGATTTTAAAAGGTCACAGAATCATTCTAATCACTCTTTGCTCTCATGAAAACAAGGAACGTGAACGTTAGGGGCTGTTGAAAGTGCGTCAGAGAACCCAGATTTATTAATTGGTTTTGGTTGGCAGTTGGAAGATGTTAAATCAAGGAAGTTTGTTTGCACAGTGCAGCTGTGTGTATGTCAATAAATTCATACTCTCTTCTAGGAAGGAAAATTTGATTTCTCTATCTTAATTGCTGCTTCCTTGGTTGCTTATTCTTAACTGCTAATATTTTACTTATTCCTTCACGTAAAACTGCTACTAATTTGGATTTGATTTTATGAAGTTTACGATTTTTAGTGATTCTTTGAATAATGTTTTCATGTTATTTCCGCATTTCCTAGTAATTAAATTTTAAATGGAAGATTTTAATGATGTTAAAAAAATTAGTTTTGAGCAAACCTCTGGTCTAATAAACCACACAATTAAGATATTTACCAGCTACAGTTCCTGCACCATATCGTCTACTCTATTTTTATACTGAGTTGCAAAGTTACTTGATGTGTTAAATATCCTCTATGCCATTTTTTGTTCTGTGAATTTCTTGACGAACAAAATGGATGCTAATACAGTGTGAACATCACTAATATATAAATGTCGGCAGCTGCGGAATTTTCGGGATCATCTGCAGCAAATTTTAGTTCACTGTACCCAAACTTTAAACTTCAGTTTACCGATAAATTGCTCTTCCAAATCACTTGATACAAACTGGAGAAAAGGATACAAACGGCCAGTGCAAAAGATTTACTTGTTATTCACCAATTCTGAAAACAAGTTTCTGGCAACAGGTAGTAAATACGACTTGCCAATGAGTGTGGGGTTTCCCAATCCTTCATTTTCTGATTTTAAATTTACATTTTTATTGATTTTGAATGACGTCTGAAGGCCCTTAAGAATCGAAAGGAAAAAAAAAAAAAAAAAAAAAAAAAATCTTCTTGTTTTGACTTCCTGATTTTATATCAGCTTCCTTTCGCTTAAAACCTCAAGTGGCTTATTATTAAGACTATTTTGCCGTGCATGAAAGTTTTCTTTCCAGAAAAGATAGCTTTAACGAATTGTTGAAACGGACCTTGGGATGAATAGGAAACTTCAGTTTCCTTCATTTATAAGATAATCTTAAATAAATGTATTCAGAAATGAATTTTCTTACTTTACAATGCGTTTGTTAACCGAAAGGGGAGTTAGCGCAGAAGGGTTATTAGTTTCGAAACGCCATTTTGGGACGAATCACTATAAACAGCAGTACCAATTTTGAAGTAGTTGCTACCAAATATTATCGCCCCGTATTATATTTAAAGAAGTTAAATAATGAAGAATATGCATGAATGTATGTATGCTTCTCGCATTGGAGAAAACAACGGTACCTACGGTACCTAGAACCGTCAAATTTTGAATACCATAGCCCTCCACTCCAACATGAGCACTTCGAATTCATTTTTAGCCCAAAAGCGTGTTAGCCTAGAAGCCCTATTAATCTCGAAACGGCATTTTGCGTCTAATCACTGTACACAGCTGTATTACCTTTCAAATTTTTGCCACCAAATATTATTGACCTGTATTGGATTTAAAGAAATTAATTAATGAAGAATATGTATGTTTCTCGCATTGTGATAAAATAGCGGTACCTAGAGCCATCAAAATTTGAGCAACGTAATCCTCCATAGAATATTGGCATGTGGAAGTCCTAATTTGAATTTGAAATTTGTTTTATTATCGATTTGAGATTTTGTAACGAATTTTTTATTAAAAATCTAAATGATTTCAAAGCAAGCAATGGCAACACTGCACAAAAAAAAAAAAAAAAAAAAAAAAAAAAATTATCTCCAGCTTGCGAAACTCTGTATCGGGAATTCTAAAGATATGCTCATTTTTAAATTATTTTGCGATATTGCTGTTGAACCGAATTTTATGGTTTAGGTGCGAAGAACATGATATTTAATAAATAAAGGCAACACGCAAAATGTAAAAAAAAAAAAAAAAAAAACCGCCCTTTTGGACGTAATTTCAAAATCTGAAACTTTACGAATTAAAAAAAAATTATTAATTTTTTAATTTTACTTTATGTTTAATTTTTTTAATCCAAATATTCCAGTTAGGTTTCTCAAATATTGTATAATACTCGGTAAGACTGCGATATAGATTAAATTACAAACCTCTGATTTACTTGTTTGAATTTTAGAAACAAAACTACAGTAGAGCAACTGCAGCTTATATGTTTTTCGGATCACATAAATGGCCGAAATGTATAAAAGGATGTATTTTTAGACGATTTTCGTTGTATTTACAGAAATATTTTACCTAAAGTTTTTGTGTTTTAAATGTTCCATTTGATAACCCTTATTCTTCACTAGCTTTCTACACCGTAATTTCCAAGACAATAAAGCCCTTTTTAATGATAAAAGAGGTGTTTTATCCCATTGCTCTTGGAAAAACTTTTCAAGTCCAAGGAGGAACTTTGCATCGAAGGATGCAAATACAATCGATGTATGCAAAGGTAAGAACTAAGAAGCACCCATGCTCTGTCCAGGATTAGAACATCAGTTCATAATTTAGAGCTTAAATTGTGCCGGTACTTCCCAGTTTCTGATGTAAATCGTAATTCTACGATACGGAGCGCAACAGAGCCCTAAATAAAAGGGCTTCAGTACTTCTTTTATGTAAGTTAAACACAGTTTCAGCGTACAAATTTTATTTAAAAATAAATATATCTTTAAAATTGAATATAACTTCATGCCTATCTTTCTCTGGGGACAAACACTTTGACGGAAATTAAGATTTTTAAGGAAAGAAAAGCCCCATTCATATATCAAAAGCTTATTCTTCAAGAACTACAATAAATTTAAGAAAGTGGGTAAAATGTTTCATTTCCGAAAGTATTAATAGTAATTACCTAAGTCTTCCACATCCAGTGTTAGTGATTTCTCACAGCAGGAGCTCCCGCAGACTTGACTGTAACCAAATACGGGAGACAAAATTTGTCACTCATGCAGACCTTACATTTGTCCTCATGTTGTCATCGGATCGGTTTAGGGGAAAATGTTTTTGCGCAGTCGTATACTGCTTGACAGCTAGAATTATATGGGCAGGGCGTTATAACGGTTAGAAAGCGTTGGACCCTTCTCTGTTTGTTATCGAAGATACAGTTCTCCATTAAAATTTCTTTACATACTCTCATATTGTTTCTAGCATTCTCTTCATTTTCATTAGTGATGCTTTCAACGTTTTACTTTTAACCACTGGTGTGCTGGAAAAAGAATAATGACCTCCGTTGAAATAGTATGCTATACTGTATATTTAGTGTCTAAATTTCTTAGTTATCTATTTATATAGAGTTTTCTATTCTATATAGAGCTATTTCTTAGATTTTGTAGGAAATTGTAAGTCCAGCCAGAGTCCAGATAAGACGAGGTCCCATATTTCTTTTATTTAACTGTTTATCATTAATTTAATAATTTATTAGTCCAAAGGAGCTTTGTCCCCGAGGGACTATTGTTTTCGTTTTGCGATTTTGCATCGAATCACTCTGAATGTCCGTTTCACTTTTCAATCTGTTGCCACCAAATATTATTCCTTTATATTATATATGAAGAAATTAAATAATGAAGAATTGCATAAATATATGTATATTTTTCGCATTGTGATAAAACAATGGTACCTACAGCCATCCAATTTTGAATGAATGACGTGATCCTCCTGCGAATATGAGCATCTGGAAGCCCAGATTTGGAATTTGTTTTATTATCGATTTCATATTTTGTAAACCTTTAACGAATTTTCCATTAACAAACTCGAGGATTTCAAAGAGAGCAATGGCAACGTCGTACAGATAAAAAAAACATTTTTATCTCCAGCGCATGAGACCGTGCATTGGAAATTCTAAAGATATGCTTGATTTAAAATTATTTTGCGATATTGCTCTTGAACTGAATTTTATGGTGTAAGTGGGAACATGATATTTAATAAATAAAGGTAACACTCAAAATGTTAGGGGGGGAAAAAACCTTTGGACGTAATTGAAAATCTGAAACCTTTCAAATTTTCTTTTTTAATTAAGATTTTAATTTAATTAATTTAATTAGTATTTATTTTTTTCATTTATTTCCCCCCTTCTTCCTGACGATCTTCCAGAGCGCTCCGACACTTCTGATTTTAGAAATTAAGCCCTGTTCTTAATAAACTTCCACTAAACACCACACTAACAAGACCGACCTGCACCAACAAAATAATATGCTCTTCGAGTGTCAAGAAATTAAATATAAGTTTTGCAAAGTATCTTTCATTCTAATTTTAAAATCAAATTGATTTATTTCTCAGTGACAACATGACACAATATTTTCTCATCAGAAGGAAACAAGTTTCAAAGTCATTTAACTTCATAACTGAATAAAAATTGTAATTAACAATACAGGCATCTCTCATAAATATCTGTGTGGGGTTAAAGGCCGTTCAAGATTCACGAGGCAATCCTGAGATTTAACAAGTTTTAAAAGTGCGGGGCCAAGACATCATTCTTTCCCCTATATCATTTCGCAACCCAGAAATCCCCTCTGGGATTCTAGAATGGCAGTTTTTATTCTGAGAGAATAATCGCAAATACTTGTAAAACATTCTCAAATGAGAATCCGCGATGCGTAAAGAAACCGTGACCCAAAGCTTTTCAACCCCCAAAGGTCGGCGGATCGACCCACTTCCATCGGACAACGGAAATCGGAGATGACGAACATTCAGCTTACGTACAGCGAGTAGTTTAACGAGATCGAAAGCAGTCCAAGGTTAAAAGGATGAAAGAAGCGCTTAGAATAACTTCTCCGGTGTTAATCGAAACGGATCTTATCAGAAAGCCCACTTAAATTCTATGTTGTTTATCAATTTTATAAAATTCTAATGATATGGGAAAAGCTTAGTTGAAGGTAAGAAAAGTAATTTAAATACTACGGATTGCGTGTGGAAGAAAGATAAGACGGTATTACCACACGAAAACGAAAGTAATTTTCTTCAGCAGAAGTAGTGTCTATGTATACCATAAAGAAGATTGTCTACGTCAGTGTTTCCCAACGTGGGGCCCTCGCCCCACAGGGGAGCAATTCGATTGTTAAGGGGGGGCAATTCGAAAATGGACTTATCTAGAGTATAAGGGGACAAAAGACGTTCAAATTTCCAAATTTTACCTCAAGAATTCGAAATTTCATTTTTTGTTCCTAAAAGTAAAGAACAATGTAAGTGATAACGTAAAAAAGTTTTTAAATTGCGGTGCATTTTAAATATTTTATGAAGAATTTTCGCTGTAGTCATGGAGATTTAAATGCTTAGAAATTTCTTCCTAAAACCTATCATTCAAGTTTATTTCGTAAGCATTTAAATTTTTGAATATTAAAAATTATGTATGAGCATAAGAATTTTAGAGAGGATTAGGTGGGGCACATCAGAAAAAATGTTGGGAAACACTGGTCTATGTGTTTGTTTGCAATTAAGTCAGCCACTACTATAGATATTGTCACCACACTTTCTACAATTCATTTCTGGGTCTTGGAAAAGGCTATTTTTTTGAACTAAAAAACAAAAAAAACTGAAATCAGAGGTATTAATTAAAAACTCTGAAAACCCTAATTTCCGCCCTCATTTTCCCGATTCGCAACAGTCTCGCACGCCGGAGATAAAAATCTGCTTTATTTCGAGAAGTGTTGCCACTGCTCGCTTTCAAATCGTAGAGTTTGTTTATAAACAATTCCTAAGTTTTACAATGAAATAAAAAATAGTATTGCCAAACATTAAATACATTATTCCCGATTCCAAAAATTCGTGGAAAGCCATTTCGACTATTCCCATCTTCGTACGACTTTAATCAGCCGAGATATTAATTAGAAACTCTGAAAAGAGTAATTTTCGCACTCATTTATCTGAGTGACAACAGTCTCGCGCGTTGAAGATAAAAATGCTTTATTTCAAAAAGTGTTGCTACTGCTCGCTTTCTTATCGTAGAGTTTGTTAATCAAGCATTTCGAAGTTTTACAAAATCTCTCTATATAAAGAAAAATGCCTGTTTGCGTGTTTGTTTGTTCGCCATACTAATTTCCGATTAATTATGATCAATGTTTCTCCACATTTAATTCAATAAAATTGAATATAGGGGAAATATTGGATGGAGCTTGAGCTTTTATGACCATTTGATTAGAAAGACGAAAAATCATTAAAAACTGCGTGCCATTTTTGCTGATATAATGAGAGGGAATTAGTTTATTTTCCTATCGAAATGTTTTACGTGGGTTCCATATCGCATCTGACTGAAAAATGTATGACTATGACTCGTGCTTTTTGCATAGTTATTAGAGAAGGATTAGAGCGGTTTCGTTCTCTCTGTTGTTAGACACATTACTCTAAATCTAACTTAACTGGCATCAGGGACGTCCGGTAGTAATGCCTAAAGGAAGAAAATGGAAGACTAAATATAAATCCTTATTACTCTTGAAAATACAAAGAACCGTTTAAGCTTTAAACTGCTTGTCTACATGCAAATGAAATTACTTTTAATATCAAGTGATGCTCAAAATTTGGTGGCAGCAGTATATCACTTATAACTGTTTTTGAAATACCTTAAGTTATAATAAGAAGAATAGCTAAATATACGAGTATATCGATATATCGATTTAGGAGATAGCCTTAACACATGTTGGAATTCCAAAAAGCAAGAGAAGTTAGAGTATTGAAATGGCATGTATAAGAATGAATACAATTCTTTTTGATATTTTCAGTTTCTATCGTAACATGTTTGGAGCACTTTTCTTAAAAAGCATGAAAATCCCGCCAAATATGATATAAGAGGAGAATATGATTTATTTGGGCAAAAGAACTGTCAGCGGCAGCCATTGAACGTGAAATTCGTGCCATATACGGCACAAATATCATGAATGAAGATATAGAGTGAATGGAGGAGAAGGTGATCACCGTGTTTTGGGATGCTCATGGAATCTTGTTTGTCGAATTCATGGAACGTGGTACGACAATCAATTCAACGTATACGACACAAACGTCATGAGTGAAGGTGTAGAGCATGGGTGTCTAAAGTGCGGCCCAGGGGCCGTATGGGGCCCAAAAGCCTTTAAAATTCGGCCCAAACGCAAATTATGAAAGTATTTAAATTTACACATTTTTGTAAAAAAATAAAGGTTTGAATTTGATTCATATATAATCGATTCGTTGACATTTATTTTAGAATAAAAATTTAAATAAAACATCTTAGTATATCATTTGATATATTAAAACCCTCCGCGTACGGTTCCCGCAATTTCCAGGGGATGCGAAATCCAGTAACTGTCTTTGTCATTTGCAGGACCAGAATTTCAGGTTTATAAGTAATAATAAGTAAGTACAAGTAATATTATTAGCTGTAAAAATTAGTTAGCATGTAGTTTAATTTATACTTTTGCAGTTCACAAAAGTTTGCAACTTGTGTGAAATATTTAAATACTTCCTAAAACCGTTCCATGTGTATATTTTACCACACACTGTGTAAGTTTTACCAACGCTTATTTTATTTTAAAACTTTGCTATCATCTCTTATTTTACACTTCCGGCCAGAATAAACGCGAACAGATTTGATTATGCAAATGAGCTTGCAAACTGTTATATGACTTTGAGCCAAGAGGGAAAGAGACTTCTCGCTGCCTTACCACGCGCGCGCTTTCCAATCAGTTCCTGTCTGCCTTTAAGGCCAGAACTTAGTTCTCTTTGATACTTGAAAACGTATTGTAGTTTCCCGCATTCTGTTCACTACATACATAGAGTTTAAAAGGGCCAATTTTCGCGTTACTCTTCTTTGTAAATTATCTAAGTTTAGTTCTTATTTAGTTAATTTTACTTCTTATTTTCTACGCTTGAGACCATAAGTGCTGGTCTTTGTATCCCGAAGTGCGGGAACGGCTGTAAACTGTGAGAAATAAAAGGTAATTAAACCCTTCTCCTTTGTGTCGTATCTTCTACAAAGCTGTTCAAATATGTGAAAGTAAAAAGACATTCTCATCGTGACTGACGTACTGAAAAGGCTATTATTACGCGAGCGAATTATTTTGAAAAATGACCACGCGAATCTTGTTATCCTTGTTACAGAGGAAAAAGCAAACCGTTCAGTGAAATGCCATTGGGAATTTCATCCATTATTAAAATGAAATATGAAAATAGAAAAATTCTTATCTTGTGAGATATAATTATGAGTTTAAATTGCATAACAGATTTTTTAATTTTATTTTCAGACTAAAAAAAAAAAAAAAAATCTTACATTTTTTGGCCTTATGATCTAAAATCTGTTCGTGAGATGAGCATGTAAAATTTTGTTTGTTACAATAGATAAAGCTGAAAGGGCTGGTTTGACATACAACTTTTGATAAAAGATTTTCTAGGTAATTATAAATAAATCAGGATGCTGGTTCATTAATAAATTCGTCAGTAAAATTTTCATTTTTTCATTTTCCATACGTTAACATTTCGTCAATTTTGACTGAATTTCGAATCTTCCAACTTATGAATCTGTTCCGCGCAAACCGAAAAGTGGTTAGTGACTTTGTCTGCCGTACCGGAGGGCCCGGGTTCAAGTCCGGGAGAAGGCGTGGGTGTAAATTGTAGAAAAAAAGAGATACGTGAATGTTTAAGGAAAATTTCAGGAGCGTATAACGGCAGAAAGGCAAGTATTTGGATAACTCTTTCAACAAAATGTTATAGTTTTGGCATAATGCTGACATTACGGAATAGCATGTTGGGATTCATTTAACTTATCGAAGAGTTAAATTTATTTTTGAAACAACTTTTCCTATTATTCTCGTTTTTCAATTTACGCTTCGGTATTAATGAGTCAGTGCGCGTGTATTCAAACGAGGTAGAAAGAAGTTAGCATTTGAAGGAAGGTTTTGGAAGATAATTCAGAAAGAGAGGAGAGCGTGTTCTGCCTCCTGAAGACCACATTTCTATCTTTGATTGACTGTCGATTAGATTTCTGTGGCGTTGAGCGCTTCTAGCCATTAGGCTTGTTTACTCCCCCTTTTACGAGTCACAGCCTGTTTACGTGTTAAGTAACCTGTGAAAGACCGTTAGGCTAATTTAATTCTAAGTTACTTGTTACTTTTTCAGTTAAGCCAGAAATGTTGGCTTTGGGTAAACACGAGTCGGTGCCATCTGTGATAGTGAGTTAATAAAGGGTTATTTACACCCTTCTGTAGACTTTATGATACTTAAGGATAATTCCTCACACAGTCTTCTAACATCTTGTTAGATTATGCTTGTTAAGAATACAAGACGTTATAAGCATCCTGCACTAATTACGTAAATATTCGAAAGTAATGATGTTAAACAGTTCTGTATAGGTAACGGTAAACCACACACCGTATTCTATTCATGTATAAATTTGATCTATGTTGCTTTTCCTATTCCGTTTCATTTGACACGTTTCTATGAACACAAAAAGCTGATGGAATCTGTATGCAAAAAGTTGAGAAACTGTAAGGAAAAAAGATTTCAACAGGTCAACTAACAGAATACTCGTAAAGCGCACGCAAGTTGAGAAATCAAATTTCTAATCGACACATCGAAAAGGCTTTATATTACACTAATATTTTGATGTTTCTAGGAGACTTCTTAAAAGTTTAAAGTTTTACACCATCCAATTTTCCTTATTACACTTTTCCTTTCACTGAAATCATATTATTAGAATTAAGGGTTACTTGCAAATTTATGTATAGTTGTTTCGGTTCATAATCATAATCGTCGATCCTCGCTATAACACTCGTTATAGGATATACTTACTTGCCGATCAGCATTGCTTTTTACAATACCCCAGTAGTCGCGTAATGGCAAACAGCACATTGAGTTGCTCAATGTTAACGAATTTCGCTTACTGCGCATGCTCAATGGTGTACCGTTGATGTGGGAGGAAATACTGGCGACTAAGGGGTGAGATAGCAACCCTACACAAGGGCCTATTCGTGATGTAAGTCTTATCGACTACTTACAATTAAAAAAACTACGGAAATTTTGTTGTGCTTATTGCATTTGCTTCTGTTTCATTGCTTTTTTGTTTATTTTGCTCATAAACATTACACTTAATATCAGTTATTTATAATAATTTCTCTGAATTTAATTCAGTAATTTAAATTGGATTTATTGCTTAATTTTTTTTAGTATGTACGGATGAAACGTATGGTAAATACTCGATTGTTTTTATTCTTAAGAAGTATAATTAATGAACATTCAGCTAATATATCTTGTAATGTTTCCGGTTTTGTAATCCTTCTTAAAAAAAATGTGCGTAGATTACAATCGATATTTATACTCTATGTAATAAAGTAATTTACAACCTAAAATATTTTAAAACCCCGAACTGCTTACGTCCAGATAACAGAATATCAACCATATACCGTATTTATCTTCTTTTCAAACTGCGCCAAATTCTTTTCTGGGCATGCGCAGTATGCAAAATTCGTTTAACATTGTTCTCTGCCATTACGCCCCAGTAGTCTGCAAAATTTTAAACAGAAACTACTGAATGTAGAATAAAAATTTATTAACAGTTTATTCCACATTCTCGTGCAAAGCATTTTAAATTATAGACTAATCTGCCACAAACTTGGAAAATAAAACTTAGAGTCCAGGGATTGTGTATTATATTGAAATGTTATTACAAAACAGGGACCGTTACGTAGTGTTTCCATTCATTATAAAGCAAAATACCTTTGAGTGATGACAGTATATGAAATCTACTTTCTTTATAGTTGTAAAGTATTTTCTTTCTCTATACTGTGTGCCTTCGCGGTGTAACCGGAAGCATAACCGGCTAGCAATCGGATGATCCGGGGTTATAATTCCGGCAAAGACATTGCTCCTTTCTCGTAATTCTTGCTTCGACATGTTTAATGATTCGATGTACACATTATAGTTACCTTTCATTATTACCGTATATTTCGTTGTATAACACGTACTTTTAATACAACAAGTAGGACCGAAATTTAAGGGTGCACATTATACGCCAGATATAAAAATGACAGCTTAAAAATAAAGACAAAATTAGATTTTTACACGCACTTAATGCTGCTTATTTTAAGGAAGTATCATATTTAATGAAATTAAACATTTTCATTATCGGATAACATGCAGAGATTGTCATGTTCGTCTTCCCCTATATCTTAAGCGTATGATCGAATTTTGTTTCAGCTTCATCATTGTTACACTCAAGAGCCAAAACATTATGACCAGCCCTACATTTTGTGATGAACGCGCCTGGATGACGTGGAAGGTGAAAGTGGCACGTGATCAGGTGAAAGTGGTATTTAACTACTGTTCGAGAGTCTGAAGAATCATTCTTTCACTTACATCTGTGTGTGATGGGAAAGGCTGCGGATCTAAGCGACTTTGATAGAGGGCAGATTGTAATGGCTCGAAGGCTCGGAACAAGTATTTCCGAAACTGCACGACTCGTGGGTTGTTCGCGATCTACAATTGTTAGTACGTATGAAAAGTGGATGAATGACTGTGAAACCAGCAGTAGACGACATGGTGTTGGACGTCCACACGCTATCAAAGAAAAAGGTCGTCGGAGACTGTCTCGCATGGTGAAGCAAAACCGGAGCCAGGCAGTGGCTCAGCTGACAGCCGAATACAATGCAGGGCCAAATAGAAAAGTATCGTAGCACATTGTTCAGCGGACACTATTGGATATGGGGCTACGCAGCAAACGTTCCACTCGTGTGCCTTTGCTGACCAAGCGTCATCGCCAACTGCGCCTGCTCTGGGCCCGGGAACATCGCGACTGGTCCATGGATCAGTGGGAGAAAGTTGCCTGGTCAGATGAATCACGGTTTGTCATTCATCACGTAGATTGCCGTGTCAGGATACGCCGTCTTCCAGGCGAACAGTTGCTCCCTCAATGCACAGTAGGTCATACAAGGCCGGAGGTGGAGGTATTATGCTCTGTGGGACGTTCTCTTGGGCGTCTCTGGGACCTATGGTTGTGGTAGAGCATACCATGAATGCTACAGGGTATCTGAACATCATTGCGGATCAGTTGCACCCTTACATGGCCTCGGTTTTTCCACCTGGAAATGGAATGTTCCAACAGGACAACACCCCGTGTCACAAGGCTACAACTGTGTTGGAGTGGTTCCAGGAACATGATGCTGATTTCCAGTTAATGTCCTGTCCGCCTAACTCACCGGATCTCAATCCGATAGAACACATTTAGGATGTCATGGGACGGCAGCTCAGAGGTCAAAGACCACCAATTCGCAATATCTCGGATTTGCGTGACCGTTGCTACAACATCTGGTACAATCTGTCTTCGGCCATCTATCAAGGACTTGTGGCATCCATGCCAAGGCGGGTTGAAGCTGTGTTGCGCGCCAAAGGTGGCGTAACTCCTTATTGACAGGTGGTCATAATGTTTAGGTTCTTGAGTGTATTTTGATCCATAAATAAATAATCATTATCCGTTCCATCTTTCACCAACACCAAACATCCTTGTTGTAGCGCGATTTTCGCAAAATGAATGGCTTTGCATTTGAAACCAGCACTGTGTTTGTTTCTTTTCGCTGGAGTCATATTTACTGCTAAAAGGAGCATTTAATCAACTGTATTTCAACTAAAGCAAATGCGATTTACTAAAGCCTTCAATTTTCACTTCAAAATAACGGCTTCAAATGACTACAAAAAGAGAAAACAGCTAACTCCTAATTCCACGAATTCATTCAGGTTGGAAATGCTCTACAGTAGCATTCTTTTTGACACCTGCATTGAATACAATCCACCCTCTTTGCCTAAATATTTACTCTTTCAAGTATTTAACCCTCACGCATATTGCTCCCCTTATTGCTTGTCAATGTGATTTACCATAGTTTTCGAAAGGTTCGAATAAGTGACCTCAAAAGATAAGAGCATTGCACACGTATCTTTTAGGTTTCTTCGTGAAAAATTGGATGCGCGTTATACGGCGAATGTATCTAAAAATTAAAAACAAATGTAGCATGAAATTATAGATGCGCCTAATACACAGGTGCGCGTTATACGCCGGAAAATACGGTATAAGTCTTTCTTATAGAACATGGGATGTTATTATGTATAGCGCCAACAGTATTTTCTTCTGTTGCCAATATTTGAAACAGAAATGTGTAGCTGGAGCATAAATTAATCTTCCGTCAAGAAAACGTGACTTCATATTTTTTCAGATGCAGGGAGAAAAATGCTTGCTTACACATGTTCGATAAAATAAAAAATGAGTGTTGCGAAAGATAATTTTAAAACATTCTATGACATCAAACAAGAGTTAAAAGAGGTCATTGTCCTTACTTTGCTCGTGGTCATCTGCAAATGCGTCTTCCATTTCTTCCGTCCAGTCGACACGATGAACACTGGACGTAACGGACAAGGCCGTTAATGACAGTATACATTTTATCTGTAAAAAGAAAAGCAGCATATTCAACACACATTGAGTCTTTTATTAACCTCTGAATAGAAACATATTGTTTTGGTTTGCGTTAAATCAAAAGCTCTATGAGCGAATAAGATATGATGAGAAATGCCTTGGCCTGTTTTTCTTTCCTTAGCTTAGAATTAGCCTCTTAAAATATTTATGTTCAATCAAATTACATTCTTTGAAACAAGAAAAATTTCTTAAATACCTTTTTTTTATGGTCACTAACGAGATTTGGCATTTAATAAATAAATTTTAAATTAGAGCACTGTTATTAAAATTTAAGCAGTGTAAAGTTTAAGTATTTTCCAGAATAATGCTATATCATTTATCCCTTCTTTTCTGCACAAAAGTAAAAAAATGTTTTGATAGCTGAACTATCACGAAGCTTAAAAAATGTGCGTTTCATTAGAAATGTTTGATACACATACACACACACGCATTTGAAATATTACAGAAGAATATTTAAAATGCATGCTTATACCTTTATGTAAGAATAAACTATCTAATACAAACTAATACATGTTCAATTTATCTGAACAGGCTATGTAAATAAAATGAATTAACAGAAATCAATTTTAAATTAAAAGCTATTTGAGGAAATATGTATAAAAATGTCAAAGAAAATGCCATTAAATAAAGGAGAAAGAGCTATTCCATCTATGAGTGAAATGCTATTACTAAAATTATTTTCCATATACCGAAGACGCTTTCGACTAAACAATTAAAAGTTTATCTCCATCTAATTTGACAAGCTTCTGTGTAAAAAAAAAAAAAAAAAAAAAAAAAAAAAAACTTATAGAATCTATATGCAAAAACGATTGTCAATGGAAATGAATTAAAAGGAACGCCGCCCAACTCGGATAGTGGTTGGCGACGCTGACTGCCGTCCCAATTGTCCCAGGTTCGAATCCCGAAGAAGGCATGAATGCTGTAAATGTATAGTGTCTGTGCGGCATGGAGGCACTCTAAATGTGCGGCGAGCCGAAAGCCCTCTCGAGAGGCTGGTGGTGAGTGAAGAAAGGTGAAAGAACCTCGAATCCGTCCCCCCGGGGTGTTCTCCTTCACAATTACGGGCGGAACGGAGCAAAGTCATTCTGTCACCTATATAGTGCTCGAGGGTGTTGCCAACGACAGTCGCAATTTTGCACTCTTTGCCACGATGAATTTTGTGGACTTGTTCTGATGTTACTGTCAGACACACACACAACATTAAAAGAAACAGATTAACACAATCGCTTATTTTATATTATACTAATCGCTTATTTTATAAATTACTCAAAGTAGTTTTTTAGTAGTACCAGTCGAAAATAAGAGTTAATTACCAATAACTATCAAAATAAAGAGCTAAGACATAAACGTAAAGAGAATTTACGTCGAAAACGACTTAAAGAGAATTCACGCAGTTCGAGTAGTATATGAACAAAACGAAAAATCTTTGATAGTTGATAGACGTTTGATGGACGTAGGCTCTTTTACCTTATTATACTAAGGTTGGTAATCAAACTTATAAATATCATATCATGGTAGCAATCTCATTCCTTTCTACCCAAACAAGTTGTAAAATTAGTGAAGAATTCATATAACGAAAGAAATTCGAGCCCTAGCGACTTACACATAAAGTTCAGGCAGAATGAAGGCTTTTAATAAATACACTTGAGATGATGTTCGTCTATGAAAGATTCCTTTACTGATGCTTCACAAAACTAGGACTCCTTTTAATTATCATAGACGATTAGGAACATATGTATACTTTTTTGATTCCTTTTCTTTATAACATTTCAAATTTAGATAAAGAAAGAGGTAATATCTCATTTGTGCTTGGGTTTTCCTAGATTATTTTCTACTTTTTAGGAATGAACTATAAACAGGAACTAATTATTAATATAAGAAAGGAGGTATTTTAATGGTTAAATTTTAAATGCTTGAAAATTAGTACTCCTCTACAAAAAAAAAAAAAAAAAAAAAAAAAAGGAAGAATGAAAAGTAAATAAATAAATAAATAAAGCTTACAGTCTAATACCTCAAAGAGTTTATATAAATAAAGATTCAAAAAGTTACAAAAATGTTAAAAAATTTTTAAAAATACAACAATTATAAACATTATATTTTGAAAATATAACGCTGATTTTTGTTGTTTGACTTCTGAATTAGTATTTGTTGGGCGTGTTATTGTGTCTTAATTACTACTTAAATACTTTTGAAGTATTTATGAGTAAATGAGTTGTTGTGACTTATCTCACTTGTCTGACAGTAACATCAGAACAAACCGCAAAATTCGTCGGGGCAATGAGTGCAAGGTTGCGCCTGTCATTGGCAAGAGCCTTGAGCACCATACAGGTAAGAGTATGACTTTGCCCAGTTCTACCTCCAATTTTGAAGAAGAGTACCCCGGGAGGGACGGGTCCGAGGGTCTCCCACCTCCCTCCCTTTCCATCAATCTACACGAGAGGACTCGTATAGTTTGATACGTATATCTAAATAGCTCGCTGCATATTTAGAATGCCGCCATGCTGCGCCGACACTATACATTTACAAACATCCATGCCTTCTCCGGGATTCGAACCCGGGCCCTTCGGCACAGCAGTCAGTGACGCTGACCACTATACCGGTTGGACTATACCAGGCACATAGCTGTAATGTGCTTTGCCGTATTCAAATAATCTAGCTTACCCTTATCTTTAAAAATATCGTTGGATCATATTATATTTCCAGAGAAAATTATTTAGCGCATTTTGTCTTGTAACAACATCCAGTTTTCTATATGCTATGTCCATAACTTGTTATCTATCTGTTAATAAATGATGTTTCATGTTTGTCATGATTCAAAGAACTCGAAAAGTATTTTTTTACTAAAAGTCGTTTGCCATATTTTGATACTTTTTTAACTGGCCCTATTTGATTCTAAAGCATTGATTGCTTACAATACACGAACGGAATATGACAGTTTACTTACACTTAAAATACAAATGCAGTGCCAGTTTGTAAACACGATCTAAGCTCCTCTTTGTCACAAAGAATTATGTAAATTAGCTGCATTTAAAATTTTAATTTACGGTATAGTTCACACCCATCATGATAAGAAAACAATGACAAGTATTAACGGAATGGGTGTCATCACGAAACATAAACAAAAATTTAACACAGTCCAAGCAGGTAAAGAACTTGGGAAAGTTTCTGAGTTAAAATGTAACTGGAACTGTAGTATAATGAAATGAATGACTGTATTTACTAGGTTACTCCTTTCGGCTTTTGTATTCGAAGAAGAGTTGATAAATGTGAACAAATTGAGTAACTTATTTCTATAGTAGTTTTCCAAAATAGGAAATGCTAAAATGCCTATAAATAAATATTATGATGCATGAAAAAGATGTATGAGTGAACAACAAATTTTGTCATTGAAGGGATGAAAATGACTCTTATGAAATAATGTTAGGTAAAAGGTTTTCACTAAAAACTAAGAACTCGATAGTATAGAAATTTAGAGAATATTTTAATGAAAAATCTTATGAAGAAAGACCTTTTTAATTTTGATAAAGCTGAATAATGTTGTAAGTTTTAAAATTTATATGCAGCTGCGCTAATTTAGACATCCATATCTTGCCTTGTAAAAAGAAAATATTCAGTTAGTCTAAATGATTTGTTCGATTCTAAGCGAATGGGCTGGCTGGATGGGCGTTTTCATTTTTTTTTTTCATGTATAACGTGTTTGTGAGCCAGTTTCCCTTAGAAAGTCCTCCGCGAAGGCTCCCTCCCCGAAGGCAGATAGCCCTAATGTGCTTTGCCATAATTGGCTAAACCAAACCAAACCACAAAAGGCTTACACAGAATTCCAGTGCATTTTATCTATTTAATGTTTAACATAGCGATACCCGGGTATTCTTCAAAAGATCTGTAGGATTACTATTTGAATTTAACCAGTTGTTATGATTTAAATCTGTACTATAACTTTTCATTTCCATTTCCTCAGCAGAATATAAATTGAGTTAGATTATATTTGAGGTTTTTGAGTTGTAAGACAGAATGTATTTTTACTGCTTATCTCTCTGTTAACTATTTTGTAATTTTTCCGCTTTGTGTTATTTGTTGCTGACATTTAAATTGATACGCTGATTAGAGTTTTCTGATCCAGTTCAGATTTAAATATAATCGTATATTCTTTAACTACTAATCCACTTTTTAAATTTGATATTTTTGATTGTTTAAGTTACATCGCAACAAGTGGTGGTTGATTTCATTAAGCACAAGAAGTCTGTTTATATTCAAGTTTTGTTTCTAATCTAAAAGTTTGTTTAAATATTTTTAAGTCTCTGTGGTTGCTTTAGACACAGCGATAGTTCGCTCTGTGTTTGCTAAGTATTTGGATCTAGTTCATGCTTCCAAAGCAAACCAAACTGTATAGATTTACTGTTGATTTAGAAACTCCACTTTTTCTGCACTATTTAGGGAAACAATTTCACATTAGGAATTAAGATTTAACCCTTTGACTACTAACGGACATATTATATGTCTCAAAGTTTAAAAAATTACCGCTGGGTTAAAAAGTACGTAGAATCTCCTGAATGCTGGGGATCATCTTCCAATAGTCTGAAAATCAACATGCCGCTGTGCTCGTTGTACACAAATGAACATAGAGAAAATAAAAATGAGTTGCCCAACGTGTAATGTAAGAATGCATTACCCTGTACCATATGATATAAAATCTATTTCATATAATAAAGTTTACCAGAATAATAGGTGTGTTTATAGTAAGTTGATTGCTACGTGTGGGATATATGTATCTCACCATTAACTTGTAAGGCATTTTCTTCCTCCTGTCCGCATGCCTTCGTGGTGTAATGGTAGCAAAATCAGAGCGAATTGGAGGGATCCAGGTTCGAGTCTTGGCGAGAGCATTGCTCATTTTTTCAGGGTTCCTTAATCCCCAGTCGCCCTTCAAAAGGGGGAGTATGTGAAGTATTTTCTGCCGCCTTTCTGCATGCCTTCGTGGCGTAACGGTAGCACATTCGGCGAGTATTTGAGAGGTCTAGGCTCGAGTCCTGTGAGGGCATTGCTCATTTTTCGTATCTTCTGCTTCAAAATAACATTTTGGATTGTCCTTAACGTCTGTTGTAAAGCATGGGCTATATTAAGTGGCTAAAATCTGGTTTTTTGTCAAGTATCGAGTGGCATAATTAAGGTCCAAGAGCTTTAGTTATACCACAGCTTACTGAAATTTTTAGGTTCTTGAAACATGCCAAAACCTGCTATGGA
The DNA here is from genome assembly GCF_044657685.1 of Stegodyphus dumicola. NCBI lineage: Eukaryota > Metazoa > Arthropoda > Arachnida > Araneae > Eresidae > Stegodyphus > Stegodyphus dumicola. The sequence continues at coordinate 219,547,436 of NC_140773.1, read as the reverse complement.
AAACACGAAAAACGAGTAATGCCCTCGCCGGGACTCGAACCTGGAACTCTCGAATACGAGCGCGGAATCATGCGGAATATGAGTTTCGTGCTGTAACGCCGAATTTGCTACTGTTACAGCACGAAGGCATGCTGAACGGAGGAAGAAAATACCTTATATGGTACTAATTCAGAAGTCAAACAAAAAAAAATCAGCGTTAACCAGCGTTAAATTAATCAGCGTTAAATTTTTTTAAATATAACGCTGATTTTTGTTGTTTGACTTCTGAATTAGTATTTATTCGGCGTGTTATTGTGTCTTACCTTATATGGTAGTAAATACAATTTAAGATTAACTTTAACCTCTGTATGAAATTTAAGATTAATTATATGACACTTATATCAAGTAACACCGAGTATTTCAGAGTCTCATGTTAAAGTCATCTTGAATTTTCCCAGTATTTATTAACTACGTACCACGCATTCCTGCATCAACGTATTATCAGTTACATTAGTTTTTATGTCTCTCTGTTCACTACATTTAACAGGTTTTTAAATACTATCTGCACATTTCTGTAATGCTCACTTTTTTGGGCGAAACCGTCTCGGTGACGTTAATTCCAGGATTAAGCTGTCATTAAAAATAAATAAGTATTTTTAAACAAGTGTTCTGCACACGTTTCTGCGAATAGAAATAAATAAATAAATAAAGCAGAATGTAATTAGGATAATTTTGCAGCATCTTGAAAGAACCTCTTAGAATTAGCTTAGTCACTTCTTAGAAGAGGAGTTAATTATGAATACAGTAATCAGGCCTCACCATAAAAGCCGAATTTTATGGTTGAAGTTATTTTAGGAAAATGACAATCATCGAAGAAAAAGAAATGTTCAAAGACAAGTGAATTAATCCAAATAATCTACAACTCCAATTAATCTGCATTGTTTAAGAAATGTCAAACATGTTTATTTAGCCATAATTGCTAGAAAAGTTGAAATTGAAGGAAAAATTTGATCAGTAAAAGTGACCAAAGGTTCAGAAAACTTCATTATTGATGACCACATCATACGTAACTCAAAACCATGACTTGACTGTTCTTGACTAATAAATTATATTTATAACTAATAAATTATATATTATATGACTAATAAATTATATTTTTACTAATAAATTATATTTATTAGTCAAGCGTTAACCAGTGAAAAAAATTTGGAAAAGCTCTGCTAAGAGTATTTCCATTGTCAATCATTTCAATGTTTGGGAGTAAAATTTGATAACAAATAAGAAATATTCTAGATGTATCAAATAAATACTATTTTAATTTTTTTTGAAAAACTTCAACCATTGTGGATTATATTTTCTTCGAATATATTATTTCTAACACTTAAAAACCTAAACTCAGTGACGTAACAGCCCTACTGGGCCAAGGCCTGCAGTACCCGAAATCTGCTTTCTTGACCGTGGGCCCCGGGTTGCGTAAGCATATGTCCTGAACAAATGGTCAGCGTGGTCGCAAGACTTGAACACTTAAAGCAAGTCAAATAAAAGTGATCGGTTTTATGCCATATTTACTCTTCCTAGCTGAAAGAAAGCGCAACACTTCCGTTAGGCGATTCTGCATTCAAATTTAAAATTGCAGTGCCATTTTGCTTACAATAAAAAGGCGCTAATCATTATCTCATTATATAACCAATACGCCTGCTATACGGTCTGCTTGTCCTATTATTATTATTATTATTATTATTATCCTCAGAAAATAACAAGCATTTACTTTGAAAACTTTTTTTCGCTGGTTTCCCCTATTCTGAGCAGTTGTGGCCTCTTTAAAAGTTCCGGTATTCTAAGGCTGTTGTTATGGCAGCATATCAAAAAAGAAAAAGAAGTGAAACCTGTTACGTTACTTCGAGTGATTATGTTCTGAAATTAGCGGTGAGCTTACTGTATAGAATGTTACTGATCTGCATTGTTTGATCAGTAAAAGTGACCAAAGGTTCAGAAAACTTCATTATTGATGACCACATCATACGTAACTCTTTAAAAAATTAAAAGAAACATTTTAAAGTTTACATAAATTTTTTATTTTTGATCATGCTATATTAATTGATAATTCATTAAAAATTTTCAGTTTATTAAAAATTGAATGCATACGAATAATTCCATTCACACTCTGACGCTCTGACGGTGTGTAATTCTTTACTTTTCTAAACTTGTGTGGGCATTCACATCATGAACATATGCAGATATCGATACAGGCATATGGAGATTTTGATAAAAAGTTAGCATTGTGTGATTTTGCTTTTGCGTACAATCTCCGCTAGTATTCATTTCCTCTGCCGCCCCAAACGGAAAAGTGGTTAGTGACTCTGTCTACCGTACCGAAGGGCCCGGGTTCGAATTCCGGAGAAGGCATGGATGTAAATTGCTTGTCCCTTCACAGGAGGTAACGGTGGCTGCCTATTAGGGTGCCTCAATGATAAAATGACTACCATTTCTGCGCTAAATAGTGGCCAAACCCTAAAAATGGCCGCCATTAAAAAAAAAAAAAAATTCCGTTAGTCCAAAGTAATTCCAAGAGGATTTTCTTTTATGTGAGAAAAAAAAAAAAAAAAAAAAAAAAAAAAGAGGAATGGCGAAAGTAACACTGAAAGCTTTTTTTATTCTGTTTTCAGAAAACTATGATTTGATATCTGGTGTATAAAAGGTACAAAAAGTTTAAGACTGGTTTGCAGGATATTCTGAGTATCTACACCAAACTAAATGTTTTTTATGTGATTACGGCAAAGACTCGATGGCTACCTACCAAAGGGGAAGGATGCCTTCGTGGAGCGCTTTCTAAGGGTAACTGGCTCGTATATACGTTATACGTGGGGATAACCACTAAAAGGCCCATACAGCAAGCCCGTTCGCGGGATTCGAAACTCGGATCGAACTACCAGTATTCAGGGGGACTTTACCGCTAGACCGCTAATCAGCCTCAACCAAGCTCAAAGGAAAGCGAACATTCTAAACAATTAAACATATTAAAATATTTCATTAAAGGTAGCAGATAAAACTGCCTTTGTCGTTAAAATAGGTAAATATAAAAGATTTTGACATTACAAGCATGACAAACGCGATGGAAGCAAACCACGATAAAATAAATAATACATGATCCTCTATCTTTCTCTTTTATAAAATAGATAATAAAACAAATTCGAATTCAAAATTTGGCTTTCCCGTATTCAGGTGAAGGATTACGTTATTTGAAATTCGATTATTCTAGGTACTGTTGTTTCTTCACAATGCGATAAACATACTTACATTCATGCAGATTTTTCATTATTTAATTTATTTAAATATAATAAAGGGCTATAATATTTGGTGGCAACAATTTCAAAAGTGATACAACGCATTTAAGTCTTTCTACGCAGCATGTCGTTTCGAGACTAATAACCTATTCCGGTCTATGGTCCCTTTTGAGCTAAAAAACAACTGTCCCATGACTGTTTCCAAGTACATAGGATTTCCTCCCAAGAGATCTAAAATTTAGATCTAAAAAAAGATCTAAATGCCGCAGAAATATAACGTTTACTTGCTGAGCCCCGAGGAGATAGCAGCTCCTCGGCCGTTGTGGCTGCTGGTTTCATGCTGCATTTTAACATTTAACTTCCACTTCCTTTCTAACTATACACTACGTTTTTATTCTTAAAATCATATGTATTAGCTTCATAGTAAATGATGCTACTGAAAGCTACGAATATATATTTTCTACGTTTTGTGCAACGTTATAATATGGCGAATTATTTTTAAAATGTAATTTTTATTTTTCCGAAGTTTTAACGGCAGTCTGTTTTATTCTACTTCTCAGGTATTCGATGCAATATTGATCAAGATTACTCACGGTTCTCAGGATAGTATTAGTTATATACTTATCAAACTCATCTCTCAAATTAACACGTAAAATTAGAAATCTAAAATTCAAGAACGTAACCTTTCACTGCTTTGGAATTGCTTACAGAATTCATCTTTGCTTAGTAATATTTATGTTTATTTTCTTTTAAATTTAATAAAATAAAAATTTACTGGTACATTTACAATTAGAAGATAAGCAACAGCAGCAATTAAAAAAAATCTGAAAGTTTTCAGATTTTAACGGGTCGCCCAACAGGATTTGTAAAGGTTTTTTAGTTCCCGCTGAGCTCGCAGTCTACCAGGCTGCTGTTACGCTCGCTCCTACTAACCCATTTTTGTTTTTATAGATTTATTATTTAGAATAATTTTCTTTCTACTTACGCCATATACGAGAATAATTCAACAGCAAAGTTACAAAATTTCAAAAGCAGCATGGCAGCTTAGAATTTCCGATGCAGCGTTAAATGTTGGCATCATTTTTTTTTTTTTTTTGTGAGGGGGGGGGAGTGTTTTCTCAATTCATCATACCTATGTTCAGTTTTCTTACTAAGCGGGCTTTACAAAACTCTGTTTTTGTCTTTTTATAATTAACATTTTGTGTGCTTACTTTATTTATTAAATGCACCGTTCTTGGCGCTTACGTAACATAAAATTCAACAGTGAAATCACAAAATATTAAAAAAGAACATATCTTTAGAATTTCTGTTAGTCCAGCCTGCTGGTGACGAAAGTACTTTTTTCTGTACAGTGTTGCCACCGCTTGCTTTGAAATTGGAGTTTTATAGAAATTTTTATAAAATATGATTTAGATAATAAAACAAATTCGAAATTCAAAAGTCACACTTCCAGGTGTCCATGTTTCGGTGTAGGATAACGTTATTCAAATTTTTAGAATACGAGAAACATGCTTACATATCCCATTGGGGACTAACTTTTGGGCCAACGATTAAAAAATTAAAATAAAATCTAAAATGAAATAAAACAAGTTGTGTGTAATTTTCTACAGGCAAAAGTATATGATAACAACATATCTTCTGCTTGTAAATTAATCCTTATACAAAAGCCAAAAATTGTTGAATATACCTAATTACTAAAGTGCCACAGTATAGTTAAATATAATTTAATAAAGTCACAACTAACTATTTTCCTCTGCTACACAAATTTAACACAAACCACTTACTTGAATCCACCTAGCCATTTTCATTTCCATGCATAAATTTTGTGAACCAAATTCCAAGTGAAACAGGCAAAAAAGCAATTTTAAATAAAGGCTATATCCCGCTCGGCAATTAAAAGCGTCTGCTTGCGCAGCGTTTCCAATGAAACTGAATGAGACTTGGGAACATCTTCCTAGAAAACTTGTTCACCGGCCTTGCTGCCGCTTCGCTTCGTTAAACAATTTGATGGAGGTAACGGAGACGAGAAGAGAAGCTTTGTTTTATTCTTTTCTTGAATGACTTTGCTCTCACTTTTCACTTTTGTTCGTAAATGATCGTTGATCGTTCGTTGTCGTTGATCCTTATCAGAATCTTAAGATTTGTAGTTGATTCGGAAACTATTTATTATTGTTTGTTCTTGATCCAATTAAATTATAGTTATCTTGCAGCTATGTGCTCACTTATAAATTTATTATCGCTTTCCATTTAAATACACATAGCTATTATTTCCTTCTATCAAGAAATTGAATGTACTGATGTTTTCCGTTTGCACCGGCATGTAGTAAATAAACACAGCTATTCAGCTTGCAGAAAAATGCATTTTACAGTTAAAAGCATCATATATATGTATTATAAGTCTGGATTTTACATCTGAATGTAGCTATTTGAAAATGGTTGCTGCAAACTGGCAAGATTTATAGGTACTTTTCCATTATATGGACGCCACAAAGAAAAAACATTGCTAAAATGTGTGGTAAAGTGCCGAAGTTAACAACAGTGTAATGAACTGAACCATCTTCGTTTTATGATTGAAATTGAGCGAAATATTCATGTGTTATGGTTTGCAATATTTTTTAAAGCTGCACGAAACATAAATTGATAAATCACTTTCTTCGTATACATTATTTAACACTAAAAGTATTTTGAAAAAATCTGTTGTGTACACCACATGACTTCCTTGCACGGAATATTAAATTACACACATTTTTTGCTGCATTTCATTTAAACTTATTTCCTCTAATTTCATTAGAGAAATAGTTCTCATTCAATTCATCTAGTTCTCACTTCGCGGCAAAGCAAAAATACAAAATTACAAAGAAAAAAAAAAAAAAGAAAAAAAAAAAGCCTCAAAATAATTTTATCAAAAATTGAAAAATATAGAAAAATTTAAAACACAAAATACAGTTAAAACAATTTTTAAGTTAAAATTAGAGTTTTCACGCAAAAACAAGCAATTCGGAGAGCGGACAAGAACACAGATTTTTTGCTGCACAAAACCGAAAGTTTACTTTTGGTCCCACTCGGCAAAAAGACACTGAAGGTGCAGAAACTGAATTAATCCACTATACTACTATACTGCTAAGTTTGAAATGTAAACGAATATGGCTTCTATGATAAAAAAATTAGGCTTAGCCGCACTTAAACAATTCCTAAATTGTGGATTGTTGACAAGTCTACAACTATTGCATGTAGATTAACTAAAGTCATAAAAACGTTAACCGGAAGATAAGAACATAATTCAATCCTTTTTAAAGCAAAAAATGCACAATTTACCAACATATAAGAATAAAATAACTGAGCCCACGGAGCCGAGTAACAGAGCAGATATATATGTATACATATTTACATACTTTTGATGCGGCCGATTGCAACTAAAAAGGGAGGTGCATAACTATAATATTGTAGCAGTTCTATATATAAAATTTCAGCGTTCTGAGGCTACTCGTTTTTCAATTATGCGAGATACATACATACGTACTTACAGCTGTCACGAAAAACTTTCTTCTGAATCCATTTTAAATTCTTTTTGCAGCCCGTTTTGGGAAAAGAGTCCTTTATTCTGTCCTTACGTACAGATGTCACGCAAAAACATTTTAAATTGCATTCGACAGCGGTCAAAATAGATATCGTTGAAATATGATATCCGAAAATTTTCGCGATTACAATACTTCCTTTACTTCACACGGGGAAGTAAAAGTAAGAAAATGGATTTCACATTTGCGAAGTTACCTAAAGAGGAGGAGGCAGTGAATTTCCTATAGGATAAAGGAATTCTTTGTAGAAGAAGATTTTGTAGAAATAATAATAAAATAATATTGGATATTACCAATATGGAGTACCAAAAGGCTTTTGCAACTTTAGATCTCGCCAAGAAAAATAGATGACAGGTTTCACGTTTGGTTTCAAGGATCGCGCCTAAATTTCCGTACATTCCCATTGCACATTTTTCACGTATTTAAGTAACACTTCAACAAAGCGAAATGATTCTACAGTCTAAGCTTAAAGTAATGATTTGTTAACAATGGTTATATAGTAATGAGAGTTACCATTTTAAAAGAAAGAGTAAGTAGCCAGATATTTTAATTTGCTACCGGTTAGTATACGAACCGCATGTAACTAGGAACAGCAATATTCCTTTTAATATCAGAATCACCTGATGTTAAATTTTAACTCCTTGACTCCAAACCTAGAAGTTTTGCCAATATAAAATTAGAGGCAAAGATTGTTGTCAAATGTTTTTACCTTGTTGTTGAACTTATGAGCTTATGCACTTAAAAAAAAAAAAAAAAAAAAAAAAAAAAAATTCTGAAATGTTAAATACTTCAGACATTTTATAAAACCTCTGTTTCCGAAGCCTCTGTCAACGTAGTTTTGTATAAAACAAACTGAAATATGGAACGCAGATCATTTCCCCGATGAACAGTTGTAGGATTCTCCACTGTGTATTTCTAGGTTGCTCTTGAAAGTGAAGAATCTTAAGAACTGGTAAGTTAATAATCGCTTAAGTTCGTGTGACAGGAAACAACAAGTAAGAAGGGTTAAATATCCCTTTATTATTACAATTAAAGTTTAACGAAATTCCGTCTTGGAGTAGTACAATAAAGCCGAAACTTGGGCTTGAACTTAAGAAACTAAGAATTAAACTAAACTAATCTTAACCAAAGAGATATAGCCGAAGCTATCCAAATTCTAACAGAGTTGGCCCCTTAACCTTAATAGACTGCGAAGCTTACGAAGCTTACGATAATAGCTTACGAGAGAGTAGCTTAAAAAGGCGGGCGCCTGTTATTCAGAATATCTGGTATCTCTCTCACTAAGATCAAAGAACTTCGCGGTTAAATACCGCTCTTCCTCTATGTATTCAGACGTGATTCTAAAACTACGTTCTGGCCGGAAGTGGTAAGTTGAAGTTAAGAATCGATAGGAAAGGAACTTTAACTCAAAATTTAACTGTTAATAATATTAATATAATCCTTACGCATTTCATTAATGTAAAGATATCTATCCTCAGCTTTATTTCCATACTCTTTGCTTCGTCTTCGTACTCTTTGCTTTGTCTTGCGTCTTCGTACTAATACGTTATTTTTAACAACATTTGGATCAACAAGAATCAAAATGAACTATTAATGAAATTAATTAAAATAGACTTTGGGAAAAAGTAATCTTTATTTCTATCATCCTTTGAAATACCACTTTATGTTATATACTCAGGGATTCCATACCGAAGGTACCGGGTTCGATCCAGGAGAAGGCATGGATGTTAGTGAATGTATAGTGTCTGGCACTCTAAATATGTGGCGAGCCGAAAGTCCTTTCGAGAGGTTGGTGGTAGGGGATGGGGGGTGAGAGACCTTCGGACCCGTCTTCCTGAAGTGCTCTCCATCAAAATTGGGTGTGGGGGGGGGCGGAACTGAGCTAAATCGCGCTGTCACCTGTAAGTTGCTCAAAGCTCTCGACAACAACAGGGCGCTATCCTTCACTCCTTGTCACGAAGAATTTCGTGATTCTAATGTTACTGTTAGACAAGTGAGATAAGTCACAACCACACTAGATTCAGGGACTAAGTTAGGCTGTGGGGGTCTGGTTGAACAACTTCTCAGTTTTTTAATGAATTTACAATTCCGGATGAAGACCCATAACATTAAAAAAAATTGGAAAGCTAGTAAAATTCTCGAATTTTATTATCAATGAAGGATGTTTTAGCCTTTCCAATCTTTAATGGGCTATTTAATGCTTTTCCTATTGTGCATTACGTTAAAAAAAATAGACGGAGAACAGGACTCAAGGCAGACAGCAGCTGACAATCAATTGATAGGCATGTTCCAAAGAATAAAAGGATGCGAATACATCACTCAGAATAACATTTCGGAACGGACAAAGATCGAAAACTGCGAACCAAGTTTCAAGTTTTGAGTGAAGAAGAAATCGTTCGCGACTTATGCCTGGAAAAAAATAAAAATTGCAAGAATAAGATTGATGCTGAAGATGATGATGGAATGAAAACTGACAATCTGAAAATTACCTGTGCTGAAGTTTTAATGAAAGCTTTTTAATAGTTAGAGCAGCGCGTAGCGGTTTCTTCTATGCAGATCCATCTTCAACATTTTCGACGCCCTACTTCACACTTTACGCCACGCATAATAGTAACTAAATCAGCCTTACAAGGATGACACTTTAGAGCGTGAAATGCAGAATTAAATTTTTTTTTTTTTTTTTTTCCCTCAGAGTCTTTTTATACTGAGAAAGGTCTGCGACAGGGAGACTCACTGCTTTGTTTGTTCTTTAAATTGGTACTGGAAAAGGCCCTGCGAGACCCTAAACTAAACACAAGTAAAACTGTTCTACAAAGAAGAATTCAACTGCTAGCTTTTGCCGATGGCACTGATATCATTGGACGATCTCAACGGGGTTGTCTCGCTTGAATATGCAGCAGGGAAGATGGGTCTAACCATCAATGAGAATAAGGAAAAATGTATGATGGTAACAAATAAAATCATGGAGCTACTCTAATTTAAAGATTGACCTCTGTGGTATCTGTAAAGAACCGGGCACTGCGGAGCATTATGTGTAAACATGTAAATATTTTACTGATATCAGGAACGAGTTTGAGAAAAATAATGTTTTTTAATATATATGATATTTTAAATGATTTTAAAAGACTGAAAAAATTTTGCCAGGAAAATGATGGAGAAGATTAATCACGATAAGCTTGCAGTAGGGATTTTAATTTTAATTTTGTTTTTTAGTTATGTTCTTTATGTCTGTTTGTTGAAGGTGTTGTTTCTAGCTTGCTCTGGAGCAGCTCGCAAAAAGGCCATAGGGCAACGTAAAGTCTGCCAGGAGGGTCGGACTGCGTTCCTCATATCATATCATACTATTGAGAGTGTTAAACAATTTATATACCTGGGTACAATGATTTCAAGCTAAATGACATTGAAATTTTAAAAAAAAGTCTGAAAGTTTTCAGATTTTATATTATGCATAAAGAAGAAGCGTTTTTTAACGGTTTGTGCGTTACCTTTATTTATTAAATATTACGTTCTTCTCAATTAAACCATGAAATTTAATTCAACATCAATATCTATACACAGTCTTTATAATTTCCTATACATAGTCTCGCGCGCTGAAGAGTTTATTATATATTTCGCTGAATATATATTTTCACCGTACAGCATTGCCATTGTCCTCTTTGAGATCGTTGAGTTGGTTAATCGAAAATTCGGTAAAGATTGACAAAATATGAAACAGATAATAAAACAAATTCCGAATTTCGGCTTCCAGATGCCGGCAGAGACGTACTTTATTCAAAATTGTATGGCTCTAGATACTGTTGTTTTATCACAGTGCGAGAAACATAACATTCATTTATGCAGATTCTTCATTATTTAATTTCTAATAATGCAGGCTCTAATATTTGATGGCAACAATTTAAAAAGTGATTCGCCGTTTATAGTGAATCAACGCAAAATGCCAAAAGTAAATTAATAGCCTTTTTGGGCAAATTGTCCCTCTGGGCTAGTTAAAAATAGGACATCTATGGCCGACAGATGTTTTTATGGACTTAGAAACTAAATTAAATCCGAAATTAATTAGCATAAAAACCAGAATACATATATATAAGACTGTGATAAGACTTTTGCCCCGATATGGAAGATGCTGAATATGCCCCGATATGCTGGAAATTTAGGCAGAAGAAGATCGATTGCGGATATCTGAAAGAAAATTTCTAAGGAAGATTTTTCGACAGGTAAAGAAAAATGAATTGTGGACAATATTATATAATCACGAAATCTATAAGAAGTATAATCAACCTGATGTTTTCAAAACTGTAAAGGCATCTCGTATCAGTTGGTTAAGCCAGATTTATAGATATTATGATGCATTTCCTACTGAAATGATAACTTTCCGAAAAATAGATGAGAAGCGGCGAAAAGGAAGACCACCATAGTGTGGAAAATAAACTGATAAGGGTAAATCACGGAGTACTTACTGCGGGGGAAATAAGGGGACAATTTTATATCTCCCGTTCTACTGGGCCGATTGACAAAATTCAAATTGCGTTTTTCATGTCTCGAAAGCGCGACTTAAGATATGTATTAGATTTGTATATAGCGTTGTTCTACTACAGGTATTTTGACACAAAATCGAACTTTTTCTGAAATATAAAATATTTTTTTTCCTTCTTTCGATCCTACGACTCAGATTATACCTAGATATTAAATTTTGTAATTTTTGGTGAGAAATTTATGCATAACTTTAAAAAATTATCTTGGCGCATTTTTTTTTTCAATTTGCGTCAAGAATAATTCATTTGGAGAACTTTTTAATTTATAGCAACCTATTTTACTTTCCGTTTTTCTTTGTCCACCATCGGAAAAATGGTCATCGTTCATACCTTCAAATAATTTTGACAAACTCTGTAAATCACATAGACTCCGGCACAGTTTAAGCTCTAATTCCAAGTAACCTTTCTTACTTAGTCACCACCAGCTGAGTCGCTGTACCACTTGTTATATATATGACTATCAGCATTTGTACTCAATTGGGGGAGCATTCTATTGTCGCTAGGCCTAGCCAAAAATCTCTATAGAATATTAAAATTTGTGGCGGAATTTATATGGCTACTTCGGAAGATGGGTATTTGTGACATGTGGTTATTAAAGAGACCCCGTCAAGACTTTGAGTGTGCCGAATGATTTTTAAGCCAAAGGGATTAAACTTTTAGACCAATTTGCCCAGAAGGACTATTAATTTCGTTTTCGCATTTTGAGTTGATTCACTACAAATTGTTTCACTTTTCAAATTGTTTTCACCAAATATTATCGACCTGTATTATAGTTAAAGAAATTAAATAATGAGGAATCTGCATAAATGTATGTATATTTCACCCACTCTGATGAAACAACGGTACCTATAGCCATACAATTTTGAATAACGTAATCTTTCACCGAATATGGGCATCTGGTAGCCCGAATTTGGAATTTAGAATTTGATATATTATCGATTTCTTATTTTGTAGACCTTTAACGATGTTTTGATTAAAATACTCAGCAATTTCAAAGCCAGCAGTGACAACACTATAAGGAATAAAACCTTTTTATCTCCAGCGCGCGAGACTACCGATCGAAAATTTTAAAGATATCCTGTTTTTAAATATTTTAGCCCAATGTAGCGTTAGCTCAAATGCTCTCGAAATGTGTCTGTAAATGAAAGAAAAAAAAGTCTGTTTGGGAGTAATATAAAATCTGAAAGCTTTTAAGATTTTTCTTTACTTAATTTTTTATTTAAGAAATATATTGTGATTAAATAAAATGACTTAAAATTTAGTCATCAGTTACAGGATATGAGTAGGATCAGATATAGAATAAAAGCAGGCATATTCTTTAGCGACATTTTTGCCTGTTTTATTTGTTTCTACGGTTAGAAACTGAGGGAAGTTATGACGCATTTTCATATAAACCTTTGAACTGAAACTTCTTTCTTTTGACTGTACTTCCTTATAAACAGAAAAGTTAAAAAAGTTTGACAAATCCTGTGCCCTCTTCATTTTCTATACGAAGGGCAGGGTCATTTGTTTTATTAAATCAGACAAGACAAATTGCACCTTTGACTTTAGAGGGCGTTCTTAAAGTTGTAATGTTTGCATAATGCATTTAAAGTTTAATATTTCATTTATCGTTTTAATATATCCTTCATTTTTATCTGTTTTCCTAGGCTGTTTTCTTGACTTTTGTTTCATTCAGATTATTTAAATGTGATTGATATGTACGTTATTCCGCATAACTACATATGTAGATTCGAAGTTTGTGGGCCTAAAACGTTCGTCATAAATGCTAATTTTAACATTTTAAATATGTTATTAGGTGCCCACCTGTTAGGTGCCTCCATAATAAAGAGACCAACACAACTGGCCTTGTATAGATTAATGGACTGGGATACATTTGTAATTGTTCACAATCTGCCATTGGGGGGGGGAAGAAAGAAAAAAAAACATTTTAAATATGAATGCAAATAAGTGCCAATATTCGCAGAAAGTTATTTTGAAAACACGATATCGAAAATTAAAATGCAGTTCACTGTGTAATATTGAAAGCACACGATCAACACAATTTGAATTGCATTTTCATTGCGTCACACAAATATTTTAACTGGAAAAGAAACAAATTATTGTATAGTAAACTATATACCTGATGTGTACGCCACATTGCTTCCTTGTCTGGACTATTAACTTTTACACATTATTTTGCTACATTTTATTTAAACTTTTTCCCTCGAATTTCATTACAGATATAATACGGCCCACCAACGGCCGAGCGTTAAAGTCGCTGAACACTGGTAGTTCGGTCCGAGGTTCGAATCCCGCGAACGGGCTGGCTGCATGGGTGTTTTCGTGGTTTTCCCCATGTGTAACGTGTATACGAGACAGTTTCCCTTAGAAAGTCCTCCACGAAGGCATCCCTCCCTTTAGGCAGATAGCCCTAGCGAGCTTTGCCATAATTAAATACACACACAAATACACACATTACAGATATATTTCTCATTCCACTAATTCAGTTCTCACTTCGCGGCAAGGCGAAGTGAGAAAAATACATAAAAATTCAAAGCATATTCATTAAAAATTGTAAAATGCAAAAAACATAAAACACTAAACACAGTTAAAAACAAAAAATAATTTTTGCAATTAAAATTAGTTAAAATTTTTTTTTGCGCAAAAGCAAGCCAGAGAGCAGGAAGACAGATTTTGCGGTGCACAAAATTGAAAGTTTACTTTTGGTCCCCGTCGGCAAAAAGACACTTACTTAAGTTGCTGCAGAAACTCACTCAATTCAGTAGTCTCTGCTATGTTTCCAATGTAAACAAAATGGCTGCTATGGTAAAAAAAAAAAAAAAAAAAAAAAAAAAAAAAAAAAAAAAAAAGAGGCTTAACCGCACTTAAAGAACTTTTAAATCGCTGATACTTCTCCAATTATTGCATGGAAATTAAGTAAAGGCATAAAAACCTTAACTGGAAGATAACAGCAACATAACTCGATAATTTTTAAAACAAAAAATGCACAATTTACCAATATATCAGACTAAAAAATTGAGCTGACCGAGCCGAGTAATAGAGTGGGTATATATATATATATATCAAGCAAGGTAGTAATTACAATTTTGAAAAACTAATTTTGGTCTAGAAAACATCTTGCGCAATATGCTGCAAAATAAGTAAAATATATATTAAAAAAAAAAAAAAAATGTAGTAAGCTCGCCTAAAAGTTACCAAGAGCTGCTGCTCCAAAAAGTTCAACACGTTTTAAAAAAAATTAATACATATGAAAATCACACCATTAAACATGTAAAACATTAAAAAAACAGAATCAGATAAAAAAGTAAGCGGAAAATGGTAAATTAGCCCAACTCGACCTCCAAACTGGCTTTTCAAGGGAAATTTAATTTATTTGAACGTCGAATCAAGCTAACCCCATTACGCGTTTCGCCGAAACAGACAACTGAAACTTTTTCGCTACAAAAATTTTTTTAAATTTAGACAAAGTGTCTTGGAAATTTTAATAGTCTCAATTCTATGTTCCAATTTCCTGACGCGTCCGCACAAAAGGACACATTAAGGTGTTAAAATATGTTAAACTATACCTAAACATCTTAAATCTAGACTAAAATCAAAATTAAAAATAAAATCAAAATAGAAACGAAAATAAATAGCGGTCAGCTATTAGTCCTAAATATACAAAAAACATACGGGCTGGGCCTGCAAGCTTAAAGGTTAACAATTTAATTTTTTAAATATTTTAGAAATCTGTAAAGAAAAACTGTAATTATATATATATATATATATACTTTTGGTGCGGCCGATTGTAACTAAAAAGGGAGGTGCACAACTGCATGTTATAGCAGTCCTATGTACAAAATTTCAACGTTCTACGGCTACTCGTTTTTGTGGTATGCGAAATATATACGTACAGACGTCATGGAAAAATTCTCTTCTGAATCCATTTAAATCGATTATTATTATTTTTGTGGGGAAAAGGAGTCTTTTATTCTGGCCTTACTTACAGATATGGCGCAAAAACATAGCTGTCAAAATAGATATTTTCGTTGAAATATGATATTCGGAATTGTTTGTGATTATAATACTTTGTAAGAAAGTACAATACTTTGTAAAGTAACAGAGTAAGTATATATATGTATATATATATACGTTTGCTGCTGCTGACTGCAACCAAAAAAGAAGTGCACAACTGCATGTTATAGCAGTTCCATTTAAAACAAAATTTCAACTTTCTGCGACTCTTCGTTTTTAAGTTATGCGAGATGCATATGCAGGTACGTGCAGACGTCGCGAAAAAAATCTCTTTTGAATGCATTTTGTAGTCCATTTTGGAAAAAAAAAAAATCCTTTATTCTGTCCGTACGTACAGATGTCAAGCGAAACCTTCGCCCAAATGGATTCGAGAGCGGTCAAAATGGATGTTTTCGTTGAAATATGATATCCGAAATTTTTCGCGATTACATTACTTCCATTACTTCGTGAAGAAAGTAATTAAACAAAACGTTAGCTTAGAAACAGTATTATACTCATTAGCAAAATATTTTTTCTAGACTTTCCTCTTAAGACAATATTGAGGTTGGTAAAACTTTCTTGTTTAAAGCCATTGATAAACTTAAGGATATTTCTTCTTGACAATAAATTATAGTTCCTTTTGACTAGAATTGACTTTTTAGTATCTTTCGGAATTAGGAAGTTTTAAAATATCTGAAAGCCAAACTTTGCAAATTTCATTTGTCTTACACTGAAATAGATGAATGAATTATTTGTTCATCTAATTGTTCATCTAATTGAGTTAAAATAGTTCATCTAATTGAGACTCAATTCGGTTTCCAAATAATTACTAACGACAAACTCAAAGCTTAATTGCTTGTATTCTTAATTAATTATGAATAACAGTGAAATACTTGCTGACAGTTCCATATACTGCTTTGAGGTCAGATTGTTTGAAAAACCTTCTTTTCAGGTATGAATAACCTACGTTGATGACACTTTCAAACTTTTTTCGATAATAAACAAGGTTTTAGGATGATTTTGTCTGAATTCCACTGATCAAACTATCCAGTTCCTTTTTGAAACAAAATCAAGTGAATCCCTTCCTTTCCTCAGTACTCTAATTATCTGCAACGAATTTCATTTCAGTACTATTAATTAACGAAATTTTGTTTGCTTGTTCGCTTTGTTGCTTTGTCATCCTTACAAATAGAAAATGGCTTCAACTCTTAGGTATATCGTGCTTTAGAAGTATGTTCTTCGAAATCCTTTCTTTGGCAAGAATTTAATTATTTCAAATCGGTTGCCATTCACAGAGGGTTTTCTGCTTTGCTATTTGATAAAATCTTAAAATTATTTCCTCTTGTCGTCATAAAAAACATTTCGCTGTTAGAAATCTCCTAACAAGGTGTCCGCCGAAAATATCGCCGACGAAAACGTCGCAGGGAAAACAACGCAAGGCGAAAATGTCGTGGGAGAAAAGAAAGCAAAGAGAAAACATCGTGGTACAAAATATCGTCGTCGAAAATAAAGCGGTTCAAAAACTTCACAGTTTAAAAACAGCGTCGTCGAAACTATCGTGGTAAAAAGTACAAATCATAGCTACAAAATCATAGCATGATGATAATGTCGCACACATGCATTTTGCAGATTTTAAAAGTTGTAAATGCCTATTCGCATAACGATTTGGGAGTGCAGGAAGGAAAGAGGGATATTTTTACTTCTATAGTTTATATTTTTGAATGATCTAATAAATTTTTGTTGAAGAGTAAAAAGGAAACTTTCGTATTTAAAAATTGAAAATGAGTAGAAAAGTAATGCAACTTACAGCACTTAATAGAATTTAAAATTTACATTGTTATTTTACAAAATGTGGTTTATAAATTAATATTTTTTTACAAAGTTTTACTCATAATATTTCATGAAAAATACAGCCTAAAAATGTTTAGAAAAAGGAAGATAAATAACTGCATGAGGTTGCCTCAATAAAAATTGCTTAGTTAATTATTAAAATACTTTCTTTCACGTTTGTTTATCTGATATTTTTTTGGTGAAAATTATACATTGTGTTGCTTCCATTTATTCTTAAAGTATCGCTAACATTCCTTGCGCTTCCAAATCTTTATGCGAATATACATTTACAACTTTTAAGACCTGAAAAACGCATGTATGCGATGTTATCGTCATGCGATGATTTGTAGGTGCTTTACTTTTTACCACGATATTTTCGACGACGATGTTTTCAAACTGCGAAGTTTTTGAATCGCTTTATTTTCAAAGACGATATTTCGTACCACGATGTTTTAGAACTGAGATGTCTTTTCCTTCCTTCCACAATGTTGTGTACCACGACGTTTCGCCTTTGCGATGTTTTCGGCTGTAACCCATAACAATCGTCACAGTGTGGTTGTAAGCCCATTTCATGAAGTCTCTTAGAAACAAAACTGCATGAATTCTCCAAAATTTAAACTGAGTCGTTGCAACCGTATCATTAAAATCTTTTGTTCGATTTTTAAAAATTCCATCTCTGACTAATTGCTGAGGAAATAATTGCATTTCTTATCGATCTATTTTAGTATACATAAAGTAAACTGAGATAATGTCAAAATTTCGCATTGAAGAACAAGAATTTTATATGGGCAAAGGAAATTATCATTCGTATATCGTTCGTAAAGTAAAAATAATCATTTTAGGTTGCTAATTAACTAATAATGAATTCACATGCACTTCTTTTCGTATGTGCCGAAAGAGCAGGCACAAAAATGAATACCGTTGGACTGGGTGATAGTGTTGACTTTGAGCTACCAACCAATTTTCTCTAAACTAAATAGAATTATCATTAAGTACCTTTTGTAACTGTTCCTTTAATTTTCTAAAATTTTAAAGCATGACTAAATCGTAAATTCCTTTAATGTGTGAAAATGTTTCTTTCTACACGGAAGACAGTATTTTACTATCTACAAGAAATTTAGTAATTTATAAAGATGTTTGTGATATGCAAACTGTTTTGTGCTAGCTGTCGAAGTATTAGAGTCTCTAGAGGTGGAAAGAATCGATATGAATTACAGGAAGTTATGTTGACTGCGAGAGTTATTCTGATTACCTATTAGTCAGACAATTTCTAAAAAGTCCCGAATGTTTAAAGAATGTAAATGTAATTTCTTCTTATGTTCTTATAATTTAAAAATGTTCCTTAATATTGTTACGAATTTTGTACGTAGATAGATGATTTTAGAGCAGTTATTTATGAAATCAGTGTATTTTCCTGCGAAACGTAACACAAAAACTCTTAGAAGAGAAGCTAAGCCGAAAAAGTAAGAATACAGGGACAAGTCCATTTAACATTCAGCAAATGGGTATCTCGGTAACTTAACGAGATATCGCCAAGCTGACAATGATTTTGGCGACTTATTTTGTTTTGAAAATTGTGTTTCGGTGACCAAATTTGGTGACAAATGTCAAATTTGACGACTTTTGGCGAGATTTTGATCCGTTCCCTGTATCACCGTAATAAGTATTGTAATTGAATAAATTTAATTGATCATTGTATTAGCTGTAACCGTAATTCCATCCTCGTATTGCTTCAGTAATTTCGAGAAGCAGAAAGTACTAGAAATATCTCGGCGGCCGTTAGAAAACTATTTAAAGCCGAAGAGAGAGCATTCTACTTTCAGTTGCTTAGTTATTTTTGCTGTGAGTTGTTAGTTCCGCGTGAACGAAGATACCCGAGTTAGCTTTCTCTATAGATACTCTTTGCATTGCGTTGTGTTTAACATTCTAAGTAGTTTAATGCGTAATTACTGATTGTACTCTGTGATACTGTGAACTCCTGTACGAGTATTTCTGCGAAAAATTCTAGAACGTTGAAGTGTTTATTTTTGATAAAATAAATGTTATTAACATATGACCGGACCTGTGTGCATTCAATCTATTACAAATCCGTGAGCACGTAACAGTGTTTATTAGATTTTTGATACATTTTATCTTATTAATGTTAACGAAAATGTGCTACATTTTGAAACTATGCAACAGAAACTTACAACGATTTTAAAAACATATCTTTTATATTTCACATGTTAACAAAAGTATTTCCTCTGCTGAAGTAAATAATGCGAAACATTTAATGTTAAAGTCGAAATTTTAAATATGATGTTCTAATAAATTTTTTTAATTAAAAAAACCTTTGTAATTAATTGTTACAGAAGCAATACTTGCGTAAGGTCCAATGCCTTATGCAATTGGACTGACTGCCAAAAGTATTTATTCTGCTGATGTCACCCAATACTTCTGCGACATCGTCTGCCACTGAAACTGTGGCTTCGAAAATTCCTTTGCTAGGTTTGGCTTCTATTATTATTCTAACTTTAGTCGAAGGAGATGGTGTAGCTTCTTCTTCGGCTTTTCGAAGAATATGGGCACTTCTGATTGCAGCAAGAACTAATGTTGCACATTTTTCTTTTATATACGGCCCCTCACCATGCAACATGGCATTGATGCGATCAATAGTCGCTTTTGCTGCAGATCGGGCTGTGGTATCTGTTACTGGTATAGCCGAAGCTATCTCACATACGCAGTAATGATCTGGGACTGAAGCATTAATGCAGGTACGATCAGGAGGAACTTCAACAAATAACGATTGACCCAAATCTCCTTCAGGGGGCTTAGACTGCCCTAGCGGTCGTCCAGTCACAGCAAATTCTAAAATATCCATTAGTGTGGCATGTATATCGAAGGGCACCACAAGCCGGCCGCTGTTAACCCACAGATTTTCCAAGATTTCCGGTTGAAGAGAAGATATATAATTTGGAATGCGAATGGAAAAAAATGGCATTCGTTCTTCTATTGCTCCTATCTACGAAAGGAAAAGACGGAAATAATAATTCTAATATCAAATATAAACGAAAAAAAGAATAAAATAATTTTAAGATACAAGTGAATATATACACAAGTTTTAAAGTGCACTTTTATCTTTTTACTTAATGAGCTACATATATATATATATGGGTGTATGTACAATAGATTGTTTAATATATTATCTCCCTTGAATTCGATGAATTGAATTAACATGTTAGCCTATTTAAAATGGAATTATTAAAATGAAATAGTTAAAAATGAAAATGTAACCAATAATCTAAGCAATTATCGTCATTTTTTTTCTCTTTCATTTTGTTCGTTATTATCATCAAAATGTTAGAAATAGATTATATATATATATATATATATATATATAAGTTTTAAACGAAATAACTACTATATTCAATATTTTCACATATATGAGAAATGTTAATGGATATTAGTAATTTTTGCTCTAATTATAGTCAAATAACACACGACAATATTATTATTTATATCAACTGTCATGAATTCCATGTCCCTCATTTTTGCAGTGGATTTTTATATGAATGGGGAAATTTTGGGCAGTTTTGGTTGTGTTTCAAGGTCGACCTCTTCATCGTTCACAAAATGTAAGTATTTTCTTATCATTAGAAATCTATCGCAAGACATAACTTTTCGAAAGAATTAAGTTTCAAGACGTACTTTTTTTGATCAAAAAATTGAGACATCGGGCTTCTGAATAATACCTTGTAAAACATGGAGCAAGAGAAATATTTTAATTTCATGGTCATTTTTAGGTATCCACCTTTTTAATCAGCTTTTTGGTTTCAGATATTGTCTTTCGACGTATTGGTGTGCATATCTATTAGTCTCTTCCGTAATGATGTGAATCAAATTGTCATCCAAAAATAGTTCAAAATTTTGTTTTTCTTGAGTAAAGTAGAAGTGTCAATTTCCTTCCACTTGTGGTTGTTGGAATGGGAATCTCGGAAGGCCTGGAGGAAACATAGCGACATGCAGGTTCGGCATGAAGAGTTTCACTTTCCTCGTCACTTTCGAAATAGTCATGCTTTTCTGTTTAAATGCTGGTATCTGAGCATGAAGATCCTAACAAGCATTCTTCATCATCGTCTGATTCCGATATTGCGAACATAATGCGGTTTGAATGAAATTTGAAAAGAACTGCAAAATTAAAAAAAAAAAAAAAAAGGAGGGGGGGGAAACGACAAATGGCGCGAAACTGCCGAACTTTTAGCGGGAACGTATCGCCATCTGTTGGAAAAATGGTAAACTACATATACATTGGGAGAACTGAGTTGGGGCTTCACAGAATTGAAACACTGATTTTGCTCTTGCCCGAACTCAGGTCGAACATTACAAAATTGGCGCATTTGCGTTGCCCGAACTGAGTTCAGGCGTCACAGGCAAGCGGTTAATAATTTTTTATTACCATGCAACCAGTTTTTAAGATAGATGCAAGCAGTCTTTAACCCATGCAACCAGTCTTTAACCAGATAATCTTTTATTAATCTTTAATCCTGCAATCCTTTACTACTATGCAACCATTAAAACGCCCATTCAGACAGCCCGTTCGCGGGATTCGAACTTCGGACCGAACTATCAGTGTTCAGCGACTTTTTCCTTTCGCCCGCTGGTGGGCACTTTGGACTGCAAATTAAGTCGGAGCAGGCATTCTCAGAAGAAAGTGGAAGTCGGTATCTTCAGAAATAAGTTTTTAAAGAAAGATTCCGGAGGGACGAAAGCGAATGATTCACAAGACTTGATTTACACCACTTTTAAGATACGCAGCTGACCTGATACTGAATATTAAGTTGAGCAATTGATTACTGCATTTTAGACCACCCAGATAAAGTTGGAAATTGTTCAAAATAATGCTCTTATGATAATCGCACCCGATGCTGTCTTCACCCAGCTCAAGCAATGCAGCTACAGACTGGTATGATACCATTGGTTGACCGGAAGCAAATATCTGCATTGAAATTATTTTAAAAAATTTCTGAGATGTGATAGTTTTTGGCCGACAAATATACCAGATCAACTTATAGAACACTTGAAAAATATTCCTGGATATAACAAAAGAGCAGTCAAATTTGTCTTTAATTGAAGTCCTCTGTTTAAACTTAATATCAGGAATATATCAATATAGTTAACTATAGTCTGGACCTGGTTCTTTCAATAAGCAAGAAATATTCCACATATACAGAGGCTACTGTCGCTAGAATTAACGAGATACGCTCCTGAAAACTAGTTGCACATTCATAGGAATGGTCAGGCTGTGGATATCATTAAAACCGTTGGAGTTGGGGTAGAGTCAAAATGTTTTAATCTCAGCAGAGCTATTGGTAAATTCTGCGATAACTTTGATGGAAAAGTGCCTGCTGTTTGTTTAGGGAAAACTGGCAAAAAATGCAATGAACTATTGTTTGTTTTATTGACTTTCATGCTACAATTAAAAGAATTTCTTCTCTTTACTTGCAGTAAAAATACACTTTATGATTGCTTAATTCTCTTTTTGGATAGAGGACGACATGTTACTTTACAATGAATCTCCAACCATTTCAGCATTATTAGAAATGACCTGACGGATGGCCTGATCAAGGCTGGTTCTGATATGTCTTAACTCCATGCTTTTGTGGATTTTTCTGCTATCCATAGATTTATTTAACCCAGAATCAGTTTATGTAGGACGAAACACTTTGAAGAATTAGTTGGGGAAAAGTCATATTGTAAATTATCTTTCCCCATAACTTACTTACAGCTGTGGATGGGGTATATGTTTGTATCGGAATAGACTTACGACTATTTGCAAAACCATCTTCATCATAAGAGGTTAGTAACTTACAAATATGCCCGTTATGTGGCTTGACTGACTGCCCGATCTTAGTAACATTGCAAACAATAATTCCTGCAGATGAAGTTATAAGGTATTTCTCCCGCTTTCTTTGCATGTCTTCGTGGTTTAGTGGTCAGCACACTCGGCGCGTATTCCAGAGGTCCGAGGTCCGAGGTTCGAGTCCCGGGGAGGGCACTGCACATTTTTACATCTCTTGCTTTTACGTAACCTAATGTCTCTACAGGTTTAAATTTTACTTGGTTCAAGACTTTAACTGGCTTGACGGCAGGATTTAAAGTCTAAAACAGCTGCTGTCCGAAGAAAGTTTAAAAAAAAAAAGAATTTTGTTTCCACTCACACAGAATGAAGATGAACTATTAAACGTATTTTGCAATTATATAATTTAGAAAGGAGATGATGACCTGTGCTGAAATAGGTTGCAAATAACAGTAATCAGAGTTTATATTTATACTCTAAAACTCTAAGAATGATTAATTTAATTCTGATTTCAGTTTTATTAAATTTATAGCTATAGACAGAGGTATCTTACCGGAGTTTTTCTGATATTGTCAAATCTATGCCCATGATCGGAAAAGACAATCAATACAGTATTTTCCAGGAAGCCTTCATCGTTTAAAAATTTGAGGAATTCTTCAATATGGCCGTCAGCTGCCGATATTAGAGGTAACGTATCGTGACTGAGTTCTGCTAGAAACGAGAAACCAAAGAATGGGATGCTTTTTTTCTTGTATGTTGACACAAATCTTCGTACATATTCTATCTAGTAAAGAAACAAAACAAAACATTAAATTTTGGCAAATGAAAATTTTATTCTTCTTATGTAAAGTACGGTTTCAAGCCTTCGTCTGTTTTATTACTTCCTTGTACGAAGTATATTAAGTATTGTAACAGCAAAAAATTTCGGGTGTCGTATTCGGGGTCTGAATTTCGGGTTCGAGAGCGGTCGCAATGGATATTTTCGTTTAACAGTGTTTTTGCCTAACATCTGTACCTAAGGAAAGAATAAAGAACTGTTTTTGCCAAAACAGATTGCAATATAATTTATTATTTTAAAAATATGATTTAAAATAGTTTCAGAAGAGATTTTCTTGACGTCTGTATGTACGTATATATATATATATATATATAACGCATAACTCAAGAACGATTTGCTGTAGAATGTTGAAATTTTGAATATGGGACTACTATAACATGTAGTTGTGTACCTCCCTTTTTCGTTTCAATGGGCTGCAACGAATCGTATATATATATATATTATAAGGTATTTCTCCCGCCTTCGTGGTGTGGTGGTCTGCATTGCTGGGCGCGTATTCCAGAGGTCCGCCGTTCGATTCCCGGCGAAGGCATTGCTCATTTTTCATTTTACCTGCTATACCTACTTTCATTTTACCTGATTTGAAAGAAATGTGTGGTCACTCCTAAAAATACCTAATGTCTCTACAATATATTGCGCATTTTTTGCTTTAAAAGTGATTTATTTATATTCTAGTTAAGGTAATATTTGTAGAATTATCAACAATTTAAAGGTGGTTAATACAGTTAAAACGATTAAAAAATAATTAAATTGTTGATAATTAATTTATTTCATTATTAGTTTAATTATTTTTTAATAGTTTTAACTGTATTTGGTAATTTTTGTATTTTACAAAACTTAATGAAGATGTTTTGAGCTTTTATGTATTTTTGCCTTGCCACGAATTGAGAACTGAATTAATTGAATGAGAAATCTATCTCTAATGAAATTCGAGGAAATAAGTTTGAATGAAATGCAACAAAAAATGTGTATAATTTAATAGGCCGTACAAGGAAGTCATGCCGTGTCCACACCAAATTTTTTATTTAAAAATTATTTTAAATGAAAAGTGGGATTTCTTCAGCTTTTTTTTTTTCTTTTTCATGAGAGCTATCCTAACCACCAGTTATAGAGATTCTTCTCTGACTAAGTCGCATTTGCTATCTCAATGATGCTTTAAAATTAGACTGACTGATATATGGCAAACATATTAATCATACGACGGAACTCTATGCTTATTATAAATATATTATAAGGAAACCCAATTTTTAACCAACCCAGACCGCTCTATGCGAACTTTCTTTGGACTTTTTTTTCTTTGGATCAGATGATTTCTTTGGACTTTTTTCCTTCTTATGCTTATGCTTCTTTTTGATTTCTTATTTAAACCCTGGCCTCAGATGACTCTTCGAAGTATTATTACTTTTCTGTCAGACAGTGAAAATAAGTCAGAGAAGAATATTTAAAAATTATTTCAAAATGTGATTTTTTACAAATGATTTTACGCATTTGAGAAAATCGAATTTATTTGTATCTATGACAAGAGTTAAAATTATGACTTTGCTGTTTTGTACTCAAAAACGTATATTTTACCATTAACAACACATAAGAAAGTGTTACAAGAGCAGTGCCAAATGGCTTATTTAGAAACTATTATTTTATTTCAAATCTGTGCCAAGAGTTGCTTGGGACTTTTATGTCTGTAAAATATGCAAAATCAGTGTTAAAAAATGTACTTGCAATTTGAAAACTGCAGGTTATAATATACAAATCTCGAAGAAGAGTGTATGCCGCCAAGTACCCTCCGCAAGCTCCGACATTTATTATTACAGGAATGGGCGCTACTGCCACAGCATTAGATCAACAACACTATTGCCAGCTCGCTTCGCCGTTGTCAAGTATGGATTTCTGATGGAAGGTATCATACCTATTATTAGCATTATGTTTCCATTGCACATTCTTCCGAACCATTTGGTCTTTAGCGATGTGGTGGTCATAATACAATGTGTTTTGTATGCCTTTGCTTTATTGTTTACTATGTGGTCTAATAAGGCCACATCAACCTCTTGAATCAGTTTCACCCCCCCCAAATATTTTTTAATTAGTTCTTGTTTCATTTCGTGTTTTGCCTTTGTTGCTTATTTTTTGAGCAGGAGTGTGTAACGGTTGCTGTTGAAGGTACCTGCAATTCATAGCAGTTGAGATCACCTGTTATAACTAAGGTGCCCGCAGTAATCACGCCTGACTGAGGCATGTGCATTTTTTCTGCCTTTCTAATTATTCGATATTCGACGCTACATCCCCCTAAATCACTGTTTCTTAAACTATGGGTCGCGACCCCAAATGGGGTCGCAAACCGAAATTTCGGGGCCACGAAAATTTAATTCGATAGTTGACTTTAAAGAAACTGCATTCGTAGGACTTTTAGAGAAATTACGATAATTGACATTAATGAGATAGACTTATAAAGACATTACATTAATTGAAATTAGATTAATTACCTGTTACACAAAGTGCAAAAGGAATTTGTAAAACTATCTAGCGATTCGAACCTAAAACGTGAGTTCCCACAAAAATCCTTGATAAATTCTGGTTTGGAGTTAGAACTAGATTTCTCATTATTTCTTTAATTGTCATTAAATATTCTTCTCTCATTCAGCACCACATATTTTTATAAAACTACTTTTTCAGCTTCAACGCTGATTAAAACCAAATGTCTTTCAGTGTTAAAGCATGTTGAAGATGCTTTCTGCCCAGCAGCGTCAAATATCGCACCAACGTTTAATTTGTAATGGAGCGAAAAACGAGCACATCTGTCTCATTAGAAATATCTTTAATTTTTTATCCTAAAATAAATCCTAAAATGCTTCTTTTTATACGTATATTGCTTACCAAACAAAGAAGTAAATCATTTACGGGGGGATATTTATTTTTAGTCCAAAGGGGCTTTGTCCCTGAGGGACTATTGTTTTCGTTTTGCGATTTTACGTCGAAATACGCGTGAGACTGTGTATCGGAAATTCTAAAGATATGCTCAATTTAAAATTATTTTGCTCTATTGCTCTTGAACTGAATTTTATGGTTTAAGTGCAAAAAAACATGATATTTAATAAGTAAAGTTAAGACACATAATGTTAAAAAAACGCTCCTTTGGACTTAATTTAAAATCTGAAACCTTTAAGATTTTTTATTATATCTTTATTTTGTATTTAATGTCTGGGGCCGCGAAAAAAATCTCAGTCATAAAAAGGGGTCGCGACTGAAAAAAATTTAAGAAGCTCTGCTCTAAATTTCATTGTGTTTAGATAATTTCTTAATGGTGTTGTGAGTTTCAAAAGCACGAGTTTTTTTATCTGAACAAGTACGATGTATTTTAAAGTCTGGGGGGGGGGGCAAAACAGTTTCGGAGCGAATTTTCTTAAGCAACTTAAAATAAACCGGTTAACAAACTGAAATGAACATTATATCTTTTAGGGAAGAGTGCAAAAAGAAAGATTTCTAATTTATTTAACCCTCTAACCAGCCAGGGTTTTCGCTAAGAAAGCACAAATTTCCCAAAACTACTGTGAGACAATATTATTTTCTAGATTTTAATGTAAAAATTCTCCTGGTATTTTATACCTGGATTTGTGTGCTTTTAATATATTGCCTTAATTTCTTTGGAGTATTTTACTCTGCACGTATATATACGTTTTTACAGATGTCACAAAAAAATATTCTAGGCCGTATGTATACAGCCTTAGAGGTTAGAGGGTTTTATGTAACGGTAACTGAAAAAAATGCGTTAGAATTACAGTACCTGTAACACATGTCTCGGGGTGCGGCCGTAACACATTGAAGAACTTTCTTTATTGAGGGGAGATTGTTCAACAGCAATCCAAAATGGTCGCAGATAATGGTGGGTAGGAGGATGGCGAAATCCTTTAATGAAATAATTAAAAAGTGCATATTTATGCATATCTTCAGCCCACAAGGTCGCATATCCCTGTGATGAATAAGCTTTCGTAATCAGAGGCCACTCGTCAATGTCGATGGATTCGTTCAGTCCTCCTCCATGTGCTTTAAGACCTAAAGTGAAACCTTTATGTATAGAATTTGAAAAAAAAAAAAAAAAAAAAAAAAAAAAAATGGTTACAGACTTTATTTCTTCAAATATTTATCTTGCACCTGTATCTTCTGTTATAGAATTTCTTAAAATGAAGTATAAAATTATATGAAATTGCTTTAAGCACTAGGACTGTGGTGGTCTCTTTATTATGGTGGCACCTAATAGGTGGGCCACCATCTCCTTTCCTATGAAGGGACGGACAGGTACAACCATGCCTTCTCCGGGATTCGCACCCAGGCCGTTCGGCATCGCAGTCAGCTTCCCTGACCACTATATTGACTGGGCGGCTTTTGTACTAAGTATTGAAACATAGATTTCAAATTTTTTCTAGTGTATTTTTTGTCTATTTAAAGACTTACTTATTATAATACATCATCAAAATATTCCTTGTAATAAAATATAGTGGCTCACACTTGTTTATACACACTTGAGTATTTCAAATTTATTTGCATAGATCTTGTACTAAATACTGACCCACAGACTCCAGATCTTTTTTATATATTATTTTTTCTCCATTTTAAGCCTTGTTAAAAATCCTTGATATGAGGAGCCAGAAGTTTTCTCTTTCTGTAGTCATTTAAAGCAAGTCTTTTGAAATCGCGTTTGGTTTAGTTGAAATGCAGGTGATCTAAAATTCCTTTTAGCAGTATATATGGCTCCTGCCAAACGAAGTAAACACACTGCCGGTTTCAGATGCAAAGTCATTCAGTTTGCGAAAGAAAATGGAAATCGTGCTGCAGCAAGCATGTTTGATATTGGTAAGAGCTCCATACGTGAGTGGAAGAAAAATGATATCACAATAATTAATATAAAAAATCATGAATATGATTTGTGGGAAAAGGGTAATGAAATGCTCTATCCTAAAAGAAAATGCTATCAACTGGGTCCTAAAAAATACCAAAATCGCTAGTAATAGCTATTTTGTAGTAACAGCAGGTACTTGTACAAATCAAATTTTTTTATGCTCATCATTTCCTTATTTTTAAGCCTATCAGGTTCAATGTTCCGTCTTACTTTCTTCGGGAACATGCAAGGACCTGACTCGGAACAGAGAGCTTACTAAAGCTATGTTCAGTCACTGTGGGAAGTAGACAGGATACACAAGAAGGGTATACAAAACCCTTTATTTTTCTCTATTTACAATAACTTCCGTACTTCGGAATACACAGACCCGCTACTTGTGGTCTAACATAAAAATATAAAAATAAAACTAAACTCTAATTTAACTTTAAAATAATAAACGTGGAAGATTGGCCTTATATTAACAGGAAGCCGTATGTAGTACAGAGAACTGTGAACACTACAATTTAAAAATTATCAAGAGGATTAAAACCTCTGGCCTGGAAGGCAACCAGCAACTGAGTAAAACTTCTAAGGTAAGCGGCCTGCTTCGACTAACTGCTTCCTCTCTCTCGCTTGGCAAAAAGCCACAACTTAAATACTTGGCGTTAGCCAGACAAACTTTGCATAAATACATTAACGCTTATAATTCTGGCCGGAAGTAGAAAATAAGAAGTGATAGTAAAGATTTAAAATAAAATAAACGTTAGTAAAACTTAAGATCCTTACATACTTCCCGCCAGAGTTAATTAGTTTGAAACTGAGGTCTAAAACGACCTTGTTGAAAACTTTTAGCTCTAGAAACTAACGCGAGGCCAATCTTTTACAAACATTTTTCGCTAGAAACTAGAAATTTAAAAGAAAGAAATTTGTTTTTACAATAGCAGCTCCCAGGACACACAATTTATTTCATCTGTACTGCATCTAAACAGGAGCTTTTATTCAAATCTGGTTCCTTCCAGAGATCTGGAAGGAAAACTAGTTTAATGAAATGTTACACAATGAAATGGCAAGTAACATGTATAATTATATTTCTCTTAACATTCTTATTTCATTCATAACTATTTTAGTTATCTCTCCCCGTGCTCTCTGACATGTGTTGTAAAAGAACACCAAACATGAATGTGTTTATGTCTATGTGTTCAACACTTCCTCCTACAATCAAAACACTAACGTGTTAAAATTCAACATACTAAGACCTCGTAACACACCCTAATTTCAACTCTAAACCCTGAGGTACTATTCTGAAAGTGGCTAACTCTGAAGTGTAGCGTCAGAGAGCCTAACTACATCATTCAACCTTTAACACATATTCACCATGATTTCGTCTTTTTACAGTCACACGAATAAAAAAAAAATTTAACATTACTTTCACTTTTACCATATCACGGTATTTTTTAACATTTAAAATAACAGTTCACATTGTATATAAGAACATATTAACATGCCGTTAATTTTACACATTTGAAAACATACATTAGTACTACATTGTTAACTTCTATTCTTTTCAAAGCAAGTGCCAATTCTTTCTACATTGAAATACTACATTTCAAAAAGTCTTTCAGACTAAAACTTCTTTCTTGCCAGAATGTTTTAAATAAAATTTATACAATAATTTTTACAATATTTAATCAACTTTAGTTTTACACGCGAGTAATTGAAAAACATAATACCAAAATCGGTAACAACTCATTTCTCGCCCTTTTGGCGATAAATGTAGACCTCGCATGAGGTAAAACTTCTTGAAATCTGCCACTTGCAGTAAGAATGAAAGATTAACTTAAGTTTGCAAAGTAACATAAAATTTTACTTATCTTTGTGATATTCGGACATTCTTTTCTGGGCCCAGTCCTGAAAGGTAGTGCAGATTGTTGTTTGATTTATCCTCCTTCTTGTACGGGCTCGCCCTTCAGTGCCTTCCTCTAGATGCTTTCTTTTTTCTCCAGTTCGGTCACACTTGAATACCTTCTTTTTCGCTTCTGCCTGTGGTCTTGGTCGTTTGATGGCAGTTGGTCTTGGCGGAACCGGGAAACTTCTTTCGTGTTCCTGCTTGGACCCCGTTGCTGGCCGTTCAAATTTTCCTTGTAACTTTTCCTCCGTCGCTGTTGGCCCTTCCGCAGTTCGGCGACATTTGCTGCGGAGAGTCCTGTCGGATGAGTAGATCTTCCGTTTTAGAGCCGGGTTATAGTTGCCGTCATTTCTCCTGGTTCTCTTTGCATACGTCGTCCTTCTCCCTTCTTCATTCTGGGGGTGTTCGTGAGCTCTCTTTTCTGGACGGTGGAACGGCTTCTTTTTCTTGCTATCTTCAATTTTTCCGCGGGGAAACTTTCTTTTCACTTGCTCCTGCCTCTTAATGGCTTGCCCTTGTACTTGTCGTTTTTCCACCTCTGGAGCTTGTGCATGCGGTGTCTGCCGTGCCGGATCCTGCAAAAGATCTTTGAAAATTTTCATTTTATTACGATCATAGTAGGGTTTGATTTGATCAATGTTTGCGGAGCAGGTTTCACCATTTCTAGCTTTTAACACTACTACAGCGTGAGTTATTTTTTCTATGACATATGGTCCTTCAAATCGTGGAAAAAATTTGGCAGTTTTATCTTCTGGTGCTGAAGAAAGGGAATGCTTAATTTTTAAAACTTCATCCCCTACTTTATAAGTTACTCCCCGTCGTTTCAAGTCATAATATAGTTTTTGTTTTCTCTGTGCTACTTCAGTATTCTTCTTTGCTTCCTTAATTAGTTTTTCTATATCACCCATTTTAAATTCTGGGGCTCTTTGTTGCACATAAAATAATTTATCTAACGGCGTTATAATCTTTCTGCCTAAAAATAACTCAGCAGGAGTTTTGCCCGTTGTATCATGTTTTGCGGTCCTAAGGGCGAAAGCAAATTCATTGACATAGTTATCCCAGCTTTTATGAAAATTTTTAACGTAACTCCGGATAATTTTCACTATATTTCTATTGACCTGTTCCGCTATATTTGATTGCGGCCGATACGGGACCATTTTTAAATGACGTATGCCCAGTTTTTGGCACATGTCTTCAAATACATTACTTACAAATTGAGGACCATTATCCGATATAACTTTTAGGGGCGCCCCGTATTTTAAAATATATTTATTTAAAATAGAATCAGTAACTAATTTCGCGGAGGCTTGTTTTAAGGGAACAATTTCGGTCCACTTACTAAAATGATCTACCATAACAAGGAGATAGCGACTTTTATTTAACTGACTTTTTGGGAAAGGGCCCAATAAATCGATGCCAATTATTTCATTTGGAAATTCGGATTTAATACTATTTAGAAACCCGGCCGGGCGGAAATTAATATAATTAACTGCTTGACATGTTGGGCAGGACTGGACATACGCCCTTGTTAACTTTTGCAGTTCAGGAAAATAGACTGCCTCGCGTACGCGTTGGATAGTTTTTCGAATACCAGCATGAGAAGCTAAAGGGCTGTCATGGAGCTCCTGCAGGATATTTAATCTAAGACTAGCTGGGATAACAGGTCGAAATTCGTTGTTGGAATTCGTAGTTTTTGTATAGAATAATAGATCATCTATTAGTTCGTAATGGGCCGCCCTATTTCTTATCGCCACAATATCTTGGTGGCTAAAATTTTCAGGATGCTTCAAATACTCATAAATGCTTCCAAACTCAGGATCCTTACCCAGTTCAGTTATTACAGTTTCTCGGGAATTTATTGTACATGCTGTGAGCATTGCCACCTTTACGGTATTACCTTCTTCATCAATTTTAATTCTGGATAGGGCATCTGCTACGATATTTTCCTTTCCGGGGGTATGCTTGATTACCAGATTATATTCTTGTAGCTTGAGTGCCCATCTTATTAACCTTGGGGATAAGTTTTTCCCTGAGTACAATCTAGTTACCGCCGCATGATCAGAGTACACTGTTATTGGCGCCTTTGCAAAATAGACTCGGAACTTTTGCACTGCTAACAGAACTGCAAGTGCCTCTCTCTCGGTCGCGGAATAGTTTCTTTGTGTTTGATTTAAAGTTCGGCTAAAAAATGCCACGGGCTGCTTATTTTGCGAAAGTACCGCTCCTACCGCATAATCCGAAGCATCCGCTGAAATTTCTAAATTCTCATCCTTTTCAGGAAATTTCAACACAGGGGCTTGCGTTAATGCTTGTTTTAATTTTTCGAAAGCACTATTGGCTTCGGCCGTCCACGAGAATCTTGCCTTTTTCCTTTTTAATTTTAACAATGGCTCAGCGATAGCTGCAAAATCTTTTATAAAGGACCTATAATATGAACAAAGTCCTAGAAAAAAAGAGAGCTTCTTTGCCGTGTTTGGAGTCGGATACTTTTGTACAGCGATTATTTTTGATTCGTCTGTCTCTATTCCTTTCTGAGATATTTTGTAACCTAAATATTTTAATTCAGGGACTGCAAATTTGCACTTTTCGACATTAACTTTTAGACCGGCCTCATTTAATAAAGAAAACACCTGTCTTAAATCCTGTACATGTTGGTCGAGATTATCACTAGTAATAATGATATCGTCTAAATAGATAAATGTGGACTTTCCAAGAACAGGCCTTAACACAATGTCCATACATCGCTGAAATGTTGCCGGGGCCCCTGAAATGCCAAACGGCATACGTAAAAATGCATAAGTGCCAGACTTGGTTATAAAAGCAGTTTTAGGCACGTCCTCAGGCCTCACCCCTATTTGAAAATAACCAGTCGTTAAGTCTAAAGTCGTCATATATTTGGTGGATGTTATGTTCCTTAGAATTTCTTCAATAATAGGTAACGGATATACCGGATATTTAGTTATGGAGTTTAATTTACGGTAGTCAATTGCGAATCTCCACCTTTTTGGATGTGTCAAAGGATAGTCATTATTTTTCTTACATAAAACCACCGGGCTAGCATAACTACTTGAGATGGGCGTTATAATCTTTTTACGTAGCATATCGGTGATATGCCATTCTATAATTTTTTCCTTATTCTTATCATACCGGTATGCTTTGTGGCGAACTGGCATTGAATCTCCGGTGTCAATACTATGGTTAGTAACCTGAGTAAATCCTGGAATATCACTAAATCACGAAGCAAATTCACTTACCACTTGTCGGATTCTTCCTTGCTCGTCATTAGGCAGGGGGTCAAGATTTAACATCGGCGGTTCAGCCTTTTCTGCACGAACTGGTTTCATTGTCAGCTTAAAGGACGCTTCATTAAAATCCAGCGTTGCTTGTGCCTCTGAAAGAAAATCTATTCCTAAGATTATATGTGCTTGCAGATTCTTTACTATAAAAAACATCACCTTTACGTGTTCGTCCTGGATACGGACGTACAGCGGTACTTTACCTATACACTTACATTTTTCTCCTTGCGCCGCTAACACTGTCGTATTATCAGAATTATATATGCGGTATTTCCGAAAATACTTTCTAAAAAATTCTTCTGCCACACAGGAACACTGCGCGCCTGTATCCAGGAGTGCGGTGGCTGGGATATTATTCACCAACACTTCAATCTTCGGAAGAGTCAAATTTTTCACCATTACTGTATTTAACTTGAAGGAAGAGGGGTTTTCTTGGCCTTCGGATTTCCGCACCCTCCCGTCAGCAGAAATCCGTTTAAGTTTAAATTGTTTTTCATTTCCGTGCTTTCCTTCTTTTTCCACTGGCCTTGAGACTTTTTTCCTGTATTGCTATTGAACTGTCGACGTTCGCCGGCTGTTTTTGAATGCTCGGGTTTCCTTGCCCACTGATTCGCTTTGCTTCCGTAGCCGTGTGCTTGAGTTTGCTGTAGTCTTGGCGCACCAAATTGGTTTCGCTGTTGATATTGGCGTCTTCTTTCAATGTCCGCCGTTCTTCTACTTTCAAACTGGATTGCTAGTTCAAATAACTTTTCCAGTGTAGTCGGATTTCTTAATTCAATAAAGTCTTGCACTTGGGGCAGTAACCTCGGCCAAATCACTTGAATTATCTCAGGATCCGGACGGTTTCCATACAAGAGTTTGAAGACGTGAATTTTTCTTAAAATAAAGCTTGAGAGATTTTCGATTCTTTGTTGATATATGCTGAAAAGTTCCGTTTCTAATTTCGCACGATCCCTTACAACAGGGAAGGCTTTTAGTAGGGCAGTCTTGAAATTCTCGTAAGTATAGGTGGGACTTCCTGCTTGACCCAAGAGACTTCTGCCTATACACTTGAACCAGTTAAGCGCTTGGCCCCTCAAAGCGCTGGTAGCTAAGGTAACTTTTTGAAATTCGTGCACGGGGTAGAGCATGAAGTGGTCATCCAATTTTTCCAAAAAACTGGTTACCGGTGAGTTTCCATTAAATGTTGCTTCTGGTTTCATCGAAGCGCGCATGGTCTGGACGATGTAACCAAATCCTTCCAGGGCGGCAGCTGGCATTTCTGGATTCTGAGCCGCTTCTGCAGGCAGCACAGGTTCTTCTTGAAACTCGGCCATGGTTATTCTTCTTCGTTGGGCGCCACTATCAGGTTCAATGTTCCGTCTTACTTTCTTCGGGAACATGCAAGGACCTGACTCGGAACAGAGAGCTTACTAAAGCTATGTTCAGTCACTGTGGGAAGTAGACAGGATACACAAGAAGGGTATACAAAACCCTTTATTTTTCTCTATTTACAATAACTTCCGTACTTCGGAATACACAGACCTGCTACTTGTGGTCTAACATAAAAATATAAAAATAAAACTAAACTCTAATTTAACTTTAAAATAATAAACGTGGAAGATTGGCCTTATATTAACAGGAAGCCGTATGTAGTACAGAGAACTGTGAACACTACAATACGTTTAAAAATTATCAAGAGGATTAAAACCTCTGGCCTGGAAGGCAACCAGCAACTGAGTAAAACTTCTAAGGTAAGCGGCCTGCTTCGACTAACTGCTTCCTCTCTCTCGCTTGGCAAAAAGCCACAACTTAAATACTTGGCGTTCGCCAGACAAACTTTGCATAAATACATTAACGCTTATAATTCTGGCCGGAAGTAGAAAATAAGAAGTGATAGTAAAGATTTAAAATAAAATAAACGTTAGTAAAACTTAAGATCCTTACAAGCTTATCATTTTTATAATCAGGCGTATAACACGCACCCGTGCATTTCGATCTCATTTTATTTGTATTAAAAGCAGTATGTTTGTATTTGTCTGAATGAGCAGCATAAAAAGCGGCCCATGCCCATATTTAACACCAGGGGATAATGTAGTAATTAGAATTTAAAATGTCATTTTATTTATAATTTTCCTTCCTTCATTTGTATTTTTTTAACTGTGTATGTATTCTTCTTAAATCGTGTAAACGTTACCGCTACGACGGCTTGCATTGTGCACTTAGTACTTTTTGTTCCCAGCTCGATCAGCTTTCTGAACAATCTTCTCCAACTAATTAATTAACATTCACAATATATTAAAAAATTCAATAACGCATATTTTTTACCTTATCTCTTAGCGTATTATTAAGTATATTATTACGAAATTTTTAATCGGTCGATTCGAGGTAGGGCACTGGGCCCAGGCCCCGGGTGTCTTAAAAACCATTCCACCTCAACTACTCTCAATTGTTGTTTTTGTTGTTAGCTATTGGCTCAGCGTGAGTTCCGAGAATAGTTCCGCTCTTTAGTTGCGCATTGCATTCCGTTGTCTTTAACGTTCATAGTTGTTAAAAGTGTAACTACTGAATGTACTCTGTGATACTGTGTACAGTTGTACGACTATTTTTGTGGAAAGTTCTAGATCTCTGATATGTTTAATTTGATAAAATAAATTTTATCAACCTATCATCCGAGCTGTGTGTATACAATCTATTGCGAACTCGTACGCAGGCATGAATATATATATATACTACAGTTATATGGGAAAAAAGATCTGAAAGTAATTGAATACGTTTAGTAATGCTTCTAAGTAAGGTTTCGCAAACATGAACTTTTCTGACTTTCATTTTCAACCAAAAGATTTAAACTCTTTTACTTTTGTTTCTTGAAGTCATAGACAGTTGACAATCCAATTCCGAAAGTCTGTAACAATGTTTAGGCGATTTATATCTAAACTTTTTAATAACTCTATCTTTTCAAGCGTAGAGAGTGATTTACTTTGCACTTACTAGTACTACCACTATCGTTTACACTTCTTAGATAACATTTTTAAGGCTATAACATAGCTGAATGTCACTCATTAATAAAACTGTTAAACCGAGACAGTTACCTAGCATGTAAATAGATTTTAAATTAAAAAACCATTTGGGGCAGTTCTATATCTTCCGTTCTACTGGGCCACTTGACAAAGTTTAAATTACGTTTTTCATGGCTCCAAAGCGCGACTTAGGACATATATTAGATTTATATGTAGCACTGTTCTAATACAGATATCTAATACAGGTATTTTTGACGCAAACTTGAACTTTTCTGAAATAACATAACAATTTTTTCCCATATTTCGATTCTACAACTGAAATTGTGCCTATGTATTAAATTTTGTTATATTTGGTGAGCAATTTATGGAGAAAAATTAAAAATTCATATTGGCACTTTTTTTTTTTTTTTTTTTTTTTCAGTTTGCGCCAAGAATAATTCCCGAGGCAAACTTTTTACTTTATAGCAAACTAATTTTCCTTTTCTTTTTTCCATTGAATGCGAGAGAAGAAAAGGCCGTCGATCATATTTTTAAATAATTTTAACAAAGAGCGTTATCCACATTTGGCGTTATTATTCCTGTTAACAAATTTACCAAATTTCAAGACGCCGCAGTATATAAATTCATATATATCTTAGAAAACTTTGAATAAAAAACTCCAAATTTTTGCAGGTATACGTAGAAATGTATCTACTTTAAGATGATGGTAAAAATTTTATAGCTTATAATTCTAAATTGTTTTCGAAAAATTTACAAAAAATATTTAAAAATACAAATTTTTAAAATAAATCATAAAACATGGGCGAATGATATTTGGATTAAGTCTAAATTTCGAATTCTGGAAGGAGGAATCAAGTAAGTTTAATAAAAATAAGAGATATTAATAAATTAAATTAACACAGAGGAGCTAAAATTTTGAGAGCTAATTTTTTAAAAACTACTCGTACGATTTTTACAAAACGGAGCGGTTTGGTATAATTTGAATCGCATAATTGAAATATGGAAAAAATTGGCATGCCATTTCAGAGAAAGTCCGATTTTGTCTCAAAATAATTATATTATTAGAACAATGCTGTATATAAATCTAATACATAAGTCGCGCTTTCGAGAAATGAAAAACGCAAGTTGAATTTCGTCAATCGGTCGAGTAGAATAGGAGATACAGAACTGCCCAGCCCCGTTTTTTTTTTTGTTTTCTTTTGCAGTGTACATATAACCTGCATTAAGGGAACATATGACATAAAAATTTACAAATTTTCGAATATTCAAATTTGAGCTAAAAAATAAAGTAGACTGAGATGAATCCAATAATATATAATTTATGCATGTTTCGAAATTTTAAAAGACCGAAATCTTTAATCAAAAAGTGTAAACAAGCACCAAGTACACCAACCACCAGTTTAAAAGGGACAGATGTTTGGTGTTGTCACAATAAAGCTAGCTATATTAGCTGGTAAAAAGTATGTTTATAAACATTTTTTGTCAGAACCTGTTTTATAAGCTGTTAAAAGTGTGTTTAGAAGTCTCTCTGATATTAAAAACTACTATAAATTTCATTCATGGAAGAACCCGAATGAGTGTTTTAATAATAGATTGCATCCAGAGCACGCATACCCAAAACTGTTTTTGTGAGTGTCATCACCTTAAAATTAGGTTTGTTAGATGCAATAATACGTTTTAATGATGGTGTATAAAGGTGCATTAAAGTAATGGAATTATTAAGAATACAACCAGGATTTTATATGGTAAAGTCTTTGCAAAGAATAGATTGGGGTAGTATTCGTGAGGCCCATCTGGCTTACCAAAAGCTTTCTGCAATGGCCAGAAAGAAGCATAAATTAATAAAACAAAAACAGCTTGATGTATAAATGTCAATTTAAGATGAATATGGTGCAGGAAAATAATAAGATGATTTTTTTATAAATTATTAGTGTTTAAATGGTTTTTTTTTCAGTTTTTCTAAAAATGTGGGTTTTTTTTTTTTTTTTTTTTTTTTTTTTTAAATTTTCGGTACATTTTTCTTGAAAGCTATTCAGCCTGGAAGGTTTATATTTTCCTCAGTTGTTTACCTTAATTATTGCTTTCAAAATATGCAGGATATAAAATTTGCGATCACTCGTTTTGAATATATTAAAAGTTTAATAATATTCTTTTCTATGATTTTCAAAACATTTTACCAATTTATTTTTAATATTTTTTTAAGTAAAATGTAAAATAAAATACTGCTTTTATTCTTAAATAATATGTTTTTAAGTAAAATGTAAAATAAAATACTGCTTTTATTCTTAAATAATATGTTTTTAAACATGATGCAATATTTGAAGAAGTCTGGTGCAGTATTTTTTAAGAAAAGTGTACCGAAATAGCACACTGTCACTAAAGATTCGTCAAAGGTAAGAGAAATGAAACAGATGGTTTTTAAAAACATTAGGCTTTTTATTTATATTTTATGGGTTTAATATAATCTAAAATCTGTCTACTTTAAATGAAAAAAAAAAGAATCTAGAGTATAAGTTTATGTTTTGAAAAGTTTTACCTTAATAACTTTTGTTTCGAAATAATTGCATTTCGCCTGTCGCGATGTCACATATCCCCTTAAGTTAAGAAAAACATACTAGAGAGAAATATCAATATAAAATAAATTAATTTTGAATGTTTCTAAGTTCTATAGAACTTTAAATATGAAATTTCATAGCCATATTAAATTATCAAAATGTCATATACTGAAAAATACCTGTGAGCACTGGTATAAGGTTAGGATACGAATTATCTCCTACTTTATTCATTCCACGAAGGACGATCATTTTCAAGTTTTCGCTGAGATATCCATACGTGCGGGGCAGGTATCGAATGACAGCCTGCCTGGACATGGAATCAATGCCAAAAAGCAAAACATTGGTGAATTTTACCAAAGGTTTCCTTTTAAAATCAGAAATATTTCTTATGTGTGCTTGGATCGTATCATAAATGAAATTGCTGGCTTTACACTGAACCCGTATGAAGTCCGAGTCACCTAGAAATTGAGCTCCAGCTGTCTTGAAAGGAACCTGTAAAATGAATATTGCATAAAATGCAATTTTAAGTTTTCATCCTGTCTTTATTGTTCTGAAAGTATTAAGTATTGTTTTTCATTGTGTACTTAATTAAAAAAATGCTTCTCGTAGGAATAAAAATTTGGAACAGTCATTCTGATTTTAAAACGGATTCACATTAACTCAGATATCTATCAACTGATCTTGAATTATATTTATACAGTATTAGAGGAACTGTAGTTTTGAGATCTTATTAAAAATCAGACGTAAATGATTAGATTTAAAGTAATTATTGTAGAATTCTCGAAGTTTGAGAAAGGAATGCCAATAATATATAAATAAATAAAAGTAAAGAGTATTTAAAGAAATGATTCCTTTTATGTGTGAGACACATTTTTAATACCTCTAAGTTTAAGTAATACTTGTGAGGCTTATAGTTTAAATAATCAGATTGTTTCAAATCGGTGATCCTTTACTAGCCCTTTAAACTCAGCCTTATCTAAAGAAACATAAAGTTAATCAGAGTGCAAAAACACCAAATGAACGTCAAGGAATGCAACTGGACAAGCTGATAGGAAAACTTACTTCTTGCAATCGGGTTTAACCCTTTGAAGGCCAAAACGCACAAGACGTCCTTTCATTCAAACGGCCACAACCGCCCGAAACGGCCGAGATTGCGATGTTGTTTCTTTTTCTGTCTCCTAAAATATGCAGGAGCAAGTGCAATTCCCCCAAATGCATTGCATCAGTTTATTGCAGACAGCTTGTACTAAAAGGCTAATGGAAGCTTCTTCATTAGAAAATAAAAAGGATTTTATTTGAAATCTTCACACCTGTTTGTGAATTAATGGACGGGGAGCGGAGGAAGAGGATGGGACAGGCGTTACTTATTCTTTGCCTGTTAGTATTATGTAACTTTGCCTGTTAGTATTATGTAATACATAGGTGTTTTAATAGACAGCGTTCACGCTGATACATTAGCATTGAGATATCATTAGTGTTGAGAATGCATCTGTACCGGTAGATGGTTTTAGATTACTCTCCTTAGTATTAAGTTAGTGAGAGAATTTTAATTTCGTTAACCTATCCATTTGATTGAAGTTCCGAATACCTACGAATCAAACAATACCAATTTTCTGGCATTAATATAGTTAACTGTTTATCCCTTGTAAACTGCAACATAGGTTCCAAAGTGCTATTCGTATATGCATTATTCTAAAGATGAGAAGTGATTTTATCTTATTTACTTTCATTCCATTATTTTTATTTTTTGACTTTGATGACAAACTTTTAATTAGAGCAAAATCCGGTGGGTTAAATTTGTGAAGGGCGAAGATGCGAGCTAGAACATTACAATAAAGGCTAGAACTGTAACGCATGCTTGCTTACTTATCAGCAGTGCGTTATAAAAGAAAAGTATTTCGTAGGAAGAAAATCAACTAGTGTCGAGGACCGAGGTGAAATACGAAAGAAGCCCGGAGATGATGACTGTTTAACCCGTAGACGAATTAGAATTAATAGAACCGTGACCTACCTATGATAGAACGAATTTGTGGCAAAGAGAATGTCCGGTTAGTGAAAATGCACTTTATTTGTTCAAGAAGAAAT
Source organism: Stegodyphus dumicola (assembly GCF_044657685.1). Taxonomy (NCBI): domain Eukaryota; kingdom Metazoa; phylum Arthropoda; class Arachnida; order Araneae; family Eresidae; genus Stegodyphus; species Stegodyphus dumicola. The sequence goes on along the minus strand of NC_140773.1, from coordinate 219,505,855 downwards.
TTTATTTTATATATGTTATAGTAAATTTGGACGAAGTTGATGCTTTTATCTTTACTCAAGCGAGGATGTTTAAGCTAAGATGCTTTCTTTTTAATGTATCATCTGTGGAGTTCTTTTTATTTTGTTAAATTAAATGTCAAGGAACCTGGTGAACTGTTAAGCGAATTATCGCTTAGTCCAAATAAGAGGAATAGTAAACTCAAGAAGAATTAATTACCGTATATTTCACTCGCAATAAGATGGGCAGTAGGCCCCTTTCTTCGAGTTTACAGCAAAGCCTCCACTTGGGCTTAAACACAAAAATCAAAAACAAGATCTAACTATAAATTAACTAAGAGATTTAGCCGAAGCTAACACAGTTCTAACGTAGTTGGCTGTTAGTTTTAAACTAGCCGGCGAACTAGTATTAAAAGGCACGTAATATACGGCCGAACGTAACAGCAGTTAAGGAGAATTAGCCCAAAGGCAAACGCGCGCTACTCAGGGTTCCTAGCTCTCTTTCTCAAAGTATATTATATATATATATATATATATATATATTAATACTATTTCTTCCCCATTTAGATTCAACACGACTCTAAAACCTCATTCTGATAGGGAGCTGTAAGTTGAAACGAGAACCGACAGGAAAGGTTACTTAAATTAAAATAACTGTTATAAAATTAAAATATACCTTATACATCTACTTTTAAAAATCTACGTTTGTGTATTAAACGCTTAGTAGTAGAAACGCTAAACGTTAAGTAGAAAAGAGTGTAACAGTAGAAAATTTGGGCTCTAAATTCAGGTCAAAATAATAGTAACTAACGTAGGCGTTTATTCATTTCCTACACAAACTAAATAACTGTAATCCTTTGAAGGGTAGTACTTTGTATACAGGAATAATATATGTTAATAATATAATAATATATGCATTAATAATATAATAATATATGCATTAATAATTGAATAATAAATGTATTTCAAAAGCAGTGTAAGTTAAATACAGCTAAAAAGATTTCTTAAGTTATCCATCCATTTTTAAGAATTCATATTTGTTTATTAAACACTCTTATGTTAATTATGTTATGGTTATTACTCTTATGTTATGGTTAGTTTAACAGAAAATTTTGGCACTAATTCAAGTCAAAATAATAGCTACTAGTATAGGTGTTTATACATTCTCTGTAAAAACTAAGTAAATGTAATCTTTTGAAGTGCAGTATCTTTATTGCATGAATAATATATGTTAAAGACTAATGCATGTCAAATGTAAGTGGAAGTTATTTAGATATTGGGTTCTTTAGATTTTGAAATAGTATGTTTGTTGAGGTGTAGTGTGTCTGAATATTTTAACTATGTAAGAATTCGGTTAAGAGTAGGAATCTGCTGAAATACTTCAGTATTACTCACTTGTTCACCCAGTATAAAGCTGGAGAGAGGGATAAATAAAATGTTCACTGGCAAAGAAGTGAATTGTGAAAGGTTATTTTTGTATGTCTATACTGTACACCTCAAACATTGTCTGCTAAACTATGTTTCCTACCATTAAACTAGAAAGAGCTGTAAGTCAATGTGAATTATGAGCAAAAAATGTTTTCCACGGATCTAAATATATGAATTTAAATGTAATGGAAAATATAAATTTAGTTATAGAATTGATGAGATTTTGTAAACGCTGGCTCAAACTGTTAGTTTTCCGAATTTAAAATCTTACCCGAGGTCATTAAGATTGTTGGTTTCGATTAGTTTAAATTCTGATGGAGACAAATGTAAAATATTTTATGATAAGTAACTAATTATGATTTAAACTTTTATCATAACTTCTTCTCCGTAGTCCTCACCAACATACAAATTAGGGTACTTTTCCGTTTCGCCGGCGCAAATCTCGCCAAGTAGACTTTGTTGGCGACAGCCTACAGTATACACATAAAAAATTTTAGTTCTAAGAATTTTTTATATTGAAGGCATAAACATATTAATAAGATTTAAAATTTTGTAAAAAAGCCAATAAATAAAGACAATAAATTTGTAAAAGGACATTAATTTAAGAATTTACAATGCTTTCATGGTTCAATATCCTGATTCGCCGGTTCGTATCGTAAACTACGCTACAAAAATATAATTTTCTCAGTAATTATCTACATTAATTTCTTAAATCTTAATTTGGAATACAATTTCTTAAATCTTAATTTGGAATACAAGTTTAAATGCAATAATTATTTCAATTCGTACGAAGAGCTTACTCAGAAATTATGTAAAACCGCAGTGCTTTTACTTCGCTAGTGCATTCTCATTAGAATTGATTAATTTTACCTTTCCTATATTTTCGCCTTCCGGTGAGCGGTGTGATTGCAGCCTAATTGACTTAATTACCGCAAATGGTCTTAGGGTTTTGTTTGATTTGTTTTGTTTTATACGGGCGCCTTCACCCCAGCGGGACCATATGATTTTAATCATATGGTCCCGCTGGGACAAGGCGGATTGGGTCTCCCTCGAATAGTTCACGAATAGTTCACGGGCGCAGCCCTTCCGCCTGGTTTGTTCAACATTATGAAGAAAAGCGGGCGCAACCCTTCCAACAACAAACGATACGAGCCGACCGTGTCCAAATAAAAACAAAATCAGTTTAACAAGCAGAAAAAATCACATTTAAAGAACGCCCCGGAAAGCCAAGCCTGGGAACCGAGTAACATAAAAATTAGCATAATGCAAAAATAACAAAATTATAAAAACGACGGTGAGAACTCTTCTCTACGAACCTCAAGACGTCACAGAATATACATAATAAAATCAAAAGAAAATTGGGTTAGTAAACTAAAAAGAATAACACGGCACATAAAAACACAAAAACATTTAAGCTGTCCCTGCACCTTTGCACACAAAGTAGTTTCCATAAATTGAACGCTTTCAGTATGTTAGTTCGATCAATCAGAGATACCGATCACATGTTTATGAGAATTGATGACTTTCATAATGTCTTGTGCAAATTTTACTCCTTTTTTATAATTTTGAATCATTTCTCTTACATTTCCGATTCCATGTAAGGCTCTCACCCCCCCCCGGTGAGTGTACAACTTTCAATAAAATAAAATGAATGCAGTCACCGGTAGTATCACATTTAAGACATAAATTTACCCTCTGGAGGTGGAATCTCTGTAAGTACATAGGAAAGCGTCCATGCCCTGTTACTAATTGATTATAGTCTTTATCGCAAAATATAGGCATATTCTTCTTAATTATTATATTTGACAAGGCCTCTGATCTTCTAGGAGACGCATTCCATTGATCAGACCAGCTTTTATACATGTGATCTTTCATTTTGCTAATTGTAACTTTTTTAGAATGTTGTAGATGACCATCAGAGATCCCATCCCCCAGGGCAGCCTTCTTTGCCAGGGAATCCACCCTCTCATTCCCAATGATACCAATATGGGCCTTTACTCAATGAATATTGATTGACATTTTATATTTTAAATTCATATAATCATTTTTAATTTTATTCATGATATCATTTTTTATGGTCCGGCCGAGAGAGGGCGACGAGTGCTGAATAGGCATCCGAGTATATATGAACTGTACATTTATAGATCAAATTGGATTTAATCCATTCCAAGGCTTTCTTTATAAATGGCGTATAGCTCTGATTGATAAACTGAATTATATTTATCCAGTATTTATTTTTGATAATGGATCTCCAAACCATAACAATGTACGACAAACACACATCCCACACCTCCCTCGAAACGGGACCCATCTGTATAAATTTCATATTCGCTGGTACACAATATATTGCAATCAAATAAAATACCATGTCTCTGTCTTGGATGAATCGAATTATTGTCAATTTGGGCAAATGCGTTGCTCTCAACCTGGATTCCATCCAGAATAAGAGAGCTTTCTATTGAATATTGTAATAGGAATTTATTGTAGAAAAATTTATAATGAATGGAGAGAGGGGGAACCCCGGCCAAAATACATGCAACTTCAGATGAAACTGTTCTAAAGCATCTAGTGATAATCAGAAGCCAGCCTCTTTGTATGGAATCAATCTTAGTTCTCAACCTGACTAGCTCCCCCGCCCGGCGGCCCCAAGCTCCGATACCGTACATAATCTTAGGTATAATAACATTGTCATACAGATTTTTCAGAATATCACTCTTGACCTGTAAAGTATTAACATTAAATTGAGTCCTGTAAAAATTTAAGATCTTGTCGGTTGCTCTATGGATATTCTTAAAATGTTCTACAAAAGTCAGTTTTTCATCCAGTGTGACACCCAGATATTTAATTGTACTATAAAATTTTATGTTTTTGTCAAGAAATTTGAGTCTTGGATTCCTTACCTTTTTCCCTTCTTTTGGGAAAAAAATTCCACAAGTTTTATTCATGTTAAATAAAATATTTTCTTCTTTAGTCCAAATTTTTAGAACGCAACCCAATTTCCTGAAATAGGACTCAATCTTATCCAAAGAAACATCATAGATTAAAAATAATAAGTCGTCTGCGTAACAATAAGTGGAAATATTAGGTATGTTTACATCCTTGAGCAAATTATTTACAATAAGACCCCAGAACAGGGGAGCGCTACAGGAGCCCTGGGGACAACCTTTATTTATGGCATATTTAATGTTGAATTCTCCAAGTTCTCCCTTGTAGACCAAATACCTGTCTCTGAAGTAATCCTTGACTGTGTCAAACATTTGACTTGAAACATCAAGTTTCTTTAATGTGTACAAAACAGAAGACCATTTTACTGTGTCGAATGCACCCTGGACATCAAACGAGACCAGGACCACATGATAAAGTATTCGTTTACATCTTATTTCTTCAACTACTTTATAAAGTGCAAGATCTGCACTTCTGCTCTTACGAAAGCCATATTGAGAGTCTGAGGTGTAATTTTTGCTATAAATAATGAATTGAAGTCTATTAGTTATCAGTTTTTCAAATAACTATCTATTAGACTAGAAGAGAAACACGCTAATGTGACAATCAAAATCGTAAAAACAACCTTGTATTTAGCGTAAGTATATTGAAACACTCAATCGATTTCGAGGGCAGCTAAAGGTCCCTCCTCATCAGGAGAAAGAAATACCTAGAAAGAAGAAAACTAAAGGGGAGGAGTCTCAGAAACACGTGGTCCTTATCAGCACTGCACGTGGTTATAACCTGATTTTTAATCAGAGTTACACTGGCCGCCTACTTTTACTGAGCCAGGCTATCTGATCAAACATGTAACACAAAGGACAAAGAATTAGCGAAGTTAAAAATAGGGAGCGAGGGGCAACTGCACCTTCACGCTCAAAATCTGAACTTCGAATAATGGAAAGCAACCACTGAAAGGATTTTTATACCCTCTGGTAGTACCAAACGCGAGGAGGTAACGCCATCTATCGGCAAAAATAGTAACTGAATTAAGATAGTAGAATTTTAAAGGCATTAGAAAGGACTGGATTGGACTTAAAATCATTAACTAAACATGCTAAATCTTTGTGAATATGAAAAGCCGCAAGAAAATCCAATTCACCTATGGAAGAAGCCTTTTGGATAATTTTTGCAGACCCAAAGTCAAAATTATGGTTAAATGTCCAACTATGATACGCTATTGAAGACTTGTTAATTTCGCCTTTTCTGAAATAAGATTCATGTTCCTTGATACGAAACTTCAACGCTCTTTTTGTTTGGCCAATATATCTTAAACCACACTGACACGATATACTATATATTCCCCAAGAATTCAACACAGAAGCTATAATTTTACATTTAAATTATAATTGGACATTTAACCATAATTTTTGACTTTGGGTCTGCAAAAATTATCCAAAAGGCTTCTTCCATAGGTGAATTGGATTTTCTTGAGGCTTTCATTATTCACAAAGATTTAGCATGTTTAGTTAATGATTTTAAGTCCAATCCAGTCCTTCCTAAAGCCTTTAAAATTCTACTATCTTAATTCAGTTACTATTTTTGCCGATAGATGGCGTTACCTCCTCGCGTTTGGTACTACCAGAGGGTATAAAAATCCGTTCAGTGGTTGCTTTCCATTATTCGAAGTTCAGATTTTGAGCGTGAAGGTGCAGTTGCCCCTCGCTCCCTATTTTTAGCTTCGCTAATTCTTTGTCCTTTGTGTTACATGTTTGATAAGATAGCCTAGCTCAGTAAAAGTAGGCGGCCAGTGTAACTCTGATTAAAAATCCGGTTATAACCACGTGCAGTGCTGATAAGGACCACGTGTTTCTGAGACGTCTTCCCCTTTTATTTTTCTTCTTTCTAGGTATTTCTTTCTCCTGATGAGGAGGGACCTTTAGCTGCCCTCGAAATCGATTGAGTGTTTCAATATACTTACGCTAAATACAAGGTTGTTTTTACGATTTTAACTATCTATTAGTTATCAGTTTTTCAAGTAACTAAAGTAAAACGGTCTTAGGGCATTAAATTTTACTATCTTTTGTAAAAATTCTATGTATGCGAGTATTGAAGGAAACAATCAATCTGATAAGAAATGGCTGCGACTTGTTTTGAAAATGAAGCGTAAAAGGTTACCAACGCAGATATTCTGGTTTGGCATCAGTTGTACCATTATTGGCAACTTTATCGTTTGCGCCGGCAAAATGGAAAAGTACCCAAATTAGCTTTTAGCACATTTAACTCAAGGGTTTTGAATGTTTTTGTATTACAGCGCAGTGCTGTCTACGCTGTATCCCCGGCTCTGCCAATGAATACCTCCGGGTTTATCCATTTCGCTAGCCGACGTTAAAATCGCGCTTTAAACTATTGAGACAGCTTAAGCAGACCCCTTTATGCAGTTTTTTACTACGTTACCTTGAATTTGAAACTTCAGCCAATGTTATTTAAGGTACCCTTAGTGGTGCTGTTTTGATTGTAAACATAAATGGTGCCTTCTGTTTAATTTCAAGAGTTAAATAAAAATATTATTTACAAAATTCTTAATAATTTATCATAATTTTCAGGGGGAGCGAAAACTTTTTGTCAGTCTAATGTGGTCTGAAGGACTTTGATTTAATTTCTAGGCGCTAAGACCCTGTATATTTTGATGCACTTACTTTTAATTGTGTAATAACAAAATTATGCAAATAATTCATACAAATAAAGTTACATAAATTTAGGAATTTAAAATAGTAAATTTATTTAAATGATTTATGAAAAGGGTTTCTTTTCCGTCGTGCGGTGGCTGAAACGCTGACTTAGTAATTGGAAGCAAAGAACATTATCAATTAAAACTCAAAAATTTAACACACATCATTGTCTTTTAATTCTAATATAATTTTATATATTTTACTGCATATAGTTAAAAATAAGATTATGTATTATAAAATAATCATAAAATCCTCAGTAAAACCGAACTCAAGTTTTGACATTCAGAATAGATCTTTTGCTGCGAGTTAAATGCTAATCTGCCATTTAAAACGTCTTATGCAAAACTGACACTCTAAAAATAATTTTACGCAAGTGCCCGCAGTTCGATTAAAAAAATATATATCTATATAGTATATATATATTTTTTAAAAAATATATATCTATCTAAATATATTAAAAAATATATATCTATATAGTATATATATATTTTTTTAATTTGTAATCCAGTCGGCTTCCCTAACCATTGTACCGTCTGGGCGACGAAAATAATATATTAGCCTTGTGCTACTACAAGGGCCAGAAGTGGTCACTATTTCATTATGGAAGCATCTAATAGGTGATCTGCGGTACCTCCTTTTGAAGGGACGGACAGTTACAACAATGCCTTCTCCGGAATTCGAACCCCAGCCCATCTTTACGGCAGTCAGTGTCACTAACCACTATACCGGTTGGGCGGATCTTTATTATATACAGGGTGTTTCATAGATCATGGTAGAAACTTGGAGGGGTGGTGAAGCGTACTAAAACATGCATTTTTTATAGGAATGTAGGGTCTAAACTGACAGGTTAAGGGAAGAACGGAAAAAAAAAAAAAAAAAAACACCGACACGAAAGGAAAATTTGTTTATGTACAATATCAACGCAAAGTGCTTATTTGTAGCAATACAGTATTCACAATAAATGTTCAAAATTGCGACCACCAGCAGTAATACATGCTTGGTAACGTCGCAGAAGGGATTGACGACCATTTTGAAAAACGACAGGCATTTCGCGCACGCTTTCAGCCGCAATGGATAGTCGTGCAACGAGGTCCTCCAGTGAGTCAACGGGAGTCTCGTAAATGATGCTCTTCAAATGGCCCCATAAAAAATTCCACGCTGGATAAATCTGGCGAACGGGTGGCCATTGAACGGGTTCGCCCTGCGGCCAATCCATCGGCCCGGAAATGTCCCATCCAAGTAATTGCGGACCCGCACGTAGTTATGGGCTGGTGCACCATTATGCTGGAACCACATGCGATCACGAACGACAGCCGGAACATCCTGCAGCGATTCCGGTAGCACCTTTTGCAGAAAAATATGATAATATAAACCATTTGTACGTGCAGGTAAGAGGTATGGGCCTATGAGGTAGTCGTTAACAACATCCGCCCACACTTTCATGGAGAAGCGGGTTTGAGATGCATATGGACGTGTGCCGTGTGGATTATGAGTTGCCCACACGTGCATGTTGTGGCTGTTAAAGATGCCATCTTGTGAGAAAGTTGCCTCGTCCGTGAATAGCACATCCGATGGGAAATCCGCCTGTGCTGCACACTTCTGCAAGAACCAATGTCAGAAATGAACTCGAAGAGGGTAATCTGTCTCTTGCAAGGCTTGGCAAATGGTATGGGTGCAAACCATTTTCATGAAATACTCTCCAAACGGTGGAATGACTCAGCTGCAGACGATGTACAATAACTCTTGTACTTGTGTGAGGTGATTCAATGAGAGGTTGTCGTGCACTTCTTCTTCCACTCCTAGTATCATTGGTGGCTTCAAATGATCCGTTTTCGCACAGAGACCGATGCAACCTCTCGACCATTGTGTGCTTCGGCATACCCCTATTCGGAAACCGTTCCTGGTACAACCGTAGCGCTGCGCTGCCGTTCCCGTTAGCAGCACCATACATGAGATGCATGTCAGCTTTTCCCCTGCGCGTAAACTCACCCATCACGTTCGACATCAGAGTTGCGAATGATCCTCTGATGCATCGGATCGTGGTTTGTCGGGCTCACTACCGTCTTCTACCGCTGCATTGCCAGCCAATCACAGGTGCAGTTCCTATTACTGTTAGTGTTCCCGTTTTTCAACATTTATTGTGAATACTGTATTCCTGCAAAGAAGCACTTTGCGTTGATTTTGTACATAAACACATTTTCTTCTCGTGTCGTTCTTTTTGCGTTCCTGCCTTAACCCGTCACTTTAGACTCTACATTCCTATGCAAAAAAATGCATGTTTTAGTACGCTCCACCACCCCTCCAAGTTTGTTCCATGATCTATGAAACACCCTGTATAAACTCAGTAATTCCCTAGAAATACCCTGTAAAACTCAGTAATGATTTATATAACATGAAACAAAACAATATTTGAAAGTAAAAAGGGTAGGGAATGTAATGCATTATCACCTTATTTCCGAATACCACCGAATCATCATTCTCAGCATTAGGTTCTCCTCTGTAGACAGATGACCAATAACATTCCAACGATTCGTGAATCCTATTGCTTGGCATCTGGATGTCAGATTTATTGTACCTAAGTTTGCCGTTGTTATCGATGTACGTCAATTGTGGTTTACTGTGCTTGCAAAATACCGATCTTTGGCGTCCAATGTAGCCCCATATGGAAGGATCAAAAGGATGTATTCGTGGTAGCAAGCATTTCATATCTGAGCTTTGTGGTTCTTCAGAATCCATATCGTAGTGGAAATAAGGATGTTTCTGCACAAACGATGGCGGGAGTTTGTTCAGGAATTTGAGTGGACCATATTCTAGTGTAGGAGAAGATACAGGAATTACTGCAGGAGATAATATTGGAAATGATAGAGATGGCAGAAAAGACAGAGTAGAAGACGGTACAAGATTATCAAAGAATTTAGTTTTACTTTCACCTTTATTCAATAAAATGAAGACTGCATATAATGTAACCCAAATCACGAGAAGTAACAGGATTCCTTGTATGAATCGCAGCGGTAAATGGAGACGAATCATACCGTAGTGTTTCTTCAGATATACCTGAAAAGACATTGAAATGTAAAATGAATGTTCTCTGTCTCGTTTCCAAACTATTTAACACCTTTGATGGTTAATTTACAAGTGAACATAAAGACTATGAGCATGTTGTGCTTCCAAAATCTTGAAAACAGACTTTGCTGAAGTAACTTTTAAATATGATACATTTTATTAAAAAAGTATTATTTTAAAATATGCGTATTTTGTTAAAAATGTAAGAGACATTAAGTGAAGCACTGGCGCCCTCTATAAAGAACGAGGACACCAACGCCAGCAAAACGCAAGTGGGGGGGGGGTAAATAGTAAAACGGACTGCGCGGAAACAATTACGATTATGGTACTGTTATTCAAAATGGATCATGCTCTGAATGGTTTAAAAAGTAAGCAAAAAATTTTTAGAACAGTTTTGTAAGTTACATGAACGATACAGCTGTACTAAATTACTCTTAATAAAAACGTTTAAAAACAATAGTTTATTTGATGTTTTTCGCCGAATAATAAAAGAAAAGAACCCACAATCATCGGTCACGACACATTAAAAATTTCTACAGAGATGTACTAAAAGGGTTGGACTTGAAATATAAAGTTTAATAAATAGATACGTCATAAAACTTACTTTTTTACTTATCTAGGGACCATGACATCATATCGCATTTGGCAAAATGGTTTGTTTCCGAACGTTTTCACTACATGGCATCTCTGGTGCATCAAGAAGACCTTTCCCTCCCTCGTGCCTTAGTTAACCAACTATATTAGTTGGCTGATTGAGGTTGATCATATGGAGAGGAAACACTGAAGGACTATCTGCCAAAAGAAAGGGACGTGACGCTTTTTAGGTAGTCTCTTACGTTAGGATAGGTAAGATTAGGTTATTTGGACATGGTAAGGCACATCAGAGTTAGCTGCTTAAAGAGACGATGCCTTCGTAAAGGACATTCTAAAGAAAACTGGCTTGAATTCACTGTACATATGGGGAGGGGATACCGAAAATTAAACATGCAGCCAATCCGTTCCTTGGTTTCGACCCGTTGAGTTAACTCTTTGGCGGTCAAAACACCCGAGACAACCTACCATTCAAACAACCACAATCGCCTGAAACAGCTGAAATTAAGATGTTGCTTTTTTCCCTCCCCCTAAAGTATGCAGTAATAGGTGCAGTTTCCCCTAATGCATTGTATCAGCTTCTTTCAGACCGATTGTCCTAAAAGGCTAACTAAGCTTCTTAGTTAGGAGGTAGAAAGGATGTGATTTGAAATCTTCCCCTCTTTGTGCCTTAATAGACGGGGAGAGGAGAAAACTGACGGAATGAATGATGGATGGGGAAGGGCGTTTGTGTATTTTATACATACACGATAACATAGGCTTCGGTTTTCTAAAGGTTAAATATTCAGCTCTTGGTGAAACCTGTGGTAAATTTCCGCTAGCTATGGCGTCCTTCTGAGCTAATCAAGGTCAAACAGATAACACAATTTTTCGCGATTACAATACTTCTTTTATTTCGTACAAGGAAGTAAAAATCCGTGAGTGTTTCCCTTCCAATAGTCAGACAGTCCTCGCTTGGTTTAACATTAACGACTAAATTATTAAAACGAAGAATGATCAGTTTCTTAAACTTTGATTGATGTTTCTTCAGTTAGTTGTATTTACGAAATCAGAGCTAATTTATAATATCTTGAATTACTCGATTAGGACTTAAGATAATTTAATTTATTGCAATGAAATTTATAAAAAGAATTTGAAAAATTATTATTTTATGCATTTTTCGGCTATGTGTTTGCAAACACCCCAGTATTTTTGGGAGATATTATGATATTTTTTTGCATCAGTAATCTGTCCTTAGAAGGTTTCAAAATGTTTCGCCAAATGTTTTACCTGTAAATATTGGTATATATTTCTTGTTAATTGACGTAAAAATAAAAAAATAACAAACACAAAAAATAAAAATAGACAACAAATACAAAATGTTTAAATCTGAAAACGTCAGATTACACTTTAACACCTCGTAATATTTACACTGAAACATAAATTAATAATATTCACTATGTAAATTTTAAAAAATCAGAAAAATATAAGGAAAATTTCAAAATAATAAAATATAAGATTATGAAGTAATCATGATCTAATCTTCATGATTTCGGTTTATCGCCTAAAATAATTTTAATCTATGCAGTTAAGATAAATTGACCATTTTAAGGATTCGTCTTTGAAGAATTCTGAGAGAATTCTGATATAGAGTATAAAATCTCACAAATTTATATGAGCTATTCAAAATGATAAAGCCAATGATAGAAAACATTTGCTATTATATTGTTTCATTGTAAATTAACGCAATGTGCAATAGACACATACGCACTTGTTTGTGTGGAATGTGTGATGTGGTTGTTTGTGTGGTTTGTGTGAGTACTATAGTATTTGCTAATATGCGCAGGTTTCTTTAAAGAGTATGAAGACTTTTGTGAGATACCTTTTCTGTTACGTTTTTATTACTGATTTCCCAAAATAAAATTTTTCCGGAAAAAAGTTTAATATGTTCATAAAATAATTAATGTAGTCTTGCTAAGAGAAATTTATAGATATTATTAAAAATTTTTCATTGCAAAATAGTAATAAATATTAAAGAATAATAAAGACAAGACTATGTCACTGAAACTCGTAACTGTACGAACACTTTCGGTAGCCACTGTATATATAAAACATTTTCTAATTTACACTTACATGCATAAAATACATCTAGGAGATAAATATTTTCGTTAAAATGTATTAAATTTCGGGAGCATATTAAAAATATATAATTACCTAATGAATATAATACAGATAATAGATACAAATGTAGCAAAGACGAGATCGTTTACATTACGCTGAAAATCTTAGTTAAAGCATGTTCTTTAGATTTCAGTGCTGCCATACTGCATTTGCAAAATTCAACGAAGCTAAATCGCACATTGTTATAATTTAACTGCTGTAAAGATAAATAAGGTAAAAAAAAAAAAAAAAATCTGAAATGTTTCAGATTTTAAATTACGTCCAAAGGGGCGTTTTTTAACATTTTGTGTGTTACCTTTCTTTATTAAATATCATGTTCCTCGCACTTAAACCATAAGATCCAGTGCAACAGCAATATCGCAAAATAGTTTTAAAACGAGCATATCTTTAGAATTTCCGATACAGAGACTCACGCGCTGGAGATAAAAATGTTTTTTCAGCACAACGTTGCCATTGCTCGCTTTGAAATCCTTGAGTTTGTTAATCAAAAATTCGTCAAAGTTTTAAAAAATAGGAAATCGATCATAAAACAAATTTCAAATTTCAAATTTGGTCTTCCACGTGCTCATATTCGTTGGAGGATTACGTTATTCAAAATTCGATGACTCTATGTACCTTGTTTTATCACAATACGAGAAATATACATACATTTATGCAGATTTTTCATTATTTAATTTCTTCAAATATAATGCAGGACTCTAACATTTTGTGGCAACAGTTTGAAAAGTGAACCGACATTTATGAGTCCGACGCAAAATGCCAAAACGAAACTAATAGTCCTTCGGGATTCAAATCCCTTTGGACTAAATATATCTTTAAAACAAGATATCTAACGTAAAACTGACTATAGAATTTTGTCAAATGAGAAATATATTGAATACACACACTTGTCAAACGCATGTATTTTATTTTAATGAAAGAAATGCAAAAACACATATCAGATGATCATTAGTTTTCATTTCATGCAGGTAGATGTTTTTCTACTTTCACGCTGCTACTCTAGAGAACATAACTGTAAGTGTTGGTGCTCTGTTTGCTAACTATTTATTTATTTTACTATAAGCTACGTAAATGCAAATGATTATTATTAATACATTTGTGAGTGGCAACAATATTTAATTTATTAAATTTTCTAATTTATGCTCATGAAATGCGTCTAATTTAAGTTTATAGTTGTTATAAAAATAATATTCTTCTAAATTTATTAAAAATTACTACATATTAGAATACCGGATTTTCTCGACTTGCTAGGTCGAATACATGTTGTAAATAAAAGATATCTTTATTTGAGTGATGTGTAATATTTCATTATTCAAGAAATTCTTCATTAAAGCTTTTGTGGAGCTTAGGGTAAAAGGTAGATAGTTCAGTGGCAGAAAATTAAGTTAATTTTCAGAATGCATCTTTCACTTGGCGTCCACTTATATACTTTGTAAAGTTACCCAAAATTTATCATCCGAGGTTTAAATCATGTTTTTATCAGTGAAATAGTATGTCAAGAAAGAAGACTCAAAATTTCTGGCAGAAGACATTGGCGAAGATATGGGAGGTTTTCAAGATAGTGACAATAGTGCCACTATCTTTAAAAGCTCCGATTTTTAGAATATTGTTCTAAATAGCAATGAATGTAAAAGTGACCCAGATTTTGTTAAAAGAATTTTGGAAAATATTGTTGACGTCAGAATCAAGAAACAAAATCAAAAATTTGAGTTCGAGAAAATTGCGAGAATGAAGAAAGAGAGATAATGAGTTAGAGAAAATTAGACAAAAAAATGAAGTCGAATTGGCCAGAATACAAACTCAAGCACAAAACTTGTAGAGACATTTAGGTATTTTGGAAGCAGGAAAGATGAAAAATATACAACTCCTTCCCCGGGAATCGAACCACGGACTTCTGGAATACGCGCCCAGCATGTAGACCAATGCGTGCGTCCGAATGACGCTCGCACGATACATGATTCGACAAGAAGTTCATCAGTTCCGAAGTTGGCGCGAAAATCGCCTTTTTGGGGATTGCAGTATGAAATTCCCTTACTTTTTCAGATTTTGACTAAAATATTAAAATTTCCTGACTTTTTCCGGTTTTCCAGGTATCGTGGCAACTCTGAGTAAAAGAGTGATAATTGTCACATATTTTACATATGGATAACTGTTTTGAATGCATTGTTCCAGTGCAAAGTTTCTTATAATGTGGAGGATAAAAACAGCACACATTCATTTGATTTTAAGGATCTAGGAATTGAGGGAAAAGTCCAAAGATTGCACATAAAATGCGTGTCGGAAGATTCTGAACTTCAAGTAGAATCCAAAATCATTTTCAGTATTTTATCAGCTAGGTTGTGAATAAAGCTTAAGTGACAGTCTGATCTTTGCCGCAGATAATTTAACTCCATCAACCTAACTATAACTGATGAAATGCATAAAACATCAGTTTTGATATCACGAGGAATGTGTTCCGTTTTATGTGTAATTTATGTAGAGCACGTGAATTAAAAAAATATTGCTCAAGAGTATTAATAGATCCAGACTAAAAATAAAAATCAATTTTTTAATTCTTTTATATTCAAATTCCATTTCGTGAAAGCATTTTAAAGCAAATTCCAAATAAAAATTAATTCCAGAAACAAAGTTGTGTAAAGATACGTATAAACTGCGCCGCCCAACCGGTGTAGTGGTTAGTTTGTCTGACTACCGTCGTGAAGGGCCCAGTTTCCAATCCCAGAGAAAGCATGGATGTATGTAAATGTATAGTGTCCGTGCCGCCTGAGGGCACTCTTAAATATACGGCGAGCAGAAAATTCTCTCGAGAGCTTGTGGTATGGGAAGAAGAGCGGGAGGCGTAATGGCAAACCGCACATTGAGTTGAACAGTGTTAAACGAATGTCGCATACTGCGCATGCCCAAAAACAAATTTGGCGTAATTATTATGTTGGCGCGATTTGAAAAGAGGATAAATACGGTATGTGGTAGATGTACCGCCATCTGATTGTAAACAAATCCGGCGTTTAAGTCTTCGTAGAGTATATGTGCAATGTAAAGTAATTACTGTGTAAAATTAGATTTTTTTCCTGTACTGCTTCAACAACTGGAAAGTTGAACGATACGATCAAGTTTGAATTCGATTGAAGAGTGCACAAAATGGGTAAAGGAAGTCAGCGTAAATGCAGATGCTCCAGTGGATAGCGCGAGCTTCAAACCAAATGCTATTGCGAGATTGCTTTCAGGTATGTATATATTTTCCCATTTCAGTAAATTTGATATGTTATATGTGCAATATGTGATATATTGTATTTTAACACATATACAGTTCATTAACATTTTTTAACATTTCCTAAATTTCTATATAATGTAGCATTAAGAAAGATGTTTTAAGAAATTTGTTTCCTTACTGTTTTAATTTTTTCGAAAAGAAACATCATTTTCGAGAAACTTCAAGAAGAAAGTTATTAGCGTAATTTTATTACAGCTAAAACTGATGCAAGGTACTTGAGTCTTTTATCTCAAAATGTGCTGAAATGTTTTGGTTGAAGTTAATATAAAATAATGTAATGAATTGTGGTATAACTGTAAAGAATTGGTAAAAATAAAATATAATTAGCTCAAATTTACTTAACTCCTTATACTATCAAATATCTATTGAATAGAAAAACCTGTTGAAATATTAAATGTAACAAGTTCTATTTTTAAAAGGCAGATGATTGTACAGCATGTAGGAATTGATGATGATTTTTAATAATCCTAAAGTAATAGTAAAGTCAACAATAAAGTATATTTTGATGTATGTAATTTTCATCAATGATTACATAAAATTGCACTTTAATATAAAGTATGCTTGGATTGTTTTCATGTATACTATATATTATTGCAAATTAGTACTTCATAAAATTGTATATTTCTGCTGTGGAAAAGTATGTATGCAATCATGCAAGTTGTAGGAAAACATGTACATGTACTGCACATGTACCAGGACGACAAGATAACAATTATGACTGTCAATCATCATTTGCTGACTGTATCTGTCAAGCTGACTACACAGACTATAGTAGCCAAAGATAAGTTGTAGAAAGTGTGTTTCAGAGTTGAATATATGAATTAAAGTTAGTAGGATAATTATTCTTAACTAAATAATAAAATTTAAATAAAACCCCTTATTTCATTTTTTATAAATTCTCTTATTATTATGATGTGATTTCACAACCATTGACCCTCTCCTATTGTTAAATAATTCATTCAGCACTGAACAACTTATTATTTTATTGGTATAAAAAATAATATATTTTGTGTGTATGACCAAGTTATGATCTAAGATTTTTCAATACTTGAATCATCCTTTTAAAGATTTTTATAAAATGATTTTTTTAATTTCAGGCATTGGCACAGTGAATGGCAGCTGAAAAATTTTGACCCTTGTTTCTGGAAGTGAAATGTTAGATGTAAGTAATGATGTCTGAGACCCTTATCACACGGCATTTGTTTCACATGAACAACTTGTTTCGGACAATTTTTCTGCCTGGTTTACTATTGAAAGAAAGACATGCAACGTTTTCCTTCCTTTCTAAAAAAATTGCAAATTGTTCGTTTTCAATCAATCAACTATCAGCTTGTTTGTAATGGGGAACCAGTTTCCCATGTTAACCCCAAAGTGATCTATGATAATTGGCTGTTGTGACAAAGCAGAAAAATTGTGCCAAACAGTTATTCTTCCGAAACAAACTGACGTGTGATAGCATCCTTACTGTTAATAATACTGTGGAGCACTTAATTGTATGCTTTGCTAATGAATATGTACTAGGCAATTGTGGCTATTATGAAAGAGGTGAAATTTCAAATACAATTGTTTCAGTTACAATTATTACAGATATTATTTAATTTTGTAATAATGCTAATTAAAAATATGAATTAAGAAAATGCAAAAATTAGTGTATAAGCATACTAAATAGTTCAGAGTAAGACTTGTACTTAATTTATAGTACGCACTCATTCACACATATGATGACTCGTACACTGATATGAATTTGATATGCTTTTATACTGTTTACATGTCTTCTATATTCAGATTTGAATCATCATCTGCCAACAAATTCAGTTAATCAGGCATTGTTGCCCTTATTAGTTTCTTGCAGATGTGTGAACTTTGGAAACATTTTTAGATTTAGTGTAGTTTTTGTTTGCTTTTCAGGTTTTCACATAATATCAACTAGAAACATTACCTCTTCATTTTAAAGGTCAAAGAGATAAAATAAAAAAAAAAAAAAATTAATTAGTTAATATCAAACCTAAAATGTTCTTTTATTACACAACTATTATTTAAGCCATCCAAATGGGAGCAATATTTTTATAATACTTTTATTTAATTTTCCAGTATATGTTATTGAAGCCATTCAAATCCCACTTGGGCATTTTCAAGCATATTAGTTGTTGAATATTATGTCTGACTCTAAACACACAGGCAAAGTATGTATAATTATTATGTAATTTAACCTATCTTTCCTTCAAATATCTTAAATATTTCAATCTTCTTTAAAATTACACGAGACAGGCATACATTTGAGCTTTCATTAACAGACTTAGTGTAGTCGCCATGACGGATAAGAAAACAGATGAATAATAGACCACCCATAATCACCAACATATAATGCAAGGATTTGAGAATAAAGATTGCTTATTAGCATCTGAATATTAGATATAAAAATTATAGAACTGAAAGATTTGTCACGTATCATCTTTGCTTATTATTATATATATTGAAAATAAACAGTTTGCTTCTGCAACAGAATAAATATCGAGTGTCTTGAAATGTTTTGTATACCTGGAGCTTTACAGTTCAGTACATTATACAAGGAGCAGTATATATAATGATTATCAGGTCTGTACAGAAATTTTTAATGGAAAATTCTTGTGTATAGATTTAGTTGATATTTCTTATCTTGTGTACAGATTTAGTTGATATTTTGCAAGACATGGCAGTATTTCAGACTTTTATTGTAATTACTGTGACAAAACAATCATTAGAAAATTATACACGTATGAAAATTATTAATATTACATTATGTAGCTTATATTAATAATTTTCATACGTGTATATGTAATATTCTGGCAGGCGCAGGAATGACCAAAGCTTGACAATATAACTACATCATTGTATGGCCAGGCATTGTTATGGCTGGATAGAAGGTCGCAAAATGACGACAAAGAAGGATTTAGCTTTTTAGATCCCACATCTTTATTCAATTCTCTCAGCAGATCATTTTGCCTTTAGATGAAATTCTCAAAATTATATATTCAATATTGATTTAAACTAAGTAAGATTAAATTTAGACTTTACGTCATATCTGCTTTAACAAAGGAAAGAACAAGATGGGAGGAGCAGCTGCAAGGTCTTGTAGCAGCGGTAGAAGAAAGCAGTCTGACGAAAAATGGCACGTATTCAGTATGTGTACTGAATTATATAACATGCCAGAATGTTCTCGAAAGTACTGGTCTAGGATAAGATCCTGAAACTGCAGTAAGTTAATTATAGGTTGCATGCTCGCGCAGAGCAAAGCCACTGTATTTTCTATATTTTACATGTATATAATACATATTTTTTGTGTCTTGGCGAATACATTCTACCTCGCTGGCAGGTAACAGAAACTGACGATCAAAATATTGATGAATATTTAATAATTTTGATGAGATTATCTAGGAAAGTAAAATAGTTTAAAACGTATTAAATATGGTTTTCCAGAATGTTTCCTAGCATAGTTTTTAATCTCAGACTAAATGATACACATTATCTGGAAGTTCATATTCTTGTGTCATAAAGTATGCTTTATTGTAATTAGTCTTAGATTGTAAAGTTAAATTTATGAAAATATGATGAGTTAAAAATGTATTGCAGATATTAAACTAGATTTTTATATGCAATTTTGAAATTTTAGAGATCTTGCTTCATGTAATTATTTTTAATGTTTTTATTAAATTCTTAATTAATGCTATTATGCATGCATTAGAAAGTGAAATGAAATAATACTTAGGGATATCATTTGGCTGCATTCTGTTGTTTCTCAGTTAAACTATTCTGCATTCAAAAAATTACTCAAGGATTCTCACGAATACCAGCTCAAACAGTTCCAAAGTATTTCTGCAAAATATACATAATTACTTAAGAATTGTATCTTTTTGATAATATTATTTAGCCTTTACAAGTTACTGCCAAAATTATTTTGTAAATCAGAAATCTTCGAGGGGATTAGTGTGTCTCGCATAGTTACCCTGGTGCCACACTATAACACTGAAATTGATAGATGTATAATTGAATATTTAATCAAAAATGTCTAATTCCTCTTTTATGATATTTCAATAATTGATACTACTGAAACAAGAAATATTGGTACATTAACATTTTCTTAATATTCATTGTGTATTTGTTATGATGCATGTATTAATGTCATTACAAGTTAGCATTTGATAATGTTTGTTTCAACAATTTAGGGTTTGATGAAGTGCCACAGAGATTATCGCTTAAAGAATGCGTGCAGGCCAACCACCAACACAAGATATTAAAAGAGCAATGAAAATGAAGATTCAACTATAAAGAAAAATCTGACTAATATTATTACTCATAACACTTAATTGTTTCGTATTATTGTAAATTTATGCGAGTTTTCCTGTATTCTGTTTATTTTGCAACTTATGTTATTGTAAATTCATGTATGTTTTCATTCTTGCTCTGTCATGCATTTCATACTAATTGTTTGTTGTGCATATTAATTATATGTGTATATTACTTCATTGAATTACTGTATTTGAATTTTAATAAACCTTTTTACCATTCAGTAGTACTTTTCCATAAAACCCTGAACATTCTAAACATCCCATATCACTAATCCTTAATTCTAAATAATACTTGAGTTTACTTAATTCATGTATTAATAGCGAATTTGAAAAATAATACAAGAGTGACATATTTTGAGGTAAAATAAATACTGCTCAATTGGACATTTTAAAATGTTTTCCTTTTAATAGAGGAACATTTTTTAAGGATTTAATTATTAGTATTTGAATATTGTTTTAATATATGATTAATTAGTATATGAATATACTGTGTGTAATGAATAAGTAAGGCAGTGAATAAATTTTGAACAATAATTTCATATGAAGAAATATGATCTGCCTGGGTTAAAAAATTAATCTTTAAATCCTATTTATGAGATTATATGGCTGGAATCTGTAGCCCAAAAGCAGTTAAAGCAACCCACCTCCAAAAAAGAAGACATTTTAAATAGTTTCTTCCAAAACTTGAAATATTTAACATTACACGACCCTAAATTTCTAGTGAATTTAAAATACTCATTTCATTCAGTTCAGCTACTAGCCATTATATGAAATTTTCCTATATTATTAAAATGTTCCTCATGATTTTGCAAGGTGAAGACCACAAATGTTCTGCCCTCATAACTAATGATGATATAATCAGCATGAAGTAGATTTCAGCGTAAGGAATATGGAACTATATATGTTGCTCTTTGTTTATTAATTAGCTCACTTTTAAAAAATTCATATAGTAAGTAGTATTCATAATTTTTCTCATTTTCTTAATATTTCATTGAAGTATTTAAATGTTAATTTAATTAGCAATACCTAATAATGTCAAATGCATATATTATTATACAGAATGGGATTCTGACCATAACATTCAGGCAAAGTGATATACATGTTAATTTTTCAACAAGTTTCTGCGTTATGCTTTTTACTCTCTACACAATGCTTAATTTTTAATTATTATTTTTTATTATTTGTAGGACCTTAGGTCCTACAAATAATAAAAAATAATAGTAATACCAGAAAGTGTGACTTTCTTATATTATGCAACAGGAGACCTATGTTCACATCTTATATTTTGAATTTACAGTTTTCTTTTGTAGATGACAGACACCATATATTCAAATATATTCAAAAGAAATTAACATGCTGCTGGATATATGCATGTGTTTTTCATATTTACAGCTGTTGCACGTGATGTTATGTAATCGGGTAAAAAATGAAAGAATTAAGTTTATTGACACCAAAACAAATGCATACTTCGATATAAAGGCTGCATAAAAATGAAAATGGCTAAATTAAAATAGTGAATTGAGGTTGTAGAGTTCTCATTTATTTTTATTAACCAGCTATTTTATGATAATTAGCTTTTCTTTCTTCCTTTCCATTTTCCTGCCAGGATGCTAATTTTGAGTGTATTCAAATGAGGTGAATTCATTTCGTTACTTTTGATTTACGCCATAAATGCTAGCTGATTCTGTATGAACAAGCTGTGCACTCTGTTAATTTGTCCGAGTCTATAAAAGGTTTTTTTTTTTACACCTATTCCAAACCTCTGTTGTAATTTCCAAAACATAACGAGAAGTCGTTAAAGTTTTCCAGAGTTCTCACACAGTATATATTACCAAAGTGGGTGAAACTCGTATAAGGTATAAGAAAGACCAAAAGGAGATTTATTAAATCAAGAAAAGTAATCGGTGGAAAAGGCATTTAATCTTAATAATGAAAAATCGAATTTTACACCAAATATTCAGACTTTTGTAACTGTTTTATATTTAATTAGCGAGAGTTTAAAATAAAAATTACCTTTATATTCATAACATAGGTTACATTCTGTTAATTTCCCATAAATAAACATAAAGAATACATTGACAAAATCATTGTACTAAGCTATTTTCATTGTACTTCAAATTTAGGTTGTTTTCATGAAATTCTTTTATTAAACATTAACTTATACTTGATAATCAATCTTCAAGTTCGAAAATAAGTTAACTGTAATTGCATTTGTTTTATGATCAAATATTTTAATTTGGCATTTGAGCATTTCTAATGGCATTTCTTTTTCTGTTTGACATCTCTGCTCTGTTAAGGTTATAACCAGTTAAATTGTTACTGTGTCTCTGAAAAATCAACAGCATTCTTAAACACCATTTTAAAAATATTTCTGTGTGTAGTATTTTATCAGTAGAATTTTTCCTAAATAAATACAGAAGTTGTTATGAAAACATTTGAGAGTACATGTCTTGAAAGAGAAACAGTATTCGTAGTGTTTAGTCAATTATGATATATTAACAGCTATCATAATTGCATGTATGTTGTATGCATTATACATATATATATGCATAAAGACCCAATTTTGGCAATAAGTAGAGCTGTTACAAAATAATCATGAAGTCTAATGGAACGTACTCGTCACACATACTGTGGAGGAATCAAATTTATGTACGTATTTGCCACTCTTAAAGAATTTTGGGGGGGAATTACAAATGTACCAATTTCTTATTAATATATATTCATTTGTTAATATTAAAGGAAAAATTTATTTCTTAACTTAACTAAGCCAGCTAAGTCATAGACCGAAATATGTGTTTCTGCAGATATTCAGAACTTCCGGAACTACGAATACATTCACAGTTACAAAATATGTAAAATATATTTCTTTTAAATGCTTGGAATATTCGGAAAAATATCTAAATTCAAAGAAATGGTAAAATACGTTTCACTTGCAGATTCTTTGTTATTTATTTGATTATATCACCATTGATAACAATGTTCATCCCCCAGAATAAAAAAATATATTGTTTATGTACTGAAGTCTTGGTTTGTTTCCCTTGACAAGTCAATTAATCTATCATCAATGACAATAGCTACCTTTTAAATACTTTTAATTTTGGCACTTAAAATGTTTGCATTTCAAAATAGTATTTCTATGCAGCTTTTAAATAATTTTTAATGCAACAGAAATCTAAATAACTTCAAATGCTGGCTAACATTCATTCCAATAATTCATCGCTTTAAATTTCTGTTCCTTGCAGATGATACAGAAAAAACCTTTTCTAATAATATATTTCTAATTCTACCAGGAATTATTGATAAATAACCCGATGAAAAAATTGATACAGGCATAGATGGAGAAGATGTAAATAATTATTACGAAATAATGTGAAGCAGTGTTTGCATTCAAAATGTAAGATGTTATACTTATGAAATTCTGCACTTCACTTTGGAACTGTACGAATTTTCGCTCAGAAAAAGACTGAAATTCAGGATATATTAGTTACACTTTTAAGGAATAAAAACAATTCATAATTTACCATACGTTACATTCGTACATACGCAAAGAAACACGGACATACGTAAAAAATATAGCAAGTGTTTGCAAATAACATTGAAGAAATTTTACAATTCCTTAATGCTGTTTATTTAATTCTTTTAAATAAGAAATAAAAGCGCGAATATACGTTAACAAACTAAGCGGGAAAATTCAGTTTACATTACTGAGAATTACAACATGTAAACAAATTACATCTAAATAACGAATTATTAAGCACAATATATGGTAACAATTATTAAATGCACTGTTAGACAAATTAAAATGAAACATATATTAGAAAAATAAGCAAGTGCAATCGGTATGAACGTTAAAATAACTAATAAACAAAGTTCCGCAACATTGCAGTTGTACACATCACTCGACAGCCATGGAGATCACGAATGAGCTTAGCGTAGGGTTGCTTTTAGTCGCCAATATTTCTTCCCGCGCCAAAGGTACACCATCAAGCATGCGCAGTAAGCGAAATTCGCTTAACACTGTTCAACTCAATGTGCGGTCTGCCATTACGCGAGCGGGAGACCCTCAGAGCAGACCCCCCCCGGGGATCTCTTCAAAACTGGGGTGGAACTTAACAAAGTTGTACTGTCACCAGTAAGGTGATCAAGGCTGTTGCCAACGACAGGCTTAAACTTGCGCTCCTTGCCACGAGGAATTTCGTAGGCTTGGTCAGACAAGTGAGCATTAGCAGCTTAAAAACAACAACATTAATAAACCTCTACTTTTTAAAACGTCAGATGGTTAATTTACGTTTAGATTTCAGCTAAAATCCTCTGAACTACACATATAAATCTTTTGTATACGATTTTATACAAATGTTGTAGTTATGCCTGAGGGAAAAATTAAGTTTTACAAGATATCTGAATTGACTGAGTAGAATTTGAGAAAATCTTAATTAATTGTGCATTAATCTAAAAAAAATAACCAATTAGGGTGTTTCTTAGCTGAAATATTCCAGAACACGAATTAAATTTCAAATCATTAAAATTTCGATTCGCCATTTTTTATTGTCTCAATTGAATTTATGATAATTATGTCTGAAATATAGTTCAAATACATAATTATGCATATTCACAATCTTATATTTTTACATTTCCCTAATACAAAAATAAAATGCAGTCATTAACAGGATTTGGAATAATACAGTTACAAATCTCAAAAATAAAACCTGCACTTTAATTTTATGTTAAAAAAGAGACGATTTGGAATCACAATAATAAAATATATTATTTTTTTAAATTTTAATTATCTTTAACGTAGATTATTTGAATTACAAATTACGTTTCTAACTTTAAAAAATCGGCTAAAAATAGGGATTGATAAATTCATCATGCTGTGTTTAGTGCACGGTACAATTTTGTCTAAGAGATGGTACTTTATTAGCTCAATGAGGCGTTAGACCCAAAGGGCTATTAGTCTCAATACGGTATTTTACGTTGTTTGACTTCCTGCGTTTCACTTACTTTCCTGCGTTTTAGCCACCAAATATTGCCACCATGTATTATATGTAAAGAAACTAAATAATGAAGAATCTGCAGGAATGCAAGAATGTTTCTTTCAGTGTGAAAAAACAACGGTATCTAGAACCATCCAATTCTGAATAACGTAACCCTCCAGCCGAACATGGGCACACGGGAGGTCGAATTCTAAATTTCGAATTTGTTGTATTATCTATTTCAACATTTGTAAAACTTTAACGGGTTTTTGTTTAACAAACTCAACGATTTCAAAGCGAGCAATCGCAACATTGTACAGAAAAGAATATTTTTATCTCCAGCGCGAGACTGTCTATCGAAAATTATAAAGATGCGTTATTTTTAAATACATTCATGTCCATAAATTAAGGATAATTTGGAGTCCCGCGGAAATCGAACTCTAAAATAAATATATCACCTGTAAAATCACTACACACATCTTCAAGAATCATATGCAAATTTCAGGATGTAACCAGATGACATCAATGGTACGTCACAATGACGAGAGTGTAAGAGAGTGATATATAAGGAATACAGGCAAAGAAGTAAAATTGTTCTCAGGCGCTTTATAAGCATTTCAGTGCAATAACCGAATAGTTATGACACAAAGGACGCATCTGGATGATTTTTTACGTGGTAGAATTATCGGCCGTCTGGAATGTAGGCGTACCCAACTGGAAGTATCAGACGAACTTCGAATTGCCCAGAGTGTCATCTCCAGGCTTTGGCAAAGATTCCAAGATGATGGTAATGTGAGTAGACGTTACAGCACAGGTCGCCCCAGAGTTACAACGCCGAATGAGGACCGGTATTTGGCAGTTACTGCCAAAAGAAACAGGCGGAGCACAGCCTCAGACCTGTCTCATCAGCTCTCTTCAGCCACTGGTACGACAATTTCAAGAAAGACCGTGTACAGACGCTTAGGGCAGATTGGTTTATATGCTCGTAGACCTGTGAAATGCGTTCCACTTACTGCAACTCACTGTCACCTGCGGTTAGCCTGGAGTAGAGAGCATGCATTATGGACACCGCAACAGTGGGCTTGTGTGATGTTTTCCGACGAGTCCAGGTTTAGCTTGCAGTCTGATTCTCGCCGGACTTTTATATGGAGAGCTCCAGGTACCCGTTACCACCTAGAAAACATCATTGAACGACACCGTTACGGTGGTGCAGGAGTGCTGGTTTGGGGTGGAATTATTTTGGGTTCCAGAACTGACCTGCATGTTTAAATTGGAACCATGGCAAGCCAAATGTATCGGGACGTCATTCTGGAACAACATGTAGGTTTGTTTCCGGGCGCCATGGGCGCACAATTTGTGTTTATGGATGACAACGCCCGTCCTCACCGTGCAAACATCGTAAGCGAATGCCTTCAATCGGAGGATATCACCCGTATGGACTGGCCAGCATTCTCACCGGACTTGAATCCAGTAGAGCACGTGTGGGACATGCTTGGCCGACGAGTTGCAGCCCGTCAACCTCCTCCTACATGTCTAGCGGAACTTCGGAGAGCATTGCTTTTTGAGTGGTGTAATATCCCCCAAGATCAGATCGATAATTTGATACTAAATATGTCTAGGCGTTGTACGGACTATATTGCATCGTCTAGGAGACATACAATGTATTAACAATCATACCAACCATGTAATATTGGTTTTTTGTAAATAGGGTTTTTTGTAATTTGCTCCAGGGAGAAAAATCGATAATTTTTTTAATAATATCAAACGTATAGCATCTTTTTTTTTTTGCTCTTTACCTTTTGTTTAATAAGTAAGCTTTACAAATAAGTCAAATTTGTTTTGCTTCTAACTCTTCCTTTGCTTGATTTTGCATTATCCTTAATTTATGGACATGAGTGTATTTTGTTATATTGGTGTTGAATTGAATTTTATGTGATTTAAGTGCGAAGAGCATGATATTTAATAAATAAAGGTAACACACAAAACGTTAAAAAAATACCCTTTTGAACGTAATATAAAATCTGAAAGTTTTCAGATTTTGTTTCGATTTTTCCCTACTTGTTTTCTTTTTTTATTTAAAATAGCTCAATACATGGAACACAAAGTACAAAAACAAATCAGTATAAGGGATAATTGAGATAAGCAAAAACATTTCGTGGTTAGGAAGATATTTATTTAGCTTTCAAACGTGTTATTTTTTCACGTTTTAAATTTAACAGTTTCCTTACAAAGAAATATCAACATTCAATTTTACCACCATTTATCAATATATTCGGAAATGAAAATATAAATGTGCAGCGAAAATATGGCATATTTAGGTAAAAAAGATTTACATGTAATGCAAAAACACAAAACGTACAAAAACACATACATACTAAAATTTAAAATGCATTTTATCTATAATAGAAAAATAAAATAACAATAAAAATAAAAATATTAATAAAATATTAATAATAATAACAATAATATAATAATAATAATAATAATAATAAAATAAAAATATCATCATCTTAATAATAATAAAATAGCAATAATATAATAATAACAATAAAAATAATAAAACAACAATAAAAAATAAAATAACAATAAAAACAATAAAAATAATAAAATAATAATATCATAATAATAACGGTAAAAATAAGAAGAAGAAGATTTCAAAATAAATTATTAGTATCATCATAATACATAAAACTTCACAATGCATTTGGGGAAAAATCAACATATTCATTTACACTACAATTATGCTGTACAATTACAATACAATTATACAATTATTATGTACAATGCAATTTGTCTGTACAATTATGCTTCTGGAAAACCTTTTCTATGCAGCCACAAACAATGTACTCATATGATGTATATCAGGCATGGCCAAACTGCGGCTTGCGAATCGCATGCGGCTCGCCGACACTTTAACTGGGGCTTCCGAACCACTTAGTGTCCTTTGGCCTCTGAAAAGGTTATTTTTTTTTAAATATAGATGAACTTTGAAATAGAAATCATGCAGTGACACTTTTTTCATTAATCGCTAATTTAAGTTCTTAAGTTATAATAAATATGTACTAATTTGATGCAGAGGTTCTTAATCTTTTGATTAGCGCGAACCATCTAAACAAAAATTGAAAACTTTAGTACCACCGTTACATTTTATAATGATTATTTTTCAATTTCTAAAGAGAAATATTAAAAAATATTTATTTTGCCATTTGCACAACCTGCTGGATATGTGTATTAAATATGCACACATAAAAATATTAGATTAAAAATTTGTTACCATTTTAATTATCAAAATTTAAATTATAATACTTTAATTCTAAAATTTATTGTCAAACTTGGGTATGTTTAAGAGAGATCAATTTCTTTATTGTCTGGTCATATTTCACTTAGCTTTAACCTTAAATTAGGATCCACTTTGGATTTTGTTCTGTATTTTTTTTTTTTTTTTTTTTTTTTTTCAAATATAACATGGAAAAAAATCTTTATTCACACAAATAGCTTGTGCAAAAACAGAATAAAGATTTAATAGCTGTAATTCCTTTAAATTCTTTTTTTAATTTAATAGCCTTTAAATTCTTTTTTTCGGTTCAGCCTCAAGTTAATAAGCCTAATATTTTTTTAATCTTCAGTTAGAGTTCAATCACAGAAAACTTCTATCAGTTGTTGTTTTTGCTCAGGAGATTTTTGAATTTATTATTTAAAAGTACTTTGTTTCTGTACCACCTATTTCTCTCTAGCGTTACACCAATACTGGTAGTTCGGTCCGAGCTTCGAATCCCGCGAAGGGGTTGGCTGCATGGGCGTTTTTGTGATTTTCTCCGTGTGTAACGTGTTAATATGAGCCGACTTTCCTATGAAAGGTCCTCCACGAAGGCGTCCATCCCTTCCGTGTAGTGCCTTAGGGTGGAACACGTAAATAATAATATACCCAGCAATTTATATTAGAACATAATGAACATATTTTTTCTCTTAAAAGCTTTTTAGTCCAAAAGGGATTTGTCCCTGAAAGACTACTGTTTTCGTTTTGCGATTTTGCGTTGGTTCACTATAAATGTCCGTTTTACTTTTCAAACTGTTGCCAATAAATTTTAGAGTCCTGCATTATAGTTTAAGAAATTAAATAATGAAAAATCTGCATGAATATATGTATATTTCTCCCATTGTGATAAAACAATGGTACATAGAGCCATCAAATTTTGAATGACGTAATTACCTACGAATATGGATGGGCATGTGAAGACCAAATTTGAAATTTGTTTTACTATCAATTTCATATTTTGTAAAACTTTATCGAAATTTTGAGTAACAAACTGTACAATTTAAAGGCGAGCAATAGCAAGCAACTCTCTAACGGCGGGGGGAGGAAGAACTGTTTTATCTCCAGCGCGTGGAACTGTCTATCGGAAATTCTAAAGATATGCTCATTTTAAAATTATTTTGCGACGTTGCTATTGAACTGAACATTATAGTTTAAGTGCAAATAAAGGTATAAATAAGCATTAAAAAACTCCCTTTTGGACGTAATTTAAAAATCTGAGACTTTTTTCTGGGGGGGGGGGGAGAGGGATTTCAAATTCTCACACAAATGGCTCATGTGCTGCTGACTGCAAAATGCCATGTTCAAAACTTTAGACATACAGGCATTGATTAACACTTCTTTCTGGTCCAAGGTATCTTGCATTAATTTAAGAGCCGAGTTATTGTTGTCTGAGGTAACATTGAAATTTTTAATACAAGAAAGAGCTTCGCCTCCAAGGCAACTAAACAAACAAGAAAATTTTTCGACATCTGAAAGGGAAGGATTTTTTTCAATAGAATTTTCGAATTGATTCCAGAAATTTCAATGCTCAGATGGGTCCCTGTAATACGCATGAATTGTTGGTTTAGGTAACTTCGCGTTTGTATCTGGTTTTTTTTGGTTTGTTGTGGATTGTACACAGGAGTGTTAGGGGATGAAGTACTCAAAAAATTTAAACCACTAACCATTATACCGTCTGGGAAACAAATTAGATCTTTCACAAGCAATTTAAAACAATGTCCATGTAAACGTTTTCTTCAGAACCAAAGTGATGATAAAAACTAGCTCTAAACTTTTGGCATTAAAACACTTAATTGCATTTACATTTCAACTAATTAGCTGCATAAAAGTGCGCCTGAATTATACATGCACATTTTTGTATACAATTTTATAAAAACATTTAGTTATGGCTAAAAAAAGTTAACCTATGAGCATATCAAAACGGGATGGTTAAATTTTAAAAAAATCTAATTAATTGTAAATGTTGTATTTGTTTAAAATGCCTAATTATTGTGCCCCTGAACTGACAATGTTCAAAATTATATTTTAATTTAAAATCATGCAAATTTCGACATGTCACCTTTTATTGTCTCTGTTCAAATTGTTATTATGTATGCAATATAGTTTAAATATGTATAATTATGCATATTTACAGTCTTATACATATATTTTTGTATTTGTTTATTAATATTAAGAAAATAATGTGCATTAACAGATTTGGAGGTAATTAGGTTATGAGATCTGAAAAGTATAACTTTCCTACTTAGGTGCAAGATTTCTTTGACATCATGAATTAGAGTTTGAAGGAAATTTGAAAAGGTTACACCGGGGTTTTAAACTGATTAGAGTTCAAAATGAGAAAATATTATGCTTCCCACATTTAAATCCTAGATATCATCCTTAATGCTACGCTAAAAAGTCTGATGTGTACACCACATGACTTCCTTGTACGGAATAATCAATTATACGTATTTTTTCCTGCATTTCATTAAACTTATTTCTCGAACTTCGTTAGAGATATAGGGGAAGGTAGCCTAATTTGGACCGCTATGATATACAAAGACTGATAATATCTGCGAGATTTGAGATAGGCAATTTGTTATACGTAGATGTAGAAGAGATTAATTCAATTGTGTTTGTAAAGAAATGCCTCGCGGTTACATTGAGAGAAGTGTTATTCGTTTGGCTAAGAAGAAAATCTGTTATTTCTATATAAGTGTGAAAGCAGTTAATTCGTCTAAACGTAAGTAATTACATGTCTTATTATACCATCACAAAAATTGCTTATTTATCTACAATTTGCAATTATAATTTTGAGAGATTATGTTAGTTTGACGTTTCTGTACAATATCAAGCATTAAATATTCAAGTTTCCCAAGTTGGACCGAGAAGAGTTGCCGAAATTAAACAGGTCCAATTTCGGCAACGACATTTTTTTCATGGATAAATTATAATTAACCCTATAATGCTACCCTTCGAAAAGCTTACGGGAATAGCAACCATTCGTCTCTGAGACGAAGTATGTGCAAGCGTGCTTAAAACGTATTTAAAAAGCTAATTGCAGAACCCCTGTTTCACCTTTTAGTAGTGATGATGATGAGGATAGAAGTGATAACGAAAATAAACGATTTAGGGCAGTTCTTGAAAAAATATCACCGCGAGCAAAGAAAAATCAAAATCCAACTTCGTCTTCTCGCAGTGCACCAATAGCCCAGAAAGCAGTGGAAATAACAAGCAGCCCTTACAAGTCGCGGTTATACCAAAACTTTAAAAAAAAAAAAAAAAAAAAAAAAAAAAAAAAAAAAAAAAAAAAATCAGTTCACCAGAGTTTAACAAAATGCAGAAACATAAAAAAGAAACTGGTGATTCATGGTTTTGTATATTATGTGAAGAAACCAAGGAAGAAGAAATGATAACAATGCATGAAATGTCACGCTTGGATACATACTCGGTGTGCTGGAGCTAGTGCTGCAATTAAAAGGTTCTTTTGTTGTACACTGGTTATCATAAATTAAGGAAAAATCACAAAAATAGCGATAACTCCCTCAAAAATAAGCCAAACCGTGTAAAATTTGAATATGTTACCAAGTAAGAGAAGCTGAATAAAACTGCAATATGCAAATTAGTGGCGCTGCACTCGGAATACGTCATCTGCGAGGAGAATGTTTGAGAGCAAGCCCACATATTTCACTGTGATAGCGACATCAGAAATCTGATATAGCCAATTCGTAACAATGACCTCCAGGCATCATTTGCCTGCAGACAACGATGGAGAGCCATTGAGAGACTAGAGGCAGGATAAAGTCAAACAAAAGTGGCCAGATGGCCAGATGGCCAGTCAAACAAAAGTGAGTCCTTCTGTGGTTCATAGACTTTGGAGGCGATTTCAAACAACAGATTTGGCATCTAGGAGGTTCAGCCAAGGACGGCCAACAGCTACGACGAGCGCCGATGTCCGATATTTGACATTATGTGCACGCAGGAATAGAAGCGCTAATCCGACTCTTCTTAGATCCTCTCTTGCTGCAGCCACCGGAAGGTTGGTGTCAACGTCAACTGTGCGTAGAAGGCTTCAGGAAGGTGGTCTGTATGCGAGGCGACCAGCCATTTGCGTGCCGCTTACGTCACGCCATAAGAGGGACCGTTTGCAGTAGGCACGATATGTCTACTGGACGCCTGATCAGTGGAGGGCTGTTCTCTTTACGGATGAGTCTAGGTTTAGTCTAAAAAGCGATAGTAGGCGTTATTTGATATGTAGAGAACCTTGAACCCGTTCTCATCCGTCATACATCCGTTAAAGAGATGCATACGGAAGAGGCAGTGTCTGTGTTTGGGGTGGCATCTCTTTGGGTGGACGCACAGACCTCCATGTCTTTCCAACGGAAATCGTGAATGCTCCGGTTTCTAGAGATGACAACCTTGATGCTTATGTGCGCCCATGTGCCTGGGCAATAGATGATGCTTTCCTGTTACAGGACGATAACGCAAGACCACACAGGGCTCGCATCGTAAATGATTATCTTCAATAGGAAACAATTATGCGCATGGAGTGGCTAGCTCGATCCCCGGACTTGAATCCTATCGAGCACGTTTGGGATGCTTTAGAGGGACGTCTAACTGCTCTATATCCGCCCTCTCAGACCCTTGCAACTGCTTTGCAAGAGCAATGGCTCTCGCTTCTTATGGAACTGATAGACTGCATAATTGAAAGCATCACGCATCGCTGTATGCTTCTAGAGGCGACCATATTCCATATTAAAGGTACTTTTCCTATAGCAAACTGACAGCTTCAATTTGTTCATTTTATACATGTGCTAATTTCTATACTACCATAATTGTCTGGTAATTTATTTTTATGTTACTTGATACCTTACTATGTGTTGTATATTGTGAGTAAGTTTCATAAAATTCTACATGTAACATTTTCACTAATCGTGATTTTTGTGCTTTTTCCTTCATTTATGATAACCAGTGTAATTGCCGTTAAGAAAGCTCATGGTCCAATTTAGGAAACTAGCGGTCCAAATAAGGAAACCGGTTTCCTAAATTGAACCGATGACACGATTTTTTTGGATTCATTTTTCACCGTTATAAATAATTTTTAAAATTTAATAAATGGTTCTATTTTGAAGGTACAGTTAGTGAGTTTATTTTCTACTACTTAATTTTTATTGGCACTTCTTCCGTCCTCCTATAGAGTGAAAAATACAAAACTGATTCAAATTAGGCTACTCTTCCCTACTTCTCATGCAATTAATTCAGTTCTCACTTCGGGGAAAGGCAAAAATACATAAAAACTCAAAATACCTTTATTAAAATTCGAGCATAAAACATAAAACACAAAACATAGTTAAAACAATTTGTTTAAGAACAATTTGCAATTAAAATTAGAATTTCTACACAAAAACAAGCAATTAGGCCAGCAGGAAACAATGCATATTTTTCGGTGCACAAAACTTAAAGCTTGCTTTTGGTTACCACATGCAGAAAATGACTTCATTCACTATTCTACTAAGTTTCAAATATAAACAAATGTGGCTGCTATGGAGAGAAAAAAAAAAAAAAAGAGTTTAGCAACACTTAAACAACTTTTAAATTGCGAATAATTTTATAACTATCGCATGCATATAAATTAAAGGCATAAAAACATTAACCAGAAGATGAGAACTGCTGCACTTGAAATAGTAAAAGGACTTCATGAAAAAGTCAGGGAAAAAAGGCCGTAGTTGTGAAGTGATGGATGGCTGTTGCAGCAGGACAATGCACCCGCTCACACGGCCCTATCTGTCAAGCAGTTTCTGACCAGCAAAATCATTACCGTGATGGTCCATCCACCTTATTCACCTGATTTGGCTCCATTCGACTTTTTTTTTTTTATTTCCTAAAGTTAAATCTGGCTTAAAGGGAATCCATTTTACTTCAACTGAAAAGGTTCAGGCAAAAACGGAAAATCTTCTAAAGGCCTTCCAAAAACCTCGTTCTAGAACTGTTACCGCAGCAATGGCAGCACCGAATGCAGAAGGGGACTACTCAAGTGAAGAATGCTGAAGGGGACTACTTTGAAGGTTATAATGTCACGGAAACTCTTTTGTGTGTGTGTGTGTGTGTCACACCTCGTAAACCTTCCCTAAGCATTGTATATAATACGGAGATGTATTTCATTCTTTGCCGGTTTGTCATTTGGCATTCTATAGAAATTAATTTTTCATACAAAGCGTAGGCAACGTTTGAAAAGTTGAATAATTTCATACATTGCCGGCCAGTTTTTGGCGTTCTATCAAATGCCAGGGTATTGTATAGAATGCCGCAATTCATACTTTGCCGGTCACGTCAAGAATCCGGTTCTCGAATGATCAGCTGAAAAACATTGCTTTCTCATGTTCTGTATGTGTAGCTGCTACCACAAAAAAATTTGATGTGTACACCACATGACTTTCTTATACGGAATAATAAATTACAACTCTTTTTCCTGCATTTCATTTAAACTTATCTCCTCGAATTTCATTAGAGATATATTTTTCATTCAATTAGTTCAGTTCTCACTGCACGGCAAGGCAAAAATACATAAAAACTCAAAATACTTTAAATGAAAACTGAAGTATGTATAAAAACATAAAACAGCAAATATAAAAAAAAATTCAAAAAATTACACTTGAGCAAAAAGAAGCAATTCGGCCAACAGGCAAGAAGGCAGATTTTTCGGTGCACAAAACTAAAAGTTTCGTTCGCCCTCATTCGGCAAAAAGACACTAAAGGTGCAGAAAGACTTATTTTACTTTTCTGCTAAGCTTCAAATGTAAACAAATATGGCTGCTATGGTAAAAATAAATTAGGCTTAGCCACACTTACACAACTTTTAAATTGTTAATCATTCTACAACTATTGCATGCATATTAACTAAAGGCATAAAAACCTTAACCGGAAGGTAAGAACAGCATAATTCCCTCATTTTTAAAGCAAAAAATGCACAATTTACCAACACGTAAGATTAAAAAAAAATGAGCTCACTGAGCCAAGTAAGAGAGTGGGCATATATATTTATATACTTTTGGTGCGGCCGATTGGAACCGAAAAGAGAGGTGCACTTCTACATATGATAGCAATCCTATATACAAAATTTCAACGTTCTGAGGCTACTCGTTTTAGAGTTATGTGAGATACATGCATACATAGGTACAGAGACGCCATGGAAAAATCTCTTCTGAATCCATTTTAAATCAGTTTCATAATTCGTCTGAGGAAAAAGTGTCCTTTATTCTCTCCTTGCATACAGATGTTACGCAAAAAACATCGTTAAATTGCATTCGATAGCGGTCAAAATGGGTATTTTCGTTGAAATATGAAACCTGGAATAAAGGAAGTATTGTTATCAGTTCTTTTAAATCGTACAAAGAAGTAAAAACGCATCCTTTAAATGGTACACTGTCGACAATCTTATGGTTTTACAGCAGGAAACGTGAAAAATGAACCATATCCTCGCCGGTATTCAGAGATCTTTTCAGTTACTTATTCGATAAGAGAACCAGTTACAGACATTTCGCACAAACGGTCAAAAGCAGTCATTCCTCGTAACTTATTCCTTACGTGATATTTTAAACGTGTTTGAAAAGCACGGTTTTTCATATAAGGCTTTGTTAGAAATTTCAAACAAAACGATTTCAAGAATGTTTCTTTAAATGCCAATCAAAATTTGATTTCTGTCGAAAAGTTTTATTGCACCAATCACAGGCATAGGGCCGTTCCCCAGTATGAAATCTTAAATGTACGGCAAGAGATGACTTTTTATTAAACTTTTTCTCACATATTTCACATGTAAAAGGCTGCTCTCCAGTATGAGTTCTTAAATGCACATGAAGATGTACTTTTTGGCAAAAAGTCTTACTGCATATATCACAAACATAAGGACGCTCATTTTTATGAATCTTTAAATGTACGTCAAGATTTGATTTTGTCTTAAATGCTTTGTTGCAAATTTTACAAACAATAGGCTTCTCTTCAGAATGAATCCTCGAATGTGCGTTAAGATGAGATTTTTGAGTAAACGTTGTGTTACATATTTCACAAATAAAAGGCCGCTCTTGAGTATGAATTCTTAAATGGTTTTTAAGTTGTGCGTTACGATCAAATGTTTTATTACATATTTGACATATATGAGGCTGCTTTCCAGTATGCTTTCTTAAATGCACATCAAAATTTTTTTTGTAGTAAAACCTCTTATTGCATGTATCACAAACATAAGGAAACTCTTCGTCGTGAATCTTTAAATGTACATCAAGATGTGATTTCTGCTTAAATTTTCTGTTGCAAATTTCACAAACAAAAGGCTTCTCTCCAGAATGAATTCTTAAATGCGCATCAAGATGTGATTTTTGAATAAATGTTTTCTCACATATTTTACATGCATAAGGCCGTTCTCCCGCGTGAATCCTGTAATGTTGTTTAAGCAATATTTTACTTTTAAACGCTCTATTACACTCTGCACATGTATAACCTTCTCTCTGAGAATGAACCTCTAAATGATTTCGAGGTTGACTTTTCAAAGTGAACGTTTTTTGGCAAGGACCTATGTTATGAACCTGCAAATGTTCTTGAAGGTCGTCGTCATTTTCAGCAACACGATTGCAAAATGAACATTTCAAGATTTTACTTTCATTTTCAGTCGGGCTGCTACATCTACCTGTAACATAAAGAAAATTTCAAGAATTAATATTTCACGAAAATATCCATGACATTATTATGTGATACATTAATATCAATTTCTATACATTTCGTCTCAGAAAATATACTGTTTTTCCAACAAACAAACGGGAAATGAGCATAAAGTAAAACTGAAATATATTAAAAAATACCAAAAGAATTAAACACAGCCAGGACTATCCGGGAGGGAGGCCATCCATGATCTTAAAGATAATTTTAACATGAATAAGGATTAAAGCAGAACTAGTAGAAATACTAGCAGCATTAAATAAACTGAGGTGCTTCCTCACATATATATATTTTTTTAATTAAAATAATAAATAGCATGCAAAACATAATCA
Source organism: Stegodyphus dumicola (assembly GCF_044657685.1). NCBI lineage: Eukaryota > Metazoa > Arthropoda > Arachnida > Araneae > Eresidae > Stegodyphus > Stegodyphus dumicola. The sequence continues at coordinate 219,468,060 of NC_140773.1, read as the reverse complement.
AATTATGAAAAACAAAGAGTACACTGATCAGAAAAAGAAGAGGGGGACAGTTTTATATCTCCCGTTCTACTGATTGACTAAATTGCGTTTTTCATGCCTCGAAAGAGCAAATTACGATATATATCAGATTTATATATAGCATTGTTCTAATATAGGTATTTGGACACAAAATCGAACTTTTTCTGAAATGACACGCCAATTTGTTTTCCACATTTCTATTCTACGACTCAAATTATGCCTAAATATTAAATTTTGCGCGAAATTTACGGAGAAATTCAAAAATTTATCTTGGCGCATTTTTTTCAGTTTGCGCCAAGGATAATTCACTTGGCGAACTCCTTAATTTATAGCAACCTATTTTCCTTTCCTTTTTTACATTGTAAATGTTCAGGAAAAAAGTCGTCGTTCATTATCTCAAATAGTTTTAACAAAGTGCGTAAACCACATTTCGCATTCATCGTCGCTTCTAAAAAATATGTCAAATTTCAAAACGCGCCTTTATGTAAATTCACGTGTATCCTAGAGCATTTTGAACGAAAAATTTCTAATTTTTTGAAAGTATGATTAGAAATACATGTATTTAAAGATGATGTAAAGAATTTTATAGCTTATAAATCAAGACTTGTTTCGAAAAATTTAAAAAAATACAAATTTTGGAAATAAATTATAAAAAATGGGTGAATTATATTCGGATCAAGCCTAAATTTGAGAGCTTTGAGATTTTTGAGAGCTTATTTTTTGAAAACTGCTCGTGCGATGTTTATAAAACTTAACAGATTGTCATAATTTGAGTCGTAGACTCGTAATATGGAAAAGAATTGGCATGTCATTTCAGAAAAAGTCAGATTTTCTGTCAAAATACCTGTATTAAAACAATGCTATATATAAATCCAATTAATACATATCCTAAGTCTCTCTTACCAGACGTGAAAAAGACATGCAAATTGAATTTCGTCAATCGTTCCAGTAGAACGGGAGATCTAGAACTGCCCTATTTCTTTGTTTATTTCGCAGTGTACATTTTTCGTGATCCTACGAAACATGAGTTCAAAAGCAAAATATGGAACAGATTATATATTGAGTGCTTTAAAATATTCATAATAAGATACGAACATTTATATAATGCAGATGCAGATTGTAGTTTAGATGCCCTCTCTAATACGTTTCTCGTGTCTGACGAAGATGAAGAATTATAGATATATTTTCCTTTTTATACTATATATAAGTGTATAAGGTATTTCTCCCACTTTCCTAGCGTGCCTTCGTGGTGTAGTGGTTCTGCACGCTGGGCCGGTATTCCAGAGGTCCGTGGTTCGATTTCCGGCGAAGGCGTTGCTAATTTTTCATCTCTCTGGCTTTTCCAATTAATCCTAATATCTGTACAAGTGTTTAAATGTGTACTTATTTATACTTTTGGCAATGTTTGTCTTTGAAAATGGATACAAGTACAAATTTAATTTTTGATTTCAGATGGTTGCTTGGATTTTATGGCGCAAAACACATATGAGTTATTATGTGCCATTCAGAGCTTAAGAACAGTGTAAAATACAGCAATGGTGTTTTTGATAGCCAAGATGGTTTCAAAAGGACGTGTAGATAAAAATATTAAATAAGCAACCGTTTGAAAATTAGTGTTTATACATACAGCAATGGTGTTTTTGATAGCCAAGATGGTTTCAAAAGGACGTGTAGATAAAAATATTAAATAAGCAACCGTTTGAAAATTAGTGTTTAAGATACATACAGCATAAATTAAAAATACGGCGTCCGCCGTACAGAGACGATTTTCATTGTATTCACAGAAATATTTTACTTAAACGTTTTATTAAAAACGGGCTTTGTCCCTAAGGGACTATTATTTTCGATTTGCGATTTTGTGTTGAATCTTTTTGAATGTCTCTTTGACTTTGCAAACTGTTGCCACCGAATATTATCGCCTTGTATTATGTTAAAAGAAATTAAATAATGAAGAATCTGCATAAACGTATACATGTTTCACGCATTGGAATAAAACAACGGTACCTAGAGAAATCCAATTTTAAATGACGTAATCCTACTGCGAATATGGGCAGCTGGAAGGCCAAATTTGGAATTCGTTTTATTATCGAGTTCCTATTTTGTAAAATATTACCGAATTTTTTATTAACAACCTCAAGGATTTCAAAGCGAACAATGGCAACATGGTACAGAAAGAAAATAATAATAAATATCCAGCGCGCGAGACTATGTATCGAAAATTCTAAAAATATTCTCAATTTAAAATTATTTTGCGACATTGCTCTTGAACTGAATTTTATGGTTTAAGTGCAAAGAACATGATATTTAATAAATAAAGTACTGGAAACTTTTTTTTGTTTTGTTTTGTTTGATAACCCCTATTTTTCAATATCCTTCAACACTGTAATTTCCGGGACAATAAAGCTTTTACTAGTAGCGGAAGAGTTTATTTTATCCCATTCCTCTTCAACAGCATTCCGAAGTCCACAGAGGGTTGTAGGTCGACGCCTGGACAATCCGCTTTTTAAAAGTCCAAAAGCGCAAAAATCCGTGGATGACACGTCGGGAGATTTGGTAGGATATGAGTGAAGAATATGGCCATGATACATGTTTCTTGTTCGATTTTTTCCAGGAATTTTACAGCTGTTTTTGACATGCGGCTGCTTGTCTTGATGCAGTTCTACTGATTGATTACGCTGTGGGTAAAGAGAGGTATTTCATGTTTGAAAATTGGGTATAAAATATTCCCGATAATATGTGCAGTAAAAGGTATCAACAATCATAAATCACTTTGGGAAACTTTCTTTAGATTCTTTGAACCATGTTCTAAGATTTTTTTTCTTCTGTTTGATGATAATAAACAGATCTCTTTCTAATGCGCTTATTTGAATATACCCAAGATTCATCTTTTGTGACAACACTTTTCTATTTTTGTCGGAATAATTGTCTCTTATAAAGAATTCTGCAGAGCATTCTGCTTTAGTGGATATGTCGTGCAGAAAGGTGCACATTATGTTTTGTCGCTTTTTTAAGATTCAAATTAGCATTAATCACTTTGTTTGCAGTTGACACTGAGGATTTTAATAACTATGCAACTGTCCTTTGACTTAAGATTGACTTTCCTAAGATTTTCTTTTAACATTAAAATTCTTATCCTTGAAGAATTCGAAATGGATATGTATTTTGAAGAATTTTTCTCCTTGTAGCCAAACTTTGACATTTCTCTCCTTTCTTACTGACAATATTATCTATCGTTGGCTTATATCCGAAAAATCATGGCTTTCAAAGCATTTTTGGTTGATCTTTACATTATGGTAACTTGGCGTTTTTTGGCGAAAATTTGGCGACCAACTCTCCTACAGCAACCCTCTATTTTTTTTTTCCTGCCGCCATTTTGTCTTCACGAAGTAAAGACATGTTTCTTTTCTTTTTATCTACTGAACACTTCTTCCAACAATCTACTAGCCGAATTACACTTATGCTAGAAATTTTATCTAACAAAACTGCTTAATCGTGACAAATATTCACTGCAAAATTGGGAAAAAGTGCACAATACCATACTCCTTACGCGTTTTTCAAAATAACACATACACATAAACCATGTACACGCCGACTTATTTTTATTTAAAAAAAATCCCAGAATTGCACAAAAATGGCATTGCGCACACTCTTCACTATATCCATTTACACTGCTTTTTTCTCATAAATTAGAAAAATTTCACGAAAATACATGACAATTTTCTCAATCTTTAAACCCGGTAAAAAGAACATATATGAAATTACCTGATCGCGAAAAAGTATTTACCCTTTCCAAATATGAACATTTCCACATATAAAATAAATAAAATATCCAAAAACTTTTACCTCTAAATCATCTATTACATTATACACGTCACCAACGAATTCATACCGCAAGCATTACAAATACTTAGTATCAAATATTTAAATTATTTCCATGCACGTTTACTTCAACTTAAACGTATACCAAATTCCTACAAACATAAAATTCACAAAATAACTATCATTTAATTAAAATATCACTAAACCATGTACACACCGACTTATTTTTACTTAATAAAACATCCCAGAATTGCACAAAAATGGCATTGCGCACACTCTTCACTATATCCATGTACACAGCTTTTTTCTCATAAATTAGAAAAATTTCACGAAAATACATGACAATTTTCTCAATCTTTAAACCCGGTAAAAAGAACATATATGAAATTACCTGATCGCGAAAAAGTATTTACCCTTTCCAAATATGAACATTTCCACATATAAAATAAATAAAATATCCAAAAACTTTTACCTCTAAATCATCTATTACATTATACACATCACCAACGAATTCATACCGCAACCATTACAAATACTTAGTGTCAGATACTTAAATTATTTCCATGCACGTTTACTTCAACTAAAACGTATACCAAATTCCTACAAACATAAAATTCACAAAATAACTATCATTTCATTAAAATATAATTAAATTCAAAACCACTACTTAAAATATAAATGAGCACATACATTAAATTAATACATACATAAATACCCATTTCGAATTCACTTTAGTTACGGCCATGGGATCCAAAAATTCACGAACACTGTTTCACACAACACAGAATAAAGCCAAATACAAAATTTCCAGATTTTTTCCCGATTTCCCCCCTTTTCCGATTAAAGAACCGTAATTCGTCCATTAATATCACATGACATATCCCATGATCTCTCATTTCCCTCACACAAAATAATGCGTAATCGGAACTGAGTACTGCTCACATTATTACGAAAGTCCCAGGTAGTAACCTTTATCGCCTCCAAAATGTCGCCAAACTACCAGTTACCATATTGTAAAGATCAACCCATTTTTTATTAATTTATAAGGTATTTCTCCCACTTTCCTAGCGTGGTGTAGTGGTTCTGCACACTGGGCCGGTATTCCAGAGGTCCGTGGTTCGATTCCCGGCAAAGGCGGTTGCTAATTTTTCATTTCTCTGGCCTCAAAAAAAAAAAAAAAAAAAAAAAAATCCTAATGTCTCTACAGTGGCGCCCGAACTAAAAGGGTTGTGGATGATGATTCTCCGCACCCAGGATTTCGCGACTAGATCCCCTAAAACCCTAGTCGCCCTTTAAAAAGGGGAGTATATAAGGTATTTCTCCCACTTTCCTATCGTCCTTCGTGGTGTAGTGGTTCTGCACACTGGGCCGGTATTCCAGAGGTCCCTGGTTCGATTCCCGGCGAAGGCGGTTGGTAATTTTTCATTTCTCTGGCCTCCAAAAAAAAAAAAAAAAAAAATCCTAATGTCTCTACAAATTAATTATGAATAATTTCTTTGGAAAGAGAACAAACATGACTGTCCATTATTTTGTTAAAAATCACACTTGCATGAAAACCAAATTATCAAACAGCAAACAATAATTTACACTTTCAAAAATATAGCTGCAGTTAAAAAATGTTTTTCGAAACAAGCGTTTTTTCTATACCAAATAAAATTCGTCTAAGAAATATGCGAACAGCCTTTGTATATTAAAATCACTTCCGTTCCTATCATTTGAATTTATTAAACAACTTAGTTTAATAGACGACGATCTGAGTATTTGAAATTATAATATTCGGAGTTATTTTTATACACAGCCAGTAATATCCGGGATTGAAATTTTACATATCCAGTAAAATTGTGAATAAAAATTAACTGGAAGAATAATAATTAAAAATTAACGTTAAAGTATTTTCGCAGTGTGGAAAATTAAAAAAAAATTTATAAAAATTACAGACCTAGGTTTTACTTCAAATTAAAGTTTAGGTTCATGGAATGATTTTTTTCATCAGTCAGTATAATAAGTAAAGTGTAATGTACCAGTTATATATAAAATATAATTACAGTAACAACATAAAATATAATTAAGTGAAATTAATAAAAATATGTAAAATGATTTTATATAGGATAAAATTATACAGTAATAAAATAGAAATATATACTACAATGATTTTATACGCTCTCAAATAATGTATAAAATATAATTACGAAAAAATTAATAAAAAGATGTAAATGATTTTGCATATGATAAAAATCTACATTGATAAAATGGAGATATGTGCTTTCGAATATATAACTTAAGAAGGTAAAATTTATATCATTATGTATGAAAAATGGACATGTTTACCTGAATTAATATTATTACATAAAAACATTTATGTACGACTGTTATTATATATTAAGTTGACAGAGAGATATGTTTTTTAACCATTCCAAGATTTAAAAAAAATCTTAAAGCTTTCAGATTCTATATTACGCCCAAAGGGGGCGTTTTTTTAATGTTTTGTGTGCTACCTTTACTTATTAAATATCATGCTCTTTGCACTTAAACAATAAAATTCAATTCAACAGAAATATCACATATTTAAAAGAGCATATCTTTAGAACTTCCGATACACAGTCTCGCGTGCTGGAGATAATTTTTTTTTTTTTTTTTTTGATATTTTTTTTGGTACAATGTTGCCATTGTATTCTTTGAATCTTTTAATAAAAAATTCTTTAATGTTTGACAAAATATGAAATAGATAATAAAACAAATTTCCTATTTGGACTTCCAGATATTCGAATGGAGGACCGTGCCCATATTCGAATGAAGGACAACGTTATTCAAAATTTGATGTCTCTAGGTACCGTTTCTTTTTTACAGTGCGAGAAATATACATACATGCATGTAGACTATTCATTATTTAGTTCCTTTAAATATAATGCAGGTCTCTAATATTGGGTGGCAACAATTTGAAAAATGAACCGACACAAAATGCCAAAACGATATTAATAGCCCTTCTGCACAAATTGCCCTTTTGGGCTATTTATGATGGTTAGCTCATTCATTATTCTTCACCATGTGAATACGTTTTTAACGTGGTTTTTTTTTTTTTTTTTTTTTTTTTTTTTTTTTTTTTTTTAAACTATAACTGGCTTGAGAAAGCGTAACAGACTGTTGACACCAATTCTTCTGAACCTCCATTTTGTATATCACGTGTTTTATAGTCAATCGCATTGATCTTAAAAATTCTATATGGCCCTTTAACTTTACAACAGTAAACATGAGTTTCCAAAGTCAGATAATGTACTGTGTTTGCATAAATTAATTTGGGGAATGAAACGCTTTAATTCAAAAAAATAGGAAATTAACTAGTTTAAGCTTTGTGTTTAATTTAAGTAACGTTGGTATTAACTTTGTATTTATTTAAATAACATGACGGACATTTATGGATTGAAATGCATATCCCTCTGAAAAATGTGGAAATTTACAATTATGAAATAAATGGGAAAAAACGACAAGCAATACATATATTATATAGAGTAAGTAAAGATTGAAGAAGTAAAATTAAAACAGCAATATCAAAAAACATTTTTACAATTGAATACTTAAGTACAGGTTATATATATGAAAAGTAATAGAAAACAATTTGAATTTTCAAGCCTGAAGAATATTAACAATTTTACATGAAACACAAAAAAGCAGCAAATGAATTCATGCGATTACGCTCATTCTATTTGTAAAAAGCATATTTTAAAATTAAAATTTTTTTAAATATATGTAGAAAGAATATATCAAGGCTATTGGAAATAAACATACAAAATTTCGCCATTATGAACATATTAGCTTTAAAGCATGTTATAATTTGACATTTTAAACTTACTTCATTCTTTAAAAAAATATGAAGGTATATTTTTACCAACATTTGTCAATACCTTATAATAAATCTCAATTATGTTCGCAAAAGGGGACATTGATATGAAGTAAAGGTATGCTATATTTACGACAACAATTTTTATATTTAATGCAAAAATATTTCATACTACAACTTTAATGCATTTTATCTATAATTTACAAAATAAATGGTGACTATCATCATAATATATAAAAAATCATCATGCTTTTGGAGAAAAATAAACGTTTTCATATCAGTCTGTACATTATGCTTCTGTAAAACTTCTTCTATACCAATACAGTACAACTCCAATTATCCAAACTCTGACCATCCGAATGGCTGATTATCTAAATCGCTTTCAGACTTTCAGAATCAACTGAAGAAGAGGAGGAAAAGGAGAAACAAGAAAAAGAAGCTCATGAAAAGGAAAGAGAAGAGACAGGAGAAGATAAGGATGACGTGCCACTTGAGGAATTAAGAAACATTCTTTTGATAATTACTGGATGTTCAGAAGTTAGTGCTGAGGATACAGCAGAATGGATGGTGTGTGATTCGTCAAACCCTGGGTTTCAAATTCTAAATGATGACGAACTTATTAGAAGGTGTGAGAAAATAAAGTGTCGAGGAAGAAGATAACCTTAATGTCGAAGTTGAAGCAGACATGGGACCATCAGTTAGTGAAGCGTTTGCCGGCCTTGAAACTGCATTGAAGTGGATGGAGCGTCAGCCCGAGTGTGACCACATACAACGTCTCAACTGTCGAGCGGACGCACGACTTGGCTGTCTGAAAATGGATGAAGACAGTGAAACAGCTTACGTTGACCAAAATGTTAAGCAATGACTTCCAGCACTTGTAAGTACAATACGCTATATAACATGTACGTAAAAGTGTTGCCTTTTCATTTTAATTAAAACCTCTTTTTCTTTAAAAATAGTTTTTTCTTCCATTTTCAACATACAGTAATTAATTAAAGTCTTCGAAGACCACTTTCTTCGGGAAAATCCAATTATTCGAATATTTGATTATCCGAATGGGGTCCGGTTTCAACTGATTCGGATAATTGGCGTTCTATTGTACTTGCAGTCATAAACAATGCACTCATATGATATATATTTATATCAAGACTCCAAAATTTACTTAAGCTCTAGTTATAAACATCATCGAAACACCAGCAGTATTAATTCACATTAGCTTATTCATACTGTTTCCACACATTCATGCTGCTTTTCTATCGGGATCTGCTGCCACAAACAGTGCATTTTACGGATATACTGTAAGGAATCTAATGGCTTAGGTGCAGGAAACGTCAAAGATCGCCTGCATCCTTTCGAAAGTTCGAACCACGGATCTTCCAACTGCCAGATGGATATGTTAACCATTTACTTAAAGAATGCATGAACGGGACAAATAGCTAATTGCTTATAATACACTGCATATTTTAAATGGGTTTTAATAGCATGTTTTTCATTACATGTTTTGCACACTCAGAAAGAAATCTTTAAATGCGCATCAAGTAATCAATTGGAGCCATTTACGGTTTTATTCTACCAAGCATAAACAAAAGACACTCTCCAATATGAATTTTTAAATGTGAGTCAAGATGTGATTTTTGACGAAATGTTTGTCAAATATTTCACGAAAAGGGGGGGGGTGCTTTTCAGAATGAATCTTTCAATGCACGTCAAAATTTTGTATAATGTGAAAAGTCTTACGAGAGTGGTTATTTTTCTTCATGTTTCTTTAAATGTGAATCAAGATGTGATTTCTGCTTAAACGCTTTCTTGCAAATTTTACAAGCAAAAGGTTTCTCTCCAGTATGAATCCTCGAATGAGCCACAAGATGTGATTTCTGTTTAAATCTTTTGCTGCATATTTCACAAGCATAAGGCCGGTCTCCAGTATGAACTCTTGAATGCTGCTCAAGATATAATAACGCTTTGAAGGTTTTATTACACTTTTCACACATATAATACGGTGTTCGAGAATGAACCTGTAAATGACTTCGAAGTTGACTTTTCAAATTAAATTTTTTTTTGCAGACATGACAAACAAAACGAGGATATATCTTGTGAGTTTTCAAATGTTCTTGAAGGTCAGAATTCTTCTGAGTAGCATAACGGCAAAGCGAACATTTTTTGAGTTTAATTCTATTTTTAAACGGGCTGCTGGATCTGCCTGTAAAATAAGATAAAAAAATTAAAGAATTAATGTTTCACAAAAGTATGCATGACATTATCAAGTGGTCAATTAATAAAAATTTCAATACATATTGTCTACACAATTTAGAAAGTGACTGTGACAGTAATATATAATAGACAAATGTTGATTTAAATAGACATCCTTGTGAAAAATAATTGAAAATTTACATTACAAAATAAAGAGAACCAACAGTAAACAAATATATAAAGAAAAATTGGAGAAATAACATAAAATCAACGATATCAAAAAATAAATTATGTTTAATTAAGCGCATCTTATATAAACATAAACAAAGAACTGAAGAAATTTTGATTTTTTAGATCCTAAGAATCTTCATAAAACATCTTACGGATCACCATGATCGAAATTCTGAACATGTCCATGCAATGCGATCAATCCACAGGAGGTATATATAAGAAATGGAAATTAGAAGCAACTGCAAAGGTCCTCCACTGGTGCTAAGTGAAAATTTTATATTTTAATGATGGAATATGAAATATAGTATAGTAATTTTATGACATATTTTATGTAGTATTTAATGACATAATTTCAAATGTAGTACAGAATATCTAGTAGACAAAATCATTCAAAAATATTAAGTCTGTTAGCTAATTTCCTATTTGTTTCAAAAGATTATTCTTTGCACTTCATATAAACTCGAATACAGATAGCGTTTTAATAAGCAACAAATTTTACACATTCATAAACCTTGTTTTTTCATTACACGAAAAATGTTCATCAGGGCTGTGGAGTCGGTAGGGAAAATGACCAACCCCGGCTCTGACTCCTGGAAGTTTAAGGCTCCGACTCCCTCATATATATATATATATATATATGTTAACATATACACATGTGGTACAGCATTTCTTTTTAATATAAAAGAAGTAATAGATACTACGGAAAAGAATTGATGGCATAGCAGATTAATTATATTAATTAGCATTTATTATGAAATGGAAAAACTGGCATTAGTAATAGCTAAGAAGCAGCAACATCAAGCAAAAACAACACGATCAAGCAAACAGCAAGAAACGCTTCGGCAAGATCTCCTTTGATAAAGGATCATAGATCAAATTTCATAAATTACAGAGCTGAAAACAGTCTTTCCGCACTAACTTCAATAGACGGAAGAGCTGTTACTATTAGGGCTACTTCTTTTAACTTTTCAGGATAGATTTGTGTATGTTCTAAAACGTGTCTAGCAAGAGCGATCATATTTCTCTATTTCTTCAAGGGGCTGTGTAGAAATCTTATTTGTATTTTTTCATTTTTAGTCCAAAGGGGCTTTGTCCCTGAAGGACTATTGTTTTTGTCTTGTGATTTTGCGTTGAATCACTATAAATGTCCGTTTCATTTTTCAAACTGTTGCCACCAATTGTTAAAGTCCTGCATTATATTTGAAGAAATTAAATTATGAAAAATCTGCATAAATGTATGTATATTTCTCACATTGTGATGAAACAACGGTACCTAGAGCCATCCAATTTTCAATGATATAATCCTACTGCGAATATGGGCATCTGAAAGCCCAAATTTGGAATTTGTTTTAATATCGATTTCATATTTTGTAAAACTTTAACGAATTTTTCATTAACAACCTCAACGATTTCAAAGCGAGCAATGGCAACACTCTACGGGGGGGGGATCTTTTTATCTCCAGGGACGCGGAACTGTGTATCGGAAATTTAAAAAATATGCTCATTTTAAAATTATTTTACGACCTTGCTGTTGAACTGAATTTTATGGTTTAAGTGCAAAGTACATAATATTTAATAAATAAAAGTAACACACAAAACGCCCCTTTGGACGTAATTTAAAATTTGAAACCTTTCATATTTTATTTTATTTATTTTTATATCTAAAATCTCTTGGTTCTATATTTTCATTCGTTTTGCCTTAGCCTTTTCAATATTATCCAAATATTTCTCAAAATATAATTCATCAGTGGAGAAGGATGATATACACTCATTTACAGTGTATGCAGTTTAACTGTCTTGATTTGAACACTCCTGTTGCTCTGATAATAATTTCATTAATAGTGAAAGTTCATAGATGGCTTTCTTTGCCTTTTTAATTTGTTCGTCATCCAACAAAATTCGGTGTTTGGGATCTACATATATTGAACCCAGCAAGACCTCATTGTCTAGCAAACTAGTTTCTCTTTTCTTCATTTAGGAAATGATTCATTCTGCAATAAGCCGCCCTATTTTAGAAAGAAAAAGCATCACATTTTTCCATTCTCACAGAAACACGCCTTTTTGTAGCCTTACACTTGTAGATTTTTTGTGGCTATATACGGTGCAGAAAGAAAAGTTTCCAATTCTGAAAGATCACCCCACAATCTTTCTGCTAGTGAAACATTAGGGTTATCAACATCTTCTACAAAATTCTTAACTCCGAAAACCTATTTATCATCAAATATGTACTTCCCCATCGCGTTTCCAGCTATGAGCTGAAGAAGTAACTAAATAAATCAGTTTAATGAATAATGGCAAATACCGCATCCACCCCCTTATATTTATTTATTAATATGTCAATCAAATGGAAAATAACTAAATATTATTAATGTACATAGTCCATAAATTTAAATAATAACTCAGTTTACCATTAATTTTTTTCAATTCACTTTAATTTTTTTTTGAAATTTTAACTGTCCAACAAAAACAAGAGTCGGAGTCGACGTGTTTTTAGAGACTCCAGCTCCGACTCCCTTTATCCAAAAATCTGCCTAACTCTGATGCCGACTCCACAACCCTGCTGGCGTTTCTAGTAACAGCGCAACAGCTTCAACAAATTGCTGCGAAGGTTCTTGTTAATGCAAAGAATAGGAATACGCATTCTCACAATTTGGAATTCATCAGAACTGGGATTCAGTCCCAAGAGATAACGATTTTGAAACTGAGAGAATATTCGCACTTTATTTTTTAGTGTTAAAAAATTCGAGATTCTCGTTCAACATTTTGACTACACCTGTGGTTGCAAATACTGAATATGGTTCACAGTTGAATCTGACTTTCCTCTGTTGAAACTAAGATTTTAAAAAACAAATCAAATATATTCCTTCCTTTTCGAAACATCTCTATTTTACTCTTCTGAGTAGCATATGAACAAAACGAACATTTCAGGATTTTAATTTTACATTCAAGCGGGTTGCTGGATCTGCCTGTAAAATAAAGAAAATTTCAAGAATTATTGTTTCAAAAAAGTACCTATGAAATTATCAAGTGATTAATTAATAAGCATTCCAAAACATTTTGCCGATATAATTTAGAAAGTTACTGTGATATTAACATAGAACAGACAAATATGGATTTAAATACCCATACTTTTGAAAAATAATTTAAAATTTACATGACGAAATAAATGGAACCAACAATAAACAAATATATTTATATGTATTTACAGTAAAGAAAAGTTAAAGAAATAACACAAAAACAACGATATCAAAAAATAAATTATGTACAGCTTATATAAACATGAACAAAGAAGTGAAAAAATTTTGATTTTTCAGATCCCAAGAATATATATAAAACAAACGTCTTACGGACCACCAGTATCGAGCATGTTCAAGCTACGTGATCAATCCACAGGAGATTTATATAAGAAATGGAAACCGGAAGAAAATTTTGTGGTCCACAGCTGGGGATAAGTAAAAATTTGATATTTGAATAACAGAATATTCTTTAGTGATAAAGTACCCACAGTTTATTAAACTCACATTTAGAGAGTTTAATAAGCTATAGGTACTGTACCAATAAATATATAAAATATAATTACAATAAAAAATAAAAAAAATTGTGTAAAATTAGTAAAAACGTGTAAAATGATTTTATATGTATATAAAACTTTGCACAGGTAAAATGGGGATATACTACAATGAATGCCTTTGAATAACTGTAATATGCTTATATGCTTTTGAATAACGTATAAAATATAATTACAATAAAAAAATGAAATAAAATTCCGTAAAATTTGTAAAAACATGTAAAATGATTTTATATATAATAAAAACCGTCACTGATAAAATGGAGATATACTACAATGATATTATATACTTTCCTATATATTACTCAAAAATGTAAAATTTAATATTATTTTTTAACTAAGAAAACAAATACAAAACTCCTCATGCTGCACGAAGTATTCTACAAGGCTTAAAGAAGTAAGTAAATAACTCTTAGTAGTAGGAAATACAATTCAACTATACAAACACAATATCTAGGTCTGGAGAGAGCAAAGAAAAATATAAAATACAAATACTATTATAATAAAAATACGAAAATATATTATGAATAATTAAACTGTGTTAATACTCCTAAAAGAAAATCAACCGACTTAATAATAATAAAATAATAAAACAAATGAAATAATACTTGAGAATGACACTAATACAAAGGAAAAATGACATATCAACAATACAATACACATCAATACATAATGTAATCATACATAGACAGTGCGCAAAATAATACAGTGTTACAGAAACGTTAAAAATCGAATCATATAAATAGTAAAGAACAGTTAATGTTGTTATTTGTATGTTAGCTTATAGTTAAAGTTGAAGGAATACAAGATAATAGAAAACAGGAGGCCTGAAGCAGTCCATGGATAAAGCAAAACCTGTTGTGCCCTAAAGAAAGCTTGTGCAATCTGAGAAACGAGTGCACATGCATTAGCCTGTGTAAATACAGCGCCGAAGATTGGGGAGGATCTCTGCCTCCACAACTTCCGTTATGCACCGATCACTGTTGAGGTTAGGTTGCCCGCAGTCTGTACTAGATGGGATCGACAATTATACCCAATAGCTCCTCACACCATGATGCCAAGCGTTTGTGAGGCATGACGCTGGATAACACATTGTGGGAGCAAACGTTCTCCTCTGTAACGTCTGATGCGTAACCTTCCGTCACTATACTCCATATTTTAGCGAGATTCATCGGGGAAAACAACTAGTTGCTATAGGGCACGCCACGCACTGTGTTACTGTGTTGCCATGCCCATTGAAGTCAGAGGCTTCTGCGATTCGGCGACAGGGGAATCCTGCGAAGAGGAACCCTTGCATGCAGACGGCGACGAAACGTGGAGCTAGACAATGCAACACCTGTAGCCTTACTCCAACGTTGTGCTAACACACGAGAGAACGCTCTACGATCCGTCACAGCCATGTGGTGAGGTGACTGTTGTCCCGTTTCGTTGTGATACTGCGTGCCCCACTGCCAGGATTTCGCCTTGTTTGGTTCTCCTCTGTCCATTTCTTCCAAACCTGTTGTGCACTGCACTGTGTGCGGGCTGCGATTGATCGATACAAAAGTTCACCCCTCGCTTTCCGACGATGCGGCCTCGTTCGAACTCCGTTATTTGCTGGTATGACCCTCTCCGCTGCTGACGAGGCATATTGACCACTAACTAAACGTTCATCACAGACAGAAGACGATACAGAGATTTCAATATAACTTTACAGTTCTTTATATATATGGAACAAGCGGCCCGTTCTAATTCCACGCATGTGCAATCGCTTCGCAATTCCAATCATTTGCATGTCTTACCTGATTTTACATTCCTGTAAGTTTGGTTCAATTTGCATAATTTATTCATAGTGCTGCAATTTTCACAAACATTAGTGTATATTAAGCAAGGATTGAAGAAGTAACATAAAATTAACAGTATTAAAATGCTTAAGCACAGATAATAAACAGGAAAATTAAATGAAGAAATATTGATATTTTAGGTCCGAAGAACTTAAAAAAAATTCTACATGACACATAAGTAGCATTAAATGAATTCTAGTGCTTTCTAAAACGTATATTCCAGAATAATAAATTAGGAAAGCAAACAAATCCGGGGGGGAAAAAGGAAAGTTTGTTTCATTTCTTAAAACCCAAATTCATTAAAAATAAACTAGATTAAACAGAAGTGAATTAATATCTTTTTGTAGCAGAAAAATTGTTTATGTTTATTGATGCAAAAAAAAAAAAAAAAAAAAAAAAATGCCAGGACTTCTGATTTCTGCCAAGCCTAGAAGTTGAAGCAAGCAAAGTATTTTGCTTTTACACATATAAGTCTTTGCCTACTAGAACAGAAAATGCACAGAAAAGAAAATTTAATTTATGAATGAATATTTAGAATTAAACAAGAATTTTTCAATCATAAAGAACAATACAATAATTTAAAGTTTGCATATTAAACGATATATTATCTATTACTGACAAATTACATCATAAAACTTCTTATTCATATCATAATATACAAATCAAATATCTTAAGAAACAGCATCATCAGAATTCAGAATATGCTCAAACAATGTAAATGTAATCCACAGTAATCCAGGTAATTAATTAATTAATTCCACAGTAATTAATTATTAATAGATAATTAATGAAATAATAATTACACGCAGTAATTCACTATTAATATGGAATTAATTATTAAGTACAAGAATAATTAATTAATATTAAGTAATTTATTATTAATAGTATCATATTAATTATAATTCACAGTAACTAATTATTAATAAATAATATTAATTATAATCCACAGTAATTAATTATTAATAGTCAATATTAATTATAATCAACAGTAATTGATAAATAGGTATTATAGTAAACTGTTAATAGGTAATTTATTAATTACTCTGGAATGAATTAATTAATTCCACAGTAATTTATAAATTTAATCTACAGGAGGAAGATATAAGAATTAGAAATCGGTAGCAACAGTAAAAATCCAGTAAAGTGAAAATTAGATAGCCTGCCATTTTAATGAGACTCACTCAAAGGAAAACATTAAAAATATTGAGCCTTTTAATTAACTTCTTAATTTTTTTTTGCAAAAATTATCCTTTTTACTTCACCAAAATTTAGTATAGACAGCGTTTCAATTAACAGCTAATTTTATTCATAGGTAAACCTTGTTTTTGATAGCACTTCTTGATAGGTGATGGTTTGTAATATCGTGTATATTAAGCTGAATTGGTTTGTAATATTGTGTATATTAAGCCACTCAGTGGATGTGATTCAGACAGGTATCAAAGCTTTTATCACACGTTTCTTGAAGCTGCGCAAGAGTTTCAATGCACCATTGCAACAAGTCGTCAGCAATGGATGAAGAATTAAAACACAATTTATTCGCTTAGTGTTTGAACTCCAAACACTATTTCTGAACTCAACATATTCAAGAAACACTGCTACTCCGCGTACGGTCAGGGTATTTATAGCTTTTGATTTGCCTTCGAGAACATTCTCGGAAAAACTGGTTAGAATTCGTTCTAGAATGTTCTCGCTCCGTCTATGGCATATCGCTAATTTTGTCGCCAAAATGGCGATTTCGTCCCAAATCTGGCAACCCTACTTTTTTGCCACTTTTGGTAACTCTAAAACAGCTTTGCGGTGACGCTATCTTACGAAAGCTGGGCATTTTGCAACAATATTTTATGACTTTGAAACAATCTCTATGTATGTTAAATACTAGATGACGAATTACTGCAGGTGACCTAAAAATTCCTCAGAAAATTATCGACACTTTTCATTTTTACAGATTTCATAATACATATTAATACACTTGGAAATGCAATTTTTTAAACTACTTTTGGAAATATGAGTCAGCAACAAAAAATCTATATTACATAAATGGATGACGAATGACCTAAAAACAGGTGACTTAAATATTCCTGAAAAAAGAAAATCATCGACACAGTTTTCAGTAGAGTAGAAGAGAAACAGTTTTCACTTTTGCAGTTTTTTCTTTTTTTCATAATACACATTAATACACTAGGAAATTCAATTTTTGAATGAAATATATGTCTGTTGTGGCCACATAAACTACAATTGCATATTAGAGACAGCAACAAAGAAATCAATATTGCATCTTAATAAGTACATGCTATCTGTGATTTTTTAAATAAATTTAGTAAGTTTCATTATCTCTTTACGGATATTTTTTAGCACTGCCACATAATGAGGAAAAACCAACGTTGCTGATCCATACCACTTGCACAATTAGTGTTTCGCCCACTTATGTTACAATCATATATAGTACATTTAAAATCAGTAGTATGAACTCTTCTCCACATGAATCTTGAGTAAGAAAAAGATAAGAATTACAGTTTCTTTCTTTTGGTTAAAAATATCTTTATACCCTTGATATATGTACCGCCACATTCTTAAATGAGTCTTTAAACGAATTACCATACATTACATATATTACAAATGTTGAGAAAGGAAGTGACTGTGAAGTGGCAAATGTTCTTGAAGATCACAAACTCTTTCAGGATGCAAAATTTCAGTTGGTACATGTACCTACGAAATAAAAGCAAATTTCATCAACTATTTTTTACATAAATCTAACAATGTTATTATCACATAAATAATTAATATGAATTTAAATACATTTCGTTATCCAATGCAGTAAATAAATAGGAAATAATAGGTTTGAAATAAAATATGCATAAAGTAACTCCGTAAGACATATATTAGCAGTTGTTGTTGCTGATACTCATTCTTGTCTGACGTATAGTCAGCCCATGCCCGTGAAATTCCTCGTGGCAAGGGGCGCCACCTTACAGGTGACAGTGCGATTTAGCTCAGTTCCGCTCCCAATTTTGATGGAGAGCACCCCATGGGGAACGGGTCTGAGGGCTAACACCTCTTTCCCCTACCACTAACCTCTCGAGAGGATTTTCGGCTCGCCGTATATTTAGAGTGCCCCCATGCCGCACGGACACTGTACATTTACAAACATCAATGCCTTCTCCGGGATTCGAACTCGACCAGACAGCGACGCTAACCACTATACCGGTTGGGCGGCATATTAGCACTAGTACGGGAAAGTTATGAAGAATTTCCCCGATATGTGAGCCCTAGCGGCCTACCGCTCAACCAATAAACTTTCAGATATTGTTATATCTGAATGTATGCGCTCGAGATTGTGATGAGACAGGCAAAGTAAGCAGATGTATTGTTTTGCCCCCGTTAAGTCTTTCTGCCCGCAGGGCGAAAAATCAAGCTTATGTGAGGAAAAAAAATTGGCACATAGAAAATGGATAGTTGGTTTGAGAGGGAAAATAATTACATATCATTTGGTGTAAAATTTTTAAAGGCCAGATAAAAAAGTCAGTCTTAAAAAAATTGTTTAAAAAAGGAAGTCCAAACTATATTGAAAAAAAAATATATATAGAGACTTGAGACAGAAGAGGAAAGAGAACCGCGATGTAACATAACTATTGTGTATCCTAAAATGCAATGAACAATGTGCGCAAAATTTAAGAAGTTCAGATGCATTATTACCTAAGAAAGAAGTCCCTATTGTATTGTTATAAATATGCGTTGTGAAAAGTAAGGTGTGAAATGTACTAAACATAAAACCCTTCTATCTTGTTGTTTCTTGTCACCGAACTCAAGCGATTATTCGCTTATCAATTCTTAAATTCCTCACTTCCAACATTAACTTAGAATTCCGAGTGAGGAACTCTACAAGATAATAAAACAAATTCCAAATTTGAGCTCGCAGATGCCCATATTCGGGTGGAGACGTACAGTGTTGCCATTGCTCGCTTTGAAATTGTCAAGTTTCTTAATCAAAAACTCATAAATGCTTTACAATATATGAAATAGATAATAAAACAAATTCCAAATTCTATTTTTCCAAATTTCCGAATATGAGCTTCCAGATGCTCATATTCGGGTGGAGACGTACGCTATTCAAAATTCGATGGCTCTAGATTCTGTTGTTTTATCAAAATGCGAGAAAAATACGTACATTTATGTAGATTCTTCATTATTTAATTTCTTTAAATATGATACATGGCTCTAATATTTGGTGGCAACAATTTATAAAGTGATTCCTCATTTACAATTGGATCAACGAAAAATGCCAAAATAAAACTAATAGCCCTTCCGTGCTAACGCCCTTTGGGCTAATAAATATATGCCATAAATTCGATTCTAACTTCTGAATGTTAGCCTGTCTTTTCCTCGGACTCAAACCTTGGAGAGAAGTTGAGACTTTTAAGGAAAGAAAAGCCTCCTCCCATATGTCAAAGGCTTATTCTCCAGGATGTGCAATGAATTTATAAAAGCGGGCAAATTTCTCCTTCCTGAAAAGTTATGGTCGTACTAAAAGTGATCACCCTGGTGGTGCACGTGTTACTGTAATGACTTCCTACTGCAGAGCTTCTATCTACTTCATGAACGGTGTAACCAAACGCGAGGACCACTGCTGTCACTTGTAGAGACGAGTCTTGCGTTTTATTGTCACGTTGTTATCAATTCGTATTCGGGGAAAATTTCAGCTTGACGGCTACAATTATATCGATAAAACATCGCGATCAGAAAATATTGGACTCTTCCCTCTTTATTTTCAGAACTACGCTTTTCTGTTAAAATTTCCATCTATATCCTCATACTGCAGAATTCTCACTATTCTTCTTTGTGACGCTTTAATTGTTAGCCCAAAGGGCAAATTTGCCCAGAAGAGCTATTTATTTCACTTTGGCATTTTGCGTTGATTCACTATAAACGGCAAATCACTTTTTAAATTGTTGCCACCCAATATTAGAGCCATGTATTATAGTTAAAGAAATCAAGTAATGAAGAATCTGCATAAATGTATGCATTTTTCTGGCATTGTGATAAAACAGCGGAACCTAGAGCCATTGAATTTTGAATAACGTACGTCTCCACACGAATATGGACATCTGGATGATGAAATTTGGACTTGAAGAATTTGCTGAAATTGTTTTATTATCAATTTCATATTTTGTAACACGTTAACGAATTTTTGATAAAAAAAAAAAAAAAAAAACTCAACGACTTCAAAGCAAGCAGTAACAACACTGAACGGGGGGGGGGGATTATCTCCAACGCGCCAGACCGTGTATCGGAAATTCTAAAGATATACTCTTTTGAACGTTTTGTTATATTGTTGTTGAATTGAATATTATGGTTTAAGTGACTCCAGATAGACCAATGATGTTTTACCGAGGTTTTTTTCTAAGAAACCTCAGGAAATTACGAAATCATAAAAGACTTTCGAAGTGATATATAGTAGCTAAAGTCGATGAGGCTCAAGGCTACTTATACGACTGATGATCTGTGATCTGTGTTATAATATGAACGAAATATAAAGCTTTTAAGTGAACCTAGCGCCAGAGTGTCGCTATGGTAAACAAATACAGTGAATTTTAAAGAGTGCATTTATTCTATTGTGGCTTATTCGCTCTCGACGAAGTAGATTTAATTCAATCCAATAAGTTTAAATGAAATGCACGAAAAACTGCGTATAATTTAATATTCCGTACAAGGAAGTCATGTGGTGTACACATCAGATTTTTAAAATTATTTTGCGATGTTGCTGTTGAAATGAATTTTATGGTTTAAGTGCGAAGAACATGATATTTAATAAATAAAGGTAACACAAAACGCCGCACCTTTGGGAGTAATATAAAATCTGAAAACTTTCAGATTTTTTTACGGTCTTATTTTATGTTTTGCCTTATAAGATCTGTTCGGATTTTAATTTAAGGTATTATGAGATGAATCAGCTTTAAGGCAATAATCTGAAACTCAAACTGCACCACAACCAAATGCACGGTCAAAAAACAATTGGCGTGCCAGAATTTATCTGCGAATTATCTGCGAGCAAAAAGACTTAGCGGGCTATCAAGAATTCGGGATTTTTCCCCAGGCACCGGCATATTCACAAAGCCTACAGCGCTACGGTCTGCTCTCATTGGATGAAACATCTGCTTGGCGGTCATTTTTGGAATGGCGAGTTGTTCGATATTTTTTTAGTTTATGAATGAAAGCTTAGAGGAATTGGGGAGAATATATTTTAAATAACTCACTGACCTTATTAATAGTTTATTTGTATCTAAATTTAAACTTTTAAAAGTACGTAATTGTTTTACAAGAAAAGGTGTTTACATGGAGATAGCACATGCACTTTTTTTTCTGTTAGAAAGAGTCTGTTGTGTAAATTTCCATAGCGCATTAATTTATACAAATAAAGGAATATTAAAAAATAAACCAAATGTAAACATTTAAGGGCGTTGGATACCTATTTTTTTTTACCTAAATTATGAAAAGTAAGTATAACTAAAATTATATTTTATTCCATTATGCGCTATTTCTATTGAAACGCTTTTCGGGATCTTGGATCGTAATCTTGCTGCTGGTACCTACTACAAAGAGTACAAACTAGTAAATAAAAATAAGAAAAATGAACATTAACAAAAATAGAGAAAATAAAGGCGTTTAATTTTTAATACCGCACCCGAAGGCGAAAAGATAAATAATGACAAAGTCATTCAATAAAGTTAAAATAAAAATAAATCCCTGCAGAGCGAGCTTATGAAAGCTACGAGCGGAGATAGAACCGAAGATCTAGAATTTTTTCCGCGCTGGTTACCGCTGAGCTGCGGTTTCTCCTGTGGGTTTTGCACAATTTTCGGTACACGACGCTTAAATACAAATTGTAAAGGCGATGAACCAAAAGTTGCCAAGCACTAGGTTCTGTAACCCTACGTTTCCTGTTTTAACCAGTCGGAGCAAACAGCAGAAGAAACGGTCTGTAGGCTTTGTGAATAAGCGAGGCACCGCTGTCTCGAGGTGCTCTTATTACATGACACCGATTGCTTAAAAAAGATGAAGTATTAATCATAACTGTAGAATATGTGCAGTAAAAAACGATAAATTCGGGGGAAGAAAACGGTTTAATAATACATTCAAAAATCTGACGTGACTTCCTTGTACGGCCTAAATTATGCACATTTTTTGGCTTCATTTTATTTAAATTTATTTCCCCTAATTTCATTAGAGATATATTTCTCATTCAATCAATTCAGTTCACACCTCGCAGCAAGGGAAAAAATGCATAAAATCTCAAAACATCTTCATTAAAAATTGCAAAATACAGAAAAACCTAAAACACCCAATAGAATTTAAAATAGTTAAAAAAAACCATTTTTACAATTAAAATTAGAGTTTAAATTAATTAAAATTATGCAGAATACAGATTTTTCGGTGCACAAAATTTTTGGCCCCACTCGGTAAAAAAGCACCGAAGTTGGTGCGGAAACTGATTTAATTCACTATGCTACTTAGTTTCCAACGTAAACAAATGGCAGCGTTGTTAGGCTTAGTAGAATTTAAACATATTTAATTCGGTGATAATTCTACAACTATTGCATGCATATTTACTAAAGGCATAAAAACCTTAACCGGAACATAAGAACAATATAATTCAATCACTTTTAAAATAAAAAAGCACAATTCATCAACATATAAGAATAAAAATACTTAGCTCGCCGAGCCGGGTAACAGAGTGAGTATATATGTCATATTGGTAATTCTGGCGGAAGATAAAAACAATTCCCTTTCTAGCCACGGCCGAAAAAAATTGCTGCGTAGAAGATTGGAAATTGTGGTGCAGTGGAATGATCCGATAGAATTTTGGAAGAAGCATGACCCAGGACCCAGCCTGATATCATTTATTTTTGTATGACGAATTTCTTAGCACATATCTTCATAATTGGTAGAAGACGCGCCCCATAATTAAAGATATGCCATTGCATTTTACGGTAGGGTACGAACTGCGCCAAATTTGATCGAAAATCCCCGTCCCCCGCTTTTCTAATCCACGAACTGCGCGACGTTTCCTGTCCCCCATTTCTTTCCAAGAAGATTGGGTGCTACAAAAAGTCGTTTATCGCCATTAATGGGACATTTTATTGAGACTGCAAGCCTTTATTTTCGTTTATCAATATCGTAAAAATTGTGCATGTAAAACAAATATTAATTTAAAGTCTGGCGTGTGCTAAAAAATAAATTTCTTTTACACTCATTTTAAAATTTTATGATGCTTAAAGGAATGATGAACCAGATCTTTTTTATTCTCTGTAAGAATTAAAAACTTTCCAAGTTGTAGATTTTAGTCGCTGATATATATATATATCAGTTTTGAATAGTAAAATTGATAGATTAATGACATAGACAAAACTGATACATAATCAACGTATCAAATATCGGATTTGTAGCTCACCTTAAATAAGTTTCTTGTCTAGATAAATATTAACAAATCTTCTTAGATAGCAGAATGGTTTTAACTTTAAAATTTAAAAACAGTTCTACAGTTTAAACTGTTACTAAATTAGAACTGTTTACTAGAACAGTAAACAGTTCTAATTTAATTATAAAAATTATCTTTATTAAATCTTATAAAATTGGACTTCTTAACACACTAAAAGTTGGACAAAAATTCACACTGATATTATTGCAATTTATTCCCGTATTAAGCTTTCCCTTTTTAATCATTGAAGTTATTTTAAGGTTATTTAACTCTGTTACAAATTCCATATTTTAATACTAGAAACGTTTAAATATTTATTCTGTTTTCCACCTGATGTACTTTGGCATACATTTAATTTCTAATACACATTTAATTAATAAATTAATAAATAAATTAATAATTATGAGCGTCAGCAGAATTTTCATAATTAACAAAAAATAAATAAAAAATAAACTCCCTTATATTCATATCCTGGGATTTTCAGTTCCCTTTTAATCCATTCCTTTTTCCATATTGTTGCACTGTACTCAAGTTTTCATGTATTTAGAATTTATATACTTTGTATTGTATTTATGCTAGTTTATATTTAAATGATAATTTTTACAAATTCGTGGATTACAACTCTAGTTGACAGAAGATGTTTCTAACACCTTGGCAAAGCTTAATCTTCAGCATGTAGCTTATTTTCCAACCTAGTTTCAGGCTGAATTATTTGTAAAATTAATTACTTCAAATTATTTGTTAACAAAGATGGTCGCTAAATCACGCTAATAATATTTCTAACTGTTGTCATTTATAATGCAACGAGTTCATGTGATTTATAATATAATTCATTTATAATTTTTTCAGCAGTATTGAAATTAATAGCAGATATTAATAATGATATACATTTAGATTACAATGATTTAGATTGCCATGAAGTAAAAATACTTTTTTAATTTATTCTTTAAAAATATTGCAAAAATTTTCACTCATGCTTTTATGCTACATTCCTAATATTTCATAATGGCATACAGCTCATAATTTCATAATGGCATTTAACTCATTCACCAAACATGTAAATCTCTAATTCAGCCCACTTTTGTTCTTACGTGTGCTGTATCTTCTATTTTCTTTAATATATTGTTCAGCCTAATTTCAAAAGGTCTTGTGGAAAAGTCACTAAACATTGATAGTTCGACCCGAGTTTCTATCCCCGGCTCTTTCTTTTTTTGTACTTATTTACTGTATAAAAGTGTAGCGTAAAAATTTCAGTTCATGAAGTAAAAATACTTTTTTAATTTATTCTTTAAAAATATTGCAAAAATTTTCACCTTTACATTATCATATCTTTTTACAAATCCCTCTAATAAGAAAAAATAAGGAAAGAAATTAACTCAGTTTCGGTGATTGATACCTCGGTGCAAATTATATGTAACATTTTTCCAAAAGCATAGAGTTTATATGGATTTCAATAAATTAAGGATTATTTCTCCATCTAATTTTCTTAACATGTTTATTCTAGAATTTCTTTCCACACTGTAGCGCTTAACTTTATGAGTTTTCTATAATCATTCAATTTCTCTAGCCATAGCAACTTTGCATACCTTCTGAGAAGTAGTTACATTTTTAACCACTGTATTTTAATTCCTGTTGACTATCAGTACATTATTCACTTGTTTCAGAAGTGCAACTTTTATTTTATACGCAAATCTACGTAAAATAGCATTAAAACTTCAGTTATGCGGAGCTCCTGATCGATTGCTTGTTTTAGATTGAATGAAATTAAGCTTAATGTTACTGTTAATTAGCTTGTTATTAATTTAATTGTATGTTTCTAACTAATTATATGTTCAGATATTTCCAAGTATATTACACAAACTTTTGCATCCTAATTTTTAGTTTTTGGTTAACAAAATAAGCTTTTATTTATTGAGAGGCCTGATTGATTATATTAATTTGCAGTACTGTTTATCTAATTCTTTTCTTCTAGATAAATTTTAGAAAAACTTCTTAGCATAATAATTTAAATTTATTTACAATTTATACGTCAGTGATCCAAACGTATAGTAATGTTGTTATAAAAGATTTCATGCTAAGCTTTTTTTTTAATTTAACTATTAATTTCTGCAAACATTTACATGATTGCTTTAATTAACGAAAAATTTTTCTAGCACACTTTAACACACTTTGATATGGAATAATTTTTTACGCTCTATTAAATTTTCCAGTCTAGTTCAGACATCTTGACTATTATTGGTGTAATTTATTAAAAATATAATTTGTATGCTTAATAATTATTTAATTTATGATATTATTATCATAAATGAAAGATGTTTGTAATGCTAATATGTATGTTTACTAATACCTTTTATTTTCTTTGTTAGCTCTTGCATTTATTACTGTTATTCAAGTAATTAGCCCGCTTGTTAGATATTTTTTACTTGTTCTTGTGATATGTAATTCTATTTATTTATTTTTATTTTCCTCTTGGCTGCAATTGGCTTCGAAAAGTTAAACTGTAACCCTGTAGGCAGCAGGGGGGAAGAAATTTTGATTGGCGCAGTTGGACTATAGCTCGACCCGGGGGGGGGATTTTCATTAGCGCAGTTGGAGTACAACCGCATTTTATATAATAGAGAATAGCTAGCAGAGGATAAGCGACACGCTGTCAGTCGGTCAGCACGAAGGCGAAGTGGAGAAAAAGAGAGCTCATATCCGTTAAAACACATGATGTAGATAAGTCTGGCGCGTGAATACGAAGCCAAAAATGCGGTTGGACGGGGGGCATATAAGCAAAATGTACACTGCTAAGACAACAGCTTAAGTTTGGCCAATGACAATCCAGATAAGGGTCACCATTAACTCCGCCTACATGAGTGATGTCACATTTCTGACGTTTGTTTACATTCTGTTATTCGGCGTTACGAAGTGCGTTGTTTGAATGAAAAACATTTTTACTTTGCAACGTAAATTTGTTCTAGTGACACTATTTTTAAAATTTTCTTTAAAGTATTATTTCCTTACTGTTCCAGAAAGAATATAAATTTATGTCTCAAACATTACAAAATTTCTCACTATATGCGTGAGTGTGTATACACACGCATGCTCACATACATATATTTTCAATATATAATTAATCATATGTGAATTATATCTATCAATATGTGTGTGTTTTATGCATATAAATATGAGTGAGTGTGTGTGTATGCGTGTATTCATTTTTCAGAATGTCAGATTTCCTAGCAAATAGTCTACAAAGCTTTTTTCTCTTAATTTTTCCCATCTTCACATTCAGTTTTTTTAAACAATTAAGATTAATTAATGTATTCATATTTAATATTTCTGCACAACTTGATTTCTCAATTAAAAATGCATTTATTTAATTTTCGATAAAGTGAGATGTTAATTCCAGTAGTATATGATTTTTAATAGTAGAATAATTTCTCTAAAGAAGCTTTTGTTTGCTTTTATTTTTTAATTCCTTTATAAGAAAATTACTTAATAATATTAGAAATAATTAATCTGTTACTCCTTACACATGTCTGATATATGTTAACAGAAAATTTTCATTCAATAGCTTTATAAATTTATTTTAAGCAGTATTTTAATTTATTTAATTTTCGATAAAGTGAGATGTTAATTCCAGTAGTATATGATTTTTAATAGTAGAATAATTTCTCTAAAGAAGCTTTTGTTTGTTTTTATTTTTTAATTCCTTTATAAGAAAATTACTTAATAATATTAGAAATAATTAATCTGTTACTCCTTACACATGTCTGATATATGTTAACAGAAAATTTTCATTCAAAAGCTTTATAAATTTATTTTAAGCAGTATTTTATTTTAATAAGAACTACTGTTGATAAGTGAATTTCCATTGCTTTCTTTATACATTTAGTTTAAAATTCAGTTTTCAGTGCATGTAATTATTTTCCTTCATGGCCCTCGAGCCCAACAGCGCGAGCGGTAAAGTCGCTGAAAATTGGTAATTCGGTCTGAGGTTTGAATCCCGTGAGTGGGCTGGCAGTATGGGCGTTTTTGTGGTTTTCCCCATGTGTAACATGTATACGAGCCAGTTTTCCTTAGAAAGTCCTCCACGAAGGCATCCCTCCCCTTTGGCAGTTAGCCTTCAAGGCTTTCCCGTAATTAAATAACCTAACCTTCATGGCCCTCCCCACACAGCCCAACAGCGGCTGAGTGGTAAAGTGACTGGAACGCTGATAGTTTGATCTGAGTTTGATTTCAGTTGGACAGGCTGGCTACATAAGCACTTACCTGGTTTTCCTATGCGTAACATGGATATGAGAGTTTTCCCTTAGAAAATCCTCCACAAAGACATCCCTCCCACATAGACCTTGTATGCTTTCCATAATCAAACAAACTAAACCAACCCTCCAAGAAAAACAGCTCCTCAAAAGAAATTCTTCATATCTGTCAAGCAAATGACATTCGTTAATGTAATAAACTGTAATCATACATACTAAATTAAACTCGGAAGTTGTTATTAATTATGCTTACAAAGTACTTAATACCAGATTTTGTTGATTAATTTGCATTTTTAGAAATAGTTGAATAAATTTCTGACCTTTAATAAATACAGTGAACCTCTCTACGATGACCACCAGCAGTTCTACATGATTTTAATTTTGTGTAAATCTTGTCATTTCAAAAAGATGTTCAGTACCAGAATTTGTATATTGAGGAGAAGTAGTGTTTCAGAAGTGATCACAAAGAAAAAGTTTATTGTGTTAAAATGATAATCTGTTCCTAACTTTTTTCAGGGTTTGATTTGGTTTATGTGATTTATAGCAATTTATAGCTTGAGGGCTATCTGCCTAAGCAGAGGGATGCCTTCATGAAGGACTTTCTAAGGGAAACTGGCTTGTATACATGGGGAAAACCATGAAAACATCCATGCAGCCAGCCTGTTCGCGGGATTCGAACCTCAGACCGAACTACCAGTGTTCAGCGACTTAACCACTTGATGCTGGTGGGCCCCTTTTTTTGTAGGGAAGGAAGTGTAGAACATAACATGTCTAAATAGTCCATGTTAAGATTTAATTTAGGAAATGAATAACGTTGAAGATGAAATTAAAATTATATAAAATTGAATGTAGTGTTAATCTCAAGTGATTTTTTTTTTTTTTTTACTTCTTCGTACGACTTTAATCAGCCGAAATATTAGTTAAAAACTTTGAAAGCGCAATTTTTCGCATTTATTTTCTCGAGTGACAACAGTTTCGCACGTTGGAGATAAAAGTGCTTTATTTCGAAAAGTGTTACTACCGCTCGCCTTCAAATCTCAGAGTTTGTTAATAAAAAATTTGTAAGTTTTACAAAATCTATATACATAAAGAACGTCTGTTTGTGTGTTTGTTTTTTCGCGTTATTGATTTCTGATCAATTATGATAAATATTTTGCCACATTTAATCGACTAAAATTGAATATAGGTGAAATATTGGGTAGAAATAGAGCTTTTACGAGCATTTGATTAGAAAGACGAACATCATTCAAAATTGCCTGCCATTGTTGCTGATATAATGAGATAGAATTAGTTTATTTTTCTATCGAAATGATTTATGCGGGTTCCATATCGTATCAGACTGAAAAATGTATGACTATGAATAGCATGTTTTGCATGGTTGTTACAGATGGTTTACAACAGTATCGTTCTCCCTGCTGTTAGATGCATTACTCTCACTCTAACTTAACTGGCATTGGGTACTTCCACTAATATATATATATATATATATAAAGAAGTAGTTTTAGGATTTACACTAAGCAAGCAAAAAATTAAAGAAAATTCTAATGAGACAGACGTGTTTGCTTTCTGCTGCATAAAAAAATTAAATGTTGGTGCGATATTTGACACTGCTAGACATAAAGTATCTTCAAAATGTTTCGACGTTGAACGATATTTGGTTATAATTAGCGTTAAAGCTGAAAAAGTAGTTTCATAAAAATATCTGATGCTGAATGAGAGAGTAACATTTAATGCCTTTTCAGAAATAGGGAGAAATCTAGTTTTAACTCCGATTCAGAATTCATAAGAGATTTTTGTGAAAATTTCAAGTTTTAAGTTTGAATCGCTAGATAGTTTTACAGATTCTTTTTCTACTTTCTATGACAGCTGACCAACAGAGCTTGCGTTAGGTTAATAACGCAGTTATTTCGAAACCTGATCTTTGAGAACTGAAGCTTTTCTAAACGTACACGAAAACCTCCTTCCTCTGCTGAGCTACCATATTGGATAAAAGGCACTTATCTTGCAATTCTGTCATGGCTTAGACGTTCTTTCGCTGTGCTCTGTTCCTATCTCAGTTGTATTAAAAAATGTAAATATTCTGAAAATAGGAACGATTAGAGTGCCAAGTGAACTTTAGCGATAAATGTGGATTTAAATAAAAGTGGAATTAAAACAGCCTTGACAGCCAAATTTCTTATTCATTGAGGATTGGCATTTCAGTACTCTACGCCTAACAACACTGCTATGTCTTTTTCTCTTTCTTATCCCGATTGAGTCGAATATGTAAGAAAAATAAGGAATATGCAAAAAAAATAAAATTTAAATTAGCAGCTGAAATTAATTTCCCTTCATCTGTTCTAAAAACAGTAATCTCACTGTGCACTGCGTCATTTCGAGATTAATCCATGTCATATGACTCTTACATAATTCTGATGATGTAAATGGAACTCAAACTTAATCAACCAATAATAATTTTACAGCAGTATTAATTATCCAATCAAAATGCATTGAGAACCAAAACTAACTCATTCTGAATTAAGATTTTATCCTGAATACACGCTTTCCACACTTCGGCCCATCTGGACTGCAGTCTGCTTCTGTCTTCTTATTGCAAATCTATCAAAAATGTCAATATTTTGAAATAGGCACAAAAAATGTACCAAGTTGTTTGTAGCCGAAATATGCTTACTGAAAATAAAATGAAGAATTAATGCGCCTCGGCTGCCATTCTCCTATTCGTTATGGATCAACATTTCTATGCCATCAAAATTCCTGCTGTTCATTACATATATATACATATATTTATATATTTTGGTGCGGCCGATTGCAACCAAAAGGGGAAGGACACATCTACATGTTATGGCAGTCCCATAATTTAATTTGTCCGTACGTACAGAGATAATGCAAAAACATCGTTCAAATGGAATCGAGATCGGCCAAAATGGATATATCCGTTGAAATACGATCCCCGAAATTTGTCAAGATTACCATACTTCCTTCACTTCGTACAAGGAAGTAAAAATCGAAAAATATACTAATAGTTACCGTTAAAGCCGGATGAAGAGGGAAAACATGGAAGGAGCGTCATATTAGCTACGAGAAATAACGAAAATTATATTGAAGAAGAATTTACGATGATTCATTTTCAGCTTTGATACACAGCTATCAAAATAACTTTATTTTATAAAGAATCTAGATAAATTGAGACAAGAATTATGTGGCAACAATTTGAAAAGTGAATCAACGTTTATAGAGAATCGACGTAAAATGCCAAAAAGAAATGAATAGTCCTTCTAGGCAGATTGCTTCTTTGGACTAATAATAAAAATAAAATAATAATAAGCCAATTCTTTTGTTAAAAAGTCTTCATTTTATATGCCTATTGAAGAAAATATGTGCCCCGAAAAAAGGCAACTTATTGAGCCTACGCTCACACCTTTCAGTATTCTAAAGCAGTGATGGCGAACCTATGGCACGAGTGCCACAGTCGGCACGCAGGGCCTCATCAGCCGGCACGTGACTAAAATATTACTTCCTTAATCAATAATCACAATAAAATGATACTATGTAATGCAAATAAGTGTTTTAGTCTGTTCTTGAAAGTTTCACTTACTTGCTTATCGCATCATGCCACTGGCCTAAGTCTAGATATAAGTGTGTGTGTGTGATTATGGCAAAGCCTCGAGGGCTATCTGCCTAAGGGGAGGGATGCCTTCGTGGAGGACTTTCTAAGGGAAACTGGCTCGTATACACGTTACACATGGGGAAAACCACGAAAACGCCCATGCAGCCAGCCCGTTCGCGGGATTCGAACCTCGAACCGAACTACCAGTGTTCAGCGACTTTACCGCTCGGCCGCTGGTGGGCCCCTAGATATAAGATTTTCATATATCGCCATAGAAATGATATACATATTTATTGACCCAATTTATGACGTTTCAATTGTTTGAGCCGATCATATTACTTGTTACATGGCAAAGAATACGCTAAAGTTGAAGCAGCTAATGTTTGCTAAACGAATTCAAACTTATTGCAGACTGCCGGTGAGTTTTAATGCTTTCATTGTTAAATAGATTTTCTATACTACAGATCTTGAACCCTCACAAATGATTCCAGCAGAATAGGCAAAATTAAACAATGATACTGGACGATCATTTCAAAAGACCTGGACAGAATCATTTGGATTTATTGAACACGATAGGAAAGCATTAGCATTCTGTGCGGGAAAACTGTTGTGTGTCGAACATCTAGTGTCAAACGGCACTTTAACACCAACCACAAAATTGTTGCCGAATTTGATGAAACTGGGTGGAAGGTGTTTATTGCAAGGAAAATGAGGAATTATAATTACCAGAAAGTTGGTTTTTGCAATTATCTTTCTAAAACAAACCATCTAACAACGGCCAGCTCTCAAATTTCACTGTGTCTGGCAAAACATGATAAACCTCTCTCCGATGGGGATTTAACCAAAGAGGCTTTGGACACCAAATACCAAATATTTAACCAAATATGCTTACTGAAAATAAAATGAAGAATTAATGCGCCTCGGCTGCCGCATTCTCCTATCCGTTATATAAAAAAAATAAAAAATTCCATATAAAAAATTCCAACTGAGTTTAACATTCGTTTTCAGTTTTAATTTTATTTAACAGGCAGAAAAAGGATACCTGGAAAAAAAAAATCTGAAAGATTTCAGAATTTATATTTCATCCAAAAGGGCGCTTTTTAATGTTTTGTGTGCTACCTTATTAAATATCATCAAAATATGTCCGCAATTAAACCATAAAATTAAATTTAAAAGCAATATCACAAAATATTTAAAAGAGCATAATTTAGAATTTCTGATACACAGTCTCGCGTGCTGGAGACATTTTTTTTACGAAGTAAAAAGGAAGTATTGTAATCGCGAAAAGTTTCAGGCAGCATATTTCAACGAAAATATCCATTTTGACCGCTTTCGAATGCAATTTAACGATGTTTTTGCGTGATATTTGTACATAAGGACAGAATAAAAGTCTCTTTTCCTCCGAAAAAATTATAAAACTGCTTTAAAATGAATTCTGAAGAGAAATTTTCGTGGCGTCTGTACGAAGGTATGTACGTACGTACGTACGTATCTCGCATAACTCAAAAACGAGTAGCCTCAGAAAGTTTTAAATTTTGTATATAGGACTGCTATAACATGTAGATGTGCACCTCGTATTTTGGCTGCAATCGGCCGCGCCAAACGTATATAAATATATTTATATATTTATATATATATCCACTCTGTTACCCGGATCAGTGATCTCAGTTTCTTTACTCTTATATGTTTGTAAATTGTACATTTTTTGCTTTAAAAATGATTGAATTATGTTGTTCTTATCTTCCGATTAAGGTTTTTATGCCTTTAGTAAATCTGTACGCAATATTTTTAGAATTATCAACAATTTGAAAGTTGTTTAAATGACGCTAAGCCTAATTTTTTTTTTTTTTTTTTTATGGCTGCCGTTGCTTGTTTACATTTGAAACAGCAGAGTAGTGGATTTGTTGCCAATCTAGAGAAACTTGGCTTCGCAACAACATAGCTAACGCCTTCATTTATTATTGCGAATTAAATGATGCTTAATCCTTTCCGGAATTTTTTCTGGAATCCTTTCTGGAATTTTTTCGAGGAAATAAGTGTTTATGATTTACTTCGTAATTTTTAATATAGATATTTTGAGTTTTTATGTATTTTTGTCTTGTCGCGAAGTGAAAACTGAATTAATTGAATGAGAAATACTCAATCGTCTGTGACAAACTGTTTCTTTTTTGTTTTGTTTGCTTAATTTCTTTTATACATCATTCTAGCTTTATTATAGTATTTGAATAGAACATGTGGCAACGGTTAGATGATTCTATTCTTTAAATGATATAAATTTTGTGCATTCTGAGTTATAATATGAACGAAATATAATACCGTTAAGTGAACGTAGCGCCAGAGCGTCGCTATGGTAAACAAATACTGTGAATTTTAAAGAATGCATTTATTCTATTGTGGTTTATGCGCCTTTCTCCCTTAGAGATTCTTTGACAATTATCCCGCCACAACCGGAAGTAGAAAGTGTCTGCTTTGCCATTGGTCAGGGAACAAGAATTGCAACGCCTTTTTTTTTTTTCCTTATAATTAAACATATTAAGAAAGCCTCTAAATTAGCATATGAAATAAACTTAATTTTGCATTATATAAATTTATATTCACAGCATCTCTATATTAAGGTAATAATTCAATTTTTCTACGAAAAATAGAAATGTCTGTGTATGCGCATGCTCAGTGTATAATCGTAAATCCGGTTAATTTTTATAAGTTAGTGTAAAACACGGAGTATACTCCGTGGCGTAAAATTAACTATGTAAATTTTGAGTTCATTTAACTGGACCCTTGTACTTATTCTGTAGATCTCCATATTAAGAATGTCTTTAACTGTTTCAGGAAAAATATAAAATATAATATAATTATTTATTTACATTATTTATTTATTTTTTCCTCATATAAAAATTATTAAAATCGCTATATCATTTTTCCCGTACATTAAACAAAATTAAAAAATGTTAGCCTCATGTGATTTTTATAACAAAGATTAAAGGAACTGAAATGTATGCAAAATATCAGGATTCAGCTTGCAATTTCGTAGAGTTATTATTATTATTATTAAATAAAAATATTAGTATATCTTTGATTATAATTAATGATCCTTCGGTCTACATTAAACTATTGTTAAAGAAGTTAAACATTTTCAAGCATCTTCTGCTCTATTTATTATTCTATTCCTCGACATGAAAGATTTGTTAGTCTTATTCCAATTTAATTGCCCACATTTGCTAAATAAAATAAGGCGAGTATTGTACCAAACTCAGTAATTACACAAATTTAATATACAGCTTATTCCAGTTAAATGGGTAATAGGATTTTCATAAAAGAAATTAAATTGTGTAAATTAATCTAAGTGTTGATGTAAATAAAAATAACAAATTTGATGTAAGAAAATAAATATTTTATTTTGAAGATCTTTAAATTAAGAAAATATAATTTTTTGAAAAATTGCACGTAAAGATTTAGCTCACATGTTAAAATTCATAGATAAATTTTAGCCTCATATATGAATGCCCCTTTTTTCATGCTCGTGGAAAAGGAAAACAAGTGAAATGCCAAAAATGCACTAAATATTTTGAATTAATAAACTTCATTTTCAGTCTTTTTAGACTTCGTATAATATCCGTAAAAGTGACGAATGAAATATACCATAAAGGCAGTAGTTTCTTTCAGAACATTCGGATTCGTATAATATGCGTAAAAGTGACGAATAAAATATACCATTATGGCGGTAGTTTTTTTTTTTTTTTTTTTTTTTTTTTTTTTTTTTTTTTTTTTCAGTACATTCGGATTCATATAATTTTCGTAAAAATAACGTGTGGAAAATAACGATAAAGAGTCAACAGTAACTTCAGCCCTTTTCATTCGTATAAATTTCGTAAAAGTAACGTGCAAAAAATACCATACCCTTATTTCACCAAAATTATATATATATTATATATTAAAACACCATTAAAAAAACACCATTAAAATTTAGATTTATAGCTAATGGAACTAATAATTACAAGAAAAATATAGACTATTATTTTTCAATTCAACTTAATAAAATCTGTAAATTTATTTTCAATGATTGTAACACTAATCATAACTATTGCTGGATCATTCATAATAACACTCCTGTCATTAATACCATTCATACCATTAACATCCAAAACATTAACTGCTATGATTTTGAAAACTTATATACCTCACTTCCTCTAGAAGAAATCTATACCAGTCTACTTGATCTACCAAAACTTTTCCCTAATATACTCAATATCATGACTCTTGACAAATGGAAAACCTACCTAAAATGCACACTTTTTCATAACTACATCAAGTTTCAAAATCAACTTTTTAAACAAGTCAGAGGATTGCCAATGGGCTTACATTCCAGCACCTCGATCTGTAATATCTTTTTATTTGTCAAAGAATTTAACTTCCAAAAAAATCTACAACCACAAGAGTTAAATTACTACAAACACACCTACAGATTTATTGATGACCTTATTACAATTAATAATTTTGGTAAAATTGAAAACTCCGACATTTATCCGAATTGTCTTAAACTTAATAAAACTAATAATTCACAAAATAGCATAGACTTTCTAGATCTTCAAATCATTAACTACAAAAAAATTTTACTTTTTGACAAAACAAGAAACTTCAATTTCAATACTAACAAATTAATAAATTGGAACTCCAACATATCCAAAAAAGTAATTAAGAATACTATAATTAATCAAATACAACGAATTAAAACTATATGCACAGATACAATAGATTTACAACGCGAAATTTTGATCCTTATCAAAATTCTCAAAAATAATCTAATTCCCTTTCAATTTATCAACCATTGCCTTAAAAGAGCAGGCGTTAAATACTCACTCTAAATCATTTAACTGATAGGGATATGATAATTTATTCCTAAACCTGAGAAGGCGGTATAAGTTGGATGACTGTCAGTTGAAAGATTTGTATATAGTGTAATTACTCAATTGTATATATTGTAAAAAGCTAATTGTCTTCAGACATATACTGTTACTATACTGTTACTAAAAAAATGGGCCTATTTCCTGCCTTTAGACTGTCTACTAGCTCTTGGATAGCGAAAATGCCTTTTTCCTTTCTTAAATTCTTAATCATTGCGACACGACAATTAGCCAGAAATTAATTAATTTCCATTCACTAGTATTTTTAAAAAAATCTTAACAGACGGTCTCTCTCAGATAAGAACTCCACAAAATACATCCCTCAAGAATTCCAAGTCCCACCCACTACCATAAATTTCTTCACCCAAGTCTTGCCGACTGATATAATTCAAAGCCCCTACTGCCGCTAAGAATTTTCGGACACCCTACACTTCTGAGTCAGACACGAAGAGAACACACTGCCAACTCCCCCACTAGAAAGAATGTAAGTTACTTAATACCTTTCTGGCCTTTATATCTTCATGTACATTCACTGATCTTATTTATATTATTTTCTATTTTATTTTTATATTATTTTTATGTTCTCTTTGATTTGTTTTTGCAAAGTTTGCATTATTTATCTTTTTTATAATCTTCTATGTTTATTTCAACTTTACTTTGATTTCGATTTCATAATGACAATTTCCAATGTTTAATTTCTACAAATAATATAGTACTCAAATACATAAAGATGATAGTGTCGGGGACGATTACTCGAGTTTTACAAGATTTCTCTACAGTAATTGATTTTTACTCCAAATTGAATTGACTAAAATGCTTCATGAGAATCAGTTCTTTGAGTAACAACTATTCGCGGAAATATTTGGCCTGACTAGAATTGCCGGTTTGGCTTTAATTTATAACTCGAGTAAAGACGAAACACTTTCATATTTACGTATTTCTATCAATTATTGATCATTGAACGGGAGTTGGTTTGTTCCCCTTGAAAAGTCAACTAATTTCCGATCAATGACAATAATTACATGTTTTAATTTTTACTTTTACAATTGTAATATTATTCTTCGTGATAATTTAACTCCAGTCCCCGTTAAAACATTATTAACATTTTGCTTTCAAATTACTTCAAAACATCTTTCAAAATATAACTTACCAGTATGGATGCACACTTTTAAAATAATTCTACTTTAATTAAACTTAGGAGATAATATAATCAATTAATCAATACGGTTTAGGAAATAAATTATTATTAACTAACTTTGCAGCAATTGCGCAAGTAATAATAACTTGTATTCGCACTAAATGGATTTAAGTTCATACAACATTTGATATGCTAAATAGCAGCTACTATTAGCGCTATTTATCTCTTACCTAATGTACCCACTTTATATATTATCTCCAACCTTTTTAAGTTTTAAAGTTCTTATACAAAAACTTTACTGTATTGAAGGTTAGCAGCCTCCTTACTTTTATATCTTGCTAGTTTAACTCATATTGAAATCACTAAATGTCATTCCACTAGATGACAAACTTGAAAATTTAACGCCATGCCTGCTACAGGTAAACCCAAAAAACAATTTCTATGAAAAACATTTAACTGTATTTACATGATTACATGCGGTACTTGACATATTAAATATATAGGACAGACTAAAAACAATCTTAACTTTCGAATCAATAACCATAGAGCTCAAATCAAAAAATTCAACGCACAAAAAAATAACATTAAAATAAGTACACCATCACAACTTAATACAGCAGAATTAGAACACTTTAAACACCATGACTTCAACTCTATTCAACTTCAGATACTAGATATAATACCCAATCACAAAACACGAATTTTTCAGGAATCTCTATATACTAAAACAACGTTCACTTTATCCATATGGACTTAACACTTATATACATAGTCATAGAGATACTTCTAAGAAGTCTATTTTCAGCCAATTTAAACTCTACAGCATCAAAACGCAGAGAGGAAAAAGAGGAAGCAAAATAAAAAATAATGCGAGATTTTTATCCACTTTGGATACACTTGCATTGAAAAAACAATTGAAATGTTTTTTTGACTCAGACTGTTTTCCCAAGAAACTTCTCAACTGGTTACACTCCTGTACTAATAAATTCCTTATCAAACTAAAAAAATTCATTCAAGAAAGCTACGACGACATACAAATCATTAAAGACATGATTCTTGATTTTAGTCTTTTCAGACTCTCTAATAGTCTCACTCAACGCAAAATTTATTTTAAAGTCAATTTTCTGCATCCGCAGTTTGACAATATTCATTTCTCAAGAATCATCAGAGATTGTAAAGATTACTTCCCCGCAGTTGACACTATACCAATGATTGCATTTAAATATCAAAGGACCTTAAGCAACTTGCTTACTAACCACCATGAAATAGATGAAACTGCAGAATGACATTGTAAGACACCAATTTACAGCAATTACGTAGATTCTCATCACCAGCACATAATTACTGGCAACCTGAATATCATACAAAACCATCAACTAAAAACACTAATGAGTTATGGTACAAAATTTAGACCAGTCAGAAACATGACTACAAATTACTGTTACAAGACTTTCGAAAACAACATCAACGAATTTATAGTTAAAGCAAGCTATCAACTGAATTTTCCCATAGATACCTTCTTAAAATGGAAAGCTAAAATTCTTCAACGCATATCCACAGAAATCAGTCACCTCAAATTTAAAAGTACACTGAACTGGTCGCAACTTACATCTGATATTAGTAAATTAAAACAGCTTTTTACTATTACAAAAATAGATAAAGCAACTAATAACTTTAGCATTATATGAAAACAATTCTACACTGAGATTATTCATAAAGAACTTCTCAACGCAACTACTTATCAATCAGCCAACCTTACAGAAACATCTATAATAAACAGGATTAAAACTTTTCATAAGAAACTCAATATTACTTTCAATGCAAACTACAACAGATTTACTAATCTTTATGCGATTCCCAAATTCCATAAAACACCATTAAAATTTAGATTTATAGCTAATGGAACTAATAATTACAAGAAAAATATAGACTATTATTTTTCAATTCAACTTAATAAAATCTGTAAATTTATTTTCAATGATTGTAACACTAATCATAACTATTGCTGGATCATTCATAATAACACTCCTGTCATTAATACCATTCATACCATTAACATCCAAAACATTAACTGCTATGATTTTGAAAACTTATATACCTCACTTCCTCTAGAAGAAATCTATACCAGTCTACTTGATCTACCAAAACTTTTCCCTAATATACTCAATATCATGACTCTTGACAAATGGAAAACCTACCTAAAATGCACACTTTTTCATAACTACATCAAGTTTCAAAATCAACTTTTTAAACAAGTCAGAGGATTGCCAATGGGCTTACATTCCAGCACCTCGATCTGTAATATCTTTTTATTTGTCAAAGAATTTAACTTCCAAAAAAATCTACAACCACAAGAGTTAAATTACTACAAACACACCTACAGATTTATTGATGACCTTATTACAATTAATAATTTTGGTAAAATTGAAAACTCCGACATTTATCCGAATTGTCTTAAACTTAATAAAACTAATAATTCACAAAATAGCATAGACTTTCTAGATCTTCAAATCATTAACTACAAAAAAATTTTACTTTTTGACAAAACAAGAAACTTCAATTTCAATACTAACAAATTAATAAATTGGAACTCCAACATATCCAAAAAAGTAATTAAGAATACTATAATTAATCAAATACAACGAATTAAAACTATATGCACAGATACAATAGATTTACAACGCGAAATTTTGATCCTTATCAAAATTCTCAAAAATAATCTAATTCCCTTTCAATTTATCAACCATTGCCTTAAAAGAGCAGGCGTTAAATACTCACTCTAAATCATTTAACTGATAGGGATATGATAATTTATTCCTAAACCTGAGAAGGCGGTATAAGTTGGATGACTGTCAGTTGAAAGATTTGTATATAGTGTAATTACTCAATTGTATATATTGTAAAAAGCTAATTGTCTTCAGACATATACTGTTACTA
Organism: Stegodyphus dumicola; assembly: GCF_044657685.1. NCBI lineage: Eukaryota > Metazoa > Arthropoda > Arachnida > Araneae > Eresidae > Stegodyphus > Stegodyphus dumicola. The sequence goes on along the minus strand of NC_140773.1, from coordinate 219,427,273 downwards.
TACTGTTACTAAAAAAATGGGCCTATTTCCTGCCTTTAGACTGTCTACTAGCTCTTGGATAGCGAAAATGCCTTTTTCCTTTCTTAAATTCTTAATCATTGCGACACGACAATTAGCCAGAAATTAATTAATTTCCATTCACTAGTATTTTTAAAAAAATCTTAACAGACGGTCTCTCTCAGATAAGAACTCCACAAAATACATCCCTCAAGAATTCCAAGTCCCACCCACTACCATAAATTTCTTCACCCAAGTCTTGCCGACTGATATAATTCAAAGCCCCTACTGCCGCTAAGAATTTTCGGACACCCTACACTTCTGAGTCAGACACGAAGAGAACACACTGCCAACTCCCCCACTAGAAAGAATGTAAGTTACTTAATACCTTTCTGGCCTTTATATCTTCATGTACATTCACTGATCTTATTTATATTATTTTCTATTTTATTTTTATATTATTTTTATGTTCTCTTTGATTTGTTTTTGCAAAGTTTGCATTATTTATCTTTTTTATAATCTTCTATGTTTATTTCAACTTTACTTTGATTTCGATTTCATAATGACAATTTCCAATGTTTAATTTCTACAAATAATATAGTACTCAAATACATAAAGATGATAGTGTCGGGGACGATTACTCGAGTTTTACAAGATTTCTCTACAGTAATTGATTTTTACTCCAAATTGAATTGACTAAAATGCTTCATGAGAATCAGTTCTTTGAGTAACAACTATTCGCGGAAATATTTGGCCTGACTAGAATTGCCGGTTTGGCTTTAATTTATAACTCGAGTAAAGACGAAACACTTTCATATTTACGTATTTCTATCAATTATTGATCATTGAACGGGAGTTGGTTTGTTCCCCTTGAAAAGTCAACTAATTTCCGATCAATGACAATAATTACATGTTTTAATTTTTACTTTTACAATTGTAATATTATTCTTCGTGATAATTTAACTCCAGTCCCCGTTAAAACATTATTAACATTTTGCTTTCAAATTACTTCAAAACATCTTTCAAAATATAACTTACCAGTATGGATGCACACTTTTAAAATAATTCTACTTTAATTAAACTTAGGAGATAATATAATCAATTAATCAATACGGTTTAGGAAATAAATTATTATATATTAAACGTATATTTTTGGAGACGTGCTGCCTGGGAAAATGCCAAAACGATATTAATAGTCCTTCTGGGTAGATTGCCTCTTTGGGGTAAGAAAAAGAAATGTCTAAATGTAAACGTCCTCCGGAACAATGCGATTATTATTTTTATTGCAGAAATTCATAACTCAGAATATTTATCTTTTGACAAGTACTACTAAAAGTAAATTGTTTCTTAAATTCTCTGTATAAGATTTGTATCTCAGTATAAATTAATCAACACCATTTCTAGATTTTCCGGATAATTACTCACGTCCGTTTTTGATAATGAAAATAATATAAAACTGGGTTTAAAACCATTAAAATCCTAAATTTTTCTTCAAATTCTTGTCGTAATAATTCTAATTAATTTACGAGAAATTAATTCGAGAGCGGCATAAATTTTCCTAGAGGGTCGCATAAGACCCGCAAAACGCCAGTTTCAAACCAGTTTCAAAATAATTCAATTCTGTTTTAGAGCACACAGAAAGTATTTTTAAACACATTCTAGAAAAGTGAATATTTAGCTTTAAATCCGAGTACATCAGCATAATTTGAAGAGAACCAAAAAAGAACGGTTAATAAATTAGACTGCTTAAATTCAGTTGATAAAGAATTAATTTTTCTGAAGAAATATCCTTTCACAGTATGAAAGGAAAGAAGTAATAGGTGTGTAATCTCACAAAACAATGCACTTATGAAAAATTAAACATCGCGAGCCGCATAAAATTGCTTCGCGGTCCGACAGTTTGAGAGCATTATTTTTACAGAACAGAGGAAATATTTTAAAAAACATTCTAGAAAAGTGAATATTTAGCTAAAAATCTGAGTACATCATAATTTGAAGCATAATTTTTTTAAGAAGAGAACCGAAAAAGAACGGTTAATAAATTATACCGCCTAAACTCAGTTGAAAAATAATGAACTTTTCTGAAGAAATATTTATCACAATAGGGAAGGAAAGAAGTAATAGTAATTTTTACCTCACATACAAAATGCACATATGAAAAAGTAAAAAAGCTATCTTTCGAATCCCATATTCTAACAGATGATAATTTAATATCATTGTATCTAGGTAATTTAAAAGAAGCATCTTATAACTTAAATAAATAAAAACAAATACATAAATGCTGCAAAAATTTCATCATAAATATCTAGTTAAAAAAAAAAAAAAAACGTTATTTCTGGACACTAAAGCAGTTACGCTTACAAGTGGCCGACTGGTAAAATCGATGAGCATTGGTAGTTCTTATCTGAGTTCGAGTCCAGGCGAAGGAGCTTACTACATGGGCGTTTTTCGTCATGTGTAATATGCATACGAGACAGTTATATAGAAAGTCCTCCACGAAGGCATCCCTTAAGGCAGATAGCTGTAGTGTGCTTTGCCATAATCAACTAAACCAAACCAAACCAAACCAGCTAAAGCAGCTACAAGTTTAACTTTTTTCAAAGATAATTCTCGAACACAGCTTAAATAAAATACAATTGAAAAAAATCTAAAAGATTTCGGATTTTATATTACGTCCAAAGGGGCGGTTTTTTTTTTTTTTTTTTTTTTTTTTTTTTTTTTTTAATTTACACTACGTACACATTTCGAGAGCATTTGGGTTACCACTCCTTTGCTAATCGTTGAGTTTGTTCATCAAAAATTCGTAAAATTTAAAAAATATGAAATAGATAATAAAACAAATTCGAAATTCAAGACCGGGGCTTCTAGGTGCCCAGATTCCGGTGGAGAACTATTCAAAATTTGATGGCTCTAAGTTCCGTTGTTTTCTCACAATGCGAGAAACATGCATACATTCATGTAGATTCATTATTTAATTTCTTCAAATACGTATAATACAGAGCGATAACATTGGTGGCAACAATTTGAAAAGCGATACGCTGTTTATAGTGATAACGCATCATTCGGGTATAACATCTCTTTTGGGCGGAATAATAATAATTTATTGAAAGAAACACATTAAAATGAACTAGCAAATATTTTTAACTTTCGATACATCACGCTAAAAGTTAAAGGGACTCATACACCTTAAGTTATTTAGAGTTGAGTTTATAAAATGTATTTTATTAAGAAAATCTGTAATGTTTTCGCGCATAAAATTTTTTAATATTAAAATATTAATCAAATTTTTGGTTCAGTTAGAAAATAGTTCCCATATAAAGAATTCCATTAAATTTCAAGTATGTACCATTAGCCATTTTTAAAATATTATACGCGCAAGGGGGAAACATGATGAAAAATTTTGTCTCAAACCGGATTAAATTACAAAAATATTCTGGTTACTAGTTCCCAAAGCAGCTGTTACGTAGTCAGCTGTAAAATGTTGAAGTAATTGCTTTCAAAATAAATAAAATATCCCAATTCTTGCAACAGTCAGATATTCGAAGATCACGAGGGGTTTAAGGTGTGTGAGCCCCCTTAAGTTTACCCAGATACACATTAAATGTTACATACCGCTCACGTCACGATCCACGTTCGCAGTCTTAAAAGAATAGCTCTAGTCTCCGTGTGTCTCAAAGACGGGGATAGTTTGTAGTTGCTGCTGCTGACGTCAGATCACATGACAAGTTTCTCGAAACCGCGCTTCTCTCTGGGTTAACGGCCTTGTTGCGCGAAGTTAAAAACGAAACACGTATTTCAGGTTTCTATTTGATAATGCCCTATTCAGCCTTAGTCAGGGCTTAATTTCTAAAATTAGAAGTGCCGAAGCCCTACGGAAGACCATCAACAGAGAGGAACAAAAGTAAATAAATAAATAAAATGACTATTAAAATAATTATAATAATTAAAAATTATCAGATTAATTTATGATTACTTAATTAAAATTTGTCAATTATTATTTAAATAATTAATTAAAGATTAAGGTAATTAAATAATTAAAATAAAAAGTAAAGAGATAAAACTAAAATTTAATAAGCTATTTTTTAATAGAATTTTATTGTAAAAAAGAAAATTTTCGAGATCAAAATTTCTACTAAAATTGTTATTCAGTTACATAAAAGAAGTGCAGAAGCCTTCATATTTAGGGCTCCCGTGATCTCCGCCTAGAATTATGATTTATCTTAAAAACTAAGAAGCACCGGAGCGGGGCTCCGGCGCAATTTAAGCTCTGGCCTTAGTTTCACTAATATTTGCTTTAAAATCAAAAAGCTTTGAACAGCTGTATTGTAGGAGATAGGAGCTAAGATTTTAGCTTATGGAATAGCAATGTATGTATTTAATTCTGATCTATTAGTGTACAGCTATAGCATACTAAACGAAACAATGGTGCGTAAACATATGCTTGAACTTATTTTTACGCTTGCATAATCTCTGTGTAAAGAAAAATGTCTGTATGTCTGTTTGTGTGGTTGGTTGTTTGTTCGTGATGAACTCAATCACTGCTATAGCTATCGTCATCAAAGGTTTTTCAGTTCTTTTCTGGGTCCTGGATAAGGTAGACGTCCACTCCCCCCCCCACGCCAAAAAATAGCTAAAATCAGAGATATTAATTAAAAACTCTGAAAACGATAATTTTCGCCTCATTTTTCCGAGTGGACAGTCTCACATGCTGGAGGTAAAAAATCTGCTTTATTTCGAGAAGTGTTCCCACTGTTCGCTTTCAAATCGTAAAGTTTGTTAAAAGTTTTACAATGAAATAAAAATAGCATTGCCGAGCATTAAATACATTATTCCCGATTCGAAAAATGTGTGGGAAGCCATTCCGTCTGTTCTCATCTTTCTAGGACTTCAATCAGCTGAGATATTAATTAATAACTCTGAAAGCACTAATTTTCGCATGCATTTTTCCTAGTGGCAACAGTCTCGCACGTTGGAGATAAAAATTCTTTATTTTGAAAAGTGTTGCTACTCTTCGCTTTAAAATCGTAGAGTTTGTTAATAAAAAATTTGTAAATTTTACAAAATCTATATATATAAAGAACGTCTGTTTGTGTGTTTGTTTGTTCGCGTTAATGATTTCTGATCAATTATGATCAGTTTTGTGCCACATTTAATCGACTAAAATTGAATGTAGGTGAAATATATGATGAAACTTGAGCTTTTACGACCATTTGATTAGAAAGACGAAAATTATTAAAAACTGCGCGCCATTGTTGCTGATATAATGAGAGAGAAATAGTTTGTTTTTTATCGAAATTTTTTATGTGGGTTCCATATCGCATCAGACTGAAAAATGTATGACTATAAATCGTATTTTTTTCATCGTTATTAAGGATTACAGCGGTTTCGTTCTCTCTGTTGTTAGATATATTACTGTCAATCGAACGTAACTGGTATTGGGTACTTCCACTAGTACATGTCTACGTTAAATATAATTCCCTTTTTTCTTAGCAATTTTTTAAATGTGCGAAATATTAACCCATCGATAGTAAACATTTATAAAATTCGGTATTTGCGAAGAATCCCTTTTACAATAAAATTATCGCAAATAATGTTGGTAACTACACCTTTACATTTTACATTTTCTAATGTGTGAGCAAAAGCATAAGGATAACGCTGTAATATTAATCATATTTCACTTACATTTTAATGGCAACAGATTGAATTCTTTTTACTTCCTTGTACGAAGTAAAAAGGAAGTATTGTAACCTCGAAAAGTTTCAGGCAGCATATTTCAACGAAAATATCCATTTCGACCGCTATCGAATGCAATTTAACGATGTTTTTGCGTGATATCTGTACGTAAGGACATAATAAAATACTCTTTTCCTTCAAAAAAAATTATAAAACTGCTTTAAAATTAATTCTGAAGAGAATTTTTCGTGGCGTCTGTACGAATGTATGTACGTACGTGCATACGTACGTATCTCGCATAACTCAAAAACGAGTAGCCTCAGAACGTTGAAATTTTGTATATAGGACTGCTTTAACATGTAAATGTGCACCTCGTATTTTGGTTGCAATCGGCCGCACCAAACGTATATATATATATTTGTATATATATCCACTCTGTTATCCAGCTCAGTGATCTCAGTTTCTTTACTCTTATATATTTGCAAATTGTGCATTTTTTGCTTTAAAAATGATTGAATTATGTTGTACTTATCTTCTGATTAAGGTTTTTATGCCTTTAGGAAATTTGCAAGCAATATTTGTACAATTATCAACAATTTAAAAGCTTTTTAAGTGCGATTAAACCTAATTTTTATTAAATAACACGACGGACATGTTTGTTTACATTTGAAACAGCAGAATAGTTAATTTGTTGCCAATCTAGACAGACTAAGCTTCGCAACAACGCCTTCATTTATTATTGCGAATTAAATCATGCTTAATCCTGTCTTGAGTTTTTTCGAGGAAATAAGTGTGTAAGATTTACTTCGTAATTTTTAATATAGATATTTTGAGATTTTATGTATTTTGCCTTGTCGCGAAGTAAGAACTTAATTAATTGAATGAGAAATACTGAATCGTCTGTGAAAAACTGTTTCTTTTTTTGTTTTGTTCGCTTAATTTCTTTTATACATCGTTTTAGATTTATTATAGTATTTGAATAGAACATGTGTCAACGATTAGATAATTCTTCAAATGATAAAAATTTTCTGCATTCTGAGTTATAAAATGAATGAAATGTAACGCTTAAGCGAACTTAGCGTAGCGCTAGAGTGTCACTAGCGTAAACAAATATGGTGAATTTCAAAGAGTGCATTTATTCTATTGTGGGTTATGCGCCATCGACGAAGTAGATTTAATTCAATCCAATAAGTTTAAATTAAATGCAAGAAAAGATGCGTATTATTTAATATTCCGTACAAGGAAGTCATGTGGTGTATACATCAGATTTTTTACTTTAGTTCAAAGCAAAGAGGTTAGAACAGGACCAAGGAGGCTATTCTAACTGCCTTGGTTCGTGTGTAAGTATTTTAGAATAATTTTTTTAAAATTATTTATTTATTTATTTATTTATTTATTTTTGTTGTAAAACGTTGTGTGACTAACTTTTATCGAGAGGAAGAGACTTTTATTTTTACAGTAATTTTTGAGATGCACCATAGAGAAAGTATACTAGGAAAATATTAGACTTGTTTATTGAATAATGATTTTATAAAAGATTTTAGAAATGTTATATATTCGTCTGAGGAGAGGTAAATGATTCTCGTTCGCGATTGTCTTCAAATAAGTGTTTGTGGATTTTCTGAATGAAATGTTTCTTCTGCTTTGATGTGCTTACAGCCAAAAAGAACAAATAATGCTTTTGATTTAAATCACAAAATCATTTGCATTACAAAAGTATTAAATGAAAAAAAAAAAAAATCGTGGAAGATAGAAAAGCCTTAAGAATCTATCTGACTGAAAAATTAATTAATGTGAATAACAGATTTCATAATACGGTTAATCAAAACAAGTTTCACTTCTTTTATTTCTGTATTTCAAGTAGCGCTAGGGATGAGCTAACCAGACTTTTGTAATTTTTTGCAATGACTGTTATGAAGCATTACTATAGATACATATGCAACATTAATGGCTAATAAAATAATGAAAATATTTTAAGCTGACACTTATTAAAACTTCCACATTTTTGAATTTCATAAAAACTACCCATTTATCTTCACTACAAAACAGGGAAAAAAAAAAAAAAATTATTGTCTTTTAAAAAAGAAAATAACCACTGCATCTACATTGTTGACATTTTTTTGTAATTGAAATATGAGAGCTCTCAAAAACTAAACTTTTACATTACTTTGATATTGCTAGATTTTACATCTAATAGATTAACACTGTAAAAACGTACATAATGGTATCGATTCTTATATTTCAGATAGTTAAATTTTCATACAAAATAAGATAATTCCAGTATTCGTTATGTTAGACACAGGAATAGGTTAGAATACGTTATTCATGAATATGACAAAACATACAATTAGGGCTCCTTAGCTAAGGAGGAGAAATGCCTTCGTGAATGATTTTGTGATGGAAACTGGATCGTATTTAAGTTACAATGAAATTAAGAAGATTTAAAATGAAATTAAGAAGAGTAATTAAAGTGGTTTCATCAATCATTGATCATTCTGCTGTGTCACAAAACTGTTAGTTATTCTATTGCTGCACGAAATTCTACCTGGTGAGGCCTTCGTGAACAGCAGAATGGCTGATTCGAGTTTCCGCAGCTGCTTGAAGGTTTAAAACAAATTCTTTTCTAGTCGCTTTACTGTTTCTTCGAGTCAACGATGCCAGAAACACTCTTCGTATCAAATGTTGCTCTTAACTAGGTTGTCCACCAACTGATTCAAATCGTAGAGTTTGAATATTTTGTAAGTTTTACGAAATATGAAATAATAATAAAATCATAAAGGTTTCACATTTTAAATTACGGCCAAAGGGGCGTTTTTTTAACATTTTGTGTCTTACCTTTATTTATTAAATATCATGTTCTTCGTACTTAAACCATAAAATTCAGTTCAAGAACAATATCGAAAAATAATTTTAAATTCAGCATATGTTTAAAATTTTCGATGCACAATCTCACGTGCTGGAGATAAAAATGTTTTTCCCGTACAGTATTGCCATTGCTTGTTTTGAAATCGTAAAGTTTGTTACTCACAAATTCGTTAAAGCATTACAAAATATGAAATCGATAATAAAATAAATTCCAAATTGAAAATTAACGCTTCCAGATGACCATATTCGGTGCAGGATTACGTTATTCAAAATTTGATCTAGGCACGGTTGTTTTATCACACTGCGAGAAACATACGTACAGTTACGCATATTCTTCATTATTTAGTTTAAGTATAACACAAGGCGATAATATTTAATGGCAACAATTTGAAAAGTGAAACAGACATTTAAAGTTTTCGACTCAAAATGCAGAAACGAAATTTCTTCTGGGCTAACGCCATTTGGGCTATTAAAAAAAAATCCAATTGAAGTAAACTCCATATTATCCAGCCAGCAAACCGGTAATTTCACATTTCTTTTATAAACATTTATGCCATAAAATAAATGCTACTAACACTTCTTTGAGCAGTAAACAGAAACGCAGCTAGTTACTTCGCTTTCTTTTTAAAACTTCGCGTTCGTATATCGTATACTTTCTTTACCTTTATTTATTTAGAACTAGCCGTTACGCGGCAAGCCTTCGTCTGGCTTTTAAATGTACCTGAAAAATGCCTAAAGGAAACACCAAACATTAAATTTAAAACCCGAATAGAATTTTACTCTGCAGAACAACTTTATTAAAAATAACAAAAAATTCAATAAAAATGTTTTACGTATTAAAAAATTTACAATTAAATAAGTAATATCCCTTAATACAAATATTACTTATAAATTGTAGAGGCATTAGGTAATTTTTTGCAAGTAGCCCTCGTTTTTCCGAGTGGCAAATCGATAATTCAACAGCAACAACGGCTGCGAACCTTTGTTGCTGTTAAATTATCGATTTGATACGGTTTCCCCATATGTACCAAATTTCAGTCCTAGGAATATTAGTTTACGCGCAGCACGAAGGAAAGACACACACACAAACAGGCAGACTCTTCCTTTTATATATATAGATGGTTTCAGAATCATGACAAAATTTTCGATAAGGAAATACAGCGGAAACACACAACAATTCGCCAGAAGCAGGATAATAATATCAGTCTAATCCTGGTTTTTCAAAGGGTGGGGCGCGTAGATGAATTTGGGTGTGGTAGACATTTTACCAAAAGTAAATAACTTCAGTAACCTGAGTTAATTTTAATTTAAAATCAATTTAGCAATATTTCACATACAGTACGTTAGTGAGTTTAAGATAGCGAAATTGCTCTTGCCTCAGCTTTCGAAATGTTTCCTATCAAGTTCTAGTAGCTCCTTTTATCGTCAGAAGAAAGATCGAATTTCTACTAGCATTTATTTTGAACTAGAGGAAGTAGCCGACATCAGTTAAGTCAGTTAAGTTAGATTAAGAGTAATGCATTTAACAACAGAGAGAACGATACCGCTGTAATCCTTCTCTAATAACGATAAAAAAAATACGATTCATAGTCATACATTTTTCAGTCTGATGCGATATGGAATCCACATAAAAAAATTCAATAGAAAAACAAACTATTTCTCTCTCATTATATCAGCAACAATGGCACGCAGTTTTAATGATCTTCGTTTTTCTAATCAAATTGGTCGTAAAAGCTCACCTTTCATCCAATATTTCACCTACATTCAATTTTAGTCGATTAAATGTGGCACAAAATTGATCAGAAATCAAAAACGCGAACAAACACACAAACAGACGTTCTTTATATATATAGATTTTGTAAAACAAATGTTTTATTAACAAACTCTACGATTTGAAAGCGAACAGTAGCAACACTTTTCCAAAGAAAGCACTTTTATATCCAACGCGAAAGACTGTTGCCACTCGGAAAAATTAGGGAGAAAATTAGCGTCTTCAGACTTTTTAATTAATATTTCTGATTGTTTTTATTTTTTTTGGGAAAAAATGAATGTCGACTTTTCCCAGGACCCAGAAATGAATTGTAGAAAGTTTGGTGATGATAGCTATAGTAGTGACTGAGTTAATCGTAAACAAACACACAGACATTCTTCTTTCTGTCTGTCTGTTTTACAGAAAAGAAAAAAAAATTTTTGCATATCATAAAATTTTTTAATAATAAAAACAAAATGTCCTTGCTATAACTGTCCCCAACCATATTTTCCGATTTTAGATTTGCGCCAATATCTCAGCAATAATTTCGCCAAGCTTGTAATGTTTGAATGTAAAAATAAACAACACACTATGTAATAACAACAATAATACTCACACGTCGTTTCCTAAGAATATTTTTAAGAATCTGTCGCCAGCAGTTTTCTTAATAGTTAGTTTTTACGGTTTGGCAACACCGTATTTTTGCTTACGTTTAGAATGATAAAAACGAAAGGCGAGAATGCGACATGTTTTCGTACTGACGTGGATTGCCTGTTTTATTTAAATTACGTCGGCAGATATGCTTATCAGCGTTGAGAGCTTTTTTTCATATTCGCAAACTAATTTTCCTAGGATGTCTTAGTGTATTATACCATCTAAGATTAATATTATCTTCTGCGGGATCAAGAGCATTGATATGCAGTATGTTTTTAAATAACAAACAAGTAAAATTACAAGCTATCGTAAATGATTAACATCAAATTCATTTACAACAGGACAATGCCAGCTAAAAGTTTGATCTTTAAATATTTCATGAAATGAACAGTATGATATTCAACAAAAGATGACAGACAATAGTATGTCGAATATAAGAGGATTACTGGTAGAGGAAGAAGTATTTAATTCTGAAATAAAATTATAAATAAGGAAATTTTTGATAGAAAATTTATGGACGGAAATACAAAGTTTCGAGTTAGCTCTTAAACTAGAATACTCAATGACAGATAGCTTCAAGATTCAGAAAACGAAATATTAATTCAGCTATACAGCTCATTATTTATCGATTTTAATCACCACCTCTAAAACAGAAACGGCAATTTGTCTTTTTCTATTCATCCTTCTTGATTTTTATTATCAGTTTATGAATGTAACATAAAAATTTTAGGAAATTTACTACTCGACGCCTCACAACTGTAAGATATATATTAGAGCCGCAGAAATGCTTAGGCACTCTTATTTTCTCTCTGTTTGTATCTGTACGTACTTGTTTACGCTTTGTGCATATTGTAACGGATTTTGTACATAGACAGATAATTTCAGTGAAATTATATGTGTTTTTGCAACGGGTTTTGAGTACAAGACAGTTTCTAGCAACGGTTTTTGCAGATAATATTTTCATCAAATTTAGCGGGGAATCGCTAAAAATCGCCAAATTTCTCGAAATTTTGGTCCGTTTCCTGTATAATTGTAATGGGTATCGTAACTGAATAACTGTAATATATCCTCTATGCAACTTTAACCGTATCCGGTCTTCGTATCCCTTCCAGTAATATCTAGAAGTACTAGAAATCTCTTGGCGGCCGGGTGAAAACTATATATGATCGGGGAGAGTATCAGTTCTTAGCTGCGAGTTGTTAGTTCAGAGCAACTTCGGAATATTGAGATACCCATGAAAGCTTCGCCTTTTACAGGCGCTTTGCATTGCATTGTGTTTAACTTTCTCAGTAGTTTGAAGTCCAACTACTGAATGTGTACTGTAAACACCTGCAAGAATATTTCTGGGGCAACTTCCAGAATTCTGAAGTGTTTCTTTTGATAAAATAAGCTTTATCAACCTATGATCGGACCTGTGAGCATTTAATCCGTCATGAATCCATAAGCACGCAACAATAAACAGGGTTTCAGGCAATATAATCTCGGCTCTACTTTAAGTAATAAAATTTTCGAGATAAAATTTATGATGAATTTGTTGTTCATTTACACAAGAGAAGTGCCGGAGCTTTCTTATTTAGGGCTGCAGTCACGGCCAGCTGGAAGAACATGGCCTGGTAAGCTACAGAGTGACGTCACGGAAGTCGTCTGAATCTTCCGTGACTTTGCTTCAGGTTTGACTATGCGCATTTCGTTATATATTGATATTTCAGAGATTTACGGAAAAACGTATATAAAAGGTCGTTTATTCATTTATAGTTAAGACTAATAGCTTAATAGGTATGATTTTAAGAAATATTCACAAAAATTTCTATCCAATGTTTTACGATATTTTGTACAATTATTTTTATACTGCATAGTAATGACATTTTAGGATTTGCTTAAAAACAAAGTTTAAAAGTAAATAAATAATTAAAGATTTTTGTTTATTAACATAAATCTTTACAATTTGATTGTTCTTACTTCCACTAAATACTAAAATAAAATTTAATAAATACTCCGAAAAATATATTTACAAAATTTACTGTTGATTCCACGGTTCCCAAATTTTGCAGGTTTATTTTCGCAGATATGAAGGAAATGGGAAGGGACGGAATGAAAGGATTCTAAAGTATAAATAATTAACTGAATAAAATATAAACACTATTTAACCAATTAAAAGACATAAAAGCGACCTTTTTTATTATCTTATTACAATATAATTATTTATTAATAATTATTAATGTTTTTAAGAATAACTTGAATGAACGATCCGTAATATATCCAATGCTTTAAAACTATAAATACTTCAGAGCTTTTAAAAAGTATTCAAATGTATTTTTTATTCATTTCAGTTATTATCTAACAAAAAGAACAGGAGATCAAAAGTCGCAGAAAAATTAAAATTGCCTAAAATCCTCTCGGCATTTGCCAAAATAAATTAAATAAAGCGCAATTTTGTGCTACTTTACAACAAGCGAATTATTACGAATGTAATGATATCTTTATAATTCGATAATAAAGAAGATATCATAAAAGACTAAACAAATGTTCCTTCAATACTTTCAAGATTCTTCGGAAAGCCAATTATTATTTTTTCCTTTCTATGCCATTTTCTTCACTCGAACCTCATCAATATATAAATTCACGAATTATTCATGTCCCAGTAATTTTTTTTAACTTTACATTTTACATACTTGCAGTTAGCTTCATTGTTTGTTGATACATCAAGCTTTAACAGGTCTAGGATATTTCAGAAATGGTCAGTGCATGGAAGGCACATTAGTTGACTGTCATAGAGGCAACAAGCAGCTTACTTCATGTATAACGATTTGATATGACTTAATTTACACTCATGTCCATAAATTAAGGATAATGCAAAATCAGGCAAAGGAAGAGTTAGAAGCAAAACAAATTTGACTTATTTGTAAAGCTTATTTATTAAACAAAAGGTAAAGAACAAAAAAAGATGCTATATGTTTAATATTATCAAAAAAAATTAGCGATTTTTTCTCCCTGGAGCAAATTACAAAAAACACCTATTTACAAAAAACCAATATTACATGGTTGGTATGATAGTTAATACATTGTATGTCTCCCAGACGATGCAATACAGTCCGTACAACGCCTAGACATGCTGAGTATCAAATTATCGATCTGATCTTGGGGGATATTACACCACTCAAAAAGCAATGCTCTCCGAAGTTACGGTAGATATCTAGGAGGAGGTTGACGAGCTGCAACTCGTCGGCCAAGCATGTCCCACACGTGCTCTACAGGATTCAAGTCTGGTGAGAATGCTGGCTAGTCCATACGGGTGATATCCTCTGATTGAAGGCATTCGCTTACGATGTTTGCACGGTGAGGACGGGCGTTGTCACCCATAAACACAAATAGTGCGCCCATGGCGCCCCGAAACAAATTTACATGTTGTTCCAGAATGATGTCCCGATAGATTTGGCTTGTCATAGTTCCAATTTGAACATGCAGGTCAGTTCTGGAACCCAGAATAATTCCACCCCAAACGAGCACTCCTGCACCACTGTAACTGTGTCGTTCAGTGATGTTTTCTTGGTGGTAACAGGTACCTGGAGCTCTCCATATGAAAGTCCGGCGAGATTCAGACTGCGAGCTAAATCTGGACTCGTCGGAAAACATCACACAAGCCCACTGTTGCGGTGTCCACAATGCATGCTCTCTACTCCAGGCTACCCGCAGGCGACAGTGAGTTGCAGTAAGTGGAACGCATCTGACAGGTCTACAAGCATATAGATCTGCCCTAAGCGTCTGTACACGATCTGTCTTGAAATTGTCGTACCAGTGGCTGAAGACAGCTGACGAGACAGATCTGAGGCTGTGCTCCGCCTGTTTCTTTTGGCAGTAACTGCCAAATACCGGTCCTTATTCGGCGACCTGTGCTGTAACGTCTACTCACATTACCATCATCTTGAAATCGTTGCCAAAGAATGGATATGACACTCTGGGCAATTCCAAGTTCGTCTGATACTTCCAGTTGGGTACGTCCACATTCCAGACGGCCGATAATTCTACCACGTAAAAAATCATCCAAATGCGACCTTTGTGTCATAACTATTCGGTTATTGCACTGAAATGCTTATAAAGCGCCTGCGAACAATTTTACTTGCCTGTATTCCTCATATATCACTCTCTTACACTCTCGTCATTGTGACGTACCATCGGTGTCATCTGGTTACTTCCTGAAATTTGCATATGATTCTTGAAGATGTGTATAGTGATTTTACAGGTGATATATTTATTTTAGAGTTCAATTTCCACGTGACTCCGAATGATCCTTAATTTATGGACATGAGTGTAGTTTATTATAGCAAAACGCGTTAGGGCTTTCTGTCTGAGGGATGCCTTCGCGGCTAAGACTTTCTAAGGAAAAATGGCTCGTATACGCGTTATACAAGGGGAAAATCACACAAAAGCCCCTTCCCCTGGATTCGAACCCAGGTCAAAACTACCAGTGTTCAGCGATTTTACCGCTCTGTGGCTGGTGGGATAATGTATAACGAATAAGCAAAAACCGGCAATTTCTAGCCATTTTACTTTAGACATCTTAATTTGTTACAAAATAAAATGTTCTATTCCTCAAGTGAGGTTTTCAAGTGATTTTTATTCAACTTATGCTTCCTAGTTATATACTTGTAAATCATAGTTCGATTTTAATGTTTTTAATTACTATTCTTTTGACATAACTATAAATGTTTTCAAATTCAATCCATAAAGTAAGTTTAGTATTTCCATTTCATACATTTTTAAATACCCCCATTTCAATAGCTTCTTGTCCAAGAAACTTTGCTGTATTCATATGAAGTGATACATAGAAACATTTCCCAATTTTAGGCTGTAGATTAAAACTGAGCAGTAAAATATAAATTTCCATCAGCAGATTTTATGTGAAATTAAATCTGAATCATCTGAAATGTTTAGTTTATTCTACAATGAAGAAGAACCTCCCCCAAAGGCGCAATTTATATTTAAATTCATTAAAAATATGTTTATTCATATTGGCTCTTTTTTCCTGTGTTCTCATCCTCGGAGATGTTGGATTCTCAGGTAAGTATTTTGGACAGCCAGAAAAAATGCATGTTTATAATTTAGAATGCCCTTTACAAACTTAAACGATAATGCCTTCATCTTTTGATAAATAATCGTACCGAATATCTTCTCAAAAATATTTGTCACATATAACACTTACTCGGGATTTTTTTATCTACAAATCACGTTTTAATGTATCTTTTGGAAACTTGAGTACCTATTTGTATTCATTGCTTTTATCGTAATTCGATTTGCAGGCTGGAACGCAACATCGTGCAGGCATGAAAGTAGACTTATAATTCATTTTATAACAACATAGAAACAGATAGCTATATTTATTAACAAATACTAAAGAAATAAGAAAACTTAACTATCAGTGTGAACTTAAAAACCGAAACAGCGTAACTACTTTGCTTAAATTACTTAAATAAAGTATTTAAAAATACATGAATAATGAAAAAAACACGGTGCAATGTTAACGAACAGCACACAAACTAACGTAAGAATTCTTCGCTTACAGTGTCCTGGAAGGGTGAAAGTTCAGACGCCTTTCGTGACGTCAAATCGCGTGACTCTGAAGCTGACCAGGACATCTAAATTCACGAAGGTCACCCTGCAGTGCGCTCCGGCTAGAATGGATTTATTCCCAAAACTAAGAATTACCGGAGACAGGCTCCGGCGCAGTTTAAGGTGTGATAAAAATGAATTATCAGAATCGTTTGCATACGGCCGTCTGTACTTTAATATTTATATATTTACCGCTAAAGTGCGGAAATCGGTTATGCTGCAGATTAACTTAGGGTTATCCGTTAAAGTGCGGAAAACTGTTTCATTTCTCAAATTACCTAGCTAATCTGCATACTACCTACCAGGCACTCATTAAAGCGAAAATAAAATATTCGCTGGAACAACAGCAACGTTTCTGTACGATTAAATTAACAATGTTATTTCTTTATTTTTCGATATCTACAAAATCAAGTTTATACAATCAAACAATCAACAAATTAGTTGACAAATTCAATGATCAATCAATTAAAAAAACTATAATACCAAGAATAAAACGGTTTAAAATATTAATGCAATTAAGGAAATTAATATAATGCCATTTATTTATTTTTCGATAACTAAAAAATCAAATTAATACAATCAAATAACCAAGAAATTGGTTACAATTTTATAACGTTTAGCAAATTTATTTACTTAGCTGTAATAATATTTTAAATCGTTTTATTATTTGTATCATAAATTTTTAATTGATTCAGGATTAATTCTATCAACTTTGTAAATTTTATCTAATTTGTCGACTGTATTAACTTGATTTGGTACTATTCCGTTTTGAGGACCGTAAAAAAATTGCAGCAAAATTGTATGCGCAAAAGCGCTAAATCTAGCAAACGCGCCCATTTAACAACGCGCCAAATCTAGCGTACGCGCTGATTTCAGATTGCATAAGTTTATATAGTTCTATATTTCTTAAGACGCCATTGAAATACTAGTTTAATTTTTAAATCCTTTTTGATATCCCATGGATTTAACAATTTGGAAATTGCCCGTGACGAAAAGTCTGCAATAGAATTTTGTGTAAAGTGCAGAATCACCCACTGCTTGACGCGTTTTTAAGAATTGCACATACTCGGTATCCATGTACACATCGACCAATTTTCACTTAAAAATAAAATCAAGAATTGCACAAAAATGCCACTGCGCACACCTTTGATTTTATCTATGTACACATCGACCTATTTTCACTTAAAAAGTAAAAGAAAAGTGACAAAAATGCAATTGTAAAAAGCAGCAAACAAATAAGTAGGCGATTCTGTACTTTACCGAGAATTTTTTCATAGAAAACGCATCATTTAGTACAGAAAATTATGTTTGAACAACCAACGAGATGAAATTATGCTTTAACGATAACTCGGTAGCGAAATAGCGATGCAGGCATCAGGCATCCATTCAGTTATGTTTAGCAATTTTTATATAAATTATAAAAATGATCTGACATAATTATTTACTCTTATGCTTCTATACAGTCATGTTTGGCATTTTTTATATAAATTAGAATAATGTTGCGTGCGTACGGGTTCGTTACGAAATGAATACACAAGTCCGATGAAAAATGAGCAAAAATTTATTATTATCACAACAAATATGATTAAATGTCCTCAAATAATCGTGCACTATTACAATATCTCTCAGTAGTTATCTTTTAACTACTTAAAATGTCCAATAGAATGTAATTCAAAACAGCTAAAGAACGCTAATCTGCGAATTCGCTACAATCAACAAGAGCAGTTTTCTAAACAACAACAAACTACTACGAACTGAGATGTTTTCCTTCTTTTATAAGATTTTAAAATCACGCGCTAGAATTTTCCAGTACTTTCTCGAAATCAAAAAGAGATATTTATTTATTTAATGCACGCGCTCTTGTATTTTCAATTTTCCGGCTTAGCTTATAACGTTGCGCGCCTCTAACTAGCACGCAACCAAGAGGTGACTGTGAAAGCTTGTATAAACCACAGAGTCTTATAAAGGGTTTAAGTCCCTTTTTATTCAACGTACTAATTTACAATTGCGTCCTCTTGACGCTTACAAACTTTTCCAACTAGGCAGTCAAAATAAAATAATAACCTGAAAAGAAAATAAAGACAAGATTCTAACTACGAGGCTCTCTAAAATAACTAACTCACCGCGTTTTACAAAAGCCGCAGCTAATTCAGCAGACTTGAAGCTCACTGGAACAATTGCAACTACTTCCCGCCAAGCACATAGGCCGCAACGCGGGGTTCTTTAATTCTCGATTTCTACCTCCGCGCTCGCGAAGTAAGAATAACTCTCTCTCACCGAACTTGTTTCCTTCTATTTAAATCATACTACTTCATCTGATAATTTGAATGCTTGCGCGTTCTACTCAAATTTACATATTCTGGCATTGGCAGTTCCAGGGGAAAGTAAGGCTTGACAGGAAAGGTGGTGTATTGGTGTATTTAATTATGGCAAAGCACACGAGGGCTATCTGCCTAAAGGGAGGGATGCCTTTCGTGGAGGACTTTCTAAGGGAAACTGGCTCGTATACACGTTACACATGGGGAAAACCACGAAAACGCCCATGCAGCCAGCCCGTTCGCGGGATTCGAACCTCAGACCGAACTACCAGTGTTCAGAGTCTTTACCGCTCGGCCGCTGGTGGGCCCGCTTGACAGGAAAGATAGTTTAAACTTAAAATAAATGTTAGTTAAAATAAATATAAACCCTACATTTGCCGCTGCCAGAATTTGGAAAACTTGGAAGCAGGTCCTACAAACGACCTGTTGTAAGTTTATCAAATTCTGAACTAACTGGCGAAAGCCTCGTTTACACACACACAAAAAAAAAAAAAAAAAAGAAAGAAAAAAAAAATCTTATGTAACAATTATATACTAACATTCTTTTGCTTGTTACAAAGCTTTCTTCTTACAGCAACTTTTCCTGGACTTCATCAATCAATCTTGGTCTTTCCTTCCAGCATCTGGAAGGAATAAGTATCAGTATCTTTCTACATACATTATAATTTACACTTTATTGACACAATAAATTTTTGTTTTTAAACGATTCGTTTTTCTTAGTTATTGCTTACTTCACATTCATTCAATTTTTCAAGCATTAATTTAACTTTACCCTGGCTCTCCACCATGTGTGGTGTCAAACGGGAATATTCGTGTTTTAGTCTTACAACACTTCCCCTAACCACCACGATTTGTTAGAATTCAACAACCAAATAGACACACCTTACTCGACATTCTACAACTCAATAAGCTACTTTAATATTCTTAAAAATTCAAATGTAGGTGGAGAACCCTACGAAACACATTCATTCTAACTTCCCCCTCATTCATCTTTAAAAATGCAGGCTTTCGCTCTAAAGCATGACTTTACAGTTTAATACTTAAATTTTGACTTCATTGCTTTTAAGCATTCACTTTTAGCATCTACAATTTTATGCTTCTAGACTAAATTCTACTTTTACATAACATGCAAGTATTTACATACATTTACAAAAGTTTAATACATATGCTTTTTACAATTTACCATAAAATGAATAAGAGAAAATAAATTTTTACTTTACTCATTCTTCGCCAAGCTGGCGGCACTGGAACTAAAATTCTTATTAGTACAAGAATACGAAGTTATTTTATCTCCGGCCAAATTTTGGCTTTAACATAACAGAATTAGTCTTTCGACCAACAGAAAATGCTTGTTTTAGCTTTTACACTTAAAGAAAATAATACTTTTGCCTTAGCTAAATAAAGTAAAACAAAACTAAGTCTCAACCGAGACATATTGACTTTCGTCAAAACATAGAACTTCGTACTTATGCATAACATTTCGGAACAAAAGAGAAAAAAAATTTATAGAAGGTTTTAACTTATCTTTGAGTTTTCGATGCTTGAAACTCCGTCATCCGTTTTTGACAAAATTGATCCCAAGTTAGAGGTGTCATGGATGTCAATCTTCTCCTTGTTGATCTCCGCGTGTCGTCCCCGTTGATCTTTCTTTTGCGTCCTCTACATGCTGGCCTCTTGACGGAGTAATCGTCCGGTTGTTGGCCTTTGCGTTTCTGCCTGGGACGGCTGGTGTTGGCGTCCTCCGGTCTGGAGTCCTTCTTGAATTTCTTCTGTTCGTCGTACTTCTGTGCCTTTTGTTGGCGTTTCAGTTTCCGGAACGGCGGCCTTGCTGGCACCTGACTCTGTGGCCGTGTGCGCGTTCTCCTTGATGTGTAATTTCTCCTGCCATCTTTTATAGGTGGTGTTTTCGTCTTTACCACGGTTTCTTTACCCGGTTCATCTGTATTTTTGTTTTTCTTAAACGCCGGCGTTTGAAAATCCTTTTTTCTTTTTGATACCGACGTCCGGGTTGTAGAAGTGCTAGGTCTCTCTTCAGTTCTCCGTTTCTTGGGTGGTGGAATAGTTGTTGCAGTCTCTGGCCCTTCTATTTCGTTTAGACTTGAGTCCTGCAAGAAACTTTTAAGGATTTCAAAATCATTTGGATTATAGTATTTTTTCACCTGGTCGGGACTTGCTTTACAGATTTCCCCTCTCTCGTTTTTAAGATATAAGACTACTCCTTTGATTTCCTGAATTACATAGGGGCCTTCAAACTTTGGAGCTAGCTTTGCCATAAAATTGTTTCGGGCAATTCATAAAGAAAATTTCCGTTTCAATACTTTATCCCCAACTTTAAAATCTGCTTCACGGCGTTTTCTATCGTAATATAACTTTTGTCTATTTCTTGCCGTATCCGAAGTTTTAAGCGCCTGATCAATTAGTTTTTGCACGTCCTTTTGTCTAAATTCCTGCTCTCTTTGTTGCACAAAGAATAATTTATCTAAAGGCGTAATTAACTTTCTGCCTAAAAATAATTCTGCTGGAGTTTTTCCCGTAGTATCATGATGTGCCGTTCTTAAAGCATAAGCTAATTCATTTATGTAGCCATCCCAGCGCTTGTGATGTGTGCTAACGTAACTGCGAATTATTTTTACAATGTTTTTATTAACTCTTTCTGCTATGTTAGCCTGTGGTCTATACGGAACCATTTTGATATGGCGTATATCAAGTCCATTGCATATGTTTTCAAATATTTGACTAATGAATTGTTTTCCGTTATCGCTAATGACTTTTATCGGTGCACCGTATTTTAAAATGTATCTGTGTAAGAATGCATCTGCGACTGTTTTGGCTGACACGCGTTTAAGTGGAACAATTTCTATCCATTTTGAAAAATGATCTACTATTACTAAAAGAAAACGATTTTTATTTAACTCGCTCTGGGGGAAGGGACCAAGGAGATCTATGCCTAAAATTTCATTCGGAAATGTAGCGCGAATGCTATTTAAGTACCCGGCCGGGCTGTAATTAATATCATTTATTAACTGACATTGATTGCAGGACCTGACATACGCCGTTACTATTTTGTATAATTGCGGGAAATATACCGCCTCGCGTACCCTTTTTAAAGTCTTTCTGACCCCGAGGTGGCCCGCTGTTTTTTTTTCGTGCAACTCCTTCAAAATGCTTAATCGAAGCGAGGCTGGGATGACTGGCTTATACTCAAGATTTTCGTTCGTTGTTTTCGTATAGAATAATAAATTATCTATTATTTCATAGTTTTTTGCTCTATTTCTTATCGCATCGATATCTGTATGCTCAAAGCTTTCGGGGTCTTTCAAATAAGCATAGATATTTCCAAATTCAGGATCAGCTTTCAGTTCAGTAATAACCGTATCTCTAGAATCTAAAATTTTTGAAGTCAACACAGCGCATTTAAGTTCATTACCTTCATCGTCCAGTTTTATACGAGAAAGTGCGTCAGCTACATTGTTTTCCTTACCCGGTTTATATTTTATTGTGATATTATATTCTTGGAGTTTTAAAGCCCATCTTATTAACCTGGGCGTTAGGTTTTTTCCCGAGTAAAGTCTACCAACCGCCGCATGACCCGAAAAGACTGTTACTGGCGATTTGCCGAAATAAACTCGAAATTTGTGTACAGCCATTAATACGGCTAATGTTTCTCTTTCTGTAGCTGTATAATTCCTTTGTGTTTGATTCAATGTTTTACTAAAAAATGCCAGCGGATGGTTATTTTGCATAAGAACCGCGCCCACCGCATAGTCTGATGCATCTGCCGCAATTTCCAGGTTTTCGTCCCCCTCAGGGAATTTTAAAACAGGGGCATTAATAAGCGCTTCTTTTAATCTTTCAAAAGCTGTGTTCGCTTCCGCTGTCCACGTAAATTTACTCTTTTTTCTTTTGATTACTAAGAGTGGTTCAACAATATTAGCGAAATCTTTTATGAAAGATCGATAGTAAGAACATAGTCCAAGGAAAGACGAAAGTTTCTTGGTGGTGTTGGGCGGTGGGAAATTCTTAATAGCTTTTATTTTTGAATCTTGCGTTTCTATACCCTTTTGTGAAATTTTATAACGAGATATTTAAGTTCTTTAGTTGCGAACTTGCATTTTGAGGCGTTAATTGTAAGACCGGCCTCTTTTAATAATTTAAAAACTTGTTCGAGGTCACTAATATGTTGTTCCAACGTACTACTCGTTATAATTATATCATCTAGATAAATTAAAGTTGATTTTCCTAGGACAGGCTTTAGAACAATGTCCATAGCTCTCTGGAATGTTGATGGGGCCCCACACAACCCAAAAGGCATGCGTAAAAATGCATAAGTGCCCGATTTTGTTATAAACGCGGTTTTATGTATATCTTCGGGTCTCATAGCTATTTGATAGTAGCCAGACGTTAAGTCCAAAGTAGACATATATCTTGTCGATTTGATCTGTCTAATGATCTCGTCTATAACCGGCAAAGGGTAAACTGGGAATTTAGTTATGCTATTTAGTTTTCTATAATCGATAGCAAACCTCCAAGCCCTTTTATCCGAAGGAGGAAACTCGTTCTTTTTCCTACATAATACGACTGGACTCGCGTATTCACTATTTATGGGCGTTATTATTTTATTCTTTAACATCTCCTGAATATGTTCTTCGATGATTACGTCTCTTTGTTTGTCATAGCGGTAAGGTTTAGTCCTACAAGGTTTTTCGGCATTTAGTTGAATCTTGTGAGTCACGATCTGACAGTTTCCCGGTTTTTCTGAAAACAAATGAGAAAAATTACTCACCACTTGCTGTATTGCTTTACTTTCCTGGTCATTCAAATGGCTAAGGTCCAATTCAGGTGTCTCCACCGGTTCCACCACCCTCTGGTCCATCTCCAGCACCACGGAACTATCTTGAAAATTTAATTTGGCCCTCGCGGCCCTTAAAAAGTCCATACCTAAAATAAGAGAGTGTTGGAGGTGTTTCACCACAAAAATTAATACTTTGAGATTTTCCTCTTTTACCTGTATGTTTAATGATACTTTCCCGATGCAGTGACATGTTTTTCCTTGCGCCGCTATAATTTCCGTATTTCTGGTTTTAAAGAGTCGTATCCTATAAAAATTCTTTTTGAAGAACTTTTCACTCATGAAATTTCCTTCTGCTCCTGTATCGATGAGGGCTTCTACTGGTACATCGCCAACCAGGACTTGTATAATTGGTAGCTGTGAGTTTTTTACGATGACTGTATTTAGATGTCTATTTGAGGGTTTTTCTAAAACTTCCGGGGTCTGGACCCTCCCTTTCACAGGCCCCTCTAGTCGTTTAAAGCTTTCCTTTCAATCTGTGTCTTCTGGGTACGCGGATGTTTATTTTCAAATTTCCTTTTTGGGCCTTGACCTTCGAGTTTCGATGCGTTAGCTTGATAGTTCTTTTCCCCATTTGAGCGATTTCCATTTCTTGTTTCCTCCTTCCTTCTGGTACTTTGAGAATATGTTTCCCCTCTCGCTCTTTCCGCGATTCTGCGATTTTGAAACTTCACCGCCAATTCGAAAAGTTCCTGCAATGTGGTTGGGTTTCTAATTTCAAAGTAGTCTTGAACAGCAGGTAACAATCTTGGTAATATTATTTCAATAATCTCCGCATCGGGTTTCTTGTCATACAGCATATCTGTTAGCTTGATTTTTCGTAAAATAAAGTCCGTCAATTGTGCTGTATCCCGTTGATAGAAACTATATAGCTCGGCTTCCAGCCGTGCGCGATCTTTCACTATGGGGAAGGCCTTTACTAACGATTTTTTGAAATTTTCAAAAGTATACGTCGGGCTTCCAAATTCACCTAGAAGAAATTTGCCTATATTTTTCCACCATAGCGCGGCCTGTCCTCTTAGTGCTGATGTGGCAATAGCAACTTTTTGTCTTTCAGGCACAGGATAGAGCTGAAAGTGGTTTTCTATACCTTCTAAAAATACGGACACCGAATTTTTTCCGTCGAAATAGACGTTTGGCTTGATTGATGCTCTCAATGTCTGGACCAGGTATCCAAATCCTTCTAACTGCGTTGTCATTTCTTGGTGTTGTCCAGCGGCTTCCATCCAGTTTTCGGCCATTTCAGTTCGATAAGTGTTCGGGCGCCAATATAACGTTGCGCGCCTCTAACTAGCACGCAACCAAGAGGTGACTGTGAAAGCTTGTATAAACCACAGAGTCTTATAAAGGGTTTAAGTCCCTTTTTATTCAACGTACTAATTTACAATTGCGTCCTCTTGACGCTTACAAACTTTGCCAACTAGGCAGTCAAAATAAAATAATAACCTGAAAAGAAAATAAAGACAAGATTCTAACTACGAGGCTCTCTAAAATAACTAACTCACCGCGTTTTACGAAAGCCGCAGCTAATTCAGCAGACTTGAAGCTCACTGGAACAATTGCAACTACTTCCCGCCAAGCACATAGGCCGCAACGCGGGGTTCTTTAATTCTCGATTTCTACCTCCGCGCTCGCGAAGTAAGAATAACTCTCTCTCACCGAACTTGTTTCCTTCTATTTAAATCATACTACTTCATCTGATAATTTGAATGCTTGCGCGTTCTACTCAAATTTACATATTCTGGCATTGGCAGTTCCAGGGTAAAGTAAGGCTTGACAGGAAAGATAGTTTAAACTTAAAATAAATGTTAGTTAAAATAAATATAAACCCTACAAGCTTTCTTTTAATATTCGTCACGCGCTGCACTGCGCGAGAAATAAAACCATTTAATTTATAATTGAACTAACATTAGCTTTTTAAATACCAAATTCGTAACACTGCCCCCTTCCCAAGGACTGCACGTCCCGGGCAGTACAATCCCTGGACAGGAAGCCAAACTTACAACTAAAGGTATAAATGCAATAATAAGCATTACATTACAATAATAAACAAATGAACAATAAATGCAATAAATAAAGTAAATCAAATGCTATCAAATACAAATCAAATACTAAATGCAAATCAAATACTAAATACAAATCAAATCAAATACACATTTAAAAACAAAAAGGACCATGGTTTTATACTATTTACGTTTATTTACATTACGTACTATGCCCATAGTAATGAGCTAACCTGTCGTAATGAACGACTTTACGTTTAGAGTTCGAAGACTTACGGATCCGAACCACGACGTCATTCAGTCCGTTCAGCACTGTATATGGACCATCCGAAGGTGACTGTAATTTAGGACTGAGTCCTTTTCGTTGAATCGGGTTCCACAACCACACCTTGTCTCCTTTGTTCGATCTATGTCTAGTAGCTCTCGTGTAGTATCTGGACTTCACTTTCTCCGTCGCCAGGTTGACTCGCTTTCGTACGGAACCATGCATCACTTCAAAACGGGCATGGACATTTTGGATGTATTATTCCTCAGGCGATGAAGGCGCATCCGTATGTCGATCAAACAGGCGGTCACAAGACAGACGAAGGTCATTACCGAGGAGCATTTGTGATGGAGAACAGTTGGTAGTCTGGTGTTTCTCTCCGACCCTAGTATGATTTCGGCAGCTTTCTGAGCTGGGTCTTTCAGACAAGGCGTAGGCGTTTCCAGGTGAGGATCCCTTCTGACGATGGATAGTCGTGTCCTCAGATGTTGACTTCAGTTTGTTGTTTTTGAAGTCTAAGAAAAAATTGTATTTCCTTAAAAATTTCAATCCGAGTATGCATGGATCTGTAATATTCGCCACATATGCCGTGTGATGGTAGGCGGCACTTCCAAACGTGATGTTCACGTTTAACTTCCCAGCTATCTCGATCTTGTCACCAGACGCAGTCTGAAGGGTAACACAGGATGGCGTCCAAATAAGTTTATCTTTAAACTGTTCAGCTAAATCTCTCCGAATGATGGTAACATTAGCTCCTGTGTCAATGATCATATTGCAAGGAACTCCATCGATGTGCCCATTGATGGACAGTCCGTTACTGTTGCCACTCACTATAGAAATCTTGAGAGCTTTAAAACAAGGTTTTCCATTATCTGGCAACCTCCGTTCCTCGATATGGCCATTCATTTGTTTCCTGCGTCGTTGCTGAGAAATGGTCTCAATGTTCGTACACTGGGGTGTTCTGCAATTCTTTCGTACGTGGCCTTTAGCTCCACAGTTCCAGCACTTTGGTTTCTTGTCAATTCTTTTCCTTCCCATGGCATTTAATTGTCTGTTTAAATCGTATGTCTTATTTTCCGTGCTCTAGGGTGTTCTGCAGTTCCTTCGTACGTGGCCTTCAACACCGCAGTTCCAGCACATCAGGGTCGGTTTCGTTTCACCACTATTCCGGCTCAAGGCATTCACTGGTCTTGTCAACTCATCCGTTTTATTATCCGTACCCTGGGGTGTTCTGCAATGCCGTCGTAGGTGACCTTCAGAACCACATCTCCAACACATTCGAGCCCCTTTGTTCTCACTACTACTCCGTATCAAAGCGTCGACTTGTCTGGATAGATCATCTAAACGAGCCATCAGTTGATCCACTGGCTCGTGGACTCGCATATCTCTGACTGGGTAGCGGTCCCTATGAGTTGCTTGCTGGGCTGCCTCGAATTTCACGGCGTACAACAGAGCGCTTTTTAAATCTTTAACATCCGCCATTCGTACAGCCTTCTGTATTTCGGGATCCCGGATGCCATCGATAAAGTACTGCAGGGACAGGATTTCCCTCGTTTCTTTCGGGCACTCCGTAAAGGCGAGGTGGGACAGCCTTTCAACATCCGTGGCGAGTTCCTGGAGTGATTCGGTGGGCTTCTGTTGACGGGAATTTAATTGAAGCCTGCTGTAGTCTTTTAAACATTTTTCGCCAAAGCGCAGCTCCAATGCGCCGGATAGAGATTCGAAGTCAAGTCTTTGGTTTTCGGGAAGCGTCTGCAGGATATCCGCTGCGTCTGCTCTCAGCGAAGCGGTGAGATGACAGGCCTTAGCTTGGGAATCCCATACATTCGCATCCGCAACTATAGAAAATTGTGTCTTATACACCTGCCAGGAGGTCTTCCCATCATAAGTCGATAGCTTCAGAGAGGGACGATGTGTAATGGGTAGAAATTTAAAACCTTCCGGATTGCTCCCTGCCGTCGCTACGAATTTCTTTAAATCATCAACTTCTTTGGTGACCGCAGAAACTCTATCATCAATTTGTTTTTTGATTTGGTGTTGAATATGTCCTTGAACGGCAGAAACTCTTTCTTCAATTTGTTGTTGGAAGGCCGAAACTCTTCCTTCGACTCGTTGCTCCACAGCCGACACTCTATCTTCTATTTCATCTTTAACAGAAGAAACCTTTTCTTCAATTTGTCCGACTTTATTTTCGACAGCTCCTGTTCTGTCTTCCATAGCCTGAAATTTACTTTCTATTACGTAGGTTATTTCTCTTTTCATTTCGTCTTGACCTGCTTCAATCTTTTCTTGTACAGCTTTTATGTCTTCTTTAAAAGTTACTTGACCATCTTCCAACTTTTTCTGACCAGAATTCATCTCATCTTTCAGGGATTTCACCTCTTCCTTAACGGATTTTTGACCAGCATCCATTTTCTCTTTAATTTCTTCTTTAAAGGATGTTTGCCCAGCTTCCATCTTTTCCTGGAAAGCAGCAAAAGCAGTAATGAGCTGTCTCACTTGTTCTTCCATCCCATCTTATTCCAGACTTCCTACTGCGATTCAGAGAGCGGCGATATGGAGTCATAGCGGACATTACAAAAGCTTTTCTACAGATAAGTATTCGAAAAGAGGATAGAGACTCCCTGCGATTTTTATGGTGGGAAAACATGGAAGAGGGAAAGCTCAGAGTTTTTTGACATGCCAAACTTGCTTTCGGTGCAAAATGTAGCCCTTTCCTTCTGGCCTCAGTTACTGAGCACCACATTGAAAACAGTGAAGATTTTGAAGTTGCTTTTAAAAGGAGACTCTTGCAATGTTTCTATGTCGACAATGTCGTTACTAGTGTTGACACTAAACAACAGTTGGAAACGTTTGTTTCCGATTCTAAGATATTGATGTCCAAAGGCGGTTTTGACCTAAGAGGATGAGAATATTCTGGTGAGTTCGACGGAATCAACAATAAGAAAGAAACACAGGTATTAGGTATGCTTTGGAATAAAGAACTGGACACGCTGAAAATCAATATGGGATGGTTGAATGACTTTAATTTGGAAAAGATAACAAAACGAAGCATGTTATCTGCCGTTCATAAGGTATTCGATCCTTTTGGGTTTTTCTCTCCCGTTATGCTCTGTCCAAAAATTATGTTACAAAAGGGATGGAAGAAAAGTGTCAGTTGGGACGAGAAGTTGACTGGCGAACTTCGTAAAGATTTCTTACAATGGCTTGAAGAATTAAAATGCTTAAGTGAGATTGAAATTCCCAGATTTATTCAAGTCACTTCAGAAAATTTAAGTAGTTGTGCTCTTCACACTTTTGTTGATGGCAGTAAAGACGCTTATACAGCGGTTACATTTCTAAGGATTGAGAACAACGATCGAGTTGAACTGTTCCTTCTTGCTGCAAAATCTCGAGTTGCTCCTTTAAGAGGGGCCACTATCCCAAGAATGGAGCTTTTGGCAGCCGTTATTGGTGCCAGATTGACAGATTCAGTAACCAAAGCCCTTGGATGGGAAAGAGTTAACAAATATTACTGGAGTGATTCCACAACAGTGCTCGCATGGATTAAAAGAGATGAAAACTGGTCTGTTTTCGTGCGAAACCGTGTTAAGGAGATCAGAGAACTCAGTAAACCTTCAGCTTGGAAGCACGTTCCTGGAGAAAGAAATCCTGCTGATCTGCCATCCAGAGGTTGCAAGGCGAAATATGTAATTACATCAAGATGGTGGGAGGGACCACACTGGATGAAAGATCCTACCGAATTCCTTAATTACATGGATTTCTGTAACCACCATAGCTGTAATGAAGAAGAGATTCAAAGGGAGAAGTTGAAAACTACTAGCACGATGACGAATAATGAAACCGTTTGTGATAATAATTGGTACTACGGGCATTTTTCTAATTATGAGAGAATCGTACGTATGGTCACCTGGATTCTTCGTTTTAAGCATAATTGTACAAATACCGAAAGCAGGAGATACGGAGAATTGAATACAACAGAATTTCGTGACGCAGAGTTAAAGATATTACGTATGATTCAAAAGGAATCCCTTGATTTGGAACATGATAGACTCAAAACACTTCAGGTATTTAAAGATGATCGTGGCATTTATCGTGTGAAAACTAAGATTATTTACAGGAAGGATAGTGAAGATTTCCTGAAACCGGTCGTCTTTCTTCAAACCACGAAGTTGTGAAACGACTTGATTTCTTTGTTCATGTGAAGAATTGTCACGCAGGTGGTCAGATACTTTTGAATCTGCTTAGAGAAAAATAATGGATTCTTAACAGAAGAAAGACTGTAAAAAACATTGTGGCTAATTCCACAATCTGTAAAAGATATAATTCAAGGAACATGGAAACGATATGCGCACTCCTTCCTGAAAATCGTGTTAAAGATGCTGCGGTATTTCAAATTACAGGTGTTGACATGGCTGGTCCTCTGTTTCTAAAAGAATGTAGAAAGAGTTGGGTCTTAATATTCCCTTGCGCAGTGTACAGAGCAGTACATTTTGAGCTAATTACTGCAGCTTCCACAGACGCCTTTTTAATGGCATTTAGAAGATTCGCAGAGGTAGATGTACTATTGTATACTGTGACAATGGATCTAATTTTTTTTGGAGCAGCCAATTCATTAAAACAACTAGATTGGAATCGTATACAGAAACATAGAGTCGTCAATTCGATTGATTAAAAGTTTAACCCACCCACTGCCGCGTGGTGGGGAGGTTGGTGGGAGCGACTAATAAGAATATTGAAAGATCTCTTAGAAAGAGTGTTAGGTAAGGCACATCTCAATTATGAAGAAATGGAAACTGTTCTGGCAGACTGTGAGAGCGTAATCAACTCAAGACCTCTGACTTATATCTCTGAAGCAGATGTGATAAAGCCCATTTCTCCATCGATGTTTTTGCAAGACATTCATGAATGCAGTGTTCCAGATATTGATGCTGTGGGACAAAATTCTTTGTCCAAGAGACTGAAATACAGACAAATCATACTTAAAAGAACTGAGGAACCGATTTCTGCCGGTATACTTAGGTGCTCTCATTCAACGAGAGAGCAATAAAAAACTAAGACACCCAGTGGCTGTGGGTGATATTGTTCTAGTGGGAGCTGATAACAAAAAGAGAATTAACTGGCCTTTAGGTCGTATTAGTGAGCTTCTGCCAGGTAAAGACGGTAATGTGCGGCTTGTGAAAGTGCAGCCTTTACACCAAGAACTTCTTCGTTTTATTCAGAGAATATATCCTCTTCAGATAGCATCTCCTACTGACTGTCCTAAGACTGTGGAATCCAATAGTTTGACCAAGTTCTCAAAGCAGCCTGTTAAACAGGATAATGAAGTGTTTGACAACAAGCCACAATTTAGTAGGACTGGTAGAAAAATTAAGATTCCAGAAAAACTGAACTTATAATTTAAATAAGTACTTTAGCGAAATACGTTTTTATTGGTTGTTATTATTAATTTCTGAGTTTTATTTATTTAGTATATTTAATGGTAATTTTATGTTTTGATTATGGTTTATAATCAAAAGGTGGGAGGATGTTAATAATGCCTTACTTATTTTGTTAGTATAATTTAGCTACTTGTGTATGGCAACAGTAGGAGATATTCAAGTTGGAGAACGATGTAACAACGCGAGGAGCGTCATTGTTTCTTTCCTGATAATAAAGTTTGTTTTCTTTGAAACTTATTCTATTGTGTAAATAATCACCGCAGTTATAGTGTTTTAATGATAGAGACTATCTTTAAATCTACGATGCGAGTCTTTAATTAAAGGCTACTTCGTGCTGAAGTGTGATTTATGATTTTAAGTACTGAAAGCTGAAAAAGTCGGTGATACTTTTTTCTTGTAAGCTTTAACAGTAGGTAATGTGCAAAGCGGAGGAAGAGGGAAACAAACTTTTGAACTTAAAGATGCGGAAGTCGTTAATGTGCACATTACCTATGTAATATGCTGAAAATTCTTGATTCCGCACTTTAACAGAGCAGTTAATCTGCAGATTAGCTAGGTAATGTGCACATTAACGACTTTCGAGTTTAGCGGGAACATATACACATGAATATCGAAATTTAATAGGAAAGTACATAAATAAAAATTCTGAGCAATACAGTGGTGTTAAGTTAGAATACAGCGCCACCTATTGTAGAGAGAGAGTGAGATTCTCACTTATCCATTGGTTTCGACTGCGACAAAATGCTGCAGCATTGTAGTACTTATAATTAACAATTGCAGTAAATAATTAATTAATAAAATACAGTTGTTTGTGATCTTTTTTATAAGTCACTCATTTAGTTTACACTTATAGAAACAGATAACAATTTTCAAAAATCCTTTAGTGTTTCCTTTTAATTTGGGTGATTCCTCTTTCTCTTCTAAAAATAGCGACTGTTTAGAGTATTTGCTTTAAACTTCGCCATCTTAAAATTGATCGCTGCCATGCGATTCTTTCGTAACGCTATTGATACAGGTATTTACAAAATTTCAAACTGAAACTCAAACAACCAGTCAAAACGAAATAAAAATCAACCTTTAAAATATAATTGAAAAAAATTTCAAATATTGAATTACGCTGAATTATTAGAAATTTATTCTTCATTTTTGAATTTCAAACTATTTCACTTTTGAAGTTTTAAAATCTCGTACCTAAACTGTTAGTATTAATCTCATAGGTATGCAAGCTGTAAGAAACACATTCAAGACTTTTATGCAATTTTATAGATTGAAAAATAGCTCTCTTGCGATAATTTACTATTTCTAATTTGTTTAAATACAAAATATTTTGTTATTAACAATTTTCTCGTATTTTTACTTCCGTTAACTGACATACTGAGAATTGCTTTAGTTGTGGATATAAAATTTATAAAACACAACTATGGAAGTTCGGCATTCCAGAACTGCCATTCTATTGGAAATTTCACAAATTAAATACACTTGATGTTAAAAAACTTAATTATTATAAGTAAAAGAAAAATATAGCTTATAGAATTAATGTGCATTGTAATATAAAAGAATATAATACACCTTACAGAACTAATGTGAATTAACATAGTATAACTGGTAAACTTTTCTTGAAATAACCTTCGAGTTGGAAAATATTTCTCACCGAATTTGTTAAAGCTTCTTATTAATACCGAAATACATATTCACAAAACATTTCTGTAATTATTAAATTTTATTACAGTTTTTGCAAATATCCGATTAGAACAGGTTTGACAGTAAATAAATATCTAGCTGCCCTGGAAATATATGCACAGAATTAATTTTTCAACTTAATTTAAATTTTTTATCATAATTTCTCTTCGCTAGTGTCAGTTTTTGAATTATACAAGTATTTGGAGCAGAAGCAGTACTTCCGTAGAATTATGTGCTTGATGCAGCTGGACTGTTGACCGTAGACGTTTAGCCTGCTGACATCTCCCAGTACTTCGACAGCTCCGTTACCAACCAACACAGTGGCTTCAAAAATTCCTTTACTAGGTTCAGCTTCAATCACTACTCTGACTTTGGCTAAAGAGGGTCTGAGGTCGTTTTCCTCAGCTTTGTGTACCATATGTGCGCTTCGAATGGCTCCGAGTGTTAATCGTACACACTGTCCTTCATTTTCGCCCATCTCACCATTAAATAACATCTCATTGATACGGTTTATGGTAGCTTTCGCTGCAGCTACAGCGCGAGCGTCTGATACTACCATGGCAGATTCCGTCTCGCATACACAGTAATGGTCCGGTATTGAAGCACTTGAACAGTTACGGTCAGCTGGAACAGGTGCAAACAAAGATTGGCCTAAGCATTCTTCGGGAGGAGAAGATTGTCCCAGTGGTTGACCAGTGACTACTCGATTTAGAATGTCGGATAGAGTAGCATGTGTATCAAATGGAGTCACAAGTCGACCTTTGTTGATTGCCAAATTGTCCATAATTTCTGGTTGAAGCGAAGATATACTTTTTGGAATATGGATGGCAAAAAATGGCATTCGTTCTTCGATTGCTCCTACCTGTGAGAAAGGAAAAAAATATTTTAGATTAATATAAAGTATTAAGAACAGAAGCATAATATGATCCGCTTATAAATTATGCGTAACTATGTAAAGTTAATGAACTTTGTCAAATACTTATTAGCTCAAAGGGACAATTTGTTCAGAAGGGCTTTTAATTTGGTTTTGTCATTTTGCGTTGGTTCGTTCACTATAAACGGCGATTCATTTTTCAAATTGTTGCCAGCAAATATTAGAGCCCTGCATTACATTTAAAGAAATTAAGTGGAATCAGCATGAATGTATGAATGTTTCTCGCACTGGAAAAAAACGGCGGTACCAGAGACATCAAATATTGAATAACGTGGGCAGTCCCCCTCTCGAATATGGGCATCTATCTGGAAGCCCAAATTTGGAATTTGTTTTATTATCTATTTCAAAGCGATTCTAACGATTTCAAAGCGAGCAATGGCAACATTGTACGGAAAAAAAAAAAAAAAAAAAAAAAATCTGAACCCCTTCAAATTTTATATTACGTCCAAAAGGCCGTTTTCTTAACGTTTTGTGTGTTACTTTTATTTATTAAATATCACGTTCTTCGCACTTAAACCATACAATTCAATTCAACAGCAATATCGCAAAATAATATAAAAAGAGCATATTTTTAGAGTTTCCGATATAATATCTCGCGGGGTGGAGACAAAATGTCTCTCCCCGTACAGTGCTGCCATTACTCCCTTTGAAATCGTTACGTTTCTTAATAAAAAGCTCATAAATGCTTTACAAAATATGAACTAGATAATAAATCAAATTCCAAATTTGGGCTTCCAGATGCCCATATTTGGGTGGAGACGTACATTATTCTGAATTTAATGGCTCTAAATACCATTGTTTTATCACAATGCGAGGAACCTATATAGATTTATGCATATTCTTCATTATTTAATTTCTTTAAATATAATATAGGACGATAATATTTGGTGGCAGCAATTTGAAAAGTGAAACGAAGATTTAAAGTTCTCGACGCAAAATAACAAAACGAAATTAATAGCTCTTCTGGGCTAACGCCCTTTGGGCTAAAAACATTAATGGAGCCCCTGTTCTCTGGTTCTCTGTTGAATTGAATTTTACGGTTTAATTGCGACGAACATGATATTTAATTTGAAGTATATCAATCTAAGTACAGGGTTTTAAAAACTGTTACGAGCAGTTTTCCTGAAATTTAAGAAAATGTTATAATTTCAAATGACGGAATTCTGTACTATGAGATGATTATAGTCAGATATTAATAATAATAAAAAAAGCCTATTATATGAAGATAAGAACTGTAAAATTGGATTGGATGTTTTCTATATAAAATACAGTAAATAATTATAAATTAAAAATAATGATTAAAATTTCAAAAAAATAATTTTTGCTCGTACTGCTTTTTAAATACCGTCTATCGCAAACAGAGTTTCAAACTTAACTACAACGTCAAAGACCGAAAAGATATGAAGTAAAAAAGGAATGCCGTTCGATTCCATGATTTAAGACACATTACCTGAATTAATTACTTTCAATAATTAATAATAGATAAATACAAAATATGGGAGAAAAAAAGACACCAAAGTCGCAGAGTCGTAGCTAGGGTTTTCAGCGCCCAGGGATAACTGAAGATTTCGCGCCCCCTACTGCTTGCCAAGAATGGAAAACATTTAATCCTAAAATGTCGTAACATCAGTTTGGCGCCCCTTGGATTGTGCGCCCGGGAACAGATGACCCCCCTTGCCCCCCTCTAGCTACGCCCCTGCAAAGTCGAAATCACGGAAAAATATATCTACATATCCCTGTTTTAATGTTATAGCAAAAATCCTGTATTATAGAATTACATATCACATAATACTACAAAATTAAGCTAAATTTAAATCCAGATGCTCTGTATTTTGCAGCTGGAACTTACTTCAAGAAATAAGTTCAAATTATCATTAAATTAAGGATAATTTGTTGTTCTAACTTTGTAAACGAACATCAGCATGTTCATACATTATAATGTAAAACTTCGCAAGAACTATGAATTATTTATTAAAGAATAAAAGGAATCATGGAGCGACGTTATAAATAAAAAATGTCATTAAGTTCAGATGTAAATTTTTGTGCACAATTTTATGACTAAAATAAATAAATAATTAAAAAAATAAATAAATTAAGATGTCGAATTTTAGTTTTCTATGTTCTTTACATTACGCGCCCGCATTAAATCATACATTCACTTTATAAAATCTTGTCTTGGAATCAAGACTTTCCAAAGTAATTTTTGTTCTTGTTATGAAATTATTATCCTCATAGTTATACTTTTCTGTGCAATACTTTATTAGAAATTTATAACTGCAACTATTTTTGATATTTCCTACCGAGTTTTCGTTCAATAGATGGCAGCACTACATACGGAAAGAAAGCGGTAGTCACTTTCCAAGTTCAAGCTTTATTAAGAGAGATGATGCAGCGTTAAGTGTCCGCATAATTTTTTTTTTTTTCAGTCTTTCTCAGTTCATTAATGTTCAGTTTTCTTATTAAGATGGCTTTACAAATTTTTTTGTCTTTTTATTATTAAGGTCTTACTTCATCTATTAGGTATCACCTTCAAAGTGCTTACGCCACATAAAATTTGATTCCGCAGCAAAATCACAAAATATTTAAAAACAGCATATCTTAAGAACTTACGATTGACAATTTTGCGGGCTTGAAATAAAAATCTTTTTTTCCGTACAGTGTTAGCACTGTTCGTTTTGAAATCGTTGAGTTTGTTAATGAAAAATTCGTTAACGTTTTATAAAATATGAAATAGATAATAAAACAAAATCGAAATTCAGAGTTCTGGCGTCCAGGTGCCCATGTTCTGGTGGAGCATTACGTTATTCAAAACTTGACGGCTCTAGGTACCGTCGTTTTTTCATAGTGCGAGAAACATATGTACACTGCTCAAAAAAAAAAAAAAAAAAAAAAAGGGACAGTCCTATATCTCCCAATCTACTGGGCCGATTGACAAAATTGCGTTTTTCATGTCTCGAAAGCGCGACTTAGGATATATATTAGATTTATATATAGCACTATTCTAACATAGGTATTTTGACACAAAATCGGACTTTTTCTGAAATAACATACCAATTTTTTTCCATATTTCGATTCTACGGCTCAAATTATGCCAGAATACCAAGTTTTGTAAAAATCGTACGAGTAGTTCTTAAAATATTAGCTCTCAAAATTTTAGCTCCTCAATGTTAATTGAATTTGGCAAATATTTATTAATATCTCTTTTTTTACTAAACTTTTTTTATATTTTCTCTCACATTTCGAAATTTAGGTTCATTCCAAATAAAATTTACCCATTTTTTGCGTTTTATTTTTTAAATTTCTATTTTTAAATAATTTTTATAAATTTTTCGAAAAAAATTTTGAATTATAACCTATACAGTTTTTACCATCATCATAAAGTAGGTGTATTTTTAAGCATATCTGCAAAAAATTAGACTTTTTTATTCAAAATTTTCTAAGATATACACGAATTTACATATTTTCGCGTTTTGAAATTTGGCATCTTTTTTTTGAGCGATAATAACGCCAAATGTGGTCTATGGATTTTTGTTACACTGAATTGCCACAGCTATTTTTAACCTTAAATTTCAAGTAAAATTTTACGAAGAATTAATTATATGAAATTTTTTCCCACAATAAGGCGTAATAAATATTTATTAATACCATATGAAAATCTATTTTTTAAATTATAGATGATATTATTCAAATTTTTAACAATTTTTTTAAATTTCTCTCTTTCTTCCTTTTTTAAAAAAAATAAGAGTACGTTTTTCTAAGAGTAAATTTTTACCTTCGGCGTTTTATCGTCTGCTACTTTACTTCGTTTAAATCGAATTGTCTAAAACTGAGAATTTTCGTTTAATGTTTATTTGAATTTAATGAAAATATTTTATGACATTAACTGCATAATTTATTTCTAAACAAACTGTTGCTTTTGAAGTGGCTGAAAGAGTGGCAGATACTATCATCCATATTTTTAAAGCACAGTATATTTTTATAGAAATATAAGATTTAGAATAATCAATTTTTATAAAAGTCAAATTATGATATAAACATACAACCCTGTAGAGACTGAATTAATGGAAGTTCAATAGTTATGTAGAAATGATCTGCAGCTACTTAATGGCAGGATAAGTCAGCAGATTCTGTGGACAAGCAAGAATAATTATATAAACGACACCCAAAATTCTGTATTTTTGTATTTAATGTCAATTTAATCTGTAAAAATGTATTTTTGTGCGTAGCTTATTTTCATTATATCCTTAAAATTCTAATTTAGAATGTAATTGTCAAGAACTGAATCCTAATCATCAGTAATATAATAAGTAATTATTATGGTTATTAATAAATCCTTCTTATAAAGTAATTGCAAATATTTCAAAAAACTTTCTGTCTGAATGCAAATATTTTTCTATGCAAAATTTTTAATTTATATTAATCAAGATTGCACACGATATTATTTATTTGCACTTCAATTTTTACCGTCAGCTCTAGTAGAAGTTACAAATCAATTATATTTAATTAAGGATTGGATTGGATTATTTAATTATGGCAAAGCACACGAGGGCTATCTGCCTAGAGGGAGGGATGCCTTCGTGGAGGGCTTTCTAAGGTAAACTGGCTCGTATACACGTTACACATGGGGAAAAACCACTAAAACGCCCATGCAGCCAGCCCGTTCGCGGGATTCGAACTTGCGACCGAACTACCAGCGTCTTTACCGCTCGGCCGCTGGTAGGCTATTTAATTAAGGAATGACCATCTAAATTTAGAAACAGCGTACCGTAACAGCAAT
The DNA here is from genome assembly GCF_044657685.1 of Stegodyphus dumicola. NCBI lineage: Eukaryota > Metazoa > Arthropoda > Arachnida > Araneae > Eresidae > Stegodyphus > Stegodyphus dumicola. The sequence goes on along the minus strand of NC_140773.1, from coordinate 219,388,460 downwards.
TCAATTATTGGCGCCGCATCTTTCATGTTACTCCCGATTGGCAAGCTACATGATTTTTAATGAGTATTCGGGTTTTGCTAGTAACTTCATTTGGAAATCGCGCTTAAACTAGGTTAGTTGGTTATTTGAACATAGAAAGAATATGGGAGCTATTTGGTTAAGATGCTTTCATTGAGAACCTTTGTAAAGAGAACCTAGAAAACTACGAAAACCAACCGTGCAAAACCCTGGGTTAGACTTCGCAACAAACAATTAGTATTTAACAATCTTCAAATGCTAGGCAACTGGTGAGGCTCCAATTAAATCTCCAATTTAATATTTTATTTGTAAATATTTAAAATATTGTTGTATACTTAGACACAAAAAGCAGAACTACCAAGCCATAGTGCAAATGAATATTCATTTTCTTTTGCAATAATTGTATTCACTTAATATGCTTGGAATATGAGCTAAAGAAGGAACGTTATCGGAAGATTAAAGAAGTGTTTAAATCCAGTGATATAAGGTTTGTCTTAGAAGCTCAGGATCAAAACGATTCTGCAATTACCCCAGTAGTTGACTTGTAAATGGTTGTGAATTAAGCAGATGACTTTTAATCTTACGTTTTCAGTCAGACAACGTATTCCAAATGTTTTGTATTGCATGATAATGCATCTTTTCATTATTCAATAACCAGTCGGAAAACCACTTGTGTTCCGAAAATAAGTATGTGTACTCAATCGTCCTGCATGTTTTTCAAATTTGTCTTCTTGTGATTTTTTTTCTTTCCCCAAAACTAAAGTTGCCTCTCAAAGGAAAGTTTTTTGATATTGAAGAGACAAAAGGAGTATGACATCTACTTTTAGAGGCATGTCAAAAACAGGTCTCTACAAGCCTTCTCTTCCATTACATGTTGTGCAGTCAGACAAAAAGATAATGGCGTAAATTCTATAATCTATTTTTATTACACTCTGATTACTTTACTAACATACAGTGAATATATACTAAATCTTTTACATCAGCTTAAGTAATTCGGAATTTTTGACGGAATTGTTGTCGGAACTAGGACTCAGAAGATAGGTCATATTGAATATTTCAATAATCCAATAAATTCAAGGTCGAAGTTTCAATATTTTATTTTCGGAGGGAGGGGAATTTTTTTCAGTTTTGTTCCATTATCCTAAGTATATTTGCTTCGATTCTTTATTTTTTCTATAAAAGCGGAAATCTTACGCATGGTATACATATAACGTATAGCTTCAATTAAAATTTAATAATATACAGGGTGTTTATAATTAAAGTTCCACATTGAAACGGTCATAAAACAAAAACTACTGGATCAAATGTTATCAAACCTGGTAATCGTGTAAAGGAGATCATAGGAATTTATTTTCCGTGAAAAAAAGGAAGTTCGAAACCTCACCACCAGGGGGGAAATGGCGCTGTATGCAATATTGTTAAACGAAATATGGGTCGGAATCTAACTTAACCTTTTGTTAAACGGGTTTAATATGTTGTATACCCTTAAGAAACTTTGAAGTAGGCAAATTATTATTTAAAGAAGTTAAATTCGATAAATGTCGAGTGCGCCATCCCTGTAAGTGAGAATTTCGTCCGTGAAAACCACGAATTAGCGATTAGAAAATGTGAGATCGCAAATCACTCTCACAAATGCGTACAATCTGGAAATCGTTTTCTTACAGATCGCTAATTTGTAATTTTTGAAGCCTGAATTCGGCCCTAAAACATGAAGATACTGATTCAAAACGCTTTTAATCGATTTGGGCCAAAGAAATCCCTCATGTTATCTATCTAGTTCCATTGCATTCTCCTACTGCATTCGATTGCATAGCAGTCATTCCACACCGTTTAGTGTTGAATGACAGCTAGTTTTATAACTGAACCATTTTTCTCTGAAGAGCAGTCGACAGCCGGACTACTGTGATTGTAGCTCACTTAGAGTCAATGTTAAAATATTTCGTGATACATGAACTGCAGTAACGTGGCATTTTAGATACTACGATTTTTATGCACGGCTGGGTCCCACCTCACGTGTGTCGCACAGTTACTTAGGCAACATTTCACAAATGAACGTCTTATAGGCCAAAACTTCCCCTCTTCCCACCAGACCTCAACCTCTGTGACTTTTAGCTATGGGGTTTTCTCAAAAGCACTGTTTATGGTGATAATCTAAACAATTTGGCAGAGATGAAAAATGTTAAACACTGACATGTCCGTAACATTCCTCCCGATATGCTAAGAGCTGCTGTTGAGAATGCAGTAACAGGATTTAACTTGCTTTCGGAAAATGCTAGACGCTACATTGAACATGCTTTGTAACACGTTTCGGAAAATATAAAACATATTTTAAGCAGATGTTTTCGTGTCTTATTTCATTTTCATTTAAGATTCTTGTATACAGCGTCATTTTCCCCCTGGTGATGAGTTTTTTTAACTATTTTTTCCCTCGCTGAAAATAAATTCCCATAACCTCCTTTACACGATGACCAAGTTTGATAACATTTGGTCCGGTAGTTTTCCTTTTATGACCATTTCAAAGTGGAACTTTAATTATAACCACCATACTAATTCAGAAGGCAAACAACAAAAAAATTCTGAACTAGTATTTATTCGGCGTGTTATTGTGTCTTAATTATAACTGCTATGTAAATTGAACTTTAAAAGTGTGACAGTTTGGTTCAAGTCCCAGCTTTAAAAAATATATATAAATATAAATTTTTATATTAATGAAGAATGTTTTAAGAAGCTAATTTTTCTCTCTCGTTATAGATTGTATAAAAAACATTATCTTTAATATGCTTTAGATTACTTCAGCCGATATAAGAATCGGGTCACTCGGTGATACAGCATAAACACTGCTGGACAGTTTTATTTCTTTGTCACTTAGCAAAAATTCTTTTAATTAAAATATTTATCCTTTGGGGTTCGCTTTAAACTTTATTTATAGTTAAAATGACTAGAATATGAAAAGTTGTCTTCAGCTGAAACGCAATTCATGTAATTGATATTTTAAAAAAATTGACAAGAATGCAAAATTTATGGAAGTCTAGCAATCAAAAAATCTTAATTTTCTTGTGTGTGCACTGAAAATAACTGTAGAAGGAAAGAAGAAAATTAGGGAGAAAAGTAAGAAAAAATTTGCAGGGAAATTTGGCTGTCAGACATACCAAGATGTTTCAAAAAGTTGGACGCTTTTGAAGATACTTACAGGATACTTCAATGAATTTAGGTGTTCAAAGAAAAAACACTTGGACGTGTACACCAGCAAATACCATCAATTGAGCTTGTGGTTAACAGAAAAGACAATATGGTTTAGACTATATGGTTGTATAAATTTAAATTATGTTATAGAACATCATATCGTATCATAAATGGAGAATCCCATGATTTTCTCATTCGAATTATTTGAAGATTCAGGAGTTTATCCAGTGATGTATGTGGATGTCACCTAAAGATGTTTTTTTTTCCTCCTGGTGAAACAGCGGCCGAGCGATAAAGTCACTGAACGCTGGTAGTTCTGTCCGAGGTCCGAATCCCGCGAACGGGCTGGCTGCTTGGGCATTTACGTGGATTTCCCCATGTGTAACGTGTATGTCAGCCAGTTCCCCTTAGAAAGTCCTCCACGAAGGCATCCCTCCTCTTAGGCAGATAGCCCTAGTGTGCTTTGTCATAATTAAATAAACCAAAACCTCTTGATGAAACCAGTCTTTCCTTTCATCTCATACCTTCAAAATGTTTAGCCTCTAAAGACTGATAAAGGCTCTAACCAAATATTGATGAAATGGATTGAACAGAATTATTAAGTTACGTCAAAGAAGGGCTATCTGCCTAAAAGGAAGGATGCCTTTGAGAAGAACTTTCTAAGGGAAATCAGCTGGCATACACGGTACACATGAGTAAATATGGTTATTCAAATTATCAGAAAACCGCTGAAGTAAGAGGTGGTGTGGTGGTGTATTTAATTATGGCAAAGCACACTAGAGCTAGCTGCCTAAGGGAGAGGGATGCCTTCGTAGAGGACTTTCTAAGGGAAACTGGCTCGTATACACGTTACACATGGGGAAAACCACGAAACACCCATGCAACCAGCCTATTTACCGGGATTCGAACCCCGGAGTGAACTATCAGTGTTCAGCGACTTTACCGCTCGGCCGTTTGTGGACCTTTATGAAGTGGAAGGCGATAACTTTATTTAAAATGATTGTCAGAAATATCAAGATATTTTGAAAATTTGGATGCTTTTTAATATACTTGCGGAATGCCTAAAGAAAAAGAGCAAGAATAAAGTAGAATGCCTGAAGAAAAAGAGAACAAAAAATACATTTTACGGTAAAATTTAGTATTTGTATTTTTTTTTAAATTTAAAACTTTTTAATTTTATGATATTTGATTTTTACGATTTCAAAAATAAAATATTTGACTAAAATATGAATAACATTTAAGAAGCCAAATGTAGGATAAAATTGTGTAAAGCAATAGGCACAATGATAAAACTGTTTAAAGCAGTGTATGCAAGTCATCCTAAGTTAAAATGTCGCAATCCTAAGTTAAATGTCTCTCTTATTTATATATATCTTTTCTGAACGGAACATTGAAAGGCGTGTTAACTGTGCTTTACTGTATTTTCTCTTTCAATATATGCAGTTTTCAAACGCATCGTAGTCTGGGTTACAAAGTATTCCTCCGAAAGAAACGCAATTCAAATAAATAAAATCAAATTCTGGAAAATTTATATTAATAAATGTATTTAAAATGCTCAATTCGAAGGAATAAATAGAAAATTTTAAAACAAATATCTGAAGAGACAATGCAACACAAACAATTAAAATAAAAGTTAAGAATTTAAAAATTACCTAAAATAATAACTATGACAAAAAATATATATAAAGAAAACTATTTGAAAAAAAAAATAAATGCTGCACCTTTATTTACGCAGTTCGAATAGGTAAGTAGAAATTTTTAAAACAGTTATTCGAAAAAAAAAAAAAAACAATGCAACTTAAACAATTAAAATGAAATTCGAAAAAGAAAAAATTACTTAAAATAATAAGTTATAATTAAAAATATAATATAAAGAATATTAAGACACAATAACACGCCGAATAAATACTAATTCAGAAGTCAAACAACAAAAATCAGCGTTATACCTACAAAATTTTCACAGGACTAGTTTCGATGGTTTTACCGAACCATCATCTTCAGCTGCAAAACCGCAAATGAACAATGGACAAGAATAAGCAAGTGGCGCCATCTGTTGGCGAAACCAGAACTAAAACATAATTTCTCTAAAAGCCGAAGGCAAATTTGGATTGGAATTAGGATCGTTAACTAGAACAGAAAGATTTTTATGAATGTGAAATGCCTCTAGAAAATCCAGTTCTCCAATGGAAGATGTTTTTTGAATAATTTTGGCAGGAGAAAAATTGAAAGTGTGATTTTCGGACCAACAATGTTGAGCAACAGAAGACTTCTGTGTTTCCTTTTTTCTAACATATGCCTCATGTTCTTTGACGCGAAATTTTAAGGCTCTCTTAGCTTGGCCATCTAATCATTATTTCCTATCTTGTTCATTTGCGGTTTTGCAGCTGAAGATGATGGTTCGCTAAAACCATCGAAACTAGTCCTGTGAAAATTTTGTAGGTATAACGCTGATTTTTGTTGTTTGACTTCTGAATTAGTATAAAGAATATTATTTGGAAAAAAGGAACGATAGTGACTTTTTTTCCGCTCACGGGAAACTAGGTTGCCATATATTAAAAAGTTCGCCAAGTGAACTATTCTTGGCGCAAACTGACAAAAAAGTGCCAACATAAATTTGTGAATTTCTCCGTAAATTTCGCTCCAAATTTTACACAATTTCATATAAAACTTGGTATTCTGGCATAATTTGAGCCGTAGAATCGAAATATGGAAAAAAATTGGTATGTTATTTCAGAAAAAGTCCGATTTTGTGTCAAAATACCTATGTTAGAATAGTGCTATATATAAATCTAATATATATCCTAAGTCGCGCTTTCGAGACATGAAAAACGCAATTTTGTCAATCGGCCCAGTAGATTGGGAGATATAGGACTGTCCCTTTTTTTTTTTTTTTTTTTTTGAGCAGTGTACATTCATGCAGATTCTTCATTATTTAATTTCAAAGGCCTACCAGCGGCCGAGCGGTAAACTCGCTGAACACTGGTAGTTTGGCCCGAGGTTTGGATCCCGCGAACGGGCTGGCTGCATGGGTGTTTTCGTGGTTTTCCCCATGTGTAACGGGTATATGAGCCAGTTTCCCTTAGAAAGTCCTCCACAAAGGCAGCCCTCCCCTTAGGCAGATAGCCCTAATGTGCTTTACCATAATTAAATGCACACATTATTTAATTTCTTTAAATATAATGCAGGATGATAATATTGTTGGCAACAATTTAAAAAGGTGATTCGCCATTTATAGTGAAACGCCATGTCGTTCTGAGACTTTCTTTGAATTGAAATTCTTTGAAATTGTTGAGTATTTTTAATAAAAGATTAGTTAAGGTTTTACAAAATATGTGATAGACAATAAAACAAATTTCAAATTCGGGCTTCAAGGTGTCCATGTTCGGGTGGAGGAGTCTTGTTTTTTCACAATGCGAGAAACATACATACATTCATGTAAATTCTTCCTTATTTGATTTTTTTAATATAATACAGGGCGATAATATTTGGTGGCAACAAGTTGACAATTTAATATTTGGTGATTCAGTGCTTTGAGTGATTCACCGAAAAATATCGTTTTGGAACTTATACCCCTTTTGGGCTAATGCTCATTTGAGCTAAAAAAAAAAAGAAGAAAACAGATTAACTGATGTAGTAATTTTCTCACAAAATACTTACTTCCTCATTTTTTTCAGAATTTTAATATTTTGTTCACATCTTAGAAAGTCCAATAAAGATAAAATTATATAATCAGTGAACGAATTCTTAGCAAGAGGTGATTTTTTTTTTTTTTTTTTTTTTTTTTTTTTTTTTTACAAATACAAATGTAAATGAAGGCTAAAGGGGATATTTCCAGTTACCCTAAAATGTTTTGCAACTGTCAACCTAAGCTAATAGAAGAAAGAAAGAATTAAAAAAAAAAAAAAAAACCCGGGGGGGGGGAAGGGGACTAAAAACAATTTTCTCTCTTTTTTGGCAGAATTTATCAGTTATCAAGAATATTTATATCTGTTCCCCTAATAAATGATTTATCTTTGAATACATTTAAGAGTTTTTCCTCATGAAAAAGAAAATATCCTTCTAGGCAGAATGGCTTATGAATCCAAGCTGTACGAAAACACTATTGTAAGATTTCAAATCCTGATTTAAAGGCAAAGAATATGAAAACAAAAAAGTTTAATTACATATTACCTTATTTTTCTCAAAGACGTAGTTCAAGAGGTCATTGTCACAAACTAAATACAAACTTTGAAAAGATATTGATTGTCGTCTGCACAAAATAAAAACGAAACTAAAACATCACGTCATTCAAAACACAGCTACATAATTCCACGGAGTTTAAGTTATAAGAGTTTCTTATAAGGTCCATGCATAATTCCGGTTGTCACGCTATTCAAGATGGCGTCCACCACGCCCCTTTTATGTATGTGATGTCACTTCCTTCAGGTGGTTACCATGGCTTACTGCTCTTAGGTTTAAATAAGATCATGGCCATGAAGGGCAGTTGAGAAAATGGAAATACAATGAGCCCGCCTGTTGGGAGTACCTCCGAAAATGACCAGTACTTCTAAAAACATATATAAACACCGTCATTAACAATAATAAACAATAATATTTTCTAAGACAACTACTCTTTAACTCGAAGGAAATATCTACCATGTATCAAAGCGATCACCTAAAAGTTTAACTTCGTCATCAGACCACAAAATGTTACGTAGCGAACACAGCAAGAAATTACATTTCCAAATCTTTTTATAAATAATTGCAAATTTTATGAGAAACAGCAATTGAGTACCCTTACATAATTAATATTAATCTTTCTTAGCGATTCGTCCACCGGTATAGTGGTCAGTCGCTGACTGCCGTGCCGAAGAGCCCGGGTTCGAATCCCAGAGAAGACAGTTTGCTGAATGTTTGTAAATTTGGTGACCGTTTGGCATGGGGGCACTCTAAATTTGCGGCGAGTCGGAAGTCCTGTAGAGAGATTGGTGGTAGGAGAAGAAGGGTGGAAGGTCACTTGTAAGGTGCTCAAGGCAGTTGCCAACGACAGGAGTAAACTTGCGTTCTTTTCCACGAGGAATTTCGTGAGCATGGGCTGACTATAGGTCAGAAAAGTGAACATTAGCAGCAACAACAGGAACTTTCTTAGCGGTTTGACTTACCACACAACAAGGTTAATTCGGTGATTATCACAGAGCATATTAAAAGTGATTGATTACTTTCCGAAACCTTATTATTATTTTTTTTTAATTTGCTGTCTGCGTAGATTGTTATGGATTGCAAATCTTTCAAGCGGCATCAAGACTGTGCATTTTTTTTAACATTTTTTTGCAGTTAGTAGTCTCTTATTTTCTGGACTTTAAGTGATTTCTGGAATTTAAGTGCATAAGCACTCAGGTTATTTTTAATTTCAGTTTTTTTTTTAATTTTATTTTAAGTGATTAATTAGTCTTAGATTAAGACGCCTGCGAATCAAAAAAGAAAAACATATTTAGAAACACATTTGAAAGTTTCTAAAAAGGCTGTTGACTATGAGTCGCAAAGAAATTTGTCGAAAAGTAAAACTATTACGCTTTTTTAAGGTCGTTATCTTCCCTACTCCATCCGTTTCCTTTAAAGCAGGAACCAGTTACATGTCATGTGCTCATCTCAGGCGCTTTGAAACTAGCTATGAGAGCTTCAGAACGTACGAATATTGATTGCATTACTAACTGAATATATAACAACTGCAACACATGTGTCACTTTCTTTAAAAAAAAAACTTTCGAAAGTTTAAAATCTTTAGATATTTCATTAATTTAATAATCCATTAAATTAATGATTAACTGGGACAGAGTATTTTCCATCTAAATCATTTCTGAAAATGGAAATGATTACCTATTATTTTCAATCAATTTGCAAAAGACTGAAAATTTTACGAACTAATCACTGTCTATTATAGACCTAAATGTATGAAAGAGTCGAAAAGGTTTATCATTTAGATTTTATCGAGCAGAAAAAACTTAAAAGTCTCGTTAGAAGCATAGAAGTGGTTTAAACTCAAGACGCATTCTTTTATTTCAAATTATCGTTTGAATTTATTGGGATGGTGGATTTAAATACGGAAACATTTTATCATTATTTAGATGGAAAACACCCTGCCCTCCTTAATCAATAGTTAAATGCATTTTAAAATTAATTAAATATCTAAATATTTTAAACATTAGAAAAAAATTAAAAAAAGTTTTTAACTGTATTTGCTTCAAAAGAATAAAGTAAAGTTAAATTTAATTTTAAGTAATTCTTTCGCGCCATTTCTGCAAGGAATGAAATTTGAATTTAACAAACATTCTCTATTCGTAAAAAGCAAATTAAAGTTAATAAATTTAAATGAAATTTAATCCAAACAATTAAATGATTAATTATTGTTGCGAACTAATCCACAATATCATTTAAATTCTGAGAGCATATGTAAATCAAGTGCAAGTATCAAATTCCATTAATAGATATAAATATAAATATAAAATTCCAAAAATTATTTAATCCTCTTCCCCAAAAACCAATATAGTTGGTAAGTTAAATTTACACTTACTATTTACTTGCCTTTTTAGAATTATTTAAGTCTAATTTATTATTTTTTATAGATAATGTCTAGTTTCTTTTTAATTTATATGCATAATTGGTGTCGGGGAAGTTTCTGTAGGCAAGAGTTTCTAAATTACTTTGGTTTTCTACTCTTATTTATTATTTTTTAATTTATTCTGAAAAATTGGTTTTCTACTCTTATTTATTACTTTTTAATTTATTCTCTTCTTTTAATTGCTAATTTCTCAAAATTCCACTTGTTTAAATTTCTTTTTAGTAATTCACCACATTTGGTATTACTTTTGGTTTTGACTTTTACCCTTGTCTACATGGATGACGAAACACGAATTGAATAATTGAAGAGTTAGGTTTGGAGACAACTTCCCCTTGATAAGTCTGTCTCCTGCCTGCTCAACAATTATTCACTTATGCATTTTTATAAAATTGTTGTAGGGATTTATATTTATTTCTAAATATCCAATTTAGTTTAAGTTGTACTCTCTTCCTATAAGCCTTCATCCCCCTAATTGCCAATGCGAGAATATTTAAATTTGGTAGCGCGCGTGATGTAATGCAAATTCTTCCTTAAGGAGAAAGGATTTAAATACTGAGTTCTAGAGCGTGGGCAAGCGCTGTACTTTTGCAGCGTGAGCTTATGGTTCTGCATTTATTGCTGGTTAACGTGGTGTAACAGTTATTACTTGGCTGCCACGAGATTTCGACGCGGTTTTAGCTAACAGGATTATCTGAACCCTGTAGAGTAATTCTACTGCTTGTTAATATCTTCGAACTTTTAATTTAGTTCTTGTTAGTTGAGTTACCGCCCAGGTGAGGCGTAGTTTGTTAGCGTCAAGTTGACGCACTGTGAATTTTAAAGAGTTTAATAAAGGGTTCTTTTTACCCTTCTCTTGTGTGGTTCCTACACGAACTTCAGCTGTCACATCAGAAGATAAGCAAGTAGATATTACAAAGTTTAAATGAAATGCAGCAAAAAATGTGTATAATTTAATAGGTCGTACAAGGAAGTCATGTGATGTCTTAAATTTAGTTTTCCAAGATTGCACTAGGAATCCGCAGGGGCATGTTTCCTACATCTAATATTTGTGAAAAGATGCGATGCGAAAACGTACTTTTTTTTGCTTTCAAAACCATAACACCTATTTTACTCTTCGTATGATAAATTTTGAAAATGTTTCCATCAGCTGCAAACCTCTTTCCCCCCTTCTTTCGCGAACGCACGTACACGCATACATATATATATATAGAGAGAACAGATTTGCTGTGTTTAATATTTTCATATAGAATTCCACACTAAAGTGACCAATTTTCCTCAAAATATAATTCAGGTGATTCACTTTGTTTACATTAAGATCATTTCCTGAAGCTTCATAATAATTATCTTCGTTTCTAATGACAGCGTATTTTTAGTTATTAAATATATTAAAAAAAACTTTATATTCACTTGACAATTTTTTTATCAGCAACAAGTACGGCTGCATGACTGCTAATCTGACTAGCTCAATCTCCATTCTAATGAACTTAATCAGATATTGTTAGCGGTTAAGTTAATTTTAACCTTAATTTAAAATAGGATTAATTACATCTGTGCTTTAAAATAAACTATTATCCATTCAACTTGTTTAAAATAAAATGATTGCAAATATTATGGGAGGTATTACGTATAGTGTCTCCCAAACGTGTTCGTACTCTTACCAGTTTCAGTGAGATATTGCTTTATTCAGTAATAAAAAATAATATTTGAGAATGAGAGTTTTTTAATAATATTTATAAATTTCTTTTAACAAAAACACATTAGTTATTTTATAAACATAATAAAAGTTTTTTTTTTTTTGAAAATCAATAATCAAAAAGTAACAGAAAATTTACCTCAAAAAATTCTACGTACACTTTAAAGGAATCTGCACGTATTAGTAAACACTGCAGTATTTCTGTTAGTATTTGTTAAGCTATCTTGCAGCATTTATGACAGCTTTCAATGATCTGGGCATACAGTTCATCAGTTTTTCTTTTCTTTTCTTTTCTTTTTTTTTTTTTTTTTTTTTTTTTTTTTTTTAAATACCTGCATCAATGCCTTCATTCCTGTTTTCAGTTGGGATTTCGTTTTTATGTATTTCGTATTCTAACCTCTAATTCTCTGCAAATGCGTTTTATCGAATTTTAATCTAATGACTGAGGTGGTATTTTCAGAACTTGTGGACAATTATAGACGCACCAAAGGCAAACGTTGAAGGCCGTGTGCTCAGGCTCGATATACAGATGAAAAGTAATGTTGTTTGCAATACCCGAATTTTGAGTGGATAATTTTAAATCATTTTTTAAAATATTTAAATAAACAGCATGGTTCATTATTCTACCAATAAATACTAAATTACCTAATCCTGATACTGACATGAACCCTCACAAAAAGACGCCTCCACCGCCATGCTTTTACTGTTCAAAACAAGTTGTAGGTATTTTTTCTTCTCCATATAATTACATGCCCATCCGAGCCAAAAATGTTAAATTTCCTTTCATCTGCACATAAAACACGGTTCTAATATGCTTCGGGTTTATTTACCATTGATTTTACGACGGAAAGAATAAGCTTTCTATTTTTTGCACTCACAAATAATTTTCTTCGAGCAAAGCGCCCAGCACTCATCGAACAGTTTCAGGTGAAATTGAAAGAGAATATCTTCCAGTAAATTCTGTAGAATCTTTACAGTACTCAAACGTGGATTACCCGCAGATTTTCTAACAATAAATTTCTTATCACGTTGAATTAACTTTGCCGGATGACTTCATCTTACTTTATTTTCACTCCGGTTTACTTCTTTAAAGCATTTTATCACCTTCTGCGCCGTAGAATGGGATAAATTTACTAATTTAGCGATATACCGAGTCGATTTTCCACCCTTATGGTGAAAATGATCAATCTTACAATGATATTTGTTGCTTCCTTACAACTACGACATATTTTAAAATATTAAACAAACTGTAACGAAGTAAGCAAGCAAAGAATAAAGCCAAGAGAATTTTTAAACGTCATTTAAATGCAAAAATAAAGTGGCAGATGATAATTTTATTTATGACATTTTACGAAAACGTTTCGGTGAACGATCATCACTTTTGTGGCATATACTTCCTCACATGTTTCAATATTAGAAAAAGAAAATAAGCCAGTTAAAAAGAAAAACTGAAAGGTTTCAGACTTTAAATTACGTCTAAAGGGGCGTTTTTTTAACGTTTCATTTGTTACCTTTATTTATTAAATATCATGTTCCTCTCACTTAACCATAAAATTCAGTTCATGAGCAATATCGCAAAATAATTTTACAATAAGCACAGCTTTAGAATTTCCGATACCCAGTCTCGCGCGCTGGGGATAAAAATGTTTTTTCTGTACAACTTTGTCATTGCTCGTTTTAAAATTCTTAAGTTTTTAATCAAAAATTCGTTAAAGCTTTACAAAATATGAAATCGATAATAAAACAAATTCCAAATTTGGGCTTCCAGTTGCCCATACTCGAAAGAGGATTACGTTATTCAAAATTGGATGCCTCTAGGTACCGTTGCTTTATCACAATGCGAGAAACATACATACATTTATGCAGATTCTTCATTATTTAATTTCTTTAATACAGAGCGATAATATTTGGTGGCAACAATCTGAAAAGTGAATCAACGCAAAATGCCAAAACGAAATTAATAGTCCTTCTGGGCAAATTGCCCCTTTGGACGAAAAATGGTCTAGTTTTATTCAAAATCGTATGAAGATGATATGAAAAATTTTGTGCTTTATTTTCGAATTCTGTTTCAGGCTACAGCGCTTTACTACAAATTCTTAACAGCTGCGAACACTTTTGGGAGACACTGTACGTATTTTGGGATGTCCCGGTTCATAAATCGTAGATCGGATACCGGCAGCCACTACCGCAGTATGCTAGTAGTCGAATGTTGAACATTACATTAATAGAATTTTCTGAATGAAATAAATAATGCCCTTGTACTTAGCAAACACATTGCCACAAATGAGTTAAAAAATCCTTACCATTACTTATCCCCAAAACTTTAGAATGAATGCCTCAGTGTAGTTAAACTTTTAATTTACAACATTTTGCAACACTTTTGACTTATGTAACGGCAAACATCACCTTCGACAACTATCTGAAGCAACAGATATTCATTCCCAAGAAAATGTTATATATTTTGAGCAACCGCTCTTGTCATGCATCAATCATTCATGCTGCATAAATAATTCAGCTACGTCATTTATTTACAGCCCCACCTGCCGGTCAACCACATCAGCACGCTATTTATGCAGTTCTGCAAATATTAATAGCATTTCTGTTCTGGAATATGCTATCTTAGGAATCGTACTGATACGGGGAATTAACACTTTTCTAAGATGACCTCCATAGACTTGGTCTGGCATGTGCTTCGAGGAGCTTCAGTAAATTATTTGTTTCAGGAATTTCGAATGAAGTAATTCCTTTTATTGAAGAAGTATTCACACAGGTAAGAAAGTGTGAATTTTCTCATCAGAAAATTAAATTTGAATCCAGAAGATTGCGAAAATTTTTGAGTATCATATCTTAAAGAAAATATCCATTTCGACCGCTCTCGAATTCATTTGAGCGATGTTTTCGCGTGACCATCTGTAGGTACAGACAGAATAAATGACTCTTTTTTTTTTTTTTTTTTTTTTTTTTTTTGAAACAGGATTGCAGAATGGGCGATAATTGGATAAGAGAAAGACGACTATACTTTCTGAAGAGAATGACAGAAATAGTTCGCACATAATCGTTGTCTTTTTTAGTTTCCAAATAAGATCCCAATTCCAATTAAAAAGACCTCTGGGAATTTCAGTCGAGGATCTTGTGCTTCTTCTGCCTCCAAAATCCACCGTTGAAAATTTCGTGTATTAATAAGAATTTTGTATTAACCAAATTTAAATACCATCACTCAGAAAAGACACTACCAGTCAGAAACATTCATACTTATCCTAGAGCAGCGGTCGGGGAACCGGGGTAAATTACCCCAAATGGGGTAAAAATGAAATTTTTGGGGGTAAAAATTAACTTTGTGGGTAAAAAGTATATATTTTTAATTTGCTATTTTATAAACCTGTTAGTATTTTTTCAACTTAAACAATTAAAACAATTTGAAAATTTAATTCAAGTATATTACAACTATTATTTTCTGTCTCCCTTCAGATGGCAGCAAATAGAAAAAGAACATACCAAGACGAATTCCTTAATTACGGTTTTACACAAATAGAAGACAATGGTACAATGAAACCACAGTGTGTTGTATGTATGAAGGTACTGACTTCAGAATTGTTCAAAAAAAGTCAATTGAAGAAACATTTAGATAATTTGCATTCACACCTGTCTTCCAAACCGCGAGAAAATTTCCAAATTTAGAAATATCTGTTAAAAGACAAAGATTGAATAGTAACTTGTTTGGTACATTTGATCAGCGTTCATCATCAAGGGCTAGCTTCGAAGTAGCCTGGTTGATTGCTCGAAATAAGAAACCATACACTATTGGTGAAGATTTGGTTATACCAGCTGCTGTAAAAATGGCAGAGATTATGTGTGGTCAAAAAGAAGCGAAAAAACTGAATTCAGTGCCCTTGTCTCCGAGAATTGTGAAAGAACGAATTTCTATATTAGCAGAAAATGTGAAGGAACAGGTTATTTTCGCATTAAAACAGGCTAAATATTTTGCTATTCAGCTTGATGAGACAACTGATTTTTAGAAGCAATTCACAGCTAATGGTATATGTTCGCTACAAAGGTGCAGATAATTTTGAAGAGGAGTTGCTGTTTTGTTCTCCTCTCGAGTTGAGATCTCGTGGAATTGATGTCTACAATAAAGTAAATGAATACTTCAATGCGCAAAGTTTAAAATGGGAAAACTATATTTCTGTATCTTTGGATGGAGCTCCAGCTATGCTGGGTCATATTAATGGTTTTTCGGCTTTCGTAAAAAAAAAAAAAAAAAAAAAAAAAAACCCAAATATTGAAGTTACTCACTGTATGATCCATCGCCAGGCCCTTATGGTCAAATATTTAAAACCTACACTGGAAGTCGTCATGCATGATGTCATCAAGATTGTAAATTTTATCAAAGGACATGCACTAAAGACGCGGCTATTTCGTGAATTATGTCAGGACGGTGAAGCTGAATATACGGATCTACTTTATTATACAGAAGTAAGGTGACTCTCTCGCGGAAATGTACTAAATCGAGTATGGATTCTCAAAACTGAAGTCGAAATTTTTATGGTTGATCAAAAAAATATTCTCGCAGATAAGTTTAAAAACTCTTCCTGGGTTGCATATCTCGCATATTTAGCGGACATTTTTGAGAGCATAAATATATTAAACAAAGAATTGCAAGGAAAGAATATTAATATCATTTCAGCGAGAGAAATAGTGTCAGCGTTTGGATTAAAGCTGCAATATTGGAGACAGAGAGTAGAACAGAACAAGATAGCTTCTTTTTTAAGTTTAGCTTTGTTTTTGGAAGATTGCGAAAATATTACTTTTGCTGACATCAAGGATACAATTGTAAGACATCTTATCAAACTTAGAAAGCGGTTTTCAGATTACTTTCCAGATCTTGATACACGTACTGTCAGTTGGATTGTAGATCCTTTTAAATGTGAAATTGCTACGATACCAGAAGAACCTTCAGGTTTGGCAGAAGCAATTCTTGAACTTCGATCTAATACTGAAGCACGTATTCAATTTGAGAGTAAACCAATTCTGTCGTCTTTTTGGATGTCAAAAGCTGCAAAGGCTTTCAAAATTGCACATGAAGAGGCGGTTAAAAAATTGCTGCCGTTTGGAACAACATATTTGTGCGAACAAGGCTTTTCCACTCTAATGAACATAAAAACGAAGAACAGAAATCGATTAAACGCCGAAGACTGTATTCAAATCGCTCTTACATCAAAAAGTCCCAATTTTGAAGCAATTGTATCGAACATGAAACAACATCATTTCTCCAAAACGTGAAGGAAGAATGTTTTCAATTATTCTTTTTTTTTCTAATTTTTTCAATTCTAATTTTTGTTTGTACCACCATTATTATTATTATTATTATAATTTGTTACAGTACCCCAAATTGTCAACCCTCAATTGTACCCCAATGGGTTTCAATTTGCTATATATATTACTTATATTACTATTATTACAGTTATGTATTACTAGGTATTACATTGATAAATTGAATAAATGATCAAAATCGTAAAAAACAACCTTATATTTAGCGTAGGTATAATGAAACACTCAATCGATTTCGAGGGCAGCTAAAGGTCCCTCCTCATCAGGAGAAAGAAATACATAGAAAGAAGAAAATAGGAATCACAGAAACACGTGGTGCTTATCAGCACTGCACGTGGTTATAACTAGATTTTTAATCAGAGTTGCACTGGCCGCCTACTTTTACTGAGCCAGGCTGTCTGATCAAGCATAAAGAAATATTAGCGAAGTTAAAATAGGGAGCGAGGGGCAAATGCACATTACGCTCAAAATCTGAACTTAAAAAAAAAAAAAAAAAAAAAAAAAGCTGCCCTCGAAATTGATTGAGTGTTTCATTATACCTACGCTAAATATAAGGTTGTTTTTTACGATTTTGATTGTCACATTAGCGTGTTTCTCTTCTAGTCTGAATAAATGATGTTTAAATTAAATTTTTAGTTATTGTTTTCTTTTCAAAATTATCATGGGGGAGCTATAATATGAAAGATGCTAAAAAGAGGCGATTTCGGTTTTTTTTTTGGGGGGGGGGCTCTTCGCCATGGGGTAATATCAACTTACACAAGAATATTTTGGGGTAATGATTAAAAAAGTTCCCCAACCGCTGTCCTAGAGTCTAAACCTGCATTTAACGATGGCTCAGACGTTAGCTCAGCTTTCATCAATCCCTATATCGTTCGGTTCAGCATTTGTTGATGAGGATGAGAGAGTGAAATATGAATCGGAAACTGCTGGTAATGTTCCATATAGTAATAATTAAAAATTAAAAGTTGTTGAGCCATTAGGTTATTTTAAGCAGGAAATGTGAAAAATGTGCAGTGCTCTCGCTAAGACTAGACTTGGACGTCTCGAATACGTACCGAGTGTACTAACCGTTACACCATGAAAGCCTGCAGAGAGGAAGGAGAAAACAAATTACATACTTCCCCTTTTAAAGGGCGACTAAGGACCAGGGGAATCGCCAAATCCTGAGGGTGAAGAATCATCATCCACCACCTCTTAGTTCGAGTGCCACTGCAGAGACACTAGGTTATTTTGAAGCAGGAGACTTGAGAAGTGAGCAATGACCCTTCCGGGACTCGAACCTGGATCTCTCAAATACGTGCCAAGTGTGCTAACCGTTACACCACGAAGGCATGCAGAAAGGAGGGAGAAAACTCCTTACAAAGTAAATAAAGAATTATTTATTATACAAATAAACCTCCTCTCGTAAAAAGTGTTTTATAAATCTGGAGTGAGCCAAGTGCGAAGGCCTTGAGTGCGTTGTCTTGATTTAAAATATTTCATTCCATCCCGACAGAGTTGCCAATCTTACACGTGATTCTATTCCCAAATTTCTTGAAAAATGATAAAATAGAAAATCAATAAAATCTTTTGCTCATCTTCGTTTATTGCTGTTCCTACCTGTAAAATCAAAATCATAGCGCTCTCTCTAGCGTCTCGCTATCCTAAAATAATGGATGGACTATTAGAAAATTGTAAATAAAGGATTTGAAAATGTCGACTGCTAATCGTAACAAATGCTCTCTTAAAATATAGACGTAATCCAGAGACACAGCCACCAGATGGGGCATTTAAAGCATTCTTTGTAATTAAAGCATTAATTGTAATTATTAATACAAATAAAGCAGAAATTTTAGAATACATAAATAGTAACAACAAGCATTGTGAAATATTCAGCAGTTTGACGTTTTACCTGAGTTGTCCTGATGGCGTCAAATCTGTGGCCATGGTCGGACATCACTATCAACACAGTATCGTTCAAGAAATTTCCATCATTTAAAAATTTAAAGAAGTCTTCAAATTGGTCATCGGCTGCAGTCACCCTGTACAAATATTCGTGACTAATCTCAGCAAGGAATGAAAAACCAAAGTAGGGAATCATTTTTTGTTGATATGCAGACACGAAATTTCGCACATAATCCATCTAAAAATTAAAATATATATATATATATATATATATATATATATCCACTTAATAATCATTTTAGAACAAAAATAATATTTTTGAAAAACTGTAAGGGTTATTTTCTTATCAACATCTGAGCAAAACTTTAGGGGAACTAGCTCGTATCGTGGCCTTCGTGAAAGGGGACCATAGCACTCGTCAAGCATCTTAGGGATATGAGTCACATTTTACCGTCCACGTTTTTCCGATGATCGGTCTTGGAAGCTAAGTACGACGTATGCTGGCATTCTTTTCAGTGTTAATTTTGCCAGTGTACGAGAGCAATGCTTGACCACTGTTGTGTACCAAAGTGTAATTCTAATTATTCTGTAACACAGAATTACATGAGTTGTAAGGTATATCCTAATTTTATAACAGTTATTTTAAGTTAAAGCACCTTTCCTGTCTCTTCTAGCTTCAGCTTACAATTCCTTACCAGAATGAGTTTCTAGAATCACGTTAAATACAAATGAGAAGTATTTAAGTCAAAGTTCCACTGACGTAGAGAAAGAATTAGGATTCCTGACTAGCGCGCGTTTGCCTTTTGGCTACGTCTCTCTAACTGTTACTACGCTCGGCTGCATTACGTGCCTTTTGATAGCATCGTTAGCTAATTTACTATTACGGGCCAACTAGATTAGAATTTGTGTTAGCTTCGGCTAAATCTCTTTAGTTAGTCATTAGTTAAGTTCTTGTCTCTTACATTTTGAGTTTAAGCCCAAGTGAAGGCTTTATTGTACGCCCTGAGGAAGGGGCCATCTGCTAATCTTTATTTACAGTAAATAAAGGGTAATTAAGCCTTCTTGAGTTGACATTTCTGTTCTTGGACTTAACCCCTTCGAGCCGGGTAGCGAAAACGTTCGCTTATCGCTGAGGCCGGCAGTGTCTTACGCGAGCGTCTCTCCAGGGCCGGAGGCATATAAGCAAAATGTACACTGCTAGGGCAACAGCTTAAGTTTGGCCAATGACAATCCAGATAAGGATCACCATTAACTCCGCCCACATGAGTGATGTCACATTCTGACGTTTGTTTACATTCTGTTAGTCGGCGTGAGGAAGTGCGTTGTTTGAATGAAAAACATTTTTACTTTGCAACGTAAATTTGTTCTAGTGACACTATTTTTTAAATTTTCCTTTAAAGTATTATTTCCTTACTGTTCCAGAAGGAATATAAATTTATGTCTCAAACATTTTAAAATTTCTCACTATATGCCTGAGTGCGTATACACACGCATGCTCACATACATATATTTTCAATATATAATTAATCATATGTGAATTATATCTATCAATTTGTGTGTGTTTTATACATATAAATATGAGTGTGTGTGTGTATGCATGTATTCATTTTTCAGAATGTCAGATTTCCTAGCAAATAGTCTACAAAGCTTTTTTCTCTTAATTTTTCCCATCTTCACATTCAGTTTTTTTAAACAATTAAGATTAATTAATGTATTCATATTTAATATTTCTGCACAACTTGATTTCTCAATTAAAAATGCATTTATTTAATTTTGGATAAAGTGGGATGTTAATTCCAGTAGTATATGATTTTTAATAGTAGAATAATTTCTCTAAAGAAGATTTTGTTTGTTTTTATTTTTTAATTCCTTTATAAGAAAATTAGGCTAATCTTTGAAATATGGTAACAGGTAGTT
This sequence comes from Stegodyphus dumicola, assembly GCF_044657685.1. Lineage (NCBI taxonomy): Eukaryota > Metazoa > Arthropoda > Arachnida > Araneae > Eresidae > Stegodyphus > Stegodyphus dumicola. The sequence continues at coordinate 219,367,839 of NC_140773.1, read as the reverse complement.
TGCGACATTTTGGTAAGGCGATAAAGGTTACTAGCTAGGACTTTAGCAGTGTGCATGGATAAAGTCAAGAGTGTGTGCAATTCTGGGATTTTTTTTAAGTGAAAATAGTTCGTGTACATGGATGATACCGTGTATGTACAATTTTTAAAAACGCGGCAAGCAGTGGGCGATTCTACACTTTCTCCCAATTTCGCAGCTAATCTTCGTCATGATTAAGCACTTTTGTTCCATAAAAGTTCTAGCATAAGCGTAATTCGGCTAGCAGATTGTTCGAAAAAAATGTGTAGTAAAAAAAAAAAAAAAAAAGAATATGCCTTTACTTTGTGAAAACAAAATGGCGTCCAAACAAAAACTAGCAGGTTGCTGTAGTAGGGTTGGTCGCCAAAAAATCGCCAAGTTACCATAATTCAAAGATTAACCAAAAATTACTTAATAGTATTAGAAATAATTAATCTGTTACTCCTTACACATGTCTGAAATATGTTAACAGAAAATTTTCATTCAATAGCTTTATAAATTTATTTTAAGCAGTATTTTAATTTAATAAGAACTAGTGTTGATAAGTGAATTTCCATTGCTTTCTTTATACATTTAGTTTAGAATTCAGTTTTCAGTGCATGTAATTATTTTCCTTCATGGCCCTCGAGCCCACCAGCGCGAGCGGTAAAGTCGCTGAAAATTGGTAGCTCGGTCTGAGGTTTGAATCCTGTGAACGGGCTGGCTGCATGGGCGTTTTCGTAGTTTTCCCCATGTGTAACGTGTATACGAGCCAGTTTCCGTTAGAAAGTCCTCCACGAAGGCATCCCTCCCCTTAGGCAGTTAGCCCTCGAGGCTTTGCCGTAATGAAATAACCTAATCTTCATGGCCCTCCCCACACAGAACAACAGCGGCTGAGTGGTAAAGTGACTGGAACGCTGATAGTTCGATCTGAGTTTGATTTCAGTTGGACAGGTTGGCTGCATGACCACTTACCTGTTTTTCCACATGTGTAACATGGATATGAGAGTTTTTCCCTTAGAAAATCCTCCCACAAAAACCTTGTATGCTTTCCATAATCAAACAAACTAAACCAACCCTCCAAGCAAAACAGCTCCTCAAAAGAAATTCTTCATATCTGTCGAGCAAATGACATTCGTTAGTGTAATAAACTGTAATCATATATACTAAATCAAACTTGGAAGTTGTTATTAATTATGCTTACAAAGTACTTAATATCAGATTTTGTCGATTAATTTACATTTTTAGAAATACTTGAATAAATTTCTGACCTTTAATAAATACAGTGAACCCTCTCTATGATGACCACCAGCAGTTCTACATGATTTTAATTTTGTGTAAAGGTTGTCATTTCAAAAAGATGTTCAGTACCAGAATTTGTATATTGAGGAGAAGTCAGATTGAGGAGTCAGTTTCAGAAGTGATGACAAAGAAAAAGTTTACTGTGTTAAAATGATAATCTGTTCCTAACTTTTTTGCAAGGTTTGATTTGGTTTATGTTATTTATAGCAATTTATAGCTTGAGGGCTATCTGCCTAAGCAGAGGGATGCCTTCATGGAGGAATTTCTAATGGAAACTGGCTTGTATACACATTACACATGGGGAAAACCATGAAAACATCCATGCAGCCAGCCTGTTTGCAGGATTCAAACCTCAGACCGAACTACCAGTGTTCAGCGACTTAACCACTTGATGCTGGTGGGCCCCTTTTTTTGTAGGGAAGGAAGTGTAGAACATAACATGTCTAAATAGTCCATGTTAAGATTTAATTTAGGAAATGAATAACGTTGAAGATGAAACTAAAATTATATAAAATTGAATGTAGTGTTAATCTCAAGTGATTTTTTTTTTTTTTAATGTAAAGATCAAGCTCTGGTTTATTGATGTATATAATAAACTTTAAATATAGTATGAAGTCTTATATTTGAGTATAATACTGAAAAAGGTTCGACATATGAGAAAATAAATATATGTTTTCTTCACATGTTATGGAATATTCATCCTTGACTTAAGGGAACGTGAAGTTACACGGTTTTAAATTAAAGTTAACAGAAAAATGTATGATAGTCACAAATTTGACAAAAGATCCTTTGCTCAAATGATAAAAGGCTATGGGGAACATAGATGCTAATTACAAATGTGTGCTAAATACGAGGCAATTGGCATCCACAAAAATGCAGTGTATTAATTTTAATATTGTTTTAGGTTCTTACTATTATCCCTTTGACCGGCCAAGTAGCTTGATTTAGTGCCCTTGGTTTAGTGATTTTTTTGCCCTCGGTTTGGTTTGGTTTATTTAATTATGCAAAGCACTCGAGTGCTATCTACTTAACAGGAGGGATGCTTTCATGGAAGACTTTCAAAGGGAAACTGGCTCTTAACATTACACTTGAGAAAAACCATGCATTCGGCAAAATTGGAACCCTGGGCTAAATATCTAGTATTCAGCAACTTTACCACTCAGGTGCTGGTTGTCTGGCCCTCGGTCCTATTAAACTAAAATTCATCTATATTTATAAACGGCCTATCAAAAAAATGCACACACTTTAATAATAAAAGAAAATTCGGTTAATATTCGGATTATGGTAACTTGGCGAAAATTTGGCGACCAACTCTGCTACAGCAACCTACTAGTTTTTTTTTTTTTTTTTTTTTGGACGCCCTTTTGTTTTCACGAAGTAAAGGCAGTTTTTTTTCTTTTTTTCTTTTTTTTAAACTCAACATTTTTTTCCAACAATCTGCTAGCCGAATTACGCTTATGCTAGAACTTTTATGGAACAAAAGTGCTTAATCATGACAAAGATTAGGTGTGAAATTGAGAGAAAGTGCAGAATCGCTTGCCGCGTTTTTAAGAATTGCACATACACAGTATCCATGTACACGTCGACCTATTTTCACTTAAAAAAACATCCCGGAATTGCACAAAAATGGCATTGCGCTAACTCTTGACTTTATCCATGTACACTGCTAAAGTCCTAGCTAGTAACATTTATCGCCTTACCAAAATGTCGCCAAACTACCTGTTACCATATTCCAAAGATTAGCAGAAAATTCTTGTGCTTTAGTATTGAACTTAATTATAATTAAATCATACATATCAGAGGCTATGCTAGGTTTAATAAAAATATTTATGAATATGTACCTGTACAGTTACTTAGATTGCTCAGTCACAGCGGTAGCCATTAACAGCTAGAGTTATAGCACAATATTGAGCAGATATTTGAACAATGTTTAGTCGATGTGTCTGAGGCGACTGCTGCACATTCTGCTATAATTTTTTGATGAAGGACCTCTAGCCTAACCGATTTCTTGTACTACACAACATCTCTCAGAGTCCTCCAAATCCATTTTGGTTCACTGTCATGTATTACATATATGCGAGAGTACGAACATCATACTACATATTATAAAGATAATTCAACTTAGAAACCAATATATAGATATCATCTATAAAGTTTCTATGTATTTTTCTGACAGATCCTGTATGTGAAGTTGTACGCTTCATTAGTTTCACCTATTAATTAACTTAGGGTTTTATAATACGGAATATCTATGAAACTGAACTGATAAATTTTCATATCTGTTCATTTGTTTGCTTTTCATATATTTTTTTAATAGTTTTATTTTTTATGTTGCTTTACATGACGTCAATTTAAACATAAGAAAGCAGAGAACAAAAGAAATTCACACTGAAACTAAATTTAAAATTAGTCTGAAGATTACTGATGTAAAATAAATAGTGTCTAATTTATCAAAATTACATAAGAGGGCAAATAAATAATCAGCATATTCAGATATTTATTGTAAGCAAAAATTTTATATTCTTAACAGTAAAAATGCACATATTACAATGCAATTAATTTATTACTTGCAACCACCTCAGTAGAACTCGTCAAATTTTTAAAATGTGCCAAACTCTAGCAACCATGCTCATAACAATCCTTTAATAGCACAATGTCGCCATTTTTGTACACATTCTTTGTGTTGTATTTCAAGTTTCAACATTTTTTAAAGTTTCAACAAATTGTGATATTTTTTGCTTTAATTTTAAAATATGCTCTTTGGAATTTATCAACAATGGAAAAAACTACAGTGGAAACTCTACAGGAATACAAAATTTTTAAAAGAAAGAAAAAGGAAATGCATTTGGTAGATAGCTGATGCTGCTGAAGTTTGTGTGATGCCGAGTCTCTGAAATTATTTAATTTTTTTTTCAAGCAAAAACAAACTGCTTGGGGGAAAAGAATAGGGCAAACCAATTACAGAAAGATTTGGAGATGAACGTGCTTTATTTCCTTATTTAATAATTAAAATTTATATTTCAAATTCTAAAGTATGTTTTCTTTTCATAATTTGATAATCTCAGCCAACTTATGATAGATATCAATAATTTGGGTATCAAATTAAAAAAAGTTGTGAAAACCATCAACTTGCACCCAATGAATAATTTTTACATTTTCATGTGTTAAATCCAAATTGAGCTAAGGTGGTTGTGTTAATCTGTAAGTATCATTAATTTTACAGGCAATACACTGTATTCTTTTATATACTGTAATATTTAGTTTGTGCTGAAATTATGTAGTGGCAATAATTTTACTTAAGAGAGAAATTTTTCAATATTACAAGTTTACATTTTGATTAATTTTATGTACTGTCATCAATAATACATCTTATTAGATACATCAATGCATCTTATTATCATTAATTTCTTACTAACAATTCGATTTCAATTGCCATGAGTTGATGCATGACTCATACATATATAAGTTGTTTCAATATAAAGATCACAATATAAGTTACATAGCATATTTACAATAATTATTTATTACTCATACATATAATGTATAAAATCAGGCAGTAAATTGTAAAAAAATACTTTTAATGAAATTGGAAATAAATGAAAATATAATAATCTGCATGTCATTACAAATTTTAAATGCACAAACTTCACAGTTAAAAATACATACTAATGTAAGAAAATCAATATTAAATGCTTTTTCTCAAAAGAAAAAAAAAATTGGATTGATCTTTACAATATGGTAACTGGTAGTTTGGCGACATTTTGGAGGCGATAAAGGTTACTACCTGGGACTTTGGTAATAATGTGAGCAGTACTCAGTTCCGATTACGCATTATTTTGCGTGAGGGAAATGAGAGATCATGGGATATGTCATGTGATATTAATGGACGAATTACGGTTCTTTAATCGGAAAAGGGAGGAAATCGGGAAAAAATCTGGAAATTTTGTATTTAGCTTTATTCTGTGTTGTGTGAAACAGTGTTGGTTAATTTTTGGATCCCATGGCCCTAACTAAAGTGAATTCGAAATGGGTATTTAGGCATTGTGATAAAGAGAAGTTTGCTTTTTATTTAACGGAGGAAGTATGGAGGAAAAATTCGCAGAAAAAATCTTTCAATAATTTTATTGAATGAATTAGAAAAGTGTATCCGCCACGTAATGAAGATTCTGAAGAAGATTAGGTAAGTTAGTATTTTTAATTATTTGAGGATATTATTTTTATGCATTGTTCTAAATGTAAGGTGGAAAGGAATTTGGTATTATTGGGAAAATTGTTATTAGCAATGATTTAGTTTAAAGTAATTAGGATTGTAAGGTAATTTTTATTAATTTAATGTATGTGCTCATTTATATTTTAAGTAGTGTTTTTGAATTTAATTATATTTTAATGAAATGATAGTTATTTTGTGAATTTTATGTTTGTAGGAATTTGGTATACGTTGTAGTTGAAGTAAACGTGCATGGAAATAATTTAAATATCTGACACTAAGTATTTGTAATGCTTGCGGTATGAATTCATTGGTGACGTGTATAATGTAATAGATGATTTAGAGGTAAAAGTTTTTGGATATTTTATTTATTTTATATGTGGAAATGTTCATATTTGTAAAGGGTAAATACTTTTTCGCGATCAGGTAATTTCATATATGTTCTTTTTACCGGGTTTAAAGATTGAGAAAGTTGTCATGTATTTTCGTGAAATTTTTCTAATTTATGAGAAAAAGGCAGTGTACATGGATATAGTGAAGAGTGTGCGCAATGCCATTTTTGTGCAATTCTGGGATGTTTTTTTAAGTAAAAATAAGTTGACGTGTACATGGTTTAGTGATATTTTAATTAAATGATAGTTATTTTGTGAATTTTATGTTTGTAGCAATTTGGTATACGTTTAAGTTGAAGTAAACGTGCATGGAAATAATTTAAATATTTGATACTAAGTATTTGTAATGCTTGCGGTATGAATTCGTTGATGATGTGTATAATGTAATAGATGATTTAGAGGTAAAAGTTTTTGGATATTTTATTTATTTTATATGTGGAAATGTTCATATTTGTAAAGGGTAAATATTTTTTCGCGATCAGGTAATTTCATATATGTTCTTTTTACCGGGTTTAAAGATTGAGAAAATTGTCATGTATTTTCGTGAAATTTTTCTAATTTATGAGAAAAAAGCAGTGTACATGGATATAGTGAAGAGTGTGCGCAATGCCATTTTTGTGCAATTCTGGGATGTTTTTTTAAGTAAAAATAAGTCGACGTGTACATGGTTTAGTGATATTTTAATTAAATGATAGTTATTTTGTGAATTTTATGTTTGTAGCAATTTGGTATACGTTTAAGTTGAAGTAAATGTGCATGGAAATAATTTAAATATTTGATACTAAGTATTTGTAATGCTTGCGGTATGAATTCGTTGGTGACGTGTATAATGTAATAGATGATTTAGAGGTAAAAGTTTTTGGATATTTTATTTATTCTATATGTGGAAATGTTCATATTTGTAAAGGGTAAATACTTTTTCGCGATCAGGTAATTTCATATATGTTCTTTTTACCGGGTTTAAAGATTGAGAAAATTGTCATGTATTTTCGTGAAATTTTTCTAATTTATGAGAAAAAAGCAGTGTACATGGATATAGTGAAGAGTGTGCGCAATGCCATTTTTGTGTAATTCTGGGATGTTTTAAGTAAAAATAAGTCGGCGTGTACATGGTTTATGTGTATGTGTTATTTTGAAAAACGCGTAAGGAGTATGGTATTGTGCACTTTTTCCCAATTTTGCAGTGAATATTTGTCATGATTAAGCAGTTTTGTTTGATAAAATTTCTAGCATAAGTGTAATTCGGCTAGTAGATTGTTGGAAGAAGTGTTCAGTAGATAAAAAGAAAAGAAGCATGTCTTTACTTCGTGAAGACAAAATGGCGGCGGGGAAAAAAAAATAGAGGGTTGCTGTAGGAGAGTTGGTTGCCAAATTTTCGCCAAAAAATCGCCAAGTTACCATAATGTAAAGATCAACCAAAATTTGCCTGTTCAAGACATATTTTATTAAGTCCAACCATCAGTGGAAACCCAGGTAATCAGTCTTTAATACGACAAAATGTAAAATTTGAAATACAACTTTAAGATAATTTTTTTAATCCATTCAGTTTTGGCTTATGTAAGTATCACTGTATTTAACTAGATGTAAAGAACTATAAACACACATTCACACAATTCACTTGAAGGTACGTTTCCAGGAAATAAAAGTATACTTATTGGATTCATTTCAACATTACACCTTAGAACACGTAATGATACCTCATTATTAGGCATTTTCGATAGTCTTGAAATAGCATAACTGGTAACATATCTTTCTAAATTCAGTTCTTGTTAAATTATGTTCAACATCATTTAGCATTTGCAGTTTTATAACTACATTAGATTTCAGTAGTCTATTACACTAAGCACTTACAGTTATTCACTATTATTTTCTTAACATTTCAACAAAACAATGAACTTCCTTTCTAAGAATGCATACTGAACAATGAAAATTCCAAATATTATATATGCTTTACCAGAACTATAATGTCAGTTAATAATGATTTTTTTAAAAATTGAGTTTGATTAATTGAAGCAATTCACTTGAAGGTATGTTTCCTGGAAATAAAAGTATACTTATTCAATTCAGCATTACACCTTAGAACAGGTAATGATACCTCATTGTTAGGCATTTTTGAGTGTCTTGAAATATCATTACAGGTAACATATCTTACTAAATTCAGTTCTTGCTAAATTTTGTTCAGCATCATTTAGCATTTGCAGTTTTATAGCTAAATTAGATTTCAGTAGGTCTATAACACTAAGCACTTACAGTTATTCAGTATTATTTTCTTACATTTCAGAAAAACAATGAACTTCCTTTCTACGATTCCAAATATGATATATGCTTTACCAGAACCATAATTTGTCAGTTAATAGTGATTTCATCTTCATAGATAAGCATATCCAACAGTCTTGAAATATCAGAGCTGGTAGCACATCTTAAATATATTCAGTTCTTATTAAATAACATGTTCATCATTTAACTTCAGTAGTTTTACAGCTAAATTACATTCCAATATGTACATTAGAGTGGACACACTCTTTCATCTTTTATATTCTTTACGCTCTAATAATGAAATGAAGTTTATTTCTAAGAAAGCATATTGAATCCTGTAAAGCATATTGATTTCTTAATCAAAGCACAATTAATGTTGTAAATATTCAGATAGATATATATGAAATGTATTTTAAGGATTTCTTGACACACACTATGTCAATTCATTGCAATAGTTACTGGTGGCATTTTGATTCAAAATATTTACTGCATTAATTACTGACACAAAATAGCATTTGGATTCACTAACTTAACATTAACTTCACTTGGTTTAATTCCCGCAGGTACATTTTATATACGAGTAATAGATGATTTAAGTCATTATCACTTAAAAGTTTCTGATTATCAATATGCAGTATAATTTGTAAACTACACTTTACATGTATCTTCGAGCCATCAGTAACTTCTATCTGACTAGACCTAATTTTGTATTGGAACAGTAGAATCATCCTTAATATTCCGAAACAAACATTAAATCGTTATATACAGATATATACGCATATATATACACTTTTATTCCGAAAAACTAAATGTACATTCAAAAAAAGCACTTCGTAACTCCGAACAGTAGAATGTAAACAAACGTAAGAAATATGACGTCACTCATGTGGGTGGAGTTAATGGGACCCTCATCTGAACTGTCATTGGCCAAATTCAAGCCGTTGTCCTAGCAGTGTACATTTTGCTTATATGCGGGCCGGAGGCTTTTTTGCTACTAAGCCTAAATCCATGAAATTTCCGAAGTATCAACGCATTGTTTAATAATGCTGTATAGAGTATTTAAACGGCTTATGGTTTATAAATATTTTTATATATATACTTTAATTACCTTATTTCTTGTTTAAATGCATATTTTACACATTTTATTTTAATTACTCACCATTTTATGAATTTTAACATTATACATCTGAAAACTAAATATATTACTTAAAATTCTCTTTTCGTATGAAAAATTTGAAAACAGGGATCTACACACAGTCCTACGTTACATTCCTTGCACTCGTAATAACTCATTTCCGTTTTGGAGGATTTTTCCGGGAATGTGAACAAACGAAGCATCGTCGTCTCATTTTCTTATCAGTCTCTTCTGAACAAAGTTTTGGAAAATGTCTTTCAGTTAATCTTTCAGAATCAATATCAGAATATCAGAATTTTAGAATCAATATCTGAAATATTTTGCATCATTTCTGCTATTTCATGCTCTGTTAAACATTTTCAACGCTTCGACATTGCAACGGTAAAAACAAAGAATTCACGTCTAACAAGATCTAATTATTTTCAAAAAACTGAACTGCAAACCGAAATACCCAACGCTTTAGAGCAAATAAAACTTCTCTACTTACAGTAAAGAACTACCACGTGCGAATAAAGTGCGATTTAAAGAGACGTCATAAATCACGCCATTCGGAAACATTTATTTCCCCGTTTGTTTATATAATCAAAAACACGTGTATGTGAGTCATGCTTCTCTCATTTCGAGTAGAAGGTGTAATTTACATGTGTTGCGTGCGTACGGGTTCGTTATGAAATGAATGCACAAGTCCGATGAAAAATGAACAAAAATTTATTATTATCACAACAAAAAAATGCTTAAATTTTCTCAAATTATCATGCAGTATTACAATATCTCACAGTAGTTATCTTTTAACTACTCAAATGTCTAATAGAACGTAATTCAAAACAGCTAAAGAACGCTAATCCGCGAATTCGCTACAATCAACAAGAGCAGTTTTTCTAAACAACAACAAACTAAGCAACAACTACAAACTGAGATGTTTTCCTCCTTTTATAAGATTTTAAAATCACGCGCTAGAATTTTCCAGTACTTTCTCGAAATTAAAAAGAGATATTTATTTATTTAATGCACGCGCTCTTGTATTTTCAATTTTCCAGCTTAGCTTTCTTTTAATATTCGTCACGCGCTGCACTGCGCGAGAAATAAAACCATTAATTTATAATTGAACTAACATTAGCTTTTTAAATACCAAATTCGTAACACATGTATCTGAAACCATATGGACATACAGTGCCATCTTGTGGCAGAAATTATAGTTTGAAAAACGTTCCAAAGTACTGGCACAAATACGTGACAGTCGGTAGAGAATGGAACAATCCTCTGGCACGCCTGCGTGTCGGCCGGTAGGTAAGTGCGTTCGTTGCTGGCACGTATACGTGACAGGCGGCGCGAAGGGGTTAAGCAATTATTCGCTTAGCTGTTTATTAGGTTCATCAACACCGAGTTTAATAGAATAAAAGGGATGAATATTACAGATGATAAACAAATTTCCAAAGGATGATTAAAAAAAACTCAGTTCTGGTATGGAAAGATTCCTCGAGACAATTTCGTTCCATCTAAAGAAGTGTTGTTTACGAAAAGCAATTTTCGCGAAGGCAAGATTTAACAGACGATGTATTTATGGATAAAGACTGGACGATTTGGGGAATTCCAAGGAAACTACCAAAGCTAAAAGGCAGTTGCATAAACGCTTCGAGTGAAAAAGGTGTTAACACTGTAAGAGCTAATTCTCTTCGCTATTATAAAGTAAAAGGATCTTACTATGAAACTTGACGACTTCTCGCGCAGGCGTAAATAATACCAGCACAGAAGAAGGGTAAAATAAACCCTTTATTATTCAACAAACTCTTAACACAAATGCACGTACTTCATGCTTACAATAACACGGACGACTTACGGTGGAATTTAAGAATAATTTAACAAGTAATTCAAAGATATATAGTAATAAAACAATTTAGTTTAAGGCTAACTAGGCTGACTCAACAACCTACCCGACAATATACTTATTAAATGGGCAAAAAGGCGTATCAGCAACTCCGCGTAACAACCGCAAAGACAAAATAGTAACGTGCGCTGGCTAGCGAAATCACGCTCTGAATGAACTTCTAGATTCGTCTGTATTTATACTCTCTTTAAATTTGCGGTACTTTTCCGTTTTGCCGGCGCAGGTGATAAAGTCGCCGGTAATGCTACACTTGATGCCATACAGAAAGAATATCCTCGCTGGTAACCTTTTACGCCTCACTTTCAAAATAAGTCACAGCCATTTCTTATCAGATTGATTGTTTCTTTCAATGCTGGCATACAATTACATAGAAGTTTTACCAGATAATTCAATTTTATGCCCTAAGGCCATTGGGATTGCATCCAAGTCAATTAGGATGCAATCCCACCGCTCAGCCGAAGGCGAAAATATAGAAAAGGCAAAGTCAAGGATTAAATTCATCCATTCTAATGAGAATCACTAGCGAAGTAAAGCACTGCGGTTTTATATAATTTCTGAGTAAGCTATTCGTACGATTTGAAATAATTCTTGCATTTAAACTTATATTCCAAATTAAGATTTAACCTGAAATTAATGCAGATAATTACTGCTTTCTACGGGTTCGTGGATTAGGAGTGATTGATGACAACACTTGACGAAGAATAAAAATACAATTTATTCACTCAGGACAGTTTCAAAAACACGTTTACAGTCGTCGAAAAGACTGAGTTAAACTCGCTGAAACAATCAGTAACACAGCTTTCAGGCTACAATCGTGAAGAGTCCTTTACGTCAAAGCACTAAAGTACAGTTCCCTGCTCGGTTCGGTCGCTCTCAAGCTAATCGGTGAGATCAAAACACTGCTACTGAATTCAATATACTCTAGATACTATCTTACTCCGCGTACAGGCAGGGTATATATAGCATATGACCTGCCTTCGAGAATATTTTCGGGAAGACCCCGCTAAGAATGCGTTCGAGAATGTTCTCCCTCCGTCTATGGCATATCGCGAATTTTATCGCCAAATGGGCAATTTCACGCAAAATCTGGATATCCTGCCTTTCCTTGCCACTTTCTGGAAATCCTAAACCAGCTTTGCGGGGAAGCTTTTTTACCGCAGCTGGGCTTTTCTTAATAATAACGAAGTGCACAGTTTAATGTACGTAGTACACTACTGTGTATATTATTCAAATATCTTTTATGTGAAATATGGAAAGAAAGGCTATTGATTTTAGATGTGCTACTTAAATGATTTCATAGTAAACTCAGGTCAGTGGCGTAGCTAGGGTGGGGCAAGGGGGGACATCTGTCCCCGGGCGCAGCATCTAGACAGAGCAAATTGATGTTATGAACTTTTAGAATGAAATGTTTTCATGAATGAAACAAACATATTGACGTAAAGATAAACATAAATATACATATGTAAACATAAATACGTATACATAAACATATTTATGTAAACACAAACATTTTAGGTAGTTACAATAAAAATCGTCTAAAAAGTGTGCGAACAGCCTTAGCATCCTTGTACAAATTAACATGCTATAAGCGTGCTTTAACATTTAAGAAACCTCAAATGATAAGAGAAATGGGTAAAAGAGAGACAAGTTATGTACCTGTAACTTGTGCTTTGGTGTAGAACCATAACACATATGGGAACTGATTTTTAGAAGGGAAGACTCTTCAACTGCTAGCCAAAAAGGTCGTAGATAATGAAGTGTAGGAGGACGTCTGAAACCCTTGGCTAGGTAATTAAACAAGCCAAAACTCGCAAAATCTTCGGCCCACATAGTAGCATACCCAGCAGAAGAGTAGTTTTTCCAAATCAGGGGCCATTCATCGAAGCCTTTGGATTCATCTGGCAGATTTCCTCCGTAGGCCTCTCTACCTAGGGATAAATAATACTAAAATATATGGCAATAGTAAAACTTCAAAAACGGACGTATCTTCAAGTACCGAAATTTACGTTTTTGCATTAAATTTTTAGGTACTTTTCCTTTATCTGACAGCAAATCTGGTAACCATATCTCATTATGTTTTTGCGGCTATATTTATTCTGGAAATTCTCTTTTGAGTGTCATGTTGTTTGGACTCGCCATTCGGCTCTTTGAATTACTATCCACTGAGAAAGATTCGATAGAATATTTCCAGCAATGTAGAACTCTCCCAAGCAATCGAAAACATCCAGAACTTCATGATATGAATCTATATATCATCCAAATCTTTATGATATGAATCCATATATCATGGCTTAAAAGGATCAGGTAGCTACAGAGAAGGTGTCAGCTTTAGTAAAGGATCGGCTAAACAAAGAAATAAAATACTACGCGGGTACTGCAAGGCAACATCTTACAAATCAATCAAATTTGTCAGAATTTATTTGGAGATGGAAGCAAGAAGTAAGCGGGAGGAAATATTTTGATTTCATTATACAGGCAATAGGGAAACAGTTTCCACCTGAAATAAACACTAATTGACATGAGCAACGCCTCTTCAACTCATTTTATAATTAAATTAATTTTTTTCATTGTCTTATTAATTTTTATGTGTTTTATATTATATTATTTGCTCTTATGATCTTACGATATTGCTGGTATGTAAAGGAAAAGTACCAATTTTTATTGCTCAAACAGTTTTTGTAGAATCGCAGAAGTTTTTCAGTCCCTATATGTATAAAGACATGTTTTATCAATAATCAATCTAATATTCTATCGGAGAAGCGCAGCTAAATAATAAAGCATTCAATTTACTCCGTTAGTGGTGGCTATATGATATACATTACTGTGGAAATAATTTTAAACTTCATTTAACTTTCGAGTTAAGACGAAACATTGAACAATACAGTAGAAAGGGTACTTCTTTGCAGCCCCCAGACTGAATCGCCAATCAACGGAAATATTTCGCCAAAATCTGGCTGTGTGTTCTTATACCTTGTTACGTGATCGTTTATTAGCACAGTTTTGCATTTTTGCTCTCCCCGCGTGTTCTTACATTATTGATTTCTTGATGAAATTTTAGAATTCGCATTGTTTAAAAATAGTATACTTATTGCTTTTTTTTCGATACTATGACGTTTTTTAAGTCTTTAATTTACCAAGTAAGGAGGTGTATCATTTTTTCAAGAAAGAGGTCTTTCATCTGATAGCGAAAATGGCCACAGCAGGAAACTTAATGTTAGCGACGAAACCATTTGGAGGAACAGTGTTAAAAATCGCAAAAAGAAGAAGGGCTTCAGAATTGGAAATTGGTTCAGAGATTTCAGAATATTATTCGTCACGGCTATTAGATTTATGTCTTCTTGGGCAGAGGAGCTGACGTTTATGAAATGGTGTAACAAATATCTTAATTTTTGTGAAAGTGCTGCAGTTGATTGGAACAATTCCATGGGACAAAATAATAATAAGGATAAGGATTCTTAAAATTTTTGGTACTGTTCTATTATCGGGACCAGATTCAGAAATGTATAAATGTATGAACATGTGTTTTGTATGTGTGTGCACACACAAATGTGTATATACATAGACACACAAACATTCCTACTTACATATATACACGCGTACGTGAAGACCCACCCATACATACATTTCTGAATGCGGTCCTGATAGCAGAACAGTATCTAATTATTCTCAGGAAATGACACGTGAGTGTTACTGTTATTATAATATATAATAGTATAGATGTTACTGTTATTATAATATATTGTGTTGTTTATTTTTACATTCGCGCTTCATGAGCTTGGCGAAATTTTAGCTGAAGATCTTGGCGCAAATCTAAAATCGCCAAATGTGGTTAGGGACCTTTAAAACGAAGAAGTACCGGTACACTTCATGACAGCCGGTAAAAGCTAGACTTCACTTTCTAGCTAAGCACGGTAAACGGAACAGAACGGAAGAAAGCAAGCACAAGCTACGCAGAGCACAATGCCTAACTAAAATAAGGAAATCTTTCCAATTACCTGTAAGTAGTGCGACTAGATTTGGATAAGTATTGTCTCCGATTTTGTTTATTCCACGGAAGACAGTCATTTTCAAACTTTCAGTGAGGTACCGATAAGTTTTTGGCAAATAGCGGATGAATGCAAGTCTGGATAGTGAATCGATGCCAAATATCAGGACGTTGATGCGGTTCCGAGAAGGTTCTTCAGCAGGCTTAGAGGCATTTCTAATATACGCATGGATTTTATCATAGACAGTAATTTTGGCAAAGTTCTTGCACTGAACTCGAATAAAATCGGTATCACCACGGAGCTGAATTCCATCTGCTTCCAGAAGTACCTGAAAAAGAAACAGTTTGAACCATATTTCAAGTCTTTGTAATAAATATCACTTTAAAAAGGAAACCGGCAAGCATACAAGACATGTGAGGTAAAGGCTGCAAAATTTCAGCAAGCGTTACAGTTTTTCAGTAAGTGATCGTTAGATTTTTTTTTTTTAACTGGACTCTGCGTTTTCGCTCTAATTTTGACAATTTGCAACATCGTTCGGTGTTAGAAATCAGCATGAAATACAAAAACATATATAATTGTAACCTGTCTAGAAATCTTTTATATATCATGATATATAGCTATTTTATATATAAAAATGTTTGACTGAACGAAAGAACTATGCGCTTTGAGTGACAAAAGAAGATGATATCACAACTTAAAAAAAAAAAATTCGGTACGTAGTAAATTTTGACTTGAAATAAATAAAATATAAATTTACTTAAAAAAAAATCTGCAAGCTTTTACATTACGCCCAAAGGGGCTTTTTTTAACGTTTTGTGGGTTACCGTTATTTATTAAATATCGTGTTCTTCGCACTTCCAACCATAAAATTCAATTCAAGAGCAATATCGCAAAATAATTTTAAAATGAGTATATTTTTAGAATTTGCGATGCACAATCTCCCGCGCTGAAGATAATTTTTTTTTTTTTTTTTTTTTTTTTTTTCCCTACGGTGTTGTCGTTCGCTTTGAAAACGTTGAGTTTCTTAATGAAAAATTCACAAATGCCTTACAAAATAGGAAATCGATAATAAAACAAATTTCAAATTCCAAATTGGAGCTTCGAGATGGCCATATTCGGTAGAAGATAACGTTATTCAAAATTTGATTGGATAGGTACCGTTGTTTTATCACAATGTGAGAAACATACATACATTCAAACAGTATGTATTCTTCATTATTTAATTTCTTTAAATATAACACAGGGCTGGCAACAATTTGAAAAATGAACCGACATTTATAGTGAATCAACGCAAAATCCTAAAACGAAATTAATAGTCTTTCTGCCCCTTTGGACAAAATATAATGGTAATGTATCTAGAAATCTTTTATATATCAAGAAAGAAGTTTGTCTGAACGAAAGAACTATGCGCTTTAGTGGTAAAACACCTGATGCTAAAAAGTATTAGATTATTTGAATACGGCCCCCAAGAGCACTCGAAGGCTATCTGCCTAAGGACAGGGATATTTTCGTGGTTTGGTTTATTTAATTACGGCAAAGCACTCGAAGAGTGTCTGACTAAGGAAAGGGATGCCTTCGTGGAGGACTTCCAAATGAAACTATCTTGTTTTCTTTTGTTAGGGCGTAGCCCAGTCCACCTTGCAAAACAAAGTTAAGACGAAAAATGAGCAATAGCCTTCTCCGAGAATCGAAACACAGACCTCTGAAATACCGGCTCAGTGTGCTGACCGCTACACCACGAAGGCACGATAGAAAGGCGGGAGAAATACCTTATAAAACAAATAACGGAAGAAACCATAAAAGGACAACGTAAATAATGTGGCGCTTAAATGGCTGCCTATTAACATGGTCAACAGGCTCACAGGCATTCTAAACGCTTGTCTGTATATAACAGTTATTTTCCGCATATCTGGAAATCTGCTAAAATGATAGTACTCCCTAAACCGGGAAAAAATCTTACGAAAACAGAAGGGTACAGGCCCATTAGCCTGTTACCCAGTATGGGTAAAATACTAGAAAGAATTATCCTTAGCCGTATTCAGCCCCACATGGATAAACTATCTCTAGAACAATTTGGTTTTAGAAAAGCACTTTCCACGACTAAACAGCTAGTTCGACTCAACGAATTCATTGGCAGTGCACTGCACAACAAGAGATATGTTGCCTTACTCATGCTAGACGTGGCGAAGGCGTTCGACCGCGTCTGGCATGAGGGGCTTATTTACAAGTTAATCAGCTTAAAGTTCAGTGATGCGCTGATTAAAATTATTTATTCTTTCCTGACAAACAGAACTTTCCACATTCAAATTGGAGAAAGTAAATCTATTACGAAAGAAGTAAAGGCCGGGGTCCCACAGGGATCTATTTTGGGGCCAGTACTCTATCTTTTTTACGTAGCAGACTTACCTGCTGAACACCTTGATCAAAACTTCTTCATGGGGTGCTATGCAGATGACACAGCTTTCGCTGTCAAGTCTGGGACACCGAATTTTGCCCTAAAGAAATTGCAGAGATTTATGCCCAAGCTGGAACATTGGTGCGCCAAATGGAAAATAGCAATCAATGCTGATAAGTCCAAACTACTAATCTTTAAGAAAAACAAGATGAATCATCCCTTGACAACACAGCTAATACTCTTTGACACTGTAGTGCCTGTAGTCAAAAGTGCTATCTACCTCGGACTAAAATATTGTTCAAATTTCCTCTGGAAAGAACATGTTAACTGTATTAGAGGGAAAACTATCGGAGTCATACGAAGTCTCACGCCGCTTCTGTCTGCGACTTCCAAATTAGATTTAAAGAGGAAAAGACATATTTATATATCTATCATACGACCTATCTTTTCATATGCCGCTCCCGCCTGGGCAATTGTTCAGAAGAAGGAGATAGACAAGTTACAAATTTTACAAAATAAAGAGCTCTTCGAATGATAACTAATGCACACTATTACGTCTCAAATCACACTCTACACCGTGACTTGAAAATGGACTCCGTCGAGACGTATTTGCATAATGCTAATAACAAATTCTTTAATAAGGCTCTGGAATGTGCACACATGAATGATCTTAATGTCTTGGATTATGTGACTCTTGATGAAGATGCTTCGTTAAGACCACTCGCGGCCCACCTCGCCAGGGACTTAAATTTCCCCACGTAAGATTTTCATGATGGGTACGCACTGCTCTTGTACATATTGTATATATTTTTATATCTCATTTGTAATTTATATATTTCCTTTTCACGTTACAATTGTATGTATGTAATAAAGTATGATATGTTTAATTACTATGATGTGTTTTTAAACTCAGATGTCAAGATTGAAATTGTAGGTTTTTGTCTGTGTTTTCTTTAATGTTACAACACAAACATTTCACACAGATCCTCACGGCTCCTGCTTTGTGAATTTCTTGTTGTGCGCGCCTTTAAAGGCCTTGCGACGCATGGTCGCCCCCTGTTATCACCTTTGACCTCTCTAAATTTGTCAAGAAACTGCAACGTCATGTGCCCTTTGGGCTTATTTTCAAGAGCCGGACAAGTTGCGCAGCCGCGCGACATTTCGGCTATAGTCGCACAGACTAGACTAGACCATAAAACGCCCACTCAACCAGTCCATTCACCCAGACTTGAACTCATGTTAAGCGACTTTAGCGCACGGCTTTTAATGCTTTCTTGGAGAACTGTTTAATTGTAAATTTACGCACCTTTTCATATATTGTACCTATTTTTACGGACACCCGTCAAATTGACGGGTATAGGAAACTACGTATTTTCATAAAAAAAGCTACTAATTTAAAAACACTTACAATCTTAACACCAGAACTACCGATAATTGTCAATTTAACTTATTTGTAGTTGTTTTTATCGATATATCGGTTACGGTAACGTTACGGTAGTTTTATTGTTAGAAGATTAAACAGATCTTGCACCAGTGCAATCTTTGCTTACACTCTCTAGTTATTCATTATCTCTTCTTGAAATAGTGTTTATTCTCTCTAGCAATTGATTATCATGTATATTCTTTCTAGCAATACAGCTTCTTTTCTTAAAACTCTCATGATTAAAACTAGAACTTTCCTCTCGTTTCATAACGATATTGCTAATAATAATATAGTACTTTCTTCTCGATCATCTCTAATTGCGTTAACTGAAACTTTTTCTGAAACGTCTTGACACACTGATTGGAATACAACGAATTCAGATCATTCCTTAACTCTTGAGCGTACGCTTTAGGCACGCACGATTGTCAGATGATCACACGTGACATATGCCTTACTCTGGTGAACCGCGGTGCGTTGATATTGGTTTCGAGGTTATCAAAAGATATTTCATTGAATTTTATTTTAATATCTACGTTTCACTGCTTTTACATTTGTTACCAAAAATTATAAAAAAACCGGTTGGTATTTACGTACTGTCGCAACCAACTTAGTAGAAGGAGCCAAATTTTCAGAAAATGCCAAACTCTGGCAACCATGCACATAACCACTCTTCCGGCAACCATGACCGTAACAATCCTTTCAGTCAGGCAACACCGCCACTCCGTATACGTTCAAATTTTGTTGTATTCCAAGCTCCAACGGTTTTTATACACGAATCGTGATATTTTTTGCCTTAGTTTTAAAATATGAGCTTATGGAACTCGACTGCAATGGAAGAAGCTACGGTAAAATTTCGGCAGTAATACAGAATTTCTGCTGACAATTTTCTAAAGGGAACAATGAGAAAATGCGTATAACCGCTGTTGCCAAAAACTGCAAAAACCGAGTCTTCGCAATTCTCTGGTGTTTTTTTTTAAGTGAAAACAGATGGCTGTGTATTTCGAGAAGGAATAATGCCGCCCCCCCTAAAAAATTACAGAAAGATTCGAAGAAGGATTTTTTTTTTTTTAATATATGGCATAATTTGTATTTTAAATTGCTAAAGTAGATGTTTTCTTTTTCTACGTTGATACTGTTTACCAAATTTACTATGAATATCGATATTTTGAGAATCTTTCTAAAACGGAAGGCACGAAAACCACCAACTAGTACATGCTAGGTAATTTTTACATTTTCATCCATAAAAAATCGCCAAATTGCGCCAAGATGGTTGCGATAATACGTAAGTACCAACCGGTTTATTAAGATTATCTAGGAAGCTTGTCTACTCGACATTTAGACGGTATCCGTTGAGAAAGGTATACATCATACAGAACTCTGAAATTAAAGGACTGAAAGCGAAATAAATTTTATATGAATTTGTCTCATTTCATTGATAATTATTAGCATTAATTAGAAAACTATAGAAATCATAGTTTTTGTAATTTTCCTCATGAATTCCGAAATTCGTCGAAATGACGGGTCCCTAAAACTAGTAGCTAAGGGAAACTACCTCGTATTCACGTTACACACGGGCGAAAATCACAAAACCAACCATGCAGCCTCTCTATTCGTCTACGATCGAACCCGAGTGGAATCCCAGAATTCAGCGATCTTAACCACTCGCCCACTGGAGCCTCTACATTACAAAGTAAGAAGAAAGGACAAGAACAATTTCTTCATGTGGTAGCTTAAAAAATAGTCAGTTTCCTTTAGAAAGTCTCCCATGAAAGCGTCCTTCTTTTTTGGTAAACAGGCTCTGAGTGCATTTTCGAAATCAATTAACCAGCGAACCAACCAAATAGCGTTACAGAGATTAGATACTGTTCTATTATCGGGACTGGATTCAGAAATGTATGCGCGTGTTTATAAATGTACGTGCATATATGTGTATATGTATATACACGCACATACATTTATGTTTACATATATCCATGAACACATACATCCATTTCTGTATCTGGTTCTGATAACAGAACAGTGCCAGAGATTATATATAACATTCAGAATGAATATTTAATTTTCGACAAAACTGCTGACATATTTTTCAAATATTTAATCCATTAATTTTTATTTTATGGCTGTTACTTACATAATTAAAATTGCTAAGATATATCTAAGAATAGTTTGCGTGGCACATATACTTTAGATGTGCTGATCTATTAAATAAAAATTAATAGTAAAAGCAAGAAAAAAGAATGATAACTCTTCGAATCAGAATATCAATCGCAAATTAAAATACAAATAAATCAGAAACCTAAAATTTCAGCTTTTAGTATACCACTAAATATAAATCTTAAACCTTTTTCCCAGAGTATTAGCTTACCTGTTTCCCGTACGCAACTGAGTCATCGTCGTCAGCATTTACACCGCCTCTTTTGACCGGCGACCAGTAGCAGAACAAGGATTTACCAACTTTGTAGCCATTTGATTGAACACCTGAATCATTATATTTGAGTCGTCCATTAATGTCAATGTATATCAAGTCCGAAGTCCTGCTTTTGCAAATGATGGATCTTTGAGACGAAAGGTACCTCCAAATGGACGGATCGAAAGGGTGCAGACGTGGTATCAAGCACTTCTGATCAAAGTTTCGAGGCTCTTCAAGATCAAGATCGTAATGAAAGTAGGGATGTTCTTGCACAAAATAGGGCACAGTTTTCTGTTTGGATAACAGCAGAAAAATCGGCAACGTACTAACCAGAATGACAAAACACAGTCCTTGTGCATATCGACGGGCAGAAAACCGCCGAAACATACCTCAATGATCCTTTAGTTTCATCTGAAAGGAAAAGAAAAGGAGTTAATCTCTATTGTAAATTTTAAAACATTCATTTATGATAATTATGTTACAAGTGCAAATAATGGAATGAAGGAATGCGAATATTGCAAGATCAATTTAGTTATTTTTAATCTGATTTCGGCATGGTATCCTGTAGCATGTCTATAAAGAACTGATGCTATGTAAGTACTTATCTTTCTTACACCGAGAGCTTACCTCAGGAATGAATCAGTTCACAAAAACCATTAATAAAAAATTCCTTGATGTCAAAATTTTAACTTTCAACTTATTCCGGTACATAGGTAGTAGTGAAACCAACGTGGCGCAAGTTGGCGATTTTTGCGGAAAAAAAGAAAGATGACTCATAACCAAAGATTATTTTCGGACTTCTTCTCAAATGACACAGGAGTTTTTTCCATATTTCGATTCTATGCGTCAAATTATGCCTAAATATTAAATTTTGTAAAATTTGATGAGAAACTTCCCGAGAAATTTTAAAACTTGTCTTCGCGCCCTTTTTTCTTGGCAAAATTCATAATTTACGGCAATCAGTTTTCCTTTCTCTTTCACTGTGCACGAACAGAATAAAAGGTGCATCTTTCGGTACCGTTTCGTCATCGGGACCGGAGTCGTCGTCAAATGTTCTGCTAAACTCACTAAGAGATTGATTTATACGGTTTGGTTTGGTTTATTAGATAACGGCAAAGCACTCGAGGGCTATCTGCCTTAACGGAGGGATGCCTTATTGGAGGTCTTTTTAAGAGAAACTGGTTCGTATACACGTTACACATGGGGAAAAACCACGAAAACATCCATGCAGCCAGCCCGTTCGCGGGATTCGAGCCTCGGACCGAACTACCAGTGTTTAGCGACGTTACCGTGGCCGATTGAGATTAATCTTTGGATTATGGTAACTTGGCGAATTTTTGGCAAAACTTTGGCGACCAACCCTGCTACAGAGTTTTTTCTAACAATCTAGCCGAATTATGCTTATACTAGAACTTTTATTGAACAAAAATGCTTAATTATGACGAAGATTAGGTGCGAAATTGGGAGAAAGTGCAGAATCGCAAACTGCTTGTCGCGTTTTTTAAATTGCACATACACGGTATCATCCATGTACACGTCGAACTATTTTCTCTTAAAAAAAATCCCAGAATTGCACAAAAATGGCATTGCGCACACTCTTGACTTTATCCATGTACACTACTAAAGTCCTAGCTAGTAACTTTTATCGCCTTACCAAAATGTAGCCAAACTCCCTGTTACCATATTCCAAAGATTAGCCCCGATGGATTTATATTTACGTGGCCGATTGATTTATATGAAGTTGCCAATTTTTACTTTTAAAATTGTTACAATGTTTACATTTAAAAAAAAAGTAAAAGAATGCATTTCAAAATTGGCAAAGAAAATGCAAATTCTAAAGATGTAACGGCCACTTTTGTTTTTTATTGTTCTTGTATTTGCCATGGATTTGAAATTTGAGACTTACCGATGAAATATCTTCCATATAATTTGTTCAGGAACGAGGAATCGATCACTCTGGATAAAAGTACACGAAAAATTATAAAATGAAGTTCTACTTCAGTTCGAAAGAAGCACGGAAATGGAGATGAGAAGATCCTGATTTGAAAATTTCTGCGTTAACCTTAAGTATAATTTCATCGATCCCGATACCAGTTGTTGAAACTAATAACGTTTGCATAATCCGAGTTCAGAAAACAAAACATTTATTTTACATATTTTAAAGAAATAACGTTCTGAAACAACATGTTTCATCTACAAAATCAATCGACGCTCTCACCAGAGCATTACGCCATCAAACTTGGCACACATCCAAAAGTTCAAATTGAAGAATTACAGAAGCGTTGTTGCCACACAAGAAAAGACATATAGTTACAACTTCACACAATAATAAAACAAAAACACGCTTTTGAAAAATAGACAGACAATAATAATAAAAATAGTAATAATAAAATTCTTAACAATATTTTCTCGATTATGCAACATCCTCCCCCCTTTTTGAGTCAGTGGCAAACGACTCAAAAACATATGTTATCCTATTAAAAAGGTCTAGTACATTAGGCTTCTTAACAAGCCGTCCTGACGACGTAAATTTCTGTTTTATATGCTGTACGTCAGTCTGATCGTTTTTCTTATCGTCGTTAACGTTAGGCTCTTCAACTAAATAATTTTCACTTAGTTGTATCTCTAGTGGATAAATACGCTGAACGGGCCTTATGAAAATCCCATTCTGAGTTTTTAGTTTAACTGTTCGAACTTTGCCATCCCGACCAGGAATTTTCTCTATAATTTTACCCAAAGGCCAATACAAGCGTTTTTTGAAATCATCGCCTATTAAGACTATCTCCCCAATTTTAGGCAACCGGGTTACTTTATTTTGTGGTTGTTTCATTATTAATTGCCCCAAATATTCTTTTCGGAAACGGTTCCTTAAATCTTTAAGAAGTTTTGTGCGGTATTTAATTCTTCTCAAAAAATGCTGAGAGTCAATTTTATCTATATCTGCTACATTCGAAGTACAATTTTCAATTAAAAACATTGACGGAGTTAAAGGGATAGCATCTTCAGAGTTCTCCGAAATATATGTTAAAGGTCGAGAATTAATTACCGACTCACAATCGCAAATTAAGGTTTCCAGTTCTTCATAAGATAAAACCGATTTTCTCAAAGAACGTCTTAAAAGTTCTTTAACCATGCGAACTAGCCGTTCCCACCAACCTCCCCACCAGGAGGCTGTTGGTGGATTGAATTTCCATACTATTCTCTTTATTTTTGCCTCATTCTCTATTATGTCCCAGTTAAGTTTAGACATTTCGTTATACGTTCCTCGGAAGTTAGTCCCATTGTCAGAATAAATGGTTCGTGGTCTGCCACGTCTGGCTATGAATCGTCTTAAAGCCAAAAGAAAAGATTCTGTTGATAACGAAGTCACCAGTTCTAGATGGATTGCCCTGTACACAGCGCATGTGAAGAGTGCCATCCAAACCTTCTTACCGTTTTTCAAAAACAATGGGCCAGCTAAATCTACTCCCAAAATTTCAAAAGCCCTATAATCTCCTACGCGATCTTCAGGAAGAGGAGTCACTTCGCAAGACATCGGTTTCGCTTTATATCGTTGACATATTACACACCCTTTTAACACATTACGCACAGTTTTACGTTGTTTTAGTATCCAGAATCTTTCTCTTAAAATAGATTGAAGCATTTGAGTTCCAGCATGACAATGTTTCTTATGAACTGACTCAATTAACAATGTAGTAAAGATACATTTACTCGGTAACAAAATTGGTGTTAAAAATTCAGAATTGTCTTTGCGTTCCAATATTCTAGTTTTAACTCTTATAATTTTTTCATTATCAATGAATACATCAAGTGGATTAAGAGCTCCAATGTCAGGGAAATTTGAGCTTTGAACCAACCGAATCAAAACTTTTTCGGAATTTATGATTTCAGCAACAGTTAGTTTAGATTCTTTACACAAATTTGACTTCTTCCTACAGTTAGAAATAAAACGTAACACCCAACCGGTTACACGAATCATTTTTTCATAATCAGAAACTCTTTTTGCATACCAAGGAGTGGTATCCTCTGAAAAGTTAACATTAATAAGTTTTACCTTCCTCTTTTCCAAGTCAGCTTCGCTCGGCTGACAAACAATATTGGTAGGCCAAAATTCAGGGCTTTCTCTTAGCCAGAGAGGTCCCTTAAACCACTCCGAGTTAATCATTTGTTTAGCAGAGCAACCTCGAGATAACACATCTGCTGGGTTCATATTACCAGGCACATGCCTCCATGATTCAGGTTTTGTCAACTTAGTAATTTCTTTAACACGATTGCTTACAAAGTTTGACCAATTACCAGGATTTCTGATCCACCATAATGCGACTGTGGAATCACACCATAAAATTACATTTATATCAAAATCATTAAGAGCTTTACAAACAGAATATAATAATCGGGATCCAATGCAACAGGACATTAATTCCAATCTAGGAATCGTCAAATTCTTAATAGGAGCTACTCTAGATTTTGCTCTTAAGAGAGTAATTTTTACACTGCATGAATCAACACTTCTCGCGAAAATACATCCTGCATAAGCATATTTGCAGGCATCGACAAATACATGCAATTCAACAGTTGCAAAGGTTCCAATGAATCGGGGTATTGCCACATTTTTCAACAAAAGTATATCAGATAACCACACAAAAAATTTACTTACAAAATCATGAGGCAATACCTCGTCCCAAGAAAATTTCAACTTCCATGTTTCTTGTAACAAAAGTTTTGGAAGCAAAGTTATTGGTGCAAGTATTCCAATTGGATCAAAAATTGATTGTACAATAGACAGAATCAGTCTCTTAGTTACCTTAGTATCACAAGTTATCATATTTACATTTATATTACACCTTAAAGTATCATTGTCTAAATTCCACAATATTCCTAAAAGAGGTGTGTCCCCAGAATGTTTTGTAATATATTTGGAAGCAACATTGCTCTCCCATCCCCTTAAATTAAATCTGCCTCTCGACATAAGACTTTTGGCCTTTTGAATTAAATCCTCTTGTTTCTCAATATTGTAAACACCCGTAATACAATTATCTACATAGAACGAATTTTTTAATTTGTCAGCCACATCTAAAAAGTCAGATGGACAATTATTCAAGAGATATTTAATAGACGCACCTAGTAGACAAGGGCTGCAGGAAACCCCAAAAACTACTCTGCAGTGCCTATACACTATTTCTCCCTCATCACTTGGATAGAAAAATCGCAAGTAATCTCTATCCTTCGGAGAAATTCCTAACTGCAAGAATGCTTTCTCTATGTCTGCACTCAGACCAATAGGAAAAAATCTCATTCTGTCTAAAATATCAGGGACTAATTCTATTAAATTAGGTCCTTTCAATAAACACTGATTCAAAGATGGTTTTCCCTTTTCACAAGATGAAGCATCAAAAACGGGTCTTACCTTAGTGCTTTCACTATTCATCTTAATAACCGGTCTGTGTGGTAAAAAGTGGCATTTATTGTTTAATTCCTTTTCCGGAACCTTTTCTATAATATTTAAATTTTCCCACTCTCTAAACACTTCTTGATATTCCTTCAAAGAATTATTTTCTTTTGCCTTCTTTATCATTTTTTGATGACGTGTCAAAGCAATGCTTTTATTATCTGATAAATTGGTAGATTCGCATTTCCAGGGTAATTCTAATTCATATCTACCATCGGGCCGAATAGATAATTTATTCTGAAAATCAATCTCGTAGTCGCAATGAAGATTTTTCGTTTTACTATTTTCCGTCGGGTCGGAAATACCCAAAACTTCAAGCTCCCATAAAGATTTCAAAGAAGCATTATTTACATGCAAGGAAAGACTTATTAGGGCATTATCCCTGACAGTATCATTTTCTTTACCCATAAGCGTCCAACCCAGTTTTGTTTTGACTGCAGTTAAACCAGAGGGTAATTCTAGGTATTCGTCAGTTAACAGTTTACCAATGACATCTGCACCTATCAATAAATCAATTTCACTTTCCTCGCAAAATGTGTCACTGACCTCAATTTTCCTGCTTTTCAATTCCTCTATAATCTGAGCATTCTTGATTGTTGGAACAAATCCACATATCTTTTTTTCAGAAAAAGCTTCAAAACAACACCTAAAAGTGTTATCTAAACTGCTTATGTCAATAGCAAAAACAGAATGGGTTACAGGCGCAGTTTCCCTCCCCCCAAACAAACCATGAATGACTTTCTCCTGTCGAATAGGATCAGCCTTCATTCGCTTCATAATTTTCTCCCCAACGTATGATCGTTGGGATCCCGAATCCAAGAGAATTCTAATTTTTCTCTCTCGATCTTTAACTTTAATTAGAACACATAAAGTTTGCAAATAAACTTTCTCGCTCTTCCTGTTATTAGAAAGGGAAACATCCAACTTAGAGTCATTTTGTTTTACAGAACTAACATTCTGAGGACACATAAATTTTATATGATCACAACTGCAAATGGGGCATTTAATATTGGCTTTACATTGGTTTTTTAAATGGCCAATTCTTAAACATGAAAAACAAACACCTTTCTTTTGTACAAGTTGCCTCTTTTCATTTAAGCTCATATTTTCAGCTTTAAAACACTTAGCACTCATATGAGGCTTACCACAAAATATACAAACATTTTGCTTACCTTTACTGGTTTCATTTGTACTGCATTTGTTAGCGCGGCAGCTGTTGCTAAATCTGAATTACCTGAAATAACATTTTTATTAAGACGCTTAACAGAATGAGTAAATCCTGATTGTGCTAATCTAATCATTTCTTCCGATTCTACTTCATGCCTTAAAAAACACATTAGTTTTTCAAGCGTTCTTTCAGAACTCTTTTCCTGTCCCTGTTCAGAAGTTCGACTCCGCTCCCAGGCACGTAGAATATTCTCAGGTAGGCACGACTCCACTAAAGGTCCCAAGAAATCAGCAAACTTTTCCTTGGTGCGTCCTAAGCTTTCCAGCGCTCGTAATTTACTTTCTATACTATCATAAAGTACTCCTAAGTCCGACGCCGTTCTGCCTGTTGTAGCATTCTTTGTAACAAGCCCAAGCAAATCTCTTACATAGATCTGCACCAGAAGGTCTTCTCTACCAAATCTTTCTTTCAGCTGCTCGATAGCTTTAGGATAATTCGCGGCGGTAACAGGAAAACTGTTCAAAAGTTGAGCTGCCTTTGAGCCAGGTACTGCACTTTGCACTAAGTACAAAAATTTATCTTCCGGCACAATATCCGCATCTTCATGAATTTTGGAGAATTGGCTCCAAAAGCCTAAAAATTCTCTTGCATCTCCAGAAAATTTT
Organism: Stegodyphus dumicola; assembly: GCF_044657685.1. Taxonomy (NCBI): domain Eukaryota; kingdom Metazoa; phylum Arthropoda; class Arachnida; order Araneae; family Eresidae; genus Stegodyphus; species Stegodyphus dumicola. The sequence goes on along the minus strand of NC_140773.1, from coordinate 219,339,169 downwards.
TTCAGTTCAAGTTTAGGAAGTTTGAACTTCCTGTTTTTATTTTCTTTAGGATCCGAAATCGAAAGTGAAGCAATATCTGTAGTAACATTCATCGAATTCAATTGTCCAATTTTATTCTGAAGTTTCACCTTTAAAGCTATAAAGGAATCTCTGTATCCTTCAGCCGTATTAAATTCATTCTCGAAATCCGCTTCCTTGGTTTGTTCTAAAACACTGCTTTGAGTACTGTCCAAGCGTTCAAATTTGTCAATTAGTTGCCCCAACAACACTTGCAATCTCTCAGGATCCGTACAAGTAGGCAATTCTTCTTCCACAATCTTCGTAGTTAACGTAAACGAAGTACGTTCACTTTTACGTTTTGCCTTTAACAACTCCATTTTAACAAAACGCCTAAATCAAAACTACTCGAAATCACACAAACGTCCTGTCAAACGGACGCCAAACTTTTATGTTGAAACTAAATAACGTTTGCATAATCCGAGTTCAGAAAACAAAACATTTATTTTACATATTTTAAAGAAATAACGTTCTGAAACAACATGTTTCATCTACAAAATCAATCGACGCTCTCACCAGAGCATTACGCCATCAAACTTGGCACACATCCAAAAGTTCAAATTGAAGAATTACAGAAGCGTTGTTGCCACACAAGAAAAGACATATAGTTACAACTTCACACAATAATAAAACAAAAACACGCTTTTGAAAAATAGACAATAATAATAAAAATAGTAATAATAAAATTCTTAACAATATTTTCTCGATTATGCAACACCAGTTATCATACTCAAACTTTTGAAAAGTTCTGGGACAGTGCGAAACAGATTTCAACCCGGCACTGAATGTAACCAATTAGATTCTTATTTGAGTTAACGTGGCTGCAGCAGCGTCCTAAAACGTAAATCTTTTCGGCTATTTTAAATATCTGCAGTTCCATGCCTTCGCATTAATCTTAGTTCATTAAATTCTCTAACCGATTTTTTTTTCTAATTTTAGTAAGTTGCTTAAATAATTTGTGATATTGCTATTGAATTGAATTTTATGGTTTAAGGGCGAAGAATATGTATGATATTTAATAAATTAAGGTAACATAGAAAAAAAGAAAAAAAAAAAAAAAAAAGCACCATTAGGCGTAATATATAATCCATAATAATAGGCGTAATATATAATTTCAGAATTTTTTTATTCTTTTATTTTTTTTCTCATGGCGCATAAATGCTTTCATAACACCATGTTTCATCTCGTGTTTCATCTAAGTGGTCATGCTTGAAAGAGGAAATACAATATCGTTTTCCGTTGCGACTACAATTTATTTTAATTTTCTCTTCCACAAAAATACTAATTAATAATATTGGATATGTCAGCTTGAGACAAAACAGATGGCTGTTTAAATGCACTTGAAGCAAAGAGTAGGCGTGTACTTGTTGCTTTCCAATTACCGCAAGGGCGTGGCTTAGGAGAACCATTTCCTCAAAGAGTAAAGGAAATCCTTCGACTTATTCCAGGATTTCAATCATTTTGATGGCGTTACTTATCAAATGATTGTTGACTTGCTGTCCGAAGCGGTACAAAAAAAAAAAAAAAAAAAAAAAAAAACTTGCTGAACAGGACATCTGGTGTAATGGTGTAAACTCTGGTTGTATAAATTTCGTTTCGATAAGCAAATAAATCTTTCTAAGCATTAAAAAGTATTAAATTATTTGCTGTAAATATACGATTTAATGATTGATTCTTTTCATACATCTAGAAACAAATTTCGTATTCGTATCTTTATACAGTAAAAAATTTTATATTCATCTATTTAATGATATGCAAAATATCGAACTGCCGATGATTTGGATAAATAAAATTACTTATTGATGAGATCTTTCAAAAGCAACTCCACACCTTTTTATTATTCTGCCCAATGCATGTTTACCTTTGTTGTTTAAAAGTCAGAACATTTGCTTTAAAAATTTTCGTAAGCCAAAGGGGCATAAAAAAAACAAAAAACTGCAATTGGCATAGGAAAAATTTTCAAAATTTTTTTCATAAACGGGCCATCTACTGACTGAATGGATAAGACTTATGAACACTTTCGTGCTTGCCTAAATTTGGTTCTCGGCAGAAAGACAGGCAATTCCATAGAGCAGGGGTTCTACACCGGTGGTACGCGTACCACTGGTGGAACGCAAGAGAAAAATAGGTGGTACGTAAAGAAGCAAAGCATTTTTAACTATTAAATTCAAAAATCAAAACCCTAACATCTTGATTTGAGTTTTTTCTCTAACACTCGTAAATGCTTCTGAGCTTTGCTCAAGGTCAATAGCCGCTTAGACCAGAGACCAAGGATTCTGTTCCACAGGGTACGCGTACCACTGGTGGTACGCAAGAGAAAAATACGTGATACGAAAGAAACAAAGTATTTTTAACTATACACGTTACACAAATTCAAAAATCTCCTGAAGAAAAAGAACAATCGATGGAAATTTCCTGTGATCGAACTCTAACTGAAGATTTCAAAAATAACACTCTTGTTAATTTTTGGCTGAACCGAAAAGAAAAAATTTAAAGGCATTTCAAATAAAGCTATAAAATTTTTATTGCCTTTTTGCACAATCTATTTGCGTGAATAAGGATTTTCTTCCATGTTATATTTGAAAAATAAATACAGAATAAATTAAAAGTGCATTCTAATTTACGGTTAACACTAAGTGAAATTAAGACCAGAAGTTAAAGAAATTGATCTCTCTTATAACAGGCCTAAATTTCACACTAAATTTTAAAATCAAAGCATTATAACTTAAATTTTGATAATTTAAATAGTAATCAATTTTTAATATATTTTTAATGTGTGCATATTTAATTCAAATACCGAATACGTTGTGCAAATAGCAATATATATATGTACATAATTTTTTAATATTTCTATTGAGAAACTGAAAAATAATCATTCTAAAATGTGGTGGTACTAAAGATTTTCAATTTTTGTTTAGATGGCACGTGCTAGTCGAAAGGTTGAGAACTGTAGCCATACAGCATAGGCGATCTACTTTTACTTAACTGTGTAGTTACTTTACGGATGAATAGGTGGCGCCACTAAAATTGTTTTTGCACATTTTTTTTTTCCTTCCGCCATTATACTCCAATTTGCATTATCAGATTTTATATTATTAAATATTAATAATTTTATGCGTTTTCAAAATATCTATTTCTTTTGCTGTGTTTTATGCTCCGTATAAGAAAAACTTTTCAGTGTGCGAATAAAAGGGTGAATTTTTTTGTAAAATTAGATTAGCTGGCTTAAATATTTGAATGAATTACTCGATATTAGTGAACTCATAAATGTTATGGTATAGATGTTATGGAATAGTATGGGTATAGATTATATCTAGAATTTCACGCATATAGTGAATGAAACAGATAAGAGGTATGACAAAATACATCCGAATTTGTAAGGCTATATTTAGTTCTTTCAAAACCTATTTACAAATAATTTGTTGTAAGCAAAATATTAATAAAAGAGACATAATGAATTTAAGTGCGATGAATTAAACATCGTTTCCGCTTAAGATAACAATTATTTCATTTTCTTCGTATTTCAACTGTTTGTAATGTAAACTCGAAAAAATTAAAATTTCTGTTTGAGAGTAAATTGATAACAAATATTCGAAGGCAGCATTTTAAAACTCTTCGCAAATTCAATGGAAAAGTCTCCAACGCGCGAGACTGTGTATCGGAAATTCTAAAGATTGGCTGTATTGCCGTTTTTAAATATTTTGCAATATTGCTGTTGAATTGAATTTTATGTGTTTTAAGTGCCAAAAACACAGTATTTAATAAATAAAGGTAACATATAAAACGTTAAAAAAAGGTGGGGGGGGACTTTTTTGGCGTAATATAAAATCTGAAAGCTTTCAGAATTTCTTTTCTTTAAAATTTTTCTGTTATTTCGTGACCTTTTCTGATAACGGACGTCTGAATAAAATATTCTATAGGTCTTTGAATTTACGTTTCAATAAATATGTATTGTGTTGCGTTTAAAAAAATATGTTCGGGTCTGTGTAAAGGTTTTTCAAAAGAAGATTATTTTTCAGACTTCTGTGAAAATTTTATAAAGTTACCATAAACATTATCTCGAATATTGAAAACTTTTTTTTTTTTTAATGAAACTTTCTTTTGTTGGATTGTCGATTATTTTCCCGAAAATGGCAGAGGAATTTCCGTTTGAAATAAGATTTTTTTGCAGCACGTTTTTTTACCGTTAAATATAAATTCTATGATTTTCCAAGCGTTTTAGAAGGAATAGCTATAACAATAACAGACGGAGTTTGTACTTGCATATGTATCTGCATATATCACGCAGCACAGAGATGGAGAAGGCCAAAGCAACAAACACATGTTGCCTGGACGCTGAAAGTTTACTATCCGAAACGATTTTCCAGATTTTTATTTAGAATTAATGTAAAAAGACTTTTTTGTAAATTTTTTGCACTTATCTTTGTTCAACAAGAAAACAAATAATTTAAGACTTTCCCTACGCTACGCCAGCGGAAAGAATGAAAGAAAATCTTTCAAGTTACTCCGTATCTCTGGCTATTGTAAAGCCACAGCATTAAAATTTTAAACATCCAACACTACATCTGCTATATATATATATATATATATATATATATTTAAATCTGAAAGGTTTCAGATTTTATATTACGCCCAAAAGGGCGTACCATGTACCTTGTGTAGAAAGCCTGTCATAATAGTTAGGACTTGCAGATTACATAACAATTTTGCAACGGATAAGATACGTCTGCCTAGTAAAAACTAGTTCATAGGCATTGAAAATAGTGTTATTTGAAGAATAACTTTATTTTCCGGTTTGGTTACTAGAGTATACATTAACTAAAATGCCCCCCAAATGCCTTAAAAAGCCTAAAAAAGGTTTGAAAAAGCGGAATATATTTTAAAAAAAGCAAGAAAGAAAACGCAATTGCCATCAAAATCAGGGTTTTAGAGAGGAGTCATATGGTCACTTTACTTAATTTGTTCCCCCAAGCTAAGTTAATGGCACCACAGCGTTAGGAAGTCATTTTAGTCATTGCTAGCAATCTGATGGTTGGGCTGCCTTTCTACATTTTACATTAATCTTTAGTTTCTTGGATATAATTATTTTCATTCCCTTGCTTCATTATCTCTAAGATGTCCTTGTTGCAGTAATAGTCCGTGAACAGTCTATTTACAGGCTATGTGATGTAGTCGGAAGGAAAGAACTGCTGTCGAAGGTGCTCTGTCAGAGGGCAGGAGAGCAGGTAATGAAGTGCGTCTGCTTCTTCTCCTCAAAAACCGCAAGAACAGTTGACGTCCCGTCTGAGAAATCGTCTGTAATACGCTGGGAATTTCCCGTGGTTGGCCCAGGCCTGGAGGAAGAGTCTGTTGCATTTGAGCCTCTTGAGAGTAGGAAGGTGTTTTAAGTAAATCTTTCTGTCTCTTCTTCCTGCCATTGTGATGACCATGTCTCTTGGAATGTTGTCTTGAGGAGCCTTTTTGCAACTTCTGCGGAAAACGGAACTTCATTGTCAATTTCTGGTTTGAGACCAACGCATTCCTATGAGAAGGCAAAGTAGTTAATGTTTTGTTAACACACGTAGCACATCCATACGGAAAAGTATCATGGTAAAAATGCGGTGCGATTTTATACAACGCCCGCTTACTGCCCATCATCATTCTGGACATTTTGAAGCTCAACTGCTCAATAGTAGGATGAATTAGGTCTTCCGGCCAGTGGCTCTGCTGTTTGCAAATGACCACGCTAGTGCTCTGTTTCGGCAGGACAATGCTCGTCCTCATGTTGCTATCACCTTGCAACTATGGACACAGTATTGCCTCTAGCGGCATCGTCATACTTGGCCATAACAGAAAACTTCTTGGGATGCTACAAGGCGCTGTATTAAGCTCTATCTCTGCCACAAAATACTCAAGAAAAACAAGACATAGTCCAAGCAGCAGAGGATAAACTAACGCTGAACCACGTTATAGACCACAGCGACTCCATCTCAAGACGTGGGGCAGAAAACATTAACATTACATTTAACAAGTGGAATGTTCTCTACAATGCCACGCCCATTTTACAATATCATTACAGCAGTGGGGAAACCGCAGTGTTATTGCGGTTCGCCACGCAATTTATATTTATTATCAAGTATTGTATTATTAATGAGCACGGTCTGCATACTAACCTATCTCAGGAACAACATTTTTCGTCATATTTTCACCTTGCGCACACAGTTTAAAATATTCTGTTGCATAATTTAATTCCAAATTTAATATATAAATTTTATAACATTTGGAAACTACTGTGAACAAAAAATTCTAAGAATTTCGTGTTAATTTTTTATTTTATTTGGAGTTGAGTTTATAAAATGTATTTTATTAAAAAAAATCTGTAATGTTTTCGTGCATAATTTTTTTAATATTAAAATATTCACCCAATTTTTGGATCAGTTAGAAAATAGCGCCCTTATAAAGAATTCAATCAAATTTCACGTATGTACCATTAGCCATTAATAAAATAATATGCGCGCAAGGTGGAAAATGACGAAAAATTCTGTCATAATTTATTAAATTATAAACATATTTGTGGCAACAGAAACTTTCTGATTACTATTTCAGAAAGCAGTTATATTATGTAGTCAGCTATAAAAAGTTGGAAGTAATTGTTTTTAAAATAAATAAGATATCCCAATTCTTGCAACAGTCATATATTCGAAGATCATAAGGGGTTTAAGGTGCATGAGCTCCCTTAAGGGAATGAACACACCAACGCATTGCCCAATATTATAATGTTTTCCGGCACAATCTACACTGTCAATCCATTTCAGTTATCATATAAATCACCACTCTATGGTTTTCATTAATAATATTACACAACAACTGAGAATATCCAAACAAAATAAGCTAAAAAGGCCAATTACTTTGTTAAAAAGTTTTAATTTTTATATGCCTATTGAAGAGAATATGTGACCTGAAAAATGCAGCTTAATAAGTCTTCGTTCACACCTTTCAGTATTTAAAAGGTAATTAACATGGCGTAAGTTCTGAGGCAAACTGAAGCACCTATATTGACGATAATCTTAATATTTTTAGAGGTATACCACTTAACATGTAATCAAACGGAAAGGTAGTTCACGTTAAAGGCTCTGTGATTTATATTCCAGACACATGCCATTAAGTCTGTTTTTCTAACTCTTTCGAAGCTACAAGTGTCTAACAATATTCTCATTGAAAATGCTGCATGCTCGTTGTCATGGAGACGCCTGAAAACAATAGACGCGTGTAGTGCTAAAAGTCAAAATAATTCGAAGCCGAATGATGTAATGTGAAAAATTTACTTAACATGTAATTATTTATTAAGCAACTTTAAACACAAAATTGCGCATTATAAGAACAGGTTTATGTGACTGAACGCTCGGAGAAATGTAAAAACTATAAGAATAAGAATAACGGCACTACGAACCTTCATGCATCCAACTGAAAGTCGGTAGTGCCATTCCTGTTTCTAGAGAACTTTTATTAAATTTCCAGGTGTTGAGCCTGGAACCTTCGTTTTCAGTTACTACATTTATATTGTTGATTTTACCATTTATTAGCAGGAAAAGAATAACTGAAAAAAAAATGTAAACTAACAGCCTTGTTTTCAATTCCCTGTACCAAGTAAAGGAAGGATTGCAATCGCAAAAAATTTTTCGTATCATATTTCAACGAAAATATCTAATCTGACCGTTTTTAATCCATTTGAGCGATTTTTTGCGCGATATATGTACGTACGTACAGAATAAAGGACTCTTTCCCAAAATTGATTGTTCGATGGATTTAAAGGGATTCAGAAGAGAATATTTTCGTGATGTCTGAACGTACGTATCTAGCATAAATCAAAAGTGATTAGTCGTAGAACGTTGAAATTTTTTACATAGTGTGCTATAACATCTTGCTGTGCACCTCTCCTTTTTGTTCTAATCCGGCCGCATCAAACGTATATATATATATTTGAATTTAACAAATATTCTCTATTCGTAAAAAGCAAATTTAAAATTAATAAATTTAAATTAAATTTAATGCAAACAAATAAATGATTAATTATTGTTGCGAACTAATCTACAATATCATTTAAATTCTGAGAGCATATGTAAATCAAGTGCAAGTATCAAAATCCATGAATAAATATAAAATTAAAATTCCAAAAATTGTTCAATCTCAAAAAAAATTATTTATAAAAATGCATAAGTGAATGATTGCTGAGCAGGCAGGAGACAGACTTATCAAGGGGAAGTTGTCTTCAAACCTAACTCTTCAATCATTCAATTCGTGTTTCGTCATCCATGTAGATAAGGGTAAAAGTCAAAAACCAAAATTAATACCAAATTATAATCATTTACTTGGCTCAGTGAGCTCTGTTTTTTTACTCGTATATGTATATAAATACTTCCAAAATGCGCAGGCACTGGAATTTTAAGAGCTTTCGATATTGCGTAGATGACTGAAAAAACCTTAGTGACTTGAAGGTGGCCGAGTGGAAAAGCATGATGACGCATTTAGCACAACGGAGCTTGAAGAATCACAAATCTTTATTTTTATACGTATATCAAATTATCCTTTTTCAGACAAGATATTTCTTAATTCTATTTGACTAGAATAAGTTCCATTTTGAAGTACGACGTCATCTTAAGCAAGTAAGCGGCAGCAGCATGGATGAAAAGCGTCCTGACAGCAGAAGAGCTTATGCGAAAAAAGGGCAGAGTATCATAGATCTTCAGAGGAAGAAGGTTGGGACTCAGAAAAGTTTCACTTGCGAGTTTTGGTTAACAGTTAATTTGATTGCACAGGAGGTATCTGCATTAAAACGTTACGTTACGTAACATAGAAAAATCTGGAATCTGGGAGAAGAGATGAATTTAGGGGCAGATCACCAAATTTAGAATGTTAATTCCGAGGTCGCCAATTATTTTTCAAAGTAGCTATACATATATATATATATATATATATACAACCTCTTACGTGGCTCAGTGAGCTCTGTTATTTTAATCGTTGGTAAAATATGCATTTTTTGCTTTAGAAATGATTAAATTATGTTGTTCTTATGTTCCGGCTAAGATTTTTGTTATCCTGCATGCAATAGTTGTAAAATTATCAACAATTTAAAAGTGTAAGTGGAGCTACGCCTAATGTGGCAGCCATGTGTTTACATTTGAAACTCTTAGCAGTGCAGTGAATTCAGTTGATGCACCAACTTCAATGTCACTTTTCCCACTGGGACCAAAAGTTAACCTTAAACTTTCGAGGACTGGAAAATTTGCCTTTCTGCCCCTTGTCCGAATTGCATTGGTTAGAATTGAAACTCTAATTTTAATTGCAAAATTTCTTTTTCTTTCTTTTTTTTTCTAAGTGCTTTCAACTGTATTTAGTGTAGTTTTTTTCTGCATTTGACAATTTTTAATGAAGATGTTTTGAGATTTTATGTATTTTTAACTTTCCGTGAAGTGAGAACTGAATTAATTGAATGAAAAATATATCTCTAACATAATTTGATGAAATAAGTTTAGGAAAAAAAGAAAGGGTGTATAATTTATTTATTAGGTTGTACAAGGAAGTATGTGGTATCCATATAAGAATTTTTTTTTTTTTTTTTTTTTTTTTTTTTTTTTTGTTTCCTAACAAATTATCAAGTTACCATGCTCGAACGTAAAACTTGATTAATTGAAACTAATACAAAACTTCGAAATTTAAGCCAATAATGTTGTAGAGACATTAGGTTATTTCGAGGCCGGAGAGCTGAAAAATTAGCAACCGCCTTCGCCGGGAATCTAACCTTGGAACTCTGGAATACCGGCCCAGCGAGCAGAACCACTACACCACGAAAGCACGCTAGGAAAGTGGGAAAAATAATTTATAATGCATTATTCGAAATTGACTTTTTGGAGTCATAAATACTATAAAGTTTTAGTAATTTTTTTTTTTTTTTTTTTTTTTTCTGTTTAGAATTCTTTTTGTTTAACATTTATTTTTGCTAATGTGAGCTATGAGTCTGTATTCTTAGCTTTAATAGACGAATAAAATAAGAATAGTGTTATAAAAGAAGAATAACGGTTTAACTAAGAACAAGAATAAATAGGAATAATGCCATAAATACAATCAAAGAATAATGGCATAAATATAATCAGTTTTGATATATTTGTTTTTCACCCAATATTGTTTTAACATTTGTCTTTGCTAACATGATCGATGAGGCTAGACGCTCAGCATTAATATATAAATGAAAATAATCTTATTGCGAACTTTTATTCATCCAAGTACCGGTAAGCAGATCCATTATTCCCATTTCTAAAGGATTTTGAAAAATTATGCATATTAAAAATTCCAGGTTAATTTACCCTTTATTTCGCATTATTCTTTTTTTGCTACTTTATCATTTCATGAATCTTTTGTTTCGTCAGAAGTTATTGAATTACCATGCTCGACCTTTAAAGATTAATTAAGTAAAATACTTAAAAACTTTTCAATGAATTGCCATTTCACTCATTCTTCTTGTTACCAGTTTCAGTGGTCTGACAATCGTGAGCACAAGCCCATGACATTCATCACGGATGGGAGTTAAATGCACCTGTAGTTGGGAAGAGCACCATATAGGTGACACCTCGACTTTAGCTCAGTCCCTCCCCTCACAAATTTTGAGAAAGAGCACCCTAGAGGAGGGTCCGAGGATCTCCCATGCCTCTTCCTCCACCACAATCTCTCGACAGGACTTGTCGCATATTTATCTCTCGACTCGCCGCCTATTTAGAGTGTCCCCATACCACACAGACATTGTACATTTACAAACATCCATGCTTTCTTCGGGATTTGAATCCGCACCCTTCAGTATGGTAGTAAGAGTCACTAATCACTATCCCTGTTAAGCGCCTAACCCATCCTTTTGTTAGTGTAATATGTACCATAATATAATTATGGAACGGATATTGCAAGCTACAGATTCGCAGTGTTATGAACAGTCACAGAAAAACGCCGGTAGAGACTGAAGATTGCCACCAGATTATGCAATTAGTTAACTCTATGGTCGAGATGCAAGATTCTGTGGCAAAGTACGCAGTAATTGATGAAGCTAATGAAGTCCAGTCAGAAAGAGGCGCACATCACGTGTTATGTTTTATGTCACAACTTCTCTCTCTCTCCTCACAGTCTCTTTTGGCAGGTGCGTTTCAATATTTTAAATGTTTTGAAACACGTGTTTCTTTTAAAACATAACGAAGGAGTTATTAGCTCCGTTAAAAAGTACAGTAGCACATTCATACTCGTAACATGAAACAACTCGAAAATCGATTGTAATTCAAAGGTGTGCAGAAGCAAGAAAATATTTATCAATAATTCAGTTTCACTCCACCACTGTTGCGATTTTTCTGAAGAAAGAAAGAAAAAAAAAAAAAAAAAAAAAAAGAATAAATAAATAAAGAGAAATGCCCTGTCTAGGTAATAAATATATTTATACATAATTCGATAAACAAATTTCTGAAAAAGGTGTTTTGTTTAAAATTAAAGGTAGTTAATTAATTAATAAACTTTTATTCTGCGACCTTGTATGAAGTAGTAAAGGAATGGTAAAATCAAAATGTTATGAAATTAAATTTTTTTGATCAGTTAATGCATCTTCGGAAAGGTAATTTTTTCTCGAACTTCCCATTTCCTGAAGGTAAAAAATGGAAATATTTAAATCCCTTTGTGCACAAAACCATAAAATCCTTTGTTAGGTTCATTTAGTAACCAGTTATTTTATGGTTTGGATCTTTACTGTCATTTCTCCTTTCCGTTTTTCCGCCAGAATACAAACTAGTTCGCTTGTATCTATAGTCTTCGGTCTTGTATTATTATTGCCGATTGCTGAATATCCACACCGGTAAAGCTTTGAGCCAACTTCGCGTTTACTGATTTGTGTAGCCTTCCACTACTAGCTTATCTAAATTTAAATCGCTACAAGTGATCGGCTGAGATATAAGGTGGCATTTTTCCCCTCCTTTCTGCATGCCTTAATTACACTTAATAGTTTAATATTAATTATGCTTCATAAACATGCTAACTTTTTAAAAATCAATCTCAGTTTATAAGGTATTTCTCCCGCCTTCTTAGCATGACTTCGTGGTGTAGTGGTCAGCACACTCGACGCGTATTCGAGAGGTCCGTGGTTCGAGTCTCGGGGCGGGCATAGCTCATTTTTCATGTCTCCGGCTTCCAAAATAATCTAATGACTTTCAAGTTTCAAAATATGCCAAAATTCTAATTTGTGAAATGAGGTGCTACTACCAGCTTTTTCTTGAGCTGGTTAGCCAGCCATTGTTAAGTTTCTGCAAGTCTTCCCTACTACTCCGAATGTGGTCACGTGGACAGCCGGGAATGCGTCAGACGAGGAAGAAAGCCCATTCGGGTAACCCCATTCTATTTCTTATAAGGTCCATGCTCCTATTTGATCAAAAACAGCTTCTTCCCTACTCTTCCATGTCTTCGTTTCGTCCACTTCTATAAGTAAGTGATTCAACATTGGGAAAGCTTAATCATGTTTGACTACTAACCTTTGTTTTCCCTCTGTGCAATGTGACTACGAGGCCATTTTCCTTGGAATGTCCTTCACGAAGGCATCTTTCTCATAGGAAAACAGCCGTCGCTTCTTTTGCCAGATCCAATCCAAGTGACTCCAAGAATAAATATTAGCATACAGAGAGGCTGCTCGCACATTCTTTAGACAATTTTCATTGTATTTACAGACATATTTTACCAAGACGTTTGTGTTTTAAATTTTCTGTTTGATAATCCTTAATATTCACTAACTTTCTACGTCGTAATTTTCAAGACAGTAAAAATAAATCCTGTTGTAGTACAGCAAGAGGTAATTTATCTCATTCCTCTTGAACAGCTTTTCAAAGTCCAAAGAAGGTTGTAGGTCGACGTTTTTAAAAGTCCAAAAGAGCAAAAATTCATGGGTTGAAGCATCAGGTGATTTAGTAGGAACATGAATGGAAGGGTATGACCTTGATACCCGGTTCTTCTTCCATTTTCCAGGAAATTAACAATGAATTTTGAAGCATGCCTGCTCGCTTGTCTTGACGCAGTTCTGCTGACAGATGGCAATAAGGCTAAGCTGAAGGCTTTCCTTGTATAGAAATTGGGTATAAAATATATTCCTGATAATGCGTGGAGTCGATGTTAACATTTTTCTCCGCTCTCTTTATTTTCAATTTGGCGTTATATGGACAAGCAACAACAATCATAAATTTCTTTGCAAAGCGTTTTTTAGGCTCTTTGAACCATGTTTTAAGATTTTTTTTTCCTCTTTGATAATAATAAATGGATCTCGTTTCATTGCAGTTATTTAGAAACCCAAGATTTATCTATTGTGACAATATTTTCACATGTTTGTCCGGATAAATATTTCTCTTAAAGAATTAATTCTGCGTTCGATTTATGTCGGGACGAAAGAAGCTTCACATTAAATTTTTTGCCTTTTCAAATTCAAATCAGCATTAATCACTTTATTTACAGTCGAAACTGAGAATTTTAATGATTTTGTAACTTCCTTTTTGGCGGATTTTCTTTTAACATTAAAGATCTTAATTTTGAAACATTCGAAACATTCCGTTTTTTTCTTTAAATATGTATTTGGGACAATTTTTCCTCTCGAAGCCATACTTTGATGTTTTCTTTTCCTTTCTTGTTGACAACATTACCTATCGTAGTTTTAGATATCGAAAAACCATGGCTTTCGCAGCGTGTTTAATAACTGAATACGAGTAATTTTCTTTGGAAAGAGCAGAAACATAGCCTTCCATGCATTGCTCTTTCTTTTACTTACTTGACAGTTTTGTTTTCATTTTGCATGAAAACAAAACCGTCAAGTAACAGAAGCAAAATCGTCTAAAAAATATGCGAATAACCTCGGTATTAAGTAGTTTTTCTCTTCTTTAAACCTTTAAATGTTTTCCTCTCATTCAAGAAGAAATGATTTATACAGAAATATATTTATGGATGTACAAACAAATTCTGGGTTGAAGAATATTTACATTCGATAAACGAATCGTTAATGAAAAGTTATACATCTAAAATTATAATATATGTATTCTTTTTATTCACAAATGCAGTAACTAAGAAGAATTTTAAATGAATTTTGTTTACATGGAATGAAATTAAAATGCATTGATTTGATGCACAAAAATGTGCTGATGATTTTCCAAATATGAAAAAGTTGAAAACAAGAAAATGGGTGTTCTGTCCATTAACTAAATTTGCAAGCAAATATTTTGAAAATAAACTGTTTTCTTGGGAAAAAAAAAAAAAAAGAAAGAAAAAAAGAAAAAAGAAACGGATGTAAAAGGTTGTAAATTGCAGGATATTCAGCCTTTTTGTCATTACATTTAAAAATATTAAATATTATATCAATTATTTTAGGATCGTTCTAATTTAAGAAAAAATTTATACGTTTCTGATATATGTATTTACTTAGGTATACACATAGGGTTGGGTGTTAACGATAATGTGTCATTTCGAATTACGTATCAGCATTAAAAAAAGGCTGAAGGTGCTTATCAGGAAAAGAGATAAAACAGCGCGTTAAAAAAACATGAGGTACAGGTATACGAACCTAATTCAATCATGAAAATTAATCTAGCTTCTGCAGTTTTCTATTTTTCTATATCAATATAAGCAACGAATTCAAGATTTTAGAGTGCCGAAGACATTGTTAAATGCAATTAACTCATATTACGATTACTTAAAAGGCGTGAATGAAGATGGAAGTTAGAAGTTAATTAAGATCTGATATATATTTACGATTTCTTGTGACACTGAGCAGTATAATGACATACAGAACAATGTAAGCCGAAAGGAATCATAGATGGATGCATAACCAGGCAATCAACAGGAAAATGATGATACTGTTATTGAAAGTATTAAACCTTTAAAATGGTATTGTAGTTAAGGCATCGTTACCCCTTCTATATCACATTCATCTTTTTATTTTCTTACACTGAGTTGTTGTTACCACTCTCACTTGTCTGACACTGGTCAGCATAAGCCCACGATATCCATCGTGGCAAGAAATCAAGTGCATCAGGGCAAGAGTGTTGACAACAACAAAAATCTCACTTGTCTTGTTGTCACTAGTTACCAATCTCACTTGTCAGCATAAGTCGACGACATTCATCGTGGCAAGAAAGCAGAGTGCATCGTGGCAAGAAGGTGTTGACAACTGCAAGAATCTCACTTGTGTGACATTGGTCAGCATAAGGCCACGACATTCATCGTGGCAAGAAATCAAGTGCATCGTAGCATTCGTGGCAAGAGCCTTAAGCACCATACAAGTGACAGATCGACTTTTGCTCAGTTTTGTACCTCGGCTCGGGCAAACTCGATGAGTTTATCGCAAAAAGGGTCCCCGCGTTACGATGCTATCCCGGCATAGGAGATGTACGATTTTCGAGTCTTTGAACGTCGAACAGTTGGAGAGCAAAATTCGAATACACATAGAGTTCGTAACTAGCGAACCGATGAATGAGTCCGGAAGAAACTCCAGCAGCTGATATGCCTTAGGCGGAGATAAGTGTGCAATGGCATAAGTGAAAAGAAATTGCCTATCACTACTCTGAATTGGAGTCCATGTGACCACTCAGCATAAATACATATATACATACATAAATACATAACATTCCCATAACCTCAGATAGTCGGAGAGTGTCTCACCTCCTCTTCCACTACGACCCGCTCGAGAGAACTTTCGGCTTGCCGCATATCTGAAATGCCCCCATGCCTCAGAGACACTGCAGATTTACAAACATCCATACCTTCTCCGGGATTCGAACCCGGGCCCTTCCACACGGCATAAAGCCACTATCCCGCTTGGGTGGCTTTTTAACACTGTAGTTTCTTCTAGAGCAGAGTTTCTTAAACTGTAGGTCGCGACGCCAATTGGAGTCGGGGGACCTGCAGTAGGGGGTCGCTAAAAATTTTAGCAATTTTGATATTTCTTTGACTTATCATAATAATTTTACAATTACTAAATAGTTTTACATAATGTATTTGAAAGTGAATAAAGTTTCAGGCTTTCTAACAGGCTGTGTGTGTATAATAGCTGAGTTTTTATATAGAAAGCGGCAATTTACTTTTAAAAACTCAAGTTTATAACCTTATTTTTATCCAGTAGGAAATTCATATTTACCTAAAGTCCCTACGTTTAGAATACAGACAAAGAAAAAACAAACACGTTTCGACGCTTTTTCTTTATAACAGAAACGTTTATTTTACTTTAAAAATCAAAACCTAAAACTGCAATAATATATTACAGTACCAAATGAAGAAACTGATAGTTTTACTCACGCGTGTGTCGGATTTGCACAATGCTTATGGGGTCCCATAAAAGTTTCCTAAATATTATAGGGTCCCCACACCAAAACGTTTAAGTGTGTATTTGTATTTTAATTATGGCAAAGCACAATAGGGCTATCTGCTTAAGGGGAGGGATGCCTTCGTGGAGGGCTTTCTAGAAACTGGCTCGTATTCACGTTACACATGGAGAAAACCACCGAAAAGTTAAGAAACCCTGTTGTAGAAGAATAGCGTCAAACCACCTTTCTTGACAAATGTGCTCTAAATGATTGCTTGCGAGAGCGAGAAAAAATTAATGCACATTCTGGCCCAAACTCATCCAAATGGTAGTTAGAAAAGCCAAAATGATCCAGTCCCAAAATCACGATGCACAGAAAGATCATTTCTCGCAAGAAAAAGCTTTCAAAACGTGAATTCTCGGCAATTCTGAAAAAAACATACAAATCAACTATCGCTATAAACACTTAGAAGAAAAATTAGTCACTAAAATGTTCAAGAGAGGCAGACGAAAGAAGGAAAATTAAACAACAATTTATGGTGACACAACTCTCCTTTGTGATTTTTCTGAGCCTTAAGAAAGTTATTTCTGATAATATAAATTTATTTCTGATGCCCCCTTCCAAAAGGTAAGCAATGATTAGTAACATATTTCGGTTTGCTTTACTTTAAACATGTTTCACTTTCATTTGGCGATACACTTGGCTGGACATCCATATTTAGCGATGCCGAGATTTAGATTTGTTGTGAATACTACTGTTAAAACTGATATTATATTTGCCCTAATCTAATAACGTGAAAACTGGGCGTGACATACCCTATGAAATTTTATCTTAATACGCGAATGTAATCTTAATACTTGCAAATGATTCGATGTAATCTTAATACGCGAATCATTTTCAAGTTGAATCAACTTGTGTCTTTAGATTTTTACCATTTTCTGTTCAGAAAATGCTGATTCTTATCGGTAAGATGTTTCAGCATGACGATGGATATAAAGTAGTATGATTTTGTGTAGAAACTTTCTGAATGGCGTAAAATCGTGTACTTCAATAAGAAATTTCGCAATAGTCTTCATGGAGTTTTATGATGTAATAATGCACTTGAGAGAGAGTGCTTTGAAATAGCTTCCATTTGTAAGAAAATAAATGAACTATTTACTTAGAATGTTTTATTCTTATTCGATTCTATGCGTCTATTATTTCTCCTACTCATAAGCACGGGGGTTACATCTTTTACTCTAAAGCAGGTGTTCCTCAACTTTTTCTTGCAAAGAAATTATTTCCGTCATCGACACACACTTCCGTGGACGACAGCATATAATATGCTGTATACTTTAATAAATTTTTGATTAACGAACTCAACGACTTGAAAGAAAGCAGTGGCAACATTGCTCGAAATAAAACATTTTTATCTCCACATCAGACCGTGCCATTCGGGAAAATGTCAGATATTTTTCTTTCAGTTTTAATTCAAAAACTAAATTAATGTTCCAGCGTGTTGCCATTCAATTAAGCCTAAGATGTTTTCACATTTAATCCTGACGGTTGTTGAGTAATAAACTAAGCGTTTTAAAAGCAGTAAACACAGTTCGTTCTTAAGAACAATCTTTTTTTTCTACTTTTTTATAGGATTGATTTATATAAACATGCAATTAAATTCTCTAAAATATCTAATTAGAAGTAATCAATATGTTTATGAAATTACTCGAGCTCATTAAAACTAATTAATTGGACTACTCTTATATGCACCGACTCATTAATTGGAACTACTTTTATATGCGCCCTCAAGTCGCCAAATATTTCTGGCGAGAAACACCACGGTGCCATATTACTATCTAAAATTTGTGTTTACATTTCGAACTTTAAGCCTAAAATGTCTCCAAAAACACGGTTTTCGCACATGCAAAAACCACGTTTTGAACACACAATTTAAGCTAAAAATCCAAAACAAAAACAAATAATTTAGATAGCAAAAACGTAAAGTTTCTAACCAAAAATATTTGACAAGAATCCATGTACACAGCGATATGTTTTAACTTAAAACATCTACGAATTGCACAATCTAAGCAGCGAAAGAATCTACGAACTACGCACCCCTCGCTTTAATAAATTAACATAACAATAAATTTCAAAGAATACCATGTACACAGCGTACTTTTTCTACTTTAAAAAACATCTACGAATTGCACAATGTAGGCAGCGAAAGAATCTACGAACTACGCACATCTCGCTTTAATAAATTAACATAACAACAATAAATTTCAAAGACTACCATGTACATAGCATTCTGTTTCAACTTTAAAAAACATCTACGAATTGCACAATCTAGGCACGACGCACTAATCAACAAAATAAACTAAAATAAATTTCAAACAATTCAGAAAAACAACAATAATGACAGAAATTCATACTAAGAAAACAATGAACATAACATTCTACAAAATAAGAGCAAGAATAAAATAAAATGCACTTACCTTGAATGAATGCTTTTTCGAACAGCAGAAATACCAATTTCATGCTTAACATCATGCCGCCACATAACCACTATCGTATTTATATGACAGCCAGACACACTATCCAGAAAATTCATACTGTGGTTCACAAATGAATGCTCAAAAACCTTCTTTTCCTAAATCCTTGTAAGATTTCCAGCCATCCAAAAAAATAGTTGTACAAGGCTCAATCCACTCTTTAATACACTGCATCAGCGTTTCCTTACTTCTATAATGCACAGCCGCTAAAAATAATCTCCCAGATCCTCTTGCAACCACGTCTGTCATTGCAACATAGGTCCACTTCAAAACACGCACGACACGAACCAACGAGCAATTAAAACACTCCAGCAAAAGAGTTATTCAACTTCAAAAGAGTTGCCATACAACACGCAATCGCGCCAAAAACCAGCGCAGAACACACATCGCCACATTTGGTGATCTTAGGGCGCATATAAGAATAGAGCCAAATCATTATACATATTTTCTATTTTTGTGAGTTTTTTTAATCTAATTAGAAATAATCAATACTTTTATGAAATTACTCTAGCTGAACTCATTAAAATCATTATATACATTTTCTTTTTTTTTGTGATTTTTTTTATTAGAAATAATCAATACTTTTATAAAATTACTCTAGCTGAACTCATTAAAATCATTATATATATTTTATTTTTTTGTGATTTTTTTAATCTAATTAGAAATAATCAACACTTTTATAAAATTACTCTAGCTGGACTCATTAAAATCATTATATATATTTTCTTTTTTTGTGACAACTATTTTGGCGACTGCTGCGTGAAAGGCTGGTTTTTAAAGAAATAATATGGCCAGTATATAAATATGCATGTCAACTTCTAACTCTCTATCAGGAATTCTAAAGATATGCTGTTGTTATTTTGTGATTTTGCTGCAGAGTTGAATTGTATGTGGTGCAAGCGCGAAGAACGTGATATTTAATAATAAAGTAAACACATAAAAAGTGAATAATAAAAAGAGAAAAAAAGATTTTGCTAGACATCTTACTGAGAAAACTGAATACTGATATTATGAACTGAGAAAAGACTGAAAAAAAAAAAAAAATAGGAAATTGTATGCGAACACCTAACACTGCTTTTAATTGTTTTTTTTTTTTTTTTTTCGGTTGTTGTTGTTGTTGAACTGTATGCGGCATAAGTGCAAAGAAAACAATGCTTAATAATAAAACTAAAACACAAAAAAGGGGGGTAGCAGGAGTGTGTGCAAAGGCAGACTGGAGGTTCAGACAGAGCGTGAAAAAACCTTAAGAAACACTTCTGGGAAATCGTTTAATATGAAACCTTTCAATTTTTCCTCTTTTTTATATAAATATTTATTATTATTATTTTAATATTTTCATTAGAAAATCACATTTCCAGGATATAATTATTTCTTATTTAGATAACATGTAGGCCGATGATTTCATTGCCTTAAGCCCTCAAATGGAATTGTAAAAATTATATATATATCAGTCTTATTTTCAGTGTTCAGAGTAGAAGGCAACTTCTCAAAGTGCATTTATTATTCCTCATTTGTAAAGAAGGTTGCAATGAAAGCTCCGTTATTCTTTAAATAAAGATTTCATTTTTCTGGGAAGAAACGAAAGTGCTATCGAACGGTTAAAAATACAATTCTGTGACTAATCATTTAAGAAGGATTTTCGAATTCGCCAGGGAATTTCATTTCTTATTCATTTCGGCAACAACCTTACGGAATTTGAAAACGTATTTTGTTTCCTGATATAAAAATGAAATGAAGATTTTAATACCACATTCACAAGTATTTAGCGATTTTTCTATTTATATCTATCCGAAGCACGAGATTTAACTATTTCATTCATACATAATTTATAAACGTTAAAAAAAATGTCGGAATGTTTGCACACAAAACCGACTAATTTAAAATTTAAATGAGCTTAAAGTAACTATATCGATCAGCGTTCTAAACATTATATTAAGTTTAATTAAACGCACTTACCTCTCAGAATGTGTATTCCGAGGGTCCTGCACGCAGTTCAAACAATGAAAAGAATCGTTTTACGTAAATTCAGTGTTTTAGTCTATAAACCAGCTGCATGAAATAACATTAGCAATCGAAACAGCTGCGAAAGTACCGTACGTAAACATAATAAAAGAATGAGGGGACGATTACGAACGGCTGGCGATACCCTCCTCGTTTCTAACTTCCGGTGACGTTTTTCCGGTTTAGAGAAAAGCATTCTGCCAGTTTTCATTTTCCTATCAATGCGGTTTGAGAGACACACACGAGTTGCTTTTATTTGCGGTTTTATTTACTAATTTTTTTCACTTCTGCGCTCGTGCCAATATCTGGAGAATTTTTGTTTTTTACTTTCTTGCTTTATTTTTGGCAACTGTGAAGAACGATGTCGTGTTTTAATATAACCGCATCTGAAGTTTACCTTGAATCTCACGCCTATTGTCTCAATTTTCGAATGCGGAAAATGCAGAATATTTATATCAGGGTGTTTTAAAATGCTTTTATTTCTAATTTTTCTCAGAAGAGCTTCAGAAATTAAGTTATAGAATTATTTTTCATTTGATAAGGAGAATTATTATTCAAAATAATTTTATTGATAATATATACGTTTTATATTAAAAATTTATATTGTTTTTATATTAAAAACAGTTTTAGTCCAAAGGGGCAATTGCTCAGAAGGACTATTAATTTCGTTTTGGCATTTTGCGTTGATTCACTACAAGCGTTGTTTGATTTTTCAAATTGTTGCCACCAAATATTATCTCCTTGTATTATATTTAAATAAATTAAATAATCAAGAATCTGCATAAATGTATCTTGTTTCTAGCATTGTGATAAAAGAACGCTATCTAGAGAAAAAAATTAGTAAAGAACGTTACCTAGAGCCATCAAATTTTGAATAGCGTAATCCTCCTGAGAATATGGGCATCTGGAAGCCGAAATTTGGAATTTGTTTTTTATTATCGATTTCATATTTTGTAAAACTTTAACGAATTTTTGATTAAAAAACTCAAGGATTCAAAGTGAGCAATGGTAACATTGTACAGAAAAAAAACATTTTTATCTCCAGCGCGAGACTGTGTATTGGAAATTCTAAAATCATCCTCATTTTAAAATTATTTTGCGATATTGCTCTTGAACTGAATTTTATGGTTTAAGTGCGAAGAACAAGTTCTTTAATAAATAAAGGTAACACACAAAATGTTAAAAAAAAAAAAAAAAAAAAAAAAAAAAAAAACGCTCCTTTGGGCGTAATTTATAACCTGAAAACTTTCAGGTTTTTTTTTTATTAATTTTACTTTTTATTATCTTGGTTAAAATTGCATAAATGGAAATTAATTTTGCTTGTGAATTGTGATTTCTGCAGCTTTGGAATGTCTGAAATTTTAACACTTTAGCACCTCCTGTTTTTAAAGTTTAAAATTGCACTTAATCAACATTTTTTAATATATATGTTGTTTTTGAAGCTTGTTGTTTGAAAAAGCTTGTGGTTTTTAAGACATGTTGAGTACCTTTACTGTTATTAAAAAATAAATAAATAAAAAAGTGAAAATTTTTTGGCACGTGAAATCCCTTCGATTGCGACAGATACAGTAAATATAAAAGTAATATAAATCTGTCTCTAAGTTGAGTAATTAGTAATGGCAAACCACACGAGAGATATAATATAAATAACTCCATATAAGATATCACAGGGATCCCCCAACCGTTTTGTCCCTAAGAACATATTTTAGGATATCTATTGCATGGCGGGTGCCATTTTTGTTTACAAGGTGAATTTATAGTTGGATGCATGAGCATAAAAAAAGAGATCGGTCGCATTTCGCTTTGTACTGGTATCTGTGTTGAACGCAATTTCTATTTCATTAAAAATGAGAAAACTTTCACATAGAACTTTGTTAAAAACTAAAGCATTTTTATTGTGATCGCACAGCGGCGGGCCACACGTTAAACGATCGGCGGGCAGTGATTCACGCGGGCACAGGTTTGGGAACTTCTGAGCACTTTCGATGACCTTATTCACAACCGCGTTATCATTTAAAATAATTTTTTGCCCTGATAAAATTCAACATTACATTGTTATTGACTATATTACATTTTGAGAAAAACCTGACACGAATTCTTTTTCTTCAGGGATGAAAAAATTCACCATAAAATATAGCATAGATTAATCAGGAAAACCACACCATAGGTCGCTAGATATACGAGAATAGCTGAATCAATAACTTGCAATTATTTGCACTAACTTTCGCAAATGGCGATTTGGGTGGCATAATATGCGTAATTTTTCGCCATCAAACATAAATATTTTTACGAGAGTCAACCTTGAGGATATTAACGGATCTACATATAAAAACCTTGTCGTATGTTTATCGCGTTGAGAGCAGATACTCAATGAAGGATTATCAGTCTGGCAGATAACGCAACTGAATTCTTTTTGTCATGAGAGAAACCTTTGTAACTTCGACCCTCACAGTTAAAGATATTTGCGTTAATCAGAAATTTCCTCTATCGAGTGACTTACATGTAATGCACAGGGCACATCGTTGCCTTTAAAATTTTGCAGAATGTACAGAATGGTTTAAGTGAAAATAAATCCGATAGCAAAAGTTTTTTTTGCTGGAAATGTCTTGTTTGGAGGTGGATTGTTTGCAATTAGGAGTTGGGAATTAAAATAACGCTAAATTAATTGGAATTAATTAAACTAATATGGGAAATTATCAGTCACTTTTTACTTAATAACTTAAAATATTTCGAGGGGATTAACAGGTGTTAGAAAGAATTAATTAAAATATTTTTTTTTCCCAATGGCGAGCAGAAGTCATCTATTGGCCATACTTAGGCCAAAAGCGGCGATCACTTTATTATGGAGGCACCTAATAGGTGGGCCACCTTTGCCTTCTATGAAGGGACGGACAGTTACAACCATACGCTTTCCATACATGACATAGGGCATGATATAGCTGGTACATAAATACATAGTTGAGTCATAGCCGATTGAATATTTTTTTACTGTGTAATCGTACAGCAACTTTGGACCAGATGGCGCAACCTGCATTTACACTTCTAGAAACGGAACGCTCACGAAGGAGCTACAAGAAGATATTTACTGATCGTGCGTAGGCGATCAGACCTGGATTGATCTAAAGAGATCACACAGAGGTGGTGAGCTGTTATCATTCAGCTGTTCATGAGAATATGACTACAATGGAACAAAAGTTGTGATTCCTCTTCTAAAACATACTAGATTCATCTGTATAAACTCATCCCATTTATCTTTTCTTCTATGAATCAGGAGTTGGAACCAGTAGGTGCGATTTTTGTTTTATGATAATACATCATCACATAAATATGAAATTCTTCCACTGGTTAGTAATATAAAATACCTAGGAATTTATCTCGACCAAAAACCAACTTATTGGACGCCAATTTAAACTGGATCTGCGTGTCAAAGGATTTTTTATGTAAATTTAATTCAGTTCATT
This sequence comes from Stegodyphus dumicola, assembly GCF_044657685.1. NCBI lineage: Eukaryota > Metazoa > Arthropoda > Arachnida > Araneae > Eresidae > Stegodyphus > Stegodyphus dumicola. The sequence goes on along the minus strand of NC_140773.1, from coordinate 219,314,791 downwards.
CTTTTCCATGCAGCTTTTACATGTACAGGTTTATGTTTATTTGTTGTTGTTGTTGACTAATGCTCACTTGTCTGACTTATAGTCAGCGATAGCTCACGAAATTCCTCGTGGCAAGGAGCGCGAGATACGCCTGTCGCTGGCAACGGCCTTGAGCACCTCACAGGTGACAGTACAATTTAGATCAGCTCCGCCCCCAATTTTGATGGAGAGCACCCGAAGGGACGGGTCTTAGGATCTCCCACCGCTCTTCCCATACAACAAACCTCTCGAGAGGCCTTTCAGCACACCGCACATTTAGAATACCCGCATGCCAAACGGACACTATACATTTACAAACATCCTTGCGTTCTCCGGGATTCGAACCCATCCCTTCGGCACGGCAGTCAGCGACGCCTAACACTACACTGGTTGGGCGGCGTTTATGTTTATGAAAAGTATATGAAAACTTTGTGTTTTTCCAAAATAATTGCTTGTATTCTTGACTAATCTACCTTGTTTGTATGAAATGCACAACTTTATATATAACTTGACATTCAACATGCTCTACATTTCATTCCCACCACTGTACTCAACTTATTTTTCCAAAGGTCAAAACTGAATATGCCGATATTGCACATTTGCAAGCTGGACGCGGCGACAACAGCAAACGGAACGGAACGGATTATTGCTGTTCTTGTCACCTATAATCCAACTATGATGCGGCATCATTATAAACATTTACGGAGAATTCATTATAATAGTACTTACTAGCTATTTCACTGTATACGTTGCATATAGAATTTGTAGTTATTCAATTCATTAGCTATTTTCTCTGCGTCATTTATTTTCTATCGCCGCATTTTCCATTTTGTTACTGCCTCTATTATAATGTCCAACAACAATTTCCCGCCAAAAACTCACCTTGATGATGGACGTTTCATATCTCATGTTGTTCTTACAACCTCAAGGCGTTCTATATTTTCCCTTTGCTTTATCAGCTTCCATTTTCTGTCTATATAACAATGCATATGTGCTTATTTTGTAATTAACGTCAAAGGCGAAAATACGATTCAGTGACAAAAAAAAAGTAAAAATAATAATAATAATAAATAGAAAATAATAATAACACAATAATACACAAATTTTAAAAATTAAAACAAAACTTCAGTGGTTTTCAGACCAGAAGAATAAAAATGGTTTACGTTCTACGGTTAGATGAATCAGCATATGATACTCTTTGTCGCCGTGAGGAACCAATTTGTGAAGATACTCTTGGTAGACGACCCCGACGTTATGTTAGGCAATCAAATGTTTTCACGAAAGGTTTTGTATCTAGACGGATGTTAAGGCGCTTGAACCGACGCATTCCAAGACCTGCTGTGGTGATTCCACAAAACACGAGGCTCGACATTTTGCAGAATGTGCAAGGAAATACAATATATCAACAGGAACATTTTCTTGTTTGTAGATTCTTATAAGAACATTTTCTTGATGACTGACAGAAAGCGGCTTGCAGTCACGCCATCCTTTACGAAGATTGCTTTTGTCGTAAAGCGACTAACGTCAACGATCGCAGTGATGTCGGGATGCAGTCTTTTGTTCAAGTACGACAGTACTAATGGACGGAACACCAAAATGTCACCATCGGTCAAACAGGTATAGTCTTACTATACTAACCCTGCACCTCTACCCAATTTTGATAAAGAGCACATCGAGTTTATGGTCCAAGGGTCTCCTCTAACCAGCTGACGGGACTTTGGCAGGCTAATGTTGTGAGTGCCATCATGCAGCATAGACACAATACATTTACATGCTTTCCCCGGGATTTGCGCATCGGTAGAGCCTCTTGGACAGGTAAAGATTGAAGCAAAGGCGACACCTGTGCAAGGTACTTTCGATATCTTAAAGCCGTGTTAAATGTAAAGCGCAGCACTAGATTTGATAGCGAACACATTGGGCGCCGTTTGAGAATCTCCGAGTTGCTCAGAAATGCCTCTCTCCTTAATTATCACTAAAAGTCCCACTTTATTCGAACTAATTTACTCCAGTTTCATTATTTTAGATGAGAAACGAGTTTCTCCTAGCTCCTACATCCGTAATTGGGCGCATTCATCAGCTGACAATGGTTCGCAATCCTAATCGGTCGAAGAACTTTTCCACCTCTCTCCCAGGTCGGGAATATGATGCATACATTCCATTTCCGCCGCTTTTAATCTTAGTCATTTGCAGATCATCAGTTCTCTCTGAAGAACAAAAGTGCTTCTTACTCGCAAGACTGTATTTTATGAATGAGGCCTGGGCTCCATTTTTCTTCCTTCATTTCTCCAACTTTGGATTTTTGTTTAGGATTCCGTGCTAGGACTTTACTAAGCTAGTAATAGTGCATAAAATAATGCGCTGAAACTAGCGTATCAGATGAAACAAAGTATCAGATGAATTTTGTTGTCGCTGTTTCAGTTGTTATTAAACTTTGCAATTTAGCTGATTGTGAGTTTACTCTGCAAGTGATTTTAGCAACCGACGATATTTCTCGCGCCTTTAAGAAGGAATTGTTCCACGATATCCACGTTCTGCTTAAGCTGTTTGGAGTTATTTTCTGGGTTATTTATAATTAGTTTTTATAATAAATTGTTAATGAGATATATTTCGATGACCTCAGAGACCACGTGACTTATGTATAGCTAATGTACTGTAGATGACCTCTGAGATCACACGACTATGTATAGCTAATGTAAACAAACTAGGTCATGCTTTCTCTTCTTCTCTTGCGGAATGCATATCATTTCGTTCTGTGTATCTTTAAGAGATCGGTAATCCGCAACAATATTATTAAAAGATAAAAACAATTTGAAAGCTTTCGGATTTTATATTACGTCCAAAGGGGCGTTTTTAAATATTTTGTGTGTTACTTTTATGTATTAAATATTATTACGTTAAAAAACATAAAATTCAATTCAGCATCAATATCACAAAATTATTAAAAAAGAGATATCTTTAGAATTTCCAATACACAGTCTCGCGCGCTGGAGATAAAAATTAGTTTTTCCCATACAGTGTTGCCATTGCTCGCTTTGAAATAGTTGAGTTTATTAATCAAAAATTAGTTAAAGTTCTCAAAATACGAAGCAGATAATAAAACAAATTCATTCCAGAGTTTAAATTTTTGCTTCCAGATGCCCATATTCGAATGGAGATTTAATGATTAATAAAATACAATTTTAATGATTAAGAAATACGTTTATTGATTTTGCATCGCTCATTTTAAAAAGTAATTACGAATTCATTAATTCTGGAGATAGATTAAGGATTTTGTATTTTAGCCAATAAAAGTACTTTGAGAAATGACTGTTTTTGAAGTGACACTGAAGGTAATGTTTCACGCAACGAGAAGATTTGCAAATGTATGGCACAAGTAGCTTAACCTAAAGTGACGAATGTAAAAACGCAAATATTTTGGATAACCTTTTCTGAAGTCATTTCTAAACATCAAATAGAGAAGTAACTTTAATACACTTTTCATACGCATAGCTGGAAGTTGGTTATGTATACATAGATGTCGAATTAATTAACATTATTCATAGAGACGTAATTAAGGACGGTAAATTGTATGTTCCCTTTGACATTCCAGTGCTCCTAATTGTGTTACTCGTATTTATTAAATTTGCGAATTAGCCAACTGTTATCACTCTCATTTCAACGCTGTTTCTTTTGGTTTTTGTTCTTTGGCAATTTTCCAACTTCAGTACTTTAGCCCTTAGTTTCAGCTATGGGCTTATTTCCAATGGTGTAAATCCGAGCATGCTGTAACTAATAGTGTTGCGTTAAACAGCGCATTTCTGCCGAAAAACCAATTTTCATTTACGTCTTAATTTATTAGTATGTTTTCCCAAAAAATGTTATACGTCAATAAAAACGCAGGATAATAAGTTACAGTACGGATATTTCGTTTTATCCTTAAATGGGTGCAACAGGGAAAATAGTTGCCAAAGGGAGTGGACGATACTACTATACAGATAGTAACATAACAATGTGATATGATAACCAAAAAATTCTGAAAGGATTTTTCTAATGATGGTTGTAACTTCAACACTATGATCAAAATCAAACAATTATCCTCTTTGATAGATGCATTTTCTTATTGTTTTTTAACTTCCGTGTATGAAGGTAACGGAAGTAGGTTAGGTTAGGTTACGTATAAGTGCAGGGGCCACCTATTGTTTACCCCGAGTAAGTAGCTATAGGACCCTTGCACTAGGTATCCAGAGTTGCAACGCCTTCCTGGGGCCCGCGGTACCATTCTAGTGCCGAAGTGCTGCTGTTTGCATTATGATTTGGGTGGGATCACTCTGTGTTGCAGAGTTCTAGACCCCTTGATGCCAGAATATCCATTATTTGGGATATGCGTTTCTTGCCCTCCAATGGCGCGCTTGTCTATGCCAGCATTGGCCACTCCTAAGGCCAGATGTGGTGGTCTATTTATTATGGTGGCATCTAATAGGTGGGCCACCTCTGCCTCCTATGAAGGGACAGATAATTTTTCCATCCATGCCTTCTCCGGGATTCGAACCCGGGTCCTAGGCTATGCGCATTTGACGTACGGAATCACATCTTGTTCTAGTCTTGGTCTTCTCAGGTGCAGACTTGTTGTTTATGATGCATGCGAATAGGTAATAAATAACGGAAGTATTGTAATCGCGAAATATTTTGGGTATCATATTTCAAGGAAAATATCCATTTTGACCGCTCTCGAATCCATCTGAACAATGTTTTTGCTTGACGTTTGTATCTACGTACAATATAAAGGACTCTTTTTTCCCCAAAGCGTAATGTAGAATGGATTTGAAATGGATTCAAAAGGTATTTTTTCTTTGTATCTCACATAACTCAAAAACAACTAGCCGCAGAACGTTGAAATTTTGTATATGGGATTGCTATGATACCTAGTTGTGCATCTCTCTTTTTCACTACAACCAGCTGCACCAAACGAATATACGAGGGTTGGTCAAAAAATTAGTTGCACTACCTAAGAAAAAAAAACAGGAGCAAAATTTTACAATAACTTTATTTATATCTTAAAGTTCTATTCAAAATCTACATTTCAACGTAATTACCTCCGTTATTTAAGCATTTGTCGAGGCATGGTACAAGTTTTTCGATGCCTTCTGCAAAAAAATCCCGTCCAGTGTCCGATAACCATTGTTGGGCTGCAGCTTTCACTTCGGCATCCGAATGGCACCGTCGCTTTGAAAGCTCTTGTTACATGGGACCAAACAAATGGAAGTCAGGAGGTGAAAGGTCTGGGCTATAAAGAAGGTGATTCTACACTTCCCACCTAAACTTCTTAGAAGTTCGCACGTTTGTTTTGCTGCATGCGGTCTTGCATTGTCATGCAAGAGCACAATGCCTTTCGACAGTTTACGTGGCCGTCAATTTTTTAGTGATTTTCGCAATAAGAAGATGCATTAATTGTGGCACCCTTCGGCATGAACTCTGTATGCACCCCGTCTTCTCTGTCGAAAAACAGCGTCATCATCGCCTTTCCTGCAGATGGAACAGTTCGATACTTTGTTTGTGTCGGGGAACTGCAATGTTTCCACTCGAGAGAGCTGCATTTCGTTTCAGGTGAGAAGTAGTGAATCCAAGTCTCATCTCTAGTCATAAGTTTGTCCCAAAACTCATTTCCTTCCGTTTGGTAACGTTGCAGAAATGCAGATGCACTTTCAAAACGCTTTCCTTTATGTTCCTCTGTCAATGGACGTGGCACCCATCGAGCACAAACTTTAAGGTGATCAGCAATAATTTAATGCTCACTTTCATGAGAAATATCCAGTTCATTTGAGATTTCGTCTATCGTTATGCATTTGTTTGCAAGAATGCATTCATTCAAGCGAGGAGCGATTTCCCAATCTGTTGCAGTTGATGGTCTTCCCTCGCTCTCAGCGTCGTCCATTCTCAAACATGTTGCACCATTTCGCGATAGCTTGACGTGACATTGCATTTTCACCATACCCTTCATGCAACTGCCCATAAATTTCAGTGCAGTTTTACCTTTTCCCCACAAAAAAAGGAATCACAGTACGCATTTCCAATTTGGACGCTATTTGCAGCTGTCGAGACATGTTTGCGACTGATTATCAGAAAAACTAAACTTGCCTCGGGAAAGTCGCTTCGTTAGGCGATAAAGGTACATGTCTGAAGTGTTGCCACACAGTGTCCTTCAAATAGTCTTAGACTGAACATATTTACGCAGTAGTGCAACAAACTTTTTAACTGACCTACGTATATATCTACTCTCTTACCCGGCTCGCTGAAGTTCTGTTTTTTCATTCTTATATGTTGGTACGTTTTCCATTTTTTTTTCTTCAAAAGTGATTGAATCTTAATCTTATGTTGCGGTTAAGAATTTTATGTCTTTAGTTAATACGCATATAATTAGTTGTAGAATTATCAACAATTTAAATGTTAATTCAGAAGTCAAACAACAAAAATCAGCGTTATATTTTCAAATTTGGAGATATATCTCGTTCATTTGCGCTTTTGCAGCTGAGGATGGTGATTCGGTAAAACCATCGAAACTAGTCCTGTGAAAATTTGAAAATATAACGCTGATTTTTGTTGTTTGACTTCTGAATTCGTATTTGTTCGGCGTATTATTTGTGTCTTAATTTAAATGTTGTTTAAGTGGGACTAATCCTAATGGAGTAGCCATTTGTTTCCATTTGAAACTTAGTAGAATAGTGAATTAAGTCAGTGTCTGCTCCAACTTTAGGGTCTTTGTGCCGAGTGGGACCAAAGGTAAACTTTAACATATTTTGCACCGAAAACGTCTTCCTGCCCGTTGGATGAATTGTTTGTTTTGGCGTAGAAACTCAAATTTTAATTTTTAAAAAAAAAAAAAAAAATGTTTTCAATTGTTTTGGGGGTTTTAGTTTTTTTTTTTTTTTTTTTTTTTTGAGTATTTTACAGCTTTTAATGAAGATATTTTATCTTGTCGCGAAGTGGAAACTGAATTGATTGAATGAGAAATATATCTCTAATGAAATCAGAGAAAATAAGTTTAAATGAAGCGTAGCAAAAAATGTGACTAATGTAATAGTCTGTACAAGGAAGTCACGTGTGGTGCTCACGTCAGATTTTTTTAAATAATATTTTCTCTCTCTCTCTCACACACACACACACACACTCTCTCTTTTTTTTTAAATGTAGGATTTTAAATGAAGTATAAGTGGTCTTTAGTGAGACATTTTAGCCTTCATTCATTTCAGCCGATGTGAATGAAAATCTCACTGAAAAAATGTTTTAAATATCCACTAATTTTAAGTCTTTAATTAAATATAAAGGTTCTCTAGTTCTTCGGGGATTGAAACGAAATGCGTATTTACTAACATGGACCTTATAAGAAACAGACCAAACCAAACGGGTTTTCTCCCTCGTCTGACGCGTTCCCGTCTGTCACCTTGACCATATCCGGCGGAGTAGGGACGACTTGCAGAAGCTTACAATGGTTGGCTATTGCAGCGTGTATAATTGTCAAGAAAAAGCTGATTGTAGCTTTGTTAGCTTCGCAACAACAAAGATAATGCCTTCATTTATTATTGCCAATTAAATCATGCTTAATCCTTTCTGGAATTTTTTCGAGGAAATAAGTGTTTAAGATTTACTTCGTAATTTTTAATATAGATATTTTGAGTTTTTATGTATTTTTGCCTTCTCTTGAAGTGAGAACTGAATTAATTAAATGAGAAATACTCAATTGTCTGTGAAAAAATGTTTCTTTTTTGTTTTGTTTGCTTAATTTCTTTTATACATCATTCGAGCTTTATTATAGTATTTGAATAGAACATGTGGCAACGATTAGATAATTCTATTCTTTAAATGATATAAATTTTGTGAATTATGAGTTATAATATGAACGAAATATAATACTGTTAAGTGAATCTAGCGCCAGAGTGTCGCTATGGTAAACAAATACTAGCGTGAATTTTAAAGAATGCATTTATTCCATTGGGGTTTATGCGCTGTCGGCGAAATACATTTAATTCAATCCAATAAGTTTAAATGAAATGCAAGAAAAAATGCATATAATTTAATATTCCTTAACCGGAATATAAAAGCGTCCGTACAAGGAAGTCATGTGGTGTACAACATCAGATTTTTTTTCTTTCATTACACTCAAAATTTTATGCTCCGAATTTTATAAATTACTAAAGTAAATAATCCATTTCAATATTAATAATTTAATGATAATATAATCAAATAAATAATCGTTTTGTAATGATATTATAGTTTTGAAAATCACTGCCTGAAAATGTTCATGAAATTAAAAAAAAAATTATCAGATCTTGTTTAATTTTACATTATTTATTTCACAGCATCACGTACTATCAATCTTATTTAATTTTACTTTATTTTAACGCAAAATTAAGTTCATAAAATTTGTGCTTAGTATTTACCGTTTTACCTATGTAAAGATGTTTGTGCAAGAATTATGCAAGGAAACAATGCGCGAAATGCAGTAAAAAGTACACTAATGAGATATATTAAATCCTATTTGAAATAAACTGTGACTTTCATAATCTCATCACTATACAACGTATCACATTTAATAATTAAAAACAGTTATGTGATACAAACGCTATAGGTTTCAGTGTTAAAGTAAACCAGATCGTCCTAACTCTTTCTAGCAGACATGTCGGTGACGTGCGCCCCGCCCACTGGGTTAGTCTATCTCTTATAAGGTCCATGTTTACTAAGGTATGAAATATGCAACTTCCGCCCTTTTTTTTTATTGCGTAACATTGATTTCATCATTCCTTTATTATCGCTATGGAAAAGATTCTTACGACACTATCTCCTAATTCAATGCGGAAAGTAACAGTGATGTACCAGTTGGCTGTCTTCATTTTTACAAAGGCGGACAAGTTTCCAGTTTTAGATTTGTATAAAAATTATTAAATATAAATACTTATGTCGTAATTTGAAATTTTTTATATTTATTTTGTAGTTCGAAATATTTAGAAGACCGAGGTTTATAATGTTCCGGCATGTTCATTCTCCAGCTGTAACTTATGCTTTCAGTTCCAGTCTAGTTTTTCCCTAAATTTCAGGTTTTTTTTTCTAGTTCTAATTCTAGTTGTTCCCAATCTAAAAATTTTATTGTGTATATTTTTTTAATGGCCCTTATTCTACTTTCTGCCCAAACAGAGGTCCTTTTAGAATTATTTTTTAAACGTATTTCTAATATGTGGTGCAGATTATTTTTCCTCTCATAACAGAGCAAGCACAATCCATCTCCCTTAATATACATATTTTAACTTCCTTGTACGAAGTAAAGGAAGTATTTTAATCGCGAAAATTTTGGGGTATCATATTTCATCGAAAATAACCATCTGATCCATTTGATATGCAATTTAACGATGTTTTTGCGTGACATCTGTACGTAAGGACAGAATAAAGGACTCTTTTTCTCTAAAAGGGTTGCAAAAAAGATTTAAAATGGATTCAGAAGAGACTTTTTAGTAACGTCTGCGCATGCGTACGTACCTACGTATGTATCTAGCATAACGCAAAAACAAGTAGCCTCAGAACTTCAAATTTTATACTTGGGACTGCTATAACATGTAGTTGTGCACCTCCCTTTTTGGATGCAATCCGCTGCACCAAAAGTATATATATATATGTAAGATAAAAATATATGAATCAGAATTATAATATAACTATAAACATTAATTCGTCCTCTCTATTCTAAAATCGGAATAACCTCTCTGCATTGCGTCATTTCTAGATCACTCTATGGTCCGCGCAACTCTGATGACGTAATAATTAAGAACTGAAACTGTCCTTGTAAACCAAAACTTCTCTCTTCGCGTGCTTCCATCTTTCATAACTACGCACTTCAGCTTTTGCTCTGTACTGTGCTAAGATGTAATTTCGCTGGCTTGCTTTCTATCTTAACAATATCAAAAATGTAAATCTTCTGTGGAAAGGCACGACTAGAGTGCCAAGTGATTGTGGCCACAAATATCAATTGGAAATAAAAATGGAAGTAAAACTGCCTCGACTGCCAAGTTCTTTAAATACTACGCAATCAAAATTCTTCAATATGGATCTAATCACGCATCTACAGTGTTCTGTCATTTCCTTTGCTTTTATTATAACATATATATATATATACCCACTCTCTCTCTCTTTCTCTCTTTCTATATATACATACCCACTCTGTTACCTGTCTCGCTGAACTTAGTATTTTATTCTTATATGTTCGTAAATTGTGCTTTTTTTGTTTTAAAAGTGATTGAATTAGTCTTTTATATTCCGGTTAAGGAACCTGTAGTTAATCTAAATGCAACAGAATTATAAACAATTTAAAAGTGGCGAGTTAAGCCAAATGAACCTCCATATGTTTACATTTGAAATTCAAAAGAGTAGAGAATTAAGTCATTTTCTGCACCTTCAATATCTTTTTGCCGAATGGGACCAAAAATAAACTTTGAGTTTTCTGCAGTGAAAAATTAAATTTAAAAATTTAAAAATAATTTTAAAATGATTAAATTATGCTGTTCTTATCTTCCGGTTAAAGTTTGTATGCTTTTTTTATGCTGCATGCAGTATTTGTAGAATTATTAACAATTTAAAATATGTTTCATTTCAATTTAAAATAGTTTATATGCTTCAAACCTTAATTTTTTTTTTTTTTTTTTTTTTACCTTAGCAACCATATTTGTTTACATTTGAAACTTAGCAGAATATTGAATTGAGTCAGTTTGTGCATCTTCCGTGTCTTTTTACCGAGTGGAACGAAAGGTAGACTTTCAGTTTTGTTCACCGAAAAATCTATGTTCTTGCCGCTAGCCGAATTCGCATAGAAACCTTAATTTTAATTGTAAAAATTGTTTTCTTTAACTGTACCTGGTGTTTTATGTGTTTCTGTATATCACACTCCTTCATGAAGATGTTTTGAGGTTTTATGTACTTTTGCTTTGCGGCAAAGTGAGAATAGAATTAATTGAGAAATATGTATCTAAGGAAATAAGTTCAAATAAAATGCAGCAAAACACGTGTATAATTTAATACGCCGTAGAAGGAAGTTATGTGGTGCCTACATCAGATTTTTTCCTTTTAATTTTAAAATGTCAGCACAGGAATCTTTGCATTATTTAAATAATTTTTATAACTGGAAGTAAATGTCAACTAGCAAGAGTTGCTAAAATAAAGGTCATATTAGGACCTAGTGTATTGTACATCACTGAAAAGCTGTGACTAAAAAAAAGTTTAAATTAAAATTTTGACGTCATAATATTTATTTATTTATTTACTTTTTCAGAATCCAATGTTGTTCTTTTCCCTTTCCCGTTACACTATACTCGGTACAACCTGTTTCGGCATTCGGTATTATTTTAATCCACTTTTTCCTATCCAGCGTTCTGCTTCTCAGAATTTTGGGCAAATTTCTAGGTCAGTTCTTTCAGTGCTTACAATAGATGTTATGCATGGAGTTTTGAAAAGACCTCTTCATGGGTTTTCTTTGTTACTTTGATTTCCTTAGCATTATTATTTTATTCTCAGACGTCGAGTTTGATATGTTTGCTTTCGTATTTATAGATATTTTGAACTGAACGAATGACTAAATAAATAAAATAAAAAAAACAAAATTATTAAATTAATCTAAAAGCTTTCTGATGTAATATTACGCCCAAAGCAGCATTTTTTAACGTGTTCTGTGGTACCTCTATTTAATAAATATCATGTTCTTCATACTTAAACCATAAATTCAACTCAACAGCAATATCACAAAATATTTAAAAAGAGCATATCTTTAGAATTTCCGATACACAGTCTCGCGCACTGGAGTAAATATATTTTTTTAACCCGTATAGTATTGCCATTGTTCGCTTTAAAATCGTTGATTTTGTTAATCAAAAATTTGTTATACAAAATATGAAATAGATAATAAAACAAAATCCAAATTTGGGCTTCCAGATGCCCATGTTCGAGTGAAGGACTACGTTATTCAAAACTAATATCTCTAGGTACCTTTGTTTTTTAAAGGTACGAGAAACATACATTCATTTCTTTAAATATAATGTAGGGCTCTAATATTTGGTGGCAACAATTTGTAACGTGAATCGACATTCATAGTGAAACGACGCAAAATTTCAAAACGAAATTAATAGCCTGTCTAGGCAAATTACCACTTTGGGCTAATAAATAGAATAAAAATAAAATTCTGTGTTTTTTTCATAAGATTTCTTCGTATCGATCATACTTTGGGGGGGGGATCCGAAAAGCATGTATTTCATATCTGAATAACGAGTTATTTAGTTTCGAAAAGCATTTAACACCAAGATGAATTTTTAGCCCTAAGGGGCAATTCGCCTAGAAGGGCTATTAATTTCGTTTTGGCATTTTGCGTACATTCACTATCATAAACGTATGCGTGTTTCTCGCGTTGTGATAAAACGACGGTACCTAGAGCCATCAAATTTTGAATAACGTACGTCTCCACTCGAATATGGGCATCTGGAAGCCAAAATTTGGAATTTTGATTTATTATCTATTTCATAGTTTGTAAAGCATTTTTAAGTTTTTGATTAAGAAACACAACGATTTCAAACCTAGCATTGGCAGCACTGTACGGGAAAAAAAAAAAAAAAAAAACTCCAGCGCGCGAGACTGTGTAATTCTAAAGATATGCTCTTTTGAATATTTTGTAATATTGCCGCTGAATTGAATTCTATGGTTTAAGAGCGAAGAACATGATATTTAATAAATAAAGGTAACACGCGAAACGTTGAAAAACGCTCCTTTGGACGTAATATAAAATTTGAAAGCTTTCAGAATATATATAGATATATAAACATTTTCTCCTCTTTAATGCTTCTGAAATTTAACCAGATTATTTCAAGACCTATCACAGATAGAAAGTAAACACGAAACTCTAAATTCATTCTAGGAAAGTAGGGTTATAATATTCAGGGGTCGTCGTGAAGGGTTATTAGTCATTCAGATCAAGTGAAATTGTATTATTCATGCTAAATTTTTAAGTTAATATATAAGGTATTATTTCTCTGCTTTCCGCATGCCTTCGTGGTGTAACTGGAAGCACACTCAACGCGTTTTCGGGAGATCCAGAGTTCGAACATGAGGGCACTCGCATTTTTCACGTCTCCAGCATAAAAAAATCTAATGACTCTGTATATATATCTTCTGAATATCAGGGGGGGGGAAGTAATTTTTTCAATGTTTTGAGTTTAAACATTAACGGTTTTTCAAGTTAAGGTCTAAAAGATTAGAATGCTGAAAAATGAACGACAATCCGAGTTTTCGAATTTCAGATCTTTCTAGATAATCATAGGATTCAACAATTAAAAGGGGCTATCTTAAATATCGTTAATCGCAGTTAACCAGAAGAGGAATTAACCGGTTTGCAGATGAACCGATTCTTGCCTAAAAAAATTAAGTTTCTTTATTGTGAACGATGAAAAAACTACTATCATAAACTTTCAGCGTAAAATAAAACTGTCCCCTGAAAACACACGCACACACAAAAACTCAAAGAACATTGCGTACGAAATACCAAATATTTTGTTGCGTGCTTAACGGTTCGCAAGAGACCGAATACATAGCTCCGTTGATAGGGTGATACAATTTATTTTATCAAAATAAACACTTCAGAGATCTGGAAATTTCCACAAAAATAGTCGCACAACGCTTCCCAATATCACACAGTACAATCAGTAGTTACACTTCAAACTACTATGAAAGTTAAACACAAGGCAATGCAAATCGCAGCCAAAGAGAAAGCTACCCGGGGATACCTCAGTACTCTGAACTCACGCTAAGCTAATAGTTAATAACAATTGAGAGCAGATACTCTCTCAGGCTTTATATAGTTTTCACCCGACCGCCCAGATATTCCTAGTACTTTCTGCTTATCGAAAGTACTAGGAGGGAATATGAATGTCGACCAAATTATGGTTACAGCTAATACAGTGATCAATTACATTTATTCAATTGCAATATTTGTTACGATGTACAGGGACTGGATCTCCTTTGTCGAATTTTCGCCAAATTTGGAAACGAAAAATTAGTCTCCAAAAATCCTTCCAGCTTGGCGATATCTCGCCAAATTGCAGAAATACTCATTTACACTATGTTAAACGGACTGGTCCCTGTATTCTTAATTTTCTGCCATAGCTTCTCTCCCTCGATTTTTCATGTTACATTACAGAGAGAAATACAACAATTTAACATACAACTGCACTAAAATTATCTATCTATGTGCAAAATTCGTAACACTATAAATACGGAAAAATCATCTGCTAAAAGAAAATTTCTCAGTTGTGAAAAAAAAAAAAAAAAAAAATCAAGTGTACAGCCATTAATCGACAGTTTTACATCGACTTCTTTGGAAATAGAACGATAATGCAAACGATAATAATAGTTTTCTTTTTGTTTTGAATACTGATGGTTTAAGCTCCTTGGAAAAAAAAATAAACTGCTAATAACATTTTTCTTATTAATTTATGATAATTACTCATTCATGACATTTAATTATTTTTGAACTAGCTGTCATTTTGGGTTAACGCTGGACGTCGTCCTCGGTACTGCCCTAGTGTTAATCGGAAGTTTACTGTAATTTTCCTTTCGCTGTTCATCATTTCGGCTTATAAGAAGTTTTATCGAACGCACTGAGGTATTGTAGTTCAAGAAGTTACGGAAACCTGTATCTTTATTTCAGTTCTTATCATTATTCATTCAAGTAAACAGAGTAGAATGAGTCAAAACAAGCAAATAATGATCAATATTTGAACAGAGTCGGAATGAAAGAAAAGATGGATGTTTGAAGGCCAGTTCTTAGTACGAGTAGAATCCCATGTTTCAAGTCTGGTATCAGGAATTAAATATGAGTATTGCGTGCACGTGTACGGGGTTTTGTATGCATGTCACGGCAGTTGAATTTTAAACTCTAACTGAAATTCAAGAATCTTAATTATGCACTTCATTGATTAAATTTTCTTTCAAGGTAATAAATAGAGGTGTATTTTAGAAACTGCATTTTTGAATTTATTTTACATTAAAGGCGGATATTGGATTTTGCTTTTATTACTAGAGAATTTTTTTTTCTCTTTTCTTCTTGTTCTTATCTGAAAGATTTCGGACATTCGAGGAACTTGAAAATATTCTGGGACATTCGGGAATGTTCAAGATCAAAGAATTCTTAGAATTCCTGCTAGGTCTATTTACTAGCAGTAGCAGAGTCTATTTAAGTGAGGCCTTCTAATTCACGATTTTTTTCTGAATTGATAATTTGTGTAAATAAAACATAAATTTGAATAAAATTGTTGAGTCATTAAATTTTTTTGAAGTAGGAGAAGCACGAAAAATGAGCAATTCCCTCGGCGGAACTCGAATCTGGACCTCTCGAATACGCGTCGAGTGTGCTACCGTTACACCCCTAAGGCATGCACAAAGGAGGAAGAAAATACTTTATACACTCCCCCTTTTAAAGGGCGACTGGGGATTAGGGGACCTGGTAGTGCCAAATCCTGGTAGTGAAGAATCATCATCCACCACCTTCTTAGTTCGGGCGCCACTGTAGAATCAAGTTATTTTTAAGCAGATTTACATCAAAAAATGAGCAGTGCCCTCGCCAGGACTCGAACCTGGACCTCTCGAATACGCGCTGAGTGTGCTACCATTGCACCACGAAGGCATGCAGAAAGGAGAAGGGAAAAATATATTAAAAGCATTAATGAAATAATTGTCTGCAATTAATGATATCTTGAAGTGAGATTCCTTAGCTTTCAGGAACTGTACTATACTGAGCAAATTAATTGGGAGAAAGGCAAGTTTTTGATAATTTATATACATACCTTCATATGCAGCGATAATAATAAAATGAATAAGAAATATAGCCTCCTCTAGCACAAATGACTTCTAAAACTCGCTTGACTCTACTAGGTCCTGTGCATATATTGCTGCGTTCTGCGAGTTCGTCGATCTGGAGTGATTGACGACAACACTTGATGAAGAATCAAAACACAATTTATTCAACAGTATTCCCCAGGACAGTTCCAAAGACACGTTTACAGCGGTCGAAAAACTACGATAAACACGCTGAAATAATCAGCAACACAACCTTCAGGCTACAACGGTCAACACAGTTGCACGGCAAGGCACTAAAGTACAGCTCCTGACTCGGTTTGGTCGCTCTCAAGCTCTAATCTCTGAACTCAAGTTACTACTGCTGATTTCAAAATACTCTAAATACTTCTCAAGATACACTGCTACGCCGACAAGGTATATACAGCTTTAGCCAACCTTCAAGAAGATTCCCTAGAAATCCCGCTAAGAATGCGTTCTGGAATGTTTTCGCTTCGTCTATGGCATATCGCCGATTCTGTCACCAAATGGGCGATTTCACGTCAAATCTGGCAACTGTGCCTTTCCTTGCTACTTTTTAGCAACCCTAAGGCCGCTTTGCGGGGAAGCTATCTTGCCACAGCTAGGCATTTCGTAACAATATCAATAGATCTCTTTTAAGGTCTTTATTAGTTTTTATTGGATTAACAGGAAAACTTTGGGCACCAGTGGGTGCCTTTCCACTACATTCCCAGCAGAAACGGAATCAAAGGATTTCGTATACCTATTTTCCTGCTAGCAGTCTCTAAATACTTTTGGATTGCCTAATTTTTAAATGCCTCTAATTGTGGGTAACGCTACACAGCTAAAGTTATCATATTTAAAAATTTTTAAAAATAATGGTGTCCATGTCATAAAAATGAGGAGACCATACGTATCAGGTCCCGCTAAACTTTAAATTATATTTTACAAGTACAAATACATATCAAAACGAAAGTCATGTAATTAAGACGAAATATCTTTAATATGCTGCATATTCTGATAACTGTTTCCTAAGTTAATATATAATTTTATTACGCATATAGAAATACATAGAATATATTACTCAGGTTCCAATAAATGGTAACTTCATCTAAAAAATCAAGATAACTAACTGTATTGTCCTAACTGACGATCTACCGAATTCTGTTAATTAGTTAACCAGTTTTATATTAGATGGCGCCACCTGTTTTCGGACTAATTTCTTTGTAAAAGCAATTTTTCCGTTGAATTTGAGACCTTTTAAAATGCTGTTTTCGAATCTGTCATTAATTTACTCTCAAATAAATTTCACGTTTACATTACAAACATTTGAAGTACATATATACATTTATGCAGATTCTTCATCATTTAATTTCTTTAAATATAATACAGGGCTCTAATATTTGGTGGCAACGATTTGAAAAGTGAACCGACATTTATAGTGAACCAACGCATTTATAACGAACCAAACAAAACGAAATTAATAGCCCTTCTGGGCAAATTGCCCCTTTGGACTTATAACTGTGAAGAATTAAAGAAGTCTTTCATCGATAATCAATAAAAGGTACATTTTATTGTTATAATTTTCACTAACCATAATTAATTATAGTACTTTATTTGTATTATTAATAAGAATATAGAACTCTTCTAGATTAAAATGAATGCGAAAAAATATGGCATTTATTAACGATGAGATCATTCTAACATCTTTCTATGCTAACATCATCAATATTTTATAAACAGAATCTTCATTTCTAAGATTCCTGTGTTACATTGCTATCAAAATTTAGACCTAAAGTAATATAGGAAAAACATTATTCTAAAACTACAGCCAAAACCCCATGCAGTTATTATGTATATTGCATAACTATGAAACAAGCAGAAGTTCCGACCAGATTAGAATAGACACAATAAAACAGAAGTAAACGATAGAATACAAAACTGAATATTTGCTAAGAAAAAATACTGGATTCTCGTAAAGTAATATCATACGAAAAGATACATTGAAGAAAAATAAAAACAGGACAATAAGCTACGATGATTGCTAATGTGCAATTAATTAATACAAACTGCGTTTCTAAATTAAATTTTGGCTATTCAAATATATGAATGGTAGCAAACCTGATATTAATATCCATGGATCGCGAGAATACTGAAAAATCCTGCATACATTCTACAAAAGGTTATATCTGAGAGGCAATCTTCAAAATAAAGAGAAATTGCAAATACAGCTCACCGTTTCATGAGGCGTCGGTGTGATTAACTCTCTTCACAATATATATTCCTTCGTTTGGAAGCTCAAGATTGGGGATGAAGTGGAAGAGCTTCGATCGTGCGATGTATCAGCGCAAAGATTGTATCCCCTACTGCGTTAAATGAGATCTCTCCACGTCCGTTGCGTCATAGCCGGATAACGGCGCCATCTTTCGGCTTTGCAGCCAAGCCACCTGCAGAGCTTTTAATGTTCGATTATCAAAAGCAGTTCTTCTTACGGGACTTTGCCTTCAATAAATTACTCTTTAAATATACTTTTCAGTTAAATTCTGTGGAGGAATATGAAGCAAATATAACAATTTGCTTGTTATGATTTATCTTTAGCAAATGTAACTAAAAAAAAATTACTTATGAAACACTTCGGAAATATTTTGACTACATTCCACTTGAAATCGAATCGTTCCTTAACGTTTGGAAGAGTGGGGAATTCTTATTGTCACTACACGCAAATAATTTTATGGAAATATGTAAATTAACGGCTGTAATTCTATTCATTAAATGGCTATAATTCTTTTGTAGTTGAATCAGTTTCATAACAAATCCTAAGTATTATTCCATATCTAAATGAGTACGAAATGCTCTTTCTAATTTTTAATTTTTTTTAGTTAAAAAACATTATCCCTGAAAATAAATGACATTTCTTATTTTTATTATAGAATTTAATCGGACAGTTTAGCTGAGATTTCCTATTAGAATCTCATGATTAAGTAAACGGTAAGTTAATTAAGAGGGAAATTTTAAACGTGAAATTCAATGTTCCAGCCTATCGTGGTAAAACCATAATTATTGCAACGAAAATAACAAACTCAGGGTAAACAAATTTTTTAGATGTTTCCAAATTGCACCTTAATGTTTTGTAATGGTTAATAAGGCAATAGAAAAGTTTTAAAAAATCAGAAAGATAAATATTTAGCTACGGCTTTCTTTTATATATATGAAACCACCTTTTCATTTAATATCGGAAAAATTTAAATTCTAATTACTTAGAATTCGAATTATCATAGACATCCTAAAGTTTTCCTCTGAAAATAAACAGTTTTATAATTGGCTACGTATGGGAAATAAAATGCACGTTAAGTTTTGAAATAAAATGCAAATTTCATTTGTAAAAACTATTTAAGCTAAGTTAATTTTGTGACAGAAACATTAGATCTTCGATAATTAATCTAAAGAAATTTATTTTTTTAATTTTTAATCCGAGCGAACAATTCTCCCTGAAGGACTATTCATTTCGTTTTGGCATGATGCGCCACAATTTTAAAAGTCTGTATCACTTTTCAAATCGTTATCGCCCTGACTTATATTTAAAGAAATTAAATAATGCAGAATCTGCATAAATGTATCTTATGTTTCTCGCATTGTGATAAAACAACGGTACCTAAGAGCCATCAAAATTTGAATAACGTAATCTTCCATAGAATATGGGCATGTGGAAGCCCTAATTTGAATTTGAAATTTGTTTTATTATCGATTTCAAATTTTATAACACTTCAACGAATTTTTGATTAAAAAACTGAACGATTTCAAAGCAAGCAATGGCAATACTGTACTAGAAAAAAAATTATCTCCAGCCCGCGAGTCTCTGTATCGGAAATTCTAAACACATGCTCATTTTAAAATTAATTTGCGATATTTCTGTTGAACGGAATTTTATAGTTTGAGTACATAGAACATGATATTTAATAAATAAAGGTAACGCAAAAAACGTTAAGAAAACGCCCCTTTGAAAGAAATTTAAAATGTGAAACCTTTCAGGCTTTTATTTATTTATTTATTTATTTTTTATTTTTTATTTTCTATGATATTTTACAGAAAGAACCTCAACGTATTATTTTAGTTTGTTATTTTTAGCTAAGTTTAAATATCGGTGTCTAAGTCCTGTATCAATGTCGATGCAGATATCCAAGTCAGCTCTTATGAAAAATACCAGTTAAAATGAATTATTAAGCATATGATAGACACAATAGTCCTTCTATGTAAGGAGAAAATTACAACAAAAAACAGCCTTTCAGTTAAATCTTAATAGTATAATCCTAATCTAGTACGCGCGTACACTCTGCATAAAAAATGGGGACGATTTTTCATCTTCCGTTCTAATTGAGCCGATTGACGAAATTTAACTTGTGTTTTCCATGTCTTGGAAACAAAAAGTGGGATGTATATTAGATTTAATATATCATTGTTCGAACATAGGTGTTTTGACAAAAAAATCGGACCTTTTCTGAAATGATTTTCTATACTGCGATTCTCTATCAAGAAGACGACAACTAAAGATTTGAATTAATTGATATCAATTGAAATTTTTAAGTTTCTTAGAAATCAATCTATTAAAACTGAAAGTATCAGAGATTTTATTAGATGATTAAATAAGCAGTACATCTTAAATAAGATTTTTATTTTTCTATCAGAAAATTTCTGATTGGACTACCGCAAATGCTAATATACCCCAGAACAGGATTTCTGAAATTTTAAATTTATTCAGTTGTAGAGTTAAGGGTGTTGGAAAGCCCTATACCGACAATGTTAAAGTGGCCATTTTCGATGTACCTTTTCTCAAAATCTGCTGTAGATACACGCTTGAAATTTTTTGTGTAATTAAAGTATACCTATTTGATTATACTGAAATGAGCTTTTGAAAAACATTTTGAATTTTAAAATTTTTTACAGAATATTTTGTTACACATAGTAAAATTTAGCATTTTTCTCACACAAAAAATTAAAAAAATTTTTCTTAGTTTATCACAAAAAGCTCATTTGAGTAAATGTTAGGAAACATAATAAATAAGCCATAACAATTTTAGGTACCTGTGAGCAGTAGTTCCTGAGAAAAGATACATCGAATATAAAAGAATCACGTTTGGAGAAAAACGCGTTTTTATGCAAAAATCCTCATTTATCAAAGCATTCTATGACAAATTAAAACTAGATTTTTTACAGTTCTAATTTTCATAGAGAAATTAAAGAATGGTATTTTTAGAAAGCTAAAAGTATAGTGAATTTCAAAGTGCAAAAATCCAAAATCACAATCTTTTGAAGACTTTTGGCTTCCTACACTTCTTAAGTCTTCAACTCTTTTTAAAATACTCATTCACATAGCGATTATGAGCAAATAGAAAAATAATAATACATTTTGCTCATAAAATAACAATTTGCGGTATTTGGTTTATTATGTATTTAGAACTCTTGATGATATGCCAACTCCTTCAAATACATTCAGCCGAACAATGCCATAATAAAAGAACCTTTAAAATTGCATTTTATGGTGAAGAAAGAGACCGTTAGATATTTCAGATCAGAAACGTGAAAAATGAACATAGTTCTGGCCTGGATTCGAACAACTCATCTTCCACTCGCTAGTTTGACGCACTAATCACTTACACTCTGCGAGCGCGCAAGGGGGAATGCAATTATTCGTTATATTCTTAGTTATCATTTTTGTTGCATCATTTTTCCGTTTATTGAAGCCCTCAGTAGAACTTTGTAATACAAAATTATTCAGGAAAATAAAGTACATTTTGCTTAAATTATAGTTATGGAAAAATAACAAAATGAGCAGATTTCAACCATTCATTTTCTAACCATTCAGTAAATTTATTTTACAAAGTGGTTCCAACGAGTTGACCCGTAAATGCCACAATGCACTATTCCACCAAGGAAACTAAGCCTAAAATAGAGTTTGCCTTGATAAAGCGGTAGTGATCGAATGAAAATGGAACGTTTGGGGGTTGGCTTAATGGAAAATAGATTATGAGCTGTCCAGTGACAGATATGGATCACATTCCGTATCATTAAGCACTTTGATGTCTTAATAGAACCTAGAGCCCTCTTTTCTATTGTACGAAAATCGATTCATATTTTTATTCTTTTCCGAAGTTTTCAGCGGCAGGGAATATCCATTCTGTACCCTGTTTTGTAAATGTGTCGAATCATAAATTCAATTGATTTTTCAACATAAATTCTTAACAAACAAAGTTCTTTCAAATTTTGAAAGGTAAATGTCCATAGCTCTATTGCTATAAAACAAGTGCAGTGGGTAAACATCAATGAATCAATTAGTCAATATAAAGATAATAAAAGGTTTTGTTCTTTATTACTCAGGTTCTACAACAGAGAAATAAGTATGTCTTGTTTTTAGGCATTTACAGCAGACTGCTTTTGCTGCTAGATTTTTTTAACTGAGATAAATTGTACTTGAATACTCTATGTCCGAATACACTGTTCATTGATGAAATGATTTTAATTTTGTAATTATGGATTACTTTATAAGCTTGAGCACGATTCTGTGCATGCACAAGTCTTTTAGAAAATGAAATACAGGCCTTTATTTTCTTCAGTTTTAATCATACACGTATACTTCCAGTTGCAGAGTTTCTCAAAGAAATGTTAACAAACAGTTAACCTGTTTTAATACTAAGGCAAAAAATGTTTATGTGTTATCTTCACTATTTTCCAGAGTATGTTTCAATACTGCGGAAGGAAGGTTCTGTAAATATAAAGTTAAATTCTTTGGTACTTACGTATTAACGCAAACCCTAGTATAAGTCGCTAATTTTTCACAATGTGCCAAGCTCTGGCATCTACGCGCATAACGGTTCTTCCGATAACCATGCCTATAACAGTCTTCACTCAAACAACGATGACATTTTTTGATGCGTTTCTTTTTGTTGTATTCCAAGCTCCAAGTTTTTTTAAACATTTTTTGCCTTAGTATTAAAACAGGTTAACTGTTTGTTAACATGTTAACTGTAATAGTCGCAGTTCTATCCACCTTCTGAAAAATTCGCCTCGTATTGGTGATAAGACTTCACTGTCTATTTTTGGCTTAACCCTTTCCGGCACGCTACCTTTTAAAGTTGGAATTTCGATAAAAAAAAAAGGTAGGCAGTCTAATTAGGTCTAGAGGAGTATACAAGTAAAATTTTGTGAAGATAACACATATCGTTTTAATTCTGTGGGTGTGCCCGAAACGGGCACACTGATTGAATAGAGCTTCGAAAAGTGTGCTGAAATGAGCATTGCTGGGAAGGGCGTAAAAGAGTAAGAGATTTTGCCTACGATTAAAAAACACTAGAATCTGAATACCGTAGCATGTTTAGCATTACCCAGGGTGTGCCAAGGATAGACCTGCTACTAAAAAGCTCTTTTCTGGTTATATGATGATCACCTGAGCATGAATAAG
Source organism: Stegodyphus dumicola (assembly GCF_044657685.1). Taxonomy (NCBI): domain Eukaryota; kingdom Metazoa; phylum Arthropoda; class Arachnida; order Araneae; family Eresidae; genus Stegodyphus; species Stegodyphus dumicola. The sequence continues at coordinate 219,291,474 of NC_140773.1, read as the reverse complement.
GGAAAAAGTAACTTTAGTATATAGTATTTACAGTATTTACATTTCACATTTACACTTTAGTCTATATTTTTCATGGTTGTACTTTACGAAGAAAGTGACACCACCTTTGAAAAAGCGCAACCCAATATTGCATGTTTTGCACACGTGTTTGGATCCGTATCAGGTTGACTATCTGAAAGCAATTCGTGTAGAACTTTCAGTGCTTTAGAAATGGTCATCCCTCTAAAACTATTAAACGTAGCGCTAGCGAAACTTTGAACGAAAGCGAAAGAGAAAAAAAGAACTGCTCTAGTGAAAAACCAAACAGCTAACTGATAAAATTACCCTTGATCTTCAAAAAGTAGTCGTAGTCGCTTGTAGTCGCTTGTAGTCGCTTTGGCAACTACACTCATGACCATAAATTAAGGATAATTCGGAGTCACGCGGAAATCGAACTCTAAAATAAATATATCACCTGTAAAATCACTACACACATCTTCAAGAATCATATGCAAATTTCAGGAAGTAACCAGATGACACCGATGGTACGTTACAATGACGAGAGTGTAAGAGAGTGATATATGAGGAATACAGGCAAAGAAGTAAAATTGTTCGCAGGCGCTTTATAAGCATTTCAGTGCAATAACCGAATAGTTATGACACAAAGGTCGCATTTGGATGATTTTTTACGTGGTAGAATTATCGGCTGTCTGGAATGTGAACGTACCCAACTGGAAGTATCAGACGAACTTGGAATTGCCCAGAGTGTCATATCCATTCTTTGGCAACGATTTCAAGATGATGGTAATGTGAGTAGACGTTACAGCACAGGTCGCCGAATAAGGACCGGTATTTGGCAGTTACTGCCAAAAGAAACAGGCGGAGCACAGCCTCAGACCTATCTCGTCAGCTCACTTCAGCCACTGGTACGACAATTTCAGGGCAGACCGTGTACAGACGCTTAGGGCAGATTGGTCTATATGCTCGTAGACCTGTCAGATGCGTTCCAATTACTGCAAGTCATTGTCACCTGCGGTTAGCCTGGAGTAGAGAGCATGCATTGTGGACACCGCAACAGTGGGCTTGTGTGATGTTTTCCGACGAGTCCAGGTTTAGCTTGCAGTCTGATTCTCGCCGGACTTTCATGTGGAGAGCTCCAGGTACCCGTTACCACCAAGAAAACATCATTGAACGACACCGTTACGGTGGTGCAGGATTGCTCGTTTGAGGTGGAATTATTCTGGGTTCCAGAACTGACCTGCATCTTCAAATTGGAACCATGACAAGCCATATCTATCGGGACGTCATTCTGGACCAACATGTACGTTTGTTTCGGGACGCCATGGGCGCACAATTTGTGTTTATTGATGACAACGCCCGTCCTCCCCGTGCAAACATCGTAAGCGAATGCTTTCAATCGGAGGTTATCACCCGTATGGACTGTCCAGCATTCTCACCGGACTTGAATCCAGTAGAGCACGTGTGAGATATGCTTGGCCGACGAGTTGCAGCCCGTCAACCTCCTCCTACATGTCTACCGGAACTTCGGAGGGCATTGCTTTTGGAGTGGTGTAATATCTCCCAAGATGAGATCGATAATTTGATAATCAGCATGCCTAGGCGTTGTACGGACTGTATTGCATCGTCTGGGAGACATACAATGTATTAACAATCATACCAACTATGTAATATTTTTTTTTTTTTTGTAAATAGGTTTTTCTTGTAATTTGCTCCAGGGATAAAAAATCGCAATTTTTTTAATAATACCAAACGTATAGCATCTTTTTTTGCTCTTTACCTTTTGTTTAATAAATAAGCTTTACAAATAAGTCAAATTTGTTTTGTTTCTAACTCTTCCTTTTCCTGATTTTGCATTATCCTTAATTAAGGACATGAGTGTACTTCAATGACTCTGACCACTGGCACCCTGACATTTTTGGAGATCTGCTCTAGAGTTAAATCTACAGTTGCCTCTTCCTGGAATTCTCCTCCGGCTCATGATTGGTATTTTGGAAGGCAACGGCGAGGTGCTATTGCTTTTGAGCATACTGCTTTGACGAGGCTCCTAAGTGGACACCTGAAATGCCTTAAATTTGACTGGGAAAATAAGATCTACCCCATCTGTAGGAAACGTAACACTGATCATTTCACCCCTGGACACCTTCTCGCCTGTTTGGGACTTGTAAAAGAGGACCTTTTGAAAAGACCTACCTTCGTATTAAAAATATTGATGGTTCTTGGACTCATGGATCTGGTCTATCTTAATGGCTAACCATTTAGGTTCAGTAACAGCAATAGCAGAGGTTTATTGCTAATTTAAATTGTAATTTATATTTTACATAATTTTTATCTTACACACACACACACATGTATATATATATGGTGTATTATAAGGTATTTTCTTCCTTCTTCCAGTATAACTTCATGGTGCAACAGTAGCACACTCGACGCGTATTCGAAAAGTCCATGTTCAGTTCCCAGCGAGGGCATTTATTTCTCACTTTTCACGTTCCCAGCTTCAAAATAATCTAATGACTCTACAGTATATGCTTATATACATATATACACACACATCATAATCCGTTATGTATGATGTATATATATATATATAATTTATAATAAGAAAACTTTCCATATATACCATTTCCAAGGAACACAAATTTAAACTTTCCATATATACCATTTCCAAGGAACACATATTTAAAACTATGAATGAAAAAAAAAGTTTTAGTCAAAATTTAAATTAGTATTTTAAATTTCAGTCTCCTTGTTTAAAAAAATCTGGAAATGGAAAGTTTTCTTATTATAAATTATTATGAATTATTGGTTATTATTTTGAAGCTTTTAGCGCAAGTCATAGCCTTTTTAATTTACTTTTAATTACTTTATTTTGAATTTATATATATAAGTAAAGACATAAAATAAGAAATTCAGAACTGATTTTTCCCAAATATCAAAAATTGGAATGCATAAATAATAAAGTTCAAATAATCCTATAAACGTAATAAAAATTTAATAAATTTAAAAACCAAAACTCTTCAAACGAGCAATACCCCAATTAAAATCAATGAAATTTAAAGAAAAATGAACTTAATAAAAAAGAAATTCAATGCCACTTCGTCAGGAGGAGGAACAGTGAAATCAATTGAAATTTCTCTTCCACAAAAGTCCTTGCTTTTCTGTATCCAGAATTAGCAGATGAACCATATTTTAATTACAATAGTTACCCTGAAAATTCTGGCCCCTCCCGAAAGCAAGAAAAACCTAAAGTAAATTTTAATTAGAATTTTGTGTCTTAAAGAAAGAAAATTTTATTTAAAGAATTGAAAACGTAAGTGAAATAATAAAATACTTCAGTGATAAATTCAAATCTAAATTTTACCGTTAAACAAAGACTACATAATCCAAAGAATTTACCCTTACACTTTCATACACCATACACGTTCATACCATACACATTCGCTCCCTCTATCTCTCTCTTTATATATATATATATACACATATACACCACACATAATGGAGCCCTTCAGTATCCATCAGCTGCGCTAGAATATAATTAACTTACACTACAATATCTAATATCTAGTTATAATATTACAGTGCAGCCTTGAATATTTTTCTCAGTTTCTTGGCAGTAAAACAATTCTATTTAAAATACATGATTCAGTGACTGTACAATGTCACGAAACAAACTTTGTTATTATTATTTCACAATGTGCAGTCGGATGGATAAAAAAAAAAAAAAAAAAAAAAAGATGCGTGCACTTCTTTTTTAAATGTAAATTGCTCTATTTTCAGAATGTGCGTGTTTTGAAAGTTACTTTCATGCTTAAATTTTTTCCCGCACCCTATCATTTACGTATTTATTTTAGATTTAACAATAAATACATGGGTTGCATCGATTTTTGTTGACATCAAATAACTGATGCATATTAAACAGATGTGCCCTGTGCATATCTGTTGCTAATTTTGTAAAGTATAAAATGAGCAAAAGCTTTAATCGATATTGACAGCAGTTTTCCCGCATGCACTTCGTTGCTAGTAGCAGGCCTTTTTATTAATCCATTTTAAGCATTGCGGTGAAAACTTTAGACTGCGTCTGGCTGAATACAGTACTTCGCATAATTGCTATCCTAAGTTTTCTTCCAGACACCCAAAATGTTAGTTACTCTTATGTCATTCAACAAACAACACTTCTTCGAATTCATATCCGAAATGGGGTCCTTGAGTATAGAAGTTGGAATTTTATTGATGGGAGAAAGAAATCTATCTATCGTTCAATTCTAGTGCAGGTATCACAGATCTTTCTATTAGAACTGAGTTTACCCATGTGATACTGTGCTGTACAAGGGGAACTCCTTGTGTTATTTTTATAAAAAAAAAAAATTGAATTTGGTGTCTTCCTGTTTCCGCGGTTGTCAAAAATGTTCCTGTTTCCCCGAAATCATCAATCTTCATTACCCCCCTGTTCAAAGGGGTTACATAGTGAGGGGTCGAGTGGACCTTGGCCTCTTCCAAAATGTAGGAAAGCAAAAATATTTTTAGATTTAGAAAAACGAATTTTTAAAACGATCGAAAACGAACGATTTAAACGAAATCGAAACGATTTTTTTTTCGATTTTAAACGAAATCGAAAAATAAATACGCTCTCAGATCTTTGCATGAAGGAACCTAATACTGTATTTGAAAGGAGAGAGGTGTTCAAACTCTGCGATGATTTTAGCAATGAACTAAAAGATCGTTTCCGAAATTAAAAAACAATATTCTTCCAAAATTCTGTATAAAGGTGAGTTATAATAAAGTCTTTCAGAACAAATATTCGTTCTAAAACTAAGTTCTAAAATGACGTTCGTTCTTCCAAAACGACTTCTGCTTTGGTTTTAATTGCTCCTTTGCAGTTTTTAATTCTTTCCTTTATGCAAATCCAATAAACTACTTTTACCTTATTTCTATTCCGAATTCGATACTGATAAGAAGAAAGATTAAATTTAAAGAAAATTTAAAGAAAGCTCTAAAGATTTTTTTCCTTTTAGTTTCGATAATGTCTAAAACATCTATATTGATTAATATAAAATATAAAAATAACAGCTAATATTGTAGCAGAATTATAAATAGAATGAAATTAAAGATTTCGGGAGGAGCCTAAATTTAACGAAGACTAACTTATTCACAAAGAAACTGCCCAGCTCTTCTTAATGACTTATCGTGACATCCTCTGAGGAGCTGTGGGAGGGGGGCTGTACTCTTCGATATCGAGGGAACAGGAGGAATTTTGAAAAACGCGGAAAGAAAAAACGCGGAAACAGAACGAATTCCTGAATTTACAAGCGTTTAAACAGAATTCTATTTCCTAATGATACTCAGATCGGTTTTAACATAGAAACCTCTTAAGGTATTTCTCCCGCTTTCTTAGCATGCCTTCGTAGTGTAGTGGTCAGCACACTCGGCGCGTATTCGAGAGGTCTGTGGTTCGAGTCCCGGCAAGGGCATTGCTCATTTTCCATCTCTCCTCCTTCGAAATAACCTAATGTTTCTACAATCTCAATTCAATCACAAAAACAATGCGCCACCGTGTCTATATATTGTAACGAATTTTGTACATAGATAGATGATTATAGTGCAATTATATGTGAAATTGTTGTATTTTTCTGTGTTTTGTAACATGAAAAATCTAAAGAGACAAGCTATGCCATAAAATGTAAGAATACAGGACAAGTCTATTCAACATTGAGTAAATGTAAGTATTGAGTAATGTGTCTATTAAACATTGAGTAAATGCTCGGTAATTTGGCGACATATTGTCAAGCTGGCAACGGTTTTGGCAACTAATATTTGTCAACAAGTTTGGCAAGAAACCGTCAAAAGTTGCCAAACTTGGAGATCATTTGGCGACATTTTGGTCCGGTCCCTATATCGCCGTAAAAGGTATTGTATTTTAATAAGTGTAATTGATCACTATATCATCTGTAACCATAATTCGACCCTCGTATTGCGTTCCAGTAATTTTGAGAAGCAGAAAATACTAGAAATATCTCGCCTAACGAATGAAAATTATATAATGCCGAAGAGAGCAGGCGCTCTCATTTCTTGTAGTTGCGAGTTGTTGGTTCAGCGTGAGCTCGGAGCACTGAGATATCTCCAGGTTTGCTTTCCCTTTAGATGCACTTTGCATTTCCTTGTGTTTAACGTTCTTATTAGTATGAAGTGTAACTACTGATAGTACTCTGTGAAAGTGTGACCACATGTACGAGTATATATATCTGGAAAGTTCCAGAACTCTGAAGTGTTCTTTTGATAAAATAAATTTCATCAACCTACTACTGAACCTGTAAGCATTCAATCTCTTTCGAACCCGTACGCACGCAACAATAGTCTTACATTACCCAATTTAATATTATTACTCAATTAATATTACCCATATTAATTAATAATATTACCCAATTTAATATTACTAATTTACTTAAAGTAGGAATGTCTATGCCATGCCCATAAATGTTGAAATATGTATTTCATAAAGTGTTTCTGGAATGAAACCAGCAACTTTATTTCAGTTCTCCATTAAAGTTAGAAAGAATAGGAGCCAATCAGCATCTGGGTGCAACAATTTCTCAACTTTAATCTAAGTTTATCTCTCGAAATTCTCTTTCGAGAGCTTCTTGCAGTGGGCCTTGAATAGCTCTACCAATAGCTCGTTGGAAGATTCCGGACATCAATGTGGTCACTTCGCCTAGAGTCCAAGTGAACAAACCGAGACCCGTCATTTCAATTTTAGCGTCCTTGAACTTCTTTATTTCAAAGCGTGTAAGACGAGGATGGTTCTCTTTTCCTTCACGTTTTTCAATAACGACTTCAACATCTGCCTCGAAATCATCCGAGATGAAAACGACGTAACCGTCTTTATCTTCCTTACGTCTACGTGGTTTTGTCCAGGTGTAACGACCCTAGAAAAAAGATATATAATTAAAATTTGAAAATAATAGGATGGTAATTGTTTATGATGACTTCCCTTTAAGTAACTTGTAGGGTTTATATTTATTTTAACTAACATTTATTTTAAGTTTAAACTATCTTTCCTGTCAAGCCTTACTTTCCCCTGGAACTGCCAATGCCAGAATATGTAAATTTTAGTAGAACGCGCAAGGATTCAAATTATCAGCGGAAGTATTATGATTTAAATAGGGAGGAAACGAGTTCGGTGTGTGATATTCTTACTTCACGAGCGCGGAGGTAGTTAGCGAGAAATTGAAGAACCCCGCGTTTCGGCCTATGTGCTTGGCGGGAAGTAGTGTTAATCGTTCAAGTGAGCTTCAAGTCTGCTGAATTAGCAGCGGTATTGTAAAACGCGGTGAGTTAGTTATTTTAAAGCCTCGTAGTTAGAGTCTTGTCTTTAGTTTCTTTTCAGGTTATTATTTTTATTTGACCGCCGAGTTGGCGCAGTCTGTGAGCGTCAAGAGCACGCAATTGTAATTTTTACGTTGAATAAAAAGGGACTTAAACCCTTCACAAGACTCTGTATTTTATCCAGTTTTCACAGTCACCTCTTGGTTGCGTGCAAGTTGGAGGCGCGCAACGTTACATTGGCGCCCGAACACTTATCGAACTGAAATGGCCGAAAATTGGATGCAAGCCGCTGGACAACACCAAGAAATGACAACTCAGTTGGAAGGATTTGGATACCTGGTCCAGACTTTGAGAGCGTCAATCAAGCCAAACGTCCATTTCGACGGAAAAAATTCGGTGGCGGTATTTCTAGAAGGTCTAGAAAACCACTTTCAGCTCTACCCTGTTCCTGAAAGACAAAAGTTTGCCATCGCCACATCAGCACTAAGAGGACAGGCCGCGCTATGGTGGAAAAATATAGGCAAATTTTTATTAGGGGAATTTGGAAGCCAGACATATACATTTGAAAATTTCAAAAAATCGTTAGTAAAGGCCTTCCCCATAGTGAAAGATCGCGCACGGCTGGAAGTCGAACTATATAGTTTCTATCAACGGGATATAGCAGAATTGACGGACTTTATTCTACGAAAAATCAAGCTAACGGATATGCTGTATGGAAAGAAACCCGATGCGGAGATTATTGAAATAATATTACCAAGATTGTTACCCGCTGTTCAAGACTACTTTGAAATTAGAAACCCAAGCACATTGCAGGAACTCTTCGAATTGGCGGTGAAGTTTCAAAATCGCAGAAGAGCGGAAAAAGCGAGAGGGGAAACATATTCTCAAAGTACCCGAAGGAAATCTTCAAATGAGGAAACCAGAAATGGAAATCGCTCTTATGGGGGAAAGAGCTATCAAGCTAACGCATCGAAACTCGAAGGTCAAGGCCCAAAAAGAAAATTTGAAAATAAACATCCGCGTACCCAGAAGACACAGATTGAAAGGAAAGCTTTAAACGAGTAGAGGGGCCTGTGAAAGGGAGGGTCCAGACCCCAAAAGTTTAAAAAAAACCCTCAAATAGACATTTAAATACGGTCATCGTAAAAAACTCACAGCTACCAATTATACAAGTCCTGGTTGGTGATGTACCAGTAGAAGCCCTCATCGATACAGGAGCAGAAGGAAATTTTATGAGTGAAAATTTCTTCAAAAAGAATTTTTATAGGGTACGATTATTTAAAACCAAAAATACGGAAATTATAGCGGCGCAAGGAAAAACATGTCACTATATCGGGAAATTATCATTAAACTTACAGGTAAAAGAGGAAAGTCTCAAAGTATTAATTTTTGTGGTGAAAGATCTGCAACATTCTCTTATTTTAGGTATGGAGTTTTTAAGGGCCGCGAGGGCCAAATTAAATTTTCAAGATAGTTCCGTGGTGTTGGAGATGGACCAGAGGGTGGTGGAACCTGTGGAGACACCGCAATTGGACCTTAGCCATCTGAATGACCATGAAAGGAAAGCAATACAGCAAGTGGTGAGTAATTTTTCTCATTTGTTTTCAGAAAAACCAGGAAACTGCCAAATAGTTACGCACAAGATTCAATTAAATGCCGAAAAACCTTGTAGGACTAAACCTTATCGGTATGACAAACAAAAAGACGTAATCATCGAAGAACATATTCAAGAGATGTTAAAGAATAAAATAATAACGCCCATAAATAGTGAGTACGCGAGTCCAGTCGTACTATGTAGGAAAAAGAACGAGTTTCCTCCTTCGGATAAAAGGGCTTGGAGGTTTGCTATCGATTACAGAAAACTAAATAGTATTACTAAATTTCCAGTTTACCCTTTGCCGGTTATAGACGAGATCATTAGACAGATCAAATCGACAAGATATATGTCTACTTTGGACTTAACGTCTGGCTACTATCAAATAGCTATGAGATCCGAAGATATACACAAAACCGCGTTTATAACAAAATCGGGCACTTATGCATTTTTACGCATGCCCTTTGGGTTGTGTGGGGCCCCATCAACATTCCAGAGAGCTATGGACATTGTTCTAAAGCCTGTCCTAGGAAAGTCAACTTTAATTTATCTAGATGATATAATTATAACGAGTAGTACGTTGGAACAACACATTAATGATCTAGAACAAGTTTTTAAATTATTAAAAGAGGCCGGTCTTACAATTAACGCCTCAAAATGCAAGTTCGCAACTAAAGAACTTAAATATCTCGGTTATAAAATTTCGCAAAAGGGTATAGAAACGCAAGATTCAAAAATAAAAGCTATTAAGAATTTCCCACCGCCCAACACCGCCAAGAAACTTTCTTCTTTTCTTGGGTTATGTTCTTACTATCGATCTTTCATAAAAGATTGCGCTAATATTGTTGAACCACTCTTAGTAATCAAACGAAAAAGGGGTAAATTTACGTGGACAGCGGAAGCTAACACAGTATTTGAAAGATTAAAAGAAGCGCTCATTAATGCCCCTGTTTTAAAATTCCCGGAGGGGGACGAAAACCTGGAAATTGGAGCAGATGCGTCAGACTATGCGGTGGGCGCGGTTCTTATGCAAAATAACCATCCTCTGGCATTTTTTAGTAAAACATTGAATCAGACACAAAGGAATTATACAGCTACAGAAAGAGAAACATTAGCCGTATTAATGGCTGTACACAAATTTCGAGTTTATTTCGGCAAATCGCCAGTAACAGTCTTTTCGGATCATGCGGCTGTTGGTAGACTTTACTCGGGGAAAAACCTAACGCCCAGGTTAATAAGATGGGCTTTAAAACTCCAAGAATATAATATCACAATAAAATATAAACCGGGTAAGGAAAACAATGTAGCTGACGCACTTTCTCGTATAAAACTGGACGATGAAGGAAATGAACTTAAATGCGCTGTGTTGACTTCAAAAATTTGAGACTCTAGAGATACGGTTATTACTGAACTGAAAGGTGATCCTGAATTTGGAAATATCTATGCTTATTTGAAAGACCCCGAAAGCTTCGAGCACACAGATATCGATGCGATAAGAAATAGAGCAAAAAACTATGAAATAATAGATAATGTATTATTTTATACGAAAACAACAAACGAAAATCTTGAGTATAAGCCAGTCATCCCAGCCTCGCTTCGATTAAGCATTTTGAAGGAGTTGCACGAAGCAAAAACAGCGGGCCATTTAGGGGTCAGGAAGACTTTAAAAAGGGTACGCGAGGCGGTATATTTCCCGCAATTATACAAAAAAGTAACTGCGTATGTCAGGTCCTGCAATCAATGTCAGTTAATAAATGATATTAATTACAGCCCGGCCGGGTACTTAAATAGCATTCGCGCTACATTTCCGAATGAAATTTTAGGCATAGATCTTCTTGGTCCCTTCCCCCAGAGCGAGTTAAATAAAAATAGTTTTCTTTTAGTAATAGTAGATCATTTTTCAAAATGGACAGAAATTGTTCCACTTAAACGCGCGTCAGCCAAAACAGTCGCAGATGCATTCTTACACAGATACATTTTAAAATACGGTGCACCGATAAAAGTCATTAGCGATAACGGAAAACAATTCATTAGTCAAATATTTAAAAACATATGCAATGGACTTGGCATACGCCATATCAAAACATAGCAGAAAGAGTTAATAAAAACATAGTAAAAATAATTCGCAGTTACGTGAGCACACATCACAAGCGCTGGGATGGCTACATAAATGAATTAGCTTATGCTTTAAGAACGGCACATCATGATACTACGGGGAAAACTCCAGCAGAATTATTTTTAGGCAGAAAGTTAATTACGCCTTTAGATAAATTATTCTTTGTGCAACAAAGAGAGCAGGAGTTTAAACAAAAAGATGTGCAAAAGCTGATTGATCAGGCGTTTAAAAGCTCGGATACGGCAAGAAATAGGCAGAAAATATATTATGATAGAAAACGCCGTGAAGCAGATTTTAAAGTTGGGGATAAAGTATTGAAGCGGAAATTTTCTTTATCAAGTGCCCCAGACAATTTTACGGCAAAGCTAGCTCCAAAGTTTGAAGGCCCCTATGTAATTCAGGAAATCAAAGGAGTAGTATTATCTATACTATTAAAATCTGTGTGCCTCTGTCTGTTTGTGTGTTTGTAACATCATCTCCTCGGGAACGGCTGGGTGTAGAGCTTAGCGGAAGGTACCGTTGGATTCAGAATGCCCGTGGCTCGCCGGATTGACCATCGGCATCTTCGTGCGACTTTAATTAGCCGAGATATTAATTAAAAACTGATTTTCTCCCTACATTTCCCTACGTTTTGCACTTTCTTTCACGGGTTTCCCCTATTTAGGGATTTGGCCGAGTGCCAAATTCGTTTTCCTCGAATATCTGCGGAACGGCTCCGAGTTGCGATTCGAAACGCATATCCCCGTATTCGAAAAAAAATCAACGAATCCATCGATACCGGTCCCATCTTCGTACGACAATAATCGGCGGAGTTATTAATTAAAAACTGCGAAAACTTTATTTCGTTTTTCGGAGTGGCAACCGTCTCGGAATTAGCTGAGATAAAATTGCTTTTTCGAAAGCGCCGGGGGGATGACAATTGCTTCCGCTCGAGATTTGTGCTGGCGAAAGGTCACGTGTCAATTTCTTTTTTCTTAAATATCTATGGAACGGCGCTGAGTTGGAATTCGAGGCAGGTGTCTGCGGATTCCAAAAAATTCTACGAATCCAACGATACCATTCTCATCTTCGTAGGACGTTAATCAGCTGAGATATTAATTAAAAACTGTGAAAACGCTAATTTTCGGGCTCATTTTTCCGATTGCAACAGTTTCTTGAATCGCCGCAGATACAAATCAAGGTTATATTCTAAAGTTGAATAAAGCACGCGATTGCATGTTACCTAACTGTATTTTAAAAATATTTCGTTAATGTAGGCATTTTAAATAAACAGCTGCTTTTCACAATTTTTTTTTAATTTCAGGTTAGGATGATTGTCACGTTAATTCTTTTATTGATATTGAATAAAAGTTATTATATTACATTAAATTTAAATGATGACGTTCTTGAAGTTGTACAACTTTAATCAGCTGGGATATTAATTAAAAAATCTGAAAAAGCTATTTTTTAAAAATATGTTGTTATTTTTTTAATAATAAATTTGATTTTTTGGAATAATATATTTTTTTATGTTATTAGATACGTGCACTTAATTTAGATATTATCTTTTAATGCAAATGATATTTTAAATAAGTTCGCACCAATAAAAATTAAATTCACACTTTTTTTTTTAGATTAAAGATTTTTCTTTGCTCCTTTGAGATGGTATACGGTAACTTTCGAATCCCGGTGAGCAGGCAGGCTACACTCATGTTTTTTGTGATTTTACGCATATCTGTTGTGTATGCAGTGTCTTCTGGATGCATAAATGAATAAAGCTGAACTCTGGTAGTTCGGTCCTAATTTCGAATCCCGGCGAAAGGGCTGGGTCCATGGGTGTTTGCGTGATTTTACGCATGTGCCTCGTGTACGCAGCATCTTCTGGATGCATAAGTGAATAAAGCGGCCGAAATTCGCTCAAAACCTCTGATTACTGGTAGTTCGGTCCAACTTTCGAATCCAAGCGACCGTGTTGGCTCAATGTGTGTTTTCGGGATTTTTCGCATGTGTAACGTGTATGCGGTATCTTCTGCATGCATACTTGAATAAAGCGGGAGCAGCCCGCGCAAAACTACAGAACACTGGTAGTTCGGTCCAACTTTCGAATTCCGGGGTACTGTACATAAAATTTGGTCGCATACGTGAATACAGCGCGCGGATACCGGGTAAAACCGCTGAACACTGGTAGTTCGGTCAAACATTCGAATCTCTGCGAGCGGGCTGGCTGCATGGGTGTTTTCCTGATTTTCCGCATGTGTATAGTGTATAAAGTGATTTCTGGATGCATATGTGATAAAAGTGGGCGCAGCCTGCTCAAAACCTCTTAACGCTGGTAGTTCGATCCAACTTTCGGTGTCGGCGAACCAGCTGGCTCCCCGGGTGTTTTCTTGCTTTAACTCATGTGTATCGTTTATGCAGTATCCTCTCCATGCTTATGTGTATAAAGCGGGCGCAGCCCGCTCCACAAAATCGCTGAACACTGGTATTTCGGTCCTACTTTCGAATTCCGGGGTACTGTATATAAAATTTGGATGCATACGTGAATACAGCGCGCGGATACCGGGTAAAACCGCTGAACGCTGGTAGTTCGCTCAAACTTTCGAATCTCGACGAGCGGGCTGGCTGCATGGGTGTTTTCGTGATTGTTCGCATGTGTATCGTTTATAAAGTATCTCATGGATGCATACGTGAATAAAGCGGGCACAGAATACTGGTAATGCGGTTCTGGTAATGCGGTAATTTCGAATCCCGACGAACTGGCTGGCTCCATGGGTGTTTTCGTGATTTTACGCATGTGTATAGTGTATGGAGTATCTTCTGGGTGTATATGTGAATAAAGCGGGCAGAGCCCGCGCAAAGCCACATAACACTGGTAATTCGGTCCAACTTTCGAATACCGCCGAACAGGCAGGCTCCATGTTTGTTTTCGTGATTTTACGCATGTGTATCGTTTATGCACCATCTTCAGCATGCATACGTGAATAAAGCGGGCACAGCACGCGCAAAATCGCTGAAAAATTGTATTTCGGTCCAACTTTCGAATCGGCAGCGGGCTGGCTGGAGGGGTGTTTTCGTGATTTTACGCATGTGTACGGTGTACGCAGTATTTTTTGCATGCACACGTGAACACTGTTTTGGGCGGGCTCCCGCCCAAAAGCGCTGAACACTGGTATTTCGGTCCAAATTTCGAATAACCGCGAAAGGGCTGGAAGCATGGGTGTTTTCGTGATTTTCCGCATATGTATAGTGTATGCGGTAACTTCTGGATGCATAGGTGAAAAAAGCGGGGGAAGCCCGCGGAATGCCGCTAAAAAATGGTAGTTCGGTTCAACTTTTCAATACCGGCCAAATTTAACATAGGATATCTTTTAAAAACGAACAATGATAAGCGGGCTTCAGCCCGCTCAGCTGGCGGGCTTGCCCGCTAGTCTATACTATTAAAATCTGTGTGCCTCTGTCTGTTTGTGTGTTTGTAACATCATCTCCTCGGGAACGGCTGGGTGTAGAGCTTAGCGGAAGGTACCGTTGGATTCAGAATTCCCGTGGCTCGCCATATTGACCATCGGCATCTTCGTGCGACTTTAATTAGCCGAGATATTAATTAAAAACTGCTTTTTCCCCCTACGTTTCCCTACGTTTTGCACTTTCTTTCACCCGTTTTCCCTGTTTTAGGGATTTGGCCGAGTGCCAAATTCGTTTTTCTCGAATAACTTGGGAACGGCGCCGAGTTGGAATTCGAAACGCATATCTCCGGATTCGAAAAAAATCAACAAATCCATCGATACCGGTCCCATCTTCTTACGACAATAATCCGCGGAGTTATTAATTAAAAACTGCGAAAACAATAATTTCGGCACTCAGTCTTCCGAGTGGCAACAGTCTCGGCAGTCGTCGGAGATAAAAATGCTATGGGAACGCCAAGGCCGTTCGCCACTAACAAACTAAGAATAAAAAATTAAAATAACTTAAAGGAATAAACTGAAAAGCTAAAATAAAACTAAAAATAGAAACATTCTCTTCATTTAGTTGTCGTTAGTTGAATGTAGATTGGTTTATGCCCTTGATAAGTCGAGTAAATGACGTCATAGATAAAATAAAAAGTTTTGTTTCCCGGTCTGGCAACAGATCAAATAGAATCAAAAGTTTAGTTTCCTGGTTTGGCAACAAAAAATTTATTTACGAATTTTGGATTTGGAAGGAGACCGTCGCAATTTTTTCCAGCATTTCAAATTTCGTAAATATTCTTATTATTACTCATTGCACTTAATCTTTATTTCTTTTTAGAGGATATTTGATTGTTTTTTGCATTTATATTTGTAGTTTTAGTAATTTAAAGTAGTATTTTAGACTTTTATATGCTCCTGTTTGTTTAGAACTTGAGAATTCTTCGGAACATTAACTTGGTGACTCTTTTTATATATTTAATGTATTATTTTGTATTTTTTTAAAGATCTATTCATTCGTGTTTTATATTTCTGTTATTGTTGCTCGATAAATTGTATTTACATTTTATATTAGACATAGGTACAGTAAAATATTTTACGGGTTCACACGACTGACATTTTATGAAACGTTTGGAAAAGTTTCTGTGTGCTGCCCTACTGTGTTATCCAAAGAACAACAGTTGCAGTAGTTGATGATAATGTGTGTACAGCCCCAAATAATTGGAGACAAGGATATTTTGGAGTTTGTTCAAAGCTAAAAAAATATCATTGATGCAGATTCCGACAAAGAAAACGAAATGAATAATGCAGTTCTTGTGGATGATTTTGTTTCATTGATTTTTTATTAAATACATGCCTATATGCATATCTGTGCAAATAAAATGTACTCTAATAAACTTAATTTTGTTGAAAATATGTTTTTTTTTTTTTTTTTTATTTTTTATTTCAATATCCTTTAACACGAAAAAATTCTTCAGTCCCTTCGGTTTCGTGTTAATAATAATGAAAGTGAGAAAAACAATTTTAATCATAGATTTAAAATTATTTTTCTGTTTTTGATTTAAATACAAAATATTTCCACAAATTTCACACAGAAACTATTTTAGACACCAGCAAAGAATTGAGTGGGTGCAGCCCACCCATCTGCAATACTTACTCGGTAGATTTTAAAAATTATTTTCTGTTATTTATTTATTTTGAATGCGATAAAAACAGGCGACTAACTAATTTGGTTTATATGTATGTACATATATATTTTCAAATGTATATACAGGGGATATTGGACACATACAACACTATTGACACAATATGAGCTATATCCACACAATGATGGAACAAGGTGTGCAGCAGATGCAAGACATGGGCATGATTCACATGATATTTGATATACTCGAGGGATAGGACTGTAATGAGCAAATGAGTTTGTTCCACAAAGTTGCGTCTTTTACAAACACCCAACATTCGAATCCCAGTGAATGGGGTGGCTGCATGGGTGTTTTTGTTATTTTCCCCATGCCACTTTCCTTTAAAAAGCCGACAAGAAGGCATCCCTCCCCTTAGGCAGATTGCACTCGAGTGCTTTGCCGTAGCTGAATACGCTATACCACTACATTACACACGGAAGTAAAAATGACACTTCCTGTGGTCGTTGCCTAATTATTCAAAATATTTTGATAATTGTTATCTGTTCTTAGAATTTCCATAGCATTGCACATATTATTATTTAACATTCTGTTATTTACCAGCAATTTTATAATCTGCAAGTTTTGGTTTTACAATTTTTGATTTTTTAAAATTAACACCTTCTTACACAATTTGCAAACGAGTTCAATAGCCAAACATTCCCTTTCATATTACATCTGAAGAACTGTTGTAGCATTATGCAACAAACATTTCGCTGTTCATTAAAATATAGGAACACTTTTCAATCAAATTTTGATTAGAATTTGATGTAGATTGAAAAGTTGTTTTCAACTCAGCTGCCTTTACACTCGCAGTTGTATTCACAATTGATTTTCACGCTGGACTTTTCTCATTTGTCATATCCGCTAAATTTTAAGTGTCAGCAATTTTTTCTGCGGTAACAGCATCTACAAATGACCATCTGCCATGAATATTCTTCACACATGCACGAGTTTTATTTTAGAACCGATGATGCTTTGGGTTTATGATACTACTTGCTAATAGTATGCATTATGATAGCATAAGTAAAAAAAAAAAATTACCAGTATAATCAAAATAGAACAAATTCACGACTAAAATATTATCAAGAGTCTTAGAAGACCCTTCGAAGAACATTTTTAGAAGGTAAACAAAGATAACTGACGAAAACTGATCAGCTCGAAAACCCACGCTTGAAAAATGTAAACAAACGCCGCCGAAAGCAGTTACAGTTACGACTAAGATCAAAGGTTTGCTCGCAGTTAAAAGTATTACTTCCGAGCATGAAAAAATTGTAACATAATGCTTTTAAATGTTTTCTACTATTTTAAAGGCATATATTTACTGTTATGAAACATAATTACAAAAGAGATGTTAAGTATAAAATATATAGACAGCAGTTGGAGTTTACCAAAAAGAATTTAAATAAAGGAATTGTAACAACGAGTATACTGTTGGAATATCACACCCGAAAATTTTCGCGATTACACTTCGTACAAGCAGCTGAGCGGTAAAATCGCTGAACACTGGTAGTTCGGTCCAACTTTCTAATCCCGGCGAGCGGGCTGGCTGCATGTGTGTTTTCGTGGTTTTCCGCATGCAGTATCTTCTGCATGCATACGTTAACAAAGCGGGCGCAGCAAATGTAAAATCGCTGTACACTGGTAGTTAGGTCCAACTTTCGAATACCACGAAGGCATCCATCCCCTGAAGTAATGGGCTTCAGCCCGCTCAGCTGGCGGGCTTGCCCGCTAGTCTATACTATTAAAATCTGTGTGCCTCTGTCTGTTTGTGTGTTTGTAACATCATCTCCTCGGGAACGGCTGGGTGTAGAGCTTAGCGGAAGGTACCGTTGGATTCAGAATGCCCGTGGCTCGCCGGATTGACCATCGGCATCTTCGTGCGACTTTAATTAGCCGAGATATTAATTAAAAACTGATTTTCTCCCTACATTTCCCTACGTTTTGCACTTTCGTTCACGGGTTTCCCCTATTTTAGGGATTTGGCCGAGTGACAAATTCGTTTTTCTCGAATATCTGCGGAACGGCTCCGAGTTGCGATTCGAAACGCATATCCCCGTATTCGAAAAAAATCAACGAATCCATCGATACCGGTCCCATCTTCGTACGACAATAATCGGCGGAGTTATTAATTAAAAACTGCGAAAACGTTATTTCATTTTTCGGAGTGGCAACCGTCTCGGAATTAGCTGAGATAAAATTGCTTTTTCGAAAGCGCCGGGGGGATGACAATTGCTTCTGCTCGAGATTTGTGCTGGCGAAAGGTCACGTGTCAATTTCTTTTTTCTTAAATATCTATGGAACGGCGCTGAGTTGGAATTCGAGGCAGGTGTCTGCGGATTCCAAAAAATTCTACGAATCCAATGATACCATTCTCATCTTCGTAGGACGTTAATCAGCTGAGATATTAATTAAAAACTGTGAAAACGCTAATTTTCGGGCTCATTTTTCCGATTGCAACAGTTTCTTGAATCGCCGCAGATACAAATCAAGGTTATATTCTAAAGTTGAATAAAGCACGCGATTGCATGTTACCTAACTGTATTTTAAAAATATTTCGTTAATGTAGGCATTTTAAATAAACAGCTGCTTTTCACAATTTTTTTTTAATTTCAGGTTAGGATGATTGTCACGTTAATTCTTTTATTGATATTGAATAAAAGTTATTATATTACATTAAATTTAAATGATGACGTTCTTGAAGTTGTACAACTTTAATCAGCTGGGATATTAATTAAAAAATCTGAAAAAGCTATTTTTTAAAAATATGTTGTTATTTTTTTAATAATAAATTTAATTTTTTGGAATAATATATTTTTTTATGTTATTAGATACGTGCACTTAATTTAGATATTATCTTTTAATGCAAATGATATTTTAAATAAGTTCGCACCAATAAAAATTAAATTCACACTTTTTTTTTTAGATTAAAGATTTTTCTTTGCTCCTTTGAGATGGTATACGGTAACTTTCGAATCCCGGTGAGCAGGCAGGCTACACTCATGTTTTTTGTGATTTTACGCATATCTGTTGTGTATGCAGTGTCTTCTGGATGCATAAATGAATAAAGCTGAACTCTGGTAGTTCGGTCCTAATTTCGAATCCCGGCGAACGGGCTGGGTCCATGGGTGTTTGCGTGATTTTACGCATGTGCCTCGTGTACGCAGCATCTTCTGGATGCATAAGTGAATAAAGCGGCCGAAATTCGCTCAAAACCTCTGATTACTGGTAGTTCGGTCCAACTTTCGAATCCAAGCGACCGTGTTGGCTCAATGTGTGTTTTCGGGATTTTTCGCATGTGTAACGTGTATGCGGTATCTTCTGCATGCATACTTGAATAAAGCGGGAGCAGCCCGCGCAAAACTACAGAACACTGGTAGTTCGGTCCAACTTTCGAATTCCGGGGTACTGTACATAAAATTTGGTCGCATACGTGAATACAGCGCGCGGATACCGGGTAAAACCGCTGAACACTGGTAGTTCGGTCAAACATTCGAATCTCTGCGAGCGGGCTGGCTGCATGGGTGTTTTCCTGATTTTCCGCATGTGTATAGTGTATAAAGTGATTTCTGGATGCATATGTGATAAAAGTGGGCGCAGCCTGCTCAAAACCTCTTAACGCTGGTAGTTCGATCCAAATTTCGGTGTCGGCGAACGAGCTGGCTCCCCTGGTGTTTTCTTGCTTTAACTCATGTGTATCGTTTATGCAGTATCCTCTCCATGCTTATGTGTATAAAGCGGGCGCAGCCCGCTCCACAAAATCGCTGAACACTGGTATTTCGGTCCTACTTTCGAATTCCGGGGTACTGTATATAAAATTTGGATGCATACGTGAATACAGCGCGCGGATACCGGGTAAAACCGCTGAACACTGGTAGTTCGCTCAAACTTTCGAATCTCGGCGAGCGGGCTGGCTGCATGGGTGTTTTCGTGATTGTTCGCATGTGTATCCTTTATAAAGTATCTCATGGATGCATACGTGAATAAAGCGGGCACAGAATACTGGTAATGCGGTTCTGGTAATGCGGTAATTTCGAATCCCGACGAACTGGCTGGCTCCATGGGTGTTTTCGTGATTTTACGCATGTGTATAGTGTATGGAGTATCTTCTGGGTGTATATGTGAATAAAGCGGGCAGAGCCCGCGCAAAGCCACATAACACTGGTAAATCGGTCCAACTTTCGAATACCGGCGAACAGGCAGGCTCCATGTTTGTTTTCGTGATTTTACGCATGTGTATCGTTTATGCACCATCTTCAGCATGCATACGTGAATAAAGCGGGCACAGCACGCGCAAAATCGCTGAAAAATTGTATTTCGGTACAACTTTCGTATCGGCAGCGGGCTGGCTGGAGGGGTGTTTTCGTGATTTTACGCATGTGTACGGTGTACGCAGTATCTTTTGCATGCACACATGAACACTGTTTTGGGCGGGCTCCCGCCCAAAAGCGCTGAACACTGGTATTTCGGTCCAAATTTCGAATACCCGCGAAAGGGCTGGAAGCATGGGTGTTTTCGTGATTTTCCGCATATGTATAGTGTATGCGGTAACTTCTGGATGCATAGGTGAAAAAAGCGGGGGAAGCCCGCGGAATGCCGCTAAAAAATGGTAGTTCGGTTCAACTTTTCAATACCGGCCAAATTTAACATAGGATATCTTTTAAAAACGAACAATGATAAGCGGGCTTCAGCCCGCTCAGCTGGCGGGCTTGCCCGCTAGTCTATACTATTAAAATCTGTGTGCCTCTGTCTGTTTGTGTGTTTGTAACATCATCTCCTCGGGAACGGCTGGGTGTAGAGCTTAGCGGAAGGTACCGTTGGATTCAGAATGCCCGTGGCTCGCCGGATTGACCATCGGCATCTTCGTGCGACTTTAATTAGCCGAGATATTAATTAAAAACTGATTTTCTCCCTACGTTTTGCACTTTCTTTCACGGGTTTCCCCTATTTTAGGGATTTGGCCGAGTGCCAAATTCGTTTTTCTCGAATATCTGCGGAACGGCTCCGAGTTGCGATTCGAAACGCATATCCCCGTATTCGAAAAAAAATCAACGAATCCATCGATACCGGTCCCATCTTCGTACGACAATAATCGGCGGAGTTATTAATTAAAAACTGCGAAAACGTTATTTCATTTTTCGGCGTGGCAACCGTCTCGGAATTAGCTGAGATAAAATTGCTTTTTCGAAAGCGCCGGGGGGATGACAATTGCTTCCGCTCGAGATTTGTGCTGGCGAAAGGTCACGTGTCAATTTCTTTTTTCTTAAATATCTATGGAACGGCGCTGAGTTGGAATTCGAGGCAGGTGTCTGCGGATTCCAAAAAATTCTACGAATCCAACGATACCATTCTCATCTTCGTAGGACGTTAATCATCTGAGATATTAATTAAAAACTGTGAAAACGCTAATTTTCGGGCTCATTTTTCCGATTGCAACAGTTTCTTGAATCGCCGCAGATACAAATCAAGGTTATATTCTAAAGTTGAATAAAGCACGCGATTGCATGTTACCTAACTGTATTTTAAAAATATTTCGTTAATGTAGGCATTTTAAATAAACAGCTGCTTTTCACAATTTTTTTTTAATTTCAGGTTAGGATGATTGTCACGTTAATTCTTTTATTGATATTGAATAAAAGTTATTATATTACATTAAATTTAAATGATGACGTTCTTGAAGTTGTACAACTTTAATCAGCTGGGATATTAATTAAAAAATCTGAAAAAGCTATTTTTTAAAAATATGTTGTTATTTTTTTAATAATAAATTTGATTTTTTGGAATAATATATTTTTTTATGTTATTAGATACGTGCACTTAATTTAGATATTATCTTTTAATGCAAATGATATTTTAAATAAGTTCGCACCAATAAAAATTAAATTCACACTTTTTTTTTTAGATTAAAGATTTTTCTTTGCTCCTTTGAGATGGTATACGGTAACTTTCGAATCCCGGTGAGCAGGCAGGCTACACTCATGTTTTTTGTGATTTTACGCATATCTGTTGTGTATGCAGTGTCTTCTGGATGCATAAATGAATAAAGCTGAACTCTGGTAGTTCGGTCCTAATTTCGAATCCCGGCGAACGGGCTGGGTCCATGGGTGTTTGCGTGATTTTACGCATGTGCCTCGTGTACGCAGCATCTTCTGGATGCATAAGTGAATAAAGCGGCCGAAATTCGCTCAAAACCTCTGATTACTGGTAGTTCGGTCCAACTTTCGAATCCAAGCGACCGTGTTGGCTCAATGTGATGTTTTCGGGATTTTTCGCATGTGTAACGTGTATGCGGTATCTTCTGCATGCATACTTGAATAAAGCGGGAGCAGCCCGCGCAAAACTACAGAACACTGGTAGTTCGGTCCAACTTTCGAATTCCGGGGTACTGTACATAAAATTTGGTCGCATACGTGAATACAGCGCGCGGATACCGGGTAAAACCGCGGAACACTGGTAGTTCGGTCAAACATTCGAATCTCTGCGAGCGGGCTGGCTGCATGGGTGTTTTCCTGATTTTCCGCATGTGTATAGTGTATAAAGTGATTTCTGGATGCATATGTGATAAAAGTGGGCGCAGCCTGCTCAAAACCTCTTAACGCTGGTAGTTCGATCCAACTTTCGGTGTCGGCGAACGAGCTGGCTCCCCGGGTGTTTTCTTGCTTTAACTCATGTGTATCGTTTATGCAGTATCCTCTCCATGCTTATGTGTATAAAGCGGGCGCAGCCCGGTCCACAAAATCGCTGAACACTGGTATTTCGGTCCTACTTTCGAATTCCGGAGTACTGTATATAAAATTTGGATGCATACGTGAATACAGCGCGCGGATACCGGGTAAAACCGCTGAACACTGGTAGTTCGCTCAAACTTTCGAATCTCGGCGAGCGGGCTGGCTGCATGGGTGTTTTCGTGATTGTTCGCATGTGTATCGTTTATAAAGTATCTCATGGATGCATACGTGAATAAAGCGGGCACAGAATACTGGTAATGCGGTAATTTCGAATCCCGACGAACTGGCTGGCTCCATGGGTGTTTTCGTGATTTTACGCATGTGTATAGTGTATGGAGTATCTTCTGGGTGTATATGTGAATAAAGCGGGCAGAGCCCGCGCAAAGCCACATAACACTGGTAATTCGGTCCAACTTTCGAATACCGGCGAACAGGCAGGCTCCATGTTTGTTTTCGTGATTTTACGCATGTGTATCGTTTATGCACCATCTTCAGCATGCATACGTGAATAAAGCGGGCACAGTACGCGCAAAATCGCTGAAAAATTGTATTTCGGTCCAACTTTCGAATCGGCAGCGGGCTGGCTGGAGGGGTGTTTTCGTGATTTTACGCATGTGTACGGTGTACGCAGTATCTTTTGCATGCACACGTGAACACTGTTTTGGGCGGGCTCCCGCCCAAAAGCGCTGAACACTGGTATTTCGGTCCAAATTTCGAATAACCGCGAAAGGGCTGGAAGCATGTGTGTTTTCGTGATTTTCCGCATATGTATAGTGTATGCGGTAACTTCTGGATGCATAGGTGAAAAAAGCGGGGGAAGCCCGCGGAATGCCGCTAAAGAATGGTAGTTCGGTTCAACTTTTCAATACCGGCCAAATTTAACATAGGATATCTTTTAAAAACGAACAATGATAAGCGGGCTTGCCCGCTAGTCTATACTATTAAAATCTGTGTGCCTCTGTCTGTTTGTGTGTTTGTAACATCATCTCCTCGGGAACGGCTGGGTGTAGAGCTTAGCGGAAGGTACCGTTGGATTCAGAATTCCCGTGGCTCGCCATATTGACCATCGGCATCTTCGTGCGACTTTAATTAGCCGAGATATTAATTAAAAACTGCTTTTTCCCCCTACGTTTCCCTACGTTTTGCACTTTCTTTCACCCGTTTTCCCTGTTTTAGGGATTTGGCCGAGTGCCAAATTCGTTTTTCTCGAATAACTTGGGAACGGCGCCGAGTTGGAATTCGAAACGCATATCTCCGGATTCGAAAAAAATCAACAAATCCATCGATACCGGTCCCATCTTCTTACGACAATAATCCGCGGAGTTATTAATTAAAAACTGCGAAAACAATAATTTCGGCACTCAGTCTTCCGAGTGGCAACAGTCTCGGCAGTCGTCGGAGATAAAAATGCTATGGGAACGCCAAGGCCGTTCGCCACTAACAAACTAAGAATAAAAAATTAAAATAACTTAAAGGAATAAACTGAAAAGCTAAAATAAAACTAAAAATAGAAACATTCTCTTCATTTAGTTGTCGTTAGTTGAATGTAGATTGGTTTATGCCCTTGATAAGTCGAGTAAATGACGTCATAGATAAAATAAAAAGTTTTGTTTCCCGGTCTGGCAACAGATCAAATAGAATCAAAAGTTTAGTTTCCTGGTTTGGCAACAAAAAATTTATTTACGAATTTTGGATTTGGAAGGAGACCGTCGCAATTTTTTCCAGCATTTCAAATTTCGTAAATATTCTTATTATTACTCATTGCACTTAATCTTTATTTCTTTTTAGAGGATATTTGATTGTTTTTTGCATTTATATTTGTAGTTTTAGTAATTTAAAGTAGTATTTTAGACTTTTATATGCTCCTGTTTGTTTAGAACTTGAGAATTCTTCGGAACATTAACTTGGTGACTCTTTTTATATATTTAATGTATTATTTTGTATTTTTTTAAAGATCTATTCATTCGTGTTTTATATTTCTGTTATTGTTGCTCGATAAATTGTATTTACATTTTATATTAGACATAGGTACAGTAAAATATTTTACGGGTTCACACGACTGACATTTTATGAAACGTTTGGAAAAGTTTCTGTGTGCTGCCCTACTGTGTTATCCAAAGAACAACAGTTGCAGTAGTTGATGATAATGTGTGTACAGCCCCAAATAATTGGAGACAAGGATATTTTGGAGTTTGTTCAAAGCTAAAAAAATATCATTGATGCAGATTCCGACAAAGAAAACGAAATGAATAATGCAGTTCTTGTGGATGATTTTGTTTCATTGATTTTTTATTAAATACATGCCTATATGCATATCTGTGCAAATAAAATGTACTCTAATAAACTTAATTTTGTTGAAAATATGTTTTTTTTTTTTTTTTTTTTATTTTTTATTTCAATATCCTTTAACACGAAAAAATTCTTCAGTCCCTTCGGTTTCGTGTTAATAATAATGAAAGTGAGAAAAACAATTTTAATCATAGATTTAAAATTATTTTTCTGTTTTTGATTTAAATACAAAATATTTCCACAAATTTCACACAGAAACTATTTTAGACACCAGCAAAGAATTGAGTGGGTGCAGCCCACCCATCTGCAATACTTACTCGGTAGATTTTAAAAATTATTTTCTGTTATTTATTTATTTTGAATGCGATAAAAACAGGCGACTAACTAATTTGGTTTATATGTATGTACATATATATTTTCAAATGTATATACAGGGGATATTGGACACATACAACACTATTGACACAATATGAGCTATATCCACACAATGATGGAACAAGGTGTGCAGCAGATGCAAGACATGGGCATGATTCACATGATATTTGATATACTCGAGGGATAGGACTGTAATGAGCAAATGAGTTTGTTCCACAAAGTTGCGTCTTTTACAAACACCCAACATTCGAATCCCAGTGAATGGGGTGGCTGCATGGGTGTTTTTGTTATTTTCCCCATGCCACTTTCCTTTAAAAAGCCGACAAGAAGGCATCCCTCCCCTTAGGCAGATTGCACTCGAGTGCTTTGCCGTAGCTGAATACGCTATACCACTACATTACACACGGAAGTAAAAATGACACTTCCTGTGGTCGTTGCCTAATTATTCAAAATATTTTGATAATTGTTATCTGTTCTTAGAATTTCCATAGCATTGCACATATTATTATTTAACATTCTGTTATTTACCAGCAATTTTATAATCTGCAAGTTTTGGTTTTACAATTTTTGATTTTTTAAAATTAACACCTTCTTACACAATTTGCAAACGAGTTCAATAGCCAAACATTCCCTTTCATATTACATCTGAAGAACTGTTGTAGCATTATGCAACAAACATTTCGCTGTTCATTAAAATATAGGAACACTTTTCAATCAAATTTTGATTAGAATTTGATGTAGATTGAAAAGTTGTTTTCAACTCAGCTGCCTTTACACTCGCAGTTGTATTCACAATTGATTTTCACGCTGGACTTTTCTCATTTGTCATATCCGCTAAATTTTAAGTGTCAGCAATTTTTTCTGCGGTAACAGCATCTACAAATGACCATCTGCCATGAATATTCTTCACACATGCACGAGTTTTATTTTAGAACCGCTGATGCTTTGGGTTTATGATACTACTTGCTAATAGTATGCATTATGATAGCATAAGTAAAAAAAAAAAATTACCAGTATAATCAAAATAGAACAAATTCACGACTAAAATATTATCAAGAGTCTTAGAAGACCCTTCGAAGAACATTTTTAGAAGGTAAACAAAGATAACTGACGAAAACTGATCAGCTCGAAAACCCACGCTTGAAAAATGTAAACAAACGCCGCCGAAAGCAGTTACAGTTACGACTAAGATCAAAGGTTTGCTCGCAGTTAAAAGTATTACTTCCGAGCATGAAAAAATTGTAACATAATGCTTTTAAATGTTTTCTACTATTTTAAAGGCATATATTTACTGTTATGAAACATAATTACAAAAGAGATGTTAAGTATAAAATATATAGACAGCAGTTGGAGTTTACCAAAAAGAATTTAAATAAAGGAATTGTAACAACGAGTATACTGTTGGAATATCACACCCGAAAATTTTCGCGATTACACTTCGTACAAGCAGCTGAGCGGTAAAATCGCTGAACACTGGTAGTTCGGTCCAACTTTCTAATCCCGGCGAGCGGGCTGGCTGCATGTGTGTTTTCGTGGTTTTCCGCATGCAGTATCTTCTGCATGCATACGTTAACAAAGCGGGCGCAGCAAATGTAAAATCGCTGTACACTGGTAGTTAGGTCCAACTTTCGAATACCACGAAGGCATCCATCCCCTGAAGTAATGGGCTTCAGCCCGCTCAGCTGGCGGGCTTGCCCGCTAGTCTATACTATTAAAATCTGTGTGCCTCTGTCTGTTTGTGTGTTTGTAACATCATCTCCTCGGGAACGGCTGGGTGTAGAGCTTAGCGGAAGGTACCGTTGGATTCAGAATGCCCGTGGCTCGCCGGATTGACCATCGGCATCTTCGTGCGACTTTAATTAGCCGAGATATTAATTAAAAACTGATTTTCTCCCTACATTTCCCTACGTTTTGCACTTTCGTTCACGGGTTTCCCCTATTTTAGGGATTTGGCCGAGTGCCAAATTCGTTTTTCTCGAATATCTGCGGAACGGCTCCGAGTTGCGATTCGAAACGCATATCCCCGTATTCGAAAAAAATCAACGAATCCATCGATACCGGTCCCATCTTCGTACGACAATAATCGGCGGAGTTATTAATTAAAAACTGCGAAAACGTTATTTCATTTTTCGGAGTGGCAACCGTCTCGGAATTAGCTGAGATAAAATTGCTTTTTCGAAAGCGCCGGGGGGATGACAATTGCTTCTGCTCGAGATTTGTGCTGGGGAAAGGTCACGTGTCAATTTCTTTTTTCTTAAATATCTATGGAACGGCGCTGAGTTGGAATTCGAGGCAGGTGTCTGCGGATTCCAAAAAATTCTACGAATCCAATGATACCATTCTCATCTTCGTAGGACGTTAATCAGCTGAGATATTAATTAAAAACTGTGAAAACGCTAATTTTCGGGCTCATTTTTCCGATTGCAACAGTTTCTTGAATCGCCGCAGATACAAATCAAGGTTATATTCTAAAGTTGAATAAAGCACGCGATTGCATGTTACCTAACTGTATTTTAAAAATATTTCGTTAATGTACGCATTTTAAATAAACAGCTGCTTTTCACAATTTTTTTTTAATTTCAGGTTAGGATGATTGTCACGTTAATTCTTTTATTGATATTGAATAAAAGTTATTATATTACATTAAATTTAAATGATGACGTTCTTGAAGTTGTACAACTTTAATCAGCTGGGATATTAATTAAAAAATCTGAAAAAGCTATTTTTTAAAAATATGTTGTTATTTTTTTAATAATAAATTTGATTTTTTGGAATAATATATTTTTTTATGTTATTAGATACGTGCACTTAATTTAGATATTATCTTTTAATGCAAATGATATTTTAAATAAGTTCGCACCAATAAAAATTAAATTCACACTTTTTTTTTTTTTTTTTTTAGATTAAAGATTTTTCTTTGCTCCTTTGAGATGGTATACGGTAACTTTCGAATCCCGGTGAGCAGGCAGGCTACACTCATGTTTTTTGTGATTTTACGCATATCTGTTGTGTATGCAGTGTCTTCTGGATGCATAAATGAATAAAGCTGAACTCTGGTAGTTCGGTCCTAATTTCGAATCCCGGCGAACGGGCTGGGTCCATGGGTGTTTGCGTGATTTTACGCATGTGCCTCGTGTACGCAGCATCTTCTGGATGCATAAGTGAATAAAGCGGCCGAAATTCGCTCAAAACCTCTGATTACTGGTAGTTTGGTCCAACTTTCGAATCCAAGCGACCGTGTTGGCTCAATATGTGTTTTCGGGATTTTTCGCATGTGTAACGTGTATGCGGTATCTTCTGCATGCATACTTGAATAAAGCGGGAGCAGCCCGCGCAAAACTACAGAACACTGGTAGTTCGGTCCAACTTTCGAATTCCGGGGTACTGTACATAAAATTTGGTCGCATACGTGAATACAGCGCGCGGATACCGGGTAAAACCGCTGAACACTGGTAGTTCGGTCAAACATTCGAATCTCTGCGAGCGGGCTGGCTGCATGGGTGTTTTCCTGATTTTCCGCATGTGTATAGTGTATAAAGTGATTTCTGGATGCATATGTGATAAAAGTGGGCGCAGCCTGCTCAAAACCTCTTAACGCTGGTAGTTCGATCCAAATTTCGGTGTCGGCGAACGAGCTGGCTCCCCGGGTGTTTTCTTGCTTTAACTCATGTGTATCGTTTATGCAGTATCCTCTCCATGCTTATGTGTATAAAGCGGGCGCAGCCCGCTCCACAAAATCGCTGAACACTGGTATTTCGGTCCTACTTTCGAATTCCGGGGTACTGTATATAAAATTTGGATGCATACGTGAATACAGCGCGCGGATACCGGGTAAAACCGCTGAACACTGGTAGTTCGCTCAAACTTTCGAATCTCGGCGAGCGGGCTGGCTGCATGGGTGTTTTCGTGATTGTTCGCATGTGTATCGTTTATAAAGTATCTCATGGATGCATACGTGAATAAAGCGGGCACAGAATACTGGTAATGCGGTTCTGGTAATGCGGTAATTTCGAATCCCGACGAACTGGCTGGCTCCATGGGTGTTTTCGTGATTTTACGCATGTGTATAGTGTATGGAGTATCTTCTGGGTGTATATGTGAATAAAGCGGGCAGAGCCCGCGCAAAGCCACATAACACTGGTAAATCGGTCCAACTTTCGAATACCGGCGAACAGGCAGGCTCCATGTTTGTTTTCGTGATTTTACGCATGTGTATCGTTTATGCACCATCTTCAGCATGCATACGTGAATAAAGCGGGCACAGCACGCGCAAAATCGCTGAAAAATTGTATTTCGGTACAACTTTCGTATCGGCAGCGGGCTGGCTGGAGGGGTGTTTTCGTGATTTTACGCATGTGTACGGTGTACGCAGTATCTTTTGCATGCACACATGAACACTGTTTTGGGCGGGCTCCCGCCCAAAAGCGCTGAACACTGGTATTTCGGTCCAAATTTCGAATACCCGCGAAAGGGCTGGAAGCATGGGTGTTTTCGTGATTTTCCGCATATGTATAGTGTATGCGGTAACTTCTGGATGCATAGGTGAAAAAAGCGGGGGAAGCCCGCGGAATGCCGCTAAAAAATGGTAGTTCGGTTCAACTTTTCAATACCGGCCAAATTTAACATAGGATATCTTTTAAAAACGAACAATGATAAGCGGGCTTCAGCCCGCTCAGCTGGCGGGCTTGCCCGCTAGTCTATACTATTAAAATCTGTGTGCCTCTGTCTGTTTGTGTGTTTGTAACCTCATCTTCTCAAGAACGGCTTTATGGAGAGCTTAGTGGAAGGTACCGTTGGATTCAGAATTCCCGTATCTCGCCATATTGACCATTGGCATCTTCGTGCGACTTTAATTAGCCGAGATATTAATTAAAAACTCATTTTTCCCTACGTTTTTAGCATTTCTTTCGCTTTCTTTGTTGGGTTTTCCCCTATGAAAGGGATATTTCTCCGCGGCAAGGGGCGAAATTAAGGTATTGGAGCATTTTTAGGCATGCCGCTAATTAAGCGTCTAATTGGCGGATCGACTTGGGGCAAACGGCATCCGTCATTTGAAGATCCGCGAATTAAAAGTTTCGAAATTTCAAGAAAATTGGATGATTGGTTCCCAAATTACGAATTTTCCTTAATTAAACTAAATGAGTCGGAAAAATGCACAAAAAATACGTATCTCCGGATCTTACCGACCGATTTTTTTCAAATTTTGAATTTTGCACTTCTTGGATGCTCAAATGAACGTTAGCGTTGATTGTAAACTGTTTTGCTAATTAGGAGCCTAATTAGCAGGTTCATTAAAAAAGCGCTACTACCATTATCTCCCTTTCCTAACTCTTCGTTGACGGCCTTCGACTCGGAAAGCGACGGGTGTTGGGGGGGAGAGATGGTATCCTCTCGACTGTTGGAATCGTCAAGGCCATTTTGCAGGGGTTGAAATTAGCGTAGTGGCGCTTTTTTATTCATTATGCTAATTAATCATCTATTTTGCCAATCCATCTAGAACAAAGAGCATCCTTCATCTGACCATCCATCGGTTGTAAATTTCTAAATTTGGAGCCGATCGCATGATTAGTTCCCGAGATACGAATATTTAGTGCATTTTTCTTAATAAGAGAAATTGAGCCGGAAAAATGCACAAAAATACGTAACTTTTGAAAAAATTAACCGATATCGTTCAAATTTTGAATTTTGCACTTCCCGGATGCTCAAATGAACGTTAGCGTTGATTGTAAAAACTGTTCCCCGAATCCCGGCAAACGGGTTGGCTCCAGAAGTGTTTTCGTAATTTTGAGTATGTGTAATGTGTATGCAGTATATTGTGAATGCATACGTAAATAAAGCGGGCACAGCCCTCCCAAACCGCAAAACTCTGGTAGTTCGGTCCAGCTTTCGAATAAAGGCGATCGGGCTGGCTGCATAAGTATTTTCGTGATTTAACGCATGTGTATCGTGGACGCAGTATCTTCTGGACACATATGTGAATAAAGCGGGCGAAGCCCGCTTAAAACCGCTGAACACTGGTAGTTCGGTCCAACTTTCGAATAGCCGTTAAAGAGCTGTCTGTATGGGTATTTTCGTGATTTCACGCACGTGTATCGTGTATGCAGTATCTTCTGGATGCATACGAGAATAGAGCGGGCGAAGCCCGCGCAAATCTGCTGATCACTGGTAGTTCGATCCATCTTTCAAATCTCGGCGAACGGGCTGCCTCCATGTATGTTTCATGATTTTCCGCATGTGTAACGTGTATGCAGTATCTTTTGGATGCATACGCGAATAAAGCGGGCGCAGCCCGGGTAAAATCGCTGAACACTGGAACTTTCGAATAAAGGCCAACGGGCTGGCTCTATGGGAGTTTTCGTGAGTTTCCGCATGTGTGTCGTGTATGCAGTATATTCTGGATGAATAATTTAATAAAGCGGGCGCAGCCCGCCCAAAACAGCTAGACGCTAGACACTAGTAGTTCGTTCCAACTTTCGGCAAGCGGGCTGTGTGCAAGTTCTTTTCGTGATTTTACGCATGTGTAACGTGTATGCAGTATCTTCTCTATACATACGCGAATTAAGCGGGCGCAGCCCGGGTAAAACCGGTGAACACTGGTATTTCGGTCCAACTTTCGTATACCGGGGAACTCTTTTACACACGAGCGTACACGGGAACTCTTTCGTACACGGGAACTCTTTTACACACGAGCAATATATAGCGGGCTTCAGCCCGCTCAGCTGGCGGGCTTGCCCGCTAGTATCTTAAGAACGAGAGAGGGGAAATCTGTAAAGCAAGTCCCGACCAGGTGAAAAAATACTATAATCCAAATGATTTTGAAATCCTTAAAAGTTTCTTGCAGGACTCAAGTCTAAACGAAATAGAAGGTCCACAGATAACAACTATTCCACCACCCAAGAAACAGAGAACTGAAGAGAGACCTAGCCCTTCTACAACCCGGACGTCGGTATCAAAAAGAAAAAATAATTTTCAAACTCCAGCGTTTAAGAAAAACAAAAATACAGATGCACCGGGTAAAGAAACCGTGGTAAAGAGAAAAACACCACCTACAAAGGATTGCAGGAAAAATTATACATCAAGGAGAACGCGCACACGGCCCCAGAGTCAGGTGCCAGCAAGGCCGCCGTTCCGGAAACTGAAACGGCAACAGGAGGCACAAAAACACGACGAACAGAAGAAATTCAAGAAGGACTCCAGACCGGAGGACGTCAAGACCAGCCGTCCCAGGGAAAAACGGAAATGCCAACAACCAGACGATTACTCCGCCAAGAGGCCAGCATGTAGAGGACGCAAAAGTAAAAGTAATATGGACGACACTCGGAGATCAGTAAGGAGAAGATTAACATCCATGAAACCTCTATCTTGGGACCAATTTTGCCAAAAACGAATGACGGAGTTTCAAGCATCGAAAATTCAAAGATAAGTTAAAACCTTCTATAAATTTTTTTTCTCTTTTGTTCCGAAATGTTATGCATAAGTACGAAGTTCTATGTTTTGACGAAAGTCAATATGTCTCGGTTGAGACTTAGTTTTGTTTTACTTTATTTAGCTAAGGCAAAAGTATTATTTTCTTTAAGTGTAAAAGCTAAAACAAGCATTTTCTGTTGGTCGAAAGACTAATTCTGTTATGTTAAAGCCAAAATTTGGCCGGAGATAAAATAACTTCGTATTCTTGTACTAATAAGAATTTTAGTTCCAGTGCCGCCAGCTTGGCGAAGAATGAGTAAAGTAAAAATTTATTTTCTCTTATTCATTTTATGGTAAATTGTAAAAAGCATATGTATTAAACTTTTGTAAATGTATGTAAATACTTGCATGTTATGTAAAAGTAGAATTTAGTCTAGAAGCATAAAATTGTAGATGCTAAAAGTGAATGCTTAAAAGCAATGAAGTCAAAATTTAAGTATTAAACTGTAAAGTCATGCTTTAGAGCGAAAGCCTGCATTTTTAAAGATGAATGAGGGGGAAGTTAGAATGAATGTGTTTCGTAGGGTTCTCCACCTACATTTGAATTTTTAAGAATATTAAAGTAGCTCATTGAGTTGTAGAATGTCGAGTAAGGTGTGTCTATTTGGTCGTTGAATTTTAACAAATCATGGTGGTTAGGGGAAGTGTTGTAAGACTAAAACACGAATATTCCCGTTTGACACCACACACGGTGGAGAGCCAGGGTAAAGTTAAATTAATGCTTGAAAAATTGAATGAATGTGAAGTAAGCAATAACTAAGAAAAACGAATCGTTTAAAAACAAAAATTTATTGTGTCAAGAAAGTGTAAATTATAATGTATTTAGAAAGATACTGATACTTATTCCTTCCAGATGCTGGAAGGAAAGACCAAGATTGATTGATGAAGTCCAGGAAATGTTGCTGTAAGAAGAGAGAGTTAAAACGAGCAACAGAATTTTAGTATACAAATTGTTACATAAGATTTTTTTGTGTAAACGAGGTTCTCGCCAGTTAGTTCAGAATTAGAGAAACTTACAACAGGTCGTTTGTAGGACCTGCTTCCAAGTTTTCCAAATTCTGGCAGCGGCAAATGTAGGGTTTATATTTATTTTAACCAACATTTATTTTAAGTTTAAACTATCTTTCCTGTCAAGCCTTACTTTCCCCTGGAACTGCCAATGCCAGAATATGTAAATTTTAGTAGAACGCGCAAGGATTCAAATTATCAGCGGAAGTATTATGATTTAAATAGAGAGGAAACGAGTTCGGTGTGTGATATTCTTACTTCACGAGCGCGGAGGTAGTTAGCGAGAAGTTGATTAACCCCGCGTTTCGGCCTATGTGCTTGGCGGGAAGTAGTGTTAATCGTCAAGTGAGCTTCAAGTCTGCTGAATTAGCAGCGGTATTGTAAAACGCGGTGAGTTAGTTATTTTAGAGAGCCGCGTAGTCAGAGTCTTGTCTTTAGTTTCTTTTCAGGTTATTATTTTTATTTGACCGCCGAGTTGGCGCAGTCTGTGAGCGTCAAGAGCACGCAATTGTAATTTTTACGTTGAATAAAAAGGGACTTAAACCCTTCACAAGACTTTGTATTTTATCCAGTTTTCACAGTCACCTCTTGGTTGCGTGCAAGTTGGAGGCGCGCAACGTTAGAAACTATTACTTAATTGCTGATATTAGGTATAAAAATTAATAAAGAAGATAATGATTGTTGTCATGAGGACCTAAGTTTAACGAACTAACACATCTGATGACATAATTGCGGATGTATCATACAAATATCTTTCTACCGCCCAGACGGCACCGTGGTTAGGGGAGTCTACTGCGGTATCGACAGGTCCGGATTTAATCCCGGAGAAGGCATGGATGTTTGCAAATATCTAGTATCTGTGCGGCATGGGAGCACTCTAAATGTGAGGCAAGTCGATTGCCCTCTCGAGAGGTTGTTGGTAGGGGAAGAGGTGGGGAAGAACTTCGGACTGGTCCCCTTCCAGGGTGCTGTACATCAAAACTGGGGGCGAAACTGAGCGAAGTCGCACTGTCACCTGTATGATGCTCAGGGCTTAAGCCCCAACGACAGGTGCATTCTTACTCTCCTTGCCCCCATATTTTCGTGGACTTGTTCTGATATTACTATCAGACAAGTAAGATCACAACAACAACAATTAATATCTTTCTTACATTTCATTAAAACAGATGCCTTTAAAGCACCGATCTGCAGCTGTTTCCATTACTAAATTTTGCTTAATCGGGGAGTTGTTGCATATTGCAAATATCTCTCAAGAATGCTTGGAAAGTTGTCTAAAATTCAGAGCTTCTTACGCTGAATATATCATTTGGCTGTAGTATACCAAAGATGGTTTCACGTGTTCCATTTCAGAACGTAGCTTTTCCTTTTGAATGACTGCATCTTTTAAAGAATTTTTTTTAATGTTTAACTAACAGTATTTTATGTGTGTGCATTTTACTATAATTATATTTTTATCCCAAAGAGACGTTAGCCCAGAAGAGCAATTAGTCTGGAAACGGTATTTTGTCTTAAATCACGTAAATGCAATTTATCACTTTTCAGATTGCTACCAACAAATATTATCGTCCTGTATTATATTTAAAGAATCTAAATAATGAAGAATATGCAGGAATGTATGTATGTTTCTCGCATTGTGTAAAACAGTGATACCTACAACCATTAAATTTTGAATAACGTAGTGTTCCACCCGAACATGGACACCTGGAAGCCCAAATTTCGAATTTGTTTTGTTATCTATTTCAGATTCTGTAAAACGTTTATGAGTTTTTGATTAAGAAACTCGTCGATTTTAAAGCAAAGCGAGCGATGGCAACACTGCACGGGGAAAAAATTATTTCCAGCGCGCGAGACTGTGTATGGGAAATTCTAAAGATTTGCTCTTTTTAAATTATTTTGCGATATTGCTGTTTTATTGAATTTCATGGTTCAAGCGCGAAGAGCGTGATGTTTAATAAATAAAAGCAACAAACAAAACGTTAAAAAAAGCCCCTTTAGGCGTAATATAAAATCTGAAAGCTTTCAAATTTTTTTTTTCATTTATTTATTTATTTTTTGTTAATATGGGAATTTGAGTGAATGTGTCTACATCCAAATATCTTTGTCATAGAAAGTGCAATGACTAATAGACAGGTATGGTCGCACACCCGACACTGTATAAACCGTGCCACTTACTGAATATTTGACATTGTGGTTAATGTTATAGAGGGGCTGTGCTGTGCTACATTCGATGGACAAATGTGGATGAAATTCTGTATACGCTGGTGTGAAGGGATGTATTGACTCTGAAGAACAATAGGTTTGGAAGTCTTTCCTTTTTCCTCCATAATAAAGGAAATATAAAAAAGGATTCATTTACAGTTTACTGTTGAATCTTAGTTTCATTTAGAATGCAATTTCCATTGAGCAAAAGTAGGCTTCTAGGTGATAACTCCACACACCGGAAAACAATTACAGAAATGTTTGAGAATCTGAGATTACAAAAATTCATAATGCCAAAATGAGGCCATGAATTCGAATACGCTTTATCCTGAACGAACGAATTCCTCGAAGAACAACAAATACAAGCAAAATGAATTCACAAAGCAAAAGGAATTCTAGAAAATCCGAAATAGGAATACGATTGTTTAAGTTATTTTATTGTTATATTAGATAACCTAATTATGCCTCAGCAGGGGTTCACTTAGTTGCACAAATTTTGTTCAGTCGGCAACTGAATACTTATCAGGAGTTTTGCACAATTTTTCACATAACTGTGAAAATTACAAATGCGGAATCTGTTCGCACAATTTTTAGACGATTTTCATTTTATTTAAAGAAGTGTTTTACCTAAAGGTTTTATGTTCTAAAGGTTCTATTTGATAACTTATTCTTCACTATCTTTTTATAATGTCCAAGGCAACAAAGCCTCTTGAAGTATCGGAAGCGGTACTTTAAACTAGCGTTTCTTAAACTATGGGTTGCGCCAAAAATTTAGCAGTTTTGATATTTCTTTAAATTATAATAATTTTACAGTTGTCAAATATTTTTACACAATTATCTGAAAATAGATAAATATAAGACAATACAGACAAAGAAAAAAGGAAAACGTTTCAACGCATTCTTTTTATAATAGAAACTTTCATTTTACTTTCTTTGCACGTGACGCTGTCATTTCTTCTGTTACTTATTTAAAATTTTCACGTTGTTCTATCACATAAAATTAGAAATTAAAGTTAATAACCTAAAACTGCAATAGTATATTACAGACAAGTGAAAAAATTGTCAGTTTCACACACGCGTGTGCCGGATTTGCGCAGTGTTTATGGGGTCCCACAAAATTTTCCTAAATATTATGGGGTCCTGGGGGTCGCGAAAGAATCTCAGTGATAAAAAGAGGTTGCGACTGAAAGAAGTTTAAGAAACCCTGCTTTAAACCATTCCTCTTGATCAACTTTCCAAAGTCCAAGGAAGATTGTAGGTCCGCATTTGGTTGTAGGTCCATTTTTTAAAAGTCCAAAACACAAAAATCTATGGTTTGATATATCAGGAAATTTAATATGGGTATGAGCGAAGGGTATCTCTTGATACCCGTTTCTTGTTGCATTTTTTCCAGGAAATTAACGGTTGATTTTGACATGAGACTGTTTGATGGAGTTCTACTGATTGATGGCACTATGGGTAAAGAGCAATTAATGAGTTGGATATAAAATATGTTCCTTATAATATGTGGGGTTGATCTTAACATCATTCTCCACTCTCTTTATTTTTAATTTGCCGTTATATGAGAAACCAGCAAAAATCATAAATTCCTTTGAAAAACTTTCTTTAAATTCTTTGAACCATGTTTCAAGATACTTTTCTCCTCTTTGATGATAATAAATGCATTTCGTTTTATCGCAGTCATTTAAATATATCTAAGATTAATTCATTGTGACAACATTTTTCCATTTTTGTCTCGATCATTGTTTTTCTAGCCTGCTCTGTATTCAGCGATACGTCGTGGGGAAAGACGATCCACATTATATTTTTCCCCACTTTACGATTCAAAGCAGAATTAATGACTTTCTTTACGGTTGAAGTTTTTTCTTCACAGTGAGCATTTTAATGATTTTGCAACTGTTCTTTGACTTAACGGTTTTTTTAATTAAAGATCTTACCGTTGCAACATTCGAAATATTCTGTTTTCCCCTTGAATATGTATTTGAAACAAATTTTCCACTTGAATCCAAACTGTGACTTTTCCCCCCTTTCTTTGTTGACAATATTGCCTACCGCAGCTTTAGGTATCGATGAACCATGGCTTTAGATATCGAAGAACTTTAGGTATCGATGAACCGTTGTTTTTTAATAACTAGGTACGAATAACTTTCGTTGGAAAGAGAACAAACGCAGCCTTCCATCCACTGCTTCTTTAAAAGCTCCATTTTGCATGAAAGGAAAACTGTCAAGTAGCAGACGAAAACTTATATTTTCAAACATATAGCTGTAGGTAAAATAAAAATTTCCAAGAAGTCGATTTTTTTACAGTGAAGCAGAATCGTCTAAAAAATATGCGAACAACCTCTGTGCTATCCGTTGCTTATAAACGGTAACTTTAGGATTTTGTTCTATATGCAGTGG
The DNA here is from genome assembly GCF_044657685.1 of Stegodyphus dumicola. NCBI lineage: Eukaryota > Metazoa > Arthropoda > Arachnida > Araneae > Eresidae > Stegodyphus > Stegodyphus dumicola. The sequence goes on along the minus strand of NC_140773.1, from coordinate 219,252,874 downwards.
GTTTCACGTAATTATATCAGAAATAATTAAGGATACGTTATTGATATCCTTGTGTTTATTTGTTTGAAAATAGAGAAGCAATATATTTACGTAGATGGTTTAGTTTAAATAACATTGTAAAGACATTATGTTTTTTTTTTTTTTTTTTTTTTTCTTTTTTTTTCATCAGGCAAGATGAAAAATTAGCGACGCCTTCGCCAGGAATCGAACCACGGACCTCTGGAATACCGGCCCAGCGTGCAGAACCGCTACACCACGAAGGCACGCTAAGAATGCGGGAGGAATACCTTATATACTCCCCCTTTTAAAGGGCGACTGGGGTTTTTAGGGGACCCAATCGCCAAATCCTGGATGAGGAGAATCATCATCCAACACCCTTTTAGTTTGGGCGCCACTGTAGAGCCATTAGGTATTTTGGAAGCAGGAAGATGAAAAATAAACAACGCCTTCGCCGGAAATCGAACCACTGACCTCTGGAATACCGGCCCAGCGTGCAGAACCACTACACCACGAAGGCATGCCAAGAAAGTGGGAGAAACACCTTATAACATGTTACTTTTAATTGCAATTCTTCCGCCGGCTTTCATCAAAATACAAATTAGACCTGTAACCAATCCTTTAATATAAACACTGCGGCGAATATAAACTGTTAGACTAACTGTAGCAACGAGGATGCCCTCTGGTGAGTAGCCAGAGAAATACTTCAGTAAAAACCAAGTGATGAACCTGATAGGTTGTATTGCTCTGTAATTTTCTTAAAGTTAATTGTGATGTTTGTTTGTAATTCTGTCAATAAATTATTGTTACCCTATAAAGGACTCTTTTGTGACCCCATCCAAAACGACACTCCTCCCATCATTCGACCAAGTTTAAATAGCGAACAAAGCTTTAACTTGGGGAGAGCAGTCTGAGAAGCTTGGGTTCTGTTTAGTTGATTATGGCAAAGCACGCTAGGGCTATCTGCCTAAAGAGAGGGCTGCCTTCGTGGGGGATTGTCTAAGAGTAACTCGTATGCTTGTTACACACGGGGAAAACCATGAAAACGTTCATGCAGCCATTCCGTTGGCGTGGAATCGAACCCAAGTCTGAGAAAAGTCATTCCTTTCACCGATGTGTTAATTGACGATTTTGTACATATTAGTATTAAATGATTTTTGTGCCTGTTCGGATTAATATTAATTTAATGGAGCCGAGTTAGTCGCCAAAATTTATATTGTCAGAGATTTAAATATTTGAGATGCTGAAATCTCGAAATTAACACTGGCTATTGATTGTTATTTAAATTTGTGAAACTGAAGTTAGAAATCTGATGAATATTTTAGTTAAGAGTTCTGAGTAGTGTTAAAGTTTATGAGGCATTTCGTTACAATAGAGAAAATGAAATAAGTCCGAGCAAGCTTGTTTAAATTAGAGAAATCTTTAAGTTAGCCTTACATATTTAAGAGAAAACAGTTAACAGATTCTTGGCAGACACTCCAATTCGTGTTCTGAGAGAAGAATTGAAGGTTGAGGATAAATGTCATGTAACAGGCCACTTTAAGCAGTAGCGTTGGGCATGCTCGTTCATATTCTTTTACATTGCATGAATTTTCAGAATTCTATATCCTGGTATTATGGTAATTATCCTTTCCTCAAACGCAAAACATCGCTTCAAAGTTGAAGCATATCATCATATTTTAAGTGTTCCGTGTCACCACCCTATTTAACAAACGCACGCAAGTGCAGACTGGCGTGACTGATCTTTTGATTTAAAGCTTCAATTAGTTATAATAATAACAATATTAACTATTATTATATCATTTGATTTAAAGAAGCTAGAAATAACTATCATTATAATTGTTATATAAACTTGTAGTAATCACGTGGTGAGAGAGACCTCGGTGGCTTTGAGTGAGTAGTTCCTTGTTCGTATCACCATCTACTAGCACCAATGAGAAGGGCAGCAGCGTAAGCAGCTCCTAGTCCCGTGAAAGATGACCTTTCACAACTCCCAAGAACCGCAGCTACAGAAGAAAAAGATTTCTTCTAAAAGTACTCTACAGCAAGAAGTTGAATAAAACCACTTCAAGCTGTCCCTGATGACTCCAGTGAAGCCATTTCCTTTGAAAGAGGAAACATCACTCACATCGAGAAGATCTGCGCTCCTAAATCCGCGGCAGAGAAGTTCGTCGCTCAATTTCATGCAGCAGTGACACTCATGAAGTTTGCCGAAGAAGAAGAATAATTTATCATACCAGAAGTTACCGCTGAAATACTCCATAACTACTTTAAGATCTCCAAAACTTCTATTTTAAATGTTTATCATATTTCTTCAATAAAGATACATCTCTTTGGGTTAGTACTTGGGAGGGGGAACCTCTCACGTGACTGGCTTCGACGAATCATACTTTAGTTTCACTTTGTGAAAAAAATTGGCTTTTCCTTCAGAAAATCTTCAATCTCTTATCTCACGTACTTGAGGTAGAACATGTTTCAGCTCCGCCTCTATGGCGTGGCGATTTTTCGCCTTAAAAGTCTAATGACCAGCGCCTCAGGTCACCACTCCACGTTAAGCAATAAAAGCGGAATCCGCTAAACGTTGCTAATGCTATCCACATCAAAGATCTCCTCTCAGATTTTTAGTTCAGAGTCGACTTCGGAGTATTGAGTTCTTCGTGGAAGCTTCGCTCTTTGGATGAGCTTTGCACTGCGCTGTGTTTAACATTCTTAGTAGGTTGAGCTATAATTACTAATTGTATTCTGTGACACTGAGGGGTGCTGTACATGCATTACGAACAGCTTAACTTTATTGGAGGATTGGACCTTTCTCTTATGAAGAAATGAATGTAGTGCTGTGTCAGTATGATGGCTTTTCTGAATAATATGGAGTTTTATATACTTCTGCACATAAAATATTTATGTATTAATTTTAACATTGAAAATGTGATTCTTTTCAAGAGCTTCAAATTTTGAATAAGAGACTATTTTACACTTTACCTTGATTTCCTCCGCTGTCAGCTTTCCTCTGATTGTAATTTTCGAACCTTCGCAAGTCACTTTCACAGGGCCTGCTCTTTCGATGGTTGACATACCCCACAGAACACCATCGCTCAGTTCCACTACTGTGGATCGTGGCGGCAATCGCATCGGATCCGGAAGGTCCTTTCTCGCCTTTTCCAGCACAGTGTCCAAGTAAGCATCCACATCTTTGTTGATGCAGTTCGTTTTTATTTCTTCGTTAGAGCCGCTAAACAATGACCTAGAATTTTTACATTCTCCTGAAATGAGAGTAGACAAGACAGTGTTTCAAAACTGAAAAATCATCTAAATTGTAAATGTAAAAATTAAGAAAAATGAAGGTAGGTTTCCTCTCTTTTAGTTTAAAGAGCCGCTGGGATTTAATAAAATTACTAAGAGAAGTGTGCAGACTTTTGACAGGTGTTATTGTGTTGCACGAAGTTGATGCTTTTTTCTCCACAACAAAATGATTACAGAATATCAATGATTTTGATTCAGTTTTCTCATAATATCGTCTATTACTTTCTTTCTGCATTAATAGTGGACTCCTTTTGGCTCTTTCCCAAGGCGGGGTAGGCGCAATATGCTCCGTGATGGAAGTGATGCTAGAGCAGTAGTGCGACTGAGCCAAACCTGTAAATCCATAGGCGAAATTCTAATGTTCCGTTCGCTTTATCCTATCCCTACGCTCAAAACAAAACTAAAAGACTTGGTGATGTCCAAAGAATCTTTACCAACTGATCACAAGCTACCTCACAGAACGTCAAGTGATCTACAAAAGAGACGCCATAAATATTACGATGAAATTACCACAAAGGGATCTAATATCAGACCCATCCTGTGGAACATAATTGCAGATTCAGCGCTAAACATCAGCTTTGGAGACAATGCCAAGATACAAGCTTACGCCGACGATATTATACTCATAATAGATGAAGGCAATGGGACAACAATAAAGCGTAAAGCAGACGCAGTACTCAAATTGCTTACAAAGTGGAGTCAAGACAACAAGCTGTGCTTCAGTATTGAAGAGACACAGATGTTAGTCTTTTCAAAGGGCTCAAAAATAGACGCGAATCCACCACGCATAAAGTGGGAAGGGCATCCACTGCGACGCCAGGATACCATTAAATACCTAGGATTCACGCTTGATAAGAAGCTCTCGTGGGTATCATGTCTTACGAAAGTCCGAGATAAGACGCATCGAATTATCAATAAACTAAACAGGATAATCACAGACAAATGGAGCCAAAAGGGACGCCTGTTAAAACATTTATACCTAAATGCAATTGGACGCATGATCCTCTACGGCTGCCCAGTCTGGATGACTGGCACAGGAAGAATATGTCAAAAACTACAACAAATACAGCGAGTAATCCTGTTAAAAATCACCAGTGCGTATAGCGCCATATCAACCGCAGCACTTCATGTTCTAGTTGGCACCGTCTCACTCGATTTAAAAGCAGGATTAGAAAGATAGTCTACCGACTTCTACACTACAAAGAGGATCTTCACACTAAAGAACATACATCTATCCTATGCCAGCATAGAAAGCTTCCAAGATCCCCCTGTCTTAACACCCAGGAGATCTACCCATCCTTCCCTGGTGGAAATTCCACCCTCAGGACAACAAAGAGAGATTTTCTCTGGCGGATCAAAAATTTCAGGACGAGTAGGAGCAGTGTTCACGGTCTTTTCGAACAATGAAGAAATTTATCAAGCACAATTCCGTCTAAGCAACCACGCTTCAGTCTTCCAAGCCGAGACCCTCGCCCTCAAAGAAGCAGCACTATGGTTAAGTATGCAACCAGCAGCTCACACTTTATTGTTCACCGATAGCATGAGCTTTCTGAATGCGCTTAATTCATTTCCTCCAAAACATCCGCACACGGCAGCACTTAGAGAGATCCTCTTGACGTTAGGATCCTCCATCCCTTTAAAGATCAACTGGATAAGAGGACACTCCGGGCAGAAAGGCAACGAACGATCGGATAGGCAGTAGCACGTGTAGTCCCCCCAAATACATTGTACCAGTTTATTGCAGAGAGCTTGTCCTAAAAGGTTAATGGGAGCTTCCTTGTTAGGAAGTAGAAAGAATGCCATTTGAAATCTTCACACCTCTTTGTGCGCTAATGAACCTGGATGGGCGTTTTGGTCTTTTGAGCGTACATATTAGCGACGGCTTCGGTTTTTTAAGGACTAATCCTTTTCAAGACTCTGTTATTACTCCAAACCAAGTCTGTCAGGAGTTTGGATGCTAGTTTATGCTACCAAGGAAGATCAATCTATATAAGTTAAATAAAAGGAAATTGCGATCAGAGATTAAAATCTTTGCTTAGTTATCCTAATTATTATGTTGAAATTCTTTACTTTTATTATTAAAATTCACAAAGCTCTTTTCCACCAGAAACTGTCTGCTATTGTTAATTTTTCATATTCGAACCATTTATGCTTTTTTAACTAGTTGTCAGAGTAAATATTGAAATAGTAATATTAATTGTAATAGGTACTTTCCATTTTACATGGTTTTCATGACTAAGAATTTCATTTGTGATCGCTTAGAACTAAATAAAATATTATAGTTATCTGTTCACTAAAAAATAATGAATGCTAAAATAAGTAAAACAGAAATAACAGAAATATAGACTATGTTAATAATAATAATTAATGATATAATAACAGAAAATATAGACTATGTTATTTTTCTGCCAATTCCTTTATTAAGAGAAAGCTGGATGATGGGATTTTTATTTATTTTTCATCCTACGCGCCCCCACCAAAATATTGAAATTAATAATAAGATTCTTTTTATATCCTTTAAAACCTGCTTACATTTCAAATTCTGAAAATTTAACAATAAACTTTAAGAATACTGTTGATTTATCCTTTTTCTAATCGAAATTTCATTAAAGAGTAATGGTACAAGTACAGAGATGGATATGTTTATACTATCAGTATCTAATTAATACTTTAACCAAGCATTGCAAATAATACCTGATATTAGGATCGAGGCGATTATCGCCACGATGCAGGAAATTTTCATTTTCGATTGTCGAGAAATAGATCTGAAAATAAAGTTGGTGTATAATAATAAGTTTTCATTAAATATAAAATACTATCATAAATAGCACTGAGATACTGTAAAAAAATAAAGATATGAATTATTTCAAAAATAGGTATATTAGTCCTCATTCATTCGGTAAGCTAAGCAATGTAGTAAGAAATGTAAGAATAATATTATTCAATTATATTATATTACTGAATATTATTATATTATTTCAAGAATTAGAGCTGTTAGCTCCAAGAATTAGAGGTTTTGCCGTAATCACATAAACCAAACCAATCTTTTCCTGTTCTTTTTCCATACAGTATTTCCTTTTCAAAAATTGCAGAGAATTTCGAGCTATAATTAATTACGTAATTAAATGTATGATTAATATTAACATATATTATATAGGCTAAGTAATAAACTGAAATGTTCTGAGTTTCAGTTTACTATTTAGCTTAATTTATTTTTACTTCCTTGTATGAAGTAAAAGAAATACTGTAATCACAAAATATTCCGGGTACCATATTTCAACGAAAATATCCATTTGACCTCTATCGGATGCAATTTAACGATGTTTTTGCTTGACATCTGGACGTAAGGACAGAATAAGGGACTCTTTTTTTTCCCCAAAGGAATTATAAAACTGATTTAAAATGGATTGAGAAGAGATTTTTTTCGTGTTGGTAAATTGTGTTAAAATGATTGAATTATATTGTTGTTATCTTCCGGTTAAGATTTTTATGCCTTTAGGTAATCTGCATGCAATAGTTTTAGAATTATCACTAATTTAAAAGTTCTTTATGTGTTGCTAAGCCTATTTTTTTTTTACTATAGCAGCCATATTTGTTTACATTTGAAACTCAGGAGTATAGTGAACTCAGCAGTATAGTCTTTCTGCACTTTCAGTGTCTTTTTGCTGAGTGGAACCAAAAGGAAACTCTTAGTTTGTCCACCGAAAAATCTGCCTTCTTGCCTGCTGGCGGAATTACTTTTTTGCTTAGAAACTGTAATTTTAATTCTAAAAATTGGTTTTTAATTGTTTTAACTCTATTTTACTTTTTATGTTTTTATACCTTTCAATTTTTAATGAAAATATTTTGAGCTTTTATGTATTTTTGCTTTGCTGCGAAAGGAGAGCTGAACTAACTGAAGGAGAAATATAGCTCTAATGAAATGCGAGGAAATAAGTTTAAATTAAATGCAGAAAAGAATGCTTATATTCCGTACAGGGAAGTCATGAGGTGTACATATCAGATTTTTTTTATTTAGCTTTAATATTTGCTTGTCATTTGTTAATTTCTCCTGGTCTAAGTCGGGACTAAACCAAATCCAATAATCATTAGGTCAGTAATACATGCTCTAAGAGGACCGTGTATGAAATTCTGCTTATAGGCATTATCCTTAATTTCCAGATTTAAAGACTCAATTTCTTTCTTCTCTTTAGTGATATTTTAATTGTTTTGCGTTTAAATGCTTCGGAATGTCATGTAACTGTTTTATTAAATTAGGTAATTTTCTCAATTTTGAAATGATATTTTTCTTTCCTGTTACATTTTTAAAATCCCATATTAATTATCATTCGCATTTTTTTATTTAATAATGAACTTTTGTTATGGAATCACTTTTGCGTGATTTAGATCTTTTAGAATACTAAACCTTGCGTACAATGACAGAAAATTAAATATCAAAGCAAACAATCGAAAATTCATCTAGATTGCGATTGCTTAAAATCAGTATAAAATTGCTTTGGAAGGTAATTTGTTATGCTTTGAATAATAAAGTGTCGGAGTATTCTTCGGAGGAACACACACTGAAAACGAATGTGCATTTTGAGAGCACTGACTAAGTTTTAACAGAGAGATACCACAATCTAACTCTGATTCGGTTTATCTGGTTATGGTAAAGCACTCGAGGGCTATCTGCCTAAGAGAAGGGATGCCTTTGGGAAGGACTTCTTAAAAAAAACTGACTATTATACACATACATTACACATGGGGTAAAACACAAAAATATACATGCGGCCAGCAAGATCGCTAAAATTCGAGCCCCCAGTCGAGCTCAGAGATTTTGGCTTAGGGCAGGTCTTCCCAACCTTTTTGTCCCTAACAGCACATTCTATAATATCTGTTGGACAGCGGGAACCATTTACTTTTCAAGGTGAATTTATGGTTGGATAGAATTAATAATACATGTACCGAAAAAAGAGATCGGTTGCATTTCTCTCTGTGCTGGTATCTGCGCTGGACGCAATTCCTATTTCATTAAAAATGAGAAAACTTTTACATAGAATTCTATTGAAAACTAGAACATTTTTATTGTAATCGCAAAGCGGAGGGCAGACGTTAAAGGATCGACGGGCATAGGGTTGGAAACCTCTGGCTTAGGGTGCCAAATACCCAATGTGGAAAGTCAAGTTTTCATCTGCTTTCAATAAAAGGTTTAAAATCTTAATCTTTTAACGGGGCATTTAATAATATTAATAATTCATGATAATAATGGTATTAATAGAGTCATTAGAATTGATAAGCATGTTATTAATTCGAGTAATAATGTCTTTACTGTTTTTTTTTTTTTTTTTTTAATTTTTTTTTATTACGTGCTCTTAGGCACTACACGGAAAGGGAGGGATGCCTCGTGGAGGTCTTTTTAAGGGAAACTGGCTCGTAAATGAAAGATTAAAATGGGGAGATCATATAACAGAGTTCAGAAGAAAAATTTTCACTGTTGTAAATAGTCTCATCCCTATATTGAGTAATTATTCTAGCTTAGACCTCAGGAAAAAGAGGCTAGTTTATATCACGGCAATTAGGCCATTGATGACTTATGCGTCGCCGGCCTGGTGCACGGCTACCAAGGAGGATATAAAAAGACTTCAAATCATGCAAAACAAAGTCTTAAGGCTTATCACCCATGCTCACTTTTTTGTGAGCAATGCTACACTGCACTCTGACTTAAAACTGGACACTCTAGAAGAGCACCTGAATAAGATCAACAGGAAATTCTTCACGAAAGCTCTGAACTGTGACCATATGAGAAATTTTGATATTTTTACCTACGAAATATTGAATGAGGACGCCAAACTGCGCCCACTTGCGGCCCACCTTATCAGGGACCCGAACTTTCCCACCTAGTGCCCACCTGTAAATAATGTACCCAATGTGTTTATTAGCATTCTTAATTTTGTATCTTACTCATTTATTGTACTGTGTAGTTCTTAAATTCTCTAGTTTTATTCACATTCTACACTCATTTTATGACTCCCACTTAGTCACGCCTTTACCGGGCCGGTTACTTGCTTGTGAGCTCTTGCTTTGCTGGTCTTCCTATTCTTTATCCGTCTTTCTCCTCCTTACTGCGGACATTATGTGAAGATAGTTCTATGTTATTGTGCCCATCCGGCATAAATTTGATTGAGCCAGATAAACTACTGATCTCAGTGGTATTCTGGCTATAAGTTATCAGTCAGTCAGTCATCCACGTTACACATGGGGAAAGCCACGAAAACGCCCATGCAGCCAGCCCGTTCGCCGGGACTCGAACCCCGGAACGAACTAGCAGTGTTCAGCGCCTTTTACCGCTCGGCCGCTAGTGGGCCTGTTGTTACTGTTGATGAACATTTTTAGCAGATTCGCAATTTTTCCTTTCAGCATTTTAAGATATACAAATGTTAGTAGAATTTCCATCCAGACACCAGAGTTCTCTTTTTACTTCCTTCTACGAAGTAAAAAGGAAGTATTGTAATCGCGAAAAGTTTCAGGCTGCATATTTCAACGAAAATATCCATTTTGACCGCTGTCGAATAAAATTTAACGATGCTTTTGTGTGCTATCTGTACGTAAGGGCAGAATAAAAGACTCTTTTCCTCCAAAAAAATTATAAACTGCTTTAATATGAATTCTGAAGAGAATTTTTCGTGGCGTCTATACGAACATATGTACGTACGTACGTATCTCGCATAACTCAACATAGTGCACCTCATATTTTGGTTGCAATCGGCCGCACCAAACGTATATAAATATATTTATATATATATCCTCTCTGTTTTCCGGCTCAGTGATCACAGTTTCTTTACTCTTATATGTTTGTAAATTGTACATTTTTTGCTTTAAAAATGATTGAATTATGTTGTTCTTATCTTCCGGTTGAGGTTTTTATGCCTTCAGTAAATCTGTATGCAATATTTTTAAAATTATCGACAATTTAAAAGTTGTTTAAGTGCCGCTAAGCGTAATAATGTTTTTGATGGCGGCCATTGCTTGTTTACATTTGAAACAGCAGAATAGTGGATTTGTTGCCAATGTAGAGAAACTTAGCTTCGCAACAACAAAGGTAACGCCTTCATTTATTATTGCGAATTAAATCATGCTTAATCCTTTCTGGAATTTTTTCGAGGAAATAAGTGTTTAAGATTTACTTCGTAATTTTTAATACAGATATTTTTGCCTCGTCGCGAAGTGAGAACTGAATTAATTGAATGAGAAATACTCAATCGTCTGTGGAAAACTGTTTCTTTTTTGTTTTATTTCCTTAATTTCTTTTATACATCGTTCTAGCTTTATTATAGTATTTGAATAGAACATGTGGCAACGATTAGATAATTCTTTAAACGATATAAATTTTGTGCATTCTGAGTTATAATATGAACGAAATATAATACTGTTAAGTGAACCTAGCGCCAGAGTGTCGCTATGGTAAACAAATAGAGTGAATTTTAAAGAATGCATTTATTCTGTTGTGGTTTATGCGCTGTCGGCGAAGTAGATTTAATTCAATCCAATAAGTTTTAATGAAATGCAAGAAAAATGCGTATAATTTAGTATTCCGTACAAGGAAGTCATGTGGTGTACACATCAGATTTTTTTTCCAAGATGATCAAATACATACTTCTTGGAAAGAAATTGCAGAAATTTTACTTTTTCATATATACTGTTTACTTGAATCACTTTAGAACAGTAAAAAATGTATCACACTTTACAAAAGAGGAAAACAGTGACCTTTTAGTCTCACGAATATGAAAGCTCGCGCGAAAACTAATTAAGGTAGGCCGATATTGTAGTCAGTATTAACTGACTGTAAATAAATTGCATATTCTGAGAATAAAATTAAGGTAGGCCGATATTGTAGTCAGTATTAACTGACTGTAAATAAATTGCATATTCTGAGAATAAAATTTCTTGCCTCTGAAGAGATTTGTAAAAAAAAAAAAAAAAAAAAAAAAAAAAAAGAATATTTGTTAGGCAATATTTCGAGCAGCAAAGATAGTAACCAGTACGTTTCTATTAAGTTACGTGAACCACATAGTCACAAAATGATATGTCATGACGTTTCATTGAAAACATATTTACCAAATGATTTGTAGTGATATGCCGCTAAACTAAATTAAAAGAATCTGTGTCGTAGATTTCTACGATTTTAGGTAAATTAAGCAGTTACAGATTGCACGGAGACATTCTCCTCCTAGAAATTTTAAATTCCCTGAAACCGCACTGCTGAAGGAATGGAACTTCATTTCCCAGTGTATAGTTAACGGCATTATTGCTAGCATGCAAACACGTTTTGTGATACGTGTATCAAGGTAGAAAGCCTTAATTTGTTTTTCTCAGTTATCATTTCTTTTCTCTGAACTCTTCTCGTAACGTATTATTACCATTTGTATTGTTTCATGCTTCAACTTTATGTCACATACAGTGCTCTTAAAGTTTTTCTTTGTGTTTGCGTTATGATATTATGTATTATTCCTTACAAATTCATAAAATTATAGTTCACATTTTATGAGAAGTTAGTGATTGCATGCATGTAAAGGCAATTTTGGACATTAGTGAAGAAAATTTGAAAATATCTTCAGTGTAAAAAATAATATCTGAAGTGTAATTTGACCATTCAAACCTGATAATACAACCTATTGGAAAAATTAGAGATCGTATGGATCTTCTTTTAGCCGTATCGTTGAAGGCTTGGAGGTGGAAGATGCAAAAGTTTAAGGAGCAGGACAGAACGACCTATTAACATTTTTCCCTGCATTTTTCTTTCTCGGTTCTCTACGTGTGTAACTTCTGTGTCATCCTGTTTATTATCGGAGATTAAAGTGTTTATTCTATCCGCTTGTTAGGAAAGACCTCAAATAGAACAGTGCGATTGATATTTAATTATCCATTCTTTCTTTTCCAAAACTACTCTAAGCTTAAGTGCTCTTACAGAGTTTAAAGTAATTTTGTTCTGCAGTGTGTGCCCAAAATAAAACTCTGAGCATTAGTTTTGCTACATACAGAAAAAAGAAAACCCTCTTCAGTTCCTTTTCGGTTGCGAAACAAATATACTAATACGGATCTTTGTAAAACTAAAATGGCGCAAAACGAACTCTAAAGAAACAGACCATGTTACGCAATGTAAAATAAGTAGCTTTATAAATATTTTCATTCAATATATTTGAAGTTTATATACCTGCTGCGAACTACAGTTATATTATAGTCACTCTACTAAATATATTTTCTGATATGTATATACTTAGTTATGTACTACGATTCGAATTTCAAACAAAGTTTTTGAATAATCATTTGAATAATCATCTGTCAAAATATGAAATTATTTAGCGTTCTTAAAAATCCATTTCATTTGATTAACTCGTTGCTAATTTTAAATCAGTACAGCTGAGCTTTTTAACAATAAAGAGGTTATGTAGAAAAACATGTTTAACTTCTGTTTCTCTGAACTTTTTCTACTAATATTGCTTTTAATTATGAGCCTTACTAGTAACTATCAAGAGTTAGTTAATTCATATATAAGGAACTGTATATTATATATATAATATGGTGAATTCTTACTCTCGTATAAGTTAGACAAAAGGAGATGTTACAAAGAAAAGCATAAGAAAAGACAACACATGTGCAATGCTATCATACTAGAATTATCGGCATCAAAATTTATATCCTCTTGGCTGAAAGATGAATCTATGTTTTTGGCTGTCGATATTATATTAACATATGTGAAATAAATAGCACATATAGTTCCATAAACACTCAGCTTTAGTCTAAGGAGTTTTTCAAGCCGTCTTAAATCTCAAAAATATTTTTTGACATATTTATTAAAAAGGACTCCATGTATTGCCACGAAGAAAACCATGAAGAAAAGAAAATAGAATGTACATTATAAATCATACTGGAATTATCGACATCAAAATTTATATCCTCTTGGTAAAAATGAATGTGTTGATTTTTGACTGTCAATACCTAGAATACCTATATTGGCATACATTTTAAATAAGTACCGCATATATATTTCCTTATTATAATACTCTGTTGAGAGATTTTAACACTCAGCTTTAGTCTAAAGAATTTTTCAAACCGCCTTAAATCTTAAAAATATTTTCTAATATATTTATTAAAAAAGGCTCCATGTATAACCATAAAGAAAACCACGAAAAAAGACAATACCTGTACATTATTTGTCATACTGGAATTATCGACATTAAAATTTATACCCTCTTGTAAGAATGAATCCGTTGATCTTTGACTGTCGATACCTATTTTAACCACATATATATTTCCTTATTATAATTATAAAAGAATATAATTAATTAAAATTATAATTAAGTAACGCATATATATTTTCTTATTATAATACTCTGCGACGAACGAATTTTTCAAACCGTCTTAAATCTAAAAACTATTTTCTAATATATTTATTGAAAAAAAAACGCCTCATAGTTCAGGTTCGCATTCTTCAAAGTTTAACAGTATTTTAATTGAATTTGATGATCATTCATGATTTATATAATTTTTATTATCACATTATTATAAGAAGTTTTACAGAAAAGCGTTTGAATATTGCTCTAATGTGCTATGTTCTAAATTAAGAAAGTAATTTAGACAGAATAAATGGATGATAGAATAAAGATGGATAGATAATAGAATAAATTGACATAAAATCTGTAAATTATTTTATCGCTTACTTGTTGCCTAACGGGTTGAACACCAGGGCTACGTGTTATGATCCGTGAGAATTATCGATTCTTTGCAGTTACGTTCAGTAGAACATGGCAAAAGAACATCTGTTTGATGAGACGGATGTTCATTGGTAATCATTCTGAACTTTGCTCTTTTCGGGCTTCTTTAGTGAACAATCATCAATTCTTATCTGCTCTTTCTGATTTCTAGTTTTCAAGAAACATTTTTAGGGTTGGATTTTGATCTCACTAAATATAACATCAGTCATACTTATTATTGCATATTGGATAGCTGTTATTACTAACAGCTACTATTGGACCCTCTTTCTTTTGAAATTTCACGTTTATAACTTTTTATATTCGCCACGCATTGTAACATCGTTTGTGTAAAATTACAGTTTGTTACAATCAAAACCGGGATTTTTATAACGGTAATCGAATTAACCCTCTGAATGGCTCAGGATTTTAGACCGGTATTTAAACAGCATTTATTAATTTAATTTGTATAATTATTTTAATCGATATTTTCATAAACTTACATTCATTAAGATGATATTTACATTATCAAAGAAAGTAACAAAGCAAAATATCTTAAATTATATGCTAATATATGCCAAGTAACAAAACTTCTGGTCACAGGATAAAGCCAGTCATAACGCTAAGAGGGTTAAAAAAATGATTACAATCACTGCATAGAAGATTTTGTTTTAACCACAATTAAAGGATCTGAGAAATTGGTAATATGATGTTTACTGAAATGTGTGAAACCTTGCTGTAATTGTGCTACATTTGATTTACAGTTTGTGCTCATATTACTCAAACATCACCTGAATTATTATAGCATAACAACGCTGACTTAAAACGCTGACTTAAAACACTGGAAAACATTCCTAAACTACTAGATGACTTCTCGTTTTGTCTAATAATCTACTAACACAAAATAATTACAACAAATCTAAAATAACTGAAACATTTATTCGTACTTTGCCTTGAAATATTTACAAAACGGCCGTCTAAATGGTATAGCGGTTAGGAGAGCCGACTGCGATACCAAAGGGCCCGGGTTCGAATCCTGGAGTAGGCATGGTTGTTACTGTGCTTCACCCCTTCACAGCTCTACCCGAAGAGACGGCTCCTGACCTAAGCTGTCCTGTAGGGCAACGAACAAGATAATACCATCCCACGGAAGAAGAAATCACTATGAGCGCACCACAGCCAAGGGCTGGTGGCGGATCAGATGTTCTAAATTGAACGATAGTCATAAGAAGATGAAAGTTTTTGTTAAGAAGACTATTGTGCCTTGTGCACTAGGTGCTTCGTGCGATTAGAAAAAGAAAAATGATTTGGGAAGAAAACTACGTCTTGAAGGGGAAATGTAAAAAGCATTGCTATGAAAGTTAGGCATAGTAATTGGAAATTTGGACTTTGAAATTTTAAATTTAAAGAACTAGCATATATATCAAAACCAAAGAGCACATAATATGTGAATAAACATAATTTGACAAAAATTTCATAAAGGAACTAAAAGAGAAGCTATTTTAAAATGTCTAGCAAAGTTACAGAACACTGATGGTAAAAATCAAATTTCATTGTTCATAGTTAATACGAAAAACGGAGCAGTAAAATTTAATTCAAAGAACATTATCTATTTATAATGATTCTTATCTATCTAAATCAATTCTTATCTAGGCAATAATTTATCTTAATTATAGAATAAATGCCCTGCTAATTAACATGTTCCGGTTTGAAATACAATTATTCTCAAAAACTAAGAAAAGAAAAACAAACAAATAATATATCAATAACATTTAGTTTGCTATCTTAAGACATAGCCCTTAACTAAGAACGTAACTCTTTTTTAAAAAACAGGGCAAGCATAAGAATTAGAAGTGTGACAAATGTTGTACTGTGTATGCGTTTCTAAATTTGATCTTAAACAGTTAATACAAGATGGAGTCTTTTTACAGTTCGGAACTAAATTATCATGCGTATGAGCGCAATGAGAGCAAAATGAAGAATTTGTACAATTCCGAATATGGTGGTTAACATCTTAAAATTCGAATATATTTACGAAAACTACAAGAATGAAATCCAACATAAACGCGACCCTTATGACCCAGTAATGTCAAAGACTGCTTGTCTATTTGTAGAATGAAAATCTTACTATTGTCTGTGCATTTAAAGCTTGTGATAAAATTTACATTTGAATTAGTATCTCTCGACAAGAGCGCCTTAAAAGCATCTTCGATAGCAGCATCAGCTACATTAACAGGAATGCCAAATAAAAGAATTCTATCCATATGCGATCTGGGTACACGTGCCGAAATATTGGCACCTGGAGAAGATGATATTAAATGTTTAAGGTGTTCTTGATGCTCCTGTGTATCACAACCTATCAGAAGATCCTTCGCACGAGTTAAACGCATATTCGTAATTTGGATTTCTGTATTTTAAACATCAATTTTAGCTAACTTAGATTGAAATTCAGCCAAAGTATTGGCTGGTTGCGATGAGGAGATAATGATAACAGTATCTAAATGACGTTTAAAGGAATTACCAATCATAGAAAAATTATTCTTAAACGCAACTTTTCTGGTGTCTTCTTGTCAAAGAGCCCACCAGCGGCCGAGCGGTAAAGTCGCTGAACACTGGTAGTTCGGTCCGAGGTTCGAATCCCGCGAACGGGCTGGCTGCATGGGCGTTTTCGTGGTTTTCTCCATGTGTAACGTATATACGAGGCAGTTTCCTTTAGAAAGTCCTCCACGAAGGCGTCCCTCCTCTTAGGCAGATAGCCCCCGAGGCTTTGCCATAATCACACACACACACACACACACTTGTCAAAGAAATTTCCCTTACTGGGATAAGTATTTGTGAAATGTTATCTTTTCTGTCAATTATATTCGTCTGAATCTCTTTATTTTTATTACCGGAATGTGTGTCTAAATATGCATAAGTTTGAATGTTCACTTCACATGCGACATGCGACGGAGGACGTGGGCAGCACTCGTCTACCATTACGGTTAATCGGTATAGTCCACGTCCACCTTTATCTAGATAATAATAACCATACTTAGTCATTGTGCTAATACACTAAAACATAAACATACATACGAATTTGGTACTTAAATATGCTCCCTTCACAGGAGCCAAATGCGGCCCACCTAAATGGTCACCACTTTTGGCCTTAGTTGTGGCTAAGCCAAGTCCGCGGAGTGCCCACCAAAAAAAAAAATAAAAAAAAAAAAATAAAAAATAAAAAAAAAAAAAACTGAAAGCTTTTTACAGATTTTACATTACGCGCAAAGGGGCATTTTTTTAACGTTTTGTGTGTTACCTTTATTTGTTAAATATCATGTTCTTCTCACTTAAACCATAAAATTCAATTCAACGGCAATATCACAAAATATTTAAAAATATATATCTTTGTTTCCCATACACAGCCTTCCGCGTTGGAGATAATAATTTTTTTTTCGTACAGTGTTGCCATTGCTCGCTTTGAAATCGTTGAGATTTTAATCAAAAATTCGTTAAAATTTCACAAAACATGAAACAGATAATGAAACAAATTCCAAACTTGGACTTCCAGATGCCCATATTCGGGTGGAAACGTGCGTTGTTAAAAATTTGATGGTTCTATAGGTACCGCTTTTATATCACAATACGAGAAACATACATACATTTATGCAAATTCCTCATTATTTAATTCCTTTAAGTATAATATAGGGTTATAATATTTAGGTGATAAAAATTTTAAAAGTGATTCGCCAGTTAAAGTGTATCAACCCAAAATGCCAAAACGAAGTTAATAGTCCTTCTGGGCAAATTGCTCCTTTGGGGGAAAAAAATTACAAAACGAATTTTAAATCTAAAGACCCGGTTCTACGCTAACACACCTTCTAACGTTGCTATAAAAGCAAGCGAAAGTCTTCTATAAGCTGCATAGCACTTCAACAAGTAGAAAGAGAGATACGGAGGACTTTGACACATTTTTAAAACGATTTCGAGTCTGTTGAATTTATGCTTAAAATATAAAATCTGTTATTCTAGATCGATCTTCAAATCGATAGCCTTTATTCTGCGTAAATACGTCTGCGTTGTCATGTAAATGATAGAACGGTCTTTTGTAAAATTTCCAGGGGTACTGATTTTCGTCTTCTTCCACTACTTTCCAGAAAACATCATAGCGAGTTTCATAGTGAAGTCTTTTCAACAGACGAAAGACACAACAGTCCGTAGTTGAAACATCAGAGGATTTAGCAGCAATACATTGAAAAGTATATATGCAATACCTGTATGAGTCTTCAATTTTTCAAGGAATGCAGTAGTACTTTCCGAAGTACGACTTGTTGCTCTGCCTCGATGAAGTTACACTCTTTGAAAATCATTGCGATAAAGAAATGGAAATTTTTCGTAAATATCGGAAGTTAAACTTTCTCTTGATGGTAAGTTGGGCTGATTTTTGCATTTTTTTAACTCTTCTTGTTTTTTTTTTGTCCATTGTAAAAGAACCCACCGACAATGTTAAATCCCTTAATGAAACCATCTTTGTATTGACGGAACTAGGTTTTTTAATATTTTTTTCTCTTTTTTATAATTTTGAATCACATAGTCATCCACTCAAATATGGGCACAGGAAGCCGAATTTAGAATTTGTTTCATTATCTATTTCATGTTTTGTAAATCTTTAACGAGTTTTTAATTAGAAAAGTCAATGATTTTAGAGCGAGCAATGGCAACACTGTAAGAAAAAAAAAATTATCTCCAGCGCACGAGACTGTGTATCAGAAATTCTAAAGACATGCTGTTCTTAAATTATTTTGCGATATTTCTGTTGAATTTAACTTTATGATTTAAGTGCGAAGAACATGATATTTGATAAATAAAAGTCACACAGAAAGCGCTAACAAATGTCCCTTTGGGTGTAATATATAATCTGAAATCGTTCGAATAATCGGCGTTAGTCCGGAACGACAATTAATGGGTTCCCCTTGAATTAGAGAGCATTTAATGTCCATGACATTTTTACTGTGATATATAAGATATCCATCCCTGTCTTACTAAAGTGTTTCGATTGGAAGAAATGTTTAAAAAACTTTGTTCTTTATGTGTTTTAACTAGTCAACATTTTTCTGAAAATAAAACTTCAATTCCATGTGCTTGCGGCGTTTAGTTGGGCGTTACTTTAACTTCTGTCCATTAAATATAAACTTCTGGGCATAATGAGCTGCTTATGAAAGGGTAAGGATATTACTTTTCCATAAACCTTTCAGCTTCAGAAGCTTAATGGTATTTCTATGGCAAGACTGAAGTAATACTCTAATGGAATGGAAGGTGCCAAACTACCGTACCCATGGGTAATAAGAATTTAGCTTAATGGTATTTCTATGGCAAGACTGAAGTAATACTCTAATGGAATGGAAGGTGCCAAACTACCGTACCCATGGGTAATAAGAATTTAGCTTAATGGTATTTCTATGGCAAGACTGAAGTAATACTCTAATGGAATGGAAGGTGCCAAACTACCGTACCCATGGGTAATAAGAATTTAGCTTAATGGTATTTCTATGGCAAGACTGAAGTAATACTCTAATGGAATGGAAGGTGCCAAACTACCGTACCCATGGGTAATAAGAATTTAGCTTAATGGTATTTCTATGGCAAGACTGAAGTAATACTCTAATGGAATGGAAGGTGCCAAACTACCGTACCCATGGGTAATAAGAATTTAGCTTAATGGTATTTCTATGGCAAGACTGAAGTAATACTCTAATGGAATGGAAGGTGCCAAACTACCGTACCCATGGGTAATAAGAATTTAGCTTAATGGTATTTCTATGGCAAGACTGAAGTAATACTCTAATGGAATGGAAGGTGCCAAACTACCGTACCCATGGGTAATAAGAATTTAGCTTAATGGTATTTCTATGGCAAGACTGAAGTAATACTCTAATGGAATGGAAGGTGCCAAACTACCGTACCCATGGGTAATAAGAATTTAGCTTAATGGTATTTCTATGGCAAGACTGAAGTAATACTCTAATGGAATGGAAGGTGCCAAACTACCGTACCCATGGGTAATAAGAATTTAGCTTAATGGTATTTCTATGGCAAGACTGAAGTAATACTCTAATGGAATGGAAGGTGCCAAACTACCGTACCCATGGGTAATAAGAATTTAGCTTAATGGTATTTCTATGGCAAGACTGAAGTAATACTCTAATGGAATGGAAGGTGCCAAACTACCGTACCCATGGGTAATAAGAATTTAGCTTAATGGTATTTCTATGGCAAGACTGAAGTAATACTCTAATGGAATGGAAGGTGCCAAACTACCGTACCCATGGGTAATAAGAATTTAGCTAATGCATGTTGTAAAGGTTTGGTAAGTTGGGTTCATTTAACATCGGAGTCTAATAAAGATTTTCTTCTTGGGTTGGCTCTAAATCGAACTGTTATATTGCATTAAACTGCTTCTATTAGTTGATTACGAAATGTAAGAAAATGCTGTGAAAGAAAATATGAAAAAGCTTAGAATCTTCACAGATAATTTACCTTGTTTACCTGCAAAATATTAACGCTAGAGTATATGTAATTTTCATAAGCTAACTGTAAAACTTCAATAGTAAATTTAATAATATGTCTACGGTTAAAGCGATTAAATGAAAGTCTAATGATTAGATTTCCCGTTTTAAGAAATTCTGTTTCAGATTCTGATACCTAACGAAAGGTCTTTTAATATTTGAATTATTATTGTGTTTATTTTTTTATTAATACATTTTACTAATAACAGTAAGATCAATGTTGTTGTTATTATTAAAAAGTGTTAAAATTTATATTTTTGATTATGGCAACTGTGAAATCACACCCGTAGTCTTTCTGAAAAACGAATACAACCGTAAAGTAATACTGTAATATTCTTTTGCGGTCTTTTTATTTCCTTGTAGGAAGTAAAGAAGGCATTTCAATGGCGATAATTTTGGTATCATATTTGAACAGAAATATCCATTTCGACCGTTTCCGAGTCCATTTGGACAACTTCTTTGCACGACGCCTGTACGTACGGATAGAACTTCGAAAAAATAGTAAAGATGGATTGTAAAATGGATTCAAAGGGGATTTTTTTTTTGTGTGTGTGACTTCTATGCGTATTTCGCGTAATTCAAAATCGATTAACAGTAGAACTTTAAAGTTTTGTATACATAGCTACTGCAACATCCAATTTTGCACCTTCATTTTTTATTGCAATCAAGCGTATACATATACGAGTAATACCCTTTTACCCGACTTAAAAGTCCTTATCCAGCCTCCCCCCCTTTTTTTTGCGATCGTTGATTGTAGTCTTTTAAATGATAAAAATAATCATGTTTGGAAAATGTCAAATTAAAAAAAATTAATAAATAAATAAAATTTCCACAAATAATAAAATCTCACTTTTAATGCGGCCTCCCAGTTCCTATACTTCGGAAGCTTTTCACTCGTTATGAAAAAATAAAATTAAAAGAAGTTTGACTCTCGTACGATAAAAATTGACTGGGATATTTAATTTAAAATTTGCAGTTTCTGATGTCATTTTCAACTTGCCTTGAGAGATAGGTTAATTTAATTTAGAATAATTCGAGGAAATAATTTTTGCCTTGAGAGATCGGTTAATTAAGTTAGACTAATTCGAGGAAATAAGTTTAAATGAAGTACAGCAAAGCCGTACGAGGAAGACATTAGGTGTCCACATCAGTTCACCACATCGGTTTTTTTTTGTTTGTTTGTTTTGAGTGCGTATTATTGTTAAGAATTTTGTGTTTAGACAGGTAATTTTAGTAGAATTATAATTAAAATTGCTGCATTTCCTCGTGCAATGCAGGAAGAGATGAATTTTAAGAGAAAGCTTCGCCGGAAAAGTAAAAATACAATAGCACGGGCATTTAACATTTAATAAATGAGTATCTTTTGAATTTGCATTGAAATTGAATAAATGTAATTGACCGCTGTATTAGCTGTAACCGTGATTCCACCCTCTTATTGCTTTCCAGAAATCTCGAGAAGCAGAAATTGCTAGAAATTTCTCGCGACCGATTGAAAGCTAAAAAAAAAAAAAAAAAAAAAAAACCAGAGAAACAACATCTCAGCTGAGTTGCTGACTCAGTTGCTTAAATACTACTGTTTCGAGTTTGATTCTGCACGATATCTGAATTAGCTTTCTTTTCCTCTTTGCACTGCATTGTATTTTAACGTTATTAGTAGTCTAAAGTACAACTACTGTTTATATTGATTGATACTGTGAACACATCTCCGAAAATCTCTGAAGAAAATGCCAGCATTCTGTTATATATATTTTTTGATAAGATTAAATTTTATTAACCTTTTATCGGACTTGTGCATTCAATCTATTACGAAGCCGCACGCACACAACATTATTATTGAAAAGAGGTATTGTAATATAGGATGCGGCAGCGTTCATAATAGGATATTAAAAACACACCATAAGGCAGTAACTGTAATTTATTTATTACCTTTTTATGTCAATTAATAGTTAAAGGTATGCCATTTACTAATGTGTAAGTCATTGTCCATTGCGTGAATCCGTCCATTGCCCCCTATGCACAACACATTCATATAGGCGGCGTTGGAAGCTTGCCATAACTCGGCGTAACGTATTCCCTGGGACATTACCGACGGCAGTTCGGATGTGATCCTTCAACTCAGGAATGGTGGCACAGCGTGTTCGGAAAACTTCTTGCTTCAGGTGCCCCCAAAGTCGGCACATAAAAGATCAGGTGAGCGAGGCGGCTAGGAAATGTCACCAAAACGGGAAATTACTCTACCTGGAAATGTCTGTCGCAATGGTCCATCCATCTGGAACTTTCCCATAACGCCCCAAGTTGAAATGTTGCCGAAATAGACGCTGGGTAGCAATAACAGAGTAGTTGTTCTTGAAATAACTTTCAACAGCAAAGGCGCGATGCTGTGCATTCCAACGATCCATATCACTGTCACACTCGAAATGGCAGCTCATTAGTACACGAATGCGTCACGAGCTGGCGCGCATTCGTGCAGTACGTCATTGTGCTACGCAAGTCAAATTACGCTATGAACGCTGCCGCACCCTGTATTATTAAGTTTTGATGCAACCGGTGCTATAAATATATTTATTTAGCGCTTCATTGGTCTTTCGTCAGAAAGCTTTCATTATCAGAATAGGCCTACCCACCGACTATCAGAATATGCCAAATAACAAAGCAACTCAATAGGAGCGGTAAAAGAATTTGTTTGGAATTATAGAAACGCATTCATGTTAAAACACATATATAATACTAAGCACGAAAATGAAAATTTTGCTTTTGTTATTAAGTACGAAGAACATGATATTTAATAAATAAAGATAACACATAAAACGTTAAAGAACGCCTCTTTGGGCTTTATATAAAATCTGAAAGCTTTCGGATTCTTATTGTTGTTATTTTTTTTTCCTTTATTAAGAATGTTTTTTGGTCGAAAACTTTTGTTACAACCAAGTACATACCTAGCATTAAGAATAGCATATTATAAGCATTTACTATTAAAGATTTCACTTGGTATGCATCACTATTACTTTTTTTAAGTTAAAATTCCCTCGAAAATATTGCATTTAGAGAAGGTACAGTAATCTAAAGTTAAACTTTGTTATTAATAATGTCTCAAAACTTTGTTATTAATAGTTTCAAATTTGAAAGATCACAGATTTTAATCGGGCACTATCAGAAGAATTGAACTTTCGTATGTTATCTTAAGGCTGCTATTTGCCTGTTTCTCAATAAATGCTATCAGTTATCAAGCAGCAAACATAGTTTTACCCTTTGTGAAAGAGACAGGTGTTTGACTTTCGTGTTTTTTCTTCTGCGGCAAAATAATTCGACACGAAATGTTCCGTTTCGCGAATTCTCAATAAAATGCATTGTACAGAAAACAAATACAGAGGCTGTTCACACATTTTTTAGACGATGTATATTGTATTCACAAAACTAAATTACATAAAATTCTTGTGTTTGAAATGTTCTATTTGACATCCCTTATTCTAAACGATCTTTCGACACCGCAACTTCCAGGATAATAATGCCTTTTGAAGTGGCAAAAGAGGTATTTTATCCCATTCCTCCCGAACAGCTTTCCAGAGTCCTGTTAGGGTTTTGGGACAACGTTTGGATAATGCAGTTTTTAAAAGTCCGAAAGCACAAAAATCCATAGGTGACACATCGGGAGATTTAGTAGGGATATCAGTGAAGGGTATGGCCTTGATACCAGTTTTTTGTTCCATTTCTTTTAGGAAATTTACAGTGGGATTTGATGTGTGACTGCTAGCTTTGTACTGATGGAGTCTCACAAATTGATGGCACTGTGGGTAAAGCGATGGTATTTCATTCAAAACAATTGGCGATAATATATGTTTCTGATAGTGTTTGGAGTTAATCTTGACATTTTTTTGCACTCTCTTTATTTTTAACTTGCCATTATAAGAAAAACCAGCAACAATCATGAATCCCTTAGAAATACTTTCTTTCGATTCTTTGAACCATTTACTTGAATTTTTTTCTCCCCTTTTATGATAATAAATGGCTTTCTTTTTGTTACAGTCATTTAAATACACCCATTCTTCACCTATTGTGACAATTGTTTTCTATTTTTCTTTGGATAAGTGTTTCTCATTTAGAATTCTGCAGCGTCTCCTGCGTTGAGCGATATGCTTTGGAAAAAGACGATGCACATTGCGTTTTTTTTGCTTTCTTAAGATTAAAATCAACGTTTATCATTTTGTTTACAGTAGACACCGAACATATTAATGATTTTGCAACTGTCCTTTGACTAGGGGGATTTTCTTTTAACATTAAACAACGTACCTTTGCAATAGTCGAAGATGTCCGTTTTTTCCTTGGATGCTTGTTTGGAATTTTTGTCCCACTTGAGGCTCCAATTTGACGTTGTTTTCCTTTCTTGTTGATGATATTACCTATCGACGCTTTAGATATCACAAAACCATGACTCTCACATCGTTTTTTGGATAACGGAGTATGCATATTTCTCTTCGGAAAGAGCGTAAATGTAGCCTTCGAACCACTGCTTTGTTAAATTCGCCATTTTGAATAAAAATAAAACTTTCAAGCCACAGACGATAATTTTGAGTTTTAAAAACATAGTACAATTGTAATTATGTCTTTTGCAGCAAACGATTTTTTATTACCGCTTACCAAAATTGTCTAAAAAATGTGCGAACAGCCTCTGCAGTCTTACAGTCTTATGTCTAATTTCCTCCACGGACATTGGTTTCCATTCATTTTCTCGATTCGACTAAGCTACTATTAAACCATAAAATTCAGTTCAACAGCAACATCACAAAATAATTGAAAAAAGAGCATTTCTTTATAACTTTCGACACACAGTCTCGCGCACTGGAGTTAATTTCTTTTCTGTACAGTGTTGCCATTTCTCGCTTTGAAATCGTCGAGTTTGTTAACTGAAAATTCGTTAAAGTTTTAAAAAATGGGAAATAGATAATAAAACAAATTCCAAATTTGGGCTTCCAGATGCTCATATTCAAGTGGAAGACTACTTATTCATCAAAATTTGACGTCTCCAGGTACCGTTGTTTTTCAAAATGCGAGCAACATACATACATTTATGCAGATTCTTCATTATTTAATTTCTTTAAATATAATGCAGGGACTAATATTTGGTGGCAACTATTTGAAACGTCACAAAATGCCAAAACGAAATTAATAGCTCTTCTGGGCTAACGTACTTTGGGCCTAAAAAAAAAAAAAAAAAAAAAAAAAAAACATGCAAACAGTATTTTTAGTGCGGGTAGTAATCATCACCTAAATCAATGATTTTCTGCCAACGTTTTGGTAGTTTTTCAGAGCTTTCGATTTAGAAACTTAATGGCTGCGGGTCCAAAAACATATCAACCTCATTTCAGACGTGTTATGCAGAATGGAAGGACGTACCAGCAAGATATAGTTGTCTATATGATGGGTGTGGCAGAAGGTCTTATTCGGAGTCCGTACAGCTTCCAACCGATGAATGCAGACACATGTGGTCTTTGTGTTGGCTGGGCTGCCTCCTCTCTCAATTTTATACAAATTTTATTATGAGAAATTTTTATTTAGAACTGGACGAATGGAATTGAATTTGTATGAAAATTATTTAGTTACAAAGAATGTTTTTGAAAAATTTAATATTCTTTTCATACATCCTCCAATAGATTTGGTTTTGTTTTGCCATCAACAGTTGCCAATATATCAACAGTTGGATCCTCCAATAGATCCAACTGTTGATATATTTGATACTTATTCAGATGGTTCTGGGGTCGGAGGGAGCGTAGGAGCTGCCTTTGTTGTTTTCAACTATGGAGCTGAGGTGGATTATAGAATGTTTAAGTTAAACATATATAATTCAGTTTTCCAAGCAGAAAGTGAAGCGTTCAAACAAGCCTTATTATGGATCAAAAATACCTTGTTTATACCAACGTCTGTAAATATTTACACTGACTGCCTGTCACTTCTCCATGCGCTCTCCCGCCCAGGCAATTTCAATCCATTAACTGTCGAAATTAAGAGTCATTTAGAAACTTTGAGTTCAAATTTAAATATTAAGCTACATTGGGATAAAGCCCACATAGGCTTTATTGCTAATGAGAGGGCCGACAGCCTGGGCAAGCAGGCGGTCTCGAATGTCAGTGCAATGGATATTGAAGTAACAGGTTCGAAGACAATTGCTATGAGAAGAATGAAAGAATTTTACGTTAAATGGAAAATACAGTGGTTCTCTTCACCTAAAAACAAAGGATTCATGGAACTAATTAAAATCACGAATAAAATGAAATGTATAAACAATATTGATGTTAATCAGGTTTTAACCGGACATGGTAGGTTTCCGTCCTATTTCAACCGATTTAACCCGCAGGAAAATAAACTATGTAATAGTTGTCAGGTTGATGGTGATGCTAGGCATTTTGTGGTTGATTGTAGTTTAACAGCCCGTATTAGACAGATTTTTAACATTACTGATTTTAATGTAAGTGTCATTAATTTTAAAGTTTTTAAATCATATTCTATTGCTCTACTGAATTTTATCAACGAAAATAGGGCGCTTGTAGGAATCTTCTGTTAAAATTGAATTCTCTACTTATGTGGGTTTTAGATATATATGTTGGGAATTTGTGTTTATTGTTTGATTTTTATGTTTGTTTGTTGATCTGTAATTTTGTGTTAGATGTGCTTACTTATTTTTAATTTAGTATTTTTGTTTGTTGTTTGGGGGTGGCTGGGTTACTGGATGCCCTCGTTTGTGGAGATACGGGGCCCCTTGTTTTGAGCTATGGGGGCACTCGTGTCCAGGTGGGCTGAAGAGAGCCTCCAATTCTTACATGTGGTCTTGCATTATCTCGATGGAATATTGCTTTTTTCGCCGGTGTTCCTTTTAGCAGCATCAACAAGGACTAGCATCTCGCTGTACACGTTACTTCTCGAGGGTCTAACCTTCTTCCAGATACTCTTTGTGGCGCGGCAATCCCATCAGATATAAAGCATCATCTTTTTCTTAATCAAATTCCGCTTTGCGACGCTGCCGACGAGCTCATTGGCTCAGACCAACCCCCGTTTCAGCATGTGTTGTTGAAGTGAATCCACATTTCATTACAAGTGACGATCTGGTCCAGAATTTTGTCCTTACGTTGTTATTCGAGCAGATTAGTGCAGTCCCGAACACATCTGTCCTTGTCTCTCTGAGTCAGCACATGCGGCACCCAGCGATTAAACTTGGACGTAAAGTTTATGCGATGCACAGTTGACAGTTGAGAGCAGAATCTGAACACCCGTGCGGCTTACTTAGATCGGGTCTAGTCCAGGTTCCGCAAATATCCTGGGCAACACCTCATGGGCCCTATAAAGGCATACACTGATCCTGTATACATGCTTGCATAGTTCATAATATATGCTTACATAGTTACATAGTTCCTAATATATACTTACCTAGTTGCATAGTTCATGACAGACATAGTTCATAGTACATGCTTATATACAAGTAGCTCATAATACATAGATCTTTCATAATACGTGCTTACATAGTTCATACAGATTCATGCTTACATAGTTCATACTTGCTTACATAGTTCATAACATATTGAGCCTGTTACATAACACATACACAGTTCATAATAATTTTCATTGGCATACATGTTTCATAACACATACATGTTTCATAATATATACAGTGGGCCATAATACATACATGTTTCATAATAGTATATACAATTAAAAAAAAGAGAGAGAGAAGAGAGATTGACTGGGAACTGTTTCACACTGCACAAATCTGTTCCCAATTCCTCCAGTTTCTGCATTATCTTGCATATTTTTCTGCGAAATGCTGGCTGTTTGATCAGATAACGCTTATGAGAAACTGCCTATTCCGGAAGCTGCACATGCCACTGTGCGGTTAGAGGGCATTGGGTCAAGTAATGGTCTGGTTTACCAATGGCTCCACAGACACAACGTTCGGTATTTGCAATTCCTCGCCCATAGTAATAGGAGGGAAAAGGCCCGTGCCCCGTCACAAATCTCGTTATTTTCGGGGATGACTCAAGCCGATCGAGCGAAACTTTATGGTAATATTCATAGGTCCTCCTGCTTTGTTCGGTAGTGTCCCATTCCCATTGCCATTGGAGCTGAGTTGCTGTCCTTGTCACTTTTTTTAATGTGAGACCACGAGAGTTTGGTAATAACACTTTGAGCATCGATATTGTGAGCTCTGCTTTTTTTGCTAGCCTGTCGGCTTCCTCATTACCTTGGATGCCGGCATCCGCCTTTATCCAAGATATGAGGGTATTCGTTGTCGGCGAACGTTCCTTCAGCATCTCCTGAATCTCAGCTATGATAGAAGAAGGATGTCTGGGATTTCGTAAGGCATATATGACCGACAGGCTGTCTGTAAGAATATTAATAGTGGATCCTACTAGGGGACTTTTTAACTCGATAGCTTTGCGAATCGCACAGCGCGACTAACGGACATGGCACTAACGTATAACTCCAAGCTCTCGAGGGGTTGCATACTGATCTTTTTCCACATGTCCTCGCAGGCGGGCCACACCAACATCAGTAGGCCGGTCAGAGGGTTCTGCTTCTTGAATGTCATAGTCCTTGTTTTTGAACTTTCGGTACTATACCTTCGCAGTGTCATATGATACAACATTACTAATCTTTAAGTCAACACTACTAACCGATTAGTTAGTGATGAGCTGAAACCAAGGAATAATTATGTGCGTTAAAGAAATTGATGGTAAGCTTATATCTTTAGCCTTATTAAAAGGAAAAACAGATCTGAGAAAGTGTATTTTTTAATTACAGCCAGAAATAATTTGCTGTTAGAAAAAATAATCCAAATTTACATCATATTTATTAGACAACCCGCTCATTATATTCAAAGCATACATGGAAAGAATAAAACTCTTTTTTGTTACTGCCTACCTTATTAAACTACTCTACGTAATCTATCGTAGGTAAGATAAATTTCATACATATTAACATACTTTTAGCCCAAAGGGGCAATTTGCCCGTAAGAGCTATTAATTTCGTTTTACCATTTTGCGTTGGTTCACTATAAACGGCGTTTAATTTTTCAAATTGTTTCCACCAATTATTAAAGCCCTGTATTGTATTTAAAGTAACTAAATAATGAAGAATCTGCATGTATGTATGTATGTTTCTCGCACTGCGAAAAAACAACTTTACCTAGAGACATGAAATTTTGAATAACGTAGAATTATCCACTCAAATATGGACATCTGGAAACCCAAATTTGGAATTCTAGATTTGTTTTATTATCTATTTCATATTTTGTAAAATTTTAACAAATTTTTTATGATGAAACTCAACGATTTCAAAGCGAGCAGTGGCAACGCTGTTAAAAAAATTTGTCTTCAGCGAGCGAGAATATGTATCGGAAATTCTAAAGATATGCTCTCTTTAAATATTTTGTGATATTGCTGTTGAACTGAATTTTATGGTTCAAGTGTGAAGAACATGATACTTAATAAATAAAGGTTAAACACAAAACGTTAAAAAAAAAAAACCGCCCGTTTTTAGTGTAATATAACACCTGAAAGCTTTCAGATTTTTTTTAAACCAATAATCGTATTTTTTTATTTCTTTTAATGGTCTTCCCTTGCCTAAAATATATAGGTAATATATCTACCTGTTACTAAAGACTACTCTGTTTCGTTTGTCATCGCTGGGAACATTATTTTCAGGGCTTACATGGTTAAAAGCAATCATTTTATCTAGGAAGTGATTGCAAGTTAAATGCTGAACCAATAGCTATAGGGAAGCCGCCCGGACGGTATGGTGGTTAGGGAAACCTGACTTGCCGAAAGGCCTGAGTTGAAATCCCGGAGAAGGCATGGATGCAAAATTGTCTGTCCCTTCATAGAAGGTAACGGTGGCCACCTATTAGGTGCCTCCATAACAAAATGGCCACCAATTATGGCCTTAGGAGTGACCAATGCCCGCAATTGGGGAAAGTCAATACCCGTTAGTCAAGTGCCCGCGATTGGGGAAATGAAATAGCTATACGGAATCCCTTTACTTTGTAGGAAACGAACCATTGTTTCCTGTGTTCAAGAAATGAATCAGTTTTTGCTTCGTTTCCTCCCGCACATACAGATTTGACGAGTTATCCTTTTTTCGGGGATTATTACATATTTTACTCCTTCTTCAGTTGCACCTATCACAAGCCAAGGCCGTTTCAACAAGCTTCCTCCAAAGGATCCAATTAATCGCTACGGCGTGCCATCCATTGAATTTTAGAGCCTTAAGATCTCCCTCCACACAGTCTATCCATCTTGTGCGAGGTCTTCCTCTTTTCTTGGTACTCTCCATACCTGCAAAGATCAGCTATTTAACAGGGTTCAGGCTGTGACACCTAAAAATATGTCCAAACCACCTGATGCAATAAGATTTGATGACTCGGACAATATTAGGTTGTTTGTATCTTCTGTATATTTCACGAATAAGAAAATTCTCCATCTAATATTTTCTCTGATTGCGCCATATATTTTTCATAGTATTTTTCTTTCAAAGATCAAGTTTTTCGTCTGCTTTTGTTAATAGCCAGCATTCACTACCATACAATATCCGCAAATGATCACTACCATACAATGCCCGGTCTAGTTTTATGAAGATTTATTTTTATCTTGAAGTTTAATAATTTAGACACTTAAAAATTCTTTAAGACCATGACAACATCTATTAGCTCTTTGGTCAGTTTTAAGTTTAATATTATTATCATTAGGGTTGATAGTACCGAGATACTATGTGAAGATTGTGTTAATTTTATTAACAGTTAAATTTTGAGTTAAACTTCCTTTCCTATCGCTTCTTAATTTCAACTTACCACTTCCGGCCAGAACGTAGTTTTAGAATCACGTCTGAATGTAAATTAAGGAAGAGCGGTATTTAACCGCGAAGTTCTGCTGTCTTAGTCAGAGAGAACCAGATATTCTGGTTAGCACGCGTCCGCCTTTTTAGGCTACTCTCTCTTCAGCTATTATGACGCTCGGCCGCGCTTTACGCCCTTGATAGCTTCGCAGTCAATTAGCGTTAAGGGGCCAATTCCGTTATACGTTTGTTAGCTTCGGCTATATCTTTATAGTTGAGATTAGTTTAGTTTAGTTCTTAGTTTCCTAAATTCAAGCCCGAGTGTCGGCTTTATTGTAAAACCCCAAAGACGGAGTTCTGTTTAACTGGAATAATAAAGGGTTATTTCACCCTTCTTACTTGTGTTTTCCTGTACAAGAACTCAAGCGATTATTCGCTTACTAGTTCTTAAGATTTTTCACATTCAACTGTAACTTAGAATTACACAGTTGGGAATCCTACAAAGTAAACTGAGAAACGCCCTCGTAAGTATAAGACTTTATTTGCAAAGGGAGGGGATTATGTACTCGACTAGTTACTGCCATAAATTTACTACTAAATTACTAAATGAGTTTTACACTCATTAATGATAAATCCAATGCCTGTGGCTGCAGACTTTAAAGAAATAAAAGTCTCCACAACCACCTGTTCAAGACTGCCAATAATGTCGATATCATCAAAGCACGCTAGTAACTATATAGATCTCTGAAATGTGGTGCGTCTAGTTATGATTCTGGCGTCTACAATAGCCTTTCCAAGGGCGTTATTAAAAAACATGAATGCGAGGGCATCACCCTGTCTCAACCCCCTTTCAGTGCAGGATGCCTCTGATAGATCAGGCATGACTTATCTCTGCAATGTACTCTCTTTAAAGTCATTCTAGATAGATCCATCGATTTTCTAGGGAATCCAAATTCCAGCATCGAACAAACAATTTATAAAAGGATGAAAAGTAACATTTCCTTTACATTGAAACTAAGTTTAAGGAAATTTAATATTTCAAAGAAATGCTTGAATTCTCATGAATAACACGTGGGGTACCAACCTGAATATAACAGCTAAGTGTGTAGAAACCTTGTGAACTGGTTAGCGAATAATCGCTTTAGCTCAGAAACAGAAACGTAAACTCAAGAAGAGTTAATTACCCTTTATTTCTCAAAAAAAGAATTTCACCGTCGGCTCTTTTCTTAGAGCTTACAGAAAGTTTCGCTTGGGCTTGAACTCAAGAGTACTGGGAAATAAAACTTAACTAATGCTTAGCTAAAAAGATATAGCCGAAACTATTAAAAGTCTAAGGAGTTAGTCCCTAAATGTTAACTAACTTGCGAAGATATCAAGGGCCTAAAATACGGCCGAGCTTAGCAAAAGCTTAGAGAGAATGTAGCCAAATGGCAAGCGTGCGCTATTCAGAATCTCTGACTCTCTAACAAAGTCAGTGGAACTTCAACTTAAATACCGCTCTTCCTCATTTGCATTAACCGCGATTTTAAAAACGCATTCTGGCAAGAAACTGTAAACTGAAATTAGGAGAGATAGTAAAGTAGCTTTAACTAAAGATAATTGTTAAAAACTTAGGCTAAACCTTACAAACAAAGCAGAATACCGACAAAAATGCGATATCAGGCTTCTGGGGGGGACTGTAATTTATGTATATTAGAGTTTCAGTAATGAGGTTTGAAGCTAGTCATTTACTTTTACGCAAATTCACGGAATTCGGTTAGACGCAAATGAGAAATAAAACACCTGCTGCCACCACTTATAAATAAATAATAAAATATAACTTATAATAAAATACAGAAAAGCGCTGTTATCTACGTTAAAAGATGACAACGTCAAACAACGCTGATGTGACGGTTCTGCAGCGTGTGATAACAGAAAGAAAATTATTGTTTTATTATTTTGATCTATTTTAATCGTATTGCTATCAAACTGTACTTTCTCGTTTAGAAAGCATCTCTACACCTTGCATACAAAAATGGGACAATTCTATATCTCCCGTTCTACTAGACCGATTGTCGAAATTTACCTTGCGTTTTCCATGCCTCGAAAGCGCGACTTAGGATATATATTAGATTTATATATAGCATTGCTCTAACATAAGTATTTTGACACAAAATCACATTTTTTCTGAAATGACATACCATGTTTTTTCCATATTTCGATTCTACGACTGAAATCATGACAAAATGCCACGTTTTATAAAAATCACAAGAGTAGTTTTTAAAAAATTAGCTTTCAAAATTTCAGCTACTCCATATTGATTGAATTTGGTATACATTTATTAATCTCTCTTTTTTTAATTAAACTTATTTGACTCTTCCTGTTACATTTCGAAATTTAGGTTCATTCCAAATAAAAATCGACCCTTTTTTAAAGGTTTATTTTTTAAATTTATAATTTAAAATAATTTTCATAAATTTTCGTCATTTGAAACCTTTTTTAATTGGAAGTGTATAACTACGATCAACGATTGTGAAACTAAAGGTCCATTAAGGACCTTTAAGATGTATAAAAGGTGGGTGTATATATATATATATATATATATATATATATATATATATATAAATTTAACAAATATTATCTATTATATAAAGCTAATTTAAATTTTAAACTATGATAATTCAATTGTTTACAAATAAATGATTAATTATTGCTGCGAATTAATTTGCAATATCATTTAAATTCAGAAAGCATTCGTAAATTAAATGCAAGTATCTAAAAACATGACAAAATATTCAATAATCCAAAAATTAATCAAAAAAATTTAAGACTAAATTAATTGCATAAAGTGAATAATTGCTGAGCAGGCAGGAGGCAGATCTTTTCAAGGGGAAGTTGCATCCAAAACTAACTCTCCAGTTATTTAATTCGTGATTCGACATCCATATAGGCATGGGTAAATTATTCAAAATCAAAAGTAATACCAAAAGTAGTGAACTGCTTAAATAAGAAATTTAACTATAAAAAAAAATTGAGAAATTTAGTAAGCAAATCGACTAGGAAACAAATTTTTTAATTAAAGTATATTACTAATGTAATTAAGAGTATAAATCCAAAGTGATTTAGAAACCCTTTGCCTATTCTGCCTAATTCGACCATTTGCCTAATTCTTTAAATTTTTAACTTTACTATTAGTTTCTTATGAAACAATATATATGCGATAAAAACAAAGTCAGAAGTAACTGAAGAGCAAGAATTCCGATAGCGTAGAAGTGCTGATCCATAATGATTAGATAATTAGAGGCGAAGGCAGATTAAATCTTCAGTTTTATTTTCAGCAACATGTTACGGCTACCACAAGTCAGTACATTAAATGTGCCTGTTCCAAAAGGCTTACATTTTTGTAGCAAGAAAGCAGCAGCAGACAGGCAACAGTCTAGCTAGGCCAAAGCGTGGAAAGCAAGTGCGTAATGTTCAGGATGAAATCTCAAGTCAGACTGAGTTAGTTTTAGTTTTCAAAGTATTTTGATTGGACAGTTAATATCGCTGTAAAAGTACTATTGGCTGGTTTAGTTTTAGTTCCATTTACATCACCATAATTACGTAAGAATCATATGACATAGAATAGTCACGAAATGACGCAGTGCAGAGAGGGGGTCACCACTTTTAGAACCGAGAAGGGAAATCTACGTTGCCAATTTAATCTTTAACATATTATTTTTTTATATATATTTATATAAGTTTGAAAAGGTTTCCTAGCATTGGAAATATGTAGTTTGAAGAAAATCAGATCCGTAGAAGAGAGACCAAAGTTCATTTTAAGATTTGACACAAATAGGAAAACAAACGAACGTAGAAATTATGTTAAAAGAACTGTGTAAAAACACAACTATAACGGTAATTCTCATGCTTTAAGAAGCATCTTTTAATACAAAAAAATTTATCAATGGCAAATTGACGGGGCGGGGGAGTAATGAGAGGTTTCTGGATTCTATCGGCCGGAGGGTACAAAACATTTCTTGTCTCTTTCTGTTGTTCACCGTTTCTACGCATATCGATCATGTATATTGATATGTAGAATATCGATTACAGTTTTTTCAATGATCTTTACTTGCAAAACATGGACATTAGAAATTAGTTTTGAAAGCCCAGTCAGCCTCTTTTTGCAGAACTTAGAAAAGAAGGATATGCTATGCATTTAAAGATAAGACTTCATACATCTTTTATGTGAAGTGTGATACACCCATCTCTTTCATATGTAAGCTTAAAGTATTTTCCATTAAGCTTCTGATTGTAGGAATTTTGTGTGAGGTTGCTTGAGTTCTTGCATGAGGGAATATATCAGAGATGCGGAACTCTCGATAGGACATAAGCAATTTATACAGCTTGTAGAGTCATTAGGATTATTCGGAAGCCAGAGAGATGAAAAATTAACAACCGCCTTCGCCAGGAATTAAACCACGGACCTCTGGAATACCGGCCCAGCGTGCAGAACCACTACACCACGAAAGACGATAGGAAAGTGGGAGAAATACCTTATATACTCCCCTTTTTAAAGGGCGACTGACATAGTCGCCATATCCTGGGTGCGGAGAATCATCATCCAAAACGCTTTTAGTTCGGGCCCAGTTGTAGAGTCATTAGGATTTTTTGGAAGCCAGAGACATGAAAAATTAACAACCGCCTTTGCCGGGAATCAAACCACGGACCTCTGGAATACTGGCCCAGCGTCCACTGCACCACGAAAGACGGTAGGAAAGTGGGAGAAATACCTTATATACTCCCCTTTCTAAAGGGCGACTGACCTAGTCGCCAAATCCTGGGTGCGGAAAATCATCATCCAAAACGCTTTTAGTTCGGGCTCCATTTGTAGAGTCATTAGGATTTTTTGGAAGCCAGAGAGATGAAAAATTAACAACCGCCTTCGCCGGGAATCGAACCACGGACCTCTGGAATACCGGCCCAGCGTGCAGAACCACTACACCACGAAGGACGGTAAGAAAGTGGGAGAAATACCTTATAAGCTAGTAGCCTAAAGTTTTGGCCCAAATTTCGGCTTTGTTTACAAACTACAAACCGTTCATAATCATTTAAACGAATGCAAATCAAATCAAATGATCCTTTACCAGGTATATAACACTAGAGAGGTCTTTTATTAATTACAATTATTACAATAATGTAGTATTTTAATCTATTGGAATTTATATCGGTTAGATATAAATATAAAAAAAATTTTTAAATTATTACAAAATCTGATGTGTACAGCACATGACTTCCTTGCACGAAATATTAAATTGTACGCATTTTTTCTTGCATTTCATTTAAACTTATTGGATTGAATTAAATCTACTCCGTCGATAGCGCATAAACCACAACAGCATAAATGTACTCTTTAAAATTCACTCTATTTGTTTACCATAGCGACACTCTGGCGCTAGGTTCACTTAACAGCGTCACATTTCGTCCATATCATAGCTCAGAATGCGTATAAATTTATACCCTTTGAAGAATTATATAATCGCTGCCACATGTTCTATTCAATTACTATAATAAATCTAAAACGATGTGTAAAAGAAATTAAGCAAACAAAACAAAAAAGAAACAGTTTTTCATAGACGATTCAGTATTTCTCATCCAATTAATTCAGTT
Organism: Stegodyphus dumicola; assembly: GCF_044657685.1. Lineage (NCBI taxonomy): Eukaryota > Metazoa > Arthropoda > Arachnida > Araneae > Eresidae > Stegodyphus > Stegodyphus dumicola. The sequence goes on along the minus strand of NC_140773.1, from coordinate 219,215,862 downwards.
CTCACTTCCCGACTAGGCAAAAATACATAAAAACTCAAAATATCTATATTAAAAATTACGAAGTATATCTGAAACACTTATTTCCTCGAATAAATTCCAGAAAGGATTAAGCATGATTTAATTCGCAATAATAAAAGAAGGCGTTATCTTTGTTGTTGCGAAGCTTAGTTTCTCTAGATTGGCAACAAATCTGCTATTTTGCCAAGTTTAAAATGTAAACAAATATGTGCGCCATTGCAAAATTCATTAGGCTTAGCTGTAATTAAACAACTTTTAAATTGCTGATAACTCCACAAATATTGCATGCAGATTTACTAAAGGCATAAAAACCTTAACCTGAAGATAAGAACAACATAATTCAATCATTTTCGAAGCAAAAAATGCACAATTTACAAACGTATAAGATTAAAGAAACTGAGCTAACTGAGTCGGGTAACAGAAGGGATATGTAACATTAAAAGCACAAGGAAATGACGGAACAGAGTAGATGCGTGCTTAGATCCATATTGAAGAAGAATTTTGATTGCGTAGTATTTAAAGAACTTGGCAGTCGAGGCAGTTTGAATTCCATTTTTATTTCCATTTATTTATTATTGATATTTGTGGCCACAATCACTTGACACTCTAGTCGTGCCTTTCCACAGAGGATTTACATTTTTGATATTGCTGAGATAGAAAGCAAGCCAGCGAAATTACATCTTAGCAGAGTAGAGGGCAAAAGCTGAAGTGCGTAGTTATGAAAGATGGAAGCACGCGAAGAGAAAAGTTTTGGTTTGCAATTCGGTGATTGGTCGTCAAGAGGCATCTGGTATTAACGGTTACGTAAGATCGCATGATTAATTTGAATGACGCAATGCAGGTAAGTTATTACGATTTTAGAATAGAAAGGAAGAATTAATGTTTATAGTTATAATTCTGATTCATATAATTTTATCTTACATATTTCCCCCCTTCAAAAAGAAAAAAGCGTAGCGACAGAGAAGCCTTTTTAAAGAGAAAGAGTTAAAGCACTAGCAAATGTAAAAAAAAAAAAAAAAAAAAAAAAAAAAAATCATAAAATTTTTGTCTTGTAAAGTATAATTTATAAATATCAAATTTTATAAAGTAATTTTTTTTTAATTTTTAGAGTCCTATTGAATTTTTCAGCATTTCAGTCCAAAAGTCTTTTTGTTTGAGAATTCACATAATCATAATTCTTCAGGAAAGGTTCTTGTTATTACAGAATATCACAAAAATTTTTACATAATCATTACTTATAATTAAATGTAATGCACATAAATATTTATGATACTAATATCCATATTGAAAAATTATATTTTAATAGGAGTAACAGTTTCAGAAATTATGGTTTTCACCGTTACCATCTTTCATTTACAATTCCTGATTTTACGAAACTGGAAGCCTCGCAATACTTCTAAACAAACATATCCATCAATAGGGCTGTCCTCGTGAGCTAACCAGCGTGTTCTCTGCACTGGTGGCCCAGGGTGCCTAGGCAGTTACTTGAAAAGGCCTCCGTTCCTTGCATTAAGGTAACTGGCCTTTGAGAACTGCACTAATACATTCCATAATAAAAAACATATAATAATAATAATATAAAATATTTACATGCATTCATAAAATGAGAGCCTCCAACATTATCTTGCATGAAGAGAACTGTAATGTTTTCAGTTATTCCAACACATCGTGGGCGAATGGTGAGGCTATTCCCATTACACGTTCTGGCAGATGGTTGACGAAGCTGGGATGATTGAATCACGGAGAAAAATGACGACTCAGGACTTTTCACTTTTAACAGCAAGCATATCTTTATTTTAATTTATAGCAGATGACTTTTTCCAGATGAAGTTAATCAAATACCTTATTCAGTAATTGAACTATTAGATACGACTGACTTTAAACTTTAATACATCACAACGTTCTAACAAAGAAAGAGGAGCATAGCGGAAGTGTTAGCAGGACGAAGGCGAGAAGGCATCTGTCTAGGAGAACTTATGACTCAGCATTTATATGAATGGTTATGTAACAGAGTAGCTTCTAGAAAAATGTAGAAAACTTATGACGCAGCATTTATATGAGGAGGTTATGTAATAGGCGTGAATGTTCTAGCAGGTACTGGGTTAAGGGACGATCCTGAATTGCAGAAAATTAATTAAAGGTTGCTGGTTCGCAAAGAGCAAAGCCATCGTATTTTTTTTTTTATTTTACATCTTCCCCCCCCCCCCGTCAAAAAGAGAGGCCGGGGTGAGAAAAGCATTAGTACAGGAGTGAAGCAAAAGTATGAGAAAAGACATGAAAACATCCAGAACATAGCGTACAAGCTTTAACTATGGCCTATCATAGTTCATGACTTTCTCATATAAAATTTTGACTTTATAGCATATGAAATTTTGAACATTGAAACTATGAGTTATAAATAAATATACAATATATGACTAATTTTAAAACTATAATATAATAAATATGGAATACTGATAAATAAATAAGTTATAATTACAAAAGTCCTCAATTTTGTTAAAAATGTCCTTTTTTTTTTTTTTTTTTTTTTGAAAGTCCTTTTCATAAAAAGAGTGCGAATAGAATGAAAATATCTGGTAAAATCTCTAAATGCCAGATAGTCCACAAATATGATGCATGTTGATAGTTCACAAATATGATGCATTTTTTCCTCTCATCGTAGGCAGTTAAAAATTGACATATTTTACACACACATATATATATATATATATTCATATATTTATATACTTTTGGTGAGGCCGATTAAACCAAAATAGGAGGTGCACATCTACATGTTATAGCAGTCCTACATACAAAATTGCAACGTTTTGAGACTACTTGTTTTTGAGTTATGCGAGATACGTTCGTACATACGTATGTACGTACATGCACGAAAAATTCTCTTCAGAATTCATTTTAAATCAGTTATATAATTTTTTTGGGGAAAAAGAGTCCTTTATTATGTCCTTACTTGCGGATGTCACGCACAAACATCATTAAAATTGCATTGGATAGCGGTCAAAACCGATATTTTCGTTGAAATATGATACCCGAAATTTAAGGAAGTAAAAAGGAGTTAGCTACTTTTCTACCGCTCAGTTTATTAAAACAATTATTAATTGATTTAATTCGAAAAGTAAATTAAAATTTGTGTGTTTTGTGGAATGGCACTTACCTGAGAAGTGGTCGTCAGAGTTAGTTAGCATCTTAGTGTTTAATATCTAGTATAAATCAATTATTAACAGTTTAATTAATTAAAACAGTTATTAGCAGTTTATTAATACTAGAAGTAGGGAGGTCATTCTGAAACTTTTGAAATACTCTCAGACGATAAGCAGAGTGGCAGAAAAATTAACGATTAGATTTGAAAACGTGTAGTCTATCAGACGGTTTGTTGTAAGCCATCTGCAAGTAATTTAATGTAGAATAAATTTTAGGCTGAAGGAAAAGTGGAGTTGGCACGAGAACATTATTGCACTATGATTTTCTATGAATTTAAAGTAGGATTAAATCAAAAACGATGCGTTCAACGCCTACAATTAGCATTTGGAAATGAAGATCCATCTCGTGCTGCTGTATTCAGATGGTTTATAAAATTTCACAGAGGTTGCAACTCTATTCAGGGTAAATAACACAGAGGAATGCCTTTCTTACCAGTTGTGCGGATAATGTGTCTTACATAATCACTGCACCTACCAAATGATACAGAAGAAACTTACAATGGATCCACCGTCATATATAAAATTGTTTATGAAGAATTGCAAGTGAAAACAGTAGTTCGCCGTTGGGTTCCCCATAATTTTACTGAGCACCAAAAAGAGGAGCGTGACAGAATCGGTAAAGAAACCCTTAAAGCCCATTTTTTCTTGAAATGGGCACAAGGCATTTTTAGGCTTTGGCCACTACTAAGGCTTGAAGCAGTGGCCATTTTATTATGGAGGCATCTAATAGGCGGCCGCCATTACCTTCTATGTGAAGAGACAGACAATTTATAGCCATGCCTTTCCTGAAATTCGAACGCGGGCATGCAGAGTCACTAACCACTTACCCGTCTGGGCGGCAGTTAGGGAACGTTTATGGTATTTCTTTGAGTAATAAAATTAAAAGCAAACTATTTGGTAGCAAGCGACAGTACAATTCAAAATAGCTAAAATTGGCACCAATCTATATCTCAAATATCTCATCAATTTCTTTCATTGTTACTTATGTTGAAAAATAAGATTTTATGACTTCCGAAAATGATAGAAATTACTGAACATTATACATGAATCTTAAAAAATTATGAAAGTAATATTTTGTACAAAATATTTTATTGCTGTACATTTATTACAGTTTTTGTTTATGCGATAAATATACAATAGGCATGAAATGAATGAATTTAGTGAATAATTTTATACATACAAATCGTTCTTTATAATGTAAAGACGAATTCTTTATATACAACCCTGACTTTGTTTTATGAGTTATATTAAATGTATGTTTTTCCAAGTTTGTATTAAAATTTAGTTACACGTTTGCGTATGTTGTTATTCCTAGTATAATTTATTAAATTTTTGTCAATAGTGAGATCACGATTCAGAAATTTTTAAATTTTCCCAATATTTATTTTAACTTCCAATATTCCCAATATTTTAAAATTTTTCCTTGGAGCTCTTTAGGAGAGTAAGGAAAATTTTTAAAATAATGGATGTCGTCATATGAAATTTCATGAGAAAGTTATAACTAGAAAGTTTCTCATGAAGATGTAAAATGCGAACATGAGTAATTTTGAGGTTTATAGTATGAATAAAATATTAAATACAGAATTTGTGCTTATAGCAAAATGTCTCTAATTTGTCAGGAACTATACACTTTCACTTATGTATCCCACGAGAGGATATAACACGCTGAAATGGCATTGCTGCTATTCAGATCCAGCATCCATACCCGATGATTGTGTCTTTTAGATAATTGAAAAGATCGGAATGGTGACATTGTTGAGTTGTTGCCGAATGACGTGAGTCACTTGGGCTTCAGCTACGGGTATGACAGCCTTAGGATCCTCGTTGATTTGATACGTTAGAAGCATAGCTAAGGCGGATGTGAGGTTACCAAGACCTCGTAGTCGAACAGTCACGTGACCGAGTTTCCAGATCTTGAGCCTGGAAAAGAAAATTGTTAACTAAACACTTTTACATTATTATGAACAAAACAGCTACACTACTAACAAAGTTTCACTCATAGAGAAAAATATGCGTGATCCATAAAATCTGAAAATAAAGTTATTTGAAATACAGGGTTTGTCCGGAAAGTAGTAGGACTGAATTTTAAAAAAATATTCCCAAGTTTGACACATCGACTTAATAGTTTTCAAAATATATCCCTTGCGCATCAACACAGCGCTTCCAGCGACTCTGCCACGAATGCTTAGAAACTCCCTGGAAACGCATAAATTGCAATGCTTTTCCGCTCCCTCGTTACAGCCTCTTGAATGGCTTAGACCGAGCTGTGATGCCGTCCTTTCAATGACCCTTTTCAGTCGAGGTAAGAAATTCTGAAGGAGCGACATGTGGGCTATGGGGTGGCTGGGGAAGCTGTGTGATGTCATATTTGGTCAGGAAGTCCATGGCAGCAGAGGCAGTGTGGCTCAGCGCATTGTCGTGATGGAGCCTCCATGAACCAGAGATTGCCGGACGGACCCGGGCGACTCGTTTTCTGAGTCTGAGGCGGTCAGAGTTCAAAGAATTTCGCCCTTTCGTTATCGTCCAGTTTTCGCCGTTGCAGGACATCCTGACTTGCTCATCTTCAACTTGCTATCTTCCCTCCCGAAAACCTTTGTGCCATCCGAACACATATGATCGGCCCATGACATCACTCCCATAAGCGATCTTGATCCTGTCTGTTTGCTTGCAGTTTTACTAAGTTTGACCCAAAACTGGATACAGCGTTGCGCTTCACCGCGTAACGCTGCTCTAATTAACGATTCATTTTGGAGATGAGAAGGCACTTTGAAAGGGGTTCACCTTAAACTCGATCTACGCTCAAGTGTAGGCTTCTTAGACTACTGGCGACTGGTGCGCTTTTAGCTAAGATCTCCCACACCCCAACCAGTGCAGTAATATCCCCTCCTTCGCCGCGTTTTGGCGGGAAAAATCAATCCTACTTCTTCCCAGACAAACCCTGTAGTACGAATGCTTAGAGGTGGAGCGCGAGATGAAAACTGAGTACGTCCATGTGATAGTCATGTAAAGCAATATTGATATGATAATTTACTAAAATATGTGCAGAAGTTTCAGGAATCAAGTGAGATTTTGAGAATTTGATACTCTCACCTGTCTAATCTTTGCCGAGTCTCTCCAGAAGGTGTTGTGAATTGAGTAAGTTGTACGAGGACAATTACTTCTCTGATGCGGATGTCACCATCTCCGTTGAACAACAGTAGCCTGTAATCTTGTAGAACTCTGTACTTCACATTAACTCGCAGGTTCTCCAGTCGGACTACTAGACCCAAAGTGGTGCTGCAACAAAATGTTTATTTATTCAAGTAGCATAATATCTCGCAAACAGATTTCCTATGATTTAAAGCTATTCATAAGTTATTAGAGATATTCATGATGAAGTTTAATTCAATCATTCACGAATAATTGTAATCAGAACTTGTATTGGAACTGCGGACAACAGCTCATTTTAAGGCGCGCTCTGAGTTACACAGATTAAATGGAACGGGTTGCCCCTATTACCACACCACCCTAGTCAATCTTTGCAATTTATACACTTGAATATACTGAGTATTTCAGAAAATTGGTTACAAACTTTCAGGAGAGATAGAGTACACCTACACGATGGAAAATAACATAGCAATGCATCGTCGAAAAGGCTTTCCTGGCGCGGTAGTGACAACACAAAACACAAGATAGGAAGAACATGGACAGGAGAAGAAAACATGTTTATTATGCCTAATGCAGCAGAAATCAAGAAACAGAACAAAAATAGACAACGATCGTCATCAAAGAAGGTGTTCGAAATTACGACCCCGGACCCTGATGCAAGCCTCAATCTCCGGCACATGGAAGATCTGTGTACCGAACTTCTTCAGCAGCTGCCAAGTTCCTCAGGATTTCTAACGGGGGTTTCGTACACCAGTGTCTTGGCGTACACCCAGAGGAAGTGGTCAATGCAAGTGAGGTCTGACAATCTTGCACCAGACCACCCTTGCCGATACAGGACTCACATCTCCGGCACATGAAAGATCTGATGTTCTGAAAATATCGGGCATGTCCCAAACTTCCCCAGCAGCTGCCACGATGCATGCAACAAGTGCCTCAGCATTTCTAACGGAGGTTTCGTACACCAGTGTCTTGACGTACCTCCAGAGGAAGCAGTCAAATGCAAGTGGATGTGGCACGCCAATGCACCCGACCAACCCTGCCGATCTCATATTGAGGAACCTTTCAAACGTAATTTCGAACACCTTCTTAGATGATGAATAACCTTTTTTGTTCTTACTTCTTGGTTTCCGCTGCACTAAGCGTAATAAACATACATCCTCACCTTGTTCATATCCTTCCTTTCTATAGTTTTATGTCAACATTACCGCTCCAGAAACACGTTTCCGACTGTGCATTGCTATGTGTTTTTCCATCATCTAGTGTATCCTACCCCTACTGCAACTTTGTAACCGATCTGCTGAAACACTTGCATAAGTGGACGCGTAGGAAACGCATAAAATAAATTTTTGTATAAATTGTGAATAATACATGCATATATTATTTACAATTTAATAATAATAATAAAATTAAATAATTTTTAAATTCATAATTTTTAATGTGAATTCCTATGATATGGTACTTACGGATTAGAAAAAATTCAGAATTATCTTTTTAATTAAAATGCTTACATTGAAAAAGAGAACATGTACCTTAGTTTTCAGCACAAATTACTCTCTTTCTGTCCTGTCGTTTAGTTCCTTTTTTCAGCTGATAATCAAGCATTTTTTTGTCAGCTGAAACAGCCTCGCTCTATTTTTCTTAACACCATTACACTTATTTTTCTCCCTTTATTTTTTTCATAGTAATTAATTATATATTTATTTCTTTTAATCGCCTTTTAACAGCCCTCTCAACATTTTATTTGACTATTGACTTTATTTGACCCTACTAACTTTTTATTTGACTGAATATCTTGTCTATTCTTCGCCACAGTAAGAATGATTTCTAGATTCATCTTAACTTTTAAAATACCTTTTATTCTAAAAAAAATCCTTCACTTTTTCTACTTTTTTTATTTTTTAAAATTCCTGTAATTACGAGATATAACCTAATTTTTACCCTTTTAGGATGAGATAGACAGTCTCTTTCAGTAATTTATCACCAAAATTATTCTACAGCCGATGTTTTGTTTCATAATATTTCAATATTAGTACCAAATTTGATCCAAAAATCATTTGCGGGATTATCAGATAATTAATGTTGATCGCATAAATAAAAATATCCGAATACTGCTCTCATGTCCATATCATCTGTATTTATATCATTTCGACGTCATTATTAATTTGTAGCTATTCTTTGAATAAAACTGTTGATACAGCTCATACATTGTTAGTACTCGTACTTAATTGTTGGTACTTTTACATTTAGAGTAACATATTTTTTAGCTTTGGCAAAAGACCTGTAATGGTAAAAAATAATGGTACCGTGCGAAAATCAAATGAGATTATTACATTAAAATGACAACATATTTATGCAGTAATAGTAATTTTGCATAAAGATATGAAAATACTAAACCGGATAACTGAGGATCAGAGTAAACTCAGATTATGACCAACTCACTACCTAGAAATAAAATTTTAATTCGGAATTAAACTTCCTGAAAAATATAATCTTTACAGTTTGTAAATTAATTCAGATAGAAAAGATGCAGATAAAATCTAATTCCACAAACTGACATATCTTTGGCGTTTTGAGAGACAATTATTCTATGAAACTGAATCATTCGATTTCCAGGCGAGTGTCCATAACTCTTAGTATTTGAAATTAAATCCTTACATAAAAGAATTTCATCAACTGTTAACAATTATTCTGTGACGTTTATCTATTTGTTTTTAACTAATAGTTCACTTTAAGTTCAAAGACTTTCCTATTACTCTCTTTTCCCCATGCTTTTCATGCCAGAATGTAAAAGAAATAGCGAGAGTTTATTAAAATTAAGGTAGAATGAAGTGCTATTTAAGCAAGGAGTTTCGTAAGTTATTTTCAGAGCGTGTTTGCCTATTCCAAGCCACGTTGTGCTGTGATTATTAGCAACTTGCGTTAGCGGCGTTAAGTGTTCTAGTCATTAGGCTTATCTTCTGATTTCTGTTTTGTTTCACAAGGCTCGGAGATAATTCTTCCAGAGATCAGTTTAAAAGATTATGTTCCCAAAGGGGCATTACAATTCTTATTACTAACTATTGTAGAATTGAAACATTAATGTCAAAGTTAAGCATCTTATATTAATCTTTCAACGGTAACCATCTTATCTAATTATTTTACCTTTGCAAATAGTTGGATGATTTCTATACCTGGTATTGGTGCATTTGACATAAGCATTCTTCCGCCTGGACAAGTTAGATGCACCTCTTACACCACCGTTGTACAGGAACACAGTCAGCATATCGTCGATCTTCACTGTCGTGTTGGGAAAGGGAATAGGTTCCTAGAAAAGCACAAAATACGTACAGATTAAATTCTTTATTAATTTTTGAAAGTAGGTGACTACAAAAGTACTTCAGAATTCTTCTTTTGAAATATTGCGAAGACATTGATGAATGCAATAAAATACTGTGCGGCTTTATAATAAAAAGACTGAGTGTCTTGTCCATCTAAAAGTATGAATCATTGAAGTTGTTCAACATATTCTTCCTAGAATATGGATGGATGGACGGAAGAGGAATTTCTTCTAGATGCGAACTGTGTTGTTATTGACCCACAAAATAGAAATACACTCTGACAAAAAAAAAGTATATGCATCCAGAAGGAAACGAATTACTATCACGAAATCACGAAACGTAACATGTACGTAGTGTATGAGAAGATAAATAAATGATTACAAATTCAATACAAAAGATCGTGTGCGTTGATCATCACCAGTGAGACTGAATCGGGATTCATCGCTGAAGATCATACACTTCCAGTTCGGTCACACTCCAGCTTGCCCGGTTTCGGCAAAAATCCAATTGACACTGCCTATGATGTGGGGTCAGTGCTAGGTATCTTAATGGACGTCGGGAGCATGTATCTGCTTCAGCCAGTCGTTTCCGAATGGTTTCCCTTGATACTACCGGATGCCTGGCACGTGGTAAAGGGTGTCGAATCGATTCTAGCGACGTTGGTAGTTTGGACGTGGCCGCTCGTAAAAGATTGCGTGATCCTCGCGGTCATGTGTGTTGCTGGGACGCTCTGACCCTCTGCGACTATGGACAATCCCTTCCGTGATCAATTGCCGTTAACACCAAGCAACTATCATTTTGCTTCGACCGATGTGGCGGCCGATACGCCTGTTGAACCAACCTGCTTCTCTGAGGTCTATTATACGCCCCTTCTCAAAATTCGACAACCATGCGTCCTGCCGCCGGTTACGTCTCAAAGGCATCTCTAGTCACAATAGACAACATCATTCCATCTAAGTCGATAGATTCGCTTGAATAGCCCTACGGATCTGGATCTGGATCGTAAATTTAAAGTCTGGCCTCTACCGCAAAGAGTAATCACCAGTAGATATCTTGGCTCTTGAGCTCTTTATTGTTTTAATTCAATCAAAGGCACACTGTCTTGTGTGCCGCGTCCTGGAGACGAAGAAACTAAGAATTACAGGTGGCAAGTCAGGAAAATCATTCCTTCGTGAAAATTCAAGCATTTAAACAAAGATGCTGAAATAAGTCCATTTAAGCAATAATGCCTTCGTAAATACATGAGTAGGTGCGGCTGAAGTCTTACACATAGTTAACAGCTTCGTGAGCATACATAGAGCAGGAGAAACAAGTACATCGTAAAGTCACATGACTTAAATTCAGATTGATCCTTGCTTTAAGCAGAGCGGTTATGATGATGAGACGCAAAAAGCTGATATCTAAAATATTTGTAACTTTTAACAATTTAGTATTACTGAAAATCATTTATATATGCCCTTTTAAGATTTTTAAATGGTAAAAAGAAGTCAAAACTTAAACATTGAGACGTGATAATTTTCTTTTGAAGGTAAACATTTATGCGGTCACGTACGGCTCGTAATCCAATGGAATTTAGCTGGGATTATTCTAACTGAACTTCAGAGAGTTAAGTAATTTCCACGTTCGTAAATATTTAAATTACACAGTTCAATGGCTTTGCAAAATCAAAGTCCGTTGAAGAAACACGAAAAACACATTTTAAAATAACACCAAACTTGGCTATATACAAAACCGGTGCACAGTTCGCTTTGTCAAGGTGATTTATAAAAATCACAAAGTCCTTGGTGCAAAACACTAAACACAAATTAGACAAAAAAAAGTGAGTAAATAAGATACGAAAAAAAATACGAAATATTTACATTATGTACAGCACCACCACCGTGGGTTGTGATGGATTGAACGCGAGCGTTTTACAACACTCTCCTGAGTGGGATCGTAGGTAGTAAGATTTCTTATGGCAGAGTAAGGAGAATTTTGCATACTTGTGAAAACATTGTGTTCTGTGCTCAGAATCTGTTCCTGAATTGGTAGAATTTTTAACTCTTCATAGAGCTGCGAGTTTCTTATGAACCGGGGAGCGTTTGTGATAGATCGAAGTATCTTGTTTATTAACACATTCATCTTCTGTGTGTCTGTTTTTGTTGCTGTAGCCCCAGGCCGATACGGCATACAATAAAACTGGGCGAATTAAGTTATATAAAGTGTTCTTTTAATCTTTAAATCCAATTTAGAATTTCGTCCTAATAACGGGTAGATTGCCATGAATGCTGCATTAGCTTTATTGTTCGCGTAAATCACGTGATCATGAAAAGAGAAAGTTCTATGAATATGCACTCCAAGATATTTGTAAGAATTTACAACAGGAATTGGGATATTGTCAATTTTTACGTCAATATTAAGCGGGAACCATTTTTATACCGTCTGTAAATCACTATGTTACATTTAGAAGGGTTCACTTTAATCTTCCATAGCTTGCACCATGCATCTATTTCATTAATTTGGTACTTCATCTTGTCTATAGCATTTTGAGGGTTCAGGGAGTTAGTTAAAACCACGGTGTCACCAGCATACTTTAAAACAGTTGAAGAGAAAGGCTGAGGCATATCATTGACAATAATGCAAAATAATTTTGGCGAAAGTACGCTTCCCTGTGGGACGGCTTTGTACATTACTTTCTGGAGAGAGAATCACCGCATCTAACTTGAAAAGTTCTTCTTTGAGAAATGAAATAATCAGTTTTAGAAAGCTATTAGGAAGTATGCAGTTTGAAAGCTTGTACACAAGTCCTGCATGCCACACTCGATCGAAAGCTTTTTCGAAATCGAGGTAACATGCAGCGACTGCGTCTTTTTCTGGAAACTTAGAGCAATATGTTCTATTAAGTTTAGGATTTGGTGTGTCGTAGAATGGCCTCTCCTGAATCCAAATTGGTTTTCGTCAATAATTTTCAATCTTTCAAGGTGAGTAGTCAAATGGTCATTTAAAATTCTCTCGAAAACTTTTCCTATTGCCGGGAGTAAACTAATCGGTCTGTAGCTTGTGACTTCATGGGGTTTTTTTCCCTGGTTTTAGTATCGCACGTAATTATAATTGAATGCTTCCATTGCTGAGGGAAATGTGTGAGTCAAATGCATGCGTTAAATATGTTACAAAGTAGCACAATACAGTTTCTTGGAAGTACTTGCAGAGCCTCATTGTTTATTTTGTCGTACCCTCTTGCCTTTCGTTTTTTGAGTTTTTTAATAATGCTTTGAACTTCGTTTGGAGAAGGGAATTTAATGAAGTTAGAATTATGCCGGGATTTTATATTAACTATTTCTTGCTTAACTTCTTCCAATAGCCCTACAGCATGAACAGTTATGCTTTGAATCTCTCCCATTTGCGCATAGCGCGCTTAGACTTGTCTTATTGGTGTAGAAATTTAAATCGCTTATATACCTCTTACCAGATTAAATTCCTGTCGAGTTTCGTTATTTTGGCTCGATTTCTTCTGGTTGCATATATATATTGTGACAGAATGTATTTTAAAGGCTTTTAAAGTCTGTATCAAACATTAGTTGCAACGAAAATATTTGAAGGTATGGGAATGCTCAGTGCTACCTGAATGGACGAGACCATAACAGTATTTATTGAACATTTAGTATTTGTAGCGGATTGCAGTGAGTCTCATAGTTTAATGAGGGAAAAAAGTATTTTCTTTAATTATCCTAGATTTCAAATTACAGTTTTTGCGTTAAAAATCTTGGAAATATAATTTCAATTTGACCATTTTCAAACAGGTTTAACTTTTATCTTACCTGGAATCTAATCAGACGTCGACCGAATCGGAGTAAAGTGTCCACGTATTCATCCAGACCTTCTCCATTTTCGCAAGGAACCTGTCGTTTACGACGTGAGCTTCTTCCCTCTCTCTCAGCCGTTGTTGGTTCATCTTCTGACTTATATTCACTCTCTTCTACGAAGGGAGAAGTATCGCCTATACAAACCAAAATAAATCAAAAGTTTTGAAATCTTTTCGAGACTAAATGTAATTGAGAAAGAAGCATGTCCAGTGCTGTTTTTAAATTCAGAAATATTTCAAAAAGTTATTAAAATGGAACAAATGTGTATGAATGTATCCGATACGCAAAAATGTCAGTCTCGAGGTAAAAGAAATTTTTCCCTCCTGAAAGGGAAATATTTAGGTCAGAATTTAACTATGCCAAAACAGTTTAAATAAACAAACCAATTTAAAACAGCGCTAATCGCAACGAGAACTGTACTAAAAACGATTTAATCGACAGATGAAATTTTTCTGTAGTACATCTTCTAACAAATAAATAAATAAATAAATAAATAAATAAAAATAAAAATAAAAATAAAATAAATAAATAAATAAATAAAAATAAAAATAAAAAATAATAAAAAAAAAATCAGTGTCGTTTATAATGCTATTTTAATTGTGATCGCTGCTATCGATATGATAAAAAGACCTCGATCAGGGAAAATTCGAAATAAAAATTTCCTTCTCAACCCAATGTTCGGTTTTGCAATTTATTTTAACGCAACCTTTTATAATTTACGCTTTAAAAATATTTTTTTTAATTCTACCCAAATTTCGGGGGCACTGTGTGCTTTAATCAGTCAAAATAAGTACTCAATATTTTAAGAAATGATATATTAGTTTGTTTTAAGTTAGTACACTGTGTGATTAGAACAATTTAGTAAACCTCAGTTTGACTTCTAGAAATATACAGCATATTATTTTTATGTTATTAATTTTTCAATAAAAATATGAAAATTCCAGAGAAATGTCTAAAGTCATCATAATAAATAAATCATTAATTCTTTTCTTAGTCTCGCTAAAATGTAGTATTATTTATTAGCATTAATTAACTATTTTGTGTTAAATATTGTTACTAAATGCCCAGCTGCGGTAAGATAGCTTCCCCACAAAGCGAGGTTAGAGTTGCCAGAAAGTGTCAAGGAAAAGCAGGGTTGCCAGATTTGGCGCGAAATCGCCCATTTGGTGATAAAAATAGGCCATATGCCTTAGGTGGATTTTCATCGGTTTTCCCGAGAATATTCTCGGCAGCAGGTTAGGAATACCCTGCCTATACGCGGAGTAGCAGTATGTTGTGAGGAGTATGTTGATTTCAGTAGTAATGTTTTGAGTTTAGAGATTAGCTTACGACCGATCGACCGATTTGGGATACGTACTTGAGAGCTTTGGCGTGAAGTTGTCTTCACCGTTGTGTAGCTGATTGTTTCAGCATGTTTATCGTAGCTTTCCGACGACTGTAAAAGTGTCTTTGGAACTCTCTTGTGTTACACTGGCGAATAAATTGTGTTTTCATTCTTCATCAAGTGTTACCGTCATTTACTCTAAAACCACGAACTCGTACGCAACAATGTAAATGATAGGAATATACTTAACCGTTGAAAACAAAATATTTTAGTATACTGTTACGCATAGCAGTGAAATTCTTACCACAAAGTAGTGAATGCTTGTAAGAGTAAAAATTAAGTATATTAAGTACATAAAGTACTATATAAAGATTTTATATTACGCCCAAACGGCCGTTTTTGTCACTTACGCACACATACACGTTTCGAGAGCATTTGGGCTAAAATATATTTAAAAGCAACATATCTTTAAAATTTCCCGCGCTGGAGATAAAAATATTTTTTTTCGGAAAAATGTTGCCTTTGCTCGCTTTGAAATCGTTGAGTGTATTAATCAAAAATTCGTTAAAGTATAAAGAAATATGAAATAGACAGTAAACCAAATTCCAAATTCTGAATTCGGGCTTCGAGGTACTGGTATTCGAATGGAGGACTATGTTTTGATGCCTCTAGGTATCGTTGTTTTTTCACAATACGAGAAACAAATACATGCATAAACCCTTCATTATTTAATTTCTTTATTACAGGGCGATAATATTTGGTGGCAATAATTTGAAAAATGATTCAACCTTTTATAGTGATTCAACGCAAAATACCGTTTCAAGACTAATATTCCATACGGGACTAACGTCCCTTTTGGGCTAAAAATGTTTATTATATCCAATGACAGGCCATATTCTCTCCGGGTGGGCATAAGTCAACTAAAAATTATTTATATTAATATACTTATTATATATAAATAAAATAGCTAGAAATAAATAAAAAAATAAAAAAATAAATAAAAAAATAAAAAAGCTCGAAACTAGCGTAAAGAATTAGTATTTGTCATTTAATAGATATATTAGTTTACACTTTTCCCTTTCAGCTGCGAATGTCGTCATATTTATCATTTTTCTCCGTAATTCGTTATAACAATGAGCTGTGACGTAACAGCTCTGTTTTGGGGACATTACGTAACGCTTTCGAGACATGAAAATCTCAAGTTAAATTTCGTCAATCGGCATTAGCTTCTTTTTGAAGGTCACTTTTTAACTTATAAAAGCACCCCCATAAAAGTTACGGCAATCTTTATTTAAGCAGGTCTTATACCAATAGGAGTTTCATTTGTTTAAAATCAAAATAGAAAACTAAAAGCTACTTGCATAAAAGTACCCCTGCATAAGGGTTCTGTTACCTTCATGAGAACGTTTTTGAAGTTAAAAATTAACCTTCACAAAGGTGATGGTACCTTTATGCTCGAGCCCACATGTAAAAGGTTTCCCAGCTGGCAAACTCTAGCCAATCTTTGTAAGTGTATTGGTATTCTTAAGAAGGCATTCCATTTTTGCCAGCTTAGGCACCAATTTCAAATCATTTGTAACAAAATGTATAACATTATAGTTCATTAAAAACATCATTGTTCAAATTTGCACCCTCTCCAGAGGTCGACTAGGAAGCAATCCAGGGGTTTTGGCTAGGTAATTATCTAGACAGACTCGACTTCTGGGCAAACATCAACAGTCTTAACAGTGCTTTGCTGTGGGGATGCTTCATGGTTAGATTTCGAAGCTTGTCCCCAAGAACAAGCTTTAAAATTGGCTCACCTTGATCAACATTTGGAGGGCAGTCAATATTTAACATGCGTTCTATGCTTTTCAGTGGTTTCATTTCAGACCACCATTGTCTAAGCGTTACAAAACCCAGATTTTGTGAAACTGAAATTGTCCTCCTGAGTTGACAGGAGGGATTATGCGGTTTTGGATAGCCTGTAGGTGTTGGAGCGATTAACCGTGTAAGGCAGCCTCGAGCAAGCCAGGTCTGGGTGCCCCTTCTTCCTAATACACTGTTCAAATTTGTTAAAAGGGTAGTCAATGGCAATGGAAACATTAATGCTCATGAACATCGAAACACATTCAAAATACGTATTATGAACGTAACATCATCACACAGTATTACAAAGGAGTTAATAATAGTCACCATTGACTAAGCGTAAGTTACTATATTCTGAGTTAAAATTATTGAATAATACAAATATGAATATGACTTTTTCTTATAAGTATAAATATGACTTCTAAAGTGTAAGTTACTATATTCTTAGTTAAAATTATTGAATAATATAAGTATAAATATGACTTTTTTCTTACTTTCTAGGAGCTCAAAATCAGGATCAATTACAGTAGAAGTTGTGTCGGCGGGCAGAGGTGGATACATTTCGAACCATGAAGTTTGTTTTGATCGTCCCATAACATGAGCGATAGCTTGCTCAAGACCTTCTTCTGCGAGCCGCTGAACTTTCTCAATGACAGCGCTGCTGACTGCTTGCAAGAGCTCACCGGCCTTTTCCAGCGCGCCTTCATTTTTCTTTAAAAAGCTAGTAAATGTATGACTTGCAGCTTCCCAGTATGTTCTGAAGGAGGCTTGACTCAAGGAAAGAATGGAAGAATCTAGAAAGTAAAGATATTTAAGTGCATTTATTTAAACAGTTACTTTTTTTTTTTTGAAATATTTATAAAAGATATATGTTGTGAGGTTTGTTTTAGTAAATGTAGTCAAAACTCCATTATTGCACACTACACCTTTTGCGGACATTTTGATTTAAAGAACAAATTTTGAAATGCTTGTCTCTATAAATATGAAATCAACGTGCTTCCATTCAGTTGACAGCTTTTAACAACGGACAAAATCCCTGGTGCTATGAATGTCCGATAAAGGCCATTCTGTTCGTTCGTACAGATGCCATGTAAAAAAAATTTTTTTGAATAGATTCGAGAGAGATCAAATGTTATATTTTCGTTGAAATATGATGCTCGAAATTTTTCGCGATTAAAATCTACTTCCTTACTTCTACAAGGAAATAAAAATGGAACATTGTTGTACACTTTGTGGTCGTACATTATTAAATACATTAGTATTTGAATTTGTTTTTCACTTACATGTCATACGAGTATTCAACATTTACTTTTTTTCCCTCTGTTTTAAAACTATTCACATCCCAACGAATCTCTAAACACTTTGGAGAAGAAAGTACGTAAAAAATCTGTATACAATTCGGGTTATACAAATAAAACCTGCAGTTTTCAAATGTCATGTGTAATTTTCATATAAACTAATAATTTAGAAAGACTGTCTTACCTGTGTCTGGCTCTTTGTGTTCTATCCTGCCTATCCATGTGGCCATAGCGTCGTTGACTTTAGCTTCAAACATGCCTTCATCTGTGAGTGACTGAGAAAATGGTGGGTTTAGGAAACCTTTCAATTTGTAGGTTCCTTTCACTCTTATTTCTGGAAACCTCAACAATACTGATGTGCGTAAGACGTCTAGGTTAGTAACAATGTCTCGCAGTTGGAAATTACCCAATCCTTCGACAAACATCTAAAGGAAAACGTATTGCATGTAATAGATAGTTAAATAATATAAACCGAATGACACGAATCGATATACAAAGAATACATAGTTTGCTTCTACAAGAAAAGTAACGTAAAGTTGTCCTGGAAAACCTAATAAAACTAATGTATTTTCAAAAATAATCAAATATTTTTACTACTTTTTTAGTATTGAAAATTCGCAAAGAACCAAAGCTAAAATTGGACGCTGAAATAAGGAGCTTAAGTTTGTTAAAAAGAGAAACAGCGGAAAGAAGGATTGTCAAATGTAATTCACTAGCAAATTATTTGTATCATGGAAAGAGCTAGGATTACCATATCCCTCTTACTGTACGACTGAGATCTGTACTCTGACAATCTCGGCTCTGGGAGTATAAAATACTTGAACCTGGGTTACTGTAACCTATGGACGCAGACTATAAGGTATTTCTCCCGCCTTTTTAGCATGCCTTCGTTGTGTAATGTCCAGCAGACTGGCGCGTATTCGAGAAGTGGTCGGAGGTTCGAGTCCTGGCGAGGGCATTGCTCATTTTTCATGTCTCCTGCTTCTAAGTAACATAAGGTTTCTACAAGACAACCCAACTAAAATGGGAGCCCATAGAGCAGTTGGTGTTAAAACGCTCCTTACTTGGTAGCACATTTTGATGAACAATCTTTTTCGTTCAACATCTTTTGTGGTGTGTCTGCCTTCCACTCCTTCGTGGTCGATCCCTGAACTTTACGACCCCGTGACTCCAGCCGAAAAGAAGTACACAGAGGTGACTTGTGTAGTGAACCCAAGAAAGGCGTCCGGAACACGTAATCTCTCACCATATTACCTCCAGCCCCGATTAAAAAAATAAAGATTAAAAAACTTTAATAAAAAACTCTACAACAGCACTCAATTAGGCCCACCAGCGGCCGATCGGTAAAAGCCGCTGAACACTGGTAGTTCGGTCCGGGGTTCGAATCCCGGCGAACGGGTTGGCTGCATGGGCGTTTTCGTGGTTTCCCCCATGTGTAATGTGGATACGAGCCAGTTTCCCTTAAAAAGGCCTCCACGGGGCATCCCTCCCTCTCCGTGTAGTGCCTAAGGGCGAAGCACATAATAAGTAAGTAAAACAGCACTCAATTAAAATAGGAGCTTGACGCCGGGCCTCTAACCTCGGACCTCTCGAATGCGCTGACCACTACACCACGAAGGCATGCTAAGAAAACCTGAGAAATACTTTGTATACTCCCCTTTTTAAAGGGAAACTGGTGATTAGGGAACCCAATCCTGGTGGTGGAGAAGCATCATCCACCACCCTTTTTTAGTTCGGGGGCCACTGTAGATACATTATAATTTTCTGGAAACAAGGAAATCGAAGCAATGATTAATGCCATCCCCGGGACTCGAACCTCGGACCTCTCGAATACGCGTCGAGTGTACTGAGCGCCGCCTGAGATAACCACTGACCTGACTTTGTTGTAAAAGTCTTACAGTGTTAATAGTCATCCTGGCAGAAGGGAAAATTTCCTCCGTGTAAAAATATACATATAAATATTACATGGGCATACAAGGCCTGTGTATAAGCATAGATATGTTGATTACAATCATTGTCTTGTACAAGTTACATATGATAGATACATAAAATCATGACAGCTATGTGTACATTTAAACATTATATGAATTCATATTTACAATACTTTTACTGAGATAATCAAATTAAACTTTGTAATTCATTTACACATTGACTGGATTTTCAATATCATTTAAACTGCTTTATAATATTATTTTTATCAAGTACATACAAACTGGATAGTAATATGCTTACATTACAATAGTTTTGCTCTTACAGTCCTGTTATTATTCTACGGGGTACGGGGTGAGCGTCGAGTGTACTGACCATTACACAACGAAGGCATGCTAAGAAGGCGGGAAGAAATACCTTATACCAGGGGTTCTCAACCTTTTGACTAACGCGTACCATCTAAACAAAAATTGAAAACCTTTAGTACCACCACTACAAAGTACCACTACAATCACCACTCTTGAACAAAGCTCATATCGCATCAATTTACGAGTGTTAGATAAAAAACTCAATTAGGATGTTGGGTTTTAATTTTTGAATTTAATAGATAAAAATACTTTGTTTCTTTTGCGTACCACCAGAACTCCTGCCTTCATCATTGGACTTCATCATTGGGATAAATGTGAGCTAGAAGACATATCGCTTAAAGCAGGCTGAAGTAAATGTAATGGCTTTCAGCTGAATGCTACTAAAAGGAATTGCTACTAAAATTCAAAGATACTAAAAGGAAGTAGAAGTAGCGACTTTTCATAGTTCATTTTAGAGAGTACACTGAGCGATAACGGTCTTAACTTCCCAGATGAAAATGTTTTCAATGAGTTTAAGTACTGCAGAAATACTTGAATAGACCAGAAACTCGCTCAGAATGTAGGAAAACTATTCTCTAGAATAATACCAAATTCCGTCTTAAAATGCAGTAATTAGGAAGTCTGTCTGTACACCTGCTATTAGCGCCTCGTTAATATTAGGTGTAGGTAAAGACAAGGTAAAAGAGATTTATTGAAAAAACGTTAACTGTCACCGTAAAGGACAGGAAAATATAATTTAGAGATTTTATTAAAGGGTTTTAGAGCATAATTGATTTTATCGATATATTTTGATAGAAACATGACATACGAATATTGAGCTGAAATCTCTAATGCAGATTTTCTATATGCCTATGTGATAAATATGATAATATGTATTACCCTGAATTCAATGAGGTTCGGGGTTCGAGTCCCGCCAAGGGCAGTGCACATTTTCACACCTCCGACATAAAAAAATCCTAATGACACCACAGTCTGATGCGAGGAAGATAACTTCTATAATTAGCTGTAAACCTAAATTTAATTGAACAGATTTTTTGCTCTGTTTGTTGCAAAGCATTTATACCTAAAGTCAGAGCTGATCCTAGTTTGGCGGGGCAAGATGGTGCACAGCACGTGGTCGACCAAATTTAAGGGCGGGGAAATTATTATCAAACACATTTTATTTATGTATAAAAGGGCGACTAATTTTAATTTGCACGTGGACGGATGGTGCTGTAGAATCGGTGCTGCCTACAGCGCAATTTAAGTACCTTAAGTTGCTCTTAAGTACTTAAGTAACACCTGTACTCATAGAATAATTATTGGAAATGCGGCTGAGTAAGTCGTACTACCTTTGAAACTCCAAATTTCTGCTAAAGCTCTTTTAAAAGAAAATAAATTCACTCGCGCATATTTCGGCAGTTACTTTATATAGCGTCAAACTCTAATGAACTATCTTATTATTAAACGGCGACAGTCTTAAAGTAGTATAATTCTCATTTTTATTTATAATTTTTTACCTCTTAATGTTGTAGGGACATTAGGTATTTTTGGAAGCAGCCAAGATAAAAAAGGAGCTACGCCTTTGCCAGGAAACGAACCACGGACCCCTGGAATACGCGTCCAGAGTGCAGACCACCACACCACGAAGGCGTGCCAAGAAGACGGGAGAAATACCTTATATACTCCCTCTTTTAAAGGGTGACTGGGGTTTTAGGGGATCCATTCGCCAAATCCTGGGTGTGGAGAATCATCATCGAACGCGCTTTTAGTTCGGGCGATACTGTAGAGACATTAGGTGTTTTTGAAAGCAGGCAAGATGAAAAATGAGCAACGCCTTGGCCGGGAATCGAACCACGGACCTTTGGAATATGCGCCCAGAGACGAAGAAGGCGGGAGAAATACCTTATAATGTTATTAACATAAGTAGCAGTCACAAAAGGGGCTTACAATCTTAATGCTAAAGTTTTACTTTTGTAATATTATTTAATTACTTTTTTTTTTTTTTTTTTTTTAATAAAAGCTGCTAAATGAGCAGAAAAGGCTGAAAATCTTTCAGACGGAACAGCTGCTCATTCTGTGATTTCCTGTTGCTTTGCAGAGTCATTAGATTATTTTTTGAAGCAGGAGACATGAAAAATGAGCAATGCCTTCTCCGGAACTCGAACCTGGACTTCTCGAATACGCGCCGAGTGTGCTAGCCGTTATACCAAAAAGCAATGCCAGAAGGAGGGAGAAAATACCTTGTGTTACTGTGTTATCTTTAATCTATTATCTCTGTTTCCATTAGACAGGTAATGAATACTTGAGCACATAATCTACTGTGAGTGCAGTAATTTATAATCATTGTAAACTATACAAACGTATAAAATACTTTATGTCTAATAATTTAATGTATTTTAATGCCTATACCTTCCTCAAGGAGACATTCACAAATCCTTTGGGTTCTTGAACCGTCAAGGTAAGAGGTTCCATCTTGAAAGGATCAAGGACCGGAATGTGTCCCGCTGGACTTCCATGAAGAACTGCATTTTTGGCTTCGGACATTTTACCTATGAGTACGGAATGCAGACTGTGCAAAAGTGGATCCTCTTCTTCGAGGCTCTGGGATTCTCCAGCTGAAAGGAAATGAAGCTCGTGTTAAGTAAGTAAAATTAAGGGACAGTTTTATAAATAATAAGAAGCATGTCAAATTCATAATTAGTCGAATTCATTCATTTAGCCCTTTTATAATTATGGTATCACTTCTTTTAGAGGTAACAATTTTCAGCGTAAATTTATTTATAATAAATACTCAAGTAATATATATTCAGTATTGAAAAAGCAATATTTATCTAGATTTTAAAAATAAAAAAAAATATTTATTTATTTTTTGAAAGCGAGATAGGTGCTCCTGGATCTTGACTCCCGTAGGCGATACTCTAGGCTTTCCGTGGCTACAATTGTTCTTCTATTTTCTTTATTGTTGAGTGTGATATTAATTGAAAGAAAGAAAATTTAAGAAAATTATGTAATAGCTATCAGTTATCATTATTTTATATTATATCATTATTTCTACTTCAAATCCTTCTTTTTGTGTAAGTATATAAGGTATTGCTCCAACAGACGATCTATCGAATTTTGTTAGTTAATCAGTTTTCTATTAGATGACGCCACTCTCTTTTCAGGCTCGTTTGTAAAAGCAATGTTTATGCTTAACGTTTCTTTCACATGCAATTTTTCTGTTGAATTTGCGAAGAGTTTTTTAAATGCTGTCTTCGAACCTTTGTTATCAATGTACTCTCAAATAAATTTCACGCTCACATTACAAAGAGTTGAAATAAGAAGCAAGTACGTTTTGAAACAATTAAAATAGCAGTACAAAATCGGGTGTATTTAGTCTAACCTTTTATCTGTTTCATTCACTTAAATGCGCGAAATTCTTGATATAATCTATACCCATAGCATTTAGAGGCTCAGTTTTAGTTACATGAATATCGTGTAATTCATTGAAATATTTAAACATGAAATATTTAAACTAGCTAACATGAAAGAATGAAATATAACTGAAAAATGAAATATAACAGGAAATATTTAAACTAGCTAATATAATTTTAAAAATATTTCACCCCTTTTATTCACACACTAAAAGTTTTTTATACGCAGCATAAAACACAGCAAAAGAAATAAATATTTTTCAAACAAAAAAAATTACTAATATTAAATAATAAAAAATGTGATCATGCAAATCTGAGTAAAATGGGCGGAAGAAAAGAAATGTTTAAAAATAAAGATTTTAGTGGTGTTACCTATCGATTCATAAAGTTACAATACGGTTAAGTAAAGAAGATCCTTTATTGGGAGAATACCTATGCATCGTACCTTTTTACGAATAAGCACTCAGATAACAAAAATAGGTTTTGCTACCTTCTGATGAACATATTTACTTAATTATAAAAAGTCTCATGATATTCATGACGTAATTGTTTTATGTATACCTTCCTATTCCTCATCCCTTGATTTTAAAATTTTGTTTTATACATTCAAAATAAAGTTATGCATTTAACTAAATATTTACATAAAGTTATTAATGTGTGAAGGGCGATTAAAGTTAATCAAAAATATTGTAAAATAATTCTTAAATTTGAAATGTTTCAATTAAAAAATTAATTGTTTTAAATGGACAGGAGAAATGATGGGATGAACAGAAATTTCTGTATTGTCCCAACTTGCGATGTACCGAATTTTGTTAGTTAATTACTTCTATAGTAGATGGCGCCACCTCTTTTTTCAGACTACTTTGTTTGCAATATTATTTTCACATGTAATTTTTCCTTTGAATTTGCGAAGAGCTTTTAAAATACTGTCTTCGAATCTTTGTTATCAATTTACTCTAAAATAAATTTCACGTTTACATTACAAACAGTTGAAATAAGAAGCAAAAGAAATAACTGCTATCTTAAGAGGCAACATGGTTTAATTTATCTCTCTTAAATTTATTACTTCTCTTTTTTCAGCACTCTGCTCGCAACAAATTGTTTGTATATAGGTTTTTGAAACAACTAAATAGAGCAGTACAAAATCGGGTGTATTTTGTTCCCGATTTTGTACTTCTCTATTCATGCATATAGCTAATGAAACATCCTACCTGTTTCATTAGCTATATGCTCGAAATTCTTGATATAATCTATATCCATAACATTTAGGGGCTCACTTTCAGTTATATTAATATGCAGTAATTCATTGAGATACTTAAACCAGCTAATCTAATTTGAAAGAAAAAAATATTCCCTAGCTTTCACTTTGAACGCGCGGTAAAATGACGGAAGAAGAAAATGTGAAAGAACAACAATTTTAGTGGCGCCACTATCGATCCGTAAAGTAACTACATAATTAAGTAAAGTAGATCATCTACTGGGAGAATACCTAATTTCTTTTTTTAATGTGTAGTTATTTAAACTCTTCTCTTCAAGACTTGCAATTTAAACGAAGAAAAAGTATTCGTTGTTGCTAGTTTGCAATGATATCACAATGAAAATTAGCACTTTTATGACATGTCTTTTATAACACTAGCAAGATGTTGCTAATCATTAAAGTAATAATTCACGCTAATCATCAACGTGCTATTCACGTGATGATTAGCGTGAATCAAAGTTCTAATCATCAACGTGGCACGTTAATGATTAGGAACATGTTGCAAAGCACGCGATACGGCAAAGAAAGTGTCGCACCTGTCTGTGGGCAAGGAAGTCTTGGGAACCTTAATGACATAACTGGAATTTTGCTAGCTCCAGCCGATGATAATTGCGATTGTTCTGCAGGATGGAATCCAGGGTATAGTAAATCTTTCCCCCTATCAACAGTCTCCCCAATGATAATTTTGCGTCATAATTCATTTCCGAGGTCGGCGTTATGCAACTACTCCTTGCTGATCATAAAAGCAATATCAGATCCCACACTGAAGTGACTCGAATAAATGTTTTATTATTCTCTCATATATTCTTAGAAGTTTAATTCTCGAAGTCACTGGTTCTTGATACAAGCTACCAGAGCCTCAAATTAAATAAGAATTTTATACGTGCTATGACTTAGGCTCAGTTTAGGTATTTACATATTAAAGCAACCATCTTAGTAGAAGCCGCCAAATTTTCAGGATGGGGCAAACTTTGGCAACCATGCGCATAACCAATCTTCCGAAGGGGGGAAAAAATCCCTAACTTTTCACTTTGAACGTGAGGTAAAAGGGCGGAAGAAAAAGATGTGTAAACACAGCAATTTTAGTAGCGCCACCTAACGAGGTTCTTAGAAATCGTTTCAATCAAGCAACGCCGCCAATTTCGTATGCATTGTTTTTAATTTTATTCCAAGTACAAACGGTTTTTTATAAACAAATCGTGATATTTTTTGCCTTAGTTTTAAAATATAAGTTTGTAGAATTTGCCAACAATGTAAGAAACTGTGGTAAAATATCTGCAGGTAGAAAAAACTTTGCTGAACATTAGGTGACGTTTTTAAGCGAAAACTGATCTCTGTGTACTTCTTGAGACGAGTAACACACAAACACATACAAAATTTACAGAAACATTTGAAGAAGAATGCAAGTGTTTTATTTTTAATGTATCACTTAATCCTTATTTAATAATTCAAATTTGTATTTTAAATTGCTGAAATGAGTTTTCTTTTCATATGTCGATAATGTTTACCGACTTACCATAAACCTCAATAATTTGGAAATCTTTCTTAAAAAAGGCGCGAAAACATCAATTTGCACCCGATTAGTAGCTTTTACCTTTTCATCTGTAAAAAATCGCCAAATTGCGCCAGGGTGGTTCCGTTAATACGTAAGTACTGCAATAAATTCTTTTGAGAACCTTATGTTGCTTCCCATTATTCAAAACAGCCAACCACTGCAGAACATTAATCTTACCATGTAAAGGAAAACCTGTAATCTATTACGTGGAGATGGAAATTTCCTTTCTGACAGCTGATTAGACGGAAAGCTGAAAAATCAGCAATTTTTTCCCGAAAGGAGGAGGGGGGAGTGACGCTTTTTTTTCCACTGCTAAATTTAGTAGAAAAGCTTTTTTTAAATAATTGATTGTCCTTCTTTTAGTTTGATTTATTTGATTATCCCATAGCAGACGCGAGTTAACTGCCTAAGGGAAGCAATGCTTCTGTGGAAGACTTTCTAAGGGTAACTGTCTTGTATCCACGTTACACATGGGAAAAACTCTAGAGACGCCGATATAATCATCATGTTTGCCCGGAATGCCCCAGGATGAACTACCGTTTTCAGCGACGTTATTGCTCGACTACTGGTGAGCCTAGTTTATTGTTTTAAACAAGTAGATATGTGATAAAACTTTTAGAGAGATTTCAATGTATTTCATGAACTGCTAAGTGGTGGCAAATGTTTTACAAAATAATATGTTCTAATATTCCTAATAATTTAAGCTAATTCCGAGAAATGAAAATATTAATCTTACATAAGACACTTTTTATTACTTTAATTTCATCCCAAAATTGAACAAAATTCAAATACGAAGATATGCAAAACAGGAAAATAAGAAAAATAAATGGCAGGGGATTTGATGGCAGCAGTTCACGAATGTGATTAGATTAATAATCCTGTAATTTGACGAAAACAAGATTAGCATTTCCTTGTTTCTAAATTTACAGCACATAATTTCTACATTTCTGCTACAAACGAGCCATTAGAAAGAAAAGTAAGTTGAACAGTAAAAATCATTAGAACTGTTATCTTAGTTTTTATTTACAAGCCTGTAACCGCAACGAGATTTCTAAAAAAGAATCTTGATTGACCGCTGTTACAGTTAGATCATGTAACAAGAAAGACTACGTACATCTCATGTTAAAGTTAGACAACAACAATAGCTCCACTAAGCGTTTAAAAAAGAAGAAATGAAAAAAGGGGGGCGGAGAAAAAACAACAACGTTGAAAAATCCTCTTCGTCATTAGACGGGGAAAATGAGGGCACTTGTCGAGGTTCATTGAATCCGAAAGCGTTGTATTATTTTCACTTATATTTTCGACTCACTTGAACGACTCGTGGCACGTAACGGTACTCCTTATACGTGTGGTTTGCAGTCATCGAATATGAAAAGTTTTTGTATTTTATTATACGTTTTGCCATTTGGCTTGGGCCTCCGCGCATTCTTTGAGGAATAAAAAATTTCGTCACTCTAGAAGTTATTTATCAATGAATGGAATGCAAATCATGTTAATTTTATAACTGAATTTAGAAACGTTTTGCACACGTAGAATAATACCAATCATGCAAACAGATTTTATATCTTGAAGCATTTTACCTTTATATTCGTATTTAATATCCGATGTTTTAAAATCATATCTTTTTTCTAACATATGAAATAATTTTACATGCATTATGTATTATTATTAAGTTTCATCTTTATTTGGACATTTACTATTATTAGCCCAAAAGGGCGTTAGCCAGAAAGGGCTATTACTCTCGGAACGGGATTGCGTCGTTCACTGTAAACACCCTGTACTATTTTTAAGAAAATTAAATAATGAAGAATCTGCATGTATGCATGTTTATTGCATTGTGAAATAATGACTGTACCTAGGGCCATGAAATGTTTTATAACGTAGGTGCCCCAGGGAGCCCTAATTTTGAATTTCCAATTTTATATTTCATATTTTATGAAATTTCAATAAATTTTCCGTTAACAAACTCAGCGATTTGAAAGCTAGCAGTAGCAACACTTTTCGAAATGAAACATTTTTATCTCCAGTGCACGAGATTGTCTATTGAAATTCTAAATATGTGCTGTTTTTAGATGTTTTGAGATTTTGCTGTTGAAGTGAGTGTTATAGGACTTCCGTATGAATAATATAATATTTAATAAATAAGGTTAACACAAAAAACGTTAATACTAAGAAGACAAAAAAAAAAAGTTTTGCTAGCCATTTTACTAAGAAAACTAAACATTGATATGATGAACTGAAAAAAAAAAAAAAAAAAAAAAAAAAAAATCTGAAAGCTTTCAGTTTTTATATTACGCCCAATAGAGCGTTTTTTTAACGTTTTGTGTGTTACCTTTATTTATTAAATATCATGTTCTTCGTTGCACTTAAACCACATAACATTCAATTCAACAACAATATCTCAAACTATTGAAAAACAGCATAGCGAGAATTTCCGAATTTCCGATACACAGTATCGTGTGCTGGGGATTTTTTTTCGTACAGTGTTGGCATTGCTTGTTTTGAAATCGTTGAGTTTGTTAACCAAAAATTCGTTAAAGTTTTACAAAATTTGAAATAGAGAATAAAACGAATTCGAAATTCAAAGTTTGGGCTTCCAAGTGCGCATGCTCTGTTGGAACAATACTTTTTTGAAAATTTGATACCGTTGTTTTTTCAGAATGCGAGAAACATTCATGCATTTATGCGTATTCTTCATTATTTAGGTACTTTAAATATAATACATTGCGATAATATTAATTGGCAACAGTTTGAAAAGTGAATCAACGCAGAAAGTGAAACGACGTAAAATGCTGTTTAGTGACTAATAGCCCTCTTGGTCCAACGCCCCTTTGTGTTAAAAAAAAAAAAAGAAAAGTGTGTGCCAACAATGTAAACAAATATCCAATCAGACTTTAGAGATTTTTAGTAATAATAAATATTCACTGATACATGAGTATGGTGCAAAATACTATAAATTCTATAGACTCAATTTTAAGGAAATACCTTGACAAGTTAGCATGAAATCGCGCTTATTAAACAGACAGAGTTTTAGGTTACGCTTACGGATATTCAAGCACTATTGACAGAAGCTCTCAGTAAACTGAATTTTGTCACTTTTTTTTACCTGACTAACGATAAAAATAAATTAATGACAAGACTAAAACTGTACTACTACTAAAACTGATGACATATAACAAGTAGATAATTAATGTTTATCTAACTAACCGTAAAAATAAACCAATGACAAATCTAAACCGAATAGTACTAAACCGATAACAGATTACTAGTGTTATAATTGGACGATGACAAATAACTAGTTTTTGTGTAACTAACCGTAATAATAACGCAATGACAAGTCTAAAGTATTAAATCGATAACATATAACAAGTAGATAATTAGTTTTCACCTAACTAACCGTAAAAATAAACCTATGGCAAATCTAAACCGAATTGTACTATACCGATTACAGATAACTAGTGCTGTAATTGTACAATAACAGATAACTAGTAGGTAAGCCGTATTATAGATAACTAGTACTAAACCGATGACAAGACATATTTAATGATTGAAGTGCAACTAGTAAAATGATTTAGTTTACATTCTCATTTATATGTCTTTATTTTCAGGGATTAAATGAACGTCCACGGATAATTTTCACTTTCAGTATTATCTCCATGCCACTCAACCGGTAAAGTGGTTAGCGTCGCTGACTGCCGTGCGGTAGGATCCGGGTTCGAATCCCGGAGAAGGCATAGCTGTTTGTAAATGTATAGTGTCCATGCGCACGGGGGTACTCTAAATATGCGGTGAGCCAAAAGTGCTCTCGAGAGGTTGGTGCTAGGGGAAAGGGTGAGAAACCCTCGGTACCATATCCCCCGGGGTGCTCTTCAACGAAATTGGGGACGGAACTGAAATAAATCTCATTGCCTAAATGGTCTTGGTATCCATTTATGATCCATTGTATGTTTATGAATCCGTTGTATGGCCTATGGCCTTGATATCCGTTGTATGAAACGGCCTTGACATCCGTTTCTTGTTCCATTTTTTCCAGGAAATTAACTCCAGATTTTGACCTGTCACTGTTTGCTTTGTCTTGATGCAATTCTACTGATTGATCGCATTGTGTGTAAAAAGAAGTTATTTCACACTGGAAAATTGGGTATAAAATATGTTTTCAATAATATATGGCGTTGATTTTAATATTTGTGTCCACTCTCTTTATTTTTAATTTGCCATTATATAAAAAACCAGCAGCAATCATATATCCCTTAGAAAAACATTTTTTGGATTCTTTGAACCATATTTTAAATTTTTTTCTCATCTCTGATGATAATGAATAGGCCTCTTTATATTGCAATCATTTAAGTACACCCAAGATTCGTCTATTGTGACAACATTTTTTCATTTTTATCTGGATAAATGTTTCTCATAAAGAATTCTGCAGCGCGTTCTGTGACATGTCGTGGAGAAAGACGATGCACATTACGTTTTTTCTCCTTTATAAAATTCAAGTCAGCATTAATCACTTTGATTATAGTTGACAATGAACATTTTAATAATTTTGCAACCGTCTTTTCACTTAGCGAATTTTCTTTTAACATCAAAGATCTTACTTTTGCAGCATTCGAAACATTACTTTTTTCCCTTTTCTTTCCTTCCTTACGCATCTGGAGCAATTTTTCAACTTTAAGCTAAAATTTGACGTTTTTTACTTCCTTGTACGAAGCAAAGAAAGTGTTGTAATAATGAAAAATCCCAGGTATCATATATCAACGAAAATATCCATTTTGACCGCTATCGAATGCAGTTTAACGATGTTTTTGAGTGACATTTGTATGTATGGACAAAATAAAGGACCCTTTTCTCCCAAAAAAAAAAAAGTTATAGAGCTGGTTTAAAATGCATTCAGAAGAGAGTTTTTCGTGGCTTCTTTACGTACGTACGTACGTGCGTATGTATGTATATATCTCGCATAACTCAAAAACGAGTAGCCTCATAACGTTTGAAATTTTGTATATAGGACTTCTGTAACTTGTAGTTCTGCACCTCCGTTTTTGGTGGTAATCGGTCGCCTTAAAAGTAAATAAATATATATATATACATATACCCACTGTGATACTCAGCTCCGTGAACTCAGTTTTTTTTATTTTTATATGTTGGTAAATTGTGCATTTTTAGAAGCATTTAGCATTATTAGAAGGTACTTTTTGATGCCTTCGAATTGGGTTCTTAATTCATCTATCGTAAAAGATGTCGAATATAACGACATTTCTAATGATTCTAAATGAAAAGGAAGAGAGGAAGAAATGTAGTAGAGCAAATAAAAGTGTTAACTATTTGCAAGATAAAGCCTATTATATTTTTCTCGATTTTAGTTCTGTAAAATAATTTTTCTTTCCTTTTACTAGTAAAAACCACATAAAAGAGCTCGGAAGCAGAAATTTTCGGTCGACTGAAAGTTTTAGATACCTAAGAGTCACCTAGCGTTTTAAACCTAAACTTCTAAGCCTGACATTTAAACCACCTAACACTGACTCCGACTCCCTTATATATATGTGTGTAAACATGTACGCATGGGTTACAGCTTATTTTTTACTTTAAAAGAAGTAATATATGCTACAGAAAATAATTGATGGCATAGCAAATTATTTATATTAATTAGCATTTATTATGAAATAGAAAAACTGGCATTAGTTATTTCTAAGAAACAGTATAGCTTCGGCAAGATCTTCTTTGTTGGAGGGCCATAGATCCGATTTGATAAACTTCAGAGCCGAGAAGAGTCTTTCTACACTAAACCTGAATAGGAGGAAGAGCTATTACTGTTAGGGCTACTTCTTTTACCTTTTCAGGATAGATTTTTATAAGTTCTAAAAGAGGTGTCTCGCAAGCGCAATCATATTTGTCTATTTCTTCAAAGGCCGTGTAGAAAACTTGTTTGTATTTTTTCATTTTTAAATCTAAAGGCTCTTGGTTCTTTATATTCATTCGCTTTGCCTTAGCCTTTTCAATATTATTCAAAAATATTTCTTAAAATCTAATTCAGCACGAGAAGAGGAAGATAGAGACTCAATTGCAGTGTCTGCAATTTGACTGTCCCGATTCGAATTCTCCAATTGTTCTGAGAATAATTTCATTCTTGATGAAAGTTCATAGATGACTTTCTTTGCCTTTTTAATTTATTCGTTATCCAAGAAAATTCGGTGTTTCGGATCTCCGTATATTGAACGCAGCAAGATCTCATTGTCTAGCAAACTAGTTTCTCTTTTCTTTATTGAAGAAATGATTCCTTCTGCAATAAACCCTCCATTTCAGAAAGAACAAACATCCCATTCTCGCCTCCTGTCAATTCTTCAGATTTTTTCGTGGCTTATACGGTATAGAAAGAAGAGTTTCCAATTCTCAAGATCATTTCACAGTCTTTCTGTTAGTAAAACATCACGATTATCTACTTCTTCTAAAAAAGTTCTTAATATCCTACCAGAATAAGTTTTTAGTATCGTGTTGGATGTAAATGCGGTAGAGAGAGTATTTAAAAGAAGGTTTCGCTTCCTTTTTTTATTCCAGTAGAACAGCTTAGGAGTCCTTAGTGGAGCACGTTTGCCGTCCGGCTACTTCGTTGTTTAAAAGTAACTACGCTCGGCCGTAATGAACGCGCCTGCTGATATTCACCGGTTAATTTAATTCAGGGCCAACTACGTTAGATAATTTTGCAAAACCATTACTTGTAACTATTGTATATAGTCTTCCCGTTCATGAGAAAAAAATTGTAATTTTATGTATTATAGCTTGTCTCCAGGACTCACTTAGGCATGTCTGTCCCTCCATCGCTACATGAAGCAACCAACTGAAGATATCCGGTATGCATATAAGCATTCTGTACCGCGCCACGCGCATAGGGAAAATTCCGTATTTGTGATTGGACATAATTTCAAGATGATATCATTTTCTTTTGTCGTAATAGCGTTTAGGCGGGATTCTTACAGTTCTGCTTCCGTTGAATGATGCACTTCAGTGACAGGGAAGAATGAAAAATTATCTTTTTTTTTTTTTTTTTTTTCCCTGTGAAACGGAACAATTTAGCTGCACATTTCTGCAGATGGCTTCCTGTTTCATGGAATAATAAAATTATAAATCTTTAAAAAATGCTGTTAATATCAAAAGCCATCTTAAGCGCGTAGATTATATAAATAGCGGAGTTCATAAATTTAGTCCAAAAAACAAAACACGACGATCTCTATCCAACTGTAAAGGCATTGTGTGCTAGTAAGTATATTATTATTGAAGTCTGCCTCATTCACATTACAGAAAATATTTCCTTTGCAAACGCTATGCTATTTCCATGTTAATGTCCATGTCATTCTAATATTCTGTTACCTTAAATGGAAGAAAAAGACGCATTCAGTATTGTCACTGAATTTAATACACTTGTATAAGAAAGTAAATTTTGTTCTCTGAGAAATAACATTTTTATACAAAGGTACAAATGATGTTACGCATTAAAAAATGGGCAATATTCGTAAAGCAATATTATTCAATTTAAAGTACGTATACCTATTCTTTTGTTCCAAATCTAAATTTGTCTAACTTCAAAAATATATTTCTCTGCTTCAGTCTGATTATAAATATTATGAATTTATTGTGTATTATGTCAGCTCCCGACATCGTTTTTGCTATTTCCTAAAACTGACTTGTCTCATGCTTTTGGAGATTGCATCTGCAGAGAATGGATATATAATGAACAAGAAATAATGAATTAATAATCACAACACCTTTAATATGAAAGGATTTAGCTTAAGAATGCCTTTTTAAAAAATCTCTGCACTTAATACAAATTTACGGAGTTCGCACAAGAAGAAAGAATACTTTTTCTGACTAAAAAAGAATCATTACATTTTTAACATTAAATTCACCACCCTTATCTCATAGTAACAAAAAATTAACGCACGTAATAATACTTTCAGAACTGCTATCAAAATATAAATAAACGGTATGGATGTGTAACCTCGATTCCAAGAAAAGTCGAGGCGTTCCTAAGCGAAGAGGAAATGGTGCCATTGAAAGCCATATCCAATCACGAGGAGGGAATTTTCCCTATGTGCGTGGCGCGGTACAGAATGCTTATATGCAGCCGGTATACAGCTTGCACTTTTGTAAGCTAGACACGGCGACAAAACCAAACAAAACTTCAAGAGGGAGAGCTTAGGAGTCCTTAGTGGCGCTTGTTCGCCTTCTGGCTACTTCGTTCTTGAATCTATTACGCTCGGCTGTATTGTATGTGCCTGATGATAATCGCCAGCTAGGTTAAATTAAGTCCCAATTACGTTAGGTATTTGAGTATAGCTTCGGCTAAGTTCAGTTTATTTAGCATTAGATTAGTTTCTTATTTTGTTATCTTGAGTTAAAGCCCAAGTGCAGGCTTTTCTGTAAGCCCGAGAAAGGGGCTATTTGTGTTCTTAGTTTGAAATAGTAATGCGTGAGTTTAACCCTTCTCTGGACTTTTCATTCACACACTTGGACTCAGCGATAAGTCGCTATAGAGTTCAACAAGGTTTTACTAAGTTAAGCAAAAACAAAGTGATTAGAAACATTACAAACCATTGAAAGGTCTGCTTTATAAAATCGAAATATTGTAAGAAAACTTTTAATTCATTTTAAATGCAAAGGTGTTTTGAATCTAGTTAATTCAGCTCAGTAACATTTGCATTATATACGAAGCAATATTTGCTTTATATATGCCTAGTAGAGACATTAGGATTTTCGGAGCGGGAAACAAGAAAATTCAGGAGTGCGGTCCAAGGTTTAGAACTATAGATCTTCCTGGACTTGTTTATTGTGACACTACGAGAATACGTACCAGAGAATGCGATAATTCCATACATTCTTCCCCATTTAAAAATTGTCTGGAAAGATGAACGAGAACTAGTCGATCTAGTTTCAGGTGGTGACTAATTATCATCTTCCACACTTTCGTACGGGCGCCATATTTCACTATTTTCGAAGTAAGAAACGGGAATTCATCAGAACCTGTGATTTCACCAGATTCTGGCTGGATATGCTAGCAGTTACACAACGAAAGCGTGCACAAGAGGATGAGATAATTCTTTACAACCCCATTATTCACCAGAATCCTTTTCTATATCGTAAAAAGCAAACAAATTACACCGTAAGATTGGTACTTTACCATTGACTTGTATTTTACTTCGAGTGTAAGACTGGTGTTTTATCAATGCAGGACTGGTACTTTGTATCAGCGCAAGATTGGTACTTTGCCATTAATTATGGCAAAGTACTCGAGGGCTACTGTCTATAGTGCAAGATTATCTTTCTGATTACCTTTCTTACTTTTCTTTCTTTCTGAAGGTAAAAGTATTTTAGCAGCAAAAACTTTTCTGTACGGGGAAAAAAATGAAACGCAAAAAAGGGAGAGAGTAACTGGGGGTGATTGAGGAAACTGGGCCTCCCAAAGGAAGAGAAACTGGTTACAAATTTAGGTCATTAAATACTTTGTGAGAAAAAAAGAACATATAATATATCCTGTACGGAGAAGCGTAAAAGCATCTATCGATGTATATAAATAGGTATACGGTAACGGCCTGCAGACATAGCAGATTTAGGTTTTTGAAATCATATTTTAGTAATTTCTAACCTCCATTTTTATGACAATTATCATTTTGTTACATTGTTTCATTTCATGTAATAATAAATGTATTAATAATTTGTGTAATAATTCATTACATTTCATTTAATAAGTCGTTACATTATTTCCTTTCATGTAAGAACATTTGTATAATAACAGGGATATATCTTCTGTTTTTTTTTTAAATACTATTTCCTGATAAATCTCTCTGTTTTACCTGACACGAAATAAACTGTTTGTGTCATGCACAAGGAGAATCATTTCCGTCATGGACGATTAACACTAACAGTTTCATAGCTTTTGCTTTTTTAAGCCCCATTCAGAGTCTGCATTCTCAGTGTTCAGTAAAAGTATAATACAACTCAGGCTTCAGTCTTTTATTTAGATATGCATGAGCAAACTGCATTAATTTTATTACTAATACTAGGCCTTTTTAAGTGCCGCTAGTACGCTAACGTGGTTAGTGACTCCGTCTGCCATACTGAAAGGCCCGGGTTCGAATCCCGGAGAAGGCATGGATGTAATTGGTCCTTCTCTTCATAGAAGGCAACGGTAGACTAGCTATTAGGTGCCACCATATTGAAAAGATCAACACTTCCGAAAAGAGTATATATATCACGGATTGAAGTAATTTAGATATTTAGACAAAATTACATCAAATAATAATAGTGAATTATCAAAATCTCAAAATTATTCTTCATTGTAGAAAAAAAAAAAAAAAAAAACTGAAGCTGAGCAATTTTTAAAAAACCACTCCATTCATCAAGATTTAATTTATTTTAAATATGAATTTCTCTCTGCATAGATAACAAATTAAATCTGCTGTTTTGTAAGTCAAAAAGCGAAGAATATTTCATCTTTTGAATCAAGGACAAGAGCACCCAAATACAAGTACTCACAAGCAAGCACCCATTGAAATAACTTCTAAAATAGCGATTTAGAGCAAAGTCAGTTACATGTTCAAATTGTAACCTATGAAGCCATTAAATATTTTAGAGAGTCATTAGGTTATTTTGAAGCAGGAGACATGAAAAACGAGCAATGTCCTCGCGGGACTCGAAACTGGATTTCTCGAAAACGCGCCGAGTGTGCTACCGTTACACCCCGAAGGCATGCTAAAGGAGATAAAAAAATACCTTCAAAATTTTATTCAAAGATTTGGATTCCAATAGGAAGCATGAAAAATTAGCTATGCCTCACTCAGATTTGTATGACGGATATTCCTATTGTTAATCTGAAGTGCTACTAGATATAGTACGAAAGCACGCACGAGGGAATGCAGTAATTTCTTATTCTATCCTCCACTAGAGGACGACAGGAGAGAAGACGAGACCCAATTGGCTAAATCCGAGTGCGATGTATGTCCACCACATCTTAGTCGACGCCACTGAACATATATTATAAAATTTTTGTACGCATTGAATATTATGCATCAACTATGTCCTTCCCGGAATTCAAACCATGCACCTTTCGAATTTGAACTACGTTCTCCTACACCTATTCCTTACCACCAAGCCACACGACCGGACTTTCGGCTCACCATATATTTGGAGTGCCTCCATGCTGCAAAGACAATACATATTTGTAAACATCCATGCCTTCTGCGGGATTCGAACCCGCACCCTTCGGTATCGCAGTACGCTTCCCTAACCACTGAACTGGCTGGGCGGCAAGATTATGATTTGAAAATTCAGTTAAAATTCAAGGAAAACTTAGCAGAGTTTAAGAAAGACCCACGCATACGAATTTACCATCACTCGAACTACAATAAGTTTAAAGTAAATGAAACTTTTTAGAATACCCACAGAAATGCTGCTGAAGACAACGGTCAACAACGAGACTCACACGGGAAGATATATAAAAAATTATTGCCAAAATTAAAGAAAAACTATAAGGAGAGCAAAATATTAAATGGTAATTTCAAAATCATGTATTCGTAGCATTCTGAAACATTGGATAGTTTATATTCCAAGAATAATCCACGCTGTTAGCGAATATCATTTGGACCTAAAGCCGTAGCTCTGTAAGTATTAATTGGTAAGGTTCTACCAGCGGACGAACGGTAAAGTCGCTGAACACTGGTAATTCGGTCCGAGGTGGCGGCCTCGAGACGTTTTCATGGTTTTCCCATGTATGACGTGTATACGAGCCAGTTTACCCTACGACGGTATCCCTCCCATTAGGCAGATAGACCTCGAAGCTTTGCCGTAAACTAAACTAATTACTTGGTAAGATAGGAAAAAATTAAAATAATAATTAACTAGAATTTCAAACAGAGAAGTTTCCAAATTTAAAAAGATAGGACTACATTTAGAAACAAATACTGCTAAAAAAATCTGTTTCTTATTTTAAAATTTAAAAATAGGCCATATGCTAGTAACCACTGCTTTTATGAACATACAGACATATCCCTAGGGCCGGGAGGATAAATATTTTCCCGTAAAACGTTCCACTGTTGACAGGAAGAATATTTAAAAAGTTAAATTTAGTATTTTTCTAATATTAACTTTTTTTTTAAGTTACAAAATGCCAAAGCAGGAATATTTTGTCTGATTTAAAGCATTTTTTTTCTAATTGGATGTAATGTATATACGAAAAATGATTGCGAAAATAGTAAATGCCAGGGAAGGAGTCCGAGCGATAAAGTCCCTGAACTCTGATAGTTCGGTGCGGATGTTCGAATCCTACGAATGGGCTGGCTATGTCTATTACAAAGTTGTATTACTGCTAGAGATATTACTAAATTAATAACTAAAAACAAAATTTTACATACTTTAAGAAATGTTAATGCTTACTCAGCTGGAGTTTAGACACCTCCGAGAAAACCTCAAAAAATATTGGGAAATACTTAATTATATAATAATTTGAACTTAACTAAATTTTTAGGATAGATAGGAAAACTTCTACATAGTTATACCCGTGCTGCATAAATGCATTAGTCTTTCAGATATGTTAATAAAAAATTTTAGTCTTTTAGTATTGCGAAACGTGATTACTTAATCAACAGAAATGAAGTATTGAAGAATAGCAAGATAAATACTACTTCAGAATAAACTTAAATGCATTAAAAAATTTCCCAAATACAAAAAATAAATGCATAGAAAAATAAGAAAAAGACAAAAAATCTGAAAGGTTTCAGATTTTAAATTATGTCTAAAGGGGTGTTTTTTAACGTTTTATGTGTAACCTTTATTTATTAAATATCATGTTCTTCGCATTTAAACCATAGAATTCAATTCAACAGCAATATCGAAAAATAATTTAAAAATGAGCACATCTTTAGAATTTCCGATACACAGTCTCACGCGCTGGAGATAAATATATATATATATATATATATATATATATATATTTATATATTTATATATATATATATATTTTCTGTACAGCGTTGCCATCGCGAGCTTTGAAATCGTTGAGTTTGTTAATCAAGAATTCGTTATGGGCTTCCAGTTGCCCATATTCGCAGTAGCAATACGTCATTCAAAATTGGATGGCTCTAGGTACCGTTGTTTTATCACAATGCGAGAAACATACATACATTTATGCAGATTCTTCATTCTTTAATTTCTTTTAAATATAATACAGGGCGATAATGTTTGGTGGCAACAATTTAAAAAGCGAAACAACGCTTTTAATGAATCAACACAAAATGCCAAAACGAAATTAATAGTCCTTCTTTGCAAATTGCCCCTTTGGACTAATAAAATAAAATATATTATCTAAAGTTTAAAGTTTAGGAAAGAAAATGTATATTGTTACTAATGTACAAACTAAACCAGAATTACTGCTACATATTTGACAGTATCATGTGACGAATGCGTAATGGTTGAGGAAATAAGATAACGTACCTAGAAAGTCTAATCTTCAGACTGAAGAAAAATACACAGCAATGTGAACCAGATTCGTTTTGGCTTCTTTCCGGAAGCTTTTAGCCAAGACTTCCACAATACTTATCGATGTCACTCCATCGGTCTTACTGCGAGTCCTTCCAGGAAATGTTCGTTTTTGGATGTTTTTTTCCGTTATAAACAGTCGTCTTCTCCATTTCTCCATATTCTAAAAGCAGCAATGGTGTATTAAGAATACATCTGTTTAGCCTTGGCCTGCTTAGTCTTGGTCCATCTTGGTTGATGCCATAAACTCGAGCATGTGGTTCTTATTTTAAAAGAGAAAATACAGTTTCAAATTTAATACACCATTCACTGTTTCTGTCAACAATGCACGATAACACACTATATTTATTTGGAAAATATAGCCAAATTTCTGATTCATCTTCTTAAAGTCATTAGACGATTTTGGAAGCAGAAGAGGTGAAAAATGTGCAATGTCCTCGCCGGGACTCGAACCTCAGATTTCTCAAAATACCCGCCTAATGTGCTGACTATTACACCACGAAGGCATGCTAAGAAGGCGGCAGAAATACCTTTTAAAGGGAGACTGGGGATTAGGGGCCCCCAATCGCCAAATCCTGGAGAATCATCATCCACCACTTGTTTTAGTTCAAGGGACACTGTAGAGTCATTAGGACCTTTGACAGTAGAAGTTGAAGAAATCAGCAAGATCCTTCCTGGAACTCGGACCTCTCGAATACGCGCCTTGCTGACCACTACACCACGAAAGCGTGCTAAGAACTTTGGAACTTATATACTAGCTCACAGCAGGTAATTATAGCTGATCTTGCCAGTTCCTTATCTAATCCCTTTGTGGGCCTGACGGTGATCAAACCAGATAGGATGATTCTTCCGAAGAGGCATATCTGAGTGGGAAGAAGAAACGGAGCATCTTGCTCCTGCGTGGAATCTGCCTAATTGAAGATTCTGTTGTCGGGAGGGAGGTCCAAAGACGGCGTGTGTCACGTGACGATGAACGACAAATCAGGAAACGATGGTGCCAGCTACTTCATGAAATCTTGTGCATATTACAGGGTAAACTTGATACAAAGATACTAAAATAAGTGAAAATAATGGTAAAAGTTATGTACAACATAAACAGTAAGCGCAGTTAAGAAAGCGCAGTCTGTAAGAGGCCGGTGTCCATGCTAAGAAGGTAGGAGATATACCTTATATACTCAACCTTTTGAAGAGCGAATCATCCACCACCTTTTTTAGTTCGGGTGACAGTATAGAGTCATTAGGATTTTTGATAGCAGGAAGTTGAAGAAATGAGCAACACCCTTGCCGGTATTCGAACCTCGAACCTCTTGAATACGCGTCGAGTGTGCTGACCACTACACTACCAAGGCATGCTAAGAAGGCGGGAGAAATACCTTATAACTTCTTTGTCAATAAAACCCTACATTTCTTCATTAGCGTGAAAATTATTATATAATTAATATATATATATATATATATATATTCTTTTTGAAGTTGGAGAAGCATTTTGTTTTTGAAGTCTATTAAGAGAATAATGATACCGTTTAAATTAAGGAAAGATTTCTTAAAATGATAATATTTCATAGCAGTGCGAGTCCCAGGTGTAATATAATTATCCTCTTCGAAATAATTCCCAAGTTTGAGCATTAATTATAGATTTTTCAAATTTTAAAAATAAAAGGAAATGCTATAGGTAACAAATAGCTCTCTTATTGCGTGAGTTAAAAAGTCAAAACAGATATGACACTTTCGAAGGAAGTGAAAATAAATTTGCTTCAGTTGTTAGAGGAACAAAATGAAAACTGTAATAACTATTCTTCTGCTGCGAAAAATACAGTACTCGTAAGAAAGGACGGAACAAATACAT
Organism: Stegodyphus dumicola; assembly: GCF_044657685.1. NCBI lineage: Eukaryota > Metazoa > Arthropoda > Arachnida > Araneae > Eresidae > Stegodyphus > Stegodyphus dumicola. The sequence continues at coordinate 219,173,999 of NC_140773.1, read as the reverse complement.
TTATGCTGTGAAAAAATGCGGCTGTTGCGTTGACACATAGAACTTTTATGAGAAAATTGAAGATGTATTTTTGCACAAATACCGTTGAAATACAAGGGTAATCCAGAGACAAATTAAATCCGGAGGCAGTCTTCAGATAGTTAACATACTTGAGCGGTTCTGAAATTCACAACCAGTTAGGAATTCTCAAAATGATTTCACCATTTTCAGTGGAGTATATTTTGATATTAGAACTGCAATGGACGACCAATATCTGATTATTTGTAACATACGATCTGCTTTCCTAAAATACGATCCTCAATACGATCCTAAAATACGATCTGCTTTCCTAAAATGCAAATATAAGTTTTTCACCTTGTGTAAAATAATTTTAAAATGTAGATTTCTTGTTAAACGATGCGTATAGTTTTTCTCCCCCCCCACTCTTTTGGGGGGGATCAGCAAACTCAACGGTATGAAAGCGAGCAATGACAAAACTGTACGGAATAAAAACCTTTTTATCTCCAGCATGCGAGATGTCTGTCGGGAATTCTAAATATATGATGTTTTTAAATATTTTGTTATTGAATCGAATTTTATCTGGCGTAAGTGCGAAGAAAGCAATATTTAATAAATAAAGTTACAACATAAAAAGTTAATTATAAAAAGACATTTTTTTTTTCCTTTTTGTTAGCCACGTGCTATGAACACTAAATGTTGATATGACGAACTGAGAAAAAGAGTGAAAAAAATGGAAAATATACGCCAACATTCCAGCGAGAAGTCTAAATATATGCTATTATGCAATTTTTAAAAATTTTGTGCGGTAGAATTTTATGTGGTATAAGTGCGAAGAAAACGATGCTTAATAATATAGCTAAAAAGACAAAAAAAGGGGTTTAGCAGGAGTGAGTGCAACAGCAAACTGGTAAACTAAGAGGTCAGCGAGAGTGTAAAAAAACCTTAACAAACCATTTTGGACGACCGTTACAGTGTGAAACCTTTCAGATTTTTTTAAATAATTTTTTAATGGAAAAGAAAGCAAATATGTGTTTATATCTGTTGAGAAAAAATAACACATATATACTTGTTTATTTGGAAAAAATTGTACTAAAACGGAATAGCTATATTTTATATACCAACAAGGATTTCAGATGTTTCTGACAGTTTAAAAGTTACCAGATTTTAGGTATAAAATCAAGCTCTAAATATTTTGAAGATATTTTCAATTATTATGTAAAGAGACTTTTGAACTAAAGTACATCGAATTAGCTATTAGCTATTTATGAATTTATGAATATGGTAACGTATGAAATACGTTTGTTTCTTTCCTTTTCAATTTATACAATGTAATACATTGTATAAATTGAATTTTCTTTATACAATTTCAATGTATTTTCTTTATACAATGATAACACTTTTTAGCAACTATCAAGTTGTGTTTATTGAGACAAAAAGTTTACGTAACAAGTAGCAAATTATGCGTATATCACTTAATTAATTATTTCCATTGAATAAAATCTTCACTAATATGAACACTGAAGCTCCAGAACAGAAATTAAAATGTTTAGTTTTTAATGTAGTATTATCTACTTGCATAAAAATTGAGTAAATGTTTTACTCTGAAACAAGGGCTAAATTTAACTCAAATTATGCTAGATATAGCGATGTTACTATTATAAATTAAAAAACTTACCTGTATTTTGCTGCGCTAAGGCAAAAATCCCATTGGAAAGCAAGACTAGACATAGTATGAGGTTCATGGTGTTGTTCCCCATGCTGTCAAGCATGAACAGGTACTGAACACTCGTTCGAGCGGCGGATTGGCACTCAACTGATTTCGGGCCTCGGCTGGAGCCGAGTGACCCACTGGAGTTCGTAAGTGGGTCGCTAATACTTGCGGCCATTCACTTTCTAACGAGGAAAAAGACACGAACCTCTTCGAGGAAGAAGTTCCTTTCTCGAAGATGTGTTTTTTTACGACACCTTCTTTCTTGTATTTCGGGGGTTACCCCTCCCTCCCAGCTTCCTTTCATTTATTTCATCATTTTTCTTTAGCCGTTGTTGCTATTTGAAAGCGCGTCCCTTTTGTTTGGGGTTCGAAGGAAGAGGGGATGCTAACTGTGCCATGAAGATTTGCCAGTTTCATATAATCTCGGATTACGCTAGATAATGATAATAATATCTAAAGGAAGTGAAACGGGAAAATGTTACATTACCTGGCACATAAATTACTGTAAATTACCAATAATTTCGACACAGAATATATTCCTAGATTCTAAAAATTCTATTAGTGAAGAATGTACTAACATGCACAGATTAAAATAATGAAACATATATTAGCAGTCGATTAACAATACTATTTAAATCTGTGCGCGCCTTTTTGTTTGTATCATCATCATCTCCGGAACGGCGGGGAGTTAAGTTTCGAGCGCAGGAAGCCATTTTGATCATTCTCATCTTCGTACGACTTTAATCAGCCGAGACATTAATGAAAAGCTCTGCAAACGCTAGTTTTTGTGTTCATTCTTTCCGAGTGGCAACAGTCTCGTTCGCTGGAAATAAAAATCTGCTTCATTTCGAAAAGTGTTGCCACTGCTCACTTTCAAATCGTAGAGTTTGTTAATAAAAATTTGTAAGTTTTACAAAATATGAAAAAAAAAAAAAATCTGGAAGGCTTCAGATTTTAAATTACATCCAAAGGGGCCTTTTTTTAACGTTCTGTGTGTTACCTTTATTTATTAAATATCATGTTCTACGTATTCAAGCCATAAAATTCAGTTCAACAGTAATATCGCAAATAATTTTAAAACGAGCATATCTTTAGAATTTTCAATACAGAGTCTCGCGCGCTGGAGATAATTTTTTTTTCCTTCCCCGTGCAGTTTTACTATTGCTCGCTTTGAAATCGTTTAGTTTGTTAATCAAAAATTCGCTGAAGTATTACAAAATATGAGATCGATAATAAAACAAAGTCCAAGTTCAAATTAGGGCTTCCAGATGCCCATATTCTATGAAAGATTACGTTATTCAACTTTTGATGGCTCTAGGTACCGTTGTTTTATCACAGTGCGAGAAATATACATACATTCATGCAGATTTCTTTAACATTTAATTTCTTTAAATATAATACAGGGGGATAATATTTGGTAGCAACAATTTGAAAAGTGAAACAACGCTTATCATGAATTGATGCAAAATGCCGAAACAAAATTTACAGTCCTTCAGGGCAAATTGCTTCAGGACAAAACGCGGTTGCATGTGACTTTATTGTAGGTTGAAAATTTTTCGTTAATGTCAGCATTTTAAATAAATAGCTTCTGTTCGCAGCATTTTGTTTCGGTTTAGGATAGTTGACACGATATGCTTTTGCCAGGTTAATTTTTTTATTGATATTAAGAAAAAATTGTGACGTTGCATTAAATTTAAATCATGACGTCATACGTATTAACATGAAGTGTCAAAAGATTTTGTTTCCTGGTTTGGCAACAAAAAAATTATTTACGAATTGGCTGCTGCTTATAAAGAATAAACTGATTTCATTCACGTTGAAATGCTTTTATGCATTTTCTTTTCATGGGTACGTAGAATTGATAAATTTTGCTTTGGCCGCAAGCTCTTCATTTGGCGGGCTTGCCCGCTAGTATACGAATAAAAATGGTTAAGAAACATTGTTTTACAAATTGCTACAAAGCATGCAATATAATGATCCTGGAAGTCCTGAAGTATTTACTATATATTCTTTGCGTACTGCGAATGTTTTAAAAAAATATCAATTCTTAGCTGCTTGCAGCCTGCTTTATTGGCTGTCTCTAATTCCAGATTATGTGAAATTTTTGGTATTTTGCAAGAGAAAGCAGTAGTAGATTTGTAAATGAGAGAGTTTGTTCTCAGCTCAGTATAAAAATCTACATACAGATGTAATTACTAATAACAGTGAGTTATTAAAAACGTGTATTCTGTTTCGCACATCAAGCACAATTCTTATGATATCTCTCTTACTAGTTGTAACATGTTTGTTTCTGAAAGATACTTTTTAACCGTCTTTTTATTAGCACTTTGGTTACAGGTGTTCTAAAAACTTCTCCTTAGACATTTCAAAAGGATTTTTATTTGTAATGCATATTTCAGTTTGAGAAAATATTGCTAAATCTAGTGCAGATTCCTTCAATAAAAAGATTTTAGTATCATGCCTTGTAATTTAGGAGTATGTAATTTAGTTATCATGCCTTGTAATTTGTTTTATCTGGTGAAAATATGTCTATAGTACGTAATCGTTGTGTTCGTTGATCAAAAATTCGATAAAGTTTCACAAAATTTGAAAGAGATAATAAAACAAATTCAAATTCCGGCTTTCACGTGCACATGTTCGGTTGGAGGACTACGTTACTCAAAACTAGATGGCTCTAGCTACCGCTGTTTTTTCACAATGCGAGAAATATTCATGCATTTATGCAGATTCTTCATTATTTAGTTTCTTTAAATATAATACATGCCGATCATATTTGGTGGCAACAGTTTTCAAAATCCTGTTTTGAGACTAATAGGCCTTTGGGTGTAACGCCACTTTGGGCTAAAAGTCGGCTAGTGCTGATGGGCCACTTATAAATAAGGGATACATTTTTACAGAATCCATTAAATTATAAAAGAACTTAAAAATGTATAAGAAATTTAATCGGAAATGTTTTATAATTATTTATATAATAACGAGTATTAGAATGTTTTTTGCGCTATTCAGAATAAAGGAAAGCAAACGCTCTACGATAATTACTGTGTAAAGAAACTTAAGACAAATAGGGTTATTATGCTATTGGTCTAATGATTTCCAGTGTAATGGAAATTTTAAATTACTCTAAATTGACTATAACTGATAAACATACGATATTCATAATAAAGTAACATTGCTTTCAAATTATTCTCAGTACTTTATGATTATAAACCTTAAAGCAATTCGATATGCATTTAATTTAGTTGAGTTCAATATTCTCATCTTACAAAGCATTACATTTTTTAAAATAATCATAAAAAGTATGGTTTTATGCATTACGGATTTACTTAAAAATTCCCCATGCTGAATATTTCAGAATACAAATTTTAGTCCTTATATTTTAGTAAAACCAGTACGTATGAAAATTTGTGCGAAAACGAATGTCAGGAAACTAGTTTTGAGTGTAAAACGTTAAGTGATAGTTATTAAACTTCGTCAAAAATTGTAGAGACGTTAGTTTTTTTTTTTTTTTTTTTTTTTGGGGGGGGAAGCAGGCAAGATGAAAAATATGCAACGCCTTCGCCGGGAATCGAACCACGGTCCTCTCATTTACGCGCTGATTGTACGTTATATACCCCTTCTTTTAAAGGGCGACTGGGATTTTTAGGGAACCCAATCTACAAATCCTGCGTGAGAATCATCATCCAACACCCTTTTTTATTTCGCGCGCCACTGTAGAGACTTGGGTATTTTTGGGGAAGGAAGCAGGCAAGATGAAAAATATACAATGCCTTCGCGGTAATCGAAACACGGACCTATCAATTACGCGCTGAGCGTGCAGACCAACACAACACGAAGGCATGCCAAGAAGGCGGGACAAATACCTTATAGGAACAATTCATAGAATTATCGCCAATATATCTTTTAAAAACTAATAAGTTTTTTAAAAGCATTTTGCACCCAATAACGGTAAAAAATAAATTAATTAATTAAAAGTGTTAAAAAAATGAAAGGTTTCTGATTTTAATGGTCGCCCAAAAGGGTTTGTTAATGTTCTTTTACGCTCTCTCTGAGCTTGCAATCTACCAGTCTGCTGTTACACTCACCATTTTTTTGTCTTTTTAGCTTTTAAAAGCAGCGTAGCAGTATATGTTTAATATTTCCGATGCAGTGTATAGTTTTGGCATAGATACTTCTTTTTTTTTCTCAGTTTATTACATCAATGTTCAGTCCTTACTAAGATGGTTCTACAAAACTTTCTTTTTGTCTTTTTATTATTAACGTTTTGTGTGTTAAATTTATTTATTAACTATCACGTTCTCGGCGCTTACACCACATAAAATTCGATTCAAAAGAAAAATCGAAAATGTTTAAAAACAGTATATCTTTAGAATCTCCGATAGGCAGTCTCCTGCAAAGCAGAAAAAAAAAAAATTTTTTGCACAGTGTTGCCATTGCTCGCTTGAGTCGTTGAAATTGTTGAGTTTTTAATAAAAAAACAGATAATAAAACAAAAAAATTCACTCAAAATTCAATGTTCAAGCTTCCAGATGCCCATATTCGGGTGGAGGACTGCGTTATTCACAATTTGATGGCTGTAGGTACAGGTGTTTTTTCACAATACGAGTAAAATACATACATTCATGCAGATTCTTCACTACTTAATTTCTGTAAATATATTACATTGCGATAATATTTTGGTGGTACCAATTGGAAAAGTGATGCAGCGTTTATGGTGATGACGTTTCGAGAGTAATATCCCATTCGGGATAAACATCCGTTTTGGGTTAAAAATGTTTATTATGAGCAGTAATAAGCCGCATTACATTCCAATCTAGGTTAGCATATGTCAACTAAACATCATTTATATTAATATACTTAATTACATATAATTGTAAAGCACAAAAGCTAGAAAGTTAGCTTAAAAAAATAGTATCCGCCATTAAACAGATGTATCAGGTTTCGCGTTTCCATTTCAGCAGCGAATTTCGTCATATTTACTATTTTTCTCCGTAATTCGTCGTAACAATGAGCTGCGACATAATAGCCCTCTTTTGGGGACATTTGTAAGGAATTTTCCTTGCTATTATATTGATGTTATGATTACCTCATCATCTCCTGCCAAATTTAGCCCAGGGTCTTTACGTGTAAATGCGGTCCAAATGCAATTTCCTTGAACAAGGTCATCGGCTGATACAATAGAAACCATTTCCTATAGTTCGGACACAGGTGTGGCAAGATATTTCCGTATAAACTCGGAAGAGCTGATTTTAGACAGGCGTGGGAAGTGTTTTACTTTCCCTTATTACATGAACGAGGAAATATTAATCTAGCAACACACAGTGAGTTCGCTAATTTGGCCTTTTGTGCTACAACTTTTATTTCGCGCAGCATACGCTATCAGGAAAGAAAAAAGAAACTGCTTCAGTTTTCTATTATAGTACAGTTTTTATTTTAAAAAATTACACTTTTATGTGTACATAAATATACGCAATTTAGAATTAAAAAAATTGAAACGTTGCGAGTTATTTATCTGTTTATTTTCTGTGAATAAAAAATATATATTTCAGAATGTTTTAATTAATTTTCTTTATTACAATTTTAATCTTTTATATTTTAATGTATCCCATACTTCATAAATAATTTATGCAGTCAGTCATATTAATTCAATTCGAAATGATTCAAATTAATGCGAGTAAAAAATACCATCGTAAATTTCAGCTGCTCTTCGTGATGCCAAATTTGCTTGCAAAATTAATGATTTTCAAACAGGTTTGTTTTGAAGAATCTAAATATTCTAACATGATTATTTCAGATTTCTTTATGCCATATTGCTAACAGTTTCGTAGCATTAACCTTCCTCCCCCTTTATATTTTTTTGTTAATTATCCCTTAACTAGGTATGTGTATATCGACACCATGCCAAAACACGAATCTAAATTTTTTACCGTGTTCACTTTTATGTATTTTTCGGTTGTTTCCTGATATTTTACATTATTCTGGAAGGAAGAGAAATACATATTCTATAAGCCGTCAATAGAAAGATTATTAAATAGGACTCATGATTCGATTTTTATTGTGTCAAAGTTCCGAAAGCGTTTATCGCGATAAAAATTTGTTTTCAGTTCGAAGTTTTGGCTAGGTGTTGAAAAAAGCCTGTCTTGCACTTTTGCATAAAAATATATTTTGGCATAAATTAGAATTTTGCTCTCTTTTGTAAAATTCTGTTTGACACTATATATCGCTGACAATGAATAAATTCCTTTTTTCATATTCCGATTTATTTTTGATTAAAATATTCTGACAATGGTTTTCATACTAACATTTCAGTTCGAAGGAGAACTGACGAATCGATTGGAACGCCTAATCTAAAAGCGAACTAAGAAATACATTTAAAAAGCGTCTGCTCAACATTAGTTAGAAAAATGGCTTTTAGAATAAAACCTTTAAAATTCCTAATAGAAAAGTTCCAACAAAACTCTAAACCTGAAGTACAGAAGCTTGTTTGAATAGAAAAAGTATATTGTAATACAACGCTAAGGCTAGCCGACTGGAGCAGGCACATTCGTGGAGGATTTTTGAAGGAAAACTGTGCTTTATTCTCGTTAAGCATGGGAAGAAGTCCCATGCAGCCGACCCGTTCCACACTATTTGAACTCAAGCTGAGGAGTGTCCGCCGAAAACATCCGCGGCCGAAAATGTCGCGGGGAAAACAAGGTGAAAACGTCGTGGTGCAAAACATCGTGAGCGAAAAGAAAGCAAGCAGAAGTTCTAAAACATCGTGGTACATAATATCGTCATCGAAAGTAGCAGTTTAAAAACATCCTCGTCGAAAATATCGTGGTAAAAAATAAAGTCGCATGACGATAACATCGCACACATGCGTTGTTCAGGTTTTAAAAGTTATAAATGCATTTTTTTTCATAATGATGTGGGAGCGCAAGAAGGAAATAGGGATATTTTTACTTTTACATTTCATATTTTTGCATGAACTAATAAACTTTTGCTGAAAAAGTAAGAAAGAAACTTAAGCATTTAAAAATTGAAAATGAGTAGAAAATTAATGCAACTTATAGCACTTAATAGAATTTTAAATTTACATAGTTAATTAACAAACGCCATTAATAAATTGATCTTTTTTATAAAGTTTTACTCATATTTTTTCATGAAAAATACAACCTAAAAATGTTTAGAAAAAGGAAGATAAATAACTGTATGAAATTATCTCTCATTGCTTAGTTATTTAATTGCTTAGTTAATTATCAAATTACTTCCTTTCACACTTCTTAATTTGATATTGTTCTGGTGAAAATTATATCTTGTTTAGTTTTCGTTTATTCTTAAAGTGTCGTTACCATTTTTTTGCGCTACCGTTTGTTTATGCGAATATGTATTTACAACTTTTAAAACCTGAAAAACGCATGTGTGCGATGTTATCATCATGTGATGATGTGGGATGCGTATACTTTATTTTTTACCACGATATTTTCAACGACGATATTTTTAAATTGCGAAGTTTTTGAATCGCTTTATTTTCGACGACGACATTTTCTACCACGATGTTTTAGAACTGCGAAGTTTTCTTTTTCTTTGCTTCGTTTTCTCCCACGATGTTTTTACCATGATGTTTTCGCCTTGCGTTGTTTTCTCCGCGATGTTTTCGTCTGCGATGTTTTTCCGCGCCTGTAATCTGCTGAGGTACCAGTAGTAAGGGATTATTGAATATTTGAGCTCAAGCTGAGGTACCCGTGTTCAACGATCATTCAGTATTTGAGCTCAAGCTGAGGTACCAGTATTCAACGATGGTTCAGTATTTGAGTTCAAGCTGAGGTAAGTGTTCAGCGATCTTTTAGTATTTGAGCTCAGGCTGAGGTACCAGTGTTCAGCGATCTTTTAGTATTTGAGCTCAGGCTGAGGTACCACTGTTCAGCGATTTTTCAGTATTTGCGCTCAAGCTGAGGTACCAGTGTTCAGCGATCTTTCGGTATCTATTAAGCTGAGGTACCAGTGTTCAGGGATCTTTTAGTATTTGAGCTCAAACTGAGGTACCAGCGTTCAGCGATCTTTAAGTACTTGAGCTCGAGCTGAGATAGCAGTGTTCAGCGATCTTATCGCTTTTCCGTTAGTGGGCTGACAGCGAGAAAACAAGGATTAATGAAAGTTCAGGTGTCACAAGTGCCGATGCTTTTCCCGGTTTATATCACACAGATTTTGAAATCACTTTGAATGCCTTGTACGATTGGGATAATTACGCAATATTAATGGATTAGTATTTTTTTTAATCTGATAAAACCTGAAGAAAAGTATAGTACGCAGCATATGTACGCACCCAGCTCTTTATCAATGAATCATATGTCGGTTTAGAATCTCTCCAAGCCTGTACCCAAACATTACAAACTACAATTAATTCTGATAATAGTCTAATATTTTTATTTGTATGATTATTGTTATTCATAAATTATATTTCACTTCAAAATTCAATTACGCTTAGTTAATGATAATGCTGGGAACGCAGTTTCGCGTGTTTTGTGTTATTTATTTTCCATTAGGAATTTATTATAAATTATTACTTAACGTAAAATTTGAACTGCTTAGATGATTAAGAGGAAAGGAATTCAAATCTTTCGCTTACTAATGAATAAAGCAGAAATTAGAGCATAAAACTGTTTATGTAGAAACATCTAATGATATCTAATGATGTCTAATGATCTAATGATAATTCTTTTCCCTTTGTACCTTAATTAGTAGCTAACTAAAAAAAATTGAGAACATGATTAAGTCAGCTTATGAGTGCGTGAGTAATATCTTTTGCTATTGTCTTGCCTTAAACGAACTTGCAAAATATGAATTTTTTCGCATCTCGCTCATTTTCTTTCTAGCAGTCATTGTATTTCTAAATCAAGAAATTTCGAATTTAGAACTTTCTGCTTTAAGAATTCTATGCTTTTGTACCTATCTATGACAATGAACTTCCAAACTGAATAAAAAATAAACGAAATCATTGAAATGTCTCGCAAATTCATATTGATTGATAAATCAGAAAATATTCATAGAATGATCAGACAACGAAAATAGTTCTGATAAGGATTAAAATTATCTTTAAAGCTGTCAGTAACATTGAACTTGATTGTTGCAATGGGATACCTGCCAACGTTTCCGGTTTTTCATCACATCTCCTTATTAGATTGCCGAATCTTGTGGGTTTTTTTTTTCTTTTATTAAGGCAAATATTTCCCAACAATAAATGAAAATCATTAAATAAATAAATAAAACTTAGGCGAATCCATTCCCCCACCTCTTTAAGAATATTTTTTCTTATTTAATGAAATCTTATTTAAAGAATTTTTTATTCTTATTTTTCTTACTGTAATTTTCTTATTTAATTTCTTATTTTATCTGAATTGTATTTTTTGTTACATTTCATTAATTTCTGTAGTCTTTGCTCATTAAATTTCATTTTGTCTGAGTAGTAGTTAATTTACTATAGACATTTGTAATTTTTTATATATAGATTCAAATAATGTATAATCAGACAATATTTGAATTTAATTTTGTTTACTTCAAATATGTGAAACAGTAATAAGTTTATCCATGCAAATACTATGTACATTAATTATTAATTTTTTCCATCGTACTTATAATTACTTCGATTAACAAAAGCTTGTCTTCACTACTCGGGATTTTCTCGGTATGAAAGTGTAAGAAGAAAATGAAACTAGCCAAAGAATACAAAATTTTAGAATATCCGATTAAATGCTGACATGTTTTACATCCGAATTGAAATTCAAATAGTTCAGTAACTTGAACCATGCATTATAACGGAAAGTGTTCCTTTGAAATAATTAATTTATGACAATGAAGAATATAATCAAACAAGCGGGCAATATCGCAAAATAATTTCCGTATAAACTCGGAAGAGCTGATTTTAGACAGGCGTGGGAAGTGTTTTACTTTCCCTTATTACATGAACGAGGAAATATTAATCTAGCAACACACAGTGAGTTCGCTAATTTGGCCTTTTGTGCTACAACTTTTATTTCGCGCAGCATACGCTATCAGGAAAGAAAAAAGAAACTGCTTCAGTTTTCTATTATAGTACAGTTTTTATTTTAAAAAATTACACTTTTATGTGTACATAAATATACGCAATTTAGAATTAAAAAAATTGAAACGTTGCGAGTTATTTATCTGTTTATTTTCTGTGAATAAAAAATATATATTTCAGAATGTTTTAATTAATTTTCTTTATTACAATTTTAATCTTTTATATTTTAATGTATCCCATACTTCATAAATAATTTATGCAGTCAGTCATATTAATTCAATTCGAAATGATTCAAATTAATGCGAGTAAAAAATACCATCGTAAATTTCAGCTGCTCTTCGTGATGCCAAATTTGCTTGCAAAATTAATGATTTTCAAACAGGTTTGTTTTGAAGAATCTAAATATTCTAACATGATTATTTCAGATTTCTTTATGCCATATTGCTAACAGTTTCGTAGCATTAACCTTCCTCCCCCTTTATATTTTTTTGTTAATTATCCCTTAACTAGGTATGTGTATATCGACACCATGCCAAAACACGAATCTAAATTTTTTACCGTGTTCACTTTTATGTATTTTTCGGTTGTTTCCTGATATTTTACATTATTCTGGAAGGAAGAGAAATACATATTCTATAAGCCGTCAATAGAAAGATTATTAAATAGGACTCATGATTCGATTTTTATTGTGTCAAAGTTCCGAAAGCGTTTATCGCGATAAAAATTTGTTTTCAGTTCGAAGTTTTGGCTAGGTGTTGAAAAAAGCCTGTCTTGCACTTTTGCATAAAAATATATTTTGGCATAAATTAGAATTTTGCTCTCTTTTGTAAAATTCTGTTTGACACTATATATCGCTGACAATGAATAAATTCCTTTTTTCATATTCCGATTTATTTTTGATTAAAATATTCTGACAATGGTTTTCATACTAACATTTCAGTTCGAAGGAGAACTGACGAATCGATTGGAACGCCTAATCTAAAAGCGAACTAAGAAATACATTTAAAAAGCGTCTGCTCAACATTAGTTAGAAAAATGGCTTTTAGAATAAAACCTTTAAAATTCCTAATAGAAAAGTTCCAACAAAACTCTAAACCTGAAGTACAGAAGCTTGTTTGAATAGAAAAAGTATATTGTAATACAACGCTAAGGCTAGCCGACTGGAGCAGGCACATTCGTGGAGGATTTTTGAAGGAAAACTGTGCTTTATTCTCGTTAAGCATGGGAAGAAGTCCCATGCAGCCGACCCGTTCCACACTATTTGAACTCAAGCTGAGGAGTGTCCGCCGAAAACATCCGCGGCCGAAAATGTCGCGGGGAAAACAAGGTGAAAACGTCGTGGTGCAAAACATCGTGAGCGAAAAGAAAGCAAGCAGAAGTTCTAAAACATCGTGGTACATAATATCGTCATCGAAAGTAGCAGTTTAAAAACATCCTCGTCGAAAATATCGTGGTAAAAAATAAAGTCGCATGACGATAACATCGCACACATGCGTTGTTCAGGTTTTAAAAGTTATAAATGCATTTTTTTTCATAATGATGTGGGAGCGCAAGAAGGAAATAGGGATATTTTTACTTTTACATTTCATATTTTTGCATGAACTAATAAACTTTTGCTGAAAAAGTAAGAAAGAAACTTAAGCATTTAAAAATTGAAAATGAGTAGAAAATTAATGCAACTTATAGCACTTAATAGAATTTTAAATTTACATAGTTAATTAACAAACGCCATTAATAAATTGATCTTTTTTATAAAGTTTTACTCATATTTTTTCATGAAAAATACAACCTAAAAATGTTTAGAAAAAGGAAGATAAATAACTGTATGAAATTATCTCTCATTGCTTAGTTATTTAATTGCTTAGTTAATTATCAAATTACTTCCTTTCACACTTCTTAATTTGATATTGTTCTGGTGAAAATTATATCTTGTTTAGTTTTCGTTTATTCTTAAAGTGTCGTTACCATTTTTTTGCGCTACCGTTTGTTTATGCGAATATGTATTTACAACTTTTAAAACCTGAAAAACGCATGTGTGCGATGTTATCATCATGTGATGATGTGGGATGCGTATACTTTATTTTTTACCACGATATTTTCAACGACGATATTTTTAAATTGCGAAGTTTTTGAATCGCTTTATTTTCGACGACGACATTTTCTACCACGATGTTTTAGAACTGCGAAGTTTTCTTTTTCTTTGCTTCGTTTTCTCCCACGATGTTTTTACCATGATGTTTTCGCCTTGCGTTGTTTTCTCCGCGATGTTTTCGTCTGCGATGTTTTTCCGCGCCTGTAATCTGCTGAGGTACCAGTAGTAAGGGATTATTGAATATTTGAGCTCAAGCTGAGGTACCCGTGTTCAACGATCATTCAGTATTTGAGCTCAAGCTGAGGTACCAGTATTCAACGATGGTTCAGTATTTGAGTTCAAGCTGAGGTAAGTGTTCAGCGATCTTTTAGTATTTGAGCTCAGGCTGAGGTACCAGTGTTCAGCGATCTTTTAGTATTTGAGCTCAGGCTGAGGTACCACTGTTCAGCGATTTTTCAGTATTTGCGCTCAAGCTGAGGTACCAGTGTTCAGCGATCTTTCGGTATCTATTAAGCTGAGGTACCAGTGTTCAGGGATCTTTTAGTATTTGAGCTCAAACTGAGGTACCAGCGTTCAGCGATCTTTAAGTACTTGAGCTCGAGCTGAGATAGCAGTGTTCAGCGATCTTATCGCTTTTCCGTTAGTGGGCTGACAGCGAGAAAACAAGGATTAATGAAAGTTCAGGTGTCACAAGTGCCGATGCTTTTCCCGGTTTATATCACACAGATTTTGAAATCACTTTGAATGCCTTGTACGATTGGGATAATTACGCAATATTAATGGATTAGTATTTTTTTTAATCTGATAAAACCTGAAGAAAAGTATAGTACGCAGCATATGTACGCACCCAGCTCTTTATCAATGAATCATATGTCGGTTTAGAATCTCTCCAAGCCTGTACCCAAACATTACAAACTACAATTAATTCTGATAATAGTCTAATATTTTTATTTGTATGATTATTGTTATTCATAAATTATATTTCACTTCAAAATTCAATTACGCTTAGTTAATGATAATGCTGGGAACGCAGTTTCGCGTGTTTTGTGTTATTTATTTTCCATTAGGAATTTATTATAAATTATTACTTAACGTAAAATTTGAACTGCTTAGATGATTAAGAGGAAAGGAATTCAAATCTTTCGCTTACTAATGAATAAAGCAGAAATTAGAGCATAAAACTGTTTATGTAGAAACATCTAATGATATCTAATGATGTCTAATGATCTAATGATAATTCTTTTCCCTTTGTACCTTAATTAGTAGCTAACTAAAAAAAATTGAGAACATGATTAAGTCAGCTTATGAGTGCGTGAGTAATATCTTTTGCTATTGTCTTGCCTTAAACGAACTTGCAAAATATGAATTTTTTCGCATCTCGCTCATTTTCTTTCTAGCAGTCATTGTATTTCTAAATCAAGAAATTTCGAATTTAGAACTTTCTGCTTTAAGAATTCTATGCTTTTGTACCTATCTATGACAATGAACTTCCAAACTGAATAAAAAATAAACGAAATCATTGAAATGTCTCGCAAATTCATATTGATTGATAAATCAGAAAATATTCATAGAATGATCAGACAACGAAAATAGTTCTGATAAGGATTAAAATTATCTTTAAAGCTGTCAGTAACATTGAACTTGATTGTTGCAATGGGATACCTGCCAACGTTTCCGGTTTTTCATCACATCTCCTTATTAGATTGCCGAATCTTGTGGGTTTTTTTTTTCTTTTATTAAGGCAAATATTTCCCAACAATAAATGAAAATCATTAAATAAATAAATAAAACTTAGGCGAATCCATTCCCCCACCTCTTTAAGAATATTTTTTCTTATTTAATGAAATCTTATTTAAAGAATTTTTTATTCTTATTTTTCTTACTGTAATTTTCTTATTTAATTTCTTATTTTATCTGAATTGTATTTTTTGTTACATTTCATTAATTTCTGTAGTCTTTGCTCATTAAATTTCATTTTGTCTGAGTAGTAGTTAATTTACTATAGACATTTGTAATTTTTTATATATAGATTCAAATAATGTATAATCAGACAATATTTGAATTTAATTTTGTTTACTTCAAATATGTGAAACAGTAATAAGTTTATCCATGCAAATACTATGTACATTAATTATTAATTTTTTCCATCGTACTTATAATTACTTCGATTAACAAAAGCTTGTCTTCACTACTCGGGATTTTCTCGGTATGAAAGTGTAAGAAGAAAATGAAACTAGCCAAAGAATACAAAATTTTAGAATATCCGATTAAATGCTGACATGTTTTACATCCGAATTGAAATTCAAATAGTTCAGTAACTTGAACCATGCATTATAACGGAAAGTGTTCCTTTGAAATAATTAATTTATGACAATGAAGAATATAATCAAACAAGCGGGCAATATCGCAAAATAATTTCCGTATAAACTCGGAAGAGCTGATTTTAGACAGGCGTGGGAAGTGTTTTACTTTCCCTTATTACATGAACGAGGAAATATTAATCTAGCAACACACAGTGAGTTCGCTAATTTGGCCTTTTGTGCTACAACTTTTATTTCGCGCAGCATACGCTATCAGGAAAGAAAAAAGAAACTGCTTCAGTTTTCTATTATAGTACAGTTTTTATTTTAAAAAATTACACTTTTATGTGTACATAAATATACGCAATTTAGAATTAAAAAAATTGAAACGTTGCGAGTTATTTATCTGTTTATTTTCTGTGAATAAAAAATATATATTTCAGAATGTTTTAATTAATTTTCTTTATTACAATTTTAATCTTTTATATTTTAATGTATCCCATACTTCATAAATAATTTATGCAGTCAGTCATATTAATTCAATTCGAAATGATTCAAATTAATGCGAGTAAAAAATACCATCGTAAATTTCAGCTGCTCTTCGTGATGCCAAATTTGCTTGCAAAATTAATGATTTTCAAACAGGTTTGTTTTGAAGAATCTAAATATTCTAACATGATTATTTCAGATTTCTTTATGCCATATTGCTAACAGTTTCGTAGCATTAACCTTCCTCCCCCTTTATATTTTTTTGTTAATTATCCCTTAACTAGGTATGTGTATATCGACACCATGCCAAAACACGAATCTAAATTTTTTACCGTGTTCACTTTTATGTATTTTTCGGTTGTTTCCTGATATTTTACATTATTCTGGAAGGAAGAGAAATACATATTCTATAAGCCGTCAATAGAAAGATTATTAAATAGGACTCATGATTCGATTTTTATTGTGTCAAAGTTCCGAAAGCGTTTATCGCGATAAAAATTTGTTTTCAGTTCGAAGTTTTGGCTAGGTGTTGAAAAAAGCCTGTCTTGCACTTTTGCATAAAAATATATTTTGGCATAAATTAGAATTTTGCTCTCTTTTGTAAAATTCTGTTTGACACTATATATCGCTGACAATGAATAAATTCCTTTTTTCATATTCCGATTTATTTTTGATTAAAATATTCTGACAATGGTTTTCATACTAACATTTCAGTTCGAAGGAGAACTGACGAATCGATTGGAACGCCTAATCTAAAAGCGAACTAAGAAATACATTTAAAAAGCGTCTGCTCAACATTAGTTAGAAAAATGGCTTTTAGAATAAAACCTTTAAAATTCCTAATAGAAAAGTTCCAACAAAACTCTAAACCTGAAGTACAGAAGCTTGTTTGAATAGAAAAAGTATATTGTAATACAACGCTAAGGCTAGCCGACTGGAGCAGGCACATTCGTGGAGGATTTTTGAAGGAAAACTGTGCTTTATTCTCGTTAAGCATGGGAAGAAGTCCCATGCAGCCGACCCGTTCCACACTATTTGAACTCAAGCTGAGGAGTGTCCGCCGAAAACATCCGCGGCCGAAAATGTCGCGGGGAAAACAAGGTGAAAACGTCGTGGTGCAAAACATCGTGAGCGAAAAGAAAGCAAGCAGAAGTTCTAAAACATCGTGGTACATAATATCGTCATCGAAAGTAGCAGTTTAAAAACATCCTCGTCGAAAATATCGTGGTAAAAAATAAAGTCGCATGACGATAACATCGCACACATGCGTTGTTCAGGTTTTAAAAGTTATAAATGCATTTTTTTTCATAATGATGTGGGAGCGCAAGAAGGAAATAGGGATATTTTTACTTTTACATTTCATATTTTTGCATGAACTAATAAACTTTTGCTGAAAAAGTAAGAAAGAAACTTAAGCATTTAAAAATTGAAAATGAGTAGAAAATTAATGCAACTTATAGCACTTAATAGAATTTTAAATTTACATAGTTAATTAACAAACGCCATTAATAAATTGATCTTTTTTATAAAGTTTTACTCATATTTTTTCATGAAAAATACAACCTAAAAATGTTTAGAAAAAGGAAGATAAATAACTGTATGAAATTATCTCTCATTGCTTAGTTATTTAATTGCTTAGTTAATTATCAAATTACTTCCTTTCACACTTCTTAATTTGATATTGTTCTGGTGAAAATTATATCTTGTTTAGTTTTCGTTTATTCTTAAAGTGTCGTTACCATTTTTTTGCGCTACCGTTTGTTTATGCGAATATGTATTTACAACTTTTAAAACCTGAAAAACGCATGTGTGCGATGTTATCATCATGTGATGATGTGGGATGCGTATACTTTATTTTTTACCACGATATTTTCAACGACGATATTTTTAAATTGCGAAGTTTTTGAATCGCTTTATTTTCGACGACGACATTTTCTACCACGATGTTTTAGAACTGCGAAGTTTTCTTTTTCTTTGCTTCGTTTTCTCCCACGATGTTTTTACCATGATGTTTTCGCCTTGCGTTGTTTTCTCCGCGATGTTTTCGTCTGCGATGTTTTTCCGCGCCTGTAATCTGCTGAGGTACCAGTAGTAAGGGATTATTGAATATTTGAGCTCAAGCTGAGGTACCCGTGTTCAACGATCATTCAGTATTTGAGCTCAAGCTGAGGTACCAGTATTCAACGATGGTTCAGTATTTGAGTTCAAGCTGAGGTAAGTGTTCAGCGATCTTTTAGTATTTGAGCTCAGGCTGAGGTACCAGTGTTCAGCGATCTTTTAGTATTTGAGCTCAGGCTGAGGTACCACTGTTCAGCGATTTTTCAGTATTTGCGCTCAAGCTGAGGTACCAGTGTTCAGCGATCTTTCGGTATCTATTAAGCTGAGGTACCAGTGTTCAGGGATCTTTTAGTATTTGAGCTCAAACTGAGGTACCAGCGTTCAGCGATCTTTAAGTACTTGAGCTCGAGCTGAGATAGCAGTGTTCAGCGATCTTATCGCTTTTCCGTTAGTGGGCTGACAGCGAGAAAACAAGGATTAATGAAAGTTCAGGTGTCACAAGTGCCGATGCTTTTCCCGGTTTATATCACACAGATTTTGAAATCACTTTGAATGCCTTGTACGATTGGGATAATTACGCAATATTAATGGATTAGTATTTTTTTTAATCTGATAAAACCTGAAGAAAAGTATAGTACGCAGCATATGTACGCACCCAGCTCTTTATCAATGAATCATATGTCGGTTTAGAATCTCTCCAAGCCTGTACCCAAACATTACAAACTACAATTAATTCTGATAATAGTCTAATATTTTTATTTGTATGATTATTGTTATTCATAAATTATATTTCACTTCAAAATTCAATTACGCTTAGTTAATGATAATGCTGGGAACGCAGTTTCGCGTGTTTTGTGTTATTTATTTTCCATTAGGAATTTATTATAAATTATTACTTAACGTAAAATTTGAACTGCTTAGATGATTAAGAGGAAAGGAATTCAAATCTTTCGCTTACTAATGAATAAAGCAGAAATTAGAGCATAAAACTGTTTATGTAGAAACATCTAATGATATCTAATGATGTCTAATGATCTAATGATAATTCTTTTCCCTTTGTACCTTAATTAGTAGCTAACTAAAAAAAATTGAGAACATGATTAAGTCAGCTTATGAGTGCGTGAGTAATATCTTTTGCTATTGTCTTGCCTTAAACGAACTTGCAAAATATGAATTTTTTCGCATCTCGCTCATTTTCTTTCTAGCAGTCATTGTATTTCTAAATCAAGAAATTTCGAATTTAGAACTTTCTGCTTTAAGAATTCTATGCTTTTGTACCTATCTATGACAATGAACTTCCAAACTGAATAAAAAATAAACGAAATCATTGAAATGTCTCGCAAATTCATATTGATTGATAAATCAGAAAATATTCATAGAATGATCAGACAACGAAAATAGTTCTGATAAGGATTAAAATTATCTTTAAAGCTGTCAGTAACATTGAACTTGATTGTTGCAATGGGATACCTGCCAACGTTTCCGGTTTTTCATCACATCTCCTTATTAGATTGCCGAATCTTGTGGGTTTTTTTTTTCTTTTATTAAGGCAAATATTTCCCAACAATAAATGAAAATCATTAAATAAATAAATAAAACTTAGGCGAATCCATTCCCCCACCTCTTTAAGAATATTTTTTCTTATTTAATGAAATCTTATTTAAAGAATTTTTTATTCTTATTTTTCTTACTGTAATTTTCTTATTTAATTTCTTATTTTATCTGAATTGTATTTTTTGTTACATTTCATTAATTTCTGTAGTCTTTGCTCATTAAATTTCATTTTGTCTGAGTAGTAGTTAATTTACTATAGACATTTGTAATTTTTTATATATAGATTCAAATAATGTATAATCAGACAATATTTGAATTTAATTTTGTTTACTTCAAATATGTGAAACAGTAATAAGTTTATCCATGCAAATACTATGTACATTAATTATTAATTTTTTCCATCGTACTTATAATTACTTCGATTAACAAAAGCTTGTCTTCACTACTCGGGATTTTCTCGGTATGAAAGTGTAAGAAGAAAATGAAACTAGCCAAAGAATACAAAATTTTAGAATATCCGATTAAATGCTGACATGTTTTACATCCGAATTGAAATTCAAATAGTTCAGTAACTTGAACCATGCATTATAACGGAAAGTGTTCCTTTGAAATAATTAATTTATGACAATGAAGAATATAATCAAACAAGCGGGCAATATCGCAAAATAATTTTAAAATGAGCATATCTTTAGAATTTCCGATAAGATTAGATATATTAGAATTTCCGAGGTCTCGCGCGTTGGAAATAAAAACTTTTTTTTCGTACAGTGTTGCCATTGATCGCTTTGAAATCATTGAGTTTCTTAATAAAAAATTCGTTAAAGTGTTGCAAAATAGGAAATCGGTAATAAAACAAATTCCGAATTAGGGTTTCCACATACCCATATTCGGTAGAGGATTACGTTATTCAAAATGTGATGGCTCTATGTTCCATTGTCTCGTCACAATGCGAGAAACACCCATACATTTATACAGCTCCTTTTCATTATTTATTTTCTTTAAATGTAATACAGGGCGATAATATTTGGTGGCAACAATCTGAAAAGTGAAAAGGACATTTAAAGTTTTTGGGGCTAAAAAAAAAAAAAAAAAAAAAAAGAAATGGGACAGTTTTATATCTCCTGTTGTGCCGGACTGATTGATGAAATTTATCTTGCGTGTTTCGTGTCTCAAAAGCGCTGTTTAGGATATATATTAGCTTTATGTTTAGCATTTTTCTAGCACTTTCTAACGCTTATTTATTAACAGCATTTTTCTAACACTTATTAACTTTGACATAAAATCGGATTTTGTGTGAAATGCATACCTATTTTTATCTATATTTCAATTCTATGATTCAAATTATGCCGAAGTTCCAAGTTTTGTAAAAATTTCATGATTTAAAAAAAAAATTAGCTCTCAAAATTTGAACTCCTCAATGCTAATTGAAATTGATATAGATTTATTGATATCTCGTTATTTAATAAACTTATTTTATTCCTTCTTTCATAATTCGAAATTTATGTTCAATCCAAATAAAATTCTCAAATATCTCTTGACTTGTTTTTAAAATTTGTAATTATAGTAATTTTTGTAAATTTTTCAAACAATTTTTGAGTGGTAATCTATGAACGTTTTGGCATCATCTTAAAGTAGATGGTTTTCTAGGTATACCTGCAAAACATAAGAATTTTTTATTCAAATTTCCAAGGATATATATGAATTTATGTGTTAGCGCGTTTTGAAATTTGGCACATTTGCTACAAGCTATAATAACGCTAAATGTGGTTTACGCACTTTGTTAAAATTATTTGAAAAAATGAAGGATAAACCTTTCCTTCCGTTCGTGCCCAATGAAAAGGAAAGGAAAATAGGTTACTATAAATCAAGAATTTCACCAGGTGAGTTATTCTCGGTGCAAACTACAAAAAGTGTGAAAAGATGAATTTTTAAATTTCTGGCAAGTTTCTCACCAGTTTTACAAAATTTAATATTTAAGCGTAATTCTGAGTTGCGCTTTCGAGCTACGTGAAAGGCAAATTAAATTTCGTCAGTCTGACCAGTAGACCAGTAGTCAGACCAGTAGAGCAGAAGATATATAACTGTCCTATTTTTTGTGCAGAGTGTACCTCTACACAAACGTACGAAACTCATGTATAGAATAGATGTATAGAAACTCATGGGGTACTCATGTATAGAAACTCATTGGATACTCACGTAAAGAAACTCATGGGATAGACAGCTCATCATTATCAAAAATAACAACAAAATGAAAATTCTTATATTTAGGACATAATACTTGTCATCAGAAACGTCTTTTATTAGTGTCATTTTAACTTATATAATGCTAAAAATAAAAGAAAGATTAAAATTATTATGAAATGCGTTAATTTCTTTTTTTTTTAACTGCATATTTTACTAGGCAACTGTAGATTGATTAAACTGGAAAGATAACTGAAAAATCTTAACGTTTTGCCGAATTGGAAAAGTTCGAGCACTCCATATGCCAGAGACATGTAGAAGATCAACTAAATATCTTATACTTCGCGTAATGGCAGCATTTGTCAACGTGAATGGGTGTTGCGTCCATGGTATCGTAACAGCACAACGGTAAAAAAATTTTGGAAAAATTCCTTTAAAGAGATTTATAACTTTAAGAAAAGGTTCAAGTAGTCTCTATGTTATGAGTAACTTTAAAGTATTTTAAAATTATTAGCGAGATCTTTTTACTTTTAAGTAAATCTTAAAAACGGCAAGGCTCAGAGATATTTATAAGATAAAGATTTTATAAGATAAAAAACATGTGAATCAAAGTTATAATTGAAACTAACGGTAACCCTTTAATTCTCCCTCTCTGTTTTTAAAAATAGTAAAAACTTTTTTGGAATGCATCATTTCTAGATCATTCCATCTTGCACGGCCTGCGCAGCGCTGATGACGTAATAACTGGAAACTGAAACTTTTAACTCAAACCAAAACCGTTCTCTTGGTGTGCTTCCATATTGCATAACTACGCACTTTAGCTTGAACTTCTGTGCTGCTTGGTTGCTGTTTCGCTGTGATCGCTTTCTATCGCAAAAGTATCAAAAAAGTAAATGTTCTATGAATAGGCAAGACTAGATTTCCAAGTCATTGTGGCCACAAATGTTAATTGGAGATAAAAATCAAATTAAAACTGCCTGGACTGCCAAGTATTTTAGATATTATTAAGTCAGCATATCAGCAAACGACGCAATCGGAATGCTTCCTCTTCAATATTCCATCCATCTATGTGTTTCATCATCAGTATTTTTCTGCATTTCTACGTCTCGGTGTTTCTACATCAGTACTTCTAAATTTTGCGTTTATTACATACGTATATATGGTCAAGAACAGAGATTCTCAACTGGTGTTACGCGTACCACTAGTGGTACGCAAGAAAAAAAAATAGGTGGTACGCAAAGAAGTAAAGTATTCTTAATTATTTATTAAATTGAAAAATCAAAACCCCGACATCCTGATTGTAGTTTTTCCTCTAACACTCGTAAATTTATGCGATCTCAGCTTCAAGAGTGGTGGTGGTACTAAAGTTTTTCAATTTTTGTTTAGATGGTACGCGTTAGTCAAAAGGTTGAGAACCGCTGCTATAGAATATTTTTTGTGATGTCTATGAGAATGTATAATACGTGCGTCTTTAAATACGTCCAAGAAATTAAAGCAATATATTAAAAGTATAGATAAAAGTATTTCTCCTGCCTTCTTAGCATGCCTCCGTGGTGTAGTGGTCAGCACGCTCGACACGAATTCCAGAGGTCGGTGATTCTAGTCCCGGGGAGGGCACTGCTTATTCTTCATCGCTTCCGATTTCAAAATAACTAATGTCTCTACAGTGGCGCCCGAACTAAAAGAATGGTGGATTTGATTCTCCGCCACCGCGACTGGGTCCTCCTAATCCCCATTCTCCCTTTAAATCATGGTCAGCACGCTTGACGCGAATTCGAGAGGTCCGTGGTTCGAGTCCCAGCGAGGGCGTTGCTCATTTTTCATCTCTCCTGCCTAGATATAACCTAATGTTTTTACAAAAATGTCTATGTATAAAGTATTTAGGTATAAAGAGGCATTTTGGCATTAAAATCAAGGAAATACCTGTTCCTCATGGCAGTTATAGGGAATCTGGACTTTATTAGTGAAATCCTGTGCCGGTCAATACACATAAAGAGAATATAAATATCGTGAGCATTCCTTTCCTGTCAGTTGTTATAGAAATACTCTGAAAATGATTCTTTCATATTAAAATAATTTACAAAATTAATTCTTCTGTATATAAATCCGGCACCAAAATTGAAGTTTATCCATTTTCAAAAAAGAAGAGAAACACGCCTCAAATAAATCATAAAAGTGAAGCAACATCCTGTGTTAGGCGTAGATTTTTGCATAGAGTTAGTGGTAAAAGGTTTTGCAATTCAACCTTTTAGCATAGAGTTTCTACCCTAAAAATCTACGCCTAACACAGGTTGTTGCGTAAGTTACTAAACTTTTATGACTTATCCCATTTTATAAATGATTCGCTCAAAGTTAATTTTCTTCTGTAAAAATCTGACACCAAAGTGGAATTTATTTTTATTTATTTCAAATGTTCTGTTTTCAACTCGTAAGGTAATCGTGTCTTATTGGCTTGTCCATTTTCATTCCCGATAATTCGACAGCATACTTAAAATAGTTTAGTAAGTTTTAAAACTTTTGAATCGCAAAATTTCCTGAAAACTAATAATCCATGACCGTTTGGTTAAGCTTTTGCCTTTGTTCTCACCAACCGTGAAAAGAGAAACGCATTTCACACATGAAAGGTAATCCCAAGGGCAATGAAAGCTAAAGCCTTTAGAAGCATTTTGGACTTTCTCAGACTGAAATATAATTGTCTTCTTACTTCAGGTGTCTCTAATGTGTATCAGTGTAGGCTAGTCGGGCTATCGGTCTGCCAGCTTGATGAGAAAAGCCATATATAATTTATCTTCTGAAGATTCAGAAGACTAGTTTCTGTGTCAAAGAGTTACCCTAAGTGCCATATCTTTCCACATTTTTTAAAATTTATTTTCATCTGTAATGACCTTGATTATAAGCTCATGAAATGCAACTGAACAATGAAATGGGGTCACAGATAGGTCTTTAGTAACAGCAATGATTTTGTATAGCGATTTCTGAGGTTTGTACTTAGCCGAGTTCTAACCCATTTAGTCTCTGATCAGTAAGTACCAGAAGCGTATTTTTAAAACTTTTATTACTTTCTCCTTCGTTAGGTACTAGAAGAAAATTTAGGAATGTCCAGTGGAAGACGTTTAAGGAAAACTGGCTCGTATCCATGTTAAACACGGGGAAAACCACGAAAATGCACACGCAGCTAGTCCATTCCACAGGACTCCAACCCTGGATCGAACTACCACTGCTCAGGGGCCTTTTACCGCTCGGCTGTTGGTGGGCCAGAAATGTGTTTAGAAAGCAAATGCTTCTTTTGAGCATTTAACTAACCCACCGCTTCATTTCATACTATCGTCTTGCTGAAGCTCTGTCCCCGAACTTACTACTTACTAGGCATGGGGCCATATCCTGTTTATTTTCATCAAAGGAACTTAATAGACACTGACTTCTGTATACGCGGCCAGAAAGGAGACAGTAATCACTATCTTTTCTCATGTCCTCTTACGAAAAATTTTCATATACGTACACCCAGAAATATTGATATATCCTTCAAAAGAATGATCATTAAACATCAACATCTTCATTCTAATACGAAACAAATTCACCAAAAACTTAACACAATTGCGTTAAATCTATGCAGAGTAACCCCTTCTACAACAAGCGAAATATAGCAAAATATTTAATTTTCAGCCTTGTAGAATTTTAAAGATCAATTATCGATCTTTGTAACAAATATTTACTTGTATTGATCTTAACAACAAAAGCCTTACATAATCCATAATAAACAAAATGAAATATAAAAATTGGATTGGTCAAAGGTGAGTCATGGTATTGATTTGCTGTGTCATGATAAAAATGAGCTATGAGTATTGTATCATGTAAAATATATGAACTTAAACTACGAACTTTTTATGAACTCTATAATCATGAACACTTTAATGACTCATGAACTCTGCTTAATGAATACTGAAAAACCATTTGTAATCATGAACTCTAAGATACAATCTTATTCTCTTCTACATTTTATACTTCTATTTTATTAATTTTATTATATGATACATCATGTATTATCCTATATTTTAGCACATTTTTCCCTCCTTTCCCAACGGTACAAAGTTTCGAGATCTGGTCTCATCCGGTAGGCTAATAATGGATTTACCTACTACACAGTAACCCTTCTAATGACCCTTTTTTAGTTTTCTTCTAATAATCGTTCTCCTTTATGTCCTCTTCTCTTAATAATAAACTTCTAAATCTTCCTCTAAAGAATTATCATCAGCTTTATTCTCCTTCTTTCCTTCCGTCCTTGCTCTATTCGGTTAGTGATTGGGAGCTATACCTATGCAATCTTTAATGAAGTTCTGGTGCTTCCAACACTTTTACCTGCACTTGCACCTGTCCCCGGACTTAAGCAAACTAGTGTGCACATAATGCTAATTTAAATTGCCCCATGCTCCACTCATACAAAGCTATCATTTGCAACTAACTGACAAATGCACGAACCGAAGTTTTATTGCATCTATAGCACCTTATTTTACTTGTCTCTCTAACATTCTTGATATTTACAACATTATACTCAGTACCATCTATATCATTACTAGTCAAGTACACATTTAAACTGACTCTCTACTCAAATATGCTGCTTGTACTATATTCATTGTACTAGCTTGTACTAGTTTATTGTATTTATAGAAACTTATTACTTGTCTTTCTAATATTCTTGACAGTTGCAACATAATATCATTTTTATCAATACTAGTCAAGTACACCTTTAAACTTACTCTTGTCGCACCCAGATATCTTGCTTGTACTCTACTCATTATACTTGTATTCGTCTAAACTCCTGAAGAGTGCTCCCATGATATCCCAGGGAGTTGATACTTCTAGCCAGAGAAGGACATGCATCTTACACCTACTTACCTCTGCTAGCCACCAGGTGTCCCCGCCCTTCGTCACTTGTCAGCTGCTGAGGCCCTACTCTCAAAGTAGTTTTAAACCGCCGTCAAGATAGCAATGCTCTACCCTCAAAGTAGTTTTCACCTGCCGTCAGGATAGCAGTGCTCTGCCCTTAAAGTAGTTTTGACCTGCCGAATGTGTTTAAGTGTATCATTTGTACTAATATATACGTATAGCTAAGTAAGGTAAGACACGAATATGTGTAACCATTAATTGTCATCGTTCACACTGATACACAATTTTCATTCTCAGTGTATCATTTCTGTTAATGTATAGGTGTGTATGTATCATTTTTATTGATGTGTGTATAGCCCAGTAGAATAATGTATGATTATGTGTTTTCATTTATCGCCATCATTCGTATGTGTTTATGCATATAATTTCTAGTAGTTTATGTATAGTCATACAGGATGATACACGATTACGTGTATTCATTAATTGTCATCTTCTGCATTATTGCGCCAGTTGCGTCAGTGTTTCATTTCTTTTAATGTATAAGTGTTTATTGTTTGCCTATCTCATTAATCACTTAGACCAATATACATATGTATCCAATGTACCTATACCACCAATGTACCTGTGTATGAAACTTTTTATTAATTGTATACTGAAGCATATATATGCACACGCCCTTGTTTGGCCACGTCAATACCACATATTCTCCATTAATATATTTCCGATGCAGGCCTCTCAGGAAGTCGCCAGGGTTGTGTTGTACTAAATAGGTGCGGTTACCGGACGACGCCCAATTTGTCATATTAAGCCGTCCGGGTGTCCGGGCCCTGCATTCACCTGTCACCTGCCGTCAAAATAGCAGGGCTCTACCCTCAAAATAGTTTTGACCTGCCGTCAAGATAGCAGTTCTCTACCCTCCAAGTAGTTTTGACCTGCCATCAAGATAGCAGTGCTCTACCCTCAAAGTAGTTTTGACCTACCGTCAAGATAGCAGTGCTCTACCTTCAAAATAGTTTTGACCTGCCGTCAAGATAGCAGTGACATTACTTTGTTTTATACGTGAGAGCTGAAATACGTAAGCTAGATGTAGAGATATTAGGTGTTTTTTTTTTTTTTCGAAGTAGGAAATACGTGAAACATGTGCAATACACTTGCCGGGACTCGAACCTGGACCTCTCTAATACGCGCAGAGTGTGCTATTCGTTACACCCTCTTTTAAAAGACAACTGGAAATTAGGACTCAATCGCCAAATCCTGGTGGTGAAAAATCATCAGCTACCGCTCTTTTAATAGGGCGCTACTGTAGAGACATTAGTTTTTTTTTTTTTTTTTTTTTTTTCCAAGTAGGAAATGAGCAATGCCTTAGCCGGGACTCGAACCTGGACTTCTTGAATATGCGCCGAGTTTGCTAAGCGTTACACCAAGAAGGTATGAAGAAAAGGAGCAGCAAATACCTTACAAAGGTAAGTCCTAAATTAATAAAACAATTGCAGCAGGTAAAAAATTTAATGTTTCTCAACATGGGAAGAAATTCGAATCAACATGTTTGATCTGGTAGAAGAACAACTCTTCTATTATCTATCAAGAAAGGAAAATTTTGATCTTCTGTAAAATTTAGGATTAATTGAGGTCAATTAATGTCAATTGAAATTTATGATTGAAAATTTGGTATAAAGCTTTGTAAATTTGTTTATTATGATAATGTTATGCTAACTGGTGATTCTCTTTAAGATCAAAATATATTCTGTTGAACTGGCGTCAAGATATTGCTGATATTTAGCGAGTTGTTCCCCAATAAAAATTCGTGATAGATCTCTCTAACTTTGAATATTTGGGAATTCCTGAAGAGGTTACTATTAAAGGCAGGAAAATTTTCAATTAATATAGTTGAATTAATTTAAACAGGAAACTTCCAGGACCCCTTTAAAATGTTTAAAAGCGAATCATGGAGAATTTCTGAGAATCACCTAGGTTTCCATCATGCACTAGTTAGCTTGTGCTGATTTTAAACACTGGTAGTATTTTGTAATTTTTTAACCTTAGATTTTAATTTTTTATTTCACGTTTAAGAACTAATTTCATTGAACTTTATGTAGTTTTCAGATACAATTTTCAATCCCTTGGAAAAAGCTGAACTCCCTGGAATTTTCCTCATTGATCCAGAAATTCGGACCAATCGTACGACTGGTTTTGGTAAAATCAAATTTCTTCTACTGGTCATCATTTTGGAGATACATAGAAGTTTAAAGTGCCCTTTTTAATCTTAAAGACTGGACGCATTATGTATGTCAATGTAAGTAATATCACAATATATAATACTCCTAATCAAATGTTAAATAATAACATTTATAAAAGACTAAATCCCTTCTATGTAGAAAGTATAGAAAATATTTGTAATTCAAATGTACATTTTGGCAGGAGCAAAATTAGATTCATTTGTGGCCCATTTTCATACTTAGTGGTGGAAAAATATAAGTGGGTGTATGTTTAAAAGCGTGAAATATAAGGAGACACTTTTTCCCAGATTTCGATAGTGAAGAATGCTAATTAGCTTTTATTTGTTAAATTTTTAGCATTTTCTGTTTCCAGCTTTCAATATTGCTTTTTAGCCTGTTTTAGTTTGTTCGAAAGCTATGACCCGTAAATTGATGTTACGGGTCTCCCGTTTGGATGAGAATTCTTCCTGATGCTTACTTGTCCATTGGACAAGAGCATGAATTTTACTGATGAATACAGGCTTTCATAAGTTGAAAATTGTTTGAAATTAATCATAATAACCACATAAATGTGAAAAGAAGCCACTTTTGGGAGAAATGACGTTCGGTGTAGTCGGTGTCACGGACAAAGAGTTGAAATCGAATAGATAGCAAGTTCCATAGCAGTTCCTTTAATCATAGCTGTCGAATAGAAAGTTCTTCAATTCACTTAAAAAAACTATTTATTAAATTCTTTGATATCGGATTTCTAACTTGGCAAGTTTTAGCCGTTCAAAATATTTGACATCTCCAATTAAATATTAACTATAGCACTAGAAGTATAGCGATACATACAGTACTAAATTTACTAGCACAATTACTAGTACTAGAATAACTACTAGCACCACAAGGAGTACTAGAACCATTAGCAGAACTAACAGTACTTGAACTAGCAGCACTAGCAGTACTAGAACTACAAATAGTACCATTAGCAGTACTAGAAGTACTAGCAGCATTAGCGGTACTAGAACTACTTTACTTACCACCAGCTGAGTTGCTGTATCACCTGTTGTATGACTAGCAGCATTTGTAATGAATTGGTGAAGCATTTTATAGTCACCAGGCCCAGCCAAAAATCTCTAGGGAATATTAAAAATTTAAGCGGAATTTATAAAGTTCCTTCGGAAGATAAGTATTTGAGATTTGAGTTTATTAAAGAGACCTGTCAATGCTTTGACTGTAGCAGCACTAGTAGTACTAGCACTACTGGCAATACTTTCGAAAAGCTGAATTAAAGGTTAAATGTTCTTATTTAGAAACTTAAACGAAAAAGGGTCTAAACAAATACGTGATCTTCATGTTTTTTCCCCCTTGATTTTACGCTGCACTGGTTTATTTGAAGTTTTAGACTTTTAAAGGGACGTAAAAATATAAACAATACGTTCAAACACCTATTTTTAAATATTAAACAATATAAATGTTAAATCTTGTTTAAAATATAGATTCACGTTTCCTTCTTTTAATTCCCTCTTGTTTTATTTTCATCTGGTATCCATTTCATCACTTAAATTTGAGTTACTGAACGGCAACGGTTTTATCGTTTAAAAGTTGTTTACATTCTGTTCGGAATATCGTTGTATTTAGTTTATCGCTGCAGTTAGGCCCGAACACACAACCAAAATGAAAAAAAAAGAGCTGCTCCTGCACTCTATCTCAGCGCTATCACTTCATCTATTATAAACAGGTCTTTATTCTTCACTTTTCAAGTTAATTAGCATCGGAGTGGCGCGGAAACCGGTACAACGCCACCTATTGGTGACGTTGTCAAATGCTCATTACAAGCACTATTTGGTATAACTTTGATAATAATGGAAGATTTTTAAATTTTAGATTTTTTCCTTTATATATGTCTAATGATCTACCTTGATGCCGAATTTGAAGTATCTAAGTCATTTAGAAATGGTCTAGGTTTAAATAAATAATAATAAAGATAAAATTCAAAAATATAAGAAATCGCATAGCATCAAATGTAAATGAAACTCAGCCAAAAATAAAATAATCTCATTTTACTTTCGCTCACAATTTTGTCAGAAGTAAAACAAAACTGATTTTTCAAAATATTTCAAAGTTTATTGATTTTTCATAGCACCAAATGTGCATTTTTCTACATGAAAGAATTGGCTGGATTTTCTATAAAACATCTCCAGGAAACTTCGTGAAGGTCATCTGCGCACATTCATTTTTATGTCACTTTTGAACTCTTTTTAGGTAACATCAAGATTGGTTTGGTTTTGAAAGCATTTTCTTACGTTTCAAGTCAATGACCAATGTCTTCTTCACTCATGCGATAAAATTCTATCTTCGATTTCGGCTTGATGCCAGAATTAATTCCGCAAATCTGCAGGAAATAAATAGTTTATAAAATAGATGTGCAGTTACACTGTACGATTTGACTGTGCTAATATAACTGTCAATGACCTTCCTGAGCTTTGTAGTTTTTTAAAAAGGAATACAGTAATTTTAAATAACGTGCCGGATGCTCGAGCTTAGTATTAGTGTATTTTAGAATAAACTGAGCTTCAGCTTTAATTGTCAGCGGTATCCAGTTTATTAGATACCCCTGGCTATTAAAGCTGGAATTTAATTGTCAGCTTAAGACGTAAACTGTTTCCTACAGCATGCTTTCTCGACTTAAACAAAGACTTTCAGTTTTATATATCATACCACAGAATAAAACTTACCCTATCACTTTTATTTTATTAAACATCCTCATGGAAAATTCACCTGCCTTCAAAAAGTGAAAGCCATAAAAAAAATTGTAATCGAGAAAAATTTAGGGTATCATATTTGAACAGAAATATCCATTTTGACCAGAATAAAGATCTCTTATTCCCTAAACAAATTGTAAAATGGATTTAAAATGGATTTAGAAGAGAGTTTTTTCCGTGATGTCTGTACTTACGTACTTATGTATGTACTTCCCGTAACTCAAAAGCGAGTGGCCTCAGAATCCTGCAATTTTGTATATAGGACTGCTATAACATGTAGATGTGCACCTCTCTTTTTTATTATAGTCGGCCACACCAAAGATATATAAATATGCATATATATATACACGCTCTGTTACTCGGCTCGGTGAACTCGGTTTTTTTCATTCTTATATATTGGTAAATTGTGCATTTTGTGCTTTAAAAATGATTGAATTATGCTGTTTTTTATGTTTCGGTTAAGGTTTTTATGCCTTTAGTTAATTTGCATGAAATAGTTGTAGAAATATCGACAATTTCACAGTTGTTTAAGTGCGGCTAAACCTAATAGAACAGCCATATTTATTTACATTTGAAACTTAGCAAAATAGTGAGTTAAGTCAGTTTCTGAACTTTCAGTATATTTTTGCCAAGTGGGACCAAAAGTTAACTCTCAGTTTTATGTGCGCCGGAAAATCTGCCTTCTTGCCGCAGGCCGAATTGCTTTTTTTTGCGTAGAAACTAATTTTAATTGTAAAAAAAAAATTGAATTGTTTTAATTGTATGTGGGGTTTTATGTTTTTTCATATTTTTCATATTTCATATGAAAATATTTTGAGCTTTTATGTATTTTTGCCTTGGCTGGAAGTGGGAACTGAATTAATTGAATGAGAAATACATCTCCAATTAAATTCCGTAAATAAATTTAAATGAAATGCAACAAAAGGTGTGTATACATTAATAGGCCGTACAAGGAAGTCATATAGTATCCACATCAGATGTCAAATAGCCCACCATAAGAATTTAGCCATCTCATTAACGAGAGCATTTCTCAGCGTGCACAAAGCAATCGAATTGTACCCGTGGGAAAGGAAAAACTCCGTTTCAATTCTGGTGGCAGACATTCCGTATGCGTAATTATCCCATGCTCTTCTACCATCAACCTTTCGAGTGGATCTTCTGTTGGACAATATTTTAAGTGTCCTCAGCCCGCAATGATATTAGACACTTTTTATTATTATTAAACATCTGTGCCTTCTCCAGGATTCGAACCGGCGCACAAGGCTATGGAAATCGGCTTCCCTATAACCATGACAACAGGATGGCAAAATTTTCCCCACGTGCAACATGTAAGCTAGCTAGTTTCTCTTAGAAAGTCCTCCACGAAGGCTTCTCTTCCCTAACGCAGGTCACCCTCGTGCATTTTGCTAAAGTCTAAAAAACAAAACCTACTTTGGTGCTTGAGGCGCAATAAAACTTCCCTGTCCGTACTGCAGTATTGTTTGTAACATTGCGATAACAGACCATGATTCAATTTCGTGGTCACTTTTCTCGAACTTTGAAACTTTTCCCCAACATTGTTCAACAAACTCCTCTGTACAATTTGACTGCGATGGCAGAGGGGCATCGTTAGAGGGGCATCATGCCAGGCCCTTCTAAGCAGTACTGGGTTGATTTGTTCAATTGAAAAACGTGGTAACTAGGTTACGTACCAAATGAAAATATATACAGTCACGTGCAAAAGTTTAAGACCAGTAACCGTTTTCCTGTATTTTAACAGATTGCACCATTTTTACTCGTGATCGAGTTATCTTATGCGTTGATTGCATTAGATGCTTTCTACTCTATAAATTATATTTATACGTGCCCTTCTAGTTTATCAGTAGTTCGTTATTGGATTTTGCTTACACAGTGCTGTTGTATAACTCTTGTAATGGGTAAAAAACCTTCACTTACTATTGAGAAACAGACAAAAATTGTGGCCCTGTATGAAGTTGGCTTTTCTGAACATGAAATAAGTTTGAAGGTAAATGTCAGCAAGACAGGTGTGCATTAATCTATCAGTAATTTTAAAATTTCCGGAAATTATACGGATCTTAAGAGAAGCGGTTGTCCAAGAAAAACTTTCCTATAAACCTGCAAGGAAACCTCGACATACTCAAAGTATGAAAAAGGAACGACTGGCTTTCGCTAGACAATGTCAGAATTGGACCGAAAAACAGTGGAGTACAGTGTTATTTTCCGATGAGTCAAGTGTGCAGAAATTTTCTGCGCGTGTTACATGTATTCGCCGCTCATTTGGAAAAAGATATGATGATAGATATACGATTCCAACAGTGAAACACTCTCCAAGCCAGATGATATAGAGTGCAATGTCTGGTACTGCTGCTGTATATTTCCTGCCATCTAAAACCACGATGAACGGCAGTCGGTACCTTAATTTGTTACGTGACAAGTTGAAGCTTCACTTGGATGTTCACAGATGTTCAGTTTTCATGCATGATGGGGCTCCGTGTCACAGGGCAAGGAATGTGAAGAACTCTCTGAGGGCTACTCAATCCTTGTGCTTGATTGGCCAGGTATTAGCCCAGATTTAGATCCCGTAGATAATCTGTGGTGTATTGTGAAAAATAAATTCGCGGAGAATCTACCATCTAGTGCTACAGAACTTGTTGAAACAATAAAGCATGTGTGATGCACAGAGATTTCTCAAGCTTACTGCCAGTCTCTTGTTCATAGCATGCCTAAAAGGATTGCAGCAGTGATAAAAAGTAAAAGAGGTTCGACGAAATACTGACTATACTTCAATAAACTTGAAAGCCTATTTTTTCAATTATAACATAGGTTTTTGTTGCGGAATTCCAATAAATCTGATTTTTCCATGTGTGGTCTTAGACTTTTTGCACACGACTGTACTAACGTACAGTAACGTATAGCAAGAAACATTCACTAAATCTGTAAAAAGATTTTAAATTTCTATTTATTCTCATTTGAATCTTTCTAAAGCATTTTACTACATAACTGTCTCATTTTCATAAATGATTTAAAACTTCTAAATTAGCATGTGCCCAACAAATATGAAAGAAAAATGTCAAGATACGCTTCGCTGTGTCACATATGAAGCTTATATTTTTAGCTATTTATCATTTCTGTTTACATAGGAGCATTTTAGTTATTTTGTATATGACTTACATATAGATACTTCATTTATTTAAAATGCTCACATAACATACATTTTTAGAAAGTACTAGAAATACTTTTGTATTTTTATAGCAGATTTTGCTAAACTTATTAACTTTTGAGAAGCAGAAATATCTGTCAATGCCTTAAATATTTCTTTCCCAATAGCCGCCGGACAGGGTAATTTGTAGTTGATATTTTATATTATTCTTTTTCTTGCGTTGTTGGAAACAGACTGACCACTCTCATTAATTCCGTGCTAGATTTAGATTGAATAAATAAATAACATAGTCTCAGTTCATATCTCAACTTAAATGCAGTAAGAGATGAATTTAACGAGCCAAATCAAATTTTGCTGTACAAAGTCCCTGGTTTAAAATACACTTCCTTGTCTTAATATTCATCAAAGCAAAAGTAATATATCTTAATTTAGATTTGCGCTTTCAGGCAATTAACTGAGTAATAGATTCTGACAATGCGTATGCTTAATGAGAGGATTTCGTAGTCATTGATATTTGCTATTCTATGAAAGTGAAAAAGGTTTTTCGTCAGACGAAATTTTTTTTGATCACAAATCGGACTCAAAATTAAATTGAGCACATTTTCTAAAACGTAAAAACTATCATTAAAAAAAATTGAAAGCTTTGAAATTTTATATTACGCCCAAAGGTTGTAGAGGTATTTTTTGAAAGTAGGAGAGATGAAAAATGAGCAATGCCCTTAACTACGGAACCCGGACATCTTAATACACACCGAGTGTGCTGACCACTACAACACGAAGACATGCTAAGGAGGCGGGAGAAATACCTTATATACTCCTCCTCTTAAATGGCGATTGGAGATTAAGAAACCCAATCGCCAAATCCTGGTGGTGGAGAATCATCACCCACCACCTTTTATATTACAGACATGAAAAATGAGCAATGCAATCGCCGGGACTCAAACTTCGGACCTGTCAAATACGCGCCGAGCATGCTGACCATTACACCACGAACGCATGCTAATACCTTATGAGGTGTGTTTTTTAACATTTTGTGTGTTACCTTTATTTATTAAATATCATGTTATTCTCACTTAAATCATTAAATTCAATTCAACAGCAATATTATAAGCCGCACTCAGTATGGCTTTCAAAGCTCTTAAAAACAACAGGGCGTAATCTTGCACTCCTTGCCACAATGAGTTTCGTGGGCTTGTTCTGATGTTACTCTCAGAAATGTGAGATAAATCACAACAACAGTAGAAGTATGTGGAAGATATTTACCACGCAGAAAAATGTTACCATGAAATATACCAGGAACGCTTTAAGCATACTCCTTTCGGTAGATTAGAATAATGTTCCAAACTGGAAAATGTTTAGAACATTATAGGAGTAACCTAGATTGGTTACGAATGTTCTGGGGATGCGGTGAGATAATATGAAATGAAAATGCAATATGCGTGGGATATTCCGAGCTCTGAAAAAAAGGCGAAAAAATGTAAAATTATAGTCACAAATGTACGTTAAATTATTTAACTAAATTTATTAAAACAATGTTGTTGTTAATCGTCGTCCAGACGATATGGTGGTTAGGGGAGCCTACTGCGGTACCGAAGGGCCGGCCTCGAATTCCAGGTTAGACATGAATGTTTGTAACATGGGGGCACTCTAAATATATGGCGAAGCGAAAGTCCTCTCGTGCGATTTGTGGTGGGAGAGCCCCGGGGAAGGGGACCACCCCCGGGGGGCTTTCTCTGAAAATTATGGTGGAAGTAGAAGTCCAACGTCCTTGAGGTTCTGGCAACCATTCTTCCATGAAGCGCATAGACAAGACAACAACGCTAACCGGAAAAATGCCCACAGGAAAAATGCTCAAAGAAACATGCTCACAGGTATAAAAGCTCACAGGAAAAAAGACCTCACGGAAATATGCCCACATAGAAAAAAGCTCACGTGGAAAAATGCTCACTTAGAAATATGCTCACACGGAAAAAAGCTCACATGAAATATGTTCACACGGACAAATGCTCATATTAACCTTTTCAGGAACTGTAAATAAAAGCATGAAAACTGTAGTTAAATTTTGCGTGTACTGTAATATTTTATACCACTGCCCCTGCACGACATTTTTTTTTTTCTGTAATTGCCAATAATTATTTTTTTACTCTATTTTTGCATACTTTTGATGTGTATCTATAGAAACTGATGTTTGAATGTAGATATTTAAGTTTAGAGCCAAAGAAGTTGTAAAATTTCTGCAGAAATGGAAAACTTAAGAAATAAAATTAACATTTTTACGCACTTTGATGATTCCTCTCATTTGGACATTATGAAGCAGCCTTCGAAAAATCTAAAACTACAAATTCTTGCGAAGGCTTTCATAACGCACTAAATTCATTATTTAATTGTAGCCATCCTAGTATGTGGTTTTTATTTGACAGACTGAAGATTTAGCCCATCAACATTTGTTATTAGCTAATGTAAATACAAGATGTAGTGAAGTAAAAAAAAAAAAAATAAAAAAAAATAAAAAAAATAAGAAAATATGAAAATTTACATTTGGTAATCGCGAATCATCTAAGAACCTATGATGAAGTCTATGATAAAATGACATTTTTTGCGTAATTTATGTAAAAAAAATCATTTCTATTTGCTTATTTTTCTAAATGTTTATATTATAAAATGTGTAACTTAATATTTATTATTATTTTATTTTTTTGACAATTAAAATTGTAATAATTTTTTACTGTATATTCTGTAGGTGTACGATATTCAAATCTGTTAATTATTGATTCATTAATGCAAGGATATTTATAGGTGAATTATTTATCAGTGGGCTTATTTCCATGCGAGCATATTTCTTTGTGGGCTTTTTTCCTTGTGAGCATTTTTCCGTTTGAGCTTTTTTCTATGTGGGCATGTTTCTGTGTGGGCTTTCTTCCTGTGAGCATTGTTCTATGAGCATTATTCCTGTGGGCTTTTTTTCTAGAACTAACAACAACAACATTAAAACAATAAAATATTGCCATACTATAATTTTCTTAATTTTTTTTCATTAAAATTAATTTGCGAGGTAAAGCAATATTTATTTTTTTACTAACATACTTCCTGACAATAGTAAGACGGGTGTCTTGATTTTTCAATCAGACTTATGGCAATTTTTTTGCCAGTCAGTAAAAACGGCAATCCTAATGTGCGAAATAGCCTTATAAAAATGCAATTAGCAGAAGGTCCTATGATTCTTTTTTAAGACCACACTTCTTAGAAACAAATTTATCCCAGAATTTCATCAAGTATGCTGCTAAATAAGGGATTTAAACCATTTTGTGATCCGGGCGAGAAACTGAAAGTGTCATCTGGAAACCAAGCATTCCAGGAAACTTCACTTTTTCTCCAAGCAAACCTGAAACTTGTCTTCACGATTCAGACGAGTTAGAAGCGACCAAGAAGTTTGTTTCTTAATGTGAAACTTAGAAAGAACTTGAAACAAAGAAGCCACAGGCTAAAAATACTTTGGTGGGCCACGAAAAAGAAATAAATTGAGGCGTTCTACTCCATTTAATTGTTTTCACTTTTTGATGTAGAAACGAAATAGGTCGACCGTGTTTGCATCTCGTTTAGCCTCGTGACATAATAACTGTTTTTTCTTCCTGATGTTTTCTCGGTGCGAGCTTTCTGATGAGATTCCCTTCCGGGTCGGGCCCGATTCGGAAATGTTAAGATTCCTGATTAGTTCCTTGTCCCCAAAGGGAACCTGTTTGTTATGCCGTTTGAAAGTTATGCGTGTCCAGCAGCAGAGATATCTATTAATTTCTAGTCAGTTCGGAAAGATAAAGGATAGAAATAAATTGGGCAACGAGATCTCAAAATATTCTTCAGGCAAATGAAAGTAAGGAAGTCTTAATGACATAATGATAGTGAGAGGAAAACACGTTTTCATTTTAAGTATTATGTAAAAGGTTGACAACTCTCGAATGATGATTTTCATGATAGAACGTTTCTTTTATACATGAGCATATTTACAATGTTTATTGTTTTCTACCAGAAAGCATAAAATTTTAACTTAATTAGAAAAAATCTCTGCATCACGTAATTCTTAACGTAAGACCTTTAGCTCAGAAGTGACATTAATCTCGAAACGACATTTTGCGTCGAATCACTGTAAACGGCTGTATCACATTTCAAATTGTTGCCACTAAATATAATCGCACTGTATTATATTTAAAGAAACTAAATAACGAAGAATCTACATGAATGTATGTGTTCCGGTTTGATCAGAAACTTTTCTGTGCCTCGGAGTGGCAACAGTGAGAACTTGACTTTCGATTTGTTTAATGCAGCTCAAACGCTGATCATGAGACGTAACATTAGATTAGATTCTAGATTATATTAATGTGTTTGGTATTTTGATAAATTCTTTTTAAAACTAGATTCAGTATTTTTAACATAGAATTATCACTGAACCACTACGTATAGAAATTTAGATGTGGCATTTAGATTCATCGTAGAACGTAGTTAGATACGCAGCGCCATTCGTCTATTCGATTAGTGTGCTTTAGTGCGTACAGTATGTATATTTCTCGCATTGAGAAAAGAAACAGAGGTACCTAGAGTCATCAAATTTTGAATAACATAATCCTCCATCCGAACATGCGCATCTGAAATATGGAATTTGTTTTATTGTCTATTTCATATTTTGTAAAACTTTAACGAATTTTTGATTAAAAATTCAGCAATTTCAAAACGGGCAGTGGCAATACTGTAGGCAATAAAACATTTGATCTCTAAGCGAGACTGTCTATCAAAAATTCTAAAGATCTGCTGTTTTTAAATATCTCTAGCCTAATGGGGTGTTACCCAAAAAATCTCGATGTGGCTGTAAATGAAAAAAAGTCCCGTTTTGGAGTAATAAAAAATCTGAAAGCTTTCAGATTTGTTTGTTTATTTCCAGTGGCGAGCAATGTAGTCGTTGGTCACTACAAGGGCCGGAAGCGACAGTCTCATTATTATGGACGCACGTAACAAGTGGACCGTCGTTGCCACCTATGAAGCAACATACAGTTTGTATCCATGACTTTTCCGGGGTTCGAAAGCAGGCCCATCATTAAAACAGTCAGAGGCACTAACCACTTCCCCGTGGTTAGTAACTCTGACTGGGGAAAAACGAATGAAAAAATACCAAAAAACCACCAAAAAAGAATGATAAAACAAAAGAAAAATGCAACCAAAAAACGAATGAAAAAACACCAAACAGCGAATAAAAAAACACCAAACAACGTCCAAAACAAGAATGAAAAAATACCCAAAAACGGAATGAAAAAGCACCAAAAAAGGAATGAGAAACACCAAAAAAACGAATGAAAAACACTAAAACGTGACCAAAAAACGAAAGAAAAAGCACCAAAAAAAAACGACCAAAAAAGGAATCTCATTTGAAAAATTTTGCATGTTCTTGTTTGTAAAAAAATGCTCCTTTTCGGATTCAACACCATGTAGTACAGGAGTTCTCAAATAGTGAGGAATTTGCTACAAGGAGGGAATTTAAAGCTTTAACGGGGGTGACGAATTGTGCGATTTCAGATTTATAGATAGTGATGATTTAACAAGATCTCGCAGGAATGAAATATTTAACACGAGACCTGATGTAAGAGCGGTAAAAACTTTTCCTACTGTCAACAGTAAAAACCATTTAAAATTTTTAAGTGCTGAAAAGTAGTTAAAGTCATTGATCGCGGATTATTTGACTTCTCAAGCTGAACAAACCAATCTACTATCAATCAACATTAACACAATTAAGTGAGAGGAGTGTTTCTTCTTTTTTCCAAGTAAAGATAAAATTATTATTTTGTTAGGGCTAGATCATAAGTTATGAAACGTACTGTTTGTACTAGTATTATGATTTTATAATTTTTGATCAACAGAAAGTTATTATAATTAAGTTTCTAGACAGGCGATAACTATACGCGGACATGGAACAGAGCAGTATACCAGCTTCCTGTTCACCTCTTAATTCAAGAGTCAAATATACAAATACCCATATACAGGGTGTACCGTAAATGTTGCGACAAACTTCAAGGGAGGTAGGGCACATCATAAGGATTAAGAATTGCATAGGACCCCATGCACGGACATGTCGGGGGTAAGAGCTTGCAGAGGTAGAAGATGGGAAAAGAAACAAGAGTGATTAATTTGAAACATTTATTGAACATGAATACAAATGGCATATGACAGCTTGAATGTTACAACAGATGCTCGAAGTTTGCTCCATCAGAGCCCAAACATGCCTGACACCGACGAACCATTTATTGCTGGATATGTTCAAACACACCTGGAGTTTCTTTGATTGTAGCAGCTGCGCAGGCGAGTCTTGCCACGAGATCCATTTCGGACAGAACAAGGATCGTGATACACAACACTTTTGATGGCTTCTCACAGAAAGAAACCAAGGCTCGATAAATCCGGTGAGCGAGGCGGCCAGGGAACTGGTCCACCACGTCCAATCCGTGAATGCGAAAAGTTCTGCTCAAATGGCTACGGACATCCAATCCAAAACGAGCAGGGACCCCATCATGTTGGAATCACATGTTATACCTCACATTTGGTGAAACATCGTCAAGTAAATCGGGAAGAATCTGCTTCAGAATGACCAAATAATTTGCGGCATTCAAGGGGTCTGTAGGTGTCAGGCATGTTTGGCGTCTGATGGTGCACACTTCGAGTGTCTGTTGCAACATTCAAGCTGTCGTACACCATTCGTATTCATGTCCAAACCTCTGCTACCACTTACCCCTGACATGGGTCCCTTGGCATGGGTTCTTATGTAATTCTTAATCCTCATGATGTGCCTTGTTCGAGAACATTCTGGGATAAACCTGTAAGAATTCGTTTCAGAAGGTTCTCTATCCGTCCATGGCATATCGCCAATTTTGTCGCCAAATGTGGCAACCCTGCCTTCCTTGCTAATTTATGGCAACCCTAAAACTGCTTTGCGGGGAAGCCATCTTACCACCCCTGTACATTTCGTAACAATATGTTTACTCGCAAGGAAATAAATTCTTATGATTTATTAGTAATAAATATTAAAGAAAGGCCGAAATCTTTTAGATTTTATATTACACCCAAAAGGGAGATTTTCATTTACACATACAAACACGTTTCGAGAATATCTGACCTAACTCCCCTTTGGTCTAAAAATGCTTAAAAACAGAATATCTTTAGAATTTCCGATAGACAGTCTCACGCGCTGGAGATAATTTTTTTTTGCCAGAGTGTGTTACCACTGCTCGCTTCGAAATCGTTGTGTTTCTTAATCCAAACTTCTTTAAAGTTTAAAAAGTATGAAATGGATAATAAAACAAATTCGAAATTCAAGATTCGGGCTTCCAGGTGCACGTATTCATGTGTAGGACTACATTATTCAAAATTTTATGGCTGTAGGTACCCTTCTTTTTTTCGCGATGAGAGAAACATTCATACATTTACGCATATTTTTCACTATTTGATTTCGTTAAATATAAAACAGGGCGATGATATATTTGGTGGTAACAATTTGAAAAGTGATACAGCTGTTTATAGTGATTCGACGCAAAATGTCGTTTCGAGACTAATAGCCCTTCTGGGCTAACTAATTTAAAAAATACATATCTCATTATATTGGATTTAGTTTTTCATTTAATTTATATCAAACTAGGTGTATAATAACGAAATGAATTTGTAGAGACATTAGGCTAATTTTGAAGCAGAAAACTTGAAAAATGAGCAATGCCCTCACCTGTACTCGAACCTCGGACACGCGCCGAGCTTGCTGACCATTACACCAGGAAGGCATACTAAGAAAGCGGGAGAATTACCTTATATACTCCCCCTTTTAAAGGGCGACTGGGGATTATGGGACCCAGTCGCCAAATCCTGGTGGTGGAGAATGCTCATCCACCACCTTTTTTAGTTCCAGCGCCACTGTAGAAACATTAGGTTAATTTTGAAGCAGGAGAGTTGAAAAATGAGCAATACCCATAACGGGACTCGAACCTTGGACCTCTCGAATACGCGCCGAACGTGCTGACCATTACACAGCGAAGGCATTCTAAGAAGGCGGCAAAAATACCTTCTAAATTCCTCACATAATGTAAGTCCAATATGTAGACCACGTTATAACATATAAAAAGAGAAAGAGGTAAGATCGTAATTCAGAACGTTGCTCAAAGTCGCGTGTAACCCAAATTTAATTGCTGGACGGGGAATAATGGATTTGATTGTCCAAGAACTGCAAAGCAGCAGGTTCTGTTAATTTTTGAAATGAATTCAGCAACGAAAATTAAGAACACATGTTATTTACACTTGCATTAACGACATTCCGTATGTCGAAATAAGACCAGCACCGGTCACTGATCTGGAAAGAAACAGACCCCAAATTCTCTAATATATTGATCACCTTCCAAATAGACTGAAATAAATTCTACCAAAGCGGAAAATAAATATCTGCTCTTTCAGTGATGCGTGGAACGGTCGCATTAAATCTAAGCGCATCCTTAAAATAGAAACCGCAAAACAATTGAGATATTTTTTAAAAGTAAATTTTTACTTTCATCGAGGCGAGAGTTTTTTCTTTTAATTCTGTTCTGGGCATCAGTCGTTTCGGCATTTGGGTTATTGTCCCCTATTCCCTGTTATTTAGGAGGTCAGCGG
Organism: Stegodyphus dumicola; assembly: GCF_044657685.1. Lineage (NCBI taxonomy): Eukaryota > Metazoa > Arthropoda > Arachnida > Araneae > Eresidae > Stegodyphus > Stegodyphus dumicola. The sequence continues at coordinate 219,129,922 of NC_140773.1, read as the reverse complement.
ATGGAGATTCCCGCTGTTATGTAGGTTAATGTCGGAGTAGAAGCCTTCGTTACGATGTGGTATACATTCGCGTCTGCGGCTGAAACTGTAAACACAGGAATTTGTCGAAATATGCAAATGAGAACAACACTGAGTTCTTATTAATCCAAAGGGGAAATTTGCCCAGAAAGAGTATTAATTTCGTTTTGGTTTTTAGGGTTGATTCACTACAGGCATTGTATCACTTTTCAAACCGTTGCCAACAAATATTATCACCCTGTATTATATTTAAAGAAATTAAATAATGAAGAATCTGCATGAATGTATGTATGTTTCTCGCATTGTGATAAAAAAAAACGGTAGCTATAGCGAGCATATTTTAAATAACGTAATCCTCCTGCGAATGTGCGCATCTGGAAGTCCAGATTTGAAATTTGGAATTTGGTTTATAATCTATTTCATATTTTGTAAAACTTTAACGAACTTTTTTATTAACAAACTGAAGGATTTCAAAGCGAGCAATGGCAACGTTGTACAGAAAAAAACATTTTTATCTCCAGCGCGCGAGATTGTGTATCCGAAATTCTAAAGATATGCTCATTTTAAAACTATTTTGCGATATTGCTGTTGCATTGAATTTTATGGTTTAAGGGTCCACCAGCGGCCGAGCGGTAAAATCGCTGAACGCTGGTAGTTCGGTCCGAGGTTCGAATCCCGCGAAAGGGCTGCCTGCATGGGTGTTTTCGTGGTTTTCCCCATGTGTAACGTGTATACGAGCCAGTTTCCCTTAAAAAGTCCTCCATGAAGTCATCTTTCCCCTTAGGCAGATAGCCCTAATGGGCTTTGCCATAATTAAATACATCTTATGGTTTAAGTGCGAAGAACATGATATTTAAAGGTAACACACAAAATGTTAAAAGAACGTCTCTTTGGACGTAATTTAAATTCTGAAACCTTTCAGATTTTTTTTTTTTTTTTTTTTTTTTTTTTTTTGCTGTTGTTGTTGTTTTGAATAAGTAAAGCCATCAAAGAAAGTAGTAAGCTTGAAGAAATTTTTTTCGAAATTTTTAGTCAGTAATTTGTTAGAGCGAGTTTTACAGATGAAAATTTCTGATTCTTCTATCCTGTGAATTCTTTATAGGGCCTATACTGAAAACTTTGATTAAAAATAAACCTACCGGGGGGAGAAAAAAACAAGAATTGGAATTAAATTAGAATGATTAATGTTCCAAATAAGTAATTATCTCTTGAAAGGTCTATCCACACATGTTCTTGGTTCTAATTCAATAAATATAATAAAGAAAGTACAATGACGTTTATGATGAATCTAATCATGCGATAACTTTTAGTAAAATTCTGATGTGTGCCACCATATGACTGCCTTGTACTTCCTGTTAAGTTATACACATTTTCTGCTGCATTTCATTTTTTTTTAACTATTATGATTTCCTCGAGTTTCATTAGAGACAGATTTCTCATTCAATTCATTCAGTTCTCACTCCGCGGCAAAGCGAAAATATATAAAAACTCAAAATGTCTTCATTAAATATTGTAAAATACAGAAAAACATGAAACACCAAATATAATAGAAACAGCTAAAAAAAACATTTTTTACAATTAAAATTAAAGTTCCTACGCAAAAATGAGCAATTCGGCCAAAGCAGATTTTCGGAGGACAAAACTAAAAGTTTACTTTTTCTCACACTCGGCAAAAAGACATTGAAGTTGCATAAACTGACTTAATTCACTATTCTGCTGAGTTTCAAATATAAACAAATGGCTACTCCTTAAGCTTAACTCGCCACTTAAACGTTTAAATTGTTGATAATTCAGGAACTATTGCATGGAGATGAACAAAAAAAAAAAAAAAAAAAAAAAAAAAAAAAAACCTTAACCGGAACATAAAAACCACATAATTCAATCAATTTTAAAGTAAAAAATGCACATTTTACCAACATATAAGAATAAAAATACTAAGCTCACCGAGCTAGGTAATAGAGTGGGTCATATATACATATATATATGATAGGTGCAGCCGATTTCAACAAAAATGGAAGTTGCACAACTAAATGTTATAAAAGTCTCATATACAAAATTTCAACTTTCTGAGGCTATTGGTTCTTTATCACATATTTAATAAACGAAGGTAACACACAAAACGTTAAAAAAACGCCCCTTTGGACGTAATTGAAAATCTGAAACATTTCAGATTTTTTTTAAATTTATGTTTTTTGAAACTTAGGCTCAATAAAGGCCGTTATGGCTTCTGCAGGGCGGACATCATACTGCAAGGACTTGTTCCCGGTCAGTAGTCCTTAGCAGTGTAAAAGTAAAAAAAAAAAAAAAAAAAGTAGAACTTCACAGTTAAATACTTCTCCTCGTTTGCATTCAAACGCGATTCTAGAAAATACGTTCTGGCCGGAAGTTGTAAGCTGAAATCAATCTTAATGTTATGAAGAAGCATTCAAAGCGAAATAAGAATAATATCTAACACTGAGTTATTTTTGGTATCAGCTAACACTCGTTGACCAGAGTTTGAAGTAAAATGGAAAACTTCTTTTCATTTCAGGCTTTGGCTAGATTGACTGTCTAGCATCAGAATCACCCACATTTCTGGTTTTGGCGTAACATATATACAACCCATTAACCTTTCGATTTATAAACAACTGATATTGAAATAAAATTCAGAAAAAGGACAAACAAGTTTAAATATACATATTTTGACACTCGCAATCAAATAAAAACTCAGATTTGGGTCATAACTGTCATCCGCACTGAAACAAGCGAAATCTACAGCGTAAATCTTGCCAGATATTAAACTGTTTATCATTTCTGAAGATATAATGAATTCTTTTACAGTATCTATTTGAGAGCAATAGTTCTGCATGGATTCTTACAATAATACGAAAACAAACAAACAAACAAACAAACAAAAAAAAAAAAAACATTTCAAGCAGTTTATAGTTCTTGCTTGTGTTTTGATTGAAAACACAAAAGAAAATATCTGAGTGGAGTTGGTCGATAAATAAAGGGAAAGGTCGTGAAAAAGCATCCTATGGTTGATGTGAACGAATATATTCTTAAAAATAATTTTAAAATGTCTGGGATTATATTCAGAATGATTCAAAATGATTAATAGGTAGAATATAAGCTCTTCTTTGATATCATTATTATTGTTGTTGTGTGCGGACGGATTTGCAATAGACTGAATGCACACAGGTCCGATGATAGGTTAATAAAGTTTATTTTATTAATAGAAACACTTCTAATTTCTGGAATTTTCCACAGAAATACTCGTATGAAACACATGTGATCTCTTGAAATACACATGTTCACGAGATCACAGAGTACAATCAGCCGTTCCACTTCAAACTACTAAGAACGTTAAACACAACGCAATGCAAAACGCATCTAAAGAGAAAGCTAGCCCGGAAATATCTCGATCGCACGCTGAACTAACAACTCGCAATAACAATAACTAAACAACTGAGCGCAAATGCTCTTTTTCCGGCTTTACATGTAGTTTTCAACCGCTTGCTGAGGTATTTCTACTATTACTTTCTGCCTTTCTAAATTACCGGAAAACAATATGAGGGTCGAATTACGGTTGCAGCTAATATAGTGATCAATTACATTTATTTAGTTACAGTACTTATTACGGCTGTAAGGACCGGACTCAAATGTCGCCAAATTAGTCGGTTTTTTGCAATGTCTTGCAAAATTTGGCGACAAAATAAGTAGCTCAAACCATTGCCAGCTTGGCGATATCTCGCCAAATTATCGAGATACCTATAAGGACTTCCCCTGTATGGTTACTTTCCGGCATTGCTTCTCTCTTTAAATATTTCGCTTTACACTACACAAAAAAAAGAAAAAAAAAAAAAAAATACAACAATTTCCACTAAAATCATGTTTTAATGTACAAAATTCGTGATATTAATATTGCAAACCCAAAATTTTCGGCGACTGAACAATATCAAAATTGCAAGTGCCATATTTTAAAAATAAACATCTCTATATGTAATTATGATACTATAACACGCCGAACAAGTATTAATTTAGTCAAACAACAAAAATCAGCGTTATATTTTCAAATTTTCAAAGAACTAGGTTTCGATGGTTTTACCGAACCATCATCCTCAGCTGCAAAAGCCCATTTGCGCTTCTGTAGCTGAGAATGATGGTTTGGTAAACGCATCGAAACTAGTCCTGTAAAAAATTTGAAAATATAACGCTGATTTTTGTTGCTTCCAAATTAATATCGATATGTAGTTGAACCAAAGCTAATTTTAGAGAGAAAATTATTTAAAAAAATTGAGTGTCATTTTCCTGTAGGTAAATTTCTTACATGAAATGCCAGAGAAACCTATAGAGCCTCCTTTTTAGTATTTTGATTTGAACTAAACTTAGAATTGCACATAAGGTTTATAAAGTCTCGTACGTTTTGGTAAAATAAACTCACGGGCCTTAGAAAGACTGACGCAGAGGAATTGCCCTTCTGTCTTTAACTGCAAGTAGAAAAAGTCAGAAGAAGAATGCAAGCAGCCGTTTGATTTGAGCATAAAGAATTTAACAGTCTATAAGGTATTTCTCCCAATTCCCTAGCGTGCCTTCGTGGTGTAACGGTAGCACGCTGGGCCAGTATTCCAGAGGTCCGCGGTTCGATTCCCGGCGAAGGAGGTTGCTAATTTTTCATCTTTTCTGCTTCCAAAAATCCTAATGACTCTACAAGTCAACCCCACTTGGGTTTACACAAGCAAACAATCCTGCCTTAACTTGAATAAAAAATGCTGATCTTCGAATTTAAATCTCAAAATTTTAAAACATTGTTAAAAAATCTGATGTGTACACCACATGACTTCATTGCACGGAATGTTAAATGATACCCATTTTTTGCTATATTTCATTTAAACTTATTACCTCGAATTTCATTAGAGATATATATCTCATTCATTTAATTCAGTTCTCACATCGCGGCAAGGCAAAAACACATAAAACCTCAAAACTGAAAAATATAGAAAAATTTAAACCACCAAATGCAGTTAAAATTATTTTTAAAAAATTACAATTAAAATTAGAGATTCTACGCAATTCGCAATACCGAGCAATTCGGCCAGCGGGCAAGAAGAAAGATTTTTCCGTGCACAAAACTTAAAAAGCCTACTTTTGGTTCCATTCTGCAAAAAGACACAGAAGGTGCAGAAACTGAATCCACTATTCCGCTAAGTTTCAAATGTAAACAAATATGGCTGCTATGCTAAAATATTTAGGCTTAGCCTCACTTAACAACTTTTAATTCTTGATAATTCTAGCGTGCAGATTAACTAAAGGCATAAAAACTTTAACCGCAAGAGAATAACAAATAATTCAATCATTGTTAAAGCAAAAAATGCACAATTTACCAACATATAACAATAAAAAAACTGAGCTCACGGAGGTAAGTAACAGAATGGATATATATATGTGTGTGTGTATCTGCATCTTTTAGTGCCGCTGATTGCAACCAAAAGCGGAGGTGTACAACTGCATACATACAACTACATAGATACATGCATACATACGTACGTACATACGTCACGAAAAATCTCTTCATTCTTGGAAAGATACAGTTATAATAAACTATATTATTTATAATTTATCAAACACATAAGAATAAAACTTTTGAGCTCATCGAGTAGGGTAACAGAATCGGTATGCGTATATTTATACAGTTTTAGTGCGACTGATTTCAACCAAAATGGGAAGTGCACAACTACATATTATAGCAGTCCTATATACAAACTTTCAACGTTCTAAGGCTACTCGTTTGTGAGTTATGCGAGGTACATACATGCATATATACGTATCTCACGAAAAAATCTGTTCTGAATTCATTTTGAATCCTTTTTGCGAGCCATTTTGGGAAAAAGAGTTCTTTATCCTGTCCTTACGTACAGATGTCACGCAAAAATATCGTTAAATTGCATTCGATAGTGGTCAAAATGGATATTTTCCTTGAAATATGATACTCGAAAATTTTTTAGATTAAAATACTTCGTACGAGGAAGTAAAAAAGTGCTAGAAATTTCTTATTTAGATCTGTGGTGAGCTCGAGCTAGAAATTAGGATTTATCCTAAAAACTAAGAAGTACTGAAACCCAACTCCGGTGGGGTCAGACTCAATTTAAGCTTTGATACTGTCTGAAAGACTTAACGTAACAGTTTTTAAGCAAATTACAGCACTATTAGCACTACAAAGAGGATAACATCTGAGTGTCCAAAAAATGTGAAGAAGAAAATCTGCAGAAGAAATAAAACAAACCGTGTTTAATTAAAAATAAATGATCTTTTGATATACAGTTCATCATGTCAGAAATCTCATTCTTCTGTTTTTATGGGAAAATGTGACTTCTAGATAATAAAAGGCAACAGTTCTGTCGCCAGAAGATATTTCTTATGTTATTTTATTGTCCAAATGATGCATAGTAATTTTTAAAAATGCAGCTTATAATTATTTCTTTCTGCGGGAAGTATAGTTAAATTAATTTTTTCTTTCGAATGATTAATCTTCTATTGTCTACATCCAAATTTTTTCCTTCTTTCTATGTATTTCACTTTCGCAGTTATTAGACCGAATATAGAAATATTATGTTTTTTTTTTTTTTTTTTTTTTTTTTTCCTTCTGGCTGATAGCATTTTCCTATGAAGCAATTTTCAAACAATTATGCTTTTTTATTTTTTTCGTTTTTAAGCAGAAGTGTCAGCTTGTTCTCCAGCCATTTTGACTTAATAGTATAAAAATGGGTTTCAGCAGCTTCGTTTGATGCGTGACTTTTTCTATGCTTGGAAGAACATAGAGGGAAAGTAAAATTTTTATATTTTTGATTATTGTTATTAATACAGTTGATCATTTGTCATATTCCACTCAAATTTTGCTAAGGATAGAGTCTGATAGCAAGAACTAATTTCAGGCAGGCCAGCAGATAGGTTTGATACGTTTTGACTTTTGCTTTCGATCTGAATATAAAAAAAATTTTCGAAAAAATAAATAAATAAATAAATAAAAATCCGAGAGCTTTCAGATTTTACATTGCGCCCAAAGGGGCCATTTTTTAACATTTGTGTGTTATATTTATTTATTAAAAATCATGTTCTTCGCACTTAAACCATCAAATTCACTTCAACAGTAATATCGCAAAATATTTAAAAACATCATAGCTTTAGAATTTCCGATACACACTCTCGTGCGCTGGAGATAAAAATTCTTTTTCGTACAATGCTGCCATTTCTCCCTTTGAAATCGTTGAGTTTCTTAATCAAAAACTCATAAATGCTTTACAAAATATGAAATAGATAATAAAACAAACTCCAAATTCTGGCTTTCAGATGCTCATATTCGAGTGGACGTTTTTTCCCGGGAAGGGAGATCGCAAACGGGATTTGAAAAGTGATACAGACATTCAAAATCATTCGGCGCAAAATGCCTTTAGACACTGTAATGCCTTTGCGTCGCTACGTTACCAATATCATACCAGTAAGAAATGTAAGGAAACCTCGCGCATAAAATATCCGTGCTTGAAGATGCACGCGATGTTAATGTTAATGGAACGCTTTGAATCGTTGAGTTTGATAATCAAAAATTCATTAAAGTTTTACAAAATATGGAACAGATAATAAAACAAATTCCAAATTACAAACGTGTGTTTCCAGATGCCCCTATTAGAGTGGAGAACTACGTTATTCAAAATCTGATTTCTGTAGGTACCGTTGTGTTTTCGCAATGCGAGAAACATACATACATTCATGCAGGTTCTTCATTATTTAATTTTTTTTTTTTTTTTTTTTTTTGTAACATGAAAAATCTAAAGTAAAGCTATGCCGGAAAAGTAAAAACACAGGGGCAAGTGCATTTATCATTGAGTAGACGGGTATCTCGGTAATTTGGCGAGATATCGCCAAACTAACAATGGTTTTGGCGACTTACTTTAATGCTAAATTTGGCGAGAAATCGCCAAAAGTCGCCGTATTCGGTGGCTATTTGGCTATATTTGTGTCCGGTCCTTGTATCACCGTAATATGTATTGAAATTGACTAAATGTAACCGTAATTCCACCCTCGTATTGCCTCCAAGTAATTTCGAGAAGCAGAAAGTACTAGAAATATCTCGGCGGGCGGTTGAAAATTATATGAGGCTGAAGAGAGGGAATGTGCTCGCATGTTGCAGATTTGGCTTCTCCGCACGAAGTGAATTCCACAATTGGATCACTCAACCCAGAAAAGCTGCCGGTAAAGATGATGTCTAATCAACCTTTCCTGAACTGTCTTCCATGAAGACAAGATGTATGGAAGCATCTCTTCTAGGGCCAGCAGTCCTCAAGTACCTACAATAATCATTTTTACTTCCTTGTACGAAGTAAAGGAAGTATTGTAATCACGAAAAATTCCGGGTACCATAGTTCAACGAAAATATCTATTTTGACCGCTATCAAATGCAATTTAACAATGTTTTTGCGTGACATCTATACGAAAGGGCACAATAAAGGAAACGTTTTCTCCAAATGAATTATAAAAATGATTTAAAATGGATTCACAAAAGCTTTTTTCGTGGCGTTTGTACGTACGTATGTATATATCTTGCGTAACTCAAAAACGACTGGCTTCAGAACGTTGAAATTTTGTATATAGGACTGTTATAACATGTAGTTGAGTACCTCCATTTTTGGTTGCAAACGGCCGCACCAAAAGTGCATAAATATATATATATATATTCTCACTCTGCTACTTGACTCGTGAGCTCATTTTTTTCCATTCTTATATGTTGGTAAATTGTGCATTTTGTCCTTCAAAAATGGCTTATGTTGTTCTTATCTTCCGATTAAAGTTTTTATGCCTTTAGTTAATCTGCATCAATAGTTGTAGAATTATGAATAATTTAAAGTTGTTTAAGTGTGGCTAAGCCTAATTTTTTTTACCCTAGCAGCCATATGTTTTTACATTTGAAATTTAGCGAAATAGTGGATTAAGTCTTTCTGCACATTCAGCGTATTTTTGCCGAGTGGGACCACAACAAAACTTTTAGTTTTGTGCACCAGAAAATCTGCCTTCTTGCCTACTAGCCGAATTGTTTGAATTTTCTTAGAAACTTTAATTTGAATCATTTTTTAATTGTTTTAACTGTATTTGGTGTTTCATATTTTTCTATGTCAAATTTTGATGAAAATATTTTGATATTTTATGTATTTTTTCTTTCCCGCAAGGTGAGAATTGAATTAATTGAATGATAAATATATCTCTAATGAAATTCGAGAAAATAAGTTTAAATGAAATGCAGGAAGTAATGCGTATAATTTAATATTCCGTCCATGGAAGTTGTGTGATGTACATATCAGCTTTTTTTATTTCTCTGTCCAAAATGAAATCTCAAGTTAAATTTTATAAAAAAAAAGAAGTGTTGTCGTAAAGGAATCATGATCTACCTGTACTAACCCCTTTAAAATTTTGTAGAACTCTGCACTGTGTTTAGTTCTGAACTGGTATTTTATTACCATTTTGCATCTATAGTGTTAATTTCTTGGATGTTGATGTGATATTTGTTCTTTAAAAATCATGAACACATTAAACAAAGTGAACTATAATAACTACATGTGCAGATACGGAATCGTATATGATCATATGTGATCTTCATCAAAGCTTAAATCATTATTTATTAGATATTACAGACGTAAACAATAACAGGCAACTTCAGTGTCAGTAAACTTAACATTTGTTTGGCTTTAATCAAGCGATATATCCCGCATCTGCCTTTCCAGAGCTTCCTTGAGAGGATCTTGTACGGCCCAGCCGATAGCCCTTTGGAAAATTCCGGATATAAGAGTTCCCATTTCACCCAAAAGCCATGGTAAGAAACCGCCTGTCATTTCTATTCTGGCTTTCTTGAATTTTTTGATTTCGAAGCGTGTAAGGCGGGGATGAGTCTCTTCGCCCTCCTGCCTCTCGATGACGATCTCGACATCGGCTTCGAAATCATCCGAGATGAAAACAATGTAACCTTCCTTGGCATCATTGTTTTTACGTTCCTTTTTCCAAGTATAACGGCCCTAAAGACAAGAAATTTTCAAGCGTCAATTATTATTATTGTTATTCACATCCATTATAAGATTCTGAAAATAATAAGCTAATAAATAATATAAAGACCTGTTTTTGAAAACATTAGATTCAAGTAAAAAAGAAAAAAGTTTGAACTTTTCTAGATTTTACATTACGCAGAAAGGGCATTTTTTTAACGTTTTGTGTGTTATCTTTATCTACTAAATATCATGTTCTTCGCACTTAAGACATAAAACTCAACAGAGATATCACAAAATAATTTTTAAAAAAAGCATATCTTTAGAATTTTCGATGCATAGTCTCGCGCGCTGGAGATAGAAATGTTTTGTTTTCTTCGTATAGTGCTGCCATTGTTCGTTTTGAAATTGTTCAGTTTGTTAATCAAAAATTCGTTAAAGTTTTGCAAAGTATGAAATAGATAATAAAACAAAATTATAAACTTGGGCTTTCAGATGCCCATATCCGGGTGGAGACGCGGTTATTCAGAACTGGATGGCTCTAGGTATCGTTGTTTTATCACAATGCGAGAAGCATACATGCATTTATGTAGATTCTTCGTTACTTAATTTCCTTAAATATAAATACAAGGTTCTAAGGTATAAAGGATACTCTAAATAATAAATCGGAAGCTGTACTTCACTGCAGCTTGTGGGAGCTGTACTTTAGTACTTTATACCTGTACCTTAGTACTTAGTACGGGAGCTAAACTTTAGCAGTTTAGTACAGCTTAGTTTAGTGAAGCTGTCTTCACCGTTTTTTAGTGCTTTGCCGTGAAGCTGTTGTCACTGTTTAGTGCATTGCCGTGAATCTGTCTTCACCGTTAATTTAGTGCTTTGCCGTGAAGCTGTCTTCACCGTTGTAGCCTGAAGGCTGTGCTGCTGATTGTTTCAACGTGTTTATCGCTGTTTTTCGATAACTGTAAACATGCCTTTAGGACTTCCCTGTGTCATACTGGCGTAACAACTATATTATAATTGTGTAATAATTGTGTTTTCATTCTTCATCAAGTGTTGTTATCATTCACTCCAAATCCACGAATCCGTAGAACACAACAATATGTATACCTCTTTTAAAAAAATTAAGATTTCAAGATCGTAAGGGGTAATGAGAAACTTTGAAACTGGAAATAAAATATATTAAGGATCAATATATAAGGTATACATTGATATCCCACTTTGGAGTGGGATATATTGTAATATCCCACTTTCCTAGCGTGCCTTCATGGTGTAGTGGTCTGTACGCTGGGCCGGTATCCATAGGTCCGTGGTTCGATTCCCGGCGAAGGCGTTGCTAATTTTTCAAACTCTCTTTCTTCTAAAAAATACCTAATGTCTCTACAAATATTTAAGTATTTTTAACAGCCAGTATGACACAGAGTTGTCTGCTAATGAATGCAGGAAGATATTTGAATAAATTGTAGGAAAGATGGAATAGAGGATAAGAGAGTATTTTTTGTACCTTTAGTTCCTCCACAGTTAATTTTCCACTTATCGTGACCGTCGAGTTTTCGCATGTTACTTTACTCGGTCCTGATCTTTCGAGTGTAGACATTCCCCAAAGAACGCCCTCGTGCAGTTCCACTATTGTCGATCGTGGTGGTAATCGCATTGGATCTGGAAGTTCCTTTCTGGCCCTCTCCAACACCTTATCTAAATAGGCGTCGACGTCTTTATCCAGACAATTAGTGTCTATTTCTTTGTCATCTGAATCATTGAACAATGAACTGAAGACTCTGCATTCCCCTGTGATGAAAACTGGTATTAAGTGCAATTATTTCAGACAAAATTTCAAAGCTGAAAATTTCTTCTTAAACATTTAAAATTTCATTCTATTCAATGAATTTTTATTAATTAATCAATGAATTCTAATTTTAATTCGATTAAAAATTCAATTTTTTATTAATTAATTTAATAATGAATTATTTTGAAGATGAATAAAACAGATTATGGAAACAATCTGAAGCGTGGATTATTAACTTTTCCTTCATTTTAGTTGAAATTTCTCTTAAACATTCAGTCCCGTCGTTTCATTCTTGATATCCACTTAACAAATTAATGTAAGTTTTAGCAAAGGAAATTTAAATTACATAGAAACGTTTCAGTGATAACAGTAATTAATTGATATTTACTAACGTGATTACAGTAAACATCTTTTCTATGAAATGTAGTAGTTACAAAACTAAATAAATGAATAAATAAATAGAAAGATAATCTTTAACACAACTTTAAAATTAGAAATCTTATAATGATAAAATTCTAGGATAGTGTAAAGTTTTATTAAAATATAATAAACACACTTTTAAATACATTGCATAGTCTAAATAATTATTATTTTTGTCATTATTTTTATTATTATTAACTAGCCGCTAAATAAATTAACAAACTTCCTGTCGTAACTCTTGAAAATTCAAATGGTATAAAGGAAGTTAAGTACTTTGTTTCCTAAACAAATCATGCAAAACTTTTTATATAATTAAAATAATATGTAATTAAAACATATATAAAAAATACAATGAAATAAGCAATAAATCTTATATATTCAAGAGAAAACAGTCAGCAGTCCAGTATCCAAAGCAATGAATGAAAAACTGTTGCCAAAACCACATTTCTAAAAGAAAGAAACTATCATCAGAAAGCAATAACCAATCAAAATTATTCTTTATGAATGACATAATTCGAAATATACAAACCTCTTTGCCATTAGCTAAGAAAGAGCGAGTAAAATTAAGGAAATTCTTTCTGTTGTGCCTCGCGGGGCACATGCGCGTCAGAATAAGAAGATTGCGATTTACGCGTTGCGTGTTCAAAAATCAAAAGAAAATAAGTAGCATGAAATAAGCAATATCCCTTAATACAGATATTAATTATCCTAATAAATAAATTAACCAACTTCCCGTTGCAAAAAAATCATACTAACCCTTTCAATATCTTAAAAACAGGGAAATACGCAATAAATATTTCATCTCATATTTTCAAAAGTTAGCAGTCCAGTATACAAAGCACTGAATGAAAAACTGTTGCCAAAACTACATTTCTAAAGGAAGGAAACTATTCCAAGTAATGCGATTTCATCAAAAAAGATCAAATTAAAAAAAATCTGATTCAAATTTTGAAAAAAATCGCTTTGAGGTGCACTGGCTCTTGTCTAGATGCACCTATGTACTAAATTTCGTAGCCCTGGGTCTATTAGCTTACGCGCAGAACGAACGAAAGACACACACGGGAACTCTTCCTTTTATTATATGTAGAGATAGAGATTATTTAAGAGGAAAGAAATTCCACTATGTCCTGGCAGCGTTATAAAGATTTTTGCCTTTATAACGAAATCTCTGACAACTTTTCTCCAATTAAATTTGCTGTTTGTGTTAATATAGCCTTCTAACAATAAATGTGTGAGATTCCACCTTTTTATCTAACAACTAAATGTGCAGGAACCTAGTGAACATCTAAGTGAATAATCGCTTAAGTTCAGCAACTCGTAAGACTCGAGAAGGGTTAATTACCCGTTATTGCTCAAAATAAGAATGAACAGTTGGCCCCTTTCTCATGGCGTACAGGAAAGCCTCCATGTGGACTTGAACTCAAAATAGTAATAAATAAGAACTTAACTAATGCTTAACTAAAGAGATATAGCCAAAACTATCCAAATTCTAAGTAGTTGCTTAGGAGAGACAGGAAAGGAGCTCTAACTTAAAATAACTAAATAATGTTAAAAACTTAGGATAAACCTTGTAAGGTTTTACATTTGTAAACGTACCAAGAATGAATAGCAATTTTAATTACAAAATTATACATACATCACTCAAGGAGTTTGGGTACCTTTTGAATGCTATTTTTTTATTTAAGAACTTTTATCTACTTTTAATGAATATTATTAAATGGTTTTGTAAGACAATATAATTTTAAGCTGAAAAAAACTTTTGCCAGTAATTTTGTTTAATTTAAGTTTTTTGAAGAAAAATTTAACAATTAAAATGCCTTTCTTCGCCTACAATTTTCAATGTTTTATCTCGAAATTTTTTATTGTATTTATTAGAGTGTTCTTAATAACATTAATGATTAATTTTGCAATTCGTAAATTAGTTTCTGAGAAAAAAAGTAAAACCATATTTTTATGTAAAAACTTAAAAAGAAAATATGATCTCAACCACATTTTAACTTCCGATATTTTTTCTTCTCAGAATTTTGAGAAACCCGTCCTTCTTTCAATTAAGCGCGTAATTTTTAAACAAGCGGAAAAAATATTAAATAATTTAGTCCATATCTGTACAAGTGTTAGGATTTTAAGTAAAATGTTTATTAAAAGAAATGCAAACTCAGAACAGTTTAAAGATTGTAAACTGTCTAAATGGTCATTAAATCATCTAAAATTTCTTAAAAGTTTTATTAGTGAATTTCAATACATATATATATGAAATAAAACATAGTACTATCCAATTGGTTAATAAAAACATAAATTACGAGCTTTTATTTAAAACCTTATCTGTCCAAAAATATCGAGCACAAATCATAAAATACAAGTAGATTTTTTTTACCTGTTTTTAGTTTTGTGAAACACGTTCGAAACTATATGAATTAATTATAAGATATATTCGAAAACATTTATAATCGATATTAATAGTATTCATTTGTCGTTTTAATCTTTTTTTCAAAAAGCAAAATTTGAAATTTGAACAGACATAAAATATTTTACTAAAAATGCTCAGCAGTATATATTATTTCTTCTCTTCATTTAGCCATTTGTTCTCATATATAAATTGCGTTTTAAATTAATTTAGGTGTATTTTAATTAATTAAAGAGTTTAATGTTTCTTCCAGCACGAACTTAATTACTTTCACTACGCCACCTCTTTTCGTGTATTGTCTCAGATAATTTCCATTTTTGAAGCATCAGAGCAAAATTGACTGATAATAGTACAAATAGATATATTTGCTGAGCTGAATATATATATATATATATATATAAACCTGTCAGTTTAAAAGTAAAAAATTAGTTTTTTTCCAACTTCTTAGTATTTAAATAAATCAGTTTATACATAAATACAGAGTTTACTGATAATTGCAGTCTTACTTAATTACATTCCTCTTCTTTCACATTGATTTTTAATAAGTTTCTGAAACAATTAAGAAGTAAAAGAAATAATCATTGACGGGGTGTGGCATTTAAAGGGCTGTCGAAATTTTTAAAACCCTTTATATACCATTTATTTATCGTCAGAATGTTTTTCAAAATTTCTGTTCGGTGTAGTAAGGGTATTAAGGTTATTATTTTAGCATAACATCGGTAATTTCATCTATTTTGGGGTACGGAGTCCCCTTAATACTATAATACTGTAGCGTTTTATTAGAATACAGACTATGAAAATATAGAAAAGAAATTAAATACCTGATACGAGAACTGCAGCGATTATCGGCAAAACACAGAGTAGTCTCATGATAAACACCAAGTAAAAGTCCTAGCTGAAAAAAAAATTCACATAAATAGAAGCGTTTTTATTAATGTAGCTGTCGTCTAGTAATCTATGGCATTTTAACTTACCCAATACCCCTTTATTTTTTATGTATCTAAAAACATGTGGGCGCTCAACTGTTCATGCAAAGTCCACTGATGCGTCAGGATTGTTCTTATTGCTGATTAAAGGGAAACTCTGACGTTTTATCAGCCGCAAATGACGCATTGCGGATGTTTAAGTTCATCCAACAAATCGCGATAATAACATTGAACAAAAAAAAAAAAAAAAAAAAAAAAAAAAAAAAAAGAAAAAAGAAAAATATTTAAGTTGTATTCTGTATGTTCAAGGAATGCTGAACATCATGAACTGCTAAGAATTACAATATATCAATAAAATGCATATATTTGTGAAAGCAAAATTTAGAAGTACTGATGAGAAAACATTGAAACGTGGGAAACGCAGAAATACCGGTGACGTAGATGATTGATTCTTAGAACGTGGAATTCGCAATCACACAGAAACATGGCATTCGAAGCGATTTTAATTCCATTTTTATTTAAATTCCCATTTGTAGCCACATTTCACTTGGCACTCTAGTCATGCCTATTTTCAGAACATTTACATTTTTGAATACTATTACGATAGGAAGAGAGCACAGCGGAGGCTATGCAGCACAGAGGGTGAAGCTAAAAGTACCCATTTATCCAATATGGCAGTCTGTTAAAAGAAAGGTTTTGGTTTACGTTAGAAACGTTTCAGTTCTCAGAGTTTAGGTTCCCAATTAACTACATCATCAGCAAGCTTTGTGGCATAGATTTGTCTAGAAATGGAGCAGTCCAAAAATATTATTATTTTTTTAGAATAAAGAGGAAATAGCCAAAATTAAAAACGAGTAGTTAAAAGGCTATTACTTAATTGAATTATAAAGCTTATTTATATATTTTGTATGTTACATATCCCCCCTTCAAATAGAAAAAGGTTTGGCGACAGAAACGGCGCCTTTTTAGAAGAAAGCATTAAAGCAGTAACGAAACAAAGAAAATACAATTTTGAAAAAGTAATCATAAAATTTTAATCTATATGTTTTAACATAAAAAAAAAATCTTGTAACCATCATTTTTAATAATAAATGCAAACTGAAAATGCTACTGAAATTTTGAAAGTCTGCAAGTTAGTTTTTCGGTAAACATATTGCAAAAAGGGTCCTAATGATTTCAAAAATAACCGTAAACGTTCACAGTTCTTAGAATACTTGCTTGAATATCATAATCATAACATTTTGCAGTCGTGGCCAAGTGGTTAAGGCAATGGACCAGAAATTCATTGGGGTTTCCTCGCACAGGTTTGACTCCTATCGACTAAATATATTTTAAAAAAAATATGTAAATCAGCTTTATAATTTAATTTAGTAATAGCCTTTCAACTCATCGTTCAGTTATTTCCTCTTTATTCCAAAAAAAAAATAATAATAACACTTCTGGACTGCTCCATTTATCTATTCCACAAAGCTTGCGTAACGTTTATGACGTAGATAATTGGGAACCTAAACTCTGGGAGCTGAAACCTTCCTAACACAAATCAAAACCTTTACCCTAACAGACGGCCATATTGGATAAATGCGTACTTTTAACTTCCCCTTCTGTGCTGCTTAGACGCCGCTGTGCTCTCTTCCTATCAAAATACAGTTCGAAAATGTAAATGTTCTGAAAATAGGCATGATTAGATGGTATTACAGGCAAAGGCGCAGGTGGCACAGGCACAGGAATAGTCACAAGTTAATTGTCAATTTAAAATAAAAGTGGAATTTAATCCGCCCCGACTTCTTCCTCTTCAGTATGGATCAATCCTCTATGTCTTCTGTTCTTTCATCAGTGCTTCTAAATTTTGCTTTCAGCACACATACATACACACACACACATATATATATTATGAAAATATGATTTGAAGGAAAAACTAAATGAAAACCCTTGTCCTCTAACTCCTTATAAGTTTTGTCATCTAAAACGTGCAGGGTTAATTTTGAATGCGAAGCTGTTTTACACTCTCTTTATTCAATAAACTCTTTATTCAATGCGCTTCTTTCTGTGTTGATAGGCTACAATTACTTTTGTAGCCACTTGCAATGTTGATTGATTTGCCTCCAGTCTACTGACAATTCTCCATCTCATTCCGTCATATATACGTTAGCTGTTACACATTTTACCTGACAACTTATAAAATATGCCCACATGGCGAATGCCGTGAAGGAATACGAGCAGACAGATCGCCGAAAACTCGTCGTGCGCAAGATCATAGCTACGCAGACACGCACGTGTGCGCATAGTACGTGTGTACGCTTACGTATTCTTCGAGTCTGAATATTTGCACAATTCTTCGTTTGTATAATTAGTACCTTTAGTTCGGCAATTTTCATAAAAATAGGCATAATTTGCAAATTCTTTAAATTTGGTATACAAATGTAGAAAACTGTAAATCTATAACCATTCAGACTTTAAACTGATTTATCACAATAATTTTCCTCACTTCTAGATCATTTCTCCAATCCTAATATGTACTAAAAATCTTTTACATACAGGACACCTAGATAGTATAGTTGTTAAGGAAGCCTCCTTCAGCACCGTAAGGTCCTGAGTTAAAAACGCCGGAGGAGGTAGTTATGCTTGTAAATGTATAGTGTTCTTCCGGCATGGGCGCACTTTAAATATATAGCGAGCCGAAAGTTCTGTCGTGTGGTGTGGTGGTATTTGAGAGGAGTTCATCTTTAAGGTCTAAACTGCCTGATCGAAATTTTTCAAACCAGTTTTATCACTGGCATTCTGTCAATACATCTTCCCCGTACACATCGGATAATTTGTTTATTGCTTGAACAGCATTTTTACCTTTTCGATTGTAAAAAGTAAAATATGCCGAAAATGCTGCTTTTCAGTTGCCATATTTCAAAGGGCACCAACCAAAAACTACTGCGTAGACTCAATGTAACTTTTTCACAAACAAGTCTTGCTATATTAGCTTTCAAATTATATGTATAATGATTATGCAGCTTAAGTGTCAAGTTGATTGTGAAAAACTACAACTAACCTCTCTGTTGGGAAAAAACGAAATTACTTTCCAAACAACCCAATTCCACCGAAAGAGATATTCAGAATAATAGATCGCATGACATTGGACAATGTCCGTCTCATGGAATCATACTTTTTTTTTCATAATATTACAGTATTTCTGTTAATGTCATCATTTAATAAACAGACTGTCGATTCTTACGATATTTTAAACTTTTTTCACTAATTATATGTTCATGTGGAATAAAAAATTATGTTACGTAATAAAGAAATTTTTTATCTCATGTTACGTCATAGGTGAAATATAATTTCTTACTTTATCTGTATATTTAAGCCTTCATTCACAGTTTGCAGTTCTGATGCATCACCTTTTCTCTATCACGATCCGAATTTTTTTTTAAAAAAAAGAACTTTTCTTTTGGTTCTTAAACTTGAAATAATATCTCGGATATTGCATTTGCTGCAGAAATGGGTTAATTCTTATCTATAAATTTCTACATTTTGTTTTGTGTTTTTTTCCTCAGTTACTCAACTATTGAAATAAACTAAAACAGCATAACACCATTATTCTCAAAACTGTTCATTCATTTTTGATGCCCAACCTAAAGCCTGTCTGCTTGAAACAGTGTACTGTTGTAATTGAAACATCATTCCAGCGTTAGGTTTAAAGATGGAAACAGACGTGTTCACTCTTTATTTTCTTTTTTCCTTTTCTTAAACAAAATTGTCCTGTATTTGGACCTGTATGCATGTTTATAACCCCCCCCCCTCTCGAAAGTCGCCGCTGGTAAAACCTGTAAAACAACTGGCTAGGATACGTACTTAGGCAATCTCGGCCACGGGGGTATAAAATCAGACTCCACAAGACTAGAATCTCCGCTTATTCGCGGGTAGGTTCGGATTCGGCAGGAACCATATGTTTATCCTGAGGTTGTGGTGGAGCTATATGATTTGATCTTTACGGCTGTCTGGGGGAAAACCCCCATCAATCGACTGGGGTAGTCTGACGGGCCTTGAAGATTGCTTGAGGTGGCCAGCGGGCTCTTGGAGCCTCAATACTGTATTGTGCTTATCCTTCCTCGCTCTTGATTCCTTCTCTTGATTAGTTCACGCCATCCACGGGTTGAACCCAGATGCAAAGCGCACATGTATTTTTCTCCCCTGATATTAATCTCATCTGGAGAATTCTATCTGCGGATTTCAACACAGGTCAGGCCCAATTCGGGACTCAATCCTGAACTTGAAAGAGCATGACCTTTTCCCTACTGCGTGCCATTACACTCACTGAAGTACCGTACCTAATATCTGCATGCTATTATAAGCCCATGATCCTTCGAAAAGGGCCATCTCCGAGAACTGATTCTGTGCAGCTTCAGTTAATTAGCTCCATTTAGTATTTGTTAGTTTTATATATTTTCTATTTTTAGTTAAAGCCGAATTGGAGGCCTCCGAGAGGCGTCATCTGTTAATTTATTTTGAGTTGGAATAAACCGGAGTTCTTACTTACACTGCAAGAGCTCGGCGAATAGTTCCTCAATATTCTAGCTCGAAAAGAACTCTATTTTAGCTAGGGTATTACAATGTAACTAAATATAAAAAATTACTAACGTCATCCAGGACCATTTCACTTTCACCTTAATACTGACATATTTAACCCTTAGGAAATCTAAGCCTTCGCTAACCTGTATAATTAAAATACTGAAAAACACAAATTCCTTTCGAGATTCACAGCAGTTTCCACCCCTTCCCGTCCAAAAAGGTGTGAAAAGGACACGCAAAGAGGTATAAAGAATTCAAATGGCTTCCTTTCTACTTCCTAATAAAAAAGCTTCCATTAGCCTTTTAGGACAAGCTGTCTGCAATAAACCGATACAATTCATTTGGGTTAACTGCACTCGCTATTGCATACCTTAGCGGGAGGGAAGAAAACAATATCCAGATCTCGGCCGTTTCGGGAGGTTGTGGTTGTTTGAATGAAAGGCCGCCTAGGAAGTTTTTGGCCTACAAAGGGTTAAGCATCTTGGGTAGCTTGCCTACCGGCTGAGAGGGGAGGTCATTAAACGGTGAAAGCTCGGTCCCAAGCTCAGTTCCAGAAGACGTCTCATGACAGACAGTTTTCGTGATTTCTCCATGTATAATGGAAATATAAGGTCGTTTTTCTCAAAAAGCTATCTACAAAGATGTCTGTACCTTTAGCCAGATAGCTTTGTCATAATCCAAGCCAACGAAACGTCTTGGTGAAAATGAATTGTCTGTTACTAGCAGCGTTTTCTTTTTTCACTTAAAGTAGTGACAGATCTCAGCACTTTTACCCTCTATTCTAAGCTTCCATTACCCTACGTATTTTAAATTTTGAAAAATAATGATTTAGTGCTTATTGAATGATGATAAAGATACGTGTCATCAATGTTATAAACAGTCATGAAATCATAATTTCTATTAAAAATGTAGTTAGGGTAATCTATTTAGCATAGTTTCACAGACAGAAAATGAACTAAGTAGTTCAAGCATATTAAGAACCATTTACGGCTCCAAAAATGTATAAAAAGCTGCTTTCCAAGAAAAAGCAGTTTTCTGTTGGTGAAATATTTCTTCATTTATATAGTACATGGGAATATTTTAGGCTGATACAGAAATTCAAATCTTTTCGATGGCAGTGAATATATGTAATTGATTATCTCCATCAGGTCAAAGAATGCCTGTCGTAGAGAAGTTTTTATAGTAGTATATCAATACCAATATTTGTTTATATTATCAGCTATTCTAATAATTTTTAGAGAGGTTTATCTACGAAAGGTAGTCTGCAAGAGAGGTCTTCCTGTATTTTGAAAATAAATTTCTCAAATATTAAATAATAAATTATGATAATTTATTATTAATATTTATAATAAATTAAGACAATTTCAAATATGAAATAATACAGGGGCTATTCGCACATGTTTAGACGAACTTTGCTTTGATATAAAAAATCGTATGCTTGGAATTCTTTTTTTAACTGAAGCTATATTTTTGAAAGTTTGACAGTTTTGTGTTCATGCAAAGTGGTGCTTTTAAAGAAGCAATCGATAGAAGGCTGTATTTGTGCTCGTTCCAAAGAAAATTATTCATATCTAGTTCATAAAAAACGCTGTGAAAGGCATGGCTTTACGAAATTTAAAGCTACGATACGTAATATTGTCAACAACAAAGGAAAATAAACGTTAAAATTTGGGTTCATGTGTAAAGTCGTTTCCAAAGAAAAAACAGAATGTTTCGAATGTTCTAGAGGTAAGATCTTTCATATTAAAAAAATACGCCAAGTCCAAAGACAGTTGCAAAATCCTTAAAATGCTCAGTTTCAATTGTAAACAAAGTTGTTAATGCCTATCTGAATCATTAACCATTAATCATTAAAAGGCGGGGAAAAAAACATAAGGTGAATAGTCTTTTTGCACGATATTATCTCCAAACGCAGAACGCGCTGCAGAATATGTGAAACATGTATCAAAAATGGAAAAATCGATCAGAAATGGAAAAATGCTGTCACAATAGATGGTCTAGGGTGTATTTAAATGACCATTTTTTCCATTTTAAATGACCAAAGAGATCCATTTTTTATCATCAAAGACACGACAGAAATCTTAAAGCATGATTTAAAGCATCTAAAGAAAGTTTCTGAAAAGGATTTATGATTGTTACTTTTTTTTTCATATAACGGCAAATTAAATATAAAGAGAGTGGAGGAATATATTAAGATCAACTCTCCACATATTATGGGGAGCATATTTTATACCCAATTTTCCAATATGAAATACCTTCCTTTTATACACAGAGCCATCAATCAATAGAACTGCATCAACAGAATGCAAACAGCCGCATGTCAAAATCCACCGTTTATTTCCTGGGCAAAAAAATGGAATCAAAGCCATACCCTTCACTCATATCCCTATTAAATCTCCTGAGAGTTTTCCGCTTTAGTCAGTCCCCTTGACTTGGACTTTTGAAACTTGGACTTTTGAAAGCAACTTGGACTTTTGAAAGCTGGTCAAAAGGAATGGGATGAAATATCTCCTCCGACGGTACAAGAGGCTTTATTTTATTGCCTTGGAAATTACTGATTAGAAAAATGGGAAAGAATAAGGATTATAAAACAGAACATTTAAAACACACAAACTGTAGGTAAAATATTTCTGTAAATACAATGAAAATCGTCTAAAAATGTCCGAACAACCACTGTACGATAAAAAAAAATTTTTTCAATTATAATAAATACAACCGAATAATCAAAGAAATAGCTAAATTATTTGGACTAGCTAATTGCTAGAGGTAGCTAATAATTAGATAAACAAGGAAATTATTTTACAATACATGCTTGTTTATAAATAACTATACAAACTTATCAGTTTTTAAAGCATTTAACTGTACAGAATAAACAAATTTTATGAAAAAAAAGTTTAAATAAAATTAAGAAATCATTGAATTATTTTCTTACGAACTAAAACCAGAAGATCTTCCTTCAGTTAATCCTGGAAAGTTCTTCGTTGAGGTCTGTGAGAACCAACAACGTCTTGATGGCGTTATCCTTAATTTTAAAAGCGGTAAAAAAAAGAACACCTGTTGGATGATACCAATAATCTTTGATAATGAAACTGAACTTTGCCCTAAAAAGTCTTTTGCGTTATTTAAGAAATAAATCAATCATAATTCCTTATCAGAATTATATTGAAATTTGAGTTTCGAGAAGATTTTATTTTTAGAGTTAGTAATTCTTGCTATAAATATAGTCACATTTAATGAACTCGAGTGTCATGCTTAAATGATGACTGAGATAATGCATGTTTGTTGAAAGATTAAGTCATCGTATATCAAGAGACGCATTTTTAAGTGGTTCAGTCACTCTCGAGCGTCTTCAATGCTTGAAAAAGATAAAATAAGTAAACGCCGGACATAATATATATATATATATATATATATATATATATATGGATTTCATTTAAATCTGTGTTTAATTCAGAGTGGAAATGTAAAGTAGAAATATATCTTATACAGTAGAAATATATCCTATACTTAAATATATCTTAGAAATATATCTTATGTTATTCTATAGAATGACAATGTACCATTATTTAATATTTACAATATACAGAATATTACATATGCACTAGTTATAAAGTTCAGTACTATTTAGAATGTTGTATATGTGATACTGGCAATGTATGAAACGGCAGCATTCTATAGAATAAATCTAGCATTCTATAGAACAGATCTAGGCATTTTATAGAGTGCCTGGCGTCTTTAGCCAAATTGTGAAACATGATAATTATTACATACTTTACCTAGGAAATATGTAGAATACCTAGGCATTCTATAGAATGACAAATGTTCTTTAGGCAAAGTATGGAAAAAGTCATCATAAGGCTATTATTTAAAAGATGTTCATTCCTCAAAAACACAAATATTTTGAACAAACAACGAAAGACTACCATTAAGAAACTTCCAAATGAGATGATCTTGGTAAACCTATCAGGTTCAATGTTTCTTCTAACCTTCTTCGGAAACATACAATGACCTGACTAGAACAGAGAGCTTACTAAAGCTATGTTCACTAATTGTAGTAAGTAGACAGGATACAGACGAAGGGTATACAAAACCCTTTATTTTTTTTCTTTATATACAATGACTTCCGTACTTCGGAATACAATGACCCTCCACTCGGGGTCTAACTTAAAAGATATCAAAATAAAACTAAACTCTAATTTAACTTTAGAATAAGATTGGCCTTATAATAACAGAAAGCGTATGTAGCACAGAGACTGTGAACACTACAATACGTTTAATTTATCAAGAGGATTAAAACCTCTGGCCTGGAAGGCAAAGTAGCAACTGCGTAACTTCTAAGGTAAGCGGCCTGCTTCGAACTCACGGCTTCCTCTCTTTTGCTTGGCAAAAAGGCCACACTTAAATACTTGGCGTTCGCCAGACAACTTTGCATAAACTCCTTCACGCTTATAATTCTGGCCGGAAGTAGAAAATAAGAAGTGATAGTAAAGATTTAAAATAAAATAAACGTTAGTAAAACTTAAGATCCTTACATACTTCCCGCCAGAGTTAATTAGTTTGAAACTGAGGTCTAAAACGACCTTGTTGAAAACTTTTAGCTCTAGAAACTAACGCGAGGCCAACCTTTAACAATCATAACTTAGCTAGAAACTAGAAAATTTTAAAAGAAAGAAATTTGTTACAATAGCAGCTCCCGGAATATACAACAATCTTTTTTCTTTTTCATCTGTACTGCATCAAAACAGGAGCTTTATTCAATTCTGGTTCCTTCCAGAGATCTGGAAGGAAAACTAGTTTAATGAAATGTTACAGAATGACATTGTAAATAACATATAGAATATACTTTTCTTAACATTCTTATTTCATTCATGACTATTTTAATTATCTCTCCCCGTGCTCTCTGACATGTGTTGTAAAAACACCAAACACGAATGTGTTTCTGTCTATGTGTTCAACACTTCCTCCTACAATCAAAACACTAACGTGTTAAAATTCAACATACGAGACCTCTTAACACACCCTAATTTCAACTCTAGACCCTGAGGTACTATTCTGAAAGTGGCTAACTCTAAAGTGTAGCGTCAGAGAGCCTAACTACATCATTCAACCTTTAACACATATTCACCATGATTTAATCTTTACAGTCACACGAATAACAAATTTTTTTAACATTACTTTCACTTTTACCATATCACGGTATTTCTAAACATTCAAAATAACAGTTCACATGTATACAAGAACATATCAAGATGCCGTTAATTTTACACATTTGAAAACATACATTAGTAGTACATTGTTAACTTCTATTCTTTTCAAAGCAAGTGCCAATTCTTTCTACATTGAAATAATACTACATTTCAAAAAGTCTTTCAGACTAAAACTTCTTTCTTGTTAGAATGTTTTAAATAAAATTTATACAATAACTTTTTACAATATTTAAGTCTTTATACAACGCTATTATACATCAACTTTAGTTTTACGCGCGAGTAATTGAAAAACATAATAAGAAAATCGGTCACAACTCATTTCTCGCCCTTTTGGCGATAAAGGTAGACCTCGCATGAGGTAAAACTTCTTGAAATCTGCCACTTGCAGTAAGAATGAAAGATTAACTTAAGTTTGTAAAGTAACATAAAATTTTACTTATCTTTGTAATATTCAGACATCCTTTTCTGGGCCCAGTCTTTAAAGGTGCTGCAGACCGTAGCTTGGTTGATCCCCCTTCTTGTACGGGCTCGCCCTTCAGTGCTTTCCTCTGGAAGCTTCCGTTTTTCACCACTACGGCCACCCTTGAACATCTTCCTTCTGTCCTCTGCTTGTGTTGTTGGCCGTTTGAAGGCAGCTGGTCTTGGTGGAACCGGGAAACTTCTGTCGTGATCCTGCTTGGACCTCGTTGTTGGCCGTTCAAATTTTTCTTGTACTTTTTCCTCCGCCGCTGATGGCCCTTCCGCAGTTCGGCGACTTTTGCTGCGGAGAGTTCTGTCGGATGAGTCAATCTTCCGTTTCACAGCCGGGTTATAGTTGCCGTCCTTTCTCCCGGTCTTTTCCACATACGTCGTCCTTCTCCCTTCTTCATTCTGGGGGTGTTCGTGAACTCTGTTTTTTGGACGGTGGAACGGCTTCTTTTTCTTTGTACCTTCAATTTTTCCGCGGGGCAATTTTCTTTTCACTTGCTTCTGTCTCTCATTGGCTTGCCCTTGTACTTGTCGTTTTCCCACCTCTGGAACTTGTACCTGCGGTGTCTGCCGTACCGGATCCTGCAAAAGATCTGAAAAGATTTGCATTTTATTACGGTCATAGAATGGTTTTATCTGGTCAATGTTTGCGGAACAGGTTTCACCATTTCTTGCCTTTAATACTACAACAGCGTGAGTTATTTTTTCTATAACATATGGTCCTTCAAAGCGTGGAAAAAATTTGGCAGTTTTATCTTCTGTTGCTGAAGAAAGTGAATGCTTAATTTTTAGTACTTTGTAAGGATCTTAAGTTTTACTAACGTTTATTTTATTTTAAATCTTTACTATCACTTCTTATTTTCTACTTCCGGCCAGAATTATAAGCGTGAAGGAGTTTATGCAAAGTTGTCTGGCGAACGCCAAGTATTTAAGTGTGGCCTTTTTGCCAAGCAGGAGAGAGGAAGCCGTGAGTTCGAAGCAGGCCGCTTACCTTAGAAGTTACGCAGTTGCTACTTTGCCTTCCAGGCCAGAGGTTTTAATCCTCTTGATAAATTAAACGTATTGTAGTGTTCACAGTCTCTGTGCTACATACGCTTTCTGTTATTATAAGGCCAATCTTATTCTAAAGTTAAATTAGAGTTTAGTTTTATTTTGATATCTTTTAAGTTAGACCCCGAGTGGAGGGTCATTGTATTCCGAAGTACGGAAGTCATTGTATATAAAGAAAAAAATAAAGGGTTTTGTATACCCTTCGTCTGTATCCTGTCCACTTACTACAATTAGTGAACATAGCTTTAGTAAGCTCTCTGTTCTAGTCAGGTCATTGTATGTTTCCGAAGAAAGTTAGAAGAAACATTGAACCTGATAACTTCATCCCCTACTTTATAAGTTACTCCCCGTCGTTTCAAGTCATAATACAATTTTTGTTTTCTTTGTGCTACTTCCGTATTCTTTTTTGCTTCTTTTATTAGTTTTTCTATATCACCCATTTTAAATTCTGGGGCTCTTTGTTGCACATAAAATAGTTTATCTAACGGTGTTATAACCTTTCTGCCTAGAAATAACTCAGCAGGAGTTTTGCCCGTTGTATCATGTTTTGCGGTCCTAAGGGCGAAAGCAAATTCATTGACATAGTTATCCCAGCTTTTATGAAAATTTTTAACATAACTACGGATAATTTTCACTATATTTCTGTTGACCCGTTCCGCTATATTTGATTGCGGCCGATACGGGACCATTTTTAAATGACGTATGCCCAGTTTTTGGCACATGTCTTCAAATATATTACTTACAAATTGAGGACCATTATCCGATATAACTTTTAGGGGCGCCCCGTATTTTAAAATATATTTATTTAAAATAGAATCGGTAACTAATTTCGCGGAGGCTCGTTTTAAGGGAACAATTTCGGTCCATTTACTAAAATGATCAACTATAACAAGGAGATAGCGACTTTTGTTTAACTGACTTTTTGGGAAAGGGCCCAATAAATCGATGCCGATTATTTCATTTGGAAATTCGGATTTAATACTATTTAGAAACCCGGCCGGGCGGAAATTAATATAATTAACGGCTTGACATGTTGGGCAGGACTGGACATACGCCCTTGTTAACTTTTGCAGTTCAGGAAAGTAGACTGCCTCGCGTACGCGTTGAGTAGTTTTTCGAATACCAGCATGAGAAGCTAAAGGGCTGTCATGGAGCTCTTGCAGGATATTTAATCTAAGACTAGCTGGGATAACAGGTCGAAATTCGTTGTTGGAATTCGTAGTTTTTGTATAAAATAATAGACCATCTATTAGTTCGTAATGGGCCGCCCTATTTCTTATCGCCACAATATCTTGGTGGCTAAAATTTTCAGGATCCTTCAAATACTCATAAATACTTCCAAACTCAGGATCCTTACCCAGTTCGGTTATTACAGTTTCTCGGGAATTTATTGTACACGCTGTCAGCATTGCAACTTTTACGGTATTACCCTGTTCGTCTAATTTAATTCGTGACAGGGCATCTGCTACGATATTTTCCTTTCCGGGGGTATGCTTGATTACCAGATTATATTCTTGCAGCTTGAGTGCCCATCTTATTAACCTTGGGGATAAATTTTTTCCAGAGTACAATCTAGTTACCGCCGCATGATCAGAATATACTGTTATCGGCGCCTTTCCAAAATAGACTCGGAACTTTTGCACTGCTAACAGAACTGCAAGTGCCTCTCTCTCGGTCGCGGAATAGTTTCTTTGTGTTTGATTTAAAGTTCGGCTAAAAAATGCCACTGGCTGCTGATTTTGCGAAAGTACCGCTCCTACCGCATAATCCGAAGCATCCGCTGAAATTTCTAAATTTTCATCCTTTTCAGGAAATTTCAACACAGGGGCTTGCGTTAATGCTTGTTTTAATTTTTCGAAAGCACTATTGGCTTCGGCCGTCCACGAGAATCTTGCCTTTTTCCTTTTTAATTTTAACAATGGCTCAGCGATAGCCGCAAAATCTTTTATAAAGGACCTATAATATGAACAAAGTCCTAGAAAAGAAGAGAGCTTCTTTGCCGTGTTTGGAGTCGGATACTTTTGTACAGCGATTATTTTTGATTCATCTGTCTCGATCCCTTTTTGCGATATTTTGTAACCTAAATATTTTAATTCAGGGGCTGCAAATTTGCATTTTTCGACATTAACTTTTAGACCGGCCTCATTTAATAAAGAAAACACCTGTCTTAAATCCTGTACATGTTGGTCTAGATTATCACTAGTAATAATGATATCGTCTAAATAGATAAATGTGGACTTTCCGAGAACAGGTCTTAACACAATGTCCATGCATCGCTGAAATGTTGCTGGGGCGCCTGAAAGGCCAAACGGCATTCGCAAAAATGCATAAGTGCCAGACTTGGTTATAAAAGCAGTCTTAGGCACGTCCTCAGGCCTGATCCCTATTTGAAAATAACCATTCGTTAAGTCTAAAGTTGTCATAAATTTGGTTGATTTTATGTTCCTTAAAATTTCTTCTATAATCGGTAACGGATATACCGGATATTTCGTTATGGAATTTAATTTACGGTAATCAATAGCGAATCTCCACCTTTTTGGATGCTCCAAAGGATAATCATTATTTTTCTTACATAAAACCACCGGACTAGCATAACTACTTGAGATAGGCGTTACGATCTTTTTACGTAGCATATCGGTAATATGCCATTCTATAATTTTTTCCTTATTCTTATCATACCGGTATGGTTTTTGACGAACCGGCAATGCATCTCCGGTGTCAATACTATGGTTAGTAACCTGGGTAAATCCTGGAATATCACTAAATAAGGAAGCAAATTCACTTACCACTTGTCGGATTCTATCTTGCTCGTCATTAGGCAGGTGGTCGAGATTTAACCTTGGCGGTTCAACCTTTTCTACACGCACTGGTTTCATCGTCAGCTTAAGAGACGCTTCATTAAAATCCAGTGTAGCTTGTGCGTCTGAAAGAAAGTCTATTCCTAGTATTAAGTGTGCTTGCAAATTCTTTACTATAAAAAACATCACCTTTACTTGTTCGTCGGGATACGGATGTACAAAGGTACTTTACCTACGCACTTACATTGTTCTCCTTGCGCCGCTAATACTGTTGTATTATCCGCATTATATATGCGGTATTTGCGAAAATACTTTCTAAAAAAGACTTCTGCCACACAGGAACACTGCGCGCCGGTATCCAGGAGTGCGGTGGCCGGGATATTATTTACCAAGACTTCAATCTTCGGAAGAGTTAAATTTTTCACCATTACTGTATTTAACTTGTAGGAAGAGGGGTTTTCGTGGCCTTCGGATTTCCGCACCCTCTCGTCAGCAGAAATCCGTTTTAGTTTAAATTATTTTTTCTTTCGGTGCTTTCCTTCTTTCTCCACTGGCCTTGAGACTTTTTTCCTGGGTTGCTATTGAACTGTCGACGTTCGCCGGCTGTTTTTGAATGCTCGGGTTTCCTTGCCCACTGATTCGCTTTTTCTCCGTAGCCATGTGCTTGAGTTTGCTGTAGTCTTGGCGTACCAAATTGGTTTCGCTGTTGATATTGGCGTCTTCTTTCGACGTCCGCCGTTCTTCTACTTTCAAACTGGATTGCTAGCTCAAATAATTTTTCCAGTGTAGTCGGATTTCTCAATTCAATAAAGTCTTGCACTTGGGGTAGTAACCACGGCAAAATCACTTGAATTATTTCAGGATCCGGACGGTTTCCATACAAGAGCTTGAAAACGTGAATTTTTCTTAAAATAAACCTGGAGAGGTTTTCCATTCTTTGTTGATATATACTGAAAAGTTCTGTTTCTAATTTCGCACGATCCCTTACAACAGGGAAGGCTTTTAGTAGGGCAGTCTTGAAATTTTCGTAGGTATAGGTGGGACTTCCTGCTTGACCCAAGAGACTTCTGCCGATACATTTGAACCAGTTAAGCGCTTGGCCCCTCAAAGCGCTGGTAGCTAAGGTAACTTTTTGAAACTCGTGCACGGGGTAGAGCATGAAGTGGTCATCCAATTTTTCCAAAAAACTGGTTACCTGTGAGTTTCCATTAAACGTTGCTTCTGGTTTCATCGAAGCGCGCATGGTCTGGACAATATACCCAAATCCTTCCAGGGCGGCAGCTGGCATTTCTGGATTCTGAGCTGTTTCTGCAGGCAGCACAGGTTCTTCTTGAAACTCGGCCATGGTTATTCTTCGTCGGGCGCCACTATCAGGTTCAATGTTTCTTCTAACCTTCTTCGGAAACATACAATGACCTGACTAGAACAGAGAGCTTACTAAAGCTATGTTCACTAATTGTAGTAAGTAGACAGGATACAGACGAAGGGTATACAAAACCCTTTATTTTTTTTCTTTATATACAATGACTTCCGTACTTCGGAATACAATGACCCTCCACTCGGGGTCTAACTTAAAAGATATCAAAATAAAACTAAACTCTAATTTAACTTTAGAATAAGATTGGCCTTATAATAACAGAAAGCGTATGTAGCACAGAGACTGTGAACACTACAATACGTTTAATTTATCAAGAGGATTAAAACCTCTGGCCTGGAAGGCAAAGTAGCAACTGCGTAACTTCTAAGGTAAGCGGCCTGCTTCGAACTCACGGCTTCCTCTCTTTTGCTTGGCAAAAAGGCCACACTTAAATACTTGGCGTTCGCCAGACAACTTTGCATAAACTCCTTCACGCTTATAATTCTGGCCGGAAGTAGAAAATAAGAAGTGATAGTAAAGATTTAAAATAAAATAAACGTTAGTAAAACTTAAGATCCTTACAAACCCAATAATAAATTTGCATTGTCTATCTGACTGGAATCAATAAGATCTACCCGAAAACGAGTTTAAATTCAGAAAAATCATAAGTTTCACAATAATGCCCTTTTCAATACCTTTTTGTTTTTTTCTGGCATGGTTCACAAAGGTGCATGTACAGTGCAATATCATCATTCCGTGTAACATTTTTGTATTTGGTTTAAAGTTCCTTCAACATTCTGTCACGTCCTCCATGTCTAACAGCCAAATGAATTTCATGAAATATGTGAAAAAACTGACACCTTCTTTAACAGGATACAAGAGTTTACTTTTGTTTCCCACAAACGTCACATCATAGCGATTCAGTAACTAAAAGTGTCTTGGAGTTCATTTTGGCTTTTTTACATCATTTATTAACTTCTGGTAAGTAGTTCTGGTTATTCGAAACAAATCACGCCACTTCAAAGGCCAGAAGTGGTGGCCATTTCATTATGGAAGCACCTAAACAGGTGGCCACCGTTGCCTCTGATGAAGGCACGAACTATTACATCCATGCCTTTTCCGAGATTCGAATCCGGACCCATCGCTATGGCAGTCAGGGCTACTTACCACTATACCGGTAGGCGGCTCCCTAGGCAGAGCGTGAAACGTTTAATCATTTCATGCATTGCTCGCCAGTTTTCGGCATTGTATAAAATGCCTAGGTATTCTATACAATCCCAGATTTCATACTTTGCCGGTAACATATGCATCAGTTACAAAGTTCAAAACTATGATGAAACAGTCTGATACCATCATTATACTTGGGTGTTGTAACTAATTTCACTTATCTGACCTCATCATCAGAGCAAGCCCACGAAATTTACCGTGGTTAGAAATACAAGATGATATCTTTCGTTGGTAAGATCTTTGGGTACCATATAGGTAATGATAGTACGAATTTGCTCAGTTTTACCCCACTTCGGAGAGAGTACCACGGGGGATATGTCTGCAGGTCTCCCACCCCTCTTTCCCTACCACCAAATCATACGAGACGGCTTTCTGCTTGCCATATATTTAGAGTTCCTACGTACCTCAAAGACACTATACATTTACAAACATTCATACCTTCTTCGGAATCTGAATCTGGGCACTTCGGTATGGTAGTCAGTCATTAAACACTGATCATCATACTTTATCTTAATAAATGATTCCTATGGTTAGTATTTCACCGAACGTGAAATAATCAATGAAAAATTATTAAGGAACTCTTCCGTGAGCTCCGGCTAAAATTGCGATTTGTCTCAAAAATTAGTAGTACCGGAGGCATATTTCATAAGTGCTCATCTATATAGCCACCGAGAGAGTGGCTTCTAGAATGGACCAATGGGCTTCCTGTAATATTTCTCTCATTTCATATGACCTTTGCCGCGTCAAAAAATGTTTTGACACGCAATATCCTGTACAAAATAATTAATGCATTTTGAATTTCTTGTGAAAATTTTTCAGTGCAAAGTTATATCAAATATAAGCATAATTATATATGTAAATAATAGAAGTATTAGGAATTTTTATCGCAGTTCATATGAAAAATATGTTCTATAATAATAGCCAATGCACAGATTAATTCAAAGTGAATTTTCATAACTTGCATTCCGCACATTTAGTGTGATTCTCATATTAATAACTGTTCAGTCTTGAATGTATTGCCTGCGCAAGAAATACTGTTAAAACAGAATGAATGTATCTTATTCACAACGAATATGGTTAATGTATTAATAGTGAATCTTACACTTTCAAAATCAAAGGAATGCAAGCACTGAAATAAGAAAATAATGGATTCATTTTAACACTTCCAGTTATTCTCAGCTGAATAAAAAAATTGTACGCTTAAATTCTCTTAATCCACAGGTGTTAGTAAACGAATAATATTCGAAGCTAATTGTACCTTGAGTCATTTTCTCCATATAAAGAGCCATAATATGCCACGAATATTAATCCTAATATCAGCTCGTGATAAGTTTCACGAAAGGGAAATCTTGATGATAAATAAATTTATGATATTTCTTCTAAAATTGTAATAGCAATTATACGCAATACATGTATAACTGTGAAAAAAATGCAAAATAAAACAACAACATGTGCCCTTATCTATAGTTTCAAAGATTCAGCGTCAGAAGAGAAATCTAAGCTCATTGGTCCATTGTTGAAATTCCTTCCTCAGTGGCCATATTGATGTGCACTTGTGAATTATGCGTCCCAGAGCCAGGCTCCACTGCAATACTTACAGCAGGAAAAGCAGAAAACAGGTGTGATATGTTGAGGATGAAATGTTAACTGAAAGTTCGTTAGTTTCGATTTCGGTATCATTTGATTGGCTAATTAATAGCACTCTAAAATTATTATTGGCTATTTCAGTTTCAGTTCGCAAAATTATCTACGGCACCAGCGTCATGTCAAAAGTCATATGATGGCTATTAATTTTGAAATGGCACAGTTTAGATGGGTTTATTACGAGCAATTTCTGTTTTCAGAAGAGAAAGAGAAATACCCAAATTAAAATGAATTCTTAAGGGGCCATTGCAAATTTAAGTTTGCTTAACGCATTTCTTATGTTACATATAAATTTAAGCTTGAGTTTTGCTCGTAGAGACATTAAGATTTTTGATAGAAGGAGAGATGAAAACTGAGCAACGCCTTCGCCGGGACACAGGCCTCTCTAATTCGCGCCGAGCGTGCTGACCACTACACTACAAAGGTATGCTAAGAAGGCGGTAGATATTTCTTATGTTGCACATAAATTTAAGTTAGAATTTTGCTTTACTTATGTTGCACATACGTTTAAGCCAGAATTTTGCTTTACATATTTCTTACCTTTATCTCACACATAAATTAGGATTTTGCTTTACATATTTCTTATCTTTATCTCACACATAAATTTAAATTAGAATTTTGTTTTACATATTTCTTATAGTTATCTCACACATAAATTTAAATTAGTATTTTGCTTTACATATTTCTTATCTTTATCTCATACATACATTTAAATTAGAATTTTGTTTTACATATTTCTTATCGTTATCTCACAGATAAATTTAAATTAGTATTTTCCTTTACATATTTCTTATCTTTATTTCACACATAAATTTAAATCAGAATTTTGCTTTACATATTTCTTATCTTTACCTCACACATAAATTTAAATTAGAATTTTGCTTCATATATTTCCTATGTTACATGTAAATTTAAGTTAGAATTTTTGCTCTATATACTTGTTTTGGTATATCAAAAACTTAAATTTTCTTTTGTTCTTTCTTCTTTTCTACATATACGAGTATTTATATACCAAAGTGCGGGAAACTTGTTTGCATTCAAATCCCCATCCATCATAGTACACGCATTTCTTTAAATTGCTTTCGAAAAATATTATAATTAAAAATAATTACATAGTTAGATTAAAAAATCTTTATTTCGATTTTTTCTTCTAGGCAGCAGCTGCTTAAACAATAATTACCTAATTAATTAAGTAGCTGAAAAATAGCTACTTTCTTTGCTGTTGCTACTACAACACGTAACAAGAAGGACCGCATATATTTCGAAGTAAAAAATGCCACCTGTAAAAAGATCCAGAAAAAAAGATAATCTTAACGAAAAAATAGTGTTAAAAATCCCTATTATTTGACTAAAGTGGAACAATTGGCAGGATTCAATAAAATGGAACGAATACTTTTAATTTTTCGAAGTTTAGGGTATATGCCTACATACGAAGCCCTTTTTTTTAAATACATAAAATTTTAATTAAACACAAATGTTTTTGAGTAAGATGGGATACAAAACTATGAATTTAAATGGAATTTTATAGAAAGTTTCATTAATTTTTCAAATATAGGCAATATTTAGTAAAATTTTAGTGAACATTTTCATTTACGCCAGATCTTCTAAAATAAATTCTAATGAATATACTTCAATAATCTTTACACAGTATATAAATAACATACTTA
Source organism: Stegodyphus dumicola (assembly GCF_044657685.1). Taxonomy (NCBI): domain Eukaryota; kingdom Metazoa; phylum Arthropoda; class Arachnida; order Araneae; family Eresidae; genus Stegodyphus; species Stegodyphus dumicola. The sequence continues at coordinate 219,094,389 of NC_140773.1, read as the reverse complement.
CCTGTCTTCTGTAGCAAAAGATTTGCAGTACTTCTAAATTTTTTGAAATATTCAAAACTTAGTACAAAAACTTAAAATTAAAACAAAAAAAAATCCTCTTTTCTTCAAAATACTGTCAATAAAATCAATAAATAAATACAAAGAGATCCGATTTTGCTACAGAACACAGCTAAAGATGAATAAAACATTTTGGCAAAATTTCATTTCAATATTCTAAATACATTTTGAGAAATTAACGTAATCACAATCAAAAGTAACGAAAAACACAATTTCTCAGAAAATGCATTTAAATATTTTAATACAGCACAAAAAATTTTGTAGTCACTTTAGACCTTTAAAACTCGCCGTATTTGTACGTTAGGCCCTCTTTTACTTTATTCTTAACTAATTTTGATTTTCTTTTAGCATTTTTATGGTTGACTTTGTTGCTTGTAGAGATTGGCGTTTCTACTTCTGAATTCGCTGTTTGTCTATTCCCATGTAGCTTCCAAGCGTAATGGGATTAATTTCTATTTCTATATACCTGAAAATAGGTAAAAGTCCTAAATATCTTGAATTAAATAATAATACAGCAATATGTGCACCTAAAAGCAATGTTTTCAGTTGGACAAAAGTTTCTTTAAGTAAAATATACATTAAAAGGTTATTAAAACGCTTATTATTGTTTTGAATCTTCCCATGTAGGCATTTTATCAGCAAAGAGTCACACAGTGAAAGATTTGTTGCTTTTACAGCTTTTATATTGTTTAATAATTAGAAAATAGTTGTTTAAACTTATTGTTTACATTTTTACGACCATTTAAATACCAACTTCCGGCATCCAAAAATTAACTTCCGGTTTACTTTTTATACTATAACTTTGCTTCTATTTATCGTAAAAACAAACATAAAGTATTTTTGGAAACCTAAATGTATGGCCTATCAAGTGAATAAATAAAAAACAATTTAGAAAAATTTCACCAAAACAAACAATGGCCTCCAGAAACCCAACTGTACTCCTATGTAATATCTTTCAACTACTTTATCATTAAATTATTCAAATATATGTATGTACAAAACGCCAAGGAAGTCTCAGGTCCAGAGCATTGTGTTAAAAAAGGGCCTGTAAAACGAAGAGTAACAAAATCATAAATATGACTGATAAACACAATGTATTAACCAAATTACCGCTAATGTATTAACCATATTCACAACAAAAAAAAAAAAAAAAAAAAAAAAAAAACTGAGAAAACTAAATTATTCAAATGATTATTACGTATACACAGCACAAAAAACACAAAATTAAAAATAAAATAAAATAAAATAAAATATACATTTCACAGTTACATGATTTCCACATCAACTAGAATTCTAGTTTTTGTTTCCTTTAATTGATAATATTCATCATCCTTTTGCAAAATTCTTAGCTATTTATAATTTTCCTCGGATTATTCAAATCGCCCATGCCGGTTGTTCACATTTTGCCCTCACTCTCTCAGTCAATCGACCATTCTCAACGAAGCGCTTAGAGGTCTTCAATAACATCGCATTTTTACATTTGTCACCTTTCTGGAGGTGGAATCATGCTAGGTGAGACGGGAACTGTCCGTGACAGGTAAAACTCTGGTCTACATCAGTACATATTGACAATTTATGATCAATATTAACGTTATTTAAGTGATGGGTATTTTTTTTCCGGTGGTTCCCAGCTATTTTGCATTCTTGTATAAAAATTTTTATCATAGTGCTAATCGTTTTTCTTTTAAAGTCTTTATTTATGATCCCATCCTCCAGAGCAGCCACCTTGGCCAGTGCGTCAGCCTTCTCGTTTCCTCGCTTCTTGTGGGCCTTTACCCAATGTAGCTTAATGTTGTGGACCACATTCAATTCTTTATATATATATATATATATATATATATATATATATATATATAAGATAATAAATATGAAAGCAAACTTCTAATTTTAGATGGACCACATTCAATTCTTTTTATATATAATAAAAAATAGCGCTGTCTTAAATATAGCGCTGTAAATCTAAACTCCGTCATTCAAATTAATCATGCGATCTTACGTAACCCTTAATGCAGATATCTCTTGCCCAATCAAAGTAATTTGTAAACCAAAACGTTTTTTGATTCCCTCCCTTCGTTCTGTGAAGTACTGCGACACTCTTTCTCTTTTCGCTTATGCTTTCATCCTGCTAAGACGCTTCTGCAATTATATATGTTCACTATCATTGCCATAGCATCAAAAATGCTGTGCAAGTGGGCACGATTGGAGTTCCAAGTGAATTGTCGTCGCCAATGTGAATTTAAATAAATATGGAATTTAATCCGGCTCGACTGCTTCTTTTTCAAAATGGATGGACGCTCTACGCATCAAGTATCTTTGGGATCAGCATTTCTATGCATCTACATCTTAATGTTCTTACATCAGTGTTTCCTAAATTATGCTTTCATCACATTATTTTAAGCCCGACAGGAGTGAATTACGGGCAACTAACCTCAATGGAACATTTATTCCTCAGGTGGATTTCTGTAAAATAGTATCTGCAAATTCATCATTTTAAAAGTTAGATGTGTCGAGTATTCAAATTTGTTCTATCATTAGAAATATATATATATAAGTGAAAATAATTGAGTAACTTAAAATGCCTAAAGCTTGCGCTAAAGCTGCTAAGTAATAAATCAATAATTTATTATTAGAAAAGGTATTTACATATCATCTCAAAGGAAAAGAAATTTAGTTAATGCTATGGATTATTAGAAGAAACTTTAATACGTATTTTTAAGTAGCTTTCCAAGTCAGTATCCAAAATCATCTAGATCTGTTGTCGTAAAAATTGTTTAAAATCTGTAAAGAAAAATCGTTTGACAGAAAACGTTCCAAATATTCGAACTCCAAAGTACTGAAAAAGTAGCTATTGTTATTGATCGTAAAGTAATAGATTTGTCAAGGGGAACAAAACAATCTACTCTCAATTAGCAATCACCAAATTAGGTGACAGTGCATCGTCTTTTTTCAAAGGAGGATCAAATTAGTTATTTTGTTAGACTTAGTTGAAAAGTTAAGAACAATTCTCAATTATTAGAAAGAAATTAGTCTATTTAAGCCAAAAAATTTTTAGCGTAAATAAAATCTAAAATAAGTAAGAAAGAAATCTTCTTGATTTAAGGTATACGTTAAGAATTGAATTAGACGAGATCCTTATTTTAAAAAAAATATTCTCCGACACTCTCATAGCATTGTAAAAAATAAATAAATAAATAAATAAATAATAAAAAATAAGAAAATAAAAATAAAAATTAATTAATAAAATTTGTACAAATTAGTATGTATGAAAGAAGACGTTAATAGAAAAACGTATGAATGAATATATTATTTTAGATTGAAACTTTCTTTTATAATCGAACTCAAAATCAAAAGTAAAATAAAATTCATATATTCTTTACTATTAAAATTTTAATTTCAAAATCAAAAGTAAAATGAGTGTATTATTTTCGATTAAACTATTCTTTTATAATCAAACTCAAAATTGAAAGTAAAAATAACATTTGTACTTTCTTATATATTAAAATGCTAATTTCAAAATCAAAATTCATGTATTCTTTTATATTAATATGTTAACTTAAAGTAGCTATTCGCATACAAATTAAGAACAATGCCAGGAAGGAAATTAAAATTAACGTACTTGTCTGCAAAATTTAAAACGATATGTCCAGAAATGTAAATGTATTCAATGTTGAAATATAAAAGGGTTGCCGTAATAGGTGTTTGGCGAAGGTTTGTTCTCTATTTGAGATATGGTAGCCTTAAATTGGCGAGAAAATCTTACTATTAGTTAAACTTGCAGTCAGAGACTAGTTTTTTGATAAAAAAATATTTAATTAAACAGAATAAATTAATTCTTTTCTGGCAGAGGTCAAAAAATAATAAGAAGAATGAGGTATCCTCACTGGTAAAAGGTTGTTTACCAGACTGAGAGAAACATTAAATAGGCTTCTTAATTAGCTACAGAATAGAATGCCAGAATTTTTTTTAAATTTGCATTATATACAAAAATTATTTACAAATCTATAACTAACAGATATCCAACTTATTTCGCCTTTTGAAGGTTTAGGAATAAATTATCGTAACCCTGTTAGTTAGCAGATTTAAGTAGATTATATAACGCCTGCTTTCTTAAGATAGTAATTAATTAACTTATCTGGTACTAAATTATTTTTAAGTACTTGAATTAGTATTAATATTTCGTTTTCAATATTATGTGTATCGGTACAAATGTTTTTGAATCGTTGTATCTGACTAATGACTTTTTTGGAAATTTTCGAAGTCCAATTATATAACTTTTTAATTGTAAATTTAAAGTTCCCGTATTTGTCGTAGAGTGTCTGCATTATCTTTGTTGCAATAAACTCCTGATAAGAGGGCGGGGACAATTCCTGCTAACATCTGGTAGCCGCGAGGAGACTCCATCCTTCGTCACATGTCACCTGTCAGGAGGGGGAGTGCCCGCACTGCAGAAAAGACATTCGAATGAATATTAATGGAATGATCTATTGTCAAATCCGTATTAACCCAAAACAAAGTGTCACTAACAGCAATCATTTCAACTTGGCAACTTGGCATCGTTTCAACATCAATTCAAGGTTTTAGCCTATTTTAGCGTTAAAAATATAATCGCTGCACTGCCGAACCCCCCCCCCCACACGCAGACTCATCAGTATACGGGATGTCCACTTCTCCAAAATTAGACATCAGATATTCCAAGCAGATTCTAGACTTATCATTAGGTATATAGTCTTCATTGCAAATTTTAAATACCTCCTCATAAGCATCGATTTTATCATATTTTTTCATATAAGTCAAACCATAATTCAAACAAAAGTTGTCATAATAGTACACTTGATAGAGAGGTGTGTAGCACTGGCTAAAACGCGCACGATGTCTGTTGAGACTGTCCTAAAAGTCTTATGATAGCCAACAGCCAGCTCCTTTGCACAGAGTCAGATTTCATAAGCAATTTTATAAGCTCCCCTGCCCGGCAGCCCCGCGTTCCAATGCCTTGTATAATTTTCGTTCGGATCACACTGTAATAGATGTCACTCAGGATACTCCTTTTCATATTTAGTGTTTCTCTTTGAAATTTGAACGGTAAAAGCTTAAAGTATTTTTCATAGATCTTTATGTAACTGTAAAATGGGATATAAAATTCAATTTATCATCTATGATCACTCCAAGATATTTGATTTATGTATAAAGTTGTATCTTATTATTCTAAAATTTTAGTTGGGAGGTACGAGTCTTCTTCTCGTACTGAGGAAAAAACAGTCCACAAGTTTTTTTTTTTTTTTTTTTTTTTTTTTTTTTTCCCGAGTCGATAACAACATTCCCTTTTTGGAACCAGCTCAGGAATTTCTCCTCAACTTTTCTAAACATTATCTCCATTTTTTTCAAGTGACTCACCTCAATCAGAATAAGTTGCCACAACATAAAATTTCTGCATGTAATATTAAACGCTTTCAACTGGTCATTAACAATGAGGCTCCAGAATATAGGAATACTGCAAGAGCCCTGAGGTACCCTTTTCTATTTCATGTTTGATTTCCATATTCTCCCTCTGTCCATAAAATTAGATTCTCTTTAAGGTATTTTCTCCCTCTTTCCCTCATGCTTTTGTGGTACAACTGGAAGTACGCTCTGCGCGTATTTAGGAATTCCGGAGTTTGAATACCGGCAAGCTCACTGCGCTTTCATTCCCGTTTTGGCATTGATTATAACCTAATGACTCTGCATCTCTTTCCTTAACCAGTTAGTTAACTGTGATTGACGAGTATACTCGTTACGGAGAAACGACATGATTTTGTGTATTGACGAGTATACTCGTCATGCATATATTATGTTCATAAAATGGAAAGATAAGAGGGACCTTTATTTAGTAAGTACTGTACGTAATGACAACGTAATATAAATACAGGGAAAAAAATAATAACAAAGAAACCGGTGCTAGGGATTGATTAAAATAAAAAAATGAGTGGAGTGGATAGGAGCGATGGAATTATCATAGCGTTCTCCACGGCAAGAAAACGACTCAAAAAGTACTACAAAAAGATATTTCTCTATTTCTTAGACATTATGTGTCTGGATGCATTCATTTTATATAAAAAAATAATGAAACATTATCGCGTATCAACTTTTTGCTCAAATTTATTGAAGACACTTTCGCGACGTATCCAATTGAAAGAAATAAATCGATACAAACTCGGCCATTTAGACCTAATATAAGACAATTAGGCGGGAATCATGTTCCGGATTATATACCTGGAACATCGGGAAAAAAAAAAAAAAACCCTACGCGAAAGTGTCCGCGTTACACAAACGCAAGATCAGGAAGGAATCGCGTTACTGGTGTTCGATTTGCAAAGTGTCATTGTGTATAGCACTCTGTTTCGCTGGCTATCACTGCACAGCAGGAATTTAAATTTTTACTTTTATACGTATAATATTTAGTTTAATTGATTGCATTTTTATTTTAATACGTATGTAATATATGCTTATGTTACCAAATAAGTAAATATTAGTAATAAAATAGTCAATTTTATAAAATAAACCTGGCTACCGAAATCACGGTCTGAATAAACTTCTAGATTCGTCTGCATTTATACTCTCTTCACTTGATATTAAATTTGCATCCTGGTGAGGAAATGCGAAGGGAAAATGACAGGTTCAAGAAATGGTACCAAACTTAATGTGATATGTTAATGCAGACTAAAGGAACCCCTACAATCTTTATAAAAACCACTTCTAATAATCTTGTCATAACAACTTTCATCAGAATCGGTAATTTAAATTCAGCTTTATTTAAAATCGTGCTCTTTTTGATTTTATTACTGGCCATCCTATAAAATTCCTCATTATGGCTCTCATTTTATAAGAATTAACTGTTTCTATAAGCCAATTTTATCTTCTTATACAGGGACAAAAAACTTTTGTTTCAGTTTTAATTTCCATATCAGAACTTTCTTTCAGTTTTAATTTCCATATCAGAACTTTCTTTCAGTTTTAATTTCTATATCAATATTTCTTACTTGAGTACATTTCCTTAAAGCTCTAGTTTTCTTTCTGAGGGTATTCAGCTTCGGAGTTCTACATTTCCTTTGAGTTAAGCTTTAATTTTTGATTTAATTATATGTTTTCGACTCTCAAGACCGCATAATAATTCACTTCTTCTTCGGTACAGCAGATGCTGATCAGCTTTCCAGTTCAAGAATTTCTTTTTCCATTCTTTTTCCGAAGCGTACTATCCTCATTTACAGTTAATAATTATAATCTTTTCAGTATTCTTATATAAATCTGAGTCATATTCAGCGATTTTCAATATACATTTGTGGGCACTCAGGGTCTCTTCATCTGTATTTTACTAATACCCTAAGCAATCCAGAACTCAATCTGACCAACCTTCTCTAAGCGGAGAGAAAAACATGGGTTGAGAATCTTGTTCATTCATTAAAATCAAATAATACTGTATAATAAAATCATTGACTAACTCTACCCTTTTAGGGTAATGTAATGTACGAGCGTGCTGCAACCCGATAACAATCGGCCTCATGGTTAACGCAGCACATTCAACACAGACAAATAAAAACACAGTTAAAAGATTAAAACTAAAGATTACCTTTTAGGGTATGTGTCAGAAAATCTCTCGCAAGCTGCAAATATTTTTTGATTCCGTAAATATAGTTGACGTTTAATTTGCCAGTGTAGTTGTACACTATAATGGAATCAAAAATGTATTCGGAAAGTATTTCGTTTTTTTTTTTTTTTTTCCCAACAAAGGCCTTAATTGTATTTGTATTTTTTCGGTTTCAGCTTCACACTTAAGCAGCATAATCATTGTATATTTTGATAGCTGATATACCAAGGCTTGTTTGTGAAAAAGTTCGATTGATTCTACGCAGTAGTTTTTTGACTGGTGTCCTTTCAAATACCGAAAGTGAAAAGCAGCATTTTCGGCATAATTTGCTTTTTTACTATCGAAAAGGTAAAAATGCTGCTCAAACAACAAACAAAAAAAATTATCCGGTGTGTATGGAGAACATGTATTAACAAAACGCCAGTGCCAAAAATGGTTTGCAAAATTTCGATCTGGTAATTTTGATCTTGAAAATGCGCCACGCTCTGGAAAACCAGTTGAAGCTGGTGAAGACACAATAAAGGCATTAATTAATGCAAACCGACGAATAGCGAACGACTCGTGAGATCGCTGAGAGATTAGATTTGTCCAATTCGACTGTTCATGATCATTTGAAACACCTAGGTCTAATCTCAAAGCGCGTGTTTTTAAGTTTTTCTTTAGCTTCAATTTGCTTTACAGAACGTGTTGCATCTTCAAAATCAAAATCTGCCGGATCGAAATTTTGCGAACCAGTGTTGGTACTGGCGTTCTCTCAATACATCTTTTCCATATACATGGAATAATTGTTTTCGTGCTTGAACAGCATTTTTACCTTTTCGATAGTGAAAAAGTAAAATTTGCAGAAAATGCTGCTTTTCGCTTTCCATATTTGAAAGAGCACCAACCAAAAGCTACTGCGTAGAATTAATCGAGCGTTTTCGCAGAAAAGCCTTACTATATCAGCTGTCAAAATATATAATGAATATGCCGCTTAAGCGTGAAATTGGCAGCGAAAAATTACAGTAAAGCCCCTCTGTCGGGAAAAACGAAATTACTTTCCGAACCACCCAGTATTTAATAACCAAATAATCGTACTTTCTAAATTAATTTAGGTTTTAGGAAGCTCACGATGTTCACAAAATGACTGATTAGTGAAAGAATCTCTGGATTTTAATTCTAGCTGCATTTCGTGCTTGGAATGTCAACAGTGACCCTAAATAATTTGAAAGTTTTTAAATATATCACATTTTGAAAATATTATATAGTGGGAGAAAAACTTTAACTTTCGGACATGAATATTTCGGTGATGGATATTTAACTTAAAACAGGTTATTGGATGATATATGGAATTTTCTGCTACGAAAGATATGAAGTAGCAGGAGATAGAGAACATTCCTCCAAGTAAAATTGAAACTGGATTAAATAAAGTGAATTTTACGCATAATCAGAGCAATCATATCAGTAACATTAATAACTGAACACCGCTGATTGATAACAAAAGCAGTCGCACAGCACATTCGCTAATAAATATGTCTGAAACTTCTCTGAAACATCTCTAAATGGGGACAATATTTCTAAGAATACAAATAAACATTATATTCTTAATTCATAAGAAGTGCAGCTTATTCAAACAGCTGTCGGAACGGCTATCGTCATTCAGGAATTGCAGCGTTTTCAAATAACAATCGAAAGTTACAGACAAGCCATCACGGTAAACTGTGTGATAAGATTTTAGTTACCATCTGGTCATATGCTACGTAACAGATACCGCATACATAAACACTTTAAAAATTGCATGTCTTTTTAGATGTCAAGTAAGCTTTAACAATATTTCACTCATCCATGAATATTTGAATTTTTTTTTTTTTTTTTTTTTTTTTTTGTCAAAAACAGTTAAATTGAAATTTGATTGTCTGTTACTGTTTAATTTCTATTATACGTCAACCACTAAACTAATCTAGCGGATGGAATGAATACATCGAAATAAATAATTATTAACTCACGACCCTTACTTTTTTGGTTAATATGATATTTAGGTGTGCCATGTTTAATGTTTAGCTGTGTGAACTTTAATTCTCTTTCTTACGCACTAACTCTGATTTAGAAATATCATGAAAAAATGTAAAAATCTGTATTGCTAACGAAAGCTATTTTGTAATATCTTATGAAAAAATTGTCAATATTGTTGCGAAATGCCCAGTTGCGGTGAGAAAGCTTCCCAGCAAGGGAGTTTAGGGTTACTAGAAAGTGGTACGGAAAGGGAGGGTTGCCGGATTTAGCTCGAAATCGCCCACTTAGTGGTATCTAGCAACAAAATTGGCGATATGCCATAGGCGGAACGAGAACATTCTAGAACGCATTCTTAGCGGTTTTTCTCGGGAATATTCTCGAATGTAAGTTAAAACTATACATACCCTGCCTGCACGCGAAGAAAGTAGTAGTGTCTGTCTTGAATTCAGAGATTAGCTAGAGAGGGATCGACCGAGTCGGGAGCTGCACTTTAGTGCTTTGTCGTGAAACTGTCTTCACTGTTATAGCCCGAAGGCTGTGTTGCTCATTGTTTCAGCATGTTTGTCATAGTTTTTCGACGACTGTAAACGTGTCTTTGAGACTGTTCTGTGTAATACTGGCTAATAAATTGTGTTGAGATTCTTCAAAAGTTATCATCAGTTACTCCACGAACCCACAGAAAGCAACAATATATTACAACAGGACTTCAAGACTCTGGATAATTATTTACCATGTACATAATTCACTAAATTCTTTTACGTCTTTAAATAAACGTACTACATGTATTTTCAGAAACTATATTCTTAGGGTAAAACAAAGAACTTATATACTAATCTATAAAATTACAAGAATATATAATTTTTGTGCTATCGTAATCATCGTATCAACAACCTATACAAATTATACATATATGAATAAATCACAGCAATATTATGTTAAATCACTCTTTTCATCGAGTTCTTATTTGACGATTTCGAGAAATTCGAAAGATTCGAGAAAATTTAATTTTTCCCATATCTAGTAATTACATGTATAAAACCTAAAGCAATTTAATTTGTTTTGGTTTTTTAACAATAATCTACGCTTGATGGTAAATCATTAATTTTGAATTGTAGGAACATAATTTTTTATGTTCCTACAATTCAAAATAGCTCTTGTGTATTGGATATGTGTAAAAACAGGTGCTTTGCTCATATTCGATATGGCCAAGGATATTTTAAAGATAAGTTACAATTACTTCGATTAAAACACCTGATTCAAATCACGCAGTGAAAGGGAACACCTGGTAGTGACTGACGGTTTTCTGAAGATGTCTAGCTTGATAAAATTTGAAAAATATGAAATGCAAATTCTGCGTTAGAACATAGAAAAAACTTTTTCTTCTGGCAAAATTTAGGGATCAAAGTAAAGTTTCCAGTTAAAGAGAACACGGATGTAGTTGATTTGATTTGATTTTACATTTTAAACATGTGTTTCTTAAGATGACAAAGCACCAAAACTGCTATTTGATTAATAAGTCGTTCCTTCTGCAGCCATTTTCCTGAAAATTAGCATTAAAAAATAAACCTTTGCGTTTTCAAATATCTATATAAGGTTATAATTTGTTTTAATAAACGACAGATGAATAGTATTGCATCCGTAATACCACTATATGCATAACAAATAATAAAATTTATAAATAAATAAACAAGAAGAAAAACTTTAAAATAAAGGAATTTCAAGATTTAATTTAAAAGAACCTAAAAAGTAAAATCCTGCGTTGTCGATGCTAAAATTAAATATTCAGTTTAATAGGAATATATAAATCAAAAATTATCTCCTAGAAAATGGGAAGTATAATTTAGATAGTAAATGCGTACTATTGTGGAAATCAAAAATTAGAATTTATACTTTTTCTACTACTGGGATTGGTAATTATAGTGCTAAATTAATAAAAGTATGTAAATTTAAACAATTAAAACAAGAGAATCATTGTTAATAATTTAAATTTTCTAATCAATTATATAAGATACCTAAATTTAAATTTTAAATAATTTCAGAAATGAGAAAAATTCCCCGACGCATTGATAGACAATTAATTACAATTAGTTTCAAAATTATACATTTCTTTCATTTCATTTGCTTCTTTATTTTTATTTCATTTTTTCCTATATGTTTTCATATTTTAAAATACTGTTCTATTTGAATACTATTTTAAATTTTATTTATTTCTTCCTTGTACGAAGTAGAAGAAGTACTGTAATCTGGAAAAATTTCGGGTATCATATTTCTGCGAAAATATCCATTTTGACCGCTCTCGAATGCAATTTAGCTATGTTTTTGAGTAACATCTGTACGTAAAGACAGATCCCAAAACGGATTGAAAAAGTGATTTAAAATGGGTTCGGAAGATATTTTTTTCGTGACGTATGTACGTATTTCGCAAAAGTCAAAAACAAGTAGCCTCAGAACGTTGAAATTTTGTATATAGGATTGCTATAAAATGTAATTGTGCACCTATTTGCTATAACGTGCAATTATTTGGTCGCAATCGGCCGCACCAAAAGTATATAAATATACCACTATGTTAATCTGTTCGGTGACCTCAGTTCTTTTTATACTTACATGTTGGTAAATTGTGCACTTTTTTGCTTTAAAAATGGTTCAATTATGCTATTTTTATGTTCTGTTTAAGATTTATATGCCTTTAGTTAATCTGCATGCAATAGTTGTAGAATTATTAATAACTTAAAAGTTGTTTAAGTGCAGCTAAGCCTAACTTAGCAGCCATATTTGTTTACATTTGAAACTCAGCAGAATAGAGATTTAAACCAGTTTCTGCACCTTCAGTGTGTTTTCCCCGAGTGGGACCAAAATTAATCTTTCCTTTGTGTGCACTGAAAAATCTTCTTTCTTGCGCACTGACCGAATAGCCTGTTTTTGTGTAGAAACTCTAATTTTAATTGTAAAAATTGTTTTTTTAAACTTTTTTTTCTTTCTATTTGGTGTTTTATGTTTTTCTATATTTTTCAACTTTTAATGAAGTTAATTTTGAATTTTTATGCATTTTTGCTCTACCACAAAGTGAGAACTGAAGTAACTGAATGAGAAATACATCTTTAATGAAATTCGAGGAAATAAGTTTAAATGAAATGCAGCAAAAAATGCGTATAATTTACTAGAGCGTACAAAGAAGTCATGTGATGTCCGCATCAGATTTTTTTACGATTTTTTTTTACGTAATATATTGAAATACTGATTTGGCCCGTATTTACGTTACACATGGGAAGAACCACGAAAAACCAGCCATATAATTTCGTCGATAATATAAGCCATATAATCCAGCCATATAATTTCGTCGAATCCTTTTTCTCGAGTTTGAATGAAGAAGAACAAATACAGACTTCGTAGGATGGTAACGTTTCGAAAACTTTTGTTCAAAGATTAATTGAAGACAATAAATAACCTATTGTTAATGTTAAAGCAATAGTAGTTTTGGTTTTTATTAATTTCAAACTTTGAAAACTAAAATATGTGTCATTTAACAAAAAGTGGTTTTAGCTTTTTTAAGTAACAACAGTTATCCTCAGAGTTTTACAAATTCAATTATTTTTAACGCTGTTTTACATTTTTATTTTTAATTTGTGAATAACCTATTTTGATTGAAACATCAGTCATTAACAGAAGGAAATGTAAATAAGCGAATGATTTCGCTTTACTTGGGGGAAAAAATAATTGTAAATCCTTATAATACATCTCTCATTTTCACATCTTCCTCATTTGTCAGGAAATAAAAAAATAAATTCTATCATTTCCCTTTCAGAAATGTTCAGTTTTTTACTTGTGAATAATGATTAAACAAATAAGAAGCGTGAAGTTTCTCTGGAGCAGTGAACCCTCGTTGCAGCTTTAAAAAGTGCATTTAGACGTAGCCCGCAGCGCATGCGCGAAGATTTCTGTTTCATTTTTCGTATCATTTGGAGATTTTTCTATCTGTTTGGAGAATGATTTGTAGGATTGAGTTCCAAATTCTTAATATTTATTCATTGGATTTAATTTTATAACTTTATTATTTTCTCCCGCCTTTCTGCATACCTTCGTGGTGTAATGGTAGCACACTCGGCGCGTATTCGAGAGGTCCAGGTTCGAGTTCCGGCGAGGGCTTTGCCTATTTTTCCTGTCTTATTTTTCCTGCATTAGTAGCCTAATGTCTCTACAATACGCTTTCATTTCTTCTGATTAATGGTAATATACAACCACATTACAATTTCTATTTTGAATTCTAGTGCTACAGGAATAAAATTAGTTCATATTATGCTGGACTTATAGAGGATTTATAAAGCTTGAAAACTTATGTAAAATGTTTGTAGACGAAACGAAACGCTTCTTCTACCTTTTCTTTTATAACTGACTGTCATGAAGTAATTTGTTAAAGCATTAGGAAAAGTGTACAGAAGGTTTTAAAAAGAAAAAGAAAGAAGTTGGCAGAAGAAGAAACAGAAATTTTACGTCCGGACATTAAAGGATATTTATCACGTGAAACTGTGTTACCTACAATGACTGAAGCAAAAAAAGAACACTTAAGTTCTCAAAAATATGATTAGCAAGCTTAAGATTATTTTCTCCCTCCTTTCTGCATACCTTCGTGGTGTAACGCTTAGCACACTTGGCGCACATTTGAGAGGTCCAGATTTGACTCCCAACGAGAGCATTGCTCCTTTTTTCATGTCTTCTACTTCAAAACAATCTAATGTTTGCACAGTGGCGCCCGAACTAAAAGGTGGAGGATGATGATTCTTCAAAACCAGGATTTGGCGATTGGGTCCCCTAATCCCCAGTCGCCTTTAAAATGAAAAGTATCTGAGGTATTTTTTCCCTCTTTTCTGCATGCCTTCATGGTATAACGTTTAGCACACTCGGCGCATATTAAACAGTTCGAGTCCCGGCAAGAGCATTGTTCATTTTTCCTGTCTTCTACTTCAAAATAACCGAATGTCTCTGAAAGCTGTTTTCAAGCGAATAATGTGAAATCTGAATGTGAATGTACGACGCTGACTTTCGTACTGATATGCCTGTGTTCGAATCCAGAAGGGAGATTGGACGTTTGAAAATGCATAGTGTCTGTGCGGGATGGAAGCACTCTAAATACGCAGCGAGCCAAAAGTCCTCTCGAGAAGTTGGTGGTAGGACCTTCGTAACTCTCCCCCCCCCGAGGGACACTCTCTCAAAACTAGTGACGAAACTGAGCTAAAGTCGGGCTGTCACCTTTATGGTGACACCTTCATTTGACTCCTTGCCACGATGAGTGTCGTGGGATTTGTCAGAACAGTGAGATTGGTGAAAACAACAACAACAGTCGCTTAGAAAATTCTAATTGTAAAAAGGGAACAAAAGGCAAGATATTTCTATGAAATATTTAAATGGCAAAGAAAAAATGTTCTGATTGCGATCAATTGTGGTAACAAAATCTTTAGCTCTACTTTCTCTACACCAGTGGTCTTCAAATTGTATTCGGTGGAACCTCCAGTGTTCCGCAAGTCATGCCCATATGTTCCGCGAGTGAAATTAAAAATTCGGCATATGACATATGTCAAAGAAAATGACGTGCAATACTTTGCAAACCTAAACAGATTGTATTTCCTTAATCGGAATTGTATTTTAATTGTAATTTATCGTAATTGTAATTTTATAAATTAAGGAAATTAGCCTGCTAATTAAGGAAAGGGATTAACTTATCAACATATCAACAGATTGAAGTTAAAATTTAATTTTAAGCAAGAACTGCTCCTATTTTTAGTTACAAATTCATGACAAAGAAGCAAAAATTTCTCACACAGTTATAAATATTTCCATGCAATTCGGAGCAACCTATATAACGGAAAAATCTTTCTCGACGTATGTGGCAACAAAAGCAAATTATATAAACAAATTAAATGCAGAATATGGAATGTGACTGCAGATAACCTCAATAGAACTATAGAATTCGATAGTTTGTGGGATTTTTTAATAACAAGTACATAAAATATCTGTAACATACTGATACACTTAATTAAAATAAAAATTACAATAAATAATGAAAATTATGAGAAATTATAATAAATAATAAAAATGAGAAATTATAATAAAATAAAAGTTATAATAAATAACAAAAAATATAGTAAATTATAATATAATAAATTTATAATAAAATAAAAATTATAGTACATTGTAATAAAATAAAATTGTAATAAAATAAAAATTATAATAAAATAAAAATTATAATAAAATAAAAATTATAATAAAATAAAAATTATAATAAAATTCTGGAAGAATAAAGTTCGTGTAGAACCATATATACATTTCAAAGATTCAATTCACCTACAGAACAAAAATTTTCTTTCTATAGCCCTGATGCTATAGATGTTGCATACAGTTGTTTAACAAATAACTTCTCATGATCACAGGGATTTCATTGTAATTATCCATACGGCGGTGTTATGTAAATGTTACGTATACATAAACATGAGAGTTGCATAAATATTCTTGAAAATTATTTAAAATTGTAAGGTAACAGAGGACAGGCAGAAATCATTTTTTAGAATTGCAAGCAAATGTGAAGTAGAAGAAAAAAAATCATTATAGACATTTAAAAGAAAAAAAAAACTGCAGAATTCAAATTTATTGCATTAGACTAAGCATTAAATGTGCATGCTTGTTTCGCATTTCGAAATATTTTAGGGAAATTCATTTTTTGGATTAGTTGTTTGCGTATAAAATTTTAACGGACTAAATTTGATTAAAATAAAATTAATTTCAATCACAATTTCAAGGCTAGTGTTTTTACTCAGAATCGTCTGGTGAAAACGCATGATTCAGATAATCGAATTGAAGTCAATAATTAAGATATTCAGTTTCAAGGACGCTAAATAATCATGAGTGATTCTTTGCAGCAAATCAACGTTTAATACCAAGGCTTAATTTCTGAAATGAGAGATGTCGGAGCGCTATGGAAAGCCGTCAACAAAGAGGGAAAATAAATAAATAAGATAAAACATTAAAAATAAATAAATGAATAAAACTTTGAAAGCTTTCAGATTTTCGAACAAGGAATATAGTATTTTTGTGATATGAAAGAATAAATGAAAGCTGTTAAGTTGCATTGATTATAAGTGATTTTGCTTTTGGTGTCACAGCTGATGAAAAAATAACATCTGACACAATTTTTCAGATTTTAATACAACAGAGCTATGTAATTTTCAAAAGGCGTGGGAGAACAACAATAAATAGCCCATCATGATTTCATACGTTTTATTAAATGCATTGCAGATACCTATGTTATTAAGATATACATACATTCTACCTTTAGTAGGCATCTCTCTATATATATACATTGCCCATTTAGTAGGCATAGCGCACTTACATTAGGACAGGTGGAATATTTCAGTAGTTGTAGCAAAGTCTTTCGATGAGAAGGATCACGATACCGCTTAACCAGCCTAGTGCCAGAACAAAGAAAATGGCTTTAGTATCCGAAAAGGAAATTGGATCCAAAGCAGTAGGATTTAAACCGTCATTCGGTCTGCAAGTGCCTTGAGCGGATTCCCAGTAGTCTTTGCGCCATTTCTCTAGAAGACCGAAACGGTGCATTCGCAAGATTCTAAAGAAGTTAAACAGTCATAAACAAGTAATTATAACTTTATAATTTAAATTCGTTAACAAATTCCAATTTTTTAGAGTATTATTCACACCAGAATTCTAGGTTTAGTACAGAACAAATAGAGTGAAATATGAGCAGCTTTCTTAATAAAAAAATACTACCATCTAATTCCATAATAGAAAATAATGCTAACCGATGGAGAGTTACAGTTTTAGAATTAAGGAAGAGTGGTGGATGCAGGTAAAAATATGAGGAAGGGACATCTGCGATGTGCCATGGGCCAACTGGTAGTGCATTTCCATACTCACTAACCCTTCTCCAACAAAAAAAAAAAAAAAAAAAAAAAAAAAAAAAAATTGCAAGCATTATAAGAGTTTGCAAAGAAAGGTTCAAAGTATGAATATCTGAAGCTTTCCAAAGGATCTAGGTCAGCAATTCTCAACCGGTGGTACGCGTACCCGTGGTGGTGCTCAAAAGAAAAATAGGTGGAACGCTAAGAAACAAAGTATTTTTAACAATTAAATTCAAAAATCTCCTGAAGAAAGAGAACAATTGATAGGAATTTCCTGCGATCGAACTCTAACTGAAGATTTCAAAAATGACACACTTGTTAACTTTTGACTGATCCTAAAAAAAGAATGTATAGGCATTTCAAATAAAGCTATCAAATTTTTATTGCCTTTCTGCATAACATATTTATGTGAAAAAGGATTTCCTTCCATGTTATATTTGAAAAATAAATGCGGAAAAGAAAGTGGATCCTAATTTACTGCTAAAGCTAAGTGAAATGAACACCAGACATAAAGAAATGGATCTCTCTTAAACAGGCCCAAATTTCACACTAAATGTTAAAGTATTATAATTTAAATTTTGATAATTGAAATGGTAACCAATTTTTAATCTAATATTTTTAATGTGTGCATATTTTATACAAATAGCCAATAGGTGTGCAAATGGCAATATATATATATATATATATATATGTTTCATAAGAATAAATTGAATTTAATTAAAAGCAATTTTTGGGAAATTTCTGGAAATTTTTAAGAGGTTTTTTAAGGACTTCGTTTCAAAAAAAATTTGGGGAAATTTTACTTTTAAACTTTAATTTTAAAACATTTGAGTTTTACTTTATTACTTTAAATATTTGGAATTTTCACAAAAAAAAAAAAAAAAAAAAAAAAAAAATTCACTTAACGTTATTTACAATTTTTACACAATTTTTCAACAGAACACAAATTTCACATTACAAACAGTTTACATTTTTTAATTCACAATACCACTTAACTTTTTTTCTTTCAAGCAAACTTACATCTCTTGATTGGCTTAGCTACTTAACTCCCTATAATTGCTATTACTACCTTTAGGGTTTTATATTTTTTTAAAATTTTAATATTAATGTTTACAAAAAATTTTTAATATAACAAAGATAGCAGCTTGGCACTCAAGAAGTCTTTACCTACATAAGCGCCATCTATATAATTTGAAGAACACACTTACTTCTCTTTAACAACACTTTTGCAGACCCCCAACACTCATTTAGTAGGTGAGTTAGAATTAAAACTTACTATTTACTTGCTTTAAGTATTTTTTAAAATTTTTTATGTAGTATTTTCTAAATATGAAATTATTTTTAAATATATATTTGTTTTTTTTTAAATTGTGAATTAGTTCTTTTTGTTTCTTATTGGTTTATATGGATTATGTATAGTTCTTTTTTAGTTTCTTTTTATTGATATGCATATTCGTGACGGGAAGGTTCCTGTAGACAAGGGTTTCTAAAACACATTAATTTCTAGATTATTTTTTATTTTTTATAAAAATTTATTTTTTTAAAAAAAAGGTTAATTTAATACTTGACTTTACTTGCTTGTTTCTCAAAAGACTTGATTAGTATCTTCCTTTTAGAACTTTAATTCTTAAATGTTAATTTCTAAGGGTACCACTTTATTGGTATTTCTTTTTACTTTTGGTTTTGACTTTTACCCTTGCCTGCATGAATTGAATGATTGGAGAGTTAGGTTTGGAGGCAACTTCCCCTTGATAAGTCTGTCTCCTGCCTACTTAACAGTCATTCACTTATGCATTTTTAAAAAATTGTTTAGTTTAATTTTAATTTGCCAAATTAGTGAATTTATTTTCATGGATTGGTTTTGCACTTGATTTGCTTATGCTTCTGAATTTAAATGACATTGTAGATTAGTTCGAGAATTAAATCTTTTATATGTTTGCACATTTTTTTAAAATTTTTTTAAAAGTTATTTTGGCTTTAAATTTGCTTTTTTACTTTTTTACTTTTATACGTGTTTGTTTAAATTTAAATTTAAATTTGTTTATATATATATATATATATATATATATATGTGTGTGTGTGTGTGTGTTTAATATTTATATTGAGGAAGAGAAAAATAATCATTGTAAAATGTAGTGCTGGTACTAAAGTTTTTCAATTTTTGTTTAGATGGTACGCGTTGGTCAAAAGGTTGAGAACCGCTGATCTAGAGTTTACCTATTGCAGTATATCATACAGTGCCACCACATACACAGCATCTAGTATTAATTAATAATAATGATTTAGAACATGAAGAGATTACAATATAATTTCAGGACAAGTGGTGCATATAGAAACAAAAAATAATATAACAGATTAAAAACGACTGTCATTCTTTTGCTATGCACCAAGAGATAGTCTACGAAACATCTATCTTACATGCCCACTTAACAAGCCAGTTTAATATCTACCTTAGAAATTTCTAAAAATTAACGAGAAGTAAAATAAACAGTCTAAATAATTACATAATCCTGTGTTCAAAAAGCTCAAGGAAAAGGCTTTAGGATAGCTCTGCATGAGGTCTAAAAAATTACTACCTCAGAACCATATAAGGTATTTCTCCCCCCTTCTTAGCATGCCTTCATGGTGTAGTGGTCATCACGCTCGACGCGTATTCGAGAGATCCGTGGATCAAGTCCTGGCGAGGGTATTGCTCCATTTTCATGTCTCCTGCTTAGAAATATCCTAATTTCTCTACAACCTTCGTAGTGACATCATACTCGAAGGCAGACCCTTGGTACTACGCATGACATGGAAAACGAGTGAAGACATGGAAAACGAGACATGGAAAACGCAAGTGAAATTTCAACAATCGGTCCAATAAAACGGGATATATAGAACTGTCCCACCTTTTTTTGTGTGCAAGGTGTACATAACTATTTAGTCAAAATATTACGTCTCATGTTACTTTACATCAATGTGTTCTTTTAAAATTTGTAGGTTTCTTACTCACGAAAGCAAAACTCTGATAAAGCGAGGTTTCTGTTCTCTAAATATCAAGCAGTCAGAGGGAAGGAAAGAAAAGGATAAAAAATCAAAAAATATTTACCTCAAAATAAGATAAATATTTAAAAACTGTTGCGTAGGATAAGAAGTCCTAAACTATTAATACTAAAATTGATACAGAATATTGACTGTCGAAAATGGATACTTGGGGTAGTCAGCTACCTCTAATAAAAATAGTATTATAATAATTAACAAGTATTAACACCCTATGAAAAACAAATAAGCTCTTCGATGAATAGCTATGAGATCGAAACTACCAAACTTTGAATAATAAAATAAAATTCAAATTAAAAAAACGTCGCTTTTAAGTAACATTTACATACTTTCTAGAATTAAATGTTAAAAAAAATATTACGTTACTAAATCATCGCAAATTTTACGACGTAATATATAAATTAATAATAAACTGAATGTATTGCCAATAAAAGATCTTGCTAATTGTAGCGTAATAGTGTTTAAAATATTGAAACTATAAAAAAATGTACTTTCGGAAACTATAAAAAAATGTACATGGAGAGGCGAAAATCCTGCATTGCCACGACAAATGCTTTCGTAAATTTTACGAAGATTTAATGAACTAATATTAATAATTTTTGATTCGAAAACTTACTTGGCATCAAACTGGGACAGAAAAGGACTATTTTTGATTAAAGCTAATGACCAGTCCGAACGTATTATATCTTCACGACCAACGTACAAATCACATATGAAAGGATCATCGGAATACTTGTGCATCATCTTCACTAGCATTGCCCTGCAAAATAATATTCGGTCATTGAATATCCGTAACGCAATATTCATAATCATCAAATGTTTCTATGTATTTAATAGCAAGTAGGAAATACATTAATAAATGAAGAACCAAAGGTTATTATCTCAATACTTACATGCAATATATCTTACTTAACTTTATAGTTACTTTACGAATCGATAGGTGGCGCCAGTAAAACTATTGTTTTTACACATTTTTTTTTTCTTCCGTCAATTTTTTCAAATTAGCCTGATGAGATTTATTATTATTTAATGTTAATAATTTATATTATATAATATATAATATTTATTCCTTTTGCTGTGTTTTATGCTGCGTATAAGAAAACTTCCAGTGTGCGAATAAAAGAGGGAAATATATATATATATATTTATTTAAATTATATTAGCTGGTTTAAATACTTCAAGGAATTACGCGATATTAATCAGACTAAAACTGAACCTATGAATGTTATGGATATAGTTTATAGAAAGAACTTCGCGCATATACTCAATGAAACTTATAAGAATTAAGACAAAATACACCCGATTTTGTACTGCTATATTTAGTATTTTATAACCTATTTACACACAATTTGCTGTAAGCAACGTACTAAAAAAAGAGATATAATGAATTTAAGAGAGAATAATTAAACACTGTTGCAACTTAAGATAACAGTTATTTCATTTGCTTCTTATTTCATCTTTTTGTTATTGAAACGTGAAAAAAGTAAATTTCTGTGTGAGAGTAAAGTCATAATATTTGAAGACTGCATTTTAAAAGCTTCGCAAATTCAACGGGATAATTGCTTCTGAAAGAAAGGAGCATTAACCATTACTTTTGCAATCAAATTTTAAAAAAATGGTGGCGCCATCTAGTATGAAACTGATTAAGTAACTAACTGAATGCTACGGCATTAGGTTAGTTAATCAGTTCGATACTAGATGGCAGCACCACTTTTTATACTAAACCAAATTGGGACAATGCCAAACGCTCCAGATAGTACTTGCACTTGTAAACTCGTGATTATAAAATACACTTTCTGCAGTAAATTAAAACAAAATTTAGCTGAGGTCTCAAACTAATTTCAAGGTTCTTGTTGATAATTTTCATGTTGAAGTAGAAAAATGAGGTAAATATTTGTTGTGAGAAAATAATGTATACTTCTACAACAAATAGCATTTACCTGTGTGTTTATATCAGGAAACCCCTTAATGAAAAAAAGAAAAATTAAATCTCGATTTAAGTTTTAACCCGAAAATTTTTTAATCTGAAAATTTATCAGAAATTTGAGAAAGGACGGATTTTGGAAAAGACGGATGGCAATTTTAAAATTCCACCTCGTACGTGCTTCGACGTACCACGCGGAAAAGCAATGAAGTTCAGCAGAAGAAAAAAAAAAAAAAAAAACTTGCAGGTTACGAAAATTAGTGTTTTCAGAGCTTCCAATTAAGAAGAGAAGAGAAGAATGGTTGAAATAGCTTCCTACGAATTTTTAGAATCAGGCGGCACCTCTCCCGAGACTCAAATGCCTGCCATTTCGGAGGAAATGGTGTTGCAAACAAACAAACAGACGTGCACAGATTTTAAGTAGTATAGAAAATTGGGTTTCAAGAGTAAACAAAATTTTAAATAGATAAAATCAAAAATGAAGTTAAAACATTTTAATAATACTTGCTATTCTTTGCAAATTTAAAAAACACTTTAATGATTATATTGATCGAATATTTAGATCATATGTACAAAGTAATCTCTTTGAAAATTTGTGAATAAGGGTAATTAAATAAATAGCATAGGTTTTCTGATGCTGGAGACGGGAAAAATATGCGATGGCGTCGCCGGGACTCGAATTCCGGACCTGACAAATACGCGTCGAGTTTGCTTCTAGTTACAACCTGAAAGGAGTAAGAAAATATCCTATAAAACTCATATTTCAAAGTTTTAAAATATTGAATTTATGTTGTTAATGAGTACAAACATTATGTATCTACATTGTTTCATAATATAGAGCTCCTTTTTTTTTTTTTTTTTTTTTTTTACTCAAAGGGAAAATTTACCCAGAAGGGCTATTAATTTCGTTTTGGAATTTTGCGTCGTCCACTATAAAACGGCGTTTAATTTTTCAAATTTTTGCCACCGTTTATTAGAGCCCCGCATTATATTTAAAGAAATTAAATAGTTAAGAATCTGCATGAATATGTATTCTACAATTGCCAACCACCATATTGTCTTTAAATAATATTTTCCCAATGTATTACTGAGTAAATAAATGCAGCATTACCGACTATTGGTATCTTATCCGCTAAAAAAATAGACGGATATCGCTCTGTATAATCTAACATATTACAAAGCGTCGTTTAGTAACAATATGACATTAACAAAACAATCACAGATTCTTCGGATTCTATTCTATAATGTTCTGCAAATATTAGAATGCTCGTCTAAGGTTTTGTTAAAATGATTAGCCTTACCTTTCGGCAACCCAAACATAAACAGATGATCCTTCTTGCTGGCCATGTACTTTCTCCATCGTATCGGCTATCTTGACTTTTCCTGGGATAACATACGATTCCATATTTTTTAGCCACATGTTTCGCCACAAGGGAGATTCCTGAAAGTGAAGCAAGAAGTCGTTAAACCTGCGTACACTTTCTTCAAAAAGCGTTTGAATATGGGTTAAATTGAATAGCAAAGTAAACAACTGCGTCTTGTACTCAGTTATTTCACCTTACATAAGTTTTACACTTTTTTCATTTTAATAATACGTTTTTAAAATTATGCTAGCTCGAGCAAAAACACTTGAAAATACGATGAAATGCAAATCAAATTGAAACATTATTCGTATAAATGGCTGTTTCATGTTAAGAACAATGTTTAGCAGAAATGTATCTGAATATAGATTTTTGAAATATTTTCCGTATAGTAAATTCCAGTACACAACACAAATGTTACCTAAATTTTTGTATGTGCCAAACAAAACTTATTTAAAAACTTTAAATAAATATTTCCTTTAATGTTACTTAAAAATATGAACGATTTTTAAGTACGAATTAACAAAAATTATGTTTATGCAGTATCGTACAGAACGTCAAATTTATTGATCTTCCATAATGACCTTCCGTACTGATCATCCGTATTGGGTAACTGAAAAAAAAATATCAGTACGTATGATTAACTCAACTAAAAATGCGACAAACGTACAAAAATTTCAATGGGATGGGGAGAAGGTGAAAAATTGTTGTAATGAAAAATATTGATACGAATCCTAAATTTTTTGGTATTGATTTGCCTTCTAACTATTTCTTGAATCTCGAATCCCTCGATTCTTTAATCACGGGAGGGAAAATCTGCAAGCCTTCAAATTTCATTTATTTATTTTTTGTTTTATTTTTTATTTTTTTACGTTTTATTTTTTTTCCTTCTTTTACACGCGCGAACACATTTCGAGAGCATTTGCGCAATAAATAAAAAAAAAGAAGAACTTTTCTTAATATTAAAAGATTTTATTGAAACAAAATTTCAAATCTCTGTTTAACGAAAAATTTATCAATACATTTTTTTAAATGCATTTTTACTTTTTAAAAACATGTAACTAAGGGATAGTAAATAAAGTACATAATTAAAACTTTTGAATATTAAATTTCATTTCCTAAACAAGTTGAAACGAAAACAAATAAGAAGTCGAATTTTTTTTTGCATTTTTCGTGATTCTTTTTAAATTAAAGCAAGTGCAGGAGAAGAAGAGGTTTATTTCAAGAATTAGTATGGATAAATGTCAAACAAGCAATGCAGAATATGCTTTAGAGAATTACGACAAGTCAAAAACATTTCCATTTGTAAGCGATTGAGATGCACACTCGCAATGTTTCTCTTACGACCACTACCAGGAAATTTTTAATCATGTACTACTGGAATAACGAAAACTGAATTCATTTTACTTCTTTGTGCGAAGTAAAGGAAGTATTGTAATCATGGAAAATTTCGGGTATAATATTTCAACGAAAATATCCATTTTTATCACTCTTGAATCCATGTGAACGGTGTTTTTGCTTGATATCTGTACATATGGACAGAAAAGAGGACTCTTTTTCCCAAAACGGATTGTAAAACGGATTTAAAATGGATTCAGAAGAAATTTGTGACGTCTGTACGTACGTGCGTATGTAGGTATACGTATGACTGTGTTTCGCAGAACTCAAAAAAGAATAGCCTCAAAACGTTGAAGTTTTGTATATGGAAGGGCTATAACATTTAGTTGTGCACCTCCCTTTCTGGTTGCAATCGACCGAGCCAAAAGTATAAAATATATATACATTTATATACCAACTCTATTATTCGGCACAGTCAGCTCAGTGTTTTTAATCAGTTTTCAGTACTAGTAAATTGTGCATTTTTTGCTTTAAAAGTGCAAAAAATGCACTGCAATTAAAAGTGACTGAATTACATTGCTCTTACGCTCCAGTTAAGGTTTCTATGACTTTAGTTAATATACATGCAATAGTTGTAGAATTATCAACAATTTAAAAGTTATTTAAGTGCTATTAAGCCTAACGAAGCCGCCATTTGTTTACATTTGAAAATCTTAGTAGAATAGCAAATTAAGTCAGTTTCTGAACCAACTTCAGTGCCCTTTTTGCCAAGTGGGGGCAAAAGTAAACTTTAAATTTTATGCACCAAAAAATCTGTCTTCCTGCCGCTGGCCGAATTGCTTGTTTTTGCGTAGAAACTCTCATTTTAACGGTAAAAAATTTTTAACCGTATTTGGTGTTTTATATTTGTCTAATTGTACAATTTTTAATGACGATGATTTGAGTTTTTATGTATTTTTGTCTTGCCGCGAAGTACAAGAACTGAATTAACTGAATGAGAAATATATATCTGAAGAAATTCGATTTAAGTTTAAATGAAGTGCAGCAAAAATGCATTTAAGGCCGTACAAGGAATTCATGAGGTGTCCAATTGAGATTTTTGTAATGTGTATTTCTACTAATTGTTGTAGTCATATGTCAATTATTATACTACTGTTATACTTATATTTATACTGCTGTAAATTAAAATTAACCTTTCCACAATTTCTAAAAAACATTTATTGGAACCTCTGAGAAACAACTACAGAGTTAAAATGAGTCCCATGGAAAAGTCTTTTGGGGGCTATCGCGATGAAATATGATATTCGATAAATGTCATAATAGCGTAGCTGGTAAACTAAATTTGATTACTATTTAAGGCTAGAGATTTAAAATCAAACATTTTTACGCCTTTCAGAAACACAAGCACATCTACAGACGGCAAAGATGTATAGTCTTTGCGTCTCTTTGATAGCATAAAATAGTCACAAACGCCTAGCAGACTTGGAGCGAATTACATAGCTTGGTCTGCAGTAACAAACAAAGTCTTGAAAAGGTTTAAAACAACTTTTCACTTCCTTGTACGAAGTAAAAAGGAAGTATTGTAATCGCGAAAAGTTTCAGGCATCATATTTCAACGCAAATATCCATTTTCACCGCTATCGAATGCAATTTAACCATGCTTTTGCTTGACATCTGTAGGTAAGGAGAGAATAAAGGACTCTTTTCCCCAAAAAAATCGTAAAAATAATTTAAGAGGAATTCTAAAGAGAATTTTTCGTGGCGTCTGTGCATACGTACATATGTATCTCGCATAACTCAAAAACGAGTAGCCTCAGAACGTTGAAATTTTGTATATAGGACTGCTATAACATGTAGATGTGCACCTCGTATTTTCGTTGGAGTAGGCCGCACCAAAATTATATAAATATGTGTATATATATATCCACTCTGTTACTCGGCTCAGTGATCTCAGTTTCTTTATTTTTATATGTTTGTAAATTGTGCATTTTTTGCTTTAAAATGATTGAATTATACTGTTCTTATCTTCCGGTAAAGGATTTTATGCCTTTAATAAATCTATATGCAATATTTTTAGAATTATAAAAAATTTAAAGTTGTTTAAGCGCTGCTAAGCCTAATAATTTTTGTCATGTCGGCCATTGCTTGTTTACATTTAAAACAGCAGAATAGCAGATTTGTTGCCAATCTAGAGAAAGTAAGCTTCGCAATAACAAAGATAACGCCTTCTTTTATTATTGCGAATTAAATCATGCTTAATCCATTCTGGAATTTATTCGAGGAAATAAGTGTTTAAGATTTACTTCATAATTTTCAATGCAGACATTTTGAATTTTTCTGTATTTTTGCCTTGTCGCGAAAGGGAGAACTGTATTAATTAAATGAGAAATGCTGAATTGTCTGTGAAAAACTGTTTCTTTTTTGTTTTTGTTGTTCTTTGCTTAATTTCTTTTATACATTGTTTTAGATTTATTATAGTATTTCACTAGACCATGTGGCAACAATTAGATAATTCTTAAGATGATATAAATTTTGTGCATTCTGAGTTAAAAAATGAAGGAAATGTAACGCTGTTAAGTGAATCTAGGGCCAGAGTGTCCCTATGGTAAACAAATATAGTGAATTTTAAAAAGTGCATTTATTCTATTGTGGTTTATGCGCTATCGACGAAGTAGATTTAATTCAATCCAATAAGTTTAAATTAAATGCAAGAAAAAAAATGCGTATAATTTAATATTCCGTACAAGGAAGTCATGTGGTGCACACATCAGATTTAAAAAAAAAATCAGAACTAAAACATGAAATTCACGTTTCGTGCTTTCACATTCCTCCACGGCGATGAGACTTAAAGTAACAGTGAAATAAAAAAGTTAAACTGAGTAGTCAAAAACTACATAATTAATTTAACGCGAAGTCAAAGGATTGGAATTTTATCAGAGCTGATGAACCTAGTAACACGGCCTCGAGAGGCAGAAGCATACTGTGTCTTACAGTCCCAAACCCTCGATTTAAATACTTTATCAACTGATTTGTATTCTGGTTAAGAAACGGAAAGGAGAAGTGATAGTAAAGCTGAAACTATAAATAAGCTGGTTATTTAAAATATAGTAAAAGTCATTAAGCTTGTCATTAATCTCTCTGAGGCAAGAGACGTGAAAAATGTGCAGTGCCCTTGCCGAGACCCGACCGTGGAACTTTCGAATACGCGCTGAGTGTGCTTCCGTTACAACACAAAGGCATGCTGGAACGACGGAAATTGAATGCTGAATTGGTTTCGTTAAAATCTAAAGATATTTTAACGAACCCAGTTCAGTAACAATTATAATTTTTTGAAGTATTTCTGACAAAAAGTAGACTGACCTTAAAGTATGAGTGAATCTGCGAATTATTTCTCAAAGCTAACTTAGCATTAGGATATTTTTTGAGGAGGTCTTGTAAAGAATCCGCAGGCCTCGGTGATTTGTGAAGACTCAGCGTCGAAGTGAGTGTACCGCTGTAGAGAGAGTTCAGAACAAAGCATCCCATTATCCAAACAGCTAATATAGCTCGACACGACGCAGCACAGGGAATATATGAAATACCTGAAAAGGATAAACATTTTTTAGCTGAAATGTTTTTGTAAAATAGAACAAAGATAAGATTTTTATAGTGAACTAATGCAAAAAGCTAGAACGAAATTAACAGTCTTTTTGGGCTAAGGCGCATTTGGACTAAAAATACGTATTTATCATCGTTATTTTTCGGTGCTAGTTGATGTTTTTATTAATTTCAATAAAAAAAAAATTCAGTTTTTGTTGCATAAATTTCACAAAATAATGAATTTTTTATCACTTTTGTAAGGATTATTTTTAAGCGTAAATGTGTAGAGACATTAGGTTATTTCGAAGCGGGAGAGATGAAAAATCAGCAATGCCCTCGCCGGGACTCGAACCACGGACCTCTCAAGTACGCGTCGACCGGGCTGACCACTACACTACGAAGGCATGCTAAGAAAGCGGGAGAAGTACCTTATAAGTGTAGTCCAATAAGAAATCTCATAAATTCAGAAATATAAAATACATTTTGAAAAACTGGTCGGTTACCTTAAACAGGCTATGTTTTATCAGTTATAAATTCCACAGAATGTCTTCTGCTACTATACAGGAATGTTTTTCACGTACTAGACTAATTCCGATTCTGCCAACGATTAGGTTAATAATAAAACTTTTATAACAAATTTGACTTTGGTTAATAATAATACTTTTATAACAAATACTTAGTAAATTCGTAACATTTCCCGTATTGCTCGTATTTTTAATAGGTTTCTGAAAGTTTCTTTTCATAACTTTTATGATTTTGGAGGGGAATGTGGAAAATTAATATTGTTCTGATAAAGCGAAATTTTGGCTGAGAAACCGATCCATTGGCATAATGAAAGCTATCTCGGAACAAATAGCATTTGCTTTGTTATACACAATTGTAAATTTAAAACATAAAATATAGCAGTTACAATTATAATATATTTCATTTTAGTAATAATATCTAATTAACGTACTGGTATTAGTTATACATAATTATTTTGCTATAATTCTTAAATGAGAAGAGCCTTAAACTAATACTGTCATCTTGAGTTATAAAAGGCAATTTATTCCAGGATTTCAAAGATAAAAAGTATATGATGATTTCTTAACCTTGCCCGATGAGTATTCTGTACAAGGAACTAATACTGCCCACAGCAGCATGTAAGAAGATTTTTTCTTTTACTTTCTTGTGTTCTTGTCGATTCCATATTTCATGAAAGCCCAATGTCAGGCAATAAACACTGGAGCTAGCAAGCAGAACGGACATCAAACTAATCCATATCTGAAATTCATTTTATATGATTAGACAATAAACTTTCACAAGTTTGGTTTACATGCTAATCAAGAAAACATCGGGAAAGTTAAAAGAAATTTAAGATGTATGCATTTCTGTTCGCTTCATTTAAGGATGTTCTTCTAATAAAAATATTCTTATAATTTTAAATGTAAAACTCTTGTTTCAAATTAAATAAAGTGTTTAAACGAAGCTTTTTTGGGGTAGATGGTATTTCATTAGTATCTGCTTTCTTAAGAAAACAGCTACTTAATTTTCTTATGTATTGTATCGGGTAGCTATCTACAATGCGCTATTTTTAAATTTCTTAAAATTAAATATGTACTGCTTACTTTGGCGTCGATGTCCTGGAACAGAATCCAAGTCCTACTATAAAAGGCAGGCGCTTTGTATATGAAAGTAGAGGTCTCAGGAAAAATAGGAAGGGTGAGATCTATTGCTATACTTCGGTCTAGAGTCCAAGATAAATCGCCTGCTCCCATGTCTGCACTCTAAAGAATACAATAATGAATACATTCCTGAAGAGAATCATTAATTAGATAATAGCCTAGTGAAATCAAAATAACCTAGTGACTCTACAAGCCTTGATAGGCAATGATATCTTAGAATTTAATACTAATTTTAAAATGTATTTAAATTTACTACCCTGCTTCAAAAGCTCAAGGACAATGATTTAATCTTCGTTCTACTATTTTTCCCTGAGTCAAATAATTTTTGGAATAAGGATTGCAGTAAAGTAATATAAAAAAGTGCTAAAATTAATCATTTCATTAGGTTTCTTAAAACGGTAAACTAATTTTAAATCAGCTACATTCGAATCATGTGATAAAAATATTTAATAATATTTTTCAGTTTTGTTTTACGTGCTAATTAATTATTTGTTATGAAAATTATTGCGAATTTGCAGAATTGTTCTTACAGAGGATGTCTTTATAAAACGCAAGACGAAACTACACGGTACGGATCATCTCGTTTATTATCAAGAAGCAAACTAAAATTTTCGCTAACCTTTCTAGTAAGTTCTCCAATCATGCCAGACCATGTGCCATCTTTCTGCTGCATGCCATAAAGTCGGCCCTCGGCTTCTTTCACTTTGTAACTGCAGAATAAAAGAGAACTCTACTATTTACTATTCAGTGATTTATACAGGATATGCAAATCGGAAAAGCAATCTTGCCTTATCTGTCAACAAGTATTTGGCCACCTATGAAAATTCCGGTATCTGCGGTTCCGATATACTTAACATTCTTCGCCGTTAAATATCATGTAGGAAACAACATTAGCATTAGTCGCATGCAAGACGCCACAAAGTGCAGTGTTATCTGATTTCTAGAACTCACATCAGGTATCGCAGAATGGCCGATCCTTAAGGGGCATATCTAGTGAGCTAAATTACCCAAAATCAACAATGGCCTATGCGATTCAGAAGTGGAAAGAGAGTGTTGATTGTCCAAATGTACTCCGAGTGGCAGACCCAAGAAACTGGGAGATAGAGACGAACGAGTGCTGTACAGATAAATTCGGAAGAATCTCATCCAACCGATGGCCCACATGCACCAGGAGGTTTAACAGGCATCCGGGTGTGTTGTTTCGGTAAATACCATCCAAGAAAGCACATCTACATAGTCGAGTTGCTGCCGGGGTGCAAAGCACGCCCACAGAGGACCGTAGATCAGTGGAAACGTGTTTTCTAGAGCCACGAATTAAGGTTTTCCCTCTACGGTTTCGATGGTAAAGTCTGGGTCTGGCGTTTGCCTGGAGAACGTGTGCTGCCAGAATGCATCGTGCCCACAATAAAATTCGGCGGAGTTGAAATTATGGTCTGAAAGCGTTTCTTCTGGTATAGGATGGGACCCTTGGCCCAAATTCATGGTAGGTTCTACGCCAATGCACTCTTTTAATGACAGTGTGCTTCCTACGTTGCGGCAGTTTTATGGGTTTGACACATATTACTTTCAGGATGACAACACCTGTCAAGCTGTGAGATTCACCATGGATTGGTATGGTGACAATGAGATTAACCGAATCGACTTGCCTTCCCAAAGCTTATAATACCTAAACCCTATCCAGAACCTCTAGAACGAGTTGGATCGCCAAATTGAAGTGTACTGCAACCGCCATCGGTGAAGGATTTTTCATGTCTTCTTGTCAAGCTGAGTGGGAGAAAATAACAATAGCAGCTATACAAAGACTTGGGGAAAGTATGCCCCGGAAGGCTGAGGCTTCGTTTAGCGAGGCTGTACCAAGTATTGATTACGAATTAGTTGGATGTACTAACTATTGCTTTTCTTCTCTATCACAGGAGGCCAAATACTTATTAGTAGATAGTCTATACTTGGGTATAGTATGAAACATGTTGATATATATGTGACTGTGCAAGTCTTTATATTAAGACCAAAACAATATTCTTGAGGGAATGGAACATTTTTAATGTATTATACCCATGTATGACTCTGACTTTTTTAATTAGTGGGGTAGAAAGAAATACTTTGTTCTCTAAAATACAATAAATTCAACTTTGCATTATATTAAATTAGAAAGTGTTCATTATTTTCTTAACCAGCAGTTTAATTTAACTCTTTGCAATAGGTTACGTTTCATGAACTTAAAGCTTATTCAAGCAGTCGCAATTTTACCTGAAACTATCTATTTCAGAGTTGCGCTTACCCTTATTTAGTGATTTGCATTAGGTGGGATATTATATTTTTGTAATCAATGTAGTACTTAACAATTAAAGAAATAATTCAAATTTGGCAATATATAAACACGCTTTTTTCTGTTATTGTGTAACGTAATGACTAGTAACAAAGAAATGCATATGAAAATGTTTTATTATCTTATTTTGGCAAAGCACGTAACAGCCTGGGTAGAGAATTAAGGGTTATGATACTTGTAAGGTTTATCCTAAGCTTCTAACAGTTAACTTAGTTAAAGCTACTTTCCTGTCCTTCCTAATTTCAACTTACAATTTCCTACCAGAATGTGTTTTTAGAATCGCGGTTAATGCACATGAGTTTGAGTAGTATTTAAGTCGAAGTCCCACTGACTTCGGGAGAGAGTCTCAGAGTTTCTGACTAGCGCGCATTTGCCTTTTGGCTAAGTCTCTCCAAGCTCGGCCATATTACTGTCCCCTGATAGCTCGCTACTTTATTCGACATTTAGATGTCAACATTTTGATAGCTTCGGCAGTATCTCTTTAGTTAAACATCAGTTAAGTCTTGGTACTTATTATTTTGAGTTCCAGGCCTAGTGGAGGCTTGGCTGTACGCCCTGAGAAAGAGGCCGTCTGTTTAATCCTTATTTTGAGAAATAAAGGGTCATTAACCCTTCTTGAGTTTACTTTTCCGTTTATGGACGTAAGCGATCATTCGCTTAGCTGTTCACTAGGTTCCTCCACATTTAGATGTTAGATAAAAGGATGGAACCCCTCATACTTTAGAAACGTTTGCGAGGAGTGGAATATGAAACACTCTTGTATGTTCAGCTTCTCCCGCATTCGGTTGTAGTTGCTTTATGTCACAGGTATGTAAATCTTTTTTCAGTTCCAAATGAAACCTAAATTTAAGCCCAAATTTTCCATTTAGATCTTAATACGTATTTCGAAATAATTCCCTCCTCCTGTTTTGGTAAAATTCATAAGATATTTTTACGCATAATATATGTACATTTTTCGTACTCTCATACGAAAAGTATTTATATGTAAAAATACAGCAAACAGAAAGATGGAAGCTTAAGATTAGAGTGAATTAGAATGAATACTTTATTAGAATGGGTTGTAACTTATTTAATATTTTCTTTTTGATGTCTCCAATTATTCAACAGGTTGCAGTGTGCCATACGATCTAGAAAGAGACGGGCATTCTGCTTCATTAATACTATAATTTTACGGCATCTTATAAGGTATTTCTCCCGCTTTCCTAGCGTGCCTTCGTGGTGTAGTGGTTCTGCACACTGGGCCTGTATTCCAGAGGTCCGTGGTTCGGTTCTCGGCGAAGGCTATTGCTCATGTTTCATCAACCTGGCTTCTCCAATTAACCTAATGTCTCTACAGTCTTATTTACTATTTCACATTTATTCAGAAAACACTTAGCCAGGTTTCATTCTTCCTGACGAGTTCCATCGGGGGTCGACTGGAGGACAACCTCCAGCCCTCTGGCTAAGACCTTAGACAAACTCGACATAATTTGTCTTCACAGGACTAGAATCACCGACTTTTTGGTAGTCCATTCAGGCGTGGCAGTGATCGTAACGGTATTGTCAAGTCTTTTCGGGCTGTGTGATTGTTACATATTTGATTTTCAAAGGCTGCACTCGTGGGTTCACCTCCGTTGGTCAACTCAAGGGGACTGACGTTGTCTTAGACTTCTTGGTGACCAACTGGTGCCTGGTCGCCCAGTCTTGTGCTTATAAACCTGACCTTGTTCATTATCGGCCGGGATTGACCAGTGGGGGCTTACTCCCTCGTGGATCACCTCTGGAGATTTAGGCATCAGTCTTTGTTAAGGGCTTTTTAAAGCTCAGGTCAGGAAGTCTGAACCTTCTAGTATACTGTCTCTGGCGAATATCATCCTACCAAGATCTTGTTGTGCTCTAAATGCTATAACATCACAATGAAAGTGAAATTAAATTAAAATTCATAAAAAAACTGTTTAAGATTGAAAATATATTGCAGATCTCATAGATACTTAGACGTTGCAACAGTAACTATTTACATTTATAAAAACATTCCTCTATTAAGTATCCTATTTATTCTCATTCTCCTCACTTAAAATAAGTGATATGAAACTTATTTACTGTAATTCATTCATAAATTAAATTATAAGTTTAAAACTAGATGTCTTCTGTACTAATCCTAAATCCAAATGTGATAAGAAACGAGCCGCTGTCAGCAAATTTTGCATTAAAAACGTTACTCTAGCATCAAACAGGAGTAAGAATCAAATTTCAGTAATTTCCTTTATTAACGTGTTATTTCAGTTAGTTTAGCACCTTTTGACATTATTTCTTTTTGCATTTCTGGTCGTCTGTTGTAAGACCAATAGTGAAATTATGGTGCCTACTTGTACCCTTGATTGTACAAGAGCTTTCACCTTAATCCTGTTGCCTTGCCTGTAGACCCTGCAGTTAAGTCACCTGTAGAGTTAAGTCACCTTAATCCTGTTGCCTTGCCTGTAGACCCTGCAGTTAAGTCACCTGTAGAGTTAAGTCACCTTAATCCTGTTGCCTTGCCTGTAGACCCTGCAGTTAAGTCACCTGTAGAGTTAAGTCACCTTAATCCTGTTGCCTTGCCTGTAGACCCTGCAGTTAAGTCACCTGTAGAGTTAAGTCACCTTAATCCTGTTGCCTTGCCTGTAGACCCTGCAGTTAAGTCACCTGTAGAGTTAAGTCACCTTAATCCTGTTGCCTTGCCTGTAGACCCTGCAGTTAAGTCACCTGTAGAGTTAAGTCACCTTAATCCTGTTGCCTTGCCTGTAGACCCTGCAGTTAAGTCACCTGTAGAGTTGCGAAAGAGAAACCTAGCTGTGCCAAGTCGGGCACAGCCAGGTTTCTTGAGATGACTTGGCTGTGCCCGGAGATGTTTAAAAAGGTTAGAAATGTCTTCCTATCCCATGTGTCCAATGTTAAAGAATTTTAGTTAGAGAACCGCATCAGAATCTTAGTGATGCGGTTCGTTCGCTAACTCAAATTCTTTAATATTGACAAGTAGCTGTGTATTAATACAGGTAGCTGTGTTTGTAAAGTTTATTCGAGAAATACTCATTTCTTAGTTTTCCTTCACCCTAATTAGCAAATAAAGTTTTGTATTTGAGTTGCAGTTTTTAATAATAGTTACGTAGTATTAGAGAAATAACTCCCCAGATTTATTGCAACTTCTGCGGATAGCTGTCGATGCTGAGAAAAGTTGTTTTATACCGTTATAGAAGAATAAAAGAAGAAGAATCATAGAAGTTATAAACTGTAATTTATATCCTACTACTTCAAATTAAAAAATTACTACACCTGGTAAGTTTTATATATATATATATATATATAGAGAGAGAGAGAGAGAGAGAGAGAAAGTTAGATAGATAGATACTCATTAAAAGTTTGACTTGAACCATCTACTGTATGTACTATCCTTTAACTGAATATTTCAGATTTTTGTAAAATTGCATGCATTCTACATCAAACTTTCTTACGTAAAATTGTAGATATCTGCCAAAGTATTGATGATACGGAAAATAAATCCGTTCCACCTTGGAGTACCGGGAGGCGGTTCCACTTTAATGGGTGGACTCTGAAAGACAAATAAATAAATAAAAATTACATTTTACTATTTGTGTTAGTAATTTGTAATAAATCAGGAGAGATCTGAAAGAAATTTTTGATTTTTAGAAATCATAAATAAATCTTGTTACATTTAAAAAGCAAACGCAGCGATATTTAACTTTTAATAGAGTTAAATATTAATATTATACAACATTCTGTAGAATTTCTATTGTCATATCTTGACGTATTTCATGAAATAAAATCCCTGTTTATTTTCTTCAGGCGAATTCATTCTTTTAAATACAATATATTGGGTGATACAAAAAGTCACCGAGCTTTTTTGCCACTAGATGGCATTGATGCCTATATATACGGCAGAACTCACCCGATTGTCTGAAACGAGCATGTGCTTAAAAGGTGACATTTAGCTTCCATTGTTTGTGAAGATAGTTTTTTGCTTATGACAAAAGTTATAATGATTTGAAAATGAGTGAAATATCTGAAGAAATACGGTATGTGATGCTTTTTTGCTATAAAAAAGGTAAACAAGCCTCAAAAACATGCCGAAAAATTTGTGAAATATACGGTAAAAATGCTCTGAGTGAACGAAGGACACAGCAATGGTTTGCTTAATTCCATTTCTGAAATTTCGATGTCGAGATTCGAAGGGAATTGTCCATTATGAGCTGCTGCAACTCATAATCGAAATCATCAATTCGGCGTAACCATCAGTTCGGCCCACTATACACAAGTCGACCGTTTGAACGAAGTATTCTAGAAAGGGCGACCAGACGCGGCTACACACATTTTTGATTACTGGGAACATATTGACGATGCTTAGTTGGAAAGTTTTGATGCACTCACCGTATAGCCCGGACTTTGCACTATCTAACTACCATTTGTTTCGGTTTCTAAAAAACTCTCTTGGTGGTAAAAAATTGGCCGATCGAAGCGCTGCTGAAAATCATTTGGCCAAGTTTTTCGACGATATGAGTAGTCCATGGGACAATATGGCACATTTATTCTATTTCATTTTACATGACAACATCCTGTCTTCTATACTTGTTAAATTCTATGACTGCTGCGAATTTTTGTGATGTTACACTATAAGGTATTTCTCCCACCTTCTTAGCATGCCTTCGTGGTGTAGTGGTCAGCACGCGCGACACGAACTGGAGAAGTCCGTGGTTCGAGTTCTGGCGAGGGCACTGCTCATTTTTCATCTCTCCTGCTTTCAAAAAATACTTAATGTCTTTACAGTGGCACCCGAACTAAAATAGGTGGTGGATGATGATTCTCCACCACCAGGATTTGCCAATTGTGTCCCCTAATCCCCAGTCGCCCTTTAAAAGCGGGAGTATATAAGGTATTTCTTCTGCCTTCTTGGCATACTCTCGTGGTGTAGTGGTCAGCACGCTTGACGCGTATTCGAGTCCCTGTGAGGTCATTGCTCATTTTTCGTCTCTCCTGCTTCCAAAAAATCCTTACGTCTCTCTACAACAAATATACTTATGTTTTTAAAAACAAAAACAAAGAAACAAAAAAAGACAAAACAAGCTTTTATTTATGATAAACCGTTTCACAGATGATTTTACCAATATTTACCTCATTTCATTTGTGGGTTATTTCAGTAAAGTATTCATGAATATATATTTTTGTAGTTTAATTTTCACTAAGAAATATTTTATTGCCTTTTTATGCCATGTATTGCTTTTCGTTTTCTAAAACTTTTCTTGTTTTTCCTATAAAAATGTCTCAGATATTACATATGCTATTAAACATATATTTCAATAAATTCTGCATGTTTTATTTTAAACTAAACATGTAACTTGTAATATCCATGATTAGCCTTTGTTTATATTTCTTCTTAAGCTTACATTTTGATTTTAGCAAATTCTTTTCGGTTTATGGCTAATTATTAACTGCATTATGTCAGGTAAGCAGTGAAGGAATTGTATTTAAGTTATAGACATGGAATGTAAGTGGTTTACAAACACAAAGATAGTTAGTTAAGTTAGCGATTTGAAACCGATTA
The DNA here is from genome assembly GCF_044657685.1 of Stegodyphus dumicola. Classification (NCBI taxonomy): domain Eukaryota; kingdom Metazoa; phylum Arthropoda; class Arachnida; order Araneae; family Eresidae; genus Stegodyphus; species Stegodyphus dumicola. The sequence goes on along the minus strand of NC_140773.1, from coordinate 219,056,015 downwards.
GTTGCAACTCTGAACGGAAAGAAAAATTTATCTCCAGCGCACGAGATTGTCTATTCAAAATTCTAAAGATATGCTGTTTTTAATTTTTCGTGATTTTGCTGTTGACTGGAATTTTATGTGGCGTAAGCTCCAAGAACGTCATATTGTATAAATGAAGTAAGCACACAAAATGTTAATAATAAAAAAACAAAAAAAAGTTTTGTAAATCCATCTTAATAAGAAAACTGAATATTGATATTTATTAACTGAACACTGTTTTTAAATATTTTGTGATTTTGCTGTTGAATCAAATTTTATGTTGCGTAAGCTCCAAGAACGTCATATTATATAAAGGAAGTAAGCACACAAAATGTTAATAATAAAAAAACAAAAAAATTTTGTAAATCCATCTTAATAAGAAAACTGAACATTGATATTTATTAACTGAACACTGTTTTTAAATATTTTGTGATTTTGCTGTTGAATCGAATTTTATGTGGCGTAAGCTCCAAGAACGTCATATTATTATATATTTATATTCAACATAAATGAAGTAAGCACACAAAATGTTAATAATAAAAAAAAAAGTTTTGTAAATCCATCTTAATAAGAAAACTGAACATTGATATTTATTAACTGAACACTGTTTTGAAATATTTTGTGATTTTGCTGTTGAATCGAATTTTATGTTGCGTAAGCTCCAAGAACGTCATATTATATAAATGAAGTAAGCACACAAAATGTTAATAATAAAAAAAAAAGTTTTGTAAATCCATCTTAATAAGAAAACTGAACATTGATATTTATTAACTGAACACTGTTTTTAAATATTTTGTGATTTTGCTGTTGAATCGAATTTTATGTTGCGTAAGCTCTAAGAACGTCATATTATATAAATGAAGTAAGCACACAAAATGTTAATAATAAAAAAACAAAAAAATTTTGTAAATCCATCTTAATAAGAAAACTGAACATTGATATTTATTAACTGAACACTGTTTTTAAATATTTTGTGATTTTGCTGTTGAATCGAATTTTATGTTGCGTAAGCTCCAAGAACGTCACATTATATAAATAAAGTAAGCGCAGCAAATGTTAATAATGAAAAGACAAAAAAAGTTTCTAAATCCATCTTAATAAGAAAACTGAACATTGATATGATTAATTGAGAAAAGACTGAAAAAAAAGTGTATGCTAAAACTTAATGTTGCACTGGGAATTCTAAGGGTATACTGGTATCCTACTTTCAAAATTTTTAGTCCAAAGGAATGTGAGTCCCGAAGGACTATTGTTTTCGTTTCGCGATTTTGCATTGAATCACTATAAATGTCCGTTTGACTTTTCAAACTGTTGCCACCCAATGTTGGAGTCCTGCATTATATTTGAAGAAATTAAATAATGAAAAATCTGCATAAATGTATGTATATTTTTCGCATTGTGATAAAACAACGGAACGTAGAGCCATCGAATTTTGAAGGACGTAATCCTCCTACGAATATGGACATCCGAAATCCTAATTTTGAAATTTGGAATTTGTTTTATGATCGATTTCCTATTTTGTAAAAGTTTAACGAGTTTTTTGAGTAACAAACTCAACGATTTAAAAGCGAGCAATGGCAACACTCTACCCGGGGGGAACATTTTTATCTCCAACGCGTCGAACTGTGTATCGGAAATTCTAAAGATAGGCTCATTTTAAAATTATTTTGCGACATTGCTATTGAACTGAACTTTATAGTTTAAGTACAAAGAACGTGATATTTAACAAATAAAGGTAACACACAAAACGTTAAAAAAACGCCCCTTTGGAGGTAATTTAAAATCTGAAATATTTCAAACTTTTTTTTTCTTTCTTTTTGTAGTTTTGCTGTTGACTTGCATATGGTGTGAATGCGAAGAAAATTATACTTAAAATAGCTAAACATACAAACAAAGGAGTTATTAGGAGTGACTGTAATACCAGACTGGTGGACTGTAAGTTCAGTTAGAGCTTAAAAACCGGGCGACCGTTAAAATCTGTAACGTTTCAAATCCCCCCCCCATTTTAAATCCACAGCGTACATGAGTTAGTATCATTCACTAATACATCTTTCTTATACATGACGGTATATGCAGCAGCAAGTTATATCTAGATTGAGAAATTGTTCAACATATTTTTATACAAACACTTAACAGATATGTCGTATAGATCATGTGAAGTGTTTCAGTGCCGCTTATACAGTATTTTTGTGTAATCCGTAAATGTGAAATGCTTCTAATATTCCAGCAATGAAGAAAGGAAACTGGAAAAAAAGCGAAGGAAAAATATATCGAAGAAGAACGTGAAAGCATATGTTTATATTCACAGCATATTTTAATTATTAATAATATAACCCTAAAAAGTTTAATTAAAATTACTAATTACACATCGCTTTTGTGTCTGTAAGGCTATGAACTAAAATAGTATACAAACATTCATATTGCAGTCGTGTTACGTACCCCAAGTGCTGAAATTTTGAGAGTACGCCCTCCGAAATTTTTAAAAGGAATATCGAATATTGGTTCATTCACGTGTACTGTGTTATCAGAGGAATTCCAAAATCCACGGCTTTGGAAGTACGTGCTCCCGTTTCCAACAGAATGAAAAGACCATATTTCTAAAATCTGGAGGGAAAAAAAGCCATGCATTAAATGTTAGCATTCAATTTGCATACAGGACACAATAAATACAAATAAGTACATTTGTGATCTTTATATCATATTTGTCAGAAAGTCTTATTAAGTATGCTTTTCTACGTCTGAAAACAAAAGGATTCTGCAATATTTTCGGTTAGTTCGTTCTTGGACAGCGAGACGCGAAAAATATTTTTTAAATGAAAACAATTTACTGAAGAGCAATTTACTTTCTTAATCGTGAACTTTTTACTATTGAGGAGTTACCTAAAACTGAAATTTCATTAAGTTCAAAACTTGGAAACGGTAATTAAAAAATACCATTTCTAAAAGAATGACTTTTTATGTAAAAGCTATCTTCTCAAATGTGCGTTCGAAAATTTAATATGTATAGTTATTTTTTAAAGTATTTTTACATCTGTCTGAACGTATCTCTCAAAATTTTTATTAGTAACTAGCAGTCTGCGGCCAAAGCAAGTACACCTGAAACGAAAATGCATAAAAACATTTCAATACGAATGGAATTAGCTCATTGTTTCCAAGGAACAACCAAATGGTAAAATAATGTTTTGGGTTGCCAAACCAGGAAACGAAAACTTTTGAAACTTTATGTTAATATGTATACCTATGATGGTATGATTTAAATTTAATGTCATGTTAACATCTTTTTCTCAATATCAATATAAGACTTAACGTGGCAATAACATATCATGTCACTTATACTAATCTGAAGCAAAAAAGTTGCCAACAGCAGCAATTTACTTTAAAATGCTGATATTAAGGAAACATTTTCGACATAGAATGACGTCACATGGAATCGCATGCTTTCTTCAACGTCAGATTATGACATTATATAATAATAACATATTTAATACTTAGCAATGCTGTTTTTATTTCATATTTTGTAAAATTTACAAATTTTTGATTAACAAATTCTATGATTTGAAAGCGAAAACTTTTCGAAAATATAGCATTTTTAATATAACTTGCAAACCTGTTGCCACTAGGGAAAAGTGATGGCCAGAATTAGCATTTTCAGAGTTCTTAATTAATATCTTGGCTGACTAAAGTCGTACAAAGACGAGAATGGTCGAAATGGCTTCCTACGAATATATGGAATCCGAGGGTACTTCTTTTGAAAAACTGCCCTCCATTCCGGAAGAGATATTCTTACGACCAAACAGACAAACGCGCACAGATTTGAATAATATAGATACTACAAAAAAAAAATTAACACGTATTTTTTCCCTTCAGTAACTTATTGATGTGAAACAAATTTTTTTGTTGACGCTTCTCTGCGGATAGAAAACTAAATTATGTAAGGTTTTATTAAAAATTAACTATTATTTATACTATGTCTTTTTGAGTTTCTTCAAATTTATCGCCCTAACTAAAACCAGACTTTCACAAAGAATAGATTCGAATCAGCCATACTTTTACTGGATCATGACTAATGTTTTGTAATTAAAGAAATATTATATAACTAAAATTTATTGATAAGTTGCTGACACGAAACGATCATATTTGCTATTAATAAACCGGATGATGAGCCCTTTCAACGACATCAGTTTATAAAAAGCTCAAACAGCTGGGATTAAACCAGCTACAAAAACGATTATTTCACTTACTAATAAGAGCGGTAATGGAATTCGTTTCAGGATCGCTACTGTTTACTTTCTGAATTCAAATACTGGATCGTCGTAAAAAATTACCAAAGCCAAGGCAACAAGAATTGAGTTATTGTAATTAACTTTCATTAATAACTAACCTTCTGCTGCGAATTTGTTATTAGCTGACTGAATATACATATGTCATAAGGCAAAGAGAAGAGAAGACGGCCTTTTAAATCAACCATAATTACTAATAGGACTTAAAATATATGCTATATTAATATTTGAATGATTTTCTTTAATTCTAAGCACAGCCTATGATTCACTGTTTGATTGATACTCAGTGATTTAATGTTTTTAGAGAACTCTGCATGAATATTTAAAAATGTTATTATGTACTTCGTTGCTATTCGTTTTGAGATATTTATTCATTTTCCTTTCAACTTATTATTATTTACATCGCAAAATTTCCATCTTTAACTCTTTGAAGGACAGGAAAAGGCAATTAACTTTTTCAGCAAAACTTTTATTTACTATATCAGGTGTTCAAATGAAATTATGTGCGACAATTACACATATTTTGTCCAAAACGCGTGAAAGAGATAACCACTGCTGGTAGTTAAAGTCAGTGACCACCGCCCACAGAACACATCCCTACAAATCAATCTCTATGGTACTCATGGAAACAGTTTTATTTTTTAAGCATAGTGCAACTTTGCATGTGCTACATTCTCACATTGTTCTTACAGGCTTTTTTTTTTCTGGTGCTGCAGAGTACACATCGTCGTGATGTTCTCTTCGATGACTGATGCTTATTTTCTTGACGACGAATTGCTGCATCAACTACTGCCTTATGTTTCTTGATTGCCGTCTAGTGAGTTACAAGGGAACTTTAGAAACGGCCAGTCTTGGAAACCACTCACACGAGTGAGTAAGACGTTCGATAGAAAAGGTGGTTACTGTAGGTAACCACCACTTTTCAAACAGTTAAGGTAAACGTATCATTTATTTTTCGTTTAAAACTGTAGATGTGCACAGATTAGGTTTCATAGATTCCTTTGCATATCAGCTATTTAATTAAATATAATTCAAAATTATTTGCTAATTATTAGATTTTTAGATTTATGAAATATTTTACTCACTTCGAGAGATCTCTCAAATGCGCCAGTTTGGCAAATAGTATCCGAATGAGTGACTTTCTCTCCAACGACTATTACACGATCCCCTTCATCCAGAAACTGGGCAATGTTGGAAAGACATAACATTCCATCCACAGCGAAGATCCATGATTGTTTGCTGTTTATCATATGCTTAGACTGAAATATGGTGAAATAAAATGCAGTGAAACACGTACTGTTTAAGTATTTAAATAGTTTAAATAGTTAAATACATCTGATAAAAAAAGATTGCATTGCATTAACGTTAGCCTGCTGTAAAATCAAAAAACGCCTACAATCTGTAAGATGTTGATTAACCAATTATTTTATATTTTGGATCTTTACTGTTACTTCTCCCTTCCGTTTTCCTGCCAGAATGCAAATTATTTCGCGTGTTAATCTGAGCTTTTAAGACTCTAAGAAACAGCATGTTCTGCCTGTCGAGGCCACGTTACTAAGTTTGCTAGATAAGAAAAAATTTGCAGTCTTCGATCTTGCATTATGATTGCAGATACTTAATATCCACGCAGGTTAAATTTTGAGCCAACTTCGCCTTGACTGATTTGTGTAGCGTTTAGTTACTAGTTTATTTGATTTTAAATTTTACATTTGAACTTAATGTTACGCTTCTGTTGTTACTTTAGATTTAGTGATAATTCGCTGCCAGTCTCATGTTAAGTTTATGATTATCAAAAAACTTTCTAATCCTTACAAAGTACTTAGGTCATTTTTAGAATTTCAAATCTGTCTATCCAAATTCAGCGAACCCTCATAAAGACCACGACCCCTGGTTCCAGGCGATTTTGGCCTATCACACTGGTGCTCAATATAGTTGACTATTTATATTCTAAAAAGTAATGATCCCTTTCAAAAATGATAGTCAGTATGAGGTGGTCGTCATGATAGGCGTCGAATTTTTGTAATAAATAAGAGCATATTTACCTGCAAGCATAGTTACAGGATACGAAATTAAAAGCATTTTTCTAGAAATTCACGAGTTGCTTTTGTTACTATTACTATTATTATTATTTTGATCTATGTCTTCCACTTAATATTTTTAAAACCGTTACGTACAAGCGAGTACATTGTGTTTAATTATATCAGATTATCCTTTTTTATAAACAACTGTTAAAATCAAACGCACATCAAGAAATCTTTGAAATTTAACTCACTTTTAAGAAATGCAAAGTTTCGATCAGAATATCCGTAGTGTTTATCTTGCTTAAGATAACTGCAAATCCATCCATAGGCCGTCTTAAACTGTACTTTTCAGGCCATGGATAGTCTCCAATAGTTTCTAAAGTGACACTTGAAACAGCAAAGCCTTTATTATTCAAAGATCGAATAACAGAGAGAGTAACTGAAAAAAAAATATATGCATATTAAGTTTCAAAGAATTTTTTATTTCCCATAAAGAAAACTATCCTTAGCACTAAATTCAGATAGAGTAACTTATATTTTCTGACAAATATACAATTTTGCATTACTTATATGTAATACTAATAATGTATAGCAAGAATTAAATATAGATAAAAAATTTGATAAACCCATTCATTTAATTATCGAATATGTTATCTTTCTTCCTAGGTATCAAAGTAAAATTGACTCTTAACAGTCAAATTCCCTTAAATTATATCAGTATGATAATTAATCGGGATACTGAGTGAAATGAAAGTACTGAGAATTTTTTTAATATTATCTAAAAGAAACTGATGGCCACTTTTTTAAAGTTTTTTGAGAACTGCTTGGTTAGTAGAAAAAAATTCTCTTTCTCATTATATCTTGATCTTTAAATATTTAAAAAATCTTATATGAACACCACATAACTTCCTTGTACGGCCTATTAAATTATACACATTTTTTGCTGCACTTTACTTAAAATTTATTTCCTTAAATTACTCTTACTTAATTAACAGGTCCCTCAAGGCAAGCTGGAAACGACAGTAATTTGCGAATTTTGAAATAAAACATCCAAAGCAATTTTTGTCCTCAAAAGTCAAACTCCGTAAAGTTTCGTTTTTTTTTTTTTTTTCCCGTAACGAGTAGTAAAACTTTTCCAAATGCAAGTATAGGATCCGGTAGACCGCATTTAAAGTTAGATTCCGTTATATGTCAAACAAATTTTTAAATTTGAAATTGCCCAAACATATATATTTTCGTTATTTAACCCTTATTTGCATCATGTCCACTATAGTAGACAAAAGTTTAAATTTGTTTAGTCTTCTGTAAATGCCTTAACAGATTCCATTCCGGCGTTTATTCATTCTATATTATTAGAAATTTCAACTGTCGATCATAGATGGCTGTATAGCATCACTAAGTAAAGCATTGCTATTTGGAAAATGGCTGTTACTTCTGTTTCCAAGTTAGTACAATTTCTCATAGTAAACATTATATAATATAGCTTATATTTCCTTATACTGCCATTTTTTATCCATATTTAGTAATTTTAGACATTTTATGTTAAATGTCAGTTTGAGAAAATTGTGGAGTGGGTACATAAAGACTCTTAACAGTCAAATTCCCTTAAATTATATCAGTATGATAATTAATCGGGATACTGAGTGAAATGAAAGTACTGATAATTTTTTTTAATATTATCTGAAAGAAATTGTTGGTCACTTTTTCAGTCTTTTCAGAACTGCTTGGTCAGTAGAAAAATGTTCTCTTTCTCATTATTTCTTGATCCTTAAATATTTAAAAAATCTTATATGGACACCACATAACTTCCTTGTACGGCCTATTAAATTATACACATTTTTTGCTGCACTTTACTTAAAATTTATTTACTTAAATTATTCTAACTTAATTAACAGGTCCCTCAAGGCAAGCTGGAAACGACATCAAAAACGGAAAATTTTGAAATTAAACATCCACAGCAATTTTTGTCGTTAAAAGTCAAACTCCTTGTAGTTTCGTTTCGTGTTTTTTTTTTTTTTTTTTTTTTTTTTTTTTTTTTTTTTTTCTTTTCGTAACGAGTAGTAAAACTTTTCCAAATGCAAGTACAGGATCCGGAGATGACATTCAAAGTTAGATTCCGTTATATGTCCAAAAAATGTTTAAATTTGAAATTTCCCAAACATATACATTTTCGTTATTTAACCCTTATTTGCATCATGTCCACTTTAGTAGACAAAAGTTTAAAGTTGTTTATTCTTCTGTAAATGCCTCAACAGATTCCATTCCGATGTTTATTCATTCTATATTATTAGAACTTTCAACTGTCGATCATAGATGGCTGTATAGCATCACTAAGTAAAGCATTGCTATTTGGAAAATGGCTGCTACTTCTGTTTCCAAGTTAGTACAATTTCTCATAGTAAACATTATATAATATAGCTTATATTTCCTTATACTGCCATTTTTATTCATATTTAGTAATTTTAGACATTTTATTTTAAATGCCAGTTTGAGAAAATTGTGGAGTGGGTAGATAAAGATCTACCAAAAAGAGTGAATTGAAACCCAAATATACTGCTTATCAAGCCCAAATATACTGCTTATCAAGCCAAAACACCACTGAAAATGTTTATGTTTAGCAAGGAATTTCTAGAACATTTGACATTTGAATCCAATAGATACAGGTTACAAAATCGTAGCAAAATCAATTCAATCACAATCGACGAAATGAAGCTTTTTTGGAGGATCTGTATGTACATGTCAGCTGTAGACTTACCATTTAGAAGATGGCAATGATCACTGCAAACAAGGCAGGAAACGATCTCAAATGCAATGACCGTAAATCGTTGGGAAGAGATCTGTATGTATGTACGTATATGCATGCTGTCCACTGTAGTGAACAAACTGTAGCAATTATTTAAAACGAAATTTGAATAAAATTAATTTTTTTATCATTACTTAATTTATTTTAAGTAGAAAAAATACAAACATTTTCGTTTAACTTCTCTAGATTATTTGTATGCAACAAAGGGTTAAACACTTGTGTGCAACAAGGGGTTAAAACGGTATGACCAAGCGCGAAAATAAAAGCTGGGTAAAGACTTTTAAGGCTAGTAAGAAGGGTGAGTAGATATGTATATATAGGGATTGGACAAAAATATTGAAACGCCGAAATAAAAAACATATTGCTGTGACTAATGCGGTGTAGGAATGACGTTGGCATTCAAAACAGCTTGCAGTCATTACGTATCAGAATGGACATCTACAAGTCCTGTATTTTTTGCCAGGGAATCATGTACCATTCTTCTTGTGAAAAATGTTGGCAACTTTAGTTAGTGATGATGGCAGAGGATAGCGCTTGCGCAGATATCTCTCCAAACTAGCCTACAAAGGCTCAATAATATTGATATATGGTGACTATGGTGGTCATAGTGGATGTTAAAGTTCACCCTCGTGCTCAAGAAACAGTCCTGGACGATGCAAACTGAATGAACAGGAAGTTTTGGAATCAAGAATTTGGAACACAGTATCACCATTCAGGAGCAAAATGTATACCAATGGGTTGGATGTGATCAACCAGAATGGTCACATAATCCTTTTCAGTAATGTGACCTTGCACAGGTCCATTATGGGGTCCATAGAATATCATGGGTCCCATATAATACCACAATGTGGCTTCTCCAACCATGACCAAACCCCCGTCATGCTTAACTCTCGCCAGCAAAAAAATCTCTATCATACGCTTTGGATGGCGCTTTCCAGCCGTAAACTCACCCAAAAGTCGGGGACAGCGTGAAGCAAGACTCAACTGACCAAATGGCAGTCTTCCAGGTTTTCGCAGTCCAGGTTTTGTGATTTTAGCGCCATTTTCTTCTCTTACAAACATTTTTTATGTGGGGATTTTTGATTGCTACTTGCACAAACGTACCCTCTTTGTGGAGCTCCCTGCATATTGTTTTGGTGCTGACAATGTTTGCGAGTGCAGCATTCAGTTCAGCAGTCACTTTTGCGGCTACAGTCCTCTTATCTTTCATCACAATCCTCTTCAATGACCATCTGTCATGATCACTCAACACACTTTTTCATTCGTGCTATAGTCAGTTAAAAACTTAACCCCTCTAAACACGAAACAGTTCTGCTATTTTGGTTATGGAACACCCACCATACCAGCCCAAACAATTTACCCACGTTTGAATCCATTTAGCTCCAACGGGATGCACTCACAACTACACAGAACATTGTCTTGATAACGAATGACACTTGAAATATATTGAGGATGTTGTACAGGTGGCGTTAGTGGTCAAACACATCAGGGCCACCAACAACTTTTGCTAGCGTAAACATCTCATTTCAAGCATGCATTTTCATGAGGTGTTTTTTATACTTTTCTCCAACGCTTGCATATACATTTATTGCTACCAGTTGCAATAAGAAAAGGTGACATTGTAGCAGTTCCATACACAAAATTTCAACGTTCTTTGACCAATCGTTTTTGATTCATTCATACATATATACGTACATAGATACTTACATAGATACTTACATAGATACGTACATACAAACGTACATACATAGCGAAAGAAACTGCTTTGAATCCATTTTTCAATTTGTTTTGATTATAAAAAGTTCTTTGTTCTATGCATACGTACGAACGTCAAAAAATAGACAAAAAAGCAGTTAAAATGGAATGGAAACGGTTAAAATGATTATTTCCATTAAAATCAGAAATTCGAAATTTTTCAAGATTACACTACTTCCTTAACTTCATACAAGGAACTAAAAATGCTTAAATAGCATAGCTATAACTTCTGTTGAATTAAATCATTGCTAAAATAATATTTGACATCCTGTGTCCAGGAGTACCCATTAATTAATAATTCGCATTAGAATTTATCCAATTTAGTACATACTTTGGTTAATGATTTGTTAATAGCTATCATATTATATTATAATATAACTGTTATAATTATTATATTTCAATATTAATTAACTAATTAATTCATTATTAATTATAATTGTTATATCATAATACTATAATGATTATATTTATAATTGGGTATAAATTCGTAAAGCAGCTGCTAATGCTAATGCAGCATTATATAATTTCAATATAATATAATTTTAATATACTCGTATGTTTGCAACATTATCAGGATCTGGAATGTAATAGCTAACCACCTGGAAGGATTAGCTATCCTTAAATTAGGAAAAGAAATTCGGTTTTATTGCTGATTTTTATTTACTACTTAAAAGAATTCTCAAACAACTTGGCATTGTCAAATACTTCAACAAAAGTAAAAATTAATTTTGTTTCTCTGTCTACGAAGCAATTACCTACACATAGATTCGTTTACAATTAAGCTTCAGAGTCTCTTCCATGCATTTTACGAAGTTCAGCTGTTTGGAATGCAAAATATGCATCCGACTTGAAGTACGATGGGGGGGATGTCAGAAATACTTTCAGTGTTTATTTAGAGGGGAATCACGCAGAACAGCCTGCGTCGCTAGCAGAATCGCCTCGGCAACGTAATACGGAGAATTTTCAGAATAATTCGAAATAATGATGTTACGAAAATATAAAGAAGAAATTTTGAATGTCATATTTAAAATAACAAGAGTGTTCACGTATATTTAAAGAATTCTAGATTGAGTTTCGCAAATTCTTTCTAGCATATGTTTTTAAGTTTTAATTAAAGCAATAATTTTTCAATTAATAAACTTTTAAAGGATTGAGTGACTAATTAATTAAATTTAAGATCAATAAACTTTTACATAGCTCTTAAGTTAATACTATTAGGAATTTAGTTTAGTTTGGGTTATTTCATAATGGCAAAGCACTCGACGGCTATCTGCCTAAGGGGAGGGATACCTTCGTGGGAAGACTATCTAAGGGAAACTGGTTCGTATAAACGTTACGTGTGAAAAAATTCACGAAAACGCCCATGCAGCCAGCCCGTTCGCGGGATTCGAGTCTGGGACCGAACTACCAGTGTTCAGCGACTTCACCGCTTTGCCGATGATGGGCTGCTATCAGAATTTTAAAAAATGTTGGTTTTATTTGATATTAACAAATAAACTTCTACAAAAAACTGAATTATAACATACAATTTTTTTTTTTTTTTTTTTTTTTTTCTGTTTGTTACTCAGGATTGAGTGAATACTTCTGAAATTGTTTGCCGTTAAAATTCTCATGAAATCCTCGAATGCTGGCTTTTAGTTATACAAAATCCACGTTTGTGTGCTTAGAGGTATTTCTACTGCATTCTACTACTACTGTCAATACTATCAAGATTTAATCGAAATTCATTACTTTTACTGTGAAAATTTTCATAATATTTTTTTGTTGTCATAAGTCTCTCATCTTTATAAGATTTCTGTTGCTGATGCTATTTTCGAGAATAAGGAATTCCTGTAAACTCAATAATTTGGAATTATAAGTATTTTAACTTTTCATTTTTATAAAGTTTTTGTAAATTTTTACTGTATTTTCAATAAGGAAATTCAGGATAACGCATTCGGAAGTCAAATGAAACATTTTCCCCCTTATTAATCACATACTATAAATATGTGTTTAGAAAATTTGAATCAAATAAATAAAAAGCATTTTGCATTACCTTTATCGCAAATAATAAGCAATTCAATACATATTTTTTAAATTTTTAGTAAATTCTTACTGTATTTTCAATGAGATTCAAGATAACGCATTGGAAACTCAAATGAAACATTTTATCCCTCTCATTAATCACGTACGAATAACATGTGTTTAGAAAATTTGAATAAATAAATAAAAGCTATTTTGCATTCCTTTTCTCACAAATCAATAATGTATTCAATGCTTATTTTCAAATTTTTAGCTATTAATTTAATTATGTTAGTGAGAAATTATGTACATTTCTTAGGAAATAAATTTTAAGTTCGAAGTAAGTAATTTAAACATGCCTATGTTTCGAAAATACTCCTCTCATTATCTGCAAAACTATTTTATCTTTACAAAATATTGTGAAAGGCAGCTGACGCCTTCTCACGAACTCAAAGGATCTTTGAATACCTCGTTATTTTTCATTTTCTTTACATTTATCGATTGCTATTGTTTAGATGACAGTTTGAAATAGAGACTTCAAAAAATGACTTTTATTTGAAGAATGAAGTAACAGAGTGCCCTAAAAATGCAAGAAAACGGAAAAGAAGTTTAACCTTTCTTTCCTTTGGAGTTCACAACCTTATCGTAAACTACCCTACTGTGGTAAAAAATACAGCTATTGTAATATAGCATAAAACTAGCTGTAAAGTTTAGAAAAGGTTTAGCATTACCTTTTAATAGCTAAATTTGTTAGATTTTTAAATGAAATTTATCGTTAATTTCTAAAATTTAAAACTGTCAGTTTACATATATAACTTCAAGCGACACCGAATTAAATTAAATTATTTGATTATAACAAAGCACGTAGCAACTATCTGCCTAAATGGTAGATGCTTTCATGAAGGATCTTTCTAAAGAAACTGATTCATATTCACAGTAAAGCCAGAAAAACGCTAGCGCAGACTGACGTTCCCTGGCACTGGAACGAGAGCAAACTACCAGTGTTCAGTGATTTTAGCCATTCGACCAGTAACAGGCCATGACAAATTATAAATGAGGTAACATTTTAATAAGATTTTAAAATGCTATTTCAGTTAGTGTTTGGCTCATATATTTTGTTATGTTACAATAAAAATTTATTAATACGTTTTCTTATGCTAGAAAATGGCCGTTAATGTAAAAATCAAATAATTTTCTTAAATTTTAGAGAGAAATTTGTAAATTAGGTAAAATATTTATATGTAAATGATGTGTTCGCTTTTTTGTGCTTTAAGAAATTATCTTAGAATGGTTAAAATGAGTTATTCGTAATCATGCTACCATCAGAACTTATGAACTCAAATTTCGATATTATTGAGAATAACATAATACAATAAATTAATGTTTTTATTCAAAAACTGGCATTAATATAAATGATATGTTTATAAATCTGTAATTTTATCAGGATTCATCTTTATTTAATGTACCAAATAAGAAAGTAAAATGTTGAGTAATATCATAAAATAATTAAAGAGTTATGAAAATAGTATACAATACACATACTGATGCTAAAATATACAATACGCATACTGATGCTAAAATATCAATACACATACTGATGCTAAAATATACAATACACATACTGATGCTAAAATATCAATACACATACTGATGCTAAAGTATACAATACACATACTGATGCTAAAATATCAATACACATACTGATGCTAAAATATACAATACACATACTGATGCTAAAATATCAATACACATACTGATGCTAAAATATCAATACACATACTGATGCTAAAATATCAATACACATACTGATGCTAAAATATCAATACACATACTGATGCTAAAATATCAATACACATACTGATGCTAAAATATCAATACACATACTGATGCTAAAATATCAATACACATACTGATGCTAAAATATCAATACACATACTGATGCTAAAATATCAATACACATACTGATGCTAAAATATCAATACACATACTGATGCTAAAATATCAATACACATACTGATGCTAAAATATCAATACACATACTGATGCTAAAATATCAATACACATACTGATGCTAAAATATCAATACACATACTGATGCTAAAATATCAATACACATACTGATGCTAAAATATCAATACACATACTGATGCTAAAATATCAATACACATACTGATGCTAAAGTATACAATACACATACTGATGCTAAAATATCAATACACATACTGATGCTAAAATATACAATACACATACTGATGCTAAAATATCAATACACATACTGATGCTAAAATATCAATACACATACTGATGCTAAAATATCAATACACATACTGATGCTAAAATATCAATACACATACTGATGCTAAAATATCAATACACATACTGATGCTAAAATATCAATACACATACTGATGCTAAAATATCAATACACATACTGATGCTAAAATATCAATACACATACTGATGCTAAAATAAAACATAATGTATAAGGAAGAAAGGATCCTAAAATTTGAAATTAGCAAAGCAACGACCTTGCGTTTAGCGTAGATTTGATCAAGAAGTCAATCGATTTCGAAAGCGAACAATTACAGATCCCTCTTCATCAGGAGAAAAGAAATCTTCAAAGAATGAAAAGCAGCGGGAGTAGTGTTATATTTATACCCTACGCAGAAAAGCGAAAGAGAAGGCAACGCCAACCTTTGACAAAAATAGTCACGAAATTGCAAATCTCTACATATAATAAAAGAAAGTCTGTCTGTGTGGTGTGTGTCTTTTGTTCGCGCTTGCGCGTAAGCTAATAGACGCACGGCTACGAAATTTGGTACATAGGTGCATCTAGACAAGAGCCAGTGCACCTCCGAGCGATTTTTTCGAAATTCGAATTCGAATTTTTTTTAGTTTATGTTTTGTGACGAAATCGCATCATTTTGAGACATAATGGGCTATAAGAAAGCGAGATTTTACTCTACACAATCTATTTTCACATCGTTATGAAACGTTAGGCACGTAGCTATTTTACGAACTTAAAATAAATTTCGTGTTTCAATAAATCGATTAAATACGAATTTAGTTAATGAAACGAGCTTTACACCTTTTCAACGGGATTTTTTCTAAAAAAGTTTATTTTTAAAAATGTACTGTTTATTTTTCTTTGATTTTTGGACACGTTAAACTTTCATCCTTGCGACTACTTTTACAAAAAGAATTTTGGAAAAATGATATTTTGTATTTTTAAAAAAAAAAATTTTAAATGAAGCTTTCGAGTACACTTCTCACATCTCACATTTTTAAAAATGTGATTTTGGCAACAATTTTCCTTTCTTATTGTTGTTGATAGATTTTTGATGAAATCGCATCATTTTGAATAGTTTCATTCTTTTAGAAATGTGGGTTTGGCAAAAAATTTACATCGTATTTCTTATGCCACTGTTTTTAAGAGATTGGCATATTTCATTGTCATTTTTTTTTATATGTGCAATACATTTTTATTGATTTTTATTATTATTTTTTTTTTTTTTTTTTTTTTTTTTTTTTTTGATAAAGTTGTTCTGCAGAGTAAAATTCTGCTCGGAATTTTTTGTTTTTTGAGTTTCTTTCATGTTATTTTTTGCTTATTTCACTGTTTGTAAGATATGGAATAGTTTTGCAGGATTTTTTTTTCTTCAATGGAAACTTGGTTAATTTTTTTATATGTAATAATTTTTTATTATTTTTTATGAAGTTGTTCTGCAAAGTAAAATTCTACGCAGTTTTTAAATTTAACGTTTGGTGTTCCCTTCAGGCATTTTTACGGTACATTTAAAAGCCAGACGAAGGCTGGCAGCGTAGCTGCTAGTTAAGTTAATAGAACTTTAAAAGCGTTAGGAAGGTTTTGACTGGACATTAACTAAACACGATAAATCTTTGTGAATGTGAAAAGCTTCAAAAAAGTCCAATTTACCAATTAAAGAGACTGGTTTAGTCTTATTAACTAAAGATAAATATTTAGGAATGTGAAAAGCTTCAAGAAAATTTAATTCACCAATTGAAGAAACATGTTTATTCATTAACTAACCAAGATAAATCTTTCTGAAGGTGAAAAGCTTGAAGAAAATACAATTCACCAATTGAAGAAGCATGTTTATTGATTAAAGAAATAAGATAAATTTTTGTGAATGTGGGAAAGCTTTAAGAAAATCCAATTCACCAATTGAAGAAGGTTTTTTAGTTATTAACAAAACAAGAGAAATCTTTGTGAATGTGAAAAAATTTAAGATAGTACAATAAAAATGAAGAAGGTCTGTAGTAAACACAAAAAAAGAATCGTAATTATCGCATTTCCATGTTCACGCCCATACTATTCAAATTCCACTTTTTGGAATTTGAGCTTTTCAAAAAATAATGTTTAGCCATTATTTAAAAGCATATCTTGATCAATTTAAGCCATATTACTAAACGTAAAGAACTATATTACCTCTTAAATTTGCGCAAGGCTAAAGTTTTGCTGAAAAGTCCAGTCTCTTCAAATTTTTACGAAACGAAAGTAGAAAATTTACCTGCAGCTTATTTCGATGACTTCAAGATTGAAATTGGTTTCAGAAATCTCTACCGAATCTATTGTTAATGGTTAATAAGGCGTTTAGCTGAAACGTATTTCACATTGCTATGTTAAAAATTGGCTAGATTTCTGATCAGTAGAAACGAATTAGTCATAAATTTTGCATTAATGGACTGTGACTCTTAGTAATCCAAAATGAGTCGTAAATTAATGAATGCGTCTTAATACCTTCAACTATTTAAATTACAAACGGAGATTCAAGTTATGCACTTGTATATTAGTAATTAACTTGAAAAGAATAAATCTCAGCAATATAATGCTTGCAATTTCAAATGAGTAATGCAATATTTATCCCCAAACAGGAGGTTTTGTTTCTGCTCCATATTATATGTATAAATTTCCACAAGAATAGGAGCTAAAAATCAGGATGACCCATAAATAGCGACCAAATTTTACACAGCAAAATTCCTCGTTGGGAGTGCATAAAAAATACCAGAAGAACTGTACCTGTACGATCCATACTTTACGAGAAAAATACATCACAACTGGTGCAATGAAAACCAATTTATTTGACACATCAACAGCCATATTTATAAAGGCAGATATTCAATGTGTCCACCGTGCATATCGAGGCACGCTCAGCACGCCGTGGAATGGATGAGTGAGTGCACACGTCGCAGCAGCGCGGTGTCTACCGAAGTACAAGCAGCATGCAGACGAGCTACTAAGTCCGTTTGTGTAGTCACTACGTCTCGATACACACCAGTTCCTTGAGATCGCCCTACAGGAAAAATTCCAATGCTGTGAGATCTGGCGATCGTGGTGGCTATAGAACCAGACCCCAGAGATAGATAGAAGGTGATAAAATGCTCCAGAGCTTCATCATGCTAGAAGCATCGGCGATATGACAGATATGTCGCATACTTTGCTTTTGGGTTTATGTCGAAAACTATGGATCCCACAGATACATTTCTTTGGGCATTTTTTATATGTTCGGAACGAGGAATATGGTTGTGCAGAATTTGGGCTCTATTTATGGGACACCCTGAATGTAGGTAATCCATATTTCGTGCGTTTTCAAACTTAATTATTCAAGCATTTCTAAAAAGATGGGGAGAATCTTAAGTGATTCTCGAAGCTTTAGAATCAAGAATCTCTCAAATACTTCATGCAAAAATAATGAAAAGAACGAAGAAACGAAACTTTGATTATCCCAAACGGGCGTTAGCCCGAAATGGTATTAATCTCGAAACAGGATTTTGCGTCGTCCACTGTAAACGGCGAATATATATATATATATATATATTAAATTTTGACTCTACCATAAAATTTTGAATAAGGTAGTCCTCCACGCGAAAATAACGTTAATAATAAAGACATCTAGAAGCCCGAATTTTAAATTTCGAATCTTAAATTTCATGTTCTGTAAAATTTAAAGAATTTTTAATTAATGAACTCAACTATTTGAAAGCGAGCAATGGCAACACTGTACGGAATAAAACATTTTTACCGCCAGTATGCGAGACAGTATACAGGAAATTCTAAAGATATAGTATTTTTAACTATTTTGCGATTTTGCTGTTAAATTGAATTTTACGAGGCGTAAGGGCCAAGAACATGGTACATAATAAATCAAATTAGCTCACAAAACGTTAATAACAAAACAACACAAAAAATGTTTTGCAAGCCATCTTACTAAGAAAACTGAACATTGATATGATGAACGGAGGAAAAACTGAAAAAAAATAATATATATATATATATATAGAAAAATTATGGCAACATTTAACATTGCATCGGATATTCAAAACATGCTGCTTTTACAATTTTTGTACTTTTGCTGTTGAATTATGATTTAAAGTCTTCAAACTTGAGATTCATTTCTCGGCATAATTTATAAAATGTTTTTGAGTAATAGGTCATTTTTTTAATATTTTTCAGAATCTTTTTAAGTTAAAGCAATTATACAAGAAAGAATATTATTTCAAAAGTTAATTAATTAAATACTAAACATGGAGCTCATGATTCTATCCAGAAAACTAAAAGCATAGCATTCAGTACCGCCACAGTGTGATTTAGGTCTTTCAAATCTTTAATTACGCGAATACTTTACGTAAGAGCAATTGCAGCCAAATAAAAGGACTTTACTTCATATTAAGTTTTTTAAAGAAGCAAAACTTGAAATCTGAGTTTAAAATTTAAGAATACAGTTCTTTATTATCCCTTAGGAAAACTGAAACTACCGTTCCAGGCCATTTCCCATTCCGTCCGTTTCGTTCCCTTTTCGTCCATTAAAGCACAAACAGGTGTGAAGATTTCAAATGACATCCTTTTTACATCCTAACAAAGAAGCATTCATCAGCTTTTAGGACAAGCTGTGGGCAATAAACTGATACAATGCATTCAAAGAAACTGCACCTGCTACTGCATACATTAGGGGGAGGGAAGAAAACAACATCGCAATCTCGGCTGTTTCGGGTGGTTGGGATCGTTTGAATGAAAGGCTGTCTCGGGCCTTTCATTCATTTCATATTCATTGTTAAAAAATATATATGAAATTTTAAAAGGCACAAATGAAATTTAGTAAATGAAGTACGTGATAAAACTCTTGAATCTTCAGGTTCAATTAGGCAATAAAATTTGCAAAAAGCATTTGGATAAGAGTTGTTTTTTTTTCTTTACCATTGTGCAAAGTTACCGTCATTTTGCATACACAGTTACTTTATGCTTTAAATCAGAGATTCTCAACCAGTGGTAAGCGTATCACTGGTGGTACGCAAGAGAAAAATAGTGATACGCAAAGGAACAAAGTATTTTTAACTATTAAATTCAAAAATCTCGTGAAGAAAAAGAACAATTGATAGAAATTTTCTGTGATCGATTGAAGATTTCAAAAATAGCACACTTGTTAACTTTTGGTTGAACCTAAAAAAAGAATTTAAAGGCATTTCAAACATAACTATTAAATTTTTATTGTCTTCTTGCACAACCTATTTGTGTGAACAAGGACATTCTTCCATGTTATATTTGAAAAATAAATACCAAACAAAATTTAAAGTGGATCCTAATTTAAGGTTAAAACTAACTGAAATAAGAGCAGACATAAAGAAACCGATCTCTCTTAAACAGGCCCAAATTTCACACTAAATTTTAGAATTAAAAGTATTGTAACTTACATTTTGCTAACTAAAATGGCTACCAATTTTTAATCTAATGTTTTTTATGTGTGCATATTTTATACATATATCTAATAGGCTGTGCAAATGTCAAAATGTTTTTTTAATACTTCTACTGAGAAATTGAAAAATAATCATTGCAAAGTGTAGTGGTGGTACTAAAGTTTTTCACTTTTTGTTCAGATGGTACGTGTTGGCCAAAAGGTTGAGAACCGCTGCTTTCAACCTTTGCTTCCCCTTCTTTTTCCGTTTCCCTACCGAAATGCAAGTTTAGTTTAATAATATTAAAGTCGATGTGTTTTTATTGTAAGACAGAGCTTTTTTATGTCTCTCGAGGCCACGTTACAAGGTTTCTCCATCTCAGATAAGATTATATTCACTCGGCTTTGCGCTAGTGCAGCGGATATTAAACTGCCATGCGGGTTAAAGTTCTGAGCCAACTTAGTTAGATTAAATTGTGTAGTCTTTTGACTACTAGGCTGAATTTCAATTTTTGAATTTGACTGCTTCCTTTAAGTTACATCGTCCCGAGTGGTGGCTGAATCCTGTCAAGCACGAGAAGTACGTTTATGCTCAAGTTCTGATTTAATAGAAAGAATTGTTTTTAAACGTTCTTATGACAGCTCTTTTCAGACACCGCAAGAATTCGCTTTAAGTCTGTTGGGAGTTTGGAATTAGTTTGTACTACCAAAGAATACTAAACTGTGTATTTATCAAATTATTTTTTAATCAAATCAGGTGTAGAGGAACTAAAGGACTATTTCAAGATTAACACATGGAAGCACTAAAAGGTGAATGCTAAATCGTTTCCAGAAATATGAGCAAAATAATAATCATGTTTATGTTTAAAAGTTTGTAATACACTTGCAGGATGGCACCCAGTATAGCCACCTGGTGATTCCCCTGATCCATTTAGCATTAAAGTTGCAAAAACCGCAACTGCTGGTAGTCATTAAAGTTAACATTTCCGAAGTTTTGAGTTAAAATGTTAAATGATGTCTTTAAATTAAGATCCAAAACATTCGAAAGATGAAAAGTATTCGAATTTTCAAATCTTGATTCTTTTTAAATATTTGTGGGATTTACGTGCATTATTTTATGATACGCATAACATCTAAATTTTATAGCACATAACTATTACGTCTTGCGTTAAAATTTCAGATATTAAAAAAGAAAAATGGGAAAAATTATTTACCTTCAGTATTTGCATCCAATAACAGTGGATTCTCCCATTTAAAATATGTGATTAAGAAGACTAATATTTGCGACAGCATCTGTACATCGATGGTATCCGAAAGACTAGTTCCAAACAAGTAATTTGTCTTACTGAGGTGTGAACGTTGGTTTGAAGACAATAATATATGAACAATGAGAGCAGCGGAAAGAAGTGTCATTTATGCAAAGAATAAAACATTTTCTCCTAACCTGATCGATAAAATGTTACGGTGACAGACTCAAATCGTTGATTTTACTCGTCGAGAATTTACCAATGAGAAACGCCTTCCTAAAATTTTTGATTCCTAAGATATTCAAAAGGCTTAGTACGGTAATTGCTTTATTTTTCTAGTTAGAATTTACTTAAGCGTATGAAAATGAATCTACAACGGAAAATTCTAATTTTGCATAATATGTTTTTTTAATTATAGTGGCGACATTTGTAAAATTTAGAACAGATTTATTTGGCATGCCAAATTAATTTTGTTTGCGAAATAAGTAGCACAGAACATTGAAACCCATTATTTATATTTAATATAAGAATATTAATTTTTATATTCTTCCAGTGGTCTTTTTGTGGAGTAGGACCAAAAGTAAACTTTCAGTTTTGTGAACCGAAAAATCTGCCTTCTTGACCGATGGCCGAATTGCTTGTTTTTGCGTAGAAAGTCTAATTTTAATTGCAAAAATCGTTTTTTTTTAAACTGTTTTAACTGTGTTCGGTGTTTTATGTTTTTCTGTATTTTACAATTTTCAATGAAGATATTTTTAATTTTTATGCATTTTTGCTTTGCCGCTAAGTGCGAACTGAATTGATTGAATGAGAAATTGAATGAGAATGATCTGAAATGAAATTCGAGAAAATAAGTTTAAATGAAATGCAGTAAAAAATGTGTATAATTCAATAGGCCAAACAAGGAACTCATGTAGTGACCACATCAAATATTTTAATTTAAAAATTAACTAGCGGGCTGCGTCCAAAACAAAATTTATAAGTTCTATGTACACCAGAAAAAAAACGCATAAAAACATTTCAATTTGAATGAAATAAGTTCATTCTTTGCAATCAACAATCAATTCCTAAATAATTTTTTGTTGCCAAACCGAAAAACAAAAACATTTGATACTTCAGGTTAATACGTACGTACGATGACATGATTTAAATTTAACGTAGTGTTAACAACTTTTTCTCTATGTCAGTAAAAAAGAATTAACTTGGCACTAACATATCCTGTCAATTATTCTGACCTGACACAAAAAGTTGCCAACAACAGCTATTTATTTAAAATTAAAAAACATTTTCGACATACAAAAACGTCACATGCAATCGCGTGCTTTCTTCAACGTCAGAATATGACGTTATATAATAAGAACAAATTTAATTTCTGACAATGCTATTTTTATTCCACATTTTGCAAAATTTACAAATTTTTTATTGATAAACTCTAATATTTGAAAGCGAGCAGTGGCAATACTTTTCGAAATAAAGCACTTTTGTGTCCAGCGACTCCCGAGACTGTTGCCACTCAGAAAAAATGAGTGCGAAAATTAAGGTTTTAAGAGTTTTTAATAAATGTCTCGGCTTATTAAAGTAGTACGAAGATGAGAATGATAGACATAGCTTTCCGCGAGTTTTTGGAATCTGGGGAGTACATCTCTGGAAACTCAACTCTCTGCCGTTCCAAAGGAAATGATGCTACAAACAAACAGACAGACGAGCATAAGTTTTAATAGTATAGATTACGCTTATTAAAATTTTAATAATATAGATTATGCTTATTAAAAAGAATAAAAACGTGTCCACATTTTCATTTCTTATTGTTTAATTACTCACTCTTATGTTTTAGTTCCAGTAAACTTCAGTGTTCTATTTTTAAGAATGCTTGCAACAAAGACTTTTATATTCTGTTTAGCAATCTCAGCGCGAGAGAAAAATGTTCATTGTTTAATCGCTTTTCAACTAAAGTTCTTCTAATATGTTACATTCAGTTAGCGTCACTTTGGTATAACTTTTAGACACACATAAAATTCCTGCAAAATTGTTTCTGAAAATGAGGTAAGCTAAAAAACTACTCGCCCTATATTTTTTTTTTCATTTAATTTTCTTATATACTTTACTAATAAGTTTTTATATAATGTACACTTTATTTGTGGCTAAAAATTGAATATGTTAATTTTCTATTCACTTTTCCCAAAATAAATCCGCATTTTACATTCTAAAATTTAAATAATATTATATGTAGTTGATATTGTAAGTTTCATTTTCATGGTTGTGTAAATATTAACTTAAAGTAAATCTTCTAGAAAAACTTTACGTATTTTCAGAATCACAGAACCTATTAACTATATATACATTTTAAACTATATCGATTTAAGAGAACTAGCATTACACTCGCGGTTTTTGATGGATTTATTTTAATAATATTTTTTGGTAATCTCTTTTAATATTGAAACAAGTAATTTCTTTGTCTTTTATCTCGTAGAAAATGTAAGTGTTCGTTATACAGTATACTGCATATTTCTTTCAGATATGCCAAGCTTTCTCTAGATCACATTTATCTTTTAAGATAAAATTTCTATATGTAGATTATGATTGTGAACGGTTCAGTTATATTGCACACGTAGTATTAAAGAGCAGGAATTTTCTCGTGTAACGGAGCTCACGTCAAAGCTGAGAATACATTCCTGAAAGCCATGGGAAGTGCTACTAAAATCTTTGTAAGCAAAAGCAATTTCTCTCACTGGAATTTGTGTAGAATGGCGCAATCCGTTGCTGAATGACAGAGCATTGCTTATTCAAATTTTTGCAGCTCTTTTTGCACAAGTTTCTAAAACAAAAATGAATGAAAATCATTTTTGAATCTCAGAGCGAAAAAGATAAATATAATTCTTAAATAAAACAGATAAAAATTTAATTAATGTAAATTTGCTGTACATGTACACCTTGCACCAAAAAAAAAAAAAAAAAAAAAAAGGAATACATTTCTATATCTCCCGTTTTCCCGTTTTACTTGGCCGATTGACTAAATTAACTTGCGCTTCTCGTGTATCGAAAGTACAACTTAGGATATATATTGCATTGTTCTAACACAGGCATTTTAATGCAAAATCCTGCTTTTTTCTGAAATGACATACCGATTTTTTTTTTTTTTTTTTTTTTTTTTTTTTGATATTTCGATTTGGCAACTCAAATTATGCCAAAATGACAAGTTTTGTAAAAATAGCACGAGTAGGTTTTTAAAAAATTAACTTTCAAAATTTTACCTTTTCAGTGTTAATTGAATTTTGTATATATCTACTAGTACATCTTTTATTTAATTACTAAATTTACTTGATTCCTTCTTACACAATTCGAAATTTAAGTTCAATAAAAATAAAATTCGCTACTATTTTCTGATTTATTTTTAAAATTTGTATCTTTTAGTAATCTTTATTATTTTTGAAAAAACTTTTGAATTTTGAATTTGAAATTCTTGAAATTTATAAATTTGCGTATAAAATTATTGCCGTCATCTTCAAGTAGATACATTTATAAGCCTGGCTGCAAAAATTAGAGCTTTTTATTCAAAATTTCTTAAGATATACCTGAATTTACATGTTGTCGCGTTTTGAAATTTGGCATATTTGTTACAAGTAGTAATAATGCTAAATGTGGTTTACGTACTTTGTTAAAATTATTTGAAAGAACGAATGATGCGCCTTTTTTTCCGTCGTACACAGTGAAAAAGAAAACAGAGTAGGTTACCATAAATTAAGAATTTAGCTAATTGAATTATTCTTGGCGCAAACTTAAAAATTACGCCAAGATAATTTGTTTTAATTTCTGGGTAAATTTCATACCAAATTTTATAAAATTTAATATTTAGGTATAATATGTGTCGTAGACTCAAAATATGGAAAACAAATCGGTATGTTATTTCAGAAAAAGTCCGATTCGTGTCAAAATACCTAAGTTGGATAAATGTTATACATAAATCTAATATATAACTAAATCACTATTTCAAGACGTGAAAAGGGGCAAGTTGAATTTAGTCAATTGGCCCAGTAAAACGGAGATGTAGAAACTGACCTTTCACTGCTTTTAAGTCACTGTCTGCTAGATTTTGAAAATGAGAATTAAGAAACGGAGAATATGAGTCATGTTTCCAGAAGTTTTTCAGTGTTAAATCTGTATCAAAAGTCACCTCAAAAAGCCTTTGAATTTTATCTTGCTTGATCGTATGTTCATTACTTGACACACCATTTATCACCCGAGACATTTTCGTTCCGGAAGTTGTTTCGTGAAGTGGTTTGTTCGTGATGGAATGCGTTTGTATTTTTTTCATACTCAAACCCAATGCTGTTCACGTAAACTGTATCAAATGATACAAATCCTAGCATAGTCTTTCATAATATTATAAGCCTTCTTTTGTCAAACGGCAAATATTAAAAGGGTAATGAAAGCAGTATTTAAATTGTGTCGTTTTCTTTTCATTTTAGTGTCATAGTTATGGATAATGGCACAGGGTTTTGTAAAGCTGGTTTTGCTGGAGATTCATCTCCACAAGTTGAGTTCCCATCGGTCGTAGGCAGACCAAGATATATAGTAAGTAAATAAAATAACAATAAAAAAAAAGAATGCCATGAAATTCATTCTGATTCTTAAATGCCTGATCATAACATAATGCTAGAACGTTAAAATGAAGAAAGTTATCTTACTTTCATGTGCAATGTGTGAACTAGGAAGAGTTTCAAATGTAAATAAATAACCAACACTTTTTAGACCTAGTTTATTATCGATAATTCTACAGCTACTGCATGCAGATTAATTAAAGGCATAGAAACCTTGACCGGAACAAAAGAACAAAGTAATTCAGTCACTTTTAAAGCAAAAAATGCAAAAAATTATCAACATATAAGAATAAAAAACAGAGCTCACCGAGTGGGGTAAAAGGGTTAGTATATATATATGATAAAAAAGAGAAAAAGAAATAGAAATATTGTTACGCGCAGAACGTAGATCCATATTGAAGAGGAAGAATGCTGATTGCGTAGAATACTGAAATGCCGATCTGCAATGAATAAGAAATTTGCCAGTTGAGGCAGTTTTTAATTCCAGTTTTATTTAAATTCATATTTATAGCCACAGTTCACTTAGCACGCTAAACGTGCCTATTTACAGAACATTTATATTTTTGAATACTATTGCGATAGGAAAACAGCGGAACGAAATTGCTCCCAAGCAGCAACAGAAATACTAGCGAAGTAAGCATTTATCCAATATGGCAGCTCACCAAAGAGGAAGGTTTTGGTTTATAAAGTTTTCAGTTTTCAAAAGTTTAGGTTCCGAAATGACTACATCATCAGCGTTAAGCAATTTGTGACATAGATTAATCTAGAGATGATGCAGTCCAGAAGTGTTATTATTATTATTATTAGAACAAAAAGGAAATAACCAAATTAAAAATGAGGAATTAAGAAGCTATTAATAAATTAAATTATAAAGCTGATTTAAATATTTGTTTTATCTTACATATGTTCCCTTCAAAGAGGAAAAGGCTTGGCGAGAAAAAATTCTTTTGAGAAGAAAGCATGAGCAAAGCAAGAGAACGTTTTTACAATATTTACAGTGTATAAGTTATTAATTACATTGTTTAATTACATTATTTACAGTGTGTAAGTCATCAAGGACATAGCCTGTAAGTTTCACTATGCCCCATCATTATTCATGAGTTCTCTTATATGTAAATTAGGAAATGCTTAAAAATCTAATTTAAAACTATTACATCAAAATATAATTTCTAAATAAAAGTAAATGGCAATAAATTGGCAAATACATAATTTTGAAAACTCTTAAGCTCTGTTTTCAAAACAGCCGAAAAATGTCTAGTGAAAGGTTTTTCAAAGTTTTTGACGAAATAGTTCTACAGAGTTCTTGACTGTTGCGAAAATTTGATATTATAACACACACAGTTTGTGCGTAATTGAATAAATTCTTCTGATTGCAAATGGAATGCAATAACATAATAATATAATAGAATAACTTTGAGGATTAATTAACTTGACCTCTCCAAACAAAATCAGTGTACCAACTTGCTGATGGTGGGGGATGCTTAAGTACAAAAAATAAAAAAAAACCTCCATTCCTTGAAAAAGGTAACTAGTTTTTAGCATTGTAAAATTATCAAAGTTTGCTCAAATCTTTCATATTAATTAATTCATTAATTAAAATATAAAAATTATACAAAGTTAAGATTGAAGTTTAAGACAAATAACAAGACAAGTTTAAGACAAATAAAAGTCTTTTAAACTGTCAGACTGGAAAAAGTCAAAAATCAGGATGTAAGGATCTTAAGTTTTACTAACGTTTATTTTATTTTAAATCTTTACTATCACTTCTTATTTTCTACTTCCGGCCAGAATTATAAGCGTGAAGGAGTTTATGCAAAGTTGTCTGGCGAACGCCAAGTATTTAAGTGTGGCCTTTTTGCCAAGCAGAAGAGAGGAAGCCGTGAGTTCGAAGCAGGCCGCTTACCTTAGAAGTTACGCAGTTGCTACTTTGCCTTCCAGGCCAGAGGTTTTAATCCTCTTGATAAATTAAACGTATTGTAGTGTTCACAGTCTCTGTGCTACATACGCTTCCTGTTATTATAAGGCCAATCTTATTCTAAAGTTAAATTAGAGTTTAGTTTTATTTTGATATCTTTTAAGTTAGACCCCGAGTGGAGGGTCATTGTATTCCGAAGTACGGAAGTCATTGTATATAAAGAAAAAATAAAGGGTTTTGTATACCCTTCGTCTGTATCCTGTCTACTTACTACAATTAGTGAACATAGCTTTAGTAAGCTCTCTGTTCTAGTCAGGTCATTGTATGTTTCCGAAGAAGGTAAGAAGAAACATTGAACCTGATAAGGAAAATAAATTGTCATAATTAGGTTTTAAAATCTTCATCAGTTTACAAGTCATAATAGGGTAAGAAATTTTGATGCATAACTTGGAAAACTAAAATTAATTAATTTTGTACTGAAAAGGGATTCTACTATTTCTAACAGTTAATTGAAATTCACTAGCTGGGTTGAAAGGCCTGAGTCTGGTTGAGTAGACAATAGATTTCTTTTTAGTAACTTCAGAATATTGTTTTAAAATTTTGGAAGGACCTGAAAAAGGAGGAGAATGTTTACGGGTATTAGAATATTGAAATTCTAATCACCTATTTTAAAATTGCTGGGTTTATAATGGGTGTCATATCTTTCTTTATTTATACATCAGGATAATCATCAGACGTTTTTTTAGCAATTTTTCTAGCTTCTTCCTTTGGTGGGTGCATTTTATGGTTTTCAATCAGAGAATCATAATTTACCATACATTAAATAAAAAGGTGGCAATTTTGTTACAGAATGTGGTGTATTATTATATTCTTCGGTGACTTGAGGTAATAATTTAGTTCATGCAATATTGACTTGACAAGAATTTAATTTACATTTTAATCTAGATATAATAGTTTTATTTACTCTTTCGACTTTTATCATTAGTTTAGGTCTATTAGCAATAGTTAATAATTATTTCACATTATTGTTTTTCAGAAAATTTTTGAATTTTGAAGAAGTAAAAGCGGCATTTCTCTCATTTAAAATTTTCTTTTTTACCTGAATTTGAAAAATTTGTTTTAAACAATTTATATAAGTATCAGTAGCTACACTTTAGAGGTAAATGTCCATATATAACGAGTTGCATGATCATTAATTATGGGAATATAATCTTTAGTAGAATTATAATAGTTTAACCACCAGCAGTATCAATAGATAATAGTTCAAAAGATTCACTAACAGATGGAAATGCTTGCATGAAATCAAATCGCTTTTGTTTCTTTTTCTTATTAAATTGACAGACTTCACAATGTTCACAATAGTTGATATCTTGAATAATTCCTGCCCAATAATATTGAGCAGAAAGTAAATTTTGCATCGGGGACACACCAATATGACCAAATTCAGTATGAGCTATTTGAAGTATATTAGTACGAAGAGATATTCGTATTATAATTTCATATAATCCTTGTTTCTTAATAGCTAACACGTCATTAATTTTCTTATACTTAGGATTACATACATTATCTAAATTTTGATGCTCTTTAATTTCTTCTAATGATAATAAATGGACTTGCAAACTCACATGTTGACAAATAGGATTTCTAGTTAACATATCAGCTTCAATACAGGTATAACCTTCCTTATACTGTATATCAAAATCATATATAGATGATTTTAATGACCATGTGAATAATTTGCCTGTAGGATATTTAATGTTCTTGAGCCGAACTAGAGCAGCATGATTAGTATGTACAGTAAAATAATTACCATGTAATAAGGTATCTCTCTCGCTTTCCTAGCGTGCCTTCGTGGTGTAGTGGTTCTGCACGCTGGGCCGGTATCCAGAGATCCGTGGTTCGATTCCTGGCGAAGGCGTTGCTAATTTTTCATCTTGCCTGCCTCCAAAAAAATACATAATGTCTCTACAATGTAAATAATAATAGAATCTATCTATGGCATCAGCAATGGATAAATACTCTAGTTCAGTAATTGTATAATTTTGCTCGTAAGACCTTAATTTTCTTGAATGGAAAGCAATTGGATGTAAATTACTACCTGGGTGCTCTTGTTTCAAAATTGCAAGAGCACTTTTAGATGCATCTACAGTAAATGACAAGGATATTTCGGATTAAATAAAGCTAAAATGGATCTAGAAATTAACGCATCTTTTAAATTTTGAAAAGCTATTTGACATTCAGTTGTCCATTTATAGAAAGTATTTTTTAAGTAAATTTATTAAAGGGGCTCTAATTTTTGGATAATTTTGAATAAATTTATGGTTTACATTAATACTTCCTATAAATCTTTGTAATTCTTTAACATTTTTGGGAGGTTATAATTTTTAAATAACTTCAATATTTGCATCAATAGACTGATATTTTCATGCTTGAACTTCATATCCAAGAAAATTTATCTTTTCTTTAGCAAATTTACACTTGGATTGTTTTCATTTTATATTCTCTTTTTCACGTATGCCCAAATAATATCTTAAGATGTTTTAGATGTTCATCAAAATTTGAGGAAAATACCATAATATCATCAAAATAATTTAAGGCAAATTGAAATCTGATATTTGTTTAAAATTTGTTTAGGGCTCTGGTAAATTCATATTAAAATTTAAGGGTTATTTTATGTTAAGTATAGAGTATGTTGAGGCAGTACTGGTTCTGAAGCAGAGGCCTGTCATTACCTCTGTACAGTTGCTCCTTTAACCCTCTCCATATATGACAATGTTGAAGGTTCTCATTTTATGACTGAATGTAATTGGAATTTGCGTTGATTCACTATTAACGACGAATCACTTTTTAAATTTCTGCCACCAAATTACTGTAATTCCATCTTTAAAGAAATTAAATAATGAAGAATCTGCATAAATGTATGTATGTTTCTCTCATAGTGATAAAACAACGGTACCTCATCATCTTTTGAATAACTTACGTCTCCACCCGAATATGGGCATCTGGAAGCAAAAATTTGGAATTTGTTTTATTATCTATTTTATATTTTGTAAATTTTTTATGAGTTTTTTTTATTAAGAAACTGAATTTCAAAGCGAGCAATGGCAACATTGTACGGAAAACAAATTTGTCTCCAGCGCGCGAGATTGTGTATTGGAAAATCTAAAGATGTACTGTTTTAAATATTTTATGATATTGCTGTTGAACTGAACTTCATTGTTTAAGTGAGAAGAACCTGATATTTAATAAATACAGGTAATACACAAAACGTTAAAAAACACTCCTTTGAATGTAATATAAAATGTGCAAACATTCAGATTTTTTTATACTTTTTTTTATTATGGAATGTATCAGTGCAGTTCCCAAAGGCCAGTTACCTTATGCAAGGAATGGAGGCTTTTTAAGTAACTGCCTTAGAACCCTGAGCCACCGGTGCAGAACAGACACACTGGCTACCTCAAGTGGATAGCCCTACTGATGGAAGTGTTTGCTTAGAAGTACTGTGGGAGGCCTTCCAGTTCGGTAAAATAAGGAGTTGCAAATGAAAAGATAACAAAAGTGAAACCATAATTTCTGCAGTATTGCGCCTCCGAATGATAATTGATCAATATGAAAATCGGTGTCCTATATTGTTATATATTTCAGTTATTATAAGTAATGTTTATATATAAGTTTTAGTGACACTCTGTGGTGACAAAACTTTTCCATGAAGAATTGTGATTATGTGAACTAACTCTAAAAGAAAAAGACTTTTGGACTGACATGCTAAAAAATTTAATAGGACTCTAAAAAATAAATTAATTTTTTTAATTGATATTTAAAAATTATACTTTACAATTATTTAATTAATTATATTGGTATACAAATATACAAAATTTTATAATTTGCATTTTTCTTCATTTACTACTGCTTTAAAGCTTTTTCTTTTATCGTTACGTCTTTTTCTCTTTGAAGGGGGTATGTAAGAAAAATATAAAAATATGTAAAAGATAATCTGTAATTTAAATTAGCAATGTAAATATTTCCCTGTATCCTGAAAATAGTAATCTCTCTTTGCCCTGCGTCCTTCCGAGATTAATCCATGCCGTATGATTGTTACGTAATTCTGATGATGTAAACGGAACGAAAACTCAAATAGCCAATAATAATTTTGCATCAGTATTAATTATCCAATCAAATTGCACTGAGAACAAAAACTAACTGAGTCAGAATTAAGATTTCACCCTGAACATAAAGCATTCGCTTGCTACGCTTAGGCCTAGCTGGACTACTGTCTGCTGTTTCCTTCTTACTGCAATGTTATCAAAAATGTAAATCTTTTGAAATAGGCGCAAATAATGTGCGAAGTTTTTTGTGGGCACCACAGGTTTGCTGAAATGAAATAAAAGATTTAATCTGCTCGGCTGCCAGTTTCTTATTCATTATCGATCAACATTTCTACGCCATCAAAATTCCTTCTCTTCATTACTTATAAATTTTTTCCTATTAAATATATATATATATATATATTGAAAAAGAAAATGTAAAGCTAACTGGTAATTAGACGTAAGACCTATATATATATATATACGTTTGCCGCGGCTGATTGTAGAAAAGAGGGGCGATGAACAACTAGATGTTATAGCTGTCCCATATACAAAACTTTAACGTTCTACGGCTAATCCTTTTTTAATTATGTGAGATATATACATACGTATGTGCAGACATCATGAGAAAATCTCTTTTTAATCCATTTTAAATCAGTTTTGTAATCCATTTTAGAAAAGAGAATCCTTTATTTTATCCGTGCGTACGTATGTAATACAAAAAAATCGTTCAAATGGATTCGGATTCCAAAGCGCTCAAAATGGATATTTTCTTTAAAATATGATATCCGAAATTTTTCGCGATTACATTACTTCCTTTACTAATATTAAAAAATAAATAAAATTAAATTAATTCATTTTTTGCCTCTTAAGAATTGTTGCCAAAAATTATCAATCTGTAGATAATAGTTATAAGCTGTGTATACCACTTTACAGCCTGTTGTTGCCGGTTTAGATTACCGCAGTTTCTACGTGGGAGGAGAAGCCCAAGCTAAAAGAGGCATTCTTGCACTCTCTTATCCCCTCCAACAAGGCATTATTCGAAACTGGGATGACCTAGAGGTCATCTGGGATCACACCTTTAGTCATCTTCTGGAAGTAGATCCTTCCGAGTATCCTGTCATAGTTTCAGAAGCTCCCAAGAACCCACTACGGAACAGAGAAAAAATGTTGGAAGTAAGGAAAATCTAAGCATGTATGTGATTATTCTATGATTTTTTATCATTATTCATCATTTTTTCCAAATTATTTGATTGATTTCCCTGCATTAAATAATACTCTGAGTCAAAGAATTAATGTTTCACTGTAATTTTCAAGACTTTATGTTATTTAATAACAAAAGGCTTTTAAGCAAACATACTGTTACTTGCGTACAGATTCGTAATGGATTACTGAATGTACACAGATAAGATGATAGCTCGACGAACTTTATTTTCCCAATAGAAACACTTCACACCTCTAGAACCTTTCACAAAAGCACTCGTATAGGTCTTCTCTGTATGACAGAGCACAATCAGTACTTTCCATTTGAAACTTCTGAGAACGTTAAACACAACTCAATGCAATGCGTATCCAACGAGCGTGGTTTTCAATATACCGAACTCAAATCTGTTCTAAAAACAACTGAGAACTGATGCTTTCTCCCGTCTTCCCCCAGCCGCCGAGGAATTTCCGTACTTTCGATTTCTCGAAATTGCTGGAATGCATATTCAGTTACAAATGCATATAGAGCCGGATACAGTTACAGTTACATTTAGGAATCAGATCAGTTACAGTTAAACAGGAATTGGGCCGAAGTGCGACCCAGTGTGGCAACTTTTGGCAATTTTTCGCCAAATTTGGCAGTAAAATTTAGTCGCAAAAACCAGCGCCAACTTGGCGCTATCTCTCTTGGCGAAATAGCCATTTACTTCAATGTTAAATGAAGTTGCCGCTGTAACCTTATTTTTCCGGCGAAGCCTCACTCTCTTGAGGTCTTCATGTTAAATTATACAAGAGATCCTATAATTTACATATAATTTTCCTAAATATGTTTACCATATATACAAAATTCGTAACTGTATTATATTTTTGAAAACAGAAATACCTTTGGCCTGACGATGAATAATTGGAAACTTATTCTCAATAACAATTATTTCGATTACTATAGATATTGTTCGAAACTTTCAACTGTCCAGGAGCTTTTATTGCGATTCAAGCTGTCTTGTCTTTGTACACTGGCGGCAGAACTACGGGCATAGTACTCGACTCTGGAGACGGTATCAGTCAAGCAGTCCCTGTCTACGAAGGTTACGCGATTCACCATGCCATCTGGAGAATTGAATACGCAGGCCGAACTCTCACGGACTACCTACGACAGCTACTGACGGAAAGGGGCTATTATTTTACGACATCAGGTAAAAAAGAACTTTTACAAGATGGATTGAGTTAGCTATTAAAATGAAATTAATAATGTCAAAATAATATTATTGCGTAGATTTAGATTGATTGATGACGAAGCCGATTTATTAGTCAGTATTGCATAAAAGACAGTTCCAAAGACACGTTTACAGCGGTCGAAAAACTACGATAAACACGTTAAAACAATCAACTACACAGCTTTCAGGCTATAACTGCGAAGACAGCTTCAGGACAAAGTACTGAAGTACAGCTTCCGACTCGGTTGATCGCTCTCGAGCTAATCTTCGAACTCAAAGCACTACTTCTGGATTCTACATACTCAAGATACTTTTCACGATAAACTGCTACTTCGCGTAGAGGCAGGGTATTTATAGCTTTTAACCTGCGTTAGAGAACATTCTCGGGAAAGCCTGTAAGAATTCGTTCTAGAATGTTCTTGCTCTGGCTATAGCATATCACCGATTTCGTCGCCAAATGGGCGATTTCGCACCAAATCTGGCAACCTTGCCTTTCCCTGACATTTTATGGCGACCTTAAATCCGCTTTGCGGTGAAGCTATCTTACCGAAGTTGGGCATTTCGCAACAATATTAATGTCTAAATACTGTAAAAACACATTTAATTCATAGATTGATTGATTCTTAAGTTTCGAGCATGTGAATGACGTATCCGCTGAGATGTGAAGACAAAGGAAAGACGTTAATTTCACTGCGTTTTGGTCCTCGTTTCTTGCGAAGAAAGAATGATTTTCGTCTTTGAAAAACTACCAAGACGTTGGCAGAAAATCATAGATTTGAGTGATGATTACTACCCGCACTACAGGTACTATTTTCATGTTGTTGGTTTTTTTTTTTTTTTTTTTTTTTTTTTTTTGTCCTAACAGCTTTATTTATAATGTTTTTGTTGGAAAACTTTCGTTACAACCAGATACGTACTATACGAATAAAATTATTAAGAAAATGATAGTTATTGAAATTTAGACAAAACTTTTGTGTCAAAATTAAGTCGAAACCAAAGTTTTAATACTATATATTAATATATTCTTTAAAGTTTGATACTTTTGATGTAGATAAGCAAAATACAGACGTGAACATGACAATTTTAAACGCAAATCCCAGTTAAATTTTTGGTGTCCGCTGAAAGCGGAGAAGATGACGGAAAAGTAGTAATAGAAAAGAAAACAAAAGAAACATCACAGACGTAAATAGTCACAATAATAAATACCTTAGTAAAAAATAAAGTAGCAGCAAAACTTTTAAAATTTTAATGCATCATTGTATACACTAAGTAAACATATCATTTAATTTTTTGAATAAGTGATGTTCCATTTCAGTAATTATTGCAAAGTAGTTTCAGTAACTATTTCTGTAAACAGAAATTTAAAAATAAATCTTTTTATTGTGAGGAAAGAATTACTTTTAAAAACAAAGCAATAGTTAAATTTTTAAAAATATCATGAGCAGTTTAAAAAAACTTTGGTTTCCCTTGATAAGTTTAACATCTTTTTCAACATGTTATAAACTGAAAAAAACCCAGACCGAAAATCACTGCTTTGAACAACAACTGCTCAATTTCTTTAATTTTATTTTATAATTCAAATAAGAATTTGAATCTTTTGTTTATTTACTTGCGATGTTCCACAAGAATTGTGCAACATTTCTATCTTTCCTTATTTGTTTGTGTAACATTTCTAACCGCTTTCAGCTGAACATGAGATCGTTCGAGATATAAAAGAATCTCTTTGCTTCGTAAGCCAGGACTTCGTAAACGACATGAGAGTTTGCTCCAGAAATCTTTCAGCCTTTAATCATGAGTACGTTCTACCAGATGGACAAGTTTTAACTGTGGGATCGGAAAGATTTCGCTGTCCAGAGTTACTTTTCCGTCCTTCTTATGTGAACTTAGAAGAACCTGGATTTCAGGTAAAAGTCACGATTTCGTGATATACCCCTTTGTCTTTTTTTTAATCTTAAAATCAAATACTATCATTGTTTTTACTTCTTATAAAATAGGAACATCACTGTTTATTTTACCAAGTATATAGCAAGTTTTTCTACTTATTTGGGTTAAATAGTTCTGGATTAAAGGGTGTTGGAAGCCAAAAATCTTCAAAAAATGGAGATTTGGGATTTTTTGCAATTTCAAATTCTCTAATTTTAGCTTTCTAAAAATACCATGTTTTAATCTCTATGAAAATTAGAACGGTCAAAAAAACTATTTCATTTATCATCGAATGCTTTGATAAATGAGGATTTTTACATAAAAATGCATTTTTCTCCAAATGTGATTTTTTATACTCGATGTACCTATTCTCAAGAACTATTGCTCACATTTATGTAAGTTTTTATAGATTATTTGTTGTATTTCCACATATTTACTCAAATGAGCTTTTTGTGGTAAGTTTTAAAAAAAATTAAAATTTTTTTTCTGAGAAAAGCGCTAAATTTTACTATGCCTAATACAATATTATATAAATTACTCTAAAATTTAAAATGCTTCAAAAGCTCATTTCAGCGTAATCAGACAAGTGTACTTTAATTACACCAAAAATTTCAAACGTGTATCTACAGCAGATGTTGAGAAAAGGTGTATCGAAAATGGACAATTTAACATTGTCGGTATAGGGAGTTCCGATTCCCCTTAAATAAGAGAATAAACAAGCGTAAGGAGAGCAGATTTGACAGGACAAACTTTTAGTGTACATTTTTGCTATGATAAAAAAATACAGTTAAAGCTTTGGTTTCAGTACAAACCTATAATATATATACTATGAATATTTTATTACGTGTATATATATATATATATATATATATAATTACAAAACAATTCTTTTGAAAACAAAATTTAAACATGCCTAGTAGTTTCGCGCATTATCATTAAAGACACAAAGTAAGAACTTTAGAACCAATTTTTCGCAAAGATCAAAATTTCAAATTCGTAATTAATAAATTTCATATAATCTTATAAATGCAGCAGTTTTAAACAGTTAAAACCAAAACTTTTCAAGCAAGCAAAATCCCATTTAAAAAAATCGATAAAATTTAAAGAAAAATGAACGAAAACAGAAGAGGAATTCAATCAACTTCAGTGCTACTTCTTCAGGGAGGAGAAACAGTGAAATCAACTGAAATTTCTTTTCTACAAAAATCTTTGCTTTTCTGTATCCAGAATTATCCGATGAAATATTTCAATGTATTTTACTTATAATAATTCATCCGAAAATTCTGGTCCTTCCCCAAAGCAAGTAAAAATATATATTCTAATTAGAATAATTAGAATAACTTGAAATAAAAATAATTCTATTTTATTAAAAGAATTGAAAACGAAAGTGAAAAAACAAAATACTTCAGTGAAAAATTAAATCCAAATATTTACCTTTCAACAGATAATCCAAAGACTAAACTGTGATATATACAATTCATAAAATATTAATCAAACGAATATATATACATGCGTTTGGATAACTTGTTGGATTTGGTTAATTTGATGACGACAAAGGATTCGAGGGCTAACTTCCGAAGGGAAGGGATGCCTTCTTGGAGGACGTTTTAAAGGAAACTGGCTCGTATACATGTTACACATGGGATAAATCGCAAAACCGCTCTTGTAGACAACCCGTTTACCGGGAATCAAACCACGGACCAATTACTATTGCTCAGCGACTTTGTCGCTCTACCACTGGTGGAATGCTTTCTGTTAAAGCCATGTTTGCAGTGCTAATAAGTGACATATAAAAAGCACCTAATAAATAAAGATTAACTCTAAGACAATAGGACAGGACTTTGATTTTAAGGTATACATGCTAACAATTATACATTAAATTAGAATTCCAGTCATAGGATCTAACCTACTTTACTATCATACAAAGTGTCGAGATCTCAAAGTCTGGCTAGACAACTCACAACAGATAAAGAGTGTAAAAAGCCCTTTGTTAATTTACCACAATCCTTTAACAGAAAGGGACGGACTTCGTGTCACAAAAACACCGACTCCTTGCGGTGAGAATTCAAGATAAATTTAACAATAAATTCGAAAGATAAAGAAGTAGTGCTAGACTTCACAATTAAATTTAACGTACTACGAAGTGAAAAGATATATTGCTGTTTTTATGTAGAAGCTAACTTTTTGCTTAGGTTTCCTTGTTTTCAGCCAGTGTGAATCTGACTTTTAAAATTTTAGGAAGTCATTTATGACTCAATCATGAGGTGTGACGTCGATATCAGAAGATATATAATGCAAAATGTACTCCTTTCCGGTGGCAGCACAATGTTCCCTGGTATGGAGCAACGTTTGCACCACGAACTGAAACATATGTGTCCTTTTGACGTACACGTCTGTGCTCCAAAGGAAAGAAGGTATGCTGCTTGGGTCGGAGGCTCCATTCTAGGATCTTTGTCAACTTTCCGGGACATCTGCGTCACACGTTCTGAGTACAACGATTATGGACCTCGAATTGTGCACAGAAAATGCTTCTGATACATTGCAACAATCTTAGATCAATTTTAACAAATATTATATATTTCGAGGCAAAATAATTAAAATCAATTTTATGCTCCAGACTGTTGTTGATTAATTTTTTTCTCTAAAGCAAACCCATTATTAAAATCAGTTTTATTTCCACCTTTCTATATCATTCCAGTTTCTTCGATAAGAATACTCTTGTGATCAAACAGTTTTATATAGAAGCATTTGAGGAAATTAATAATATAACTCATTTAAAAATATTTTCTTTTAAATCTTCTTCTATTTTTCAACTCTTAAATAATTTTAATGTTCTTCTTGAATCGAAATAAATTAATCAAGACCAAAAGACATTCTGCATGTAAAGATATTAATTAAATAAATGCATTTAAAACTACAGTAGTGGCCAAAATTGTGGACACTTTTGGAAATTTTTATGTTTTTGAACTTTGTATGCTTATAGAAAACGTTACGTTTCACAAAATGCAAACTTGTATGTATCATTTTAAAGAGAATTTATTACTAAATCCAATACAAAACACAAAATTCAATTATTTGCAATACAAAAAAAAGTTAAACGATAATAGTTATCGATATACATTTGATAGTGATAATTGCAGTGAGTTATCAGTACTTAGTAGGGTACCCTTTATTTTTGATTACAGCTTCACATCGATGTTTCATTGAGCTGACAAGAGTTTTAAGCTCTTCTTTCGTTATTACATGATGCCAGGAAACAATTATAGCCTCAATTAGTTCCCTTTTATTTGAGGGGCGCCTCATTCGGACAAGAGTTTTCAAACAGTGCTACAAATTTTCGATAGGATTGAGGTCAGGACTACTTCCTGGCCATTTCTATAGGATTGAGGTCAGGACTGTTTCCTGGCCATGACAACAATTTAATGCTCTTTGTACGAAACCACTCTTTCGATATTTTGGCCGTGTGGCAAGGAGCAGAATCCTGCTGAAAAATAAACGAAGCATTGTCGGGAAAGAGATCTCTGATGGAAGGTAGAAGTTTTGGTTCTAGAATAGTGTCAATGTATTTTCTGGCATTCAGTGTCCCATCGATGACGTGAAGGCGACCAATACCATCTGCTGACATGCATGACCAAATCATAACAGTAACTGGGTTCTTGAATGCAGTCAGGATGTAGCTCTTCTCCTATTCTACGTCTTACATATTTTCGCCCATCACTACCGAATAACGACATCTTAGTTTCATCACTCCATATAACTTGTGACCACTGATCATCTGTCCAATTAATGAGTTCCTTTGCCCACTGTAGTCATTTTTTTTTTTTTTTTTTTTTTTTTTTTTTTTTTTCGTTGCTGAAACTTAAGATAAAGCTTTTTTCGTGGAATTCTACCTCTCAGTCCAACATCTGTTAATCTTCTCCTAGTTGTTCTTGAACTAACAGAAACACCAGTATCATTCAGATCACTTCTAATGGCCGCTGATGACATTTTTCTATCTTGGAGACATAGTCTTTTTATTCTTCTGTCATAAATAGATGTGGTGCACCTTTTTTGGCCTTTTCCTTCTTTGTTTTTTATTGAATTTGTCTCCTGATATCGTTATCAAAACTTTCGGACTCCAGATGTAGTCATTAAACCACCCACCTGTCTTGCAATTTCAGCATAGGAAAGACCACTTTCTCGTAACACAATAATATTACATCTCTTTCTAGGTGTCCAATCTACTCTTTTATTTGATGTCATTGCTTCTTGACTAAATATTAAAAATTCTTACAAAAATTCCTACTTGTAATTGCAGTGTATAAGAAACACGTCCTCCTTCTACAGAACAAAGCAAAATAATGAATTGTTTCAAGTGTAAACATGATGTCAGCTTCTACTGGCAGTTACTAACATTTGATTGGTTCTCAGAACAAGAACAGTGATTGGCCAGGAAAGCTAAACATTACAAACCATTTCATAACTGTGTTTTTTTATTTATATTAAAGTACATATAACTTTTTTGTATTGCAAATAATTAAATTTTGTGTCTTGTATTGAATTCAGTAATAAATTCTCTTTAAAATGATATATACAAGTTTGCATTTTGCGAAACGTAACATTTTCTATAAGCATACAAAGTTCAAAAACATAAAAATTTCCAAAAGTGTCCACAATTTTGGCCACCACTGTAATAACTTGCAAATAATGCTAAAAATACATGTCTCATAAAATATCTAATTATAAAATTAAATAATATTAAATTACTATAATTTATATTTTTGTTCACAAAAAGATAGATTAATTGTTAAATACATTTCATGTTAAATTTAAAACTAAGTTTAAACACTTCACGATACGTACAGATTTTTGCGGAAGGAATTTTAACTCAAATTTATTAATTTACACTGGTACAATGAATACATTATGTCTCAGAAGAATCACACGGCAACTTCATAACAAAAGAAAAGTGTCAATAGTCATTTGCTTAAATTAAACTTATTCGAAAAGTTTTAGATTAGATTTTGTTTCAGTAAGTCTCAATAGATGACAGCACGAGCAGATATAAAACTCAAAATTTCTGTATTTTTTATTTTCGTATGAAACATTCTGTTATTAAAATTAATGAACAAAAATTTCGCAGAAAGAACTAAAATAACAGCTTTATCTTCTTTCGAATAACCTTTTGTACAAATTAATATTCCTCTTTTCTTTTTCTAAATTATTATTTTCTTTATTAATTATAATATTTCTAAATTCTATTTTTAAATTAATATTTTATATTAATATATATATATATATATTATATTATTACTTTTCCTAAATAATTAAATTTATGAATTTTTAATGGTACAATGAATAAATTATGTCTTTGAAGAATCCCGCGGCAACTTCATAACAAAAGAAAAGTGTCAGTATTCATTTATTTAAATTAAACTTATTTGAAGGAATTAGATTAGAAGGTATTTCAATAAGTCTCAATAGATGGTAGCACGAGCAGATATAAAGCTTGAAATTTCTACACAATTTTATTTTAGTATAAAACATTGTTATTAATATTAATGAACAAAAAATTCGCGAAAATAACTAAAATAAAAGCTTTGTCGTCTTTTGAATAACCTTTTGTACAAATTAATACTCCTATTTCTTTTTAATTCTTACTTTCTTTATTAATTATAATTTTTATTTTTAAACGAATTTTTGATCAGAAGTTGTTTCTATATGTACCACTGGATGGCAGCACAAGCAGATATAAATTCACAAAAAAACTCGAAATTTATTTTTTAATCTGGTATGAAATTTGGTGTCTGTTATTAAAATTAATGAATAAAAATTATAACAAAAGAGTAAAATAAAAGCTTAGTCTTCTTTAGAATAATCTTTTGTATAAATTAATATTTCTCTTTTAGCTTTCTAAATTATCAGTTACTTTATTAATTATATTTTTTCCAAATTAATCTTCTTCTTTTGAACGAATTTTAGATCAGAATTTGTTTCAATGTGTACCACTAGATGGCAGCACCAGCAGATATAAATTCATGGAAAAACTCTAAATTAATTTTTTATTTTGGTATGAAATACAGTGTTATTAAAATTAATGAACAAAAACTTTTTGAAAAGAACTAAAGTAAAAGCACGTTTACGTAAAGCTATAAAATAACTTGTACCGGTGGATTAATATTTATAATTCCTTTATTGAACTGTTGCAAATTCCTTAATAGTTGAAAATTTTAAACAATATAAATATTACTCTATCAAGAATTTTTTACTTTACAGGCATGACACTATTACGAATTTTGTATTTAGTTATCTATTTTAAGTAGAAATATAATTAAAACTATTGTATTTCCCCGTGCAATGCAGCACGAGACAAATATTAAGAGAAAGCTATGCTGGAAAAGTAAAAATGCAGGAGCATATACATTGAACATTTAATAAATGAATATCGGTTTTATTTGTATTAAAATTGAATAAGTGATTGATTTGTTAGCTATAACCGTAATTCCATCCTCTTGTTGGTTTCCAGAAATGTCGAGAAGCAAAGAAATTACTAGAACTCTCTCGCGACCGATTAAAAGCTTTAAAAAGCCGGAGAGAGACATCTCAACTCAATTGTTTAGTTAGCTGCTGTTGTTATTGTTGATCCGATTAGCTTTCTCTGTGCTGTGTGTTTTATTGATTGTTTTTAGTAGTTTAAAAGTATAACTACTAATTATTACTACGTGATATTGTGAACACTTGTACAAATATATCTGAGAAAAAGTCCAGCGTTCTGTTATATTTTTTTAATAAGAATAAATTTTATTAAACTTTTATCGGACTGGTGCATTCAATCTATTACCCATACGCACGCAACAATATCGAAAGCTAACTTTCCTTTTTATAAAAACCTTTCTATTTATGCATGCTTATATAAAATTTTGCATAATTTTTTTTTTCGAAACATCGTAAATGGAATTGCAAGAAGTTCCATAAATTTTAAAACTTTCCAATATATATAATTTGGCTATATTAACTCGAGATTTCTAAAAAATCAATTAACTTAACGGAAATGCTACATTCAAAATGAATTCTTTATAGTACTCTACTTAATTTGGTTTTCTAAAATTCCAATAACTGAACGGAACTACAATTTTGGCCTTAACTAAATTTGCCAGTTTGGCATCATCATTCTTACTTGAGTAAAAGAAGAAACAACTTCGCATTTATTATTAATTATTATTCACTGAACAGGGGTTGGTTTGTACAGCTTGAAAAGTCAACTAATTTCCGATCAATGACGATAATTACTTGGTTCATTAATTTTCTTTTTTTAACATTTGAATTTCTATTTTTCATGATTTAAATTCAAGTAGCTTTAAAATTTTTTTCGAAATTAAATTTCATATTTCTGGGTTACTTCATTTAGATACAGTCTACTAAATTTATATTAGGAGATAATATAATCAATATTTCTTTAGTAAATAAATTATTATTATCTTACTTTGCAGCTATTGCGCAAGTGTTAGAAATTGTTTTTCGATTACAATGAATTTCATTTCCTTCTATACATATATATTAGATATTATACTGGATATATATTACATATTATGCATGCATTTTCAAAACATGCGGTTTTAAAATTATATTTATCATACAGACAATATATTTTGAGGATTATACTAGATTTTAGTTGAAACTGTCACCGAAAAATGGATCTGCTAAAATCAAACTGTAAGAACAGAATGAGAAAAGATTATGTACTATTTATTCGTCTGCATTTACAAGCATATTAACAACGTAACAGCCAATATGAACTTTTGATTTCAGGAATGCTTAAAAAACTTGAGCGCTTTCCTAGCGGATTCAAATAGCAAAGGAAAGGTGAAATCAAACGTACACAAACTCATTCAACACCGTCTTTTTTAAGTTTGAGCTAGTTATTTATACTGGCTTTCAGCCTGAAAAGTAATTCTTGCCAATAATTTTAATAGTTCCATTTTGGGCATGAAGGTATGAAATATATACGTAAATTACCCTCTCGGAGAGTAATTGAAATTAAGGACTTTTTACTTGCGCCTTGTAGCGATAACAATACAGCGCCATCTATCCTCGACAACTGGTATTAAAAAAGGATAATGTGGCTAAAAATTTCTGCTCTATGAAAGCAGGGCCCGATTTGCAAAA
Organism: Stegodyphus dumicola; assembly: GCF_044657685.1. NCBI lineage: Eukaryota > Metazoa > Arthropoda > Arachnida > Araneae > Eresidae > Stegodyphus > Stegodyphus dumicola. Next base: position 219,011,116 of record NC_140773.1, on the reverse strand, counting down.
CAGAAACCACAGGGTAAAACATGTACAAAACTTCTTTTTAATTGTTTCTTGCTATAGGTGCCCTAGAATTAAAAATATGCATAATTTGTTTCACATTTTGAGTACTATAGTAAGATGTGGAGAGCCCTTTTGAAAGTGAAAGCGGAAAGCAAGTACATATTTTGCCCTTGCGAAGATCAAACCCGGTGACATTTCCTCCCTATTGGTTGATTTCCTATTAAAAAAATAAAAATTAAAAAAAAAAAAAAAAAACTTGCCATATTTTCTGGGACATTTTTTACGAACCAAAAAACAAGATTCAAGGATGTAAATTTTGTACATATCTTGCAATTTCATCTTCTTTAAATCTGGAAAATTTACTGTTGAATAACTTGATTTTCATTGCAGACAGAAAAAACAATTATTAAAATTGATTTTTATGTACAGTTTGTAAATGGTACATATCTACATAGCTTTCGACTATATTATATTCCTCCAAAGCAGTTAATACATTGGTCATCGAAATAAAATGATAATGGAAGAAATAAAACGTAACTGACAATTAATGAAAAAGTATTAATAGAAATTTTATCAAAAGCATTAGTTAACATAAATTACAATGTTTGGCGGTTGATTATTCTCAAAATATTCAAATTAAAACTAAATTTATGGAAACTGGAAAAAGGTGGAAAAATCATCTCTCGTTGAAAACATTTTTCTCTAATGTAGTTTATGGTCACCTCGGAGAGGTATTCGTATCTCACATCTTGATCTCATAGACTTTACCAAAGTGTTGATCACGTCTGTAGAGACATTAGGTTATTTCGAAGCAGAATTCATGAAAAATTACTAATGCCCTAGCCGGGACTCGAACCACAAAATACGTGCCGAGTGTGCTGACCATTACACCACGAAAGCATGCTAAGAAGGCGGGAGAAATGTCTTACATATTCCCATTTTAAACAGCGATTGAGGATTATGGAGCTCAGTTGACAAATCCTAATGGTAGAGAATCATCATCCACCACCGTTTTTAGTTCGGACGCGACTGTAGAGTCATTAGGTTATTTCGATGCTGGAGACATGAAAAATGAGCTATGCCCTCGCCGGAACTCGAATTTCGGACCTATCGAATACGCGCCGAGTATACGAAGGCATGCTGAGAAGGCGGAAGAAATACCTTATAAGTCTTGTAGAATTGCACGCCACTCTTCTAAAAGTGCATTTTTCAACTCCTGGAGAGTCCGGGGAGGAATTTGGAGAGCTGAAATTTGGGCCAACAGACTCCAAGACAGTCTAACTTGGGGGGGTCACTACTTCATACACATATCTTCGAACGGTTACAGAACCTCCTTGAAGCATATGCAGCTCGGTGCGGCCATTTGTCATGATTCTTCCCAAACAATTAAACAGCGGTCGCGGAATATTTCATGGACAAGGGAGGGAAAGTTGCGTATTCCTTCCTTTCTCCAGATCAAAACACGTCTAGCGTCACTGTTCAGACTATATCTGGACTCGTCAGTAAACAATGCTCCGGCCTAATCATCTGGCTCCGTTGAATAGGATAACGTCACTAGTTTGAGTGGGTCCTTCTGGAAACTGGAGTGGAGTTGGACACAAACCATTTGTTTCCCACATAAAGTCCAACCTCGTTAAGCCTTCGTGCAGCAATAGAATGGCTAATTCGAGTCCCTGTGGCAGCCTGAAGGCCTAAAACCAAATCTCTTGTAGGTCGTTTCGCGGTTTCTTCGAGCTGACAACGACAGAAAGCGGTCTTCTGATGTAGTTTTTGCTCTTGTTCGACCTTGACAAGACTATCTATTAACTAATCTAGGGCTTAAAAAGCGGTCCAAACTTTTGATATGACACATTAAGAGATATTCAAATCTTGGATGACCTCCATTTGTATTTGACCTTCCTAGATTCTACGAATTATTCGTCACATTTGATCTTCTCTTAAATGCCACCATTGAGCTATAACTACTCAATACTGATCACGCCCATAAACCACGTTCACTTTAAACAACACTACAGATAGGAATCCAAACTTGTGTCCATTTTCAGTCATTGAATTTGCATGTTTCTAACGTATACACTGAAGTGCAATTGTGTTCGACTGTATTTAATTAACATTTCGTATTCTGTTAATACCTTTGTATATGAATTCTGCTCTGCATATCCCAGTTTTAGTGTTGTATACTATTTCTAAGGTTGAATCATGTTCCAGGTATTTTAGCAATGCATTTGTCTCATTTATTGTACCAATATATTGCATGTATTTTGTTTTGTAATTTATCAAGTATCAGGCTTATTTTTAAGCTTTTGCTCACTGTCTGTACACTTTGTAGTAAGTATAGAGTATCTAGATTCCTCAGTATTCCCAATATACAACACTATTGCACATTTGCAATATGCTTATCGTTTATGTATCGAGTGAGGGGTATTGGTACGCAATTACGTCTTATGATTATGTGTTTAATGTGTTGTTTTTGTATTTTTTCCTTTCCCTTTTTTTAACCCTTTCTCTTTATGTCATACACTTATCTATTTATGACATGCTTATGTATCCTAAACAGCAATGTAACATAATGACTCATCAGCCCATGCTTGCAGTGTAAATACTTTTATTAGTTTGAATAAACTCCCGATGCCGCCCCATGGGGCTCCAGGGAGTTGCTGCTTCCTAGATAGGGAAGGCGTGGGAGATACGCCTGTTTATCACTGATAAACACCAGGCGTTCCTGTCTTTCTTCACCTGTCACCTGTATTTAATTGACATAAATACATAAAACATTGGGCATTGGTTGCAACATTAACTTAGTGAGCACATCTTTTCTCATTATCCTTTAATATTGATGACGAGTGCACATTGTTGTTTTTTACGAAATAACAGAAGTATATAAGAGATCTTTGATTTCACGTAATTGCAAAATAAACGCAGTCCAATAACTACAAAACAAACTTTCCATTTTCTGTGAACATTGCTTGTTCCAGAACATCAAATCCTTCTGAGTTAGAATAATTTTTTTAAAAAACAAAAATCGATTTCTTAACGCTCTTTTAAGTGGCATAGTATTGGTATCAGACACGATGGATTATAGATATAAGAGTAACTTAAAAAATCGATTTGAACATTCTCTCAGACTCAGCTGTAGGTAATCTCTTCACTCCGCAATTTCATCTTAATCGCTTTTCTGGTAACTGGGTCATCTTGATTTATATCCGAAAAAATGACTTGCGCAAGGAAGAAGAGATAAAAGCTAAGTACTTGGCCATTAATTGGATTTTTTTCTCTCATTGGTCTACTGCTGTCTCCTACTCTGATTTCTGGCGGTAGTATCAAAAAGATTCATTTCTCAGGGTTATGAAATTTAATTATCTGGAACTGAAGTTAAGTATTAATTTATTAGTTATAGAAGAAAGGGAATAATTAGTTTGATAATGTATTAATTAATAGTTTAAATTCTTTTTCAAGTATTCAGATTTTTAATTAGTTTTAAAAAAAATTGACTGTAGGCCTTTCTCTTTCAGTTTAAAGAGCCACTGATGTTGAATAAGCAGGATTACTAACGGAAATGAGAGGATATTATAGAACAAATAAAGCAAACAAAAGATTTTATGCACATAAATATTTTATTTTATTTTTTATTTATTACATTTATTCATTCAAAATGAGCATGTATAAAACTGGCCAATGATATGAGAAATAAGATACATAAATTAATATTTCTGTAGTTATATTCCTACCCAAGTAGCACGGCAACATCGTAACGACGTTGCAAACTGGTCGCGAGTCGTGTTGCAAAAACGCTACGCTGTGTCGTCTTTAAGACGCCCAGACGTCCGCAAAACTCCATTGTTTTGCAACCGTTGCAAAGACTTCTTTATTACGTCTTTGCAGATGAGGTTTTTGTCGCACAGACGTCGTTATTGCGTCTTTCGCAGATGATATTTTGGTTGTGAAAGCATGCCTAAATGTTCACAAAATTCCACCTTTTTGCAACAGTTGTAAAAATGTCGTTATTATGTCCTTGTGTTACACATTGATTTATGCAGAAAAAAAAGCTTAATTATTATAATTTTCTTCTTTTTTAAAATTTTGTATTCCTTATATTTTTCTAAAGTTTAAATATTTTATCATTTCCTGAAAACCAGAAGATAATACATTTTTTTCGCTTTAGACTAAATATGCATAATTAATAATAACCTTAATTATTTTCAGTACTTTAAACTATATTTTTTTATTTCTCTTTAGACTAAGTATGCATAATTAATAATAGTCTTAATTATTTTCAGTACTTCAAACTATATTTTTTAAATAACTTAAATTCTAATTTACGATTATTTAACATTTCATCTTTTTTTTCTTAAGTGAGAGTAATTATGGAAGTGGTTATTATAAATATATAACATTAATAGTAGATTTTAAGTAAATAAAACTCAATTAGACATAAATAAAAGTAAAAAATATATATACGTATAGAAAAAGAGCGTTTCTGATAAAAGCATTATCACATTTATTTCTGTTAAATCTCAGAGACATTGAAAATTGCCCCTGTCATGATAAATTAGGAAGCGATTCTTAAGTTAACATAATCAGTATTTTACCTGAACTCAAGTATAAATTTATTCGCGTTTCACAGTAAAAAATATAACCATTAACTTCTATATCTCCAACATATGCACATGTAAGACTATATAAAGTAGTTAATAAATGTGATCAAAAATATTTCATACAAAATTATACCTAAATCTAATAAGTTCCCATATTCATATCTAAAATGAAATAATAACCTAACAAACAACATACATGACAGCACTTTTTAAGAAAAAACATGAACTAGTAGTGTTTGAAAGTATAAATAGCAGAAAGAAGGTAACAGAACTAAAATTTCCAATTAATAAAAAAATATTTGTGTTTTTAAACAGTAAGCAATTAAAAGTGCATTAGTTATGGATTGCAGTATTTACTAGTAATGCTGATGTTTCTGAACACCATTTCTTTCGATCATATGTTAATGTATTTACTTATTTTTAGTTTCTACATTTTAGAATAGTGGTAGATTACAATGATTATTTCATGCACATTTTATAATCAATAACTTTCCTTTTGTTACTGTACAGAAATAATTTAAATAATATAGTATACGATAGTAATAGTAAATGCTAAATCCATAAATGAATTGCTAAGTGTACTTGGATAGTTACTTGACACCATGTTGAGATTAAAATGATGTTTCACAAAATAAAATGCCTTTTTATTTCGTATAAAATACATCAAACGTACTGTCTATGCTCGACTGTCTAACGGATGACCTTGCTATTTCGCGAAATAAAATAAAATATAATATACAACACCCGAACACATTGACTGTCTATCAGAGGACCTTGCCAATCACAGGCAGTCGCGTATGCGCACGGAGCTTTGACGTCACCAAAATTTCGCTATTTTTGACGCATTACTATGCGTATACCCTTTTGTAAATTTTTTTTAATAAAATGTGTGTGTGTGTGTTTGCTAATGTGCTCTTTCTTCTATCTAAGGATGTACTTAGATTGATTGTAATGTTTGTAATTTTGAAGATCCAAGCATTCACGCACACCACAGATAGCGTCTTAATTTTTGCTTTCCCTTCAGACCGTTATGGAGGAACATAATCCTCCATAATGGTTAATAGTCTGAGTTTTTTAAACACTCTGAAACATTTGCTGCTTAAAAATATAATTGCATCTTAAGAAAGTGAAGATTGTTCATGGCTATTAAAATAGATCATTTAAAGTATTTACACTTCCTTTGCAATAAATTAATTAAAGATAAGTGTATTGTATACAAGATCCTTATGATGTAATAAAAAACAAATAATACCATCCAATAAATCCTAGGCAAAAACATTTCAGAAGTCGCTGCAAGTTAATTTAAGGCCTTCAGTACACTTTCAGGACATATTAAGCCCAGGTTTTTCGCTATTATAAAAGAAAAAGCAGGAGGATGGGAATTAATTTATTAACTATTAACGTAATTTTGCTTCCTGAGCATAGGTAGGAGCTCAGGCTCTGCATATTACTTCTTTATATAATATGACGTCTATAATATGTCCTTTGAGAAGCATTTTCTTAAGATTTAGTGTTTCCCAATAAAAGAAAACACGCAGCAAGCTCTTTAATCAAGGATTTTTTGCTACCCAAGTTTCTGAGGGCTTAGGCAAATTTTCTACTAGTGCGTTTAGATTATCGTTTTGCCTTAAAATACCTACTTTTATCCCCATTTATGATTTGTTTTAAACATTCGGTATTACTGTTTGCTATTTCAGTCACAACTGCATTGGTTTTCTTTCAATTTACCCTACTAGCCATCCAAAAATGCAACACAAAGAAAGACAAGAAATATCAAATCCAAATTTATTTCATAGATAACACATACTATCAATGTTAATTCAGTTGAAATACAGCTATCGTTGAGGTAAAGAAGACGAGAAAATCAGTAACGAGTGTCACATGCACATTTTATCAATAACTCCTGCTATACACCCCGGCATTGGGTGAAAGAGGCTTTGGATGTGTTGCTAGGGGATTCCAGCCCTCCACCGCGCAGACAAAGTTCACTTATTGGCCGCGTTGGAGAAAGGTAGACCAGAGTAACGATACAATATGGCGGGCTAAGAAGAAAACTTGAACATTACCTGTAACTTGTGGTCGTGAAATGCCTTGTTGAAATGTCGCCGCAGGCAAGCCCTGAAGGTAAGGAAGGAAAACAGGCTGCATAATGTAAGGAAGGAAAACAGGCTGCATAAGCTCTCAGAGATTTAACGTTGAATGGTAAGTGTACCGATCACGCGTACTAGGGGGTTGCAGGAATGGAATATAATACCACCCCACACCATAACACCGAGTGCAGGACCAGTATGACGATGCATAACGCAACAGTGAGCAGTGACGGTGAGCAGTGACAATCACATTTCTCCCTGCATTATCTGATCATCATGATAATGCAAGCAGAAGTGTGATTCGTCAGTAAGTACAATGCCATGCCATTCAGATGTCCGTTTTCGCCATTCTGTGTACCTTTTGCAAAAGCAAACGCCCGTGGATATAAAACTAAGAATGGGAGCATAGTGGGTAGTAGATTATTTTGTAAACAACTTCGAACTGTTCTTGCAAACACCGCCTGCTGTGTTACAGACTCCATTCATTGTGATATAATTGCGAATGTGCAGTGCTCTCCATCAATGCCATGCACACTATATGCCTATCTTCCCGTGGACTGGTGCGCCGAGGCAGTTGCAATTACTGCTGTCTGTCAGTCGCACCTGCTTACATTCCCAGATGCCATATTCGAACGACTGTTGCTTGGCTGTGTCCGACACGATGACCGATTTCCTGAAAGGATAATCTGCAGTCTCGATATGCAAGGATCCTGCCAAGGTCAAACTCAGAAACGTGCTCGAATGATGCCCGTGTTTTTCTACGAGGCATACCGAAGCTGCACACACACACATATAAAAATCTCACGAGAGAACAATTCACGTTATTCAAAATGGAAGTCTTTTCTCCTTTTATTTGCGAACTGCAAGGAACCCTGCAGTCGCTCATGACACGTACCTGCGCTCAAATCGTAATCATTTGCGTATTTCATCGTGGCATACACATAATGTAAGTTCCGTGCTGTTAGAATGCTTTCTTCATGGTGTTGCCTTTTAAATGGCCAGCAGTTTACGTTAGCAGAAACTGGATGGATAAAATCAAAAATATTTTCCATTTAAACGTCACGTTGAACAACTGAAACGTCTGAAAACAGAGACCACGTAAAGTCATTTTGATTAAAAACAATAGCAGGATCAGACAGTGGCTATGGCATGGTAAGGAACTGTTTCTGACCAAGAAAAACCAAACTTCTTTGCGCAAAATGTGACGTCTCGACGAATGGTCCAAAGATGCATTAATTCTGTTTACACCACAATACGGAATGCCACTGTTCCTGATAATTTCAATCCATACATTTCTTCTGTAAAGAATATACTAATGATATTCAATTATTACAAGCTTTACGCTCTCGAATACGCGTCGAGTATGCTTCCAGTTATACCACGAAGGTATGCGAAAAAGAGATAGAGAAGCTACCTTATAATGGTTTTCAAATTAATAACTAGAATTGTATCATTTAATGAACAAAGTAGAATGAGAATCGTAAAACAGTTTCAAAATGTTCAGCATTATAAATAAGAAGCATAATTTGATAAATTTTAACATATTTCTTATACGAAATTCCATTTTTCCTAAATAAATTATCTTTTCCTTCTCAAATACCTCGCCTTAAAAGCAAAAGTAATTTAAATTTCATGACGCAAAAGTCGAATCATATTTTAGAATTGAATAAATAAGAGCTCTTTCTCGGAACATTGCATAAAAATTAGCTTTCTCATTCAAAGCCGGCTTAGAAAACTGCTGAATTCTAACATAAGAGTTAAAAAATAAGCTAAGGCTTTGAAAAATATATTAGTCTTCATTAAAGAGCCATTTTGTAAGCATTTCTATCTCCTTCCTACCATCCAAAAGTTCTTTATTTTCATTTTAATATTAGAAGTATGTTAAGATAAAAAATATAGGAAATCTGCATTTTTTTAATATTAAATTTTATACAGATACTTATTACTTCATTAGATGGCGCAGCAAAATACTCGTAAGAAAAACTTAATCAAGTCCGAATTTACATTACTTTTAAACGGAATGTAAATAACGAATCATAAAATTTTTAACTGAAGCAAATTCATTTACAGTGCTGTACAAAATATAAAAGTTGTAAAATGACAATAAAATTTAATCAAATCTGCATCATTCAGATCTTTTAATAAAGATTTGATGACACAAATTTGATTGACTTTTAATTGTACTGGGCAAAAGATTAATATGCACAGTTATGAAATTTTGTAGTAAGAAAAATCACTTTGTTTGGGAATACTTTTGTATGTAAAGAGCTTTCTTTTCACAGTTTAAAACAAATTTTAAAAAAATCTGATGTGTTCTCCACATAACTTCCTTGTACGGAATATTAATTTTTAGTTTTTGTTCCTGGAAAATATTCTTTTATAGTTTTCTTCAAATGAAAAAGGTGCTCCACCATACAATTTTTAACACTCGTCTAAATTCGTCGCTGATAAGTTGTTCCCTTCTTGAACGGGGTTTTTATCCAGTTATAATTAGGTTTTGCTCCTGGAAAATATTCTTTTATAGTTTTCTTGAATTGAAAAAGGTACCCAGTACTGTATAATTGTTAACACTGTCGTCTCAGTTCATCGCCGATAAGATGTTTCTTACTCGAACGAAGTTTTTATCCAGGTATATTTAGTTTTTTCTTCTGGAAAATTTCTTTTATAGTTTTCTTATTTGAAAAAAAAGGTGTTCCATTTTGCAATTTTTAACACTGAGATCTAAATTCGATTCATTTTCCAATAATAAACTGTTGAGATTTGCAATGCTTTGCCCGTCATTCTCTTTATACGATGACCACATGTTAAGTTTTTAAAGATTGCCTATAACTAAATGTATCTTTATATATATATATATATATATATTTGGTTAGTAAACACTAGTGAACTAGTTTGAGTGCTTTATTATTTTCTTTTCGAATTTTTATTTTGACTCGTGGAACTCTGAGAACTGACTCTCTGAACCCCAGGATTCCGCGGAACACATTTGGCAGACCAATGATCTAGAGTACCCATCGGTCATACGATTGGATGTCATCAAACATGTATGGAAATTGCTTGTAATACGTGTAATTCCTTTCAACGACTCTCTGCAGTCTTTACAGACTAAGAATATTCCTTTTTGATGAACTGGCATTGATACCCTTAAATGTACAATTTTTAACATTGAAAGATTAATAATCTTAATCTCGGCATGAATTGACGCTGTCGGACATGTATTTTCCGGAGAGGTCATCACAATTTGCAGTGACAGAATTCTACCGAGGAACCTTTTTTCGTTGCAAAAATATCCTGTTCGTTTTCTTTATTATTTAATTATTTTTTGAATTTTTTCTTCATTCTCCATGATCTGTGAAAGTTTGTCACATTCTGCATTGACAGACCTCCGCAGAGGAACTCATTTATTATCAAATATTCTATGTCTTTTTTTTTTACTTATTGTTTGAATATTTATTGATCTTTTTCTTCAGCCTCCCAAGCGGTATAGTGGTTGGTGACGCTGACTGCCGTACCGAAGAGCCCGGGTTCGAGTCCCGGAGAAGGCATGGATGTTTGTAAATGTATAGTATCCTTGCGGCATGGGGGCACTCTAAATATGCAGCTAGCCGAAAGCTCTTTAGAGGCTGTGGTAGGGTAAGAGGAGTAGGAGATCCTCGGACCCGTCGCCCCGGGGCGCTTTCCATTAAAATTTTAGGGGCGAAACTGAGCTAAATCGCACTGTCACCTGCAAGGTGCTCAAGGCTGTTGCCAACGGCAGACGTAATCTTGCTCTCCTTGCCACGAGGAATTTTGTAGGCTTGGGCCGATTATAGGTCATACAAATGGACGTTAGTCAACAACAGCAACAATATTTTTCTTCATTTCCCTATGATCTGTGAAAGTTTCAATGAATTAGAATAAAAGTATATATCTGCTTTTTTGACTTTACTGCTTAGACATGACTATAAGAGTGAAATTTTCTACTTACACTGCACTGCTCAAAAGAACAGTTTACAGCTTTTTAAGGTTTATCCTAAGTTTTTAACAGTTATTTTTAAGTTAAAGGTACTTTCCTATCCATCTTAATTTCAGCTTACAATTTCCTACCAGAATGTGACAATGCAAATGAGTAGGAGTAGTATTTAAGCCGAAGTTACACTGACTTCGGGAAAGAGCCTCAGAGTTTCTGACTAGCGCCCGTTTGCCTTTTGGCCACATCTCTCTAAGCTGTTACTACGCTCGGCCGTTTTACGAACCCTTGATAGCTTCGCTAGCTAATTCGATATTTAGGGACCAACTAGTTAGATGTATGTTAACTTCGGCTATATCTTTTTAGTTAAGTTCTTATTTTTTACACTTTTGAGTTAAAGTCCAAGTGGAGGCTTTGCTGTACGCCCTGAGGAAGGGGCCTTTTTTTTTTTTTTTTTGAGCAAAAGGGTAATTAACCCTTTCTGAGATTTACGTTTCTGTTACTGAAGCGATTATTCTCTTAACTGTTCACTAGGTTCTTCCACACTCAACTTATCAGATAAAGGGAGAAACGGCACACCTTTATTTAATTAGTGTTCTAAAATATCTTTCCGAGTCCTTAAAGACTTATTTAAAAGCTATTCTGCTGAGCGATAAGTGCAGATCGTTTAAAATGTTTCTACTTTTATTGTTATCAAATACTTACTGTCACGCTTACTTTGGATAGGCTGAATTTTGTCATTTGTATAATTAAAGAAATTAATTATCCATATAAGAGACAAAATTTGTTATCTACTTTTTATACTTTTATACTACTTTTTTATAAGAAAAATAATTCACGTTGCTGTTTACTTGAAGAATGCGCTATAAAAACAGTCAAAATTGCTATTGAGACACGATTAAAACAGTAGTCTTGTGCTAAAGCGAAATCAACAATCGCTCCACTGAATCAGAGCACCCGTCGCTGTAATTGAGTTGTTTAGGAAAACTGCCGCTTTGGCTCGTTGCCACAAAGAAACAAAAATATTTACGGAAATCTGTTCTGTAGTTTTTCAAAAGCGATATACTGCCAAAATAAAAATAGGACTTTTTTCTTTGTAGCGTGATGTGTTCACGTCTATTCTGTTTTGAAAGGAAATTATTAACACTACTTTACGATATTAAAAATAATGATTTCAGGAAATATTTAAGGAAGGATATTCGTTAATATGAACGCCATTTTACCAATAATATAGACTCCTGTAAAGAGAAAATCAAAATTTATCAATCAAGCTACCCATAATCAGACTTCATAAAATACAATCGAGCGATACGTAAAAATTTTGGATAATTTATTAAATTAAAATTATCACGCATAAATTAACGCATAATACATATATCCTAAGTCGCGGTATCGAGACATGAAAAACGAAAGGTGAATTTCGTCATTGCCCAGTAGAACAAAAAATCTAGAAATGTTTCTTTTTTTTTTCTTTTTTTTTTTTTTTTTTTCAGCCGGCGTAGCTTTTCACCTGAATATAACGTATCCTCAATAATGAATCGTCAGGGGTGATCCGCTGCATAGGCCAACAAGAGCATCAGACCTTACTTAAAGGTGAAGACCTCACTTAAAAACCTAAAGGTAAAACTATTTAAAATCATAAAAACCATTCTCTTAAAAAATTTAATCATAACTTTATATATTTTTTAAAAATGATATAAGTGGTAATTTGCAATTATGATATGAATATCCAATTCTTTTTCATTCCGTTCGAACTCTATTGAGTATATACTTATCTCAAAAGCTAAACTCAAGGATACTTCCAGAAACATTTCCTCTAATTTTGCGCAAAGAAAAAACATATTACCTTTATCAAACGTATAAGATTTTATAAAAGAAATAGTTTTTGACTGCAGAGCTTTATATACTCTCCTATTCCTTGCAATAAATTCAAACAGACGTAAAAATGTTTAGTTTTTCCTTCAAAGTGGAAAAAAATTTAATTTTGAAGAAAATAATAAATAAATTTTCACAAAATTTGTTTATTACTTAATCAAAATTCTATTATGTTCACAAAAATTTATTTATTATTTCCATTAAAATGCTATTATTTTCCCAAAAATTTATTTATTATTTTCTTCAAAATGCTATTATTCTATAGTTTAATAATTTATCATTTGATACAATATTTTTTAAAAACCGATGTACTTCGATTATCTGTGGATATAGTTCTTTAACAGCATTTTGCTGTTGACCCCCGTAGCGTAACTTAATTGTTTTAACAATAAGTTCACACGGATGATGTAAAACATCCCATTTACCTCACACTCTTTTACCAAAAAAATTAATGATCTTCTGTAAACCTTAGAAAATATTAACGTACTTAACTCACAATTAAAAAAAAATTCTATTTATATAGCTGTCAAAATAAAATAAAGAAAAAAATTTAAATATAAATTCTGTCACAAAAAATATATATGCACCCCGAAGGATACGAACTGCTATCACCAAATATAATATGTATATAGTGCCATGAGGAGATAAACAAATAATTACAAATTCACAATAAGATCATTTTATTGAGAAGTTATGACATGAAAAGTTTACATATCGGTAAGTAGTATAGCCTGGCAGCTATACAAGACGAAACACGGCGTGGCATCTAATCAAGTAGGTCACCTATGATCGTCTGCGGAAGATCATTCCATAATCTTTGCAACTGAGTGGCTAATTCACCAATATTCCGGGCCGTCTGTAGTTGCCTTCGAAGTACGTCCCAAACATGCTCTATTGGTGAGAAATCTGGTAAGCCAGCGCTAGAGACTCTTGGCAAGAAACGAGCTCGAAAATTAGTGAGTAAGGTAAAATAAAGTAAAATTATTTATCTTATTTTTACCACGGGAGTATGTCATATCCTTGAAGACATTTTTCGGAGAGTCGCGCAGTATCTGCACGAGCGTTGTCTTGTAGATAAATGCCACTTAGGCCACTTGATAGCATAGGCAATAAAACCGGCGTTAAAATGTCACCCGTGTAACTGCGAGCGGCTCGCTATGGAACTATTATGTAACTATATAAAGTATTTTCCATTTGAGGCATGTCAAAATGAACACTGCTGCAGCAGACTTCATAAAGTGCTTGTGCACGTGGCCTCTAATGTATTAGTTAAGAATTATTGCAAAAGAATGAATGATTCGTTATCCAAACAAGAAGGAAAGAAAAGAAAAATACAAATTTTTAATGATGAAAAAAGTTTAATTAAAATTTCCTTTTGAGAAACTCCGTTTTTGTTCATTGCATAAAATTTCATTGCGTCAGTGTAAAATACAGATGCCAATTACAGCACAAAATTTTATTGAAAATTTTTTAATTAATATTAATTCTTACGAAAAATCTAGAATTTGAAAGTAATAAAAGTAAGCATATTTTGAAATGTTATTAAACAACATGGTAAAATAACAGTACAGGAAAATTTATTTAAAAAACTGAATTTTATTACGGGAGGGCAGAGGGATGGAGTGTTAGTGCAAGGTACGTTCGTTTATCATAGCACTTTCTTGACTAAACTAGGCTAAAAATACGTCTACCACGTGCTCAAGCTTCTAACTTCTTTAAGAAAGTATTTCTATACGTCCTCTCTCTCTGTATATATATATATATATATATATATATATATATATATATATATATATATATATATATATCATTAGTAAAGCTTTAAAAACACATCTTTCACGGCAGAAATTGACGACCAAAGGTGACCAACGGCAATTGTAAGCCTTCAGTTTGTGACGTCACGATCCGGTGGTTGGGCTTCCGTTTAAAGAGGAACTGACCGTATACTAGAAGTTTACCGGTCTAATCCTAATATATAATGCACGCCGGATTTGGCGACATTTGGGAGGCGGTAAATGGCTTGAGTGAATAAATCTCTAGCATTTTCAATAGTAAAAACAGTTATGGATGGAATGACAATAGTTCATATAAGATGCATTATAAAATATCTTGATACTATATTAAAATCTTGATGATTGTGATTATATTTTTGGTAGCTTTACTGCATTCAGGAAAATCTTTCAAAAATTCACAATCTATCAGTGAACACATATACATGAGCCCTTTGTTGCATAGATTCTACATTTCACTATTTCTGCTTAAAATATATCGATACATTTTGTTTTCATTGCACTTGGCTTGGTTGCAAATTATGTGTGCAGCTGAATCTGGAAATTGAATTTTGAAGGAAAAAAATGTTTTAAAACAAACTGGAGAAAACTAGTTTTCACGCTCATTTCACTGTTAGTTATTTATTTTTGGAAAAGAAAACCTTTCAGTTAAACGAATGCAGATTATATTGTCTATGAAATGAATCTGTGTAACTTTGCTTATTTTTTTTTTTTAATATCAAAAGGGTTGTAAGTAAATTTTCAAATATCAAAGTAGCTGTAATCTTACAGAAAATTATTTAAAAATATAGCTTAAAATACATTTTGGGTATTTCCAAGGTAGATGGAATGTTAAAAACAATGTAATTACCGGGCACTAAGAACTAAAAATTGCCCTTTCCGTCAACTGTAGATCTGGAAATTCTCTTCAACTATGACCTACTTCTTGTTCAGACGATAAACACTGGCAAAACCGAACGATCGATGGCAACGTGGTCTGAGCTTTCGCTCATGCGTAAGTACCACTTCTCACTCGAATTCGTTTATTTTCTCGCAAATGTACCTAGAAAACATGAAAAAGGAAAAGTGAGATAAGAATGGAAATCTTTCTAGTTTTTATCTTAAAGCGGACTTCATACCCTTGAAAAAGTAATGAGAAGATTTACTTTTTAATGCATATTCCAAAATATAATATTTAAGAGCAATATCTGTTCTTAATTTTGGGAAGATTCTATATCAAAGAGTTTCATGAGTTTCTTCCATTTTGATTACATAACATTACTCGCAGCACTTTCACTCTGTATTATTGTATTAAAATCCCTTATGTTGTGAAAACTTTCCACTAAGGAGTAAAACATTTATTTTAAAGAAAATTGTAAATCCAAGAAAATAAAATTTAAGAAGTTTATTAAAATATGAAGACATTTTTAAAACTTTTAAAAATAAATTACATGTTGGTAACAGACAACTAACTTAAAATAATTGTTGACTCATGACGTTATTTTTTGAAGCAGAAGAAAACATAGGCGACTGGGGATTACTGGGCCCAGTCGCCAAGTCGCGGAGAAAAGAAATCTGACGAGAAATGGCGCGAATTCTTCATTTATAGCAGCGGTTACGTAGCATGCCCGAATGTTCTCGACAGTTTTGGTCTAGGGGGAAGATCCTGAAATTGAGGAAAGTTACTTAGAGGTTGCCTGTTCGTGTAGAGCAAAGCCATGCTATTTTTATACTTTATATATATATCTATATATAGATAATTTAGTTAAAAATAAATCCGGCTGATCAGTTACTTTTAGCTTTAATATTCAGCCCTCGCGCAATTCCGTTTGAGGTCGCTGGTTTATACAGCATTTTAACTGCTGCCACTGTTTGTTATACACTGCTGGCCACCCAAATTGAAACACCAAGAAAGACAAGAGATATCACAACAAAATTTATTTAGTAGATAACATGTTGACCAAGTATGAAATGATTAAATTTATGGTCTTCTGTGAAGTGTGGTTCCTTCCAGAATCAGTAGCCAGAGTATCCGCCATTGTTGGAAATCACCGCTGCCACACGCCTCGGCATTGATTCAAAGAGACTTTGGGTGTGTTCTTGGGGTACAGCAGACCAAGCAGCTTCCACACGTTGCCAAAGTTGATCTAGTGTGGCAACTTGGGATGTAATCTGGGTCAATCGTTCAGCAACCATGGACCACATGTTTTCTATCGGCGAAAGATCCGGAGAGTGAGCCGGCCAGGGAAGCAATGCAATCTGGCGATTGACGAAGAACCCTTGGACAATGCGTGCCACGTATGGTGGCGCATTATCCTGTTGAAATATGGCTGTGGGCAAGCCCTGAAGGTAAGGAAGAACACCACCACGGAGATGTAGCGCTGGCTGTTTAAAGTACCGGCAATGCGTACTAAAGGAGTGCGAGAGGGATATCCAATACCGCCCAATAACCATAATATCCGGCGCAGGAGCAGTGTGGCGGTGCATAACGCAGCTGTTCAGCATCCTCTCTTCACGGTGTCTCCAAACTCGAATTCGACCATTGTGGTGTTGCAGACAGAAGCGTGACTCGTCAGTAAAGACAATTTCATTCTATTCTGCCGTCCACATCCTATTTTCATCGCACCATTGGCGGCGGAGACGTCTGTGGTTCTGCTTCAAGGGAAGACGAAGCAATGGACGTCTTGCGGACAGACCACTCTGCTGTAAACGGCGTCGAATGGTACGCGCAGACACTGGATGATACTTTACAGACTGAATGGGCTAATGGTTCGTGATGTAACTGAGTGATCTGTCACTGCCATGCGCACAATGTTCCTGTCATCACATGAAGTGGTGCACTGAGGTGAATCCCCGTCGAGCTAAAAGTGTTCGAACACGTCGGTCCGTAGTACCCTCCTGAATCCAACGGTCATATATCCGCATTAGAGTTGTTTGGTTTCGTCCAACACGACTATCGATTTCCCTGAAAGATAATCCACACTCTCTGTAGGCCGCTATCCTTCCTCTGTCGAACTCGGATACTTGATCAAACGATGATCGCTGTTTACTACGAGGCATAACTGATCGTTTTTTTAAAAAGACCACAAGAAAAACACAATTACCGAATCGAAAACTCCAAGCCTTAAATAGCGCTTTGAAGTGGCCCCACCACGGGAGCGCGTTATGTTCGAAAAACACAATTACCGAACTTGAAATCGTAGAAAACTCCAAGCCTTAAATAGCGCTTTGAAGTGGAGCCACGGATTTGATGTGCGTCTGCGCTGAAATTTTAATCATTTGCATATCTTACCTTCGCTAATGCATGTTGTAAATTTCATGTTATTTTCATGTTTCCTTCAGGGTGTTGCATATACGTTGGCCAGCAATGTATAATGTCTTAAATTTTTCCTCTACACGTACTTTCAATAGCCAATTTCGAGTGTGCTACTGTTCGATATTTCAATTTTTCAATTTATGATAGCTTAAAGAGTTTAGCAATTTGCAAGACATAAACGCGCCTCTTAATATTAAATTATTTGTTCGTTTCGGTAATCGAATATTCCAAACCACATGAAGGGTGCTACCATCAGCGAAAGTATGCCTTTATAGAGAACTTTCTTATAGAAAAACAGTTTTTTATAGAAAAACAGATCGTCATACATTGAAAAAAGGCGCAAACACGCACCCGGCCAACCTGTTCGTTGGGATGCGAATCCCCGTCGAGCTAAAAGTGTTCGGTTGCCTTATCTACTTGGCTACTGGCGGCTTTTGATAACCGAAATCTTTATTTTACTTTTCAGTAACTTGTTCAGTGGCTGCAATTGAAATGCAATACATATTATTAGGAATGGAAGTAAAATTTTAATCTTTCATATTAGCAGGTTCAATGTTCCTTCTAACCTTCTTCGGGAACATACAAGGACCTGACTCGGAACAGAGAGCTTACTAAAGCTATGTTCACTAATTGTGGTAAGTAGACAGGATACACATGAAGGGTATACAAAACCCTTTATTTTTCTCTATATACAATAACTTCCGTACTTCGGAATACACTGACCCGCTACTTGGGGTCTAATGTAAAAGTATAAAAATAAAACTAAACTCTAATTTAACTTTAGAATAATAAACGTGGAAGATTGGCCTTATATTAACAGGAAGCGTACGTAGTACAGAGACTGTGAACACTACAATACGTTTAAATTTATCAAGAGGATTAAAACCTCTGGCCTGGAAGGCAACAAGCAACTGCGTAACTTCTAAGGTAAGCGGCCTGCTTCGAACTCACTGCTTCCTCTCTCTCTCTTGGCAAAAGGCCACAACTTAAATACTTGGCGTTCGCCAGACAAACTTTGCATAAAAACCTTAACGCTTATAATTCTGGCCGGAAGTAGAAAATAAGAAGTGATAGTAAAGATTTAAAATAAAATAAACGTTAGTAAAACTTAAGATCCTTACATACTTCCCGCCAGAGTTAATTAGTTTGAAACTGAGGTCTAAAACGACCTTGTTGAAAACTTTTAGCTCTAGAATCTAACGCGAGGCCAATCTTTTACAAACATACTTCGCTAGAAACTAGAAATTTAAAAGAAAGAAATTTGTTACAATAGCTCCCAGGATACAAATTTTTTTTTCATCTGTACTGCATCTAAACAGGAGCTTTTATTCAATTCTGGTTCCTTCCAGAGATCTGGAAGGAAAACTAGTTTAATGAAATGTTACACAATAAAATGGCAAGTAACATATACAATTATACTTCTCTTAACATTCTTATTTCATTCATGGCTATTTTAATTATCTCTCCCCGTGCTCTCTGACATGTGTTGTAAAAGAACACCAAACACGAATGTGTTTCTGTCTACGTGTTCCACACTTCCTCCTACAATCAAAACACTAACGTGTTAAAATTCAACATAACGAGACCTCTTAACACACCCTAATTTCAACTCTAAACCCTGAGGTACTATTCTAAAAGTGGCTAACTCTAAAGTGTAGCGTCAGAGAGCCTAACTACATCATTCAACCTTTAACACATATTCGCCATGATTAAGTCTTTACAGTCACACGAATAACGAATTTTTAACATTACTTTCACTTTTACCATATCACGGTATTTCTTAACATTTAAAATAACGGTTCACATGTATATAAGAACATATCAACATGCCGTTAATTTGACACATTTGAAAACATACATTAGTAGTACATTGTTAACTTCTATTCTTTTCAAAGCAAGTGCCAATTCTTTCTACATTGAAATACTACATTTCAAAAAGTCTTTCAGACTAAAACTTCTCTCTTGCTAGAATGTTTTAAATAAAATTTATACAATAACTTTTTACAATATTTAAGTCTTTACACAACGCTATTATACATCAACTTTAGTTTTACGCGCGAGTAATTGAAAAACATAATACGAAAATCGGTAACAACTCATTTCTCGTCTTTTTGGCGATAAAGGTAGACCTCACATGAGGTAAAACTTCTTGAAATATTATACTTGCAGTAAGAATGAAAGATTAACTTAAGTTTGCAAAGTAACATAAAATTGTACTTATCTTTGTAATATTCGGACATCCTTTTCTGGGCCCACTCTTTAAAGGTACTGCAGATAGTAGTTTGATTTATCCTCCTTCTTGTACGGGCTCGCCCTTCAGTGCTTTCCTCTGGAAGCTTCCTTTTTTCACCAGTTCGTCACCCTTGAATACCTTCCTTTTCTCCTCTGCTTGTGGTCTTGGCCGTTTGATGGCAGCTGGTCTTGGCGGAACCGGGAAACTTCTTCCGTGTTCTTGCTTGGACCTCGTTGCTGGCCGTTCAAATTTTCCTTGTACTTTTTCCTCCGCCGCTGATGGCCCTTCCGCAGTTCGGCGACTTTTGCTGCGGAGAGTTCTGTCGGATGAGTAGATCTTCCGTTTGGCAGCCGGGTTATAGTTGCCGTCATTTCTCCTGGTTCTCTTCACATAAGTCGTCCTTCTCCCTTCTTCATTCTGGGGGTGTTCGTGAACTCTCTTTTCTGGACGGTGGAACGGCTTCTTTTTCTTGTTACCTTCAATTTTTCCGCGGGGCAATTTTCTTTTCACTTGCTTCTGTCTCTTATTGGCCTGCCCTTGTACTTGTCGTTTTTCCACCTCTGGAGCTTGTACCTGCGGTGTCTGCCGTGCCGGATCCTGCAAAAGATCTGAAAAGATTTGCATTTTATTACGATCGAAGTAGGGCTTGATTTGATCAATGTTTGCGGAACAGGTTTCACCATTTCTGGCTTTTAACACTACTACAGCGTGAGTTATTTTTTCTATAACATATGGTCCTTCAAATCGTGGAAAAAATTTGGCAGTTTTATCTTCTGGTGCTGAAGAAAGTGAATGCTTAATTTTTAAAACTTCATCCCCTACGTTATAAGTTACTCCCCGTCGTTTCAAATCATAATATAGCCTCTGTTTTCTTTGTGCTACTTCCGTATTATTTTTTGCTTCTTTTATTAGTTTTTCTATATCACCCATTTTAAATTCTGGGGCTCTTTGTTGCACATAAAATAATTTATCTAACGGTGTTATAATCTTTCTGCCTAAAAATAACTCAGCAGGAGTTTTGCCCGTTGTATCATGTTTTGCGGTCCTAAGGGCGAAAGCAAATTCATTGACATAGTTATCCCAGCTTTTATGAAAATTTTTAACATAACTACGGATAATTTTCACTATATTTCTATTGACCCGTTCCGCTATATTTGATTGCGGCCGATACGGGACCATTTTTAAATGACGTATGCCCAGTTTTTGGCACATGTCTTCAAATATATTACTTACAAATTGAGGACCATTATCCGATATAACTTTTAGGGGCGCCCCGTATTTTAAAATATATTTATTTAAAATAGAATCAGTAACTAATTTCGCGGAGGCTCGTTTTAAAGGAACAATTTCGGTCCATTTACTAAAATGATCAACCATAACAAGGAGATAGCGACTTTTATTTAACTGACTTTTTGGGAAAGGGCCCAATAAATCGATGCCAATTATTTCATTTGGAAATTCGGATTTAATACTATTTAGAAACCCGGCCGGGCGGAAATTAATATAATTAACTGCTTGACATGTTGGGCAGGACTGGACATACGCCCTTGTTAACTTTTGCAGTTCAGGAAAGTAGACTGCCTCGCGTACGCGTTGGATAGTTTTTCGAATACCAGCATGAGAAGCTAAAGGGCTGTCATGGAGCTCCTGCAGGATATTTAATCTAAGACTAGCTGGGATAACAGGTCGAAATTCGTTGTTGGAATTCATAGTTTTTGTATAGAATAATAGACCATCTATTAGTTCGTAATGGGCCGCCCTATTTCTTATCGCCACAATAACTTGGTGGCTAAAATTTTCAGGATCCTTCAAATACTCATAAATGCTTCCAAACTCAGGATCCTTACCCAGTTCGGTTATTACAGTTTTTCGGGAATTTATTGTACATGCTGTGAGCATTGCCACCTTTACGGTATTACCGTGTTCGTCTATTTTAATTCTTGACAGGGCATCTGCTACGATATTTTCCTTTCCGGGGGTATGCTTGATTACCAGATTATATTCTTGCAGCTTGAGTGCCCATCTTATTAACCTTGGGGATAAATTTTTTCCTGAGTACAATCTAGTTACCGCCGCATGATCAGAGTACACTGTTATTGGCGCCTGTCCAAAATAGACTCGGAACTTTTGCACTGCTAACAGAACTGCAAGTGACTCTCTCTCGGTCGCGGAATAATTTCTTTGTGTTTGATTTAAAGTTCGGCTAAAAAATGCTACGGGCTGCTGATTTTGCGAAAGTACCGCTCCTACCGCATAATCCGAAGCATCCGCTGAAATTTCTAAATTCTCATCCTTTTCAGGAAATTTCAACACAGGGGCTTGCGTTAATGCTTGTTTTAATTTTTCGAAAGCACTATTGGCTTCGGCCGTCCACGAGAATCTTGCCTTTTTCCTTTTTAATTTTAACAATGGCTCCGCGATGGCCGCAAAATCTTTTATAAATGACCTATAATATGAACAAAGTCCTAGAAAAGAAGAGAGCTTCTTTGCCGTGTTTGGAATCGGATACTTTTGTACAGCGATTATTTTTGATTCATCTGTCTCGATCCCTTTTTGAGATATTTTGTAAACTAAATATTTTAATTCAGGGGCTGCAAATTTGCACTTTTCGACATTAACTTTTAGACCGGCCTCATTTAATAAAGAAAACACCTGTCTTAAATCCTGTACATGTTGGTCGAGATTATCACTAGTAATAATGATATCGTCTAAATAGATAAATGTGGACTTTCCAAGAACAGGTCTTAACACAATGTCCATGCATCGCTGAAATGTTGCCGGGGCCCCTGAAAGGCCAAACGGCATACGCAAAAATGCATAAGTGCCAGACTTGGTTATAAAAGCAGTCTTAGGCACGTCCTCAGGCCTCACCCCTATTTGAAAATAACCAGTCGTTAAGTCTAAAGTCGTCATAAATTTGGTTGATTTTATGTTCCTTAAAATTTCTTCTATGATCGGTAACGGATATACCGGATATTTCGTTATGGAATTTAATTTACGGTAATCAATAGCGAATCTCCACCTTTTTGGATGCTCCAAAGGATAGTCATTATTTTTCTTACATAAAACCACCGGGCTAGCATAACTACTTGAGATGGGCGTTATGATCTTTTTACGTAGCATATCGGTAATATGCCATTCTATAATTTTTCCTTATTCTTATCATACCGGTATGGTTTTTGACGAACTAGTATTGCATCTCCGGTGTCAATACTATGGTTAGTAACCTGAGTAAATCCTGGAATATCACTAAATAACGAAGCAAATTCACTTACCACTTGTCGGATTCTTCCTTGCTCGTCATTAGGGAGGTGGTCGAGTTTTAACATCGGCGGTTCAGCGTTTGTTTGTCTGGTTTCATTGTCAGCTTAAGGGACGCTTCATTAAAATCCAGCGTAGCTTGTGCTTCTGAAAGAAAATCTATTCCTAAAATTAAATGTGCTTGCAGATTCTTTACTATAAAAAACATCACCTTTACTTGTTCGTCCTTGATACGGATATACAAAGGTACTTTACCTACGCACTTACATTTTTCTCCTTGCGCCGCTAACACTGTCGTAATATCCGCATTATATATGCGGTATTTGCGAAAATACTTCCTAAAAAACTCTTCTGCCACACAGGAACACTGCGCGCCGGTATCCAGGAGTGCGGTGGCTGGGATATTATTCACCAAGACTTCAATCTTCGGAAGAGTCAAATTTTTCACCATTACTGTATTTAACTTGTAGGAAGAGGGGTTTCCGTGGCCTTCGGATTTCCGCACCCTCTCGTCAGCAGAAATCCGTTTTAGTTTAAATTATTTTTCCTTTCCGTGCTTTCCTTCTTTTTCCTCTGGCCTTGAGACTTTTTTCCTAGGTTGCTATTGAACTGTCGACGTTCGCCGGCTGTTTTTGAATGCTCGGGTTTCCTTGCCCACTGATTCGCTTTGCCTCCGTAGCCGTGTGTTTGAGTTTGCTGTAGTCTTGGCGTACCAAATTGGTTTCGCTGTTGATATTGGCGTCTTCTTTCGACGTCCGCTGTTCTTCTACTTTCAAACTGGATTGCTAGCTCAAATAACTTTTCCAGTGTAGTCGGATTTCTTAATTCAATAAAGTCTTGCACTTGGGGCAGTAACCTCGGCAAAATCACTTGAATTATTTCGGGATCCGGACGGTTTCCATACAAGAGCTTGAAAACGTGAATTTTTCTTAAAATAAAGCTTGAGAGGTTTTCGATTCTTTGTTGATATATACTGAAAAGTTCCGTTTCTAATTTCGCACGATCCCTTACAACAGGGAAGGCTTTTAGTAGGGCAGTCTTGAAATTTTCGTAAGTATAGGTGGGACTTCCTGCTTGACCCAAGAGACTTCTGCCTATACATTTGAACCAGTTAAGCGCTTGGCCCCTCAAAGCGCTGGTAGCTAAGGTAACTTTTTGAAACTCGTGCACGGGGTAGAGCATGAAGTGGTAATCCAATTTTTCCAAAAAACTGGTTACTGGTGAGTTTCCCTTAAATGTTGCTTCTGGTTTCATCGAAGCGCGCATGGTCTGGACGATGTAACCAAATCCTTCCAGGGCGGCAGCTGGCATTTCTGGATTCTGAGCCGTTTCTGCAGGCAGCAAAGGTTCTTCTTGAAACTCGGCCATGGTTATTCTTCTTCGTTGGGCGCCACTATCAGGTTCAATGTTCCTTCTAACCTTCTTCGGGAACATACAAGGACCTGACTCGGAACAGAGAGCTTACTAAAGCTATGTTCACTAATTGTGGTAAGTAGACAGGATACACATGAAGGGTATACAAAACCCTTTATTTTTCTCTATATACAATAACTTCCGTACTTCGGAATACACTGACCCGCTACTTGGGGTCTAACGTAAAAGTATAAAAATAAAACTAAACTCTAATTTAACTTTAGAATAATAAACGTGGAAGATTGGCCTTATATTAACAGGAAGCGTAAGTAGTACAGAGACTGTGAACACTACAATACGTTTAAATTTATCAAGAGGATTAAAACCTCTGGCCTGGAAGGCAACAAGCAACTGCGTAACTTCTAAGGTAAGCGGCCTGCTTCGAACTCACTGCTTCCTCTCTCTCGCTTGGCAAAAGGCCACAACTTAAATACTTGGCGTTCGCCAGACAAACTTTGCATAAAAACCTTAACGCTTATAATTCTGGCCGGAAGTAGAAAATAAGAAGTGATAGTAAAGATTTAAAATAAAATAAACGTTAGTAAAACTTAAGATCCTTACAATATATACAAACATATAAAAAATAAAATTACCTAAAAATTCTAACTTTAATCTGCAATGGTTTCTTAATTCTCAAGCTTAATTTCGGTATTTCCGCTTTCAGTCTTCAAAATAGTCAATGTTTATCCTAAATCACTGTAAACTGCATTTTTTTTATTGCAGGCACTAGCCAATTTTTATGCTTTTGTCCACTACTAAGATCAGAAGCGCTGTTTGTTTTGTTATGGAGGCACCTAATAGGCAGCCATAGTTATCTCTGAGGGGGCAGATAATTAAATCCATGCCTTCTCCGGGATTTGAACCCGCGCTGTCCCAGTCGACTTCCCTAGCCACTATACCGTTTGGGCGGTATAGCTCATGACGCAGATACTTGCATAACGCATCAGCCAATCAATTATTTTAAAATTCGTAATCAAAACGTTTAACATCCAGTGGGTAAGCTATAAACCAAAACTAAACCATTGTGAATAGGGATTTCATCTTGAAGATATCGCATTCGCTCTGTTGCTTAGCTGCTGCCAACTTGTTAAGACAAAGGGTGTTCGCACATTTTTTAGATGATTTGGCTTTGTTATAAAAGAATTCGTTAGCTTGGAAATTTGTTTGGATCATTATGGAGCTAAAAATATAGAAGATATGGAGATAGAAAGATATGGAGATTAAAAAATATGCAGATTATGAATGATGGAGAGATGGAGATATGGAGATTATGAATGATGAAGATAAAAAGATATGGAGATTATGAATGATGGAGATATGAAGATTTAAATTTTTAGCTCCAAGTTATGGAGCTAAAAAGTTAAATTCTTCCGTGTCGTCATTGTATTACACTCAGCCACAACAATTTCCTGATTCTGATGTCCAGCTTCGTCACTTATGTGCCCGACTGCCAAAATATGATATATATATATATATATATATATATGTCTGCATATTTGTGTGTGCGTTTGTAAATATATATTTATATATATGTGCTACCGGTGAAGTTTGAAGTCCGTTATTGTATATAATGCCTAAAATTAGCCGCCAATGTATGAAACGATTCATATTTCACACAATTTCTACATATTCTATAGAATGCCAAATGAGAAACCGGCAAAATAAGAAATACATCTCCAATTCGTATATAAATACAGCGGAACTGCTAGATAGAGTAATAGAAAGCGTCAAACAACTATTCGGATTAAGTATCATCTGCTACTTGACAGCTTTGTTTTCATACAAACTGGCGGTTTTGCATGAAGCAATGGATGGAAAGTTATGTCTGTGCTCTTTCCAAAGAAAATTATTCGTACCCTTGGGTGTCATGGTTTACGATAACTAAAGCTACGACAGATGATATTGTCAACAAAAAAGAAAAATAACAT
This sequence comes from Stegodyphus dumicola, assembly GCF_044657685.1. Lineage (NCBI taxonomy): Eukaryota > Metazoa > Arthropoda > Arachnida > Araneae > Eresidae > Stegodyphus > Stegodyphus dumicola. The sequence continues at coordinate 218,984,690 of NC_140773.1, read as the reverse complement.
CAAACTTCGGTTTCAAGTAGAAAAATTGTTTCAAATATATATCCAAGGAAAAAAGAGAAAGGTTTCAAATTTTGCAATGGTAAGATCTTTAATATTAAAAGAAACTCTGCCAATCCAAGGACAGTAGCAAAATGCTCACTGTCAACTATAAACAAAGTGATTAATGCTGATTTGAATCTTGAAAGGGTGAAAAAATATAATGTGCATTGTCTATCTCTACAACATACCACCTGTGAGGCACTGACACACTCTATGAAGAACGAGAACGCCAATGTCAGCGAAATGCAAAGAAGAAAGAAAACGATTACGATTATTATATTGTAATTCAAAATAGATCACGGGCTGAATGGTTTAAATTAAAGGAAAAATCTTTAGAACAGTTTTGTAAGTTACATGAACGAATTACGCTGAATAAAAACGTTTATAAAGAAATAGTTTATTTGATTTCTGACGCTGAGTAATAAAAGAAAAGAATTTGCTATTATCGGTCATGACACCGCCAAACGCAGAACGCCTCGCAGATTTCTTTATGAGAAACATTTATTGAGTAAAAATAGAAAAATGTTTTCATAGTAGAGAAATCATGGATGTATTTAAATGACTGCAATAAAATGAGGTCCATTATTATCATTAAAGAGGCGGGAAAAAAGTCTGAAAACATGGTTCAAAGAATCTAAAGAAAGTTTTTAAATGGATTTATGATTGTTGCTGGTTTTTCCTATAACTGCAAATTAAAAATAAAAAGAGTGAAGAAAAATGTTAAGATCAGTTCCACATATTATCAGGAACATTTTTTAAATATGAAATACTTTCTCCTTAGCCACGGTTCCATCAGTCAGTAGAGCTGCATCAAGACTGCCACGCGTCAAAATCCACTGCTTATCTTTTAGAAGAAATGAAACAAGAAACGGGTTTCAAGCCCTTACCCTTCATTCACATTCCCACTAAATATTCTGATGTATCACCGATGGAGTTTTGGCGCTTTTGGACTTTTAAGAAACGAATTGTCCAAACGTCGATCTACAACCTTCCTTGGACTTCGGAAAGCTGTTCAAGAAGAATGGGATAAAATACATCTTCTGACACTGCAAAAAGGCTTTATTGTTTTTGAAATTACAATGTAGAAAGATGGTGAATGATTAGAGTTATCAAGCAAAACATTTAAAACACAAAAATTTTGGTAAAATAGTTCTGTAAATGCAAGGAAAATCATTTAATGAATACGCGGACATCCTCTGTACCTGCTGGTGTTGTTTCAAATACATTTCAAAAATATAAAAGAAACTGACGTAGTTCTTCAAGAGCAGATCCTTATTGCGCCATTTATCTACGTTGGCTTGAAAGAACGTTTGCCAACGAAAATAAAGAAATATTTATGTCGGCCAATGAATTTGTTAGCGTCTATTATACATTAAGCTCCTTCATTCTGTAAATTATGTTCTCCGCTGAGTTATCAATTCCTCAATTTCCAAATCTTCACATATTTTTATTATACATATATAATAAATTCAGGAGCAGCAATTTTGATTGCGTAGAAGTGTTGATCCATAATTACCAGGAAATTGGAGGCGAACGTAGATTAATACTAAATCTTCAGTTTTATTTTCAGCACCATGTCGGCACATTAAATGTGACTGTTCCAAAAGGCTTACATTTTTATATAACTTTGTAGCAAGAAAGCAGCAGCAGACATACAGCAATCTAGCTAGGCCAAAGCGTGGAAAGAAAGTGCGTTATTTTCAGGGTGAAATTTTATTCCTACTGAGTTAGTTTTGGTTCTCAATCCATTCTGATTGGATAGTTAATATTGCTGTAAAAGTATTATTGGCTGCTTGGGTTTTACTTCAATTTACATCAGCAGAATTACGTAAGAGTCATATGACATAGATTTTCTCGAAATGACTCAGTGCAAATACATGTTACTATTTTTAAAATAGAGAAGGGAAATTAATTTACACTTCTAATTTAATATTTTACATATATTTTTCTTACATATATATGTGTGTATGTAAGCTATAACAAAACACGACAGCTGCTTTAAAAATAATTGGCGACCTCAAAATTGACTATTTAAGATTTAGTGCTCTCTCCCTAAATTCATCAATTCTCCCAAATTCGAAATCTTTTTATGTTATATAACGCTACTTGAAAAAGGTAACTAAAACTAATATTATCGAATCATAGCTTGTCTCTACAGTTGCATCTATTTCTACTAAAATCCTGCTTGTAAATTAAATGCGTCATTCCATATTCCATTCCTTTCCCTAGCGTCCACCCTGCAAAGACCTCTGCGCTGCTTATGCTGTTCTATCCTAAATACTTACGTCGTAATTTTAAAAACCGTGTATATGAAAATTGTTGTGTTTTCACTATGATAAAAAAATACCTTTTCTGCAAAAGAGTGATTTTTGATAGGTGCGAAAATAAAGATTGGTGATTTGTCGGAATCCAGTTTCGTCATCTTCATCTCTTTTTGCCACTCTACCATCACGACTATGCATCAAAATTATGACATATATACATGTATGTATGTATGTATGCATCATACTATTAAGTACTGGTGTATTAATAAAAGGCTTGAATCCAAATTCTGCGTGAAATGTCATAGCCGTATAAATTCCACTAAAACGGCTTTATTGTTCAAGTCATTTTAACTGGGAGCGTTCGACTACTTTTTAGTTGCTCATCAAAGAAAAAAGAATCGTCCTACAGAAATATCATAAAAGATGAGCCCCTAGATGATAATATTGCTTTTCACTAGAGAAGAGAAAAACCTTAGAAAGGCAGCAGAGATAGCTTTTATGTTCTCCTTTACTCGACAAACCCTTTTATTTGGCGAGAGGCGAAACTTTAATAAAGGCAAGCGACCTGCGTGCTGAGGTCCGAAGAATTTTGTTTTTGCAGTCTGTGATGTTTTGGTGTAAGATCTGTAGCACGGAGTGTTCATTTTTCTTCTTTATCTGACATTTATGGCAGACAGCCGCATTCAGAAAATTAAGAGCGCCGCTGACCATCCGCCAGAAATCCCTAGAGGTCAACAGAAAGAAATGATTTGAAATTAATCTTCTCGGGTGTTCCTTTTCGAGGCTCAAGAATTATTTTCATCTGCGCAGAGGTGTAAAAATAAATATAACAATTCAGTGGATTTTATATGATACGATGACACCTAAAATTTCGTGCGACTAGCAGTGAAGCATATATGATTATAATTATTCAGTTGGTATATAAGCTTTTAGCTCAGTTATTTTATAAGGTCCAACGTCTTTATTACTGAAAAAGGTGACTAACCTTTTGCTAGACTTTATAAGGTATTTTCTCCCTCCTTCCAGCATGCCACCGTGGTGTAACGGTAACGCACTCGGCGCCTATTCGAGAGGTCCAGGTTCGAGTGCTGGAGAGGGCACTGCTTGTGACTTAATGACTTAAGGACTCTACAACTTAAAGCGACTTATCGCTATGTCTAAAATTAAAGCGCAGAATCTTGAGGAGTGTGTGAAAAACCCTTTCATTTTAAATCAATAAGATGAACAAAAGGCAAATCTAATCGCGAAGTTGGCTCGGAATACAACGGCGTGATTTGAACTACAGGCAAATAGCAACGTCGATGACAGGAACTTTTAGCTAGAACAGCAAAACTGGTTAACGTGGCCTTCCAAACTGCAGACTATATTCTGACTTAGCAATCTCTAACTCTCACTTAAATACACGCAAAGTACTTTGCATTATGGTGGGAAAACGAAAAAAAAGAGAAGTGACAGTAAAATTTCCAAACAAAATAACTGTTACGTAAATTAAATGAATAAACCTCACAAATCTTTAAATTATCGTTTTAAGAATGTAAAAGTATTGGCCTGTGTCTCAGTCCAATACTTTTACGTATAGTGAAGCGCAGATTTCTGGAGAGCTCAATAGAGCAGCAGCCGCCAACCGGTGGTCCGTGAAAACATTTTGATGGTTCACAGAAAAATTGGGACATTATTTATATTTTTATGAAGATTCAGTTTAAAAAATGACGAGTAAGAAAAACTATTATAGAATATGGATTATACTTTAAAAAAAATCATTTAGCTACTACTTTTAGCGAAATTCCTATTTAGCGACTTTTTATCTACTTTTGCAGGTGTATCTAGCGATATTTAAAAGTGAGAGTTGGCATCCATGCATATGCTGCTGTTATCAATAATAGCGCGAGCTGGAATTCTCTTTCCTTTTGAATTACAAACATAATGCTATTGTAGTCGTTAATAACACAGTTTTTCTCCGTGTCAACAGGCAACTTGGTGGATTTTTATGATAACCATCTGCATTCTTGTTTATATTTGCATCAGTGGAAGTTTTCGTTTTTGTTTTGTCTAACTGTTGATCGATTGCGCCATTGCTGAGTAAGCGAGAATTATTATATTTACAATAATTAAAAATTGGCGGCATAACACTTTCAGTTTATTGATATTTCTCTGCGTTTGGCGGTTTGTTCTTGCTTTTCGTGAAGTTCCTTTTCAGTGAGATGTTAATAGTGTTTTAATTGTTACTCATAATCAGGGTCATAACTGAGTTTCCATAACGGCAAGCTGCCGAACACCAAATGTTTCGAAAATTATATTAACAAAGGAAAATTAGAATTACATGTATTGGAAAGTTGAATATTGTTTTTGCGTATTAATATGTTGTTAAACATTGCATAATGTGAAAATAATTTAATGCATTTAATCAATATTGTAAATGCCTCAGATTTAAGGTCTGATTTAAGGGGTTTTTTTTAATTTATATTAGTGGTCCGCCAAATATAAAATTATTTATGTAATGGTCCATAAAGTTCTAAGGGTTGACGACCACTGCAATAGAGCATATAGATTTCTGGATGCCGCAAGACGTTTTCAAATGCCTTGGAAAGTGTAGAAAAGGAATTGCATTGAAAGATCTTCGATAGTCAGAACAAAGAAAATTGGCGATAAAATAAGAACAATCAATGTTGCCACCATGAGGTTCTACTAAGTTATAAAATAGAATCCGGTCAAACACTGGAATTAGAGGATGCTCCATCACAATAATTTTTCATTCAGAGTGCATAAACCTGTCACTAAAAACTTGACCAGAAAGAATATTCTAAATATTTCACATCCTCTTCTCCTCTTCTATCAATTCCTTTAATTTTTTATTGTCCTCCAACTGAACGGCCATTAACAATGCAGCATCCAAAAGGACGGGATGGACAAGCTGGAAGTAAATACATAGAAAACTGCATCTCCGAATGTTTGTGGTACTCTAAGTTAAATACTTTTAAAGTTAGAAGGTGAATTTTTAATACCCTTTGAAATAGAGTTTTTTAGCAGTGATCTTATTACCTTTCGTTCACATCTCAATACATCTCTGCATGATATTTAATTTTATAGGGTTTTTCCATGACCAAATGAACGTACATAAAAGAAGAATACTGGTATATTCTTCTTGTCCTGTTGTCAGAAATTGGACTGGCCTGCATAGGTCTTCTTGATCTCCTCCTTGTGTAACATAAATAATAGTGAACTTCGATTAGAAAACTAATTTGCTTGTTAAATGAGGTAAAAATCCTTGAGTTTTTTGCCTTGAAACTAATTATCACTTCTTATAAAGTAATTAAACTTTCAAAATGTATCCGTCTTAGAATTTAAATGTATCATTTCATTAGCTTTCTTCTACTTTATTCCCTCTATGTATTACTTTATTACTATCTTCTTTAATAGTTTTAATCACATGGAACTCTCCAAATCGTTTTAAAATTCCTTAAAAAAATCGATTGGAGGTTCAAGATGCGGTTAACGTAAAATCTAACTCTCTTTAAAAAATGTTTAAATTTTCAATCCGCTCTCAATTATCATAAAAAGTTAAATAATGATAAAAAGGGATTTAAAGAAACATGACGCCTAAGAAATCCATTGTTTTTATATCACTTAGAGACTGTAATTGAAAAATTATTGATAGTATGATACACGTAACTACTTAATGCAATAGTAAAACAAAAAATTTGAAAGCTTTCAGATTTTATATTTGTTGGTGACAATTTTAAAAGTGATACATCGCTTTTAGTGATTCGAGCCGTTTGTAGGCGGTGGCCACTACTCAAGCCGGAAGCGATGGTATGCAGGCACCTAATAGGTAATCCGCCATAGCCTCTTGTGAAGAGACGAACAAATTACATCCATACCTTCTCCGGGATTCGAACCCATGACCTTCGAAACGTCAGTTAAAGTGACTAATACTTTCCCGTCTGCGTAGCATATATATTTACTATTTTCAAAGATTTTCAAATAATGGTTAATCGTCCTTGGTTTTATTCTTGATAAAAGGCCTCGCTGAACATGGTTTTCAAGATTTTGTTCATGTATGATGTAAATAGGAAGAGATTTCCCTTAGAAATTCCTTTATAAAGGTACCACTTACTTTGACTTGGTTAACTCACTTACTCTGATCATTAACTGAAAGTCAATGAGGTTATGTTGTTGTTGTTGACTAACACCCATTTGTCTGACCTATAGTCAGGCCAAGCACACGAAATTCCTTGTGGCAAGGAGCGCAAGATACGCCTGTCGTTGGCAACAGCCTTGAACACCTCACCTGTGACAATGCGATTTAGCTCTTAGTACGATCAATTCCTCCCCCAATTTGGATGGAAAGCACCCCGGGGAACGGGTCCGGGGGGTCTCCCATCCCTATTCCCCAACCAGCAACCTCTCAAGAGGACCTTCCGTTCGCCGCATATTTAGAGTAATCCCCTTGCCGCACAGACACTAAACATTTACAAACGTCCATGCCTTATCCTGGATTCGAACCCGGGCTTTCGTTAGGGCAGTCACTATACCGTTTGTAGGCCAATGAGGTTATTAATTAGTAAGTCCAGTTAAAAATAAAACATGGTTGCTTCAGGATTTATGGCTATTATTCAACGGTATTATTAACCAGTTAGATCTTACTTAGAAAATTCTGTTTAAAAAAGAATCTCTCTCGATGAAACAGCTCTCTTTTGTTTTATGATTTTTCAAACAAATAACCTCTTATTTCATATCTGATTATTTCAGAAAAAAATGATTTTCCAACTAAGAAAAATCTAGTTAATTGATCTCCTCGTTTTTATGCAATAGCTCTTCAAAGTTCAAAACAAGAATGCTGCATGTAAATATATCTACCTCTTTTTTAAACGAAAAATACACTCATTACAATAATAACAGCAAAACATAAAGTATGAATGGTAACGTTTAAATAAACGTTTCCCATTATTTCTAAATTCAAAGCCTAATGTTGAAAGAAAAATACAAGCCTCTTTAAGCATTTCAATTTACTACTTCGATTTCTTACTTATAAAAAAAATCGTGATTTATCTCTAAGGAGATGTTCTCCTGAGTTTCTCTTAAGAAATTTTACAAGAACCTTCCAAAAAGAATTATATTCTGAGAAACTCTCTTGAAGTTTTTTACCCGTTTTTAGTTCTTCCATCTTAACTGATCCCCGTCTTTAACTCAGACTTAAACTGATTCCTTTCGAGACATAACGTGCAATCGCGAATCATAAAAGAAAGCTTTATTGGACGTCTAGACGGAAAAATAACATTTCTCTGTCGCGTTTTATCATTTATTTATTCTATTCATTTGCGTTAAGTAGCCTTCACTGAAATTATTTTATTTGCTAAGTACTTATTTTCAACCCAAGTGCACGTGTTCGAGACGTACTTCAAATAAAAACAAGTTGCTTAATGACTGCATTTTCAGAAAATTAAAAAGTTGCTTTTTCTATGGTGGCAGTATGACTTTTATTTCATTTCTTAGTTTTATTTGGACTTTTGCTCATTGTTTATGCTCTGAGAACATTGTAAAATAATTTGTCTTCTCTGCTTCTGAGAATTCCTAGATAAGAAATCCAGCTGGTGATTATATAAGTCTTGGATTTATACCTTTTTAATTTGAAAAAATTAAAAAATTCTTTTGGCTTTGAATAAATAATAATCAGGTCGTGAGTTATGTTATTGAGCTATTAAATTCTTCTTACTTTTCAATATCACAGTTTCAGCTTAAAGAGCGTCAGTTTATGTTATCATAATGCTCTTTTTAATATTGAAGAATAAAAGTATTCTGGGAAATTTTTTTCAAAAAAAGCTGAAAGCTTTCATATTGTATATTATGCCCTAAGGAGCTTTTTTTCATTTACATACACATACACGTTTCGAAAGCATTTGGGCTAAAAATATTTAAAAAAAGCCTATCTTTAGGACTTTCGATAGACAGTCTCCAGCGCTGGAGATAAAAATGTTTTATTTTTTCGTACAGTGTTGCCACTGTTCGCTTTGAAATTATTGAGTTACTTCATAACTTCTCCTTTACGTAATTCTCGTCAGAGTGCAAATTAAATGGTAGAGTATTTAGGTTGAGTATTTGAATGTTGCAAGTATGTTGACAGCGACTTCACAAGCTATGCCAGTGAATATTCCGGCTTTAGCCGTTTTACTAGCCGACGTTAGAAACGCATTAAAATACTGAATCAGCTTAAATATGCCAGTTAGTAGAATCCCTGATTACGTTACCTTTGGTTTGAAACTTCAATTTGGTTATGTGATTTACCCACAAATGGCGGAGATTATTTATACGCACAAGTTTAAGCCTAATAAAATGGCCTGCATAAAAGGCCTATTTTACAACTTTCTTAAAAGTTTTTCGTAATATTTCAGACGGAACGATTACTTACCTGTCAGTCTAATAGGATCTGAAGAAATTTGTGTTAATTTTACACAGTTAGGACCCTAGTTATTTACCATTTAGAACTGATTAGTGAAAGAACATCAAAAAGCGTGTAAAACAATATAGAAAATCTTGTTATCTTCCCATTTACTTCTTCGAAACATTCACAATTCAAATTTCTTCGAAAAACTGAGTTTACTTGCAAATTCTTCTTTCAAAATTCTTTGCGTTATGCATATGATAAAATGGATTTATTCTGTTCTCTTCTTCATTCTTTTCCAAAATAGGAAAGTAAACTTTATTTAAACGGAGAAATGCAAAATGATAAAAAGATAAGCATTTGATAGGAAGAGATTTTTTTTTTAAATCTTTTTTCAAATGCTTCATACCAAACATAAATCCGTATTCTGTGATTTATTATTATTTCGTAGTGAACTTGTTCCATATTTATTTAATACAGACTTTAATATTTTTAACTAATTTCCCTTCTGGAAAAAAAAAGAAAGCAATGAGAATTAATATTAATTTCTATTACGGCCAGTATATGATTTTATTCGCAGAACTTTTCGAATTTGAATCCGTATTCGAATCCTGAAAATTCTCAAATCTCTCGAAAGCTTCTTTTAAGACTAGTAAGAAAAAAGAAAAAAATAGGTAGTTAATTAAAAAATTTTAATTAAAAGAAAATGCAAAAAGTACTTTTAGTGAAAGAGAAGTTTAAGAATTCAGTTTTCAAAAATAGAACTATATTTATTGAAAATGTACAAATAAAATTTAGTTTACAAAGCACATAATTTATTCCTTGAATTCCAAGGTTCATTTCTTCAATATAAATTGACCCACCGGCAGCTGAGCGGTAAAATTCCTGAACACTGGTAGTTCTTATTTGCGCTCGAATCCAGTCGAATGGGCTGACTACATGGACGATTTTATGGATTTCATTATCTATAATGTATATGCGAGCCAATTTTCCTTTAAAGGTCCTCCACGAAGGCATACCTCTCCTTGGACAGACAGCCCTAGTGTGCTTTGCCATAATCAATTTAACCAAAACCTCAGTATAAACTGACAGAATATAGCAAATTTTCTCTAAAACCCTAACCTGCAGTTTCAAAAGAATTTTATCTTTCGAATGAATTTATCTTTTAGAAGAATTTTATCTTTCGAATGAATTTTTTTAAAGAATTTATCTTCTGTAAGGATTGTAGATGATATTTAAAAAACGATTGTAAATAAACATCAGTATTTCTGAGAATACTATAAAGATTCTAAGAAATACTGAACAATTTTAGAGAAGATCTTTTAGGTCGCCACGAAACAATTCATCGTTTTCGACCAACTGTTCAAATTTCAATTAGCGGTTCAATTTTTAACAGTTGTATCTGCTTAGATCAACTGATACACAAGTGGATCCATGTGCGCTAATCCGAGCTCAAGATTCTAGTTCATAAACCTACACCTGAGTTTTTAGAAACATTGAAATATCAAAAACCATTTTACAAACTCCGGATGTTAGGAGAACCATCCAGATCTTACATCCAGAATTATGGGATAATTGGAGAGTTAGCTTTAAAAAATTTCGAGAAAGATGGCATACGAGTTACTCTAAAATGTTGCCACATTTTGTAAGATACCATAGCGTATGGGGCGATCAGAGCCGCCAAGAGGTGATATCGATTATTTAAGTAACCTTGGAACTACACAAATCGCGTTTTTTTTTTTTTTTTTAAATAAACACGTCCATTGGACACTGATAAAAATAATCTCTTCGTTGGATCAGATTATCAAGTCAGAATATAAAAGATTCGTACGAAACAAAAAGCATAAAAATTCAATTTTTCGAATTCCGATTTTTTTTCAAATTTTGAGAAAATTTAAAATTTTAATGTCCTAATCCTACTTATATTATTATACTTTAGTCAGAAAAGAATAATTTTAAAATTTCTCCGCTCAGCCGGGGTAGAGGTTAGTGTGTAGAAAGACATTAGGTTATTTCGAAGCAGGAGAGATGAAATATGAGCAATGCCCTCCCCGGGAATCGAACCACGAACCTCTCGAATACGCGCCCAGCGTGCAGACCACCCCACTACAAAGACATGCTAAGAAGGCGGGAGAAATACCTTATAAATGATTCGGACTGCCGCATTGAAGGGCCCAAGTTCGAATCCCGGAGAAGACATGGATATATGTGGGTGCTTTAATATGCGACTAGCCGAAAGTCCTCTCGAGAGGTTCGTGGTGGAGGTTCGTAAAAATTATTTACGAATTGGATTTTGCTTTGAAAGAATGCACTGATTTCATTTATCATATTTTCTATAGAAAACTTGTGAAAACTAGCGCATAAAGAGTAATTCATATTTTTCACGAAATACGAGAAACGATAAGCAGAGCCAGTGTTTCACATAATATGTAAATAATCTGGAAATAACGAGCTCTTATGCTTGCAAATAACATTTTGTTACCTATTCCTTTTTTATTTAATTTTTATAAAGGGCAATTTTAGAGAAAACGTTTGCAGGAATAAACGAAAATTTTCTATAAATTCTTGCCTCCTGATCACCATTATATATATATATATATATATATATATATGCCGAAAATTCCTTAACGTTTCTTCTTTCATTAATAAATGCTGCAAAATGTCTTTCGCTGTTCTATTCCAAGACCTATACAAAGGCTTGATAAATTACTCATTTCAGAACGGAGGATCTCAGTGAAAAGAGCTATCGGAGAAGTTTCCTTTTTATCGCTTTAGCTATTTTACGATAGAAAAATACGAAATATCTCCCTAGAGAAGTCGTTTTATTCGGCAAGCCTTAACACTGGACCAGTTTAGATCATATTCTCTAGAGAACGTTCAATGATTTCTATCTTTCTGGTGAGGGTAATTCCATATATCAGGCTTGAAATTTCTTTTTTCCAAGTACTTTTCTAAAAGTTAACTTTCCATCTGTTTCACTCTATCGCTTTTTTTATCAGTAAATTAATAAACCAAAAGTGAAATTATTTACAAAAGTTACACTTTGAAGCACATATAAAATAGATACAAAATAGAATTTTGTATATAGATGCAGGATTTTAGCGCAATATTTGAAACTGTTGTATTTTTCTGTGTAATGTAACATAAGAACCATCTAAAAGAGACAAGCTATGCCGGAAAAGTAAGAATACAGGGGAAAGTGCATTTAACGTTGTGTAAATAGTTATCTCGATAATTTGGGGAGATATCGCCAAACTGACAACGGTTTTGGCGACAAATTTGAAGATAAATTGCTTAAAGTCGCCAAACTTGGCGATCCTTTGGCGAAATTTGGGTTCGGCTCCTGTATTACCGTAATAAGTAGTGTAATTTAATAAATAAAATTGATCACCATATTAACTGCAACCCTAGTTCGATCCTCCTACTGCTTTCCAGTAATTTCGAGAAGCAGAAAGTGCTAGATGTATCTCGGCGACCGGGTGACAACTATAAGGCAGAAGAGAGAGCATCTGCTGTTGTAGTTACTGCAACTGCGAGTTGTTAGTTCAAAGCGTGAATTGAGATACCTCTGGATCAGCTTTCTCTTTAGGTGCGCTTTGCATTGTTTAAGTTTAACGTTCTTAGTACTTTGAAGCGTAACTACCGATTGTACTCTATCATACTGGAAACCCCTGTATGAGTATTTCCGTGGATCATTTGATAAAATTAAATTTTATTAACCTATCAACGGACCTGTGTGCTATCAATCTATTGCGAACCCGTACGTTGATAGGAGAAAAACGAAATAAGTGCAGTTTTATAGCTAATTGATGGAAAGAAAGGAATGACAAAAGAATTCTTATAATCTTCTAAACCAAGAGTGTGACTTTTAGTGCGTTGGGATGAGAATTTTTTAACTGCTTGGTTAATAATGTTGGGTGAAAAGCCACTGTCAATAGCAACTGCTTTTACAAGGTAACCGAAAAGTTCTTGCCGTTTCTGATATGGCATTGGAAGAGTGAACCCTAACATAAAAATATTCGCCAAGCCTGGCAATGAAGTGATTAGGATGGGAGTCTGTACATTGACAAAGAGTATAAAAGCGCGTTGCATGGATACTTCAAACATAATTCACACGGACGTGTCAAAGGCGCTCGTTGAGAGTTGTTTGCTGTTTGATTTTAAAGTGGGTCTGTCAGCAGCAGAATCAGGTCTCCGAATTTACCAGACCTTTGGGGATGATGGCGTTAACGAAGGAATCGCTGTGCAATGGTTTCAGAAGTTCAGGTCAGGAAGAATGTCTCTTAGTGATGCACCACGCAGCGGTCGGCCACAAGCGCTGGAAGATGAGGTCCTGACAGTACTCATAGAGAGTGACAGTAGCCGAACGTGTTGTGAGCTTGCTGCACACTGCCAAGTATCTGATGAAAGGATCAGACTCCATTTGCACCGCATAGGAAAAGTATACAAGCTGAGCAAGTAGGTTCTCCACTCACTATCCGATGCAAACAAGCAACAACACCTGTTTGTCACTGCTTACTCGGTACCGCTATGCTTTGATCGAGTACTCACCACCGATGAAAAGTGGGTCCAGTATGACACAACCAGGCGTTCCATACATTGGTTGTCACCACGGGACCTTGTGTCTCACACTGCGAGCTCTATCTACCCACACAAGATCATGCTCTGTATCTGGTGAACTAGTCGCCAAGTGGTGCACTAAGAGCTCCTTCCAGTTGGCCAAACCATCACGCCAGGCCTGTACTTGCAGCAGTTCGACCGTGTGCATCAGGCTCTGATGCATAAAGATCCAGCATTGGTCAGTCGTAAGGGTGTACTCCTCCTCCAATGACAAGGCGAAGCCGCATGTGGCTCGGAAGGGCAGGGACACCATCCAGAGACTGGGCTGAGAGACATTACCTCACCCATCACACTCCCCAGACCTCGCGCCAACAGACTACCATCTTTTCCCTTCCTTGGACAACCATTTTCGTGGGAAATCCTTCAACAACCAGCCATACCTCGGAAGGGCCCTCACGGACTTCTTTGCGTCCAAGACTCCTGAGTTTTACCGCGATGGCATTGCACAGCTAGCCAGTAGTTGGCAAAAGGCACTGCATGCCGATGGTGATTACTTTGAGGGTTATCGGTGATTATTATTCGTTTCATGACTTTTTCTTTCTGGCTGTCCAAAACGATAAGAACGTTTCTGGTTACGTTGTAAATAACAATTTAATTCTTGATTAAGAGCCAGTTTGAAGGAGCAAACTTGAAGTGCATGAAAAACAAAGGACCTGAGTAACAACTACTTGTAATATCGATTACTGCCAATAATTGACAGTCATAACAGGAAGTCAACTGTTGGGTTTTTAAGTTCACGGCTTGCGGCCGCCACTGGAATTGTTGTATCACAGAAAACTAATGGAAAGCACAGAAGCTTAATGAAAAAGGGCTTTATGCCAGAAAGCCAAAGGTATTTGTCTCACTATCTACACAACAGAGGAGCAGTCGTTTTAATTGTTACAGTGAACATTAGAGCTGGAATGAATACCAGTGGTCCCATGCTGTCTTTATTGATGAGTTTAAGTTTAGTTTTACATCTGAATCTAAAAGTGTTTACATATGGTATGAATTGGGAAAGCGAAATCTTCCTTCAAGCATTATGGAATGTGACTGTTTCGGCAATGCAGGTGTGGTGGTAAGGGGAGGAAATAAAGTTCGATGGAACATACGCTCCTACTCGTTTTCAACAGCAGATCTGCGACTGACCAATTGCACCGAGAGGAGGTCTTAGAATCTTACATAAGACGTTCAGAGGTTAATACGTGTTTTACCTTTTTTTGAGCGATAATATTCGTCCACATCGAGCAAACCTCCTTCACGAGTTTTTTTGAAAGCGAACACATTCAATAAATATCATGAACAACAAAGTTTTCTGATCTTAACCCGACAGAGAACTTGGTAAAGCATCTGCAAGAAGGCATCATCCTCATAGAGATGTAAATGCCCTGAAAACAGCATTGCTTCTCGAGAGGCAATTTATTCCCCAAACTGTGATTGGCAATGTCACTACCAGCGTAGAAATACTTTGTGACATGTCTATATAATTCAGGGAAGGTTACCTACCATATTAAACTCATAAGGCTTAATTTTTTCTGAGTTGCTCATTTTTTATGAACTCTCTTTGTAACATATTTTTGTGTGTGTACGGGTTCGTAATAGATTGAATTCAGAAGTCTGATAATAGGTTAAAAAAATTCATTTTTATCAAAATAAATATTTCAGAACTCTTGAATTTTCTACAGAAATATTCGTCTTCTTGTTCACAGTATAATCAGTAGTTACATTACAAACTACTAAGAACGTTAAACAAAACGCAATGCAAAGCGCATTTAAAAAGAAAGCTAATCCGATCTCATGCTGAATTCGCAGCAATAACAAGAGCAGCTAACTAAACAACTCAGCTCAGGTGCTCTGTCTTCGACCTTAAATAGTTTTCAACCAGTCACGAGATATTTCTAGTACTTTCTGCTTCTCGAATTTGCTAGAAAACAATACGAGGGTGGAATTACGGTTACAGATAATCTAGTGGTCAATCATATTTACTCAATTTCAATACAAATTACCAAGATAAACACTTACTCAATGTAAATGTACATACTTCTGTATTCTTACTTTTCCGGCATAGCTTTCTCTTAAAAATTTGTCTCACGCTACATTACACAGAAAATACAACAATTTTAATTACAATTCTACTAAAATTACCTATCTAAATACAAAATTCGTAACAATATTATTACCGTGTAATTATTGTGTGCATATCAATACCTTTGTAACCTATAACCACCGCTGGCCCTGTGTTTTGTGTGCCTCCATGTTGCGGATGGCGCAGTTTTCTTAATTTTTGTGCGCTATGAGCGAGATGTTATCTATTATTCCGTTAACTTTGCTTAGCCATTCTGGGTTCTTGTTTTTACCCAGGAAATTTGTGTTCTTGAACTGTCGAAATCCTGGATAGCTCGGTGAATTCGCATCGTACTGTCTTTGAAACGTATGTTGCAAATGCCCAGCTGCGGTAAGATAGCTTCGCCACAAAGCGGGTTTAGGGTTGACATAAAAAGGCAAGGGAAATCGGGGTTGCCAGATTTGGTGCGAAATCGCGCATTTAACGACAAAATCGGTCATATGCCATAGAAGATTCGAGAACGAATTCTCACCGTATTGCCCCAGAATATCTTCAAAGGCAGGTCAAAAACCATAAAAACCCTGCCTGAGCGCGGAGTAGCAGTGTATCTTGAGTTTATCTTGAAAGTATCTGAAGTATAGTTCAACAGTTAGTGCTTTGAGCTCAGAGATTTAGCTTGAGAGCGACCGAAACGACTCGGGAGCTGTAATTTAGTGCTTTGCCGTGAAGCTGTCTTTACCGTTATAGCTTGATGGCTGTGTTGCTGATTATTTCAGCGTGTTTGTTATAGTTTTTGGACGACTGTAACGCGTCTTTGAAACTGTTCTATGTAATACTGACGAATAAATTGAGTTTTAATTCTTCATCAAATGTTGTCGTCACTCACTCTAAATCCACGAACCCATAGAACGCAACAGTATGTATGTATGCATGTGTACATGTATGTATGTGCATAAATATATGGGTACAAAACCCTACGTACGATTATTTATGCATGCAGATATGAACACATATATTCATGCACACATACATACACACATATTTTTTTAATCCGGTCTTGATAAAAGAACAGTACCGAAATTTCAGATATATATATATATATATATATATATATTTCATTTCGTGAATATTTAAATAATATATGATGCAGAAGTTGTAAAGTATAAGGCTTCAAATCCCTGCGAATTATTTCTAATTACTTAACTGATGAATAATTTTTAATAATTTCAGCATATGTATTCCAGTTAGTGTAGGACTAAAATGGCCGTAGACTCTAAAAGTGTAAATCATAATAGAAGAAAGTAAAAGAACTCAGGAACTGAAGGCAATTTCAGAAAATAACGTTCAGGTGATAGAGTGGAATCTGGAGAATCAGTTTATGATTGTTTTTAGCTTCTACGTAAACGGAACAGTTCCTTTAGTTCTCTACAATCCAGAAGGATTAGGGTTTATTTCGCTGACTAAGAACTTTTAGAATGTCTGTGTGGGTACAACGGAAATTGGTCAGATTCTTTAGAGAAAAACAACAGCGCTTACCTCCAAGTCAGATTAAGCAAAATCTTATGAACAAAACTCTTGAATATTTTATAAAGCAGTATTTCTTTTATTTTATATATTTTAGAATATGTGATTTTTAAAAGGAAATTATAAGTTAAATAACCAGAAATCTAAATAGCTCCTAGTACTTAAGCAGGTCTCAAAAACCTAAATAGCTGAATAACGGTATGCTATTAATTCGTGCAATGAACAATATAAAGTGGCATTAAATGAAAGTATTTTTATAATTAGAAAAATGTTTTACTTCTCATACTTTCTCCAGAATATTACTACTATAGCATAATTATTATTAAGGCTGTTCGCACACATTTTACACAACTTTGCTTTTTTAAAAAAATCATTTGCCTGTGGGGAAAACTTATTTCAACTGTATTGTTGCAACTATATTGTTGAAAGTGTAAATTATTGTTTTCAGGTTGGCAATTTTGTTTTCGTGCAAAATGGCGCTTATAAAGAAGCTATGGACGGAAGGCTTTGTTTGCGCTCGTTCCGAAAAATTATTCGTATGTTTAGTTATTAAGAAATGCTGTGAAGGCCATAATTTTTCGGTATCTAAGTAAAGATAGGTAATACTATTAATAAGAAAGGAAAAAACGTCAAAGATTGGCTTCAAGGAGAAATAGCATTCAAACTACATAATGAAAGGAAAAACGGAATATTTCGAATGTAGAAAACAAACATGAATGTTATATCCTCATGAGACAAAACAGACTAACTACCCAAAAAATATAGACTATTTTCAAACTTTTTTTCTAAATTGCATTTTTAGCTCTCACTAATTTCTCAAGAATGCGGCATGAAGTTTAATTGTCAAACAATTTAGGCACCCTACAAAACTTCATGTGTGTGTGTGAAGGCATCCCTCCCCTTAGGCAAATAGCCCTTGAGGCCTTCGTGGAGGACTTTCTAAGGGAAACTTGCTCGTATACACCTACAAAACTTCAGTCCTATCCGCTAAACCGCCCAAACTCTATAGTAGTTAGAAGAACCTACTGCGATACCGAATTCCCGGTTTCGAATCTCGGAGAAGTTTATAAATGTATAGTGCCTTTGCGGCACTAGGGCACTCTAAATACGTGGCGAGCCGAAGTCCTTTCGAGACGTTGGTGGTAAGGAAAGAAGGTGGAGACCCTCAGACCTGTTACCGCGGGAAACTCTGCACCAAAATTGGGGCCGAACTCACCATAGGTGCACAAGGCTCGCTCGTGGGCTTGTTCTGATACTGTGAGACAAGTAAGTCATAAATAACAATAATAACACTATCCGCTAATATAAGCAACAATTAGTGAATTTTTGTTGTGACAATAATGCTATATCTTAAACAATTAAACTTTCAGTATTTTTAATATGTCCTGTTTGTTCTCCTTGCCTTCCTTCAGCATTATTCCTCCAATACGGAATTTTTGTGGAAATCTCATTTATGATCCACTAAGTTTAAATACCAAGGCTTATTAATCGTAACTTATGATGAATCCTTGCGACATCACTTCTCGCTTCAGGAAGTACTTATCTTTACCGAGTGTGTTGTTTACCGAGTGTGTAAAAGTTCAAGTTCTGTGTTGTGTATTATTTTAGTTAGACAACAAGTTTGAGCGCCAATAAATACTTCAAGAAATTTTATTGTGATTCTATTTATCGTTTTTCAGTGTTTGTAAGTTTACAAGGTATTTTCTTCTTCCTTCCAGCATGTCTTCGTGGTGTAACGGCAGCACACTCGGCGCGTATTCGAGAGGTCCAGGTCGGAGTCCCTTAGAGGGCATTGCACATTTTTCATATGTCCTTCTTAAAAAAAAAACCTAATGAGTCTTTAAAGACAAGTTTCAAGATAGGCAAGTTCTTTATTCTCATACTTATGATTCACTCATCTTGATACTTGCATAATATAAGACAGACTACTAGGTTTAAACTAAGCTGACACGTAATATTTATGTTTTGAATTACACTATGTTATTATCTTTAACATCTTCTCCGTATTTGACTTTGACTCATAGAACATACCAAGATTCATTTAATCAAGTGAAGTTGAAGCAAGAAATAAAGAAAATCAAAGCAATAACAAGGAAGGCAATTAATGATTAATCATTGCTTTTGAATTTCAACCTAGAGATAAGCCAATGGAAATTCAGAGATTAAGTAATGAGATCTATCCAGTCATTCCATTAACCGATATCATCAGTAACCCCTTGAGAGTGATCAAGAGCG
This sequence comes from Stegodyphus dumicola, assembly GCF_044657685.1. Lineage (NCBI taxonomy): Eukaryota > Metazoa > Arthropoda > Arachnida > Araneae > Eresidae > Stegodyphus > Stegodyphus dumicola. Next base: position 218,965,585 of record NC_140773.1, on the reverse strand, counting down.
CTAGGAGTCCCAAATAGGGGTTAATTTCTCCACTACTTAATTTGATGGGATAACTCGAAACGATTGCCCCGGCTGATTCGAAAATGGGCCTTATTTTGTTGTTTTTGTATGCAGGTAGCTTCCAAATAATGGGAAGTACAGATTTTTGCCATTAGGTAACAATCGGAAGTAACTAAGTGGCAGAATGCATTCTTATTTCTTGATGTATTTTAGTCACAAACACATATATCTGTGATATATTGTCCTACATTTCAAGATATTTGTGTATACTTTAATCTTGGGCATTATTTTTCCCAACGTTTCAAGTTTCTGTTGTTAATAAGCTTTTCGACTAAACTGTCAAGTTGCCTTATATTCTCAAAAGTGATGTTTACTTACAATTACACCAGCGTTATTATCTAAACTCATTGATATACAACAACAAAATACTGTTACATCTAAGCTGTTTTAGATAAAAAATATTTCTTCAGTCAATGTTATATTCTTGACTTTCAACATCATTCACTTTTAGTTGAAAAGTGTCACTTATGAAACCAACCGTTTGAAATAACACTTTGGCCCAAGCTTGATAAAGCGAAGTAAGTCAATACATGACATTTTGGCCGGTATGCCGACCTTCTCGATATTTTATTCTTTTTATTATGATAAATTATGTTGACAAAATCATGATTTTACTACTTACGGAGGTTTTACTGCATGTTTTTTGAATTTTTTATATGATGATTTTATTATTTACGGAGGCCTTTCCTGTATGTTTTCTGCATTCTTTACATTGATAATTTTATTACTTACGGATATTTTACTGTATATTTTCTGCATTTTTACACGATGATCTTATTACTTATGGAGGCTTTACTGCATGTTTTCTGCATTTTTTACATGATGATTTTACTACTCACGGAGGTTTTACTGCGTGTTTTCTAAATTTTTTATATGAAGTTTTTATTACTTACACAGGTTTTACTGCAGGTTTTCATCATTTTTTTCCCATGGTGATTTTATTACTTACGGAGATTTTCAGCATTTTTTTGCCTGATGATTTTATTACTTACGGATGTTTTACTGCATGTTTTCTACATGTTTATTTACGTGATGATTTCATTACTTAGGAGGCTTTGGCTTTACTGCATATTTTCTGCATCTTTTGCATAATGATTTTATTACTTACGGAAGTTTTATAGCATGTTTTTTCCATGATGATTTTATTACTTAAGCAGGCTCTACTGCATGTTTTCTGGATTCTTTTACATTGGGATTTTACTACTTAAGGAGGTTTTACTGCGCGTTTCTTACATGATGATTTTAGTACTTACAGAGGATTTACTGCATATTTTCTGCATTTTTACATGATGATTTTACTACTTACGCAGGCTTTTCTGCATGTTTTTTTTTACATGATGATATTATTACTTACAGGGATTTTTCCCTTAGTAGCACCTCTGTATTTATATTTCATATTTCCTGTATGCATATTCTGTATTTATAGTCTATATTTATATTGCATATATATCATATTTTCTACATATTTTTTACATGGTGATTTTATTTAATCACAGAGCCTTTACTGCATGTTTCTGCACTCTTTTTACATCATGATTGTACTACTTATGGAGGTTTTACTGCATGTTTTCTGCATTTTTTACGTGATGATTATACTACTTAAGGAGATTTTACTGTATGTTTTCTGCAGATATTTACATGCTGATTTTATTACTTACGGATGTTTACTGCATATTTTCTGCATTTGTTTACATGATGATTTTATTACTTACGGAGATTTTTCTGTATTTTTTTTTTCCATGATCGTTTTATTTCTTACGGAGGTTTTACTACATATTTTCTGCACTTTTACATGATGATTATGTTTTCTGCATTTTTCACAGGATGCTTTTTTACATGATGCATTTTTTACATGATGATTACATGATTTTGCTACTTACGCAGGATTTACTGCATGTTTTTTTACATGATGATTTTATTACTTACAGAGATTTTTCCCTTAGTGAAACCTCTGTATTTATATTTCATATTTTCTGTATTTATATTTCATGTACATCACATTTTCTAAATTTTTTACATGATTTTATTAATTATAGAGGCTTTACTGCATGTTTCTGTATTTTTTACATGATGATTTACTACTTACGCAGGCTTTACTGCATGTTTAATTACATGATGATTTTATTACTTACAGAGATTTTTCCCTTAGTAAAACCTCTATATTTATATTTCATATTTTCTGTATTCATGTTCTGTATTTATATTTCATGTATATCATATTTTCTAAATTTTTTTTACGTGATGATTTTATTAATTACAGAGGCTTTACTGCATGTTTCTGCATTTTTTACATGATGATTTTATTACTTACGGAGGCTTTACTGCATGTTTTCTGCATAATTTTTACTTGGTGATTTAATACTTACGGACGGAGATTTTACTGCATATTGTCTGCATTTTTTGACATACTCGTTTTTCTGTCTTTAATATTAACGGTATACATCCTACATTAAGATAGGCAATGGAATATCAGAGGTCAAATTTTTGCGTAGAAGAATTGGATATATTTATTGACGGTGCTGATTATGACAATGGAATTGGTGCAGCATTTGTGCTTTATTTGTTTGGTACAGAAACAGACTCAAATTTAGACTTGAACCTTACAATTCGGTTTTTTTTTTCAAGCCGAATTGGCTGTTGTCATATTTGCTCTCAAATCGATTGATGAAAATCTAACTGTAAAAACATATATTAATATATATAAAGACTCATTATCTGATTTGCAGCTACCAGACGATGCTGATAACACTAATATTTTGGCCTCATATGTAAAAGACTTCCTTGTAAAAGTTGAGAAAATGCATGAAGGGAAAATGAACTGGTTGAAAGCCCATATTGCTGTTGCAGGCAACGAGAGGGCAGACATGCTGGCCAAAGAGGTAATGCTGGAGATGCATTCGCTATTCAGGCATTAAAAAGAACTTCTATTGGTGAAAGCGAGGATTTCTATTATGGTTACTCTAAAGAGAAATGGAACATTTCGGGAAAAAAGAAAAAAAAATTTTTTTGAACTTTGAAGTTTCTGAAAATAGGAGAATGATATGTGACTTTCATTACAATTAAATAATTATTGGGCACGGGCACTTCTCGGCGTACCTGAAAAGATTTGATTTGCAAAATAATAGTCTTCGTAAGTTTTTGTAGTGATGATGGCAATGTACGACATTTCGTCGAAGACTGAGTATTATTGCAACATGTTAGAGAAAAACGTGGCAACGTAAAGGATTTCTGTTGCAGCAGGAAAGAGTTTAGATTTGCAAAGGGTTTGATGAACTTTATAAACAGCAAAAGAATAATATTGGGAATTTTTATTTGATGTTTTTAACAGTATTTTTGTTTTAATCTGTGTTGGATTTCCTGCGTTAACCATAAGGCCGATTATCATCTGCCAGCAGGGTTGCAGCACACTAGTATATCACATTTTTGCAATTATTTTGCAATTATTAGCCTACTGAATCAACGGAGCTGAAATTATGCTACCTGCTGCGTAGGGTTAAATTGAGTTGTTTCAATTTTCAGGATTGTAAGGAAAACAAATTAAACAAAATTAGCAGAATTCCGTTTGGATGTTGGCAACCACATTCATCTAGTTTCCTGCTTCTTCATATATTCATTTATTGAAGATGGATTCAGAAATGCCATTAGACAATGCAAATTGAAGAAAATAGATGTTTCATGAATATTTGGATAATCAAAATACCTCAATAAAAGAGAAATCTGTACTATAATTGTTCTGATTAGTTCGAAGATCGATGATATCATCGCAATCTCCGACACCATGTCGCTACTGTTGCATATTTTCTTGAACACACAACTGTAAATTTTCTAAGAATCTTTCATACACTCCGTAACTTTCTACCGGATGCTCAACTCAAAAATATTTTCGTAATTTCGAACCATTACCAACATAAATCTTTGACTAACAAGTATTATCCTTGTCATAACTAACTAAGATTATCAATTAACCAAATTTTTCTAATCAACGAAAGAGCAAAAGTTTTATTGATTATGGCCAGACCATAAAAGCACGTTCATGACTAATAAATTATAATTAAAGCGAGTGATTTAGAGAATGAATACTTAATTGAGGATTATGGAACAAATTTTTCCAATATCCTTTATTATTACCATTATTACCATTATTACGATTATTTAAACATTTTTTTAATTTACTTTATTAATTACTGTTTGCCATAAAACAATTAACAAATCCTATCTTCTTCCTAAAGCCTTATTTATTATTTCCTAGATCCATTTTTTAGGGAATAATGATCATCATTATTTTCTCCATTGATTCATCTCCCCCCCCCCGAAAAACAAACAAATCTTGATATTCTGATATTTTTTGAGTTCATTTATGCAAATCAAAACCACTCATCTTATTAGCCGCGAACATTTATTTCATAGTCGAACTTTTTTCTCCCTTTCCCATTAAATCAACACTGCAGTCGAACATAATTAGTTAATATATTTTCAGACCTCATTTATTACCTTAAAAAATTAATAAGAATGAATAAACTAAAATAATAACGCTGAAATTTTAAAAGCTGTTTGAAGGGAATGGAAAAATAGAAGGGGGGGTTTGTTTATTAGCTATCTCCCCCCTACACTCCACCACTTTTTGCCTCTATCTCACCGTGCTCAATACTCAGTGTAATGGCGAAAGCGCCTGATGCGAGGGAGCAGTGGTTCCTATGGAAACAGTTTCCGAGACGATGCCTCAAGGTCACCTTCTCAGCTAGAAAACGATTGGATGAGGTCCACGCCCACCTGAATGGGTGGGGGGAGGGCACCGAATATCTCTTCACCTACGTTATACATTAATGTTCGCTACCTGAAAATGGAAATGACTGGGCCGCCTATGATCAAAAGTCTATGTTGAGACGGTTATGAAAGAGGTTAAAAAAAACTTTTCATGGTCTTCAGACGAGGCACTCGAAGTAGATATTCTTCGGGTGTGCTCTTCTCTTTCTGAATTTCTCTTGAATGAGATATGTTGTCTCTTGCATTTTGAACCATTTGCAGTTGCTTTTTATTCATTTTTTATGAAATCTTTGGTTGACAGAATCGTATTTCTAAACCTACTGAAAGGATAATAGAAAAAAAAATTGTTCATTCAACTCTATCAATAAAAGTGGGTTTTATTTTTATAGGACTTTTACAGTAGGAAATAACTTTTTCTTATTGCTGTTGTGAAACTTTTATTTCAAAGCGGTTTTCTGTCTATTTTTCTTCCAGCAGATGAAAAATACTGGTGCCCTCAGTGCATGTGTACCTCACCTTTCATTGGGATTCCTTCTCTATAAAATCCATGTAATTGAATATACCGTAAACTAAAACTGCATTTGATGCTCTTAAACTACGGCATATTGTACCTCAGTCTAACTTATTTTAAGCACACTTTAACACCTCGCCTTAACTTATACAATTGTTTAACACAAATTAGCCAATTTGAAAGTAAAGCGTTAAATATTTCAATGTAATTTGTTGCGCTAAAAAGGAAAATAGTATGATAGTAATGTATACTCGCCATTAATGTACAGAACTGAAAGCATACTGTGTCTGAAATAGTGTTTGAAGTGCTAAAATTAAATATTAAATAGCCAGGTTATTACAGTAAAAAGATCTGCAGGGTCTTCTAGTAAGTTTTGGTAACATAAACTGGAGATCCTACTGAAAGACGGAGTGGGTAATTCTCGTTATGTCTTTAAAGAACAGATGACTGCAGACGAAGGTTATAACAAGATTTTTATTTGAACTAAAAGGAAAAGAAAATGCACTCACTCGGTGTTCGCAGTTTAACCGCTACTTGTGGCCAAGTAACTTAAACAGAAAATAGTATGTACAATCACAATAACATAAAGTTAGCTACACGACTGGCTCTATCTAAACCACTTAATAATCGACTGCACACAACAAAGTCGGGCCTAGAATATCAATATAATCTAAAGTAAATGGCTAACACCAACTATTCTACAACAACAATAAGTTAGCACAACTACAGAGCTACTTCGAACACGCGGCATAAATACAGCACTCACTCTCTTACTCACGAACTCTTAAAATCTTCTACTTAAATACTGTTTCCGAACCCACTTAGATTTGCATATACGTCGTTACATTTACATTCTGGCAAAAAATTGAAATCAGAAGGGAAAGGAAAATTTCTCAAAATAAAAATGATTGATTAGAACTTAGAGACATTTGGTTAATTGGAAGCAGGCAAGATGAAAAATTAGAAAACGCTTTCCCTGGGAATCGAATCACGGACCTCTGAAATACCCTCTCAGCGTGCAGAACCACTACACCACGGAGGCACGCTAAGAAGGCGGGAGAAATACATTATAGAACTAAACAAGGTCTTTACAGAGCGTCAATTTCTGTCTTGTCTGATTCACCTCGAAAACGTTGAATGGGCGAATGAGAGTTGATTAACTACATTCGTTGAGATTTCCGCAGGAATAATATTCTGTATATTAAATTTAGGTGGTGCCATTTGCTTTTCCCTTGCATTAATTACCTGTCAACGTCGGATTTGTTACATAATTGCATCATTATGAAGCCCAAAATTCATAAATATGGAATTTTCTATTCTATTTCAGATTTTGATTAAGACGAGAAACCCTAACATCAAAAACTATTTATCATTATTTTAGTAATGTGGTATGAAAGTGACTTTTCTTGCTGAATGTATAACCCTTAGAAGTTTCAGTTTCATGTTGAATGTACGGAGGCTGTCAGCAAATTTTTTATACGACTTTCATTGTATTGTTTATCTAAACTTTTTGTGTTTCATACATTTTATTTGATACTCCTTATTCTTCCCCATCTTTCCACACTGTAGTTGCCAAGAAAGTAAAGCCTTTTATAGCCTCGCAAGAGGTATTCTATCCCATTCTTCTTGAACAGCTTTCCAAAGTCCAAGGAGAGTTGTACGTCGACGTTTGAACAATCCGGTTTTTAAAATCCCAATATGGCAAAATACATCGGGAGATTAAAAGGAATATGCGTGAAGGAGTAAGGCCTTTATAATTGTTTCTTCTTCTATTTCTTCCAGGAAACTAACAGTGGATGTTGACGTGTGGCTGCTTCCTTTGTCTTGATGCAATTCTATTGATTGATGACACTGTGGGTAAAAAGAGACAATATTTGTACTTTGAGTATAAAATGAGTTCCTAATAATATGCCGAGTTGATCTTAACACTTGTCTCCACTCACTTTAATTTTAATTTGCCGTTATAATGAAACCAGCAACAATCACAAATCATTTTGCAAAACATTCTTTAGATCCTTTGAACCTTGTTATAAGATTTTTTTTCTTATCTTTGATAATAATAATGCATGGATCTCTTTTTATTGCAGCCATTTAAGTACACCCAAGATGCACATACTATGACAAGTTGCTTTGAACTAAAAAGCATCAGCCTTGTAAATAAACTTTATTGATATTCTAAACATGAAATATTCTTTAAGAAAAATTGCCTGCAGCACAGTGCCGCTAAGAACGCTATTCTACTGAAACATGAACAACTGTTGCCATTTACACAAACTCAATAGTAAAATAAAGCATGTTGCCAGTAATAAGATTATTGTAAAAATCACAATATAAAATTAAACAGTGAGAAAATAAATAAGGCAAAGAAAAAAAGAAATACAAATATTAAATATACAAGGGTCAGTCAAAAGGTTAGTTGCACTGGCTAAGAAAACAAATCAGGAGCAAAATTTTACAATAACTTTATATCTTAAAGTTCCACTCAAAATCTATTTTTAACGTTATTACCTCCGTTATTTAAGCATTTGTCGAGACGTGGTACAAGGTTTTCGATGCCTTCTTCAAAGAAATCCCGTCCAATGTCCGATAACCATTGTTGGGCTGAAGCTTTCACTTCGGCATCCGAATGGTACCGTCGTTTTGAAAGTTCTTGTTTCATGGGACCAAACACATGGAAATCAGAAGATGAAAGGTCTGGGTTATAAGGAGCATGATTCCACACTTCCCAACTAAACGTTTTCAGAAGTTCGCACGTTTGTCTTGCTGCATGCGGTCTTGCATTGTCATGCTGCAGCACAATGCCTTTCGACAGTGGCCGCCGATTTTTAAGTGATTTCGGCAATCGTTTCACAATAAGAAGATGCATTAATTGTGGCACCCTTCGGCATGAACTCTGTATGCACCACCCCTTCTCTGTCAAAACACAGCGTCATCATCACCTTTCCAGCAGATGGAACAGTTCGACACTTTGTTCGTGTCGGGGAACTGCAATGTTTCCACTCAAGCGAGCTGCGTTTCGTTTCAGGTGAGAAGTGGTGAAACCAAGTTTCATCTTCGGTCACAATTTTGTTCAAAACTCATTTCCTTCCGTTTGGTAACGTTTCAGAAATGCAAATGCACTTTCAAAACGGTTTCCTTTATGTTCCTCCGTCAATAGACGTGGCATCCATCGAGCACAAACTTTACGAAATTAATGTGATCGGCAATAATTTTATGCACGCTTCCATAAGAAATATCCATTTCATTTGAGATTTCGTCTATCGTTATGCGTCTGTTTGCAAGAATGCATTCCTTCTTACCATCAGCTTTACTACCTTTTCTCTCTATTGCCCATCCTTTGTACCATGACATGTTTGTGCTAGGCTCTAATATGTTATCTCCATTCCCTCCAGAGATTGGAACAAATGGAACTGTTGCAGGATTGTAACCAAATTTCTTGGTATAAGCTGACACTTCTTTCTTCGTTACTTCAAAACGAGACTCACTGAAAGGAGGTTCAATTGCGTCCATTTTATTTACACCAACAATAACAATTTTTCAGTTTTCGTCCGAATAAATGTTTCTCATCGAAAATTCTTCAACGCCTTCTGCGTTCGGCCATATGTCGTGGAGAAAGATGATAGACATCATATTTTTCGCCTTTTGAGATTCAGATCAGTATTTATGACTTGTTTACAGTTGACAATGAGCATTCAAATTATTTTACAACTATCCTGTGATTTGTCGAAATTTTCTTTTAACATTAAAGATTTACTTTTGCAACATTAGAAACACTCCATTTTTTCCCCTTTCCTATGTATTTGGAACAAATTTTCCACTTGAAGCCAAATTTGGACTTCCCCCCCTTTCTTGTTTACAATATTATCTGTCAGAGCTTTACATATCGAAACACCATGGCTTTCACCGTAATTTTAATATACCCAGATAAGAATAATTTTCTTCGGAAAGAGCACAACATAGCCTTCCATAGATTGCATCTCTTTAAAAGCTCCATTTCGCATGAAATCAAAATTATCAAGTAGCAGATGATAATTTATGCTTTCAAATGTATAGCTGCATTTAAAACAAAAATTTCTGAGCAGAGAGGTTTTTTTTATAACAGCAAAACAAAGTTGTCTAAAAAAGGTGCGAACAGCTATATTCCATGAGAAGGTTCATATTCGATTGTAATATGGCTTCTGATATATCTCGAAACTCCGCTGTGCCTTCGAAAACGTAGATTTTTGTATATCTGGATGCTTTCATGTGAGCATACTTAAACACAAATTAATTGCACAAATAATCGGGCAAAAAATATTAATTCAACATGGAAGTCACAAGCTTTTTATTCAATAAGAGCTTAAGTAAAATATTCTGCTGTCATCACTATGGTAACTTTATCAAAAGATCAATAACATGGTTCCATTTAAATAAAGAAAGAAATTAAAATAATAATTAATTAGCTGCCCCAGCTATACTAAAATTCAATAAGGTTTTGCCCTCTTTCTAATAAATGAATATCTTTTTATATTTAGGATAATTTAAGTAAACGAATTTAAGAAAGAAACTAAGATATTAAATCTTTCGTACTAGCCTTAAATTAGAAGGCAAATGATTATGCTACCTTACCACAAGTGCAACCGAAGCTAGGTCATCACCTCTGTGATTGAATTATTGATCCTTTGTGATTACATATGAATGAGGCATTGCAGAATTTAGCCAACTAATAAGCTTCCGCCCCAGTTTTGAAAGACAATTATCTACGGGCGTCCGTTCCACGCCTCTTTCCCTGTCACTAACATTTAGAGACGACTGTTTTGAATGCCCTCTTGCCGCGCAGACACTATACGCTTGCAAAAATCCATGCCTTCTCCGGGACTGGAAGCCGGGCCGTTCGGTACGGCAGTCACCATCACTAATCATTCTCTCGTCTGGCGGCGGTAATTGTGCACAAAGTAATTGGAGATCTATGAAGAACCTAGAGATTAGCAATTTTATCCGATTCAACAACTTCCATGAGAAATATTGTAATGTAACACTACTTCGTAAACAGAAACAACTAGCATCTCTGCCATATCTACATCATAAATCATCTACATATCTGCATCTCATCGTAAGAACAGCATCTCTGCCACCTCGATACTTACGTAGGAATCTGTTGTTAACATACTCCCGACAGCGTGTCCATAGGGACCGCAAGGGATGTGTGGTCTCTTCAGATAATAAAAGACGGGGATAAATACCTGTTTACCCCTGCTAGACATTAGGTATCTCAGTCTTCCATTACCAGTCACCTGACTTTAGATCTTCCCTGTGTTCTAAGATAATCCCTACGCATTCCGTTATTTATGTATCTCAAGGGAAACAAAGCGAAGGTGTAAAACCAAGCACATAAAAATACATTGTAAGATTTGGTTGGCCATAGTGTCTTAGAAAGATTACGATTGCTTTTTATTACGGAGGAAATATTTTAAAACGTATACCGTCATCAAATAATCTTTCATTATTTTGTGTAAGCAATTAATATTTGAATTTGAAGGTTTCTTGATTTTATAAACAGCTAAAATACCCAGCAGTAATTACTGAATTCAAAACTAATTCAGAAATCCTAAATTATATAAATCAAGACTTTCTTGGTTTTATGAATACCCTGTCTTTTATGTCCAACTGGAATTGTAACTAAAATCAGTTCAAGGAACTTAAATTTCTTATTTTTCTTTTTAGTAAAGCAAAACATAATTTTTAAATGGGTATAGTGATCCTTGTTTATATTAGTTACCCGCATAGTTCTATTTCTCACAGCAGAATTTTCTGAATATTTAAAAATACTTTTTTATACATTGTAAATGGTACAATAATAGTAATTAATTGTGAAATCTAAATTAAAATCATTTGCAGCTTTTTCATGAATTTTGTCGTAGAAAGGAATACTTTATTACATCTATCGTTTGCAACAGCCTTGAGCACCATACAAGTAACAGTCTTACTTTGCTCAGTTTTACCCCACATTTTGAAAGAGGACGTTGTTCCCTTGGGGGACGTTTCCGAGAATCTCCTACCTCTCTTCTCCTAATACCAACCTCTCCAAGGAACTTTCAGCTGTCCGTATGCTTTGCGTATCCCCATGCAATGCAGACACTACACATTTGCAAACATCCATGCCTTGTTACGCGATTCGAAATCGGTCCCTTTGGTGCGGCGGTAAGCGTCACTAACCACTTTGCCGTCTGGGCTGAACTATTTTCTGTTCCTGAATTATACGCATTTCTCTCTCTCTTTAAAAGTATCGCTGCTTCCTTTACTTAATAATAAGTATGCAGATTAATGAGGCTAAAAGATTTAATTTTATTCTTTATTCAAATTTTAATGCATGCATGCATCTCCTATCCGATTTAAAGATCGGAATTGTTATGGAAATACTTTTTCATTGTTATTACTTTAAAATATGACGCACATCGAAAGAATCGTGAAACTTGATCCACACTCGATGTACGGACACATTTGCAATCACTACAGTAATTATTCCCTTCATTAGCAGCATTAAACATATGTAATTTGGAGCAAAACATTGAGCAGTGCTCTCGCAGGAATCCGAATTCCTAACTTTCCTGTTGCTAGTCGGACGTGCTTCCCCTTACACTCCTAAAACACGCGGCAAGGAGAAGAAAATTTCTTACAATCTCCCCCAACTTAAAAGGCCACTCGGAAAGCGAGACCGAATCACTAAATCCTGTGTGGTAAATAATCATCGATCACTACATTTTAGTTCGGATGCCATTTGCATACATTATTACGCATTTTTGCTTTAGAGCAGGAGACATGAAAAATACGCATTCTCACCGGGATTCAAATTCCGGATCTTCCGTTCTTAGTCGGACGTGCTTTATACGTAAGTGGATCACAAAAAGGTTACAAGAATAAGCATTTGCAAAGAATTTATTGTGGTGTTCCCTAGAGTGTACATAGATGGCACTAGTTGTCTAGCAGCATTTGTGCGGGTAGGTTGAGTAAGTTCTCAGACGCGTCAGAGCGAATGAATTAACAAGATGTTTAGAAAAGTGGTCTGGCTTGGAGGTGCAAGCCGTGACCTCGTTAATCCTATTCGAGTACCTGGAGCCGTTACTTCCGATCGTTATTGTTCCACTTTAACAAGATTACGTGAAGCCATCTGATACAAGCTCCCTGCCATGGTGAATGATGATGTCCTCCTTCTGCATGACAAAGCCCGGCCTCGTACTGCTCGCCAAACTCGAAAACTGTTACAAAAGTGGGAAGTCTGGAGTCACTCCCTATATAGCCTATATTTAGCATCCAGTGACTATTTCCAAAACTGAAAGAATATTTAACTGGAATGAGGTTCTCTTCAGACAGTGATGGGAAAACAGCTACCGAGAACTGGATCAATGGGCAGAGACGCGATTTCTACCAAGTCGTGTTAAATAAGTTGGCCCTGCGTTCAAATAAATGCCTAAGGAATTTGATTATTATGTGGAAAAATGATAGGCAAGTATGGCTCTTGATTCTCGTTTGTATTTTCGGTCTGTTGTTAATAAATAATTTTTATTACCTTTGTAACCGTATTTTTGGGAGAGGGGATCCTTGCTCGTATTAAGAAGGCACGCAGTAAGAAGGAAGAAAATTCTTTACATACTTTTTGAGAAACTTTTGAATTCCTTCAATATAAATCATCAGTTTACGTGGCTCAAGAAGGTGTCATGTGAGATAAGCTTCTGGAGCTGCCAACATATTAACACCCATTAGTTCGATCCATTGTCCTCGGAAATCAGTGCTTATCATACCTGGGGAAAATCTCTTCCAAAGGATTGGTACGCCATCCTGATAAAAGATTGTAACTTCTATGGTGGGAAATTACTTAGTTTTAACGCCTAACAGTTACACGCAGAAGTTACAGGAACACTTGATGTTTTATCGAACTTAGTTCACTTTAACTATTAGCACACATTATTCAAATCAAATAAAAATTTTATTAACCATTCCTAATTGGAGATTCGTAACGTAACTTTAAAATGATAAAGTAATCTACGTAAAATGGGGCTTCTCGTGCATTACCTTACACTACAGATCATTTGCCTTGATGCTTAGTTTCCAATTACTTACAATAACAGCCTAAATCTACAACCTGCAATACTAAGTTAGATCTAATGTAATTAGGTAACATAGGAAACAGTCGATCAATTGCAGTTTGTATCTCTTGATATTTCCTTCCTAATACTGTAGGTGGCTTAGTAAGACGGCAATAAAATAGGCTCGTTAAGAGCTCCAGTACATTCACAGTTAACTTTTAAACAACGTTGTCTACCATTCAGTTTCATAAATTATCTGGGTGATTATTGCTACAAATGGAGCAGAACAGGAGAAAACTTGACTTAAAACTAACTTTTAAAAAAACATTTAAAAAAAACTAAAAGGTTTCAGATTTTAAATTACGTCTAAAAAGGCGTTTCTTTAACGTTTTGTGTGTTACCTTTATTGATTAAATATCATGTTCTTTGCACTTAAACCATGAAATTCAGTTCAATAGCAATGTCGCAAAATAATTTTAAAATGAGCCTATCTTTAGAATTTCCAATACACAGTCTCCCCTCCCCTAGAGTGTTGCCGTTGCTCGTTTTGAAATCCTTGAGTATGTTAATCCAAAATTCGTTAAAGTTTTACATATGTGAAATCGATAATAAAACAAATTCTAAATTTCAAATTTGGTCTTCCTACATGCCCATATTCCTAGGAGAATTAAGTGATTCAAAATTTGATGGCTCTATGTACCATTGTTTTATCACAATGCGAGAAATAGACATACAGTTATGCAGATTTTTCACTATTTAATTTCTTCAAATATAATGCAGGACTCTAACATTGGGTGGCAATAGCTTGAAAAGTGAAACGGACATTTATAGTGATTTAACGCAAAATCGCAATAGTCCTTCAGGAACAAAGCCCCTTTGGACTAACAATAATTGTTACAAGATGAGGCTAGCCGCCCACCGGTATTGCGGTTAGCGTCGCTGACTGCCGTGCCAAAGGACCCTGGATTAAATCTCGGAGAAGGCATGGATGCTTGTAAATGCATTGTGTCCATACGGCATGGGGGCTGGAGGAACTCTGAATATGCGGCGAGCCAAAAGTCCTCTCGAGAGATTGATGACAGGGAAAGAGGAGGTGGGCGACCCTCGAAAAGGCACCCCCAGGGCGCTCTCCATCAAAATTGGGGGCGGAACTGAGCTAAATCTCACTGTCACCTGTAAGATACTCGAGGTTGTTGCCAACGGCAGGCGTAATCTTGCACTCCTTGCCGAGAGAAATTTCGTGGGCATAGGCTGACTATATGTCAGACAAGTGAGCATTAGTCAACAACAACATATGATGTTTTAGAATTCTCCCATTATTCATGATTTATTGAAAGAAAACGCATTCACGTGATTAAATATACTCTGTAACACAAAGTCCCTAACATCATGTTTCGGACGCTCCGTTTATTTGATGCAAATAACTTAAATTACTTTTTCTAACGGATAGAAGTAACTCAGACGTAAAAATTGAGGATGAACTCAAAAAGAGCGTAAACTCTAACATAACGAATTGAGTAAAAGATTCAAGCAAAAACTAAGAGAATCTAAAGGCAACGAAATAAGAAAGTGAGTAGATAACGCCGAAATCCCCCAATCGTGAGACAAATCTCAAAGGAAACAAGAAAACAAGAAACCCGGAAGCGCAAGAGTGAAAGAAAACCAGCATCACCGTCACCTTCCACCCTCAAAAAAAAAAAAAAAAAAAAAAAAAAGAGAGAGAGAGATATGCAAACCGTTTCTTATTTTAAAACGGAACCCTGGGAAAAGCCTGAAAGGACTTAGAGGTTTTCTTTGAAATTTTGCACGATATCTAGGAAAAAAAGGATTTTTTTTCTTTCATACACTACAAGAAGAAAATTCCACTGTATATCAATCCAGAAATGGAAGCTATTTTACAGAGCCCAAGGAGAAAATCACTGAAGAAGAAAAATCTTTAAAAAGTCGCTATTTTACTTTTAACACTGAAACCCAAGTATTAAGACATTCCACTTCAAAAACAGTTAAACTGTATTCTACTTTTATTATCTTAAACCACTTTTCTATTCCAAAAATTCGAATACAGGAAGCATTTTAGTTAGTTTAACTATTACTGATTACAAAAGTTGAATGGATGATATAGTTTTGAAACACATCACAGCTCTTTCTAAGCAATTTTCCTAAGATAGGATAAATTTTTAATAAAAAATTTCTTATTATGATACTTTCTTTACAATTCAAGCTTATGCAGCTCAAATACAGAAAGCATATCGATTTTTTATCGATTGTTTCTCTAAAGCAGTTATTCTAGTCGATTCCAAAGCAGCCGTCCAGCCTGCAGTTATAACTCATAACACAGATGCTCAGATTATCTCAGAAATAAGACAAACCTTGAACTTTCTTTATAAATACAACAAAACAATCGTTTTTCAATGGATCCCTTCACATGGAGGTACCGTCAGTAACGAAAAGGCAGGCTCACTAGCCAAGAGAGGAACATTTGAGCCACAAGACAGCAAATCACTTCCTCCAGAGTCACTTATAAGGTATTTCTCCCGCCTTCTTAGCATGCCTTCGTGGTGTAGTGGTCTGCATGCTGGGCACGTATTCCAGAGGTCCATGGTTCGATTCCCGGAGAAGGCGTTGCTCATTTTTCGTGACTCCTGCTTCCAAAAGAATACCTAATGTCTCTACAGTAGCACCCGAACTAAAAGGGTGACGGATGATGGTTCTCCACACCTAGATTGGGTCCCCTAAAAAAAATCCCCAGCCGCCCTTTTAAAGAGGCAGTATATAAGTTATGTCTCCCTCCTTCTTAGCGTGTCTTCGTGGTGTAATGGTCTGCAGGCTGGGAGTGTATTACAGAGGTCCGTGGTTCAATTCCCGGCGAAGGCGTTTCTCATTTTTCAGCTCTCCTGCTTCGAAATAACCTAATGTCCCTACACACTAAAAAAGCATATTTTTGATAAATTAATGGATACTCTTAACTCTGATCAGGCAGCAAAATCGACAGGCAGATCCTAGGCAGATCCTATGCTAACATTCAAGACATATGGAGAAAGTTTTGGAAAAAATCCCGTAAAGAGGCTGAGACAAACTTCAGACTGCATACAAGCCACTATTCCATGGCACATCATCTTAATAAAATTGGCATCCTTCCATCTAGTGCATGCCAAATTTGCAATTCGGAAATCATGAATACATCTTCTTATATGCCCAGAACTCGAGAAAGAGTCTCATAAACGTGGTAAGATAAGTAAACTATACTGGAATGCCAGAGCTTTCATGCACTTCTTGTAAAGACTACATCTCTTATGTTCTTTTCCCCGTTGTTTAAATTTTTAACTTTTTGGCTTTTGTTTCCATGTTCATTTATATTGATTCGTACATTAAATGTTTGTTCTTCTTCATTATGTATCATTATTCTTGTGTGATACTTCAGCTGTTTTATATGTTTGAATTGATCTTTCCAATAAAGCCATACGTAACAACAACAACATTTTTCGGTTTTTTTTTTTTTTTTTTTTTTTTTTTTTTTTTTTTTTTTTTTACCCTATCTACCTGTTTTTTCATGTGTATATGTATATATAGATATATATATATATATATGTGTATACACTGAAATACAAACTGATCCGTTTACAGATATCTTTGAAAGCAAAATGATCAGATTGCTTTAACAATGCAAGTATGTAAACAACAGAAATTTATATTCTTTATTCTGACATTATAATATTTTATTTTTAATAGATACAAATCGGAAAAAATAAAGCACATAATGTGTGCACGCCCTCTTGCAGATTCGAAGTGAAAAATTACAGTTGTTGTCCAATCAATAAAACCATTTGATTCTTCACTTTCCTTGTTGTTAAAGCACCGAGCAAATCCCTTTATTTCTACCCGGCAAGGAAATCATTCTTAATCAATTTAAATCATTCTTTACCTTAAAATATTTTCAAGCTAATGCTTCGCTTAAAGAGAAAGAAAAAAACTGCTGTATCTTAGAATTTGGGTAGCCGATGCTAATGAAGTAAAACAATTTTTCCTCAACAATTTTCTTTTTATTTCGAAGACTTGGCAACACTTTGTAGAGCGTTGCCATAGTTACCACCAGAAAATTACAAGGATATTTATTTCCCGCTAAAGACGACTCATGTTTTTCGTCTAAACATCTTCTGAAGCGTCACTTCTGATTACAATTAAATAAATTTGCGTAGCAACGGGGCGAAAGAAGGCAGTAAATTACCAATTATAACGGCTACTTAACGCACTTCAGCAGCATTACGTGTTAAGCGTAAGTAACATGCTTCGAAATTTACATTCCAATTTAGAGAGTCCATAATTTATCGAGTTTTCAGATAAGTATTTGCATGCACTATCAGTATTGTCTTCAAATTTTATTTCTTTAAGAATATACCACATTTCTCATTTCCTAGACAAGCTAATGCATATCACTAATAAGTAACCATAATTTCCTTAAAAGGGCAATAAACATCTTGCTTCAGAGGTGGTTTATTTTAAGAACTTTGTAGTGTTCTAGCTACTGCCCACTAGAACCTAGTCGAACTATAAAACGACTATTTATTAAGTTCTGTTGCGTAAGTAACAGCTAAGAAGAAGGGTTAAAATACTCTTATATTTTAACTCAATGTATCAAGGATAATGGGACAATACCTTACTTGTTCTGATCCTCTTTCTTCTCTTCAACTTTTAAACAGTATTACTAGCCGCGACAAATTAGTTATCGAAACCCTATTAACTATCAGTTTGCTTATCAATAGAGGAATTGATATCCGCTTTGCTTATGTGCGAGCTCATTACGGTTTCTATGGAAGTGAAACAGCTGATTTCTTAGCTAAAGATGCTTTAAATTTACCCATTGATATCAATATTAGCATTCCAAAAAACTATTGGAAGTTCTTCCATTACAAGAAGCTTTTATCTATGTGGAATGAGGAATATATTTAATCTTGTAATGCTGAGGTCACCAAAAAGTTCTTTCCTTCTATTTACCATAGATTGCATTCCGAGCCTTTCCTCTCTACAAATTTTAAAGTTTCTCAGTTTTTATCTGGTCACGGTAAATTTGCAACTCACCTGGTTCGTTTTAATCTAAGATCAAACAATTTATGCGAATGTTCAAAAAGAGCACCTCAGGAGTATACTTAATTTTTTCATGCCTTTGATGGCCTTAGATTATCCTTGCAGAATGATTTGAAAATATTCGGAGTGACTTGGCCAGTGAACTTTCGTGAAGTCCGTTTCGTGAACTTTCGTGAGTGTTTTCGTGAAGTCCAGACTGCTGTTCTCTGCTTTTGTTCGTTTTATTTACGCATGCAACTTTTAATGTTTTATTTAACTTACTTCTGTAAGCCCCGTGTTGTATATATGTGGTCCACGGGGAGTCTGTATGTTTTCCAATAAATAAATATACATATATGTTACCGTGAAAGACTGAAATTGGAGAATGTCGACTTTCACCGGAGAATGTCAACATTCATCAAATGCGTCGAGTAGATGTACACGCTATCATTGCAAAAGGAAATGTTCCACAAATAAATGCAGTTGTAAATAAAGGCCTCTTGTGCAATTCAAAGTGTTAGAATAGCTTAAGTTGTTGCAATAAATAAGATTTGAATCACATAATTTAGTAAGTTTTTAACTTCTATTATTTTCCTTTCTCATTTTGAATGTACTGTGTGTTTTAAGTTCTTAAGTTCTTATTATTTTAAGGCTCAAGTGCGTTTTTTCGCGACGGAATTAGAGAAAATATAATATTCTTATATGTTCAACATTCACCATTAGTACATGGTGAATGTCAAAATTTACCGGTATAAGTCAGAAATAAGAGTATTTGGAAAATATTTCGGATATATACCAAGCGACTAGATGAATGTTGACATTCACCGGTGAAAGATGACAGTCTCCAGATTTCTGTGTTTCACCGTAACATATATATTCTCAGTCGACTCCACTTGGGCATACAAGAAGCCAGTACTATTGGCTTAAAAATAGAAAACATAAGACTAGACTAACGCTAAGTAGAGTAATCAGTCTAAGCTGCACCAAGCTGTTTACCGCTTAGGTGGCTCTTTGCTAAAACCATCAGCGTAGACTAACAGGAACATAATAAGCATGGTCTTATAATAGCAACTAACAGCGTGGCCATAAGGCAGAACAAGCTCTTTTATTACTGGGAATGCTTTTAATAATGCATTTTTAAATATTTCCCTGGTGTATGTTTCACTTCCTGGCTCACCCACCAGGAACTTGCCTATGCCCTTGTACCACCTTAACGTTTGGCCCTTTAAATTCGTCGTAGCAATAGTGACTTTTTGCTATTCTGGAACAAGATGTAACGTAAAATGTAATTCCAGTTGTTCCAGAAAAGACATCACGAAACCTTTTCCGTCAAAAGTCGCCGCAGGTTTCATACCAGCCTGCATGGTCTCCACTATGAATCTAAAACCCTCCATTGGGTTAATTGGTGCCGGTGGAACTTAAAGATCTGGAGCAATTAAAATGAATTTTCCAGTCTCCAATGACATGGTTCGAGCGGTATTCGGACGCCAAGTATCATTGGGTTATTTTGAAACAGGAGATTTGAAAAATGGGCAGTGCCCTCCTCGGAACTCGAATCCTGGACATCTCGAAAGCGCGCCGAGTATGGTTCCAGTTACGCCACGAAGGTATGCAGAAAGGAGAAACATTATATTTTCTAAAAGGGATTTTTGCTGAAACAGTAATTTGCATTGTCTTTCAGCAAAATTGCAAGTTTGTGTACTTCTGATGGTACTGTTAAAAATGGAATTACATTGAGAAAATCTTATTCTTTTACATATTGCACGGACAAAGGCTTAAGACTTTCTATACATTACACATATTCATGATTAAAAATAATTTACAGTGTGTCCTTAATCATAGTGATCATTCGATATCCGCTTGTTGTGGCAGACTGCACCCGGATTTAATATGAGTCACTGCATTAAATTATCTCAATCTTCCTTGAATTTGTTTTTCGAACGCAAGGGGATTTTCAATAATTTTACTAATGAAAGCAAAGTTTTAAAAAAATTGCAGTATGACACCTGAATACATGTATTTTTATATAGTTAAGCTTATTTAGTTATACATATATTATACGTATAAGTTTACATAGTTAAGCTTATATAGTCATATATATATATATATATATATATATATATATATATATAAGTTTATATAGTTAAGCTTTATATAGTTAGCTTATAAGGTATTTTCTTATTATTCCAGCATGCCTCCGTGGTGTAACGATAGCACACTCAAAGCGTATGCGAGAGGCTCAGGTTTGAATCCCGGCGAGGGCGTTACTCATTTTTCATGTCTCCTGCTTCGAAATAATGCAATAATTTTACAAAAGTCACCCGAACTAAAAGGTGGTGGTCAATAATTCATCACCGCGTTTTGATCTTCTAATCCCCACACGTCCTTTAAAAGGGGAGTACCTCCCAAAACTCTTCATGGTGTAACGGTAGAACACTCGGAGCGTATTCGAGAGGTTCAGGTTCGAGTCCCAGCAAGAGCAGTGGACATTGTTCACATCTCCTGCATCAAAAGCTTTTTAATTATAAATCTTTCGCAATGATTTTCCCCGTTGAAAATTTTTTTAATATATAAAATGCATATTTTCTTGTAGAAGTAGAATATGGTTGTATCAAAACCATACGTCGAATTTCTCGAATGGCCCCATGCGAGTTTGAAATCGATTAGAAAATATATATATATATATATAAATGGGGGGAAAAGAACATAAACTAAGATGGTAGAAGATTGCTTGGAATTGTTATAATAGTTTTTGATCGCAAATGAATTTTCGATTGCCATATAAAATCCTTCTTTGAAGAGTCTCTCTCATAGCTTATTAATGTCGCTACAATCGCATGGATTCAAGAAGTAAACATAGTTCTATCTATTTATTATCTGTGTAAATACAGGGTGAATCTGAACAAGTAGACAAAACTTTTCGGGGTCAAAGAACGCAGCTAAACGAGCAACATTCGCCATAGAATGTATGGGCGGAACACAAACGGTGAGCCGCTATGTGACAATATAAACAAATGGTATAAAAAGGGTCGGTCCTCGCACCCATCGGCATTTCCTACCGTGGATTGCCAAGAAGGTTGTTGGTTATACGAACCACGGAATTTGCAGAATGATGGATTGGTCAAGATCGTCCCATAGCTTGGCCACCAATATCACCGGATCTCTCGAGCTTGGACTTTTTATAGCCTAATATACGAGTGTCCCGTTGAAACCAATATGGATCTAGTGGCCAGGATCGCCGTTGTTGTCTGCGATATTCGGGAAATGCTTAGTGTCTTCGCAAATGCGCTGCGATCCCTATCCCGCAGCTGTGAAACCTACATTACAGCTGGAAGAAGGTCTTTTGAACAGTCTCAGTGAGTATGTTCTGTTAATAAAATATTTTATGAAGTACCTTCTCTCATTCTTGTGTTAATTCTTTAAATGTGACAGTGGAAAACTAACCTTTAACTTCTCGCCTTCCGACCATACATTCTATGAAGAACATTGCTCGTACAGTTTCCTTCTATCACCCACTAAAGTTTTGCACATTTGTTCAGATATCTGAAATTGCTTTTACTCTATCTGAATCTGTTCTATTTATAGCTGTATTTACTTCTTTTCATATTTGATCTGAAAGCTATTTTAACTTACTTCTGTTTATATTATTCGTTCAGCATTATGACAGCTCAAAATACTTAATTGGTTAGCACTTCATGGATAAATTCTTCTTGAATTTAAAATATGTCTTTCACTAGCTTTTCCAATTTACAATCCCCTCCACGGCAGTTAAGCATTATAACTATAACATAGGTCTCTATTGTGCGTTAGAAAAAGCATTAATACATTAAGGACGTCAGGAAAAGGGCGTTATAAAAAATATTAATACATTAAGGAAGCCCTGGTATTATTCTAATACACTAAAAGTGCTATGAATTGGTGAGGTTAAAACTGGTAATACCACTCATCAATCACTTTGCGAAGAGTTTACTTCTAAGTTGGTAAACACTGTCATACGTAATACATTATCTTAATACATTTTTAGCGTGAAGCTGAATATAAACGAAGAACGTTACCTGCTTAAAAGCTCAGCTAAAGGGAGCGGAAGGGTCTGTCGTGTTACGTTTAGGCCAATACAAGAAATTAATTTATTTTTATTGAATGTATTTGAGATAAGGGAAGGTTCTGATGAAGAAAAAAGAAATTTTTAAACATTAAGGAATAAAACAAAGAAACCATTTGCTGAGGAGTTAAAATATTTTTATTTTGGATATTTTTAGGTTTAAAAATAGGGTTTTTCAAACCACACTTCAAAAATTTTGAATATAATTGTTATTTCTATCATAAATTTGAATTTGAAGAATTATTTTCTTCTTCTTGAAACGTTACTGAAGAATAAAATGCATATAGAAGTTTTTAAAAAGACGCTACAAATTCGTGTTAGATCAAAATAACTCTTAAACGAAACTTTTTTTAAACTGAGAAAAAGAATTAAAAAACTTTTGATACAATTTATTTAACAAACTGAAAAAAAAAACATTACTAATTCCGATCTCATTTGGAATTGATATTAAAATAAAATAAACGTTAGAAATAATTGAAAAAAAGATACAGCTAATTTAACAGAATACAGAACGTAACAAAATTTCTGCAATATAAGTGCATATGATTTTTGTTAATTAATCCAGTTATCTTATTGGTTTGTCTGTATTTTTACTTGTCTTAAATGCCCTTTTCGGCAGCTCACATTAGAATGGAAACTAGTTAAAGTAATCGCGGAGTTCTTGATTTTTAAGAAAGAACTCCTAGCAATAATCGCAAACTTTCACACTACTACATTTTTCTCTTCTCTGAGGCTTACTTATTGGCTTTAACTTCTGCAAGCTGCTTTTGCTTCACGAAGACTTGGGAGAGAACTAGGTATATTAAGTTCGTTAACTTCCATTTCACCATTTAGTTTGACTTGAATATTTGTTCTGATTTACCCGCAGTCTGAGTCCCGATTATGGTCACAGATTCAGCAAAAGCTGGCCAGGTGGATTGGATTACGTTTTCTATATGGCCACAACTTGTGGAGTTTGTGCTTCTGTTATATTTTGTGTAACCATCTGTGTGCTTCTGTTATTAGCCCTAAGGAGCGTTAGCTCTCAGAAGGGCTATTTTGGCATTTTCCGTCGATTCACTTTCTGCGTTGATTCACTTTTCAAACTGTTGCCACCAAATATTATCGCCCTGTATTATATTTGAAGAAATTAAATAATAAAGAATCTGCCAAAATGTATGTATGTTTCTCGGTATAAAACAACGGTATCTAGAGCCATCCAATTTTGAATTACGTAATCCTACTGCGAATATGAGCATCTGGAAGCCCAAATTAGAAATTTGGAATTTGTTTTATTATCGATTTCATATTTTGTAAAACTTTAACGAATTTCTGATTAACAAACTTAAGAATATCAAAGCGAGCCATGGCAATGTTGCACAGAAAAAGTATTTTTATCTCCAGCGCGTGAGACTGTGTATCGGAAATTCTAAAGACATGCTCATTTTAAAATTATTTTGCGATATTGCTCTTGAATTGAATTTTATGGTTTAAGTGCGAAGAACATGATATTTAATAAATAAAGGTAATACAGAAAACGTTAAAAAAACGCCCCTTTGGGTGTAATGTAAAATACAAAAGCTTTCAGATTTTATATATATATTATCTATGTGCTTTTGTTATATTTTAAGCTTTGTGTAACCCTGTTTTAAGTTTTGTGTAACCGAGTAGATGTGCTTACAAATGAATTTTATTTTAAAACCAAATTTTTAAAGTTTATAATTTCAGTAGTTAGAAATCAAACCGGAAAATAAATCATTTAGCTGTCTTTATGGTTGGTTCTCTTAGATTTGGCACTACAAAGTTTTAGTAGAGTAGAAAGTATACAACTGACGATTACTGAAAGGATCAGAAGAATATCCTTTGAGTAAGTGAGATATTTATGGCTAAATATAAATTTTTATCCTTTTCCTTATTCATTAATACATTAAACACCCAAAGACATTTTTAATTTTCTTAAGAATCACTTGATTTTGAATAGAACGTTTCATTTAATGAACCCTTTCAATTGCTTAAATATTCATTAATGAGAACTAAATAATTTTTTATAAAAAAAAGGCGAATGTTTCTAATTAATTGCTTTTTTCATTCTTGGAGAAGTGTGAAAAACTTTTATTTTTTATCGCTTCTGTTAACTATTTCAGGATCAAGTAGTTTAACGGAACGCGCAGTTATGTGAAATGATCGTGCTGTTATTCTCCATATCTACAGAGACCAAATTTAATTGTTATATCTCATACATATCCCCCTAAGGGCGAAACAGGAGGAAAAAAAAAATCTGAAATGTTTCAGATTTTAAATTACGTCCAAAGGGGCGTTTTTTAACATTTTGTGTGTTACCTTTCTTTATTAAATATCATGTTCCTCGCACTTAAATCATAAGATCCAGTGCAACAGCAATATCGCAAAATAGTTTTAAAATGAGCATATCTTTAGAATTTCCGATACAGAGACTCACGCGCTGGAGATAAAAATGTTTTTTCTGCACAACGTTGCCATTGCTCGCTTTGAAATCCTTGATTTTGTTAATCAAAAATTCGTCAAAGTTTTAAAAAATAGGAAATCGATCATAAAACAAATTTCAAATTTCAAATTTGGTCTTCCACATGCTCATATTCGTTGGAGGATTACGTTATTCAAAATTCGATGACTCTATGTACCGTTGTTTTATCACAATACGAGAAATATACATACATTTATGCAGATTTTTCATTATTTAATTTCTTCAAATATAATGCAGGACTCTAACATTTTGTGGCAACAGTTTGAAAAGTTGTAAGGATCTTAAGTTTTACTAACGTTTATTTTATTTTAAATCTTTACTATCACTTCTAATTTTCTACTTCCGGCCAGAATTATAAGCATTAAAGTATTTATGCAAAGTTTGTCTGGCGAACGCCAAGTATTTAAGTTGTGGCTTTTTGCCAAGCGAGAGAGAGGAAGCAGTTAGTCGAAGCAGGCCGCTTACCTTAGAAGTTTTACTCAGTTGCTGTTGCCTTCCAGGCCAGAGGTTTAATCCTCTTGATAACTTTAAACGTATTGTAGTGTTCACAGTTATCTGTACTACATACGGCTTCCTGTTAATATAAGGCCAATCTTCCACGTTTATTATTTTAAAGTTAAATTAGAGTTTAGTTCTATTTTTATATTTTTACGTTATACCCCAAGTAGCGGGTCTGTGTATTCCGAAGTACGGAAGTTATTGTAAAGAGAGAAAAATAAAGGGTTTTGTATACCCTTCTTGTGTATCCTGTCTACTTCCCACAATTGTTGAACATAGCTTTAGTAAGCTCTCTGTTCCGAGTCAGGTCCTTGCATGTTCCCGAAGAAGGTTAGACAGAACATTGAACCTGATAAAGTGAACCGACATTTATGAGGCCGACGCAAAATGCCAAAACGAAACTAATAGTCCTTCGGGATTCAAATCCCTTTGGACTAAAAAAAAAAAGAAAAGAAAAGATTCAGCTGTATTTTAACAATAAAAAAGATGCAATCTTGATTTCGTTGTACATATGGATTTTAACTACGAATATAATATGCAGTTGCGATTTATTATAATTTATACAAAAGCTTTCTGGAACATAAATGAAACTTCCTTTTGCTAAGAAATTCCATTTTTACTTTCTTGTACTTCTCTTGTACAGCGAAAAAATTCTGGGTACCATATTTCAACAGAAATATCCATTCTGACCGCTTTCGAATCAGTTTGTACTTTTGTTTTTAGCCAGAAGGCCAACCAATTTCTTTTTGGCATTTTGTGGTGTTTCACTATAAACGGCGTTTCACTTTTCAAATTGTTGCCACCAAATATAAGAGCCCTGCATTATATTTAAAGAAATTAAATAATGAAGAATCGGCATGAATGTCTGTTTCTCGCACTGTGAAAAAACAACGGTACCTACAGTACAACGGTACATCAAAATTTGAATAACGTAGTCCTCCTTTCGAATATGGGCATCTGGAAGCCCAAATTTGAATTTGTTTTATTATCTATTTCATATTTTGTAAAACTATAACGAATTTTTGAGTAACAAACTCAACGATTTCAAAGCGAGAAATGGCAACACTGTACGGGGGGGGGGGGAAATTACGTCCAGCGAGCCAGACGGTGTATCGGAAATTCTAAAAATATGCTCTTTTTAATTATTTTGTGATACTCCTGTTGAACTGAATTTTATGGTTTAAATGTGAAGAACGGGATATTTAATAAATAAAGGTAACACACGAAACGTTAAAAAGATGTCCCTTTGGGTGTAATATAAAATCGGAAAGCTTTGAGATTTTTCATGTTTTGTAATCAGGGTAAACATTTATAGACTCCTGTTATTCTGTGGAGGCAGAAATACATATATATATATATATCGGCGGAAACAGAGTGGGTGTACATATAGATATCCATCTGATGTGGCCGATTGTGACCAAACGGGGAGGTGCACAACTGCATGTTATAGCAGTCTCATTCACAAAATTTCAGCGTTTCTCACTCGTTTTGGCGAGGTTCTTGAGAACCTTCGTTTTTGAGTTATGCGAGATACATGCATACGTACGTAAATACAAACGGCACGAAAAAAATTTCTTCCAAATTTATTATAAATGCATTTTACAACCCGTTTTGGAAAAAAAAGTCTTTTATTCTCTCCCTATGTACAAATATCACGCAAACATCGTTCATATATATGATACCTGAAATCATATACATCGTTGACACACAGAAAACTCAACACATCTTCATTAAAAATTGTAAAATACAAAAAAGCATAAAACACCAAATACAGTTAAAAAACAGTTAAAAATTTTTGCGGTTAAAATTAGAGTTTCAACGTAAAAACAAGCAATTCGGCCATCGGGCATAAAGACAAATTTTCTAGTGAGCAATACTGAAAGTTTACTTTTCGTCCAACTCGGAAAAAAGACATTGAAGGTGCAGAAACTGAGTTTCAGATGTAAACAAATGGTGGTTCGTTAGGTTTAACTCGCCACTTAAAACTTTTAAATTGTTTATTCAAAACTACTGTATGAAGATAAGAAAAAGGCATAAAAACCGTAACCGAAATATAAAAACCAAATAATTCAGTCACTTTTAAAGAAAAAAATGCACAGTTTATAGTATTTCTCCCGCCTTCCTAGCGTGCCTTCGTGGTGTGGTGGTCTGCACGCTGGGCGCGTATTCCAGAGGTCCGTAGTTCGAGTCCTGGCGAGGCCGTTGCTCATTTTTCACTTCTCCTGCTTCCAAAAAGTCGTAATGTCTCTACAGTGGCGCCCGAATTAAAAGGGTGGTAGATAATGAATATTTCTTAATTAATATTATTTTTTCTATTAACGAATATTTAAAAGGGTGGTGGATAAGAAATCTCTTCTGAATGCATTTTAAATCCATTTTAGAATCCTTTTTATTCTGTCCGTACGTACAGATGTCAACCAAAAATCTCGTTCAAATGGCTTCGAGAGCGGTTGAAATGCATATTTTCTTTGAAATATGATACCCGAAATTTTTCGCGATTACGATACTTCCTTAACTTCTTACAAGGAAGTAAAAAGAGTGCATTTAAATTGAATTTTCCAACTTTAACTGAAGTTTCCTTAAAACATGAGAAATCTAATAAAAACAGCATGTTAAACACAGCAAAAATAGCAAAACAAATATATGTAGTGAAAATAATCTACTTAACAAAAATAAACAGTTGAGTCTTACGATGATTTGTTTCCAGTTTCCATATAGAAACACATAGCTATCTGATAACATTGCTCTAAAGCCCTTTCCGTCAGTAACAGTGAAGAACCGTAGTCCTTAGGGAAAGTCGTACAACGAAGAAAAATGTCTCCCATTCATTATTTCCCCGCCGCTGCAAAGCGAGCAAAATGAATTGGAATAAAAGACCACCATACAACATATATTCTCAAGGCACTCACGTCCAATAGAGAAACGGAAAGAGATTTCGTGTATGGGATTAGACATGATGGCAGAATTTTCTCTGTTCCAGACCTTCATAGCACTTCTGATTATCAACATGTATTAATGTTTCAGGGAACAAAGAAGTTGCAGAATGACATGAGGGGTTGGAATTTACAAAGGGCGATAAAGGGAATCCAAATTTTAAAAGTACTTAGTTCTACTGCTCTTTACAAATGGCATAATAACCATGAATCCACTTTTATGAAATGGAACAGTGTTTTTAAGAAATGAGTCCCCAAGAAATTACTAACTATCCAGTTTTTTATTAGAAATACGAGCTGCCAATGACCCATGAGCAGAAGAGGTCTTGAAGATAGAAAAAAAAGATAGTCCTTTTTAAGAATTGTTGAGTAAATTTGCAGTATGCAAATTAGTGGCGCTACAAGCGGAATACATCGTCAGTGAAGAGTGAAAACTTAAATTCCAAGTGAAAACTTAAATTCAGAATGAGATATAATAACCAAACTCAAAACTTAAATTCAGAATGAAATATAATAATCAGTGTAGCAATATAAAATTATAAAATAGCGTATAAGAATGAAAACTATAAAATTCCCAGAAAATATTCTTCGCATGATATTGCCAACCATCAATTTATAAGAAATTAATACCTCTTCTGCTTGTCTAAATCAGATATAGTTGTATCCCGAACAGATATAGTTGTATAGTTGTAGTGCAGAAAATAATAATTTTGTGGTATTGTGTAAAAGAAATGTAAGAAACTGCAGAACCCGAGATAGATATAGTTGTAGTGCAGACAATAAAAATTCTGTACAACAAATACAGATATATATTGTGTAGAAGATACATAAGAAATTGCAGAATCCGGGATAGATATATTTATAGTGCAGACAACAATAATTCTGTCGTAGAGGGTAGAAATCATGTAAGAAATTCCAGAATTCGGGCTAGATGTAATTGTAGTTCTATCGTAGTGTGTAGACGACATGTAAGAAACTGCATAATCCGGAATAGATGTAGTTATAGTGCAGAAAATAATAATTTTGCCGTAGTGTGTAGAAGACGGGTAAGAAATTGCAGAACCCGAGATAGATATAGTTGTAGTGTAGACAATAATAATTTTGTCGTAGTGTATAGAAGTTAAGCGATAAACTGCATAATTCGGATACATGCAGTTGTAGTGAAGACAATAATAATTCTGTGGTATATGTAGAAGACATGTAAGGAACTACAGAACCTGGGGTAGATGTAGTTGTATTGCAGTCAATAATAAGTCTGTCGTAGTGTGTAGAAGTCATATGAGAAACTGCATAATCCGGGATAGATGTATTTGCAGTGCAGATAACAATAATTCTGTAGTAGTGTAGATGATCATTTTTACCATTCAGTACGATATCATATTTTGAGTAAAGAGCTTAAGCTAAAGAAGTTTTGAGTTTCTTTGATCAGAAATAAACTCTTGTCTTGCCTCACAGCTAGATTATTTATCAGATTTTTCACTCTTTTCATGTTCCTCTGACCCTTCTGCCCTCTGTTATCAAGACTTTTCTACGGTGTCAGTGTTTTCAGACAGTTCCAGGTATCCAAAACGACTCGACAGCCAGTGTATGACAGACTCCGAAATATGCACTATTTCAGTGCTTCCAAAAATTGTCAGCGTAAAAGAGCAAATTTATGTCTCATTAATGTTAATTCGAAAGTCACAAGATAGTGTGGATAGACTTTTCAAATAGGAGTGTGCTAAAATGTGTTACCTAGAACCTCTTATACAGAGGTGTATATACAAGGTTCACCCACAAAATAACCAGAAAAGTTCTTTTAAATAAGATGAAAATTATTAATTTCGAATGAAACTTTCAAATATCGTCGAATATTTCAAAATAATCGCTAGAGATTTTTTAGTCTTAAGAGAGTTTACTTTAGAGATAGTCTTGAGGACATCGAAGCACCGTTTATGGGCGTTGGAACTAACCGCTAAAATACGTGTAACATTTGATTTAATATCTGAGACGTTTTGAAATCACTGCACTTTCATGGCCATCTTAAGCTATGGAAAAAGGAAAAAATCAGCTGATGTCAGCTAAGTCGAGAGAATATAGTGAATAAATTATCACTGCAAATGAATGCTAAGCAAGCTATCGTTGTGCTGACAATGCTGTATGGGCTTAGCATTATTGTGTAAAAGAAACCACTATCCGGAATCCTAACCTTCTTTCCTAATTTCCTCTTAGCCTGTTTCTTAATCGAAAAATATATATTGTTTAAATATTGATTAATTGATTAATTTTCGGAGACAATTTTATGGTGAATAAGTCCTTTGGAATCAAAAAATGTAATCAGCATCACCGTAGTCTTTGATTTCGACATCCTGGTATTTTCGTATTGCAGAAGATTGTCCTTTCCACTATGTAGCATGTCTTTTTGTTTCTGGCTCGTATTGTAGACACCAGATCCCATCTCCCGCTATGATACACTAACAATTTGTTGTCTTGTCTCGCAGTAGTCAGTAAATCTTCACAACAAGCTTTTCTTCTTTTTGCTGTTCTATCAAACTCCGAGGCAGAACTCGAGCACAAACTTTGCTCATTTTCCGATTTGCAATTATAAAGAACTTATAGTTTTCTTTGTTTATCCCAAGCATGTCTAAAAGTTTTGCTGAGTTGTTAAACTTCCACCAGCTTCTACCAAAAAACGAATTTTCTCCACATTTTCCTCATTCTCTGAAGCTGAAGGAAGCCCTATCTTAGGTTCATCTTCAACCCTTTTCGCGCTTCAATTTAATGCGGTTGTAGCACTCATATACTTGTGTTTTTGATAACGATGCATCATCTGATGCATCGTTATCAAGAACATCTTGCATCTTCATAACGATGCATTCGAATCATCTTTAATGGTTCGGTAGCAGATTTACTTAATTTATAGCATAATTTAATGCTGTATAATTGTTCCATCTCTAATCAAATGTTTTTATACAATGTTTTCTCTGTAAATGAAAATGACTCTGGTGTTTTCATATGCAAACAACAAAATAACCAGTTTCAACTGGAAATTGACAAACTGAGAAATTGGAGAAACGGTAAAATTCACTTTTAAAATGCCAGAGAGCCTTAAATGTAATGGCTGTCATTCATTAGGTTCGATACAGCGTGGTTCAGTGGATCAAAAAGGAAACCGTCTCGCCTTTTCTGAATGCCAAAGGTGTCTACTTTTAAAACAGCTCAAGGATACCTTTCTTAAAAATGAACACATTTGTTAGCTGCATAGCATTGTAACCATTAATGTAACACTAGATTGCTACATACATCTCTCTGACTTTTCTGAAGTTGCGCAATGAATGTAAGCTTTTAACTATTCTTTTAAAAAATTAAACTACGATTAAGTTGCTTTAATATTTATATGTTTATCTTAATGAAGATCGTATTTATTATGCTAATTGAATATATTTACTACACTGTCTATTTATAAAAGCACACGGATAGACCATTCAGTATTGAAAACTTTCCTGAATTGAAATTGGTCTTCATTACCTTCAGAGTGGTCATTTTTGTACTTTATACCCTGAACTCATTCTTTGCGTCGTTGCTGGAGTATACTAACTCGGAAGTACTTTAATAGATGCATGTTGAGCTCCCTGTGCAATTCAGCCTGAATGTTATTTCTGGAAACAAAATACCAACCTTTACTTCGGTTTCAAATCAAATAAGAAAGGTCACGGGACGCACAGAGTACCAATGTTTGATGCATTCTCACTAGCAACTGTTTTTTGTCCCTGCATGGCGTTTGGTCTTCTTCAAAAGCGACTTCAAAAGCAAATGACTCTCCGTAATTCTGCGGAAGTTGCGTTATTTAAATACTCACAGAAATATTGGTCAGTTTCAAGCATGGTTGTCATATTGAAATGACTGCAAGAAAATATTTTATTGCGTATGATTTATGGAAAAATATTAGGTGAAACTTTTATTTCAATCTATGTTTCTATTTATTGTTCATTAATCAAATTTCGCCAAAGGTGAAAGAGAAGTTCCTTTTTACTTCGTTGTACGAAGTAATGGAAGAGTTGTAATCGAAAAACATTTCGGGTATGATATTTTAACGAAAATCCTTATTTTGACCGCTTTTGAGTGCAATTTAACGATGGTTTCGAGTGATATCCAAAACGATTAGCTTCAGAATGTTGAAATTTTGTATATGGGTCTGCTATAATATGCAGTTGTGAACCTCCCTTTATGGTTCAAATCAGCCTCACTAAAACTGTATAAATATACGTATACTCACTCTGTTACCCGGCTCGGTGAGCACAAAATTTTTATTCTTATGTGTTGATAAATCGTGTATTTTTGCATTAAAAGTGATTACGTTGTTCTTATGTTCCGGTCAAGGGTTTTTCATGCCTTTAGTTAACCTGCATGCAATAGTTGTAGAATTATCAACAATATAAAAGTTATTTAAGTCTTGCTAAGGCTAACGTAGCCGCCATTTATTTGCATTTGAAACTTAGTAGAATAGTGAATTAAGTCAGTTTGGGCACCAACTTCAATGTCTTTTTGCAGAATGGAACCAAAAGTAAACTTTTGTGCACAGAAAAATCTATGTTCTCGGCCGTTGGCCGAATTGCTTATTTTTGCGCAGAAACTGTAATTTTAATTTTATTAATTATACTTTTTTACTGCCCTTAACTGCATCTCTAATGAAATTCTAGGAAATAAGTTTGAATGAAATGCAGGCAAAAATGTGTATAATTTAATAGGCTGTACAAGGAAGTTATGTGGTGTCCACGTCAGAATTTGTTTACATATTCCTGTAATAAATTCAACTACTCCCAGTTTATGCGAATAGGATTGTAAACATATATAATAATTAAATATCTATACATAAACATCTACAGTAATAATTCTATAGCATAGCTCAATTAAGAAGAAGTATTAAGACAGTTTCAGATCAGCTACATTCTAGCAACTGAATCTATGGACTACAACTCAAAAATCTGTTGCCAACGCAGGGCAATGAATAAATGTGAGTTAATTTCGAGAGACATGAAAATAAACAGTTTCTTTTCCTTCAAGTTCTTATATAACTTCTTAAAAAAATAAAATATATACATACAGAATTTCTAGTGCATCTGTGTATTCAGAATTATGAGAGACAACAAAATAAACATATATGATTCAATGAATAGAATAAACCTTTGTTAATTGTGCCACAAGTACTTCACACTATGGTTACCAAACCCTTCTCTTTCTGATTTCTGTTCTTCCTGCTTCTAAACAAACATCTACTCGACCGAGAATTTCCGTGATCCGGAGCCATTAGAAATAGAATTACCTTTTTTCTACTTTCAGAGAACAAGGAATTCTATCGGAGAAGAATTTATAACCTAGTACTACTTTAGGAAAGGTTTATTGATTCTGATAGAGAGCAATTTTTCCCTTAAAAAATATTCCTGCTTAGGTTTTCTGTAGCCCATAACATTTCTTCCAAGAATACGATTTCTTTTGAACGTAGCACTCAAATTGGATTTTTCTTTTCTGCAATTACTCTCGACTTACCAACTTGAGTTTTAAGAAATTCCTTCAAGGTTTCGTAAACTAAAGGTATTGATTGTAAAGTCTAAATCAAATCCTTACCATGTAATCTGTAGCTTCTGCTTAAGTTTATGACGTTTACTGAATTTGATTTCGCTTAGTTTTTAAATTTTGTAAATTTCGATTCTGTCTGTATTTTGTAACAAATAAAATAAACTGTGAACTAATGAAACGGAGTAAAATATATACAGTTTATCCCAAAAGTGTTCGCGCACCTTAAGAATTTATAGAAAAAGCGTTGTAGCCCGGAAGTGAATTCGAATATAAAGCCCAATATTTTTTTTTTTTTTCATATCATCTCCATGCGATTTTGAATAAAACTAAATTTTCTTTAATACTGAATTATTTACTTTTCTTAAAATTGAAAAATATAAGGAGACACAGATCAAATACGCCACAAAAGTGATCGTACACAGAAACATTTTCTTAAAATTTCAGAAATAATATTACAGTCCAACACCTTTTTCTTTTTTCATTTTGATGACATTTAAAAATTTATTTGGCTTTATTCTTTGCTTGCTTACTTTATAAGGCATTTCTCCCGCCTTCTTGGCATGCCTTCGTGGTGTAGTGGTCTGCACGCTCAGCGCGTAATTGAGAGATCCGTGGTTCGATTCCCAGCGAAGGCATTGCTCATTTTTCATCTTTCCTGCTTCCAAAAAAGTAACTAATGTCTCTACAGTGGCGCCCGAACTAAAAGGATGGTGGATGATGATTCTCCACACCCAAGATTTGGCGATTGGGTACCTAAAAGCCCCAGTCACCGTTTAAAAGGGGGAGTATATAAGGTATTTCTCCCGCCTTCTTGGCGTGCTTTCATGGTGTAGTAGTCTGCATGGTAGGCACGTAATCCAGAGGTCTGTGGTTCGATTCCGGGCGAAGGCTTTGCTCATTTTTCACATCTCCTGCTTAGGAAAAATACCTAATGTCTCTACAACTTCATTATATTTCATTTATCATTTAAAAATGGGTCGTAGTCTTAAGCAAACAACAAATATCATTCGAAAATTGTTCATTTTTCATTGAATCGATCCCGGACATGGATATATTAGTAAATTTATCCTATTATACGTACAGTATGTGATAAAACACTTTAAAGAAGAAAATCGGAATGAAAATAAATTAAGAAGAGTTAGCCCGGCTAAGTTAACTTTACGTGATCAGAGCTTTATCGTTAGAAAATTTGTAAAAAATCCACGTTTGAATGCTGTAAGGATTTCTGCAGAATTTACTGAAACATTTTCTACTTCAATTTCACCTGAAACTGTTCGATGATTATTTAGATCAGCTTGATTACATGGGCGTTCTACTCGATGAAAATTTTTTATACGTGCAAAAAAAAAAGAGAGAGAAAGCTTACGCTTTCCTTCGCAAAATCAATAAGCTCGAAGCGTCTTGATACCATGTCTTACTTGCACGTGAAAACAAATTTAGCATATAAATGTACAGAGAAGAGAAAATGAGGATTTCTATCCCAAGAACTTGGGCGGAACAGTAAAGCATAGCGGTGGGGGTGCATGTCCACATCGGGATTAGGTAATTTAGTGTTCACTGATGACATAATGAACCACGCTCTTTATATAAATATTTTGAAAGATAATTTAAAATATTCCCCCAGAATTCGGGTATTGGAAACAACTTTATTTTTTATCAGGATAATGATCCTCAGCACACGACCGTCAACGTTCGCTTTGGTGTGTCTATAATTTTTCACATGTTCTGAAAACACCTCAGTCACCAGGTTAAAGCCCGATAGAACACATTTGGAGAATACGAAGTACACAACGTAAAAACGAAAATCGAATTAAAAACAGGAATGATGGAAGAATGGGGGAAACGCTAATGCAGATATTACAAAAAAAGAAGAAAAAAAATGGTGAACTTTATGCTCAAACGTTCGAAAGCTGTCATAAATGCTGCAAGGAAATATGTCCTAAAAATACTAACTAACAAAAATACTAGAATATTTACTAATATGTACATATTTCTTTAAACGATGCGAAGACTTTTGTGGAGTAACTTTTCTGTTACTTTTTGAATATTGAATTCCCAAAAAAAAACCTTTTATTGTGTTCGTAAAGTAACTAATGTATTTTTACTAAAAGAAATTTATAGATATTATAAAAAATTCTTATTATCAAATATTAATTTTTATTAAAGAAAAAAGCAATATTTCACTGAAACTCGTAAGTGTACGAACACTTTTGGAAGCCAGCAAGGCAGGCCAGTTAAAATAAATTGAAAAGGAAGTCATGTTTCTTTATATTATTCATGTAATATATATATAAATAACAGCATGATGACGTTCGAAAGTTTTTACGTCTGATATAACCACTCATTCTTCAGCTTCGTAAACGTCGTTCGTTGGACGAATATCGTATGTCTTACGTGACTGATAATGGGCAGGATAGTCTTTTGCATTTTTGAAGCACCGTGGATTGTGGTACTTGTATACCACTAATAATCCAATTCTGTGTCATCCTGCAATATTTATACATGCATGGCATGCGATCCTTGCCCTTCGGAGAGGGTTTCTACGCATAAACTAATGTTGACCTGAAAATATATTTTTATAATAATCCAGTGTCGTCGCTATTATATATTTTTACCACAATCACACTATTTTCATCCACAGTTCTTCGGAACTGCATTATAATCTTGTCCGCGGACTCTTCATTTGACTCCTATGTTCACCCGACATATCTTACTTGTGAATTCCCTAGCTTTCTTTAAACTGGTTAAGCTATTCGGCGGGAAACGAACATTCGCCTTGCATATTCATTGTGCTGTGCAATTTCTTAGCTTTTGTTTTCCAGCATCGGTCCATAAATACAAGTTCATTCTAAAGTTCAGATCTCTCATCTAACACACTATTTAATTCTTCACTTAAGGACATAAAGTGAAAAGCTTTTCGACATTCCGCAACTTTTATGGATTCCATATCCATCAAGAATCTCGGCAGTTGACCACAAATTGATGTTCCGGTCTTTAGAGATGCTCTTCTTTAACTCTTAATGGCAACAAACTCATTGATTGATTTTGAACACGATTAGTGGCAACACTGCGAAGTGAAACACTCTTTCGATTTGTTTTGTACAGCTTGAATGCTGCTCATAAGATTAATATTTTAGGTCAGATTATATTTTTTGATATTTCTATAAATTCGCTTTAAAACTAGACTGAGTGTTGATTTCAGATAGGAAATCTACTGAACCACTACGCGTATAATTTTAGGTGCAGCATTTAGACTCATCATAGAACTTCGTAAATATGCCTTGCTATTATTAGCCAGTTGAACTTTCAGTTTGAAAAATACATAAAGGAGAAACAAATTCCAGTTAATAAAGTTGTATCGATGACAACTGATGGGGCCTCGTCAATGACGGCACTGTCAATGAATTTTTTTGCTATGTGCATCACAGACGATGACTTACCGCATTTTCTTTCTCATCATTACATTATTCATCAACAAGCCTTCTGTGGTAAAATTCTAAATACGCGTCATGTTATGGGAATCTGCATGAAAATTGTGATTTCAATTCGATGAAGAAATCTTGAGAGAAGAAGTCAAATTAAAAGAAAACGAATCTGATTACGAGGAATTGTTATATCATGCAAATGTTCGTTGGTTAAGTCGGAGTACATTTTTATAAAGATTCAGGGACTTACTACAAGAAGTGTAAAAGATTTTGGAATCAAATGATAAAGCTTACGTTGAATGTAGTGATGACATTTGGTTGAAGGATTAAGCTTTTGTTGTTGATATAACAAGCCATCTTAATGAACTGAACACAACTGCTAGGAAACAATCAATTGATTGGATTTGTTAATACTTTCAAAAACAAGTTAAAATTAACATCTTCCCAGTTGATGAAGAATGAACGAAAAAAATTTTTAATATTTCTGACGAGTTGTACAAAGGAACATTAAATACAGAGAAATATTATGATGAAATAATAAAACTTCACTCCGAATTTGAGAGCCGTTTTCAAGAATTCACTAGACTAGAACCAATTGTTATCTTCATGTGTTACTCGTTTGTAATGTTGATGTGGAAGAAATAACTGAAAATATAAATGATAAATCCTCTTTATCTCTTCAGGAAAACGAAGTTTTTCTCCTTCAACCATTTAATTTTAAAAGCACGTAGTTCAGAACTTATGAATAATTTTTTAAATCTAATGGACGAAGTAAAGTATTCTTATTAAAAAAAAAGGTTGCATTTCATTTAACATCGTTCTTTGGATCTAACTACCTGTGTGATTGTTTCCATCTCACAGAAGACCAGTTAGATTCCGGTGTATGATTAGCAATTATATGTACCGAGATATGCAAGATTGGCGGACAGTATGCAGACTCTACTAACTAGAATTACGAGAACTAACTTTAAGATGAAAATGATTTATTTTTTAATGTATTTGAATTGTTTGATAAGAAATGCATTATTTGAAATTATTATGTTTGTGGCTATTATTACTATGTTTGTATCTTACGTTTTGTTTTAAACGCGGATTTAAAAGAATAAGTTTTTTTCAGTGTGGGGTTAGATAATAAGCGCATATTCCGCATTTATTATTAAGTTATAATAAATATTGTAGACCTTTTTTTTAGCTCACCACACCACTCCATTGGGTGGACTGCAACACCTTAAAAAATTAGAAGCTGTCCGTACCCTGGAAAAGTTTTCCCACCCCTGATTTAATGTATCAAAACAATTTATATTATTTTTGCACTCAATAGCTTTCATCTTGCTTTAAATCCAGGGTACCTCGTTGTAACAACCACCTGTGAATGCTTCAGTATTTCAGATATCGATATTCAACATCACTTCACTAAAGACGACCATCTTCGAAGATCAAAATTATCTGGAATTGTGGGAATTGTGGTGGTTAGGGGGAGCATTCTACTATATTTATATAAATATCTAAACACAGCTCTACGTTTTTCTCAACAGAAATTTTCTGAAAATCTCATCAGCTCGAATTATTAGTTACTCCAAATGTTTTTCATTTTATCAAATTGTATGTAATAAACGTCATTCTCTGTTCAAATATCGAACACTCAGTGGGAAATTCAATTTGTAGTTTGCAGGAAAATATAGATTTAATGAAAAATATAATCATTTCTACCAAAATAAGTAAACTCTTGTTCGTGTTTTATACATTGCTATATATTTTTTACATTTATTAGTAACCATATTATTTTCATGATAAAAATATGTTTACACAGGCAAAAAGTAAACTACTTTAAATATGAAAGAGAATCATAACATGAAATATATTTCTTTCTTCTTCTGTACAGCGCTTAAAAGCAAAAGGCGTAACTAATCAAAATTTTATGCACAGCTATGCTAAATGTTAATCCAATCAAGTCGGAAGAATCTACGTAGTCAAAGCTTCGACAGGTTTCAGCAGCCCTAAAAGTATTCGAAATCATTTTGAAGTGGACTTTCCATTTAAATAATTTCCAACTAATAAATTCGTTTCAAGCTTCTATTCTTAAATTACATGACACTACATATAAATATAATTCCCAACCTCAGTTTTACTGTTTAATACAATATTCGCACTTTTCTCTTGACAAAAATGAATGCCTATTTTTTTTACATACTTAGCTAAGTTACCTTCGTTATTAAACAGTGAAGAATCTACATGTATATAAGTTATGTATGTACACTGAAGAGCCAAAATATTATGAACACCTACTCAATAACGCGATGCGCGAACTTTGGCCTACAAAATACCTTCAACTCGCCTTGACATGGATGCCACAATTTCTTGGTAGATGACTGGAGACAGGTTGTACCAAATGTCTAAGCAGCGGTCAAGCAAAGTGGAGATATTCCGACATGGTGGTGTTTGAGCCTTGAGCTGCCGCTCCACGACATCCCAAATGTACTCTATCAGGTTGTAAGGATTATGTTAATTTTATTAACAGTTAAATTTTGAGTTAAACTTCCTTTTCTATCGCTTCTTAATTTCAACTTACCACTTCCGGCCAGAACGTAGTTTTAGATTCACGTCCTAATGTAAATTGAGGAAGATGGGGTATTTAACCGCGAAGTTCTACTATCTTAGTCAGAGAGAACCAGAGATTCTGATTAGCACTCGTCCGCCTTTTTAGGCTACTCTCTCTTAAGCTATTATTACGCTCGGCTGTACTATAGGCCCTTGATAGCTTCGCAGTCAATTAGCGTTAAGGTACCAACTCCGTTAGAATCTTGATAGCTTCGGCTATATCTTTTTAGTTAACATTAGTTAAGTTTTAAATCTTAGTTTCCTAAGTTCAAGCCTGAGTATCGGCTTTATTGTAAAATTCCAAAGACGGAGTTCTGTTAAACTTTAGTTGGAATAATAAAGGGTTATTTTACCCTTCTTACTTGTTGTTTTCTAACCCACGAACTCAAGCGGTTATTCGCTTTCTAGTTCTTAAGATTCTTCACATTCAACTGTAACTTAAAGTACACAGAACAGAATGTTTACAAGGATTAAGGTCCAGAGCGTTAGAAGGCCTGGACATTAATTGAAATTCATCGTTATACTCCTCGAACAACTCCAACTCAATTCCAGCATTGAGACATGGTACGTTACCATGCTGAAAGATTCCATTTCCAGTTGGGAAGACAGACGCCATGTAAGAGGGCAAATGACCCTTCAGTTATGTCCAGACAGT
This sequence comes from Stegodyphus dumicola, assembly GCF_044657685.1. NCBI lineage: Eukaryota > Metazoa > Arthropoda > Arachnida > Araneae > Eresidae > Stegodyphus > Stegodyphus dumicola. The sequence goes on along the minus strand of NC_140773.1, from coordinate 218,924,877 downwards.
CCCCAGCTCTCGTGGTTTGTTCTACCAAAACTAAGGGTCCGAAAGCCTCCCATGAGAACGTCCCCCGAAGCATAATTACTGCCACCACCAACCTGTGTATGGCCTGCTGTACAGATGGAAAGCAAGTGTTCGCCGCGAAGATGGTGTACCCTAACACGACCATGACGCGATGAATGAGAAATCGTGATTCATCCGACCAGGCAGCTGTCGTCTACTTATCATGGTCCAGTCCTGATGTTCCCGGGCCCACCATAGACGTAGTTGACAATGACTGTTAGATTTCTTTGGGCTGTTATTTCAAAAACTGACGATGCTTTGAATTTTAAGTCATTTCTGTTGTTTAAGTAACATGTAAAATAGTGTAGCTTACTTTTAGGTCCACGAAACTTTACCAAGAATGTGAGTGACGAATTTGGTGAGCTTAACATATATAAATAAGGAAGCAATTAGGCCAGCTGTACGTAGTAGCTAATCTTTGGGGTAGTAACTGCTGTTGGCTGCATTTTACGTTTCATGTTAACTAGTTCCTTGTTTTTAAACTTTTTTTTTTCGTTCTAACGGAAGCCTCTAAGTTATTTACTCCTTGACAATAACTGATGAACTATAGAAAACCATACAAAAATTGGAGAAACATTTCCCTTGCAAAATTAAGGAGTGAGCTTTTAGGTTAAAATACCACGCCGAACAAATATTAATTTAGAAGTCAAATAACAATAATTAGTGTTATATTTATAAATTTTCACAGGACTAGTTTCGATGGTTTTACCGAACCACCTTCCTTAGCTGCCAAAGTGCAAATGAACGAGATAATATTATAAGGTATTTCTCCCGCTTTACTAGCGTGCCTTCGTGGTGTAGTGGTTCTGCACGCTGGGCCGGTATTCCAGAGATCCATGGTTCAATTCCCGACGAAGGCATTGCTAATTTTTCAACTTGCCTGCCTCCAAAAAAATACCTAATGTCTCTACAGTGGCGCCCGAACTAAAAGTGTGTTGGATGTGGTTTCTCCACTCCCAGAATTTGGCGATTGGGTCCCCTAAAAACCCCAGTTGCCCTTTAGAAAGGGGGGAGTATATAAGCTTTCCTAGCGTGCCTTCGTGGTGTAGTGGTTCTGTACGCCGGGCCGGTATTCCACAGGTCCGTGGATCGATTCCCGGTGAAGGTGTTGCTAATTTTTTATCTTGCCTACCTCCAAAAAAATACCTAATGTCTCTACAAGATAACCTTCATCGGTTTGCCTTCCACCACATTTCAAATCATGTCATCCGACTAAACGAAAGCTAGTTTCATTTCATTCCCTTGTTTTCTGTGCACTTCAAGTTGGCTCCTGTAAATTGGCTCTTGATCAAGAAATAAATTATTTAAAAGGTTGGCAGGGGATTTTCACCCAACATTATTAGGATATGAATTCCTGGGGTATTTACAGTGTGGTTAGTCAGTGTAGTTTAATTTACATTGGTCAAACTAAGAGAGCCTTAAAATTTCGCGTTAAAGAACATGAGGCATATGTTAGAAAAAGGAAACGCAGAAGTCCTCTATTGTCCAGCATTGTTGGTCCGAAACTCACACTTTCCATTTTTGTGCAGCCAAAATCATTCAAAAAGCATCTTCCATTGGTGAATTTGTTTTTCTAGAGGCGTTTCACATTTAAAAAAAATCTTTTTGTTCTAGTTAACGACCCTAATTCCAATCCATATTTACCTTCAGCCTTTAAGGAAATTATGTTTTAGTTATCTTGTTTCATCAATAGATGGCGCCAGTAACTTAACTCCTGTCCAGCTATTCTTTTTTATCTTAACTTTTCACCATATCGTATCTCGCGTATTTATACTTTGGCAGCTGAGGATGATGGTTTGGTAAAACCATCGAAACTAGTCCTGTGAAAATTTGCAATGCAAATTTTCACAGTAGTTTCGATGGTTTTTGTTTTTTGTTGCTTGACTTCTAAATTTAAAGGAGCTTTTTCAAAGTGCAGGTTGGTTAAGGGATACAAGCTTGAGCTAGTATAAAATAGTATTTTATTCATAATTAATTTTTTCTGCAATAAAATTTCTCTGAACACCCATTATAAAATCTGTAGCGTAAGAGTAAAGAAGCATGGGAACAGTTAAATACAGTTTGATGAATCACACATTTGCACTTGTAGTGCTAGCTGGAATAATCCTAAATCTATATAAAACATTTTAAAAAAAGGACTTAAAAGTTAATTAGCTAGTGAATTAAAAACTTCATGATTAACTTGTGAAGATTGTTTGTGTTTCTTCAGATTTACAAGTTAAAGAACTTACTTGAAGAGTTAACGCCGTGAATATCCTAAACTCTTTTTTTTTAGCATCATAATTGCATCAAAAACATCGAATTGATTACCTGCTTCGAAATCCTAATCGAATAAAAACAATTTGTTCTGGAAATTATAAAATTCTATAGAGAGCACAGACGGTTACAGAGTACCTGTTGACAGGAGAAAAAACTGAACTGAACTGAATAACGTAATAAAATTTATAAAATGCGATAAATTAGATTTACATAAACACGTTTGTTTCGAGATTGCGAGGCATTTACATATTACTTCATAAACTTACCTAAGATTAATCTTAATGTTATTATTATGAAAAGCCTCCTTAAATAACAGCCTTCTTTGCGACCAATAAATCCGCAAAGAAAATAAATGACTTTTCCGAATATTCATTAACGGAACAATATATTAACTGGAAACACCACTGACAGGAAAAAAGTAGGTTTTTCCAGCTCTGTAAGGGTTCGCTATAAGACATTTTGTTGTATTTTAGTGTATTGATGGTCTTTGTAAATGAACCCTTTCCAACTATTTGGAACAATACATTCATTTGCTCGTGACTTAAATTAGCAGCGACTAATATATAATTTTAATAAAAGTTTTAAACACTCTTTTGAATTTTGAACATCCTTGTGCTAAATTAACAATTTTGAAAGATATTTGTAAGGTTTATCCTAAGCTTTTAATAGTTAATTTTGAGTTGAAGTCACTTTACTATCTATTCTTAATTGCAGCTTACAATTCCCTGTTTTCAGAATCGCGGTTGAATGCAAATGAAAGAAAATTTCTTTTATTTACTCTTCCTTCATCTACAAATATACTATGCTATATCTACAAATAAATCAATTTACTATAAACATCTGCAGTAAATTGACTTGTTCGCAGATATAGCACTTCAGGTCCTCAGAAAAATATTGCGAAGCCCAGTTATGATAATAAATTTTAAATTTTATTACTTTTTAACAACTCTTTCCCAGCCAATCAATCAATTTGAATTAGTTTTAGTTTAATTATATATTTATTTCTGTCATTTTCCCTACTTCTCGATTTTGAAAAGCCTTTTCGAAAACAAGGAAAAGCAAAAAATGCACCTTTTTTCCTCCATCCTTTAATCTCTGAAACTAAAAAACTATATTTTAAGTTATGCTGAAATGCATATTTACAGTACCCAATATACAAATCATTGAACTATTCGTTTTATAACTTTCTTCCTCCTTCCTTAGCAAAGACATGGTGCATTTAAAAAAATGAAAAGAAAGCTGTTCAAGAATTTTCTTTTTATTCCAAATTGCGTATTTTTATATCAGAAGTAAAATATGAATTTTGGGCCAAGATTTTAATTAACATCAGTATTGAAACTGAATACAAATTACACTCATCACTTACTGGGTGCCTGTTTGCGTTAAAGCTTAAATGACGCTCAAAATGACCCCAAAAAATTTACATAATTTAACCTCATAATATAAGTACTTAAGTACTTCACCCAAATACGATGAGTTTGTTAACCAAATATTATTTAGAGTTTTAGAAAAATACGAAATAGGTAATAAAACAAATTCAAAATTTGGGCTTCCAGGTGCCCATCCTCGGATGGAAGACCAAGTTATTCAAAATTTGATGACTCTAAGTACCATTGTTTTTTTCCAATGCGAGAAACATGCATACATGCATGTAGATTCTTGTTTATTTAATTTCTTTAAATATAATGAAGGGCTGTAATATTTGGTGGCAACAATTTGAAAAGTGAAACACCATTTTGTAGTGAACCAACCGAAAATGCCAAAGCGAAATTAATAGCCCTTTGAGCTAATAATGCAGTATAAACTGGATTTCATTACGTTCATATACTGCAGTATTTGAATAAACATAAAAATTATAACCACATAAATAAATAATCAACGAAATAGAATTTACTTCACTTAAAAACATGCTATTCTGATAATCGGAAATTTAGATATCTGCTAAGTAGATAGTTGGATTTCTACTGTATTAGGATACTACTTTATATATTTTTTGCGAATAAGCAATGAGCTTAATAGCATTCCTCTTTCAAACTTTCGATAACGACGTTCATTTAATTAAATTTTTTGTAATTAATGGCTAAACAGTTATTGGTGATAATTGCAAGAAAACGTTTGCGTCATCAGGAAATAACCTTCCTCTTATTGCTAGGGAAGGGGGGTGTATATTTCCGCAAAATAAGACATCGAGTAAAAGGCGGACATTACGAACTTCGTTATACGGATTCTGTGAATTCCATTCTGCCATTTGTTTGCCCGCTCGACGGAAATACCAGATTCCGCTTCGTCTAATTGTATTTCCTTGTTCTCCAGCCGGGTTGAGTTGTCGGTCCCAAGCCCTTTATTTATTTCTGCGGAAATGAAGGCCTGCGGTTAGTCTTCAAATATTTCGGACCGTTTAACGACATCAAAATATCCTCAGGGAAATTCCATTCCAGGAAACTGTCCTTTCATTCGTTGTATTATTAAGTTATTTACTAGCTCCGGGCTTTATCATGCTTTAAACGACTCAGGCCAGGCAGAATTATTCTCAGAAGCTCATTAATTTCGATTTGGGAACAAATATTAATAATAACGAAGACTCATTGGGCTATATAAGGTTCGATCAGAATTATAATGGAAAATGCACTGCGTATAAATCTAACATTTAAATTGCATTTAAAAGTTTCAAATATATGCGTCCGTATTTATAACTTATGTATTTTTAATATTACCGAGATAATTATGAAAGAACACATGTTACAGCGGTACTAGTGTAAAAATGAATAAAGAAAGGGAAATAAATGTCAATAAAATGTAAAAAAAAAAAATATTACATCTGAATTAGCAAAAGCAAAGATGATATTTTCTACATCAGAGATGATAGAATTTCTAGATCAGAATTTTTGGACGTAAGTTTTCATGTACTTTATTCTTCTGTATATCTGACGGGAAATTAAAGTCATCATTATATAGTATAATGCTACACTTAATTTGATATTAACTATGAAATTATCAATTAGTTTTAAATGCGCTACCACTACTTTTGGGAAAATTTATGTACAAATTCAACAAATTCTGGACAAATTTGTGCACTTTCTTTGAGCACAGTAATAGTACAGTAAAAAACAGAAATCAATTACTAATGCAGGTTGCGTATTTGGAAATAAAATCAATAAATCAAAACGTTGTAGGGTTTGATGAGAGCTGTGTTTGATGATCAAAGAGTTGTGTTTGATTTTAACTTTTATTTGCAAAACTTTTATCTATTTTAAGCTAAAGTAGTTTTTAGGTCTACGAATTCAGAAGAAGATTTTTTGCTTTCCCGATAAATAAAAGGGAAACAGTAAAAGTATGCAAAGTAAAACATTTTATTTTATGCAATACTTAATATACAGGGTGAGCCAAAAGTTTGTAAAAACTTTAAAAAATTCACAAAGAAGAAATTGTGATAAAGAAGTGCGGTTTTCAAGAAAGGACTTTCAAGTAAGTCGGATTTCTTTTAGCAGCAAAAAATTTTTAGTTAAAAATGTCACCGATAGAGGGTGCTGACGACCCGAAACACAATGAATGGGGTAACAGTACGCTCCATTCACTTTTTTCTTGCAATAACAGCAGCACGACACAACTAAAGCGACTCACAACTCCCGTTACAGCTTAATGCTATGTGTCGGAATGAATAGCAGAAATCTCACGTCAGATAGAATCTTTGAGTTCAGCCACTGTTAAAGGCGAGAAACGGTACACAAGTGATTTCAAGTAGCTCCACAACCGAAAGTTGACCGGAGTGAGGTCGGGTCATCCGCGAGGCCAGGTGATCTGCAATCTCAACTGATCACTCTGTCTTCACCAAAGGTACTCAAGAGGAATCGTTTTACTATATTGGCATAGTAACACGACTCTTTGATTTATTGCGGACGCGACTTTGTCACGCAAAAGAGTGAGGTAACGCTCAGCGATTACAGTGAACATTTTCCAGCCAGGTGTGGGGCACGGCTCTTTAAAGAAGAATGATGTGACAATGAAAGATGAGGTGAATCCGGGCTGGATGCAGTGACATTCATCGTGTATTCAAGAGGATTCAACGTCGCCCATGTACGAGTGCTCTGCGTTTTGACATCCCCGTGTAGTGTAAAGTGAGCTTCCTCCATCTAGAAAACTTTGAACAACCGAGGGTAGCTTTCAATTCTTGCCGTAGCCCACTCGACAAATGATGCCCTCATAGCTGTGTCTCCCGGTTGTAACTCTTACAGTGACTGCAATTTGCAGGGACAGAAATGTAGTATCCCATGGAGGATATGTCGAATACATGAGTGAGGCGCATCCAATATCCTTTTAGCTTTGTGAGCACTGCTACCAACCGTGGACGATTCCGCCGCTATATCATTCAACAGTGGTTTGCACCGCAGCAATTCAGCTATTCGCCAATCAAGGTCTTCCACTTTGTGGCCGATTCTCCAAGAGCCAGTTTCGTTCGCTTCGTCCAAAGAGCCAGCCTTCGAACCGTTTGACAAGCTTCAGTATTCCAGAACATGATTTGGGACCATTCTTTATCTTCAGCCGTGTGAAATTTTTGCAGTTGCTGACTTTCCGTCAAATACAACAACTTCATCAGCAACGCTCACTCAGGTAATGATAACATTCTCAAAGCAAATGAGAAATTCTCACGTATCACGGTCTTTTATTACAAAATTAATTTGCATAATTCTGCTGAATCTTTCGCATATCAGCGTTTTCTATACCGGTGATGTTTTTAACTAATGCTGCTAAAGCATCCAATTTCCTTGTGAGCCCTTTCTTGCAAACCGCACTATTTTATCATAATTTCATCCTTTTTTATGAATTTTTAAAGTTTTAAGGAACTTTTGGCTCATCCTGCATATGATTTCAATTACGAAAGAACAGGTGGGTTAGGGAAATTTTGCGAAATGGTTCGATTGTCTGTTAATCTTTAATTCTTTTTATTGAAATAATTATTTTCCTTAAAGGTAAGTAATCGCGAGTTCATTCGGGAAGCAAGAGTTTTGTAATTGCGCGTTTTTCATTAATTTTTTAATAAATGCGAAAAAAATCACGCTTAACATTCCAGTTAACTATAGTTGTGCAGGCTTTCTTTCGCTTCAGTTCTCTATCGTGGAAACGCTGAGGAACACTCTGAAAGGTTGGATGGTATAAGATGTCACCGAGTAAATAATATCCGTTTACAAATGCCTACGCTTTTCGGCACCTCAGATTTCTTTCTCTGCCACAAATAAACTTAACTTACAGTCGTTGCCAGTGCCTTTAAGCTATGGACGTCCAAACCTTTGAGATGCGAATCTCTCTGAATCTTTGGTGTTAATCTTACATAACAGCTACGTGCGAGCGATGAGGGTCGAAGGGAATGACGCTGCTGGAAACTCGTTTGTATTTAACTTGAGCAGCTTCTTAGTTAAACGTAACAAATATTTCCATCATTTAGTGGATACGTTATAAAATACAGATTATTAAACACTTTAATTTATGAAAGTACAAGGTGGTTATAAAATAACTTTCCTTCTTTGAAGGCAGTTAAATCTTATGAGATATTTCTTCCGCCTTCTTAGCATGCCTTCGCGTTGTAGTGGTCAGCACACTCGGCGCACAATCGAGAGGTTCGAGTTCCGACGAGGGCATTGCTCATTTTCCCCATCTCCTGCTTGTAAATAATGTACATGACTCTACAGTGGTGCCCAAATTAAAAAACGTGGTAAATGATGATTCTCCACCACCAGGATTTGTCGATTGAGTTCCCTAATCCTCAATTTCTCTTTAAAAGGGGAATATATAAGGCATTTCTCCCGCCTTTTTAGCATGCCTTCGCGGTGTAATGGCCAGCACACTCGGCACGTATTCGATAGGTTCGTGGTTCGAGTCCCGGAGACAGCATAGCACATTTCTTCAATACTCCTGCTTCAAAAATTTTACCATTAGGAGAAAAAGTTTAAATACTGAGTTCTAGAAAAGAAAGTTAGAGAGAGGTCAAACACTGTACCTTTGTACCGTAAGCTACTGGTTCTGCATTTTTTGCTGGTTAAAGTGGCGTAATTGCTATAACTTTGCTTCCACTAGACTCCGACGCGGTTTTCGTAATAGGATTATCTGAGCCCTGGGGAAAATTCTACTGTTTTGTTAATATCTTTGAATTTTAAGTTGAGTTGTTGTTAGTTGAGTTACCGCCTGAGCGAGGCGTGGGTTTGTAGCGTCAAGTCGGCGCATTGGTTGGTTCCTGCATCTACTTCAGCTGTCACACCAAAAGCTTAACAAGTAGATATTACAACCTGATAAATGAAACGAAACCGAATTTCGTATACAGACAGTGGAAGGCACGGGGAGAGAATTTCCGGTAAGAAAATCCTTAAGTTCTTACGAATGACAAGATATATCCATAGGAAATGTAAGTCCTACATTTTCTTTGGTTTGTCGAACCCTAGTACAGGCTTCTCTTTCTTTTCATAAAGGTTTCGCTAAATCTTTCAGTTTAAATAGACAGCCGACTCTCGTTTTACCAAAGTAATGCCAGAGACGATATCAACTCAAAATTACTTAGAAACAAGTCATTTAAAAACGAACGAAGAATAACTGTATTATAAAGACAAGCAATCTAACAATTTACCAGTATTTTCAATCAGTTTAATTTGAAAAATGAGCTCATTTGCGCATATTAAACCAGTATTCAAAGGAAAAGAATATGCTGTCAATAACGATAAAATAAACATCATTAAAAACTAAATTATAAATGAATGTGACATAAAGACATCAATTAAATTGGGCAAAAGAATGAGAGATCAAATATTTGTGACATATATTTATTTACACTTTGTAATTTCAACAAATATTTACAACAAAATTAACGATTTAATATAGATATAATTTCTTTATCCATATATAAGTATATAGATTTAAATATATAATAATTTATGATTATGATATCACTACAACCGACGAATATATATATATATATGTATTCGTGACGCAGAAATACACAAAACTTCAGGAACCGAAATATCAACCTTTTCAAGAGAACTTTATTTCCTTTAGCAGTCTGGAGTTAAATGAACTTAAATGAAACATTCAGGAGTTAAATGTATCTCCACACACCAAGCATGCATTTGGATAAATATTAAGGGGACTTCGTATCCCAAAAATCGAAGAAATTACCGATATTTCAAGTTTTTGCTAAAAAAATACCTTACTATACTGAATAGAAATTTTGAAATGATCTGATGATAATAAATGGTATAAAAAGACTTTTAATAATTTCGACAGCGCTTTAAATGCCACACCCTCTCAGTGTTTATTTTTTTTTTAGTTTTTAATTGTTTCAGTAACTTATTAAAAATCAGTGTAAAAGAAGAGTAATATAATTAAATATGACTGCAACTATCGGCAAACTCTGTTTATATGTATAAACTGATTTATTTAAATACAGAGTGAAGTTGGGAAAAAAAATTTATTTCATCTTTAAACTGGCAGGTTTACGCATATATATTCAGCTAATCAAATGTACCTATTTGTATTTTTAGTCAACTTTGCTGTTCTTCTTCAAAAACTGAAATTATTTGTGATAAGACTCGAACAGAAAAAGGTGGCGTAATGAAAATTATCAAGTTCCTGATTGTAGCATTATTTAAATAGTGCTGGAATAAGCATTAAACTATTTAATTAATAAAAATACACCTAAATTAATTTTCAAATGCCCAAGCTGGCTGCATGGGCGTTTTCGTGGCTTTCCCCGTGTGTAAAACATATACTAGCCAGTTTCCTTAGGAAATCATCCACGAAGGCATCCGTTCTCTTAGGCAGGTAGCCCATGAGTGATTTCCCATTATTAAATAAGCCAAACCTTTTACTACTAAGACAGATGCAGGTTATCAGTACAGCTCAAAGTATTGCTCTGAAAGCTGAAGTCTCTTCTGAAATTAGCAAAATGCAGTATCAATCTTCTAAAAGATAACTGGGATCAGAACAACAGAACCTGATAGGTTAAATTCATCATGATACTCAGTGATATCGCCCGTGATATACTACAATTACTGTTATAGTTACCTTCATTTATATTCGTAATTTTGTTCTTTTTATACACGTATTGATATAATTAGTTTATCCTTTTTACTTCCTTGCACGAAATAAAAAAATATTGTAATCTCGAAAAATTTCGGGTATCATATTTCAATGGAAAAACCCATTTTGACCGTTTTGGAAACCATCTGGATGATACTTTTGCGTGCCTTCTGTACGTATGGCAGAATAAAGGACCCTTTTTTCAAAACGGTTTAAAATTGATTCAAAGAGGAATTTGTTCTGACGTAGGTACCTCACTTAACTCAAAAACGTTAAAATTTTGTACGCGACTCTGTTTAGCATCTAGTTGTGCACCTCCCTTTTTGCATTACCATATACATATATACTTATACTATTATCTACTTATATGTATTTATACTAAATGTACTTATACTATATATAGGTACTTATATATTCATACTAAATATATTTATATTATATATATATATGTTTTTTAATATTTAAAATTTTTACTTTTGAATTTGGTATTCTTGCGATTCAGGGTTTTTCTTTATAGATTTTAAATGGTTTTTACTATAACAGAGGACTAGATTATACTGATTTAAAATGCTAATTAGAATACTGGTTAAAAATATTTTTCTTATAATAATTGATGGCTTTAACTGAATTTCCTATTCTCGGAGACAATGTATGAAACCTTTTTCTAATAATATAATATATATGTATGTATACACACCCTCTCACTGGCTTAAAAGTCCTTACCCGAACTTTATTTTCTCAACCGTTCGTCATAGCTATATACTTCCACTTAAAGAGACTTTTAAATAAGAAAATACTCCTGTTTTGGTAACGTCAAATTAAAAAAAAAAAAAAAAAAAAAAAATTCTTTTTAACAAATAAAGAAATCTAACTTTTAATGCCATTTACCGATTCATATTTGGGAAAGTGTTATACTTGTTATGAAAAAATAAAATTACAGGAAGTTTGACTCCCATACGGCAAAAATTGACGGGAATATTTAATTTCCAAATCTGCAATTTTTTATGTCATTTTCAATTTTTCTTGAGTGCTTGGTTTATTAAATTGGAATAATTCGAAGAAATAAGTTTAAATGAAATGCAGCAAAATATGTATGCGATGTAATAGGCCGTAGAAGAAAGTCACGTGGCGTCCACATCCGATTTTTATGATAAATACATAACAAGGAATTGAGACCACTTTAGTATATCCACTTAAAAACTGAGAATCAGAGAATGATCGAAAATTACAGAAAACTTTCACAATAGGCAATAAGAGACTTAACTTAATCAGAAAATAAATTTTTCAATATTTGTATCGGTTAGTACAGTTAGGCTTGAATACACTGATTGCAAATTGATTTATTGGTAAGTTATGGATATCGTGTGAGGCACCAAAAGTGATACTCTCAAACTGTGAAAGAAGGTAATAGAACCAAAACAGTATAGGGAGGTATCCTCTAAAAGTTGAATCACCTTCAGTGTAATATAGACCATAACAGCACCATTCAGCCAGAAACCGCATAAAAATGTGACATGCGTGAGGGATTCCCATTGAAAGAGAGCATCCTGTTCACGCTGTTGATGCTTTTACACGAGTATGTGTACACCAGGTCCTTACAAAAATTTTTAAATGTAGATTTCCCAGAGAAACTCGTGATTCGTTAAACTACCTTTGGTGTTAGCAGCGTCTTTCTTCAGAAATCCTTTTTTGAGAAAAATTGGGGGAAATGGTAAAGTGTCGCAAAAGACATACCCTAGCTTTTTAAATGATAACAAGTGTCTTTCACCTGATGTACATGACATATTAATTTCATTTTTGTCATCCTTTAACATTTGATGAATAATCTGTAGCTTCACCTTTAGCAATATTAACAAATTAACATTATACATTAAACAAAATATGTATTACTGTGAATATTTTCAGTTCTGTGTCAAAGCAAAGACCGCGGTACCTTCTTCCATGCTGTGAATCTTGTATTAATAATTAATACACAATGAAAGGGCATCTTGAATTAATATTTAAATAATCTAAAGCAAAGTGGATTAACATATGCTAAATAAAAAACATAACTTGTTTCTAGGATGTTTTCTATTCAGTTGCTAAACTTCTTAACCTTTGTCGTTGTTTATGTTGTTACTAATTGTGCTTGCAAAGATCCGATCTAGCTCACGAAATTCATCGTAGCAAGGAGTCCGAGCCTTAGGCACTATACATTTGACAGTACGACTTTGCTCAGTTCAACCCCCAATTTTGAAGGAGAACACCCCAGGGAGAGGGGTCCGGGTGTCTTCCACTTCTCTAACCCTACTTACAACCTCTCAAGAGGACTTTCGGTTCACCGTATATTTAGAGTGCCTCCATGCCGCACAGAGAGTATACATTTGCAAACATCCATGCCTTCTTATGGATTCGACCTTGGGTCCTTCGTTACGGCAGTTAGCGTCCCTAACTGCAATCTCAATTGGGTGTCCCAATATTTGTATAGTTCCTAAATAAGATGTAAAGTATTGCAGTACAAAAAACTGCACCCCAGGGAGGCAATAAATAAAAACAAATTTTTATTTATTGGCAATTCTGTTTTATTAGAATTTCAATTTTAAATTGCTTTGAACGCATGTTAAAGAGATTTCTTCTAATTACTATTCTTCCTTTTCCTTTCCTTTTCCTTTTTTCTTAATTAGGAGCAAATTTAAACATTGACTGTCATATCTACCATTATTAATTTTATAAAAAGTTATTATTACGTTTCGAGAATCCCACATCTTCTTCGGTGTTAATATGAAGCTATATTCTTCAATGCATATTTTAAAAACAAATTTAAAGTACGTATTACCGGTGTACTGAAAATTATCGTACATTTGACTTTAATTTGATTTAAACTGCACTATTATATTTTATATACTTCAAGTACGATGTCTGTTACCGAAAGAACAAGGACATAGATCACTGTTCAGAATTCTGTGCATTATAACGACGTTAGTGTCTCTTTTCTTTCCCAAACAGCGCAGCGTTCTTATTCTGTACGCCATTTCCAAATATGCAGTCGATCTCAGAAATCCCTTTCTGAGAGGTGATGAAAGATAAAGAATGGGGCAACTTTTGCTTCTCGAAACATAGCTAAATGTCCAAGCTCTTAATTCTTCCGAAATCTGGGATGTATGGAAGATGGTCAAGAACAAGGGTTCACAGCGGAGTCGATATTGACTCGCTCGGAGTTGATGAATTTTAAAGGGGGTCAATGGCGAGCGACTGGGGTCGGCTGGGGTCAATAGGCGACATGCACCTGCAATTGATTAAAAAAATAATTCATAAAATTGGTAGTTAATTGTTGATAAATATAAAGCCAATCGTACAAAGTCAAGTCCTATTCAAAACCCAAGGGTACTTTAAGTTTTCGAAATTAAGTCATCCTAAAGAAATATTCCAAAATAAAATTTGTCACCGAAACCAAAATTTCTCACTTTTCTCTCTTACCTAATAAAAGTATATTTTACTCAAGTCGATAATTTACTGCGGGAAACAATAAAAAGGTTAAATTTTTTTAACGAAGCACGTTATGTATTAAGTTAAGCAATTTTATGCGAAATGTTAAAAAATATCGCATTAATATATCACGTGGAGCTATCGCGTTAATTATACTCGAGCTTTTGTACAATTAAAATATTTAATTTTGTGTTTGAAAACTGGTATGGTTCCTGCGTGCCTTTGTGGCGTAATCGGAAGCCACTCGACGCGTTTTCGAGAGGTCCAGGTTTAGAATCTCGACGATGGCATGGCACATTTTTCACGCCTCGTGCTTGGAAAAAAAACCTGATGACTCTACACTTGTTTACATTTTCAAATTAATAATAACATAAAAAATAATAAAACATCTAATAAACCATTTTTGTTTTCGAAAGTTTCGTTCATTTTCTTGGTTTAATTGTTATTTTTTCAATTAATTATGTGTTATTTATTATATTAGAATATTTTATTTGTATTAGAATTTGTTTCAGTTATTTATTTGTATTAGAATTTGTTTTAGTTATTTATTTGTATTAGAATTTGTTTTAGTTATTTATTTGTATTAGAATTTGTTTCAGTTATTTATTTGTATTAGAATTTGTTTTAGTTATTTATTTGTATTAGAATTTGTTTCAGTTATTTATTTGTATTAGAATTTTTCTCTATGCTGTATTGTACAGAAATGGAAGAAATTCATATGGGTCGAATGGTAAATGGTGGAGAAAAAGAAAAGGAGTCTTTGAAAAGTGGTTGATGCAAACTACAGAGACGCTTCCATAGAATCAGAGTAGTGTTGCCAATGCATGAACTTTCAGAACAACCCTTGTAATAAAGATCTAAAATCAAGTTTTATGTCTGCAAAATGGTAAAACACTCATTTACAAAGAAAGAGAGTAGTATGAAACGAATTCCCATAGAAAGAAAAGGTTAAAAGGAGAAATAGAGAAGATACATTTTTACTCGTTATTTCTGGATATTTTCTTGTGAGATTAATGGTGACACTTAAGATTCTATAAGGAAATATTATATATACCTTTCAACACAGCTTTGAAACATAAAACGTATCGTTTCTTTTGAATTTGTGCACATATTCTATTATTATATAGTTAATAAATCTGAAATTTATACTGTTTTGAATACTGTTTAATACTGTTTTATCCTGTTCTGAATACTATTTTATACTGTTCTTTATACTGGTTTATACAGTTCTTGTCTGTTCTGTTTTTTCTGAATTTTATACTGTGGCACTCTGATGCTTACTTTCATTCTGCAGGCTGAGAGTTAATGCATTAAATATTTTGAACAAAGTTTAAGAAGTGTGACACTAAACGTTCATTTTTTATATTTTGTTTAACAATTCTCGTATTTTTTCATCAACATGATACAAAATATTATAATTTCAAATTCAGTGAAAATAGCTTTTTTTTTTTCCCAAGAACTCATTTAAATTTTTCTTCACCTGAAAAGTTGAAATTTCGGTTCTGAAGGCATAATGATTGTGCGACTAACCACAGTGGTGTAAGCTGCATGCAAAAATTAAACGAAGCTTTATCATAGATGCAAAAGTCACAATAACAGATCACAGCATATGGATTAAAGTTCTAGCCATTGATGCAGTAAACCACGAAACAGTACTTTGACAAGCTCTTCCTGTTACAAACTGACTATAATTTAGCCATATTAATGCATTAAATTCGAAACTATACAACATTTGTTACAATTACAGATATTCGTTAAAATGCAAAACATAAGGCATTCGTTTTTCTTATTAATTTTTTTTTTACTTTAAAGTGATTCAATTGAAACATTTCTCAGATTTATTTTCATACGAATGAAAATAAAACACTGAAAGATACTTACCATTATTTTAAAAATTTGACAAGGAAAATTTAACATTTGATCTTACAAGCACAAAAGAACACATTGATGCCATTTCATAAATACTTAAAATATTTTCTTTGGCAAAAGAATGAAAGACAAGAAAATTCTTCCAAGTATTACATATTATTATAATGTTCTACATTCTGTCTTCCTCGCTTACTATACTAGAATTTTTTTCTCAACTTCCTTTAAAGCAAAAATAATAATATTAATAAATATAATAATAATAATAAATAGTATAATTAAATTTTAAAATTTCCGAAACATTAATAATTTTCGTATTCATGTAGTTTTATATAAAACTTAAAATTCAAAATTTAATTATGTTTTCCAAGATTAAGAAAAGCTTCGAAGAAGGTTAATTTTAGTTATATATATTTGGTCCTTTAAAATTTTCGACTGCTTCATCTCTTTTCTATTGCTAACACATATATTTGTTTTCGTAACTTTGAAAGTAAGTAGAAACGTTTTACCTGCTAAAGCATGTATTAGATCACATTTTATTTCCTAAAACTAGAAATAATTATCTGCAATAAAAAAATTATACATTTTGCCATTGATGCTTCTTCATACTTATGTAGAATAATATTTTTATATTGTTAACAGAAAATTAAATAAACCTTTGACATTCCAACTATCAGAAAATATAATTTAGTAATATTTCCATTATGTAAACTTCAGAAGTCCTATAAATAAATTACTATTTTCAACATCCTAAAGAAAAGAATTGTTCTTCTGGAAAAGAAACCCGATTCATTCTGAACGTATAGGTACAGGCTTATTGCTAAATTAATAATGAAACTTTCTGCATTTTCTTATCTGAAAAATCTATTGCGGTCTAAAAAATGCTGAAAATTTCAACAAATTTTAATAGTTAATGTAACAGTTAGATTAGTTTGAATTTATTATTTAAAAGTACAAGTCTTATGCTTAAAAATTATAACAATACAAATGTTGACTTTTTAGAAATTAATATTATAAAATCTTCTGAATTTTTCAAAATTAAAATTCCTTTAAAACACATAAATGAATAACACATTGCATGCTTGAAAAATACATAATTGTATCATTTAGATTTATTTAATTTTTTCAGTAAGAAAATGCATTAAATTTATTTGCATTCAAAAATGTTCTTGTTGCAGTTTCGAAGAAAATGTTTTCAGTGTAAATATAGTTATCATAAGTTTCTCCACAAAACTTTTAACATTTTAACTAATTTTTTGTCTGAAGGTTATTTTCAAAGAGCTTTTTTGTTTGTTTGTTTTATTTCACAGTCTAAATTTTTCGGGCTTACTTATTAACGTTAAATACAGATTTAATTGATATTACATGTAGATTTATAATTAATTTCATTCAAAATTCATGTAGTCATTCTTTTTACTTCTAAAAAGTTGGCAACCTGTGATGTAGGCAAATAATAAACTAGCTTGCAGTCTACTGATATGTATTTAGCATTTAATGAAATAAAAATTAACTAGCATACATAATCAAACTTTACACTGAAATTTGAAATGGAAGTTCTGTTTTTATAATTCTGTTTATAATTGCAACGTTCTAACTGAATGAAATCATCTTTTATTTAAAATTTTTATGCTTTTAAATCACAGAATTATTCCCTACAACTCCTACCAAAGTAGAAATCACGATCTTATATGCATATTATCTTTAAAGACAACTAAAAATTTATGCTAAAATTAAAAGTGTGGTTTTCTAACATCATTTCATATTTTAGTTATGAACTATGTGAAAATTCCTAGAGCAAGTGCAGGTTTATGTGTCAGGATTACGATTATGTATTTAAGGATCTTTCTATGTTTAGAAGTACTCAGCCTTAGATAAAGAAGGTGTTATTAACTTAAACATGAGACTGTTAATAACTGACATTAAAACATACAAAGCTGCTAAATTCTTTGATAAAATACAAAGAGTTTGAACAATATATGACACAGAATGCAGAAACTCATTTAAGATTACCAGAAAATCTGAAATTTTCATCAAATAATTCCCATATTGCTTCGAATTAAAGCCGCGACAATATTTTAAAACTGAATAATTGGGGAGGGAGAATAATAAACAGCCTTCTTCGAACTTAAACCCAGGAGGATTTTAAAATTCGAAAAATTGAAAAATAATAAAAAAGAACTGAAAGCATTCAGATTTTATGTTACGCTCAAAAGGGAGTTTATATGTCACCTTTATTGATTTAATATGATGTTCTTCGCACTTAAAATACATAAAATTCAATTCAACAGCAAAACAGCATATCTTTAGAATTTTCGATACACAGTTTCTCCCGCTGGAAATAATTTTTTTTTCCCCTGTACAGTGTTGCCATTGCTCACTTTGAAATTGCTGAATTTGTTAGTCAAAAATTCGTTAACGTTTTACAAAATATGAAATATATACTAAAACAAATTCGAAATTCAAAATTCGGGCTTCCAAGTGCACATTTTCAGTTGGAGGGCCACGTTATTCAAAATTTGATGGCTCTACGTACCGTCGTTTCTTCACAGAGCGAGAAACGTTCATGCATTCATGTAGATTCTTCATTATTTACTTTTTTCAAGTATAATACATGGCGATAATATTTGGTGGCAACAGTTTGAAAAGTAAATCGACGCCGTTTAAATGCCGTTCTGAAATTAATATCCCTTCTGGGCTAACGCTCTTTGGGCCAATAAAAATGTTTTTATAATACGTACCGAAAACTAAGGAACATTTATTTACTTAAATAGATTGTAATATAAATATAATAATTTACCTGATTTATTAAAAACCTTCTTCAGATATATAATTGTAAAATATTTATTCACTTTGAATTTGAGCTGAAGAGCTAATTTTACATCTTGAAAATCTAAAAAAAAGTGAGGTTTAATTCGAAGTAACTTGGTAATTATTTTTGTTGACTAGATAAATGTTGACAAATGTTTTACTACGAATGAAAACTTCCATGATAATTTTTAACTTCCGATAATTAATAATGAATTTCAGCATTCCTTACTATGATAGTAATTTCTGTGTTTTTCTAAACTATATACCGAACTAATAACTAAATCACAAATTGAAACGGCCAGCTTTGATTTTACAAAAACCTAATTTCATATTCCTTATATACCTAACGCTACAGTTTGGCTTGCATTTTACTTCCACGAGTATAAACCCTGATGAACAACACACAGTAGTTACGTAATATTGAATGCATTATAAATGATATTTTATTTTTTTAGGCAGTGTTTCCATGTTGGACATCAAATTATTATTTTGATGAGAAAGAATGAGACTTTCTGGGAACTCTCTTATACTATTTTCACAGTTTCATAGAGTCAGGTGTAATAAAATATCTCTCATTTTTACGCTTTTTGATTTGAAATAATCTTGAATATAATGCTGCTGTAGATTTAATAACATATTTAAAGCTACATTTTAAATAAATATTGGAAAGTACACCATTATTTCGCCGTAAATTTCTTCTTTCAATATTTGTTTTAATTTTCTGTCTTACTGCTATCAAATATTGATAGGAGTAAGATCTTAAATATTAAAATAACAAAAAAAATTTTGGATCAAAATATTTATAAAGCTGTTGCATAATTTCTACAGAACATAATTCATAAGGACGGAGAACAGGACGGAATTTAGAACATAATTTAAAATACCTGTAAGCCAAAAATAGTGAAATTTTAATTTTCTTAAAACACTGATTATTACTGAAAAGAATGTAATAAAACAGCAATCTCATAAAATCATTTGTATTTTATGGTTTTAGTACAACTACAATAGACACGTGCATTTTCGTTAAAAGCATATTTATACAAATAAAAAAAGGAAAAAAATCGTGTTTGTATAAATAATTGAAATTAACGTTACAGAATTAGCTGTGTTAATACTTAATGTCTGTTTCACAAAAACAAAATCATATGTTTCCATAATTAAACTAAGAAAATATCTTTAAGCTAAACATACCTCGAGATGAAGTAAATTCTAATCGTCCGCCCAACAACAGAAAAACTTCATATTATGGAAAGGATTCTTTTTATTCATAACTCTTAAAATTCCTTAATTTCTTTAATATCCTATACTTTATATTTTAATACGAAAGGAATTAATTAAAGCCTGAGATTACCTTTTTTCAGGAATATGTGTTAGCTGTTGCTGGCGCTCAAATTTGAAGTCAAATAAAAGAAATCATAATGTTTTTTAAATAAGAAATTGCAAATTACATTTCACAATTAAAAACTGACAATTTAAAATTTAATATTTCTTAACTAGAAAAAATTCGCTGTTACTAATATAGATTTTTAGAATGGCGATGCCATTTAAACGCAATCTATCACTGAGCTCCTAGAAAACCGCAGACTTTTCATGTAGAAATTTTAGGTGTATTTCTTTTTGGCTTGTTTTAGTTGCCGTCTTCGTTTAAGTATCATCTCATACAGAATTTCTAGTCCTTCTTCTAGGCCATCACCGATGATGGCACAGGCAGGTTGGACATGCCATAAATGTCCAGATCCTAACTCAATGCCTAATCCTAAAATTCTTTCAATTTCATGCGGATCTTTTGCACCTGGTAAGTCCTGTTTGTTGGCAAGCACAAGAATCGGCACACCTAAGTTTTCAGGAGCTCTTGCCATACGCACTAATTCCATTCTGGCTTCTTCAAGTCTTTCATCGTCAACACTATCCAGTACAAAAACAATACCGTCTGTACATCGCGTGTAAGACCTCCAGAGAGGGCGAAGTTTGTCCTGTCCACCCACATCCCATATTAGAAAACTGGTTCCTTTTGCCTTCCCCGTTGTGCCTTTAATTTTTTCGCAATTGAAGCCTATCGTAGGTACTGTATTTAAATACTGATCGAACTTAAGTCGATACAAGGCTGTTGTCTTACCTGCGGAATCCAGGCCTAACATTACAACATGCAGACTTTGGTTTGGAGGGAGACTTTCTAGCAAAGAAGCACCTTTGCCCACAGTGGAGCCCATGTTTTTAGGTTAAAGTTAGATTCACATGGATGACACTTCAGTGAAAGACGGGAAGAAACACAGCTTGCAAATTTTTATCACAGTGACTAATGAAATACACCCGGCTGTGATTCTTGGACACTTCACCTTTTGCATATGAGATTATAGTTGACGCAATGGCAGTCTAGCACTTGATATCACAAAAAATAAAGCTAGTCCAAATGCTGCTATAGGCTTAAATACGAAACTGATACAACACTTTACAAAATTAGTATTTCTTAAATATCACAATATACTGATGGGATAATAATCTTGAGATTCACAGCTTATAATTTTCTCATTCTTTGTCTAATCCTCAGATTTGCCTCAGATTTCTTCGGTAATTTAAAAAAGAACATTTTACCTTACATTTCTTGATTCAAGTGGTTGGTATAGAGACTTATACTTAGCTGATTGAATCACTGATACCTTTCGCGCAACATTTATTCTTGTCATAGCTACAAATCTCTGCTTAAATGCATTTTTAATTAACAGTCGATTAGAACCGAAGATGTCAAGTTAATCGTTGATGTCACACGTATGTACAACAGTTCTGTTAACTGTCGCCAAAAAGAGCTCAATGTCCTGAAACGAGGAGGGACAATAAGTTTTCAGGATGTTCAATCCTGAGTCAGAAGGAGACCGGATGCATCACTAAGAGGAACTCTTCAGATATTAAGCGGAGCGTTGCAGTCGTTGGCGGATGTATATTATTCCTCATGTTGCCAGAGCTCGATCTATTGACCTTCTTTTTTTTATTTAATTTTTTAACAGCAGTTTGCTTTATAATTACACATTGTTACGAAACAGTCAAAAACAACAGCCATGCAGAGCACAACTAATTTTAATTATCTTTTTTTTAACTCTTAATTAACCTCTTTCCTTAAAAATAGTTCCATCTCTTCCTGATTATTAAATTTTTACTGCAATCCATTTAGTCCTGTATGATTTTATTTTATTTTCCTAACTATTTGTCAACTAAGAGTCAAGGCTTTTAAAATATGCATTCTAAATGTCTTTAAACGCATTTAGATTGCAATATTGAAGCTAGTATGAATCTTTGAATTGAACGTAAGATTAATCTAAACGAAATGAATTACATAACACAGGCTCTAATACGCAGCGGATTTAGGCAACACAGTTTTCCACACCTCACACGATTATCAGAATGCATACGTTCGTATCAGTAAAATAAAAACTTACAATTCCAAATCCAGATTTACAAGGGTAACATCGCAGAAATCCGTGTTTATCATGAACATTCTCTCCTCCTCCGCAGACATCACTTTTCCCCCATATGTTCGGACATCACATCTCGTATATTTGCATAAAAATGGTTAAAATTAGTAATTATTACAATCATCTCATCTATTATTGGTGTGAAGAAATATTTCAAGCGAAGCGAATCCTAATAAAAGGCCTTAAACAGTTGGGAATCTATTCGGTGGGAGACTACGCGCGAAATTAGGCTTTTAAAAAATGCCAAAATATCGTCCGGGCAGAGGGAAAACATAGATTTGATCACCCCAGACATTGCTGGCTGCCGTGTCCCGAAAGGGTTGCTATAGAATGCATTCGAAAGTCGCCAACTCTAAGTCGCCAACGCTTCGAACATCTCTCTCACTTTCTTCAGATTCTCGCATTTTCTCTAATTTAAAGTTGTAACGCGGCAATTTAATGACATAAATTATATTTACTACCAATAAGAAAAAGATATTCTTAAACTCTATTGCACTGATGTTCTTCGAGAATTATACAATTGCTTGCCTAATTAATGGTATATTTAATGTTTTTATTCTGGCAAGCGAGAATGTATTACTATTCTGTCTTCCATTCGAAGGAACTTTATCAAAATCAGTAATATTTAATTTAATTGCTTTAAAAATTCGTCTAATATTTTACTATTGCAAATATTCAATTATATATAGGACAAAAAAAAAGGTATGTAAAATTTCGTATAATAATTAAATAAAAAAATCTTGGCAATGGTATTTTAATTTCGGCGCTTTCAAAATAATTCATTTTTTAATTATAAATAGCATTTAAAGAACCATGTGGAATACGAAGCTTTATAATTTAGACTTTGCCAGTAATATTATTCTATAATAATAATAATAATAACTTCTCTGAATTGCGTCATTTCTAGATCATTCCATTTTTCATAGCCTGCGCAGTGCTGATGACGTAATAATTAGAAACTGAAACTTTTAACTGAAGCCAAAACCTTTCTCTTCGTGTGCTTCCATATCGGATAACTACGCACTTTAGCTTCTGTCTGTGCAGTGCTTGTACCATGTAAGATAAAAAATAATGTAATAATTGCAAGTAAAAGACGAAGCAGCGTTGATACATAATAGCTATGTAAGATAGATCGTGTAATAGCTATTGAAGAGAAAGCATTCTGATTGCGTAGTATGTTAATATGTTGAGTTCGTAATATCTAGGAAACTTGGCAGTCGAGGTAGTTTTAATTCCATTTTTATTTATAGTTGACATATGTGGCCACTTGGCAATATGTGGCCACTTTTCAATATTATTGTGATAGGAAGCACGCCAGCGAAATTGCGTACAAGCACTGCACAGACAGAAGCTAAAGGTTAAGTGCTTAAGTGAAGCTTAAGTGCGTAGTTATCCGATATGGAAGCACACGAAGAGAAAGGTTTTGGTTTCATTTAAAAGCTTCAGTTCCCAATTATTACGTCATCAACGATGCAAAATGGAATGATCTAGAAATGACGTAATTCAGAGAAATTATTACGATTTTTAGAATATATATATAGAGAGAGAGGGGGAATTAAAGTTTTACCGTTAGTTTAAATTATAATTTTGATTTACATATTTTTATCTTACAGATATATATTGATACATGTATATATAGAAATTCAGTCATAAAATTTTTAAGAAATTTGAAATGTTTAATGATCATTCAGACAGTTTACATTTAAGAACTGTGTTTTCTCAGTTCTGCGTTTTCCCAGTTCACATTTTTTCGATAAATTCTTTTACTTGAAGTCCTAAAGCTTATACGGATATGAACTAAATTGTTTAATATTTTCACTGCTTGTTTGAAATTATATACTTAATAGAAACAAGGATGGGTTTTACAAAATAGTGAAAAGAAAAATTCTTGGAAGTGAAAATGTGATTAAGATCATATTTTTTATGAATTTTTACATAAAAATGTGCTTTTTATTTTTTTCTCTCAGAAACTAAATTATTAATTGCAAAATCAACTTTTAAAGGTATTAAAAAAATTTTTAAAAACACAATAAAAATATTTGGGTCAAAAACAATGAAAACTGTACGAAAAGAAATATATTTCGATTGTTAAATTTTTCTTCAAAGAATTTAAATTTAAAAAAAATTACTGGCAATTTATTTTTCAGCTTCAAATCATTTTATTTTATAAATGACAAATCATTTAATTATATCCATAAAAAGTAGACAAATGTCCTTAAATAAAAGCACCGTTCAAAAGATATAAAGTCCCCTCAACTGTTACTAGGCCTAACGAAGCCGCCATTTGTTTACATCTGAAACTCGTAATAGAACAGTGAATTAAGTCAGCTGGTATCTTAATGTCAGTGTCTTGTTCTGATGTTGTATTAATTTCCTTGTAGAGTTTGATTTTTTTAGGGGGGGGAGCATAAACTAGTAGCAGACTACTAACAGATGTTAAATGAATTGCCGCTGTTTCTGAAATTAACTACAGAGTCTTGCAAAAGTTCAAAACAAACCATTTTATGTAAACCAAAACTTGAATATAAAATTCACTTCTTATGCTCACATAATCAGCCAAAACTTGTACTGAAAACAGGAACAGGGAAAAGTGGGCGGAGCTAGTCGAACAAATGCAAGCTAGTCAAGACTACAGCAGTTTAACTCTAATTCAATGCATGCGATCTGTTTCGGACAGGAAATTCTCGCCATTCACTAGAAATTTTTGCTGAAGCTTCTTACCTTCTGTTAAGTAGTTTTTCTCCTTCTATTTAGCTTCTCTTTCTGACAGCAGTGTACGAAGAAGCAAAGAGTAGTAGGTGTTCTATTAGTAAAGTAGATGTTCTATTAGTTTCCTTATAGAGTTTCACTTGAGCATAAACTAACATAAAACTCCTAACACTTAAGCGAATTATCGCTGTGTCTGAAATTAACTACAAAGTCTAGAAAAAGTTTAAAACAAACCCTTTCATTTAAACCAGAACTTGAACATATAATGCACGTCTCTGCTCACATAATCAGCCACCGCTTGTGGCGGTGCAACATAAAATAATAGAGACAGTGAAAAGTGAACAGAAAACCAGAACTTTTCCTTAAAATAACAGTCAAATTCAAAATTCATAACGCAAGCTAGTAGTCAAGACTACACAATTTGCTCTAAGTTGTCTTAAAAATTCATCCGGTGTAGCAGTTTAAATAACGGCAGCTATAACACAAAACCGAACAGTTACTATCTTATCATAGCTGGCGAGACTAAATAACGTGGCCTTGAGAAGCAGAAACACGCTCTGTCTTACATTCCAAACACTTCAGCTTAAATACTCTCTAACTCATATGCATTTCTGGTGAGGAAACGGAATGGAGAAGTAACAGCAAAGGCTAAAATTATAAATGACTGGCTAATTCAAAATAATAGTAACTCTACACACTTTTCGGTTTATATTTGACCAATGTACATGTTTACATCACATATTCCTGTTCAACTCAGGATGTTATTTTATGATCAAGAATAAAGTTTTATCCCGTATTTCCCCATACTGATATTAATACAGAACGAAATGCAGACACATTTCATACAGGTAAATAACCCAGTTTTGTTAAGTTACTGAATTATCTTTTCCTACTGCTTGTTAAATATTATTCTACACTTTCTTCACTCGATAGCTGAACTGAAATTGATATTTTCAGTCTTAACTAGATTTAAAACTGACAATATTTTAATGTTACATTTTTTAAAGCTCGTGAATTATATAAAAAAAGGAAACAGAGTTTTTCCGGAATGGCAAGATCATAGAAAAAAAAAAAAGATATTCTAAGATCTGACTAAAGTTGTGTAAAGATCGTGAATTATAAGTAAAGGAAACAGAGTTATGCTTTGCCGGAATGGCAACATCATAAGATCTTCTAAAGATCTTATATAAAAATTTATACTACTAGTAGTTTTTTTAAAGATTGAAGAATCATGTGTTTACATTTCTAAAGTCTAAATAAAATTTGTATAATATTAGCAAAGATGGCTTTTCTTTGATAAAAACCGAATTTTTACTTCATTGAAATAAAGTGCGAAAAGATGACGTTTCATCTCAGTATGAAATGAATAAAAGGGACAAGAATGCTTTACTCATTGAATAAATATCTTAATAATTTTTATGTCTGTACTCATTTTAATATCTCTGCACATATATTAGCAGTAGACGAAGACCACTTTCACCGCAGCGCAACAGAAAATAGAAATGGTTGCATTTATGCATGAAAGAAAAGCATTATTATACTTTGTTATTATGCACACTGGTGCCTTTAGTGGCTGGAATGTGTTAAACATTTTATTCATTCTTTTCTACTTAAGCCTCGGGAATAAAGAGCTACACAAGAAAAAAAAGAATTTCGTAAAAAACGAAAGTGCATCACTCCGCCGTTCATCTTAATCTTTTGCCCCCCTTTGTGCTTTACTTCTATATGTGAAAAATAATTCTCACTATTGTTTTCGAACAACGCTATATGATTTTACGTGGGACTATGAAATGATGAGATAATTACGTTCCTGTTTTTTTTAACAAAACGGGAACGTTTCAGGAACAGGAACATTACAAGAACATTTCTGTTCTTCTTTCCTGTTGTTTCTTCTTTCTGTTTCTTTACGTAAATGTAATGATTTAAAATAATTTGAATAGGATCTGCAATAAGTTACAAACACTATCGTTTTATTTAATAATGATCATTTAGTTTCAGAAGGCTATGTTCATGAGAAAGCACATGTGTGAATTGTGTAATGAGTTGTTTAAATAAAAATGTATGCTAGTAATCAAATTCCAAAAAAAAAAAAAAAATAAAAAATAAAAAAAACCCAGTAAAATTTGTTTATATAAAGTATTCATGACAAATAATCTAGCTACTCATTAATAGTTTTATCTTCTGCATTCAGTTATTTCGGGATAGAACTATGCTTAATTTTTAAACGAAGATTTTTTTTTTATTCATTATCTACCCAGAAGTCCTATTAGTCTCGAAAGGGTGTTTTGAGTCGAATCAACTAAAAATATCCAGTAGAACGGTGTTTAAACACCAGAGTGCCTAAGGTACATGGCTCTAACCCATGCAGAATATATTACAAAATTTTGAATTTTATTAAAAACTAACCTTAAGAAGCTTTAGAATTTTTTTAAGCGTTGAATCACTTTTCAAATTATTGCAACCAAATATTTCCGCCCTGCATTATACTTAAAGAAAGTAAATAATAAAGAATCTGCATGAATGTTTCTCGGGTTGTGAAAAAACAAGGATACCTAGAGCCATCAATTTTTAAATAACGTATTCCTCCACCCGAATATGAGCACCTGGAAACCCAAATTTTGAAATTTGAATTTGTTTTATTGTCTATTTCATATTTTGTAAAACTTTAACGAATTTTTGATTAAAAACTCAGCGAGCAGTGGCAACACTGCACAGAATGAAATATTTTTATTCATTCTTATATTTATGTTATCTCCAGCACGCGATACTGTCTGTCGGAAATTCTAGAATATGCTGTTTTTAAATACTTTTAGCCCAAATGCTCTCGAAACGTTAATATGTATGTAAATGAAAAAAAACGCCCTTTTGAGCTTAATATACAATCCGCAAGCTTTCAGACTTCATAAATTTTTATTTTATTTTATTTTATTTATCTGTAGAGACATTAGGTATTTTTGGAAGCAGAAGAGATGAAAAATGAGCAACGCCTTCGCCTGGAATCGAATGACGGACCTCTGGAATACGCGTCCAGCGTGCCTACCACCACAACCACGAAGATATGCCAAAAAGGTGGGACAAACACCTTACAAAATACCTAGTGTCTCTACAGAACTATCGTATTACATCTTATTTCCAAAATAAAAGTCCTTTTCTTAAAACATCAAGGTTGATTTTATTCCACTCCTCCTTCACAATCTTCCAGAGTCCATCCAATGTTTTGGGATGACGCTTACAAAGACCTTGTTTTTAAAGTCCAAATGCACAGTAAATCCATGGAAGACGCATCTGGGGACTTAAATGGGATGCATTTAAAGAAAATAGCTGCAATTCCGCTTTCATTTCTCATTTTTTGAAAATATAGAGCAGTAGGTTTAGAAGTATTGCTTAGAACCTTATCCTGATGGAACGTAACATAGTGAAGATGTTTCATAAAGAGGAATTTCTTCTTTAAAAATAGGTGTCAAAACATATTACTGATTATAATAGAATTAATTTTAATAATTTTTCTACTTAAAAATTTTAAGTTTGTCGCATTTTATTTTTTCACTTAAAAACATTTTATTTTTTTTCTACTTAAAAACTTTAAGTTAAACACTTTTAAGTTTGTCGCAACATTTACGGGAGACACCCTGTATATCAGTTTATATGTCTGAAATGGGACATTATTCAAGTTATATACACCATGTCCTTTAAAGTCTTTATATTGCCTATTTTAAATTTTCTGTTATAAGAGAAGCCAGTAATAACCGTAAAACATTTCAAAAAACTTTCCTTGTTTTCTCTGAACCAATATATTAAGTTTTTTTCACTTTTTCAGTAGTAAATCTATCTTTTTCTATTGCAATCAGATAAGTATATCAAAAGCTCATCAATTGTAACTATATATTTCCATTTTCACCTGCCAAATAATTTTCATACAGCAGCACATAGTCTTAAAGAGAAATATGTTTCGACGTTAGGCAATGGACATCTTTTTTTTTTTTTTTTTTCCTTTGAATAGCTTTAAATTAGATTTTATAGTTTTATTCATAATTCCTAGGGATATTTAAAGATTATGCAAATGCTCTCTGGGGGGCTGGATTAGAGAATAGAGCCTTCGATCCATTGTTTATTTTTCAGCGGCATTTTAAAGAAAAGAAAATTTTTAATATTGCAGACGATAATTAAAACTTATTCCAGTTTGATGCCAGTAACGTTTGTATTTTAAATTCATGGAGAAAATCAGAATCGTTACAAAAATGTGTAAAGACCCCCTGTATTATGATAGCTTGTTTTTTGATGCTGTGCAGTTCACTCGCCGGAATTCGAACTCTGGACATCCCGAATAAGAGTGCAATGTGCTCCTAGTTACACCATGTGGTATAACTAGTGGTACCTCGACATACGAGTTTAGTTCGTTCCGTAACCGTGCTCGTACGTCAAATTGCTCGTATCTCAAAGCAATTTTCCCCATTGAAATTAATTGAAATGCCATTAATCCGTTCCAGCTCCCAAAACACCACCTCAGTTGTTTTTTGTTAAGTTTTTTTAATAGGAAAAATGTATTTACAAGAAGAAACGTTTATTTATAAATAACAAATACATATTCTATAAAAACATAATTAAAAGAAAATGTGACGTGCTTTCGGAAGCGCTTAATTTTCGTCACTGGTCTTCGCATTTTTCGTCACGCTTTGCTCATTTTCACCTGCATATCGTTTAAAAAAACTGTCCAAGGAGGTTTGTTTCTTCCTCCCTTTCAGGATATTGCGGAAATCAGTTAGGCAAGTTTCGTTGAACAACTCCGAGGCACGACCAGTTGCAACTTTCTCGGGGTGATTTTTATCCACGGAACTGGGCAACTTTCTCCCACATTCCCAAGATCTCCTTTATATCTCTGGTAGGGATAACCTCCTCCATCTCCGGCTCCTCTTCAAAACTAATCTTTCTTTGAACCACCGTATACTGCTGCGAATGTAGATCGTGTAAGTCCTCGGTTGTCAGCTCCTGAGACTGTTCCTCGAAGAGTTCGTTCACATCTCTCTCATCCACCTCCAGACCCATGGATTTTCCCAGAGAAACAAGTCTAGTCTGAGATGGAAGAAACTGTTACACGCTGCAAACGATACCAACATGCGCGCGCATGTTGCGGTCGTGCGCGATTCCTCGCATCTCAAATCTTGCTCCCATCTCAAAGCAAAATATCGCTCGCTCGGCGGCTCGTATCTCAAAACACTCGTATATTAGGGCACTCGTATATCGAGGTACCGCTGTATACGGAAAGCAAAGAGAAAATGCTTTCGATACTCCCTCTTTCAAAAGGCTACTGGGGATGAGGAAACCCATTCGCCAAATGTTGGTGGTGACGAATTATTATCAACCACTTTTCAGTTCGCGGACCACTGTAAGTCATTAAGTTACTTTGAATCAGGAGTGGTAAAGCATTCACCCTTCGAGGAGACCCGAATCTTGGACGTCTGGAATACGCAGCTAGTAATTAACTTCCAATCACACCACAAAAGAAATGCAGAAAGAAAGGAGAAGTATCTTACAAGCTAAAAAAATTATTTTACTTTTGAGTGCGTTTAGTTAAAATCCATGTAATTTAAATATTTTATATATTTTGTTTCATACCTTTTAGTCAACAGAATTCAAAAAAATTAATAAACCAAGAAAAACACTATCTCTGAGTTTAGAAGAATTATTCTGGCTTAAGATTAGATCGAGAGTGCTGACTTTGGGGGATTCTGAGTTTTTGGCAGCGGCACTCGTAGCTTTATTTTCCACTGCCTAGCTCTGTTGTTTATATTCCGGCTTTAGCCATTTTGCTAGCTGATGTTAGTACGTGCCATTAAGATTTTGAGCACCTTAAGTAGGCTAATGTGTGTAATCTTCGGCTACGATACCTTTAATTTGAAATTTCAACTTTGTTATTTTAAATATCTACAAAGAGTGTATTTTATTTGTACGCACAAGTTGTGCTTTCTGTTCATTTCGAGAGCTAATAAAAAGGTTACTTAGAACCTTCTCAAGACTTTGTTATAACATTTTCGACTAAGCGATTATTCGCTTGTCAGTGTAATAGTGTCTGAAGGACTTTTGAGTTAATACTACCCAATATGGCTGCTGTAATGAAATATATATATATATATATATATATGAGATGAATGAGAAGTTTCTTTTTGAAATAACTTTAATAAATTCAACTATTCTCAGTTTATACAAACCAAATTGCAAACACATAATAATTAGATATATATATATATAAAACTCTAATAAAATTCCGATAACATAATTAAGTAAGTATTAAAACGGTTAGCGACCGAATTCTATGGACGACAATTTGAAAGCGTGTTGGCAACACAAGGAAACGAAAAGATGTAAATTAATTACGAGAAGCATGAATGTAGATATTATTGGCTTGTTGGAAAAATTGCCAAAACTCTGCAAACTAATTTAGAAATTAAAAAAAAATCTTCTTTTGGAAGTCTATGTCTTATTCTACTCTGTGGTGTAAAGGATCATTTGTTTGGTCATTAAAAAGGAATTTTGAGAGAAATTTAATGCCAAGTACAAATTTATCTACCGAAAGTTTTCAAACAATCACTGTGAAATAATTTACTATCATTTCAAGCTCATATGTTTGAAAAACATTTTTTAAAAATCAGATGGAGGAAGGGTGTAAAAAGTTCGTTTAAAAATTTAATCAAACAAATAAAGACAGTTTAAAATTAAACAGCTCAATAAAAACAAAAACTTCTATCAAATAATAACTTTATTTGATGAATCTCGATACATATGTATACGATTCATGCCTTGAATTCAGCAATAGCGGACACTTATTTTTTTATGAGGAAATGTTAGGAATCCCTCTTCTGCGCTGGGTGAAATATATTTAGAGAAGAAGAAAGGTTCCATTTCCTGCATAAAAGCCATCTTTAGATTCAGGAAATTGAATCTGATTGTTGACTACACCGTCTATTCAGGTTCCTAGATATCCTCATGTCCAAAGAGCGTATTTTTGCCACGCATTGACATGCTATCCAAGTTTTAAAGAGCAGAAGAAGGAAAAGAAACATGATCTTTCATCTCAGTGTGTACTTTAGCTTTCAGCAGATTTTGGACTTTGAAGCCTCTTTGAAGTATTGAAGCTAAAAATATCAATCACAGAGATATGACAATCGCTGTAAATAGAGAACCTTCTGGGGAAAAGAATCTTCTCTGGAGTTCGATCGATATAAGATCGATATAAGATCTTTATCGATATAAGATCTTTATATCCATCACGTGTTCCATAGTTCGATAATTTATAAGATAAGGTTCCATTTTTATCATCTATTACAATAAAAGAAAAATGTATATAAAAATATTACGGTTATTATGGAATGCCAGTGGATCATATCAATTGATGCCAGATGTTATTCTTTTACTTGTTTATTCACATTCTTCAGAATAAACTCAATGATTAAAAAGCCAACAATGGCAACACTGTACGAAAATTCTTTTTTTTTTTTTTTTTTTTTTTTTTTTTTTCATCTCGAGCAAACGTGACTGTGTATCGGAAATTCTAAAGATATTCCCATTTTAACTTATGTTGTGATATTGCTGTCGTAACTGAATTTTATGGCGTAAATGCGAAGAACATGATATTTAATAAATAAAGGTAACACACGAAACGTTAAAAAAAAAGGTCCCTTTGGGCGTAATATAAAATCTGAAAGCTTTCAAAATTTTTTTTTATGTTTTGTAATCAGAGTAAACATTTATAGACACCTGTTATTCTGTGGGAGCAGAATAATATACCGGCAGATTTCTACTACTTCAGAAATGAGACCGCATGCTAAACCCACTCGAGAAAGACAGAATTTTCTGGTAAAACTGGCGATGAAATCTAATTAAGATGAATTGTTCCCATTTTTAACCTAAATCGGAGTTAAAAATGCTTTTGTTCTACTTATCTTTTTACATTGTTTATTCATATTATTAATTATATACTGCATTTGTCTCTTCTTCTGAAAACTTTTCAAGTAAGTGTATTTAATTAAGACACAATAACAAGCCGAATAAATACTAATTCAGAAGTCAAACAACAAAAATCAGCGTTATATTTTCAAAATTTTCACAGAACTAGTTTCGATGGTTTTTACCGAACCACCATCCTCAGCTGCAAAACCGCATTTTGCAGCTGAGGATGGTGGAAATTTTGAAAATATAAAGCTGATTTTTGTTGTTTGACTTCTAAATTAGTAAGTGTATTTATTTGTTCTCTCATTTGAGAAAGTATTATATCATATGAGATTATAAGTAAATTACTAAGTAAAAAAGTAGGCTGGAGTCTTCACTTTTTTTAAGTAAGCAAATAAACTTCGTACTATTTGGGAAATGCACAGTTTTTGCTCGCATGTATATATATATATAGTCTAAAACAGTATTTTCGAAACTTTTTAACCTCACGATTGCCATGCACCTAATTAACTTATTGAGACCATCATGAGTACAATTATAATTAATACTATGAAAATTATGATGTCATGTGGACACCACATGACACATTCTTGTACGGCCTATTAAATTACACACATTGCGCATCGGTGGTTTTGAGATTCAGTGGTAATCCAAGTTTGTCGAAAGTGTGGTGGTTCAGCAAAACATAATATCACATCTCATATCAATAAATCAAAATCAATAATCACCAATCAATAAAATATAAATTGATTTAATTAAATATAATAATATCTCAATCTCAGAAATCGCACATCATCCATCGAGTCTCAGCACACACTCAATGGCGCTCTCAGCGCTCTCTAGCGTTAGGCGGGTCTTACCACACATGTTTTGTTACATTTCATTTAAACTTATTTTCTTGAATTATTCTTACTCAATTAACCGATCCCTCGAGGCAATTTAAAAATGACACCTAAAATTGCAAATTTTGAAATTAAATATCTCGGTAAATTTTTGTCGTACGGGAGTCAAGCTTCCAGTACTTTTATTTTTTTTTTTTTTTTTTTTTTTTTTTTTTTTTTCAAAACGAGTATAAAATTTGCACAGATGTAATTAAAGAAACAGGTAGATCGCGTTAAAAATTAGATTTCTTTATTTGACCAAATTCTTTTTTTTTTTTTTAATTTGGCATTGCCAAACTATAAGTATATTTATGATTTAAAATACTTGTAAATGGAAGTATATGACTACGGGCAACAATTCTGACAATAAAGACCGGGTAAGGAGTGTGGGTATATATATTGGTACTGAAGAATACAATTAAAAGGAGAGATGCACAACTAGGTGTGCATAAGTGTTTTATCCAATGTGTTTTATTCTGTCCAAGAATGCAGATATCACGCAAAAAAATAGTCAAAATGAATATTTCGTGTAAATCTAATAACCGAAATTTTTGTCCATTACAATACTGTCCTTTACTTTGTACAAGAAACGAAAAAAGAAAGAAAGAAAAAAGGATAGTGGAGATTTTCAAAAGAAAACGATGCAATAATAAAGCAGAAACAAAATAAATGAACATGCATAATTACTAAAGCTAATTTATAATTGCAAAAAAATTGTAATTATAAATAAATGTGTGCATATAATTATTCAGTAAGTCAAAAAAATAAAACATTTCAGAACTTTTCATGACTCTCTACTCACACTTTGGGAACCGCTGGTCGCACTCAAAGACCCCTGAGGGAAAAAAAAAAAAAAAAAAAAAACTCATAAAAAAGCCATATTGACAGTGTAACTGTGACTGACACAGGTTAAAATAGATCAATAAGATAAGAAAGAGATTCAACGTACAGAGAAAGAAGTTCCATAGAAGAATAAATCACGATAACCTTTAAAAACCTTCGAAGTCCTTAATTTAAATACGAACGATTGCTCTTTGTTGTCATAGAAGAAGAAGAAAGAGAACAATCTTTTTGTAAACGTATCTCTCGGGTTGTTTGGCGTATTTTTTATATATCATTCATTAAAACGGTTCATACAAATTTTGACTGTCTTCTATCGTTGTGGTAGACGGTGTGTTCCATGTTGAGAAAATTTAAAAGTCCATATTTCATAGATCTCCGTACTGATTGTTTTAGTATGGGACTCACATTCTGTTTTTCAGCTGCATAAAGTTTATTGGCTTGCTAAATTTGGCTCGAGTAATAACAAAAGCGACGTACAAAGAAGGAGCTATCGAAATGGGACAAAAATCAGTAGTTGTGATGTGCATGTACTGAAAATGAAATACCAGCAGTTTCGCAGGAATTGAATGTTCTTTTCAGGAAATACAGTTACAAGAGCAAATAAAAGAAAGAAATCAGTTACACAATGGCCCACCTCCGGCCCTTATGCAAGATGTTATCCGGCTGGACATTGACTCCTAGAGTTGGAGAATATCCTACTGCAACAGTACTTGCCATACACGTTCCAAATGACGAGTTAGATTGGCGTGATGCAGGGATGGTCGAAAACGCCTGCTCATCAGAACCCAAACGTGCTCTATTGGGAAGAGATCTGGCAATCGCAAGGGCCAAGGAAGTGTTGGTGAAACATTAAAAGAAGCAATAGAAAGGCGTGCCTTGTGAAGCCAGACATTATCTTGTTAAAATATAAGCTCAGGGGTCCATGAATGAAAGAACACCATTACGGGGTGTAGAATCTCGTTGACGTAGGATGACAACCAAACGGATCCGGCTATGAAATGGAAGGGCAATCCATGTCATATATCCTGGTTTTGGGGCTGTGCGGCGGACGACAGTCAGGTGAACGTCCAGTCGCTGTTCTAGACGTCTCCATGCACGTCTTCGCTGATTCGTGAGATCCCAGGTCAAATGCGTTCCCCCTTTCGTTGAGTCGCCTATCAATAATTATTGAAGTCACTGTGTCTCAGTTACACTTCGGATCGTTCAAAAGGATATGTGAGGACGGATCCGACGATCGCACTATCCTCCTGTCTTGCCGTCGGTTTGGATCGACCGCTACCTTCTTGAAGCTGTGTACGACCATGATTTACTCATTCCTTCAATATAGGCAAATGAAAGCATCGCTCCGGCCCCAAACGTCTAACGATCCTGCGATTTGGCCACCCTGCTTTCTTTAGTCCAACTGCATATCCTCTCACAAATGGTGACATGTGCTCACACTGTTCATGAACCCGTCTGTGAGGCAATGTGTAGTACAGGGGGGCGATGGGACCCCATATGAAGAGAAATTATTCTTTAGCACTGGAACGTCCTCTCTTTTATACACCATCTCAAGGGATATTCCGTTGCAGCTTCAGCTACTCAGTCGTTGGGTGTCAAATGTTAACCATTTGCATATTCTACTATAAACCATTGGCGCACACAGTTTCGTCCCCTTCGCATAACTCCTTCCTGGTGCGCTTTCTTTTATGATATATAGTACACATTGTAGTTTTATTTTTTAAATAGAATCATAATGTGGGAATTATCTCCTTGTTACATTGCACGATTTTAACATTTAGCAATATAATTTCTTAAATCATATTATCCGCAAAAGACTAATAATTTGAAAACAATTTTAAAATTATGGCATGCGACGATAGATCAAAAAGATAAACAAAAGGCAAATAATTCCGTTTCCTTGACAGACTGCTTTGGCAATTTTCTTGTAGGAGTTTATATTGTTGCGTGCGTACGGGTTCGTTATGAAATGAATGCACAAGTCCGATGAAAAATGAACAAAAATTTATTATTATCACAACAAAAATGCTTAAATTTTCTAAAATTATCATGCAGTATTACAATATCTCACAGTAGTTTTCTTTTAACTACTCAAATGTCCAATAGAACGTAATTCAAAACAGCTAAAGAACGCTAATCCGCGAATTCGCTACAATCAACAAGAGCAGTTTTCTAAACAACAACAAACTAAGCAACTACTACAAACTGAGATGTTTTCCTCCTTTTATAAGATTTTAAAATCACGCGCTAGAATTTTCCAGTACTTTCTCGAAATCAAAATGAGATATTTATTTATTTAATGCACGCGCTCTTGTATTTTCAATTTTCCGGCTTAGCTTTCTTTTAATATTCGTCACGCGCTGCACTGCGCGAGAAATAAAACCATTTAATTTATAATTGAACTAACATTAGCTTTTCAAATACCAAATTCGTAACACTGCCCCCTTCCCAAGGACTGCACGTCCAGGGCAGTACAATCCCTGGACAGGAAGCTAAACTTACAACTATGGCATAAATGCAACTGAGACATAAACATTACATTGCAATATCAAACAACATGAACAATAAATGCAATAACTAACTTAAACAAATCAAATGCTATGAAATACAAATCAAATACTAAATACAAATCAAATCAAATACACATTTAAAAACAAAAAGGACTATGGTCTTATACTATTTACAATTATTTACATTACGTACTATGGCCATAGTAATGAGCTAACCTGTCGTAATGAACGACTTTAGGTTTAGAATTCGAATACTTACGAATCCGAACCACGACGTCATTCAGCCTGTTTAGAACTGTGTACGGGCCATCCCAAGGTGACTGTAATTTCGGACAAATTCCTTTGCGTCGAGTCGGATTCCACAACCACACCTTGACTCCTTTGTTGGATTTATGTCCAGTAGCTCTCGTGTTGTATCTGGTCTTCACTTTCTCCGTCGCCAAGTTCACTCGCTTTCGTGCGAAACGGGGCATCACTTGAAAACGGGCCTGGGCATCTCTGATGTGTTCCTCAGGCGATGAAGGCGCATCTGTACGGCGATCAAACAATCGGTCACAAGGCAGACGAAGGTCTCGACCGAAGAGCATCTGGGCTGGAGAAGAGCTGGTAGTCTTGCGTTTCTTTTCGACCCTAGTATGATTTCGGCAGCTTCCCGAGCTGGATCTTTGGGACAAGGCGTCGGCATGTCCAGGCGAGGATCCTTTTTGAGGATGGATAGTCATGCCATCAGATGCTGAAAGCAGTTTGTTGTTTTTCAAGTCTAATGAAAAATTGTATTTCCTTAAAAAGTCCAATCCGAGTATGCATGGATCTGTGATATCCGCCACATATGCCGTGTGATGGTAGTGTGATACTTCTTTGGCGATATGAAGCAACTCCAATGATGGAACACAGCAATAACTTTTATTTAACACTCAAAAATGGCGACATACAAACAAGAAGAGAAAACATATTCTAACATTTAAAAATAAATTACATTCTTTGTGCGAGAGTCGCACGTTGCACTCGAGTCTGGTTTCAAATATTGCCATTCACAAATACCTCAATGTTCATCTATTTAAATTATTTAAACTACAAGATTTTAATAATATGTAAAGCTGTTACAGTAGGCGGCACTTCCAAACGTGATGCTTACGTTTAACTTCCCAGTTATGTCGATCTTATCACCAGACGCAGTCTGAAGGGTAACACAGGATGGCGTCCAAATAAGTTTATCTTTAAACTGTTCAGCTAAATCTTTCCTAATGATTAGTAAAATGAAAATTTAATTAAAAATTTCCTA
Source organism: Stegodyphus dumicola (assembly GCF_044657685.1). NCBI lineage: Eukaryota > Metazoa > Arthropoda > Arachnida > Araneae > Eresidae > Stegodyphus > Stegodyphus dumicola. The sequence continues at coordinate 218,886,725 of NC_140773.1, read as the reverse complement.
ATGATTAATCTTTCCTAATGATAATGTAACATTAGCTCATGTGTCAATGATCATATTGCAAGGAACTCCATCGATATTCCCATTAATGGACAGTCCGTTACTGTTGCTACTCACTGTATAAATTTTAAGCGCTTTAAAACAAGCGCTTAAAACAAGGATTTTCATTATCTGGCAACCTCCGTTCCTCGATATGGTCACTAATTTGTTTACTGCGTCGTTGCTGGGAAATGGTCTTATTTTCCGTACCTCGGGGTGTTTTGCAGTTTCTCCGTATGTGGCCTTCAACTCCGCAGTTCTAGCACTTTAGAACTAGTTTCTTTTCACTTCTGTTCCGTCTCAAGCCACTGACTTGTCTGGTAAAATCATCTGCTTCATATTCCGTACCCTGGGGCGTTCTGCAATTCCGTCTTAGGTGACCTTCACTACCACATATCCAGCACCTTAGAGCCACTTTCTTCTCGCTCCTACTCTGTATCAAAGCGTCGAATTGTCTGGCTAAATCTTCTAAACGAGCCATCAGTTGATCCACTGGCTCATGGACTCGCACAGCTCTAACTGGATAGCGATCTCTACTAGTTGCTTGTTGGGCTGCCTCGAACTTCATGGCGTACAACAGAGCGCTTTCTATGTCCTTTACATCTGCCATTCGAAGAGCTTTCTGTATTTCAGGATCCCGGATGCCATCGATGAAATATTGCAGCGACAGGATTTCCCTCGTTTCTCTCGGGCATTCCGTAAAGGCGAGGTGGGACAGCCTTTCAACATCCGTGGCGCAACAAAACAAAAATGCTTAAATTTTCTCAAATTATCATGCAGTATTACAATATCTCACAGTAGTTTTCTTTTAACTACTCAAATGTCCAATAGAACGTAATTCAAAACAGCTAAAGAACGCTAATCCGCGAATTCGCTACAATAAACGAGAGCAGTTTTCTAAACAACAACAAACTAAGCAACTACTACAAACTGAGATGTTTTCCTCCTTTTATAAGATTTTAAAATCACGCGCTAGAATTTTCCAGTACTTTCTCGAAATCAAAATGAGATATTTATTTATTTAATGCACGCGCTCTTGTATTTTCAATTTTCCGGCTTAGCTTTCTTTTAATATTCGTCACGCGCTGCACTGCGTGAGAAATAAAACAATTTAATTTATAATTAAACTAACATTAGCTTTTCAAATACCAAATTCGTAACACTGCCCCCTTCCCAAGAACTGCACGTCCCGGGCAGTACAATGCCTGGACAGGTAGCTAAACTTACAACTGTGGCATAAATGCAACTGAGGCATAAACATTACATTACAGTATCAAACAACATGAACAATAAATGCAATAACTAACTTAAACAAATCAAATGCTATCAAATACTAAATACAAATCAAATCAAATACACATTTAAAAACAAAAAAGACTATGGTCTTATACTATTTACAATTATTTACATTACGTACTATGGCCATAGTAATGAGCTAACCTGTCGTAATGAACGACTTTAGGTTTAGAATTCGAAGACTTACGAATCCGAACCACGATGTCATTCAGCCTGTTTAGAACTGTGTACGGGCCATCCCAAGGTGACTGTAATTTCGGACAAAGTCCTTTGCGTCGAGTCGGATTCCACAACCACACCTTGACTCCTTTGTTGGATCTATGTCCAGTAGCTCTCGTGTTGTATCTGGTCTTCACTTTCTCCGTCGCCAAGTTCACTCGCTTTCGTGCGAAACGGGGCATCACTTGAAAACGGGCCTGGACATCTTGGATATGTTCCTCAGGCGATGAAGGCGCATCCGTACGGCGATCAAACAGGCGGTCACAAGGCAGACGAAGGTCTCGACCGAAAAGCATCTGGGCTGGAGAAGAGCTGGTAGTCTTGCGTTTCTTTTCGACCCTAGTATGATTTCGGCAGCTTCCCGAGCTGGAACTTTCGGACAATGCGTCGCCATTTCCAGGCGAGGACCTTTTTGAAGATGGATACTCATGCCATCAGATGCTGAAAGCAGTTTGATGTTTTTCAAGTCTAAGGAAAAATTGTATTTCCTTAAAAAGTCCAATCCGAGTATGCAAGAATCAGTGATCTCTGCTACATATGCCGTGTGATGGTAAGCGGCACTTCCAAACGTGATGTTAACATTTACTTTTCCGTCGATGTCGATCTTCTCACCGGACACAGTCTGGAGGGTAACGCAGGGCGGCGTCCAGATAAGTTTGTTTCCTAGTTGTTGAGCCAAATCTTTTCGGATGATGGTGACGTTGGCTCCTGTGTCTATAGTCATATTGCACGGAATCTGAAGCGCTTTAAACGGGGGCTTTTCATTATCTGGCAACCTCCGCCCCGAGAGATGGCCACTAATTAGTTTCCCTGCTGTTTGTTAGAAGCGGTCTTAACATCCGTACCCTGGGGTATTCTGCAGTTTCGTCGTATGTGTCCTTCAGCACCGCAGTTCCAGCACTTAACGGTCGGTTTCTTCTCACCAATATTCCGTCTCATGGCGTTCAGTTGTCTAGTTCAATCGTCTAGACGAGCGGTGACTTGATCCCCTGGCTCCTGGACTTGAGCAGCTCTGACTGGATGGCGGTCTCGACGAGTGGCTTGCTGGGCTGCCTCAAATTTCATGGCGTACACTAGAGCACTTTTTAAATATTTTACATCCGCCATTCGTAGAGCTTTCTGTATTTTAGTATCTCGGATGCCGTCGATAAAGTATTGCAAGGACAGGATTTCCCTTGTTTCTGTCGGGCATTCCGAAAAGGCGAGATGGGACAGCCTTTCAACATCCGTGGCGAGCTCCTGAAGTGTTTCGGTGGGCTTCTGTTGACGGGATTTTAGTTAAAGCCTGCTGTACTCTTTCAAACACTTTTCGCCAAAGCGCAGCTCCAATGCGCCAGATAGAGCTTCGAAATCTAACCTTTGATTTTCGGGAAGCGTCTGCAGGATATCCGCTGCGTCTGCTCTCAGAAAAGCGGCGAGATGACAGGCCTTAGTTTGGGAATCCCATCCATTCGCATCCGCAAGGATAGAAAACTGGGTCTTATACACTTGCCAAGATATCTTCCCATCATATGTACATAGCTTCAGAGAGGAGCGAGCAGGCATCGGTAAGAATTTAAAATCATCACTCCTGCTCCCTGCCGACGCTACGAATTTCTTTAAAGTATCCATTTCTTTGGCAACTGCAGAAACTCTCTTATCAATTTGTTGTTCGATTTGGTGTTGGACGGTACAAACTCTTCCTTCAATTCGTTCCTCCACAGCAGAAACTCTCCCTTCTATATGTTCTTTTACAGAAGAAACACTTTTCTATTTCTTCTTTCACCGAAGAAACTCTTTCTTCAATTTGATCTTTTACGAAAGAAACTTTTTCTTCAATTAGTCCAACTTTATTTTCAACTGTGTCAATTCTGCCTTCCATAGCTTCAAATTTATTTTCTATTATGCAGGTAATTTCTCTTTTCATTTCTTCTTGACCAGCTTGAACGGCTTTCATTTCGTCCTTAACGGATTCCTGGCGCAATTTCATTTCTTCCTTAACGGAGTTGACAGCCCCTTCCATCTTTCCTTGACTAAATTTCATCTCTTCTTTCATTTCTTCTTTAAACGAGGCAAAGGCTGTTATCAACTGCCTTAACTGCTCTTCCATCGCTCTTGTTATTGGCATTCAAACCCCACTCCTGACACCAAAAATTGTTGCGTGCGTACGGGTTCGTTATGAAATGAATGCACAAGTGCGATGAAAAATGAACAAAAATTTATTATTATCACAACAAAAATGCTTAAATTTTCTCAAATTATCATGCAGTATTACAATATCTCACAGTAGTTATCTTTTAACTACTCAAATGTCCAATAGAACGTAATTCAAAACAGCTAAAGAACGCTAATCCGCGAATTCGCTACAATCAACAAGAGCAGTTTTCTAAACAACAAACTAAGCAACTACTACAAACTGAGATGTTTTCCTCCTTTTATAAGATTTTAAAATCACGCGCTAGAATTTTCCAGCACTTTCTCGAAATCAAAAAGAGATATTTATTTATTTAATGCACGCGCTCTTGTATTTTCAATTTTCCTGCTTAGCTTTCTTTTAATATTCGTCACGCGCTGCACTGCGCGATAAATAAAACCATTTAATTTATAATTGAACTAACAATAGCTTTTTAAATACCAAATTCGTAACAATATTAATTTCCTAATAGTTATTTCTAATTTTAAAACAACTTTCCTATATTTTCTTATTTCCCTGCCAGAATGAGTTTCGAGAACCGCGTTTTATGTAAATGAGGTAGATCCAATATTTCATGAGAAATTTTGGTCACTTCCGTAGAAGAGCTCGGAAGTTCTCAGTAGAGCGTGTTCTGCCTTCTGGCAGAACACGTTTTTGCTTTAAGCAAATCTTTCTACGTCCAGCCGTGTTGTTACGTGCCTGATAGCATTCGCCAATGAGGTTTAATTAAGGGCTACTTCAGTTAGTTGTTTCTGTACAGCTTCGGCTAAGTTTTAGTTAGTTAGAATTAGTTTAGTTTCTTGTTTTCTGTATTAAGTTTAGCCCAAATGGAGGCTTCCTGTAAGCCCGAGAGAGGCGAACTGGGAAATATTTTTGAATTAAAATAAAAGAGTATTTTAACCATTATTCTGTTTTTGAAGTTTCAAGAAGTAAGCGAAGAGGAGACGCTACACACTTCTCCAAGGATTCTAGTTTCCAAGGACAATCAGTTTAACTAGACTCTTACAATATTGAAGAATAGTTAAATGACTATCAAAAAAGGAGAAAAGACACTCACATTGGCAACACATTGTATCAAAATGGTAAACGATATGAGTGTATGTGCAAATTCCGCTGTAAAAAGTAATTTTTCCGCTCATATTGTCTAATTCTAACATGTATTGTAGCATAATTTTTATTTCAGTACAGCGCTAAGAATAGAGAGCCCAAAAGTTCATTTTCATTACACTGTGCTATTTTATTATTATATGCACATATAGATTGCAAACTTCTGTACTACAAACTTCTATATATGTATTTCGTTTGCTTAATTTTATTTAAACCGTCAAATAATTTTAATATTTTTCAGTTTATGCCATTTTTTATTTTAGCACAAAGGAGTAATTTGCTCAGGAGGATTATTAATTTCCTTTTGACATTTAGCATTGGTTTGGGCATTTTGCGTTAGCATTTCACTTTTCAAATTGTTGGCACCAAATATCAGAGCCCTGCACTATATTTATAAAAATTGAATAATGAAAAATCTGCTTGAATGTATGTATGTATGTTTCTTGCACTGTGAAATCGGCGGTACCTAGAGACATCAAATTGAAAAAATGAATAACGTGGTCCTCCACTCGAATATGGGCATCTGGCAGCCAAAATTTGGAATTTGTTTTCTTATCTATTTCATATTTTGTAAACCTTTAACGAAATTTTGATTAACAAACTCAACAATTTCAAAGAGAGCAGTGGCAACATTTTATGGAGAAAAAAAAAAAAAAACATTTTTATCTCCAGCGCGCAAGACTGTGTATCGGAAGTATTAAAGATATGATATTTTTAAATATTTTGAGATATTGCTGTGAATTAAATTTTAGGGTTTAACAGCGAAGAGCATGATACTCAATAAATAAAGGTAACTCACAAAACGTTAAAAAAAAGCGTCCCTCTCTGGACGTAATATAAAATCAGACAGCTTTCATTTTTTTCCCTCCAGATGATTTTTAAATTTTTTATTTTATTCACTATGGAGATTTGATTTCATGAGTTGGCGATATTATTTTATAACAGAAAAAAAAAATGCAATATATTTGCTTGAAATTTTTTACTTTTTATAGTTTTAATTTTTTTTTTTTTTTTTTTTTTTTTTTTTTTTTTTTTAAATTTTGAAGTGTAAATTGTTGTCATATTAGACTACAATCTGCATCGTTAAAAATGCGTGTATTTTTAAACGTTAAAATAGAATTTGTTTACATACATATGTTAAAAAAATGCTTGAGTAAATCTTCCATCTTCTCAAAAAACAGAGCGCCAAAAATTGGGATAAAATGCCAAACTAAGAACTTCTCTCGGGGCTGGATGTGTGTGATGTGTGACGTCACATCGTCATGGTGATTAATCATGGCTGCCATGCCGCAATTTGAAACTGCGATCAGCTGGAGAAGAGAGCCCAGATTGGTCAGGATGAGTTTCGCATTTCTTTTATTTCTCCCCCGTTTTCATTTCAAACAATGAAAATCAAAATAAGAGAATTCTGCTGAAACGGGTATAGAGATAAATTCGCATAATAAATGAATTTTATCCGGAATTTCTTGAATATAAATGAATTCTCGTTTTATTTAGAACGCATAAAATGCTCTTCGAATATAAGTTCTCTTTCAAATTCTTTTCTGCCATTATTTGAAATTATTTTATCAGTTTAAATATTTATAAGTGAAGATTATTTAAAATATGAAACGAAAAGATTCAGCAAACTTCCTAACCAATCCGTGCTTTCATAACTTTAAGATTCATTTTTATCATGAGATCTAGATTTGAGAAGCTTCTTATGTGTTTGTTTATTACTTTCAAACATTGTTAAAACCCTCATTTCCCAGCTATGATCCCATGTTTTAAAAGCTCCTACATTTCTTGTAGGGAAGGACACAATATTGTAAAACAAATAAATAGATATCACAAGAAAACAGGATTTAGTATGTACTAATTTAATATAACAAGTGACAAAGTTTTCATTTATTATTTAAAACACAAAGGAGTACAATACATTTATAAACACATTTTAGTAGTTTTTATTTCCTCCATATGTACTATATAATATCAGAAAGCAAACGTTAAATTTTTGCAGGTTTATTGCACGTGTGTTTTCTGTCTGAAAATAAATGCAGATTAATAACTTTAATAAATATTATAAAAGATAAAGTACTGGTGTTTGATTTTTAGCATAAATGGGCGTTAGCACAGAACGGCTATTAGTCTCGTAATGGCATTTTGCGTCGAATCACTACAAAAGCGTTGACAAAAGAGTCTGACAAAGAACTATGTCAACGCAAAATGTTCTCAAATGTTCTGTTAGGTGGGAAATGTTCTCAAATTTATCTTTTTATTATTTTAAAATTTTATCTTATTATCTCAAATTTATCTTGTTATTTTTTAGACTTTTATTTATTTATTTTTTTTTTATTTTAGACACATTTTACATATTTTTTATTTCTATCTACTTACTTATTTTTTAAGCATGTTTTATTAAGAAAGCAATTGCATTTAATAATATAAATTTAGAATTTGACTCAGATAACGATCTTAATCATCTGGCATGGAATTTTCATACAAATAATGAAACTTCTGTTGATAAATTCCAAAATATTACTAGTTAAATTTAAAGTTCTCCAAAATGTACGTTTATAATTTACAGTTTTATTATCTATTGACGTGGAGTCTGATTATGTATTTAACTGGAAATGGCAATGTATAAGGAAACTATATGTCGCTGGTTTTGTGCAAACACTATTTAATACATTTAGACTGAATTCAAAAGAAATTTTAGTCAACAATGTTTTCGTGTTCAAATTTGTGATAACTTTATGTTGAATTTCTTCCTTTGCTTGCTACGATTGCGTAAGTTATTTTTACAGATAGCAAACGTAAAGGGTCATTCTTTTAGAACTGACCTATTTCATTGGGCTGTAGTTTTGTTAAAATGTACCCGATTTTAATACGGTTTGCGGCAGAAGGAAAATTTAGTTGTCTGAACCGTTTTTTGATGTGCAAAGCAGAAATAAAGAAGAAATAATAAATAACGAAAACTATGAAATGCTGTACAAGGAGGGATGGTTTGCGGCTGTAAAATGTTGTTAAAAACTGTGATTGCCATGTGGCATACCAAACATGACTAGTAAAGGTTTGTAAAACTTATAATGGATTGTAAGCACTTACCCTGCAGTAGGTGTTGAAAATTACCACCCTTCTGGCGTAGGCAAAACCGAACTTGCCGCTCCATGTTGGCTGCAACACTTCGTAATGTGCCGGCAGTGATGTTTACAATTTCCCTAGACATATTGGCCTTTTATTCGTCCAGTGTTTTTGGTTTACACGACCCTTTAGGAAACTCAATAAGAAGAAATTTGGAGACGATAGATCTGGTGACCGCGAAGGCCGCAAACCTTTGGAGATAATGCGGTCCCCAAAGAAACTCCTGATTCTTTGTTTTGACGTGTGGCATGTGACGAAACGTCAAACTGTTCTGACTTCAACAGTATGCAGTCCTTCTTGTATGGAATAATTGCACATAAAAAAACGGCACGGGACATTAAATTTTCCTCCCTCCTCAATCTCTTGTCGCAAGCCGCATTAAAATAGGACGCTTGTTAACAAGCCTACAGCCCAATGAAATAGATCAGTTCTAAAGATATTATATTTCTACACTCCTCCGAAAATCTGGTATATAACACGAGAATAAAGGCCCGTCCACACGAGTACGCTCGAAACGTAGCTGACGAACGCGCTTTTACGTTACCAGCGTAAAAGCGTCCAAACGAGTACACTTGCGAAGAGTGCGTTTAACCAATAGAATTATTTTGCGCAAAAATCACGTGACGCTGTAATATAGCGTCAACAGAGCTGTATCTTATTACTTCGCTGTTCTTCTGTATGTTTGCGGCAAGTTGTCCGAATCAGATGATTTTTTTTATAGCTGAAACTTTACTATTATGTGCAATTATTAAGCAGAGGGAAAACCGCAAAAAATGGCAAGAATGGGTCCGAAAGATTTATTTAGAGCGACCTCAAAGAGATTTTTTTTTTTTTTACTGCCTTGTTTGCGAAAGGAATATCTGGAATTATTAAATTCCTACTATTAGCTCACACTCTCCCTATATCTTGTTCAAATTTTCAGTACATAAATGCTTTTTATTCATCCACTCAAGTTCAAATACAATTTTTTAAACTTGCAGTGAATGACACTTGATGTTAATACAGCTTTTTCAGATATTAAAATTTTTTTAATTTTTAATTAAAAAAAATATGTTTGTATTTTTATTTATTTATTTATTTATTTTTGTATTTTTAAATTTTTCTTTGTGAACCTAAGTAGGAATTGACTTAATTTTTTTTCGGGGGGGGGGGTATATTACTTGTTTTTTAATTCCTTCAGGATGAGTATCGACCAGTTTGACAGACTAGCAGATTCTATATCGTATGAAAATTAGGATTTATAAAATTGGTTTGGAATACAGTATATAAACACCATCCACCATATAATAAAACCAACTTCACATTTTTTTTAACTCGCTGTCCCTTGGTCTTTTGTTTTTCTTTTTATTTATTTTTGAATTTAGAATGAGGTTCAAACTTTGGACAGTTTATGAGAAATTATGTGCATGATAAAATATGCAATAAAGTAAAAATAAAAAGAGAATTTATAGATGATATATGATAAAGAGATGCAGATATATTTTTACATAAGGATTTCTATTTGCACTGCACATTTTTAAACTAAATTAAAAACAATAATAATAATAATGAATAAAATAAGAAATAAAAACAATAATAATAGGTAAAATAAGAATATAATGATTCATGATTAAATATAAGAAACACGTTTCAAAATGAGAAAAACTAAGTGAATTTATACCGTCTACGGGTGAGGTTCGAACTCGCCACCTTTCCATTCCTCCGCCACCAAAGCAGCGCGCTGACCACTCAGCTATCTGTGATAGCATTGTTTGCGAAAAATAATGTAACAAGTAGAAGTCGCTGCAAAGGTTATTTAATTAAACTTAAATAAATGATTACTATATGACACAAGTTGTAACTTTCCTCCAAAATTTCGTAATTGTATTTTATTGAATACTCTTTCACAGTCAACTGCTTTATTTTAGAAGTTGTTATATTGCTGAAGTTAGTTTTTGATGTATTTAATATTGGGATATTTATAGAGCTTTTTATTACACATGATATAGCCAATATTTATAATAATTAAGGAGAATTTTGTAAGGCAGAAACTTTGATTTCGTAGAAACTGTAATTTATTTAGGCTCCTATTACTTACGGTGTTATAAATAGGTGAAGCATATGGATATACTGGTCGGATCATTGCTTTATAAGTATACAGTTTTCCCCTTTAATGAGAATTTTAAATTTATACTAATATGTACGGTTTGAGAAATCTGAAGATGGCGTGAACAATGCTGATTATTTTATTGCTGTATACAGTTATATTTCTAAGCAAAAACTCATCTCTGTGTGGCTCTGACGCCATATTGAAACGGGTAAGCAAGAAGGTTTTCTGATTATGACACGTGATAAGAACTCGGTCGGCTATTGGCTATACGCGCGCGTCGCGGGCGAAAAAGCTGAACAGGAGCGTACTCAGTTTTACGTCTTCTGCGTCCTGCGAATTTACGCCGGCGTCAAAAAAGTTACGTCAACTACGTCGGGAGCGTCCTCGTGTGGACGGGCCTTAAGACTTGTACAATTCGTAGCGACTTACGAGTATTTAACAAATAGATTGTTTGAATATAATGAATAGCAGTTACGTAAAAAATCATTTCGTAATAGATGAGTTCCTCCGACATATTGCTAAAAACCAGTTTCTGAGTAAAGCTCCTTCGAATTATTTGAATAAAAGTCGGGAAAATCTTATTACTGCCCAGAATCCCAAAATACATTTCACTTTCATTATGTAAAATTTCTCTCTCTATATATATATTGTTATGAAATGTTGTATGATCTTAAATTCATTTAGTGCGAAAACAAGTTACCACTACTTGCGCAATTGCTGCAAAGTAAGTTAATAATAATTTATTTACTAAAAAATATTGATTAATTGATTATATTATCTCCTAAGTTTAATTATAGTAGGATTATCTTAAAAGAGTGAATCCGTACTAGTAAGTTATATTTTGAAAGATGTTTTTAAGTAACTTGTAAGTAAAATGTTAAAAATGTTTTAACGGGGACTGAAATTAAATCATGAATAACAAAAATTTCAATTGTAAAAGGAATAAATTAAAGGCAAGAATTAAATTAAATGTATGTAATCATTGTCATTGATCGGAAATTAGTTGACTTTTCAAGGGGAACAAACCAACTCCCGTTCAATGAACAATAATTAATAAATAAATACGAAGGTGTTTCGTCTTTACTCGAACAATAAGACTAAGCTAAACTAGGAAGTCAAGTCAAGCCAAATGTTTCCGTGAATAGAAGGGATTATGAGCCAATGCTGATATTCAAAGAACTTATTCCTATTAAGCATTTTAGCCAATTCAATTTTGAGTGAATTTCTATAAAGCTCGAGTAACCGTCCCCCGACACCCTCGTGTTTATGCATTTCAGTTATTATTTGTAAAAAATTAAACATTGGAAATTGTCATTATGAAATAGAATTCAAAGTAGTTGATATAAACATTAGAAAATTACAAAATATAAGACAAATAATGCAAATTTTGTAAAAACAAATCAAAAATTATATAAAAATAAAAAATATAATAAGAAAAGTGAATGTACATGAAGATATAAGGGCCAGAAAAAGTATTGCCGGTTTGGCCCGGAATGTTCTCGAACGCCGGCCAGGGGCTGTATGGGCCCTGCCGGTACGCGGAGAGTTAGTTGGTATCGAGTTGGTGTCGCTAGAAGAAACTAGAGCCATAAAAGACGATGTGGAAATGAGAGAAGTGGAATCTCAAGAATCAAAGGATGAAGAAATGATAAAAGTAGCTAATGAACTGCCTGAGAAAGATCAAGACATGATAGATGAAACATCTAACGGGATTAAAGGAAAATAACGAAAACATGAAGAAATACAAGACGGGAAGAAGCTTTTGATTTACAAGTGCCTGAAGTGAAAATGCGACTGTTAAGTTCGTCAAAAATGATAGTGAGGTTAAATGAAGTCGCAGTTATCAAGTATTGAACCATCTGAAAGTTCATGTGATGCAGAGATGGAGGAAACCATGTGTGTATCTTAAGCAGTGTGCTCCAGTATTACAAGAAAATTCACCTACCTCACAAACTGGGTGTGTGCCTCATAGTGCAGGTTTTTCAGACAAGGACTTGATTTTGATTCTAAATCAGGATACTTGCGCTTGTATCCTGATTTAGAATCAAAATCAAGTTATCGGGCTCCGTTCATGATTCTGATGCAGAACTTGGAGCTGGTTTCCAGGAAACGCCGGATAATGAACATGTACCAGCTGCTGAAAATACCGAGGTGAACTGTACGCATGCTGCGAATGAACTACAGAGTGGTGAACAAACTGTTTCACATCATCCTGTGGATGACAAGTTTGAAAGGACTGAATCTTCAGACTGTGATATGCAAAACTGAAATACATCTGAGAACTGCAGCGGAAAGGTATTTGACTCGGGTATATTTTAATGAAAAGACTGAGTCTGAAATTTATTCTTAACTTTAATTTGTGTAATTTAAAATTGTGATGTGTTTAATTTGTGTATGTAACTTGTACATAGTGTAAATGTTTGTTTCTTTAGTTATGTTATTTGTCTGTTTTATTACCTTTCGTTTGTATGGAATCTGGCTTCTAACCAAGGGTTGTACTGCCCGGGACGTGCAGTTCTTGGGAGGGGGCAGTGTTACGAAATGTACAGGCGCGGTGGGATGGCTTCCCCGCAGGGCGGTTTTGGGGTTGCCATGGGGTGGCAAGGGGGCAGGATGCCGCATTTGGGGATAGGTCGCCCATTTGGTGACATTTAACAACAAAATTGGCGATGTGCCATGGACGGGTGGAGGCCTTCTGGAGCGAATTCTTGCCGGTTTGGCCCAGAATGTTCTCGAACGCCGGCCAGGGGCTGTATGGGCCCAGCTGGTACGCAGAGAGTTAGTTGGTATCGAGTTGGTGTCTCGTCTAGCGAATCAATCCCTGCGGAGTCGATGACAGCCGGGCAGCGAGTGCGGAGTGGGTCGTCGAGTGCACCGAAGGAGTCTGTTAGTGTATCGCGGTCAGTGCATCATCGAGAGAGCGTGTTGAGCTCCGGGAACGACTGAACCGAAGAGTCGAGAGCTGTGCTCGTGTGTCGTCGAATGCATCGCGAGTTGTAGCGTGGAGAGTCTTGAGAGTACGTGGAGTTCCGAGAACGACCGAGAAGAGTCGTGAGCTGTATTTTGGTGCTTTGCAGTGAAGTTGTCTCCACCGTGATAGCTTGATAACCTGAAAGCTGTGTCGCTGATCGTGTCAGCGTGTTTATAATAGTTAAACGAATGTAAACGAGATTTTGGAGCTGTCCTGATTAATACCGGCCAATAAAGTGTGTTTCGATACTTCATTCAGTGTCGTTGTTATTCACTCCAAATCTACGGACCCCGTACGAACGCGAAAGAAGAAAATAACGTAACAACTGGTGTCAAAAAGAAAAAAAAGCAACAATATGTTACCGCTAAAGGGCGGAAATCAGTTATTCTGCATATTATCTAGCTAATTGGCAGATTAAGTAGTGTATTCCGTTAAAGTGAGGGAAATTATTCTATTTCTCAAATTATCTTCATATTACCTATACTAGCCACTCATTAAAGTGAAAATATCTTTGTTGGAAGAACAGTGACGTTTCTGTGCGCTTAAAATATCCGCCACTTTTAAATTGTTGATTAGGCGGGGTTTCAGAAAATGGTACTGTAAATCTAAATGTACAACAAATATGTGTGCTTGTCGCAAAACCCAACTACTGTGTAATTCAAAGTGTCACCAATCTTTAGATTGCACTAATAAGTGAGCATAATTTTATCATATTCAATAAATGGCAATCAGAGTTTTTAACAACGCAATCAGAGTTTTTATCAATCCACATGGGAATCAGAATTTTTAACAACGTAACATTTTGCAAATTCATTTCCATAATTATAATAATATTTTAAATCGGTTTATTCTTTGTATTATAGTTTTTTAGTTGTTTGGTGATAGGTTCTGTAAAATAATTTCTTGAGTGTTTGATTGTATTAACTTGAGTTTTTTAGATATCGAAAAATACATAGATAAAATTATGTTAATTTAAGCGTACGGAAACGTTAGTAACGTGGAAAGTAACGGTGAATTGATATTGAGTCTTCTATCCGAAGGCCTTTACTCTGCAATTATTACCCCTACTGGAGAAGTCTTAGTAGAAAAATAAAGTTAATTTTATTAAAATTAAGTGAAAAGTTCTTGATTTCTAGTTGCTTGCTAACTAGACGAGAAATTAGCTGTTAAAAGTACTTTTGAGGAGTTGGTAGTCAAAGTCCGCAGGACAGTCGCCATCTATTGTCAAAGATCGGAGTTGTGCCTAAGGTTTGAGGTAAGGATTAGTGATGCCTTGAGATGAGAACTCCTCGCGTCTCCTCATAGATGAGGCCGGAAATACGCTTTACTCCACCTCGTCTTGCCAAGTTAAGCGCCTAATTGCTGGCTTTGTGATTTCCTGGATGTTATCTCTCAAGACCTTGCAATGCCTTTTGGCACCCCCTTTATCAAGACCTAGCGATTGCTCGTCTCTTATTTAGTTCAATTTTATTAACGATGATGTGGAGGTAATTGCAATTAATTGCAAAGGTACTCCGTAATCCAAATGCCTTGGTCCTTGAGAAGATCAGCTAGCGTGTCGCCATCTGTTGATGGTCGAAGGAAATGAGGTAGTAGAAGATTTAGTAATCAAAATATGACATAATCAATAAGGTGGAGAAAATGTTGACTAATTCAGCTGAAAAACAATGTTCAAGATAAAAGTTCAATCTGATTCTGCAAATTTCATGATGAATTCTGTAGCTTGGAATGCTAGGTGAAGTTTGTGGGAGGATTCGGTGTATGTTTAATCTGCTCTGCTATAGTTGAAATGCGCTATAAGAAGTTGAAGATTTTCGGATTTTTAAAGATAGAGAAGATATCATTTATTTCCGATGTTGGAGTTACTTTAGATTTGAGTTTATCGCTGTATTTGCTTTTGGGAGTAGGATTATTTTTAAATTCTTGCTGCGTGATAAATTCTGGGAAATCAGCGCTAGTAGGTGGCATTTGCTGCAGTAAGTTAATTTCTAATTTCTCTTCCTTATTAAATCTTTTCTGATAGACTTCACAACCGCGATAAGAACTGACATGAGTTTGAGAACAAAAAATGCATTTTGGCTTCTGCTCAGATTTTAATTGACATGTGTCACATGTCAATGTGGAAATTCCACATTCCGCATTAACATTTCCACATTGACATGTTTCCACATGTCAATGTAGAAAGTGGAGGGAGAGGGAAAGAAAATCAGAGAAACTTTTACACTTTAAACGATATGGAAGTAGTTAAGGCGCACATAACCTAAACAAAATGCGGAAAACTCTTGATTACCCCATTTAACGGAGCAAATCAGTTAATCTGCCGATTATCTATGTAATGTGCACATTAACGACTTTCGCACTTTAGCGGTAACATTATACATTTATATATCAATAGAGATATTTCGATTCTGTTCGGTTTTGCGATATCTTAAAAGTGTTATAAATCTCAGTAACAGGTGACAGGTGACAGCCGGACGGCTTAGAATGACTATTCGGAGGCTGTCCGGACTCTGCAATTATCTATAATGCGCCACACAAAATGCGACACACTAATACTACAAAATGCGACACACTAATACTACAAAATGCGACACACTAATACTACAATGTACTACAAAATGCGACACACTAATATACGTTGATACTAATACGTGGGGACGATATGCACATAAAAACACATTAATAAAATTATTCTTACACATGAATACGATGCACTGATATACGTAGACACTTACACTAAGATACGTAGACACACTATAACACGATATATATATATAATTAAGTATTGGTACATAGATACTGCATAAATTCGATATATTTTGAAATGCACTTTTATGTGAACATTAATAATACACTATACTACTACAGATGTTACTCTGTATGGGGTACTTAGATCTTGAAACATGACAACATGATGCTAGAGTATATTTATAGACACAATACACCAATGATACGATACGTCAATGTACATAAGGCTATACACTAAGATACTATACACTAAAAGATAGACACAATACACCAATGCAATAACAGATGGCAACACATAGACATAGGAGTTAAATTTCTGATGGTTTTTAAGTTTATAACGTGAAAAAAAATGCTTTCGTTCGACCGGGAACTGTGGCGAGTTCCTGTAATCCACCTGCTTTGGAGGTCGAGGTTGTTGGATGGCTTGAGGTTGGGAGTTCTGTCCTCTGTTGTCCTATGTTGATCCGGCGTCTGCACCAAGCGCTGTGTCGATATGGTGGACCTGGGGGAGCCCGGATCTATCAGGTCGCGTAATGAGGAGCGAAACGGCCCAGGGCGGAAACGCAGCAGGCAGAAGTTCCCGCATGGTGCAGTAGTGGGATAGCGCCAGTGAGTAGGCGGCAGTGAGCAGTCAATCCGAGACAGCCGGACACAGCCTTTTTATTTTTTAATTCAGTTTCACCTGAAGAAATTAGAGATATTTTTGCCCAATTAAATTTATGCATAATTTACGAATGAGCAAAGGATTATAAAATTTTTACAATAAAATATAAAAGCTTTTCCATTTCCTTTTTTTTTTTTTTTTTTGTTACGTACATGTGAAATAATTAAAAATAAAATCTGTGTTTCGTTAGTTGAATAAAAATTATCAGGTATAAAATATTTTCGAATTTTTAATACATATTTCACTTTTTCTTGTTAAAAGTCTTTTTTTTTTTTTTTTTTAAATTCTAGGCATATTTTAGTCTTTTTATTTACTTATTTATTTTTTCTCGTGAGCATGTTTAAGTGAGTTGCTCTTGCATCTAGTAATTGAAATTCAGAATCTGACTTCGATAGTGATAATTTTGATCACATGCAATAAATATTTAATTCAAATATAATGAAACTTTTTGATAAATTTCCAAACATTATTAGTTAAATTCAATATATTTAAATATATAAGTTTTTAAAATTATAATTTCATTATTCTTTCACATGCGTCTAATTATTTATTTAATTCCAAACGGTAAAGAAGACGATAGCTGTCTGGCGATGGGTTTGTACAGATTCTCTTTGATAAAATTAGACTGAATTCAAAATAAACTGTAGTCAGAGATATTTTCATATTCTAATTTGTGCTATATTTATTTATTGAGTTTTAATACTTAAAAAAAATTAGGATATCTTTGCCCAAAACAATACACTTATCATATTTTATCAATCAGCAAAGAAGTTAACTATAAAATTTTTGAAATAAAATATATAAAAGTTTTTCGATTTTCTTACTTCCTCTAACCGTTACTAATATCTGAAAAATTAGAAGAGGCATAATTCCTTTCAAATTATGTTTCAGTAGAATTTCCCTATGTAAGTTAGCGAAAATTGTATTTTTGACCTTCAGTCTGTTTATTTTCCTGGGTTTATTTCCACCGTCTTTTCATGCTTTCACGTACAAAACGTTGTTTCCATATTCAGGTGTGAGTAATTGTACACCTTGAAATTGGAAAGGATTGGATTTCCGGAAGGACTATTTCATTGGAGAAGACTCGGTGTTCGACTGGACCTTCTGTGAGTGAGTCTACTTGGACAGTGACGCGGCACCGCATAGCCTCTCGTGTCCCTATCGGACATAGCTCAAGTAGCACAGCAACGTCGTAACGACGTTGCAAATTCGTCGCGGATGTCGTTGCAAAAAACGTTGCAATATGTCGTCTTTAAGACGCCCAGATACCCGCGAAACTCCGCTGTTTTGCAACCTTTGCAAAGACGTCTTTGCAGATGAGGTTTTTATCGCACAGACGTCGTTATGACGTCTTTCTTGGGTTATATTTCGGTTGTGAAAGCATAGTATCACGACGTCTTAACGACGTCTAAATGTTCGCAGAATTCGACCTTTTCGCAACAGTTGTGAAAACGTCGTTATTATGTCCTTGTGTTACATATTGATATATGCAGAAAAATAAGCTTAATAATTCATAGTATTTTTCTTCTTTTTTAAAATTTTGTATTCCTTGTATTTTCTAAAGTTTAAATATTTTATCATTTTCTGAAAACCAGAAGCTAATATAACTTTTTCTCTTTAGAATAATTATGCATAATTAATAACAGCCTTAATTATTGTCAGTACTTTAAATTATATTTTTTAAATAACTTAAATGCCAAGTTACGATTATTTAAGATTCCATCATTTTTTTTTTAATAATCCTTTAGTACGTAAGTAAGAGTAATGTGAAAGTAGTTACAAATATATAACATTAATAGTAAGTTTTAAGTAAATAAAACTCAATCAGACATAAATAAAATAAAGGTATATATGTGGGTAAAAAAAGAGAGTTTCTGATTATAACAGCATTATCACATTTATTTCTGTTAAATCTCAAGAGACATTGAAAATTGGCCCTGTCATGATAAATTAGGAAGCGGTTCTTAAGGTAACATAATCAGTATTTTTCCTGAAGTATAAATTTATTCGCGTTTTATAGTAAAAAATATAACCATTAACTTCTATATCTCCAAAATATGCAAATGAAACACTGTATAAAGTATTTAATAAATTTGATCAAAAATATTTCATATAAAATTATATCTAAATCTAATAACCAAAAAAAACGTCCCATATTCATATCTAAAATGAAATAATAACCTAACAAACAACATACATGACAGCACTATGTAAGAAAAAACATGAACTAGCAGTGTTTGAAAGCATAAATAGCAGAAGGAAGGTAACAGAACTAAAATTTCCAATTAATAAAAAAATATTTGTGTTTTTTAAATAGTAAGCAATTAAAAGTGGGATGATTATGGATTGCAGTATTTACTAGTAATGCTGATATTCCCTAACACCATTTTTTTCGATCATATGTTAACGTATTTACTTGTTTTTATTTTCTACATTTTAGAATAGTTGTAGATTACAATGATTATTTCATGCACTTTTTATAATACTGTATAGAAATAATTTAAATAATTTAGTATACGATAGTAAGCTAAGTATGTTAAAGTAAGCTCTTTGTTAAATAGCACACGATGAAACTTTTTGTTTCTATTTATTATGAATTTCTTTGTTATCACAAGCACATAAAAAGTAAGCGAAGAAAATAGAATATACTTAAATTTAATAAAAAATAAAACCTAATTTCCAACATTCATTTACTGAGATAATCTAATAAACATCACAACGGCAATATTTAAAAAAACGCGAATTACACAGTGTTTGGAAGAATAGATAGCAACGAAAGTGCAATCTGCAATCAATAAAAAATATTTAGTGTCTTTTAATAATACAAATTAAATATTACATAATTATAGACTACAATATTTCATAGTGATGCTAATGTTTCCTTAACGCTATTTTTTAAATCATACATTTCATACACTTTAAAATCATTAACCTTTTCTGCATACTATAGAATGTGCATTATTATTAATTTTAATGGTTCTTGTTATTACATATATCTAATTCATCTTCAGCAATCATATTAAGTACTGGTACCAGTCTAATAACTGTTTGTATTTTGAAACTAATGAACATACCATAGCAGCTTGAATTGTTGTTGCTACTGCATTGATTGCATTTTCAGCAAAACCAAAAAATGCCTTACCGTTGTATGTTATTTTTGGTTTTACATGAATTGATTCTGAGCACCAGCACAATAATCGTTTAATATGAATGATATACGATATAGCACTTAGGACATTATAACCGAATCGTTAATCCGTGTATCAAAATATTGCACCGCTGGAAACAATGAAGATTGGAGAACACCAACTACGGAAACACATAAAACACCAAAATAGAACACTATATTCACGATTAGCATTGTAGCACATTGCTTTTCATATTTTCTAAATTAGTTATCCCAACTTTTGGTGTCTTCTTGTAGAGCAGATATTCAGAAACAAAATAAGCACACATTCGGGATTTCTACGATGATTTATCCTCAATTCAGAGGCTTCCAAGCAGGAGCTCACAGCAATGCAAATTCACTCACTGAAGGCAGTTAAAGTAAGTAGATAGGGACAGAACAATGATAAGATTCACAGTGCCTTCTTTGATTGACAGTACATTACATTTACTTGACGAATTTAGCAGCTATCCAAAGCGCGCAAGCCTCGACCTCAGATTTTCGTTTATATAATCATCCAGTAAATATTATACATGGTATGTCAATCGGTCGAACAGCATACAGTGTAACTTTTCAGCGATTTGTTCGATTGCATTAAACCTTTCGACGGTTCTTCTGATAATTTAATAGAATTTTTTTTAAATGGCCTAGAGGAATTATTTCGGATATTGTTCGGACAACAGACTTGGTTGCACCAATTTGGCTCCTTTAATGATATGGGCGACATTTCATTATGCCAACGGAAGTAAATATCATGTGAAGAATAGGCGCTAGGGAAAAAAGGAAAATATATGGGGAAAAGCGGGATTAAAATGTGTTTAAATTTGTTTGGTACCTGATTGCTAATTTGGTTCTGTTATATATTGCTAAATTAGCATTAAAAGTCGAGTAATGACGAAAACGCAGGGCAATTACTTTTCTATACGCTTTTATATATGTATTAATATATCAGATTCCTGCTCATATGATGTACATATGTATCAGATAACTAGCTACTTTTGATACTTATTTCTGCATGTGTATTATTTTACAACTTTTTCTGATTTGAAAACCCAAGTATTGAAACATTATGTGTATCCTTGTAAAAATAGTATTTTAGATATTCTCGTACAACTAACTAGGTCAAAGTGCAGAATCGTCCACTTATTTGTTTGGCGCTTTTTACAAGAGTAAGAAGAATTCGATTTTTGTCAATTTTTTTTAATTGGATTTTTGTCTTTTCTTCAACTGAATAGAATTACAAACAATATTCACAAGATTATGTTTACAAAATTATTTATCGGGGTCGCTAAAACATTTTTAATGTCAATGTCGCCAAATCCGAGATTAAACCAAGCATTTTTGAATGCACGAGAAAAACGTAGAAACATAACAAACAGTTCATCAGAATTTTTATAGGTAATGAATTTCGTATTTTTGTTCACAGTTTCTCTAATTTTGATGTCAACATTTATTAGTAATTTATCAAAACCATTAATTTTGTAGTTTTCCATTAAAAGTGTTAATATTTCTTTCTCCTTCTTCATTAATTTTCCGTTCTGCTTCTCCTGACTGTCGGTGAGTTTTCCGTCATATATTCGACAGCCGTTAAATATGTATGGATATGCAACGTCTTTTAACATTGGACGTTTTCTCGGAATTCTTAAAATCGCCCCATTTTTATCCGTGAATCACAATCACGGATAAAAATGATCACTTCACGCACAATCACTTGCAATCATACCTTCGCATAAATTGTACTTTTTGCTCTGTATGCAAATCAAAAAATTTTTCTTTGCTCTGTACGCAAAGCTCTGTACTTTTTGCTCTGTATGCAAAACAAAAAGTATGAGATAAATCACTTTACGCGCAATCATACCTTCGCGAAAATTGTACTTTTTGCTCTGTATGCGGTAAAATGTTCCATATTATGTCAGCATATTAATTTAAATAAATTCGTCGTTACTTCCAAAAAAATAAAGTCATATTTCAGCAGTGAAAGAATTGTTAACATGTGATTTGCATTGATTTCGGAAATATGATTTTTTAAAATATATAAGATGCATAACTTTATAACTTACTTTATAGATTACTTTCATTTTTAAATATTTTGCTATAATATTTATTTAAAAATATTTTAAGAAAATTCTAAACAATAATTTAGCACGTATTTTTAGTACTAATTAAATTTAATAAATCAAAAGTATTTATATTAAATTTATATTTCATTAGATGAATCTACCTTAAATTAATATATTTAAATGAAATAAAGTAATGAAACATTGCAAAATAAATCTTAAGCTTACTTCAGATTCTTGATAGGGCAGATTTAGTCTTTTTTCATTCTAAAAGTAACGCTGATGAACTATGAAAAATATGTTAAAACGACCACGTCTAAAAGCGGTCATATCATGACGTTTCAGCGAAGTCGACAAATTGCCAAGATGCAACGGCGAATATTTTCTGTCTTCGCAACGTTGTAAAGACGTCGTAAAAGTTACCAGGACCACTTTGCAACCTCTCGGACCAGTTTGCAACGTCGTGTGCTGCTTGGGTAACAATGAAGAAGTGGAAGTAATCACAGTTGATGATGCATATTTAGAAAAACTTAGGGCCCTAGTCTGAACACCGTCGAGATAGAAGAACGGGTCGTTTTTTGCGATCTACTCGACAGAGAGCGAGTCTGTTGTCATCGTCTCGATCATTACAGAGATCGACGCGTCGGAAATTTTTCCGTCAGCTGGACAGCTGCCGTTTAAGTTTCTGACTGTCGTTTTAGAGCTAAACTGAGGACGGCGGAGGTCACGGATTGTTTTTGAAAGTGTACGTAATAGATATTTTAATTTGTTAAGATTTGTGAAAAACTCGAGTATTTCGCTATAGAAATAACGCATTTGACGCTGACGATTCTACATTCTACATTACCAATGCCTTAATTAAATTTTAGTGAAAATAATATATTTGGTGTTTTCCTACTTCACATATAAAGAAGGGGTGCATACTTTTAATTTAAAATTGTAATTTTTAAACTAATGTATATATCAATGTACTTAATTTCATGTTTTGATGAATAATTTATAAATTTTGAAATTTTATGTTTTAAATTATAATGTATTTCCCTCTACTTTTATTTGAATTTGTAGTGTATAAAAATGTAATACATTAGACGTGCATTAAAATTATATGCAGTATATAATTCAAACTATGCACATCCTAAATTCAACATTTACATTAAATTGCTTTGAGTTAAAAAATTTATTTAAGTAGTTTTATCTGTACCGATATCAATGTCAATTTCCATTAGTTTCTAGAATCTCCTGTATAAAACAAGTTAAATTCCTGTATAATTTTCGGTTAAATTCTTGTCAATATTATAATGCAAGATTTATAATTAGTTATCAGATTTTTTAATGTGGTCTACTTTTAGATATTACATCAGTTTTGTGTATATTTATTCAGATCTAAAAAGTGCTTAGTTTTGGTTTTATGTAATTACGGCAAAGCCTCGAGGGCTATCTGCCTAAAGTGAGGGTTGCCTTCGAGGAGGACATTCTAAGGAAAACTAGCTCGTATACACGTAACACATGGGGAAAACCACGAAAACGTCCATGCAACCAGCCCGTTCGCGGGATTCCAACCTTGGACCGAACTTCTAGTGTTCAGCGATTTTACCGGCCGCTGGTGAGATCGATTTAAAAAGGGTATAAATATATATGTACTGCAATTTCTTTCACTGCATTTGTTAATATATCTATACAGTTATATATATATATATATATATATACGTAAAACTATAAATTAAACTTAGGTAAACTTAGGAGATAATATAATCAATTTATCAATACTGTTTAGGAAATAAATTATTATATATATATATATATTTAAAACAGATTTTATGTGCCTTAAACTTCTATGTTTCTGGAAGTTACCAATGATATATTGATAATGACAGATACAGTGGTAATGAAGCCACTCACGTCCAGCCCTTTCACGGTATTCGAACCTCGGACCGCACTACCAGTGTTCGGAGATTTTACCTCTCGGCCACTAGTAGGATCGTCTTAAAAAGGGCATAAATAGGAATATGTACTGCAATTTCCTTTCACTGCATATATTAGTATATTTATAATACATTTATATATACATATAGTTATTTATTTAAAACAGGTTTTGTATGCCTTAATTTTTTATGCTTTTGGAAATTACGAGAAATATGTTGGTAATGACAGATATATTGGTTATCAGAGATATGTTGGTAATGCAACAAACCCGCTCGCAGTATTTGAACCTCGGACCGAACTACCAGTGTTCAGCGATTTTACCACACAGTCACTGGTGGGATCGATTTAAAAAGGGTATAAATAGGAATATATATTGCAATTTCCTTTCACTCCATATGTTAATATATATATATGTGTGTGTGTGTGTGTGCAAGATAATATGTTTTATAATTTAACCTATAGTTATTTAATGTTTTTTATTTTTCTTCCTATTACTTTTGTTAAAAGTTTGTTATATTTTTACTCACTGCTTATTGGTATCTACAATACATAGTGTATTTGTAGCTACGTGATAGGTATAATTCATGAATAAATAAAATTACTGATATAATCATGGGTTGCTAAAAATTAAATTTTTTTATTCAAATTCATTAGAAATATTAAACACGCGTACGCGGTGCTATATTTCAATGATTTGACTTATGACGTTGTTGCATAACCTTTTCAGACAAAAATAATGTATTTTAATCATAAAATTCCTGTTAACAAATAGTTTACAATCATGTAACCTTTTAGAAAATTTCCATTTTGCAAAAGATCATACGTAAAATTAAGTTTACGTTTCTTCACATACCTGAAGTTTTGAAAATGCCATTTCTTTCTGCGTTTAAAATATCCATTAACGTTCCCCATTTCTTTTTTCCATACTCTTTACTAAATCCAGCAGCGTATTTTTTTGAAAAATTTCACCATTTACTCGAACTCGATTTTTTTTTCTACCGCCATCCTCAGTAATAAGCACGTGCAAAACAGCCCCTTTGACAACAAAATACCCCCTTTCCCTGAGCCTGGAGCAATGTAGAGGTGAGATAGACTGGTCGCTATGCAATAAACGTCACTTCCGCACGGAATTTCCACTTCACTTTCCGCCGACGGAATTTGAAGGGGCCAGACTCGCTCTCCCTTCTGCTGTCGAGGGGAAAGAGAATCCCGACTGGTTTTCCGATATCGATCTCGACCGGTGTCCAGACTAGACCCCTTAGTCGTCAGAAAATCATTTCATAAAACCTCTGCAAACTCATCCGGGAATACATTTGATGGAATCTCCGCAAACTCATCATCATTCAGAAGATGATTTCATGGAACCTTTGCAAACTCATCCAGGAAAGGAATGGATGGAACTTCCACAGCCAGAAGATCAGCCTTCTGGGGAAAAAATAATAATAAAAAAAACACCTGTACCTTTGCAATCTTATCCCGAAAAATATTTGCCTCCTGTTGAAACTCATCCAGAAAATCATCCAGGACCTACTTCTCATTTATAGGACGATTTAGTGAAAATATTGACGCCAGATGAAGGTCAATTGTTATGGGATTGTATTTTTGAATTATTATCAGAAGTGTCATAAAAATTGTAAACAAAATTTTATGATAATAACAATGACAAAATTATACATATATACCAATCTTGGCTAATGATTTCTCATAACGTTCAAACAAATAGCTTTCAAATTTAAATAGGAAATTTTTTTCAAAGTCATTTTCCAGGGCCAAAGAATTTTTCAAAGAGAGATATTATGTAGAATCCATTTCTTTTTAAAAATTTCGTATCATTCTTTTAGAGAGAGATATTACAGAAAGCTCATTTCTTTATCCAAGATTCGCCTAATTCTTTTAAAGAGAGTTATCGTAAAGAGTTGATTTCCTTTTTCAAGTTTCGGGTAATTCTTTTAAAGAGAGATATTGTAGAGAATCCATTAATTTTTCTAGATTCGCTTAACATTTTCCCACTTAAAAAGAGCAAGGTCCATTTAAAATAATGAGAAATTTTTCCAAGATTTGACGAAACGCAAGTTGTGCCAAACTTTGTCCAATGGGAATGGATTACTTTCACTTGATCAAAAGAAAACGCGTTTTTGTAAGGATTCAAGGTTGATTTTTACAGGTCATTCATTTAAAATGAAGAGATCGAACATTCGTTTTGTAGTTTCAAATAACGAATTCGATTAATTCCTGATTGGGTACAGATGTTCGAATACTTTTGTGACCGACTGTACGTCATTGAATAAAAACCGTATACTGTGCTACTATAATAGACTATTTCTCTGACATTTAGCGTCAAGGCTGTTCTTCGAATAAATCCCGTTTCTTCTTTTTGATAGGGAAATCATTAGCTAATCAAACTAAATCTAACTTGCAAAAATCCTATAGAGGAATTAACAGACCAGCTGGAGTTATGAACTTCCATGCATAAAGATATATTTATTTACAAACATTTTTCAGATGTTTAATTTATGATTAACTTTTTTTTTAAATTATTGGGCACATATATTTGAAATGTTCAGTTCATTTTAGAAGGTCATTTTGTCAACATCATCTCGTGCTGTTACAAGGAGGTTAGAATAGAAGGAGGGAGGGTTCGCAGTTTCCTCCACTATTGGGGAATGAAACTCCATGGAACAAGCAGCGTCCATGTTTGTTACTTCAAAACATTGCAATACGGTAGTGAAACATACGTGTTTGTAAGCTGTTCTATGCATGCATTTTCCAGTAAAAATATGTTAAATTTATAATGAAATGCTTCGCTATTGTTTTTTGTTTTAAAGTTATAAAGATGATATCTGTAATTTACTAAGTACAGAAAATCATTAAGAAATATTTCGAAATCTATATGCATGTGCATAACATTAAAGCCTTTGAAAATTATGATTCTGCATAATTTCAAGATCCAAATAATAGGTTAATAGCAACTTCTATTAGCAACTTATATTAGCAACTTTCCAATTGTTTCTTTAAGAAGTGATATTTCTGATTTATTCGCAATATTATTATAATTTATTAAAGAATCATTTCTACCTGAAATTAACAACAAATAATTATCTAAAAAATGGTAACATGTTGCTTTTTTTTTTTTTTTTTTTTTTTTTTTTAATGAAAGTTTTAAATCGATTCTTTTCACAACCAATAATCAACTTATATCAACAAGAAAATAAATATTAATAAAATAAAACAGATTTATGTGAATTCAATGATTTGAATGATGTTGATGCGCGTTTCATATTTATGAATCTCAAAGAAATTACCTTGAATTAAGCTGAATTACAGAAATATACCTATATGAATTTTTGGATATATCTTTCACATGTTCAATTGTGTAAATATTTTACTTACATTTATCGCTATACTGCCCAGAAATTTGTAAGCTTATGCAAAAACATTTTAACAACAGAACAGTTTATCTTGATCAAATGCACAAATTATATCCGTAACAGTTCACAAAACTTAAGAATGAATAGTAATTAATACATAAAGAAAAGCGTTGCTTTATTTAACACCTTCACAATTCATAAAAATAGTAACAATTGATTTCTTACTTTTCATGAAAATTATAAAACGAATTATCTAAGCGTTCAAATTATACAGTTTAAATCCTAGCATATATCATTGTATGTTAAAGAACGAATATACCAGCTGTAAGCAAAAACATTAAAATTTATTTAACATGTTTCGATTATTATTAAGTCATTTTTATCACATCTGGAAAGAAAACAACATGACATTGGGATATTTTTTAACATACTTATAAAATTACATAAAAAAAAAAGAAAATCAATACTTACGAGTGAACAGCAATCCCAGGAATATTTTTCGAAAATCTATTTGTGCATCCATATGCAATATAAGCTGACAAGCTTCAAAAAGAAAAGTGAAAAAAATGTTACAATTACAGACTTCCTTGCGCAAGTCACAGTGATAACAGTAACACGGCCGTCAAACTTCACCGTTTAAGTTGAACCTTCCCTCCTTCTATTCTAACCAGCTTGTGCTGTTATGATGCTCATCCATCGCTATTATTTAGCCATTGCAGAATTAAATGTCCAAATTTCGCATGCATCGGTTGGCGGCTAGAACATTCGTGAACCTCTGAATCGTTACGTATTGCGAAGTTAGATAGCAAAATTGCCGGTTAATATAGATTAGTTAGTTAGATGAACGTACTTGTTTGAATTTTTAAGTCGTATTCAAAATCTAATTCTTTGACGTTTGGCATAAGGGTAACCTTTTTCAACTTGCTATATTTTTTCTGAAAAAGTATTGTTACCATACTTATTTATATGTTCTTTGCTGTAGTATTTTACATATTGTGTGTGAAATACGAATGAACTTGCTGTCAATTCATTAATGTTTATTTCATTTTAGTTAATATTAAAGTATGAAGAGTTGTATTAGTTTATATTCTGCATATTCTTTGGCCAGAGGGAGTTGTACAAACTATTTCCCTCGAATACCAGGGGGAGGGAGGTATCAGACATTACACCCCCCACCTAAGATTGTGATTGGGGTGCAAACCCAAGATCACATATCTGATAACCGTCTGATACATTGAAATATTTCTGTCATCAATTCACATAAATTTCATGAATAATTTTTCATACAATACAAATTTCTACCTTGATCATTACAATTATCAATAATAGATTAATCACTATTATCTATATAAAATACATGAAAAAAAATAAGTTCTAATAATTCATAGAAATCATAGCAAATAATATATCATACCACTAACTCAGCATAACATATCTAAACATAAATACCAAAGCATGAAATATTAAAAATTTGATTAAAATATACTTAACACAATAACCATATGAGAAATCTTATCTCCACTGAACCTGTAAAATATAAAAGATAGATATGGTTATTTAATACAACAAAAATAGCAATAAGAGGTATGGGTTTTTGTCGTGGTTTTAAGCTTCCATTTAGCGTTTTTAGTCAGATATTGAATAAAGTAACTTATTTCAATATAGTTCACAGAGTTCAAGTCGCACAGAACCACATAAACTGTCCACTTAGTCTGATGTGAATCATTTAGTTCACCATTAATGCCACACAGAGTCTACACAATGATGGCACCTATAATCAAGAGGATTACCGCATATGAGTCCTGTAGTGCAGTTTGGAACCTCTCTATAAGCAAATAATAGAAATGGAATTTGTTTGTCCCATCCTCTTGGGGTCTTCTCGTATTACGTGATGTAACATATTCTTAAGGACTCTATTCCATCGTTCTATTAAACCATTACTAGCTGCATGACCTGGACATGAAAATCTTGGGGATGCCCCAATTCTTCTAAGAAATTCCTGGGTCAATGCCGAAGTAAAATTAGTTCCCTGATCGCTTGCTACTATATTTGGTACTCCTGTCCTAGAAAATATTTGCAATAGTGCTTCACACGTAGACTTAGCACTCAAAGAAGTTATAGCTTCTGGCCATCGTGTATGCTGATCCATCACACATAACACATATTTATGTCCTCGACCCGTTGGTGGATCGATAGGACCAATAATATCCATGTTCATGACTTCGAATGGCAAATCCGATCTGCACAATGGGGTTATGGGTGCTCTCTCGTGTATTCTTTCCGGATTTCTCAGGTGACAATTTTCACAAGATTTACAGTATTCCGCAATGTTCTTAACCATGGAAGGCCAATAAAAGTTATATCGAATCCTCTCTTTGATCTTCTTAATTCCTAAGTGTGCACCGAAGACTGATTCAGTTGCTAATTGAAGAACTTTTGAGCATCTTTTCGCGGGTAATACCAGTTGAGATATCGGCTGATCTTTGGAATATGGTAACAGGTAGTTTGGCGACATTTTGGAGGCGATAAAGGTTACTACCTAGGACTTTGGGAATAATGTGAGACGTACTCAGTTCCGATTACGCATTATTTCGCGTGAGGGAAATGAGAGATCATGAGCTATGTCATGTGACATTAATGGACGAATCACTGTTCTTTAATCAGAAAAGAGGGTAAATTTGTAAAAATATCTGCTGTACAGCATTAGTTTCATTCTATGTTCTGTGAAACAGTGTTGTTTAATATTTGGATCCCATGGCCCTATATAAAGTAAATCCGAAATTTTTATTGCGTTTATGTGTAATTGAAAAGAATTGCTTAATTGCAGATAAGTATGAATGTCCAACATGTGGGTATGAAATGAGATTGTGTGAAAGGAAGGATATTACAGATAAGTTTGAATGGCGGTGCAAGAAATCTGGTGAAAATGGACATTTTGTGATCCGCCATGCACTCAAGATTCTGTAGAAGATTAGGAAAGTTAGTATTTTTAATTATTTGAGGATATTATTTTTATGCATTGTTCTAAATGTAAGGAGTAAATAAATAAATATGGTATTATTGGAAAATTGTTATTAGCAATGATTTAGTTTAAAGTAATTAGGATTGTAAGCTAATTTTTATTAATTTAATGTATGTGCTTATTTATATTTTAAGTAGTGTTTTTTAATTTAATTATATTTTAATTAAATGATAGTTATTTTGTGAATTATATGTTTGTAGCAATTTGGTGTACGTTTCAGTGAAAATAAACATGCATGGAAATAATTTAAATATTTGACACTAAGTATTTGTAACCATTTTTAATGTTTTGTTATGAATTCGTTGGTGACGTTTATAATAGATAATTTAGAGGTAAAAGTTTTAGGATATTTTATTTATATTATACGTGGAAAAGCTCATCCTTGAATAGGGTATATAATTTTTTGCTATCAGGTAATTTCATATATGTGCTTTTTACCGAGTTTAAAGATTCATGAAATTTTCCTGCATTTTCGTATAAATTTTTCTAATTTATGAGAAAAAAGCAGTTTAGATGGATAAAGTCAAGAGTGTGCGCAATTCCATTTTTGTGCAATTCTGGGATGTTTTTTTAAGTAAAAATAAGTCGACGTGTACATGGTTTATGTGTATGTGCTATTCTGAAAAACGCGGCAAGGAGTTTGTGATTCTGCACTTTTTCCCAATTTTGCAGTTAATATTTGTCATGATTAAGCAGTTTTGTTCCATAAAATTTCTAGCATAAGTGTAATTCGGCTAGTAGATTGTTGGAAAAAGTGTTGAGTAAATAAAAAGAAAAGAAACATGTCTTTACTTCGTGAAGACAAAATTGTGGCGAAAAAAAAAAACAGAGGGTTGCTGTAGCAGAGTTGGTCGCCAAATTTTCGCCATAAAATCGCCAAGTTACCATAATCCAAAGATCAACCGAGATATCTTTTCACCTGAAACCTTGTCATTATGATATATCAAACTGTCAATTAAAAGAGAATTTCCTTTCCCTTTCTTTAAATTTGACCTGACGATCTCCAAATCTGTGTGTTCAGACGTGGGCATAAAGCGCATAGAGGCATAGTCATAAGGGCATAAAATACGGGACATCCTTTCACACCTGCGAGACGGGGGTCTTATTTGTGGCCAATGAGAGAAGCTAAATTTGCGCATGCATGAATGTGTCTACACCTTTCGCGTGCTGTTTTCTAGCTGAATTGATTTCTCGCGCTCACTCTGCTCGTTTTCGTTATTTTGTGTCATGGCTTTTTCAGTTCAACACAAAGTTTTACTGGTTCAACAGAATGCTCTTTTATCTGCCCTTCTTATAAGCCAAGAGGCAACGGAAGAAGGTAAAAAAAGAAAAGTAACGAAATGATCTAGAGCAGGGATGTCAAACTCATAGGTACACTTGGGCCAAACAAAGAAGGTTTAACTTTAGGCAGGCCGCAAAAAAAAAAAAAAAAAAAAAAAAAAAAAATCAATATTCATAGAAACGTAGATTTATTTTGTATAATACAATAATAAACATATACATATATATATTTATATAGAAAAGAACAAGAAAAATTTAATGTTTACGTCCTGATACTTGACATCTCTTCTCTGCTATTATCTTTCCTATTTCAGGAGAAATTTTGTTTGCAGTGATAACTTTCAACGCTGACCCAAGGTGAGCATCATTAATACGGTTTCTAATAGGAGACTTATTACCTTTCATGACTGAAAATGACTGCTCGCACCGATAAGTGCTACCAAACATGGAAATAATTTCATATGCGAATTTTCGAGTATTTTCAAACCTGGCTGGTAAATATTTGTAAAATTCAGGCACGCCCACTTCAATGAATTTTGCTTTCAAATTTGAGTTGCATTGAATCTCGATCACCTCCATTTGCATATGGCTGGGTACTGAGTCAATACTTGAGAGAATCGAAGAAAAAAATTTGTCTTCGAGAGAACTAAAATCATTAAACCTCGTTTCAAATTCAATTGTTAAATTTGCAATTTTTTCTGTGTATTTTTGATACAAACAAGTATCATCTAAACTTGATTTGTTCATGCTGCACTTCGGGAAGTGCGTCAAATCTTCATTTTTAAGTTGTTTTTCCCAAAGAACTAGTTGACATTTGAATGCTTTAATTATGTCAAACGTGTTCGTAATGATATGATCTTTTCCTTGTAACGATAAATTTAAATCGGTTAAGTGTTTGGTTATATCAATCAAGAAAGATAAATCTTGTATCCATATTGGATCGTAAAACAAACTTACGTCTTGATTTTTCGTTTTTGAAAACTGACACATTTCTTCTTTCAAATCCCAAAATTGTTTGAGAATCTTGGAGCAAGATAACCATTGTACCTCGGTATAGTAGGACAAACCCAATTATTCACTATCTAACTCATTTAAGAAAGCAGTGAATTGACGCTGATTTAAACCTCGAGATCTTATAAAATTTATAACTTTTTTTTATATATGACAAAACATTCTCCATATTTATTACTTTCGTGCATAGAACTTCTTGATGTATAATAATACAATGCATATGATGAATGTTTGAACCGTGAATTTCATTAAGTTTTTTCTTTAGTAATGCTACGAAGCCCTTGTTTTTCCCGGTCATTGATGGAGTGCCATCTGCAGCGACAGAATTTAATTTTGCCAAAGGTAGATTGTATTTCTGCAGAAGTCCAAAAACACAAGTAAATATATCTTCTCCTGTGGTAGTACCAGGCATCGGTATTAGTTCCAGTAATTCCTCAAAAATGTTAAAGTTCTTGCCACAAGAACGAAGAAACACTGCTAATTGAGCTTTGCCACTAATGTCCGTGCTCTTGTCACAGGCAATGGAGAAACTTTCAAAACTAGATGATTTTGCTTTGATCTGATCCCTTAAATTCGCGGCTAAAGCGGTAACTCTTTCTGCAACTTATAAGCTTTATAATTAATTTCTCGAATATACTGGAAACATCTATAAATATCTGGATTTTTGTGAATGGCAACAGCAATTACGAGATATTTATTTATTAGGTATTAAATGCACGCGCTGTTCTATTTTTAACCTTCCAACGCAGCTGTCTTTTCAAAAATCGTCTGCGTTGTTAAGGCAACATGAAGCAAATCTAATTACAATTCTAAATAAAAATTACAATACTTCCTTTTTACTTCGTACAAGGAAGTAAAAACTAACTAAATAAATAACTATGAAATCCGTAACAATATGAATTAAGTAATAATTACTAATAAAGCAAAGTGCATGCACTAATATATCGTACAAAACTATCATTGGAAAACTGAGACCATGAGTTCGGCCACGTTTGGCTATCGGGGGATGCGTACAAGTTCTGAGTGCACGTGTCCCCCAAAAGCCGAAGGTAGCTGAACGCAAGCTACTCGCACGCATTTGTAATTTAAGTAGTGTGTGTGTCAGCTCGCTGTGAGTAATCTAGCAACACTGAATAAATTATCATTAATTACTTAGCAGTAAACATTTCATATTTTTCTTCGTCGATATATTATTTTATTATTATATATTATTATTTGCCGATGTATTGCCCGGGCCGCAAAAATATTTGTTGTGGGCCGCGGGCCGCGAGTTTGACATCCTTGGTCTAGAGATATTTTTTTGAAAGACCAATACTTGGTTGGCACATATTTTTCTGTGCAAAGCAGTATGGAATATTTCTGCATTGTACTGTAGTACTATCTATACTATAAACATGTACATGCATATTTATATACTATATAAAACCTTCTTCAATTTTTATAAATAATTTCTCTTAGGAGAAATATGATATTCTAAATATGCCTAATTAAAAAAAATCTTGAGGATAATTAACAGATAGCCTGTATATAATATTTTTCTATTTTGCAGGTGTGAAAGCAGTTAAGCTAAAAACAGTACTTACCATACATTATTATTATTATTATTATTTTAATTTTCAATCAAAAGGAACATGTTTCTGTGACAGTGAAACGTGTGCTTAGCACTCCTTATTCACTGTCCCCGTCGATCACTATAGTAGTTTGCTGCACTACCAGTATCAATTATCACTAGTATCCCACAACTGGTCGCAATGACCAGCAACCACAACTAGTACAATACTAGGAAGCATTCACCCAACAATGTATTTTATGCTCAATCATTAAATACATTTTGCTGTCTCGCCAACTGTTTGTATACATCTGTTTTTAATAATTTGCATGTATAAGCCGCACCCCTGAATTTAATTTCAATGTATGCTGTCATTTCTATTTATGACCAAATCTCAAAAGTAATTTCACATTGACAAATTTTAGGTACCCAAGTCTTCAAATACGTCAAAATTATAAACACTCATACCTTATCCAGGAATTTCCACCAGAGAAATAGCATTAATTTAATGATCAAAACTCCATTCAAATGATAGTAATAAGAGAGGATAATAATAACAAATACTATTCATTAAATTATAGTCCATGTTATGAATTATGTGTGCTATTTAGTTTCATTAAGAGTAAATTCCTTTCATGGAGAACATAATTAAAAAACAGAACTACAACAGGAGACAAAACTGTCTAAACTGTTGACTGTTGTTTTAAGGATATTTCAGTACACTTTTTCTTTCTTGGAATTCATAAGAGCATTTTCTCAAAAGATTAATCTTTTATTACTTATACAAAGCTTACACCATTGAATTGACTATTGTGACTATTCTTAAATAAGTGAAAATAATTGTTTTCTTTTTTTTTTAAAGTAATATTTTTACTGTTAAAAACAGATTCTTGATATTAATTTGATGTTGTAGTAAAATTAATTCATAAAGTTTGTTTGGAAAGAAAATCAGCATTTGAAGCAAATAGCAATACAATATTTCTAGCTTTTTTAATAAATTTATTCTTAAATACAAAAATAATTAAACAGGAAAAAATTATAGTAATAATTAAAAAAAATATAGACAGAAAGAAAGTAACAATAATAATTTACACAGAAAAAATAAAATTTTTGCAAGCATGCATTTTTTAAAGAATTTTCATAATAAAATGAAAAATATTGGATGGGATCAATCATCTACAGGATCCTACACAGCGTGCATGATCCTGAGCTTAACTTTCGCTTTATGAGTTTCATCCATATTTTTCAATATAAATTGAAAAACTCATTAAAAATGCATGTCATCATCGTAGATTTCTTGCGAGATCAACTCTTTATTTCGTTCGGATACGATGTTTTCCATATTTAAAAAAAATCGCCTTCGATGTGACAACCAAATCGTCTAAAGAAAGCCGCTTCGTTTCAGCTTTGCTCTGATTGGTCAACGCTTATCGCAAACTTGCCGTAAAGTTGAAAACTTGGAACCCTATGCCACAAACCCTAAACCAGATTCTGTGACATAGACTGGTTGCCTTGACAACGGAGCTCAGCTTTAACCACTTATGCCCTTTACGCCCTCGTCTGAATGGGGCCTTAATCATCACATTCCCTCTGTTCTTCTTTCAATTTTTCCCTTTACGATTTCTCTGCCTGTGACGTTGGTTCTTTAATTTCTTCATTATTTACCCTAATATTAGCCGATATAAATCTGTCGTTTTCACTTTCTAATGAAGGTGTTCCCATTACATTTAAATTCTGGCGCTGACTTCCATTGTCTGTTGTCTCAGAGTCTAGGCTCTTTTCGATTACTATTCCTTTGTCTGATTTTTCTGAATCTCTAAATGTAAACGGTGTAAAGAGGTTTTCATATTCCTTCTCCATCATTTTTAATACATTGGTAGGAATTATCCCTGGCCCTTTCAGTTTATCTGTGACCGCTACAACGACTTCTATAGGTGTTGTTAATGTACTGCTTCTACCCTTATTTATCAAAAGTCTTAATTAACTTGGCTCTTATTTCTTCCCCGAAACCTGAACTCAAGTGATGACTCCATAATCGTCATTTACATTAGGGACATTTTCTGGTCTTAAAATGGTAATCTGGGTTTCGGTATCTTAAATACATTTAATCTCCCTTCCATTCACGTTTACCGTAATAAATCTCAGGAGCTGAATAACTTCCAATGCGTTTACTTGTTTACGACGAGTCCCGAAGTTGTGCAAAATCACCTTCGCAATTACCACGTCATTGTTCCCCTGTTGGATCGAGACATTCTTTTCTATTTGGTTAGCCTTCTGCAGACAGTTCCTTGCTAAGTGCATTTGGTAGCCACAAATATAGGACTGCTTTGTACGAAGGCCCCGTTGCTTATCAGAGAAAGTTTTCCCCTTCCAGCTGCTTCTAGTTTGGGAGTGATTATGGGGTCTTACCTCCTGGGTTTCAATTATTCTCTCTGTGCTGGTAATTGAAAACTGTTGACCGGGAAACATAGCTGCAGCGCTTATTACTGTCTGCGTAAGCGTTTTTCCTTTCGAAGTAAAACAGAGATCGCTTTCTTTAGCTAAATCTTTTGGAGTGAACCAGTTATTCCCTTGACCTATTTTTATATGGGCTGCTGTTTCACTATCTAGTGATTTCATCAATTTGTCTGCTGCAATTAATTCATTTAAAGTTTCAAAATCTTCAACCTTTTTTAATTTGCAATAGTAATCCCATGTCGCTCTTTATCTTGAGGCAAACTGTATATGGGTTTCATTTCGGAACCGTTTAGCTTTTCTAAAATTGTCTAAGCATGCATCTGCCGTTGGTTCAAATTCCCTTAGAACGATTGATTTCACCCGTTCATAATTACGCATTTCTTCGCTTTTAACATAGATTAACAGATTCGTTGCTTTTTCTCCCAATATATGAAGTAATATTTCTACTTTCATTTCAGTAGGGAGGTTCTTAATTTCAAAAGCTTTTTCTAAAGAGGTAAAGAATAAATTCCAGGTTTCTGCACGTTGCGGTACGGGAATTGTCAATGCCCGAACACTTTTAATCATATCTTCTAATGTTAATGTTCTTTCTACATCAGAATTCCTACTTGTATTACTTTGGGTACGAGCCAGTTCTAATTGATTATCATGCACTAATTTTAATTTCTCTAGTTCCAGAGTTCGATCCTCACATTTAAGCCTATCTGAGACCATGCTCCTTAAAATTTCTGTTACGTATTCTGGATCATTCTCACATTCTGAACTTTGTAAAATAAGTTTTCTTAGATCAGCCACTGTTGAATTAGGAGGAACAGGCTGACCTAATTCTTCTGCGACAAATATTAAATCTTCTTTTCTTATTCCTTTTACAGCAAACATTTTATCTTATTTTCACATGCAATAAGAAAAGAAATCAAAAAGTCAGATAAAAATATTGCCTACCTCTTATCTTCTTGATGACGCTCACCACGACGACAAAGTGACCCAACTTCTGACACCAATGTGATGATTGATTTTGAAAGGTTCTTTAGTTTGCTGTCATCCGTGGTGTTAATCCAATAATCCAATAATGGGACTTCTTTCTTCTCACACATTATTTTATTTATACGAGGGTTGGAACTTTAATAGTGGCAATACAGCTGAAAAAACACTACGCAACAAAACCAAAGAATATCGCGTATACCACACGTGAACTACATACCTACCTTACCTCTCAGCAAAAAGACTCGTCCTGCCTACATCATGCGCATGCGGAGTGGCGCGAAGAACAGATCCTTGTATTAGCTCGCAGTCTAAAGTAAGTGTTGTCAGGATGTTTTCAAAACAAGAACAACGATGTTAGATAAAAATTGAATGTGCCAGAGGTCGTACAGCACGATAGTGTCATCAAGGGCTTCAAGAGGCTTGCGGGGAATCTACATTGCCTTACAGAAACGTAGCAAGAGGGGTGAAAGCATTCAATGAAGGACGCCAAAACGTGGCAGACATGCTGCAGCCAGGTCGTCCAAGTGTCAGCGATGCAGACGTGCAAGCTGTTGCCGCACTAATGGACAGTGATCACCGCCAAACGATTTTTCAGCTGGCCGGACAAACAGGATTAGCGCATACGACTCTGCTGCACATTCTGAAGGAACGCCTGTCCATGAGAAAAATTGCTTCACGATGGGTTCCACATCAATTGACGGAAATGCAGAAATGGCTATGATACGATGCTGCCCGAACCACCTGGAGCGCGAAGGAGATGCTTTTTTACGCCGTATCATTACGCTGGATGAGACTTGGGCCCGATTGTACCAGCCAGAACTGAAACGCCAATCAAACGAATGGTGTCATCACAGGTCACCACGACGTACGAAATTTCGTCAGAACCCCAGCAATGTGAAAGTTATGGTGATTCTCGTGTACGACTGTGATGGTGTCATCCTAACACATATCGTTCCCCCACAGCAGATCATTACTGCTCATTTTTGGAGCACAATCTCCGACTAGCTTTGAGAAAAAAACGGCAACACTTTCTGCAGAACGGTCCTCTCATTTTGCATGACAATGCTCGGCCGCATACAGCGCAAGCTGTGACTGATTTCTTCAAGCGATGGGGCTGGGAAGTGCTTTACCATCCACCATACTCCCCAGATCTAAGCCCTTGTGACTATGACTTAATGCCTAAGATGAAGGAACCACTTTGTGGCACTAGCTTCCAAGCTGTTCCTGAGATTCTTGCGGCAGTAGACCGGTCCATTCAAACTATCAACAAAACAGGCGCTGCTACAGATATTCTGCGACTTCCACATCGTTGGAAACGGGTTGTACACAATGCTGGCGACTATATTGAAGGACTGTAAAACATGGTGACATGAATCACTTTTGTATTCCTTTTAAATAAATAGTTGCCACTATTAAAGTTCCAACCCTCGTATATATATATATATATATATCGTATATATATATATATATATCGTATATATATATATATATATATATCGTATATATATATATATATATATAAGAGGTATTAATTAGATTACAAAATATTTACATAAGATTAACATTAATTAAAGTCAATTGCAGAGTACACGCCTGCATATTATTGTGTAGTCCTATTAAGACATCCGGTGGGTGCACGCCTGCATATTATCGTGTAGTCTTATTAAGACATCCAATTGGTTCACGCCTGCGATAATCTTGCAGTCACCTCTGATGCTGTCCAAACCTTAACTGACTTCCCTGCGGCAATCAGTCGCCAGAGAGAGTTGTGCAAACTATTTCCCTCGAATACCAGGGGGAGGGAGGTATCGGACATTACACCTGTATTATGCACTTCTGCATATGTGTGTGTGTGTATACACATATGTACATGTATCCATCCATATGTATATATACATGCGTATGGGAACACATGCATCCATACATATATGCATACATTCATACATTTCAGAATCCGGTCTCGATAATAGAAGAGTACTGATTTTGTTGAAATGACGTTTGTTCATTATGAATGGCATTGTAAATTAAATATTTTAAAGTAATAATAAAAGTATGGGTACTCTTCTGTTATCAGAACCGGATTCAGAAATATATGTATGTATACATCCATGTATGGATGAATGTATGTATCTGTATACACAGACACATACATATACACGTGCATACCTGCCAACTTTTACAAATTTTTTGTAATTTTTACGAAAATGTGTTTGTCTTTACGATTTTATGATCGTAATCCATTTTTTACGATTTTTTTTTTTCCTTTTTCAAGTGTTTTTAGTGATTTTTGTCGAAATTTTAGAATTTTTCGCCAATTGCATCGTGTTTTGCCGCCAACTACCATCTACTTCGAATCCAGTAACCTGCGGTTTCTCCTAACTCGCTGCTTAACCAGCCAATCCAATGCGCTGAACTTGTTTCTCCCACTCTTTTCTTTGTGGGCGCCAGATTACTTTTTTCGCGTTCGCTTCAGCAGCAAGGGAATTACTCAGCAAGCGTGGATTGTCGCATTATGTTTTTTTTTTTTTTTTTTTTTTTTTTTTGTTTGTTTGGAATCCTTCAAAGGAAATAACTATGCATTTTGCAACGTGTGTGTGTGTGTGACTTCATAATAAGTCACGGTGGAAGAAGCGACATTGTGAAGCATGTTAAGTCTAAAAAAGCATGAAGTGAATGCTTCGGCTTCGACAATGTCAAAGAAAGTGGATGATTTTTTTTCAAATTCGGCTACAAATTCGGATGCCGATGTCATTTTGGTAGAGTGTTTGTTTACTGCATTCCTCATCGAACACAACGTGCCACTAAGCGCTGCCGATCACGCCGGTCAACTTCTCAGACGGATGTTTCCCGACTCCAAGATTGCTCAGAAATATGCTTGTGCTCGCATGAAAACATCTTCTACTGTGAACGAAATTGCTTGCGATGCACAAAGCGCTTTCATGTCAAGAAATATGCAGAAAAGACAGTCTTATATGAAGCCAGCTTTATGAAAGGTTACAGAAGTTGATTGTAAGTGTTGC
Organism: Stegodyphus dumicola; assembly: GCF_044657685.1. NCBI lineage: Eukaryota > Metazoa > Arthropoda > Arachnida > Araneae > Eresidae > Stegodyphus > Stegodyphus dumicola. Next base: position 218,846,461 of record NC_140773.1, on the reverse strand, counting down.
TAGAAGGTGTTTAAAACTTTCGTACAATTTGTTTTCAAGACATACGTGTTTCTATGACGTCCAGATGACTAATGGAAGATTCTGAATGTTGGCATACTGTGGGACGCATTGAAGCAGGACAGTCGATCAAAAATGTTGCTCTTTTCTTCGGCATTCATCATTCTGTAATTTCACATTTATGGAAACAATTTCAAACCACACAGACAGTTGTCTAAAGGCCCGTAGCCGGTTGACACCTAATTGCAAGCATGGTCACAAGGTGTAAATTTTGTATGCAGATGAAGGAGGATCACATACCCTATTAATGCCCTTTTTTTTTCACTTTATACATAATTCTGTTAGTCTCCAGTATGCCATTATCTGATAACTTACAAAAATTTAATATTGTTTTCATTTCTGTATATAATTATTGATTTTGTTTTATTCATAAGCATGTATGTAACTTTTCTGCCAAATTTTGTGTTGATCAAAGCAGTATTTGTTGATTTTTTGCATTTAACATCTTCGTGCTTAACTTTTGGAAGTGAGTGTATATCCTAATCATAAATTATTAATTTATTGAGAAAGCATAAAATTTTTAATATATTCCAGCATTGAAGAAGAAATGTTAAGTTTTTTATCCATTCATGACTACTTAAACTCGGACAAGTACGATTCAAGGTACTGTCGAGCTGTGCCTCAATGATGTTTTTTGTGAGATTTTGCCCTTCCCTACAGATGCTGCACTGTTTGGGTGTGACTTTCCCCCACGAAGTCATGTAGCGAGCATAACTGGTGCCCGGGGCAAAATACCTTCCCCCCCCCAAAAAAACACAGTAATATAATGTATAGAATATATTCGTAATAAGAAAATAATGCAAATAGGGAACTACTCTTATATGCGCCCTCAGGTCGCCAAATGCGGCGGAAAATTTCTCGCCAAACGTATTTGGCGAGAAATTCTATGATGCCATTTTACTATCTAAATTTTTTGTCTACATTTCGAACTTTAAGCCTAAAATGTCTCCAAAAATGCGGTTTTCGCACATGCAAAAACCACGTTTTGAACATACAATTTAAACTAAAAATCCGAAACAAAAACAGAAAATTTAGACAGCAAAAATAGTTTCTAACCAAAAATATTTGACAAGAATCCATGTACACAACTATATGTTTTAACTTTAAAAAAATCTATTCATTGCACATTCTAGGCGACGAACGAATCTACGAACTATGCACACCTCGCTTTAATAAATTTCAAAGAATACCATGTACACAGCATACTGTTTAAACTTTAAAAAAATCATCTACGAATTGCACAATCTAGGCTACGAATGAATCTACGAAATACGCACACCTCGCTTTAATAAATTAACAATAAAATTCAAAGAATACCATGTACACAGCGTTCTGTTTCAACTTTAAAAAACATCTACGAATTGCACAATCTAATCAAAATAAACTAAAATAACTAAAATAAATTTAAAACAATTCAAAAAACAACAACGACAGAAATTCATACTTAAAAAACAATGAACATAACATTCTACAAGATAAGAACAAGAATAAAATAAAATGCACTTACCATGAATGAATGCTTTTTCAAACAACAGAAATACCAATTTCAAACCGCCTTTAACATGCCGCCATGTAATCACTATCGTATTTATATGATAGCCAGGCACATTATCCAGAAAATTCATACTATGGTTCACAAATAAATGTTCAAAAGCTTCTTTTCCTAAATACTTGTAAGATTTCCAGCCACCCAAAAAAAAAAAAAAAAAAAAAATAGTTGTACAAGACTCAATCCACTCTTTAATACACTGAATCAGTGTTTCCTTACTTCTATCATTTTACATATTTATATAATTGTTTTTAAAATAAGTACAATTTTTAAACAATTAAAAGTTTAATATATATTAATAATATAAAGTTTATATTTATTAGTAATAATAAAATACATTAATACAATTACTATGTATACATTTTTCTTGCCTTAGATGAAGGAAATTTATCAATTACTTCATCAAAGTCGATCCTTTCAAATTTTTCTCTTTTCGCATTTAAAAATGCTAGATGACTTAGGGGATCTTGTCCCACTGTTGATAATAAATAGTCAAAATTTATTTTAATTTGCTGAACGAATGTACATTTGATAATTAAATAGTAAGGAGTATTTGAAGTGTGACTCGTAGGTTTGGATAAACATTTTCTCCATAGCTATGTAGTAGAGTTTTAGGTTCAGTTTCTTTTCTACTGCAGAGTAATATCTTGCAGTCACATTCACTGCTCAAAACAATTAGGGGATATTGTGAGTTCGGTATGAAATAACCATATAATCGACAACCATTTTAACAAGAAGAAATAGAAGAGATTATAAAGGAAAATTATAACCTTTACAAAATATGCAAATTTAGTCTGTTACATTGAAAACTATGCTCATTAGATAAGGAGCGACCTGCAGCATTCCTTTGTAGTAGGAGGTTAAAAACAATTGACACGCGTTGAATGCTTTGTAGCAGTGAATATACCACGTCTCAGCAAGATGACTTAGTTGAATCGGTAGTAAGGAAGGTCATCAGTTATTTACAGGAGAGTCAAATGAAATCCATTGTAGTGGAAATGTTTGGAGTTTCCAAAAATATCATTTCCAGGCTATAGAATCGTTTTTAGAAATTGGATATGTTTGAGAAATTTGGGACAAGGTCGTGTTATCGTTTTAAAATAAAAAGTGGGAGCTATATGCGCATTTTGTTTAAAAAAAAACTAAAAATGTATCTCTATTTTAGATAAATAAAGTAGTCAGAAAGAACTTTTTGTATACGGAGATATTTGGTGATGTACTGCAAACATTTTATTACACATTTTATCAGACAAATCAAAAAATGAATAATTATATTACAATAATTATTAAGGTGAATCTTCGGATTATGGTCACTTGGCGATTTTTTGGCGACCAACCCTGCTACAGGAACCTGCTATTTTTTTTATTTTTTTGGGGGGGGACGCTGTTTTGTTTTCACGAAGTAAAGGCATGTTTTTTTTTTTTTTTTTTATTCAACATTTTTTCCAACAATCTGCTAGCCGAATTACGCTTATACTAGAACTTTTATAGAACAAAAGTGCTTAATCATGACGAAGATTAGGTGTGAAATTGGGAGAAAGTGCAGAATCGCCCACTGCTTCGCACGTTTTTAAGAATTGTACGTGGTATCCATGTACATGTCGACCTATTTTCACTTTTAAAAAAAATCCCGGAATTGCACAAAAATGGCATTGCGCACACTCTTGACTTTATCCATGTACACATCAACCTATTTTCATGTAAAAAGTCAAAAAAATTGACAAGAATCCAATTCTTCTTACTCTTGTAAAAAGCGCCAAACAAATAAGTGGGCGAATCTGCACTTTAGCAGTGAAATTATTTCTAAGTGCTTGTTAGTTAAAATCACGATCGGAATTTTCCAGAAAATGTCACATGACAGTCTCATGATCTCTCATTTCTCTGAGACAAAATATTCTGTGTACTTCTCAGTTTATTGCTAAAGTCCTACCTAGTAAGCTTTGTCACCTTACCAAAATGTCTCCAAACTACCTGTTACCTTATTCCAAAGATTAGCCATTATTAATTTTAAATATATTTTTAAGAAATCGATCAAAATAAAAACTGAAATTTTCCGAAAAATCTTGGATGGAGACCACTTGGCGCCCCTCTGCGAGCGGCCCCTGGTGCATCATACATCCCCTTGTCCTCCTCGCTACACCACTGCCCACAAACTATGTAAATAGCTGTTGCTTCCATAACATTTTACTTAATAACAGCCAGTAAAGTTTTGGGGAAAGTGAAGAATCGCAGACTGCTTGGCGTGTTTTTCAGAATCGCCAATTTGACATGCTCTCATGTCGTCTCTTGGAGTTGCAACCGTTCCAGAAGACACTACGCGAGGAGCAACATTTACAGTGGCAAACAAGTAAAATAAATACAAAATAAAAGTTGAAGCAAAACTTTAAAAGCTGAAAATCCTTTAACCCTTTTAAGATCATATACCAGCAGTTTGTCAATTTTTTAACCTCCTAAAATGTGTTAATTTTTCTACACCAAGAGCTGTAATCTTGTGCTTCTAGTGTTTGCTTTTGATTCTAAATGGCAGCAAGTGTCCTACGAATGCTCAATATTTCACAGTTATGAAATTAATAAACCTCGTTCAAAAATTAAAAAGGTATGTTTTGATATTCATAAATTTTATGGGAGGGGAGGAAAAAATTAAAAATTTTCAAATATATGACACACACAAGCTGAACCTTATATATTTACTGCATTTCAATCAAAATTAATAATTAAAAGAAGATTATTTATACATTTTGGTAAAATCCTAGGAGAGACAAACTGGGAAAGGGCAGAATCTCCCATGCTTCGTGCGTTTCTCAAAATCGCCAACTTGAAAATAACAAGTCAAAAAATTGCACAAACTCGGTATCCATGTACACATCACCCGATTTTCACTTTAAAAAAAAAATCCCAAAATTGCGCAAACTTGGCATTGCACACTCGACTTTGTCGATGTACACATCGATACGTGCCATATAAGTGGGCTCTGCTAGATCCAACCTGTTTTTAATACCTGCGCCCCTAAGCTTCTCCTTCTCTACTGTGTGAGATGACAGAACTTCTTTATATTATAATAGTTTATGATGTAATAATTTGTTTATTATTAATTTACAAGTTGTTTAGTATTAAATATTATGTTCGGGGTGGATGGGGTGTTTACTGACCCTGTGCTAGGACTGAATACAAGTACAGTCAAAAATCGTTAATCCGGACTCGTCGGGACTTCGGTCATTCCGGATTATAGATCATCAGTTTAAATCTCGTAAGATGGCATGCAGAAATTCTAAAATTAAAAATATGAAACCGTAATTTATGAAATGAACAATTATGATCTAAAGGGTATTAAAATTTACAAAAAAAAAAAAAGCTTGATATTTATTCGTTTACTTTATTAAACATTTCTTTCAATGTAAGTTGTTAAGTTGCTTCGTTTTATGTGATAATACTTTCTCTTTAATTCTATAAACAGACATAATTTCTTGTTCAGTTACAAAGTTCTGCTGTTCAAGTCCCGTAATTGCTATGCTGAGAATACCGACTAACTTGTCAATCGAAATTTTTTCGTTTTCACTAACCTCTCTGTCACCTTCTTCATGTCTTTATCCATATTTTGCAGCAATTCCACTTTTTGTTTGATGAACATTGAAACATACTTTCGTTTTGTAGATCCTTTGGGAGCTCCAGCATCGGAAATTCTATTTGACATAATCAAAAGTTCAAGTTTACTTTTATAAAATTGCTCTTACAGTCTGCAAAAAATAATAAGTCGGATCCAATTTGAAGATTAAGGAACAACGCAATCCTCAACATTAACTGAAATAGATAATTAGATAATTTTAGCTTATACCGTCCGTTATACATAAAACGTGCACGCGAAAACGTATTCTGCGCTTGCGTACACGCATATGCGCAGTCGTAAAGGTCTTATGCGCATGTGTCAACGCGGCGCATGCGCAGAAAGTTTTTAGCTTTGAGGTCTGGATTATAGATCATTCCGGATTATGGGTGTCCGAATTAACGACTTTTGACTGTATGTTATTTTCTTTTTATTCTTTGTTTACTCCACTCAAGTTTCTCATTTGCCTCTGTTTAGCTAAATTTTTAATTTCAGCACTTCACCCTTTCCCACGGACACATTTCAACAATTCTTGTCTGGCATCAAAACTTTACACAGCTGTAGGGTTTAAGTGTGGTAAGTTAGGCCTTAAAGACATCCGTTATTTTGTGTTTCTCAAAATCCTGCAATGCAGCAAAAATGAAAAGAAGTGACTGATGTGCAGGTGTCAGACCATCTTCACAAAGGAACTGATTACTTCACACGAAGGGAAAGCTCACTTAAAAATATGGGAAATGGAAATACACTTTAGCTCCATCTCTTAGTGTAATTGAAAAACTGCTGATTTGAAAGCAGGCTTTTATTCTTTAGGGTATCTTCTTTGTTACTTTCAGATTACTTTTGTTAAATTTACCCCCCACCCCATATATTTTTTTAATTCTCATTAATGTGGCCCGGAAACATAGATTTCTGAAACATCCTCATAACGATCTTCATAAAATTGTTCCTTGGGCTTTGGATCTCTTAAAGTTGGGGTGTAAAGTCCTGCAATATCGTCAAAAAATCCTTTAAACACGTCATTCTTAACAGAGTGGGCATGACGTATTTAAATACTTACTATACAGATATTGTAATACTCCACATAAATTCATACAGATGTGAATCAAGCATTTCTTCAGTTCGATTTGTAGAATTTCCAAGTACAGTTACGAAGTCCATAAACCGGATTCGTCGCGACTTCGGCGATTCCAGATTAGGGGTTTTTCCGGATTATAGATCATCAGTTTAAATTTGGTAAGATGGCATGCAGAAATTATACAATTAAAAATATGAAATCTTAATTTATGAAATAAAGAGCAATTATGATCTAAAGGGTATCAAAATTTACCAAAAAGAGCTTAATATTTATTTGTTTATTTTATTAAACATTTCTTTCAATGCAAGTTGTTTTAAGTTCATTCATTTTTTGTGCTAATACTTTCTCTTTAATTCTATAAACAGACATAATTTCTTGTTCAGTTATAGAGTTCCACTGTTGAAGTCCTGTAATTGCTGTGTCGAGAATACTGACTAACTTGTCAATCAAAATATTTTTCATTTCCAATAATCTATGTCACTTTTTTCTATATCGGAAGCGGTATTTCGCCATCCGTTAAATGATTGATGATCGGGGCATTGCCGTCACAATGAAAAACATCTGTTATATTATCTTCATTTATTACCGCTTCTCCACATTTCTTTACAAAATCCAATAACTGAAAAATTTCACCTTTAGTTTGCTACGTCCGAAAACCTTCAAATTCGCGACTATCATCTTCATCATCCTCACCATGAAATATGGTAGCTGGCCGTAAATTATGCCAAGCATTTTTTAACGTATCTGGAGATACATCCTCGCAACACACATGCTTAAACGTGTATTAACGCGTATGCGTAAAGCAGCCAAAAAAAAAAAAGAAGAAGAAGAAGAAGTTTGTGGCTTTGAAGTCTGGATTATAGATCATTCCGGATAATGGACGTCTGGATTACGAACTTTGTACTGTACTTGTTTGATTCCTGCCCACACCGTCCCCAATTGTATTAGTATGCGCACCTGTTACCGGGCGCACATACGTCAAGCTGTTGTTTACCTCGGAATGCCAAAATCCTTTGTCTTCTAGACATTTATAAGCAGCCCAACAGTCAGAAATGATTGTGATGCTGGGCAATACCCATTCACTAATTACATCAAGTAAGCAGGCACTCATTCAATTCAAAACCACTCTAAGAAAACATCTGTCCATATCTCTCAATTCTTCCAAACACCCAGCTTCCTTTCACGGGCCTACCTCTTCCATACTTCATCTTCCCAAACTTACTTCATCAACCTCAACAATCTTTCACACTTTTCCAATTTTGCAACTATCTCTCATCATAGCATGAATACTAGAAAAAATTATATCAATCGACTACCGTGTGATTAGAAACACTCAGTTCTTTGATTGCATATTTCTGAGGGCACCTTCCAAACCACTTTTGCATCACTAACAGAACTGTAAACATATTCAAATTACTCACACCAAGACCCTTTCCTTACATTCCTACACACATCATGCCTTTCCTCTTTCACACTAGACAGATTCCTCAAAACCATCATTTATTGCCTTTTTACCCTTTCTTTCTCTCAACTTCATGTTTTCCCACATTTTGGACCTGCATATGATGATCCAATCAGCCCTTTGTTTATACATCATGTTAACACAGCTTTCTTTCCTAATGCAGGCATCATGGCAAAAAAATCTTTCAGAATATTCAGCATACTTCAACATGCATTCATTCACATTTTCAACAATACTAATATCACTGGAGGCCATTGTAAGTATCTGGAAATATTTATGTAAAGAAAAATTAATTTACCTGAAACGAAGTAATCCGCTCCGCTAGGCTTAGCCAAAGAACGATAAGTACCGAATTCTTAAAGGATTGTTTGAAATAATCTGCAGCTCTACCATCTGTTACCATTTACACTAATCAAATTCTCAATTTAAAATACATTCTGAGCATGTGCGAAAATGCTCTGAAATTCGTGCTAAAAAAGTCGGAAATTCTCAATTTAAAATACACACTGAGCTTGCATGAAAATGCTCTGAAATTCGTGCTTCTCCAGAATGATGAAATCAACTTGGATACCACAATTGGTGCATTTATTCGTAAAAAGCGCCAAATACAGTGGATGGACAAAAATATGGAAACACCTTGTGAAATGCATGTTTGAAAAGAAAGATTGATTTTAATGAAATATGTAGGTGGCGCTGGCGTTTTTGACTACTGACGCCACCTATACAACTTCGTAAATGTGCTAAACAGTTCAGTTGTTGTCGGAGTACTGTTATGTGAGGTTGTCATTGCATTATGTCAGAGTTAACAGACTTCGAACGTGGGCAAATTGTTGGAGCACGTATGGTAGGTGCTTCCCTAAGCAAGGTAGCCGAGGTGTTTAGTGTTTCAAGAGGTACTGTATCGAAGATTTATTCCGCATATTTGAAAAGCGGAAAAACATCATCTGCTAAATCACAGCGCGGACAAAAGTGTGTCCTGAGTGATCATGACAGACGATCATTAAGAGCAATTGTGACGAAAAATAAGAAGACCACAGCTGCAAAAGTTACTGCTGAAATGAATGTTGTGTTACCGAACCCTGTGAGTACCAAAACAATTAGAAGGGAGCTTCATAAACAGGGAATTGCTGGCCGTGCTGCAATTGAGAAGCCACTCATCAGTGATGCTAATGCCCGTAACAGGAAAAGGTGGTGTTTAAGTCATAAAGCCTGGACTATAGAGCAGTGGAAGCAAGTAATATGGTCTGACGAGTCTTCTTTCACATTGTTTCCCACTTCTGGCCGAGTTTACGTCTGGAGAACGCCATCTCAAGCCTATAATACAGACTGCTTGTAGCCAAGAGTGAAACATGGCAGGGGTTCTGTTATGGTTTGGGCAGCCATATCGTGGTTCTCTGCTAGCCCCATGATTACTGTGTCAGGGCACATGACTGCCAAGACTTATGTGAACATTTTGGCCGATCAAGTTCATCCCATGGTACAAACTTTGTTCCCTGATGGTGATGGTGTCTTCCAAGACGACAAAGCCCCTGTTCACACAGCTCACATTGTCCAGGACTGGTTTTCTGAGCACAAGGATGAGTTGTCCCATCTCCCCTGGCCACCACAGTCACCAGACCTGAATATTATCGAACCTTTGTGGTCTACATTGCAACGGAAAGTGCGTTCTCGTTATCCACCGCCAACATCGTTATCTGAACTTGCCACCGTTTTGCAGGAAGAATGGTATAATATTCCCTTGGCAAACATACAGGAACTGTATTTATCCATTCAGAGAAGACTGCAAGCTGTTTTGGATGCCAATGGGTTTCCTACACCATATTAAGCAAAGAAACATGTTTTTTTAAAGGTGTTTCCATATTTTTGTCCAACCCCTGTAAGTGGGCAATTCTGCATTTGACCCAAAGTTTTTGCTGATCGATCAGGAACTGCAGTTAAAAAGCATTCATTGGATTCTCTGGTAAACCTCCGAAAAGCATTGTTGTGAAAGACCCACCCAACATTGTTCTCTCACCTAGTGAAAAGTCATTAGTCTGTTTTGACAAAGTTGTTGCTTCCACTGATTTTTACAGTTTGCTGGCTACTGAGTTTGGCTGTGCAAACCTCCCACATATAACTGTTTCAGTCAACAGCCGTATTATGGTTCATCTTCGAGTTGTCATTCACAAAATTCAATTATTGTCATCTCCTGGAACCCAAAATATATAAACCTCATGACTGTAAGGAAAAGGATTTTGGAACATTCAAACCAATTTTGCTTTGCAATCCAATCCTTTTTTCTGTTTGCAAGATCCTTTCCTGCAATGCCATTTCACCACATTTTGTTCAGAACTCAGTTTCATTTCATGGTCTTTCGAGCACAACTGTTTATTTTTGATTATGCCTCTTGTTTGAAATATATATCATTCGCAGACTTTTCATCCATGGGCAATTTCCAAATTATGAAATCCATGCCAAACGGGTGGAGGGGAATGCTTTAAATAAATATTTATTTCTTGCGAAAAATTCACAGGTGAAAAAGAACTTGTGAATTTTGTTAGATTTACCCATACTTAATTAAACATCACTAGTGTCAGTAATAGTTTGACAATTTTTTTATGGCACCCAGAAAAGGAGGAGTACCAAAAAAAGTTCATGAAATGCTTCTAGGCATTACTCTACAGTTAGTAGTAATGCCTAGAAGTAGTCAAATAAAAAGGAATTTCTGACTGTAGATTAAACAACAAGCAAGGAAAGCATTGATCAAGCTTGTAATCAAGAAATAGCAGATCGACTAAACAATGGACAATCTTTCTGCTGACTAGAGATGTTAAGTTTTGAAATTTGAATAAATCAACTGGAAGAAGTGTGTTTAAAGTTCTTTGTGTGCTAAACTTGTTGAAATGCAAAGCAATGAGACTTAAGCCACAAATTCTAACATTCATCCTTTAATTTTAGGGTATTATAAAAGCTTTCAAATATCCTCACAGAAAAGAGGTTTAGTAAATGAGCAACCATATTGAATTTTGTGAAACTGTAAGCACTTTAAAAGAGATAAGTAAGTCTATATATGTGCTAGAAACCATACATATTGTAATCAATGCATGGTTAAAAATCAGTTTAAAATTAGTTAAAATCAGTTTATTAATGTTTAAAATCAGTTAGAAACTATTTTTGAAAAATTCGCTTTTTATGTAAAAAAAACCTCAGAAGAATTGAAAACTTTAGCTGCTTCAGGTATTGGTGGGGGCAGTTATGAGGATTCATTTTTAGAGTGTGTATCAATTTACAACAATATTTTAGGACAGTGTGTATAATTACTGCTGTGAAAGTGTTAAAAGAACTGCAGAAATTAACAGCAAAAGTGATAACTTGCTGTCATCAATTGAATCTACAAAAGCACTGCAAATTAAAGGAAAATGTTTTAACTGAAAGGTGCCGATCAAAAAAGCTATCGGCAGTTTTGCGAAATTGAGAATACAATTGAAAAACTGTTGCTGAACAATATGAAACAATATCCTGCCGTCAGCTACAGATATTTGAGTGACGAGGTCTTCAACTCGAAGAACTGCCATCTCATATAGTATAGTAGACTCTTCATGTGACCCCAGAAGAAGGAAGTCCGTGTGTGAAAGGTCCGGTGATCTGGCAGGTCAATGAATTGCACCATGATGACCTATCCACTGCTGTCCAAAGGTTACATCAAGGTGACAGCGGATGTCAGTTCAGTCGTGTAATGTGGAGGAGCCTCGTTATGCTGATACCACATGGATAGGCGCAATGACGGAGGAACATGTCCTTTGTCAAGAAGTTTGGGCAGGACTTAGTGCAAGGAAATCAGGTATTCCTTATCATCGAAAGGACTGCGTAGAAGGAATGGTTCAAAGAGTTAGTATCCGAGAATGCAGGCCCAAACATTGACCAAGAAATGCTCCTGAGCTGCACATGGTTGCATACGATGAGGGTTCTCCAAATCCCACTCATGGGCATTATGCTGATTGAAGGCTCCCTTACGTGTGAAGTATGCTTCATCTGTGAACAATACGGACACTGCAACTGCGCTGTCTGTAGCACTCAGTTGCAGGAACCATGTAGCAAACGTAGTGGTGGATAATCTTCAGATTAGTAACTAGACAAAATGAAGATAGTATGCACTCATTTGGTTTGCTGCGAGTATCCTCCAGACAGTGGATTGAGATTAACCCATTTGTTGGGCTATCGAGTATTCATATTTGGATTGTCTTCTGCCAGACATAAGACCACCTCCTCATTGCCAGGGGTTCTGGTGGTTCGCTGTCGATTCATTGTAGCTTTCGTTAAACAACCAGTATCACTTAACCTTCGGTTCAGACTTGTGAAGGTCATGTGATGTGAAGCACGCTTGTTTGGGTAACATTCCTGGTACAACCACCACACAGTGTGCCTGTTACAATCCGCAGCTCCATACATGATCAGTATGTCGACTAATTCATCGTTTAAATACATATTCATCCTACTTCCTTGGGAAAGGGTTTGCAAATGACGACTTTCACCAAGATCGCTATTCATGCAATCTTCTGTTTAGCACCATCTACTGCAAGACTGCCAGAAGGAATCTTCCAAAACGTAAGGAATTCAATGCAGTGGCACCGTAAGGCCTGCCAACGACTTCTGGTCGTAATTTCGAACAACTGTTATAGTGCAAACTTTGAATAAAATTATTTTTCTGTCCCCATTAATGTGTTATTATTTCTGTTCTTTTTCACTGCTTCTTTGCACCACAGCTCGCAATTATGGCATTTGCAACCCTGCAATCCTGTGTGATTCTGAGTCATCTCTATATCCCCTACACACCCTGCAAGTTTGTCAGACTGGAAGTGAATCACTCTATATGTATATATTGCATTAAGAAATCTCTCTTTGTTTACATAACAGCACTGAGAGTAAATAAAGAAGACTCCTAAAATGTCATGGATGGTTTTGTGTAGAGAAAAACATGAACTAATATAATTTTAAAGTGTTGGAATGAAATTTTTACTTAAAAAATTAACATTTATACATATCATCATAGTATTTTAGTGTATAGCCTTATATATTATTTTGACATTTTTTAGCTATATGCTTGCATATCAAGAGGCGTGGCAAATTCAAAAATCACCCCAAGTGGCAAAACTTCAGGCTACACAGCTGTATGCAGGGCCCAGTTAATGATACCATAAATTTTGTATACTTTTAAATTCACATATTATTTTATAGTAATTAGAGGCTGGTGACAAAAATGAGAACTTTTTATTATTGAGATGTCAGAAAAAATGTCATTATCTTCACGATCAGAGATAAAACTTCAATTGGATGCCCAGCCATGTGGATCTTAAATGAAATTAGCTGGTGGATATCGCAGCTTGAACTGTAGAGGACTCATGAGATGAAAACATTCCTATAACAGAATTTAAATATTAATTCAGAAATCAAACAACAATTTAAATATGTCATCAGACAAAGAATACATATAAAATGGCATCAGTTCTGGGACACACAAACCCATAACATGCTAAAGAGGGTGAAACCAGGGGTATAATATTTGAAATTAACTAAAAAATAGGAGGAAAAAGTTATATTAACTAATTTAAGAACAGGGCACCTCAGACTCACTTATGAGCATTTAATTGGAAGGGAGAAGTGATTCTATTTGCATTGACTAAGGTATTCAACACCATCACATATTTTATTAGAATACCCAGCTTTTAAGGATTTGTGAGTAAAGTATTTTAGCAGTTGCACATCATTGACAAATTTAATTGATGTTTTTAAATTTTGAACTTGAAGCCAAAGTTTATCACTTGGATTAATGCAGGGTTTGCATACATTTTATAACTTATATTTGTAATGTTTTAGGCTTTATATTAAAATCAAGAATGTTTGTTAATAAATATCTTTATATTAAATGGAACTTTTAAGGAATTGCTTTAAAAATATTATAGCATTTGTAATTGATAATTTTTACATGTCAAAAATATTTTATTTCTTTACTTTTCCAAAGCATTATAAAATAAAAATAATTAACATTGTATTCATATTTTCACAATTGTACCAGTTTGATGTTAATATTGTAAAGTCATTGCATTATACTGTAGAAGTTCAGAAATCCGCAAAGCTTGGGACCAGATGTTGTGTGAATTTTGCAAATATCAGGACAAAAAAGATAAATCATAATATTTGGACTAAAAGTGCAAAATAAATAAGATTAAATTATTAGATACATTTAATTAAATTATTATATACATTATTACAATAATTTATTATATGCATTAAATTATTATTGCATATATAAATTGATTATATTATTCATTGTATTATATGTACAAGACGGCATCAAGGTTTGCCGATTTCGCCTCGTGCAAAGATTTCCGGTGTTAAAATCACTGTTGATGTAAAATTTCAACAGCTCTTCTTTATTTTTCCATATATCATACACAGTCTGTGTCGCAATTCTATACGATTCTGCTATAAACTGAGGAGCACCTGCCTCCATCTTTTGCAAAATTTCCACTTTTTGCATTATGTCAATGCAACGTGTTTGTTTTTCAACGTTGCAAGCAGTAAAATCATGAGTACATTTCTTATCTGTCATTGTATTAAAAAGGCCTGAAATTTAAAATATTCTTAATTTATCCACAAAATGTGCGGATAAAAAAAAAACTGCAGCACTAAACAGTCTCGTTAAATAACAAAGCTCAGAAAATACATAAATGTGAATCGTGAATTTGAAAGAAGAGTTGAGTGAATCGTCTGCTTTTTTACCTCAATGCAGATGAGGGAAAAAATTTTTTATCATGATGTCAATAATTTGGTATTTCCATTATGACTCATTATTATTTGGTAATTATAACATCATTATTCGTTAAGTATTTTTCCTTCGATATTTCGTACACCATGTTGCGGTTTCCGGAACCTATAAACTGAATGTTTATATTTTGAGAGGCGACGCGGATTTTTGGTATTTGACTGTATCGATGCAGAAGATTTGAAAAGTGTGCAGTGCGCTCCGCTAGGATTTGAACTCCCAAATGCACACTGAGCATGCTTCCAGCTTTACCATGAAGGCATGCAGAAGAGAGGGAGAAAATGCCTTTATACTCCACCTTTTCAGTGACGACAGGGGATTAGGGGACTCGATCACCAATACCTGGTGGTTATGAATTATCGCCCACCATCTTTTATTTCAGACACCACTCCTAATTTTTTTTTTTTTTTTTTTTTTTTTTTTAAGAATTTTTATGTCTTGAAAATGCAGAAATCTGTATTGTCCTCGCTGGGATTATAACTCCGGATCTCCCAAATACACATCGAGTGTGCTTAATCTATTTTTAACTGGATGTTTCATGAATACATTTTGTTTCAATAACCATAATTTTCAGAATTATAATATGCCTGTGATTACAGAATGTGCGTAAATGTGTTAAATTAGTTTAGACTGTTCCAGTGGAACAAAAGTCTTGTAGTTTGTTTTCAAAATTTACTTAAATTTTCAGAAAAATTATTTTTCACTATTCACAGGATATATTCATTTGCATTAATTCCATTCTGATTTTTCATAGATTAATTTTTTTCCTTCTCCTTTCTTTTAAGATGTTAAGATTGAGATGTGAAGTTCAAATAAGGTGGTTTAATAACAGAAACAAGGGCTATCGTTATGTATTCAGAAACAAGAAGACATTATTTTCATTAACTTGTTCAACGTATTTCTTGATCCTGGCATTAACACATGGATGGCTACATTGCACACGGGGATTTTTATTCATATCAAGTTTTTGGCAGTGCAAGCTTTTTTTTTTTTTTTTTTTTTTTTTCCCAAGCGTTTCTGGCAGTGCAAAGTATGGCCAGAGTGGGTATATGAGGGGGTACAACAGGACATTTGCATCCATTTTACTTAAATTATTACTATTTCAAAGGGGGGAGAATAAAGGCAGAATGTGAAATTGCCAGAAGGTGTTTGCAAGATTCTTGATTTCATTGAATTATATTTTCTTACAAAGAGGATCAACATCTAATTAAGTAGTTTTTTATTATTATTATTATTATTAGGAAGATTTTGTTATTGTTAGTCTATAGCAGCTTAAGATTTGCTCTTTTTACCTAATTTAATGTTCATCTTTCAATCAGGCCAGTACTGTGTTTTGTAGGAAAGCTGTTGTTTTCTGAAGCTGAAGTATTTCTCCATGAATTAGCTCTTTTTTGGTTTTTTTTAGTTTGAAACCTTAATAGTGGCAACTGCTGCATATATGCCATGAAACGGAACCAGTGCTTCTCATTTAGACCACACACTAATTTGATACCTAACCCCCTCTTACAATAAATGAACTTTCTTCCAACTCTTTGTGCATACGCCATTACAAGTCATTCATAAATTGACAGGCTACAATTTTTTTCAGAATCGCAACTCCAGAGTGTTAGAAATGCTGAAGATGCTTAATGGTGTTATGAGCATTAAGGAAAAGTTTATTTATGCTGTATGGTTTGGCTGGCTGAGAGATTGGCAAGATCATACCAACTGAAATTGAAACACTGTTTAAGTAGCATTATCAACAAAATGTAAAATTAATTAGAACCCCAGCGTGTAAATTTTATAGTAATTGTCATGTGTGCCTTGTGACCATACCTCAAGAATAGACCATCAGTGTACCAAGTCGTATTCAAACGTTGTGGCAGTACAACTCAAAAATGCAGATGACCTCCCAAAAAAATAATTTTGCAATCTCAGAGCATTGACTTTTAGTTATCTACTATCAATTCAGATTTTTTAGCATTTTTATCCACCTTGTGAACCCATTATAAATTTTTTCGACTCTAAATGGAGTTGTGACCCATAGGTTGACTAAAACTGACCTAACGTATTACTGTTTCTTTTTGGAACTCAGCCTGCAGCTTAAAAAAAAAGGTCAATAATTTCTGCAGAATTTGCCTATTGTTTTGCAAGATGCATTGTTTGTGCAACATGTTGCTGATTTGTTCCCTTCATAGGGCTGAGGATTGTACCATCTACTGTATTTCTTGGATTTCAGCCCTATGTCATAGGGGATTTGACTACAATTTAAATTTTGCTAGAGAAAAAATAAGCACACTCTTTACAAAACCATTTTTGTTTAAATATATAAATTTGTTATGCAGTTAGTACAATAGTAAAAAGTAAAATACAGGAACACAACCAAAAAAAAATTACAAAGAAAAGCAGAACTTCCTCAGAAGATGTATTGTATACAAGTCACTTGCCTTTTCCAGGACATTGAAAATTTGAATGTAACAGCATGGTTCTTAACCCTTTGACGCATGGTGGTCGCGCCCTGAAACCACCAATTTTTTTCTCCTCTTCCTTCCGAAATTTTTAAGTGAAAATGAATTGATTACTGATGTTTTACCTCTGCAGAATCATACATGTTTTAGGTCCTAGTATTTCAAATTGGATGCCTTTTAAAATTCGTTTTCAATGAGACAAAATAACTTCCTTTTATTAATATAAACAAATTTAAATTTCAAAAGTTATTCATCACACATCATGATTTCTATCATAACCAATAAAAAAATAGCAATAATTAAACTGCATATATATATATATAAAAAAAAAAAAAAAACCTTTATATGTATGTCTTTTCTTTTGTGGTTTCAGGGCGCGACCACTCACCACTAGGGGCTCGGTGGTCGCGCCTTGAAACCACTGCTCTTCACAATGGCATTTGCTTGCTTCTCAAATAGGAATGTTTATTTTTACCCAGATATAGATAAGGGATTTTGAAACCACAGAGTTATTTTATTACTAAACAATACATGCACTGTCCAGTAAAAAGGTCTTTCTTTTTCAGAGACTTTTCTTTGACCTCAACACACTTACTCCCTAATCTAGTATTGTGATTTTATAAATTATATTCTTTGGTTTGAATTTAATGTAAATATACTCTGCTATAATTAAAAATAGAAATCGCTTAAAGTGTTCTTTGAATTTAAAATATTTTCTGAATATTTTGGGATGAAATACGAATAAAATAAGTATGAATGGGAAACGAATGATCTGTACCAAAGCCAAAAAAGACCAAGCCCCCTCCCCATTAACATAAAAAAAACTCCACAAATTTCATGTGCCAGATGAAAAGAAACTAGATAACGCTGGACATATACCAGTGAAATTTAGATCCAATCAGTGTGCATTTTGTAGCATAAAAAAGAAACCTCATAGGAGAAGATACATGTGTGAAACGTGCAATGTGGGTCTATGCATGTACCAAAAAGATGAAACATGCTGTCACAAAAAATATTTGTTCTTGATTTCATTGAATTATATTTTCTTACAAAGAGGATCAACATCTAATTAAGTAGTTTTTTATTATTATTATTATTATTAGGAAGATTTTGTTATTGTTAGTCTATAGCAGCTTAAGATTTGCTCTTTTTACCTAATTTAATGTTCATCTTTCAATCAGGCCAGTACTGTGTTTTGTAGGAAAGCTGTTGTTTTCTGAAGCTGAAGTATTTCTCCATGAATTAGCTCTTTTTTGGTTTTTTTTTAGTTTGAAACCTTAATAGTGGCAACTGCTGCATATATGCCATGAAACGGAACCAGTGCTTCTCATTTAGACCACACACTAATTTGATACCTAACCCCCTCTTACAATAAATGAACTTTCTTCCAACTCTTTGTGCATACGCCATTACAAGTCATTCATAAATTGACAGGCTACAATTTTTTTCAGAATCGCAACTCCAGAGTGTTAGAAATGCTGAAGATGCTTAATGGTGTTATGAGCATTAAGGAAAAGTTTATTTATGCTGTATGGTTTGGCTGGCTGAGAGATTGGCAAGATCATACCAACTGAAATTGAAACACTGTTTAAGTAGCATTATCAACAAAATGTAAAATTAATTAGAACCCCAGCGTGTAAATTTTATAGTAATTGTCATGTGTGCCTTGTGACCATACCTCAAGAATAGACCATCAGTGTACCAAGTCGTATTCAAACGTTGTGGCAGTACAACTCAAAAATGCAGATGACCTCCCAAAAAAATAATTTTGCAATCTCAGAGCATTGACTTTTAGTTATCTACTATCAATTCAGATTTTTTAGCATTTTTATCCACCTTGTGAACCCATTATAATTTTTTTCGACTCTAAATGGAGTTGTGACCCATAGGTTGACTAAAACTGACCTAACGTATTACTGTTTCTTTTTGGAACTCAGCCTGCAGCTTAAAAAAAAGGTCAATAATTTCTGCAGAATTTGCCTATTGTTTTGCAAGATGCATTGTTTGTGCAACATGTTGCTGATTTGTTCCCTTCATAGGGCTGAGGATTGTAACATCTACTGTATTTCTTGGATTTCAGCCCTATGTCATAGGGGATTTGACTACAATTTAAATTTTGCTAGAGAAAAAATAAGCACACTCTTTACAAAACCATTTTTGTTTAAATATATAAATTTGTTATGCAGTTAGTACAATAGTAAAAAGTAAAATACAGGAACACAACCAAAAAAAAAATACAAAGAAAAGCAGAACTTCCTCAGAAGATGTATTGTATACAAGTCACTTGCCTTTTCCAGGACATTGAAAATTTGAATGTAACAGCATGGTTCTTAACCCTTTGACGCATGGTGGTCGCGCCCTGAAACCACCAATTTTTTTCTCCTCTTCCTTCCGAAATTTTTAAGTGAAAATGAATTGATTACTGATGTTTTACCTCTGCAGAATCATACATGTTTTAGGTCCTAGTATTTCAAATTGGATGCCTTTTAAAATTCGTTTTCAATGAGACAAAATAACTTCCTTTTATTAATATAAACAAATTTAAATTTCAAAAGTTATTCATCACACATCATGACTTCTATCATAACCAATAAAAAAAATAGCAGTAATTAAACTGCATATATATATATATATATAAAAAAAAAAAAAAAAAAAAAAAAAAAAAAACCTTTATATGTATGTCTTTTCTTTTGTGGTTTCAGGGCGCGACCACTCACCACTAGGGGCTCGGTGGTCGCGCCTTGAAACCACTGCTCTTCACAATGGCATTTGCTTGCTTCTCAAATAGGAATGTTTATTTTTACCCAGATATAGATAAGGGATTTTGAAACCACAGAGTTATTTTATTACTAAACAATACATGCACTGTCCAGTAAAAAGGTCTTTCTTTTTCAGAGACTTTTCTTTGACCTCAACACACTTACTCCCTAATCTAGTATTGTGATTTTATAAATTATATTCTTTGGTTTGAATTTAATGTAAATATACTCTGCTATAATTAAAAATAGAAATCGCTTAAAGTGTTCTTTGAATTTAAAATATTTTCTGAATATTTTGGGATGAAATACGAATAAAATAAGTATGAATGGGAAACGAATGATCTGTACCAAAGCCAAAAAAGACCAAGCCCCCTCCCCATTAACATAAAAAAAACTCCACAAATTTCATGTGCCAGATGAAAAGAAACTAGATAACGCTGGACATATACCAGTGAAATTTAGATCCAATCAGTGTGCATTTTGTAGCATAAAAAAGAAACCTCATAGGAGAAGATACATGTGCGAAACGTGCAATGTGGGTCTATGCATGTACCAAAAAGATGAAACATGCTGTCACAAAAAATATTTGTTCTTTGAAAAAAAAAAAAAAAAAAACTTTTTTTTTTTTTTTTTTTTTTTTTTTTTTTTTAAATCCTTATTTTACTGAGTTTTGTAATCCATGTAGCCAAACGTCCTTATTATGTAGATACTTATATTTTCACTGCTGTAGAAAAATTGCATAAAAGTTTATTTTTAATTTTTTCTGATGATTTACTTTGTAAAATAATGTAAAATATATATATATTATGCAATTCTACATACATTTTTTTTTAATTCGTAAATTTTGTCATTTATTGGAAACGCGGACAGAGAAAGGTAAGTTTTTTTTCCTACATCCTAAGCGAGTTTTAAAGTCCTAGATGCGCAGTGGTTTCACAGTGCGACCACATCCCACAGAACAATGGGCAAGAGCAGATTTCTTTTAATTCATCTATTATTTATCTATAGGGTCATAATATTCAATTTCTAGTTTTTAGTTAAAAAAATTATAAAAATAATATTGTGCGTGTCAAAGGGTTAAACCTGCGGAATTTCTGATATAATTTATCTTGATATGATGCAGAAGAGTTGATTGCATTGAAAGAGGATATTCTAAATGGTCCCATCTAATGTATGCAGTCTTGTTTATATGAAAAACATTTCAATATTACTTTATCAAAAATAAATGTGCAACAAGTCTGTAGAAATACATACATATTGTTGTCATTAAGTTATACGTATGTATTATCTATATCAAAGTATGAATTTTTTTTGTAACATTATAAACCAGAAACATTCAGATGTTGAATTCAAAATCTAAATTTTTTTTAATGTTTTTATTATGCATGATGTTTTTAGATCTTAACTGTATTGAAATTAAACTGTATTTACAGATGACTCCTCCAGCCTGGGCTTTTCAAACTGAGCATTTTGAGCCACCTCCAGATGATGAACTAATATGCAGTGTTTGCCGTGGAGTATTTTGTGAACCTGTACAATGTCCTTGTCACCATGTTTTTTGTCGAGCATGCATTACAAAATGGCTTCAGACAAACCGTAACTGTCCTGTTTGTCGCAAACGTGCAACTAATTATTGCATTGAAGAAGTTGTTCCTTTGATTAGAAATATGATTATGAAACTGACCTTGCACTGCCGCAATTCAGAGCATGGCTGCAGAGAAAAATTTGCACTTGAAGGCTGTGAAAATCATATGAAAGAATGCATTTATGAGATGGTGCGATGCAAAAATAAGCCTTGTAGGCATGAATGTTTTCGCAAAGATATAGCTGATCATGAACTTAATGGCTGTCTACATCGTTATGTTAGATGTGAAACATGCTGTATGAAGATATCTTCTGTTTCACCTAACAGCCATGACTGCATCAGAGATCTCAAGCTGCTACTTAAAAGTAATTTTTATTTTATTTAAATAAAAATTACTAAAATTAAATAAATTACTTAAAAGTAATTTATTTAATTTTTATTCTGCATTTGTATTTCACTGATATAAGATTTGAAGTATCAATACTTTTCTGTTAATGGGTGCCAGATTTGGTAGCTTGTTTGTATTACATCATGAGTAGCTGTGCAATATTTTTAATGTGCATGATGCCAGTATTAATGTGCTGTGCCAGTTTTTAATATGCATAATGCAGTATTCTCTGATGCTTTTTTTTAAGCAGCTGTGTGTGGGGGAGAAGTCTTATTTTCCCCATGTTATAGCATGGTCTGTTTTTGCTTAAACAAAACATCAGAGAAGTAAACAAATTTGGCACTGCACACTTGAACGTTTTATATACACTAAAGTGACAAAAGTCATGGGATACCTCCTAATATTTTGTCGATCCTTCTTTTGCCAGGCGAAGTGCAGCAGCTCGACGTGGCATGGACTCAACAAGTCGTTGGAAGTCCCCTGTAGGAATGTTGAGCCATGCTGCCTCTATAAACATCCGTAATTGTGAAAGTGTTGAGGGTGCAGGGTTTTGGGCACGAACTGACCTCTCCATGATGTCCCATAAATGTTCGATGGGATTCATGTCGGGCGATCTGGGTGGCCAGATCATTTGCTGGAATTGTCCAGAATGTTCTTCTAACAGGGGTGTTTGTGCTCCGGGGAAACCCTGGAATTCTGGGGATTTTGAACTTTGATACCCGGAAATTCCGGGGATCATCGTTCAAAAGGAAGTAGGAATAATAATGAATTATTTATTTTGATCTGGGTAATTTTGTTTGCTTTGAAAGCAGAAAACGCAAGGTCAGTGTGTGTGGTGAAAACTTTTCCTTTCTTTCTCCAAAGGCAGTGATAATGTGTAAAAAGGGGGAAAATTCCTTATTGCGAGTTATGACTCATGCCCCAGTTCTCGGACATTCTCTTCGGCAAGTAGGCGCGGCAGAAAAAAAAGGGAGAGATTTCGTTCGACCAGATGTGCGATCACGTGATTCTGGGTTCAAAGGTCTTATCTCTCCTGGCGTGGCGCCAATAAGTAGAGAAGGGGGATTTTTCGCCGTATTAGCTATTTGTTATTGATCGCTTCTCAACTTTTTTTCTCCGCTGTGTAAAATTTTCGTTTCATTTATTGATGTACGTGTAAATTTTTCGTTTCGTTTATTGAAATATTTTTTTATTTATGTATGCAAGAGAATTTCACTATGAAATTTCTCGATATAAATAGTGATATTATACAATTAGAAGAAGGTGTCCAGAATGCATTTAGGTGGAATTGGATTGAACAGAGAGATGGTAATGGGGATACCATCGGCACATGGTGCAAGAAAATAAATGTTGCTGGACGAGCATATTGTGTTTTTTGTAACTCACTGCTGAAGTATGGTGGGGAAGGATTCAAGGCTTTCACAAATCATTCTAAAACTGTGACGCACATAAAATATTCAAAGTGCATTAGACATTCAATGACTTTAAGTAATTATGCTAATTCAAAAAATACTGATGACTTACTGGAGAATGCTCGGCCATTGAATATAGTGACAAGAAAAGCATGCCAAGAGGTATTAATAACTTCGTTTATCGCCAAGAATTCTCTTTCTTCGAATGTAGCTCCCAATTTAATTGAACTCTGCAAACAGTTGAGCCGCGATCAGAAGGCACTAAACTCGTTGGAAATGTTCAGGACTACTGCATGTTATAAGATGAAATATGGGCTCGCAAAAACTATTAAAGAAAATATCATTAAAACTTTAAAGGAGACTCCATTTTCTGTAAATTTGGATGAAAGTACTAGCAATGCTCAAGAAAGTATACTGGCAATATTGGTGCAGTTTTATGACAACAATCAAAATGAAGTTGTAGTTCATCATTTTGCATCTCTAAAGATGGAATCTTGCAATTCAGAAGCTGTTTTTAAAGCAGTTGTTAATACTATTGAAGATAATAATATTCCACGGGCAAACTTAATTAGTGTATTAATGGACTCATGTAACACCATGCGTGGAAAAAAAAGGGTGTTGAAACCAGACTACGATCAAATAAAGCACCCCACTTATTAGATATTGATGGTGACACATGTCACACAGCTAATAACTGTGCAAAAAAATTTGCTTCATGTTTTGATAGATACTTAGAAGATTTGTTTGATGACATCTATTTTGATATGAAAAGCTGCAGTAAAAGAGAAAATTTTTTCAAAATCTGTGAATCCCTTGCCATTAAAAAACTTAAGCCCTTGAAGAGACCAGACCATAGGTGGGTGTACATTTTATGTGTTTTAGAAAGAATCAAAGATCTGTGGGATGCTCTTATTGCATTTTATTTTCACTACTTGGATAAAACTGATAAAGGGGATTATTTTTCTTATGTTGAAACTGTATACAATAAAAGAAATATTTCTGCAGCTCAGAAAAAAATTGTTGAAGGGGTGTATTCTTGCTTGCATTCCCAACAACTCACAAAGGATGCTTTAGCTCGGAAAAAAAAAATACTAAATGGGTTATTTGTTATGCAAAACAAAGCTTTATTGCATATGGCATTATATTCAGCAGTATTACCAAAGTTCAACACATATATTAAATTATTTGAAACAAAAAAACCATTGCTTCATTTAATACATTCCGGTATTTATAAATTGATGGCAAAATTTTTCTCTTTTTTTATGAAGCCAGAAAATATAGAGTGCACATCTTATAACGATTTATTAAAGGTTGATGTCACAAATTCATCACCAGAATTCCATCTAACTAGCAAAGTAATATTTACTGGTGCAGAAGCTTCCACTCTCCTGAAGAAATTATAAAAAATCATCCAATAGCAAAAGAATTCCAAATTTCTCTGATGAAAGCTTATACTAATACAGCACAGCATATGAAACAGAAATTACCCCTTAAAAATTCATATCTAACTAGTTTTACAGCATTAGATCCAGAGCTAAGAGGTAAAAACAGTACAATATTAGCTTTTGAAAAATTATCATCTTTTATGTCCCATATTTTTAGTGATAATGAAAAGTCAAAAGTAGAAGCTGAAATAAGGTTATACCAGAGTGATATTGATATCACCAAAGAAATGCTCTACACATCTGATGAAAGTGGAAATCAAGTCAAGTGTACAATTGATAAATATTGGTCTAAAGTTTTTAATTTAAAAGATGATTTCACAAATGATTATAAGTATCCTATATTGGCTAAATTGGTCAAAGCCTGCCTTAGCTGCTTCCATGGCCCATTAGTGGAAAGTGCATTCAACTTAATGGATACACTTGTCACTGACTATAGAACCTCTCTTAAGATTGATTCCCTAGATGCAGTGCAGACTATTAAATATGATTTAATGGCTTCTAAAGAAACCTCATGTGAAAAATATGGCTCAAAAAATCCAATGACTGATCCAATTCACAAAGATCTCTTGCTGAATATGAACAGAAGTTGGAAAACATATAAAGAGGATTTAAAAACATGTATTTCAGATGAGTCACCTATAAAAGTCTCTGAAAAACCTTCTACATTAGCAGAAAAGCAAACTGCTTCTACCTCTGCATGTGCAGTTCTCAAGGAAATTTCTTCAACTGTAAATGAGGAAAATAAAAGCCAACCTTCTTGCAATTATGAAGTTCACCACAAAAGAAAGACAAGCCCACAAACATCAGAAAATAAAAAAAAGCAGCAGAAATTAGATAATTTTTTTTAAAGAATTAATTCAGGTAATTTAAAATATTTACATAAAATGTAGTAGTTTATATGTTTGAAAATTTATGGTTATTAATTTTGCAAAAAACGTAATTCATTGAACTTTTATAATTAGGTCATTCAATACTTCATAATTTTAATTTTTCATTTCTCTTCCCCCCCTTCTCGAAACTCCAAAATGTTGGTTAGTAAGTCCGTAAAAGTTTCAAGGGATTTTTGGGGGTTCCACAAACACCCCTGTTCTAACCAATCGCGAACAATTGTGGCCGGTGACATGGCGCATTGTCATCCATAAAAATTCTATGAATGGCTGTAAGTGATCTCTAAGTAGCTGAAGGTATCCATTTCCAGTCAATGATCGGTTCAGTTGCACCAGAGGACCGAGTCCATGCCATGTAAAAACAGCCCAGACCATTATGGAACCACCACCAGCTTGAACAGTGCCTTGTTGACAACTTGGGTCCATGGCTTCGTGGGGTTTGCGCCACACTTGAACCCTACCATCAGCTCTTACCAACTGAAATTGTGACCCATCTGACAAAGCCACGGTTTTCCATTCGTTTAGGGACCAACCGATATGCTCACGAGCCCACGAGAGTTGCTGCAGGCGATGTCATGCTGTCAGTAAAGGCACTCAAGTCGGTCTTCTGCTGGCATAGCCCAAGGAAGACAAATTTCGCCTCACTGTCCTATCGGACACGTCCCTCGTACGTCCCACATTGATTTCTGCAGTTATTTGACGCAGTGTTGCTTGTCTGTGAACATTGACAACTCTACGCAGACGTCGCTGGTCTCGGTCGTTAAGTGCAGGTGGTCGGCCACTGCGCTGTCCATGGTGGGATGTTATGCCTGAAATTAGATACTCTCGGCGCACTCTTGACACTGTGGATCTCGGAATGTTGAATTCCCTAACGATATCCAAAATGGAATGACTCATGCATCTAGCTCCAACTACCATTCCACGTTCAAAGTCTGTTAATTCTCGTAGTGTTACCATAATCACGTCAAAGCCTCTTCACATGAATAACTTGAACACAAATGAAAGCCCTGCGAAAGCACTTCGCATTTATACATTTTCTACGCGATACTACTGCCAACAGTATATTTGCATATTGCTATCCCATGACTTTTGTCACTTCAGTGTATATATTGTAATGTTGTGGAGCTTCTGAGTAGGAAAAACTAACACTGATTGTCTTTTTAAAATTTATTTAAAAACTCAACATGGGCTTTATTTGTTAATTAAAAGTAACATTTCAGTATTATAACAGAAAGGCAAAGGTAACAGCTTTCTTAACGCGTGATGCATCTTATTTGCTCTGCATTTCTTGGACCAAAGCATAGTTTTCGTTTCTCTTACCAAATCAGTAATGGATATACTGCTAAGGGGAATGTCCTTAACGAGTCTTCCTTGATCACTTTCACCATCCCTTGCGGCTGAAACTGCTGTTTGTTCCCAAGGAAAATGGGAAGTTCTGTAATATAAACCTGTTGTTTGTCCTTATATATATATATATAATACATTACTATTATTACAAGTTCATTTTTTTTCATGGAGCTTTAGGTATCATTGTGGTTGTTATCATCTAGTAAGATTTCCCGTTTATTTTTTGGTGCTGAGTGGTACCTTATTAAGAAAAAAATCCTGAAATAGCGTAAACATTTTGTTAGAAAAGTAATTTAAAAGTAGTTGCAAAAATGTGTTTTGTTTCATATAGACTGCATGTATATGTTTTCTCTGTATAAAATGTCTTGTTAGTTTTTGCCATAATGATCAAACTTTATCTGCAATATAAGGTAAGTCTATTTAATTTTATGGAGATTCTGAAAATATTTTTAAGTTAAACTTTAAGTCATGTTTTATCCAAAAATCAGTATGGGTTCGATGAAATATAATTGCATATGTATGCCTCTTTAAATGTGGATTAGAAGGAAAAAAATTGAGCATACAAGGGTAAAATAGTAGATGTTATACAATCTTATATAATCGTCGCGTGTAAACTATGAAAATGATATAAGTAAGTTAGTGATAATAATTATGCATTTAAAGGTAACTTACCAATGATAATAATACAAATCTAAATATCGAAAAAATAAGGTCTTATCACACAAGAAAAGGAAATAGAAGAGGTTGAAGACAAAAACAGTGTTCCTCTGCTTTTTCTATCCCTGTCCAAAGTAGTTGGCAGGCATATAGCTATATAATACATTATATTTAGGTCATCATAAAAATATTTTATATGCATGGACAAGCTCTGAAGTGTATGCAGGAGCTACTTCAGAATATCTATCTAGCTATTTCATCTTTGCAAAAGTTAGCTCTGGTTATTTATTTGGAAGGAAAGTAAGAAGAAAAACTTATTGAAAATAGAAGAGGAAGAAAATCATAAAAAATAGAAACAAGAGAAAATGTGTGGAGTTTGTTTTAGAATGTTTTTATATATAGGGTCATCTCATAAATAATGCTATTTTTTCAACTGCATGAACTAAATATTGGGAGGTAACAGGATAAACTACCTGCATCAACTTGCTATAAAAGCAGACAGTAATTTTACCTTGTTCTTATTCTTGGTGCAATTTTTTAAGTTATTTTTTCAAAGCTTATAATAGGAGCTTATTCAGTATATTTTGCTTTGTGAGTTCAGTTAAATAATTTTAAATAGTAATGTTAATGCAGTGTATGAAGATTGAACAATTAGGGTAAGCCCTATATTTGGTTGGTTCCAGAAATGGTTCCAGATATTCCTTTGCCAAAAGTACTGCCTAGAAGGCAATCCTCATCACGGAAGGTCTGTAGAACTCGGCGAGGACGTCCTGCAAAATGTGGTGGAATAAAATCCCATCGTAACTGTTGAGGAACTAGCAGAGGATGAAGGAGAGTATATTTTAGATTAAAAAAGAACTTTATCTTAATTTTGAAAAATAAGTAGTATTTATGGGATGATCTAGTATACCAGTCAAAAGTAATGATTATTTTGTGCATATATTTAATAGTGTATATACTGTGTATGTATTCATAAAAATGTTTGTTGCCTATGTACAGTTGACAAGGAGAGATTTTCCTGTAACCATATTAAAATATTGTGTTATATGTTAGTACATGTTTAATAACTGATTAAAGGTCTTAAATGCATACTGTATTGTACTTTTTGTGGATTTCTCTCATTGCTTAATACTTTGCTTTAAATTAATACTATTTTATTAAATTATTTTAAGAACATTATTGACATTACTGACATTAGTTACTGAAATTGAAATCAAATTATATATATATAAAGTTAGTGGTTAAGTAGTTACAGTGATTCAAAGAAGTGTGAGTGACAGCCATAATGACTCGTTTGTTTCTATATCTATTCACACTGATACAGAATGTTATTAATTCCATAAGCACAGGGTTTTTCTTATTGATGTAATATATTATGCACAAATAGTTAAGACACTAATATTAGAAATAAAAATAGAATATCAGTGTAAAATAAAAGTTTTTGTAACAGATAATGAGCATTAAATGGAACTAATAAGAAAAAAAAGTTTGTGTAGTCAGCCTTTTGTTTCTTATAGCTTATTATCTAAATGTTCAACTTTCTTTCTTTTTTTTTTTTTTTTTTTTTTTTTTTTTTTTTTTTTTTTTTATGAAGCATGATATCTATTCAAAATTATTTAAGAAATCATCTTAGACAAACTATACTTTGGTTAAGGACTGTCTAAATGTTGAGAAACCACAGGCATTTAGCAGCACAAAATAGAACAGACTGTTCTGTTGCCTAAAATCATTCATGAGAAATCGTTCATATTACTTCCAAATATATGAAGATCATGAATATGGTATAGATGTCTAAGGAGTGGTAGAAGTGACAGGTTAACATCTAAAAAAAATGATTGATTATTAAAACCTGTTGCACTAGGTAAAAGGTTGGTTGTTCTTTTGCAGGTGTTTTTGAAATATGATTGACACAAATGGTTGATGATAATCTTGCAGAAATTTGATCAGAAGCAGTTTAAAAAGTGATTCAATATTGTATCTACACTGCTGGCCACCGTAAATGCAACACCCTGAAGGAAGCATACAAATAACATGAAATTTACTACATGCATTAATGGAGGTGAGATATGCAAATGGTTAGAATTTCAGCGCAGACGCACATCAAGCGCCCCCGTGGTGCTCTTCAAAGTGCTATTTGAGGCTTGAAGTTTTCGACGATTTCGAGTTCAGCAATTGTGTTTTTCTTGTGGTTTTTTTAAAAAAAACGATCAATTATGCATCGTAGGAAACAGCGATCATCGTTTTATCAAGTATCTGAGTTCGACAGAGAAAGGATAGTGGCCTACCGAGAGTGTGGATTATCTGTCAAGGAAATCTGTAGTTGTGTTGGATGAAACCAAACAATTGTAATGCGGATATGTGACAGTTGGATGCAGGAGGGTACGACGAACCGATGTGTTTGATTGCATCCACCTCAGTGCACCACTTCACGTGATGTCATGAACATTGTGCGCATGGCAGTGATGGATCGCTCAGTCACATCACGAACCATAGCACAGCACATTCAGTCTGTAATGCATCATCCAGTGTCTGTGCGTACCATTCGATGCAGTTTACAGCAGAGTGGTCTGTTCGCAAGACGTCTATTGCTTCGTCTACCCTTGATGCAGAACCACAGACATCTCCGCCACCAATGGTGCGATGAAAGAAGGATGTGGACAACAGATTGGAATGAAAATGTCTTTACTGATGAGTCATGCTTCTGTCTGCAACACCACGAAGGTCGGATTTGAGTCTGGAGACACAGTGGAGAGAGGATGCTGAACAGCTGCATTATGCACCGCGACAATGGTCCTGCACCGGGTATTATGGTATGGGGCAATATTGGATATCACTCTCACACTCCTCTAGTACGCATTGCCGGTACTTTAAACAGCCAGCGCTATATCTCCAAGGTGTCGGAGCCAGTTGTCCTTCCTTACCGTCAGGTCTGGCCCACAGCCATATTTCAACAGGATAATCCGCGACTACACGTGGCACGCATTGTTCCAAGGGTTCTTCGTTAATCGCCAGATTGAATTGCTTCCCTGGCCAGCTCGCTTTCCGGATCTTTCGCCAATAGAAAACATGGTCCATGGTTGCTGAAGGATTGACCCAGATTACATCCCAAGCTGCCACACCAGATCAACTTTGGCAATGTGTGGAAGCTCCTTGGTCTGCTGTACTCTGAGAACACATCCAAAGTCTCTTTGAATCAATGCCGAGGCGTGTGACAGCGGTGATCTCCAACAATGGCGGCTACTCTAGCTACTGATTCTGGAAGGAACCACACTACACAGAAGTCTATAAATTTAATCATTTGATACTTGGTCAACATGTTATCTACTAAATAAATTTTGCTGTGATATCTCTTTTCTTTCTTGGTGTTGCAATTTGAGTGGCCAGCAGTGTAGATTATATGCTTCATGTAAAGTACATGAGATCTGAAATTGTCCATTGAGGAGCAGGAAAGTGCTAGGCCAAAAAAAAGGGGGATTCCCAATTATTGATGATTACAAGTCTGATTGTGGTTGTTTTTCTAAACATTCAAGATAAAAAGTAATTTAGATGCAGCTTCTTGAAAATTTCTATTAAAGTCAGCTTCAATAAAAACAATTGCATGAAAGTGATTATGATCATGATGAACATTTAGCTTCATTTGTAATTATTGCAATTAAAAAGATTAAATTTTTTAATGTTTGTCAAATTTAATTTCCTGTGATTATGTGTTTTGAAATTTGTAATTTATGCAAGCTTCCTATAAGTAGATCAGTATGATAGCTATTCTGTTGACAAAGAAAAGTAAGAAGTGATTTCATGTTGTAAATTATGGTAAATTATGGTTAGAAACTGTCATGTGATTTTAATCTAAAAATATGAGACTGTGTTTAACGAGGAGAAAATTTATTCAATTCTAATTTCAAAACAGTACATACAGTCGATTCTCAGTTTAACGAACTTGTACAGAATGCATAAAGTATTCATAAAATCAAGCACCCATAAATGGTAATGACATTTATGGTTGCTTGAATTGAGTATGAAGCCGAATCAGGACAAAAGTTATAGTTCTTAATCGACTGTAATGTAATTAACTAGATATAAGTTTAATGCATTTTCTCTTTTTATTTTAGAAAAGCAAGCTACCATCAGGAAACGAAACAAAAAGATAAAAGACTTGCAACATGAAATTGAAACTCTCAAAGGTGCTGAACAAGGCAGTTCAGATGTATCATCAGTTGGAAGTCTTTCAGCTGCTGATATCATGATCAGTTTAGCTGATATTCGGTCAGTATCATCTGGGAGCTCTGCTGACTCAGATAATTTTTTTTCTGGAGCAGAATATAGTGGTGAAGATGGTAATGTTGGCTGGTCTGAAGAAGAAGTATCTGTTATTATTAATGACACTACTGCTGAAGATCAAGCTACAAATAGCAATATAGTGGCAAGCGGAGAAATTGAAATAGAATATCCTCGAACATCATCTTTGCCTCCAAGTTCCGTGATTGAAGTAGATGTTCTTGAACCTGATAATTATGCAGGAAATTTGAATGAAGAATCTCAACAAAGAAGACCAGCCAAGCGCAGGCATGCATCTGCACCTCTTGATTCATCAGATGGTGAAGAGGATGTCTCTGAAACTAACCCTTCTATGCGTTCACCGAAACGATGTTGGCGCTTTTCTGATGAGTGTTCTATAACTCCAGTGACACCGAATTCTGAGAGCAATTCTGTCTCTTCAGGGCAATTAAATGAATCTACAATGATAGCTGGCCCTAGTTTTAGACTTTCTTCGTCTTTGGATCAAAGTGCTACATCTAGTGCAGAATCTGCTAAATCACGCTTTAATTTCAGGTCTAGAAATCATCAAAAGTCTGAAGGGGATTATCTAAAAACATTATCTTCGAATAATGCTTCTGCTGCTTCAAACAGACATACAGCTTTTGAAAGAACTATAGCTCTGTTGGAACAATATAATCTTGAATCTGATCCTGAATGGTTACCTGAATATTCAAGTCATGCTGGTAATGATACTACTTCTGACTCTGATGATAGCAGTAATATTCATTATCGAAAAGGAGATACCAGCTCTGATGAATCATATACTCTAGATTCTGCATCATCTGAATCTGATGATGGTCCTGCTACCAAGGATTTGCTTGAAAGGTAATTTTGATAGTTCTGTAATTATTATAATGAATTATGAAAATGTATAATTATCTTTGTCTGCCACATATAATTTATTCTGCAATCATAGTTTTCTAATTAATTAAAGTTTTTAAATTATTTTATTGAAATACATGTGGTTACTCATCAAGTGTTTTGAGTAAGAGTTCATTTGACAAGCTATTTTAACCAATAAAAACAAAAATTTTCCTGCTTCTTTAATTGCCATAAGAAAAGTAAACATGTTTTTATTAATAATAAATTTTAATAATTGGCTTTCTTTTGCCAACCATACTAATTGTTTAAGTCTGCTATATTTATTTTCAAAACATAATTTTATCCTATATTAATATTTTCCTTGATGTTATCTTCATTAAGAAAATATGATTTTCATAGTTATATAAATGTTATTCTCTTGTCATCAGTAATTAACATCAGTGTAATTGTTGATGACAAAAGAGCAAGCTACCATCAGGAAACTAAAGTAAAATTTTATTGTTTTCTTAAAAAGTTTTTTGCTTTTTAAAATCTTTAACTACATTCTTTTAATACATTTCAGATGCATTAGCAGAATGACATTAAAATAATGCGACTATTGTTTTTACAAATACATCTCAGACTTGTTTTATAACTTCCACCTAACGTAATGTTTATTTTCAAATGTTTAAACATTTCAAAATTTTATTTAAAAAAACATTTTTTTAATGAAATTCTTTTTTGATGATCATAAGAACGGAAGCAATATCTATTTCTTAGAACAAAGAAAAATCATTTAGGAAGTATATTTTTTCAGTACAGTAAAACATGTCAAGTATCTAATAAAAGAAATTATATTTTATTTCACGTAATATATAATCACATATTATTAAGAATATATTCTAAGAAAAGTTTTATCAATTAT
Organism: Stegodyphus dumicola; assembly: GCF_044657685.1. NCBI lineage: Eukaryota > Metazoa > Arthropoda > Arachnida > Araneae > Eresidae > Stegodyphus > Stegodyphus dumicola. The sequence goes on along the minus strand of NC_140773.1, from coordinate 218,812,945 downwards.
TTTATGTGTTGATGGGTTCATACCACAAAATGGTGTAACTCCATCTGAGACAATGTGAACACATTTTGCTGCAGTGTGCAGTCTGTGCAAGTCCTAAATTCTGTTGTCCCACTTCACTTCTCCCTGAACTCTAAAAATTTTTGTTCCTTCTAAATTCTGCAACTCAGTGCCTCTCCTATATTTATATTTTTAACAAAAAATTTAAACTATGCCTAATTTTTGCTGCTAAGTACATCTCTAAATTCTAAAATTGTCGCTGCCCGATGCAGTCACAGCTGCTCTGGCACTAGCCTTGTTGGAAGGTTAGTATTCTTCTGTCTGAGTAATAATAATAAGCAAAGCCTTAATATTTCCCTGAGTACATGTCTTAAACTTGATGATCTGGTATCTGAAAATTTCCAGAATCTCTGTAGTCCCAATAATCCAGGTCTCAGATTTTGTGCATGCAAACAAGGTTCGACTGGAAGTTTGCCTCCTCGGGTAACATTGGAACATACAGCCGCTGTGCTGCTTGTCTGTTACAATCAGCAACCATGTATGCCATATGAATATCAGCCTTTTTGTAGCAGTCAGTCCTACTATCACTGTCGGCAGCTGAAATGAAGTTTCACAACGAGCACACCAGCAACAAAGTGTGTGCGCATGCACCGTCGTCTGATACTTTGGTTGCAGCATCTATCGCATACGCCAGCCAAAGACTTCCCAGCATTGTTGCTGTACTTCAAAAGTTTGTCGTGTTTGTACTGATACACCCTGTACAGATACGGGCAAAAAGATAGTGTTTTGTGAGTTTTGCCATACAGGTCGAGTTTTTTGTTGACTTTTGCTGATATTGGAAGTTTTTTTTAGATTTGTGCAGTGTTTTGCAGCAGCATTAATTATACTCTTGTATTCCAATAATACCAGCTGTAGAGGTTTCATTGAAGATCGTCAGCATGATTTTTGATTTACTAAGTATGCCTTGTATTTTGCAAGGTGAGAACAGATATTACTGTCTTGCTTGTTGGGTAAAATTGATGAAACCAGATTTCATCTCTTGTTATGATTTGGGATAACAATGCTTGTGGCAAGAGTGTGATATTTCAGTGCGATTCCCATATATGAGGATTATTATTTTATTAGGTACTTCGGTACTCACTGAGCACACAGCTTCCATTATTTACAGACACCAATACTACGGATTCTACATAATTTCTACAAAAATTCCTTAAAAATTATGAGCTATGAAAAATACTGAAAAGTACTACAGATTTTATTCAAAGGGTGAGGTGAGGGAAATGGTATGCAAAACGAAACCAATATTCATTCCTCCAGTGATTGGTGATATACTCATTATGTCATGTATTGGATGATAACTTTGATAGTCTTGCTGATTTTGAAGAGTCATCAGTCACAGTTCAGCAGATTTTGATTCAGTCAAGTGCCCTGCAGTGAAGGGCTTGTTTGCCCTCTCAGGTTCTGTGTTTGGTTATGCATATATATAGTTTTGGTATGTATGTAGTATTGACAGTATATATTGTCATGACATTATATATTGTTACAATCATAATGGATTGAATGCACACAGAGCCAATAGCTTGTTAAAATTTATTGTCTTATTAGAAAAACTTTTCACAAAATTACTCGTACACCTCTTCTGAGTATGACAGAGCACAATCAGTAGTTATCACTTCAAACTGCTAAGAACATTAAACACAACACAATGTAAAGTGAAGCTCACATGGAAATCTCTCAATCCTCTGAACTAAAGATGGAGAACTAAAACTCTTTCCACTCTTACATAGTTTTCCTCCGAATGCTGAGAAATTTCCAGTAACTTTGATTTCTTGAAATTGCTAGGTATATATAGGGCCAAACACAATGGTCACCAGGTTTGTTGCCCTGACGAGTTCTCACCAAATATGGCAGCAAAAATTAGTCACTAAAGCTGTCACCAGCTTTTCACTGGAGAGATAACCCATTTCCCTGAAATGGACTTGCTTCTGTGACCTTATTTTTCCAGCAAAGTTCCACTCTCTTAAGAGCTCTCATGTTGTATTATTAATTATTATTATTTTCTGAACAATGGCCACTATTTTGTCTTTTTTCGACATTGGCTACTCCTAAGACCGGAAGTGGTAGTCACTTTATTGTGGAGGCATCTAATAGGTGGCTACCATTACCTCCTATTAAGAGGACATACAACCATGCCTTCTGTGGGATTCAAAACAGGGCCCTTCTGTATCATAGTCAGCTTCCCTAACCAATATACCATCTGGGCGGCTATGTTACATTGTACAAGAGATACTACAATTTTACATATAATTTCACTAAAATTATTTACATGTATATAAAATTTGTAACAATATATAGTTTATCAGTAATGCCATCTCAGAATAAGATGCTAAAGTTGTTAAACTAGAAATTTTAAAGACTTGTATTCCATGCATTAATGCATCTAAAATATCTATACATCATGTATTTTGTATTAGCAACAAAGAATTTTTTCAGTTACACATAGCTAAAAGGTGGTTGTAAATTATATTTTCTGAAAGGCATAAGAAATTAGTGCTATAGAATTGAAAAAAGTATTTTCTTCATAAGAGACATAAAATGGATTTCGATTTTTAATACAAAAAAGTACTTTATTCAAATGTAGCCTCCACAAAGAGTTTTTTTCTATTATTTAAAAAATAATACAGTCAAAAGTCTTTAATCCGGACTCGTCGGGACTTCGGCGATTCCGGATTATCGATTTTTCCAAATTATAGATCATCAGTTTAAATCTGGTAAGATGGCATGCAGAAATTATAAAATTAAAAATAAAATAATGAGCAGTTATGATCTAAAGGGTATCAAAATTTACAAAAAAAAAGTTTAATATTTATTTGTTTACTTTATTAAACATTTCTTTCAACGTGCGCATGCGTAAAGCATACATTACGCCAGTGCTCCACAACCTTTTCTCACCTGCGACGCACAAAAAATCTTTCTGGAATTTTGTGGCACACCAAAGAGTTCCGAGTTATCAAGGAAGTGCCGAAAAAATTCAAATGCTGACACACTTACAATCACACACACAACCACACAACAGTGAAATATATAAAAACATTTAAAATAGACATTATTAAGGAAAAAAAATTGTCATTGTGTATTAAATACATGATAAAAAATTGCAAATACATGTATTTGATTGCGGCACACCTGTATCCTACTCATGACACACCAGTGTGCCGCGGCACACCGGTTGCGGAGCACTGCGTTATGCGTAGCCGAAATTAGAAAATTGCAACCAGAAAACTATTTGATTTGTATTCGTGATATTTATAATGACAAGGAATTTGATTTAAATCATATCAAAGACTGAGTACATCGAGATAAAATACTATATTTAGTAAGGAATTATAAGCCGAATAAAATAAAAACATCTGCCCTGAAGATAACGATAGTGCTGACAGATCAACTTCCAATTCATTGTGCGCCACGACGTCCCCCCCCCCCCGCACAGAGCAGCGTGAAATTGATAAACAGATTTCGGAACAGTTAGATAAACAAAGGATATGTCTTTATCCATTTTTTGTAGCAATTCCACTTTTTGTTTGATGGACATCGAAACATACTTTCGTTTTCTAGATCCTTTGTGAGCTCCAGCATCGGAAATTTTATTTGACATAATCGAAAGTTCAAGCTTACTTTTATAAAATTGCTCTTACAGTTTGCAAAAAATAATAAACCGGTTCCAATTCGAAGATTAAAGAACAACGCAATCATCAACATTAACTGAAATAGATAATTAGATAATTTTAGCTTATACCGTCCGTCAACGCGCCGCATGCGCAGAAAGAGTTTAGCTTTGAGGTCCGAATTAACGACTTTTGACTGTAATAATAATTCGTAATGCATTTTAACCAAATTTAGGCACAAATTCTCTTGAACCCAAGCTCACTGAAAAAGTAAACATGAAGCACAATGTGTTATAGGAAAATATCTAATTCAGAACATAAGCTTGTATATTTTTACATTTGTAATTTTAAATGAATTATGAGTATCTCTGTTGATACGTATATTTCTTGTCTGTGTGTAGAATTTAATGTTGCATCCCCTCACCTTGGTAGAAATCAGAATCAATCCAGAAACCTCAATAGTTATAATAGAAGAAATGTAGTTTATAGATTTTGATATCTTCTATGATTATTTGTAATTTAAAAATTTTGCTTAAGTAATATATAAGTATATTTAATAATCCTTCTGTTTGAGTAATAAAATGAAAATTTATAATTAAATATACATATAATTTACAAGAAGTGTTGGTTAGAGGAAACTGAAGGGTACCCATTGTATTATCGCGAAGTTGTTTCATTTATCGCCAAGTTGCTTTTCATTTATGGTACCCTGAGTAGTTGAATGTTCTGTAAATGTACTTTTACCTAGAATTGGGTGCTCCTTTGACTTTTTAAGTGAAAATATATTGATGTGCACATGGACAAAGTCAAGGGAGTGCGCAATGCCAATTAGTGCAATTCTCTGATTTTTTTAAGTGAAAATAGGTCAATGTGTACGTGGATACCGAGTTTGTGCAATTCTTTAACTTGTTATTTTGTCTTTGTGTAGCGGCAATTTTTAGTAGTATATTTTATCATTTTTGTGTAGCGGCAAAATCGCCGTTACACAAAGCCAAAATAACAAGTCAAAGAATTGCACAAACTCAGTATTCATGTACTGCCAATTTTCGCCAAAAGGGGTACCCGTAAATATACTTTTACCGAAGTATTTGTAATTTTCATTTTTTTGTGGATTTTAAGTGGAATTAATTATATTTAACAGTTAATAAAAAATTAACTATTGGTTAATTTAAAAAATATGCTTTAAGTGCCCATTTTCAAAGTTCTAAAAATTTCATATGTGTATTAACTGGTGACAAGTTTTGCTGTAGGGTTAGAGTGTCTCTATCCCAGTCAGTGCCAGGTGATAAGCATGGATTTGATACGAGGCGTATTCGGAAACTAAGTACCGTTTTGAAAAAAAAATAGTAAAACAACTTTTTCGAATCCAATTTTATTTTTACATGAAAATACATGTCTTAAACTATTTTTGAACATAGTTTCCGCCAATGATCAAACACTTGTCATAGCGGGTGACCAGTTTTGTATACCATCGTCAAAGAAACTTCCCGCCAGTTTCGATAACCACGACTCCACAGCATTTTTCGTCTCATCGTCAGATCCAAAGCGCTTGCCACCAAGCTTGCACTTCATGTGCAGGAACAAGTGATAGTCGGACGGCGCTGTATGGCGGGTGATCGAACTGCTTCCAATGAAACTGTCGAATTAACGATTGAGTGACACCAGCAGTATGGGGCCGAGCATTGTCATGGAGCAACACAATTCCTTTACTGAGCATTCCTCTTCGTTTGTTTTGAATGGCACGCCTTAGGTTTGTTAAAGTCTCACAGTATCGTGTCGCATTAATGGTTTCACCTCTGGGAAGAAATTCAGTAAGCAAAACGCCTTTCCTATCCCAGAAGACAGTGCACATAATTTTTTGTGATGACATTGTCACTTTGAACTCTTGTTTTTTCGGAGAATGAGTGTGTCTCCACTCCATCGATTGTTTCGATTCTGGTGTGAAATGACACACCCAAGTTTCATCACATGTCACAATTTGGTTTAAAAAGTTTTCTCCCTCATCACTGTACCGCGTGAGAAATGTTAGGGCACTACCAAGTCGCTTTGTTTTGTGAACATCAGTGAGCATTTTTGGAACCCATCGGGAACACAGTTTGCGATAATTCAAGCGGTCAGACACAATTTCGAACAAAACAGTACGTGAAATTTGTGGAAATGCCTCTGAAAGAGTTGTCATTGTGAAACGTCTGTTCTCATGAATTGCTTCATCAACTTTCCTTACCAAATTATCGATGACAACAGAAGGCTGACCACTCCGAGCCTCGGCGTGGACATTTGTTCGACCTGCATTAAACACTCTTACCCACTTTCTCACCATTCCATCACTTATCGCGTATTAACCGTAAACTTCTGTCACTTGACGATAAATTTCGGCCGGTTTAACATTCCTCGCGTTGAAAAATTTAATCACGACACGAATCTCACAGTCAGCGGGAGAACTAATTGTCTTAAACATTTTGAATGTGCACAGGAAACTGAAAACACAACATAGAGCAACCAAAATGGCGACAATTGAAAGTCAGTGAACAAGAAAGACTAGTGCACATGCGCGGGACGCCTACCACAGCGCTACGACGGCGCTCGAATGAAACGGTACTTAGTTTCCGAATACGCTACGTATATAAATTGCTGCCAGCTCCCAGTCACTAAATCAAATATTCAGGCAGCAAATTGTGAGTCTGTTTCATTTGAACAATTATTATTCATAAAAATTATAACATTTTCTGCATTGAAAAATTGTTACTTTCATTTGCAGTTAAATATGTACTTATTGAATCTGTTGCACATTGAACTAGGTAAATATTTTTCTTTTATAGCTGACTGTTCATTCAATTTCTTGTTAGTCTTCAACTATTTTGAGACCTAAATCCTGCCTACAGCTTAGAGATTTAAAATGCAAGTTCAATGAAAACATGGCAGTACATTTTATGGACAATATATTGCCATTATCCTTTTAGTATTCAAGAAAGATGGTGGATTTTATTTATTAATAATTTCAGGCAATATATTTTATTTCATTAAGGTCTTGTTATGATTGAATGGATTTGCTTGCTTGATGACTGTGAAAATTTTTGTTACTAAATTTGTGCCATCATTTGTGTGCAATATGTGTATTTTAGGTGTTAATTTACCCTTTGGCGTGCGGTGGTCGTCCTTGAAACCACCAATTTTCGAATTTTCTTTCTTCTCTTCTTTCCGTAATTTTTGAGTGAAAAGATCTTTCTTTTCCAGAGATTTTTCTCTGACCTCAAAACACTTGCTTCCCAAGCTAGTATTGTGATTTTTTAAATTATTTGGTGTGGTTTAAATTTAATATAAATATACTTTACTATAATTAAAAATAGAAATCGCGTAAAAGTTTTATTTAAATTAAAAATATTTTTGGATGAAATACAAATAAAATAAATATGAATGGGAAACGAATGATCCATACCAAAGCCAAAAAGACCAAGCACCCCCCCCCATTAACATAAAAAACCACAAATTTCATGTGCCAGATGAAAAAAACTAAATGATGCTGGACATATACCAGTGAAATTTAGAAGATTCAGGCAGTGTACACAAGGAAGAAACCTCATAGAACAAGATATATATGCGAAATGTGCAATGTGGGTCTATGCATGTACGAAAAAGACAAAACGTGCTTTGAACAGTGTCACAAAAAAATGTGTTCTTCGAAATTTAAAAAAAAGTGAGTTTTTTTTCCTTTACTGAGTTTTTTTATCCATTTATCCGAACGTCCTTATTATGTAAGTACTTATATTTTCACTGTGCTATAGAAAAATTACATAAATGTTTATTTTTTAATTTTTTCTGGCAATTGACTTTGTAAAATAATGTAAAAAAATTTACATATAATGCAGTTCTTGCATACGTTTTTTTTAAATTCGTAATTTCGTCATTTATTGGAAACGCACGGAAAAGTGTTAAGTTTTTTTTCCCCTACTACCTCAGTAAGTTTCAAAGTCCTAGACGCACGCTGGTTTGGGTTTCACAGTGCAACCACCACCCACAGAAAAATTGGCAAGAGTAGATTTTTTTAAATTCATATTTTACTTGTTTCTAGGATCATAATATTCAATTTCTAGAGTTTTTAGTTAAAAAATTATAAAAATAATATAGCGCACATCAATAGGTTAAAGCATTACAAATGCATTTTTTATTTCCTTATTTTTATATCATTTTCATGAAAAATAAAATTGTGATTTATGCCATTACCCTTTAAAAATATGTATGTGTGTGATTATGGCAAAGCCTCGAGGGCTATCTGTCAAAAAGGAGAGATGCCTTCGTGGAGGTTTTTCTAAGGGAAAGGGGCTCATATACACGTTACACATGGCTTTAAAAATATGCTTGTCACATATGTTAACTGTCACTGTCAGTGCTTGTTCATTAGACAAAATAGGACGGTTTTTTTTTTAAATTTTAGATATAAAAAATTATTTATGCATTTTTTCATATTCAGAGAAAATTATTACAGTAAAATAAACTAAATTACAATATTGACTGATTTTCGACAAAATTTAATAGCATAATTATAATCCATTCTAAAGAAAATGGTCAAAAAATCAACACTGATTTCTTTGTTAATGTTCTTGAGAATAATTTGAGGACCACACACATGTTAGAAAGAATGCATTGTTATATGCTTTTGTTATTGTAGAATCCTTTGGACCTCAGTGGCTATGTTCAATGCATTGGCTTGTTGGCTGCCCCCCCCCCCATTTAAAGAATTTAAAATCTTTACGTACTTAACTGTAGACAAAGAATTTTTTTAATAAGGAAGTGATCTGTAAAAAAAGGACACAGCAGCAGATGCGAAGAACTTCCCTTTTTAAGTTATCTGAAAAATTGATTTTCACACTCAAAAGATGAAAGATAACTCCATGCAAAAAATAAATAACATTCAATGTGGAAGAGAAATAATTTTTAGATGTAAAAATTCCAAATACATGAAATGAAAAATTGACTAATTAAAACTTAAATTTGAAATGTCATCTACGCCAACAGTATTTGATTTCATTCACTACATTTTGCTCTTCGTGACTGTTATCGAAAAGTACAACTGTGTATGATGATAAGCCAAATGAGCTTTGTCCTATTAGGAAATAGGCTCTACATTTGTCAGTGAAAGCTACATGCTTATAAATTAATAGGAAGTACTTGTTTTAATCATCAAAATTTGCAGTTAAAAAAGAATTATAAGCAGTAAGGGGGAATATTTTATAACTGAATTTTCACTAAATGCTGTTAACAATAACAAATAATAATTATATTACTCAATCTAGTTGAAATTATTAGTGTGATTTTAAATCTCGTATTTTTATTTTTTATAAAGATTGTACAGTACAAGTGAAGATGATGATTTTGAGTGGCAGCCTCATGGGGAGGAAGATGAAGAGGATGATATTTAATACAGTTTTTCCATTTACATGTGTAATGTAATTTTTGATTAGGTTTTTGTATGTTTAAATTTTGTAAAACTGAATTTTGTTCATTGTTTAAAAAAAATCAAATTTAGAACAAGCTATTGCTTGCATAAATCTTGTAGCATTTCAAAATTTAAAAAAAAAAAACTGTTTAGTATTAAATATGTTATAATAAAATATTGATTATTTTGGCATGCCATGAGAAAATTTTTTACTGAAATTTTGTGTAGTCTTCTGAATACTTCTATAAAAATATAGTGTTTTAAAAAATTACCTCAAAAATCCTTAGTTTCCATTTATAGGAATAACTGGTTATAACAGCTGTACATTGTTTAACAGGAATAACATATTATCTTAAAAGAAATTCATCAGTACTAAAAAAGAAGGGGAAAAAAAGGATATATCTTTTCTGGTGCAACTTGATATTAATAGTACTTGAACTGGTTTAGAAAGGGAAAAGTGTGTTGATATTTTTTATATATAAGAAAGACTATTGTAATTGTATATATAAAGTTAATATTTAGAATTTAAAGGTAACATGTTATTGCCGCACCTTAATTTAGTGCTATATTTCCTACAATCAGTGTTTTTATAAAGTTTTTTCCTAAGAAAGTTTTAGGAATCCAAAAAGAAGTGAGCATATTTAACCTATATTATAAATTTATCAGCCAGTCAGATATTAAGCAAAGATGATTTACAAAAGCTAATAAACTGGTTTACATAATTTTAAAAAGGTTACAGCAAAATCTAGTTTTGTTATTAATTTTATTTATTCTTAATTGATAAGTTCGGAAGTTTTTTCTTTTTTTTAACTTTGCCCAAATGATCCAAAACACTTTATATGTTGTAAAGTTTTCAAATTGCAGTTCTATCTCTGATCAGATAAAATAGATTGTTAAATTATATTAAATTACAAATGTTTAATGCTGCAATTTTGAAACAAATTCATGTGGATTTAATTTTTTTTAATATTTTTTATAGAAATACTTATTTCAGAATTTTATAAAGCTTAACTGTTTGAAATGTTGTGCATTGTATTTAATAAAAAAAATATGTGATTTATATTAATGAGCATAAAGTATTTATTATGCAATGTGAATTCATGGTGATTTGAATCTCAAGTCAATTTTGTTGTAAACTATTGATGTTAAATTCCATATAGTTGCTGCTTTAAAGTCTTTCATAATAAAATTATTTGAAAAGTATGTGTTGTATATACTTTAATTATATGCTATTTTATTCTTTGAACAATTGTGACATCTATTGCAAATCTATGAATATGTGATATGGAAGTAATACAATATTCTATGCAGTTAAGAGTGACTGCACGCATAGTACATACTGTTAATAATATGTATCAAAACTCAAATTTCCGTGTGCAGATTGAAAGATTCTTGAGCTTCTATAATTTTTGTAGACTATACTATATGAAAAAGCAATGAAAAAATTAAATGAATATAGAAATTTTTGCAGTAATGCAGTGTTTTTGAGTACATTAATGCATCGGTAGAGGCCAAAATCTGTGTATGTCAAACATCTGAAATGCCATATATACCAATTTTTGTTGGATTGGACTTCCTTTCCCCATGCGTAGTAAAATGCTTGGGGATCTTTGTGCAGTTCTTTTAGGATAGGATTGCAACTGTGAGCATCAATAGTTAAATTGTAGCACTAAACAAAGGAGAGGGAAGGTGCAGTCAAATAACAGAGCTAATTGCTTCAAAGGAATCATTGGCATGTCATTTAACAACTCCCAAAATCGTTGAGCCGTGCACGTGATGGGGGGGAGCACCAGGTAGAAGATGAACTCGGACTTTTGGATGACCTGTCCAGCGTCTGAAGGTTCAGGCATTGCAAGCAACTTCGTTCTTAAGAGATAAATGACCTTTTTTATTAAATTTTGCCAATATAATTTAAGATCTGCATTTATTACTCATATTTTTTCAAACTTTCCTTTAGCTTAATGTAATTAGGAATCTATTTCATTCTATCTCACCTTTGCTTTTATAGGTATGAAAAAGATATCCCACCTTTATATGATAGTGAATCACTGTTGCCTCTGAAATGAAAATAATTAATTTATCCTTTAAAATATATGAACTACCAAAGCTTTCTATGTGAGTAAAATTCCTGTTCTTGACATTGCAAGTAGTCTAAATCTATGTAGCAGTAAGACTAAGGAACGTGGTTCAGTTTACACAGAATTCAATTAATTACAACTTGTATGTCAAATATCGGTGAACAGAAGTACTTTGATTATTGTGTTTGTCTGTCAGGTAAGCCATGTGATGAAGAATGAACTGTAAATAAAAAAAAATTATACAGATAAAATTTTCTGGCCTAATATAGCTAACATATATAGTATATAATTACATATTAACTTCAAAACAATTTTTATTAATGACTTTCATTAAGTGATAGGTCCAGTGTTTAAGTTAATAGGAATGGAATTCAGTTTATTGCATTTAATAACACTGAAGAGCCTCCTTATCTGCTATAAACTAATTGAAAATATTTTTATAAATGTGAGATTTTGGGTTTTACTAGGTACTCTATAAAAATAAGCAAAAACTTTGTTTTTTTAACATAAATTGCCAATATTTTTCAGTTTCTAAGGAATTTCGTTAAAGGTGTATCAGTTTAATATAAGTTACATATGAATACTGTTAGCAAGCATGTTGCAATTATCCATGCTTAAAACTTGTGGAGTAGAAAAATTCCTGCATCACCACCAAACTACACAAATAAATGCAGCCTTTTGATCTAGGAGTAATTTATACATTTAAAATAAAACATAAGTGAAATATTTTGTTTTATAATACATTTTGCCAAACATTAATGTAATGCGACACCAAAAACAGTAATTCTTAAGAAACAGTTTGAGGATGCAATCTACCACTATAGAGAATTGAGACTCCCAATTTATCAGAGCTTACAACCATTTATTAAACCAGAATTCAAATTAACAGATGCCTCTGAAAACCCATGAACATTATAATATTTACTAATCAGTATATTAGAAATGTAATGTTTAAAGTTTGTCTATCAACTTCAGTGCAGGCCTTACTTCTACAGTGTGTGAAATTCTGAATTTTTAGCTAAATCTTGAATTTCCCTAGGAGCTACTACGATTCTTGCAACCAGCTCCTCAGCTCAACCAGCTTGTGAATTGGAATGTCTGTAAACCAAATGCACCCCATAAAAAGAAATCAAAACATGATAGGTCACCCCATCATGTTGGAACCACACTATCTGTCATACATGCACTGTTTGTCACCCAAAAGTTGTGGCTGCTGCAGAAAGATCGAGGAGTAACAACCAGTTAGACAAAAGGGGGAATAGGCAAAGTCCTATGAAGTGATCCCCCATAATGTGGCCCAGACATTAACCTTATAACGCTGCGATGCATAATATCGTGTCGCATGAGTGTTCTCCACTGTCCAGAAATGGGCATTATGTGTTAAATATTCCTTCCCTCGTGAAGGATGCCTCATCGGTGAATGAAACATTAGCAGGAAAACAAGGATATATAGCACACTTTTCAAAATACCATTGTGCAAAAGCAATACATAATGCATAATTGCTCGGTTGAAGTGTCTGGATACGTTGCACGTGATATACACTGCTCGACGTTGAAAATGCAATACCAAAAAGGAGTGGTCAGAAATTTATGCAAATTTTAGAAAAGACTCACGTCACCGAATTAAGTGAAATGCGCAGCTCTTCAATGAACGTGCAGAATGGGCAGTATTCGTGTTGTTATTTCTGCCAGACGAATTATCGAAGAAAGTTGGTTTTTATCCCGGAGGATACGTATAATAGGAGAGAATGCCAACGAAGGCTTTTCCAGCAGATAGACGATTTTACGAGGGATATGGTGATCGGACTGAGAAGGGCGGGTTGGTCCTTACGTCTGATACCCACATGGATGTGAGCACTGTGCATCAGCTATGGCGAACATGGTTGGAAGAAGGAGGGGTGCAGGTGCAGCCAGAGTGACGTCAGCACACGTGGAGCGACACATATGCCGATAAGCTGTGGCAAGTCACTTGTACCGCGATTCTGCAGCATGTGCAAGATACCCTGGATGTTCCCGTGTCAACCAGAATCATTTCCCGTTAATTAGTTGAACGTAGCCTGCACTAACAGTGTCCGTTAAGAAGACTGCCATCGAACCCACAGCATAGACGCCAACGTTTAGAATGGTGCATGACTGGAGCGATGGGGATGACAGAATGGCGAAACGTCGTGTTCTCAGATGAATCACGCTTCTGTTTATCCAGTGACAGTCGCCGCATACGTGTGTGGCGTCGACATGGAGACAGATCTAATCCGGCAGTAACTGTAGAAAGTCCTACCGAGCGACAACGTGGCATAATGGTTTGGGGCACTATTGCCAAGTTATCCAAGTTACCTCTAGTTCGTATTCAGGGCACTATGACGGCCCAATGATACTTGGATAATGTACTGCAGCTGGTAGCAATCCCCTGCCTTCAGGGGCTGCCTAATGCAATTTTTCAGCAGGATAATGCTCGACCATACAGTGCTCGCATCTGCCAACATGCTCTGCAAGGTATACACATGCTTCCCTGGCCACTGTACTCTCCTGACCTGTCACCAATCGAACATGTGTGGGATATGATTGGACACCGTTTGCAGACTCTGCCCGTGTCTCGTTCAGAAGATTAATTGTGGCAAATGGTTGAAAAAAAAAAATGGAGAGCCATCCCTCAGGACACCATCCACCCTCTTATTGACTCTATGCCTAGAATGTGTTTCTCCGTGTATCGCTGTCCGCGGTGGTCCTACATCCTACTGAGCCGACACCGTTCTCGCTCTGTATTCTATCATTTTGAAATAAAGATCACTTATTGCTGCTTGCTGTCTCTTTTTTCCAAATTTCATCACTTTCTGACCACTCCTTCTTGGTGTTGCATTTTCAATGTCGAGCTGTGTAGATACTTTTGTTTGCTCTGAGCATCCTAACCAGATATTTGGAACGGGAAACCCTGACTGCATGCACTACACTTTATTCAAATTTGGAATCCCTTCTATATGATGTAGCACATTTTGTTCGATATCCAGAGTCAGTGCTGATTCATGGCAGCTCTTTGAATGGAACCCGTTTCTGCTAACCTCGTAAGCAGCTTTGCAAAGAAATTATGGCTGGTAGTATACCTCGTAGGATATCATTTTGTGAACAAGCAGTGTGCAGCTAGCCCACTACGGTCCGCAGCCCCATATGACAAATGCATATCGGCTAACTCCACATTCGTATAATTAATCATCCTACTAACTCTGTGTCCTTGAGCAAAATGATGATTCCCTGCAAGAACGCTTAGAACTTTCGTGCTATACCATCTACAGGTGTCCATAATTCAACTTGAAATTTGCAAGCAGCCTGTAGCAAAAACTATGCAGCAGAACTGCATGAAAATTGGGTAAAGGCAGAATGAAATGATGGGAATCTTATTGAGGGGGAAAAACAACGAGTTTCAAAAACTACCACTACATGGTGTTGTGCAATGTTAACTAATGGCATATGCAAATGTTGTAACCATAGTAATCCTGTATGTGCACAGCAAACCTGTAAAGATGCAAACCACACTCATACTCATTTCCAAGTCAAGGAAGATGACATTGGCTCTCCAGGAACGTCCTCTTCTGGTGAAATAGTTTTACCAAAACGGAGACTCTGCTACTAGAGCTTTGTGGAAATTTTGGTCTTTGAAGTGGTTATAAAAAGGCCCACTCACTAGTCAAGGGCTAACAAACATGATTAGGAAATTTGAAGCAACGGGAACTTTGGGGATTCAGCCAGGAAGGGGACAAAAGTGTGTTTCAGCACAAGCACTGGATGATGTAGTGATGCAAGAAGATGACAGATTACAAACCATTCGGCAGCACTAGTGTTAGGCGTATTATGCTATGATACGCCATCTAGGAGTGGTTTTTGAAACTCATTTTTTTTTCCCTCGATAAAATTTCCATCATTTCATTCCGCCTTTACCCAATTTTCATGCAATTCCGCTGTATAGCTTTTGCTACACACTGCTCGCAAATTTCAAGTTTAATTATGGAGATCCTGTATATCATTAGAAATTTAGACCATTTAGACCCTGCATTGTTATATGATTTCGAGTCGAGATGCACCCTACCCTTCCAAGAAGTTCCAAAACATAATACTGAGACAACCGGATGCTACATTTAAGACAATAGAAACTCGTTATTAATTCACTCATGTCTCTATATCATATTTTAATGGATCATATTATGCAATAAATGAACTGAATTATGTAAATACCGTAATTTCCGGAAGAAAGGCCGCATCAGCGTAAACGCCGCACTCGAGGAAAATGGGGGAAAAAAATTTAAATTACACATAAACGCCGCAATAGATTAAATTGCGCGTGACATCGTCGTGGCCTGTATAGATACAAAATCCCAACCTAAGTCCTGATATATGACATAACAGTTAAGAAAAATGCATGAAATGAAACTTTAACTCAAAAATAAAGGTAAGAAATGTGGAAAATATTTTATTTATCTTCACGTATATACTTATGACTAAAGTGACTCACTAAAGAAGTCCATATTTGTAATACTCAGACTATATTATAAAAAATGTTGCAACAACGAAATATTAAATTTGGATGACAAAAGGAAATTTTTAATTTTACTTACAAAAGGAATTACAGCAAACTACATCATATGAAGCCATCAAAATCTGATTCTTCACTATCTGAATTAAAAGATTTAATAAATCCTGATCCAAGTCTTCCAGATCGTCACATTCATCCTCTTGGTTTACAGTCTCTTTATCTAAGGATATAATTTCAGCTTCTTTGAACCCTGCTATTATTGATGATGTTTTTACCAATTTCCATGCACTTCCACTTTGCAACTTCTTCATAAGATGCTCTACGCATTTTACCACTTTTGGTATACGTATGCAATCCTTCACTCATCCAACACTCCCACCACTTTCGGACTTCAGCTTTGAAGGATTTATTACCTGACAAATCTAACGGAATCTTATGAACCGTGTCAGATTTTTGTCAAACCACCAGTAATTATTGCTTAGACATAGACAAATTTTGACATTTGGTTTTCACTGACTCAAGTAAATGAGCACACATGGAATCCATTATCAATAACCCTTTTGGTTGGAAAAAAGATCCCATACGACACTGTCAAACTTTTTGTAGCCACTCATGCATGATTGTTTCGCACATCCAGCCGTTCTCTTTTGCACAAATAATTACGTCATTAAGAAAATCTCCCTCATTAAGTCATTAGGAAAGTCTTTCGTTTAAAAATGATCATTGGCATTAGCTTGTCACCGTTTGTGGCACAAGCTAACACACATGTAAATGACGTTCTTTCATGCCTCGTCGTAAGCACAGATACAGTTTTTGCACCAGTTTCATCAACAGTTCTGTTTGCAGGAGAGTAGAAAGCTAACGGCGTTTCATCCATACTTATTATGAAAAAAAAGGTTTTTTTTTTTTTTTTTTTTTTTTTTTTTGTCAATAATATCTGTCTCATATTTTAGAAAAGACGCCTTTTTTATCCTGCCAGTCCATTGGTAATTGTTGCCCGACTTGTTCTAGTACGCACAGAAATATTTTTTCTTTTCATAAATCTGCTACACCTCCTTCGAAATCATTTTATGTTCATTCGTTTTGCTATAAATTTTGCTTGTAAGCGAATTTTTACAGTCGAAATTGCCATTCCTTTTTCTCGTTGCTCCTTTATGCAGTTTGCAAGGTCGTCCTCTAGATTCAGCCACCTTACACTTCTTTTGGCTCGTTTCTGTTGTGGTATATTTTTAAGAAGTTCTTTTTCAGTTCTCCAATGTCGAATACATCTCTCGTCCACTTCAAACTCTCGAGCTGCTGCTCGATTTCCAATTTGTTCAGCACGTGAAATTACATTAAGCTTAAAACCAGCAGTATAGCTTCTGTGCCATTTACGTGACATTTTCAAAAATTTTCGGCTCCCTTCTTACTTAAAAACTATCCCACAAGTACTTGTACCCAAACTGATGGGATCTATATCTGGCAGAATGCCAAGAAAAATCAATTCATGCTGAAGGGGAAATACGTCAAAGTTCGTTATTGCTAGGCAGGTGGAGTCGTGTCCGCCTTTGAAAAAAATTGCAGAAAAGGCAGGAGATGGGAGAGGATGGGTCCTGGAAGATTCATCGAATGGCAGAAGAGAGAGACTATTCAAACTGATAAAAATGTTGATTTGAAAGTGAGAAGAATGTTATTGTTCTGAGATCTCATTTAGGGTGAATAAGGCATGTAGGTCCGTTCAAGGGAAAGAATGTAAACAATATAACGTTCACAAAAAGCTACTGAGTGGTCTTTTGTGTGGGAACAGCACCAGTGTATGCACAATGACAAGGCCATCCAAACTACGTACAATGACCATCATAGGAAATATTTTATTTTTAGTGCACCTAAACGCTGTACCCACTGAAAATTTAAGTTCTAAATGCATAAACGCCGTGGCGTTTCTTCCGGAAATTACGGTACTTCTTTTCTGTGATATCAGCAAATGCTTTGTACCTAAAGTTTGGCTAGGCTGTGACTCAAACAACTTGAGGCTTTCTTGTCAAAAAAGAAATGCCTTCATGAAGAAAATGTAAACTGCCTTCACAGCCAAGCCACTTAACTGCTATAGAATGAAAGCAAGATGCAATACTATCATTTTGTGGTTTTAGCCATTCATATTCAGTCATTCGCCAGTCAACATTTTTTTTAATTGAAAAATGGTTGAACTTTTTTGACCATCTAGTGGTCATATTCTTTCATAGTGAGCAGTGTATTAGATTCCTTATTTACATCATTTATAAATAATTTTAAACTTAATTTAGAAGTTAAACAACAAAAATTTGCATTATATTTTCAAATTTTCACAGGACTAGTTTGTTTCGAAACCGAAAATCTTGTAGTTTGACTTGAACTGAATTAGCATCGAAACTAGTCATTTGCACTTTTAGGCTTCTAGGTTTATTTCCTTAAGTATAGATCTCAGATATGTACATTAATTATAAAGTTTTTCAAGAATATGAGAAAAAGTTCAAGATTGTTGATGCGAAGGTTTCATAAATATAATTTTAAAAGGATCCCTGTGGGACAAAATTTCCAATTAATAAAATACTCATTACACACATAGAATGCACATAGAATTTAAGTACTGTTAAGGACCACCAATGAAAACTATTAAGGACCTATCAGCAAAGGGAAAATGAATAAATGAAGGCAGTTATCTATTTCCAAACTATACTCTTGTAATATAATATAAACTCATGGAAACATTTTAAAATGCACTTCCTGACTTAAAAAACTTTTCAATGCATATTTTAAACTCCCAAAACGTTGATCTGATCTCTGCAATAAAAGACATTCATTTTAGACATTGCAGGTTCTACATTGGATGAAAGTATTAAATCTGCTGCTAGTATCAAAATATTAATTATAAATATCTGAAAAATTTGCATATTTAAAGCATAATAAATATTTTAGTAATTGGTCTTTCACAGTGTACAAGAAAAATTAGGTTTATTTACTAAATATTTTCATTACAAGTGCTGTAACTGCTTTTTAAAATTTCCTACCTTATCTTGAAAACATTTTCATTGGAGTTACATGTTGAAAGAAAATAAAGACAAAAATTACCTTTTTCAAATACAATGTACTACTATTAAACTGATTTTAATAAGTAATTTATAATTAACTAAATTTAACTTTAAAACTGAAAGCATAAATTAAATACTGAACGAACAACAGAATATAAATGTCTCAAAATATATATATTAAAAAATGTAAAGAAAGCTATTAAATGTGACTTAGCTATGAACTGAAAATATAACAAGGTACCAGAACATTACTAAAATGAAACTTTGGAAGAAAATATTTAGTATATACATTAATGTTTGTAAAAAAGCTAAGGGTCATATTAAACTTAAGATATAAATTAAAAGTAATTTTAAACTGTTTATTGTTATTTTAATCTGAAACTGGAAGACAAAATTCAATAATAGGAAGAAGTACCGCTTTATGAATAAACTTCATTATATTATCTGGGTTTTGAATTCAAGTTATGTTATTTTGACTATTTAATTACTGTTCTTGAATGAGGCTGTATGGGATGATTATTTTAATTTATCTATTGTTACAAAAATTTAGTTTTTCATGATCAAGTTAGTATTGAAAATATCAATTTATATGATGAGTTTGTTTTACATTATGTTGAGCTGCTTTCGTCATTAGATCCATCAGTGATCATATATGGAGTTACAGATTGTAAATTAGCATCACTACTGACATTGAGTTCAACAGGATATGGCAGCTGATTATTATGATTATGAACTGTTTCCTTAAAAAGTAGTTCTTGCATTTTAAATCTAATATACATTTGCCGATCATACGGTAAGCTTTTTATGGGAGTCATAAGACTCATCAAAAAATGATATGTGTCATCTTTTTCACTATTAGTATTTATAATTTTTCTTTTAACATTTCTATTTGAATTACTATCTGGAGAATCACAAGGAAACCTTTTTTTCATTCTTGCACTAACTGTTTGTATAAGTCTGTTGTTGTCATCTTCTACTGATGTATTTATGTGTAAAGGTGAGTAATCATCTCTAATCCACAGTTTTTCATCTGGTGAGAAAGTACTTTCTGGATCTTGACCACATATCACATCAGTAGTAGTAGGAAATGCATCACCCTTTGAATTTCTGCTGCTACCATGAGTCCTTGGTGTTAGTTTCTTTGTGTTCAGTTGTTCACCAAGAAAACACAGACTTTTATACCAGACCCAACCTTGCTCAAGTTTTTCTGGATCACTTGGATTTCCATTCTCTGTTAAACGTTTTTTAAATTCTTTCCTAAAATTATCCCTCAAATGTTTCCATTTACATCTGACAGCTTCACCTAGCAAAAGAAATACATATAAGTAAGGCATTAAAATATATTTCAAAATTTGAAATAATTGAAAACAATTTTTATAGTAATGTGTATAAAATTTTATTTCAGATTTCCTAAATGAATTTTTTGGCTCTTTTTTTTTTTTTTTTTTTTTCATTATTATCATTTTGCTTTGTATAAAATATTTGGGTAAAGTGCAGAATCGCCCATTTATTTGTTTGGCGCTTTTTACAGGAGTAAGAAGAATATGATTTTTGTCAATTTTCTTTGACTTTTTGAGTGAAAATAGGTCAATGTGTACATGGATAAAGTCAAGGGAGTACACAATGCCATTTTTGTACAATTCTGGGATGTTTTTTTAAGTGAAAATAGGTTGCACGATGTGTACATGGATAGCGAGTATGTGCAATTCTTAAAAACGTGCCAAGGTGTGAGTGATTCTGCACTTTTCCCAAATATTATACTTTTATTCCAGCCATTCATTTATCAGTGTCATAGTGAACTGATAGGGTTAATATATTCAAATGCTTTACTGTGTCTTAAGATTTGTAGCCAGAACGGTAACTTTTGGATACCCTCATGTTAAAACTTTACAGTAAATCTGACTTTCTAAAGATGTGAAAAACTTCTCAATTATGGTCAGAAAGGTGATTTCCAAATACCCTCATGTAAAGCCTTGAAGACATGGAAAAGCTCTTGCTTCATTAAAGGAAAAAGCTCTATCGTTGAGGTTAAGCATTTAGCAAAAATGTCAAAAGGTTGAACCTATCTTCAAAACTATCAGAATTCAGTGAAAAACACGAATGTTTAATTAGAACAGAACTCTGCTAGATCTAGAAAAGCAATTTTGGATACTTTTCCGTTTTGCCGGCGCAGGCAATAAAGTTGACGATAATGGTAAAACTGATGCCAAATAGAATATCCTCACTAGTAACCTTTTACGCCTCATTTCCAAAACAAATCGCAGCCATTTCTTATCAGATTGGTTGTTTCTTTTAATACTGGCATAAAATTACATAGATTTTTTACCAGACAGTTTAATTTTATACCTTAAGACCATTTGAGGTAATCAAGTCAATTAGGATGCAATCACACTGCTCACCCGAAGGCGAAAATATAGAAAAGGCAAAGTTAAGGGTTCATCAATTCTAATGAGAATGCACTAGTGAAGTAAAGCACTGCGGTTTTATATACTTTCAGAGTAAGCTATTAGTACGAATTCAAATAATTCTTGAATTTAAACTTGTATTCCAAATTACGATTTAACTTGAAATTAATGTAGATAATTACTGAATTAGATTTTTGTAGCTGCTTTATATATACTAGTTAACGTGAGTATTATATATAGTTAGTTAACGTGAGAAGAGATCACTTGGGATCAATTGATATAAACCGGCGAATCAAAATGCTGAACTATGAAAACATAGTAAATTCTTAAATTAATGTCTTTTTACAAATTTAATGTCTTTATTTATTGGCTTATTATAAAATTTTAAATGATATTAAAATGTTTATGCCTTCAAATTAAAAAATTCTTAGACCTAACATTTGTTAAAATTCTTTATGTGTATACTGTATGTTGTCGCCAATAAAGTCTGCATGGCGATATTTGCACCGGCGAAACGGAAAAGTACCCAATTTTTATTTATTTATTTATTCAATCTTATGCATTTTTCCAGAGAAGTAACTCTACATGGTGAGCATACACTGGTCCCTTCTTTTGATTCTGAAAACAGGATAATTTATTAGCAGAAAATGATAAAAATGTGCACTTGTTTTAATGTGAACAACTGAAGATACAGCAGTGGATTTCAAAAATTGTCAGCCTTACTTATAAAACATTTTTTTCCAACAAATTCCTCTTGCAGACATCTATGGCAATACTAAATGAATAACTCATTCTAGAAATCATATGCATTCTTTTAAAAAGGTTTTAATACCAAAGAAATAAATCAACACTTGTATCATCCTCCCATTCTACAGTGAGAAAATGGATAAAAGAGTTTTATATGTACTAAGTATCTATATATGATGATTCTCAAGAAGGCCAAACATTGAAAGCATTCATATCAGAAAATACGGAGTGATAAGAAATTAAAAGTCGAAAAAAGCAGCAAGATTATATCTATCTATAGCACATGTTTTGCACATTCTACACGAACAGTCTCTGCGAGATGGGTACTCCAACTCCTTTCAGCAATGTGTGTTTTAAAGAGTCTGACTACCCTTTTACAACCCAGATGTAGCTCCAAATGATTATTATCTGCTCCCCAAACAGAAATCTGACCTCTGTAGAAACATTTAATGCTAATGATAGTATGTAAAAACTGTTATGGAAAATTCTGCAGACATATCGACATATCTTCAGATATTTTTAGAGACATAGAGTTGCTCATTAAATGATTTGAAAAAAATCAAGGTACAAAGAAATTGAAAAATAAATTATTAAAATTTTCTCTATTTCTTTAAGAAATATATCAAGTGGGCACTTTAGTATTTACTTTGACTGATCAGTCTAGTATTACTGGAGGTAACTACAGAAATGTGCAACTTGCGGGATTTTATTTTTAAAGTAATAAAACCATGTTACTTTTTATTTCATGTACATGCTTTGCAAGCTCTTTATTATTCTTAACATATTGATTACTCTGCAAATTTTTTTAATAATTCTGCTGTACCGCAGAACTTTTATGATCTGAAATTTATAAAAATTAATTTGGGGTCATATTTAAGCACAGGAAATATGAATTCCCATGCATTTCTATCTCTAAAAAATATCTTTCAAGAGTTACAGTATGATCATCATCAGTGCCAGAGTATGATGATCAACATCAGCACATCAGTGACTGTGCTTATAAAAGGCATACGGATACTTATGCTGAAGAGCCATTACAGTATGACCATCCTCTATCTATAACAATGGGCTCACCCAAAAACAAAACCACAGTTACATGTTGGCTGATGCTGGAGTATATATAAAGCAGTTATGAATTGTCTTTCCAAACATACCATGATTACCAACATAATGGGAAAAGAAGATGATTTATCAGACTTCGATAAATGGCAAATCATTATGGCTCAGTGACTGGGAACATAAATATCAGAAATAGCATGTTTAGTAGGCTGTTCACCTGCAGTTGTGAGCACATATCAAAAGTAGTGTATGTGAAATGACAAGTCACCAGCCAGCAGTGTGTCATTGGCATTGATTCCAGAGGAGAGCAAAAATTGCTACATATTGTTCGTCGTAACCGAAAAGCTACAACAGCCGAATTCTCTACCTGTTACAACAGTGGCAACCCACACAATGTTTCTCAATACATTATGCAGAATACATTGCTGCGTATGAGCCTACGAAGCTGAAGACAGAAGCATGTCTCTGCACTGACAGCACGTCGTCGCCAGCTGCTTCTGCAAGGGGCCAAGAAAAATCGGAATTGGACATTAGAAGAATGGAAAAAAAGTTGCATGGTCCAACAAAGGAGTTCTCAAAATATATCCATAACTCAAACATACAATCGATGAATTACAACACTGAAGAAAAGAAGATTATCTTTACGAGATTAATTGTAGAATTCTTCATAATATGGAAAATATGAATGTATGTGGAAATAATAAGTTAACACAGAAAAAATTGCATCTCAGAAAAGAAAAAATAAGGAAATATGAAGAAAATGTACTCCCAGCTACCAAGAACGATAGGAAAATGAAGCTTGGATGCATACTGATGAAAAAATATTCAAGTAATAGCATTAGACTGAGGATAACATTTGCAAATAGCTTTCTAAACACATCCAAACATGAATTATCTGAAGATAAGAATTTTGTATATCAGGGCTAAGGGTTCATGTTAAGTATAATAGAAATTATACTTTATTTGTACAGGGAGGGACAAGCTAAGTAACTTTCAGCAATGCCATAAAAATGAGCGTTATATTATTTTATTTAAAAATTAGAAATAACTTTGTGTTTAAAAAATTATGCATATTACTGAAAAATATTTACATAAAATATATTAATTTGGTTGATCTTTACATTACGGTAACTGGTAGTTTGGCGACATTTTGGAGGCGATAAAGGTTACTACCTGGGACTTCGGTAATAATGTGAGCAGTACTGAGTTCCGATTACGCATTATTTTGTGTGGGGGAAATGAGAGATCATGGGATATGTCATGTGATATTAATGGACGAATTACGGTTCTTTAATCGGAAGAGATCATGGGATATGTCATGTGATTTTAATGGACGAATTACTGTTCTTTAATGAGGAAAAATCTGGGAATTTTGTATTTGGCTTTATTCTGTGTTGTGTGAAATAGTGTTTGTGAATTTTTGGATCCCATGGCCGTAAGTAAAGTGAATTCGAAATGGGTATTTAGTGGTATTGAAAAGGATAGTAAGAAATGTTTTTTAAGGTTGTGTGAGAGAGAAATAAACATGTTTTATTATGTTATTTATTTTACGTGGTATCTTGCTTTGAAAGATAAGTATGATTTTAAAGATTCTGAAAGAGAATGAAGAAAAGTGTATCCGCCACGTAATGAAGATTCTGAAGGAGATTAGGTAAGTTAGTATTTTTAATTATTTTTATGCATTGTTGGAAATGTAAGATGGAAAGGAATTTGGTATTATTGGGAAAATTGTTATTAGCAATGATTTAGTTTAAAGTAATTAGGATTGTAAGGTAATTTTTATTAATTGAATGTATGTGCTCATGTATATTTTAAGTGGTGTTTTTGAATTTAATTATATTTTAATGAAATGATAGTTATTTTGTGAATTTTATACTTGTAGGAATTTGGTGTATGTTTAAGTTGAAATAAATGTGCATGGAAATAATTTAAATATTTGATAATAAATATTTGTAATGCTTCATGTATGAATTCGTTGGTGACGTGTATAATGTAATAGATGATTTAGAGGTAAAAGTTTTTGGATATTTTATTTATTTTATATGTGGAAATGTTCATATTTGTAAAGGGTAAATACTTTTTCGCGATCAGGTAATTTCATATATGTTCTTTTTACCGGGTTTAAAGATTGAGAAAATTGTCATGTATTTTCGTGAAATTTTTCGAATTTATGAGAAAAAAGCAGTGTACATGGATATAGTGAAGAGTGTGCGCAATGCCATTTTTGTGCAATTCTGGGATGTTTTTTTAAGTAAAAATAAGTCGGCATGTACATGGTTTATGTGTATGTGTTATTTTAAAAATGCGTAAGGAGGATGGTATTGTGCATTTTTCCTAATTTTGCAGTGAATATTTGTCATGATTAAGCAGTTTTGTTTCATAAAATTTCTAGCATAAGTGTAATTCGGCTAGTAGATTGTTGGAAGAAGTGTTCAGGAGATAAAAAGAAAAGAAACATGTCTTTACTTCGTGAAGACAAAATGGCGGCGGGGAAAAAAAATAGAGGGTTGCTGTAGGAGAGTTGGTCGCCAAATTTTCGCGAAAAAATCGCCAAGTTACCATAATGTAAAGATCAACCATTAATTTCTATATGCAAAAAATTTAATATGCATTCTTAATTTTTAAATTATGTTTTATACATATGTATGTCATTCCCTTCAAATTAAATGGCTTTTACTAATTTAGACCTTTTATCTCACTGCATGACTTTGTGTAATTTGTTTTACGAAGCCATGCATATTTGTAATTTTCTTGTCAACAAATATTAAAATTCTGTTATTGTTTTAGTGATATTTATCAAATAACGATTCTTTAATTCTTTATCATACACTTAATCACACAAAATATTATTTCCAATTTAAGAAGTTTTAAAGAAAAAAAAAAAAAAAAAGAGAATGAGTAAATCACATAATAATTATAGTCTCATTAAAATTACTTATTAATATTCTACACAGTTTAAAATTTTAAACTATTTGCAGTTCATAAAATCTATGCAGATTTTTGAGTAGATAATTTGACTTAATTTAACTGACATGAAATTAAAGTGAATATGCACATTATGGAAGCTTTTATTTTTATTCCAGAAACTTTCTGAAAGGAGTGCATAATATTTCACATGAAATTAATGCTTTATAATTATATACTTATTATTACCTAATTATTGTTTTCCTTCAAATGATTTTTTTTTTTTTTTTTTTTTTTCTTAACTTAGCTTAACTCTTAGCTTTAAGTTACATATCTGAATAACTTTTACCAAATATATATATATATGTGTGTTATGGGTTACTGAGAATTTCAACATGCGTTTTGTATACATGTATAAAACACTGAATAATCATATATAGTACACTAAAAAATCAATTACCTGGGCAATGGGAAACGAAATTAATCTTCCAATAGAAATATACTCAAAATAATATTAGCACCATTTCGATAAAAAATTCAAAAAGAAAACATTATGTGTTTGAATAACTACTAAAAAATAGTTGTTTTCCTGATAAATATTACGGACTGCTGAGAATTTTAATATGGATTTTGTAATCATGGTGTAATACACTAAAAGTTTACCTGACTGAACACTAAAAACAAAATATGCTCAAAATAATTTTTAGTCAGAAATAAATACGTAGTTTTGTAATAACAAAAATGCAAAAGTTAATTATTTTGTATTCGAATAACTACCTTTTATACTCGTTAAAATTAATAAAAGAAATAGTTTAGTTTTCTGGTTAACTATGATTATACACACAGTAATACTCCTACGCAATTGTTTATACCGCAACTTAATATGGAGATGATCCCTTTGTCTCCAAAATTTAAACATGGCGCCCTTATCCTCATGTAGTCGAAATTATGCGCATGCATGTTAAGCACGTTAAAACAATTATTTTCAGTTGTACTTACAGGGCATTCCACAAGCATCAGCTATTTCGTTCCACATTCTTGCAACAACATCCCGGTTGTAATACTCTATGGACTTCTGGTCCCATATTGCTGGTCTGGCTTTAACTTCATTTATCAAGCGTTGTATGTCCATCTTAAGTCCAACAGTTCCGCACATAGACTGAGCTGAAAGTTAGAGGAAACACGACATGAACAGGTTCTGGCCGGAAACGTTTCCGCTCCGTTCGGCACCGCACGCTAACAAAACTAGGGAAGTACTTCTACCCTAAACCGTATCTCGGGTGGGTAGCGTTCCAATCACCAACCCTTCTTTAACCGCTAAGGGTTTCGACACTTCTCATATTTCCCTTTCTCTCGAGGGGGTGGATAAAGCTTTTCTTCGAACACAGGGAGGGCTATGGTACCTCCTTTATGCAGTTTTTGTTGAACAACACCATTTTGTCCTGTCTTCAAAATTCTTTTCAAACAAGAGTTGTCGTAACTCCAGGAACCCGTTTCTCGTGACTTGCGGTCATCTAGGAACGCTGGAATAGGCTAAGCATTTATCTGTTCGTTTAGTTATGACAGTATTTCACAATGAAATTGGTAAGCTTGTAAATAATTTTGTAAACGATTTTGGTGGGCCGTAGGTTTTACGAATCTCAACAGTCATCTTATGCCTTTGTTGTTAAAACTTGTAATTCCAAATATTAAAATTATTAAGAATCTTTAAGTTTGAGGGCAGGGGTGTTTTCGTGGTTTTCTCCATGTGTAACGTGTATACGAGCCAGTTTACCTTAGAAAGTCCTCCTCTCAGGCAAGTAGTCCTCGAGTGCTTTGCCATAATCAAATGAACCAAAACAGTTTCTTTTAGAATGGTACATGTGGCCAGTTTGGTATTTCCAGTAGAAAACATGCTTTCATCATAGCTCATTTCGATTATGGTAAATTTATTGTTTTAAATATAACAAATATATTTCTTAGGTTACTTATTTCAATAAGCAAATTACAGACCCTAATTATACGCTTTAAAAGCTTTTTAACAATGCTTAAAGAAACAGAATTATACGCTCGAAAAATGTTTAGTTGACAATACTTACTTTGAAAACAAAAATACATATAAGAAAATGAAAACAACGCATTTAATTTAATGTTAGTGTATATATGATTCTGTAAAAAAAAAAAAAAAAAAAAAAAAAAATTGGTGTGCCTTGTTTTAGAGCGATTTCTCCTCCCCACGGCAAAGCACGCAAGTGCTATCTGCCTAAGGGGGAGATGCTTTCGTTGAGGGCTTTCTAAGGGAAATTGTCTTGTAGCCATGTTACCAGGCCCTGTGGAAGCGCATCCAAAAAAGGGTGCCGATCGACAGTTTATAAATACATAATTTTTTATTAATAATTACAGATCTCTAAAGAAATAATTTTAAAAAGTACAATTTAAAAAATGCAGTTATAGAAATTATATGTGATAAAAATATTTTCACTCTGAAATTGAGTTTAACCGCTCGTCAAATATAGTAGGAATCGAAAGTTACGACTGTTTGTTCATTGATTTTGTAAAGTCACAACATGCCACATTGCCATAAGCGCATAAAGCGTGTATGGAATCCTAAAAGCTAATCTGTTAATGAATTCTCTACCTTTTATGATTTAGGTTATTTGTAGTATACATTATTCTGTTTTAGAATATAAAGAGGGAAATCTACAAATATTTAATATTTCTTAAAACCTATAGTTTTACTTACATATTATACAGTTGGAACTTAGTTATTTAAATGCTATCTTTAAAATATTCCAGGAATGGGGGGGGGGAGTTAAGTCCATTTAGAAAGCAGTTTTCCAACTTCAGTTTTAGATTGATTAGAAAAAAAAAAAAAAAAAAAAAATACATCTGATTCCCTGCTTTGAAAAAGAACGACATGAGTTAAAATAACTTGCTGTTCGTTATTATAAAAAAAATTACTGATTTGGAAGTGTTTGGATTGAAAACGCAGACTTTGTGAGAAAAATTTAGCAGCATTTTTTTATTGTTAAGTGGCAAAAGAACACTGCTTTTTCAGGCATAGTTATTTTTGTGTATTTTAACTGCCTTATACGTATCTATTTAGAAAGTAGTTTTTTTTATGTTATTTATTTCTAAATAAATGGAATGATCTGAAATTTTTCTGATTTATTTATTTCATTCTGATTTTGTTTGTTTGTTGTCATGTCCATAAAATCAGTTAGATGGTACCACGGGCGGTGCAGATCGCCTTAGCTATCTCGACGCAATTCTCTTCATAGGGGTCTTCTTAGGATCAATCAACTGTTGTTGCTAACATTCACTTGTCTGACCTATAGTCAGCCCAAGCCCACGAAATTTCTCGTGACAAGGAGCGTAATTTTACGCCTGTCGTTGGCAACAGCCTTGAGCACCTTACGGGTGACAGTGTGATTTAGATCCCCAATTTTGATTTTGAAGCATCCCCGAGGGAGACGGATCCGAGGGTCTCCCACACCTCTTCCTCTACCACCAAGCTCTCGAGAGGACTTTCGGCTCGCCGCATAATTAGAGTGCCCCCTGCCGCACGGACACTATACATTTACAAACATACTGCATTCAGCGACATACTGCATTCCCTTCGGTACTGCATTCAGCGACGCTAACCACTATACCAGTTGGGCGGCTGAGCAATTACTAATTTGCTTCACTGCAGACAGGATGGCGGGGCAGAAGAAGAGGTGGTCTGTTCCAAGTTCGATTCCAGGGATGTTTCTGCAGACAGTACTGTTTCTTGTTTTGTCTGGTAAGATTTACATTCCTCTGAAATATTTCATTCTGATGAAAAGCATTTATGTCTTCTTCTATAAACTAGTGCCAATATGATTGAAAGCAAGTATTTTTGTAACCAAAAGTAATAAATATAATCAATTATAAACTTAGAAATGCGTAGATAATGCAAATCAAAGGTTTTCCCACTTATGTATTCGTTTATTGTTGTAAAATCTTGCTTGATGAAAACTTGAAGTAATATTTGAAATTCAGGAAAATCGCAGAATAGCGCTTACTTCGCCAACTATCATTTTTAAATATTTTGAACAGCCTATTCATAGTGTTTTAGCAGCTATTTTTTAATCGTTTTGTGTTTTAAAATAAGAAGCTTCGTGTATAAACTCCTTTCTAAGTTTCATGCGGGCGGTGAAACTCAATGCACTCACGAACTTGTTTGAGTTTTTACTTTTTGCGCACAGTGAACGTTTATGGGCACAATTCGGCGTATAAATAATTTGCCAAAAGTGTTTGATGATCGTTATTATAAAAAATATAGACCTACTGCCGTAGATTTTACGAGTCTCAACATCTGTCTTATACCTTATTGTTAAACATTTTATTCCAATTATTAAAAATTATTACGAATCTTTTAAGTTTTAGGTCATGGCGTTTTCGCTGTTTTCTCCATGTGTAACATGCATACGAGCCAGTTTCCCTTAGAAAAACCTCCATGAAGGCATTCCTCTCTTTAGGCAGCTAGCCGTCTAGTCCTTTTCTATGGCCAAATAAACCAAACCTTTAAAGCATTCATGTTAGTCGAAGCAATGTTCTGCACCACTACTATAGTTCTGTTCTACGCAGCTAAAATTTTACAGCAAACAGGTATTTATCCCTGCCTCTATAAGAAATTTTTATAATAATTCAATAAATATTTATTGAGCCTCTATAAGAAAATTTTCAAGAAATATTGTTGAGAATATGTAGACAAATTTAAAATGTACATCTTAGTAAATAATAGATGTTATTTTTGGAGAGGATTTAATGTATAAATGTCCTGAATAATACATTACAATAGAGCTGTGCATAAACATTAATTTACTTAATCTACTTGTTTAAGATTTATAAAATAGCTTGGTACTTACGTATTACCCCGTCGACAATGAAACTATCGCCAAGCATCACGATTTATTCTCAGTCGTAGATAAGCGGAAAATAACAACGCATTCCAAACATCTGCGCTTCCATCTGATGTAACACCGATTGATTCCCGATAAGTCACACTTTTTTTTTTTTTTTTTTTAATCAACAAGGTTATAAATTAACGGTCTGTATTTTTTCTTGCATTTCGAAAAGAATAATGAGTAAAATTTGGGATCTGCCTTCTGCAGAACAGCAGGCAAAGGCATTATTTTCAAAAGAAAAAAAAAAAAAAGTTAAAAAGGGCAAAAGTTATCTTCTGCTTAAGGATATTATTTCTATATTTATCAGGCCTACTATATAATATGTAAATAGGATCCTTCCATCCAGAAAAAGGGTGTTTTAATGGGCACGATATAGTCAGATATGCATTTGGCTGACAAAACGATAATAATATGTTGGAATAATTACCCTCAGAAAATACTCCCAGAGCTTCCGATACAATCGGGAGGGACTAACAAAATAGTAGAAATCGACGAAAGCGTTTTCATGAAGAGTAAAAGGACGCAAGTCGAATACTGATTGTTTAAAGAAGCCCTAGCAAAGAGCATGCATGTGCTAGAAGTTCTTTGGCCGCAGTTTCTTCAGAATTCCGCAGATTTGGTGGGATCCTAACTTTTCCTGTCAGCGGGATAATACGTAAGTACCAATAGATTTTCAGTATTTTTTGATCGTGTTAAATCGCAGTAAGGCTTTTATTTACATAAAATGTAAAAAGAACTATCTCTAAAAAATTAACTCCCAAAGTCGACTATTTTTTAAAGTAGCAATGTTCCGGAGAATATAAGTAATTTTTTATATAATTATTAGAAATATGCTGAATAGCGATGATCAGAATCATCTGAATCATGGGTGGTTGTCTTAGAAAGGATTAATTCTACTAAAAAATTAGCGATTTTTATTGCATTTGAATCCGTGCTTCTACACATAATTGAAAAAAAAAAAAAAAACATGCAGATTTATAAATTCATCGCACAGTTTTTAAATCTATCGTAAAATTAAATGGTATAAAACATAATGGGATAAATAATAATAATAAATAATAAATGGAATAAGATACAAGCATTTTTTCTTTTCAAAATTTTAAGCGTAATCACGGAAAAAAAAATGTAAGGAAATAGGATGCACTGTTAATTGAGAAAAAGCACATGAGGACTATCTGTCTAAAGAAGGAATGCACTTGACTACGGTCTTCTACAGCAAACATACTCGTAATTAAAGGACAAGCTATAGTCAGCTGCATATGGCCATTAAGCTGGCCATATGCAACTGCCCATATCGTGTCCATTAACTAGGAGCATAGGAGGATATCTATCTGAGGAAAAAGCACATGAGGACTATCTGTCTGAGGAAAAAGCACATGAGGGCTGTCTGTCTGAGGAAGGAATGCATTTGACTACAATCTTCTACAGGAAAAGCGGCCGAGCGGTAAAGTCGCTGAACACTGGTAGTTCGGTCCGAGGTTCGAATCCCGCGAACGGGCTGGCTGCATGGGCGTTTTCGTGGTTTTCCCCATGTGTAACGTGTATACGAGCCAGTTTCCCTTAGAAAGTCCTCTACGAAGGCATCCCTCCTCTTAGGCAGATAGCCCTCGAGGCTTTGCCATAATCACACACACACACACACACCTTCTACAGGAAACGCACTCGTAATTAATGGACACAATATGGTCAGCTGCATATGGCCATTAAGCTGAATATAAGCTGGCCATACGCAACTGATCATATCGTGTCCATTAATTAGGAGCACAGGAGGACTGGACTATCTGTCTGAGGAAGGAATACACTCGACTGCGATCTTCTATAGGAAACGTACTCATTAATGGAAACGATGTGTTCAGAAAAGCACATGAAGACTATCTGCCTGAGGAAGGAATGCATTCGACTACGATCTTCTACAGGAAACACACCCATTTATGTTCCTCATGGGTAAACCAGGAGAGTCAAGGATTTTAGAAGCCAGACTTTTGACTGCGGTTTGAACGCAGGTTGAGCTTTTACAGTGTAGCAATCTCATCTACTCAGCTGCTGGTGGGTGCTGCTTATAAAATAACTTCGCATCCTTAAGTTTATTAAGAACCTAAAAACTGTTTCTGATTTAGATTCAAATCAGTTACAATGACAATTGTGGGCAGCCATTAAAACTGAGGTATCTGAGCCGCGCATATCAATGAAATTAATAAGCAAAATGTTATTAATCAAAAGTAATCGAAATTTTTAAATAATTCAGAAGCTAAAGAAGAAACTTTAAATGAAGAATTATCAAAAGATAAACAATAACAAAAGATAAGAATAGTGAAAGTATGCTTAGAAGACTTGACCAGATATTGATGATAAATTACACATACTTTTTACAGGAAAAGGGACATATTTAGATTACCAAAAAAAAAAAAAATGCCAAATCCACACAAATTTGGAGAAACATATATTACAACCGTAACTGGTAAATGCTCTAAGGAAGTCAGAGTTTACTTATTTGGCGTCTCCCCAGCACACACACAGGTACAGAACATGTTTTGAAACAATGAAAAGTCTTGAAGAGGAATGAACGTAAAAATCGGAAAAATTAAAATATTCTGCCTTGAAATATTATGCATATTTGTTGAAAAGACATCCATAAAGTTCTGTAATGTCAGTGGTTCTTCGTGCCAATCATTAAATATATTGTATCAAAAGAATATTGAAAATTGCTAAAAATTTGTTGCATTATTTCGTTAATTTGATGCATTATAATTGATTTTCTTATTCGTATTATGCAAATTATTGTAGAAAGAATTCCACTGCAAAACTGCTTCACATATTGCTTTGTTTTAGTAGACAGCCAAAACACAGTTTTACAAATTTTAAGTAATACTGAAAACGAATAAAGGTTTGTTTATTCTAAAAGTTTTTTTACTTCAGGAATTTATTTATATTTCAAGAATTTGGTTTCTGATTATTAACTACCGTTTAATTTTCATGAAGTAATCCAAATATTTACTTTTAATTTTTGTCGTTTCCGGAATTTTGTAGTTTTGAGAAGTTTTAGTCGTTTCTGAAATAAAGAAAATTAGAAATACACGTAAACAGCTATTTATTATAAAAAAAATCAATAAATAAAAAATAATCTGGAAGTTTTTAGATTTTATATTACACTCAAAGAGATTTTTTTAACGTTTTCTATGTTACCTTTATTTACTAATTATCATGTTCTTCGCACCTAAACCATAAAATTCAATCAACAGCAATATCACAAAATAATTCAAAAAGAGTGTACGTTTAGAATTTCCGATACACAGTCTCATGTGGTGGAGATAAAAATGTTTCTTTTTCCGTACAGTGTTGCCACTGCTCGCTTTGAAATCGTTGAGTTCGTTAATCCAAAAAGTGTTATAAAATATCAAATAAATAATAAAACAAATTCCAAGTTAGCGCTTCCAGATGCCCATATTCGGGTGAAGGATTACGCTATTCAAAATTGGATAGCTCTAGGTACCGTTGTTTTATCACAATGCGAGAAGCATACATACATTTATGCAGATTCTTCATTATTTAATTTATTTAAATATAATGCAGGGCTCTAACATTTGGTGGCAACAATTTGAAAAGTGATACGCATTTATAGTGATTCGACATAAAATGCTAAAACGAAATTAATAGCTCTTTGGGCTAAAAATAGTAATATGCACTGAAGGCTTCGATCTATCGCTTTTGAAGAGGATGGGAAAATAAAATAAAAGATGAATGTGGTAAAATGATTAAATCGAAAATTATTCTAAAAAAGTAGCTTATTTTTAATAAATAATAATTAATACATTCGATATAAAAAATGCACAGCATTGAAAACTACTAAATATATATATATATAATAATTTATTTACTAAATAATATTGATTAATTTATTATATTATCTCCCAAGTTTAATTATAATAGGATTATCTTAAAAGAGTGAATTCATACTAATCATTAAATTATTCATTATTTGGTTGAATTTTGCGTCAACTGAAAATATGACTTTTCGATGCTTTCACCGTCTATGTTGCTTCAAATTTGCGCACAGAAAAGCACTTTATCTTGGTGAAGCTCGGTTCACTCAGTTGTTCGTTTTTTGTCTTCTTTAATTTTTTTCCCTCCTGTTCCTTGCAGATGCAAACTAAAACTAACCCTGAAATTCCTGAAAACTAACGAAAGGCAGATAGAGATTATATGCTGCATTTACTTTCGACTGAAAAAGTGATGCTGAAATATGTTTTAAAAATAATGAATGAAATCATTTTTCATAAATGTGTCTGATATTAGGGACATTGGCAGGTAAACAGTTGAATGACAATTCTTTTCGCGCCATCTATCATAAGTTTTATATATTTCAATAGATGGCAGCACCAGAAATGTTTCAAAACGCACTGTGAATTCACTACAGAGACAATTAGAACGGAGTCTAACCATACCAAATTATTGAATTAAATTCTACACATTTCAGTTCTGTATGGAGTGAATATCTGTGAAATTTAACATTTAAATGAAGCTAGATATTCTCTTTCTTTCTTTAGTAGCCAGAAAATGTAAAATGCGCTGGAAGCCTGTCAGCTGGAAATTCACACTAAACAAAATTGAGATTTTAAATTACGTTGGATTTTCAGATAAGCTTTGTGTATTTCAATAATATTCTTTAGTATATAAAACTACACTCCATCATTTCACCAAATTAATGTATAAAAATAAATAAAGTATCGGAAAGAATATAAATATGGTAGTTTTTAAAAGAAACTCTCCTATTTGCCTTATTTTAGTCTTAGTTTTCGTTTTACTATGATTGAGGGAAACCTTTTAGTTCCATGAATTTTTAATGATGTTTGATTTCATCAACCGCAACTGAAAAATCAAACATTTAGTTTTCCGTTTCTCTATTTCCTAATCAGAATTTCTTTTCTTCTTCTTCCCCCTTTTTTTTTTTTTTAAGTTTCGTGAATGAAAGCAAGAAATCATTTCTTTTTCATCCAGTGAAACTAAATTTCAGTGTAGACAATAGCAGTTACTGAAACTTTCAGGTAACTTAAAGACTGCTGAATTTAATTTTGAGCAATCTTTGATGAATTTAGTTCGAATTTTCATTCTTTGCTGAAACTTGGAGTGAATCGTAAGGTTTCTTAGGCGTACAGCTACTTGCAGCTTTTACCTATCATTGGAATCCTCTGTGGCCTTTGGCGGTAAATGAGAGCAAAGCACCGCATAAACGATAAATTTTATGCGAAAATCCAAAATTGTGCTGAAAACACGACGTGACGTGGAAAGCAATTATAACAAGTCGTTGAGCTGGCGATGGGAAGTCCGGAGAAACGAAGTGCCCCTGGCGCCATCTGGTGAGCAGACGAGATAGTAACATTAGCTAGATCGTTGAAGTTATCGTAGAAGAGAGCAATTAAGTCCTGCAAGGCTGAAATATTAATATAAAAGTTGAGATACAAAATATAAAAATATATGCATACAGTAAAAAGTATTATATAACTTTGAGGTAACCTTGGAGTACGAGTTTCTAAATGAACATTTAAATGCAAGTTGCTAGAATAAGATAATTTCATCCTTAGAATACTTGTAAAATACATGAAAAATACAAAATAATTTCAATTTAAATTATTTAGTTCTTAATTTATACAAATGAAATCAGTGGCATAAATACGCAAGATTAGGCAATGTGGAAGGGCCCGTTAGTTTTTTATTTTTAAATGTTCGAAAAATAATAATAAATTAATAAATTTGTTGCTAAATCCATCTTTGATATTTTATCTGTACAGATTTTAAATTGTGCATAAATTATGTCATTAATGGTAACAAAAGAGTTTCACATCTTATTTTTGAATAATATGAAAA
Organism: Stegodyphus dumicola; assembly: GCF_044657685.1. NCBI lineage: Eukaryota > Metazoa > Arthropoda > Arachnida > Araneae > Eresidae > Stegodyphus > Stegodyphus dumicola. The sequence continues at coordinate 218,776,315 of NC_140773.1, read as the reverse complement.
TTAGAAATAATACATATAATTTGAAATCTTTTCCCGTGAGATTTGATTTCTAAAGAAGCGTGTTGTCCAACACAAATCTATTAGCCGAATGATACTAACAAACACTTTAAAAACGTGGGTATTGTGATCGAGAATATTTTTTATTTTTAATTTTCTTTTTAAATAATTAAATTTATACTAAATAAAACTATATTTCCCGTTATAGGTGTTTGAAATTTTTGTGTCGGAAAATTATTTTCTTTTTCCGCTAAATGCATTTTTTTTTTTCTGCTCACTAAAAGGAGTCGAGAAGGAACTGAATTTTTTCTCAACGGAATTTTTTCTGAACTCAAATTAAGTTGAGTAGATGCTGTAACCGATGCTTGGGGGCAGATGGTGGAAATGTTCGTGTACCTCTTCAAATTACTCATGATCACAGTACCAATTAAACAGGTATCAACGGACTTTGGTATTTCGATCGTTCTTTTCATACAATAAAGTTTAGATGAGAATAACGATCAGCAGTCAGTCAAAAACAATATTATAATATTTTAACCTTAATATTTTCTTCAAAATCAAATAAAATTAAAAAAGTTGTACGCATATTTTTTAAAATGTTATTATGAAACAAATCGCTGCAACTTATTCGCTTAACAAGCTAGAATTCCAAACGAAGAGCAAAATGAAAAATGAGACTGGAACCTATATTATAAATTTCATGACAAATGGCAGATGGAATTTACTGTAGTAATGCAAAATGAAAAAAATTGTTTGTTTGATGACTTTTGTTATTCTATTGATATGAGAAAAGAATCAAAGAATTAAGTTATTTGCAATTGTAATTAAATAAGGAACAATATAATAAAATAAATAATTAAAATATGATATTCCTTTCTGTTCTTTTCATACAATAAAAGTTAAGTGAAAAATAACAACCGATGTCATTCAATAATAATATATATATATTTTTTTTTTATTTTGATATTTTCTTTAAAAATAAAAAATAATTAAAAATTTATAAACACAATTTTGTATTTTATGAATTGTCAATGACTTTTATTATTCTATTAATGCCAAAAAATAAATTAAGTAATCTGAAATTGCAATTAAATAAGGAACAAAGTAATAGAATGCATAATTAAAATATTTTGTTTGTTTCCTTTTCAGCGATAAATTGATTAGGCTAGTGGAAAGTTTAACTTATTCAGGCCGCATAATTAATTTTTCTATTATATCTCATACAGCTAAGTATCTGTAGCAGCTCCCTCTGCATATAATATTACCTTTGTTGTTGCGAAGTTTAGTTTCTCTAGATTGGCAACAAGAAGAAATGTAGACAAAAAAGGAAAAAAAAAAGAAAAAAAAAGAGGGAGTTCGTTTTTTATTGCAAACGTAACGTATTATTTTATTATTTCGAATTAAATTATGCTTAATATATTCTGGAATTATCATTTAAGTTATTAAATCATCTTATGCATTGACTTAGCATAACATACCAGTACAACATAGTAGCACAACATATAAGTACGTGGTCATATCCGACCTGCCAATCTATTTGTAGTGTGAGTAAGTCTACGAATATGCATTTAATTATGCGTAGAAGTTTGCACATATAAATTTACAAAGATATAAATGTAATTTATATCATATTATAAACATACGACATAAAAATATTTCTTTACCTTTTTCGATTTAACGTTTAGTTTCATTTACGTTTAATGTTACCAGCAGATGGCAGCACTAAGGTATTTAAAAAGATTTATTTACTTCTTGGTCAGCAAGTGGCAAACTGCCACACTTTCCCTTATTTTCACATCTTGTCTCTGCGACACCTTTGTTCTGTTTTTAGTACTTCCAGCAGCCCATATTAAACGACAACTGGCAAAAAGCCTGCAATCCACGCAGGTTAAGTCCAGTATAACAGCGGAAAATGGAATGGAAAATTGGTCAGCAGAAACAGAACTTCTGCACTCAGTGCATATGTGCTGCTATCTGGCGGAATTTTTATGACTTAAAAATTATCTCCTAAATAGACTAAATGTAATTTATGGTAGTAAAGGCCTCCGGGTCGAAGACTACTGATTTTAGTTTAAATTCAAGATTTGGTCAGCAGTTAAATAAACTTTGATTGGTCGACTGTATTCAAAACTTCTGTATTTCAAGATCTTCAAGAATATTGTATATCTTAACCATTAAATGCATTACTGCCTAACTATTGATAACGTCCAGTAGTATACCACTTGTGTTAAAAAGAGGCAGAGCCAGAAAAGTGTGAAGCAAGTGAGATATATTTGCCTCAGGTGACAAACTACGAGAAGAAGGAGCGCCAGATTACCTACGAAAATTTCAAAATTTGTTTTAAAACGGAGGCTATGATCATTAATTCTCAATTCAGGAAGCATCAAAAGAATTTTGTTTTATCTGTGCATATAATAAAAGGAAGAGTCTGTCTGCCTCTGGTGTTCGTGCTGCGCGTAAGCTAACAGACCAGGGTTACGAAATTGGGTACATAGGGTGCATCTAGACAACAGCCAGAGCACCTCGAAGCGATTTTTTTTTCAAAATCCCATGAGTTTTTTTTAATTTTATGTTTTTTGATGAAATCGCATCAAATACATGATTCTATCTCATTATATCAGCAAATAATGGTACGCAGCCATTCTTGATGATATTAGCACTGCAGCTATTGTTGCTGACATCAGCACTGTTGCCACTCGGAAAATGAGGGCGATAATTCTGTGCAGTTTTTAAATTTGACTAGCGGGCAAGCCCGCTTTTCATTGTTCAATGTTCATGAGTTCCCTATTCAATTTCAAAATTCGTAAGTTGGACCGGTATTCGAAAGTTGGACAGAACTATCAGTGTTGAGCGATTTTACGCGGTCGGCCCCCGCTTTATTCACGTATTCATCGAGAAGATACTGCATACACGTTACACATGCGTAAAATCACGAAAACACGCATGCACCCAGCCCGCTGGCCCGGATTCGAAAGTTGGAACGAACTACCAGTGTCCAGCGGTTTTGCGCGGGTTGCGCCCGCTTTATTAAAGTATGCATCCAGAATGTACCGCATACACGACACACATGCGAAAAATCACGAAAACACCCATAGAGCCAGCCCGTTGGCCTTTATTCGAAAGTTGGTCCGAACTACCAGCGTTCAGCGATTTTACGCGGGCTGCGCCCGCTTTATTCCCGTTTGCATCCTGAAGACACTGCATACACGATACACATGCGGAAAATCACGAAAACACTCATGCAGCCAGCCTGCTCGCCGGAATTCGAAAGTTGGACCGAACTACCAGTGTTCAGCGGTTTTTCCCGGGCTGCGCCCGCTTTGGTCACATATGCATTCAGAAGATACTGGTTACTCGATACACATGAGGAAAATCACGAAAAAAACCCCTTGGAGCCAGCCCGTACGATTGGATTCAAAATTTGGTCCGAACTACCAGTGTTCTCCACCCGCTTTATTCACGTATGCATCCACAAGATACTTCATAAACGTTACACATCCGGAAAATCACGAAATTATTCATACAGGCAGCCCATTCGCTGGTATTCGAAAGTTTGACCAAACTACCAGTGTTCAACGGTTTTGTGCGGGCTGCGTCTCCCTTATTCATAAATGAATCCATAAGGTGCTGCATACACATTACACATTCGTAAAATCACGTGAACACCCATCGTGCCGGCCTGTTCGTCTGGATTCGAAAATTGGACTGAACTTCCAATGTTCTGCGGTTTTGAGCGGGCTGCGCCCGCTTTATTCGCTTATGCATACAGGAGATACCGCATACACAATACACATGAGTAAAATCACGAAAAAATCTATGGAGGCATCCCGTTCAGCGGGATTCCAAAGTTGGACCGACCTACCAGTGTACATCGATTTTACCTGGGCTGCGTCCGCTTTATTAACATATGCATGCATAAGATACTTCATACACGTTACACATGCAGAAAATCACGAAAATACTCATGCAGCCAGCCCGTGTTCGCCGGTATTCGAAAGTTGGACCAAACTACCAGTGTTCACCTGTTTTCATCGTGCTGCGCCCGCTTTATTCACGTATGCATCCAGAAGATACTGCATACACTATACACAACCGGAAAATCACGAAAACACCCATGCAGCCAGGCCGTTCGCCGGGATTCGAAACTTGAGCTAACTACCAGTGTTCAGTGACTTTACCGCTCAGCCGCTAAATGGGCCGTTGTAGAAAGTGTAATTGCTTAAATTTTCGCATTTATTATTCAAACAGTAGATTCGTTATTAAAATTCTTTTTATTTTATAAACTTCAATATGATGAATGTAATGTAATATATTATTATTATTATTATTATTAGTCCAAAGGGGCTTTGTCCCTGAAGGACTATTGTTTTCGTTTTGCGTTGAATCACTATAAATGTCCGTTTCACTTTTCAAACCGTTGCCACCAAATGTTAGAGTCCTGCATTATATTTGAAGAAATTAAATAATGAAAAATCTGCATAAATGTATGTATAGTTCTCGCATTGTGATAAGACAATGGTACATAGAGCCATCGAATTTTGAATGACGTCATCCTCCTACGAATATGGGCATGTGGAAGACCAAATTTGAAATTTGGAATTTGTTTTATATTAATTTCCTATTTTGTAAAAGTTTAACGAATTTTTGAGTAACAAACTCAACGATTTAAAAGCGAGCAATGGCAACGTTGTACAGAAAATTTTTTTTTATCTCCAGCGCGTGAGTCTCTGTATCGGAAATTCTAAAGATATGCTCATTTTAAAACTATTTTGCGATATTGCTGTTGAACTGAATTTTATGGTTTAAGAGCGAAGAATGTAATATTTAATAAATAAAAGTAACACACAAAACTGGCTGGAAATAAAAATTTTTTTTCTGCACAACGTTGCCATTGCTCACTTTGAAATCCATGAGTTTGTTAATCAAAAATTCGTTAAAGTTTTACAAAATAGGAAATCGATAATAAAACAAATTCCAAATTTCAAATATCGTCTTCCGCATGCCCATATCCGTAAGAGGATTAAATCATTCAAAATTCGATGGCTTTATGTACCGTTGTCTTATCACAGTGCGCGAAATATACAAACATTTATGCAGATTTTTGATTGTTTAATTTCTTGAAATATAATACAGGACTCTAACATTTAGTGGCAACAGTTTGAAAAGTGAAACGGACATTTATAGTGATTCAAAGCAAAATCGCAAAGCGAAAACAATAGTCCTTCAGAGACAAAGCCCCTTTGGACTAATAAGTTTGATCTTAATTTTAGTAATCCTTAACGGAATAAAATCGAATTACCTTAATTTTTTTTCCTAAAGTAATTAACGAAAATTTGTGAGAATATTTCATTCAAATTAAACCGTTCTGAGCAAACTGTTCTGTGAAAAGTATATCATTTAATTCCGTTCAGAATGAAATGATTAAAAATGTATTCTTTTCATATAATTAGGACTTTGAAATATCGCAGGAAAAGAAAATATATACATTTATATGTATATTTACGATGTAATTACAAAATATTTACATCCGATCGTGTCAAAACCCATTGATCTTAATGGTAAACGACCCAACGTTTTGGTCACCACAAAGGGATCGCCAGTGCTTCAAAGCAGTGTATGGGAGAAACCGGTTAGGGCCTCTCCATCTTATTTCCTACCTCCATGGTCTCTACAGTTTAGGTTATTTTAAAGCAGGTGTCGAGAAAAGTGTGAAATGCCCTAGCCGGGACTCGAACCCGGACCTCTCGTATGATAACCGTCACAGCACGAATGCATAGAGAAAGGAGAGACAAAATATATACTCCTACCCACATCATTTGCCATCTTTTAATTCGGAACCACTATAGAGTAGTAGCGAAACTTTTAAAGTTTTAGAAACTTAATCTATAAAAGTCTGAATCACTTTCCAAATTGTTGCCACCCAATATTAGCGTCCTGCATTATATTTAAAGAAATTAAATAATGAAGAATCTGCATAAATTTATGTATCTTTCTCTCCCTGTTAAAAATCAACGGTACCTAAAGACATCTAATTTTGAATAACGTAGTCCTCAACTCGAATATGAGCATCTGGAAGACAAAATTCGGAATTTGGAGTTTGTTTTATTATCTATTTCATATTCTGTAAAACTTTAACGGAATTTTTATTAACAAACTTAACGATTTCAAAGCGAGCAGTGGCAACACTGTAGGGGGGAACTTTTTATCTTCGGCGCGCGAGACTGTGTATCAGAAATTCTAAAGATATGCTCTATTTAAACATTTTGTGATATTGTTTTCGAATTTAATTTTATGATTTAAGTGCGAAGAATGAACATGATATCTAAAAAATAATGGTAACAAACAAAACATTAAAAAAAAAAAAGTCCATTTAGGCGTACTGGAGATAAAATGACTGAACTATACGAAAACGTTTCATGAAGAAATTGGAGTATGTTATTAAAAAAGTATTAATTGGTAATTTTACTACAATGCTGTTGGTAAACTATAAATTATAACTTTAGAGGAAGAACAGTCTTCAGACATTTTTTTGGATGGGTGATGAACTGAAGGTAAACAACATTTTCAGAACGACTGTGCTATCGCATTGAAACCTTATCTAAGCAACCTGGATTTTACAGTTCCAGAGGCACACCAGATCAAGGGCATACAAATTGCCCCATTATTACATTCAAAACTGTTTTTAACGAATGCACGGATCTCCAGTTTTTCTTCAATATGCCTGAACACGATTAAAATGCAGATGCTTTCCGAAAAGAAACTCGAAAACAAGAGTTCCCAATTCCTACATAGGATGATTATATACAAGTACTTTATTGTATCATAAGTTACTGACCTTTTCTTTTTTCGGTATTTTGTTATGATGTATACAAGATTCCCCCCTTCGCCCAAAAAGAAAAAAAAAATTGATGTGAACGACTTCCTTGTACGACCTATTAAATTATACACACTTTTTGCTGAATTTCATTTAAACTTATTTCCTCGAATTTCACTAGAGAGACATTTCGCATTCAATTAACTCAGTTCTTACTTCGCGGCAAGACAAAAATACGTAAAAACTCAGTACATCTTCATTAAAATTTGTAACCTACAGAAAAACAAAAAACAGCAAATACAATTAAAAAGCAGTTAAACAGTTTTTACAATTAAAAATTATACTTTCTACGAAAACAAGCAATTTGACCAGCGGGCAAGAAGGCATATTTTAGGTGCACCAAACTGGGAGTTTCCTTTCGGTCACACTGGGCAAAAGACACTGAAGGTGCAGAAACTGACTGCACTATTCTTCTAAAGAGTTTCAATTGTTGATAATTCTACAACTAGTGCATGCAGATTAACTAAAGGCATAAAAACTTCATCCGAAATATAAGAACAACATAATTCTATCACTTTTAAAGCAAAAAAAAAAAAAAATGCACAATTTAGCAACAAATAAGAATTAAAAAAACTGAGCTCACGGAGTCGGGTAACAAGACCTTGACTAGGTCATATATGGTGCGAGCGAGTGCAGCCAAAGAGGGAGGTGCACAACTGCATGTTAGTTCCACGTACAAAATTTCAGCGTTCTGAGGCTACTCGTTGTTGAGTTATGCGAGATACATACATACGTACACAGATGTCACGAAAAAAAACTTTTTCTGAAAACTGAATCCATTTTAAATCTACAGTCCGTTTTGGGAAAAAGAGTCCTTTATTCTGTCCGTATGTACAGATGTCACGCAAAAACATCGCTCAAATGGATTCAAGATGGATAATGGATGGATATTTTCGTGGATTGATTGATTTCGTTGATTTGACGGATATTCTCAAAATGGATATTTTCGTTGGAATGTGATACCCGAAATTTTTTTGCGATTGCAATACTTCCTTTACTTTGTACAAGGTAGTAAAAAGAGGAGCAGCATGCTTTATTTCCTTAAATACTGATTGTTGACTCACACTTCCAGTTACTGAGTATTTCAAAATATTGGTAGAGGGTTTTATGAGAAAGTTTCAACAATATTGGTGGAAGATTTTTCTCGATATTAAATCAGAATTTTATGTGCCTGATAGAGAGTAAATACTCCTGTTAGTAAACATTAGGTTTGCGTTAATGCTAAGATAGAGTTCGATATCTTCGTATTCAAAATTTGCGGAGATATTCTGGTTTGTTTACGGGAATAGATGCAAATTTAACAACTGTTGTTTTACCTAATGCAGAGCTATTAATCGGCGAAGAGATTGTTCTGTAATTGCTGCTTGAATCTTTCTGAGAAATTTATTTGATTCGTTCGGAAATCAGGGCCTAGAAATTAAAACAGACTGAGGCTAAGGTGCAATGTTTTTTCAAGCAGCTCTCAGTATCAACTTTCTTTTCTTTTATACGGACAAACAAACACAGGATTTTGGAGAAGTACGAGTAGAAGATCTGCGGGATTCATGAATCTGGTGTCTTGACTCGCGGCCTTATTATATTATGGGCTTGAATGGTAACCAAGGTTTGACAGAAAGAAATACTAAAAGTGATCTAATTAGTTATCTCTCCTTTTTTTTTTTTTTTTTTTTTTTGGTACGTAAAATTATAGTACTTTTATATCTAATTTCATATTCTGTAATCCGAAAACTATTTCACTAACTGGAGTTCTTTCTTAACGAAAACCATATAAATATTCACGTTTCAATGCTTGCAAAAACCTCAACCTCAGTGTTCAAACTACCTTCATAAAATTCTTTGTCTTGGTTAGAGAAGCTTCGTAGTTGGAAATACTATGCGTCTAGATTGCATATTTAAGGAAATAAAGCTAACATTCTGCATTAGCATGCTAGTCAAGACTCTGCTTTAATATGCTTTAGATGTTTTCCGTTAAAACTTTATAAATTATTACCTTAGAATCATCATAAAAATTCTATATGTGTCTAGAGATAAATGATGCGTATGCATATACAATTGAATAGCTGTACATTACATTATAGTTACGTTTCAGACAGACGCGTAGACAGATCCGTCTTCAAAGGCTTTCGATTGCACATTTTTGTATAAATAAAAATTAGCCGCATGCATTTTTAATACAAAGTATCCTTTGACAATAAAAATCTATAACGATAGTATAATTATGCTTTTATCATAGATGCAAAATTCTAAATGGCTGGTAAATTACATGAAGAATGATACATTAAAATCTCGCAGATTTGAATGCGATTTCTTTTTTTTTATATCGTAAAGCATACTTTATTTATTTTTAAGCTCGAAGCAGCGTTAGCGCAGAAGGGTTATTAGTCTCAAAACGGCATTTTGCGTCGAATCACTAAAAGCATTGTGTCACTTTCCAAACTGATGCCACCAAATATTATCGCCCTGTATTATATTTAAAAAAATTAAATAATGAAGAATCTGCATCAATATATGTATGTTTCTCGCATTATGAAAAAACAACGGTACCTTGAGCCATCAAATTATGAATAACTTAGTTTTCCACCCGAACATGGGCACCTGGAGGCCCGAATTTGGAATTTGGAATTTGTTTTATTATCTATTTATATTTTCTAAAACTTTAACGAATTTTTGTTTAAAAATCTCAACAATTTCAAAGCGAGCAGTGGCAACACTGCTCAGAATAAAACATTTTTATCTCCAGCGCGTGAGACTAAGTGTCAGAAATTCTAAAGATATGATATGTTTTTTTTAATATTTTTACCCCATAAGTGCGTTAGCCCAAATGCTCTCGAAACATATATGCGTGTGTAAATGAAATTAACGCCCTCTTGGGTGTAATATAAATATGAAAGTTTCAGATTTTATTATTTTCAGAACGATTGAAAAATAAAGTTTTCTATTCTCAGTTGATTTTGATGTTTGAATATAATGCGTATCCTACAGCAAAAAACTCTTTTTCATAGAATATATACATATATCCAATAAACGTGTGTAAGTTTCTTATGTCAAAATAACCCGTTATTATGATTTGCTTTAACTTCTTCTTTCCGTTTTCTCACCATAATGCAAGTTAGGGTTTAGTGTATTTAAGCTGATGCTTTCGGACCTTAGTCAGAGAGAATTTCTGTCCTATCGTATCACGTAGTTAAAAATCCGACAGCTCTACTTAAAAAATATCATCTCGGCTATGCATTTTTCTCGCAGTCGCTAATTTAAACTTACTAACCGATAAATTATTTAAGCTAGCTCATAGCTTCACATATGACTGAATAGTCTTTATTGAGCGTTTAAATTTTGAGTGTCTATTATTGCTTATTTTACATTAGTTGTTACACGGCCTGCGTTGTAGTGCTACTTAAAGGAAAGAAAGTATTTGTGTTTTAATTCTGTTTATTGAAATACTTTTGGATACTCAATATTTGTTTCCATCTGGTGAGAGCAATTTCACTTTTCTACCCTCATAGCAAAACATTCGTGGTGCTTCATTCTTAAATTTGAGGGCTCTGCAATGCATTATAATTTATCCATCTTTCCAACGACCACACTTGGATGAAGACTGTAATCATAATTAGCATCGTAATGGAATGCACCAAGATCAGCGTGCAGTGTTCGTCTAGATCCAGCAGTGCGTAATCGAACGTTTTCCAGTCTTGCTTCCCGTTGCCAGTTTGTTTCTGAAGCTCGTGATGCCCTTTTTTTTTTCTTATCCTGCTTAAAGTGCAAATCGAGCAACCGATTTTCGCTCTAGTGCCATAATTGATTTCACAGCGAAAGTAACGCCTTGTGATGGCTATTACAAATCCACTTTCAAAAGCAAAGAAAATGTTAATATTTTACGCTTTGCTGAACGAACACACTTTGAAATATTTTAATTTGGGCAGTGCAATACATTTCTCTTAAATAGCCGAGCTTTTTATTAATTTCGAGACATTAACATAATTGCGTTTCTCCGAGTGGCAACACAATTTTTTTTATATCGCCGAGTATTCTGATTAAATTTCAAACATATATATTTTACGCTTTTGCAGAGTGGCAATGCAAAGCTTTCAGGTCGCTGAGCTTTTAATCAGAAGTTCGTAAATTCGCTTAATATATGCATATATATTGATTTTTTAAATTTAATTAATTAATTTTTTTGGGGGGGAAGTGGACGTCGACTTTTCCCAGGACCCAGAGAAGAATTGTAGAAAGTTTGGTGACGATACTATAATAGTCATTGAGTGTATCGCGAACAAACAAACAAACTCACAGACAGACATTCTTCTTTATGTATGAGGGCAATCCCCAAAAAAAAAAGGTCTCCTATTTTTTTGGGGACGTAGAGAAAGTTTTAATACGGTTGTTGGCAACACTGTCGTGAGTGGTGCCTTCTCCTCTACCACATAAACACGCAGGCACTTCGCTCGGATGCTCAGTCTTGGCTTGGCAGCCATTCGAAATGGAGCTCCCGATAAACGTTACCGCCAAGGGCAAAGTGCGCCCATTTATTCAATTTTTGAACGCAAAAGGGGTTAAACCGGTTGAAATTCACCGCCTATTGACAGAAGTGTATGGACAGTCGTGCATGGATGTCAAAAACGTTCGCAAGTGGTGTAGTTTACAGCCGGTCGTACTGAAATTCATGACGAAGAAAGGAGCGGGAGGCCGTCAATTGCCGACGAGACAATCGCGAAAGTTGAGGGAGTTCCTCAACTTTCGCGATTGTTGAGTTTCGCGATTGTTGAGTTCATAAAATGCGTAAAGATCGGAGGATCATCTGATGCTCCTGAAGCTCCTCAACGCTTCCTGAAGGGCATGGCGGCAAGCTGGTATGACATGGGCATTGTAAAACTGCCACAGCGTCTACAAAAATGCATCGACCGAAATGGCGATTATGTTGAAAAATAAAGCATTCTGCAATCTTTAAAGTGATGTAGCAATTATAGAAAATAAACGGTTCTTTGTATATCTAAAAATCTAGGAGACCTTTTTTTTTGGGATTGCCCTCGTATGTAGAGATAACTACAAGTAGTGGTTTATTTGCAGTACAACTTGTGCCTGTTTTGTTAAAAGTTCAATTTAATAAAAAAGTTGTTCAAACCTTCATAAGTCTTTGTCGTATTATTCAAGATGAAACGATAACTCGTTACTTATCTATTGGTTTAGCACTGAAGTTCAAGTATCGGATCAAATACAACTTTATGCGTGTTTTATTGCTGGTCGTGGTTCCGTTCTTGTGGTCTTTTAAGTTACAGTTATGATCATACTTGTGCAAGCAAATGATATCTTTTCCGACGACCAGGGTTAATTTCTAAAGTTAGAAGTGTCGGAGATGTAGGGAGGATTAACAGGAAGAAAGAACAAAAATAAATAAATAAAAATGACTACTGAAATATATAATTATTAATTATTAAAATTAAATAATTAAAGATTAGAATGATTAAAAAATTAATGATAAAACTTAATAAAATGTAAATAGATAAATAAAAATATACTAAGTTATTAAATAAATGGTAAATAATTAAAGTACAATACTGAGCCTTAACTTATTTAGGGTTTCGGTGGAATTACGATTTCACACAAAATATGAAAAATAGCTCAACCGATCTCCGATTTAATTTAAGCTCCAAATATAATGTACTGCTTCTGTATATCAAGGGATGATAGATATAAAGAGTATTCTTTTTCCAGCGTATCAGTGAAAAATATTAAAATGGTTAAAGGGTCACCAATGAAAATAAAGAAAATACAATAAACAGTAAAAGAATATGGAGAAAATTTTAACGGATGATCTGTAGGTATGCAAACAAAAAGAGAAGTTGCAGAGGTATAAAAGAGAAGCTTCTGTATATCAAGGGATGATAGATATAAAGAGTATTCTTTTTCCAGCGTATCAGTGAAAAATATTAAAATGGTTAAAGGGTCACCAATGAAAATAAAGAAAATACAATAAACAGTAAAAGAATATGGAGAAAATTTTAACGGATGATCTGTAGGTATGCAAACAAAAAGAGAAGTTGCAGAGGTATTAGGTATTTTTTTAAAGCAGGAGAGATGAAAAATGAGCAATGCCTTCGCGGGCACTCGAGCCACGGACCTCTCGAATATGCTCCGAGCGTGCTGACCACTACACCACGAAGGCATGCTAAGAAGACGGGAAAAATATCTTATATACTCCCCCTTTTAAAGGACTACGGGGGATTAGGGAACCCAATAGCCAAATCCTGGGTGTGGAGAATCATCATCCACCACCCTTTTAGTTCGGGGGCCACTGTAGAGACATTAAGTATTTTTTGGAAGCAGGAGACTTGAAAAATGAGCAATGCCTTCGCGGGGAATCGAACGCGGACCTCTGGAATACGCGCTGAGCATGCTGACCACTACACCACGAAGGAATGCTAAGAAGTCGGGAGAAATACCTTATATAGTCCTGCTTTTAAAGGGTGGCTGGGGATTAGGGAGTTTAACTGCCAAATCCTGGTGGTAGAGAATCATCATCCACCACCTTTTATAGTTCGGGCGCCACTATAGAGACATTAAGTATTTCTTGAAAGCAGGTGAGATGAAAAATGAGCAATGCCCCCGCCGGGAGCATTGTTCATTTTTCATCTCGAAGCAAGGACCTCTCGAATATGCCCGAGCGTGCTGACCACTACACCACGAAGGCATGCTAAGAAGACGAGAGAAATACCTTATAAAGTGTCCAACATTTTCTGATCATGATCTCTCAGTACAATTCTAGCTGTCAAGCAGAATTTCATCGAATCTGAGAGTTAGGTGGGGAAAAAAAGTAACAAATGATAATTTTCATTCCCCATCTTTGGTTACATTGTTTCCAAAAGTCTGCAGGTGCTCTTTTACGCGGAAAGACACTATAGTTAGAATGAAAAAAAAAATTACCCGCTGTCATAAATTCATTGTACTTTCTGGAGAATAAGCCTTTAACGTGTGGATGGGGACTTTTCTTTCCTTAAAAGTCTTGACCTCCGTAAAAGGGTTCGTTTCTCAAGGAAAGAGAAGCATGCATTCAGAAGTTAGAATCAATTTTTAATATTATAAAAATTACAAATATTACAACTATTACAAACTATTATTTTATAATTATAAATTAATTTTAATTTTTTTACTATTAAAAATAAAATTTTCGAGATGAGACTTATGCTGAAATTGCTGTTCAGATACATTAAAGAAGTGCGCAAGCCTTCTTATTTAGGGCTGCCATGCACTCCGACTAGAATTATGATTTAATCCAAAAACTAAGAAGCACCAGCGGGATATGTTTAGCATTGGGGAATGATGTTGAATTTTTGCGACTTTTCCTCTTTTATTTCTACATCTAAAGATAACATCAGGAAATTTGGAAATTCCCAACCAAGTTTCAAAATGCTCTGTTTCTATATCTATAACGAAATATATTCCGAAAGAAATTCTTTAGAAACCGTTTCCTTTTGATTTGACTTAGAACATAATTTTTAGAAACAATGGTGAATACAATTACTATTATATCAGAGATAGTTCGTAAAACCGTGAAAGGAGGCTTATGATGACGGCTTACGAAGGTTTATCCATCTAGTTATCATAGCTAGGAAAAGAGAAAGGCCGAATTTAAACACAAAGCGCGTTTTACAGATAATAAAAATTCAGGGACTAGGATAATTGAAAACTTTATACTAAAACGTGACTGCTTTCGGCGATGGGGCTGTGTATGCATTTAAAGATTTCTTTTCAGGGTTCTAAGCTACTCAGTTTTATTCTTTATTTTGGTATAGAACATTTCAACCAGTTTACATGGGAATCCAAATTTTGGGATCAACTTTTACGCTTCATTTTGGATCTACTAACCAAAGATCTTACGTGGAATTTTTAAATATAAAAGTTATAAGGTATTTTCTCCCTTCAGCATGGCTAGGTGGTTTAACGGTAGCACACTCGGCGCGTATTCGAAAGGTCGAGGTTCGAGTCCCGGCCAGGGTATTCTTCAGTTTCCTTGTTTCAAAAATTCTAAAATGGCTCTACAATGGCGCGCGAACTAAAAAGGTGGTGAATGATGGTTCTTCACCACCAGGATTTGGCGACTGGTTCCCCTAATCCCCAGTCGCCCTCCCTCCTTCTTCATTTTGTGTCAATATTGTTGGGAAATGTCATTTCATATGAAAAGCAAATAAGATTTTATTTTGCACCATTACGTTTGGATCACCATATATACTACATAAGCATGAAAAAATAAATAATCTTAAATATGAATATTTATTGCAATACTGGATGAATTTTTATTAGATAGTAAATAAATAACTATTACTGTTAAACAAGGCCCCGGGTTCGAATCGCGGAGAAGACTTGGATGTTTGTAAATGCATAGTGTCGGTGCGGCATGGTGGCACTCTAAACATGCGGCGAGCCGAAAGTCCTCTCGTGTGGATTGGTGAGATTGGAAAGGGGTGTATTCCCCCCCCCCCGAGTGCTCTCGCTTCGAATTGGGGTGGAAAATAGGTAACCATTGTTCCATGTAATATGGGTACGTCAACAGCAACAACTGTTAAACAAAACACTTATGATCAGATTACCAACAAAATACGTGAACCTATATCATTCAAATATGGCAGAAGTACATCACTTTGCGAGTTTTCTCACTGTCTCTTTCCTACTTTGTCGAATGCTGAATTTTCAAAATTCTTAAATGAAATAATTTCAGTATTACGAAGACAGAAATTTTGCTCACCTACTTTAGCGTGAGTGAACAAAATACTCAACCTTTAAAAACACTGATAGAAACATCAATATTTTTAATTGATTTTTGTTGTCATTATTATAACTGTCTCAGGTCATGAGTGCTCAGCGATGCATGCGACTTTTTTTTTAGTACAGAAGACCCGAAATGCTTATTCGATATCATCTCCAGACCGCCAAATTGCGGCGCACGCTCTGATGGGCCAGAAATGTTATCCGGAAAGGACAAGACAGTTGAAACTTGGTTTCTCGCACGTGCCCATAATTTCCCAAGTCTGCGCTCGCTGTCTTCGAGGTCAGACGGGGTCGAGGCGCCCACACCCATACTGCGAAGATGCGACAACCGCTTTCTATTAATTTTCCTCTTTCAAAATGCAAGCCGGGTTCAAGGCGGATGCTCGTTCGTGTGCCGAAGCGAGTGCTGACTTCATGTCCCGAAAATGGGGAATAAACTAAGGGATTTTAATAATTAAGATCCTTTTACATTTGCCCGCTCCGAGCTGTTCTGTGACGTGAATAACTGGAACCTCGTTATCTTGAACGAAACGAATCGTATGGCTTGAGGAAATGGAAATAGTATTTCGTGGATAATAATGTATTTATAGCGGTATAATAGCAGTTTGGTTAAAATCCTATTAAACACTCAGTTAATTAATTAATATAACTAAACAATAATTAATTAACATAACCGTAAATCGTTACTAAATTTTAGGCTTAGTGACCGCGCTTTATAAATTAAAAGTAATATTTTTTAGTTCAAAATGCATTTACGGATTTAGTATGAATGAAATTTATCTTAAAATACTTTGCTTAAATTTTTATGCGTATAAAATAAATGAGAAATGCAAATTGACAGTTAACACGATTACTTAGTTTTATTCTTCTAGAATTTATAACTAAATTACAGTTTTTAGCCCAAAGGGTCAATTTCCCAGATTATTAATTTCGTTTTGGCATTTTGCATTATTCACTATAAACGGCGTTTCACTTTTCAAATTGTTGCCACCTAATATTAGAGCCCAAATATTAGAATAAATATTATTCCCAAAGAAATTAAATAATGAAGAACCTGCATGAATGTATGTTTGTTTCTCGCACTGTGAAAAAACAACGGCACCTAGACATCAAATGTTAGAGACCTAAGAGATACTAAATGTTGAATAACGTAGTCCTTCACTTGAATAAAGGTATCTGAAAGCCCAAATTTGGAATTTGTTTTATTATCTATTTCATATTTTGTAAGCGGTTGTCACCACTCTTGAACAGTATTCTAAAATTTGGAATTTGTTTTATTATCTATTTCATATTTTATAATTTAACGAATTTATGATTAATAGTCTAGTCCTCTTAGGTAGCATAACACTGTATAGACCAGCGGTTTTCAACCTTTTGACTAATGCGTACCATCTAAACAAAAACTGAAAATCTTTAGTACCACCACTACAAAGTACTATAACCACCACCACTCTTGAACAAAGCTCAGATGGCATAAATTTACGAGTGTTAGAGAAAAAACTCAATCAGGATGATGGGGGTCTTAATTTTTGAATTTAGTAATTAAAAATACTTTGCTTCTTAACGTACCACCTATTTTTCTCTTGAGTACGCGTACCATCGGTTGAGAACCCCTGCTATAGACTTTAAAAGGACTTTTGAAGAATTTCTAACCCTGTGAAATAAAACAAAAATCAGAAGAAGGGAGTATAAGACGCTTTTATTCGAATACAACTAATTAAACGCACATGTAAGGCTCTAGTTTGTAGAAAACCGGCGAGATAAAGCTAAATGGCTAGAAAAACTCAACACCACTAAATCAAACCGCTAATAATCATGGCCCAACGTGGCCTGGAATAGGCAGATACGCTCTATTAACTTCCGAAACTACTGCTTAACCCTTTCAGTTCAATGGGTTATATAAGTCCCAGTAGATGTTTAAAGCCTAGAGGAAATTACACGCATCAATTTAGTACGTAGTTGATGTTCCACTGGTGGTAGAAAGTCATCATTATCTCCATTACAAAATTGTATAATGGTAGAGCATACACTGCCACTACAATATGGTACCATACCACTACAATATGGTAGACCATCATCCGGTTTTAAGTTGTTTAATAAAGGAGATCACTTACTCAACGGGGGCACATTAGTAGAAGGTGTCATAGTTGCAGAAAGAAATAACAAGAGAAAAAAACTTAAAAACAATTTGTGTGTCATGCAATCTACCACAATGGCGAAAACTGTTTTATTTCTTATTACAGGTAAGTTATGAAAATAAAAATAGTTTATTTTGATTTTTTTCTTTTATGGGTCAACAGTTTAGTACTGATGGGACACATATGTCCCACCACTATCACCAGTGGGACATATTTGTCCTAGGCCCCTGGAATCTCCACCCATTTTAAAATAAAATGTTTAAAATGATATTTTTCAATTCTTCGTGATAATTACCAAGAGTACATAAAACAATCAATTGAAGCCAATAAATAAATTGGGACTAAAAGGTTTAAATAGCACTTCTTCCTACCTTAATCTGAATGACCATTCGCTGTCTCATTTACATTCTGACATGAAAAGCGTGGGTGAAAAGAGAGTAATAGGAAAGTGCTAACTTAAAATGAACTATTAATTAAAAATAAATAGATAAATCTCACAACATACAATCATGGAATTCAACACGTTGGAGCCAGCAGAGTTAACTGATGAGGCAGGGTGAAAGTAAACAGAAAGCATGAAGCAGCATTATATCTTAATAATTTTTAAATTGTGCTTATATTGTAAGAATAGGGTGAGAACATAGCCTGTAGAAGTATTACCTGTCATCCGATCTGTATCCCAATATTTAAACTAGATTACACTTAATTTGAATAAATCATTTAAGTGTTAGAAATCACATTTAAATAACGTTCTGCCCATGTTTCAAATAGGCCTCCGTTACAGTAACATTTAATTCACCTGATAAAAGGTATGTTAATATTGAAAACCGTTCGTTTTATTAATCGAATATTATGAAGCATGTGGGGAGGAATGCTTCTGCGAAGACGATTCCAATGGAATTGCTTAGTATTCAAGGTACACATGGAAGAATCCGAAAACTGAAGGCATCTAACCATGAACTGTACCAGGACTAGGTGTCAGTGTTACCCCTTCGGATACTTGCGAACAGGAGCTAATGCGAAAAATCCAGGAGCATTTCCAAAACTGGACAAAATCCTAAATATATATCCTAAACAAGATCCTAAACAAGATGGTGCAATACCTTACTTTCTTCCTTCTAGCATGCTTTCGTGGTATAACGGTTAGCATAATTGGCGCGTATTCGAGAGGTCCAGGTTCGAGTCCCGGCGAGGGCATTGCACATTTTTCACATTTTCTACTTGGCCTACTAAAAAACCTAATGGCTCTACAGTGGCGCACGAACTAAAAAAGTTTGGTGGATGATAACTCTTCACTACCAGGATTTGGTGACTGGGTCTCCTAATCCCAGTCGCCCTTTAAAAAGGAGGAGTATATTTTCTCCCTCTTTCCAGCATGTTTTCGTGGTGTAACGGTTAGCACACTCGAGGCGTATTCGAGAGGTGCAGGTTCGAGTCCCGGAGAGGGCATTCCACCTTTTCACATTTCTTACTTCAAAATAACCTATTGGCTCAATAACTATATTGAAACCTTGCTTCGTAAATATTTTAATGGAAAGTCTCCAAACCATTAAAATGGTCACTGCGTATCTGACAACAGAATTTTCTACAAACAGCCCGCATCGAGTGACTTATTTCGCAAACACGTTCATTAAGAATGCAGCACATGTACGCAAGGAGAACCTAAGCTTGACAGCTGGATATGCGTTTAAAAGAAATAATAAAAAAGTTTAGCAATTTTTTAGCTCAAAGCGGTAATTTGCCCAGAAGGGCTATTAATTTCGTTTTGGCACTTTGCGTTGATTCACTACAAACGGCGAATCACTTTTCAAATTGTTGCCATCCAATATTATCGCCCTGTATTATACTTAAAGAAATTGAAAAATGAAGAATCTGCATAAATGTATGTATGTTTCTCGCGTTGTGATAAAACAACGGTACCTAGAACCATCCAGTTTCGAATAACGTACGCCTCCACCCGAATGTGGGCATCTGGAAGCGCTAACTTGGAATTTGTTTTATTATCTACTTCATACTTTGTAAAGTATTTATGAGTTTTTGATTAAGAAACTCAACGATTTCAATGGGAGCAATGGCAACACTGTACGGAAAAAGGGAAAAATATTTTTATCTCCAGCGCGTGAGACTGTGTATCGGAAATTCTAAAGATATGTTGCTTTTAAATTATTTTGAGATATTGCTGTTGAATTGAATTTTATGATTTCAGTGCGAAGAACATAATATTCAATAAAGAAAGGTAAGACACAAAAAAAAAAAAAAAAACCTTCCCCTTTGGGCGTAATAGAAAATATGAAAGCTTTCAGTTTTTTTTTTTTCGGGGGGGGGGAGGTATGATTTCTGTGTGTATAGATGTACTATTCAATTCGTTTAACGATCAACTCTTTGTCTCTGAGAAAGTAACTAATCAATTTAAGGTAGTCAAATACGTGGACGCTTTCTAGTTGTGATAATTTTAATGTCCGAAGACCTTTTAATAACCCCTATTAAAAATATACAAATTCTAAATATTTAAGATTTGCTTTCAATTAATAGGCGGTTTCCGATCCATTAATTGTTTCTTACATTGCTAATCATCCTTTAGAGAAAAAAAACCTACCTTTTAATCGGAAAAGTGGAGCTAAAATTATTGTCAAAAATATGGAATTTAATCATTTTCAACTGAAAGTAAGGACTGTGAATGAAAGCCAGAAAATAAAAAATCTTCGCTTTAACTAAATCGCGATTAACAGCTTTCCCGAATTGACAGTTTAAAATGTATTTCAGATATCCATATTTTTTCCATGAGAGCTTTTTCCCTGAATTCCTTATACAGCTTTGAATAAGGACTAAAAAATTTTTGGATTAAAGTTATTGAAACATTGTTCCCCTGGCCATGTCTCCAGCCATGCAAAGGCGGGGAGGCGATCGTATTTTAAAATATGTATAAAATACGATTATATACATATATGACTAATATGTATATGATCGCATTTTATATATGTGTAATTGCTTGTTTCCATTATCTGAAGTGAAATGACATTTAGATTTCATCTCTTTATAAAATAAATAAATAAAGTAATAATAATAAATAAATAAGTAAAACTTTTCCTATACAAACATCAAAACTGAGCATGAAAGAACTCAACGAGATATATACTGTTGTATGAAGTCGTTGGAAGAGCTTTCATTTTCACCTTGTCTTTTATCTAAACCGATGTTTCGAGGGCAGTGTGGAAAGTTGAGGTCACAAGAAGACCCAGACTGCGGCTCATCTCCTAGCGCCCAACATAAAGAACTCAGCAGGGGAGTTTGATCTCGACAAGCGGCGCGTCCGAAACGAATTCTCAACCAGTTTGTGGTCGACCTTTCGAGGTGGGGACGGAAAAAGAGGGGTGAAAGGTGCGTCCATGAACCCATGAGCCTTTTGACTTTTCGAGGGGGAAAAACGGAAACTAATTTTTTGTTTCTTCCCCAGTTTTGGGAAGGCTGGATTTGATGCAAACGTATCTTCAAAGTGACGGTTTGAGAGAAACTAAGCATAGTTCTTAATCTTTTCGAGAAATGGAATCAGAAAAATGCTTCCTTAGAGAAGCACGAACAATAAGTATTTATATAATAATGAAATTCGAAGGGAACTTTTCTTTATAAGGTACTTCTCCCGCCTTCTTAGAATGCCTTCGTGGTGTGGTGGTCTGCACGCTGAGCGTATATTCCAGAGATCCGCGGGTCGATTCCCGGCGAAGTCTTTTTTCATGACTTCTGCTTTAAAAAGTAACCTAATGACTCTGCAGTGGCGCCCGAACTAAAAGGGTGGTGGATGATGATTCTTCACACCCAGGATTTGACGATAGGGTTTCCTAAAAACCCCAGTGCCCTTTAAAAAGGGAAGTATATAAGGTATTTCTCCCGCTTTCCTAACATGCCTTCGTGGTGTGGTGGTCTGCACGCTGGGCGTGTATTCCAGAGGCCCGTGATTTAATTCTCTGCTAAGGCGTTGCTCATTTTTCATCTTGCCTGCTTCCAAAAATACCTAATGTCGAATCAACTTTAGAACGTCATGCATTTTAGAAGAGGCAGAAATTTATTTTGTGTATTATAAAATTCAAATTTCTGCATTTACATTGTTATCCAACTAAAAAAATTAAAATTCCACTGTAATAAGTATGTGTATGAGTATACATTACCATTAAAATAAGCCTGAGTTTGCATTTTCAAAGAAATAAGTATGGATATGAATTATTTTTAAAATAAGTATCAGTATGCATTATCATTAAAACAAGTGCGAGTATGTATTACAAAGGAAACAAGTATGAGTATGGTTTATCAAGAAACTAAACATGAAAATTACGACGTTACATTTTAAAAGATTGTGACCGATTTGAAAAATTATTTAAGGGGAAGAGAATAATTCTAAACTATAAAAAAAAATTAAATAACTGAATTATTAAAATTTACTGACATTTTAAAATTACGGAAAGACATAACTCAAGAACATTTTAGGTTACAGATTCCTGGTAAAAATGCATAAAATTAGAATCATAGTGTACATCTATGCGAAAGGTAATTTTATTGTTTAAAAGGGAACATTCTAGAACGCATTCTTGGCGGTTTCCTCGGGAAAGTTCTCGAAGGTAGGTTAAAGCTACATATAACCCTGCCTGTATCCGGAAAGAGTAGTATCTTGAATTTAGTAGTGCTGTACTGTCTTGAGTGCAGAGATTAGAAGAGCGATCGACCGGGAGCTGTATTTTAGTGCTTTGCTGTGAAGCTATCTTCACTATTACAACCTGAAGGCTGAGTTGCTGACTCTTTCAGAGTATTTATCGTAGTAGATTTTTGACGACTGTAAATGTGTCTTTGAAAATTTCCTGTGCAATACTGGTGAATAAATTGTGTTTGATTCTTTATCAAGTGTTATCATCACTTACTCCCAATCCACGAACCCGTAGAACTCAAAAATAGTACATTTAGCTGTTACGTATATAATATGTTAATCATCTACGGCTAAAAACTGATAGGAAAAATTTCTCTTGTTTCCTATAAACAGCACTATTAAGAACCCTCTAATTGTCCCCCCCCCTTTCCAAAAGAAAAAAAAAAACTATCTTTTGCATTTAAGGTTCGAAATAAAAATACTCAAATTTATATCTTAAATAATTTACATTAAAATTTTTTTCTCTCAAGCTGCACTTTTTCTTTCTTATTTTGTTGCGTAAATATTAGTCTTAGCAAACAGAATAGATATTTCATTTTATAATATCAGAAAAATTAGAAATATAAAATTCTTTTGCAGAATTTAATGTTACTGTGTGTGCTTGAACGCTCAAAGCTGAATTCTTCAGAAATGTTAGATAGCTTTTGGATATCAGATATCACGTAATAGACTGTTTTGTAATGATCAAGATTATCCAAGAAAGCTTCTAAAGCAAAGAGCAAATTTTATTTTATTTTTCTGAAAATTGTTGACATTGATTTCCGTGCAGTGTATTATAAAAATAATTTTTCCAGACAAAGGTACTTTTCCGATGATCATAAATCATGAAGTTATAAGGTATTTCTCCTGCTATCTCAGCATGCTTTCGTGGTGTAGTGATCAGAACGCTCGGCGCGTATTCGAGAGGTCCGTGGTTCGAGTCTCGGCGAGGGCATTGCTCATTTATCACGTCTCCTGCTTCAAAGTAACCTAATATCTCTACAGTGGCGTGCGAACTAAAAGGGTAGTGGATGATGATTCTCCACCACCAGAATTCGGCGATTGGGTCCCCTAATCCCCAGTCGCTCTTTAAAAAGAAGGAGTATATAGGGTGCTTCTCCCACCTTCTTAGCATGCCTTCGTGGTGTAATGGTCAGCATTTTCGGCGCGTATTCGAGTGGTCCGAGGTTTGAGTTCCAGCTAGGGCATTGCTTATTTTTTATGTCTTCTGCTTCGAAACAACCTGATGACTCTACAGTGTCGTCCGAACTAAAAAACGTGGTGGCTGATGATTTTCAACCACCAGGAGGTGGCGATTGAGTCCCCTAATTCCCAGTCGTCCTTTAAGACGGAGAGTATATAAGGTATTTCTCACGCCTTCTTAGCATGTCTTCGTGGTGTAGTGGTGAGCACGCTCGACGCGTATTCGAGTACCGGTGAGGGCATTGCTCATTTTTCATCTCTTCCGCTTCGAAATAACCTACAAAGTTTAAAAAGAGATTTGTTTGTCCGGAGACACAGCAAATGAATAATTTTACTATTGAAATGCTAGAGACAGTTAATGAACAATAAATCCTCATACGACAACAAATAAACAAAATAATATAGTAAAATCTGCATTTCAAAAGATGCCATATTGGTGGAAATTAGCTAAATCATAACTTTACTTCATTGTATTTAATTAACATAAGTAGGAGAATAGTTGTAAACCAAGATTTTTAAAGATAGTCTGCCTTGGAATAGCCTCATTTCTCGAAGATTTTTTAGCAGGAAATAAATCAAATTCAAAAAAATGTAAGGATTTATACATACTGTTGCGTCAGCACGCCTTCGTTCAGATTTTTTTTAAATGATTCTTATATAACAAAGAAAAATTTTAATTAAATACAACTAGGAGTTGTAAATTTTAAAGCATGTTTAAGAAGTAGCTTTGAAATTATCCATTTAACTGTATAGATTTTGCATTATTATCAATGATTTCATACAAATTCTGAAATATTTTTATTGTAATTTACTATGCATTATTCATCTATTTAATCTTTCACTATTTGTCCATTGTTAATTTTTCATTTCAAAGATTTTTTAAAAAATCCGCAACATATTGTATCGTATAACTTGAGTTTTCTTAAGATATGTATAACTCTGGCTTTTTTTTTTTTTTTCCTCATTTCTATGCATGTTTTTATTTTTGTCGATTAATGTAATTTTGTCTTTTTTTTTATTTTTGTCGACTTTGTCTAATTAAATCTTCTGAAATGTATGTACGTGCAGCTGCAAGTGCTAAATACGTGATTATTTTTCGCTCTTAGAAGTGTACCTAGTAACGTTAAGATGTAGAACTTTTAAAATTTCGTTTTTATTTGTCTCACTGAAGCCAAATCTAACAACGTTTTTGCATATTCTGTAATATTCATATCATTGTTTCGGCAAAAGCAATTCGATAACATTGCAAGTAGAGGACGTTATTGCCGAAAACTGATAACATCGTATCTCAAGAAGTAACATCGTTATCTCAAGAAGGAAGGAGGTCGTTTATGTATATTTATTTGACTTAACTGAAACCTTTCAGAAGGAAGTTATATGCATTTGTTACCTTGATAGAAGCATTTTATTTCCAAGCGATTTACGAGTAATTAGACTCAATATTCTTTGCTTTTTCACTAAAAAAGAAAGCAGCCTGCAATTGCAGTTAAAGATACATTTTTGGGAATGCATGATTTCCATTTCTAGGAGAGTTATTGATTATTTTTAAGATTTGTTTTCTATCAGTAAAAGAAAAAAAGAAGCAGCCTCAAGATTTTGTAATCTCAAGTAAGTGCTTTATGTGTATCGTTAAGTACAGAAGTAACCCATTGTTTTGAAGGCCTCATTTTCTCTAAGTATTTATTTTATGCTACGTTTAAACATACACTGTAATGTGCGAAAGTTGTAGGTGAAGTAATACATCACTGTGAAAATTTATTATAGATATTAGAAGATCGATATTAAATGTAGCAAAACAGAATACGAATACATCAGTGAAGAAATCCATCAATGTAAAAAATTTGTTGTAGATATTAGAAGATCGATGTTAAATGTAGCAAAACAGAATACAAATACATCAATGTAGAAAATTTGTTGTAGATATTATAAGATCGATGTTAAATGTAGGAAAATAAAATATAAATACATCAAAGAAGAAAATTTGTTGTATGTATTAGAAGCTCGATATTAAGTGCAGCAAAATAGAATACAAATACATCAATGTATAAAATTTCTTATAAATATTAGAAGATCGATATTAATGTAGTAAAATAGAATACAAATACATCAATGGAGGAAATTTGTTATAGATATTATAAGATCGCTATTAAATCTAGCAAAATATAGAACAAATACATCATTGAAGAAATACGTTAGTATAGAAAATTTATTGTAGATATCAGAAGATCGATATTAAATGTAGCAAAATAGAATGCTAATACATCAGTGTAGAAAATTCGTTGTAGATATTAAAATATCGATGCTAAATCAAAATAGAATACAAATGCAAACGCTAGTAATATGCCAACTCGTACTTTTATTCATTAAATATCTCTGCTCACTAATTGACAAATTTTAATCAAAATTTCTTATGAGTATAAAAATTTTAGCTGTGATCAAAAATGACGGTTGCGGCTATCGTTTTAACGCCCATTTAAAATAAAATAGTTTTCAAAAGTTCCAGTATCCGAATACAGTATTATTATATTTCAGTAAGTTAAACTGTTTTTAGTGTACTTTATGTAATGAAGTAATATTCCGATAGAGTAAAATACTAATATCCCTCCTCTCCATTATCTGAGGCTTCACTTATTTGGCAAGTCTGTAAATGTAATATTTTGTTTTCCTCTTGTTTTGCACGTGACGCTGTCATTTCGTCTGCCACTTATTTAAAATTTTCCCATTGTTCTATGTCTAAAATTAGAAATTAAAGTTAATGACCTGAAACTGCAATAGTATATTACAGTACAAGTGAAGAAATTGACAGTTTCACTTACGCGTGTGTCGGATTTGCGCAATACTTATTGGGTCCCACACATTTTTTGTAAATATTATGGTGTCCTGGGGGTCGCGAAAAAATCTCAGTGATAAAAAGGGGTCGTGACAAAAAAAGTTTAAGAAACCATGGGTAGATAATGCTTGGAAATGCTCAGAATATATAATCAAATTGCAGTAAAAGTTTTGTGAAAGTCAAAAAACGTTCTGGATTGAATATCTTCAAGAATAAATGTCCTCGCATGCACTGAGTTCTAATTGGAGTCCCATAATTTCGTGATATAAAAACTGAATGATGAGATTTCAGAAAGAACATTTAAAGAATATATAAAAGAAAACGCTCAAAAGAAAAGGAAAACTCTTTTATCATACAAAATATGCTATTACACCTTTAAATTTCAGCACCAAGAAGGAAATGTCGTAGAAATTAAATTCAACAATCGATAGCTATTTTAATCACAGGCAAACGAACAAAAACTCAAAACTAACTATTCAAATCGCACTAATATAATATCACGTCATGCGCTGAAATCCATGCGCTTACACGCTTTGATATTGTTGCGAAACACTCAGCTGTGGTAAGATAGCTTCTACGCAAAGCGGGGTTAGAGTTTCCAGAAAGTGTAAGGAAATGGCAAGGTTGCCACATTTGGCACGGAATCGCCCATTTAGGGACAAAATTGGTGATATGCCATAGACGGAGCGAGAACATTCTAGAACACATTTTTAGCAGTTTTCTCGAGAATATTCTCGAAGATAGGTTAAAGCTATATATACCCTGCCTGTCTTGGGAGTAGTAGTGTCTTGAGTTCAGAGATTAGCTTGAGAGCGATCGACCGAGTCAAGAGTTGTACTTTAGTGTTTTGCCGCTAAGGTGTCTTCACCGCTGTAATGGTGTTGCTGATTGTTCGACAAGTATACACGTGTATTATCGTATTTCGACGAGTGTACACGTATCTTTGGAACTGTCCTGCGTAATAGTAACAACTGGCAAATAAATTGTGATTTGATTCTTCATCAAGTGTTATCATCAATAACTCCCAATCCACGAATCCGTAGAACGCAACAATATACTACTATTAGTCATTAACTGAGGGATGTTTTGCCACTTTGCAAGCATTTGTCACATTAAGCATTAGTACTGGTAGATGATTATTCTTTTAGCGAAAGCCGACTAATCACATCCCATAAGTACTCGATAACAGGAAAGTCGGTCAAGTCCACACAGTCTATTTACAGTAGTACAACAAGCATGTGGGTTAGCGCTATCATATTAAAAAACAGCGCCCTAAAACATCTTGTAGAAATGGCCGATTCCATTACAAGATCGACGTAAAGTTAAATTACCATTGCTCGAAAGATCGGCTTATGGCTTACCATAAGTTATGACGTCCTTTACTGTCATTCTAGGCGCACCACATTGCCATTATGATGTTGTCTTGTAAAGGTTTGTTAATGGCGTTAACAACGTGGTCTCCAAATTAATCTCCAACTATCACTGATTTCGAGATAGAAGCGAGACTGATCTCTGAAGAGGAGATTCCTCTGTTTTAGTCTCCTTTGCCGCCTGGATATTCACCATGATAGATTTTGATCTCGCTCGACCTTCTAAACTTAACATGTGACGTCCAACTCCACTCATAGTATACTGGGTAAGAATCATTACACTCCATTCTTCTAATATGACCATCTTTCCCAGCAGAAGTCTACCTTTGGCGTGTTATCATCCGTTTTTCTTATACAAAGCTAATGAATGCTAGATTTTAGCTTAAACGCCCAGCCATCTGTCTGGAAGATAAATCAAAATCTCTGAGTTCAAGGATTTCGTCCCTCTCCCTTTGCAATAAGTGACAATAAAGAGGTTATCACATATGGCTACAGTCTCTGTTAGACGGGACTTTTCTGAGAAACGAGATTCTGGTAGCACTGGTTTAAATGGGAGGATTCCCAGAAAAAAGAGCCCCGCTGGAAGCGAAGTCCGGCCTAGCTACGGAAATAATGTTGCGGCTACGCGGGATTTTTTTTCAAACCTCACCGAAAATGTCCCGGGTAGAGACAACCAATCAGACGAAAGTTCTGCTTCTGAAGGATCACGTGATCCCAATTTGAGCGATAATCGATTACTGCTTGCCGTTCAAGTCTTTGTAGTAAGTGAGAATGGTAACCTAGCTGCGTCTGTTTCCCGAAATTGTGCGGGTTCAGAGAATTGTCCCTTTCGACGTCAAGTCCCGCGTAGCGGAAACATAATGTGATTGGGACTTAAGTAGTACATGGCCGAACTGAAGGCGGGACTTTATGAAAACCGCAAGACTAACTGATTTCTGAAGGGTCATGTAGCGCACAAAAAATTGCATTCGATTCCAGATTTTATTAAATTATGTATTTTCCATATGCTGCTGATTGGAATTGGTTGTTTAAAAATTTGATAATTTACATTTTATATCTGCATTTAAAATCTTCTCTAGTTGCATACCGTTGCGGTTTTCCCTTTGTGGAATTGGGATTTCAATGGAGTGCTGTATTAATCAAAACATAACTCGATTTAAAACACGTACAGAGACCCTTACAATCATATTTATGTGAGGAGGATCCTGATTCTCCTACCATGAGCACTTATTTTTTATCTGAACTTAATTTGCGCAACAAATTTTGATATTTCTCTATGCATGTAGACTGCGGAAAAAAAAAAAAAAATTAGAGGGACAGTTCTATATCTCCCGTTAGCATATAAACATTTTGTACCGCAGCACGCGCATAGGGAAAAATCCTTACTTGTGGTTGGACATACTTTCTTATGATATCATTTTCTCTTTGCGTAATGGCGTTTAGGTTGGATTCATACGGTTTTGTTTTCGTTGAATGACGAAACATGAGTAACACAGAAGCGTGAAAATTATCGTTTGGTTTACTTGAAAGGAAAAAATTTACCTGCAGCGTTGCGCAGATAGCTTCCTGTTTCATAGAAGAATAAAATTATAAAATCTTTCAGAGAGGCTGTTAATATCAAAAGAAATTTTAAGCGCTTAGATTATATAAATAGCCGAGTTCATGAATTTAGAGCAAAAGCCAGAACACGACAACCTCGATCCAACTGTAAAGGCATTGTGTGCTAGTAAGTATATTATTATTATTGCAGTTTTGTTCCATTCTGTTCCTATCACATTGCAGAAAATATTTCCTTTTCAAATGTTATGTTATTTCCATGTTAATGTCCATGTCATTTCTAATATTCTGTTGCCTCAAATGAAAGAAAAATGTGCATTCAGTATTGTTGCTTAATACACGTATGTAAGAAAAGAAACGTCCTTCTATGACAAACACTATTTTTATGCAAAGGTTTAAAAGATGTTATACATTAGAAAACTGGCAATATTCATAAAGTAATATTAGTAAGTATAAAATATATATCTCTATTTCTCTGTTCCTAACCTAGATTAGTCTACTTCAAAAACAAATTTTACTTTTTCAGACTAATTATAAATATTGTGAATTTACTGTGTACTATGTCAGCTTCCAACGACGTTTTCTTTTCGAAAACTGACTTGTCTCATGCTTTCGAAGATTGCATCTGCAGAGAATGGATATATATAACGAACATGAAATAATGAATTAGTAATCACACCACCTTTAACGGGAAGAGTTTTAAATTAAGAATACTTAATACTAATATTAAAAATGTCTGCATTTAATATTAATATACATTTACGGAGTTAGCACAAGAAGAAATAATATTTTCTCTCAAGGAAAAAATATCACTACATTTTTTATGTTAAATTCACCACACTATAGTGTTGTAAGAAGTGTAATCTTATAGCAAAAAAATACAACGCAGGTAATAATCTTTTCGGTATTGCTATCAAAATATAAACAAACGTATGAAGATGTACCCTCGAGCACAAGCAAAGTCAAGGCGTTCCTAAGCGTAGAGGAAACGATGTCATCGAAAGCCATATCCAATCATGAGGAGAGATTTTTCCCCATGTACGTGGCGCGGTATAGAATGCTTATATGCCTCCCGTTATACTGGGTCGATTCACGAAATTCAGCTTTTCGTTATTCATGTCTCAAAAGCGCGACTTAAGCAAAGTATTTTATTTATATATAGCAGTATTCTAATATAGGTATTTTGACGGAAAAATCGGACTTCTTTCTGAAATGACATGATGATTTTTTTTCCATATTTCCACTCTACGACTCAAATTATGCCTATATATTAAATTTTAATAATTGTTGAAATTATTTCATACTTTCAAATAATTTTAACAAAGTGAGTAAACCACATTTGGTGTTATCGCATCTAACAAATATATCAAATTTTCAAAACGCGCAAATATATAAATTCACGTATATCTTCGGAAATTTTGAATAAAAAACTGCAATTTTTTGTAAGTAGGCTTAGAAATACATCTACTTTAAGAGGAAGGTAAAAATTTGATAGATTATAATTCAAAAGTCTTTTTCGAAAAATTTATAAAAATTATTTAAAAATATAAATTTTAAAAATAAATCATAAAAAATGGGCGAATTTTATTTGGAATGAACCTATTTTGAAATGTGAAAGGAAGAATCAAATAAGTTTAATAGCAAAAGAGATAATAAATATATACCAAATTTCAATATCCGCGGAGGAGCCAAAATTTCGAGAGCCAAAATTCGAGAGCGATTTTTCACCAATTTAAAAAACAACTCGTGCGATTTTTATTAAACTTGGAAGCTTGGCGTAATATGAGTCGTAGAATGGAAATATTTAAGAAACAAATTGGCATGCCATTTAAGAAAAAGACCGATTTTTCATCAAAATACCTATATTTTACCAATACTACATATAAATCTAATATATATCCTAATAAAGTCCCGCTTTCGACACATATGAAAAACGCCAGTTGAATTTCGTCAATCGGCCCAGTGTCCTTTTTTTGGGGGGGGGCAGTGTACAATGGAAAGCGGCCTTTTATGAACAACGAAAAATCGGCGTTATAAATTTGAGACATTTTTGTTTTTATCAATGCATGACTTATCCAGTTCGGGAATATGAATTCATTTCTAACATCATAAATGCATTTTTGCCTTTATCAGCTTGTAGCTACAAACTATGCAAAACGAAACCTAAATCACTCTGCGCGCAGAACAAAAAGTAACGCTACAGGATGTATATCCATTTTAAAGATAACAACATCTCAACATCAAAGTTTTACAAGTACTGCACCGTTTCCTGCATTAAACATTCTATCTGAACTATGATTCTTATTTGTAAGCCATTGAACGAAGTTGATCAAGTAAACTATGAAGTTTGTAAACTGTGAAGTTTGTAGAGATATTTGGAAAATCCTTTTTTTTTACTTTCGATAATCAATGAATAATTTGCTCATGAATGATTTGTGTTTCAGCATGCTTATTTTCATAGATTTAAAATTGTAAAACAACGGTTATGAAAAATAATCTCTCACGGAACGAATATAAAGAATAAAATCATTCCACCTCAAACTTACAAGCAAACTTTGAATTATTCAACAAGCTAATTAAGAACCTTCGTCTAGAGTTTGCATTAAAGATTAAAGGTAATATTTAAATTTTATAAGGTAATATTAAAGGTAATATTTTTATTAATATTAAAGGTAATATTTAAATTTTGTAAGCTAATATAAAGATATGACAGTGAAAGAAAGATCTTGAAACTGGGACTGGAAAATATTAGTAAAATATTAACCGGCCTTCACATTTTTATCAGTTTATTTCCGAGAGAAGTGCCTTTCACTATTTTTGTCAATTCATTGTAAATTTTTGTAATCCTTTATAATTTTGTTTTAAATTTTTTCTTTTCTGTTTATTGTGTTTACTTTATTATTTCTTTACGGTTTATATGTTTTATTTTTTATTATGTTTCCTAATTATTTCTGTAAGGCCTTTGTGATATTTTGTAATACATCTGAAATTCTTTGTTTAGTTAAAAAAAGAAAAACAACAACAGCAAAAAAAAAAAAAAAAAAAGTTTTCAGATTTCAGATTGCGCCCACAGGGGCGTTTTTTAACGGTTAGTGCTTTACCTTTATTTATTAAATATCATGTTCTTCGCACTCAAAACATAAAATTCAGTTCAACAACAGCATCACAAAATAATTTAAAAAGAGCATATCTCTACAATTTCCGATTCACAGTCTCAACGCGTAGAGCCATTAGGTTAAATTTTGAAAGAAGGAGAGATGAAAAATGAGCAATGCCCTCATCGGGACTCCAACCAGGGACCTCTCGAATACGTGCCGAGTGTGTTGACCATTACACCACGAAGGCATGCTAAGGAGACGGGAGAAATATATATACTCCCCGTCTTAAAGGGCGACTAGGAATTAGGGAACCTAATCGCCACATCCTATCATCAGTCACCACTGTTTTTAGTTCGGACGCCACTGTAGAGTCATTAGGTTATTTCGAAGCAGAAGACATATTAATGAGCAATACCCTCGCCGGGACCCGAACCTCAGACCACTCGAATACGCGCCGAGAGTGCTGCCCATTACACCACGAAGGCATGCTAAGAAGGCGGGAGAAATACTTTATATACTTCTTTTTAAAGCGCGACTGGGGATTAGGAGACCCACTCGCCAAACCGTGGTGGTGGAGAATCAGCATCCGCCTCCCTTTTAGTTCGGGCGCAACTGTAGAGACATCAGGTTAATTTTTTTAAAGCAGGAGAGATGAAAAATGAGCGGTGCCGTCAGCGGGACTCGAACCACGGACCTCTCGAACACACGCCGAGTGTGCTGACCATTACACTACGAAAGCATGCTAACAAGGCCTGAGAAATATAAGCGCTGAAGATAAAATATGGAAAATGCATAATTTAATAAAATCTGGAATCGAATGAATTTATTTCCCGGATAGTGTTGCCATTGCTCGCTTTGAAATCATCAAGTTAATAAACTTAATTTGTTAAAGTTTTACAAAATGTGAAATAGGTAATAAAACAAATTCCAAGTTTGGGCTTCCACATGCCCGTATTCGAGTGGAGGACAACATTATTCAAAATTTGATATCTCTAATTAAGATGTTCTTCCACAGTGCGGTAAACATGCACACATTCATGCAGATTCTTCATTATATAATTTTTTTAAATATAATGCAGGGCTCTAATATTTGATGGCAACAATTTTAAAACTTAAACGCCCTTTATAGTGAACCAACGCAAAATGCCAAAAAGAAATTAATAGCCCTTCTGGAGAAATTGATCCTTTGGGCTAAAAGTATAAAGATAAGTTTTAAATTTTGAATTATTGTAGATTAAAGGTAATATTTAAATTCTGATGTACATTAATTTAAATAAATGCAAAACGTTAACAGTTTCGATGCCGAATGTTAAACATGGTTGAAATAAATATGAAGTGTAACGATCTAATAGTTTTGTCTTAATAGTTTAATAGTGATTTAATAGTTTAATATTGTCTTAATAGTGATCTAATAGTTTTGTAACAATCTAATTACAGAGCATTTATTTAATGTATATTGCATAAAATGAAATTTTCACACGTCAAAAAAAGTGAGTGGCTTTCATACTGTTATGAACATCACTATATTTGTAAAAAAAAAAAAAAAAAAAAAAAAAAAAGAATGAATTTACCTGATAAAAATAACTTATTTAAAGTTTGTGTTCCTGTTAATTCCAAAAGTGCTCTAATATATATGTCGGGGGAAATTTTACAAAATGTATTTTTTTTATTCTTTGAACTATTGGTCCTATTAATTGATTAATAAACGAAAAGCCTCAAAAATACAAAATGTAAACTGGCTACATTTTGTTGCGTTCTACGGGTTCGTGTATTTGGAGTAATTGATGATAACACTTGATGAAGAATCGAAACATAATTTATTCGCCAGTATTACACAGGAAAGTTCCAAACAGTCGTCGAAAAACTACGATAAACACACTGAAACAATCAGCAACACAGCCTTCAGGTTACAACGGGGAATTCAGCTTCACGGCAAAGACTAAAGTACAGTTCCCGACTCGGTTCGGTCTCTCTTAAGCTAATCTCTGAACTCAAAACACTACTACTGAATTCAACATACTACTAACTCCGCGTACAGACAGGATATATATAGCTTTATCCGTTTGACTACTAACGGGACATAAGTGTTCCACTAAAAGTTTAAAAACTACTGCTGGGTTAAAAGGTACTAGGAATCTTCTGCATGATGGGGATAATCTTCCAATAGTTGGAAAATCAAGACACCGCTGTGCTCCTTGTACACAAATGAATATAGAGAAAAGAACAAATATATGAGTTGCCCAATGTGTAAAGTTGGGTTATGCAAAGAATGCTTTATCCTGTGCCATGCGATATAAATCAATTTCATATCATAAAACTTTTCAGAATAATAGGTGTGCTTATAGTAAGTCGATCGCTACGTGTGCGACATATGTATCCCATCATTATCTACGACTGGGACATATGTGTCAGTCGTAGTTACCGTCAGTTAGTTAGTAAGTAGCCGTAGTTAGCTTTCGGCTTAAAAATCGTTTGTCCAAAAAAATCCCAATGTTGAATTTACTTTATTTATGACATATTTGAGTCACATGAATAGAAAACGGGGTAAATTTTTTTTTAAGTTCGTAAGGTTAACCTACCTTCGAGAACATTCTCGAGGAAAGCCGCTAAGACAGTGTTCTAGAATATTCTCGTTCCGTCTATGGGAAATCGCCAATTTCTTCGCGAAATATCGCCAAGTGGGCGATTTCTCACCAAATCTATCAACCATAGCCCTAATCCCGCTTTGCGGTGAAGCTATCTTACCGCAGCTAGGCATTTCGCAACAATATTTTTTATTGTAATTTTTAAACCGAAATGTTCCCGACCCTACACTGTATCAGAGATTTCAGTTATGCGAGGTATCACCGATCCTTATTATCTCTGATAATCGGGACTCCACTTTATTATAAAAGTTCTGCCCGTAGATATAAGTAAACATGTATGTGTAGATAAAATTGCATCCTTTATAGCCAACCTTAAAGTTGTATCATAGATATTCTGGACTAAGATATATTTGTTAATACAACTTCGTTCTTTTTATCTTTCTAATCCTTTTATCCTACTAATCATTTTGTCGCATGAATGCTTACGTCATCCTTGAACCGTGTTTTCCTCACATTGTTTTAATACTCTCAGTCTTTCCTATTATTCCAATGGTTTTTTTCAATAGATTAAGCTGGATACCGAAATGTAATTTTCAGTCTTAATATCTTCTGATTGAGAACTAATTATTGTAAAATGTAATTGTCTAAATTAGTCCTAAGTGTTAAATTTAGTGGTTTATTATGTTTGCGAACCATGTGCCAAGATATGTGGCTGATGTTCAAAAGAACGTCTCTGTAAATAATGGAAAATAATTATACTCTTTTATGTGTATTGTCGCACAGAACATTAATTTGCAGGTAAGTCATATTAATTTACATATCTTCGTTCTTTCTTTCTTTTTTTTTTTTTTTTTTTTACTTCCTTGTACGTAGTAAAGGAAACATTGTAATCGGGGAAAATTTTGGGTGTCACATTTCAATGAAAATATCCATTTCGACCGCTCTCGAAACCATCTGAGAGATGTTTTTGAGTGACATCTATACGTACAGACAGAATAAAGGAGTGTTTTTGCCAAAATGGATTGTAAAATGGATTTAAAACGGATTCAGAAGAGATTTTTATCTTTACATCTGTACATACGTATGTATGTACCTCGCACAACTCTAGAACGTTTAACTTTTGTGTATGGGACTGCTATAACATGTAATTGTGCCCCTCCCTTTTTCGTTGGATCGGCTCTACCAGTCGTATATAACTATTTGGCTCGATGAGCTTAGCTTTTTTTATTCTTATGTGTTGTTAAATTGTGCATTTTTTGCTTTAAAAGTAATTAAATTATGTAGTTTTTATGTCTTTAGTTAATATGCATGCAATAATTGTAGAATTATCAACAATTTAAAAGTTTTAAGTAAAGATTTAAGCCTAACGAAAAAAAAATTTGTTTACATTTGAAACTCAGTAGAATTGTCAATTTGTAGAGGCATTAGGTATTTTTGAAAGCAAGCAGGATGAAAAATTAGCAACACCTTCGCCGGGAATCGAACCGCCGACCTCTCAATTACGCGCTGAGTGTGCTAGCTACTACACCACGAAGGCTCGTTAAGATGGCGGAAGAAGTACCTTATATACTCCCCCCTTTAACGGGCGACTGGGGGTTTTTAGGGGACCCAGTCGACAAATTCTGGTTGAGGAGAATCATCAACCAAAAACCTTTTAGTTCGGGCGCCACTGTAGAGACATTCGTTATTTTTTTTTGGAAGCAGGCAAGATGAAAAAGTAGGAACGCCTACGCTGGGAATCGAACTGCGGACCTCTCAATAACGCGCTGAGCGTGCAGACCACTACACCATGAAGGCTCGCCAAGAAGGTGGGAGGAACACCTTATGAATTCAGTTTCTGCACCTTAAACGACTTTTTGCCAAGTGGGACTAAATGTAAACTTTCAGTTTCTTGCGCTGAAAAATCTGCCTTCTTGTCCGCTGGCCGAATTATCTATTTAACTCTAATTTTAGTTGTAGACCTCTAATTTTAGTAGTCGAAACTCTAGTAATTTTTTTTTAAATGTTTTAACTGTATTTGGTGTTTTATGTTTTTCTGTATTTTATAATTTTTAATGAAGTTGTTTTGAGTTTTTATGTATTTTTGCGATGTGAGAATTTGATTAATTGCACGAGAAATATATCCGAAATGAAATTCGAGGAAATAAGTTTAAATGAAATGCAGCAAAACATGTGTATAATTTAATAGGCCATACAAGGAAGTCACGTGGTACCATACCGGTAGTTGGACTCGTGCTCAAATCGTAGCGAATCGGCTGGCTGCATCAATGGCTTCGTGATTATCTTTATATGTGATGTGAATACGAGCCAGATTTCCTCAGAAAAGTCCTCTACGAAAGTATTTTTCTTGTCAGATAGCCCTCATATGTTTTGCTTCAAATCAATTTATATTCTGTATTTATTTCTGAAAGGTATACATCGTCAGATCAAACTCACTGCTGACAAAGAATATGGAAGAAATCGCTGGCTACTAACCACCACGGAAACGATTCACAGCTATTTACTGGTTTTGGTTGATCAGTGGTAATATATCTAATCGCGTAGAGAGATTGCCCTGAACCAGAGTCGCAACTAAAAAGCGACATAATTTTTTAATTAATATGCAAATTAATCAAGATGCATCATGTCATCTTGTTATGTACTGAGTGTATTTTCATAACATATCCCGAGATTAATTAGTAGTTACTAATAATCATGCTTTAGAAAGGTGTATTTTTATTGGTGTATTTAATTACAGCAAATCACACTAGGGCTGTCTGCCTAAGGTGAGGGATGCCTTCGTGGAGGACTTTTTAAGGAAAACTGGCTCGTATACACGTTACACATGGGAAAACCACGAAAACACCCATGCAGCCAGCCCGTTCGCGGTATTCGAACCTCGGACCGAACTACCAGTGTTCAGCGACTTTACCGCTCGGCCGCTGGTGGGCCACTGTAGAAAGGTAGAAGACTATTTTACCAAACGTATTTCCGGAAAGTTTATAAGCCATACAGATTTGTGGAAAAAAAAAAAACTAGGCCTGTAGAATCATTAGGTCTTTTGATTTGAAAAATGAGCAATGCTCGGTGGCACTCGAATCTGGACCTCTCGAATACGGGCCGGGCATGCTACCGTTACATCGCGAAAGCTTGCTGGAAGGAGGGAGAAAATATTTTACATATTTCTCCTCTTAAAGGACAAAAGGGGATTAGAGGACCCCATCGCCAAATCCTAGTGGTGATGAATTATTGTCCAAAATCTTTTAGTTCGAGCGCCACTGTAGAGTCATTAGGTTTTTTTGATTTGAAAAATGAGCGATGCTCTCATCGGGACTCTAGCCTGGACTTCTCGAAGACGCGCCTAGTGTGCTTCTATCACACCACAAAGGCCTGCTGCAAGGGTTGAAAAACACCATAGAAGTCTATATTTCCTGTATTTTGCAGCATTTCCTTAAACTCACTTAAACTAATGCAGAATAACTGTTAAGATACTATTAACACAATGACAGACTTATACCAATATGCGGTTTGAAAAATTACGACAGCAAATACCGTGAGTCATTGGTGGAGACTTGTTTCTAAATTTAAAAACTATACTTAAAAAAGAGCTGACGTTTCATTAGACATTCCAAACCGAAACCGCAAGCAACCGTAAGCACAATTTGACATTGTCGGTTGTGACGCATACGTAAGCATTTCCAAGAAAGGAACCGATTGCATGAATAGTAAATAATCGACTATGAATTTTCGAAGATTTCGTTTTGAATTCTTATTTCGTTATGCTTCGGTTATTATTGCAAAAGGCCATCAGAAAATTAATAATATAAATTTCAAGAAAATATGTAGATTAGATGGATAATCTTAGATCTTAATTCATCGGGGGAGTATACAAATAAATAAGCTTGAGTTCTATTCCTCAAATTTCATTTTAATACCTGAAAAGGATTACGGATAATTCCTGACTGACAATAATAGATTAATATAGTTTTTAACTCGTTAAACAGATCTCCGTTTTAATCAATTAGTTAGTTAAAGCCAAGTTAAAATCCGTAAAAAGAACCATTGCAATTCGTTAAAAGAGATTTTTTTTTCCCTCCTGAAAAAAAAGTCTGAAAGCTTTCAGATTTTAATTACGCCCAAAGGGGCGGTTTTTTTTTTTTTTTTTTTTTTTTTTCCCATTTACATACACATGCACGTTCGAGAGCATCTGGGCTAATGTTCCTATGGCCTAAAAAATATTTAAAAACAGCCTATCTTTAGAATTTGTAAAGATACGTTTTAACCGAAAACAACTACAGAATAAAACTTTTTTTAAATTAATAGTTTCATTTTGGATAAAGCAGCACTCGTTATTAATTTTTGGTCACATAAAAATATTAATTACGTTTATGCCTACGAATTCAAAACAGAAGTATTGAATATTTTATTTTTCATATGTAACTTACCAAATTATTGTATTTACTCGTTTATGCCCTTTTTTTTACTAATTTTATAGTATGAAAATCAAGAAAATAAAATTATGCGAATGATTTAATTTCGAACAGCGCCTTTACAATAAAACATAACAAATTAAAATTATTTATAGATAAATTATAATATTGCTCACTTAAAAGAAATCTATTGTTGCGTGCTACTGGTTCATGGACTTAGAGTAATTGACGATAACACGTGATGAAGAATCAAAACACAATTTATTCGCCAGTATTACACAGGAGAGTTACAAAGACACGTTTACAGTCGTCGAAAAACTACACTAAGCACGCTGAAACAATCAGCAAGACAGCTTTCAAGCTACGGCGATAAAGACAGCTTCACGGCGAAGCACTAAAGTACAGCTCCCGTATCGATCGATCGCTTCAAAGCTAATCTCTGCACTTAAGACACTACTACAGATCTGAATTCAAGATAATACTAACGATTACTCTCTCCGCATTATAGCTTTAACCTACCTTCGAGGCTATATTATAGCTTTAACCTACCTTCGAGGCTATATTATAGCTTTAACCTACCTTCGAGAACATTTCCAAGAAAATGAATGTTCTCGCTCTGTCTATGGTATATCGCCAATTTTGTCGCCAAATTGGCGATTTCTCGCCAAATATGGCAATCCTAACTCTGCTTTGTGGGGAAGCTATCTTACCGCAGGTGGGCATTTTGCAGCAATATATATTAACATTACAATATCTAATAAGATATCTTCATTCATACTTCCCTGCTCCTTTATACTGGTTTGTATTTTATCATGGCGATGACACTCTGGGGAAACATAACTACGAGCATGGCGGTTCAAGGAGCCTGGGGGAACACGGTTATACCAAGGGGGGGATTGGCTGTAGTCCTGGTGGCCTCAGTATGGTGGTCGGGCGTGGTTTGCCACTTGACCTTATTCCATAAAATTCCACGTTATCGGTAGCTATGCGACGGCCAGACCGTTGTACCAGTCAGATCTCCAGACTAAAAGTGCTGCACCTCATGGTGATCTCTGTTCGCCGGTCGGGGTGACTCCGGTCGACAATGAGTTTAGTTATGGTTCAGCCATGAGTTTAGAAAGAACGTTTTGATCTGCCATCTGTAAGTGTGGGATGGGCGGCAGAGTAGTGAATTTTCTAAAGCTCTCGATAGAGGCTATTTTTTGCCTGGGATACCCACCTCCCTCCCTAATACGGAGATTTTAAGTTGGAGTTGGGCTTGGTTGTGCTCCTAACTTAGATCGTTGTACCAGCAATTACAAAACTAGTTCCCTGAACCTTGAATCTCGCCTATCTTATTGTTGATTCCTAGACCTCAAATCATTTAATGTTGTTGGAACTGCTGTTTGTATTCCATCTGCTATAGTTTGCTACTTATCGCCGTCATCAGTTACCATCGTTTTCGTCACCATTGAATCTGTCTTCTCATGTGCAAAGACCTTCAGAATTATCAAAAAGAGCATTAAAAATCCCCATTTTCTTTAAGCTATTCACTGTTGTTGCTTCATCAGTCAGAGCCCATGTATCAAAAATGCATGAGGAAATCAATTAGTAAGACAAAAGCGACTACTCTGTAAACTAATCTAAATCTATTTTAAAATTTAGGGAAACTGGCTTTATGAACGGCTTGAGGAGGGGGAAAATTATGTGAAATTGAAAAACTTTCAGAATCTTATGCTAAATTGCTAGAGGGAAAAATATGCGAATAAATACTGTATAATAGAGTTTATTAGCTAAAATTTTTGTTCAACGAGAAGCGTACAAAATCTTATTTTCGCATTTACAAAATCTCTTCCAACACTGAAAATTCTGATATAGATTTTATAAAACTTTCTATTTTATTTTGAGAAATACTGCACTTAGAAATACACATCTACAAAGTCAATATTAAAAAATCTGATGTGTACACCACATGACTTCCTTGTATGGAATATTAAATTATACGTATTTTTTCTTACATTTCGTTTAAACTTATTGGATTGAATTAAACCTACTTCGCCGACAGCGCATAAACCACAATAGAATAAATGCATTCTTTAAAATTCATTATATTTGTTTACCATAGTGACATTCTGGCGCTAAGTTCACTCAACAGCGTTATAATTCGTTCATATTATAACTCAGAATGCACAAAATTTATATCATTTGAAGAATTATCTAATCGTTGCCACGTGTTCTCTTCAAATACTGTAATAAATCTAGAACGATGTATAAAAGAAATTAAGCAAACAAAACCAAAAAGAAACAGTTTTGCACAGACGATTCAGTATTTCTCATTCAATTAATTCAGTTCTTACTTCGCGACAAGGCAAAAATACATAAAAACTCAAAATATCTGTATTAAAAATTACGAAGTAAATCTTAAACACTTATTTTCTCGAAAAAATTCCAGAAAGGATTAAGCATGATTTAATTCGCAATAA
This sequence comes from Stegodyphus dumicola, assembly GCF_044657685.1. Lineage (NCBI taxonomy): Eukaryota > Metazoa > Arthropoda > Arachnida > Araneae > Eresidae > Stegodyphus > Stegodyphus dumicola. The sequence continues at coordinate 218,734,360 of NC_140773.1, read as the reverse complement.
TAAAGGGGGGCGTTATCTTTGTTGTTGCAAAGCTTAGTTAGTCTCTCTAGATTGGAAACCAATCTATTATTCTGCTGTTTCAAATGTAAAAAAACATGTCCGCCACGTTATTTAAAACTTAGGCTTAACCGTACTTAAACAGCTTTTAAATTGTTGATAATTCTACAACTATTGCTTGCAGATTTCCTAAAGGTATGAAAACCTTAACCGAAAGATAAGAACAACATAATTCAATCATTTTTAAAGCACAAAATGCACAATTTACAAACATATAAGCGTAAAGAAACCGAGATCACTGAGCCGGTAGCAGAGTGGATATATATACGTATATATGTTACTGTGAAACACCGAAATCTGGAGAATGTCGACTTTTACCGGTGAATGTCAACATTCACATAGTCGCTTGGTGAATGCCCGAAATATTTTCCAAATACTCTTATTTCTCAAATCTTTTTATTTTCGAAATATTATTCCAAATACTCTTACACCGGTAAATGTCGACATTCACCATGTACTAATGGTGAACATATAAGAACATTATACTTTCTTCTCCGTAATTCAGCCGCGAAAAAAACGCACTTGAGACTTAAAATAAGAACTTAAGAATATAAGAACTTAAAACACACAATACATTCAAAATGATAAAGGAAAATAATAGAAGTTAAAAACTTAATTATACAGTACTTTCTAAATGAGAAAATAAAATGACAGTAATAAAAACTTACTAAATTGTGTGATTCAAATCTTATTTATTGCAACAACTTAAACTATTATGACACTTTATGACCTCTCTTTTCGACCTACAACAGAACATATCTGTGACTGTCGACATATACCGGTGAGGGTCCGAAAATAAAAGAATGTAATGCAATATTCGATCTTTCACCGACATATTTGGTGAATGTTGACTTTCTCCTTTGAAAGTCGACATACTCCAATTTCGGTCTTTCACGGTAACATATATAAATATATTTATATACGCTTGGTGCGGCCGATTGCAACCAAAATAGTAGGTGCATATCTACATGTTATAGTAGTCCTATATACAAAATTTCAACGTTTTAAGGCTACTCGTTTTTGAGTTATGCGAGATGCGTACGTACGTACGTGAGTACATACGTACGTACAGACGCCACGAAAAATTCTCTTCAGAATTCATTTTAAAGCAGTTTCATAATTTTTTTTTTGTAGGAAAAGAGTCTTTTATTCTGTCCTTACGTACAGATATCACGCAAATACATCGTTAAATTGCATTCGAAAGCGGTCAAAATGGATATTTTCGTTGAAATATGCTGCCTGAAACTTTTCGCGATTACAGTACTTCCTTTTTACTTCGTACAAGGAAGTAAAAATACTCACCTTTTTCAAATAACTTCGATATGCTGCTATAGAATTTTATGAGTCTAGTTACTATTGTAATTTCAGTTTTGATGCAGAGCGTAATATAGAAGACATTTAGAGAGAAATTCTTTACCTGTACGCTGTATGGCGAATATGTGAAGTCTTGACGTCACGTTGCTAACATTTCCTCGGCTTGAATTTTGTGACGCCATGCTTACTCCCTCTGTTGTAACCTCCATGGTCAGTTGCTTCATGTTTGACATCAGACGTCAGTTTAAAACTTTGACGAGACCTGAAGGGAAGGAACTTTCAGTTGTTTCAGAAAAATGATTCCATACAAAATTACAGAATAAATTTTGCCTAAATTATTTTAACAAATCCCAGAAGTATTTATTCTGAATGTCCTGAGATCTTATGAGCAAGCATAATTAACTTCAGCCGAGATTAAATTAGATATTGTTACGAAATTTCCAGCCGCAGTAAGATAGCTTCCCTGCAAAGCAGGTTTAGAGTTGCCAGAAAATAGGCAAGGGAAAGCAGGGTTGCCATATTTATCAAGAAATCGCCCATTTGACGACAAAATTGGTGATATGCCATAGACGGATGGAGAACCTTCTAGAAAGAATTCTTACCGGTTTGGCCCAGGAAGCTCTTGAAAGCAGCCAAAGCCTACATAAAACCTGCCAGTATGCGGAGTAGCAGTGCATCTCGTTAGTCTATCGAGAGTGTCTCGTAGTCTATCGAGAGTGTCTCGTAGTTTATCGAGTCGATCGCGAGTCTATCAAATGTCTTGCAGTCTATCGAGTGATCGTCAGTCTAGTGTCGATTTGGTTGTTTAATGTATCGCGAATTGGTGCATCGTTGAGGCTATGAAGTGTATCGTCGAGTACATCGCGAGTTGTAGAGAGGAGAGTCTCAAGAGTACGTAGAGTTCCGAGAATGACCGAACCGAGTAGGGAGCTGTATTTTGGTGCTCTGCAGTGAAGCTGTCTTCACCGCTATAGCCTGAAAATTGCGTTGCTGGTTGTTTCAGCGTATTTGTCGTAGTTTTTCGACGACTGTAAACGTGTTTTAGAGCTGTCCTGAATAATACTGGCTAATAAACTGTGTTTTGATTCTTCATCAAATGTTGTTGTTAATCACTGCAAATCCACGAACACGCGAAAAACGTAACAACACTGACTTTACGTTTTTCTAATAAAACTATGAAATTATTAAAATCATGAAATAAGGTTAGCTAATAGATTATTAGAGCAGACGAAACTAAATTATTTTACATGTATTTCAATCATTTTTAACAATCAATGCCAAACTGATATCCTCCAACAGTGGAATGCACCAGCTACTTCAGCACTGCTATTTTTTACATTACTTTGATTTTATTACTGAAAAATGCCGCCCAGACGGTATAGTGGTTAGATGAGCCTGATTGCTATACAGAAGTTCCCGGGTACGAATCCCGGAGAAAGCATGGCTGTAAAATTGTCTCTCCCTTTAAAGGCGGTAACGGTAGCCGCCTATTAGGTGCCTGCACACAGGGTTCGCACACATTTCTGCACATGGAAATTAGGTACTTTTAAGGACCATTAATGAAAAAAATTAAGGACATGTGAGCAAATAGCAAATTAATAAATTCAATTAAAATACTATCTATGCCTAAACTTCACTTTTGTAATACCATCGAAAAAATAAAATAGATCCGCAAGTAGGATGCATTATTATTAAACATAGCCTGATGAACATAATTATTAATAAGGTCTGAGCATAAAATATACTTTATAAAATTTATCAAATAGCATTAAACATTTTACACTTATAATAATTCAGCATATTTGAAAGAAGAAAAGTGACATTTTATTTACATTTTACTAATAGTTATTTTTATATATATATATATATATATATATATATATAAATATATATATATATTTCATTACCTGCTCAATCTAGAGGTTTAGTTAATAGAAGGTAGATTTTATGTCAAGTGTCAGAGGTTAAAATGGGAAGTAAAATCATAATCAGAATGATTTATAACAAAAGACTGGCTCTTGTCACCGCTGCTCCTTGCCTAGAGAGATACCCGCTGATCAGAATAAAACTGAAAGGCCAGATGTGGGTACTTGAAAGTTGGTTGGGCCCTGTCTGTTGTAGTTAGTGTCGTAGCTCCGTGTAAAGCTCCAAGGCTTGCAACCCAGTTAATATACTTTAAGGTTCCAGTAAACCACTAAAGCATCAGAGGTGACATTAAGTTGCTTTGTATTATTTTAGGTCTCATTAGATACGAAGAATAAGTTTTACATGGATTTTTACATTTTTGTGTTTTATTTTGTACCACGCTAAGGATTAATGAAAGGCAATAACTCGCTTTAATATGCAGAGATAATTTTTAAGCAATTAGTTATAAAAAATAAATTAGGTAGTTAGATAACCTTAGTCATCATGGATTTACATGACCACTATTAAACTTTACTTATTTTTTAACAATATTGTTAAAAAGCCCTATTAAAATCACAATCTAATAAAATTTCACACTTTAAAATACCTGCAATTTATGTCATTGATTCTTAAATGATATTAGGATAATTATACATTAAAAGGTACAAAACATTTACATTTTGGCTAGTTTATATCGATTTCCTTCTCTTTAAGCATCTTTTCTAACAATGAGAGATTTGTCTCAATATGCAAACCAATGCTGTCGCTAGTTTCTGCTTGCTTTATCTCCTAACTTGTCAACCTCTCCACAATGTAGTACCTATGAGGGTTTACTTGATCTGGTAAAAGTTAAATAGTCCAAAAACCCCCGACAGACGTGAAGCAAATTATCGCTATGTCTCAAAGTGACTACAAAGTCAGACAAAGGTTTAAATAAGCCTCTTATTTAAAAAGAACTTAAAGGCATGTTCTTATGCTAACCAAATCAATTGCAGTTTGTGGTTATGTAATTAAACAAGAACAGTCAAATTTAAACAAAAAAATTGCACTAGTGGTCAAAGACTGTTTTATTTTAATTTAATTTTAATTTAAGCTGCCTAAGTAACTCTATCGTCATAACAAATGCAAATGTCAGCAGCGATAATGCAAAGAAAAAAAGTTACAAATTATCAAAGTTGCCAGGAACTAATGCAGCGAGCAACCGGAGATTGAAAACACATTCTGTCTTATACACCAAAAACCTCAGTTCAAAAACTGTCTAAGTGATTTGCTTTCTGGGGAGGAAACAGAAACGGGAAATTAGAGTAAAGGCTGAAATTATAAACAACAGGGTAATTTACATAATAATACATGCATATATATATTTGGAGAATAACTTTCTTTCTCTGTATGTATTCGGTTTCTTTCTTCAACACACTTCCTCTTCATTTTAGAATTTTTGGATTTAATTAAAGATTTCTGTGATTTAAAAAAAACTAAACGCATTTAGAATGTATAGAAAAAGCTGCTAATGTTATTTCTTTTGTAATATGAACATTCAGAAGAAATATGAAATATATATGATAAGGGCCGGTTACAGAGCTGTTGTGGCAGGTTTTAGAATTTAGTGACACATTGAGCAACAAAATCTAGAAATGGCAAAACTTTTAGAATTTACAGCAGGCACTGCAAGCAGAATTTAGAAAGGCACTAGTCAGCAAAATTTAGGATCTATAGAGATAAGTTTAATATTCCCTGTGATTGCACCAGGTGGGAAAATGCCTAGCGTCAGACCTGTGTATGATGCATTAAGCCATATTAGATAAATCTTTTAAATTGCCAGTTTTCAATTTCTTTATTGATCAAAAAATGCCTTTCTATAATGCCTGTCCATGTGATAAGATTAGAAGCATTTTTAATATTTTCCATGCTTGTGTCTAGTGAAACGTAGAGAAAATAATGGGAAGATAAACATGTTAAGAAAAATATATCAGAAGTGAAGTATCAAATATTATGTTTTCATTGTTCTTCCAGATGTTCTCCAAAAAGTAAGAAATTCATTGCAAACTTTCCGTAAAATACATCCATTCGTGTTAATATCATAGAGACATTTCTCATTTTGTCACATTTTTCTAGAATCTTCTGGCATTGTGGGTCTGTAAATCTTGCCTTCAAATCCTTCTAAACTTTCCAAGTTGCAACGTCTAATGTCCCGAAGAAAAATTACACTTACCAATTTTGTAACAGAAAACAAAAGATATATTTTTAATTAATATGTTATTTTTTAAGTATAATTTCAATATATTACCATTATTTTAATAAAATTTATCAATGTTTAGAAAAAATGGTCGAAAAATTCCCAGATTTTCGAATTAAAAATTTTTCATAAAAACTGATCTTAAAAATCGCCAAAAGGTTGATAAGTGGCCAAATTTAGGGCAGTTCAATAAACGAATTCACATCCCCAAAAGCGAAAAGTTGTTTAGGAGCTCTTCATTAGAAAAAGTGAAATAATTTCGAAACACTTGTTTTACTTCTTGCTCAGAAACTCGAGTATCCCACCATTTATATTAGAAATAGGAACAAATCATAACCCATCCAAATAACCGTATTTATCAGTGAATCGCCAAAAATATACCTCCAGACTGCTAATTCACACTCAAAATGGCAGTCGTAAAAACAGACAGAAATTGCACATGATTAAAATTAAGGACTTTCTGCCTATTTTGGCCGAAATTAAGGACTTTTAAGGACCCGATATCAAAAAACTTTAAAAAACTTTTAAGGACTGTACGAACTCTGTAATATAACTATCACTTCTGGCCTTAGTAGTGGCCAATGCCATTATCGGCAAGTGCCCGCCATTGAGAAAAAAAAAATTACTTTAAAAATAAACTAAAATAGGGTGCGTTTTTTGTATCAGTACAAATCTTACAGCCACTAATTTACCTGGAATAAAAATCCTCTCTCCTTTGACGTGGCAACGGGTTAAAGCAATCACCTTCAGGCATTTTTCAAAACAGCAGTTTTTTTTTTTTTTTTCGATGTGTCTAATATTTCAATTTCAATGAATTTGTCTTTCGTTAGTAGAAGTAAAGATATATTATTTTCAAAACCGATAGGTTAAACAAACATCATAAATCATCCATCGATACTTACTTGTTACTGAGTTGCTATTATCTCCATGTCTTACTATGCCTGTTGTTGTTATTATTATTATTGTTATTATTCTCTTTTCATTCCTAAGAAAAAGGAGATCTTTTCATTTTTGCGTGGATTTATTTAACTGGAGTTCTCTGTTTGCTTTATTCGGGTGAAACCTAGAAACTAATTTTTGTTTTCCTCCAACTGGATTAACCGGACTTTCTTGAAATTTTTCTCACATGCGTGTTTGCGATAATAAAGCAAAATTCAAGTTTTTCAAAAATTCGTAATAGCTTTTTCTATTTATTGCTAAATTTTTCTCACAAATCCTTGTTTAAGGACAAACTAACGACCTTATAATTGTGATCTTTAAATCCCTAAGAAGGATCATATAATTTTCCAAATGAATTTTTTTTTGCGTAATTTTTAACTTTATTTTCTGAGTTTTGGAAGCCTTTCGGAAATCGTTTAATTTCTTTTAGCTATCGTATAGTTGCTAGAGATGATGACTTTTAAAACTAAGTGAAAAAAATTATTGTAAGAAGCCCCACGGTTTTAAATGAAAATGAGATAGGATTTTTAAAACCAAACTGAAACTTAAGGAAACTGAATATTTTTTCAATCCAAATTGAAACGTCACTCTCCACCAAAGACGGGAACATTTCGTGGTCTACGCATTTAAATCGTAGTAATCAGTGCTCTGAAACAGCAGAGAAAATATGCTTTAAAAGTATGGCTCGGACCAAAATTTACAATTCCAGAAATTTATTACAGTATAGTATTACGACTTGGCACAAACTGGTGTTCGCTTAGAGAAGGGGAATAGTCATTTATTTTGACCACGCACATAACACTACATTTATGGAAATGAAAGGACATATTTTACTGTTCAAGAACTGTTTCATATGAATTTACTGAAAAATACTGTTGCGTTTCTACGGGTTCGTGGATTTGGAGTGATTGATGACATCACTTGAATCAAAACACAATTTATTTAGCCAGTATTACTCAGGACAATTCCAAAATTATACTCAGTATTACTCAGGTCAGTATTGCCAGTATTACTCAGGTCGTCGAAAAACTACGACAAACTCGCTGAAACAATCAGCAACACAGCCTTTAGGCTATCAGGCTATAACGGTGAAGACAGCTTCACGGCAAAACACTAGAGTACAGCTCCCGACTCGGTCGATCGCTCTCGGAGCTCAACAAACTCAAGATAAATTTCGAAGACACACTAACTTGAGATACACTGCTACTCCGCGTACAGGCAAGGTTTATATAGCTTTTGACCTGCCTTGGAGAATATTCTGGGCCAAACAGATAAAAATTCGTTCTAGAATTAGCTCCATCCGTCTATGGCATATCACCAATTTTGTCGCCGTGTTATTTTGCACCAAATCGGGCAACCCTGCCTTCTCTTGCCAATTATTTCTGGCGACCCCAAACCTGCTTTGCTGGGTGAGTATACTTCACGAAGACCAGAAATTGAAATTCATACTGTTTAAAAGTAATAATTTTAATCTAAAATTTATTTTGGTAAAAATGGTAAAAATTTTTTTAGAATTTACATTGTTTTTCCCCTTGCTTTGGGAAAGGGCCAGAATTTTCGGGTGAACTATTATAATTATAAGTAAAATACATTGAAATGGTTCGTCGGCTAATTCTGGATACAGAAAAGCAAGGATTTTTGTAGAAGAGAGCTTTCAATTAATTTCAAATTTCCTCCCCCCTCATGAAGTGACATTGGAGTTGATTGAATTCCTCTTCTGTTTTTGTTCCTTTTCATTAAATTTCAATTTTTTTTTGAGGTGGGGTTTTGCTTGTTTGAAATGTTTCGGTATTAACTAATATTTTGGAATTCTTTGTTGCATTTATATGATTATTTGAAATTTATTGATTTTGAATTTTAATTTCTGGTCTTCTTAAATATTAGTTCTAAATTTCTTACATTATGTCTTTAATGATAATTTTTCTGCAGCTTAATGCGCGAAAATAACTTCGCATGTTTGCGATTTGTTTTCAAAAGTATTGTTTTGTGATTATATATAAAGGGACACAAGTACATGTTATAGCAGTCCGATATACAAAATGTTAACGATCTGAGGCTACTCGTTTTGGAGTTGTGCGAGATACATACATGCACACGTACAGACGTCACGAAAAAATCTCTTCTGAATCCATTTTAAATCCTTTTTGCGACCCGTTTTGGGAAAAAGAGCATTTTTATTCTGTTCTTACAGCAGTCACTCAAAAACATCGTTAAATTACATTCAGTAGCGATCAAAATGGATATTTTCGTTGAAATATGACAGCCGAAAATTTTCGCAATTATAATACAGTAAGACCCCGCTTAACGCGGGGGGATACGTTCCATCAAAGTAGAGCGTAATGCGAAACAGCGCTAAACGAGGCTATCTTAACATGTAAATAATGGGGTTAGGGGAAGACGGATACAAAATTGGTTAGGCATTAAATTTAATAATTTCTTTTAATAAAAATAAAACCAAACATTTATTTCTTACAAAAATAAAAACAATATAAACGAATATACTTATAAAAACAAATAAAATTCTCAGTCAGATCATTCAGTCTATTCTGTGATTCCAATTTTCTGCCTTTTTGTCAAGAAGGCATTATAATAGATTGGCTTAATGGCATATTGCGTTCAATTTTGTCGTCAATCCATATAGACAGTCGTTTTTCCATTTCCTCTATAATGTTATCTCTAGAACGGGTAATTCTAGTTGTAGAGCTTGACGTAGTTGCAGTTGCCGATGACAGTGTATTTTCTTTAGTGAATTGTCCTTATTGTTAAAGTTGCCAAATTCAATGCAGTACTAATTTCAGATTGACGTTCACCAGAATCTAATCTTCTAATCACTTGCATTTTAGTTTCCAGTGAAGTGCTTTTTCTGGTTGCTTTCTTTTCTTGTTTTTTATTATCACCCATAATAAAAGCTAAAGATCATAATATTTGTCACTGCATTAATCGTTGTAGTATTACATAAATTTATACTTACAATAATGTCAACAAATGTTTCAAATGATAAAAATGCGTCCACAAAGCAAGAAACACAACTACACTGTTTCGGATATGTTATTTGGAAACCTAGCGCTGCGCACAATTTCGGGGAATCCTCGTAGTGCTGCGAGCAATTTCGGGGAATCCCCGGGTTCCCCGAAATTGAATAAAAGAGCGCTAAATGAAACAGCGTTAAGCGGGGTCTTACTGTACTTCCTTCACTTCATACAGAGAAGTAAAAAGGAGCACTGATATCGAAAGTAACTCTGAGAGTTCTCTTCGTCTTTCCCTGATTCATGGAATATGCTCAGCCAATTGTTTTTAACCATTGTTTCTTTAACAAGCACTGTGCAAAATAATTTATCACGAAGTAAGTGTAATAATTTTAGATATTTAAATTTTCTTCTGAGTGAATAAACCTTTGAATGCATGATTTTGCATACTAGAAAGACACCCGAGAAGAGCCTGAGCTTCATTCTTTTCTCAGGTATATATTATGCATAATATCCATTGTGTTTTGTGAATTTGTTGAGGTAATCCTTTAATCTGCATTTAACACTGTTTTGCGTTGAAACAAGAATTTATTGCTCTCTGTTTCGATCGGTGCTTAGGAAAAGAAAGGACTGTTAGCAAAGACCACCAATAGAAGAAGCCGTGTTATATTTTTCTTCAGGAACAAACTTTCCCCTCAGTAGAGCTATCGTATGTGGGAAGATGTTATTTTTATTTCCTAGAGAAACTCTGTGCTGAGTCATCATGAGCATTTAAGGTTTCAGGAGTAATAGACTAGAAGAGAAACACGCTAATGTGACAATCAAAACCGTGAAAAACAACCTTATATTTAGCGTAGGTATAATGAAACACTCAATCGATTTCGAGGGCAGCTAAAGGTCCCTCCTCATCAGGAGAAAGAAATACATAGAAAGAAGAAAATAGGAATCACAGAAACACGTGGTGCTTATCAGCACTGCACGTCGTTATAACTAGATTTTTAATCAGAGTTGCACTGGCCGCCTACTTTTACTGAGCCAGGCTGTCTGATCAAGCATAAAGAAATATTAGCGAAGTTAAAATAGGGAGCGAGGGGCAAATGCACATTACGCTCAAAATCTGAACTTCAAATAATGGAAATCAACCACTGAACGGATTTTTATACCCTCTGGTAGTACCAAGTGCGAGGAGGTAACGCCATCTATCGGCAAAAATAATTGAATTAAGACAGTAGAATTTTAAAGGCATTAGGAAGGACTGGATTGGACTTCAAATCATTAACTAAACTTTCTAAATCTTTATGAATGTGAAAAGCCTCAAGAAAATCCAATTCGCCTATGGAAGAAGCCTTTTGGATGATTTTTGCAGACCCAAAATCAAAATTATGGTTAAAAGTCCAGCTATGATACGCTATTGAAGACTTGTTAATTTCCCCTTTTTTGACATAAGATTCATGTTCCTTGATACGAAACTTCAACGCTCTTTTTGTTTGGCCAATATATCTTAAACCACACTGACATGATATACTATAAATTCCCCAAGAATTCAAGACAGAAACGCAATCTTTTAGAATCGAAGGGTGAATTTTATTAATAGGGGAGAAACCGACTTGAAAATTGAATTTCTGGAGAATCCGTGCAATTTTATAGCTAACAGAAGGATAAAATGGAAGCACGACAAGGTCATTGATATTATTTCTAACAGTGGAATGTCTTCTTTGATGGGAATCTGAAAATTTTTTGACGGCTTTATCAATAATCACGGGAGAAAATCCACGGTCAATCGCAACTGCTCTCAAATAATTAAGTTCATTGGTAAGCAAAGATTCAGAGGAACAAACTTTTAGCGCGCGGAAAACATAATAGTAAAAAGAAGCCATTTTTTGCTTAACAGGGTGGCATGACTTGGCATGGGGTGGTAAACAAACTGCAAAGGGTTTACGGTACACAGTGGTGCTAAAATCGGTTTCATTGCGGATTATAAGAATATCGAGGAAGGGGAGGGAATTGTTGGATTCAATTTCAAGAGTGAATTGGATGGCTGGATCAATTGAATTCATAATAGATAGAATCTCGGATAAATCCTCTTTATAACCGTCAAAAAGTGCGAAAGTGTCGTCAACATACCGAATCCAAAGACGAAAAGATAATTTATCAAATAATTTCATCTCAAAATAGTGCATATGAATGTCAGCAAGTACCGGACTGAGAGGATTACCCATAGCCAATCCTTCAACTTGACGAAAATATGCATTTTGGAAAACAAAGTGGGTTTGACTTAGAGAAACTTTAGTAAGCGAAACCAACTCATTAATTTCAGTATGTGTGAAGTGAAATTCCCGAAGCCTAGTTTCAAGATAATTTAGTGCTCCTTCGACCGGAACATTAGTAAACCATGATTTGACATCAAATGAAACCATAATGGAACGAAGTGGGGAAATATTTTTAAGTTTATCAATGACTTCAACAGAATTTTTTACAGTGTGAATATTGTTATCAAGTAGAGGAGAAAATCTGGAAACTAAATATTTGGCCAAAGGATATGAAGCAGTACCTATGTTGGAAACAATTGGTCGAAAAGGAATACCGGTTTTGTGGACTTTTGGAAGAGCATAAAGTCTAGCGCAATTAGTAATAGGCGGAATAAGTGATTTCTTCAACTGAGTTGGCAGAATGTGGGAAGATTTAATAGTACTTTTTACTTTCATGAGGTCCGAAGTTGAAGGATCTTTAGGGATCGAGCAGTATGGGCCTTCATTTATCAATTTAGAGACTCCAGTAATATATGTGTGTTTGTCCATAACAACGATCTGTCCGCCCTTATCAGCTATAGAGATAATGATATTAGTATCAGAATTAATTTCACGTAAGATCTCATTTTCCTTTTTGCTAAGATTAGAACCCAAAGATTTATTGTTAAAATTAACGTTATGAGTAATTAGGTGGCGGATTGTATCCTTCTGCGTTTCCGAAATTTTGGAGAATTTAAAGGCTTTCTCTATAGGGGCGATGATTTGAGGAATTGAAGGTTTAGATGTCTTTGAAAAGTTGAAATTATATTTTAATACTTTTAACTGATCCTCCGAAAGATTCCTATTGGAGATATTAACGATGGAGTTAACGTTTACAGTGGGAAGATCAGCTAGATAATTGGGACTATCCGACTGGTGTGTGAGTTTTTGGAATTTAGAAATGAGCACATTTTTATGCCGTTGACAAACGGTATCGGTTCTAGACCAGGATGTATGTTCAAATGAGGAAAAATTTTCAGTGGAATTAGCAATTTTTAAATGGAGGTAATATAATTCAAATTCAATTTTAGATAAACGTTTGCGTGTGTCCCTTATAATGTGACGAAGAAGTGCCAATTTGAATTTATGCAAAATTTTTGAAACGTGAACGGAAGCTTTAAGGCTACATTTCACATGTATAAATTTGGGAATGAAATTTTGATGTTTGCATTTAAGTAGAAACTGTAGATGATTCAAGAATTTCGTACGCTTAAGGCGTAACTTACAAAATCGGTTCCTGTCAGTGGACATATTGCGAAAAGGGCACAAGCAAGAAACAAGTGAACAAAAGAAATGTAATTCCGAAAGTCCAAACAAGTAATTACTTATAACATGAAAAAAACACCAATAAATAATGAAGACAATTTTCATCAACAAATGACAAAAACATTCCAAAAGGAGAGAAACATCCAATACTGAAAAACCAATAGCCACGTGGAAAGAAGCAACGAAAGTCAAAATCTCTTCTAGTCTAGTTTGTGCTATCAACCGGCATTTTCGAGAATATTTTACTGTTTATTGTTTTACCACGTGCACCATTTTATTTACTTCTTTCCACGTGGCCATCATTTTTTCGGATTTGGTTTATGCTATCAACCGGCATTTTCGAGGTAATTCTATATTTTTTCGGTTTACCACGTGCACGATTTTGACTTTCGTTGCTTCTTTCCACGTGGCTATTGGTTTTTCAGTATTGGATGTTTCTCTCCTTTTGGAATGTTTTTGTCATTTGTTGATGAAAATTGTCTTCATTATTTATTGGTGTTTTTTTCATGTTATAAGTAATTACTTGTTTGGACTTTCGGAATTACATTTCTTTTGTTCACTTGTTTCTTGCTTGTGCCCTTCTCACAATATGTCCACTGAAAGGAACCGATTTTGTAAGTTACGCCTTAAGGGTACGAAATTCTTGAATCATCTACAGTTTCTACTTAAATGCAAACATCAAAATTTCATTCCCAAATTTATACATGTGAAATGTAGCCTTAAAGCTTCCGTTCACGTTTCAAAAATTTTGCATAAATTCAAATTGGCACTTCTTCGTCACATTATAAGGGACACACGCAAACGTTTATCTAAAATTGAATTTGAATTATATTACCTCCATTTAAAAATTGCTAATTCCACTGAAAATTTTTCCTCATTTGAACATACATCCTGGTCTAGAACCGATACCGTTTGTCAACGGCATAAAAATGTGCTCATTTCTAAATTCCAAAAACTCACACACCAGTCGGATAGTCCCAATTATCTAGCTGATCTTCCCACTGTAAACGTTAACTCCATCGTTAATATCTCCAATAGGAATCTTTCGGAGGATCAGTTAAAAGTATTAAAATATAATTTCAACTTTTCAAAGACATCTAAACCTTCAATTCCTCAAATCATCGCCCCTATAGAGAAAGCCTTTAAATTCTCCAAAATTTCGGAAACGCAGAAGCATACAATCCGCCACCTAATTACTCATAACGTTAATTTTAACAATAAATCTTTGGGTTCTAATCTTAGCAAAAAGGAAAATGAGATCTTACGTGAAATTAATTCTGATACTAATATCATTATCTCTATAGCTGATAAGGGCGGACAGATCGTTGTTATGGACAAACACACATATATTACTGGAGTCTCTAAATTGATAAATGAAGGCCCATACTGCTCGATCCCTAAAGATCCTTCAACTTCGGACCTCATGAAAGTAAAAAGTACTATTAAATCTTCCCACATTCTGCCAACTCAGTTGAAGAAATCACTTATTCCGCCTATTACTAATTGCGCTAGACTTTATGCTCTTCCAAAAGTCCACAAAACCGGTATTCCTTTTCGACCAATTGTTTCCAACATAGGTACTGCTTCATATCCTTTGGCCAAATATTTAGTTTCCAGATTTTCTCCTCTACTTGATAACAATATTCACACTGTAAAAAATTCTGTTGAAGTCATTGATAAACTTAAAAATATTTCCCCACTTCGTTCCATTATGGTTTCATTTGATGTCAAATCATGGTTTACTAATGTTCCGGTCGAAGGAGCACTAAATTGTCTTGAAACTAGGCTTCGGGAATTTCACTTCACACATACTGAAATTAATGAGTTGGTTTCGCTTACTAAAGTTTCTCTAAGTCAAACCCACTTTGTTTTCCAAAATGCATATTTTCGTCAAGTTGAAGGATTGGCTATGGGTAATCCTCTCAGTCCGGTACTTGCTGACATTCATATGCACTATTTTGAGATGAAATTATTTGATAAATTATCTTTTCGTCTTTGGATTCGGTATGTTGACGACACTTTCGCACTTTTTGACGGTTATAAAGAGGATTTATCCGAGATTCTATCTATTATGAATTCAATTGATCCAGCCATCCAATTCACTCTTGAAATTGAATCCAACAATTCCCTCCCCTTCCTCGATATTCTTATAATCCGCAATGAAACCGATTTTAGCACCACTATGTACCGTAAACCCTTTGCAGTTTGTTTACCACCCCATGCCAAGTCATGCCACCCTGTTAAGCAAAAAATGGCTTCTTTTTACTATTATGTTTTCCGCGCGCTAAAAGTTTGTTCCTCTGAATCTTTGCTTACCAATGAACTTAATTATTTGAGAGCAGTTGCGATTGACCGTGGATTTTCTCCCGTGATTATTGATAAAGCCGTCAAAAAATTTTCAGATTCCCATCAAAGAAGACATTCCACTGTTAGAAATAATATCAATGACCTTGTCGTGCTTCCATTTTATCCTTCTGTTAGCTATAAAATTGCACGGATTCTCCAGAAATTCAATTTTCAAGTCGGTTTCTCCCCTATTAATAAAATTCACCCTTCGATTCTAAAAGATTGCGTTTCTGTCTTGAATTCTTGGGGAATTTATAGTATATCATGTCAGTGTGGTTTAAGATATATTGGCCAAACAAAAAGAGCGTTGAAGTTTCGTATCAAGGAACATGAATCTTATGTCAAAAAAGGGGAAATTAACAAGTCTTCAATAGCGTATCATAGCTGGACTTTTAACCATAATTTTGATTTTGGGTCTGCAAAAATCATCCAAAAGGCTTCTTCCATAGGCGAATTGGATTTTCTTGAGGCTTTTCACATTCATAAAGATTTAGAAAGTTTAGTTAATGATTTGAAGTCCAATCCAGTCCTTCCTAATGCCTTTAAAATTCTACTGTCTTAATTCAATTATTTTTGCCGATAGATGGCGTTACCTCCTCGCACTTGGTACTACCAGAGGGTATAAAAATCCGTTCAGTGGTTGATTTCCATTATTTGAAGTTCAGATTTTGAGCGTAATGTGCATTTGCCCCTCGCTCCCTATTTTAACTTCGCTAATATTTCTTTATGCTTGATCAGACAGCCTGGCTCAGTAAAAGTAGGCGGCCAGTGCAACTCTGATTAAAAATCTAGTTATAACGACGTGCAGTGCTGATAAGCACCACGTGTTTCTGTGATTCCTATTTTCTTCTTTCTATGTATTTCTTTCTCCTGATGAGGAGGGACCTTTAGCTGCCCTCGAAATCGATTGAGTGTTTCATTATACCTACGCTAAATATAAGGTTGTTTTTCACGGTTTTGATTGTCACATTAGCGTGTTTCTCTTCTAGTCTAGTTTGTGCTATCAACCGGCATTTTCGAGAATATTTTACTGTTTATTGTTTTACCACGTGCACCATTTTATTTACTTCTTTCCACGTGGCCATCATTTTTTCGGATTTGGTTTATGCTATCAACCGGCATTTTCGAGGTAATTCTATATTTTTTCGGTTTACCACGTGCACGATTTTGACTTTCGTTGCTTCTTTCCACGTGGCTATTGGTTTTTCAGTATTGGATGTTTCTCTCCTTTTGGAATGTTTTTGTCATTTGTTGATGAAAATTGTCTTCATTATTTATTGGTGTTTTTTTCATGTTATAAGTAATTACTTGTTTGGACTTTCGGAATTACATTTCTTTTGTTCACTTGTTTCTTGCTTGTGCCCTTTTCACAATATGTCCACTGACAGGAACCGATTTTGTAAGTTACGCCTTAAGCGTACGAAATTCTTGAATCATCTACAGTTTCTACTTAAATGCAAACATCAAAATTTCATTCCCAAATTTATACATGTGAAATGTAGCCTTAAAGCTTCCGTTCACGTTTCAAAAATTTTGCATAAATTCAAATTGGCACTTCTTCGTCACATTATAAGGGACACACGCAAACGTTTATCTAAAATTGAATTTGAATTATATTACCTCCATTTAAAAATTGCTAATTCCACTGAAAATTTTTCCTCATTTGAACATACATCCTGGTCTAGAACCGATACCGTTTGTCAACGGCATAAAAATGTGCTCATTTCTAAATTCCAAAAACTCACACACCAGTCGGATAGTCCCAATTATCTAGCTGATCTTCCCACTGTAAACGTTAACTCCATCGTTAATATCTCCAATAGGAATCTTTCGGAGGATCAGTTAAAAGTATTAAAATATAATTTCAACTTTTCAAAGACATCTAAACCTTCAATTCCTCAAATCATCGCCCCTATAGAGAAAGCCTTTAAATTCTCCAAAATTTCGGAAACGCAGAAGGATACAATCCGCCACCTAATTACTCATAACGTTAATTTTAACAATAAATCTTTGGGTTCTAATCTTAGCAAAAAGGAAAATGAGATCTTACGTGAAATTAATTCTGATACTAATATCATTATCTCTAAAGCTGATAAGGGCGGACAGATTGTTGTTATGGACAAACACACATATATTACTGGAGTCTCTAAATTGATAAATGAAGGCCCATACTGCTCGATCCCTAAAGATCCTTCAACTTCGGACCTCATGAAAGTAAAAAGTACTATTAAATCTTCCCACATTCTGCCAACTCAGTTGAAGAAATCACTTATTCCGCCTATTACTAATTGCGCTAGACTTTATGCTCTTCCAAAAGTCCACAAAACCGGTATTCCTTTTCGACCAATTGTTTCCAACATAGGTACTGCTTCATATCCTTTGGCCAAATATTTAGTTTCCAGATTTTCTCCTCTACTTGATAACAATATTCACACTGTAAAAAATTCTGTTGAAGTCATTGATAAACTTAAAAATATTTCCCCACTTCGTTCCATTATGGTTTCATTTGATGTCAAATCATTGTTTACTAATGTTCCGGTCGAAGGAGCACTAAATTGTCTTGAAACTAGGCTTCGGGAATTTCACTTCACACATACTGAAATTAATGAGTTGGTTTCGCTTACTAAAGTTTCTCTAAGTCAAACCCACTTTGTTTTCCAAAATGCATATTTTCGTCAAGTTGAAGGATTGGCTATGGGTAATCCTCTCAGTCCGGTACTTGCTGACATTCATATGCACTATTTTGAGATGAAATTATTTGATAAATTATCTTTTCGTCTTTGGATTCGGTATGTTGACGACACTTTCGCACTTTTTGACGGTTATAAAGAGGATTTATCCGAGATTCTATCTATTATGAATTCAATTGATCCAGCCATCCAATTCACTCTTGAAATTGAATCCAACAATTCCCTCCCCTTCCTCGATATTCTTATAATCCGCAATGAAACCGATTTTAGCACCACTGTGTACCGTAAACCCTTTGCAGTTTGTTTACCACCCCATGCCAAGTCATGCCACCCTGTTAAGCAAAAAATGGCTTCTTTTTACTATTATGTTTTCCGCGCGCTAAAAGTTTGTTCCTCTGAATCTTTGCTTACCAATGAACTTAATTATTTGAGAGCAGTTGCGATTGACCGTGGATTTTCTCCCGTAATTATTGATAAAGCCGTCAAAAAATTTTCAGATTCCCATCAAAGAAGACATTCCACTGTTAGAAATAATATCAATGACCTTGTCGTGCTTCCATTTTATCCTTCTGTTAGCTATAAAATTGCACGGATTCTCCAGAAATTCAATTTTCAAGTCGGTTTCTCCCCTATTAATAAAATTCACCCTTCGATTCTAAAAGATTGCGTTTCTGTCTTGAATTCTTGGGGAATTTATAGTATATCATGTCAGTGTGGTTTAAGATATATTGGCCAAACAAAAAGAGCGTTGAAGTTTCGTATCAAGGAACATGAATCTTATGTCAAAAAAGGGGAAATTAACAAGTCTTCAATAGCGTATCATAGCTGGACTTTTAACCATAATTTTGATTTTGGGTCTGCAAAAATCATCCAAAAGGCTTCTTCCATAGGCGAATTGGATTTTCTTGAGGCTTTTCACATTCATAAAGATTTAGAAAGTTTAGTTAATGATTTGAAGTCCAATCCAGTCCTTCCTAATGCCTTTAAAATTCTACTGTCTTAATTCAATTATTTTTGCCGATAGATGGCGTTACCTCCTCGCACTTGGTACTACCAGAGGGTATAAAAATCCGTTCAGTGGTTGATTTCCATTATTTGAAGTTCAGATTTTGAGCGTAATGTGCATTTGCCCCTCGCTCCCTATTTTAACTTCGCTAATATTTCTTTATGCTTGATCAGACAGCCTGGCTCAGTAAAAGTAGGCGGCCAGTGCAACTCTGATTAAAAATCTAGTTATAACGACGTGCAGTGCTGATAAGCACCACGTGTTTCTGTGATTCCTATTTTCTTCTTTCTATGTATTTCTTTCTCCTGATGAGGAGGGACCTTTAGCTGCCCTCGAAATCGATTGAGTGTTTCATTATACCTACGCTAAATATAAGGTTGTTTTTCACGGTTTTGATTGTCACATTAGCGTGTTTCTCTTCTAGTCTAGTTTGTGCTATCAACCGGCATTTTCGAGAATATTTTACTGTTTATTGTTTTACCACGTGCACCATTTTATTTACTTCTTTCCACGTGGCCATCATTTTTTCGGATTTGGTTTATGCTATCAACCGGCATTTTCGAGGTAATTCTATATTTTTTCGGTTTACCACGTGCACGATTTTGACTTTCGTTGCTTCTTTCCACGTGGCTATTGGTTTTTCAGTATTGGATGTTTCTCTCCTTTTGGAATGTTTTTGTCATTTGTTGATGAAAATTGTCTTCATTATTTATTGGTGTTTTTTTCATGTTATAAGTAATTACTTGTTTGGACTTTCGGAATTACATTTCTTTTGTTCACTTGTTTCTTGCTTGTGCCCTTTTCACAATATGTCCACTGACAGGAACCGATTTTGTAAGTTACGCCTTAAGCGTACGAAATTCTTGAATCATCTACAGTTTCTACTTAAATGCAAACATCAAAATTTCATTCCCAAATTTATACATGTGAAATGTAGCCTTAAAGCTTCCGTTCACGTTTCAAAAATTTTGCATAAATTCAAATTGGCACTTCTTCGTCACATTATAAGGGACACACGCAAACGTTTATCTAAAATTGAATTTGAATTATATTACCTCCATTTAAAAATTGCTAATTGCACTGAAAATTTTTCCTCATTTGAACATACATCCTGGTCTAGAACCGATACCGTTTGTCAACGGCATAAAAATGTGCTCATTTCTAAATTCCAAAAACTCACACACCAGTCGGATAGTCCCAATTATCTAGCTGATCTTCCCACTGTAAACGTTAACTCCATCGTTAATATCTCCAATAGGAATCTTTCGGAGGATCAGTTAAAAGTATTAAAATATAATTTCAACTTTTCAAAGACATCTAAACCTTCAATTCCTCAAATCATCGCCCCTATAGAGAAAGCCTTTAAATTCTCCAAAATTTCGGAAACGCAGAAGGATACAATCCGCCACCTAATTACTCATAACGTTAATTTTAACAATAAATCTTTGGGTTCTAATCTTAGCAAAAAGGAAAATGAGATCTTACGTGAAATTAATTCTGATACTAATATCATTATCTCTAAAGCTGATAAGGGCGGACAGATCGTTGTTATGGACAAACACACATATATTACTGGAGTCTCTAAATTGATAAATGAAGGCCCATACTGCTCGATCCCTAAAGATCCTTCAACTTCGGACCTCATGAAAGTAAAAAGTACTATTAAATCTTCCCACATTCTGCCAACTCAGTTGAAGAAATCACTTATTCCGCCTATTACTAATTGCGCTAGACTTTATGCTCTTCCAAAAGTCCACAAAACCGGTATTCCTTTTCGACCAATTGTTTCCAACATAGGTACTGCTTCATATCCTTTGGCCAAATATTTAGTTTCCAGATTTTCTCCTCTACTTGATAACAATATTCACACTGTAAAAAATTCTGTTGAAGTCATTGATAAACTTAAAAATATTTCCCCACTTCGTTCCATTATGGTTTCATTTGATGTCAAATCATTGTTTACTAATGTTCCGGTCGAAGGAGCACTAAATTGTCTTGAAACTAGGCTTCGGGAATTTCACTTCACACATACTGAAATTAATGAGTTGGTTTCGCTTACTAAAGTTTCTCTAAGTCAAACCCACTTTGTTTTCCAAAATGCATATTTTCGTCAAGTTGAAGGATTGGCTATGGGTAATCCTCTCAGTCCGGTACTTGCTGACATTCATATGCACTATTTTGAGATGAAATTATTTGATAAATTATCTTTTCGTCTTTGGATTCGGTATGTTGACGACACTTTCGCACTTTTTGACGGTTATAAAGAGGATTTATCCGAGATTCTATCTATTATGAATTCAATTGATCCAGCCATCCAATTCACTCTTGAAATTGAATCCAACAATTCCCTCCCCTTCCTCGATATTCTTATAATCCGCAATGAAACCGATTTTAGCACCACTGTGTACCGTAAACCCTTTGCAGTTTGTTTACCACCCCATGCCAAGTCATGCCACCCTGTTAAGCAAAAAATGGCTTCTTTTTACTATTATGTTTTCCGCGCGCTAAAAGTTTGTTCCTCTGAATCTTTGCTTACCAATGAACTTAATTATTTGAGAGCAGTTGCGATTGACCGTGGATTTTCTCCCGTGATTATTGATAAAGCCGTCAAAAAATTTTCAGATTCCCATCAAAGAAGACATTCCACTGTTAGAAATAATATCAATGACCTTGTCGTGCTTCCATTTTATCCTTCTGTTAGCTATAAAATTGCACGGATTCTCCAGAAATTCAATTTTCAAGTCGGTTTCTCCCCTATTAATAAAATTCACCCTTCGATTCTAAAAGATTGCGTTTCTGTCTTGAATTCTTGGGGAATTTATAGTATATCATGTCAGTGTGGTTTAAGATATATTGGCCAAACAAAAAGAGCGTTGAAGTTTCGTATCAAGGAACATGAATCTTATGTCAAAAAAGGGGAAATTAACAAGTCTTCAATAGCGTATTATAGCTGGACTTTTAACCATAATTTTGATTTTGGGTCTGCAAAAATCATCCAAAAGGCTTCTTCCATAGGCGAATTGGATTTTCTTGAGGCTTTTCACATTCATAAAGATTTAGAAAGTTTAGTTAATGATTTGAAGTCCAATCCAGTCCTTCCTAATGCCTTTAAAATTCTACTGTCTTAATTCAATTATTTTTGCCGATAGATGGCGTTACCTCCTCGCACTTGGTACTACCAGAGGGTATAAAAATCCGTTCAGTGGTTGATTTCCATTATTTGAAGTTCAGATTTTGAGCGTAATGTGCATTTGCCCCTCGCTCCCTATTTTAACTTCGCTAATATTTCTTTATGCTTGATCAGACAGCCTGGCTCAGTAAAAGTAGGCGGCCAGTGCAACTCTGATTAAAAATCTAGTTATAACGACGTGCAGTGCTGATAAGCACCACGTGTTTCTGTGATTCCTATTTTCTTCTTTCTATGTATTTCTTTCTCCTGATGAGGAGGGACCTTTAGCTGCCCTCGAAATCGATTGAGTGTTTCATTATACCTACGCTAAATATAAGGTTGTTTTTCACGGTTTTGATTGTCACATTAGCGTGTTTCTCTTCTAGTCTAGTTTGTGCTATCAACCGGCATTTTCGAGAATATTTTACTGTTTATTGTTTTACCACGTGCACCATTTTATTTACTTCTTTCCACGTGGCCATCATTTTTTCGGATTTGGTTTATGCTATCAACCGGCATTTTCGAGGTAATTCTATATTTTTTCGGTTTACCACGTGCACGATTTTGACTTTCGTTGCTTCTTTCCACGTGGCTATTGGTTTTTCAGTATTGGATGTTTCTCTCCTTTTGGAATGTTTTTGTCATTTGTTGATGAAAATTGTCTTCATTATTTATTGGTGTTTTTTTCATGTTATAAGTAATTACTTGTTTGGACTTTCGGAATTACATTTCTTTTGTTCACTTGTTTCTTGCTTGTGCCCTTTTCACAATATGTCCACTGACAGGAACCGATTTTGTAAGTTACGCCTTAAGCGTACGAAATTCTTGAATCATCTACAGTTTCTACTTAAATGCAAACATCAAAATTTCATTCCCAAATTTATACATGTGAAATGTAGCCTTAAAGCTTCCGTTCACGTTTCAAAAATTTTGCATAAATTCAAATTGGCACTTCTTCGTCACATTATAAGGGACACACGCAAACGTTTATCTAAAATTGAATTTGAATTATATTACCTCCATTTAAAAATTGCTAATTCCACTGAAAATTTTTCCTCATTTGAACATACATCCTGGTCTAGAACCGATACCGTTTGTCAACGGCATAAAAATGTGCTCATTTCTAAATTCCAAAAACTCACACACCAGTCGGATAGTCCCAATTATCTAGCTGATCTTCCCACTGTAAACGTTAACTCCATCGTTAATATCTCCAATAGGAATCTTTCGGAGGATCAGTTAAAAGTATTAAAATATAATTTCAACTTTTCAAAGACATCTAAACCTTCAATTCCTCAAATCATCGCCCCTATAGAGAAAGCCTTTAAATTCTCCAAAATTTCGGAAACGCAGAAGGATACAATCCGCCACCTAATTACTCATAACGTTAATTTTAACAATAAATCTTTGGGTTCTAATCTTAGCAAAAAAGAAAATGAGATCTTACGTGAAATTAATTCTGATACTAATATCATTATCTCTAAAGCTGATAAGGGCGGACAGATCGTTGTTATGGACAAACACACATATATTACTGGAGTCTCTAAATTGATAAATGAAGGCCCATACTGCTCGATCCCTAAAGATCCTTCAACTTCGGACCTCATGAAAGTAAAAAGTACTATTAAATCTTCCCACATTCTGCCAACTCAGTTGAAGAAATCACTTATTCCGCCTATTACTAATTGCGCTAGACTTTATGCTCTTCCAAAAGTCCACAAAACCGGTATTCCTTTTCGACCAATTGTTTCCAACATAGGTACTGCTTCATATCCTTTGGCCAAATATTTAGTTTCCAGATTTTCTCCTCTACTTGATAACAATATTCACACTGTAAAAAATTCTGTTGAAGTCATTGATAAACTTAAAAATATTTCCCCACTTCGTTCCATTATGGTTTCATTTGATGTCAAATCATGGTTTACTAATGTTCCGGTCGAAGGAGCACTAAATTATCTTGAAACTAGGCTTCGGGAATTTCACTTCACACATACTGAAATTAATGAGTTGGTTTCGCTTACTAAAGTTTCTCTAAGTCAAACCCACTTTGTTTTCCAAAATGCATATTTTCGTCAAGTTGAAGGATTGGCTATGGGTAATCCTCTCAGTCCGGTACTTGCTGACATTCATATGCACTATTTTGAGATGAAATTATTTGATAAATTATCTTTTCGTGTTTGGATTCGGTATGTTGACGACACTTTCGCACTTTTTGACGGTTATAAAGAGGATTTATCCGAGATTCTATCTATTATGAATTCAATTGATCCAGCCATCCAATTCACTCTTGAAATTGAATCCAACAATTCCCTCCCCTTCCTCGATATTCTTATAATCCGCAATGAAACCGATTTTAGCACCACTGTGTACCGTAAACCCTTTGCAGTTTGTTTACCACCCCATGCCAAGTCATGCCACCCTGTTAAGCAAAAAATGGCTTCTTTTTACTATTATGTTTTCCGCGCGCTAAAAGTTTGTTCCTCTGAATCTTTGCTTACCAATGAACTTAATTATTTGAGAGCAGTTGCGATTGACCGTGGATTTTCTCCCGTGATTATTGATAAAGCCGTCAAAAAATTTTCAGATTCCCATCAAAGAAGACATTCCACTGTTAGAAATAATATCAATGACCTTGTCGTGCTTCCATTTTATCCTTCTGTTAGCTATAAAATTGCACGGATTCTCCAGAAATTCAATTTTCAAGTCGGTTTCTCCCCTATTAATAAAATTCACCCTTCGATTCTAAAAGATTGCGTTTCTGTCTTGAATTCTTGGGGAATTTATAGTATATCATGTCAGTGTGGTTTAAGATATATTGGCCAAACAAAAAGAGCGTTGAAGTTTCGTATCAAGGAACATGAATCTTATGTCAAAAAAGGGGAAATTAACAAGTCTTCAATAGCGTATTATAGCTGGACTTTTAACCATAATTTTGATTTTGGGTCTGCAAAAATCATCCAAAAGGCTTCTTCCATAGGCGAATTGGATTTTCTTGAGGCTTTTCACATTCATAAAGATTTAGAAAGTTTAGTTAATGATTTGAAGTCCAATCCAGTCCTTCCTAATGCCTTTAAAATTCTACTGTCTTAATTCAATTATTTTTGCCGATAGATGGCGTTACCTCCTCGCACTTGGTACTACCAGAGGGTATAAAAATCCGTTCAGTGGTTGATTTCCATTATTTGAAGTTCAGATTTTGAGCGTAATGTGCATTTGCCCCTCGCTCCCTATTTTAACTTCGCTAATATTTCTTTATGCTTGATCAGACAGCCTGGCTCAGTAAAAGTAGGCGGCCAGTGCAACTCTGATTAAAAATCTAGTTATAACGACGTGCAGTGCTGATAAGCACCACGTGTTTCTGTGATTCCTATTTTCTTCTTTCTATGTATTTCTTTCTCCTGATGAGGAGGGACCTTTAGCTGCCCTCGAAATCGATTGAGTGTTTCATTATACCTACGCTAAATATAAGGTTGTTTTTCACGGTTTTGATTGTCACATTAGCGTGTTTCTCTTCTAGTCTAGTTTGTGCTATCAACCGGCATTTTCGAGAATATTTTACTGTTTATTGTTTTACCACGTGCACCATTTTATTTACTTCTTTCCACGTGGCCATCATTTTTTCGGATTTGGTTTATGCTATCAACCGGCATTTTCGAGGTAATTCTATATTTTTTCGGTTTACCACGTGCACGATTTTGACTTTCGTTGCTTCTTTCCACGTGGCTATTGGTTTTTCAGTATTGGATGTTTCTCTCCTTTTGGAATGTTTTTGTCATTTGTTGATGAAAATTGTCTTCATTATTTATTGGTGTTTTTTTCATGTTATAAGTAATTACTTGTTTGGACTTTCGGAATTACATTTCTTTTGTTCACTTGTTTCTTGCTTGTGCCCTTTTCACAATATGTCCACTGACAGGAACCGATTTTGTAAGTTACGCCTTAAGCGTACGAAATTCTTGAATCATCTACAGTTTCTACTTAAATGCAAACATCAAAATTTCATTCCCAAATTTATACATGTGAAATGTAGCCTTAAAGCTTCCGTTCACGTTTCAAAAATTTTGCATAAATTCAAATTGGCACTTCTTCGTCACATTATAAGGGACACACGCAAACGTTTATCTAAAATTGAATTTGAATTATATTACCTCCATTTAAAAATTGCTAATTCCACTGAAAATTTTTCCTCATTTGAACATACATCCTGGTCTAGAACCGATACCGTTTGTCAACGGCATAAAAATGTGCTCATTTCTAAATTCCAAAAACTCACACACCAGTCGGATAGTCCCAATTATCTAGCTGATCTTCCCACTGTAAACGTTAACTCCATCGTTAATATCTCCAATAGGAATCTTTCGGAGGATCAGTTAAAAGTATTAAAATATAATTTCAACTTTTCAAAGACATCTAAACCTTCAATTCCTCAAATCATCGCCCCTATAGAGAAAGCCTTTAAATTCTCCAAAATTTCGGAAACGCAGAAGGATACAATCCGCCACCTAATTACTCATAACGTTAATTTTAACAATAAATCTTTGGGTTCTAATCTTAGCAAAAAAGAAAATGAGATCTTACGTGAAATTAATTCTGATACTAATATCATTATCTCTAAAGCTGATAAGGGCGGACAGATCGTTGTTATGGACAAACACACATATATTACTGGAGTCTCTAAATTGATAAATGAAGGCCCATACTGCTCGATCCCTAAAGATCCTTCAACTTCGGACCTCATGAAAGTAAAAAGTACTATTAAATCTTCCCACATTCTGCCAACTCAGTTGAAGAAATCACTTATTCCGCCTATTACTAATTGCGCTAGACTTTATGCTCTTCCAAAAGTCCACAAAACCGGTATTCCTTTTCGACCAATTGTTTCCAACATAGGTACTGCTTCATATCCTTTGGCCAAATATTTAGTTTCCAGATTTTCTCCTCTACTTGATAACAATATTCACACTGTAAAAAATTCTGTTGAAGTCATTGATAAACTTAAAAATATTTCCCCACTTCGTTCCATTATGGTTTCATTTGATGTCAAATCATTGTTTACTAATGTTCCGGTCGAAGGAGCACTAAATTGTCTTGAAACTAGGCTTCGGGAATTTCACTTCACACATACTGAAATTAATGAGTTGGTTTCGCTTACTAAAGTTTCTCTAAGTCAAACCCACTTTGTTTTCCAAAATGCATATTTTCGTCAAGTTGAAGGATTGGCTATGGGTAATCCTCTCAGTCCGGTACTTGCTGACATTCATATGCACTATTTTGAGATGAAATTATTTTATAAATTATCTTTTCGTCTTTGGATTCGGTATGTTGACGACACTTTCGCACTTTTTGACGGTTATAAAGAGGATTTATCCGAGATTCTATCTATTATGAATTCAATTGATCCAGCCATCCAATTCACTCTTGAAATTGAATCCAACAATTCCCTCCCCTTCCTCGATATTCTTATAATCCGCAATGAAACCGATTTTAGCACCACTGTGTACCGTAAACCCTTTGCAGTTTGTTTACCACCCCATGCCAAGTCATGCCACCCTGTTAAGCAAAAAATGGCTTCTTTTTACTATTATGTTTTCCGCGCGCTAAAAGTTTGTTCCTCTGAATCTTTGCTTACCAATGAACTTAATTATTTGAGAGCAGTTGCGATTGACCGTGGATTTTCTCCCGTGATTATTGATAAAGCCGTCAAAAAATTTTCAGATTCCCATCAAAGAAGACATTCCACTGTTAGAAATAATATCAATGACCTTGTCGTGCTTCCATTTTATCCTTCTGTTAGCTATAAAATTGCACGGATTCTCCAGAAATTCAATTTTCAAGTCGGTTTCTCCCCTATTAATAAAATTCACCCTTCGATTCTAAAAGATTGCGTTTCTGTCTTGAATTCTTGGGGAATTTATAGTATATCATGTCAGTGTGGTTTAAGATATATTGGCCAAACAAAAAGAGCGTTGAAGTTTCGTATCAAGGAACATGAATCTTATGTCAAAAAAGGGGAAATTAACAAGTCTTCAATAGCGTATTATAGCTGGACTTTTAACCATAATTTTGATTTTGGGTCTGCAAAAATCATCCAAAAGGCTTCTTCCATAGGCGAATTGGATTTTCTTGAGGCTTTTCACATTCATAAAGATTTAGAAAGTTTAGTTAATGATTTGAAGTCCAATCCAGTCCTTCCTAATGCCTTTAAAATTCTACTGTCTTAATTCAATTATTTTTGCCGATAGATGGCGTTACCTCCTCGCACTTGGTACTACCAGAGGGTATAAAAATCCGTTCAGTGGTTGATTTCCATTATTTGAAGTTCAGATTTTGAGCGTAATGTGCATTTGCCCCTCGCTCCCTATTTTAACTTCGCTAATATTTCTTTATGCTTGATCAGACAGCCTGGCTCAGTAAAAGTAGGCGGCCAGTGCAACTCTGATTAAAAATCTAGTTATAACGACGTGCAGTGCTGATAAGCACCACGTGTTTCTGTGATTCCTATTTTCTTCTTTCTATGTATTTCTTTCTCCTGATGAGGAGGGACCTTTAGCTGCCCTCGAAATCGATTGAGTGTTTCATTATACCTACGCTAAATATAAGGTTGTTTTTCACGGTTTTGATTGTCACATTAGCGTGTTTCTCTTCTAGTCTAGTTTGTGCTATCAACCGGCATTTTCGAGAATATTTTACTGTTTATTGTTTTACCACGTGCACCATTTTATTTACTTCTTTCCACGTGGCCATCATTTTTTCGGATTTGGTTTATGCTATCAACCGGCATTTTCGAGGTAATTCTATATTTTTTCGGTTTACCACGTGCACGATTTTGACTTTCGTTGCTTCTTTCCACGTGGCTATTGGTTTTTCAGTATTGGATGTTTCTCTCCTTTTGGAATGTTTTTGTCATTTGTTGATGAAAATTGTCTTCATTATTTATTGGTGTTTTTTTCATGTTATAAGTAATTACTTGTTTGGACTTTCGGAATTACATTTCTTTTGTTCACTTGTTTCTTGCTTGTGCCCTTTTCACAATATGTCCACTGACAGGAACCGATTTTGTAAGTTACGCCTTAAGCGTACGAAATTCTTGAATCATCTACAGTTTCTACTTAAATGCAAACATCAAAATTTCATTCCCAAATTTATACATGTGAAATGTAGCCTTAAAGCTTCCGTTCACGTTTCAAAAATTTTGCATAAATTCAAATTGGCACTTCTTCGTCACATTATAAGGGACACACGCAAACGTTTATCTAAAATTGAATTTGAATTATATTACCTCCATTTAAAAATTGCTAATTCCACTGAAAATTTTTCCTCATTTGAACATACATCCTGGTCTAGAACCGATACCGTTTGTCAACGGCATAAAAATGTGCTCATTTCTAAATTCCAAAAACTCACACACCAGTCGGATAGTCCCAATTATCTAGCTGATCTTCCCACTGTAAATAACTCCATCGTTAATATCTCCAATAGGAATCTTTCGGAGGATCAGTTAAAAGTATTAAAATATAATTTCAACTTTTCAAAGACATCTAAACCTTCAATTCCTCAAATCATCGCCCCTATAGAGAAAGCCTTTAAATTCTCCAAAATTTCGGAAACGCAGAAGGATACAATCCGCCACCTAATTACTCATAACGTTAATTTTAACAATAAATCTTTGGGTTCTAATCTTAGCAAAAAAGAAAATGAGATCTTACGTGAAATTAATTCTGATACTAATATCATTATCTCTAAAGCTGATAAGGGCGGACAGATCGTTGTTATGGACAAACACACATATATTACTGGAGTCTCTAAATTGATAAATGAAGGCCCATACTGCTCGATCCCTAAAGATCCTTCAACTTCGGACCTCATGAAAGTAAAAAGTACTATTAAATCTTCCCACATTCTGCCAACTCAGTTGAAGAAATCACTTATTCCGCCTATTACTAATTGCGCTAGACTTTATGCTCTTCCAAAAGTCCACAAAACCGGTATTCCTTTTCGACCAATTGTTTCCAACATAGGTACTGCTTCATATCCTTTGGCCAAATATTTAGTTTCCAGATTTTCTCCTCTACTTGATAACAATATTCACACTGTAAAAAATTCTGTTGAAGTCATTGATAAACTTAAAAATATTTCCCCACTTCGTTCCATTATGGTTTCATTTGATGTCAAATCATTGTTTACTAATGTTCCGGTCGAAGGAGCACTAAATTGTCTTGAAACTAGGCTTCGGGAATTTCACTTCACACATACTGAAATTAATGAGTTGGTTTCGCTTACTAAAGTTTCTCTAAGTCAAACCCACTTTGTTTTCCAAAATGCATATTTTCGTCAAGTTGAAGGATTGGCTATGGGTAATCCTCTCAGTCCGGTACTTGCTGACATTCATATGCACTATTTTGAGATGAAATTATTTGATAAATTATCTTTTCGTCTTTGGATTCGGTATGTTGACGACACTTTCGCACTTTTTGACGGTTATAAAGAGGATTTATCCGAGATTCTATCTATTATGAATTCAATTGATCCAGCCATCCAATTCACTCTTGAAATTGAATCCAACAATTCCCTCCCCTTCCTCGATATTCTTATAATCCGCAATGAAACCGATTTTAGCACCACTGTGTACCGTAAACCCTTTGCAGTTTGTTTACCACCCCATGCCAAGTCATGCCACCCTGTTAAGCAAAAAATGGCTTCTTTTTACTATTATGTTTTCCGCGCGCTAAAAGTTTGTTCCTCTGAATCTTTGCTTACCAATGAACTTAATTATTTGAGAGCAGTTGCGATTGACCGTGGATTTTCTCCCGTGATTATTGATAAAGCCGTCAAAAAATTTTCAGATTCCCATCAAAGAAGACATTCCACTGTTAGAAATAATATCAATGACCTTGTCGTGCTTCCATTTTATCCTTCTGTTAGCTATAAAATTGCACGGATTCTCCAGAAATTCAATTTTCAAGTCGGTTTCTCCCCTATTAATAAAATTCACCCTTCGATTCTAAAAGATTGCGTTTCTGTCTTGAATTCTTGGGGAATTTATAGTATATCATGTCAGTGTGGTTTAAGATATATTGGCCAAACAAAAAGAGCGTTGAAGTTTCGTATCAAGGAACATGAATCTTATGTCAAAAAAGGGGAAATTAACAAGTCTTCAATAGCGTATTATAGCTGGACTTTTAACCATAATTTTGATTTTGGGTCTGCAAAAATCATCCAAAAGGCTTCTTCCATAGGCGAATTGGATTTTCTTGAGGCTTTTCACATTCATAAAGATTTAGAAAGTTTAGTTAATGATTTGAAGTCCAATCCAGTCCTTCCTAATGCCTTTAAAATTCTACTGTCTTAATTCAATTATTTTTGCCGATAAATGGCGTTACCTCCTCGCACTTGGTACTACCAGAGGGTATAAAAATCCGTTCAGTGGTTGATTTCCATTATTTGAAGTTCAGATTTTGAGCGTAATGTGCATTTGCCCCTCGCTCCCTATTTTAACTTCGCTAATATTTCTTTATGCTTGATCAGACAGCCTGGCTCAGTAAAAGTAGGCGGCCAGTGCAACTCTGATTAAAAATCTAGTTATAACGACGTGCAGTGCTGATAAGCACCACGTGTTTCTGTGATTCCTATTTTCTTCTTTCTATGTATTTCTTTCTCCTGATGAGGAGGGACCTTTAGCTGCCCTCGAAATCGATTGAGTGTTTCATTATACCTACGCTAAATATAAGGTTGTTTTTCACGGTTTTGATTGTCACATTAGCGTGTTTCTCTTCTAGTCTAGTTTGTGCTATCAACCGGCATTTTCGAGAATATTTTACTGTTTATTGTTTTACCACGTGCACCATTTTATTTACTTCTTTCCACGTGGCCATCATTTTTTCGGATTTGGTTTATGCTATCAACCGGCATTTTCGAGGTAATTCTATATTTTTTCGGTTTACCACGTGCACGATTTTGACTTTCGTTGCTTCTTTCCACGTGGCTATTGGTTTTTCAGTATTGGATGTTTCTCTCCTTTTGGAATGTTTTTGTCATTTGTTGATGAAAATTGTCTTCATTATTTATTGGTGTTTTTTTCATGTTATAAGTAATTACTTGTTTGGACTTTCGGAATTACATTTCTTTTGTTCACTTGTTTCTTGCTTGTGCCCTTTTCACAATATGTCCACTGACAGGAACCGATTTTGTAAGTTACGCCTTAAGCGTACGAAATTCTTGAATCATCTACAGTTTCTACTTAAATGCAAACATCAAAATTTCATTCCCAAATTTATACATGTGAAATGTAGCCTTAAAGCTTCCGTTCACGTTTCAAAAATTTTGCATAAATTCAAATTGGCACTTCTTCGTCACATTATAAGGGACACACGCAAACGTTTATCTAAAATTGAATTTGAATTATATTACCTCCATTTAAAAATTGCTAATTCCACTGAAAATTTTTCCTCATTTGAACATACATCCTGGTCTAGAACCGATACCGTTTGTCAACGGCATAAAAATGTGCTCATTTCTAAATTCCAAAAACTCACACACCAGTCGGATAGTCCCAATTATCTAGCTGATCTTCCCACTGTAAACGTTAACTCCATCGTTAATATCTCCAATAGGAATCTTTCGGAGGATCAGTTAAAAGTATTAAAATATAATTTCAACTTTTCAAAGACATCTAAACCTTCAATTCCTCAAATCATCGCCCCTATAGAGAAAGCCTTTAAATTCTCCAAAATTTCGGAAACGCAGAAGGATACAATCCGCCACCTAATTACTCATAACGTTAATTTTAACAATAAATCTTTGGGTTCTAATCTTAGCAAAAAGGAAAATGAGATCTTACGTGAAATTAATTCTGATACTAATATCATTATCTCTAAAGCTGATAAGGGCGGACAGATCGTTGTTATGGACAAACACACATATATTACTGGAGTCTCTAAATTGATAAATGAAGGCCCATACTGCTCGATCCCTAAAGATCCTTCAACTTCGGACCTCATGAAAGTAAAAAGTACTATTAAATCTTCCCACATTCTGCCAACTCAGTTGAAGAAATCACTTATTCCGCCTATTACTAATTGCGCTAGACTTTATGCTCTTCCAAAAGTCCACAAAACCGGTATTCCTTTTCGACCAATTGTTTCCAACATAGGTACTGCTTCATATCCTTTGGCCAAATATTTAGTTTCCAGATTTTCTCCTCTACTTGATAACAATATTCACACTGTAAAAAATTCTGTTGAAGTCATTGATAAACTTAAAAATATTTCCCCACTTCGTTCCATTATGGTTTCATTTGATGTCAAATCATTGTTTACTAATGTTCCGGTCGAAGGAGCACTAAATTGTCTTGAAACTAGGCTTCGGGAATTTCACTTCACACATACTGAAATTAATGAGTTGGTTTCGCTTACTAAAGTTTCTCTAAGTCAAACCCACTTTGTTTTCCAAAATGCATATTTTCGTCAAGTTGAAGGATTGGCTATGGGTAATCCTCTCAGTCCGGTACTTGCTGACATTCATATGCAATATTTTGAGATGAAATTATTTGATAAATTATCTTTTCGTCTTTGGATTCGGTATGTTGACGACACTTTCGCACTTTTTGACGGTTATAAAGAGGATTTATCCGAGATTCTATCTATTATGAATTCAATTGATCCAGCCATCCAATTCACTCTTGAAATTGAATCCAACAATTCCCTCCCCTTCCTCGATATTCTTATAATCCGCAATGAAACCGATTTTAGCACCACTGTGTACCGTAAACCCTTTGCAGTTTGTTTACCACCCCATGCCAAGTCATGCCACCCTGTTAAGCAAAAAATGGCTTCTTTTTACTATTATGTTTTCCGCGCGCTAAAAGTTTGTTCCTCTGAATCTTTGCTTACCAATGAACTTAATTATTTGAGAGCAGTTGCGATTGACCGTGGATTTTCTCCCGTGATTATTGATAAAGCCGTCAAAAAATTTTCAGATTCCCATCAAAGAAGACATTCCACTGTTAGAAATAATATCAATGACCTTGTCGTGCTTCCATTTTATCCTTCTGTTAGCTATAAAATTGCACGGATTCTCCAGAAATTCAATTTTCAAGTCGGTTTCTCCCCTATTAATAAAATTCACCCTTCGATTCTAAAAGATTGCGTTTCTGTCTTGAATTCTTGGGGAATTTATAGTATATCATGTCAGTGTGGTTTAAGATATATTGGCCAAACAAAAAGAGCGTTGAAGTTTCGTATCAAGGAACATGAATCTTATGTCAAAAAAGGGGAAATTAACAAGTCTTCAATAGCGTATCATAGCTGGACTTTTAACCATAATTTTGATTTTGGGTCTGCAAAAATCATCCAAAAGGCTTCTTCCATAGGCGAATTGGATTTTCTTGAGGCTTTTCACATTCATAAAGATTTAGAAAGTTTAGTTAATGATTTGAAGTCCAATCCAGTCCTTCCTAATGCCTTTAAAATTCTACTGTCTTAATTCAATTATTTTTGCCGATAGATGGCGTTACCTCCTCGCACTTGGTACTACCAGAGGGTATAAAAATCCGTTCAGTGGTTGATTTCCATTATTTGAAGTTCAGATTTTGAGCGTAATGTGCATTTGCCCCTCGCTCCCTATTTTAACTTCGCTAATATTTCTTTATGCTTGATCAGACAGCCTGGCTCAGTAAAAGTAGGCGGCCAGTGCAACTCTGATTAAAAATCTAGTTATAACGACGTGCAGTGCTGATAAGCACCACGTGTTTCTGTGATTCCTATTTTCTTCTTTCTATGTATTTCTTTCTCCTGATGAGGAGGGACCTTTAGCTGCCCTCGAAATCGATTGAGTGTTTCATTATACCTACGCTAAATATAAGGTTGTTTTTCACGGTTTTGATTGTCACATTAGCGTGTTTCTCTTCTAGTCTAGTTTGTGCTATCAACCGGCATTTTCGAGAATATTTTACTGTTTATTGTTTTACCACGTGCACCATTTTATTTACTTCTTTCCACGTGGCCATCATTTTTTCGGATTTGGTTTATGCTATCAACCGGCATTTTCGAGGTAATTCTATATTTTTTCGGTTTACCACGTGCACGATTTTGACTTTCGTTGCTTCTTTCCACGTGGCTATTGGTTTTTCAGTATTGGATGTTTCTCTCCTTTTGGAATGTTTTTGTCATTTGTTGATGAAAATTGTCTTCATTATTTATTGGTGTTTTTTTCATGTTATAAGTAATTACTTGTTTGGACTTTCGGAATTACATTTCTTTTGTTCACTTGTTTCTTGCTTGTGCCCTTTTCACAATATGTCCACTGACAGGAACCGATTTTGTAAGTTACGCCTTAAGCGTACGAAATTCTTGAATCATCTACAGTTTCTACTTAAATGCAAACATCAAAATTTCATTCCCAAATTTATACATGTGAAATGTAGCCTTAAAGCTTCCGTTCACGTTTCAAAAATTTTGCATAAATTCAAATTGGCACTTCTTCGTCACATTATAAGGGACACACGCAAACGTTTATCTAAAATTGAATTTGAATTATATTACCTCCATTTAAAAATTGCTAATTCCACTGAAAATTTTTCCTCATTTGAACATACATCCTGGTCTAGAACCGATACCGTTTGTCAACGGCATAAAAATGTGCTCATTTCTAAATTCCAAAAACTCACACACCAGTCGGATAGTCCCAATTATCTAGCTGATCTTCCCACTGTAAACGTTAACTCCATCGTTAATATCTCCAATAGGAATCTTTCGGAGGATCAGTTAAAAGTATTAAAATATAATTTCAACTTTTCAAAGACATCTAAACCTTCAATTCCTCAAATCATCGCCCCTATAGAGAAAGCCTTTAAATTCTCCAAAATTTCGGAAACGCAGAAGGATACAATCCGCCACCTAATTACTCATAACGTTAATTTTAACAATAAATCTTTGGGTTCTAATCTTAGCAAAAAGGAAAATGAGATCTTACGTGAAATTAATTCTGATACTAATATCATTATCTCTAAAGCTGATAAGGGCGGACAGATCGTTGTTATGGACAAACACACATATATTACTGGAGTCTCTAAATTGATAAATGAAGGCCCATACTGCTCGATCCCTAAAGATCCTTCAACTTCGGACCTCATGAAAGTAAAAAGTACTATTAAATCTTCCCACATTCTGCCAACTCAGTTGAAGAAATCACTTATTCCGCCTATTACTAATTGCGCTAGACTTTATGCTCTTCCAAAAGTCCACAAAACCGGTATTCCTTTTCGACCAATTGTTTCCAACATAGGTACTGCTTCATATCCTTTGGCCAAATATTTAGTTTCCAGATTTTCTCCTCTACTTGATAACAATATTCACACTGTAAAAAATTCTGTTGAAGTCATTGATAAACTTAAAAATATTTCCCCACTTCGTTCCATTATGGTTTCATTTGATGTCAAATCATTGTTTACTAATGTTCCGGTCGAAGGAGCACTAAATTGTC
The DNA here is from genome assembly GCF_044657685.1 of Stegodyphus dumicola. Taxonomy (NCBI): domain Eukaryota; kingdom Metazoa; phylum Arthropoda; class Arachnida; order Araneae; family Eresidae; genus Stegodyphus; species Stegodyphus dumicola. The sequence continues at coordinate 218,697,700 of NC_140773.1, read as the reverse complement.
TTGAAACTAGGCTTCGGGAATTTCACTTCACACATACTGAAATTAATGAGTTGGTTTCGCTTACTAAAGTTTCTCTAAGTCAAACCCACTTTGTTTTCCAAAATGCATATTTTCGTCAAGTTGAAGGATTGGCTATGGGTAATCCTCTCAGTCCGGTACTTGCTGACATTCATATGCACTATTTTGAGATGAAATTATTTGATAAATTATCTTTTCGTCTTTGGATTCGGTATGTTGACGACACTTTCGCACTTTTTGACGGTTATAAAGAGGATTTATCCGAGATTCTATCTATTATGAATTCAATTGATCCAGCCATCCAATTCACTCTTGAAATTGAATCCAACAATTCCCTCCCCTTCCTCGATATTCTTATAATCCGCAATGAAACCGATTTTAGCACCACTGTGTACCGTAAACCCTTTGCAGTTTGTTTACCACCCCATGCCAAGTCATGCCACCCTGTTAAGCAAAAAATGGCTTCTTTTTACTATTATGTTTTCCGCGCGCTAAAAGTTTGTTCCTCTGAATCTTTGCTTACCAATGAACTTAATTATTTGAGAGCAGTTGCGATTGACCGTGGATTTTCTCCCGTGATTATTGATAAAGCCGTCAAAAAATTTTCAGATTCCCATCAAAGAAGACATTCCACTGTTAGAAATAATATCAATGACCTTGTCGTGCTTCCATTTTATCCTTCTGTTAGCTATAAAATTGCACGGATTCTCCAGAAATTCAATTTTCAAGTCGGTTTCTCCCCTATTAATAAAATTCACCCTTCGATTCTAAAAGATTGCGTTTCTGTCTTGAATTCTTGGGGAATTTATAATATATCATGTCAGTGTGGTTTAAGATATATTGGCCAAACAAAAAGAGCGTTGAAGTTTCGTATCAAGGAACATGAATCTTATGTCAAAAAAGGGGAAATTAACAAGTCTTCAATAGCGTATTATAGCTGGACTTTTAACCATAATTTTGATTTTGGGTCTGCAAAAATCATCCAAAAGGCTTCTTCCATAGGCGAATTGGATTTTCTTGAGGCTTTTCACATTCATAAAGATTTAGAAAGTTTAGTTAATGATTTGAAGTCCAATCCAGTCCTTCCTAATGCCTTTAAAATTCTACTGTCTTAATTCAATTATTTTTGCCGATAGATGGCGTTACCTCCTCGCACTTGGTACTACCAGAGGGTATAAAAATCCGTTCAGTGGTTGATTTCCATTATTTGAAGTTCAGATTTTGAGCGTAATGTGCATTTGCCCCTCGCTCCCTATTTTAACTTCGCTAATATTTCTTTATGCTTGATCAGACAGCCTGGCTCAGTAAAAGTAGGCGGCCAGTGCAACTCTGATTAAAAATCTAGTTATAACGACGTGCAGTGCTGATAAGCACCACGTGTTTCTGTGATTCCTATTTTCTTCTTTCTATGTATTTCTTTCTCCTGATGAGGAGGGACCTTTAGCTGCCCTCGAAATCGATTGAGTGTTTCATTATACCTACGCTAAATATAAGGTTGTTTTTCACGGTTTTGATTGTCACATTAGCGTGTTTCTCTTCTAGTCTAGTTTGTGCTATCAACCGGCATTTTCGAGAATATTTTACTGTTTATTGTTTTACCACGTGCACCATTTTATTTACTTCTTTCCACGTGGCCATCATTTTTTCGGATTTGGTTTATGCTATCAACCGGCATTTTCGAGGTAATTCTATATTTTTTCGGTTTACCACGTGCACGATTTTGACTTTCGTTGCTTCTTTCCACGTGGCTATTGGTTTTTCAGTATTGGATGTTTCTCTCCTTTTGGAATGTTTTTGTCATTTGTTGATGAAAATTGTCTTCATTATTTATTGGTGTTTTTTTCATGTTATAAGTAATTACTTGTTTGGACTTTCGGAATTACATTTCTTTTGTTCACTTGTTTCTTGCTTGTGCCCTTTTCACAATATGTCCACTGACAGGAACCGATTTTGTAAGTTACGCCTTAAGCGTACGAAATTCTTGAATCATCTACAGTTTCTACTTAAATGCAAACATCAAAATTTCATTCCCAAATTTATACATGTGAAATGTAGCCTTAAAGCTTCCGTTCACGTTTCAAAAATTTTGCATAAATTCAAATTGGCACTTCTTCGTCACATTATAAGGGACACACGACGCAAACGTTTATCTAAAATTGAATTTGAATTATATTACCTCCATTTAAAAATTGCTAATTCCACTGAAAATTTTTCCTCATTTGAACATACATCCTGGTCTAGAACCGATACCGTTTGTCAACGGCATAAAAATGTGCTCATTTCTAAATTCCAAAAACTCACACACCAGTCGGATAGTCCCAATTATCTAGCTGATCTTCCCACTGTAAACGTTAACTCCATCGTTAATATCTCCAATAGGAATCTTTCGGAGGATCAGTTAAAAGTATTAAAATATAATTTCAACTTTTCAAAGACATCTAAACCTTCAATTCCTCAAATCATCGCCCCTATAGAGAAAGCCTTTAAATTCTCCAAAATTTCGGAAACGCAGAAGGATACAATCCGCCACCTAATTACTCATAACGTTAATTTTAACAATAAATCTTTGGGTTCTAATCTTAGCAAAAAAGAAAATGAGATCTTACGTGAAATTAATTCTGATACTAATATCATTATCTCTAAAGCTGATAAGGGCGGACAGATCGTTGTTATGGACAAACACACATATATTACTGGAGTCTCTAAATTGATAAATGAAGGCCCATACTGCTCGATCCCTAAAGATCCTTCAACTTCGGACCTCATGAAAGTAAAAAGTACTATTAAATCTTCCCACATTCTGCCAACTCAGTTGAAGAAATCACTTATTCCGCCTATTACTAATTGCGCTAGACTTTATGCTCTTCCAAAAGTCCACAAAACCGGTATTCCTTTTCGACCAATTGTTTCCAACATAGGTACTGCTTCATATCCTTTGGCCAAATATTTAGTTTCCAGATTTTCTCCTCTACTTGATAACAATATTCACACTGTAAAAAATTCTGTTGAAGTCATTGATAAACTTAAAAATATTTCCCCACTTCGTTCCATTATGGTTTCATTTGATGTCAAATCATTGTTTACTAATGTTCCGGTCGAAGGAGCACTAAATTGTCTTGAAACTAGGCTTCGGGAATTTCACTTCACACATACTGAAATTAATGAGTTGGTTTCGCTTACTAAAGTTTCTCTAAGTCAAACCCACTTTGTTTTCCAAAATGCATATTTTCGTCAAGTTGAAGGATTGGCTATGGGTAATCCTCTCAGTCCGGTACTTGCTGACATTCATATGCACTATTTTGAGATGAAATTATTTGATAAATTATCTTTTCGTCTTTGGATTCGGTATGTTGACGACACTTTCGCACTTTTTGACGGTTATAAAGAGGATTTATCCGAGATTCTATCTATTATGAATTCAATTGATCCAGCCATCCAATTCACTCTTGAAATTGAATCCAACAATTCCCTCCCCTTCCTCGATATTCTTATAATCCGCAATGAAACCGATTTTAGCACCACTGTGTACCGTAAACCCTTTGCAGTTTGTTTACCACCCCATGCCAAGTCATGCCACCCTGTTAAGCAAAAAATGGCTTCTTTTTACTATTATGTTTTCCGCGCGCTAAAAGTTTGTTCCTCTGAATCTTTGCTTACCAATGAACTTAATTATTTGAGAGCAGTTGCGATTGACCGTGGATTTTCTCCCGTGATTATTGATAAAGCCGTCAAAAAATTTTCAGATTCCCATCAAAGAAGACATTCCACTGTTAGAAATAATATCAATGACCTTGTCGTGCTTCCATTTTATCCTTCTGTTAGCTATAAAATTGCACGGATTCTCCAGAAATTCAATTTTCAAGTCGGTTTCTCCCCTATTAATAAAATTCACCCTTCGATTCTAAAAGATTGCGTTTCTGTCTTGAATTCTTGGGGAATTTATAGTATATCATGTCAGTGTGGTTTAAGATATATTGGCCAAACAAAAAGAGCGTTGAAGTTTCGTATCAAGGAACATGAATCTTATGTCAAAAAAGGGGAAATTAACAAGTCTTCAATAGCGTATTATAGCTGGACTTTTAACCATAATTTTGATTTTGGGTCTGCAAAAATCATCCAAAAGGCTTCTTCCATAGGCGAATTGGATTTTCTTGAGGCTTTTCACATTCATAAAGATTTAGAAAGTTTAGTTAATGATTTGAAGTCCAATCCAGTCCTTCCTAATGCCTTTAAAATTCTACTGTCTTAATTCAATTATTTTTGCCGATAGATGGCGTTACCTCCTCGCACTTGGTACTACCAGAGGGTATAAAAATCCGTTCAGTGGTTGATTTCCATTATTTGAAGTTCAGATTTTGAGCGTAATGTGCATTTGCCCCTCGCTCCCTATTTTAACTTCGCTAATATTTCTTTATGCTTGATCAGACAGCCTGGCTCAGTAAAAGTAGGCGGCCAGTGCAACTCTGATTAAAAATCTAGTTATAACGACGTGCAGTGCTGATAAGCACCACGTGTTTCTGTGATTCCTATTTTCTTCTTTCTATGTATTTCTTTCTCCTGATGAGGAGGGACCTTTAGCTGCCCTCGAAATCGATTGAGTGTTTCATTATACCTACGCTAAATATAAGGTTGTTTTTCACGGTTTTGATTGTCACATTAGCGTGTTTCTCTTCTAGTCTAGTTTGTGCTATCAACCGGCATTTTCGAGAATATTTTACTGTTTATTGTTTTACCACGTGCACCATTTTATTTACTTCTTTCCACGTGGCCATCATTTTTTCGGATTTGGTTTATGCTATCAACCGGCATTTTCGAGGTAATTCTATATTTTTTCGGTTTACCACGTGCACGATTTTGACTTTCGTTGCTTCTTTCCACGTGGCTATTGGTTTTTCAGTATTGGATGTTTCTCTCCTTTTGGAATGTTTTTGTCATTTGTTGATGAAAATTGTCTTCATTATTTATTGGTGTTTTTTTCATGTTATAAGTAATTACTTGTTTGGACTTTCGGAATTACATTTCTTTTGTTCACTTGTTTCTTGCTTGTGCCCTTTTCACAATATGTCCACTGACAGGAACCGATTTTGTAAGTTACGCCTTAAGCGTACGAAATTCTTGAATCATCTACAGTTTCTACTTAAATGCAAACATCAAAATTTCATTCCCAAATTTATACATGTGAAATGTAGCCTTAAAGCTTCCGTTCACGTTTCAAAAATTTTGCATAAATTCAAATTGGCACTTCTTCGTCACATTATAAGGGACACACGCAAACGTTTATCTAAAATTGAATTTGAATTATATTACCTCCATTTAAAAATTGCTAATTCCACTGAAAATTTTTCCTCATTTGAACATACATCCTGGTCTAGAACCGATACCGTTTGTCAACGGCATAAAAATGTGCTCATTTCTAAATTCCAAAAACTCACACACCAGTCGGATAGTCCCAATTATCTAGCTGATCTTCCCACTGTAAACGTTAACTCCATCGTTAATATCTCCAATAGGAATCTTTCGGAGGATCAGTTAAAAGTATTAAAATATAATTTCAACTTTTCAAAGACATCTAAACCTTCAATTCCTCAAATCATCGCCCCTATAGAGAAAGCCTTTAAATTCTCCAAAATTTCGGAAACGCAGAAGGATACAATCCGCCACCTAATTACTCATAACGTTAATTTTAACAATAAATCTTTGGGTTCTAATCTTAGCAAAAAAGAAAATGAGATCTTACGTGAAATTAATTCTGATACTAATATCATTATCTCTAAAGCTGATAAGGGCGGACAGATCGTTGTTATGGACAAACACACATATATTACTGGAGTCTCTAAATTGATAAATGAAGGCCCATACTGCTCGATCCCTAAAGATCCTTCAACTTCGGACCTCATGAAAGTAAAAAGTACTATTAAATCTTCCCACATTCTGCCAACTCAGTTGAAGAAATCACTTATTCCGCCTATTACTAATTGCGCTAGACTTTATGCTCTTCCAAAAGTCCACAAAACCGGTATTCCTTTTCGACCAATTGTTTCCAACATAGGTACTGCTTCATATCCTTTGGCCAAATATTTAGTTTCCAGATTTTCTCCTCTACTTGATAACAATATTCACACTGTAAAAAATTCTGTTGAAGTCATTGATAAACTTAAAAATATTTCCCCACTTCGTTCCATTATGGTTTCATTTGATGTCAAATCATTGTTTACTAATGTTCCGGTCGAAGGAGCACTAAATTGTCTTGAAACTAGGCTTCGGGAATTTCACTTCACACATACTGAAATTAATGAGTTGGTTTCGCTTACTAAAGTTTCTCTAAGTCAAACCCACTTTGTTTTCCAAAATGCATATTTTCGTCAAGTTGAAGGATTGGCTATGGGTAATCCTCTCAGTCCGGTACTTGCTGACATTCATATGCACTATTTTGAGATGAAATTATTTGATAAATTATCTTTTCGTCTTTGGATTCGGTATGTTGACGACACTTTCGCACTTTTTGACGGTTATAAAGAGGATTTATCCGAGATTCTATCTATTATGAATTCAATTGATCCAGCCATCCAATTCACTCTTGAAATTGAATCCAACAATTCCCTCCCCTTCCTCGATATTCTTATAATCCGCAATGAAACCGATTTTAGCACCACTGTGTACCGTAAACCCTTTGCAGTTTGTTTACCACCCCATGCCAAGTCATGCCACCCTGTTAAGCAAAAAATGGCTTCTTTTTACTATTATGTTTTCCGCGCGCTAAAAGTTTGTTCCTCTGAATCTTTGCTTACCAATGAACTTAATTATTTGAGAGCAGTTGCGATTGACCGTGGATTTTCTCCCGTGATTATTGATAAAGCCGTCAAAAAATTTTCAGATTCCCATCAAAGAAGACATTCCACTGTTAGAAATAATATCAATGACCTTGTCGTGCTTCCATTTTATCCTTCTGTTAGCTATAAAATTGCACGGATTCTCCAGAAATTCAATTTTCAAGTCGGTTTCTCCCCTATTAATAAAATTCACCCTTCGATTCTAAAAGATTGCGTTTCTGTCTTGAATTCTTGGGGAATTTATAGTATATCATGTCAGTGTGGTTTAAGATATATTGGCCAAACAAAAAGAGCGTTGAAGTTTCGTATCAAGGAACATGAATCTTATGTCAAAAAAGGGGAAATTAACAAGTCTTCAATAGCGTATTATAGCTGGACTTTTAACCATAATTTTGATTTTGGGTCTGCAAAAATCATCCAAAAGGCTTCTTCCATAGGCGAATTGGATTTTCTTGAGGCTTTTCACATTCATAAAGATTTAGAAAGTTTAGTTAATGATTTGAAGTCCAATCCAGTCCTTCCTAATGCCTTTAAAATTCTACTGTCTTAATTCAATTATTTTTGCCGATAGATGGCGTTACCTCCTCGCACTTGGTACTACCAGAGGGTATAAAAATCCGTTCAGTGGTTGATTTCCATTATTTGAAGTTCAGATTTTGAGCGTAATGTGCATTTGCCCCTCGCTCCCTATTTTAACTTCGCTAATATTTCTTTATGCTTGATCAGACAGCCTGGCTCAGTAAAAGTAGGCGGCCAGTGCAACTCTGATTAAAAATCTAGTTATAACGACGTGCAGTGCTGATAAGCACCACGTGTTTCTGTGATTCCTATTTTCTTCTTTCTATGTATTTCTTTCTCCTGATGAGGAGGGACCTTTAGCTGCCCTCGAAATCGATTGAGTGTTTCATTATACCTACGCTAAATATAAGGTTGTTTTTCACGGTTTTGATTGTCACATTAGCGTGTTTCTCTTCTAGTCTAGTTTGTGCTATCAACCGGCATTTTCGAGAATATTTTACTGTTTATTGTTTTACCACGTGCACCATTTTATTTACTTCTTTCCACGTGGCCATCATTTTTTCGGATTTGGTTTATGCTATCAACCGGCATTTTCGAGGTAATTCTATATTTTTTCGGTTTACCACGTGCACGATTTTGACTTTCGTTGCTTCTTTCCACGTGGCTATTGGTTTTTCAGTATTGGATGTTTCTCTCCTTTTGGAATGTTTTTGTCATTTGTTGATGAAAATTGTCTTCATTATTTATTGGTGTTTTTTTCATGTTATAAGTAATTACTTGTTTGGACTTTCGGAATTACATTTCTTTTGTTCACTTGTTTCTTGCTTGTGCCCTTTTCACAATATGTCCACTGACAGGAACCGATTTTGTAAGTTACGCCTTAAGCGTACGAAATTCTTGAATCATCTACAGTTTCTACTTAAATGCAAACATCAAAATTTCATTCCCAAATTTATACATGTGAAATGTAGCCTTAAAGCTTCCGTTCACGTTTCAAAAATTTTGCATAAATTCAAATTGGCACTTCTTCGTCACATTATAAGGGACACACGCAAACGTTTATCTAAAATTGAATTTGAATTATATTACCTCCATTTAAAAATTGCTAATTCCACTGAAAATTTTTCCTCATTTGAACATACATCCTGGTCTAGAACCGATACCGTTTGTCAACGGCATAAAAATGTGCTCATTTCTAAATTCCAAAAACTCACACACCAGTCGGATAGTCCCAATTATCTAGCTGATCTTCCCACTGTAAACGTTAACTCCATCGTTAATATCTCCAATAGGAATCTTTCGGAGGATCAGTTAAAAGTATTAAAATATAATTTCAACTTTTCAAAGACATCTAAACCTTCAATTCCTCAAATCATCGCCCCTATAGAGAAAGCCTTTAAATTCTCCAAAATTTCGGAAACGCAGAAGGATACAATCCGCCACCTAATTACTCATAACGTTAATTTTAACAATAAATCTTTGGGTTCTAATCTTAGCAAAAAAGAAAATGAGATCTTACGTGAAATTAATTCTGATACTAATATCATTATCTCTAAAGCTGATAAGGGCGGACAGATCGTTGTTATGGACAAACACACATATATTACTGGAGTCTCTAAATTGATAAATGAAGGCCCATACTGCTCGATCCCTAAAGATCCTTCAACTTCGGACCTCATGAAAGTAAAAAGTACTATTAAATCTTCCCACATTCTGCCAACTCAGTTGAAGAAATCACTTATTCCGCCTATTACTAATTGCGCTAGACTTTATGCTCTTCCAAAAGTCCACAAAACCGGTATTCCTTTTCGACCAATTGTTTCCAACATAGGTACTGCTTCATATCCTTTGGCCAAATATTTAGTTTCCAGATTTTCTCCTCTACTTGATAACAATATTCACACTGTAAAAAATTCTGTTGAAGTCATTGATAAACTTAAAAATATTTCCCCACTTCGTTCCATTATGGTTTCATTTGATGTCAAATCATTGTTTACTAATGTTCCGGTCGAAGGAGCACTAAATTGTCTTGAAACTAGGCTTCGGGAATTTCACTTCACACATACTGAAATTAATGAGTTGGTTTCGCTTACTAAAGTTTCTCTAAGTCAAACCCACTTTGTTTTCCAAAATGCATATTTTCGTCAAGTTGAAGGATTGGCTATGGGTAATCCTCTCAGTCCGGTACTTGCTGACATTCATATGCACTATTTTGAGATGAAATTATTTGATAAATTATCTTTTCGTCTTTGGATCGGTATGTTGACGACACTTTCGCACTTTTTGACGGTTATAAAGAGGATTTATCCGAGATTCTATCTATTATGAATTCAATTGATCCAGCCATCCAATTCACTCTTGAAATTGAATCCAACAATTCCCTCCCCTTCCTCGATATTCTTATAATCCGCAATGAAACCGATTTTAGCACCACTGTGTACCGTAAACCCTTTGCAGTTTGTTTACCACCCCATGCCAAGTCATGCCACCCTGTTAAGCAAAAAATGGCTTCTTTTTACTATTATGTTTTCCGCGCGCTAAAAGTTTGTTCCTCTGAATCTTTGCTTACCAATGAACTTAATTATTTGAGAGCAGTTGCGATTGACCGTGGATTTTCTCCCGTGATTATTGATAAAGCCGTCAAAAAATTTTCAGATTCCCATCAAAGAAGACATTCCACTGTTAGAAATAATATCAATGACCTTGTCGTGCTTCCATTTTATCCTTCTGTTAGCTATAAAATTGCACGGATTCTCCAGAAATTCAATTTTCAAGTCGGTTTCTCCCCTATTAATAAAATTCACCCTTCGATTCTAAAAGATTGCGTTTCTGTCTTGAATTCTTGGGGAATTTATAGTATATCATGTCAGTGTGGTTTAAGATATATTGGCCAAACAAAAAGAGCGTTGAAGTTTCGTATCAAGGAACATGAATCTTATGTCAAAAAAGGGGAAATTAACAAGTCTTCAATAGCGTATCATAGCTGGACTTTTAACCATAATTTTGATTTTGGGTCTGCAAAAATCATCCAAAAGGCTTCTTCCATAGGCGAATTGGATTTTCTTGAGGCTTTTCACATTCATAAAGATTTAGAAAGTTTAGTTAATGATTTGAAGTCCAATCCAGTCCTTCCTAATGCCTTTAAAATTCTACTGTCTTAATTCAATTATTTTTGCCGATAGATGGCGTTACCTCCTCGCACTTGGTACTACCAGAGGGTATAAAAATCCGTTCAGTGGTTGATTTCCATTATTTGAAGTTCAGATTTTGAGCGTAATGTGCATTTGCCCCTCGCTCCCTATTTTAACTTCGCTAATATTTCTTTATGCTTGATCAGACAGCCTGGCTCAGTAAAAGTAGGCGGCCAGTGCAACTCTGATTAAAAATCTAGTTATAACGACGTGCAGTGCTGATAAGCACCACGTGTTTCTGTGATTCCTATTTTCTTCTTTCTATGTATTTCTTTCTCCTGATGAGGAGGGACCTTTAGCTGCCCTCGAAATCGATTGAGTGTTTCATTATACCTACGCTAAATATAAGGTTGTTTTTCACGGTTTTGATTGTCACATTAGCGTGTTTCTCTTCTAGTCTAGTTTGTGCTATCAACCGGCATTTTCGAGAATATTTTACTGTTTATTGTTTTACCACGTGCACCATTTTATTTACTTCTTTCCACGTGGCCATCATTTTTTCGGATTTGGTTTATGCTATCAACCGGCATTTTCGAGGTAATTCTATATTTTTTCGGTTTACCACGTGCACGATTTTGACTTTCGTTGCTTCTTTCCACGTGGCTATTGGTTTTTCAGTATTGGATGTTTCTCTCCTTTTGGAATGTTTTTGTCATTTGTTGATGAAAATTGTCTTCATTATTTATTGGTGTTTTTTTCATGTTATAAGTAATTACTTGTTTGGACTTTCGGAATTACATTTCTTTTGTTCACTTGTTTCTTGCTTGTGCCCTTTTCACAATATGTCCACTGACAGGAACCGATTTTGTAAGTTACGCCTTAAGCGTACGAAATTCTTGAATCATCTACAGTTTCTACTTAAATGCAAACATCAAAATTTCATTCCCAAATTTATACATGTGAAATGTAGCCTTAAAGCTTCCGTTCACGTTTCAAAAATTTTGCATAAATTCAAATTGGCACTTCTTCGTCACATTATAAGGGACACACGCAAACGTTTATCTAAAATTGAATTTGAATTATATTACCTCCATTTAAAAATTGCTAATTCCACTGAAAATTTTTCCTCATTTGAACATACATCCTGGTCTAGAACCGATACCGTTTGTCAAAGGCATAAAAATGTGCTCATTTCTAAATTCCAAAAACTCACACACCAGTCGGATAGTCCCAATTATCTAGCTGATCTTCCCACTGTAAACGTTAACTCCATCGTTAATATCTCCAATAGGAATCTTTCGGAAGATCAGTTAAAAGTATTAAAATATAATTTCAACTTTTCAAAGACATCTAAACCTTCAATTCCTCAAATCATCGCCCCTATAGAGAAAGCCTTTAAATTCTCCAAAATTTCGGAAACGCAGAAGGATACAATCCGCCACCTAATTACTCATAACGTTAATTTTAACAATAAATCTTTGGGTTCTAATCTTAGCAAAAAGGAAAATGAGATCTTACGTGAAATTAATTCTGATACTAATATCATTATCTCTAAAGCTGATAAGGGCGGACAGATCGTTGTTATGGACAAACACACATATATTACTGGAGTCTCTAAATTGATAAATGAAGGCCCATACTGCTCGATCCCTAAAGATCCTTCAACTTCGGACCTCATGAAAGTAAAAAGTACTATTAAATCTTCCCACATTCTGCCAACTCAGTTGAAGAAATCACTTATTCCGCCTATTACTAATTGCGCTAGACTTTATGCTCTTCCAAAAGTCCACAAAACCGGTATTCCTTTTCGACCAATTGTTTCCAACATAGGTACTGCTTCATATCCTTTGGCCAAATATTTAGTTTCCAGATTTTCTCCTCTACTTGATAACAATATTCACACTGTAAAAAATTCTGTTGAAGTCATTGATAAACTTAAAAATATTTCCCCACTTCGTTCCATTATGGTTTCATTTGATGTCAAATCATTGTTTACTAATGTTCCGGTCGAAGGAGCACTAAATTGTCTTGAAACTAGGCTTCGGGAATTTCACTTCACACATACTGAAATTAATGAGTTGGTTTCGCTTACTAAAGTTTCTCTAAGTCAAACCCACTTTGTTTTCCAAAATGCATATTTTCGTCAAGTTGAAGGATTGGCTATGGGTAATCCTCTCAGTCCGGTACTTGCTGACATTCATATGCACTATTTTGAGATGAAATTATTTGATAAATTATCTTTTCGTCTTTGGATTCGGTATGTTGACGACACTTTCGCACTTTTTGACGGTTATAAAGAGGATTTATCCGAGATTCTATCTATTATGAATTCAATTGATCCAGCCATCCAATTCACTCTTGAAATTGAATCCAACAATTCCCTCCCCTTCCTCGATATTCTTATAATCCGCAATGAAACCGATTTTAGCACCACTGTGTACCGTAAACCCTTTGCAGTTTGTTTACCACCCCATGCCAAGTCATGCCACCCTGTTAAGCAAAAAATGGCTTCTTTTTACTATTATGTTTTCCGCGCGCTAAAAGTTTGTTCCTCTGAATCTTTGCTTACCAATGAACTTAATTATTTGAGAGCAGTTGCGATTGACCGTGGATTTTCTCCCGTGATTATTGATAAAGCCGTCAAAAAATTTTCAGATTCCCATCAAAGAAGACATTCCACTGTTAGAAATAATATCAATGACCTTGTCGTGCTTCCATTTTATCCTTCTGTTAGCTATAAAATTGCACGGATTCTCCAGAAATTCAATTTTCAAGTCGGTTTCTCCCCTATTAATAAAATTCACCCTTCGATTCTAAAAGATTGCGTTTCTGTCTTGAATTCTTGGGGAATTTATAGTATATCATGTCAGTGTGGTTTAAGATATATTGGCCAAACAAAAAGAGCGTTGAAGTTTCGTATCAAGGAACATGAATCTTATGTCAAAAAAGGGGAAATTAACAAGTCTTCAATAGCGTATCATAGCTGGACTTTTAACCATAATTTTGATTTTGGGTCTGCAAAAATCATCCAAAAGGCTTCTTCCATAGGCGAATTGGATTTTCTTGAGGCTTTTCACATTCATAAAGATTTAGAAAGTTTAGTTAATGATTTGAAGTCCAATCCAGTCCTTCCTAATGCCTTTAAAATTCTACTGTCTTAATTCAATTATTTTTGCCGATAGATGGCGTTACCTCCTCGCACTTGGTACTACCAGAGGGTATAAAAATCCGTTCAGTGGTTGATTTCCATTATTTGAAGTTCAGATTTTGAGCGTAATGTGCATTTGCCCCTCGCTCCCTATTTTAACTTCGCTAATATTTCTTTATGCTTGATCAGACAGCCTGGCTCAGTAAAAGTAGGCGGCCAGTGCAACTCTGATTAAAAATCTAGTTATAACGACGTGCAGTGCTGATAAGCACCACGTGTTTCTGTGATTTCTATTTTCTTCTTTCTATGTATTTCTTTCTCCTGAGGAGGAGGGACCTTTTGCTGCCCTCGAAATCGATTGAGTGTTTCATTATACCTACGCTAAATATAAGGTTGTTTTTCACGGTTTTGATTGTCACATTAGCGTGTTTCTCTTCTAGTCTAGTTTGTGCTATCAACCGGCATTTTCGAGAATATTTTACTGTTTATTGTTTTAATACGTGCACCATTTTATTTACTTCTTTCCACGTGGCCATCATTTTTTCGGATTTGGTTTATGCTATCAACCGGCATTTTCGAGGTAATTCTATATTTTTTCGGTTTACCACGTGCACGATTTTGACTTTCGTTGCTTCTTTCCACGTGGCTATTGGTTTTTCAGTATTGGATGTTTCTCTCCTTTTGGAATGTTTTTGTCATTTGTTGATGAAAATTGTCTTCATTATTTATTGGTGTTTTTTTCATGTTATAAGTAATTACTTGTTTGGACTTTCGGAATTACATTTCTTTTGTTCACTTGTTTCTTGCTTGTGCCCTTTTCACAATATGTCCACTGACAGGAACCGATTTTGTAAGTTACGCCTTAAGCGTACGAAATTCTTGAATCATCTACAGTTTCTACTTAAATGCAAACATCAAAATTTCATTCCCAAATTTATACATGTGAAATGTAGCCTTAAAGCTTCCGTTCACGTTTCAAAAATTTTGCATAAATTCAAATTGGCACTTCTTCGTCACATTATAAGGGACACACGCAAACGTTTATCTAAAATTGAATTTGAATTATATTACCTCCATTTAAAAATTGCTAATTCCACTGAAAATTTTTCCTCATTTGAACATACATCCTGGTCTAGAACCGATACCGTTTGTCAACGGCATAAAAATGTGCTCATTTCTAAATTCCAAAAACTCACACACCAGTCGGATAGTCCCAATTATCTAGCTGATCTTCCCACTGTAAACGTTAACTCCATCGTTAATATCTCCAATAGGAATCTTTCGGAAGATCAGTTAAAAGTATTAAAATATAATTTCAACTTTTCAAAGACATCTAAACCTTCAATTCCTCAAATCATCGCCCCTATAGAGAAAGCCTTTAAATTCTCCAAAATTTCGGAAACGCAGAAGGATACAATCCGCCACCTAATTACTCATAACGTTAATTTTAACAATAAATCTTTGGGTTCTAATCTTAGCAAAAAGGAAAATGAGATCTTACGTGAAATTAATTCTGATACTAATATCATTATCTCTAAAGCTGATAAGGGCGGACAGATCGTTGTTATGGACAAACACACATATATTACTGGAGTCTCTAAATTGATAAATGAAGGCCCATACTGCTCGATCCCTAAAGATCCTTCAACTTCGGACCTCATGAAAGTAAAAAGTACTATTAAATCTTCCCACATTCTGCCAACTCAGTTGAAGAAATCACTTATTCCGCCTATTACTAATTGCGCTAGACTTTATGCTCTTCCAAAAGTCCACAAAACCGGTATTCCTTTTCGACCAATTGTTTCCAACATAGGTACTGCTTCATATCCTTTGGCCAAATATTTAGTTTCCAGATTTTCTCCTCTACTTGATAACAATATTCACACTGTAAAAAATTCTGTTGAAGTCATTGATAAACTTAAAAATATTTCCCCACTTCGTTCCATTATGGTTTCATTTGATGTCAAATCATTGTTTACTAATGTTCCGGTCGAAGGAGCACTAAATTGTCTTGAAACTAGGCTTCGGGAATTTCACTTCACACATACTGAAATTAATGAGTTGGTTTCGCTTACTAAAGTTTCTCTAAGTCAAACCCACTTTGTTTTCCAAAATGCATATTTTCGTCAAGTTGAAGGATTGGCTATGGGTAATCCTCTCAGTCCGGTACTTGCTGACATTTATATGCACTATTTTGAGATGAAATTATTTGATAAATTATCTTTTCGTCTTTGGATTCGGTATGTTGACGACACTTTCGCACTTTTTGACGGTTATAAAGAGGATTTATCCGAGATTCTATCTATTATGAATTCAATTGATCCAGCCATCCAATTCACTCTTGAAATTGAATCCAACAATTCCCTCCCCTTCCTCGATATTCTTATAATCCGCAATGAAACCGATTTTAGCACCACTGTGTACCGTAAACCCTTTGCAGTTTGTTTACCACCCCATGCCAAGTCATGCCACCCTGTTAAGCAAAAAATGGCTTCTTTTTACTATTATGTTTTCCGCGCGCTAAAAGTTTGTTCCTCTGAATCTTTGCTTACCAATGAACTTAATTATTTGAGAGCAGTTGCGATTGACCGTGGATTTTCTCCCGTGATTATTGATAAAGCCGTCAAAAAATTTTCAGATTCCCATCAAAGAAGACATTCCACTGTTAGAAATAATATCAATGACCTTGTCGTGCTTCCATTTTATCCTTCTGTTAGCTATAAAATTGCACGGATTCTCCAGAAATTCAATTTTCAAGTCGGTTTCTCCCCTATTAATAAAATTCACCCTTCGATTCTAAAAGATTGCGTTTCTGTCTTGAATTCTTGGGGAATTTATAGTATATCATGTCAGTGTGGTTTAAGATATATTGGCCAAACAAAAAGAGCGTTGAAGTTTCGTATCAAGGAACATGAATCTTATGTCAAAAAAGGGGAAATTAACAAGTCTTCAATAGCGTATCATAGCTGGACTTTTAACCATAATTTTGATTTTGGGTCTGCAAAAATCATCCAAAAGGCTTCTTCCATAGGCGAATTGGATTTTCTTGAGGCTTTTCACATTCATAAAGATTTAGAAAGTTTAGTTAATGATTTGAAGTCCAATCCAGTCCTTCCTAATGCCTTTAAAATTCTACTGTCTTAATTCAATTATTTTTGCCGATAGATGGCGTTACCTCCTCGCACTTGGTACTACCAGACGGTATAAAAATCCGTTCAGTGGTTGATTTCCATTATTTGAAGTTCAGATTTTGAGCGTAATGTGCATTTGCCCCTCGCTCCCTATTTTAACTTCGCTAATATTTCTTTATGCTTGATCAGACAGCCTGGCTCAGTAAAAGTAGGCGGCCAGTGCAACTCTGATTAAAAATCTAGTTATAACGACGTGCAGTGCTGATAAGCACCACGTGTTTCTGTGATTTCTATTTTCTTCTTTCTATGTATTTCTTTCTCCTGAGGAGGAGGGACCTTTTGCTGCCCTCGAAATCGATTGAGTGTTTCATTATACCTACGCTAAATATAAGGTTGTTTTTCACGGTTTTGATTGTCACATTAGCGTGTTTCTCTTCTAGTCTAGTTTGTGCTATCAACCGGCATTTTCGAGAATATTTTACTGTTTATTGTTTTACCACGTGCACCATTTTATTTACTTCTTTCCACGTGGCCATCATTTTTTCGGATTTGGTTTATGCTATCAACCGGCATTTTCGAGGTAATTCTATATTTTTTCGGTTTACCACGTGCACGATTTTGACTTTCGTTGCTTCTTTCCACGTGGCTATTGGTTTTTCAGTATTGGATGTTTCTCTCCTTTTGGAATGTTTTTGTCATTTGTTGATGAAAATTGTCTTCATTATTTATTGGTGTTTTTTTCATGTTATAAGTAATTACTTGTTTGGACTTTCGGAATTACATTTCTTTTGTTCACTTGTTTCTTGCTTGTGCCCTTTTCACAATATGTCCACTGACAGGAACCGATTTTGTAAGTTACGCCTTAAGCGTACGAAATTCTTGAATCATCTACAGTTTCTACTTAAATGCAAACATCAAAATTTCATTCCCAAATTTATACATGTGAAATGTAGCCTTAAAGCTTCCGTTCACGTTTCAAAAATTTTGCATAAATTCAAATTGGCACTTCTTCGTCACATTATAAGGGACACACGCAAACGTTTATCTAAAATTGAATTTGAATTATATTACCTCCATTTAAAAATTGCTAATTCCACTGAAAATTTTTCCTCATTTGAACATACATCCTGGTCTAGAACCGATACCGTTTGTCAACGGCATAAAAATGTGCTCATTTCTAAATTCCAAAAACTCACACACCAGTCGGATAGTCCCAATTATCTAGCTGATCTTCCCACTGTAAACGTTAACTCCATCGTTAATATCTCCAATAGGAATCTTTCGGAAGATCAGTTAAAAGTATTAAAATATAATTTCAACTTTTCAAAGACATCTAAACCTTCAATTCCTCAAATCATCGCCCCTATAGAGAAAGCCTTTAAATTCTCCAAAATTTCGGAAACGCAGAAGGATACAATCCGCCACCTAATTACTCATAACGTTAATTTTAACAATAAATCTTTGGGTTCTAATCTTAGCAAAAAGGAAAATGAGATCTTACGTGAAATTAATTCTGATACTAATATCATTATCTCTAAAGCTGATAAGGGCGGACAGATCGTTGTTATGGACAAACACACATATATTACTGGAGTCTCTAAATTGATAAATGAAGGCCCATACTGCTCGATCCCTAAAGATCCTTCAACTTCGGACCTCATGAAAGTAAAAAGTACTATTAAATCTTCCCACATTCTGCCAACTCAGTTGAAGAAATCACTTATTCCGCCTATTACTAATTGCGCTAGACTTTATGCTCTTCCAAAAGTCCACAAAACCGGTATTCCTTTTCGACCAATTGTTTCCAACGTAGGTACTGCTTCATATCCTTTGGCCAAATATTTAGTTTCCAGATTTTCTCCTCTACTGGATAACAATATTCACACTGTAAAAAATTCTGTTGAAGTCATTGATAAACTTAAAAATATTTCCCCACTTCGTTCCATTATGGTTTCATTTGATGTCAAATCATTGTTTACTAATGTTCCGGTCGAAGGAGCACTAAATTGTCTTGAAACTAGGCTTCGGGAATTTCACTTCACACATACTGAAATTAATGAGTTGGTTTCGCTTACTAAAGTTTCTCTAAGTCAAACCCACTTTGTTTTCCAAAATGCATATTTTCGTCAAGTTGAAGGATTGGCTATGGGTAATCCTCTCAGTCCGGTACTTGCTGACATTTATATGCACTATTTTGAGATGAAATTATTTGATAAATTATCTTTTCGTCTTTGGATTCGGTATGTTGACGACACTTTCGCACTTTTTGACGCTTATAAAGAGGATTTATCCGAGATTCTATCTATTATGAATTCAATTGATCCAGCCATCCAATTCACTCTTGAAATTGAATCCAACAATTCCCTCCCCTTCCTCGATATTCTTATAATCCGCAATGAAACCGATTTTAGCACCACTGTGTACCATAAACCCTTTGCAGTTTGTTTACCACCCCATGCCAAGTCATGCCACCCTGTTAAGCAAAAAATGGCTTCTTTTTACTATTATGTTTTCCGCGCGCTAAAAGTTTGTTCCTCTGAATCTTTGCTTACCAATGAACTTAATTATTTGAGAGCAGTTGCGATTGACCGTGGATTTCCCCCCGTGATTATTGATAAAGCCGTCAAAAGATTTTCAGATTCCCATCAAAGAAGACATTCCACTGTTAGAAATAATATCAATGACCTTGTCGTGCTTCCATTTTATCCTTCTGTTAACTATAAAATTGCACGGATTCTCCAGAAATTCAATTTTCAAGTCGGTTTCTCCCCTATTAATAAAATTCACCCTTCGATTCTAAAAGATTGCGTTTCTGTCTTGAATTCTTGGGGAATTTATAGTATATCATGTCAGTGTGGTTTAAGATATATTGGCCAAACAAAAAGAGCGTTGAAGTTTCGTATCAAGGAACATGAATCTTATGTCAAAAAAGGGGAAATTAACAAGTCTTCAATAGCGTATTATAGCTGGACTTTTAACCATAATTTTGATTTTGGGTCTGCAAAAATCATCCAAAAGGCTTCTTCCATAGGCGAATTGGATTTTCTTGAGGC
Source organism: Stegodyphus dumicola (assembly GCF_044657685.1). Taxonomy (NCBI): domain Eukaryota; kingdom Metazoa; phylum Arthropoda; class Arachnida; order Araneae; family Eresidae; genus Stegodyphus; species Stegodyphus dumicola. Next base: position 218,677,870 of record NC_140773.1, on the reverse strand, counting down.
TTTTCACATTCATAAAGATTTAGAAAGTTTAGTTAATGATTTGAAGTCCAATCCAGTCCTTCCTAATGCCTTTAAAATTCTACTGTCTTAATTCAATTATTTTTGCCGATAGATGGCGTTACCTCCTCGCACTTGGTACTACCAGAGGGTATAAAAATCCGTTCAGTGGTTGATTTCCATTATTTGAAGTTCAGATTTTGAGCGTAATGTGCATTTGCCCCTCGCTCCCTATTTTAACTTCGCTAATATTTCTTTATGCTTGATCAGACAGCCTGGCTCAGTAAAAGTAGGCGGCCAGTGCAACTCTGATTAAAAATCTAGTTATAACGACGTGCAGTGCTGATAAGCACCACGTGTTTCTGTGATTCCTATTTTCTTCTTTCTATGTATTTCTTTCTCCTGATGAGGAGGGACCTTTAGCTGCCCTCGAAATCGATTGAGTGTTTCATTATACCTACGCTAAATATAAGGTTGTTTTTCACGGTTTTGATTGTCACATTAGCGTGTTTCTCTTCTAGTCTAGTTTGTGCTATCAACCGGCATTTTCGAGAATATTTTACTGTTTATTGTTTTACCACGTGCACCATTTTATTTACTTCTTTCCACGTGGCCATCATTTTTTCGGATTTGGTTTATGCTATCAACCGGCATTTTCGAGGTAATTCTATATTTTTTCGGTTTACCACGTGCACGATTTTGACTTTCGTTGCTTCTTTCCACGTGGCTATTGGTTTTTCAGTATTGGATGTTTCTCTCCTTTTGGAATGTTTTTGTCATTTGTTGATGAAAATTGTCTTCATTATTTATTGGTGTTTTTTTCATGTTATAAGTAATTACTTGTTTGGACTTTCGGAATTACATTTCTTTTGTTCACTTGTTTCTTGCTTGTGCCCTTTTCACAATATGTCCACTGACAGGAACCGATTTTGTAAGTTACGCCTTAAGCGTACGAAATTCTTGAATCATCTACAGTTTCTACTTAAATGCAAACATCAAAATTTCATTCCCAAATTTATACATGTGAAATGTAGCCTTAAAGCTTCCGTTCACGTTTCAAAAATTTTGCATAAATTCAAATTGGCACTTCTTCGTCACATTATAAGGGACACACGCAAACGTTTATCTAAAATTGAATTTGAATTATATTACCTCCATTTAAAAATTGCTAATTCCACTGAAAATATTTCCTCATTTGAACATACATCCTGGTCTAGAACCGATACCGTTTGTCAACGGCATAAAAATGTGCTCATTTCTAAATTCCAAAAACTCACACACCAGTCGGATAGTCCCAATTATCTAGCTGATCTTCCCACTGTAAACGTTAACTCCATCGTTAATATCTCCAATAGGAATCTTTCGGAGGATCAGTTAAAAGTATTAAAATATAATTTCAACTTTTCAAAGACATCTAAACCTTCAATTCCTCAAATCATCGCCCCTATAGAGAAAGCCTTTAAATTCTCCAAAATTTCGGAAACGCAGAAGGATACAATCCGCCACCTAATTACTCATAACGTTAATTTTAACAATAAATCTTTGGGTTCTAATCTTAGCAAAAAGGAAAATGAGATCTTACGTGAAATTAATTCTGATACTAATATCATTATCTCTAAAGCTGATAAGGGCGGACAGATCGTTGTTATGGACAAACACACATATATTACTGGAGTCTCTAAATTGATAAATGAAGGCCCATACTGCTCGATCCCTAAAGATCCTTCAACTTCGGACCTCATGAAAGTAAAAAGTACTATTAAATCTTCCCACATTCTGCCAACTCAGTTGAAGAAATCACTTATTCCGCCTATTACTAATTGCGCTAGACTTTATGCTCTTCCAAAAGTCCACAAAACCGGTATTCCTTTTCGACCAATTGTTTCCAACATAGGTACTGCTTCATATCCTTTGGCCAAATATTTAGTTTCCAGATTTTCTCCTCTACTTGATAACAATATTCACACTGTAAAAAATTCTGTTGAAGTCATTGATAAACTTAAAAATATTTCCCCACTTCGTTCCATTATGGTTTCATTTGATGTCAAATCATTGTTTACTAATGTTCCGGTCGAAGGAGCACTAAATTGTCTTGAAACTAGGCTTCGGGAATTTCACTTCACACATACTGAAATTAATGAGTTGGTTTCGCTTACTAAAGTTTCTCTAAGTCAAACCCACTTTGTTTTCCAAAATGCATATTTTCGTCAAGTTGAAGGATTGGCTATGGGTAATCCTCTCAGTCCGGTACTTGCTGACATTTATATGCACTATTTTGAGATGAAATTATTTGATAAATTATCTTTTCGTCTTTGGATTCGGTATGTTGACGACACTTTCGCACTTTTTGACGGTTATAAAGAGGATTTATCCGAGATTCTATCTATTATGAATTCAATTGATCCAGCCATCCAATTCACTCTTGAAATTGAATCCAACAATTCCCTCCCCTTCCTCGATATTCTTATAATCCGCAATGAAACCGATTTTAGCACCACTGTGTACCGTAAACCCTTTGCAGTTTGTTTACCACCCCATGCCAAGTCATGCCACCCTGTTAAGCAAAAAATGGCTTCTTTTTACTATTATGTTTTCCGCGCGCTAAAAGTTTGTTCCTCTGAATCTTTGCTTACCAATGAACTTAATTATTTGAGAGCAGTTGCGATTGACCGTGGATTTTCTCCCGTGATTATTGATAAAGCCGTCAAAAAATTTTCAGATTCCCATCAAAGAAGACATTCCACTGTTAGAAATAATATCAATGACCTTGTCGTGCTTCCATTTTATCCTTCTGTTAGCTATAAAATTGCACGGATTCTCCAGAAATTCAATTTTCAAGTCGGTTTCTCCCCTATTAATAAAATTCACCCTTCGATTCTAAAAGATTGCGTTTCTGTCTTGAATTCTTGGGGAATTTATAGTATATCATGTCAGTGTGGTTTAAGATATATTGGCCAAACAAAAAGAGCGTTGAAGTTTCGTATCAAGGAACATGAATCTTATGTCAAAAAAGGGGAAATTAACAAGTCTTCAATAGCGTATCATAGCTGGACTTTTAACCATAATTTTGATTTTGGGTCTGCAAAAATCATCCAAAAGGCTTCTTCCATAGGCGAATTGGATTTTCTTGAGGCTTTTCACATTCATAAAGATTTAGAAAGTTTAGTTAATGATTTGAAGTCCAATCCAGTCCTTCCTAATGCCTTTAAAATTCTACTGTCTTAATTCAATTATTTTTGCCGATAGATGGCGTTACCTCCTCGCACTTGGTACTACCAGAGGGTATAAAAATCCGTTCAGTGGTTGATTTCCATTATTTGAAGTTCAGATTTTGAGCGTAATGTGCATTTGCCCCTCGCTCCCTATTTTAACTTCGCTAATATTTCTTTATGCTTGATCAGACAGCCTGGCTCAGTAAAAGTAGGCGGCCAGTGCAACTCTGATTAAAAATCTAGTTATAACGACGTGCAGTGCTGATAAGCACCACGTGTTTCTGTGATTCCTATTTTCTTCTTTCTATGTATTTCTTTCTCCTGATGAGGAGGGACCTTTAGCTGCCCTCGAAATCGATTGAGTGTTTCATTATACCTACGCTAAATATAAGGTTGTTTTTCACGGTTTTGATTGTCACATTAGCGTGTTTCTCTTCTAGTCTAGTTTGTGCTATCAACCGGCATTTTCGAGAATATTTTACTGTTTATTGTTTTACCACGTGCACCATTTTATTTACTTCTTTCCACGTGGCCATCATTTTTTCGGATTTGGTTTATGCTATCAACCGGCATTTTCGAGGTAATTCTATATTTTTTCGGTTTACCACGTGCACGATTTTGACTTTCGTTGCTTCTTTCCACGTGGCTATTGGTTTTTCAGTATTGGATGTTTCTCTCCTTTTGGAATGTTTTTGTCATTTGTTGATGAAAATTGTCTTCATTATTTATTGGTGTTTTTTTCATGTTATAAGTAATTACTTGTTTGGACTTTCGGAATTACATTTCTTTTGTTCACTTGTTTCTTGCTTGTGCCCTTTTCACAATATGTCCACTGACAGGAACCGATTTTGTAAGTTACGCCTTAAGCGTACGAAATTCTTGAATCATCTACAGTTTCTACTTAAATGCAAACATCAAAATTTCATTCCCAAATTTATACATGTGAAATGTAGCCTTAAAGCTTCCGTTCACGTTTCAAAAATTTTGCATAAATTCAAATTGGCACTTCTTCGTCACATTATAAGGGACACACGCAAACGTTTATCTAAAATTGAATTTGAATTATATTACCTCCATTTAAAAATTGCTAATTCCACTGAAAATTTTTCCTCATTTGAACATACATCCTGGTCTAGAACCGATACCGTTTGTCAACGGCATAAAAATGTGCTCATTTCTAAATTCCAAAAACTCACACACCAGTCGGATAGTCCCAATTATCTAGCTGATCTTCCCACTGTAAACGTTAACTCCATCGTTAATATCTCCAATAGGAATCTTTCGGAGGATCAGTTAAAAGTATTAAAATATAATTTCAACTTTTCAAAGACATCTAAACCTTCAATTCCTCAAATCATCGCCCCTATAGAGAAAGCCTTTAAATTCTCCAAAATTTCGGAAACGCAGAAGGATACAATCCGCCACCTAATTACTCATAACGTTAATTTTAACAATAAATCTTTGGGTTCTAATCTTAGCAAAAAGGAAAATGAGATCTTACGTGAAATTAATTCTGATACTAATATCATTATCTCTAAAGCTGATAAGGGCGGACAGATCGTTGTTATGGACAAACACACATATATTACTGGAGTCTCTAAATTGATAAATGAAGGCCCATACTGCTCGATCCCTAAAGATCCTTCAACTTCGGACCTCATGAAAGTAAAAAGTACTATTAAATCTTCCCACATTCTGCCAACTCAGTTGAAGAAATCACTTATTCCGCCTATTACTAATTGCGCTAGACTTTATGCTCTTCCAAAAGTCCACAAAACCGGTATTCCTTTTCGACCAATTGTTTCCAACATAGGTACTGCTTCATATCCTTTGGCCAAATATTTAGTTTCCAGATTTTCTCCTCTACTTGATAACAATATTCACACTGTAAAAAATTCTGTTGAAGTCATTGATAAACTTAAAAATATTTCCCCACTTCGTTCCATTATGGTTTCATTTGATGTCAAATCATTGTTTACTAATGTTCCGGTCGAAGGAGCACTAAATTGTCTTGAAACTAGGCTTCGGGAATTTCACTTCACACATACTGAAATTAATGAGTTGGTTTCGCTTACTAAAGTTTCTCTAAGTCAAACCCACTTTGTTTTCCAAAATGCATATTTTCGTCAAGTTGAAGGATTGGCTATGGGTAATCCTCTCAGTCCGGTACTTGCTGACATTTATATGCACTATTTTGAGATGAAATTATTTGATAAATTATCTTTTCGTCTTTGGATTCGGTATGTTGACGACACTTTCGCACTTTTTGACGGTTATAAAGAGGATTTATCCGAGATTCTATCTATTATGAATTCAATTGATCCAGCCATCCAATTCACTCTTGAAATTGAATCCAACAATTCCCTCCCCTTCCTCGATATTCTTATAATCCGCAATGAAACCGATTTTAGCACCACTGTGTACCGTAAACCCTTTGCAGTTTGTTTACCACCCCATGCCAAGTCATGCCACCCTGTTAAGCAAAAAATGGCTTCTTTTTACTATTATGTTTTCCGCGCGCTAAAAGTTTGTTCCTCTGAATCTTTGCTTACCAATGAACTTAATTATTTGAGAGCAGTTGCGATTGACCGTGGATTTTCTCCCGTGATTATTGATAAAGCCGTCAAAAAATTTTCAGATTCCCATCAAAGAAGACATTCCACTGTTAGAAATAATATCAATGACCTTGTCGTGCTTCCATTTTATCCTTCTGTTAGCTATAAAATTGCACGGATTCTCCAGAAATTCAATTTTCAAGTCGGTTTCTCCCCTATTAATAAAATTCACCCTTCGATTCTAAAAGATTGCGTTTCTGTCTTGAATTCTTGGGGAATTTATAGTATATCATGTCAGTGTGGTTTAAGATATATTGGCCAAACAAAAAGAGCGTTGAAGTTTCGTATCAAGGAACATGAATCTTATGTCAAAAAAGGGGAAATTAACAAGTCTTCAATAGCGTATTATAGCTGGACTTTTAACCATAATTTTGATTTTGGGTCTGCAAAAATCATCCAAAAGGCTTCTTCCATAGGCGAATTGGATTTTCTTGAGGCTTTTCACATTCATAAAGATTTAGAAAGTTTAGTTAATGATTTGAAGTCCAATCCAGTCCTTCCTAATGCCTTTAAAATTCTACTGTCTTAATTCAATTATTTTTGCCGATAGATGGCGTTACCTCCTCGCACTTGGTACTACCAGAGGGTATAAAAATCCGTTCAGTGGTTGATTTCCATTATTTGAAGTTCAGATTTTGAGCGTAATGTGCATTTGCCCCTCGCTCCCTATTTTAACTTCGCTAATATTTCTTTATGCTTGATCAGACAGCCTGGCTCAGTAAAAGTAGGCGGCCAGTGCAACTCTGATTAAAAATCTAGTTATAACGACGTGCAGTGCTGATAAGCACCACGTGTTTCTGTGATTCCTATTTTCTTCTTTCTATGTATTTCTTTCTCCTGATGAGGAGGGACCTTTAGCTGCCCTCGAAATCGATTGAGTGTTTCATTATACCTACGCTAAATATAAGGTTGTTTTTCACGGTTTTGATTGTCACATTAGCGTGTTTCTCTTCTAGTCTAGTTTGTGCTATCAACCGGCATTTTCGAGAATATTTTACTGTTTATTGTTTTACCACGTGCACCATTTTATTTACTTCTTTCCACGTGGCCATCATTTTTTCGGATTTGGTTTATGCTATCAACCGGCATTTTCGAGGTAATTCTATATTTTTTCGGTTTACCACGTGCACGATTTTGACTTTCGTTGCTTCTTTCCACGTGGCTATTGGTTTTTCAGTATTGGATGTTTCTCTCCTTTTGGAATGTTTTTGTCATTTGTTGATGAAAATTGTCTTCATTATTTATTGGTGTTTTTTTCATGTTATAAGTAATTACTTGTTTGGACTTTCGGAATTACATTTCTTTTGTTCACTTGTTTCTTGCTTGTGCCCTTTTCACAATATGTCCACTGACAGGAACCGATTTTGTAAGTTACGCCTTAAGCGTACGAAATTCTTGAATCATCTACAGTTTCTACTTAAATGCAAACATCAAAATTTCATTCCCAAATTTATACATGTGAAATGTAGCCTTAAAGCTTCCGTTCACGTTTCAAAAATTTTGCATAAATTCAAATTGGCACTTCTTCGTCACATTATAAGGGACACACGCAAACGTTTATCTAAAATTGAATTTGAATTATATTACCTCCATTTAAAAATTGCTAATTCCACTGAAACTTTTTCCTCATTTGAACATACATCCTGGTCTAGAACCGATACCGTTTGTCAACGGCATAAAAATGTGCTCATTTCTAAATTCCAAAAACTCACACACCAGTCGGATAGTCCCAATTATCTAGCTGATCTTCCCACTGTAAACGTTAACTCCATCGTTAATATCTCCAATAGGAATCTTTCGGAGGATCAGTTAAAAGTATTAAAATATAATTTCAACTTTTCAAAGACATCTAAACCTTCAATTCCTCAAATCATCGCCCCTATAGAGAAAGCCTTTAAATTCTCCAAAATTTCGGAAACGCAGAAGGATACAATCCGCCACCTAATTACTCATAACGTTAATTTTAACAATAAATCTTTGGGTTCTAATCTTAGCAAAAAGGAAAATGAGATCTTACGTGAAATTAATTCTGATACTAATATCATTATCTCTAAAGCTGATAAGGGCGGACAGATCGTTGTTATGGACAAACACACATATATTACTGGAGTCTCTAAATTGATAAATGAAGGCCCATACTGCTCGATCCCTAAAGATCCTTCAACTTCGGACCTCATGAAAGTAAAAAGTACTATTAAATCTTCCCACATTCTGCCAACTCAGTTGAAGAAATCACTTATTCCGCCTATTACTAATTGCGCTAGACTTTATGCTCTTCCAAAAGTCCACAAAACCGGTATTCCTTTTCGACCAATTGTTTCCAACATAGGTACTGCTTCATATCCTTTGGCCAAATATTTAGTTTCCAGATTTTCTCCTCTACTTGATAACAATATTCACACTGTAAAAAATTCTGTTGAAGTCATTGATAAACTTAAAAATATTTCCCCACTTCGTTCCATTATGGTTTCATTTGATGTCAAATCATTGTTTACTAATGTTCCGGTCGAAGGAGCACTAAATTGTCTTGAAACTAGGCTTCGGGAATTTCACTTCACACATACTGAAATTAATGAGTTGGTTTCGCTTACTAAAGTTTCTCTAAGTCAAACCCACTTTGTTTTCCAAAATGCATATTTTCGTCAAGTTGAAGGATTGGCTATGGGTAATCCTCTCAGTCCGGTACTTGCTGACATTTATATGCACTATTTTGAGATGAAATTATTTGATAAATTATCTTTTCGTCTTTGGATTCGGTATGTTGACGACACTTTCGCACTTTTTGACGGTTATAAAGAGGATTTATCCGAGATTCTATCTATTATGAATTCAATTGATCCAGCCATCCAATTCACTCTTGAAATTGAATCCAACAATTCCCTCCCCTTCCTCGATATTCTTATAATCCGCAATGAAACCGATTTTAGCACCACTGTGTACCGTAAACCCTTTGCAGTTTGTTTACCACCCCATGCCAAGTCATGCCACCCTGTTAAGCAAAAAATGGCTTCTTTTTACTATTATGTTTTCCGCGCGCTAAAAGTTTGTTCCTCTGAATCTTTGCTTACCAATGAACTTAATTATTTGAGAGCAGTTGCGATTGACCGTGGATTTTCTCCCGTGATTATTGATAAAGCCGTCAAAAAATTTTCAGATTCCCATCAAAGAAGACATTCCACTGTTAGAAATAATATCAATGACCTTGTCGTGCTTCCATTTTATCCTTCTGTTAGCTATAAAATTGCACGGATTCTCCAGAAATTCAATTTTCAAGTCGGTTTCTCCCCTATTAATAAAATTCACCCTTCGATTCTAAAAGATTGCGTTTCTGTCTTGAATTCTTGGGGAATTTATAGTATATCATGTCAGTGTGGTTTAAGATATATTGGCCAAACAAAAAGAGCGTTGAAGTTTCGTATCAAGGAACATGAATCTTATGTCAAAAAAGGGGAAATTAACAAGTCTTCAATAGCGTATCATAGCTGGACTTTTAACCATAATTTTGATTTTGGGTCTGCAAAAATCATCCAAAAGGCTTCTTCCATAGGCGAATTGGATTTTCTTGAGGCTTTTCACATTCATAAAGATTTAGAAAGTTTAGTTAATGATTTGAAGTCCAATCCAGTCCTTCCTAATGCCTTTAAAATTCTACTGTCTTAATTCAATTATTTTTGCCGATAGATGGCGTTACCTCCTCGCACTTGGTACTACCAGAGGGTATAAAAATCCGTTCAGTGGTTGATTTCCATTATTTGAAGTTCAGATTTTGAGCGTAATGTGCATTTGCCCCTCGCTCCCTATTTTAACTTCGCTAGTATTTCTTTATGCTTGATCAGACAGCCTGGCTCAGTAAAAGTAGGCGGCCAGTGCAACTCTGATTAAAAATCTAGTTATAACGACGTGCAGTGCTGATAAGCACCACGTGTTTCTGTGATTCATATTTTCTTCTTTCTATGTATTTCTTTCTCCTGATGAGGAGGGACCTTTAGCTGCCCTCGAAATCGATTGAGTGTTTCATTATACCTACGCTAAATATAAGGTTGTTTTTCACGGTTTTGATTGTCACATTAGCGTGTTTCTCTTCTAGTCTAGTTTGTGCTATCAACCGGCATTTTCGAGAATATTTTACTGTTTATTGTTTTACCACGTGCACCATTTTATTTACTTCTTTCCACGTGGCCATCATTTTTTCGGATTTGGTTTATGCTATCAACCGGCATTTTCGAGGTAATTCTATATTTTTTCGGTTTACCACGTGCACGATTTTGACTTTCGTTGCTTCTTTCCACGTGGCTATTGGTTTTTCAGTATTGGATGTTTCTCTCCTTTTGGAATGTTTTTGTCATTTGTTGATGAAAATTGTCTTCATTATTTATTGGTGTTTTTTTCATGTTATAAGTAATTACTTGTTTGGACTTTCGGAATTACATTTCTTTTGTTCACTTGTTTCTTGCTTGTGCCCTTTTCACAATATGTCCACTGACAGGAACCGATTTTGTAAGTTACGCCTTAAGCGTACGAAATTCTTGAATCATCTACAGTTTCTACTTAAATGCAAACATCAAAATTTCATTCCCAAATTTATACATGTGAAATGTAGCCTTAAAGCTTCCGTTCACGTTTCAAAAATTTTGCATAAATTCAAATTGGCACTTCTTCGTCACATTATAAGGGACACACGCAAACGTTTATCTAAAATTGAATTTGAATTATATTACCTCCATTTAAAAATTGCTAATTCCACTGAAAATTTTTCCTCATTTGAACATACATCCTGGTCTAGAACCGATACCGTTTGTCAACGGCATAAAAATGTGCTCATTTCTAAATTCCAAAAACTCACACACCAGTCGGATAGTCCCAATTATCTAGCTGATCTTCCCACTGTAAATAACTCCATCGTTAATATCTCCAATAGGAATCTTTCGGAGGATCAGTTAAAAGTATTAAAATATAATTTCAACTTTTCAAAGACATCTAAACCTTCAATTCCTCAAATCATCGCCCCTATAGAGAAAGCCTTTAAATTCTCCAAAATTTCGGAAACGCAGAAGGATACAATCCGCCACCTAATTACTCATAACGTTAATTTTAACAATAAATCTTTGGGTTCTAATCTTAGCAAAAAGGAAAATGAGATCTTACGTGAAATTAATTCTGATACTAATATCATTATCTCTAAAGCTGATAAGGGCGGACAGATCGTTGTTATGGACAAACACACATATATTACTGGAGTCTCTAAATTGATAAATGAAGGCCCATACTGCTCGATCCCTAAAGATCCTTCAACTTCGGACCTCATGAAAGTAAAAAGTACTATTAAATCTTCCCACATTCTGCCAACTCAGTTGAAGAAATCACTTATTCCGCCTATTACTAATTGCGCTAGACTTTATGCTCTTCCAAAAGTCCACAAAACCGGTATTCCTTTTCGACCAATTGTTTCCAACATAGGTACTGCTTCATATCCTTTGGCCAAATATTTAGTTTCCAGATTTTCTCCTCTACTTGATAACAATATTCACACTGTAAAAAATTCTGTTGAAGTCATTGATAAACTTAAAAATATTTCCCCACTTCGTTCCATTATGGTTTCATTTGATGTCAAATCATTGTTTACTAATGTTCCGGTCGAAGGAGCACTAAATTGTCTTGAAACTAGGCTTCGGGAATTTCACTTCACACATACTGAAATTAATGAGTTGGTTTCGCTTACTAAAGTTTCTCTAAGTCAAACCCACTTTGTTTTCCAAAATGCATATTTTCGTCAAGTTGAAGGATTGGCTATGGGTAATCCTCTCAGTCCGGTACTTGCTGACATTTATATGCACTATTTTGAGATGAAATTATTTGATAAATTATCTTTTCGTCTTTGGATTCGGTATGTTGACGACACTTTCGCACTTTTTGACGGTTATAAAGAGGATTTATCCGAGATTCTATCTATTATGAATTCAATTGATCCAGCCATCCAATTCACTCTTGAAATTGAATCCAACAATTCCCTCCCCTTCCTCGATATTCTTATAATCCGCAATGAAACCGATTTTAGCACCACTGTGTACCGTAAACCCTTTGCAGTTTGTTTACCACCCCATGCCAAGTCATGCCACCCTGTTAAGCAAAAAATGGCTTCTTTTTACTATTATGTTTTCCGCGCGCTAAAAGTTTGTTCCTCTGAATCTTTGCTTACCAATGAACTTAATTATTTGAGAGCAGTTGCGATTGACCGTGGATTTTCTCCCGTGATTATTGATAAAGCCGTCAAAAAATTTTCAGATTCCCATCAAAGAAGACATTCCACTGTTAGAAATAATATCAATGACCTTGTCGTGCTTCCATTTTATCCTTCTGTTAGCTATAAAATTGCACGGATTCTCCAGAAATTCAATTTTCAAGTCGGTTTCTCCCCTATTAATAAAATTCACCCTTCGATTCTAAAAGATTGCGTTTCTGTCTTGAATTCTTGGGGAATTTATAGTATATCATGTCAGTGTGGTTTAAGATATATTGGCCAAACAAAAAGAGCGTTGAAGTTTCGTATCAAGGAACATGAATCTTATGTCAAAAAAGGGGAAATTAACAAGTCTTCAATAGCGTATCATAGCTGGACTTTTAACCATAATTTTGATTTTGGGTCTGCAAAAATCATCCAAAAGGCTTCTTCCATAGGCGAATTGGATTTTCTTGAGGCTTTTCACATTCATAAAGATTTAGAAAGTTTAGTTAATGATTTGAAGTCCAATCCAGTCCTTCCTAATGCCTTTAAAATTCTACTGTCTTAATTCAATTATTTTTGCCGATAGATGGCGTTACCTCCTCGCACTTGGTACTACCAGAGGGTATAAAAATCCGTTCAGTGGTTGATTTCCATTATTTGAAGTTCAGATTTTGAGCGTAATGTGCATTTGCCCCTCGCTCCCTATTTTAACTTCGCTAATATTTCTTTATGCTTGATCAGACAGCCTGGCTCAGTAAAAGTAGGCGGCCAGTGCAACTCTGATTAAAAATCTAGTTATAACGACGTGCAGTGCTGATAAGCACCACGTGTTTCTGTGATTCCTATTTTCTTCTTTCTATGTATTTCTTTCTCCTGATGAGGAGGGACCTTTAGCTGCCCTCGAAATCGATTGAGTGTTTCATTATACCTACGCTAAATATAAGGTTGTTTTTCACGGTTTTGATTGTCACATTAGCGTGTTTCTCTTCTAGTCTAGTTTGTGCTATCAACCGGCATTTTCGAGAATATTTTACTGTTTATTGTTTTACCACGTGCACCATTTTATTTACTTCTTTCCACGTGGCCATCATTTTTTCGGATTTGGTTTATGCTATCAACCGGCATTTTCGAGGTAATTCTATATTTTTTCGGTTTACCACGTGCACGATTTTGACTTTCGTTGCTTCTTTCCACGTGGCTATTGGTTTTTCAGTATTGGATGTTTCTCTCCTTTTGGAATGTTTTTGTCATTTGTTGATGAAAATTGTCTTCATTATTTATTGGTGTTTTTTTCATGTTATAAGTAATTACTTGTTTGGACTTTCGGAATTACATTTCTTTTGTTCACTTGTTTCTTGCTTGTGCCCTTTTCACAATATGTCCACTGACAGGAACCGATTTTGTAAGTTACGCCTTAAGCGTACGAAATTCTTGAATCATCTACAGTTTCTACTTAAATGCAAACATCAAAATTTCATTCCCAAATTTATACATGTGAAATGTAGCCTTAAAGCTTCCGTTCACGTTTCAAAAATTTTGCATAAATTCAAATTGGCACTTCTTCGTCACATTATAAGGGACACACGCAAACGTTTATCTAAAATTGAATTTGAATTATATTACCTCCATTTAAAAATTGCTAATTCCACTGAAAATTTTTCCTCATTTGAACATACATCCTGGTCTAGAACCGATACCGTTTGTCAACGGCATAAAAATGTGCTCATTTCTAAATTCCAAAAACTCACACACCAGTCGGATAGTCCCAATTATCTAGCTGATCTTCCCACTGTAAACGTTAACTCCATCGTTAATATCTCCAATAGGAATCTTTCGGAGGATCAGTTAAAAGTATTAAAATATAATTTCAACTTTTCAAAGACATCTAAACCTTCAATTCCTCAAATCATCGCCCCTATAGAGAAAGCCTTTAAATTCTCCAAAATTTCGGAAACGCAGAAGGATACAGTCCGCCACCTAATTACTCATAACGTTAATTTTAACAATAAATCTTTGGGTTCTAATCTTAGCAAAAAGGAAAATGAGATCTTACGTGAAATTAATTCTGATACTAATATCATTATCTCTAAAGCTGATAAGGGCGGACAGATCGTTGTTATGGACAAACACACATATATTACTGGAGTCTCTAAATTGATAAATGAAGGCCCATACTGCTCGATCCCTAAAGATCCTTCAACTTCGGACCTCATGAAAGTAAAAAGTACTATTAAATCTTCCCACATTCTGCCAACTCAGTTGAAGAAATCACTTATTCCGCCTATTACTAATTGCGCTAGACTTTATGCTCTTCCAAAAGTCCACAAAACCGGTATTCCTTTTCGACCAATTGTTTCCAACATAGGTACTGCTTCATATCCTTTGGCCAAATATTTAGTTTCCAGATTTTCTCCTCTACTTGATAACAATATTCACACTGTAAAAAATTCTGTTGAAGTCATTGATAAACTTAAAAATATTTCCCCACTTCGTTCCATTATGGTTTCATTTGATGTCAAATCATTGTTTACTAATGTTCCGGTCGAAGGAGCACTAAATTGTCTTGAAACTAGGCTTCGGGAATTTCACTTCACACATACTGAAATTAATGAGTTGGTTTCGCTTACTAAAGTTTCTCTAAGTCAAACCCACTTTGTTTTCCAAAATGCATATTTTCGTCAAGTTGAAGGATTGGCTATGGGTAATCCTCTCAGTCCGGTACTTGCTGACATTTATATGCACTATTTTGAGATGAAATTATTTGATAAATTATCTTTTCGTCTTTGGATTCGGTATGTTGACGACACTTTCGCACTTTTTGACGGTTATAAAGAGGATTTATCCGAGATTCTATCTATTATGAATTCAATTGATCCAGCCATCCAATTCACTCTTGAAATTGAATCCAACAATTCCCTCCCCTTCCTCGATATTCTTATAATCCGCAATGAAACCGATTTTAGCACCACTGTGTACCGTAAACCCTTTGCAGTTTGTTTACCACCCCATGCCAAGTCATGCCACCCTGTTAAGCAAAAAATGGCTTCTTTTTACTATTATGTTTTCCGCGCGCTAAAAGTTTGTTCCTCTGAATCTTTGCTTACCAATGAACTTAATTATTTGAGAGCAGTTGCGATTGACCGTGGATTTTCTCCCGTGATTATTGATAAAGCCGTCAAAAAATTTTCAGATTCCCATCAAAGAAGACATTCCACTGTTAGAAATAATATCAATGACCTTGTCGTGCTTCCATTTTATCCTTCTGTTAGCTATAAAATTGCACGGATTCTCCAGAAATTCAATTTTCAAGTCGGTTTCTCCCCTATTAATAAAATTCACCCTTCGATTCTAAAAGATTGCGTTTCTGTCTTGAATTCTTGGGGAATTTATAGTATATCATGTCAGTGTGGTTTAAGATATATTGGCCAAACAAAAAGAGCGTTGAAGTTTCGTATCAAGGAACATGAATCTTATGTCAAAAAAGGGGAAATTAACAAGTCTTCAATAGCGTATCATAGCTGGACTTTTAACCATAATTTTGATTTTGGGTCTGCAAAAATCATCCAAAAGGCTTCTTCCATAGGCGAATTGGATTTTCTTGAGGCTTTTCACATTCATAAAGATTTAGAAAGTTTAGTTAATGATTTGAAGTCCAATCCAGTCCTTCCTAATGCCTTTAAAATTCTACTGTCTTAATTCAATTATTTTTGCCGATAGATGGCGTTACCTCCTCGCACTTGGTACTACCAGAGGGTATAAAAATCCGTTCAGTGGTTGATTTCCATTATTTGAAGTTCAGATTTTGAGCGTAATGTGCATTTGCCCCTCGCTCCCTATTTTAACTTCGCTAATATTTCTTTATGCTTGATCAGACAGCCTGGCTCAGTAAAAGTAGGCGGCCAGTGCAACTCTGATTAAAAATCTAGTTATAACGACGTGCAGTGCTGATAAGCACCACGTGTTTCTGTGATTCCTATTTTCTTCTTTCTATGTATTTCTTTCTCCTGATGAGGAGGGACCTTTAGCTGCCCTCGAAATCGATTGAGTGTTTCATTATACCTACGCTAAATATAAGGTTGTTTTTCACGGTTTTGATTGTCACATTAGCGTGTTTCTCTTCTAGTCTAGTTTGTGCTATCAACCGGCATTTTCGAGAATATTTTACTGTTTATTGTTTTACCACGTGCACCATTTTATTTACTTCTTTCCACGTGGCCATCATTTTTTCGGATTTGGTTTATGCTATCAACCGGCATTTTCGAGGTAATTCTATATTTTTTCGGTTTACCACGTGCACGATTTTGACTTTCGTTGCTTCTTTCCACGTGGCTATTGGTTTTTCAGTATTGGATGTTTCTCTCCTTTTGGAATGTTTTTGTCATTTGTTGATGAAAATTGTCTTCATTATTTATTGGTGTTTTTTTCATGTTATAAGTAATTACTTGTTTGGACTTTCGGAATTACATTTCTTTTGTTCACTTGTTTCTTGCTTGTGCCCTTTTCACAATATGTCCACTGACAGGAACCGATTTTGTAAGTTACGTCTTAAGCGTACGAAATTCTTGAATCATCTACAGTTTCTACTTAAATGCAAACATCAAAATTTCATTCCCAAATTTATACATGTGAAATGTAGCCTTAAAGCTTCCGTTCACGTTTCAAAAATTTTGCATAAATTCAAATTGGCACTTCTTCGTCACATTATAAGGGACACACGCAAACGTTTATCTAAAATTGAATTTGAATTATATTACCTCCATTTAAAAATTGCTAATTCCACTGAAAATTTTTCCTCATTTGAACATACATCCTGGTCTAGAACCGATACCGTTTGTCAACGGCATAAAAATGTGCTCATTTCTAAATTCCAAAAACTCACACACCAGTCGGATAGTCCCAATTATCTAGCTGATCTTCCCACTGTAAACGTTAACTCCATCGTTAATATCTCCAATAGGAATCTTTCGGAAGATCAGTTAAAAGTATTAAAATATAATTTCAACTTTTCAAAGACATCTAAACCTTCAATTCCTCAAATCATCGCCCCTATAGAGAAAGCCTTTAAATTCTCCAAAATTTCGGAAACGCAGAAGGATACAATCCGCCACCTAATTACTCATAACGTTAATTTTAACAATAAATCTTTGGGTTCTAATCTTAGCAAAAAAGAAAATGAGATCTTACGTGAAATTAATTCTGATACTAATATCATTATCTCTAAAGCTGATAAGGGCGGACAGATCGTTGTTATGGACAAACACACATATATTACTGGAGTCTCTAAATTGATAAATGAAGGCCCATACTGCTCGATCCCTAAAGATCCTTCAACTTCGGACCTCATGAAAGTAAAAAGTACTATTAAATCTTCCCACATTCTGCCAACTCAGTTGAAGAAATCACTTATTCCGCCTATTACTAATTGCGCTAGACTTTATGCTCTTCCAAAAGTCCACAAAACCGGTATTCCTTTTCGACCAATTGTTTCCAACATAGGTACTGCTTCATATCCTTTGGCCAAATATTTAGTTTCCAGATTTTCTCCTCTACTTGATAACAATATTCACACTGTAAAAAATTCTGTTGAAGTCATTGATAAACTTAAAAATATTTCCCCACTTCGTTCCATTATGGTTTCATTTGATGTCAAATCATTGTTTACTAATGTTCCGGTCGAAGGAGCACTAAATTGTCTTGAAACTAGGCTTCGGGAATTTCACTTCACACATACTGAAATTAATGAGTTGGTTTCGCTTACTAAAGTTTCTCTAAGTCAAACCCACTTTGTTTTCCAAAATGCATATTTTCGTCAAGTTGAAGGATTGGCTATGGGTAATCCTCTCAGTCCGGTACTTGCTGACATTTATATGCACTATTTTGAGATGAAATTATTTGATAAATTATCTTTTCGTCTTTGGATTCGGTATGTTGACGACACTTTCGCACTTTTTGACGGTTATAAAGAGGATTTATCCGAGATTCTATCTATTATGAATTCAATTGATCCAGCCATCCAATTCACTCTTGAAATTGAATCCAACAATTCCCTCCCCTTCCTCGATATTCTTATAATCCGCAATGAAACCGATTTTAGCACCACTGTGTACCGTAAACCCTTTGCAGTTTGTTTACCACCCCATGCCAAGTCATGCCACCCTGTTAAGCAAAAAATGGCTTCTTTTTACTATTATGTTTTCCGCGCGCTAAAAGTTTGTTCCTCTGAATCTTTGCTTACCAATGAACTTAATTATTTGAGAGCAGTTGCGATTGACCGTGGATTTTCTCCCGTGATTATTGATAAAGCCGTCAAAAAATTTTCAGATTCCCATCAAAGAAGACATTCCACTGTTAGAAATAATATCAATGACCTTGTCGTGCTTCCATTTTATCCTTCTGTTAGCTATAAAATTGCACGGATTCTCCAGAAATTCAATTTTCAAGTCGGTTTCTCCCCTATTAATAAAATTCACCCTTCGATTCTAAAAGATTGCGTTTCTGTCTTGAATTCTTGGGGAATTTATAGTATATCATGTCAGTGTGGTTTAAGATATATTGGCCAAACAAAAAGAGCGTTGAAGTTTCGTATCAAGGAACATGAATCTTATGTCAAAAAAGGGGAAATTAACAAGTCTTCAATAGCGTATCATAGCTGGACTTTTAACCATAATTTTGATTTTGGGTCTGCAAAAATCATCCAAAAGGCTTCTTCCATAGGCGAATTGGATTTTCTTGAGGCTTTTCACATTCATAAAGATTTAGAAAGTTTAGTTAATGATTTGAAGTCCAATCCAGTCCTTCCTAATGCCTTTAAAATTCTACTGTCTTAATTCAATTATTTTTGCCGATAGATGGCGTTACCTCCTCGCACTTGGTACTACCAGAGGGTATAAAAATCCGTTCAGTGGTTGATTTCCATTATTTGAAGTTCAGATTTTGAGCGTAATGTGCATTTGCCCCTCGCTCCCTATTTTAACTTCGCTAATATTTCTTTATGCTTGATCAGACAGCCTGGCTCAGTAAAAGTAGGCGGCCAGTGCAACTCTGATTAAAAATCTAGTTATAACGACGTGCAGTGCTGATAAGCACCACGTGTTTCTGTGATTCCTATTTTCTTCTTTCTATGTATTTCTTTCTCCTGATGAGGAGGGACCTTTAGCTGCCCTCGAAATCGATTGAGTGTTTCATTATACCTACGCTAAATATAAGGTTGTTTTTCACGGTTTTGATTGTCACATTAGCGTGTTTCTCTTCTAGTCTAGTTTGTGCTATCAACCGGCATTTTCGAGAATATTTTACTGTTTATTGTTTTACCACGTGCACCATTTTATTTACTTCTTTCCACGTGGCCATCATTTTTTCGGATTTGGTTTATGCTATCAACCGGCATTTTCGAGGTAATTCTATATTTTTTCGGTTTACCACGTGCACGATTTTGACTTTCGTTGCTTCTTTCCACGTGGCTATTGGTTTTTCAGTATTGGATGTTTCTCTCCTTTTGGAATGTTTTTGTCATTTGTTGATGAAAATTGTCTTCATTATTTATTGGTGTTTTTTTCATGTTATAAGTAATTACTTGTTTGGACTTTCGGAATTACATTTCTTTTGTTCACTTGTTTCTTGCTTGTGCCCTTTTCACAATATGTCCACTGACAGGAACCGATTTTGTAAGTTACGCCTTAAGCGTACGAAATTCTTGAATCATCTACAGTTTCTACTTAAATGCAAACATCAAAATTTCATTCCCAAATTTATACATGTGAAATGTAGCCTTAAAGCTTCCGTTCACGTTTCAAAAATTTTGCATAAATTCAAATTGGCACTTCTTCGTCACATTATAAGGGACACACGCAAACGTTTATCTAAAATTGAATTTGAATTATATTACCTCCATTTAAAAATTGCTAATTCCACTGAAAATTTTTCCTCATTTGAACATACATCCTGGTCTAGAACCGATACCGTTTGTCAACGGCATAAAAATGTGCTCATTTCTAAATTCCAAAAACTCACACACCAGTCGGATAGTCCCAATTATCTAGCTGATCTTCCCACTGTAAACGTTAACTCCATCGTTAATATCTCCAATAGGAATCTTTCGGAAGATCAGTTAAAAGTATTAAAATATAATTTCAACTTTTCAAAGACATCTAAACCTTCAATTCCTCAAATCATCGCCCCTATAGAGAAAGCCTTTAAATTCTCCAAAATTTCGGAAACGCAGAAGGATACAATCCGCCACCTAATTACTCATAACGTTAATTTTAACAATAAATCTTTGGGTTCTAATCTTAGCAAAAAGGAAAATGAGATCTTACGTGAAATTAATTCTGAAACTAATATCATTATCTCTAAAGCTGATAAGGGCGGACAGATCGTTGTTATGGACAAACACACATATATTACTGGAGTCTCTAAATTGATAAATGAAGGCCCATACTGCTCGATCCCTAAAGATCCTTCAACTTCGGACCTCATGAAAGTAAAAAGTACTATTAAATCTTCCCACATTCTGCCAACTCAGTTGAAGAAATCACTTATTCCGCCTATTACTAATTGCGCTAGACTTTATGCTCTTCCAAAAGTCCACAAAACCGGTATTCCTTTTCGACCAATTGTTTCCAACATAGGTACTGCTTCATATCCTTTGGCCAAATATTTAGTTTCCAGATTTTCTCCTCTACTTGATAACAATATTCACACTGTAAAAAATTCTGTTGAAGTCATTGATAAACTTAAAAATATTTCCCCACTTCGTTCCATTATGGTTTCATTTGATGTCAAATCATTGTTTACTAATGTTCCGGTCGAAGGAGCACTAAATTGTCTTCAAACTAGGCTTCGGGAATTTCACTTCACACATACTGAAATTAATGAGTTGGTTTCGCTTACTAAAGTTTCTCTAAGTCAAACCCACTTTGTTTTCCAAAATGCATATTTTCGTCAAGTTGAAGGATTGGCTATGGGTAATCCTCTCAGTCCGGTACTTGCTGACATTTATATGCACTATTTTGAGATGAAATTATTTGATAAATTATCTTTTCGTCTTTGGATTCGGTATGTTGACGACACTTTCGCACTTTTTGACGGTTATAAAGAGGATTTATCCGAGATTCTATCTATTATGAATTCAATTGATCCAGCCATCCAATTCACTCTTGAAATTGAATCCAACAATTCCCTCCCCTTCCTCGATATTCTTATAATCCGCAATGAAACCGATTTTAGCACCACTGTGTACCATAAACCCTTTGCAGTTTGTTTACCACCCCATGCCAAGTCATGCCACCCTGTTAAGCAAAAAATGGCTTCTTTTTACTATTATGTTTTCCGCGCGCTAAAAGTTTGTTCCTCTGAATCTTTGCTTACCAATGAACTTAATTATTTGAGAGCAGTTGCGATTGACCATGGATTTTCTCCCGTGATTATTGATAAAGCCGTCAAAAAATTTTCAGATTCCCATCAAAGAAGACATTCCACTGTTAGAAATAATATCAATGACCTTGTCGTGCTTCCATTTTATCCTTCTGTTAGCTATAAAATTGCACGGATTCTCCAGAAATTCAATTTTCAAGTCGGTTTCTCCCCTATTAATAAAATTCACCCTTCGATTCTAAAAGATTGCGTTTCTGTCTTGAATTCTTGGGGAATTTATAGTATATCATGTCAGTGTGGTTTAAGATATATTGGCCAAACAAAAAGAGCGTTGAAGTTTCGTATCAAGGAACATGAATCTTATGTCAAAAAAGGGGAAATTAACAAGTCTTCAATAGCGTATCATAGCTGGACTTTTAACCATAATTTTGATTTTGGGTCTGCAAAAATCATCCAAAAGGCTTCTTCCATAGGCGAATTGGATTTTCTTGAGGCTTTTCACATTCATAAAGATTTAGAAAGTTTAGTTAATGATTTGAAGTCCAATCCAGTCCTTCCTAATGCCTTTAAAATTCTACTGTCTTAATTCAATTATTTTTGCCGATAGATGGCGTTACCTCCTCGCACTTGGTACTACCAGAGGGTATAAAAATCCGTTCAGTGGTTGATTTCCATTATTTGAAGTTCAGATTTTGAGCGTAATGTGCATTTGCCCCTCGCTCCCTATTTTAACTTCGCTAATATTTCTTTATGCTTGATCAGACAGCCTGGCTCAGTAAAAGTAGGCGGCCAGTGCAACTCTGATTAAAAATCTAGTTATAACGACGTGCAGTGCTGATAAGCACCACGTGTTTCTGTGATTCCTATTTTCTTCTTTCTATGTATTTCTTTCTCCTGATGAGGAGGGACCTTTAGCTGCCCTCGAAATCGATTGAGTGTTTCATTATACCTACGCTAAATATAAGGTTGTTTTTCACGGTTTTGATTGTCACATTAGCGTGTTTCTCTTCTAGTCTAGTTTGTGCTATCAACCGGCATTTTCGAGAATATTTTACTGTTTATTGTTTTACCACGTGCACCATTTTATTTACTTCTTTCCACGTGGCCATCATTTTTTCGGATTTGGTTTATGCTATCAACCGGCATTTTCGAGGTAATTCTATATTTTTTCGGTTTACCACGTGCACGATTTTGACTTTCGTTGCTTCTTTCCACGTGGCTATTGGTTTTTCAGTATTGGATGTTTCTCTCCTTTTGGAATGTTTTTGTCATTTGTTGATGAAAATTGTCTTCATTATTTATTGGTGTTTTTTTTCATGTTATAAGTAATTACTTGTTTGGACTTTCGGAATTACATTTCTTTTGTTCACTTGTTTCTTGCTTGTGCCCTTTTCACAATATGTCCACTGACAGGAACCGATTTTGTAAGTTACGCCTTAAGCGTACGAAATTCTTGAATCATCTACAGTTTCTACTTAAATGCAAACATCAAAATTTCATTCCCAAATTTATACATGTGAAATGTAGCCTTAAAGCTTCCGTTCACGTTTCAAAAATTTTGCATAAATTCAAATTGGCACTTCTTCGTCACATTATAAGGGACACACGCAAACGTTTATCTAAAATTGAATTTGAATTATATTACCTCCATTTAAAAATTGCTAATTCCACTGAAAATTTTTCCTCATTTGAACATACATCCTGGTCTAGAACCGATACCGTTTGTCAACGGCATAAAAATGTGCTCATTTCTAAATTCCAAAAACTCACACACCGGTCGGATAGTCCCAATTATCTAGCTGATCTTCCCACTGTAAACGTTAACTCCATCGTTAATATCTCCAATAGGAATCTTTCGGAAGATCAGTTAAAAGTATTAAAATATAATTTCAACTTTTCAAAGACATCTAAACCTTCAATTCCTCAAATCATCGCCCCTATAGAGAAAGCCTTTAAATTCTCCAAAATTTCGGAAACGCAGAAGGATACAATCCGCCACCTAATTACTCATAACGTTAATTTTAACAATAAATCTTTGGGTTCTAATCTTAGCAAAAAGGAAAATGAGATCTTACGTGAAATTAATTCTGATACTAATATCATTATCTCTAAAGCTGATAAGGGCGGACAGATCGTTGTTATGGACAAACACACATATATTACTGGAGTCTCTAAATTGATAAATGAAGGCCCATACTGCTCGATCCCTAAAGATCCTTCAACTTCGGACCTCATGAAAGTAAAAAGTACTATTAAATCTTCCCACATTCTGCCAACTCAGTTGAAGAAATCACTTATTCCGCCTATTACTAATTGCGCTAGACTTTATGCTCTTCCAAAAGTCCACAAAACCGGTATTCCTTTTCGACCAATTGTTTCCAACATAGGTACTGCTTCATATCCTTTGGCCAAATATTTAGTTTCCAGATTTTCTCCTCTACTTGATAACAATATTCACACTGTAAAAAATTCTGTTGAAGTCATTGATAAACTTAAAAATATTTCCCCACTTCGTTCCATTATGGTTTCATTTGATGTCAAATCATTGTTTACTAATGTTCCGGTCGAAGGAGCACTAAATTGTCTTGAAACTAGGCTTCGGGAATTTCACTTCACACATACTGAAATTAATGAGTTGGTTTCGCTTACTAAAGTTTCTCTAAGTCAAACCCACTTTGTTTTCCAAAATGCATATTTTCGTCAAGTTGAAGGATTGGCTATGGGTAATCCTCTCAGTCCGGTACTTGCTGACATTTATATGCACTATTTTGAGATGAAATTATTTGATAAATTATCTTTTCGTCTTTGGATTCGGTATGTTGACGACACTTTCGCACTTTTTGACGCTTATAAAGAGGATTTATCCGAGATTCTATCTATTATGAATTCAATTGATCCAGCCATCCAATTCACTCTTGAAATTGAATCCAACAATTCCCTCCCCTTCCTCGATATTCTTATAATCCGCAATGAAACCGATTTTAGCACCACTGTGTACCGTAAACCCTTTGCAGTTTGTTTACCACCCCATGCCAAGTCATGCCACCCTGTTAAGCAAAAAATGGCTTCTTTTTACTATTATGTTTTCCGCGCGCTAAAAGTTTGTTCCTCTGAATCTTTGCTTACCAATGAACTTAATTATTTGAGAGCAGTTGCGATTGACCGTGGATTTTCTCCCGTGATTATTGATAAAGCCGTCAAAAAATTTTCAGATTCCCATCAAAGAAGACATTCCACTGTTAGAAATAATATCAATGACCTTGTCGTGCTTCCATTTTATCCTTCTGTTAGCTATAAAATTGCACGGATTCTCCAGAAATTCAATTTTCAAGTCGGTTTCTCCCCTATTAATAAAATTCACCCTTCGATTCTAAAAGATTGCGTTTCTGTCTTGAATTCTTGGGGAATTTATAGTATATCATGTCAGTGTGGTTTAAGATATATTGGCCAAACAAAAAGAGCGTTGAAGTTTCGTATCAAGGAACATGAATCTTATGTCAAAAAAGGGGAAATTAACAAGTCTTCAATAGCGTATCATAGCTGGACTTTTAACCATAATTTTGATTTTGGGTCTGCAAAAATCATCCAAAAGGCTTCTTCCATAGGCGAATTGGATTTTCTTGAGGCTTTTCACATTCATAAAGATTTAGAAAGTTTAGTTAATGATTTGAAGTCCAATCCAGTCCTTCCTAATGCCTTTAAAATTCTACTGTCTTAATTCAATTATTTTTGCCGATAGATGGCGTTACCTCCTCGCACTTGGTACTACCAGAGGGTATAAAAATCCGTTCAGTGGTTGATTTCCATTATTTGAAGTTCAGATTTTGAGCGTAATGTGCATTTGCCCCTCGCTCCCTATTTTAACTTCGCTAATATTTCTTTATGCTTGATCAGACAGCCTGGCTCAGTAAAAGTAGGCGGCCAGTGCAACTCTGATTAAAAATCTAGTTATAACGACGTGCAGTGCTGATAAGCACCACGTGTTTCTGTGATTCCTATTTTCTTCTTTCTATGTATTTCTTTCTCCTGATGAGGAGGGACCTTTAGCTGCCCTCGAAATCGATTGAGTGTTTCATTATACCTACGCTAAATATAAGGTTGTTTTTCACGGTTTTGATTGTCACATTAGCGTGTTTCTCTTCTAGTCTAGTTTGTGCTATCAACCGGCATTTTCGAGAATATTTTACTGTTTATTGTTTTACCACGTGCACCATTTTATTTACTTCTTTCCACGTGGCCATCATTTTTTCGGATTTGGTTTATGCTATCAACCGGCATTTTCGAGGTAATTCTATATTTTTTCGGTTTACCACGTGCACGATTTTGACTTTCGTTGCTTCTTTCCACGTGGCTATTGGTTTTTCAGTATTGGATGTTTCTCTCCTTTTGGAATGTTTTTGTCATTTGTTGATGAAAATTGTCTTCATTATTTATTGGTGTTTTTTTCATGTTATAAGTAATTACTTGTTTGGACTTTCGGAATTACATTTCTTTTGTTCACTTGTTTCTTGCTTGTGCCCTTTTCACAATATGTCCACTGACAGGAACCGATTTTGTAAGTTACGCCTTAAGCGTACGAAATTCTTGAATCATCTACAGTTTCTACTTAAATGCAAACATCAAAATTTCATTCCCAAATTTATACATGTGAAATGTAGCCTTAAAGCTTCCGTTCACGTTTCAAAAATTTTGCATAAATTCAAATTGGCACTTCTTCGTCACATTATAAGGGACACACGCAAACGTTTATCTAAAATTGAATTTGAATTATATTACCTCCATTTAAAAATTGCTAATTCCACTGAAAATTTTTCCTCATTTGAACATACATCCTGGTCTAGAACCGATACCGTTTGTCAACGGCATAAAAATGTGCTCATTTCTAAATTCCAAAAACTCACACACCAGTCGGATAGTCCCAATTATCTAGCTGATCTTCCCACTGTAAACGTTAACTCCATCGTTAATATCTCCAATAGGAATCTTTCGGAAGATCAGTTAAAAGTATTAAAATATAATTTCAACTTTTCAAAGACATCTAAACCTTCAATTCCTCAAATCATCGCCCCTATAGAGAAAGCCTTTAAATTCTCCAAAATTTCGGAAACGCAGAAGGATACAATCCGCCACCTAATTACTCATAACGTTAATTTTAACAATAAATCTTTGGGTTCTAATCTTAGCAAAAAGGAAAATGAGATCTTACGTGAAATTAATTCTGAAACTAATATCATTATCTCTAAAGCTGATAAGGGCGGACAGATCGTTGTTATGGACAAACACACATATATTACTGGAGTCTCTAAATTGATAAATGAAGGCCCATACTGCTCGATCCCTAAAGATCCTTCAACTTCGGACCTCATGAAAGTAAAAAGTACTATTAAATCTTCCCACATTCTGCCAACTCAGTTGAAGAAATCACTTATTCCGCCTATTACTAATTGCGCTAGACTTTATGCTCTTCCAAAAGTCCACAAAACCGGTATTCCTTTTCGACCAATTGTTTCCAACATAGGTACTGCTTCATATCCTTTGGCCAAATATTTAGTTTCCAGATTTTCTCCTCTACTTGATAACAATATTCACACTGTAAAAAATTCTGTTGAAGTCATTGATAAACTTAAAAATATTTCCCCACTTCGTTCCATTATGGTTTCATTTGATGTCAAATCATTGTTTACTAATGTTCCGGTCGAAGGAGCACTAAATTGTCTTCAAACTAGGCTTCGGGAATTTCACTTCACACATACTGAAATTAATGAGTTGGTTTCGCTTACTAAAGTTTCTCTAAGTCAAACCCACTTTGTTTTCCAAAATGCATATTTTCGTCAAGTTGAAGGATTGGCTATGGGTAATCCTCTCAGTCCGGTACTTGCTGACATTTATATGCACTATTTTGAGATGAAATTATTTGATAAATTATCTTTTCGTCTTTGGATTCGGTATGTTGACGACACTTTCGCACTTTTTGACGGTTATAAAGAGGATTTATCCGAGATTCTATCTATTATGAATTCAATTGATCCAGCCATCCAATTCACTCTTGAAATTGAATCCAACAATTCCCTCCCCTTCCTCGATATTCTTATAATCCGCAATGAAACCGATTTTAGCACCACTGTGTACCATAAACCCTTTGCAGTTTGTTTACCACCCCATGCCAAGTCATGCCACCCTGTTAAGCAAAAAATGGCTTCTTTTTACTATTATGTTTTCCGCGCGCTAAAAGTTTGTTCCTCTGAATCTTTGCTTACCAATGAACTTAATTATTTGAGAGCAGTTGCGATTGACCATGGATTTTCTCCCGTGATTATTGATAAAGCCGTCAAAAAATTTTCAGATTCCCATCAAAGAAGACATTCCACTGTTAGAAATAATATCAATGACCTTGTCGTGCTTCCATTTTATCCTTCTGTTAGCTATAAAATTGCACGGATTCTCCAGAAATTCAATTTTCAAGTCGGTTTCTCCCCTATTAATAAAATTCACCCTTCGATTCTAAAAGATTGCGTTTCTGTCTTGAATTCTTGGGGAATTTATAGTATATCATGTCAGTGTGGTTTAAGATATATTGGCCAAACAAAAAGAGCGTTGAAGTTTCGTATCAAGGAACATGAATCTTATGTCAAAAAAGGGGAAATTAACAAGTCTTCAATAGCGTATCATAGCTGGACTTTTAACCATAATTTTGATTTTGGGTCTGCAAAAATCATCCAAAAGGCTTCTTCCATAGGCGAATTGGATTTTCTTGAGGCTTTTCACATTCATAAAGATTTAGAAAGTTTAGTTAATGATTTGAAGTCCAATCCAGTCCTTCCTAATGCCTTTAAAATTCTACTGTCTTAATTCAATTATTTTTGCCGATAGATGGCGTTACCTCCTCGCACTTGGTACTACCAGAGGGTATAAAAATCCGTTCAGTGGTTGATTTCCATTATTTGAAGTTCAGATTTTGAGCGTAATGTGCATTTGCCCCTCGCTCCCTATTTTAACTTCGCTAATATTTCTTTATGCTTGATCAGACAGCCTGGCTCAGTAAAAGTAGGCGGCCAGTGCAACTCTGATTAAAAATCTAGTTATAACGACGTGCAGTGCTGATAAGCACCACGTGTTTCTGTGATTCCTATTTTCTTCTTTCTATGTATTTCTTTCTCCTGATGAGGAGGGACCTTTAGCTGCCCTCGAAATCGATTGAGTGTTTCATTATACCTACGCTAAATATAAGGTTGTTTTTCACGGTTTTGATTGTCACATTAGCGTGTTTCTCTTCTAGTCTAGTTTGTGCTATCAACCGGCATTTTCGAGAATATTTTACTGTTTATTGTTTTACCACGTGCACCATTTTATTTACTTCTTTCCACGTGGCCATCATTTTTTCGGATTTGGTTTATGCTATCAACCGGCATTTTCGAGGTAATTCTATATTTTTTCGGTTTACCACGTGCACGATTTTGACTTTCGTTGCTTCTTTCCACGTGGCTATTGGTTTTTCAGTATTGGATGTTTCTCTCCTTTTGGAATGTTTTTGTCATTTGTTGATGAAAATTGTCTTCATTATTTATTGGTGTTTTTTTTCATGTTATAAGTAATTACTTGTTTGGACTTTCGGAATTACATTTCTTTTGTTCACTTGTTTCTTGCTTGTGCCCTTTTCACAATATGTCCACTGACAGGAACCGATTTTGTAAGTTACGCCTTAAGCGTACGAAATTCTTGAATCATCTACAGTTTCTACTTAAATGCAAACATCAAAATTTCATTCCCAAATTTATACATGTGAAATGTAGCCTTAAAGCTTCCGTTCACGTTTCAAAAATTTTGCATAAATTCAAATTGGCACTTCTTCGTCACATTATAAGGGACACACGCAAACGTTTATCTAAAATTGAATTTGAATTATATTACCTCCATTTAAAAATTGCTAATTCCACTGAAAATTTTTCCTCATTTGAACATACATCCTGGTCTAGAACCGATACCGTTTGTCAACGGCATAAAAATGTGCTCATTTCTAAATTCCAAAAACTCACACACCGGTCGGATAGTCCCAATTATCTAGCTGATCTTCCCACTGTAAACGTTAACTCCATCGTTAATATCTCCAATAGGAATCTTTCGGAAGATCAGTTAAAAGTATTAAAATATAATTTCAACTTTTCAAAGACATCTAAACCTTCAATTCCTCAAATCATCGCCCCTATAGAGAAAGCCTTTAAATTCTCCAAAATTTCGGAAACGCAGAAGGATACAATCCGCCACCTAATTACTCATAACGTTAATTTTAACAATAAATCTTTGGGTTCTAATCTTAGCAAAAAGGAAAATGAGATCTTACGTGAAATTAATTCTGATACTAATATCATTATCTCTAAAGCTGATAAGGGCGGACAGATCGTTGTTATGGACAAACACACATATATTACTGGAGTCTCTAAATTGATAAATGAAGGCCCATACTGCTCGATCCCTAAAGATCCTTCAACTTCGGACCTCATGAAAGTAAAAAGTACTATTAAATCTTCCCACATTCTGCCAACTCAGTTCAAGAAATCACTTATTCCGCCTATTACTAATTGCGCTAGACTTTATGCTCTTCCAAAAGTCCACAAAACCGGTATTCCTTTTCGACCAATTGTTTCCAACATAGGTACTGCTTCATATCCTTTGGCCAAATATTTAGTTTCCAGATTTTCTCCTCTACTTGATAACAATATTCACACTGTAAAAAATTCTGTTGAAGTCATTGATAAACTTAAAAATATTTCCCCACTTCGTTCCATTATGGTTTCATTTGATGTCAAATCATTGTTTACTAATGTTCCGGTCGAAGGAGCACTAAATTGTCTTGAAACTAGGCTTCGGGAATTTCACTTCACACATACTGAAATTAATGAGTTGGTTTCGCTTACTAAAGTTTCTCTAAGTCAAACCCACTTTGTTTTCCAAAATGCATATTTTCGTCAAGTTGAAGGATTGGCTATGGGTAATCCTCTCAGTCCGGTACTTGCTGACATTTATATGCACTATTTTGAGATGAAATTATTTGATAAATTATCTTTTCGTCTTTGGATTCGGTATGTTGACGACACTTTCGCACTTTTTGACGCTTATAAAGAGGATTTATCCGAGATTCTATCTATTATGAATTCAATTGATCCAGCCATCCAATTCACTCTTGAAATTGAATCCAACAATTCCCTCCCCTTCCTCGATATTCTTATAATCCGCAATGAAACCGATTTTAGCACCACTGTGTACCGTAAACCCTTTGCAGTTTGTTTACCACCCCATGCCAAGTCATGCCACCCTGTTAAGCAAAAAATGGCTTCTTTTTACTATTATGTTTTCCGCGCGCTAAAAGTTTGTTCCTCTGAATCTTTGCTTACCAATGAACTTAATTATTTGAGAGCAGTTGCGATTGACCGTGGATTTTCTCCCGTGATTATTGATAAAGCCGTCAAAAAATTTTCAGATTCCCATCAAAGAAGACATTCCACTGTTAGAAATAATATCAATGACCTTGTCGTGCTTCCATTTTATCCTTCTGTTAGCTATAAAATTGCACGGATTCTCCAGAAATTCAATTTTCAAGTCGGTTTCTCCCCTATTAATAAAATTCACCCTTCGATTCTAAAAGATTGCGTTTCTGTCTTGAATTCTTGGGGAATTTATAGTATATCATGTCAGTGTGGTTTAAGATATATTGGCCAAACAAAAAGAGCGTTGAAGTTTCGTATCAAGGAACATGAATCTTATGTCAAAAAAGGGGAAATTAACAAGTCTTCAATAGCGTATCATAGCTGGACTTTTAACCATAATTTTGATTTTGGGTCTGCAAAAATCATCCAAAAGGCTTCTTCCATAGGCGAATTGGATTTTCTTGAGGCTTTTCACATTCATAAAGATTTAGAAAGTTTAGTTAATGATTTGAAGTCCAATCCAGTCCTTCCTAATGCCTTTAAAATTCTACTGTCTTAATTCAATTATTTTTGCCGATAGATGGCGTTACCTCCTCGCACTTGGTACTACCAGAGGGTATAAAAATCCGTTCAGTGGTTGATTTCCATTATTTGAAGTTCAGATTTTGAGCGTAATGTGCATTTGCCCCTCGCTCCCTATTTTAACTTCGCTAATATTTCTTTATGCTTGATCAGACAGCCTGGCTCAGTAAAAGTAGGCGGCCAGTGCAACTCTGATTAAAAATCTAGTTATAACGACGTGCAGTGCTGATAAGCACCACGTGTTTCTGTGATTCCTATTTTCTTCTTTCTATGTATTTCTTTCTCCTGATGAGGAGGGACCTTTAGCTGCCCTCGAAATCGATTGAGTGTTTCATTATACCTACGCTAAATATAAGGTTGTTTTTCACGGTTTTGATTGTCACATTAGCGTGTTTCTCTTCTAGTCTAGTTTGTGCTATCAACCGGCATTTTCGAGAATATTTTACTGTTTATTGTTTTACCACGTGCACCATTTTATTTACTTCTTTCCACGTGGCCATCATTTTTTCGGATTTGGTTTATGCTATCAACCGGCATTTTCGAGGTAATTCTATATTTTTTCGGTTTACCACGTGCACGATTTTGACTTTCGTTGCTTCTTTCCACGTGGCTATTGGTTTTTCAGTATTGGATGTTTCTCTCCTTTTGGAATGTTTTTGTCATTTGTTGATGAAAATTGTCTTCATTATTTATTGGTGTTTTTTTTCATGTTATAAGTAATTACTTGTTTGGACTTTCGGAATTACATTTCTTTTGTTCACTTGTTTCTTGCTTGTGCCCTTTTCACAATATGTCCACTGACAGGAACCGATTTTGTAAGTTACGCCTTAAGCGTACGAAATTCTTGAATCATCTACAGTTTCTACTTAAATGCAAACATCAAAATTTCATTCCCAAATTTATACATGTGAAATGTAGCCTTAAAGCTTCCGTTCACGTTTCAAAAATTTTGCATAAATTCAAATTGGCACTTCTTCGTCACATTATAAGGGACACACGCAAACGTTTATCTAAAATTGAATTTGAATTATATTACCTCCATTTAAAAATTGCTAATTCCACTGAAAATTTTTCCTCATTTGAACATACATCCTGGTCTAGAACCGATACCGTTTGTCAACGGCATAAAAATGTGCTCATTTCTAAATTCCAAAAACTCACACACCGGTCGGATAGTCCCAATTATCTAGCTGATCTTCCCACTGTAAACGTTAACTCCATCGTTAATATCTCCAATAGGAATCTTTCGGAAGATCAGTTAAAAGTATTAAAATATAATTTCAACTTTTCAAAGACATCTAAACCTTCAATTCCTCAAATCATCGCCCCTATAGAGAAAGCCTTTAAATTCTCCAAAATTTCGGAAACGCAGAAGGATACAATCCGCCACCTAATTACTCATAACGTTAATTTTAACAATAAATCTTTGGGTTCTAATCTTAGCAAAAAGGAAAATGAGATCTTACGTGAAATTAATTCTGAAACTAATATCATTATCTCTAAAGCTGATAAGGGCGGACAGATCGTTGTTATGGACAAACACACATATATTACTGGAGTCTCTAAATTGATAAATGAAGGCCCATACTGCTCGATCCCTAAAGATCCTTCAACTTCGGACCTCATGAAAGTAAAAAGTACTATTAAATCTTCCCACATTCTGCCAACTCAGTTGAAGAAATCACTTATTCCGCCTATTACTAATTGCGCTAGACTTTATGCTCTTCCAAAAGTCCACAAAACCGGTATTCCTTTTCGACCAATTGTTTCCAACATAGGTACTGCTTCATATCCTTTGGCCAAATATTTAGTTTCCAGATTTTCTCCTCTACTTGATAACAATATTCACACTGTAAAAAATTCTGTTGAAGTCATTGATAAACTTAAAAATATTTCCCCACTTCGTTCCATTATGGTTTCATTTGATGTCAAATCATTGTTTACTAATGTTCCGGTCGAAGGAGCACTAAATTGTCTTCAAACTAGGCTTCGGGAATTTCACTTCACACATACTGAAATTAATGAGTTGGTTTCGCTTACTAAAGTTTCTCTAAGTCAAACCCACTTTGTTTTCCAAAATGCATATTTTCGTCAAGTTGAAGGATTGGCTATGGGTAATCCTCTCAGTCCGGTACTTGCTGACATTTATATGCACTATTTTGAGATGAAATTATTTGATAAATTATCTTTTCGTCTTTGGATTCGGTATGTTGACGACACTTTCGCACTTTTTGACGGTTATAAAGAGGATTTATCCGAGATTCTATCTATTATGAATTCAATTGATCCAGCCATCCAATTCACTCATGAAATTGAATCCAACAATTCCCTCCCCTTCCTCGATATTCTTATAATCCGCAATGAAACCGATTTTAGCACCACTGTGTACCATAAACCCTTTGCAGTTTGTTTACCACCCCATGCCAAGTCATGCCACCCTGTTAAGCAAAAAATGGCTTCTTTTTACTATTATGTTTTCCGCGCGCTAAAAGTTTGTTCCTCTGAATCTTTGCTTACCAATGAACTTAATTATTTGAGAGCAGTTGCGATTGACCATGGATTTTCTCCCGTGATTATTGATAAAGCCGTCAAAAAATTTTCAGATTCCCATCAAAGAAGACATTCCACTGTTAGAAATAATATCAATGACCTTGTCGTGCTTCCATTTTATCCTTCTGTTAGCTATAAAATTGCACGGATTCTCCAGAAATTCAATTTTCAAGTCGGTTTCTCCCCTATTAATAAAATTCACCCTTCGATTCTAAAAGATTGCGTTTCTGTCTTGAATTCTTGGGGAATTTATAGTATATCATGTCAGTGTGGTTTAAGATATATTGGCCAAACAAAAAGAGCGTTGAAGTTTCGTATCAAGGAACATGAATCTTATGTCAAAAAAGGGGAAATTAACAAGTCTTCAATAGCGTATCATAGCTGGACTTTTAACCATAATTTTGATTTTGGGTCTGCAAAAATCATCCAAAAGGCTTCTTCCATAGGCGAATTGGATTTTCTTGAGGCTTTTCACATTCATAAAGATTTAGAAAGTTTAGTTAATGATTTGAAGTCCAATCCAGTCCTTCCTAATGCCTTTAAAATTCTACTGTCTTAATTCAATTATTTTTGCCGATAGATGGCGTTACCTCCTCGCACTTGGTACTACCAGAGGGTATAAAAATCCGTTCAGTGGTTGATTTCCATTATTTGAAGTTCAGATTTTGAGCGTAATGTGCATTTGCCCCTCGCTCCCTATTTTAACTTCGCTAATATTTCTTTATGCTTGATCAGACAGCCTGGCTCAGTAAAAGTAGGCGGCCAGTGCAACTCTGATTAAAAATCTAGTTATAACGACGTGCAGTGCTGATAAGCACCACGTGTTTCTGTGATTCCTATTTTCTTCTTTCTATGTATTTCTTTCTCCTGATGAGGAGGGACCTTTAGCTGCCCTCGAAATCGATTGAGTGTTTCATTATACCTACGCTAAATATAAGGTTGTTTTTCACGGTTTTGATTGTCACATTAGCGTGTTTCTCTTCTAGTCTAGTTTGTGCTATCAACCGGCATTTTCGAGAATATTTTACTGTTTATTGTTTTACCACGTGCACCATTTTATTTACTTCTTTCCACGTGGCCATCATTTTTTCGGATTTGGTTTATGCTATCAACCGGCATTTTCGAGGTAATTCTATATTTTTTCGGTTTACCACGTGCACGATTTTGACTTTCGTTGCTTCTTTCCACGTGGCTATTGGTTTTTCAGTATTGGATGTTTCTCTCCTTTTGGAATGTTTTTGTCATTTGTTGATGAAAATTGTCTTCATTATTTATTGGTGTTTTTTTTCATGTTATAAGTAATTACTTGTTTGGACTTTCGGAATTACATTTCTTTTGTTCACTTGTTTCTTGCTTGTGCCCTTTTCACAATATGTCCACTGACAGGAACCGATTTTGTAAGTTACGCCTTAAGCGTACGAAATTCTTGAATCATGTACAGTTTCTACTTAAATGCAAACATCAAAATTTCATTCCCAAATTTATACATGTGAAATGTAGCCTTAAAGCTTCCGTTCACGTTTCAAAAATTTTGCATAAATTCAAATTGGCACTTCTTCGTCACATTATAAGGGACACACGCAAACGTTTATCTAAAATTGAATTTGAATTATATTACCTCCATTTAAAAATTGCTAATTCCACTGAAAATTTTTCCTCATTTGAACATACATCCTGGTCTAGAACCGATACCGTTTGTCAACGGCATAAAAATGTGCTCATTTCTAAATTCCAAAAACTCACACACCGGTCGGATAGTCCCAATTATCTAGCTGATCTTCCCACTGTAAACGTTAACTCCATCGTTAATATCTCCAATAGGAATCTTTCGGAAGATCAGTTAAAAGTATTAAAATATAATTTCAACTTTTCAAAGACATCTAAACCTTCAATTCCTCAAATCATCGCCCCTATAGAGAAAGCCTTTAAATTCTCCAAAATTTCGGAAACGCAGAAGGATACAATCCGCCACCTAATTACTCATAACGTTAATTTTAACAATAAATCTTTGGGTTCTAATCTTAGCAAAAAGGAAAATGAGATCTTACGTGAAATTAATTCTGATACTAATATCATTATCTCTAAAGCTGATAAGGGCGGACAGATCGTTGTTATGGACAAACACACATATATTACTGGAGTCTCTAAATTGATAAATGAAGGCCCATACTGCTCGATCCCTAAAGATCCTTCAACTTCGGACCTCATGAAAGTAAAAAGTACTATTAAATCTTCCCACATTCTGCCAACTCAGTTCAAGAAATCACTTATTCCGCCTATTACTAATTGCGCTAGACTTTATGCTCTTCCAAAAGTCCACAAAACCGGTATTCCTTTTCGACCAATTGTTTCCAACATAGGTACTGCTTCATATCCTTTGGCCAAATATTTAGTTTCCAGATTTTCTCCTCTACTTGATAACAATATTCACACTGTAAAAAATTCTGTTGAAGTCATTGATAAACTTAAAAATATTTCCCCACTTCGTTCCATTATGGTTTCATTTGATGTCAAATCATTGTTTACTAATGTTCCGGTCGAAGGAGCACTAAATTGTCTTGAAACTAGGCTTCGGGAATTTCACTTCACACATACTGAAATTAATGAGTTGGTTTCGCTTACTAAAGTTTCTCTAAGTCAAACCCACTTTGTTTTCCAAAATGCATATTTTCGTCAAGTTGAAGGATTGGCTATGGGTAATCCTCTCAGTCCGGTACTTGCTGACATTTATATGCACTATTTTGAGATGAAATTATTTGATAAATTATCTTTTCGTCTTTGGATTCGGTATGTTGACGACACTTTCGCACTTTTTGACGCTTATAAAGAGGATTTATCCGAGATTCTATCTATTATGAATTCAATTGATCCAGCCATCCAATTCACTCTTGAAATTGAATCCAACAATTCCCTCCCCTTCCTCGATATTCTTATAATCCGCAATGAAACCGATTTTAGCACCACTGTGTACCGTAAACCCTTTGCAGTTTGTTTACCACCCCATGCCAAGTCATGCCACCCTGTTAAGCAAAAAATGGCTTCTTTTTACTATTATGTTTTCCGCGCGCTAAAAGTTTGTTCCTCTGAATCTTTGCTTACCAATGAACTTAATTATTTGAGAGCAGTTGCGATTGACCGTGGATTTTCTCCCGTGATTATTGATAAAGCCGTCAAAAAATTTTCAGATTCCCATCAAAGAAGACATTCCACTGTTAGAAATAATATCAATGACCTTGTCGTGCTTCCATTTTATCCTTCTGTTAGCTATAAAATTGCACGGATTCTCCAGAAATTCAATTTTCAAGTCGGTTTCTCCCCTATTAATAAAATTCACCCTTCGATTCTAAAAGATTGCGTTTCTGTCTTGAATTCTTGGGGAATTTATAGTATATCATGTCAGTGTGGTTTAAGATATATTGGCCAAACAAAAAGAGCGTTGAAGTTTCGTATCAAGGAACATGAATCTTATGTCAAAAAAGGGGAAATTAACAAGTCTTCAATAGCGTATCATAGCTGGACTTTTAACCATAATTTTGATTTTGGGTCTGCAAAAATCATCCAAAAGGCTTCTTCCATAGGCGAATTGGATTTTCTTGAGGCTTTTCACATTCATAAAGATTTAGAAAGTTTAGTTAATGATTTGAAGTCCAATCCAGTCCTTCCTAATGCCTTTAAAATTCTACTGTCTTAATTCAATTATTTTTGCCGATAGATGGCGTTACCTCCTCGCACTTGGTACTACCAGAGGGTATAAAAATCCGTTCAGTGGTTGATTTCCATTATTTGAAGTTCAGATTTTGAGCGTAATGTGCATTTGCCCCTCGCTCCCTATTTTAACTTCGCTAATATTTCTTTATGCTTGATCAGACAGCCTGGCTCAGTAAAAGTAGGCGGCCAGTGCAACTCTGATTAAAAATCTAGTTATAACGACGTGCAGTGCTGATAAGCACCACGTGTTTCTGTGATTCCTATTTTCTTCTTTCTATGTATTTCTTTCTCCTGATGAGGAGGGACCTTTAGCTGCCCTCGAAATCGATTGAGTGTTTCATTATACCTACGCTAAATATAAGGTTGTTTTTCACGGTTTTGATTGTCACATTAGCGTGTTTCTCTTCTAGTCTAGTTTGTGCTATCAACCGGCATTTTCGAGAATATTTTACTGTTTATTGTTTTACCACGTGCACCATTTTATTTACTTCTTTCCACGTGGCCATCATTTTTTCGGATTTGGTTTATGCTATCAACCGGCATTTTCGAGGTAATTCTATATTTTTTCGGTTTACCACGTGCACGATTTTGACTTTCGTTGCTTCTTTCCACGTGGCTATTGGTTTTTCAGTATTGGATGTTTCTCTCCTTTTGGAATGTTTTTGTCATTTGTTGATGAAAATTGTCTTCATTATTTATTGGTGTTTTTTTCATGTTATAAGTAATTACTTGTTTGGACTTTCGGAATTACATTTCTTTTGTTCACTTGTTTCTTGCTTGTGCCCTTTTCACAATATGTCCACTGACAGGAACCGATTTTGTAAGTTACGCCTTAAGCGTACGAAATTCTTGAATCATCTACAGTTTCTACTTAAATGCAAACATCAAAATTTCATTCCCAAATTTATACATGTGAAATGTAGCCTTAAAGCTTCCGTTCACGTTTCAAAAATTTTGCATAAATTCAAATTGGCACTTCTTCGTCACATTATAAGGGACACACGCAAACGTTTATCTAAAATTGAATTTGAATTATATTACCTCCATTTAAAAATTGCTAATTCCACTGAAAATTTTTCCTCATTTGAACATACATCCTGGTCTAGAACCGATACCGTTTGTCAACGGCATAAAAATGTGCTCATTTCTAAATTCCAAAAACTCACACACCAGTCGGATAGTCCCAATTATCTAGCTGATCTTCCCACTGTAAACGTTAACTCCATCGTTAATATCTCCAATAGGAATCTTTCGGAGGATCAGTTAAAAGTATTAAAATATAATTTCAACTTTTCAAAGACATCTAAACCTTCAATTCCTCAAATCATCGCCCCTATAAAGAAAGCCTTTAAATTCTCCAAAATTTCGGAAACGCAGAAGGATACAATCCGCCACCTAATTACTCATAACGTTAATTTTAACAATAAATCTTTGGGTTCTAATTTTAGCAAAAAGGAAAATGAGATCTTACGTGAAATTAATTCTGATACTAATATCATTATCTCTAAAGCTGATAAGGGCGGACAGATCGTTGTTATGGACAAACACACATATATTACTGGAGTCTCTAAATTGATAAATGAAGGCCCATACTGCTCGATCCCTAAAGATCCTTCAACTTCGGACCTCATGAAAGTAAAAAGTACTATTAAATCTTCCCACATTCTGCCAACTCAGTTGAAGAAATCACTTATTCCGCCTATTACTAATTGCGCTAGACTTTATGCTCTTCCAAAAGTCCACAAAACCGGTATTCCTTTTCGACCAATTGTTTCCAACATAGGTACTGCTTCATATCCTTTGGCCAAATATTTAGTTTCCAGATTTTCTCCTCTACTTGATAACAATATTCACACTGTAAAAAATTCTGTTGAAGTCATTGATAAACTTAAAAATATTTCCCCACTTCGTTCCATTATGGTTTCATTTGATGTCAAATCATTGTTTACTAATGTTCCGGTCGAAGGAGCACTAAATTGTCTTCAAACTAGGCTTCGGGAATTTCACTTCACACATACTGAAATTAATGAGTTGGTTTCGCTTACTAAAGTTTCTCTAAGTCAAACCCACTTTGTTTTCCAAAATGCATATTTTCGTCAAGTTGAAGGATTGGCTATGGGTAATCCTCTCAGTCCGGTACTTGCTGACATTTATATGCACTATTTTGAGATGAAATTATTTGATAAATTATCTTTTCGTCTTTGGATTCGGTATGTTGACGACACTTTCGCACTTTTTGACGGTTATAAAGAGGATTTATCCGAGATTCTATCTATTATGAATTCAATTGATCCAGCCATCCAATTCACTCTTGAAATTGAATCCAACAATTCCCTCCCCTTCCTCGATATTCTTATAATCCGCAATGAAACCGATTTTAGCACCACTGTGTACCATAAACCCTTTGCAGTTTGTTTACCACCCCATGCCAAGTCATGCCACCCTGTTAAGCAAAAAATGGCTTCTTTTTACTATTATGTTTTCCGCGCGCTAAAAGTTTGTTCCTCTGAATCTTTGCTTACCAATGAACTTAATTATTTGAGAGCAGTTGCGATTGACCGTGGATTTTCTCCCGTGATTATTGATAAAGCCGTCAAAAAATTTTCAGATTCCCATCAAAGAAGACATTCCACTGTTAGAAATAATATCAA
Organism: Stegodyphus dumicola; assembly: GCF_044657685.1. Classification (NCBI taxonomy): domain Eukaryota; kingdom Metazoa; phylum Arthropoda; class Arachnida; order Araneae; family Eresidae; genus Stegodyphus; species Stegodyphus dumicola. The sequence continues at coordinate 218,637,538 of NC_140773.1, read as the reverse complement.
TGACCTTGTCGTGCTTCCATTTTATCCTTCTGTTAGCTATAAAATTGCACGGATTCTCCAGAAATTCAATTTTCAAGTCGGTTTCTCCCCTATTAATAAAATTCACCCTTCGATTCTAAAAGATTGCGTTTCTGTCTTGAATTCTTGGGGAATTTATAGTATATCATGTCAGTGTGGTTTAAGATATATTGGCCAAACAAAAAGAGCGTTGAAGTTTCGTATCAAGGAACATGAATCTTATGTCAAAAAAGGGGAAATTAACAAGTCTTCAATAGCGTATCATAGCTGGACTTTTAACCATAATTTTGATTTTGGGTCTGCAAAAATCATCCAAAAGGCTTCTTCCATAGGCGAATTGGATTTTCTTGAGGCTTTTCACATTCATAAAGATTTAGAAAGTTTAGTTAATGATTTGAAGTCCAATCCAGTCCTTCCTAATGCCTTTAAAATTCTACTGTCTTAATTCAATTATTTTTGCCGATAGATGGCGTTACCTCCTCGCACTTGGTACTACCAGAGGGTATAAAAATCCGTTCAGTGGTTGATTTCCATTATTTGAAGTTCAGATTTTGAGCGTAATGTGCATTTGCCCCTCGCTCCCTATTTTAACTTCGCTAATATTTCTTTATGCTTGATCAGACAGCCTGGCTCAGTAAAAGTAGGCGGCCAGTGCAACTCTGATTAAAAATCTAGTTATAACGACGTGCAGTGCTGATAAGCACCACGTGTTTCTGTGATTCCTATTTTCTTCTTTCTATCTATTTCTTTCTCCTGATGAGGAGGGACCTTTAGCTGCCCTCGAAATCGATTGAGTGTTTCATTATACCTACGCTAAATATAAGGTTGTTTTTCACGGTTTTGATTGTCACATTAGCGTGTTTCTCTTCTAGTCTAGTTTGTGCTATCAACCGGCATTTTCGAGAATATTTTACTGTTTATTGTTTTACCACGTGCACCATTTTATTTACTTCTTTCCACGTGGCCATCATTTTTTCGGATTTGGTTTATGCTATCAACCGGCATTTCGAGGTAATTCTATATTTTTTCGGTTTACCACGTGCACGATTTTGACTTTCGTTGCTTCTTTCCACGTGGCTATTGGTTTTTCAGTATTGGATGTTTCTCTCCTTTTGGAATGTTTTTGTCATTTGTTGATGAAAATTGTCTTCATTATTTATTGGTGTTTTTTTTTCATGTTATAAGTAATTACTTGTTTGGACTTTCGGAATTACATTTCTTTTGTTCACTTGTTTCTTGCTTGTGCCCTTTTCACAATATGTCCACTGACAGGAACCGATTTTGTAAGTTACGCCTTAAGCGTACGAAATTCTTGAATCATCTACAGTTTCTACTTAAATGCAAACATCAAAATTTCATTCCCAAATTTATACATGTGAAATGTAGCCTTAAAGCTTCCGTTCACGTTTCAAAAATTTTGCATAAATTCAAATTGGCACTTCTTCGTCACATTATAAGGGACACACGCAAACGTTTATCTAAAATTGAATTTGAATTATATTACCTCCATTTAAAAATTGCTAATTCCACTGAAAATTTTTCCTCATTTGAACATACATCCTGGTCTAGAACCGATACCGTTTGTCAACGGCATAAAAATGTGCTCATTTCTAAATTCCAAAAACTCACACACCAGTCGGATAGTCCCAATTATCTAGCTGATCTTCCCACTGTAAACGTTAACTCCATCGTTAATATCTCCAATAGGAATCTTTCGGAAGATCAGTTAAAAGTATTAAAATATAATTTCAACTTTTCAAAGACATCTAAACCTTCAATTCCTCAAATCATCGCCCCTATAGAGAAAGCCTTTAAATTCTCGGAAACGCAGAAGGATACAATCCGCCACCTAATTACTCATAACGTTAATTTTAACAATAAATCTTTGGGTTCTAATCTTAGCAAAAAGGAAAATGAGATCTTACGTGAAATTAATTCTGATACTAATATCATTATCTCTAAAGCTGATAAGGGCGGACAGATCGTTGTTATGGACAAACACACATATATTACTGGAGTCTCTAAATTGATAAATGAAGGCCCATACTGCTCGATCCCTAAAGATCCTTCAACTTCGGACCTCATGAAAGTAAAAAGTACTATTAAATCTTCCCACATTCTGCCAACTCAGTTGAAGAAATCACTTATTCCGCCTATTACTAATTGCGCTAGACTTTATGCTCTTCCAAAAGTCCACAAAACCGGTATTCCTTTTCGACCAATTGTTTCCAACATAGGTGATGCTTCATATCCTTTGGCCAAATATTTAGTTTCCAGATTTTCTCCTCTACTTGATAACAATATTCACACTGTAAAAAATTCTGTTGAAGTCATTGATAAACTTAAAAATATTTCCCCACTTCGTTCCATTATGGTTTCATTTGATGTCAAATCATTGTTTACTAATGTTCCGGTCGAAGGAGCACTAAATTGTCTTGAAACTAGGCTTCGGGAATTTCACTTCACACATACTGAAATTAATGAGTTGGTTTCGCTTACTAAAGTTTCTCTAAGTCAAACCCACTTTGTTTTCCAAAATGCATATTTTCGTCAAGTTGAAGGATTGGCTATGGGTAATCCTCTCAGTCCGGTACTTGCTGACATTTATATGCACTATTTTGAGATGAAATTATTTGATAAATTATCTTTTCGTCTTTGGATTCGGTATGTTGACGACACTTTCGCACTTTTTGACGGTTATAAAGAGGATTTATCCGAGATTCTATCTATTATGAATTCAATTGATCCAGCCATCCAATTCACTCTTGAAATTGAATCCAACAATTCCCTCCCCTTCCTCGATATTCTTATAATCCTCAATGAAACCGATTTTAGCACCACTGTGTACCGTAAACCCTTTGCAGTTTGTTTACCACCCCATGCCAAGTCATGCCACCCTGTTAAGCAAAAAATGGCTTCTTTTTACTATTATGTTTTCCGCGCGCTAAAAGTTTGTTCCTCTGAATCTTTGCTTACCAATGAACTTAATTATTTGAGAGCAGTTGCGATTGACCGTGGATTTTCTCCCGTGATTATTGATAAAGCCGTCAAAAAATTTTCAGATTCCCATCAAAGAAGACATTCCACTGTTAGAAATAATATCAATGACCTTGTCGTGCTTCCATTTTATCCTTCTGTTAGCTATAAAATTGCACGGATTCTCCAGAAATTCAATTTTCAAGTCGGTTTCTCCCCTATTAATAAAATTCACCCTTCGATTCTAAAAGATTGCGTTTCTGTCTTGAATTCTTGGGGAATTTATAGTATATCATGTCAGTGTGGTTTAAGATATATTGGCCAAACAAAAAGAGCGTTGAAGTTTCGTATCAAGGAACATGAATCTTATGTCAAAAAAGGGGAAATTAACAAGTCTTCAATAGCGTATCATAGCTGGACTTTTAACCATAATTTTGATTTTGGGTCTGCAAAAATCATCCAAAAGGCTTCTTCCATAGGCGAATTGGATTTTCTTGAGGCTTTTCACATTCATAAAGATTTAGAAAGTTTAGTTAATGATTTGAAGTCCAATCCAGTCCTTCCTAATGCCTTTAAAATTCTACTGTCTTAATTCAATTATTTTTGCCGATAGATGGCGTTACCTCCTCGCACTTGGTACTACCAGAGGGTATAAAAATCCGTTCAGTGGTTGATTTCCATTATTTGAAGTTCAGATTTTGAGCGTAATGTGCATTTGCCCCTCGCTCCCTATTTTAACTTCGCTAATATTTCTTTATGCTTGATCAGACAGCCTGGCTCAGTAAAAGTAGGCGGCCAGTGCAACTCTGATTAAAAATCTAGTTATAACGACGTGCAGTGCTGATAAGCACCACGTGTTTCTGTGATTCCTATTTTCTTCTTTCTATGTATTTCTTTCTCCTGATGAGGAGGGACCTTTAGCTGCCCTCGAAATCGATTGAGTGTTTCATTATACCTACGCTAAATATAAGGTTGTTTTTCACGGTTTTGATTGTCACATTAGCGTGTTTCTCTTCTAGTCTAGTTTGTGCTATCAACCGGCATTTTCGAGAATATTTTACTGTTTATTGTTTTACCACGTGCACCATTTTATTTACTTCTTTCCACGTGGCCATCATTTTTTCGGATTTGGTTTATGCTATCAACCGGCATTTTCGAGGTAATTCTATATTTTTTCGGTTTACCACGTGCACGATTTTGACTTTCGTTGCTTCTTTCCACGTGGCTATTGGTTTTTCAGTATTGGATGTTTCTCTCCTTTTGGAATGTTTTTGTCATTTGTTGATGAAAATTGTCTTCATTATTTATTGGTGTTTTTTTCATGTTATAAGTAATTACTTGTTTGGACTTTCGGAATTACATTTCTTTTGTTCACTTGTTTCTTGCTTGTGCCCTTTTCACAATATGTCCACTGACAGGAACCGATTTTGTAAGTTACGCCTTAAGCGTACGAAATTCTTGAATCATCTACAGTTTCTACTTAAATGCAAACATCAAAATTTCATTCCCAAATTTATACATGTGAAATGTAGCCTTAAAGCTTCCGTTCACGTTTCAAAAATTTTGCATAAATTCAAATTGGCACTTCTTCGTCACATTATAAGGGACACACGCAAACGTTTATCTAAAATTGAATTTGAATTATATTACCTCCATTTAAAAATTGCTAATTGCACTGAAAATTTTTCCTCATTTGAACATACATCCTGGTCTAGAACCGATACCGTTTGTCAACGGCATAAAAATGTGCTCATTTCTAAATTCCAAAAACTCACACACCAGTCGGATAGTCCCAATTATCTAGCTGATCTTCCCACTGTAAACGTTAACTCCATCGTTAATATCTCCAATAGGAATCTTTCGGAGGATCAGTTAAAAGTATTAAAATATAATTTCAACTTTTCAAAGACATCTAAACCTTCAATTCCTCAAATCATCGCCCCTATAGAGAAAGCCTTTAAATTCTCCAAAATTTCGGAAACGCAGAAGGATACAATCCGCCACCTAATTACTCATAACGTTAATTTTAACAATAAATCTTTGGGTTCTAATCTTAGCAAAAAGGAAAATGAGATCTTACGTGAAATTAATTCTGATGCTAATATCATTATCTCTAAAGCTGATAAGGGCGGACAGATCGTTGTTATGGACAAACACACATATATTACTGGAGTCTCTAAATTGATAAATGAAGGCCCATACTGCTCGATCCCTAAAGATCCTTCAACTTCGGACCTCATGAAAGTAAAAAGTACTATTAAATCTTCCCACATTCTGCCAACTCAGTTGAAGAAATCACTTATTCCGCCTATTACTAATTGCGCTAGACTTTATGCTCTTCCAAAAGTCCACAAAACCGGTATTCCTTTTCGACCAATTGTTTCCAACATAGGTACTGCTTCATATCCTTTGGCCAAATATTTAGTTTCCAGATTTTCTCCTCTACTTGATAACAATATTCACACTGTAAAAAATTCTGTTGAAGTCATTGATAAACTTAAAAATATTTCCCCACTTCGTTCCATTATGGTTTCATTTGATGTCAAATCATTGTTTACTAATGTTCCGGTCGAAGGAGCACTAAATTGTCTTGAAACTAGGCTTCGGGAATTTCACTTCACACATACTGAAATTAATGAGTTGGTTTCGCTTACTAAAGTTTCTCTAAGTCAAACCCACTTTGTTTTCCAAAATGCATATTTTCGTCAAGTTGAAGGATTGGCTATGGGTAATCCTCTCAGTCCGGTACTTGCTGACATTTATATGCACTATTTTGAGATGAAATTATTTGATAAATTATCTTTTCGTCTTTGGATTCGGTATGTTGACGACACTTTCGCACTTTTTGACGGTTATAAAGAGGATTTATCCGAGATTCTATCTATTATGAATTCAATTGATCCAGCCATCCAATTCACTCTTGAAATTGAATCCAACAATTCCCTCCCCTTCCTCGATATTCTTATAATCCGCAATGAAACCGATTTTAGCACCACTGTGTACCGTAAACCCTTTGCAGTTTGTTTACCACCCCATGCCAAGTCATGCCACCCTGTTAAGCAAAAAATGGCTTCTTTTTACTATTATGTTTTCCGCGCGCTAAAAGTTTGTTCCTCTGAATCTTTGCTTACCAATGAACTTAATTATTTGAGAGCAGTTGCGATTGACCGTGGATTTTCTCCCGTGATTATTGATAAAGCCGTCAAAAAATTTTCAGATTCCCATCAAAGAAGACATTCCACTGTTAGAAATAATATCAATGACCTTGTCGTGCTTCCATTTTATCCTTCTGTTAGCTATAAAATTGCACGGATTCTCCAGAAATTCAATTTTCAAGTCGGTTTCTCCCCTATTAATAAAATTCACCCTTCGATTCTAAAAGATTGCGTTTCTGTCTTGAATTCTTGGGGAATTTATAGTATATCATGTCAGTGTGGTTTAAGATATATTGGCCAAACATAAAGAGCGTTGAAGTTTCGTATCAAGGAACATGAATCTTATGTCAAAAAAGTGGAAATTAACAAGTCTTCAATAGCGTATTATAGCTGGACTTTTAACCATAATTTTGATTTTGGGTCTGCAAAAATCATCCAAAAGGCTTCTTCCATAGGCGAATTGGATTTTCTTGAGGCTTTTCACATTCATAAAGATTTAGAAAGTTTAGTTAATGATTTGAAGTCCAATCCAGTCCTTCCTAATGCCTTTAAAATTCTACTGTCTTAATTCAATTATTTTTGCCGATAAATGGCGTTACCTCCTCGCACTTGGTACTACCAGAGGGTATAAAAATCCGTTCAGTGGTTGATTTCCATTATTTGAAGTTCAGATTTTGAGCGTAATGTGCATTTGCCCCTCGCTCCCTATTTTAACTTCGCTAATATTTCTTTATGCTTGATCAGACAGCCTGGCTCAGTAAAAGTAGGCGGCCAGTGCAACTCTGATTAAAAATCTAGTTATAACGACGTGCAGTGCTGATAAGCACCACGTGTTTCTGTGATTCCTATTTTCTTCTTTCTATGTATTTCTTTCTCCTGATGAGGAGGGACCTTTAGCTGCCCTCGAAATCGATTGAGTGTTTCATTATACCTACGCTAAATATAAGGTTGTTTTTCACGGTTTTGATTGTCACATTAGCGTGTTTCTCTTCTAGTCTAGTTTGTGCTATCAACCGGCATTTTCGAGAATATTTTACTGTTTATTGTTTTACCACGTGCACCATTTTATTTACTTCTTTCCACGTGGCCATCATTTTTTCGGATTTGGTTTATGCTATCAACCGGCATTTTCGAGGTAATTCTATATTTTTTCGGTTTACCACGTGCACGATTTTGACTTTCGTTGCTTCTTTCCACGTGGCTATTGGTTTTTCAGTATTGGATGTTTCTCTCCTTTTGGAATGTTTTTGTCATTTGTTGATGAAAATTGTCTTCATTATTTATTGGTGTTTTTTTCATGTTATAAGTAATTACTTGTTTGGACTTTCGGAATTACATTTCTTTTGTTCACTTGTTTCTTGCTTGTGCCCTTTTCACAATATGTCCACTGACAGGAACCGATTTTGTAAGTTACGCCTTAAGCGTACGAAATTCTTGAATCATCTACAGTTTCTACTTAAATGCAAACATCAAAATTTCATTCCCAAATTTATACATGTGAAATGTAGCCTTAAAGCTTCCGTTCACGTTTCAAAAATTTTGCATAAATTCAAATTGGCACTTCTTCGTCACATTATAAGGGACACACGCAAACGTTTATCTAAAATTGAATTTGAATTATATTACCTCCATTTAAAAATTGCTAATTCCACTGAAAATTTTTCCTCATTTGAACATACATCCTGGTCTAGAACCGATACCGTTTGTCAACGGCATAAAAATGTGCTCATTTCTAAATTCCAAAAACTCACACACCAGTCGGATAGTCCCAATTATCTAGCTGATCTTCCCACTGTAAACGTTAACTCCATCGTTAATATCTCCAATAGGAATCTTTCGGAGGATCAGTTAAAAGTATTAAAATATAATTTCAACTTTTCAAAGACATCTAAACCTTCAATTCCTCAAATCATCGCCCCTATAGAGAAAGCCTTTAAATTCTCCAAAATTTCGGAAACGCAGAAGGATACAATCCGCCACCTAATTACTCATAACGTTAATTTTAACAATAAATCTTTGGGTTCTAATCTTAGCAAAAAGGAAAATGAGATCTTACGTGAAATTAATTCTGATACTAATATCATTATCTCTAAAGCTGATAAGGGCGGACAGATCGTTGTTATGGACAAACACACATATATTACTGGAGTCTCTAAATTGATAAATGAAGGCCCATACTGCTCGATCCCTAAAGATCCTTCAACTTCGGACCTCATGAAAGTAAAAAGTACTATTAAATCTTCCCACATTCTGCCAACTCAGTTGAAGAAATCACTTATTCCGCCTATTACTAATTGCGCTAGACTTTATGCTCTTCCAAAAGTCCACAAAACCGGTATTCCTTTTCGACCAATTGTTTCCAACATAGGTACTGCTTCATATCCTTTGGCCAAATATTTAGTTTCCAGATTTTCTCCTCTACTTGATAACAATATTCACACTGTAAAAAATTCTGTTGAAGTCATTGATAAACTTAAAAATATTTCCCCACTTCGTTCCATTATGGTTTCATTTGATGTCAAATCATTGTTTACTAATGTTCCGGTCGAAGGAGCACTAAATTGTCTTGAAACTAGGCTTCGGGAATTTCACTTCACACATACTGAAATTAATGAGTTGGTTTCGCTTACTAAAGTTTCTCTAAGTCAAACCCACTTTGTTTTCCAAAATGCATATTTTCGTCAAGTTGAAGGATTGGCTATGGGTAATCCTCTCAGTCCGGTACTTGCTGACATTTATATGCACTATTTTGAGATGAAATTATTTGATAAATTATCTTTTCGTCTTTGGATTCGGTATGTTGACGACACTTTCGCACTTTTTGACGGTTATAAAGAGGATTTATCCGAGATTCTATCTATTATGAATTCAATTGATCCAGCCATCCAATTCACTCTTGAAATTGAATCCAACAATTCCCTCCCCTTCCTCGATATTCTTATAATCCGCAATGAAACCGATTTTAGCACCACTGTGTACCGTAAACCCTTTGCAGTTTGTTTACCACCCCATGCCAAGTCATGCCACCCTGTTAAGCAAAAAATGGCTTCTTTTTACTATTATGTTTTCCGCGCGCTAAAAGTTTGTTCCTCTGAATCTTTGCTTACCAATGAACTTAATTATTTGAGAGCAGTTGCGATTGACCGTGGATTTTCTCCCGTGATTATTGATAAAGCCGTCAAAAAATTTTCAGATTCCCATCAAAGAAGACATTCCACTGTTAGAAATAATATCAATGACCTTGTCGTGCTTCCATTTTATCCTTCTGTTAGCTATAAAATTGCACGGATTCTCCAGAAATTCAATTTTCAAGTCGGTTTCTCCCCTATTAATAAAATTCACCCTTCGATTCTAAAAGATTGCGTTTCTGTCTTGAATTCTTGGGGAATTTATAGTATATCATGTCAGTGTGGTTTAAGATATATTGGCCAAACAAAAAGAGCGTTGAAGTTTCGTATCAAGGAACATGAATCTTATGTCAAAAAAGGGGAAATTAACAAGTCTTCAATAGCGTATCATAGCTGGACTTTTAACCATAATTTTGATTTTGGGTCTGCAAAAATCATCCAAAAGGCTTCTTCCATAGGCGAATTGGATTTTCTTGAGGCTTTTCACATTCATAAAGATTTAGAAAGTTTAGTTAATGATTTGAAGTCCAATCCAGTCCTTCCTAATGCCTTTAAAATTCTACTGTCTTAATTCAATTATTTTTGCCGATAGATGGCGTTACCTCCTCGCACTTGGTACTACCAGAGGGTATAAAAATCCGTTCAGTGGTTGATTTCCATTATTTGAAGTTCAGATTTTGAGCGTAATGTGCATTTGCCCCTCGCTCCCTATTTTAACTTCGCTAATATTTCTTTATGCTTGATCAGACAGCCTGGCTCAGTAAAAGTAGGCGGCCAGTGCAACTCTGATTAAAAATCTAGTTATAACGACGTGCAGTGCTGATAAGCACCACGTGTTTCTGTGATTCCTATTTTCTTCTTTCTATGTATTTCTTTCTCCTGATGAGGAGGGACCTTTAGCTGCCCTCGAAATCGATTGAGTGTTTCATTATACCTACGCTAAATATAAGGTTGTTTTTCACGGTTTTGATTGTCACATTAGCGTGTTTCTCTTCTAGTCTAGTTTGTGCTATCAACCGGCATTTTCGAGAATATTTTACTGTTTATTGTTTTACCACGTGCACCATTTTATTTACTTCTTTCCACGTGGCCATCATTTTTTCGGATTTGGTTTATGCTATCAACCGGCATTTTCGAGGTAATTCTATATTTTTTCGGTTTACCACGTGCACGATTTTGACTTTCGTTGCTTCTTTCCACGTGGCTATTGGTTTTTCAGTATTGGATGTTTCTCTCCTTTTGGAATGTTTTTGTCATTTGTTGATGAAAATTGTCTTCATTATTTATTGGTGTTTTTTTCATGTTATAAGTAATTACTTGTTTGGACTTTCGGAATTACATTTCTTTTGTTCACTTGTTTCTTGCTTGTGCCCTTTTCACAATATGTCCACTGACAGGAACCGATTTTGTAAGTTACGCCTTAAGCGTACGAAATTCTTGAATCATCTACAGTTTCTACTTAAATGCAAACATCAAAATTTCATTCCCAAATTTATACATGTGAAATGTAGCCTTAAAGCTTCCGTTCACGTTTCAAAAATTTTGCATAAATTCAAATTGGCACTTCTTCGTCACATTATAAGGGACACACGCAAACGTTTATCTAAAATTGAATTTGAATTATATTACCTCCATTTAAAAATTGCTAATTCCACTGAAAATTTTTCCTCATTTGAACATACATCCTGGTCTAGAACCGATACCGTTTGTCAACGGCATAAAAATGTGCTCATTTCTAAATTCCAAAAACTCACACACCAGTCGGATAGTCCCAATTATCTAGCTGATCTTCCCACTGTAAACGTTAACTCCATCGTTAATATCTCCAATAGGAATCTTTCGGAGGATCAGTTAAAAGTATTAAAATATAATTTCAACTTTTCAAAGACATCTAAACCTTCAATTCCTCAAATCATCGCCCCTATAGAGAAAGCCTTTAAATTCTCCAAAATTTCGGAAACGCAGAAGGATACAATCCGCCACCTAATTACTCATAACGTTAATTTTAACAATAAATCTTTGGGTTCTAATCTTAGCAAAAAGGAAAATGAGATCTTACGTGAAATTAATTCTGATACTAATATCATTATCTCTAAAGCTGATAAGGGCGGACAGATCGTTGTTATGGACAAACACACATATATTACTGGAGTCTCTAAATTGATAAATGAAGGCCCATACTGCTCGATCCCTAAAGATCCTTCAACTTCGGACCTCATGAAAGTAAAAAGTACTATTAAATCTTCCCACATTCTGCCAACTCAGTTGAAGAAATCACTTATTCCGTCTATTACTAATTGCGCTAGACTTTATGCTCTTCCAAAAGTCCACAAAACCGGTATTCCTTTTCGACCAATTGTTTCCAACATAGGTACTGCTTCATATCCTTTGGCCAAATATTTAGTTTCCAGATTTTCTCCTCTACTTGATAACAATATTCACACTGTAAAAAATTCTGTTGAAGTCATTGATAAACTTAAAAATATTTCCCCACTTCGTTCCATTATGGTTTCATTTGATGTCAAATCATTGTTTACTAATGTTCCGGTCGAAGGAGCACTAAATTGTCTTCAAACTAGGCTTCGGGAATTTCACTTCACACATACTGAAATTAATGAGTTGGTTTCGCTTACTAAAGTTTCTCTAAGTCAAACCCACTTTGTTTTCCAAAATGCATATTTTCGTCAAGTTGAAGGATTGGCTATGGGTAATCCTCTCAGTCCGGTACCTGCTGACATTTATATGCACTATTTTGAGATGAAATTATTTGATAAATTATCTTTTCGTCTTTGGATTCGGTATGTTGACGACACTTTCGCACTTTTTGACGGTTATAAAGAGGATTTATCCGAGATTCTATCTATTATGAATTCAATTGATCCAGCCATCCAATTCACTCTTGAAATTGAATCCAACAATTCCCTCCCCTTCCTCGATATTCTTATAATCCGCAATGAAACCGATTTTAGCACCACTTTGTACCGTAAACCCTTTGCAGTTTGTTTACCACCCCATGCCAAGTCATGCCACCCTGTTAAGCAAAAAATGGCTTCTTTTTACTATTATGTTTTCCGCGCGCTAAAAGTTTGTTCCTCTGAATCTTTGCTTACCAATGAACTTAATTATTTGAGAGCAGTTGCGATTGACCGTGGATTTTCTCCCGTGATTATTGATAAAGCCGTCAAAAAATTTTCAGATTCCCATCAAAGAAGACATTCCACTGTTAGAAATAATATCAATGACCTTGTCGTGCTTCCATTTTATCCTTCTGTTAGCTATAAAATTGCACGGATTCTCCAGAAATTCAATTTTCAAGTCGGTTTCTCCCCTATTAATAAAATTCACCCTTCGATTCTAAAAGATTGCGTTTCTGTCTTGAATTCTTGGGGAATTTATAGTATATCATGTCAGTGTGGTTTAAGATATATTGGCCAAACAAAAAGAGCGTTGAAGTTTCGTATCAAGGAACATGAATCTTATGTCAAAAAAGGGGAAATTAACAAGTCTTCAATAGCGTATCATAGCTGGACTTTTAACCATAATTTTGATTTTGGGTCTGCAAAAATCATCCAAAAGGCTTCTTCCATAGGCGAATTGGATTTTCTTGAGGCTTTTCACATTCATAAAGATTTAGAAAGTTTAGTTAATGATTTGAAGTCCAATCCAGTCCTTCCTAATGCCTTTAAAATTCTACTGTCTTAATTCAATTATTTTTGCCGATAGATGGCGTTACCTCCTCGCACTTGGTACTACCAGAGGGTATAAAAATCCGTTCAGTGGTTGATTTCCATTATTTGAAGTTCAGATTTTGAGCGTAATGTGCATTTGCCCCTCGCTCCCTATTTTAACTTCGCTAATATTTCTTTATGCTTGATCAGACAGCCTGGCTCAGTAAAAGTAGGCGGCCAGTGCAACTCTGATTAAAAATCTAGTTATAACGACGTGCAGTGCTGATAAGCACCACGTGTTTCTGTGATTCCTATTTTCTTCTTTCTATGTATTTCTTTCTCCTGATGAGGAGGGACCTTTAGCTGCCCTCGAAATCGATTGAGTGTTTCATTATACCTACGCTAAATATAAGGTTGTTTTTCACGGTTTTGATTGTCACATTAGCGTGTTTCTCTTCTAGTCTAGTTTGTGCTATCAACCGGCATTTTCGAGAATATTTTACTGTTTATTGTTTTACCACGTGCACCATTTTATTTACTTCTTTCCACGTGGCCATCATTTTTTCGGATTTGGTTTATGCTATCAACCGGCATTTTCGAGGTAATTCTATATTTTTTCGGTTTACCACGTGCACGATTTTGACTTTCGTTGCTTCTTTCCACGTGGCTATTGGTTTTTCAGTATTGGATGTTTCTCTCCTTTTGGAATGTTTTTGTCATTTGTTGATGAAAATTGTCTTCATTATTTATTGGTGTTTTTTTCATGTTATAAGTAATTACTTGTTTGGACTTTCGGAATTACATTTCTTTTGTTCACTTGTTTCTTGCTTGTGCCCTTTTCACAATATGTCCACTGACAGGAACCGATTTTGTAAGTTACGCCTTAAGCGTACGAAATTCTTGAATCATCTACAGTTTCTACTTAAATGCAAACATCAAAATTTCATTCCCAAATTTATACATGTGAAATGTAGCCTTAAAGCTTCCGTTCACGTTTCAAAAATTTTGCATAAATTCAAATTGGCACTTCTTCGTCACATTATAAGGGACACACGCAAACGTTTATCTAAAATTGAATTTGAATTATATTACCTCCATTTAAAAATTGCTAATTCCACTGAAAATTTTTCCTCATTTGAACATACATCCTGGTCTAGAACCGATACCGTTTGTCAACGGCATAAAAATGTGCTCATTTCTAAATTCCAAAAACTCACACACCAGTCGGATAGTCCCAATTATCTAGCTGATCTTCCCACTGTAAACGTTAACTCCATCGTTAATATCTCCAATAGGAATCTTTCGGAGGATCAGTTAAAAGTATTAAAATATAATTTCAACTTTTCAAAGACATCTAAACCTTCAATTCCTCAAATCATCGCCCCTATAGAGAAAGCCTTTAAATTCTCCAAAATTTCGGAAACGCAGAAGGATACAATCCGCCACCTAATTACTCATAACGTTAATTTTAACAATAAATCTTTGGGTTCTAATCTTAGCAAAAAGGAAAATGAGATCTTACGTGAAATTAATTCTGATACTAATATCATTATCTCTAAAGCTGATAAGGGCGGACAGATCGTTGTTATGGACAAACACACATATATTACTGGAGTCTCTAAATTGATAAATGAAGGCCCATACTGCTCGATCCCTAAAGATCCTTCAACTTCGGACCTCATGAAAGTAAAAAGTACTATTAAATCTTCCCACATTCTGCCAACTCAGTTGAAGAAATCACTTATTCCGCCTATTACTAATTGCGCTAGACTTTATGCTCTTCCAAAAGTCCACAAAACCGGTATTCCTTTTCGACCAATTGTTTCCAACATAGGTACTGCTTCATATCCTTTGGCCAAATATTTAGTTTCCAGATTTTCTCCTCTACTTGATAACAATATTCACACTGTAAAAAATTCTGTTGAAGTCATTGATAAACTTAAAAATATTTCCCCACTTCGTTCCATTATGGTTTCATTTGATGTCAAATCATTGTTTACTAATGTTCCGGTCGAAGGAGCACTAAATTGTCTTGAAACTAGGCTTCGGGAATTTCACTTCACACATACTGAAATTAATGAGTTGGTTTCGCTTACTAAAGTTTCTCTAAGTCAAACCCACTTTGTTTTCCAAAATGCATATTTTCGTCAAGTTGAAGGATTGGCTATGGGTAATCCTCTCAGTCCGGTACTTGCTGACATTTATATGCACTATTTTGAGATGAAATTATTTGATAAATTATCTTTTCGTCTTTGGATTCGGTATGTTGACGACACTTTCGCACTTTTTGACGGTTATAAAGAGGATTTATCCGAGATTCTATCTATTATGAATTCAATTGATCCAGCCATCCAATTCACTCTTGAAATTGAATCCAACAATTCCCTCCCCTTCCTCGATATTCTTATAATCCGCAATGAAACCGATTTTAGCACCACTGTGTACCGTAAACCCTTTGCAGTTTGTTTACCACCCCATGCCAAGTCATGCCACCCTGTTAAGCAAAAAATGGCTTCTTTTTACTATTATGTTTTCCGCGCGCTAAAAGTTTGTTCCTCTGAATCTTTGCTTACCAATGAACTTAATTATTTGAGAGCAGTTGCGATTGACCATGGATTTTCTCCCGTGATTATTGATAAAGCCGTCAAAAAATTTTCAGATTCCCATCAAAGAAGACATTCCACTGTTAGAAATAATATCAATGACCTTGTCGTGCTTCCATTTTATCCTTCTGTTAGCTATAAAATTGCACGTATTCTCCAGAAATTCAATTTTCAAGTCGGTTTCTCCCCTATTAATAAAATTCACCCTTCGATTCTAAAAGATTGCGTTTCTGTCTTGAATTCTTGGGGAATTTATAGTATATCATGTCAGTGTGGTTTAAGATATATTGGCCAAACAAAAAGAGCGTTGAAGTTTCGTATCAAGGAACATGAATCTTATGTCAAAAAAGGGGAAATTAACAAGTCTTCAATAGCGTATCATAGCTGGACTTTTAACCATAATTTTGATTTTGGGTCTGCAAAAATCATCCAAAAGGCTTCTTCCATAGGCGAATTGGATTTTCTTGAGGCTTTTCACATTCATAAAGATTTAGAAAGTTTAGTTAATGATTTGAAGTCCAATCCAGTCCTTCCTAATGCCTTTAAAATTCTACTGTCTTAATTCAATTATTTTTGCCGATAGATGGCGTTACCTCCTCGCACTTGGTACTACCAGAGGGTATAAAAATCCGTTCAGTGGTTGATTTCCATTATTTGAAGTTCAGATTTTGAGCGTAATGTGCATTTGCCCCTCGCTCCCTATTTTAACTTCGCTAATATTTCTTTATGCTTGATCAGACAGCCTGGCTCAGTAAAAGTAGGCGGCCAGTGCAACTCTGATTAAAAATCTAGTTATAACGACGTGCAGTGCTGATAAGCACCACGTGTTTCTGTGATTCCTATTTTCTTCTTTCTATGTATTTCTTTCTCCTGATGAGGAGGGACCTTTAGCTGCCCTCGAAATCGATTGAGTGTTTCATTATACCTACGCTAAATATAAGGTTGTTTTTCACGGTTTTGATTGTCACATTAGCGTGTTTCTCTTCTAGTCTAGTTTGTGCTATCAACCGGCATTTTCGAGAATATTTTACTGTTTATTGTTTTACCACGTGCACCATTTTATTTACTTCTTTCCACGTGGCCATCATTTTTTCGGATTTGGTTTATGCTATCAACCGGCATTTTCGAGGTAATTCTATATTTTTTCGGTTTACCACGTGCACGATTTTGACTTTCGTTGCTTCTTTCCACGTGGCTATTGGTTTTTCAGTATTGGATGTTTCTCTCCTTTTGGAATGTTTTTGTCATTTGTTGATGAAAATTGTCTTCATTATTTATTGGTGTTTTTTTCATGTTATAAGTAATTACTTGTTTGGACTTTCGGAATTACATTTCTTTTGTTCACTTGTTTCTTGCTTGTGCCCTTTTCACAATATGTCCACTGACAGGAACCGATTTTGTAAGTTACGCCTTAAGCGTACGAAATTCTTGAATCATCTACAGTTTCTACTTAAATGCAAACATCAAAATTTCATTCCCAAATTTATACATGTGAAATGTAGCCTTAAAGCTTCCGTTCACGTTTCAAAAATTTTGCATAAATTCAAATTGGCACTTCTTCGTCACATTATAAGGGACACACGCAAACGTTTATCTAAAATTGAATTTAAATTATATTACCTCCATTTAAAAATTGCTAATTCCACTGAAAACTTTTCCTCATTTGAACATACATCCTGGTCTAGAACCGATACCGTTTGTCAACGGCATAAAAATGTGCTCATTTCTAAATTCCAAAACCTCACACACCAGTCGGATAGTCCCAATTATCTAGCTGATCTTCCCACTGTAAACGTTAACTCCATCGTTAATATCTCCAATAGGAATCTTTCGGAAGATCAGTTAAAAGTATTAAAATATAATTTCAACTTTTCAAAGACATCTAAACCTTCAATTCCTCAAATCATCGCCCCTATAGAGAAAGCCTTTAAATTCTCCAAAATTTCGGAAACGCAGAAGGATACAATCCGCCACCTAATTACTCATAACGTTAATTTTAACAATAAATCTTTGGGTTCTAATCTTAGCAAAAAGGAAAATGAGATCTTACGTGAAATTAATTCTGATACTAATATCATTATCTCTAAAGCTGATAAGGGCGGACAGATCGTTGTTATGGACAAACACACATATATTACTGGAGTCTCTAAATTGATAAATGAAGGCCCATACTGCTCGATCCCTAAAGATCCTTCAACTTCGGACCTCATGAAAGTAAAAAGTACTATTAAATCTTCCCACATTCTGCCAACTCAGTTGAAGAAATCACTTATTCCGCCTATTACTAATTGCGCTAGACTTTATGCTCTTCCAAAAGTCCACAAAACCGGTATTCCTTTTCGACCAATTGTTTCCAACATAGGTACTGCTTCATATCCTTTGGCCAAATATTTAGTTTCCAGATTTTCTCCTCTACTTGATAACAATATTCACACTGTAAAAAATTCTGTTGAAGTCATTGATAAACTTAAAAATATTTCCCCACTTCGTTCCATTATGGTTTCATTTGATGTCAAATCATTGTTTACTAATGTTCCGGTCGAAGGAGCACTAAATTGTCTTGAAACTAGGCTTCGGGAATTTCACTTCACACATACTGAAATTAATGAGTTGGTTTCGCTTACTAAAGTTTCTCTAAGTCAAACCCACTTTGTTTTCCAAAATGCATATTTTCGTCAAGTTGAAGGATTGGCTATGGGTAATCCTCTCAGTCCGGTACTTGCTGACATTTATATGCACTATTTTGAGATGAAATTATTTGATAAATTATCTTTTCGTCTTTGGATTCGGTATGTTGACGACACTTTCGCACTTTTTGACGGTTATAAAGAGGATTTATCCGAGATTCTATCTATTATGAATTCAATTGATCCAGCCATCCAATTCACTCTTGAAATTGAATCCAACAATTCCCTCCCCTTCCTCGATATTCTTATAATCCGCAATGAAACCGATTTTAGCACCACTGTGTACCGTAAACCCTTTGCAGTTTGTTTACCACCCCATGCCAAGTCATGCCACCCTGTTAAGCAAAAAATGGCTTCTTTTTACTATTATGTTTTCCGCGCGCTAAAAGTTTGTTCCTCTGAATCTTTGCTTACCAATGAACTTAATTATTTGAGAGCAGTTGCGATTGACCGTGGATTTTCTCCCGTGATTATTGATAAAGCCGTCAAAAAATTTTCAGATTCCCATCAAAGAAGACATTCCACTGTTAGAAATAATATCAATGACCTTGTCGTGCTTCCATTTTATCCTTCTGTTAGCTATAAAATTGCACGTATTCTCCAGAAATTCAATTTTCAAGTCGGTTTCTCCCCTATTAATAAAATTCACCCTTCGATTCTAAAAGATTGCGTTTCTGTCTTGAATTCTTGGGGAATTTATAGTATATCATGTCAGTGTGGTTTAAGATATATTGGCCAAACAAAAAGAGCGTTGAAGTTTCGTATCAAGGAACATGAATCTTATGTCAAAAAAGGGGAAATTAACAAGTCTTCAATAGCGTATCATAGCTGGACTTTTAACCATAATTTTGATTTTGGGTCTGCAAAAATCATCCAAAAGGCTTCTTCCATAGGCGAATTGGATTTTCTTGAGGCTTTTCACATTCATAAAGATTTAGAAAGTTTAGTTAATGATTTGAAGTCCAATCCAGTCCTTCCTAATGCCTTTAAAATTCTACTGTCTTAATTCAATTATTTTTGCCGATAGATGGCGTTACCTCCTCGCACTTGGTACTACCAGAGGGTATAAAAATCCGTTCAGTGGTTGATTTCCATTATTTGAAGTTCAGATTTTGAGCGTAATGTGCATTTGCCCCTCGCTCCCTATTTTAACTTCGCTAATATTTCTTTATGCTTGATCAGACAGCCTGGCTCAGTAAAAGTAGGCGGCCAGTGCAACTCTGATTAAAAATCTAGTTATAACGACGTGCAGTGCTGATAAGCACCACGTGTTTCTGTGATTCCTATTTTCTTCTTTCTATGTATTTCTTTCTCCTGATGAGGAGGGACCTTTAGCTGCCCTCGAAATCGATTGAGTGTTTCATTATACCTACGCTAAATATAAGGTTGTTTTTCACGGTTTTGATTGTCACATTAGCGTGTTTCTCTTCTAGTCTAGTTTGTGCTATCAACCGGCATTTTCGAGAATATTTTACTGTTTATTGTTTTACCACGTGCACCATTTTATTTACTTCTTTCCACGTGGCCATCATTTTTTCGGATTTGGTTTATGCTATCAACCGGCATTTTCGAGGTAATTCTATATTTTTTCGGTTTACCACGTGCACGATTTTGACTTTCGTTGCTTCTTTCCACGTGGCTATTGGTTTTTCAGTATTGGATGTTTCTCTCCTTTTGGAATGTTTTTGTCATTTGTTGATGAAAATTGTCTTCATTATTTATTGGTGTTTTTTTCATGTTATAAGTAATTACTTGTTTGGACTTTCGGAATTACATTTCTTTTGTTCACTTGTTTCTTGCTTGTGCCCTTTTCACAATATGTCCACTGACAGGAACCGATTTTGTAAGTTACGCCTTAAGCGTACGAAATTCTTGAATCATCTACAGTTTCTACTTAAATGCAAACATCAAAATTTCATTCCCAAATTTATACATGTGAAATGTAGCCTTAAAGCTTCCGTTCACGTTTCAAAAATTTTGCATAAATTCAAATTGGCACTTCTTCGTCACATTATAAGGGACACACGCAAACGTTTATCTAAAATTGAATTTGAATTATATTACCTCCATTTAAAAATTGCTAATTCCACTGAAAACTTTTCCTCATTTGAACATACATCCTGGTCTAGAACCGATACCGTTTGTCAACGGCATAAAAATGTGCTCATTTCTAAATTCCAAAACCTCACACACCAGTCGGATAGTCCCAATTATCTAGCTGATCTTCCCACTGTAAACGTTAACTCCATCGTTAATATCTCCAATAGGAATCTTTCGGAAGATCAGTTAAAAGTATTAAAATATAATTTCAACTTTTCAAAGACATCTAAACCTTCAATTCCTCAAATCATCGCCCCTATAGAGAAAGCCTTTAAATTCTCCAAAATTTCGGAAACGCAGAAGGATACAATCCGCCACCTAATTACTCATAACGTTAATTTTAACAATAAATCTTTGGGTTCTAATCTTAGCAAAAAGGAAAATGAGATCTTACGTGAAATTAATTCTGATACTAATATCATTATCTCTAAAGCTGATAAGGGCGGACAGATCGTTGTTATGGACAAACACACATATATTACTGGAGTCTCTAAATTGATAAATGAAGGCCCATACTGCTCGATCCCTAAAGATCCTTCAACTTCGGACCTCATGAAAGTAAAAAGTACTATTAAATCTTCCCACATTCTGCCAACTCAGTTGAAGAAATCACTTATTCCGCCTATTACTAATTGCGCTAGACTTTATGCTCTTCCAAAAGTCCACAAAACCGGTATTCCTTTTCGACCAATTGTTTCCAACATAGGTACTGCTTCATATCCTTTGGCCAAATATTTAGTTTCCAGATTTTCTCCTCTACTTGATAACAATATTCACACTGTAAAAAATTCTGTTGAAGTCATTGATAAACTTAAAAATATTTCCCCACTTCGTTCCATTATGGTTTCATTTGATGTCAAATCATTGTTTACTAATGTTCCGGTCGAAGGAGCACTAAATTGTCTTGAAACTAGGCTTCGGGAATTTCACTTCACACAT
Source organism: Stegodyphus dumicola (assembly GCF_044657685.1). Taxonomy (NCBI): domain Eukaryota; kingdom Metazoa; phylum Arthropoda; class Arachnida; order Araneae; family Eresidae; genus Stegodyphus; species Stegodyphus dumicola. The sequence goes on along the minus strand of NC_140773.1, from coordinate 218,616,264 downwards.
ACTGAAATTAATGAGTTGGTTTCGCTTACTAAAGTTTCTCTAAGTCAAACCCACTTTGTTTTCCAAAATGCATATTTTCGTCAAGTTGAAGGATTGGCTATGGGTAATCCTCTCAGTCCGGTACTTGCTGACATTTATATGCACTATTTTGAGATGAAATTATTTGATAAATTATCTTTTCGTCTTTGGATTCGGTATGTTGACGACACTTTCGCACTTTTTGACGGTTATAAAGAGGATTTATCCGAGATTCTATCTATTATGAATTCAATTGATCCAGCCATCCAATTCACTCTTGAAATTGAATCCAACAATTCCCTCCCCTTCCTCGATATTCTTATAATCCGCAATGAAACCGATTTTAGCACCACTGTGTACCGTAAACCCTTTGCAGTTTGTTTACCACCCCATGCCAAGTCATGCCACCCTGTTAAGCAAAAAATGGCTTCTTTTTACTATTATGTTTTCCGCGCGCTAAAAGTTTGTTCCTCTGAATCTTTGCTTACCAATGAACTTAATTATTTGAGAGCAGTTGCGATTGACCGTGGATTTTCTCCCGTGATTATTGATAAAGCCGTCAAAAAATTTTCAGATTCCCATCAAAGAAGACATTCCACTGTTAGAAATAATATCAATGACCTTGTCGTGCTTCCATTTTATCCTTCTGTTAGCTATAAAATTGCACGGATTCTCCAGAAATTCAATTTTCAAGTCGGTTTCTCCCCTATTAATAAAATTCACCCTTCGATTCTAAAAGATTGCGTTTCTGTCTTGAATTCTTGGGGAATTTATAGTATATCATGTCAGTGTGGTTTAAGATATATTGGCCAAACAAAAAGAGCGTTGAAGTTTCGTATCAAGGAACATGAATCTTATGTCAAAAAAGGGGAAATTAACAAGTCTTCAATAGCGTATCATAGCTGGACTTTTAACCATAATTTTGATTTTGGGTCTGCAAAAATCATCCAAAAGGCTTCTTCCATAGGCGAATTGGATTTTCTTGAGGCTTTTCACATTCATAAAGATTTAGAAAGTTTAGTTAATGATTTGAAGTCCAATCCAGTCCTTCCTAATGCCTTTAAAATTCTACTGTCTTAATTCAATTATTTTTGCCGATAGATGGCGTTACCTCCTCGCACTTGGTACTACCAGAGGGTATAAAAATCCGTTCAGTGGTTGATTTCCATTATTTGAAGTTCAGATTTTGAGCGTAATGTGCATTTGCCCCTCGCTCCCTATTTTAACTTCGCTAATATTTCTTTATGCTTGATCAGACAGCCTGGCTCAGTAAAAGTAGGCGGCCAGTGCAACTCTGATTAAAAATCTAGTTATAACGACGTGCAGTGCTGATAAGCACCACGTGTTTCTGTGATTCCTATTTTCTTCTTTCTATGTATTTCTTTCTCCTGATGAGGAGGGACCTTTAGCTGCCCTCGAAATCGATTGAGTGTTTCATTATACCTACGCTAAATATAAGGTTGTTTTTCACGGTTTTGATTGTCACATTAGCGTGTTTCTCTTCTAGTCTAGTTTGTGCTATCAACCGGCATTTTCGAGAATATTTTACTGTTTATTGTTTTACCACGTGCACCATTTTATTTACTTCTTTCCACGTGGCCATCATTTTTTCGGATTTGGTTTATGCTATCAACCGGCATTTTCGAGGTAATTCTATATTTTTTCGGTTTACCACGTGCACGATTTTGACTTTCGTTGCTTCTTTCCACGTGGCTATTGGTTTTTCAGTATTGGATGTTTCTCTCCTTTTGGAATGTTTTTGTCATTTGTTGATGAAAATTGTCTTCATTATTTATTGGTGTTTTTTTCATGTTATAAGTAATTACTTGTTTGGACTTTCGGAATTACATTTCTTTTGTTCACTTGTTTCTTGCTTGTGCCCTTTTCACAATATGTCCACTGACAGGAACCGATTTTGTAAGTTACGCCTTAAGCGTACGAAATTCTTGAATCATCTACAGTTTCTACTTAAATGCAAACATCAAAATTTCATTCCCAAATTTATACATGTGAAATGTAGCCTTAAAGCTTCCGTTCACGTTTCAAAAATTTTGCATAAATTCAAATTGGCACTTCTTCGTCACATTATAAGGGACACACGCAAACGTTTATCTAAAATTGAATTTGAATTATATTACCTCCATTTAAAAATTGCTAATTCCACTGAAAACTTTTCCTCATTTGAACATACATCCTGGTCTAGAACCGATACCGTTTGTCAACGGCATAAAAATGTGCTCATTTCTAAATTCCAAAACCTCACACACCAGTCGGATAGTCCCAATTATCTAGCTGATCTTCCCACTGTAAACGTTAACTCCATCGTTAATATCTCCAATAGGAATCTTTCGGAAGATCAGTTAAAAGTATTAAAATATAATTTCAACTTTTCAAAGACATCTAAACCTTCAATTCCTCAAATCATCGCCCCTATAGAGAAAGCCTTTAAATTCTCCAAAATTTCGGAAACGCAGAAGGATACAATCCGCCACCTAATTACTCATAACGTTAATTTTAACAATAAATCTTTGGGTTCTAATCTTAGCAAAAAGGAAAATGAGATCTTACGTGAAATTAATTCTGATACTAATATCATTATCTCTAAAGCTGATAAGGGCGGACAGATCGTTGTTATGGACAAACACACATATATTACTGGAGTCTCTAAATTGATAAATGAAGGCCCATACTGCTCGATCCCTAAAGATCCTTCAACTTCGGACCTCATGAAAGTAAAAAGTACTATTAAATCTTCCCACATTCTGCCAACTCAGTTGAAGAAATCACTTATTCCGCCTATTACTAATTGCGCTAGACTTTATGCTCTTCCAAAAGTCCACAAAACCGGTATTCCTTTTCGACCAATTGTTTCCAACATAGGTACTGCTTCATATCCTTTGGCCAAATATTTAGTTTCCAGATTTTCTCCTCTACTTGATAACAATATTCACACTGTAAAAAATTCTGTTGAAGTCATTGATAAACTTAAAAATATTTCCCCACTTCGTTCCATTATGGTTTCATTTGATGTCAAATCATTGTTTACTAATGTTCCGGTCGAAGGAGCACTAAATTGTCTTGAAACTAGGCTTCGGGAATTTCACTTCACACATACTGAAATTAATGAGTTGGTTTCGCTTACTAAAGTTTCTCTAAGTCAAACCCACTTTGTTTTCCAAAATGCATATTTTCGTCAAGTTGAAGGATTGGCTATGGGTAATCCTCTCAGTCCGGTACTTGCTGACATTTATATGCACTATTTTGAGATGAAATTATTTGATAAATTATCTTTTCGTCTTTGGATTCGGTATGTTGACGACACTTTCGCACTTTTTGACGGTTATAAAGAGGATTTATCCGAGATTCTATCTATTATGAATTCAATTGATCCAGCCATCCAATTCACTCTTGAAATTGAATCCAACAATTCCCTCCCCTTCCTCGATATTCTTATAATCCGCAATGAAACCGATTTTAGCACCACTGTGTACCGTAAACCCTTTGCAGTTTGTTTACCACCCCATGCCAAGTCATGCCACCCTGTTAAGCAAAAAATGGCTTCTTTTTACTATTATGTTTTCCGCGCGCTAAAAGTTTGTTCCTCTGAATCTTTGCTTACCAATGAACTTAATTATTTGAGAGCAGTTGCGATTGACCGTGGATTTTCTCCCGTGATTATTGATAAAGCCGTCAAAAAATTTTCAGATTCCCATCAAAGAAGACATTCCACTGTTAGAAATAATATCAATGACCTTGTCGTGCTTCCATTTTATCCTTCTGTTAGCTATAAAATTGCACGGATTCTCCAGAAATTCAATTTTCAAGTCGGTTTCTCCCCTATTAATAAAATTCACCCTTCGATTCTAAAAGATTGCGTTTCTGTCTTGAATTCTTGGGGAATTTATAGTATATCATGTCAGTGTGGTTTAAGATATATTGGCCAAACAAAAAGAGCGTTGAAGTTTCGTATCAAGGAACATGAATCTTATGTCAAAAAAGGGGAAATTAACAAGTCTTCAATAGCGTATCATAGCTGGACTTTTAACCATAATTTTGATTTTGGGTCTGCAAAAATCATCCAAAAGGCTTCTTCCATAGGCGAATTGGATTTTCTTGAGGCTTTTCACATTCATAAAGATTTAGAAAGTTTAGTTAATGATTTGAAGTCCAATCCAGTCCTTCCTAATGCCTTTAAAATTCTACTGTCTTAATTCAATTATTTTTGCCGATAGATGGCGTTACCTCCTCGCACTTGGTACTACCAGAGGGTATAAAAATCCGTTCAGTGGTTGATTTCCATTATTTGAAGTTCAGATTTTGAGCGTAATGTGCATTTGCCCCTCGCTCCCTATTTTAACTTCGCTAATATTTCTTTATGCTTGATCAGACAGCCTGGCTCAGTAAAAGTAGGCGGCCAGTGCAACTCTGATTAAAAATCTAGTTATAACGACGTGCAGTGCTGATAAGCACCACGTGTTTCTGTGATTCCTATTTTCTTCTTTCTATGTATTTCTTTCTCCTGATGAGGAGGGACCTTTAGCTGCCCTCGAAATCGATTGAGTGTTTCATTATACCTACGCTAAATATAAGGTTGTTTTTCACGGTTTTGATTGTCACATTAGCGTGTTTCTCTTCTAGTCTAGTTTGTGCTATCAACCGGCATTTTCGAGAATATTTTACTGTTTATTGTTTTACCACGTGCACCATTTTATTTACTTCTTTCCACGTGGCCATCATTTTTTCGGATTTGGTTTATGCTATCAACCGGCATTTTCGAGGTAATTCTATATTTTTTCGGTTTACCACGTGCACGATTTTGACTTTCGTTGCTTCTTTCCACGTGGCTATTGGTTTTTCAGTATTGGATGTTTCTCTCCTTTTGGAATGTTTTTGTCATTTGTTGATGAAAATTGTCTTCATTATTTATTGGTGTTTTTTTCATGTTATAAGTAATTACTTGTTTGGACTTTCGGAATTACATTTCTTTTGTTCACTTGTTTCTTGCTTGTGCCCTTTTCACAATATGTCCACTGACAGGAACCGATTTTGTAAGTTACGCCTTAAGCGTACGAAATTCTTGAATCATCTACAGTTTCTACTTAAATGCAAACATCAAAATTTCATTCCCAAATTTATACATGTGAAATGTAGCCTTAAAGCTTCCGTTCACGTTTCAAAAATTTTGCATAAATTCAAATTGGCACTTCTTCGTCACATTATAAGGGACACACGCAAACGTTTATCTAAAATTGAATTTGAATTATATTACCTCCATTTAAAAATTGCTAATTCCACTGAAAATTTTTCCTCATTTGAACATACATCCTGGTCTAGAACCGATACCGTTTGTCAACGGCATAAAAATGTGCTCATTTCTAAATTCCAAAAACTCACACACCAGTCGGATAGTCCCAATTATCTAGCTGATCTTCCCACTGTAAACGTTAACTCCATCGTTAATATCTCCAATAGGAATCTTTCGGAGGATCAGTTAAAAGTATTAAAATATAATTTCAACTTTTCAAAGACATCTAAACCTTCAATTCCTCAAATCATCGCCCCTATAGAGAAAGCCTTTAAATTCTCCAAAATTTCGGAAACGCAGAAGGATACAATCCGCCACCTAATTACTCATAACGTTAATTTTAACAATAAATCTTTGGGTTCTAATCTTAGCAAAAAGGAAAATGAGATCTTACGTGAAATTAATTCTGATACTAATATCATTATCTCTAAAGCTGATAAGGGCGGACAGATCGTTGTTATGGACAAACACACATATATTACTGGAGTCTCTAAATTGATAAATGAAGGCCCATACTGCTCGATCCCTAAAGATCCTTCAACTTCGGACCTCATGAAAGTAAAAAGTACTATTAAATCTTCCCACATTCTGCCAACTCAGTTGAAGAAATCACTTATTCCGCCTATTACTAATTGCGCTAGACTTTATGCTCTTCCAAAAGTCCACAAAACCGGTATTCCTTTTCGACCAATTGTTTCCAACATAGGTACTGCTTCATATCCTTTGGCCAAATATTTAGTTTCCAGATTTTCTCCTCTACTTGATAACAATATTCACACTGTAAAAAATTCTGTTGAAGTCATTGATAAACTTAAAAATATTTCCCCACTTCGTTCCATTATGGTTTCATTTGATGTCAAATCATTGTTTACTAATGTTCCGGTCGAAGGAGCACTAAATTGTCTTGAAACTAGGCTTCGGGAATTTCACTTCACACATACTGAAATTAATGAGTTGGTTTCGCTTACTAAAGTTTCTCTAAGTCAAACCCACTTTGTTTTCCAAAATGCATATTTTCGTCAAGTTGAAGGATTGGCTATGGGTAATCCTCTCAGTCCGGTACTTGCTGACATTTATATGCACTATTTTGAGATGAAATTATTTGATAAATTATCTTTTCGTCTTTGGATTCGGTATGTTGACGACACTTTCGCACTTTTTGACGGTTATAAAGAGGATTTATCCGAGATTCTATCTATTATGAATTCAATTGATCCAGCCATCCAATTCACTCTTGAAATTGAATCCAACAATTCCCTCCCCTTCCTCGATATTCTTATAATCCGCAATGAAACCGATTTTAGCACCACTGTGTACCGTAAACCCTTTGCAGTTTGTTTACCACCCCATGCCAAGTCATGCCACCCTGTTAAGCAAAAAATGGCTTCTTTTTACTATTATGTTTTCCGCGCGCTAAAAGTTTGTTCCTCTGAATCTTTGCTTACCAATGAACTTAATTATTTGAGAGCAGTTGCGATTGACCGTGGATTTTCTCCCGTGATTATTGATAAAGCCGTCAAAAAATTTTCAGATTCCCATCAAAGAAGACATTCCACTGTTAGAAATAATATCAATGACCTTGTCGTGCTTCCATTTTATCCTTCTGTTAGCTATAAAATTGCACGGATTCTCCAGAAATTCAATTTTCAAGTCGGTTTCTCCCCTATTAATAAAATTCACCCTTCGATTCTAAAAGATTGCGTTTCTGTCTTGAATTCTTGGGGAATTTATAGTATATCATGTCAGTGTGGTTTAAGATATATTGGCCAAACAAAAAGAGCGTTGAAGTTTCGTATCAAGGAACATGAATCTTATGTCAAAAAAGGGGAAATTAACAAGTCTTCAATAGCGTATCATAGCTGGACTTTTAACCATAATTTTGATTTTGGGTCTGCAAAAATCATCCAAAAGGCTTCTTCCATAGGCGAATTGGATTTTCTTGAGGCTTTTCACATTCATAAAGATTTAGAAAGTTTAGTTAATGATTTGAAGTCCAATCCAGTCCTTCCTAATGCCTTTAAAATTCTACTGTCTTAATTCAATTATTTTTGCCGATAGATGGCGTTACCTCCTCGCACTTGGTACTACCAGAGGGTATAAAAATCCGTTCAGTGGTTGATTTCCATTATTTGAAGTTCAGATTTTGAGCGTAATGTGCATTTGCCCCTCGCTCCCTATTTTAACTTCGCTAATATTTCTTTATGCTTGATCAGACAGCCTGGCTCAGTAAAAGTAGGCGGCCAGTGCAACTCTGATTAAAAATCTAGTTATAACGACGTGCAGTGCTGATAAGCACCACGTGTTTCTGTGATTCCTATTTTCTTCTTTCTATGTATTTCTTTCTCCTGATGAGGAGGGACCTTTAGCTGCCCTCGAAATCGATTGAGTGTTTCATTATACCTACGCTAAATATAAGGTTGTTTTTCACGGTTTTGATTGTCACATTAGCGTGTTTCTCTTCTAGTCTAGTTTGTGCTATCAACCGGCATTTTCGAGAATATTTTACTGTTTATTGTTTTACCACGTGCACCATTTTATTTACTTCTTTCCACGTGGCCATCATTTTTTCGGATTTGGTTTATGCTATCAACCGGCATTTTCGAGGTAATTCTATATTTTTTCGGTTTACCACGTGCACGATTTTGACTTTCGTTGCTTCTTTCCACGTGGCTATTGGTTTTTCAGTATTGGATGTTTCTCTCCTTTTGGAATGTTTTTGTCATTTGTTGATGAAAATTGTCTTCATTATTTATTGGTGTTTTTTTCATGTTATAAGTAATTACTTGTTTGGACTTTCGGAATTACATTTCTTTTGTTCACTTGTTTCTTGCTTGTGCCCTTTTCACAATATGTCCACTGACAGGAACCGATTTTGTAAGTTACGCCTTAAGCGTACGAAATTCTTGAATCATCTACAGTTTCTACTTAAATGCAAACATCAAAATTTCATTCCCAAATTTATACATGTGAAATGTAGCCTTAAAGCTTCCGTTCACGTTTCAAAAATTTTGCATAAATTCAAATTGGCACTTCTTCGTCACATTATAAGGGACACACGCAAACGTTTATCTAAAATTGAATTTGAATTATATTACCTCCATTTAAAAATTGCTAATTCCACTGAAAATTTTTCCTCATTTGAACATACATCCTGGTCTAGAACCGATACCGTTTGTCAACGGCATAAAAATGTGCTCATTTCTAAATTCCAAAAACTCACACACCAGTCGGATAGTCCCAATTATCTAGCTGATCTTCCCACTGTAAACGTTAACTCCATCGTTAATATCTCCAATAGGAATCTTTCGGAGGATCAGTTAAAAGTATTAAAATATAATTTCAACTTTTCAAAGACATCTAAACCTTCAATTCCTCAAATCATCGCCCCTATAGAGAAAGCCTTTAAATTCTCCAAAATTTCGGAAACGCAGAAGGATACAATCCGCCACCTAATTACTCATAACGTTAATTTTAACAATAAATCTTTGGGTTCTAATCTTAGCAAAAAGGAAAATGAGATCTTACGTGAAATTAATTCTGATACTAATATCATTATCTCTAAAGCTGATAAGGGCGGACAGATCGTTGTTATGGACAAACACACATATATTACTGGAGTCTCTAAATTGATAAATGAAGGCCCATACTGCTCGATCCCTAAAGATCCTTCAACTTCGGACCTCATGAAAGTAAAAAGTACTATTAAATCTTCCCACATTCTGCCAACTCAGTTGAAGAAATCACTTATTCCGCCTATTACTAATTGCGCTAGACTTTATGCTCTTCCAAAAGTCCACAAAACCGGTATTCCTTTTCGACCAATTGTTTCCAACATAGGTACTGCTTCATATCCTTTGGCCAAATATTTAGTTTCCAGATTTTCTCCTCTACTTGATAACAATATTCACACTGTAAAAAATTCTGTTGAAGTCATTGATAAACTTAAAAATATTTCCCCACTTCGTTCCATTATGGTTTCATTTGATGTCAAATCATTGTTTACTAATGTTCCGGTCGAAGGAGCACTAAATTGTCTTGAAACTAGGCTTCGGGAATTTCACTTCACACATACTGAAATTAATGAGTTGGTTTCGCTTACTAAAGTTTCTCTAAGTCAAACCCACTTTGTTTTCCAAAATGCATATTTTCGTCAAGTTGAAGGATTGGCTATGGGTAATCCTCTCAGTCCGGTACTTGCTGACATTTATATGCACTATTTTGAGATGAAATTATTTGATAAATTATCTTTTCGTCTTTGGATTCGGTATGTTGACGACACTTTCGCACTTTTTGACGGTTATAAAGAGGATTTATCCGAGATTCTATCTATTATGAATTCAATTGATCCAGCCATCCAATTCACTCTTGAAATTGAATCCAACAATTCCCTCCCCTTCCTCGATATTCTTATAATCCGCAATGAAACCGATTTTAGCACCACTGTGTACCGTAAACCCTTTGCAGTTTGTTTACCACCCCATGCCAAGTCATGCCACCCTGTTAAGCAAAAAATGGCTTCTTTTTACTATTATGTTTTCCGCGCGCTAAAAGTTTGTTCCTCTGAATCTTTGCTTACCAATGAACTTAATTATTTGAGAGCAGTTGCGATTGACCGTGGATTTTCTCCCGTGATTATTGATAAAGCCGTCAAAAAATTTTCAGATTCCCATCAAAGAAGACATTCCACTGTTAGAAATAATATCAATGACCTTGTCGTGCTTCCATTTTATCCTTCTGTTAGCTATAAAATTGCACGGATTCTCCAGAAATTCAATTTTCAAGTCGGTTTCTCCCCTATTAATAAAATTCACCCTTCGATTCTAAAAGATTGCGTTTCTGTCTTGAATTCTTGGGGAATTTATAGTATATCATGTCAGTGTGGTTTAAGATATATTGGCCAAACAAAAAGAGCGTTGAAGTTTCGTATCAAGGAACATGAATCTTATGTCAAAAAAGGGGAAATTAACAAGTCTTCAATAGCGTATCATAGCTGGACTTTTAACCATAATTTTGATTTTGGGTCTGCAAAAATCATCCAAAAGGCTTCTTCCATAGGCGAATTGGATTTTCTTGAGGCTTTTCACATTCATAAAGATTTAGAAAGTTTAGTTAATGATTTGAAGTCCAATCCAGTCCTTCCTAATGCCTTTAAAATTCTACTGTCTTAATTCAATTATTTTTGCCGATAGATGGCGTTACCTCCTCGCACTTGGTACTACCAGAGGGTATTAAAATCCGTTCAGTGGTTGATTTCCATTATTTGAAGTTCAGATTTTGAGCGTAATGTGCATTTGCCCCTCGCTCCCTATTTTAACTTCGCTAATATTTCTTTATGCTTGATCAGACAGCCTGGCTCAGTAAAAGTAGGCGGCCAGTGCAACTCTGATTAAAAATCTAGTTATAACGACGTGCAGTGCTGATAAGCACCACGTGTTTCTGTGATTCCTATTTTCTTCTTTCTATGTATTTCTTTCTCCTGATGAGGAGGGACCTTTAGCTGCCCTCGAAATCGATTGAGTGTTTCATTATACCTACGCTAAATATAAGGTTGTTTTTCACGGTTTTGATTGTCACATTAGCGTGTTTCTCTTCTAGTCTAGTTTGTGCTATCAACCGGCATTTTCGAGAATATTTTACTGTTTATTGTTTTACCACGTGCACCATTTTATTTACTTCTTTCCACGTGGCCATCATTTTTTCGGATTTGGTTTATGCTATCAACCGGCATTTTCGAGGTAATTCTATATTTTTTCGGTTTACCACGTGCACGATTTTGACTTTCGTTGCTTCTTTCCACGTGGCTATTGGTTTTTCAGTATTGGATGTTTCTCTCCTTTTGGAATGTTTTTGTCATTTGTTGATGAAAATTGTCTTCATTATTTATTGGTGTTTTTTTCATGTTATAAGTAATTACTTGTTTGGACTTTCGGAATTACATTTCTTTTGTTCACTTGTTTCTTGCTTGTGCCCTTTTCACAATATGTCCACTGACAGGAACCGATTTTGTAAGTTACGCCTTAAGCGTACGAAATTCTTGAATCATCTACAGTTTCTACTTAAATGCAAACATCAAAATTTCATTCCCAAATTTATACATGTGAAATGTAGCCTTAAAGCTTCCGTTCACGTTTCAAAAATTTTGCATAAATTCAAATTGGCACTTCTTCGTCACATTATAAGGGACACACGCAAACGTTTATCTAAAATTGAATTTGAATTATATTACCTCCATTTAAAAATTGCTAATTCCACTGAAAATTTTTCCTCATTTGAACATACATCCTGGTCTAGAACCGATACCGTTTGTCAACGGCATAAAAATGTGCTCATTTCTAAATTCCAAAAACTCACACACCAGTCGGATAGTCCCAATTATCTAGCTGATCTTCCCACTGTAAATAACTCCATCGTTAATATCTCCAATAGGAATCTTTCGGAGGATCAGTTAAAAGTATTAAAATATAATTTCAACTTTTCAAAGACATCTAAACCTTCAATTCCTCAAATCATCGCCCCTATAGAGAAAGCCTTTAAATTCTCCAAAATTTCGGAAACGCAGAAGGATACAGTCCGCCACCTAATTACTCATAACGTTAATTTTAACAATAAATCTTTGGGTTCTAATCTTAGCAAAAAGGAAAATGAGATCTTACGTGAAATTAATTCTGATACTAATATCATTATCTCTAAAGCTGATAAGGGCGGACAGATCGTTGTTATGGACAAACACACATATATTACTGGAGTCTCTAAATTGATAAATGAAGGCCCATACTGCTCGATCCCTAAAGATCCTTCAACTTCGGACCTCATGAAAGTAAAAAGTACTATTAAATCTTCCCACATTCTGCCAACTCAGTTGAAGAAATCACTTATTCCGTCTATTACTAATTGCGCTAGACTTTATGCTCTTCCAAAAGTCCACAAAACCGGTATTCCTTTTCGACCAATTGTTTCCAACATAGGTACTGCTTCATATCCTTTGGCCAAATATTTAGTTTCCAGATTTTCTCCTCTACTTGATAACAATATTCACACTGTAAAAAATTCTGTTGAAGTCATTGATAAACTTAAAAATATTTCCCCACTTCGTTCCATTATGGTTTCATTTGATGTCAAATCATTGTTTACTAATGTTCCGGTCGAAGGAGCACTAAATTGTCTTGAAACTAGGCTTCGGGAATTTCACTTCACACATACTGAAATTAATGAGTTGGTTTCGCTTACTAAAGTTTCTCTAAGTCAAACCCACTTTGTTTTCCAAAATGCATATTTTCGTCAAGTTGAAGGATTGGCTATGGGTAATCCTCTCAGTCCGGTACTTGCTGACATTTATATGCACTATTTTGAGATGAAATTATTTGATAAATTATCTTTTCGTCTTTGGATTCGGTATGTTGACGACACTTTCGCACTTTTTGACGGTTATAAAGAGGATTTATCCGAGATTCTATCTATTATGAATTCAATTGATCCAGCCATCCAATTCACTCTTGAAATTGAATCCAACAATTCCCTCCCCTTCCTCGATATTCTTATAATCCGCAATGAAACCGATTTTAGCACCACTGTGTACCGTAAACCCTTTGCAGTTTGTTTACCACCCCATGCCAAGTCATGCCACCCTGTTAAGCAAAAAATGGCTTCTTTTTACTATTATGTTTTCCGCGCGCTAAAAGTTTGTTCCTCTGAATCTTTGCTTACCAATGAACTTAATTATTTGAGAGCAGTTGCGATTGACCGTGGATTTTCTCCCGTGATTATTGATAAAGCCGTCAAAAAATTTTCAGATTCCCATCAAAGAAGACATTCCACTGTTAGAAATAATATCAATGACCTTGTCGTGCTTCCATTTTATCCTTCTGTTAGCTATAAAATTGCACGGATTCTCCAGAAATTCAATTTTCAAGTCGGTTTCTCCCCTATTAATAAAATTCACCCTTCGATTCTAAAAGATTGCGTTTCTGTCTTGAATTCTTGGGGAATTTATAGTATATCATGTCAGTGTGGTTTAAGATATATTGGCCAAACAAAAAGAGCGTTGAAGTTTCGTATCAAGGAACATGAATCTTATGTCAAAAAAGGGGAAATTAACAAGTCTTCAATAGCGTATCATAGCTGGACTTTTAACCATAATTTTGATTTTGGGTCTGCAAAAATCATCCAAAAGGCTTCTTCCATAGGCGAATTGGATTTTCTTGAGGCTTTTCACATTCATAAAGATTTAGAAAGTTTAGTTAATGATTTGAAGTCCAATCCAGTCCTTCCTAATGCCTTTAAAATTCTACTGTCTTAATTCAATTATTTTTGCCGATAGATGGCGTTACCTCCTCGCACTTGGTACTACCAGAGGGTATAAAAATCCGTTCAGTGGTTGATTTCCATTATTTGAAGTTCAGATTTTGAGCGTAATGTGCATTTGCCCCTCGCTCCCTATTTTAACTTCGCTAATATTTCTTTATGCTTGATCAGACAGCCTGGCTCAGTAAAAGTAGGCGGCCAGTGCAACTCTGATTAAAAATCTAGTTATAACGACGTGCAGTGCTGATAAGCACCACGTGTTTCTGTGATTCCTATTTTCTTCTTTCTATGTATTTCTTTCTCCTGATGAGGAGGGACCTTTAGCTGCCCTCGAAATCGATTGAGTGTTTCATTATACCTACGCTAAATATAAGGTTGTTTTTCACGGTTTTGATTGTCACATTAGCGTGTTTCTCTTCTAGTCTAGTTTGTGCTATCAACCGGCATTTTCGAGAATATTTTACTGTTTATTGTTTTACCACGTGCACCATTTTATTTACTTCTTTCCACGTGGCCATCATTTTTTCGGATTTGGTTTATGCTATCAACCGGCATTTTCGAGGTAATTCTATATTTTTTCGGTTTACCACGTGCACGATTTTGACTTTCGTTGCTTCTTTCCACGTGGCTATTGGTTTTTCAGTATTGGATGTTTCTCTCCTTTTGGAATGTTTTTGTCATTTGTTGATGAAAATTGTCTTCATTATTTATTGGTGTTTTTTTCATGTTATAAGTAATTACTTGTTTGGACTTTCGGAATTACATTTCTTTTGTTCACTTGTTTCTTGCTTGTGCCCTTTTCACAATATGTCCACTGACAGGAACCGATTTTGTAAGTTACGCCTTAAGCGTACGAAATTCTTGAATCATCTACAGTTTCTACTTAAATGCAAACATCAAAATTTCATTCCCAAATTTATACATGTGAAATGTAGCCTTAAAGCTTCCGTTCACGTTTCAAAAATTTTGCATAAATTCAAATTGGCACTTCTTCGTCACATTATAAGGGACACACGCAAACGTTTATCTAAAATTGAATTTGAATTATATTACCTCCATTTAAAAATTGCTAATTCCACTGAAAACTTTTCCTCATTTGAACATACATCCTGGTCTAGAACCGATACCGTTTGTCAACGGCATAAAAATGTGCTCATTTCTAAATTCCAAAACCTCACACACCAGTCGGATAGTCCCAATTATCTAGCTGATCTTCCCACTGTAAACGTTAACTCCATCGTTAATATCTCCAATAGGAATCTTTCGGAAGATCAGTTAAAAGTATTAAAATATAATTTCAACTTTTCAAAGACATCTAAACCTTCAATTCCTCAAATCATCGCCCCTATAGAGAAAGCCTTTAAATTCTCCAAAATTTCGGAAACGCAGAAGGATACAATCCGCCACCTAATTACTCATAACGTTAATTTTAACAATAAATCTTTGGGTTCTAATCTTAGCAAAAAGGAAAATGAGATCTTACGTGAAATTAATTCTGATACTAATATCATTATCTCTAAAGCTGATAAGGGCGGACAGATCGTTGTTATGGACAAACACACATATATTACTGGAGTCTCTAAATTGATAAATGAAGGCCCATACTGCTCGATCCCTAAAGATCCTTCAACTTCGGACCTCATGAAAGTAAAAAGTACTATTAAATCTTCCCACATTCTGCCAACTCAGTTGAAGAAATCACTTATTCCGCCTATTACTAATTGCGCTAGACTTTATGCTCTTCCAAAAGTCCACAAAACCGGTATTCCTTTTCGACCAATTGTTTCCAACATAGGTACTGCTTCATATCCTTTGGCCAAATATTTAGTTTCCAGATTTTCTCCTCTACTTGATAACAATATTCACACTGTAAAAAATTCTGTTGAAGTCATTGATAAACTTAAAAATATTTCCCCACTTCGTTCCATTATGGTTTCATTTGATGTCAAATCATTGTTTACTAATGTTCCGGTCGAAGGAGCACTAAATTGTCTTGAAACTAGGCTTCGGGAATTTCACTTCACACATACTGAAATTAATGAGTTGGTTTCGCTTACTAAAGTTTCTCTAAGTCAAACCCACTTTGTTTTCCAAAATGCATATTTTCGTCAAGTTGAAGGATTGGCTATGGGTAATCCTCTCAGTCCGGTACTTGCTGACATTTATATGCACTATTTTGAGATGAAATTATTTGATAAATTATCTTTTCGTCTTTGGATTCGGTATGTTGACGACACTTTCGCACTTTTTGACGGTTATAAAGAGGATTTATCCGAGATTCTATCTATTATGAATTCAATTGATCCAGCCATCCAATTCACTCTTGAAATTGAATCCAACAATTCCCTCCCCTTCCTCGATATTCTTATAATCCGCAATGAAACCGATTTTAGCACCACTGTGTACCGTAAACCCTTTGCAGTTTGTTTACCACCCCATGCCAAGTCATGCCACCCTGTTAAGCAAAAAATGGCTTCTTTTTACTATTATGTTTTCCGCGCGCTAAAAGTTTGTTCCTCTGAATCTTTGCTTACCAATGAACTTAATTATTTGAGAGCAGTTGCGATTGACCGTGGATTTTCTCCCGTGATTATTGATAAAGCCGTCAAAAAATTTTCAGATTCCCATCAAAGAAGACATTCCACTGTTAGAAATAATATCAATGACCTTGTCGTGCTTCCATTTTATCCTTCTGTTAGCTATAAAATTGCACGTATTCTCCAGAAATTCAATTTTCAAGTCGGTTTCTCCCCTATTAATAAAATTCACCCTTCGATTCTAAAAGATTGCGTTTCTGTCTTGAATTCTTGGGGAATTTATAGTATATCATGTCAGTGTGGTTTAAGATATATTGGCCAAACAAAAAGAGCGTTGAAGTTTCGTATCAAGGAACATGAATCTTATGTCAAAAAAGGGGAAATTAACAAGTCTTCAATAGCGTATCATAGCTGGACTTTTAACCATAATTTTGATTTTGGGTCTGCAAAAATCATCCAAAAGGCTTCTTCCATAGGCGAATTGGATTTTCTTGAGGCTTTTCACATTCATAAAGATTTAGAAAGTTTAGTTAATGATTTGAAGTCCAATCCAGTCCTTCCTAATGCCTTTAAAATTCTACTGTCTTAATTCAATTATTTTTGCCGATAGATGGCGTTACCTCCTCGCACTTGGTACTACCAGAGGGTATTAAAATCCGTTCAGTGGTTGATTTCCATTATTTGAAGTTCAGATTTTGAGCGTAATGTGCATTTGCCCCTCGCTCCCTATTTTAACTTCGCTAATATTTCTTTATGCTTGATCAGACAGCCTGGCTCAGTAAAAGTAGGCGGCCAGTGCAACTCTGATTAAAAATCTAGTTATAACGACGTGCAGTGCTGATAAGCACCACGTGTTTCTGTGATTCCTATTTTCTTCTTTCTATGTATTTCTTTCTCCTGATGAGGAGGGACCTTTAGCTGCCCTCGAAATCGATTGAGTGTTTCATTATACCTACGCTAAATATAAGGTTGTTTTTCACGGTTTTGATTGTCACATTAGCGTGTTTCTCTTCTAGTCTAGTTTGTGCTATCAACCGGCATTTTCGAGAATATTTTACTGTTTATTGTTTTACCACGTGCACCATTTTATTTACTTCTTTCCACGTGGCCATCATTTTTTCGGATTTGGTTTATGCTATCAACCGGCATTTTCGAGGTAATTCTATATTTTTTCGGTTTACCACGTGCACGATTTTGACTTTCGTTGCTTCTTTCCACGTGGCTATTGGTTTTTCAGTATTGGATGTTTCTCTCCTTTTGGAATGTTTTTGTCATTTGTTGATGAAAATTGTCTTCATTATTTATTGGTGTTTTTTTCATGTTATAAGTAATTACTTGTTTGGACTTTCGGAATTACATTTCTTTTGTTCACTTGTTTCTTGCTTGTGCCCTTTTCACAATATGTCCACTGACAGGAACCGATTTTGTAAGTTACGCCTTAAGCGTACGAAATTCTTGAATCATCTACAGTTTCTACTTAAATGCAAACATCAAAATTTCATTCCCAAATTTATACATGTGAAATGTAGCCTTAAAGCTTCCGTTCACGTTTCAAAAATTT
The DNA here is from genome assembly GCF_044657685.1 of Stegodyphus dumicola. NCBI lineage: Eukaryota > Metazoa > Arthropoda > Arachnida > Araneae > Eresidae > Stegodyphus > Stegodyphus dumicola. The sequence goes on along the minus strand of NC_140773.1, from coordinate 218,598,542 downwards.
TGCATAAATTCAAATTGGCACTTCTTCGTCACATTATAAGGGACACACGCAAACGTTTATCTAAAATTGAATTTGAATTATATTACCTCCATTTAAAAATTGCTAATTCCACTGAAAATTTTTCCTCATTTGAACATACATCCTGGTCTAGAACCGATACCGTTTGTCAACGGCATAAAAATGTGCTCATTTCTAAATTCCAAAAACTCACACACCAGTCGGATAGTCCCAATTATCTAGCTGATCTTCCCACTGTAAATAACTCCATCGTTAATATCTCCAATAGGAATCTTTCGGAGGATCAGTTAAAAGTATTAAAATATAATTTCAACTTTTCAAAGACATCTAAACCTTCAATTCCTCAAATCATCGCCCCTATAGAGAAAGCCTTTAAATTCTCCAAAATTTCGGAAACGCAGAAGGATACAGTCCGCCACCTAATTACTCATAACGTTAATTTTAACAATAAATCTTTGGGTTCTAATCTTAGCAAAAAGGAAAATGAGATCTTACGTGAAATTAATTCTGATACTAATATCATTATCTCTAAAGCTGATAAGGGCGGACAGATCGTTGTTATGGACAAACACACATATATTACTGGAGTCTCTAAATTGATAAATGAAGGCCCATACTGCTCGATCCCTAAAGATCCTTCAACTTCGGACCTCATGAAAGTAAAAAGTACTATTAAATCTTCCCACATTCTGCCAACTCAGTTGAAGAAATCACTTATTCCGTCTATTACTAATTGCGCTAGACTTTATGCTCTTCCAAAAGTCCACAAAACCGGTATTCCTTTTCGACCAATTGTTTCCAACATAGGTACTGCTTCATATCCTTTGGCCAAATATTTAGTTTCCAGATTTTCTCCTCTACTTGATAACAATATTCACACTGTAAAAAATTCTGTTGAAGTCATTGATAAACTTAAAAATATTTCCCCACTTCGTTCCATTATGGTTTCATTTGATGTCAAATCATTGTTTACTAATGTTCCGGTCGAAGGAGCACTAAATTGTCTTGAAACTAGGCTTCGGGAATTTCACTTCACACATACTGAAATTAATGAGTTGGTTTCGCTTACTAAAGTTTCTCTAAGTCAAACCCACTTTGTTTTCCAAAATGCATATTTTCGTCAAGTTGAAGGATTGGCTATGGGTAATCCTCTCAGTCCGGTACTTGCTGACATTTATATGCACTATTTTGAGATGAAATTATTTGATAAATTATCTTTTCGTCTTTGGATTCGGTATGTTGACGACACTTTCGCACTTTTTGACGGTTATAAAGAGGATTTATCCGAGATTCTATCTATTATGAATTCAATTGATCCAGCCATCCAATTCACTCTTGAAATTGAATCCAACAATTCCCTCCCCTTCCTCGATATTCTTATAATCCGCAATGAAACCGATTTTAGCACCACTTTGTACCGTAAACCCTTTGCAGTTTGTTTACCACCCCATGCCAAGTCATGCCACCCTGTTAAGCAAAAAATGGCTTCTTTTTACTATTATGTTTTCCGCGCGCTAAAAGTTTGTTCCTCTGAATCTTTGCTTACCAATGAACTTAATTATTTGAGAGCAGTTGCGATTGACCGTGGATTTTCTCCCGTGATTATTGATAAAGCCGTCAAAAAATTTTCAGATTCCCATCAAAGAAGACATTCCACTGTTAGAAATAATATCAATGACCTTGTCGTGCTTCCATTTTATCCTTCTGTTAGCTATAAAATTGCACGGATTCTCCAGAAATTCAATTTTCAAGTCGGTTTCTCCCCTATTAATAAAATTCACCCTTCGATTCTAAAAGATTGCGTTTCTGTCTTGAATTCTTGGGGAATTTATAGTATATCATGTCAGTGTGGTTTAAGATATATTGGCCAAACAAAAAGAGCGTTGAAGTTTCGTATCAAGGAACATGAATCTTATGTCAAAAAAGGGGAAATTAACAAGTCTTCAATAGCGTATCATAGCTGGACTTTTAACCATAATTTTGATTTTGGGTCTGCAAAAATCATCCAAAAGGCTTCTTCCATAGGCGAATTGGATTTTCTTGAGGCTTTTCACATTCATAAAGATTTAGAAAGTTTAGTTAATGATTTGAAGTCCAATCCAGTCCTTCCTAATGCCTTTAAAATTCTACTGTCTTAATTCAATTATTTTTGCCGATAGATGGCGTTACCTCCTCGCACTTGGTACTACCAGAGGGTATAAAAATCCGTTCAGTGGTTGATTTCCATTATTTGAAGTTCAGATTTTGAGCGTAATGTGCATTTGCCCCTCGCTCCCTATTTTAACTTCGCTAATATTTCTTTATGCTTGATCAGACAGCCTGGCTCAGTAAAAGTAGGCGGCCAGTGCAACTCTGATTAAAAATCTAGTTATAACGACGTGCAGTGCTGATAAGCACCACGTGTTTCTGTGATTCCTATTTTCTTCTTTCTATGTATTTCTTTCTCCTGATGAGGAGGGACCTTTAGCTGCCCTCGAAATCGATTGAGTGTTTCATTATACCTACGCTAAATATAAGGTTGTTTTTCACGGTTTTGATTGTCACATTAGCGTGTTTCTCTTCTAGTCTAGTTTGTGCTATCAACCGGCATTTTCGAGAATATTTTACTGTTTATTGTTTTACCACGTGCACCATTTTATTTACTTCTTTCCACGTGGCCATCATTTTTTCGGATTTGGTTTATGCTATCAACCGGCATTTTCGAGGTAATTCTATATTTTTTCGGTTTACCACGTGCACGATTTTGACTTTCGTTGCTTCTTTCCACGTGGCTATTGGTTTTTCAGTATTGGATGTTTCTCTCCTTTTGGAATGTTTTTGTCATTTGTTGATGAAAATTGTCTTCATTATTTATTGGTGTTTTTTTCATGTTATAAGTAATTACTTGTTTGGACTTTCGGAATTACATTTCTTTTGTTCACTTGTTTCTTGCTTGTGCCCTTTTCACAATATGTCCACTGACAGGAACCGATTTTGTAAGTTACGCCTTAAGCGTACGAAATTCTTGAATCATCTACAGTTTCTACTTAAATGCAAACATCAAAATTTCATTCCCAAATTTATACATGTGAAATGTAGCCTTAAAGCTTCCGTTCACGTTTCAAAAATTTTGCATAAATTCAAATTGGCACTTCTTCGTCACATTATAAGGGACACACGCAAACGTTTATCTAAAATTGAATTTGAATTATATTACCTCCATTTAAAAATTGCTAATTCCACTGAAAATTTTTCCTCATTTGAACATACATCCTGGTCTAGAACCGATACCGTTTGTCAACGGCATAAAAATGTGCTCATTTCTAAATTCCAAAAACTCACACACCAGTCGGATAGTCCCAATTATCTAGCTGATCTTCCCACTGTAAACGTTAACTCCATCGTTAATATCTCCAATAGGAATCTTTCGGAGGATCAGTTAAAAGTATTAAAATATAATTTCAACTTTTCAAAGACATCTAAACCTTCAATTCCTCAAATCATCGCCCCTATAGAGAAAGCCTTTAAATTCTCCAAAATTTCGGAAACGCAGAAGGATACAGTCCGCCACCTAATTACTCATAACGTTAATTTTAACAATAAATCTTTGGGTTCTAATCTTAGCAAAAAGGAAAATGAGATCTTACGTGAAATTAATTCTGATACTAATATCATTATCTCTAAAGCTGATAAGGGCGGACAGATCGTTGTTATGGACAAACACACATATATTACTGGAGTCTCTAAATTGATAAATGAAGGCCCATACTGCTCGATCCCTAAAGATCCTTCAACTTCGGACCTCATGAAAGTAAAAAGTACTATTAAATCTTCCCACATTCTGCCAACTCAGTTGAAGAAATCACTTATTCCGTCTATTACTAATTGCGCTAGACTTTATGCTCTTCCAAAAGTCCACAAAACCGGTATTCCTTTTCGACCAATTGTTTCCAACATAGGTACTGCTTCATATCCTTTGGCCAAATATTTAGTTTCCAGATTTTCTCCTCTACTTGATAACAATATTCACACTGTAAAAAATTCTGTTGAAGTCATTGATAAACTTAAAAATATTTCCCCACTTCGTTCCATTATGGTTTCATTTGATGTCAAATCATTGTTTACTAATGTTCCGGTCGAAGGAGCACTAAATTGTCTTCAAACTAGGCTTCGGGAATTTCACTTCACACATACTGAAATTAATGAGTTGGTTTCGCTTACTAAAGTTTCTCTAAGTCAAACCCACTTTGTTTTCCAAAATGCATATTTTCGTCAAGTTGAAGGATTGGCTATGGGTAATCCTCTCAGTCCGGTACTTGCTGACATTTATATGCACTATTTTGAGATGAAATTATTTGATAAATTATCTTTTCGTCTTTGGATTCGGTATGTTGACGACACTTTCGCACTTTTTGACGGTTATAAAGAGGATTTATCCGAGATTCTATCTATTATGAATTCAATTGATCCAGCCATCCAATTCACTCTTGAAATTGAATCCAACAATTCCCTCCCCTTCCTCGATATTCTTATAATCCTCAATGAAACCGATTTTAGCACCACTTTGTACCGTAAACCCTTTGCAGTTTGTTTACCACCCCATGCCAAGTCATGCCACCCTGTTAAGCAAAAAATGGCTTCTTTTTACTATTATGTTTTCCGCGCGCTAAAAGTTTGTTCCTCTGAATCTTTGCTTACCAATGAACTTAATTATTTGAGAGCAGTTGCGATTGACCGTGGATTTTCTCCCGTGATTATTGATAAAGCCGTCAAAAAATTTTCAGATTCCCATCAAAGAAGACATTCCACTGTTAGAAATAATATCAATGACCTTGTCGTGCTTCCATTTTATCCTTCTGTTAGCTATAAAATTGCACGGATTCTCCAGAAATTCAATTTTCAAGTCGGTTTCTCCCCTATTAATAAAATTCACCCTTCGATTCTAAAAGATTGCGTTTCTGTCTTGAATTCTTGGGGAATTTATAGTATATCATGTCAGTGTGGTTTAAGATATATTGGCCAAACAAAAAGAGCGTTGAAGTTTCGTATCAAGGAACATGAATCTTATGTCAAAAAAGGGGAAATTAACAAGTCTTCAATAGCGTATCATAGCTGGACTTTTAACCATAATTTTGATTTTGGGTCTGCAAAAATCATCCAAAAGGCTTCTTCCATAGGCGAATTGGATTTTCTTGAGGCTTTTCACATTCATAAAGATTTAGAAAGTTTAGTTAATGATTTGAAGTCCAATCCAGTCCTTCCTAATGCCTTTAAAATTCTACTGTCTTAATTCAATTATTTTTGCCGATAGATGGCGTTACCTCCTCGCACTTGGTACTACCAGAGGGTATAAAAATCCGTTCAGTGGTTGATTTCCATTATTTGAAGTTCAGATTTTGAGCGTAATGTGCATTTGCCCCTCGCTCCCTATTTTAACTTCGCTAATATTTCTTTATGCTTGATCAGACAGCCTGGCTCAGTAAAAGTAGGCGGCCAGTGCAACTCTGATTAAAAATCTAGTTATAACGACGTGCAGTGCTGATAAGCACCACGTGTTTCTGTGATTCCTATTTTCTTCTTTCTATGTATTTCTTTCTCCTGATGAGGAGGGACCTTTAGCTGCCCTCGAAATCGATTGAGTGTTTCATTATACCTACGCTAAATATAAGGTTGTTTTTCACGGTTTTGATTGTCACATTAGCGTGTTTCTCTTCTAGTCTAGTTTGTGCTATCAACCGGCATTTTCGAGAATATTTTACTGTTTATTGTTTTACCACGTGCACCATTTTATTTACTTCTTTCCACGTGGCCATCATTTTTTCGGATTTGGTTTATGCTATCAACCGGCATTTTCGAGGTAATTCTATATTTTTTCGGTTTACCACGTGCACGATTTTGACTTTCGTTGCTTCTTTCCACGTGGCTATTGGTTTTTCAGTATTGGATGTTTCTCTCCTTTTGGAATGTTTTTGTCATTTGTTGATGAAAATTGTCTTCATTATTTATTGGTGTTTTTTTCATGTTATAAGTAATTACTTGTTTGGACTTTCGGAATTACATTTCTTTTGTTCACTTGTTTCTTGCTTGTGCCCTTTTCACAATATGTCCACTGACAGGAACCGATTTTGTAAGTTACGCCTTAAGCGTACGAAATTCTTGAATCATCTACAGTTTCTACTTAAATGCAAACATCAAAATTTCATTCCCAAATTTATACATGTGAAATGTAGCCTTAAAGCTTCCGTTCACGTTTCAAAAATTTTGCATAAATTCAAATTGGCACTTCTTCGTCACATTATAAGGGACACACGCAAACGTTTATCTAAAATTGAATTTGAATTATATTACCTCCATTTAAAAATTGCTAATTCCACTGAAAATTTTTCCTCATTTGAACATACATCCTGGTCTAGAACCGATACCGTTTGTCAACGGCATAAAAATGTGCTCATTTCTAAATTCCAAAAACTCACACACCAGTCGGATAGTCCCAATTATCTAGCTGATCTTCCCACTGTAAACGTTAACTCCATCGTTAATATCTCCAATAGGAATCTTTCGGAGGATCAGTTAAAAGTATTAAAATATAATTTCAACTTTTCAAAGACATCTAAACCTTCAATTCCTCAAATCATCGCCCCTATAGAGAAAGCCTTTAAATTCTCCAAAATTTCGGAAACGCAGAAGGATACAGTCCGCCACCTAATTACTCATAACGTTAATTTTAACAATAAATCTTTGGGTTCTAATCTTAGCAAAAAGGAAAATGAGATCTTACGTGAAATTAATTCTGATACTAATATCATTATCTCTAAAGCTGATAAGGGCGGACAGATCGTTGTTATGGACAAACACACATATATTACTGGAGTCTCTAAATTGATAAATGAAGGCCCATACTGCTCGATCCCTAAAGATCCTTCAACTTCGGACCTCATGAAAGTAAAAAGTACTATTAAATCTTCCCACATTCTGCCAACTCAGTTGAAGAAATCACTTATTCCGTCTATTACTAATTGCGCTAGACTTTATGCTCTTCCAAAAGTCCACAAAACCGGTATTCCTTTTCGACCAATTGTTTCCAACATAGGTACTGCTTCATATCCTTTGGCCAAATATTTAGTTTCCAGATTTTCTCCTCTACTTGATAACAATATTCACACTGTAAAAAATTCTGTTGAAGTCATTGATAAACTTAAAAATATTTCCCCACTTCGTTCCATTATGGTTTCATTTGATGTCAAATCATTGTTTACTAATGTTCCGGTCGAAGGAGCACTAAATTGTCTTCAAACTAGGCTTCGGGAATTTCACTTCACACATACTGAAATTAATGAGTTGGTTTCGCTTACTAAAGTTTCTCTAAGTCAAACCCACTTTGTTTTCCAAAATGCATATTTTCGTCAAGTTGAAGGATTGGCTATGGGTAATCCTCTCAGTCCGGTACTTGCTGACATTTATATGCACTATTTTGAGATGAAATTATTTGATAAATTATCTTTTCGTCTTTGGATTCGGTATGTTGACGACACTTTCGCACTTTTTGACGGTTATAAAGAGGATTTATCCGAGATTCTATCTATTATGAATTCAATTGATCCAGCCATCCAATTCACTCTTGAAATTGAATCCAACAATTCCCTCCCCTTCCTCGATATTCTTATAATCCTCAATGAAACCGATTTTAGCACCACTTTGTACCGTAAACCCTTTGCAGTTTGTTTACCACCCCATGCCAAGTCATGCCACCCTGTTAAGCAAAAAATGGCTTCTTTTTACTATTATGTTTTCCGCGCGCTAAAAGTTTGTTCCTCTGAATCTTTGCTTACCAATGAACTTAATTATTTGAGAGCAGTTGCGATTGACCGTGGATTTTCTCCCGTGATTATTGATAAAGCCGTCAAAAAATTTTCAGATTCCCATCAAAGAAGACATTCCACTGTTAGAAATAATATCAATGACCTTGTCGTGCTTCCATTTTATCCTTCTGTTAGCTATAAAATTGCACGGATTCTCCAGAAATTCAATTTTCAAGTCGGTTTCTCCCCTATTAATAAAATTCACCCTTCGATTCTAAAAGATTGCGTTTCTGTCTTGAATTCTTGGGGAATTTATAGTATATCATGTCAGTGTGGTTTAAGATATATTGGCCAAACAAAAAGAGCGTTGAAGTTTCGTATCAAGGAACATGAATCTTATGTCAAAAAAGGGGAAATTAACAAGTCTTCAATAGCGTATCATAGCTGGACTTTTAACCATAATTTTGATTTTGGGTCTGCAAAAATCATCCAAAAGGCTTCTTCCATAGGCGAATTGGATTTTCTTGAGGCTTTTCACATTCATAAAGATTTAGAAAGTTTAGTTAATGATTTGAAGTCCAATCCAGTCCTTCCTAATGCCTTTAAAATTCTACTGTCTTAATTCAATTATTTTTGCCGATAGATGGCGTTACCTCCTCGCACTTGGTACTACCAGAGGGTATAAAAATCCGTTCAGTGGTTGATTTCCATTATTTGAAGTTCAGATTTTGAGCGTAATGTGCATTTGCCCCTCGCTCCCTATTTTAACTTCGCTAATATTTCTTTATGCTTGATCAGACAGCCTGGCTCAGTAAAAGTAGGCGGCCAGTGCAACTCTGATTAAAAATCTAGTTATAACGACGTGCAGTGCTGATAAGCACCACGTGTTTCTGTGATTCCTATTTTCTTCTTTCTATGTATTTCTTTCTCCTGATGAGGAGGGACCTTTAGCTGCCCTCGAAATCGATTGAGTGTTTCATTATACCTACGCTAAATATAAGGTTGTTTTTCACGGTTTTGATTGTCACATTAGCGTGTTTCTCTTCTAGTCTAGTTTGTGCTATCAACCGGCATTTTCGAGAATATTTTACTGTTTATTGTTTTACCACGTGCACCATTTTATTTACTTCTTTCCACGTGGCCATCATTTTTTCGGATTTGGTTTATGCTATCAACCGGCATTTTCGAGGTAATTCTATATTTTTTCGGTTTACCACGTGCACGATTTTGACTTTCGTTGCTTCTTTCCACGTGGCTATTGGTTTTTCAGTATTGGATGTTTCTCTCCTTTTGGAATGTTTTTGTCATTTGTTGATGAAAATTGTCTTCATTATTTATTGGTGTTTTTTTCATGTTATAAGTAATTACTTGTTTGGACTTTCGGAATTACATTTCTTTTGTTCACTTGTTTCTTGCTTGTGCCCTTTTCACAATATGTCCACTGACAGGAACCGATTTTGTAAGTTACGCCTTAAGCGTACGAAATTCTTGAATCATCTACAGTTTCTACTTAAATGCAAACATCAAAATTTCATTCCCAAATTTATACATGTGAAATGTAGCCTTAAAGCTTCCGTTCACGTTTCAAAAATTTTGCATAAATTCAAATTGGCACTTCTTCGTCACATTATAAGGGACACACGCAAACGTTTATCTAAAATTGAATTTGAATTATATTACCTCCATTTAAAAATTGCTAATTCCACTGAAAATTTTTCCTCATTTGAACATACATCCTGGTCTAGAACCGATACCGTTTGTCAACGGCATAAAAATGTGCTCATTTCTAAATTCCAAAAACTCACACACCAGTCGGATAGTCCCAATTATCTAGCTGATCTTCCCACTGTAAACGTTAACTCCATCGTTAATATCTCCAATAGGAATCTTTCGGAGGATCAGTTAAAAGTATTAAAATATAATTTCAACTTTTCAAAGACATCTAAACCTTCAATTCCTCAAATCATCGCCCCTATAGAGAAAGCCTTTAAATTCTCCAAAATTTCGGAAACGCAGAAGGATACAGTCCGCCACCTAATTACTCATAACGTTAATTTTAACAATAAATCTTTGGGTTCTAATCTTAGCAAAAAGGAAAATGAGATCTTACGTGAAATTAATTCTGATACTAATATCATTATCTCTAAAGCTGATAAGGGCGGACAGATCGTTGTTATGGACAAACACACATATATTACTGGAGTCTCTAAATTGATAAATGAAGGCCCATACTGCTCGATCCCTAAAGATCCTTCAACTTCGGACCTCATGAAAGTAAAAAGTACTATTAAATCTTCCCACATTCTGCCAACTCAGTTGAAGAAATCACTTATTCCGTCTATTACTAATTGCGCTAGACTTTATGCTCTTCCAAAAGTCCACAAAACCGGTATTCCTTTTCGACCAATTGTTTCCAACATAGGTACTGCTTCATATCCTTTGGCCAAATATTTAGTTTCCAGATTTTCTCCTCTACTTGATAACAATATTCACACTGTAAAAAATTCTGTTGAAGTCATTGATAAACTTAAAAATATTTCCCCACTTCGTTCCATTATGGTTTCATTTGATGTCAAATCATTGTTTACTAATGTTCCGGTCGAAGGAGCACTAAATTGTCTTCAAACTAGGCTTCGGGAATTTCACTTCACACATACTGAAATTAATGAGTTGGTTTCGCTTACTAAAGTTTCTCTAAGTCAAACCCACTTTGTTTTCCAAAATGCATATTTTCGTCAAGTTGAAGGATTGGCTATGGGTAATCCTCTCAGTCCGGTACTTGCTGACATTTATATGCACTATTTTGAGATGAAATTATTTGATAAATTATCTTTTCGTCTTTGGATTCGGTATGTTGACGACACTTTCGCACTTTTTGACGGTTATAAAGAGGATTTATCCGAGATTCTATCTATTATGAATTCAATTGATCCAGCCATCCAATTCACTCTTGAAATTGAATCCAACAATTCCCTCCCCTTCCTCGATATTCTTATAATCCGCAATGAAACCGATTTTAGCACCACTTTGTACCGTAAACCCTTTGCAGTTTGTTTACCACCCCATGCCAAGTCATGCCACCCTGTTAAGCAAAAAATGGCTTCTTTTTACTATTATGTTTTCCGCGCGCTAAAAGTTTGTTCCTCTGAATCTTTGCTTACCAATGAACTTAATTATTTGAGAGCAGTTGCGATTGACCGTGGATTTTCTCCCGTGATTATTGATAAAGCCGTCAAAAAATTTTCAGATTCCCATCAAAGAAGACATTCCACTGTTAGAAATAATATCAATGACCTTGTCGTGCTTCCATTTTATCCTTCTGTTAGCTATAAAATTGCACGGATTCTCCAGAAATTCAATTTTCAAGTCGGTTTCTCCCCTATTAATAAAATTCACCCTTCGATTCTAAAAGATTGCGTTTCTGTCTTGAATTCTTGGGGAATTTATAGTATATCATGTCAGTGTGGTTTAAGATATATTGGCCAAACAAAAAGAGCGTTGAAGTTTCGTATCAAGGAACATGAATCTTATGTCAAAAAAGGGGAAATTAACAAGTCTTCAATAGCGTATCATAGCTGGACTTTTAACCATAATTTTGATTTTGGGTCTGCAAAAATCATCCAAAAGGCTTCTTCCATAGGCGAATTGGATTTTCTTGAGGCTTTTCACATTCATAAAGATTTAGAAAGTTTAGTTAATGATTTGAAGTCCAATCCAGTCCTTCCTAATGCCTTTAAAATTCTACTGTCTTAATTCAATTATTTTTGCCGATAGATGGCGTTACCTCCTCGCACTTGGTACTACCAGAGGGTATAAAAATCCGTTCAGTGGTTGATTTCCATTATTTGAAGTTCAGATTTTGAGCGTAATGTGCATTTGCCCCTCGCTCCCTATTTTAACTTCGCTAATATTTCTTTATGCTTGATCAGACAGCCTGGCTCAGTAAAAGTAGGCGGCCAGTGCAACTCTGATTAAAAATCTAGTTATAACGACGTGCAGTGCTGATAAGCACCACGTGTTTCTGTGATTCCTATTTTCTTCTTTCTATGTATTTCTTTCTCCTGATGAGGAGGGACCTTTAGCTGCCCTCGAAATCGATTGAGTGTTTCATTATACCTACGCTAAATATAAGGTTGTTTTTCACGGTTTTGATTGTCACATTAGCGTGTTTCTCTTCTAGTCTAGTTTGTGCTATCAACCGGCATTTTCGAGAATATTTTACTGTTTATTGTTTTACCACGTGCACCATTTTATTTACTTCTTTCCACGTGGCCATCATTTTTTCGGATTTGGTTTATGCTATCAACCGGCATTTTCGAGGTAATTCTATATTTTTTCGGTTTACCACGTGCACGATTTTGACTTTCGTTGCTTCTTTCCACGTGGCTATTGGTTTTTCAGTATTGGATGTTTCTCTCCTTTTGGAATGTTTTTGTCATTTGTTGATGAAAATTGTCTTCATTATTTATTGGTGTTTTTTTCATGTTATAAGTAATTACTTGTTTGGACTTTCGGAATTACATTTCTTTTGTTCACTTGTTTCTTGCTTGTGCCCTTTTCACAATATGTCCACTGACAGGAACCGATTTTGTAAGTTACGCCTTAAGCGTACGAAATTCTTGAATCATCTACAGTTTCTACTTAAATGCAAACATCAAAATTTCATTCCCAAATTTATACATGTGAAATGTAGCCTTAAAGCTTCCGTTCACGTTTCAAAAATTTTGCATAAATTCAAATTGGCACTTCTTCGTCACATTATAAGGGACACACGCAAACGTTTATCTAAAATTGAATTTGAATTATATTACCTCCATTTAAAAATTGCTAATTCCACTGAAAATTTTTCCTCATTTGAACATACATCCTGGTCTAGAACCGATACCGTTTGTCAACGGCATAAAAATGTGCTCATTTCTAAATTCCAAAAACTCACACACCAGTCGGATAGTCCCAATTATCTAGCTGATCTTCCCACTGTAAACGTTAACTCCATCGTTAATATCTCCAATAGGAATCTTTCGGAGGATCAGTTAAAAGTATTAAAATATAATTTCAACTTTTCAAAGACATCTAAACCTTCAATTCCTCAAATCATCGCCCCTATAGAGAAAGCCTTTAAATTCTCCAAAATTTCGGAAACGCAGAAGGATACAATCCGCCACCTAATTACTCATAACGTTAATTTTAACAATAAATCTTTGGGTTCTAATCTTAGCAAAAAGGAAAATGAGATCTTACGTGAAATTAATTCTGATACTAATATCATTATCTCTAAAGCTGATAAGGGCGGACAGATCGTTGTTATGGACAAACACACATATATTACTGGAGTCTCTAAATTGATAAATGAAGGCCCATACTGCTCGATCCCTAAAGATCCTTCAACTTCGGACCTCATGAAAGTAAAAAGTACTATTAAATCTTCCCACATTCTGCCAACTCAGTTGAAGAAATCACTTATTCCGCCTATTACTAATTGCGCTAGACTTTATGCTCTTCCAAAAGTCCACAAAACCGGTATTCCTTTTCGACCAATTGTTTCCAACATAGGTACTGCTTCATATCCTTTGGCCAAATATTTAGTTTCCAGATTTTCTCCTCTACTTGATAACAATATTCACACTGTAAAAAATTCTGTTGAAGTCATTGATAAACTTAAAAATATTTCCCCACTTCGTTCCATTATGGTTTCATTTGATGTCAAATCATTGTTTACTAATGTTCCGGTCGAAGGAGCACTAAATTGTCTTGAAACTAGGCTTCGGGAATTTCACTTCACACATACTGAAATTAATGAGTTGGTTTCGCTTACTAAAGTTTCTCTAAGTCAAACCCACTTTGTTTTCCAAAATGCATATTTTCGTCAAGTTGAAGGATTGGCTATGGGTAATCCTCTCAGTCCGGTACTTGCTGACATTTATATGCACTATTTTGAGATGAAATTATTTGATAAATTATCTTTTCGTCTTTGGATTCGGTATGTTGACGACACTTTCGCACTTTTTGACGGTTATAAAGAGGATTTATCCGAGATTCTATCTATTATGAATTCAATTGATCCAGCCATCCAATTCACTCTTGAAATTGAATCCAACAATTCCCTCCCCTTCCTCGATATTCTTATAATCCGCAATGAAACCGATTTTAGCACCACTGTGTACCGTAAACCCTTTGCAGTTTGTTTACCACCCCATGCCAAGTCATGCCACCCTGTTAAGCAAAAAATGGCTTCTTTTTACTATTATGTTTTCCGCGCGCTAAAAGTTTGTTCCTCTGAATCTTTGCTTACCAATGAACTTAATTATTTGAGAGCAGTTGCGATTGACCGTGGATTTTCTCCCGTGATTATTGATAAAGCCGTCAAAAAATTTTCAGATTCCCATCAAAGAAGACATTCCACTGTTAGAAATAATATCAATGACCTTGTCGTGCTTCCATTTTATCCTTCTGTTAGCTATAAAATTGCACGGATTCTCCAGAAATTCAATTTTCAAGTCGGTTTCTCCCCTATTAATAAAATTCACCCTTCGATTCTAAAAGATTGCGTTTCTGTCTTGAATTCTTGGGGAATTTATAGTATATCATGTCAGTGTGGTTTAAGATATATTGGCCAAACAAAAAGAGCGTTGAAGTTTCGTATCAAGGAACATGAATCTTATGTCAAAAAAGGGGAAATTAACAAGTCTTCAATAGCGTATCATAGCTGGACTTTTAACCATAATTTTGATTTTGGGTCTGCAAAAATCATCCAAAAGGCTTCTTCCATAGGCGAATTGGATTTTCTTGAGGCTTTTCACATTCATAAAGATTTAGAAAGTTTAGTTAATGATTTGAAGTCCAATCCAGTCCTTCCTAATGCCTTTAAATTTCTACTGTCTTAATTCAATTATTTTTGCCGATAGATGGCGTTACCTCCTCGCACTTGGTACTACCAGAGGGTATAAAAATCCGTTCAGTGGTTGATTTCCATTATTTGAAGTTCAGATTTTGAGCGTAATGTGCATTTGCCCCTCGCTCCCTATTTTAACTTCGCTAATATTTCTTTATGCTTGATCAGACAGCCTGGCTCAGTAAAAGTAGGCGGCCAGTGCAACTCTGATTAAAAATCTAGTTATAACGACGTGCAGTGCTGATAAGCACCACGTGTTTCTGTGATTCCTATTTTCTTCTTTCTATGTATTTCTTTCTCCTGATGAGGAGGGACCTTTAGCTGCCCTCGAAATCGATTGAGTGTTTCATTATACCTACGCTAAATATAAGGTTGTTTTTCACGGTTTTGATTGTCACATTAGCGTGTTTCTCTTCTAGTCTAGTTTGTGCTATCAACCGGCATTTTCGAGAATATTTTACTGTTTATTGTTTTACCACGTGCACCATTTTATTTACTTCTTTCCACGTGGCCATCATTTTTTCGGATTTGGTTTATGCTATCAACCGGCATTTTCGAGGTAATTCTATATTTTTTCGGTTTACCACGTGCACGATTTTGACTTTCGTTGCTTCTTTCCACGTGGCTATTGGTTTTTCAGTATTGGATGTTTCTCTCCTTTTGGAATGTTTTTGTCATTTGTTGATGAAAATTGTCTTCATTATTTATTGGTGTTTTTTTCATGTTATAAGTAATTACTTGTTTGGACTTTCGGAATTACATTTCTTTTGTTCACTTGTTTCTTGCTTGTGCCCTTTTCACAATATGTCCACTGACAGGAACCGATTTTGTAAGTTACGCCTTAAGCGTACGAAATTCTTGAATCATCTACAGTTTCTACTTAAATGCAAACATCAAAATTTCATTCCCAAATTTATACATGTGAAATGTAGCCTTAAAGCTTCCGTTCACGTTTCAAAAATTTTGCATAAATTCAAATTGGCACTTCTTCGTCACATTATAAGGGACACACGCAAACGTTTATCTAAAATTGAATTTGAATTATATTACCTCCATTTAAAAATTGCTAATTCCACTGAAAATTTTTCCTCATTTGAACATACATCCTGGTCTAGAACCGATACCGTTTGTCAACGGCATAAAAATGTGCTCATTTCTAAATTCCAAAAACTCACACACCAGTCGGATAGTCCCAATTATCTAGCTGATCTTCCCACTGTAAACGTTAACTCCATCGTTAATATCTCCAATAGGAATCTTTCGGAGGATCAGTTAAAAGTATTAAAATATAATTTCAACTTTTCAAAGACATCTAAACCTTCAATTCCTCAAATCATCGCCCCTATAGAGAAAGCCTTTAAATTCTCCAAAATTTCGGAAACGCAGAAGGATACAATCCGCCACCTAATTACTCATAACGTTAATTTTAACAATAAATCTTTGGGTTCTAATCTTAGCAAAAAGGAAAATGAGATCTTACGTGAAATTAATTCTGATACTAATATCATTATCTCTAAAGCTGATAAGGGCGGACAGATCGTTGTTATGGACAAACACACATATATTACTGGAGTCTCTAAATTGATAAATGAAGGCCCATACTGCTCGATCCCTAAAGATCCTTCAACTTCGGACCTCATGAAAGTAAAAAGTACTATTAAATCTTCCCACATTCTGCCAACTCAGTTGAAGAAATCACTTATTCCGCCTATTACTAATTGCGCTAGACTTTATGCTCTTCCAAAAGTCCACAAAACCGGTATTCCTTTTCGACCAATTGTTTCCAACATAGGTACTGCTTCATATCCTTTGGCCAAATATTTAGTTTCCAGATTTTCTCCTCTACTTGATAACAATATTCACACTGTAAAAAATTCTGTTGAAGTCATTGATAAACTTAAAAATATTTCCCCACTTCGTTCCATTATGGTTTCATTTGATGTCAAATCATTGTTTACTAATGTTCCGGTCGAAGGAGCACTAAATTGTCTTGAAACTAGGCTTCGGGAATTTCACTTCACACATACTGAAATTAATGAGTTGGTTTCGCTTACTAAAGTTTCTCTAAGTCAAACCCACTTTGTTTTCCAAAATGCATATTTTCGTCAAGTTGAAGGATTGGCTATGGGTAATCCTCTCAGTCCGGTACTTGCTGACATTTATATGCACTATTTTGAGATGAAATTATTTGATAAATTATCTTTTCGTCTTTGGATTCGGTATGTTGACGACACTTTCGCACTTTTTGACGGTTATAAAGAGGATTTATCCGAGATTCTATCTATTATGAATTCAATTGATCCAGCCATCCAATTCACTCTTGAAATTGAATCCAACAATTCCCTCCCCTTCCTCGATATTCTTATAATCCGCAATGAAACCGATTTTAGCACCACTGTGTACCGTAAACCCTTTGCAGTTTGTTTACCACCCCATGCCAAGTCATGCCACCCTGTTAAGCAAAAAATGGCTTCTTTTTACTATTATGTTTTCCGCGCGCTAAAAGTTTGTTCCTCTGAATCTTTGCTTACCAATGAACTTAATTATTTGAGAGCAGTTGCGATTGACCGTGGATTTTCTCCCGTGATTATTGATAAAGCCGTCAAAAAATTTTCAGATTCCCATCAAAGAAGACATTCCACTGTTAGAAATAATATCAATGACCTTGTCGTGCTTCCATTTTATCCTTCTGTTAGCTATAAAATTGCACGTATTCTCCAGAAATTCAATTTTCAAGTCGGTTTCTCCCCTATTAATAAAATTCACCCTTCGATTCTAAAAGATTGCGTTTCTGTCTTGAATTCTTGGGGAATTTATAGTATATCATGTCAGTGTGGTTTAAGATATATTGGCCAAACAAAAAGAGCGTTGAAGTTTCGTATCAAGGAACATGAATCTTATGTCAAAAAAGGGGAAATTAACAAGTCTTCAATAGCGTATCATAGCTGGACTTTTAACCATAATTTTGATTTTGGGTCTGCAAAAATCATCCAAAAGGCTTCTTCCATAGGCGAATTGGATTTTCTTGAGGCTTTTCACATTCATAAAGATTTAGAAAGTTTAGTTAATGATTTGAAGTCCAATCCAGTCCTTCCTAATGCCTTTAAATTTCTACTGTCTTAATTCAATTATTTTTGCCGATAGATGGCGTTACCTCCTCGCACTTGGTACTACCAGAGGGTATAAAAATCCGTTCAGTGGTTGATTTCCATTATTTGAAGTTCAGATTTTGAGCGTAATGTGCATTTGCCCCTCGCTCCCTATTTTAACTTCGCTAATATTTCTTTATGCTTGATCAGACAGCCTGGCTCAGTAAAAGTAGGCGGCCAGTGCAACTCTGATTAAAAATCTAGTTATAACGACGTGCAGTGCTGATAAGCACCACGTGTTTCTGTGATTCCTATTTTCTTCTTTCTATGTATTTCTTTCTCCTGATGAGGAGGGACCTTTAGCTGCCCTCGAAATCGATTGAGTGTTTCATTATACCTACGCTAAATATAAGGTTGTTTTTCACGGTTTTGATTGTCACATTAGCGTGTTTCTCTTCTAGTCTAGTTTGTGCTATCAACCGGCATTTTCGAGAATATTTTACTGTTTATTGTTTTACCACGTGCACCATTTTATTTACTTCTTTCCACGTGGCCATCATTTTTTCGGATTTGGTTTATGCTATCAACCGGCATTTTCGAGGTAATTCTATATTTTTTCGGTTTACCATGTGCACGATTTTGACTTTCGTTGCTTCTTTCCACGTGGCTATTGGTTTTTCAGTATTGGATGTTTCTCTCCTTTTGGAATGTTTTTGTCATTTGTTGATGAAAATTGTCTTCATTATTTATTGGTGTTTTTTTCATGTTATAAGTAATTACTTGTTTGGACTTTCGGAATTACATTTCTTTTGTTCACTTGTTTCTTGCTTGTGCCCTTTTCACAATATGTCCACTGACAGGAACCGATTTTGTAAGTTACGCCTTAAGCGTACGAAATTCTTGAATCATCTACAGTTTCTACTTAAATGCAAACATCAAAATTTCATTCCCAAATTTATACATGTGAAATGTAGCCTTAAAGCTTCCGTTCACGTTTCAAAAATTTTGCATAAATTCAAATTGGCACTTCTTCGTCACATTATAAGGGACACACGCAAACGTTTATCTAAAATTGAATTTGAATTATATTACCTCCATTTAAAAATTGCTAATTCCACTGAAAATTTTTCCTCATTTGAACATACATCCTGGTCTAGAACCGATACCGTTTGTCAACGGCATAAAAATGTGCTCATTTCTAAATTCCAAAAACTCACACACCAGTCGGATAGTCCCAATTATCTAGCTGATCTTCCCACTGTAAACGTTAACTCCATCGTTAATATCTCCAATAGGAATCTTTCGGAGGATCAGTTAAAAGTATTAAAATATAATTTCAACTTTTCAAAGACATCTAAACCTTCAATTCCTCAAATCATCGCCCCTATAGAGAAAGCCTTTAAATTCTCCAAAATTTCGGAAACGCAGAAGGATACAATCCGCCACCTAATTACTCATAACGTTAATTTTAACAATAAATCTTTGGGTTCTAATCTTAGCAAAAAGGAAAATGAGATCTTACGTGAAATTAATTCTGATACTAATATCATTATCTCTAAAGCTGATAAGGGCGGACAGATCGTTGTTATGGACAAACACACATATATTACTGGAGTCTCTAAATTGATAAATGAAGGCCCATACTGCTCGATCCCTAAAGATCCTTCAACTTCGGACCTCATGAAAGTAAAAAGTACTATTAAATCTTCCCACATTCTGCCAACTCAGTTGAAGAAATCACTTATTCCGCCTATTACTAATTGCGCTAGACTTTATGCTCTTCCAAAAGTCCACAAAACCGGTATTCCTTTTCGACCAATTGTTTCCAACATAGGTACTGCTTCATATCCTTTGGCCAAATATTTAGTTTCCAGATTTTCTCCTCTACTTGATAACAATATTCACACTGTAAAAAATTCTGTTGAAGTCATTGATAAACTTAAAAATATTTCCCCACTTCGTTCCATTATGGTTTCATTTGATGTCAAATCATTGTTTACTAATGTTCCGGTCGAAGGAGCACTAAATTGTCTTGAAACTAGGCTTCGGGAATTTCACTTCACACATACTGAAATTAATGAGTTGGTTTCGCTTACTAAAGTTTCTCTAAGTCAAACCCACTTTGTTTTCCAAAATGCATATTTTCGTCAAGTTGAAGGATTGGCTATGGGTAATCCTCTCAGTCCGGTACTTGCTGACATTTATATGCACTATTTTGAGATGAAATTATTTGATAAATTATCTTTTCGTCTTTGGATTCGGTATGTTGACGACACTTTCGCACTTTTTGACGGTTATAAAGAGGATTTATCCGAGATTCTATCTATTATGAATTCAATTGATCCAGCCATCCAATTCACTCTTGAAATTGAATCCAACAATTCCCTCCCCTTCCTCGATATTCTTATAATCCGCAATGAAACCGATTTTAGCACCACTGTGTACCGTAAACCCTTTGCAGTTTGTTTACCACCCCATGCCAAGTCATGCCACCCTGTTAAGCAAAAAATGGCTTCTTTTTACTATTATGTTTTCCGCGCGCTAAAAGTTTGTTCCTCTGAATCTTTGCTTACCAATGAACTTAATTATTTGAGAGCAGTTGCGATTGACCGTGGATTTTCTCCCGTGATTATTGATAAAGCCGTCAAAAAATTTTCAGATTCCCATCAAAGAAGACATTCCACTGTTAGAAATAATATCAATGACCTTGTCGTGCTTCCATTTTATCCTTCTGTTAGCTATAAAATTGCACGTATTCTCCAGAAATTCAATTTTCAAGTCGGTTTCTCCCCTATTAATAAAATTCACCCTTCGATTCTAAAAGATTGCGTTTCTGTCTTGAATTCTTGGGGAATTTATAGTATATCATGTCAGTGTGGTTTAAGATATATTGGCCAAACAAAAAGAGCGTTGAAGTTTCGTATCAAGGAACATGAATCTTATGTCAAAAAAGGGGAAATTAACAAGTCTTCAATAGCGTATCATAGCTGGACTTTTAACCATAATTTTGATTTTGGGTCTGCAAAAATCATCCAAAAGGCTTCTTCCATAGGCGAATTGGATTTTCTTGAGGCTTTTCACATTCATAAAGATTTAGAAAGTTTAGTTAATGATTTGAAGTCCAATCCAGTCCTTCCTAATGCCTTTAAAATTCTACTGTCTTAATTCAATTATTTTTGCCGATAGATGGCGTTACCTCCTCGCACTTGGTACTACCAGAGGGTATAAAAATCCGTTCAGTGGTTGATTTCCATTATTTGAAGTTCAGATTTTGAGCGTAATGTGCATTTGCCCCTCGCTCCCTATTTTAACTTCGCTAATATTTCTTTATGCTTGATCAGACAGCCTGGCTCAGTAAAAGTAGGCGGCCAGTGCAACTCTGATTAAAAATCTAGTTATAACGACGTGCAGTGCTGATAAGCACCACGTGTTTCTGTGATTCCTATTTTCTTCTTTCTATGTATTTCTTTCTCCTGATGAGGAGGGACCTTTAGCTGCCCTCGAAATCGATTGAGTGTTTCATTATACCTACGCTAAATATAAGGTTGCTTTTCACGGTTTTGATTGTCACATTAGCGTGTTTCTCTTCTAGTCTAGTTTGTGCTATCAACCGGCATTTTCGAGAATATTTTACTGTTTATTGTTTTACCACGTGCACCATTTTATTTACTTCTTTCCACGTGGCCATCATTTTTTCGGATTTGGTTTATGCTATCAACCGGCATTTTCGAGGTAATTCTATATTTTTTCGGTTTACCATGTGCACGATTTTGACTTTCGTTGCTTCTTTCCACGTGGCTATTGGTTTTTCAGTATTGGATGTTTCTCTCCTTTTGGAATGTTTTTGTCATTTGTTGATGAAAATTGTCTTCATTATTTATTGGTGTTTTTTTCATGTTATAAGTAATTACTTGTTTGGACTTTCGGAATTACATTTCTTTTGTTCACTTGTTTCTTGCTTGTGCCCTTTTCACAATATGTCCACTGACAGGAACCGATTTTGTAAGTTACGCCTTAAGCGTACGAAATTCTTGAATCATCTACAGTTTCTACTTAAATGCAAACATCAAAATTTCATTCCCAAATTTATACATGTGAAATGTAGCCTTAAAGCTTCCGTTCACGTTTCAAAAATTTTGCATAAATTCAAATTGGCACTTCTTCGTCACATTATAAGGGACACACGCAAACGTTTATCTAAAATTGAATTTGAATTATATTACCTCCATTTAAAAATTGCTAATTCCACTGAAAATTTTTCCTCATTTGAACATACATCCTGGTCTAGAACCGATACCGTTTGTCAACGGCATAAAAATGTGCTCATTTCTAAATTCCAAAAACTCACACACCAGTCGGATAGTCCCAATTATCTAGCTGATCTTCCCACTGTAAACGTTAACTCCATCGTTAATATCTCCAATAGGAATCTTTCGGAGGATCAGTTAAAAGTATTAAAATATAATTTCAACTTTTCAAAGACATCTAAACCTTCAATTCCTCAAATCATCGCCCCTATAGAGAAAGCCTTTAAATTCTCCAAAATTTCGGAAACGCAGAAGGATACAATCCGCCACCTAATTACTCATAACGTTAATTTTAACAATAAATCTTTGGGTTCTAATCTTAGCAAAAAGGAAAATGAGATCTTACGTGAAATTAATTCTGATACTAATATCATTATCTCTAAAGCTGATAAGGGCGGACAGATCGTTGTTATGGACAAACACACATATATTACTGGAGTCTCTAAATTGATAAATGAAGGCCCATACTGCTCGATCCCTAAAGATCCTTCAACTTCGGACCTCATGAAAGTAAAAAGTACTATTAAATCTTCCCACATTCTGCCAACTCAGTTGAAGAAATCACTTATTCCGCCTATTACTAATTGCGCTAGACTTTATGCTCTTCCAAAAGTCCACAAAACCGGTATTCCTTTTCGACCAATTGTTTCCAACATAGGTACTGCTTCATATCCTTTGGCCAAATATTTAGTTTCCAGATTTTCTCCTCTACTTGATAACAATATTCACACTGTAAAAAATTCTGTTGAAGTCATTGATAAACTTAAAAATATTTCCCCACTTCGTTCCATTATGGTTTCATTTGATGTCAAATCATTGTTTACTAATGTTCCGGTCGAAGGAGCACTAAATTGTCTTGAAACTAGGCTTCGGGAATTTCACTTCACACATACTGAAATTAATGAGTTGGTTTCGCTTACTAAAGTTTCTCTAAGTCAAACCCACTTTGTTTTCCAAAATGCATATTTTCGTCAAGTTGAAGGATTGGCTATGGGTAATCCTCTCAGTCCGGTACTTGCTGACATTTATATGCACTATTTTGAGATGAAATTATTTGATAAATTATCTTTTCGTCTTTGGATTCGGTATGTTGACGACACTTTCGCACTTTTTGACGGTTATAAAGAGGATTTATCCGAGATTCTATCTATTATGAATTCAATTGATCCAGCCATCCAATTCACTCTTGAAATTGAATCCAACAATTCCCTCCCCTTCCTCGATATTCTTATAATCCGCAATGAAACCGATTTTAGCACCACTGTGTACCGTAAACCCTTTGCAGTTTGTTTACCACCCCATGCCAAGTCATGCCACCCTGTTAAGCAAAAAATGGCTTCTTTTTACTATTATGTTTTCCGCGCGCTAAAAGTTTGTTCCTCTGAATCTTTGCTTACCAATGAACTTAATTATTTGAGAGCAGTTGCGATTGACCGTGGATTTTCTCCCGTGATTATTGATAAAGCCGTCAAAAAATTTTCAGATTCCCATCAAAGAAGACATTCCACTGTTAGAAATAATATCAATGACCTTGTCGTGCTTCCATTTTATCCTTCTGTTAGCTATAAAATTGCACGTATTCTCCAGAAATTCAATTTTCAAGTCGGTTTCTCCCCTATTAATAAAATTCACCCTTCGATTCTAAAAGATTGCGTTTCTGTCTTGAATTCTTGGGGAATTTATAGTATATCATGTCAGTGTGGTTTAAGATATATTGGCCAAACAAAAAGAGCGTTGAAGTTTCGTATCAAGGAACATGAATCTTATGTCAAAAAAGGGGAAATTAACAAGTCTTCAATAGCGTATCATAGCTGGACTTTTAACCATAATTTTGATTTTGGGTCTGCAAAAATCATCCAAAAGGCTTCTTCCATAGGCGAATTGGATTTTCTTGAGGCTTTTCACATTCATAAAGATTTAGAAAGTTTAGTTAATGATTTGAAGTCCAATCCAGTCCTTCCTAATGCCTTTAAAATTCTACTGTCTTAATTCAATTATTTTTGCCGATAGATGGCGTTACCTCCTCGCACTTGGTACTACCAGAGGGTATAAAAATCCGTTCAGTGGTTGATTTCCATTATTTGAAGTTCAGATTTTGAGCGTAATGTGCATTTGCCCCTCGCTCCCTATTTTAACTTCGCTAATATTTCTTTATGCTTGATCAGACAGCCTGGCTCAGTAAAAGTAGGCGGCCAGTGCAACTCTGATTAAAAATCTAGTTATAACGACGTGCAGTGCTGATAAGCACCACGTGTTTCTGTGATTCCTATTTTCTTCTTTCTATGTATTTCTTTCTCCTGATGAGGAGGGACCTTTAGCTGCCCTCGAAATCGATTGAGTGTTTCATTATACCTACGCTAAATATAAGGTTGTTTTTCACGGTTTTGATTGTCACATTAGCGTGTTTCTCTTCTAGTCTAGTTTGTGCTATCAACCGGCATTTTCGAGAATATTTTACTGTTTATTGTTTTACCACGTGCACCATTTTATTTACTTCTTTCCACGTGGCCATCATTTTTTCGGATTTGGTTTATGCTATCAACCGGCATTTTCGAGGTAATTCTATATTTTTTCGGTTTACCATGTGCACGATTTTGACTTTCGTTGCTTCTTTCCACGTGGCTATTGGTTTTTCAGTATTGGATGTTTCTCTCCTTTTGGAATGTTTTTGTCATTTGTTGATGAAAATTGTCTTCATTATTTATTGGTGTTTTTTTCATGTTATAAGTAATTACTTGTTTGGACTTTCGGAATTACATTTCTTTTGTTCACTTGTTTCTTGCTTGTGCCCTTTTCACAATATGTCCACTGACAGGAACCGATTTTGTAAGTTACGCCTTAAGCGTACGAAATTCTTGAATCATCTACAGTTTCTACTTAAATGCAAACATCAAAATTTCATTCCCAAATTTATACACGTGAAATGTAGCCTTAAAGCTTCCGTTCACGTTTCAAAAATTTTGCATAAATTCAAATTGGCACTTCTTCGTCACATTATAAGGGACACACGCAAACGTTTATCTAAAATTGAATTTGAATTATATTACCTCCATTTAAAAATTGCTAATTCCACTGAAAACTTTTCCTCATTTGAACATACATCCTGGTCTAGAACCGATACCGTTTGTCAACGGCATAAAAATGTGCTCATTTCTAAATTCCAAAACCTCACACACCAGTCGGATAGTCCCAATTATCTAGCTGATCTTCCCACTGTAAACGTTAACTCCATCGTTAATATCTCCAATAGGAATCTTTCGGAAGATCAGTTAAAAGTATTAAAATATAATTTCAACTTTTCAAAGACATCTAAACCTTCAATTCCTCAAATCATCGCCCCTATAGAGAAAGCCTTTAAATTCTCCAAAATTTCGGAAACGCAGAAGGATACAATCCGCCACCTAATTACTCATAACGTTAATTTTAACAATAAATCTTTGGGTTCTAATCTTAGCAAAAAGGAAAATGAGATCTTACGTGAAATTAATTCTGATACTAATATCATTATCTCTAAAGCTGATAAGGGCGGACAGATCGTTGTTATGGACAAACACACATATATTACTGGAGACTCTAAATTGATAAATGAAGGCCCATACTGCTCGATCCCTAAAGATCCTTCAACTTCGGACCTCATGAAAGTAAAAAGTACTATTAAATCTTCCCACATTCTGCCAACTCAGTTGAAGAAATCACTTATTCCGCCTATTACTAATTGCGCTAGACTTTATGCTCTTCCAAAAGTCCACAAAACCGGTATTCCTTTTCGACCAATTGTTTCCAACATAGGTACTGCTTCATATCCTTTGGCCAAATATTTAGTTTCCAGATTTTCTCCTCTACTTGATAACAATATTCACACTGTAAAAAATTCTGTTGAAGTCATTGATAAACTTAAAAATATTTCCCCACTTCGTTCCATTATGGTTTCATTTGATGTCAAATCATTGTTTACTAATGTTCCGGTCGAAGGAGCACTAAATTGTCTTGAAACTAGGCTTCGGGAATTTCACTTCACACATACTGAAATTAATGAGTTGGTTTCGCTTACTAAAGTTTCTCTAAGTCAAACCCACTTTGTTTTCCAAAATGCATATTTTCGTCAAGTTGAAGGATTGGCTATGGGTAATCCTCTCAGTCCGGTACTTGCTGACATTTATATGCACTATTTTGAGATGAAATTATTTGATAAATTATCTTTTCGTCTTTGGATTCGGTATGTTGACGACACTTTCGCACTTTTTGACGGTTATAAAGAGGATTTATCCGAGATTCTATCTATTATGAATTCAATTGATCCAGCCATCCAATTCACTCTTGAAATTGAATCCAACAATTCCCTCCCCTTCCTCGATATTCTTATAATCCGCAATGAAACCGATTTTAGCACCACTGTGTACCGTAAACCCTTTGCAGTTTGTTTACCACCCCATGCCAAGTCATGCCACCCTGTTAAGCAAAAAATGGCTTCTTTTTACTATTATGTTTTCCGCGCGCTAAAAGTTTGTTCCTCTGAATCTTTGCTTACCAATGAACTTAATTATTTGAGAGCAGTTGCGATTGACCGTGGATTTTCTCCCGTGATTATTGATAAAGCCGTCAAAAAATTTTCAGATTCCCATCAAAGAAGACATTCCACTGTTAGAAATAATATCAATGACCTTGTCGTGCTTCCATTTTATCCTTCTGTTAGCTATAAAATTGCACGTATTCTCCAGAAATTCAATTTTCAAGTCGGTTTCTCCCCTATTAATAAAATTCACCCTTCGATTCTAAAAGATTGCGTTTCTGTCTTGAATTCTTGGGGAATTTATAGTATATCATGTCAGTGTGGTTTAAGATATATTGGCCAAACAAAAAGAGCGTTGAAGTTTCGTATCAAGGAACATGAATCTTATGTCAAAAAAGGGGAAATTAACAAGTCTTCAATAGCGTATCATAGCTGGACTTTTAACCATAATTTTGATTTTGGGTCTGCAAAAATCATCCAAAAGGCTTCTTCCATAGGCGAATTGGATTTTCTTGAGGCTTTTCACATTCATAAAGATTTAGAAAGTTTAGTTAATGATTTGAAGTCCAATCCAGTCCTTCCTAATGCCTTTAAAATTCTACTGTCTTAATTCAATTATTTTTGCCGATAGATGGCGTTACCTCCTCGCACTTGGTACTACCAGAGGGTATAAAAATCCGTTCAGTGGTTGATTTCCATTATTTGAAGTTCAGATTTTGAGCGTAATGTGCATTTGCCCCTCGCTCCCTATTTTAACTTCGCTAATATTTCTTTATGCTTGATCAGACAGCCTGGCTCAGTAAAAGTAGGCGGCCAGTGCAACTCTGATTAAAAATCTAGTTATAACGACGTGCAGTGCTGATAAGCACCACGTGTTTCTGTGATTCCTATTTTCTTCTTTCTATGTATTTCTTTCTCCTGATGAGGAGGGACCTTTAGCTGCCCTCGAAATCGATTGAGTGTTTCATTATACCTACGCTAAATATAAGGTTGCTTTTCACGGTTTTGATTGTCACATTAGCGTGTTTCTCTTCTAGTCTAGTTTGTGCTATCAACCGGCATTTTCGAGAATATTTTACTGTTTATTGTTTTACCACGTGCACCATTTTATTTACTTCTTTCCACGTGGCCATCATTTTTTCGGATTTGGTTTATGCTATCAACCGGCATTTTCGAGGTAATTCTATATTTTTTCGGTTTACCACGTGCACGATTTTGACTTTCGTTGCTTCTTTCCACGTGGCTATTGGTTTTTCAGTATTGGATGTTTCTCTCCTTTTGGAATGTTTTTGTCATTTGTTGATGAAAATTGTCTTCATTATTTATTGGTGTTTTTTTCATGTTATAAGTAATTACTTGTTTGGACTTTCGGAATTACATTTCTTTTGTTCACTTGTTTCTTGCTTGTGCCCTTTTCACAATATGTCCACTGACAGGAACCGATTTTGTAAGTTACGCCTTAAGCGTACGAAATTCTTGAATCATCTACAGTTTCTACTTAAATGCAAACATCAAAATTTCATTCCCAAATTTATACATGTGAAATGTAGCCTTAAAGCTTCCGTTCACGTTTCAAAAATTTTGCATAAATTCAAATTGGCACTTCTTCGTCACATTATAAGGGACACACGCAAACGTTTATCTAAAATTGAATTTGAATTATATTACCTCCATTTAAAAATTGCTAATTCCACTGAAAATTTTTCCTCATTTGAACATACATCCTGGTCTAGAACCGATACCGTTTGTCAACGGCATAAAAATGTGCTCATTTCTAAATTCCAAAAACTCACACACCAGTCGGATAGTCCCAATTATCTAGCTGATCTTCCCACTGTAAACGTTAACTCCATCGTTAATATCTCCAATAGGAATCTTTCGGAGGATCAGTTAAAAGTATTAAAATATAATTTCAACTTTTCAAAGACATCTAAACCTTCAATTCCTCAAATCATCGCCCCTATAGAGAAAGCCTTTAAATTCTCCAAAATTTCGGAAACGCAGAAGGATACAATCCGCCACCTAATTACTCATAACGTTAATTTTAACAATAAATCTTTGGGTTCTAATCTTAGCAAAAAGGAAAATGAGATCTTACGTGAAATTAATTCTGATACTAATATCATTATCTCTAAAGCTGATAAGGGCGGACAGATCGTTGTTATGGACAAACACACATATATTACTGGAGTCTCTAAATTGATAAATGAAGGCCCATACTGCTCGATCCCTAAAGATCCTTCAACTTCGGACCTCATGAAAGTAAAAAGTACTATTAAATCTTCCCACATTCTGCCAACTCAGTTGAAGAAATCACTTATTCCGCCTATTACTAATTGCGCTAGACTTTATGCTCTTCCAAAAGTCCACAAAACCGGTATTCCTTTTCGACCAATTGTTTCCAACATAGGTACTGCTTCATATCCTTTGGCCAAATATTTAGTTTCCAGATTTTCTCCTCTACTTGATAACAATATTCACACTGTAAAAAATTCTGTTGAAGTCATTGATAAACTTAAAAATATTTCCCCACTTCGTTCCATTATGGTTTCATTTGATGTCAAATCATTGTTTACTAATGTTCCGGTCGAAGGAGCACTAAATTGTCTTGAAACTAGGCTTCGGGAATTTCACTTCACACATACTGAAATTAATGAGTTGGTTTCGCTTACTAAAGTTTCTCTAAGTCAAACCCACTTTGTTTTCCAAAATGCATATTTTCGTCAAGTTGAAGGATTGGCTATGGGTAATCCTCTCAGTCCGGTACTTGCTGACATTTATATGCACTATTTTGAGATGAAATTATTTGATAAATTATCTTTTCGTCTTTGGATTCGGTATGTTGACGACACTTTCGCACTTTTTGACGGTTATAAAGAGGATTTATCCGAGATTCTATCTATTATGAATTCAATTGATCCAGCCATCCAATTCACTCTTGAAATTGAATCCAACAATTCCCTCCCCTTCCTCGATATTCTTATAATCCGCAATGAAACCGATTTTAGCACCACTGTGTACCGTAAACCCTTTGCAGTTTGTTTACCACCCCATGCCAAGTCATGCCACCCTGTTAAGCAAAAAATGGCTTCTTTTTACTATTATGTTTTCCGCGCGCTAAAAGTTTGTTCCTCTGAATCTTTGCTTACCAATGAACTTAATTATTTGAGAGCAGTTGCGATTGACCGTGGATTTTCTCCCGTGATTATTGATAAAGCCGTCAAAAAATTTTCAGATTCCCATCAAAGAAGACATTCCACTGTTAGAAATAATATCAATGACCTTGTCGTGCTTCCATTTTATCCTTCTGTTAGCTATAAAATTGCACGGATTCTCCAGAAATTCAATTTTCAAGTCGGTTTCTCCCCTATTAATAAAATTCACCCTTCGATTCTAAAAGATTGCGTTTCTGTCTTGAATTCTTGGGGAATTTATAGTATATCATGTCAGTGTGGTTTAAGATATATTGGCCAAACAAAAAGAGCGTTGAAGTTTCGTATCAAGGAACATGAATCTTATGTCAAAAAAGGGGAAATTAACAAGTCTTCAATAGCGTATCATAGCTGGACTTTTAACCATAATTTTGATTTTGGGTCTGCAAAAATCATCCAAAAGGCTTCTTCCATAGGCGAATTGGATTTTCTTGAGGCTTTTCACATTCATAAAGATTTAGAAAGTTTAGTTAATGATTTGAAGTCCAATCCAGTCCTTCCTAATGCCTTTAAAATTCTACTGTCTTAATTCAATTATTTTTGCCGATAGATGGCGTTACCTCCTCGCACTTGGTACTACCAGAGGGTATAAAAATCCGTTCAGTGGTTGATTTCCATTATTTGAAGTTCAGATTTTGAGCGTAATGTGCATTTGCCCCTCGCTCCCTATTTTAACTTCGCTAATATTTCTTTATGCTTGATCAGACAGCCTGGCTCAGTAAAAGTAGGCGGCCAGTGCAACTCTGATTAAAAATCTAGTTATAACGACGTGCAGTGCTGATAAGCACCACGTGTTTCTGTGATTCCTATTTTCTTCTTTCTATGTATTTCTTTCTCCTGATGAGGAGGGACCTTTAGCTGCCCTCGAAATCGATTGAGTGTTTCATTATACCTACGCTAAATATAAGGTTGTTTTTCACGGTTTTGATTGTCACATTAGCGTGTTTCTCTTCTAGTCTAGTTTGTGCTATCAACCGGCATTTTCGAGAATATTTTACTGTTTATTGTTTTACCACGTGCACCATTTTATTTACTTCTTTCCACGTGGCCATCATTTTTTCGGATTTGGTTTATGCTATCAACCGGCATTTTCGAGGTAATTCTATATTTTTTCGGTTTACCACGTGCACGATTTTGACTTTCGTTGCTTCTTTCCACGTGGCTATTGGTTTTTCAGTATTGGATGTTTCTCTCCTTTTGGAATGTTTTTGTCATTTGTTGATGAAAATTGTCTTCATTATTTATTGGTGTTTTTTTCATGTTATAAGTAATTACTTGTTTGGACTTTCGGAATTACATTTCTTTTGTTCACTTGTTTCTTGCTTGTGCCCTTTTCACAATATGTCCACTGACAGGAACCGATTTTGTAAGTTACGCCTTAAGCGTACGAAATTCTTGAATCATCTACAGTTTCTACTTAAATGCAAACATCAAAATTTCATTCCCAAATTTATACATGTGAAATGTAGCCTTAAAGCTTCCGTTCACGTTTCAAAAATTTTGCATAAATTCAAATTGGCACTTCTTCGTCACATTATAAGGGACACACGCAAACGTTTATCTAAAATTGAATTTGAATTATATTACCTCCATTTAAAAATTGCTAATTCCACTGAAAATTTTTCCTCATTTGAACATACATCCTGGTCTAGAACCGATACCGTTTGTCAACGGCATAAAAATGTGCTCATTTCTAAATTCCAAAAACTCACACACCAGTCGGATAGTCCCAATTATCTAGCTGATCTTCCCACTGTAAACGTTAACTCCATCGTTAATATCTCCAATAGGAATCTTTCGGAGGATCAGTTAAAAGTATTAAAATATAATTTCAACTTTTCAAAGACATCTAAACCTTCAATTCCTCAAATCATCGCCCCTATAGAGAAAGCCTTTAAATTCTCCAAAATTTCGGAAACGCAGAAGGATACAATCCGCCACCTAATTACTCATAACGTTAATTTTAACAATAAATCTTTGGGTTCTAATCTTAGCAAAAAGGAAAATGAGATCTTACGTGAAATTAATTCTGATACTAATATCATTATCTCTAAAGCTGATAAGGGCGGACAGATCGTTGTTATGGACAAACACACATATATTACTGGAGTCTCTAAATTGATAAATGAAGGCCCATACTGCTCGATCCCTAAAGATCCTTCAACTTCGGACCTCATGAAAGTAAAAAGTACTATTAAATCTTCCCACATTCTGCCAACTCAGTTGAAGAAATCACTTATTCCGCCTATTACTAATTGCGCTAGACTTTATGCTCTTCCAAAAGTCCACAAAACCGGTATTCCTTTTCGACCAATTGTTTCCAACATAGGTACTGCTTCATATCCTTTGGCCAAATATTTAGTTTCCAGATTTTCTCCTCTACTTGATAACAATATTCACACTGTAAAAAATTCTGTTGAAGTCATTGATAAACTTAAAAATATTTCCCCACTTCGTTCCATTATGGTTTCATTTGATGTCAAATCATTGTTTACTAATGTTCCGGTCGAAGAAGCACTAAATTGTCTTGAAACTAGGCTTCGGGAATTTCACTTCACACATACTGAAATTAATGAGTTGGTTTCGCTTACTAAAGTTTCTCTAAGTCAAACCCACTTTGTTTTCCAAAATGCATATTTTCGTCAAGTTGAAGGATTGGCTATGGGTAATCCTCTCAGTCCGGTACTTGCTGACATTTATATGCACTATTTTGAGATGAAATTATTTGATAAATTATCTTTTCGTCTTTGGATTCGGTATGTTGACGACACTTTCGCACTTTTTGACGGTTATAAAGAGGATTTATCCGAGATTCTATCTATTATGAATTCAATTGATCCAGCCATCCAATTCACTCTTGAAATTGAATCCAACAATTCCCTCCCCTTCCTCGATATTCTTATAATCCGCAATGAAACCGATTTTAGCACCACTGTGTACCGTAAACCCTTTGCAGTTTGTTTACCACCCCATGCCAAGTCATGCCACCCTGTTAAGCAAAAAATGGCTTCTTTTTACTATTATGTTTTCCGCGCGCTAAAAGTTTGTTCCTCTGAATCTTTGCTTACCAATGAACTTAATTATTTGAGAGCAGTTACGATTGACCGTGGATTTTCTCCCGTGATTATTGATAAAGCCGTCAAAAAATTTTCAGATTCCCATCAAAGAAGACATTCCACTGTTAGAAATAATATCAATGACCTTGTCGTGCTTCCATTTTATCCTTCTGTTAGCTATAAAATTGCACGGATTCTCCAGAAATTCAATTTTCAAGTCGGTTTCTCCCCTATTAATAAAATTCACCCTTCGATTCTAAAAGATTGCGTTTCTGTCTTGAATTCTTGGGGAATTTATAGTATATCATGTCAGTGTGGTTTAAGATATATTGGCCAAACAAAAAGAGCGTTGAAGTTTCGTATCAAGGAACATGAATCTTATGTCAAAAAAGGGGAAATTAACAAGTCTTCAATAGCGTATCATAGCTGGACTTTTAACCATAATTTTGATTTTGGGTCTGCAAAAATCATCCAAAAGGCTTCTTCCATAAGCGAATTGGATTTTCTTGAGGCTTTTCACATTCATAAAGATTTAGAAAGTTTAGTTAATGATTTGAAGTCCAATC
The DNA here is from genome assembly GCF_044657685.1 of Stegodyphus dumicola. Classification (NCBI taxonomy): domain Eukaryota; kingdom Metazoa; phylum Arthropoda; class Arachnida; order Araneae; family Eresidae; genus Stegodyphus; species Stegodyphus dumicola. The sequence continues at coordinate 218,565,114 of NC_140773.1, read as the reverse complement.
CAGTCCTTCCTAATGCCTTTAAAATTCTACTGTCTTAATTCAATTATTTTTGCCGATAGATGGCGTTACCTCCTCGCACTTGGTATTACCAGAGGGTATAAAAATCCGTTCAGTGGTTGATTTCCATTATTTGAAGTTCAGATTTTGAGCGTAATGTGCATTTGCCCCTCGCTCCCTATTTTAACTTCGCTAATATTTCTTTATGCTTGATCAGACAGCCTGGCTCAGTAAAAGTAGGCGGCCAGTGCAACTCTGATTAAAAATCTAGTTATAACGACGTGCAGTGCTGATAAGCACCACGTGTTTCTGTGATTCCTATTTTCTTCTTTCTATGTATTTCTTTCTCCTGATGAGGAGGGACCTTTAGCTGCCCTCGAAATCGATTGAGTGTTTCATTATACCTACGCTACATATAAGGTTGTTTTTCACGGTTTTGATTCAGGAGTAATATTGCAGGTTTTTTTTCTTTCTGAATTTTGTTTATTGATTAATGTTTTCTTTCATTCTGGCACTGTTTTGTCAATACTGTTTCTTCTTCAGTCTGCTTTTTGTTTAATTTTAGCTTAGATGTGATCAGATGATGGTAGCCTGAAAGTAATAAATATCAGCTTTAATTTCTTAAATATACGGTTTGGTGAGGAAAAAATATTCAAATCCATTCAAGCTGTGAATTATACATTCCAAACTGTAGCTTGCATTTGTCAAAAATTTTTTCCATTGAAATTCTAGAAAGATTTTATCCTTCACTTTTACGTAGGATCTGGGTTCTTCTTTAAAAAGACTCTTTTCCTCAAAAAAATTATAAAACTGCTTTAAAATGAATTCTGAAGAGAATTTTTCTTCGCGTACGTACGTACATATCTCGCATAACTCAAAAACGCGTAGCCTCAGAACTTTGAAATTTTTATAGGGCTGCTATAACATCTAAATGTGCACCTCGTATTTTGGTTGCAATCGGCCGCACCAAACGTAAATAAATATATTTATATATATATCCACTCTGTTACCGGCTCAGTTTCTTTACTCTTATATGTTTGTAAACTGTGTATTTTTTGCCTTAAAAATGACTGAATTATGTTGTTCTTATCTTCCGGTTAAGGTTTTTGTACCTTCAGTAAATCTGCAAGCAATATTTGTACAATTATCAACAATTTAAAAGCTGTTTAATTGCGGTTAGGCCTAATTTTTAAATAGCATGGCGGACATGTTTGTTTACATTTGAAACAGCGGAATAGTACATTTGTTTCCAATCTAGAGAGACTAAGCTTCGCAACAACAAAGATAACTTCTTCTTTTATTACTGCGAATTAAATCATGATTAATCCATTCTGGAATTTATTCGAGAAAATAAGTGTTTAAGATTTACTTCGTAATTTTTAATATAGATATTTTGAGTTTATATGTATTTTTGCCTTGTCGCGAAGTGCGAACTGAATTAATTGAATGAGAAATACTAAATCGTCTGTGAAAAACTGTTTCTTTTTTTGTTTTGTTTGCTTAATTTCTTTTATACATCGTTGTAGATTTATAACATTTGAATAGAACATGTGGCAACGATTAGATTATTCTTCAAATGATATAAATTTTGTGCATTCTGAGTTATAATATGAGCGAAATATAACGCTATTCAGTGAACCTAGCGCCAGAGTGTCGCTATGGTAAACAAATATAGTGAATTTTAAAGAGTGCATTTATTCTATTGTGGTTTATGCGCCATCGACGAAGTAGATTTAAATCAATCCAATAATTTTAAATGAAATGTAAGAAAAAATGCTTATAATTTAATATTCCTTGCAAGGAAATCATGTGGTGTACTCATCAGATTTTTTGATAATATCATTGGCATTTAGATCACTGGTGTAATTAATAAAAGCCTCTGCTAATGTATAAATTATGAACCTCTACCATAAATTATCAGCCCAGTGTGGCGTTAGCCCAGAAGGGCTATTAGTCTCGAAACGGCATTTTGCGTCGAATCACTTATGCGATGTATCACCTCTCAAACTGTTGCCAGCAATGATTATCGCCCTGTATTATATTTAAAGAAACTAAATAATGAAGAAACTGCATAAATGTATGTATGTTTCTCTCATTGTGAAAAATAACGGTAACTAGAATCATCAGATTTTCAATAACGTCCCCCGAATTTGGAATTTGTTTTATTGTCTATTTCATATTTTGTAAAACTCTAACGAATTTTCGATTAAAAAACTCAACGATTTCAAAGTCACCAGTGGCAACACTATAGGGAATAAATGAAACATTTTTTTATCTTCAGTCCGCGAGACTGTCTATGGGAAATTCTAGAGATAGGCTGTTTTAAAATGTTTTTAGCTCAAAGTGACGTTAGCCCAAATGCTTTCGAAACGTGTATGTGTTTGTAAATGGGAAAAAAAAATCTGATGTGTACACCACATGACTTCCTTGTACGGAATACTAAATTATACGCATTTTTCTTGCATTTCCTTTAAACTTATTGGATTGAATTAAATCTACTTCGTCGATAGCGCATAAACCACAATAGAATGAATGCACTCTTTAAAATTCACTATATTTGTTTACCATAACGACATTCTGGCGCTAAGTTCACTCAACAGCGTTATAATTCGTTCATATTATAACTCAGAATGCACAAAATTTATATCATTTGAAGAATTATCTAATCGTTGCCACGTGTTCTCTTCAAATACTTTAATAAATCTAGAACGATGTATAAAAGAAATTAAGCAAACAAAACTAAAAAGAAACAGTTTTGCACAGACGATTCAGTATTTCTCATTCAATTAATTCAGTTCTTACTTCGCAACAAGGCAAAAACACATAAAAAACTCAAAATATCTATATTAAAAATTACGAAGTAAATCTTAAACACTTATTTCCTCGAAAAAATTCCAGAAGCTAATAAAAAAGCTAAACTAATTCTAACTAGCTTAACTTAAGCCGAAGGTGTACAAAGGTAACTAATCGAGTTGGCCCGTAATTAAATCTCACCGGCGAATACAAACAGGCACGTAAGTCTAGGACCGTAGCTAGTAAGATAGTCTTAGAGCAACGACGTGGCCCGAAGGTAGAACACGCTCTACTGAGAACTTCAGAGCTCTTCTACTGAAGTGACTGAACTTCCCATTGAAAACTGAAAGAATTTAAAGAATTCTAAGAAATTTATATGAAGGGGTCTCAAAATTAAAAACCTGATGTGGACACCATATGACTTCTTGAACGGCCTATTAAATTCTACACATTTTTGGTGCATTTCACTTAAACTTATTTCCTCGAATTTCATTATAAATATATTTTTCATTCAAATAATTCGGATTGTAGCATTCAACAAGTTAACTTCGCGATTTGGGAAAAATACATAAAACTCAAAACATCTTCATTAAAAATTGTAAAATAGACAAAAACATAAAGCACCAAATACAGTTAAAATAATATTGCAGTTAAAACAGTTTTTAAAAAAATACAGTTAAAAGTAGAGTTTCTGGGCAAAACCAAGCAATTCGGCCAGCGGACGAGAAGACAGATTTATCGAAGCACAAAACTAATACCGTATTTACGCGAATCTAATGCGCATCGTTTTTGGCCAAATGTAGTATTCAAAATTGGGGTGCGCATTAGATTCGATGGCGTATTACATTCGAGTGCAAAGTTCGCCGATGACGTCAACCAAATTTCTCGACTACATTTACCGTTACATTTATCGTTGACACATTATTGCATAGAGGATACAAACTGCAGAGTACGTAGTCACGAAATGGAGGGCAAACAGAGAAGAATGTCATATGACGCTACTTTCAAACGTAAAGTAATTCTTTATGCTGAAAAAAAAATGGCAATAGAAAGGCAGGGAGAGAGTTCAACGTAGCTGAGAGCAATGTTCGCTTGTGGCGGCAACAGAAATTGGCACTGTTTGCAACTAAAGCTAGTAGAAAGAAATTCACTGGCCCTCGCAAAGGAAGACACCCTAAAATTGAAGAAAACGTTTTAGAATTTGTACGTGAAAGGAGGAAGAATCGACAACCTGTGACTAGTGAACCATAAGAAATAAAGCAAAAGAGGAGGCTGAAGTTCTTGGAATACCGAAACAGTTTAAGGCTAGCCGTGGATGGGTGGATCGGTTTATGAAGCGGATGGGTTTATCTCTAAGACGCCGTACAACAATATGCCAAAAGCTTCCTGCAGATTTTGAGGGAAAACTACTAACATTTCAGCGGTATGTCATCACACTTCGGAAGGAAAAGAATTTTTCAAAGGGGAAAATTGGCAACGCTGACGAGACGGAAATTTGGTTTGATATGCCTCGTAACTACACCATTACGGAGAGAAGGGGACTAAGAACGTTATCATCAAAACTTCGGGATGTGAAAAACAACGCGTAAGAGTGATGCTGGCAATAACAGCAGACGGGTGCAAACTTCCCCCTTTCTTAATCTTCAAACGGAAAACATGCCCTAAAACCCCTAAGAATGAAAAGCTGTTCCCGGATGATGTCCTGATTCGAAACCAAGAAAAAGGGTGGATGACGGAATCATTAATGCTCGGATTGGCTCCGAAATGTATGGAAACGCCGTCCCGGCGGGCTCTCTAATCCACCATCAATGCTTTGTCTGGACGCATTTCGTGGTCATCTCACCGACGACGTAAAAAAGAAGATGCACAGCCTAGGCAGTGATCTTGTTATCATTCCTGGAGGGATGACGTCTGTGTTACAACCCCTGGACGTTAGTATAAATAAACTTTTAAAGGGTACGTTCAGGCGGAGTACGAAAAATGGTTTTTGTGAGCCAAACCGTGTATTGACCCCGACAGGAAATATTAAGCGTGCTGCACCGCACATTGTTGCACACTGGGTTTCTGCTGCCTGGAAAAGCATCGAAGCACCAATGATCGCGAAATCTTTCCAGAAATGCTGTATTTCAAATTCATTGAATGGCAGTGACGATGACGTGCTCTGGAGCGCCGAGTATGACGATGACGATGATGAGGAAAGAAGAAATGAATCTGCTTCTGACGAAGAGAGCTGCGAGGATTCCAGTGATGAAAACATTAGTGAATAAAGACGTTTACTATTAATCACTGATTATAGAAACTGTTAGCTAGATAGAAATGTTACGATTTATTTCATGTTCATATTTTACTATAGGTACCGTATATACGGTAGTGCTAATTAACAATGATTGTTTCACATGACAATAGCCCACTAATAGGTTAATTCTATGTTCTGCTACTTTATGTATAAATCCATTGTTGTATAAAATATGGTATCTAAATTTAAATAAAATTATCATACCATTAATTGATAGTTTATATACAAATCCATTGTTGTATAAAATAAGATTCAATAAATTCCTCATATCATTGATGCGCATTACATTCGCCGACAAACAATTTTTTTATTATTTAAAGTTTTAAAATGGGGATGCGCATTAGATTCGCATAAATACGGTAGTTTACTTTTCGTTTCGCTCGGCAAAAAGACACTGAAGGTGCAGAAACTGTCTTAATTCACTATTCTACTAAGAAGTTTTCAAAATTTAAAGAAATTGTGTTTTCGTAAGTCTTCCTGGCGCTTTAACAACTTTTAAATTGTTGATAAATCTACAACTATTGCATGCAGATTAAGTATGTAGAGACATTAGGATATTTTGGAAGCAAGAGAGGTTGAAAAATTAGCAACGCTTTCTCCGGGAATCGAACCACGGACCTCTGGAATACCGGCCCAATGTGCAGAACCACTACACCACGAAGGCACGCTAGGAAAGTGGGAGAAATACCTTATATACTCCCCCTTTTAAAGGACGACTGGCGGTTTTTAGGGGACTCAATCGCCAAATCCTGGGTGCGGACAATCATGATCCACAACACCATTTTAGTTTAGACGGCACTGTAGAGACATTAGGTATTTTTTTAGAAGCAGACAAAATGAAAAATTAGCGAACGCCTTCTCCGGGAATCGAACCACGGACCTCTGGAATAACGGCCCAGCGTGCAGAACCACTACACCACAAAGGCACGCTAGGAAGGCGGGAGAAATACCTTATAAGTAAAGGCATAAAAGAACATAAGAATAACATAATTCAATCACTTTTAAAGCAAAAAATTCACAAGTTTCCATCACATAATAATGAAAAATTTGAGTTCACCGATGCGGGTAGCAGAATGGGTAATATTCACATTCCTATTTTTTAATAAATGCATATTGCAACGAAAAAGGGAAGTGCACAACTGCTTGTTATAGCTGTCCCATATACACGATGTCAAGGTTCTGAGGCTACACGTTTTTGAGTTATGCAAAATATACAAGTACCTACGTACAGAAGTCACAAAGAAAATTTCTTCCGTATCCATTTTAAATCCATTTTTCAATCCGTTTTGGCGACAAAGGTGCTGTATTTTGTCCGTACATACAAATGTCTCTCAAAAACATCGTTTAAATGGATTCTATAGTGGTCAAAATGGATGTTTTCGTTGAAATATGATACCCGAAATTTTTCGTGATTATAATACTTCCTTTACTTCGTATGAGGAAGTAAAAATAACTATTAGAAAATTAAAAATAACTCCTGCAATATAATGCGGAGATTTTTAACTCTTATATTCAAAACAAAGGACATGACTAATATATTAGAAGTTAAAATGAAAGTGCAAAACGCAACAGTTAGAATTATTCTTGGAAGTCTTCATCACGAGACATTATTTTCGGAAATCGCGCAGTTATTTTCATTTTGCAAACGTCACAGAAACTGACTCATTCAGTTAACTGAAATGCTACTTAACTCAGCGCCTCTTTGTGGCATAGCTAACCAGCTGGAACAGGACACGCAAAAAGTGAGTTGCTGAGTTCAAAACGCTGATCTATTAAGCATTAATTTGCCGTAACAGTAAAGTAAATGACATAGTACATATTTCCGTGAGTAAATATATGCATTACCTTCACTTTTCAAATTAAAACCCAGCTTTACTTATTAGTTGTTAGAATAACTTAATTATTAGCCCAAAGGGCGTTAGCATAGAAGGGCTATTAATTTCGTTTTGTCATTTTGCATTGGAAACTTGAAAAGTCTGAATCACTTTTCAAATTGTTGCCACCAAATATTATCGTCCTGTATCATACTTAAAGAAATTAAATAAAAAGAATCTGTATGAATGTATGCATGTTTCTCACACTGTGATAAAACAAAGGGAGACATCAAATTTTCAATAACGTACGTTTCCACCCGAATATGGGCAAGCCTAAATTTGGAATTTGTTTTACTATCTATTTCATATTTTGTAAAGCATTTATAAGTTTTTGATTAAGAAACTCGACGATTTCAAATCGAGCAATAGCAACACTGTACGAAGGAAAAGAAAAAAAAAAAAAAAATTTATCTCCAGCGCACGAGACTGTGTATTGGAAATTCTAAAGATATACTCATTTTAGAATTATTTTGTGATATTGCTCTTGAACTGAATTTTATGGTTTAAATGCGAAGAACATGATATATAGTAAATAAAGGTAGCACACAAAACGTTAAAAAAAGGCCCCTTTGGGCTTAATATAAAATGTGAAAAGCTTTCAGATTTTTTTTTTCCTTTTAATTTGTTTTAATGATTATTTTTTTTTTAATATTATTTTTCGATAGATGAAACTATTTCAGAGAGTTATAATACGGAGAAATTTTGCCCGTAGAATTTCGCATAGAGAATAAAATACAATTATGTTATTTACTAAAAATAACATATAATTTATATCGCATACAATATAAACTTATTTATGATGAATACTTGTAAAAGGAAAAAAAGCGCTAAAAGTCACAATTAGCCTGCCCCCCTTGCGTAAGCAGAATATCTTAATTGAATTCAGCATTTCGTACATTTGCAACGAATTTAATATTATTTATTATGTTATAAAAAATGAAGAAACCTATTATTAAAAAGCAGAAGAATCCGCAAACTCAGTACAGATATTTTATTGTTGTGTTATTCTAAGAGAGCAATTAATTTAAATAAATTACTAAAATTGAAACTTTCTAGCAGAGCAGAAATGCTCAGCTTCTGTACGTACCAGGCTAATTAAAGATGCAAAATATTTAAAACATTTCATTTTATCGATTAAGGGGTATTCCCTGGAGTATCAGATTAGTAACAATATACTTTTCAAATAAATTACAATTGTTATGAATGCTGAAGGCAGAAATATCCTGAAATCAAACAAAAATTTGCGGGCATAAGAAACTTTTAAAACGACGTTTTAAATAATTTTCTAATAAAATACTCATGTCATTAAATTTTAAAGTTTTAAATATCCCACTAGTTGATAAGAAGCCGGCGAACACTCATGCTAAGCAATAAGCTCGCCCAAATTTACTTTTCAAAGCTATTTATTAATATTTCAACAAATCCTGAAGATGGCCTCAAGATCTAGTGGCCAAATAATTACTTCCTTGTACGAAGTAAAGGAAATATTGTAATCGCGAAAAATTTCGGGGATCATATTTCAACGAAAATATCCATTTTGTCATGTGGTGATCACATCAGATGTTTTCCAAAGTCATAGCAGAGCGAGAGAGTTTCGACAGCTGAAATTAAAAAAGAAAAGGGGGGGGGAAAGCTGGAGATAACAAACAATAAATTAACTTCGCCTGAAGCAGATTTTTTTTTTTTTTTTTTTTGTCTCTAATTAGCGAGCTTACGTAGATTATTTCGCATTCTTCGCATGTTACTACCCAAACGAATCTACCCTACAGACCTCACGGTTCTGAATAAATTTTGTCATTTATGAAGATGATCACCCATGGGTATATGACTATCAATGATGTTCTGTATTAATATTTGTTTATATTCTCAAAAAAATTATCCACTTTCAGAGCTGGTAACCATTCTGAAGGTTCCACAGTACTTGTTGAAATATACACATTGTTGCTGCAATTGTTCGCAGTAAGCGGAGTTTAGTGATTAATGTTACAGATTTTAAAGAAACATGGCTGTTTTGATTAAACTAAAATCTGGTTCCATTTCAATTTTATACAGGTTGACTCAAAAGGTCATTGCCAAACTTAACACGTTGGTCTCTCATACTATAACAAACGAGATTTACATAGGAACTTGTTTCCAAAAATGCGAACGGCGACCGCTAGAGGGCAATGCTCTCAGGCTTATGGAAGAATGGGAAGTGTGATCATACGCTGCAGGACAAGGATGAATCGATTTATTAATTCAGTTCTTTATGGACATATTGTGTGACATTTGGGGAAAAGAGTGTTGCCGATCTGATGATTCATGTTCCAGCAGCTTCACGCCGAAACGTCTGGTTTCAGCATGATGGAGCTGCTGCGCACTTTAGCAGCAACTATGTGGGAATACTTCAATAGGACATATCCTGATTGCTGGACTGGCAGAAGCAGACCAGTCGCATGGCCACCGCGATCTCCTGACCTGACTCCCCTGAATTTATTCCTGTGGGGATGCGTGAAGTCTACGGTGGACGAGGTGACCGTAACATCGGACATGGATCTTGTAGCCAGAATCGCATAAGAGGTAGCACGTGTCCGTGACACACCTGCCCATTTTGAACGGGTCTGTGAATCCATGCGCCGACGTTGTGAAGCATGCAATTTGGTGAATGGAAGGAATTTTGAACACCTTCTGTGATTTAACCTTTAATAAATGTCATATTAATACCTCTTTCGACATCCCTTCTTTCCGCCCCTCTACGCTTGAGAACATTGCCCTCTAGCGGTCGCGATTCGCATTTTCGGACACAAGCTCCTATGTAAATCTTGTTTTTCGTGGTATGACAAATCAGCATGTTAAGTTCGGCAACGACGTTTGAGACACCCTGTATTTCGTTTTCTGCTATTTCACATCTTTCCAAATATAATATTTCATCGAATTATTTGTTACCAATCCAAAGTCCATCCAAGGGCCCGATGCAGCTGGAATTGAAATCCAGAATCTTCTTCATAAATCATCCTTTTATGGACCTCGTGACTCCTTAAAACGTACATAAAGGAAAGCCCGATTATTTATCTATTGAATATGTTTTCAATTTCATAAGGCCCATTAAGATCATATGGAAAAACATTGGCAAAATTTTTATGAAGTAAATTTCAAAATCCAAGAACATTTACAGAAAGAAACCTGAAGTAGTATACTATACTGAAGTGTGGTACTGTGCCGTGAAATCCGAGACATCTGGTCTCTTTAGTTTACGATGACCAAAATTGTAAAAATACATACGCATCAGGAAATTAATAGTGATTATCAATATAATTATAATTTTGTAAATAGTACTATAAGAGGCGAAGATTCAAGGGAATTAGTTATATGTGCACTAGTGCACTTAACTTTCGCAATATTTTTATGATCTTAGAAAATGATAAGTTAAAAAGTTAATCCTCAAGTTCTAAGCTTTCAGCAACTTAGGGCACAATTCGTGTGAAAGGCAGATGGTTTGTTTTTACAATATATTTTCTGAAATATCCTGTTAACTTTAAAAAATAAAAATATAGGCTATAATTAAAATTCGAATAGTTTAAAAGATTAGAAAGCTTGTATTGCAAATCTTTTTGAAGCCTAACCGGAAAAAAAGCATGTTTTACAGTGACATAATGACAAGGGAAACAAGCAAAAAAGGAATTTTATCGTGGAAAATTAAATTATAATAACCCACAATTACTTCATCTCTAAAAAAAAAGTAAATAAAAATACTTCAAAAGCGCAAGTTCCTCATTTGTAAGCACATCGCGTGCTAGTTCTTCAACTCAAAATGGCACAAGGAAAGCAACTTGGGCTGAATTATTGAGGTCACTGAAAATGGCAACACTGAGGTCGAGAAATATGGTTAAGGATCACTAGCTGAAGAACATCGTAAGAGTGAAAAATCGTCTGCCCGCTTCGTGAATAGATGTTTAGCAGAGGCAAGCCTGCGTGTATAAACATAATATTTTCCCTCCTTTTTCTTTACTTTTATTTTTTTAACATCATTATCACAAGAAGTGACATTAAAAAAAAGGGGGAATATATTCACTTCGAAGTAACACATGGAGCGAGGCCGGGAAGTCTCTGAATGAAGTACTGGCTACGAACGCGAATAACATTGTTAAGTAAATGAAGTCTGAGTTAATAAATGACGTAAAAGTTGTATTATTCTTAATGTAGTTAACTTTTGTTTTTTGTCTTAAAAACCATCAAGGTTATGATCCTCTTTGTTAATAAGAATTCCTCTAAGAGCATCGTTGAGTGAATGCTGCATGGACAGAAGTCGGGAAGCATTATTTAATCCCACCCGGACTTCTCTCCAGCAGTATTGAATTAATTAAAGCATGGAAATACAAGAATAACCGAAATACATGGATAATATGGAAATGGAACTCCATTTTTCTCAAAGTATCCGTGTATCTTGAAAATGTTAGTTTTGGTCAAAATAGTTGATTTTACGTTGTAGATAGAGTTCCTCACATTTATTCTGCTGAATTAAATGTCGAGGAACTTCTAAGGCATTTCTCCCACCCCCATAGCATGCCTTCGTGGTGTAGTGGCCAGCACGCTCGACACGAATTCGAAAGGTCCGTGGTTCGAGTCCCGGCGAGGGCATTGCTCATTTTTCATCTCTCCTGATTTCAAAAAAATACCTAATGTCTCTACAAACTGTTAAGCGAATTATCCCTTAGTTCAAACAACAGAAATCGTAAACTCAAGAAGGGTTGTAAGGATCTTAAGTTTTACTAACGTTTATTTTATTTTAAATCTTTACTATCACTTCTTATTTTCTACTTCCGGCCAGAATTACAAGCGTTAATGTATTTATGCAAAGTTTGTCTGGCGAACGCCAAGTATTTAAGTTGTGGTTTTTGCCAAGCGAGAGAGAGGAAGCAGTGAGTCGAAGCAGGCCGCTTACCTTAGAAGTTTTACTCAGTTGCTGGTTGCCTTCCAGGCCAGAGGTTTTAATCCTCTTGATAATTTTTAAACGTATTGTAGTGTTCACAGTTCTCTGTACTACATACGGCTTCCTGTTAATATAAGGCCAATCTTCCACGTTTATTATTTTAAAGTTAAATTAGAGTTTAGTTTTATTTTTTATATTTTTACGTTTAGACCACAAGTAGTGGGTCTGTGTATTCCGAAGTACGGAAGTTATTGTAAATAGAGAAAAATAAAGGGTTTTGTATACCCTTCTTGTGTATCCTGTCTACTTCCCACAGTGATTGAACATAGCTTTAGTAAGCTCTCTGTTCCGAGTCAGGTCCTTGCATGTTCCCAAAGAAAGTAAGACGGAACATTGAACCTGATAGTGGCGCCCAACGAAGAAGAATAACCATGGCCGAGTTTCAAGAAGAACCTGTGCTGCCTGCAGAAGCGGCTCAGAATCCAGAAATGCCAGCTGCCGCCCTGGAAGGATTTGGTTACATCGTCCAGACCATGCGCGCTTCGATGAAACCAGAAGCAACATTTAACGGAAACTCACCGGTAACCAGTTTTTTGGAAAAATTGGATGACCACTTCATGCTCTACCCCGTGCACGAATTTCAAAAAGTTACCTTAGCTACCAGCGCTTTGAGGGGCCAAGCGCTTAATTGGTTCAAATGTATAGGCAGAAGTCTCTTGGGTCAAGCAGGAAGTCCCACCTATACTTACGAGAATTTCAAGACTGCCCTACTAAAAGCCTTCCCTGTCGTAAGGGATCGTGCGAAGTTAGAAACGGAACTTTTCAGCATATATCAACAAAGAATCGAAAATCTCTCAAGCTTTATTTTAAGAAAAATTCACGTCTTCAAACTCTTGTATGGAAACCGTCCGGATCCTGAGATAACTCAAGTGATTTTGCCGAGGTTACTGCCCCAAGTGCAAGACTTTATTGAATTAAGAAATCTGGCTACACTGGAAAAGTTATTTGAGCTAGCAATCCAGTTTGAAGGTAGAAGAACGGCGGACATTGAAAGAAGACGCCAATATCAACAGCGAAACTAATTTGGTGCGCCAAGACTACAGCAAACTAAAGCACACGGCTACGGAAGCAAAGAGAATCAGTGGGAAAGGAAACCCGAGCATTCAAAAACAGCCGGCGAACGTCGACAGTTCAATAGCAATCCAGGAAAAAAGTCTCAAGGCCAGTGGAAAAAGAAAGAAAGCACGGAAATGAAAAATAATTTAAACTAAAACGGATTTCTGCTGATGGGAGGGTGCGGAAATCCGAAGGCCAAGAAAACCCCTCTTCCTTCAAGTTAAATACAGTAATGGTGAAAAATTTGACTCTTCCGAAGATTGAAGTGTTGGTGAATAATATCCCAGCCATCGCACTCCTGGATACAGGCGCGCAATGTTCCTGTGTGGCAGAAGATTTTTTTAGGAAGTATTTTCGGAAATACCGCATATATAATTCGGATAATACGACAGTGTTAGCGGCGCAAGGAGAAAAATGTAAGTGTATAGGTAAATTACCGCTGTATGTCCGTATCAAGGACGAACAAGTAAAAGTTATGTTTTTCATAGTAAAGAATCTGCAAGCACATATTATTTTAGGAATAGATTTTCTTTCAGAGGCACAAGCAACGCTGGATTTTAATGAAGCGTCCCTTAAGCTGACGATAAAACCAGTTCGTGCAGAAAAGGCTGAACCGCCGATGTTAAATCTTGACCACCTGCCTAATGACGAGCAAGGAAGAATCCGACAAGTGGTAAGTGAATTTGCTTCGTTATTTAGTGATATTCCAGGATTTACTCAGGTTACTAACCATAGTATTGACACCGGAGATTCAATGCCAGTTCGCCACAAAGCATACCGGTATGATAAGAATAAGGAAAAAATTATAGAATGGCATATCACCGATATGCTACGTAAAAAGATCATAACGCCCATCTCAAGTAATTATGCTAGCCCGGTGGTTTTATGTAAGAAAAATAATGACTATCCTTTGACACATCCAAAAAGGTGGAGATTCGCAATTGACTACCGTAAATTAAACTCCATAACTAAATATCCGGTATATCCGTTACCTATTATTGAAGAAATTCTAAGGAACATAACATCCACCAAATATATGACGACTTTAGACTTAACGACTGGTTATTTTCAAATAGGGGTTAGGCCTAAAGACGTGCCTAAGACTGCTTTTATAACCAAGTCTGGCACTTATGCATTTTTGCGTATGCCGTTTGGCCTTTCAAGGGCGCCGGCAACATTTCAGCGATGTATGGACATTGTGTTAAGACCTGTTCTTGGAAAGTCCACATTTATCTATTTAGATGATATCATTATTACTAGTGATAATCTCGACCAACATGTACAGGATTTAAGACAGGTGTTTTCTTTATTAAATGAGGCCGGTCTAAAAGTTAATGTCGAAAAGTGCAAATTTGCAGCCCCTGAATTAAAATATTTAGGTTACAAGATATCTCAGAAAGGAATAGAGACAGACGAATCAAAAATAATCGCTGTACAAAAGTATCCGACTCCAAACACGGCGAAGAAGCTCTCTTCTTTTCTAGGACTTTGTTCATATTATAGGTCCTTTATAAAAGATTTTGCAGCTATCGCTGAGCCATTGTTAAAATTAAAAAGGAAAAAGGCAAGATTCTCGTGGACGGCCGAAGCCAATAGCGCTTTCGAAAAATTAAAACAAGCATTAACGCAAGCCCCTGTGTTGAAATTTCCTGAAAAGGATGAGAATTTAGAAATTTCAGCGGATGCTTCGGATTATGCGGTAGGAGCGGTACTTTCGCAAAATAAGCAGCCCGTGGCATTTTTTAGCCGAACTTTAAATCAAACACAAAGAAACTATTCCGCGACCGAGAGAGAGGCACTTGCAGTTCTGTTAGCAGTGCAAAAGTTCCGAGTCTATTTTGGAAAGGCGCCAATAACAGTGTACTCTGATCATGCGGCGGTAACTAGATTGTACTCAGGGAAAAACTTATCCCCAAGGTTAATAAGATGGGCACTCAAGCTACAAGAATATAATCTGGTAATCAAGCATACCCCCGGAAAGGAAAATATCGTAGCAGATGCCCTATCCAGAATTAAAATAGATGAAGAAGGTAATACCGTAAAGGTGGCAATGCTCACAGCATGTACAATAAATTCCCGAGAAACTGTAATAACCGAACTGGGTAAGGATCCTGAGTTTGGAAGCATTTATGAGTATTTAAAGGATCCTGAAAATTTTAGCCACCAAGATATTGTGGCGATAAGAAATAGGGCTACCCATTACGAACTAATAGATGGTCTATTATTTTATACAAAAACCACAAATTCCAACAACGAATTTCGACCTGTTATCCCAGCTAGTCTTAGATTAAATATCCTGCAGGAGCTCCATGACAGCCCTTTAGCTTCTCATGCTGGTATTCGAAAAACTATCCAACGCGTACGCGAGGCAGTCTACTTTCCTGAACTGCAAAAGTTAACAAGGGCGTATGTCCAGTCCTGCCCAACATGTCAAGCAGTTAATTATATTAATTTCCGCCCGGCCGGGTTTCTAAATAGTATTAAATCCGAATTTCCAAATGAAATAATTGGCATCGATTTATTGGGCCCTTTCCCAAAAAGTCAGTTAAATAAAAGTCGCTATCTCCTTGTTATGGTTGATCATTTTAGTAAATGGACCGAAATTGTTCCCTTAAAACGAGCCTCCGCGAAATTAGTTACTGATTCTATTTTAAATAAATATATTTTAAAATACGGGGCGCCCCTAAAAGTTATATCGGATAATGGTCCTCAATTTGTAAGTAATGTATTTGAAGACATGTGCCAAAAACTGGGCATACGTCATTTAAAAATGGTCCCGTATCGGCCGCAATCAAATATAGCGGAACGGGTCAATAGAAATATAGTGAAAATTATCCGTAGTTATGTTAAAAATTTTCATAAAAGCTGGGATAACTATGTCAATGAATTTGCTTTCGCCCTTAGGACCGCAAAACATGATACAACGGGCAAAACTCCTGCTGAGTTATTTTTAGCCAGAAAGATTATAACGCCGTTAGATAAATTATTTTATGTGCAACAAAGAGCCCCAGAATTTAAAATGGGTTATATAGAAAAACTAATTAAGGAAGCAAAGAAGAATACTGAAGTAGCACAGAGAAAACAGAAACTCTATTATGACTTGAAACGACGGGGAGTAACTTATAAAGTAGGGGATGAAGTTTTAAAAATTAAGCATTCACTTTCTTCAGCACCAGAAGATAAAACTGCCAAATTTTTTCCACGATTTGAAGGACCATATGTCATAGAAAAAATAACTCTCGCTGTAGTAGTGTTAAAAGCTAGAAATGGTGAAACCTGCTCCGCAAACATTGATCAAATCAAACCCTACTATGATCGTAATAAAATGAAAATTTTCAAAGATCTTTTGCAGGATCCGGCACGGCAGACACCGCAGGCACAAGCTCCAGAGGTGGAAAAACGACAAGTACAAGGGCAAGCCATTAAGAGGCAGGAGCAAGTGAAAAGAAAGTTTCCCCGCGGAAAAATTGAAGGTAGCAAGAAAAAGAAGCCTTTCCACCGTCCAGAAAAGAGAGCTCACGAACACCCCCAGAATGAAGAAGGGAGAAGGACGACGTATGCAAAGAGAACCAGGAGAAATGACGGCAACTATAACCCGGCTCTAAAACGGAAGATCTACTCATCCGACAGGACTCTCCGCAGCAAATGTCGCCGAACTGCGGAAGGGCCATCAGCGGCGGAGGAAAAGTTACAAGGAAAATTTGAACGGCCAGCAACGAGGTCCAAGCAGGAACACGAAAGAAGTTTCCCGGTTGCGCCAAGACCAGCTGCCATCAAACGGCCAAGACCACAGGCAGAGGCGGAAAAGTAGGTATTCAAGGGTGACCGAACTGGAGAAAAAAGAAAGTTTCTAGAGGAAGGCACTGAAGGGCGAGCCCGTACAAGAAGGAGGATAAATCAAACAACAATCTGCACTACCTTTCAGGACTGGGCCCAGAAAAGAATGTCCGAATATCACAAAGATAAGTAAAATTTTATGTTACTTTGCAAACTTAAGTTAATCTTTCATTCTTACTGCAAGTGGCAGATTTCAAGAAGTTTTACCTCATGCGAGGTCTACCTTTATCGCCAAAAGGGCGAGAAATGAGTTGTTACCGATTTTGGTATTATGTTTTTCAATTACTCGCGCGTAAAACTAAAGTTGATGTATAATAGCGATGTGTAAAGACTTAAATATTGTAAAAGTTAGTGTATAAATTTTATTTAAAACATTCTGGCAAGAAAGAAGTTTTAGTCTGAAAGACTTTTTGAAATGTATTATTTCAATGTAGAAAGAATTGGCACTTGCTTTGAAAAGAATAGAAGTTAACAATGTACTACTAATGTATGTTTTCAAATGTATAAAATTAACGGCATGTTAATATGTTCTTATATACAATGTGAACTGTTATTTTAAATGTTAAGAAATACAGTGATATGGTAAAAGTGAAAGTAATGTTAAAATTTTTTTTATTCGTGTGTCTGTAAAAAGACTAAATCATGGTGAATATGTGTTAAAGGTTGAATGATGTAGTTAGGCTCTCTGACGCTACACTTCAGAGTTAGCCACTTTCAGAATAGTACCTCAGGGTTTAGAGTTGAAATTAGGGTGTGTTACGAGGTCTTGGTATGTTGAATTTTAACACGTTAGTGTTTTGATTGTAGGAGGAAGTGTTGAACACATAGACATAAACACATTCGTGTTTGGTGTTTTTTACAACACATGTCAGAGAGCACGGGGAGAGATAACTAAAATAGTTATGAATGAAATAAGAATGTTAAGAGAAATATAATTACACATGTTACTTGCCATTTCATTGTGTAACATTTCATTAAACTAGTTTTCCTTCCAGATCTCTGGAAGGAACCAGATTTGAATAAAAGCTCCTGTTTAGATGCAGTACAGATGAAAAAATTTGTGTGTCCTGGGAGCTGCTATTGTAAAAACAAATTTCTTTCTTTTAAATTTCTAGTTTCTAGCGAAAAATGTTTGTAAAAGATTGGCCTTGCGTTAGATTCTAGAGCTAAAAGTTTTCAACAAGGTCGTTTTAGACCTCAGTTTCAAACTAATTAACTCTGGCGGGAAGTATGTAAGGATCTTAAGTTTTACTAACGTTTATTTTATTTTAAATCTTTACTATCACTTCTTATTTTCTACTTTCGGCCAGAATTATAAGCGTTAATGTATTTATGCAAAGTTTGTCTGGCGAACGCCAAGTACTTAAGTTGTGGCTTTTTGCCAAGCGAGAGAGAGGAAGCAGTGAGTCGAAGCAGGCCGCTTACCTTAGAAGTTTTACTCAGTTGCTGGTTGCCTTCCAGGCCAGAGGTTTTAATCCTCTTGATAATTTTTAAACGTATTGTAGTGTTCACAGTTCTCTGTACTACATACGGCTTCCTGTTAATATAAGGCCAATCTTCCACGTTTATTATTTTAAAGTTAAATTAGAGTTTAGTTTTATTTTTCATATTTTTACGTTTAGACCACTAGTAGTGGGTCTGTGTATTCCGAAGTACGGAAGTTATTGTAAATAGAGAAAAATAAAGGGTTTTGTATACCCTTCTTGTGTATCCTGTCTACTTCCCACAGTGATTGAACATAGCTTTAGTAAGCTCTCTGTTCCGAGTCAGGTCCTTGCATGTTCCCGAAGAAAGTAAGACGGAACATTGAACCTGATAGGGTTAATTATCCTTAATTCACTCAAAATAAGATGAACAAACACTCTGCCCTTTTCTTCGGGATTACTACAAAGCCTTCACTTGGGCTTAAACTCAAAAATAAGAAATAAGAACTGTAGGACGTAATCTGTTCTAGAATTTCGTTAAGTTCACGAGATGGTAACAAGTTCTGGCTTTTTTGTATACATTTCTGTTGATTTTTATTGAGAAAATTATCAATAGTTTCAATACTGAGGTCCTCATCCATCTTTGATTGCGCAAGTGTGCTTTGGTAATGATGCGCAGATATTTATTTTGCGCTTGTTGAAGTTTAAGCATGTCATTTTCGATAAGACTAGTCCAAGCCGGTGGTGCAAACTTCGAGGATCTGTTATAACATTCAAGCTGTCTTACACCATTTGTATTCATGTCCAATAAATGTTTCAAATTAATCACTCTTGTTTCTTTTCCCATCTTCTACCTCTGCTACCACTTACTCCTGACATTTACGGGCATGGACTGCTATACAATTCTTAATCCTTATGATGTGCCCTACCTCCCTTAGAAGTTTGTCGCAACATTTACGGTACACTCTGTATACGATTTTCTCTTTGCACTCTTCGCTTTTTCTCTTTGCAGCTTTATTTCCGAGTTTCATGTAGGTAATTTCTTACTGTTGGAAGTGTAACACAAACACCTGAACAAGATGCAAGGTGATTAGATATTTCTACACGTCTAATAAAGGGGGGGGGTTACTGACCTTTCAATCATTTTGCTTTCCTTTGCGGTGTAGTGGTTAGCGCATTCGGCAAATATTCGAGAGCTTCGTGGTTCGAATCCCGGAGAGGGCATTGCTCACTTTTCATCTCTCCCTGCTTCGAAATAACCTAATGACTCTATAGTGGCACCCGAACTAAAAAAAAAAGGTGGTGAATGATGATTCTTCACCACCAGGATTTTGGCGATTGGGTCCCCTAATCCCCAGTCGTCCTTTAAAAGGGGGAGTATGTAAGGTATTTCTCCCGCCTTTTAAGCATACCTTCGTAGTGTAATGGTCAGCACGCACGGCGCGTATTCGAGAGGTTCGAACCCCAGCGAGGGCACTGCTCATTTTTCATCTCTCCTGCTACCTAATGTCTCTACTGTGGGTGCAAAAGTAGACTTTCAATTTTGTGCACCAAAAAATATGCCTTCCTGTCCGCTGGCCGAATTGCCTATTTTTCAGTAGAAACTCTAATTTTAATTGTAGCAATTTTTTTAACTGTTTTTAACTGTATTTGTTTTCTGTTTTTCTGTATTTTACAATTTCTAATGAATGTTTTTTGAGCTTTAACGTATTTTTGCCTTGCCCCGAAGTGGAAACTGAATTGACTGAGAAATATATCTCTAATAAATTTCAAGGAAATAAATCTAAATAAAATGCAGCAAAAAATGTTTATACTTTAATAGGTTGTACAAAGGAGTCACGTGGTGTCAACATCAGATTGTTACATATCTACTGGCTTGTATAAATATATATGTAGTATATTCTATAATTGTAACCAGAGTTGTATCATGAATGGCAGAGAATTCATCAGATATGTGTGAGTGTTCAAAATAATTCCAGAAACGAGTATAAACATCGACTCTGTATCAGATTCAGTTTATTATTGCAGCTATTGATTACATTTCAAAACCTGCATATGGATCCCTCTTATGCTCTACAATTTGTTTAGAATATGCTTTAACTCTGTATTTTGACAGAATAACTGGTGCGTAACTGCTGTCACTAATCTTAATATGTATTAATAATGTTTTGTATAATAAGTACAATCAACCAGACATAATGTACATTGCCTTTTGTAATTAGCACACAAAATGTATGTGGACATGTATGGGATGATGCCAGAAAGCAATGGAGACTCCGCACGAGATAATTTTTTGGAAATTCAATAAATTACTGTCTGATTCGCTAGGGCCGGCCTGCGGCGAGGAGTAGCAGATAGCAGAAGGCTGCTTCAGAGATGACAATAATGCGGTAAGGCTTATTCAAGTCAATAGCGTCAGCAGTCATCCTTTTCAGAATTCAGGGCGTTCGCCATTGAAATTGGAAGGAAGCTGTACAAGTAAGTGTGGTGTGACTACACCTGCAAAACCCACTAATGGAACTCCGATGTTTCGCTCACTTCTTCTTATCCTGTGCTGGGAACAAGAGAAAGTGTTTGTAACACGCGGAATATGACTAATCACCACAGCAAAATCCCGATGTCCCGTATGCTTTGTTACATGCTGGGAAATAAATAGCTTGCAGTATTTGTCTTGATTCATGTACAGTTTTCTTATTAGCTCCAAAAATATCGTTTATCCTTAGTTTTTGGACACCAGGTTATAAGGTACTTTCTGCCTCCTTTCCCTGCACCTTCGTAGTGCAATTGGAAGCTTACTCGACGTGTATTCAAGAGCTCTAGGGTTCGAGTCTCAGCGAAGGCACTGCACATTTTTCAAGTCTTCTGCTTCAAAAAAAACCTAATGATCCTATAAGTAGTGGCGCCCGAACTAAAAGTTGGTGGATGATTATTCGTCACCACCAGGATCTTGTGACTGGTTCCTTTAATCCCCAGTCGCCCTTTTAAAGGGGAGTATATAAGGCATTTTTCCCTCCTTTCCGCGTGCCCTCAGGGTGTAATTGGAAACATACTCGATGCGTATTCAAGAGTTTCAGAATTCCAGTCCCAGCGAGTGCACTGCACATTTTTCACTTCTCCTGCCTCAAAAAAAAACTTATGACACTGCAACGTATATTAATAAAAACATCTCATTTCCCTAACTCATTTTGTTTCTCCCTCTAAACGTAGTTAAATCAATAATATATTAATAATCATCATAAAAACAGCTTAAAAAGTTTTTGAAATTTATTATCATTTTCCGCTCTACTTTGCATTTCTTAAACCACATGATTTCAAGCAACAGTCTCCGGACTGAATAATTTGTAGATCCATTAGGACTCCGAAGGTAAGAAGCACGAAAAATGAGCAATGCCCTCGCCGGGACTCGAACCAGGAACTCTCGAATACCCGCCAAGTGTGCTACCGTTACACCACAAAGGCATGCAGAAAGGAAGGAGAAAATACCTTATTGTACCGTAAGAACATCCGAGATGGATGAATAATCAGACCAGTAGTCTTTTAAATATTTATTTTAAAACTTAACAAAGATTTCTGGATTAATAAAAAGCAAAACAGCCACAATTGACAAAGCTTCCGCATCGCGGGTCAGACAGTCACTTTTGTCCGACTTCTAGGGCATCTCTCTAAGCATAAATATCTAGAATATAGGATCTAGGATCGTATCTTTTCTTCTGACATCAACTTCTAAGAGTTCTAACCAGTAGTTAAACATTTTACCAAAGGCCATTAGTAATCATAATAAAATAAGAGGTGTATTGAAAATACACCACACCCGAAGGCAAGATCGATGTCATGAGATAAACTCAGTAAATAGTAATTTTTAAAAGCAATTAAATGGCATGTCAGTAGCAGTCAAGAGGCAAGTATCATTCATGGCAGCAGCAGTCGAGATCAGAGAGAGGCATCAGTGAGCGAGGAGATGAGTGCTAGGTCACGTGGGTCGAGGTGCTATGGGAATGGTCGGTGCAAAATAAGTCCTAAGTTTCATAAAATTCCTGAATAAAACGTAAAATAAGACTATAGAAGTTCAAAAAGGTGAATTTGAAGAGATAATAATGTCCTAATTCTTCAGAAACACAATTCGAGTACAGTACAATTAAATTACTAGAAAATTTATTTTCTTAAATTTGCAGAGTAAACACCACGTGATGAGAGGTGGCCAGTAGTGACTAATCGCTGAGTTCAAACAACTAAGATTTAGACTCGAGAAGAGTTGAATTACCCTTTTATTTACTCAGAATAACAAGTCGGTTCCTTCTCGGGGTTACAGGGAAGCCTCTACTCGGGCTTAACTCAGAATAAGAAGATAAGAAACTAAACTAAAATTAACTAAACGAGACTTAGCTGAAGGTAGACACAATTATCTAACGTAGTTGGCCCCTAAATTAAACTAGCCGGCGCGAATATCAATAGGCATGTATAACACGGCCGAGCGTAACAGCTTCAAGAGTGACTCAGCCAGAAAGCAAACAGGCGCTACTAAGGACTCCTAGCACTTTCTATCGAAGTTAGTTTCCTTAAATACTTCTTCTAACTCATTTGCATTCAACGCGATTCTAAAAATTCATTCTGGTAGGGAGTTGTAAGTGGAAACAAGAATTGATAGGAAAGGGTTTCAAAATTAAAAGAAGCGTTATAAAATTAAAATATACCCTACAAACTTATAATACAGTTCAAATGCAGCTGCCTCAAGAGTCGAGATTAATTTACATACTACTCTGATTCCTTTGATCCACCCCATATTCATCCGTTCAGTCCAGAAAACTGTGAAAGTTAAGAACACGTGAAAAACAATTTAAAAGCCAGCAAATAAAAAATAAACAAAATATTCTATATATATATTTATATGAACATAATTATTAAAAACCTAAGTTGATTTTGAGGTGAAGTCATTCTTGCGTGCAGGGCAATTCGGCACAAATGATATTTGCGCACATCAACCCTGCGGCAACATGAAATTTTCCAACAGGACAACAAGTGACATTTCCGCAAAACCTGTCAGAAACAATCAAATAAAAATTAAAGAGACAGCAGAAAACTGTTAAGATCAGCCACATATTATCAGGAACGTATTTTTAATTATGGAATACCTTCTCTTTACCCACAGTGCCATCAGACAAAGCAAGTAGCCTCATCAAGACAAAGCAAGTAGCCGCAGGTCAAAATCCACTGTGAAATTCCTGGAAAAAAAAACAAGAAAGGTTTATCAAGGCCCTACCTTTCAATCATATCCCTACTAAATCTCGTGATGTATCATCCACGGACATTTCGCTTTAGTACTTTTAAAAAGCGGATTGTCCACATGTCGACCTACAACCCTCCTTGGACTTTGGAAAGCTGTTCGAGAAGTATGGAATAAAATACCGCTTCCGTTATCAAAAACATCTTTATCCAAATTTATCCAAATTATCCAAATTTTCTTGGGAGTTACGTTGTATAAGGATAGCGAGGAATAAGCGTTATATCAAAGGGAAGACTTAAAACAAAACAAAAAAAAAAAAAAAAAATATAGGTAAAACATTTCTGTAAATACCATGAAAATCGTTTAAAAAAATGTGCGAATGGCTAAAACATGCTCTGCATTTACATATTGGCTTTCAGTTTTGACTTATTTTTAAATATAGTCCGTGTATAAAAATTGCTTTCAACCAATTTTGTAACAAATTAAAAAGCAGCATTAAATCCTTATCTTACTAATATTATAAATGCGAATGTGAGTTTGCTTGTGTGTTTGTTTGTTTGTTACGCTTTCACGCCTTAATTACTTAACCGATCATTATGAAATTTTCAAGAAATATTTTTGATATATTAGAAAAGGTTATAGGCTATAAAATGTCTTCGTACGACTTTGATTAGCCGAGATATTAATTAAAAACTAGTTTCCCCTACATTTTTCACTTACTTTGCTGGGTTTTTCCCTATTAAAAGGATTTGGCTACGGGCCAATTAATTTTTCACAAATATCTATGGAACAGCGGTTAGTTGAATTTCGAAACACATAATCCCTGATTCCAAAAATTCCTCGGAATCCATCCATACCATTCTCATCTTCGTACGACTTTAATCAGCTGAGATATTAATTAAAAACTCTGAAAACGCTAATTTGAATGAGACTCAATAGCGACATTAGGGATTTTTTCTTATGTCTTCTCGTGTGGGTCCATTAAATTGGTGATAAAAATTATAATTTTTAATCTAATTATCCAAATTTCTCGAAATTTAGAAACTTGTGTTGCACTCTGAATGATAGGGACATTGGTGGTAAAACTGTTTATGTAGCTTAATTATTTCCAGTTTAATCACAGATGAAATAATACTCCGCTTGCTGCTGTTAACTCTTTGTTGACAGGCTGGGGTTCGAAAGCGACGGAGGGGAGTAGCTGATATCCGGTCGACCGTTGGATTGGCGAAAAGGTCAAAGTTTTACGAGCGGAAAATCATTTAAAAATTAATAACTTCGTTTCCAATTAACTTACTTGAAACTATTATTAACATTTCGACTTTTGTGATAAATGTAATGTTTTGTTTCGTATTTTTTAAAGATCTATACATCCGTTTTATATATTTCTGTTATTGTTGCTTGAAAAATTGCATTTACTTTTTATATTTTTTACATTTTACTGCGTGAGATAACAACTATTGTTTTATAGTTTTAAGGCGCTTGAATGTTCTTCATTTTTAAACATAACCCTTTGGTCAGGCGTAAATACAAAATATCCGCGGCCTATAGGTATTGACGAAGGGCAGTATTTACTGAAATCTTACGCGAAGTGTATTTTTAAAATTCATGGTATTTGAAACTTATTTAAGGACATCAACGCGGGTAAAGCTAGTATTCTTATAAATGCATATATTTACCAATCTAACGGTTTCTCGTCAGATATTTTCTTTCTCTTTCGGCAAAACTGTCTTTCGTGCTTTTTCAGTTTGGGTATATATGTTTGTTCTGAAGTATAAAATTTCTTCTCAACATCTTTCGAATTAATAACCCAAGAAATATTTTCGTTAAAGCTCCTTTATCTCAACTCAATTGCCCATTATTTTTCTTTTATCTCTAAGGCTCTGCTTTGTGCGTTTAACGCTGAACAAATACTGATGTCAGTCCCAACTAGAGCTATCGTTATCAGCTACTGAAATCAATATTTAAAAAGCAAACCTATGTTTTAAAAAATTATATCTTTTATGTGTTTGATATCGTCTAAATAAATGGGGAAAAAAGAATATTTTATCTGATTAGCGCGTGTCAACCTTGACCCATCCTTTGCCATGTTTATCTTCAAATGCAGTTAACTTAACAGAGAAAGGGGAAGGGAAAACTAAAACTAGGCTACCATTGTTTCAGAAGAATCTATTGTTTATTAGTATAGATTATGCACCTTTTTTAATCTAGGTGATAAAATTACTCTTCATAACACTTTCTAATTTTCTGGAAAATTTTAAGCAATTTACTGTAATTATGCTTTCTGAAAATATTCAACAAGAATCACTGTAAATACTCGTAGATAACTGAAAATGTGCTACAATGACATATATTTCACTTGTTCCTAATTAAGGCCTTGAAGAACCTACGATTAAACCTAAAAATTTTAGAAAAGCGAAATGAGGAAGACTAGTGTCACATATTCACCAAACAATCGTTCTTTTTTATTCGTAACAAATAACGGTTGGATGAGAATTGTAAATATGCTTTTGGGCTTCGTTGTAAAAAAAAAAAAAACTTTTTTTTTTTTTTTTTTTTTTTTTTTTTTTTTAATGATGTTAGACTGTTTGGGATATCTGGAATGCCAGATACCTGATAGCATTTTATACATTTGTAGGTGATCTATACTAGTTCAAAATTCTCTATTAGTTCAGTGCAGTTTGATTCCTTTATTTTATTTTATACCTTAAATATCAAAATTTTGGTAATGCATAGAAATATATCTATATGGACTAGTTTCTTTCATGACTTCTTGATATAAATATTTTCATTTTTAAAATTTCCCTTCACTATGAGCTTCAAAAACTGCTTTAAAGCACTTAGAAATAACCTTAATTTTGGAGAGTGCATTTACTTTACTCGTTTTTAAAAATACAAGCAAAGAAGCAACCAAGTTAAGCACATTATTTAATATTTAGGTCAAATTTTTTGCACACGGGCAGAGTAAAACTATCTTGAAGTACATGAAAAACACAGTTGCATGTAAATAAACTTAAATCGTCAGTAAATTTAAGAATGGTCAGTAAGCCGAGAATGCAATTTCAGTGTCAGTTTAGCCTTGGCTAGGGAGTGGATGATACTCTGCGATATCCAGCATAGTGCCAGAAAACGTTGAGAAAAATTAAGTAGAGTTTATCGCTGCCTTTGGGACCTTGTATTGCGATTCCCACCGGCACGCAGATGATCACAGACTATTGCATCTGTCTATTTCTGAAACAAATGCTACCTTGCCAAGACTGCATTCATGCTGATGGTCTGCTTGCGTTTGAAGCATCTTCCAGTTGCCTGTATTGGAGTTCAGGTTTGATAATCTTAAACACAGAAATTCCTATATACGTGTGTATTTGGGATCGACATTGCAGCTTTCCTGCCAAGTATAAACTCACGTAACAATGCACGAGTTTTACTTCATTAAGCATCATTCATATTTGACGCTATTTTTTGATGGCTTACTGTCCACCGTACAATTTGTAGCAATCATGTTAAAGCATAGCACATTCTTCGTAATAAGATCACTCACCTAACCCCTTCAGGAGTAAAATAATATCTAAGTAACTTGGAGCACTCGACAAAATTTGGATATAGAATGTGCAGCAGATTCTTTTACTGATGCATTATTCTAAAAGCACAGTATAAAGATGTTTTTAAGGATGCCCCAAAAATTTGTTTCCATATTCTGAAGTATTTAGAGAGTGTAAAAAAACTGGGCATTTTATGAAGTATTAGGCGAATTTCTGTCCGATAACTTACAGATCTTGGCTTTCAAAAACGAGGGCGTTTGTGAGAGGTCTCAAAAAAGTATTAAGACGAAACCCCAACGCAATATTTTTGGGCTTTCCTGTTATATTTAGCTCAGAATTCAAATACCTGGGTCTCATTATTGACAGCCATTTATCATTTACGTTATTTAAAGCATAAAATTAATATGTTTATCAATAACATTCAAAGCATAACTTCATTAAAATGGGGCATTCCCTCACCAGTACTGAGGACAAGGCATCAAACAGTTGCAAAGTGATAGTGCTTCATGCAGCTCATGTCTGGAGATTTAAACTGACCTCACATATGAGGAGAAAGCTTGTTCATGTTATAATGGCAACAGCTTTTTCTCATATGTGCAGCATGTCATACTACACCAGTATCTGCCTTCCAAGTCATTGCTAGTCTTCCCCTCCCACTAGAGTTAGTGGTTAAACAAAAGGATATGGTGGTGAGAACAACAAAACTTAATTTGTCAACTAGTTATGAGAACTTGCTTATTATCGCTCTAACTACGAAAAGCATAATCCGATAAATTAGTTGCCATCTGACCCAACTCAAATTGCAGTAGAATATTTTCTTTGCTCAATCAGTTTATCGCGCAAAACATAGTTCTCTGCAAACAGATAGCATCAGGTGCAGGCTGTAACTTTTGTCATCTGGATGGAGAACAGGACATAACAATTTAGTGCACCAAGCAGAATTAATATCCTTAAGAGTGGTGACTGACTATTTGCAGCCTCACCACCAGGATACAACGGCGATATACAGAAACTATATCGCTAGTCTTGTCTCATACTCAGTAGACAGAAGCCGTAGTTTCTTGGGTATTCAAATGGCCCCAGCGCATAAGAGGCCTATTCTGTGCTGTTATTCTGGGAAACGAGCGGCAGCTCAAATTGCGAAGAATACCTTCTTTTTTAGAGCAACACATGATCTTGATTTCACTCCCAGTTTCCTTCTTAAAACTGTCATCTTCACGTATCTCCTTAGAACGCTGCGATTTAGCTTCGAGAGGCAGGCGTACTCTCCAGCTGTTGCCTAAAATTAGGACAGAATTGTAAATTGGCAAATCAACTCTATATAAGAAGTCACAGCCCTTTTCTGCCCTATTTAAATTGATCTGAGTATAGTGACACAAACATCTGAGAATGTAGCGGGGTTGGCAACCTGGCTACTACATATTTAAGTGACTTTTTCCACTTCTCAAGTCACTGACACTTGATTATTGGACTGCCTGGGCACTGCATAGGCTTCCTAATAAAGATGCACAATTTGAGATTAACTAAGTAGGATTAACTGTGCTTCTACATATTGGGGCGAGAATTTCTCATCTATAAAACTTTGCTGTCTAAGAACTATATATACTCTTTTTGTTAGTCAAATACTACTACCCAAGTGCTATGTATCCAATTTTATGTATTTTGTATGATTTTTTTTTCTTTTTAATTTATTACGTGTAATGCTGTAATGTATCTCAGCCTTTCTGAATATTCAAAGTTGTTTTTAAATGCTCTTCTGTGTTGGTTTTTTACACATATCTTGATGTCATGTAAATATTCCTAACAAGCATGAAGTGCTGTACATAAAATTATATGTAATGATGTATGCTAGTTTTCTACATACAGTGAACTGAAATTAAAAGGTATTGATTATTACATTTTCGTTGTTCCGTTTCCGTCCATCATTTTGTAATTCCGTTGCTGTGATATGTTCAGCAGATTCTGTTCAGGTAATAATTTTTACTTTATTTTATATATTTATTTTATGTGTATGTGTAAAACATAAAATATAAAACAAATTATTAAACTTAAGGTCAATTGGTAATAGACCTTTTAATTCATAAATTTTAATTAAACGCATCCTCGCTTCAAGGATACGCTTTGCACCATTGTTTCACTCTGCATCATGTTACGTCACTCTTTCCTTGCAATTTCTCTGCACTGTGAAATCTTTAACCTAGTTGTTGCTCAGGATTAAAACAAAGACTTTACGAGCTATAAATACAGCTGCAGTTATTATGCATCACTTTTTTCTCATGCTTCCTCTGCCTAGTCGAGTCTCTTCGCTAAGCTTCTTTTTTTTTTTTTTTTTTTTCCTATTATCTGAAATGTAAACTGCGTATATATAAACTGTATGGCGCGTTTAGCATCCATAATGTGGTACGAATTTAAGCAAATATGTATTTCTGAAGAATTTTTCCTGTGAGAAATAAAAATATGATATTTCAACGAACAAGCCAGGTATGATTTTCCCTCCAATCATCTATGCAGCAGTTTTGCTCGACCAGGACTAAAGAGTGAATTGGTTTCACCTTTCTCAAAAACTAAAGCATTATACACACACACATATATATATTTATAATAAAAAGTACTACTCGGATAGCATTTAACACATGGCTGGACATAGAACAGATGTCATCTTTGCGGCCTACTGTAAAATAACTTCATTTTGTCTTCAAAATACTTCGTTTCCTTTTATAACGAAGAAAAAAGCGCAGCATTTACAACACATTAAATTAATTTTCCTCAGAATGATAAATATTAAAATTTGAACATTTACAATCCAGTATACAATGTTCCTGGCTTAAATTTATCGCACATTGGTAAACAACGTGATAGCTAATCTGAATGCATCCAAAAATGCGTCTAGAACAAGATATATATCAAAAGTTCATTAATCTATAAGAGGTGTCAAGTTCAGTATGCAAAAAAAAATTCTAATTTTATCAGATGAAATTTCTTTCTTCTGATTGATATTTGATCTCTTTTGGCGTGAACGATTTAATCTTCCTCGGTACGCTAATCTGAAGCTAGATAGATGGAATGATCCATTTAGTTACTAAGGACAGAGTTACACTTTTAACCTATTTGGCTCAACTTTTGCGATAGAGACCTTCGTTATCGAGTCCACAATAATAATAGGATTTAGCATTAGAAGGAATTAGTTTAGCATTATTAGATGATGACGATTTTTATGTTTTAGGACTTTACCCTTGAAAAGTCTGAAGATTAAACTATATTGCTTAGTGGCTGGATATTTTTATTTATGCAAACAAGGTATTTATTTTTAACCTATCATTTCTTCTTTTATTTTTTATTCGGAATTACTAGATTTCACTTCGAGCATTTAAGACTCGATAATGAGATGTTAACGCATAAAATAAAGTTAAATTTAACACAAATTTATTTTCATATTTTCAACAAATTTATTTTAAATGAAAAGTTATTGATAATTTGTTTTATTTTCTTTTATTAATTACATATTTGACTATTCTTTAAGAGCTTAAATATTTCAGTGGCGAAATAAAACTTAGCAGTATTATTATTAATTTATTACTTATCTTGTATTCATATTCGAAGGGACGGTGTATTGCTTTGATATAATAAACTCCTCCAAAAAGTGTATTATGTATCTCAAGTTAACAGTTCGCTGGCCAAGATGTGTCAAATGTGCTATCAAATAAGTACTTTGCGGAATTTTTTTCTTCCGCTTCTTCTTTTTTTATTTATTTTATAATTTTTTTTATTTATCATTATTATTTTATTATTTTTTATATTTGTAAATTTTTTTTCATATGATAATTTCAGGATTTTCGTAAACATTTGTTTTCAAAATTTATATAATATGCGCATTAAGAGCTTTAGTTAAATAATACAATTATTTTTTTAATAATTTAGTTTTATTTAAAATTTTAAATCAACGTTCAAGTTTAGAATTCGTACCTGGGTATTAGACAGTTCATATTCCCTTTCATTACTTACAAATATATTCAATTTAAATTTATGCTAAATTCGAAGGTGTAAAAATGGATATTTAGTAGCAATGTATAAATTTTCGCGCTTTTCAATTGAGGGTTGGTGTTTGAATACTTATCTATCTTATCTTACTAATAGTACTGTACTTACTAATAGTTATATGTACTTACTAATAGTTACAAATAGACATTCTGAAAATGTATTGCTGTCCAATCAAATTCTTTTAAATAATATATCGTGTCAGAATATATTAAATTGCTGCCATTAAAATTCTTATGTTATGAAAACAGCAAAAGTCAAATTTCCATGAAAGTTACTACATACTGGGATATACAAATGAGTAACATTCCAACGCATTTGCACAAAGCAACTACATTGTATATAAATGGGAAAATTGCACAACAGATTTCTCATTCGGAAATCGAGTTTGAGAATTGGTTGTACATGTAAAGGTCATGTTACGTCTCGTTTAAGAAGGAGAAAGACCTACCAGGAACTGCAGCTGGATCATGGCCTATTGAGACTGTAGTTTATCGTTCCGTGACACTGCTGGTCGTGTTGATCGGGACTCCACGACTACTGGGCATATCGATGTGTCCATGTACTTTATTCGTGTGCAAAACGACAAGTGTGCGCACAAACAGTGCGACGATGTCTGCAACGTCATAAACTGTCAGCCAAGACGACCACTGTTGCAGCTTTTCCTGACGCTGTAGCAGAAACAGACGCGCCTACAATGGTGTAACGAAAATCGGCAGTACCACGTCGTCTTTTTAGACGAATCCCTGTTTTGCATATCGCATCGTGATGGGCAAACTTTGTCAGAACGAACGTTGCCAGATTGTATTCTTCATCGTTGTGGGGCCCAGCACGTAGTGTGATTGTATGGAGTGTGGTTGGATATAAACCCCGATCGCTTCTGATTCGCACAGCTGGTAATACGGAGAGCCACCATTACATATCTAACGTGTTAGGGCCCGTGGCTGTGATCATTCTTCGAGGCCTGATTGACGCTATCTTTCAATAAGATAATGCATGAATACATGTTGTGCATGCTGTCCTAACATTCCTCAATACAGAGGATTGTCCAACTGAAAACATCTGGTCATGGTTTGCCGAAAAAGTGGCACGCCAATACTCGCCAGTCACTACGATTGGTGAACTCTGGCCTAAAGTTGAAAGCACATGGAATAAAGTACCCGTATCTGACATCAAAGATGAGTTTGACCGGATGCCTAGCCGGATTATAATCGTTGTTCCTCCAAGAGATGAACAGCTCTGTGTACTAAATTCTGCGCGCTGTGTACCCCAAATCACGTGAAAATTTAATTCTGTCTACCTCCCATTATACTATATAGGTACAATAAATAAGGTTCTGGAGTTTGATTTCCTTCATAGTACAGCAGTTTTAATGGCCAACATTGTACGAGGGCTATCCAGAAAGTAGATTACGTTTTGGAATAAAAAAATAAACAAAGTATAGGAAACAAATTTTATTATATACAGATGAAAGCCACACTCAAATACTACTTTTCTACATAGTCACCATACAAATTAAGGCATTTGTCGTAGCGATGTACGAGCTTGGAAATTCCTTCGTCGAAAAATTCGGCCGCCTGCGCCTTCAACCACTTCGTTACCTCTTCTTGCCTTCCATCTTGCACAAAACTTGTGGTAACCAAGCTTTTCGCTGATGATTTCGTGCAACAAACTTCGCGAAATTTGTGGAAAACTCAAAGAAAGTTCCGTTATTGTGAAATTTCGATTTTCACGGACTTTAGCATCGACTTTTTCGAGAAGTTCGGCGGTCACTATGCTGGGTCTCCCACTTCGATCTTCGTCGTGAACATTGGTTCGGCCATTTTGAAATCTTATGACCCACTGACGCACTCCACCTTCAGTGATAATGTTGTCCCCATACACTTCACGAAGCTGCCGATAGATTTCTATCGGTTTACAGTTTTTTGCAGTCAGAAACCTTATTACTGAGCGCACCTCGCAGCTCGCGGGATTTTCAATTAACGCAGACATTTCAAACCGTCACAGTATCTGAACGGAGCACAGCACGAACCTCTCACTAGCACGGCTAGATGCAGACTGAGCTGCGCAACGCTCTGACCCCAAGATGGCCGCGCTAGCCCCGCCCCTAGCGGACACAGACGGAAACGTAATCTACTTCCTGGATGGCCCTCGTATTAACAACCGCTATCTACTACTTTCTTCATTTGATAAGTTGGTAAAAGATTATTTTTGTTTCCAATGGCAGATTGTGAACAATTACAAATGTAACCCAGTCCATTAATCTATACATGGCCGGATGTAGTGGTCTCTTTATTACGGAGGCACCCAACACGTGGGCCACCGTCGCCTTTCCTATAAAGGGACGGACAGTGACAACCATGCCTTCTCCGTGATTCGAACCCAAGCCCTTCAGCATCGCAGTCAGCTTCCCTGACCACTATACCGACTGGGCGGCCGGTAAAAGATTATTTGTTGTCATGGCAAAGACTCGACTAAGTTCGATGATATCTAATGTTTTATAAGCTTGGGTATTCACAAGTTTTTTTTTTTTTTTTTTTTTTTTCCTTCTAATTTTGTACCTCGGTTTTTTACACCGTTAATCCCTGTCAGGTAGTCCAGAAAATCTTGAAACAAATAAAAAGTTAACATTTTAAGAATTACTGTCTGCAGTATCATTAAGATCAAGGCAATTATAGAATTAGTCATCAATCATGTCAGCCAGACTATGTAATGGGCACGTTTGAATCTGCCGGTAACATATGATGGAAATGATCTTATGGCTAGTTTTGAGTTATGGCTAGTTTTGACCACATCTGCAGCTGGTGGAAAATTTTAGAAAGTTAGATTCTTCAAAATGGAACCACATTACTTCTTCCCATCCAATTTTCCAGAGGTTTCGCCGATATACATTTTGCACTTAAAAATTCTCTTCGCAGTAGAAAAATCAGCAACAGTATGGTTCAGGTAAGTCAGAGACAGCCTTAGACAGTTTAACCGCTAAGTCATTTTCAATGGTTGAAGACTCATTCTAAAGAAATGACTCGTTCACTTTCCTAAACAGAGTCAAGAACAACCTTGCAGTCATAAATACAGACTTTATCCCTAAAGGATACAGAGAAATGTGCTGTATTGTTATTCTGGGAGTGAAGATAACAACATTTGCAAGGAAAGTTTGAGGCAGTTTTGGCAACTTCTGCAGAATCGAACTTCTTATAATTCAAACTATTCTGCAAAGACCAGAATAAATGATAAGTTAAAAGAGGAGAGTAGAGAATATGGTCGTTTCTGGAGAATTTTCTATTTTAAATTCTTCAATTTTACAGCATCGTTTGTATAGCATACAGCCTAGCGTTGTTTAACTTATGAGGAGGACCTTCGCGCTTTCAAGCAGCCCAAACCGGAATTTTTTGTCAATTCCTCCATTGTTTTTACTGAATTGCTTCCCATAAAAGTCTATAGACAACCCCCCCCATTTTAAAATGAATTAAATTATGCCAAAGTTAGGTTTTTTATTACTTTAAATTATAAATTTTTTAAACCGCCATGTAAGCGCTAACTAAAATATGTATTTCAGTTCTAAAACTGGTACTTCTTATTGTGATCGTCAGCACATTTCTATGCCATATGATAAGAATTTTCTTCGAATTAGTCTTTCATGTTTCATTTGGATTGTCTTTGTTTTTTTTTTTTTTTTTTTTTTTTTTTTTTTTTAATAATTTCTGAAAGATTTATACGTCGGCAAAGCAGTAATTTTGTATTTGGCATAGATTTTAGTTAAGACTCTATCGATTTCGAGGGCAAACAAGCACAGCTCCTTTTTCCATCAGCAAAGAAATCTACAACGAAGAAAAAGCCACGGTTGTATTTACAAGGAGTAAAGCGAATGGGAGGTAACGCCATCTGTCAGTAGAAATAGTAAAGAAATTTGAAAAATAACGTTAATATAATTTTAAAAGCGTTAGGAAGGACTGGTGGTGTCTCTTCATGAGTCATAATTTCTCAAGTTGATTTCGTTTTCAGGAAACAGGTTGGGAGAGCATTAGAATTTCAAATTAAAACTTCAAGATTTCACAGAACACAGAAATAACATCTATTAACGATAAACTTAATGATATAGTATATTACTTCCGCCTATAGCGGCCATGAAAACATAATCAAGCATAAAAAAAAAAAAGGTATGACGTGCGTCATTCTTCAAGCTCAAGCGTCAAGTGAAAATATTTTTTATCGGCGCGCATCAAGAGCGCCACCTATCTACCGAAAAGACGGAACAACTGGATTGGACTTACAGTCATTAACTAAACAAGATAAAGCTTTGTGAATGGGAAAAGTTTCAAGAAAATCCATTGATGGGAGAAGTTTTCTGGATAATTTTTGCAGACCCAAAGTCAAAATTGTGACTAAAATTTCGAATTACGATTAGCTATCGAAGACTAGTTAATTTCGCCTTTTTGAACATATGATTCATATTTCTTGATGTGAAACTTTAATGCTGTTTTAGATAATGCTGATAAGATATGCTATAAATTCGCCAAGAACTGAAGGCTGAAATGGAGTTTTTAAAAATTGAACCATGGCTTTTTATTAATGGTCAATGACAACTGATTTCAAATAATTGAGTT
Source organism: Stegodyphus dumicola (assembly GCF_044657685.1). Taxonomy (NCBI): domain Eukaryota; kingdom Metazoa; phylum Arthropoda; class Arachnida; order Araneae; family Eresidae; genus Stegodyphus; species Stegodyphus dumicola. The sequence goes on along the minus strand of NC_140773.1, from coordinate 218,529,469 downwards.
CATTAGCAACCAAAAATACTGAGGAACAAACTTTCGACTGGCATGACTTAGTATGAGAAGGCAAATAGAAAGAAAAGGCTTACGGTAAACAGTAGTTATGAAATCAGATTCATTGCGGATAAGAATATCAAGGTAGGAAAGGGTATTATCAGATTCAGTTTCAAAAGTGAGCTGAATGGATTGATCAGTCGGATTTATAACAGATAATCTGGGATAAATCTTCTTTATTACCATCAAAAATTACAAAAGTATTATCTGTGTAGTGAATCCAAACACGCAAAGAGAGTTTCTCAAATAACTGTATATGTAAATGTCAGCAAGTACAGGACTGAAGGGATTATCCGTAGCTAATCATACAATTTGGTAAGAATATTTATTTTAGAAAACAAAGCGAGTTTGACTCAAAGAGACCTTTGTAACAGAAATTAACACTGTTTTAGTATTAACATTTCAGTTTCAGTATGTATGAAATGGAATTCTGGAAACATTGTTTTCAGACATTTTAATGCTCCTTCGACTGGTAAGCATTAGTTAACAGTGATTTAACAATAGAAGAAACCACAATGGAGCACAAGGGGGAAGGTGTATTTTTAAGTTTAAAAATAATATATCTTTAAGTTTATCGACGACTTCAAAAGAATTTTTTTACAGTGTGAATATTGTTAGAAAATAAATACAATCGTGGTTTCCTCTTCGTTGCAGATTTCTTTGCTCTTGATGAAAAGGGACCTGTTCCTGATTGCCCTTGAAATCGATAAAGTCTTGACTAAAATCTACGCCAAACACAAAGTTGTTGCTTTGCTAATTTTACGTTTTACTGTGTGTTTCTTTTCTATTTTGATTGCTGAGTTACTGTACGTGATACTGTACGAGTCACTGTATGTGATGTTACTTTTCTGAATATTTTAGTATTTCTTTGTTTAACGTAAGCTTTAAGGAATATGTGTAACAAACACTTTTCTTTAGACTTTTGTTAAAAACAAAGTAACAGAATAACTCTTCTACAATTCTATTTAAATTGAAATTTCCAATATGTAAATTTCAATTATAAACATGCAAAAAAAAAAAAAAAAATCTAAAGCGCAAAAGCAAACGAGCAGTTAATTCTTATTAATAAACAATTTAACCAAATTTAGTCAAACAATTTAATAAATGTGTAGTTTTGCTACTATGTTGACATGTGTCAGTCATTTAAATAACTTTCAACTTTATCTGTTATCTACAGATTTTATTATTAGAATAATATTAAGCAACTTTTTTTTTTTTTTTTTTTTTTTTTTTAACAAAAATACTGTGAATTTGTAGTGTTAAAAATTGAAAGATTCAAGCATACAACATGAAGTTATGTCAATACGAGATTTTTCAAAATAAATGGCAAAAACTCTTTGAAAATTCTATCATAGAGCTTTTCTATAGATTAGGGGTCTCCAAACTACGGCCCAAGGGCCGAATCTGGCGCGTGAGCACTAGTAATACAGCCCGCAAGGAGTTTCTTTAAAATAATTTAATAAAATTTAAAGTAACAAATAAAATACACATTAACTATTTTATACAGCAGCCAATCGAGAAATGCGTTGCTTATCATGCAAGTTCATTATTAGGCATATAAAAATTATATAAAACATTATATAACCGTTTCTAAATTTACAATGAGTGAAAAACAGTAACACTCTATATAAAAAATCTCATGTGGACACACACATGACCTTCTCGTACGTTCTGTTAAATTGCACACATATTTTTGCCACACTTCATTTAAACTTACTTCCTAAGATTTCATTAGGGATATGTATCTCTTTCAATCAATTTAGTTCTCACTTCGCGGCAAAGCAAAAATACATGAAAACTCAAAATATCTTTAAACAAAACAAAAATTTTTAATGTAAACAAATGGCGGCTTCGTTAGGCTTAGTAATACTTAAACAACTTTTAAATTGTTGATAATTCTACAACTATTGTATACAGATTAACTAAAGTCATAAAAACCTTAACCGGAATGTAAGAACATAAATTCAGTCATTTTTTTAAAGTACACAATTTACCAACATTAAAAAAACTGAGTTCACGAGCTGGATAACAAGAGTGGATATACATATACTTTTAAAGCAGCCGATTGCAACCAAAAAGGGGGATGCATTACTACATGTTAGGTAAAACTGCATGAAAGTATAAAAAACAAGGTTCTTCGTTAAGATCATAGTGTATGGATCCATTCTCATTGCCTCGTTTAAAAACGTTTATGCTGTTCATCATAATTGCATCGCCGTGGTATGACGTGGTAACTGGATTCTGGCCCTCGAAGCTTCGTGAAAGAGCCAATATGGCCCGCGAGCTAGAATCTTTCGAGACCCCTGCTATAGATGATGGGAGGAAGGGGGAGAAAAACACAAAAAAATTCACAAAGGGAGGATTTTTTTTTTTTAATTTATCTCTTCTTGTCTTATTGTCATCTCTGATTTTTGTTCTTTTAATTACTTTTAGAACAATCACCATCAACAATTGAATCCGGTGCAGAGCAGATGTTAAAAACAGAGCAGAACTTAAGAATGGAAGTGGTCACGAATCCCGTACCTGCTGTTTTCGTTCTTCTGCTTGGAGCATTGTTTATCGTCCTGTTCATCAGCTGGTGTTGCAAACAATGCAGTCGATCCAAAGATGGTGACAGTTTAATCGTCGCTCCAAATGTTCGCAGGCGATATATCACCGCAATAGATGTGCAAACTGGATTGCCAGTGATAATACACACCTCAGCCTTATTAGGCAGTAGCAATGGAAGACCTCTAAGAACGCCAACAAGGATGACTGGACCATGTAACTCAAGCAGTAATTCAACGTTATATGGCACTATCTTATATGAGGAACCACAATTATGTGCAGACATGCCGTGTAGAACGCCACCTCCACCGTATTCTGAGATTCATTTACCAAGAGTGTGACAGCTATGAAATTTTAAGAAAGGATTTGAATTTTATTATATGGCCTGTATTGGATACAGGCAACATCAGTTTTGTTCAACAGAAATTTAAAAATGCGGACGGCTAAATATGCCTTCCTTATGTGCTAAAGTTGTGAGACAACACCACAAGATTTATTTTTCTCTGTTTGGTATAGCTGTGGAACATCTGGCGTGGTACCCAATGTATCATCATCAATGTTATACTAAGGCGCAATATCTTTTGCGCTGTAAAATGCTCAACTACATATGGAATGTGAATACTTATGCTCATTGTATGTTCATTTTAAACACTTCTAGACTTTAACACTGGAGTAATTCGCTTTGTTATGTGAATTGTGAGCTACAGCATACATTGCAAGTGGTTGGGAAATGTAAAATTTTCAGAGAGAGTGTTTTATTTTAGAGGGGAAAACGGAATAAAGCTTAAATATTCTTCTCTGGTACTGACAACATGGTGTTTACAGATTACATTCACGTGCTGATTACATGTACTATATCTAAATAGCTAGCATTATGTGATCAATAATTATTTTTTATTAAAAAATAATAAGTATACCATTATTTGATATAGGTAATAAATTTTTGTAGTTAATTAATATTATGCATTATTTTAGCACGCAAGCCCAAGTGCGATTCTCGTCATTTTGAAATTTGTGCTACTCAAATATATTTTAGTATATATGTTACGGTGAAACACCAAAATCTGGAGAATGTCAACATTCACATAGTCGCTTGGTGTATGTCCAAAATATTTTTCAAATACTCTTTTTTCTGACTTACACCGGTAAATGTCGACATTCACCATGTTCACATTCACTAATGGTGAATGTTGAACATATAAGAATATTATATTTCCTTCTCCGTAATTCAGTCGCGAAAAAACGCACTTGAAACTTAAAATAAGAACTTAAGAACATAAAAACTTTAAACACACAGTACATTCAAAACGAAAAAGGAAAATAATAGAAACTAAATTACGTGATTCAAATCTTATTTATTGCAACAACTTAAACTATTATGACACTTTGAATTGCACAAGAAGCCCTTGCTTTTACAACTGCATTTATTTGTGGAACACTTCCTTTTGCAATGACAGCGTGTACATATGCTCCTCTCTTTTCGACCTACACCAGAGCATATCTGTGATTGTCGAAATGCACCGGTAAGGGTCAAATGTACAAGAATGTAATGCAATATTCGATCTTTTCACCGACGTATTTGGTGAAAGTTCACATTCTCCGGTGAAAGTCGACATTCTTCAATTTCAGTCTTTCACAGTAACATATACACTAAATATTTTTCTAAATTTACCAAGACTGTTAAAATAAGAAATATTCAAATTTTAATTACTTTCAATTAAGAAACATTATTGTGTTTTTTCCCCTCGAATTAAAACGAAAGTGGAGAAATTAATAATATTTCTTACTGAAGTATTCATGCATTTATAACTGAGTTATAAAATATTTTTTTTTTTTTTTATTTTTTCAAACATTCAGTTAGAATTTCTAACGAATTTGCATGATTGATCAACATATCATCAGCAAATATTAAATTGGAAATCTGACGTTTTGAAATAATATTTCACGAATAACCAAATGAATTAATAATCGGATCTATGAAGCTTTTTTACAGAAATAAATAATTATTCTGATAATTATGAAAACATTTTTCATGATTTACCAACAATTAATTCGTTAGAAATAAACAAGGGCATAATTTTCTTACAAAATGATGTGCATGTAGTGAATTGTCCTAGCTTATTTAAGAAAACTTTGAAATAATAATAAAAAATAAATATTAATAATAATTAATATAATAATATAAAATACTTTGAATTAAGTCAGTTATATCTTTAGTTAGTGTTAAAAATAAGATTTCAGTCAATGCTAATTTCATTAGCCCAAAGGGGTGTTAACCCTGATGAGTTACTATTCTCAAAATGGCATTTTTTGTGGAATCCCTAAAAGCATTGAATCACTTTTCAAACTGATGTCATCAAATATTATCGCCCTGTATTATATTTAAAGAAATTAAATAATAAAGAATCTGTATGAATGTATGCATGTTTCTCGCATTGTCTGAAAACAACGGTACCTTGAGCCATCAAATTTTGAATAACCTAGTCTTCCATCCAAACATAGGTACCTGAAAGCCCGAATTTTGAATTTCAAATTTGTTTTATTGTCTTTTTCATACTTTGTAAAACTTTAATGAATTTTTTATTAACAAACTCTACAATTTCAAAGCGAGCAATGGCAACACTATACGGAAAAGGGATTTTTATCTTAAAAATTCTAATTTTTTTTAATTTAAAATTTTAATACCGCGCGAGAGTACCTATCGGAAATTCTAAAGCTATGCTGTTTGTCAATGTTAGCCCAAAGGGATATTAGCCTAAATTTAACTCACTGCCGCAGGTAAAATAGCTTGTAAATTTGGAAATAATTACTCTGCCAGAAGGTCAAAGTTATTCTGATTTTAGTAATTACTTAAATGTGTACTCAACAGATATTGAACTATACGATGGATTCATATATCTTTCGGCACTTATACCAAATAAATATCTGCTTAAAGACAATCAGATGCGTTTTCAAATGGGTTTAAATTAAAGCCACTTGTGGCATCCATTGTCAGTGCGTGTAATCACGAAGCGAGTTTTATCTTTCGATACAAAATAGCTCACCTATCCAAAGTAAGGAAACTAGTGATAAAATGTGCTGATGTTAAAGGACATCTCCGAAGTCGGTGATAAACCCTTCCATTCAAACACAGACAAATTGCGTAAGATACCGTTACTTACCTTCTTGAATAATAAATATTTTTAAAGATGAAAAATAGTAATATTTAATAGTTCACATTCTTAAAATAGTAGCCATATTACCAAAATTTGCTTCTGTTGCAATATATTTGCTGTACAAAAAAGTAAAATTCAATACATCGCAATTAAAGTAGATTTTAACTTTCAATTTTTACTGGAAATAAGACCTAATTTTTGAAAATATGTAATCCTCTGTTTATATATGTTTTTAAGTATTTTCATGAAACATTAGCGTCCTTTATGTTTAAAGAGATTTTACCTCAAGAAAATTTAGGATAAAAAATTAAGCACTTTTTGTACAACAATTTAAACACTTGCAGGGGAAAGTGCTTTTAGTATTTTTTTTTTAATTTAATTTAATTTTTTTTTATTTTGATTCCAGTTACCATCTAAACATGACTTGCATCAGAAAAATAATTCTGTGAAAATTATAAATTTAATTTTGATCTAAAATCTGCATTTTTACATAAAAGCAGTTATCATGTAACTAAGTTTTTCATTAGGAAATAATTGCGAAATCGAGCAATTTTTTAATTAAAAATATCAAGTGTATCCAGAAAAAGTCGTACATAAAATTTTGTTATTTGTTCACCATAAAAGCCGTTCATGTGCTACATTTTAAGACGGACAATACCAAAATGGTGACACTTTCAATAATGTTTAGTGTATACACTTTCCCCTTTTTCTTAAACTAAGAACGATAGAAATGCCAGCATTTATCCTAAGTATCCATGCTACTGTTTGTGTTAAAAACTTGTAGAGTCATTAGGAATTTTTCGAAGCAGAAAGACATGAAAAATGAGCAAGGCCCTCGCTGAGACTCGAAACTGAACCTTTCGAATACACTCCGAGTGTGCTAACCGTTACACCACGAAGGCATGTTGGAAGGAGAGAGAAAATAACTTACAAACTATACGAAGTCCGTGAACCATCAGACCATGTCTTGACAAACTCTATAGATCAAACTAAAAAAAAAATTATCTTAAAGGCTGACAATCTTTCTATGTTTTGCCCTGCCGAATTAAATAGACAAATAAGTGAATAAACCGGCTGATATACATTTTAGCAAAATTCCAGTTTGTGAATTCAGAAGCTATAACTCCTATTTTGTTTAATGCGATATCAAACGATATCTAACATTTCTCGTTGCGTACGGGAATATAGAAAATAAAGGAAGCAGATTTCAAATTTCTATTAGATTACATATTACTCATTTATAGGAGTATACATTGACCGACTGCACCCTTCACATTGAAAGAATGTGCCAATTTTCAGTTATTTCAGATGAAAAATTGCAATTTGAATCCAGTCCCCCTCCTATTAATTGTAGATACACTGATGGAAAATTAAATCCCAGTACCACGAAGGAGTTGCGCTAGATGAACGAAATTCGGGAACGTGTTTGTCCATCTGAAAGATGTACGCAAATTTCGCGCTAGAAGAGTAAGTGTGGTGTTAGTAACACCACTATGAACATGCAATCGCGTTAGCTTTAAATACTTTTTAGATGTAAAGTTAGTGGGCTTTATTTATCTGTCGGACTGGACGTTGTGACGAGATTTGAGTCAAAAAGGTTTTTAAAGAGATCCAATAAGGCAGTATCAGCAGCTCACTGAATTTCAACAAGGTTGTGTAATAGGGCTAGGAAGAGGCGAATACTCTTTCCTCTATATTTTAAAAAAAAGCTTGATAAAGATACACGTTGTACTGTGCATGCGCGTTGGCTGCAGTGCTTACGGGAAGGTGCTATCTGAAGAAGGCCATAGTCAGGCTACATACGTGCCAGAACAAAGCGAAGACCGCCGTATTCGCCACATCACACTGCATCTGCAGCAACTTTTGTGGACGCCAGAGTGACACAGAGAACTATAACAAATCGAATCAGGAACAACTCCGAGCCAGATGATATGTAGCGCCATTCCACTAACCCCAAATCCGACCTCCGTAGTGTCAAAATAGAGCTTAGAGAAGGGCGAAGTGGAGATATGTTGTGTTTTCAGATAACAGCCGTTTCTATTTTGGTGCCAGTGATGGCAGTATGTTGATTAGAAGTCCAGGTGAGGGCTTGGAGTTGCGACGTAGACACATTGGACCTGCACCAGAAGTTATGGCCTAGGAAGCAATTTCCTACGAGAGCAGAAGCTTTCTCATCATTATCCCACATGCCTTGACAGCAAATTCATACATCAGACTGATGACTCCACCGGTTGTGTTGCCCTTCTTGAGCAATATTCCAAGGGGCATTGTCCAATAGGATAACGCTCGTCCTCATACCGTAGCCGAATTTGCTCTACGGAATATCGACATGTTGCCTTGGCTGCAAAATGACCCGACTTTCTGCTATCGAGCACGTGTAGAACATCATTGGACAACAAATCCATTGTCCTCCACAATCAGCACGGACCGTTGCTGATTTGGCTGACCGACTGCAACAGGCATGGAACATCATCCCGCAAAATGACATACGGCACCTGTACGAGCAAAGGCATGCGAGTTTACGTAGTTTCATTCAACTTTGGGGCTATTGCAGTGATTATTATTGTATCACCATTTCATAATTGAAATGGTTCTTCTTGGGCATACTTTAACCTGTGACCTTGAAAATTTAATCAAGTAAATACACTGCTGGCCACCATAAATGCAGCACCCTGAAGGAAGCATGCAAATAACATGAAATTTACAACATGCATTAGCGGAGGTGAGATATGCAAATGATTAGAATTTCACCGCAGACGCACCTCATGCGCGCCTGTGGTGCAACTTCAAACCGCTATTTAAGGCTTGGAGTTTTCGACGATCTCAAGTTCGGAAAATGTGTTTTTCTTGTGGTTTTTTCAAAAAAAAAAAAAAAAAAAAAAACGATCAATTATGCCTTGTAGTAAACAGCGATCATCGTTTGATCAAGTATCCGAGTTCGACAGAGGAAGGATAACGGCTTACCGAGAGTGTGGATTATCTTTCAGGGAAATCGGTAGTCGTGTTGGACGAAACCAAACAACTGTAATGCAGATATGTGACCATATGCAGGAGGGTACGACGGACCGACGTCTTCGATCGCATCCACCTCAGTGCACCACTTCACGTGATGACAGGAACATTGTACACATGGCACTGACGGATCGCTCAGTCTAATCAGGAACCATAGCACAGCATATTCAGTCTGTAACGAATCATCCAGTGTCTGCGCGTATCATTCGACGCCGTTTACAGCAGAGTGGTCTGTTCGCAAGACGTCCATTGCTTCGTCTATCCTTGACGCAGAACCACAGATGTCTCCGCCGCCAATGGTGTGATGAAAGAAGGATGTGGACGGCAGAATGAAATGAAATTGTCTTTACTGATGAGTCACGCTTCTGTCTGCAACACCACTGTCATATGCTTCTTTTTCTTGGGCGTGTAGCTTCTGGATATGTATTTACTTCCTACCGTAGACGTATCGTATTGTGTGCGTTGCATAAAACAGCCATTTTAACGGCACAAAACTTTATTAACACACAAAAAAAAAATAATAAGTACAAACGATGAACACACAAGTATCACTTCGTATCTTGCATCTAAGCTGACATACAACACATTTGCTTCGTTACTTCGCTACTACCTACTAACTACTCTTCTCTAGTAAGTCTCATGAGAGAGAGGCGTTGCAGGCCGTTCGGCTGAACTGCGCATGCGTGGTCATCACGTCATGACACCTCCCCTCGAAAAGATTTGATTGCGTCTTTCAATGACCTGTCAAACCCACATATATAAACATTTCTTGAAACAAAATAAAATAACATTCATGAAATTTTCGAACTTAGTTAACCAATTCTTACCATTTTAAATTAAAATTACTTCAACATAAATTCAGTAATCCTATTCATTTAAAAAGATGTAACGTTCAATTAACATTTCAAACTTAAATCTTTCACATAATCATAATCATATAAGCAGTTATCATATAAACGAGACAATACAAATCAATCATTAACATTAAACATAATACTTTAGCAAACCCTAGCTAAATCTTTAAACACATTACCTAACGTTAGAAAAAAATTTAGCATTTTAGCTAAAAAAAAAAAATCAAACTAAACAGTCAAAATGTCTTATAGTTCATAGTTCATAACGTCAGTCATGCTTCCAGTGAGAGGCAGTCAATCGAGATAACGAATCTGCATTAATATGATCTTTTCCTTTCCGGTATGTAATCACTGCATGAAATCGCTGTAATGCTAAAGACCAGCGTTGTAAACGAGAACTTTGTGAAGAACATTCGGTGAGAAATCTGAGAGGGTTATGATCACTAACGATGACTATTTCAGAACTGAAGATATAAGCTTCAAACTTCTTCAGGGCAAAGATAACGGCAAACGCTTCCTTTTCAATAACAGCGTAATTTCTTTGTGTCTCAGTCAACTTTTACTAGCGAAGGCTATTGGGTGTTCTACACTATTTTCATCTTGTTGGGCTAAACAAGCTCCTACAGCATATGCCGATGCGTCTGCGTAAATGATGAAAGGCAAACTAAAATTTGGAGAGTAACATTTAGGGGCATTGCAAATGGCACGTTTTAGTTGAATAAACGCTTCATCGTGTTCCTTCAACCAAGTAATTTCGTTCGAAGCCCTTCTTCTTGTTAACGCCGTTAAAGGTTGTGCCATCGCAGAAAAATTGGGTACATAAGATCGGCAATACGATAATAGTCCTAAAATACTTCTTACATCTTTCTTAGTCCGGGGAACTTCTAAATTCTGTATGGCTTCAACTTTTTCTGGGTCAGGTTCGTGTGAACCGGAACCAACTACGTGTCCTAGAAATTTGATTTTATGTTTTGCAAAGTCACACTTATTGAAATTAACCGTCAAATTTGCCTTTTCTAGCGTACTTAAGACTTTGTTAAGATGTTCCAGATGTGTATTCCAGTCATCAGAAAATATAATCACGTCATCAATATAAGAATCGGCGTAGTCTTTATGTTCGGCGAGAAGTTTGTTCATAGTTCTCTGAAAAGTTGCGGCAGCATTCTTTAATCCAAAGGGTAAAACTATAAAGGCATATTGTCCGCTGTGGGTCACAAACGACGTCAAAGGTTGGCACTCGGGCTTCAGTCGTATCTGCCAGTACCCTTTAAGAAGATCAATCAGAGTGATGTATTTGGACTTTGACACCTGGTAAATTAGGTCTACAGTGTTTTTCATCGGGAAGGCATCGGTTTCCGTCTGTGAGTTCAGGTATCGATAGTCCACACATAATCTAACAGTTCCGTCTTTTTTGGATACACAAACTACCGGATGTGCATATTCACTCTCCGACTCAACAATTAGTCCTAGCTGCAATAGTTCATCTATTTGTCGATCAACTTCATTTCTTAGAACTTCAGGTATTCGATACGGTTTCTGCCTTCTTGGCATACTTCCAGGTTTCAGTTTGATGCTGTGTTCTCCCACATTGGCGATTTTCGGAATACCAGTTCTTAGGTTCTTATGCCTTCTTAAAATTTCCTTAAGTTCTTTCTTCTTATGCGGTTCAAGGTGTGTAAAATCACATTCCTCATTAGCATAGTGTTCTTTTGCTTTCCGTGGAACAATTCTTGGAACGTTTTCAACTTCGCCGAAATCAATATCTGTATCATATATCACACCGACATTATTCACAGCGGTATTGAACTCTCGTATCTTGTTTGCGTGAACGTGCTTCGATGAATTGTCAGGCATTTGTACTATGTAACTATAATCAGTATGCTTTTTGATGATCGTAGCAGGTCCCGTCCATCTGGCATAAACTTTGTTTTGGCTATCAGGGATTAAAACTATAACCCTGTCACCTTCCTTGAATTCTTTATGACGAGTCTTTCGGTTACGGTAGAATGCATAAGCTTGTTGCTTTCCAACATCTGCGTATTCAAGTCCTGCGTATTCAGCAGCTTTTTCCAATTTCGTCTTCAAATCATTCAGATAATCGGTAACTGAACTTAACTGTCCATGAGGAACAGGAGTTTTATTAGTCCATGACGATTTCAAAATAGACAACGGGCCATTAGGACGTCTTCCATAAAGCATTTGGAACGGATTAACACCAGTCGTAGCATTAGGAACTTCTCGGTAGTCCCAAAGTAAATACGGTAGATGTTTCTCCCAATCTTTCGAATGTTCTCTAACGGTATGATGTATCATTCCCTTTAAAACAGCATTAAATCTTTCTACCAGGCTATTTGAACTTGGATGATAAGGAGTCGAGAACCTTGGGGACGATCCGATCCTTTTCAAAAACTCTTGGGTCAACGAAGCAGTAAAATTAGTTCCTTGATCTGAAGCAACAATTTGAGGAATTCCTGTGCGTGAAAAGATTTGCAACAATGCATCACATGTTGCTTTGGCATTCAAATTCTTCAATGGCACTGCTTCGGGCCACCTTGTACATTGATCAACAGCACACAGAACATATTTGTAACCTCTACAGCTTGGCTCTACAGGTCCTAGGATATCCACATTAATTACCTGGAATGGTTCTTTAGGACGTGTTACTGGCGTAATCGGAACTTCATCAAAGGGACGCTTTTTCGCTTGAAGTTGACAAGAAGTACAAGCACTGCAGTATTCATTTACATCTTTCTTGATTTCCGGCCAATAGAACGAATATCTCAAACGTTCGGCTGTCTTCTTGGTTCGCAGGTGGCTTCCCCATAAGCTAGAATGAGCTAAGTCCAAAATTTGTTTTCTTCTTTCTTTAGGAACGACTAACTGGTAAACTCTTTCTCCTAGAACTTTATCTTTATGATACAAAAAGTTCTCAATAACAATAAAGTTATTACTTCCGTTCTTATCATTTTGCCAGCATGTTTTTAAAGATGGGTCATTCATTTGTTGCACTCGAAACAGTTTTGAATCCGAAGCACATTGATCGCGTCCCGTGCTACCTTTGGAATCATCCTTACCTGTATCTTCATATACAAGCGCACAACATTCTATTATCTTCTTAACAGTTTCATTACATTTTCCATTAATTAGGTTTTCCCTATCATGGATAAGTATTTCGTCAAAATTTTCAGTTTCATGAAAAGGCATTTCACCGAAACTATCATTAGCAAAGTTTACATTTTTACATTATTAAAAGCACTTAACGACAAGAGTAAATCATTACATAACTTATCCACCATTGCACATGTTATAAAAATAGGTGACATAAATTTATCATTTTCAGAATGTATTACTAATGGTAGGTTAATGAGAGGAGCTTTTAAAGCTTGCCCGAAAGCTGACGTGAGGATAACACTTCCATGTGGCGTACGGTATTTTTCTGGTACAATATCGGTCTTGACAACGGTCAGTTGCGTGCCTGTATCTGCTACTGCATTTAATTAATTTACCATCACATATAAGTTTAACGGTTGGCAAATCATCTATTAATTCTTTAACCTCTTGATTCGCAGTAAAATATTTAGAAGAAATCTTTGCAGTTACGGCGTTAGAATTATTCTTAATTTCTTCTTTAGCAACCCCTTCCTTATCTTCATGCAACAATATATTATGATACTTAGAATTACATTTTGAAAATTTTAATTGAGAAGGGCAATTTTTTATTCTACAATTCCTTTCGAAACAAAGAAAGCACCGATTAGAAGCCCTTAAACTCTTTTTCCTTTCTTCCGGAGACATAACGCATTTTTCCGAAGCATGATTTTCGCTTTCGCAAAATAAGCAAGGGAAAGTTCGAACAACTGCAATTTTGCTTACATTAGGGGAATAGCTGGCGCCAAATTTGTTGGCGTTGAATGAATTCCGAGTGTGGAAGTTGTTTCGCTTTTCATTTGGTTGTGAATGCCCTCCAAGAGAATTAGCGTGACTCTTAGAATAAAATAGATTTAATGAAGTTCGTTCGCGACTTTCAATTTCCCGTTTTAGAAATTTCATGAGGTTATCGACATTAAAAGTTTCCTCATCTGCGTTTTGACGAGCAAAATCAAGCGTTATATCCTGAGGTATGCATTTCATTAACAAAGGGTATAGTAACTTTCCATACGATTCGGTCTTGACCCCTATCGAATTTAGTGACCTTACTTGTACGTTGCAGGTATCATATAATTCCCTCAAAGAATTAATGTCATTAGAACTTCGGACAGGCCGTAAATTTAAAAGTTTATGCATGTAAGAATTAATAAGGAGATCTTTTCGCCCATACCTCTCTTTGAGAATTTTAAAAGCTTCTTCGTAGTTTTCTGGAGATAAAGAAAAGCCTTCTATTGTTTTTAAAGTTCCACCGCCTAACAGGCTAAGCAAGTAATTAAACTTATCTACTTTAGATAGTTTTACGTTTTGATTTATTGCCGTATCAAAAGAATTGTAAAATGTCTGCCACATTTCAGCATTTCCATAAAATTTATCAATCATAATCTTCGGCAATTTAACATTATAATCAGAACTTTTATCGACACCAGAAATAGATAAATTGTTACTATCATTAGAAGAACCATTAGAAACTAGCGAATTATTGCTATTTCTTTTTTCTTTCAATAATTTTGTGCCTCTAAAGCTCCATTTCGAAATTTTTTCTTCGTATTCCAAGGCACTTTCGATTTCGGTTTCAATGTCATTAACATCAGTCAAAGTTTTAATTTTTTCGTCTAACGCTTTCAAAAAATAGCTTTTACTTTTAAACTTTCCAGTGATTCTTCGAGGTCTTCAAGGTTACCGGCTGCAATTAATGACTCAATAGCATTTGTTACTTTAGTAATGGCTGAACGCATAACTTTCCGTTCTTTCTTAGATTTCGTTAGCTCTTCAGCCATTTTTGTAACCTTGAATTCCACTTTACCACAAAATAAATTGAACAAATTTCTTACCTTTCTGAAGACTCACTTACGCATTTATCCGTGAACTTTGCAGAATGACATATCCTCCTGTTCTGACACCACTGTCATATGCTTCTTTTCCTTGGGCGTGTAGCTTCTGGATATGTATTTACTTCCTACCGTAGACGTATCGTATTGTGTGCGTTGCATAAAACAGCCATTTTAACGGCACAAAACTTTATTAACACACAAAAAAAAAATAATAATAAGTACAAACGATGAACACACAAGTATCACTTCGTATCTTGCATCTAAGCTGACATACAACACATTTGCTTCGTTACTTCGCTACTACCTACTAACTACTCTTCTCTAGTAAGTCTCATGAGAGAGAGGCGTTGCAGGCCATTCGGCTGAACTGCGCATGCGTGGTCATCACGTCATGACAACCTCGATGGTCGGATTCGAGTCTGGAGACACCGTGGAGAGAGGATGCTTAGCAGCTGCGTTATGTACCTCCACACAGGTCCTGTATCGGGTATTATGGTATGGAGCGGCATTGGATACCACTCTCGCACTCCTCTAGTACGCATTGCCGGTACTTTAAACAGCCGGAGGTACATCTCCGAGGTGTTAGAGCCAGTTGTCCTTCCTTACCTTCAGGGCTTGCCCACAGCCATATTTCAACAGGATAATGCGCGACCACACGTGGCAACGCATTGTCCAAGGGTTCTTCGTCAATCGCCAGATTGAATTGCTTTCCTGGTCGGCTCGCTGTCCGGATCTTTCGTTGATAGGAAACATATGGTCCCTGGTTCCTGAACGATTGACCCAGATTACATCCCAAGCTGCCACATCAGATCAACTTTGGAAACGTGTGGAAGCTCCTTGGTCTGCTGTACCCCAAGAACACATCCAAAATCTCTTTGAATCAATGCCGAGGCGTATGGTAGCGGTGATCTCCAACAATAGGGGGGCGGCTACTGATTCTGGAAGGAACCACACTTCACAGAAATCTATACATTTAATCATTTGATACTTGGTCAACATGTTATCTACTAAATAAATTTTGTTGTGATATCTCTTGTCTTTCTTGATGTTGCAATTTGAGTGGCCAGCAGTGTATATTACCTTGGCGTAGAATGCTTTGACTACATTCCATTCTTCAAAACTGATTTCTTCTTGGTGCTGGAATTTCATTTCCATCAGTGTGTGCATAGATGTACATATATATAAAACAAAGGATTTTATGTACATATACATAAAAACAAAGGAAATTAATTAAACCAATAACTGACTAACACGAAAAATATAAATTAAAAGTTAAATCTAAAACAAAACAACATAATAAAAACACAGCAAAATAAGATAATGAACATCATAAAATAAGAAATAATTGAAAATTCTTTGGTCTTTTTTTAAGGAGCAGCCGAAAAATTTCCAGCAGAGCCATGTTTCTGAATTATACCTAACTAATTACCAAAATTAATTCAAAAAAATAATTCAAGAATGAAGTGTCATAAAAAATTTAAAATAATATCGCAAAGTGTTAAAGTTTTTTTAAATAGTTATCAAGATATAATCTGCTCTGACGTGATCCTAAGCGATAGTGCATAAAAATTAAACATCAAAAAATGAGAATCCAGAGACCAGAAAGTTAATAATTTTACTCAAAAAGATAATAAGATGAAATTTTTTTTTTTTTTTTTTTTTTTTTTTTACAAAACTAATAAAATTTAGAGGTTGGAATTTCGAAAAATGAAACAATTATTTTAGAAGGCAGCTTATCTAAAAGTAAAGCAAATAAGAATCTTTTAAAATACTTTTTGGTGTAAATAAAGAAATCTGATGTAGCAAGTACACGACCTCCCGCCAATTCCATATTTAATTAATAATGAGATTTATGTAAATCACTAAGGGATACTTTAGTTAAAACATGTTACTATATACAACTCGGTATTGATTGATCATTTATAAATAGAACTAATATATTTAAAACTTTAAGATTCAATTCTAATTATAAAACTACTCGTTTTTAGAAAAATCTGCTCTCCCATACAATGCAAAATAATTATATGGGCTTCTGTAGTACAAACCCGTTCTTCTGCTTTCATTCGAAAATATCGCATCAGTCGTAGTATAGACATTAAGCAGTCGAGAATATGTATTTAGGAAGTTAAAGGGATATTCCGAGGTATAGTAACTATAGTATTTCAAATCCTGATAGCATCCCATATGCTGTCAATAGGACCTAGACAGGATGTCCTAGATATACTGGGATATGGCATAAAACAATCGGGAGAATGAGTTTTGAGGAAATTGGGATGTTACGGGATGTCTTGGGGATGTAGTAAGTAGGATTTTAAATATTAATAACATCCCGCACACTGTCGATGGGACCTAGATAGGATGTTCCAAGGATATAATGGGATGTGTTTAGGAGGTTATTGGAATGTCCTGAGGATGTAATAAGCAGGATTTCAGATCCTGGTAACATCCCGTACGCTGTCGATGGGCCTTAATTAGGATGTCCTGAAGATATACGACGATGTGACAGTAAGTACTCAGGGAGATGTATTTAGGAGTTTCCGGTGATATTCCAGGATGTCCTGAGGATGTGCGCTTATTTCGCAAGCAACAATCCTGAAGACTGCTATGTGGGTATATTCACTGGTCATACAGTATTTCGGATTCACAAATCAAGTCACAAAAGCAGCGTATCTTTAGAATTCCCAATAAAATGTTGTAGAGGATTTAAAGGTTAATTTGAAGGAGACATGAAAAATGAATAATACCCTTGTCGAAACCTGAACCTGGACCTCTCTATATGCGCCGAATGGGCTACCGTTACACCACGAAGGCATGCTGGAAGAGGTATTGTAGTGTTAACTATTGTGATGCATTTTTTCCAGTCTTTTCTCAGGTCATGATATCAATGTTCAGTTTTCTTAATAAGATGGCATTTTTTTTATTTGTTCTTTTATCTATGTTTATTAGACATCACTTTTTTTGCACTTACGCTGCATAAAATTTAATGACAAAATCGCAAAAACTTTAACAGTATCATATCTTTAGCATTCCCAATAGAGTGTTAAGTGTTTTCATACATTTTTTTTAATATTCACTATATTATTTACTACCTTTGCTATATTGTTTCTTTAAAAATAATACATAGAGAAGAAAATATCCGAAAGGTTTCAGATTTTACATTACGCACAAAGGAACTTTCTTTAACGTTTTGTGTGTTTCCTTTATTTATTAAATATCATGTTCTTCCTACTTAAACCAGATAAAATTCAATTCAACAGCAATATCACAAAATATTTAGAAAACAGTACATCTTTAGAATTTCGGATAGATAGTCTCGCGCGCTGGAGATAATAATGTTTTGTACATATTTACGTATTTAAATAGCCTTTTTATAGTATTAAATTTACGATAATAGGGTAACAATCAGATTATTGAACAGAATTAAATGGGGCGTACGAAAGTCAATAAAAAGTGAAATTGCTAACTGGGAAAGCCAGACGATAACTTAACGAACTTAACTCATAAGCTATTTCTCCCGCCTTCCTAGCGTGCCTTCGTGGTGTAGTAGTTCTGCACCCTGGGCCGGTATTCCAGAGGTCCGTGGTTCGATTCCCGGCGAAGGCGGTTGCTCATTTTTCATCTCTCCGGCTTTTCTAATTAACCTAATGTCTCTACAAACTTTCTTAACAATTTGCAGGAGTAAGCCCATACCGAGCAGGCATAACATGTGCGTCGTCTTTCTCTACAACATATCGTCGAACGCAGAACACATTGCAGAATTCTTTATGAGACAGATTCATCCAGACAAAAATAGAAAAGTGCTGCCATAATAAATGAATCTTGGGTGTATTTAAATGACTGCAATAAAAAGAGATCCATTATTATCATCAGAGAAGAGAAAAAAGTCTAAAAGCATGGTCCAAAGAATCTAAAAAAACGTTTTTCAAAGGAATTTATGATTGTTGCTTGTTTTCATGTAACGGTAAATTAGAAACAAAGAGAGTGCAGAAAGATATTAAGATCAACTCCACATATTATCAGGAACATATTTTGTACCCAGTTCTCAAATATGAAATAGGTTTTCCTTAAATCAATCAGTAGAATTGCATCAAGACAAAGCAAACAGCGACACGTCCAAATCCACTGTGAATTTCCTGGAAAAAATAGAACACGAAAAGAGCATCAAGGCCATACTCTTCATTCATATCTCTAGTAAATCTCCTGAACTATCATCCACAGATTTTTTGTGCTTTTAGACTCTTAAAAAGCGGATTGTCCAAACATCTACCTATATAGCCTTTTCGGACTTTGGAAAGCTGTTAAAGAGGAATGGGATAAAATACTTCTTCGGACACTACAAAAGGTTTATTGAAATTTTAGGTAAAATATTTCTGTAACTACAATTCAAATCGTCAAAAAATGTGCGAACAGCCATTGCAGAAAATTCTAAGCAATTAGCTCCCTTGTAGTTTTTAACACTAGCAATAATAGTTTCGTCTACATTTCTGCTAAAATTATTTTATTTTCTGCCCCCTCCCTTCCTAAACATCATCTATATATATTTGCGTTGAATCACTATAAATGTCCATTTGACTTTTCAAATTGTTGCCACCAAATGTTAGAGTCCTGCATTATATTTGAAGAAATTAAATAATGAAAAATCTGCATAAATGTTTGTATATTTCTCGCATTGTGATAAAACAACGGTACCTAGAGCCATCCAATTTTGAATCACGTCATCCTACTGCGAATATGGGCATGTGGAACACCAAATTTGAAATTTGGAATTTTTTTTTTTTTTTTTTTTTTGGACCGATTTCCTATTTTGTAAAACTTTAACGAATTTTTGATTAACAAACTCTAGGATTTCAAAGCGAGCAATAGCAACGTTGTGCAGAAAAAACATTTTTATCTCCAGCGCGTGAGTCTGTGTATGGGAAATTCTAAAGATATGCTCATTTTAAAATTATTCTGCGATATTGCTGTTGAATTGTATGTTTTAAGTGGGAAGAACATAATACTTAATAAATAAAATTAACGCATAAAACTTTTAAAAAAAGTCTCTTTGAGCGTAGAAAAGAAGAAATGATTGAAGAATTTTAAATTCAAAGTACTTAGATTTTACTAACACACGCCAGTTGATAGAACTTTTGCTTCTATTTTGCCTTTTTTTTTTTTTTTTTTTTTTTTTTTTTTCCCCTTTCTTTCTTTCTTAGAATCTATTTTTAGAATGGTTTAGCAATTGCTTTTCATTCGAAATATTTTTCTCCTTTGAACGTTCAAGTTATTCTCTGCTTTGTAAAGTTATCTGAATTATATGCAGTACAAACGTATTGAAACAGCAATAAGTTTCTAACATAGCACAAAACATATTTCATACTCGAAAATTCCCTGAAACCTACTGTAAACAGGAAGTAGGGGAAAGTAGGATTATGCAGCACATAGCCAAGCATTTCAAAAGAATGCCGTTCTGAAAGCGACGTTTCACCTTCCACGACTCTTTTAAGTCAGAGAGTCAACATCGGTACAATCTCATGCTAAGAAAGGCGACAAATTTCTCAGAGATCTGTCAACAAGTCTTATTGGTTCAAAGGCAGCCCTATTATACAAGATAAGAAAAAATAAAATAAAATAAAAACTTTCATTGATTCCAGAACTCGGAAATCTGATTAATTCAGGTATAGAAAGAAGTTGTTTATGCAAATGACCGACAGCATTGAAACGAACAAAGAAGTTTCCTGAAGGTTCCTGTGTTGATTCATGCAGTTTTCGATGCTATTAAACTGTGAATGAGAGAATAGGAAAGGTCAATGAATTATCGGTCATCTTTTAAGTGTATTACGAAACAGACTCCAGTTGCATGTGATTTTTAAGAAAAATTATATAGCATCACAAAATTATGGATTGACACTTAAAAGGTAAGGTTCCATTGTTAATTTTTAAAATGTGCAGAAATGCTAACGTTTTCACGAAATACTTACGAAAAAATAATGAGATCCAGAAGAAATTAACCCTGAATTTTATAAAGGTTATTTATCACATTGCTCACAGGATGAAACTTGAAAATAAATAAATAAAATAAAATAAAAAATAAAATAAATAAAAAATAATAATGGATTTTTCTTTCACCTGAATACCATCTAAATTATTTGAATAATATAAATTATATGATAATACTTAATCCGAAAGCCAATTTACCATGTAGAGATATTAGGCATTTTTTGGAAGCAGGAGACTTGAAAAATGTGCAAGGCTTTCGCCGGGAATCGAACCACGGACCTCTAAATTACTCGTCCAGCATGCTAACCACTACACTACGAAGGCATGCTAAGAAGGCGGGAGAAATACCTTATATACTCCCCCTTTTAAAGGGCGACTAGGGTTTAGGGGACCCAATCGCCAAATCTTGGGTGTGGAGAATCATCATCCACCCCCTTTTACTTCGGTCGCCACTGTAGAGACATTAGGTATTTTTTGGAAACAGGAGACTTGAAAAATGAGCAACGTCTTCGCCGGGAATCGAAGCACGGACCTCTGGAATACGCGTCCAGCGTGCTGACCACTACACTACGAAGGCATGCTAAGAACGCGGGAGAAATAGCTTATAACTACAGAGCTCCAGATTTTAGATGACTCTAAAGTCTTGCTAAAGATACGTATAATTAGCCCAAAGGGGTAATTTGCCAAGAAAGGCTATTAATTTCTTTTTGGCATTTTGCGTTCGTTCATTATAAACGGCATTTCATTTTTCAATTATTGCTACCAAATATTAGAGCCCTGCATTATATTTAATAAAAGAAATTAAATAATGAAGAATCTGCATGAATGTATGTATGTTTCTCGCACTGTCAAAAAAATGGTACCTACCAAGATACATAATATTCTGAATAACGTAGTCCTCCACTCGAATATGGGTATCTGGAAGCCCAAATTTAGAATTTCAAATTTGTTTTATTATCTATTTCATATTTTGTATACCTTTAACGAATTTTTGATTAACAAACTCAACGATTTCAAAGCTAGCAGTAGCAACACTATATGGGGGGGGAGAAATATTTTTATCTCCAGCGCGCTAGACTATGTATCGGAAATTCTAACGATATGTTCTTTTTAAAATTATTTTGCGATATTTCTGTTGAATTGAATTTTATAGTTTACGTGCGAAGGACATAATATTTAATAAATAAAAGTAACACACAAAACGTTAAAAAAACGCCCCTTTGGGCGTAATATAAAATCTGAAAGCTTCCAGATTTTTTTTTTTTTCATAGTTATATATTTTACATTTATCTCATAAGAGCAAAGAAAATGTCTGTTAGAGCACCTGAAAGAACGTCGGGCCTAAGACCCAAACACTGGTAAGCTTAACCAAACAACTCTTAAGTACCTCATAGAAATTTTAAAATCTTTCTGAATCTTGAAATTGAATATCTTGCTGAAAATTTGGCGAAAACAGCCCAAAAGTTTCATGTAAAAGCTCTTTAAACCAAAATCTCAGTAATTATAGTTCGGACAGTAATTCTGTCACAGAAAAAAACCAACAAAATATGTGAAGCAGTGGTAGTCGACCTTGGATTTACACTAACTATTTCTCGTTATATCTGTCATTTGCATTTGTTAACTAATCAGATTCTGCAAACATATTGAACAACATTATTTTAAATTAAGATTACGTTTAATTGGACGATGTTTTTATGGTTATAAATGCACAGAATGCATATTTTCTTTATAGCATGTTTAAAAAAAATATGTCGCCAAACTGCATGACGACGTTGACAGGCAAAGTGTGGAGACCTTATGTAACTTCGCGAAGCTATTTTAACTCATATTCATGATGCCCAAGAAAATACAGAGTAATGCAATAGCAAGATACTCTTAAGAAAATTCTGATAGAGAACAGAATAAATGTAAAAAATAATAATAATAATTTAGCAATTATAATAGAAATTTAAAAAATAATGAGGAAAATACGAAATTCCAGGATTTATTTTACATTCACAGAAAACAAATACCTTGGAAAAACGTACAACAGGAAACAGATTATCAGTTGATAATGAAAAAAAACTTTCTCAAATTTGGTGATTAAAAAAATAATAAACAAAAAATAAAATCTTAAAGATACATGTTTCGAGAGCATTATGGCTAGCGCCCCTTTGGGCTAAAAATATTTTTAAATAGTACATCTTTAGAATTTCCGAGAGACAGTTTCGGGCGCTGAAGATAAAAATGTTTTATTCCCTGCAACTGTTGCCACTGCTCGCTTTAACATTGATGACTTTTTTAATCAAAAATTCCTTAAAGTTTTACAAAGTTTGAAATAGACAATAAAAAATTTCCAAATTTGGACT
The DNA here is from genome assembly GCF_044657685.1 of Stegodyphus dumicola. Taxonomy (NCBI): domain Eukaryota; kingdom Metazoa; phylum Arthropoda; class Arachnida; order Araneae; family Eresidae; genus Stegodyphus; species Stegodyphus dumicola. Next base: position 218,506,547 of record NC_140773.1, on the reverse strand, counting down.
TTCAGGTGCCCATGTTTGGGTGGAGGACTATGTTATTCAGAATTTGATGATTTTAAGTAAAGTTGTTTTTTCACAGTCCGAGAAACATACATATATTCTTCATTATTTAGTTTATTTAAATATAATATAGGACGATATATTTGGTGGAATGAGTTTGGAAAGTGATTCAATGTTTTAGTGATTCGACGCAAAATGCCGTTTGGAGATTATTAGCCCTTTTCGGCTCATAAATAAAAACTTTTCCTTAGATTAAAAAAAAAAAGGTCCAGATACTTCTTCAGGTAGATAGATGCCTTCTCATACCTTTTCAGTTTCTTTTCAGAAACTGCTTGTTTTGTCTATCTTAATAAACTTTGGTTCGATAAAATGAAAATAAATTTTATTAATTGTTTTATGTACTCATGCGAATTAAATAACTATAAATTTTTAATGAGTACTAACAATTAATTGTTATTAATAATTAGTTGTAATTACTTGTCAATTATTAATTGTACTTATTAGATGTTATTATTGTAACAATACACGTCGTCAGTCAAATTTTTCAAAAATTTGTATATTTCCTTATTAACATTACTGAAAATTCCCCCCCCCTTTTTTTTTTTTTTTTTTTTTTTTTTTTTTGTAGCAGCAATAAAAAATCATACAGCTTGGAGAAAATTTATTATTATAAGATTAAGGTCTTGCTCCATGATTCTGGAGGTTTCAGTTTAAAGAACTATCTAGAAAATTAGTAGAGCTGCGGAATTTTCTTATCGCCTCTGACAAAATAAAAGTGTGTTCATTAATACGCTCTCAATCTGTCATCTACAAGCGCACGCTTAAGAGTAAAGAATGTATGGCTTGTCGTGTGCAGTCCTAAGGGTCGCAAGAGATAAAAATTTTATCACTTGACTCCCAGTAACTGATAGCCACTGTCAACGAACTTATCTGACATCGGCTTTGGTGGGCGGAAGACGTTAACTTACCCGCTGGTGACATTTCATTGGGATTCAAGAGAGGCGGAAGCATAGTTTGGCGACATTTTTTAAATGGAGCTGTTGATTAGTTATGTTTGTTTAACACAAATTATTTGCATAAAAAACAATCACAGATTGAGTTTTATTTTTAAGTTGTTATTTGCCTTTTTTTAAATTCCTACTATTAGCTCACACTCTCCCTATATCTTGTTTAAATTTTCAATCGTTAATAAAATACTTTTTATTCATCCACTCAAGTTCAAATAAATTTTTTTAAACATTTGACGTTAATACAGTTTTTTTCACACATTAAAAATTTATTGAAAAAAACTGTTTAATATGTGAAAAATTTATTAAATTTTTATTTATTTATTTATTTATTTATTGTATTTATTTATTTCTATTATTTTTTAAATTTTTCTTTGTTGACCTAAGTAAGAATTGAATTTAAAAAAATTATTACTTATTTTTAATAGCATGTTTTGAAAATCTTTAATAATTGATCAGGTGCTCTTTAGAGTTGAAAATTTTGCTTTTTAAAGGAACTTTGAAAAGTCTTCAGCATAGTTCTTCCAAATATTTTGGATTTTACGCTGCGTTAAACTATCATGCGATATGGTATAATGCCATATCGCAAGATTTGGAACTGCCCGAAGTATAAAGGCTTTTATCTCGTATTCGAGTTCATGTTTACCCATCTCTATATGTTGCTGTTTAGCAAACATATCTTTAATTTATCTTACAAATTTAATAGTTCTCTGCTTAGAAAAGCTCAGAGATTCAAAAGCAATAAAGGCACATTTCAATAATTAAAATATTAATTTTAAACAATCTAAATAATTTATACTATTTTAACTATATTTAATTCCAGGAAACTGTTCCCTTCAAAGTTGTTAGTCACTAATGGCAGCTGACAGGCTAATGACAGCTGACTGGTCACAGGCTGACAGCACTTTGTGTCAATCATTCATTCACTCTTATAGGGTGCTGAGATAAATGTCTAAATTAAAATTAAATCTAAATGCAATGATACATATGTTAATTGATCAACGATGTCTTCGAAGTTAAGGAACATTTGGCGTGAATCCATAAATCACTAATTTCAAGTACTGCAATAAATTTAAATAGATACCTAAATTAAAATTAAATCGAAGTACACAGATGCTTACCAATGACCTCTATTGACATACGAAGTCACTGGAGGGGAATCCATAAGTCAGCAGTGAAGAGGAATAAATTTAATCAGATTTAAAGTAAAATCGAATCAAAGGACGTTGGTGGCCGATACATTAAGGATCACTTGAAGTCAATCCTTTGTAGGCTGATGCAGGAAATTTAGATATATATATTTAAATTAAAAGCCAATCGAAATACATTGGTACCCGTCAAGGTTCTTGGTCACTGGTGACCTAAGATTGACGCTAAAGAATCAACCCATAAATCATTACTTTGAGGCAGTGCAGCAAAATTAGATAGATGATAAAATTTAATTTACGCATAATAATGGCAGTCAAGGCTATTGGTCACCAGTACCTATGGACTGAATGTCATTTGGAGGTTAAGAAGTGAGTCTGCGACGCGGTGAAGTAGATTTATATACAATTTTTAATTAAAATTGTATGGAAGCACAACTGTACAGGGAAAGACATCATTGAATGCTACCGAAAGGCACTGATGATCGTCAAATCCATTGTTACCAGTAGCAGTAAATGTCATTGGTCAATGAGCGACATGTGGCTTTTCAGTCGTCAGTGTAGAGCAGTGGAATGTTATTGCAGTGGAGAACACTTGACAAAACAATAGATAATAAAAACTTAATAGAGTAAGATATAACTTAATACTTCAGAATTTTCGAAATTTTCGGATTCTGAAGTTTATTCAACCTCAAAAATAAAATAAGGATTTAAATTATTAAGAATTGCGTTTATTGCTTTTAAATCGCTCATTAATCAATTAATGCTAATTAATCACACATTAATTAAATTGGAAAGATAAATTAAACAAGTTACGTTTCTCCAGATGGCAGCACTCTGAGATCTGATCAAGTGCGAGACCGCTTGGATGATAAATTAAAGACCTCGTGTTTCTCTGGATGGTAACACTTGCCAAGGCGAGAACGTTTCTAACAGCACAATAAATGCCTTTACAGCAGCATCCATTGTAAGGTTATTATTTAAATTAGCCTGTTATTTATAAGTTCAGTCTTTACTATAATTTCTCCTTTCGGTTTCATCACCAGAATGTAAATGAGGTTAAATAGTATTTAAACTGAGTTTTATGGATTGCAAGACAGAGCATTCTGGCCTGCGCAGGCACGCTATGTTTAGTTCCTGCCTCTTGATAAGTTGTAATTATTCGGCTTTGCATTATCTCTGCACGTATTGTTATGATGTAGTCTTTGGAATACCAGGCCCTTAGTTTGAAAACCAAGTTTCGGTATCTCAGTGAATTCTTAAATAAGTTTGAAACACCTAATTTCTGTACAACTCTTACTGTCTCTAAATCAGTCGCTTAAGACAGAACCAGTAAAATGAATGAAACATTCTAATTAAATACAGGCTTCAAAGCGAGTTTAAATTCGCAATATAAAAAGCCCAGTTTTTCAGACTGAAATTATAACAGATAATTTCATATTACTTGATAACATAATTAATAGCTTAATACAACTAGTTCATAATAAATGCAGAAACTACAGTTCTCTTTTGCACATATCCGGCGTTTTCTTCTTTGTAATCTCATACAAAATGATTAGATTTTAAACAACCAAAATCTTTTTAAAAAACTGAAAGCTTTCAGATTTTGTATTGCGCTCTAAGGAGCGTTTTTTAACGGTTTATGTGTCACCATTATTTACTAAATATCATATTCTTTGCACTTAAACCCCCAAAAATTCAATTCCAACAGCAGTATCGCAAAATATTTAAAATCATCATATCTTTAGAATTTCCGATTCAAACTGTGGCGCGCTGGAGATAATTTTTTATTTATTCCCCCCCCCTCCGCGTATAGTGTTTCCATTGCTCGCTTTGAAATCATTGAGTTTGTTAATCAAAAAGTCGTTAAAATTTTACAAAATATGAAATAGATAATAAAACAAATTCCAAATTCGGGTATCCAGGTGCCCATGTTCGGGTGGGGGATTACGTTATTCAAAATTTAATGACTCTAAGTACCATTGTTTTGTCACAATGCGAGAAACATATGTACATTCATGAACATCCTTCATTATTTAATTTCTTTAAATATAATACAGGGTAATAATATTTGGTGGCAACAATTTAAAAATTGGTTCGCCGTTTATAATGAAATGCCCCAAAATGCCGTTTTGAGACATAGCCCTTCTGAAATGACTCCTCTTTGGGTTAAAAATAAGCCGAAGCATTTGAGTTTCCGGAAGCTGGACAGATTGGATTCATAATCCATTCTCTTAAGAACCAAATTTTCAAAACTTATAACGTAGTAAGTTGCTGAAGGAGCGTTCAAAGGAAGCAAGCAATATACACAGAGAAATATTATTACAAAAGGGCGCAATCCTTTCAAGGAAATCAAACTCATTTTTCCATCAAGAATTTTTATGATTACACTGCGTGGTTTTTTTTTTTTTTTTTTTTTTTTTTTTCTTCCAATGCCAAGCAGATGCGACGTAAACTATGCAAGGTCTTTTCTATGCAAGGAAAGTCCGTCAATTTTGCTTTTGCATTTCTTCCAGACAGCTAATATAAGAGGTGAAAAATCAAAACAAAACAAATAATAAATGGAAAATAAAACTCTAAACTAAACTGTACCGAACAAAGAATAGAGCTTACATTTTCAACATCCTCGCGTATGAATGGATAATTCATCCGATTATTGTTAAACCGTTATTAGGGCACCCCGTCGCTCAAATTATTCCTGCCTTTCCAAAATCTAGTAGGGGAGGTGGAAAAAGAAAGAAAATTAACCTTTGCTCGCCTCTAAAAGATGTTTTTCCATATAATCCACCGGGCAGGGGAAGACAACATTGTGGCCACGTAATTGCCGGTTCGGAAGAATCCCTAATCACAGGTTAGGCTCTCCGGATTTTCCGTGTGCTTTATTCTTCCTCCCTGAGCAACAACCCTCAGCCTTCGCTGAAGGCTGATTAGAAAAAAAAAAAACTTCAGGGGGCTGGAAGAGAGAGGACTTTTCCTCTTTCCGTGGATCCCCACCCTCCTGGATAGGACTTCTGAAAGGGCGTCGAAAGCCGTAGAGTGCACTCGTGGTCCGTTTTTGCGCTTAAAATATCCTTTTTGTTGACGTGTTTTTTAGATGTTCCTTTGCCGACAGGCGTTCTGAAATGTGCATGAAAAGCGATGGGTGGTTTGAACTTTTGACTCAAGGTTTTTATTTGAGTCTCTCGGATTCTCGAATTTCTACTAAGAAACGAATTAAATAAATATAAAATTCTCTGGAGTCTATTAAGACTTTAAATCCGTACTGAAGATATGATTATTTAAACTTCTATGAATGCATTTGTAATGCGTTTTCAATTTATCTTGATTTCCCCAATTTTCAAGAATCTCTCAAACAGTTCTGATAATCATTTTGCCGTATGCCGTATATTCACCGTATAATAATACTGTATTTCTGATGAAACTGACACACTTTCTGAACACTTTGAAACGAGACACTTTGTGAATTAAAACAAAACTGCCTACTAAAAAATTCAATACAGTTTTAATTAATATATGTTCCCCTTTTCCTATGTAATAATATAGATTCCCCATTACCACAATAAGCATTGGATGTTGTCTCTACCACGTAGAATAAGAATGAGAAATATGTGAAATGAGGTATGTAACATATACATTAGAATTAAATTCAAAATGATGTTTCCTTTGAAACAATTTACGTCACAGACTACGCTTTCAACAGACAATTTTTGCCTCTCTTCCTATATTTTTGCTTCTAAGAACACAAGTTTTAAAATTAAAAGCTATCAAACTGATTATTACAAAGCTTTCTAATTAAATTTTGGTAGCAATAATTCAAAATAAAAAAGTAAAATAAAAAATCTGAAAAGTTTCAGATATTTCAAATTACGGCCAAAGGGGCTTTTTTTTAACATTTTATGTGTTACATTTATTTATTAAATGCCATGTTCTTCGCCCTTAAACCATAAAATTCAATTCAAAAACAACATCACAAAATAATTTTAAATTTAGCATATCTTTAGAATTTCCGACACACAGTGTCCCGCCACTGCTCGCTTTGAAATCGTTCAGTTTGTTAATTAAAAATTCGTCCAAGTTTTACAAAATATGAAATCGATCATAAAACAAATTCCAAATTTCAAATTGCCCATATTCGCAGCAGGATTACGTCATTCAAAATTAAAAACTGGATGGCTGTAGGTACCGTTGTTTTATCACAATGCTAGAAATATACATAATGCAGAAATATACATAATATAATTAATGCAGATTCCTCATTATTTAATTTCTTCAAATATAATACAGGACTCTTAACATTGGGTGGCAACAGTTTGAAAAATGAAACGGACATTTATAATGATTCAACGCAAAATCACAAAACGAAAAGAAGGGACAAAGAGACCCTTTGGACTGATAAGAAAAAAAGCTGTATAATAGTAAACTTGTATAATAGGTAATAGTAAGCTGTATAATAGTAATAGTAAAAGTATTAATGCAACTATTAAGCAAGCTTTATTTGAGCACGCTTTAGCTGTTTAAAGGCATGCTTTTTGCACCGATGACTCTTAATTAATATTTTTATGCATCGATATTTAAATCACTATATATATCATATATATGTAAGATAACCCACCCATCCACCTTTGTACTCCTTTTAACGCGCTTTTGGATCTTCTTTTAGAATAGCTCTAATAAAGATTCCAGTATGAAACGGACTCCTTTTCAATACAAGTTTTATTGTAGGGCAAAACTGTTCAGTGTGACTTAACGTAACGTCAGCTCCAAAAGATCTCTTCTGAAGACGTTTCACATCGTGGCAATACAGAATCGTGGAAATACATCGCGTAGCTTAATTCGTAATCTATACTATTAAAACCAGTGTAGATTTTGTAAGATTTAAGTTCTTTGATTGAACATTTAAGAAAAAATAAACAAAAGGAGAGTCCAGAAGTATCCAAAGAAATCTATTCGTGTTGCCAGATACTTCAATGAAAAATTCAATCAAAAAATAATTCAGTTTTAAAAGCTAGGATGTTTGCTTTTTTATTTCTTTTTTTAACATGACATAAAACGTAGAATATCAAAATATTATTTAAAAAGAAGTTTAAAATTTTAATACTTTTTACTTCCTTGTACGAAGTAAAGGAAGTATTGTAATCACGAAAATTCTCGGTACCATATTTCAACGAAAATATCCATTTTGATCGATCTAGTTGTGATCCAAATGTAGTTGTGCACCTCCATTTTTGGTTGCAATCGGTCGCACCAAAATTATATATGTATATATGTACCCACTCTGTTACTCGGCTCGGTGAGCTCAGTTTTTTCATTCTTATATGTTGATAAATTGCTCATTTTTTGCTTTAAAAATGATTGAATTATGTTCTTCTTACTTCCGGTTCAGGTTTTTATGCCTTTAGTTAACCTATATGCAATAATTGTAGAATTCTCAACAGTTTAAATGTTGTTTAAGTGCGGCTAGGCCTAATTTTTTTTCACCATAGTAGCATATTTGTTTACATTTGAAACTTAGCAGAATAGTGGATTTGTTGCCTATCATAAGAAACTAGGCTTCGCAACAACAAAGATAACGCCTTCTTTATTATTCCGAATTAAATCATGCTTAATCCATTCTGAAATTAACATTTAAGTTATTAAATTAGTCTATATTGACTCAGCAATAACGCCCGCAATAAATTAAGTCAGTTTCTGCGCCTTCAGTGTATTTTTGCCGAGTGGGACCATAACTAAACTTTCAGTTTTGTGCACCGAAAAATCTGCCTTCTTGCCCGCCTGCCATATTGTTAATTTTGTGTAGAAACTCTAATTTTAATTGTAAAAGTTGTTTTTACTTCCTTGTACGAAGTAAAAAGGAAGTATTGTAATCGCGAAAAGTTTCAGGCAGCATATTTCAACGAAAATATCCCATTTTGACCTCTTTCAAATGCAATTTAACTATGTATTTCCGTGATATCTGTATGTAAGAACAGAATAAAACACTCTTTTTCTCCAAAAAAAATTATAAAACTGCTTTAAAATGAATTCTGAAGAGAATTTTTCGTGGCGTCTGTACGAACGTATGTACGTACGTATCTCGCATAACTCAAAAACGAGTAGCCTCAGAACGTTGAAATTTTGTATATAGGACTGCTATAACATGTAGACGTGCACCTCGTATTTTGGTTGCAATCGGCCACACCAAACGTATATAAATATATTTATATATATATCCACTCTGTTACCCGGCTCAGTAATCTCAGTTTCTTTACTCTAATATGTTTGTAAATTGTACATTTTTTGCTTTAAAAAATGATTGAATTATGTTGTTTTTATCTTCCGGTTAAGGTTTTTATGCCTTTCGTAATTCTGGAAGCAATATTTGTACAATTATCAACAATTTAAAAGCTGTTAAAGTGCGGTTAAGTTTTAAATAACATGGTGGACATATTTGTTTACATTTGAAACAGCAGAATTGTAGATTTGTTGCCAATCTAGAGAGACTAAGCTTCGCAGCACAAAAATAACGCCTTCATTTATTATTGCGAAATAAATCATGCTTAATCCTTTCTGGAATTTTTTCGAGGAAATAAGTGTTTAAGATTTACTTCGTAATTTTTAATGCAGATATTTTGAGTTTTTATGTATTTTTGCCTTGTCGCGAAGTGAAAACTGAATTAATTGAATGAGAAATACTTAATCGTCTGTGAAAAACTGTTTCTTTTCTGTTTTGTTTGCTTAATTTCTTTCACACATCGTTTTAGCTTTATTATAGTATTTGAATAGAACATGTGGCAACGATAATTCTTCAAATGATATAAATTTTGTGCACTCAGAGTGTCGTTATAGTAAACAAATATAGTGAATTTTAAAGAGTGCATTGATTCTATTGTGGTTTATGCGCTGTCGACGAAGTAGATTTAATTCAATCCAATCAATTTAAATGAAATTCAAGAATAAAATGCGTATAATTTAATATTCCGTACAAGGAAGTTATGTGGTGTACACATAAGATTTTTTAAATTGTTTTAACGATATTTATGTTTTGTATCTTTCAATTTTTAATGAAAATATTTTTAGGTTTTTAAGTATTTTTGCCTTGTCGCGAACTGAGACCTGAATTAATTGAATAAGAAATATATCTCTATTGAAATTCGAGGAAATAAGTTTAAATAAAATGCAGGAAAAAAGTGCGTATAATTGAATATTACGTGCAAGGAAGTCATGTGGTGTACGCATCACATTTTTTAATAAAAGAAACGTATAAACCAACAATGACCAAATGGCAACCCGGGGATTAATTTGCTTCACTAATCTGGTTTATTAATGGTCTGCGTATTATTTATATTTAATTCAAAGCATTACACAGAAGAGCTTTATAGTTTTAAAATATTTCGTTCATATGTTAGATTATATGATAATCTATTCAAAAGATATCTGAGATATCGCTCAGAACTTCAGAGTTCTGTGAACTTTAGTGTACTAAACGCTACGCATACAAACACTTGCACTGAACCTTACGCATACAAACACAAACACACACACACACACAAAAAAAAAAAAAAAAAAACTTGAATTGAAAACTTCAGATTATATGCTCATAACTCGAAGAGTTTGACATAAAAATTTAAAAAGTTGAAAAAAAATTGATTCAAATTATAAGATCAACAAGCTATTGCAATCTGATCTTGATACGCAGATTTTAGTTTAACTCTTGGGATAGTTTTAAGTTAAGTAGTAATGATATGTCTTCTAGTTTAAGAATTAGCCTCTAGGAGTTGGAGATATAAAATGTAAAATTTGATATTAAAGAGAACTGCTCAAAATGACTAAGAAAAATAGCTAAAAAAAATCTGAAAAGTTTCAGATTTTATCTTACTCCCAAAGGGCGTTTTTTAAATGTTTTGTGTGTTACCGTTACTTATTAAATATCGTGTTCTTCGATCTTAAAACCACAAAATTCAGTTCAACCGAAATGCCACAAAATAATTTAAAAAGAGCATATCTTTAGAATTTCCGATACAGTCTCGCGCGCTAGCGATATTTTTTTTTTTTTTTTTTTCCCGTACATGACATTGCCATTGCTCACTTTGAAATCGTTAAGTTTGTTAATCAATAATTTGTGCAAGTTTTAAAAAATATGAAATAGATAATAAAACAGATTCTAAATTTGGGCTTCCAGATGCCCATATTCGGGTGGAGGATTACGTTATTCAAAAATTGATGTCTCTAGGTACCATTTTTCCCGGTGCGAGAAATTTACATACATTCATACAGATTCTTTATTATTTAATTTCTTTAAATATAATGCATGGCTGTAATATTTGGCGGCAACAATTTTAAAAGTGAAACGCGGTTTCTAGTGAACCAACGCAAAATGCCAAAACGAAATTAATAGCTCTTCTGGGCAAATTGCCTAATAAATAAGAGATGTAATTGTTCAATATGCTGCACGAAGTTTTTTGAAGGAATACTTCTATTAGTTGAAGTGACAGTAATTTTTATTTTGCCAGAACACAAAATTAATGAACTGAAAATAATAAACACTGAAATGTCTACTGTGGTGTCTACTTTCAAGGTCTACTTTCAAGGTGTTTAAAAATGAAAAATAAAAAATATGTAAAAGATTAAATTAGCAACGTAATTTTTTTTATCAGTTCTAAAAATAGTATCCTCTCTCTGCACGGTGTCATTTCGAGACTATTCTATGTCATATGATTCTTACTTAATTCTGATGATGTAAATGCAACTAAAACTCAGACAGCCAATAGTAATTTTACAGTAATATTAACTATCCTATCAAAATGCACTGAGAACCGAAACTAACTAAGAATTAAGATTAAGAACTAAGAATTAAGACTAAGATTTCACCCTGAACATAGCGCACTTGCTTTCTACACTTTGGCTTAGGTGAAGCGCTGACTGTCTGTTCCTCCTTTGTCCAAAATGTAAGCTTTTTGAAACAATCACAATTAATATGCCAACTTGTTTGTGGACGCAACATGTTTTCTGAAATAAAAAATGAATATTAAATCTGCCTTTACCTCCAGTTTCCTATTCATTATGCATCAACACTTCTAAAGGCATCAAAATTTCTGCTCGTCCTTACTTCTGAGTTGATTTTATTATATATATTATGGAAAGATGAGATAATTTAAAGTGTGGTTTTAAATTTATTAACCTATAATTATTGCTGAATTTCGGCCCAATTAATTATTTTTATACAGAATGGTGGCAATAGTTTTTTTACTTGGTTTTAATTAAAACTACATATACATACACATATCGCTTACCGTATGATGGCGACACTTATGATTTCATGGCTTTCAAATCAATTTCACTGGTTTTTCCTAATAAGGCAATAACAGTCTATGCTATGCAGATTTTTATTTATTTATTTATTTATTACTGTCAGTTACAGGTTTTGTTTTAGATGCAGTATACACGCAGAAAAATTAGATAGAAATTCGATAGCTGAGGCAAATAAAATATGACGTTAAACTGTTGACATATACTTCGGTTTGTTTTATGCTGGTAAAATGCTGATAATATTAAAGTTAATAAAAAAAAATTTTGCTGCTTCATTAGCAACAGCTTAGTTTTCGGTTCGGAATGAATTTTTCTGATAAACAGAAACATGCACATCTCAGGAACTCATTTTAAGAGCTGGAGGGGGGGGGGGGAATACTCAAAGCATTATTATTTTTATTGTTATTAAGTTTACGTTTTGAATTTCGCTAACTCCGGGGAGGGGGATATTTATTTGCTTTCTTTCTTCTAAAATCCAAAAGCAAGTTAGGATAGAAACTTGACGCAATTTTTGTACCCAATGCGTATAGTAAATATTCTTCTTTGGTAATGATCCACATAAGGACACATTTTGAATTTATTAAAACCACAAGGTCCTTCCCCTCCGGCAAGGTAAAAAAAGAATGTGTGGCCAGTAATTAGATATCGAAATTATTCCATTCGGGAGAAGATCGTCAGCTATAAGCTGACAATCAATCACCCTAATCCCAGGCATTTTGCCCGTTACCTTCTATATCTCCAAGAAACACCCCTTCCAAGTGCCGCTTGTTTACGTGATTCGGAAATACTTCCCGAAGTGAGCATTTCCTCCTCCAGACGGCAGCACATGTGCTAGACTAATAGAAATAGTCAATCGGTTGTATCAGAAATAAGAAAGAGAATGTTAAAAACTATAAATGGAAGTTTACGGAATCGAATTCGATATTTGCGTATGCTTAGCTTCTGCAAAAATATGCTATTACCGATTTGGTTTTTATATTTATGTTATCAATATTATTATATTATCTCGTAATGCAGTAGTTGATTCGTCTGCTTAATTTCTTCGGAACATAAAAGTATTATGTAACAAGTATAATAAAAAAAATAAAGTCAATTCCTACTTAGGTCAACAAAGAAAAATTTTATTTTAATTATTTTTTATTAACATGTCTTCGTAATGTTATAAAAGCATATAATAGGAATTGACTTTAATATGCGAAAGAAAACTGTATTAATATCAAGTGTCATCCACTACAAGTTAAAAAAATGAATTTGAACTTGAGTAGATGAATAAAAAGTATTTTATTAACGACTGAAAATGTAAACAAGATATAGGGAGACTGTGAGCTAATAGCAGGAATTTTTAAAAAAATGTCTTTGCTATTTATCACATTCTTATATTTCATGTAATTTTTTTTTTTAAAAAGGGGGTGTCTGAAATCTATCGGATTTTATATCACGCCTAAAGGGGCGTTTTTTTAAATCTTTTGTGTGTTACTTTTATTTATTAAATTTCATGCTCTTCGCCCTTAAACCATAAACCTCAATTCAACAGGAATATCACAAAACAATTTAAAAACAGCATATCTTTAGAATTTCCGATACACAATCTTGCGTGCTGGAGTTTTTTTTTTTTTTTCCCTCCCCGTACAGTGCTGCCATTACTCGTTGTGAAATCGTTGAGTTTAATAATCAAAAATTCGCTAACGTCTTACAAAATATGAAAGAGATAATAAAACAAATTCCAAATTTGGGTTTCCAGATGCCCATATTGGAGTGGAGGACTACGTTATTCAAAATGTGATGTCTCTAAATACTGTTGTTTTTTTACAATGCAAAAAACACGCATACATTCGTGGAGATTCTTCATTATGTAATTCCTTTAAATGTAATGCATGGCTAATATTTGCTGGCAACAATTTGAAAAGTGAAACGCCATTTATAATGAACCACACTTGTTTATAATGAACCACACCTCACTTGTCTGACAGCAACATCAGATCGATCCCACGAAATGCATCGTGGCAAGAAGTGCGAGATTGCGCCTGTCGTTGGCAAGAGCCTTGAGCACCACGCAGGTGACAGTACGAATTTTCTCAGTTCCTCCCTCAGTTTTGATGGAGAGCAGCTCCGGTGGAAAAGGGTCTGATGGTCTCCCACCCCTCTTTCTCTATCACCAACCACTTGAGACGATTTTCGCCTCGCCGCATATTTAGAGTGCCCCCATACGGCACAGACACTATACATTTGCAAACATCCGTGCCTCCTCCGGGATTTGAACCCGGGCCCTTCGGTACGACATTCAACGTCGCATTAATATCTGCGCAGGTTTCATTCTTTGTCAAAAACAATTTCGCTAGACATTGCTGCTCATCTTCGAAGCACCATTTCAAGGGCGTTATCGTATAATCGAACTGTTTTCATGTCCCTGTTGCAGGTACGATAATAATCAATAAACTGCAGAAGTTGTATTAAAAGTCGTCAGCCGTGCTGCCAATTTTTAATACAACTTCTTCAGTTTCTCACTGAGCGGTCTAATATAAATAAAATGCAACAAATATTTAAGTTATGGCTCGAAGCATAGATATGCAGAAATTGCTGCTACTTGATCGAGAAGATTAAATATTCATAACGCTAACAACAGAATTCTAATGTTATCAACGAATGAAACAGTTAAATCGAAATCGTTTCACTTCCGTTCTTGAAAGATTAAGTTTTTTTTTTTTTTTTTTTTTCTCGTTTTACTTTAAATTAAAAAAACGGAACAAAACTGCGAACTATGTATTTTAGTTGTAAGGATTATGTTAATTTTATTAACAGTTAAATTTTGAGTTAAACTTCCTTTCCTATCGCTTCTTGATTTAACTTACCACTTCCGGCCAGAACGTAGTTTTAGAATCACGTCTGAATGCTAATGAGGAAGAGCGGTATTTAACTGCAAAGTTCTACTGTCTTAGTGAGAAAGATACCAGATATTCTAGCTGCACACGTCCACCTTTTTAAGCTACTCTCTCGTAAGCTATTATTACGCTCGGCCGTACTTTAGACCTTTGATAGATTCGCAGTCAATTAGCGTTAAGGGGCCACATCTGTTAGAATTCTGATAGCTTCGGCTATATCTCTTTAGTTAAGATTAGTTTAGTTTGATTCTTAGTCTCTCAAGTTCAAGCCCAAGTGTCGGCTTTATTGTACAACTCCAAGACGGAGTTCTGTTAAATCTTATTTGAATAATAAAGGGTCTTTTAACCCTTTCCAAGTTTACTTATTGTCTGACGAACTCAAGCGATTTTTCGCTTACTACGAAGTTTAGCAAGTTTTTAAGAATCTTCACTTTTAAATGTAACTTAGAATTACACAGTGGAGAATCCTACATAGTATTACCAAATCTTTTTAATTTTTAGCAAGTTTTTTAATATGAAATTTTTATTTAAATGAAAATTAAATTATTATTTAATTCCAAAATTTTTATTAACATAACAAATAAATTCTTAGCCAATTTTAAATAATATAAATGTTTTTGATCCTATAAAACGAAAACAAGTAATCTAGTTCATGTGACTGAAAATGAAATAATTCCTTTCAAGAAAACTGGGAATAAATTTTATATCCTTGAAATATTTACTGAAACAAGAAACATATCTGATTAAACACTACAAACGTAAATGAAATTTTATTTTCTTTATTGCATTGTGTTACTTTCGCAGATGATATCAGCAAAGTAGAACTTCCGCTTGTTAGGAAATTTCGAACAAAACAATGAGTATAAAAACATTATTTTCTGAGCAGCTAAACGATTTTTTGGGGGCCGACTATTTGCTAGAAAATTGCTAAGATTGCAGACACGATAAATATTTCGATTTTTATCCTGATACGTCACCTGTTCGTACCATTCTGTCTCGACAACCTGACATAAAAATCTGAAATGCGATTGTTGCATTTAAAACAAACAATATTGCTGTTTCAGTAACTTTGTTGTGCTGTTCTTTTAGTTATTTAATAAATAAATCAATAAAAAATAAATTAAAAAAAAAACCTGAAAGCTTTCAGATTTTACATTACCCTTAAAGATATTTTTTTAACGTTCTGTGTGTTACCTTTATTTATTAAATATAATGTCTTCGCATTCAAACCATAAAATTCAGTTCAACAGCTATATAACAAAATAATTTTAAAATGAGCATGCCTTTAGAATTTCCGATACAAAGCCTCGCGCGCTGGAGATAAAAATGTTCCTCTCCCCTCCCGTACAGTGTTGCCATTGCTCGTTTTGAAATCGTTGTGTTTGTTAATCAAAAATTCTTTAATGTCTGACAAAAAATATGAAGTAGATAATAAAACAAATTCCAAATTAGGGCTTCCAGATGTCCATATTCGGTGGAGGATTACGTTATTCAAAATTTGATAGCTCTAGTTACCATTGTTTTATTCCAATGCGAGAAACATACATACATTTATGCAGATTCTTCATTATTTTATATCTTTTAAAAATTTGGTGGCAACAATTTGAAAAGTGAACCGACATTTCAACACGAAATCAATAGTCCTTCTGCGCAAATTGCCCCTTTGGACTAAAATTCCGAGAGCTTTCATAGTTTATATTACTCCCAAAAGAGCGCTTTTTTCATTTATATATACATACACGGTTCTAGAGCATAATGGGCTAACGCCCTTTGGACTAAAAGTATTTAAAAACAGCATATCTTTTGAATTTCCGATAGACTCCCTCGCGTGCTGTAGATAAAAATATTTTATTCTTTAAAGTGTTGCCACTTCTCGCATTGAAATCGGTGAGTTTTTTTAATCAAAAACTTGTTAAAGTTTTACAAAATATGAAACAGATAATAAAACAAATTCGAAATTCAAAATTTTGACATCCAGGTGTCTATATTTGGATGGTAGACTATGTTATTCAAATTTTGATGATTCTAGGTACCGTTGTTTTCTCACATTGCGAGAAATATACATGCATTTTCGCAGATTCTTCATCATTTAATTTCTTTGAATATAATACAGAGCGAAAATATTTGGTGGCAACAATCTGAAAAATTATTCCACGCTTTTAGCGGTTCGACGCAAAATGAAATTTCGAAACTAATAGCCCATCTCGGCTAACGCCCCTTTTGGTTTAAAAAAAAAATGTAATAAATCTAGTAGAACTTGCAACTTGAAGTAAAGCGAAAAGGTGGAGTTCGAGTGATTTGTTAATGATAGTTAATTAATCAAAAAAAGGGCATCTCGTAGTATTGCCTTAAGTCTTCTTAATGAAAATAAGGAAAAATACATTATTCATTTCTCTCGTCCACTAGGGGCAAGAGGAATAAAATATACATGCAGATTGCAAGTCTGCAGAGATAAAAGCATTCAGATTATTTGCTATTTTTAACATATTTTTGGGCCCTAAATTAAAAAAGCATTATTAAAAAAAATCTGATGCGTATGCCACACAACTTACTTGTACGGATTATTAAATTATATGCATTTTTAACTACATTTCATTTAAATTTATTTCCTCGAATTTTATTAGAGATACATTTCTCATTCAATTGTTTCAGGTCTCACTTGGTGGCAAGGCAAAAATACATAAAATCTCAAAATATCTTTATCGAAAATTGAAAAATATAAAACACCAGATACAGTTAAAACAATTAATTTTTCGGTGCACAAAACTAAAAGTTAACTTTTGATCCCACTAGGCAAAAAGGCACTGAAGTTGCAAAAAGATTTAATTCACTATTCTGCTAAGTTTCAAATGTAAATAAATATGGCTGCTATGTTTTTTTAAAAAAAAAAAAAAACGCTTAGCCGCACTTAAACGACTTTGAAATTGTTGATAATTCTACAACTATTGCACACAGATTAACTAAAGGCATAAAAACCTTAGATAGAATAACATAATCCAATCCAAAAGATAAGAATAACATAATCCAATCACTTTTAAAGCAAAAAATGAGGAACTTACCAACATATAAGAATAAAATAAAAAAAAAAGCTGAGCTCACTCAGTCGAGTAACAGATTGGGTATATATTTACTAATGGAATATTTAGTATATTATCTCCTTTGATAAAGGTAGTAGAATTTCAGTGAAAGGAAGTAATTTATAAGTATATTTAAAAACTGAATCTTGCATTTTTCTTAAAATGAATAATCAAATATGAATTATGAATAAATTTAAAATGAAACATGAAATATGAATCATGGATAAATTGAAAATGGAAACTTTATATAATTTTGGTGCTGCCGATTGCAATCAAAATAAGAGGGGCAAATTACAGCAGTCATATATACAAAATTTCAATGTTATGAGGCTCCTCGTTTTTTGAGTTACACGAGATACATACATACGTACGTACAGACGCCACGAAAAATTCTCTTCTGAATCCATTTTAAATCAGTTGCATAATTCGTTTGGGGAAAAAGAGTCCTTTATTCTGTCTTTACGTAAAGATGTCACGCATAAACATCGTTAAATTGCACTCGTTAGCGTTGAAAACGGAATATGATACTCGGAATTTTTCGTGATTACAATACTTCCTTTACTTCGTACAATGAAATAAAAATCATTCTGTACCAGACACATAATATATGTTGTTAGGAATATCTTTTATTCATTTACTAGTCATAAAATAGTTAATGAACTAAAAAGGAGGAAAATGATTTATTATAGAATTTAAGAGGAACTAGAAGTTAAATAATTCTTTTATCAAAAGACATCTGCAGTTTTATATCACAAAAAACAAACTCTGTGATAAATATATATATATAAACTTAAATAAATATATAAATATTTATATATTTATAGCTGCTATAAATTTATGAAGATAATGGTTTATACCAGAGATTCTCAATCGATGGTACGTAAGAGAAAAATAGGTGGTAAAATGCCCCAATATATACTGTTTCAAGTTTCTTCTCTAACACTCGTAAATTTCTGCGATCTGAGCTTTGTTCAAGGTCAATAGCCGCTCTTAAACTTTAGCAAAATAATCCTTTTTTATTTTCACAAGTATTCTTTGAGCCATAGACTTAACGAAATCCTCTTAAACATTAACAGCGGCCAAGCGTTAAAGTCGCTAAACACTGGTCGTTCGGTGCGAGGTTCGAATCCCGCGAACGGGCTGGCTACATGGGCGTTTTCGGGGTTTCCCCCATGTGTAACGTGTATACGAGCCAGTTCCCTTAGAAAGTCCTCCACGAAGCCATCCCTTCCCTTAGGCAGATAGCCCTAGTGTGCTTTGCCATAATTAAATAAACCAAACCAAACTTTAACATTAGACTTAACAAAATTTACCATAAATGATGTTTTGAAACGTATGAATGTAAGGATGAATGTTGTATTTAAAAGGAAATAAAAATAAGTTCCTATAAAAAAGATAATAATAGCATCTCATTAATTCTTTTAGAGCTGATTGATTTATTGTCATGTCTATACTCTATATCGCCATCATTTCCGGGCTCACAATCCTCTATTTTCAATTAGAATCATTTTTTACGCCAATTTGCTGTCTCTAACAGCAGGTATTTTGTCTTCTTTGAGAATATCGTCATCCGTTTTTGAAGAACAGAAAATAATGTACACTGGATTTAAATATTTGTGAAAAATAATAAAAGAAAGTTTCAAAATGGAAAAATGACGAGGATTCACTTAGCGGAAAAGTGGTGATTCGCAGGTAATGGATCCATGACATAGCACTAAGAATACTGAAAAGAAAGAAAAAGTGTTTATAGAAAATATAATGAAAGTTATTTATCATCTAGGTTTACTTGGAATGGAGATGAACTGGACCCTCAAACTGTGTTATCAACGGTGAACCTATTATCCAAGTATGAAAACCATTGTTTCTAAAGACATCTTGACTCTAAGCATGCCAATTTAAACTATAAATCTGAAGAATATTTGAGAGGAAATTATCGGAGTTCCAAAATAGTAAAAAAGTAATGAAAGGTTTTGTTACTTCAAGTGAAAAAGTTTTGGAAGCTAGTCGGCCTTAGAACTGTCAAGCCTAGGCAGGTTCACACTATCGGAGAAAACCTTCTATTGCCAACAGCTAAAAATGTTGTTTTGACATTTTCAACGAAAAGACTTCTAATGAACTAATAATATTCCGTTATCAAATGATATAGTAAGTCGACGAATTCATGAAACGACAAATTCCATAAAAGAGATACTTATTCAAAAAAAAAAAAAAAAAAGTATAATACACAAGTTTCGCATTGCAGTTGAATGAAAATACTGATTTAACGAACCTTGTTAAATTATTAGTTAACAAACGTTTCGAAGAAGATAAATGAAATGGCGAAGAGTATGCATCTTGTGGATCTCTTCAGGATAGAGCAACTGCAAATGAAATTTTCAAAGCAATTGACAATTTTACGTCCGAGAATGATATTACTTAAAATAAGTGCATTTTTGTATGCAGTGACGGAGCTCAGGCTTTAACAGGAAAATATTCCAGTGTTATTTCTCAAATAAAGAAAGATGCTTTAAGTTTTTTATATGTATATCATATATGAGATTAATTTTAAAATTTAAAATGTAATAAAGGATAAGGTAAACATTATGAGGTTTCATTGAAAAGAACAAGTTAAAAAAGTCAGTTCCCAACAGTGCGCTATCGAAAACCTCAGCTTCAATTATACATCTGTATTTTACGCATTATCAGAAGAAATATAAAAATATCCACTTATCAAATTATTGACTTTGCTGCTACCCTTAGCATCCTTTTAGCGATTTGCGAGAATCCCAAATAAAAAGAAACTAAAAACGAAATTGAAAACGGAACCGATACATTTTGGCAGAAATTAAAGTTATTTTTAGATAACAAAAGTACAGTCCCTGACACTGCTCAAAAGCATTATTTAAAAGAATACACCACAACAGAGCCCCGTTAAGAGACTAACAAACACAATTTTCAGATTTACTGCCCAAATATTCTTCTAAAGAACAAAATGAAAGGATACCCTAACATGCCAGTAATTGTTAACTTGAGGCCGGTTCTGTACACTCTCGTTAATAGGTTTATGGCATCAATTCACCTCTCTGAAAGGGAGAGAATTCGAACAAACCACGTGTGCGGTTTATTACACCTGTTTCTAAGCCATCCCCTTCGTGAAATTGTTATCTTGTTTTGTTTGTTGTTGTAAACATGAGCGACGTGCCTCAAGAAAGGGGCAGAAGTAACCTGTGCTCACGGAAAGATATGGTGAGTCTATTGTACGTACACGTGTCCCGAAAAGGGTAACCGATGTTCACCTCCGGGTGGAAGAAGAACCCATGGAGGTAAGAAAGTTCCTACCTCCATGGAAGAACCTGATAGGGAGAGGGAGGGGAAGATTCTTATTTTGCTCTGAAAGTAACTAGGATGATTTTCTGCTATTAGATCCCTTTCGAAAAGTAGGCCGTACATGTCAACCTGTCTGGTAGGATTTAGAACAGTTATTACTAAGAAGCCCTAATATCATAGATAGATTGCAAAACTTTCACTTAATGGAGTTACACGGAATTAAATGGAACAGTTAAAGCTTATGAACTATAAAACAAGTGTTTGATTTTAGTTAGTTCTCTAAAAGTTAAAAGAGTAAGAAGATGTTTCTTGCTTTTACCAAAATGTGAGGAAAAAAAACATCATCGGAAGTTTGATTTATGTAATACTTGCAAAAAGAAAAAAAAAAAAAAGGTGGGGGGGGGGGGGGAAATCTGAAAGTTTTGCAGATTTTATAGTACGGATGTTTTCCCAAACGGATGTTTTTTTCATTTAGAGACACATACACGTTTCGAGAGCATTTGGGCTAACTCCACTTTGGGTTGAAAATATTTATCTTTAGAATTTCCGACAGGCAGTCTCGCTCGCTGGAGATAAAAATGTTCTATTCTCTATAGGTTGCCACTGCTCACTTTGAAATTTTTAATTTTTTGAATCAAAAATTCGTTAAAGTTTTGCAAAATATGAAATAGACAATAAAACAAATTCCAAATTCGGCCTTCCGAGTTCTCATATTCGGGTGGAAGGCTACATTATGCAAAATTTGGTGGCTCTAGGTACCTTTTTTTCTTCACATTGCGAGAAACATACATACGTTCATGCAAATTCTTCATTATTTAATTTCTTTAAATATAGTACAGGGCGATAATATTTGGTGGCAAAAATGGAAAAGAAAAAAAAAGTAAAGGAACCAAATAATTCTGTATTCGGTGTGCAGCATGTAAAGTTAAAAACATTCCCTTTACTATAATAAAGATATATATATTCGAAATTATACCAATTGGATAATACTAGTAAGGCTATGAATTAATAAAAAATGCGTCATTCAGTTCGTTAAGCAATGACAGACTGACAAATTTCGGAAGATTGAGTTTTTTAGGTTACGCCAAATGGCAACGCTCTGAAAGCTAATTAAATTCCTGACCGAGTAAAAAATAAATTTCTCACGTATTTTGTGCTGTGGCAACACTTAAGAAGCGATTGATATGTTCAAGATAAAGTTACGGTCCAAAAACTTCTGGAAAAGATTCGTTGAGGTCGTTTCTAATGCCAAAAATGCTAAATTCAGATAATTCCATTTTTGAAAATCTTCGAAATGGTAAAAATATGCTACAAGTTGATTTACTTTTGATAGATTTCACCATTTCATTCTTTATTTTAAAGGAAGAAAAATTGATATAAAACCTAAATACAGGAAAGAGCCCACAGATTTGTATATAAAACTCTTGCATGTATATAAAACTCTTGCATTATAATAAATAATGAATTAGAATAATTATTGTAAAAAATTTACATATTCTATGTCAAGTACATAACAATTAGAATCAGAATTTTTTTATGATTATTATTCAGTTCAGAGATGTATTTTGATCCTTCATAATTTATATATTTTCAATTTGTATTGATTACATATATTATTAAAAAGAATGAATATGATTTAAGAAGTGCCTTTATTATTTTTCGCTCAGTTTATCCATCAGTTACAAAGTGATTAAATTATGACAACACTGAGAAAGCGCGAAACGCATGGAAAACATATTAAATACTTTCGGATTTATGGAATGGTAATACTTGTTAAGACTAGAGGTAAAATACTTATGATAGCATAACATAACATAAAACCTAAGGAATACAGGAAAGACACCAGTAAGAACATTTTTAATATTTAAAATATGACTGAGCATACATTTTCCTTCGTTTTTAATACAACAATAAATTTACAAAATTATGAAAAGTGGCTTAGGAATGGTACTGAATTCTACAAAATGGAAAATATTTTATGTCCTTAAATTTTAATCTCAAACATATATGTGGCCTTCAGTTTTAATTCTTGAAACATATACAGAGAAGACTGTCAAATTTTTTAAGTCATTATGCTACACAACATTGCTAATAGGGCATTTATTACCTACATGACCTGGCAAATGTTGCCATTCCAAGAGATATAAGAACTTTAATTTTCATACTCCTGGCAAGTAGCCATTTGTTTGAATGGTACCATTCGACATATTGTAAGACATTAAATTTTTCTTTCAAATTAAAATTATACACAATCGAATTAACTCAGCTATTTAAAGCCACTAAGCATACTTCTTAACAAATATTTGCCTTTTCAATATTTTAATAATAGATCAAATTGATATAATTTATAGTATATATAATTTACATATATCCTATTCATAGCTCTTAATAATATCCTCAGCATTCCTGTGATTAATAAAAACTCTTAACGCCTCGCATTACGCAATTATTTCAGTACTGAATATTCGTTTGGTTTTATTTTGAGTTTTTGTCATCCGAAACAGCATCGATCCACATTCCAGATTATCAGAGCCCGATATTAGCATGAAATTTATATTTAAAAATAATATCGTGAATATATCAGCAGTCATTAATATAATTTTCAAGAAACAGCGAAATCATATTTACAGCTACTTCTTACTCTCTTCTACCAAAGTGGAAAATGCCATTTCAAGAAAACGTTTGTACCTTCTGTTGCAGCAAAAAGCAAACGAGGAGATGAACGTGTATGTCAACACACACCTGGGTCACCTGCTTTACGTTCGGTTGGGATGACATCAGCATTAGTCACGGATTCTAGTTAACCGAAAAGCATGCGCGCATGTGCCTGTTTGTTCTCTTTCTATTTATATGTTTATTTTATTCACCTGAAATCTTGTTCGCGTTTGTGAATGAAAAATCGGTTACTACTTCGGCCAGAATTTTTAGCTAAATATCATTGCTCGTTTATTAAAATGTTTTCTATCTAAATTTGCCCAACCTCTTTTCCTCTAAGATTAGAATATTTTCCTCCTTTAATTTGCGACATAATTTTGTCGAATCTAAACTTCTGAATTTTTAAATCGCATTTAAAAACATAGTAAGTGAGTTATATATTACCAATAACAAAACCTTTTTTTTATGATTATGATTTATGATTTATGATAGAAATATGGATTTTATGTATTTATTTATCTTTATAATTGTATTATGAAAGATGCTAAGATGAATTTCAAAATTATGTTAATATTTTAATATTAATTTAAAAACAAAAATATTGAATTACCCATTTAGTAGTTTGTAAGGTAATAATTATAAATACGATAATGAAATGCAATATATCCTTAATTATGTTACATTATTATGTTTAATTATGCTAATTATGTTTATTATGTTACATTTTTATTGATAATAAAATTCATAATATATTTATTATTTATATTAAGATAACTGCCATTAACATAATATATTTGTCATGAAATAATCACCTATTTACTTGAAGATGTTATAGTAAGTAGAACAGTATAGCCATAGGAGTCGTAACTCCCCCCCCCCCCCGTAATTTGAGCTGACTACGCCCACGTAACAAAAAACTTGCGGAAAAATCAGATCCTACATTAGCAGCAATTATGTCAGTGGAATTATTTAATCGCTAAGAGATGGCAGCACTGTCGCACTGTTTGGCTACCTGCTGCAGACATTGCTTAATCGCGCTTGAAACCAAATTATCATGGCTTAATTTTTTAAATTAAAAATGCCAAAGCTCTACGGGTAGCCGTCAGGAAAGGCAAATAAAATTAAATAAATAGATTAGTTAGAAATTATTA
The DNA here is from genome assembly GCF_044657685.1 of Stegodyphus dumicola. Classification (NCBI taxonomy): domain Eukaryota; kingdom Metazoa; phylum Arthropoda; class Arachnida; order Araneae; family Eresidae; genus Stegodyphus; species Stegodyphus dumicola. Next base: position 218,482,045 of record NC_140773.1, on the reverse strand, counting down.
ATGAAATTAAATGATATGTAAAGAAATAAATTAAATTCATAACAAGTAGTTAAATATAATAAATTAAAATACCAACGTTTTTATCTTCTTTGAGTTTGGGGCTCCAGCCGGAATTTTGCTTGCCTTGTATTACTTAAAGACTAAGAATGTAGATACTTCGATGAGCTCAGGCTGAACTTAAGTTCTGTCCGCAGTAACACTCTGTTGAGTCTTCATGCTTTCTGTTTGAAAAATCAAGTGCACTAAAAAAAAAGGCAGTACTTCTAGCATAACTGTACGAAATTTTAGTTAAAATTTAGCATCTGCGATGTGCCATAGATGTGCCATAGATAGAACCGGAACGAATCAGGCGCTTGTCTCAAGTTAAAAACAAAAAAAAAGAATTTAAAGGTATTTCAAATCAAATTTGTATTGCCTTTTTGCACAACCTAGTTGTGTGCGTGAACAAGGATTTTTTTTTTTCCATGTTATATTTGAAAAATATAGAACAAAATTAAAAGTGTATCCTAATTACGATTAAAGCTAAGTGAAATTGAGACCCGACATAAAGAAATCTTTCTTAAACAGGCCCAAATTTCACACTAAATTTTAAAACTAAAGTATTATAACTTAAATTTTGATAATTAAAATGGTAACCAATTTTTAATCTAATATTTTTTAATGTGTGCATGTTTAATATAAATAGCCAATAGGTCGTGCAAATGGCAAAATGATTTTTTTTTAATATTTCTATTGACAAATAGAAAAATAGCCATTGAAAAATGTAGTGGTGGTACTTAAAGTTTTTAACTTTTTGTTTAGATGATACGCGTTAGTCAAAAAGGTTGAGAACCGTTGGCCTAGACTTTACACTGTCTCGAAAACCATCATACTGACGCCTCGAAATCGCCAGGAACTACACCTTTTACTTTGCACGCTTCGCCATAACAAACTTTTCAAAGTCCACTAAATAAGTATGCGATGACGCTCTAATTTGTTCTACCAAACCTAATGCATAAAAACCCATTGGAATAGCGCTGGAAGACTAAACAAAGGTGTTTCAAAATAAAATATACCATACTGTCAGCCTTGCTATTCATTTTTCCTCACTGAAATGTATATATTTAGTTCTGTGGTATCCATGTTGAATTTTATGCATTTCTTATTTAACCTAAGATATAGTTCTTATTTAGAATAAGCAAAACAGCAATTTTAGTTTGGCGCAGATTTTAAAATTTACAGTAACTGAGTTTGCTTTTTTTTTAGCCCAAGAGAATTTCAGTCTCGAATGCGATATAGTCTCCAAACGTTATTTTGCGTTGAATCACTATAAATGGTGTATCAAATTTCATTTTTTTCGCCACCAAATATTATCGCCCTGTATTATATTTAAAGAAATTAAATTATCAAGAATCTCAAAAATGTGTGTATGTTTCGCCCACTGTAAAAAAAAAACATTTTGAATTATAACCTATAAAAGTTTTGCCGTCATCTTAAAGTAGATGTATTTCTAAGCATACCTGCAAAAATTAGAGCTTTTTATTCAAAATTTCCTAAGATATACGTGAATTTACATTTTGGCGCGTTTTAAAATTTGGCGTATTTATTATAAGCGATAATAACTAAAAAAGTATGAATGATGACTTTTTTCCCGGTCGTAGGCAATGAAGAAAAAGGAAAGGAAAATAGGTTGCTATAAAATAAATTCCCAAGTGAATTATTCTTAGCGCAAACTGAAAAAATTCGCCAAGATAAATTGTTAAAGTTCTTCGTAAATTAAAATTGCAAAATTTAATATCTAGGCATAATTTGAGTCGTAGAAACGAAATATGGGAAAAAAATTGGTATGTTATTTCAGAAAAAGTCCGATTTTATGTCAAAATACCTATGTTAGAGTGATGCTATGTATAAATCTAATATATATCCTAAGTTGAGCTTTCGAGACATGAAAAACGCAATTTGAATTCCGTCAATCGGCCCAGTAGAACGGGAGATATAGAACTGTCCCTCTTTTTTTTTCCCGCGGTGTACATCAAGACTGTAATGTGAAGGGGCCTATCATGCTGAAACCACATTGCAAAAAGCATTGCAGCAGGTACCTGTGCGTCGTCTAATAGCTGCTGCAATTACTCAATTGGTGGAGCATTCTATTGACGCTAGGCCCAGTCAAAAGTCTCTATAGAACATTAAAATTTGTAGCGTAATTTATAAAGTTACTTCGGAAGATCGGGATTTGTGACCTGTGGTTATTAACGAAACCCTGTGAAGACTGACGATTTTAGCAATGTTTTATGCATTGAGCTTCTGATGAGTCTACAGAAAATGTTTACTCTAGAAGTCAGTGATAACTTGGATGTAAGAAAATGCTTGATACTTGCTGAAGAAAGATGAGGTGGTGTGTGTGTATTTAATTATGGCAAAGCACACTAGGGCTATCTGCCTAAGGGGAGGGATGCCTTCGTGGGGGACTTTCTAAGGGAAACTGGCTCGTATACACGTTACACATGGGAAAACCTCGAAAACACCCATGCAGCCAGCCCGTCCGCAGGATTCGAACCTCGAACCGAACTACCAGTGTTCAGCGACTTTACCGCTCGGCCGCTGATGGGCCCCAAAAGAACGATGAGATAGACTACTTTTGTCAAAAGTTCAAGTTCGTTCTGTTACGACAAGTACTTTGTACACAAGTCAAAGCCATCCCATTTTACCTGTACTAAGAATAATAAACACGTTTTCTCACCCTGTTCGTGTCCTTCCTTTCTTGTATTTTGTGTCGGTACCTCTGCGCCAGGAAAGTGTTTTCGACCACGCATTGCTATGTGAATTACCATCTTATAGGTGCATTCTGTCTCTGCTGAAAATTTGTAACCGCTGTGCTGAAACAGCTTGTATATGAGGACGCAGTTACTACTTTGCCTAAAGTGAAAAACAAGTAGGCATGATACTGGTTGCAGATATAAAGCTCTTGTTCGTCAAATGAAAAGTTCTCTATTACATATTTATTGTTAACACTTTTAAAATTAATAATAATTACTATTAACAATTATTAAATTAAAAATAATTATTAAAATTATTATTAATATTACTATTAGTTTAAAAAAGTGTCTTTTACACCGAGATATAGTAGTAAGTCGCTTACGTCTGTACAAGAGTCTTGACTTAGTGAATGCTACCTAAGAGAGTTAAACGCTACAATTTTTTAAAACGTATCTAATACTCACAGTTAACATAACGTTACTTTAGTTACATTTCAGTTACTGAAATTGTAAACAGTATTATGAAAGTTAATAAAAATGTTATTAAATTAAAAACTCGAGAGAGAAGAACAAAAACAAATCCTGCTGTAGTACATATTATTACTTTACTTGTCTAGGAAAATTAAAAAAGCAACATCTGAGCAGAGAAGAGGCATGACCCAAATGTAAATGAGTAACCAATAGACCCACATGGTTTAATTAACACGCAAAAATCAGATATTCTATCGCGTCCAACCACGTCGAATTATTTAATATGCTAGGTTACTGAATTAAAGTTGCATATTACTGTAAAACGATTTTTCGAGGAATGGAAAAAATGGCGTATTATAATTCTGCAAACATATTTAAGGAGAAAAATACATTAGTAAATAAATTTTATCCATATTTTAATTATATTCAACAAGGAAATTTTTATTGTTGTTGCCTATGTTTGAAATCTTTTCCAAGAAAAGTTCAAAATGTTCAGTTGCTTCAGAGATTGCATTCTTCGGCTTTTTTTTAGACGAAAGGGCATTAGACCAGAAGGGCTATTGATTTCTTTTTGTCATTTTGCGTCAAAAACTTTAAATGTCCCCTTCACTTTTCAAATTGTTGCCACCAAATATTATCGCTCTGTGTTAAAGAAATTAAATAATGAAGAATCTGCATAAACATACGAATGTTTCTCGAATTGTCATAAAACAACAATACCTACAGTCATCCACTTTTGAGTAACGTAATCCTCCACCGAATATGGGCATCTGGAAATTCTAATTTGGAATTTGGAATTTATTTTATTATCGATTCCATATTTTGTAACACTTTAACGAATTTTTGATTAACAAACTCAACTATTTCAAAGAGAGCAATGGCAACACTGTACGGGGGGGGGGAATTATCTCCAGCGTACGAGACTCTGTATCGGAAATTCTAAAGATATGCTCATTTTAAAATTATTTTGCAATATTGTTATTGAATTGAATTTTATGGCTTAAGTGTGAAGAACATGATGTTTGATAAAGAAAGGTAACACCAAAACATTTTAAAAACGCCCCTTTGGCCGTCATGTAAAATCTGAAACCTTTGAGATTTTTTTTTTTTTTTTAATTATTAAATCCTACCGTAGAATACGAATATTTATTTTCGCAAATATATTTAACATTTTGTCATCTTCACGTCCACTGACCTTGCTTAAATTTTCGTCTTCGTCAACTTCCCTTTCTTTTGATAGCTGAGGATTCAACATTTGAATCATGTTGTCGTTACTTAATATTTCCAAAACTGGTTTATTTCTATGGCATTCAGTCCATTTGGTAAATCCGTTTTCTGAAAGCGTGATTAATGGTCTGATCAAAAGAAGACTTTCAATTGTATTCGATATCTCAAACTAGAAGTTTCCTTCATTGCATTTGGTCGCAAGTTTTGCCAAGCCTTTTGTTAATGCTGTGTTCTTTACACCTTTGTAAACCACGGCCTACGTGAAAATTATCTCTTTTATATTGAACTGAGCTTGAATATCCTTAACTCTGCGATCAGAGTTTAAGAAATCTTGCATAAAAAATTACTACATATTCATTTAAAGTTTTCAGTAAGTCCTTTACTCATAGACTGGATCAGGGTCACTGCGTTTGAAGGAAGGTATATCTTCCATTAAAAGAAACTTCTTCGAATAGCTAGCTCTACAGCCATTTAAGCATTTGATCGAGCTATGCAAATTATGGATGAATCAATAGGACCTTAAATCCTTTAGGGTTTCAATATATCTTGCTAACAAAGTGTTTAAGTATGTGGTCCCTGTACAAAAATGGAAATGTAACAAAGTGTTTAAGTGTATGGTCTCCGTTAAGTAAGAGTAATAAAGTGTTTAAGTGTGTTATCCCCTTTAAGTAAGAGTAACAAAGCGTTTAAATGTGCGGTCCCCGTAAGTACTTCAGCATGTGTCCTTGTAATTAAGACTAACAAAGTGTTTAATTTCATTGCCGCATGGTTCCTTTAAGTGAGTGTAAAAAAATGTTTAAGTGTCTGGTCCCCGTAAGTAAGTGTAATAAAGTATTTAAGTTTATGGTCCCCATAAGTTAGTGTAGCAAAGTGTTTAAGCTTATGGTCCCCGTAGATAACAGTAACAAAGCTTTTAAGAGTATGGTTCCGGTAAGTAAGAGTGACAGATTGTTTAACATTTATGTCACTCTATGGTATTATATAGTGTCTAACACTTTAGTACACTTACTTAAAAAATTACGACAAATACGCTGAAACAATCAGCAACACAGTCTTCAGGTTATCAGGCTGAAAACAGCCTCATGGCAAAGCACCCAGAATACAGCTTCTGACTCGGTTCGGTCGTTCTCGGAACTCAACGCACTCTCGAGACTCTCGACTCTACAACTCGCGATGCACTCGACGATACGCTCGATAGCTTCAACAATGCACCAACTCGCGATACATTCGACGACGAACTCGTCACTAGATTACGAGACAATCAATCGACTCGATAGACTACGAGACACTACTCTACTCCGCTTAACAGCAGGGTTTGTATAGCTTTTGGCTTGCGTTCGAGAACATTATGGGTCAAACCGCTAAGAATTCCTTCCAGAAGGTTCTCCATCCGTCTATGGCATACAGCCAATTTTGTCGTCGATTGTTGCCAAGTGGACGGTTTCGCGCCAAATCCGGAAACACTGCTTCTTTATTGCCATTTTATGGCAACCCTAAACCTGCTTTGCGGGGAAGCTATCTTACCGCAGCTGGACGTTTCGTAACAACATTGAAGTCCCCGTAAGTAAGTGTAACAAAGTGTTTAAGTACAAGACCTCATGGTCCCTTTAAGTAACCGTAGTCTTTTCCAATCAAGTAGACAGTGATTTTGCTCTTATTTTGTTTCAAGATGAATTATGCAGAATTATACCAAGCTCGAATAAATCTGCACAGCAGTGCGGAAATTAAGTTGCACCATGGGACGGTTTTCCTAAGAATAAGTGGTTGCTTCGTTATCGATTGTCTTTTCTCGAAAAGGAGCTTACGGATCAGCCGATCTCTTCAGCATTTTCGAACTATTCGCGAAAAACTGATACGTGCGCACTTCAGTTTTGCTTTAAAGAGTTTACACTGTTCTAAAGAGTACACGAATACGGCGCCATCTAGCGATTTTAGTAAGAACTGACAGCGGGAATTCAACTACGGTGATGTGAACCTAAGATGGCTGATATGATTTCAAAACTGACGCTGTACAGAAATATTAATATTTATTTTTTATAAAAAAATAATAAATTCCTTGATTAGCATGTATGACTTTCAGTGAAAGCCAGAACGCAACAACAGCGACGTGGAACTACGATGGGTGACGTGAGCGCAACGTTCTGATATAAATGCCCAGAGTGTAAACATTGCGAGGCGATTTTTCGAAATCTTGTTTAGGCAATGACCTTCTTCTTGTTTTGAAGGTCAAATGTACAAAATTTTATCATGATTGAAATAAGTGTTGATTCGCGCGAATTACAAACCCACACAAACGAATCAATGGAAGGCTATGTCTGTACTCTTTCCGAAGAAAATTATTTGTATCTAGTTTTTAAAAACACCGTAAAAGCCAAGGTTTTTAGGAAATGGAAAAATATTGTTACAATAGATGAATCTTGGGTACATTTAAATGATTGCAATAAACAAGATCCATTTATTATCATCATCAACGAGGAGAAAAAAATCTTAAAACATGGTTCAAAGAATGTTTTTCGGAGGGATTTGCGATTGTTGCTGATTTTTCGTAAAACGGCAAATTAAAAATAAGAAGAGTGGAGAAAAAGATTCATATCAACTCTACATATTATCAGCAGCATATTTTATACCTCATTTACAAATATGAAATACCTTCTCTTTAGCCACAGTACCATCAATCAGGAGAACTGCTGTTCAAAAGGAATAGGATAAAATACCTCTTTAGTTGCTACGAAAGGCTTTATTGTCTGGGAAATTACGGTGTGGAAAGATAGTAAAGAATAAGGGTTATCAAACAGAACATTTAAAACACAAAAAAAAAATTAGGTAAAATATTTCTGTAAATTCTATGAAAATCGTCTAAAATGTACGAATTGCCTGTGTAATGTAACTCTAAGTGCTATCACAGTTAAAAAAATAAGGAAAGGCTGTTTTTTGCAGATGATCTAAGGAAAAGAAAATTAATACTGAGAACTTACAGCTGACACTTTATAATATTGTTGCGAAATGTTCGTGAGATAGCTAAACGGTGGGCTTAGCGTTGCCAAAAATTAGAAGGTAATGGTAGGGTTGCCAGATTTGGCACGAAATCACCTATTTGGCGGTATTTACCGACAAAATTGGCGGTCACACAGCGATAGACTCATATGATTGAAATTAACCGGTCCTCACCTCTTAGAAGAGGTATCACCGGCATGTAGCCAAGGTATGTGGCTCTCACATCGACCTAACCTGACAAGACCTAAACGACCTCATTGAGGGCATTGCCAGCCAGGACAAAGCGCCCACTACCAGGCACTGCTTTGTGAGAGATAGTCGTGTACCACCAAGACTGCTCAAGCCCCCATGTTGGGAAGCCGACCACAGCTTGATGGCGGGCCCTCCACCCCGCCGAGGTAAAGCGAGAACATTCTAGAACGCATTCTTAGCGGTTTTCCTTAGAATATTCCAGAAGATATGGTTGGTTTACATATCCTGCCTGTATGCGAAGTAGAAGTATCTTGAGTTCAGTAATAGTGTCTTGAGTTGAGAGATTAGTTTGAGAGAGATCGACCGAGTCGGGAGCTGTACTTTAGTGCTTTGTCGTGAAGCTGTTTCCACCGTTATAGCCTGAAGGTAAGTATTGCTGATTGTTTCAGAGTGTTTAGTTTTCGACGGCTGTAAACGTTCTGTGGAACTTTCCTGTGTAATAATAGGTAATAAATTGAACTTTGATTCTTCATCAAGTGTTATCATCAGTTACTCCAAATATACGAACCCGTAGAACGCAACAATATAAAATACATATATCTAATTAATAAAAGTATAACATGAATAATTTTTCTGTTGAAAGCACAATAGCTCACTTATACGCCATTTTCCATAGCTTCCTTCAAAATCCTACAAGTGAAAGATGACTGCATTCGTTTTAAGCCGTAATTTTACTTCAAAAGTAAAACTGCTGCTTGTTAAAACGCAAGTCACGCACAGTCATATTTCAGTCATTCTCAGTGATCGATCGATGATAAAATATTACATCCGGTATACAGAAAAGAACTAAACATGTAGTATTGATGTTTTAATATTTTAAGCGAATAATTTAATTTTTTTTTTTTTTTTTTAATTTAAATAATGTACCTAACCGAAAATTAAGATTCGAAACTGAACTTGACCTTCTTTTATCAACTAGCCCCTGAGGCTTCAATCACGATCGGAGGTGCCCGCAAATGGAATACCACCTTCGGGAAGGAAAAGAACAACCAAACCAAAAGTAAAAAATGACCGACATTCATGGTCATTGGCAGTTCTCACGCTTGGCCACACCCAGATGCTCAGGGCGGGGGAAGAATAATGTTACCCGTAATGGTACCTGATGAACTTTTCTCTTTTTTCACACATCCCGTTCTTAAGTGGTTTGTTTTCCTAACTTCCATAAATTACATTTACCAGCTGAAATATTTGGAACATTTAAAAATAATTGTTTACAGTTTTATTCCGCTTGTCTTTCATATAATAATTATAGTAGTAGTAATAATAATAATAATAATAAAAGAAGTATGAAAGTGGTTATTAAGACATTCCGAACGTAAATAACCAAATCACCATTCCTACTAGATACTTCAATGGCAGATTCAAGTCAAAGCGTATTTCTCCCCCAGCAATAATTACAAGTTTCAACTACTTCGCAAATATAATTAACCACGCAGTTCCGAAGTAAATTAACGGCCTTACAGGGGCGCGAGCGGTAAAATCGCTAAACACTGAACATGCTGGTCCGAAGCATGAGTGCCACGAACAGGCGGGCTGCATGGGCATTTTCGTGTTTCCTCCATGTGTAACGTATATAACGAGCCACTTTCCCTTAGTAAGTTCTCCACGAGGGCTCCCATTCCCTTAGGTAGATAGGTCTCGAGGCTTTGCTGTAATCAGATAAACCAAACAAAACTGAGGCAAATGAAAATATGGGTATAACTTAGTGGTTCTCATCCTAGTTTTGCCTCATGCATTACTTCCAACATTGTTAGACGATCTTCTCCACCCTCCTTTCAAAAAATCGAAAAATATACATATATTTATTTAAATTTAGATTATTAGCCCAAAGGGTTGCTAGTTCAGAAGGGCTATTAGTCTCGAAACGGCCTTTATTCTTTCCCACGAGAAATTTACTCTCAGTTAAGAACTTAGATATGATATGTTAACAAGAAGATATGTAATTGCTATTTGTTACAGTCAGTATGTGATTAAGCCCAAGTGCCTGATTCAAGTGTCTTTTGCATCTAAGTCTTCAATGTTATGTACCACTTTTCAAAATGTTGCCACTAAATATATTTAAAGAAATTAAATAATAAAGAATCCGCATGAATGTATAATGTATCTATGTTTCGCGCATTCTGAAAAAATAACCTTACCTTAGAGTCATCAAATTTTGAATAATGTCCTCCAACCGAACTTGAACCGCATTTTGGAAATGGAATGAAAAGACCGAATTTTGAATTTCTGATTTGTTTTATTATTCAGTTCATATTTTGTAAAACTTTAACGAATTTTTGATTAAAAGACTCAGCAATTTCAAAGCGAACAGTGGCAACACTACAGAGAGTAAAACATTTTTTTATCTCCAGTGCGTGACACTAACTATCGGAAATTCTAAAGATAACCTGCTTTTAAATAGTTTTAGCCGAAAATAATATTACCCCAAATGCTGTGGAAACGTGCATGTGTCTGTAAATGACAAAAACTCCCGTTTGGGCATAATATGAAATCCGAAAACGTTCAAATTTTATTTTTCTGATTTTTAACGTTTTCATTAAAATCACAAAATATTTAAAAACAGAATATCATTAGAATTTCCGATAAACAGTCTCGTACACTGGAGGAAAAAATAATAATAATAAAGTGTTTTATAAATTAAACAAGAAAAAGTACAAAAAATGTTTATCAATGCTAAATAAAAGTAGTTTCTTATATTTTAAAACTAAAACTAAATACTTAACGTGTAAACTAAAGGATGACAGTATTCCTTCCCCCCCTCCGAAACTATGAAATTTTCACCTGGATGAAATTCCCTTTGTGTTCAGAAACTCTGGTAGAAATAAACAGTGGCGTACATAGAATTTAATTTTTGGGCCGCAAATGTAAAACTTAACCTTTTCGCAATTATTATCATTTTTAATATTGAGATTTAAAAATTGTATTTAATCTAAAAGTCATGTATCTTCATTTATATTGCGTTACTTATGTATAATACATGGCACTCATTTAACTGCATTTTAACTATTAGATTATTCATTATAAAAGTAAATACTAATCAAGAATGCAAAAATACTTGCATTATTTTATAATATCAAGTTAAAGATATTTCTAAAACTAGTTTTTTTTTCATTTAATAGCAACTTTTTTTGGTTTATTAAATTAGTTTTATTATTTTATAAATTTTACAGATGTAAACAAGTTTTCAGAAACAAAATCACAGATTCTAATTCCCCAAAAGTTCGATTTTAACTAATAGGATGGCTGTGCCTGTTGAGTGATTAGGCTTTTTTATTGAAGCAGGAGAAGAGAAAAATGTGCAGTGCCCTCAATGGGACTCGAACTTGGACCTCTCGAATACGCGCCGAGTGTACTACCGTTACGCCACCTTACATACTTCTTCCTCTTAAAAGGCGATTGGGGATTAAGGAACCCTGCTGCCAAATCCTTGGAGTGAAAAATCATCATCTACTACCTTTTTATTAGTTAGGTCGCCACTCTAGATTTATTAAGTTATTTTAAAGCGGGAGTTGCGAAAAATGAGCAATGCCCTCGTCGGGGCTCGAACCTGGACCTCTCGAATACGCGTCGAGTGTGCTACCGTTACATCCCGAAGGCATGCTTGAAGAATGGGGAAAATGTATATTCCCTCTTGTAAAGGGCGACTGGGGCTTAGGGGACCCAGTCATTAAATCATAGTGATGATGAATTATTGTCCACCAACTTTTAGTTCGGGCGCCAGTGTAGAGTCACTGATAGGTGTTTTTTTTTCTTTTTAATATGCTGGAGACATGAAAAATGTGCAATGTTCTCTCCGGGACTCGAATATGGACCTCTCGAATACGCGCCGAGTATGCTACCGTTACATCACGAAGGCATGTAGAAAGGAGAGAGAAAGTACCTTATATACTCCCCCTTTTAAAGCGTGAGTGGGGATTAAGGGCCTAATCGCCAAATCCTGGTGGGAAAGAATCATCATCCGCCACCTCTTAGTTTGGGCGGCACTGTAGAATCATTAATTTTTTTTTTTTTTTTTTTTTTTTTTTTTTTGTGCGGGAAAGCAGGAGACATGAAAAATGAACAACGCTCTCGCCGGGAGTCGAACCTGCACCTTTCAAATACGTGCCGAGAGTGCTAATCGTTACAAGACGAAGGCTTGCTGAAAGGAGAAAACTATTACAGAATGTAAGTTAACCAGATGCATTGATGGAGCGAACGTAGATTTTATGAAAAATGGTTTACTTAGGGCAAGAGGACTAAGCGCATAAGATTATGGAGATTATTAACAACAATAAAGAAGCCATTGGCATTGTGTGATTCGTGTATTTGTATAGTTGTGTGGTGATTTTCGTACTGGCGTAGGCCGTATAGGGTCATAGTGCAAACTTTGTTTTGCAAGGTGACCGGGCTGCGCCCTAACAAAACAAAACTTATAAGGTGACCTTTCATTTCTTTAAAATTCATAGAAAAGATTGTTTTATGGCAAAGGAAGCGATGTCTCAAAATTTAAAGAAATGATTATTTTGTAGCAGAGCATATGATACGTTGTGGACAACGTTGGATTGAGAAGCGAATACTGTAGACTTAATGGGACGTTAAATATATAAGCAGGTATAGATATTTTATGTTATTAATGCCATATCAAAGGCCATCACATACTACCTAGAGCTTGAAAATATTTCAACCAACTCTGTCTATGGACCGTAAATCACCCGTAAAATTGCAAATTTAAATTTCTGGCTTCGAGATTTTTGAGTCAGCGTATTCCTGCATTATGTAGTTCATGTGAAATCCACATGGAAAACTTCAAATTTCTAGGGCATGTGAGCTTCTATATTTTTTGTCTGCAAAAAAATTGAGGAATTAAGACCTTCTTTCCATGTGTTCTTGTGGTAGAACGGTGTGTTTATTTGGACTTCGAGAGAGAACACTGTTTATTTTCGACTACGTCTAATTTTAGTAGATCTCTCTAACCTAAAAAAATTTAAATACAAATCTTTTAAAGAATTTTGATATAAGCTTTATGCAAAGCTAAAATGACACTAAATAAATGTGATTTCTCACAGACGACTATTCTGCATTCTTTTTCTAAAATTCTTCTTTTATATTTCTTAACTGAAATAAAATAAATAGAATAAAATACAAGTATAATAATAAATAATAGAAATAAATTAATAATTCAGATTTTAAATTACGCCCGAAGGGGCGCTTTTTTAACGTTTTGTGTGTTACCTTTATTTATTAAATTCCATAAAATTCTTAAACCATAAAATTCAACTCACAGCAGGATCACAAAATAATTTTCAAAGAGCACATTTTTACAATTTCCGATACACAGTCTTGCGCGCTGGAGATAAAAAAAAATTTTTTCTTGTGCAGTGTTGTCATTGCTCGCTTTGAAATTGTTGAGTTTTTTAATCAAAAACTCAAAAATGCTTTACAAAATATGAGACAGATAATAAAACAAATTCGAAATTTGGGCTTCCAGATGCCCATATTCGCAGTAGAATTACGTCATTCAAAATTGGATGGTTCTAGGTACCGTTGTTTTATAACAGTGCGAGAAATATACATACATTTATGCAGATTCTTCATTATTTAATTTCTTTAAATATAATGCAGGCTCTAATATTTGGTGGCAACAATTTGAAAAGTGATTCAGACTTTTAAAGTTTTCGACGCAAAATACAAAAAGCGAAATTAATAGCCCTTCTAGGCTAAAGCGCATTGGGCTAAAAATAAATAGAATAAAATAGAAAAGAAATCAGCCAAATATTTTGTATAGCAATATGTATTCTGCTTGCCTTTGTTCAATACAAAAGCGATGATTATTGTGAGGAAAAATGAAATTTTTCTAATGGAGAGATATCTTATTTCTTCCATTTGTTCCACACATAAAAGATCTTTATGACACCAAAGAAAGGTTATTTTCCCCGATCTTACCCTCTAAGCGGATCTAAGTCCTCCTCAGCCTCTTCAGCCAGCTCCCTTTGCAGCCCTCTCATCTTGAACGATCCTCATAGAAACTTAAACGAAATTCGAGATCTACCACCGACTCATGATTCAAAAAAAGAATCAAAGCCGAATTGTGCGAGAAACGAGCACGTGCAGCTGTTGGCACGAGTCAACCGGTCCGAGTTCTTGTTTTCTTTACCCTCTTTCGAGACGTATTTATGGTATTTAGAAGGAATACTTTGATAGAATATTTTTTTTTTTCCCAAAAAATGAGCATTTCTCCCTGGAGTATTCTTGCTCTACTTAAAAAAAAAAAAAAAAAAAAAAAAAAAAAGGTGGGTGGGTTTTTTTTTACATATTACAGGCAAATGTATCTTTCCTAAATATGCCTTTTAAACATGCACTCATGTAATAAGAAAAATCTGATGTTGACACATATAACTAACTTTCTTGTACGACTTGTTAAATTATGCGCATTTTTTGTTGCATTTCATTTAAACTTATTTCCCCGAATTTCGTTACAAATTTATTTCTCATTCAATTAATTCAGTTATCACTTCGCGGCAAGGAAAAAATACATAAAAACTCAAATTCATCTTCATTAAAAATTGTAAAATACAGAAAAATATACACTAAATAGTGATAAAAACTGCTAATTTTTTCCACGGTTATAATTAGAGCTTAAATTAATTAAACTAGACAGAAAGAGAGATTTTCCGGTGCACAAAACTTTTGGTTCCACTTGGCAAAAAGACACTGAAGTTGATGCAGAAACTGATTTAATTCACTATGCCACTAAGTTTCAAATGTAAACAGATGGCGGCATCATTAGACTCACTGGAATTTAAACAACTTTTAAATTCTTGATTATTCTTCAATTATTGCACGTTAATATGTTATGGTGTCTTCCTGTTTCCGCGATTTCTGTTTTCGCGGTTGTCAAAAATGTTCCTGTTTCTGCGAAATCATGAATCTTCATTACTCACTTCCCAAAATGAAGATTTTTTTTTCTTTTAGTTTCATTAATGCCTAAAACATCCATATTGATTAACATAAGATGTGAAAACAACAACTAATACTGTAACAGAATTACAAATAGAATGAAATTAAAGATTTCGAGAGGAGCCTAAACTAAGGCTTAAGAAGTTCAGTCTAACAAAGATTAACTTTTTCTACAAAGAAACTGCCCAGCTCCTCTTAATGACTATCGTGACATCCCTTGAGGAGCTGTGGGAGGAAGACTATACTCTTCGATTTTGCGGGAACAGGAAGAATTTTGTAAAACGGGGAAACAAAGAATTCCTATGTTACAACTAAAGGCATAAAAACCTTAACAGAACAAAAATAACTTTAGGGCAAGCAAAATCCATTCCTTTAACCAGTATTGCTAAAAAATACATATCACTGAATTGCATCTTAAGCCTCATATACTACATAAAAGAATTTTATATGAAAAAAAATATTTAATCCTCTAAAAGTACATATATAAAACAATATAAAAATCCTTAAAAAATCTGAATTTCAATATTTACAAAAAGAAAATACACGCAGCTACTCCACCTGAATTTTACGCACGGTAAAAAGCAAAGATTGTTGAATTAGGGGGAAAAAATATATCGAAATTTCTTACCGTTTCTGATATTATTAGATCCAGTTTCTGCAAAAGTCTATAATAATCTAGTTAGGTGTATAATCATTTATTAGATATTTTTTCCGGACCACAGCAGCATACTGTGGTGAAATTAATTGCCAGAAATTAGATAGATCAGAGGCCATGTGAAGTAGTTCAAGTGTCAGGATTGCAACCTTTGGTTTTGAGGTATAATATGTGCCCTAGAGGCATGAGTAGAATAGGAAAGTGAGGAAAAAAAAAAAAAAAAAAAAAACAGCTTAGGAAATAAATTAGAAAGACGAGCTCATAATTACCAGAAATTAACCACCAACAGTCCTAGATCATGCTAGAGAAATTAAACGGCATTTTTTAATCTTACCTCAAGAGTGATGGAGAAACGGTGACGTCATGCGATTCGTAAATCAAAAAATAAAATGCTGTTGCTTTCCTAAAATTCAAACATACGTGTAATCCGAGCTACCACTTAATTCTTACGAAAAATAACCTTTGACGTTTAAGACTTTTAGTCATTTGAAAGGCTTTTAGTCATGAATTTACTAAAGCTTTAAAATTTTAACTGCTTGTCCAATCATTCATCATTCTCCATTGTTTCGGAAATCGCGGGGGGACAGCCAAACAAGCATGGTGACCCAGGTCACAGAATTGGGGGGGGGGGGGGGACTGATTTTATAGTACGTTCAAAGGTGCGTTTTTTTAATGCTTTGTATGTTACCTTTATTTATTAAATATCATGTTCTTCGCACTTAAATTATAAAATTCAATTCAACAACAATATCCCAACATATTTAAACGAGCATATCTTTAGAATTTCCGAAACTCAGTCTAGCGCGCTGGAGTTACATTTTTTTTTTTTTTTTTTTTTTCCGTATAGTGTTGCCATTGCTCGCTTTGAAATCTTTGAGTCTCTTAATCAAAAACTCATAAATGCTTTACAAAACATGAAATAGGTAATAAAACAAATTCCAAATTTGGGCTTCCAGATGCCCATATTCGGTGGGGTTATTACGTTATTCAAAATTCGATGGTTGTAGGTACCGTTATTTTATCACACTGCGAGACACATATACACATTTATGCAGATTCTTCATTATTTAATTTCTTTAAATATAATACGGGCTCTAATATTTGCTGGCAACAATTTTAAAAGTGATTCAGACTTTTAAAGTTTTCGACGCAAAATGCCAAAACGAAATTAATAACCCTTCTAGGCTAAACTCTCTTTGGGTTAAAAAAAAGGGCCCAAAGAGGCGTTTATCTTCCTTTTCACGTACATACATGTTTCGAGAGCATTTAGTTACCATTGTTTTTCACAATGCGAAAACATATATACATTCATGCAAATTCCTAATTATTTAATTTGTTTAAATATAATAGCGGGCGATAATATTCGGTGGCAACAATTTGAAAAGTGATTCAATGCTTTTAGTGATTCGACGCAAAATGCCGTTACGAGACTAATACCTCTTCTGGGCTAACGCCCCTTTGGACTAAAAAAAAAATTTTTTTTTTACTCAGCTTGACTGAGAGTATACTTCTACTTTTATATCTCCAGAATAGCCACCCAGAAGAGTAAGAGATTAGTGACATTGGCTGCCTTGTTGAAGGACCTGGGTTCGAATCACCGAGAAGGCATGGATGTAGGTTGTCTCTCCCTTCAATGTAGGCAGCAGTTTCCGCCTATTAGGTGCCTCCATAATAAAATGATAAAATGACCACCACTTCTGGCCTTAGTAGTGGCCAAAGCCTAAAATGGTTAGAGCGTATCATTAAACACATACGCAAAAAGAAGAGCTAAAAAAATTTGCATATATTTGGCAAAGGATATGAGAATATTGCCTTACCCCGTGCCCTGTCCTGATGTAAGGGGTATTACTTCCAGCTCGCAATCAGATGGTTCGTGACTCGAATCTCCTTAAGTACACAATTTAATTTCTTACAGTTCCTGCTTCAAAAACCTAATAGCTCTTTCTACAATGGGATCTAGTTATGATTCTGTTAATCTTATTCTGCAAGATTTGAAGAGTTGAATATAATTGCCTGATGTTAGTGACAACTGAATGCACATTAAGAGAAAAATTAGCAACTCACCAGAATTTTTGTCATATTAAAAATAAAATTAACATGATTATTATACATTGTCCGAAGCAAAATTTGGATTTTTTTTCCAATTACAAAACTAACTAGTACCTTTAATCTGCTAAAAAAAGCCTTCATACATCGAATAAACATTATTCGTTACTCAATGAATTAATAAAAGAATAATCATCAGTTGAGCAGTGCCCATTTTTTACTTCCTTCTGCGAAGTAAAGGAAATATTATAATCGCGAAAATTTTCGGGGCCATATTTCACTGAAAATATACATTTTGACCTTTATCGAATGCAATTTAACGATGTTTTTTGCGTGGCATCTGTACGTAAGGACAGAATAAAGGACTCATTTCCCGAAACGGATTACAAAAAAGATTTTAAATGCATTCGGAAGAGATTTTTTTCGCGACATCTACTCGTACGTCTGTACGTATATATCTCGCATAACTGAAAAACGAACAGCCTGAGAACGTTGAAATTTTTTATATAGGTGTTCTATAATATGTAGATGTGCATCTCCCTTTTTTGGTTGCAATCGGCAGCACTAAAAGTATATAAATATATATATATATATATGTGTGCCCACTCTGTTACCGGGCTCTCTGAGCTAAGTTTTATTATTATTATTATGTGGTGGTAAACTGTGCACGTTTTACTTTAAAATGATTGAGTTATGTTTTTCGTATCTTCTCATTTTTATGCCTTTAATTAATCTGCATGCAATATGTGTAGATTTATCAACAATTTAAAAGTTGTTTATGTGCGGCTAAACCTAATTTTCTTACCCGGACAGCCAAATTTGTTTACATTAATTTATATTTTTCTATTTTTAATAAAGATATTTTGAGGTTTAATGTATTTTTACCTTGCCATGAACTGAGAATTGGATTAATTGAATGAGAAATCGATTTCTAATGAAATTCGAGTTTAAGCGAAATACATAAAAAATGCGTATGATTTAATATTCCGTACAAGGAAGTCATGTGGTGTATACATCAGATTTCTTATACTTTAGAATCTAAACATAACATGTGTTCCAAATGAAGCGAATTCTTTACGAAACATTGCAGGCAAAGATTAAAAAAGGAAAGGGGGGAGTAAGGCAACTCAAGGTTTTATCTCGATGACAGTGCTTTCACGAAACTGCTGAGAAGGATCATCCTACTATCCCAAACCCGTTTCTTAAAAGCTGGACTAGCGCGCCGGGCATATGCAAACGGAGCGACCACCACCACATATCAAGAGCTCGCCCGGGAATTAATTTCCAAGAGAATCAACCGAAATACAAAGGACGGCGCGGCGAGGCGACTTCCATTACCTATTTGCCTCTCAGCGGGTTAGGCTAGCTGCTGCTGCCTCAATTGTGGGTGTAGCCGCACAGTTTGCACTTTCCGAGTTCGTCTCCAGGATTTTAATGACGGTCGATGAACCCTTTGCAGGAACGGAGGTTAAATATTTCTTAGGAGTGCCGCCAAAACGCAAACGTTTCGAGTGCTTTTGAACCCTGGCCCAAATGGGCCGCGTCTCGAGCCGCATGATGTTGGAGAATTAGAAGATTCTCTCAACAGTTTTCCCAGAGACAGAGTTTAATTTTGATAAATAGCAGCTACGCTTTGGCATTGAAACGACTGCATTATCGTCTGCTGGAGAGATCTCACGCTAGAATTAGAGAAAATGTTCTTCACACTTAAACTATAAAATTCAATTCAACAGCACTATCACAAAATATTTAAAAAAGCATATCTTTAGAATTTCCTATATATAGTCTCGCGCGCTAGAGATAATTTTTTTTAACTGTGTTGCCATTGTTTGCTTTGAAATCGTTTTATTAATCAAAAACTCATAAATGCTTTACAAAATATGAAATAGATAATAAAAAATTCCAAAATTCCAAATTTTGGCTTCGAGATGCCCATATTCGGGTGGAGACGTACGTTATTCAAAATTTGATGTCTCCAGGTACCAGTGCAAGAAACATACATGTATTCATCCAGATTCTTCATCATTTAATTTCTTTAAATATAATGCAAAGCTCTAATATTTGGTTCAATAATTTGAAACGTGATTCAAACTTTTATAGTGAACCAATGCAAAATGCCAAAACGAAATTAATAGCCCTCCTGAACTAATGCTCCATTGGGCTAAAAATAGTATTGTCTAACATTAAATTTATTAGTATTACAAAAAGTCGTATTCTGACGTTAAAGAAAGTACGCGATTGCATGTGACATCATTTGTCATCATGTGTCGCAAATTTTTCCTTAATATCAGCATATTAAATAAATAGCTGCTGTTGGCAAATTTGTTGTTTCAGGTTAGGATAATTAATACGATATGTTATTGCCAATATATTGAGAAAAATTTGTTATATTGGATTAAATTTAAATCATGACATCATACGCATACCTGAAGTGTCAAAAGATTTTGTTTCCTGGTTTGACAACAAAATAATCAACAGAAAACAGTGAGTCTGTTCCTAAAATTTCCCATTTTAGGCTCTCTCTTACTGAAAACATTATTTCACTTTCCAGTGAGAAAGTTGAAAAATCATTTTTAGGACTGTATTGAAAATGCCAGGATAGCTAGGCTTTTTTTTCAGAAATCCCTAGTGCGTTCTAGATTCCCGAAACCTTTTTTTTTTCTTCTTCTTTTTTTTTTTTTAAATCAAATGAAACAGGGGCACAAGGAATTATAGTATGGTTTTGGGAACCCTTGAAATCTAGGATGTAGGCGGAAATCAAGTCCTGATTTCTATGGCAGTCAGTTTTGCTATAGAATATTCTAATTGGAATACTTTCCTGGAAAAGTGTATCAATGGAATATTATGCGAGTCAAAATTTTCACTCAGCAATAGATAGATAACATCAGTTGGATACCTGTTCCAGTAAAGGCTGAAGCAATTTAATATACTATTACATTAGTAAAGGATCACATGTCGCAAACTGCTGTGAGCATTTCCAATCAATTATTCGTATAATCACATCCATCATTCACTTCAACAGCTCCTCCTCGTTTCATTTAGATACTGCAGGCATATGCAATCGCTATTCCACCACGAGTGATTGTAATGTTATTAAAATTTCATTGTCGTGTTGGAAGGCGTGGTTCAGCTTGGTTATGAGTTGTTTTATTGGCTGAGGTAAGACTTTGGTAAAGATAAAATTTTGAAATATAAAAGTTATGCTGTTTAGCTACTGTTCGTTTTAGAGATTTTCGAAGATATTGCTTCTTTTACAAATTTGTTTACGTATTTTATTAACACAAAATTTGTGGCAATGTTGCATCTAGCCAATCGAATGGTGATAACAACGTAGCCTCACTTCGTATTTTTAGGGCAAATCCTGATAATTCTCGAGACAAATTTATTTCAAATATTTCTATTATTACGATTTTAAAAGTGTAATTATTTAGAGCTGTGTTAATAGTTTCTAAATGTTTTATGGTTATGCACTATTTAAATCTTCGAAAACTGTTAATATTTTATGCTTTTAAAATTATTCAAAATTTATAATTTATCCTTTTTACTCAGAATATTACAGCATTTCACAATTTTTATTAAAATAACAGGAAAACTAGTGTTATTAATAAAATCCACCTTTCAACAAATTAAAAGAAGCAAATCTTCATTTTAAATCAAAAGGTATGATTTTATTTGAGCCATGTCGAACACTGGAACAGGATAGATTTAGGCCTGTAAATCAAGAAATAAACTGTGATGTGATGCAAAGGAAGATTTTTTTAAAGAAATTAAAAATCCTGTTTCGTCAAGCACATGAATTATGAGTCTACATTGCTTTACAGTTTGTTGTTAGAACTTAGAGCCAAGCCTCAAGCTGCTATCTTTTATTCACAGTTTGATATTCTAAGAGTGGCAACCATCTGATTTTTGTTGTTGTTTGTTGCTCTACGAATGTTGAAAATAAACATGACGCTTTGGAATATTAGATGCAAAATTATTTTATTTCAAGTTTATTAGGAGAAAGAACCATTAGTTCTTGCAAATCTCGAACAACTGCTGACGATGGATGTGTTCAGTAAAAGAAGTCAGAGTGATTTTATTTGATTTTATTGAATTTAATTTTATTGAATTTATTTTTATTGAAATTCAATCGTTAATTGAGAAACGAAAACCTGCCAGAGCGTCTTTTACGAAAACAATTAATGCAATTTTGCAAGAATTAGTAAAGGAAATTCCTGATGAAAAATCTGTGAAAACGAAACTTGTTACTTTAAAACATTTATCTGTTAAATTTAATGCATTTGATATTCAAATATTAAATTCGGAATTTTCTTCAAATGATCAGTTTAAAAGTGTATAAAGTATTTCTCCTGCCTTCTTAGCGTGCCTTCGTGGTGTAGTGGTTCTGCACACTGGGCCGGTATTCCAGAGCTCCGCGGTTCGATTCCCGGCAAAGGCGATTGCTCATTTTTCATCGTGCCTGCTTCCAAAAAATACCTAATACCTCTACAGAGGCGCTCGAACTAAAAGGGTGTTGGATGATGATTCTCCTCACCCAGGATTTGGCAATTGGGTCCCCTAAAAATCCACAGTCGCCTTTTAAAAGAAGGGGTATATAAGGTATTTCTCCCGCCTTCCTAGCATGTCTTCGTGGTGTAGTGGTTCTGCACACTGGGCCGGTATTCCAGAGGTCCGTGGTTCGATTCCCGGCGAAGGCGACTGCTCATTTTTCATCTTGCCTCTTTCCAAAAAATACCTAATGTCTACAAGTGAATGGGCAAAAGCTGAAGACAAAGAAAAATTAGATTTAATACGAGTAGAAACGGTTAGTTCTTTCATATCTCGAAGAGGTGTAACTTTTACATCCAGAGAGAGAGTTCATGTGATTCATTTTATTGCAATTTTCACGAATACATCTAAAGTGTATTCCAATGAAAGCGCTGGATTCAAGATGCTTTATTTTTAGAAAATGAAAAATATTTTTACACACTTACAACAGGTAAATATTAAGATTTAAGAATGAAAAATAATGTCTGGCATATGTCCTCCGCGACTTGTTCTACAGGATCGTAGTCTATGGATGAAATTCGTCATCACTTTCTTACATATCTGTTTATCGAATTGACTAATGACACGTTCAGTTTCTTTTTTAAGTTCTTTTATTTTTTACTTTGTAAGTTGGATTTTTTGGGATCTCAATAACACAATGAAGGCACAATACAACAGGCCGGCTGGATCGAGACAACAAGCCGGCTGGATCGAGAGCATGGTGATTTAGTCTACTGTCCACTCTGTGTCCTCAAATTTCTTTATCATTCTACGATTTGCTGTTTCATGAAGTGCATTTTCACATTATAAGATTGCACGAAGTTATTAACCATTCTCGTAATGAGTTTTCATAACCAAAACTCTCTGTTCCCATTTGTGTAGCGCTTCAAGTCACTAAGCTGCAATGTAAACGGACAGTGATAAAATGGCAGTCTTTCCAGGTCACATCAAACTCAGCATTCTTAAATCAGAATAATTGCTTGTTGTAAGCACGTATAAATATTTTTATTTTCTAAAAGTAAAATTCTAAATATTGTTACGCATTTTGTATTTAGATACGTAATTTTAGTAGAATTATAATTAAAATTGTTGAATTTCCCCGTGCTATGCAATGCGGGACAAATTTCTATGAGAAAGCTATGGCGAAAAAGTAAAAATACAGGGGCACATGCATTTAACATTAAACAAATGGCTATCTAACGAACTAACTAAACAAACGGTAATTTTTATTGATATTGAATAAATGTAGTTAACCACTATGTTAGCTGCAACCGTAATACCATCATCTTATTGCTTTCCAGTAATTTCGAGAAGCAGAAATTACTAGAAATATCTCGCTACCGTTTGATAAGTATAAAAAGTCAGAGAGAGAGCATCTCAGCTCCAGTTGCTTAGTTACTGTTGTTGCGAGTTGTTATTTCCGCGTGAAGTGATAAATCCGAGTTAGCTTTCTCTTTAGATGTGCTTTGCATTGCGTTAACGTTTTTAGTGGTTTGAAGTATAACTACTGATTATGTTACGTGATATTGTGAACACTTGTACGAATATCTCTGAGGAAAATTCCTCAGTTCTGATGTATTTCTTTTGATAAGAATAAATTTTATTAACCTATTATCGGACTTGTTCTTGCATTCAATCTGTTACGAATATTAATGCACTTAATAATGTTGTGCATGTACGCACACAATATTTTTGTAGACATATTAAATACAGAGACTTTGTTAGGAGACTATATGTTTAGCTGTGACCTGACCTTACTGCACTTATAGAGTTTTGTGTTCTTTGCAATCATCCAAAGTGTCCAAAATCTTGGTAGAAGTTAAGGGAACCATCTTTAAGTCTAAAGTAACAACTGAAATTTGAGAAGGATGTAAAAGACCCTTTATTAAAATAAACTAAGAAAAGAAGGCATACTTTGAGCTTAGAACTCAGCCAACCATTTGTAACAAAATAACTAAAGAGTAACAGTAAGTTCAAATGTAAAATTTAAATTTAAAAAACAAGTAGCCGATGGCTGCACAGATCAATTAATGCCAAGTTGGCTTAAAACTTAACCGGCGTATATATCAGCTATCGGCAATTATAATGAATGGCCAAAGCCTGCAAAATTTATCTTATTCATCATCCTAGTAACGTGGCCTCGAGAAGCAAAACTCGTTCTGTCTTACAATCTAAAATCTTCTCATTAGATACACGAGAACTAAATTTGCATTCTGGCGGGAAAACGGAGTGAAAAAGTGACAGTAAAGATCCAAAACATAAAATAACTGGTAAATTAACATAAAGGAACCTTAGAATTAAGAAAAATTGTTTGAAGATATCAGTAACTCGATGTTTAACTTCATTGAGGTGACTTATGTCCGAAGAAAACTAAAGTCATCTGTAACTGCAGATGGCATCTTAAAGAGGATTCATTTTAAGTTTACTTGTTAATAAGTATATGTAATAAAATTACTTCTATTTTCAAAAGGCTCAGGAAATATGCTTGTGCTGAAGTTTTATTTGAAATCTAAGGAATTATTATCTAAGTCGCCTTCAAATTAACATTCATTGGAACATATGTATTTGCTCCAGCGCTCTTGCCATTTCTGGAAGCATGTAGAGAATGTGTCTTTTGGTGTCCGTTGCAGTGTTTAATCGTTTTGGATAACCTGAATTAAAGAAACCTTTATATCCGTAGCACTGTGCTGATAATACAGAACAACGACGTCAAAGATAAGAAGTCTGCAAAAAATATTAAATTTATATTCTGGCGTTTATTTTATTCTCTTTTTTACATTATCTATATGTATCAATATTACCATTATATTATCACACATAAATTCAAAGTAAAACTGCGAAATTATCATATATCCAACAAATATGAAAAGAAAAATATCAGAAACTCATCTAACTATAGTTATCTTTGTGAAGCTGCTGCTTTTAGTTACTTAATTTTTTAAATTTATATACAGACGTTTTAGTTATTTAAAATGCAGTTTGTATTCAGCTATTTCCTTTATTTAATATTCTGATTACATATATTCTTACATGCCAAAAAAAGTGGTAGTATTTACGGTATTTTTAGCAGATTTGCTAAAATTAATTTAATCTTAGTTTTTACATTCTTTATCTAGTTTAATGTTAAGTTTCGAAATAACTAGTTTAATGTTAAGTTTCACTTCATTAAAAGAATCGACGAAAGGTAAAAACTGCATTACCTGAAGAGCAAACTACGGAAATCTTTTTAATATTTGTCCAAAAATACAGTTGGAAAGAAATGACAATACTGAATAGTTTTTACCAGCTAGATAGACTTGGAAAGATATCTCCCACTTTTCATCTGGAAGATCTAAAATCTGTAATGTGGTATTATAATCTTTGTCGTTTAACCCCACTTAAAACTACGAATCCACATTAATCATATCATTTAACATTTTAAACGTGCAAATACCTGAAAGAATTTTTCCAAAATCCAAGCTAGACCATTATTACTTCATGCAGAATGTTTTTTATGCAATAGCGCTCCAGTAAGCACCAAGCATTTCCAGTTGTTAATAGACAATCTCGACTTCCGCGTTTCGGTCATGAATTCGGTAACACCGAATGAACACATAAGATACAAACGGTAAGAATAAAATACAAAAATGCGATATCTAACGAGCATTTTTCATTTCCTATCGCTTTAGCAACAGCCAGGTGACTGTATTCGGTTTTGTTCTTCACTTTTCCCAAACTGGTTTTCAGTGAAAAGAGCAAATCGACCATATTTAAAAGAAATCATTTTTATGTCGCACTTTTTCTGTCTCTTAGCGAGTGTTTTTTAACAATTCCGGAAAGTCCGTCGTAAATTTAGAAGTAAAGTCGTAAAATTAGTCGTAAAATTAGAAAAGAAAATCATTTGGCTTTACAGAATAAATAAAATAATCATGAAGTCAAAAGAATATATCTCTTTTTCACTCAATTTCAAAATTAACTTCAGCTATATTTATTCTTAAGATACAAATATTCGTCCAAGATATTCGTCCAAATGAATTCAGGAATAGTCGAAATGGGTATTTCCATTGAAATATAACACCCAAAATTTTCCGCGATTACAATACTTCCCACTAGAAAATAAAAATCAATGTTTTTTTTTCTCTTCACTCAGGGGCTCCTTAAGCTCTGTGTACGACGCACTGCGGCCGTTGTCTCGATGATATTTAGGACCAAAAAAGTCACACATTACATTTATAAAAAAATTTTCAGTAGGTTGTCTTTCATGTATCACTCATGCTTCAGGGGGGCATTGTCTCATTACATACTCCTCTCAATCTTTCAATTCATGACGGGAAAGACGAACACGTTTGTCTTTCCCGTGCATATGCAAATCAAAAGTAGAAATGAAATTAAATGGAAATATTTAATTTCCCAAATTTAGCATACTCATATGCATATCAAGAATTCCCCTACACGATATAAATCAATTTATGGAATGAAAAACCTTATTTAAACGCAAATATATGTTTAGAACAAAACGTTAGTATCGAATCAATGAGATGAACATAACATATAAAAATGTGAAAATAAAATATAATGCAAATGTAAATAAAAGTATATGCAACATATAAAAATATTCGATTAAATTAAATGATAAACTTAAAATTAATTAGGTCAGAATACTTTTTAAAAACCAAAAACTTACTCTGTACACCGTAATAATATCTAACAAAAACATTGTATTATTTTTCATCTCAAAAGGGCAGGTGTTTTGCTTGTTGCCAGGTTTATTAGAGGAGCATAAATTAGGTTGGTGAGATTTGTAACTGTGGCGCTGCTAGAAAATGCGATTAACTATCAAATTACTATCAAATCAAAATTAAGTAAGCATAATATTTAAAAAAATTTCTGGTTAAAAGTCATGAAATAGAGTAAAAGTTACAAATCATCAAGCAAAACCATCTGTAATTGCGACTTAAGAAAGTAAATTGGCTCTGAGTTAGTAATAGCTTAGAAGCCAGAAAAAGAATATATAAAGAAATTATACTTTGTACTATTTACATATATACAAATCATTCATTCTAAGCTATCATCCAACTTTATCCTCTTCATTAAAGGTTTCGAATATAGCATTCATATATCTTACATTAAAAGAATAAAATTAAAATGAATGCCTGCCTTTTTGAGATAAAAATCAATAAATTGAGTAAACACTTAGTTATCTTTTAGTGTGCTAAGTTGATTTCATTTTTAATATTTTGAATGTCTGCACAAATCTTGCTTATTACTTTTTTAGAGATATTGGAGTTCGAATTCATTAATTTAATAGTAGTGAACTTAAAATTTCTTCTTTTCTCAAAACTTTTCGTGGTGTGATGATCAATAATTTGCAAATCAAGATAGTCTATTGCTTGTTGATTATTATTATTAGTAGGATTAAGTCTGAACATGCTTGGATAAATTTTAAGTATTTCTATTGCCTTATTATTGTTACGAATTTGGTATTTAAAAAGCTAATGTTAGTTCAATTATAAATTAAATGGTTTTATTTCTCGCGCAGTGCAGCGCGTGACGAATATTAAAAGAAAGCTAAGCCGGAAAATTGAAAATACAAGAGCGCGTGCATTAAATAAATAAATATCTCTTTTTGATTTCGAGAAAGTACTGGAAAATTCTAGCGCGTGATTTTAAAATCTTATAAAAGGAGGAAAACATCTCAGTTTGTAGTAGTAGTTGCTTAGTTTGTTGTTGTTTAGAAAACTACTGTTGTTGATTGTAGCGAATTCGCGGATTAGCGTTCTTTAGCTGTTTTGAATTACGTTCTATTGGACATTTGAGTAGTTAAAAGAAAACTACTGTGAGATATTGTAATACTGCATGATAATTTGAGAAAATTTAAGCATTTTTGTTGTGATAATAATAAATTTTTGTTCATTTTTCATCGGACTTGTGCATTCATTTCATAACGAACCCGTACGCACGCAACATTATTATTAATTATAATAATATCATCTATGTACCTGTAGGTATTTGCAAATAGTTTAAATTCGGGTGCTTTTAATTTTAGCTGAAATTTATACTCTTGTGTAAACAAAAATAAATTACAAATTTGTGTTGAACTCTTACAGCCCATAGGAATTCCTCTGACTTGTAGAAAAATATTATTGTGTAATTTAATAAAGTTAATTGAATAACGTACACTGAAGGAAGGTTTTCCAATTTTCAATACTAATTATTGAGTAAAGTTGTGGAAATAATTTTGGTATTTCTAACAGACTATTCTGCCGATTGCAGTAAAAAAGAAAGATGCACAAATAGGTGTTATAGCAATTCCAGATACAAAATTTCAACGTTTTATGACTGATCGTTTTTGAGTCATGCGAGATACACACATATATCTGCACGTACGTACGTATGTATGTATAACTTTAACACGTATCTGTATCACAGGCGTCACGAAAAAAATCTTTTTGAATCCATTTTAAATCCATTTTACAATCTGTTTTTTAGGAAACAAAAAGTCCTTTATTATGTCCATGCCTACATGGCACTGCACCAATGTGAGATCCACCCAGACCTAGCAGACCATCTAGAAGACTATACACGGTTATTATGGTCTCTCATACCAGAGGAGATCCAGGGAGGTCAAAGCACCCGAAGACCACTCTTATTGTTACTTAATATATAGCGATCACACAGCCTGAGACAGATTTGAGTCCTTGCCGAGCCGAACGGATCACTATGAACGATGATTCTATTCTTATAGTCACGGTGAAAGTAGCTAATCTCCGTCATGATTCATTCTCTGTCCACCATTCTCAACATGTGAACTTAGCGTGTGACCAGCTCGGAGGGAAATACAGACGTCACGCAATCAAAAATCGTCCAAATGGATTCAGGAACGGTCGAAATGGATATTTCCATTGAAATATGATACCCAAAATTTTTTCCGATTACAATATTTACTCAGGGGCTCCTTAAGCTCTGCATAACAAGGCACTGCGGCGGTTGCCCTGGTGGTAGTTATAAGGCCCTGAAAAGAAGTCGCATATGGTCTTTACAGGAAAATTTTGTAGCTTGTCGAGGACACCACACATTCAGTCTGATTAATTAAAAAAATAGTAACATAAATTGTATCTTAAAGTGGCGGCCTCTCATTCAGAACAGATTGGTTTTCCTGTAGCAAATCCGTAACTTTTAATAAAATGTATTATCCGCAATTAGCTATTTTTAAATTCAATTTAAATTGAAAACAAATCCTGTATTAGCTCAAAGGATAAACTTGTCCAGAAGGGCTATTAATTTCATTTTGGTATTTTGAGTTGAGAACTGTAAATGTCGGTTCACTTTTTAAATTGTCGCCTCCGAATATTAAGAGCCCGTATTATATTTAAAGAAATTCAATAATGAAGAGTCTGCATAAATGTTTATATGTGTCTCGCACTGTGATAAAACAACGGTACCTACAATCATCGAATTTTGAATAACGTAATCCCTCCCACCGAATATGGGCATCTGGAAGCCCAAATTTGGAATTTCTATTATTATCTATTTCATTCATATTTTGTAAAGCTTTAATGAATTTTTGATTAACAAACTCAACGGATTTCAAAGTGAGCAACGGCAACATTTATATGGAGCGGGGAATATCTCCAACGCGCTTGACTGTGTATCGGAAATTCTAAAGATACTCTCATTTTAAAATCATTTTGCGATATTGCTGTTAAATTGAATTTTATGTCGGAAATGCGAAGAACATGATATTTAATAAATAAAGGTAACACACAAAACGTTAAAAAACTATAATTAAAATTACTTCATTTCAAAAAACATATTCCTAGTTTTTATGAATGCATATTTATTGTTTTTCAGCAGCAGTTTTCTGTCTTCTCTTCAGAAGTAACGTAATATTATATTCTTGTTTTAAGCTTAAGTTAAAATTTATTTCACGTGTTCATTCAACGTGGGCAGTATTTCTTCATTTTTCCTGAGCACTAAAACACAACTGAAAGAATTCAGACAATAGCTTTTTATTCTGCATTTTCTTCCAGTAAAATAGAAGAGAAAAAGAAGACAAAAACTCTTCAGTTCATTGCCAACAGAACTCCAGAAGATTAAAGAAATGTACACCTCGAACAAAGGCAGTCATTTACAGTTGAAAGGAGTTCGAAAAGTTCGACCTTTTCTTCGAGTAAATTTATATCCTAAGAGGTTGACGGTTTTTTTGTATCCGGTCAAACAGTTGAAAGGCAGCTGAAGTGTCTCAGATTTGGAGAGATCATTCACAAGAGGGAGCTTTAATGACAAAAAGTGTGAATTTTGCTCAACTCTCGCAAAGCAGAAGCTCAGAATAATTGAGTATCATGCGACATAATTCCAAGAGTTGATTGCTTAACCTGAAAAAATTTATTACACAATCACAATTTAGTCACATAATCACAATTACACACAGTCACAATTAAAATTTTACTAATTTTCCTTTTTGTCTGTTATTAGTTCCGTTACCATCTAATTAAGGGGAAAAAAAACTAAAACTATATTTAAAAAAAAAAACTGCATTATTTTTTGGAAAGTTTAGGAGCCCCCCCCATATCATCAGCACCAAGGCTCTTAAAAATTATAAGATACTTCTCCCTTCTTGCAGCATGCTTCGTGGTGTAACATTAGCAGAATCGGAGCGTATTCGAGAGGTCCAGGTTCGAGTCCCGGCGAGGGCACTGCACATTTTTCATGTCTCCAGAATAAAAAGAAACTTAATGACTCTACAAACTTTGGAATATATTACAATTCACATTACTCAATCGGACTGTTGAATTGTATGTGGCACATACAATTCAACAGTATTCAATATATAATATACAATTCCAACTGCCATATACAATTCAACGTTTTTTATTATTAAGAAAATGATGCTTAATAGCAAAGCTGAAAAGACAAAAAGAAATTGGTTTAGCAGGATTGAAGACAACAGCAGAGTGGTAGACTGCGAGGTCAGAGAGAGCGTTAAAAGCCTTAGCAAACTCTTTTGGGCTGCTGTTAAAATCTGAAACCAGAAGCCCAGAAGAGCTATTAGTCTCACAACAGCATTTTCCGTCACTTTAAAAATTGTTCCCATCAAATATTATCGCCTTGCATTACATTTAAGGAAACTAAATAATGAAGAATCTACATAATTGTATGTATATTTCTCGCATTGCGAAGTCCTGCATTCGAACATAGGCACCTAAACCTCGCAATGTGGAATTTCAAATTTGTTTTATTATCTATTTCATATTTTGTAAAACTATAATGAATTTTTGATTAAAAAAACTGGAATTTTTTATCAACAATTTCAAAGCGAGCAGTGGCAGCACTGTAAGAAATAAAATATATTTATCTCCAGCGTTTTTGCGAGACTATCTATCCGAAATTCTAAATATTTTTAGCACAATACTCAACAATTTCAAAGCGAGCAGTGGCAACACTGTATTGAATAAATTATTTTTATCTCCAGCGCACAAGACTGTCTATCGGAAATTCTAAAGTTTTTAAATATTTTTAGCACCGTATTATGCTAAAAATATTTAAAATGCTCTCGAAACGCGTATATATGTGTAAATGAAAAAAAAGCCCGTTTGGGTTTAATATAAAATCTAAAAGTTTTCAGATTTTTTTTATTATTATTTAATTATGTGTTTAAACGATGACAGCATTAAAATACTATTCTAGTCGTAATATTATAGCGCGGGGTACGTGGGTTTAGAATAATTATCTGTTTTGTTAAAATAAGCTTTGAGGGCAAACACGGGGTCAGAAATGGCCGGATGTGGCCAGAAAAAAAAAAAAATTAAGTAAACGTCTGCAATAAACGGCAACATTGGGTAATCTAAATACAATTAAAGAATGCATTATTGAAGCTAACAAAGACTAGAAAGAATTCTAAAAATGCAAGATATCAGTCGTTTTGAAAGATGTACCTTTTATTTTATAAGTTCACTCCCATTAAAATGTTTTATAAATAAGAAAGTGTTAATTTATTACATTAGTTTAAACTGCAGATCTCGAACTCATAGACATATACTGTGTAATTCAGATTTTAAGATGCGTGATTTAACCGCATCTCAGTTTAACGACTGTTTTCATTAATCCCGCTGGAAACATGCAAAACGTATAAAACCAAAATTAAAATTACCCTATGTTAAATATTTTTTTACTCTTTTTTAAATGCCTTAAAAGATTCCATTGCTGTGTTTATTCATTCTGTATAATTAGAACTGTCAACTTTCAATCATAGATGACAGTATAGCATCACTAAGTAAAGCACTGCTATTTGGAAAATGGCAGATGAGAAAATGTTTCCAGATTAGTAAGATTTCTCATGGTAAACATTATATAATATCGCTTAAAATTTCTTATACTGCCATTTTTTATTCATAATTAGTAATTTTAGACATATTATTTTAAATGTGAGTTTGAAAAATTGTTGAGAAGCTAATTTTATTGAAATAAGGGGGCATTTTTCTTTTGTCCACTACAGTAGACGTCATGAATATAAGCTAAGTTTACTCTATCTAGCTGTAATGGACATCATGAACTAAATCTAACGCTTTTTTTATGACATTATGACAGGAGGAATTTTGCAAAAATTCTAAGTTTCAAACAGGGAAGGGGGTTTCTTGGCTGCAACAATTTATTTTAAATAATTAATTTAATTTAAGTATGCTACTAATTAATAAGATAATAAAACAAAGTTGTATCTACTTTTAGTTCACATTTTATTAGAAATCTAAAACGGAAAATGTTTTTGACCGAAGATGAAACTGAGAAGATCATGAATGAGGATTTTCCTATTAGCAGTGATGATGAAGATTTGGAAAGTGGTGATGAGGAAGAGGAATGCACGTCGACATTCATCCAAGATGATATCCACGACGATGAGCCAGAAAATGAAGAAACAGAAATTTCACTTATAAAGTCACCTGCGCAAAATAAGAAATCTTGTTTGCAGGAGAAAAGGAAAGTTCCTTGGTAATGGGTAGTTAAAAGGTCTTCCTCGACACTCTACCGAAAAGAGTGAATTGAACCCAAAGGTACTGCTTGTCAAGCCAAAACACCCTGCAAATGTTTAAAACTGTGTTTGGCAAGGAATTTTTAGAACTTTTGACATTTGAATTCAATAGATACAGGTTACAAAATCGTAGCAAAATGAATTCAATCACAATTGGCGAAATGGAGGTATTTTGGAGGATCTGTATGTATATGCCAATTGTAGATGTACCTTTTAGAAGATGGTATTGGTCACTGCAAACAAGGCAGGAAATGATTTTAAATGCAATGACCGTAAATTGTTGGGAAGAGATTTGTATGCATGTACGTATATTCATGCTGTCCACTGTAGTGGACAAACTGTAACAATTATTTAAAACGAAATTTGAATAATTTTTTTTTTTTTTTTATTATTATCACTAAGATTAATTTAGGTGGAAAAAATACAAACAGTTTCGTTCAACTTCTCTAGATTATTGTATGCAACAAAGGGTTTTATACCTATAGTATAATGGACTTAGCTATAACAATAGGTCATATACTATAGTTGGTATGCTGTCACCAACTGTGCTAAAATTTGTGCGAAAGAACAAAAAGAAAAAGTAAAAAAGAAAAACTCGTCATTTCAAGAACTTTTTCCCTCCAAAACAATGTTTCTAAGATTCTGTTATAAATATATACATGATATTCTGTGGCACGAAAATTTTGTGATGATTTACTAGCAATGTAGAAGCTAAACTCGAAGTAAATTGATGCTGCGTTATCAAAACAAGAATAGCTAAAATAAATTTTTTTCTTTTGCTTTACCTTTCCTTTTTAATTTTTAGTGTTAATATGCGTATAATATTTTCAACGTTTTTCGTCCCGTAAGGCAATACTTACGTAGATTCTAACAGATGGTAACTCATGTAATTAACTAGATAACCAAACTAAAGAACAGAGGAAGAGAACACAGTTCTTATATGTTCTCTTCCTCATGATTCTTACTTTTCTCCTGTCACTTGCCTTACTCTACGAATAAAGCAGTGATGCATGTAAATGTGCAAAATATGTGTTAGTCTACTTTTTAATGTTAACCAGCAAGGCTTCTGGTAAACCAAAATCTCTTAGCAGTTTAGCTCACGCAAAATTTATACTTGGATCTACTATTACAAACTGCAAGGAAACAATACATAAAAATACCTGATGCGGACACCTGACTGCCTTCAACGGTCTATTAAATTAAACACATTTTTTGCTGCATTTCATTTAAACTTATTTCGTTAGAGCTATATTTCTCATTCAATTCATTCAGTTCTCACTTCGCGGCAAGGCTAAAATACAAAAAAACTCACAACACCTTCATTAAAAATTGTAAAATACAGAAAAAACGTAAAGCACCAAATATAGTTAAAAACAGTTAACATTTTCTCAACTAAAAATAGAGTTTCTACGCAAAACCAAGTAATTCGGTCAGCGAGAAGGAAGACATTTTTCGATGCAATATTTACTTTTGGTTCCACTCGGCAAAAAGACACTGAAGTTAGTGCAGAAACTGACTTAATTCACTATTCTACTAAGAGTTTCAAATAAACAGATGGCGTATTCGTTAGGCTTAACTCAAACTTTTAAATTGTTGATAATTCTGCAACTGTTGCTTGCAGATTAACTAAAGGCATAAAAGCATTAACCGGAACATAAGAACAACATAATTAAATCACTTTTAAACTAAAAAATGCAGAATTTACCAATATATAAGAATAAAAAAACTGAGCTCACCGAACAGGATAACAGAGTGGCTACACACACACACATATACTATATACAGAGTGGTTCAAAACTATATGTCAAAAATGTATAAACCTGAATAAGCAGATTTCGTATGGGAATGTGTGTGCGGTAATGGCGCATTAAAGCGCTAGCACGTAAAGTAGTATGAGTCACAGGAAACTGAAAAGACAAGTAAAGACAAAAGAAAAAAAATATTAACAGTTTACAATAGCTTGAGAGTGCGACCGCCAACAGCGATACAAGATTCACAGCGGCGGCGCATGGATCGGTGTACATTAGAAAAGACGGCAGGTATGTCGAGCGCATGTCCAGCAGCAACAGACAAACGAGCAACAAGATTTTCTGTAGATGTGACGGGATTCAGGAGGCTTTTAATATGACCCCCAAAATGAAATCCAAGCAGGTTAAATCAGGAGAACGCGGTGACCAGGGAACTGGTGCGCCTCGTCTATCCAGTGCTGGCCGTAGACAGCGTCCAGGTGATTCTGACGTTTCGGCTGCAGTGAGTGAGCTGCGGCTCCATCGTGCTGGAGCCATATTCGTCTGCGAAAAGCTGGAGGAACATCGACCAAAAGTTTAGGTAATGTAGAATCACTTCCTATACATTTTTTCAGTAGCTAATCCATTTCATTGTGCAGCCCCATATATGAAATGCATGTCGGCAAGCTTCGCATTGGCGTAACGATGCATGCTGCTCGAGGTCCATACGAAAAATGAAGAATCCAGCGTAGTCGCTGGACGTACTTTTATACGTCGTACTTTACGTCGCACCTTTTATACTCACCAGCGCTCTCTACCACACATTCCTATACCAAATCTGCTTATTTAGGTCCCCTTTACCTACCTTTATATTTTTGACATATAGTTTTGAACCACACTGTTTATTTAAATGCGTTAGTTCGGCCGATTACGAGGGAGCTGCACAACTAGGTGTTATAGCAATCCATTGTACAAAAGTTCAACGTTCTGAGGATATTTGTTTTTAAGTTTACGTACGGACGCCACGAAAAAAAAATCTCATCTGAAACATTTTAAAATCTGTTTTGCAATCCGTTTTGGATAAGAGTCCTTTATTCTGTCCTTACGTACAGATGTCACGCGGAACATCGTCCAAATGGATTCGAGAGGGGTCAAAATGGATATTTCGTTGAAATATGATACCCGAAATTTTTCGCGATTACAAAACTTCCTTTACTCCGTTCAAGGAAGTAAAGTAAACATAAGCTTACATTAAAATAAACAAAACGTGGAGATCATGCTTCGAATATACGTGTTCCAATTAGAAATGGGAAAAAGGTCGTAGACCGATAAACCATCAAAAAGCTATAAACGCCTACGCTCAAAATTTTCCCCCCATTTAAGAACTGTCAAATTTAAATCTCTGTTTCATTATATTATTAGATATATTCAAAATCACAGCTTGTACGATATTAAGGGTCAAGTTCTAACCAAATAGGACTTCGACCACAATGGCGGAGTGTTCACTTCGTCGTCCAAAACAAAGATGCTGTATCCGAAAGGGGAGATAAAGTAACAGTCGTTTCTCAGAAAAGTTGGTAACATGTGCATTTCGGCTTTCAACGTCAGATAAATCGCGCTTAGAAACGCGAAGACTTTTATCGCCTGCTATCTTAACCGTGGATTAAATGTGGTTTAAGGAATCCGCGATGGCAGTTTCAGTGTTGTGAAATATTTGTAAATAAATTAATTGGTATTTATAGAAGTTGGTATCTTTTGCTGAAGTCTGGAATGCCTTCGTTGTGGGTGGAAACACTTAGCAACACACTTCTTTTTTTAGGAAGCCAAGGAAGTATGATCTCAATGCGCATAGTGCTAAAGTCTGGCTTCGCGTTATTGCATTTCTTAATACAGGGTTTTACCATTAATTCGTGCGGTACTGCGTTAAGTCAGTCCAATCAGGAGCATTTTGCTCATTGCATTCTTATTGTTGTGTTACAATTTAACAATTCTAGCACTATTTCAAAATATTATTACTATCATCATATAGAAATTAAATAAAAACCTCGCAATAACCTTCAAGCGTTGGGTAAACATAAAACAGTATTCGACGCAGTTATTATTACTGGAAATCAGAACACCTATGTCACTTTCGGATAATGCTGAAACTATTTTGAATATTTTCTCTATTATAACTAAATTTTTTCGTTTTTTCTAAGGCATACCATTTGTTTTCTCTTTCATAGAAACAAGGGGTGCCTTAGAGTAGCAGATTTTTCTGTATTTTTAATTATTCTGAAATAATGAATTTCCCCTAATTACAAGTTTAAATATATATTCTATTACTGCAAATAAATGGAAAATGTTTATTAGGATTTACTTATTTTTATCTATCCAGTTATCTTATGTTAAGTAGCTTTACTTTTATTCTCCCTTTATGTTTTCCTGCCAGAATGCTAATTTTTAGTTCGCAAGTATTCAAATGAAGTAGAAAGATATCGTATTTAAAGAGAGGTTTTAGATTGTTTAATCAGAGCGTAATCCGCCTGCTGAAGTTCCAGTTCTTTGCAGATGTTCGGTTTTCCGTCGATCTTCCCAGTGGTAGACATTCACGTGATCAAGTTTTGTTTTCAGGCCAAAGGGACGTTACCCCAGTAAGGATAATAACGACTCGAAACGATATTTTGTGTCGGTTCACTATAAATGTCGGTTTCACTTTTCAAATTTTTGCCACCAAATATTATCGCCCTGTATAATATTTAAAGAAACTAAATAATGAAGAATCTACATGAATGTATGTATGTTTCTTGCACTGTGAAAAAACAACAGCGCCTAGAGAAATCCAGTTTTGAATAACGTAGTCCTCCACCCGAACATGAGCACCTAGACGCTCGAATCTGTAATTTCAAATTTGTTTTATTGTCTATTTCATATTTTGTAACACTTTAACGAATTTTTTATTAACAAAGTCAACGATTTCAAAGCGAGCTTGTCAACAATGCACGGGGGGGGAGGAAATATCTGAAACAGTCGAGGTTGTCTATCGGAAATTCTAAAGATATGCTGTTTTTAAATATTTTTAGCCCAAAGGAACCCGAATGCTTTCGAAGCGTATATGTGTGTGTAAATGAAAAAAAGGCCTCTTTGAACGAAATCTGCAAACTTGCAGATATTTTTATCTTCTTATTTTAATTTGTGAACTGAATTTTGAATTAGTTTTATTAGTCTTTTTCCGAAAACACCTTATCTTGCTTAAAAATTACTCAGGAAATCGAATTAAATCCAATTTTCATGCACAATAAATAAAATAAACGTGCAAAATGTATAAACCTACAAATGTAAAATAAACCTGCAATGGATAAAATAAACTTGCAAAAAACCGCCTCTTTGGCTGTAATA
The DNA here is from genome assembly GCF_044657685.1 of Stegodyphus dumicola. Lineage (NCBI taxonomy): Eukaryota > Metazoa > Arthropoda > Arachnida > Araneae > Eresidae > Stegodyphus > Stegodyphus dumicola. The sequence goes on along the minus strand of NC_140773.1, from coordinate 218,444,092 downwards.
TAAAATCTGAAAGCTTTTGGATTTTCTTTCTTTTCAGTCCAAAGAGGCAATTTGCCCTGAAGGACTATTAATTTCGTTTTGGCATTTTGCGTTGAGAACTATAAACGACCAATCTCTTTTCAAATTGTTGCCATCTAATAATATCGCCCTGTATTATATTTAAAGAAATTAAATAATGAAGACTCTGCATGAATGTATGTATGTTTCTCGCATTGTGATAGAACAAAGGTACCTAGAGTTATCGAATTTTAAATAACGCACGTCTCCACCCGAATATGGACATTTGGAAGCCCAAATCTGGAATTTGGAATTTGTTTTATTATTTATTTCATATTTTGGAAAGCATTTATGAGTTTTTAATTAAGAACGAGCAATGGCAACACTGTGAGGAAAAAATAAACATTTTTATCTCCAGCACGCGAGACTGTGTATCGGAAATTTTAAAGATACGCTGTTTTTAAATTGATTTATTGGTGTTGAATTGAATGTTATGGTGTAAGTACGAAGAACATCATATGATATTTAATAAATAAAGGTAACACACAAAACGTTACAAAAATGCCCCTTTGGGCGCAATATAAAATTTGAAAGCTTTCAGATTTTTTTTTTTTTTTTTTTTTCTTTTCTTTTGGATGTTTTCATCCCCCTTTTTTATTTTTAAATGTTGGTGATTTTATTTTAATTTCCTTTTTTTAATTATTTTTAATGGGGAATTTTATTAACAAAATAAAATTAATTAAATAAATTTAAAATTTTGCTTACTAAACATTCATCAAAGCATAGTTAGCGATAACAATATCATAAATGAAAAAACTCAGATTTATATTTATTTTTCCTCTGAACTCTAAAGTTTGGTTTGCAAGATATTTTTCTGATTACACTTTTATTTAAAGTGTATCGACAGCTAAATATTAACTTCTCAGACTGAAATTTCTTTCAAATAATTCTAACAGCAGTAATTAGTCATAAGGTAATTTAATTTAAGCTAAAAATAACCAAATTCTGAAAAATTTAAGAGTTTTCTGAGAAACTTTCTTATGTAGGATAAAATTTGAGAATAAATAGCGACAACCTATAGTCTCTTTCTCTTTAAATTTTTCTTCGAAGCATAATTAAAAATAATTATACATTGCTTTATTTCTTACTACCTTGTTGGTCAATCAGATTCTTGTCTTATCAGTTTTAAACTGGGGAGAAAAGTTGTTCACGTATAAATGTATTCCCAAACTAAACGCTTATTCTTAGTACAAAAAATCGTAAATCTTAAACTCTCTGAATTTATTTTACACTGTAAATTAATTAGTTTTTTTTTTTTTTTATAGATTTTTCTGGCGCTGTATTCATGTTCGTTTTTACTGATAATGAAAATAATATAACATCGAACTTCAAACAACTAAACTGTATTCATGTTCGTTTTTACTGATAATGAAAATAATATAACATCGAACTTCAAACAACTAACATCTTGAAATATTTGAACATCGATATTCGTTATAAATATAATTGAAATATCTTCGTGCGCCACCAATTCGAGATTATTGATTTAACCAGTTAACTGTGATTGACGAGTATACTCGTTATGGAGAAGCGGCACGATTTTGTGTATTGACGAGTATGCTCGTCATGCGTATAATGAAATGGAAAGATAAGAGGGAGGTTTATTTACTAAGTACTGTACATAATGACAACGTAATAGAAGTTGAGAAAAAAAAATAATAACAAAGAAACCGGAGCTAGTGATTGATTATAATAAAAAAAATGGGTGGAGCGATATGAGCGATGGAATTATCATAGCGTACTCCACAGCAAGAAAACGACTCGAAAAGTACTACAAAAAGATATTTCTTCATTTCTTAGACATTATGCGTCTGAATGCATTCATATTATATAAAAAAAAAAAGACACTTTTGCGCCGTATCCAATTGAAAGAAATAAATCGACACAAACTCGGCCATTTAGACCTAATATAAGCCAATTAGGCGAGAATCATGTTCCGGAAGATTCTACTCGGAACATCGGGCGGGGGAAACCTACGCGAAGGTGTTCGCATTGCTACAAACGTAAGATCAGGAAGGAATCGCGTTACTGGTGTTCGATTTGCAGAGTCCCACTGCATATAGTACTCTATTTCGCTGAATATCACTCAACAGCAGGAATTTAAATTCTTACTTTTATATGTATAATATTTAATTTAATTTACTGCGTTTTTAGTTTAATATGTATGTAATATATGCTTATGTTAACCAAATAAGTAAATATTAGTAATAAAATTTTTAATTTTATAAAATAAACCCATTTTTTTTCATCCAGTATCTTACCAGCGCAACTTACACTGGGATTGACGAATATACTCGTCATGGTTCGAATCTGGCGACACAAAACGGTGCTCACTCTTAGACGAGAGCGCCACAGTTAACTGGTTAAGGGATTCTGCGGGCAACTTTTAAAACTGACCGCTTGGTCTAAATTTCAGTGCAACACTGCAGTGGATATTTGGGAGTCCACTTACATTCTGAGCTTTTATGACTACCGGCACATTTAACGTTCCTCGGCATGAGTTTGCATCAGCCAAGAGGCTATTTGCACATTTTTTAGATGGTTTTCATTGCAATTAGGGAAATATTTTATCTTTTTTTTTTTTTTTTTAATGTTTCAAATGTTATATTTGATAACCTTTATTCTTCACTGTCTTTCTACACAGTAATTTCCAAGAGAATAAAGCCTTTTGTAGTATCGGAACAGACATTTTATCTCATGGCTCTGGAACAACTTTCCAAAGTCAAAAGAGGTTCTAGGTCGGACCCGCTTGGACAACCCGCTTTTGTAAAAGTCCAAAAGCCGTACAAATACATTGGTGGTAGATCAGGAGATTTAGTAGGGGTATGAGTGAAGGATTATGGCCTCGATACCCATTTCTTGTCTCATTTTTTCCAGGAAATTAGCAATAGACTTTGACATGTGGCTGCCTGCTTTGCCTTGATGCAGTTCTACTGATTGATCAGAGAAGGCTCTCTGGTCAAAGAAAAGGAAAGCATTTCACGTTTGAAAACTGGGTATAAAATATATTCCTGATAGTATGTGGAATTTATATGAATATTTTCTCCAATCTCTTTATTTTTAATTTGCCGTTACATTAAATACCAACAACATTCATAAATCCCTTTGGAAAACTTTCTTTAGATTCCTTGAACCATGTTTTATTTTATTATTATTTTCTCCTCTTTGATGATAATAAATGGATCCCTTTTTATTGCAGTCATTTAAGTACACTCAAGATTCGTCTACTGTGTCAATATTTTTCCATTTTTGTCCTGATGAATGTTTTTCATAAAGAATTCTGTAGAGCGTTCTGCGTTCGGAGATATGTTTTGGAGAAAGAAGATACAAGTTATGTTTTTTTTTCGGCTTTTTAAGATTCAAATCAGCATTAATGACTTTATTTACAGTTGACACTGAGCATTTTAACGATTTTCAAGCTGTCCTTTGAATATTAAAGTTCTTACCTTTGCACCATTCGAAACATTGCGTTATCCATGGATGCGTATTTGGAACGTTTTTTCCTTTTGAAGCTAAATTCTGATGTTTTTTTCCTTTTTGTTATTCGAAATTGTACAAATTCTTTATTTTGCTCTCACTGCGCTCATACGCATGATAATTTAGTCCAAACTGTAAAGAGGGTCCATCTTGTATTAACTGTTTAAGATCAAATTTAGAAACGCATACACATCAGTACAACATTTGTCACACTTCTAATTCTTATGCTTGCCCTGTTTTTAAAAAAGAGTTACATTCTTAGTTAAAAGCTACGTCTTAAAAAATAGCAAACTAAATGTTATTGCTATATTATTTGTTTGTTTTTCTTTTCTTAGTTTTTGAGAATAATTGTATTTCAATCCGGAATATGTTAATTAGGAGGGCATTTATTTATAATTAAGATAAATTATTGCCTAGATAAGAATTGATTTAGATAGATAAGAATTATTATAAATAGGTAATGTACTTTGAATTAAATTTTACTGCTCTGTTTTTCGTATTAATAAGTAGGAATAATGAAATTTGATAATTTGTTAATTGTTTATTATTGTTTTGGTTTTTAGACTTGAGAATTTATGAAAAATAAATTTAAATAAGTGACCACATTTTTCATGTAATTGTGATCCAATTGCTTTGACTGGGATTCAATTGTGTGGCCGTTCCCAACTAGCTAAGAACAAAATAAGATTTGGAGCAAAATATGAATTCAAAACTTCACAAAGAATTCAATATTTTAAGAGGTTTCTAATAACTTTTAAAGTTGTATTTGTTTTATAAATATGGTTGAAGGCAGCTTTTGTAACTGCTTAGCTCTCATATGCAAATTTTGATTATGTAATATATCATTTGTACATATGTCGCACAAAGTGCAAAGATGCCATTGATACATATTCTTTAATTTTTGTAACAATTTACTTTGGCTGATACAAAATTAGCGTCGCTGATCTGGCAGTCTACTTATGGTGGCTGCTAAATGTGTAAGTATATTTTAACTCCGCTGATCAGGTATTAAATCCGATTGGTTTCACCTTAGGACGGAAGCCTGGTCGGCGACGAACGAACGAATCTATCGTAGCTTTGGATATGGAAAAACCACGGCTTTCACAGCATTTTTTACCAACTAGATACGAATACTTTTCTTCGGAAAGAACACAAACATAGCCTTTCATCTATTGCTTGTTTAAAAGCGACATTTTGCATGAAAACAAAACTATCAATTAGTAGACGATAATTCATATTTTCAAAAATATAGTTGCAGTTAAAAAAATTTCAAGCAGATGTTTTTTACAGCAAAGAAAATCGTCTAAAAAATGTGCGAACAGCCTCTGTGCTTCGAATCCCATTTCTCTCTGTTCCAGGCTAATTTATGTACTAACGACATTTTGGAATAGGGACATTGGAGCTCGTGCACGGAATTTTATCATTGAGCACACTTGAATCACGTTGAATTCCCTCGTTAGGAGTTCCTCTTTGATTTTCTCAACGGAAGTACCCGAAGGTATTCCTCTGTAAGAACTTATTGGTTTTACAGTATTATTATAAGCAAATTAATGCCGAACCTAGTTTCATTTCGGATAACGTATAGTTTCACCATGAGAGTCAGTATTTCAGGGAAGCATGCTTACGAATTCTCCAGAAATTTTAGCAGAAAATAAGGCGTTTAAAACATTTCCGAGTTTCTTTACAAATTTACTAAATTTTCGAGAGTCAATAATCATGATTAGATACTCAATGCACGTCTAATATTTCTTGGGAAAAACAAAACACGATCGAAATCTTGAGCAACTTCAGAAGGAGCGCTTCATAACAAAATGCGATCCATTTTGAAAAGAAAATTTGAAATGAATTATACAGTGTCTCAAAAAAGTGATGGGACACTTGTGCTTTACAAAAGGAAACTGCAATAAAATAAATTTAAAAAACACGTAAAATTTTTTGTGAGTGTGTTTCATACTTAAATTTAGTAACAATTATTACATAACATACATTTTCTCAAAATATTAAAATATTAATTTAATAAAAATACAAAATTGTTTAGAACGGAGCAGAAAATGGCTCACTTAAGTGATGGGACATTTATTTTTCCATCAAATATTTATCCAAAAATTTTACTTTTTAAAAGGTTTTAATATTTTGTTGGATTTCCTTTTACTTTTAAAACATGATTTAATCTTCTTGGGATGGATTCGACTAATTTTTTTGTGATTTCTGGAGTGATTTTACCCCATTCTTCTTGAAGCACCGATTTTAATTGTTGTTTTGAAGAAATGGTGTGTTTGCGAATTCTTGATTCCAATTCTTGCCAAATATTCTCTATGGGATTTAATTGTAGAGATTGGGGGGGGGGTGTTTTTATTATTTTAGGACAGTTATACAGCAGCCAGAGTCTAACGTTCAAAGCACTGTGCTTGGGGTCTTTGTCCTGGTAGAATTTAAAATCGTTATGAAAGTTCAATTTTCGCGCTGAAGATTTCAAATTTTGATTTAAAATGTCAATATACTTGTACTGATCCATTATACTGTCAATAAAAACAAGATTACCAACTCCAGCGGACGTCATACACCCCCATACCATAACTCCTCCTCCACCATGTTTTACTGTTGGCACCAAGTTCTGTCTGCGAAATTCTTCCCTGGGTTTTCTCCACACCAAGATTCTACCGTCCGAACCAAATATATTAAATTTACTCTCATCAGTAAATATAACTTCAATCCAGTAATCAGAATTCTTATTTTTATGTTGGATTTTGTAAAAGCCAGTCTGAGTTTTCTATTCTTTTCACTTACGAAGAATTTTTTCCTGGCTGCTATACCGTGATATCCAGTAGATCGAATTACTCTTCTAATAGTCTCAGAATTAACAATTACTCCATATAATGCTTGTAAATCAGCAGCAACTTTGGGAGCACTCATTCTTGGATTTTTTTTTTAAATATTTCGAACGATAATTCGCTTTATTCCATTGGATAGCTTTGATGGTCGGCCAGGTCTTCTTTTATCCTGAATCATATGATACTTTTTATATCGTTTAATGATATTGAAAACTGTTGAATGACTGAAGTTAACTGTTTCAGTAGTTTCTCTAATAGATTTTCCACGTTCAATATGCAAATTAATAACTAATTTTCGAATTCCAGGCAAAGTTTCTTTTCGTTTAGCATTCATGGCTGCACAGAACTAAAAAACACAAAAATTCCAAAATAAACTGGAGCGAAATACTGCAGACGATTTTATAGATTATTGGCAATTGCTTTTGAGTAAAAATAAATACCCCAAAAGATATTTTTATTGCTTACTTCAGACGATTTTTGTTGCATAGTACGTAGTGTCCCATCACTTACGTGAGCCATTTTCTGCTCCGTTCTAAACAATTGTATTTTTATTAAATTAATATTTTAATATTTTGAGAAAATTTGTTATGTAATAATTGTTACTGAATTTAAGCATGAAACACACCCACAAAAATTTTACATGTTTTTTAAATTTGTTTTATTGCAGTTTCCTTTTGTAAAGCACAAGTGTCCCATCACTTGAGACACTGTAAGTCAAAATAAAGCCCAACTTCGTCTGCAATTGAAGACTGTTTTCAAACTATAAGCTTTTCTTTTATTTCCATATCATTCTTTCTTATTATTTACTTTCTTGTTATTTTCACTTTCTTGTTCGTTTTACAATATCATTTAATTTTCATGACATGTTTATTTTAATTCTCATTTATTTATAAATCATTAATTTGTGAATATTTTTATTTAGCTCTTCATTTTTTCTTTAATTTTGACTACTAATGAAGATGTTATCCCTTTTACTAATACCAGTTTTATTTATTTTTGGTGTTTCGATGACTATAGGGATAAGGTATATCTGATTTAGAAAATTACAGTCTTACTCCAAACTCCTTAAAATTTCTCTTCAATTTCTAATGACGATCACTTATTAAGTAAAGCGTGATTGCAGTTAATCCTTTTAAACATAAATAATTAGTTATTCAGAAATCAAGCTTCCTTTCTTCTGACTCTTAAAAGATGTAACAAATCTAGCTCTTCAATTTTCAGCATTAGTGATAGGCCTTTCCAAAACTTGCCTCAATTTTAAATTTATATGCCCCAAAATATCTGTATTAAATGAAAGTAATAAAAGAAATGGTACTTACCAGTTCCAAGTGGATAGATCTCAGTGTCTGAGGTAAATCTCATGATCGAGCATTTCAAACATTTTATAACTTTCCCATTAATATTTAATTATATTATAGTAATGTATTATATTAGATTAATATTTAATATGTGTACACGCACATACTTACATGCATACATGCACATGCACATACATCTTACACACAAAAAAATAGGGCAGTTCTATATCTCCCGTTCTACTGGGCTAATAGACAAATTTAATTTGCGTTTTTCATGTCTCAAAAGCGCGATTTAGGATATATATTAAATTAATATTATAGCATTGTTCTAACATAGGTATTTTGACACAAAATCGGACTTTTTCTGAAATCACTTACCGATTTTTTTACAGATTTCGATTCTATGACTTTAATTATGCTAAAGTGCCAAGCTTTGTAAAAATCGCACCTTAATTTTTAAAAAATCAGTTCTAAAAATTGTAGCTCCTCAGTGTTAATTGAATTTGGTACATACATATTTATTAACATCGATTTTTTACTTTGTACAAAGTAAAGGAAGTATTGTAATCAAGAAAATTTGCGGGTATCATATTTCAAAGAAAATGTCCATTTTGTCCGCTCCCGAATTCAATTTAACGATGTTTTCGGCCTGACATCTGTATGTAAGGACACAATAAAGGACTCTTTTCTTCCCCAAAGAATGTAGTTGTGAACCTCTATTTTTAGTTGCAATTGACCGTATCAAAAGTATATATATACTTACTAAGTATATATATATTACTTAGAGTGAGTATATATATACTCCCTCTGTTACTCGGCTCCCGTGGGCTCAATTTTTTTTAATTCTTAAATATTGGTAAATTAAGCCCATTTCCCACTTTAAAAATGATTGAATTGTGTTGTTCTTATCTTACAATTAAGGTTTTTAGTTAATCTGCATGCAACAGTTGTAGAATTATCAATAATTTAAAAGTTGTTTAAATGCAGCTAAGCGTAATTTTTTTACGATAGCAGCTATATTTGCTTACATTTGAAACCGAGGCCTAGCAGAATAGTTTTGTTTATTGGAAACTCTTAGTAAGATAGTGAATTAAGTCAGTTTCTGCACCTTCAGTGTCTTTTTGCCAAGTGGGACCAAATGTAAACTTTCAGTTTTGTGCACCAAAACGTCTGCCTTCTTGCCCGTTGACGGAATTGCTTGCTTTTGCGTAGAAACTAATTTGACTGGTAAAAGTTATTTCTTTAATTTTTTTAAAGTGTATTTGTGTTTTATAATTTTCTATATTTTTCATTTTGCAATAAAGATATTTTGAGGTTTTATGTATTTTTGTTTTGTCGCGAAGTGAGAATTGAATTCCTTGAATGAAAAATATATCTCCAAATGAAATTCGAGGAAATAAGTTTAAATGAAATGCAGAAAAAACTACGTATAATTTAATATTCCGTACAAGGAAGACATCAGATTTTTTTATTAAACTTACTTCTTTCACATTTCGAAATTTGGGCTCAATCCAAACAAAATTCGCAGTTACTTTTTGGTTTGTTTTTAAAATTTGCATTTTTTTAGTAATTTTTAAATATTTTTCGATAAAATCTTTTGAATTATAAACTATAAAATGTTTGCAATTATTTTTCTAGATTTTAGGTACACTTGCAAAAGATGTAGATGTAGATGTTTTAGGTACACCTGCAAAAAGTTGGAATTTTTTATTCAAAATTTCACAAGATATACATGACATAGAATTTTATAATCTCATACTTGTAAAGAACGCCGAACGCCAATAGAATTTGCATCGAAAAGTAATGAAATTTCGCAGAGTTTGCAAGAAAATGTTTTACGAGAACAAAACCAGCAATATTCAGACAAGCATCTTATACTCCCACAATATCCCTTGTATGAAAGTGAAGATGTACCAACCAAGTGAGTTTGGCGCAAAGTCGAAAAAGTGCACGAAGATAAATTTAAAAATTTCTCGGTAAGTGTCTCATCAAATTTTACAAAATTTAATATTTGGGCATAATTTGAGGTGAATTATTGAAATTGAATATTGTAAGAAATCGGTATGTGATATTAGATAAAATCGATTTTGTGTCAAAATAACTATATTAGAACAATAGTATATATATATATATATATCTACTATCTAATATACATCCTAAGTTGCGTTTTCGAGGCACGATAAACGCAAGCTGAATTTCGTCAATCGGTCCAGTAGAAAGGGAGATATAGAACTGTCCCCTCCATTTCTTCTCTCTTTTATTTATTTTTTTCGTGGAAATGTGTACCAACATACACGCATACATGCATTTCTGAACCAGTCCCGATAACAGAAAAGTACCAATAATAAATTTTTATAAAAATTAATAATTAATTCAAAGTGCAGAACTTCAGGCATGAATCATAAAATTTATGAAAATTTCAAATCTGTTTTATCTCAAATTTGAAGCTTTCTTTTATCTCAAATTTGGAGCTTTCTCAGTGATATCAAACTTTCTTTTGAATTTCCTCAATATTCACAAGAAATTGCGTCATGACTCCTAGACGAATGAGATTAAACCCCATTACGTCAGATACGTTTGATTCTATTGGATTTAAGAATAACACAGACATGCGCAACATTTGAAGTACGTTTTGGCAACGAATTCAATCAGCTCATGTTTTGAAACTGAATTGAGAATAGAATATCGGAGTGCTATTACATTTTTGGTGTTTTGCTTCTGTGTAATTGACGTAAAGAAATACAACGAAAATATGGGTTCTATATCATCTAAAGTTCTGGATAAAAATTCGACATTTACTCCCGAACGAGTTTACAATTTAAAACGGATAGAAGATCCGAGGTCTCCGACTGAAGAGATCAGCCGAACGCCGATAGAAGTTGCTGATAAAGCATCGAAAAGTAATGAAATTTCGCAGAGTTTGCGAGAAAATGTTTTACGAGAACAAAACCAGCAATATTTAGCGGATTCCAGCCCACGTATCAGCAGAGAAGCGTGGTTAGCGAAAGAGAAATCTAAATATGGCTTTGCAGCTGCTGTTGACGCTATATCATCGGGAGAGGATATGGAATCTACAGCTGCATATAATTCTAAAGAAAATGCTGAATAAAACTTTTGAGCGTCGGTTTGAAGAATTGACATTTAATTCGGTATTCGTTCTAAAGCGGTACTAGGGACTGTATGTATCTAAATGTATATATAGTTATGTATTTCAATATTTGTTTCTGTGTATTTGCTAAAAATTAGAAATATTTGTGCATGTTTTGATTTGGAATATTGCTCCTTTTGCAGTTTTCTTGGAAATTTCGAATGCATTATATTAATTTTTAATAAGATAAAAAAATATAAGAGCAAAAGTAATTGTATGGGCTTGATGTTATTTTAATTAAAGCAGTAAAAATCAAGTTTATGATAATATAATAGTATTTTTACACTTAATACTATTATATTATTTTGCATATAGAGTTTACAAGTATAAGACATTTATGTGTATTTTGATGTGAATCTTTTTTTTTTTTCTAAATTAGACTTTTGAATTTAGCCAAAATACTTGTTAATACAGATTTTTTTTGTAATTAGTGTAACCTGCTTAAGGAGCTAATAGGAAATTTGTGTGAAGATACATAATTAGAAAAGTTCTATGAAGATGTATTTTTAATAATTTCATGTTATACTATACTTTTAATATTTAATATCATTTAATGCTTAAACTTCCTTTTTATAAATACAAATGGTATCAGTTCTTTAGAATTAACCTTTAGTAACCTTTTTAGTTCTGTAATTTATCCAATACATTTTATGGTGAAATCCTAGTATACGGTATAGCCTTGGTGCGATTTTGAAAACTGTCGCGAACTCCAAAGTGACTTGTTTACTACTCATCATAAACACCGCGTTTACTGATCATCATCCTGTGTGTATCGTATACTAGGATTAAACCCATTTTAATACTGTACTTGTTCATCATTATACATATATCACAATAACAAAATTTTATAATATACGGTACTTTATCCACATATATTATTTTTCTTTGGAACTTGTAAAATAAATTCATTTAGTTGAAAAAAAAATTCAATTTTAATTAATTCAGTGCTGTGAATTTCAATATATAAAATCAGTAACTGCAGTAATTTGGAATAATTAATGATGTGTAAGCAATGTACAAGTCAATAAATAATATTAACATTTTCATAATTTGTAGAATTTAATTTACGATATTGAACAATCTGACTATTCTTGGAGAAAGAAATTACTGTCTCGCTGCACATTTTTCTGCAATTCATGTATTCTTTATTTTTAGTGAAACTTAAAACTATGCTCTCTTAGTGAATAATGTGTTTATTTATTGAATTTTATTGTAATTTCTGGCTGAGCGTAATTAATTATGGTTTCTTCTTCACTCTGTAAAATTTCTACTTTGAACAGTATTTAAATTCTTTTTTTTTTTATTATTATTTTCTAGGTTTTAAAAAAAAGTAATATTACCTGCTGTTCATTACTATATTTTTCAAACTTAAGTACTTTTTTAATGCTCTTTTAAGAAACAATATCCGTGTTATTGTTAGAATTTAAAATTTAAAAAAATGGGTACTTTTCCATTATGTACCTGCCACACTTTTTAATGATTAAGTATGAACACACAATTAAATGCGTTAAATTAAGCACATACACATACGCAAATGGCTTTGTCCCCACATGACGATATCACTGGGTCTCGATATATGTTTGGCTTCTCTTTCACAGGTGCCAAAAAGTGTGTGATGTGCATAATGAAAAAACATGTTAAGGAAATTTATGATTTATTATTGAAACAACATAATCACATAGATTTTAGCTTATTTTTTAGAATACTTTTAGCATATCAAGTACATATCTGTAAAGCCATCTGTTATGCAAGCCAGCCATTTTCTTGCGAAGCACTTCGAAAAATGCAGCATTGTCTTATATTCAAGCTAATATAATGTTTGCTAAGAAGATGTGTGCATAATATGCTTATAGGTATACTTTTATCTGCCATGAATATTTGCAAAAATTTAATTTGATTTGTATTTCTTTCACATAATGTAATCATTAGTTATATAAGATGAATGTAAATATCTTTTTCATTTTTAAAGTTTCATTGTCATTTAAGGTACATTAAATATTTTAAACTTTAAGCCAAAATATAATTTCTAGAATAATTTTTGAAAATTTTACTATTCTTCATTGTATAACTAAAAATTTTTAAATTTTGACAAAAATTCTTTTGAGAGCAAAACTGCTTTATTAATGTGTTTTTTCCGTACCTGCCGACTCTCCTCATTTTATGTAGCATTTCCGTGGTCGATGAACGAACTTCCCAGTTTTAAATTTTTAGCCTTTATTACAGAACAATTTTCAACAATTAATGAAACTTAAAATATGCTAATTTCTTTTCCCAGGCCCTAGTGATATGCAATGTTTCTTATTAAATTTTATTTGATCTGAATTTTCTTAATCTACTGTAGATCTTAATGTATGTACGTTTGCAAAAATTTATATTTAGCAAGTCTTTGATCAATTATGTTTGTATTTAATTTTTTGATATATGGTTATTGCTAAATTTATCTGCACAATAATATGTACATTGTTTATTTTCATCTTTAAAAATGCTGATAAGTTAAATTTTATCAAAGCACTTTAATTTGGGGGATTTTCTTAATTTAAAAATGTAATTAGCCAAAGAACATTAATTCAGAATGTCTAATTAAATATTAATGTATTTTATATTAGATTTACACAATAAATAGTTGAATAACTTGAATCATGCACTATAAAATGGTTCTAAATCAATATGGAATTCTTTGGAAATGGTGCCATCTGACAGCATACAAACCTCCCGGTTGGCAGCTATGCATCCCCCCCCATTTAATGTCATTACAGTCAAAAGTCGTTAATTCGGACATCCATAATCCGGAATGATCTTATAATCTGGACCTCAAAGCTACAAACTTTCTGCGCATGCGTCGCGTTGACCTTTACGACTGTGCGTGTGCGCATGCGCATAATACGTTTACGCATGCGTGTTTAATGTATAACGGACGGTATAAGCTAAAATTATCTAATTATCTATTTCAGTTACTGTTGCAGATTGCGTTGTTCCTTAAATTTCGAAATGGATCTGGCTTTTTTTTTTTTTTTTTTGCAGACTGTTAGAGCAGTTTTATAAAAGTAAACTTGAACTTTCGATTATGTCAAATAGAATTTCCGATAGAGCTTCCAAAGGATCTACAAAGCGAAAGTATGTTTCAGTGTCCATCAAACAAAAAGTGGAATTGCTGCAAAAAATGGATAAAGGCATACCCGTCTCAAAATTATGTGAGGAGTATAATATTGGAAAGTCAACTGTATCTGACATAAGCAAAAAGAAAAAGGAACTTTTTGAATTTTTTGTGGATTCCAACACCCCACTTGCAATGAATAACAGAAAAAGGGTTCATTATGCTAAAAGTGACGAACATGACAAAGTCATGATTGAATGGGTCAGACAGCGTCGCAGCGAGGGCGTGCCATTGACAGTTCCAATGGTAATGGCTCAAGCCAAAATATTTCATGAAGAAATGAACATAAACGGAGAGTGCACATATTTCACGGGTTGGTTAACCAAATTTAAAAATCGCCATGGTATAATACAATTAAAAATTTCAGGTGAAAAATCTTCAGCTGATACTGAAGCTGCTGAACAATTTGCAGATGAATTCATTACTAGTGAACAATTATCTGCAGAACAAATTTGCAATGCTGATGAAAATGGTCTTTTCTGGTAATATGTACCGTGAAATAACTTGGCAACTTCTACAGAAAAGGCTCCAACTGGTGTCAAAGATTCCGAAGCGAGACTAACAATTTTAGCGTGCGCAAATGGTGCAGGAATGCACAAGTGCAAACTTTTCGTAATCGGAAAACATGCATGACCTCAAAACATATTTGAGTTTAAAGGAGTTTAAAGGAGTAACGATTTTCCCTGTTGTGTACCGCGCAAATAAAAGAGCATGGATGACACAAGTGTTGATGAATGATTGGTTTGAAAATCATTTTATATTCGAGGCTCGGCGACATTTGAATTTGGTTGGTTTACCTGATGACTAAAAAATAGTCCTGATTGTTGATAACTGTTCGGCGCATACTTCACTTAAAGTTTTAGTGAAAGATAATGTATGGTGAGGAGAATAAAGATGATAGCCGTGAATTTGAAGGTTTTCGGACATCGCAAACTAAAGGTGAAATTTTTTAGTTATTGGATTTTGTAAAGAAATGTGGAGAAGCGGTAATAAATGAAGATGATAAAAGAGAAGTTTTTCATTGTGACGACAATGTCCCAATCCTCAATCAATTAATGGACAGCGAAATCTGTAGTATGGTTCTAGATCCAGAAATATCGCTTCCGATAGTGAAGAAAGTGACACAGAGGTTATCGAAAATGAAACAATTTTGATTGACAAATTAGTCGGTATTCTCGATACAGCAATTATTGGACTTGAACTGCGGAACTTTGTAACTGAACAAGAAATTATGTATGTATGTTTATAGAATTAAAGAGAAAGTGTTATCACATAAAACGAAGCAACTTAAACAACTTACATTGAAAGAAATGTTTAATAAAGTAAACAAATAAATATTAAGCGCTTTTTTTTTTTTTTTGTAAAATTTGATACCCTTTAGATCATAATTGTTTATTTCATAAATTACGGTTTCATATTTTTAATTTTATAATTTCTGCATGCCATCTTACCAGATTTAAACTGATGATCTATAATCCGGAATCGCCGAAGTCCCGACGAGTCCGTTTTAACGACTTTTGACTGTATAGAATAAGATCTTTATTAGAAGTTTCCCTTGCATATGTTGGTAATATTCACATAAATTTGATGCCTCATTCTCAGTTACACTATGTTGTGTTAAAGCACAGGTTTTTAGCATGTTACTCGGAATTCCTGATTTTAGTGTATCAGTCAGGTATCTAATATGTAGATGAAAATATTGCATTAAAATATATTTGTTTATAAGGATATATATAATTGTGAAAGGATATGTTTTGTAATTTACAACTAGTGCTTAAAAGATTATATTATGTACAATAAATGTGTATCTCTTAAATCTTAGTATTTTACTTGAAATAAGATTTTACTTCATTTTATTAGTTTATATCATATTATATTCTTAAAATAATTTTTATAAAAAAGCAAAAAAGTATAGTGATTTTAATGATTTCAGTTAGTATAATTTCACGGGTGTAGCTAGTAAATAATAATACAGACGACAAACTGTAATTATTGTTCTTAAATTACGTAGATTGTTAATCAATGATGGGTAGTTTAAATATAAAAAAAATAATAATAAATGTCTTATCCTTTGCATAATGGGAACACACTCAGCTTAAGATATTTATCTTTCAAAAGTGTAGTGGTGATTTTTGCGTCAAAAATCTCCGCTACACAGAGACAAAATAACGAGTCAAAGAATTGCCCGAACTCGGTATTTATGTACACATCGACCTATTTTCACTTTAAAAAAATCAGAGAATTGCACAATCTTGGCATTGTGTACTCCCTTGACTTTATCCATGTACACATAGACTTATTTTCACTTAAAAAAAAAAAAAAAATCGGAGAATTTCACAAACTGGGCATTGCGCACCTCCCTTGACTTTGTCCACGTACACATTGATCTATTTACATTTAAAAAATCAAAGAAGCACCCAATTCTACAGTAGAACCAAACAAAAAATACATAATATCAATAAACTACATTTTAAGTCAAACAGTAAAGTAACATAAAAAAGGAAATTCATCTTATGCATCTAGCACTACCCAAAGCAAATATCCACTCACCTTATTTTGAAATTTCTGTGTTTTCAGTCTGTGGCACATAAAATTCCTTAACACCATCCAAAAACTTCCTAAAATTATCTGAACTAAAATCCGTATATTGGCGTTGCCACATAAATTCACAAAAATAAGAGTAAAAAATATCCTATGTAGTGCTGGTATTTTCCGACGTTCAACCATACGCATTTCCTTCCTACAAACAGGACACTTATAATCACTACTAAGTAAACTTTCATTTGCAGACCAGTTAATTAATGCTCTTTTCCCCTTTTGTTCCAAATCGTACATAAACCTTCAAATTAATCTTACCACATTCAGCCATTCTACAGTCTAAACCAGGGTTTCTTGAACTTTTTTCAGTCGCGGCCCCTTTTTATCACCGAGATTTTTTGCAACCCCCAGAACCCCATAATATTAAAAAAATTTTTTGTGGGGTCTCGTAAGTATTGCGCTAATATGACACACATTGAGTGAAACTGTCAGTTTTTTCTCCAGTACTGTGATATACTATTGCAGTTTTAGGTCATTAACTTTAATTTCTAACCCTTGCGGGTTGCGACCCACAGTTTAAGAAACCCTGGTCCTAACCACAAAACAAGCAATGTGTTTCCTAACCACCACACACCACAAGCCCTTACAAATCTTTCCCATCATTCAAAATTTACCGCAATCACACAACCGATTACATCATAATAGGATTTCCATAGCATTAAACTACTCAGGTTACCATAAATGAAACAACAATCTGGCGATAAATGAAGCAACAACTTGGTGATAAAGGGAACAACAACTTTGCGATAATACAAGGAGCACCCTTCAATCTACTCTAAACCCCTGAAGTGTCCAAAGTTTTTGTTTCCTGGTTTGACAATAAAAAAATAATTTATGAATTGTGTGTGCTTGGAAAGAATTAACCGAGTTCATTCACACTGAAATGTTTCTATGCATTTGCTTTTCAAGGGTACATAGAACTCACAAATTTTGCTTTGGCTGCAGCTCACTCATCTGACGGACTTGCTCGCTAGTGGCCTTATAAAATTTGTAATTGATTTATGGATATAAATGAATTATTCAAAGGCTTTAAATTAACAATAGACAGTCCAAAATAAGACTTACTTTTTTTAAAAAAAGAAATTACCATTTAAATTTTGTAATTAATCCTTAGAATAAAGTCTGTTATTTTCCTTTTTTTTACAGCCATGTTTATACGCTTTCAGATAGTACGGCATAACACTTCAAGCTAATATGTCATTAAATTTAATCTCAATTTATTTACTTAAATATTCCATAAATTTAACTATCATACTATAGCCGTTGTTATCATTTCCAGAAGTGCCAGCTTTCCTGATTTAGGCAGGCTACTAAATTTTTAAGTATACTCCTTCCAACCTAATTTATAACATTTTTCTTTTGAAAATTTAATTATTGCACTAGAGAAAGTATTGTCGTTTATAGAGGTGTTACCTCTTCTGGTTTAGGCAGGAAACTGTCAATTTTTTACTATGCTTCTACCAACCCAATTTCTAACATTTTTCTCTTGCTTTAAACTTTCCGAGTATAATTGGGAAGTTTGGCTTAACGTTTTGCAATTGGTATCTAGATATGTGATTTATGGCATCACAACACTTGATATTTTCTTATGTTATGTTTTCTTTTCTTATATAAAAGAAAAATAAGGCTGTCTCATCTTTGAGATACTATAATGCTCTACATACAAGGTTTCAAATGCAGGGTTGTCACGCAAACAGGAGAATGAAATTCAATGACCTTTCCCGGTCTGTTTTAAGAAACTTCCAGTCTATCCGAGTAGTGTGTGTTGGCTGTACTAAGGGTTACTATTTATATAGCTATAACATGTGTTGTTTAGATCAATAACTTTCAAGTTAAGTTTTTGCCAAAGTAAGAAAACTTGCTATACAATATTTGCATAACTAACCACCGTTGTCATTAGCTGTATCACAAAATTAGTTAAGTCCAAATAAATTCCCTTTTTAATTACAAGAAAAGAGTATATAATACTAAAATTATTGTTAGTGCATCAGAAATTTTTGCAGTCGCTGAAATGCACTTACAATAAAATGTCAGCACAAAATAATTAAAAGTATAGCTTAAAAATTAATTTTACATGCATAAAAACATACATTTACAAAAGAATTTAAATACTTGAAATACATTCCATCTAAATAATAAACAAAATCAGAAATGAAATTTGTTGATTTTTCAATGCAATGTATGAACTTTTAAACATTGGATTTTTTTCCTCCATTAATTGTGATAAAATTAATGTCATGAATGACAGCTTTATTGTTTTAAAAAGTATTAAAAATAAATTCTAGAAGGGAAGTTATTGTTTACAAAATGGCAATGGGAGACCAGTTATATCTGCCGAACAATCATCTCAGTAATATTACAACACTTGCTAAATTCTGAAAGTTAAAAAAAAAAAAAAAAAAAAAAAAAAAGTTTTTTTAAGAAGTCAACAGACTTTTGATAAAAAAAAACTTTTTTTATTAGAATTGAAGACACAAAATATTTAAATATTTAAACAAAACATTAATAGAAAAAAAATACTGATGAAAAATTAACATGGAACTAGATTTATTTCGATTCTCGAATGTTGCTAACGCCATTTCACCAAGAAAATGATCGCTTCCAATGTTGGTGCGAAAATCGCTTTTTTGAAGATTGCCGTGTGAAATTCCCTGACTTTTCCATGATGCTTTTGGTCAATTTTCAAATTCCCTGACTTTTACCGGTTTTCCAGGTAGTGTGGCAACCCTGGAAATGCCATGCTGTAGTTATCCAATATGTATCGAGCCTAGCTTAGTCACTGCAGTGGCGTGTCAATGGTGTGTATGATGCCCAGGGTGCCACTAGCAGAGTTGCGCCAAATGGTCTCCAAATAAGATTTTCCCAAAAATTTCAGTTTTTATTTTGATCGACTTCTGGAAAGTATATTTAAAAATTAATAATTATTGTAATGTAATTAATTATTTATTTTCTTGGTTTGTCTGATAAAATGTGTAATTAAATGTTTACAGTACATCTACCAAATATCTCCGCATACAAAACATTTCTTTCTGACCACTTTATTTCTCTAAAATAGAGATATGTTTTTATTTTTATTTATTTATTTATTTTATTATTATTTTTTTTTTTTTTACGAAACGCACATATAGTTCTGGCTTTTTATTTTAAAACGATAACATGACCTTGTTCAGAATTTCTCAAAAATTTTGAGTTTCCAAAAACGATTCCATAGTCTGGAAATGTCATTTTTTAAATGATTATGTCATAGTCAAAATGAAATTTCCAGTTTGGGAAACTCCTAAACGATTCCGCTACTATGGGTTTTGTTTGACTGATGGCCTTCCTGACTTCAACTCGGTCATCTTGCTGAGGCATCGTATATTCACTGCTACAGAGCATTCAATGCATGTCAATCGTTTTTTAATCTCCTAACTACAAAAGGAGTGCTGTAGGTAGCTTCTTACTCCTTATCTAAAATGCATAGTTTTCAACCTCACAGACTAAATTTGCATATTCCCAACTTTGTAATGGTTATAATTTTCCTTTATAATCTCATCTATTTCCTTTTGTTAAAAAGATTGTCGATTATATGGTTATTTCATACTGAACTCACGATATACCCTAATTGTTTTGAGCAGTGAATGTGTCTGCAAGATATTACTCCACAGCAGAAAAAGAAACTGAACATAAAACTCTATTGCAGATCTATGGAGAAAATGTTTTTCCAAACCTAAGAGTCGCACTTCAAATACTTCTTACTATTTCATTATCAAATGCTAGCTATGTATGTTCGTTCAAATAAATTTTGACTATTTATAATCAACAGTGGGACAAGATCTATGTCATCTAGCATTTTTAAATGCGGAAAGAAAAATTTGAAATGATCAAGTTCGATGATAAATATGCTTCATCTAAAGCAAGAAAAATGTATACTTAGTAATTAACTAATGTATTATATTATTATTAATAAATATATCTATTTATCTAATAATATATATTAAACTTTTAATTGTTTAAAAATTGTACTTTTTAAAAAACAATTATATTAAATATGTTGTGAGGATTATGCTAATTTTATTAACAGTTAAATTTTGAGTTGAATTTCCTTTCCTATCGCTTCTTAGTTTACAACTTCTGGCCAGAACGTAGTTTTAGAATCACGTCTGAAGACTAATGAGGAAGAGCGGTATTTAACCACGAAGTTCTACTGTCTGGGAGCGAGAGATACCAGATATTCTGGCTGCAGGCGTCCGCCTTTTAGGCTAGTCTCTCGTAAGCTATTATTACACTCGGCCGTACTTTAGGCCCTTGATAGCTTTGCAGTCAATTAGCGTTAAAGGGCCAACTCTGTTAGAATCTTTAAACTTCGCCTATATCTCTTTAGTTAAGATTAGTTCTGTTTAATTCTTAGTCTCTTAACTTCAAGCCCAAGTGTCTGCTTTATTGTACAACTCCAAGACGGAGTTCTGTTAAATCTTACTTGAGTAATAAAGGCGTTATTTTACCTTTCTATCTTGTTTCCTGTCACATGAACGCAAGCAATTATTGGCTTATCAGTTCTAAAGATTCTTCACTTTCAACGTTAGCTTAGAATTACTCTATAAAGAATCCCCACAATGTAAAATCAAAAACACCTTTTTAACTAATTCCAGATCATCGTATGTCTGATCTTTCAGCCGATACAGATAGATTTCTGAATCCAATGCTAGTGTAGTTTGGTATTGACTATTATTAACATATTTTAGAGCATTTTATGGCAGATTCAGCATTTTATTATTATTTGCATTCTTTTATTATTACGGATATATTCTATAAGGTATTTCTCCCGCCTTCGTGGTGAGGTGGTCTACACGCTGGGTGCGTATTACCAGATATCCGCGGTTCGATTCCTGGTGGAGGCGTTGCATATTTTTCCTCTTTCCTGCTTCCAAAAAATCATAATGGCTCTACAATTCTATACATTATATTATATTGTGTTTTTTTTGGGGGGTGCCAAAAAGGTATTTTGTGCCGAGCGCCAGTTATAATCACTACGCCACTGAGTCACCGGGCATGCAAAAGTGATATTGAGGCTGTTCTTTGCATTCTGTCATTGCTAAATGCATCAGTTGAGAAATAGTTTAAGAATTTTCAATCTTTTATCTTAGTTCTATCTGATAAAAAAGCAGAATACTCATGTACAGTAGAAGCACAAGTAACGAATGCCTCGAGTTATAAACACTGAAATTAACAATAAATGATTTTCAGATGTGTTTGGAAGTAACTTAATGTGGAATAATCCCGTTGCACTTGATTCTTTCCTGTGAGGGTACATATTCTTTCTCATGGGACATAAAAGTTTGTTAGCAATAACCCAGGGTAAACTTCGAAAAATGTGTGTTTCCTGTCTTCCGTTGAAATGGGATAAAAATTCAAATCAAAATATTGTTTATATACCATGATATGTAATATATATATCAGCCCATGTAACAGTAGAAGAAAAAATATGAAGATTCAGATAAGAATTCTTATAAGATCATATAAGAATACATGATTCTAAAGAAAGCAGTAAAAAAAAAAGTGTTTGTCTGTGTAATGTATAATGGTTAATGTTTATACTCTTCATAGGGTATTGTGTAGTTTGAAGAGATGGGCCTTCAAAGCTGAATTCAGTTCTAGTTGAAGCAAAATGGTATAGACTAAGATATATATTAAGTTATACTTTTTTTTTTATAAATTTTGTTGTTCAATTTTGTATTTTATTACTACATTTTTGCAAATAATTGCCCTCAAGTCACTGATTAGACATTTTCAAGAAGGCTTGAGAGTAAAGCATTAACACTCAGGGACTTCTAGGATTATTTTAATAGTTTCCACTGTTTAACTCGTATTAGAACGTCTGGCAGTAAGTGACTTGAAAAAAACCTTTAATTTGGCTTGAAGGAGAAAGGAATAAAAAAAAATTAACCTACTTCCTTGATCTGTGAAATTTGTGTAAAATGGGACAATTTGAAAATTTCATGTATCTGTGACTCTCTTCCTGAACTCTTTATTCCTGATAAAGAAGTAGGAAGCTGCAACATAAGCATCTTCAATTAAAATCCCATTCTTATTTTAAAATATGTTTACAGTAACAATTCACAATGAGCAAATTTTGAATGAAGCAGAGGCCTGGTAAATCTCAGGCAGTATCAAATATTTCTAGAAATATTTTACCCTCTGGCAAAAGAAGACTCCTCATAAAGGCAATTATCTAATATTTTCATGGAAGAATACTGCTCTTTCAACTAATAACATTTCTTTTATCTTCATCATCATTTTCCACTTATGCTAGCCGCTCTACTTCATGTGGGTACGGTAAAATTAAATTAAATTTTTGTTTATTTATTGCCACAGACTGAATGATTTCTATAGGTTTTGTGTTATAAACATGTACATAAAGTAATATAGTAAATACACTCATGCTCAAAGCATAAGCAACAAACGCTAAACAGAAAGCTATGAATGTAAAAAAAGGAATTAAGGAATTAAAACGTACAATTTACATATATGGTAAAGGTTGCACTGCCGAATGCAAACAGGCAACCAAAATTAGCATAAACTACAATCCCAAAGTCACACCACAATGCCTTAAAAACAGGCATGCTGAACCTATATTTCAGTTCGTAAGCAGCGATAATTTCTTGTAATCCAAGATAGCCAAAGTGGAAGGCATGAGCCAAAAACATTTTTACATGCTGAAATTCATTGGAGGGCTGTTGGAATGTTGCAAGCTGATTCAAGATAATCCGCTGTTGGCAGAAAGATGAATGTGCATCAATAGGCTGTGGAATTACTGTTACCAAGGGGATCAAAATGGCTGTAGAAGATATGGGTTTGGATTCCAGAGGACTACCACAATAGCAGGCGTTTACTTCCTGTTGCTATGTGCAAGACACTGTAGATAACTAATAGCCCAAAGCTGACATTGCATCTCTCTGCTGCTGCAGGACATCCCAAATCCCACCAAACTGTGTTGCGTTGGCTGCATGAAAGTGAACAGTATTCCTGACAACCTGTAGTTTGTGTTCCTTTGTTCCCACTGCATGTCAGAGCATGCCTTAATTGGGCCGCGAACATTGAAGTTGGACAGAAGAACCGTGGGCCTCCATACTCTTTAGGGATGAGTCTCAACTTAACATCCGGAATGATTACTGAAGGACAGTGATACGGCCAGAGCCAAGGAAGCACTATCGAGCGCCAAACATCGTCGAAAGAGACCATTACAGAGGAAAAGGCTTAGTTATATGGGCTGGGATGGCAATCAATGGTCACACCGACCTCTGCGTGATTCCTGGTGGTTCTGTTATAGCCGTCCGATATCGTGACGAAATTCTGCACCCTCTTCAGTGTCCTTTTATCTCTGCAATTGGTACCAATGCGATATTTAGGGTCGATAGCATCTACCTGCATAGAGCTCGAGTGGTGTGGAGTTGTCTAGAGAGTGAAAACCATGTCACATCTGCCATGGTGTATTAGACCACTGGACCTGAATCCAATAGAGCATGTATGGGATATATTAGGACAATGGATAGCAGGTTGCAGTGTGCTGCAAGGCACCTCCATGACCTCTGATATGCATTACTATGGGAATCGGTGCTACTGCCACAACAAATGATCAATGGCACTATTGCGAATTTGCCTCGCCGTTGTCAAGCATGCATTTCATCAGCTAGAGAGTATCTTACCCGTTATTAGTATGATGTTTTCATTGCAGATTCTTTTCATCCATTTGGTCTTTCTCAATGTAATGGTCGTAATGCATGTGTTTTCTTATGTTTGCTGTGTGGTAGTGTTGCTTATTTTTTGAGCTGGAGTGTATTAAACAAATAATCGAGTAACAAGCAAGGTCAGGAGCAAACAAGTAAGGCCCATTTTATATTAATTTCTATCAGGTAAATGGCTTTGGTCTATGAACATTTCAGATGATAAACGCCCTGCTAAAAATGCCCCGTAGAAACCCATAAAATTTTTTACGGGGAATTGGCCTACGGGTACCTGTACAGCTCTGCGGGTACCCGTAGGCCAAATCCCCGTAAAAACCCACAGACAGAAACCCGTACAACTGTACGGGTACCCGTAGGCCAAATCCCCGTAAAAACCCACAGACAGAAACCCGTACAACTGTACGGGTACCCGTAGGCCAAATCCCCGTAAAAACCCATAGAAAGAAACCCGTACGGTTGTATGGGTACCCGCAGGTCAAATACCCGTAAAAACCCATAAAAAGAAACCCGTACATTTGTACGGGTACCCGTAGGCCAAATACCTGTAAAAACCCATAGTAAGAAACCTGCACGGCTGTACGGGTACCTGTAGGCTAAATACCCATAAAAAACCTGTAAACAGAAACCCGTACGACTGTACGGATACGAGTAGGCCAAATCTCTGTAGAAACCTGTAGGACTGTAGGCACTATAAACAAAATCCCATCAAAAACCCATAGCCAAAAATCAGAACTTTATATGCATATCCATCGGCCAAATTTCCATTAAAAAAAAATGGATATTCCGTAGGTCTATGCCCTGTAAAAACCAGTAAACAAAAGCATGTACACCTATACAGGCACCCATATGCCAAATCCTGTAAAAACCACTACACAAAAATCCACAGACCAATAAAGGTACCTCTTGGAAAAATCGCTGCACAAAACCCATAAACATAACCAATAGCATTATACCATAGTGGAGTATCCATACATAGAATCGTACTTAGAAACGGGTATCCATATACAGAATCCCTATAAAAAACAATACACAAAAATAGAACTGTAAGTCAAAATTCCATAAAAACATAAACCAGCAGAAGTACATAATTAGCACTGATGAAATGTACAGAACTAAATGGCGGAGAAATCATGTAAAGTAATTTTAAGTAAAACTCCATGCAAATAAATAAAAATTTTTAAATATCTAGAAGCCTACGAGCCCGTAGTAAGCCTGTAGTAAAATATTTGTATAAATTCTCTTTACAAAATTTTAAACTACCTTTATATAATTCTGAAAATAAAATGAATAGAAAGATAATAAGTCATGATTCACAACCATCGAATGATATATGTACATATATATATATGTAAGAAAAATAAGGAATATGCAAAAGATTAAATTAGCAGCATAAAATTAATTTTCCTTCTCTATTCTAAAAACAGTAATCTTTCTGCACTGCATCATTTCGAGATTAATTCATGTCATATGACTCTTACATAATTTGATGTTGTAAAAGAAACTAAAACTCAAACAGCCAATAGTAATTTTACAGCAGTATTAACTATCAAATACGAGTAAAAATGCATCGAGAACCAAAATTAACTCAGTCTGAATTAAACTTTCACCCTTAACATAACGCATTTGCTCTTTACGCTTTGGCCTAGCTGGATTGCAGTCTGTCTGCTCCTTGTTTCTTACTACACATTTATCAAAAATGTTAATTTTTGGAATAGGCATAAATAATGTGCCAACTTGTTTGTGGCTGCAACATATTTGCTGAAAGAAAAGTTGAATTAAATCTACCTCAACTGCCAAATTTCTTATTCATTGTGGATTGGAGTTTCAACATCTCTAAGCCATCAAAATTCTTGCTGTTCATTATGGATTCAGCTGCTTGTATTCAACTACAGAATCTATTACATATATATATAATATCATTTCATTTGATGGTTGCGAATCATTACTTTGACTGCATATATATTATTGATTTCATTATAAATATATACATATAGTACTGTACCTCACTGCATATATTTGTATTTCAGTTCTTTAATTGGGAAATTAAACAATTGTATTTAATCACATCAGCTTGTTTAACAATGTGATACCTAATGAGAAATGTATTGCCAAAGGATGGTACTTTCTAGCATCTGTTTAAATTTTAAGTTACCTACAATGCACTAAACCAAATTAAAAAACAAAAGTAGAAGAAACCCAAATTTTCAGGAAGAGAAACATTATTAACAAGCAAGCAAAAAGAATACGGGACTTGCAAATTTAACATAGAGTTTAAATTTAGCATACTTGCTATCCCCTTATGCACCGTTCCCACTGGGGCTTATTTGAGCTAACGAACACAACTAATGTAGTCGACCCATCTCCAAAACCAGTTTTTCTCCATAGGGCAGCAAGTTGAAAAATCTAAACTGCAGGCGTAGCGGACCTAGTCGACGCAGGGAACTGACTCCGTTAGCTCAGATAAACCCTAGTGGGAACAGTGCTTTAAAGCTCGCTTACCAATGATAGTAACACCCTGCAGCTTATTATGACACACATACACATAGATGTTTTGCGTGGAAGAAAGGATGAATCCTAGAATATAATGCAGTGAAGAAATAATAATATACAAACACTGTGTCGATCCCTTATTACAATACTTTGAATGTTACCTGTATCTCTCAAAAGATAAATGAAACATGAAGATAACATATAATAAACTTAATAATACCCAAAATACAATAAATTATATTGTAACAAAACGAATTTAAAAAAATTTACAAGTTTCAACAAATACCAATTCTCAACGCACAGTTCGGGAATTAAGGAAATATCTCATAGCGTATAATGTTTTATTCCGTATCTCACTTTTAGTGCTATATAATCTTCCACAGATTTTATATAAATAAAATCTATAACATAATGGGTATTTATACTATATGTAGTTCTTGATGTAAAAAAGATCAACTTCCATACTGTAAAAATTCCATCTATGTGAATAAGTATGAATATACTCATATACACATAATTATACTAAGTAACTAATTTAATGAAACTAAATTCCTATAGAAAAATGGGGAAAGTGTAGAATCGCCCACTGCTTGGCGTGTTTTTAAGAATTGCACATACTCGGTATCCACGTACACATCGACCTATTTTCACTTAAAAAAACATCCCAGAATTGCACAAAAATGCCATTGTGCACTCCTTTGACTTTATTCATGTAGACATCGACCTATTTTCACTTACAAAGTCAAAAGAAAATTGACAAAAATCCAATTCCTTTTACTTTTGTAAAAAGTGCCAAATAAATAAGTGGGCGATTCTGCATTTTACCCCCAAAAATATATAAAAATACCATTTACCTATATATATTAATAATTTATTATTACACAAGGTTTTTCATATATCATCTCAAAGGAACATAAATTTAATTAAAGCGATGCATTATTGGAATAAATTTGAGCCAGTGTTTTAGGTGTAAGTTATTCAGATTTCTATTGTAGAAAGAATACTTTAGAAAATGTACAGAAATATTATTTTGAACCATAAAAATTCTAAATACTAAAATTTAAAGTACTGAAAAAGTAGCTATTGTTTTTGACAGTAGATTATATAATATAAAAATACCTCATACTGAGCATTTTCTGAAATTACAATGCCAAATGAAATTTATATAGTACAGTATTTAGCAATAATAACTTTTTGTAAACAAATGTAGCTATATTCGCTTAATTGTAATGACAGTAATTTTAACTGCATTTGTATAAGGCTGTACAGAAGATTTATTTATATGGGTTTTCATCCGCAGAGAACAAACGGATTCTCTGTAGAAGTGCTTCCGAAAATAACGTTTAAATATTACTCTAACTATATTTGAAAGCAATGCTATAACACTGCCCTTATAAGACTCATGATCCGAAAAGCTTTGGTTTTAATTGTCTCGTAAAAACTTTCAATTACTTCTGCAAAATTCAAACCCACGTAAAAATTACTACACCGAAGTAGCATTATACAGCAAAACGTTCCTAAAATAATCAACTCCACAGTTCAAGATAATGCCAGTTTCCTGTAGCCTGACAAAACTATGAATGATTTTTTAAGTCCTGTTATTTAATTATTGTCCTGACAAACGTGCCATTATCAGAGGTGGTCATTTAAGAAAATAACCACTATATGAAGTTTCAACTTAATGTAATTTTTTTCAAATAAATAATTCACTTTTTATACTCCCAAGACTAGTACATTTAATATTACATAAATCTTATTCACAAATGTATTTCTATTTCAAAAGCAATTTATGAAAAACACATTTGAAATTTTCATCAAACTAATAATAATGAAAATTAAAGTATGCATAAAAATAATTATATATGTTTTAACAAAATGGCACCAAATATTTAATGTAAAAATGTGGTTCTAGTCTCATACTTGTAAAGAAAAATAGACCAAAAAGAAAAAACAATGTAAGCTACTATGATCATCTAAATTTTCCCATAATTTTAGTAGTGGAAAAAAAAGATTCCTTAAGCTTGTATGTCTTGTCTACCTCATTCAATAAGTAATAAACACATTAAATATTTCAATGTTTATTTCATTAATAAAACTTACCTTTTTTTGCTCGCGAAATATAATTAGTACATTTTTTAAAACATAAAAAAACATTCTTTTTGCTCGGCCACATCACATTAGTTGAAAAATTGAATCATGCAAGATCATTTTTAAGTAAAGTATGCTCAAATTTATTAGTACATAATATTCAAATGATAAAGCATCTACATGAACAAGCTTTAAAAAAGTATTTCTAAACTGTAATCAAAAAAATAAATTTTCCAAAATACAGTTTCAGTAGAATGCAAAAACTATATTTCTGCATCTGCACACTGAACCAAATTATCAAGTCTGAAATTATCACATTTCAGTCTTCAAGCACATTGTTTTTCAGGTTAAAAGTAAAGATGGAAAATCAATTTCACGCACAGAATCTCCATTTCACAACTAGTCAGTTATCAGCAACGTTCTCTCAAACATTAGACACGATTACACGTGCATGGCTTTAGTTGTATATTCATAGTCAGTGCTGGTATTTTATTATTTATTACTAATTTCTAAACAGTAAAACATAGTAAAATTTGTAATACAGTAAATTCTAGTAAATAATATATTGCATTACTACAACCACGAAGAAAATAACACCACCATCGCACAACAATAACTAGCGCGGCGCCATATTGCTTGTTTGGGAAACTTCTGAGAGTGGGGGCAGGGAGGGGAATTTTTTTTCACACGTCAGCATTAACAGGGAGAAAAGTTTTGCGATTGTGAATGAACTTGTTCGCGTTAAAGAGATGTTTGGTTGATACCGGTGTTTATTTGTAATAGCAGAAATGTAAGTGCTTATGTGTGTGTATTCAGAGAACCAACTCGTAGCTAAAACCACCTCCCTAAGACGACCGCCTCTGAAAGAGACCAGTATTTCTGAAAACATAAGTATACTTTGGTTTTGAATATTCCCTCTGTAAGGCGACCACTCACAAAGAAAATTCTGCAAGTGTGTCTGGTCGCCTTAGAGAGATTCATTCCGTAGATGCAATCTCCCTAAGACGACCACCTCTAAAAGATAAACGTGTCTCTGAGAACATGAGTATATATTGGTATCACCTCTCTAAGGCGACCACTTGCAACGATGAATTTTTATTTGCGGCTGGTCGCCTTAGAGAGACCTCGTTGTGTGTGGTGTATATGATTAGTGTTATTGTTTCCGCAAAAAAATTAAATCAAATAAATCAGCATATTTAGTAAAAACCCTCTCTAAAACGACCACCTGCGTTTCCAGGTTACTCTGATGGTCTTAAAGAGATCATATTTTCATTCTGTTAATTTTATTCTTTGCAAGAGGTCTATTAACGTCAGATAAAAAAATAGCATAAACCCATATAAACCAACAGAAGATTTATTATTATATTGATACCAGTAAGAAAACCAGTAAAAGTCAATATAAACCTATACAAACCAGTACAAAGTTCGCCATTGAATGTTGGTTGTATGGGTGTCAATTGATACCAGTAAGAAAAACCCACAGAGATCAATAGAAACCAGTAAAAGTCAGTAGAGACCATCAAAAATTCTATAGGTACCAGTAGAAAGTTTTACTGGTTTCTATGGGTCATTTTAAAACCAGTAAAAAAAACCCACAGAGACCAACAGAAACCAGTAAAAGTCAATAGAAACCCATAAAATCTTATGGGTACCCATAAAAAGTTTTACTGGTTTCTATGGGGCATTTTTAGCAGGGCGGTCTTCAGGAACAAGTTAAATTCATCATTATTTTATTATTATTCATCTGTATTTTCAAAATTTCACACAGAGAACTTTTTTCTTGAACTCTGAAACTATACATTTAATAGTTTTATCTTTTGGTCTAGTGATTTTTTAACTTTGCGCAGTAGATGGGCCTTAACAGTCTACAGAAACAGAAGAAAAACTTGAATCAGCAGGAGCAGGTCTATGTGTAGAGCGAGAAGTTCTTAATGACCACACAGTGTCTTTTATTATTGTAAATATCAATTTCTTTAAAGAGCAAATCGTTTATTGAATCAAAATCAGAATAATATTTGCTGATGTATGCAAAAAAAAAAGATGGGGGGAGGAGATGAAAAAATTAACGTATACAAGTTATCAGATAACTGTTGTAAGATACCTTCAGATAACAGTGAACGTATGAATTAAGTAATACCATAAATTAAAAGGAAAAACTTCTTAACCTCTGTAATGAAAGTATATTTATTTAAGTCTAAGGATAAAAATGTCCAAGATTTCCAGATTAGTAGTAGTAATAAAACTGCAACAGTAATATTCCAGGTTTATGGTAGTTATAAAGCAGAATACTTTTCTTAATAGGAATATAAACAAGAAATATTATTTGAATATAAAATGCATTTACATTATACAGTGAAAATATAAATATTTCTATTAAGTGTTTGAAGACATGGATTTGATGGATGTGATGAAAAAACAAAGCTGCCAACACTCCTGGTAATACCAGAAGACGTAATGTTTGACTGAAAATTCTGTCTTTTAACCTATCAGAAGTTAGATCACCTCTTTCAAATCTAAATTAAGAAGAAATGCCGATACTAAGTGTCAGCAGCAAAGGAAATGCTATTGGGAAAATTTTAATGACAAATTCTTTAAAAAACTGAGATAACGACTATCTGTTAATGAAACTGTGTAAATTCCACTTCTTTTCCTAGGCAATTTTCCAAGAAATTTTCCTTGTTATTTCTTATTCAATCTGAAAATTTTTGTGTATCGCAGAGCTTTGTAAAAAATTTTCTGAAGATTAATTAAATATATAATAAGTAAATATTTATTTAATTTTTCTTTAAATTTGTGAATGGTTTGGTTTGATTTATGTGATTATGGCAAAGCCTCGAGGGCTATCTGTCTGATGGGAGGGGATGCCTTCGTTGAGGACTTTCTAAGGGAAACTGTCTCGTATACATGTTACACACGGGTAGCAACTATTATCCCTATCGCCTGAAAATTTTTAGAAATTATCATCTTTAATTTTATGTTTAAAAAATTGCCAATTATAGAATCTCAAAAATTTATTTATTTATTTTGGAAATATAATTCTATTATTTTAAGTGTAGGTCACTTTAATTGTTCATTATTTTCCTATTTTGAAATGAAAATGAAGAGCTAAAAGTAGTGATTTGTTTATCCATAATGCTGATCTAATTTACCCATAATGCTGAGCAATTGCTTGTTACAATATGTGGATGACAAAAATGTATTTTATTTTAAATATTTAATATTTGAAGCATAAAATGAAAGAAGCAAATACTCTATCAAGGATAAGTGGATATATCAGATGATAAGTGGCAGAAAAAAATTAACTGTTACATTTGAAAATATGAACTATTTTTGTCTGACAGACGATTTTTCATTCCAGTTGCAAGTAGTTTAGCATAGAATAAATTTTAGGAAAAATGGAGTTGACGAGAGAACATTATTGCGCTGTGATTTTCTATGATTTTAAAGTGAGGTTAAATCAAGAAGAATGCATTCAGTGTCTAAAATTAGCATTTGGAAATTAAGGTCCATCTCGTGCTACTGTATTCAGATGTTTTTCAAAATTTCACAGAGGTCGCAACTCTCTTCAGAATGAAGAAGATACAAGAAGGCCGTGGTCAACAGTAATCCCGGATAATGTACCTGCCATACAGAAAATTTTAATCGATGATAATGGCTGCGCCTACCAAATGATACAGAAGGAACTTAACATTGGATTCGCCGCCATACATTGTAGGGTTTATATTTATTTTAACTAACATTTATTTTAAGTTTAAACTACATTTCCTGTCAAGCCTTACTTTTCCCCTGGAACTGCGAATGCCAGAGTATGTAAATTTTAGTAGAACGCGCAAGGATTCAAATTATCAGCTGAAGTATTCTGAGTTAAATAGAAAGGAAACGAGTTCAAGGTGTGCTGTTCTTACTTCACGAGCGCGGAGGTAGTTAGCCAGAAATTGAAGAACCCCGCGTTTCGGCCTGTGTGCTTGCCTGGAAGTATTGTTAATCGTTCAAGTGATCTTCAAGTTTGCTGAATTAGCAGCGGTATTGTAAAACGCGGTGAGGTTAGTTACTTTTAGAGAGCCTCGTAGTTAGAGTCTTGTCTTTTGTTTCTTTTCAGGTTATTATTTTTATTTGACCGCCGAGTTGGCGCAGTTTGTGAGCGTCAATAGCACGTACTTGTAATTTATTACGTTGAATAAAAAGGGACTTAAACCCTTAACAAGACTCTGTCTTTTATCCAGTTTTCACAGTCACCTCTTGGTTGCGTGCAAGTTGGAGGCGCGCAACGCTACAGCATAAAATTATTCATGAAGAATTGCATATGAAAAAACTAGTTTGCCGTTGGGTTCCCATAATTTAACTGAGCACAAAAAACGCAGCGTATCATAATTAGTAAAGAAGTTCTTAAAATACACTCATGTCCATAAATTAAGGATAATTCGGAGTCACGCGGAAATTGAACTCTAAAATAAATATATCACCTGTAAAATCATTACACACATCTTCAAGAATCATATGCAAATTTCCGGAAGTAACCAGATGACACCGATGGTACGTCGTCACAATGACGAGAGTGTAAGAGAGTGATATATAAGGAATACAGGCAAAGAAGTAAAATTGTTCGCAGGCGCTTTATAAGCATTTCAGTGCAATAACCGAATAGTTATGACACAAAGGACGCATTTGGATGATTTTTTACGTGGTAGAATTATCGGCCGTCTGGAATGTGGGCGTACCCAACTGGAAGTATCAGACGAACTTGGAATTGCCTAGAGTGTCATCTCCAGGCTTTAGCAACGATTCCAAGATGACGGTAATGTGAGTAGACGTTACAGCACAGGTCGCCCCAGAGTTACAACGCCGAATGAGGACCGCTATTTGGCAGTTACTGCCAAAAGAAACAGGCGGAGCACAGCCTCAGACCTCTCTCGTCAGCTCTCTTCAGTCACTGATACGACAATTTCAAGGCAGACCGCGTACAGACGCTTAGGGCAGATTGGTCTATATGCTCGTAGACCTGTCAGATACGTTCCACTTACTGCAACTCACTGTCGCTTGCGGTTAGCCTGGAGTAGAGAGCATGCATTGTGGACACCGCAACAGTGGGCTTGTGTGATGTTTTCCGACGAGTCCAGGTTTAGCTTGCAGTCTGATTCTCGCCGCACTTTCATATGGAGAGCTCCAGGTACCCGTTACCACCAAGAAAACGTCATTGAACGACACCGTTACGGTGGTGCAGGAGTGCTCGTTTGGGGTGGAATTATTTTGAGTTCCAGAACTGACCTGCATGTTCAAATTGGAACCATGACAAGCCAAATCTATCGGGACGTCATTCTGGAACAGCATGTACGTTTGTTTCGGGGCGCCATGGGTGCACAATTTGTGTTTATGGATGACAACGCCCGTCCTCACCGTGGAAACATCGTAAGCGAATGCCTTCAATCGGAGGATATCACCCGTATGGACTGGCCAGCATTCTCACCGGACTTTAATCCAGTACAGCACGTGTGAGACATGCTTGTCCGACGAGTTGCAGCCCGTCAACTTCCTCCTACATGTCTACCGGAACTTCGGAGAGCATTGCTTTTTGAGTGGTGTAATATCCCCAAAGATCAGATGGATAATTTGATACTCAGCATGGCTAGGCGTTGTACGGACTGTATTGCATCGTCTGGGAGACATACAATGTATTAACAATCATATGAACCATGTAATATTGGTTTTTTGTAAATAGGTTTTTTTGTAAATAGTTTTTTTTTTTTTTTTTTTTTTTTTTTTTTTGTAATTTGTTCCAGGGAGAAAAAATCGCTAATTTTTTTAATAATATCAAACATATAGCATCTTTTTTTGTTCTTTACTTTTTGTTTAATAAATAAGCTTTACAAATAAGTCAAATTTGTTTTGCTTCTAACTCTTCCTTTGCCTGATTTTGCATTATCCTTAATTTATGGACATGAGTGTACTTTAAGATGATGGCCACGGCATTTATTTCTAAAACTAACTAGTGATGAAATGTATGTACCATTTTTTGACGTTCCAACAAGTCAAGAAAGTAAAAGTATGGATCTTTGAAGATGATCCCACGCCCACAATGGTGAAAAGACAACGTGCCAAAATGAAAAAAAGTAATATATGCTGTTTTCTTGAGGAGTACAGGATTGGTCAAAGCCATCAAGCTGGAAGGACATAAGATAGTAACAGATAACTGATACAGTACCAAGTGTCTCTGAAAAATTCTTCAAGAAGTGAATGTGTACAGAACTCATGCTCCACCATGCAATGCATCTTCTCACTCAGCAAGATTGACAGTTAAGTTTCTGAAACAAAAGCACATCAGATTGATAAAACATTCACCCTGTTCACCTAATCTAGCCATGCGTGACTTTCCAGTACTTTTCAGTCTGAAAAAGAACTTACTTGAATGTCGTTTTGATTCCGAAGATGAGACCGATGAAGCTATAAATGCGTCTTTTTCATCGATTCCAAGCAATGAATGGCTTGAGGCATTTAATTGTGGAAAATTCGCCTACAGAAGTGCACTGGTGCTGGAACACTTTTAAAAATTCGTAAGTATAGCTTTAAAATCCTATATTATCCAGTGGTGTAACTAGGGTGGGGCTAGGAGGGACAGCTGTCCCCAGGCGCAGCATCCAAGGGGCGCCAAACTGATGTTATGAAATTTTAGAATGAAATGTTTTCCATTCTTGGCACACAGAAAGGGGCGTAAAATCTTCAGTTGTCCCCGGGCGCTGAAAACCCTAGTTACGCTTCTGATATTTGACTTCTTGAGATATTTATCATTCTTTATACATAGCCTAAAGATTTTGTTAAAAAAAATCTATATTTTTGTAGTCCAGTAGCATAGAATTTTGTGAAACAAATTAATAATCGTTGTTGCACGTTATCGAAGATAAGATGTGATTTGTGCAGAAATGCCACTACCTACATAAACTGCTATTACGAAACCAGCAATGAATTTTCGTTTTGAGAACTGTCACGTGTGGAAGTGCCACTAAACCGCTGTCAAAGTAACGTGCTCTGGATGCAAACAAAAGGGCCACATCATCTCCCACTATCAAAGCGTCTCTTCATTTATTCCTTCCTCCGTGGTCAAAATAGATTGAAAAATTTCGCAAGTGTCAGAAATATCAGCAAGTACGGCAGGAGAGTTATCATTTACGTTCCTTAAGCAGTTACTTTATGTTACTATTCTTTCCTATCGATCTTGTTTCTATTTCTCTGCCGAAATGTAAATTTCTAGCTCGCGCGATATTCAAAAGAGAGTATACAGTATTTAAAGGAAGGTTTTAGAGGGCAAAATTAGAGCGTGTTGCCTGCTTAAAGGCACGTTGCTAAATTTTATTATCTAGCGATTAGTCAGAGCCAGTTATTGAAATAGTACTTAGCCATAGTTTTAGTTCATCCGTTATCTTTAATTTTATAATACTTGTTGGCTTTAGTAAACACGAGTTGGTGCCGTCTGTTAAACGTTATTTGAATAAATAAAAGGGTCCCTTACATCCTTTCCTTGTCTCTACGGCACTTGCAAGACATACTGACAATTCGCAGATTGTCTTTTAAATTTTTGGTCTAATTCTATGCTACCGAAGAAGACCAAACTTTACAAGGGTAAAGTCAGGAAATAGCTTGGTTTTTATTTCAGTCAACCACTGAAAATGAGGTAAAAGAACAACGTTAGTTTGACTTAAATTTTGAATAATCCTGTTGATACAGATGCCTCTTCTTCACAAGCAAAAACAATTTTGCAGAATATTTGTTCCCCTAAAAAGGTTTCCCCAAAACTACGTTTCTCTTTTGCCTAATTTTATATTTTACACAATCGTGTTCTCTTCCAATGAAGGATACTTCCAGATATTGAGATTAGAGTAACAGTATGTGTCAAATAATTTCCGGAAACGTTATGATGAACAGTTCATAAATGAAGTTTTCCATTGAAGACGTTATAAACAGATCATAAATAAACTTTTGCTTTTCCTAATTAAAATGTTGGGGAAAAAAGTATTTTTTATGTTTCTAATTATATTAAGTAAGTTAAATTTCATTGCTATTTTGAAGGATATTTTTTCCTCAGCGTTTAATGTTAGCGTTTGGTAAATGTTATCAATACAGTCATGGACAAACGCGATCACATTAAGGGTCGCGCACCTACTATATTTCCGAAATGAAAGATTTACTATAGGTAACAACTGTTTTTCAAGTCACTATAGCATTGCAAAGCCAAATATATATAAGCGCAAAAGTTTTAGAGCAGTAATAAATTATATTTATTAGCAATAATAAATTTTTAAAAAAATCTGAAAGATTTCAGATTTTAAATTACGTCCGAAGGGGCGTTTTTTTAACGCCTTGTGTGTTACCTTTATTTATTAAATATCATGTTTTTTGCCCTTAAACGATAAAATTCAACAGCAGTGTCGCAAAACAATTTTGAAATGAGCATATCTTTAGAATTTCCGATACGCATTCCGCGCGCTGGAGATAAAAAGGGTTTTTTTCCTCCCGTAAAGTGTTGCCATTTCTCGCTTTGAAATCGTTGAGTTGGTTAATCAAAAATTCATTAAAGTTTTACAAAATATGAAATCGATAATAAAACAAATTCCAAATTTGGGCTTTCAGTTGCCCATGTTCGCAGTAGGATTATGTCATTCAAAATTGAATGCCTCTAGGTACTGCTTTCTATCACAATGCGAGAAACATACATACATTTATACAGATTCTTCATTATTTAATTTCTTCAAATATAATACAGGACGATAGCATTTGGTGGTAACGATTTGAAAAGTGATACTCCGTTTATAGGGTTCCGTCGAAAAACGAAAATAATAGTCCTTCAGGGACAAAGCCCCTTTGGACTAAAAAAATAATCCGATTAATTTCTATAACCATTTACTCGCTGAAAATACTATAATCCACTTGACTCATTTCACTGCTTTGTCCATTTCAATGGCTAAATGATATGATCCACTTGGCTCACTATTTTTCTAAAATGCTGTGATCTACTTGCCTCAGTGCACTGCTTTGTCCATCAATGGATAAGTGCTGTGATCCAGTTGGCTCAGTGCAATGCTTTTCTATCAATGGGCAAGTGATCTGGTAAATTGCTGTGATCCACTTGGCTTAGTGAATTGCTTTGGCCATCCATGAGCAAGTGCTTTACCAAAATGCTATGACCGACTTGGCTCAGTTTGTCCATCAATGGCCAAGTGGATAATGCTGTTTAACATTGGACTTTTGGTTTAGATTTGA
This sequence comes from Stegodyphus dumicola, assembly GCF_044657685.1. Taxonomy (NCBI): domain Eukaryota; kingdom Metazoa; phylum Arthropoda; class Arachnida; order Araneae; family Eresidae; genus Stegodyphus; species Stegodyphus dumicola. The sequence continues at coordinate 218,405,978 of NC_140773.1, read as the reverse complement.
ATCTCTGTAAACAACTCCTGTTTAAAGCACTTGTTAGTGCTCGTTGAAACCGTTCTATGTCATAGGTATTTCTATGTCACTTTCGTCTCCAATGTTTGTATCACAAATTCGGATTATAAGACTTCCGGCTAATCGCACAACAAACTTATTACTTCACAGACTGCCTGATAATGGTCGAACATGCCCATGATTTGTATCACATACTCATGCTATTATCACTTCCGTACGACATGTGTGCAACCTCCATTAATGAGCTTAACTGCAGAACGATGTAGGAACTTACAGATGCGTTATATATGTAAATATGTGGCTGTACATATTGCGGGCAGGCATTTTTTTCCGTGTTCTGTAGATTGCGAAATCTCTCACTTTGCACCTGTCGTTTTATTCACGAGCTTGATCACCCTGGAAAATTTCATATCAACTGTAGTCAAGAAAAGAGAAACATGCCAAAGTAAAAGATTAACTATGAGCTAGAACTAAAAAGCTAGCTTAATTTCTAGAAACTATGTTTCATTATCATTACAGTTAAAATGTCTCATGTGTTTTAGTATAACGGACGTCTTTTTGATGATCCGCAATGAAGTCAGACACAGACTTTCAAAAATTGCTTAATCCAACAGCAAGTAGTAATATTTCTATTCGCAATTGAGCAGCACGCACAATAAAAATAGTAAAACTGAAGGCAAACGTTCAGTTCTGATATTAAAATTAAACCGTAAGTGGTATGTTTTTTGTTCTAACGCTTCATATGATCTTAAATGAGCCAATAATTCATGCTTGCAATATTTAATATCTATTGGTGCTGTCCAACTACATGGATGAAAACAGATCAGTTAGGTAAAGTTAATTGATTAAGGAAAATCACAAGATTCTGGGAAAGGATTTTCTAAGGAAAACTGGTTCGTACTCACGTTACGCGTGAAGAAACCACGCAAACCCACTTAGACAATCTGTTTGACGAGGTACGAACTTGGACAGAATTATCGATATTCAGGTCTTATCCACTGGGTCATAGACCAAAATTACCCGCTACTCGAATCAAATATCTCCCCCCATGAAACCAACTGCACGAGAAGCGACATCTAACTGCCCCTAAACGGCCGTTCAGACTAGGGTTTAGCTAATGGAATCAGTTCCATGTGTTAACTAGCTCCGCTATGCGTGCAGTTCAGATTTTTAAACTCTCTGGTGAAAATCTGGTTTTAGAGATGGGTCGACTAAGTCTGTTGTTTTCGTTAGCTCAGATAACCCACAGTCTGAACGGCAGAGGAATCTGACATTTTCAGTTAAGGCATCTAACAAATATCTCCCTTTTTAAAAATATGAAACATTGCGTCTAATTTTTCATGCCAAATTGTATCAAAAGTGCAAAATAAGAAAAAAATATCAATCGCGCGATCTTACACATGCATCAGATTTCACTCATCAGCAAAGTTATTTTAAGATTTTATCCAACCATGCAAAGATAATAAAATGAATTTGCAAGCTCAGCTTTAATGTCTGATTCCTAAAAACACTGGATTATTTTCCATCTGTTACATCAGAACATTTAGATAACACTAATATAAGATATCAGGGAGAGGATGAATGATATATCTCAAAGGTATGGAAATATTTAAATAGTTTACATTTTTAAAGCATTCATGAAATTTCATATACGTGACTTTTATTCCATTTTGTTATTTAATTTTTACGTAATTGGTTGGTTTGGTTTATTCGATTATGGTAAAGCACTCGATGATTATGTACCTAAGGTAACTGCAGCAGAAGTGAACGAATTATTTGTGTTTGAAATCGAAGCTGTTTTTCCATATTATGGTATAATGTATGTATATAAATACTCCTCGACTGCGGCGATCCATTGAATGTTACTTTGAGATCGAGTTTTTAACCATACATGATATAAAGAATGCCATTTCTCCCATTATCGAGTTTTTAACCATACATGATATAAAGAATGCCATTTCTCCCATTATTAGCTGTGTACATATTGTGTACTTTTTCCAATAGATACGATTTTGCAAGATTTATAATCTCTTAATGCCTTTTGGTGAGTCTTTTGCTTAAGTTATGTTATTTAGGTTTTTAATTTTCTTGAAATATGTATTCATATGGATTCTATTAATAATGTATATTAGAGATTTCTGTATTGGCAGTTTTATGCATGTGCTGTTATGTAATGATTCCTTTCATTTTCTTTGGCATAAGTATTATTGGATTTTTAATTATATGCTCGTGAATGTCATTTATACATTTATAAATATGGGATTAATCGAGTAAATTGATTTAGCTTTGATGTTAATTATTTTATTAATAAGAGGAATATAATTACACCATAGTCCTCAATGACCTGAAGTGTAGGAAGGTAAAGCAGATAAAATCGTAAGGTGAAGATATAAATAAAAATCAGATGTGGACATCACATGACTGCACAATGTAACGGGTATCATCGACAAAAATATTGTTACAAATTTTGTATATATGTGAATCATTTTTACAGTTTATGCACTACCCGACATTGAAAATGCAACACCAAGAAGGAGTGGCCCGAAAATTATGCAAATTTCATGGTAGACGTACGTCACCGAGTTATGCGAATGATGTGAAATGCGCAGCTCTCCAGCGCACGTTGAAGAAGGTATAAGAAAAAGGAACCTGCAAGAATGTTAAATTTTCGTGCCATTATCGCTGCTACGGAAATCTTAGTAGAAAAATTGTTCTTGTCTCAGAGGACGCATGTAATAGCAGAGAATGTCAGACTGTCTGTCGTCAACGGAAGCAATTCCAGCAAACAGACGATTTTACGAGAAGCATGGTGATCGGACTGTGAAGGGCAGGTTGGTCCATACGGTAAATCTCAGCTGAGACACACCTAGACGCGTCGACAGTGCACCGGTTGTGGCGACGATGGTTGGAACAAGGAAATGTGGCAAGTTCGAGGGGTGCCGGTGCAGCCAGAGTGAGGTCATCATGCGTGGATCGACACATCCGCCGACAAGCGGTGGCGCACTCGCAAGCCACTTCTGCATCCGTTCAAGACAACCTGGATGTTCCCATATCAACCGGAACCACTTGCCATCGATTGGTGGCTGGAGGCCTGCACTCGTCCGTTAAGAAGACTACCATCGACTCCACACCATAGACGCCAACGTCTGCAATGGCTCCGGGCTCGAGCGATGTGAGCGACGGAAAGGTACACGGTCTTGTTCTCAGATGAGTCGCTGCGTACGAGTGTGGCGTCGATATGGAGACAGGTCCGATCCGGCAGCAACTGTGGGACGTGATGTCATCAGGGCCGTTCCTAGAGGGTGTGCAGTGCGTAAAAGTAAGCAGGTGGCCAAAATCAGGGGCAGCCGGACTCTCGCGATACCACGCCTAAATATTTAAAATTCATTGTAAGTACTTAGCGGGTATCAAATAAAAATTTTATTAATCATTGAGCAATTTTTTTTTACATTTGGGAGCGGCATTCTTAGGAAAGTACGCAGGCAGCCAATGGCCTAGGAACGGCCCTGGACATCACGGTTTGGTGCGCAACTGCGTACTATTCCAGGTCACCTCTAGTTCGTATTCAGGGCAGTGCTGCAGCCGGTGACACTTCCCTACATTTAGGGAGTACCCAATGCCCTTTATCAGCAGGATAAAGCCCGACCACACAGTGCTCGTATTAACCAACGTGCTCTGCAAGGTGTGCAGATGCTTCCCTGGCCACCGGTCTCTCCTGATCTCTAACCAATCGAACACATTTGGGATGTGATTGGACGCCATCCGTAGTCTCATTAACTCTGTACCTAGAACTGTTGCTTTCCTAGGTAGTCCTATAAACTACTGAGTCGACGCTGTTCACGCTCTGTATTATACATATTTCAAAATAAAAATGACTTAGTGTTCATTGCCGTCTCTCTCTGTTTGCCGAGTTTCATCAGTTTCTGGCCACTCTTTGTTGTTGCATTTTCATGTCGGGTAGTGTATGTGAAATCGTAACATTTTTTGTATAAGGTAACATGAAATGCTTGAAACAGACGAAGCTCTTCGGAAAATAAAATTACAGGGGCAAGTTTATTTAACATGGAGGTAAATGGCTATGTCGCTAAATTGACGAGATATCGCCAAGCTGTCTGTGGCTTTGTTTACTAATTTTTGTCGCCACATTTCGGTCCGTCCCTGTATAACTTCAACAGTATCTGATCTCAGTTTTTCAGTTCAGAGTCGACTTCGGAGATTGAGATATCTCCGTCTGAGCTTTGCTCTTTAAATGCGCTTTTCATTACTTAGTAGTTTGAAGTGATGAAGTTTGTACTGATTGTGTTCTGTGATAGTGAGAAGAGCTGTGCGAGTATTTTTGTGGAAAGTTCCAGATCTGTAAAGTGTTTCTTTTGGTAAAATAAATTTGATCAAGCTATCATCGGTTTTATGTGCATTCAAGAGCCCATACAAATGCAACAATATGATTTCCCCATGCAGAACATTCTTCTTTAAAACACAGTGCTATGACAGAATTCACATTGTGATTATAGAAATAAAAGCTTGTGTAAAAACTTATTCTTGTTTTTGCAACTTTAAATATTTTTATCATTTTAAATTATACAGATCAGTTCTGTTTATAAATATCAACTTATTTAGGTAGCTTGAATTCCTGTTTAGTAAAATTTAAATAAATATTTGAAAAAAAGCTGTCCATGAGGAAGAAAAAAAAAAAAAAAAATTCGAGACAAAATACATTCTTTTATATTCTATTGCATACATCCAAGGAGGTCTATTTTCATGTCTATTAAGAAATAAATTTACACAAAGAATTTTCAACAATATTTAAAATTTATTTACAATTATTTTGTACATTATATACACAAAAATGGATGTTTTTCTTCTTGCTATTATCAGAAAGCTAAACATTAATTAAAGAAATATTGACTTAACTATAAAACCAACAGCTGAATAGTTCAGTCATAGTAAACATTTTAAAACATTTTTCTTCTTTTAGACAAAAGTATTTTAGAAATAATGCAGAATTTAACAAAATGCCTTGTTTGTATATATATTTTTCTAAAACAAGTACATAATATTAAAGAAGTAATGTAATGAATTTTAATGTTTTTATGAAAGTTTATATCAAATAAGAAATTAACATTTTTTGGGAAATACTTCTAGTGCCATTTTGAAAATTTCCAGTTTAAATAACGAGCACACAGATATATGAACATTTACATAACAACACTGATGTTATCACATTTAAGAAAAAAAATGCCATAAATGTTTTGGCTAAAATTTCAGTTATTCAAGTATTTTATTGACTTTTTTTCTAGTTTTTGTACTTCAAATAATAGTACATGAAATTTTAAATGAAAATTAGAATACACAATATTTATTAAAGCAATTCAAATTTTTATCTAAAAACAAATGAAATAAAAGAAAACAAATAGGTATTACTTTTTGACACATTATCAAACAGTACAAAAAAGAATTGCACTAATTTTTTTTTACAAAAACTTCATGTATATTTATATCAATAAAAAATATACAACTCTATTTAGAATGATTATTAAAGAAAAACTGTATTGCAAACGCGTAACTAACACAGAAAAGTATCTGCCCCTTCATCTCATCTTCACAAATTAAAATTTAAATACATTTAATTTTATCACAGAAGGGTTTTTTCTTCTTCTTTTAAGCTTACAAATATACACACTATAGTTCGCAGTTTTTATAGCATTCAAAACAAAGTTTATTCTGCTGTACTGTGTACGTTGCCATACATGTCTGTTTTGAATTCGAAAATGAACTGACGATTTTGGCGGAAATGGATTTTAATGTTACCAACGTTCGGTATGTGAGAATACTGTTATTTTAATGAAGATGGCACTGAGAAGTTCCCTCAGAGATGGCTTTCCTTCGAATTTCTTTCCAATGAGACAGTCTCGGCGCACAGTGAATGACAGGCTGTCCTAAGCGCCATCTACCGAGGAACAGAAATTCTCCCATTCCAGCTTTCGTTCCGCATTTCAGCGGTCTGTATAAAGTCACATATTTGGCATTGGACCATGACTTGTGTGGGTTGTTTCTTATGATAGCACTAGCACGAATATTCAATTCGGATGTCTGTGCTTCAGGATTGTGATGAAGAGCCGACACTGTACCTTGTATAACTGCAAATATAAATGTATAAATAAGATACAATACTATTAAAATAAATCTGCTCTGCAATGAAAACATTACATAAAATTCAGTCATATTAAGCTGTTAAAGGTAATAAGAATATCGTTAGGAATAGTTATTCTTATCTACGTATTGATATTACTAGGTTACTACAATTCAACTGGGAGGGAGGCAGAAAATCAGAAATTCATAATAGTAGAAAACATCACTTAGCTCTGCTGAACATCCAATTAACACCTGAAATTTTGCAATGTCAAGAATTCCTGAGAGCTCTCATTTTAAAGGAAACAAATCGTTCTCCAGTGGGTGCCTGGTCAATGTGGCCTTTGGGGGCAATGAACAAGCGAACTTCCTTGCAAAAAGAGGTGCCAGCTTACTAGAACATCCTAATACAGCCATTTTTTATAGGAGGATTAAACTGTTCTTAAAAAAAATTATTTACATCTTACGAGATCCTCAGACTCGTACAGCCTTAAAAAGTTGGAAAATGATAAGTCCTTCTCTTACTCCCGACAGTCCAAGACGCAATGCAGTTGCAGCTTTCCGTCTGTCTATAGGACATGATTGCCTTGCCGCCCAACTGCACTGTATAGTCATTTCAAGCGATCCTATTTGCCCACTTTTTGTAATTCTAGAGAAGAAATGGACAGGGACCACCTGTTTCGATGTGGGGCTCTTAGTGGTCTTACAGAAGAGTCGAGGTACTGGGAGGTAAGAACGCTCCTTAAGCAATGACTTCGATCATTTTGTTCATAGATCTATTGTTATTAACTTCTTTTCATAAGATTTTAGTTCTTTGTGACTTTCTGCATAGCCATTGGAAATAAATAATTAAAAAAAAAAAATGCAGAAAACTAAAGTCTTAGTCCATGCAGTCTTTGTGATCATTTAATAAAATTTATTTAGAAATATGAGGTGGCTGCACATAGCTTCTAGCTACCAAATCTTTTCGAGCAAAAGATTTAAATCCATTATGTGAAAAACATATTCCAAGATGTTCATTTCTCATTAATCGTCCAGAATGATACAGCGCTCCTAAAAAGGTTTTTGAAAACAATTCTTTTTTCATCAGCCCCAGTGAAACTGCAAATTAACAACCCTGTGGATATGGTTAGTAACAAATCTCAGCTACTGAAACAAAGTAACTAGCAAACTAACTAGTAACAAATCTATTGAAATATGAACTGTTTGTATACAGTAAATTTATTAAAAAAAATAATAACGCTATCAGCTGGTTGATTTTATGCTGCCAATATCTACCCGTTACAGAGATAGTGAGTGATTATAGGAAGGTAACGCAGTTCTCTTTGCATAAAAAAACCACTGACTGCAAACGAAAATATCACAAACTGCTCTCTATTGCTTAAAACAAAATTTGCACCATTTTAAGACCATTTCAGAAATCCAGAAACTATGACAAATAGGACCAAATTAGTTCCAAGTGTTTTTCTTCTGTGAAGCAATCGGGGAAGCTCCGTGAATATAAAAGCGATATATAGTATCGAAAGGAATGTATGTAGCAGCTAAACATATATAGTATCGCAATATATAATATCGGAAGGAAAGCGATATAAATTGTACTAGAAAGAACGTATGTAAGAACTTTTCTTCATATCTTGACTTTTTATAAATTCAGTCCTAAAAGCTTTTAGATGCACAGTGCATATGAAGAAAAAAATTAGTTGAATTTCTTGAGGTAACATTTACGGAAATAGGTACTATGACTGACAGAGCTTAATCCACGAGCGCGCGCACTGAGTCCAAAAGGCCCAGTTCTTGTTTTTTGAAGAAAATGTTGCGAATATTCAGAAACAATGTGACATTTATGTCAATAATAAATTTTATGATAAATTTTTTAAAAAATATGCAAGTTAAAATTTTTAATTTCTCCAAATGCTTTTATGAAAAAAATTTCTTAAAAGAATAAAAAATCTAATTATTTATTAGCCCAGGGAAAAAAAAGTACTGTATCGTCGATATTCTTTACTCTTTGTCGATTCTTATTTACTTTATTAGCACTATAGACAGAGATGAAAATGCAACAATAAATGTGAGCAGCATATTGAAGAAAGTGTTTTCGTGTTCCAAATACAAATATTTTTCACATTCGGAGAAACACGTTTTTCGGGTTTCCCCTCCGCCTCCTGGACAAACAATGCATTTTTTATATACTTTTTTTTTACTTCCGGCAATTTTTTCCCTCAAAAAAATTTATGTCTTTCTTACATTCGTTTTCAGAACATGTATCACTGTCTGAATCAGAATCATGTGAATTAAAAATTCACGATCACTTCCATCCTCATTTTCTTCAATACATTCTTCGCCAGTTGATACCTCTGATAATTTCTGCAATATTTCTTCGTTGTGTAATAAATAACGTGACATTTTTGCCGCTTTCTATACTATCACAAATCAACCATGAGAAAGTAAGACGAATAGGCGCGCTGGGTCTAAAAGACGCGATCGCATCAAAATCAGGACTCCGAATAAAGTCCCAAAGAAAAAACTTCGGAAACATAAAGAGGTAAAGAGGTAAAAAACTGTAATTCCAATAAATTTCCTCTCCTCTCTTGTGCTGGCACTAGTCGTTTACAATGCTCTTCTTTGCAAATGTTTTCAGTCGGCAATTTTCGTACATGTACCGTTCTAACGTCATTTATGGTTTTTCATTGCGCTGATCAATTTGCTCAGGAAAAAAGCGGATGCTGCCATTCGAAAATTTCGATTTTTTTCTCACTGTAACCTAAATCGTGAGCGCTTTAAATTATCATAATGCTTTCAAATAACAATACCTGAAATTTCATTTCGACTGATTAAGCGGATAGGCCGCTATGAGTTCATACATAGGGAAAATTTTTTATGACCACCCTGCACATTCTTCATCTGTACACTGCACCAAAGAAGACATTATTTACATTTTCCTTATAAGGTCTTTAAATACATTCACAGTTTATGAGTAAATTCTTAAGCAAAGGCAAATTCATTTAGCGATAAATCCAGTTACAGTACTTTTAAAAAGAGTGTTTATCCAAATCACAAATTTATCTTAAACTTTTCATCTAATTCTGTTTTGCTCAATAATTGTCGACAAATGTTCGTCCGTGTCATTTAAACCAAGTGCCAGGACAGAATAATTTGCTTCTATAAAGACACACACGATTTGTTCCTGCTGAAATATAGAACCCTTTCACCAACGTAAATACCAAATCGTGATTTTTTTGTCTTTTATTAAGATGCAAAAAGCTGAGAAACTGGAAGTAATCTTACATGTCTCTGGAAATATTTCTTATTAAATAATTTATGCACCGTTAGCAAACATGTTACATCAACTACAATATCGATAAAAAAGTTTTAAAGAAATTATAAGTTACGTACATTAGAAATCACACGAATTATATGTATTACAAAGTGCAACAATTGGAGATATTATACAAAAATAAAAAAGGCCTAGCGAATTATTCAGTTCATAAATTCGTGCGCAGTTTTTTCGTAAATTTTTAAATAATATAAAAAAACACAATTTAACATTTTAATCAATTATATATTTTCCTTCATTATCTACAATGTCTCGCCATCTTGCAGGCAGCTTTTTTGTGCCATTGCTGTAGAAAGGCTCTGGTTTTAATGCAAAAAAAAAAAAAAACTTGAAAGTTCATTGCGTACATCCTGTTTAGAATTTAATTTTTTTTCCGAGTAAAAAAATTTGGAAGGCACGAAATAAGTGAAATTCACTTGGGGCAATATCTGGGAAGTAAGCAGGATGTGGCAAAAGCTCCCAATTAAATTCATTAATTTTTGCATTGTCGGAGCCGTATGCGGTCTAGCGTATGTTGTTCGAGCCGTATGCGATCATGATAAAACAACACTTTCTTGATATTCACCAATCGTGGCCGTTTTTTGATCAATTCCGAGTTTAGACGGCAAAGTTGTTCACTATAAACTTATGAATGAATCGTTTGATTTGGTTGTAACAGTTTAAAACGTCTTGAACGGGGTTCACCATCAATGCTGCTTTTTCCAACTTTAAAATTTTTAAACCATTTCTGGGCAGTCATACTAACACGCGTTCGATACTTACGAAAGTTAGTGATGAAATGAATAATATGTTAGTCAAACGATGACAAATTTCAACAGGTTCAAAACTCTACTGCTTTAGTAAATGCGTCATAGTGAATTCCACGCTTACTCTTAATGCACACGAACTTGTGGACTGACCCGATAGAAAAACATTTGGAATCCATTTCAACATTTTCTCACAACCGTCTTGTACTGTATGTATTCTGCTTTTATGACGTTGTTCGTCAAACAATGCATGATTTTAATTTAGAAAGGCAAATTAAAGATCCTATACTGTGTTGAATAGCTGCACTTCTGTCAATTGAAAGACAAAGCTACAGGTGTTTCTAACATCAAATAAATTACAAGACAAACTGGTCTGTAAACTACAAGCGCTATAAGACATCCGCCTGTTTCAGACGAACAATTAAATGTTCCAAAATTTTTTATATCAGCTTTAGTATTGCAAGAAAAACGTGCGAATTTTTCCTTCCTTTCGCAAAAAGTTGCAGATTGAATGTTTTCACTCAATCAGCATCGAACTAAAAAAGAACTTGAATGAAAGTTCTGCACTGGCCTTCGTGTTTGTAATGGAAAGCAAGTTTCCCCTTTACATGGTAATCCGAAAGAGATCTGTGATGACTTAGTTTTCTATCATGTGACAAAGCAGAAAAATTGCACTAAACAGTTTTCTTCCAAAACGTTCTGAACGTGAGATACGGCCTTAACGCTTAACATAATTTTATTCTTTCGCAATATTTAAACTCTATAAAGACACTTGAAATTACTCGAAAAGATTAATAAAGGCTAAAGAAAACAACTTACCAAAATCACTCGTACAGAAAGATTGCAAAATTTCGTCATCACTACAGGGCCGGCATTCTATAAAATAAAAAAACAAATTTCTTTTTACTGTACCCAAAAAAAAAAAAAAAAAAAAAAAAAATCACAGCTAAAACGTAAAAAGAATATGCAAAAAATAATAAATCTGGGGCTTACTACTGCCATAAATATTAATTAATTGATAAAATGCATACAAGAAACATATAATCTGCTTAATTTCGAAAAGCGTTGTCACTGTTCGCTTTCAAATCGTAGAATTTGTTAATCTCTCTCTCTCTATATATATATACATCAAGAAGAATGCCTGTTTGTGTGTATGTTCACATTACTGATTTCTGATCACTTTTTGGCCACATTTAATCGACTAAAATTGAATATAGGTGAAATATTGGAAGGAACTTGAGCTTTTACGACCATTTGATTAGAAAGACGAAATCATTCAAAACTGCGTGCCATTGTTGCTGATATAATGAGAGAGAATTAGTTCATTTGTCTACCGAAATGTTTTATGTGATGGGTTTCATATCGCATCACACTGAAAAATGTATGACTATTGAATGTCACTTTTTTTTTTTTTTTCATCGTTATTAGAGAAGGATTACAGCGGTATCGTTTTCTCTGTTGTTATAATACTATCTGTATCTCTATAGATACATTATTCTCAATATAACTTAACTGGCATCGGGTACTTCCGCTAGTATATTTATAAAAGCGATAAACTGAACAATGTTCAATGATTCCATGTTCGTTATTCGGTGTTGGGACAAGGTCATGCAAAGGTTTCGTGTTGGGGTAGCAAGTGGAGAGAAGAATTCTGAACCCCGCAAATAAACACAGACACAACCTCCACAATTTACGACGCCTCAACAAAATCTTCACTGTTTGTTGAAGTGAAGATAAGACGGAGTGGGACAGCTATATACAACTTATCATCAGAGGGAGCGATCACACCCCCACCGAAGGAATTCGCAAACCGAAAATTTTCGTTTTTCCAGACACAACCTGCAAGTTCCCCCTCTTCCCAACGTATGAAGCTTTCATTCTTTTCCACTGACATTTTCAACACAGCTGTAAGCCACATGCTTCGAGGCACCAAGAGAAATATGAAACCTCGAAATGAACTCTGACCCGCGTTCTCCCCTTATCGTCCAACTCCCTCCGCCAGACAGCCCGACGCAAGCCCCACTAATTCTGCCGCGCGCCGTGTTCTTTTGAAAGCATGAGGTTTTGGATTTCGACCTACCTTTTAATATTTTAGATTACAAAACTGTTATCTGTTCCTCAAGGCTTCGGTTTTAACAGAAAAAATCAGTAGACTGATAACGTTCTAAGCCAATTTTTTGAAAGGTAAGAGGGAATACAATCTTGAAGCGAACATAGCAGTAATCCGATCTTAAGATATTTTATCAGCAACTGAAATAATTAGGCAGTTATTAAATAAATCGAAGATCCTAATGATGATTTTATCAAAAAAGGTGACAAAAAGTTCTCTTAGACGATCACTCATAGTTGCTTCGGATCACTTGCCAAAATTAGCGACAAACTGTAACTAACTAATCCTTTTTCTACAGCTTGGTTTCCCGACCTTTCTTGGCTTACCGACTCCTTTTCAAAGCGTTTTTCTTTCTATGTCCCCCTCTGGCTGACTTCGAAGCCTCTTTACCTGACAAAAATGATATATTTGATCTGGATGTACATTGCAGGTCCAGCACACAGCCTGCAAAGTGCCTAGCACCATCCATGGTGCAGTTTGCATTGGTCTGGTAACTAAATTATGCTACAAGATTGAGGAACAGTTTTTAATAAGTAAAGATTTCTTTAGTATGTATAGTTACAGCAACAAGTTTACATTCTTGCAATCGCGAGCTCTCAGAATTTGAAAACATATCCGTGTTAGGTTGAAAGAGGATGTTATTTACGCAGCTCGGATATCAATGCAGTTACAGCCCTGTGGCTTTGCTTTGAGAATTTCAGATTGATAGCTTTTCAACTCGCATTTTATACGTGTCTTTGCAATAAAGAAAGGTACTTATAACTTGCTTTACTACATATGGCGTGGTCGATTGATATGATCTGGTATTATTCTTGCAAAGATACACATGTATAATACAACTGTAAATGAAATCTAATAGTAATTGTGAAACTCAGCGGTAACCCATCAATTATGATCCTCTATATACTTAAAAAAAATTATTGAAATATTTTAATGTTTTTTCATTAATATAATTGTTGAGTGAGTACGAGTTCGTAATGGGAAGAATGCATACAGAACCGACGACAGGATGATAAAATTTATTTTACCAAAAGAAGCACTTTACAGTTTCGCAATTTTCCACAGAAGTACTCGTACAGCTCTTCTCAGTAAGACAGGTTTAGTTTATTTAACGATGGCAGAGCACTCAAGAGCTGTCTAAGGGGAGGAATGCCTTCGTGGAAGACTTTTTAAAGGTAGATGACTAGTATACACGTGTTACCCATAGGAAAACCACGAAAACATCCATGCACCCTGATCGTTCACCGGGATTCGAGCCTCGAACCGAGCTACCAGTGCTCAGCGACTTCACCACTCGGCCGCAGTTGGGCTTCTCAATAGGACACAGCACAATCACTAGTTACTACTTCAAGCTACTAAGAAGGTTAAACACAAGCAATGCAAAGCGCTTCTAAAGAGCGAAACTCGCCCACAAATCTCTTAAGACTCCGAAATCAACTCTGAACTAAAAACTGAGAACTCACGTTCTTGCCGGTCTTACGTAGTTTGCCCCGACCGACGAGGAATTTCCAGTCCTTTCCATTTCTCAAAATTACTGAAAGGCATATACGTTTAAAGTTACCATATAGGGGCCGGCTACGGCTACAGTTACATATAGGGAATCAGTTACAGCTATTCAATTACGATAAGAATTACAGTCATACAAGCACCGGACAAAAATGCCACAAAATGGTCGCTAAGTTTGCGGACTTTTGGCGATATCTCCCCAAATTTAGTGACAAAAATTAGTCGTCAAAACTATCGTTAGATTGGCGACATATCGCCAATTTTGGGCCATTTACTCAATGTTAAATAGACTTACACTTGTTGTAATCATATTTTTCCAGGAAAGCTTTCTTTCTTTTCTTTTTTTTTTTTTTTTTCCCTTTCTTTCTTTCTTTTTTTTTTTTTTTTTTTTTTTTTGTAGCCGTTCATGTTACATTACATCAAATTCGCAATATTCTTATAGCTAGAAAAGAAATATACGAACAAAAATTTTAGAATTGAAATAAAACTTAGGTGTGCTGTAATTTTACTGAACAGTAAACATACTATTTTATAAAATGCCAACAGTAAGTACTATAATTATTTAAGAATAAAAACGAAATAGTATTAATATGATTTGTTATTCTATGTTTCTCTCGCGGAATTATATACTGGTAAATATATTTAATTTAAATATCACACTCATGTACGAGATTTTTTTTTTTTTTTTTTTTTTTTTTTTTTTTTTTTAATAAAAAGGGCGAGTTTTTAACCAACTCGTATGGATCACATTGCCAGGAGAAGCGCTTTTATGCATTAAGCTGGAATTTGACAGCAAATATTTTATTTATTTATTGACGTTAACAGAGTCCTTAACTAAATCTTCAAAATTTATCCACTCACTTTTTCACAAAATTTATCCACTCATTTTCGTATTTATCCACTCACTCCCTCTTGGGAAGAAGTGCTGAGACTGGAAGTGATAGTCGTCAACGTATCTGTCATGCGTGTCCTTTCAAATGTGTTGCTGTTGTTGTCTTGTCTATGAATTTCATGGAAGAATGGTAGCCAGAACCTCAAGGAGGTTAGACTTCTACTTCCACTCCAATTTTGAGAGAAAGGACCCCGGGGGGGGTCTCCCACTTCTCTTCCCTTCCACCAAACCACACGAATTCGGCTCGCCAGATAAGTAGAGTGCTCCCATGCCGCAAAGACACTATACATTTACAAACTTTCATGCCTTCTCCGGGATTCGAACCCTGTCACTTCGGTACAACAGTAGGCTCTCCTAAATATACCATGCGGGCGGCATAATTTTTACAAGTGTTTGTAGCATGACTAACGAGCGAAAGGTATTTGTTACATTGTGTCTATAATTATGTAATATATGGTACGCTAAAGCATATGTCATATACGCTACGTCTATTGTCAAACAATGTGCTAAATTATGGGTGCAGTGCATAATGATGTGTTAATCAGATATTGTGGTTCCAGAACTGCTTTAACCTGAAATAAATGTGTTGAATCGACGTGTCTGCAGGTGTCATCATTCTGTCTACGAGGTAAAAACATTGTGAAGTTATTATTATCGTCTATTTCGGAGTATAACGCGCACCCTTTTCTTTACGAAGAAACAGGAAAGATACATGTGCGATGATCTTCTTTTTTGAAGTCATTCATTCGAAGATTTTTTCCTTCAGGATTTTGAACAATGGTATACTGAACCGGCAAGCGATATATGTGTGTGTGTGTATGTGGGAGGGGGGTGCTTGAGAGAATAAACAATTCTGCAAAGAAAGTGGGCTGTATTCAATGCAGGTGCGCAAAAGAATGTTATTCTAGGGTTTCGAGATAATAGGAACATAAACATAATTTGGTGTAAGAATGCACTTCCGACTCGATCGCGGAATTAGGAGTCAGATGTTTGCTCTAAATGAATGAAAGCACAATAATTCATACGCTTAACGTAAAGAAAATTATCTGATAATGAAGAATTATCCGATAATGAAAATTTTTAAGTTAGTATGATGTTTTTTTCCTTATTTTTAAATATATCATTTTTATATACGTCGTATAACGCGCCCCCGTAAATTCCGATCTCATTTTTTGTATTAGAAGTGCGCGTTATACGCCGGAATATACGGTATTTTTAGATCCATCGTTTTTATATCCGACGTGTAACGCGCACCCGTAAATTTCAATTTTTTATACGCCGAAATATACGGTTCATATTTATACGTATATTACATACATAACACACAATTTTATTATTATTATTATTATAAAAAGATTTGCGTTAAAAACTGTTTTAAGTGTAAAATGCAAATCAGATTTAATCAAACCATTCTGTGCCTTTTGTTTATGTAAAACTAAAAAAAGCGACTGGCCTGGGAAAGCTGGAAATCCGGGACGTACGAAATACAACTCACGGGCACAGCTGTCTGCACGTGACATATTTTTTTTTTTTTTTTTTTGTTTCATCACAACTGCATCAGTTTCTTAGAACTCATATAAAGTCACGGAAGGCTTTTGGAATTGAAGTACGATGCGTATAACAAATCATTCGATCACTTCCAGAATTCCCCTCCTCCTTTTCTTTACAATCACGAAACATGCGATAAAAGGAAAATCTCTAATTTTTTTAAACAGAATTTACAAATCTGTTTCACGGAAATGAAAAGAAAAATTCATATTTGCAGTTACATACATTCCGTGCGTGCACGCACTATGTTATCACTAAAAATTCCCAGATGTTTTAACCGCAAGCGATGCAAGACCTGGAATTTCAACGCCATTTCATCAAAAACAATAAAAATGGATAATATTCAGAAAAAAAAAAAAAAATCAGAAACACAACGTACTGCATACATGCTATAGGGAATTATAAAATTCCTAGAATACTGCTTATAATCAATAAATGTGTAGAGTACATACACACATGCGAAATTAAAAACACTACATAAAAACACTACGTCTCTGTTAAAGGACAGTCCACTTTTATGACACTCCCACTAAGGAACATTTTCTGAATCCGCGGACCTTCGAAACAGAAGATCCCAATGCTGCAATTTTCCATTTTGTGAACTTCCCCTCCCCCTATCAAAGATAAAAAAGTTTTCTGATTTTATATTACGCAAAAAGATGAGTATTTTTCATTTACTCATTTGGAGAGCATTTGAGCTAATGTACCAAAATATTTAAGAACAATGTTTAACCAATATTTAAGAAAATATTTATTCAATGATAATCTTTAAGATTTTTCGATAGATAGTCTTGCGCCCTGGAGATTGTTTTCTTATTCGTATTCTATTACCATCGCTTGCTCTGAAATTACTGAATTTTTTTAAATCAAAAATTCGTTAAAGTTTTACAAAATGTGAAATAGACAACAAAACAAATTTCAAATTCGGGCTTCCGAGTGCTCGTATTCGGGTGGAGGACTTTGTTATCCAGAATTTGATGGCTCCAGGTACCGTTGTTTTTTCACAATGCGAGAAACATACATCTATACATGCAGATTCTTCATTATTTAATATCTTTAAATATAATACAGGGCGATTATATTGGGTGGCAACAGTTTGAAAAGCGAAATGGATATTTATAGTGAACCGACGCAAAATGTTGTTTCGAGACTAATAGCCATTCTGGGGTAATGCCCCTTTGGGCTATAAACAAAATTTGATCCCGTGAATGTCTACCACTGGGAAGTTCGACTGTGCATAGAAACTAACTTGAAGAAAACAACAGGAAAAACATGATTCGGCCTCCTCAACTGACTCTTCTCCTTAAGCTTCGGGAGCTTTGCCATTACACAGACACTCTAATGTAATCTTGCAGTGTCACACATCTTTAGCAGGTTCACTGAATTTTGCGATGCGTTCGAGAAATGAAATGTTGGCTTTCTCTTTAATTCCAACGTGACGTTTTCCTAAATACCAAAATGTCTCGAAGGTTTAAGGTGAAATTTCACATAAGGAACTTAAAATAATTTTGCAGATAGCCCATTCGGAGAATAAGAGAAACTAACCGAAGTTTTCAGGCTTTTCTTTAGAATAAATAACTGAATCACATAGTGAGAAGGAAGATTTTATTACTTCTCGTTTCCGATTTTCAATACATAACAGTGGATGTGTGTAGTTGTGACTTATCTCACTTGTCTGATAGTAACGTCAGAACAAGAATCATCAGAACATCGTGGGAAGGAGAGAGGATTGCGCCTGTCGTTGACAAGAGTCTTGAGCACCATGCAAGTAACAGTACGACTTCGCTCAGCTCCATCCCTAAGTCTGACGAAGAGCATCCTCCGGTGGGGGGGACGGGCACGAGGATCTCCTACCCCTCTTCCCTACCAGCAATCTCTCGAGAGGGCTTTCGATTCGCCATATATTTAGAGTGCCCCCCTGCCGCAAAGACACTATACATTTAAGAACATCCATATCTTCTCCGGGATTCGAACCCGGGCCCTTCGGAACCACAGTAAGCTTCCCTAAGCACTCAGCCGGGGCTGCCCAGGGCTGCGGCCTGGTAGCTAGTGGTTGACTCCCGCCGAGTTGGTAACCAATTCTGCATGGATATATTTATACCTGGGTCGGAAGCCAACTCGGCGGTTTACCTCCCCTAACCACTATACCGTCTGGGGTCGACTCCTGCTTAAAATATCGATTTTTTTAATGGCAGTCATGTACATGCTCGATTTGGAAAGCTCTCGATCTAACCCTGCCGGAGAGTTTGGTAAGGCCAGACACCCTTATCTAAAAAGAAGGGGGAATCTTACAACCAACGAGGGGGGACTAGCGACATGTCCTCCCACGTGTCGGTGATGCGTGGAACTGTTTGAACTCAAATATAGTCGAGATATTCAATGTTTCTTTTTGTGTGGTTAAACCGAAAGCTAATCTTATATTAAGAACATAGAAGTGTTTTAGTTGATCCAGAAAAAAATGCTATATATTTTGTAAAACGTCCCCTCCTCACAATGGCGGCATTTGCCTATAACGGCATTGGCCACACCTAAGGCCAGAAGTGGTGGCCATTTTATTGTGAAGGAACCAAATAGGTGGCCACCGTTACCTCATATGAAGGGACAGACAATTTTACATCCATGCCTTCTTTGCGATTCGAACCAGGCCCTTCGGTATCGCAGCCAGACTTCCCTAACCACTATACAGACTGGACGGCGATTATGCATATTTGTTTTTTCGTTACTTCGGAATGAGTGTGTTGTTCCTTTCTTCATGTTGAGAATATATATCGTAAGTGGATAAGTGAATAAACCCACAATGTTCAGAGATGTATAGATGACGAGTACATCACAATGGCCTTAGCATTCGAGATAAATTTAATAATTCCCAAAAATATTATATTAATTTTGCTTAGCTCAAAACTCATTCCAGATTGCACATAACTTAGAATTTAAAAGCAATTTATTAAACAAGCTGGTTACGTACGATTATATATTCAAATTTCAAAATTTTCTGTTATTTTAATAACGCTTACAGAATGCAGAATTTAAGTCTAATGTGTTTTCTTTGGCCAAAATGATTATAAATAACGACATAATTATCACAATGATTTATAAAGACTAAATTTCAGCAAGGGCTGTTCTACTCTCAACATACTTCTTAAAATTCAAGCAGTTAATTAACTCTTCAGTATTACATTGCAGTGGAATGCAATTTAACATCGTGCAATAATAAAAAGAAATAAAAGGCCATGCAATTATACATTCATGTTGCAGTATTTTAATGGATTAACTGCAGCTGTAGATATTTAATACCCAAATTTTTAATGCAACATTAAATACAGCATTTGGATGTCAAAGGGAACGAACAAAGAAAGATTTTATTATTTTTTTAAAAATAGCCATCACAGCTCTGGACGAATGCTTCAGAGAATGTTTTTTTAAATACAAACAGATGTACTTAAGAAGAAAGAATATATTTCTTTTAACATCCATCAACTAGCAAACGAATTTTACGAAAGAAAAAAAAAAGTAATGTTCTACACTAGTTTACATGTTTAATTCTGCAGTACGTCAGTCGAAGAGCAGTGAGGACACAAGGGAAAAAAAAAAAAAAGTTTTATAAATAAATCCATTGTATCCCTACTATTCAGACGATAAATTAAAAGCACAAGGGCTTCAGTATTTCTTTGAGATGCAGAGAGGGTCATTGAAGGGGGAAAAGCAAACGAACAAATGGTCTATTCTTTTATAACACTCCAAATGGGACAATTGTTAATGTTCTTTTTTGTATTTATCTAAGCAAGTTTGATCAAAAAGTAACTAATAAATTTCCTTTAATAAATTAAGAATCTTGTCTTTTGCCAATTGACAACACCTGGACGTGCATAGCTACGTGCAAATTACGGTCATATCTTTCCAGCAAACACAACACTTGCGAGCGTGTGCGGATGGAAAAGATATCGTAGCGTAACGTAATGTAACGCTCCAAAAATTTTGGAAAAAAAACCTCCGCTAAGAACATTTTTAATGTCAAAATTCTATCGGTTTGTACATTTGAATGAAAATATCCGTCAAACTCTCATCAAATGTAATAATTTTCACACAACACTTACATTAAAAAATATTTACATTAATCTTCAGTTTAGAGTATAATTGCGTTGGCTATTATTGGCGTCTAATTTGAGAAAATAAATAAATAAATAAACATATTAACTTTCAGACTATTGTAAATAAAAGATCATTGCCATCTTATTTTTATAGCTTATAAAATCTGGAGTAATATTAATTTTCCTTACATTATATCTAAGTTTAACTTGCTCAGACAAAATTAACTAAATTGACATGTCTGCACTTGTTTCGGCTCGCGGGTCCGGATGTGTCACCCCTTGGAACAACAACTAAATAAACATATACTTATTTACACAAAACTGAAACTCAATTAAAACTCGGGGGTATTACAGAAAAATTCAAAGTTATCGAAACTGTCCGCTCTCATTTAGGGAGGTTCAAATTAACCCTTACAACAACACAGTCAGCTTCAGGCCAGCAAAATTACGTTTCCAGCTCGCTTTCCCCCAGTTAACGCTGGCTTAACAGAAAACAAATTACTCAAGAGGTCCTACAGAAAAAGCAACAGCGATTCACGTTTTCACAGGCAACACAGCTAGCGTTGCCAAGCCATGTTACCCAAATACTGGTTGCCCTTAATATATAAAACTTGATCTAATTTGCACCCTGGTGAAAATCGGAAAAAGAGGGCAGACAGAAAGTAATTATCACAAAAATTAAAAGTTTATTAAGTAAACCTAATACCTCATCAGTGGCCGAGTGGTTGAAACCATCGAGTACCGTTGTAAGTTCGAACCCATGCAAATGGATGGCTGTGTGGAAGGTTTTCCTTCTTGCGTCATGTGAGTACGAAGCAGATTCAATTAGAAAGTCCTCCACGAAGGGATCTCTCCCCTTATGTACACACTCCTTGTACGATTTTCCATGTTCAAATAACCTAACTTAAGCTAAATAAACCTACCAAACTAACTCAGTACAAACCTAACACACTATCGCAAAATAAACATTCATTAGTAACTTTCTAGAGACATTAGGTTATTTCGGAAGCAGAAGAGATGAAAAATGAGCAACGCCTTCGCCGGGACTCCAACCACGGGCCTCTCAAATACACGCCGAGCGTGCTGATCACTACACTACGAAGGCAAGCTAAGAAGGGGGAGAAATATCTTGTAACCTTAGCTGAAGATTACTAGTAGTTATTCACCTACGGAAGAATTTTACTATAAAATGTTTTAGAATTTGATATTTGCTTAGTGTTGATTCTCTTGGTTGACTTATATTCCCTTTTTTATATATATTTATTTTTTATTTAAATTTCAATGCCTGTGCCAGTAACATAGAAGCTGCATTCCAGGTTTTTAAACTCTAGAAACACTGAAGCATATTCACAAATAAAGAAAAACATTTTTGATTACACAGAGCACAGAGGTTGAACCTATAATGGTTTCTTTGATCTGCTGCAATACAAATGTCAAAAGAAAATAAACAGGCGGAAATTTGATAGTGTTTTTAAGGCAAAATAGTTTAAGTCAAAAGAGATTAACTCTGTGGAATTGTTAATATTGCTCCCTCCTTTTTAGTCTGCAGCAAAAATCGCTTTTTCTTATTAGCATATTCATTTTTGGCTAAAGTTTTCAGAAAAGCGCTTACTGTCACCTACACTAAACATAAAAAAATTAGCCATCCATCCTAAAAAAATAAATAAATAAATAAATAATAAAATAAAATAATAATAAAACCTGAAAAGGCCTTTTTTTTTTAACGTTTTGTAACCTTTATTTAAATATCATGTTCTTAGCACTTAAACCACATAAAAGTCAATTCAACAGCAATATCACAAAATTTAAAAATAGTATATCTTTAGAATTTCCGATAGACAGTCTCGAGCGCTGCAGATAAATTTTTTCTTCTTCTTTTTTTTTCTTCTTCCGTACAGCGTTGCCATTGCTCGCTTTGAAATCGTTGAGCGTGTTACTAAAAAACTCGTTAAAGTTTTACAAGATGTCAACACAATTTCGAAATCCAAAATTCAGGCTTCCAGGCGTCTATGTTCGGGTGGAGGATTTACGTTATTTAAAGTTTGATGGCTCTAAGTATCATCGTTTTTTCACAATGCGAGAAACATACCTACATTCATGCGCATTCTTCTTTAATTAATTTCTTTTAAAATAATATAGGACGATAATAATTGGTGGCAACAATTCGAAAAATGATTCAGCCTTTTACAGAGATTCAACGCAAAATCCCGTTTCCAGACTAACAGCCCTTCTGAGCTAACGCTCGTTTGGGCTTAAAAAAGAAAGAAGGATTATTTGGAATGTTAAAAACAGAATTTTTATCAATGAGCTTTGCTCATTTTACGACGGCACTGTTAATGTTGAAATCAACTTCTGAAATCAATCAATATTTTACTCGTAAACTGGAACTTTCCGCAACAAAATTTGATCATTTAAATCATCAGTAAATGAACAAGTAAAAAGGCATTTACAAAACCTGCAAAGATCCATCCATACCCCTGTAAAACAGGTTTCTTGTAACAGCACGTGATATACGTTGGGAAACCAAATTGCATTATTCTAGAGTAGTGGTGCCCAACCTTTGGCCTATCGCAAGCACATTTCCAAAACATCAACATTTTTGTTAAAGTTATTTCCAATCTTATGTGATACATTTGAAATATTAATTTCGTGAAATGGGTTTGAGATGAATAATAATATTGGTTGAACTTTATGAAAATCAGAGAAGCGGAGTTCAAAATTAGTTTTCAGTGCATTTAGGTTTTCCGAGTATTTCTCTGCTTCAATTTCCTTGTGGTTATTAATATGGCTTGATAAATTTGCTTGAAATATGGTATTAATAATATAGCTTGAAAATAGGTGAATGTTTTTTTCTTTCATCTGATTTATCCACAAATTTAACTTTATCTGAAAAGCAGTTACAGTCCCAGTCAATTGAAAAAGGTTTTTTTTTTTTTTTCCCCTCCCTTTTCCCTGAAGATCTTCGTTTAGTTTAGCTGTTATACCAGTGAGATAACCAGTGAGATACAGATCAGATAACCAATTATTGTCGTCCAATTCTTTATAACTTTCCTTTCCGGATTCCAAAAACTGCTTTATTCTCGAAAGAAGTACTTTCCCTTGCTGAGCCATCTAACATTGGAATGAAGCAATAAGATTCCATGTTTGCAATCAAGTTCATCAGTCAGCAATCAATTATTTTATAACGTCTTGCAAGATATATCTTATGACTATAAATGCTTACCATATTTTAACAATTAAGAAATATAAATGAATGTTTATTTTTAAAATATTTTTTGTTCATAGTACCTAACTGGGCTGGCGAGGACATACAAAACGATCGGCGAGTACACTTGTGCTCGCAGGCACAAGGTTGGGCACCGCTGTTCTAGAGGTTTGGCTTGGAAGGTTTTGGTTACATTTATGGAACAGTTTTTGTGAATGCATATATTAATTAGGCCTAATTGTTTCAAATAATGGATTAGACATTAGCCTTTATTAAAAGAAAACCGCGTCACGAACTATTAGAAAAATACAAACTACCGCAAATGAAAAGTTGTTTGTATGGAATTAGAGGCGATATTCTCGCACTCATACATCATGCATATCAAACAAAATTAATAGCTGAAAAACTGTCAGAGGGGAGGGGGAGAAATCTAAACGGTTTCAGATTTTAACGGCTGCCCAAAAGTGTTTTTTAAGGTTTCTTACACTCTCGCTCAGCTCGCAGTCTACTAACCTGCTGTTGCACTCACTTCTACTAACCCCCTTTTTTGTGGTAGTTTCAGCTTTCTTATTAAGCATCGTTTTCTACGCACTTACACCATATACAATTCAACAGCAGAAATACAAAAATTTTAAAAGCAGCATACGTTTAGAATTCCCGATGTAGCGTTGGCGTACATTTTCCTATTTTTTTTTTCAGTCTTTTCTCAGGTCATCATATCAATGTTCAATTTTCTTCCTAAGATGGCTTTACAAAAATTTTTGTCTTTTTATTAGTAACTTTTTGTGTGTTTACATTATTTATTAAATATCACTTTCTTCGCACCTATTCCACAGAAAATTCAGTTTCCCTACCACTTTCTGGCAACCCTAACACCGCTTTGCGAAGTGGGGGTTACATCAGCAGGGCAT
The DNA here is from genome assembly GCF_044657685.1 of Stegodyphus dumicola. Lineage (NCBI taxonomy): Eukaryota > Metazoa > Arthropoda > Arachnida > Araneae > Eresidae > Stegodyphus > Stegodyphus dumicola. The sequence continues at coordinate 218,381,500 of NC_140773.1, read as the reverse complement.
TTCTCAACAATATTTTAATAAATAAACACTTCGTAGGAGTACCACATTTTCATTATGGACATTAATGAAAATTTGAAAATTACTTCAAAATAAGCATTTACTAAATCATTTCAGGATACATCTTTGAAATTTCTTTCATGAAATTACAAACCAAAAATTGCTTTAAATGGTTGGCTTAAGAAAACTGTTACTGGGAGTTAAACTTCCAAAATTGTTTGAAATTCCAAAGCGTAATAGTTCTTGCTTAAGATAGTTTAACAGCTTTTAGCTGCTATGAGAAACTACGATCTGAAATCGTTCTTTAAGTGGATCTCAGACAGTTTTTTTAAAAAATTCGATAATATGGTATTTTTTAAAAAGTATAATGAAGATATTTCAATTGATGCATTTTAATTTGGAAGAAAACTACGAAAGCAATTAGCAGAGAGAACATTTTTTTTCCCCTTAAAAGTAGATACGAAAACGTCTAACTTATTTCGCAGTAAGATTTTTTCCATGCACCTATTTTATTTACGAACTCCACAATATAAACTTAACGCAATTCGAGAAAACGTTTACTAGTTCTAGAATATAAATGTTATGCAATTCAAGCAAAATACTTTTTTCGTTTTCTTCGGAAGCAGAAGTACTGCCACTTTACTACTCAAATGAATCCTCATTCTTTTATTTCCGTTAAATAGACAACTTCAGAATAAGAAATAACCAATCGTTTCGCTTTCTTTTCCTTCCCATTCTTTTATTTTCGCAAACTTTTGAAGGCTGGTTTGCGGCTAAAAGGCCTTTTTTGTTCCTTTAATCGTTGGAATATATAAATATAAAAGAAAGAACAAACGCAAAGTGCTTCCAGATCGCCCATAAAACCAGACGATAATGGATTCTTTTTAGCAACCTTTGTTGATAGGTAAGATACTTTTTTACGTTTGAGCAGTGGACCGTTGTTAAAAGTGATCTAAAAAACAATCGCCTCGGGAAGGACCTTATTTCATAGTTTATGATTCCTGTCGTCTGCTTCTCTTCTCTTTCTTTAGGCGTTATAAGAATAGAATATTTTCCCATCACACTTTAAACATCATCTATTTTACGATTGCTAGTACCTTTATTTTTATGTAAGACTAGCATGGTAAGGGTTTGATGCGCTTCTTGTAAATAGAAGAAAAATGAAACAGCGTGGATGTACGCTAAAAAGACTTCGAAAAGTTTATCTTTGGTGCTGAATATAGATTTAAATCGACTGTATCCAAAAAACTATTTTTATATTTGTAACTTAGAATTGAAGAATTTTTAAACATGTCTCACATTTTACAGAAATAAACAGTAGAATATTTTTTCTCCTTGAATGTAGACATTACATTCTCACAATGCATACAGATCTTCTACAAAACTAACATTAATATAAGACATCTTTGAAAAACTGTATATTTTATTAACATTACAGCTGTAATCATTTTGTGCCTATTAGTGATTAGGCATTTGAATTCCACGAATCTTAAAAGCATTAAAGAACTCAAATACCTTTTCTCTCTCGCTCTCTCTCTCTCTCTCTTTTTTTTTTTTCTTCTTCATTCGAATACTAACCTAAAAAATTGTTAAATGTTTTAACTGAAAACTCTGAAAAAATTAGCTTCGACCTCGAATAGAAACTTTCATTAAAATAAAATAAAAATAATAAATAGATAAGTTAAAAAAAAAAAAAAATTTTAGTGGACTTTGACTCCCAATATCCCAAACTCTGTGCAGTTTTAAATTAAATGTTTGGTGTTTCCTTTAAGCAATTTTCTGGTACATTTAAAAGCCAGACGAGGGGTGGCCGCGTAGCGGCTAGTAACCAATAAAAAAATGAGTGAAAATATTTCTGTATCAGAATAATGCATGCTATTGGAGCATTTTTTATTAACTATAATAATAATGAAAATGTTCATGATTTTCAATTGGATGAAATACATTTTAACTATATAAATTAAACATTTTATTACATATAAAGATTTTAATTGTATATGCTTTTAAATGGCTCAGTCTGTTAAGTAATTATAATTCGATGGATTAGTTAAAGGTCGTACGAAATGTTCAAAGTCAATCTTTCGAAAACTTTTCCACGCGGTCTAGCTTTAAATCAAACATGTTAAGTATTGCACAGTGGCAACATTTAGCACGTCTTTTAAAATGTATAAACGACATGGAAGCGCAACATATATAGCTCGAATTTCCGCTAAAGAGGTATCAAACATAAATAAATAAATAATTACAGTTATTTATAACGCAGATCTAAATATCTAGCCTTACAGTTTGCGAAAAATGATTCGCTTTCGGTAAAGATCATATTTTGAATTTTGTTGTTTTACTCAATTAGCAACATGTGATACAATTAGCGCATTACAATAACATTTGACATGAACATGAGGTTAAAGGTCATGGAATAAAATGATATAAGCGAAAACTTAACTTTCTTAAATATTATTATACTGTTAAATCCTCAACAATGGTTCCCCAACTCTACAGTGTTCTCACCTTATCAGAACATACAGAAAAAGCTTAGCTAGAGCAAATGTTATTCTTTTCGGCTCATTTAGGCAGTTAAGAAATTTTGTAAATCCGGGCAATTAGTTCATTTTCCACTACATAATTTTCAACTTACGGTAGAATTTTGTCAGCATCCAGCCTCACGCCTCAAAAAAAAAAAAAAAAAAAAAAAAAAAAAAATCTAGGCATTGTCTTTATAAATTCGTGATCTGGTCCCCCAGGATTTTGCATTGTTCTGTTACTAGCCTTTACACATACTAACTCCCTCAAGAATAAAGTTACCAAAATATGGATTCGTATACTCGCGGGACCCCCGAAGAGAGTCCATCTTACCCACATATCAATGTGGCATTAGCACCAGGTAACACACAAAATAAGCGAAATCTGCAAAATGCCTGCGAAAATAAGAATACATTTGAGAAATGCACGCGCACTTCGAAGTTACGAATATTCAGCCCAAATCGCGATGCTTCATCGCTTTTTTTTTTTTTTTTTTCTGCTCTCTGCCTTATTCTTTTGAGTGCAAATGAAACAACCAAATTCACCCTTTATTATGTGGGTGTTCAAATCTATTCGCTGAAAAAACATGGCCACAAAAAAAAGCGAGGGTGTTGTCAAATTCGTCTGCATTCAACAGTCTGACAAATGGTGGATGAAGAACGGGGAGGACGAATCAGCACGCGAATAGTCGAATAAAAAAAAAGAAATGAAGCAGTTATTCCACAGACAGGACAATGACAGGCGAGTCTCGGAACTCTCTCGAGAAGAATCATCCAAAAAGAACAAAAATATTAAAACCACTTTTCGCGGCAGCTTAGTCTTAAAACGCCCGTTTTTCGCAAAAATAAAGAGAAAGAAAAATTTGAAAGAAAAAGACGTAATTGCTCGGGAGAGTCTAAATTTTCGTAGAAGGCAGGAGGCACGACTTTCATTCCTCTCCCCCCCCCCAACAAGCGAATACGAAAACAACCATTTATTTACGAATTCATTGGTCCCACGTGCACAGAATGAGTTATTTAACAAATAAAAAAAGACAAAAGAGAATTCATACTGTTTTATCACAGTACAAATGCAAACAAAACAAATTCATGTGCTGCCAGAAAAAAATTAAAAGACAAAAAAAAAATATAGCCAAAAATATTAATTTCCATACCCAATCACTTAATTTTAATTCTAAAAATATATATTTATATGATTATTATAAACATAGTTATTAGAGAGATTAAATATTTGTCAGATTCTGAAGAACAGGGGTGTCTAGGAGTGAGGAATCTGGAAAAATTCATTAACAGTCAAATAGGAAGCAGTTAATAAGGTAGTTATCCCTCCTTCTTAGCACGCCTTCGTGGTGTAGTGGTCAGCACAGCAGGCGCGTATTCGAGAGTTCCGTGGTTCGAGTCCTGCCAAGGGCATTGCTCATTTTTCATCTCTCCTGCTTTCAAAAAATACATAATGTCTCTACAAAGTCTATCGTTAGCTAAACTAAACCACATAAAAGAGCATCTTAACTACTTATATCAGCGATGGCCAACTGGAGGCTCGCGGCTGAGTTAACAAAACGTATTATTCACAGAATTTGCGAATTTGTTCATATTTTTATTATTCTAACCATCTTAGGATTACCTTCGTGCTAACATAATCTGAACCTAATTCCACCATAATTTTGAAATAATTTGTGTTTTCCAGAGTATATTCCAAAAGATTCGATAAACTTAACACATTACGCCGTTCTTAGTCCAAACACGCAATTTAAATTAGTCTTCAAAAGTACAGATGTTGGCAGTCTCTAACTCAAAATACAGGCTATTCCATTCGGAATAGGCCCCGGAAAAGTATGCTTATTACAGGAGGAAATGAAACCAAATGTTTACATGACCTACTCTTACGTTTGAGAAATGAAAGTTGCATGACGAAAGGTGCTGGAAATGATCTGCACACATGGCTCAACACGGAACTGCACGTTCGCGTATGTTACTGCCAGAATGTTGGGCGTCATTGCCTGGATTTCACGACGGATGTTCTGACGTAACTCATGGATGGTGCGTGGTTTGTGCTTGTACGCATTAGCTTTAAGGGGGGTCAGGTCTGGAAAAGTGGTTTCCAGAGCAGGCATACTCGTTATAGACGTGTGGCATGTTGCCCTTAAATCTCAGCTATAGCTAGACCTAAAGTTGCCCTTAATGGTAGCCCTAAAGTTTGCAGGTACCAGCCAAGTATCAGCTCCTCATCATCCAACTGGTTCCCACATTCACGAAACACTGCATGGTACAGGTCACTGGCGACAGTAGTGTGAAAAATGTGGCCCAAATGATGAACCACTGTGACAATGGAAAGAGCATGCCCATCTTCTGTGAATGGAGGGGTTCTTCGACGACTATATGCTGGTTGTGACTACTCCATAAACGTATGTTTTGTCAGTTCACGTTATCCTGACTAGTAGAATCACTCTTCATCACTGTACCACAACTCTGCAGTAACATACACGAACATGCAGCGCCGTATTGGTGGGGAGAAGGTCTTTTCCAGTAGCTCTCGCAACGCACTTTCATTTCTCAAACATAAAAGCATGTCATGTAAAAATTTCGTTTCATTTCCTCTATTCTTCCATTTATTCTAATATAAGGTTTTTATCACACTTTTTCAGTCAGCACACAAAAACACAGGTAAATCTGCTTACAAAAATAAAATTTTCTTGAAATCGATTGTGGCAGAAAGGAAACTTGATGTTTTCTTTACGATCCTACAATTTAAACGTTGAAGTACTGAAAATGGAAATCGTCAGATTCACCGACAGGCAGTAACGTTCGTCAACAAAAGCAACAGATAAGCTTCGACACTAATTTGTCCCGGAAAGACACAATATTTGAGCATTCTGAAACGCTTTTTGAAGATTCGCTGCATTGGAGCCAAACCGTTAGCAGTTAGTAAGTGTTTCCATCTGCACGATGGTACAACAGCTTATCGGGCAGTAATTATTAAAAAAAAAAAAAAAAAAAAAAAAAAAAAAAAAATAGTGTGTATTCAATCATTCAACCTATTTCTCTTGATCGTTTCCCTGTAACTACTTTGAGTTCCCTAACTTAAAATTAACGACTGTAGTGTCTTCTTTAGTAGTACTAAGAACTTTTACTACCAGAAAATATCATTCCTGTGTGCTCAGCATAATAGCAGTGAAATGCGTCTATAAGAAAACAACGTATTTTGCATCGAAACATGCAGAACATCGATTAATCGGAGTTTGGGCAACATCTATACATTGGTCATCAGGATACAACAGGCATTTAGCATTATAAATATGCTTTTATCTATATTTGAAGTCTTTGCCCGAGGGCGCTGGTGTTATTTAAATGTTTAAGAGTATAGGAAAGCTTAAGCCAAAAAGGTGAATCCATGGACGAGTGCCGCCACTAGCGACTAAAAGAATCTAACTGAATGCGAGAGATTTAATCATGAGCTTGAGCTGCTGTAGGGAGAACTCAGCCAGTATAAGTACTATGAAAATATAATTTCCAGTTGGAGAATACATATTTCTTGTAATATTTGGAGTCTGCCGTAATTTTACACTTGGAACTATAGCGATTTGAAGATGAAAATACACAATACAAATTGCTAAGTCCAAAACCTACTTAGTCAGGTATTGCAAAGTCTATAACCCGCTTTGTTGGATGATAAAACACATAAACTTGAAAAGCCCTTTTGAAAATGATGATAATAAATGAATACATGAAGAACAAAGTCTCTGCTTTGTAAAAATTTGAGGGAATTAGAGTCCATACCCTGCTCTGTTAGGTTGTAAACAAATGTAAACACAGAAGAAAGAAGATTCGTCCGTGTCAATCACGTGGGAGGTCACCCACTCTAGTGCTGACAACGGCATTGATGGTGGAAAATGAGCATGAATTTGAAGATTTAAGCTTGAGAAACAATTAAAAATTTACCATTTTGGACTGTGATGAATGACATGCACGTTATTAAAATCTGTGCGGGTTTGTCTTTTGTGACATCATCTCCTCTGGAAAGGTGATGGTAGTGGGGTTGAGCTTCAAAAGATGTACCCCCCGGATTTCAAAAGTTCGCGGAAAACCATTTCGACCATTCTCACCTTCGTACAACTTTAATAAGCCGAGCTATTAATTACAAACTCGAAAAACGCTAATTTTCGACCTCATTTTTCCGAGTGGCAACAGTCTCGCACGCTGGAGATGAAAAGTGTTGCCATTGCTCGCTTTCAAATCGTAGAGTTTTTGATAAAACTTACAAAATATGAAATAACATTGCCAAAGATTAAACATATTATTCCCGATTACAAAACATCGTGGGAGGCCATTTTGACCATTATCATTTTCGAATGACTTTAATTCAACCCAGATATTAATTAAAAACTCTGAAAACGCTAATTTTCGCACTCATTTTTGCGAATTGCTCGCTTTCAAATCGTGGACTTTGTTAATAAAAAATTTGCAAGTTTTACAAAATATGAAAGAGTTTATGTGTTATTTTGAATTAATACTTTTACTACTATAACAGCAAAATAGTTACAACAATGGAGCTACAAACTCAATCGAATTCAAGAAAACTCGCTTCTAATACCTTTACGACTGCTGCCAATGAAAGTGTTGTCATTGTCTACTTGTGGAGTACATTTTTATTTTTCTATCACATACAATGCAAATCAATCACTCACTTGCAGAAATGGCTTTACTCAACGACTATAACTGCAGGAAAAAATTTCTTCTAAAAAGAACGTGCGTTCAATTTACATGAAAATAGGATAAGCAAAAGCAAGTAGCATCCATTTTACATATGTATACGCGTATGACAACATTCTGAAAGTATTCGGTTAAGCTGAGAAACAGGAATAATATGTCACCCGCCGGTTACGAGCAAGCACCTACTATTTCGAAGACCAGTCGAATAACAACTTAAATAACAACAACCTGATATTTAATATTCTCGTCGCGTACCTCAGAGGTGATCGCAGAGGCCAGGGCCTTTCCTGGGACTTGGGACCTCATGGAGAGCACCTCTCAACGGCCTCATTGGTGGAGAACGCACATCAATCAGATTCGTTCTTCTCGTCCCTCCCCGTTTTCAAATCCCGGGGAGAAGTAAATGATTTTCACCCTCATACGATGCCAACGGCGATAAATATGTAAATAAATAAATAAAAAAAAGTAAACGCCTTATTCTACGTGGACAGTGTTTCTAGGATTTATGATTTATCGCCTTTTAATGTTTTTATTATGGGATTTTAAGTGCTATAGCGCTCTGAAGTTTGGCGAATCCTTCTTTATATAAGAAGTATTTGGAGAATAAAGTTGCAATCGAAGCATCTTGTAATAAACACATGCCATTTTTTTATTACACGTTTTTAATTAAATGTACTAAAATTAAAAAAAGGGGATAAAAATAATTATAGTATTCTCAACCACGAACGACTTTACGCATTTAACTAATAAGATATTTTCTCCCTCCTTCCAGCATGCCTTCGTGGTGTAATGGTAGCACACTAAAATTGTGGGAATTCTAAAAATGTCGAATTTTAAATAAAAATTGTCAAATTATATGACTTTATTATTCCTTGAAATTCTGCTGAAGTTTCAACATAATTTCTATACGGATGGCTTCCGATATTCTTTTTACTCGCGTACTCGTGGGTTTTAGTGTTGTATTCTTGCATTCGAGAATATTATAGTTAAAATTATTTATTTTTCTGTGCATTTACTTACAAGGTATTTTCTCCCTCCTTTCAACATGCCTTCGTGGTGTACTGGTAGCACACTCGAAGCGTATTCCAGAGGTCCAGTATTCATGTCCCGGCGAGGGCATTGCACATTTTTTATGTCTCCTGCTTCTAAATAATCTAATGACTCTACAAATGGCACCCGAACTAAAAGGTGGTGGACAATATTTTGTCACCACCAGGATTTGGCCACTGCCCCCCCCCAAGGGCTATGTTATTCAAAATTTGATGATTCTAGGTACCTTAGTTTTTTTTTTTTCCCCTTCCCCACAATGCGCGAAACATAAATATTACATTCACGCAGATTCCTCACTATTCAACTTCTTAAAATATGGACTATAATAATTGGTGACAACTATTTGAAAAGTAATACAACGCATTTAAGTGTTTCGTGTAAAATGCTGTTTCGAGATGAATGTCCCTTTTGGGCTTTTTTTTTTAAAAAAGGTCTGAAAATCTTTCAGATTTTATATTATGCTCAAAGGAGCGTTTTTTTTTTTTTTTTTTAAACGTTTTGTGTGTTGCCTTTATTCATTAAATATCATGTTCTTGGCACTTAAACCATAAAATTCAATTCAATAGCAATATCACAGAATATTTAAATGAGCATATCTTTAGAATTTCCGATATACAATCTCGCCAGCTAGCGGGAAAAAAAAAAAGTGTTGCCATTTCTCGCTTTGAATTCATTTGAGTTTCATAATCAAAAACTCATAAATGCTTTACAAAATATGAATTAGATAATTGGGCTCTCAGATGCCTATATTCAGGTGGAGACGTTATTCAAAATTGGATGGCTCTAAGTACCGCTGTTTTATCACACTGCGAGAAACATATATACATTTATGAGGATTCTTAATTATTTAATTTCTTTAAATATAATACAGGGCTCTAATATATACAATTTAAAAAGTGATTCGCAGTTTATAGTGAATCAACGCAAAATGCCGAAACAAAATTAATAAGCCCTTCTGGACAAACTGCCTTTTTGGGCAAATCATATGAAGCCTCGTTCCATCGAAGTTCTGTTACATTTAGAAGATTTAGGAAACCACGAAGGAAGCTACGTTTTTCGAAATGCATATTTCAAGATAATTTTCCATGTCAGATTAGCAAAACAGCAGGGATGTTTAAGCAAAAGATGCTAAGCGCAACGTAACCCATCAGGAAGAAAAAGGGGTATTAAAAAGAATGATAAATACACATCCTTTCATTGCCATGTTTATGCATGACCTGCTTTCAATGAATAGCAATTCATGCAAACCGAATTTTAACTGCTGACTTAAGCTTGAAATCTGACTGGGAAATGCGTATAGCAGCTGTTGAGATTTCCAATCAGATTTACAGTTGAACTACAAAAAGCGAATGTTCGAGTGTTACTTCTATTGTTCTTGAAAGTTCTTCTAATGTTACTAATAATTACATAATTCGCATATGGAATGGAATTAATAAAATTTACCTCAACTTCATAAGACCAAGAATATTATTTTCCTCCTCTTCTAATTAATTATTTCAAATTTTTAGTGCGTTTAATTTAAACTCGTAACTTAAATTAACACTATTGCCTTTTAATGCATATATTCCCTTTGAAGAGAAATTTTTGTTTGCCTCTGAATGGTAACAGTCTGAACTTGGGAACTTGATTTTCGATTTGTTTTGACGCACTTTGAATGCTGCCGATGGGATGTTAAATTAGATTATAGAATTTGTGATATTCAATTAAATTCGTTTTTAAAAAAATAGATTGGATATTTCGAATACAGAATGATCACTGAATAACTACGTGAATTTAGATGCTACTTGTCTTAAATAGAATTATTGTAGAATTTCGGAGACACGCAGCGCCATTTTGTCTATTTGTCTAGCGAATTGTATATATTTGGAATGTAAATTATTTCCGTTCCATTTAAATTATTCCATAATTTCTGCCCTCCATTAGGAAAAATATATATAACAATGAATTTAAATAAAAATATTTTATTATGCTAATTGTGACACATTTATTTTATTAAGCCATTTATGCAACACATTTGTGTGTTTTTATGCCGTATATGTGCATATGTTACCCGCAAAGTAGGGAAATCTGCCATTCTATAGAATACCTAGCCGTTTTATAGAATACCGAAAACTGGCCGGCAATGTATGAAACAAACATTTCACACATTGCTTCGGCATTCTGTAGAATGCCAAATGACAAACCGGAAAATTATGAAATACTTCTCCGATCAAATTCCTCTCAGGGCAGTTAGACAAAATATTAAATGTCTTTGTGTGAAAAAATTGAAGAAGTGTAATTAAAAATGTCATTCAAGCCTACCATGTTACAAAAAGTAAGTAAAATTTACTATTTTTTATGAAAAAATTATATTTAGTCTAAAAGGGCTTGGTTCCTGAGGGACTATTGTTTTCGTTTTGCGATTTTGCGTCGAATCACTCTCTCCGTTTCATTTCTCGAACTGTTGTCACCAAATATTATCGCGTTGTATTATATTTGAAGAAATTAAATAACGAAGAATCTGCATAAATGAATGTATGTTGAGCCATCCAATGTTGAATGACGTAATCCTACTGCGAATATGGGCATTTGGAAGCCCAAGTTTGAAATTTGTTTTATTATCGATTTCCTATTTTGTAAAACTTGTGAAGCTAGTAGGTTAATATTTTATTTTTTTTAATAAGAAAAGCATAAATTTTGCTCTGTAGAACTTATTTTTAATGGCAGTCTTTCATTCCCCCCTCCTAAAAAAAGTAACATTTGTATTTTTGAGGAATGGAACGTCTTTTAAATAGGCTTATCATGAACTTTTCTGACTTTGCCTAAATAGCGTTTATCATTCTATAGAATAATTAGGCACAATACAATGCTTAAGCAAAGTATATAATAATTCTCATATTTCATACTTTGCCTAAAAAGCCAGACATTCTATAAAATGCCTAGGTATTCTACAGAATGGCGGCGTATTTGCTGGTAACATATAACGTTAAATTAAAAACAATTATACAATAACATAATTTTACACATTATACATATTTATAATCTCTTATACATAATATCTCACAAAATGTACGTTTCCTTTTTTCCCCCTTTTTTCTTTATTGAAAGAGATTGTTTTTTTAATTTCTTAAAATTTGTAGTAAAAGACAAGTTGCTGCATTAACGCGTAGATCATGTACAATTGATTTCATAAGAATTTCGAACTATATGCTTTTTTAACTTGTTATATTTAATATATAGCAATGATTGTAACCAACATAAAATCAGATGGAATCATTTGTTTTCTTAAGCGAACTGTTGTTTTTCTATATGAGACCAGGCGAATCGGAAAATTACAGAATTAGAAGAAGTAAATGTGCACTTTTGCACCGTTTTTTGCATTTCATCATTACTAACGTGCCATCAAGAATTCAATATATACTCTTTTTCATTAAATATATGAATAAATCATGATGCATAAAGATTTGACAAGAATTTCTGCCTTTTTGTTGACTTAAATATGACTTTAAGTCAACAAAAAGGCAGAAATACAGCGTTTACAGTATTAACTTTAGTTATTATAAATTTACTTTTCGGAGGAGGGGGTCAGAATATTTCATTTATCGCCAGAGAGGGAAGAAATCAACACAGAATGCACAAGAATATATTGCCTTGAATACTATGTTTAATTTCTAGTTGGCTTGGTTTATATAATTACGGCAAAGCCTCGCGGGCTATCTGCCTAAAAGGTTAGGTTAGGTTGTTTAATTACGGCAAAGCCTCGAGGGCTATCTGCCTAAGGGGAGGGACGCCTTCGTGGAGGACTTTCTAAGGGAAACTGGCTCGTATACACGTTACACGTTACAACGTGGGAAAACCACGAAAACACCCATGCAGCCAGCCCGTTGGCGGGATTCGAACCTCGGACCGAGCTACCAGTGTTCAGCGACTTTACCGCTCGGCCGCTGGTGGGCATCTGCCTAAAAGGAGGCATGCCTTCGCGGACGACTTTCTAAGGCAAACTAGCCGTTTAATTTCTTATTAAGATTATTCTGATTGTATCAAAGCATTCGACGGCTATGAACCAAAAAGAAGAAATGATTTCGTGGAGGATTTTCTAAAGAAAACTGGTCCGTATTTTCAAATTAAACACAGTAAAAAAAAAAAAAAAAAAAAAAAAAAAAAAATCCATTTAGCCAACCTATTTGCCAAGATTTGAATCCAAATCAGACCACAAGCATTCAACGATTTTAGATTTTATCGCTTATTCAGTATTCTAGAATATCGATGAATATCCACAGCAAACTCTTTAACGCTGGGGATGGAGTAGCGTGATTTTCTTTCTTGTTTTCACTTTGACTTAGGAACATAACAATAATTAACTAATTATTTAATATTCTACTAAAAAACTATTCCTTTTCGACGTCAGGAATGCCTTTGGTGAAGCCTTTCTAGTGTTTCTAGCCTGTTACGCTACGTAAATATTTGACAAACACTGTTATTGCGCGAAACAATAAACTACTTTTTAAAAGTTACTACTTTTTAAAGCTTGACGATCTTTAACTTACTTTTCAATAATTTAAAATACATCTAAATTAATATTTTTAGGAACGTTTGTAGCGATATTTTAATTAAGCAAATGTTTTTAATGGCATTTAGCTATTTCAGAATAGTTTTTGATTCATCGTTTACAATCATTTACAAATGATGTTTCTAACTTCATTTATTTCATAGCTTGTAAACACAATTTTTTTTTTTAAAGTCCAAAGCGATTTTAGACCCAAAGGGCTATTAGTCTCAAAACGGCACTGTGTCTTTCACTTTTCTAACTGTTGCCACCAAATATTCTAGCCATGTATTATATTTAAAGAAACTAAATAATGAAGAACTTGAATGAATGCATGAACGTTTCTCGCATTGTGAAAAAAACGATGGTACCTAGAGCCATCCAATTCTGAATAACGCAGTCCTCCAACCGAACATGGGCACTAGAAAGTCCAAATTTGTTTTATTATCAATTTCAAATTCTGTAACACTTTAACGAATTTTTGATTAACAAATTCAACGATTTCAAAGCGAGCAATGGCAACACTGTACGAAAAAAAAAAAAAAAACTTTTATATCCAGTGAGCCAGACTGTGAATCGTAAATTCTAAAGATATGCTCTCTTTAAATTAAATTATTTTGTGATACTGCTTTTAAATTGAATTTTATGTGGTTTAAATGCGAAGAACACGATAGTTAATAAATAAAAGTAACACACAAAACGTTTAAAAAAAAAAACACCTTTTTGGGCGTAATATAAAATCTGGAAGCTTTCACATTTTCTTCCTTTTCTTAACTTCCTCCTCCTATAAATAATGCTAATAATTAATTTAAAGACGTAATTTTAGGATACTGCATCAAAAGCTTACACTGCAACAACAGCACTCTGCTTTTTTGCCTTATGTAAGGTTTAAATGGAATAATAGACCTTTTAGCCTCAAGAAAAGCAAACTCGCAGATAGTAAATAAAGCTCGTAAAGAAATACTTATCTCTATCCAAGACGCCATAAAGATTCGGTATTTGCCTTTTTTTTTTATGTAACCCTGCCTAAATGTACCTTCAGCCAGACAAAGGCCCTGCATTCAGGTTCCTTTTAACGGTGCAAATGGGCTAAAAGCAAAGAAGCAACGCCCCGAGCCCGCACAAGGCTGTAACTCAACTCCTCCACACGGTTTTATCAGCCTGGCTTTTCTGCAGTTCCAGAAAGTGCAGAAACTAAAAAGAAAATTACAACAGCGAATACATACGAAAGGGGGGGGGGTTAAGAAAATAAAAACAGTAATTAAAAAAAAAAAAAAAAAAAAAAAACCGCTGGTCGTCCAGTTTCCCACGCGTCGCATTTTATTTATTAGCGACAATAAGTCACGTGCCTCATCCTTTTTCAGGGAAAATTAGGATATCCTTTTTGACAAAGTTTCAACAAAGTATGGCTTCTTGGCAGACATTGCGTTAATTTTCAAAATTTATTCGCAGACTGCTGAGAGAAAAGGCTGCAAGGAATTAGGACATTAAAAATGAATGGTTGTTTTCAAAACGATAAATAACTGAGTACAGTGGTTTCTCAGTTTTCTTTAGAAATGGAGGAGGAATAATAATATGGCTTATGTGAAGGTGTTATTATTATTAATTTTTTTCAAATAATTAAATTGCTGATTTTCGAAGTCAATAATGATTACAATATTTAACTCAAAAAAAGTAGTTAAAGTTTTAGAAAATATGAAATAGAAAATAAAACAAATTCCAAATTCTTGCCTCCAGATGTCCATATTCGTGTGGAAACGTACGTTATTCAAAATTGGATGGCTCTAGGTACCGTTGTTTTATCACAATGCGAGAAACAGGCAAATATTTATGCAGATTCTTCATTATTTAATTTTTTTAAATATAATACAGGGCTGTTATATTTGGTGGCAACAGTTTGAAAAGTGAACCGACATTTAAAGTTTTCAACGCAAAATGGCAAAACGAAATTAATAGCCCTTCTGGGCTAATAAAGAAAGACTGAATTTGATAGTTCGATTAGGGCTCCGTTGCCAATGGTTGAAAACGAGAGGATTTGTTGGTTTTTTACTACTGTACTGTGAATGCAAGTCAATCCCCCCCAGATAACCCTCATATGCTTCATCATAACTAACACATAAATTAATAGTATTTTACACAGGTCACCTGCACAGCTTTTTAAGAAATACCACTTTTTAAACACCTGGAAACTTGTTCGAGTTTTTATTATTTCCAATTTGAGAGAAATTTACGCTGTTGCCAAACGACGATACACAAAATATTTAATTCACTTCGATATTATATTAAAACTGCGATAATCAGTACAGCATTAATCATTTAAAAAGTGATTTTACCAGGACTTTACGGACTGAATGCCTCAATATAAATTTGCTTCTAATTTTATTCAAGTGTTAATTAGAATTTTTAATATTTTTATTGTTTTCTGTTTACATCGTTTTATGCTCAAAACAAGAATTGGAAGGGGAATTGTAGAATTTGAAATACGTTTTGAGCGGACTTTTTATTATATTCAACAGTAATGGTATCAGTAAATATGTTCTCTTAAGAATAGAAGCGAAATATCTATGTAATTTTTGCTAATTTTTACTTTTTATTTTACATTTTAATTTCTATTTACTCTTCAATGGTAAACCAAGTACTTTCGATCTATTTTTTCCTAACTTATACATATAAATAAATGATAAATAAGCAACAATAAATTACTTTTAATCCTCAACTAATAACACACAACAAAATCAATTATATGCAATTTTTAACATTAGAAAAGCTAAGCGTTCACTTCTTTAAATACCATTTTTTCTTCTGGCATAATATTTCCTAGCAAGAGTATGCTTTATTACAGTTATTTTAATTAATTAAAAAATTAGTTTAAAAACTAAAATTGAAATTTTCCACTTCGGAATTTTTTACTTTCAACTTTATTCATTGGAAAATAGTTTAACGCTAATGAGGAAGTCTAATGAATCTGTTAACTAAACGAAATCTGACGAGTACACGGCATGACTTCCTTATAGGGAATATTAAATTTTACGCTTTTTTTTTTTTTTTCCCTGCATTTCATTTAAACTTTTTTCCTCGAATTTCATTAGAAATATATTCTCATAAAATTAAATCAGTTCTGACTTCACGGCAAGGGAAAAATACATAAAACCTCAAAATATCTTGATTAAAAATTGAAAAATATAGGAAAATACAAAACACGAAATACAGGGTTTTTTTTTTTTTTTTTTTTTTTTTTTAACAGTTAAAATTAGAGTTTTTACGCAAAAACAAGCAATTCGTCCAGCGGGCAAGATGGCAGATTTTTAGGTGCACAAAACTGAAAATTTATTTTTTGTCTCATGCGGCAAAAAAGACACTGAAGGTGGAGAAACGGACTTAATTCACTATTATGCTAAGTTTTAAATATAAACAAATATGGCTGCTATGGTAAAAAGGCTTAGCCGCACTTAAACAACTCTTAAATTGTTGATAATTCTACAACTATTGCATGCAGATTAACTAATGGCATAAAAACCTCAACCGGAAGTTAATAAAAAATAATTAAATCATTTGTAATGCAAAATATGCGCAATTTACCAACATATAAGAATAAAAAAAATTGAGTTCACTGAGCCGAGTAACAGATAAAGATATGTAAAAGATTAAATTAGCAGTGAAAATTAATTCCTTTCTGTTTTCGAAAAATAGTAACCTCTATTTGCACTGTGTCATTTCGAGAAAAACACAGCCAACTCTATATGATTGTCATATGATTCTTACGCAATTCTACTGATGTAAATGGAACTAAAACTCAAGCAGCCAATAGTAATTTTACAGCAATATTAACTATCCAATCAAAATGCACTGAGAAACGAAACTAACTCAGTCTGAATTAAGATTTCACCTTAAATATAACGCACTCTCTTTCAACGCTTTGGCCTGGCTGCACTGTTGTCTGTCTGCTGTTTCCTTCTTGCTGCAAAGTTATTAAAAATGTAAATCCCTTGTAATAGGCACAATTAATGTGCCAACTTGATTGTGGCCTCAACTTGTTTGCTGAAATAAAGGTTGAATTAAATATACTTTGACTGCCAAAGTTGTTACTCATAGTGAATTGGGGTTTCAGCATTCTACGACATCAAAATTCTGGCTGTTCATTACGAATTCAACCGCCTGTATTCTACTACAGAATCTATCACCTATGGATGGATATATATATATATATGTACTTTTGGTGAGGCAGATTGAAACCAAAATAGGAGGTGCACAACTATATGTTATAGCAAGTCCTATTTAAACAAAATTTAAACGTTCGGAGGCTACTCGTTTATGAGTTATGCGAGATACATACATACGTACGTATGTACAGAAGCCACGAAAATATCTCTTTTGAATCCGTTTTAAATCAATTTTATAATCCGTTTGGGGAAAAAGCGTCCTTTATTCTGTCCTTACGTACAGATGTCACGCAAAAACATCGTTAAATTGCATTAAGTTCTGAGAATCAAAAAATATTTTATTATTATTTGCAACTATGTCATGTATGATAGTACGCAGCATTTTTTTTATCAAGCGCATTAAGTTGCAAAATACTGCAAAAGCAGAGTTATACTTCAGCCTGTGTACAATATGCAAATTAGATAAGAACAGTTGCAATATAAATAAATGTACATTCTCACATGTTTCGTTTCTCTTAGAACGCGACGAATAGTGTCAAGGCAAAAAAAATGTCTGTCAACATTTTTAAAAGCATTGGACGATATATTGCGAAAACTAGACTTCATAATGTGGAAAACTCGATACCTAAGAGCGCAGACGATTCATGATTCATAAAGAACACTTATCAGTATTTTTGAAACTTTAGAAGAAGATGTGAAGTTTAAATTGCGAAATATCTGGAAAGTTTTCAGAGTAACCGTCTTCTATTACTGCACGTTTTATCAGTTTTTCTTCCCTTTAAAATAAAAATATATAAATCACAGAATTCAGACTCGCTGTACAAATTCTTTTTTCTATTCTTGAAGAAAATATAGCAGTTAAGTAAGATATGAGTACGCTTTTTTTTTTCGGGCATTTTTTGCTAAAAATTAAGATGTTTGATTTACAGAATTTAAAATGAAACGCACTCAGCCAATACATTTCAATTTCAGTTTTGTAACTCAGTTTAATTTCAGCAGAAAATATGTATGCTAATAGCCGAACATACCTCTAAAGAAGCTAACAGTTACGACTTTTTACTTCCTTCTACGGAGTAAAGGAAGTATTGAAATCGCGAAAAATTTCGGGTATTATATTTCAAAGAAAACATCCATTTTGACCGCTCTCGAATTCATTTGAACGCTCTTTTTGAATGTTGTCTGTACGTAAGGACAGAATAAAGGACTCGTTTTTCCAAAATGGATTGTAAAATGGATTCAGAAGAGATTTTTTCGTGACGGCTGTACGTACATATGTATCTCCCATAACTCAAAAATGAGTACCTTTAAAACGTTGAAATTTTGTATATAGAACTGGTATAACATGTAGTTATGCATCTCCCTTTTTGGTTATAATCGGCCGCACTAAAAGTATACATATACACTTGCTCTGTTACTCGGCTCGGTGAGCTCATGTATTCTTATATATTGGTAAATTGTGCATTTTTGGCTTTAAAAATCATTTAGAAATGTTGTTTGTATGTACCGATTAAAGTTTTTATACCTTTAGTTAATCTGCATGCAACAGTTGTAGAATTATCAACAATTTAAAAGTTGTTTAAGTGCGGCTAAGTCTAACCGAGCAGCCATATTTGTTTACATTTGAAACTTAGCAGAAGAGTGAATTAAATCCGTTTCTGCATCTTCAATGTCTTTTTGCCGCATGAGACCCAAAGTAAGTTTTCAGTTTTGTGCACCGAAAAAATCTGCCTTCTTGCCCGCTGGACGACTTGCTTGCTTTTGCGTAGAAACGCTAATTTTAACTATAAAAATTGTTTTTTTTTAATTGTTATATCTGTATTTGATGTTTTATGTCTTTCCATATTTTCCAATTTTAATGAACATAATTAGAATTTTTATGTATTTTTGCTTTGCCGGCATGTGAGAACTGAATCAACAGAATGATAAATATATCTCCAATTAAATTCGAGGAAATAAATTTAAATGAAATACAAACAAAAAAATGTGTATAATTTACAAAGAAGTCATATGGGTCCACATCAGATTTTTTTTTAAATTAATTCATGAGTTGTTATTTGACATGAATAGTTATTTATATCTGATGAAATGGTAGCATTAAAATGACAGTAAAAAGTTACAAATAAATTATATTTAGCATAAAGTTCTGACAAAACTGAGGTTAGAAATTTTTCCACAAAATTCTACCAATAACTAATCTTGAATATAAATTTTTCTTTGCATTTAGCTACACTTTTCTATCACTCATCAAAAATATTTTGTAAACTCGAGAGTGGGACTGACTGCATTGCAGTTTTTTTAATTTAAAATGAACTCCATTGTGCTTTAAAAAAAAAAAAAATGAGAGGTGTTCTAGAAAACTGTTGCTGATCATTTCTTTCATTTAAAAATAAACATAAAAATGCAAAACTGACATTTTTATGGCAAATTTATAAACAGTTTCTTATCATCTTATTTTACATACTAAACGCTAAAGTCGTTTAAAGAATATTAAATTTATTTGGCAAATAGCTAATTAACATAAGATTAAATTTGAAGAGGAATACGCCCACGTGAAATATGAGCAGTTTAATTTGGTGTAAATTTTAAATAAAACTCTATCCATTTAGTGGGCGATCAGCTACATGTCCTGAACACACACACAAACACACACACACACACACACACACAAAAAAAAAAAAAAAAAAAAAAAAAAAAAGATTGTTCAAAAATGGGAAGAAGCTAAAGTTCGCTTCTCAGCCGTAGTCATCCTCATTCGATTCAAGCATTAATATGTCTACAGGACTTCTGTGTAATATGCATCAGCACTTTTTCGAAGGAGCACGACATAGATTTTATAAACAGTATGAAAAATAAGTCATAGAAAAAGAATTGAAACTGAAAGATACCACATAGAAAGGTTGTGATAAGAAGCCTTGAGAAGTTGGTGCTCGGATAATCCTGTGTCTTGTAATTCGAAGACAGACATCTGAAGCCATATCAGCAGCCCATCTAAAGCCATAATCAGGGCCCATCATTGGCAGAATGGGATATGACAGCTGAATATTAGTATGCTTTGATGCAAGTTCTGTTCCCACTTGTAAGTGAGAATTGGTTATTATATTTTCTGCTTAGTTTCCTCCATCATTGGCAGAATGGATATGGCAGCTGAATATTAGTATGCTTTGAGGCAAATTCTGTTCCCGCTTATAAGTGGAAATTGGTTATATTTGCTGCATCGAGTTTCTTCCATCATTGCCAGAATGGACATGACAGCTGATTATTAGTATAGTTTGATGCAAGTTCTGTTCCCATTTATAAGTGAGAACAGGTTACATTTGCTAGTTATATTTGCTGCATAGAGTTTCCTCCATGTGTAACATGGAAGTATATTTCTATAGAAAGTCAGAACTACCCCAGGTTGATACGAGAAAGTGCTGAATATAGGTAGCTCGACTCGGCTTCAAACGCTGGAACACAGGGGAGCTTTCATGTGTAATGTGAAGATAAGCTAATTTTCCCTTAAAAAAACCCTCTACAAAAGCGTCTTTCCCTTTAGGCATATATTTTTCGTATGCTTTATGGTAATCCAAACAATTATAATCCTAACCCATAGAAAATTCTCTATGAAGAATCCCACTTAAAGTACACTGGTATTCAAAATAACAGAATTTTCCCATTTGACCAATTATCTTCAAATTAAGAGGCTGAATTTAATGGTATGGACATAGGTGCAAAGAACAGTCATAACAAAATGTATGATCTACCTAAGGCTCATGGACGCAGGAAGGCAAACAGGGTATGGTCCCACCTGATAATACTGCTCCTCACAAACAGGACTTCAAACTGGAAATGAAACCTTTTATGAGTCCTTTTGGCAGTCGTTTCCTTTCCTGTACGGTTCTGTGATGTGAAATTGCCCTTTCAAGAGTGTTCCAGGTACGTTTTACAGTGTTTAGGTCAGCTCTGACTAGCCAGTCCATCCCGTTAACAGCTTCAGTTTCCAGAAAATCATTTACCAGATTATGATACACTGAGAAAAGACTGAAAAAATGTATGCCAACACTTGACGCTATAACAGTAATTCTAAACGTATACTGGTATGTTGTTTCAAAATTTTTGTAATTTTGCTGTTGAACTGTGTATGGCGTAAGTGCGAAGAAAGTGATGCTTAATAATACAGCTAAAACCACACACAAAAAAAGGGGGTAGCAGAAATGAGTACAACAGCAGACTGCGAGCTGAGGAAGAGCGATAAAAATCTTAACAAACCCTTTTGGGCGACCGTTACAATGCGAAACCTTTCAGAACTTTTTTTTTTTTTTTTTTTAAAAATTAAAAGTGCTTTGAGTAACTTATTCCAAAAAAATTTTTTTTAAGAGATTAACAGCTAGCATACGTGAAAAAAATAATTTTTTTATCTAGTATTTAGTAACCGATAATGGTAAATAAAAGTGGAAAATACAAGTGTCCGAAAACAAATGCGAGTCACAGTAAATGCTCCTTTTCTTGACAAAAATTTGACATTTCTAGCGTTAAAAACAAAAATGCTCATTTAAAAGACAGAATTTTTACATTATAGCTTAGCTGTATCATATAACGATATAATTCCTTAAAATTCAGGTTTGATGTGACACGACAATACGATAAAAAACGCAGAAAGGGGGAGGGGGGAATAAATTTTCCTCGCTTTTTTCCCATTAAACTCCCGCCGTTTTCAACGATGGAGATATGGGAACAATCAGGGTTGCCATAAAAAACGAAAATATGGCGAAATAATACATAAACTTTGTCGCCAATACCTGTAATTATATTCAGTAAAATAGAATAATAATTCTATTTTTAACACGTGAAAGAGAAACACGCTAGTATTTAATTAGAAATTAGAAAAAAATCTTTTTCAGATTAAGAATGGTTTCCCAAAAAAATAGTACGTTATTCTAAGAGAGATGATATTTTTTTAAAATTTTTTTACATGCATAAAGATATTCCGCTTTATTTCAACAGATGAGATAAAATAAATAATAAGTTCAAGTAAAATACAAAATTTGTAATAATTCCAGTTTTTCCATGTGTTTGCCTTATCTCGTAAATTTTTATTGATTTTGCTCCCTTATTTTCTTCTATTTTGATGGCTTTAAAATCGTTATTTCTTTTATTATTGATTTATTTCATCTACTCTAAGAACGCATTTAAGGCATTTGCAGATATGAAGAGAATTTATGAAAAAGTGTACATTCTTCGGAATGCATAGTTTTTACCACTGTAGGTTCCCATTTCTATCCCAAATTGCGTTTCATATAATTTGAAATAATGCTATATAGTTTCTTTCAAACATGATTTTCTTTGAAATATTTTGGATTAACATTTTATGCTATAATTTTGGGCTGTTATTACATATTTTATACTTCTGTCTAGAGTATTACTAATTTATGCTGTAGGTAGGGTCATACTAAGCTAATATGGGTTTAAGGAACAACGTTCTTTCAGGGGTCCCCTAAGTCAATTTTTCCTTACCTTTATGAAGGATGTAGGATTATGAAGAACTAAAGAACGATTATGAGGCCTTCTACAGTCTGGGATATTATAACCGAATTAAAGATCAGCTTTTTGAGGTGCTTTTACAACAGAGCAGAAGAAGAACTCAGAACAAATTATCGTTAAGATAATAGAACTGCTCGGATATGAAAGGGGAACTTTTAGATTGCTTAGATGCACATGATTCTCGCTACATAACAAGAATAGAAGAATGTATTAATTTATTGCAGAGTTCTCGAGGTTTATTCCTGAATTATATAGTAATAATTATGAACTGATATTTAACTGTAACTATACACAGTAGTTAGTTAGGGTTACTATATTTCACGAAAGATAATTCATGAAATCGTACGAAAAATTAATTTCAGTTTTATTATTTTTTACATTTTGAAACTTTGTTTCCCGGAAGTGTGCGCAGGGAAAGGGGAAATGGGGTGTTTGCTCTCTCGGAATCGAATAAAAAATATGTTTTTGTATTGATGGACGATTATTATTATTATTATTATTATTATTATTATTTTTAAAGGGGTGGTACCGGCCGAATTTTGGGATAGCGGAATAAGACGTGAAAAATGTACACTGTTAAATTGTATTTTATAACCTATTTGTGAATGCCACACCCCCCAAATGAATACAAATTTATTGATGTAATTATTTTTCTCTAATCTTTATTTGCAAAGGCACTCCGTATTCCTTCCTGTATAAGAAACAAAACATGGTAAGAAGAAATGAAATTCAAATGAAGATGCAAAAAATCCATTAAGAAATTATTAGAATCTATAGTGCGTCGCTAGGCAACAAGTCTGTTGTCATGATACAGATTTGAAGACATGTTAATGAAATCATTTAGCAAGATCCCGAACCAAAAATATCTGCATTTCCATAAAAGCACGACAATGGCTTCATGAGATCACCACACATAAATTAATTGTTCAATTTCTATAACCTCATTTAAAAATTTCGGACTTTTTTAATCCCAGGGGTTATATAAACCCAGAATTATCTGGTCATATCCAGGGCATATGGTAACTCTATAACATAATAAAAACACGTAATTGCAATTAATATTAACATAAAAAATACTTCAAAAATGTACTAAATTACCAAAGAAATGTGGAATATCCTACGACAAATAAAATTAACTATTGATTTCTATATTCAACTGAAAACAATGACGCTGCAATTAAATACACTTCTGACACACTGTCGCCACAAACCGAAAATAAAATTCTGTGATTAGAAGAAAAAAGAAGACGCAAACTTGGCGAAAAACCGCCAGTTTCTTTTTCTTGAATTCCGAGCGAATAAAAACGCGACATGGGCACAAGATAGGAGTGGGCGTACTTTACGGGTTTATGGCGTAAACTTTGACATGGAGCATCACGAACGTGTGCTCGTGACGTAATCGACCCAGGCATGGGAACCTGGCTGGAGGTCAAAACCTTTTTTCCAGGGGAAAGCAAAACGACAGGTTTGCGCGGTGAGGGAAAGAGGGAGAGAGAGAGAAAAAGATGACTCTCCATTTTTTTCATAATTTTCATTCCCCACTTTCATAATATATCTCTCTTCTTTGTACATTTCTCCGGCTTTTCTGCGCTGTGAAAAGGACAGCCAGCGCCCCCTGGGCACGAAAGTGCGGAAAATCTAGATAAAGCGAGCTCAGATGCTTACAAAGATAAGATAGAAATTTTGTACCATGTAGGTTTGGGTGTGGATGCGCGGGTTAGTTTTACAGATGTCTCTCTTTGTTCAGCTCAAGGTTTCGCGTGCAGAGCATTTTTTAATACTTAATCCTTTACGCATTTTTATTGAGAGAAAAAATTATACTGGGAAAAATTTACAACTTTACAATGGTCAAATTCATTTGATAATCTTGCAATCTGGAAAAGTTCCTAACTTATTAAAATTATTATTTGACGGTTTGCACAAAACGACTGCTTTCGTCCTATATAAAAGCGTGCCGGGGGGGAGGGGAATATGAAAGCTTTCAGATTTTATATTACGCCCAAATGGGTGCTTTTTTCCTATTTCCGATGAAAGGCATGAATCTTCATTACAAAGCATGCACAACTAATCATTTCTATTTTGTTTTCTGTATTTGGATTCCAACTCCCTCCTTTAATGTCTGAAATGGTACCTACAGCAGGACACAATGAGAGAAGCTGTTTTAGGCTCAGAAACATTAAATAATAGCTGCACATTGAATTAACAGAAAAAAACTGAAAGTAATGAATTCTTTTTTTACAAGAGGCAAAAGTTCCCAAGCATTAGTGAACAGTAGAGTACAGCTCCATGGCAAAAGCTGTATAGGCATAACTCTTTCTAACTTCCTAATAGGCCTACCAGCGGCGAGCGGTAAAGTCCCTGAACACTGGTAGTTCGGTCCGAGCTCCACGAAGGCATCCCTTCCTTCCGTGTAGTGCTTTAGGGTGGAACACGTAAATAATAAACTTCTTATGGGTTATTCAATTATGGCAAAGCACACGAGGGCTATCTGCCTAAAGGGAGGGATGCCTTCGTGGAGGACTTTCTAAGGGAAACTGGCTCGTATACAAGTTACACATGGGGAAAACCACGAAAACGCCCATGCAGCCAGCCCGTTCGCGGGATTCGAACCTCGAACCGAACTACCAGTGTTCATAGTCTTTACCTCTCGGCCGCTGGTGGGCAATAAACTTCTTAACAGTTGCGCGTTGCAGAAATGTGTTTATGCAGACCATTGTCTGGATTGTCATGCATGTTATATTAAAGAAGTCATGTAGGTATATGAAAATGGAAGCACCCTTGCAATGCCCCCCAAAAAAACCACGCGCTACCGCACGTAGACATATATGTCCCACTGAAAGTTTAAAAATGACTGCTGGGTTAAAAGAACTTGAGAATCTCTTAAATGTTGGGGATGATCTTCCAATATTTGGAAAAACAAGACGGCGCTGTGCTCGTTGTACACAAATGAACATAGAGAAAAGAACAAATATGAGCTGCCCAATGCGTAATGTTGGGTTATGCAACGAATGCTTTTTATCCTGTAGCATACTATGTAAATCTCTTTCATATAATAAAGTTCTCCATAATAATAGGTGTGCTTAGAGTAAGTCGACCGCTACGTGTGGGACATATGGATCCCACCATTAACTACGTCCAGGACATATGTGTCCACAGCCTTTGGCGTGAAAATCCTTTGCCAAAAAAGAAAATCCCAAATGCTAAATTTACCTTATTTATGTCAGATTTTGTTTACATGGATAGAAAACGAGGGAAATTTTCTTTTTTTTTTTAAATTCGTAGTCAAAGGGTTAAGAAACTCTTCCGGGAATTTCCGCTTTCGGCAAGTGTAACCTACGCAAGAAACAGCTACAGGTGAAACATTTTACACAGCTTTGTTAAATGTCCCGGGTAAGTATGCGCAACAGATCGCCTAATGGAACTGTTTCGGCTAGAAAAGTCTCGTTCAAACTTGTGATGGACGAAACGCATTTCTGGGAAAAATTTCTTCTGGCGTTGCTATATGTGAAAACCCCCTAGACAGGAAACCAAAATCAGTAGCCAAAAAAGGCTTAGGCACTTTCTAACTGTCGAATTCAGTGACGTCACTTAACGAACAGAAATGGGAGACACGAAAACACAAAGGCAGCAGTGACTATTTGCTTTTGAGCAGACTATGAGCCAGTGACGTCAGAGAAAAGCAAAACTTGCAATATAGTAACCTTGAAGGAAACATACTATGCCTTCTCGTCTTATGTGAAATTTTATCAGCTTTGGCAAATCAGGAAAAATTTAATCAGCTTCAGAACGTAAACATGCTTGTCACTTCTCTACAGATATGCTATCAGTACCCAAAAAAAGGTTAGGCAGTTTCCAACTCTCGAATTCAGTGACGTCACTTAACGGATAGAAATGAAAGAAACGAAACACAAAGGCAGCGGTGAATATTTGCTTTTGAGCATACTATCACTAAGTGACGTCACTGACTCAAACTTGTCATAGAGTAACCTTAAAGGAAACACCCTATGGGCACCAGCCTTCTCATCTTCTGTGCTTTTTTATCTGCTTTGGCATATCAGGAAAAATTTTATCATGCCGTATGGCCTTCAGAACGTAACCATGCTTGTCACTCCTCTACAGATTTGCTATCAAAGATATACACATAATGTTTTTCGATACATACACTTGATCGAAATATTTGCTCCTCTGGAGTTGTTCCAAACCAAAAAGTAACTTCGGTTCTCTCCAACTCCTACGCATTTAAGACATAAAATAAAAGTTTAGAATATCGAACTCACCTTCCATGTCATCCGCCAGATTTTTCTGTGGCATCAGATCATAAGTAAACTCGATGGTATCTTTTTTTAAAATATCCAGAGGCGGATCAGCCTCGACGTAAAGTGCTACCTGACTTTTTCTGGAAGTGAAACATCTGTGTAAATCCTCCGGTTTGCCATCCCCGGCCTTGTACAGAGGGTACAGCTTCTTTTCTCCTTCCAGGTACAGACGGGCACCTGTGGAATTGGCTGCTATCCTCACGCAGCCTTGGAATGTAGACAGTGGAGGCCTAAGAAGGACCCGCAATGCCCCACGCGGATAGTACCACTTGATGCGGCCCTGCGTGCAGCGAAGATAGAGAGGCTGGATGCCTCGCGGTGACTGTTGTAGGCCGCTGAAAGAGAAAGAAATTATTAATCAATATCACATCACTTAAGTACAATTCATATCAATAATAACTTGTGGAATTTCTTTGCAGCGCAAAACAGAAAATGAAAACTAACTAACGACCGCATTATGCTCGCAGTTTCGGCTTGAGGCGTTGACACAAAACAACAAACTATTTGGAGGCACTCTGTTACTCCTTTCAGGTGATTTCAGACAATTACTTTCCGTCATTCCACGTTCAACGTACGCTGATGAGATCAACGCTTGCTTAAAATCATCGCCACTGTAGCGTAATGTTGAAAAAGTGCAACTGTAAGTAAATATGCGCGTTCAAATGCTTCAAGATCCATCCGCTGACACATTCTCAAAACAACTGTTAGATATCGGCGATGGAAAAGTTACTATACATGAAACTGGATGCATCCCAACGATTTCTGCACAATCATTAATTCGCAAGATGCTCTCATTGCACAGATATTTCCCGATGTACACACACAATACATTAATCATGAGTGGCTGGCAGAAAGAGCAATTTTTACAGCAAAAAATGTGGACGTCACCAATTTGAATCTCAAGATACAACAATTGTTGACAGGGGACTTAGTATCATAAAAATCTATTGATACAGTTTGCGATGCCAACGAAGCTGTGATATATCCAACAGAGTTTTTGAACTCATTGGATTTGCCAGGCATGCCACCGCATATTTTACAACTGAAGGTTGGGTCTCCAGTTATTTTGCTTCGTGATTTGAACCCACCACGGCTGTGCAACGGCACGCGATTAGTCATTAAAAAATTAATGAAAAACGTTGTCGAAGCGAGTATTTTAAATTCCGAGGTGAAAATATATTACTAACACGAATCCCTATTACACCTACACATGTGCCAATTCAATGTAAACGTCTTCAATTTCCAATTAGATTGGCATTTGCAATGATTCTCAATAAGTCTCAGGGCCAAACGATGTCTGTTTGTGGCTTAGATTTGAGCACACCATGCTTTTCATACGGCCAATTATACGTGGCATGCTCTCGAGTGGGCAAACCATCCAGTTTGTTTGTGTTAGTTAAAGATGGGCTAACAAAAAATATTGTACACTCTACTGCATTAAGGGATTGATATTGTTATAATTAGTGATATATATAATTTTAAAGAATAAATTACAATAAATTTTTAAAAAATGTTTCGTGTTTAGTTGTTTTTATATTCCGTCATCGTTCAACAGCTTTCCATGCCTCTTTCACTCATATACCACATCCTCACACACTTTTTTCTGTTTTATTACCTGTCACAATAAGTTAGTTATTTTTTCCTACCAAAATATTCTCTAGAAATAATTTATATGGCAAAACAACACTTGCCGGATCACCTAGTATATATATAAAAGTTGTTCTGCAGAGAGAAATTCTGTGCAGTTTTTGAATTTGATGCTTGGTGTTCCCTTTAGGCAATTTTTCCAGTACATTTAAAAGCCAGAAGTAATTAATATAATTAACTCACGTGATTTATAATACAACTTAACTGATAACTTTTATAAACATTTTCATCATTAGTGTACGCAATAAATATTTCTAACTCTATATATTATGAACAAAATTCTAACTTCATATATTATGAACAAAATTATTACTTGCCCTTCACCTAACAAAGAGTTTTTAGGAATAATTAAATGGCCAACGCTTTGCCTAATATAAGCAATGTATATATAGTGCATTTTTATTGGTACTTATGGTATACTTGAAATTAATTACTATATTTTAATTCTAGTATTTGGAAATATCCAAGTTATTATTTTTAACGATATTTTATCACATTTTAAAGAGTCCATATACATTATTATTATTAGCCCAAAGGTCTACTAATTTCGTTTTGTCGTTTTCTATTGAAAACTTAAATGCGTTAAATTACTTTTCAAATTGTTGCCATCCAATATTACCGCCCTGTATTATATTTAAAGAAATTAAATAATGAAGAATCTGTATAAATGTATGTATGTTTCTCGCATTGTGATAAAACAACGGTACCTAGAGCGATCCAGTTTTAAATAACGTAATCCTCCACCCGAATATGGGCAACTGGAAGCCTTTTAAAATTATTTTGCGAATTGAATTTTATGGTTTAAGTGCGAAGAACATATTTAATAAATAAAGGTAACACACAAAATGTTAAAAAAAGCTTCTTCGGGCGCAATATAAAATCTGAAAACTCTCAGATTATTATTATTATTATTATTATTTTAAGTTACAGGTCAAGTGGAGGGAAACAGGAGCGAAAAATTTCGTCAGATGAAAAGAAAAGGGTTGTAAATGAAAAAAGTTTCAGAAACCCTGGCTAAGATTATTATGGCAGATGCAGAACACGAGCGAATAAACGAAAAGGGAGTGGGGATTAAAAAAAACAGACGTAAATTGTGAAATAGGAAACCTTTATTCTGCAGTTCCTTGCTCTGCATTTGAAAGGATACTTTTCTTTAAAACTGCAGATCATTCAAGCAGAAGATGAAGCCTTTTTTTCCCCCTTATCTCCCTCCTTCATGTGATTTTTCTTCTTCCGCAGAAAAACATTAACACTAAACAACTGTTACGTTCGTTACCTTTGCAAAACTTTGAAAAAATAAAATACAAATGATGACAGTTGGCAACAAATAAATATTTTGAGAAAGAGGCACGTGGAAACAAAAGCAAAATTGCTCAAAATCCGAGAACGGGGAAATCATTTGAAGTGGAACGTTTCAAGAGGAAAACGGCGATATGGCATCAAATTAACGTCTCGACGAAGGCAAATCGACGATAAACAATACACTATACCACGCGTTTATGGAATGTCAAGGAGAAAGCTATTTGTCGATTTGTTGGACCCACCGCCGAAAATGTTTCGCTTTACATAACACGTGCCATATGCTGCTCAAAATAGCAGCAGTACTTATTTACGGTAGCTCGTTGCGGCGAAAAAACATTGCATAATGGATTAATGATGTCATATTACTTTGGAGATGCGTTTTTTGAAGTTAATACCGCCCCTTTGGGCTAATAAAAGAGATTGAGAGACAAAAGAAATAGAATATTTGATTTAAATTTGACAGTTTTATTAAGGGCTATTAGTTTCAAAACGGCATTTTGTGGCATGTCATTATAAACAGCGAATCACATTTTAGATTGCAGCCACCAAATATTATCGCCCTGTGTTACATTTAAAGAAGTTAAATATTGAAGAATCTGCATGAATGTATGCATGTTTCTCGCGTTGTGAAAAAACGACGGTATCTAGAGCCATCAGATTCTGAATAACGTAATCCTCCACTCGAACATGGGCACCTGGAAGCCCGAATTTTGAATTTAAAATTTGGTTTATTGTCTATTTCATATTTTGTAAAACTTTAACGAATTTTTGATAAACAAACTCAACGATTTCAAATCGTACAATAGCAACACAGTACGAGGGAAAAAAAAAAAAAATTATCTCCAGTACGGGAGACCGTCTATCGGAAATTTTAAAGATACGCTGTTTTTAAATATTTTGTGATATTGCTCTTGAATTGAATTTTCTATGGTTTAAGTGCGACGAAATGATATTTAATAAACAGAAATAACACACAAAACGTTAAAAAAACGCCCCCTTGAGCGTAATACAAAATCTGAAACCTTTTAGATTTGTTTTTTAATTAACCCAAAAAAGTCTCGAAAGGGGTTTTTGAGACATATCACTAAATTTCACCTCATTTTAGATGGCTGATTCACTTTTCAAATTGTTGCCACCAAATATTATCGCCATGCATTACTTTTAAAGAAATTAAATAACGAAGAATCACGTTCCTCGAACTGTGAAAAAAAGCGTCATCAAATTTTGAATGTCGTAGTCCTCTACACGAACATGTAACATCTGGAAACCTGCATTTTGAACTTGTTTTCCTATTTATTTCATATTTTGTAAAACTTCAATTAATTTTTGACAAACAAACTAAAAGATTTTAAAGAGAACAGAGGTAACATTGTTCGAAATAAAATAATTTTATCTCCAGCGCGCGATCTGTTGCCATTCGGAAAAATGTAAGAAGTTTATCTTTCAATTTTGATAAAAAAATTCGTCTCTATAAAATCAATATGTTGCTGCGGCCTGAAAATAAGATACTTCTATCTTCCACACACCAGCGTGATGCCACTCAATGAAGCCTAAGATATTCAAATTTAATCTAGAAGATTACTGAGTAATAAACTAAGCAATGTAAAAGCAATTAAAACAGTTCTTACGAATTATCTTTTTCTATTTTTTAACGTGACTGATTTAAATCAAGAAGCATTGAAATCTATTTTTAAATATGATTGAATTAAATAAAGATGTATTAAAATCATTAAATGTGTAATAAGAAAAATATTCAGTATTTTATGAAATTGCTTTAGCTCGACTTACTGAAATCGTTATATACTTTTTCTTTTTTATGATAACTATTTTGGGCAGTTGACTGCGCAAGTGCCTAGTTTTAAAAGAAATAATATAGCGAATATAAAAATATGTATGAAAATCTCTATCTTTTATCGGGAATTCTAAAGATATGCTGTTTTTAATATCTTGTGATTTTGCTGTTGAACTGAATTTTATGTAGCGTTAAGTGCGAAGAACATGATATTTAATAAATAAAATTATCACACAAAAAATTAATAAAATTAAAAAAAATTTTTTTTTTTTTTTGTTAGCCATCTTACTAAGAATACTGAACATTGACATGATGAACTGAAGAAATGTAGAGACATCAGCATTTTTTTGAAGCAGGAATCATGAAAAATAAGCAATGCCCTCACCGGGACTCGAACCTCAGACCTCTCGAATAGGCACCGAGTGTGCTGACCATTACACCATGAAGACATGCTAAGGTGGGAGAAATACCTTATAAAAATAGAAAAATGTATGCTGTTAAAAATAGTAAAATGCGTGAAGAAGAAAACGATGTTTAATAAGAAAGCTTCAGGAAAAGAGAGAGAGAGAAGAAGAAGAAAAGGAAAGGAAAAGAAAAAGAAAAGGTTAGCAGGAGTGACTGCGAGGCAGACTGGTAAACTTCGAGCTCAGCGATAGCGTAAAAATCTTTTAACAAACCTTTTTGGACGACCATTAAAATCTGAAACCTTTCATATTTTTATTTTACACCTCATTCAAAATATTCCCTTTCTTTAAATTTTATTTTTATTTCATTTAGACCGTTTCGCTTCTTTGTGTTATTACATTATTCACAAATATGCACATTAAATTTTGATTATTGTAGCAGATTTTGGAAAAGCTCTGCTGTGTCACCTTAAAAAAAAAAAAAAAAAGGAGACTTTTAAATAATTAACAGTTTATAAGGAAAACAATCTCTTATAACATCTCAATTATACAAATAATAATCCACTTAAAGAAAAAAAGGAGTGCTCTGAAATTCAGAATTAGTATGCAGCGGATTCCGTACTGTGCAACAAACAGAAACTTTTGTACAATTTGAAGAATTTAGGAAATGTCAGATTTTCAATTGGCTTTAATCTTCAATTCCAGAAAATAAATAAGAACTAAAAGAACACTTTTTTTTTATCCGAATTGCAAGATGCGAGACATAATATGTAATAAGAATGCAACCGCTGGCTTAAAGAATAATTTGCTGAAATTTCAAATGCAAGACTATGTTATGATTGCTGCCATCCACCTGGAATTGTCCTCCCCTTCTTTCTTCTTTAAAAAGAAAGAAAGAAAGAAAAAGGAATATAAGAGTAAGGAGTGGTAAGTGCAGACTCTCCAAAATCTGGGCTAGTTTCGTAAGAACATATCGAGTGGCAGAAAAAGCAAACGTTCTCTCAAAAGTAGACACCTTGACGTCATTTCCATGGCGAAGCGACGCTTTTGTGCCATTAAATGAAAATGCTACGTTGTACTCGATGGGCCATTTTTAAAAATTCTGAGAGCTCTTCAAAAATTCCATCTGGAGAAAAACTTCAATGGAGGCTTTATTGACAGCTGCCACTCTGAAGCGCTCTTGGACCTCGGCTCCACGTTTTCAGAAGAAATACAGAATAAGACTTAAATTGATTGAAAAGATTTACCAAGCTCATTTTCTGCAAAATTTCCATTGTACTTAATGACGGAGACTTTGCGCAAAGACCTAATGTTGGAGACTATTACGCAAAGACGTCACGACGTTCTCGTCTAGGGTCGAGGGTTTTCAACAAGTCAAAAATTCTCGGATCTTGTCTGCTTATGCTTGAAAGCATACACAAAATTTATAGGATGCTTTTACTTTTCTGCAACAGTGCTTCAAGATTCGAAGAGGTCCATCGAATAGGGCTACAGCGAGTCATTTCATCGAGTATAGACTGTCTAGAGTTCTACCTACTTCTCAGACTAAGAATGTCTTAAACAGATATTGGTAGTTAGTCAGAGGTTCAATTCTCAGCGCAATGGGATATTTGCATGCAGTGTCTTCGCCGTTTTTTTGGATGTCTTTGTAAACACAAGCCCTCCCCTTACTTCCCCAAAAATATGATATCACATAATAAAACTAGAAACGAATACAATTAACTTTTGAAGCTTAGGTTTAAATGTTATGATTGTTTAACTTTAATAAAAGAGAAAAATATCGGCTGTTAGCTCATTAAGCGATGGAGC
Source organism: Stegodyphus dumicola (assembly GCF_044657685.1). Lineage (NCBI taxonomy): Eukaryota > Metazoa > Arthropoda > Arachnida > Araneae > Eresidae > Stegodyphus > Stegodyphus dumicola. The sequence continues at coordinate 218,347,749 of NC_140773.1, read as the reverse complement.
CGAAGGTTTATATTCTGGTCTGGTACTTGCTTTCGATGTAAATATTGTTAGGTACAGTGCAACTCTAATTATACGAACTCCGACTATCCGAATCGCTTTCAGAATTTCAAAATCAACTGAAGAGGAGAAAGAAAAGGAGAAAAAGAAAAAAGAAACTCAAGAAAAGGAAAAGGAAGAGACAGGAGAAGATGAGTATGATGTGTCACTTGAGGAATTTAAAAATATTCTTTTGAAAATTCTTGGATGTTCAGAAGTTAGTGCTGAGGACACAGCGGAATGGATGGTGTGTGATTCGTCAGACTCTGAGTTTCAAATTCTAAATAATGATGAACTTGTTGAAAGTGTGAGAGAACAAAGTGTCGAGGAAGATGACCTTAATGTCGAAGTGGATGGAGCATCAGCCTGAGTGTGACCACAGGTAGCTTTTCCTTGTTAAACGGATGCGCGACTTGGCTGCCCGAAAACGGTTGAAGACAGACAAACGGCTTATTTTGTTCGAGATATTCAGCAAGCAATGACTTTCAACACGTGTAAGTACTGTACAGCACACTATATAACATACACGTAAAAGTGTTGCTTTTCATTTTAATTAATTAAAACCTCTTTTTCTTTAAAAATATTTTTTTCTCCCATTTTCAACATACAGTAATTAATTAAAGTGTACGTATACCTTTCTTCGAGAAAAATCCAATTATCCGAATGGAGTCCAGTCCCAATTGATTCAGATAATTGGAGTTCTACTGTATTTTGTATTTAGATAGCTTATTTTATAGAATTATAATTAAAATTGTTTTATTTCCCCGTGCAATGCAGCGCGACAAATTTTAAGAGAAAGCTACGCCGAAAAAGTAAAAATACAAGAATACAGTTCTCTTCGACTACTCTAGGTAAATCTAGGGCAAAAAATCAGTCCTAGATTTAAAAGCGTTTCTATCGAGTTTTGAAAAAAAAATTCTGCAGAATATAGTATTGCCATCTCAAATTTAAAATTCACTATCTGCAGACTTTAGTTTTAAAACCACAGAGAATATTATTATAACTATTAAACTTATTTTTATGTGCTTATGTGCCGTAACTTTTCCGTCAAAAATTTACGTAGATGTTATGTATAAAAATTCGTATACCGTCTTTAACTAATGTGCATTAAGGAACCAAGCAATCTGGCACATAATATCACCGCCATATTTTCACTCACCCTTATTCCAATAACCATAAAACATCGAGGGTAAAGAAAAACTGTAACCTTATGCCATTTTTATACTGAGAGAGAGAGACGAAGTCGACAAAACCTTTCAAAGAGAGGGTGTCTATATGCTATCTTTGGAGGCCTCTGAAAGGGCTAGATTATGGGCACCACTGAACAAACAGGCAGTCACGTTCTGCCCTTTTCATTATATTTTCTTCTCCAAGTCCTCCAGCGCATTATTTATGCCACCTAAGCTTGTATTCGTAACCGTAATCCGTGCTCAATATTCCGAGGATGCCCGTTTTTTTTATTTTCAATGAATGTGGCAACATTTCAGTTTCCCTCATCACCCTGCTAGTTTTTTCCCTCTCTTTTCTGTGGGAACTATTTTCAACAGACAAAATGCACGTGTTTGTGCAAAGATGGAATAAATGGGAAGGGGATAATTTGGTGGCTTTTTTTAGGGGGAATGTACACTGTAAATGTGCTCAAGTCTTATTAATCAAAAAAAAAAAAAAAAAAAAAAAAAAAAAAAAAATCACAGTTTCAAATCTATGAACAGATACACTGCTACGATTATTTTTGAAGAGATTCTTGTTCATATCCAGCATTACTACCAAAAGTAAATCTAAAGTAATAATAATAATAATAAACATAGAATCAATGTCACGTGCATATCTAAGACATCATAACCTCGAATATTTGCAACGCGAAACATTGATACAGTTGCAATCTAGGTTTGCTAAATACGCTTCTTTAAAAACAGACATCGAAATACCATCAGGTACCGGTTACAAAACGGTTGAACTCATTCTGAATTTTAAAAAAATGTATTGGGGGGAATAATAAATAAATTTAAAAAATAAAAAACAAATAAAAAATCTGAAAATTTTCAGATTTTATGTTACGCCTTTAAGGAGCATTTTTTTCACGGGGGTTTCAAAACGGGATTTGAAAAGGGATACAGACATTCAAAGTCATTCGACGCAAAATACCGTTAGACATTGTAACCTCTTTGCGTTGCCACTCTACTAACATAATACCGGTATGAAATGTAAAGAAACCTCAAGCATAAAATACCCGTACTCTTAAAGATGCACGCGCGATGTAATGGAACGCTTTGAAATCTATGAGTTTGTTAATCAAAAATTCAGTTTTATAAAATATGAAACAGATAATAAAACAAATTCCAAATTCGGGCTTCCAGACGCCAATATTTGAATGGAGGACTACGTTATTCGAAATTTGATGTCTCTAGGTACCGTCGGTTTTCTTCACAATGGGAGAAACATACATACATTAACGCAGGTTCTTCATTATTTAATAATCAGAATAACGACCCGTAAGTATATAAACAAAACAGTATTATACACTGAAATCATTCCAGTTTTAACATTACTGAACCTTACCTATACAGCGCCCGCGCTCCAAATAACTTTCCTGAAACCAAAAACGAATGACTGTCTAGTTTTTATACTTGTTACCGTAGACTGAGAATTAAAGAAAATACATTTGCTTCTATTCTTAAACCTGCTTTTGAAACTGGTATTTATCTCATAAATGGTTCTTCGATTTCGAAAACAAAGCTTAGCAAGGGCGTAGTAATAGAGCATAAAGGGATTAACTACGACCTACTTTTAAAATTCGAGCTTTAACCGGATCTCAAAAACGCCCTTTTAAAGTAAAATTAGGCAAAAAATCATCTTCAGATTGACATGATTTTATAGAACACTATTGATCTGGACATAGTTAATTTTAATGTTAATCGAAAATGATTCCTTGTAAATAAATGTTTCCGTATGTTGAAAATAAAAGATCAGTACCCGGATCATAAAAATTCGTGAGAAGCTATTTCGACCATTCTCACCTACGCACGACTTTAATCAACTGAGATATTAATTAATTAACTCTGAAAATACTAATTTTTGCACTCATTTTTCCTAGTGGCAACAGTCTAGGGAGCTGGATATGAAACTCTCCTTTATTTCGAAGGGTGTTGCCACTGCTCGCTTTCAAATCGTAGAGTTTGTTAATAAAAAGTTGTTAAATTTCACAAAATATGAAATAAAAATAACATTTTCAAACATTAAATATGGTTTTATTATACAAGGTCACAGTCTGACGTTGAAGAAGCACGCTATTGCATATGACGTCAAAATTGTTTCGTTAAAGTCAGATTTTAAATAAACAGCTGCTGTTGGCAACTCATTTGTTTCAAGTTAAGATAGCTGATACGCTATGCTATTTATTGCCATGCTAATTATTTTATTTGATGTTGAGAAAAAGTTTTTATATTACATTAAATTAAATAATGACGTCATACGTATTAATCTGAAGTGTCAAAAGTTTTGTTTCCTGGTTTGGCAACAAAAAAATTATTTACGAATTGGTTGTTGCTTGTAAAGAATGAACTGATTTCATTCATACTGAAATGTTTCCATACATTTTCTTTTCAGGTGTACATAGATCTTATAAATTTTGCTTTGCCCGCTAGTACAATTTTAATTTCTGATGAACCGTGCATACTTCCATGCAAAGTTGTCGACATAGACGCACATTAATAAACATTTTATATGTGAGCAATGTTTAGTTATAATTTTAAGCTTCTAAACTAAAAATACAAGCCCTACAAAAGTTTAAATTATTTATTCAAAAAAATATGTTTGAAAGGTAAGTAAACATGGCATACTTTGAGAAAACAATTAATTAATACAGTGAGCGAGACGCCTCTTTAAGTCTTTTTCAACACTTGATAACTTTTTGTAAAGTAGTAATCGTGACAAATAATTCAAAACCAATATTTTCAAAAGATTGGTTTGGTTAATATGACTACGGCAAAGCCTCGAGGGCTATCTGCCTAAGGGAAAGGATGTCTTTGTGAAGGTCTTTCTAAGGTAAACTGGCTCGTATACACGCCACACATGAGGAAAACCACGAAAACACCCATGCAGCCAGCCCTTTCGCGGGATTCGAACCTCGGACCGAACTACCAGTGTTCAGCAACTTTATCGTTAAGCCGCTGATGGGCCAAAGAAGGTACGCACTGTATTAACAGCTTGTTCTGTTTCTTTCCCAGTCACATTTTTATAAACTTTCTTTTTTCAGTAAAACGTTACGTTTTTACTCGTGGCAAGAAGCGCAAGATTACGCCTGTCGTTGGCAACAGCTTTGAGCACCTTACAGGTGCCAGTACGATTTAGCTCAGTTCCGCCCCGAATTTTCATGGAGAGCACCCCCGGAAGGGACGGGTACGAGGGTCTCCTACCAACACCTCCTAGAACTAACTCAAGGCCACGGCGCGCAGTTCGTGACGTCACTGCAGTAGGGATATTTTCGTCCTCGCCAACTTTAAGGGCGCCTTCTTAAATGTCCATTTGACAGGATTATAATTAAACTGAAATTTTTATATTTAATTCTCATCGTTTATAAATCTGGAAAATACCTTGCTTTCATTAGATTGTGAAGAACCTAGATTTTTATTTTTAGAATGTTTTCGATACGAATAACTAGAATTTTTAATTCCATTAAAAGTTATTACTGATTTTACCAAATTTAATCGCTGAGTAACTCTTGTTAACGAAAGAAACTTCACACTCAATGAATCGGAATTTTATTTGTACGTAATAATTAAACAGAAAGACAATTTAAGACATGAAGGCAGGATATAGATCCTAAAAAATTGAGATAAATTCTAACTGATTGAAATTATGAAGCTATTTTACCTGGAATCATGTAGAAAACATAAAATCATTAGTTGAAAACAAATATAATTAATCAGAGATGTTTATTGGTCAAGGGTCGTATTAATTATACTTACAACAATTTATGCCTTGACTAATAAACATCTTTGATAAGTATAAGTAATATATCTTATTTTTAACATATGTTGCCGAATAATAATAAATACTCACGTTTGAAAAAAATAACCCTAAGCTTGCAACGATTTAAATAAGTTTTCATAATTATTTGAGACATTAGGTGCACAGAGAGAATTAAATATTATTTTGCATTTTAAATGGCAAATATCAAACCTCTGATAGAGGTCTGATATAGATATAAATAGCTAACCTCTGATCTTTACAGGAAAATTTTATAACATGGGTTAGCAGTATTATGTGGAAGGGAAATGTAATAAATCCTAAACTGGGATATTGAACACAACAAATTAAAAACACAATTATCATTGCATTATTACTGCCGAATAAAACGACTAAAATATAATGCCCTTAGGATGCACTAAATTATACATTACAATTCGAAATAATTTATACAATTCGAAATACTTTAGATAATATGTATATGCTTATTTTCAATCAGTCAACTAAAAAGAGGAAGGATTGTTCCAATAGAGTTTTCCTCTATTGGAACAATCCTTCCTCTTTTTAGAAAATTTTAGAAGAAGAAAATCATCGAAATTGTCTTTGCAGTTCTCAATTCAGAATTATTCAAAACTGTCTGTATTTTTACACATTAAGTTTTTCGGCTTTAAACTGAGCATATATTATTCAATTTCATTAAAATTTGTAGCATAAAATAATATAGGTTAGGTTAAGTTATTTTAACTACGACAAAGCCTCGAGGGCTATCTTCCTAAGGGGAGGGATGCCTTCGTTGAGGACTTTCTAAGGGAAACCGGCTCGTATACACGTTACACATGGGGAAAAACCCCGAAAACACCCATGCAGCCAGCCCGTTCGCGGGATTCGAACCTCGGACCGAACTACCAGTGTTCAGCGACTTAACCGCTCGGCCGCTGGTGGACCGCTAAAACAATATAAGTTAATGTTTCTTCACGACTAATAAAAAGAAAATCATACTTATCTATTAATTGTATAAAGTGAAACAGGTAACTAGTTTTGAAGAATCATGTCTAATTAGATAGAAAAATCTTTTGTCAAATAAAGAGTTGCCAAAATTTAATTATTTACTTACAAAAAATACGAAACACTTGCATGCAAAGATTGTTATAATCGGATTTAATTATCTAAACTAGAATTAAATACAAGATTTTGTAAAACTTCATATTTAATTATTTACTTTATATTAAGTGAATTTTAAGAATATCAGGCATGAACTCACAAAAATTTAAATAGCGTATTTTTTCGCATTGATATCAGAAACAAAATTGGTATTAGTTACAAAGATATTATCAAGAGTTTTCAAGGTCTTCGGATTTTAATAAATACGCTGTTCCTGTGACAAATGTATCGAGATATTTAAAGGCAAGCATTTTGCAACATACAAAATGTATTTACAATTTTGAATTTTTATTAATCCTACATTTAATCTAATCCTACTTTTAAGTCACACCTTTGTTTAATTTACTTAACTTGGTAAATGATGCTATTTACTACAAAGTGACTAGCATGATTATAAAGAATGCCATCTGCTATAGATTGAACGATTAGCATGATGATAAACAGTACTATCTGCTATAAATTAAATTAATAGTATGATTAAGTCATTTATTTATATAATCACTATTAGACTTACAATAAGATTAAATATGTTTACTTTCTATAAATGTATGTACTGGCTTTGGTTTATGATAATTGTAACATACTTAACTTATTCATTAAAAAAAAAAAAAAAAAAGAAAAGAAAAAAAAGAAAACGCAACTTACCTTCGAAAATTTTTTTGGCTTGAAATTGCTTCTATGAATCGCCTTTATCCATTTATTTAAGAATTCTTTCTCTTTCGGAAAAGAGAAAACCTGTACTTTAGGACCATTTGGATAGTTCCCTTTACAGTTAGGTACACAGCATGCGTAAACCATATTAAAAATTTGAAAAACAAATAATAAAGTGGAATAGTTATAATATGGAAATATCTGAAAAAAAGAAAGAAAATGTCCACTGTTCTTACGGACGACTTCTGACCGAGTGACCGTCAAAACTCCGGAAATCCACCCACCACAATCCTGAGTGGGGAGAGTTAAATGAAATGCAATCCCTACTGAAACTGACGTCACACCTCCTCCTGGGAAACGCGCCGTGGCCTTGAGTTAGTTCTAGGAGGTGTTGCTCCTACCCCCTCGTCCTATACCAGCAGCCTGTCGAGAGGACTTTCGGCTCGCCGCATATTTAGAGTACCCCCATGCCGTGCGGACACTATACATTTACAAACATCCATGCCTTCTCCGGAATTCGAACTCGAGCCCTTCACCATGGCAGTCAGCGACGCTACTAATAAAATAGGTTATCAAAAAACACAACTTAAGATTTGCTTATATGTAACAGACCTTTGCGCGGGAGGTTACAGCACAGGTGGAGAGGTACACCTCCCGCCCCCCCCCAAAAAAAATCAGGGAACATCTCTCTAACTCCCATTCTACTGGGACGATTGACAAAATTTAACTTGCGGTTTTTTATATCACGAAAGTGTGACTTAGGCTATATATTAGGTTTATATATAGCATTGTTCTAACATACGTATTCTGACATAAAATCGAACTTTTTTTAATGAAGTACGTATTTTTTTTTTTTTCCAATTTTTTCCTATTTAACGCAACCCAAGGTACATTAAAAAAGATGTTTTGGTTTAAAAAAAAATGCTAAAATTTTCTTTCTTCCTTTACCTTTCCTACCGTTGCTGACTTAACAAATGCTTTTGAAAGAACATTTTAAAGCTGTTAATTCTTCACAAAGAATTGCGTAGCTTTGGATTTCATGCTTAGAAGTCCTTCCTGCTTATAAGCCAGACATCACCACCGAGAATGTGGTATTTCGCATAGTTCAGACCAGGCCTTTCACTCGTTGTTCTGGACTTACAGACACCAAAAGGCTGTTTTCAAATGATGAATAAAGTTTCACACTCTTACCATCCGATGGATGGGACCTCGGCGAGTTCTCAATCCAAACCATCAAGCTTAACCAAGGCTCCAAAAGGAATTCTTTTTCGTGAACGGGATTCTGTCCGTTCGTTAGGTGTACTACTACAAATCTGACTAGGACACCTGCCACAGCCACGCAGAAATGCAGAACACACTTCTGCTGTCTTCAACATAATAGAGCTCCTTATCAAACACACAGTGTGGGTAGGCCAGCTTTCTTGACTATGACGTGGACATGTTAAAAATGCCCTACTTACCTTCCTTATCTTAATGCCACAGAATATCTGAACGATAAAACAACAACAACCCATTTGAAATCGTACGTGAATAATACAGCCTTTTTTCATATACCAGCATTAGAGTGAATAACAAGCTATACCTGTCCAGAACCATCGGTAAAAGATCTTGATCAATGTTCCAACCTTTTTCATACTGCGCGAAATGCAATTACACCCCAAAAAGCAGGTCAAACGTTTTAAATGTTACTTATCCTGCCGTGAAATGTGCATAGGAAACATGGCTTCGCAAACATTGATTTCGACATGCTGCGCTGCCGGGGAAACAAAATGTAGGCTGAATATTCAGTAGTCGGCAAGGGGGAAAGAGAAAGAAAACAGAGAATTTACCTTAAACTACAGGACAACCGAATACTTTATAATAGTGCCTCCATAACTGGCTATAATGCATTCCAAGATCTAGCATGGTTACCTGAAGGCGCAGAACAATACACATAAAACGGTAAAATTTAATATATCAATTGCCAATAACAAGACATTACTAGCTTTAAGCATATGAATAATACACATTAACACAATAAACTTATCTAAGTATCTTTTGTATGCATGAATATTAGAAATTCTGATCTCAATCTTACCTCGAAAATGGTAAGAGTCATGCAATACTTTACCTGCCATGTAAAGGTTTTTAGTATACGGAACATTAAAAATCATGTTATCCATCAATAAATAATGCAAAACCTGTGTGAAGAGTGGATGTTTATTTGTATTCAAGGCACAAATTGCTGAAGACAATACTGGTTGATATAAAACTAAGATTGTAACCGTTCCTGTGTGCTCTGTTAATAAATCCTTTTAAAGCTAGCCGGCATTAGTGTCTATTGAGGAACGGCAAATGCCGGCTAGCTTTAAAAGGATTTATTAACAGAGCACACAGGAACGGTTACAAACAAAAGGAATATACATAAAAATGAAACATATACCAAATGGAACATCAAACAGTTGAATAACAGAGACATAGTAAACTAACATCATGGCGGCTGGAGTTCGACTGACGTTTTTTCATATCGCCACGAGATGGCGTTTAAATAAAATAGTTCGGTTACAGTTCATGAGGTGAATAAAATAGTTCAATTACACTTAAATAGGTCTGTTACAAGATGAACATGAATGCAAAAAATTTGACAGCTTGGAGGAGGATTTCTGGCTTTAGCCCAAAGGGCGTTAGCCCAGATGGACTATTAATTTCGTTTTGGCATTTTTGCATTGGTTCCCTATAAATGTCGGTTCACTTTTTCAAATTGTTGTAACGAAATATTACAGCCCCGTATTATATTTAAAGAAATTAAATAATGAAGAATCTGCATGAATGTATGTTTGTTTCTCGCGCTACGAAGATGCAACGGTACCTAGAGATATCAAATTTTCAATAGGCTGTCCTCCACTAGAATATGGTGATCTGAAAGCCCGAACTTGCAATTTGTTCTATTATCTATTTCATATTTTGTAAAACTTTAACGAATTTTTGATTAACGAACTCAACGACTTCAAAGCGAGCAATGGCAACACTGTACGGAATAAAACATTTTTATCTCCAGGGCTCGAGGCTGTATCGGAAATTCTAAAGATATGCTCATTTTAAAATTATTTTGCGATACTGCTGTTAAATTAAATTTTATGGTTTAAGTGCGAAGAACATGATATTTAATAAATAAAGGTAACACAAAAAACGTTAAAAAAAGACCCTTCAGGCGTAATATAAAATCTGAAAGACTTCAGATTTTTTTTTTACTTAAATCTCTCTTTCTCTGCCCTGGAAATTTTAAGGTATTCGACTACGTTTTGAACAGAATTATGGCTCTTCTATTTCACTGTCGTGGGCCGAAAGTTTCTGTTTAAAGAACTTAGAAGTTGATATCTATAGGTACAGACTATTCGAAATAACTTTAAAATGAGAATTTTTCATTGGAATACTTTTGGGTGATGTTCAAAAGATGATTTTGAACCTTTCTATTTGTTATTAAGTGCTCGGGAACAAGATTAGTTTTGCGATTTTAATTTTCACGTTTGGAAACATTTTCTTTTCCTTCTGTTTGCATCTGCCTTTCATTAAACCTATTTTTTGAAAAACTGGATTTTTAAAATTTTTGAAAAACTGAATTAAACTTTTCTATTACGAAAAACACTTATAACTTAAAATAAAATATATTACTAGTATAATTTTATGAAGTTTTTCGCAAATATTCCATGAAATATCGTGAATTAAATAAACTAAAAGTTTAGGTTTATGTATGTATCTAAATGTTTTTTTCAAACAATTTTGTAAATGAAAACATAAATTTCTCGAATAGCTAGTGCACACACACAGGTATACTTAATAAACGTTTAACCTTAGCACTTAGAATTTTAGTCCGTTTAATTGTTTATACCCTAAATAAATACGAGTGAAAAAAAATAAAACTAAAATATTGATATTTTTATGCCAATTATGCATAGAATCACTCACATTCAATGACGTTTGATTTAACATTACTTAATATGTTTGGCAGCTATGGTAAGCATATACCTTTATAAGTGTTGCATTAATATTCTTCCCCTTCGTTACTGCAATATTAATCTGTTCAATACATTGAAAAAAGTTTTCAATCTTAGTTGACATTTTTTACGCATAAGTAAAAACACTATTTACTGCGTTTATTATTCATACCAGCAGGTAAGTCCGCCAGATAAGCGGGCTGCGACCAAAACAAAATTTATAATTTCTACGTATACCTGAAAAGAAAATGAATAAAAACATTTCATTATGAATAAAATCAGTTTATTCTTTCCAAACTACAACCAATTCGTTGTTCCCAAACCAGGAAACAAAAATTTCTGACACTTTAGGTTAATAATTATATGTGTGACGATTTTAATTCATTATTTGAATTTAAAACAATAAAACAATTTTTCCTCAATATCAATAAAAGAATTAACGTGGTAAATAACATATCTTTTCATTGTAATTTTGTAAAACTTGCGAATTTTGATCAACAAACTCTGCAATTTGAAAGCGAGCAGTGGCAACACTTTTTGAAATAAAGCAGATTTTTTTTTTTTTTTTATCTTCAGCGTGCGAGACTGTTGCCAGTCAGAAAAATGAGTGCGAAAATTAGCGTTTTCAGAATTTTTTATTAATATCTCGGCTGATTAAAGTCATGAAAAGATGCAAATGGTCGAAATGGCTTCCCTAGAATTTTTGGAATTCAGAGGTAAGTCTCCCCGCTATTCCGAAGGAGGTGATGTCACAAATAAACAAGCAGACAGAAGCAACAAACAGACATTTAATAGAATATATTAACTTGGAATGTTAAATTTTGGCTGGAAGATATTAATCGCGTGATTGATCTCGTGATGCATTTACAAAAATCAGGAATTTTGTCTTACATGCTTTCCAGTTAAACGAACCACGGATAGAGGAGATCACGACCGCATTATTTCCCAAAGAGGCAAATGAAACCCACATCCTCTCTGTACCACTCCATTCACGGTCATTTCCTGCACAAAGAACGTCCGCATTAGACGAATGACATCCGAACATTTTCCAAATCGACCGGCTCCTCAATCCGATTCAATCAGGACACATCGCAGCATCCATAATGGCGTTTATTGCCGCCATCCTTTTTTACGATTACTCCCGCAACAAAACGCAGCAACGCGTGGGACTTTTATTGGACCGATTGCAAACGCTTTCAAGAAAAGCAGACGATAAAAACAAAACAAAGAAGTTATGGGCTGTTACTCAAAAGCTTTGCTATTAAAACCATTTTAATTCAAAAGTAACGGCCGAGCGAACGTATAGTCATTCGAATAGTAAAAGCAGATACAATGCAGGATTTACGTATAAGGGCTACACAAGCTATAGCTTAGACTCCCCCCCCCCAAATTAAAATATAATATAACAGGCTTTTAAAAGGCCCCACATCTCAAATAGCTTAAGGCCTTATCAAGTCTAAATCTGTCCCTGAGCAGATAAATTGCGCTTTAAACTTAAGAGATTGAAGATGAAATGCGCAGAAAGACATTACGCATATCTCAGCAACTTTTAAAATGTTATAAGGTATTTCTCCCGCCTTCTTAGTATGCCTTCGTAGTGTAGTGGTCGGCACGCTCGACGCGAATTCGAGAGATCCGTGGTTCGAGTCCTGGCGAGAGCATTGCATATTTTTCATCTCTCCTGCTTCGAAATAACCTAATGTCTCTACAATGTCACAATATTAGTACAGTATTACAGTATCTCTAGTTATCTTTTAACGACTTAAACGTTCAAAAGAACTTAATTCAAATCAACTGGAGAAAGCTAATCCGCGAATTCGCTACAGTCAACAAAAGCAGTTTTCTAAACAAACTCTTAAAATAACAACTAAGCTAACTAACTGAATTGAGAGGTTTTCCTCCTTTTTATAAGCTTTTTAAATAACGCGCGAGAAAGTTCTAGCAGTTTCTCGAAATCAAAAGGAGATATTAAATATTAAATGCACGTGCTCTTGTATTTTTAACTTTCCGGCTTAGCTTTCTTTTAATATTCGTCACGCTCGTTTCGTTTTAAATTTTAAAAAGGCAGGCCTTAACTTTATAATTTTTTGGCTCTTTTGAATATGATAACATTACCTTAAACCTTAACTGGAGGGTAATGAAGGATATAAAAGAGTAGAGAAATTATTGTAAATTTTTATTGTAAATATTTTGTAAATATGTATATTTAATCAATACTGGATTCTTTCCTTTTACTAATAAAGGGCCAACTCTTTTCAAAAGTCTCAATTATAGCCGGAATTGAGTGAAGATTTTAATCTTCTAAAGGAATTTTTGAGAAATTTCTGGGAATTTTTAGAGGTTTTTTAAGGACTTCATTTCAAAAAAATTTTGGGAAATTTTACTTTAAAACTTTAATATTAAAACATTTCAGTTTTTCTTAATTACTTTAATTTTTTGCAATTTTCACAAAATATCTTTCACTTAATTTTTTTAACAATTTTCACAATTTTTCAACAGAACACACATTTCAAATTACATACAGTTTACATTTTTTTCACATACCACTTTAATTTTTTTCACATACCACTTCACTTTAATTTCAAGCAAACATACATCTGTTGATTGGCTCAGTTACTTAACTCCCTAAATAATTAATATTTCTATCTTTAGGATTTTTAATTTAATTTAATTTAATTAATATTAATATTTACAAAAAAATTTTTTACTATAACAAAGATAACAGCTTGACACTCAACTTTACCTACATAAGCGCCATCTATATAATTTGAAGAACACACTTACTTCTCTTTCACAACACTTTTGCAGAGCCCAACACTCATATAGTAGGTAAGTTAGAATTAAAACTTACCATTTACTTGCTTTAAGTATTTTTTTAAAAAAAAATTTATGTAGTATCTAAGTATTTTCTAAATATGAAATTATATTTTTAAATATATATTTATTTTAAAATTGTGAATTAGTTCTTTTTGTTTTTTTATTTCTTATTGGTTTATATGGATTATGTATAGTTCTTTTATAGTTTCTTTTTATTGATATGCATATTCGTGTAGGGGAAGTTTCTGTAGACAAGGATTTCTAAAATACATTGGTTTCTAGATTTTTTTTATTATTTTATAAAAAATTAATTTTTAAAAAATTTAATTTTTTTAGAAAAAGTTTAATTTTTGACTTTACTTGCATGTTTCTCAAAAGACTTAATTAGTATTTTCCTTTTTGAACTTTAATTCTTAAATGTTAATACTTAAATGTTAATTTCTAAGGGTACCACTTTATTGGAATTACTCTTGGTTTTGACTTTTACCCTTGCCTGCATGAATGACGAAACACGAATTGAATGATTGGAGAGTTAGGTTTGGAGGCAACTTGCCCTTGATAAGTCTGTCTCCTGCCTACTCTACGATCATTCACATATGCATTTTTTTAAAAAATTGTTTAATTTAATTTTAATTTATTAAATTAGTAGATTTATTTTCATGGATAGATTTTACACTTGATTTATGCTTCTGAATTTAAATGATATTGTAAATTAGTTCGAGAATTAAATCTTTTACATATTTGCATATTTTAAAAATTTTTTAAAAATTATTTTTGCTTTTTTCCTTTTTTTTAGAATTTAAATTTGTTTTTCTACTTTTTTACTTTTATACGTATTTGTTTGCAAAGAATATTTAATTAAATATGTATTTTAATTTAATTTTTTTAATTAAACTCAATTTATTCTTTTGAAACAATATATATATATATATATATATATATATATGAAAAAAAAAGGAATAATGAAAAGAAAGGAGAGATTATGTTTAAAAACGCATTTGTACGTAAGAAAATGAAGAAATTGAAAACACATTGGTATTTCAATTTTAAACCGCTACAGACGTATTCAGTTCATCAATGTTTATGTTTACAGGTACAGGCACATAAACAGGCGGGACGCTAGAATTTTACCATAGTTTGTACAAGTATAGCTCCACCTCACTACCTGTGCAGCTTTGCCTTAATTTTAAGAGAAAACACCGGGGGGTGGGTAAATAATGTTTCCGGAAATGAGAGTTACTGAATTTCCGGAATTATTTAAAAAATGCTTAATTCATTCCACGAACTCATCGATAACATCAATATTACATAGGGGGCAGGAATTATTAAAGACAGATCACAGAGGACTGGGGAAAAAAAGGGTTGAATGCTTAATTCATTCGATTCGTTGAAGAATCGGAGGTTACTCGTATATTATATTATAATACTGAACTAATATGCGCTTTCTTCTGAATTAGTTCACTTCAGAAGTAAAAAACAATATTCAATTAAATTTTCCTACTAGTTCAATATCCTTTTTCCAATTCCTTTTTTTTTTTTTTTTTTTCTTCTAATTTTTACTGACTTTATAGAACTGACCGATGTTCTGAACTATTATAGTGGAAGCTCAATCATTTTCGTTTAAATAACCGGGACAAAGCCCAGGATGTAATCACCAGTCCCGAAACTAACCGGGCTCATCCGAGATGTTTGTTAACCCTAAACATACAATGAAGTCGCCAATGCAACATTTTAAAACGGTATTTCTAGGTTACCGTTTAGTTAAAAAGAAGGCTTCAATATCTTCAGTTGAAACAAGTCCTGACAACTTTACTATTCATTAAGCAACGATTATTGCATTTAAATGCGCCCAACACTGTAAATTCTTTCTGTTACCCTCGACCCCGCTTTCAGTTCCCGTGAGAAGAAAAATAAAAAACCCTACACAAGGAAGAACTAGAGCGATACCGCAGGCGAGAGTCCGGCGCATGCTCAGTGGTCTCGAATGAAGGGAAGGACGATGCCTCAGAGCGGCAACATAAAAAACAAATAAGCAAAATGGTTCGAAGGTTACAGGTTCCCGGAGTATCGTCGGTAAACCGGTATCGTCTTCGCTTTTGTAGACAAAACAGCAGGAAATATTTGACGATCGCTCATAAAAATTTTTTATAACTTTCTTGATAATATTTTCCAATGATGCTAATATTATAAAACCTCAAGGCAAACATCTCTCTCAAACGACCACTTCTGAAAGTGACCAGTTTCTCTGGAGAGCATAATGAATTACTGAATATCGAGGATTGTCATGCTCTCTAAATTGATCATCTCCAGAGAAATCCAATATCGTTTATAACCGTGAGTCTTCCAGATCAATTTCACTGAAGGCTATGTCACTTGGATATGACAAAACATACGAGCGGGATTTGCCTAAAGAGACGGATACCTTCGTGGAAGACTTTTTAAGGAAAACTGGCTCGTATTCAAGTCACACACGAGGAAACGCTACGTCAAACCTCCCAGATTCAGCGGTCTTAACCACTGGTTTACTGGTGAGACCAAGAAATTTCATTAAAATAACAGTATTAAAAAAAAAACCTGATATTGTGTTTCCTCCCCCCTCCCACAGAAATAAAAACAAATTATTAAACTCATAATTAGGAGATGTGCTCATGAATTATTTTGTACTCAAGTATATTTTGTTACTATTAATTATGCATTAGAAGCACATTTTATGACTAAAAACAAAAGCGCAAATTTTTACAAAAATTATGATGTAGATATCTTATTTGTATCGCGGTAAAAAATGCAAGGTTAACTGTCTAAAGCAGTGATTATCAATCTTTTTTTTTTTTTTTTTTTTTTTTTTTTGTCGCGGCATACTTTTATCGATGTCAAAATTTGGCGGCACACAAAGAAAAAGATAAGTTGTTTACGTTCCTATAATACACTGTGTAAAATAGTTTATGTTAGTAATTTTGAATATAAAATAATATGTGCAACAAAAACAGCAGTGCGTTTATTAAGAGATTAATTACAAGTTAATAATAAGAATACTTTTAATGAGAAATTAGAGCTTGATGGTTCTGATAATTTCATTTTTATTTGGTCGTAAAAATGACAATGCTACTCTCATATCGTTTTATACATTTAACAGTCTCGATCTTTTTTTCGTTTTTGTGTTGGTTAATACTGAAAATCCGAATTCCCACAAATAAGGTGTAGAAAACTGTATAATATTTTTAAAGCTTTTGGCCATCGTGGGATAATCGCATCTAATGTTCATCCAAAATGAATTAACTAATTCTTCCGAATATTTTAAAATTAAATCTCGATTATTAGAAAGCGAAATTAGTTCTTTCTCTTCGTTCAAAGTTAGTTCAAATGCAGAAGCCTTCGACCCCCAAATCGGCTTGGATACCACAACTGGCGCGCTTATTGATGTCTTAAAAAGCGAATTTCACCAATCCTCATGAGTACCGTATACTGGGATTAAACCCATTATAATTTTTACTATATACATTTCTAAAATTTGGCGGCACAGTAGAAATGTATACAAAAAGTGCCGCGCAGTGGTTGAGAATCACTGGTTTAAAGGAAGGGACGCCTTCGTGGAGGAGTTCTCGATCATATTCTCGTTTCATATGAGAAAAATTGGCAATAGCTCCCATGCGGCTAGCCCGTTCACAAGTATTCGAATCCGGATCAAATTACCTAGTGTTCGGCGATATTACCATTCTGTCGCTGGTGGGCTATAGATATATTACAGATCACATGAATTACTATAACATTACTTAGGTGTTTTTAAAAAATGAAAAAATATAAATTATTAAAATGTATGTATATCGATTAAAAGTACGTTTTTATACTGGTCAATTAGTTAAAACAATGAACTTTTTATCCGAAAGAAAAACATTACCGGAAAACCGAATGACAATACAACTGAGAACTTCCGGTTTCCCAGTGGATGCTAAAATGAAAGAACTCAACTTTTCAATAATGAAAAAGCTGAAGATGTTTCTAATGTCGAAGTTGGAGGGAAGATTCAAAAGACTAAAATTTCATCATGTCTAATATTCTGATTGAGAAAAATTATCAACAAGCAACAAGACCTAAATATTAAAGAAAAACAAAGATTGGATTATTAAGCTCATTACAAAATGGAATGCATAGCAATAATTCGGCTCACTGAAGTTTTTTGCATTATCCAATTAAGAGTTGCTATTTATCAAGTGCCTAAAACATAGTTTTGTGTCTCGCGGATACGGAAGCATTCGGAAAATTTCTTAAAGAATGAAAGCATAAATATCCTTTTTATTTATATATTAATCGCTACCATTTATTATCATTTGCTCCAAAATGCCAGAAGGGCTATTAATTTCGTTTTCACATTTTGCGTTGAAAACTTTAAAAGTCTGAATCACTTTTCAAATTGTTGCCACCCAATATTATCGCCCTTTATTATATTTAAAGAAATTAAATAATGAAGAATCTGCATAAATGTATGTATCTTTCTCCCATTGTGATAAAATAACGGTACCTAAAGCCATCCAATTTTGGATGAAGTAACCCTACAGCCATTATAGGCATCTGGAAGCCCAAATTTTAAATTTGGAATTTGTTTTATTATCAATTTCACATTTTGTAAAACTTTAACGAATTTTTGATTAACAAAATCCAGGATTTCAAAGAGAGCAATGGCAACCTTGTACGGGAAAAACAATCTCCAGCGCATGAGACTGCTTATCGAAAATTCTAAAGATAGGCTCATTTTAAAATTATTTTGCAATATTGCTGTTGAAGTGAATTTTATGGTTTAAGTGCAAAGAGCATCATATTTAATACATAAAGGTAACACACAAAATGTTTAAAAAAAAAAAAAAATCTCTTTGGACTCAGAGTTTTTTTTTTTTTTTCTTTTTTTAAATTTATTTTCTGTTTCATATTTTGTAAAACATTTATGAGTTTTTAATTAAGAAACTCCACGATTTCAAAGGCAGAATGGCAACACTGTACGGAAAAAAAAAAAAAAAAAATTATCTTCAGCGCGCGAGTCTGTGTATCGGAAATTCTAAAGATATGCCTTTTTTATATATTTTGTGATATTACTATTGAATTGAATTTAATGGTTTAAGTGCGAAGAACATGATACTTTATAAATAAAGTAACACACCAAAAAAACGCCCCTTTCGGCGTAATATAAAATCTGAAAACATTTTTTTTTTCTTTTTTGTAATTCAATTGCAATTAACAGAGGTTTCTAATTAAATGGTCGTAGCTTCTTAAGAGTAATTTAATTACTTTTTTTAAATTCATCAAAACTCTGATACCGCACAGAAAATACATGCAAAATCCTTCATGCAATCAGAACATGTCTGAATAATGAACAGAAGGAAGACTAACCGTTCACGTTTTGACTCTGAGACGACTGAAGATCTTTGCAGCAGAGATTTAATGTGGTGTATTCAATTATGGCAAAGCATGCGAGGGCTATCTGCCTAAGAGGAGGGATGTCTTCATGGAGGGCTTTCTGAGGAAAGCTGTTTTATATACACGTTACACATGGAGAAATCCATGAAAAAGCCCCTGCAACTTCCCGTTCGCCGAGATTCGAAACCCGGACCGAAGAAGCGAAAGAACAAATGTAACTAACTATACTTCATAAAAAATTCGTTCAAAAGTATAAATTTATTGGTAAATTCTTCAATTATTCATTTATTGGTTTTTCATTGTTAGAACGCAGCTTGAAGTTTTCAAGCTGCCAAATCTAATCAGTACACACACATTCAAAAAGCATCGCTAAAATAAGACTCCTCTATTATGAGACAAGGTTGAAAAGAACGGAAATATTAGCGCAAATATTTACTGAAATAGAAGACTTCATTCACGTAATAACCCCGTGGGGCAATTCTCCGCATTCTTTCGAATATCAGCTTCATTACTTATGCTAGTAATGTGTCTTCCTTCTTCAGTGCAACCCAATCACGGGTTAACAAATGCTTTGGAGAAGTCTGAGAAAACTTCTCTTACCAAATCAAAGAAGGAAATGGCAATCAATTCTCATGATCGGTACGCAACCTCTAGTAGAAAAGGAAAACAAACAAACAAACAAAAAAAAAAAAAAAAAAAAAAAAAAAGGCACATAATTAAAAAAAGTCAATATTTTTTTTTAGTTTTTGTGTTTGTTTTATTTTCAAATGACTTTGACTCGATTTTTAAATAAACATTCTGACATCTGTCTATTGGGTATTGATGATTTGTGGTATTTAGATTCCAAAAAAACTTTTATTTTGTGAAACGATTTTGTTTATATATTTTTTGAGTGAATGGGTTTATATATATTTTGGGTGAAATTCATTGCTTTTTTTCTCTCGCATTCTGGAGGGGGGGGAGAAGTTTTCGGATTTTATATTACGTTCAAAGGAGCTTTTTTTTATTTATTTATTTTTATAACGTTTTCTATGTTACCTTTATTTATTAAATATCACGTTCTTCGCATTTAAACCATAAAATTCATTTTAACAGAAATATCACAAAATATTTAAAAGAGCATATCATTAGAATTTCCGACACACAGTCTCGCGCGCTGGAGATAAAAATGTTTTAAAATGTAAAATTCCGAGAACCCGGAATTCTTAAATTATTTCACCATGTGAAGAATATATGCTTACTGAGTTCTACCCATAAAAAGAACGTCTCCAGATTCTTTTTTTAGCACAAAGGGGCGTTAGACCCAAAGGATTATTAGTCTCAAAACGGCATTTTGTGTCGTTTCACTTTCTGCGTTGGTTCACTTTTTAAACTATTGCCATCAAATTTTATCGCAATATATTGTATTGTATATATACAAATATATTTTATTATACTTAAAAAAACTAAATAATGAAGAACCCACGTGAATGCATGAATGTTTCTCGCATTGTGAAGAAACAACGCACCCAGAACCATCAACGTAGTCCTCCAAACGAATATGGGCACTTGAAGGCCCGAATTCTCAATGTATTTTATTTCAAATTTTGTAAAATATTAACGAATTTTTGATTTGCAAACTCAACGATTTGAAAGCCAGCAATGGCAACACTGTACTTAAGAAAACATTTTAACCTCCAGCGCGTGAGACTGTGTATCGGAAATTCTAAAGCTATGCTGTTTTTAAATATTTTGTGACATTGTCGTTGAATTGAATTTTATGTGGAATATAATATTTAATAAATAAAGGTAACACACAAAAGCTAAAAAAACACCCCTTTGGGCGTAATATAAAAACTGAAGGCTATTTTCCTCCGTTTCCTTTTTTTCTAATTCTGAGATAGAATTCACGGTTACAGGATGCAAAAGCTTACTTTGTTTAAAATGATCTTTCTAACCGATACGTCTTCACTGAAATGCTTGGCTGGAATATATTTTAAGGGCTATTTGACAAAGAGCTGATAAGGAAGAAGTAGACCCAACCTTCATCGCAGGATCTTCGTTCCCGTACCCCCCAGAAAATTTATTTCTTGCAAACTGCGCTCAGAACAAGCCAAGAAGGGAGATAATGTTGATGACTGCAGATAACAAGACTGCGAGTTGTGATTTGTTTACTGTTCCAGAGAAGTGTACAGAAACGATGAGAAACAGCTCTTTCAATCCAATTCTTTGGAACATGTAGAATCGACGTTGTTTATTTTCAAAGAGTTTATTATCACGCAAAGTTTGATCTAAGAATAAAATAATTTCGTGAAAAGACAGATAACTATTTGAGTGCAATTGTATGCCTTTAAAAACAAATCTGAAAAGATTTTAATTGTTGTCCAAAAGACTCTTTTAAAGATTAACATAGTTTATCAGTAAAAGTAGAGATTATGCACAAAGTTGGCCCAGGCGGCAGCGAAACATTTTATAGCATACTAGATGAACATACATTTAAACTAACATGAGAACATTATATATATAATATATATATATATATCTTCTATATTTTAAAAGTGAAAATATATCGAAAACAAATATGAAAGCCTTCAGATTTTATATTATGTCCAAAGGGACTTTTTTTTTTTTTTAATTTACATACACGTTTCGAAAGCATTTAGGCTAAAAATATTTAAAAAACAGACTACCTTTAGAATTTCCGATAGACACTCGCGCGCTGGAGATAATTTTTCTTTTCCCCCGTTCAGTGTTGTCACTGCTTGCTTTGAAATCATTGAATTTGTTAATCAAAAATTCCTTAAAGTTTAAAAAAATTTAAAACACACAATAAAATATTTAAAAACAGATTTTCTTTAGAATCTTTAGATTTTTGATGAACAGTCTCGTAGCTGGAGTTTTTGTGTTTCTTTTTTTGTGTGTGTACAGTGTTGCCACTGCTCGCTTTGAATTCGTTTATCAATCAAAAATTTGCTTAAGTTTTACAAAGTATAAATTACACAATAAAACAAATTTGAAATTCAAAATTCGGGCTTCGAGGTGTCAATATTCGGGTGGAGGGATACGTTATTCAAAATCCGATAGCTAAATTTGTTAATCAGTAACAAGACACATAAATTCTGTCGGATAAATGTCTTATAATCTCCGTTATCTTATATCTCGATTTTACGGTTAGTAAACGACTTTTTTTTAGTACTCGGATTCGAGAATAATTTAGAATTAGTCCCACCTCTAGTCCGCCGGCTATGAAGAATACACAAATTCATTCTTTAAATTCAGCACTTTTAATGTCTTGTGTTTGCAATGATGGTATTAAAGTTGTATGTCATAAAAATACCTCATTAATTAAAAGTGTTTCCAAGAATATTTTTGTGGCATTTAAGTTTTCACTCTAATACCTCCTGAACTTCTTAACAAGAAATCATGATTTTAATCATGAATTAAGATACATTTAAGAAAGTACAAAAATCAAAATCATACTTTTCACAATAATACAATAACTTTTGGCACAAAGGGGCAATTTACACAGAAGGGCTATTAATTTCGTTTTGGCATTTTGTGTTGGATCACTATAAAGGATGTTTTACTTTTCAGATTGTTGCCATCAATTATTAGAACCCTGTATTATATTTAAAAAAAATAAATAATGAAGAAGCTGCATGAATGTAGTATGTATGTTTCCCGCAAGGTGAAAAAACAACGGCACCTAGAGAGAGACATCAAATTTTGAATAAAGTAGTCTTCCACTCGAATATGGAATTTATTTAGAAAATTTGGAATTTATTTTATTATCTGTTTCCTATTTTGTAAAATTTTAACGAATTTTTGATTAACAAACTCAACGATTTTAAAGCGAGCAACGGCAACACTGGTACGGGGGAAAAAAAATTATTTCCAGCGCGCAGGCTTGTTTATCTGAAATTCTAACGATACGCTCTTTTTAAATTATTTTGTGATATTGCTGTTGAACTGAATTTTATGGTTTAAGTGCGAAGAACATGATACTTAATAAATAAAATGAACACACAAAACGTTAAAAAAACACCCTTTTAGGCGTAATATAAAATCTGAAGATTTTCCGATTTCTTTTTTTTTTTTTTTTAATTGTCCAAAGATCTGATCTGTGTTATTCTCATATTAAGCGGGGAACTGAAAAAAATTATCTTAAAATAATGCGACTGCAGTAAGTAGTGATTCGATTTTTTTTAAGATAATGAAATATTTTCAAAACTTAATGAAATGCAATATAAAAGAATGTAAGTTTATAAGTTTTGTGGCAATTCGACAATTACAGTAAGAGGAAAACATTATGAAGTTTACAGTAAAATTATCCGTTTGATTAGAATTTGTTTAGTTCACATTTTAAACAAACTTCGAACAACAGGCACTGCAAAAAGCAACACCATGGGGTTTTTTTTTTTTTTTTTTAGTCCAAAGGGATTTGAATCCCGAAGGACTATTAGTTTCGTTTTGGCATTTTGCGTCGGACGGATAAATGTCGGTTCACTTTTCAAACTGTTGCCATAAAATGTTAGAGTCCTGCATTATATTTGAAGAAATTAAATAATGAAAATCTGCGTAAATGTATGTATATTTCTCACATTGTCATAAAATAACGGTACATAGAGTCATCGAATTTTGAATAACGTAATCCTCCAACGAATATGAGCATGTGGAAGACCAAATTTGAAATTTGAAATTTGTTTTATGATCGATTTCCTATTTTTTAAAACTTTGACGAATTTTTGATTAACAAACTCAAGGATTTCAAAGCGAGCAATGGCAACGTTGTGCAGAAAAAACATTTTTATCTCCAGCGCGTGAGTCTGTATCGGAAATTCTAAAGATATGCTCGTTTTAAAACTATTTTGCGATATTGCTGTTGCACTGGATCTTATGGTTTAAGTGCGAGGAACATGATATTTAATAAAGAAAGGTAACACACAAAATGTTAAAAAACGCCCCTTTGGACGTAATTTAAAATCTGAAACATTTCAGATTTTTTTTTTTTTTTTAATTTTTTAAAGAAAAAAGAAGAAACGCAAAGAGACGAAAAATCGCAATGCTGGGACGTCTTTACTAACAATAGAAAACGTAAATATGAATGCAGAAAGAAGACAATAATTCAAGCAAATCGCAGAATTTTTTCGCGAATTTATTATAACACTGAATTATTGAATTATGCATGCATTTAAAAAAGAATTGTAGATAATAAAAAAGCGAAGACCACGATTGAAGATTATGAAGTGAAGATGTGACGATCGAAGATATCAATTAATTTAACACTGTACAGTAATGTGTAATATTTGCATTAAAAATTAAGTAAATAAAAACGGTTATTCTATCATATAAGTATCTACGGGAATGAGGATCAAATCGTGCAAAAATTTTTCTTACATGATTTCAGCTTAAGTTTTGTAAATTAAATTTTTGTACAAAATTGTCTTAGAATAAAGCAAAGATACATCATGTGATTCTTTAAT
The DNA here is from genome assembly GCF_044657685.1 of Stegodyphus dumicola. Lineage (NCBI taxonomy): Eukaryota > Metazoa > Arthropoda > Arachnida > Araneae > Eresidae > Stegodyphus > Stegodyphus dumicola. Next base: position 218,323,274 of record NC_140773.1, on the reverse strand, counting down.
CGCAGAAATATGCCTACGACGAATGGGATGTTTTGACGACTAAGTATCGCCTCTATAATATTCACATATAATATGCTCCTTAATTTTTCTCAATCGCATCTTTTTTTTCGTAGAAAATATTTCGCGGCGACTGAAAATTATACAGTATAGAAAAAATAAATCAAGGCTTCAAAAGAATATATCATTAGTATGTTTCAAAACAAATATCAGTAATTCTAAATTAAATAATTCATTTTATTTAAAAATTTACTCGTCCAGATAGTTTCTTGATTTTACTGTAACACGTCGATTTTTATTTTCCAAGTAATGATAAAATGAAAATGCAGTCTCGCGCACTGGGGGGGGGGATGTTGTTTTTTCATACAGCGTTTTTTTTTAATGTAATAAATAATAATCTATTTCAAAACGATGTCCAATGGAAAAAAAAAAAAAAAAAACCCTACCTTCACTTTAAAAAAGGAAAAAATATTACAAATTTTAGAATGAAGCTGAAGTATTTATCTTTAGCCACCTTTTCTGTGATGGCTTTCCATAAGGTTTCAATATGCCCAGTATTAGAAATCACGTCCTGCGTTTGGGAACAGAACTGTCAAAGCATAAGTTAAGGGCGGACTGAATTGACTTGAGATGCCAGAAATTATAGCTATTCCCTGAATGGTCATCTTGCTATGTAAGACCATATAGAAATTAACAAAAATCACTCCGACCGATATAAAACTTAGGAATTATGAAAGACAAACCCTCAAGCTCGTAGTTCCGTATTACTGGGAATGAAGAGGTAGAGATTCAATAGCTTTATTAAATGTTTTAACAGAGGAATGGGAATTCACTATAAAGCTTTAACGAAAATACTTCGAGATAAATCTGATAATTAATCTGATGAATTAACAAATTGAATCCCCTTAAATAAATCTGATAACGCATGTTTCCGACTAATTGACATTAAGAAACATTTGCTTTGATCACAATTTTTCTGCTCCCAGATTTAATTCCGTTAATCCATTTTAAAGTATAACTTTTTTGGTTAAATTTTATTTTTGTACACAATTTGTAACGAAGTAATTTTTTAGTTTCGCAGCGCAGTGCCGCACATGATAATTCATATATCTTTCGTAACAAATGTGAATCAACCATACCAATATTTTTCTCGAGTTGTCGCCAAAATAAATTTACATAATATTCTTTTTACGCAGGCCCTTCAGGCAGCCGGGTTACTTTCCTGTATTCAGTGTGTGTGGGGGGGGGGACTAAAAAAAATCTGAAAGCTTTCAGATTTTACATTACGTCCAAAGGGGGGTAAAAGTTTACAATTGGGTGCCCCTTGTTTTTTGGCGATTCTTTTTTCACACCAGGAAGGCACAATTTCAAGATGGCTGCTACACAAAACCAAAATAAGAAGTCAAAGAATTGCACAAACTCTGTGTCCATGTGCACATCGATAAGTTTTCACTTAAAAAAACATCCTAGAATTGCACAAACTAGGCATTGCGCACTGCCTTAAATTCTTAAATTTGTTCATGTATACATCAATCTATTTTCATTTAAATAAAATCAGGAAGCTAAAACAAAGTTAAAACTATCATGGTAACCAGAAGTGAGGTTTCATCCCCAAAATTTAAAAAAAATTGTCGCTAATCAAAAGGGCACCCAATTCTACAGCAATATCGCAAAATAATTTTAAAATGAGCATATCTTTAGAATTTCCGATATGCAGTCTCGCGCGCTGGGGGGGGGGGAAGGAGGTAATTTTTTTTTTTTTTCCCGTACAGTGTTGCCATGCCTCATTTTCAAATCGGTGAACTTGTTAATCAAAAGTTCGTTAAAGTTTTACAAAATATGAAATAGATAATAAAACAAATTCCAAATTAGGGCTTCCAGATGCCCATATTCGATGGAGGATTACATTATTCAAAATTCGATGGCGCTAGGTACCGTTGCTTTATCACACTACGAGAAACATAGATACATTTATACAGATTCTTCATTATTTAATTTCTTTAAATATAATACAGGGCTGCAATATTTGGTACCAACAGTTTGAAAAGTGAATCTAGGCAAAATGCCAAAACTAAACTAATAGCTAAAAAAACTCACAGATGCGCCGCACCTACTGAAAGATTAAAAAACATAAATAAATCCCAATATTACTAAAGGTCGTTTGAATTATTCTAACCCTGCAGTAATGCTTAAATAATAAAAAATGAATATCACTGGTTTCTCCCTTTTTTACAAATAATGTCACAAAGATTTTTTTTTCCAAAGTTAATAGAGATTTTAGGTACAGAAAATAATTTATTAAAGAATACAATTTATTTATTGTCTAAAGACCTAACAGACTACCATCACTCTCAAAGTAATGTTTTTCTTATTACAATTATTACTATTAGGAGTAGTAATGTTTACTATCATACCTTGCTCAGACGACAATATTTCATGCAAATATTTCTAAATATGTATAGTCCAGAATCAGTATCACTAATTAAAGATACGTTTATTCTTTGACTTGAACTTGCGCATGCTCAATTATTGTCAAAATTCACCGTTTGGAATTAATTTCAGAATAATTTGCTCCTGAAGATAGATGGTTCTTTGTCATTCGAAATGCATTGAATCCTTCTTAAATCTGAAATTTAAGGAAGGAGGGGGGGGGGACCTGAAGATGATTTTTAGTTGCCAAATAGAAAATTTAGGATCTAGAAGCAGAGCCCGGTATTCTTATACTTGGGTGATTATAATACTCTTACAGACTATTTTTTATTAAATTCTTTAAAGTGCCGTACATTTTGAAGATTTTTCTTTTCTACGCTATTCAGGAGAAATTGAAAAGCAGTTTAATATAAAAAGTCTCCGAAACGCTAAAATACAATGGAAAAAAATAATAATAACCAAACTAACAGTATAAGAATATTCAGTAAACAACTAAAATTCATAAATATTAAGCAGAAAAAAAGTTTAAAAAATACAAACTCAAAACGTAAATAAATTGGAAAAATATAAAAGTTATTTAGTTACCTTCCAACCCAGTCACATATATCTGAAGACTGCCCACATACTACTCGAGGCTTAGAAAGTACCAAGACAAGTGAGGTAAAAATTGAGGAGAACACAGATAGTAACATTTCCCGTTAGGCCAAAGCGATCAAATCCATTGAAGCTCGGTATTGTACCGAGCAAGCATCACTCCTTCAACCTGTTGCTTTAAATTCGCTCGTCTTGCCAATAGCACAGATGCACGATTATTTTCAAAATTTAATGTCATTAGTAAACACACGTCTCAATTCCCAACGTATTGCAAAGTGGTGTTTGATATTTTACGAACTCACAAATCGACGCGAAACATATTGAAAATCGAGACCACTGACAACCCACTCTCTCAACCTCTCTCCATAGTTCACGCTGCAGAACTTCCGAATAACAAGTGGTAGTTGCAAAAAACTCTAGGCCAATAGCGGGCGTAAGCCTGTGTTGACATCACGTGACGCCATGGGCGCGAAATTCTCGACTGAAATTATTTATACTGTCGCCATCTGCCGATACGAAGAGAAAGCTTTGTTTTGTCCATCTAAATTTTAGGTAGTGCTGCCATCTATTGATGAATTTTGTAATTAAAATGTTTATGTTTTAATTCGGAGTTATTCATACTGATGCATTTTATTACAAATTTGTTTTCGAGATTTTTTTTTCCATAAAAATAAAAGAGCAAATTTAATACAAATTTCATCTAAACATTTTTCTGTTTCAATCTGTGATTGATTAATTGGTACTTCAAATGCTTTGCGTTTGTACACTTCTAAAATCAGTATCTTAGAGTTTAAGCTAAGAGTTGAAAACTTCATTATTAACCCAAAGGAGCGTTATCCCTGAAGAGTTATTATTCTCGAAATGGCATTCTTCTTTGAATCTCTTTTTAAAATGTCGCCACAAAATATTATCGCTCTGTATAAATTTTGAAAAATCTGCATGAATGTATGTATGTTTTTCGCACTTCGAGAAAAAGACAGTATCTAGAGCCATCAAATTTTGAATTACCTAATCCTCCACCCGAATATGGGCACCTAGAAACTCGAAGCCTTTTTCACAGTGGGAGAAACATTACATACATTCCTGCAAATTCTTCATTATTTAGTTTCTTTAAATGTAATACGGAACGATAATATTTGGTGGCAACAGTTTGAAAAGTGATTCAAACCTTTATAGTGATTCAACGCAAAATGCTCTTTTGAGACTAAAAGCTTTTCTGTATTGACGCCCCTTTGGGCTAAAAATGCATTCGCCTTGCCTAGCTCTAATATAAGGTAGTAAATGCGGGCTAGTATCTTTCCTCAAGATATTCATCTGACTCCTATATATAAAAGAACAGAAGCATGTACACTGCTCATGTTCTCTCATAGTATTTTGAATAAATAATTATTGACCGAGATTTTATGAAGTTAATGGTTTTGATAACCTCAGCGAGAGCAGTTTTATAACTGGGGTATAATTTTATAATTTTTTTGCAGCAAGTGCTTAAATTTGGATCATGCAATGGCTACAATTACAATTTATGGCGATATTTGTCATATGCTATACGTTAATTATGCCACTTAATGGCCTTCGCTTCATCTGTACAGGTATCTGTGTAGTTGTCTCATGGCATTTTGTTTTCTTCCAGAAAAGAATTTAGGAGACAAAATATTTTTACTTTAGTACATTTTGTGCAGATTTACATAACAAAAGATCTTTTAATAATGCGTTTTCGTGTGCTCATACCTAACGATGATAGATATGGTGTTGTCACAATTGGCAGTCTACTAAATTTCGTTTGTTAGTTTATGAGTTTTATACTAGATGGCACCACCTCTTTTTCAGACTTGTTGCTTTTACATGTGCTTTTCCCGTTGAATTTGCGAATAGTTTTTATAATGCTAATTGCTTTTTAAGAAACATAAGATATGCCTTCACGGACTATAAGAAAACAACGATCGAAAAGCGACTCAAATTTCGGTGGGGATAGGACACTCCAGTCCAGGCGCCCGTTGCAACGAACGTCTCGTTCAAGGATCCATCTTTGTTATCAATTTACTCTCAAATAAATTTCACGCTTACATTACAAAAAGTTAAAATAGGAAGCAAATGAAATAACTGTTATCTTAACCGGCAACAGTGTTTAATTTATCTCTCATAAATTCATTCTCTCTCTCTCTTTTTTTTTAATACTCTGCTTACAACAAGTTGTTTGTAAATAAGCTTTGAGACAACTAACAGTATTATCTATCGGCGCTTTAGATACCAAGAAATCATGGCTTTTACAGAAATTTGTTAATAACTAAATACGAATAATTTCTTCGGAAAGAGCACAGACATAGCCTTCCGTCCATTGCTTCTTTAAAAGCGCTATTTTGCAAGAAAACAAAAATGTTAAGTAGCAGACAATAATTTCCACTTTCAAAAATATAGTTCCAGTTACAAAAAAATTTACAAAGTAAGCGGTTTTTTTTTTTACCGCAAAGCAAAGTGGTCTAAAAGGTGTGCGAACAGGCTGTGAATAATTATTTCGTTGAACCTTTTTATAAATGTTCCTGCTCATTTAATCTTTTCGCATTCTAGTTGTTTTCCAAGTTTGTTCTCGAATATTTTGATTTTCTATTATTAATTTACCTCGAAAACTTTCAAGAGTATACTGTTCTCGTTTCAGTCATTGTGGCATCCTTTTAAATGCTGTCAAAAGTATTATTTGTACCATAAATGTTCTTCAAAATTGCTAGTGGTATCAGACTAATTGTATTCGTTACTATCAATGTTAATTTCTGTTTCAGATTCGTCATCACTTTCGTCATGTAATCAGTAGCGCCATTTTTTCCCTCTAATTTAGCATTTTTTTTTTTTTTTTTTTTCCTAGGAATGACACACTGAATGAGGACGCCATGAATAAGTGCAGAGGACAAAGGAATAACCACAATAGATCAGCAAGCACGGGACAAAGGTGGCTATTCCACAAAATTTTTAAACTCCTTCTTAGGTTTGCAAGAGATTACTCGGGAATTAGTTCTTTGCACTCTGATATTGTAAACTGATAAAGTTTTCTCTATATAGATACTATTCACTGTGTTGTTTGATTTTGTTGTTTCTTTCTGTTAGGTTCACTAAATACATACTGAGTCATGTCACACTTCTGATGACTAAACAGTGCAAAGGGTAGTTAGTCACAACAGCAAGAATGAAATCTGAGCCGTTTTATCTCTTGTTTAGCGAACTTAATTTAACATTGAATTTCTACAATTAATATAGTACTTTAACAACACAAATATATTATACGTAAAAGTGCGACATAATTTGCGAAAAGGAAAGATCTGATATAATAAATTTTAAAACTAATCTCAGAAATTTACATATAGGAAACACTTAGAAAAGTTTAGTGTTTTAATGTAATACACTATTTGTAAAGTTATAATAATTAAAAAATGTGTTCTATATAATTAAAACGTGGTTATGGAAGTATGACATCATTTATAACGTGGCGCTAAGTACCACGCATGGCAGTAAGTAATTATTTTGTGAATAATTTCGAAAACTAGCTGAGCACGATGAAAGTACTGCAGTAAAATGCATAAAATCAATTCTTTTTCACATTATCTTTTAACATTAAAAACAACAAAAAGTTAATTATATCTACCAAATAAACCTGACTCCCTAAATTAAAATTTCTAAGCAGTGAGACAAAAATAAGATGACTTTTGATAATGGCTCTTGCTTCCGCACTCTTTGTAATACAAATAAAAGTTAATCTCCTGCCAGTATTTCTTTTTGTTCATAGCATTTAAATTAAGCTTTTATTATTACATATTAATTATTACCGATATCATTCACTTTAATGTGCAACAAACAGTGTTTACCTGAATATGTAGCACAGACGATGTGTTTAGTGAACAGAATTAAAAAAATGATCGCGAAAATCCTTAAGACAAACAAACGCTATGCGGACAACAAACTCTTTCGTCAGTTTTTCTTGATAACACTAGATACGATAGAATGTGAAACCATTCACCACAGAATATATTCAATGATTTCGAAGTACCATATCAATAAAAACACGCTAAAAACTGTTAATATTTTTAATAAAAAAAGAAATAACTAAAACTGCAAGCTATTAGCATAAAAGAATCATTTATTTAGAAAGGTTTACTGAAACACATAGCAATGAATCGGGGGGAAGGGAGATCAGCGCACAAGAACTCATTAAAGAAGAATTACACGAGCAAGGTCAGGGTGAGAAAGACTGAGAATTTCTTGTCGTCACATTAAACGTTTGCTGCGACGTGTATGTGACGTCCGTACGACATTCACATCCACATCACAATGCGACATTTCTGCGCATTGCGATGTGGTCACAAATGTAATGTGAAGAAAATGCAACATTGAGAGGTCACTGCAACGTTATAGCAACTAAGTGTGCTGTGTGGGATTTTTCAAAGAAAATAGAAGAGATAATACTCATTTACATGCTAACGTAGAGTGTATGTTAAGCTGCATTCAGACGACGGTATAAAGGGCATAAGTGGTTTAAGCCGAGCTTGCGTTGCCAGGCAACCAGTCTGTGCCAAAGAATATGAAGGACAAGCTCTCGTAGACATAATGTAAACCAGCCTCAAGTGACTTTCGAATCGAAGCGAACATGCGGTGAAGCAAACGCGCAGGGTGCTGGCGAAATTCCTTCTACTTGAAATGTTAGTGAAGCATAGAGCGTAAATCTGCTATCTGAGAATTAGCTTTTGCTCTTATTTATGCTTAAAATCTTTATTCTGCAATGTACTTTGCATACTTTTTTTTTATTTTACATTATTATTATATTTATTTATTTATTTATTTTTTTTTTATTTTATTAAGTGTTCAATTAACAATTAATCATTTTGGCTCTTAAATATTTAATAAATGGTTGCTATTATATTAATATTTCTAATGTAATACTGTATTAAATTATGCTTTCATGTTAAATGTCTATGATTATATATTCCCATAAATAAACTCATAGATGTAACATTTATTATTATTAAAATAATTAAAAATGCAGCGCAACGTAGCGCTTCAATAACCCTTTGCAATGGCAATTTGGCAGCAGCGTTAAGAGTATTTTTAATCTTATCAGTGTTGCTAGTGTCGATAGAAGCTTCAGCCAACTTAATAAATAAAAAGAAAAATCCGAAAGGTGTTAGATTTTAACGGTCGCACAAAAGGGTTTGTTAGGGTTTTTTATGTTCACGCTGAGCTCGCAGTCTACTACTTTGCTGTTACAGTCATTCCTACTAACTTTTTTTTTTGTGTGTGTGTGTGTGTCTTTTTAGCGTTATTGTTAAGTATAATTTTCTTCGCGCTTATGCCATATACAATTGTACAGCAAAAATAAATAAATAAAGCAACATATCAGTACAATTCATAATTCCCGATACAACGTTAAGTGTTGCCTTGCAATTTTCTGCTTTTTCAGTCTTTTCTCAGTTCATCATATCAATGCTAAATTTCGCGTTTTCAATGACACTAAAAATTTCTTTTATGAAGATTTCATTCGTTGAGAGGGGAGACAGGTATTGTATAATAATACTTTGTTAAATAGGATGTACGCGTAGCGAATTATCGTAACATGTACACTGCCCTTCACCCTCCCCCCAACAAAAGGGGACAGTTTTATACCTTCCGCTCTGCCGGGTCGATTGACGAAATTCAACTTGCGTTTTCCACGTCTCGAGAGAGCGACTTAGGATATGTATTAGATTTATATATAGCAATGTTCTAATAGGTATTTTGACACAAAATAAGACTTTTTCTTAAATGACATGTCCCCCCTTTTTCTTCCCATATTTCGATTCTATCACTCATTATGCTAAACTGCCAAGTTTTGTCAAATTCGCACGAGTGGTTTTTAAAAAATTAGCTCTCAAAATTTTAGCTATTCAGTGTTGATTGATTTTGATATAATATATTTATTAATATCACTTTTTTTATTAAAATCACTTGATTCTTCCATTTATATTTTAAAATTAATTTCATTTCAAATAAAATTCACTCATTTTTTATGATTTATTTTTTAAATTTGTATTTTAAAATAATTTTTATAAATTTTTCAAAAAATTTTTTGATTTATAAATATGTTGTCATCATCTTAAAGTAGATGTATTTCTAAGCATACCTGCAAAAACTTAGAGTTTTTTATTAAAAATTTCCTAAGATATACGTGAATTTACATTTAGGCACGCTTTGACATTTGCCGTATAAGCGATGATAAAGAAAATGTGGTGTACGCACTTTGTGAAAATTATTTGAAAGTATGAAAGGACTTTTTTTCCTCTCGTGAACAAAGAAAAAAGTCAAAGGAAAATAGGTGGCTATAAATTAAGTTCGCCAAGTGAATTATTCTTGTTGCAAACTGAAAAAAATTCGCCAAGATAAATTTTTAATTTCTCATTCAAAATTACAAAATTTAATATCTAGACTTAATCCGAGTCGTAAAATCGAAATATGGAAAAAAAAAATGGTATGTTATTTTAGGAAAAGTCCGATTTTCTGTCAAAATACCTATGTTAGAACAATTTGCTATATATAAATCTAATATATATCCTAAGTCGCGCTTTCGAGACATGGAAAACGCAGCTTGAATTTCGACAATTGGCCCAGTAGAACGGGAGATACAGAACTGTCCTATTATTTGTCCAAAGCGATCTATTGTTTTCGTGCAAAGTCACTCTCCTAAGTCTCACTTTTCTACTAAGTCACTCTCCTGTCAGGAGAGAATAGAAAGGCCTCGCGTTGAGCACCGATGAGGTATCTCGCCGGAAGGTTCAATCCGGCCCGCGGTTAGAATTTTAATTTGCCGGTCCGAAGCAAATTAAAAGAAATATATATTTATATATTATACATCCATCTCCTTTTCCTCTTCGTTTAAATATTATTTTTTTTTCTTCCTTTTTTTTTCAAAGGACTGATGATGTTTTTACTTTCTATATTTTTTCTACAAAACATAAATTGACGGAAATAGCAAGCACAGACAGCTTTCAATCGGTGAGTGTTAAAAGCGGTAAGTTCTTTGTTAGTTATAGCTGTAAGATTGGCGTTAACAAGCGTTTTCGCTTTCTCGGGGAGCAGACATATGGGAATCTAATGTAGGTGAATTAGACCTCATAATGTAGCAGACTGCGCATTTTAAGCTCCAGCCAACGGCTTTTCTTTCGACGCGAGTTTTAATATTATTGATTGCATATGGAAAGAGTACGGACCTATAGCATTATTGTGAATAGCGGTGAAATTAATTAAAAGTATAGCGTAGCTTGTGCTTGTTTTGGGTTATTCGTAACATATTTCAACCCCAAAATGGCTACTAAAAAAACGTAAAGTTGATTCAGAGTGCCGTGCTTTTGTAGCAGTCTTCAAAGAATATAACATTTCCCGTCATTCCACATCTAAGCATAAGAATTCCAATTACGAAGCAATGTAAAAATATGAAACAAAACAAAGTGTAGAAAGTCTTTGTAAAAAATTATCAGGCCGACAAAATGTTTTCAAGAAGATAAACAGTATCCAGATCTCAAGATTTCAGTACCATTCAGACAGAATTGGAAATTTTTACCATGCTTTTCAACGTAAATTCTGAAGCAGTGTGTTCAGATTTCAAGCTTGAATTAATTGAGTTGCAATCTAACAACCATCTCAAGCAGTTGTTTCTAAGTATGCCAAAGTTAGAGTTTTACAATCATTATCGAAATTAAATTTCCCAAATTTAATATCCCACGCCCAGAAAATCAGTGCTATGTTTGCTTCAACTTATATATGTGAACAAGTGTTTCAACTATGAACCTTAGAAATAATTATTTCAGAAGCAGACTGACAGATAAGCTTTTAGCCCCGTTCCTTGTAATCAATACATCTCACTTCGAGCCTCAATAAGGAACTTTTGAAAATGAAATCGCAATTCCATTCATCTCATTAACATATTTAAATTGTAATACTTGTATATCATTTTTAAAATTTTAGAAAAAATTATCTTGGCCCGCCAAACTTTTTTTTTTTTTTTCGTTTTCTGGCCCGCGACCGAAAAAGTTTGCTCATAAGCGGAGCCCTAATTCACCGGAGCCCTAAAGAAGAAGGCTCTGGCAGTTCTTTATGTAACCGAACAACAATTTCAGCAGAAATTAGATCTCGAAAGTTTTATTTTTAATAATAGAATTATATTAAAAAACGATTCTCACTTCTAAATGCATGCCTCTCTTTCCTCGGAAAACAAACCCTTGAATGGAGGTGGAGACTTTTAAGGGAAAAAAAAAACCCCACCCACATGGTCAAAGGCTTATTCTCCACAAAGTACAATGATTTAATGACAGCGCGTAAATTTTTCATTGCAACGCTAGTGTCTCCTCGCGGAAAAGAGCATTTGCAGACCTTTTGGAATGATGTAACCGAAGACGGGAGATTGTCACTTGTTGCTTTTTCCTTAGCTAACCCTCATATTCGGGGAAAATTTGTTTCCCAGTCATTTTTCGCTTGACAGCTACAATTATATTGATAGGAGATCATGGTCAGAAAATGCTAGACTCTTCTCTCTTTGTTTTCAGACTTATACACTTTTCGTTAAAATTTTCTCTATACTCTGTTACTGTTTATAGCATTCTCATTAGTGATGCTTTAACCATTTTAACATTTTTCATTGGTGTGTTGGTAAAAGAATGGTCTATATATCTATTATCCCTTAAAGTAGTGCATTATATTTAGAGCTTAAACTAAATCGGAGACCGGTTGAGCTATTTCTCTTATTGGTGAAATTGTAATTCCAGCCGAAAGCCCAAATAAGTCAAAGTCCAGTACTTTATTTTATTATTTAACTATTTACCATTTATTTAATAACTTATTAAATTTTTATTCATCTCTTTAAATTTTGTTAAATTTTAATTTTAATTATATCATTATTCTAAATCATTATATATAATTATTCTAATAATTAATTATTTAATTATCCTAATCACTATTATTAAATTTTTTTAATTATCAATTACTTTATCATTTTATTTATTTATTTATTCTTGTTCCTCTTTCCTGATAATCTTTCATAGGGCTCCGGCACTTCTAATTTTAGAAATTAAGGCCTGCTATTAGGCTAACTGTTATAAGCTGTTATAAAATGACTTTGTGTCTTCGAATGTTAAATGAGGTTTCATAAACCACCAAATTTTTTATTTTTTTACCAACATTCTTACCCACAAAAATTATCTTTCCGTCCAAAAAATCCTGGCATTAGTAAGGAATGCAATCGGCTCTAACCGCTTTATAATAATTCGGGTTGTTTGTCAAGGTATAAAGAAAGATCACATTCTTATCGGAGTGGATATTGCTAACACAGTTCAAAGCAAGATATCACATGCGATATGGGCTCAGACAAGATGAAAAATAAACAAATTTATCTTCACTTCTATTTCATTGGAATTCAGATATAAACTGAAAGCAATCTATCTATTCGCCCTTCGTGGAAATTAAGGAAATAACTTTAATTTCACTTTCATTTTAGTAATAAAAGCTATACACCGAAAAAAAAAAAAAAAAAGAGAGAGACAAAGAGAAACAATAAATTACAATCTAAGAAAGGAAATTTCAGATTACATTCTGATAGCTCAAAGTGTTTACTATTAAAATTTGAAAATTTTTAAAAAAGTATTTAAAAATAAAATTTAAAAAAAAACCGGAAAACTTTCAGATTTTGTATTACGCCTAAAGGGGCATTTTTAACGTTTTGTATGTTACCTTTATTTATTAAATATCATTTTCTTCGCATTTAAACCACATAAAATTAAATTCAACAACAATATCACAAAGTATTTAAAAATAGTATGGCTTTAGAATTTCCGATATACAGTCTCGCGTGCTGGAAATAAAAATGCTTTTTTTTTTCGTACATTGTTGCCATTGCTCGCTTTGAAATAGTTTAGTTTGTTAATAAAAAATTCGCTAAAATTTTACAAAATTTGAAATAGACAGTAAAGTAAAACAAATTCAAAATTCAAAATTGAGGCTTCCAAGTGCCCATATTTTGTTGGAAGACTACGTTATTCAAAATCTGATGGCTCTAGGTACCGTTGTTTTATCTTAGTGCGAGAAACATACATGCATTCATACAGATTCTTGATTATTTATACAGATTCTTCATTATTCTTCATTATTTAGTTTCTTTTAATATAATACAGAGCGATAATATTTGGTGGCAACAGTTTGAAAAGTGAAACAACGCAGAAAGTGAAACAAAGCAAAATGCCGTTTTGAGATTAATAGCCCATCTAGGCTAACTCCTTTTGGGCTAAAAACGTTTTGAAAATACATATTTAATCTGCATAAAGAGAGACAGTTTTTTTTATATAAATGAAGTAAATAACTATCAAAAACAGATCTCAAATGATTATAAATTTTAATGAGTGATAAAATAAAGGTGAATTTCATGCACTATTATGACTCTGTCTTCTGAAATTCCTCATGAGCAGAAAATTATTTTTAACTTGAGTATCGAAAGTGATATGATCTGATTGTACTCCGCACTTAGATTTCTAGTGATTACTTTATCTCTGAATTGAGTTTTCTTGCGCAGTAACTAATAATAGTTTCGTAAGTCGTTTTGTCCTCTTCCTCTCCATTTCGCTCAATTTCGCTGAGAATAGGTTAAGAAGCTTAAGGGGAAAAGAACAAAAATCAGGTTAAAAAAATTCAAAGAGTTCAGATTTTAACGATATCCTAAAATATTTCGTTTAAAGTTTAATATGGTTTATCACTAGAGGTTATGGGTGATGCCCCAAGTGGAGCAAAATAGTTTATTAGTTTATTGGATATTATAATATGCATTTAGACTGACATGGGAAGGTTACATATCTTCTGTACATTTAAAAAGTGAAATAATAATAAAAACAGAAAATCTGAAAGCTTACAAATTTTATATTACGCCCGAAAGAGTGTTTTTTTTTTTTTTTTTTTTCTTTCTAAGTTTGAGTGTTACATTTATTTAAATCTCATGTTCTTCGTATTTAAACCATAAATTTCAATTCAACAGCAATATCGCAAAATAATTAAAAAAGGGCATACCTTTAGAATTTCCAATACGCTGTCTCGCGCTTTTTTTTTTTTTTTTTTTTTTTTTTTTGTATAGTATTGCCATTGCTCGCTTTGAAACCATTGAGTTTGTTAATCAAAAATTCGTTAAAATTTTAGAAAATAGGAAATAGATAATAAAACAAATTCCAAATTTTGACCTGCAGATGCCCAAATTAGAATGGAGGACTGCGTTATTTGAAATTGGATGTCTCTAGGAACCGTTGTTTTATCATAATACGAGAAACATATTTACATTTATGCAGATTCTTCACAATTTAATTTCTTTAAATATATAATATTTGGCGATAATATTTGGTGGCAACAATTTGAAAAGTGAAACGTTCATTTAAAGTTTTCAACGCAAAAATGCCAAAACGAAATTAATAGCCCTTCTGGGCTAACGCCCTTTGGGCTAGAAATATCTTACGTTTTTCCGAATAGCAACAGACCTGATTGGAAAAGAGTAGAGGATGTAATTTAAAACATTTTACGTTCATGAAACTTTTCTCTATTCTTTTAACTCGTGGTTTCTTTTCTTACCAGCAGCACAGGCCAAAAACAAGTAGCAGTTAAATTTAATGTAATTATTATTGTGTGAAATAAAATAATAAGATATATGTGAGAAAAGCAATTAAATTAAATATGGTAGTACAACTGAGGCAGTTGGTAAATTATTTTTGGAAGGAAATTAACAAAGAAAAACAAAGACAAGGAATTATAACCTTGCAAGGGGGTCGTTTTGGATGGGGTCATAAAAGAGTCCTTTATAGTATAACAGTAATTTAATAACAGGTTTAAGTTACGCACGGACATCACATTTAATTTTAAAAACATTACAGAGTAAAATTCTGATACAACCTAAAAGGTTCATCATTGGATCTTTACTGAAGTCTTTCTCTGGCTACTCACCAGAGGGCTCCCTCGTTGCTACGGTTAGTGCAACATAGTTCATATTAACAGCAGAGTTTATATTAAAGGATTGGTTACAACTTGAAAAAAAATTTTTTTTTTCTTTAAATGTCCCCTTGCTTACATACATAAAATTATATAAAGTGTATGCCTAGATCCATCGACACAAAGAGGGAACAGAACTATATTTCCCGCTCTACTGGGCCGATTGACGAAATTCAACTTGCGTTTTTCATGTTTCGAAAGCACTACTTAGGATATAAATTAGATTTACATGTAGCCATTGTTCTAACATATGTATTTTGGAATAAAATCGGTCTTTTCCTGAAATGGAATACAAATTTTTTTCCATATTTCGATGCTTACACCTCAAATTATGCTTAAGTGCCCAGGTTCGTAAAAAATCCCACAATTAATTTTTAAGAAATTATGTCTCAAATTTTTAGGTCCTTAATGTTAATTGAATTTGGTATACATTTATTAATAACTTTTTTAAAATTAAACTTAACAAGAAAAAGCAAACGTGATATTTAATCGATTTTCGCATAAAAACATCCAGTGAACGAAAGAGTGGCTGCACAGATATCAAAGAACGGATATTGTCAACATAAAGAATACTAGAATATGCAGAAATCACTTAAATGAATCTGGTTATGAGGATACAAATAGATTGCTAGTATTACCGACGAAAAAAAAAAAAAAAAAAAAAAAAGGTGCTATCCCAACTGTTAATATATACTTGACTTGGTTATTTATCAGAATACCACACGGCAGCAAAAGCAATGGAAAAGAAAAATTGTTACGAAGTGCATTTGGTAGAATTCAGAATTTAAGTCCTTAAAATGCATATCTAAGACTTCAAACGGATAACGATAATAGTCATAAGGAACTAACTGAATGAGTATAATGTTCTCGAGCAATGTTTTATGTTCCAACTCAAAACAATGTGAATAATTTAATGATAAAATTATCAGCTCTTGAGAAAAACTTTATATTTATAGACTGAGAGAAAGGAGCAGTTAAAACATATTTTCCTGAAAAAAAATTAAAATAAACAGAAAGCTAATATTATAAAAATTAAATGAATAAAATTCTGCATAAACTATTATCAGTATGTATACTTTTAAAATATGTGAATAGATGAGTATACTTATGAAAGTACATAAATACAAGTTTAAAATATTTTCGTTATTTTATGAGTAATTGATGCTGCATAATACCTCTGAAGATCCATAATAATGCCTTTATAGTAGTCATAGCAAAAGCTTAGAAAAATTTCATTGAAACTCATTTCCAATGAACACAGAAATAAAAGAAGCAAAATCTTCGTTTCGATTTAATGTATCACGAAATTTATTATTAGCATTTATTAATTTTTAATCTGATAGATGTGGATTGGATTGGATTATTCAATTATGGCAAAGCACACGCATTCAATTATGCCTAAAGGGAGGGATGCCTTCGTGGAGGACTTTCTAAGGGAAACTGGCTCGTATACACGTTACACACGGGGAAAACAACGAAAACGTCCATGCAGTCAGCCCGTTCACGGGATTCGAACCTCGGACCGAATTACCAATGTTCAGCGTCTTTACCGCTCGGCCGCTGGTGGGACCTCATAGATGTGCAGGGCCTTTTTAGCATGTATTCTGGAAATGTACTTGCATACTTTTATTTAATATTTCTATAATGCAAATTATTTGGTGATTGTAGGTTCGTTGATTAAGAACAAATACATATATTAACAGTATACTTTATAGAACAAACTTTTTAAAATTATTTGATTAACGATAGAACAGCACTAAAATGGTAAGAATTACTTTTTTGAGGGGGGGAAAAAATTCTAGTGCTTATTTTTTATTCTGAACTCTTTTACTGTTGCCACTTGAGCAAAAGTCGTCGTGAAGTAGATAGATCATATAAATATCTGTAAATGACATAGGATGTTTTGGGCTGTGGCCTGTGAATGGCCTACATTATCTTACTGGAATATCGTACTCGGATTTCTTGTCAGGTATGGGAGTATACTGATAAAGAGAGGCTAGATTTTTCACATGTAACGTTGCATTTGCAAGCAATGATTAAAATTATGCAAAGCATTATGTAACACCGTCGAGATACTTGACAATGAGAAAGAAAACATCACTGAGCAAAAAAGAATTTAAAGGATAAAAAGCAGAGTCCAAGCACATCTGAAAACTCCTGGAATCAGAAGACAGATGTCTGTATGATAGGCGACAGGAAACAAAATGCAGTTGTCGCCAGGGTATATAATACCTCGTAATTGTAACATCTATCCACTATCTATTCATGTTCTGCACGAGACAGTTCACAATTTCTGAGCCACCATGCTCGATTTCTCTTGTAAGACCGACTGCAGCTATAGAATCACTGATAGAGACTAACAAAGGGCTGCCAGAATTCTTCAGACAATGTCGCACGCACACATTTGGAGAACCTACAGAGTTCATAATACATAGGCTAAGCCATATAACAATATTTTCATTCTCCAAGTCAGCAACAGCTGCTGTATCATGAGGTATAGCACTGTTATTGGCGAAGAATCCTGAAAAATGTGTACGAGGGAAGGAGAACCTTGGCACAACAACAGTCAATAGTGAATGAGTTTCCTTCAGATATATGGAGCTTTATATACCAGCCATTAACTTCTTCAAAGAAGAATTCCATGTTATCATCACCTTCAAGTCGGTCCCTTTTGATTATGTTAGAGGAATGACTGCTAATCCCAGCCCTTTTTCAAGTATTTAGATGTCCAGAATTACTGACTAAAACTATTATTCTATCCATGAAACTGGAAGGTTTGACTACTTGATCCCTGGAGGTCTTGATAGCGACTGTTGCTATCATCCGTGAAACTCAAGTCCATTACTGAGCTTCTCAGATCCAAAGTTTCCGGTACTATAGGAAACACTACCTCTGACGAGATGGCCTCGATGGTTGACAAGCGAGAAAATCATCATCTGATTGTTTGGTAGCCATAGTAAAACGTGAGACTGAATGTTCAGTAACGCGTTGCATCAATTTTGGGATTTCACCTACTCTATGCTATACATCTCTCATCGTCTGTAGGACAAGATACGTGTTTTCCATATCCCGCCATGGTTGCTTGTGAAAGACCACTACTAGGGTTGGATTCATCATTGAGCAAAATAAGCACGTGCTTAGGACATCAAGGAAAGGAAGCCTGCAAAATTTGCTCAGAGTCTCAAGGGAAGGACTAGGCTATACAAAGGCGCCACAAAAATATTTCTCATTGTCGCTTTTACCATGTAAACCATAATGCAGGTAAACCAAGAGAGAAGGAACGATGAAAATATTCGTTATACTGTAAACATATGAGGAGGCACCAAATTTCTTAAGTGCTTAGTACGTATAAAAGTCTTAATTAGGCACTGACCACTACCTTCGGATAGCTGTTCTCATTGTTCGAAATGTAGTTCAAACTCCTAATGACATGATGCTACGTGCAATCCTGAAACACTTGGCCACTCTAGTGGCACCTGGACTTCTTTCAGTTTTCCAATGATTCGGTCTCACGCACAGTCGTCGAAATGTTGTCAATAGAAGTGTCCCATAGCGATTTCTAGTCGATACTATTCAGGGTGAAAACACTTAGCAGTAGTTTCTGTTGAAATATTGATCATACAGCCAGGGCCTGACTTAGCCTAACTGGGGCACGGGACAAAAACGTTTTTGGCCCCCCCTTTTCTTCACTACTTCAGTAATGAACAAGCGAACTTTTTGAAGATATTTAAATTTTTATAATTATAAACTTTCTATTCGATTTGGGGGCCCTTCTGTGACGTGGGAGCCCGGGCCAATGTCCCGTATGCCCCTACCTTAGTCAGGCTCTGCATACCAACGACTTCCTATAACTTCATATGAGTATTACATCTCGTTGCTGCATACAGCATTCTCATGGTTTATACCTTTTCCTACACCCCCATAGTAAATCAGACCTTAGGCGATCTAATTCATCTTTTTTTCCTTCTTCCTGTTTGTGTTAATTTACATTATTTTCTCCATTTTATTCTTAATTTTTGATCAGCTGTCGTGAATGACTTTAATTATCTGGAAAATTAGTTAAGGCCTGCAGATCCTATTAGATAAGTTAGTAAGAGATCACTAGGTGTTAAAAACTCCCAGATACAAAGGTTTAAATAACTACATTTGTTTTGTCTAAACTTTGAATATAGAAGGAACAAGTTGGGCTGAAAACAAACCATAATTTTTCCGATGGAAATTCACCTATAACAATCAATTAAATTGAAACAAACTACATATTCAACAAAATAAGCTATAAGCCGGTCAATATTTTAACGATGCGTAAACTTAAAGCACCCGGCTAGCGAAAAACTCCAAAGCCAGAATATCAGTTTTAAATAGGGCTAATTTTAATGGGTTTCATTTTGATCGAATTTTGGTAAATTTGAATTTATTCCTCATTCGAGCAGTTTAGACTGATACAAATATTTTTAAAATCATGCATAAAGATTTTATGATAATTTTAATTTTCACATAAAGTATCAAAAGCATTTAATTTTCTTCTAAAGCACGAAACTCAAAATAGTATTAACAATTTATGAAAAATTATGTTTGAAGCAGTTTATTTGCAACTTGACTCGAAAGTGGTTCTTTAATGTTTTTGTTTTGCTCTTGCAAAGTAGTCCCCCCCCAATGAAAGGAACCAATGAACCAACCTACTGAGTAATGAGTTCGGTGCAAATGGTCATGTGTTATTTCTTATCATCGTATAAAGTTTCAGAATCAGATTTGAAAGTGCCTTTTTCTGCTGACTTGTGAATCTTTGGCTATCATGGCTCTTTTATTAGTATTTTTAACTTTGAGTTTTGCTTGTTTAACTTTAGGTAATGTCTTGTTTACTTTTGCAAAAATATTTTAATAAAAATAATTACTATTATTTCCGGTTGCATTTATATTCTTATGTTAATGACTAATAACCAGTTTCATCTTCCTCAGCAAGAACTGAATAATAATTTATTAACTTTTAATCAAATTAATTGTGTATTGCTTAGGTTAATTTTAATAAATTTAATCAGCTCTTTTAAATATTTCAGCCGGTCCCGTTGAAAAAAAGGAAGCATGGGGTTATGTGAATGTCAGAAAAGATGCTTATATGTTCTGGTGGCTTTATTATACTGATATTTCCGAAGATTACAGAAGTTATCCGTTAGTAATATGGCTTCAGGTAATTAATTACATTGATATCTGTAAGCCATGAATATTAGCAGTAAGATTTGACTAATTTCTGAGAATTGAAATATTTATTGCAAAATATACTGGTTTTTATCTATAGTTAAATTTTGTGAGAAGGTTCTTGAAAAAGACGGCAAATAATATATGCTCTTAATTTATCTAAATATGCTAGTGGTGTGAAATTTTTTTCATGGTTTAGCTTATTAGATTATTTCCTAAATCCATTGTATGATGATTTGCAGAAGGTGGTATATTAAAATACACTCATAAGGTGCTATTTATTTCAAATTTGTGTTGTATTTCCAACTTTTATGTATTTAAAACAGTATATCTATGACTTCATTGTGCTTTTGAATAAAATTTCTTAGAACATAAAAATAATAGTAATTCAAAGCATTTTAAGCTGTGAAGCAATTTACTGGTATTTGAAATCAAGACTTTTTTTTCATGTAGGACAGTGACAAATTTGTGCATTAATTTTTCATTGAAATTTCAATAACAGTGTCATTTTATGACCTCATCTTAATCAATAGTAATGAAAATAATATTTTAAATCTTTTGTAAGTTGTAAATAGACTACAGTGATTATAATATATTCATTAATTTTGTATTAATGTACAGCAAACATCAGTTTAACATCCATTTGTAATTTCTGCCATTTCATATCATACTTGCCATTTCTCATTGTAAATAAAGAAAAGCAGAAGAATTTTTCAATATTGTACATACACAAAGTAACTCCAAAGGAAAAATATGTACAGATTAGTTGTAATCACTAATATAGTCAAATATAATGCATTCTACTTTTTCCTACATTAACTAAGAAAAGTTTGTTCCATGGAAAAGAAATTTATGAAAAGGCCATTTAAAGGAGGTTTGTAATTGAAATGGTCAAGTAAAAGATAAGTATAATATATTTTCTTCTCTCTATATTATTTTTTGTATTCCAGGGTGGACCTGGCTCTTCTTCAACTGGATATGGCAATTTTATGGAAATTGGACCTTTAGATGTTCATTTGAATCCAAGAAACAGTACATGGGTGAGTTTTTCTAATATGCATTTTTCTTTCTAACAATACTTGCCAAATTTCTGGCCTCTCATTATATTTATGTTCAGAAAATTGCTTAAGATAAGCTTGTAAATTCAAAATGTTCAAATGTAATTGGTACATTTTAAAGCAATATCATCTACATGCTATTCTGTTATCACAGTGAGAAATTGAAATTTGTCGAATGTCAAAATTAAAATTCTTACTCTTTATGTATTCCAGAACTCATCTGTGCCATAAACTGAAATTTGTACATTTTAAAACAATATCATCTACATGCTATTCTGTTAGCACAGTGAGAACTTGAAATCTGTTGAATGTCAAAATTATAACTCTTACTCTTTATGTATTCCAGAACTCATCTGTACCATAAACTGAAATTTGTGTTTTTTATAGTAAGCTTTTTGTGAGCAATAGAGAGTTCTTGCCATATTTATGCAAGATGAGCATGTCTCGCACTATAACTGAATAAATAAATTCCCTCTTCCCTCCAAAGCACTTTTTGTTCGAAAATATATTTATGCACGCTTCTACATTGTGTTGTTTTCTTATAAATATATTTTAATTTTGTATTCATTTGCAGTTTTTTCAGTAGTATATCATTTTTTTTTATTTAGTTTGTATTATAAATTTAGTCCCCCCTCAAATTATATACTGTATTTAACTGTTTATTGTAATATGTTTACAGCTGAACAAAGCTAATCTTTTGTTCCTGGACAATCCAGTTGGATCAGGTTTTAGCTATGTGACTAATAAATCTGCTTTAGCAACAAATAATAAACAAATTGCTCAAGATTTAGTGACTGCTTTGACAGCAATACTCACTACAGTGCCTGAATTTGTGGTATGTTTATTTTAAAATATAGATTATTAACTGTAGACTTTTATATATTTAGATGCAATCAAATATATGTATATTTAAATAGGACCCTCAGAGTAAAACATATAAGTAGTTGAAAGGAAAACACTTGAATGACTTTAAAAATTTGAAAAAGAAAATGTTCATTTATTGAACTGTGTGTAAAAAAATACACTGAATTATCTGATAACAGCTCGTGTAAATAAAAATATATAATTGATATTATTGTTATCTGTTTCAAAATAGGTGCTTACTCTGTGTTATCAAATAATTCTTTCTTGAAATGTAAAAGAGCTCAAATGTATTCAGATAATAATCTTCCCTGTGGTCAGTAGATTTATTTATATTTTTTAGTACACACACATAAAAAAAATAAAAATAAAATTGTGTTTATTTTTGAAAATGATAAATTTATTGGTAAAAGTTTACAATTGGGTGCCCCTTGTTTTTTGGCGGTTCTTTTTTGACACCAAGATCGGCGCCAGGAAGGCACAATTTCAAGATGGCCACGACACAAAACCAAAATAAGAAGTCGAAGAATTGCACAAACTTTGTGTCCATGTACACATCGATCTGTTTTTACTTAAAAGAATGTCCTAGAATTGCACAAACTAGGCATTGCACACTGCCTTAAATTTGTCCGTGTATACATCAAACTATTTTCATTTAAATAAAATCAGGAAGCTAAAACAAAGTTAAAACTATCATGGTAACCAGAAGTGAGGTTTTATCACCAAAATTTAAAAAAGAATTGTCACTAATCAAAGGGGCACCCAATTTTACACTAGAGTCAATTTATTTTTTAATTATTATCAGGTCTATATTTGAAACTATTGTTAAGTCCTACTTCTGCTGTTGGATGGTCGTATTCACTAAGAAATTCTGTAATTTGGTTCGCTTAGGTCCTTTTGATGGGGTTAGGGGAAGATGGGTAGAAAATTGGTCAGGTATTTTACCATTAAATTTATTAATTATGTTTTTTATAACAATAAAACAAATTTATTTCTTACAAATATAAAAACATAATAAATGAATATACATATAAAAATTAAATTCCAAGTCAGTATGTTTACATTTCAGATCATACATTTCAGATCATTGTCTCTTCTGTATATTTCCAAATTTCTGCCTTTTTATCAAGAAGGTATCTATTGTAATTTGCGTTTTCCTTTTGCGCTCTGTAAGAAGTTGTTGGTAAGTGGATAAGTCCATAACACTCCGTCTTGCCTTTGAACTCCTGTCAAAATTTGGGTCATTTTTAATCAATTGGTCCATAATTTCTGTTATAGTGGTCAAACTGGTTTTTAGAAACACTGTTAAGTTCTTTTTGCTCTTCTTCATAATCACTACTTTCAATATTTTTGTGTTCTTCTTGGTTTTCTATTTCATTGAGCTCATCATTAAAAAGACTTGCTGCTATTTCTTGCACTATTTCTTTGACATCTTCCACATTTACCTCATCTAAACCGGTTTGTTTCACTAATTCCACTATTTCATTCATATGGACAGAATGTCCAGTGTCACCGCCCTTTTTTAGATCTGGCCAAATGTTCTTCCACACCTCGTTCAAACATATTTCTGTTATTTCATTCCAAGGAAGGATTATGTTTTTTACAACATTCATGATATTGTAGATGTTATTTCCAAAGCTCTCTTATTGTTTCTTATCTCCATCTGTTTTTTCAAACATGTATCTAAATGATCACCACAGGAAATAAGCCTTAAAATTTGATATAATGCATTCATTCATTGGTTGGATTAAAGCAGTTGTGTTAGACGACAAGAAAACCACTTGGGCTGGAATGCATGTTATTAACCCGTAACTGGGGAGGTGCGGTCTCAGATACCACTACGGGTGTTGTTCCTATCACCAATATTCTATATTCCGTCTGGTTGAGTGAATGCTCCTGCTACCTTCTTTCGTGACCTTGATAATTCTCACCCATTAACTAACATTTTCTGCACCTGCTTCATTGTGAAATTCTAGTCCTTTGTCTCAGAGCATTATGTCAGAATGCACCTCCCTCTCAGTGTTACGATTTCTGTTCCAGGTGGAAACATGGCTCTGAGACTCAGTCTGAAAAATATCATATATCCTTCCGATTCGTGTTTTGCAGAAGAGATGCAAAGAATTCTTGATGAAGTAGGAAGTGAATTTAGCGACGAAGATGAATGCCAAGAAGATTTTGCAAATGAAAATTCGCATTCCACAATATCAGACCTTTCTGAATCTAACAATGAATCACTGAACCAGAGACTGAAGCCATTTCATCTAAAAAATATTATGGGAGAAAACTCTTCAAGTGGTCATCTATTGAACCTCAATGAAATGCGAGAACTCCCGCGCATAATATAGTTCATCTTCCAGTATTAAGAATATATGAATGCGAATCCTAAAAGCGTTTGGGAACTCTTTTTCACAAACGAAATATTAGAGAAAAAGAACTGAAACCTTTATATTTATACTTAAGTTGTAAAACGCCAGTTTGTTTCGTACGTACACAAAAATTATGTCACAAATGTGCACAAGATATACTGAGTAAATTGATATTGATCAAGAACGCAATGATATTACTGAAAGTTAAGGTACTGTCATTTTTTTAATGTTCCATACAATATTTATATTTTTCATCTGAATGCATCTATCATATGGTAAATTAATGGAAAATAATTATTATTCATAAAAATAATAGTTATTCTGGTTTGTTTCGCATAATTTACATTTGCAAGTGTTTTTTCACGAAAAAAAGTTCATGTTGCAGCAAAAGAAGTTCTTTGTGTTGATTGATTTCTTTGTAAAATAATTTTTTTTCTGTTTGAAGATAAGTGTTTGTAGAATGTATGGGTAAAATAAAATTTTAATATTTTGATTAAAACTTTTTATTTAAATCATAACGAGTCGCGGTCTCTGTGACCACACGTCCCCAATTATGTCCCAATATTTGACCTTCCCTGTTGTGGGTTAAGTCAGATAAATTTGTAGGATGGCTTGGGGCATTATCAATTAAAAGTAGTGCTCTTGATTCAAGTTGTTTAATTTCACAATACTGTTTAACAGATGGGAAAAAATATTCAGTGAACCAATTCTGGAAAATTTTCATAGCTATTCATGATTTTTTATTAGACTCCCAAATTACAGGTAAAGTTGATTTGGATATTCTTTTGATCGCTCTTGGGTTTTTGGAATGGTAAACAAGTAGTGGTTTTAATTTGAAATCTCCACTTGCATTACCATCCAGTAGAAGTGTTAAGTGATCTTTTGCAGCTTTAAATCCTGGTTTACGTTTTTCATCACGGGATAGAAATGTTCGTTTTGGCATTCTTTTCCAAATAGGCCTGTTTCATCAACTTTAAAAACCAATTCTGGAGGATAGTTTTCTTGTTCAATTATTGTTTTTAATGTCGCTAGGAATTTAGCCGCCACTTTCATATCTCCACTTGCTGCTTCTCCTGTAATCTGTATGTTATGAAGATTATTTCGATGTTTAAATCTATTAAACCATCCTCGACTTGCAATGAAAGTTTCACTTGTGTCACTTGCCTCAACCTGAATGCAATTAAAAATTCTTCTGACTTTTCCCATTACAATAGATTGGCTTAATGGCATATTGCGTTCAATTTCGTCGTCAATCCATATAGAAAGTCATTTTTTCATTTCCTCTATTGTATTATTTCTAGAACGGGTAATTCTAGTTGCAGAGTTTGTCGTAGTTGCAGTTGCCGATGGCAGTATTTTTTCTTTGTTCTAAAGAATAGTCCTTATTGTTGAAATTCCCAAATTCAATGCAGTACTAATTTGAGATTGACGTTCACCAGTATCTAATTTTCTAATCACTTGCATTTTAGTTTCTAGTGAAATGCTTTTTCTTGTTGCTTTATTTTCATGTTTTTTATTATCACCCATGATAAAACCTAAAGATCACAATATTTGTCACTATATCAATCATTACATTATATAAATTTATACTCACAATAACGACAATAAATGTTTGAAACGATAAAAATATGTTCGTGTAACAGCGCAGGATAGAAGAAACCCAGATAAACTGGTTCGGATATCGGAAAGCCTAACGCTGCATGCAATTTTGTTGAATTCCACAATTCAAATAAAGGAGCATTAAACCGAAACAGCATTAAGCGGTGTCTTACTGTATATGAAATGAATTTTGTCTTTTCTCCCTTTTTCCTGTAGACATTATTTTTATAATTTAAAAGCACTGATGCTCTTAAACTATAACTATTAAAATTTCTTTTGTATTACAGAGGGTGGTTATACATTTTTAGAACAATTTTAAGACTGCTTAATTAAAATGAAAAGAGCATTTTTTTTTTTTTTTTTAAATGTTTGGATATTCTTCATCTTCATAAGCTCCACAGCCTGTCACAGGCCAAAGCTGTCTCTCCAAAATTCCTCCACATGATCCCATTCGGCACAATAGCATTCTATTGCTTAACTCCAATTAACCTTAAATCTTGCTTGACATCATCTATCCATCTAGTGGGTGGTCTTCCTTTTTTTCTTTCTTCCTTAATTCTCGAAAAGGTTATCTTTTTGGTTGGAAATGCATCATCACATAAACACATGGTCCAGCCATCTGATACGATGTGCCTTTATGATTCTCACAATATCAGTTTCACCATATTTCCAATATTTTCCATATAGTTCATGATTATAGAGAATCTTCTACATGACATTTTGTTGTACCGGTCGAAAGATCTTTCTTAAGATTTCTCTTTCAAAAGTTGATATCTGATTTTTTTTATGCTGATTAGTTTGGATTTAAGTTGTTTTTTTAAGGCCATAGTAACATCTATTGGCCATAAATATTCTATTCTTTATTTCAATTTTTATATCATTGTAATCAATGGGCCCAGATATTTAAATTATTTTACGGTTTCGAAGGTATAACTGTTTATCTTCAAGGGGGATAAACAAAAATTTTATTAGATGCAATCATAAATTTTGTTTTGTCTTCATTAATGATTAGGCCCATCTTTCTTGCTGCATTTTCAAGTGTGACAAAAGCCTCGACCACAGCTTATTTTGATTGCCCAATGATATGAATGTCATCAGCGAAAAGCCAGCAGTTGAATGGTTCTGTGGAAGATGGTTCCACTTGTCTTTATTCCAGAGTCTCTTATGGCCTTTTCTAAAGCTATATTAAACAGCAGGCAAGGCAGTGAATCTCCCTGTCTTAATCTTTTCTCAGTATAAAAAGGTTCTGAAAGATATGTTGAAATTTTTATTCTACATATCGCTTTTTAAGAAACATCCTTGTGAGGCTTATCAGTTTCTTCGGAAAATTCTAACATCGCTTCAAGTAGTTTCTCTCTGTTAATACTGTCATAGGCAGCTTTAAAGTCAACAAACAGGTGGTAGGTGTCAATGTTATATTTAGTTCTTTCCAAGATTTGTCTAATAGAATGCATTTGATTAGTTGTTGTTTTTTCCCTATGGAATCCACACTGGTAATTCCTAATAACATTAGTAGTATATGTAAGCAATCATTTATACAAAGTAATGGAGAAGCTTTTATGTGCTGAATTCAAAAACGTATGTTTGCATCCAATAATCTTTTAAAAGACTAAGTCTGCAAGATTTCCATGAACCCCTTAAAAAAATAATAATAATTAACAAATTAAATAAAATAATATAAAACACACTTTCAGATTTTTAACAATTCCAGGATGAGATCCCCCTTTTTAAATATGCTAATGTAGCTAGGTTGCTATAGCGCAGAGCATTTGGTTTTTCTTTGATTGCATGTGGAATCAAAGAAATGCTTTTGAAAACCAATTTATGAGGAGAGAAATGGACAGGGAACGAGAGAGGAAAGGCATTGCTGATACCACTCCATTTGCACATCTTCAGTGTACAGGAACTTTCTCTCTCACTTTTTTTTTTTTTTTTTTTTTTCAGTTATCTCGTCCAGATTCTCCTTTGTTTTGCTATATGTGGTTAGTTAAATCATTTTTCTAGTTTCATCTTTTTTTATATTGTTACTCTTTTTCAGTATGTATTTTCTTATGAACTAGTGTAATCAGTTAAGATGGCCCTTAGTAAAATCAGTATTTCGGAACTAAAGCAGTGATATATTTCAGCATTGTCTTTGGAAGTTAAAATTGAGATGAAATTACAGTAGCTTTGTGAAACCTAATCCTGATGATCAAATGTAAGGCTAGAGATTTTAATAGGGAATCTAAATCCTATTTATGTGAGAAATGTTTATAGATGTGTGGATATGAAGCAACTAACAGGCTGTTTTTCTTTCCATGCATGCTGTTGCAAAACAGAATGGGGATTGAATTTGGGTGGGTTACGGTGTCCTTGATTTATCATGTCTAAGGCAGAAAATTAAAAAGCATGATTACTCACAATCATATTTAAACTCCATTTTAGGTTTTAATTAGTTAGGAAAGATGAATATTTGCCATTAACTCAACGGTGCATTTCATTCGAAAAGACACAATGATAACGTTGCCAAACATCATTAAGTTCTAACAAAAATTATTGACTGCATTCTGTTTTGCGGTACATTTGAGATTGCACTTCGATGACAGGATGAATGCAAGGATTCAATAAATCCAGGAGTTTTCAGATGAGATCATCAATTTCAGACTGGATTTCAGAGGTCTTATTAATTCTCAGCTGAACTTGATTCTTCTCTTAAAGACATCTCACTAGTGCCAGAGTTTTTAATGGAATGCGAAAAGAAATTAAAATATGATTTATTAGACTGCATGCTCAATGTTTGTCAGAACCATATAAAAAATTAGATTTCAAAAGCAAGTTTTGTTTCAATAATAGCAGGTGAAACTACTGATGTGTCATCCACTTCACAATTGGTGTGCAATTTTTCGATACAGTTTAAGTAATGGACAAAAAATTGAGAGATTCTGGGAATTCATGAATCCATGTGGACATGACTCAAAATCTAAATGAATCCAATCAAATTTGGAAAAAGTAGCAGACAAACCCAAGAAATTAATAGTGCAAAACTACCATGGTGCCATGCTGAGTTCAGGCTTTTATTTGATGCACCTTCAAGAATGCATAATGTGTATTGTTATGCACATCAGCTCAGTTTGATTGTTGAGCAAAGAACCAGTCAGAGTCAGTAAGTTTGAATATTTTTTCCAGTCTGAGTGATATTACAAACTTTTCAAGAAGTCTCTGCAGGGAATGGCCATTCTGGATGAAACTGTTATAAAAAAATACCTCATATTTCAGCTATTAGATGGAATTTTAAGAGTCCAACCATCGACACAGTGTATGAATATATAGGGAACAATTGATTGAATGCATGGAAAAACAGAGTCAACATTTAAACAAGCTGTAGTAATAAATTAAGCACAAGCTGCTTATGTTAGGAAAACTCAGAATTTTGTTTGGCTTACAATTTTTAATATTATGTCATATGTGATGTGTTATACAACCAGATTCAGACAGCACTAACTGATGCAGCAGTCATAAGAAAGAAAGTGAACATTTTCAAGCAGTCATTAGAGGAAGAAAGGAAGAGAATAGACACAGTGACAAAAGAGATATGAGAAGCATATGAAACTTCAAGATAAATGAAATGGGAAAATATTCATGTAAATATAGCTATAACAGCTAAGATATATGCTTTGTTATCTCAAAAATAAGTAACAGAGATTTTGTTTTATTTTGTCCTCTTTTCTCAAAACTCCATAATTCCAGTAGTACGAGAAAAAGTTTCCAACTTGGATTCTTGACCAAACAATGGTTGTTGATTCCGTGTTACAGAAGGATCATCTGAAACAGTGTTATAGCTAGGATGGAGCAAGGGGAAACGTCTGTCCCTAAGCGCAGCATCTAGAGGGCACCAAATTGATGTTACAAAATTTTAGAATGAAATGTTTTTCATTCTTGGTACACAGAAAGGGGCACAAAATCTTCAAATGTCCCTGGGCGATGAAAGCTGTAGCTATGGCTCTGATCTGAAATCTGGGGGGTAATATACAGAAGATGAGATTTCAGAAATATGATTGGTGCCATTAGTCTTGGAGACCTACAAGCTGTTGCTAATTATTATGACTATTTCAATGACCACTGCTGAAGTCTTAAGAGATGCTTCTCAACTCAAAACAAGATAAGACTTTTTAAGAAGCACTGTGAATAAGGACAAACTAAGAGCTCCATGATCTCAATTGAAAAAAAAACGTGAAACAAAATTTTATTCAATTAAAATGCTATTAATTTATTTGTCTCTAAATAAAAAAACAGACTAGTGGATTTAATTTACAAAACTTGTACATGACTATTTTATAATCAACATTCAAAAATATACTGTAAGCACTTTTATGGTTTTATTACATTCCATTATAAGAATTTTTTTTTTTTCCTATGAGAACTTGTTTTTGTTTTATGCTTGAAAAAAAGCAAATGTATGCTGATTTGTAAGCTATGTTGTGTCTGCATATTTATTTTTGAAATTTGTTTTGTGAACCTTCATTTAAATATCCCATGAGCCGCCTCTGCTTCCACTATTTTCCGGAGTCCTTCAGCTATCATGGGTTTGTGCTTAGAAACTCTTCAACAGACCAAAAGCAC
Organism: Stegodyphus dumicola; assembly: GCF_044657685.1. Taxonomy (NCBI): domain Eukaryota; kingdom Metazoa; phylum Arthropoda; class Arachnida; order Araneae; family Eresidae; genus Stegodyphus; species Stegodyphus dumicola. The sequence goes on along the minus strand of NC_140773.1, from coordinate 218,292,556 downwards.
AGTAGTCCATAGGTGGAACATCTGGGGACTTCGCTGAAATACATTGAAAAGATATGCAGTACAAAGTCTGAAATACGGACATGCAATATCCAGAATGATTGAAAATCTGGACCACCAGCTGCTGCTGAACAACAGCAAATTTTGGAAAAAAAATTTTCCAGCCATTTGCTTTTGTTAATTCTATATTGAAATCATTCTAAAAATATGTAAACACCCTTTGTATTTTGTCATTGTACTTTATTTTTTTAGAAAGCAAGGTGTATTTAGTAAAATTTGTTTTCTCTTTTAGAAATCTCCCCTGTACATAATTGGTGAGTCTTATGGAGGCAAAATGACTGTGGATTTTGCTTTAGCATTATCTGAGGTAAACCATGTCAGAATAATATAATATTTGTTGACAATTTTAAAAAGATATTTTTGGAGTTACTCCTCTAATGTTGGAAATTTGTTCTATTTATTGAAAGCATATAAATAGTGTTAAAGCATATAAATAGTACAAGAACTGACTTTTTCAAAGATATGTGTGCAGTTATAGCATCATAAAGCCAGAAGTCTATTTTAGGTAAAAATATAACTGTATCTTATCTTGTTCATTTGCTCTTTGGCAGCTCAGGATTATGGTTCGGTAAAACCATCAAAACTAGTCGTGTGAAAAATTGCAAATATAACACTGATTTTGCTGTTTGACTTCTAAATTAAAGTCTATGCAAAAGTATATGCTATTAAAATTCTGTCTTGCAGTCTTTGAGGTCTAGGCATCTCAGTCCCTGTGTTAGGGCATAAAAATCAAACATGTACAAAGTTAAAAATGTTATTATTTTAGAATTATTAGTTTATTTATTGAAATAATTTCTTCTCCGATTTTCAAAAAGGGTCATAAATTAGTGGCTTTTATATTAAGAAAACAGAATGTAAAGTGCATAATTACTGTATCAACTCAGACATTCCCTCCCTTTTTACTAATTTTATCACATGAAAATCAAGAGGAGAAAATTATGTGAATAATTTAATTTCCAAAATCTGCTGGAATCCTGTGTCTGTGTCATCTACTATAGCTTCTGTAGCTATTGTGTTGCCATTATCACTGTTTTCATTCTCTTCAGCATCTTTCCTTGTGGGATGATTTTCAAAGCCATCAAGAGCATTAGCTATCCAGTTATCTTGAAGCTCTTCATGATAATTATTTCATCAAAGCCTATGCACCCAGAAAACAATGACTGTTTAAACTATTTTATGATTTAAAGGAGCTAACTTTCTAAATGCTTTAAGGAAAGGGAAAAAGATTTGAATATTTAAAAAAAATTCAAAATCTTGCACTAAAAAATAGGTGCAAAAATATGCTAGTTAAATATCATATTCATTTAATTTTGTTTTCTTACTGTGTTTGTTTTATATTTTGCATAGTTGGATTAATTTGCTTTTCATAATATTTATATACATTTTTAGGCTATAAGAAACAAAAATATCTCATGTAACTTTAAAGGCATAGCACTTGGAGATTCCTGGATATCACCTGTGGATTCAGTGTCTACTTGGGGTCCTTATTTGTATACAATGGTATATTTTTAATTTATTTATTTAAAAAAAAAGAAAGTTAGCTGAAATAGTGAAAAAATATATTGTATTACTACTATTAATACCATGGTAACGAATTTGAATATAATTAGTAATTTGTGTTCAAATTCATATATTAGTAATTTATATAATTTGGTTTAAAATAATTTCTAAAATTTGTCTATGTATTGTTTATCATTGATATTGATATTTTATAAAAAATGATTAATTATTAGATTATCAGAATTTTAATATTGAAGCCCCCCATGTTTACTGGTTAAAGGAAGGGAAATGAAGTATAAAATTACATTAAATCGTAGCAATAATAAAATTGTGTTTGTGCTGTTATGATTGCATGACTGATTGAACTTCTGTACCACCATTAGAGGCTTAACAGGGTGTAGTGGTGTTACTTAAATAAAGAAACGTTGAAATATTAAACATAGCCTAAATCAGCCCCATAAGCAGCAGAACAACCACCATATTACCTGAAATAACTTTAAATAGAATTAACAACTAAAATATGAACTTAAAAGTTTAGAAGCTGGTGAGATTTATCAGCTTCACCAACAAGTAACACATTATTTCATACTTTTTAAAACATAACACATGTTACTTACATGCATAAAAATATGTTACTTACAGGATATCATAAACACCCTAATTCTTCTTAAAACTGACAGAGAAATTTTTAAACACAATCAATATATAATTTTGTTTCATATACAGATATATATTTTATGAAATTTGTCAATTTCAAATTAGTTACTGTACTTTTACATGGATCCTTTAGAGTATTAAATTTAGCAATATCTGGAATAAATCTTAGAACAATATTTTTCTGCTGTTATGATGTGATAGATAAGTTGACCTGTAAAAAATATTACCTGACAGAACTGTAATTTATCACATATTTCTCTGTGGTTGACTAGTCATTTGCACTGCACATAGTATATATATTTACATTGCATTTAGTCAGAGCCTTTGTATATTTATTTGAAAGTGTGTTAATTCAAATATTTTGTTAATTCAAGTAATTTAATGCATTAGATATGTTGCATGTTACTCTTTCATATAGTAAGATGTCCAAATGGTTAGTTAATGAAATACCTCTAGATAATACTGTATTGAATTGTTATTGGTTATGATAAAGCATACAATGACTAGTTGCCTAGGAAATAAAATGCTTTTAGCAGAATTTTTTTAGTGAAATGGATTTATGAATAATAAATTAGTTTGCAAATAGCATAGATCTCTTGCTTATCCATTGCCAAGAAAACAATTTGACAAATTCATCTAATATTTTATACAGAGCATTTCAAACATCTTTGTTTCAGGCAATGTGAGGTGACTAACCCTATATTAATCCTTTCAGGATGGGCGTCCCATATACGCATTCCCTAAGAACGTCTGTCTCTTAGAGCCGGGCGTCCCATCCACGCATCACGAGATTGCATTCAGAGGACGGGTGATGCGTATATGCATTTTAAGCTGGAACGTTTTTCTTAAAGACACTAGATGGCATCCTTTGTCCATTACTTTTGAAATGAATACAGTTTTAGGTTCCTGATCTTGAATTTGATATATTCTGCCCGACTTTGGTATTTTACTCATCAACTGTTACGAGGGAGGGGTAGGGAAAGCGTAAACAAAGCTGGTCTTTCTAATATAAACATTTGCGTATCTGATTTATGTCCAATTCCTTTTTTTATTCTAATTTTTCCCTCTACTATGTACAGTCTTTTAGGGTTATTATGTGGAGTTCTGTTATGTTTTGAATTGCCTTCAGATATGTTTCCATTTCTTATCTTTTTATTTCGGAAAGCCTCACCTCTGGTCTATTATGGTGGGAAGGCACTTTTTATCAGAGGAAGAATACCCTCGTATGGTTAATGAACCATTTAACTATCACAGTTGAGAGTGATTATTCATTTTCTAAAGAGTTAGAAAGTGATACTTCTTTGTGCTGCAAGATTTACCACAGTCTTCATTTTAAATTTTGTTACTTCTTACTGTAAATACAATAGAAAGTCCGAAATCTGGATGCCCATTATCCAGAATGATCTAAAAGCCAGACCTCAAAGCTACAAACATTTTTTATTTTTTATTTTTTTTATTTAATGCTTTAAGCATGTGCATTTGATTTTTCCTTCCATAATACAACATGCGGAGATTTTTACTTAAAAATTCCGATTCTTAATTTCACTTAGGCACTAAATAAAATACCTCGTTATGGAAAAACAATCATGTAAGCATGAATTTGTGAGATTAATAATTTGGCTTCGTAGCTGAATATCTACTTGGCATACATCTCAAACTGAAACATTCACCTGTTTTATATCCCTGACACTGACCTGGCGAGTCATTTTTTTATTATATTTTGCTTTCATCACCGCATGTTTATCAATACATGATAACTTCTGTAATAACTCATGCTGTGATGTCTAAACTCACAGCATTTTTGCTAATATAAAACTTTTTTTTTTATATTAGTAGTGTACAAATGAGAGAGCTGGCGCAGTGACCTTTGGGGGCGAAACAATGACTGCGAAACCCTCCATTAAAATCGAACCCACTTTTAGAATGTGATGGCTCTCCAACCCTCCATAAAAATTCCATCCACTTTTAGAAAACAATGGCTCTCCAACCCTCCATAAAAATTCCATCCACTTTTAGAAAACAATGGCTCTCCAACCCTCCATAAAAATTCCATCCACTTTTAGAAAACAATGGCTCTCCAACCCTCCATAAAAATTCCACCCACTTTTAGAATGTGATGGCTCTCCAACCCTCCATTAAAATCGAACCCACTTTTAGAATGTGATGGCTCTCCAACCCTCCATTAAAATCGAACCCACTTTTACAAACGCTACTTTTCCAAAACGCCGCTTTTACAAACGCCACTTTTCCTCTTCATCGCATGCTTCTTTTGCAAGGGGACATTCGTCCCCCACATAATCCACTGGCATGGTATATTTAGTGAGGGTATTAATTTATACCATCAGTGCACCATTATGTATGGCTTCTAGAGCATCAAAGGAGAGACAATGGGTAATTGATTAATAATACCTAGTGAATAATAAAAGCATTTAAAGAGAAGCATTCTATATGTAAAGATGGAATTGTTACAAGAATTAAACACATTTAGTTCTCTCAATGAGTTCAAGAAAATGAGCGAACTTAATATCAATGAAAAGTATCCGGTTACAGAAATTAGAGAAATAAACACAAAGTATGGTAAAAAAATAATAGTCCATTTACCTGAGTGTGTTGTATCTTTACCGAAGCGATGTGATAACAAAGCATCTGATTATTTAAAGCTCAATGGCATTAAACCTCTTTATTTTGTTTATTTAGGAAGTAAAGATGTCGGGAAAGCCCAACCTGGAAACATGTTTAAATTTGAGCAATAACTTTTTTTTTTTAATGGTTTTAGAATCATTAAAAAATAAAGTAGGCTTAGTTACACAAAAGAAATCTGGTCATTTTTGATAGAGTGTCATAACCCATATTCTGTACCTTACTATTCTTTTCTTTGTGTAGTATTTGATACATTTGAATAATATATTTTAAAATTAGCGAATGAATTTCAGGATAATTATTATTCATATCTGTTTCTTCTTCAACAGCAGTCAGTAAATGCTGACACATTCTAGCAAGGCCGCACATTCTGCTGTTATTACCTGAGCTATATAAAGCTCTAATATCACCGAATAAGTCATAAATATTTTCCATCTTTACATATAGAATGCATCTCTTTAAATGCTTTTATTATTCACTAGGTTTCATCAGACCCCTCGAAATTTTACGAAACCTTCGTTAGAAATGACTCTGAGATCAGTATATTCATAAGCTGTAGTAATTAACTATGATGACACTCACCAACGATACCAAGGACTCGCTCGCCGAGGTACCGAGAAGAAAGCCAGGAAGGCCCCGCAAGCATGACCGAAGGACCCCGCGGACACTCTCCCCCATTGGACTAAACTTTGAGCGAACAGCCATTACAACACGCACATACACAGTAAATATAGACGGCCTTACCATCATGATAAGATAAGCTATCATACTTTTTCCCAATATAGAGGTTGGAGGGCGCAGCGCCCTCCAACTTTTTCTCAGTGGAGGGCGCAGCGCCCTTCACCTGGAGTTGTGGTCTGACTGGACTCACAGGGCTCACAGGCGCGCCAGCTGCACCTCCACAGGCCACCTCTCACACAACATATATAAGACACATAGAGGACATACACTGAAAGACTCTGACGCTTTAGCGTCGGGGATCCCACTTATGAATAACGGTGAATGCTACTCTATTGGTTCAACGGCGAGAGTAAGCTGGGATAACGGTGAATGCTACTCTATTGGTTCAACGGCGAGAGTAAGCTGGGATAACGGTGAATGCTACTCTATTGGTTCAACGGCGAGAGTAAGCTGACATGTCTTTTTGGCTAGGTTAAGACCATCAATCCGGATTGAATGACATTAATCCGGGAGAGGTCGGGGTTTGAACTTGGGACTTTGATGTTAGTAGTCCTGCGCGCTAACCGTTCAGCCAGGGTACCCGTATTCAATAATTGCTAACTGTCTTATAAATGTAACATATCAAACATGTTTTGTGAAGTGCTGCCATCTGTTGTCACTTTCTAATACTACGCATTTAGACGCAGTCAAGGTCGTGACGTATACGATAGAATAAAAAAAAAAAAAAAAAAAGCACTTATCATTTCCTCAAGCTAGGAACACGTTTCACTCCAAGGTCATTTCATCAGCGTTCGCTTCGATTTTTTTTTCCCCACGCGGGACGTTGAAAACGGAAACACGATCATAACAAATTGCGGGTAGTTATTTTATTTTTAATGCTACACAGCATTAAAAAATTACTAGGTTTAAGGTTCATTTTCGCTGCTATATCTATATAAATTTCTGTTGCATATGTTAGTTAGAAGGATGCAAATCAGTTTTTTATAGTGCATCTTGTAAAAGGCATTCGATAGTAAATGGTGTTTATAAGTCATCAGATGACAAAAGTCTATCTTATCCTGGTGTTCTAAGATAAACTCTTCGCTAAAGGTTTGATATCTGACAATTCGTTCCCATTCCAGCTGTTCTGCGAATTCCCTCATGAAATCTTCAGTGAGTGTTTGTTGGGAAGAGATAAGAACCATATCGATATAGTCTTTGTGCTTCCGCATGAAGTCTATGCTCAGTACTTGGTAGTGGGAAACTGTTATCCAATGCACTTTTGTTATATGTTTATCGAGGAAAGGTTCTGTCATCTTTTGGTACCTGCAAGCTTGTTCCCAGTCTAAACTATAGGCATATTTGTCCATGAAGGGTTCCGACAATTTCTGGTATTTGGAGATTTCATACCATTCAACTAAACCTTCATGTTTTTCTATAAATGGTTCTGATAACGTCTGATACTGACAAATGACCTTCCAGTTCACCTGATTTGAGAATTCTTCGATGAACTCCTCCGAAAGAGTCGAGTATCGACTCACGAGCGACCAACTTATATTCTGTTGTAATGCCCTGATTTGTCCTTCCAACAAACCGGTCTTCGAAATATCGTTCCAATTTACGTCAGCCATTTATTATAAACACAAAAGAATTTCTACTTTCAAGTATACATAGGTTTTTAGGTCCTTAGTCTTAACGAATACTTGTATCTCTTTATCTTTCTTAATATAGTTTATAAATGATACCTGTTCGGTGTTATAATTGAACTCTCGCAGCATCTTATTACCGTTAAAAATTTGAGCTTCAACCACACTTTCAAGATAAGTACCATTATTATCTATGAGTGCGAAGAAGGTTATTTTAGCCTTTACACTTTCATTCAATGTCATGAGTGCTCCATTCAGTAAATTATTACTGAACGAAGTAAATGTCACCTTCTGAAATTTTGAGCTGCTGTACCCGCTTTCAGGAGGATCTGCGCATACATAAACACTTTGAGTATATTCCTGTAATTTTTCTTCAGTATGCTTGAATCCTATTTCCAAGCTTTTAAGCTTCTTCGAAGTCTCTGACGAATAATTTTTAAAGCTGTTTACCATAGCATCATTACTTCTCCTAGCTTCCAGCTTTAGTTCCTCTATTCTGTTGGTCATAACATCATAAAGTGTCCTAATTTCCAGCTTTAAATCCTCCAATTCTCCGGAAACGAAGGACTTCGTGGTGACATCGTTGGCGTCTACTGGATCTTTACAGTTTTTCAGCACCTTGTTTTCCATATCATAATTCCCATCGTTTGTGAGTTTAAACCCTATTCCAGGTGGACCGCGAAGACCCACCGCTTTTCTGGGATAGTATATTCCAAAAGGATACCAAGCCATCTTTATTATTATATAAATAAGTTTTTAATAGATTGTAATCTATTAAAATCTAAAAATAATCTCTAAATATTACATCCTTAAAGTATTCAACACTATGATCTTCTTTTCTACCATATTGAGTTTGCATCTCTTTCTCTCATTCAAAACAAAGTAAAATACATACTTATCATCAGGGCTGCTCTTCAGTCTCCAGTGAAATTCAATCATCAGGTTGCTAACATTTACGTACGGCTCGTGAAAAGATAAGTTGAAGCATATGATTGGATAGAGACTTCTAAAGGTTTCATAGTTGATCAGACATCCGGCTTCGGAAGTGATATTGTTAAGCCCTGCATCTAAGAGAGCGGCGTAGAGTCTCGAATAATCTTTTTTCTCAAAGTCCATAGTATAATTGATGTTTGGCACCCTCACGTTATTGACCATAAGCCAGCAATCAATCATGTTTAAGTTATCGAACAGCATGTTGTTTTGAGAAAAGTTTTCGTTTCTTTTATCATATTGGGGCACAACGTAAAGGCTCATCACTTCATCAGTAGTGGCGGGTATGTTGCATGATCCGCTGCTATTTTCTAAAATGTTGGACTTGACTACTCTAGGTTGCCTCCAGTTAATGTCGATGGATTGGTCCGACAGAATCAGTTTTGTAAACTGACCATCAACAGAAGAATTGAATTTAACATAAGGTAGCCAAAGCGAAAGTTTCTTGACTTGTACTTTATATTTAGGATTAGGTACATTTGTATACAACATGTTCCTGTGACTGTTTCTTTGAAACTGAAATTTTACATCAAAGCCTGTAATGACTTTTTCATAATCATTGAGGAAGCCGAAAATGTATTTGAGCGGTATAAATATGTGCACAGACTGACTATCTCGGGTATACATCCATCTTTTGGTAAAACCTTCGTTATGGTCATCATTCACTCTTAAGTTAGTGAAAAAATTTGTTATTGTTGTAGCGTCGGTAAGGGCACCGTTAAACTTGAACGATCCTCTCTCGGTAGAATCGGAGGTATCTATATAGTAAAACATATTGGTCGCTTCCGAAGTTGCATAATCAGGTGTGAAGTTAATTAAACCCATAACCTGTAACATCAAGGATGTGTCATGCACATCTGAATCTATCTCGTAGGCACCGATGGTCATGATACTTCTCCTGAGTAAACCTCCACCATTCACCAATGTCACGTTCTCTTCCCCTACAGAATCTCCATTTGCTTTTAGGACTCTGAGTTCTTGGTGAATATATCCTTTGGAGTAGAGAATTTTAGCGTTTGTATCGAGTATGTGAAAGTTATACGTGGCATCTTCACTCGTATCTTGAGTGTTGTGCGTTTCTTTGATTTCTCTATACTCAAAACTTTCTATATCTCTGATGACGTCTTCTGACGTTTGTTTCAACTCCCAAATATTGTTCATCTTTATTATATGCAGTAAAATTATTTTCGCTTCATATTCTTTCCAAGGATAGCTTCTAATTTAGATTCGTTCACTACTTTTAAACCTGTGCCTCTTTTAATCGTTTTATTAAGGATTGACTCCAATTTACTATTCACTGCTTGCTGCACCTCTTGTTCAACCTCTTTCTTAGCTAGGTTCAAAAGCTTTCTCCCAAAGAAACCTCGCCCTTGTATCCTCTTGCTTGCTCCGTAAAGTCTATGTCTGTTCATTTATTGTAAGTACAAAAATTTTCTTCACTCCACCAGCAACCTGTAAAGTACCCTTTGATTATTGAGCTCAATAGGTTCACCATCCTGATTGGTCAGACGCATCCTGATCCTATATATGTGGTTACTCTTTGTCTTAAAAAAGATAGGTCTGTCAAAATCTTTAGAGAGCAAACTGCCTGGCTCTTGAGCCGGTGTGAAAGAATGGATAACTTCTGATGCAAATTGGTTCAAATAAGCTCCCTCTATTATATCACAATGGATATGAATATCATCGATGCTTCGAGAAATATTAGCCACATACTTGGCTTCTTGTTTCACTTCTTCGTAAATCTTTGGTTCAAATCCTAAAATCTCATGAAGCTTACTCTTTGATAAATCAAGCTTGTAGTGTTCTTTCAGTTTTATCACAAATCTCTGTCGAGCGAATATCACGCCAAACTGTATGGGAGGACTTTCGTCCTTGAAGTACTGCATCATGTAATCGTTTAGCTCCCCCAGAGTATAATTTCCATCCGGAATAGTTAGATCATACCAGAGGCTTCCATCATAGAATGAAAGCATGTTGTTCTCATAGGCCTTGCAAATGTTGTACCATGAAACCCATAAGGAAAATGATTGCAAAGCAACCCTCTTGATTCTCAGAGGCGTAGCGTATTCGACAGTAAAGTCTTCTGACTTTGGGTAGTCTTTTGAGTTTAATATAAGCAGAGTCATTTTATTATAAGCATTTTATTTTTTTTTATTTTAATGGGCTTTTACCTATTAAAATAACACACATGTTTCATTAAAGTAGCACTTTCTTCTCATTATGATCACTTGGTTCTTGAGTTAGGGAGTATAAGATGTCCCAAGGAGGGTGTCCTCTATTTCTCTTTTTTATGTATGTCATACTGAAGTAGCCACAACGCTCCGATGTGGGTTTCTGCAGGAAGCTTGAATTGTACCGAACTTCTTTGTTTGATGTTCTCAGGTAATGAAATATGTTTGCCGGGATAGTGTCATCCTTTAAAGTAGTACCTTTATATTTGTAGTCTCCGAATGAATCAAAATATTCTACAAAATTATTTTTTGGATCGTTGTAGTAAGCCACCCAATGTGTTCCAGGCCCTGTCGACAAGTCTAAATTAATAATTCCACTTTCAAACTTTCTCATCTTTTTGGGTAGCAAGTCTGATGTGAAGACGCCACGAAATCCTCTCTCACCATTCATGCATTCCTCAATCATTTTGTTCGAGATTCCCAGTTTTGTAGAACGCCTTTCCCCTTTTTTTTCTTTCCCCCGCAACCGGATCCACTCACTTTATCCATAATCTTTTTGGCTCCCCATCCAGCTGCCCCCGAAAGAGCACCGGTAGCTAAAGTAGTAAGAATGGGAAGAAGAAAAGGCAAGAATCCACCATTTGTCTCCAGTTGTGTTTTGCTGATCTTTATGCGTTTGCCCTTCTTTAGTTGCTCGATCTGTGTTTGTGTAAGATATAGATCATGATTTGGCGCCTTGGAGGTATTGATCTGTAGAGTGACCTCCTCTTTTTTCTTGTGTGCAGTCTTTAACTTGTTGATCTGATGATCAGTCAGATGCACTTTTATTTTAATGTAGTTACTCATTTATTATATGTAGAGAAAATTTTAGTTAGCTCAAAAACTTTGCGTAGTAGCTTTTTACAAAATCATTAGTTAGCTCACCCTTTTTCAAAAGCGCATCCAACAGAGTAACGATTTTATTGTAGAGCGTTTTACTTTTATTCCCTCCACATCTTTTATCCGTCAGTCGCGAAAGCAGCTCCACCCTATCGATACCCTCGCCTGAATAATAATTTCCATCCCTGAGTGTTTTGAGTGCTTTTGTATAGTTCCTCATCATTTGAATTTTGTAGTCGAACTTGTCCAACTCTTTTCTTAAATATTTTTTCCTATCTTCATTATCTTCTGCACTGTTCTTCCATTCTTTTTTCATAGGCCCTTTTCTAGTTCCGAATTCTTTATTTCTGTCGTTGGCGCGTTTTATGATTTCATTCAGCTCGCCCTCACTTTTGTTCACTAATTCCGATGGTAGTTCAAAACCCTCTTCCCGAATGAAAGACTCGTCGATATCCTTATTTAAGTTTAAATTATAAATCCTGCGCTCCAAATCTTTTATTCCATAATCCAATTCTGGAATTGTTGTGGACTCTAACGATGGAGAGGATATTTCCTGTATTGCATCCTGAACAGCTTTAAGGTGTTTGTTTCTAGATACTTCCTGCTTAGTCATCTCTTCTGTCACAGGCTTATGAAACTCTGTTAACATTTCTCGAACACCTAATTTTTCTTGAAGCTGCTGCTCGTTTTTTCTTCTAAGATCTTTTTGTAACTCACCCAATCATTTTTGGGCTAGTATCTGCCCCTTTATCTTTTCAATGCGTTCCTTTTCTAATTGATTCATCTTTATTACTTAGCAAATAAAGTTTTGCCTTAAAGTAAATGTTTTTGCCTTAAAGTAAATATTTTTTGCCTTAAAGCAAATATTTTCACCTTAAATAAAGATATGATTCGAATAAAGAATTACACGCAACCTGAAGAGTTTGCATATGCTGATCAGCATCCTTTGCTACCCAAACATCCCTTCAGACTTTTAATCACCGGACCTTCAGGGTGTGGTAAGACAAACTTGCTTCTTAACTTCATCTATGATTGGTTGAAGTTTGACAATCTCTACGTATGTGCTAAAGACATCTTTGAGCCCAAGTATTCATCTCTACAAGAAACATACACGCAATTTAATGATATAGAGGAAGATGATATTCTTAGCCTTAAAAAAGTTAAGAAGGTTGATAAAGAAAAAGTTTTAGAAATGTTTCACAAATTCAAGAAGGAAACATTATTCACGTCAGAGTTGGGCGATTTTATAACAGTAGATGAACTTGATCCTAACGTTAAGAATCTAGTTGTATTCGATGACTGCGTGACAGAAAAGAAGCAAAAAGTCATAGAGGACCTATTCATAAGAGGTAGGAAGAAAAATGCGTCCATCATCTATATATCTCAATCATATTACTCAACACCCATCAACATACGCAAGAACTGTAACTACTTTATCTTCTTTAGACTCCAACCAAGAGAGGTTAAACAAATCTTGAGGGAAATCGATGGTAGTCTCACCAGCGAGGAGTTCGATAGTATGTACAAAAAGTGTGTCACGAAACCTCATGATTTTTTCATGCTTGATTTAGTTAACCCTGAAATGAGGTATAGGAAATGTTTTTCTTCTTTAAATAAAACATGGAACAAAAATTAGAGTCATGCTTGTACGCATACAGAAAAAGCTACAAATTCTACAGTGATGTTAGTCTGTCTCTGACAATTGCGAAGTTCTTGTTTGGTACTTCGAGTTTGACAGCTTTCGCTCTGCTTCCCTTAGCATCCTTGAGCATCGTGGCCAGTGTCATAGAGATTATTGATAAATCCTTGCATGTCGCAGAAAGGAAAGAAGAATACAAGTTTGCCTACAAGTTTTATAAGTCTTTACTAAATTGCTTGAGAGCAAAGACTATTTCGGAGGAGGAAGCTTTGATTAAAGAGCAAGAATTTATTAAGGACTTGAAGTACTTCCCCATGGAAAAATATTTAAAGGAGAAAGGTTTGAACGGGTACGAAAAATAATTTTCTATTCTTAATAAATGAGCAAACAAGATAGAAAGATTAAAGGTGGAGATTTAGTCGGTTGGATGCAAGATAAGCTCAATCCACCAGAAATGCATCTTCCTGGTTATCAGTACTGTGGACCTTTTACAAAGCTTTCTAAAAGATTGACTAGAGGGGATCCAGGAGTTAACAGAGTAGATAAAGCATGTAAGAAGCATGACATAGCATACAGTCAAACAAAAGACACTAGACAGAGACATGTTGCAGATGAAGAGCTTTTAAAGGATTTAGATGCCATTGAAAACCCAAACAGCGGATTTTATCCACTCGGAGAAAAACAAGCTAGGGCTATCATCCGACCTATCATAAAAACCAAAAGAGTTTTTGGACTAGGTGCTATTGTGACATATTGCTTGATTTGTAAAAAGAAGACAGGTACACTAAATGTTGAAAATTCGGTAACAAGCAACGGAAGGCCTATTATGAAAGGAAAGTGTGAAAAGTGTGGATCAAGGAAAAGTTCTTTTTTAAAGTTGACGGGGTAACTCAGAACACCCCTAGACTGAGAGATGTGTACTATGATCCTGAAACTGGATATTGCGGCATCAAGGAGCTTCAGAGGAAGGTGCATGTTCCTAGAAAGGATATCGAAGAGTTCTTACACCAGCAAGATGTTTATACCAAACACAAACCACTTATCCGTAAATTCAAAAGAAGGAGAACTTACGTATCACACATTGACGACCAATGGCAAGCAGACTTGCTATTTTTAAAACCATTATCAAGTTCTAATGATGGTAACAACTACTTACTAACAGTCATAGACATTTTTAGCAAATATGCTTGGGCTATACCAGTTCGCAGAAAAACGGGAGAAGAAGTTACTATAGCGTTTAAAAAGATCTTTAAGGAAAGAATTCCTCAAAAAATTCAGACAGACAAGGGGACCGAGTTCATTAACAAAGAGACGCAACAACTGTTTAAAGAGAATAATATTCACTGGTTTACTACTGAAAATGTCGAAATCAAGTGCTCCATAGTGGAAAGGTTCAACAGAACTTTAAACGGTAAAATTAGAAAATATTTAGCAGCAAACAATACAAAAAGATACATAGATGTATTGAGTCAGTTAGTAAAAAATTATAACAATTCCTACCACAGAAGTATCAAAATGACACCTGTTGAAGCCAGTCTAAAAGAAAACAGTGGTGATGTGTATCACAATTTGTTTAAAGAAAAGGTCATACATAAACCTAAATACCAAGTAGGAGATAAAGTAAGAATATCAATATATAAGTCTGCCTTCAGAAGAGGTTATCAAGCAACTTTTACAGAAGAAATATTTGTCATTTCTGAAGTATTAGAAACTGATCCAATCACTTATAGAGTTCAGGATTTAAATAATGAAGAGGTTAAAGGTACTTTTTATGAAATTGAATTGGTAAAGTATGATAAGAAAGACAACGTATATAAGATTGAAAAAGTCATCAAAAAGAAAGGGGACAAATATCTAGTAAAATGGTTAGGCTATCCTGAGACTAGCTGGATTGATAAGAAGGATTTAGTTTATTTTTAATAGCCGACGAAAGCTATTAAAAATTATAATTCACTCATTGGGGTCATCGCACCCATATTTGTGCTCCAATTTAATGCATCGAAGATGGTTCTGCAGATTTCTTCATTCTGAGCTAGTGTTGTCATCAGTTTAGGTAGCTTAAGTGGGACCTCATAACCACCTCTTTTCCGTAACATTTGGTATAAAATATAGTCTTTGCTAATTAAGTTCTTACGCTTCGGATACAACTCTATGTATTTAGAGATAAAAGATGACAAATCAATCATAAGCTCTTCTTCGAAAGGAAAGTTATACTTACTTATCCATTTATAAAGATTTGTCATTCTGCTTTTCATTCTAGCTGTCTGCGCCTTTTCGAAATATAAATCTTCTAATTTGATAGGGGGTTTATTTGGATTATATCTCAGTTCTTCACCACATGCTTGGCAATTGTACCATTCATCACCAATTACATATTTGTGTTCACACTCTTTAGTTTTCAAGTCTGAAGAAACTTCTGTGTCTGGACTAAACAATCTCATTATTTCCTCCATTTCTTCCGTCATGTCCATATTTATTTTAATAAGTGTTCCTTTTAACCCCTTTTAAATTGATTGATAATGTTGTTGTCATGTCTATACATAAGTGCATGAGGTGCAAAAATCAAAAAGTCTTGGTGCTGCCAGTTCTGGAGGCGGATCTCTATTGGCGGAGTTCGAAGAGGCATGAGGGATTCAGGACAGCAGTTGGGATAGGACCAGTTGGTGATACCCTTGAAATGTTCAGTACGTAGCCGAGCTATTATAGAGGAGAGGTTTCTTGGGGGCCTTACCAAAATGCTGATCCTTCGCCTGGCATCTGTACAGGTGACTTTTGAGGTTGCTCTTTATCGCATAGTGACCGTGAGCCAAGGTATGGATACCATCTGGTAATATGTGCCGCTTGTCATCATCTCCTGAAAGGGCAATCTTATTTACTTGTATGGAATGAATATTATGTTTTGTGCTTCTAATGAGATTCATAGATCTGTACTGTTTTTGATGTGAGAATAGACAGTTTTTGTAATCCTCGAAAGTAATTCTATTTTTCACTACACATTTCTTAATACCTTTTGATTTTTTAACTAAGTCTTTTTCAGTTTTACAGGCATACATCTTAGATATTAAGCCAACGTACTCTTCCAAGATCCCCCCTGCATTTTCATCCTTCATCTTCCCCAAAACCTTTTTATTAACTCGCGGCATTCCATACCTATTATCCTCCGGATAATCAAACGTGTCAAAATGTTCAAGCATTCCTTTCATATCTTCATAGAAATCATCAGTTTTTATATCATAGATGAAACTATCCGTATCCATGTACAACAGTATAATGTTTTTCCCATATTTAGGTGCCATCACATTATAGTGGAAGTCGTACATTAAAGTTTTGGATAAATCTAAGATACTCATTCCAACATAGATAGGTTTATCAAAGAGTACTGCAGTTTTGTGCATATGTATAGCGGCTAAATTTTCTTCAAATATGGTTCTTCCTTTAAAATTTGGTTTAGCAATAAGTTTTTCGGCTTTCTCCGCATCACAGCACAGTTTGATATCAAGCCTTTTTCTAATATTTTCCATTGTCTTACCAAACACAAAGTTGTTCATGAGTTTATAGAAATCTTTTTCAAAGTCATTAGTTGCTTTAGTTCTCATTTCAGTGTTCAAGTCGATATATGTCTTCAGCCAAGGTGCTTGCTTATACTCTAATACCCTGTGTACTTTCTTCAATTTTAAGCCCATTTGTAAAAATTGTTTCAAACCCCTGTAATGAACCACATAATGATCTTTGTCATATAAGGTTGTTAGTAATTTTGTATGTTTTGAGCCATCAGGAACTCTGTTCTCAGCTCCTAGTGGGAGGTCTGAATGGAGATCATGCAAATATTCAGGATATTCCAAGTCGCATTCTAAGATATAACCCACATCTGAATCGTCGGGGATCGCTGTTACATCTATATCGGTATCCCCCCACTTGAAGCCGCCATATGGTAGAAATTGGCTCATTGCCCATCCATACAAGTTATTGGCATCTAGGTAGATTAAATAATTAGATTCTTTACTTCTGTCATAGTCTTTCATATATTTATTATTAGCTTTCCCATACCTATTACAACACTGAGAAATCCCACCTCTGGTTCCTTTTTCTAACATTAAAATCATGTTATAATCAGTCAATAATTCTAATTCCTTTCCAGTTGTTTTTAACATAGCATCCCAAGAGAGACCGGGTGCAGTGAAGTACCATGCAGGATCCAATTTGTAAGTCCTTATGCAGACATCTCTAAAATGTTCCATAATATCAGCTAAGATCAGTACATCAGTCTTCACATACAAATCAGAATACTCACCTAAATTTTTAATGTTGAAGGTCTTCCATACTGTTTTGGCATGTGCATAGTCCTCGTGTGATATATCCGACTCAGTCATTTTGTTGTAAAATTCTTTTTTGTTGGGTAGTCGTGTTTCGTCACATTTATCCCACGAGTCCATATAATCATACGGATACACGCCTTTTCTGGTAACGAGGTCCAATTTGTCCTTGGGAAAGAATTTGGCTGTTTCTCTGAATTCTTTCACATTTTTGGCTAAACTATCAATGCTGCTAGCCATGAACTTAAAAGAATCCAGAAACCTCAACTTTATTCCGGGTAGCTTGACCTTTTTACCATCACCTGCATCTACCCATTCCGCTCCAACCTCTTTGCTGAATGAAATGTATTTTTCCTCAGTGTTTGGAATGACATCGATATTCCCATTATCACCACCTAGCTCTTTTATGAATAAATGAGAATCGTACCCAGATAAGTTGTGAATGAAGACAGGAATGAGGGAAGGGTATTGGTACATTAAGTTACATAATTTATGAGCTGGCCCTCTATAGTTTGATTCATGTTTGGATGGATCGAGTAAATGGTCATGATCCATTACTTTTTGGAAGTCCTCAGAGTCTTTCGGTGAATATGGTGATGGTACTTCTTTGATGTTAAACCCGCAGATATGACATATATGGGTTCTCTTGAAATGCCTGTCATCTTCATCAGTAATTTTGATTGGGTGCTTCTTATCATAAATTTTCTTTATCTCTAAGGCCTCAGCTTTCAACGTTTCGTAAAATACTTTAGTTGCATTTGGACCTCTATATGTGATAGGCGGTTTGTAGTCTCCGTGCTTATATTTAATGTAAAGTGAGAAACTCATGGGTTCATGTTTTTGGTACTTCTGCATGTAAGAGCTCTTGGGATCTGGCTGACATGTATCTATCTTAGTTGTTAAACTTTCAAAATCTGCATACATTACAAAAGGTGCTCGTAGCGATTTATGGTAATGTTTGAACTTTAATTTTGAATCTTTTTCAGGCATTACTATTTTAACAGCCTGATTTTTCTTACAATCCTTTTCATGCGTTTGAAGATCTTCCTCAGAGTGAAAAAATAACAGGCACCTTTCACATGGGTATACTCTTCCATTATGCTTGGTTAATTGCCCACATATTAATTTGGACATGTCTTTTATCCAACAGTAATGACTGTTCCCTTTCTCGTTTCTTATGTAAAGTAAATTGACATGCTTATCTACTTTATGCTTAGTTATTCTTAAGGGGTATATGTTAGTCTTTTCATCGTATGAGTATATGTTCACTGATATGTTATTCAATTTTTCGAACCTTTCGAGTACTCTGTCTTCCATCTTTACTGGGTATTCAATGCCTTCGAACTTTAGCTCATTTTCATATGGCTTATATTTGGTGACTCTTTGGGCATCTTTTTCTGCTGGATGTAGTGCAGACAGTATCGCCCATTTAAAACACTCATTATCATTCTCATTTTTTACGTTTATGACTGCTTTTTTAGCTTTAATCACTTTTGACAAATCAATGTAGGATGATCCTCTCAGTGGGGTGTACTTATTGATCCTCACCTCAAGACTTTTGATTCTAGCAAGCGTCCAACCTGAACCCCTTGCAACAAACTCCTCCATCTCCGTCAATAATTTTTGGATAACTGATCTGTAATAAGCTACCAAATCAGTTGATTCTAAGATGACTTCATTTTTTGTTTTGAAGTTTTTCTCCATTTCTGTCATCGTTTCATCTTTCCCTTTTTCATAGTCACAGAGAAATTGGAAATTAACCTTCAAGCCATGCAGCCTCTTCAGATGTTTTGTAATAAGACCCCGGACCAGTGATGAAACATCGTTCAAGAAGTCTTTGGGAAGCATCAGATTGTGCTCATTTTGGACATCATACGTCACCAAACGGTTTTCAAAAGCCGTATCAATTTCATTGGGGGTATATAGCCTTCTCTCTCGCGAATCTGAAAACAGGTCGGAATCAAATTCGAAGTGACGGTTGAACAAAACGCTTTCTATGTATGCTTTGATGTCTGCCTTCCTCCGTAGTTTGGAATAGCCTGCGATGCCACGCGATCGACAAAATTCACGTAGTTGGTTAATGGTCATATGATGCAGCCCCTGCATATTGTCAAAATCATCTCTGTGAACCTCCTGGCTGGCCTTCTTAGGCTTATAGTTTTGATGAGCTTTAGTTTGTAAGTGCTTATTTATGCTAGATTCCTTTATTAACTTTCCGCAACACCTGATTTTTAGCTCCCTCTTCTTCTTTCGCTTGATAAACAAGTCATTGTGGAACCTGGAAAAGCCGTTGTGGTATTGAATGAGGGCGATCAGTTCCACCTTTTTAAGTTTCGAGTATCCTCGAATATCATTTTCTCGACAGTAATCTTGTAACTGTCGAACTGTTTTTGATTGAAAATCCATTTTGTCTTTCTATATACTACAAACCTTCTCTTTAAATGCTTTTATTATTCACTAGGTATTATTAATCAATTACCCATTGTCTCTCCTTTGACGCTCTAGAAGCCATACATAATGGTGCACTGATGGTATAAATTAATACCCTCACTAAATATACCATGCCAGTGGATTATGTGGGGGACGAATGTCCCCTTGCAAAAGAAGCATGCGATGAAGAGGAAAAGTGGCGTTTGTAAAAGCGGCGTTTTGGAAAAGTAGCGTTTGTAAAAGTGGGTTCGATTTTAATGGAGGGTTGGAGAGCCATCACATTCTAAAAGTGGGTTCGATTTTAATGGAGGGTTGGAGAGCCATCACATTCTAAAAGTGGGTGGAATTTTTATGGAGGGTTGGAGAGCCATTGTTTTCTAAAAGTGGATGGAATTTTTATGGAGGGTTGGAGAGCCATCACATTCTAAAAGTGGGTTCGATTTTAATGGAGGGTTGGAGAGCCATCACATTCTAAAAGTGGGTTCGATTTTAATGGAGGGTTGGAGAGCCATCACATTCTAAAAGTGGGTGGAATTTTTATGGAGGGTTGGAGAGCCATTGTTTTCTAAAAGTGGATGGAATTTTTATGGAGGGTTGGAGAGCCATCACATTCTAAAAGTGGGTTCGATTTTAATGGAGGGTTTCGCAGTCATTGTTTCGCCCCCAAAGGTCACTGCGCCAGCTCTCTCATTTGTACACTACTTATATTAGCAATTGAATAAATGGCAACCTTTTATGCTAACATTACGCTTGGCTATGATTATAGATTTTTAAATGCTCTAAGAAATGTTGACGAGAAAAAATTCAACAACAATTTCTTTTCATGTAATAAAAATAGATTTTGTTAATGAAATTCATAGGCCAAAAGATTACATTTAGTGCTATTTTAATTAAGAATAACTGATATGTCATTCACCATAAACCCAGAAGTGGCGGCAGAATATGTTGGCACCGTCCGGCAGAATTTGGGGACGTAACCGAGTGGCAAAATTAAGGGATGAGAAGTTTTTATGATTTAGGGAAAACACTAAGATCCAAAGTTTAGGCACAGTGAAAATTTAGAACTTAGGAAAGTGCTTTGTAGCAGAATTTAGGACTTGTAGAGACTGCACCAGGCAGTATCGAGTGTCGTCCCTAGATAAAGCTTTAAGTATATGTGGGAGTTTATTTATTCAGAACTCGGATTAGTTTTAAGCATGTGCAAGAAATAAACGTAGGTATAGTAAATAACTAAACTAATACAATTCAGGCTTTATTCAGTACGCAATAGGAGCAAGATAAAATTTAGCGAAACAATTTAGCTTTCATTGCCAATCTTGTGATACACAGCCAATAATGTATCACAAATGCTATTAAGCTAGGCTAAAATTAGTGGACTGTGCTGCTCCCTAATCTTTTAGTTTGATCCAGCTTATTATTTTTTGCAGATTTTTATTATTTCGGCAATTTTATAAAAACTAAGCTTGAACTTTTTTACTTAACATATTTTACTTAAAAACAAATTAAAATTATTATAATTATTACTGGCTACTGCTATGCATCATGTAAATTATACCAATATTTGAAATCAAAATTTGAAATTTTTTCTAATTTTTGGTAGCTTCAACTTTAATCTGGGTAACTAATGGTGCAATTATTAGTGCAAGATGTTTACAATTTCTAGTCTTTCTCTATGTATGCATTAATTTATAATTTAAAAAATTTGATCTTAAGTGAAATATGGTCAATTTTTCATGGCAGTAAAATAAAGTATTTATTAGCCCAAAGGGGCAAGTAGCCAGGAAGATCTATTAGTCTCAAAATGACATTGTAATGTTTCATTATAAATGTTGAATAACTTTTTAGATTGTTGCCACCAAATATTATCACCCTGTATTATATTTAAAGAAACTTAAAATGAGGAATCTGAATGAATGTATGTATGTTTCCTTGCATTGTGAAATATATATATACAGTACAAAGTCCGAAATCCGGACTGGTCGGGACTTCGACGATTCCTGATTTGGGATTTTTCCGAATAATAGATCATCAATTTAAATCTGGTAAGATGGCATGCAGAAATTATACAATTAAAAATATGAAATCATAATTTATGAAATAAAGAACAATTATTATCTAAAAGGTATCAAAATTTTCAAAAAAAAAAAAAAAAGCTTAATATTTATTTGTTTACTTTATCAAACATTTCTTTCAATGCAGGTTGTTTAAGAAGCTTCCACAAAAAATTCAAAAAGTTCCTTTTTCTTTTTTCTTTTGTTGTATACAGTGGACTTTCCAATGCCATACTCCTCGCATAATTTTGAGATGGATATGCCTTTATCCATTTTTTGCAGCAATTTCACTTTTTGTTTAATGGACATCAAAACATGGTTTCACTTTGTAGATCATTTGGCAACTCCAGAATTGCAAACTCTTTTCGACATAATCGAAAGTTCAAGCTTAGTTTTTATAAAACTGCCATAATAATAATACTCGGCAAAAAATAATAAGCTGAATCAAATTAGAAGATCAGGGAGCAGCGCAGTCTGCTATATTAATTGAAATGCATTAGAATCAGTAAAGATAATTTTAGCCTAGCTTAATAGTGTCTGTTATACATTATTTGCCATGTATCACAAGATTGGTGACGAAAGCCAAGTTGTTTCGCTAAATTTTGTCTTGCTCCTATTGCGTACTGAATTAAACCTGAATTTTATTAGTTTAGTTATTTACCATACCTACATTTATTTCCTGCACATGCTTCAAACTAATCCGAGTCCTGAATAAATAAACTCCTACATATACTTAAGGCTTTATCTAGGGCCGGCGCTCGATACCGCATGGTGCAGTCTCTACAGATTATAAATTCTGCTACAAAGTGTTTTCCTAAGTTCTAAATTTTCACTGTGCCTAAACTTTGGATCTCAGTGCTTTTCCTAAATCTTAAAAACTTCTCATTCCTTAATTTGGCTGCTCGGTGCTTCCGCAAATTCCAAAAATTTCGTCTTCCCTAAATTCTGCCATCCGGTGCCAACATATTCTGCCGCCGCATCTGGGTTTATGGTGAATAACATATCAGTTATTATTAATGAAAATAGCGCTAAATGTAATCTTTTGGCTTATGAGTTTCAGTACAAAATCTTTTTTTAACATATGAAAAGAAATTTTTGTTGAAATTTTCCTCGTCAACAATTCTTAGAGCATTTCAAAATCTATAATCATTGCCAAGTGTAATGTTAGCATAAAAGGTTGCTATACTCTTGTTATTATATTACTAATATAAAAAAAAGTTTAGGCATCACTGCGTGAGTTATTACTGAAGCTGTCATGTACTGGTAAACATGCAGTGATGAAAGCAAAATATAATAAATAATGACTCGCCGGGTCAGCGTCAGTGATATAAAAATAGGTGAATGTTTCGGTTTGAGATGTATGCCAAGTAGATACTTGGCTATGGAGCCAAATAACTAATCTCACAAATTTATGCTTACATAATTGTTTTTCTATAATGAGGTATTTTATTTAGCGCCCAAGTGAAATTAAGAATCAGACTTTAAAGTGAAAATTTCTACATGTTTTATTATGGAAGGAAAATCAAATGTGCATGTGTAAAGCATTAATTAAGAAAAAAAAAATTTTGTGGCTTTGAGGTCCAGATTTTAGATCATTCTAGATAATGGATGTCCGGATTTCGGACTTTGTACTGTATATATATATATATATATATATTGCTAAAAATAACATTATTGCTAATTAATTTATGAAAGAAAAATTTTTTTATCATATTTCAGTTCTATTTTAAAAATGCAGAATTCTTGAAATTGTAGAACATTTTCTAATTTCTGAAAAAAAATGTACTGAGTTTAGAATTAGTATTTTGAAATTTTTAATTGATATTTTAGTCTTTGCTGGATACTGCTGGACTTAATGACGTTCAAGCGAAAGCTTACCAGATTAAGCAATCTGTGGACTCAAGGAAGTTTAAGCTAGCTACTGATCAATTCTCCGAGTTACAAGAGCTTATTGGAAATGTAAGTTCATTAGTAGTTAAGTTATAAATTTCTGAGAATTTGTGATAGTACTTTTTATTAATTTTCTAACTATAAAAAATGTGTGGAGAGAAGTCTCTCCCTGTCTCACATATATACCTTTTTTAAAGTTGAAAAGAATGAAATGGGAATGAAATAGCATTTTTGGTTTTCCTAAAATAGCATTTATTCCTAGTTGTTGCATTCAAATAACTTTTCAAGCAATTTAGACAGTGATATCTATCTGTTTGTATGGAGGAACCTCATTTCATTTGGTTGGCTTTTTGATTGTGATTCGAGCAGATGTTAAATCAATTTTTCCCTAAAAAGATAAATAAAATAAATTTGTTCTAGACTCAAAATAAATGTGTATGGAGTGCTATAAAGGAAAATTTAACTGCATATTTCATGTATTATGGGGAGCTGGTAAAAAAGACAAGGTTTCTAATTGTTTGCACTGGGAATTACGCCTGCATGAAAACATTTGGTAACTCTTCTAATATTCTTTCTTTTCTCTTCTCTTTTTTAACACTGGATAATATTTGGTATTGAAAAGCTGAGCAATTTTTATTTAAAAACCTGCCCAATATTTATTGTTTTTCAGGAATTTTTAAAAAAATTCCTGAAATGGTCAGTTGCATCGTCATTGGGTAGGTTGATGTTTTTGCTGACCAGAGTTATATTAGAACAGTATAAAATTTTGAATTATCATCGTGTTAAATTGGGTAGATTACTATATGAGAATCCTGTAAAGGTTGTTCAGAAAGAGTTGTATGATTTTCTGAAATTTCTCCCTTGACCATATTGAATCATTTTGTTCATCTGTATTTATGGACTAAATTCAAAACCATTAAAACTGCCACATATTGTTATATACCAGTGTGCAAAACTTAAGCAACAAATTCATTTTTTAACATATAACTATGAATTGGTGAAAAGGGCTTTTTGCAATCAGTACAGTGGAAAGCTAATTGTAAAGGTGATGCATATGGGAATATCAGCACCATGACATCAGAAGGTATGTTTGCGCATGCAAAATGTGAGGAGTTGGAACCCGTAGTACAAGGCAACTTAAAGGAAAAGAAAACTTAAAGAGAAGAAAGGAAGGCACATTTCTAGTCATTATTCTGCAAGTGAAAATGAGATTGTATGGGCAGTATGGCTACAAGAAAACGTCAGGACACCTTTACATGTGGTAGACTGATTAGCAAGCTCGAGGAGAGGCATAGTTTGATGTCCATCACAAAAGAGTTTGGAATTGACAAATTGTTGTTTCACGAGCTTGAAAAGCCATCCAAACAACAGTTACAGCTATAAGAAGGGCTGGTAGTGGTTAGCCAAGGAAAACAAGAATGATTGATGACCAATATATTACCCTGCAGGTGAAAAGAAATCGAATCTAGACAACAAGCAGCATTTGCACATTGCAATCGGACAACACTTGTCTCGATTTACTGTGGCCAAACAACTATGGCCTACTCACCAGTCCTCGTGAATGCTGCATACCAATGAAAGCAGCTTCTGAGACGTTTATGTTAACACATTGACTGGACAGACGATAACACATTGACTGGACACCTCATCAATTAAGTCAAATTCCCTTTATTGATGCGAGTCGTTTCAGCCTGACAGATGGCTCTTGGTGCCACTTGATATGGAGAGAGGTAGGGACATACTTTTATCCCACTAATACCAGGCAAAAAGACCATTGGGGTGGTCCTGGCATGCTTGTACGG
Organism: Stegodyphus dumicola; assembly: GCF_044657685.1. Taxonomy (NCBI): domain Eukaryota; kingdom Metazoa; phylum Arthropoda; class Arachnida; order Araneae; family Eresidae; genus Stegodyphus; species Stegodyphus dumicola. Next base: position 218,267,231 of record NC_140773.1, on the reverse strand, counting down.
GGACACATTATGATGAATGGATGAACAGAGCTCCATGTTTTTACCAAAGATCATAACTGTGATGAAGTTATCTCTTCCCATGTCCATCTTTTCTGGGGTACCATTGGTTCCAACTTTGTTTTTATGGATGACAATGCATAGACACACAGAATTCATGCTGCCAAGGAGCTCTTGGGAAGTAAAGATATCTGCAGAATGGATTGGCCAGCGTGATCCTATGATTTAAGTCCTGTTGAAAATGTGTTAGATACTTTAAACTAGGTTGACTAAACGAAATCTTACTAAGGTTGTTTTGTTTATTATTCTTCCTCTTGTCCAGACAGTTTCTTTCTCCCCCCTTTTTTTTGTACCAATGCCATTCTGTCAGCAAAGCCTTTTACTATTTTGTACTGTATGCGTCCTATTCATTTTTTTTTTTTTGTTGTTTTGGTAGTTTCCTTATAGTTTAAGTACTATATTTTACCTCTGTAGTGTGAATTTCATATCTCACAGTTGATTTTTTGCAGACTAACAGAATTAGAAAAGTTGCTTAAGTTTTGCGTGCTAGAGTAGATATGTCTCCCTTGTGCCTAAGAGTTTTTAGAAAATACTGTAATTTGAATGTTTTTTAGACTGTTTCCCTTGTTGCCTTGTGTCACTTGTGTGTATGCAAAATTTGGACCAGCAGATGTGCACTGATCAACAGTCCATATTAGTGATTTTTGACTCGTATAGTCCATGTGTAGTGAGTTTTGATCCAAGTCAAATGACTTGGTCTTTGCAAACTGAAGTTAATATTTCATTTGTTCAAGTTTACTTGCACAAATATTTATTGGGTTGTTCGGAAAGTAATTTCGTTTTTTCCCGTCAGAGGACTTAATTACATTTTTTCGAAACCAACTTCACACTTAAGCCGCATAACCATTATATGTCTTGAGAGCTGATATTACAAGGCTTGTGTGTGAAAAAGTTCTATTAATTCTACGCAGTAGTTTTTGGTTGGTGCCCTTTTAAATATGGAGAGCAATAAGCAGCATTTTCATCATATTTTACTTTTTCACTTCAGAAAAGGTAAAAATGCTGTCCAAGTGAGAAAAAAATTGACGGATGTGTATGGAGAAGGCGTGTTAACAGTACGCCAGTGCCAGAACTGGTTTGCAAAGTTTCAATCTGGCAATTTTTATGTCAAAGATGCACCACGGTCTGGAAGGCCGGTCGAAGCTGACAAAGATGCGATAAAGGCATTAGTTGATGCAAATCGGCGAATAACCACACAACAGATTGGTGTGAGGTTAAATTTGTCGAATTCGACTGTTTATGGCCGCTTGAAAGACCTGGGCTTAACTTCGAAGCTCGATGTGTGAGTGCCCCATGTTCTTACGGAGCGAAATTTGTGTCGTCGCATTGACGTGTGTGATTCGCTCCTCAAACGTCAGGAAAATGATCCATTTTTGAAGCGGATTATTACTGGGGACGAAAAATGGGTCGTATACAACAATGTGAAACGCAAGAGGTCATGGAGCAGAAAAGATGAACCGGCTCAAAGCGTTTCAAAAGCCAACATTCACCAAAAAAAGGTGATGCTGTCCGTTTGGTGGGATTTCAAAGGAATCATTTTTTTTTTTTTAGCTTTTACCGGACAATACAACTATTAATTCGGAAGTCTATTGTCATCAGCTGAACAAATTGAATGATGCACTTAAACAGAAGAGGCCAGAATTAACCAACAGGAAGGGTGTAGTGTTCCACCAGGATAATGCGAGACCTCATACAAGTTTGGTCACTCGCCAAAAGCTTTTACAGCTTGAATGGGACATACTGCAACACCCACCATATTCTCCAGATCTGGCGCCTTCCGATTATTATTTGTTCTGGTCCTTGCAAAATTTTTTGGATGGTGAAACCTTTACCTCAAATGAAGATGTCAAAAACCACCTGAATCAGTTTTTTGCCAGCAAGGACCAAAACTTTTATGAGCGGGGAATCATGTTACTGCCAGAAAGATGGCAAAAGGTGTTGGACCAGAATGGCCAATATATAATTTAATAAAATATTTATTCATTATACGAAAATTGTCTTTCATGTTCCTAAAAAAAAAAAAAAAAACGAAATTACTTTCCGAACAACTCTATACATTCGTATAGAATTGCACTTTTGCTGATTTCTGCAAATTTTGTTACTATCACTGATGCTGTTGTATAAATTTTGAGCCATTATCTCGCCTAAGTTTTTTGGCTTTACATCCTGTAGAATGAGAGAACATATATATTAGCATTATATAATGTATATATGTATTGTATAATGTTAGCATTATATAATAGATCAGATTACAGCCTTAGAACACACATCACATAAAACAGTAAAATGTAGAGTACTACAATTTTTCCTTTTTTTTTTTTCTTTGGCCCCAGTATGCATATAAATGGAATTTGTATCAGTATATATTTAAGAAATATAGTTCTATTGAATACTGTTCCTTCATCTACTTCTCTAGTAAAATAAAAAGGAAAAAAATGTTAAATATCATTTGTTATTAATATATAAAGTAAGTAATGTTGAATAAATTTGCTTTTTTTAATTCTTAAATTAGGCACAGTAAATTCCTTATAATAGAATTTGATTTTCATTGCATGATATTTATATATGTATTTATTTTTTGTATTTGAGACTCAGTTTATGCATGCAGAATGAATACATATTTAAATACAGATATATATATATATTTTAGCTTACTCATTCTGTTGATTGGTATAATATCCTGAAAAATGAAGGTCCACAGCAGAATGTATCATCAATCAATAAATTTGCAAAAGATCACAGATTACGTAAGTTACTGTTACAGCAACGTAATTAATTTTTTAAATTTCAGTAATCATTTGAAAAAATTATTTATCTAAAACTAATATGTTTCCATCTAGTAGCACTTATTTAGTGTTTGTTATCTGTTCTATAAAGAGTGATGTGTAGTACTACACCTATGAATTTTAGTTGCATTGGTCTTCATGTACAGTATTTTTATTTGTATTGGCTTGCAGTTATTCTATTTTGGACTATTGTTCCAAGGTATAATAGTTGGTATAGTAGATTCGAGTAATCTGCAACTGCTTAATCCATGAATGCATATAATTTGCAATAGTTTTTGGATGTCAATGAACAAAATTTAGATTTTCAGGAAATTCAACATGGAAAATGTAAGGGAATTTTTCTTATATATCAGTAAACTTTTTAATAAAAATATGCTCGATTAATAATTTATTACTTATTATGGTTAAAAATGTAAATTAATTTTACTTTTGAAGTTTCTCAACATTTTAAGAATGCATATAAATTTTGTTATTAATCTAATTATACATAACATAATGACAGAATTACCATAGAATTAATTTTAGGGAAAACTTTGCTGCAAATGTTTTATAAACAAAGTATTTGTTTACTTTTCTTCCATATAAAAGCATAACTATCGCTTTGAAAGTAATTTTGTTATATTTTGAAATAATTTAACTCATGCCATTTATTTTACATAACATATTTTAATGCATTTATGCAAAGCTTTCTATTTTTTCAAAACTTTTCCTTCTCTATTTACCATAGTTTTCTTTCCATTTCATTTTCCCCTTCCATTGCCGTTATTTTCTTCATATGTAATTGTATTTAAAAATATAATACAGTACAAAGTCTGAAAATCCAGATGTTCAGTAACCAGAACCCCAGACCACCAGCAATTTTTCTTTTTTACAAAACTTAGAAAGCAAGAATGTTATTCTAGGAAAAACAGGTATGTTTTAAAAGCGAATTTTTATCCCAGCTACCCGAGATTCTTGTACATACATCACTTTCAAACACTGTAGGCTAAGAAGACGCACCATGGCCATTAATTAATGCTAGCCACGAGTGCACATTTGGCTCTTGAATGCAAGCAGGTTGTCTTCACTTGAGTGGTTGTAGAGGGGGTTAAATTTTTCTATCTGACCTGAACAATAAGCTTAATGACATATTTGATTAAAGTGGGATGTTGATAATACTAGTTTTCTTTTATTGGTTTAACAGCGGGTAAAAAGGAAGAATTGGATTTGGAAGAACAGCTATCTTATCAAAATTTAACGTTCGAATTCTCAGTTATGTTGAAAAGATTTCCTTGCACCACTACAAGGGCCAGAAGTGGTGGCCATTTCATTATGGAAGCACCTTATAGGTGGCCATCATTGCCTCCTATGAAGGGACAGATAGGTATAAACCATTGCCTTCTCCAGTATTCCACCCTATGCCCATTACTACGGCAGTTAGGGTCACTAACTGTTATACCGGCTGGGTGGCACCCTGTCATAGTAAATACCCTGACTCTGTTTAAAATTAAGGAATTGTGGGAATGAGTTTTGTATCGCTGGATACCTATACATGTGGACATAAGAGGTAACATGCTGGCAGACACCACAAAGTCTGCAATCGTATGTCCAGTCAGCTTGTCTCTTCGGATTATATCAGCAGATTCATCAAACAGAAAATCTTAGATAAATAGCAGAAACTCTAGGATGAACAGCTTAATAATAAGCTAGGAAGTGTGAAAACTAGAGTGTAATACTGGGATACTACTAGGAACCGGAAGGATAAAGTCGTACTGACCCAACTTAGAATCATTCACTCCAGAGTCAATCACATTTTTCTTCTGAGATGGGAAAGTGAAATGGTTTGTAATGCAATGTATTTCTTGCCATGCATCATTTTTTAATTGTCCTTTTTTTAAACAGACTTAGAATGAAGTATTTTAAAGACTGTGACATACCTCTTGATCAAATAATTGGAAAAGAGCTCATTAGAAATTTCTTTCAATACCTGAAAGAAATAGGTCTTTATTATTTAATTTGATTTGATTTTTAGTGTAATATATTGGTATTTTATAAAATTGTATAAAAATTATAATTTAGAATATAAGCCAAAGGATACCAAACTTTTATATGTCATGGTAACCTGTATGTAGAAATTATTACTATGGCACCCTATTTGAAAATGGCTTGAAACATTTTTTATAAAATACATCTATCAGCCATCATATGTGATTGTGTTTATAACATCAAATTTGAATGTTTATATTTTTATAATGCATTTGCATGTAAGATGTAATTGCTGATTTATAGATACTCCATAATACTCTTTTATATCATCTGCATATATTTAGATATTAAAAAATTTAAAAGTTGTGTGTGGGACCCAGTTCAGAAGGCTTTCATTTAGACTACTTTGTCATGAGCTAGGCCCACCAGTGGCCAAGTGGTAAAGTCTCTGAACACTGGTAGTTCGGTCCGAGGTTCGAATCCCGCGAATGGGCTGGCTGCATGGGCATTTTTGTGGTTTGCCCTATTTGTAACATGTATACAAGCCAGTTCCCATTAGAAAGTCCTCCACGAAGGCATTCCTACCCTTAGGCAGATAGCCTTTGAAGCTTTGCCATAATCACATACACACGTTGTCATGAGCTATTTTATTAGGACATCAGAGCTATATTGTCATGGGCTACTCTGTCAGGGTGCCAATACTTGCTGTAAGCTCATACCTTAAATACAATATTTAATAAGACTTACTTTTAAAAAGTCAGTATTCATTATTCTTTTTAAATTTATGTACATTTTTCAGGTGTTTTAAAAATATGTTTTCAGAAATTTTTTAATTATTTCCCTTTTTATTACAACTGTTTGTGCAACAGCAAGAGTTTTAATTGAAGTTTTTAATTATATTGTATTTTTAGAGCCTGCAGTTTTTTTTCTAAATTTTAATTCAAATTTCAAAATTTAATGATATTTGTAATTATTGTGTTGGAGACTGAATATGCTTATAATTAAAATTTACAAGATCAAGAATGGCAGAAGATGTTTCAAATAATTTGTTATTAATAAATATCACATAAAGATGTGAGTAACTGATATTATACTATTTGGTGCTTCAGATAAGTAACTGTAAATGGGTCACAGCAGCTTTGGTGTAGATGAGTGATGCTTAAGCTTTCTGAACTATTAGTTCCTTTTGCCCTAGAAATTTTTCATGATGAGAAGTTTTTTCTTAATTTCTGTAATGTATTATTGTTTTATTTAATGCTGTAGTGAAATGAGTATAATAAGTTTACTGAAATAGTAAGATATAATAATACATAATACCATGCATAATAAATAAAATGTAATAATACTAAATACATTGTAAGACTCTGCCTATACCTTCTAGATAACAACAATATTGCTATACATGATTTGAGAACCTGTGATTAGATGCAAGAATTTTTTTATATAGCTATAAAAGTATATTAAAAATATATATTTTTTGTATGCAGTCTTAATCTCTTATTATTGGTTAGTTGCTTTTTATCATTTAAAACCTTATCTGTCTGAGCATCTTTTATTATTTTCATTATTTTGCTTTTGCATTTTTAATGGAAACTCTTTAAAACTTTGTTTTTGAATTTTTATTTTTCTGTTTCAGGTAGGTTATTTTCTCGTCTTATTCAGCCTTATCACGGAGATGCCTTATCTGAGCTTATGAACGGAAAAATCCGACAGAAATTAAATGACATACCAAAAAATGTTACTTGGGGAGGTAAAACTTTTTTAATTATGAGTGAAAATTACTTAAATAATAACTGTTTAAAAATGATGTACTTGCAACTACAATACCTGTTCTAACACTTCATGAACTAGTAACATTCTTTCAATTCTTTGATTGGCACTTATGAAAATAGCCTATGTCATATTTTGTTAATGTGAGTGAAGGCAAGATGCAACTGCCATTTTTAAGTCAAATTGTTTTATTGAGGTAGAGAAAATAGAATTTCTTCTCCAGGCTACATATAAAATAACAAGCGATGGAAGATGCACGCAAAATTAGTAAACATTCTCTGGGCTATCTTCCATGTGATTTAGATTTTGCAAAAATTAAGAAGATAGAAATTTAGCATGGGCTAGGAAAAGAAAGCTTCCATAAGTATTATGTTACCCTAGCTCTCAGAAAATGGTCTGTATTTTGTATATGAGAATCCAGTGCACCTATGGAAGTGGTGTAAAGCAGGGATTCTCAGCCAGGGTGAATTTCATAGTTTCAAGGTAGGGAATGCAGTCAGCCTTTTATTTACTTATGTTGTAGGATTCAAAAGCTCCCGGACTCGATCTATAACATAAAAGTTTTTTGCAGTACCAGGGCTAATATCAAGAATGCAAGCCTTTGAGTGGGATCGTTGTTTCAGAGAAGGCAGGGAAAGTGCCAAAGACAATGAACACTGTGGCCATACCGTGACTTGGTGCACCGATGAAAACATAAAAAAGGTGCCTGCGGCAGTACGTTCTGCAAACAATTTGCCAAATAGCAGAATCAGTTGGGATATCAGAGGCCACATGTCAGCGGATACTGACTAAGGATCTTAACATGCATAGGGTGTGTCAGCATATCGTTTCCCACGTGTTAAATTTAGACCAAAAGGGAATTCAAATGGAAATGGCGGGAGATTAAATCTCGGCTGTTGACAAAAAGCCTTCCTTACTTGGCAGAATTGTTACTGGAGACGAGAAATGTTGTTTTTTGTTGACCCACAAACCAAGAGAGCATTGGCAACGTGGAAATCATCACAGTCTCCACGAAAGCTGAAATTCCGCCAAGGTTGCTCTGAAAGAAAAGTCATGCTAGAGGTATTCTTCAATATCCAGAGCATTGTTCATCTGGAATTTATCCCTGAAGGACACACTAGGAACAAAGAACTCTACGTCAAAATTTTGCATCATTTGTCTGAGTTGATCCAGAAGAAGAGGCCAAAAATGTGAGCTAAGCAGTCATGAGTGTTGTTGCATGACGATGCTCCTGCTCACTGATCCTTACTTGTCAATGGTTTCTTGCAAAAACAAAAACAATTGTTTTGCCTCATCCTCCTTACTCACCTGATCTCGCACCCTGTGATTTTTTTCATATTTCCTGAACTGGAAAGATGCTTGCAGGGTTGTTGATTTCAGTCTTCAGATGAAGTTAAATGTGCATCGCAGGCTGAATTAAAGGACATGGGCAAAAATGGATTCCAGATATGCTTTGATGAACTTTACAGGCGCTGGCAAAAGTGTGTTGTTGCATAAGGGTCTTATTTCGAAGGAGGATGTGTTTCTGCAATTTAATTCGTAATATTTTTTATGTCATAGACTCAGTCCGGGAACTTTTGAATCCTACTTCGTATTTGATATTTAGTTTTAGTATATGAATATAAAAAACTACTTTTATTCAAGTTTTGGTATTTATCAAACTTTTGTATACTTTTTCTCATTTAATTTCTAAAACACACTAAAAATAATTTAAATTTCAATAAATGTATGTAAGATATAACAAAGTATGATTGGCAACCTCGAAATTAACTATTCTAGATTCGGTGTTCTCCCTCCTAAATTCATCTGTTCTCCCAAATTCGAGATCTTTCCATGTTACATAGCAACCTAAGATTAACCAATCACAGATTAGCTGTACTTATACATCATACTTGGTGTAAATACTCTTGGCAAAACAACTAAGTCATTCCTGTCCGTAATTTCTGCTTAGCCAACACCGTGCTGCTTTGCCTTGCTTAAATGTTTATATCATTTCTTTTAAAAACCAATGTATGTAAAAATTATCATATTTCTTTAGGATTGGTCTACTAAGATTGTTTTATATGCATGAAAATAAATTTGGAACTTCTCAAAATTCATTTGTGTCACTCTCATTTTTTCATCTTTCCACTCGACCATCTAAGACCACAAGCTGTTAAAGTATCCATTTCCTCCTAAGCATTAAAATATTAATTGTATATGTATTTGTCAAGTTTTAGAAAGGAGGCAGGGGAGAAAGATCATCTGGTAATGATGAAAAGGGTGCATGGGGGAAAAATGTTTGAGAAACATTGGTATATGAAATGTGAAGGTCATTTTTTTAACCATGAATCTTGTACCTTGTTTCCTAATAACTCTGTATTAGGGGTATTTTTGTCCACAAACTTCCAGAAGAGAAATTTTAAAAGGCTGAAAATAAGTAAAGCATTGTGATTTGTGTTGTATTTATGTGTTATGACTCTTTGTATATCTCTATGTTTTTAGTTAAAGTAAGAAAAATATAAGAATATGATTTAATGGAAAATAAGTTATATTTGTAATTCTCTATAAAATAGGTCAATCAAGTGATGTATTTGAAGCTTTGGCAGGAGATTTTATGAAACCTGTTGTAGATTCAGGTATATACATATATATTTATTATTAAGCAGTATAATTATGGTATCTTATAATATTTAAATAAGTTTATTGCATTTTTGAGAACATGCATAATCATTTCTGGTGAATATTAATATCTTATACACATATAAATTTATATATTATAGTTCTTTCTCTACTTGTGAATGAGACCTATATTGATGTGAATGTATACAATGGGCAGTTAGATCTCATCGTTGATACAGTTGGTAAGATATAAAGTATTTTTATGAGATACCTAATTTGAGTGTTATTTTTATTTGTATCTTATGTTTTGCTCTGGAATAAAAATTTGTTACTTTTAATAACAAAATTAGCTTCATGTATATAATGAATTATTTTATTAATCATAATGTGTAAACGCTATGGCTGCATCTGTCACTTTCTGTTCAGTTTTGAAGAATATATTTTGTTTCACATACTATGTGTATTAGATCTTACCTCAGAATCTGAATTGGTAATTATATTCATAGTAATATGTTTTACTTAGTAACATGCATATTTTTAGAGTAAATTTGGAATTTACAATTTTAAATGGCATAAAATAATCCGTTCAGAATCTATTACTTTCATATTTTTTCTATATAACTATATATTTTTCTTTTTAATGTTGACAATACTGAAAAATAGTAATTATGCTACTGAAAATTAATGTGTTCTTCTATCTGTCAGTTTTAAGTACTGGTATGAAATTATTTTTGATATTGAGTTATATTGTTTTCTTTATCAATGCAATCTGTTTGGCATATAATATGAGAACTCAAGCATAGACAGCCCACAGCACTGAACTTCCATTCTATTTGATGAAAACTGGAATTAATAAACTTTTCCTACAGTATTAAATATAATTAATAGTATAAGTTTTCTAACTATGCGTTTGTTAACCAATTGTATGTGACCAATTGAAAATTAATAATTTTGGGTGGTGGTTTCAATTGTATGGGTTTTATATGCATTACCTGAATCATTTAAGTTGTTGAAACACTCTATTCACAGTTTGGGTAATCTCTAAGTTTGAACGTACTTGAATATCTCAGTTTTCATAGACACAAACTTTAATCATTATGAGCAGTGTTTGTACTAGCAAAAGTTTTGTGAACATTGCTGTGATTGATTTTGGTATTAAGGCATACTAGTAAGAAAGATCTAATTTGCAGATGTTTGATTCCTGCTCTAATCTTATATGCATACTTGAACACTAAATTATTATTTATCAACATTTAGCAGTGAATGAAATGTGCTATTATCTCAACAAAACCTTTAATAGTTCTATATTCTGGATACTAAAAAGAAAAAAGTAAAATATACATTTTAAAAGTTTCCCATTACAAGTGGCTGCCATGTAAATCTAACTTGGCATTTTATGATAACAGTTCACTTTGATTGTAAACAGTATTCTATATTTCTCTGTAATTGCTTCTTTATCCCGAGATCTATGTGCTGTTGAAACAAGGAGCATAAAATTGAATGCATCTAAGTCTTAAGTCATGTTTTTTTCATCTCAGAACAGGGGTGAATGTCTTGGCACTACCTACCAACATACCTTTATGCTGTAGTATGAATGCAATATAAAGGTATGTTGGTAGGTTGAATTATGAATGCAGTATAAAGGCTTGCTCTTTTCCATTCAGAGGTGACCAGTAAAATCTTTAATGAAGTGTAGAAGAAATTATGGTCATGATTTGGAATAGAATATAATCGTCCATCAGAGATTAAATAACATTTAAAGTTCAGGAAACCTACATCTTACCTGCTGTCGTATCATCAACTAATATCTCTTTTATCTGTAGCCATATTTTCATAAAGATTTCCTTTCTTAAATCAAATTTCTTTTGCAAATTTTAACTACAAATACAGTGCACTGTAGTAGGAGACAGCATGTTACTACTACATCGAAAAGACAAAGTGAAATGCCTATTAAGAGTTCTAAAGTTTTTAAACTTGATTTGTGCTGCTTTATTTTTGACTTTTGAATTGTTTAGATAGTAGTTGTTTCACCTGCAAAATGTATTTCATTAGTCTTTTTTTTTTTTTTTTTTTTAATACTTGAATAAGCAGAAATGTAGACTATTGAAATGAAACTAAAAACACTGGAATGTTTTTATAACGACAGGGCTGCTACATGGGTATAAGGTGCTCTTGTGCGAAGGTGTATTTTTGCGTCCAGATTAAATATAGTAATTAGAAATTTTTTTAAGCAAAAGAAATTTCTGCCACCTTTTAATATGGTATTGACACTAGGAAAACAGCTAGCAAATTTAATTTATTTTTTGATGCATTTGTCATTTTATGAAGAAATTTGATCCTTAATCAGACAATAATCAGTAAAGGTTAATTCTTAATAGCCTGGATCATATACATGCTTGAAATGGTATCACTTCTGATCGGGCATTTTTGTGCGAGGCTCAACCTGATTATCCATATTGGGTGGCCCTCTATAAAAGAGTACTAGCAGTTCTCATGTGTAATTAATGGAGTATTAGAAAAACTAGAGTGTATGATTGGTGGAAAAATTGGAGACCCCTTCATTTTACTAAGCAAACAAGATTATAAAATGTGCTTTCAAGAAGTAACAGTGTAAATTATGATATGGTTAATGCAAGAGCAAAGAGATATGTAATTTTGAATAAGTAATTTTGCATTGCATTTGCGTAAGGCTTTGGGAAAAATAGCTTCACATGCAATTTATTTATAGATAAAATGTATGAAAATTACTTTTTTTTTTTAGCAAACTATCAAGTAACCAAGAAAGTTTATGCGGTTTTTGTCACTCATCAGAAACGACGCATAAAAATCGTACACCCATTTTATTCTTAAAAATAATCACTTTTAATTCAACTACATGTTACAAATGAGGCACAAACTTATAAATGCCTTTTTTGAAAAAATTCTTTTTTCTGGAGTTTTTGTTTTAATTCTAAAGCAAAGAAAGATGTCTCGCACTGCAAGGAGATTTTTACTGAATCTTGGTTGTTATTTCTGTACAGAGCATAAGCTAATTTATCCTGAAATTCTTTTGAAAGAGAGAAAATAGGAAAAAGATGAATAAATATATGCTAGTGATAGAATTATCTGTTATGCATGATTTTCTGTTATGCATTTATAATGTTGAAACATTTTTTTCAGTTGGAGAATTTTAGGAACATTAAGATGCTCTCTTTATCATTGTTCTTTTAATAAACCCAAATTTATCATCAGAAATTTTTAAAAATATTTATTTTTATTCAGGAACTTTGAACTGGGTTGAAACATTACCATGGCCTGGTTTAAAGGGTTTTATAAAAGCACCAAAGAAACCCATGTCATTTACAGCAGACCGCACTGGTGGTTTTTCTAAATCATTCAAACAGTTCAGTTTCTTTTGGATTTTGAAAGCAGGGCATATGGTAAGTATTTAAAATTTTTTATATCATTTGCATTTTGGAACTTTTAATTTTTATGCACAATTATAGATAATTTCATAATAAACAGCAAGCATATACCCCTTTTTTTTTGTTGTCACAAAAACTGTTGGCAATGTATTAAATTTTTATGTTTATCTTTTTGAAGAAAACTTTTCTTTAAAAGAAAAAAAAAAGTGTAATTTATTTCCCACCTTCTTTTTTTTTTTGGGAGGGGGGTAATTGAAAATCAACTTCTACAAAAATGAATTATTATACAGTATTAAAATACCAAACATATTCATTTTAGTAATTTTTGCTTCATGTAATATAAAAACGATTGGATAATGTCATAATTCTTCTACATTGTAAATTAGTCCATATTCAATTTATTGTCCCTCAACATATTATAATTAGTTTTATTGTCCAAATCGCAGGCTTAAAAAAAGTCTGCAATTTCAATTTCTTTGGTTTGCAAGTTGCAGACTGGAAGTGTGATAATTTGGACCAGTCCATAATATTTTAATGAGTAATAATCACGATTAAAAACTTATTTAGATAAATAGGTAATATTAATTAAACTAATTTGAAACATAATTTAAATTAGTTCCCACCAGCAGCCGAGCGGTAAAGTCGCTGAACACTGGTAGTTCGGTCCGAGGTTCGAATCCCGCGAATGGGCTGGCTGCATGGGTGTTTTCGTGGTTTTCCTCATGTGTAACGTGTATATGAGCCAGTTTCTCTATGTAAGTCCTCCACGAAGGCATCCCTCCCCTTAGGCAGATAGCCCTAGTGTGCTTTGCCATAATTAAATACACCACATAATTTAAATTAAATGGAGATTTAGATCACCAGTTCCCAATCTTTTTGACTCTTCAAGTCCTTTTTAGAAACAGTTTCTATGAGGGATCCCCTAAGGCTTATCATTTGTCATAAAATTTAAAGCCATTTAGAAATAATGTTATTGGAGAGCAGGAAATAAATAGTAAAGGTGTGGAAAGCAAAGAGGTAATCAAAGAACTGCGCAATGTACATGTCTGAAATTATATTTTAAAACTGTGAAATTTACCATAATGTCTCAGTTTATTTTTCAGTTACTGCCAATGCACATATCAAAAGATGGCCATATATAAATATTCTACTTAAGTTCCATAAATCAGTAAGAGTAGCTATTACACTATCAGTGAGAACAATAATAAAAAAAAAAATGGTCCATACAGTAAACTCCAATTTAATTATTACACCCTCTTCAATTCATATACAGGGCATGTAATTAAATTTTCAATTATGAAGGAGAGTTAAGTGCACCCAGATGGCTCAAAGTCAGGGAGCAGTGGATGGTCAGAAATGCTTTACTGATGTGGTATTTGATGTTGGTCTGAGAGTTCTTACGGGGAAGCTTAGCACATGTGCAAAGGTAGTAGGATAAATGATAAAAGTTAGCTGAAACATGTTCCTTCCATAGGGTTGAGATTAATGAGGAATGATAGTCACCAATTCTGGTCATTTAGGAAAACCATTCTACGTTATGTTTAAGACATTCAAAGCTTGAGTGTGTGAGCTATAGAATATAAAGTCAGGGCTGCAGTGTTTGGAGTATTCTTGGAAAAAATGAAATGCATCCATTTCATATGCAGCATGTCCAAGCACTTCAACTAGATGATTATGCGCTTTAGATTGCTTTTGTATGGTTTCTGTAACACTGTGTTTTGTGTTATTCACTTGTGAATAGTGCTTCACAGGCAAAAGAATCTTCAATTTACATAGTACCCATATGCAAAGGTGTGGTTAGTGTCAAATCCCAATGCGAAAAGAAGTCATGCAGCACAGAACTATTTTGCAGTAACTGTTTGAGCCTGCATTGTGGGTGATCACCTCATTGAATCTTACCTGTTGCATAAGCATAAAACTGCAACATAAAATTTATAATAACTAAATATTAATGTCTTTTACATTACAATCACATTGCAAATAGTTCAACAACAAATCATGCATTATAAAGTGAATTTAAATTTATTTAGTATTCTTTCGAAATTGCGCTGCTGTGCAGCATGAAAAACCTCAGTTTTTCAGATTTTTAGGTTGGCAACTATTTTGTTTGATAGCACTTAGGGAATGGTTGTACGCATAGCAGTATTTGCTGGGAAAACCCAAGATGCCAGAAATCATCCAGAATATATGGAATTTCATTTATTTGGGCCTACATTACGTTTATGAATATACATTTATTATTAGAATGCATGTTCACTTACATGATATCTTTCCACTTTTGATATTTTTTGTGTATACTACTAAATGTATAGATCATTTCCAATCCTACATTGCTATGCAAATCTGAGTCATCTGCAGAAAACCTACCCTCCTACAAGTTTTATAGCTTTGGTATCGAGACTCATATATGTTCATTATGAACTTGTTATTAAAAAATTTTTATTCTTCACTGCAGAAGACAATTCTAGCTTAATTTTTCTAATTTTAGTGCAACTTAAACTCATTTGACTTTTATTTATTTTATTTTATTTTGAGTGGCCACTGGGTCCCTGAGAAATGTGTAAGGATCCTTTTAGGGCTTCATAGAACATAGTTTGAGAACAATTGATTTAGATTGATGTCACTGAGTTATGGTAATTGTATAAGAAATTTTCTTGAGAACTGTACTAGATTTTGAATACAGTAATTGCCAAATGCTCATTAACACAATGCATGTTCGACAAAGTTAACTCAAACAGCCAATAATAATCTTATAGCAAAATTTATTATTCAATCAAAATGCATTGAGAAATACTAATTCACTTTGAATTAAGATTTCATGCTGAACACAACATATTTGCTTTCTGCACTTATAGAAAAAAAAGGAGGTTAGGTGTAATTCAGATAAGAAAGTATTATTATTTAAGCAAGCCTAATTATTGTTGTTATTTAAAGGGGAAAATAAAATGAACAAATGTTAATTGAAAGGATTTCTATTACTGCTTAATAAGTAAGTAAATGAATCAATTATTTTTTAAAGTAGCTAGTGATTTTTGCTCATTTAATGTTTCGCAGTAAAAAGCGCTTGTTGTGTGTTAAAAGCTCTTTGATTTCTTCATTATCGCTGCTTTCACTGTTAGCTACTGTTGTAGAATCATCCAGTTCTTCATTTGGCATTTCACTGTCATTGTTCTCGACTAATTCTTTTATTTCTCCTTCTTCCACATCTAAAAATGCTTTGCTACCTATTGTTTTTATAGTCTGTACGATTTCATGATTTCATTTGCAATCACTGGAAGTCCTATAAAATGGTTGACAACTTCTGGCTGGAGCTGATGCCAGCAAGTATTAATTGTTGTTTGATTCACTTGTTCCCATGTGAGTTTAATAATTCTTATGCTGTGTTTTATGTTGAATTAATTCCAAAATGCCATTAGTGTGGCATTCTTTATTTCATCAAGTGCTTTATTGTCAGAAATATAAATGACTTTGAGCATTTTTATGATGTTTTGATCCATCGTTGGATTAAGGAAGTTGTGTTTGGTGGAAAGAATAAAACCTTTATATATGGATGCAACATTAAGAGGGCTTCAGCATCATGTCCTGAAGCATTATTGAGAATTAGAAAAATTTAAAGCTGTTTTTACTGTTTGACTTTGTAAGGTGTATGTTAATTTTATAACAGTTATTTTTAATTTTGAAACCCTTTCCTTTCAATTCTTGTTTCCAACTTACAACTCCCTACCAGAATGAGTTTTTAGAATCACATTGAATGCAAATGAGTTAGAAGTAGTATTAAAAGGAAGTTCAACTTACTTCAAATTAGAGTGTTTAGGAGTCCTCAATGGCACGTGTTTGCCTTTGGACTAATTCATTCTTGAATGTATTACGCTCTGCCATATTGTATATGCCTGCTGATAATCACTGGCTAGTTTAAATTAAGGGCCAACTATGTTAGATATTTGTGTCTAGCGTCGTTTAAGTCTATTTTAGTTAGTATTAGATTAGTTTCTTATTTTCTTATTCTTATTTAAAGGCCCGAGTGGAGGCTTTCCTGTAAGCCCAAGAAGGGGCCAACTGTTACAATCTCTTTGAGTGAATAAAAAGGGCATTTTAACCCTTCTTAAGTCTACATTGTTATGTCCTTGAACTCAGCAATAAGTTGCTACTTAGGTTTCTAGATTTCTCGACATTTTATCATAGGCAGAGTAGCGAGGGACATTACAACTTCTTTAATGAAGGAATTTTCAAACTAGTCATTAAAGAGGGTTATTGTAATGTGGCTGATGCTTTGCAGCATGCCGTGTATAATTGAAATTCTCACATTGGTAAAATTAAATGGGGATAATTAAGATAATGCATATAACCAAAACTGAATTTGGCAAGTGTTTACTGTATTTAATTTCTCATGTATACTTCAGAGGAGGATACTTTGAGAAAGCGTAAAGAGTTATTCTCCCCCCCTTCAAAAAAAAACTCCTCTTTTCAAAGAAAAGTATAATATTTTCTGTGTTTCCAGGAATAATAAGCAACTTATAAAATAATTTGCAATTTTTGTAGTTGTTTTAAAATTTTTAAAAAATGAATTATCTGTGAAATTAAATTTTAGATCCCAGCTGATGCACCACTGACTGCTTTGGAGATGTTAGATATGATTATTTCAAAGAAGAAGTAATATCATACCAAAGAATTTCTTCTGGTTATTTATGTTCCTTTTATGTTTTTAAGAAATATTTTATATAATTTAGAGGACTCTGATTAGTGGCATAGTGCTCTGTTTTTTTTTTTTTTTTTTTCCTGCAAGTTTACTTTAATACTTTAACATAATTTAAGCAACATATAATAATATACTTTATGACCAATATGAAGTAGTTTGGTATAATTTCAAAACACACGGCATCTAGTGTGTTAGTGACTTTAGTTATTAATTGGAGTTAAAAAAAAAAAAAAAAAGCTATTTTAATGTTTAAAATAGCTGTTTCTATCTACTGCCCAGCATATGTTATAAGCATTGATTGCTTTTTGGCATATGTTTAGGCTATACAGTGGCATCTTTTTTTTTATTCATTTATTGTATTTGTAAATAGTGCTGTATGTTATGTAATAAAAGTAATATTTTATTTATGTGTAAGGAATATTATTCAGAATTTGAAGTGTTTTCTCTTTTACTTGTAAAAGAAACCATAAAATACATATAATGAAGGGGAGTGATTATACTGCTTTAGAAGAGGAGGGAAATTCTCTCTCCTAGAAAAATTGCAGTCTGAGAATTTTAGATTGCTGGTTAATGAATTAAGAATTCAAGATACTGAAAAAAAGAACATTTTCATATTTTCTGAATGTGAACACAAGCTAATCTTGCTTTTAGTCATATGTCACATGTTTCTAGTTTTCTAATATTTTCTAGATGCATAATTTTGAATCTCTTATTCATACACTCCTCGACATTGAAAATGCAACACCAAGAAGGAGTGGTCAGAAAGAGTTGAAATTTGGAAAAAAGACAGAGACAGCAAGCAGCAATAAGTGATCTTTATTTCAAAATGATAGAATATGGAGCGAGAATGGCATTGGCTCAGTAGGATGTAGGACCACCGTGGACAATGCACGAAGAAACACGTCTAGGCATAGAGTCAATAAGAGTGCAGATGGTGTCCTGAGGGATGGCTCTCCATTCCCTTTCAATCATTTGCCACAGTTCGTCTTCTGAACGAGGCAGGGACAGAGTCTGCTAACGGCATTCAATCACATCCCAAACATGTTCGATTGGTGACAGGTCAGGAGAGTACGGTAACCAGGGAAGCATCTGTATACCTTGCAGAGCATGTTGGCAGATGTGAACACTGTGTGGCCGGGCGCTATCCTGCTGAAGGTAGGGGATTGCCGCCGGCCGCAGTACATTATCCAAGTATCGTTGGGCCATCATAGTGCCCTGAATACGAACTAGAGGCAACATGGAATCGTAGGCAATAGCGCCCCAAACCATTATGCCACGTCGCACGGTGGGGAATTCCACAGTTATTGCCGGATTAGATCTGTCTCCACGTTGACGCTACACACGTATGCGGCGACTGTCACTGTATAAACAGAAGCGTGACTCATCTGAGAACATGATGTTTCGCCATTCTGTCATCCACATCACTCCAGTCCGGCACCATTCTAAACATTGGCGTCTATGCTGTGGGGTAAATGACAGTCTTCTTAACGGACGCCGTTAGTCGTTAAGAACTTCCGTCAGTGCAGGCCACGTTCAACCAATCGACGGGAAATGGTTCTGGTTGACACGGGAACATCCAGGGTATCTTCCACATGCTGCAGAATCGCGGTACAAGTGCCACACCTTGTGGGCGGATGCGTCGATCTACGCTTGCTGACGTCACTCTGGTTGCACCTGCCCCCTCCTTTTTCCCCAATTTCCTTCTTCCAACCATGTTCGCCATAGCTGATGCACCGTGCTCACATCCATGTGGGTATCAGCTGCAATTTGATGTAAGGACCAACCCGCCTATCTCAGTCCGATCACCATACCCCTCGTAAAATCGTCTATCTGGCTGGAAGTGCCTTCCTTGATGATGGCCTGGCATTCACTTCTATTACATGTATCCTCCAGAAGAAAAATCAATTTTCTTCAATAATTCGTCTGGCAGAAATAACGACATGAGTATTGCCCATTCTGCACGTTTCTTCCCTTATATCTTACTTCGCGTGCGTCGGAGAGCTGCGCATTTCACATAATTCGCATGACTCAGTGAGGTGCAGCTACTCTAAAATTTGCATAAATTTCTGAAAACTCCTTCTTGGTGTTGCATTTTCAATGTCGAGCAGCGTACATAAATTAAAAGTAATACATGCACTACTGACAGGAAGCCTTTTTTTTTTTTTTTTTTTTTTTCCGGGGGAGGGAATAACATTTCCCTGTGCTTAGATTTCAATTTATTTTCATATTATCAGTTTAATATGTGAAATTGTTTTAAACTTTTGCAATAGATTTGTTAGTTAAAAAGGAATTCAAAACGCAGAATATAAAATCATGTATTTAAAACAAAATGCCAAAGATGGAGAGGGGACTTCATTATATTATTCATTCATAAATTAGCATCACATGAAGACGTTTGCTCTTACTTTAATATTTCAAGTATAGCTATGCATTTATTTTCAGTGTATTGCATTAGTATGAGGTTCGTGATAAGTATTGCCTATATGTTTACGGGCAGCACGTTTTATTTTATGAAGACATTTAAAATTCACAGAGTGTAAATAATATTATAACATCTTTAAGATAATGAAATGCTTCTAGTTTCACAGCAGGAAAAGCTGCTGCTCTGGAAATGAAGAAGTAGATGAAAATAAATATATCTGGAAAATATTTAGGATCTCGTAACAAAAATTTTTGAAGTAACACTGCACTTTAATAGAGCTTTATCTTATAAAAAACAGAGCATTATTTTATTAAAAACTCTAAACATGAAACTAAGAAGAAGATACAGACCTTCTTTAAAAACTGTAAAATGTCATTTAATTGAACTTACTTCATTGAAGTATAGGTCAGCTGTTGTGATTTAGGAAAAGAAAGAAAAAAAAAAAAAAAAAAAAAAAAGAGAGAGAAGAAGAAAAGAAAAGAAATAAATAAAAATAACAAAAAAATAAAATAAAATAAATATAAAAACCAAAGTCTGAAAAATCAATTATTCCTAATTACTTGCTTTTGGTCAGCAATTAGGAATGATTGATTATAATGAAGTAATAAAAATGTGATTGAATAAGGAATCACATTTTTATTGCTTCATTACTTCATTACTTAGATTTATGTTAAAAAGCATTTGTACTGCATGTAAAAATAATAAATAATAACCCCCCCTCAAAAGATTGTTGTGCTTATCAAATAATCAAATTCTGCTCATCATTATGATGGGGTAATTCAGTTATGATAAGCATTACAAAAAACTCATGGAGGTAAAGATAGACGTAATTTGCAAATTCTTATAATTTTGCACACAAGTGCATGTGTGCGTATTCGTGCCTGACATTTATTGCTATTAGTGAATTAAGTATATAAACTATGAGTATGTATTTGTGTTGAAACTAAACATATGAAATATGAATAATTTTTTTTTGTTATTTTCTCCAAAAAAAGATAATTTTATTATTAAAATAGTTGCAATCTTTACTCTGTCTCACTCAAATAATGTAAATCATCTCCTTCAATAATTTGATGATTTGTAAGTAGATATAGAGAATGCGACTGAATCCGAAACTCTTCATGTATCAATGATGTTTAGTGATAACAGAAATATGAGAATTAGAGGTAAGCAGTCCTTACGTAATCTGAATTGAAACTGTAATGTGGTGTTTAGTGTGAGTATCAGAAATATTAATAGTAGCTTTGTGGCAACCTACAAAAATCAAAGAAAGGAACTAAATGCCAGCAAATAGCATACAAATGAAGAAATTGTTGCATGTCCGTAAAAATCAGTACTCAGTGTATGCACTTTTTTATGTGTTTGTATTTTGAATAAGTATCTTTAGAGATGAAAGACGAAGAAAACAATTATAAAATTGGTCTATTATTTCATCTCTGTTCTTCTAATGGGGAAAGATCCAAAGTCTTCTGGTGGGGCAAAATCCTTGCTTTTATTATTATTATTCTTAACAAATCAAAATATGTTTTCAAAAAGGTTGTATAACTGAGTATATTTCTTGGGGAGGGGATTTGTTTGTTTTGGTTATGCCAGGGGCACACTAGAGCTATCTGCTTAATGGAAGGAATGCTTTCTTGTAGGAATTTTGTAATGGAAACTGTTTTGTGTTTACTCAGTGTATGATCCTAAATAGTGGTCAGCAAACTCTTTACGCAAAAGAGGCAAAGATCATCAGTACAAGAATACAGCAATAAAATTGCATTTGAGAGCCAAATTTCTATTAAAAAACAATGTTTTTAGGAGTCAGTTTAAACTAATTATGATCATTAAATAAAACCAAATATCATAATAATAATAACTTATTTATTGACTGAAAATAATATTTTTCATATTAAAATAAAAATATGGCAAAACATGCATTTAACATCAAAAATGACTTCGATTATTATTATTTTTTTTAATTTGAATAAGTCGTCAGGTTTGTGTGTCTTTAAATTCAAGCAGCAGTCTAGTTTCTCATCAATAAGATTATTTCTCAATTTACTTATTAAAGTCGCTGAACACTGGTAGTTCGGTCCGAGGTTCGAATCCCGCGAACGGGCTGGCTGCATGGGCGTTTTCGTGGTTTTCCCCATGTGTAATGTGTATACGAGCCAGTTTCCCATAGAACGTCCTCCACGAAGGCATCCCTCCTCTTAGGCAGATAGCCCTTGAGGCTTTGCCATAATCACACACACACAAGTTACTTCTGATACGTATGCTTGAAAAAAATTTTTCGCATGAATATGCAAAGCTAAAGTGTGAAAGAAGAGCAAATGCTAATTCTTTTAACTAATCATATGAATCAGCAAGTCTCTTTGTAAGTCTTTCAAAACAGAATTATTTTGCTGTGAACTATGATCACATTTATTTTTCTCCGTTTTTCCCATATAAGCATTAAGGCGTTCAAATTTAGAGCTCTATAATGCTTTGTGTTTTAACTCCATTAACTGCATTTTAAAAGCAATGACAATATTAAAGGAAAAAATTCAATTCTGTTTACGTCAGCACTGAAAGGTTCTTTAACTACAGGCTAACTTCACTATGTTATTTCTGAATTCCTGAAATCTCCATGGAAAAGCTACCTTCATATTTAAAATTGTTGTTGCGAAATAGTAAATCTTAATTACTTAATTATTTTTGTGGCGATGTTTCAGCACGCTGTGAAAAGAAATTAATGTTTCTTTTCAAAGTCTTGAGTAAAAAGGCATAATTTCTTTTCAGTTGAAATGACTTCTAACATCAAAAAAATTATTTCCACTCCCATGTAATTTGCGATTATTTTTAGATGAGGCCAAACATCTGCCATGAAATAAAATCTTTAGATCCACTGATGTTCCATTAGTTTATGATAGTCAATACCATTCTCAAGGAAAGATGCTTTAATTTCTAATACTAAGGAAGCAAAACGTTTTAAAACTTTTTTTTTTCTTTAAAGCGTATCTGCATCATATTCATTTTTCATTTCAACTACAAATTCCTTAAACTTTTGACGATAAAGAGTTTAGCCACAATGGTGTTGGCAGTCTTGATCACCAATTCCATAATACTGCAAATTTCTTGTGGAAATGTCTGCTTCCTAATTGCTTCTTGATGAATGATGCAATGGTAAGCAACTGCCTCGGGATTAATATTTGCCCTCAAAATTGAAAAAAGAACCTTTTCTTTCTCTGGTCATAATTTTATGCCCCATTTGTTTGAAATTAAAATAATTTTATGGAGTGAAATATAATGTTCCTCCATTCATGCTATGACGACATTTGAAGTATCCTTGTCACACATTGACTTTTCAATTGCAGTAATCCTAAAAGTTCTTCAGAACCCATAGACGAATTAAATCGAATAAAAAATGAAACATGGGTTGTGTTTTTTTATGTTGCAAGTTTTGTCAATAGCTATTCATAAAGCTGAAACCAATTTAAGATCACTTATTTTCTGATTGGTTATATTAGAAGACATTTTGGTTGTTCTGTTTTTTACTGTTTCAGCAGACAGTGATAACTGATTTTTTAAAGAATTTCTGCCTTGTCCTTAAAATTTCAGAATAGTTCTTCGGATGCATTTATAAAACAACTTTAAATGTGTTCAGCATCTGTTTCTGGTTTGCCTGTCTTAGCAAACTCTTGACTAACAGTAAAGCTTGCAAAATTAATATTGTTACGAAATGTACAGGAACGGTGAGATGGCTTCCCCGCAAAGAAGGTTTAGGTTTGCCACATTTGGCGAGAAATCGCCCATTTGGCAACAAAATTGGCGATATGCCATGGACGGATGGAAAACGTTCTGGAACAAATTCTTACCGGTCTAGCCCAGAATGTTCTCGAACAGAAGCCAAAAGCTATATAAACCCTGCTGGTCCGCAGTGAGTGTGTGTCTCATCTAGTTAGTCCGTGCGGAGACAATCGAGTTGACAGCCAGCCGGCGAGTACCGAATGGGTCGTCGAGGGCATCGAAGAGTCTGTTAGTGTATCGCTTTTAGTGCATCGTCGAGCGAGTGTGTTAAGCTCCGGAAACGACTGAACCGAAGAGTCGGGAGCTGTGCTCTTTGTGTCGTCGAGTGCATCGCGAGTTGTAGCATGGAGAGTCTCGAGAGTACGTGGACAAGAATGACCGAGCAGAATCGGGAGCTGTATTCTGGTGCTTTGCAGTGAAGCCGTCTCCACCGTTATTGCCTGACAGTATGAAGGCTGTGTTGCTGATTGTTCCAGCGTGTTTATAGTAGATCTACGACGACTGTAAAAATGTTTTGGAGCTGTCCTGATTAATATTGGTAAGTAAAGTGTGTTTCGATACTTCATCATCAAAGTCGTCATTATTCACTCCAAATACTTCCATACCAACGTAAAGGAAGAAAATAACCTAACAACTGGTGTCAGAAGTGGGATTTATGAGTGAATGGCAGTGACCCGCCTGCAGAGGAAAGCCATGGCGGAGGAAACGAAGACTTTGATGGACTTCTTAGCTGAGATCAAAGCCGG
Organism: Stegodyphus dumicola; assembly: GCF_044657685.1. Lineage (NCBI taxonomy): Eukaryota > Metazoa > Arthropoda > Arachnida > Araneae > Eresidae > Stegodyphus > Stegodyphus dumicola. The sequence goes on along the minus strand of NC_140773.1, from coordinate 218,243,013 downwards.
ACAGGAAGAGATGAAAGCCGAACTGAAATAGTTAAAAGTCGGATATGTCGAGATAAAAGCCAGATATGCTGAGATAAAATCTGGATATAAAGAGATGACAGCTGAGATCAAAAGCCGCACTGAAAGAGATGAAAGCGGAAATGGAAGATAAGAAAGCCCGGCGAGAAGAAATAAATGTCGGCCAAGAAAAGATGCGAGAGCAACTCCAACAGGTGAAAGCGGAGCTTGCAGAAGAAACTGGAGCCATAAAAGAAGATGGGGAAATGACAGACGTGGCACCTGAAGAATCAGAGGATGAAGAAATGAAGGAAGTAGCTGTTGAAGTATCCGTGAAAGCTAATGAAATAAAGAATGAAACATCTTGCGAGATTAAAGAAAGAGAACGAAAAGATGAAGAAAAAGACATGAAAGACGCTTCTCATCCTCAGGTGTCCGAAGTTGAGCTGGAAGACAGTGGTAATACAGTTTGTAAAGATGAAGAAATAAACGAAGTGGCTTGAAAGTGGCTTTTGAAAGAGGTGAAGAAATAATTCATGTAAATAAATTTCCTGATTCTCAGATGCTTGAATTAGAGATGGAAGAACGCCAAAATGCGACAGTAATGTTGGTAGAAACTGACAGTGAAGTTATCAGTCACAGTTAGCAAGTATTGAACCATCTGAAAATGCATGTGAGGCAGAGATGAGAGAAGTTGATGTGCAGCTTAAGCAGTGTGTTCCAGTATTGCAAGAAAATTCACCCACTTTTGCAAACTATGTGTGCGTCTCATAGTGCAGATTTTGCAGACAAAGACTTGATTCTAAACCAGGATGCTTCTGTTTGTAAAGAATCGGGTTCGTTTATGACTCTGATGTAGAATTTGAAGCTGGTTCCCAGGAAACGGGGGAAAACGAGTATATACCAGCTGCTAAAAATACTGAGATGAACTGTATACATGCTGCGAATGAACTACACAATGGTGCACAAACCGTTTCAGATCTTCCTGTGGATGAAAAGTCTGAAAGGACTGAATCTTCAGACTGTGATATGCAAAATAGAAATGCATCTGAGAACTGCAGTGGAAAAGTATTTGACCCGGGTACTGAAATTCATTCTTAACTTCAATTTGTATAATTTAAAATTGTGATGTGTTTAATTTGTGTATGTTACTTGTACATAGTGTAAATATTTGTTTCATTAGTTATGTTATCTGTATGTTTTAAAGCGATTTGATTGTATCAAATTTAGCGTCTGACCAAGGGTTGTACTGCCCGGGACGTGCCGTCCTTGGGAGGAGGCAGTGTTATGAAATGTACAGGTGTGGTGAGATGGCTTCCCCGCAAAGCAGTTTTAGGGTTGCCATAAATGGCAAGGGATGACAGGGTTGCCATATTCGGTGAGAAATCGCCCATTTGGCGACAAAATTGGTGATATGCCGTGGACGGATGGAGAACGTTCTGGAACAAATTCTTACCGGTTTAGCCCAGAATGTTTTCGAACAAAAGCCGAAAGCTATATAAACCCTGCTGGTTCACAGTCAGTGTGTGTCTCATCTAGTTAGTCCGTGCGGAGACAATCGAGTTGACAGCCAGCCGGCGAGTACCGAATGGGTCGTCGAGGGCATCGAAGAGTCTGTTAGTGTATTGCAGTTAGTGCATCGTCGAGAGAGTGTGTTAAGCTCCGGGAACGACTGAACCGAAGAGTCGGGAGCTGTGCTCTTTGTGTCGTCGAGTGCATCACGAGTTGTAGCATGGAGAGTCTTGAGAGTACGTGGACAAGAATGACCGAGCAGAATCGGGAGCTGTATTCTGGTGCTTTGCAGTGAAGCCGTCTCCACCGTTATTGCCTGACAGTATGAAGGCTGTGTTGCTGATTGTTCCAGCGTGTTTATAGTAGATCTTCGACGACTGTAAAAATGTTTTGGAGCTGTCCTGATTAATATTGGTAAGTAAAGTGTGTTTCGATACTTCATCATCAAAGTCGTCATTATTCACTCCAAATACTCCCATACCAACGTAAAGGAAGAAAATAACCTAACAACTGGTGTCAGAAGTGGGATTTATGAGTGAATGGCAGTGACCCGCCTGCAGAGGAAAGCCATGGCGGAGGAAACGAAGACTTTGATGGACTTCTTAGCTGAGATCAAAGCCGGACAGGAAGAGATGAAAGCCGAACTGAAATAGTTAAAAGTCGGATATGTCGAGATAAAAGCCAGATATGCTGAGATAAAATCTGGATATAAAGAGATGACAGCTGAGATCAAAAGCCGCACTGAAAGAGATGAAAGCGGAAATGGAAGATAAGAAAGCCCGGCGAGAAGAAATAAATGTCGGCCAAGAAAAGATGCGAGAGCAACTCCAACAGGTGAAAGCGGAGCTTGCAGAAGAAATTGGAGCCATAAAAGAAGATGGGGAAATGACAGACGTGGCACCTGAAGAATCAGAGGATGAAGAAATGAAGGAAGTAGCTGTTGAAGTATCCGTGAAAGCTAATGAAATAAAGAATGAAACATCTTGCGAGATTAAAGAAAGAGAACGAAAAGATGAAGAAAAAGACATGAAAGACGCTTCTCATCCTCAGGTGTCCGAAGTTGAGCTGGAAGACAGTGGTAATACAGTTTGTAAAGATGAAGAAATAAACGAAGTGGCTTGAAAGTGGCTTTTGAAAGAGGTGAAGAAATAATTCATGTAAATAAATTTCCTGATTCTCAGATGCTTGAATTAGAGATGGAAGAACGCCAAAATGCGACAGTAATGTTGGTAGAAACTGACAGTGAAGTTATCAGTCACAGTTAGCAAGTATTGAACCATCTGAAAATGCATGTGAGGCAGAGATGAGAGAAGTTGATGTGCAGCTTAAGCAGTGTGTTCCAGTATTGCAAGAAAATTCACCCACTTTTGCAAACTATGTGTGCGTCTCATAGTGCAGATTTTGCAGACAAAGACTTGATTCTAAACCAGGATGCTTCTGTTTGTAAAGAATCGGGTTCGTTTATGACTCTGATGTAGAATTTGAAGCTGGTTCCCAGGAAACGGGGGAAAACGAGTATATACCAGCTGCTAAAAATACTGAGATGAACTGTATACATGCTGCGAATGAACTACACAATGGTGCACAAACCGTTTCAGATCTTCCTGTGGATGAAAAGTCTGAAAGGACTGAATCTTCAGACTGTGATATGCAAAATAGAAATGCATCTGAGAACTGCAGTGGAAAAGTATTTGACCCGGGTACTGAAATTCATTCTTAACTTCAATTTGTATAATTTAAAATTGTGATGTGTTTAATTTGTGTATGTTACTTGTACATAGTGTAAATATTTGTTTCATTAGTTATGTTATCTGTATGTTTTAAAGCGTTTTGATTGTATCAAATTTAGCGTCTGACCAAGGGTTGTACTGCCCGGGACGTGCCGTCCTTGGGAGGAGGCAGTGTTATGAAATGTACAGGTGTGGTGAGATGGCTTCCCCGCAAAGCAGTTTTAGGGTTGCCATAAATGGCAAGGGATGACAGGGTTGCCATATTCGGTGAGAAATCGCCCATTTGGCGACAAAATTGGTGATATGCCGTGGACGGATGGAGAACGTTCTGGAACAAATTCTTACCGGTTTAGCCCAGAATGTTTTCGAACAAAAGCCGAAAGCTATATAAACCCTGCTGGTTCACAGTCAGTGTGTGTCTCATCTAGTTAGTCCGTGCGGAGACAATCGAGTTGACAGCCAGCCGGCGAGTACCGAATGGGTCGTCGAGGGCATCGAAGAGTCTGTTAGTGTATTGCAGTTAGTGCATCGTCGAGAGAGTGTGTTAAGCTCCGGGAACGACTGAACCGAAGAGTCGGGAGCTGTGCTCTGTGTGTCATCGAGTGCATCACGAGTTGTAGCGTGGAGAGTCTCGAGAGTGTGTGGAGTTCCGAGAACGACCGAGCAGAGTCGGGAGCTGTACTCTGGTGCTTTGCAATGAAGCCGTCTCCACCGTTATTGCCTGACAGTATGAAGGCTGTGTCGCTGATTGTTCCCGTGTGTTTATAGTAGATCTTCGACGACTGTAAAAGTGTTTCGGAGCTGTCCTTATTAATATTGGTAAATAAAGTGTTTTTCTATACTTCATCATCAAGTGTCGTCATTATTCACTCCAAATACTCCCGTACGAACGTGAAGGAAGAAAATAACCTAACAACTGGTATCAGAAAAAAAAAGCAACAATATTTTTAGACAATTGCATCTAATAATTAAATACATAGCTTGATTTTTTTTTACTCTTCTGAAGTTCCTCATCTGCTTTCTTCCTTCCTCGCAAAAATTTACTGCCAAATGATGCAAGTTTAGTTGTAAAGTATCTTTCCAAGTGCGATTTCTTGTTATATGCCAGTTTTTCTTCAAAGTAAGATTGGTCGGAAGGCCATTTGAGTTTTGTTTAAAAGCGAACGATTCGGTCTGTTTATCTTTAAATTCACGGTTTTCATTTTCTGTTTTTCTTTGCTTCATCTTTCAAGCTATGACAAAAAGGTGGCGCCTAAAAATATGTTTTATAACAATAAAGACAGCAACGCAAAATTATAAGAATGCAGGATAAATAAATGCCTATATTGCTATTAAATTGATGCCAACAATACATGTGGGATCTGCTGCCGTTTGAAAGATGCTACAAGTTGTTTAATGCTGGCATAAGACGTTTGTGCACGCCAGGCCATCTAGAACGTGTTGTGGTTGCGCGCAGAGCTTAAATCGCGCCAGTACTTCTTAGTTTTGTGGATAAATCATAATTCTAGTCGGAGCGCACCGGAGCTTTAACCAGTTTAACCTGTGGCGCCCACGTTTAAGAGTGCGCACCGTTTTGTGTCGCCAGAATCGAGCCATGACGAGTCTATTCGTGCATCACAGAGTAAGTTGCGCTGGTAAGATATTGGATGGAAAAGATGGGTTTATTTTATAAAATTGTAAATTTTATTTCTAATATTTACTTATTTGATTAACATAAGCATATATTACATACATATTAAGCTAAAAACGCAATAAATTAAATATTATACACATAAAAGTAAGAATTTAAATTCCTGCTGTGGAGTGATATTCAGCGAAACAGGGTATTATACACAATGGGACTTTGCAAATCGAACACCAGTCACGCGATTCCTTCCTGATCTTACGTTTGTAGCAATGCGAACACCTTCGCGTAGGGTTGTTTTTTTCGATGTTCCGGGTGTATAATCCAGAATATGATTCCCGCCTAATTGGCTTATATTAGGTCTAAATGGCCGAGTTTGTCTCGATTTATTTCTTTAATTGGATACGTTGCAAAAGTGTTTTCGATAAATTTGAGCAAAAAGTTGATACGCGATATTGCTCCATTATTATTATTTTTTTATATATAATATGAATGCTTTTAGACACATAATGTCTAAGGAAATGGAGAAATATCTTTTTGTAGTACTTTTTGAGTCGTTTTCTTGCTGTGGAGTACGCTGTGATAATTCCATCGCTCATATCCACTCCACCCATTTTTTTATTATAATCAATCACTAGCTCCGGTTTCTTTGTTATTATTTTTATTTTCTCTGTTTCTATTACGTTGTCATTATGTGCAGTACTTACTAAATAAACCTTCTTCCTATCTTTCCATTTCATTATACGCATGACGAGTATGCTCGTGAATACGCAAAATCGTGCCGCTTCTCCATGACGAGTATACTCATCAATCACAGTTAACTGGTTGATCAGAAAGCTCCGGCACTTCTTTTATGTAACGGAACAACAAATTCAGCAGAAATTTGATCTCGAAAATTTTGTTATTAATAACAAAGTTAAATTAAAAGTCAATTCTAACTTCTGAATGCATGCCCCTCTTTCCTTGGGAAACAAACTCTTAAACGAAAGTCAAGACTTTTAAAGAAAGGATAGCCTCAACCCTCATGTCCAAGGCTTATTCTCCTGAAAGTACTATGAATTTATGGCAGTGGGCAAATTTTTCATTCCAACGCTGATCTTTTCCCTCGGAAAAGAGCACCTGCAGACTTTTAGGAAAGATGTAACCAAAGATGGGGAATGAAAATGGTCATGTGTTGCTTTTTTATCAGCTAACCGTCGGATTTGGGGAAAATGTGTTCTCGTCACATTCCGCTTGACAGCTAGAATTATACTGATGGAAGATCGTGATCAGATGGAATGTTGGACTGTTTTCAAAATGCTGGACTCTTCTCTTTTTGTTTTCATATTTACACATCATCCGTTAAAATTTTTTGTATGTTCTGGTGCTGTTTATAGCATTCTCTCTATTCTCACTGGTGATCCTTTAACCATTTTAACGTTTTTCATTGATGTGCTGGAAAAAAAGATGATCTTTATTTCTATCATCCCTTGAAAATAGTTCATTGTATTCAGGTCTTAAATTCAGCCTGAGAACGGTTGAGCGATTTCTCAGTTTTTGGATGAAATTTAAATTACAGCCGCAAGTTAAGGTCCAGCACTTTATTTTATTATTTAATTATTTATCATTAATTCAATAATTTATAAATTTTTAATTTATCTCTTTATAATTTATTAAATTTTTTTAGTTATTTATTATTCTAATCGTTAATTATCTTTTTATTGTAATAATTAATTATTTTATCATTCATTTATTTATTCTTGTTTCTGTTTCCTGACGGTCTTCCATAACGCTCTGGCACTTCTAATTTTAGAACTTAAGACCTAGTCGCGCGTGCCTCCTCCAGGCCGCATATCCCCCTCCGCCTACGTTAGTATGCTCGACACCCTGTTCGCCCGCACGTAGTCGAAATCGATTCATGACAGAGTGTCACTCCAGTGTCACTGCATGCGTCTCGCGTGCCGCGGTTTGCTGACCACTGTCCTAGCCTCATGGTTCCAACTGTAGAACGGAATCAGATTAGGTAGAGTCAGCTTAATGGAATAACTAGAAAGAAGAGGTATCTGATAGCAGGGAAGTATATTTTCCTGAAAATGCTAAGTTTATTAAGTCTTTGAGACTATTTATGACAAATATTCTGTCAAAATTCTTCGTTAGCGAAAATATATCGCCAACGAAGCCTTTCTCTGATCGTAAAAGTATAGGAAGGGTCTGTTTTAAACAGTGACGTAAAGAAAATTTGTGGGCTGTGGTAGTGATTGTGATGCATAAATCGTACAGAAGACATGCTTCAGTATACGAGTAATCACTACTTATTTCGGTCTTTCTCAAACCACCTTCCGGGCCGTACCAGAGCTGTAGCTAGGGTTTTCAGCGCCTTGGGGCAATTGAAAATTTCGCTCCCGCTCTTGTTTACAAAGAAGGAAAAACATTTCATTTTAAAAATTCACAACATCAATTTGGCGCCGCCTGGATGCTGCACCCGGAAACAGATGTCCTCCCTTGCCCCTCTCTAGCTAAGCCCTGGAGGTAAGAAAGCCAAGCCATGGAGGTAGGAAAGCTAAGCCATGGAGGTAAGAAAGCCAAGCCATGTAGGTAGGAAAGCAAAGCCATGGAGGTAAGAAAGCTGAGCCATGGAGCTTGCTCTACCCATGGAGCTCTAGCCAACGAATATGCATAGACGTTCTTTGCTCTAGCTAAGCCATGGAGCTTACTTCCTACCTCCATGAGCTAAGCCCATGAGTCGTACTATCACGTGTATGGTGCTCCAGGCTTTTTCCAATAACAGGCGCAATCTTGACCCATTGCTACGACGAATTTCTTGGGCTTCCTCTGCTTTCAGAGACTGATGTTTCTGTCGATCAGGTGGGTTAAGATACTTGTGTTGTCGATCAACATCAATATATGTACATATTAAATTCTGTTTAGGTAAAAATTAAAAAGGCTGACAGCTTTTCATCGAAGCTTCTGAGAAAGCTGGAAACGAACTATTTTGGATATTTTAAAAAATAACAGTTTGTTACGCATTTAAAAAAAGAAGATGATGATAAAAGCAGTTATTACTGTAAACTTCTAAGAAGCTTTCGAAATAATAATGATGAAGCAGATTCTACTAAATTTTAAATTAGTGTTATTACAACCTGAAGTTATGCCTGTCCTTCATCTTTGACCTACAGAAAAGTAAACAGGCTTATTGCTCAAGAAAGTGACTATTTTCTTCTGTTATATAATAGGTTAATGTGCACTTTTCTAATGAATTCCTCGCTTTTTTCCGTGTAAGTCTCTTCCGCAATTTTTAGTATGAAATGATTCCTATGTGATTTGCTGTTTCAGATTAGCAAAGAGTATTCAGGGTTTCTCAAAACGATGACACGCCTGATTATCTTTTGAAAAGTTAGTCGCAGACATTTTGTTTCTGGTTAATAAATGAATCAAATAGAATACGAGAATTCGATTGCTATAATTCTGGTCACCTGATATTTTTAGTTAACTGTAAGCTTCTAAGAAACTTTTCGAAATAATCATGATGAAAGAAAGCAGAAGTTTCGCTGTTTTCCATAAAGCGTTATTTAGCAGAAACAGATTCTACTAAATTTTAAATTATATAATATTAATAGTATAATTCATGAATATTTTTCATAGTTACATTCATAAAATTAAAATTTATATATGGGCTGCACAAAATAGAAAAAAAGTCTGTGAGGAAAATATATTTCATAACCAAATTAGTTAAAATAAAATTCCTTATAAGATTAAAATTTACCGAAATGCTGCTGTTTAAAAGTTCTGAGAACCGTACATTCATATTTTTAATGAAGTTTACTTAAAACACAGCCTTCTACGTCAGACATATGCGATACACCGAAGCACGACTTCAAATACACACCTGTAGAAATGTTAAAGTTTGAAATTTTTCGTAAAGGTTTGGTTTGGTTAATTTGATTATGGCGAGACTGTCTATCGGAAATTCTAAAGATATGTTCATTTAAAACTATTTTGGGATATTGCCGTTGAATTGAATTTTATGGTTTAAGTGCGAAGAACATGATATTAAATAAATAAAGGTAACACACAAAACGTTAAAAAAAGTCCCTTTGGGCGTAATGTAAAATCTGAAAGCTTTCAGGTATTTTTTTACATGTAAAGAAATTATATTTTAATATTAAGCCTAAAATCTGTGATTTTGCTTCGGAAGAAATTGGCTCAAGTCATAACATTTTCAAAATTTTTTTCGAAACAAATTTAACAAATACAAATCTTTTCCCTCAAAGATCTTAAGCAGTGACATACTAACTGTTACTGCATACAGCGCGCGCAAAATGTTTAATTTCCCTTATTTTTAGTAAAAGACATTATGATCAAAACTCTTAAATATCTCAAAAACCTCTCTTATTTAGTTCATTCCTTAAACTGGCCCATGCGTACGACGAACGTTCAAGAAAGATTTACTTGTACAATCTTTTAAAAATACCCTGTATAATTATTAAATTTTGAAACCATTTAACTAAATAATGGGTGCATAAAAAGTAAAACATGTAAATAAAAATATGATTTGTCTCAGATAATTTCCCGATTACAATAATTCCTTTACTTCGTTCAAGGAAGTAAAAACTAACATGAAATTTCATCACAAAAAGAAAATAATCTAAAAAACAACGCGAAATTTACGTTGCGCTTCATTCCACATCAAAATAATACATTTCGCCTTGTTATGTTAAAGTACAAGTGAACTTTTACTTCTTTATACGAAGTAAAGAAAGTATTGTAATCTTCAAATATCCGTCTTGAAGTTCTTGAATCCATTTGGACGATTTTTATTTTTTCCGTAACGTCTCTACATGCGCACAGAATAAAGGCGTATTTTTGCTAAAACCGGTTGTAAAATGGATTCAGAAGGGACTTTCTCGTAATGTCTGTACGTACGTACGTATGTGTGTATGTATTTTTACGTGCGAAAATTTATTATACGAAAAGAAACACTTTACAGTCCTGTAACTCTCCGCTTAAGTACTGGTACAGCTCTTCTCAGTATGACAGAGCTCAGTCAGTAATTGCCACTTCAGACTACTAAGATCGTTAAACACAACGCAATGCGAAGCGCATCCAAAGAGCGAAGCTCGCACTGGTATATCTCAACGCTCCAAAGTTGATTCTGAACTAAAAAAATGAAACCTGACGCTCTCTCCCGTCTCATATAGCAGGGAAGGCCAACCTGCGGCTCTTTGAAAGATTATTTGTGGCTCTCGATAATGTACCCCAGTTCCCTTTTCATTTTTGTGTTATTATATTTTTAAAAATTAGTATCGTTCCGTATGTGTTTCAAAACGTCTTTTAAATTACAGACAACAAATATGAAAGACTAAGTGCAACGTTGTAACAAATTTCATTTCCGTCCATCGTCTCTTGATTTTTTTCTGAATCCATTTGAAATTAACATAATTCAAGGCGAGTTTTCCATTTCCAATATAATTATGACCCAAAAAGCATCTGGAAAGTTAGAATTAATAGAGATGCAAGAAGATCAAGCTCTACAATTAAAATATAAATAGACGTCGATTACTGAATTTTGGAAATTTGCACCAGAATAAAAAATGCTGCTTGTCGAATTATTTCAATATTCGAAACAACGTACTTATGTGAATCATTTTATTCCACTCTAAAATTCGTGAAATCCAAACACCGATCAGTATTAATTAACCAGCATCTCAAAGAATTACTGAGAAATGCTGTCACCAATTTTTCACCAAATTTTAAAGAATTATCAAGAGAAGTAAAATAAATGTGTTTAATTTTTAATATTTAAATTCAATACACATATTTTGTACTTTTATTTATATATTTTCAATAAATATAATTTCTGTAATGAAAAAATTTTTAATACCTTTTTGCATACCTTTTAAATAAGTATTTAATTGCGGCTCACGAAAAATTTTAAAATTTGAAAAATGGCTCGGACTGTCAAGTAGCTTGGCCGCCCTTGTTATATAGTTTTCTCCTCATCGACGCAAAATTTCCAGTACCTTCCATTTCTTGAAATTTCTAGAAGGCATATACGGTTTCAGGTATATATAAGGTTCATATAAGGATACTGTTACAGTTACATACAGGGATCAATTACAGTACTACAATGACCGGATCAAAATTTCGCCAAATGGTCGCCAAGTTTGGCGTAAACTGGGGATTTCTTGCAAAATTTGGTGACAAAAATTAGTCGCCAACTTGGCGATATCTTCTCAGTTTAGCGAGATAGACATTTACCTCAGTGTTAAATAAACTTGCCCGCTGTAACCTTGTTTTTCCAGTGGAGTTTCATCTCTTCATACTTTTGATGTTACATTACACAAAATTCGTAAGAATATGCATCTCGCATAGCTCAAAAACGACAGCCGTAGAACGTTGAAATTTTGTATATGGGACTGCTATAACATGTTGTGCACCTCTCTATTGCAATAAGCATATACTCGTATATCTATATCTATCTGTCTCCGTGTCTGTTTGTCTATCTATCTGTCTGTCTGTCTATTTGTCATCTGTCCGTCCATCCATCCATCCAGCCAGCCACAAAACATTAAATTAAAAGATTACTTTCGAGAAGATTAATATACACTCAACCACCCTTACTCGGCTTAAAATTCCTTACCCGGTCTTTATTATCCCCATTATTGGTCGTAGTCATATACTTCTAATTACAGAAGTGTTTTAAATGACGAAAAAATATTCATTTTTTGGCAACGGCAAATTAAAAAAATAATAATTTTGGACAAAAAACGAAATTTTATTTGCCATGCGGTCTTCCGATTCCTATACTTATGTTTGGCAATGGTTCATACTCATCATGAAAAAAATAAAATTGACTGAGGTATTCAATTTCAAAATTTGTAATTTTTTATATCATTTTCAAATTGGCCTGAAGGATTAGTTAATTAATTAAGTAAGAAAAATTCGAGGAAATAAGCGCGAAATAAAGTGCAGCTAATATATATATAGGCCGTGCAAGGAAGTCGTGTGGTGTCCACATCAGATTTTTTAAGTTTTAAAATTTTGCTAAAATAGCTGGGGTTGGTTTATTTAATTATGGCAAAGCACGCGAAGGCTATCTCCCTAAGTGGAGGAATGCTTTCATGGAGGACTTTCTGATGGAAACTTGCTGATGAAACATTGCATGTAATACGTAACAAGGGGAAAACCAGGAAAGCTCCCATGCAGCCATCCCGTTTGCCTGGAGTCGAGCCTAGGTCGGAACTACCAGTGTTCGGCAATTTTACCGCTCCGCTGGCCCGAAGATTGCGAAGTTATTTCTGTCAGATATTTGAGAACTTTTCTTATCCAGTGATTGGCTGTACATGATTTTTGTCTGAGTGACTTCACCTTCTAGTCACTCAGACAAACCGATTAACAGAAATTAACAGACACCAGATGTTAATCAGGTTTTAACTGGACATGGGAGGTTTCCATTCTATTTCAACGGATTTAATCTGCAGGAAAATAAACTATGTAATAGTTGTCAGGTTGATCGTGATGTTAGGCATTTTGTGGTTGACTGTAGTTTAACAGCCCCTATTAGACAGATTTTTAACATTACTGATTTTAATGTAAGTGTCATTAATTTTAAAGTTTTTAAATAATATTCTATTGCTCTAATGAAGTTTATCAATTAAATAGGGCGCTGGTAGGAATCTTCTGTTAAAACTGAATTCTGTATTTATATGGGTTTTAGATATCTGTGGTGTTCTATGTTGTGAATTTGTGTTTATGGGTTTTTTTTTTTTCTTTTGTTTGTTTGTTTGTTCTGTAATTTTGTGTTAGATGTGCTTACTTATTTTTAATTTAGTATTTTTGTTTATTGTTTGGTGGTTGCTGTGTTAATGGATGCCGTCGTTTGTGGAGATACGGGGCCCCTTCTTTTGAGCTATGGGGACACTCGTGCCCAGGTAGGCTGAAGGGAGCCTCCAATTCTTACCTTGTAGATCTTTCCTTTTTACTCCCCAGAATTTTCTCAATCATAAGGCATAATCAGAGCCATCACTAGATTTTCTGACGCCAGGTGTCACTTCGAAATCTCTCGCCTGGTTCCTTACTAAATTCAAACATTTTTCCGCCTTTAACTTACGTGGTCCTATACAGCTGCTGTGGTTGCATAAGTCTTGGCGTCGGCCCTGGCATAATTTAGTAACATTCAGGGTTCACCTTGAATTATTAAGAAATTGTCTTGGCTTCACTCTGCAGTGTGAATCTCTTATATTTATATTACACTAAATGAGGGGCTCCCTAGTGGGGTCGTTATTGACCCCTTAGAGGTCGCTGAAATTATAAAAAGGGTCATTGAGAACCAAGGGGTCGATTGGAGCTCGATAACCAAATATATAAACTTGCAATGGATCTGTATAATCAAGATCTGATTGATTACAAATAATAATGATAATAATAAAATTGATAATTAATTGTATATTGATGTAGAGTTGTGTCATACAAAGCCAAGTTCTGGGCTGTTAAAATGCATAGGTAGAGGGGCTGTTAAAATACATAGGTACGCTAGATTTTCAGAATTTAAAAGTCATCTTAGAGAAAATATCCCAAAATGAAAATTGTTACCGAATCGGTATTATTAACTTTTCTCTCTTATTACCTTGTTGAAGCTGTTTTTTGTTTTGTCAACTAGATAATTTAGTACGGAAAGCAAGAAACTTGTAGAATATTTTTGAAAGAAGGGATTTAAGAATTAAGTTAAACAGTTTTATTCAAAATTTTCAAAAAATTGCATCAGTACATCAAGTGTACCGTTACATTCAGTAAATTCATTTCAGCCATCACAGTCATCATCTTCAACATTTTTCATTTATGCAGTTTTCTTTGTACACTTTGATCCACCAGTGGCCCAGCGGTGAACACTGGTAGTTCGACCTAGGCATAAATTCCGGTGAACGGACTGGCTGAATGGACTCTCCGATAGTGTATCCTATGTATAACTTGCATACGAATCAGTTTCTCTTAAAATGTCTTTCACGAAGGCATCACTCTGGTTAGGCAGATAACCCTCGCATGCCATAATTAAATAAACTAAATTTCGTTCTCTCCGTTTTGCACAGATACAGTAAAATTAAGTTTTTGTTTATTTTATCTCTTTAGTATTGTGTTGATCATTTTTAAAATTGTTTTTATTTAAATAATTTCTATCAGCTTTGAAGCAATCGCAGTGGTCCAGGAACGTACTAATCTATATTACATTATATTGATTTCTATGGGGGAAAATTGTTTCGATTTACAAACTGTTTTAACGAATTAAGGTCATGAACCGAGGTTTTTTTACTGATTATGATTATGTTGTGTGTTATATAACATAGAAAAAAATGCAAGAGGGTTGATGAAGAAAACCATCATCGTTTAATCGATGCATAAATAAATAAATAAAAATAAAAATCTGAAAGGTTTCAGACTTTAACGGTCACCCAAAAGGGTTTGTTAATGTTTTTCTATACTCTACCTGAGCTTGCAGTCTACCAGTCTGGCTGTTGCACTCGCTCCTGCTAACCCATTTCTTTTTTGTCTTTTTAGCTTTATTACTAAGCACCATTTTCTTCGCACTTACGTCATATACATTTCAACAGCAAATTTACAACATTTTTAAAAGCAGCATAAGAGTATACGTTTAGAATCCCCGATGCAGCACTAAGTATTGGCATATATTTTTCGCTCAAAGGAGCGTTAGCTCCAGAAGTGTTTTCGCATTTTGCATTGGTTCAGTATAAAAGTCTGAATCAGTTCCAAATTGTTGCCACCAAGTGTTAGAGTTCTGTATATTTAAAGAAATTAAATAATGAAGAATCTGCATGAATGTATGTATGTTTCTCGCACTATGAAAAAACAGCGGTACCTAGAGACATCAAATTTTGAATAACGTAGTCCTCCACTCAGATATGGGCACCTGCAAGCCCAAATTTGGAATATTTTATTATCTATTTCATATTTTGTAAAACTTTAAAGAATTTTTGATTAACAAACTCAACGATTTCAGAGGATTCCATTAACATTCACATGGCATGTATCTTCAAGCACGGATATTTATTCCGCGAGGTTTCTTCTTCTTCTTCTTCTTTTTTTTTTTTTTTTTTGTAATAATGCTGTTGAATTGAATTTTATGGTTCAAGTACTTCTGGAATTGAGTTTTATGGTTTAAGTAATCTGAAACTTTCAGATTTTATTAATTTTTTTTTTTTTTTCCCGGTCTTTTCTCAGTTTGTCATATCAATGTTCAGTTTTGTTACCAAGATGACTTAAAAAAACTTTTTTTTGTCTTTTTATTATTAACGTTTCGTATGTTTATTCATTAAGTATCACGTTCTTGGCGCTTACACCATATGAAATTCGATTTAACAGCAAAATCACAAAATATATAAAACCAGCATATTCTTAGAATTTGCAATAGACAGGCTCGCACGCTGGAGATAAAAATGTTTTATTCCGTATAGTTTTACCTTTGCTCGTTTCGAAATCGTTGACTTTGTTAATAAAAAATTCGTTAACTTTTTTTCAAAATATGATATAGATAATTAAACAAATACATAATTCAAAATTCGGGTTTCTAGGAGCCCATGTTTGGATGGAGGACTACGTTATTCCGCCGTTTTATCAGTGTGAAAAACATGCATACATTCATACATATTCTTCATTGTTTAATTTCTTTAAATATAATACAGGGTGATAATATTTGGTGGCAACAATATGAAACGTGATACGCTATTAATAGTGGTTCAACGCAAAATGCCGTTTCAAAACTCATATCCCATTCGGGACTAACGATTTGGGCTAAATAAGATTATTGAATTATTTCTGAAACTCAAACTGTGTTAGTAAAAAAACTCAACATTGATACGATTAATTGAAAAAAACTGGGGGGGGGGGGTGGAAATCTGAAATGTTTCAGATTTTAAATTACGTCTAAAGGTGCATTTTTCTAACGTTTTCCGTGTTACCTTTATTTATTAAATATCATGTTCTTTGCACTTAAACCATAAAATTTAGTTCAATAGCAATGTCGCAAAATAATTTTAAAATGAGTATATCTTTAGAATGTCCGATACACAGTTCAACGCGCTGGAGATAAAAAGGTTTTTTCCCCCGTAGAGTGTTGCCATTGCTCGCTTTTAAATCGTTGAGTTTGTTAATCAAAAGTTCGTTAAAGTTTTATAAAATATGAAATCGATCATAAAACAAATTCCAAATTTCAAATTTGGGGCTTTCAGATGCCCATATTCGCAGTAGGATTACGTCATTCAAAACTGGATGGCTCTAGATAGCGTTGTTTTATGACAATGCGAGAAATATGCATATATTTATGCAGTTTTTGCATTATTTAATTTTTTCAAATATATTGCAGAACTCTAACATTTCGTGGCAACAGTTTGAAAAGTGAACTGACATTTATAGGAGTCCGACGCAAAATGCCAAAACGAAAGTAATAGTCCTTCGGGGACTCAAATCCCTTTGGACTAAAAAACTGAAAAATGTATGCCAAATCTTAACTCTGCATTGAGAATTCTAAAGGTATACTTCTAAAACGCTAAAAAAAGTGTGCTTCATAATAAAGCTAAAAAGACAAAAAAAAAAAAAAAAAAAAAAAAAAAGTGGGGGTGTAGTTGGAGCGATTGCAACAGCAGACTGGTAGGCTGCTAGCTCAGCAAGAACATAATAAACCTTAACAAATCCTTTTGGGCCACCGTTAAAATCCACCCCCTTTTTTTACATTTTTCTAATTTATTTAAACATTTTTAAGGTTTTGTTGAAGGGAACAGCTAAAACTTGAATTTCATACTGATGTTAATATCTAACTGTTGATCTGGAACTAGGACTCTGTCTGTCTGAAGTAAACTGCTTCTTCACTTTTATCTTCATCTCAACTAATATTCTTCCCCTTGGGGGAAACAAAAAATATTGTATTATTGTATACTACAAATTCTTAGAAATCATAATTAAGCAAGATGAAGTGGAAAAACTTACAGTTTTACTGCGAAAAATGGCAGCAAAATAAACAGTTACGAAGAGCCCAAAGAGAAAAAAAGATATAAAGCGAAATTCTCCTTAAGATGCGAGGAAAATCAAATCGCTCGCAAAGCAAAATCTAAAAGCAGTTAATCACCGAGATAAATTCTCAGTATCAAAATATTCGCACTTTTTACAATTTCGAACTGAACTATTCAGGCTTCAGTGAAGTTTATATTTATATCCCACTTCTGGAAGCTTCCAGAAAAATTGGAATTATGTTCGGAGAGTAATACTGGTGAGGACATCTGGCTGCTTGAATTCTCTGAAGAATCTCAGAATTCTTCAATACATAAGCTAAAGGAATTGAAACTGTACTGCTAAAAATTGTTTCATGAATATTTTTTATCGTTTATTCTTCAAGGCAGATAAGTAAGTGACGGAAAGGTAATACTTTCTAGGAAGAAAAGTAAAATATTTTTTTTTCATGTTGCTGTAAAGCTGCAATAATCTGGGAGAGCCTACCGAATACTACACTCAGATTTATTATTAGCTTTTACAAATAATAATAATAATTTACTTGACGGAACGTTTGTTGAATTAAAACAAGTATAATAAATACATGATTGTTTAGTAAATTCAAATTTGATTTTGCTAATCACACGATGATTAACGCTGTATTAATAAATTGCTTTAAAATCAAAACTATTTAATTGTATTGGAAATTATCGAGAAAACTATAGTAAATTCAAATTTGATTTTGCTAATCACACGATGATTAACGCTGTATTAATAAATTGCTTTAAAATCAAAACTATTTAATTGTATTGGAAATTATCGAGAAAACTATTCAACTGTATTGGAAATTATCGATGAATTAAAAATTTATTCAGCTGTATCGTAGAAACTTCATCATAAACAAAAGTTCAAAGTAGCTTGTTTTAAGAATACCACTTAAATTGCAAAAATCTGTTTGAATTTTTTGTTTCAATAGAAAGTTACACCTTTGATATTTTTAAAGTATTCATCATTAAAATATAATACATAAATTTAGTAAATGAGTTTAAGAAGCATCATGCAATCGTATAATCCTAATTTTTTTCCGAAGATCGAAAAAAATACTTTAAATAGGTTATCAAATAACTTGAAATTTTAGAATAATGCATATATATATTCAGTTCAGTAATAAACATATAAGTATCCAATTAATAAGATATAAATTACTAATATTTACGCTGTATTGCTAGGTAGAATATTTTATGCAAAGAAATTGTAAGAAAACTTCAAGCAGAAAGAGTCTTAACCGGCAGCAAAACGCAGAACGGTCTTAAGAACTAGGGAGGAACTGGATACTATCGGAAGGGTGACCCCCTAATTTTGCATCAGAAGTGATGTGGACTTATGAGTATCAGAGGTGGTAAAGAGTCATGAGAGTGACGCTTATTGCAATAAGTTACTGGAGATAGAGGAAGAAATTTTTAAGCGGAACAACTTGGAGACGGGAACGTTAATGGAAACAAAGAGAAGAGTCCAATGCTTTCTGACCATGATTCCCTGCCGAAACAATTCCAGCTGTTAAGCAGAATGTGCAGCGATTAAAAATTTACCCTGAATTGGAGAATCGTAAACTGAGAACAAAAATAAGCTTCTGTAACAATGATAATTTTCTTTTCCCTTATTTAATTAACATTCTTTCAGAAAGCTTCGCTTTTAGTACTTTTGGGAATGAAAAATTTACCCGCTTTCATAAATTCATTGTACTTCCTCGAGAATAAGTCTCTGACATGTGGGTGGGAGCTTTATTGACCTCTCAATTTCTATAATAAGGTTTGTTTCCCACAAAAAGAGAGCCAGGTATTCGGAAGTTAGAATCGATAAAAAGGTAACTTTGTTATTAGAATAAAATTTTTAATATCATAAGTATTTTCAGCTGAAATTGTGCTTCAGTTAGACAAAAAAATGTGCTATAACTTTCTTATTTAGGGCTTTGGTGTACTTCGGCTCTATCTCAAAAAGTGAGAGTTCAACGGAATCTGGTTCCGGTGGACTGCGATATGTATTATGTGGCTGTTATAGGGGGAATGGTTTGAGGTAAAAGTATTTCAAATGGACATCTGCAAATGTATTTGCATTATCGGTATCGGAATATTCGATTCCTGACAGGTGTTAGGACTTCGGCCTTATAGGAGTTACGAAGTTTACGAGAAATATCGTTAAATGAATTGTCCATAGTCACCAGTGAATTGAGATAGTTTGTTCATCTTTTATTTTTGAAGGCAGTAATTTCTTGTTTGATTTGTTTTAAGGAGCTTTCAACTAGTTTTTAACACGTAAAGGTCATCTAGAATGGTAGCACTAGGTATTAGCAAAAAAATTTTTGTGCAAGCAATTTTATAGAGTGCTGTAGAATTTGAAGCGAAATCATTTACGTTCTCTTTACTACTAAGAACATATAGTGAATTTGAGTTTCAGAAAGCAGCGCCTCCTTATACTCTGTATCAGGTGAAGAACATCGGTAAAACAAAAAGACGAAAGTAAAAGTCAAGTGGCCGCCATCAGTCGACGAATAAGGTGAGTTTCTGGTCAAAGGTCCAAATCAGTGAATTGAAGAATTTAATATGAGTAAAAATGTTAAGGATGGAGAAGACAAGGCCGACTAGGTAGATCCAGTTGGCCTTGTCTTAGATCACCGCTATTATTTTCTAATTTCAAATTCATTTGTAAATTTCGAATTAATTTATTGCTTCTCATGAGTTACAATTTATTAAAACGTATTAATATTTCCTAGTATTCTGATGGGTTTTTGCAGAAAATGTAAACTATGTAGTTTTTTATTCTGTTTGGATTCTGAAGTCGTGACTAATTTATAAAAGCACATTTTTATTCTCCTTTGGCAGCACCTCACAAGAAGCAGAAAGCTGTTGTGTTGTAGGATAATGTTATGTTTATAGGTAAATCCTCAAAGCAGATCGGTGATACCAACTTGTCATTAATGATTGATTTAGAAATGTTTAACATTTCTTCAGTTCCTTCTCCCCAGGTTGCTCAATCATGGATTTAAAAAAACAATGTTTTGTTTTTCGTCGTGTTACCTTGGTGATTTTTACATCATCTGACGCTGAATTCTGAGTATTAACAAGAAATGCATTGTTTGTTATTTTAGTTATTTGGAAGGAAATTTGAATTGCGTTTCCGAGAGAAAAATGACTCACATTAAAAATCTTTTCTTCAGCTGACGCTGATACTCATCTCAATTGAAATCTCGATAATTTAATATCTTTTCTCTAGGAAATAAGTTCTTTAGAATTTTAAATTTATCAACAATGGGTTTTGGGCATTGCACCAACAAATTTTTGTACTTAATTGTTGTCATTAATTACAGTGTTGGGACAGTTAATTGTAAGCTTTATTCGGATCAGTTTGTTGTACAAGTAACCGGAGGTCCTGATGTAGTCAAACAGTTAGCGGATGAGCATGGATTTGACATCCTTGGTAAAGTAAGTACTTTAGTAAGTTAAATTATTTCTTATAGTTTCATTGGCTGCTACAAAAATTAACTTTTAAACTAATTAATTTTATTTTAAACAATATTTTGAATTATTTACTTTTTACATAGTTCTCAACGTTATATTCCCATAATTCAATTTTAGAAGATGACATTTTCAGGGATTTAAAAGTTAAAGAATGACAATATATTATGAATTGTCATAATTAAGTTGGACTATATTGGATCAATATTTGCATGAAATTTAGTGGTTTTCCTTAATTATGTGTCTTTTATGCTTAAAAGTTTTGCAAATAAATAGGTATTGTGAAATATTAGTAGTGGAAATGAAGTATATGATTAAATGACCAGTATAATCATTCCCTAACCATTATGAGTTGTAATGCTTAGGGAGTAAGTATATGATTTAAATGACTAGTATAATCATTCCCTAAGCGTTGTGAGGTGTATGTAGAATTATGTATTTATTTATTGCTTATAAATGTTGTCTTTGATAGAATTCTACATTATATCTTGTAAAGTCTATGTCTCTTTGGGAACCTAAACTATTGAATTTAAAAGGACTTTTGAAGAATTTTGTTCTAGTCTTGTGAAATAAAACAGAAATCAGAAGTGGGTGTATAAGACCTTTTATTTTAACACAACAAATGACTGGGTGTGGGTTTACATAAGCCAAGAACTTCTGACTTAACAGAAATATGTAACAAATAATGAATTCAAGCTGTGGTAACTTAGCCTAATGGCTCAAAGAATACTTAAACACGCAGGAACGGCTCTGGTTTGTAGTAAATGGACAAGACTAAGCCAAATGGCTAGAAACGCTCAAGTTGCTAATAATCACAGCACAATGGGTCTGGAATAGGAGTCATGCTCTAAAATTAACTTCCCAAACTCTTGCTTAAGTAGCACGTCTTTCTATCTTAATCTGAATAAACATTTGCTATTTCATTTACATTCTGGCATGAAAAGAGGGGGTGAAAAGAGAATAATAGGAAAGAAATAAGAATGAAGTATTAGTTAAAAATAAATAGATAAATCTCACAAATTGTTAAATTGAAATAAAAAAAGTTTGGGTTTTGAATTTTTCACTTTAAAATAAACATAGTACTAATACCTTGCATAATCCAGATTCAACATAGTTCACTAATATATTCAGAATTTCAAAACAAATTAAACTTTAACTGGGAAAAATTTAAATTAATAAAAAAATTTAGTGTTGAAAATTTTTTTTAATGTATAAATGATTAATTCCCCCCTTTTTGTTAACTGAAGTTTCTTTTTGTGCATTTTATTTTTATGCAGCTTTTAGATTATGCAGTGTGATACATATTGCATTTTTTTTCTATTCCTATTTCCTATCCAATTTGTTGTAGTATATGTATGTACCTATGCTCAGCCTATTCTTTCTTGCTCTATAACTGAATTAAGGACAAGAGGTGTGAGGGTAGTAAGGAAGCATATCATACCACATTATACAAATGATTTCTTTGGTTTTGAAACTCATTTTGGTGAAGTCACTAAGAACAGTGGAAACTAGACAGCAATTTATTTATTGAAAAAATAAAAGAAATTTTGTTATATAACATATTGTCATTTTTGTGTGCATTTAGTTCTTTCATCAGTCCAGTCTCAAACAGTTGCAAATTAGTAGTTGAGCCAATTATCTGGAATATACTAGGTATTGCTATATGTGGAATATAATGGAAACGTAATTTTTTAACTGATGAAGTACTCGCACTGGATATGAGATACCCGATCCTTTTCCTTTTGTTATTTATGTCAAGTTCTTTTGTTTGTACCAGGATAAAATTTTTAGTATCTGAATTGGAGGTCACACTCTTTGAAACAGGAAATCTGGGCTGTTCCTAATAAAAGTTTATTGGAAATGGTATATCATATCCTCGCAAACTCCCATGTTATTTGGATTTCGTTTTTTGTTTTGCTTTTTATCTCACATGGTACATTATCTTAGCTATGATAGTGATGTGCAAAGGTCACAGAACCCTTTTAGAAATTATAAAGATGATGAATCCTTTATTGAAAAAAATGAAGTTTTGATGAAGAATATTTTAGTGAGAACAGTTTGTTTAAGAAAAAGATGCAGTACTGAAATAGGAGATGAACCTTTCTCTCAGAATGACTGTTTTATTTATTGGTAAAGGCAAAGTTACTAAATGGTTTAAAAAGAAATTTTAGAAGTGGAAACTAACCAGATTTCTGTATTAATGAGCTGCCTAATATAAAACATAAAGAAACTCATAAAAGATGTGTGGGTAAAAATATATTTACAGGTCCCCTTGGTGATAATTGGCAGTTTTTGGCAGTATATGGACACCAAGTTTTTGCAATTCTTTGACTTGTTATTTTGGCTTCTGCACAAATCCAAAATAACAAGTCAAAGAATTGCACAAACTCGGTATCCATGTACACATCAACCTATTTTCACTTAAAAAACATCAGAGAATTGCACAAACTAGACATCGAGCACTCCATTGACTTTGTCCACATCAATCTGTATTCACTTAAAAAATCAAAGGAGCAACTAACAAAAAATATATAATCTGAATAAACTACATTTTAAATCAAGCAATGGAATAACATAAAAAAGGAAATTCATCTTAGAATTAGACAAAGGAAATATCCTCTTAACTTTATTTATGAATTTGTCTTCAGTCAAACAAACTTCTTTAACAGCATCCAAAAACTTCTTAAAGTTATCTGAATTAGAATCTGTATACAGGTATCGCCACGTAAGTTCACAAAAATAAGAGTAAAAAATATCGATAAAAGTATATTTACGGGTACTCCTTGATGAAAATTGACGATATTTGGTGGTACATAAATACCGAGTTTGTGCAATTCTTTGACTTGTTATTTTGGCTTTGTGTAGCAGCGATTTTAGTGCCAAAATTCGACGCTACACAAAGGCAAAATAACAAGTCAAAGAATTGCACAAACACGGTATCCATGTACACATTGATCTATTTTCACTTAAAAAAACTTCACAGAATTGCACAAACTATGCATTGCGCACTCCCTTGACTTTATCCATGTACATGTCAACCTATCTTTATTAAAAAAAATATCAGAAAATTGCACAAACTTGGCATTGTGCACTCACTTTGTTCATGTACACATCACTAAAAAAGTCAAAGGAGCACCCAATTCTGCAGTAGAGGCAAACAAAAAATACATAATCTCAATAAACTGCATTTTAAACCAAACAATAAAATAACATAAAAAGGAAAAACCTCTTATGCATCTAAGCACTACGCAAAGCAAATATCCTATTACCTTATTTAGAAATTTCTTCATCTTCAGTCTGCGGTACACAAAATTCATTTAACAGCATCCAAAAACTTCCTAAAATGTTCTGAACTCAAATCCGTATATTGGCGTCGCCACATAAATTCACAAAAATAAGAGTAAAAAATATCCTCTGTTGTTTCGGACTGTCCGGAAAATGGCTACTAAGTAAACCTTCATTTACACACCAGTCAATTAATGCTCTTTTCCCCTTTCATTCCAAATCATGCAGAAATTTTAAATTAATCTTACTAATTTCAGCCATTCTACCATCTAAACAACAAAACAATGTACTTCCTAACCAACGCACACCACAAGCCCTTACAAAACATCCCATAATTCAGAATTTACCACAATCATGCAACCGATTACATCGTAATAGGGTTTCCATTACATTCAACTACTCAGGTTACCATAAATGAAACAACAACTTGGCGATAAACGAAACAACAACTTGGCGATAAATGAAACAACAACATCGTGATAAAAAAAGGGGTACCCTTCAGTTTACTCTAACCAAAATATCCTCCATAATGTTGCTATCATCCGACACTGAACCATACACATTTCCTTCCTACAAACAGGACACTTAATAATGGCTACTAAGTAAACCTTCACTGAATAAGCCACAAAATAAAACACTTATCTAAAATCCGACACACACTTTCCAAATCTTTTCCCATGATTCAAATTGACCACAATCATGCAATCAATTATGTCATAATAGGGTTTCCATACCATTCAACTACTCAGGTTACCATAAAAGAAATAACAACTTTATGATAAATGAAACAGCAACTTGGCAATAAATGAAACACCGACTTGGCGATAATCCAAGGGGCACCCTTAAATCTACTCTAGCTGAAAAGAAAAATGCGATTTATTTGTCAAAAATGTAAAAAAAGAAAAAAAAATCGCATGGAACATTAATATGCTAGTGTGAAAACTGTATAAAGTAGCATTTGTAATTATAAAATAAGGTTATTTCTTTATTTTCTATTTTATTTATAACTTTTTTATTTATGATGTTTAAACTGAGAGAAATGGCTTTGAGTATGAGATACTCAGCATGAATTCGTGTGTTTGCATTTACTGCAAGAGTGCTGCTGAGTTAATACTTACTCTGTGATGTTATATTAGTTCAAATATATGTTGATATGAGTCACAGGTATTCAGCAAGATTATTACTTATTCATTGTTGACTTACTT
Source organism: Stegodyphus dumicola (assembly GCF_044657685.1). Taxonomy (NCBI): domain Eukaryota; kingdom Metazoa; phylum Arthropoda; class Arachnida; order Araneae; family Eresidae; genus Stegodyphus; species Stegodyphus dumicola. The sequence goes on along the minus strand of NC_140773.1, from coordinate 218,218,175 downwards.
TAAAAGAAAACATGAAACTAGTACATTTGGGATAGTACAGTTAACAATTGAGGCATAAGTTTTTGGTATATTATTGAGTTATCTTATTATAGATTACTGAAATAGCTATGTCTTATTAAATATATTTCTTATACAACCATTAAGATGACTGATTTTGATTTTTATATCTTGATGACATCGTAAATGCTGCGAAGATAGTTTGTAAATGCAATATTAATGGTATTATAAATGTTTAAATTTTTTCCTAGATATTTGATGATCATTATCACCTTCAGCATAAAAAAGTAGCAAAAAGATCAACAGAGTGGAGTATTTCTCATCATGAACTTCTTTTAAAAGATGAAAGGGTATAGTCATAATTTTCCTTTTCTTTAATTTTAATTTAAACTCTGTTCTTTTGCTATATATCTGTAGATATTTATAATAAACTTACTTACTGAATTTATGTCCTGTTTTAAATTGTTGAAGGGCTCTATGCTCTTGATTATTAGTTAATATATTTTATGAAACTGTACTTATTAATTTTAAGATCAACATAATCTAATTAAATCTCGGTACTGTTCTGTTATGCACCTGCCACATATTTTGGTAGATTTTTTCATTGTAAACACACAGTTAAATGTATTAAATGCTCATATACACATAAATGGTTTGGTCTTCAGTTGGAGCTAACATTAGGTCTCGGCATATGCTTGTTTGGCTTCTGTTTCACAAGCGTGGAAAAGTGTGGCAGGTGCATAATGGAAAAGTTCCAGTATTTTTGCAGACTATATTTTAACTTATAAAAAAGAGTTGCTTGTTGTAATTAAATTGTCATTAAAAGGTGCTGAAACATTCGCAACAAGTTATTAAGAAAAGGACCAAAAGAGATCTGAAAAATACAAATACTGATTTAAATGATCCAAAATGGCCAGAAATGTGGTATTTAGTAAGTAATTCTTGTATTCCTGCTGTAGTATTATATCTCCAAATTATATACTTATAAAGGTTTTATAATATGTCCTTATAATACTATATAAGTTTTTAAAGCCTTTGTAATGTCACACCATCATTAAAATATGAGGCATAAGAATAATGTATCAATTATTTGTTATAAAAGTTGCTAAAAGTGTAATTTTTAAGTACTTGCAGTAGTACCAGTTTCTTAACTAAAATTTTATCATAATACAGTCAAAAGTCGTTAATTCCGACACCCATAATCCAGAATGATCTATAATCCGTACCTCAAAGCTAAAAACTTTCTGTGCATGCGCCGTGTTGACACATGCGCATAGGCGTTTACCTTTACGACGTTTACCTATGCGCGTAAGACCTTTACGTCTGCGCATATGCATGTGCGCAAGCGCAGAATACGTTTTCGCATGCGCATTTAATGTATAACGGACAGTATAACCTAAAATTATCTAATTATCTATTTCAGTTAATGTTGATGATTGCATTGTTCCTTAATCTTCGAATTGGATGCGGCTTATTATTTTTTGTAGACTGTAAGAGCAATTTTATAAAAGAAAACTTGAACTTTCGATTATGTCAAATAGACTTTCCGATGCTGGAGCTCCCAAAGGATCTACAGAACGAAAGTATGTTTCGATGTCCATCAAACCAAAAGTGGAATCGCTGTAAAAAATGGATAAAGACATGAAGAAGGTGACAGAGAGGTTAGTGAAAACGAAAAAATTTCGATTGACAAGTTAGTCGGTATTCTCGGCACAGCAATTACGGGACTTGAACAGCGGAACTTTGTAACTGAACAAGAAATTATGTCTGTTTATAGAATTAAAGAGAAAGTATTATTACATAAAACGAAGCAACTTAAACAACTTACATTGAAAGAAATGTTTAATAAAGTAAACAAATAAATATTAAGCTTTTTTTTTTTTTTGTAAATTTTGATACCCTTTAGATCATAATTGTTCTTTATTTCATAAATTACAGTTTCATATTTTTAATTTTAGAATTTCTGCATGCCATCTTACGAGAATTTAACTGATGATCTATAATCCGGAATCGCCGAAGTCCCGACGAGTCCGGATTAACGACTTTTGACTGTATAAATATGCCTTTATGGCATGCAATGCTCAGTATTATTTATGACATATTGTTTCTAGTTTAAGACCTTTTGTTTAATTTATATTATACTTTATGTTTGAAAATACGTGCAGAAGAAAATATGCAGCCATTATGACACAACAGCAAATGAAGTATGCATTTTCAACTTGGGGCTCATACTCTGTTATCTTCATTGTATATATAGGTAGATGGATAGACACAATACCTGCCTCTTATTAAATTCACTTTCATTCCAAGCATTTGAGTTTATTAAGCAGTTGAGTTTAATAAATAGCGATTTTAATATTGCAAATTATAGTATCAACTTTGAACTTAGTTACTAAGATAGTAACTTAAAATTAATCTAATAATTAATACCTAAATTACAAGGGGTGATTAAATGAAAAGGTACGAAACGACATAAAAACATAACAGTTAAATATTTGCATATTCCGCTATGGGAGCACGTAGTGAGACATCTCGGGATGCGATTGGAGTCTCTGACTGGGAGAGCATGCGCGGGCACCCACATGCGCAGGAGAAAGCAGAGGCTCTTATCAAAAGCGGCATCCAAATGATGTGGGCAGTCCGTATGAGGACAGGATGGCGTTCGCTTTGCAAAATTCAACGACTGAGGAGCAGCGAGGTGTTATCCGATTTCTGACAGCGGAAGGTGAGAAACCGGCAGCTATTCATCGCTGGATGGTGACAGTTTAAGGGAAGAAATGTGCTTCTGACATGTCTGTCAGGAAATGGAGTGCCCGTTTTTGTGCAGGCCGTGAGAGTGTGGGTGATGACACGAGACCAGGCCAGGCAAACACTGTCATCACGAGCGATCTCATCGACAAGGTGGATGACCTAGTCAGAAGTGATCAGCGTGTCACATTGCAAATGTTGGTGGTGAAGGCGGATGTCAGCTGTGGAACCGTGTGGACAATTGTTCACGACAGGTTACGATATCGGAAGGTGTGTGCCGCTTGGGTTCCGAAGCAGCTCACCGACCAGCAAAAGCTGTGTATGCGGCTAGCACTGCAGCATGTTTCGATATCAGGAAGACCCCGCTTTCATGGAGCAGATCGTCACAAGTGATGAGACCTGGTGCATCACTACGAGCCAGAGACAAAGCGGGACAGCATGCAGTGGAAACATGCGTCGTCACCTCCGCCTAAAAAGTTCAAAGCCGTACAGTCAGCAGGCAAGGTGTTGCTCACTGTCTTTTTCGACGTTCTAGGTCCGCTACTTGTGGAATTCCTCGAGCACAGAAAAACCATGAAGTCCAATGTGTACTGTGAGACACTCCGACGCTACGCAGGTTCATCAAGTACAAAAGATCGGGGCTGCTCACGGAGGGTGTGGTTCTGCTCCATGATAACGCACGTCCACACGTCTCCAGAGTCACACACATGGAACTGGCCAAGTTCAGTGATCTCCATATTTCAATTCAAAAGTTCTTAGTGTTTGTAGTACTTTTCTTGATTCAGCTGAAGTTACCATGCAGTCACGTTCTTCTGTATCACTTTCATTGTCAGGTTCAGTTTTTCCAGCTATTTAACACTTTTTATAATATTGTAGTCAATGTTATCACATGCTGTCTTAATATCAATTGCAAAGTAGTCTAAAAATGGCAGAATTTGTAAACAGTGTCTAACAGGAACTAAGAAAGTGTACCCAAAAGCTTGTCACAAAAAGAGTCTGCCTAATTTCTAAATCTTTAATAGCAGTAGAAATTGAATTTGGGTGGTCTGTGAGTAGACTAGAAAACACCTCTGATGCATCAGACACATTTGATATCATACAGAATTTGATACACATTAAAAATAATTTTAAAAATAGATTTGCCATATGAGCTGATGAGAAATTTATTGCATTTATAAGCTGTGGGAATTTTTAATAAATCTAATGACAGTTACAGCTTAGAAGACAGTATTACCTTTAGAAAATATCAAGAATCCATAAAAATTGAAGAAATAGATATACAGCTTGCTTGCAGTACAATGAGCATGCAGGGAAATTACAGGGTAATTTTGAGATGGCAGAAAAATGATACGTGTCGATGTGGTGCAGATTTAAGGATCCAAAATTTACATGAAATTTCATGCACTTTACAACTTCCTATAATCCAAAATTTCATGTACATTACAACTTCTTGTAAATAATAATCTATCACAAGCAGTGCCAGTTTAAGCTCATTTTGGGCTCTGGGTGCAGAAGATCTATGGGCCCCCTTGTCACTGGTGGATCCAAGGAGGGGCTCTTGGATTCGCTAACAAATGAAACAAAATTTTAATGTTTAGAGAGAGAGTAGAGAGAATGGTACCGCTTGTATTATTGCAAAGTTGTTGTTTCATTTATTGCCAAGTTGTTATCATTTATTGTAGCTTGAGTAGTTTAATGTTAGAGAAACCATGTTATGACGTAATCGGTTGCATGATTGCGGAAAATTCGTAAGGGCTTATAGTGTGTGTTGGTTAGGAAAATAATTTAATGTGGTAAGATTAATTTGAAGTTTCTGTACAATTTGGGAAGAAAGGGGGAAAAAACATTACTTGACTGGTGTGTAAATGAAGGTTTACTTAGTAACCATTATTAAGTGTCCTATTTGTAGGAAGGAAATGTGTATGGTCAAATGTCGGACGATAACGGCGCTAAGGAGGATATTTTTAACTCTTATTTTGTGAATTCATGTGGCAACGCCAGTATACAGATTTTAGTTCAGATAATTTTAGGAAGTTTTTGGATGCTGTTAATGAATTTTGTGTGACTGAAGACATATTAATTTGTAAACAAGGTAAGTAGATATTTCCTTTATGTAGTGCAAAGTTGAATTTCTTTTTTATGTTATTTCATTGTTTGATTTTAATTTATTAGGATTATATATTTTTTTGTTGGCTGCTCATTTGGCCTTTTTAAGTGAATATAGTTTGATGTGTACATGGACAAAGTCAAGCGATTGTGCAATGCCAAGTTTGTGCAATTCTCTGATGTTTTTTTAAGTGACAATAGGTTGATGTGTACATGGATACCAAGTTTGTGCAATTCTTGTTATTTTAGCTTTATGTAGCAGTGGGTGATTTTTGATGCAAAAATCACTGCTACACAAGCCAAAATAACAAGTCAAAGAATTGCACAAACTCACTCTCCATGTACCACCAAAAATTGCCAATTTTCATCAAGGGGTACCCGTAAATATATTTTTATGCAATATTCTTATAAAAAAATGATTGAGCCCAACTAATCTGGGCCCCTGGGTGCTGCCTCAAGTGCCCCTGCATTGATAACAAATTGTGATAGATTAACGTTTACAAGAAGGTATCACGAGAGAATCAGAGTATTTAAAATCAAATGCTTTTTACCACATCAAAGTGTAATTAGAAAAAAAAAAAAAAAAAAAAAAACAAAGACATCGCAAAACTTCATGTTGTCTTTGACACGTCATGACATGCTGAAGGCAAATTGCCATTGAATGATTGTTTAGAATCAGACTTAGTTTCACTGGTTACAGTTTCAAGTTCATTCTTGAACTTTCTTGAATTCTAATATGTAGCATTACTGACAAAAATTTTGCCAATCCTGATATATATATGTATATAGTACAAAGTCAGAGATCTGGGATTGTCAGGACTTCAGTGATTCCATACTTTAGATCATCTGTTCAAGCCTAGAAAGATAGTATGAAAATTATTAAAAAATATTTTTTATTACTATTTCTTTAAAAAAGACATATTTTGGATACACAAAAGATTTTTTTTTCCCTCAGTCTCTGTAATGTGAAATTAAAATGTGACCCAAAGCCAAAATGGTGATATTTTCTAGATCTAAAATCATGCTGCTGATATTCACCATTCTGTTAATTGATTAACTACTGAAACATTGTCATTGCAGTGTAAAAATAGTGGGGGAGAATATCAATATAATACTCTGAATACAAACTAAAACTTTGGTTACTTGAACCTCAGTTAGATGAAATTTTTGATGGAATAATTGTCAGAACTAAAAATTCAAAGTTACGTCAAAGTGAAAATTGGAACAAACTGTTCAAAATTGATATTGATTCAGAGTCAAATTTTGAATGTTCGTTTTCTGACGGGTGTTTCTTTCAATATTGGTCTATTCAAACTTGACTATATTTGGGTTTATTCTTTGCTGTTTTCCATAAAAGCAAAAATGTTATGCACAATTTACTTACATTGTAGCACGTAATTTCAAACTAAATATTTAACAATGTTAAGTTAACCCTCTGAGTGGCCCAGGTTTTTGGATCTGTCATGAAAACCTGTACTAGTCCTCTTACAAAGATTATTTCAAATACCTAGTTTTTCTTCATACTATTAGAGATAATTTAATAAAAAAATATGAGCTTGTGATTTAGTATATTTGCAACAACTATTAATATCAGATCACTAGGTGGAACAGAATAAATGCTGGATTCTGTTGACCAAAAAATCTGAGAAATACATTATTCTTTTGTCATTTGGTAAGCCTATTTTAACTCAACTGTTTGTCCTTTGGGTGTTACTTGCACTCGGAAGTGAAGAAACTGTATTCATGAATCAAACTATGTTCATGAATTACTTGGTACGTTTCTTACCAAATTGTACAAAATTTGTTTTTTAGGTAAAATTTGATTCATAGAATCAAAATTTGAAAAGAAATTCCATATCATTTCAGAAAAAGTGATTTTGTGTTAAAATATTATGTTCAAACAACACTATATTTAAAATTCACTTTTTCGAGTCATAAAAAATATAAGTTGAATTTCACCAATCAGCGAGGTATAACAGGAGATATGTAACTGTCCCATTTTTTTTTGAGTCTGTGTATATATTTAAATATTAAATTTTTCCTGTATAATGTAAAGTCACATGGGGGAAATATATAGTGGTTTACAAGGTATATGTCTAAATTCCTAATCGATTTCTAATTTGAAACATCATGGCCATTGACAGCAAATATTTTATTTTCCTTCAACACTGTACTTGTTAAACTACTTGAAAAATACATATCTTGAATTACATAAAATTACTATTTGCATTAGTTGTTAATAATTGATAGATTAATAGTTAAGATGGTGTGAAGAGGATCTGTAATGAGATGTAAGCTTTTTCCAAATTCTGTGTTGAGCTGTTCTTTAAATTCTTTAAACAGCTACTTTTTTATATTATTATTATTATTTTCTATATCATATGTTTAAAGGCAATGAAATTTAACTACATAATATAATTTCGTACATTTTTTTAATACTAGAACAGAGGCTGGGGCTTAGACATGAATGTCGAAGCTGCTTGGGCTGAAGGCACTACTGGTAAAGGTGTTGTTGTCACTATTTTGGATGATGGGCTTGAAACAGATCATCCAGATCTTGTCCAGAATTACGTATGTTAAAATTGTTAATATTTTATTGATTATATGTATTTATGTAAAAGGAGTTTTGTATATTACATTAACTCATTATTTATGTATGTATTTTTTATATGATTTCAATTCTTTTTATGAGTATTCCACATTGTGGTATCCAATCATAGTGTGACATCTAGTAGCATTATAATAAAAGTTAATTATAAATATTAATTTTTATTTTTATTTTTTAAAATGTTGAAATATGCTGACATTAAAAAAAAACATCAGAGCATTTTTTCCAAAGAAATAATAATTTATTACCAGTTTCAAGATGTAAAAGTTTTAATATCATGTTCTGATATGCGTGAATTTATGTTAATGAAAATATGAAGTTGATTATGTCTTCGCACAGTGGCTTCAAACTGACATACCCCAAAGAAATTGTATGCAGCTCATGAATACATTTCAGTTACATATTTGTTGCAAATCTTTGAAGATTTTAGTTGTTTGAAATTTGAGTTTACATTAGTTTCATTACCACTAAAAAAATATGAATAACACACTAGAAAGTCTATAAATGGGTTAATTTGCAGTATGATATACATTTTATTCTAAGATTTGAAGGTGCAGGTTTTATTAATTTTTATTTATACTTGCTAAAAAATAAGTAAGTTCAGCTACAAATTTTTGCACTAACAGTAGTAGCTTTGTTTAGGAATACATATACTATACATGAGCAACCTTTTTTCACAATTGAAAATTAAGAAGAAAAAAAAACACAATAGACCGATGGGCATCTACAATCCGTGAAGGAGATAACTTCTAGTACTTTCTCTCCTAGGCTACGAATCTTATCAAAAGTGAAGTATCAGGCTTAATAAAAGAGGTTTGTAATTATTAGCCCATAGGGCATTAGCACAGAAGGGTTATTAATTTCGTTTTAGTATTTTGCGTTAAAAATGTTAATTGTCAATTCACTTTCCAAATTGGTGCCACCAAATATTAGAGCCCTGTGTTATATTTAAAGAAATTAAATAATGAAGAATCTACATAAATGTATGTATGTTTCTCGCATTGTGGAAAAAAAAAACGGTATGTAGAGCCATTAAATTTTGAATTTTGTAATCTTCCATTGAATATCTGGAAGTCCTAATTTGGAATTTGTTTTATTATTGATTTCATAATTTGTAACACTTTAACGAATTTTTGATTAACAAACCCAATGATTTAAAAGTGAGCAATGGCAACACTGTATGGAAAAAAAAAAAAAAAAAAAAAAAAAAAAAAAAAAAAAAAATTATCTCCAGCCTGCAAGAGTGTCTATCGGAAATTCAAAAGATATGCTCATTTTAAAATTATTTTGCAATATTGCTGTTGAATTGAATTTTATGGTTTAAGTGTATAGAACATGCTATTTAATAAGTAAAGGTAATACACAAAACATTAAAAAAAGTCCCTTTGGGACTTTTAAAATCTGAAAACTTTCAGATTTTTTAATTTTTTATGTATTAACATCTATGTTTTTATTTATGCATCAAAGAAAAATTTAATGAATGAGAGGAAAAAATTGGGTTGTCATTGTTTATTTTCAAGTTTTACTTCACTTGAAAAATTTTCTCGGGAAAATTTTTTTTCAGAATTTGTTCATTTTTTGTTTAAATTAAAGTAAGTTACTTAATTAACTAAACATGTTAGAATTGTTTTTAAATGAACATCAGTCTGAATATTTAATATTTAGCTATCGATATATTTGAATAACAAAGTGTAACCAACAAAAGTGTCTTAGCTGAAAGAACTTTTTTATCACAACCCAGAAGCCATTCCTGAACAGCATCTTTCACATCGTTGTTCTTGTAATGTGAGTTATGCAAGGACAGCTTCAGTTTCTGAACAAAATATCACTTTCAGCCAGTTCTGGTGAATATAAAGGAACTGAAATTATTGTTAGAAAATACTTTATATTAAACTATTGTTTTATTGAATATTATCAATAAACTGTAAATATCATCCATATAGGTCTTTTATTGTTTCATAAAATTTTTTTTTTCTTAGAAAATGGTTTTTTTCCGTTATAATATATGAACTAAACACTACCTATAAGCCATGATGCTAATCAAACTTAAAAATTGTCTTAGTTCAGTTTTTTCCCTCCAAAATTCTTAATGAATTGGAAATGTTTCTTGGGAGGTGGGAGTGCAGGTAATCAAAAATTACCTAATAAATACCTGTTATAGTGATGTTTTATGGTAAATATTAAAAATTAGTTTTAATAGAACTTTTTTATACAAGAATTTCTTATAAGTGAAATATATAAATCTTTTAAAAAAATCTGCTATTTTAATCATTTGTTGTATGTTAAAAATGAAAAACACAACTATAATTTTGTAACCACATTACTCACTTCTATAAGAGTAACTTATATGTTTTATATAATTTTAATTTTTTGTACAAAAAATTATTTTAAAGTTAAATTACAAGTTAAATTATATTTAATTATTTTATTTAACAAGTGTCAGTTTCATGTGCGGATTTATTGTTAAGCTTTATAAACATTTATTAATTGAAGATGCCTACTGTTTCTTTGTTTTATTACATGCAAGGTTGTTGATAAATGTTCTATAGAGGCAATCTCATTTTTTTTGTAGAAGTTTGTTTCCCATCTCCTTCCTTTTTAAATCTTCTATAAGAATATGAAAGGTTAATCAATAAAATGAAGGTTTTTAGAGCTTTTGAATCAATAGAAGTTTGCTTTCTTTAGTATGTCAAAATAGAATTGGCTTTTAGAATTTAAAAAATTTAATTCTATAAATTGCTTTTCCTCCCATTATTTCCTAAATTTTTAGTTCAAATCTGCTTTTGTTATATCTGTTATGTGTCTTTTTAGGACCCAGATGCTAGTTATGATATTAATAACAAAGACTGTGATCCACAACCTCGATATGATATATTAGATTCCAATAGGTAATTTTTTACTGTATTATTATTTTCGGAATAAATGATAATATTTTATTTTTATACACTACATGTATACTTCATGTGTCATTTTATATATATTTCAAACGTTCTTTGATTGATTCAAAAGTGTTTTTGTGTTTAAAAAATATATTTGTGTTTAAAATATGTATGTGCAAATATAAAAATGTATCACTTGAGAAAATCAAGTGAAAGCTATTTAAAATTTACAAATTTTCAAGTATTGTAATTTTGAATTATTAATTTATATTATTTTAAATCAATATCTAATAGATTTTATTGTGTATTTTTTGTATTTTATCGAAGAAGTTATATCTAAATAAATGGTTAAGTGAGTTAAAAAAGTAGTTAAAAGTAGCACAATTGTATATTTTTTTGTTGTTGGCAACAGCTCAAGTCAAATGTCAGCTTTTCCAGGATTCATCGTCATTGCACTTTTTATTGAAATTTTATTGTTTGAACAGAATGTAAATTTTCCCCCTTCTTTGTATTTTACAATTCTCAAGTTAAATTATAGCCTTCTCTTTTGCACTGAAACAAGTTGAATTAATCAGTTAACATCACTGAATCAAAGTGCATTTTGTAGTCTTCTTTCTAAATGATTAATGAAATATAGAGTAAGTGATTGAATGTTTTGATAAACATTAAATTGATTGTTGTTGAAAGTTGGCAGGAGTAGTGATGATAATGATTTTATGTTTAAAAATATGCTCAAACTTATGAAAGCAAAGAAAAGAAAGGAAGAAAAGTATATTTAGTGCGTTCATGAAATGTGTATGATCGCAAAACAGCAAGAATGACAGAATTACATACATATATTTAAACTAATTGAAATTAGTAATATGCTGGAAAATTAAAATTTTATCATGAAGAATTATTTGCCTAGGATCTTTTTTGTTCAAATATCGTAAGCAAAGAATGCTATATTCAATAATAAACAAAAACTTGGATTTCAAAGAACAGTGTTAGTTGCTATCTTCCCTTGTTTCTCTAGTGTTACCATATGCATTTGCTAGAGAGAATGAACAGTGTAGAGGAGAATGCTGTTATAGTTGTTAATGTTGGTTGTTGATTAGATAGGATTATTGGTAGAGGTTAATGTTCATTGCTTCTCTGTTGTCTGACTGAAGACATAATATTCCTCAAAGAACATTCCAGAGATTTAATATGTCATGTTTGGGGCCATGGCTTGATGCCTCAAGCAATGAATCTAAAAACATTCTTTGAGCTAAAATGATGATATGCTTTTTTCCAGCAAGCAAAGTCTTAGTGAATTACTATTTCAGATTCAAATTTGAATGAGGAAATATTTATTGATAATTATGGTGACTTACATTTAACACTTCAGGTATTCAATGTTTAAAAGTGCTTAGCTCGTATCTCTGTGTCTCCAGAAAGAAAAATTTTAGATTTTAATGTAATGAATCTCAGAATCTACAATATAGCATGACAGTTTGTTTTGAAAATGTTTCGTGATTACCAGTGTCTGTGTGTATATATTCAACATAACATAATATTTATAATTTTAAACTTTAAGACAAATAATCCTATTTTTAATTAGGAGATTTTCCATTCTCTGCATTTTAAAAGATAGCCGTGCATATCTTCATTTAATTGATGGCAGCAACTTCTCTTTGGAGAATATGATATTTGCCCTTTCAGGATTTCAATTTCTTCTCAAATAACATGTCACAAAGCTGAGAAATTCTGCAATATAACATTCTAAATTAGTACAATATTCACATCAGTAATCAATGGCACTATAATGATAGTATTTCCATTAAGGGGAAAATTACAGAACTATTGCTTTTTTAAACCTCAGATTTTTAAAATACAGTTCTTCTTGGCATTTAAGAATTCCATTATGAGAAATATTGAGATATGTAAGAAAATCAAGCTTCAACACTCAAGAATTTTGGTTTTTTATGTTTGTGATTTTCCTTTTGTAAGAAAAATTCTTATAAAACTCAGAAATTCATGAAAAATTTCATTTATCTGATGATGAATGATTTTCTGGATATGAAATTTTTTCTACCTTCTAAATTATGCAAATGAACTATAAGCTTTTGAGATGAGATAATAATTTGATAATTTAAAATGAAATATTAAAATGGCACTGTTTGATTTGGAATTGAAATTTTTGTTTGTTACATTGAAACTAGTGCCCTTCTATTGTGATTAGTTTCTGATGACCATTTTTCTTTGAAATTTGTCACTTAAAATTTTGATCAGCAATTGCTTCTTAGAAATTTTGTTGCAAGATATAACCGATAGTTCGATTTATCGTAACAGTGACATTCTTCTTGTTCAGTCTTAATTTTTGTAATAATAAAAATTTCAGACATTCTTCACTATTTTCTCAGTGTCTCTGTAGTCTGTCTTGCAGGTTTTCCATCCTTCTTGTTTTTTTTTTTTTTTATTAAATCTGTTTAGCATTGTTGCAGTTGCTTCTCTAAATATTTTCTTGAGCTCATTGATATTCCTAGGTTTATTTATATGTACTTAGTACTTGAAGTATATTAAAAATATTATTAATCTTATCCAATATTATTAATACCATTGAAAAAATAGATCAGATTCACTGGAGAACATTTAAAAAATGCATTGTTAAAAAAATGAGAGGCTCAACAGAGAATAATATTGTTGCAATAAATGGCATTAAATAGTCCGTTGTTTTTGAAAATATATTAATATTTAAGTTGTATTTCATATTGTTTGTTCAGAGTCGTCAGATTCCTGTGACTCTCACTGCATAGCTATAAATTTTAAAATTTTGATATTGCTATTAATTTTTTTTTTTTTTTTTTTTTTTTTTGTAATAGCAAAAATTTTATTTTTGGTACTTGAGAGGCACTGGTAAAAATAAAAAAGAATTACTTTCAATTTATTTATGCTAAAGTGTATTCTTTTGTATAAAACTAATGTCAATGCAAAATGAAGAAAACTTTTCAATTTTTAAAAATTTTTATATCCACATAATAGAACTTATGTAGCTCTTAACTCAGCAGAGTGTTATGTGTAGTGAAAAGTAAACTGAATGCTGCTAGACTTATTTGTTAATCTCTGCATTAGCGCATCAGCATGATAATTATTCACACTAAATGTCTATGTACAAGTTTTTTTTTTCTTAACAGAAACTGCTACTTTTAATAATACTGCTTTTACTTATACAAAATAAATATTCTGAAGAAATAATCTTATTTATAGTATGTTGTAATGATATATAAGGTTTGAAAGGTAATTTTGTTGGTTTTGTATGAAACACCTTGAAAGACTAGGACATTTTCCGGGCAACCAAGCATTTTTGTAACCCTTTAAATGCTTAAGACATCTTTAAACGCTTTCAGAGTTCTCTTAAAAAATGCTTCAGATACATATACATATAATCAAAATCTCTCGAAAAATTATTAATATACATTGAGGCCATACTTCACCATAAATGTTTTAAGACGTGTTCAGATGCTATTCCTGATCTTTGTCCTGTGTCTGTGGAGGCAGCTGTCAGTTGGCATAAAGCTCTTAATAGAGAGTATTTTATGGACTTGTAGGACTTTATGGGATTTACGTTTGGAACTTTCAGAAAAGTCCTAGGAGTGAATTCTTATTGTCAGACAGCAGGTGTGTATTATACTTATGGTGACTGCAAGCTTATGAATGGAGATAAATCGTTTGACAACTGTTTGTTACACACTGTTTGCCGTTTTGTACTTTATATTAATGAAAGTCAAACAAAATTGCTATAGCTCATTGCTGAATGTTAGTAAAAATAGAAAAAAAATCAAGAGTTGTAACAGAAGATGTATTTTTTTAATAAATCATATGTTATAAATACCTGATGCATAATTAAATATCTGGTGCAGATCTAAAATTGTCTGTAAATTATCTGGTGCATCTGTGAAATATTTTAGAATAATTTATTTTAAAATCTCTTTCAGACATGGTACTCGATGTGCAGGAGAAGTTGCAGCAAGTGCTAATAACAGTTTATGTTCTGTGGGTATTGCATATGAAGCAAAAGTTGGAGGTGATTTCTTATCTAAATATATAATTTTATTACTAATTTATAATTATTTCCGAAATGTAGGTAATACATTGCAAATAAGTTAAAAGTGATATAACAAAGAATGATTTAAGGTAAAATATGTTTATCTTTTCAATAAAATGAAGATTTAGAGTATAATAATATGGTTAGTGTTATGTGGGTCACCTTGCTGAAGATGGCAGTAAAGCAGCTGTATGTCCTAGGCTTCAGACTTGGGTTCAAATTCTGAAGAAGGCCTAAGTATTTGTAGTTATCTATTTACTGCTTTTTCTTTTTGTGGTATTGGCCACCATCTGTGGTGCACCTTGGGCATTGGTCTTGATAATGGGACAGCTAAATCACCAGTGAATTCAGCCATTTCAGGTGAATGCTTGAATTAGCAAATGTATGGCTGTTGAATTTAAAAAAAAAGTTATATGGCATGTGATAAAATTAGAAGACTCTGTAAAGAGTAGCAAGAGTGAATTGATATGAAAGTAAAATAAATAAGATAGAATTTTATGTAAAGATAAATTATAGCACTTATAAATTTTCTTTTATGTAAAATTTTGTGAAAAAATATAAAAAAGGGAGACAAAACTATAAGACATATAAATAAACATAAATTGCAAAATATAAACTGGAAAGATTAAGATCAATAATTGTTTCTTATGTATGTGTGTTTGTTTATATACAAGGTGACCAAAAAGTCTGTTAACATTTGAAAATTCAGTAACTGAATAATGTAGATATAGAGGTAAAAATGGTCACACATGCTTGAAATATCATGAGGTTTTATAGGAATAAAAAGCTTAAAACAGCCAACAAACGGCACTTTGTATGATTGCAAACTTTATATGATAACCATGCATTTCCTCAAAAAAGGATCCAAAAACGATTGTTGTGATAAATCCACATCACATTCTGACCAACACTCGGAAGTGAGCATAGAAAATTTACAGTCATAAAGGGACTGATTCCTTCTCTTCAGCCGATTTCGTACATGATTCTCATGCGGCATCACTAACATTTTGCTGCCCAGCGCGATATCGCTGCCTTTTTCGCATTTTCTTTTCTTTCAATAAAACATTGTGTCATTTCAAATGTGTATAAATTTTTACCTCTTGACCTACATTATTCTGTGAATTGTTGTATTTTCAAATGTTAATGGACTTTTGGGTCCCTTCTATATATATGATGTGTATGTAAACAAAAGTTATGAATTCTCCCCCATTTCTTCTGTGCAGAAAATGCTTAGACATAGCTTAGAACCCTAGCAGAATCCTGGCATTTGGTGCAACTCCTCTAGATATTTTACTTATTAGAATCAAAATTTGAAACAATTTTTTAATATCATGTAGACTGCAAACTGAATGTAGAAAATAATTAACAATTTTTTTTTTTTTTTTTTTTTTTAAATCTGTATTGTTGCCTAAAGCTATATGAAGCAAATCTGTTTTTTATAAGTAAAATTATAACTAATGATTTTTTCATTTTTCACATAGCGAATAATCTGTATTAATATATTTTCAATGCTTTTTTAACCTTCTTTTTTAATCTAAATGTAAAAAAAAAATTGATGTGTACACTACATGACTTTTTTGTACAGAATATTAAATTATATGCACTTTTTTCTGCATTTATTTTAAACATATTTCCTCGAATTTCATTAGAGATAGATTTCTCATTCAATTAATTCAGCTCTCACTTTGCAGCAAGGCAAAAATACATAAAACCTCAAAATATCTTTATTAAAAATTGGAAAATATAGAAAAATATAAAACATCAAATACAGTTAAAGCGACTTTGCAATTTTTCTTGGGTAAATAGAGGTAGTGATTCTAAAAAAATTAACAATTTTATATTTCATGAATCAACAAAGTTTGAGCCTCTGAGCTAGAGCTCTAAAAGTTTTTTGCGTGAATATTCTGTGGATAGGGTACCTGTATAACTTATAAATTTTGCAATCTTTCCAAAACGTACTTTAAAAAATTGTTTGTATCCAATATTTTTAAATTTTGAGAGTAAGAAATATGTGGTTGTGTAATATCTTGAAATTTTTGAACATTGGAAAATTAATCTATAATTTGTAAAAAAAATCATGAGCTATTAATTATATGATTTTCCACAGTTTTTTAATACTCTGTATAGGGAATTTGTCTTTGTTCAGATGCAGTTCCTCTCTGCTTATTTTCATCTGCTGCTTATATTATTTTGCTGCTTATTTTCTGCTTATTTTATCATTAGTATTAAAGTAAAATTCTGATAATCTGCACTCCTGAGGACCAAATATTTATAAATGATAAGTCGTGCCTTTGCAAATTTTGTTCACACTTTTCCCTTTCTAATTTTTACATTAAATTTTGATTGTTTGCACATAGATAATTAACATAATGATAGTTTAAGAATGTTTTAGTAAATATTTATTGAATACTAAACTATTATGGTTTTAGAAATATGTTTATACCAAAAATAAGGTAAAAATATTGTTCGGAGAAAAGGGAATAAATGATAAGTTTTTTTTTTTTTCTTTTTAAGGAAATGAAGAACTCTTTTGTAAAAATATAACAAATATTTTGTTAAAAAAATGTATTTATTACTAAAATTATTTTGAAGTAACTTTTATGATTTTTAAATGAGAGGAACTGGGTAAATAAATAGATGTACTGTTTACAAAAGTGTGTTTTTTTTCTAAATTAAATCCCCAAGCTGAAGCCACTGGTATGTTGCATGTGTATGCTGTTGGATTAATAACACTACAGATAAAAATTCTAAAATATAAATTTTGTATTTATTAAAAGAAAATTTAATACTTTCTAATTATCTGCATGCTTGATTTCAATATCCAGTAGATTTTCAACATATATTCGAGTATACAAGCAATAATAGCCAACTTACACGTATGTCTACCATAGACATGTTTGAGTACTTGTGGATTTGCATAATTTATGCTTAATCATCATTTTACTTAACTGTATGTATCAGCTATTAAGAATGTAAATATCAGCTTTACAGGTTTTTGTTTTCCTCATAAAAATGTCTTGTTTCTTTCAACATACTTCTTTTTGTTCTTATTTTATGAATAGAACAGTACTTGCGAGTCCTAAAATTAACCAAATAAGCAAATTTTTTTTTGTCAATTTATAAAATCATTAATGAGTTGGCACGTTTTTATGGGGGTGCAGGTAATTAAAGAATCAAAGATATCTGATTGTTCTTAAACTATTGTAGCATCTTTTTGGTTTAAAATGCTAGATACATTTCTGAAGTGGTTATTTTGAAAATTCGATCCCTGTTTGCTGGTGATTTAAATGAGTTTTTGCTCCTTGTGCAGAATCTAAAACATGTATTTCAATTGGATCTCAGTATCTGAAAAGCATAAATAAACAACTTCTTCACATATGTTAACTACAGTAACTCCAAATTAATACTAAAAGAAGTGTAGTGTACATTCAAATGTAGAGATTGCCTAAATAAAAAAAATTGCGAATTCATGATTACTATAAATAGAGAGCTATGCTAAATTCAGTAATAAATTAACTTCTTTAATACATCAAACGTTGAAAAAGAAATTAAGAAATTAAAAAAATTAACAAAAAACAAGTAATTATCACTATTGATCGGAAATTAGTTGACTTTTCAAGGGGAACAAACCAACTCCATTCAATGAACAATAATTAATAAATGCAAAAGTGTTTTGTCTTTTACTCAAGTAAGAATAATGATGCCAAACTGACAAATTAAGTTAGGCCAAAATTATACGAAAGTTGAATTCAGAGTATCCCCACTGCCCTTATAATAATATAGTTAATGTATATTCTGGCCTTTTATATTTCATGTACATTTAATATTTTACATTTCACTTTTTCTTATTATATATATTTACATTTTTAAACTTTTATTTGATTTGTTTTTGCAAAGATAACGTAGTTATGTTTCTCATGTTTATTACAATTACTTTGAGTTCTATTTCATAATTGCAGTCAAGATCACTACTATTTATTATGTTTTTTTTTTTTAAATGTTTTTTTTTTTTTTTAAAAAAAAAAAAAAAACAATAGTCTTGAATTAACATGCATAAAAGCGAAGGTGTCGGGGGGACATTTACTCAAGTATCTTGTAAATTTTACTACATAAATTGGCTTTTCACTCAAAATTTCTAAAAATCTTGTATTAGCGAAAATGCTTCATTCAGAATGAATTCTTTGATACTCTACTTTGGCTATAAATCCCATCACTTTATGGAACTACAATTTTGGCTTAACTTAATTTGCCAGTTTGGCATCATCATTTTTACTGGAGTAAAAGATGAAACACATTTGCATGTACTAATTATTGTTCATTAAATGGGAGTTGGTTTATTCCCCTTGAAATGTCAACTAATTTCCGATCAATAGTGATAATTACTTGTTTTTTTTTAAAATTTTTTAAATTTTTTAATTTCTTTTTCAAAGTTTGAAATTTTGTCATTCATGATTTAAATTCAAGTCCCCTTAAAAAGTTTTTTCATGATTTACATTTAAGTTCCTTTAAAAAACAATTTTCGGAATTTAACTTCCTACTTATGGGTTCCCTCATTTTGATATACTCTACTAAATTTATATTAGGAGTCATAAAGAAATATTAAATCAATATTTCTTTAGTATATATATATATATATACTAAAGAATGTATATATATAAAATTAAGTACATATGTATATATATATATATATATATATACTTTTGTTAAAAATTTATTTGCATATTAAAAAATGTCCTTAAATTTACCATGCTAAATTTTCTGAAAATCAAAATTTTGTTTGTTTACATCTAAAAATAAGTTTGGATTGCAGGCATTCATTCATTAAGCAGTAGAAAATTATCAGGATTTTGCTATATTTTTCCATGGCTCTCAACTTTTTTTAATGCTTTTTGTGTCTACTCGATGCAATATTTTTTTCTGTGTTACGAATTGATATATGTTTGTATTTAAAAGAAGTACTGACAGGCAAAGTTTGTTGAATAGGTGTACCTTAATAGAAAAGAATTTGGAATGACTTGTAAAGAAGGGAATAAATATAATAAATAAATAATTATTTTCCTAATTTCTCTAAATGCAGTCAAAAGTCGTTAATTCGGACACCCATAATCCGGAATGATCTATAATCCGGACCTCAAAGCTAAAATCTTTCTGCGCATGCGCCGCTTTGACGCATGCTCCTAGGCGTTTTACGCGTCCGCGCAAGGCATTTACGACTGCTCACATGCGTCTGCGCAAGTGCAGAATATGTTTTCGCGTCGGACGGCATAAGCTAAAATGATCTAATTATCTATTTCAGTTAATGTTGATGATTGCGTTGTTGCAGACTGTAAGAGCAATTTTTATAAAAGTAAGCTTGAACTTTCGATTATGTCAAATAGAATTTCCGACGCTGGAGCTCCCAAAGGATCTAGAAAACGAAAGTATGATTCGATGTCCATCAAACAAAAAACGAATTGCTACAAAAAATAGGATAAAGGTATATCCTTTGTTTATCTAACCGTTCGGAAATCTGTTTATCAATTTCACGCTGCTCTGCGTGGGGGGGGGGGACGTTGCGACGCGCAATGAACTGGAAGTTGATCTGTCACCACTATCGTTATCTTCAGAGCAGATGTTTTTATTTTATTCGGCTTATAATTCCTTATTAAATGTAGTATTTAATCTCGATGTACTCCGTCTTTGATATGATTTAAATCAAATTCCTCGTCATTATAAATATCACGAATACAAATCAAATAGTTTTCTGGTTGCAAATTTCTAATTTCGGCTATGCGTAAGGTACGCATGCGTGCGTTGAAAGAAATGTTTAATAAAGTAAACAAATAAATATTAAGCTTCTTTTTTTGTAAATTTTGATACCCTTTAGATCATAATTGCTCATTATTTTATAAATTACGGTTTCATATTTTTAATTTTATAATTTCTGCATGCCATCTTGACAGATTTAAACTGATGATCTATAATCCGGAAAAATCGATAATCCGGAATCGCCGAAGTCCCGATGAGTCCGGATTAAAGACTTTTGACTGTAGATAGTTAAATTTGGTACATATACATTTTTATTTTAACCTGAATTAAATATTTGTAGGTATTCGAATGCTTGATGGTGATGTAACAGATGCTGTTGAAGCTCGCTCAATAAGTCATAATATGCAACACATAGATATATATAGTGCATCATGGGGTCCTGATGATGATGGAAAGACTGTTGATGGTCCTGGTGAACTAACATTTCGAGCATTTAAAGATGGAGTTGAAAAAGTTTGTTTTGCTTATTTATTTATTTTGGCTGGAAAAGATGGAAAAGTTAATTAAATTTTTAAAAAATTAAAAATCATGGTCTTAATTGTTTGAGTGCCAAGCAGCATGATTGCGTTGTTGAGATTTTATGTCGAGAAAACCCAGTACTTTTTGAACATTGTGAACAACTGACAGTGCATGTCATGTTGATAATGTGGGCACTTTATTTAAATCAAGTGCACGTCGATGTAAAATAAACAAAGTGCTATCGCTCCACTTGGTATTTTTTGACATAAAATAAAACAAGCGCTGTCGCGCTTCTTTTTGACGGTGTTTTTTCAATACCCCCTGGGACTCGAACGATTAAATTAAATTCTTATATTTTTTGTATAATGTTTTTTCTTTCTATATTATAACAATATTTAAAAATAATTTTCCCTGTCTAGAAATAGGATTATAATACTAAATCAGAAGTCAAACAACAAAAATCAGCGTTATACCTACAAAAATTTTTCACAGGACTAGTTTCGATGGTTTTACCGAACCATCATCTTCAGCTGCAAAACCGCAAATGAACAAGATAGGAAATAATGATTAGATAAGATAAGAAAGCCTGGACAAGAATAGGCAAGTGGCGCCATCTGTTGGCGAAACCAGAACTAAAACATAATTTCTCTAAAAGCCGAAGGCAAATTTGGATTGGAATTAGGATCGTTAACTAGAACAGAAAGATTTTTATGAATGTGAAATGCCTCTAGAAAATCCAGTTCTCCAATGGAAGATGTTTTTTGAATAATTTTGGCAGCAGAAAAATTGAAAGTGTGATTTTCGGACCAACAATGTTGAGCAACAGAAGACTTCTGTGTTTCCTTTTTTCTAACATATGCCTCATGTTCTTTGACGCGAAATTTTAAGGCTCTCTTAGTTTGGCCAATGTAAATTAAACCACACTGGCAAGGAATCCTATAAATACCCCAGGAATTCATATCCGGAATGGGGTCCTTGAGTATAGAAGTTGGAATTTTATTGATGGGAGAATAAACAACCCGAAAGTTAAATTTCTGCAAAATATGTGCAACTTTATAGCTAATTGATGGAAAGAAGGGAATGACAACAGAATTTTTATAATCTCCTAAAATAAGAGTGTGGCTTTTAGTGTGTTGAGATGAGAATTTTTTAACTGCTTGATTAATAATGTTGGGTGAAAAGCCCCTGTCAATAGCTATTGCTTTTAAATAATTTAGTTCTTCATCAAGGGCTAGTTTGGAGGAGCAAACTTGAAGAGCACGGAAAACATGGGAATAAAATGAAGCTAACTTTTGTTTAGTCGGATGACATGATTTAAAGTGTGGTGGAAGGCAAACCGATGAAGGTTTACGGTAAACTGTAGTACTGGAGTTGGATGTGTTACGTGTGACCAGAATGTCGAGAAACGGAAGAGAATTGCAAGTCTCAAGTTCAAAAGTGAACTGAATAGTAGGATCAATAGAATTCATTGTTGAAAGAACTTTATTTAAATCATCTTTATTACCTTCAAACAGGGTAAAAGTATCATCTACGTAGCGGAACCATGCCGGGAAGTTTAAAGTTTCAAACAATTTTGATTCATAATAATGCATGTAGATATCAGCCGGGATGGGACTGATGGGGCTTCCCATGGCTAATCCCTCAGTTTGCTTGTAATATTTATTTTGGAAAACAAAATGTGTTTGTTTCGGCGTATTTATTCGGCGTGTTATTGTGTCTAATTAGGATTATAATGTTATATTTATGCACGTAAACATCTGATATAATGTAGTATTTGAGGTGAGAGAGGAGAAATTTACTCATCTGTTATATATATATATATATATATAAAGTAAGAGGAATGTTTAAAAAGTTAAAAAATTTTAACGTACAAAGAACTTTCTACCTAGCAACCTTCACGCTCGCGATTCAAGAAGCACACATACAATCTTGTTTCCCTTCTATTTAAACTCAACTTACTTCTGCTAAAATTTGAATATACTGCGCGTTCTACTACAATTTACATACTCTGGCATTGGCAATTCTAGGGGAAAGTAAAGGCTTGACAGGAAAGATAGCTTAAAATATATGTTAGTTAAAATAAATATAAACCCTACATTTGCCGCTGCCAGAATTTGGTAAACTTGGAAGCAGGTCCTAGAAATGACCTGTTGAAATAGTTTCCATATTCTGACCTAAGACTCAAGAGCTCTGTTTACAAAAACAAACTTTTGTCTAAAACAATTAGAATGGTTTCTGTAGATGATTAAAATACCATATCTTCTTACAGGATCCTTTCTGATAATTGGTCTTCATCAATCAATCTTTTTCTCTTCCTTCCAGCATCTGGAAGGAATAAGTATCAGTATATTCTAAATACATTATGATTTACACTTTCTTAACACTGTATAAAGTTTTTGTTTTCGATTCTTTTCTTTTCCTTAATTAACTGCTTACATTCACATTCATTCAAATATTCAAACATGAATTTAACTTTACCTTGGTTCTCCACCATGTGTGGTGTCAAACGGGAATCTTCGTGTTTTTGTATTACAACACTTCCCCTAACCACAATGATTTGTTAGTATACAAACGACCAAATATGACACACCTTAATCCAATATACTGAAACTTGATGAGCTATGTTTAACATTCTTAAAATTCAGGTGTAGGTGGAGAACCCTACAAAACACACTCATTCTAATTTCTCCCTCATTCATCTTTAGACATGCAGGCTTTCGCTCTAAAGCATGATTTTATCTACTGTTTAATACTTAGATTTGAATTCGTTTCTTTTGAGCATTTACTTTTAACATCTAAAATTTTATGCTTCTAGACTAAATTCTACTTTTACATAACTTTCAAGTATACCTATATTTACAAAATTCTAATATATATGATTTTTACAATTTACCATAAAATGAATAAGAGAAAATAAAAATTTACTTCACGCTTTCTTCGCCAAGCTGGCGACACTGAAACTAAATTTTACATTAATACAAGAATACGAAGTTATTTTACTTTTTGCCAAATTTTGGCTTTTAACATAACAGAACCAATCTCTCAACTAACTCGAACTGCTTGCTCTTAGATTTTACACTTAAAGAAAATAATGCTTTTGCCTTAGCTAAATAAAGTAAAACAAAACTAAGTCTCAACCGAGACAAATTGACTTCCGTCAACACATAGAACTTCGTATTTACGCATAACATTTCAGAACAAAGGAAAAATTTATAGAAGATTTTAACTTATCTTTGAGTTTTTGATGCTTGGAACTCCGACATCCTCTTCTGGCAAAATTGATCCCAAGTTACAGAGTTCATGGAAGTTAATCTCCGTTTTTGATTTCTTTGAGTTTCCTCCATAGTGACGTTCCTTTTTCGCCCTCTGTACACCGGCCTTTTGGGGTGGTAGTCTTCGGGTTCCTGTCTTTTCCGTTTGGCCCCTGGACGGCTAGTCTTGGCGGCCTCCGGTCTGGATTCTTGCTTTAATTTTTTCTGCTGGTGCCAATCTTTTCTTTCCTCTTGCTGTCTTTTTCTTCTCGTGAATGGCAGCCTTGTTTGCTCCTGACTATCTGGCCCTGTAAGTGGTTTCCTCGACGCAGATTTTCTACTGTGGGAAGTTGTAACTGGTCTTTTCCTGTTTACCAAAGATTCTTTATGAGACGGCATTCATTTCCTGCACTTCTTGAATGCTGGAGTGTGACCATTTTCCTTCCTTCTTTTCGGGACCCTAGAATGACTTGTAAAAGGGCTAGGTTCCTCTTCTGTTCTCTGCTTCTTGGGTGGTGGAGCGGGTGGCGTTAATTCTGGAATTTCCACTTCTTTTGCGCTTGAGTCCTGCAAGAAACTTTTATGGATTTCAAAATCATTTTAATTATAATATTTTTTCACCTGGTCGGGACTTGCTTTACTGGTTTCCCCTCTCTCATTCTTAAGGTACAATACGACTCCTTTGATTTCCTGTATTATATAGGGGCCTTCAAACTTTAGAGCCAATTTTGCCGTGAAATTATCTGGGGCATTTGATAAAGAAAATTTCCACTTTAACACTTATCCCCTACTTTAATATCTGCTTCACGGCGTTTTCGATCATAGTAAAGTTTCTGTCTATTTCTTGCCGTATCCGAACTTTTAACAGCCTGATCAATAAGTTTCTGTATATCTTTTTGTTTGAATATTTCTTCCCTTTGTTGCACAAAGAATAATTTATCTAGTGACGTAATTAACTTACACCCTAAAAATAATTCTGCTGGAGTTTTTCCAGTAGTATCATGATTTGCTGTTCTTAAAGCAT
Source organism: Stegodyphus dumicola (assembly GCF_044657685.1). NCBI lineage: Eukaryota > Metazoa > Arthropoda > Arachnida > Araneae > Eresidae > Stegodyphus > Stegodyphus dumicola. The sequence goes on along the minus strand of NC_140773.1, from coordinate 218,193,229 downwards.
AAGCTATCTCATTTATGTAGCCATCCCAGTGCTTGGTATGTGTGCTAACATAGCTTCGAATTATTTTTATAATATTTTTATTTACTCTTTCTGCGATGTTTGCCTGTGGTCTATACGGAACCATTTTGATATGGCGTATGCCAAGTCCAGAGCAAATGCTTTCAAAAATTTGGCTAACGAATTGCTTACCGTTATCGCTAATGACTTTTATCGGTGCACTGTATTTTAAAATGTGCCTGTGTAAGAATGCATCTGCAACTGTTTTGGCTGGTGCGTGTTTAAGTGCAACAATTTCTGTCCGCTTTGAAAAATGATCTACAATTACTAAAAGAAAACGATTTTTATTTAACTCACTCTGGTGAAAAGGACCAAGAAGATCTATGCCTAAAATTTCATTCGGAAATATAGCGCGAATGCTATTTAAGTACCCAGCCGGGCTGTAATTAATATAATTTATTAATTGACATTGATTGCAAGACCTGACATTTTACCATTTTGTATAATTGCATGAAATATACCGCCTCGCGTACCTTTTTATAGTCTTTCTGACCCCTAAATGACCCGATGTTGGCGCATCGTGTAATTCCTTCAAAATGCTCAATCGAAGAGAGGCTGGGATGACTGGTCTATACTCAAAATTTTCGTTTGTTGATTTCGTAAAAAACAATAATAGTTTTCTGCTCTACTTCTTATTGCGGCGACATCTGTATCTTCAAAGATTTTGGGGTATTTTAAATAAGCATAAATACTTCCAAGTTCAGGATCAGCTTTCAATTCTGCAATAGTTGTTTCTCTAGAATCTAAAATTTTAGAAGTCAACACAGCGCATTTGAGTTCATTCCCTTCATCGTCCAGTTTTATTCGGGATAGTGCGTCAGCTACATTATTTTCTTCCCTGGTTTATATTTAATTATTAGATTATATTCTTGAAGTTTTAAAGCCCATCTTATTAACCTGGGCGTTAGGTTTTTCCCAGAGTAAAGTCTACCAACAACCGCATGATCCGAAAAGACCTGTTACTGGCGCTTTGCCGAAATAAACTCGAAATTTGTGAACAGCCATTAATACGGCTAATGTTTCTCTCTCTGTATCTGTATAATTCCTTTGCATAGAGTTTAAAGTTTTACTAAAAAATTCCAAAGGATGACCATTCTGCATGAGAACCGCACCTACGGCATAGTCCGACGCATCTGCTGCAATTTCCAGGTTTTCGTCTCCTTCCGGGAATTTCAAAACAGGGGCATTGATGAGTACTTCTTTTAACCTTTCAAATGCTGTATTTGCTTCTGCTGTCCACCTAAACTTACTTTTTTTTCTTTTAATTGCTAACAACGGTTCAACAATAATCGCGAAATCTTTTATGAACGACTGATAATAAGAACATAACCCAAGGAAAGAAGAAAGTTTCTTAGCGGTATTGGGAGGTGGGAAATTCTTGATGGCTTTTACTTTTGAATCCTGAGTTTCTATACCCTTTTGCGAAATTTTATAACCCAGATATTTAAGTTCTTTAGTCGCGAACTTGCATTTTGATGCGTTAATTGTAAGACCGGCCTCTTTTAATAATTTAAAAACCTCTTCCAAGTCTTTAATGTGTTGTTCCAACGTACTTCTCATTATAATTATATCATCTATTTAGATTAAAGTCGATTTTCCTAGGACAGGCTTTAGAACAATGTCTATAGCTCTCTGGAATGTTGACGGGGCCCCACACAACCCAAAGGGCATGCGTAAAAATGCATAAGTGCCCGATTTTGTGATAAACGCAGTTTTATGTATATCTTCAGGTCTCATAGCTATTTGATAGTAGCCAGACGTTAAGTCCAACATAGTCATGTATCTCTTAGACTTAATCTTTCTAATAATTTCCTCTATTACCGGCAAAGGGTAAACTGGGAACTTAGTAATACTATTAAGCTTTCTGTAATCGATAGCAAACCTCCAAGCCCTTTTATCTGAAGGAGGGAAATAGTTCTTTTTCCTACATAGTACGACTGAACTCGCATACTCACTATTTATGGGCATTATTATCTGGTTCTGCAGCATTTCCTGAATGTGTTCCTCGATAATTTGCTCTTTCTGTTTATCATACCGGTAGGGCTTAGTCCTACAGGGTTTATTGGCAGTTAGTTGTATATCATGCATTACAATTTGACAGTTATCAGGCCGTTCTGAAAACAAGTTTGAAAAATCACTCACCCCTTGCTGGATGGCTTGGCTTTCATGGTCACTCAAATGGTGCAAGTCTACCTGCGGTTGTTTCGCTGGCTCCACCACCCTCCGATCCATTTCCAGCATGATCGAATTGTCCTGAAAATTTAGCTTGGCTTTCGCGGCCTTTAAAAACTTCATGCTTAAGATGACTGTGCAAATTTTTCACCACAAAAATTAATACTTTAAGGCTTTCATCTTTTATCTGTATTTTTAATGATAATTTACCGATACATTGACAGGTTTTTCCTTGGGCTGTTATAATTTCTGTGTTTTTATTTTTAAATAATCGTAACCTATTAAAATTCTTCTTGAAAAATGTATCACTCATAAAATTACCTTCTGCCCCTGTATCAATGAAGGATTCTACTGGTACATCGCCAACCAGGACTTGTATAATTGGTAATTGGGAATTCTTTACCACGACCGTGTTTAAGTATCTCCTTGAGGGTTTTTTCGAAACTTCCGGGGTCTGGACCCTTGCTTTTACAGGCCCATTTACTCGTTTAAAGCTTTCCTTTCAACTTCAGTCTTTTGGGTACACGGACGGTTCTTTTCAAATTTCCTTTTTGCGCCTTGACCTTTGAGCTTCAATGAGTTGGATTGATAGCTCTTTCCCCCATAAGAGCGATTTGTGTTTCCGGTCTGTTGATTTGAGAATTGCCTTTGGAGACCTTGAGATTGCGATGCCCCTCTAGATTTTTCCGCTATTCTTCGGTTTTGGAACTTGACCGCCAACTCGAAGAGTTCCTGCAAGGTGCTTGGATTTCGGATTTCGAAGTAATCTTGGACAGCAGGTAGCAATCTTAGTAAGATTATTTCAGTTATCTCCGTGTCAGGTTTCTTTCCATACAGCATATCCGTCAGCTTAACTTTTCGCAGAATAAAGTCCATCAACTCTTCCATATTATGTTGATAAAAACTATACAGTTCGGCTTCTAGCTTTGCTCGGTCTTTCACTATGGGGAAGGCCTTTAATAATGATCTTTTGAAATTTTCAAAGGTATATGTTTGGCCTCCGAATTCTCCTAATAAAAATTTCCCTATACTCTTCCACCATAGTGAGGCCTGTCCTCTTAGTGCAGACGTGGCAATGGCAACTTTTTGTCAACTGGAAGTGATTTTCGAGGCCATCTAAGAATATCGCCACCGAGTTTTTTCCGTCAAAATTGATGTTTGGCTTGATAGATGCTCTCATCGTTTGGACCAGGTGTCCAAATCCTTCTAACTGGTTTGCCATTTCTTGCTGTTGGAGTTGTACAGGAGCTTCCATCCAGTTATCGGCCATCTAAGTTCGTAAGATGTTCAGCCACCAATATAGTGTTGCGAGGCCCCAACTTGTCAGCAACAGTGGTAGTGACTGCTATGAACTGTAAATTACACAAACTCGTAAGAAGGGTTTAAATCCCTTTTTATTCCACTTTAGAAATAACAGCTGCGTTCATTTGACGCTCACAAACTACGCTGACCCGGTGGTTTAACAAAACAGAAATGTGAAACTAAAAATAAATGACAAGATGAATAAATAACGAGATCACTACTTACAAGGCTCTAAAATCGTAACTAACTTAAGCGCGTTCTAAGATACAGCTGAGATTCAGCAAACTTACTGATTAAGCAGTTGAAGATTCAACGAACTGCCAAAATAGGCACACAGGCCGAAAAGCACGGTTCTTAAATTTCTACCTAGCAACCTTCACGCTCGCGATTCAAGAAGCATACATACAATCTTGTTTCCCTTCTATTTAAACTCAGCTTACTTCTGCTAAAATTTGAATATACTGTGCATTCTACTACAATTTACATACTCTGGCATTGGCAATTCTAGGGGAAAGTAAAGGCTTGACAGGAAAGATAGCTTAAAATAAATGCTAGTTAAAATAAATATAAACCCTACAACATGTTTTATACATCTTGATTTAAAAGAACAAACAACTTAGATTATTGAATGCACTGCGAATCTCCTTAAAGTTTCATAATAATAATAATAATAATAATAATAATAATAATAAAAGAATTGCAAAATATGGCAAATGTGTGTGTGCAATTTCTTTTTGTAATGTATCTCCTGTTGTTTTTTTTCCTGTAACATAGTGTTCACTTTTTTGTATTCATGTTTGGTACAAATATATATAGTCAAAAGTCGTTAATTCGGACACCCATAATCCGGAATGATCTATAATTCGGACCTCAAAGCTACAAACTTTCTGCGCATGCGTCTTGTTCACGCATGCGCACAGGCGTTTACGAGAGCGCGTAAGACCCTTACGGCTGCGAATATGTTTGTGCGCATGCGCGTTTAATGTGTAACGGAGTTATACGCTAAGCTAAAGTTATCTAATTCAGTTAATGTTGCTGATTGCGTTGTTCCTTAATCTTCGAATTGGATCCGGCTTATTATTTTTTGCACTGTTAGAGCAATTTTATAAAAGTAAGCTTGAACTTTCGATTATGTCAAATAGAATTTTCGATATATATTTACTACAAAGTGAAAGTATGTTTTGAAATCCGAAATCTGTTTATCAATTTCACACTGCTCTGCGGCAGAGGGGGGGGCAGAAACGTCATTATTAGATTATGATAGATTAGAAAGATTATGTCAAATAGAATTTGCGATATATATTTACTAATATGTAATTTGTATCATCTACAAAGCGAAAGTATGTTTTGAAATCCAAAATCTGTTTATCAATTTCACGCTGCGGATTGGAAGTTGATCTGTCAGCACTATCCTTATCTTCAGGGCAGGTGTTTTTATTTTATTTGGTTTATAATTCCGTACTAAGTGTAGTATTTCATCTCCATATACTCCGTCTTTGATATGATTTAAATCAAGTTCCTCGTCATTATAATTCGCTTCCAATAGTGAAGAAAGTGACCCAGAGGTTATTGAAAACGAAAACATTTCGATTGACAAATTAGTCGGTATTCTCAACACAGCAATTATAGGACTTAAACAGCGGAACTTTGTAACTAAACAAGAAATTATGTCTGTTTAATAGAATTAAAGAGAAAGTATTATCACATGAAACGAAGCAACTTACATTGAAGGAAATGTTTAATAAAGTAAACAAATAAATATTAAGCTTTTTCTTTTTGTAAATTTTGATACCCTTTAGATCATAATTGTTCTTTATTTCATAAATTACGGTTTCATATTTTTAATTTTGTAATTTCTGCATGCCATCTTACGAGATTTAAACTGATGATCTATAATCCGGAAAAATCGATAATCCGGAATCGCCGAAGTCCCGACGAGTCCGGATTAACGACTTTTGACTGTATATATATATATTTACTTAGATTTCATTTAATTTTATTATTATTTTTAAAAATCTTTTAATTCATAGGGGAGAAATGGTTTGGGTTCGATTTTTGTGTGGGCGTCTGGTAATGGAGGTCGTGAGTGGGATAACTGCAACTGCGATGGTTACACAAATTCCATTTGGACATTATCCATCAGTAGTGCTACAGAGCATGGGTTAGTACCCTGGTACAGTGAAGCCTGTTCTTCTACACTTGCAACAACATACAGTAGTGGCTCTTCTGGTGAAAGACAAGTTGTAAGTTTTTTATTATACTCTTTTAAGCTTTTTAAAAATGGAAATGCTGAAATTTTATCATGTTTAAATTCATAAATTGTAATCAGTATGTGTACTTTTTTATATTTTTATTTCAGTTTTGTTTGTAACAAAGCAACATAATTTTTTACTCTTAACTTCAATTGTAATTCTTACTTTAATTTTATAAGGTTAGTGAAAAATGTATTTTAACACATTTATAATCCCACTAGTTATTATTAAATAATAATTTGCAATAAAGTTAAACCTTTAATAAATGATATATTTAAAAAACATAACTGCTGTATTTTTATAGAACTTTTAAATATATTATTTCTTTATTAATTAAAGTCATATTTCATTGTAAGAATTATTGCTATTACAGTTAATTTCTCCCTTAAACTCATACAGTGAAAAATATGGATATTTTCATCTTGGTAAAATATTGATTTGTCTATTTGAAAATGTATCTAATATAATTTGAAATATTACTTAGGACATGATTAAAATGTCAGGTAGTTGAATACATTACAACTATCAGACTCTAGAGACAAATCTATTCTGTGAAGGTGTTTCTTCTTTTTTATCTCAGCTATTTGATAATAATAGTTACTTTCATGACAAACTCTAAAGTAGGCCATTATAGCATTTTTTTGTATTCTGTTTTAAAGCAAAGTGTACAAGCATATTATTAAATTATGTACCGCTATACCTGTTATAATTATGTATTAAAACATGCATCAATACTCATATTTTGTTGGATTTAAAAAGAGGAGTTTATCTAATTTAAACTTTAGTAATATTTTTAATTAAAATTAGTGTAGGAATTTTAATAGTATAGCAAAACCTAAATTAATAATGTATATGCTGAAAATTAAAAAATATATATATATATATATATGTGTGTGTGTGTTACTGTGAAACACCGAAATCTGGAGAATGTCAACTTTCACCGGTGAATGTCAACATACACATAGTCGCTTGGTGTATGTCCGAAATTTCTTCCAAATACCCTTATTTCTGACTTACACCGGTGAAGGTCGACATTCACCATGTACTAATGGTGAATGTTGAACATATATTTCTACCAACATAAAGAACATATAGAACATATAAGAATATTATAGTTTCTTCTCCGTCAATTCAGTCGCGAAAAAACGCACTTTAGACTTAAAATAAGAACTTAGGAACATAAGAACTTAAAACACACAGTACATTCAAAATGAGAAAGGAAAATAATAGAAGTTAAAAACTTACTAAATTATGTGATTGAAATCTTATTTATTGCAACGACTTAAACTATTATGACACTTTGAATTGCACAAGAGGCCCTTGCTTTTACAACTGCATTTATTTGTGGAACACTTCATTTTGCAATGACAGCGTGTACATATACTCTTCTCTTTCCGACCTACACCAAAGCATATCTGTGATTGTCGACATACACCGGTGAGGGTCCAAATGCACAAGAATTTAATTAAATATTTGATCTTTCACCGACGTATTTGGTGAATGTTGACATTCTCCGGTGAAAGTCGACATTCTCCAATTTCGGTCTTTCACGGTAACATATATACTTCAAAAAGCTTAATTCAAATTTTTCTATGGAAATTTTAGTTTTCTTTCTAGTCCAGAATGTTTCTTTGTTACACTAGTTAAATAAAAGTTTTATTAACCTGAATCAAAGCAAAATCATAACTTTGCAATTAATCTTAAGTTTGGAAATAACATATTGAAACTTACTTGAACATGCTTATCTGCAAATAATGAATTTTCAAATACAGCAGCAAAATTTAGCTCAGTTTAACTATATGGAATGTATTATTTAATTTATCAAAGGCTATCTTCTGAAACTATTCATAATTTGAATTCTCATAAATATCCATGCTTTATCAAACTTGGAAGGGAAGTTTATAAGGGAAGTAGTCAATCTTCACTAACCACTTTACTGTTTCAAGCTCTGTTAAGTATCTTTCTGCTTTCATTAGATATTTTTCCACTTTGTCTTTCATATTTGTGCTATCACTGAAGTTATTTATATGAATATCTGCTGCTAGAAATAGAAATAGGAAAGAATCCAGTGTATGTGGGATTAGTGATTTCTTTCTTTAGACAATTTAGAATGTTACTGATATTTTGATATGTTTTAGATTAGATATTCAGAGCATAAGGACTCCTGTCAAAAAGGATTCTACTTTCATATTTTATATTTCATCTCAATGGAGAGATATTGATCTTGTATGAATTTTTAATCTGTTTTATTTCAGGTGACTACAGATCTGCATCATGGTTGTACATCTACTCATACAGGAACTTCTGCATCTGCCCCTCTTGCTGCTGGAATATGTGCTCTTACTCTTGAAGCTAAGTGAGATATATTTATGAAAATTTGTTTTGATAAAATATATGGTGTATTGTTTTATCAATTGTGTTATTTATGTAGTTAAATCTTTGTTAACTTAAGAAAAAATGCAATATTTTTATTTCTGGTTACCCATGACAACATATTCCTTTCTAGCTTCAATTTTATTTCACTGATATTTTAAATAACATTATTTTTGACTTCTCAACTGCATTTAATTGCTTGTACTAAGTTTTTTCTTTATTTATTATTTCAGCCCCAAACTGACTTGGCGTGATATGCAGCATATAGTTGTCAGAACAGCAAAACCAGCAAATCTCTTAGCTCGTGATTGGCAGACAAATGGAGTTGGTAGAAATGGTATATATCTATATTTTTTTTTTAAATTATGAATACGTTATTATAAATCATTTTTTCATGCACAGTTTTTTTTAAGGAGAATCGTATGAATATCTTTCATCATGTAGCTATTATCACAGACTTTTGCAACCATTTTTTTTTTTTTTTTAAATTTGCTAGAAACACTGTGATGATTTCTGTATAAAAACATTTGAGTTCTGTAAAACTTAAATATTTTTTATGAAGAAGTAAGTATTTTATATACTAAGATTTTTTATGAAGACTTGTTATTTTGCCTAGAGTAAAATAACAAGTCTTTGCCATTTAAAGCATTTTACCTGTCAACAATAAGACTCAATTAAGCATTTTGGGTTAAAAAAAAAGAGAGAATCTATTCTTTCTTAAGCATAAGAATCTTGAACATAACATTCAAATAGCTCTTTCTGTGTTAAATTTCTATAATTTACTAGCATTTAAAGCATTTTATGTGTCAACAATAAGATTGGATTTTTTAGTATTTTGAATAAAAAAGAGAGAGAAAGAGACAAATGCTATATTTTCTAAAACATAAGAAACTTGCACGTAAGAAACATAAGAAGATTCAAATAATTCTTAGTTTCTATATTAAATTTCTATAATGTAGAGTAAGTTTTTAGATGAAAAACATAGATTGTCAAATTATATTTTTAATCATCTTTACCATTAGTGATTTTATTATAATTTAAATTCTTTGTGAGCTTTAGGTAGTTAAATAATATTTGACTTGCACTCATGGAAAAACTGTGATAAAAATAAGTCCAGAATTATAAATACTGTGAAATTTTCTTTAATATGGCATTTACCTAAGATTTATTTCTTGTTAATGATGATAGATGCTTTTTCATATTTAAAGTGCATGGACATTTAGCTGTTAAAGACATTTAATGCATATTGCCCAGTGAATAATCTGGATAACATTTTTATGAATTTTCATACTCTTTCTCGCAAAAAAAAAAAAAAAAAAAAAAAAAAAAAAAAAAAAAAAATTAGGAAATTGATTGATTTTGTTTCAAAAGATTATATTAACTTGTTTTTCAAAGGCAGCTTCATAGACTGTTTGAGGAGATGCTGAGGAATATCAAAATAACTTTGATTTTTGTCCCCTTGTGTGTGCAGAAGATGGTATTTTCATGCTGTCAACTTTGTTGTGCTTTTGTGTCTTTGAATAATCAGTTCAGATGTTCTGAATAAACAGTTAAAACATACAGAAAAACTTGATCTTTCATTGCAGCTCTAAATAATAATAATTATTACCCTCCTTCCCCCAAAAATATTTTTATAGATCTTAAATAGCATTCTAATCCTTCTTAATGTAGGAATAAATATCATAAAGGGTTGTAAAAGTGCAGGACACTTGCTGTTGTAAATTTATACGTGAGACCTCAAAAGGAACAATAAAATGTAAACTTACTTACTGAGGAAAGTTGTGAACTTAAGAAAAACATTTGTTTGATAGTCTTTATAGCTCATAAATATTGTTCTATTCGTAAATAATTATGAAAAGAAGCATTTTGTAAGAAACAAGAACTTATATAAAAACAAACAAAAATGTTTAAGTACAAAGGTTGCTGTTTATATTTCTGGCCTTGGCAACAGTAAGTGTTGCTAGGTGACTGCAGACAATTTCATTCGAAAGTTTGATATTTTTAACCATAAATTCTTCTGAGCATTTTGCCATTTTAGCATGATTTGTATTGTTTACAGTAAACTGAAAAATTTATCTCTGGCAAAAAATGGAATAGACTCGTAAACATTTTCGTGTAATAATTTTTCATAACCTTTGACATGGATTTTTAAGGAAAGAGTGCTTTGATGAACTTAATTCTTTATACAGTGATAAAGCACCATCCTACAACACTGTAAAAAGCTGGTATAACGAATTCAATCGTGATCGACATTCGCTCCAGGATAAATTCCTTGATAAAATTGTTGTGCCACAAAATATTGATGCTGTACATGAACTAATGAAGCATGATCGTCATGTGACATACCGTGAGATTGAGGCATCTTTGGGCATTATTGTGACAAGCATCAATAAGACATTAAATGAACATTTGGCTGTAAAAAAAAAGATTTGTTCATGTTGGATTTTGCATAGTCTGACAAATGTACAAAAGAAGGCTTATGTCGATTGAGGCAAGGAAATGTTGGAAAAATAAATTCAAAGTGCATTAAAGGCTGCGTATGACATCCACACTGGTGACAAATCATGGATCTATGCAGAGCCCAAAACAAAACAGCAGTCGACTGTATGGGTCTTCCAAGATGAGCCAAGTTCAACAAAAGTTGTTCGCGGAAGAAGCACATCGAAGCAAATGGTTGCCTGTTTCTTTCGCAGTAGCAGTCGCATAGTAACAGTGGTGTTAGAGCAATGCAGGATGTTCAATTCAGAATGTTATACGACCATTTGTTTGCCAAAAATCATCTGAGAAATTCGAAAAAAGCAGAAGAGGTGAATCATTCTTCATCATGAACAACAATGCAATCTCTCACACATCGGTAAAAACAAAAAAAATTTTGAAAATTTTGATGGACCAAAATATCGAATTGATGGGTCATCTGCCATACAGCCCTGATTTGGCACCCAATGACTTTCTTTTATTCCTGCACATCAAAAATAAATTACATGGTCAGTGATTTGTGACACCGGAAAATCGGTTGTTGCATTCAAAATGCATATTTTAGAGTTACCTCAATTAGAGTGGAAAAATTGGTTCAAATTCTTGCAAAAGTGTATTGATCTTCATGGAGAATATTTTGAAAAACAATAAAACCAGTTTCGATTGTAAAATTTTATTTTTTTATTATTAGGCCAGAAATAGCAACCCTCGTATGGCTTTTATATTTTTATACTAGGTAGATAATGTTTATTTATGGTCTTCACATAGTTTTTACATAATTAATATTTAATAATTCATGCAGAAGTACAATTTTAAATATCAATACTATAAATCTATAAATATCTTTGATAAATTATGTTCATTTTGTAAACATGCCATTTGATTTATCAAATTTTAATAGCAAAACAAATAAAATAATTTGCATAACTGTTTTAACTACAAAATGTTTAAGTGATGTTCAGGTTAAGTGACAGTCAGGTGTTTATGAAAATGCTATTATCTTCACAAGAAATAATTTAATGTTAAGACTTGGAATGTGGATAATAAGAAGGTATTGTATAATACTCCCATGGAAGTAAGAAAGGAAGGAGTGGCCAAACGGCATTAGAAGTGAAGCACTGCTCTGAAGCTTTGGTCACCAGATGGGGTGTTTTTTCTTTACATTCAGATGCTCGCTTGACAGTGCTCTGATAGTATTTCGACACACGACAGTTCCATACAAATCGAAAAACGGGACACTTCCGCATAAAAGAAACATTCCTAGTATGATGGATAATAGCAATTTGTATAATTTAGCGACATTTACGCAAAAATCACAACTTGGTTATTTTTTAATAACTAACAATAGCGATTTTGATTATAAATTTGTTTTATAAAATTCTAAGCTGTTGAATTACAAAAATATAGATTTTAGCAAAAACGTTATGTTTAAAGAATGAAAAATACCTCACCGTACTTTTAAAATTGTATACATTTTTCGATACCCTTGATACAGTATTCGCTACTTTTATGTTCCAAACGCCAAAATGTTTTAAATAAAATAATTTTTTTTTACATGCACATATTATTGTAACATGTACTTTTTTAAAATTAGTGTAAATACTTTACTCGAAAAATATAGTGAATGCACAGAAATTAAATATTTCCACATGCCGGAAATGAAAAATGGTATATATGCATGTACTTGCAAAAAGAATGTACGAGGGCAATCCCAAAAAAAAGGTCTCCTCTTTCTTGGGGACGTAGAGAAAGTTTTAATACGGTTGTTGGCAACACTGTTGTGAGTGGTGCCTTCTCCACTACCACATAAGCACGCAGGTGCTTCGCTCGGATGCTCAGTCTTGGCTTGGCAGCCATTCGAAATGGAGCTCCCGATAAACGTTACCGCCAAGTGTGAAGTGCGCGCAGTTATTCGATTTTTGAACGCAAAAGGCGTTAAACTAGTTGAAATTCACTGCCTATTGGCGGAAGTGTATGGACAGTCGTGCATTGATTGCAAAAACGTTCGCATGTGGTGTAGAGAGTTTACAGCCGGTCGTACTGAAATTTATGACGAAGAAAGGAGCAGGAGGCTGTCAATTGCCGACGAGACAATTGCGAAAGTTGAGGAACTCATGCGTAAAGATCGGAGGATCACTCTGAATGCTCTCTGCATTTTGGTTCCTGAGGTTTCCAGAAGCACCATCCACAGGATTTTAACGAAAAAGTTGCAATATCGGAAGGTGTGTGCAAGATGGGTGCTGCACATGCTGACAGAAGACCACAAACGGCAACGGATTGATTCTTCCCACGAATTTCTTCACCACTATGGAGACGAAAAGGACAACTTCTTGGACTCAGTTGTCACAGGTGACGAAACCTGGGCATTCCACTTTACACCTGAGACAAAACAACAGTCATGCGAGTGGTGGCATCCCTCTTCGCCCAAGCCACGAAAATTCAAGCAAACACAATCTGCCGGTAAAGTCATGGCAACTGTGTTTTGGGACAGGAAAGGGTCGACTTTCTGCCTGCTGGGACAACAGTCAGTGCTGACAGGTACTGTGAAACACTGAAGAAACTCAGAAGGGCAGTTCAGAACTGGAGAAGAGGGATGTTGAGCAAGGGTGTAAGCATTTTCCACGACAACGCCCGTCCTCACGTTGCCCGTCAAACCGTCGATCTCCTGCAAAATTTTGGTTGGAACATCATCACACACCCACCCTACAGTCCGGACTTGGCACCCAGCGATTTCCACCTGTTCCCTAAGTTGAAGGAACATTTGTCTGGACGGCGGTTCTGCTCCGATGATGAGGTGAAAGATGAGGTTCAACGCTTGCTGAAGGGCATGGTGGCAAGCTGGTATGACATGGGCATTGTAAAACTGCCACATCATCTACAAAATGCATCGACCGAAATGGCGATTATGTTGAAAAATAAAGCATTCTTCAATCTTTAAAGTGATCTAGCAATTATAGAAAATAAATGGTTCTTTGTATATCTAAAAATATAGGAGACCTTTTTTTTTGGGATTGCCCTCGTATATGCATTTAACAAAATATGTAAATATTTATTAAATTATTTATAAATGTATTTGAAATGAAGGATTTATTCATTCATAAACAACTGTGAAGAAATCTAATTATTAAATGTATCTAAATTTATAATGATTATAAATATTATCTAAATGTATAATAACCTTAACACTGAATTGTAAACATAAACTGACATCCTGTTGACAAATACGTTATAAAACTATTTAAGCAAGAATCTGGAAAGCAATCTGTTAAAGGGTATTGTAAAGCAATTTCTATGAGATGCATACTTTAGAAAGTAGTAAAGAAGCGTTTTAGAATATGTATTGTTGAAATTAAGGGTAAAAAAGTTTGATAAGTATAATTAAAAGAGTTATTCCCCTTACATTTTATAATAACTCAGTTACAAGTTTTAAATAATATTAAAAAAATAATCCTTATTTTATTCTCTTTCAGAAATATTCAGAGAAAGTTAAGTACTATTTAAAGTATTTCACTGTTAAAATAAAAGGTGCTCTAATTTGAAATAGACCGAATAGAGCATTTATTATAAATTGACTTAAATTTTTCGATTTAAAAGTTGCCTCAGAAGCTAAAAAATCATGTCATATTTGAGAAAGTACTTTAGGAAGCAGCTCTGTAAATAGAAAAGAAATAATGCATAATTTTAATATTAATAATACAATAAACTTTGATCTTAATTTTTGTAATCCTTAACCGAATAAAATCGAATTACCTTAAAATTTTTTCCTAATGTAAGTAAAACTTGTGAAAATATTTCATTCAAATTAAACCATTCTGAGCAAACTGTTCTGTGAAAAGTATAGCATTTAATTCCGTTCAGAATGAAATGTTGTTTAAAAGTGCATTCTTTTCATATACTTAGGATTCTGAAGTATTGTAGAAAAAGAAAATATGTACATTTATATGCATATTTACGACATAATTACAAAATATTTACATCCGATCGTGTTAAAACCCATTGAACTCAATGGTAAATTACCCAATGTTTTGGTCACTAATGAAGGGACCGCCAGTGATTCAAAGCAGAGTATGGGAAAACTGGTTTAGGGCCACTTCATCTAATTTCCTACCTCCATGAATATTCCAGAAAAAAAAAAAAAAAAAAAAAAAAAAAAAATTATGTAGTTTTAGGCTCAGAGTTCTATTTATGAAAATTTCTAAAATGTTACTCTATGTCGTGAGAAATTACTAAGTATCCTCAATTTGTTATCAAAATGTTTTGATAAGATCTAGTAGATTTTAACCAAATGTATTCTGAATTTTGCTTATGCTACATGTACAGTTTGAACATGTATGGATTTTTATGTACAGAACAACATGAACATTTATGTTACAGAACAATACACGTTAATTCTAATGCTATATGCCAGAAAAACGCATAAAAATTCAAATTAAAAGTTATACAAAGTATGCAAAAAGTGTAAATAAAATTCTGTAAAACAGAATAAAATTATTTTTTTAATTCAAATTTTTTGCAATGTTTCTGTTTTGTCCATTTGCATGATATATATTTATGCCATTGGTTATATAAATTAAATGCTAATGTTCCCTCATTTTAGTTAGTCATTCTTTTGGATATGGCATGATGGATGCTGGGGACATGGTCAAACTAGCACGATTCTGGACTACCGTTCCTGAACAAAAGACTTGTGAGATGAGAGGCCATCAAATTAATCAGTATGGGTCATTAATTTTTTTAATCATTTTCATATAACATATTGTGCAAATCTAATTTATTCAAGTACAGTATAAAGCCCATAATCCGGACGTCCATTATTCGGAATGATCTATAATCTGGACCTCAAAGCCATAAACTTTTTTTTTTTGTATGCTTTATGCATGTGTGCGTTGAAAGAAATGTTTAATAAAGTAAACAAATAAATTTTAAGCTTTTTTTTGGGTAAATTTTGATACCCTTTAGATCATAATTGCTCTTTATTTCATAAATTATGGTTTCATATTTTTAATTGTATAATTTCTGCATGCCATCTTACCAGATTTAAATTGATGATCTATAATCCAGGAAAACCCCTAATCAGGAATCGCCGAAGTCCCGACGAGTCCGGATTACAGACTTTGTACTGTATTTGGAAAAAAGTGTACATGCAAGAAAAATTTATCATATTCTTTTTGATTCGTTTTGATTTGTCTTTCTAAAAATAGGTTTATTCATCCAAGAGGTAGAGCAGAAGCAACACTTAGAGTAAACTGTGCAAATATTCGATATCTGGAGCATGTGCAAGCCAAGTTAACTATATCGACTGTACGAAGAGGTGATCTACACATATATTTAACATCACCAATGGGAACTAGGTAACTTAATTATTGTTATGAATTTTAACAGGATTTTATTTTTATTGATTTATAAGGAATTCAAAATAAATTTATTTTATATATATTTTTAATTACTTGATGAGATTATTATTATGGGATTTAATTTGTAATTTCAGAATATAATATATTGTTGTGTTCGTAATAGAATGAATGCACACAAGTCCAGTGATAAATTAATAAAACTTATTTTATCAAAAGAAACACTTCATAGTTCAGGAACTAGGTATTCAGTGTATCACAGAGTACAATCAGTAGTTACACTTCAAACTACTAAAAAACTTTAAACACAGTGTGATCCAAAGCACATCTAAAGAACAAAGATATCTCCTTATTGTGAACTCATTAAACAAAACTAGGGGGACTGATGCTGTCTCTGGTTTTATATAGTTTTCCCCTTCCACGAGATTTTTCTAGTACTTTCTGCTTCTCAAAATTACTGAAATGTATATGAGGACCAAAAACAGTTTTATGCAAAACATAAGTTGCAATTATTTAGTTACAATACCTATTATGGGATATAGGGACTGGACAAAATGTCCCCAAGTTTGGCAACGTTTGGCGATTTGTCGCCGAAACCATTACCAGTTTGGCAATGTCTCGCCAAATTAGCGAGATAGCCATTTAATCAATATTAAAAGACTTGCCCCTATATTCTTAGTTTTCTGGGTGAGCATTCTCCTTCTAGATTTTCATGTTATATTTTACAGAAAAATATAACAATTTCACATATAATCAGGGCCATTCCTAGACCATTGGCTGCTTGCGTACTTTCCTAAGATTTCCGCCCCAAATTAAAGAAAAAAAAAAAAAAAAAAAAAAAGCTCATTGATTAATAAAATTCTTATTTTATGCTCACTAAATTCTTACAATGAATTAAAAATATTTGGGCGTGGTATTGCCAAGAGTTCTGCTCTCCCTGATTTTGGCCACCCACATACTTATATGCGCTGCACCTCTGCTAGGAATGCCTGCATATGATTGCACTAAAATTATCTGCATATGTACAAAATTCATAACAGTATTATACAGGGAATTAGAAATAGTTATTCAATTGTCCTAGCAAACTGGAATTTTTATGTTCATGATTTTAAATCCAGTTTTGAAAATGAGGATTTATATGGTATATTGATGATACAGTTATACCTAGTTCATCAAACTACCTTACGAGTGTAGGAGGGGAGATTACAAAGTATTAAAAAACTGGGAGGGGCATGATTAGTTAATTTTTTCTTTTGAGGACTTTCAAATTTTCAAAACAAATTAAACTGATGACTGATTTTTAATTTATTAAATATAAAATAGGTGTTTAGTGCAAACAAGGCACACAAAGACTATCTGCTGAGGTTCTGCTTCAAATGAAGGGTTCACGAAGTATGACGATACATGTTTTCCTTTTCCACCAACCTTATGAGAGAAATTTATGCTTGATGGATTTTAAATGTCCCCATACCGCAAAAAATTAGTCACAAATATTCAGGTCTTATTTGAGATTCGAACCTGGACCCAGCGGCACAGAAATTTGTCGACTTGTGTTAATCACATACCGTACTTGGCTTGAAAATAGATTATTTTGTGTGTTATGAATAAGACGAGGAAAAAGAAGTTTACCTATAAATATTAAGAATAATAATTTTTTTAAGCAAAATTTGTAAACTGTATGTTCTTGTATTGGGTCCTCTGAAAAGTTCTGCAGTTTTCTGATGATAAATACAAATGAAGCAGTACAAAAACATGAGAAACTTTCATTGAATCATATAAGCACCATTTTCTTCTGTGACATTTACTATCTCTGAGGTTGCTGAAAAATTTTGCTTTTAAAAAAGTCATTAGGTTTATTTGTAAAGAAATTATCAACATGCTCTTTGACAGTCTCCAAAGAAGTAAATTCCAGGCCATTTAGAGGATTTTGTAGTGGCTTGAAGAGATGAAAATCTGAGAGAGCAAGGTCTTGTGAATATGGGGATTTTAGCCACAGCCAATAAGTTTTTGTCTGACATTCATTGACAGGTGGGGCCAAATATTGTCATGTTGGAACACAACACCTTGAAGACTGGTCATTCCTGGTGCTTTGCTTCAATTTCTGCTTTGAAAACTGCCATTTGGGAACAGTATTTTTCTGAACTTATTGTCTGACTTGGGCGCAACAATTCATAATGTGCAATTTCTTTGTAGTTCCACCATACACAAAGTATTACTTTTTCTGGATTAAATCTCCACTCTCGATGTTACAAGAGGTTCTTTTGGTTTATGGCATGGTCTTTTTTCTTTCTTTCTTTCTTTCTTTCTTTTTTTTTTTTTTTTTTTTTTTTTTTTTTGTAACATTATTGTATAGTATCCACTTCTCATCTCCAGCCATGTAGCATTTAAAAGAAAAAGAGTTAATTATTTTAGCATGAATATTCTGCTCTGTTAGGGGGTACCCATGGATCATAGTGGCTCCCATACTCACTTTTAGAAGATCAATAAAAAATATGTCAAAAGGTAAACTTACCTTTTTTTCTTCTTCCTGGGGAATGGCTGATGGGATTTTCTAATATGAACTCATAAGACTATTCCAGACCAGGTTTATTCCAGACCTCAGTTCACTTCATTTCGTGAGGGATGAAAACTGCTGAGAGGCTGGCTCAGCAGCGACACTCACTCTTCTTCAAATGATTATATACTGCACTCTTTGAATATTTACTCTGTCTGATATTCCTAAACTGTGTAATTTGGGTTTTCAGCCATAGATTCTTTTAATAGGTCCTTGTTTACACAGGATGATCATCCAGAGGAAACATCATTTTCGAGATTGAAATTTCCTTGCTTCTTAAACCACCTTCAAAATGTGTCATCAGAAACAGTACTTTTCCATACATAGCTCAAATTTTATGAGCAAGATTAGCAGGCTGTCTAGCACTTTTTTTTCTTTTTCAAATAAAAGAGCATTAATAAGATGTAAATTGACTTTTGGACTCTTCATTCTTAGTACTGCACCGAAACAAAAGTTATATAACAACTCATATTTATGCTTGTGAGGAGAACAGATCATATTTAAACATCTGCTCCGATCAGGTCACTCTTTCTCAGCAGTAACAAAACCATGTGGCTTTTCACTTATGCAAATGATGATATGCCCATCATATAGTTTGATAAAGCATGATGAGGAACAAATTTTAGGGTAATGGTATTAAACAGAAAAAATATGTAATTTCAAATCAGAGATATTATTTATTGTTACAATTACTATAGTTATTCAGCATAATGTTATTTCTGGTTGTGAAATAAGACTGCCAAAATATTTTTTTTTCACTATATTAACACAAAGTTGTTTCTTAGATCTACAATTTTAGCTCCACGTCCATCAGATACATCTAGAGCTGGATTTGAGAACTGGCCTTTTATGAGTGTTCATATGTGGGGTGAAAATCCAAATGGTGTGTGGAAATTAGAAGTTGTTTATGATGGGAAAATTGGAGGTATATTCTAAAATGCATCTCTTTTGTCTCAAAGTATATAAATTTGTTTTAAGTGACTTGTTTTAAGTTTTTATTTTCTCCTGTTGAATAATCTATCACTAAGGAGATTGGAGCAAGACCTGATAATTTTACTGAAAATATAAAAATTTAAGTATTAGAAATTTTGTCACTCTTGTAAATAGATTTTCATTACACTTTGAGAATAAGGCACAATATCTTTTCCTGTATTTATCTGCCTGGTCTTAAATAAATTGCTTACATGAATGTTGTCATTGCTTGTAAAATACAAAAAAATCTTGTTAATTTAATCCATCCTTGTTGTAATATACAATCCGTGAAATAGTAATAAAAACTGTAAACTAAATGTTGATAGTATTAGGAATTAACAATCATGAATGATCAGCTTACTTGGAAAGCAAAACACTTTTGCCTTACATTCTATAAGTGTCATTTTGCAATGACTCCCATCCCATTTGACTTGTCTTGCTGTCTTGTCTCTGCCACATTATTGCTTTTCCATTTTAGAGGCAGTTATGCTATAAAATTCCATCTGTGCTAGTCGAGTTATTTGTCGCTTCTCTAATTCTTAAGTACATTGCTGATAATTATTTGTATTTTGCATTATTTTTTTTCCATTTCCATCTTTAGCAGTAATTAAAAATTAATGTATTTTAAGATCATTATAAAAGTTGAAACATTTAATTTATGTGATAGAGTAAACTTTGTATTGTATGAAAAAGAAAAGTTAAAGTACTTTTCCTTCTTGAGAAATTCTCAATGGAAAGAGAAAAGAATTATCTCAGGCAAACTTGAAAACCAGCAAATATTTGCATAAAATGCATCGAAACAAATTAAAATAGGGTATTTTTAGATTATGCTGGTTTATTCAACTTTGTTTGAGTGGACTGAATGTAAGAACTAAATTTCAAGTTGCAATGAAAAAACTAGTTATACAGTTTGTCATTGACATATTTAAAGAGAATTCAAATTGACTTTACACAGATTTAGAAGATTGTGCAACAGGCTAAAAAAGTTAATAACAAAAGTTTCACTGAAGATTTTTAAGCTATTGGTCTTTTTGGGAAGGGGAAACTGGATGAATCTTTAAAGGAGAAAGGACCAATATGAATGAGATTCAACAGAATTATCTGTATACTATGAATGAAATAGGTATAAATTCTCAGAAAACATTCAGGTGGTTAGGTTAATTTTTAATATTTAAAGTTATTTAATTTAATCTGGACTTTGTTAGCTTGAATAAAAATAGTGCTCAATCTGGATTAGGAGGTTTTATTATAATAAAATAATAAATATGATTTTGATGATTTAATGCTGGAATGTTGTTAATATTTCAGATCAAATAATGAACATGGTTTATGACAACTCCTTGAATGTAATGAATTGACTTTTTAGTCCCATCCAGTTTCCTATACATTTAGTGATATTTTATACAACTATGGCAATTATTGGGGGAGTTAAGGCAACAAGAATAAATGTGATATTCATAAATTTTCAGGACTAGTTTTAACTCTTTAAATATAAAATCTTCTTTCTTCAGTTGCAGAAGGACAAATGATGAAAGAGAAACCTGTGCTGAGGCAATAAAAATGAGAGATTTTTATGAGTGTGAAACACTCTGTACTGAAGTTTGTTAAAAGAATTTCCCCATTTTGGTCAAATATCGATATTTTATTTTTAAACTATATATCACTTACAAACTAAAACATTTTGTTAGCAGTAGGATCATTCAAGCGAGAAAACTTCTCCATTTCTCGCTGGTATTTATTAGGTAGTGTAGCAATGCAAAGACATTACAGTTTTAAACTCCTTTCTTGATGAGAAACATTTTGAAGAAAAGTGTTTTTTTCTTCCTTGTACAAAGTAAGGGAAGTACTGTAATCACGAAAAATTTCGGGTATCATCTTTTAATGAAAATATTCTTTTTGACTGCTCTCAAATCCATTTGAAAAATTTTTTTGGCGTTACATACGGAAAGAATAAAGCAATCTTTTTTTCAAAACAGGTTGTAAAACAGATTCAAATGGAATTTTTTTCATGATTTTTTTATATATCTCTCATAATTCAAAAACGATTAGCCATAGAACATTGAAATTGTGTCTATGAGACTGCTATAACATGTAGTTGTGCATATACCCACCCTCTTACCTGACTTAGTGAACCCTATTTTTACTCTTATATGTTTGTAAACTTTGCATTTTTTGCTCTAAAAGCAATTGAATTATGTTGCTCTTATGGTCTGGTTATGGTTTTTATGCATTAAGTTAATCTGCATTGTGGTGCTAGGCCTGACATGGCAGCTATTTGTTTACATATGAAACTCATAGCAGTATAGTGAATTGTCAGTTAGTGTACAAACTTCGGTGCCTTTTTGCCCAGTGGAGCCAAAAGTTAACTTTGAATCAAAAATTTTCTCTTTCTTCCTGTTGGCTGAATTGCTGGCTTTTCCAAGCAACTATAATTTTAATTGCAAAACTTAGTTTTTTAACTGTATTTGGTATTTTAGTTTTTCTTTATTTTACAATTTTTAATGAAGATGTTTTGAGTTTTTATGTCTTTTGACTATGCTGCGAAGTGAAAACTGTATTGTTTGAAAGAGGAATATATCTCTAATGAAATAAGGAATAAGGAAATAAGTTTAATTGAAATGCAGAAAAAAATGTGTAGGATTTAATAGGCCATACAAAGAAGTCACATATGCAGTGGACATCCTACTTTTTCTTTGCCTGTTTGAGAGCAAGTTTTCCTTAACTTGCTTTGTATAGTTAATTTGAAAAATAGAAAATTTTTCTTGATTATTATATGTTTCAGTGTGTAGAGTATTCTGTTTCAGATAATTTGAAAAATTAAATATATTTAACTTACCTTCAGAATTATTTAACCTCTCATCACTCTGATTTTTTTAAAAATTTTATTATTAGGAGATCTGGGATTTGTGCTAAAAACAGATGTATGTTTATTTTTACCTTTTGATAGAATGCCAAAATTTTATTTTCTTTTACCAGACTTTCTGGCTCTACAATAATTCTTCATCTGAAATTGTTTTAGCTTCTTAATCAGCTACAAATACAGAATATTTTTGAACAGATTTCCTTTGTTTTGAAATTCTAGAACCTGAGGGAACAGTTCCTCTTTTAAGGTTTCCCCTTTTCTCTTGAATGTAAAATTTGCAAAACATTTTCTCTTTCTTGTTGTTAAGCCAGTAGGAGAGCAATCTCTTTCTTCTTTCGAACTTTTCAAATGTGATTTTTTATCATGCAAGATGCCAGATTTACATTTTGGTTTTTCAGTTTTTGAACATTGGGAATTTCTCAATGCAATATCTTTTCCTACATTTTGCACCTCATAGTTAAAATCATCTCTCCTTCTAAGAGTTTTGAAATACTCTCTATTTTATGCAAAGCAATAGATTTTTGCACTTTTCTTTGCAGTGAGAAGACAGGTTTCATTGCCAAATTTATTTATGTAACAGTTACAGAATTTGATGCACAAATACATTAAAAAATGTAGTTTCTTTTGTTAGAATTTCAGAAAGCAAAGCTGGCTTTTTATGCAATTCTCTAGTTTTATTGTCCTCTAGGTATTTCAGTGGTATAGGTTTCTTTGTCACGGTCTCTTTTGATAAAGAGTGTTTTCCAGAATTTTGTGTATTGAAGTCTGAAGCATTGACTCTGTTTATATCTCCAGTTTCAATAGGCACACCTTTCATTTTCACGCAAAAGTCTAGATTCAAAAAAATTATTTTCTTGGAACACAAATGTGTCTGCAGATCTTTCTGATGTATCTCTAGGTTGAATTTCCTCATGAAGCAATATTTATTTATTTACACCTGGAGTTACAGATGGAATATATTGACAAGTTTCAAAGCATTTATATTATTTTAAGTTGAAAATGTATTAATAAAAGGGATAACTTCACTTAGCTCCATATCATCAAGGAGCAATTGTATTATTTATAGCAGTAGGTTCGCATATTGTTATATGAGAATAAACAGATCTATTAGTATATCTACAGCCTTAGTACTCTATTCATCAAATGTTGACAAAATATAAGTATACTCAGTCTCTCCCCCCCCCCCCAAAAAAAAACCAGACAGTTCTATATATCCCATTCTACTCAGTCGATTTACAAAATTCAATTTTTTTTCTTGTATTCAAAGAGCAACTTAGGATGCATATTCAATTTATGTATAGCATTGTTCTAACATACATATTTTGACATAAAATTGGACGTTTATTTTTTTTCCATATTTCAATCCTACATTTCAAATTATGCCTTAAAAACCAAATTTTGTAAAATTTGGTATGGAATTTACCTTGGTGCACCTTTTTTACTTTGTGCCAAGAATAATTCACGAATTGATGAATTTCTGAGTTTAAGGCAATCTATTTCTCTCTCCCTTTCATTCTGTGTGAGCACAAAAAAGTATAATTTTTTCTTTCTTGCAAATATTTTTACTTTTATTATAATTTTTAATCGCAATTGTCATATATACATATATTTAGAATTTTTTTTAAATTATTTGAGTTTAGTGTTTGAATTATAGTTCTTCAAATAGTTATTTTAAAAATTTCTCTATATTTTGTGCATTGGTGTTCTTTAAGCCTGTTTATTCATATATGTGGTTTTTTTTTTTTTTTTATTTAACCATATTTATACACTTCTTTTAAAGAATACTTTGTCGCCCGACATTCGTCATGACGTCTTTGAAAACTGCATTCTACATTAAAAGAGAAAATACCATAAAATACGGTTAATACATCTTTCAGTGCACCATTCAGATAATATACATGAAAAAGAAAGTTGTATAATCTACATTTTAATTTCAAATGATATCCATTTTTATGTGGTTTTATTACTATGCCATTGCTTTACACAATTTTATTGTCCAATACTTAGTTTATTAAAGTATTATCCAGATTTCTGAATGCTGATGATAATGAAAATAAGGATTGAAATAAAATATAAAGTATAATTCAAAATAATTTAATGAACAGGAAAGGCTAAACAACTATTTCATCTTTAAAGAGAAGTTTTTCATAACTTGAGGAGAAAAAAAATTGTGCAAATGTTTGAGAAATTAACAATGTTAAATTCTTCTTTTCTCATGTAGGAATTGCATTTGTTATTAGTACATTTCAAAGTTTTATATGAATTATATATATTAAATGTTGTATTAAATTGCCCAACAATTCATATCTTGGGGGGAGTTTTAAAGTGATTGAATCAGAAATTGTGTTGTATTGAAATTGTGTAAATTGTATAATTATAAATTGTATTGTATTGAAAAAGATAACAACTTGTGAGAAATTAAGTGAATTTTGTACATACCTTGAGAAAAAGAGATGATTATAGAAAGTTTTTATGTTTTTCACTTAAATTAGTTTTTATTTTTATCTATTTACTTATTTTTTTTTTAATAATCGCATTAGCAATAAAGGCAGAAAATAGCATAATTTTGTACAGTTTTTAAGAAATATTTATTATTATTATTTGGTAAGGACTGGTGGTTTATCTTTTATTATGTTAATTTATTTCATTCAAAGCATATATTGGTAAATCAATATTTGAATATTTAATATTTCATTATTTTTTAAAAAGGTCACTACTATATGCTTAAATTGATAAATTTGGTAATTTTTGAAAATTTTTTCCTAAGTAGACAATATTTTATAGAAATCCTTATTTGTTATGTTTCTCAATTGTTCATCTAGGTCGAGCTACCTTAAAGGAATGGAGTTTAATACTTTATGGCACTTCTAAAAGTCCAGATGATTTTATAAGAAAGAAGGACGCATACGATCTTGATTTTTTACACCGAAGTGGAGATATGGGAAATAACGATGTGTCAAATATATTAGGAAGAAATTTCAGTCCTCTTTCCGATGGAAGTTTTTTTTTAGATAGGAAACCAAATGCACTTCAGGGTATGAGTAAAGAAAATAGATCTAGAGGTAACTTAAGAAATTTAAATATTTAACAGAAAATTTTAGAATGTTTGATTTCAATTAATCTGTGGTGTTATTCATATTCAGTTTGCTTCCCGTTTTTCTATATTTTAATGTAAAATTTTAGTTTCTAATAGTCCTTAATCTTTGATTTGCCTCCTCTGCTAAAATAGTAATTTGCTTATAAATAATGTACCTATAATAATATTTCTAATGTACATTTTTCCTACATTAATATATGTCATTTGTATAATGCTGCTTAACTGACAAGCTTACACAAAAAAATATCCAATAAAATTAAAATCAATGTATTTTAAGGCCAGTAACTTATAATTGCTCCCTCTAGCGAAAAATCGTAGAACCTTTTAATTAATTTCAAGTCTCTGAACTGAACCTTCTTTATTTTAATGTCTATTCTTATTTAAAAATTATACAATTCTTAAATTATAAAATTTAATATACAAATGTATCTATTTCTTGCATGTATTCAATAATAGAATTACTCATTTATATGTATACTGTTACTTCAAATAGTAAAAGAAAAGATGAAAAATCCATAATTCTCTTTCATATTCGAAATTCTTCATTGTAATTTATATTACAAACGTATGTCTAGATAAATAGACAACAATATATTCTTTCTTTTCTTATATATTTTTATATAGAGAGAAAAAGTCTGTCCAGTATTTTTAATGATCTAATATCCAGACTTCTGGACTGCTAGCCAAAAATAAAATAAAATAAAGTCATACAACAATTTTCCTTTACAAAAATCTAGGAATAGAGAATATAATAGCAAAAGAAAGTGGGTATGTCTTAAATGCCACTTTTCTCTGGACTGCCTGAGATTCCTGCATATCACTTTCAAACTCTAGCTGGTTAGGGAGTCACACCATGCCAAATTAACAGTGCATTAAGATGTATTGATATTATTCAGGATCACATTCTTAAACCTTGAGTGGTTGTATATTAGTGGGGGGGGGGCACTACGCATTTTGCCTTCTGATGCAGTTTCTGCAGATCCTAAATTCTGCTACTTAATACCTCCCTAAATTTAAAAACTTTTGCAAAATCTTCTCTAAATTCTAATATTTTTGCTGCACCTAAATTCTGAGACCCATTGCAGCTGTACCATTCATACTTTAATTGGTGTCAGCCCTGTGTGTGTGGGGTGGGGTTAGCATTCTTCGACCTAATCTAAATAATAAGTGAAGCCCTAGTGTTGTCATGTATGTATGTCATCTTACTATATTTAAACTAATGATCTAAATTCCAAAAAGTTCCAAAATGTGGAATCACCAAAGTCCCGGTGATTCCGAATCTTGTACTTTGTACTGTTTATGTACATAAAAAAAGTTTGTATTTAATTACGACAAAGCCTCGAGGGCTATGTGCCTAAGAAGAGGGAGGACTTTTTAAGGTAAACTGGCTCGTATGCACGTTACACATGGGGAAAACCACGAAAACACCCATGCAGCCAGCGCGTTCGCGGGATTCGAACCTCGGACCAAACTACCAGTGTTCAGCGACTTTACCGCTTGGCCGCTGGTGGGCCTTTTGCAAAAAGATTAGTGGCTGATGATTTATGATATAATAAAAAAATTCTTCAAGAAATAAAATGTAACATTAATGACTAGTTCATAACTAAATAAACATTATATCATACTATAACCAAAACTACCATAAACAAAAAGCTCATCTGGACTTTTTAGATAGCTTTAATTAACAAAACACAATTAAGATAAAGCATTACAATTAAGGGCGTTATAATTACACATTTAAGTTACAAAGTAAATCTTAGGGAACAAAGTAAATCTCAGGGAACACCATGCTGAGTCCATGATTCCTGTACATCGACTGAAAGCTGTAGTCTTTTTTCGGCAGCCGCTAAGTGGCGCTCGTTGAGCCGTGGGGTTACAATACATTTTTTTAAATTGAAATTTACATTTTTAGATTTTTAAAGCAGCCTAATTGTAGCATGAATGTTCTTGTGTAAAGTTGAGAATTCTATTTAAGTAAATGTTCTTTGATGCATTATCTTGTACACAGGGGCCATCTGTACTGGTTGTGAAAATCTGAATTTGCAGAGTGGCAAAATTGATTTAAATTATAAAATTAATGTCTAATTAATAGATATGAATAATTAATTGATAAAAGGGCAGTAAAATATACTCTTACATTGGTAAAATTCTTAGGATTGTTCCTGTTTATATATACACAGGTTAATCTTACATCAAACAGTTTACTTTTAGATTTCAAAAAATGCTCTAGAAATCTGGCAAAATTTTGGTGTAATTCAAAGTTCTGATCTGAATTTTAGAATGATATTCCAGCATTTTTTTGCCATAAATTCTAACTGAAGGTATTTTTAAAAATATAATGAAAAACAAATTAATAATTATAATAAAAATGAAAAAAGGAAAAAACTTTAAATTCTTAAATTTATCTAACCATTTTCAGAAAAAATTAATATTCATAAAAATCTTAGAAAATCCTCTAAAATCCATAAATCAATTGTAGAAAATTCACTGTGTATTGAAATTATTACCTTAGTATTATTTATAACATACAAGGAAGATTTACAAATACTGTCATTTGATACTAAAAATTTCAAATTATGTTGTTCTTTTATTGCATATAAACTAATACTGGTGATAGTTTTTAATCAGTATTTATTTGGTTATGATAACTCTATTCCTAAACTAAATCAGTGTTAGTTCTTGTTGAAATAAGGAAAAATCTTTGTAGTTTTGTCTTTTACAATATAAGTGATCTTAATAACAAGCATTTAGTTAAATATTATTTATAGCTATTCAGATATTTATGGGTTCTTGTATGGTAACTCAAACATCACTTTAACATATATAACTGTCTTTATAAGTCCTTATTTTGTGTGGCCTTTATTTTTAAAACTGTTGGCCTTACGCATATACCTCTAGTTGAAAAAATGATTTGAATAAGGAATATATTCATGTTATGGCATTATTAAATTTTTAGAAAAGAAATCAAATTTATAAAAATTACTAAACTTTAACTTTTTTTTGTGTTGTTATATTCAGTAAAAATTAAGTCTAGCAAATTGTGAAAAATATAATATAACAATTTGACTCCTGTATATCAAAAATTAACTGAGATATATAAAGCTTCAGAATGTATTCAGGAGTCATACACCGATTAAAAAGTGAACCTTTGAAATTTATACATAACTAAAATTGGGCATTTTCCCATTAAAGCTGTACCACTTGGTGCCCTTTTTAATTCTGTATGACTGTATGATTCTTACAATTGCATTTCTTTCTCACTAGGTATCATCAGTTTTGTTTTGCATCTTCCATGGTAATAATTCTGTTTGTAACCAACACTCACAAACAACATTTTTTTTTAAAATCTAATACTTTTTTCCTTTCCTTTCCCCATCCTGTGAATGGTTTTATGATATGGGATTTTGCCAAAAGAGGAACAAGCAGCTACCTTGTTTCTTCAAGAAAAAGTATATTCTTCATAAAAATGATTTTGTATAAATGATCACTTGATGAAATTAAAATATGAATTGAAACTAAACTGGTCATACAGTCTTTATTTATGCCAGGAAGAAAAGTGTCTGAACACATAGTTTGTTGGATCCTACTCCTTTTGTTACTGCCATATGATTCATTTACTTAGACTGTATGATTCTTACAATTGTAGTTTACTTAAGGTGTCATGTATTGTGAAATTCAACTTCAAGTGAATCACAACAGAATGGTCTTTGGAATAATTATCTCTGAGATGTATGTGATGATTTCTTATAATCTCATCCTATTGTTAAAATTAGTGAACATAGAAAAATTACAGAAATTGATGAAAGTTTATTTATAAGAAGGGGGAGAAAAATAATAAACCGTGTTGGAGGAGTATGATGGGAAATTGGAGACTGTTTCCTTTTTCTATTCTGTAGTGCTTTATGCAGACTTTAACGGCTGCAACAAAGGAGGATATTATGAATGGAACTATTATATTTTCTGACCGCTGAAGTGTTCCAGCTCTACCAGTTTACAAACTGCTGGATAAGAACATTTCACAAAAATTGGTCACAAACAGAAATTTCATAAAAAGAGAAACATGGCAGACTAAAACTAAAAGGTGGTATTGAGCTAAGGCCACGAGGAAAGAAATGAGCCAAAATGTGGTAATATTGCACTGGGAATGAGTGGTATTAACAGAAAAGTACCTGAAATCTCAGTGTAACAGAAGGTGTCTGATAGTAATAGGTTAAGGGACAAGTATGAATATCAATTTTAAAAAAAGGTATCTGATGGTAATAGATTATGTGATGAGCATTGCTGTAAAGGACAGTCGTGAAATGTTCTGATCAAAATCATTCTTTTTTTTCCAAAAAGAAGATCTCATCATTCTAAAAATGAATATTTCAGAAAGCAGTAGCAGGCTTGCTTCACTGTTGACACAGTTAGTTAGTAACATTGTTTGTAGAAATTAAAAGTGAAAAATATTTCTAGTCCAATGAATTTCTTTTCATATGACTATTAAATTATTATTATAGAGTTATAAAGCTACATGTGAACATGTTTAATGAATTTTTAGATTTTAAAACTTACAACTGCTTGTGTAAAAATGCTTTTGTATAACATGCAACAAAATTATAAATTACTGAATGTTATACACTAGTAATTCACAAAAGAACATCAGTGAATGACATTAAAATGGGGGGAAAAAAACTTTTCTCTGGAAGCTGTACTCTGCATTACTAGTACTGCATTTTTGCTTATTTCTTTCCTCTAACCTATGTCTTGATATCAGATGCAATAGAATGATCAGGAAGTGCAGTAAGGAAAATTTCTGTTATTTCAAAACAAAATCCTCCAAAAACCCTTTATGGGAGAAGAACATGACCTAAATTGACCTATTATTTTTTTCCTTTTCTTTTTGTAAATAAACAGTTTCCACTTGTTTTAGCATTAAGATGAGATAGCAAGAAAATGGCACATATCTCTGTTATGTAATTATTCCAATCAATGGTTGTATTGATTTATTTGAAGCAAGCTGTAGTTTACAAAATAGATGTTAAGGTAGCATGCCAGAAAGGGTTAATTGGCGAACCCTGGCATGGAGAAAATACACCATAACCAAAAACCACCAAGTGGTATGGTTTTAACAGATAAGTAAAAGAAAAATCAAACTTGAATTATAAGTAAATGAATCAAAGGAATGCATAATCCATTGAAACATTTTTTTTCAGCCACCTCTTCCATCCCAGCCTGAAATAAACGCTTAGTAGCCATTTGATTTCATAAAGTGGTAATTTGAACACCTTTCCTGTTGAAGAATATATCTTTCTCAAGCCTTTGCGACACAGTGTGTTTGTGGCACAAACCAGTCCATGTATTTTAGCCATGTTTAGTTTTTAAGACCCTCATTTATCAAAGAAATCTTCCAGATTTTTTTAGGGTATAAAAGGAATTGTTTGAAGAGAAATTTCTCTGTTATTTTTTGGTTGTATGCTAATTTCCTTATTCTTTATTAGTTTTAAATTTTTACCTTGAAATCTTGCCTAAAATTAAATGGCAAACCCTAGGCGTGCCCAGACCGGGCACACCGATAATATAGGACAACTGAGAGTGTATTTTGTTTCTCTGCATCTCATCGGTCAGTTCATTGACAACAATACTCATTTCAACACTCTTTTTGAAGCTCTATTCAATCAATGTGCCCACTTCTTGCACACCCACAAAATTAAAACGATAAGTGTAGCTTCACAAAATTTTACTTGTGTACTCCTCTAGGCCTAATTTTTTTTTTTTTAATCAAAACTCTAACTTTAAAAGGTAGCGTGCCAGAAAGGGTTAATTGGCGAACCCTGGCATGGAGAAAATACACCATAACCAAAAACCACCAAGTGGTATGGTTTTAACAGATAAGTAAAAGAAAAATCAAACTTGAATTATTTTATATTTTTTAACAGAACTGTTAAAGGAACCCCAAAAGATGACAAAAATCCTATCGTGGAAAAATACTTGATATGGGAGTCAAATTTTTTATGTTTTATTTTTATAATTACTGTAAATTTTAATAAATATAACTATAGAAATCGAAATGGATTATATAGAAGTTATTTTTATGAAATTGATATTTTTAACTAAAAAACATAATGTACATATTTATGTCAGTTAACATTTTTTTTAACTGGAAGTACATATCTGTGAAAATTAAGGCTGCATGAAGACTTTTATGGACATGATGTGTGACTCAGCTGCAAATGGAATAATATAATACTGATAAATGATCAGTTTTATCTTAATTATTGTAATTTAAAAATAAAATAAAATCTTATACAAATTCTTTTATCTTTCTTTAGAGTAGTTGAAATGTATTAATTTCTTTATGACAATTTTTTAAAATTTTTTCGCTCTCTCTCTTTTTTTTTCTCTGTAGGTTTTGCTTCTATGATAGCTGCTAACAGTAATGAAAGAAGTAAATTTGGTGATTATAAACATAATAATGGTAATAAGAACTTAAACTATTCGATAGAATTGACATTGGTATTTTATTTACTCATTGGATTTTTGTTTTGAATTGGTTACTGCTGTGTCTGAAAGAAAGCTAAAAATAACCAACAGTCAAATGCTGTTGAATTTTTTGTTGTATGGACATACAGTCTGCAGGAAAGAGTTTATGAAGTCTACAGGAAAGAATCCTGACTAATGTGTACAGTCGTCACTTCCAATCAGATAATGCTCACAAAACTTCATATCTAGAATGGAACAATAATATAAATCTGTGATTTTATGAAGTTTTATTTTTTTGGCCAACACACTCAAAATGTTACATTTTTATTTTTTTCCTTAGTGCATAAGTATTTTATCTCCATAACTAGAGTATTTATTTTTTATTCATGAATGTCCATATTTATTAAATCTATGTGTTATTTAATTCAGTGTTTGTAATATTAAAATCATTATATTTTATTGCTGAAGGCAGTTTAGTGTTTTAAAAAATAAAACTATTTTTTTACGCCTTTCTTTTAATGGTAAGTTTTGTAAATATTAGAGGAAGCACTTTACTAAATGGAATACTGAGCATTTTAATTAGCATTAAAATCTGATTTGAATTTAACATGTGATGATAAAAATTAAATTCTGTATTCAGAGATTTTTAATTTTGTATTTGCAAATATATAAAATCACAACTCATTAAATTTTCTGATTTAAATTTATGCCATACAGAATTATTATTCTTTGCAAATCAGTGTTTTATCAACTAATTCCATATGCATTAAATGAGATTTATCATATTTTTCAGTTAATGTGGTATTTTAAATTATTGCTCCTTTGGAGAAAATCATGCGAGTTCTCCATTCATATTTATGTTCCTCAGATTTTAATTTATTGGGCTTTTGGCATTTACTAAATAGTGAATTTGCTACATTATAAAGTAACTTATTAATTTAAACTGTAAGCTTTTCAAAATAATGTTTGATGCATGTATATATATTGGGTTTCTTTTTTTTTTTTTTTTAAACATTAAAAATTTTGGCTATAGTAGTAGGAGTTTTGTCACTTATTCGAGTCCTCGGTTTTGTCTAATTCTGCAAGCTTTCTTTTGGGGGGTTGGGGAAGAGTAGATTTTATGTTTAGGGCTATATTTTAATATGCAAAAAATTATTCCTTTGTGTTCGGCTTTTTTAAAAACATACATAAACATATCAATAAATTTTATGTATGGATCTAATTTTAGGCTTTATTTATTTATGTAATAATTGAAATTGGCAGTCTTTAAACATGGTAATATTTTCCTTTTTTATTTTGAAACTTTAAATTTGAAAAATGGTCCATACTGAATGCTTTCTAAGATGACCATTGTCATCTTAGATTACACCATGGATTATTTTTCAAACGATAGAGTTCCAAATGATTTTGGCTTCTTTGGAGGCAGTCATCTAAGAGAGATATTTGCTTAGTTAGATATTTGTTGATATTCCCAGAAAAAATATTGTTCACTTTCAGGTGTCGTCATTTTAGGGAGGTAACTTCTGCAAGAGAGTTCACTGTAGTTTTCATATTATGCTGATTTATATGATAATTTTTTTTTTTGTACTGCATAACAAAATGCACGGTATATAAATATACCTCTAAAGATGTAAAAAGCATTGTCATAATTTTATAAACTGTATTTATATGAGATGGAAGGAATAACTTTGAGAATTTATTCTCTTTTAGTTAATGTTATTTATTAAGTGTGTATATATATATATATTTATATAATATATATATATATATATATATTTATATACATACATGTTTATGTGTGTGTCATCTGAGTGTAAGCATTGTAGATCATGTCCTGTTGACATAATTTACTCCATTTAAAAGGCTTTTAAGTAATTAATGTTTTATGTTCCATATTTTAACTATTGATATCATAAGCAATAAACAATTTAGAAGTTTCTAAGGAATATACATCATGTATTTGAAGAATGTAATAGTAATTAACATTAATGAAAAAGCTTATCAGTAATAGATGTGAGAAATATATTTTACTAGAGTTTTAATAGTTACTGAAATTCAGTATTGATATTAAGTAAAAAGATATTTAGTGCCTTTTTAAGGCTAAACAGCACAGTATCGTCATCATTAGGAGCAAAAATCTCAAATGATAAATGAATAGAAAGTAACATCGTAGCCATTGTCCTTAAGAAAAAACAGATAAAGGCTATATTTTGATCTAAGTACTATATTTTAATCTAAAACACTATAATTGGAATGAAAAAAGATATTTTACATGAAATGAAGATAATAATTATGGATGAATTCCAGGAATGATATTATAATACAGCGAGAATAAAATTTCAAATATATGATGTGTGGTTACATTCATAGTTGAATTTAAGTTCATGTGTAATTGAATTCAAATAATTAGAAACCTTATAAAACATTCTGAACTGTTTAAAATTTGAGTTTAGTTTGAATTACAAACTGTTGTGTACTAAAATGCAAAGTCTCTTTATTAAATTTAATGTCATATTAAAGTTGAATTTGTCATTAAATTTAATAAAGACTTTGCATTTAAGTACACAACAGTTTTTGAATTACAAACTGTTGTGTACTAAAATGCAAAG
The DNA here is from genome assembly GCF_044657685.1 of Stegodyphus dumicola. Lineage (NCBI taxonomy): Eukaryota > Metazoa > Arthropoda > Arachnida > Araneae > Eresidae > Stegodyphus > Stegodyphus dumicola. The sequence continues at coordinate 218,158,690 of NC_140773.1, read as the reverse complement.
TCTCTTTTATTAAATTTAATGTCAAATTAAAGTTGAATTTGATGACTAATTATTAGACTTCAGACTTACTACTAACTACTTAAGCAGTATTACTGTTTCTCTTAGTTTTTCAATTTAAAGTTTGAAGAGTAAAGATTGTATTTTTTTCTGATAGGTAGATTGTATTTATTGTATGTTGCATTTATATAAAAATTTGTATTCTGTATTGAATTGTGATATACATGGATGTAGCAACTGTTCATTATGTTGAAAAGATGTTTGGTAATGAGAAATTCTTGAAATCTGCAGCTTGGTTTGCTAGTTATTGCAATATAAGATTCCTCATACAGTAACTTCTATATCAGAAGGAAAAAGGTTAGTCATCATTATTTCAATTATTCCCTTGATCTCAATTTTTAAGTACTGAACATTGTAATTCAAATATATTTACAATAATGATACAAATAGTAAAGCAAAAATCTTAAGTTATTTTACTCAACATTTGACATATTTCTCATGTCAACTTAATATGTTGCAGTTTAATACAGTATATAAGCATTTACAAAATTAGATTTTTTTGAATGTATAAATATTATAAAATATTCATTAAATATATATATATATAATAAATAAAAAAAATTTTTTTTTTCATTTATCTGCATAAAAAATGGTAATTCTTGTGTTCAGTATTAGAAGCGAAATAAAACTTAATTTATATAATGCTACTGGAACTTTATATTTTGCCTTTTTTTTTTAATATATAATTTAGATTTTATTTTTGTGCATAGTGTTTGAAGAAAAGCCTACTACCTGTCTTTCCTTAAATATTGATCATAGACATTCATTTTTGAACAATATTTTTCAAAATGAGCCTTTCGATTTAAAAGTGTAATTTTTTATATGGCCATCTAGGTAAAAAAATCCCATTGAATAAAATATTCCTTATGTTCTAAAAAAAAGTATATGTTACTAATTTAGTAATATGCCCAGTTACAGGAACTTCTGCATCAAGAATGTATTCTAAGTAAAAAAAAGGGGGGACCAGTTTTATATCTCCCATTCTAGTCAGCTTGTCGACAAAATTCAACTTGCATTTTTCATGTCTTGAAGGTGTGACTTAACATACATCAGATTTATATAGCATTGTTTTAACATAGGTTTTAACATAAGAATGATGATATATCTAATACAGAACTTAAACCAAAACCTTTTTCTTTATAAGAATTCGTATCACATAACTAAGCACTTTGCTTCTATGTCTGCTGCCATTGAAATGCTGCTTTCTTTCTATCGCAACACTATCAAGAATGTGAATATTTGGAATCAAGCATGATTAGAGTGCCAAGTGAATAGTATCTACAACTGTCAACTGAAATAAAAAATATTTAATCTGCCTTGGCTGTCGAGCTGCTGTTTATTATGGATCAACATCTGTGCACTCAACTTTCCTGCATTATTATATATATTTGTGTGTGGGGTGTGTGCGTGTGCACACACATACACATATATATATGTCATAATAAAAGCAAAGGAAATGACGGAGACTGTAGATGCGTAGTTATCCTATATTGAAGAGGAAGTAATCTGATTGCGTCGTAAGCTAATGTGTTGACTTCGTAAATAAAACTTGGCAGTAGAAGCGATTTTAATTCCATTTTTATTTCCAATTAATATTTGTGGCCACAATCACTTGGCACTCTAGTCGTGCCTTTCCACAGATGATTTACATTTTTGATATTGTTGGGATAGAAAGCAAGCCAGCGAAATTACATCTTAGCACAGTAGAAAGCAAAAGCTGAAGTGCGTAGTTATGCAAGATGGAAGCACGCGAAGAGAAAAGTTTTTGTTTGCAATTTGGTGATTGGTCATCAAGAGGCATCTGGTATTAACGGTTACGTAAGATCGCATGATTAATTTGAATGACGCAATGCAGAGAAGTTATTACGATTTTAGAATAGAGAGGAAGAATTAATGTTTATAGTTATATTATAATTCTGATTCATATAATTTTATATTACATATTTCCCCCCTTCAAAAAGAAAAAGGCTTAGCGACAGAGAAGCCTTTTTAAAGAGAAAGAGTTAAAACACTAGCAAATAAAAAAGAAAAACATAAATCTGAAAATTTTGATTCTATAAAAGTATAAAGTATAACTTATAAATATCAATTTTTTTAAAATAAATTTTTAATTTTTAGAGTCCTATTGAATTTTTCAGCATTTCAGTCCAAAAGTCTTTTTGTTTGAGAATTCACATAATCATAATTCTTCAGGGAAGGTTCTTGTTATCGCAGAATATCACAAAATAAACTTTTACATAATCATTACTTATAATTAAATGTAATGCACATAAATATTTATGATACTTATTTTTATACTGATAAATTATAATTTAACATCATAAATAATAGGATTAATATTTTCAGAATTTATGGTTTCACCGTTATCATCTTTCATTTACAATTCCTGATTTTACCAAACTGGAAGCCTCGCAATACTTCTAAACAAACATATCCATCAGTAGGGCTGTCCTCTTGCGCTAACCAGTGTGTTCTCTGCACTGGTGGCCCAGGGTGCCTAGACAGTTACTTGAAAAGACCTCCGTTCCTTGCATTAAGGTAACTGGCCTTTGAGAACTGCACTAATACATTCCATAATAAAAAATATAATAATAATAATAATATTAAAAAATTACACACATAAAATGAGAGCCTCTAACATTATCTTGCATGAAGAGGGTAAAAGGAACAACTGTACAGAGGTAATTACAGGCCTCTGTTGAAAGAACCAGTACACCCTCATCATACTATACTTAACACACAATAAGCCATAAATTTTAACACACATTTACCATAATTTCATATTACGTATCTGTAATAATTTCACTTATTTTTTACATCCATTTAATTTTTAGAATAATTATAAAATTCGTATTCAAAATTCTCAATAAAATTTCAAAAACATAAAAACTTATCTTAATATGCTTTCCCATGAATAATTTAAATAGCTTAAATTTCGTTACTTAATTTGCTCACACATAATTATGAAAAATTAGAAAAATTAATGAACAAGAATTTCAGATTTTCTCAAAACAAGTTGCAGAAATTTTAACCAAAGTTGAAATGAAAACTATAGAATTTGCAGCATATTAAATAATTTAGTTCCTGAGCTAGATTCACACGAATGTAATAATTTTTGAGCTGTTGAAAAAGCGGAAGTGCAAATAATTTTCTGTCACACATACTTGCAAACACTAACTCGGATCGACCTTGAACCCGCTGTAATGCTTAATTCCTAAACGGTAATTCACTGATGATTTAAAGCACTTTTTTTCTAAATATTGTAGAGATCGGCAAAGCAAATTCAATATTCCTTTTCACTAGGCATTCGAACTTCTCAATTTATCGAGAGATTACTTTCAATCTGTAAACACTACGCGTGATTATTTTTTAGAAGCACTTGCAAAACACGACAGCAGAAGAATGATCTGTTACTTTTTAAACACTGAAAAAACAAATTTGATGATTCAATTCTTTCACATTATCTTGGATTTATCACAAAACGATGATTGGAAGAGCAGAACTAAATTTTCCATTGAGGTTTCAGGCTGCAGGAAACTATCCTTACCGGCTTAATTGTCATAATAAAAGCAAAGGAAAAAGACGGAACACTGTAGATGCGTGATTAGACCCATATTGAAGAAGAATTTTGATTGCGTAGTATTTAAAGAACTTGGCAGTCGAGGCAGTTTTAATTCCATTTTTATTTCCAATTGATATTTGTGGCCACAATCACTTGGCACTCTAGTCGTGCCTTTCCACAGATGATTTACATTTTTGATATTGTTGGGATAGAAAGCAAGCCAGCGAAATTACATCTTAGCACAGTAGAAAGCAAAAGCTGAAGTGCGTAGTTATGCAAGATGGAAGCACGCGAAGAGAAAAGTTTTTGTTTGCAATTCGGTGATTGGTCGTCAAGAGGCATCTGGTATTAACGGTTACGTAAGATCGCATGATTAATTTGAATGATGCAATGCAGAGAAGTTATTACGATTTTAGAATAGAGAGGAAGAATTAATGTTTATAGTTATATTATAATTCTGATTCATATAATTTTATATTACATATATATGTATGTAACAAAAAGTAAAGTATAAAATATAAAAGGAACATATCATTATATTAAAGCATAAGGTATTTTATGTTAATTAACAAAGTCTTATGATTTAAACTTTTACTGTAACTTCTCTGTTTCATTGTTCTCACCAGAATGCAAATAGTTGTTTGTGTATTTAAGCTGTTAGATTTGAGCTTCTAACAGGCTTGTCTTGCTGTTACTTACTATCCTCAGCTGTGCCAAGTTTTATTCTGGCTTTAGCATCCTGATTGCAGACATTTAAAATATGCCTGCTTGTGATTTTTGAGCCGGCTCGAGTCATCTATTTTATGTGTAATCTCAGACTATCTTATCTGCATTTGAAATTTAACTTTCTATTATGTGAATTTAAATACCCACAAGTCGCAGAATTTCGTCTGTCATGCAAGCTGCACCTTTCTGTTCATTTAAGACTAATAATAAAAAAGTTATTTTAACCTTCCTTTCTTAGACTTTGTGATTTGTTTCAGATTAAGCGATAAGTAACTACCAGTTCAATAAGGACGTTAATGCAAACTTCTTAAATACGGCAGAAGCCTACAAGTATAATATCAATGTAAATGATTGGTTAGGTTTAATGTAATGTTATGGTTAATTTTGAAGCAATTAGAAATTTTTGAACTATATATATATGTAATGATTTGATAGTGTAGATGACTAATTGAGTCTCAGAATATACACATAGACTTAGCCGTGTAGATGAAAATGATGGACTTGCAGACAGACATGGCCGATTTTAACATAATTATATTATTAGCTAAAGCATTTTTAACCAGTCACCCTTTAAAAGGGGAATATATAAGGTAGTTTCGCCCTCTTTCCAGCATGCCTTCGTGGTGTAACTGCAGCACACTCGCCGCATATTCGAGAGGTCCAGGTTTGAGTCCCGGTGAGGACACTGCATGTTTTCTGTCCCCCCCAAAAAACCTAATGACTCTACAAAATGATAAATTAAAAAACTATACATTACACAGAAGTTTTTCTATGTAGAAATTTATCTATTACTTCTGTAGTAAATATGTATGAAAAAGGAACAGCTGTTGATATTTGGATTATGGCGAATGAATGAAGGCTCTCTGTATTATGTAAGGGATATCTTTGTGGAGGAACTTTTAAGAGAAACTGGCTCATATTACACTTAAGGGAAAACCACAAAAACTGTCTTCATGGTTCCTACACGTAAATTAAGGACTTTTAAGGACCATCAAACAAAAAAATTAAGGACATATCAGCAAACAAAAACCGAATAGAATAAAGCAATTATCCATACAACCGTTTAATGTTTAACAGATGGTTTAGCTAGGCTAAAATTATCTATTTCAGTTAATGTTGCAGAATGTGTTGTTCTTTGATCTTCTAATTGGATCCGGCTTATTATTTTTTGCAGACTGTTAGAGCAATTTTATAAAAGTAAGCCTGAACTTTTGATTATGTGAAAAAGAATTTCCGATTCTGGAGCTGCTAAAGGATCTACAAAGCAAAAGCATGTTTCGATGTACTGCTTCCGATAGTGAAGAAAGTGACAGAGAGGTTATTGAAAACGAAAAAATTTCGATTGACATAGTCGGCATTCTCGACACAGCAATTACAGAACTTGAACAGTGGAACTGAACAAGAAATTATGTCTGTTTTAAAGTATTAGCACAAAAAACGAAGCAACTTAAACAACTTACATTGAAAGAAATGTTTAATAAAGTAAACAAAAAAAAAAAAAAATATTAACCCTCTTTTTGTAAATTTTGATACCCTTTAGATCATAATTGCTCTTTATTTTATAAATTACAGTTTCATATTTTTAATTTTATAATTTCTGCATGCCATCTTACCAGATTTAAATTGTTGATCTATAATCCGGAAAAACCCCTAATCCGAAATCGCCGAAGTCCTGACGAATCCGGATTAAAGACTTTGTACTGCATATTTTCCATGTTTTGTGTCCCCCCCCAAAACCTAATGACTCTACAAAATGACAAATTAAAAAACTATACATTACACAGAAGTTTTTCTATGTAGAAATTTATCTATTATTTCTGTAGTAAATATGTATGAAAAAGGAACAGTTGTTGATATCTGGATTATGGCGAATGAATGAAGGCTCTCTGTATTATGTAAGGGATATCTTTGTGGAGGAAGTTTTAAGAGAAACTGGCTCATATTCACGTTACACTTAAGGGAAAAACTACGAAAACTGCCTTTAGGATTCGTACACTTTTCCTTACACGAAAATTCAGGACTTTTCAGGACCATCAAACAAAAAAACTAAGGACCTATCAGCAAACAAAAACTGAATAGAATAAAGCTATTATCCATACAACCAACTTCATGCTTGTAATCTCATTTTAAACTAACAGAAGTGTATATTATGCACCATTAGTAAATTCAATAGTTAACATACATAAAAGAATTTTGAAAATGAATCTAACTTACTACAAGTTGAAATTAGGAATATAATTTCTTGAAAAACATGTCTAAGTGTATTTTACACTAATAACAGTCATACATATTTTAGAGATTTATATGATTATTATTAAACTTATTTGATATTTATTCAAACACAGTCAACTACTATTAAAATCACAATGGAAAAATATTTTGCAGATTAAAATAACAGATTAGTAAACATACAATTTATTTCTTTGAAGGATACTAGCATAATAAACTATACAATAAAAGATACAAAACATTTATACTTTTTTTAAATCTGAAATTTTTTCAGATATTTTAAGATCTAATTTATTTATGTCTATTTCCTTTTTTTTTTTTTTTTTTTTTTTTTTAACTATTCTTCTAAGTTCATTTTCTTTCATAAACAAATCAATGTTCCTGCTGGTCTCTGCTTCATCTGCTAAAAGCATCTACTTCTTCATCAGTATCTATATCCCTTTAAAGAAAATTTTTCTTCTGCTTCATATAATCAATTTCTTCCTCAATAATTTTTCTTTTCTTCTTTGAATTTTCAGATTTAGTTAAAGATTTTTGTTCTTCTAAATACTGCATATATTTAGATCTTGCAGAAGCTGCTGCTGATCTCATTTCTTTATTAATTTCAATATTAAGAATATTTCCAGAAAATTTTATGTAATCAAATATTGTGCATTGAAAAATGTATGATGAGTCACGTAAATTTTCAATTTCAATTGCTCTATTTACAGAGACACCTCTTTCCACAGGGCCCTGTTCATTTGACAAGATAAGAGTCATTTTCACTATTTTCCATACTTTTGAATAGTGAAAATCATGAAAAAAAAGAAGTGAAAAATGTGTCAAGAGAAAGATTTTGAAGATCAAAAGTAGAAAAGTCACGTAAATTTGTCTTAACTACTTTGTCTATAAACTCTTCAAACTGCAACAGGATTTGTAAAACATGTTTATTCCACGTTAATACCGTCATTTTGTTCTGGGCATTTTGTGGACTTTTTAGCCATCACCTCTCATTCCGAAATAAAATACCAAAACTAAAAAACATTGCATAAGAGTGAAGGTACACTGACTGACTGACTGACTGTTCCTGTATTGCGGGAATACCGCACGGAGTGCAGTGTGTCTGACTCTATAAAATAATGCCGCAAGGGCGCATCACGTTGTACAGTCCGGGCGTAGTATCCTCGAAGGGAGCTAGGCAGGCAGGAAAGAAAGGGAACCGATACATCGCTCGGTCAGAAATAATCCGATCATGGACAACAAGGCATATGGAATAGTATCATAAAAATTTTGAAATCACAAGGGAGAAGAAACATGATGCAGAAAAAAATTAATTTAGGTATACAAACAGATATCTAAAATGCTAAGTAAACATATGTACGGCTATATACAAATATACAATAAGATATAGCACTATGTGCTAAGTCGGAAAATTAGAGTAAATGAAGGTACACATAATTTAACGATATATTTCCTCACAACAGACATACAGCTACATCTAGTGGCAACAAAAAAATACTAATTAAACGTTGTATCTAAAAAGTCACATGTGGTACGCCCGACCATACAGTGAATTAAATAGCGATTCAAATACGACACACCCAGCTGTGAGGTAATGTTCGCTGCCTGATGCATATATGACACGCCCATACCGAACGGGTTAAGGACTAAAAATCATTTTCATAAAACCTAGGACTTTTAAGGTCCATACAAACCCTGGCCTTGCAGCTTGTTCACCAGAATTTGAATCCTGGTCAAACTACCAGTGTTCAGAGATTTTATCATTTGTCAGGCTGGTGAGCTAAAGAGCTCTTGAAATAAAATGTGTTGAATAATATATTAAAGAAAATATAAGTTATAATACTAAGTAAATACAAAAAAAATGCTGAAGTATAAATTTACGTATTACGCAAATGAGTTAAATTTATCTGTATGCCATTATGAAATATTAAGATAACATAAAAATATCAATAAAGAAGGAAATACAATCTAAACCACTGTAATCTAAATGTATAGTATTTGGAGTATCTGTTATTAAATTCAATACTGCTGAAATGTATTATAAAAATTATAAATGAGATACATTATAAATCACACATACTCCTTGTATTATAAATTACAGCAGTTAGAAATATTATTAGGTGATTTAGCAGCTATCTTTCTTTACAAATAATTTCAATCTGAACCTTTCCATACTAAAACAAAACTTATCTGCATAAAATCTTTTCCACTTTTCTTTTCTTTCTAATAAAATAAAAATGTAGCAAAATTGTTAATCCACAAATAATTGTACAGTATCTTATTCCAAGGTACTGGTACAAGTATTAGGAACATGGTTTGCTAATTATGTTAAAAATTCAAATTATTGTAAAAATATTTACAAAATATGTTATTAAAAATAATATACATTTTAAAATTATTAAGAATATAAATTGTTTTTAAATTAATAAACTTGTTAGCAATATATAGTTTAAAAAATGGCAACATATATAGTAACTTACAATGCTAGATAAATGCTCAGACAGCATAACATAACTATCTGAAAAATGGAAAGACTAAACAATGTATATACAGGGTTCGTAACCACATTTTAGTTAAAAAAATAAGCACCTATAAGCACATTTTAAGAAAAAAAAAAAAAAAAATAAGTACGTCTAATTACATTACACAGGTACTTATAATACAATGCAGCTATACACAACTGCATAACCTTAAAAGAAAAATTAGACTTGTAATTTAAAATATGAGAAATTCAGTATTTATTAAGTGAGAATAAGAATTACTCAACCATGGAAAACAATTAAATTCTTTTTTAAAAAATTTTTAAATAAATTAAAATTCTTTTTTTATTGTATAACAGTTTTCCCTTAACAGATATTGCAAGCAAAGTAATTTAAGTAAACTTTTCTGAAATCAGAAGACAGGAAATTGCTTCATGCAGTCATTCCTTAACAATAAAAGCTTAACCAAATATTTATTGTACATAGACGTTCTTTGCCTTAAATAGCCAGCATACTTGGAAATTGCGGAATATCTGAAAATTCCGGCTAGTCGAGCGTAACTGATAAAAGAGCAAGGGAGTAGATTGTACCCATTCTTTTGATTTTTCAGCTAAATAATACTTTTGATATTCCGATATGTGAATCATGTAAAAAATAGCCCAATGAAACTGGACAATAATCTGCTTAGCAAGCACAGTAAAACTCTTTTATCTCTGCGAAATATCGCAAACGTTATTGTGCAATACGTGCCTTAATTATTACGCAATCGGAATTAACAATGGACGGTATTCGAAGAATAACTAACTAAATAAAAAAAATCGCCCCCTTGCTTCATCCGGTTTTTCACTGTCATGCGCTCATGTGGCATATTTATAATTGAGCAGGACACGTCGCACTCCGCACAATATGTCTGCCATACTCATATTGATTAATAGAGAGATTTACCAATCTAATTTTGAAGACTGTGTTAAATTTTCGGAATAGAATCATTCTTCGCTTGGGTTGGTAGACTGCAGAACTTTTAGTCCTATTCAATCCAGGTTGAAAAGTGACCAAAAAAAAAAAAAAAAAAAATTAGTCCGTTGCTTGCTTTGCTGCAAACTGTAACGGTTTCAGTACTCGAGATTTTGAGGAGAAAGGGGAAGACACCCCCCAACTTCCGTACTGTATAATCATTGGTCAAAAAAAAGAATTATTTTGACTATTCAATTACTTTTACTTTATTTATGCCATTCCGAATATTATTCCTTAGAAAACTGTGTTAAAACACACTTACCCATTTTTAAAGTTTATCTATACTTCAGATACTTTTATTATCAGTATATGTATGAATATTTATGATAATATATTACTGCAAATATATTATCATAAATATTCATACATATACTGATAATAAAAGCATATTGATCATAATAAATGCGAATATGAACTGACCACGCGAAACAAGAAAATAAATTATTAAAATTTTGAGAGAAATTCAAACATGTGTAGTATTGGGTGGGAGCAAAAGAAACAGAATGCACCAGAATTTTCTACTGCTTTTGCAATTCTTTGACCAATAGATGCACCTGTTTGTACTCGTGTGCACCGTTAATGCAGAGAAAGGGGGCGAAAAGCTATTTCTGGGAGTATGATTCACCATCTGATGTTAGATATAAGGAAGAAAAGTTGTTTATTTAGTTTCGGCTTTGCTACAGGGAAAAATATATATATAAAGTGCTTTGGAGGAAAAGTACTATAAGGGCTTTAATATTTTATTTTCAAATATAAGGACTTATAAACACTTATAAGGACAGCTACGAACCCTGTATATATCTGCAGTTGAAATCAAAGCTTCTTTTGAGGACTCGGAAGAATTCTGTTTAACTGTATGACTTCATATTTTTCAGTGCTGAAATAATATTAAATACATTTTTTAAGGATGTAACAATTTTTTTATTCATAGATATACAAAATAAGGATAACATTCAGCAGATTATGGTATCACATATAAGTCACAGCTTTAAGTAGATATAATTTTTCAATAAAAAAGCCAAATGTCAAAGAGTATACTGGGCACATGCAATATCAATATGAAATTTAACAATGCACTGTACATATGAATGGAAAAAGGAGATTTTTTTTTTTTTAACAGACAGCAAAAAACTACTCGTTCAATCAAAATCTCTGAAGTCTGAAACATCCGAAGTAACTATCTAAACATTACAAATTGAAAGTAACACCTGGAAAACTATTTTTATCTTACCTTAAATATGCATAGTTTTCTGTTTTCTAAAGGACAAGAAGTTTCATTACCTTAACTCTGAGCTACTACAAATTTACATTAATATATTTTAAGATATCATATATGTAAATTTATATTTTATCAAATTTACCGATCACAGTAATTTCCTAACAGAAAAACTTGGCCTTCTTTTAAAACTAATATAAATGCTACTTTAAACTTTACAAAGCTCTTCAATTTCTTTTGCCACACAAAAGGAATGTAAATATGATTAAGCAGAACCAAAATATTATAAACCTTTTATATACAATTTAAATAATTGTATTTTAAAATCATAATTAAAAAATAAGCAACAATCAAAATATATATACACATACATATATTATATTTACACTAATCAAGAAATGATATAAATATATATTATTAAATTTCTGAATATATCATTCAATATTTTCTATATGTTGATACATTTACACAGTAGCCACAAACATTTCACATGGAAAACTGGAAAAAAAGAACAAGACATTTTATCACAGCTTTTGTGACTAGACTCATTGTTCGGGATCATTTTTGATACACAAAATAAAGTGCAAATTTGATTTCACATGTTACAAGTTAGGTTAAAATGAATAGGCTTTTAGTGTACATATGTATGTACAGAAGCATACCAACTTTCAAAATTACGAGGGCCATCCAGGAAGTAGATTACGTTTCCGTCTGTGTCCGCTAGGGGCGGGGCTAGCGCGGCCATCTTGGGGTCAGAGCGTTGCGCAGCTCAGTCTGCATCTAGCCGTGCTAGTGAGAGGTTCGTGCTGTGCTCCGTTCATATACTGTGACGGTTTGAAATGTCTGCGTTAATTGAAAATCCCGCGAGCTGCGAGGTGCGCTCAGTAATAAGGTTTCTGACTGCAAAAAACTGTAAACCGATAGAAATCTATCGGCAGCTTCGTGAAGTGTATGGGGACAACATTATCACTGAAGGTGGAGTGCGTCAGTGGGTCATAAGATTTCAAAATGGCCGAACCAATGTTCACGACGAAGATCGAAGTGGGAGACCCAGCATAGTGACCGCCGAACTTCTCGAAAAAGTCGATGCTAAAGTCCGTGAAAATCGAAATTTCACAATAACGGAACTTTCTTTGAGTTTTCCACAAATTTCGCGAAGTTTGTTGCACGAAATCATCAGCAAAAAGCTTGGTTACCACAAGTTTTGTGCAAGATGGATTCCAAAAATCTTGACAGAGGACCACAAAAATCAGCGAATGGCTGCAGCGTTGAACTTTTTGGACGCTTACCATAAGGATGGTGACTCTTTACTCGATCGCATCGTTACTGGTGACGAAACATGGGTGAAACATGTGAACTGTGAAACGAAATTGCAATCAATGCAGTGGGGGCACACAAGTTCTCCCCAAAAACCCAAGAAATGCATGCAAACAATGTCGGCAAGGAAGATGATGGCAACTGTTTTTTGGGACAGAAAAGGTGTAATTTTGGTGGACTTCCTGGAAAGAGGCACTACAATAAACTCTCAAAGGTATTGCCAAACTCTCCAAAAACTCAGAAGAGCAATTCAAAACAAGCGCAGAGGAATGTTGAGCTCTAAGATCTTGTTGATTCACGACAACGCCCGGCCCCACACGGCAAATGTCACTCGTAAAGTTCTTGAATCTTTTAAGTGGGAGTTGTTTCCTCATCCGCTGTACAGTCCCGACCTGGCACCGAGCGACTTCCACCTATTCCCAGCAATGAAGAAGTGGCTGGCTATGCAGCGTTTTGATGACGACGCACAGCTGCAAGAAGAGGTAACGAAGTGGTTGAAGGCGCAGGCGGCCGAATTTTTCGACGAAGGAATTTCCAAGCTCGTACATCGCTACGATAAATGCCTTAATTTGTATGGTGACTATGTAGAAAAGTAGTATTTGAGTGTGGCTTTCATCTGTATATAATAAAATTTGTTTCCTATACTTTGTTTATTTTTTTATTCCAAAACGTAATCTACTTTCTGGATAGCCCTCGTATATGAAGTTTAGTCTTCAATAGTAAATTATTTTAGACTTTTCCTGAAATAATTTATAGCTGCATTCTTACCAACATCAAATAAATCAATACAATAGAAGGTTGAACTTTGCTTGACTTTAAAACAAAATAAATTATTACAATTAAAGCTGACTTATGCTTAATTTAAAAAAATTAAGATACAGGTGAAGAGACATTTTCACATTAATATTCATATATTTGAAGTATAATTGGCATATAAATTTTTTATAGAAAACATTTACACACTTGTACAGAATATTGCGCAAATCATGATACGGCAAAATGAAGCATATCCTATTTATTTTTAACTGCAATTAAGTTCAATTTTTTAATTAATAAAAAGGAATATTTATTACTATCTCTCAATTACACTATCAAATAATATACAACACTAGAATCAAAAATATAGTATGACCTTCTATTATAAAATTTTCCATTTTTTTTTTTTTTCAGAGAATTGGGGAACTTAAGGAAAATAGCTACTACATTTTATTATTTCCAAAGAAAACATATTTTATACATTTCCTTGTCCTAAACTTTAGAAATCAACATAAATATCCAAATAAAACCACGTCTTATTTGTCAACCATAAAATTTATTAATTATGATTAATATTTTATGTATCGCATTTAAAAGTCAGACATGGCCAACATTTGTTACATTCTCTTGCATAAAGAAATGGACAATGTTCATTGTACGTAATTACCATACTATCATTTCAATTTATAAGGTACTTTACTTTTTGAAGGCTTTTTTTGTACTATTATACAATGATTAGACTATCATGAGTCAGGTTGCTTAACCCTCTCACTGCGTATCCCGCTATTTCCACAGTCAACGTAGAAGTATCAAAATTTATGCAACCCGCGATTTCCGCGGGGATGAATTTTTGCAGTCTATTTAACTGTGCAACCCGCTCTTTCCAAGTTCAAGGTTTCCTTTTGGCTTTTCTGTGGTGTTTAATTGTTTATTTAGACGTGGGCTAACAGATGGCGCTGATTGTCCAGATTTCTGCCAAATATACGAGTACAAGAATACCTAATGTAGCATTTTGTGTGCGCTTTTCAGAGCTCAAAGATGTCTGTCAGGAAGCGTTTTTCACGAGTGATATAACCTATATTTCTGACGATATTTCCAACACTGATAGTAGTTCTGACTCTGAATTCAAGTATATTGAAGATAGTTATAATGAAACTGATGAGAATTTCTCGGGTTTCTCTGCAGTTACTGATGAATCTGAAAATTCAGTTTCTATTGAAAACGTTCAACAGTGATGCAAAACTGATATGCAAAATATTACATTATGCAAATATTTTCATTAATATATATGTTTTACCTTTGTATTTTATAAAATAAATCATAATTTAACCAATATTAATTTTCAAAATTTTCCTTTTATATCATTATTCTTCAATTTCAATATTCTGACATCGTTTTTTCTATGATCGAATTTCATATTGAAAAAAAAAAACTCTTTACAAAAATTTTATATATTTTAACTCTAAAAGATATGTAGATTTGAAATATGTAATAAAAAGAATATGCAATTTTTGAACCTATTTTGATACAAAATGTACGCAGTGAGAGGTATGAGCTATGGTTACTAGCTATGAGCAGTGAGAGGGCTACTAGCTACTATTATACTAGCTATGAGTACATTACTGTGTTACAGCTATGATACACAAGTCACTTATAAAAACAAATGGACAATTTTTAAAATTTAATTCAAAGCAATTCCAATTCTTATCAATTTTACTGTAATATAATGATAGAAGTGGAACATTAAAAAAACATTATTTTTTTAATATACAAAACGTTATTTTTTTAATATACAATAAAAAATAAAAATGCATATTATAGAAAAAGAAGATAGAATGCACATATAACAAGAATGATCCAAATCTCATTCCCTCCTCCCCATTGAATAAATTTCATAGTAAACTTTTGGCACCATCTAATTGGTGAAAAAATAATGAAATTTTACTTTTTAAGTTATTAAACTATGAGCTGTAAGTTAAATATTTGTAATGCTTTATTATTGTAAGATATTAATAAAAATTATTTTAACTTGTTAATTCACTTCTATAGTAAAATGTTTTGGCACCATATTTTGTTACATTAAGACAGGCTTGGCAAAACTCTGAGCCATTAGCAAATCTTTGCTCTAATAAATGTGGCTTATTTTGCAACATATAGTGGTTTTATCTTTTAAACATTATTTGAAAGAGTCATGCTATAATGTGCTTTTTTAATAATCAGTTATTTTAATAATTAAATGACATTAAGCTTATCAATTTAAAAGTACTAATCACCAACCAAAGTAATAAACAAAGAACAAATAATTCCATTTCTAAGATGCACAAACATGAGATGTTATTTTTAAATAGGTAGTGACTATCATGACAACAAAATGGAAATACACTGAAAAAGTATTATGTTAATGAAATATTTGAAATCATGTTGAATAACTCGAATTTTAGAAAACAAAATCTATTAAGTGATAGAATGCATACCTATTGAATTAAATTAATGCTATACATGATCTCTGTATATCAGACTCAGAGTTAATTAAGTATAAAAAACCAAACTATTAATTTTTATGTTGAAATCCTAACATGAAATAACTTATACATCTTAATTACAGTTTTTCTGCACCATGTGATGTCATCCATCTTTGTTTTCATTCTTTCTAGTTGACTATGCAAAGAATGCGTTAAGAATAAAGAAAAACTGTTGGCTCCGTTTTTCAAATTGTATCACTTGAACAAGTAGGTTATTTATGCCTACTACATCTTTTTTGCACCCAATTTAATCCTATTAAAAGCAAATGACAATTAATATTGGAAGGGAGGGGGAAAGAAAATCAGAACATGTTCGGTTTTGTTTGTTAATTTACGAGAACTATTTCATTTTACTTAAAAACTTATTTTACTACTTTAAAATAATGTAAATATCCTACTTGCAACTACTACTTGGAGTTTTTATGAAAATTAACAAAAGTTCGGCCAGTCCTATATTAATTAATGTTATCTGAATTTCTGGAGCGTTACTGCCAAATGTTTCAGCAACTAAATTTGATAATTTTTAGAAAAATAATAATCAATGCTATTGCTAAAACAGTCCTTGAAGTACCTCAAGAATTTTTTGTATTTTCATTTAAAAGTGAACTAAAATATGTTATAATTATTTGTATTAAACAAAGAAACTTTGATGAGTTTAACTGACAATCCATTAAATAGCTAATTTGACTTTATATAATAGCAGTTCCACTTTTTTAATCAAATGAAGAGAAAAAATTATAAAACATTATGCATGATCACCACAATATACTTCTACATGTTTAACATAACAATGAACAATTTTATACCATGATTTTTTTTTTTAAATGTCAATTTATTTGCATTTTCTAACAGTTTTTTTAATACAGTGTATATTACATCTTTAAATAAATTTCGACTATATATACACTCAAAAACTATTTAGTGAGAGATTTCAAGCACAGGAGGCTTTTATCAATATCTACCCTGAAAAAGAATGATATTAAATTATGTTTCCCACAATGCATATAAAATTGTTCAAAATATTTTGTTTACAAATTCATAATACATAAAATATTCATACATTATAAAAAAATAAATATTTCTTTATCAAACAAAGGGAAATTAAAAGATTGAAGAAGGAAAACAATCCAATAAAATCCTTTTATGACACTGAATGGTTAGATGCATATTTAATATAACAGTCTGAATAAATGCAATATATATCTTAAGGCTCATTTTTTGTTCAGAACTTGAGCAATAAAAATATTCTAATTAACTGAAAGGCTGATCGAACTGTGATACAACAACCACTTACTTCGTTTAAAATAAATAACATGTTTATGTCAGCCCAATAAAGTATTTATCTACATTAAAAAAATGCACATAATAGGTTGTTGTAGTAAATTTTTATGATAAAAAGGCTAAAATAAAATTTTAAAAAAGAAAAAAACACAGAAAGTGAATGTCTTGAATTCAAACATCAAAAATAAATAAATATGATTTCACACCAAGAATATTTTTACATTATATTTGCATAATGCATATATATTGAATAATCTTTATGATAATTAGCTAAGAAAATAAAAGAGAAGGACTGAAAATTGTATAAGTGAGCTAAAATATTTATCATATAAACGATTTTTATCGAAAAATCTGCTTGTTTGGGATATATATACACACACGCACATACATATATCTTAATTGCAACATTCTTCAACTGGAAAAAACAGTATTACAATAACAATAATTGTTCATAAACTCACACAGTCTTTGGTTTATCTGTGGCAGTTTTTTCTTCATTAACATCAAGTTCTGAAGGCTGGACTTTGTCTTCACTGCTAGTAGAAGAATTCTGAAAAGACAGTGCTCTCTTTAATGCATGTTTTCGCTTTTTCAAGGTTGATAAGAAACGCATGCTGCTACCAGATGCAGAGCTGCCAGAAAAAAATTTCTTGCTTCCTGATCCTGGAGTACCATCAGGTGGAGAATCTGATTCTTGAGATGAGTTCTTTTTTAAAAGTTTAATCTGAGGCAAACTTAGTTTCCTTTGTACTCTTTTATGATTAGATAAATATGGAGTCTCAAAATTTATACTCATTGCATCCATGTCTTTTTGTATAACAGGAATGTTTTCGCATGGAATTTCAAGTAAATTTTTGGTAGTAGGGCTGGCATGTATGCTTACAAATTTATCAACTTTACTTGGTTCTTCACAATGATATGTGTCAGGACATGTATCCTGTACAGGCACCATATCAGCAGTGGAAATAATTGAAGTTGCTGTTTGTTTACTAGGTGTTGTAGATGGTGATGAACCTAAAACTAAATCTGGGGTTGAATTATCTTTCTGGGTGGGATAGAAAGATAATGTCTGACATGATCTGTCTTTCTTTTTTGGATTATTAGCATACTTCTTCACACTTCTGGAAGTGGATACAGGTGAATCAAAATTGCTATTCTTATATTCCATCTTCTTTTTCTTCCTAGACAAAGAACTTCTATGGAAATGCTACCATAGAATAAAAGAACTAACATTATCAAAAATACTAAAAAATATTTATTATTAAAACTTATGTTATTTAAATTTATTAATGACAAAAAATTTTAAAATGCATTTAAAAATATTTATAATATTAAACAAATAATAAGAAAAAGAAAACTACAAACCTTTACAGCTTCTCGACGCTGGAACTCTACTTTAGCCATTTTTGTAGCAACCCACTGAGGAACATCAGGAATAGCATATGCAATACCAAACTTTATAGATAATATGAGATGCTACAAAATTTAAAAATTGTACACTTTCTGAGTCAGTTATAAGTATAATATTAAAAACATAAAAGTAAGAGACTTAAAAATTTAATACTATTTCTACAAAATATATTTATAATAAACAAATAGTACTTTTTTGAGGGGGAGGGAAGGGGAGAGAGGTAGAAACAAAACCATTTCATTAACAAGAATAATATACTTAAAAAAAAGTATTCTAAGTGTTAATTATTCTTTAAAATAGCAACATGTGGATTTACATCTGTTACAAATAAATAAATAATAGGTTATTATACACAATATTTGATGACATTAATGCATATTACTCAGGAAAGTAAAATGAGCTCATTTATCATTTTATCCATAACGCATATATTACAAATCTAAATTTCTTAAACGTGAACTAAAACTACCAAATTTCTAAAATTATACACAATTAGAAATTCATAAGTAAAAATAAATTTAATGTTTTGTTGAATAGCAGTGTTAATCAATATCTCTAGTTGTAACTTCTATTTATGCCTGCATGAAAAAAAATTAACACTGAAAGTTTGAAAAGTTCACAATTAATTTTGGGAACATATATGAAATCAAAATAGTTGAAAATATATATTGAATTTACTCAAGTATTCTTCCCACCCCCCTTAGTTTTTTAATAAAAGGTTCTGAAAATTTAAAAAAACATTTAAGTATTTCCCCTCTTTCTCAGGACGTTCAGATAACAAGCTTTCGTCCTAGTAGTTTTTTTCATTCCCCCTATTCTTGCTTGTATAAATCTATGTATGAAAATATACCCATTTATTTTCCTTGCATCATGAAATGAGACAACTCAAAATTCTGCGATAACAAATTTCTGTAACAAAGGCAATACAGCAACTGGTGAAATTTTAATGACAAATATTTTAACTTGCATAGAGGAACTAAATTAACACGTAACATTATTTATATGTTATTTTTAACAGTTTTTTAGCTTCTCATTTTTAATTCATAGCTTTTTGGAGTATTAAAATTGCTCTTATGTTTACAATTACTCCAGAGATATTTAATAAAATATAATGATATTAAGTTCCTAACATAATGTTTTAAAAGTTATATTTCAGACATATTTAGCAAGGGAAAATACATACCTCTAATACTACAATAAGAATGATCGTGCCTTGAGTCGAAAGATTCGGAAACATTCTCTGAACTTGTCCAGACATGCCAATCAATGCACAATTAACAATTACAGCAATGACGCCCATAACTTCCATGGCATCCTAAAAAACAGCATCATAAATTTGAAATAATATATATGGCAATATATATTATTTCAAATTTAAATATAAATGGCAGACATTTATCATAAATATTTCTAATCATCAGCCTCTAAGACAAATAAACCTCAAAATGAATGATCAGATTTTCATACTCCCAAATAAGTATTTAACAAAAGATGGTTATTCTCTAAACTATAATAAAAGAAGCAGATTTCAAAACAGATTACATTAAAATTTTATTTACTTGTTTGTTCAGTTATGCTTGACATATCAAGACATTTTTTAAATATGAATGCATGTACAGAGAGAGATATTGCACTTTCTATCATTGCATAAAATTCTTCCTGTGATAAGGCAATCAAGAAAATTATAATTAATATATTAGCAGTTAATAACAGAAAATAACAGTAAACAACTGCCAAAAATACATAAAAAATTACAAAATTTGTTAAAACTGAAGATCTTAAATGGGTATGAAAATGAAAGTAAAAGTTACGAGAGAAAGGTGGCTAAAGAGCAATTAATATGGGGTAGGGGAACCCAAGGTTTAATTAAAAAGGATAATGATATCATTTACTTTTTCAGAAAAGAAGCATTATAAAGAATAAAAAAAAGTCTATGTTAGTACATTTCTGATTGCTTTTGCCTATTGCAAACAGAAGTCTCAGAATCCTTTACTATTAACTTATTAATGTTCAATGTTGATTTGCAAGCTGCTGTTGATGGCTGGTTTAAATACTAACTGCAATGCTTTGAATAGCATCCAACTTACTGCTTGTTATTTACTGAGAAGACATTACTGACTTGACATGAAAAGTCATTTCAAACATGTGGTTATTTATAAGAGGACACATATCTTCAGTTAAAACTTGCCCAAATCCTTGGAGCAATGAAGAAATAAAATATAATTTCTTTCTCCAAAGTTTAGAAAAAATATATCATAAAAGTAGCAAAAAATATTCATTCAGCTTGGGAAGAAATAATTCCATCAATATAAAGTCAGTAAAGATTACAATTTGTAACTTTTTCCTATTATTTGCTTACTTTATACAGCCTGTTAGAGTAAAAAAAAAAAATAATGGTCGAAAATTTTGTTTGTAGCCCATCTCGTTCCCAAAAATGCCTCAATGGCCAAGTATCCACTGAAAGATCCATTTTTAAGGACAAATCATGTAAATAATGCCAACATTGGGAGATTTTCTTCAACCAAAGCAAGCTCAAAGAATTAATGTCCTGTATTGCGAGCACAGAAATTTACAAAAAATAAATAAATACAGACTATTCCAGCAAATTTATCCTCAAAAAACAACAAATATTTCACAGCAAATTTATTTTGACTAACGGATAAATTATAATCATATACAATTAATTCGTTATAAACTGTATATGACTAATTGGTTAATTAAACATTAAAGAAGGTCTTCCTGCAAAACTATTAAGAAACAGTGTAAATTAGGTATCTTTATACCCAATATTTACTGAGGTATTTTTCAGTTATACACATACTTGCCATGTTCCTATATTTTCTGCTCTTTGACCAAATGGCCTTTGGAAAATCATGCAAAGTTTAAAGGCATCACTTCTTATTTCAATAACATTATTCAGCAAAGCACACATCGCAGCCATTGGGAATGCAGATGAAAAGAGAATGACATATCCAAATTGTATGAACATTTCTAAATAGTCTTCAAATGTGCCTTCATACTGAAAAAAGAAAAAACGAAATGAAAATTACTTTTAAACAGTAAAAAAAAAAAAAAAAAAAAAAAAAAAAAAAAAAAAAAAAAAAACCAGAAATTTAAAACCATATATCAAGTATTCTAAAGTGCTTCAGAAATTTAAAATCATATATCAAGTATTCTAAAGTGCTTTAAAATCATACATCAAATATTATAATGTAAATTCTACAAATTTTGCTGGATCTCAATCATTAACTTGTGTAATGTAATACGGCAAATTTTAGTTTGAAGCAAATGAACTTCTGATTATTAACTAATGAAAAGCCAATGGTACAAATAAGGTCTATGGATTAAAGAACCCCTATAGTATACTATCTTACATGCTTTATTTTTTACTTCTTTTAATTTGGTATTAGGCAACGAATTTCAACCCTTCAATGACTTTTTGCTAATAATGCATTCTTTTTTAAAATTTTGGATTTTACTAGTGAACTATTATTTTAAAAACAACCAGATTTATACTTCATACATAAGTATTGCATATCATTAGATATATGAGAAAGAAGTGAAATTTCAAACAATACAACAAAATAAATTTAACTTTTTATCAAATTAAAAATTGCTAAAATATTACAAATTTACGAAACTGAAACACACACTAGTACTTGATTCAAGCATTTGTTGTTAGCATATACTTTTGAATGAAGCAGCTTACAATTTACAATTGTATCTCTATCAATATCTGCATGTTAACCACATTCAGGAACTTCAGACAGACTCGGAAAATTTGGTAGTCATCTGAGTATTTTCGATTTATCTTTTTTTCTCAGTAATGCAAACCCTTTGAAGATAATTTTTTCAATCTATAACAGTTTTAACTATCATACTTAACATATATTTGTCATTTTCCCAGCACTGTTAACAGCAACTTATATGTGACTTCTGTCTTGTAGAGTAAATACATATTTTGCTGTTGCAACTATGTATGCATATAATTATATAGATATCAATAAATAAATTATTTGGCTTTTTCAAAATAATTTTCTATCCCCATTCTTACTATCTAACAACACCTTTTAATGCTGCACTTCTAGAACATTGCTTCTTTGATAATGTATACTTTCACTATACAGGAAGAACAACATTCTCCATTGTTTGGCAATATTCCAGGACTCTTGAAAAAACACAGATAGTGTTCAGTTTGTTATTTTGCAAACCCAAAAGAGACTAATTAAAAAATAACGATTTCAGAACATGTCACAACTGACAGAATAAGATTAAGCGTGTAGATGGCATAGATACAAGGCGAGCAGATATTTACTATCAAGTTGTTGAAATATTTTTGCAGCAATAGATCTTGTTACATGTACGATTGATTCAGTTACTTATACTTAAATGGAAAACAATATCATTTTAACCATGCAAGGCAAATACACTGCAAAAAAACTAAATGATATTGGTTCAAAATATTAAATCAACTTAAATTTTACAGTACAAAGATGTAAGAAAATTATAATAAATAATAATAAAAAAAAAATAATAAAATAAAATACATAAAATAGAGGAAATTAAATTTTTTCATTGTAATTCAACTAATACAAATATTATGAAAAATATGCTATTTTTTGGATTAAATGAGGACGTTTTATATAAATATAATAAAAAAAATCTTAGGATAATCACAAGAACAGAATTATTACCACTATTTGGGGGTTTAACTTTTCATGGATGCTATCCCTTGAGATTAAAGTTACACATATCATTTACGTGGATACAAGCTATTAACTATGTAGTGACCACATATCATTTATTTAGATACACGCTATCTATTACACCAATTCTGAATTTAATTTGCCAGCATTTCAATATACAAAGACTAATGAACAACAGAGTCACAATAAGCACAGTGATAGAGAGTTAAAGAAGATAATAATGTGACAAAATATGGAAAAATTAGAAAGCCATTTAATGAAATTTTAATTAATAAAACAGTCTTTAAATTATCAGATAATCAAATGTTATACTCTTCCTCTACTAACCATTCAGATATATTATTAATTAAGTAATAATATCATTGTTACTATTATAGTTTCAATTAAAAAGAAAAAAAAAAGGGGGAGGAAAGAAAGATGTAGAGTGAGAAAAGGAAAAGATAAATAACTTGTTAAAGAGTCAAAAGACACATACAATTAAAATCATGTTAAAAAAATAGCTTAGTTAGACATGCTAAAGTCACTTTTAAGGAATAAGTCAGAAGCTTTTCAGAAAGCTCCTTTGCTTGTCAGCAGGAAGTGGACCGAATGATAGGAATTTGATCTTATCATTCATTCCTATTCCAGTTGATGAAACAGATGTGTTGCACATAACAGCTTCCAACTTACTGATGACAGTTTTTGGCATGTCAACTTAGACTATATGGTTTTGTTTTTAGAAAAAAGTAACTCCTCAAAAAATGTAAAATCATATCATAAGGATTTTAGATACTCAAAAGATACCTATTTTTTGATGTTTAAACTCTCAAATTTACACCATCTACAGTGTTTCATGTGGAGAAATATCATTACCTACAGAATGGCACATCAATTTAAAAATAGATTTTTTTGACACAACTTTATTTTTGATTTGCATTAACAGTGATGATGTTATTTTCATTAACATACCTTATACATCGCACTTTCAACTTCAGCTTGGGTTAAATTGTTATGATTCTTCTTTTCACTATTACTTTCGTGTATCGGAGTAGATGCTGCTGATGACATTGGATCACTTTCTTGATCTGATATCACATCTTTTTGATCGTTTTCTGATCCTGAAGGTGTGTGAACTGAATGATCAGCCCCTAAATGTGCTAATTTTAATGTTTCCGTAAGAAAGGGAATAAAAGACTCCTTGATGTTACCAACAACTTGGCGAGTTATCAGAAGAGCTGCCAATTGCTAAGAAAAAACAAAATATTGAAGTACATCTTCAAAATAATACAACATGCATAATGGATTTAAGAGAGATATTTAAATATATGTATACTTTTTTGCAAGAAAGTAACTTTGAAACAGTATTTAATAATGTAATAGCATTAATTAAAAGTTAAATTAATAACTGTAATTTTCCATACAAAAAATTCATTTCTAGAAAACAGTAATTTTTTCTTTTACAGTTGGGGGGGGGGAACTAAAATAGATATTGGCACTTACATGATATTTAAATACAACATTATTTTTAATTAAACAAGGAAGGGATCAGAAATATCATGCATCAATTCGGAAATGTTGATCAGAGAGAGGAAGAAGTCAAAAAACAGACTCAACAAAGCTAAGTCTCAAACAACTATAGCTCAATATATATATATTTTCCAAGGGGGAAGAACTTGCATTATAGAAATTTCAGAATGTAATCTAATAAACTGCTCAAAACAATTAAAGGATATTGTAAGTTTTATATAAAATAAAGATATAAGCAAAAATTTTTTTTTTTTTTTTTGCCGATAATGGAAGAAGAGAATCAATCACAAATGCAAATTTTTCTGATTTTCAAACTGTGGAGTATGCTAATTTTGAGTTCGACATCAATAACATCGCTTCAGGGGCAGCAAATGAAATTTGACTTTCAACTGAATAAAAGACAATGAAGACAAGGATGATCAGCATTCAGTGACTGCTTTGTTTCGATGAGTACGATGTCTCAGCGAAGTCATTTAACCGATTCAGAAGCTTGGAGAGTTGTTGGTAGGTTAGAAGGGGGCCAAACTCAAGCTGAAGTAGCGCAAGCCATTGGAGTGTCACAAAGTGCGATTTCCAGGATCTGTAACCGTTTTTTGGAAACCGGAAGTGCAAGCCGAAGACCAGAGCAAGGCCATAGACAGGCAACAACGCACAATGAAGATCGTTATTTAGTGTTAATGGCTCGGAGACACCGAAATATGAATGGTACTCTTCTCCAACAACACCTTTGCTCGGCTACTGGCACCACGGTTTCAACTCAGACTGTCTGAAACCAGCTCCATGGTGTAGGTCTGAATGCTCGCCGACCGATGGTATGTGTTAGACTAACATCAAGGCATCGTCGTAACCGCAGGGAGTGGGCAACAGAGCATGTGAACTGGAGGAGAAATGAATAGAGCAATGTTCTTTTTTTCTGACGAGTCCCGTTTTTCTGTTCATCCTGATAATAGGCGTGTTTTCATCTGGAGGGACCATGGCAGTAGGAATAATCCTGCGTTTGTGCACGAAAGTGTCTGATTTGGCGGTGGGGGAGTGTTGGTGTATGGTGGCATCTCCATTGACAGGCGCACAGACATCTACATCATTTGAGATGGACCTCTGACTGGTCGCCGATATAGGGACGGAATTCTCACACATATTGTAGTCCCTTACGCTGCAGCAATCGGAGATGACTTCATTTTAATGGACGATAACTGCTGGCCACATCGTGCTAACCTCGTGGAGGATTTTCTTTCGAGGAAGTAATTGTACGAATGGAATGGCCAGCGTGTTCTCCAGACATGAATCCAATAGAGCACATTTGGGATGCTCTAGGAAGACGAGTTGCTGGCCGCCAACCACCACCACAAACTCTCCAAGAACTGGAAAGAGCTCTTCTGGAAGAGTGGGACAGAATACCCCAACTTGTGATTAATAGCCTCATTGACTCCATGCCTCAAAGGTGTTCAACGTTGCTGGCCGCCCGTAGAAACCATACCCCCTACTGAAAATGACTTCCTTTGAAGAAAACACCTTTTCTTATTCTTTTTTTCTCATATGCACAAATTGTGATTTTTTCCTTTTGTATACAAATGCGCAATAAAATGCATTTTTTTTTCCTGCCAAACGTGTAATTTATTCTCATATAACCTACAATGTCTGTCGACCATGTATCAATCAGCTAAAAAGTTTCCCAGCCACAAAATCCACCTAAAACCGCAATATCCTTTAATTGTTTTGAGCAGTGTATCTTGAAGGATTTTACTATTAACACATAAAAACAATACCCACTAAGGCAAAATGCTGAAGTTAAATATCTATCATTAAAATAAAATTAAAACATAACTATTTGGGAAGGGAGGAAATTCCAATTAAGAGATCTGATGTACTGACCAGTATATCTCTCCTTTTTTAAATGTAAAATAATAGTACAGTCAAAAGTCGTTAATTCGGACACCCATAATCCAGAATGATCTATAATCCGGAAATCAAAGCTTCAAACTTTCTGCGCATGCGTGTAAGGCCTTTACAGCTGAGAATATGCTTGTGCGTGTGTGCTAATACGTTTACGAGTGCATGTTTAATGTATAAAGGACGGTATAAGCTAAGCTAAAATTATTTAATTATCTATTTCAGTTAATGTTGCAGATTGTGTTGTTCCTTAATCTTCGAATTGGATCCGGCTTATTATTTTTTGCAGACTGTTAGAGCAATTTTATAAAAGTAAGCTTGAACTTTCGATTATGTCAAATAGAATTTCTGATATATATTTATTAATATGTAAATGATCTACAAAGCGAAAGTATGTTTCGAAGTTCATTAAACGAAAAGTGGAATTGCTACAAAAAATGGATAAAGGCATATCCTTTGTTTATCTAAACTTTAATGTTTGTTTATCTAAACTTTGTTTATCTTTAATGCTGCGGCCCCACGCAATGAATTGGAAGTTGATCTGTCAGCACTATCCTTATCTTCAGGGCAGATGTTTTTATTTTATTTGGCTTATAATTCCTTATTAAATGTAGTATTTCATCTTGATGTACTCCATCTTTGATATGATTTAAATCAAATTCCTCGTCATTATAATTCGCTTCCGATAGCGAAGAAAGTGACAGAGGTTTTTGAAAACAAAAAAATTTCAATAGACAAATTAGTCGGTATTTTCGACACAGCAATTATAGGACTTGAACAGCGGAACTTTGTAACTGAACAAGAAATTATGTCTGTTTAAAGAATTAAAGAGAATGTATTATCACATAAAAAACGAAGCAACTTAAACAACTTACATTGAAAGAAATGTTTAATAAAGTAAACAAATATATATTAAGCTTTTTTTTTTTTTTTTTTTTTTTTTGTAAATTTTGATACCCTTTAGATCATAATTGTTCTTTATTTCATAAATTACGGTTTCATATTTTTAATTTTATAATTTCTGCATGCCATCTTACCAGATTTAAACTGATGATCTATAATCCGGAATCGCCGAAGTCCCGACGAGTCCGGATTAATGACTTTTGACTGTAATAACTAAATATCAAAAAGAATATTGAAATTCAGATAAAATGGGAGGAAACTCTGCTTTGAATAAAATTGAGGAGGGGGGAGAACGAAAGAAAAATAAATACATATAAGATAGTAATCTATATTACTACACTGAATATTTATTATGCTTTCATTGTTATCCTGACATAAATGCAATGATTTTTTTCTTTTCGTTTCTTTTTCAAAATAAGTTCCTATCTATCATGATTATGTCTAATAATTAGCTCAAATAGTCTCCATAGAAAAATTTTTACAGCCTAAGATGTTTTTAGTATTAGCTATAAGATATTTGAAAGAATGAAAATTTTATGAAATATGAAATCTACTTCATAAACATATTTCCTATTCCAAAAAGAGAAAAAGGTCTGTTTTATGAATAATATCTTACAGCTTCCAAATAAAATTGCACTCATTTGCATTCATTTTATGTCCCCAAGGAATTCTGACAATTTGGACAATTACTTTAATAATATGTAGCTTTGTATAAATCTTGATATGAATTTTTATAATATAATCTGAATCTCTTACAAGATTATTAGACAAGTATTTCAGTGATCAAACTTGCAAAAAACAGTTATATGGGAAGAACTGTAAGCAAATCATTCATCTAACAACACATATATTTTTTTATAAAACATTCCTAGAAAAATAGATATTTCATAGCAAATAACATTTAAGTAATACTTTTTCACATTATTAAAATAAAGTTTTCACTTAAACACAAGCTTTACTTTTATTATAATTGTTTAAATAATTATAATCCACTGTCATAAAGTTATTTTTAGCTTAATAAATCTCAGTATTAATCATTAAATAAATAAATATAGTGAAACTGCAAGAAATATATAATTTAGAATTAATGGCAGAATTTATTTTGAATGCATAAAGGTTTTACAAAAAGGAAACACTCTTTCAAACAACGCTGAGATACATATTTACTTACCTCTTTTAACTTTTCCATATCTTGTAAGTAGAAAGCAATATAAAACAGTGACAAGAAGGAATTTACAAATTGAAACTGTAAAGGAAATAAGATTTTTAAATTTTTTTAAACTTTATGATATTTACAAATTAAAAATTGAAGCAAGTAATCAGTACATTTAAATATTTTAATTAGAAATTGTAGTAAAATTTCAAATAATAATATAATTTACAGAACATTCATGTGCCAAAAACTCTGTGCTGTTATTTTATGAACAGTGATTTAGTCCAGCAAAAATACTGAGGGCCATTTAAAATTAAGATAAAAACAAAAAATCAGTGAAAAACATTTCTCATTTCTTTTATTATAATACTTTCATGCTATGCAAATAAAAACCAAACAGACCAAAAAAATACTTAATATATATTAAAAATAGGGAATTTTCATTGTATTTTCATTAGCAATTATATTTTTAAATAATTTAGAAAAAGTTCGCCCAAGATAGCTCAAAGGAATATTTCAAAATTTTAAATTTGTAATGAATATGTTGATTATATTCACAGCAAACACAGAAGGTGTTTATATATTTCTAGAATAATTTCAGGACTGTTTAATTAATGTTTAAAATGTACATTTTTTTTTTTTCATGTTCGATATGATAGCTTTTTTTCTGGACTACATGTCTACATCATGACAGGAGAGCTTTTTGTAAAATTTCCAGAAGTACTGATTTCCATTCTTCTTTCAGTACTTTCCAGAGTCTATGATTCATAGTGCAATCCATTTAAAAACAGTTAAACAGTTCCAGTTAAAACTTTTCAAGCAACCAAAGACACAATAGTTCATGGGCAAAACATTAGAAGACTTCACAGGAAAATACACATTATGCAATACCTATACAAGTCTTTTTCAATGAATGAAATGGTACTTTTTGAAATATGACTTATTGCTTTGTGATGAAGTTTCACTCTTTGAAAGTCAGTGGGATAAAGAAACGGTACTTTTTCTGCAAATATCAGACATAAAACTTTCTCTTGATAGTAGAGCTGATTTTAATACTTTTTTCCACTCTTTTTATTTTTAATTTCCCATTGTTAGAGAATCCTGTGATAATCACAAACATCTTATTGAAACTTACATTACATTGACAGAACCAGGTTTGTACACTTTTTTATCTTTGTTTATATAATAAATAGACCAGTTTTTGTTGACTTCATGCTTCATCAAGGGTCACAGTATATTTTCATTTATCTCCCACTATACAGGGTGTCCCATAAATGTTGCAATAAACTTCTGGAGGAGGTAGGGCACATCATAATGATTAAAAATTGCATAGGAACCCATGCCCAGAAACGTCATTTTATACTGCCACAGGGTGCTATACAGGGGAATGTTAGTGAAAAGTGAGGATTGCCTCAGTTGAGTGGTAGATACCATACAAAGAGCATGGAACATTATACGAACTGGGAGCATGCAGACACGCACTTAATTGTAGGGAATAGCTAAGGGTAATGGATGAACCGCTGCACGCATTTATCGAGAACGTTTCTCTGATAGACATCAACCATACCACAGTTTGTTTGCACGTCTGCATCAAACTTTGTGTGACTACAGGTCATTAAGTGGACTCATTTTGGACTGTATATTCATAGCCATTTGAACAGATCATCCCTGCATCAATGGATTGGGCATGGGAGACAAGTTCTCTGGCCCCCATGCTCACCGGATTTATCGAGCCTTGATTTCTTTTTGAGGGAAGCCATCAAAGGTGTCGTGTATCACGATCCTGTTATGCCTGAAATAGATCTCGTGGCAAGACTCACCTGCGCAGCTGCTACAATCAAAGAAACTTCCGGTGTGTTTGAACATATCCGACAATCAATAGTTCCTCCTGTATTAGGCAAGTTTGGCGTCTGATGATGCAAGCTTCGAGCATCTGTTGTAACATTCAAGCTGTTGTACACCATTTGTATTCATGTCCAATAAATGTTTCAAATTAATCACTCTTATTTCTTTTCCCATCTTCTATCTCTGCTACCACTTACCCCCAACATTTCCAGCCATGCGTTCCTATGCAATTCATAATCCTTATGATATGTGCCCTATACCTTCCCCAGAAGTTTGTTGCAACATTTACGGGACACCCCGTATAGTTTTCATATAGGGTTCTACTAATTGTTCTGCAATGAGCCATATGCCTTGGCAATGGTGAACATTAGGTTTTTTTCAACTTTTTTAATTAGTAAATCTTGGTTTATTATTTTATTTATAGTTGCTACAGATGTATTTAAATGTTTTGAAATTGATTTCTGCATTGGCTAGATTTACTCTTGTTATCAATGATTTAACTTTAGAAACAACATGCACTTTCTTTGGGTGTTCAATTGAAGTCTTCTTTTCGTATAAAAAAATGTTTGACAGATTTCCCTTTCCAATTCATAATGTTGCTTATTTTCCACTTGTAAATTTTAACACTATGCATTTTACACCACTTTTGAATTACGGATCACGAATATTTCTCTTTGGAAAGTGCAAAAGCATACTCTTCAATCAATAACTTGTTTACATGAGACATTTTGAAAGGAAAATAAATTTTAAAGTAGTAGACTATATTTCTCATTTCATATAATAAGCTGTTGCCAGAAATTTTTATTCCCAAACATTTGCTTATTTGCTTTTTTTAAAATTCTTTAACAAAATCATTCTACATATGCATAAACACCCTCTTTAAAATTATTCACTAATGTATTTTCAATGAACACAAAATATGCAGAATGAGAAATTTTTTTCTATATTAATACAGCCCAGATTCAGTAAACTATCTTATGTAACACTTTCTTTTGTTAAATAGTTTAGTATTGGTATGAACTTAAAACATATATAATACTTAAACTAACTTATACAAAACAAAAATTCAAACTTGTCATAGTCAAAGCTAAATGTACTAATATGCAAGCATGATCAGGCATACAGCATTCAACAAATACATAAAAATGCACACTTACATAATTATATGAACAATTAATGTTAAAAAAAACTACAGACAAGTTGTAAAAAGGAAATAAGTAATTATACCCCAAGCTTCAAACTGGGAAATTCATGCAGTGATGTATCTAACATCACCATTTCAAAACAGTAATCTCATGCAAAAATTGAGACACCATACTAACCAATAGCTCT
Organism: Stegodyphus dumicola; assembly: GCF_044657685.1. Taxonomy (NCBI): domain Eukaryota; kingdom Metazoa; phylum Arthropoda; class Arachnida; order Araneae; family Eresidae; genus Stegodyphus; species Stegodyphus dumicola. The sequence continues at coordinate 218,126,784 of NC_140773.1, read as the reverse complement.
TTAGCTACAAGATGATTTTCATATTCTTCTTCTCCCCTATAGTTCTCTGGCAAGCCATAGAAAAAAGGCAAAGAAAACTTACAAAAAGATTTTGTGGCTATATAGTATTAAAAAGCAAAATACAGACATCTCAAAGCATAAATGAGAAAGCCGTGCTTCAAGTAAACATTTGGCTGATGTTGAAGGCAAATTAAGAATTGAAGGCACATTGAAAAGATATAAATTAAAAAAATAAATAAATAAAATTCTGGATATGACATCAAAGGTCTTCAAACCAGATAAGAAATTACAGAGCTTTGATCATAATATTTAGAAGCTCCATATTTCCTTTATTGGAACGTATGACGAAAAGAAAACATTTAATACTTTGTCAAAAAATATCACTTTTGTAAGTCAATGATCTTAAAAAATTCTTTATAGCACAGAATTTCATAATTAGAAAAAGAAAGCACAGAATACAACCAATATGGGAATCAGCAATACCAGAGATAGGAGTCCAAGAATAAATAAACAATAACAAAAGCTTACAAATAAATTTATATGAACTCTAGAGATATACCCAATATTCTATTTTTCCCAAAAAAGACATTTTTTTATTGCTTTTCAATTCTCTGGATATTTTTTCTCTTCTTAGACAATTTCTGTAAACAATAACTATCTTTAAATAAATTTCTTTCAAATTATGTTGCAGAAAAATTTCCTATAATTTAGTAATAAAAAGGCCATTTATCAGTCTTAGTGAAATGTAAGATAAAAACGTCATCCACTGCTGTCATAGTAAAAAAAATTTTTTTTTGTTCTTGTAAAAAAAAAAAAAAAAAAAAAGGAAGAGGTGGAGTGAGCTTTAAAAAATTTGCTATGTGCATCATGGAGGTAGGAAGTAAGATGGAGAGGCCCTAACTGGTTTTCCCTATTACACTGCTTTAAAGCACTGGCAATCCCTTCGTGGTGACCAAAACATTCAGTGAATCAATCAATCAAGATCAATGAGTTTTGACATGATCGGATGTAAATATTTTGTAATTAAGTCTTAAATATACATATAAATGTATATATTTTTCTTTTCTACAATATTTCAGAGTCCTAAGTATCTGAAAAGAATACATTTTTAAACATTTCATTCTAATCAGAATTAAATGCTACACTTTTCACAGAACAGTTTGCTCAGAACGGTTTAATTTAGATGAAATATTTTCACAAGCTTTCGTTAATCACATTAGAAAAAAAAAAATTAAGGTAATTTAATTTTATTCAGTTAAGAATTACAAAAATTAAGGTATTATTAATATTAAAATTATGCATTACTTCTTTTCTAGTTATAGAGCTTCTCCTAAAATACTTTCTCAAATATGATATGATTTTTTAGCTTCTGAAGCATCTTTTAAATTAAAAAATCTAAGTAGATTTACAATTAATGCTCTATTCGGTCCATTACAAATTAAAGCACTTTTTTTTTTTTTTTTTTAAATAGTGAAATACGTTAAATATTGGTGCTCATTCCCAGGTACTTACTTTTTTTCTCTGAATATTTCTGAAAGGGAATAAGAAAAGGATTTTTTTTAAAATATTATTTAAAACTTGTAACCGAGTTATTATAAAAATGTAAGGAAATAATTCTTTTAATTATGCTTATAGATTTTTTTTTTTTTTTTTTTTTTACTCTTAATTTTAAGAATATATTTTCTAAAACTCTTCTTTATTACTTCCTTAAGTACACATCTCATAGAATTTGCTTTACAATACCTTTTACCAGATTCCTTTCCAGTATGAACAATTTTTGCTTAAACAGTTTTATAAACATATCTGTCAAACAGGATTTCAATTTATGTCTACAATTCAATGTTAAGGTTATTATATATTTAGATAATATTTATAATTTAAATACATTTAATAGATTTCTTCAGAGTAACTTTCACAGAAGTTTATGAATGAATAAATCCTTCATTTCAAATACATATAAATAAATAAATACTCAAATATGTAATTAACCCAAATAAGTAAAACGTGTAAACCTAAAAAAATTATTTTTCAATTATATAAAAATAAAATGATGAGTTTAAAATGAACAACTATAAAGCCTCTCCTCTAAAATTTTTTAAAAAGTACATCTTACAATAATATGTGTATGGGGGGAAAGAGTATTTTATTTTAAACTTTTTGGCATTTGGAACATAACATAAAGGTAGTGAATACTCTATCAAGGGTATCGAAAGACATGTACAATTTTTAAAGGTACCATAAGACATTTTTATTCTTTAAGTGTAACATTTTTGCTAAAATCTATATTTTTGTATTTCAACAGCTTACAATTTTATAAAACATATTCATAATCAAAATTGCTGTTGTTAGTTATAGAAAAATATATGATTTCTGCATAAATGTCACTAAACTATACAAATTGCTATTATCCATCACACAATGAATGTTTCTTTTATGCGGAAGTGTCCTGTTTTTGTATGGAACTGTCGTGTGTCGAAACACTATCAAAGCGTTGTCAAGAAAGCTTCTGCATGTTTACCTTTTACCAGCCTTTTACCTTTTACCAGGTTTAAAAAAAAAAAAAAAAAAAAAAGCACCCCATTTGGAGATTGAAGCCTTGGAGCAGTAATTCACTCGTAGTGCGGGCTTGGCTTCTTCTTCCTTTCTTACCTCCATGATGTGCATGAAATCACAAACAATAAATGAAGCTAATAAAGAGTTGCCATTGAAAGAAAAATTTGTGCGATTCAGTTTAAGAAAATATCTAGAACAACATTTTCCTCAAAATTAGAAACACTGCTTTTAAATAGTTTTGGAAAAATAGATTAACTATAATTATTCAAGTTACGGATGGTGACAGAGCTTCCAATATGGAGTACACTACCAGGACCAGAATAAGACTTTTAGAGATCCTAAGCACTTTAAAAATTTTGGGTACCCCACATACATTTATAGTATAATGCCCAATGTCTTAGTTTAGCTGCATCATACATTCCTTGGTAAAACTGCAATGAAATATTTTTGTGATGACCCCTTTCCTTAAACCCCTAAGCACTCTTTTAGTGGTGTCCACTATTTTTTAACCACTTTGTGGTGACCCTTTCTTTGTTGCCCCTATCTTCATTTGGTGCCTTCTTTTCCTGATGCCTGAAGTATATGCTTATTCTGCTTAATGGTTTAATTCAGCTATTAATGAAGTCTTAAAAACTTGCTCCAACTACCTTCCTTTGAGCAGAGGAATTTTTTTTTAATGATAAATTATAGTATTAACTACAGAAATCCAGACAATTTTGACTTTTTTTTTTCAGAGATATTAGGAAAATACATAAAATTGTAAATATAAATTTCACAATTTCATGGACAGTAGCTTCTCTTATTAAAAACATTGAAATTTGCATATTTGTTATACAATTTTTTTATGGCAGAACATAATTTTATATTATTTTTTGTTTGTTAAACAGTGCCAACTCTTTTTTCTATATTGATTCCCATGCTTCCAGGAATGTGCAAAATTTTGCAAGAAATTTTTAAGAAATCCCAGGATGGAAGAAAAAAACCTTCTTCAAAAAATCTAATAAATATGGAGAAGAATAAATTTAAAACTGTGGCAAATTGTATTATCTTTCTAAGATATCAGTTTTACACATAATGCTGACAAAAATTATATGACCTTTAACCAATTTTTTATATTTCTAATGACACAGCACAGGATTTTTCAATGCTTAAAATTAATTTAATATAGCTGCTACCTTTAACAGCTGCAATTTCTTTTCTTGCTGCATTTTCTAACATAGCATAATAATTATTGAAAAAATTATAAAAATTCATTGTACCCTACTAAAATTCTAAATGAAGATTACATGCCTTCTTTATATAAAAAATAATATGCAAAAACTATATTTTGAAGATGAAAATTCTCACTAACTAATCAGACTGCTTCATAATTTTCTTACAAAGAAATCAGAAACAAAGAACTGAACGAAATAAAATAAATAAATGAAAATAAGGTCAGGATGTTACAATAAAATATCTGTAAGAGACATCTGAATTTAGAATATAAAAGTGTCATGCAGTATCAGCTTTACAGTGCTCTGCACAGCGCCAAACCAAAATAATAATAAAAAGTGCAGCACATGTCACTTATTTATAGAGCAAACACATTTAGTATAAAGAATAAGAAATAAAATGTATTGCTCTATTTTAAGTACCAACCAGAACTAATTTGATAATCAGATGATTTTGGAATGTGTCTTCCAGCCTATAGTTTTCTGTAAAATAAGATATTTCAATGTTCAGTTGCATTAGCAATTAAAATTCCTACTACCTTTAAATTCTACTAAAACATAATTAAAAAAAATGTTTAAAATCAAGTTTTCCTTTCTAATTTTTTTCAAGCAATTTTAATTCACTCACTAATAAGCATTATTAGATACTTCAATTAACATGCATGGGAAAGTTATGTTTCTACATGAAGGTAATAACCATGCAGAAATGCTAAAAGATTAAAATTATTCTAAATATGAACAAAAAAATTTTTTAATGCAATATGGGACATTATTAAGAAACTTTTACTAAAAATAAAAAAATGTTCACTATGTATATAGTATACTAGCAATACTATATAAAATAAAAAATTATGTCAAATAACTCTAGTTGAAATAATGTATACAATAATATATATTTACCGATGCTCAGGAAGAGAAATCTATATTTTTGCATATAGATTCAGATACAATAAGTTTTGTGATGATTATTCATAACATCCGTTATCATACTTACATTTAAAATATATGACATACTTTTTTACACTTTTATTACTAAATGAATGATTAAAAAAATTAATGGCCTCTTTATTTCATGGTTTAATATACAGGTATTCTTCATGGTAGCACAGTAAATATAAATGTAATGTGCAGCAAATCTGATAAGTATGACATTATGATTTTCTAAAACTATTCTCCTGAGTAGAAAAATAAGTTTTTGTAATGTTTTTCTAAAACTGATTTTTTAAAAATTACCTCATCTCCCCCCCCCAATTAAAATTGTCCTGTTGGTAGAATAACCAGTAGCCATAGTCTGGAGATTGGATTTGAATCTTGAAGAAGGTATGGATATTTGTAGGTGGATAGTGTCTTTGAGGCATGGGAACACTTAAAATACTGTTGAAGGGATATTCCTCCTGAGAAGTTAGTGATAGGGCAGAGGGTTAGGAAATCCTCAGATCTGCCATTAGGGATGTTCTCTTTCAAAATTAGGATGAAGCTTTCTTTTTCTTGTGTATGTAATTTGGCTGCTACTTATGATGAACTTTGAACAATGGTTTTTTTAACAGTGTTAAGTAATCTCACTGTTTTTTTAGCCATCCCATCACCAAGAGATAGCTAAAAAAAATGAGATAACTAAAACACCAGTTTCGATGAGTGCAATAAATTGCAAGTGTTTGGCCATTTGTTATTTTTCTGTCAAGGCTACAACTAAGAAATATGCATACATTAATCTTTAAAAGTCTTATAAATTTCTGTTTTCAGTGCATTTAAGTCATTCAATTGAGCAATTAAATTAAAATTTCGATTTTAATTTGAGTATTATTTTTACGCCTTGATAGGCCCTTTACTTATAGTTGAAAATATTTTGTGGGGGAGGGGGAAGCATGAATTTTTAGTGATTACTTTTACTGATAGTTTTTCCATTGTATGTTTTTAAATGTAAAATGAAAAGCATTCTGCATAAGAAAATAGCAGCTCTAGAAAACTGTTGTCAGCAGCAGACATTCATAATTGATATATAAGTAAATAATCATAGCCATAAGTAGAATGGCTAACTCGTGCACAGTAGCCTTATTTTTAATGGGAAACTGCCAACTGATTTAACTTGACTGCTTGTCTGATTTAAGCAGAAAGTAATGATGAATGAAAATAAATTTATAAAATCTAATGAATTTTATCATTTCAACAGCTTCTAGTATAAACATACTAGAAAATCTAGTCTTCAGTCCATTGTGCTTTTTCATCACACAAGTCTTGCTACTAGATTTTCTGTAACTTAATATTATCAGCACTCAGCGACTGCATTAATCATAAATACAATGATATTTCTAAAAATATTGATTGTTATTTAGATAATAAATTGTATTTGATTATTTGCTCAAGGTAAAGCCTACAAAGGCTATCTGTTTAACCCTCTCAGCATTACAGCAGTAAAATTCCGTATAGAAGTCTGCCTTCTACATTCATTATACATGAAAATTTCGGCTAGCTTTTAATGTATCTGATTTCAGTTTGGATGTATATCGGATGAAAAGGAATGAAGGTACAAAATGAGAGAGTCATTTTTAAATTAAAATCAAGAAAATACCACTTATTCATGACATTTTGAAGAACTTTGAAATTTCAGGACTAAATCCGTAACGCTCGGAGAGTTAAGAGAAAGGATACATTTGCAGAGGACATTCTGAGTGAAACTGCCATGTATTTGTGTACAAAGACACATAAAAGAAAACCACAAAATGCTAATGCAACCAATCAGCTGTCACAAACCGACATTTGAATGAACCAGACTACGGGCTGGTATTTAAATATTAAACTAAATATCAAGAATCAAATTTTGTAAGGCTCTTTAACAATGGACAGAACAAAAATATGAGAAGGAAATCTTTGTAAAGCAACATGAGGAAGAAAGAGTGGTAAATGCACAGGTCTTTTATTAAAATAACATTAAAAAATAATCCTGTTATTTTATATATATATATATATTGAATACATTCAAAATCTTTAATAGATTCTTTGGAGATTCATATTGCTGCAAAAAGATCAAGGTAAAGATGCACTGTTGAGAAACTGCTGCTGACTAAAACTGTTTTCATTACTGTTAATGATACTTTATATATATGATAGCATTTCAATTACCATTAATAATATTTTGCAAAATACATTAAAATTTATATAATATCAATTACATAATTCTGATTATAAAACAATAGCATTAATACACAAAACCAATAATTAAAAAACATTATCTGTCTCAATACCTTATCATTTGTCAAGTTTTAGGGAGGTGTCTTAAACAAAGCAACTTTTATAATTTTTATCTAGTAACATTATTAATTCATTAAAATTACTTGTTTTCAAGAGGTAATGAAAAATTAAATAATTTTTTTAAAATTTTGACAACTTATTTAATAGTACAATTATTTTAAAATATTACATTAGCCCTAGAAATTAATATACTATTATTTTTTAAATACTAGGCCTACTATTAGGTTTAAATGATGGCAAAATCAAATGCAAAATGATAGCAAAATCTCCGTTTGCTTGGGAATTTTATGAATTTGGTCATTTATAATGTACAAGTTTATTTCTCTTCAAGATGTCTTCCACAACAATATTCTATCTGAGGAATGTAATCTTCAAATTCTTTCATAATTGAGAATTAACTTTTCACTCACTTAGAACAACTGAAAATATTGATTATATAGGAAGACAGAAATAACTCCGCTCCTCTAGAATTTACCTAAAATTCAACATTATCATTTATTATTCTATTAAATTGATACATACTGATATTTTTAAAACTTAAAAATCAAAAGCTCTCTAGTTACTAAAGAATATATAGTATCAAACTGTGTATAATTCTATTACACTGGGAGGCCATTGCATGCACTAACAAAAGCACAGGTTTTGATGTGGCATCAGAATAGGGATAGTAATTTTCTGCCAAAGTGATAAAAATAATTGTTATAAGAGGATAAAACTAGCTTAGTAGAAACTCAGGTAACTAATTAAACAACTAACAAAACTTATTTCATAAGTTAAGACAAATCTCAAAAGGTCATATAATGTTATTACAAGTTACTTATTACCATTCAAGTTTAGCTGAGGAAGCAGCCTAAGCAGAAGTTTAATTACTGTTTTAAAAATCCACAGAATTTCTAAATTTATTGCAAATAAATGAAAATATGGAGGATAATCATTTGAGTCTAGCAAGTGCTTAAACCTACAGAAAACTGTTATTTGTTTTGTCCAATCAAATATAGCAGAATGGTATATACTCTACCATGACAATACTTCTTATTTATACTCCATTATTCTGATACCAAACTACTAACCAAAAAATGCATTCCAGGAATCAGACCATTTTCCACACATTTATTTAAGACCTCACGCTTTTTTTTCTCCAAACTACAATTTCATGAAAGATTATCACCATGACTATCGAGACAACATCCAAAACTGTTATGAGATGTGTAAATAAAGTAATAAGACTGAAAGCAAAGCATTCGATCTGGCAACACATCCAGTACGAGTTTTAACTGCACAAAGTCACCTAGTTTAATAAGGATTTCCTCCCTATAAACACTTTTTTTAGTTGTTTATGAAAACAAGTGATATCAGAGCATCCACCTTTTTTTTATCAATTTTTATCTCCCAGATGAAAGTTGCAAAATTCCATTTAAAATACATACAATTACACCTTTTAGTTCTCAAAATGTATAACAGATGGTAGCACTGGTATTCATTCATGGAAATAATGTAAAATAAAAATTCTTTGCAGGTCTAATTTTGAAGCAGTTTTTTTTTATTTATTTCTAATATAATTTAAATCGTCTGAACAGCAACTTTTGGTGTTAGAATGAATATTTTTATGTGAAAGTTTCCTTTTCTAAAAAAAAATATTATTTGAATTCATATATATTAATTAAGAATGGCTGAAATTAAAAGGTGAGACCAAACATGTCCCATTGCGCATGTAGGAATTGCTGCCATTAGATGGCAGCACTGTTCAAATATTTTTAAATTCAAGTATCATGTTCATTTTATATGTTGATAATGCAAATTTATATTTTCTAATAAATTGCAACAATGTTAAAACTTGAAAAATATTTAGTATTTTTTCCGAAAGAAATGAAAATGTAAGTCTGTAACATGAAACGTCATTGAATACTGAATGGATATGTAAGTGTGATTCACCATAGAAAAATATCCTAAGCAGAGGAAAGAGTGATGAAATGGAAATCATGACGGTCTTCTAAATATCTTCCTTTTCAAACTTGTAGCAAATAAAGTACTGGAGCGAAAATCTTCTCTGTTTCAAATCTATTATGTCATCATCAAAGAATATCTAAAAAGACGTACAAGGATAGATTTTTTTTTAAATTATGTAATTTTTTTTGAAAAAAATATTTTTTATTTTGCGAATATGATCAATGTTTTCCAGATAATTATTTAAAAATTTTTTTTATATCTTACATTTTCATTTGGTTGCTGAAACTATCACTTTAGATAAGCATGTTAGGAGAATTTATGCTGTGGCAAAAATGCCATTTTACTGCTCTAGGTGAACGGTTAAACAAGCGGTATCCCACCATGTTATGAATTACCTTAAAGATTTACCTGTTTTTTCTTGCATGAAATAACATTGTATTAGGGGCTAGTTATCTATGTGTAAAGTTATTTAAAAAAAAAAAAAAAAATTATGCATCGAACCTCAAAGTGTTAAGGCATTTTCTTAGAAGTTAATTGAATGAAGATGAACTTCATAGGGGAAGGCCTGCAATGGCAAGAACAGACGAAAGTACTGCAGGAATGTGAGATGTGCTCTCTGATCATTACCTGACAGCTAAAATGATTGAAGAAGAGTTTAATGATACCACCATTCACCAGATTTTAATAAATGAACTGAGGATGGGGGAAAAAAGAAAAAAATCTGTGCAAGAATTGTTCTGAAAAACCTTTTGCAGAAGCAAAAGAACCATAGGAGGGAGAAGAGTCTTTACTTTTTGTAGTGGACTAAAAATTATCTCTTTCTGAAACGTGTCCTTACTAGTGATGAGAGTCATAGGTATTTCAGTATGATCCAGAAACAAAATGCCAGAGACAGAAATAGTACACATGACCTCACCAAGACAAGAGAGAGGCAAGGATGAGCAAGCCGAAGTTCAAAAGTATGCTCATTTGCATTTTTGATGGCCAGAAAGTCTTGTAAAAGAATTTGTGCCTCCAGGTTAAATGGTGAACAAAGGAAAAATTTAGGAAATATAGTCATGCATGGACTATATTTCCTAAATAGGACTGAATATAAGTCATGCATATGATATCAAGAATCAAGACCACTTGGGTGCTGCATCTCACCAATGTGTCTCGTCACATACATTTTCAATTGATGAGTTTTTGGCAACTAAAAAACATCCCTGTGGCTCCTCAGCCCCCTTATTCACCTAACTGAAGTCCCTGTGACTTTTTGTACTTCCAAGACTGAAATCCTACCTCAAAGCATGTTATTTCGAGACACTAGAAAATAATAAAATGACCATAACCGACTCACTGAAGTTAATTCTAAAATCCAAATTCCAACACTGCTCTAAAGAGTGGAAAAATGGTCTCTAATGCTGTGTGGGTTCCGAAGATAATTACTTTGACGAAAATAATATGAGATTATAATTTTAATTGAATAAAAAATCAGTCTCATTTATTTACATACCTTGTACATGAATAATTAAATAATGGCAATTAATTATAAAGAACAACTTCCAGTGTGCTGCACAAAGTGAAAGCTGTATCTCTAGCAATATGTTTGGAGGAAATAATGTGGATTTGCTAGTCTTTATCAAGTCAATTTTCAATAAATACAGAGTTTTCTAATAACAGTCTCACTATTTTCCAGACATATCATAAATAATGGAAATTTTTACAGATAAATAGTATGAATTAAAAAAAATATATATGAAATAAATTTCTTGAATAAAAAGTATACGAAAAACCTTTTTTTTAAATTACTATAACTATGGAGTCTCTTATTGGGTGTGTATAATAATACTTCATAACCTTGCACGATATGGGAATATTATCCTTACAAAAAATAATTAAATAAAAATGTCAATAGATACAATATTCAAATGCAGTTAAATAAGAATTATGTACTGGAAAAAGATAAATATACCTTTATCATTCAGCCACACAGCAATTCTATGATAAACACCATCTAAAACATTTATGACAAGAGCTAAAAGCACTTTGGGGAAAAGTGTCATCCAGAATGGAAAACCTCTTGCATTAATCATTCGATCCCACCAAGTCTAAAAAAATAAATAAATAAAATAAAATAATAAGCTGTTGCTCTTGCAAGTATTTTTTTGACAAGGTAGAGATATTTATAAACTTTTAGTAGTACTTATGAAAAAAAAAATTAATTTGAAAATGCATTTTTAAAGTGCAGTACAGCTTTGAGCATATAAAGTAAATAAGATCACAAATACTTTGGATAACTGAAAACGTAACTCATAAATACTGAATTTTAAATCATGCAATTTTTTTTTTTTTTTCTGACAGGGTTTTCTAAAATTGTTTATGCAAAATTCTAAAAATAATTGCTCATATAACTATAATAAAATAATTTTATTAACAATTTAACTATAATATAATATTATTATTAATAATTTAACTATAATATAATATTATTATTAACAATTTAACCAACTCCTTTATTATAAGATAAAATTCAATCTTTTAATTAAAAAAATCAGTACAAAATTTTATTTTGTGACAAAAATATTACAAAATATTAAATATACAAACTCCATTAAAATTTATGCATATTGTTAAATTGTCTCAAATTTATTATATATATTTTCACATCAATTACTCTAATGCCACAGTCCTATAACTCTACCAGCTACCACTTAAATCATGTCAGTTTTTATTTAACAAAAGATCTACAGAAGAACCATCAAGTCATTGCAAAATATTAAAAATCTTTGCTTTCAATGCCAAAGCATAAAACTGTTGAACACTGGTAATTCAAACAAGATTAAAATCTAGGTGAATAGGTTGCTATATGAGAGATTTTGTGATTTTCCCCATGCATAAGAGGCAGTTTATTTTTAAAAAGTTATCCATAAAGTATACCTCCCACTTATGCACATAGCTCTGGTAAGCTTTACTGTAATCAAAATAAACAGAAAATGAGTCTTTGGCATGGTTAATTTTTACATTGTTCATTTCTGTTTCATTGCCATCCTCCACATTATTTTCATAGCTGCAATTTTTTTTGTTCTCCGTATCTACACTACAAACAATTTCTTCACTCAAAATTGGAATTGCTATTTCCTATATTTATCCATTTTGAAAAATAACTTTGAGCAATGTCTTCGTATAATTTTATCCTCTGAAATGAATCTATGAATTCACCGATAGCTAGAGTTGTTTTCATCTGTAATATATGTAAAATGTATTTTTTAACTGGAAAACCATTAAGTGACTGTTACTAATAAGAAAGGCCGAAAGATCGATCAATGACAAGAAAATTTGCGAATATTACTGATTTTAGCTGCATCTTTCATAATGTTACTATATCCCTCCCAACCCCGACTTCTTTAAATGGTTGTTGGTTCAGTTAACAAAAATCTTGGCTAGTTAGGACTCTACAGTATTAGCAAATCATCCCCCCACTGCCATGTAAGAAAAATTAATTCATTTTCATAAAAATTTAACCCACATTTCACTCATTATGAAATCTTATGAATGAGAAATGTTCCCTTTTAAAGGTTATGCAGCTAACAACTGATATATTTCAGAAGATTATATAAATAATATGAGATAATCAAATAACAGGGTCACATAATTAAATACTAGTAGGATTACATTTTTGTAAGAAGTTTAAGTAACATTCACTAATTAAAGTTTGTATTTATCTTTTATGGAGATTGCTTATAATTTACAGTATCAAGCCATACTAATGTGACTACTTGCTATGTTTGAAGTCAGCACTAAATAAATTTCAAATTCAGGCTTCCAGGTGCCCATATTTGCTGGGGGATTACGTTATTAAAAATTTGATTGCTCTAGGTAATGCTGTTTTATCATAATGCGAGAAACATACATATATTTATGTAGATTCTTCATTATTTAATTCCTTTAAATATAATACAGGGCTGTAATAGTTGGTGGCAACATTCTGAATAGTGAATCAACACAGAAAGTGAATTGATGCAAAATGCCAAAATGAAATTAATTGCCCTTCTGGGGCTAATAACCAGTAGGAGATGCAGCTTTGGCAGGTAAATAAAATATATTGCAGGCATTCAGGAAATATTTCAGTTGCTGTTATAAATAAACAAAAAAGAATGAGCATTGGTTTTCAGGCCAAGAGCGGCAGCAGCAGCATTTCAGAAATTGCACATTTTGCGAACTGGCCACATACTACAGTGGTAAAAGAGGCTACTGTAATTGTGTTGAAATTGACAATTCAAGAAATCTTGCTAGATATAGGGCTCTGCTGCAAGCAATGGTGACAACACCTATCTAATAACTGTTCATCAGTAGAAGAAGATGGAATTTGCACAGGAGAACAACAGAAGGTCAATTAGCAAAAGGTCAACTTTTCTGATGAATCAGTTCCCCCCCCCCCTTTAATCAGATAGATAAACATTGGCACATACGGCAAGAAACACTCCTCAACCATTTGTGGACAAATACAAGCTGGTGGATGCAACGTTAAAAACTGGGGGAATGTTTTTATGATATTCTCAGAGTTCATTCATTCTTTTCTTGGAAAGACTGGGATCTTCAATACAATGAACGAGTTACGCAACTAGGAATGTTGAGTGGTTAGAAGAGCTTGAAGATGACTTCCTTGCACTTCTCTTGCCCCCAGATTTAAACTCAATTAAGAATATACAGAACCACCTTGATTGAGTAGTTCACTCTACTGATCCTCCAGCACCAGTCAATTGCATTGCAGTTGGCATGGATCTACATCCCTAACCACTTTCCATCCCTCCCAGCCCATCTAGGTACTCTCCATACACCACACAGCGGCTATTTTGGATCAGGACAAACAGGACATTTTTGGACTAACAGGTGATCATATTAATGTGATTCTCAACTGTATATATTAAGTATGATATCAGATGTTGTTATATGAAATGTTACATTATGTTACTATATCAATGCTATATATATGTATTACATCAAATGTTTTACTATCACACCTGCTAATCCCATAAATTATACAAGAAGAGTTAACAAAAATAAGGAAACAAGCTCTCACAGGCATAATAATGCTTTTGCTATTCTAAAGTCACCTGCTGTAATTGTTGCATAAATTTGGGAAACTATAACTTTACGATGGCTGTGCTAACAGAAATGTGTCAAGTATTGAAATGATAAGGTTTCTGCATTTAAACAAATCTTCACCAGCAGAAATTCATAAACTTTGTTTTCATAAGCTCAATTTGAAGTATATTTGCTAATGAAGCTTATGTCATAGCATGTTAATAAATTTTGTTTTGACACAGTGTGTTCCATAAAGTCAGGATAAATATTCAAAACAAGCAACGACCATATTGGCCAAACAATGTTCACCACAGATGACATCATTTGCCTAGCTAAAGTTTTTAATTTAAGCAATGTTTCTACTCCTAAATAAAAAGGATATTGGATCATCCTTAAAATATGTAGAGTTTTACTCAAAATCTGTGAAATGAATTTTAGCACAATTTAAAATTTTACACTGCCATGTTTCTCTTTCATTTATGTGATTACCTAAGAAGACAGGCAACTGCCATCCATTCAAGGTCACAGAAAGAATTGTTATGGGAGTTAAGACATGCATAGTTTTTGCATATAACTGAAGCATTTGAAAGATTGATAATATGCAAGAAAAACATGCTCGGATGAACATCATAGGTGAAAGCATTGATATTAAAATTTATTTATTTATTTTTAAGTTACTTTACAAAAAACATTGTATATTGTTTATCTCAATGTTAATGGCATAAATCTCTTTGCTCAGTTTTTGGATGGTAGTATAATATTCTTTCACAGAAGTCATATGCTACGTTGTAATATCAATATTCAAACAAAATTTGTGCAGCACAAGAAAAGGGCTTCTTTTTAAGAATTTATCACAACAGCAAATTATAGATATACATTTACATCAAAACACCAATGTATGGATCTTGTAAATGCACAAGAAATTATAAAACAGATCTGACTGCATATACAAATTCTTAGTACATTTAGTATAAAAATAAGAATGGAAATTTAAAAAACTACAACAACATTTTTACCACTCTGAAAATTTAATGAAATCATTATAATATAACAATTGCATTTATCTTAATTATTGTTGAAGTTTTTAGTGCAATACTAGCTAATTCTGCTAGTTTTAATACTATCTGTCATACTTTTTTGTGTTCCTCCTATTAATATATAAAATGAAGGAAAAAATCTTAACTTATTAAAATTGTGAGGGTGATAGTAAAAAATCTCAATGTATACCATTTATTGCTGATAGATACTAGAATTTAATGGTAGAACAAATAACTGACCATAGTATAACCAATAATTTTTACAATATTCAACATATATTGGACTAATTATATTTAAATTCTTTAAAGAAATTCTTTTTTCTAGTTTAAAGTTTTACATTTAAGTATATTTGCTTAAATACCTAATCATTTTATACCATTGAAAATCTGCTACCATTTCACATACTGAAATCAAATCATTCACAGATCATATACAGTACAAAGTCTTTAATCCGGACCCGTCGATTCCGGATTATAGATCATCAATTAAAATCTGTAAGATGGCTTGCAGAAATTATAAAATTAAAAATATGGAACCATAATTTATGAAATAAAGAGAAATTACGATCTAAAGGTTATCAAAATTTACAAAAAAAAAAAAAAAAAAAAAAAAAAAAAAAAAAAAAAAAAAGCTTAATATTTATTTGTTTACTTTATTAAACATTTTTTTCAATGTAAGTTGTTTTTTTAAGTTGCTTCGTTTTTTGAGCTAATACTGTCTATAAACACACATAATTTCTTGTTCAGTTCCACTGTTCAAGTCCTGTAATTGTTGTATCGAGAATATTGACTAACTTGTCAATTGAAATTTTTTTCATTTTCAATAACCTCTCTGTCATTTTCTTTGCTATTGGAAGCGTTACATCGAAACATGCTTTCGCTTTGTATATCCTTTTGCAGCTCCAGAATCGGAAACTCTTTTTGACATAATCGAAAGTTCAAGTTTACTTTTTATAACATTGCTCTAACAGTCCGCAAAAAATAATAAGCCGGATCCAATTAGAAGATTAATGAAAAACGCAATCTGCAACATTAACTGAAATAGATAATTAGATAATTTTAGCCTAGCTTATACCATCCATTATACATTAAACATGCATGCATTAACGTATTATGTGCATGCGTAAAGGTATTATGCGCGTGCGCAAAAAGTTTGTAGCTTTGAGGTCCGGATTATAGATCATTCTGGATGTACTGTACATGTATTTTTGAATGAACTTTTCGCTCAATGAGTGCTTTTCCCCCTTCCAAATGTACCTAAGATAATTAAAAACACATTAAGAGAAAAATGCATTTAAATTAAATAATCTAAATATACTTAATTATAAAGTAAATAAATCACCTACCTGAAGTTCAAATATGAGGAACATGACCAAAAACACAATAAGTAAACAAAATGCAATAACGGGTAAACTAACGCAGTAACGAAATAAATTACGTTTCCATGCAGGATAAGTAGGTTCCATTCTTCCAGTTATAGGACTTATTGCAAGAGGCCCCTAAAATTTGATACACCAGTTCATTAGAATCATACCACACACAGCATTAATTTCTAGATAATATTTTTCAAAAAAGAAAACTTTTAATTCCTTTAAACAAACGAACAATTAAAAAGAGAGAAAGAAAGAAATTTATGTACCAAAGGCAAATAGTATAATGCAGGACACAAGTCAGAGCATGAGAAATCTCCAGACATACTGGACAATTATTTGTTCATTTTAAAGATAAGCAGTTTCATGCAATTTAGTTAAAAACACCTGGTGCTCTTATAAAGGATCATGCACAAATTTGCATGTCTTTTATAGACATAACAGAAATAATCTCAGTAATTACTTTCTAGATTATGAAATATTTAATAACTGAGTTACATAAACCTAAAACAATTAATCTGCTACTATAAAAAATATAAAATGCTTAGATTACATTACCAAATTAAGAATTACCTCAATAACCACAACAATAATAATAATAAAGTTTTTCAGATTCAATTTAACCTCATAATGAGATCAAATTTCAAAATCCATACAGGTTTTTATCAATTATTTCTATTCTCTTTCAAATATTTAAGGAAAGAACTAAGACTGCAGTTATCACAATTGTATTCATATTCAACATTCTTACCATCTATGTACAGTAGTTACTTAATCTTTTCATATAAAATGTTCATATAGTGTTATTTTAACAAGATATACACAGCTTACCATTGAATAAGAACGGATCATGCAATAAATCAAACATGTATATTTCATGTATCAGTAAATGTATTTCATTATTTTATGAATAAATGAGTTAGCAATTACTTTCGAAAGACCTCAGAAATACTCTTGGTTTAAGTCTTAATAATCCTTGTAGGCTTTTCTTAAAATTATTTTAAAGGGTATTGCAATGTCTTTATATAAGCCGCAATGATCTTTATTATTATCACTAGTTAAGTAATCATTAGATAGCTTGATTCAAAATCATAACTGTTACTAATTAAATCTACTTTTTTATCACTTATTTTCACAAAACACACCCCTAGTGCATTAGTAAGTTTAGGTAAGTAATTTGGCAAAAACAGATAAAACAGACATTGCCTTAGGGCAAGTGATGCATGTGGCACATGCCTTTAAATTTAAAATTGTAAAAAAGAAATTATTATTTTCTAACATAACTGCATAATGAAATGCTTATAAGTTATTTTAAATATAAAGTTATTGAATCATCTATCTTATTTAGAATCAGAAATTTAAAACTAAAAGAATTACCCGCTATTGTGTCTTCTCTAATTCTGCCTCTGCATTCTTTACAAATCTAAGCATCATTAACAAAATAATGTATTTCACACAAGTAAAGGGAAAATTCTTATCCCTCTATAGCTCTCACCAACAGGTCAATTTTCCCTTATCTACATGTGGTCATCTCACAGCAATCAAGGTTGATTAAGTGAGTGCTATTTGTTTAGCACTGACTTTCATAAAATTTATTATTATCAATATTATTATTATGAAGTTATTATTACATAAAGTTTTTTTTTCGCTTTGAAGTTTGCATTGTATTTACATAATTGTTTAAGTGGTTTAGTTTAGTATAAAGTTAGTTATTCTCATTACTAAATTAGTTTTACAGTTCCAAATTGATAATGTATTAAACCTGTAATATTAAATGAAGCATAATTATTTTAGAAATTGAAGCATGACTGAAAATGAAACAGAGTTGACTTTTAAAGGGTTTAACTCAATCAATATTTAAATCTTGATTGTTATCTGAAAAATACAAATTTCTTAAAAATGACAAAACTTAACAGGCATGTATGTACAGTAAATATAAAGGTAAAAATGTTAGACATACTAAACCTGCATAATACAAGAAAACTACCTAGGTAATAGTTTATGATGTCAATAAGGAAAGGTTTTGCTTTTACCATAGTCAGTTTAAGTTATGAATTTAATAATTTCACCATGTTATAGTATCTATTTCAAAATACGAAAAATTTCGTTGAGATCAAGACTTGAATTCAGCCAGTGTTCAATTCTGGTATTCATCACTAATCAATATAAGTAAATTCTAATAAAAAGTATCAATATGATTAAATTCTAACAATAAATGCAACTTTATGAGCTCTCTTCAGGGTTACCACTCAAACCTAAGAATGAAGTTCCCTGACTTTTCGAGGTATATTTCAAGAAAATTCCAGGCTATCCACATAGCATGTGTTGGCTGTGCTGAGAGTAAATTAATTATGGTCCCACTTAAAAACATAAAAATTTGCCAATTACATATGACTTTATATATATATATATATGTAAGATAAAAAATATGTAAATCAAAATTATAATTTAAACTAGTGATAACCCTTTAATTCTCCCTCTCTGTTCTAAAAATTGTAATAACTTGGCTGGATTGCATCATTTCTAGATCATTCCATTTTGCATGGCCTGTGCAGCACTGATGACATAATAATTGTGAACTGAAACTTTTAACTCAGACTAAAACCTTTCTCTTCATGTGCTTAAATATCGGATAACTTTTCACTTCAGATTCTCTTTGTGCACTACTTGGACATAATTTCGCTTCCTATCGAAATAATATCAAAAATGTAATTATTCTTGAATAGGCACGACTAGAGTGCCAAGTGAACTGTGGTGACAGATGTCAGTTGCAAATATAAATGGAATTAATATTGCCTCGACTAGCAAGTTAGTTTCGTAGATATTATGAAATGAACATATTAGCATACTATGCAATCAGATTTCTTCCTCCTCAACACGGATCTACGTTCTATCCTATATAGCCATTAAGCATCAGCACTGCTGTGTCTTTTCCTTGCTATTATTACATATATGTAAGATTAAAAATATGATTTACTTTGATTTGGGAACTTCATCTCGCTGTCTTAGAAATTGCGCCATAACGTCTAAACTGCGTCATTCAAATTAATCATGTGATCTTATGTAACGCTTAATGCAGATACCTCTTGACCAATCACCCAACTGTAAACCAAAACTTTAAACTGAAGCTTTTCGACTCCCTCCCTTCTTCCTCTGTAGTACTGTGACACTCTTTCTCTTCTTGCTTACGTTTTCATCGTGTTAAGATGCTTAATGTTCGATTCCATTGCCATAGTAACAAAAATGTTCTCGAAATAGGCACGATTGGAGTACCAAGTGAATTGTGGCCACCAATCAGAATTTAAATAAATATGGAGTTTAATCCGGTTCGACTGCTTCTTCAAAATGGATGGACGTTCTAAGCATCAAATATCTACGCTAAACAACATTGCTACTCATCTACATCTCAGAGTAGTTCTAAACATCAACTATCTACGCTAAACAACATTGCTACTCATCTACATCTCAGAGTAGTTCTAAATATCAACTATCTACGCTAAACAACATTGCTACTCATCTACATCTCAGAGTTCTTACATCAATGTTTCCAAAATTTGTGCAATTATTACATATATATGTACACTTTTATAACTATAATAAGAAATGTTTTCTTCACTGAGGATTGAGATTAGGATTTGCCTAATCGGGATTTAAAAATGTCTTTTCTGCAGATATTTTGCAGCTAAAAGAAAGAAATCTATTTAATGATATTTTAAAATAAATTCAAGTATTTTATATTTATTTAGCAGCACACATAAGTAAAAAATATAAGCACTAAATTTCGTGAAGGTATGTCATATTACTGCTAGAATTAGTTTCATGAGTATGCCAGAGGAAATTGCTATTAACTAGTGTTATTAACTAATAAATAAATTTAGAAGGAAGAAGACACATTAAATGATATGAATAACATTAAAATAAAATTAATTGCTTAAGGATTAAAAACTGAATTACAAAAATTGACAGTATTTTGGCTCATAGAGATATATTAAATGGTTAGCCTAGACGACTTATTATTATTATATTATTATTATTTTATTTTACTGCAAAATGGCAAGTAAGACATTTAAGAAAGAAGAAAAGGTTTAAAAGATTTTTGTTTTATATGAGAATGGGGAGAATTTAATTTCTTTCAACATGCACTGCACATGCGCATGCAAATCTCTGGATTCTTGAGGCTACTGCAAAGAATTTGTAGGATCCCTTACAAATTCTTTGGTTACTGGAAACTAGATGTCTTTCTAAAAGACAATCTGATTGGTGCTGCGAAATTTGGCTCTATGCCAGCTGTTCGAATGAGGCTCACGCGATACATGATTTGCCAGGAAAGTGATCGCTTCTTCCGATGTTGCCGTGAAAATCTCTCTCTCTCTCTTTTTTTTTTTTTTTTTTTTAAGAATTGCAGTATAAAATTCTCCGACTTTTCCAGATTTTGACCAAAATATTTAAATTCCGTGACTTTTTCCTGATTTTATTAGTCAATTTTCGAATTCCCTGACTTTCCCGGTTTTTCAGGTTTTCCAGATAGCATGGCAACCCTGTTTCTTTGAAAGCGGAGAAATTTGCTTTTAGTTTCTTGAAATTTTATTAAATATATTTAATAATGCTGCAAATTATTTGAATTGAATGTCCTCTCTTTTTCTCTTGAGACTGAAAACAAATTTGTACCACATATAAATATCTGCAGTACACACAACATGAAGGGAAATTCAGAAAATTGTGTGGCAGATTTTTTTTTCAATATCAGCATTAACTGTACCAGTGTTCGACTTCTATTGGGGTGTAGAATGAATTAATAATTGATTTATATAATTTATTGATTGATTGATTATACATGTGATACTTTACAGAGCTAATATGTATCAATCAAGGAAAATTGAGTTTTGATTTCAAATTTTATGTCATGCAATGTTAATAATAAATTAATATGCAAGTACAATAGTGAGATTTTGAATGCATAAATCTAACTTCCATTCATTAATATAATTTTTAAAAAAATTGGTGTTTAGCAGTATGCCCTTTTGAAAAGTTTTTGAAAGTTTGATATTTATAATTGAATAAGATTTAAGCTGATTGTTATCTTTCATATAGCAGGATTTCTTATTGTATTTACATGCTTTTCGTAAATATCTGATTCTTTGTCAGTAATTAAAAAACACAAATCATCAAAGGAAGGGAACTGGTATTCCACTGTGATAGAACAAACATCATGTTTAAATGCTCTGAAAATTGTATGTTGAAACTCTTTAAGAAGCAAATGAAAGGATATGTGCAATATGGGCAAAAGAAAACACTTTCTATTATGTACACAGAGTTGTAAATAAATTTAATTGTTTATACTGCTCAGAAAGATGTATTTGGCTTGAATCAAAACACATGCATGAATTATAATACTTATGTATTTATTCTTCTTATTCACTAAAACAGCAATTTTATTAAATAAAGAACAATGCAAATATATAAATAATTCATAATAAAAAATGAGAATTTTCAATATGAATTACTTACTGAAAATAAATTTCGAACAAATGCCCTAAAAGCAAACTTAATTATTCTTAATAACTTATATTACTCTCTCCTCAATAAATAGAATATCTCTCCTCATATGTATGCACATACAAACACACACACACACACACACACAAAAGTTTTAAAGTATTAAAAGGTAAATAATTATCTTTAAACACTATTCACTTTTAACAAATTTATGCAAGTCTGACTTAGAAATTAATTTGAATATCACAGAAATTATTCATAATACCACATACAGTAAAAAGAGGTCGTGGTTCTGCAAGTAGCTCATTCTGAATGTCTAAAGTACCCCAGCGATATGCTAACTCAGCACAATGCCTTTTCCAAGATTCCAAGTATAGTGTTGCCCATAAAACATTGAATAATGCGAAAACAACAAAGCAGATATCCTCTGTAGCCTAAAGGAAAAGATTTTTATGATAAAATCTCACCTGTTTGTACAATAAAAATCAAATAATATGCAGAAAATATTTAAAAATATTCATTAATGTAGGGGAAAAAATATAATGCACAAAATGAAATCATTACACATAAAATTCAAGGAGTAGATTAAATCTCCAGGGTACAAGTGTAATAACTTCAACCATTATGCCAAATGATATACGATAAAATACAAAAGCATATCAAGTTGATACTGCATATAAAACGTTACATGCTTTTATACTTAATAAATATGTAAGTATTTATAACTGAATCAGATTTAGGCTGTTTATTATCTTGCATATAGCAGGATTTCTAACTGTTTTTGCATGCTTTTTGTAAATATCTGAATATTTCAAAATCTTTGGTTCTTTGTTAGTAATTAAAGAATATATATCATCAGTGTCATAAGAATATATATCATATAACTTGTTTCTCAATATGAGGCCTATTAGACAATTCTAAATCATCAAATTTCTATTAGAAATAATAAATATATTATAAATAAATTACAAATAATAAAAAAAAATTCATATACAATGAAATCTCCCATGGTAACTACTGCTCTTTGACGATCAATTTTGAAAGAGACCATTATTTTTGAGTACATAATTAAAAATATTCAATATAAAATCATCAGATTACAGTCTATCACTTTGAAGAGTTCAATATAAAATTTTCAAAAATTTATATATTAAAAAAACTGGCAGACTATAAGTAACCATGGTTAATACTGCCAGTCATTTGGCAAAAATCCACAAAGAGTTCTGAGATAAAGAGATACTTTAATACAGTCCATTAACAAATAGGCTCTCAGCTCTGCTTAAATAAGGGATGGTTTAATAGTAAGGAAGTAATATATTTTTAATATCATTTACAGGTAAAAATTTATTGAAGGTTAGTTTTTTAACACAGGTATAACACTTGGAAAGGAAAAATGTACTTGTGTATTTTCCAGTACCTAGTGATACACTGCCAACGGTCTAATGACACATTTTGGCAGTGCTATCTATGATATCATAGATAGCAAATTGATGAAATAGGTTTTTTTATTTCAAGTTGATACTGCAGGACAATTATCCAAGATTATTATTCTTCACAATTTGTCTCTTCTTCCACACACATTTGGCTCAACTTAAAGGCAAATGAATTTTGTTGAACAAATTCTCAGTTCTTATTCTAATGCTTCATTAGCCTTTTTTGCTATTACATTGCTACTGAGTACCTTCTGCCATGTACAGTTTTGCTGCGCGAGAATTGAAACACTCATTATTTTTGGCAAACACATGTTCAAAAATAATGGGAAAAGGTTACAATGCTCCTATTACTCAGTCTGAGATTGATGCTGAATACAAAAGATGCCAATTTGTAACATCCGTTAAGCCAAGGGGGGTGACATTAACAAGAAAAGAAAAAGAAAGAAAAAATCATCTTTCAGAAGAATCTTGAACAGCTTCTAGGATTTCATGGCAATAATGTAATTATAATTGCAAGAATACACATCTCAAGGAACTTATAATGACAAAAATCAACAATTTTTGAAATTAAAGTTACTCTATTTAAGCACATTTCTGATAATGGTATATACTCTGCTGTAGAATGAGCACTTTAAAAATGATCATCCTCCCCATAAAATGGAAAGGTACAAAGAAATTAAACTTTGAAAAAAAAACTTACCTGATCTCTTCCATAATAACACAGCCACATAAACAGTCCAAAAAATGCAGGCATCGTCAAAGCTTTAGTATAATGCCCTAACCATGCAAAGTAGATGGCAATTTTTACACCAAAATAATCACAAATATCATCTGCAAATAAACATATAAAATTTAAAACAACAGCTGATTTAATAATATTAAAAAAATATTATTTTTAAAATGCAGTATGTATTATTTCTTTTTATGTATTACACTGAAAGCTAGACTACCTGACATTCAACTAATTAACGTATTTGACGGCATATAAGACGCACTTTTTTTGGTCTCAAAAAAGTTACCTGCATCTTATACATGAAGGACACAGGTTAACTTTCAATACTGAATGCTATTTTTAGCCCGGATAAAGGTCTAGACACACATAACTTTTTCTACATCTGCCATAATTATTTGCGCATGCGTGAAATATCTGTCGCCAAAAAGCGCCAAAGCTCAAAGCTGATGTTGATGATCGAACAGGTTCGACGGCCACATTACATCTATGGAGCCTTTACTTCTTTACATAGACTTTCTTTTACTCAGCCAACACACGTGTTGGTATCAGTGATACTCTGTATAAATATGTCGATATCAGTGTTTAAAACTATTTGTTTAAAAAAAATACTCTGGAAAATAATATGACTACAGGAAACAAGAGATTAAGCTATACAATTCAGTATAAACTAGGAGTGTTAAACTACGCCAAAGTGCATGGAAACAGAGCAGCAGCAAGGCATTTCGGTCCACCACCTACCGAAAAAATGATACGTACTTGGCGAATGCAGGAAGATCAACTGAAGACTGCTAAAAAACAAAAACATAACCTTCGATGCCCAGCTTCATCTTGGCCTGAACTTGAAAATGCCGTAAAAATGTGGGTGATAGATAAGAGGAAATCTAGGATAAGTGTTTCAACCAAAATGATAATCAATGAGGCCAAAGGATTTGCAGAAAAACATGGGAATCAGAACTTTTCAGAGTCTGAGGGCTGGTGCTACAGGTTCATGAAAAGGCAAGGCTTATCAATATGCACAAAAACAACTATTGCACAGAAAATGCCAGCAGATTATGAAGAAAAAATACTAGCATTTCATAGGTTTGTTATAGTAAACGCACGCAAGAAAACTTCTTTTGAGCTCGGTCAAACAGGAAATATGGATGAAATTCCACTCACATTTGATGTACCATCCAACAAGACTGTGAGTATCAAAGAGTCTAAATCAAAAACCATAAAAACCACAGGTCATGAAAAAACCCGATATATGGTAGTTCTAACATGTTGTGCTGATGACACAAAACTACCACCATTTTTCATATTCAAAAGAAAAACTTCCAACAGGTGTAATCGTTCATGTTCATCCGAAAGGCTGGATGGACAAAGCTGGAATGAAACTGGTTACGGAACGTATGGACGAGGCGACCTGGTGGACTCTTAAGAAAACCCTCTCTTTTGATTTTGGATCAGTTTAGCGCCCACTGAACTGAAACCACAAAGAAGAGTGAGAGAATTAGAAACCCAGATAGCTGTCATTCCTGGTGGATTGACTAGCCAATTGCAGCCTTTAGATGTATCGGTGAATAAGCCATTTAAGGAAAAAGTGCGAGAACAATGGAACAAGTGGATAGGAGAGCCACATCACGCCCTCAGGTAGAATGAAGCGGCCCTGTATTTCACAAGTGTGCGAGTGGGTAAAAAGATCTTGGGAGGACGTAAAGGCTGAAGTAATTGTTAAATCCTTTAAGGAGTGCGGAATCAGTAATGCTCTTGATGGAACAGAAGACGACGCATCATTCGAAGAAGGTGATACTAGCAATGACGGAAACAGTAGTGATGACGATATTCTCGTTTTCGATGATGATGATAGTGAAACGGATTTTTATGGTTTTGAAAGTGATTAAAGTCTAATTTCATGATAGGCAACATTTTCCTTGAATCTGTGTTTCTTGTTGTTTCTGCTTTATTTTATATTATGTTTGATTGCTTGCCATTCATTCATTTATTCATTATTGAAATTTACATATCATGTTCAAAATAGCTTGCCGTTTGTTAATTTTCCTTAATAAAAATATGTTTGGTAATTGCATTCAATGTTTGCCTTTTATGAAACATGAGAACTAAAAGAAACCACATTTTAAGTTATTGTGGTACTGCGCTGTTGCACGGCTTATTGAAACTTTTTTCCTTTATGTGTGGCCTTCTAAATAAGGGTGCGTTTTATATGCCGTCAAATACGGTAATTGAAAAACTCAAGTAGCAGGAATATTTTTAAAATTTTATATAACCCTTTGAAAAATCAAGCATATCAGCAAAACTGTCACCAAGCAGTGTAAATCAGCACAGTAATGGATAAGTGTGATGTCACAACACAATTACAATGTCTTCATCTTGATTTTATGTAAACCAAATTAATTCTTGATAATTCAGTTCTGTCTGTGCACAGAAGATATAAGTTAATTGCTACTTTGATGCAGTTTTATGACACAATATTTCCCTCTCAAAAATATCAGCTACTTTTCCTTTTTGTGTGCGTGATAGTCTTGTTAACGTCTTCAGCCACAGCATTATCACATTTTTCTTGATCAACAAAAGATTGACGGAAAAAGCATTAGGATGTTATTCTAAATTTTAAAGATATTTGTCTAAGGTTTCAGCATGGCTAATTTTCACATTATTTGTTGCATCATCATCCTCAGCATCATTTTATCACTACACTTTTTATTATTTCTTCCAGCAGAATGATTTCTTTATCACTCAAAACCTGGTTTCTTGCTTTTTACCTCCATGCATTCCAAAATGTCATCTTCAATGTATTTGCATCATTCTGTTCTTTGAAACCCGACAGTGAATTTGTTATCAGTTGGTGTTTGACTGTTAGCGTTGCTTTCACCTTTAATACATGTAAACAACATCTTTTATTGTAATGCACAACAAGAAGATGATTAGATTGCTCATCACTGATATGATAGGCCAAAGAATCATTTAATGATTTATTTAAATCAATTGGTAGTTCACTTAATACAGACCTTGGTTGATAAGGGCCTGGTTAATAAAGGTTCGTCTACTACTATGCACACATGCAAACCCTCTAACTTCAATATCAATACTGACTGCCCACAGTTGGAAAATCTAAAGACTTCTCGGTTAGAGTAGATTGAGGTATTATCGCGAAGTGGTTGTTTCACTTATCGCCAAGTTGTTGTTTTATTTATAGTAATCTGAGTAGTTGAATGTTATGGAAACCCTATTATCACATAATTGGTTGAGGTAGATTTTGAATGATGGGAAAGATTTGTAAGGGCTTGTGGTGTGTGTTGGTTAGGAAACACATTGCTTGTTTTGTGGTTTAGATGGTAGAATGGCTGAATGTGTTAAGATTAATTTGAAGCTTTTGTAGGATTTAGAATGAAAAGGGAAAAGAGCATTAATTGAGTGGTGTGTAAATGAAGGTTAGTAGCCATTATAATTGTTCTGTGTGTAGGATGGAAATGTGTATGGTTGAACGTCGGAGGATACTGGCACTACGAAGAATATTTTTTACTCTTATTTTTGTGAATTTATGTGGCAACGTCGTTATACAGATTCTAGTTCAGATAATTTTAGGAAGTTTTTGGATGCTGTTAAGGAATTTTATATGCCGCAGTCTGAAGTTGTAGAAATTTCTAAATAAGGTAATACGATATTTGCTTTGTGTAGTGCTTAGATGCATATGATGAATTTCCTTTTTTATGTTATTTTATTGAGTAATGCATTTACATATTTTTTGTTTGGCTCTACTGTACAATTGGTTGCTCTTTTGATTTTTTAAGCGAAACTAGGTTGATGTGTACATGGATAAAGTCAAGGGGGTGAGCAATGCCAAGTTTGTGCAATTCTCTGATTTTTTTTTTAAAGTGAAAATAGGTCGTGTACACAGATACCGAGTTTGTATAGTTCTTTGACTTGTTATTTTGTCTTTGTGTAGCGGTGATTTTTGGTGAAAAAATCGCCGCCACACAAAGCCAAAATAACAAGTCAAAGAACTGCACAAAATCGGTATCCGCATACCACCAAAAATCGCCAATGGGCATCTGTAAATATATTTTTACCGACTACTCTAAAAAACATCATCAGAACCAGATTAAAATATTAACAAATTACTAGCCATATTACATAATAAATGAGCCCACATAGTTAATTTTTTAATAATATGTTATAGAGTGAAATGCAAATTTACTGTCACTGCCTATAACTTGTTACTAAAGTAAATCAATAATCAACGACAAAACTTCATTTTTAACCAATAATTTGTTAGAAATGGAAGTCTGTGTGATTATTTACTTCAACCAGTTGTTTGTCAATATTTTAATATGACAGAAATGCTGCCTTAAGGGCATTTCTCTGAAACAAATGATCTTTTTATAGAAGATGCATACATCTATATAAAAGACAAAAATTAGGCAAAAAAGACAACTTTGGATTACACCTCCCACAGATTTATTTTTACTAATTATGTACTGTTTTCTAGGTTGTGTTAAAGATTTTCCTACAGGATGCAATAAACAACACAAAAGAAGAATATGAAGGTAACCTTTATCAATTAAATAAAGGATGCAGCCATTTAAGACTGAACACTTATAACACTAAATGTTACAAACAGGTTACATGTTCTAAAATGCTTACTCAATGGTTGAGGCTTCATAAATGCCTGCATCCATGTCTTTTTCAGTTTATTAAGATCTTCTGAACTGTGCAAAGGTAAAACTTGTGATATAACACCTTCAGCTAAACATTTTGGAACTAAAAGCAAATAATAAATGTATGAACAATCATCATTTAAATATAGTATAAAACAGTTATTATCACATATATTATCAGCTATGATGCAGCAGCAGCACATCAGCTATTATGATGCAGAACATCATAAGGAACTACTGGAAGGAATTCTAAGGCAGTAATATTAACCCTCTCGCTGCATATCCCACAATTTCCACAGGTAACTTAGAAGTTTGCATGACAGCGATTTCCGCGGGGATGCATTTTTTCTCTTTGCTTAACTCTGCATTCAGCTCTTTTCCCATTCATGGTTTTATTTTAGGTTTTCTGTGATGTTTAATTGTTTATTCAGATCTGGGTTAACAAATGACATTAGTTGTCCATATTTCTGTGAAATATACAAGCATGTTTTGTACCATTTTACACATTCTTTTCAAAGCTCAAAGATGCCTGTAGTTCAACTTTCAATCCCATAAGACTTAATTGCTCGACATTTTGCTGGCCATATACCAGCAAATCCAATCAAGAAAAGACTCATAGACAGTGTGTTGTTTGTTGTTCAAAACTGAAACTGGCAAAGAAATTCCAAGAAAAAGTGAATTTGGTGCAATGACTGCAAGGTAGGCTTATGTATCGAGCCTTGTTTCAAAATTTAATACTAAACTTCATTTCTAATAAATGTTTTGTAAGTATTTTGCACATTTTCATTAGCATATATGTTTTACCTTTGTATTTCATAAAATAAATCACAATTTAACCAAGATTAATTTTTAAAATTTTTCTTTTATATGATTATTTTTCAGTTTCGATTTTCCGACAACCTTTACTTATGGTCTAATTCTATATTTGAAAAAAAAAAAAAAAAAAAACTCTTTTACAAAACTTTCTGGCTATTTTAACTCTAAAATATATGTAGATGTGAAATATCTAAAAAAAGTATGCAATTTTTCAACTTACATTGATAAAAAAAATTATGCAGAGAGAGGGTTAAAACCCATGAGTAATAAATCAGTCTATTATTTTTCTTTGCTCTTGGTTCTCACTTTATTGTTGTTTGTTATTTTAAGAAATTCCTAAAGTATTCTTAAGAACTTTAAGGGGGGGATACATTCTGCATTTTTCTTAAAATAATTTTTGTGCCTAAGCAAATTACTTTCTAATTCTGTATGATATTATTAATTGATCAAGAATGTGATACAAAATCCCAATTGGAAAATTTTTGATAACTAAAATTTGAATCACATGGAACAGAACAGGGAGAAAGTAAAATTTAAGACATTTGGAGACTTCAAAGATACTGCAACCTGATTCATCAAAATTTCATATAATATAGGATGTAATTTTAAATTCATACAAGGATCAGAAAAAAAAAAAAAAAAAAATCTTAAATAATGACTTCCAAGTTTATCTTCAAGATAGACAAAATACCATAGACTAGTACTTGCTATAGAATAGGCCAAACAGATCGCTACGATGAAAGATAATATGAAATTAGGATGTTCAAAATGAACATTTTCCAGATATATGAAGAGTAATTCAAATACCAAACTCATGAAACAAAGAATAAATCTCTTTTGGTGAAACCACTTGTTGATAAAACAGCAATGGTAAAATAGAACATTGATAAAATTCCCGTACTTTCATCTTCCACATATTTTTAGTTTTGAAGCAAATATGGTATTTCTTTCCCTAAAAGTAATAAAATATAATAGCACATAAAATTCAATTAATAATATTTTAGGATCACAACTACTGATATCCATACCTAGAACTACAGTAGGGATCAGTTTGAATGTTCTACAATCATAGATCAGAGGGCTTGGAAAAATGAGTATTTTTCACATACAGCTTTTATAATAACTGAATAAAATAAAAAGCATAAAAATTATGCAACTTTTTTTTTATACAGTTGTGAACACAAAACTATGCTTAATAAAAGTGGATAACTTTGAAATGAGATCTCGTTCCAGTATACAGATGATCTATGTCTATGAAACATATACCAATACATTTCTCAGTAAGATATACATCTTGTATTTATGAATCATAATGCAAATATAAACAAAATGGTTTTCATACTCAAAAGGAAATCAGCATTCTGAAAA
The DNA here is from genome assembly GCF_044657685.1 of Stegodyphus dumicola. Classification (NCBI taxonomy): domain Eukaryota; kingdom Metazoa; phylum Arthropoda; class Arachnida; order Araneae; family Eresidae; genus Stegodyphus; species Stegodyphus dumicola. The sequence continues at coordinate 218,095,846 of NC_140773.1, read as the reverse complement.
TAAAAGTAAAAAATTGCTATAAAATCATTGATTCAATTTCAAATAACTTTACTTCTGAAATTTAATACCATGGATGCATGAAATTAAACGAATATGGTCTCAATTTTGTGCATAAGAGTCTCACATTATGTCTTTCAGTTACACAAATAACAAATAAAATCAAATTTAAGCTCTTTGCATATTCTTCATTAGCATATTATTGTTACTAACATAAAAATTTGAGCATTATATTGCATATAAAATTAAATTTATATACATTATAACTCTCATCAAATAATTTGTTTCTCTTTCAAATGGCTAAAATTGAAATTCATCAAAAAAAAAATTTCAGATTAAAAAGTAATACGAAATTATTATGTAAAAGATATAAAAGTAATAAACTGTTTATTAAAACATTATATACAGTGTGTATGTCAAGACAAATATGTCCTAAATAGCATATTTAAACAGATATAACATGTTGTAAAAAAATATTACCTATAGGTTGACCTTCAATAAATTTTATATGAAGAAGCTCATCCTTTTCAGAAGCTCGCAAACCATACAGCATATTTAATATTATACTTTGTCTTTCTTGACTACTTAAAAATACATCCTTGTTCTCAGATTGATCAAAGCATTCCCGCTCTTCATAAACGAATTCTTTCATGCCTCCTCCAAACTCAGGTTTCAAAGGCTTACGAAGTCTTTCTTCTTCAGCTCCTTTTAGTAAACTAATAAAAATATATGATGAATAAATTTCTGAAATATGTCACTAAAATATAATATCTGAAATGCTTCTAGATTTAAGCATTATATAATAACTAACATATAAAAACTACAAAAGGATGAGGGCTCTACTCTTATATGCGCCCTAATTTCACCAAATATGGCAATATGTGTTCTGCGCTGGTTTTTGGTGCGATTGCGTGTTGTATGGCAACCCTGTTGACATTCAAAAATCTTTTGCTGGAGTGGCTTAATTGCTCGTTGGTTCGTGTCGTGCATGTTTTGATATTGGCCTATGTTGTAATGATAGATGTGGTGGCAAGATTTGAGTGACATATTTTAGATTGTGTGGAAAATAAATTTAGTATTAATAGGTACGATATTGTAGTTGTTAACGAGTCTTTTGTTCACGGGTGTGTTTATGAGGATTGAAGTGTATTTTTGGAATTTCTGTGGGACTTTTAAAACAGAGTCCGAAATGCAGAGCTGCTATGAGAACTCGATGAAGAAGGGCATTTCTGATAGTTCTTGTGTGGATTTGCAGTCAAATGCTTGTTACATAACTGCCAACCTCTAAAGATAAAAATTCAGAAGATTTCTTCCCCAAATTCAGAAGATTTCTCCAAAATTCAGAAGAACACGAAGAATTAATATCATGCTTTGATATTAAAAAAATAACAATTTATACAAAAAGAAAAAAGAAAGTTGTACTTACATTAGTAAATCTCAATTAAGTAGTAACTAAAAAATTTATTAGGAAACATAAAACAAGAACTTAATGTTACACAAAAAAATTATTGCAATGAATTTAGAGTGCATTTTTTGGCTTTAGCCAAAAATTCTTTGGAAAATTTCCTGTCATAACAATTAGTTTCCTCATAACATTTAGCAATTAAAACATTTTCTAGAGTTTTTGGTGAAATTGAAGAACGGAACATAGTTTTGTTTTTCTTCACAACACTGAAGACTCTCTCGCACTCAGCATTACTGTGTGGAATTACGAGAATAGCACATAAAACTTTGCTAGTCTATCATATTTTGGTGTTCCATCAGCTCTTTTTATTCTTTTTAAAGTACCAACCAACGAGAACATCAAGTCCATCTTCTCCAGAACTGGCAAAGTCTTCAAACTGTGCAGCAGAAAATTGGTTCTGTAGTTCATCTAAAGCATTATTATGGCATTCATTTTCTTTAATTGTTAACAAAAATGGAAATTTATCAATAAAAAAACGAATCTTTTCAAAAGATGAATTTTCAATTTGTTTCAAATTTTCCACTTCAGCATTTAAAAAAACTTCATTTTGCAATAGAAACTTCCTTACAATGTAATCACAGGCTGAGGAAAAGTACTTTCTAACACATTGAAAAAATTCTTTTTTCTCATGATCTTTCAAAGAATTTACAAGTTCCCTGGTTTGATTTCCAATTATAAGATCATTGTCATCCTTTTGATTTGCCAAACTATTATAGGCAACACGAATCAACACACTGTTTTTCACAGCGGACGGTTTTACAAACTTAGTATAAAGTTCTTTCAAAAGATCATTAAGAATTTGGATAAGCAGGGAAGATTTTGGCGAAGCTGATTGTAGAAGGGTATTTACACTTTCAAAAATCTTAATGGTACTTAACACAAAACTACAATATGCTTTGCTCAAATTCGAAGAAAGAATATAGAAAATCCTTTCCTCTCGGCTAATAGAAGGCTGTTTCTTCTTCCCTTCAACTTCTTTAACAAAGTTGACGTTTGAGGAGTCTTCTAAGCATTTTCTTTTTAAAGGGTTTGATTCTGTGTGTTGGCTTTTCCCTTTTAAATCATTTTGATTAGAAGCAAAGTTGGTTTTCGGAATCTTATATACCACCAAATTTGATGGGATCTGTGGTTTCGTTTTGGTTTCTTCATGAAAATATTTTAGCAATGCATCCCACTGTTCAATAAACCTTCCTAGCACTCTGCCTAAGGATAGCCATCTCGTGCATACATGTTTCAGAATTTTTCTCGTTTCACCAGAGCACAGTTCTTGAAAATTCTTTAGGTTTTCTTTCCTTTTTACACTTTTTTCCAGATAGAAAAACACATCAATCAGAAGCTGGGCAATATTTAATGGTAAAGCAGCGGCAGCTTTTTCTGCTGCCAAATTAATTAAGTGGCATGGGCATCCAATAACAATTAATTCATTTTGTTCTTTTTTGAGGAAAGAGGCTAGACCCTTTTTGTCACCCAACATGATATGAGCATCATCTGCACCAAATGAAATGCAGTTTGATATTGGGATGTTAAGTTGTTTCAACTCATTAATTACCAAGGAGGCAATATTTTCCCTCGTAGCATCTCCATTTAACAATGGAAGACTCAAAAGATGAGTTTTCATTTCATTGGAAACATCACAGAAATATGTGACAACAATGGGGTAAAGCTTCCAATCGCTGTCGTTGCTACCATCCATTGACACAGAAAATGCTGAATTCTGGAGTGCAGCTATCGTTTTACTTTGTGGATCGCAAGCAATTTCGTTCACAATAGAAGATGTTTTCGTGCGAGCACAAGCATATTTCTGAGCAATCTTGGAGTCGGGGAAACATCCGTCTGAAAAGTTGACCGGCGTGATCGGCACGTTGTGTTTGATGAGGAATGCAGTAAACAAACACTCTGCCAAAATGACATCGGCATCCGAATTCGTAGCCGAATTTGAAAAAAATTCATCCACTTTCTTTGACGTTTTCGAAGCCGAAGCATTAACTTCATGCTTTTTAGACTTAACATGCTTCACAATGTCGCTTTTTCCACCGTGACTTATTATGAAGTCACACACGCACACATTGCAAAATGCATAGTTATTTCCTTTGAAGGATTCTTTAATTGTTGGAAATTCGGCTTTGTAGGCAGGCCGAAAATATTGAGAATAAGGTTTTTTTGAATTCATTTCGTAACAACGACGTACTAAGAAAATTCGTAGCATGTGGGGGGGGGAAAAACAATAATAAATAATCCCACAAAGAAAAGAGTGGGAGAAACAAGTTCAGCGGCGAGTTGGGAGAAACAGCAGGTTACTGGATTCGAAGTAGTCGGTAGTTGGCGATGCAATTGGCAAAAATCGCTGAATTGGCGAAAAATTCTAAAATTTCGACAAAAATCACTAAAAACACTTGAAAAAGGAAAAAAATCGTAAAAAATGGATTACGATCGTAAAATTGTAAAGACAAACGCATTTTCGTAAAAATTACGAAAAATTCGTAAAAGTTGGCAGGTATGTTGTTGGTAAAGTATGTGGTTGTCAGCAGAGTTTATGATTTGGATCGTGGTTTTGGTATAGTAAGTTAACTTTGGAGGAAGTTTTTATTATTACTTTCGAAATTTTGAATCTCAGAAAGACACGTGATATAGCAAAATCGTGGCACTTTTGTTCAGAGATGTTGTGTGACTGGCAAAATTTTATTCAGGAATGTATTATGGTAAGTGCATTTTATTTTACTGTTATTATTTTGAGAATGTTATGTTCATTGTTTTTTTTTTTTTTTTACTATGGATTTTTGTCGTTATTGTTGTTTTCTGAATTGTTTGTAACTTAGTTTAGTTTATCTGGTTGATTTGTGCACAATGCCTAGCTTGTGCAATTCATAGATGATTTTTTTAAAGTTTAAACAGAATACTGTGTACATGGTATTCTTTAAAATTTATTGTTATGTTGTTGAAATTTATTGTTATGAAGCGAGATGTGCGTAGTTCGTAGATTTCTTCGCTGCCTAGAATGAGCAATTCGTAGATTTTTTTTTTAAGTTAAAACATATCGCTGTGTACATGGAAGTCTTGTCAAATATTTTTGGTTAGAAATTTTATGTTTTTACTATCTACATTTTTTGTTTTTGTTTTGGATTTTTAGCTTAAATTCGTCTTCAAAACTTACTTTTTGCATGTACAAAAAAACGCGTTTTTGGAGACATTTTAGGCTTAAAATTCAAAATGTAGACAAAAAATTTAGGTAGTAATATGGCGGGAGTTTCTCGCCAAACTCAAATTTAGGGACCTGAGGGCGCATATAAGAGTAGTTCCAAAATGAGTATAAAGGGTGATAATTAATCCAAAGTTGACCAAAAGATACACTACAAACTATTTTTATGACAGACGTGTATTATGAAATAAAAAAGGCCAATAAATTAATACTATTATATACACGTTTCCCCTTTAAGTTCAGATACAAATTTGAGCAGATATAGTACAACAAATTATTTATGTTTGTCACATTCTTGCCACTAGGTGGCGGGCATCTCTTCCTTTACTTTTGCTGTAATTAAGTTCCGAGAAGCAGTCGAGACTGGAACCGCTCTGAGGAGCGTAAAGGCTCAGAACTAAAAATGTACTGTCTTAAAATAATTATCACCTACCTTGTAAATAGTGTATATTAGCTTTTTATTCCAAAATATAATTAAAAGACAAGATGGCTTGTTAGCAGTAATAGAAACTCTTACTGAAAACGTGATTATTAGAAGCCTGGCATCGTGAACACTGAAGATGCAGCAGGTAAGGAATTTTACATTAATTTTATTATAAATAGAAGAACCTGATGCAACATTTTTATGGCGCCCGAACAGGGACTCGAGGTTTTTTGAAAAGTTCTAATAAAGTGAATTCAAAAGCTGAATATTAAAATTGAAGATTTTAATACTTGTTCTTGAAGTATTCAGCAAAAGAATAATTTTGTTTTCTAAGTAAGAGTTAAATATTTGTTTTTCATGAGACGTATATTTTTTGTGTAAATGTTTGAATCTAAGAAAGATAATGGCTGAAGTAGATAAATTAAAAAAGAAAAGAAGTATCTTAAGAACTGCCGTTACAAAACTATTTAAGAAAATCGAAAGTGAATTAAATAAATCTGAAGGTAGTATTAATGAGCTCGAAGAATTGTTAGAACAGCTTAATGCTAAAACCGAAACGCTATCTAATGCCGATGTGGAAGTTGAACCAATTCTGAGTGTAGATGAATTCGAAATTACAGAACAATATCGCGAGAAGATAACGTTATGGAAATTCAGGCTTAAGAAACGGATTAAGGAACTTAATCATGACTTAAATGCACCGAACACACAGCAAAATATAAAAGATACACCTAATGTTAAATTACCAAAACTTTCGATTCCCGTATTTTATGGGAATAGTAGTCAATGGCTTACTTTTTGGAATAGTTTTGAGTCCTCAATACATAATAACGAATCATTGAACAAAGTAGACAAATTTAATTACCTGAAAGCATATTTAAGAGGAACAGCTGCTAGTTGCGTTCAAGGACTTCCGTTATCGCCGAAACATTATGATTCAGCAATTCAAATCTTACACGACCGTTTTGGAAGGAGAGACATTCTTATTAATGCGCACATGAATAATTTGCTGAATATTGAATCATTAAAAAATGCGAATGACATAAAAACATTTCGTAATTTGTATGATAAAGTACAAACACAGATTAGATGTCTCGAAGCGTTAGATGTTGTATCGGAATCTTACAGCGCTTTGCTGTGTCCGATGATTTTGAAGTTATTGCCTTCAGAATTAACGCTTGAATTTCATAGAACACAAAATGTTGGCACCGATTATAACATAAAAGATTTAATGTCATTTTTACACGCAGAACTTTCATCCCGTGAACGCACGAGGTCAACGGTTTCGCAACAGCAAAAAGTATCCGATCGGCGACAGTCTTCTTCCCCCCCTGGAACGAAAATCGCATATGGTTTCTCAAATAGACATAATAAACCAAAGATTCCGACCGCTACTGATTTGTTTACAAAATCCGAATGCAGAGAGGAAAATATGAACTGCGTCTTCTGTAATCAATTCCACAAGATTTATGACTGTAGTTTCGTTTCCGGCTTATCATTACAAGAAAAAAGGGACATTTTAAAAAGAAAATGTGCTTGCTATAAATGCCTTAAACCACACCATTTGGCTCAAAACTGCAGAACAAAAATAACTTGTTCTATTTGTAAAAAACAACATGCAACTATTATGTGTAATAAACAAAATCCTTCTGTCGAGGTTTCGGAAATTAAAAAAGACGAACAGATAGAAAATAAAGTACTTTCAAATCAAGCAGGATGTTCAGAAGTATATTTGCAAACTTTAATTGTTCGCATATATGGAAGAGGGAATAACCAATTTGTTCGAGCGATAATTGACACTGGAAGTCAAAACTCATACATAAGCAGGTATGCAGCAGAAAGGTTACAATTAAGAAGCTTAGGTGAACAAAGTGTAACCCACGGACTTTTCGGTGGCATAGAAGTTTCGGAAAAACATAAACGTTATAGAATAAAATTGGGTAGCGTAGATAAACGGTATAATTGCGAAATCAATGTATTGGATGAAAGAAAAATATGTTCTTCGGTCCCTAAAATCAAAAATATACACTGGATTAGGGAACTTAGAAGAAGAGGAATTTACGTCAGTGATGTTTTTGAAAATTGCAGATTATTTCAGGAGAACCCCCAAGAGATTCATTTGTTGTTAGGGGCAGATGTTGCTGCAAATTTATTTATAGGTAAAATCGAAGTTCTTCCTTGGGGAAGATTAGTTGCTGTAAGTACAAGACTTGGGTGGACAGTCATGGGGAAAGCGAACACTGACAATTACGAAATAGAAAATTCCTTTTCCACGCTTTCGTTATCTTTACATATTTCTGATGCCACTCTGTGAAGAACTGTGGAGGCTTGATGTTATCGGAATAAAAGATCCAGTTACAAAGAAGGCTAAAGAGGAAAGGGATTTGCAATCAAAATTGCAGTTCGAAAATTCTGTATCTCTAAACGAAGAGGGGCGTTATGAAGTCGCACTTCCGTGGGCGGAGAATCATGTACCACTTTCCACCCACAAGGATTTAGCGTTGAAACGTCTACAATCTACCCCCCAGAAACTTTTATCTCAAAATTTATTTTCTTCATACAATGCAGTTTTTAATGACTGGTGTAACTTAGGAGTGATCGAAGAAGTTAAAGAAAATATTGCGGTTGACTATGGACATTATTTACCGCATAGACCGGTGATCAAAGAAAATAGCTCAACACCAATTCGACCGGTGTTTGATGCGTCTGCGAGGAAACAATCGTCTCCTTCTCTAAATCAGTGTTTGGAGTGTGGACCAAATTTGATAGAACTAATTCCATCTCTTTTGTTGAGATTTCGGGAAGGCAAGTTTGCTGCTATAGCAGACATTGAAAAGGCTTTCTTACAGATCAGTGTAAGGCCTCAAGATAGAGACTGGCTTCGGTTTTTCTGGTGGAATGATGTGGAAGAAAGGAAAACGAAAATATTTTGTCATACTAGGGTAGTATTTGGGGTTAAGAGTAGTCCTTTCCTTTTGGCAGCTGTTATAGAATTCCATCTACAAAAGTACATGACAAATTCTTCATATGATACGGAGATGATAACTAAACTCTTGCGTAGCTTCTACGTAGATAACGTTGTTGCTAGTTTTGACAAAGAATCCGAGATGATCCAGTTTATAGAAAAATCTCGAGAAATAATGTATGAAGGAAAGTTTAATCTTCGAGGTTGGTTACATAACGGAGATAACTTGAAACAGGAAACTATTTCACCCGTATTGGGTCTGTTATGGAACTCTCAGAAAGATAATTTAACTTTGAATCTGAATTGGCTAGAATATTTTGAAATGGGTATAATAACGAAGAGAACAATTCTCGCTGTAACACACAAAATATTTGATCCTATTGGTATTGTGAGTCCTGTTCTCTTGTATCCTAAAGTATTGTTGCAGAACCTATGGAAAACAGGAATTTCTTGGGATACTGAAGTCGACAAGAGTACAAAACAAAATTTTGTGAACTGGCATAAAAGCCTTTTTCTCTTAAGTAGTAATGCGTATGCTGCTGCAGTTTTCTTGAGAACTGTGACGAATTCTGGAGTTGAAGTTCATCTGTTGGCATCGAAATCTAGGGTAGCTCCCGTGAAATCTATTACGATCTCTCGTCTGGAATTGATAGCTGCCACGATAGGTGCCAGACTATGCTCTTCTGTTTTAAATGGTTTACAATGGCAAAATGTGGAAACGCATTTTTGGACGGATTCTACAACAGTTTTGACATGGATTCAAAGGGAAGAGATTGTCTGGGCTGTCTTTGTGGAAAACATAGTCAGGGAGATTAGGAAACTGACGGATCCAAAAACGTGGAAACATATTGCTGGAACAAAAAATCCAGCTGACCTCCCATCAAGAGGTTGCACCGCTAAACAACTTTTAGCAGTTAGATGGTGGGAGGGCCCCGACTGGCTGAAGAAAAATCAGGAAGAATGGCCTATACAAAAGGAAATACCGGACATGGAAATAGTGAATTCAGAAAAAAGGAAATCAGTCATTTCTGCACTAAATACGCAAAGGGTAGAACATTTTTTTGAGAAATATTCATCTTACCATAAAATGTTAAGAATAACTGCTTGGATATGCAGATTTATCAACAACTGCAGAAGACCAGATTCTAAACAATCAGGAGAACTCACGGTCCCTGAAATAGAAACTGTAGAAAAGAAAATATGCAAGATAATACAAATAGAAGCATTTGGCAAAGAACTTAAAGTTAGCAACCTTTGTACCTTTTTTGACTCAGATGGCCTTATTCGGTTAAAGACCAAGATTACTAGAAGAGAGGAAGAAGAAAATTTTCTCTGTCCAATTGTATTGCCCTCAAATCATGACTTAGTTCATAGGTTAATTTTAGATTACCATTTGCGACTATCCCACGCTGGTGTGCAATTCGTACTAGCCAATATTCGACAGAAATTCTGGGTCCTGAGAGGAAGAAAAACAGTACGTAAAGTTCTTATGAAGTGTGTTCGCTGTAGAAGATATAGCGCAAAGAATATAGAGACTGTTCCAGTACCTCTTCCTGAAGATCGAGTTAGAGATGCTCTGGTGTTTGAAGTGACCGGAGTCGATGTAGCCGGTCCTCTTTATTTACGAAAAGGAAAAAAGGCATGGATCTTGCTCTTTACTTGCGCGGTCTATCGCGCGATACATCTTGAACTGATAGAAAGTTTATCAACAAATGCGTTCATCTTGGGATTAAGGAGATTTATTGCCAGAAGAGGTCGTCCAAGTATTATTTACAGCGACAATGGCACTAATTTCGTTGGAACTGAAAATCTTTTAAGATCGATAGATTGGAAAGAAATACAATGTAATTCAACTAGTATGAGAATACAGTGGAAGTTTAATCCCCCAACTGCTTCATGGTGGGGCGGTTGGTGGGAGAGGTTGGTACAAACAGTGAAGAAGATGTTGAGAAATGTTCTCGGCAAGTCCTGTGTCTCTTATGAGGAAATGTTGACTATACTTTGTGATATCGAATCAGTAATCAACTCAAGACCCCTTACGTACCTTTCAGAAGATCCAAATGATCTTACGGCACTAACTCCTTCAATGTTTCTACAAGATGTGCACGACGTCGGAGTGCCTGACTTAGACTACCTGGATACCATTAATCTGACAAAAAGATACAAGTTCTTGCAGAACTTAAGAGAACATTTCCGCAAAAGATTTCGTGATGAATATTTAGCTATCCTAGTGCAAAAACCATCTAAACGATCTACTCGGACTATCAACAAAAATGACTTGGTGTTTGTCGGCAGCGACAACAAGAAGAGAATAGATTGGCCAATAGGTCGTGTTGTAGAACTATATCCTGGGAAAGACAACGAAGTACGTGTTGTCAAAGTGAAAACTGCAACAGGTGAACTCCTAAGACCTGTGAAACGTATTTATCCTCTCGAACTTGATAGACCTAACTTGTTTAGTGACTTCACCATGAACATAAAAAACTCTGCGGATAAGTGTTACAGTGATATGAACTATCAAACTAGATATGGACGTAAAACTGTAAAACCTCTTACATATTTTTAAATTGCTATACTAATTTTTGTTTCTTTTCAGTATTTTAGAAATTTAATTGTCCTAACAGTTGTCAATTGGAACATGTTATCTGGATATGGTATGAATGTAATGCAGAAAATGTTTAGATGTGTAATCCTTCTTTGTAAGTATTAATTTTAGAGCATTAGTTACTTTTCATATTTGTGAAAGTTGTACTTGAATTTTTGTTTGATTATTGATAAATTTTGTTTTGATTTTCCCATCTTATCGAGGTAAAATCAAAAGGTGGGAGGATGTCACATTCTTGCCACTAGGTGGCGGGCATCTCTTCCTTTACTTTTGCTGTAATTAAGTTCCGAGAAGCAGTCGAGATTGGAACCGCTCTGAGGAGCGTAAAGACTCAGAACTAAAAATGTACTGTCTTAAAATAATTATCACCTACCTTGTAAATAGTGTATATTAGCTTTTTATTCCAATAAATAATTAAAAGACAAGATGGCTTGTTAGCAGTAATAGAAACTCTTACTGAAAACGTGATTATTAGAAGCCTGGCGTCGTGAACACTGAAGATGCAGCAGGTAAGGAATTTTACATTAATTTTATTATAAATAGAAGAAACTGATGCAACAATGTTGAAAATTTTATAAAATAAAAAACATAGCCAGTTCACACTGACCTGAAAGTCTGAAATTAATATACATCTGAATAGCTAAATGTGTTAAGTCCTGATCCCTTCACTTACATGATCAAGTCATTATTAGAGCCACCATCATGTACAATTATCCAATAACAGAAAGCACACTTTTCGTTCAAAATTTGTGCAAATATTAAGCCTTATAGAGGCTGAATGGAAGTTCAATATCAATCATGATGGCAAAAAGCTCTGATTTATTTCAAGTTAGACAAGGGTATGATCACTGAGCACCAAATGCTAATGTTTCAAAAACTGTAAGATTTGTGGATTGTTCCTTTATGATTTATGTTGAGAGTATCAAGAATGAGCTAATGGCAAATTTTGAAAGATTGGAAATCAGAGTGCCATGAGAGATCACAGGAGTAATTGTTACCTTTAAAAATTAGTGAGAACTGATTCCTATATATCTGTGGATTGCTAGAAAGTTTCCGAAAAGAAGTATGTCCAAGGAAAAAGCTCAGCAGATTTTGCTGTATAAAGGACTCTGCAGTTACTACTGCACTAAGACTTAAGAAGATTCATCAATATCGGTGCCTGTAAAGCTTCTTTCAGACATTTTTTTTTCCACCTATTAGGCAACTTTATTCCACTATTAGGCAACTATTAGGCAACCACTATTAGGCTATTCCACTATTAGGCAACCAGACCTTGTACATTACAAATACTCGTTTAAAGATATTACCTTTTTTCAATTTCATGTTAACTTGGTATGAGAACTGACTAATCATAGCGAGGCAAATAAGAAATGTTATTTAGTTGAAGGTTTTGCTGAGTCAGCTACACATTACACATGTGGAAGTGATTGGCTATGGTTTAAAACCTCTTAAATGGACTTAGTGAGTTTTACGCCTTAAACCACAAAGCATCATGACAAAAAAAAAAAAAAAAAAAAAAAAAAAAACTGTTAGCCATGTTCCTGAATGTTTCTAAAAGCCACATTCCTAAATCTACATGATTACGGATGCTAGAAACATTTCCAATTAAAAATTAAAAAAACCAATACCAAACTAATTTTAATTACTTTAGATTTTTTTGTAGCTATAATAAAAATTTATTTTCAAATCAGTTAAACTGCTATTAATAAATTTATTCTCTTTAGCAACCCTATGGGTGCATCATTGTTTTATTTCTGCCACTATCCTGTAAAGAAATTGTTTCTTTCAGAAGAAACCAACCCTAATCTGAACTAGCTTTCAGCTCGATGTACAATATTTCCATCGCAAGATCTTTGACTATATAGCATATTTAAGATTAAATGAGAATATCCTTAGCAGAGGAATTTTTAAAAGAATTTAATCCTCAAGTAAAAAATATTTTTGAAAAATCATTGCTGAGCCTTAGAACTTTCTACATAATCGTAGACTTGAAGAAGAAAATAATGTGTAGCAGCTTTTGGCATAAATAGTGCTGCATAATTAAATTATTCACGCCATCCAACAGCTTTCAAGCATGTGGTCATGGCATGACAGAGTTCAGAAATGTATATGGCAACAGCAGTGGAGTAGCGAGCATAACTGGCACCCGGGGGAAAATATCTTTGCCCTGGGTGCCTCCAACCAAAAAAACACAGTGATATGATAAAAATCTTGTTCGGAGACCATTTGGTGCCCTTCTTTCGAGCAGTGCCCGGGGCATCATACACTCCCTTGTCCCCCCCCTCACTATGCCACTGGGCAACAGTAAAGATTTAAGAAAAAATTTTAAAAGGGAAAATAATAGAATAACAGTAACTGAAAAATTATATAAGGATAAACAATGCTTTAAAGATGTTGAAGAGGACAGACATTGAAAAAATAAGTGTCAACAATGGAACAGGAGTTCAAAGCATATTTTATCTTCTGACTTTAGATATTTACATGACTGGCAATTCTTTCTTTTTGCAATGTGAATGCACTCATTCTACAAGTAAAATTTTCTATTATAATACCAACATGCATATCTTAAGTGTAATGTTAGTTTCAAAGAAGAATAAAATATTTAAGAAGGTAACAATACTTAGATTTATGACAATTTTGGTTATAAAATGCAGTTTAATGCTGAACCTGAATGATTTATCATGTTCAGAACAACCAGTGTTTAAGACTCTTAAGGCACTGACTGATATTCTCTTCCAGGTTTTTAGTTAGTACTTCCACCAGCGAAGTCTTTATTTTGAAAGATTATTTTGAAAATGCGTGAAGTTTTGATTTCATCTTCACCCGAAGATAACAAAGAGCAAAATTTTCAATGGAATTTGAAAGTATGATAATGTAGCACTTTTGGGAATAGCCAGGAAAAAAGATCGACTAGTGTTAGTTCGTTTGCGTCTTTCTGTCTCAAACAATTTAAAAGTGATTCATTTCAAAGATTTAATCCCAAACTCAGAAAAGTACGAAGAAGAATTTATAAAGAATGTAATGACCAGCAAAACTGATGAAAGAAAATTTATTGAACAAGCAGCTGAAAAACGTTTGCATGAAGATAAAGCTGCTGAAGATGAACGAACTGAAAAGAAACATATTTTTGAGATGGAAAAGTTAAAACTTCAACTGAAATATTGTGGGAGAAAAGTTATACCATATGCTACAAAGTACAAAAGTAAAGTTTAAACACACACTGACGAAACACAAAGCAACATGCTCAACATGAATTTAGCATGTGGCAAAGGCCGTATACAAATTCTACTTGAGATAATTTTAAACAGTTTTTCGATGCTGTTAAGAAATTCTGTTTGCGACACATTAAACCAAAGACACAGAAATTTCTAAATAAGGCAAGTGGATATTTTCATTTTGTACTGCACAGATTAGATTACAGGTATTTCCATTTTTATTTTGATTTAAAATGCAGTTTATCGAGATATTACTTTTATGTTTTAATTATATTTTGGACATTTAATTTCCATTTAATTATACTTTGGACATTTAATGCCTTCCCAAATAAAATGGTGCCATTTTACTTGGGAGGGCATTAAATGCCAAAAATATCCTGAAATATATTTCCCCCAAATTATCATTATATGAATTCATTATGATATTATAGACATATAGTATATCTTTACATTAATATTATTTCATAAAAACAATTACAGAATAATTAATGTATGATTATTTATGAACCTAGGATTAAACTTACTTTTCATATGATGTAGTTAAATAAAATCCATATACATTTGTATGTCTGTGATGACGGACTTCAACCATAAGTTCGGGGACATTTGTTTTCAGTTGTGTCAAAAACCAAACTAATGTTTCTTCTGTAGTTGATTGAGGAAATGTAACAACAACATCACAGTCGTGGCTCGGGAGACTGTTTTTCCATACTTGTCCGGCTGCCAGAAGCTGACGAGATACTGATATTCGTTTGCGTAAAAGTCTGCCAGCTATGCAAGAAAAAAATTTAAGACTTTAATTTTTACAGTGAATGGATTACAACACAATGTTCATCATCATTACTTCATTTAACATAAAAAGCTTTCAAAAATTGTGACTTGTCACACATTTGTAAAAAAATCCAGATTCTTTATGACTATCCACTCCCCTACTGAAAAGTCATGAATTCACTGCCGACTTTGAAGAACATTCATAAACTCACTGGTAAATAATATTTCTAAGTTAATGTGCAACAGCCATTTTTAGAATGTCAGCCCATTAAGAATTCTATAAACCAGCAATCAATCAACAAACTTTAAAAGATAGATAATAAAATAATAGATAATAAAATGCGGTACTATTCCGTTTTGAGGACCATAAAAAATTGCTAAACTATTGTTGATGCGAATGCTGTCAAAAATAATTGCGGCAACCCTAACGCAAGAAAAGAAGTATAATAGTAAATAACTATCTAAAGATTGTTTTAATTTATACAAAAAGTTAATTTCATATAATAAATTTTTATTATTCTAATTTATATAAAAAAGGCTAAACATAACTGAATGGAAGCATAAGAGTAAAGAACTATTTCAGATCATTATTATAATTTATATAAAAAACGGCTAAACATAACTGAATGGATTCCTGCATCGCTATTTCGTTACCGAGCTATCACTAAAGCATAATTTCATCTCGTTGGTAGTTCAAACATAATTTTCTATAATGAATAAAGCCTTTTTTTTTTTTTTTTTTGAAAAATTTCTACTGCAGACCTTTTGTCATGAGCAATTCCCAAATTGTTAAATCCATAGGATATCAAAAAAGGATTTAAAAATTAAACTAGTATTTCAATGGCGTCTTAAGAAATATAGAACTATCTAAACTTACGCAATTTGAAATCAGCGTGCATGCTAGATTTGGCGCTTTTGCGCACACATTTTTGTTGCAATTTTTTTATGGTCCTCAAAACGGAATACAGTCAAAAGTCGTTAATTCGGACACCCATAATCCGGACCTCAAAGCTACAAACTTTCTGCGCATGTGTCTCATTGACGCACACGCGTAAGACCTTTATGGCTTTGAATACATTTACGCATGCGCGTTTGATGTATAACGGACAGTATAAACTAAGCTAAAATTATCTAATTCAGTTAATGTTGCAGATTGCGTTGTTCCTTAATCTTCGAATTGGATCCAGCTTATTATTTTTTGCAGACTGTTAGAGCAATTTTATAAAAGTAAGCATGAACTTTCGATTATGTCAAATAGAATTTCTGATATATATTTACTAATATGTAAAGGATCTAAAAAGCGAAAGTATGTTTCGAAGTCCATTAAACAAAAAACGGAATTGCTGCAAAAAATTGATAAAGGCATATGCTTTGTTTCTCGAACCATTCCGAAATCTGTTTATCAATTTCACGCTGCTCTGCGGTGGGGTGGGAACGCGGCGGCGTGCAATGAATTGGAAGTTGATCTGTCAGCACTATCCTTATCTTCAGGGCAGATGTTTGTATTTTATTTGGCTTATAATTCCTTACTAAATGTAGTATTTCATCTCGATGTACTTCGTCTTTGATATGATTTAAATCAAATTCCTCGTCATTATAATTTGCTTTCGATAGTGAAGAAAGTGACATAGAGGTTATTGAAAACGAAAAAATTTCGATTGACAAATTAGTTTGTATTCTCAACACAGCAATTATAGGACTTGAACAGCGGAACTTTGTAACTGAACAAGAAATTATGTCTGTTTATAGAATTAAAGAGAAAGTCTTAAACAACTTACATTGAAAGAAATGTTTAATAAAATAAACAAATAAATATTAAGCTTTTTTTTTTTTTTTTTTGTAAATTTGGATACCTTTTACATCATAATTGTTTTTTATTTCATAAATTACCGTTTCATATTTTTAATTGTATAATTTCTGCATGCCATCTTACCAGATTTAAACTGATGATCTATAATCCGGAATCGTCGAAGTCCCGACGAGTTCGGATTAACGACTTTTGACTGTAGTACCAATGCGGTACTAAAATGCTTATCTTTTTTGAGAAATCCTTTTGTTATTTATTTTCCTGAAATGCCCTTTTTCCCCCCTCTTAAAATTTTGCATAATTTATATGTAAACATTTGATATGCATGCTGATAACAAATAAAATGACTCTTTTTTATAATTTTTTCCTACCATCAACTGCACTTGTTATACCCTCGATCATCCAGAATTTTGGCATATCTAAATTGGCATTTCTTGAGCTTTATGGATAGAAGGGCTTTAACTGTGTGTATGTTTTAAGTTTAAATATATGTCACCATTTGCTTCCACATAAAAAATGAAAATCAAGAGCAGAAACAAATTTCTTCCTTCTATAAATATCTGATAAACATTAATTAAATATTTGGCTAATCTTTGGAATATGGTAACAGGTAGTTTGGCGACATTTTGGTAGGCAATAAAGGTTACTACCTAGGACTTTGGGAATAATGTGAGAAGTACTCAGTTCCGATTACGCATTATTTTGTGTGAGGGAAATGAGAGATCATGAGATATGTCATGTGACATTAATGGACGAATTATAGTTCTTTAATCGGAAAAAGGGGGAAATCTGGAAAAAATCTGGAAATTTTGTATTTAGCTTCATTCTGTGTTGTGTGAAACAGTATTGGTTAATTTTTTGATCCTATGGCCCTATCTAAAGTGAATTCGAAATGGGTATTTAGTGGGATTGAAAGGGGTAGTAATAAGTCTTTTTTTAAGGTTGTGCGAGATAGAAGTAAAGATTGCTTATTAAGTTTTATTAAGCAGTATATTCTACCTGGTAGAATAATATCTGATTGCTGGAAGTCATATGTGTGTTTGGAGGATGAAGGTTTTCAACATCTTGCTGTGAACCATAAATATGATTTTAAAGATCCTGAAACAGGCGCACATACGATAGCTTTTTATTTAGCGGAGGAAATAAGAAAAGTTTATCCGCCACGTAATCAAGATTCTGAAGAAGATTAGGTAAGTTAGTATTTTTAATTATTTGAGGATATTATTTTTATGCATTGTTCTAAATGTAAGGAGTAAATAAATTAACAATGTATTATTGGAAAATTGTTATTAGCAATGATTTAGTTTAAAGTAATTAGGATTGTAAGCTAATTTTTATTAATTTAATGTATGTGCTTATTTATATTTTAAGTAGTGTTTTTTAATTTAATTACATTTTAATTAAATGATATTTATTTTGTGAATTATATGTTTGTAGCAATTTGGTATACATTTCAGTGGAAGTAAACGTGCATGGAAATAATTTAAATATTTGACACTAAGTATTTGCAACCATTTTTAATGTTTGCGTTATGAATTCGCTGGTGACGTTTATAATAGATAATTTAGAGGTAGAAGTTTTTAGATATTTTATTTATTTTATACGTGCAAATGTTCATCCTTGGAAAGGGTATATACTTTTTCGCGATCAGGTAATTTCGTGTCCTTTTTACCAAATTTAAAGATTCACAAAATTTTCATGCATTTTTGGAAATAATTTAAATATTTGACACTAAGTATTTGCAACCATTTTTAATGTTTGCGTTATGAATTCGCTGGTGACGTTTATAATAGATAATTTAGAGGTAAAAGTTTTTAGATATTTTATTTATTTTATACGTGCAAATGTTCATCCTTGGAAAGGGTATATACTTTTTCGCGATCAGGTAATTTCATGTCCTTTTTACCAAATTTAAAGATTCACAAAATTTTCATGCATTTTCGTGAAATTTTTCTAATTTATGAGAAAAAAGCAGTATACATGGATATAGAAGAGTGTGCGCAATGCCATTTTTGTGCAATTCTGGAATGTTTTTTTAAGTAAAAATAAGTCGACGTGTACATGGTTTAATTATATTTTAATTAAATGATAGTTATTTTTGAATTATATGTTTGTAGCAATTTGGTATATGTTTCAGTGGAAGTAAACGTGCATGGAAATAATTTAAATATTTGACACTAAGTACTTGTAACCATTTTTAATGTTTGCGTTATGAATTCGTTGGTGACGTTTATAATAGATAATTTAGAGGTAAAAGTTTTAGGATATTTTATTTATATTATGCGTGCAAACGTTCATCCTTGGAAGAGGTATATACTTTTTCGCGATCAGGTAATTTCATAGATGTCCTTTTTACCGAATTTAAAGATTCGCAAAATTTTCATGCATTTTTGTGAAATTTTTCTAATTTATGAGAAAAAAGCAATGTACATGAATATAGCGAAGAGTGTGCGCAATGCCATTTTTGTGCAATTCTGGGATTTTTTTTTGCTAATCTTTGGAATATGGTAACAGGTAGTTTGGCAACATTTTGGTAAGGCGATTAAGGTTACTAGCTAGGACTTTAGGAGTGTACATGGATAAAGTCAAAAGTGTGCACAATGCCATTTTTGTGTAATTCTGGGATTATTTTTAAGTGAAAATAGGTCGACGTGTACATGGATACTGTGTTGTATGTGCAATTCTTAAAAACGCTGCAAGCAGTGGGCGATTCTGCACTTTCTCCCAATTTTGCACCTAATTTTTGTCATGATTAAGCACTTTTGTTCCATAAAAGTTCCAGCATAAGCGTAATTCGGCTAGCATATTGTTGGAAAAAAATGTTGAGTAAAAAAAAAAAAAAAAAAAAAAATGCCTTTACTTCGTGAAAACAAACTGGCGTCCAAAAAAAAAAAAAAAAAACTAGCAGGTTGCTGTAGCAGGGTTGATCGCCAAATTTTCTCCATAAAATTGCCAAGTTATCATAATCGGAAGATTAATTGTTTTTTTAAGTAAAAATAAGTCGATGTGTACATGGTTTAATTATAATTTAATTAAATGATAGTTATTTTGTGAATTATATGTTTGTAGCAATTTGGTATACGTTTCAGTGGAAGTAAACGTGCATGGAAATAATTTAAATCTTTGACACTAAGTATTTGTAACCATTTTTAATGTTTGCGTTATGAATTCGTTGGTGATGTTTATAATAGATAATTTAGAGGTAAAAGTTTTAGGATATTTTATTTATGTTATACGTGGAAATGTTCATCCTTGGAAAGGGTATATACTTTTTCGCGATCAGGTAATTTTATATACGTCCTTTTTACCGAATTTAAAGATTCACAAAATTTTCATGCATTTTCGTGAAATTTTTCTAATTTATGAGAAAAAAGCAGTGTAGATGGATAAAGTGAAGAGTGTGCACAATGCCATTTTTGTGCAATTCTGAGATTTTTTTTAAGTAAAAATAAGTCGACGTGTACATGGTTACTGTGCATTTGCGATTCTGAAAAACGCAGCAAGGAGTTTGCGATTCTGGAGTTTTTCCCCAATTTTCCAGTTAATATTTGTCATGATTAATACCATAATCCAAAGATTAACCAAATTTTTTTACAATGCATATATTTATATTTTCTTTTAGTGAATAGTTTGACTATGGCAAAGCAAGCGAGGGCTACCTGCCTAAGGGAAGGGATGTCTTTGAAGTCTTTATAAAGTTTTACGAATTTATTAGGAAAACTGGTTGATATTATTCATGTCATGAAACCTTGGGAATATGGGGAAAACCTTGAAAATATCTATGCTGCTAGTCTGTTTGTGGGGATTTGGAATGGGGCAAACTACCAGTGTTCAGTAATTTTAGCTCTTGGCCACTAAACAGCCTTGGCTCAGTAAATGCACTACTTTAACTTTTTAATTTAATATTTTTGAAAGATATCTATATACAGTTTTATTTTATAAAACTTTAGATACACAATTTATCAATGTCTGCTCTTTTCTTTGCCTTCAAATTAAAAATACAATATGCATCTAATAAAATCGTAGCTTAATTATTTTTATCCCCATTACATTATTCACAATTAATTTGAAATTGAAACATACATAAATACTATCAAGATAATTAAATTGTTCTCTTATTAAAATATAAATTGACAAATTTTATTTTAATAAGAGAAAAATTACAAATTTAACAAGAGAAAAATGACACTTGAATGAAAAAAGGTAATTTTTTAAACTAAAATCCACTAAAAATCAAACAGCTGTTTAAGAAGAATGAACAATACCTTCATCCAAAATACAACTCCTCGCAGTGGAATAGCTAGTTACAAATAGGAAAATATATTTTCTGTAACATACAAAATTTGAGAAAAAAAAAAAAAAAAAAAAACAGAAGGGGAAGGGCAGTGATGCTTTACATTAAACATATTTTTTACTTTATTACAACCTTTCATTTAAAGTAATGCTTTTCCAAATGTTAAAGTATAAGTTTTTTAGTAGCGATATCATGGGCTTTCAACCCGAAGGGTTAATTTAGCTTCAGGGGTAAATGCGGTTAGTTTTTTGTTTACCTGTTAAGCATTTAGTTTTAGTTAATGAATATAGTAATAAACTACATTTATTCAAATTTTGGCATTAATCAATATATTCTCTAATTCTCTTGTTTAATTCATAAAACGCATTAGAAATAATATAAATTTACGTAAATATACACATATTTTATGAGTTTTGAAAAAGAAGGGGGGGTATGATTGTCTAGCAATGATTAAAACGGCCCGCGCGGGAAAAAAGTTTGAGAACCACTCAGCTGTATGATCTACAGAATACGCCGTTTTATATACAATAAATAATTTTCTCGAACATTGCTACGAAAATATGAATATCTTTTAAATGCGCCGATATCGGATTAAACTCCTATAAAATTCTCCAACCCATCGTTTAATTAAATTTATAGAATATACTTTGTTGTTTACCTTCTGACAGCGTCATCCGAGACACTTTCTTGCGATTGCGCATTTCATTCCCATTATGAGGTTTATAGCTTAACATTTTAGACCGCAAAATTTAGGAATGATGTATGACGCAGATATATTATAATTCTTCGATTGATCCTCACGGAATAAGTAATATATCTCGATTACATTTTTCGCTCGCAAATATCACTCTCACTCAACAGTACTCTCGCGCTGTACACAACTGTGACATTATCCGTAGATGTAATCCCTGGCATTTTGCTTTTCTATTGGTCCAAATCAAATATCTAAGTTTACCATATTTTATAACTTCTCGCTTCGCGTTTATAAATTGATTAGCAAATAATAAGAAGCTAATAACATTAAACTTTGAATTTCGTTAAAAATTTGTCTTGAAATTTTTTTCAGGTTTATAATTTTGGCTAACATTACGTAATTTAGGTTTCTTTTGTTTTGCAGGCAGCTAAATCAGCTTTTTCAATATTTTTGAATTTAGTAAAAGACAGTTGATTTTGAATGGATTAAGTACCCTAATGTTATAAATGTTCTAGTCACTCATCTTTTTAAATTTTAGAAAATTTTTGTGTATTGCTATTTGAAAGAGTAATATGAAGGCAAAATTCAATTATAACTAAAAGTAGTTGTAACCGTTTGAAAGTATTCCATTGCAACCCTGCAAAATGGATCAGGTCTATGTTTAACGTCATGTTGTTGTTTATGGTTTTGTAGTTTATCTTTCTACTTAAAATTCCCGAAACGGGTAGAATTACACATAAGTATGGGTGATGTAAAGTGTTATTTGAGGAAAATGGATTTCCCTAATGTTGTTCCAGAAGCACTAAGACACATACAGAAATTATGGCTTCCTGATTGTTCATCTCAACAACTTTCATTAATGAAAGAATTATCTGAAGAATTCGTTTTTTTCGAAATTGATAAGTGGGGAAACAAGAGGAATCAAAAACTGCCACCCATTAAGGAGCTTCAGATTGTAGAGAGGATAGCTTGGTATTTTAGACAACCTGAAAATGACCAGAAAATGGCTACTTTTCAGTTTCTTTTCCCGTTTGGTTCTTCGCTTCTTGATAACAGGTTACCCGTTTTAGGGAAATTATTATCCCTAGCTATTGCTACTGAGAATGGTAATGTTTTAAGTTACATAGGAACATGGATGCAGCTTTGCACCTGTGTATCTGATTATTCTGCATTTATAGCCAAAGCAGTAGTTCGTGAGCATATAAAACCGTCAGCACCTAGTGAGAGGATGAAGAATTTACCTGTCATATCACCAGTATTTTGTGCTAGCTTAATATCAGCAATTACAAATATGTATCTCACTAGCTGTCCTCCTGATCATATTATCAACATAATTTTAGAATGGATAAATAGTGTGCCAATGCTTTGCTTCTCACCTTTTAAATTAAGTATTCCAAGTAGTTTTAATTTTCCTGGTCCTCAGACACCTATTCCTGGACTAATGTTTTGGTGCATATTGTCTCCTTTGTACAAAGAGTACTCTGATTGTGCTGGAAGTTGCGACAGCAGTAATAAAACATTTTCATCATTATTGTTAGCTTTACTTCAGTGTATGACAAAGTCTGCTGCTTCGAGAGATCCTTCTTGGTGTGAAGCTGTTTCTGCTACAAGCATTATTGTTATTGCTGAAACTCTGAAAAAAATGAGTTACATTTCTAAGGATAGACTGGATACATCATTAGATAGATTTGCTATGTGTGTAGAAGTAGCTCTTTCAAGCAGTTGTTTACATGTTCACCCTGAACGCCTTGGTAAATTATTTTTTCACTGCTTACAACTGCCGTATAATCGTCCTTTAAAAATTGTTTTGCAAAAATGGAGTGCTGTTCTACGCCCTGACTCCTAATGAACAAAAGCACATATTGTATTATCTAAATTTATTTTTCCAGCACTCAGTCTGTTAATAAAATATGAAAATATTTTTTTTAATTTCTGAACATGTTTATAATTATAAATGATTGATGGCACTTTAGTTTATATAAATATCATGAAGTTCTTAGCATCTATCAATGACATAATAAACAAAATAAGTGTACATAACGTTTCTTTGAATTACATGCAGCATGTCCTCAAAATCTGAAATCATATTAAACCCTTACATTTACATCTGCTTTGAGGACAATGGCCATTCTGTGAAACAGCAGTGATTTTTGTGAGATGAGTTATAAAAACAGTCCACTTTCTTTTCAAAAAAATATTTGTTTTTTGATATAACTAATCCACAAAAACCTGAGCCACTGCTTGAAAGTGAAGGAAAGTTAAGTCTGTCATCATCAACTGAATATCAGAATGGCAGCATTACTTGGATCTGCACATGAAAAATAATGGAGGTCATTTTAAACATACAAGGTGTGACACGGAAAAAAAAAAAAAAGAGAGAGACTGGCCCAACAAATCATTGTACTTACAGAATCGGTTCATCCTGACATTATCACCTTCAAAGTAGTTCCCGTGAGCATTCACACACTTGTGCATTCGGTGCTGTCATTGCTGGTAACAGTTCTGAAACGAGGTTTTTTGAAGGCCCTTCAGGAGATTCTCCATTTTTGCCTGAACTTCTTCAGCTGAGGTAAAATGGGTTCGCTTTAAGTAAGATTTAACTTTAGGAAACAAAAAAAAGTTGCATGGAGCCAAATCAGGTGAATAAGGAGGATGCCTCATCACAGTCATGTCTTTGCTGGTCAGAAACTGCTTGACAGATAGGACCGTGCGAGTGGGTGCATTGTGCTCGTGCAACAGCCATCCATTACTCCAAAACTGTGGCCTTTTATTTACTAATTTTATCATGAAGTCTTTTTAGTACTTCAATGTAGTAGTATTGATTAACAGGCTGACCACTGGGAACCCATTCAATCATGATGAATGTGCTGGAGGCCTCATTTGGCACCCAGCAAGTTCATCTTCCACACTGTTCCTTCTCCCTAAAAACCACTTATGCCATTCAAACACACATGCATGAGACAAAGTTTCATCTCCATAAGCCTTGGTTAATATTTGAAATGTTTCTTCCGTGGCTGATTTCTTAAGTTTCACTAGAAACTTGATGTTGATTCGTTATTCGGTTTTTACGTTAGACATTTTTCCAGTAGAATGCAATTGCATGTGTTCACTCAATGACGCCACGTCATTACATAAATATTTTTTTTTTTTTTTTTATCTATGTAAAGTCAAAACTGGTTGCATGGATAGAGGAGGTGTGTGGCATGACGTCAAGAAAACAGTTGTTGCCAGCTTCACTCTGTTTTCAAGCTACACATTTAGTCTAGTTTTTTTTTGGTCACACCTCGTATTCCAGATTTTGGAGATACATCAGTTATATTTTAACAACTGGGCAAATCTGATTTGATTAACTTTGTTAGATTTCATTTTCTACGATGACTGTATATATTAGTAGAAAGCAATTTCTCTAAGTGTAAGGAATTAAAATGGTATTAGAATTTCAGGCCTTGCAAAATATTTTTTTTTGAGCAGTGAAATTTCCTGTATCAGCCATCCCTGAAAATGGCCAGTATTTCTGATGAATATAAATGAGCATTTGTCATGTTTGCTTTCATAAAAGATCAAAATTACTTGGAGCCATAGATGGTCCTCTAACGCAGTGATCTTCAAAATATGTCGACTCACAGAACACTTAGAACTATAAAATTTTGGCGCAGGGGAACTTCGTTCCACCTTTATAAAAACATATCTTAAAATAATGTTTAATGTAAATCAATATGTTGTACATATTTTATGTAAAGTCTTTAAGAAAACTGCTAAATTTTGAATAAATTATTTCAAAACAAAATTAATGTAATTTACTCATTAATAGCATTAACTCGAGCTGCAGGTGTCACCTACCCTTGCATTATATTTATGATTGGGGTGTACTTGCATTTCAAAGATAACTAAATGTTTGTTTTTACTTTTTCAGTTAATAAAACTGCAGCCAGCTACTGTGAGTGCTTTAAAATTTTCTTTTGTCCAGCTGAACCCTGGGTTTTGACTTATGGAACCCAGGGGTTCTCCAAAACACAGCTTGAAGAGCACTGCTTAACCCTTTATCGGGCGCAGGCCATTTATTTTCAAAATTCATATTTTATTCAACTATTAGGGAAAAGTAGCTCGTTTATGACCAAAAATACTATTTTTGGACTTCTGTTGTTGTTGTTGTTGTTTATAATAGGGGTGGTAACATATTTACCACAGCCCGGTATAAGCAATGGCATTTTACTGAGTTGTGCAAAAGTAAAAAATCATAATTACAAAAATATCACAAATAAACATGTATTTTTGATGAAAACTATTTATTCTTGATTATTTAAATATACATATAATATAAAATCGATGATTAATATAAAAGTGATTATTGATATAAATATAACCAAATGCACGATTTCTACTGATTTTAATTTTTATTTTTATTTATAACATGAAGCAACACAGAATGGTACATGACATGTTGACATCAAAAATACACCTTGGTAAGTTTCTGATTTACTTTTGTGCTGCAATATTTGCACCTTCTGTAACTTTCTCCTCTGACTGGCATGTGTGTTCTAACATTAGTTGTTCGGATTTCCCCTTGGAATAGCATTTTCCTTTTTTGCTGATACCCAGTTTGATTGCAGTTTTCGTTTTTTACTAGAGAAGCCTCCAATTAGGCTGTGAGCTACTCTCAACCTAAATTCAAATCTTTTCCTAGTGTAAACTTCAGACTGATATAGGTAAGCAATTGATGCGTTTGATCTAGCCCAAATCTTATAAACTCTTTTTACAGGCTTCCCTGGCATATATTGCTTCATTGTGGACCTTCCTTTGAATTTTACCATTTTTTCATCAATAGATTGAAGTCTGAATATTTTTCTTGAATTTTTATCTAAATGGGTGATGAAAGAACGCATTTACTGTAATTTGTCAAATTCTGGCTCATTTCAAGGGACAGTCTTTTGATTGCCATTGATATGCAAATTTGAAAGGGTATTTTTTTAATCTCACTGCTGGCATAATTGATGAGATTTCTTGATTATTGAAAAAAAGAGTCAGAAGACCAGTACAAATCTTAGGTAATTTATTGATCCCCTTCATAATTATGATTTCCCAAAAAGCCTGCAGTTCTTGCGTGAGGGAGTCCTTTTTTGGAATCTTCAGGATCGCAAAATTATGCTCTACAGCTTCCTCGGTGATGAATTTTTTTTCTTTTTCTTCAATGCGTTTACCTAAAATAATATTCATTACATTTAATTAGTTACTTATGTTTTGAAATCTCTTGAACATACTTATCAAAATATTACTTTTCTAGCATTCTAAAGTAATATTTTAATTCTAATTTCTAAATACATAAATATTTATGTAATCGTAAAGAAACGCTAAAATATTTTCCATAATATTTATAATAATTAACATTAGAAATAATTAATTATTGAAATGCTAATATAAAAGTATTAGATATACAAGAAATCAAGTACCATGCCAAACAAAATGGTATTTCTAAAGTGAAACATATTAGTAAAACTGTGTTTCGATCAGGCAGTGGTAAATTATTTACCGCCTCTAAAATCACTAAGCGTGCCGTGGTAAATAATTTACCACCAAATTCAAATATGTATAAAACAAAATATTTCTCTATAATTTTTTAAATAATGCCTAATACAATTTACCACCAAATTCAAATATGTATAAAACAAAATATTTCTCTATAATTTTTTAAATGCCTAATACAATTTAGCTATCAAACCTTTAAGATACAAAATATATGACTATATAGCTTTTAACGTATTTTTATATATCATTACACAAAAAAATAAGAAAAGAGTACGTGCTTACCCTCTCCATTTTGCTTGAAAACTGGATGAATGCAGAAATGTTGCGGTTTACGTGGCCTCTAACAGCCATCTGTTACAGAAAATATGAAGCTCTGGTTCCAGAGGAAAATTCCTGGTATCGGGCGCTGGTAAATAATTTTCCGTATGCTGCTAGAAAACAAATTGCTTAGTGGTAAGATATTTACCACCGCCTGTAAAAGGGTTAAGAGAAGTTTTGTTACATATTAGAAATATATGTTGGACTTTTAAATATGGGTCACTTTGTTAGCAACTATAGTTATTTAAACAATTTAATTGGCAGATTACTACTTAAACTAAATGAGAGCTTAAATGCATAAGAAATTTAAATTTGAGCATATTTTCAGCTAAGTGTTAACAGCTGTAAATGTTAAGGCTTAAAGACAAAGAGTCTTTAATTAAAGAACCCTATTTTAAAGTTGCCTATAAGTGAAACTAGTGATCAGAAAATTATGAAATTTTGTGGCAGACTTAATGAATGGATGCAAATGTCTTTCACCGAAAAAAATAGTTACAAATAGTGTCACCAGAGGGCTTTTTGCTTTGAAAACCTGTAGTATAAACTTAAATCTTTTCGATGTCTTGCAGCAGTTGTTATAATACCTAGAAACATTTACAGAGGCTTTGTTTTCAATGTGCTTGTTGCTTACAAAAATGATAAATTTAACGTAAATCTTTTCGATGTCATGCAGTAGCTGTTATAAAACATAGAAACATTAGTGAAGGCTTTGTTTTCATTGTTCTTGTTGCAGTAATTCAGCAGTAGCTTGTCTATGGAATTTCGGATTTTAAATAGGATTCTATGAGGTCCAATATGTCTTCATCCCAGAAGAGAAAAAAACCTGTTTCTGTAGAAGCAGTACAAGAGGTTGCACTTCAGTTCATAGAAAACAAAAGCTTCAAACCTTCAGGGATAGCACCAGCATATAGCAGAGGTGCTGGATAGACAATGTTCATCTGTCCATAAGACCTTGCAGAATATCCTCCAGTATTATTATTACAAACATGCACTAGTGCAGTAGTCCTGCAGTGCACCCCTGTTCTGGAGCCTCATTGTCAATAAAATTTTTATTAACATGACTGGTGTTGAATTATTCTGCTTTGCAGATGATATTTTGGCTATTGTCTATGATGACTCTTTAGAGAAACTTGAAAAAAACTTTTAAGAGTTTAGAGGAAAATTTTATGAACTGGAGTAGAGAAGAAAATATAGAGTTCAACAATGAAAAAAATAATTGCCATTTTCTTTCCTAGGGGTGGTAAGGCTACTAGAAAACCAAAGTTGAAATTTAATGGTATAAAGATTAATTTTAAAAGTCACTTTAAATATCTTGGAGTGATTATTGATGAAAAGCTAACTTTTATTGAACATTTTAAGGCTATTCACAGAGATATAGAGAAAATTTTAAAATATTATAGAAGTGCCTTTGATTCACAAACTTTAAAGTTAAAAAGCACTACCCTTAGAGATATTTATTTAAATGTTATTAGGCCAAAAATTTTATATGGTATTGGCATGTGGGGCTGCCGGGCAGGGGAATTGATTAGACTGAGAACTAAACTGGATTCATTGCAAAGGAGCTGGCTGCTTGCAATCACAAGGGCTTTCCATACTGTTTCTACAGAAGTTATTTGCTTACTTGCTGGCATTCCGCCACTCTCAATTTTTTATAAATTTTATTATGAAAAATGTTTACTCAGCTATGGTTTTAAAAAGATTTTAACATGTGAAAATGGTGATGTTTTGAATGGTAACGCCTTGACAAGAAAAGATTTTATGAATATACATCCAAAAGATTTCAAGGGCATACCGTACTGTAAAGATTATATGAATATTAGCATGATTGATATATACACTGATGGCTCTGGATATGAAGGTGGAACTGGTTGCGCTTTTGTTATTTTTTATTACGGAGTCGAAATCTATACTAGAAAAATACGATTAGAAGGAAATAAATCAGTGTATCAAGCTGAAGCGGTTGCAATTAGAGAGGCACTGCGGTGGAGTTATAAAAACTTAAAACAGTACTTTACAATACATATTTATTCTGATGCTCTCTCGGCCCTACAAGGCTTGGCAAATCCGGAACCAAGCAATAGACTTCTTTTGGATATAAAAAACATTTATAACAAAATAAGAGAGAAAAATGCTATATATTTTCATTGGGTTAAGGTACATATTGGTGTTATCGGGAATGAAAAGGCGGATATGCTAGCTAAAGAGGCTGCCCTGGGAGAGAGTGATATTTATGAGGCTATTAATGATTCCAGAAGAATTACCTTGAGAAAAATGAAAGCAAGTATAATTGAGAAATGGGCTCGGGAATGGAATAGTTCAAATAAAAATAAGGGTTACTTGAGGATTTTGACCATAAAAAGAAAAATGGATCTATTTAATAATATAGATACTATTCAAGTTATCACGGATCATGGTAGATTCCCGGCCTATTTAAAACGATTTAATCTCCAGGGCAATGATCAATGCTTGGCTTGTGGGAAGTACGGAAATGCAGCTCATTTTATGGAAGAATGTAAACTGACCGAGAGTGTGAGGACGAGATTTGGAAAAATAAATGAACAAAATGTAATTGAAAAAAGAAAATTCTTGAATAGCTATGCAACAGAAATTATGAGGATTGTGAATGAAAATATCATAGGAATAGGACTTTAAATATTTTAATCTTTTATTTATTTGTTTATTTTATTATTATTTATTATTTTGTTGTTGTTTTCCTGCGTCGGGTGTGCTGCGTTAACCATGAGGCTAAGGCTCCTATGTTTAGAGGAGCCTTACATGAGGCCGATTACTGTCGGCCAGGAGGGTTGCAGCATACTCGTAAACTAAACTAAACTAGTGCAGTAGTTGCTTTCACGTGATTTTGATGCTCAACTCCGGTTCCTCTGGTGACACAATTTCTAATTTTTTCCATTAAAAGACATTCTCATCTCTTCATTAAGTCCGCCACAAAATTTCACAATTTTCTGATCACTGGCTTTGCTTGTAGGCAGCTTTGAAATAGGGTTCTTTAATTATAAACACCCTGCAGAAACTAAGGAAAGCACTTGGTTACATAAACAAGCAACCTTACAGTCAAATTGCATGTAGGTAGAATGTACTATCTGAAAGCAGCTATGAGCCAGAATTTTTGGGGGAACAAAACGAGAGGGGATATACATAAATATATATCATTTGATTCCATATATATTTGTATATATTGCACAATACTTAGTGTTTATGTATGGAAAACACCCCTTTACATACAATATATTTATGTATGTAACACCTTTTTATAATGTCTTGCTTGCAACAAGTGTAAGTGATGTGCTGGGCGCAATTTTACTTTTAAAATTTAATTTTCCTCAAAACTAGTTTAACTAAAAATTAATTTCAGTAATGTACTTTCTACAATCTATTTCTCTATACTTACCTTTTTAGTTTTTAAATTTGTACAGTACAGTCCGAGATCTGGACTTGTTGAGACTTCAGAGATCTAAAATTTTCTGGATTACAGATCATCAGTTCAAATCTAAGAAGACGTGCAGAAATTATAAAATTAAGTGTGAAAATAGTTCTTTATGAAACAATAAAACATTAACGATCTTATAAAAATCAAATTTTACAAAAAAAAAAAAAAAAAAAAAAAAAACAGTATTTATTTGTTTGCTTTATTAAACATTTCTTTCTGTGTAAGTTGTTATGGTTACTTCATATAATTTCTTATTCAATCACAAAGCTGTACTTATCAAGTCCTGGAACTGCTTAATTGAAAATTCCCAGTAAATTGTCCTATCAGTCCCCCCCCCATCTCAGCAATTTCTTTGTCACTTTCTTTACTACTGGTAGCAATATTTTCTTCATTTACAGCCATATTAGAGTAGTGTTTTAAGCGTAGCTTAATGCTTAACTGGTGTCTGTTGTGCGCTTTTCGCAACGTATCATGACACTGGAGACTAAAAGTATGTCTATTGTTAAATTTTGTATTGCTCCTATTGCATGTTGCAGAAGTTAAGTCTGAATTATGTTAGTTATTAAGTATAATTATGTCTATTTCCCAAGATTGCTTAAGACTTATCCGAATCCTGAATAAATAAATTCCCACTTATACTTAAGACTTATGTAAATAACAAATCAGTTATTCTTAATTCAGACAGCGCTAAGTGTAATATTTTGGCCTATGAACGTCAGCATACGAAAAGAAATTTCTGTTAAACTTTTCTCATCAGCTCGTTCAGTACTACACATTGCAGTTGGCTAAAGTTTGTAATTGTTGGCAAGCACAATGTCAATAGTAAAGGTTACCGTGCTGTTTAATATTCAGTTGTTAATATTTTAACAAAATGTTTTAGGCATTGCTGCATGAGTTTTAAGCTGCTATGAGTTGAGGTAATGTGGTGATGAAAGCAAGAAATAACAATGATTGCCAGGTCGGTGTCGAAAAGTTATTTAGTAGGCATAAAATTAGTGATAAATTTTGGAAGAATGTTTGTATGTTCCAAACCCTATTCACTTGCTTTCAATGCCATTGGCTTGAGTGCAAAAAACGTGGTGGTGTGTAGACCATTCGTAGGTCATTCTTAGGCCATTGGCTGCCCACATACTTTTCTATGAATGCCACCCCCAAATTTAAAAAAAAAATGCTCAATGATTAATACAATTTTTATTTCATACTCACTAAATACTTACATATAACAAGTACTTACAATGAATTTAAAATATTTAGGTGTGGTATCTCAAAAGTTCATCCGCCCTTGTTTTTTGCCGCCCGCATACTTTTATGTGCTGCAACCCCGCTAGGAATGGCCCTGGACCTACATTTTCAAAATGCTGTTATCAGCAAGAGTTCCAAACTATTGTCGGCCCATAAGTGTAAAGAAATTAACAGGAAACAAACCACACACACACACACACACACACAAAAAAAAAAAACTGTAAAATGTTTTTAGGTAACATTTGTAATTGCAGGTCTCCAATGTTCTGCCCTATAAGCAGTCAAAGGCATGGAAAGTAAAACGGCAGAACCAGAGAAGTTCTTGGATGTCTTATCATCAGTAAGTTCAGATACACCGAGCAAAAGAGTTGGAGAATACGTTGGGAAAATATCTGGAGTTTAACAAAATCATTCTCTTTTTCTTTTGAAAAAAGATACCAAGCTGACCGTCAGAAGGGAACATACTATATATAGTATTCAGGAGGTTGCTTTTATTTCAGGTTATCTCAGGTTAAGTTGCTTTTGTAACTATTCATCAAGATTTCTTTTCTGTACGCTTCTATCTAAGAGGATTCCAGTCAAATTTGTTGTTGCTAACTTTCGAGTCCAGCTTCTGCTAAACGAAATCCATGAACTTATTCACATTCAAAAAGTCATAGAATAGCATATGAAACTTTAAGAGGTCGTCGTAGGAAAAACTTAGACACCTAAGAATATCTGCTGGAGAAGCCTGCTCATTGCTATATTTCGGACAAATCGGGTTGGTTTTTTCACCACCCTGGAAGGCAAGGATTCTTAGATGGTCACTAAGAAAGCGGGAAAGTGCTGTATGGGTTGATCTGTCACAGTTCATAGCGAGGGATACACCAGGGGATTCTACACGGTACCAAGAATGTGTCGGAGGGAAAAGCCAACTCATTTTATCAGTATGTTTTCTGTCAGAATAAAGCTCAAGGTAAATCAGACAATTAGGAGTAGGCAGAGCCTCCTCGGCACCCTTCTTCGTTAGGACATCCGCTTCTTCATTTCCCCAAATGCCCACATGTAATGGGATCCACTGAATGTGCACATCACAAGAGAACCAAACTTGTTTTAATTTAGTGAGAATTGAAGTTCGAATTCTGTCACCAACGTTATACCATTTTGAAAAATGTTGGATGGTACTACAACTATCAGTTATAATCATCTTTATAGTCTAAAAGACGTTAAATAGCTCTCCCTCATCGATAGCAAAGAATTTACTTTTAAAAACTGAGCTTAAGTCAGGAATTCTTTTCTTTATTTTGACAATTCCATTAAGATCTCTGATAAGTACTCCACCATCAGCGTGGGATTCTTCATTTTTGCTACCATCAATATACGTAAGGGTAGTGCCGTTTGGGATGCTATTTATAATTTCAAAGGCAAATTGTCAAAGGCAAACCGGCGCGTCATTTTTTTTTTTTTTTTTTTTTTTTTTTTTTTGTGAATTTAGACAGTAGTTCAGTATGAAAACTGACCTTTGGAAGACTCACTGAGGGGTCTCTGCATTGTTTTACCCTAGGGTCCAATAAATTGTTATGCTCAATCTGACTAAACGGACTGTGTTTCTTTAATCTATCGTAATTATGCCAATGCCGCAATAAATCCGAGGTACTATTTTGAGAACCGTAGTTGTAAAGTTTGTTGCAATACGTCACTAGGATCGAGTTCCTTTTGAGACTCATAGGCTGAAGATCTACCTCAAACTACACAATATCATTTGGTCAGCTGTTACGTGAGCCAGTTATAACACGAGAGGCACTAAGATGCACTCTCTCCAATTTCTGGAGTAGTTGTAGACGCATAGCAGTATATAGGAAGGCCGTATTCGAAAATAGAAGGGATAACAGCCAAGTAGGTAGCTCTTAAAATTCCTGCGTCAGCACCCCAGTCCCGTCCCGAGATACATTTCAATATACTAAGCCGGTTCCTGCTCTTCATCACCAATGCCTCCACATGCTTGTTGCTAGTAAATTTAGGGTCTAGATTAAAACCAAGCTATTTAGGATGCTTCCCAAATATGAGAGGCATATCAGCCATAAAAAGTTTTGGTTGATAATTATACAATCGCTTATTAGTAGTAAAAAGCTGACAATAGATTTAGAGGATTAAAAGTCAGCTTATCTTTGGAAAAACTCCATATGTCTGCTAGGGTAGAAATTAATATTAGAATCGATTTTATCCATATCTGAGCCAAAGCTCCAGAGGGCAATATCATCTGCGTATATACCGACCTCACATCTCTCCGTTATTACCTTTTCAACGCCATCCAAATACAGGTAGAAAAGAGTAGGGCTCAACCATGAACTTTGAGGGACTCCCTAACTCATTTTAAAGCTGTAGTATTAAACTTCTCTGATCTTCTAGCAGAGATAGAGAACCTGATCTGTTGTGCTGTGACCCCTTCTGAATCCCTACTGTTCCTTTGGCAAAATACAAAGTTCTTTAATAACGTTGCAGCCACATGTAAAGTATCTTGGAGTGAATGTCAACAGCAAACTTTCCTTTATTCACACATTCTATATCAGGGTTAACCGGGAAGGGGAATTCCCCCTGTGAGGAAATTTCATAGTTTCGGGGGAGGGTGATCTTTTAAATATTTAATTGAATATATAAAAAATACTTTTATTCAAATTTCGGTATTTATCAATAATTTCTATACGTTTTCTCGTGCATTTTATAAAACACATTAAAAAATAACCTAAATGTAAATAAATGTGTATCTTTTAAGTTTTAGAAAAGAGGGGGGGGGGCGAATGGTGGTCTAGCCGCAGCCGCCTGAGCCGCGACCATGAGCGCAAACACGCATGCTCCAGTCGAACCAATTTATTCTCAGAATAACGCGGATGGATATGATTATGTCGTAAGGATTTCTTCTTTTCCTATTTTTTACCTGTTTATTTCTACAACGTTCAAAGACCACAGGCTAAGTTTCTTATAAGCAATCTAAGCCAATATGCTGATCATACTTTATAATTAGCTGTTTTATTACATTCTATTTAATTTTGTGCATTTATTTATACATATAGCCAGTGCTTAAATTGCGCCGGAGCCCGGCTCCGGTACTTCTCAATTTTTAAGATAAATTACAATTTTAGCCAGAGCGCACCGGAGCCCTAAATAAGATGAGCTCCGGTACTTCTTTCTATAAAACTGAACCACAATTTAAAGGGAAAAATTTAGAATTCCTAACGTTTTAGTTTAACAATAAGTAGACCTTGCAATACTCTATTTCCCTAGAAATACGAACTCATGAGAACATGAGACGTTCAAGTAAAGTTCCCTCACTCACATGCGGAAACCTTTCCCTTTAAGAAGGGCAATAAATTTGGGGGAGTTTGTTTAGGAACGCATAAATTTCTCGCCATGCCATCGTATCTTGTATATTGTTATCGATGCTTATAGTTAGTTATCCTCGCAAGAAGGAAAATTTGTGTTCTTAAATTAGCGTTAAGTGACAGCGAGTACAATCAGAGTGAAATACTGAGATAAACTGCTCAAGCATGTCCTATACATCGTCTTTCCCACAGTATCCACTAATGGGAGTGGAAGCTTAATCAGAAACTTTACATTCATCCTCAGGAGTCATATTCAGGACTCATTTTACCCCTGACATACATCTGCTTAATGGCTATAATTATATGAGCAGAGAGTCGCGGTCAAAGAGAACGTTTCTACCCACTCATACCCTCATTCATTTTCGCACTGGAATTTTCATCAACTTTACTTTAAGTATATTTAATATTTGTGATGATAAAAGAACTCTGCCCCCTCAGAGCTTAAATTGGGCTCACCGGATCTCGGCTCCGGGGCTTCTTAATTTTTGTAATAAATTATAATTCTAGCCGGAACGCACCGGGGCTCTGAATAAGAAGGCTGCGGCACTTCTTTTATGTAATTGAATAACAATTTCTGTAGAAATTTTATCTCAAAAATTTTATTTTAACAATAAATTTATATTAAAAATCGCTTATTTCAATTTATCTCTTTACATTTTATTTAATTTTAACTATTTAATTACTTCAATCTTTAATTATTTCAATAAATGATAATTAATTATCTAGTAATTATCAATGAAATTATAATTAATTAATTATATAATAATTATTGATTAAATAAAAATTTATAAACATTAACTAAATAGCTATTAATTAATTTGATAATAATTAACTATTTATTTTTAAAATTATTAATGAGTTTAATAGTCATTTTATTTATTTATTTACTCTTGTTTCTCTTTGCTGACAGTCTTCCATAGGGCTCCGGCACTTCTAATCTTAGAAATTAAGCCCTGCATATAGCAGTAAAAATATGTATTCCAAATTAATTTTGCTACATATATAGTATTTTATAATAAAATTTAATAAGTAAATTTTATTGTTTTATAACTGTAATTATAATTATCCAATTGTTATATTTGATTGTATGATTTTCATTATTATTATGATGATTTCAATAATTTAACTTTTATTATAATTAATTATAATGTGTATACGACAATAAATAATTATCTTATAATTGATAATTATTCCGTCTTTTGTTATATTTGAGCTAAAACTTATATGCATTACTGAAAAAAAATTTCCTACTGAAAAAAAAATTCTTTGTAATTAATTATAATAACTATAGGGAATAAATAATTATTATACTTATTATTAAAAAAATACCACTGAAAAAATTCTTCGTAATTAATTATAATAACTATAGAAAAGAAATAATTATTATGCTAATTTAAGTAACTATTATAACTATTACATATCTGCTTTTTGCGCTAAAACCTGTATGCTGTATTATACATACTGAGTGGGGGGGGAGGGCAAAAAAAAAAAAAAAAAAACGAAATTTCTTACCTCTATATTTATTATTCTGTATCGCAGTCACTATACATATCGAACTTGTCATGCTTTTCATTAGAAGAAATAATTAAGACTCGCATAAATCTTCCTGTAAGCCACCTTTCTTCCAATAGTCATTTTCCACGTTTTTTGCATGGATGCAGTACTATTTTGAGTTATCTGTCTATCGTTACACTTTCATGGGCCTTTTTCTATAATTTTTAATAATTTATCCATTGCCTTATCTCCAAATGTGTTGCAGTTCCGTACAAATTGCTTTATATAACCCCAAACGAATTCAATTCCATTAATGTCGCAATAGTACTGGGCAGATGAGTAGCCATCAAACCATGTTCTTCGAGCATTGAATCAAATTTATATGATTTTTCTTTAGGAGTACTTTGTTTCATAAGCTCCATCAACTCTACTTTTCCGTAAATTTCAAAATCTAATCTACACCGCCTCTGATGTGGGGTCAGTGGTAGGCGTCTTTA
Organism: Stegodyphus dumicola; assembly: GCF_044657685.1. Lineage (NCBI taxonomy): Eukaryota > Metazoa > Arthropoda > Arachnida > Araneae > Eresidae > Stegodyphus > Stegodyphus dumicola. The sequence continues at coordinate 218,058,532 of NC_140773.1, read as the reverse complement.
TGGACGTCGGCAGCACATACCAGTATTGACCATTCATCCCCGAATGGTTTCCTTTGATATCATCGGATGCCTGGAAGGTGGTAAATGGTGACAAATTGATGCTAGCAACGTTGTTAGTGTGGAAGTGGTCATTCTTGTCCTCGTGCTCATTTGTGATCCTGGGACGCCCTGACAATCTGCGACGGTAGATATCCCTTCCGTAATCCATTGTCGCCAACACCGACGTCTCAGACGCATCTCTAGTCACAATACCGTCCATCCAAGTCTATAGATTCGTTTGAATAGCCGTAAGACATGAGTAATCATGCTTTCAAACTCTCCCAGCTGCGCATAGCGCGCTTAAACTTGTCTCATTGGCATCGAAATTTAAACCATTTCCATATGTCTTACCAGACTACATTCCTGCCGAGTTTCGTGATTGTGGCCCGATTTCTTCTAGGTGCTTCTAGGTTTCTTTTTGTGGCCCGATTTCTTCTAGGTTCCTATTTTTTGTGTGATAGAGTGTATATATATATATATATATATATATATATATATACTGGTCATCAAAGGATAATTGTAGAAATATAATGTAACTGATACTTAATGAAAAATTCTTAACAGAAATTTGTACAAAAGCATTAGTTAACATTAATTACAATGCTTGGCAGTTGATCATTTCCAAAATATTGAAATTAAAATCAAATTTATGGAAATTGGAAAATGATGGAAAAATTAAGTCATCTCTTGCGGAAACTTTTTTCTTTAATATGGTGTATGGTAACCTCGAACAGTCATGCATACCTCATATCATCGTCTTGGCTGCACTGAGCATAACGACGGCACCAGTTTAAACGCCCCTTTCCCTGGAAGCTCGAGTAACTGAGACACAAGCCATTGCTTTTCTTGCATTAAGCCAACCTCATTAAGCCTTCGTACAGCAGTAGAAAGGCTAATTCCACTGCCAGCCTGAAGTTCTAAAACAAAATCTCTTTTAATCGTTTCGTGGTTTCTTCGCACCGACGACGTCAGAAAACCATGAACCACCTAAACGTTCTATGAAGTTATGGTGGAGATCTGACCGCTGTGCTATGTTTCGGATCTCTACAACGCTGATTAGATCCAGTTTAGATTACATCTTTGTAGTGCGCTGATCTTCACAACATCTATCTTACTTGATCCCATTCACCATCTAGCTTTGCGCATTGTTCTGGTGTATCACGAGCATCTGCTGTGCTGAACCAGTACGTATAATGATTTGAATTATTACTTCACTTAAGATATGATGAATTGTCTCTGTTATTGGTTTCGTATATAGTCCCAGTTTGAAGATCCTCCACGATTTTAAGTAATAAATGATTCAAGTGGTCTCCTTTTCCAAGCATAACATTCTCTTGCTCACTGGTCGAAGAATACTGCATATCTGGGATGAATGTCTAAGCAATAAAACATTTTCGAATTTCGCTTTGCGTATATTTTAGAACTGAATGACTTAAAATATTCAAATATTTTGAGAAGAACAATACTAGCGAGGTTATGCAGCCCGTTTTGAATCACAGAAATGAATACAGCAAATAGTTACCCGTGTTTACAGACGGATTAAAATCACGTGACCGTGTTGGTGCAGTCTTTGTGATTGAGAGTCATACTGTCTCAGCTTCACAAGGCTTGTTCTGGTTTCACATCACATCATACTGCTATACACTGCGCTCTTGTTTTCAATTCAAAACAACGCCGTAAAGAATGCGTTACACATACCAGGGATGGCGAAACCCCTCAACAGTAGGTTTGTTTGTATATTTAATAATGGCAAAATACTTGAAGGCTATCTGCCTAAGGAGATGCTTTCGAAGATGATTTTCTAAGGGAAACTGGCTCACATCCTCCCCGACAGCAGGAACCACATATTATAATTCAGAATAGTTCAAGAGCCCGCAACTAGATTTTCCAAGACTGAAACGTCCGCATCTGCCTCGTTCTAAAAGTACTTTCAAAGGTTTTTAATGAAAATAAACGTTTGAAGCAAATTAATGAGAAATTCACATTTTTTATGTACTTAACGTGCCATACACAAATTTGAAAGTATTACGAGATAGAAGTGAATATTACTTTTTCAGACAGAACAGTTGACATTTTATTCTGCTTCCTTTTCTCTTACTGTTTATAGCTGTTGACTGGTTTAGAAGAAGAAAACTAAAATTGAAAGATGACGGCAGAACGAATTGCGAATTGAGAGGTAGCTATCTAGTTATTTAAATAGCTCTATGAAGCGTCCTCAAACGTTATTTTTATTCTAGTGGCTAGTTATCGCGCTTAGTCTAAACTGACAGAGAAAGCAATAAGCACATAAAATATAAAATGCTGAGTTAACTATTTTCTCAACCCGTATGAATGAAATTAAGATAATACAATCATAAAATCTAGGTTGACTTACTTACTTGACTTACTGGCCCGAACGCATAACAATTTAATTGAATACATCAAGAGTCTTCCTAATCGAGAGCAATATACTATATTAAATTTTACACATGACAGACATCAGGCACTAGCGAAACCTCGTGCCTAATGTCAGACGAATGCTTTTAGCTTAACAGCAAGGCAATAACAACAGCTAAAGTTTCACCTAAAGTCATATGGTTATAATTCTTCGTTTCAATTTAAACTACGTCTCTTTCTCTGAAGTCTGCATAAACCCCTGGAATAAAGAGTACGTGCGGAAAACGAGGCAAAAAGGAAAGACCTAGAAAACAAAATTACCAGTTAAATTTAAATGAAATGTGACAATGTAACGAACTTTATGAGTAAGAAGATGTGAAAAGCTTTTCATTTGAATACAGAATTTATTCGAAAAAAAATATCTAATTTTTTAGTTCTAACTCATGGTTACTCCTCTATGAAGAACAAAGTAATTGACGCTGGATAGTGCGCACTGTAGAGAAATTGTTATTCGAGAAATAAAAATTATTTTAAAATAAGCTTGCACTTTTCCATACAAAATATTTTTTTTTGGCGCAATCAACACGAGAACCAATATACTAGATAAAACCTAGCTTGAAATAATTGAATTAGTTCATTACCTATAACTAAATCAACAATTACATTTCCTTTTCTTCCAAACATGGCACATTCAAATCTACAGATCTCAGAATCTTAAAAAAGATTTGAAATTCCAAGCACGGAATATAAGCATTTTTCTCATTATTTGAATCTCAAGATATTTTTAAATGTTTCGGCTCGGAAAAACCGCTACTAATATCAATGAGTTGTTCTTTATGAACTGCGTATTAATTTCGGACACCGGGTAAATTTTTCATTCTTTGAAAGTACTAGAAATGATCACCCTGACGACACACATCCAACGTTAATGATTTCCTGAGTAAAGACAGATGTTTTGAAATGATGTAATCAAATACGAAGGATGAAAATTGTGATTTGTACAGAGCCATGCTAATCCTCGGATACGGAGGAAACGTTTCCCTCTGTCACATTCTGTAAGAGAGCTTGAATTACGTTGTTAATACAGTAAAAATTGCAGTAAAAATACAGTAAGTATGCATGAAATTCTGAGCAAAAATAATGTATAAAAATTTTGCTAGATAATAAAATTATTATAAAACTAACAAAAAAAAAAAAAAAAAAGAAAAAAAAAAAAAAAGAAAGAAAAGTATAAGTAGAGCATGAAGGAAAAGTAATTACTTAATTTTAAAGCGAGGAATCAAAATTTTCAGTACAAACGCATTGAACATGTTGAAAATCAAAATGTGCATATTTAGGATTAAACGCTGTTCTTAAGTAAATACAGATATTAGTTACATAAAGCCTAATTTAGTGCTAAAAATTATATAAAAAATGACGAAACAGAAGGAAAAGTGCAGAACTTTCCATCGTAATAAATGAGGCTTGAAAGAAATAATAAGTTCATTTTTTTAGTAAATGCAAAAGAGGAATTACAAAATGTATTTTTGCATGCGTACGGGTTGGTAACAGATTGAATGCACACAGAACCGATGACAAATTGATAAATTTATTTAGCCAAAAGAAACATTTTACAGTTCTGGAATGTTCCAGAAAAATACTCGTACTAATCTCCTCAGTGGCATAAAGCACAAGCAGTAGTTACACTTCAAATTACTAAGAAAATTAAACACAACGCAATGCAAAGCGAACCTAAGAGGCGAAACTCTCATGGACATCTCAATGCTCCGAATTCAGCTCTGAACTAACAAGTGAGAATGCGATGCTCTTTGTGGTCTTATATAGTTTCTCCGGGCCGACGAGAAATCTCTAGTACCTTCCACTTCTCGAAATTGCTGGAAGGCATATGAGGACCGGATACAGTTACAGTTGTACATAGAAATAAATAACATTAATTCAACGGCAATACTAATTACAATTGTAGAGGGACAGGAGCAAAATATCGCCAAATGGTCCAGAACTTCGTCCTTTTTTTCAAGTATTTCATGTTACATTATGCAAAAACATATTACAGTTTTACATATAATTTACCTAAAATTATTTACATACATACAAAATTCGTAAAAATATTTTTGTGTAATATACAAGATAAACCAAAAATTGTTTTCTTTGGGGGGGGGAATGAAAATTAAATTTAAGTACGTTATTCCTTGTAATAAAGCACTTAAAGATAGCTTAACAGCGTGTAAGTTATTGTGTAACATTAAGCAATATAAATGAAATTAACCGGGACTTTTTTCGTGTTTCTAAATTCAAAATACAAAACAAAAAATCAACAATAAAAAAATAATGATTCATATACTGCAGATTTAAATTAAAACTTATAAGCTTGATTCGTAAGAGGAAATTAGCTATTCGTTTATATTTAATTATTCATAAAAAAGATTAATATGTTAATTAATACCTAATTTATTATCAAAAAAAGTATAGTAGACTAAATCTCAACCTTTAATAGAAGAGTATTGTTTGCCCCATATGCAGACTTAGTTACGAACCTAGATAGCCATTTCAGACTCTTAAAGTACTTCCAGTATATGTAATAAAGTAGCACATGAAAAATAAAGTAACCTACATGTTCTGGTTATTTTTAGTTAATTTATTGGAATTTCCATTAAATTCCAATAAATTTTAATGTAAATATCTTTGTTAAAACTTTATGAAGAAATATTGAATAGTAAAATTTCATGTAACAATAAAAGTAGTTTAAATAATTGGAGGAAAAGTTCTAAAAATCAATATGTGAAATTAATTAATTTTTAACTTTAAATACTGTTTTAATAGCCATTAAACTATTCGTTTCACTCGTATTTTAGACAAAATTAAAACAAAAATGCCATATAGGCATTTTTAAATTAGTTCAGCATAAAAGACATATTTACAAGAAATAATGACTTAAAAGATAAAAGAAAAAAAAAATGAATATTTTTCATATATTCCTTCCCGTTAATTAAACTCTATTATTATTATTATTATTATTATTATTATTATTATTATTATTATTATTAAGTTTGCCTTTCTTAGAGCTCAGAATCAGCTCTTCTCCCCCTTTTTCATTTCAACATTGCGGCAAACCTTTTTTTTTAGAAACTAAGTTCAAGTAAGGACTTTCGAACTACGAATCGCAGGAGGAGTTTTCACTCCTTCCCCTCCTCTGGGTATCGAAAGAGGAGAAAGAGAGAGAGATGGCAATCGATCGTTTTCAAATTCCGACAGAGGAGATGCCCAAGATGAGTCATCCTGATTCCGGATGTCGCACACTCGGTCAACTTTTGGTTCTTCGCCAAATTTCAGCGCCAAATTTATCTTGGCGCGATGCCAAACTTAATGGACGCTTTACATAGTAGCGTTACGCGTAGACAATACATCCTAAGTTGGTTTCCCATATTAATTACCCAGATAATGTCTGGTTCGACCTCTAACTAAAGATTAATGTATAGTTACTAAGATATATGTTAACCTACATGCAATAATAAATGCATTTTGGCTTCCGGTTCCGAGCTTAACATTGATTTATGTTCATTTTATGACATGTAATAATTATAATATTTGCTTTGGCATCATTTTTATGGTTTTGGTGTACGGATAGGTGTCAAAAATCTATTTGTAGAATTATGTCTAGAAAAATGTATTAAAATTGATTTACAAGAATAATTTTACATGTTATACATGTATCTAAAAAAAAATTAAAAGGCCTTTCTGTTTGACAATCTTTTTACGTAACGTCATAGTTTTGTCATAAAATGAAGGCATGACCTTAATTCTTTTAATAATAAAATATTGATAACTATTTGCCCATGGAAATGACTTTTTCAAAATTTAATTATTTTTGATAGAAAATAAAAGTATCTTCACGCAGCTTTTTATTTCGAAATAAAACTAAATATTTGTCTCTATGAAATAAACGAAATAGCTACCCTATGAAGAAATCTTTCATGAAGGACATTCTAAGGGAAATTATTTCGTGTTGAGTTTGTACGTGATGAAAAGATGGATTAAACCCGGGAGGAACTATTAGAGTTTAGAGGTTTTATCCGCTCAACTATTGACAGGACTGTTTCGTTCAAATTCAAAAATGGTAGCGGATGATCAATTAAAAAGCGTGTAGAGATATTAGGGGTGTTTTTTTTTTTTTTTTTTTTTTTTTTTTTTTTTTTTTTTTTTCTTTCTTTCTTGGAAGCAGGCAAAATGAAAAATTAGCAATGTCCTCGCCGGGAATCGAACCGCGGACCTCTGGAATACGCACCTAGCGTGCAGACCACCACACCACGAAGGCATGCCAAGAAGGCGGGAGAAATAGCTTATAAGCGGACGGCTTCACTTCAGCCATAGATTTACGAAAACTCATAAAGCTTCTCGTAACGAAAACTTGTAACACTTACGGTGAAAGTGTAAGAGTTTCGTAAGTGTGGGCCATACACTTAGGAAATTTCTACATTGTTTAAAGGTTTGTCCCGTAATTTTTTTTTAATTGAACACTCAGTATATAACTGTTTTCTCCATCCTAATATTGCTATCATATATTTTCATTTTACGTCGTATTTATAAGTGTTATTCAACTGTTTAAAGTAGTAAAATAAAAGTGCTGAGTTCGCTTTGCTTGTGATTCCTGAAACAGAACTTGTAGAGGTTATTTTAATTTTCTAATAGTTTTTTTTTTTTTTTTTTTTAATTTTGAAACCCTTTCATTTAAATACTTATTTTCTACTTGCAACTCCCTGACAGAATAAGATTTCATTATCCCGCTTTACGTAAATGAAGTGGAAACAGTATTTAATGGGAAGTTCAGTCACGGTCACGTCAGTAGAAGAGCTTAAAAGTTCTCAGTACAGCTTGTTCTGCCTTCGGGCCATGGGCTTTAAACCTGTCTTACTACGTACGGCTGTAGTTTTACGTTCCTGTTAGTATTCGCCGGTGAGGTTTAATTACGAGCCACCTCGGTTAGTTATTTTTGTACAGTTTCCGCTAAAGTTAGCTAATTAGAGTTAGTTTAGTTTTTCATTTTCTATCTGAAGTTAAAGCCCAAATGGAGGCTTTCCTGCCAGCCCGAGAGGTACCGTCTGTTAGCATTTCTTTAAGTGAATAAAATGGTATTTTAATCCTTCTTTGGATAATTTTATAGTTGTAAGAAGACCAGCGAATAGTCACTAGACACTTCCTTAAGGTTTTAGTAGCCAAGGACACGTAAATTAACTAGAGCTTTATAAGCTGATAATTCTGTTTATTTATTTTATTTTATTTTATTTTTTAGTTACATAACCAGCAATAATAAGTTTTCTTTTCCTTCCATTCTTTTGCCATCTCATGTTTCATATTCTAAAAATCACCTAACTCTTAATAACTTTTTTTTTTTTTTTTTTTTTGGTTAAGCTATTCAGAATTAAACGATTTATAATAAATAGTCAGCCATGAGCAAACGGATGTTGCAGAACATATTTACCCTTTTCAAAGGTTATTTTTAAATTAACGTCCGTTTTGCAATAAAAACGAAACAAATAAAAATTTTGAAATTTTTTTTTTTTTAATTTTCTGAATTAACGCGCAATTTACCATTTACTACATCTTTCTTCATGATGGTTAAAACATTTATCGTGACGAACAACGGGTTTCTGGATGCCATTCTAACAAAACTCTGCCACCACGGATGATAGCCGTTATTCGCTAACGTTTTTTTCTCCATCACTGGTTTATGTTTCTGCATACCATTTGCAAAAATCTCCTTTCTACGTGAGTCTGGGTCTCAAATGCCTGCGTAGAACCACCAGTATACTTCTACAAGATGGTTGACAAGAGTGCGGTTCGTCACTGAATGTTTTCCCGAAATTCCCTGAAGAATGCGCACTTCAATGTTATTCATTGCATAGTTGCCGTACACTTGACATATCTGACGTTGAATATTCTCAACTTTCCTCTTTCTTGTTGTTGAGAACCAAATGGCTGACCGCATTTCATAGTGGGCGAAGCGATTAGCTTTCTTAAACATTTTAATCTCACACTGCGAAGGGTACTGTAACATAAGCGAGCTTTCGAGATGGAAAATAATCAGACCAGTGGTCTCTTTAATATTTATTTTAAAACTTAAAATTTTTTTTTTAATCTGAAAGGTTTCAAATTTTAAATTACGTCCAAAGGGGCGCCTTTTTTTTTTTTTTTTTTTTTTTTTTTTTAACGTTTTGTGCGTTACCTTTATTTATGAAATATCACGTTCTTTGCACTTAAACCATAAAATTCAGTTCAATAGCAATGTCTCAAAATAATTTTAAAATGAGCGTATCTTTAGGATTTCCGATACACGGTTCCGCGCGCTGGAGATAAAAAGGTCCCCTTCCCCCGGTAGAGTGTTGCCATTGCTCCCTTTTAAATCGTTGAGTTTGTAACTCAAAAATTTGTTAAAGTTTTACAAAATATAAAATCGATCCTAAAACAAATTCCAAATTTCAATTTTGATCTTCCGCATGCCCATATTCGCAGTAGGATTACTTCATTCAAAATTCGATGGCTCTGGGTACCGTTGTTTTATCACAATGCGAGAAATCTACATACATTTATGCAGATTTTTCATTATATATTTTTTTTAAAATATAATGCAGGACTCTAACATTGGGTGGCAACAGTTTGAAAAGTGAAACGGACATTTATAGTGATTCAACGCAAAATCGCAAAACGAAAGCAATAGTCCTTCAGAGACAAAGCCCCTTTGGACTAACAAAGATTTCTGGGTTAAAGTAAAACATTAGCGCAGTTACAGAAAGGAAAGACACAGCTTTGTTTTTCAGATAAAAGCCTTTTTTTACCTTTTTCAATTTCGTTTCAAGGAAAACGCACAAGGGTGTGTCCTTAACAAGTTTATTCCTTGATCACTTTCCGGCTATTTCGGCGGACCCAGTGTTTTTTTCTCAAGAGAACAAGTTTAATATTGTCCATATGTTATAGCACAGACTGACCGGTGAATGCAAATGGCGCCAGATTGTGCCGGGAGCTTTGACGTGCACTCATTCTCATGCACGCGCATAATTTCAACAGGCGCTTACAAAAGGTTTGGTTTGGTTTATTTAATTATGGAAAAGCCCTCGAGGACTATCTTCCCAAGTGAACTGATGCCTTCATGGTGGCCTTCATAATGGAAACTGGCTCGTATATACGTTACACGTAGAGAAAACCACGAAAACGCCCACGCAGCTAGCCCATTCGCCTGGAATCGAGACCAGATCGGAACTACTTGTGTTCAATGACTTTACCGCTCGGTCGTTAGCGGGCGCTTACAAAAGGATCTTGTTTTAAAAAATAGCATATGTAGCTTATTGATCTTGTTACATTTAAAGTGCAGTCCACATTTGCAGTAGGATCCAACTTTATGAGATTTAGTTATTTTTATAATTAAAACATAGTATAGAATGCTAGCTGTATTTAATGTATTTTATCCTTCTTACACGATTTTAACAAATAAGTTAAAGTTAAGTTCATTTATTGTTCCTTTTTTAAAAATCTATAATCTCCTTTCCCAATTAAAACTTAATTTGATTAATCAAACATTTATGCTATTTCCCTCTAATAAAACTCAAAAAGAATCTACTGATACTTGCAACTCTTTTTGTTTTTGCTGTTATTCAATGACATGTGCAGAGTAGGTACTGATAGAAAATAAAACCACGAAACAAAAGTATTGATGCAAATAAATATTCTGAGCAGTCTCATTTTATACTATTCGGCTATTAGAATTGAAATGCCTTTTAAGATATAAATATTTCTTATCACTGAGAGAAAAGCGAGTGCTGTGGGTCATGAAATTTTCTCATGATCCGAAACAAATGCAAGCGTGGGTAATGCAATAATAGCTACTATTAACTTCAACGAACATGTAAAAGCAAAAAATTGTTCAATTTGAATTTATATATTAAATAAATCATGCAACAGCTCTCTGCCTAGGCCTCTGTGAAACACTTCCAGAGAAGCCTTGTATTTACATCACACATAGGGAGAAACATGAAATTCCCCGTGAGCAGTCCCATTAAGAGCCAGGAACATTAAAAAAAAAAAAAAAAAAAAAAAAAAAAAAAAAAAAAAAAGAATTATCGAAATCTTGAGAATTTAGTAAATCGCTGCTGATCAGATTGTAGAGTCATTAGGCTATTTTGAATCAGGAGAGATGAAAAATGTGCAGTCCCATTGCCGGGACTCGGACCTTGGACCTTCCCAATACGCGTCGAGTATGCTTCCAGTTACACCACGAAGGCATGCGAGAGGAGGAAAAAATAACTTTTTTAAGGGGCGAATAGGGATTAGGCGACCCAATCGCCAAATTCTGGTGGCGACTAATTATTGTTCGCAACCTCCTAGTTCAGGCGCCCTTTGGAGAGTCATTAGGTTGTTTTGAAGCAGGAGTACATGGAAATATGCAATGTCCTCGCCGAGACTCGAACCTGGGCTTCTCGAATACGCCCCCAGTATGCTACTGTTACACCACGAAGGCATACTGGAAGGAGGGAGAAAATAACCTTGTAAGAGAGCATTAAAAGCAATGCTAATACCTTAGTCAGTTTTGCGTGATCCTATAACATTAGCAATGATTTTGGAAGAAAGCCAGTTATATTAGCAATGATTTTGGAAGAAAAACTACTATTGAAAGAACTATATTGCATTATTTTGCGAATTTAGATAAGGGGATGCTAGTCTTTAGAATGAATATCTTGACTATTCGCATACTGCTTTCATTCTGAAGAATTAAGAGACTTGATTGAATTGCTTCATCATCAAATAGTACAGCTGATCACAGGGGGTGTTCATTGCCCGTTACTCGGCCGTCATTTAGAAATAGAATTCCTTCTGATTAACAATAATACCCGTAAGGTAAGAAATAATATTCAGTTGGTAGTAATGTTCGTAAGGTAAGAAACCTTAAAATATTGATGCCTCGCGAGCTTAATGATCATTAAAAAGCAAAATAATTCTAAGTTTGCTGAATCTCGCCTGAAAAATAGCAGATAGGAAAAAGATTTACTTCAGCGTTTAGTGACTTCTGAGTAAAACTGGATCTCAGGCGACAATTGCAGATATCCTGCTCAATGTTTAGACAAAAGAAACTCCGAAAAATACTCCGAAGCCATATCCAAAAGAGATATGTTGTTTGGATATAGAGGTGGCTTTATTATACGATGCTCTTCCTAGTGCTATTCCTAGTTCATTATTCCCAAAAAAATGAGACCAGTGCAGAAAATTGGTATTGGACAGATATGCAGAAGCAAAATTTTTCATTAAGCAGCTATTAAATATCTGTCAAGAGACATAATAAATGTTTATTCTCAAAACAAAAAAGACACTAATATTGCTCTAGATTTCCACAGTATGTGGTAAGCGAAACTATGCTCCCTCTTACATATTCTCCGAAGCGTTTACCAATGGATTATTATCGCTTGTCACGCGTTACTTTGATCGGAAACGCTTTGCCAATGACTTCTATCTATCAGTTACATTGAAGTTACCAGGCGGTTAAAAATCCAATGGCATGTATAACTTGTACATCAGTAATAATGTTGTTGATGATTGTCATCATTAAATGAGTTTGAAGCTACTCCTTTGTTTTTTTTGTCAAGCATCTTTAAATTCAAATCCTTTGCATGCATTATCATTTACTTTGCTTTATTTTGCCATGCTTTCCTGCCAGAATGCTAATAAACTAGCTCGCGTGTATTCACATGAGGTAGAATGAAGTGCTAGTTAAAGGAAGTTCTTAGAAGGTAATTTTTAAAGCGTACTTATGCTTGCTTGAAGGCCACTTTGCTATTTTGAATTTTGATTCTGCGGCGTTGAGTGCTTCTAGCCATTAGGATTATTTCTGCCCACTTCTACGAGTCACAGCCTTCTTGGCGTTAAATTATCTTGTGAGCCGTCAGGCTAAATTTACTACCGTTTATTTTAAGTTAATCGTTACCTATTTGAGTTACGCTAGAAGTGTTGGCTTTGTGTAAGCTAAGTGAGGCCATCTGTGTAACTATATTGATCGAGTAAAGAGTTCTTTACACCCTTCTTCTGACTTTCTGTTTCTATTAAGACTTGAGTATAATTCCTTATACAGTCTTGTAGAGCTCACATAGAAGCTTATCTTGTAAAGCACAACATAGAACTTTAAGAATTACTACAACTGCCGTTTCTGTGCAATAACATTCTTATGACTTAGCAGTTCGACAAATTTAGAATGGCCTGATTACTGTTTTAGAAATGTGTAAGAGATGTATTCTAAACGGGAAAATAATCATTTGCGATGAAATGGAAGGGAAGCACGCCAATGTATAATTTAAAATTAGGCTAAAAAGAGTTTTCTTTTGGCCAAATTCTGTCAATTACAAAGCACTCAGATATAGGCCTCGCTCCTTCAGAATTAAAAAATTTGTGAAATGGGAGGACTGACAACCATTTTTATATCGAAGCTTTGTGGATAATTTTTATTGAACCGAAGTCAAAATTGTGACCAAGTAAACCTTTTCTGTCTACTTACATTGCCATATTAAATCCTACCACCCTATTAAAAGAATGGCTTCTTTTTACTGATTTCAAAGTTTGTTCTTAAGATTTTGCCTTCTCGTGAACTCAATTATTTGAAATTGATCGCAATTTCCGGAAGATTTTCCCTCGCAGTCGCTGATACATTAAAAAAAAATTTCGTTTTGCCATCAAAAAATGCGTATAATTTAATATTTCATAGAAGGAAGTCGTGTGGTATTCGCATTAGATTTCTTAATTTAAAAGTCATATTTATTTTAATAAATGTTCAATGATTAGTAAAATATAAAGATTAGTTAGAAATACGAAGTTTTGAAATTTCGAAAAATAATAGATTTAGCCGGGAATTAATCTACTACTGCTTCCAAAAGAGCTGGAAAAGACTTTTTGACAGTTCAAAGGAGGAAAATAAGATTTAACTGCAAGCTAGAAACGTTATAGACTGAAATTTAGATTTTCTTTCCTTCCCAGTTTGAATAATTCATCAGAAGAGTGAGCTATCACTAGAAGTTTCTAAGTTAATAAAAATGTTTTAAAAACATTTCGAAAGCATTCCGAGGAAAATTTTTTAAAGAAGACAGAGTAGAAAAAGAATTTCAAATGAAGTTATGAAGGGTTATTTTTCGGAATAATCCCTATTTTACTATAATCAATCACTATTTAATTTATCACTATTAAATCACTATTTAATTTATGTATGTTTATTTAATCACTATTTAATTTATGTATATTTATTTAATCACTATTTAATTTATGTATATTTATTTAATCACTATTTATATATATATTTATTTATCTGTACATTAAATTTAATCTTTCAATATTAGCCTTTACTTAATATTTCACATTTGTTTTATGATTAATTGGTGTTAAAACTAAAAATTCATTATTTAAGGAAAAAAATTGCACGAAGAACAAAGGAAAAACCATTAAGTCCGTTCTATTCTATGATCCGTATCTAGTTTATGTGAGTAATCTAAAATGCCGCATACAGAAATTTTTAGTTTTAGAGACACATTCTGTAACCTGATAGATTTTCACCAGTTTTCAAATTTCCTTAGTTTAATAAGAGTAGGTACACACTGCGGGGAGGGGGGGATGGGACAGTTCTATATCTTCCGGTCTACTGGGCTGATTGACGAAATTCAACCTGCGTTTTTCATACCTCGAAAGTGCGACTTAGGATACGCATTAGATTTATATATAGCATTGTTCTAATACAGATATTTTGACATAAAATCGGACTTTATCTGAAATGACATGCCATTTATTTTTCCATATTTCGATTCTACGACTCAAATTATGCATAAATATTATATTTTATAACTTCTTAATTTATAGCAACCTATTTTCCCTTCCTTTTTTTTATTGCGAACGAGCGGTTAAAAAGTCATCATTCTTTGTTTCAAATAATTTTAACAAAGTGCGTAAACCACGTTTGGCGTTATTATCGCTTATAAGAAATACGCCACATTTCAAAACGCGCCAATATGTAAATTTACGTATATCCTAGGAAATTTTCGAAAACAAACTCTAATTTTTTGCACGTATGCTTAGCAATAAATCTACTTTAAGATGATTGTACAAATTTATTGGTTATAATTCAAAATTTTTTCGAAAAATTTATAAAAATTATTTTTAAATACAAATTTTAAAAAATAAATCATAAAAAAATGGACGAAATTTATTTGGAGTGAACTTAAATTTCGAATTCTGGAAGAAGGAGTAAAGTAAGTTTAATAAAAAAAGAGAAATTAGTAAGTAAATACCAAATTCAATTAATATGGAGGAGCTAAAATTTTGAAAGCTAATTTTTTAAGAACTACTCGTGCGATGTTTAGAATATTTGGCAGTTTGGCATAATTTGAGTCCTAGAATCGAAATATGGAAAAAAAATTGTCATGTCATTTAAGAAAAAGTCCGATTTTGTGTCAAAATACCTATATTAGAACAATTGCATATATAATTGTAATAAATCTAATACATATCCTAAGTCGCTTTCGAGACATTCAACGCAAGTTGAATTTCGTCAGTTGGCGCAGTAGAACGGGAGATGCAGAATTGTTACATTCTCCCCCCCCTCCGCAGGATACATGTGGAGTACAGCCTCAGTTATCCGAGCTGGGGGAAACCAGAATAAGACTGTATCATCAATTTGGCCAGATAACTCATCTGTCTGTTTAAAAACGGTATTTTTTAAAAAACGTAAATAATATTTATTAATAAATAAGTAATATTAATTGTTCAACTATGTATGCTTTAACTAAATAGAAATTCATTTCCAAACCTTCCCCTCAGGGGGCTCACTTTTGTGAGTACGGGTGTGGCAATCCCGAGGTACCCTAGCCCTTCAGGGGATCATCTTCTTGGTGAGACGGGTGTCACGATCCTGGAGCCCCAGTGATCTATTCTCTTTTCCGTCTCCTCTCCTCTTGGCTGGAACTTTTCCCCTTCCCTTCTCCCTTGTGGTTTCTCTCTACGGAGTTTGGGGCTCGTCACGAGAGGCTGGAACAGACCTTGTTTCTAGTTTTCGAGTGGCGAGAAAACTGCCCACGTGTTTGCCGTGCGTGGAGACCCGTGTCGCTGGAAAGGAGGGTCCTGGTAGTTGAGGGGCGAGGTACTGTCCCCAACACACTGCTTTGGCCTCTGCTTCAGCTAAACGGGAGGCACCTTAGTCGTCCTCACGGGTGTCAATCGGCTGGTCACTAGTCCTTGTGTCAGTGGCTTGGGGTCAAGCTCTCGGGAGTACCTGCTTTCGGGAAAGCCGACTGTGGGGCTTCAGTTTGCGTATAGGTCCGGCTAGCCCTAACACAGGAATCTGTGTTCCCTTGTTGGGCTCCGTGGTGGGCGGGGCCGTCGGACCTGAATTTTTTCTCTTTCAATTATGGCTTCCCTTTTCATTCTTAAAAAACCCGATTTAAATGACACCAACCAAAATATAGAAATCGTTGACAAATCAATTAACAAGAAGATCTGGACCGATGAAAATGCCAAAGATACTGAAACTATTGACAAATCTATTACCAAGAAGATCCGAACCGATACAAATGCCAAAGAATCTACTGATTATCCACGCTTCCTTGTTATCTCTAGTCCTTCTGGTGAACTGCAAAAGATGTCTCCTTTTCTCGTAAATAAATATATACATTCATGTATAGGTGAGCCAAGGAACATAAAGCGTCTCCGGTCAGGAGACCTGCTTATTGATACCATGTCGGCCACCCAGTCTGCTTCTCTTTCCCGACAAACCAAATTTGGAGAAATATCTATAACTGTGTCAGCGCACAAAACACTTAATTCTTGTAGAGGTGTGATCTCGGAGGTCGACCTTCTGTGTGTTTCAGAAGAAGAGTTCGTCTCCGAGTTAGCTGACCAAAATGTCTGTGGTGCTAGGCGGATCAAGATGCGAAAGGAAGGTAAGTTGATCGATACAAAACACGTGATCCTTACCTTCAACACGTCTGATCTGCCTAAGAATATTAAGGCTGGATATCTAAATCTTCCTGTAAGACCTTATATTCCTAACCCTATGCGATGTTTCCAGTGCCAGCGTTTCGGCCATTCTAAGATGACTTGTCGTGGCAGCCTCACATGCGCCCGATGCTCACAGATTGGCCACGATTCCGAAAATTGTACCGCTGCGCCTTCGTGTATAAATTGCAAGGGTCAGCACCCAGCATTTTCACGCCTGTGCCCAAAATGGAAATCCGAAAAAGAAGTACAGACTCTTAAAGTTACCAGGAACATCTCGTATGCTGAAGCCAGAAAACTAGTTCAAAGCACACAGCTCCAATCAAACAAATCTTATGCCAGTGCAGTTAAAACAACACGTAGCATTGCCACCCAAACCTCAATAGGCACGCATACTAAACCAAATAAAACCCAACCGACTACATCCACCAAGAAAACAGAAAATGCAACTCATTTAATACAAAAAAAAAAAAGAAAAAAAGAAAAAAAAAAGAAAGAAGAAAAAAAAAAAAAAAAGAAACAGTCATTCAAAGTAAACCTAAAACTGAAAGTCACAAAATAATTAATAAAAATAGAAGTCCTAGCAATAGCTCTCTTGACGATATGATTTCTGAATCTGCGGATTCAGACGGTATGGAAGTAGAAGAGGGTCTAGAAGTTCCCAGGCATCTACTTCCACGAAAAACCAAACAAGAGCACAGAAAGAACAAAAACCAGTCATAATGGCCACCCTCGTCTCATGGAACTGTCGCGGTTTCCACCGAAATTTGCTCGACATCAAAGCCATAATTAATGCTTATCATCCTGTATGCTTCGCAATACAGGAAACAAATCTAAAACCAAAACAACAGGCAAAACTTCGGAGGTTTTCCTTCGTCAGGAAAGATAACCTTGCAGGTGAGCGTGCCAGTGGAGGTGTAGGTCTCCTCACCTCACTGGATTATCCCTCAAATGTTCTTTCTTTGACGACATCCCTCCAAGTTGTCGCTACTCAAATAAATTTTGATATTGTTGTTTCATTTGTTTCTTTGTATTTGCCTCCAAATGAGCACATTTATCAGCAAGATTTAAATAATCTAATAGAGCAGCTGCCTGAGCCTATTATCATAATAGGAGATTTTAACGGCCACAGTCCGCTCTGGGGTAGTAAAGATACAAATTCCCGAGGAAGACAAATAGAGCAGATGATCGAAGATCATAGCCTTTGTCTCCTAAATAATGGGCAGGATACGTACTTCCATGAGCCTTCAAGGACATTCCACGCTCTCGACCTTGCCATCTGTTCACCATCTCTGTTGCCATTTTGCACTTTTAGTGTCGGAAATGACCTGTACAACAGCGATCATTATCCCATTTTTGTATCTCTTGCACGAAGAGGAGCAAACCCCATGTCGAGACTCCCTCGGTTTATACTGGACAGGGCAGACTGGGAACTCTTCTCTTCCTCCGCAGAGCTCACAGAGGAAATGGTAGAAGATGTGCATATCGATGACGCTGTGGAAGCTGTTACTAATACTATTATTCAGGCAGCTATGCTTTCGATTCCTAGAACATCAGGAAAAATACTAAAATATTCGAAACCGTGGTGGAATCGCGGCTGACATGAAGCACTGAAAAAACAGAAAAAAGCACGGGGTATTTTTCGTAGATATCCTACTCTGCGAAACCTCATAGCCTTTAAAAGAGCCAAAGCAAATGCACAAAAAGTAAGAAGGCAGAGCCAGAGGGATTCCTGGATTTCATATGTGTCGTCAATAACATCCTCCACGCCTAGTAAGCGGGTTTGGGAAAGAGTTCGTAAAGCATGCGGCATATATAAAGACCACTCACTTTCCTTTTTGGAAAAAGATGGCCGAGTGATTAGCTCCATAGAAGAAATTGCAAATACTATTGGTGAGACATTTGCTGCCGTTTCTTCCAGCAGAAACTATTCACCTGCATTTCTCTCTATCAAGCAGTACTCTGAAATAAATCCCATCGCATTCAACTCTTCCAAATCTGAGCCTTACAATAGAGACTTTACTATGCTTGAATTAAGGAGTGCTTTATTGCAGACACATAGGTCTTCTCCGGGTCCTGATGGCGTGAATTACGAAATGCTAAGCATCTGTCCTATAAGTCACTGACTGCCATTCTCACTCTTTACAATAGAGTGTGGAAGGAGCGTACTTTTCCCAGTGCATGGAGGAGAGCTGTTGTCATTCCTATTGCTAAGCCAGGGAAAGACCCAAGGAATCCCTCCAACAATCGGCCAATTGCCCTTACGAGTTGCCTCTGCAAACTGTTTGAAAAGATGGTAAACAGCCGCCTAGTCTACTTCTTGGAAAAAAATAATATTATATCCCCTTATCAGAGCGGTTTTCGAAAGGGAAGAACAACTGTAGATAATATGCTCCTCTTAGAGACATCTATTCGAAAAGCTTTTGTAAGAAGAAGTCACCTTGTCTCAATATTTTTTGATATTGAGAAAGCTTATGATAAGGCATGGAGATACGGTATACTTCGCGATCTTCACGAGAGTGGCTTGCGCGGCAACCTACCAATTTTCATTCAGAATTTCTTGAACCCTAGAACTTTTCAAGTAAGAATTGGCTTTGTTTTGTCAGATGTTATTGAACAGGAAGAGGGTGTGCCTCAAGGCTGTGTGCTTAGTGTAACCCTGTTTAGTTTAAAAATAAACTCTGTATTAAAAGAACTTCCTCCCACCATCTTGGGATCTCTATATGTTGATGATCTGCAGATTAGCTGTCGAGGGGCAGACATGAGATATGTTGAGAGGCAACTGCAGATGGCTCTGAATAAGATCCAAGAATGGTCAGACAAACAGGGATTTACATTTTCGAAACAGAAAACTGTGTGCGTGCACTTTTGTAGGAAGCGTGGTCACCATCCTGAACCTGAGTTATATTTGAATGGTACAATTATTCCAGTTGCGCCTGAAGTAAAATTTTTAGGAGTGACGTTCGACCGAAAATTGACTTTCCTTTCTCATGTTTTAAACCTGAGAAAGAAGTGTCTAAAAACACTAAATATATTAAAAGTGTTGGCGAACACCTCCTGGGGTGCAGAGCGTTGCTCCATGCTTCGCATTTACAGAGCGCTTATCCGCTCTAGACTGGACTATGGCTCAGTTGTTTATGGATCCGCTCGGTCATCTGTTTTGTTAAAACTGGATCCTGTTCACCATCAAGGTTTGAGGATTTGTTTAGGAGCTTTCAGGACTTCTCCTGTCCAGAGCCTGTATGTTGACTGTAATGAACCATCACTTTATCTGAGGCGTGAACAATTGTCCCTTTTGCAATATTTTAATATACTATCCCAACCTGAACATCCCAATAAGCTGTGCTTACTTAATGCTGTGTGTAACGCGTTATTTGAAGCACGTCCATCTTGTGTTCCTACATTTCTTTTAAGAGTTCGTCCTGTCATTGAGGAACTTTCCCTCTCTGATATGCACCCCCAAGCAGTACAGAATTTTGAAATCCCACCTTGGGAAAATGCACGGATTCAGCTTCTTGATGTTTTTAAGTATCATGTGAAGGCAAGCACTAACGAGATTATTTACAGACAACTCTTCGCTGAGCACAGGAACAAATATAGCAGTTATCTTCCAGTTTATACAGATGGGTCCAAGTCAAAAGATCATGTCGGGATGGCATTTGTAATAAAAGACCACATGGAGGGCAGACGCTTGCACAATGATTTCTCTGTCTTAACATGCGAACTAACTGCGATATATTATAGTCTTTTATACATCTCAAGGCTCTGCTACAAAAAGTTTATAATTTATACAGATTCGTATAGTGCTCTTAAATCATTAGAAGCTTTTCCTAATACTCAAAATCCAGTAATAGTGGATATTCTCAAAATACATATAAACTTAATGAATCGTGGATATGAAATCCTGTACTGCTGGGTTCCCGGGCATGTGGAAATAAAAGGGAATGAGCTGACAGATATCACAGCTAAATGTGCTGTTGAACTGTCCGGTCGTCTCATCCCTTTTGCAGACATCTGTTGTGTTGTGAAACAAAAGATCCGAAAAAAATGGCAGCAACTTTGGGATGTTCAGCTTCAAAATAAATTAAGACATGTAAAACCTAGAATTGAGCACTGGGAATTTACCAAAAATCGTAAGGAGGAAGTTCTTTTGACTCGCCTCAGAATTGGTCACACTAGAGTGACACATAGCTACCTTTTAAAAGCTGAAAATGAGCCTGTTTGTTTTAACTGCAATGTTTGTTTATCTGTTCGTCATATTTTAATTGAGTGTCCATGTTTTAATAGGCTTCGCCAGAAATATTTTAATAGCTGTGACTTGCCTCTCGACCGTTTAATCGGAAGAGAGGTCAATTGTGGTTTGTTTTATTATTTGAAAGAGACTGGCTTTTATTACCAAATGTAATTTGTTTTGAAGACTGTGTCTTGAATTTTAATATGTGCTTTTAATTTGTTTCATATGACTTCATCCTCTGGATTTGGTACATTTGTTTACTTGTTTATTTATTGAATTTTAAGTCATCAATTGTAATCATCCCATCTCGTGTTTGGCCCGCTATAATCATCTTTGGTTTTTGCGCCATAATCTCTCACTCACTCACTCACTCATTTCCAAACCTTAATTATTTAATTTTCATGTAAAGTTACATAGTTCAGCTAATGGAACGGATACTTGAGCACAATCTATCCAGGTTAAGTTGATCTCCGCAATGCTTCTGTGCATGTGCGAAAAAACTCGTTTGCAACAAAGAATACTCAGGTTTGTCAAAGACTGAGGTGTTGTCCACTATAAGACAGGCGCCTGGGCGTTAAGCCGCATTCTGAATATAACGCATAGCAATAAACATGGATGGCATTTGTGGCATAACGTAAGACATTTCAAATGTGAAAGAAAAATTTCGTGTGATAAGCAATTATAAGTTCTTGAGGAGTTTACTTCAGAGCTAAAACGTGCAAAACCTGGGCTAGAATGGCGTACGAAACTACTGTTCAGCAAGATGGAAGCAAGCATAAGTACTTGGAAAATGACCATGCTGGTTAGTAGCTTGAATGCAGGAGTTGAAATGAGCTAGAAATCTGGTAAAAGTTTAACCGAAATGCGTCGGTTTATTTCATGTTTTGATAAGATCCTGCCGCTCCAGTTTCTCGTTTTTTAAATGCTATATACTACAAACACAAAATAAATACACACTGGGATGGTAAGAAAATTTCAAGTAAATAACACAGAGTTTACATGAAAGGGAAAAATTTTAGAATCCGTCTTTTCTGTGCTCGGCACGTTTCCAATAAAAGCTTCACTATGAAAGAAACATGGAATATGATAGAGTAGACAGAGTAGAATTAGTAAATGGCAGAACTAGATATTTCATGAGTTAACAGAGATGCTCATGAAATATCTAGTTCTGCATTTACCAATTCTACTCTGTCTACTCTATCGTATTCCATGTTTGTTTGCTAACAGAGATGCTGTTAACTCATCCATGTGTGCTGGGAAAAGAGCCATCGGAAGGGTCGGTTCGAAGAAGCACGCTCGTCATGCTTGTATCTTATTTGCTCACTTTTCTGGGAGACTCTTTGCTGATAACTGCTCAAAAACGTTTCAACGAATTTGGGTGATCAGATATCTTTCAGACGGTTCTAGGAAAAAAGCTCACAAGAATAATGCTCACAGAAAAATGCTCACAGGTATAAATGCTCACAGGAAAAAAGCCCACACAGAAATATGCCCACATAGAAAAAAGCTCACATGGAAAAATGCTCACTTAGAAATATGCTCACACGGAAAAAAGCTCACACAGATGTATGCTCACATGGAAATAAGCCCACTGATAAATAATTCACATAGAAATATACCTACATTAATGAATCAATAATTAATCGATTTGAATATCGTACACCTACTTGAATTTTCTAAAGAAGAGTTATTTAAATTACCAAATCATCTATGGTATATATTTCAAAAACTTTATAACTTATGTGTAGATTCAGTTGCTACACAAGATTAACAAATGGGCCGTTTTGAATTGAAAGGAGAGGAGAAAGGAAGTAAACATGAAACAGAATTATACAGTAAAACATTATTATAATTTTAATTGTTAAAAAAATAAAAAATATAAGCTACACATTTTTAATATAAACATTTAGAATAATGAATAATGAATGAGAATTTAGAATGATTATTTTATTTAAATTACTTAAAATATTTAATTTTATCATCGATTTCATCATTGTTTCTTACATGATTCACCATTACCAAATGTTAAGTTTTTCCTGTGGGCTTTTTTCCTGTGGCATTTTTCCTAGAAACAGAAAGAACACCGTAAAAATTTTTTAAAATGCTGCGATTCGTGAGCATTATTCGTGAGCATTTTTCCATGTGAGCTTTTTTCTGTGTGGGCATTTTTCCTAGAACCAGTAAGAACACCGTAAAAGTTTTTTTAAATGCTGTAATTTTTTAAGTTGACATTACTCGATAGCATTTTGATTTTAATTTGTTGGGTAAAACTGAAAGAAATTCCATATGGAATTCTTTAGAAATTGCCTTTTCTATTCCTTTTTAATCATTCATTTGCCAAATACAATCCATTCAGAAAAAGGGGCAAGGCGATAACGGCGCCAATGTTGATTCCGCTCCGAATCCGTCGCATATGCTCGTCCTGTTACGTGCAACTCTAATGTCCGCAGGCTGTTTCCAGTCATCCTAAATGACTTCATCTCCCGGTGACATCATCCATCTTAACACTTGACATCGAGAATCACTATCGACTGCTCTTTGAAAGGCAAAATATGCATGAAATACACGATACAGAAACTATCGATTCGAGCCAAAAATCGATATAGTTCTGAGAAAATCCATGTCGTTCTCACGGTGCTTCTCACCTTGAAGTTAGTGGATGAAGAGAAGAATTTGAAATGACAGGTAAATTAATTTTTTTCAGCTTTGTTTTCTCATCTTTTTTTTTTAACTCTGTTTTCACGTAGAAAATACGTTTTTTCTGTGTGTTAACTAAATTTTGGAAATGTTTATCAAAAGTTCTTACATAACATGAGAAATTCTAAGATTGCGTTTTTAAAAATATGCAGATTATTTTCTTTTTACATATTTTTATACATTTGGTGACAAAAACTAACTAAATGTTTCTCTTCCTTATTTTTTACACTTAGGAACCGAAAATAGTGTACCATAGATTTAATTTTTGTGGATCTGATAATTAAATTAAATTGAAATTTTAAATGATTTTTTTCATTGCAATGTTAATGTCTTCAGTTGAAAAAAACTTGAAATACGGTTGCCCTACTTGAAATACAGTAACATTACTAGCTTTCAGAGATATTTTTCTTTTACGCTAAACCATTCGTTTGTTAAAAATGTTAAGCCATAAACATATTTTATAATTTAAAATACTACAGTAAGCAAAGACTTCTTACTTCACATTAATTACATTACATCACATTTTATTTTCCTACCTAAAAACCTTACCGTTTTCCCCAACATGTGCGCTTTAAAGTTTCAACCTCAGCCCGCTCACAGCAATATAAAAGTATTTTTAAAAGCTTTCAGAATATGTATTCATAGTTAGTTATAGCTATCAAAATTTCGACAAGTTATTACTTCCTATAAGTTATTATTTTAACAGTTATAGTGAAATTACAAAACGTAAAATAGTTCATTTAATGTCAGTTTAATATTTTTCATGTGATGTTATAAGACATTCTGAATTTTGCAATAAATCTCTTGCAAACAATAACGTTAACTTTGCCGCGATTACGTAGGTATAGAGCTGTTTAAAAGTTTTTTAATGAAATATTTTTGGTTACTTATAAATATTTATTTATAAATGATTCTTCATATATATTCTTATGAATTTCAAAATAAAGTAATTAAAAGTAAATTAAAAAATCCTATGACTTGCGCTAAAGCTGCAAAATAATAAACCAATAATTCATAATAATTTATAATAAGAAAACTTTCCATATCCCATCTCCAAGGAACACAAATTTAAAACCATCAATGAAAAAATTTTCTAGAATTGGGTTGGGTTGGGTTATTCAATTATGGCAAAGCACACGAGGGATATCTGCCTAAAGGGAGGGATGCCTTCGTGGAGGTCTTTTTAAGGGAAACTGGCTCGTATACACTTCTAGAATTGAAATTAGTATTTTAAATAATTTCAACTATCTGTTTAAAAATCTGCAAAGAAAAATCTTAATTGCAAAAATACTAAAACCAAAAGTAAATCGTAAATATTGAAAAAGTAGCTATTGTCATTGATCGCAGATTAATCGACTTTTTATATTTGTGTTCCTTAGAGATGGTATATGGAAAGTTTTCTTATTATAAATTATTATGAATTATTCTTATGCATTCATATTCTTGATATCTAACACCTAAAGCGCATATAAGACAAAGGGATTAAAAAATTTAAAACTAAACTTACAATCAGAAGCTTAAAATTTCTTTCCTTTCTCTCTGGCTTTTTTTCGATCTAGCTTCATTAATTTCCCTTCATGTCTGAATATTTATGATCAGTATAACAACGGATCTGCATTTTGTTTTGAACTATCATAAATTTGTAAATGATGTCACATTTCGTCAAAAAGAAGGCAAAGGAAATATTTTCTACACCAGAAAACTTCAGGAATATCAAATTCAGCTAATTATGTAGCAACCTACAGTGTCTCACAAAAGTGTTCGCAAACTTAGAGAATTTGCAGAAAAAGCGCTGTAACTCGGAATTCAATTTGAATATAAAGCCCAATATTTTTTCATATCATCTCCAAGTGACATTGAATACAGCCAATTTTAAAAAATTCTTAATACTAACTTATTTTCTTTTTCTAAAATTGAAAATATGAGAAGCCACAGATAAAACACGCAACAAGTGTGATCGTACACGGAACATTTTCGTAAAACTTTAGAAATAAAAGTATCGTCTACCATTTTTTTTTTATTTTTGCATTTTGGTGGCGTTTAAAAAATTGTTTGGGTTTTATTTTTGCTTGTTTACTTCGTTATATTTTACTTGATATTTAAATACAGCTCGTAGGCGAAAGGAAACAATGAACAGCATTTGAAAATTCATCATTGTCATCATAAGGATGGAAATTCGATTCGGGATATGGCTAGATTAGTAATGAATAATTACATTATTCAAGTGTAATGTGTTACGCAACTATTACTAAAATTTCACAATATTTATTCAATTTCCCCTCTCTCTATATATATGTATATTTGTGTGTATATCTTTTCATGTATACACGGCTTTCCAAAAATCAAGGAAAAATCACAAAATTTGCAATAACGCATTCAAGAGTAAGCCATTCCGTATAAAATTTCAATATGGTGTCTAGAAAGAGTGGCTAAGTAAGGCTGCATTATGCAAATCAGTGGCGCTGTGATTGGAATATGTCATCTGTGAGGAGCATCAAATTGCATTGAGAGCAAGCTAGCAAATTTCGCTTTGATGCTCAAATAAGAAATGTGGGATAGTAATTTGTAGTAATGACCTCAGGCATCATTTGCCAGAAGAACTGAGATGGAGAGCTAATGGGAGACTAGACGCAGGCAAATTCAAATAGAAGTGGTCAGATGGGTAAATGTGAGTCCTTCTGTGGTTCATAGATTTTGGTAACAATTTCTAACCACAGATTCGGCATCAAAAAGGTTAATCCAAGGACGGACAACCGCTATGACGAGCGTCAAATACTGATATTTGTTGCTATGAGCACGAAGGAATAGAACCTTTTGCTGCGCCCACCTTAAAGCTGGTGTCAACGTCAAACGTGCGTAGAAGGCTTCAAGGAGGTCTGCACGTGAGGGAGGACGACCAGCCATCGGCGTGCCGCTCGCGCCACATCAAAGAAGGGAACATTTGAAGTGGGCACGTCTGTCCACTAGACGGTTGATCAATGGAGGACTGTTCTCTTTACGGATGAGTCCAAGTCTAGCCTCCAAAATAGTATTAGTCGTTATTTGATTTGAATAGAACCTAGAATCCGTTATCAGCCATGAAAAAATCCACGAGAAGATGCGCATACGGAGGAAACAGTGTCTGTGTTTTGGGTGGACGCACAGACCCCCATACCCTTCCACGTTGAACCGTGAATACTCAGGCCTACACAGATGACATATTTGATATTTATGTGTGCCCTTATGCCGGGGTAACAAGTAATGATTTCCTGCTACAGGACGACAACGCTAGACCGCACAGGGCTCGCATCGTGGATGATTACCTTCAGCGGCAAACAGTTCAGCGCAAAGGATGGCCAGCTCGACCACCGGACCTGAATCCCATCGAGCATGTTTGAGATGTTTTAGGAAGATGTATAACTGCTCTCGGTCCTCCTCTCCAGACCCTTGCCACGCTTGCAAATGCTTTGCAAGAGCAATGCGTCTCACTTTTTGCGGAACTGATAAGACTGCATAATTGACAGCCTCACATCATCGCTGTATGTGCTGTATTGCTTCCAGAGGAGATCATACTCCGTACTGAATATAAATTTCCTAACTGATACGTCCAACCAAACTAACACGCCCGATTTTCTCATTTTATACATATGATAATTTCTATAACACCATAATTTTCTGGCAATTTCTTTTCATGTTATTTTATACTTTACTATGTGTTGTATGCTGTGGGTCAATTTCATTAAATTGTACATGTGAACGTTTTTGAGTAATCATCATTTTTGTGATTTTTCCTTAATTAATGATAACCAGTGTATATACATATGACACATATGACACATAAAAAGTCACCCGCATTTGAGGTTGGTTTTCTTACATTATATACAGATACGCAAGAAAACCAATATTACAGGTAAAGAGAAAAATCTCTTAGCCTGAATTTAAATGGAAGGTGCTTGAACTTACAGGGGAAACTATAAAAAATGTCAACTTCATGGTTTCAGCTAAATGTACTGGAAAGTAAAACATAATTTTCTTATCTATAATAATAGTCATAAGCAACTAAAAAGAAATCTTGAAGTAACAATAGCATAATTTAATCAAAACTGTCATAAAGAATTTAAGCGATTTAATGCAATTATTCGTATGGGTGTTATTTCTTTTGTTATGAATTCTGATTAAAGTTCTGTCAGTTGGCCGATACACTTCTTATATGGGTACTAAATTATTTAATTTTTAGTCGAATATCACAGTGAAACAAATTAAACATTTTTTTATACTTATATATATGTTTAAATTGTTTCACTGTGAAAAGGCCTAAATTGATTAAAATTCTTAGAAGAATATTCTAAGAATTCTATGAAAATATTCTGAGAAAATTTTTGGTCTTCTTGAATACCAGATATCCAAACCTAAAAATTATTTGACTTTGGGAGGTATACATAAAATCAGCTTTCAGCAAACAGTACCATCGGTAACACAAAGGATAAATAATGAAGAAAATGTTTATATACAGGAAATATTTAGCCAGAAAATTACAAGCATAATGAATCAACCGGAACTAATTAGAAATATTTCCGTTCGTCGCGGTAACTAAATTACATCTCCATCCACATTATGTTTTGTGGACGATGAATAAAAGGAGTGTATTAACTGTTTAATTTAATTCTCAGGATATAACAGGTATTGTCTTGAGCTATTTGTTTAATTTGTGATGGTTATTTGCATTGCCTGTTAGATTCGGCTGTACAATAACAGTCGTTAAAGTTGTTTTCCATCACATGACCAAAATTAAGAGCATGAGAAATAAATTACATGTTTGAGTTTCAGCTTTTGCTTCTGAGAGAGTTGCTTATTGTTACCGAGAGACGATACAGTGTTTATTATTTTTGCGATATTCAAAAGAAAAAATATTCTACGACTTGTACTGAAATTAAAAATTTAGTTCTTAAAATAAAGGTTTATATTAAAGCTAATCAAAAGTTCTTGCATTCTAAGCATGCATTTGCAATGAAATAATGCATAAAATAAGTAAATTTATTAATTAATAAAAAGTTAACAATAATGCAAAATATACATCAACAATCTGAAAACTTTCAGATTTTATATTACGAAAAATTAAAATCTGAAAACTTTCAGATTTTATATTACGTCCAAAGGGGCGTTTTTTTAACGTTTTGTGGGTTACCTTTATTTATGAAATATCATGTTCTTCGCACTTAAACCATAAAATTCATTTCAACAACAATATCATAAAAAATAATATTATATCATACTAAAGAATAAACGTGATTCTCGCATGAAGATTATTTGTCCAAGTTTGTCTTATTTTTATTCACAATACATCTCATACATAAACATATTAGACTGAAATATAATCCAAATATAATTAATCAGGTAATCCGAGAAAAAGAATAAACTAACCTAGTAAGAAAAAAAAAAAAAAAAAAAAAAAACGTTATATTCCAACTAATGATTCAATCAATGCAATTTATGCCGGAATGTCACTGTGAGCACGCGACGTATCCGGCTCAATGATACTTATGCCGCGAGGACACGTCAATGTGTAAATTCAAGGCCGTTATATTCCAAATTCTAAATATTTGTTTATATAAACATTTATCGCAAGGCCTTCTGGGAAATAGATATCAGACGACTGCAAACGCACGATTGCCCAGAGATCACATGATCATTTTATTTTCAACAGTTTCAAAAAGTGAATCGACGCAAAATGCGAAAACGAAATTAATAGCCTTTCTGGGCAAATTTCCCCTTTGGGTTAAAAATATAAAGAAATACAAGCAAATGAGCATAAATATTTGCATAGGTTAAAACTGCATTACTCCTGCAGTATTAACAGTAGTCTCGTAGGTATCTGTAATCTGTTTTCCTATGTTAAGGGCATCTTCAGTAAATTCTTTCTGTTTATTTTAAGAAAAGAGAACTAAATGATTTTTGTATAATTTGCTGTCATGGTTTCGGTATTTGTACCTCTTTTGCCAACACTTTTGAGTGAGTATATCTAAGGTTAACCAAATACTCCCCTAATTCGAAATTTTTTAAAATTTTGTTAGCATATTAATTTAAATTTTCAGAAAAGGAAAGGAACTACTTGTTCTGAGTCGAAAATGGCGGGCAGGCAGCTGTACGAAACTGCTTTCGACAGCACGGCGAGTCCACTGGAAGCCGAGGAAGAACCTGAAGATATCTTGGAAACCAGCCGACGTCTCTGTAGTCCTGATCCCAACCATGTTCAGATCCAAAGACCATCTCCTGCTTCTTCAAGGTCCAGCACAGACTCGGAAAGAGGGTCAGGGAAGAAGATAATGAGGAGATCAACTCTTCACAGTCCAGTTTTACCTCTCAAGCGCATTTTCACACCGTGGACAGACAAAAAAGCGGATAAGTATGTTGATTTGATATAGCATTTGAATGTACTTTTCCAAATACTGCAGATGCTGCTTGATACGATCACGTTTATTGCTATTTAAATTGCATTAACAGAAAGCTAGCATTAAATAATGAAATAAAGTACCACTTGAAAATGTCAGTGCTATTTAACTTGATTTAAAACACGCAGATGATTAATTTTGTAGAATTTTAATTTGAAATATAATCTGAAAAAAATTCATTAATGAATTCCCTGTAGCTGTTATGCAGCAGTTAGTTTTTTAAATGAGTCCTATTAATGATGTTTGTGGAAATTATCTCACCGATGTTGTACCCTTAATCTCAATGTGCAGAGTTCTTCTCACATCAGAGTATTATCGGGAAATTTCTCACAAATGTTTTGTATTTATACTTGTTGATAAAGCAATTAGAGTTGTCTATTTTTATCTTCAGTACAGAAACTTCACATTGCATATCAGTTGGAGAGTTGGATCTTATTCTTTAACTTCTTTGCTTCTTTATCTATTCTTAGAAAGTTCTTAGTTCTTCTTAGAAAGTTCGCATGCTTACGACATTTCTTTATGGCCACTTCTGACATGATATTCAGGGTACAAATAGGGCGCAGCCCCATCCACCTAATCGACAAGATTTTATGACAAACAAGGGCTGCGCCAAGCAAAAACCACAAACGAGGGCATCCAGCAACCCGGCCATGTCCCGGCAACAGGCAGTAAAATTAAAAACAAACCTAAAAACTTCAAAAACTTCAATTTAAAAACACTATAATCGGGAAACCAAAGGGTGTTAAGAGCCCCGGGTAACAAAAAACATGTAAAGAAAACCAAGAAAATAAACTGGAAAACATCACAATAGGAAAGCAAGAAGAAAGGAAAATAAAAACTAATCAAAATGATGGTTAGTAAAAACAAAATATAAGGAAAGGACAAAACAATTACAAACCACTCATTCTCAGAACAAGCAAAAGACCAATCAGCACACTTCAAATCGATCGATGTAGAGTGTAAAAACCTCCAACCAACAAAACCATCAGCAAAACCGGAAAAATAAAATCACAGAAATCCAGGAACCGCCATTACCAATAATCCGCCTAAATATGACTAGCGGAAGGATCATACCAACAAGCCGCTGTGACACTAGTTATCAGCGGCATAATAAATTAATATATAATAATTACATAAAACTTAATGGCAGTAAGTAATGTTTCAATGTGTACATTAAGGTAAGCGTTATCTAAGAGTTTTCTCTTTCAGTAAAGTAGTATACAAAGTAGTATACAAAACAAGAATTAACATTGGTAATTACTCCATGTGATAACCATACAAAACTATAATAGATTAAATGTGTGGTTGGAAGTGTAATTATACAATAAAAAATACCAGAAGACAAATCATTTTGTTCTACAAAAAACCAGAGCTGCAACACTCTGAAAATTCTTAAGCTTATAAACTATACATTAAAAACATTGATTACACAAGATATATTAAATATATCAAAAAACAATGAAATACATATAAAATAAAAAAATTATATAAAAGCATAAAATACACCACATAACACGCTGAATAAAATTATGTTAAAATTCCATATAAACACCAATATCTCAATCTGAAATTATTGTAACACAAAATTTAAAAACAAACTTTTATCAAATAAAAATACCAACATCAGAGCGATTATTATTTAGAAAACACATAAGTTCCCCTGCAAATTTAAATTCTTTTTCAGCACCTGTAAAAATCTTAATAAAATTATATTTTTTTCGTATGTCATAAGTAAGTGTACATTCTTCTACATAGTGCCTTACCGATCCGACAACTTCACAATTATGACAATATTCATTCTCTTGTATGCCAAATCTTTTAAGATACGCCGGGAAGTGCCCATGTCCAGTAACAATTTGATTAAAATCCAAATGACAAGAAATACTTTTATTAAACATAGGTTTTAAATAATAGGCATATTCTTTTCTTCTATTCGAATTATTCCAATTATCATACCACAAATCAATATAATACTGTTTGATTCTAGTAATAACCATTTTTCTTGAAGGCTGGACAACGGAATACTCCCTGGAAACATCCAAAGTCGCCTCTTTGGCCAACACGTCGGCCCTCTCGTTACCTTCAATACCCACATGGGACTTAACCCATCTAAATTTAATATCATGCAAACCTTCAATTTCTTTATATAAACACTTAATATCCATAACTAAAGAGTTATTACAATCGTAGCTTTTCAAAGCCTGTAATCCAGATAAACAATCACTATAAAGTACAATAATATAACTCTTAGATAGGTTTTTCTTAATCCATTTCATAGCAAAATAAATAGCAGCAAGTTCAGCCTGAAACACAGAATTAAATTTTTCTAACTTTATCTTTGAATAATCAATTTCTATACCATAATAGTAAACAACAAAAGATAGGCCAACACTTTCCCCAAACCTAGAACCATCAGTGAAAATATCAAGTTTACCAAAACAATCAAAATTCATTTCATAATTAACGCTCATTCTCTTGGCTGGGTATATGCAGTAAGGATTAACATTATAAAATGCAGTACAATAAGCTAAATAATCACCATAGCTTATTTAGCTTATTGTACTGCATGCTTATTTAGCTTATTGTACCATGATATTCCACCATAGCTTATTTAGCTTATTGTACCATGATATTCCACCATAGCTTATTTAGCTTATTGTACCATGATATTCAGGGTATATTCAAAGATTGAGGACATCAAAGAAGTTAATTTGCTTCTACACATTTGTTGTGCCACTACACGTTTATTCAAAATTACAAACCCGATTTTAAATGGATTTTTATTAACTTAGAAGTAGAGTGATAAGTAATACATGAAATGAATATAAAAAATCCCTGAATTTTATTTAAGAAAAATTACATGCTCAAGCAAACAGCATTAAGCTGAAAGAAAATTTGTGTCCAGTTTGCTCTAGCATTCATATCTTAGTACCTCTACAGCGTTATTGAGTTTTCAGGTTTATTTAATTAATTATGGCAAAGCACACTAGGGCTATATGCTTAAGGGGAGGGATGCCTTCGTGGAGGACTTTCTAAAGGAAACTGACTCGTATACACGTTACATATGGGGAAAACCACGAAAACGCCCATGCAGCCAGCCCGTTCGCGGGATTCGAACCTCGGACCGAATTACCAGTATTCAGCGACTTTACCGCTCGGCCGCTGGTGGGCTATTGACTTTTCAGAGATCACGTAGAATTGCGCTCAGAGATAATGTGATTACAAATACAACATTTTTAATGCATTTTCAAGAACAAAAATTGCATGATCTTAAGCTGCAACAACGTAAGAAGTTTAGTTTTCGTAATATTTACTGTGACGATTCAACGCTAAAGGAACATATTTTCAATAAAGCAAGCATGGCATTCTACATTTTTGGCTACATTCTAAAATTCTGAGTGTTTTTTTTTTTTTTTTTTTCTTTTTTTTTTTATTATTATTTTATGCATATCGAATTAATACATTTTTGTTCAGCATGAAATGATTATTACCTGGAATCAGATAATCATTTTAAATGTCTGCATTATAATTTTGTTAAAGTTCCAGTTTCTAATTTGATGACATCTTAAGAGCATGAAATGATTATTACCTGGAATCAGATAATCATTTTAAATGTCTGCATTATAATTTTGTTAAAGTTCCAGTTTCTAATTTGATGACATCTTAAGAGATGTAATTAAAAAACATCAAACAATGTGCAACATATAATGGTCATATGCTTTTTTATAAAAAATGCCAGCTATGGCATATAAACAAAGGAAGCATACCGGTATTTCTAATAGAATACTGGGAAGGCAGAAAAGAAGCAGACTATTAAACCGTGAATCGCTGCAAATAGTTCATAACGAAAAAAAAAAAAAAAAAAAAAAGATTAAAAGATTAAAAGTATACAAAAACAGTATGTGATTACGCATGCTTAAGGCATGCATGAAGACATGTTTCTTTTGAGCAGGTGAGAGGTATTATGTCTTATGAAAACATCTTAAATACCATAAAATCAAGATTTTCTTCTCAGTTGACTGCATTGAAATAAATGTACAGCTTCATCGTAAAATATTTCGCCACATTTCTATGTAAATTGCAAGAACATATTAAGAGAAATGAAAATAAAATGTAATTATTACCAGAATTGTAAAAAATGCAAAATAAATTATACTAGAAAAGGTAAAAGGTAATTATTAGTTTGAAAAGATATTTATTTTTAGAGATAAAAAAGTTAATCTTGAAACTTGACACTATATTTTCGCTGCATTTTGTATATCTTTACACTAGGGGATCTGAAACACCAACAGAATGTACGTTACAACAAAGTGGCTCAAATGAAGACAAATCAAAGACATTTTCGCCCTCTGTCGAGTTTAAGAAGCTGGATGTCGCCGACGAGAATAAAAAAAATACAGCTGAATACTTCCCTGCCAATTTAAACTGCAACCAGAGGGCTTCCAATGATGCCGAATGTAACGAAAATATAATAATTGAAACTTTGCCATCCACTGCTCTCAACCACTCGCCATACGGAAGCAGAAGCTTTACCAAATACGGTAAGAAAATTTTACTGCTGTTATTTCTTTACTGAATGAAAATTATACTTTAAGGTAGAAAAATAAACCTTCATATAAATACAGCAGGATGAATACGAAACCCTTGCAATGATGTTTTCTTTCTATATGGCATTTCAGAAGAAAGTGGCATTCTCAAAAAACTTCAATAAATTTGATTTATTATGTTACCTTGCTGATTTTACCCGCAATTAACTTTCGAAATCACATTTACGTGAATTAACCCTAGATATACATTTGATGGAACAAGCGTTAGTTTTAACTTGCTTAACGTGTGTTAAAATTTTGTTTTAAGACTTAAGCAAAGAATTTTAAGTCATTATTGCTCAATAACACCAAAATTTAACTTAATGAAGTTGAGAATTAAGTATTAAAAAAAGAACTTCGAGGTAATATATATCGTGCGAATAGGTACAACGATACTCGTCTCTTGAAAGTGCTCGCTTTTATATTTAAATATTGTAAATTTTTTGGTTATAGACGATAATAATGTTAAAGACGCATCCTGTCAGGTGAATTTTAAAATTCAAATAAGAGGTACATCATTCAGATCGCTCCTTCCAGGGGAAATTTTCAAAAGTTGTCTATCAGCTGGATTCGTATTCAAGAAAGGAAAGTCCTGTTTCAAGTTCTAGTAAAAACATGTTTTACACTATTGTAAATATTCAAAGCAATAGTGAAGAAGAACTTCTTAGAACCACTTCTTAGAAGTGGAATGAAATAAAACGGGGTTCTAAACCAGGATGGAATTTCCAACCCTTAAGGGTAGTTTCATAGTTTCATGGGGAATGTAAGCAGCCTTCTGTTCACCTAGTGATTACTACCTTTGCACTAAAGATACTACTTTCATTTTTTTCCCCCTAACTTTATTAAGAACGTTTTTTGGTGGAAAACTTTCGTTACAACCAGATAATACAATTATGTATTTACCGATACAGTAAGAAATCCGATATTATGTAGAATACCTAACATTCTGTTGATACATTGTACATAATACCAATTAAATAGAAAATTGTATTAAAACATAAAATTTCATTATTTAATCTTAAATTAAGTAAAAACATTAAACGATTTAAGAAATGTGATTAAAAAAAATGTTGAAATAGACTGTTAATCGAACACAAAATTGTGGTATTTACTAGACAATCACTTATCCATTACGCTGAAGTAATTTTGTTGCAGAAGAAGCATTTATACATTTTCATATGCAATGCAAACGTTTATTTAAGTTTTTCGGTAGTAAAAGCTGTAACTAAAACGCATGGTGTCGCAGATGTTAGCACATTAGTCTAATAATTTTTATATAGATTCACTATATGCAAACAGAACAAAATCGGTGAATATGAAAAAGACAGAGAGAGAGAGAGAGCTCTTGGCATTCTTTCCTTGTTATACTCCTATTATAATCCAGCGCTAACAATTAACTTTCTCTATCTTCCTTTCCCTCAGATTGGCTTTGTTTATGCTTGGCTAAGTTAAATACAAACTGCATAAATTTAAAATCAAACATAATTTTATCTTTCAGTGAATCTTTTATGGAAAGTTTTAAGAAACTGGTTGTGAAAGTTGTATCACAAAAAGAATACGAATTACATGCTTTCTGCAGAATAATTTCCTACTTTTGCAGCACAGTCCTTTTCCTTTCTTACATTAAAAAGGACAAAGTCGCTTTAATTAAAATTTAATCTGAAATCTAAATATATATGTAATTTATAAACAGTATGAAATTTCAAAATGGCGGATCCTTATTGCATTCAACATGCTCTCTGAGAATAAGAGAAAATTTCCTTTTAACGGCTTGCTTTTTTTCCGTAATTTTGACGCCGGAATGGCTTTGTACGAAACCGGTAGTTTCATTTCCGCTTCTCCGAGATGGAAGCAGCTCATCGGAAACGGTTTGTATTTCGTTGCTAAGTTCTCACCGTATAATGATGCACTTGTAACCTACATTGTGTATTAAATATTCGAAAGCTAGATAAAAATTAGTTTCTAATTTGGCTGTTTTCTAGCTAAAAAACTACTTCAAATTCTAAACGCCTGAACCAAATAATAATTATAATAAATCTGAAAGCTTTCAGATGCTATATTGCGCCCAAAGAGGCGTTTTTTTAACGCTCTGTGTGTTGCCTCTATTTATGAAATATCATGTTCTTCGCAATTAAACCATAAAATTCAATTCAACAGCAATATCAGAAAATATTTAAGAATAATATATCTTTAGAATTTCCGATACACAGTCTCGCGCGCCAGAGGTAAATTTTTATTTATTTATTTTTTGGTACAGTGTTTTGCAATTGCTTGCTTTGAAATCGTTGAATTTGTTAATCAAAAATTCGTTAAAGTTTTACAAAATATGCAATAGATAACAAAAAAAAAAAAAAAAAAAAAAAAAAAAATTTCCAAATTTGGGCTTTTTGATGCCCATATTCGACTGAAGGTCTAAGCCATTCAAAATTTGATGTCTCTAGGTACCGTTATTTTTTCACAGTGAGAGAAACATACATACATTCATGCAGATTCTTCGTTATTTAATTTCTTTAAATATAATGCAGGGCTCTAATATTTGGTGGTAATTATTTGAAAAGTTAAACGCCGTTGTATAGTGGACGATGCAAAATGCCAAAACGAAATTAATAGCCCTTCTGGGCAAATTGTCCCTTTGGGCTTGCAAGGTATATTTTAATTTTATAACAGTTATTTTAATTTTAAAGACCTTTCCTATCAGTTCTTGTTTCCATTTAGAATTCGCTATGCAAATGAGTTAGAACAAGTTTTTAAGGAAGGTTCAACTAACTTCGATAGAGAGTGTGTAGAGTTCCTCACTTTGTAAATGCTAATTTACAGCTGAACGTGAAGAATCTTAAGAACTGTTAAGCGAATAATCGCTTGAGTTCGTGTGACAAGAAACAACAAGATGAAAGGGTAAAAAACCCTTTATTATTCAAATAAGATTTAACAGAACTCCGTCTTGGAGTGTACAATAAAAGCCGACACTTGGGCTTGAACTTAAGAGGCTAAGAAGTAAACTAAAACCAATTTTAAATTATAGAGATATAGCCGAAGCTATCAAGATTCTACCCGAGTTGGCCTCTTAACTCTTAATTCACTGCGAAGCTATCAAGGCCCTGAGTACGGCCGAGCGTAATAACGGCTTTGAGAGAGAGTAGCCCAAAAGGCGAACGCGAGCTAATCAGAAACTCTGATTCTCTCTTACTCAGCAAGTAGAACTTCGCGGTTAAATACCGCTCTTCCTCATTATGTACTCAGACGTGATTCCAAAACTACGTTCTGGCCGGAAGTAGTAAGTTGAAGTTAAGGATTTGACAGGAAAGGAACTTTAACTCAAAATTTAACTGTTAATAAAATTAACATAATCCTTACAAGTGCTAGGAATCCTTGGTAGCACGTGTTTGCCTTCGGCCTAAGTCACACTTGAAGTGTTACGCGCGGCCGTATTATTACGTGCCTTTTGATATTAGCCGGCTAGTTTAAATTGAGGGCCAACTACGTTAGATACTTGTGTTCAGCTTCGGCTAAGTCTCCTTTAGTTCGTTATAGATTAGTTTCTTATTTCTTATTCTGAGTTAAAGCCCCAGTAGAGGCTTCTTGTAAGCCCGGGAAGGGGCCGTCTGTTATTCTTATTTGAGTGAGATAAAAGGGTATTTTAACCTCTCTCTCTCTACGTCTTTAGTTGTTTGAACTCAACGATAAGTCGCTACATAGTTCACTAGGTTCCTCGACGTTCATTTCAGATAATAGTGAAGAACCCCACAAGCTAAAAGGGGGAGATTTTTATTTTCAAGCTAACGACGTATGTACGGATTTTAGGTAAAACCGTTAAGACTAATAATGACTACATGAATTAATGTATCATAAAAGCAAAATAGTTTCACTATAGTGAGTAATTTCGACTTTACTTTAGAGTTCAGTTATGAGAACTTTCAATTAGTAAAATCAGGCTTGGTTTTATTAAGACAATCTGAGGTCTCAGATGTAATGTTCTTTTTTCTGTTTTTATGTGGGGAAAACTGAATTATAAGGTATTATAGAATAATTTTCTGATCCTTTTAAAAGGGATCCAGGTCTATAGGCCTGGGCGATAATCAGGTCTTGAATTCAGAGATCTTCTGTAATTTTCGTGGATTTAAATATCAGAATTATTCCTTCTTCCGCTAAACAACGGCTATAAGATGTAACAGATGTTGACTGTACTAGGTTTTAATTTTATATTTAAATCCCAACTTCAATGTATGATGTATTCCCCAACTTTTATATATGATTCATATTATTACTTTTCGATCACTGTTCTTAAGACAAGAGATCTTTTCAAGCCACGTACTTGATAATAACAATTATCTGAAATTTTAATGCACGACTACTAAATTCAATTTTGCTTTGGTTAGGCGTGGAATCTACAACATACAGCAACGCAAGACTCGATTTCGAATTAGAAAATGGTGGTGATACGTCCAGCACAACGACAACTTTCCTGCTTGCCAGGGCTTCCAGAGATGATATGAAACGCAGTAATTTTGATTCTAAAACAGGTACAGTATTTTGCTTAAATATTAGATAAATATTTAAAAAAGAAAATTAGTTGTAGTATATACGTCTTAAAAATACATTATCAATATTAATTTACACCATTTTATACTCAATTTGCGTATTATGTTAAGAACCTTTACAATACGTTCAGTCTTTTAAAAAATCATTGCTGTTAAATGATGCTAGTTTCGTTATTTTGTTGATAAAATTGAAGAATTATCTTTTAATACGAGAGGTGCATTTTCTCATTAGGAGTAATAATAATGTATCACTAATTTCCTTTTCTATATATTTGATATAAAACTACTTGGATTTGCGTTTTTAATTTCTTCTAGGTTTAATTTGTGTATCATTTTATCATATTTTAAGTAAATTCAAAAATCAGTCCTTACGGGCCCTGCAGTATCCTAGAAACTTATTCTCATTACAGTGATAAAATACACACTGATACGATTTTGAAAAAGAAGAAGAAAAGCTTTAAAATATTGCATTAAAGATGTGGATCTTATGTCAGAAAAATAGAAATTAATAAACATCTATCTTAGGGCATGTATCTTTGACTCTAACATTACTACTTTTAATTTTTCTTCTGCTAAACTCACCCAGATTACTTTTCAGTTGGTGAAGCAAATTTTTATGGAGTTTTCCACGTTCAATAATATATATATATACTAGAAAGCCCGGCGGTCATACGAAATGACCGCTGTTCTGGATATTATAAACTGTAATTAAAATGATTTATGGAAAGGTGTCTGCTAATTCAAACTGAATTACCCAGGGCAGGCGGCGAGCACGCCCCTTCGCTTACCGCCCCACGGGGTTTCCCCCATCTACTTGCTTAATTGCTTAAAGTTGAGTGCAATTGAGGAAACCACTGACGGTATATTTCTTAAGAGCCACCGCTAGCTCAATAAATAAAGGTGATTTAAATAATAAAATGCTAATTCACATGTCAAAGATCTCTTTGTACACAACATTTGTTGTGTAGATCTTTCCATCATTTTTAAGCTCGCCTTGCAGAGGACCATCAATTATTTTTAATCTTACGTCCGTTCTTTCACGAACTCACAAAGTCTTCGTTCAGTTGTAAACCATTTAAAAAACAGATTGCTAACGCAAACAAATGTTCACGTTCCCCCTGACACGCTCAATTTGCGTTCAGCTGAAAATTCAGTTTAAAATACAATGTCGGAATAAAATCGGACAAAATTTTAAACTCTTTACGCGAAAGGATATTTAGCATAGGAGTTTGGGTAAACCTACCTGATGAGATGTACTACGCACAACTCGTTAGTTGGTTTGGTCTCTTTTAATTTCTCAACGTTGCAAGTTTCTAGATAATTCATATGTAAATATAGTTAAATGCATAATAAGCAACAATTGTATAAATTAAAAATATTTAAATGTTCTTAAATAGCATGATAATTTAATTAAAACAATGATAATTGCATGTATGGTATCAGTGTATATGGACTATTTGAATGCCGTGGCAACTTCACCCCATTGGCTAGTACAGTTACGCAAGCAACCAATAAACTATCGGCGACAAACAGACACTAAAGCCGCATATATATAAGATATATACATATATATAGAGAGAGATTTATAAGAAAACAAGATGTTAAAAACTTAGCTAAGGCCGTAAAGAACATTTGAACTACCTATCTAATTCCTGATATCACATGTTAAACAATGTCAAATCATCTAAATCGAAGTTAAATCAAAATATGTACGCGAGAAAAAACCTATCCAATCTACATATAACAGAAAACTTGCACAACAAATCAAAAAACGTACGCGAAAAAAACCTATCCAATTAACAAAAAATAATAGATATATAAATTTGGAATTTAACAAAGAAAATGTTTGTTAAATTCAAATTTCATTCCTTGCAGCAATGGCACAAGAGAATTATTTAAATTTAATTTTACTTTTTTTTCTTATGAAACATATATATATATATATATTATATGAACAGTTGATACATACTGATGAAACAGAAAATTCTGAACATTGAATACGATATCGGTGGTAGCATTATGCTGTAGAAGACGAAACCGTGAATGAAATTTGACACTACTTCAGTAAATTACGTCCGTGTATCGACCTCTATGATGATCAGTAATGCAGCTTTTCAGATGCCGTGCCATAGTATAACGACGAAAGAATGTCCAGTCATCTTGAGTCCATAAATTATATTAAGACTTGTAGAAAAAGCGATTTGCGCTCATTCAGCGGTCCTGTGCCTTCTCTCTATGTACGACTGATATTACTGATGGTCTATGGAGCTAGTGTAAAGCTGATTACTATAAAGCTGCAGTACTAGAATACAGGACTGGTACAAGGCCTTTAAAGTGATGGAATTGATTTTATTAACCTTGGAATTGTCAGACATTGTCTAATGTGCCACTGTCCTCTACTATTACGATAATATTATGAACATTATAGCATTATTCAAGGGTCGTTTGGATTGGGGTCTATCTGAACTAACGGGCACATCTGATATAGTCGACCCATCTCCAAAACCAGTTTTTCTCCACAGGGGCAGCGAGCTGAAAAATCTGAACTGCAGTTATAGATGAGCTAGACGACACATGGAACTACCTCCGTTAGATCTAATAAACCCCAGTCTAATGATAAGGGCCGTTCCCACTGGCGGAGTCAATTCCACGAGTCGACTAGCTTCGCTATGCCTTCAGTTCACATTCTTTAACTTGTTGGTTGGTTGGTAACGGAGGACGGGGACGCCTGATGTCTAACAGAGGTGCCATATGGGAAAAAAACTGGTTTTGGAGATGGGTCGGCTACGTCAGTTGTGTCCGTTAGCTCAGATAAAGCCCAGTGGAAACGGCCCTTTACTGTCAAGTTTATTTATTCAATTATAAAGGACCGTTCAAACTGAGGTTTATCTGAGCTAACGGAGTCAGTTCCCTTAACGTAGCTTATAACAAGCAAATGAAAAAAAACCGGAAAAAGATGCACAATTTTCATCTTTACGATGCTTGATCAAGAACATCTGATGGAAGAATAACTGTCACAGAGGTTTAAACTGCAAGTTTAGGGTATGTCGAAGAAAATGGCAACAGAAGCTGCAGCGAGATGTGGATGAATCCAACATTTCATCGTTGCAGGTAGTAGAAGAAACTTGGTAAAACATACGGAAGAAAAACGTTTTTCGACGAGAAAAAAAAACTAAATACTCACATTTGGCAGAAAACGTTTTGTCGTTTGTAATGCTCACTATCTTGTAATCATGGGTATGATTAATTCTCGGGATGAGGAGATGCAGATGAGATAAAATGATTGTGATAATTAAAGATAAAAGGAAGCAATCAAGATTTTCGAGATAATGCCAGATATGGTGCGCGCATTTTATGCATAGGATTGCTTTATCGGCATGCCGTCTCTGCAAGACAACAATTGAGCAACGTATTACATGTTTCTCATATACGTTCTTTTTTCTTTCTCCTAGTTATTCCTCAACAACTATTATCCAAACACCTGCCTTCGAAACTGATGAGCACACAATGCTCTGCCATTCAAGTATGTAATGTAACATTATATTAATGTAACATTATAGCAATAACAAAATGCAAGGAAATATTTTTATATTTTTCACCTAAGCAACGAGGCCTTAAAATTATTTGTACTGTAATTATTCATTTTGGTGCGGCTCAATTGTTTTTGCTTAGCAAGCTAAATCTCACAAAAATAAGATAATACATAAATATCTCAAATGGAAATGTTCGATTATTTATTTATTATCGCTTCTAGTATTTGATACATGAGTATTTGAAAGAAAAAAAGGAAAGAGAAGAACATTTTTTTGATTCGAAAAGAATCAGCTCAAACTTCGTTTGGGTCAGTACTTCAGTACTTATGAAGATAAGAGAGAAACCTAGTTAATGGAATCAACATTTTCTCTCACTTATGAATCATGAACATTTTCCCTCATTTATGAATCATGAACATTTTTCCTCACTTTATATAATGAAATTTTTTTTTTAATTTGTGAAACATAAACATTTTTCCTCACTTATGAATCACTAACATACCGGGTGA
This sequence comes from Stegodyphus dumicola, assembly GCF_044657685.1. NCBI lineage: Eukaryota > Metazoa > Arthropoda > Arachnida > Araneae > Eresidae > Stegodyphus > Stegodyphus dumicola. The sequence goes on along the minus strand of NC_140773.1, from coordinate 218,015,588 downwards.
CCATAATTAAACAGACAGTGCTCACAGTGTTCTGTAGCGTGATCTATTTGCGAGAATGACGCCACATTTTGTAGGGAGATTAAACAAGACGGGGGACGAAGGATTCCGCGAAAAAAAATTAGTTCCAAAAGTCACCGCTAGGGGAATATTTGGCGCTGTGTAACAGAAAATAGAGTGTTAACAAATGCAAATTAATGCGGAATAAAATTTATCGTAGGTCTATTCTTCTAAGAGAAAATTACCCCGACAGGACCGGAAACCTGTTCTGTTACCGGAGAGAAATATCGCCACATGTTGAACAGCTTTGTCATTCCGGCTCTTCAACAAAGACAATGCCTGGGGGAAATCATTTTCATGAAAGATGGGTTTGCCTTGGTCCTCCATACGTTGCTGTATGGGTGCAACAGATGCTACGACAGAAATTCACAACAGAAAGAGTCATTAGCCGCTACTTTCCAACTGCATGGCCACCTCGGTCGCCTGATCTTACCCCATGCGACTTCTGGCTATGAGGTTAACTTAAGTCCAAGGTCTATCAAGGAGCGGTCCAGGACCTGGCTACGTTAAAGGATAACATATCACGGACTGTACGGGAGATTCCTGCAGACATGTTACTTTCTGCTCTTGTGCATACTGTGCACAGAATGCAATATGTGGTCCAACAACGGCAGCCACATTGAACCTCATTTGAATGCGAAGTAAAAGGTAATTTCCGTATTGATTTGCATTTGTTAACACTCTATTTTCTACACAGCGCCAAATATTCCCCTAGCGGTGACTTTTGGAACTAATTTTTTTTCGCGGAATCCTTCGTCCCCCGTCTTGTTTAATCTTCCTACAAAATGTGGCGTCATTCTCGCAAATAGATCGCGCTACAGAACACTGTGAGCAGTGTCACTTTAATTATGGCCACCCGTTATTTCCTCACCTATAAATCATGAATATTTTTCCTCACTTTATGAATCATGAACATTTTTCCTTTCTTTAAATCATGAACATTTCTTCTCACTTATGAATCATCAACAAAGACCGTCAGTAAAAGTTGTTGACAATCAATTAATACTAATTCAGAAGTCAAACAACAAAAATCAGCGTTATATTTTCAAATTTTCACAGGAATAGTTTCGATCGTTTTACCGAACCACCATCCTCAGCTGCAAAAACGCAAATGAACGAGATAGGATATGATAATTAGATAAGATAAGAAAGCCTGGACAGAAAATAAGATAGTGGCGCTATCTGTTGATGAAACCAGAACTAAAACATAATTTCTTCAAAGGCCGAAGGCAAAGATGGATTGGAATTAGGATCGTTAACTGGAACAGAAAGATTTTTTTGAATGTGAAATGCCTCTAGAAAATCCAGTTCTCCAATGGAAGATGTTTTTGAATAATTTTGGCAGCAGAATTGAAAATTGAATTGTGTGATTGATTGATTGTGATTGATTGATTGAAAGTGTGATTTTCGGACCAACAATGTTGAGCAACAGAAGACTTCTGTGTTTCCTTTTTTATAACATATGCCTCATGTTCCTTGACGCGAAATTTTAAGGCTCTCTTAGTTTGGCTAATGTAAATTAAACCACACTGGCAAGGAATCCTATAAATACCACAGAATTTCATATCCGGAATGAGGTCCTTGAATATGGAACTCGTAATTTTATTGATGGGAGAATAAACGAAAGTTAAATTTCTGCAAAATATGTGCAACTTTATAGCTAATTGATGGAAAGAAGGGAATGACAACAGAATTTTTATATTCTCCTAAAACAAGAGTGTGCCTTTTAGTGTGTTGAGATGAGAATTTTTTAACTGCTTGATTAATAATGTTGGGTGAAAAGCCCCTGTCAATAGCTATTGCTTTTAAATAATTTAGTTCTTCATCAAGGGATAGTTTGGAGGAGCAAACTTGAAGAGCACGGAAAACATAGGTATAAAATGAAGCTAACTTTTGTTTAATCGAATGACATGATTTAAAATGTGGTGGAAGGCAAACCGATGAAGGTTTACGGTAAACCATTTGGATGTGTTACGTGTGACCATAATGTCGAGAAACGGAAGAGAATTGCAAGTCTCAAGTTCAAAAGTGAACTGAATAGCAGGATCAATAGAATTCATTGTTGAAAGAACTTTATTTAAATCATCTTTATTACTTTCAAACAGAGTAAAAGTATCGTCTACGTAGCAGAACCATACAGGGAAGTTTAAAGTTTCAAACAATTTTTGATTCATAATAATGCATGCAGATATCAGCCAGGATGGGACTGAGGGAGCTTCCCATGGCTAATCCCTCAGTTTGCTTGTAATATTTATTTTGGATAACAAAATGCGTTTGTTTCAAACAGAGTTGAGTGAGAGAAATTAGCTCATCAATTTCAATGAAAGAGAAATGAAATCCGCGAAGTCTGGTTTCTAGACATCTTAATGCACCCTCCATTGGAAACATTGGTGAATAATGATTTTACATCAAAAGAAACAATGAGTAAATTTCTAGGAGAAATGTTTTTAACCTTTTTTACAAAGTCTATTGAATTTTTATGGTGTAAGTGTTATTGTCTAATAGAGTTGAAAATCTAGAAACTAAATATTTAGCTAACAGACACAAGAGAGTACCTAAATTTGATACAATAGGGCGGAAAGGAATACCACTTTTATGAATTTTGGGAAGAGCATATAATCTGGCACAATTCGCAACAGATGGGATAAGCGAATGTTTTAAGTTGCTTAAAATGATTTGTGAAGATTTGATCGCCGTTTTTATTTTTGACAGGTCCAAAGGTGAAGGATCTTTAGGAATCGGATTATATGGTCCTTCGTTTAAGAGTTTAGTGACAATATCTGGCCACCTAAAGGCACACTCTTGTTTTAGGAGATTATAAAAATTATGTTGTCATTCCCTTCTTTCCATCAATTAGCTATAAAGTTGCACATATTTTGCAGAAATTTAACTTTCGGGTTGTTTACTCTCCCATCAATAAAATTCCAACTTCTATACTCAAGGACCCCATTCCGGATATGAATTCCTGGGGTATTTATAGGATTCCTTGTCAGTGCGGTTTAATTTACATTGGCCAAACTAAGAGAGCCTTAAAATTTCGCGTCAAAGAACATGAGGCATATGTTAGAAAAAAGGAAACACAGAAGTCTTCTGTTGCTCAACATTGTTGGTCCGAAAATCACACTTTCAATTTTTCTGCTGCCTAAATTATTCAAAAAACATCTTCCATTGGAGAACTGGATTTTCTAGAGGCATTTTACATTCAAAAAAATTTTTCTGTTCCAGTTAACGATCCTAATTCCAATCCATCTTTGCCTTCGGCCTTTAAAGAAATTATGATTTAGTTCTGGTTTCATCAACAGATAGCGCCACTAGCTTATTTTCTGTCCAGGCTTTCTTATCTTATCTAATCATTATATCCTATCTCGTTCATTTACGCTTTTGCAGCTGAGGATGGTGGTTCGGTAAAACCATCGAAACTAGTCCTGTGAAAATTTGAAAATATAACGCTGATTTTTGTTGTTTGACTTCTGAATTAGTATTTGTTCGGCGTGTTATTGTATCTTAATTAATCAATTAATATTTCATAACAAATCATTTTTCTTCTCTAAATAAATAAAAATTTATATTTATCATTTTGAAATGTTATGTAATATAGATGTTTCTATTTTTAAATAATTTTATCTTTTCCAGCTACAAGAAACAATTTATGGCTCGATTTCAGTCGAGCTCCCAAGCGTATGAGGCGACACTTATGCTTAGACATAAACGGAACACAGGATGATATTGAACCAACAGCATATTTGTTAAAACAAGGGTTTGTATTATAATTTTATTTAGATTTAAAAATTCGATTTTGAAAGCATAAATGATTAGTAAATTTCTGATTTAAAGATTTAATTATAAAATTACTTGTAAGTAAGGAGTTTTATAATTTAGTTTCTTTTGCGCTGTGCGGACATTCGTTGACAAATGAAATACTGTTTTTTCCCTGCATAATTTTTCATAAAACAGTGAAACCTCGGTTCCTGAATTTAATTTTTTGTTGAAGGCCATTCGTCAACCGAAATGTTAGTGAGTCGAAACAATTTTCCCCGCACGAATTAATGTAAAATGGATTAATCTGCTCCTGACAATGTTAAATCAAGATTAATAAATTTGTAATTTTCTGGGTCTGATAACGCCGCAGCTGCTCAGAGCTCGCCATTTACAGCACTTCTCCAAAACTATTCATGGTTATGGAAATCCCTTTTCTTTAACTCATTTTCTCAATTATCTTTAGTTTCTTGCCTTCAAAACCCATTCAAACTTTCCAAAGCCGACCTTTGTATTTTAACTCTTGATGTGAAGTTGTGGTTACCTGCAGTCAATAATCTTGTACAAAAAACTTTGAACTGCTCTTTTGAAGTTTATTTAACTGAGACGTGAAGTCGCTTTAAGATTGAAATTAAGCCTTCACGAATAACATCCATATCCATCCATTTTGTTAAACAACATTTTCATTTCTCCTTTTAGATATGCATTTTAACAAAACAAAAAAAAAAAAAAAAAAAAAAAAAATCTAAAGCATATGTCACGAAAATTAAAATAAATACATATTCTTGAGACATCAGAATCAAATAGAGCTTTAACAATTGCGCTACGAAGTCGTATATTACCTTCCTCTTATAATTTACCTACACTAAAGCCTTCTCTGGAAAGATAACTGATTTTTGGGGGTTGAAAAGTTGGTACTACTACTATACACCAAAAAGAATTTACATTTATAATTTACATATTTTTTTTAAGAATGATAATTACGTTTCTAAATAAAAATAACTTGTATATATATTAGCTAAGAAGTGTTTTCCAGAAGAGATAGGTTGTTCTTCAAAGTGATAGAGAATCATAGAAGAGTAATATAGTAAGAAAATGCTCGCTGTTTAAGTATTAAAGATTCCAAATGAAAATGCTAGTTGATAAAAATTGGATGTATTAAATTATTCAGTTCAAGGCATGAGGTTTCGAATTAATATTCAAGCACCAAAATTGCCACTTGCGTAAATATCAGATGCGTATACAAATTAGAAGAATGCTAATTTCAATACTTGTTTCCTAAAAAAAAAAGTTTCACGATTTAGCTTAAACAACAAAAGAAATATCTTACGTGCATATTTTTGTCTTTTTAATAAAATTTAAATAGTTTTGCTTTTTGCAGATGGTATCATGGTTCGATTAGTCGCGCAGACGCGGAAAATCTACTGCGTTTGATGAAAAAAGGCAGCTTTCTGGTTCGTTGCAGTGAAAAACTGAAACGGCAATATCTACTCTCGCTCAAGTAAGTTTCAAAAATTCTTACAACCTTGTAATTTTTCATAGGTGTACATCATTACTATAGCAATTAAAAATGCTAATTGTTAGGTTAATTAACTCTGCGAAAACATCAGTCTGTACTAGAACTTGCATTGCGACAACTTCGCATTAGGACTAAATTATAAATTAACGTCTGCTACTTGACAATTTTGTTTTTGACCGCGTCTGGCATGAGGGGCTCATCTTCAAGCTTATCAGTTTGGGACTTCCTAGAGAACTTATTCTTCTGATGTTTCCTTCTTACAGAACCACACATTCTTCGTTGCTCAAGGAAATGAAAAATTTACTTCAAGACCCATTAGATCCAGCGTCCCAAAAGGGAGTATCCTCAGTCCAGCGTTTCATCTTTTCTACATCTCGGACTTTCCGCACAATAGTTTGGATAATTATTCTCTGTTAGCATGTTATGCCGATGATACAGCGATTGCAATTAAATATATCAATGCAAATCATGCTATCGACAAAATGCAAAATTATCTTTACGCTGTAGAAGATTGGTGCACCAATCGGCGTGTAAAAAATTAATGCTATGAAATCGCAACTTTTAATCCTCAGCAAAACCAAGAAGCAACATTGTTTTTAAAGAACTCTTCCTTTTCCAAAAACCTGTTCCTTTGGTCACAAAGGCTAAATATTTAGGCATCATTTTAAATCAGACTCACTTGGTCCAACCACATTAAAAGTGTCAAGAGCAAGGCAATTGGTATCATGTGCAGATTTCTCCGTCATTCGAAAATACTCTAATCTTAGCTTGCATACCAAGAGACATATCTATATTACCTTATTCGACCAATACTATGCTATGCTGCTCCTGCTTGAAATACGGTTACTCAAACTCAACTTCATCACCTGCAAGTTGTTCAGAATAAATTTTTGCGTATTATTACTGACTCCCACTATCTTATTCGTAATGAACTTTTGCATAGAGATTTAAAGCTTGAGACAATTCCAGATTATATCAGAAGATACAATGAAAAATTCTTTACCAAAGACGTGCAATGCGACTTCGTAAATTATTCTCAAGTTTTTAATTATGAAATTCTCTTTGAAGATCGAAGCATCCAGCCACTGGCAGCACACAACTTCATGAGCAGAGATGACAACTTTATCACTTAGCTCCTCATTTGTTAGCTGTTTATATTTCTAACTGATTTTGATTGATCAAATTTGATGATTTTGAAGATCTAACTGATTTCTATCTGATTTTGATTGTTGTTTTTCTGCTGTTTGAATGTAGTTATTAGGAATTTTTGGTAGCTGATGTTGTGTTGTATTATGCATATTGTGTTGTAACTTTGTAGTTCAGGTTGTTGTAGTATTGTTGTTTTCAATTTGTGTTGTATTTAGTTGTATTGATTGAGGTAGTATTGAAGATTTTGAGTTTGTTATTGAAGCCAGTATTGTATTTTATATTTCTCTTATTGTTGATATTGAACCTGCATTGTCTTAGATCGTTCTGGAGAACTCTGCTCGCTCGTCACGTTTTAAGAACTTGTCTGATAAAATTTTTTAGCTCCTTTTGGTACTTCTCTTCTCCCCCCTTGCTCCGTTTTTTTCTTCTGAGATTGCTCCACGTATGGATTTTATTATGTTATGTGCCCTAGGGCTTTATTTCAGGAACCGGCAACATTGCTTTTCACAATAGTTCGGTCTAATATCGAGTTTAAGACAATTTTGTTTTCCCGCAAAATGGCACTTTTAAAGAAGCAATGGATAGAAGGTTGTTTGTGCTCTTTCCGAAGAAAATTATTCATATTTAGTTATTAACAAATTGCTGTAAAAGCCACGGTTTTTCAATACCTAAAGCTACGATAGGTAATATTGCACACAAGAAAGGGAGAGGAAGTCAAAGTTTGGCTTCAGTGGAAAAATTGTTCGAAATACATATCCAAGGGGAAAAAAAAACTGAGTGTTTCGAATTTTGCAAAGCAAAGATCTTAAATGCTAAAAGAAAATCCGCCAAGTCAAAGGACATTTGCAAAATTATTAAACTGCTCAGTGTCAACAGTAAACAAAGTGATTAATGCTGATTTGAATCTTAAAATAGAGAAAAAACATAATGTGCATCATCTTCTTCCACGACATATTGTCGAACACTGTATGCGCCGCAGAATTATTTATGAGAAACATTTATCCCGGCAAAAAAGGAAATCCATTGTCAAAGTATATGAACCTTACATGCATTTAAATGACTGCAACAAAAAGAGATTCGTTTGTTTGTGAGATCTCATATTTTTAGCTATCACGCAAGGAAAAGATCTTACTAAGCCAGGCGACTTCTCGCATAAGCGTGAAGAAACAGCACACAGGGAAATGGTTTAAATTGCCCTTTTATTTGATTAAACTCTTTAACAAAAATGCACGTACTTTTTGCTGACAACAACACTGACTACTTACAGTGAGAAGGTTAATTAAGAATAAATTAACAATAACTTAAATGGCAAGGAATAATGCAAGACTACTAAACTAACAGGCTGACCTAGCAACTCACTCCGGCGACAAACTTTAAATAATGGCCGGAAGGCATATCAGCAACTCAAAGTAACAGCAGAAAAGGTAAAATAGCAACGTGTGCTATGCCAAACGAAATCACGCTTTGACTAACTTTCTCTTTTTGCCCTAACTTTCTCTTCTTCATTTTAACTTGATTTGCTAACTTTCTTTTCTTCATTTTAACTTGATATGCATCCTGGTGAGGAAATGCGAGGGGAAATTGAGGAGTTCAGAAAAGATAGCAAAGATTAGAAAAATTTATTATTCAAACTAAGAGAAACCTGCATGTTATCAAAAAGGAGGAAAAATTCTTAAACAAAAATAGTTCAAACAATCTAAAAAAGATTTTTCACAGGGATGTTGCTCACTTTCATATAACAGCAACTTAAAAATGAAGAGAGCAGAGAATAATGTTAAGATCAACTCAACATATTATGAGGAACATATTTTATACCCAATTTTTAAATATGAAATACCTTCTCTTTATCCACACTGCCATCAATCAGTAGAAATGCATCAATACAAAGCAAGGAGGCATAGGCAAAAATTCACTGTTAATTTTTGTAAAAACAAAAACAGATGTCAAAGCCATACCCTTCACTCATATCCCTACTACATCTCCTGATGTGTCACGGACGTATTTTTATGCTTTTTGACTTTTAAAAAGCGGATTTTCAAACGTCGACCTACAACCCTCCCTGGACTTTGGAAATCTGCTCATGAGGAATGGGATAAAACACCTCTTCCAGTACTACAAAAGTCTTCATTGTCTTGGAAATTACAGTGTATAAAGATACTGAAGAATAAGGGTTATCAAACAGAACATTTAAAACACAAAAAAATTAGGTCAAATATTTCTATAAATACAATGAAAATTGTCTAAAAAATGTGCAAACAGCCTCTGTTATTAAGACAAATGCAATAAGATACTTTCGAATTTATGCACAAGCACAAGATTCATCTAGCGTTTATTTCATTCCAACTAATGGCAGGATGCGGTACAACCAGATCAGAAGATTGCATTTAAAATAAAATACCATTTCATAATTTTTATTTAAATTTACTGAAAATTCAAATTATAAGAAACTCTCAAACCCAAAACCTGAAAATTGATGGGTGGTGTGCAATAAAGTGCAGTATTTGCAATATGGAATATGCAAACCTCATAGCTTCTGGTAAAAGGCTATTTATCCTACTTTTATTATGACAAAAATAATACATTATGGTAAATATAATTTCAATGTCAAACATGGTTCTAGGCATGTTTAGTATTTTTCATTAGGCCATATACAACTAACATAATTTTACTACCACCTCAAGAAAGGAGTAGCCATGCACTACACTCTATGGCAAGATTAGATGTTTCATTATTCAAGGTAACTCCATAGACTCTTATCTTGGCATATGCCTACAATTTCAAGCCCGAGATTGAAGCTATTTCGATTAACACTTCAATACCTAAAGTAAAATTTGAACAAGCATGGTTTGCTTCATATATGATTATACAGTCATTATATTTTTCAAAGTGAGAAACATGAAATGGGAAAATATGCAATGCTCTCTCTAAGATTTTAACTTTGGACCTCCCGACTGCTAGCTGGCCATGCGTCCAATTACATCATGAAGGCACAATGTAATAATAAAGATAACACCTTACATTTTCCTCTACTTAAGCACTGAATGGGGAGGTGGGGACTCATTAACCAAACCCTGCTTTTGATGAATTATTGCCTGCCACTTATTAGGTTTGTCAGAGAAAGAAAGGGCCTTTGCTGAAATTCAAAATCGGGACCTCCTGATAACTACACAGACATGCTTCCAATTACACACCACAAAGGCATGCTGCAAGGAAGGAGAAAATATCTTTCACATTAAATACATTATGAAACACAGAAGGAATTTGTTTATTACCATGCTTTGAGTCAAAGAACATTTTTTGTTACTGATTTATGTTTGTAATCATTATACTTTACACCAATATCTGGATGTCAATTCATAATATTTAGATGATCCTATACTTGTTCGTAATGAGTCATCTTCTATCTCGTTTTATTGCAAAGTAAGATTTGAAAAATTTCCTAATTTTCAGCTAGATGTTATGATTATTTAAAATTCAATCAACTATAACCACTTCACTAGAGACAGACTTAACATGTACATCCCAGAACCATTTATTCTGAAATAACAGGGATGGATGCAAACTTTCCTTTGAACTCTGTACAAAAAATTTCTCATTTTCTAATATTCTTACATTATTTCTGCACCTTCTTTAGGCTTTATCTTTCTAATGCATCTTATGATGTTAAAATTATTTAGAACTGTAATATTCAAAATATACAGTTTTATTCAATTATTGAATTATTCAATTAAGAGTAATTTAAAAAACTTTATAATTATTTTATATACTTATCTTTTATAGAAGTTCCAGAGGAGTTGTGCATGTTAAGATTATACAGTTGCCAAATGGAAAATATGTGATAAAACAGCAGACCCAGTCTTTTGATTCAATTCCACAATTAATTCAATATTTCAGTACGCACATACTTAATATTCATGAAATGAATGTGTATTTGTCTCATCCAGTAATAGAGAAATTATTGTAAACATTGTTGTCAATAAAGATGTATATTTCTTTTTATGATTAATTCTTAATATTGTTCCTGCTTTAAATTATCTCATGAATAATTTAATTTCAAAATTGTAAAACTCTGTGAATTTTTAAAAAGAAAATGGTATAATTAATGCAATAAAACCATCAGAAAATTATACAACACACTGAACTTTAATAATTGATGAAATCAGCTTCTATTTTTGGCACTGTTTTTTATTTAGATCATCAAAAAAATATTAATTATTTGATAATGCTGCAGTTAGTAAGTTAGTAATTCCAATAACTGCCAGTAGTTCTAGACAATAAATTCTTCCCGGAATTCATAAGTTGGCATGCTTTTAATCCAGAAATAGCTTTACACCTACCAGTTAAATAATTAATTTCCAGATTTCTTCCCATTACTCTTCCATACTAACACTACCTAATCTCAATACTCCTTTAAATTCGTCTCTAATCCCCCCCCAAAAAACTTAATTCAATCATATTTCCTTTTAATGCTATTATTGATAATACTTCAGGAGAAGCATACTTTGAAAACTGCTCTTTCTAGGTACTGAAATGAACGATTCAATGAGACTCACCAGGCTCTCAAACCATCTTCCTACAACTGCTACTGTTAAAAAAATAAAGTTTAAACAAAAATTAGTTTTGGTAATTGATAATTTCTTCTCAGTCTTACATCTGCTGATATTTTTATACAGTATTCTAAATTCCATTACTTAAAAAAAAAAAAACTGTTTTTTATGTTTTAGCACATTATTAACACCTTACATCTTTTTGATGCTAGGAAAAATATGAAAAATACCTTTTCAATGATGAATAGTGCTGATTCCTCTTTTCAGTTCCATCTTAAAATTAGATTATTCAATTCCTTTTCTTTGACTGTAACAGCACACAATAAATCCACCTTCAATGCTACAGAGCTTATCAAAATGCTTTTTTTAATTTGCTTTCCTCTTTGTATTAAATTTTACAACTTTGTTATGAAATAAATCATTTCCTTCTACTTTGTTTTTCTATGCTTGTTCTTCAAGTTTGCTCAACTTGCTTATTTGGGAACTATTGGCCTCATCAAAGATTTTTCTTATATTACTATTGTTTTCTACTTGTTATTGGCAAAAAAATGTTCACATTTTCCTCTTCGAGTTAAAATACATGACATTCTTCAGTTAAACGTAATCACAGTAATTCACAAAAAAATAAAATCTGAAAGGTTTCAGATTTTAAATCACATCCAAAAGGGCATTTTTTAAACATTTTTGTGTGTTACCTTTATTTATTAAATATGATGTTCTTTGCACTTAAACTATTAAATTCAGTTCAAGGACAATATCGCAAAATAATTTTAAAATGAGCATATCTTTAGAATTTCTGATACTAAGTCTCACATGCTGGGAATAAAAATGTTTTTCCTGTACAACGGTGCCATTGCTCGCTTTGAAATCGTAGAGTTTGTTAATGAAAAATTCGTTAAAATTTTACAAAATATGAAATTGGTAATAAAACAAATTCCAAATTTGGGCTCCTAGATGCCCATATTCGCTGGAAGATTACATTATTCAAAATTTGATGGCTCTAGGTATCGTTGTTTTATCACAATGTGAGAAACATACATACATTTATGCAGATTCTTCATTATTTAATTTTTTAAAATATAATGCAGGGTGATAATATTTGGCGGCAACAATCCGAAAAGTGAAACAACGCTTATAGTGAATAAACACAAAATGCAAAAACAAAATTAATAGTCCTTCTGGACAAATTGTGCCTTTGAACTAATAATCGTATTGTTATCATTTTCTTGTCTTTTCTAATAGCAATAAAATTACATAAACATTGTAATGTTGAAAGTATTTTTTCTACTATTAAAAAAATACTGTAATTCAATCCTTAATGACATCAGAAAAGAATTCCTGGAGAATATACAGCATTTCTTGAAGTAATATTTAATTAACATTGGTTAATGGGCCACTAGAATAGATACTATCTAACATTGCTATGGAATTTCCCACAATATAAATCATCCAACAAAAAAAAAGAAGAAAAATAATACAGTTTCCTTTATTAATGACAGTTAATTTTTCAGTTAGTCTTCTAATTTTTCTTTCTCTAAAATTATCCAAAAGATTTCAATTAGTAACTATGTTTAATTACTTTATTGTAGCATTTATTTTGTTTCTTTTTCAATAAATAATTTAATTCATACTGTTCCCTTACAGAGTTCAGATTAACAGTTTGTGTTGAAATATTTCTGCGCTTGACAAAAGTAGACTCGTACCATTTAAAAAGAATACATTTCACAATTTCTTTAATTAATACTATGACCTCTCACATCAAAACAATATATATGTAATGTACAAATAAATAGAAACCAAAAACTGGATTACTAATATATATTGCTAAATTAAATATACATCTTATTACCAGTGATTGTTAGCATATTAGTAGTAAATCCTTAACCCAAGAGACAAGGCAAAACATGCCAGAGTAAAAATTTACAATTAAGTAAAACAGCAACCTTTTGTTTGATATAGATTTTAATTAAAACTCTACCAATTTCAAAAGCAAACATATAAAGGTCCCTTTTTGTCAGAAGCAAAAAGAAATTCTGTGAAGAAGGGGGGGGGGAGTTATGACCATACCTGTCCCCAAAACAAAGGTCAGAGCAAAGAGAATTAAAGTGTAGCACCATCTGTCCAGGGAAACAGTACAGCAACATGACAAATTAAGATATTAGAATTCTACAAGAATTAAGAAAGCCTGGATTGGAATTAATGTTATTAATTAAACAAGATAACTTTTTTGAATGTAAAAAGCTTCAAGGAAAAGCAGTTCATCAACATTAGAAGCTTATGGATAATTTTTGCAGACCAAAGTCAAAACTGTGATTTGCTTTCCAAGTATGATTAGTTAAGGAAGATTAGTTTATTTCTCCTTTACAGTCCTAAGATTTGTGTTTCTTAATATAAAGTTTTAATGCTCTTTTTTTTTTTCTCTCTCGCTCATATTATTTGGCCATTAAATCTCAAACCACAGTAATACAAAATGATATAAATTTCCCAGGAATTAAAGTCAGAGATGGAACTTTTAAGAAATGGACAATAGATTTTATTGATAAGTTAGAAAATTACTTGAAAGTTGAACTTCTGAGACATCTGTGTAATTTGTAACCAATAAATGGATGAAATGGAATGACAAATCAATCTTACAGTCTTTCATCTTCTGAAATAACATATGACAAAGTATCTACTAATTTCATCAAAGTAATGAAAGTAGCTGTTTCACATGCAGAACAGAATTAATTCCATTTTATTTGATGATGACAAGAATGTAAGGATAGCTTTTTCTTTTTTGTGCATATAATTAACATATTCTATACTACATGCCTTTTCAGAATGTATTTAACTCTGAAAAGATTAATGAATAAATCTTTTCAGAATTTAATCTTTTCAGAATTCCTAATATTTTTTTACAACTGCTGCACTAATAAAAATTAAGTTATTAGAAAAATTATCTTGGAAATCTTCAAAATGTACTGAAATGTTTTAACACTGGATACATTTTCTTAATTTATTTAAAAACTAAATTGCTTTGCAATTTCAAACATTCCTGCTTTGAAATATTTTATTAATTAAAATGAGACAGTACAGAGTGATTAGCCCTCAGTAATTTTCTCTTTTGCTCAATGAAATGCATATTTACTGTTCGAAATTTCTTATCTTTACCCTCCTTTGTCAAGGTTCTCCCCTTTTAAAGGTTGCTATTATTTCTTTAATTTTATTCACTTGATCTTATAGCATACTGCTAAAAAAAAGGGACAGTTCTATATCACCTGTTCTACTGGGCCGATACACAAAATTCAAATTGCAGTTTCATGTCTCGAAAGGGCGACTTAGGATATATATTAGATTTATATATAGCACTGTCCTAAAATAGGTATTTTTACACAAAATCGGACTTTTCTGAAATGACATGCCAATTTTTTCCATATTTCAATTCTACGACTGCCTAAATATTAAAGTTTTTAAAATTTGGTGCAAAATTTATGGAGAAATTAAAAAATTTACATTGGCAATTTTTTTTTCAGTTTGTGCCAAGAATTCCCTTTTTATCTGAAGCAAAAAAATTCTGAAAAGAACCATGACCATATCTGTCCTGAAAACAAAGGTCAGAAAAGGTCACTTGGAAAATGTCTTAATTTATAGCAACCTATTTTCCTTTCCTTTCTTTCATTGTAAATGAGCAGGAAAAAAGGTCATCGTTCATTATTTCAAATCATTTTAACAAAGTGCGTAAACCACATTTGGCATTATTATTGTTAATAATAAATATGCCAAATTTTAAAATGCGCCAATATATAAATTCATGTATATCCTACGAACTTCTGAATAAAAAAACTCTAATTTTTGCAGGTATACTTAGAAATACATCTTCTTTAAGATGATAGCAAAAATTTTATTGGTTATAATTCAAAATTTTTCAAAAATTTATAAAAATTATTTAAAAATACAAATTTTAAAAATAAGTCATAAAAAATGGGTGAATTTTACTTGGAATGAACCTAAATTTCAAATTCTGGTAGAAGGAATCAAGTACGTTTAATAAATCTATATAAAATTAAATTAACATTGAAAGGAGGAGCTAAAATTTTTAGAGCTAATTTTTTAAAAACCGCTCGTGCAATTTTTACAAAACTTGGCAGTTTGGCATAATTTGAGTCGCAAAATCGAAATATGCAAAAAAATTGGCATTTTTTTTCAGAAAAAGTCCAATTTTGTGTCAAAATTGTATAATTACTATATATTATTATAATATATATATTAGAATAATTAATGCTATATATAAATCTAATACATATCCTAAGTCATGCTTTTGAAGCATGTAATGTAATTTGTAAATGTAAGTTGAATTTCGTCAATCAGACCAGTAGAACGGGAGATATAGAATTGTTCCTTTTTTTTTTTACTGCGCAGTGTACATCCTTTTTGATAAACTTTTTTAAGTGCTACTTGTATACAACTGCCGATATACTAGTATTACCAAGAATGGAAAAATAACAATAATGCATAAAGTTACAATTCTGTCAAAAACAGAATTTAAATCCATGTAAAATCTGGCTTTGATATAGCTTTAATGACAACACTTATTAAATTTTTCAATACAAGGTTCATGTTGTCATTTCTGACAAAATCTCTAAATAAACTACCTTGGCATCACAAGATTTGCCTCTTTAGTGGCTAAAAGTTTTGAATAGCTGAATGATATTTGTCCTAAAACAAATTTTGAGAAAGATAAATGAATATATATTTCACAAACCTGGAAATTCCAGAGTTGCAGAAAGTAAAAAGTCATATGATAAGTTCAATTATATACAACTTTCATTTCAGAAGTTTCAGATTTAATTACTGGCTAAGACACAAATAACAGAAACTTGAGTTAATTTTGAGTTAATGATTCCAACTATATCATCTTAGCTATTATATAATTTCTTGCAAAGATTGAATAAATATTTGTAATAATTATATCAATGTCTTTGATAAAAAAAATTTAAAAAAATTATAGAAAAACTTGAGTTACATTAACAAGCAAAAAACAAGAGAAATATGCAATACAAAAATATATTTATTAATGAATAAACTGTAAAGTCAAAAATATTTTATACAGAAGTCTCACGAGTAAATTTATTTACACTGCCACCTGATGATGCAAAAGACTCAGTAAGAAGAGATTTTGTACTTTCATCAGCTTGTGCTGCCTCCTCTAACTGGCTAAGGTTTGATTTATGAATAGCACCCTTTGACTCCAAATTTTTACTTGATTGTATAATACTATAATAACAATAAAATTATAAGAATAAAGAAGTCATAAAATTCAAAACATAACATTTTTAAAGAAAGATATCATATAATAATCAATAAATAAAGCTATTTAATATTCTTTTACTAATTAAAATTAATTGGAGCTACGGAATGCTGTTTAACGTGTTCTTATTTAGTATTAGCAACTTACATCTAATTGCTTAAACATTACTTTATTTGACCTTTCTCAGTAAAATAGATACAGGATGTCTTTAATTTAATAACTTGACTTAAAAAATAATAAGAAAGAAACTTGTATAATAAGTATTAAAAAGCAGTTAACTAGGCATAATTTATTAATTCAATCGCTAAGCATTACAGAAGTGTTCATAGCATCCTCAATACAGATAATGAGAAATGGCTGTATATAAGACACTCGTAAACTCTCTATGAATAGAAACTGATATACTGAGAAGGAGTCATCTATTTGGGACAAAAACTGATTAGTGTAATGTATTTGTACAAAAAAGAAATTATCATTTTAGAAAAATTCAATGGTTAATTAAAGAGCTATCGAAAATGAGTTATCCAGTAAAACACTGGATTAATGCTCACCTCTGGCCTTAACACAAGCTTCTGCCTGGCATAGCACTGAGTTAAAAAAACTGATAGATGTGTTTTCCAGTATCTCTCGCCAAAATATCAGAGTGATTTACTCAAAATCTGGGATGGTGGGAGGTATCTCCCTATCAGCCCTCAAGTGTGCTCTATGGGGGAAAGATCTGAATACCTATATATTTAGTGTGCAAGAAAGGTATTTGGCAAGCACAAAGACTATCAGTAGAAATGCCTAACATGTCCACTCCAGCATTACCTTCTTGAAATGTAAGTCTGCAATGGTACAAATGAAATGGCGTCACAGTGAGTCAATCATAACTCACCAAAGTAAGAAAGACGATTACAGAAGAGATTTGGCTATTTAAACAAACTGCATCCTCGATTGTAACTTCTTGATGTCAACCTCTACAAAATGCAACAATAAAGGTAGAATCCCAGTGCTAGCCTAAGTGTCTTCAGACAATCCTGCAGTGATTAATGAGACTTATCAATTACATAAGATATTAATGAAGACGATTTTTCTCCAGTCTCATGGATCTTACTTTGTATGATAGAAATGAACTGGATGCTGTGACAGCTGCTCAGACAATCATTTTGTCTTCCTGGTTTATTGTAAGCCTTTCTTAAAATATTTGCATTATTTATACCCTATACAATTCTAAAATGAGGTTACAATAATAGATTATTTTTTATATCCTTTATGAAAAGCAAAATGTTCTTATGCTACTTTATACCACAAATGGGAAATCTTCTTATATATGAGAGCCATGTTTTACCCAATCAAAATTTATTCAACTATATAGCAGCAAATGAATATATCTCTCTTCTAGTTTTCCCTCCTACATATTAACAGAAAATAAATCGTAAATAAAAAGGACATAAAATAAAATGTGCCTTAATGTAACACCAAACCATATGCTGTATGAAACAAAAAAAAAGCAGATTTGTTGTTTCATTCAGTAGAAATAAATAAAAAGTTCAAACTATTGAGTATGAAATCCCCACATCTCACCTATATTAAAATGTTTGAAAATAAATTAATTTAAAAGTAAAAAAAAAACTTAACTGAAAGATAAAAGAGCTAAGAAAACCAAACTTACTCATTTTGTACAATATGAAGGAGCTCTCGAAATTGGCAATATGTAGAATACAAAAACTCCTACAATAAAAGAACATAAATTTGAAATGACTCATAAAATTAGCAAATAATTTTTTAAAAAATTTAGTCACAAATTCAAAAATCTAATAATTCTTTATCTATTGAAATAATAATTCTAATATTCTAATATTCTTTATCTAATATTCTATATATCTTTATTCTAATATTCTATATATCTAATATTCTTTATCTATTCTTTATCTGTTGAAACTACATGACCATACGATCATATACAAAAATCATAAATTTTCTTTTTAATCAAAAAATAATTTTTATATCAGGCATCCAATTATCATCATATAAAAAGGAAACAGTTTTATAATTTGTGATGTATACTTAAATTCTGAGAAGTAAAGTTTGTCCAAGCAGTATATAAAATGATATTCTTATGATCAAATGCTTGTGAATTAAATAAATAAATAACTGCTTTTCAGAAAGCCAGAAATTTAAATTACTACGTCACAGTATGTTTGATGGAAATGCATGTAAGTCCATTGCAATGAACATGAAAGCTAGTGCTACAAAAACATTACTAAATTTTAAAACATGCAATTGACTGTACATTGTGACCACATGCTTTTGTTAAATGGTACGTTGAAATATCAATTAACACAATACACTTATAGCAACATTTCTCAAACTTTTTTTTTAAGTGGGGACAACTTTTATAAATTAGAATGTTCAGCAGACCGACCATCTTATTCTTGAGCCCTTCCAAAGCCATTTTTTAGTATGTATTACATTACTGATCCTTTGAACTATTATTGAATGTAATTAATTAAAATTCATTTAATTTTGTATCAATATTAAGTAATTGCATTAACATCAGAAAATTCATATTTGTTTTTTATAATTGACAGTTGTTTGAGTTTGGATAATCTTTATTTTATAAACTAAAAATTAATAAATGTAGGCACTTACATTAATGACATGGATGAGAATGTTGATCCTTGTATAAGTGTTCTGCGTTTGAATGTACACTGATGAACCAAAACATTATGAGCATCCCCACATTTTCAATAAACTTATCTGAATGGCATGGAAGACACATGATTAAGTGGGAATGGTATTATCTGCTAGAGAAGATAAGCAATTTTTCTTACACTTACTCTTGAGAATGACGAGAAAGGCTGCTGATCTAAGCAAATTTGATAGAGGATAGATTGTAATGGCTTGAAGAATCGGAACAAGTATCTCTGAAACTGATAAGTTGTTCATGATCTGCTTTTGTTAGTACTTATGCAAAGAAAGATAAAAGATGGGGAAACCTGCAGTAGAAGCCAAGGTGTTGAAAGTAAATGCATAACCAAAGAAAAGGAGGTTAGAGACTGTCCCACTTGGTACAGCAAAATTGGCACCAGGCAGTAGCTCAGCTGACAGCCCAATATAATACAGGTCCAAGTGCAAGTGTTTTGGAACACACAGTTCAGAGGACACTATTTGGATAGGGGACTGCTCAGCAGACATCCCACTCATGTGCCTCTGTTAACCAAGCATCATTATCAAATATGCCTACAGTGGAACAGGAACATCCAGACTGGACCATGGATAAGTAGAAAACAGTTGCCTTGTCAGATGAATCACGATTTCTCATTCATCTTGTTGATGGTCATGTCAGAGTATCATCTTCCAGGCGAACAGTTGTTCCCCTGCACAGCAGGCAATGCACAAGCTGGTGGTTGTGGTATTATGCTTTGGTGGACATTCTTATGCACATCTCTGGGACCCTTAATTGTGGTAGAACAGACCATGAAAAATGCAGACTATCTGAACATAACTGCGGATCAGTTGCACCCTTACATGTCATCTGTGTTCCTAGAAAAGTGTAGCTAGAAAAGGAATCTTCCAGCAGGACTATGCCCCATGTCACAAGGCTCAAATTCTGTTGGAGTGGTTCAAGGAGCATAAGGGTGAATTCCAATTAATGTCCTGGCCACCTAACTCACCTGATCTTAACCCGATAGTGCACATTTGGGATGTCATGGAGAGCAGCTCAAGAGCTCAAACACTGCCATGTTGGAATATCTCGACTTAGAGTGACCACTGCTTAGACATTGGTACAGCCTGTCTCCAGCCATCTACCAAGAACTTGTGGCATCCATGCCATAACAAATTGCAGCTCTTTTGCAGGGCAGAGGTCGTGCAATGCAATATTGAGTAGCTGATCATAATGTTCTGGCTCTTCAGCTTATACTGGTAAGCTTATGTCTAAGATCCACATATACATCAAAACCAATTTTTACTGGTAATGAGTCCAACAATACCAGATATGCAGTGAAATGATGCAGAGAATCACCTCAATCACGGTGCTTTAAAATCACTCTTCTGTTGCTAAGACTAGATGGGGAAGTAAATAAGTAGAGTAACTGGTAATAAATGACATGAAAAGGTAGGTAAAGTGATAGATGATTACGATATGCAATTTCTGAACTCTCAAATTTTCAGCTATAGTGAGGTATATGCAGTTAATTTGAATTTTATTTTCTGTCAGTTAACAAAAATCTAGGAGGAACATGTTTTTAAGGCCATTTGTAATCTATGAACCACAGATTGAGAAACGCTGCCCTATAGGGTTCCTACAAAAATGCAACTTTTGATTTCCCTAATTTTAAAAGACAAATTGTGAAGAACTAAGTATGGGTGTCCAAGCAACACCATGCATTTACAGAAAGGTAAAATAACCAGAACATTATAAAAATTTAATTAATCTAACTCATTGTTGTGCAGAGAGAAGTGAATAATAGCTCACAAAAAGTGAAGATTACAGTTATGGATTGATAAAGTGATATCAGAAAAGAATGAATAAAATACTTTCTATAAAACAAATATACTTACCAAACAAAACAAAGATTCAGAACAAAGATACAGAAAAGATACAGTTCTAAAGGTTTGCTTTTTTTTAAAGAAAGATAATTTTTGTGCATTGGTTACTATTCAAAACGTGAACTTCCTGCTAACTATTGCATAGTATTTCCTCTTAACTTTTTGGATAAAATTCTGGTTTTCCCTGACTTTTTGAGAAATGCTTATATTTTTGCTTACTTTCCGTGATTTTCCACGTGAGTGGGAATTTTGTCTTATAACAGCTAATATATTTTATTGATCACACACACACACACACACACACACAAAAAAAAAAAAAAAAAAAAAAAACTAAATTATGATATATAGCCAAATGAGATACAATAAACACATTATCCTTCATGGAAGCTTCATCATACCATTTTAATTGAACATAGATAAATCAGTACTCTTCTGTTATCGTGACCAGGTTCAGAAATGTTTGTATGTGTTCATGTATATACATACATAGTATGTGTATATGTTACAGTGAAACACCGAAATCTGGAGAATATCGACTTTCACCGGTGAATGTCAACATTCACATAGTCACTTGGTGTATGTACGAAATACTTTCCAAATATTCTTATTTCTGACTTACACCGCTCAATGTTGACATTCATCATGTACTAATGGTGAATGTTGAACATATAACAATATTACATTTTCTTCTCTGTAATTCAGTCGTGAATAAACGCACTTGAGACTTGAAATAAGAACTTAGGAACATAAGAACCTAAAACACAATACATTCAAAATGAGAAAAGAAAATAATAGAAGTTAAAAACTTACTTAATTATACAGTACGTTCTAAATGAGAAAATAAAATAATAGTAATAAAAAACTTACTAAATTATGTGATTCAAATTTTATTTATTGCAACAACTTAAACTATTATGGCACTTTATGACCTCTCTTTTCGACCTACACCAAAGCATAACTGTGATTGTCGACATACACCAGTGAGGGTCTGAATGTACAAGAATGTAATGCAATATTCGATCTTTCACCGACGTATTTGGTGAATGTTGACATTCTCAGGTGAAAGTCGACATTCTCCAATTTCGGTCTTTCACGGTAACATATACACATACATGCACATATATACATACAAATATACATGCATGCACATTTCTGAATACGGACCCGATATCAGAACAGTGATAAATCTCACATTATCACGCTATTCAGATAAAAATAAAGTTCTGATATTTTTCTTGGGTCAATGACATATGCTTTATATATACATATGTATATGCTTTATGTATACATATGTATATGCTTTATGTATACATATGTATATGCTTTATGTATATATATGTATGTATATATATATATAGAAGTATAATCAGGTCACACATGTAGCAAACTTATGATCATAATGAACAAAATGAACAAAATGTTAGGATGATTTGAATTTATGTATATTCCAGTATAATTGCACTAAAAAAAACATTTATTATATAGGTACGTCACACAAATTTTGATAATCACAGAAACATTTTCTTTTGCTTGGGTAGTCAGAAATGCCCGATCCTCCAATTAATTAAAAATGAAAAACTGACTTATTACCATCTTTCTGAGATCAATGGAAACAAATAGTTTTAATGCACTGATTATTCTTGAAAAAGAATACATTAAATATCAAAGAACTTTTAAAACAAATGTCACTTTTAAGGTTTATAAATGCAGTGATAAATGTGTGGTTTTTAAAAGTAAAAACAAATATATAATTACCTGCATATTAGTAAAAAGCAATATAATAACACATTTTCTACTATATTTCACGTATTTGTTTAAATTAAATGTTTTTATAAGTCACTAGTAATATATCCATTTTTTCGCATGGGAAGAAGCCAGAAGTATTGGAAAAGTAGTTATGAGATATTTAAAATTAGTAATAAAAAATGAAAATCATAATAAACCCAATTTTTCAATATAAGAATTAAAAAACATGAGCATATGTAGGTTGACAGATCAATATCAAAAAAATCACTTCAACATGAAATAAAAAATTTTGAAACTGAAACTGAATAAAAGGGTTTTGAGGTATAATAATCCTCTTCAGAGAATCTATGTTCCAAATTTTGTAGCTCTAGGCTTTTCCATCTTTTACCAATGTAACACATATACTTATTAGAAGACCATTCAGAATTAATTTTAAAATATGTGATTTCCAAGCAAGGTCACACAAAGATTGAAAAGGAGAAAACTTCAGAGATGCTGTGAAATCATAATGCAATATACTAGAAAGAAAATTTCAGAAAAATCAACTAGTAAAATTTGTATTGTCTTTTGTCTAAATGAGAGCAAAAGGTTGGTTTTATAAACATCAAGATGTTATAAATGCCAAAATTTAAAAGTATTAAACAGGCAACGATAAAAAAAATTAAATCTGCCTTAAACTTAATATTAACTTAAAGGAACTTTATTTTAAAGATTATTTTCTAGTTAACCTGATGCTTGAAATCATTTGCATAATGCTTGAACCATTAGATTGTATTAAATGATTATGCATGTAAAACAAATCATTTTGAAATTAAATAAAAAATAGAAAAAAATGATATGGGAAGATCTAAATTGAATTTTGGAAAAAAAAAAAAATGTCCAGAAGTAAGTCTCCCCTCTTATGCAAATACCCACAAGTTCTTTTATTATCAGATATCAGTGGTTCTCAACCTGCCCATGCACCCTTTTTTACTACAGCTAGAAGATCCCCTTTTCCTCATTCCAAAAAAGTTAATATATGTATGTATTATTTTTTAAAGTTTTTTATGAATTAAACAATAAAAAGTACAGAAAATAGTGATAAATTAGTCAAATAACTGATGATTTGCAGGAGGGTTGGGTAAATAATGCAAGAGTACTAGTTATTCTAGCAATGCATCTTTTGTGTTTAATGCGTTGACTAATTACTAAAGTTTAGTAATTAGTACAGTTTAGTAACTTTTTTTTATTGTTTTTGAAGTTTTAAGAAACTGTTCAATCACATGAATATTAATTCTAAAACCATATTCTAATAATTTACAATAATAATAAAAAAGGAATTAATATAAATTATTTCGTAATGTCCTTTATTGTAATATAACAGAGCTCGCAACCCTAGATTCAGTAGGCAACATACACATGCAGCTTATTGTAGACATTAATATGTATGTCATTGGTTGGTTTTTACTGGCTAATTTATTGACATGATGAATCTATTATTATCGAGATTATCAACTGAAAACTCCACGAAATTGTTGAAATTTTTTATAAATACTAGCATTGCAGTAGTTTATATTGATCTTTTACACACAATTTTATATCAGTCAAAGCCTCAAAATATAAAAAAAGTCAAAAGTTTTGTTTTTCCTTAAACTTTGTTCATTAAATAGTGTGCTCTTTTATTTTCTTTAATGGTATTGTGTAAAATCACTGTATAATAAATCAAGATATTGATGCTTGGAATGATTCATACAGCAATTTTATATCATCATGCATTTTAGCTCAAAATAAAATTATTATTAAAATTCTAGAAAACAGTTATAATACAACTAAATAAGAAACTTACACCTGGCTGATACCTTGCTTGCTCATACAGTAAAAGAAATGTGTTTAATGTTTCAACAGTAATAGTGGGGAATGTATCATCTTTATAAAGTCTAAAAAAATATTCCAGTACATCCTCTTGCACTTGACGAGATCTTTTATTACTTGTTGAACTAATCAATTTACCTAAATACATATATAATATTAAAATATGAGTAACATTCTACAAATAAAGCCAAAAATGGCACCAATACAAAATTTCATATTTAACTGAATTTTAAATCATATTTCCCACTGCTGCATTTCAAAAAGAGAAAATACATAAGACTAGTAGAAAAACAACTTAATAACCATTGAACTATAAATTTAAAAAGTATATGCGAAAATTTATCTATTACTCATTGACGCCATGTCATTTCTCAGAGTTTTGGCAAATTTTAATTAAACAATTACTAACCTCTAAAATCACCTACATTTAGAATGTTAGGATCTATCCATGAGAGAAAAGAAGAAAACACCTTTATGATAACATTCAGTTATCTATATACCTTTCCTTCTCTGTGTTCTAAAAAAAAAGTTATGCTACATTCTATACTTGGAAAATAAGTACACAAGTTAAGCACATCTCAAGAATCAATACAGTGTACATGAACACTGAGCCAAAGAATTCTTCCATTCAACTTCTTTAACTGAGCTGTCAAATACAGCTCTTTTCTTCGCTGATATTATAATGGGAATTTGAACTTTTTGCTTTTCAGGGAGAGGGGTAAGCAGGGAGAGGCAATGGATTCTTATGCACTTGAGGCTTATGGGCAGCATTTAATTTCTAAAATCAGAAGTGCTGGATCTTTAAGGAAGACTATTAGGAAGGTAGAAAAAAAAAATAATACATAAATTAAATAATTAAACCAAAATTAAAAGAAATATAAAGAGATAAATTGAAATTTAATAAATTATTAAATTATTTATAATTAGTTATATAAAAAACAAATTACTGGACCTAATCTTATTTAGGGCTTTGGCTCTAATTACAATTCCGCTCAAAAGCTAAGAAGAAGTTCAGCCAATCTCCGTCTGAATTTAAGCCCCAGTTATACGTATAATGTGCTATTTCAAGGGATGATTGATACAAAAACTATTCTTTTTTGCAACACACCAATGAAAAAAGATGAAATAATTAACACACCATTAAGGAGTGTGAATTCTAGAAACAGTATGAGGATATGGAAGGAAGTTTTAACGAGAAATACAGCTTTGTAAATAAAATGCAAGACTACCAAGAAGTCAAGGCACAGATGCCCTGTCGATATGATCTAGCCCTCAAGTAGAAATTTTTCCTCAATATGATTCATTAACATGATAATATACATTACTCCTCTGTACTAGTGACAGTAGTTGTTTCCTGCATTCGGTCACATTGTTCAAAAGGTCTACTGAAGGTCTGCAGTAGGAATTCACTAGCATGGCATGTGCACGACCAGGGTATCACTTTCAGTATTTTCAGAAGCGAAAAATTTACTCGCTCTCATAAATTAGTGCATTTCCTGGAGGATAAGTCTTTAACATGTGAGCGGGAACTTTTCTTTCCTTAAAAGTCTCAAACTCTGTCGAAGATTTGTGTCCGAGGGAAAGACAGACTTGCATTCAGAAGTTAAATAGATTTTGTAGGCATAATTGTTATTAAAATGAAATTTGTCTGTTGAAATTGATGTTTGCTTACAGAAAAGAAGTGCCAGAGCCCTTTAATTTAGGGCTCCGGTGCACTCTGCCTAAAATTATGATTTATCTCAAAAACTGAGAAGGCTCCAGCGTAATTTAAAGCTCTGATTATGGAAGATTCATTTTTCAGGGAATTAATTTTTTTTTATCTTTATCAGGTAGTTTGTTTGAATATAAATTGTTTTCAACAGCAATTCACTATTTTAGATCTAATATATTAGGTTTTGTATGCATGATCCCGTCATCAGCGTGCGAATGAGGTACTAGTAATTGCATCAAAACTATAATAATATATTATTTATTGTTGGTTAAAACTAGTATTTACAAGCTACCAAAGTATCTTTTAAATGAGTAGTTTTGCATTCTTTAGGTTATTTGAAAGATTTATGATATTCTTTATAAATACTATTGAATCTATTTTGGAACCATATGTTTTATGGAAGAAATTAACACACTCTCACTAGACAATAGATAAAACTGATTAGTGACCACTTTTTCCCTTTTTTGAACAAAGGCACAACTTCTCATAATTTTCAACCTAACTCTCTGCATTCATTGTTGGTGAAAATTTACAGTGATAAAATTTCATACCTACTATGTTCTGCATTGAAGGCAATGTCGCTAGATCATACGATTTTTCACAAATTTGCTATTTTTGACAAATTTATACTACTAAAATATGTCTAGTGATTCTGCAAATTGTCAGCAATTCTATTAATTCCTTGTGCTACTTTTCACCACATTTAATTTTTTTAATATACTGTAAAATGCATAAATGTTAATATATCCATTAAAGTTAATTTATAATAAAAAGTAATAATTTATTTAGGCCTTAAATAAAAGTTGTCAACTGACATTCCTTTGATTGTGGCCCAACAGCATTCAGTTTTGAACACTAGTCGCTAATGTTTTCATGTGCTTTATTAATTGCTTTGTTTAATATTTTGGTGACCTGTGAGTAGGATTCCAAAGCTCAAGTCAAATTATAGCTGTGTTAACTAAAGTGTTAATTATGAAATAACATGAAAAAATTCAGCACCACCTTTTTAATTGCTAGACTAAAAATACCCATGTTTGAGAATTTTCTAAAGAGAATGAAAACAAAGAAGACAGCTTATTGCAATTTTTTCTGTATGTGTGAACTGAAGGCACATATTTAATTGACTTAATGAAGCATAGTATTTCTTTACAGCATAGCAAAGTCTCATATTTGAAAACAGAGACAGTGCTCACTGTAATTGTTCTATAATATATTTTATTTCAAATAGCACAAAAATGTGAACAATCCAAAAGTGAGAAACTATCTTAACAATATATGTGAACAAATTAACTGAAAAAATAGCAATATAAAATTAACTGTGAATGAACCAAAAGATTAAATGGAGATTCAAACAATAGAAAATTAGCGATCTAGTTTTCAGATTTTCATCAAACCTGTATATCTGTAGTAAAACATCGAACAACTGAATTATAATCCAAAACTTACGGAATCCATGAAACTGAATTGATGATGACATAACAAATTGTGTGAGCCATACACTTATGAAGGGACAAAAAAATCATGTGATCTCTAGCATCACATGCAACTTTTTTAATCTTCTCTTGCAACTTTCGCTAAAAACTTTCTGACCACACTGATGGAAGGTAAGATGAACATCACTCAAAAAATACAGTATGGATATAACTAACTCAATATCTACTGAGTATAGAACAATTTGTACCATATGGTAAAATCAAGAATCAATTATTTCTGCTCATAAAAAAAGAAAAAAAAAAAAAAAAATTAGATATCGGGGAAAAATGAGAAAAACTAAATATGAGTATGTTAAAAAATCAATGCTAAATGGTTTAGCATTCAAAGAAGCTATGATTTGCCACTATTTAGACAAATGTCTCATAAAAAGCAAATGAACTTTCCAGGCACATTAAAGACTAGCCTTTTTATATTTAAATGGCTAGCAAAATAGGTTCAAGAAGGAGAATATTTCTTCACAAAATATTATGAAAGGATCAGACAGCATTTCAAAATTAGATGTCAAGAAATGGAGTGGGTTTGGAATGATCTCCATTACTTGTACTAAGAAATGGAGTGTATCAGCGTCACTGAAGCTTGGCTGTTCTACAGGATGGTGACAACTCAAATAAAATTTAATGACCAAAAATGCGTTGTTGGAAAATTGCCAAAAATGTCAATCGTAGATTTTACACATAATGAATGCCAATCAGCATCATAGGCTTTATGTGACTGGAAAATCTCAAAAGTAAAGATGCTTAAAAATGTTTACTGTTTCCTATAAAATTAATTGTAAAGCATGGATAATGTCAAAATTGTTTGAAATAAAGTTACCCAAGTAGGATAAAGAACTTTCAGCCACAAAATGGAAGATTCCACTAAAATAATTGGCAAATGGGAATTATGGACTACCAAAGGATTATTTTGCTCCATAACATTTTTTTCAGGAAAGGATATTTTTTTTTTTTTAATGTCTTCTTCAATTGCAGCTCTCTTACTCTTGCTTTGCATTATCAGCCATTTCATTTTGTACTTTGTATTGTAAAATCAAACATTTAAAATTTTGCTAAGTTAATATATATTTACAAAACTTAATTTGCCATTGAATCAACACCATTTTTTTCCCCAGCTCTGAGACCAAGGCCATGTGACTCATGCCCAAATTAAACCATACTCGTGAACTCTGATCACTGATCTAATTGATCATTGTGCTAGTAGGCTGCAGACCTAATGCATAGATGGACATGTCTAATTACACCTTTTCCTGCATAATGCAGTATCTCAGGAAGTGTCCTCACATTGTATGATGTTCATAATTCTGAATATGAAGTTGTGTATCCTTTCCATAACGAAAAGTCATCAATTTGAGAGACCCAACTTCCACTTCCTTTTCTGCTATCTACTGGTATTTATATACAGAGAATGGTAATAGCACTGTTTGAGGTTCATTATCTTACAGTTTAGGCATGACCTTGAAGGTCTGCAGCACTTGAAGACTGAACTAAAGTTTGCAGCACAGAAACTAAATACTACATTTCAGAATCGAAAATGCATTCGTGGTTTTGAAATCAAGAAAGAAAAGACAGCTTTTAATGTACAAATTTTATTTTTTATATTTGAATCAAAATTGAAAAGGTAAACAAAAAATATGTAAAATTATACAAATTTTCAAATTTTATTTAAAATATGATAAATTATAAATAACTTACATAATTCCCGCACATCATCTACAGCTTTCATTCTATAAATATGTGGAGGGGATACTAAAAAAAAGATATTTAGCTAAGAATATTACTTAAAATATTAGACTAATGCTGTTACATTCATAAAATATATAACATCATATTGTACATGGTCAAAATGCACGATTCTGTTAAAGAACATAAAATCATTTATTCAATAAATCATAATCAAGCAATAATTTGTAAAAATGAGTTTTAGTGATCACTTCAAATAAAAACAACATATTGATAATTTTAACTGAATATTAAGTATTTCATGAAATATGCAATTTAATAAAAGATTTAAAAGCAATAACATAAGCATTAAAGAAACATACAGTAAGCAACAAGATCTGGATCTTCAAACTGTTCACGAATTGATTGTTTTAGAAGCCACGGTTCACATCTGATTTTATCAATTACATCCAGCCTTCTTTCAATTTCTAGGGATAAACGCTATATGAAAGAAACAGTCACATTATTAAGAAATTCATTGTTTCACTTAAAATTATAAAATGTAGTTTGTTAACTATTACTTTATTTATGAAAGCTCGATCATACTACAGATTTTTATAAAGGGTTATTCACAAGTCTGAGAAACATTTAAAAATTTTATAACTCATAAATTACATATCAATTTTTTTACATTAAAACAGAGGTAAAGTCAGCAAATTGTTTTACATATTTCACAAATGCTCAACATGTTCATCTTTGCAGGTAAAAGAAACATCTAAATGTCACTGGGAGGATTTACTTACATATACTGGGAAGTTTTTGAATGCCACAACTGAATGAAAACAGTGGTAGTTAACCAAAACACTGTCATTTGAAAAAATATCTCGGTTATAATTTGCAACAAACTATATGCTAGAATAATTTCCTAGAATATCTCAATTAAATTTCCCACTAGCAAGAAGGAACTTCCAAACCTGAACTCTCAATTTTTCTAAAAAAAATTATACATGTGAATCTACCTATAAAAAAATACATAACTATAAAAGGATTACTGCTAATATTCTACACAAAATCTCCAACACATTGATAAGTATGAGATTTTTGTTTGCTAATGATGAACGTTCTGTGTGTGTGTGATTATGGCAAAGCCTCGGGAGCTATCTGCCTAAGGGAAGGAATGCCTTTGTGGAGGACTTTCTAAGGGAAACTCGCTCGTATACACGTTACGCATGGGGAAAACCACGAAAATGCCCATGATAAATGTTCTAATGAAGTTTAAAAATTTTCCAAAATCTCCGAAACACCAATTACTACTACACTGCCAAATACAGTTAGATTTACATATTTTCAACTTCATTTTCATACTGATTCAGCAGTCACTTTAACTTATTTACCATATGCTTCTAAGTGAGAAAAAGCATTTGTAGCTATTGTGTATTGCTTTATTTCTAACAATTTCAATGTTTTATAGAAAATGCTTTTTATGTTTTTCAGTAAATTTGATGCATTTTTAGAAGCAATGAGCAAAAAAATTTAGGGTTGGCAAAATTTTTAGAATTTAGGACCTACAGAGATTATACCAGGTAGCGAAATGACCTGTGCTACTGTGAAAAAGATATAGTTTCAGTTGTGTTCTAATTGAAAGTGCTCAAAGTTTTCAATTATTTCTTGTGAGTTTATATTTTAATTCTGTTCAGATGAAGTCTTTTCATTAAAGTTTTATAATTTCACTTACGTTTTAAATTCTTTGGATAAATAATGTTCTCTTTGTTTAAAGATAAAATTGTGATTTGAATTTTTTACTAAAGTATTTTATTACTTCACTTACATTTTCAATTCTTTGAACAGAGTTAGTTCTCTTTATTTAAGGTAAAAAATTTTGATCAGAATTTACTTTGTTTTCTTCGGTACTGTTCGGTTTTGAGGACCGTAAAAAATCGCACACTATTGTTGATGTCAGTGCTGCCAAAAATAATTGTTGATGCCAGTGCTGCCAAAATAACTATCTAAGATTGATGTTTTAATTTAGATGAAAAGTTAATTGCATATAATACTTTTTTATTATTATAATTTATATAAAAAAGGGTAAACATGACTGAATGGAAGCATAAGAGTAAATAACTCTTTCAGATCATTATTATAACTTATATAAAAATTGTTAAGCATAACTGAATGGATGCCTGCATCACAATTTCACTACCAAGTTATCACTAAAGTATAATTTCATCTCGTTAGTTGTTCAAACATAATTTTCTATAATGAATGACGCCTTTTCTATGAAAAAATTCTCGGTAAAGTGCAGAATCGCCCATTTATTTGTTTGCCGCTTTTTACAAGAATAAAAACAATTGGATTTTTGTCAATTTTCTTTTACTTTTGAAGTGAAAATAGATCGATGTGTACATAGATAAAGTCAAGGGTGTGCGCAGTGCCATTTTTGTGCAATTCTGGGATTTTTTTTTTTTAAGTGAAAATAGGTCGATGTGTACATGGATACCGAGTATGTGCAATCCTTAAAAATGCGTCAAGCATGATTTAAATGTGTGAGCATTTAAAGGAGTAATGATTTTCCCCGATCATGCAAATAAAAAAGCATGGATGACATAAGCGTTAATGAATGATTGGTTTGAAAATCATTTTATACCTGAGGCTTGGCAACATTTGAATTCAGTCGGTTTACCTGATGACTCAAAATTAGTCCTGATTGTAGACAACTGTTCGACTCATACTTCTTAGTTTTAGTTTAAAGATAATGTATTCGTATTATTCTTCCCTCCAAATTGTCTGTCATTCAGCCTATGGATATCGGAATAGTGTGTGCGCTGAAATGCAAATACAAAGTAGCTTTTTTAAACTCCATGTTAAATTTCTTGAACAATGGCAAGACTATTTTTGAAATATTTTAGCATAAAATCTGCTGTGTGGAGCATCACAAGATCATGGAAGGATGTGTCTCCAGATACATTAAAAAGTGCTTGGCATAATTTATGGCCAGCTGCTGTATTTCATGGTGAGGACGATGAAGATGATAGCCGCGAATTTGAAAGTTTTCGGATATCTCAAACTAAAGGTGAAGTTCTCCAGTTAATGGATTTTGTAAAGAAATGTGGAGAAGCGTTAATAAATGAAGATGATATAACAGAAGTCTTTCAATATGATAACAATGCCCTAATCATCAATCAATTAACGGACGGTGAAATCTGTAGTACGGTTCTAGATCCAGAAAATACCGCTACCGATAGTGAAGAAGTGACAGTGAGGTTATTGAAAACAAAAAAATTTCGATTGACACGTTAGTCGGTATTCTCGACAGCAATTACAGGAGTTGAACAGGGGAACTTTGTAACTGAACAAGAAATTATGTCTGTTTATAGAATTAAGGAGAAAGCATTAGTACAAAAGACAAAGCAACTTAAACAACTTACATTGAAAGAAATGTAACAAATAAATACTGAAAGAAATGTAACAAATAAATATTGAAAGAAATGTAACAATTAAAGTAAACAAATAAATATTAATCTTTTTTTTTTCTTGCAAATTTTGATACAGTTTAGATCATAATTGCTCTTTATTTCATATTTTTAATTGTATAATTTCTGCATGCTCTTTTACCAAATTTAAATTGATGATCTATTATCTGGAAAAATCCCAAATCCGGAAACGCCAAAGTCCCAATGAGTCCAGATTTCGAACTTTGTATTGTATTATATTAGCAGCAATTCACATAACTGGGTTAAGTCTACTACAACAATTAGTACATCACAAAACTTCTTTGCAGATACTTTTGACTTGTCAACCACAAAATTGCAAACCTATTTCAATTCATTATTAACAGACATTACAATAAATATAGTAGAAAGTCTGATATCTGGACTCTTTGGGATTTTGGAGATTCCAGATTTGGGACTTTTCCGGATATTAGATTCATCAAATTTAAATCTAGTTAAAATAATATGTAGAAATCATAAAATTAAAAATATGAAAAAGTGGTTTATGAAATCACGAAGCATTTAGAACATTAAGGGAAGCAAATTTACAAAAAAAAAAAAAAAAAAAAAAAAAGCTTAGTATTTATTTGTTTACTTTATTAAGCATTTCTTTTAATGTATGTTATTTAAACTGCTTTGTTTGCTAAAAAATTATCAATTGAAATTTTTTCATTCTTGACAAGTGTCACTTTCTTCAACTATGAGTAACGTTTTCAGGATTTAGAACAATAATATAGATTTCGCATTCCATTAGTTGACTAATGATTGGGGCATTATCATTGTAATGAAAAACTTGTTATATCTATTCAGCTTTTGTTTGTCATATCTGAAAAACCATCAAATTGGCATCTCTCATCATAGAGCTGAACTAGTCACTAGATTCACTATACAGTAATAACAATGGATCATGAAATTGCCAACTAAAGACATGTTGTTCCCCTAAATTTTGTTTTGCTTCTATTGTATGCTGACAAAAATAAGCCTGAATTATACTCAGATTAGTTATTTATTATACTTATGCCTTTCTTCCTGCACATGTTTAAGGCTTATCCGAGTTCTGGATAAATAATTACATATACCCAAAGCCTAGGGCAGTACTAGACCAGTGCAGTTTTTGCAGGTCATAAATTCTGCTACCAAGTGCCTCCCTGAATTCTAAAAATGGTGCATCTTAGTGCATTCACTAAATTCCAAAGATCTTGTCATCCCTTAATTTTATTACTCAGAGCTTCTCCAAATTCTAAAAATTCTGCCTTCCTTAAATTCTACCAGCTGGTGTAGACACATCAGTTCAAGTGACAAGCCTGGGCTTATTTGAATAACAAAACAGTTATTTTCTTTTCAAACAGCACTAAATGTAATTATTTGGCCCCCACATATCATTTAAAAAAGCTATTTTTTACATATAAAAAGAAATCTCCATAAAATTCTTCTCATCAACATACTCAATACTTCACAGTGCAGTTAGCTTAAATCTGTAATCATCGTAAAGCTTAACTTACACATAAAAGGTTATCATGCTCTTTGGTATTAAAAAAAAATTAGACATCGTGAGTCATTTCTCAATCTGCCGTGTGTTGATAGTTATATGGCGATAAAAGCAAAGAATAACGAATAATGATTTACCAGGTTTTTTTCAGGGAATAAATTATTCATTATGTGTAAAATCAATGCTGTTTCGATGTAAAATATTCACTTTGAAATGTACGTCAAGCAAAAAGGAACTACGGGATTCAACTATTGATCACACAGACTTATGCTAATAAATGATTTTTTTCTTCAATATGCCGGTATGTTATT
The DNA here is from genome assembly GCF_044657685.1 of Stegodyphus dumicola. NCBI lineage: Eukaryota > Metazoa > Arthropoda > Arachnida > Araneae > Eresidae > Stegodyphus > Stegodyphus dumicola. Next base: position 217,980,992 of record NC_140773.1, on the reverse strand, counting down.
TAGTGCTGAAGTGAAATTAAGAATCATGACTCCCCACATGTGTTATTATGAAAAATTATCAAATGCACATGCATAAAGCATACAAAAGAAATTTGTATAGCCCCAGAGGCCCAGATTTTAGATCATTCCTAATACTGAATATCCGAATTTTGGCCTTTGTACCACCCACCAGTGGCTGTGCAGTAAAGTTGCTGAGCACTGATAGTTTGGTACAAGGTTCAAATCCCACAAAGAGGCTGGCTGCATGGGCATTTTCATGGTTTTAACCATGTGTAACATGTATACAAGCCAGTTTCCCTTAGAAAGTCCTCCACGAAGGCATTTCTCCTTTTAGGCAGATAGCCCTCGAGTGCTTTGCCATAATCAAATAAACACCAAACCAAACTTTGGCCTTTGTACCATATACAATTCTGGAAACTGATATAAAAAATTTACCTTTGGAGCATCAACACCAACCATAACATGAGGACCACATCTAGATTTCAAAGCAAATCTTGTAATTTGTCTTTTAGCAAATATGAATAACAGTATGAAGGTCTGTTTAGGAAAAAATAACAAATAACATAGATATTTTTCAAGAAGATAATTAACTAAACAATATAACAACAAATGCATGCAAATTCTAAAATATATATATATATATATTAAATAAATAACTCAAAACTATTTTAATGGTTGGGCGGTTAATTACAAAGTATGAAAACTTTATTTTCTATACTTGATACTTATATCATTCTCTGAAAATTTATATGATATACCTTGATTCTGCTTGCTGTACTGGATTACTCAATCTATGGACAACTAAATTCACTGTTTTTATTTCAATTACCAAAGTTTCAGGAATTTCACAGCATTGAAGAGTTATTGCCTACTCTTTTACCCCTGACAACATAACCTCTACCTTCTCAGTCAATCCAGCAAGCTTTTTATTTTGCTGGATTTATATTAATTCAGTATCTTATTATTTAGTCTATAGTATCCCTTTCACTTTTGTCAAGCCCTACCACAGGGATGTCAAACTCATAGGTACACTTTGGCCAAACAAACAAGGTTTAACTTTAGACGGGCCGCAAAAAAAAAAAAAAAAAAAAAAAAAAAAAAAAATCAATATTCATAGAAACGTAGATTTATTTCGAATAATACAATAATAAACATACATATATATTTATATAGAAAAGAACAAGAAAAATTTAATGTTTACGTCCTGATACTTGACATCTCTTCTCTGCTATTATCTTTCCTATTTCGGAAGAAATTTTGTTTGCAGTGATAACTTTCAACGCTGACCCAAGGTGAGCATCATTAATACGGTTTCTAATAGGAGACTTATTACCTTTCATGACTGAAAATAACTGCTCTCACCGATAAGTGCTACCAAACATGGAAATAATTTCATATGCGAATTTTCGAGTATTTTCAAACCTGGCTGGTAAATATTTGTAAAATTCAGGCACGCACACTTCAATGAATTTTGCTTTCAAATTTGAGTTGCATTGAATCTCGATCACCTCCATTTGCATATGGCTGGGTACTGAGTCAATACTTATTGAGAAAATCGAAGAAAACAAAAAAAAAAAAAAAAAAAAAAAAAAAAAATTGTCTTCGAAGGAACTAAAATTATTAAACCTCGTTTCAAATTCAGTTGTTAAATTTGCAATTTTTTCTGCATATTTTTGATACGAACAAGTATCATCTAAACTTGATTTGTTCATGCTGCACGTCGGGAAGTGCGTCAAATCTTCATTTTTAAGTTGTTTTTCCCAAAGAACTAGTTGACATTTGAATGCTTTAATTATGTCAAACATGTTCGTAATGATATGATCTTTTCCTTGTAACAATAAATTTAAATCGGTTAAGTGTTTGGTTATATAAACCAAGAAAGATAAATCTTGTATCCATATTGGATCATAAAACAAACTTACATCTTAATTTTTCATTTTTAAAAACTGACATACATCTTCTTTCAAATCTCAGAATTGTTTGAGAATCTTGGAGCAAGATAACCAACGTACCTCGGTATAGTAGGACAAACCCGAATATTCACTATCTAACTCACTTAAGAAAGCAGTGAATTGACGCTGATTTAAACCTCGAGATCTTATAAAATTTATAACTTTTTTTATATATGACAAAACATTCTCCATATTTATTACTTTTGTGCATAGAACTTCTTGATGTATAATACAATGCATATGATGAATGTTTGAACCGTGAATTTCACTAAGTTTTTTTCTTAGTAATGCTACAAAGCCCTTGTTTTTCCCGGTCATTGATGGAGCGCCATCTGTAGCTACAGAATTTAATTTTGCCAAAGGTAGATTGTATTTCTGCAGAAGTTCAAAAACACAAGTAAATATATCTTCTCCTGTGGTAGTACCAGGCATCGGTATTAGTTCCAGTAATTCCTCAAAAATGTTAAAATTCTTGTCACAAGAACGAAGAAACACTGCTAATTGAGCTTTGCCACTAATGTCCGTGCTCTCGTCACAGGCAATGGAGAAACTTTCGAAACTAGATGATTTTGCTTTGATCTGATCACTTAAATTTGCGGCTAAATCAGTAACTCTTTCCGCAACTGTGTTTCGAGACAATGAAATGGATTGAAAAGCCTTCACATTTCCAGGACAAACAATTTCTTCAGCTTTCATTAGGCATTCCTTGATGAAATCACCTTCAGCAAAAGGCTTCGAATGTTTATTTATCAACTCGGACAAGATGTAGCTTGCATGTACCGCCGCTTCACTTTCTTGCAATACTTTACTAAACATGGACTGTTGCTTTTTCACTCCTAACTTGAGCTCTTTCAACTTTTCTTCTCTCATTAATCCTTCGTAATTGTTATATTTCGATTTGTGTTGTTCGTAATGACGTTTAATATTATATAACATTGATACATTAATAGTATTATTACATATCAAGCGGATTATTTTATCTTTTATTTCACAGCAAAAATATTCTAATTCCCATTTTACTTGGAATATTCTATGTTCGTCAGCGATTTTTCGTTTCATTTTACTACCACTTGGTTTTGATATAGACATACTGAATACAAAGGGCTGGAATAAACACGGTTAACGTTAACAAGTTAACAAAAATTCATTCTTTCCACAAAAGATAAATCAAAATGCTGAAATATTTCTTCAAAAATATTCTAACAATATCACAAAATGTTAAACGTTTAGCAAAAATCAATTCAAAACAGAGAAACTAATTCTATCTCACAGCGAAATCGCTACAAATCAATCACAGCATTTAAGTAAACAAACAGTTCGCTAGAACTACAGCTACTACTGAGATGAGTTGTTTATTCTCGGCTTTTATAGGCTTTATAATTAATTTCTCGAATATACTGGAAACATCTATAAATATCTGGATTTTTGTGGATGGCAACAGCAATTACGAGATATTTATTGATTAGGTATTAAATGCACGCGCTTTTCTATTTTAACCTTCGGACGCAGCTGTCTTTTCAAAAATCGTCTGCGTTGCTAAGGCAACATGAAGCAAATCTAATTACAATTCTAAATAAAAAAAAACCCAACTAAATAAATAACTGTGAAATCCGTAACAATATGAATTAAGTAATAATTAATAATAAAGCAAAGTACATGCACATGCATGCACCAATATATCATACAAAACTATGATTGGAAAACTGAGACCATGAGTTCGGCCACATTCGGCTATCAGGGAATGCGTACAAGTTCTGAGTGCACGTGCCCCCCAAAAGCCGAAGGTAGCTGAAAGCAAGCTATTCACACGCATTTGTAATTTAAGTAGTGTGTGTGTCAGCTCGCTGTGAGTAATCTAACAACACTGAATAAATTATCGTTAAGTACTTAGCAGTAAACATTTCATTTTTTTCTTTGTCGATATGTTATTTTATTATTATATTTGCCGATATATTGGCCAGGCCGCAAAAATATTTGTTGTGGGCCACGAGTTTGACATCCTTGCCCTACCAGGATAAAAATTAATATATATATATGCAGAGAATTCTTGATTTTGACATAAAACCTTTTGCACAGATTTCTGTTTAAAAACCCCTCCCTGTAACTGAAACGATTTACTGGCTCCTCCTTCATCACATTATTCTCACTGCCTATTATGCAGTTATGAATAATTCAGTTTAATACTTCATTGTCACCACTTCTAAACTTTCAACTATACTTATGTGACTACTGTTTTTTCAATTTTTGAAGGTGAACTTATATTATGTACATTACCCTTATTCATTTGGGATTTGTACTTATCCTATTATTCTTACTTTTAGTATTATTTTAGATTTAGTGTACCGTTACTTTGGTAGAACTTTGTTACGGTATATGATTTGATACTCGTGATATTAGGGGGAAATTATGCTATATAAATAATTGCTATTTTGCTTTATGGCATTTTGTTGTACAAAACATTCAAAACACCCTACTTTTGCAAACCGGGAGAAACTTGTATAATTTGTTGGCATTTTCTGATTATCCGCACTCTCACGAAAAATCACCAATTAGTGATGGCATTGTTACATGCAATTTTTTAAAGGCAATTAAATGTCTTCATGTTTCAAATGAAAAGGAAATAAAACTATATACAAGCAGATATACATATAAAATTATATATTAGAATTCATACAAAAAAGGGGGTGGGAGTAGCATATCTGTAGACAGACATTCCGTATCAGAAAGAGGAAATTAATTAAACTATGTGCTTGGAAACGGAAGTTAAAATACTTTGGAAGAATTAAACAAAACGTTTTATGATATATTAATGACAACAAAAATCAAAAAGAAAAATTCATCAAAAGAACAAACACGTTCATACATTTGCATACGTATGCAATATATTAAGGATAAACATATTAAACGAATACATACCAAACTCCCAAATGCAATAAACAGAATTACAGCTATCCCAGATAATTGATTAGCCATCAACTGACATGGAAAAAACTACGATAAGCACATAAAGCATTATTCCGATGATTTGACATGTTTCAGGGAAATTAAAGGCATTAACTTTATCATCAGGAACTTTCAGCTAAATACTTTACACATGAAGTAAATAATAACTAATCATGGAGACCTAATTCAAAAAGTAAACAATTTTTAAAAGAAAGAAGTACATAACAAAACTCTGCTAAAATTTTCTTAGTAATGCGCTAAGCATAGGTCTTTCAGCCTTCTGTAATACAGTTAAAGGAAAATGAGAAAAATGTAGGTACCAAATATCATTTCAAATTCGGGTAAGGCTCCTCTAGGTATATAGGAGCTAGGTCGCCGCCCAACCTAGCTCCTATATACCTAGCTCCTATATTGGTTAGTGTTTCTGACTGCCGCGCCGAAGGGTCCGGGTTCGAATCCCGGAGCAGGCATGGATGTTTGTAAATGTTTAATAAAAAGTTGTAAAAACGTTTGTTGTTAATTTCAATATTAACGCTCACGGATTGGAGGAAACGGCGTTCCTTCTTTCTTAAAAAGCAAGATTGATACAGATACAGATTCGGGTCACACTCAACTTAAAATTTACATTGATATCATTAGAACCTACACAGTCGGTCAGAACTCTGTACATGCAGTAATTGAATGGTGTAATTATTTGGTGCATCGATCCCAATCTGTTTCGAAAATAAATGTAAAATTTCTAATTATTTATAGGTCCTATTGATTTAAGTTAATATACTAAATTTCAAAATTAGTTCCCTACTATGACAGTTCACTAGCATAACACTTGACAGGATCCGAAGTTTGTGATTAATTCTACTTTCATGGCTTTAGTGTATAAAATTCTGGGCCTAGTCTGGATACCATCGAGACGGAAGAAGAGTCGTTTTTTGCGATCAACTCGACAGAGAGCGAATCTCGTGTTATCGTTTCGAGGTAAGGCTGAATCACCAACTTTTCTCTCTTGGCGAGGGAGTGAACGCGCTGCCAATTTTGGCGCGTTTATCGCACACGCTGGCTGAATGTCTGCTGTTTTTTTAAAGATTTATTTTATAGACGCGCGGCATTCAGCATATAAACTTTTCGGATAATTTATTAATTCTCGAATAGTATATAGACGTTTTAACTTAAATAAAAATTTCGCGTATATTTTGTAAACATATTCAAAATAACTTATTCTTTAGATGTTTCAGTTTCGTTAGCAGACTAAAATAAATAAGATATGAATAAAAACTTTCAATAGTGTCAAATGGGGAAATAATTAAAGCGTAGAGTGTGCAAATAAATTTATCTTAATGACATTTTAACAAAAATTTCCATAAAAACACTGTAAATTCATACTAAAAAAATAACTTAAGAATATGTTGTCATTTAAGTCTGAGGTATATGGAAATAATTGTGCAAGATTCTGAAGAAACACTTTCTTTTAAATGTGTGAAATATTTCATAACATATATGGAAGAAGAAAGTACAGCATTCTGTGTTTTGGATGCTTTTTATCAAATGTAATATAAATACGAACTAGAAACCGTAATAAAAAGTCCTTCCTCTTCAATCAGATCACCTTTGTGTTGCATTGTATTTGTAATACTTCTAAAAATCCAATTTTTACCTAAATTAAAAAACAGTTATTCCATAAAAGATAATAACTTTGAATGTATATAGAATGAATTTTGTAATTTGAGTTATGTTACAAAATAATTCATAGTTTATATATTTTATACTAATAATTTAGATAAAACCTGTCCAATTTAAGAATGTGTGTTAACCACATTCTTAAATTGTAAAAGGACGACTTAACCACATGTAATTCATTTCAAAGCATAAAAGAAAGCTTATTTTTTATTTTACACAGCAACAGCATTTTCATGCAGTCAGGTTTTTTTAACTGCTAGTTATTATACATAATACTTAATTTTAAACCCATTCTTATTAGAAAGCATAACTAAGAAACTCTTTTTAAAGCACCACAGTGATTGCAAAGAATGTCGTTAAATTTACAAAAGTATTGAAGATATATTGAACAGCATTATAACAAGAAAGTACTGTACAAAATATGTAAATTGCATAACTTCTTTTTTAGTATTTGCATAGTTTCCTCCAAATGAACCTTAATGGGAAGTTATCTTGTGAAAATTTAAAAGTATTAAAATGGCCTCTATTTAAGATGTAACTGCATTTATAATTATTTTGTAATTGCGAATAGATTATATTATTGCAATTAGATTATGCACTTACAACATAATTGCATAAAGTAATGAAATTAAGAGTTCACAGATACAATGTAATATAATTACAATGCAATTACCTAAATTGTAATTATAATCACTTATTTAATACCACAATATTATTACAATCACAATGTAATTTAAATTGGGTACTATATTTGCATACCCTCCACTCAAAAGGAGGTACTGATAAGCCTGGAAGTTATTATCAACAAAAAGCCTGTTCAGGACAGTTTGATGACAATTTCCACCGGGCGAAAAGTACATTCTTAAGCCCAGGCAAATCATGACAATAAAAATCATTTAGTCTTATGATTCACTATATTTTAAACCCTAAATTTGAATTCTGCACCAAATTATTTACCTATATTTTAACATACTTTATGAATTATTAGAAGCGATATGGCAAATATCTTCTAAAAATAACTGTAAAATATTTGTATCCATTAATTGATTCAGATACACACTTTTATTATTTAAGTATATCAAAATAACAGTTTCATGTTCCTGAAATACAAAAATTATGGAAAAAGTTAAAGTAATATTCTTAGAAGCATATGATATTAGTCACCAGATGCAAAATTATAGCTAATTTTTTGCTCTAAATACAATTTTATTACACAGTAGTCAAATGTATAACTTAATAACATGTTATATAAAAAATTAATGATAATAAGTTTATCAGAAATGAATTAATTCTGCAAATAAACTTTCTGCACTTGAAAATTTTCTACACCTGAGGGGAGGGAGAGATCTAGTAAAATTAGATTTATTATAACTTCAGTTGGACCAAACACCTTCTCTCTATATATATGCATCACTAAAGAAATAAATAAAATTATCATGCTTAAAAAACAGATATACCATACCAGTTTTTTTCCCCCTTGTTACCCTTTACATTGAGAAATAACAAACACTGAAAAATACTATCCTTGAAATTTTGTTTAAATGAAGAAACAGACACCATCTTTTTATTTAAGCATTACACTTCAAAAACAGATACACATACCAATTTATTTTCACTAGCCTTTATACTGATGACATGCCATATAAAAATGAAAAGAATTATCCTTGAAATTTAGATAAAATGAAGTAACACAATGGGAAAATTTATGCACACGGACATCTTTTTTCTATTGCATGCTGTCTGACATGATCCACAAGTGCCTAAAAATGTACCCAAAGAAACGCATTTCAATATTAACAAAAAATTGTTTACAGATTAAAATTCATTCATTTCATACCACTATTATAAAGATCATGCATGAAACAAATCTGCTTTCCCATACTTTTAAGTAAAACTTTTATACTGGAAAATAGACTATATTTCTATATATTAGAAACAAGAAAATACTAATTTGAATGTTCTGCTTTCATTTCTAAATCTTTACTCCATTGCCAAATTGTATAATACTGTGATTATAAATAAACTTGCACAATCCTTGCAATTATTGAAGTCAGATTATATATATTTTGTCTCACACTATTCAATTTATTCTATTGACTTCAGATGTCAATGTCAAAATTCTGGAAGTTATTTTAACCAAGAAACAGTAGTGGGCACCGTGCATAAACAACTCATCTAACTTTTTAACAATAGTGATTATAAAATAAAGAAAAAAATTACATATCATTCCAACGATATTGCAACTATAGTATAATGTTACATATATCTTTAGCAAACATTCAGATTTTATCTTGACTTTCCAAATTATTATTTATTTTTTAATAAATTTCAATATGCTAATGATTTTCATGTTACATTACTATAAATTCCACAATTAGCACAGGAAAGCAAAATCCGCGCTTTATATTAGAAGAGAAATTTCTTTTCCACATTCAAAACATCTACATTGGCGATGTTTGGCGACGGGTACATTAACCCTAGACTAATTTAATTATAGCTATTATTACAGAAATTAGCAGATACTCAGGTTATTGTACACAAGAATTTCACTTTACTTGCACATTATAAACATCAGAGAAGATATAAACTCTAAATGAAGGCGTAATTAACATTATACTTACTAAGCAAAGTTCAGCACCTGGACCAGGTTTCCAATTGTCTCTTCGGCAATTATTTACCCATATTTTTCTTCTTTCTTCATTTTTAGGAAATTTTACCAATGTATGACCTTTTCGTGAATGATTTGAACAATTAATAGCTGTACATCCGCCCATTTTACACAAAAAAAAAACACAAAAAATTGTTGCACCGTAACTACACAGCCGCCATTAAATCTCCCACTTGGGAGCGCGAATGCCTGATGATTCAGCCTGGTGTATAGGAGCCTTATTTCGAGGATTTCTGAATAGACGCTTCGACAACTTTTCCGTCAGCTGTGTAGCTGGCATATTCACAAAGTATAGACCATTTCTGCTACGGTCTGCTCTCATTGGATGAAACATCTGCTTGACGGTGAGTTTGGAATGGTGAGTTATCGCCCTGTATGCGTGGTAATTAACGTCAAACAAATCTTGTGGGCTTTCAGTAAAGCGGGGAGAAACAGAAACAGCCAAACAAACGGAAACAGCGTTTATTTCATTCGATATTTTTTTATTTTATGAATGGAAGCTAAGGTGAATTGTGTGGAATATATTTTAAATGACCTACTTATCTTATTAATAGTTTATTTGTATTAGAATTTAAACTATTAAAAATACGATAATTGTTTTTCAAGTGTTTACATGTTTTATTCTCGCGAAAAAAACAGCTTCCTTTTGATCGTTTTAAACAGCCAACAGCCAGCTGAGATGTCCTGTAGAGCAGGATTGAATATTTGTTAATTCTGTTCCTAGGACAGACTTGCTAGTTCTCGTCATTTTACATCATTTGTTAAATGAGCTGTGTAGGGAAGTATACAGTTGTATGTTACAAAACCTTATTCATCTGTTTAGATAAAACATATTCCATGACTATAGGTTCAGTTCAAATAGCATGTTAAAAGAACTGAAGGCTTAAAAAAAAAAGGAGCAGTTAAATTTATGTGCAGATTGAATTATAAATTTATATATATTTTTTATATTAGAAAAATATGGCTAATCTTTGGAATATGGTAACAGGTAGTTTGGCGACATTTTGGTAAGGCGATAAAGGTTATTACGTAGGACTTGAGCAATAATCTGAAAAGTACACAGTTCGAATCACAGATTATTTTGTCTCAGAGAAATGAGAGATCATGAGACATGTCATGTGACATTTTCCGGAAAATTCCGATCGTGATTTTAGCTAATAAGCACTTAGAAACAATTTCGCTGCTAAAGTGCAAAATCGCACATTTATTTGTTTGGCGCTTTTTACAAGAGTAAGAAGAATTGGATTTTTCTCAATTTTCTTTGACTTTTTAAGTGAAAATAGGTTGATGTGTACATGGATAAAGTCAAGGGTGTGCGCAGTGCCAATTCTGGGATCTTTTTTTTAAGTGAAAATAGGTCGACGTGTACATGGATACCGCGTATGTGAAATTCTTAAAAACGCGCGAAGCAGTGGGCGATTCTGCACTTTCTCCCAATTTCGCATCTAATCTTCGTCATGATTAAGCACTTTTGTTCCATAAAAGTTCTAGCATAAACGTTATTCGGCTAGCAGATTGTTGGAAAAAATGTTGAGTAAAAAAAAAAAAAAAAGGCAGTTTTCGGATAACGCTCTTGGCGACCTCGCTGCGGCGGCCGGTGGTGGCGATTTCCGCCAAACCCGGCTACCGACCCCGACAACTTTCTGCTGACATTTAGGTTACTGTAGAATCCGGAGTATCGGGAGGGATTTAGGGAAAACTTCTGAGTGCTCATATTGAAGGTCACGTGACCATTTCTCTTCGCTTCTGCTGCGTGGTTAGAAGTTGAGAAGTTTGTCTCCTACTTGATCGGAGCGTAGGTAAATAAATAATAATGTTAAATGGGAATTAAAACCGATAATTATTTTTGGCGCATTTCTGAAATCCAAGATGGCGGCCAAAAACTCGCCAAATTCAGCCAAGAGCCGGTTATCCGAAATGAGCCAAAAAAAACATGCCTTTACTTCGTGAAAACAAAATGGCGTCCAAAAAAAAACCTAGCAGGTTGCTGTAGCAGGGTTGGTCGCCAAAGTTTCGCCAAGTTACCATAATCCGAAGATTCACTAAAAATATTTATAAATTCATCCATCAATATTATGCAGAAATAAAAAGTACAATTTGGTATAGAAAAAGTTTTGCAAAAATATTTTTACTTCTGTGTATAATCACCCTCGAAATCAATAAAGGTTTTACTCAAAATCTAAGCCAAACTGATGCTGTATTTTTGCATTCGAGTGTTTTTCTTTCATTTAATCATCTGTTACTAAAATTATCTTTTTTAGAAGTGGATAAATTTAGTGTTTAATATATTCCTAAATTCTCCAGCCATTAAATTTCTTCATTGTATCTATATAGATATTGCTGGTTTTACCTAAGACAGATGATTGTGGTCCTGAATAAAATAGCTGAAATTGTGGCTGTATTTTCACAAATCCAGAACCTTCAGATCTGAAAAATTACATGTATATGTTACCGTGAAAGACCGAAATTGGAGAATGTCGACTTTCACTGGAGAATATCAACATTCGCCAAATACGTCGGTGAAAGACAGAATATTTCACTACATTCTTGTATATTCGGACCCTCACTGGTTGACAATCACAGATATGCTCTGGTGAAAGTCGAAAAGAGAGGTCATAAAGTGCCATAATAGTTTAAGTTGTTGCAATAAAGAAGATTTGAATCACATAATTTAGTAAGTTTTTTATTACTGTTATTTTATTTTCTCATTTAGAACGTACTGTATAATTAAGTAAGTTTTTAACTTCTATTATTTTCCTTTCTCATTTTGAATATATTGTGTGTTTTAGGTTCTCATGTTCTTATTTTAAGCCTCAAGTGCGTTTACTTGCGACTGAATTACGGAGGAGAAAATATAATATTGTTATATGTTCAACATTCACCATTAGTACATGGTGAATGTCGACATTGGTGTAAGTCAGAAATAAGAGCATTTGGAAAATATTTCGGACATACACCAAGAGACTAGGTGAATGTTGACATTCACCGGTGAAAGTCAACATTCTCCAGATTTCGGTGTTTCACTGTAACATATACATAATCATGATTATGTACCATGTTAAGCCATATTTATTATGAATAGGTAATCTTGAAGATAAAAGTCTATGATTAATTTTTGATGGTGAGGAAATTGCAAAGATTATTAGGAATTACAGAAAGTTTAATTCATTAAAAAATGTTTAAATATATTCTGAAAGAGGCATGTATAAAATAGGTTAGTTATGTGGGGGAAAAAGACCCTTAAAGAACTCTGTCTGTATCAAATTTAATGGCATCAATCTCACTCTGCATTGTGAAATAACTGCTTTCATTGGTTTGATGAAATAAAACAGATAATTTGCTAAATGTTGTTTCAGCAGATGAAAATATTTCTGTGACAGCAAAAATTTAAAAATTACCAAATAGATAATCACGTTTCTTATACAGAAATAGTTATGAAAAAAAAAAAAATTATATTGTAAACTTTTGGTCTGCTGAAGTACTGAAGCTAAAACAAAATGGAATACAGAACTATGTAATATTGCCATGTTAATTAAATTTGCTTAAGCTTCTTTCCTTGAGCTCACGTAATTTTGGCATGGTTTATCGAGGCACATAAAGAATAATGAGATTCTGAATTAAGGAAATACATAATTTTTACTCAAAGAATCACTACAAAATTTCAACTGCTATGTACCTTTGCTATACCTTTTTTATTGATATCAAAACTTGAATGAAAATGAATATTAAAACATTGCTGCCATTAAATGGGTAACACCATGAAGTCAATGAAATGGCATGACATCAAATGAGAAAATATATATATATATATATATATATATATATATTTATTATTTATTTATTGCACATAAACAGTATGACATAAAGACAAAATGATTTAATTTGTAAGCATTCTGGAGATTTAAGGGGTGCAAAATTAGTAGAAACAGGTAACACACCTGGCAGCTAGAAAGGCCCTTACCCCATTAGGCATGGAGTCAGACTGGGCTTGGATGACAGAAATGGGCAACTCATTCCATGCTACTTCAAGTCTATTAGCTGGAGAGAGGTGGCGGGACAATCTCTCAGCAAATCCATGACCAGATGTTTTCGATGGGTGACAAATCTGGAGACCGGGCAGGCCAGAGCAGCAGTCGAATAACATGTGTATCGAGGAGGGTCAGAACACAACGTGCAGCATGTGGTCTCGCATTATCTTATTGGAACATTGTGTTTGGTGGTTTTGAAGATAATGCACAACCACTGAACATAAGATGTCAGAAATGTACCCATCTACGTTCAAATTACTGTCGATCCGAACTAGAGATATGCTTGGTGTGTACTCAATGGCTGCCTAAACCATCACACCAGGTGCTGGGCCCCTATGTCGATAATGAATGCAAGCAGGTGACATGTGGTCTCCTCGAACACTCTAGGCACGTATACGGCCATTAGAATACTGCATGTAGAACCGGGACTTGTTTGAAAAGGTGACATTGTGCCACTCCTGTTGTCATTTGGGGTACCAGTGTCGGCATCTCGCTCTGTGCTGCATTGTCAAGGGAGGACGAAGTAATGGTCCTCCTGCTAATAGTCCACGCTGCTGCAAACAATGACGCACCTTACGAGTTGATACTGGGTGTGCTGCAAACATGCCCATTTCCTGACTAATGGTTCTTGATGTGGTCATATGATTTTGCAGGGCTAACCTCACAATACGTCTGTTCTGTCTGGCGTCAGTAACGGAAGGGCTTTGAGATACTGCATGTCATTCAGTATTACCCTCAGCATCCATCGGTTCCATATTCACATGATAGTGATTGGATTTCGACCAATGTCAAGTGTGTTGTATGCAAATGTAGGAAAATAACACTTCTCTGACTCTATTTTATTCCTTACAATGATATATGTACTTATTTATAATATTTATTTACATTTTACATGCACATCATCCCACGATAGAATACCGATCTTTGTTTTTCGCGGGGACGAGAAAGTGTTGCCATTCCACTTTAACTAAATTAGAAACTTGACGGAACTGAAACGACGCTACACAGTGCAACCAGCTATATCACGGAACGATAATCTCACTTTTGATAGGCAACAATCCTGCCTCTACTGAATTTCAAAACTTGCTAGTAAGCATTTTTCTCTTCTTATTCGAGACATAACACAATATTCGGAGCAAATTCCAACCATACAAAGCATTTTCTGAATGAGAAATCCCCTACATAACTTTTCTTTTATGCAGTGCTTCAGATGTCATTTCTTTCTACTGCATCGTCTAAATGCGCTGAAATACTAATAACTTGCATATCCCTACCTCTTCTTCCTTTCATGTGATTTTTATGCTCGTCAGATCATTCCTTCCTGGTGTTGCAATTTTAATAGCTAGCAGTGTAGTTATAGGAAAACATAATAATGAAGAATTATTCTTCATTATTATAATAATAATGAAGAATTATTTCTTAATAATAATGAATATAATTTCTATAATAATAATGAAGAATTATTTCCTTGTTAAGAAATAAATATTTTAAGAGTTTCAGTTCCTTTATTGGTAGGAAAATCAAAAGAGAAATGTGGAAGGAGAGTCCTTTTGAATTTGTGCAGTCTATTCTACAGTAGAATCTGCAGAATAAAGTTTCAAATATTGTAACACTGCTAGTTGTGAGAAGAGCTTTTCTAACTGACTATAAATCTTTATTTTGCATTTAAGAAATCTTTCTATATTGTTTACATAACAGTACTGGAGCAATCAAGTAGACTTCTATGATGTTATCAAAGGTTTTGAGAACCAAAAAACAAGCAAAATAATACAATTTTGAAATGTTGGGAATTTTCTTAAAATTCAGATTTTTCTTCAAAAATAAAGAATTTGAATTTATCTTCCTATATTTCATTTTGACACCTTTTTAGTTATTTGTAGTTAAGAGGAGCACCTAATGTTCTAGCAGTGCCACTGACCCACTGTTAAAAGTGTATTTAATTTCATTGGCAATATTTTACTAGAATTTAGAACAACCTTGAGTAGTGATAATCTAAACAAATCTAATATAATAGTGATAATCTAAACATGTATGTAAAGACAGAAATATTATTTATTTTCATTAAACCAAAATAAATGTGGATTAGGAAATCCATCTATTAGTAAAAATGTTAATTTATTGAATTGCCAGAATTCTTTACATTTAATGAACTATTCTCCTGTTAGCAGTTTCTCATCTGTTAGATTCCACGCCTGTTAACATGCATACTTTAGGCTCTAATCTTAATACTTGAAGAATTAAGGTAAAAGTCATTGTCTACATCAAAATGTTTGTTGATCATACTGAACTTTCAACTGTCAGCAAAGAAAAATATTAATGCAGCTCTTCCCAGAATTAATCCCCCCTTGAAAAGCAAGCTAAACTTAGCAATTATTTTATGAATATTCAGAAACCAATAATGTAAGTAAGTTTGTAAAAAGATGTAGTAAAACATATTTTAATATTTAATTAATTAAAAAGCATTATAATTTTCCCTTTGGTAATGAAATTCTTTGAAAATTTGTGTGTACGCATATATGTATGTATATCACATTAATGTTGTGAATCATATGAATTTATGTCGCATTTTTACTCCAAGGTAGTTTTGAGGATTTTTTAAATGGGCTTTGATAAGACCTTAATTAGATAATGGAAATATCGGGTTGTCTGGAAAATAATGCAGGTTTTTGCAACTGTTTATCTTTCCTGTGCATTTTTAGCAACAAAAATATTTTGTTGCTAAAAATGCACAGGAATTTCTTTTATATATAATTTTGAAGCTCTATTTTTCACTCTATATTTCTATAATAATTTTGTTCCAAAATTATTAAAAAAATTATTTACTAGATGTTTTGGTTTAGATATCAAAACAAGATTTTTGGCAAATTTACTTTTATGAGTACAAGTTAGGCCACAGCGCAGCATAAACAGCTCGAAATGTCAATGAAGTATGGGCGAGAAAAGTTTTACTGAATCTACAGTTCAACAGTGGTACCAAAAGTTTCGCCGTGAAGAATTTGACCTGGAAGATCAAGAGCATCATGGATGCTCTTTAGCTGTTAATGACAACGATTTGAACACTTTAGTTGAAACAAACCTGTACAACAACTGTTCGAGAGCTTGCGGAGGAGCTTCGCGTAAACAAAACAACAATTTCTGATCACTTGAATCGTATAGAAAAGTCAAAGGAGCTCGATAAGTGGGTGCCTCACGATTTGAGTGAAAATAAAAAAAAACCTTGTTTTGAAGTGTCGTCTGCTCTTCTTCTCCACAACAAAAATTACCCTTTTCTTGATGGAATTATTACGTGCTATGATAAGTGAATTCTTTATAACAATCGGCAACATTCGGCTCAGTGGTTGGATCGCGGTCAGACACCACAACACTTTCCAAAGACAAATTTCGACCAAAAGAAAATTATGGTGCCTGTTTGGTGGTCTCATTCACCACGGCGTTCTAAATCTGGGCAAAGCAATTACGGCAGATAAGTATTATCAGTAAATCAACGAAATGCACCAAAAATTGGAATACATGTGCCAGATATTGGTCAACAGAAAGAGGCCAGTTTTTCTCCACGACAATGCTCAGCCACACGTGTACGTTGTGCAGCAGACTCTACAGAAATTGAACCAATTGGGATATGAGACTCTTCCTCTTCCCCCATATTTGCCTGACCTCTTGCCAACAGATTACCACTTTTTCACACATCTGGATAACAATCTGCAGAAGAAATGCTTCAGAAGCCAACATGAGGCCAAAAACGCCTTAACAACTTTATCACGTCCAGAACTCCATAATTTTATTCTACCGGCATAAATAAACTTATATCTCATTGGCAAAAATGCATTGATTCATCTGGTGCTTATTTTGATTAATAAAATTGTTTTTGAGTTAAGTTATGATACTTTAAAGGTATAGGCTAAAAACCTGCATTATTTTCCGGACTACCTAATATTAAATAAAGAATAAAAAGTAGGCCAATGGAAACAAAAATAATAGTCTGATACCAATTTAATACACTTATGTTTGTAAAAAGTGCAACAAAATGAAGGAATTGTCGTAAGTGAATGAAATTTATTTCACATATTACTGATAGTGGGAGAAATAAATTATCATATTTACAATAGGAAAAAAAAAAAAAAAGAATGCCAGAAATCAGTACTTTGTGTGTCCACCATGCTGAGCGATGAGAGCCTATACATATTATGATATTGAATCATACAGGTTCTGAATGTAATCCTGGGGAATGGCATTCCATATGGCTTTGACTTGATGCCAAAGTTCAATCTAAGTGTGTGCTTGACCAGCTGTGTGAGTGAATGGCCAACCGATGAAATCCCAGACATGCTCAATGGGCGACAAATTCAGGGAATAAGCTAAGAAGGGCATTTTCTCGATTCATAATCAGATACCAATTTCCAATGCCAAATGACTCAATATTTTATAGTCAATTTTACAGTATGGGTTTTAGCATTATACTGTTGAAGAATCACATCAAGCTTATCAATCAATGCATGTTGTCAGACAGTTAAAGCCTATTTCATATGAAAATCCCAGATGATAACAAGAATCAAGTTGGGTTTGAAAATGATTGGTAGCATATCACCTTAATACAGATAATCAGTATACAATCACACAGCTAACACATAAATGCCGAGATAATTTTTGTTTTACAAAGTATTTGGAAATACCTTGTCTTAATCTGTGCAGTCATCTCTATCATCGCAATTGCTGAAATATACATCTATTATGCAAACATATAAAAAAAATTTAATCAATGAAATATAGAAAATTAGAACTTTCTTCAATAATGATGACTGCTCCAGAGACTTCTGCACCCAAATTTGCTAAACTTCCAAATATATTGATTTCTATTAAGTCATTTTCTATCCATGAATATGAACTGTGTAAAAATTACATGTCAGAAATACTGATTTTAATAAAAGACCATACAGTTCAAAAAAATAGTATTGCCACATATTATCAAAATATTAAAGAAACTGGTAGCAGATTGCAAAGATGTAAAGCAATCCACACACCCTGAAGATATTAGAAAGAAAATGCCAAATGTATACACTCCCCCAAATTTAAAATTTACCCAACAAAAATTATATAAAACCACTAAATGTAAATAAAAATAAATTATCCCAATTTGCAAGAGCAAAAATTTGAAAAAGAAAATTTATTAGACTTTAATTTTGATGTTGATGATATCGATAGAAATCTTCCTCCATACAAAAAGGCAGCAGCTGGTGTATATAAAATCCCTTATCCTTTACTTATGAAATCAAGTTGTGTTTCTGATGACAGGAATTACATATTACATTTTGCTGACATATCTTTAAATTTATTAGATCTAAAATCTTTATATCTTATGATACCAGCCGAAGAAGTTGAAATTTTAAGTGCCATATCTTGCAGTTTTGGAACTGGCTGGTTTTATGATACCATTATAGATGCCTTTTCTAGTATTATTTTAGATTCAAAATCATTGTCTTTTAAATATGGCCACACACAATATATATAGATGGGCAATTCAGTAGTGAATATACAAGTGAAGTTCAGCTAACTATAGTGGAATTAATTTTCATTATTATTAATGTTAGAGATCAGACGACAGAAGACTGGATAATGTCAAGTCCGCCGCCACATGTAAACCAAAATGAAATTATGAGCTGTGATGTGTTTGTATGCTTATCAAATTAGAAATAATCTTGATATAACATGCAATCTGAATATTTTTGAGTTTAGAAGATTTATGTACGATTTGTTAGGAGGAGACTGTTTGGCAGGTGATAAATATGTGCCTGTGATTTAGATTTTGTCTGTGACGTCGAAATTTACATGTCTTAGATAAGTAGTGAACAGTGACACGCAGCATTCTTTCAGTAGGAGGAGATTAAGAACAAAAGACACATGCTGAATATTTAAAAAAATGAACACAATATCTCTAACAAAATTAATGGAGGGCCATCGATCATTTACAAGTGGGCCAAACATAATCCGTTGTAAAGGAAGAGTTAGAAGTTTCTCAAAGTGTCATTTTCAGACTATGTAATCTGTTTTTGAAAATGGAAATGCTCACTGAAGATCAGGACAAGATTGTATGGAGTGAGGATGCTTATTTAAAAATGCGGCCAAAAGCCATACTTAACACTAACGGCCACAAGAAATCGCAATATGAACGCCCCTTTCCTGCAACAGCATTTTCAGAGAGCTACTGTGGTACCAGAGTTTTAACTCTAACTTTTTGAAATCAATTCCAATATGTGGGTTTGTATGCTCAAATATCTATTGTTTGTGTTTTGTTGACACGGGACCACCGTGCTGCCAGTAGAAGTTATCCACAGAAGCATCTCAGATGGGAATGAGATGAGTAGAGCAACATGCTCTTTACAGACGAGTCTCGCTTTAGTGTACAGCTGACAATAGGCGGGTTCTCATCTGGGAAGACCTACCATACAGAATACTCCTACATTTGTGCATTGAAAAAAAATCCTGATTTGGTGGAGGCGGAGTGTGATAATCTGGGCCAGTATTTCTATCCATGGCCGTACCTACCAGCACATGATCAGGAATGGCGCACTAACATCTCAGCGATATAGGGATAAGATCCTTAGACTTATTGGTCTTTTACACTGCACCAATCAGGAATGAATTTATTCTTATGAATGATAATGCCAGGCCACGTCCTGCAGAGTTCTGTTTCGATGAAGAAATCCTTCAAATGCTGGTATACTCATATATAGTAACAATCAATTTCAAAATTTATAATGTGTTATGTTAAAAACAAATCAAAATCTTAAAAAATTTTAATAAATGTTCAAGATTATAAATATTATAGAAAATAACTTCAGAAAAAACATCATTAAAAAATTACAGAATATTAATAAAAAAGGCATTTATAAATACTGAGTAAAAAATTATTTCATTATTTAAAATTTATGTACGATTAATTATTTATATTAAAATCTTTAATATACTAAAAATTGTAAATTTTAGTATATTAAAAAATTTTAATATACTAAAAATAGTCAAATTTTACTAGAAAACTACTTAATAAAATCAAGAAAACTACTTAAATAAAAAGGAATATATAAAGGTCCACAAAAGCCTAATGTGGCCATCATTTTCCCAATTACTGGTCATAGACAATTACAAAAAGTTTCAAATGATGCAAATACCACAATTTGTCATTTTTCAATTAAAAAAATCAATTTTGTAAAAATTACGAGATGTAATTTTTTTATATGTGCCCTCCTCTTTATGTTTAGGAAATATTTACACTCATTATTTAAAAAAAAAAAAAAAAAAAAAAAAAAAAAAAAAAAAAAAGTTTCACTCCCAACATCATAGTATTTATGCTTCTATAATATTAAACATAAATTATGCTTATGTTATTTATTGAAAATGAGAAAAATAATGTTAAATGCAATATTATAGATTTCAATATATTTATTTAAACATTTGATTTTATTTACAATTGGCATAGTAAAATATTATGAAATGCTTCTCAGAAAATGAGTATAACAATCAAAGATGCTAAGATTTTAACCATTTAAAAATATACACACACTCTTTATATAAATAACAATGAGTCACAGAGAAGAAAATTTTTTTTTGTCTTAAAATGGTAATTTATTATATATGATGTTGAATAATGATTATTCTTTAAATGTTACATATTTAAAAACTAATTATTCAAATTAGACAGTAACAAGACAGCTTCATATTTATTAATTCCAACATGCTACTTGATGGCATTATGTAAATCATAATGATTTTAGAATTATTTTTAAATGTGGGATAAATATAAGCAAAGTTACACCTTAAGAGATATACGAACAGCAATTACACTCAATTTCATACATAACTGAGCTTTAGATTCAGATAATTTTAAATTAGGGTTAGAAATAATTTATAAATAACAAAGTTTATACACAAAAAAATTCAAAATTTTTTAATTGCTCACCAGATATCAAATCACCAATAAAAAAGTACACCATAAACTCCAATTTACTGAAAACTACATAAAAGATAATATCAATCAGATACGCTCAAGCTTAAATACTGTATATAACTAAAATGCATAATTTTTTATCTATAATTTAAAAAAGACAGGGAAGTTATTTTATATACATTAAGGCTACTTTGTGTAAATATTAATTTTACCAAAAGTTCTCCTGCAAGAAAATTGAATTACGTTTTTCCTTTATCAGCAAACAAAAAATTTTTACAATTTTAATAACCATCCATTAAGCAGCAGTAATATTTAATTATGCTTAATTATTAATTCAACTGTTGCTCTGAAGCCTGAACATTTAGAATTAAAAAATGTCAGTAATATTGTGTAGGTTATTAAAATAAGATATTTTTAAAATGCTATATAAAAAACATTTTATTGAAAATACCAGGAGTGGTATAGATCTTTGAACACTTACTGTAAAGGCTCTCATTTTTGTGAGGCTTTAATTTTCGCGAGCCCGTCATAATTGTGAAAATTTAAGCCTTGATAATACTTTTTTTTTTCTGCCTCAAATAATAATAAAAATTCAGAAATTTTTCACTTACCCAAAATTTAATG
This sequence comes from Stegodyphus dumicola, assembly GCF_044657685.1. NCBI lineage: Eukaryota > Metazoa > Arthropoda > Arachnida > Araneae > Eresidae > Stegodyphus > Stegodyphus dumicola. The sequence continues at coordinate 217,959,164 of NC_140773.1, read as the reverse complement.
ATTTATTGCACAGTTACAAGCTTTTTCTTGACAACTTTCTTTCTTATAACTATTTTTTAAATAATATACAACTATATTTCTCTAATATAAAACAATAAAATTAATAGAAGGCAGCTCATTCACTTAGAATACTATTTATACCAGCTTCTTTGAAGCCATTCAAAATTATCTCATGTTTGGCTTCAATGCCGTTAAATACGTGCACAAGCCTAGAAGCGAGAATCGGTTTCAGTCGTGATATTAGCAAGTTCACAGATTCTTTTTCCTTTAGAAATTGAAGCTCATTAGAATACCACTCAATAAACTCATTCTTGAGCAAACACTTGAACTCGTCATTTACAGTTAAGTCCAAAGGAAGTTTCTTAAAATGCTGTATGCAAAAGATGTACTTTTGGAATTTTTTAATACTCAGGTACTTTTGAAATTTTTCAACTTTTGGTTCTGTTCATATAAAATTCGCGAGAAAATTTCAGCTCATGAAATCACCAATATATTCATTTTTGCGAAAATTACGGCCCGCGAAAATAAGGGCCTTTACAGTATTTAATAATAGCGTATAAAGTTTTCTATGACCTCATCAGTGACTTTTAATCAACAGGTATTTTGGAAAAGCAAATAACAGATCTCAAATTTCTAATAATATTTTATATAAAAAGAATATCACTTAGAATATATATGGTATTAGAAACATCTTTTATTAACTAAACTCGAAATATTCATAAAAAGTATAAGTCGAATATTTTACAAATCAAATCTTCTTTAATTTATATCAGTTAGATATACTACAAACTATAAAGCCTTAAATGATCAAGTGCATTTATTGCTCTTAAATTGTTGATTAAGCAATTAGAGACTGATCAAATTAGAAAGACACCATTTTACAAATCACAACAGTCTGAGAAGTGTTTATGCATAAGGTCACATACAAGACACTTTATATTATGTGCAATGGCATTACTTGTCAAAGGACATGGCAGACAAATGCAGGACAGCATAACATAACAGTCCATTAGTGAAAATTTAGAAAGATCCCATTAATGACAAATATAACACAAAACTATATCAAAATTCACTGGTCACATTTAGAATGAAAACATTTTAAATAATGAACTTAAGAACATCATGAATGAAAATAATACTAATAAATATAATTGTCTCATATTCAATAAGTAACAAATCCCAATATCCTAGTATTTAAAAATAAGATACAGAAAAAATGTTTTCTCATGCAATTTTTTAACTACTTTCAGTTACTCATAAGTTTCATTGTATATTCTTCTTTGTCACAAATTATGCATGAAATATAGAATAAGCATGCTAAATTGATATGAAAGTAGAACACACAAATACATACCCAAGGGAAAGAACTTTCAGTTACAAATTTCATTATTGGCAAATAGTTATTCTACTACAGGAGTATGATTTAACAACTCAAAAATTATTAAAATACTAGGTCTTAAAAACTTGATATTATAGGCGCCATGTGATTTGTATAGATCTTCCTTCGTTTGGCAATCAAAAAGATTTCAACTTGCCTGGATAAAGCTATAGTATACAATGAAAAAAATATCTATATATGATGACTCATAAACAGAAACAGCAATGCTCCTCATATATTAGATAGGATTTTTTTTTATTACAGCACAATACTTGAACAAAGGCTGCTCAAGATCATTTATAAAATATTTGACAGCTAACAGTAAAAATGGATAATCAGTATCTCTTACAATACAATAATGTGTAAAGTAGAGGATTTATTCAGTTTCCAGAAATGGCAAACAACTGTGGTTAAATGATTTTCACAGCATCTTAAAAACAATAATGTTTCTAAATTGCTTGCACTCATCAACAACTAGCATGCATCATTGTTGGTCCACAAATAGTAAAATAATGCAACAGCAGCAAGAAGTGGACCAGCCACAACTCACTGGTGCTGAGGTTAGCAAAGTGTTGTTGCACTTTGTACACTGCATTTTGTACAAAGCAACAGAATGAATTACACACAGGTATAACAATAGTGAAATTAATTATTACCTCAAAAGATTTCATTTTCCTTCTTTAACAAAGGATTACATGATTGCTAATACAACATGCAAAAGATTGAGCATAAAAGACTACCACACTGAAAATAAAAGACCAGATCTGAAAAATCACGACTTCTATTATAACAACTTCTTATTTTGGGCACATGTACAAAATTTTCAAAAGAAGCATTCGCATGTGTCAGACTGTGGAAAAAAAATAGGCACATGAACAAAAAATGGAGTTTTGTGCAACGTTCCTGGGAAACTCTCAGACTCACAAATCAATAATAATACTTACTAGATGAGAACTAGTAATTACGTATACTTCTCTAAGGTTGCTGCATTTTTTGAAAGAAATCCAACTTTTCACGACGTAAATCTTAAATCTATTCAAGCATTTGTGGTCTGAGATGGGGAAGTGCATTTACGAAACATCACCTCAAGCACTTAATTGAATGATTTACAGCTAACATCAAAGTTTCAGGTTTCAAAATGCACCAAATACCAACCAAAATCTCATATCATCCATGTCTTAGTAAAAGCAAAAAGTGACAGAAGACTTGATATTGTTTTTGGTAGAAGACTGTAATATTTTGATTGATCAAAATATGTTGTTTAATATACTCCAGAATTTTGATACTTACCAAGAGATGACAACACTCTTTTCTTCATTTACTTATCTTAAATATAGAATGCTGAGAGTTCACATCCTTCATTTTACTACTTAGTAGGGGAAGCCTTCCTCACACACAATATAAAAAGTTTGAGCATTTATTGTCCAATTAAGAGTTTAATTAAAAATGTCTGAAAAATATTTTTTCAGTTTTATTGTCAATATCAAATGAAAACATCACCGGACTTTTTTTTTTTTTTTAAATGAATTGAATTATTTCTTTGTTAAGAAAAATACAGCACTTATTTCAATTGCAATCATATACTATTTGCTCAGCAAAATGCAGTTAGATATCTAATATTGCAATTCAACCAACTTCAATTTATACTAAAATTCCATATATATGCATATTTTTAACAACATTAATAATCATACAAAGGAAACCTTTATTATCATGAAGTAGGCAATGCACAATTATTAGTGCATACTTTCCAGTAAAATCAAGGCATATTTAGTAATATCCCTGGGACTCTACACAATTTATAACATAATAACAATATCATATCCACAGCAAAATTACTGTGATTTTCAGTAATTATGTAATCTTTAAACAATAACACATTTCTCACTTCCCAAATACTCACATTACCAATAACCTTTTCAAAAATAGTAAAATATTATTTCAATTTTAAAACAACATTTTTATTAGAATCTGGAGCACCACCAATTTCTACAAATCGGCTTTCATTCTGCAGAGCGGAGCCAGAAGTATCTGCATTAAGACCAGGATTGTGCAAACCATATTCAGGAATATCCCCATATTTTCCAACTTTTATAGGAGGAACATCATCAAAAACTTTTAGCATATCAGGGTAAGATTCCTGGAAATAATCTGCTTTCATCTGAGGAGCATATTCTTTATAATTGCTGGAAACATTTTCATCACTCATTTTTCGAGTCAGAGGACTTGAATCTACATTATCTTTAGAAGACAGCAAAACTCGAGAGCGACCTATAGCATAAATATCAAAAATTATACCATATAAAGAAACATTTCAAGTTTAATTAATTGAAAATAATTGGAAAAAATTATTCACTTTCATTACAGAAAAAAATAATAAAAATATAAGCAAGATGCACCATATAAAATTTTTAGATACAGAAATAATTTGTTTTTATTTATTCCCTATTCATTATAGAAAAGTTGTCATCATATCATTTGCTTTTAAGGTAAACAAGTAAAACTAAACTATTTAACTGTATTATTAATTCTTTGTATTATTATGCTATTGCAAAAACCTGATTCTCAATGGAAAACATTTCTAGTATAAGCACTCAATGGATAAGGTAGTATAGTGTCTCAATGGATAAGGGCACATATGCTGAAAGTAATGCAATGTTGACTTGTCTAATAGCATTCGAAGTGGACACCCTGTAGAGTTAGATAATGATGCTTTAAAATCACTGGTGGAAACTGATCCCAAACTGAGTATGCAGGAAATAGCAAACATTCTTCAGGCTACTTGGGCAACAGTACAAAGACATCTTCAAGAAATCAGGAAGGTTTACACACAGGGCATATGGGTTCTATGTCTACTGTCAGAGATGAATATAGAGCAAAGGCATACAATTTGCACATCTCTATTGTGCAGACAATAAAGTGATCCATTTCTATGATGGATTGTTACTGGTGATGAGAAAGGGATCTTATACAACAACAACAAGCACAGGAAACAATGGCTTTCTGCAAATCAACTAGCTATACCCACTCCTAAACCATCCTTCAGTTTATAGAAGGTGTTATTGTTCATTTAATGGGACTGTGGTGGCACAATTCATTTTGAACTATTGAAACTGGAAGAAAAAGTTAAGGCTGAATTGTAATGGCAACAACTAGATATATTACATACGAATTGTTGGTAAAAATGCCAGCTATGGTGAACAGAAAAGGAGTAATATTGCAATACAAAAATGCCAGACCACATGCAGCAAGATTAACCCAAGAAAAAATAAGGCAGATAAATGGAGAGGTTTTACCATATCCACCCATATTCTTCAGACATAGCACCATCATAAACAATTTTCATTTATTCTGATCCATGGAACATTCCCTGAATAAAAATATCGATAATGTGCGAGCTCACCTAGAATAATATTTTTCTTCAAAGCAAAGAAAATTTTATGAACAGGGGATTGAAAGTTTACCAGCAAGATGGCAGAAGGTATTAGATAATGAAGATTACATAATCAACTGAAGATAAATGTAAATATTTTTTGTTGTTGTTGTCTCTGAAATAATTGATTACTTATGGGTACACCTTTCAGTTCCATTTTTGGAGCACACCTTGAAATAAGGAAAAAAAGAAAGGATACAATATTCATCATTATGGACCGGATTAGAGTACCACGTCAAAACTTTTTGTAAAACATGCAAAAATTGTCATTTGAAGAGTCCAGGAGAGAGATCAGACCAGATTTCCATAGCACCTCTCTGAAAACCAGAATTACCTTTTGAAATAGTGAACATTGACATAATTGGACCTACTGAACTTTCTTCTGCTCGAAAACACAAATACGTGTTATGCCTGATAGATCAACATTTTCGATAGCTAGAAGCAATCTCACTGCAAAGCTTGACAGCAAAAGCCACTTGCTATACACTTTTAAAGATATTTATGTGAACAGGAATTCCTAATACAACAGCAAGTGACAATGGAAGCAACTTTGTTTCAAAATTAATTTAAGAATTTCAGAAAAGACTAAGTTCTCATTCTAGATTCTTCATCTCTACTTACAGAGCTTCAAATGTATTGGTTGAAAGATGTAAAAGGTCCCTCAAGCAAATGTTACATCATGTCATCAAGACTGTCCCTTCGAATTGGGAACGACATCCCGTATTTACTCTTCGCTTCTCAAGAAGTAACGAGCTGCACCACCAGAATCTCATCATTTCAGCTGATTTATGGAAGACATCCAAAAGGTCCTTTAGCAGTATTAAAGACTTCATGGTTCAGAGAAATACTTACCGATTAATCTAAGTGGATTGTAAGTGAATTACTTACAGCATTTAAATATAAAGTCCGAACAAGCAGCCAAACACGCCAATTTAATTGCAAGTGAGAAACAACAAAAACATGCTGAGTATTTTAACCGAAGATCAATGCCAAAAAATTTCAAAATTGGGGAACAAGTCTATTTATTCATCTCTTCAGATAACTCATTCTATGTAAGCTGGTTTAAACCAGGAGGAATTGTTAAGTCATTGTCTACCTCATTCTTATAAAGTACAACTACCTGATGGAAAGATACAAGCATGTGCATTCAAATAAAATTCGAAACTTTCAAGTTAGCATCAATGCAGTTAGAATGACTTTGAAAGCAAAGAATTTGGAGAAATTATAAATTTGCCAAGAAAAGATTTCTCAAGCCTGTGGAAGATTTAAAAAAATAGATGAGAATTTGAATTTAGACAATTAAAAGCCCCAGCAAAGAAAGAAATTAATCACTCTCCATCAATCAACACCAAGCATTATTCGACGGAAAGCTGAAAATAGCCAAAATTGAAGCCCATAAAATTAGATTAATACTAAACATAGAACGAAAAGCAACCTTACATCAACTGGATTCCTGAAGGACTGCAAACCAAGGTTGACAAAGAGGTAGAACATTTATTAAAATCAGGACTAATAGAAGAAAGAAATGCCAAAATAGCTCACCTAGTAGTTTGTGTAAGCAAGAAAGCTGGAGATATCAACCTGTGTAGACTATACAGCACTGAATGCAGTGACAAATCTGGACGATTTTCCTGTGGAAAATACTATCCATTTGATATACAACACAGGAAAAGTCATAACAACACTGGATTTACTCAAAGGACATTGGGCTACACCTATGGAAGAATGAAGTGAAGAATACACATCCTTAAAACTCATTGAGGTAAATTATCAATTTAAAGTACTACATTTTGGTCTAAACAATTTTCAAAAGCCTATATTGACAATATGCTCTAATGATTTCAATACTTATCTCCAAAACCCGGATAAAATTTTCACCAAACAAGAATTATTTAAATTTGCTATCAATTTGAAAAATGCTCTTTTTCAAAACCACAAATTAAATATTTAGGACATATAATTGGATAAAGGAAACATCAAGCAGATCCAAAGAAAATAGAGGCAATCAAGACTCTGAAAACATGGAAATGAAGACTCATTTCGGCACTTTTCTGTTTCGCCAACACAAATCTCGCCAATTAGACTTTATTGGTGAAAACACACAGTATACACATAAAAAGTGTTGACAAATGTTAATTCTAAGACTTTTTTATTTTGAAGGTATAAATATTTTAATGTTGTTTAACATTTTGTAAAAAAGCCATTAAATAAAGAAAATAAATTTGTAAAAAGACATTAATTTAAGAATTTACTATGCTTTCATCGTACAACACCCTAATTCGCCGGTTCACATCACGACACCAAGTGATCTCATCTCACGTAAACTACGCTACAAAAATCTAATTCTTTCAGTAATTATCTACATTAATTTCAAGTTAAATCTTAATTTGGAATACAAGTTTAAATGCAAGTTCAATTCTCATTAGAATTGATGAATTTAACCCTTGACTTTGCCTTTTCTATATTTTCACTATCCGGTGAGTGTGTGATTGCATCCTAATTGACTTAATTACCACCTGCGAATGGCCTTAGGGCATAAAATTGAACTATCTGGTAAAAATTCAATGTAATTGTATGCCAGTATTGAAAGAAACAATCAATCCCATAAGAAATGGCTGCAACTTGTTTTGAAAATGTAAAAGTTAAAGTAAAAGGTCACCAGTGAGGATATTTTGTTTGGCATTGAGTGTACCATTATATTGGCGACTTTATCTCCTGCGCCAGCAAAACGGAAAAGTACCCTCATTTCAAAAGCTTTTTCAGACTGTGTAATTAATATTGAGATTACATCGCAAGGCATGCAGAGATTGCCTACCCCCTCATGAAAAAGAAACAACCTGAAATACTCAAATGGAGAGAAGTTCATGAGCTAGCATTTCAGCAAATGAAGGAGCGATTAGCAAAATAGATGGAACTGATCACCCCAACACCACATGATCCATTTGTCATTCATTCAGACACATCACAAGTCTGAGTAGATACATGTTTATCACAGAAAAGGGGAGAGAACAAGTCCCTGTATGCTACGTGAGTAAAAAATTATCAAAACCCCAACAAAGCAGTCAACTACAGAGCATGAAGCTTCTGCTAATGTATTGGCACTGAAAAAGTTTGAACCATGGATATTTGAAGCATTTGATTGTTGTTGTTTGATTTTTCAATTAATGCATGGATATTTGGTTCAGTTGTAAAGACTGCAATGGTGGGCCACAGCATTCCAGAATTCAGAAATTGTGCATTGCCCCAAAAGAAATCTATCTAGTGCAGACCAGATTGCCCCACCAGTGAACTTAAGGATACGTTTAACTTTAGGATATAACCATAAACGTTTACTTACTGTTTATATTTGTACGACATTTAGTATAATTAGTAATTAATCAGTTTTCTGTCCTTAATAATTTTACAGTTTTGTGAAAAATAGATATTTATATAATTTGAAATAAAAGAGAAGTAATTTTTTGTGTAACAGACATTTAAGATAAGTGGGTAAATTTGTTTGAATATTTTTTCAAGGATAACAATTAATTAAAAAAAAATTAATAGAAACTGTTTTAGGATTTAAAAAAAACTCTGCGTGATAAATATTTTTTAATTTCATGTATCTGAAAAGAACACAATTATATACCTATTTAAGTAGTGTGAATAGATAAATTTTAATAATGTTTTTAATAATAATCTTCACACATTGAAGCAGAAGGCTCAATTTTACTTGAAGTAATATTTGCATGGATATATTTTAATATGTTTGTAAAGAATATCACCTCATTTTCTTTTTGTTAAGAAGTAAGATATTGTTATAACAGTATTTGGAATCATTAGTGAAAGTTAAAAACAAGTGTGTATCTATCTACATTTATATAGTATAATGATATGTAATTATACCATTCCAAATATTTAAATGTATATGTAGATTTTTTCTTTCTTTTCTTACTGATCACAAAGAGTTGCTCGATTTTAGTTCACAGATTGATGATTGATTTGTAAACAAAATCAACAATCTTGCAATGGGGATGTAGTATCCGGTAATTGTTTGGCGATTAATAAGAGGCGCTTGGTGCGTTTGCCTCTTCTTCTGGGAGGTTGCAAATTTTTAGGTTAGTTAACTATTTGACATGGGCTAGCCAGGTACTCGATAGCTATATGTTGTAGAAATGATGCAATGCTCCGAGTGACGGTTTTAACATTAAGTTAATAAATATTTTGTTTGTGTTTCATCAAATAGTGCCTTTTAATCGCACAGCCATTACATAAATTCCTTAAAATACCAAACTAATAAAATTGTAGAGACACATAACTTATCATTCTGTCTATCTTCTAATTACAATAATTCCAAGCTTAAAATAAAGGTTGAAAATATATCTAGTTATTAACAGGTCAACCTGACAATTATACAAAACTGGAAACATAACAGAAATCAACTCTGCTGCTCATGGAAAATCCAAAATATAACAGTCAGGTCAAATTTAATATAAAGCTAATATAAAATACAAAGTAACAAAGCTCTGGCTCAATCTTAGCTACTTGCGAAGAAATTTCAGCTTGCTAAAGCCAACAAAGTTTGAATGCAAACAGCAAGGAATTGAAAAAGAGTAACAGTCAACAAAAGCTGCCAAATGTCTTTTTTGTTTCATAATCTCGAGGAGGGAAGAAAAAGCTGATTTTAATACTACAGTGTACTGAAGTACATTTGTAGTATTAAAATCAGATTTGTTATATGTAAACAGAAGCTGAAGAAAATTAAATACTTCCATACTGAAAATTAATGGAAAACTGATTGAATTCGTAAATAACATTAAATTATTCCTATTGCTACTTAAAGAAAGCAAAAATATCAAGTTAACAAAAACAAAAATGGAAAAGAATCTTTTACAAAATTCAAATTTAAGAGTGCATACAACTAATAAGAACAGAATTGCAAAAGGGTTTCCCCCCCTTGATTTTCAAATAGTAGAAAAATAAAGGCAAAAATAAATGTAAAAAAAAAAAAAAAAAAAAAAAAAAAAAAAAAAAAAAAAAAAAAAGCAGACAGAAATAGTTATTTCAAAAAATGAAGCTTATAACAAAATTAAAACTAGTTTAAGAAAATCAGAAATATTTGTGATTTGAACAAAATGAATTACTGACTTATCCTTTGTAATATCAATTTTAATACTAAACGTGATTCTAAAATTCTAGAGAAAACAAGAATTTATGAAAAATTTACTTAAATTTAGTTACATATCTATAGTTGAAGAAATAGTTAAATAGTTACAAGCAAGAGCCATACACAAAATGTGTTACATGATTGTAAAAGACTATTGAAACTGCAAATATTTTGCAGTTTATTTTTCTCTTTAAAACTGTACACAGAACATCAGAAAATCCAGACAAAATGCAAAAATTTTTTTCATTTAAAATGTCAATTATTTTTAAAGACTTGTTTCCACTTTGGGCTTAGGGCAACTAGTTTCAAAATATTTTTAATGAGTTTTTATGCTGTTTCAGCTGCATGCAAGTTTACAGAATATAATAATCAGTTGCAAAGCTTATAATGACAAAATTATTGACTCAGTAGCAAACTCATTTCAGTCATTAACTTGGATAGATATGCTGAAGAATTCACAATTTCTTGTTAAATATTTGTGAAATTATTTATGCATAAAACACTTACCAGCAACAGGTGGTACTCCATTTTTACCAGGCATAAGAACTTTAGACTGCAATGAGCTTGGGAAAAGACTTGGTAAAAGGAACAAAGCAAAAGATACAAGAAGAACCTAAATTACAAAATATATATAGGAAGAAGAATGTAGAAGCCATACAAGATGTTTCATAAATCTAAAATATCAATTTGTCAAATGCTATTTTATTATACTGTGATAATAGAAAAATTACCATAAGACATGTGCTAGTGTGAACAGATTTTCCACTTGAATTTGTTATTATAGACTGTAAATTTTTTATCTGCTCCAATAAAGACCTAAAAAATAAATTTTCATTTTCTTATCTTTAGAGAAAAACATATAACTTCAAAAGAAATAAATTAGCTTTACAATGAAAAGCACATGCAAGTCTTTTAAGAATAAATTATAAATATGTGTGTGAGAAGTCTGATCTCAGATCTCTTACAAGACATGTAAAAAATATAAGATCTGAAAGTTTCCACCCACCTATTTCCCAGCATTTGCTAAATTATTAAAACCGAAGTTATCCTTTCCACCCACAATCAAAAAAATTAGATTTCTTAAAAATGGAAGAGTGTCTTTCATTGTATAATGATGTTATAGAACTCAAAACTCAACACATAAGCTTTTTTGGCTATGTAGGGAACATTAGTATGAACCACAATCACATAATAAAGCAAGATTTGGCATGCAAAGGAGATAGAAGACACAGCAAGAACACTATATAAACAGCAGTGTAAAGTGCTTTATAAGATGAAACTTGACAGTCAGCTGGTAGATACTTGCTACAGTTTCACAACAGGTGTTGCACTATATGAACTGCCAAACACTTTTACAGATACCTTGAATTTCATGGATAAAAACAGCAGCGATGGTGATTCTTTATCATGAGTGCTGTATTAGAAACAATGAGTATTTCATACACAGTGATTTTAAAGATCCCTCACGGAATGAAATCAACACTTAGATAAGACAGGTAAATATAAAGATTATATGATGAAGCTACCATGTCCAATCAAAATATTCATATACATAAAGGGTGAACTGAAGAGCCTCAGAGCACTGGAACAGCAACCACACAATGAGGTGAGCATTGTTCAGTAAAATCTGGAAGAACATTCTACAGAAGTCTAATACTTCTGATTGTCTAATTTAGGTAGTAATAGAAATGGGCTGACCAAACAGTCCAACCACGCATGAATAGTAAAGGATGCTGAGCAGCACGTATCTGCATACTATATGGATTGCCTTGGACTCACAAGTGCATATTGTCGGAGCTGAAGACTCTGATGAAAAAAGTTAATGCTCCTTTCAATGAACAGTTCTTCATCCAGACAACTTGGGAATTCTAGGTTGCTCATATTCTGCTGCAGAAACTACTGTTCAAATGTCATACGTTATAGATAATCTTTCAGCTGCAATACCTGGATATATTACCTGAATTGCTGCAATACCTGAAATAGGTATGAGGCCATAATGAGCACAGTATGCCATATACTGGCTCAAGATGTTTCAAGAGATACAAGTTGAAGCAAGGCTGGCACCTGTGCATTCATCTATGCATACTGATTATTGCCCGACTCTACTAATTTCTAAGTTTCTGCCTTAGATGGAATACTAAAGGAGAACATCCTGGGAACAGTCCAAAGATCTTCCACTTCTCTTTCCCTACCTCCATCAACCTCTCAAAAGGATTTTGGCTTACCATGTACTTGAGTATCCCTTGCCCCACAGATACAGATGCTTATAAACATCCATACCTGTTCCGAGATCCGAACTCATACTCTTCAATATAACAATCAATGCTATTAACCACTATCCATCTGGGCAGCAAAACATTACAACAGCAATTGCATTCATCCTTGTTCTTGGATTACTGCCCCACAGTGTGCAATACATCCTTTTTCAGAATGGGATGTTTGGGTGAATAATAGCCACCTGGCATCATATTCACATATGTTCTGATATAAATGCAGAAACATTTGGCACTGTGGCACACATCTAATAGACTGCTTTACCTAATACATTCTTCTTACCAGAACTCATCCATTACTGCCAGCTACTCCATACATGAATTGTGTAACCCCCCCCCCCCACACTCAGTGTTTTCAAAACTATGTATTTTCTCAATAAAACATTTTAATGAGGAAGACCCAGGTGCTGATGACCTGTACTACCTATCTTTTTCTAGTACTGGTTTCCTATGTGAATGCATTTCATATCGATGTTCTCAACCTAACTCCAAAGTTTGTATATGTAATTTTCAGATACCAGGCAGTACATTACTCACAGAAGCACGAGACTGAGGACTAAAGACGAATCATATGAATAAAAGAAACATATTGGTTTTGAGAAAGCTAATAACATTTATTTAAGATTAAAGAAGTCATGCATGGTTGCAACAGTCATATAAATATTTACTAGCAAATTATCATTAATGGTTAATTCTTAATAAGGAGACATATGGATTCTAAAATTCTTTGAAAAAACAAAATCCTACAATAATACTTAATATTATTTTTACATAAAATAAGTTGTTATATTACGATTACACTGCTTTCCATAAAGTCTAAAAAGAATTTAAATTAAATTTAATTTAATTTGTTAATTAATCAATCTTTAACTATTACGAGCTACAGAAATAGCTTTTTTGATTTAAGTTAAATTTTAAGCATAGTAACATGTGTACCTTTGTTGCTTCTCTAATGTTTGAACTTTTTTCTGTAGTTTGATGTTTTCAGATGTACACAGTTTCACCCTATTTATTAAAAAAAAAAAATTAATATTCGACAATAGCAAATAATTTAAATACATCACAAATGCCTTTTTAATACATAAAAATAAGTAGAGTTTTTAGCAAGTATTTGATTATATTTAAATGAAAAACAAAAAATTAAAATGATTTTTAAATTAAAATTAAGCAAAAATGTAAATTCATTTAACAAGAAAACATACAGTGCAATCAATCATTGTACAGCTTGTGGAAAATAAAGCACAAAATTTCTACCAAATTTCACATAAATTTGGTTTAAAAAAAAAAAAAAAAAAAAAACTGAAAATTAAATGTTTTAAACTTTTATCACATTACATGAAAATAACTGAACTGAAGGAAAAACCACTGCTTCTAGATAAAAATGCAAATCTTGTACGGCAAATACGTAAGCGTACACGTGTGTGTAGACGGAGCCAGAAGAAAAACAGGCTTTATAAGCGCGTGGACAAATTGCGTTCGCTAGCCCACCTCAGCGAATTTCTTGATGTTATCTTGCAGCAATTGGTTAAATTCACATCGGAACAGTAAAAATGAGAACCACTAATGTTTAGATGGTGGAATGAGGTGGCGAATTGTGGGGAGGCTAGAGGCAGGACAATCACAAATTCAGATATGCAGAGAGTTTAACTTCCAGCGTCATGTGGAACCTATGAAAACAGTTCCAGGATACTGGATCCATCGAGAGAAAACCTGGGCAAGGTTGTCCAAGAGCCATGACGGTCAGAGAAGATCGCTATTTGTCCATTTTAGCGAGGCATAACAGAGAAGCTACAGCTTCTCAACTATCTTGGGACCTGTATGCAGTCACAGGAACCTGTGTAACAAAGATGACTGTTTCCAAAAGACTGAATGAGAGAGGGTTGTTTGCCAGAAGAAGGGCTGTTTGAATTCCACTCATGTCTACGGACAGGAGAGTCCGATTAGCATGATGCAGGCAGCATAGTGATTGGAGTACGGAGCAATGGGTGAGCGTTCTGTTCACTGACACGAGTCCCATTTTAGCCTAAACACTGATTCTTGCTGTACTTTCATATGGAGAGAGCCAGGGACCCGCTACCTACCCTCCAATGTACGTGAAATTAACAATTATGGCAGTGGCTGTGTAATGGTCTGGACAGGCATTATATTGGATGGACGCACACCACTCCATGTCTTTCACAGAGGCTCTGTGACTGGTGTGAGGTATAGGCATGAGGTTTTAGAGCCGTATGTTTGCCTTTTCCAGGGTGCAGCGGGCCCCGAGTTCATCTTACAGGATGATAACACGAGGCCTCACAGAGCTCTTCTGGTCAACGAATTTCTCTCGAGGATATTCTCTGGATGGATTGGCCAGCCAGGTATCCAGACCTCAACCCTATAGAGCATGTCTGGTAAGCTCTGGGGAAGGCAATTGCAACTCGCAAGCCCCTCCGATAACCATCCAGGAACTGAAAACAGTATTGCTGAATGAGTGGGACTAATTGCCACAGGCACTGATAAACTGCTTTATTTCCAGTATGGCCTAACGCTGCGAGGCCTGTATGGCTGTAACAGGGCACCATACCACTTATTAACCCTTTTCTTTTGTGTCTTCTGAAATCGCTGTTTCAGACCTTGAGACTCCCATGAGTGTTACACACGAATATGTATGTCTATTATAACTGTTGAATGTTTATTTTGTTTGTATTATATCAACCTATGTTCACACCAAATTTTATTAAAATCTGTCCAGTAGTTCTGGAGATCGTAGATCAAATATGAAAATTCTTTTAATTTCTTACACCAGTGTAGTACTGTTACCTATATACTGCTTCAGGCTCATACCAACGACAGATGCAATCTTGCACTCCTTCCCACAATCAAATTCTTATGATTGTTCTGATTAAGTCAGACAAATGAGATTAGTTACAATAACAATATGACATAGGTTAGCATGAACCTGGATTACTGGTGTATCTGTTTCTATTTCTTATGACTACGATACTACTGAGTTGCAAGATTAAAGAAGTTATACACTGAATAGCACAAAATTCGACTTGCATAACACAAGGATAATACATTTTCTGCTACTTTAGATCTTATCAGGAAAATTAGATATAGCACTAACTTCTATATAACTTACTATAGAAGAAAAAATGTGATGTGGCCAGCACCAATTCCATATTAAGACATGAAACCGGCAGAATAACTTGAGTTTTAAATAAAATATCACTTCCAGTTGATTGTTTGTAAATAAGATATAATTTATTTATAAACTTTATAGATCAATGTTAATTATAAACAGTACTCCTTTTTTATTATTGTACTCTTTCGTATAATGGACAATGATAACTATATGTGCTCATGTACACATCCCCTCTTATGCTTTGATTTGAAAATATTGCATTATCGTAGTATATCAACTGTCCATACTGTGTTTCAGATACACAAAACATTGACTTAATAATTGCAAAATTTTTTAAAGCAGCACATCCTTAGAATCCTTGATAGAGTGTAAAGTATTGCCACATATTTCTTTATATATTCATTATATTATATATATTTGCTATATCATTTCTTTAAAAATAATACATAGCAATAACATTTGGTGGTAGCATCTTTTTATTTGAAAAGTGATTCAACACAAAAGTGAAATGAACACAAAATTGAGGCGAATACATTTAATTGCTTCATAATGACAGCTTTCTTTCTAATGAGCTTATTTTTATAACATTTAGCACAATTTCAAGACTACATTTAGTGCTTATAAATGTAGCATGCTGTTCCTAACCACATACTTATTTTAAATATCAAACTTGAAAGGTTTTGGGTGGTGTTTTTTTTTTTTTTTTTTTTCTTCAAGTACACTCATGTCCAAAATTATGTTTACATGCATAAATTCACGGATTTCTCAGAGACTACGACTTATAATTTAATGAATTTTCGTGGAATTATAAATAACATGATGACACATAAATGCAAAAGAAAAAATTGAAGATCACCTCATATGATATAAAATTGTAGCATGAAACAATAAAAATGGTAATAAAGTGTGACAAAGAGAGTTAAAAAAAGGAATTATTCAGAAAAAGAATTAAGTCTTACGAATTTAATATGGAATACGATCTCCCCTGACTTGTACACACATATCACAATGTGTTTTAAGGCTGGAAATAACGTTGTTAACCACAGTTTGGGGAATTAATCTCCACTCTTCCAGCAATGCCATCTTCAGAGCATTTACATCTCTAGGAGGAGGATGTATACGTGCAATTGCTCTTCCAAGGTAGTCCCATAAGTTCTCTATCGGGTTAAGGTCAGAAGAGTTTGGTGGCCAAGGTATTTGCTTAATGTCTTCACTTTCAAGGAATTCATCAACGAAGTTTGCTCGATGTGGACGGACATTATCATCCATAAATAAAAAGTCAGTTCCATATGCACCCCTGAAAAGTCTTACATAAGGATCTAAGACCTCATCTCGATATATCTGGCCTGTCACAGATCCACTGCTGAACACGTGTAGGGGTGTACGTCCATCGATCATTATTCCACCCCATACCATCACACCTCCACTACCGAAACAGTCACGTTCCACAATGTTCGAGGGATCATTTCGTGTTCCTGACTCCCTCCAGATGTAAACACGTTTAGAATCACCAGTTAAACTAAACCGCGGCTCATCAGTAAAGAGAACATGGGACCATTGATGTTCAGTCCAAGTTTTGATGTTCTTTACACCAATTAAAGCGATCCCTCTTTTTCTGTGAAGACAGTAAAACACAACCCTTGGCTTTCTGGCATAAAGGCCTTTTTCATTAAGCCTTCTGTATATTGTTTGCCATGATGCAACAGTTCCAGTGGCGGCTGCAAGCTCTGAACTTAACTGGCGAGCAGTAGCCTTTCTGTTACGACGGGCAGTTAATGCCAGATACCGATCTTCAGAAGCAGTTGTCATTCGTTTCCGACCTTGTCCAGGTCTCCTTACAACACTTCCATCATTTTGAAACTGTTTCCATAGCTTAGAGACTGTCTGTCTTGTAATATTCAGACATGTGGCTGTTTCCATGATTGACTGCCCTGCTTCTAAACGGCCGATAATTCACCACTTTACAGATTCTTCCAAATGATACTTCGAAGCCATAACAAACCGCTTTGAGTCCCTACACACTGAAATCAAACGCTATGTTGCAGAAATTCACTCAAATATTCAGTTTGGGCAAAGCGCTTGATTCACCCTTGGATGACGTAACGCCTAGATTTGCATATCACAAACCGTTTGATTACTTTTGATTGGATAATGCTAATTAGGCTTGGTTTTCACACATTCCCTGCAAATACGGATCACATTGATTCGATATTTCATTGAATATCATCATTTTTGGGTATGTTAAGATAATTTTGGACATGAGTGTATTACTTCTGGTTTATCAATTTTTGCCAAAATCTAATATATTGTTTCCATGGATATAAAAATCTTAAATATTAAAATTGGAAAGTTTTGAATTATATTTTAATATAGTTTTGCATTAAAATCTGTTTTGGGCTTCAAGTAAAGTACCACTTCTGTCTGCCCATTAAAGACTGTTATGAGCTTCCAGTAAAGTAATCAACTTTTTACATGAATGGAGAAAACTTCAATACAGAAAATAGATATTTTTGAAAGTTTCATATAAGAATTATCATGAATAAAAAACTCATCACACACACACACGTGCGCGCAGACAGAAATAATTAAAAAAATAATAAAAACATGTTTGAAAATCTTAATACATGCTCATTTACTGAATACTCACTATCCAGTTTTTGGATAGAAAACATTACCTCCCTTACCTATGTAACGTAGGTAATGTTAGACATTGGGATGCATCATCATTAATCTGGGACATTTGAGATGCAGCATTTATTTTTAACATCAAAACAGATTTTGACATATCTCACACATCATGAATACAAAATCATGAAATACTCCCTCCCTCCAAAAATATGGTGCATCTTCAGAATTTAATTTTATTTGAAATTAGGCATACATTTACTTCTGTAATTAATACTGAATAAGTCTTAACTGTAATTGATGCAAGAATAGTTACCAGCACCTGAAGGGTTTGGGGAGGAATTTGGTCAGCTGAAATTCGGAACTCTAAAGTATCACACAAATGCTCAATCGGATTCAAATCTGGTGAGTAAGGTGGTCAATCCATTCGAGTGATATCTTCGGTTTGCAATTATTCTGACACCACATGTGCTCAATGAGGCCAAGTATTGTCATCTATTAGTAAAAACTCTGGGCCAACACCACCCCTAAAGAGTCTAACTTGGGATTCTAATAATACCTTGCCCACATATCTCCGAGAACCTCCCTGAAAGATATGCAACCATTTGACATGATTCCTTCCCAAACTATTAAACCGTAGGTGCAGAAAGGGGATATTTCATAGACAGGGAAAAGCAAATTGCGTGTTCATTCCTCTTTTCAGATCAAAATATGTCTAGAATCACTCTTCAGACTATATCTGTACTCATCAGTAAACAATACTCGGGCCCATTGAACCAGTTTGCCAGGACCAGTTTAAACGGGCCCACCTAGAAGCTGGAGTGAATGGGACACAAACCATTGGTTTTCTTGAATATAGTCCAACCTTGTTAAGTCTTCGTGTAGCAGTTGAATGGTTAATTTGAGTTGCTATGGCAACCTGAAGGTCTAAAACCAAATTTCATGTAGTCCATTAGCAGCTTTTCTGAGCTGACAACAGAAAATGGTCTTTTGATGCAATTGCTGCTCTTGTTTGCCCTTCACTAGACTGTTTACCAACTGATCCAGTGCTTAAAAAGAAGCTCCAAACTCTTGATATGACACATTGAGGGATATTCAATCTTGGACGACACCCATTTGTGTTTGAAATTCCTCGATTCTACCAATTATTCAACACTTTTGACCTTCACTTAAATGATACCTTTGAGCCATAACTATTGAATACTAATAACTCTAAGAAAGCACATTCATTTTAAACAACACTACAGACCAAAATTCCAACATGCATCCATTGAGCACCACACTGTCTATCACAAGACCTGCATATTTCCTGTACTAAAGTATGCATGGAAATGCAATTTTGTATTCAATTTTATTTAAGTAACATAAATAATTACAGCATTGGGCATTGGTTGCAACAATAACTTAGTAAGCATATTTTTTTCTCATTAGACTTTAATTTTGATAACCAGTGTAATTTTTGATTTCCTTAACCTATCTCTTCTTAGTCAATAATACAATCATGATACTGAACTTTTAGTGGTAATCAAACAAAAATAACTCGCATTTATCAAAGTAGGTTTCTCAATCAATTCTAATAAACTCCTTTCTAAGGAAAATTTGAAGAAACTGAATTCCTGTTAAATTATATATAATAAACTACACCATGGCCTTTTATTAAAAGAATTAAACAACATATACTTTAAAGGAAACTAAAAATCAAACCTTGTTTCTAAGCCATCCACATATTCTTTCTTCCGTTTACGACTTTCCTGAGCTGATTGCTAAAATTTAAAATACACCAGTTATTTTATTGACATCAAATTTTTTAATTAGAAAAACAAAAAAAATTTAAATAATACAATTATTAATGGAATTATTAAATAATTGTGAACCACAAATGAAATTCATGTAAAAGTATACAGATGGTCCACGAATGAAAACACAGCCCATTAAAATACATTTTGTTCCACATGACTATAAAACAATCAATGAAATCGCATGTTTATTAACTAATTATGAACATTACATGGTAAACAATTGGCATGTCATTTCAGAAAAAGTCTGATTTTGCGTTAAAATATCTATATCAGAACAATGCTATATCTATCCTAAATTGCGCTTTTGAAATATGAAAAATGCAATTTAAATTTCGTCAATCGGCCCAGTAAAATGGGTGATATAAAACTGTCCCCCTCTTTTTTTTGGCACAGTGTACATAGCACTGTTCAGAACCACTTATATTCCTTTTTGGCTTTCCTTCAGTCACTTTAAAATAAGTCTAGTCAGTTTTTTTAATTAACAAAAAGAAATAAATATCATTTTTATACTTAAAACAAAATTTATATACTATTAGATAAAATAATGACTAAATTCATTGTTTCAAAATTCAGATTGTTAATAAATGTAATTTTCACTGAAATTCAACTTTTAATGCACCCAACCAAGCATAACGAACTAATTATCAAATTGCATAAATTAATACTTTTCTGCATTTACTACAAAATACAATAAATAAATAACAACATTATAAAAATTTAATTTATCTAATGCACAGATATGAAACAAATGAAATCAAAATATGAAACACACATTTAAATCATTGAAAAGAAACACAGGATTGTAAAAAATATGTACATCAAATTTTAGAAAAGACCATTCGTTTTACAAAAGAAATTAAGAAAAAGGGCATTTTAGAAAATAAACTGGCACATGTGGTTAGAATGAAGTTGAAAATGAGATAAGATACTCTAAGTTTACATACTGGAACTACA
The DNA here is from genome assembly GCF_044657685.1 of Stegodyphus dumicola. Classification (NCBI taxonomy): domain Eukaryota; kingdom Metazoa; phylum Arthropoda; class Arachnida; order Araneae; family Eresidae; genus Stegodyphus; species Stegodyphus dumicola. The sequence continues at coordinate 217,938,435 of NC_140773.1, read as the reverse complement.
TTTAAACATGAATAAAAATAAAGAAACTTTCACAGACAATCTCTACTTCTTCAGATGCAGCAGAAATAGTGTAGTTGGAATACTATTACATGCATATGAGTTTGTAATGGACTGAATGCACACACAGTCAATAACAGCTTGACTAAATGTATTTTTCCAAAAGAAACACTTTACAGTTCTGGAACTTTTCACAAAAGTACTTGTACAGCTCTTCTTTTTATTAACAGAGCACAATCAGTAGTTACCACTTCAAACTACTAATAACTTAAATACAATGCAATGCAAAGTACATCCAAACAACAAAGCCTACATGATCTCAGCATTTCAAACTCAGCTCTGAACTTTAGGAAAAAAAAAAATGAGAACTGATACTTTACCTCCTTCCATCTTATATAGTTTTCTCCTGGCTTCCAGGAAATCTCTAGTACCTCCCATTTCTCGAAATTAATTCAAGGCATATACAGTTAAAGTTACATATAAGGGCCATATACAGTTACAGTTACATATAAGGGCCATATACGGTTACAGTTACATATAGGGATTAATTACAGTTATAAAGGGACTGGGCCTCAATGTCGCCAAGTTTGGCAACTTTTACCAAATTTGCCATAAAAAATTAGTCACAGAAACCATTGGTAATTTAGCGAGTTTTGGCCAATTGGCGATATCTCACTAATTTAGCGAGATAGCCATTTACCTACGTGTTAAATAAACTTGCTCCTGTAACCTTATTTTTACGGTAGAGCTTCGCTTTTTCAAGCATTTTGTTATATTATACAAAAGATACTATAATTTCACTAAAATAATATACATATACACTAAATTCCTATCAAAACAAACAACAGCGAAGTCAATAATAGAATTCAATTTCCTGATCTTTAAATTTTAAGAAACAGAAATTTTCTTCAGACTTCAATCTATGATATACCACTAGTAACCTAGCAATAATCCTGTTCATCCCCCCTTTCATCTGCATAAAACAGTTGCCTTTAACTTGAAATGTGCCAAGGATTTTTATTCCAAACTACAGTTTATGAAACTAAACATAATTACATACTACAAATTGCTGAAAACAATAGAGACCTTTCCCATTTTGTGGGAGAAAATAAAAAAGCCACTAGTCATTTCTCAAAAGATAAAGTTATAAATAATATATTTTATGCATGGGAGAAGGGGGCACAAAGATTACAGTATCTCTTTATTTGACTTTTTTTTTTTTTTTTTAAGACACCAATGAAATGTTTTTGTTACTTCCTTATCTTTATGGCCCTCATCATAATGGTGCGAAGATTATCACCAAGTTTGTGTTTACTTTTCACATAGTTTCTGGTTGCCATATTTCTGTAACTGTTTTTAATGTACCGTCATGAGGATTTTCTCATCCCAGCAACTTTTGCAAGATAGGACTCAAGATGATGAGTCTTGCTTTTTTGCTTTTTATTTCACCACTTAGTCTTTTGAGTTTGAGCAGCTGTTTCTGGATCTACAAAACTGAACTTATGTTTCACAGCAAAGTAAGTATATCATGCCTCCAGTTTCTCTGTTTTATATGCTTGCCAACGGTCTGAATAAACTGTTGATCCCTCTCGTTCTCCACAATATGATTCACTATTTTTGCCATGAGTGTAGTGGTCTTTCTCTAAAAACTTGAACAAGAAAGCATTCACCCAATACACACTATAGATGAAAAATCTTGCAGACTTTGTTTTTCCAATGGACAAGCAGACTTGTATCTATTTCCACAATTTTTTCAGTGCCACTTATGACCAGTCTGTTGACCACAAACTGACCAGTCTGTTGGACACAATCAAGGATAACCGAAATAACGATCTGCACACAGCAGTCGTGTCAGTTGACATCCAAGGGGCATTCGATTCACTCTGGTGGCCAGATGTGATTGAATGTCTAGACCGAATTCAGTGCCCGATTGAAATCCTCAGGACTCTTCGCAGCTATTTGTCTGATCGGCAAATATAGATAACAACGCCAAATAGCCAACTTCAACGACGACTGGTGTGTGGCTGTCCCCAGGGTTCATGCCTGGGCCCAGTCTTATGGAACCTGGTTGCCAACACGATATTTGATCTTAACAATGGTGATGAGACTGTCAAAGTCCAGGCATTTGCCGACGACTTTCTGCTTTTGGTCACTGGAAGACACAGACTGCAGGAGAATGTACAGCGAGCACTGAACCTCTTTGCACAATGGGCAGCCAATCACAAATTGGAAATTTCAGCGTCCAAAACTAACATTTTACTCATAAGGTCCACTGAGGCAGAATCCAACTATAAGATTATTAGGTCATCCAGTTAGGACTGTTTCCCAGTTGAAATATCTAGGTGTCATCATAGACAACCGCCTCAACTAGATTCCACATTTGCATCATATACACCAGAAAGTAGTATCTCTTACCAATAACATGAGACGAACTACTGGCATGTATTGGGGCATTAGACCAGACATATTGAAGATCTGGTATCACACAATAACAGTGAGGGTGATTTTGTACGGGTCTTCAGCATGGGGTATTCATCTCAATGGAAGCCTGAGGAGGAAACTCAATTTTATTCAGCGTCTCCAACTCCTCATGATTACTAAAGCTTATAGGACCACTTCGACAGATTCATTGCAGGTGCTCGCTGGGTTACCACCATTGGATCTTGTCGTGGAGAGGGAGGCTGGACAAGCACGGATCCTACGCATAAAGGAAGATTTTATCTTGTGGGGTAACCATTACCGGGCTCGTGATTACAATGATCATTCCCCTTGTTCTCTGAGACATCCGGCAGACATAAATTATGATAACAAAGTCACCATAGAGCCCTTAATTCCGGCTAGGCACGAAATACGGGTCGTACTTAAATTAAAAATTAGTAATTTAAAAATCTATTGCCGATTTGTCCCATCTAAGTTCAATTTCTTAATAATTTATTCTTCATATTTTTATACCTTACAATAAAAGAGATAGGTTGCATTCAAGTATTCTTAGGGCTTTTTCTAGGTATTTTAATCCTAACATTTTAAAATTCATATATATGAAAATTTCAAATAATTTATTGCATGACATAACTAAAACAAATAACTGTCAATAAATATTAAATTAATAAAGTAATTGGTCTACATAAAACTAAACTAAGTGGTGCAACAGCTCTAGTGGGCCAAGGCCTGCAGGTCTCCGAAATCTGCTTTCTTGACCTTGGGCCCCGGAATGCATCAACATATACCCTGGGCAAGTGGTCAGCTTGTCGCAGGACCCTCGGTGTTTAGTCCCCAAGCGAACTTGGTACTCATTTTATCGACCAATTAAAGGATGAAAGGCTGAGTAAACCTTGCCCAGCCCAGAGATCGAACCCCGGACCTGTGGTGCAGCTGTGCAATGCACAAGCCACTGATTGGTCGACATAACTTTTCAATATAATAAAAATTGTGAATAGTGTTAATAAATTTGCCTATTTTGCTTATGTACAGAAACTTAATTCAGAATAATATATTTAAAACCTATTACTGAACTATTATATACTGAAAAAGCATTTGGGATTTCTCCGGATATTAGTTATTTTTTTTTTTTTTTTTTTTTTCATATTTTCTGGCTTTCTAATTTTTAATCACAAACAAATGTTTTAAGCAAAAGTCAGAAAAGAATAACTTTTAAGATACAAAGTCAGCTTATAAATAGCAAAAGAATTCAAAATACAGTACAGCTAATCTTCATAAAGAAAATTCTACTTCTTAAAATTTACAGAAATAAGCCTAAGGGAATATGCATGCATACAACAGGTTGAAGGAAAAACTGAGAGAGAAACACAAATATCTACTCTAATTAAAGATAGTTCCAGACAGTTATAAACAGTAAACTTTTCTTATGCCTTACAAAGAAAAATGGTACTTTTCCATTTCGCCGGTGCAGGTGATAAATTCACCAAAAATGGTACAACAGATGCCAAACAGAATATCTCTGCTGGTAACCTTTTACACCAGATTTTCAAAGCAAGTTGCGGCATTTCTTATCAGATTGATTGTTGATAATTTCTTTCAATACTGGCACACAATTACACAGAGTTTTTACCAGATAATCCAATTTTATGCCTAATACCATTCATGTTAATTATGTCAACTAGAGTGCAATCATACTGCTTACCCAAGGCGAAAATACAGAAAATGCAAAGTGAAGGGTTAAATTCATCAATTCTAATAAGAATACACTAGCAAAGTAAAGCACTGGAGTTTTATACAATTTCAGAGCAAGCAATTCGTACAAATTGAAATAATTCTTGCATTTACACTTGTATTCCACACTAAAATTTAACTTGAAATTAAATAATTACTGAGATAATTTGATTTTTCTCATGTAGTTTATGTTAGATGAGATCACTTGGGTTCATGCGATATGAAACGCCGAATCAGGATGTTGTACCATGAAAACAGTAAATTCTTAAATTAATGTCTTTTTCCTAATATGACAAAAATGGATGAAAAACCAATGAAAATTTCAGATTTGCCCAGAACACAGGAAGTATCTGTCAGATTCTTTCAGGGAAAAAGGCATTTTGCCTAAAATTGGTAATTGTGATAATAATCCCGAAATTAAATTGTATTTCAGACATGAAATTCAATGGCACTGCAATCTTTCAACATGTTGCAGTAAAAGAAGTATATGGAAAGGCACATGGTTTGCGTCATCAAAATTTAGTTTCTTGAAGTGTGTGAATAATCGGAATAACTACATGCATGAGGTTTGTGTGGATTTTTTGCTTAAACATCAATAACGGAAAATAGGCGGTCCTGGTATGATCGTCAAAGTGGATGAAAGTATGTTCATAAAGTGCAAAAACAATGTGGGGTGGATTCTACCACAAGGAGTGGATCTTTGTTGGAGTTTGCTGCGAAACAATTAGGTCATCCAGTTAGGACTGTTTCCCAGTTGAAATATCTAGGTGTCATCATAGACAACCGCCTCAACTAGATTCCACATTTGCATCATATACACCAGAAAGTAGTATCTCTTACCAATAACATGAGACGAACTACTGGCATGTATTGGGGTATTAGACCAGACATATTGAAGATCTGGTATCGCATAATAACAGCGAGGGTCTTCACGGGTCTTCAGGTTTTGTACGGGTCTTCAGCATGGGGTATTCATCTCAATGGAAGCCTGAGGAGGAAACTCAATTTTATTCAGCGTCTCCAACTCCTTATGATTACTAAAGCTTATAGGACCACTTCGACAGATTCATTGCAGGTGCTCGCTGGGTTACCACCATTGGATCTTGTCGTGGAGAGGGAGGCTGGACAAGCACGGATCCTACGCATAAAGAAGATTTTATCTTGTGGGGTACCCATTACAGCGCTCGTGAGGATCATTCCCCTCGTTCTCTGGGACATCCGGCAGACATAAATTATGATGACAAAGTCACCATAGAGCCCTTAATTCCAGCTAGGCACGAAATTTGTCTTTATACGGATGGTTCCAAAATGGAGCTTGGCACAGGTAGCGGCTTCTGCGTCATGCGAGGCAATACTATCTGCTACACTTGATCACAGAAGCTGTCAGATTACAATAGTGTATTTCAGGCGGAACTTGTAGCAATTAAGGCAGCATTAGATTATATTAAGAAAAATCTAACAGGACCAATCAGAATACTGAGTGATTCAGCATCGAGCCTACTGGCCATTAAAGAACTCAACAGCAAAGCGGATTCTGTCCACATTATTAGGGATGCTCTACTTTAGATTCCATAGTCCCAGCGACCGTACTTGAGCTGGGTTCCAGCACATGTAGGCATTGCTGGAAATGAAGAGGCCGATAGGCTTGCTAAGCTAGCAGCTAACGACCTGAATATGCCTGTAACACCCCTAAAAGCACCAGTTTAATATTTAAAAAAGATTACCGAACTCTGTTAGAAATTTGGCAACAGAGATGGAACAACTCCGCCACAGAACCTTTCGTTTCTTCCCCAAAGTTGGTCTGAATCTGGTCACTAGTAGTGTTCATCTTACACATATCTTTACATGACACGGACCATTTCCAAGCTATTTACGGCGCTTCAGATTAGCTACTTCAGACAGTTGTAGATGTGGAACACTAGGTGATCCGGATCACTTTGCTTTCGAATGCTCTCTCACAATACCATTTCATGAAAAAAACCTTCTGAAGCACACTGGTCCAGGTGGTCAGACACCCTCAAGAAAAGTAAGCCTGCATTTAATCAGATTCATCGAGTAATGGGCATTTGTGCTCGTGCATTCTGTTGAACAGAAGCGGTGTCAACAGCAGCTATAGCAGGCAATTCTATACCAACAACTTTCATAATTCTTACCTTACAAATTTGGTATCTTACTACATACGATAATATTCAACTACTGAAATTAGGACAATTTCAGAGACTAATGGTATGCCATTGTACCTATGTTACGTATATGCATGACAGCCATGTTTAGTGCAGTACATGAATAACTTTGCTAGAACATGTTACCTCCTAGATGCAGATTACCACAATCAATGTCTGTCTATTTGTACTTCAGTGTCGCTTCTATCCATTATTAATCTTTAAATTTTATTGTGTTTACTTAATTTTTGTATTGTATTCTGTGTATTTCAATTTACATATTGTCTTAGTATTGACCTGTTAAGTAGTAAGTGCGTTGTTTTCAAATTAAGTTTGCGGTATAATAGTAAATACATATATAGAGCTCTCGGTAAGTACCATGAAATATTGTGTGCAAATGTTTTGTAACAGTTTCTAGTACTGTGCAAAATGCAACAGTTTCTAACAAATATTCGTGGCCACAGAACCAACTTTCTGATAAGCACATTGTATATTGATTGTTATTTTGTAGTATTCGCCATTTTATTTCAGTGTATGTACAATATTCCATTAAATATCTTGTATAATTTTTTCTATTAATGTGGAGTAAAATAGTTTAGGGTCGTATAATGATAAGTAAGTGTGATGTATAATAGTAGTATTGAACCAGACTTTCTTGGTTGTAGAACTTTGTAAATATGTATTGAAATATTTTGCTGGATTTAATGTTTTGAAATGACTCGTATTCTAACTCTGCTACAATATATTTTCCTAATTTCACTGTGACTGTTTCCAAAGGTTATTGTCTAGTGTTCTTTTGATTAGTTTTAGCGTTACAGTACAGCATCATGTACAGAATTGTCTACTTTTCTGATACGAGCAGTGTATATGTTGTGTTTTATTTGTAGTATCAGCTTTACTATGTCAGTGTGTACTCAGTACTTTTCTGATACGAGAAGTGTATATGGTGTGTTTTATTTGTAGTATCAGTTTTACTATGTTAGTGTGTTGTTCAGTATTATAGTAATATATTGCATAATATGTTGTAATGTGCGGAATTATAATAAGTGTATAATAGTAACTCAGTGTGATGTATAACTGCAGGCTTGAAATTCCAATGTTAGTCTTAAATTTTACTGTTTTTGTTTTACCTTTACCAGTTTTGTATCAATGCAGCTTTGTACTTCTAAGTATTTATTATTTTTTTTAATCTATGCTATCAGGAATGTCATATGTATTCAAGGTAGTCCTTTGTATTCCTTATCTAGATGTGACTCTGTAATCTTTTTTTCTTTTTAATTTAGACTTGATAAATGTCTGCAGGGCGGACATCATACTGCAAGGGCTTGTTCCCGGTCAGTAGTCTTCCTTAGCAGTGTAAAAGTAAAAAAAAAGTGCCACTTATTTGCTTACTTGAATTAAATGTACTTTCATACTACTGTTCCAGTCAATAGTAAAATTTTTGCAAATAATGAGTTGTTTCTGTTCATTGTACCCCCCCCATTACATTGACACCATTAAATTGATATCAACTCCTCTCTCGAAAAGTAAATAAACTACAACATCTTTATCAGTAAATCAAAAATTGCTGACATTATTTTTGGGAAAAAAAAAGAAAAGAAAATGCATTCACATACGGTCTACTAATAACTTTTCTGGTGATGAGTGAATAATTAAATGATTGATCTTGTTAAAACTGCTGATGGCAATTTATCGCTATTCTTGATAGAATTAAATAAATAAATAAATAAATAAATAAATAAAAGCTCTAAAAACCAGTATCTTTTATCTTTTTATTTAGAGTTTACAATTCAACCTACTCAGTAGTATAACCACCCTTATCTGATGAGATTTATTTTGTCACTCTCTCTCCATACATATTAGCTTACAATTTTAAATATTCTGCTTTCTTACTTTACTTAATGATGTAAATATCATCTTAATGAAAATACAGACTGAAATAAGTAACTATGAAAATTTATCCAATAAATGCTGTTTAAATATGGGTCTTTATGGCAGAATCAAAAAGCTCTGCCACTAAGTAAAACATTATCTTTGTTTATCTGAAAGGATTTATTTTTATACATTTCGACTTCACTTTTTAAGAAAGAAAGAAATTTATATTTTCTCTCAATTTTCAAGATTTTCCAGGTAAACAGAAACCTTGAGAATAATTCTGGTAACTTTACCTATATTTTACCATTGTCCTATATCCAGGTCAGTACATATTTGATGCTTGTACAAAAAAGTAATAATGTTTAAACTATTTTTTTCACATTGTATTATTGCTAGAAAGCTGCTTGTTATATTAGCTATTTTGTTTTAAATTTTTACTTTTACAAATCTTTTTTTTTTTTTTTTTCATACAAAAGGGACTAATTTTTATTTTATTTTATTTTTTTTAATTTTTTTTATTTTTGAACGCATAAAAAAGGGAAACAAAGGGTAAAATAAAAAGTGTGGATTTATTTAAAATAAAATAGGTCTCCATTAATGTGAATGACAAAAAATCCAAAAGAAAAATATATTATAGATCCTCATTTTGTTTTCTTTTTTAGAGCATCCTATATATAGGACAATGGTAAAATGCACTATTATATGATGTTAAAACATAATACCACTTTGGAGTGAAATGATTACGTCTGTTTCATCCCCTCGCTGTAAAATGCAATGATCAACTGTTTCTTGTCCTGCATCCCCTTTTGTAAAGAGTTATATTTAGCATCTGAAAGTCGTTTCACATGTTTTATTTGTATGAAAGAAATTTACTTTTGTGAATGTTTAATTTGCAAGGTATATTTATTTTACACATTCAAAATGAGTCGAAAATTTCTAACAGCTGAAGAAGCTTTGGAATATTTTATCACATTAGATGATGAAGATACTGAGCCATAAATGGTAATAATACCACCTGATCCAGATACGGTCAGTGACAATGAAGAAATGGATGATGACTTCACTAAAACTAGACACGGCCAAGCTAGTTGTGATGAAAACGCAGCAGGAACTATAGAAACAGCACGAACTTTGGAAATTTTAATAGGAAATGAAGCTGATGAAATGTGTGACGAACCTTGATTGAAAAGATTGCGTTCCTAAATATTCAGGTGCTTCAGAAATATTTTCTCAAGATTTTAGTCAGTCTCCAACTGATTTTGTTTCTGGAAAATGTCCGACAGAACTCTTTGAGTATGTCGCTAAAAAAATGATAAACAAAGCTGTTATTGAGAGCAACAGATACGCTGGGGTAAAAAATAATCACCGTTTTTTATTGACAAAAAACTCAAGCAATTCTTAGGTATACTTTTTATAGTGGCTACCCCATTTTGCCACGTGAAAAAATGTACAGGGACACGCGCCAGAACTATACTATTTAGTCAAGCAATGCCACGAAATAGATATTCTGAAATGAAGCGGTGTATTCATTTCGTTGACAATAGCCCCCATTGATTCGGACGGCTATTAAAAAGTACGTCCACTTTATGATTTACTGAATGATGCTTTACAACAATTAGGTGTATTTTCCGAACATCTAAGCATTGATGAAAGAATGATGAGTAGTTTCGGTCGACATGGTTGTAAAATGTATATGAAAGAAACTAAAGCTCTTCATCTTCTAGAATATCAACGGGCTATAACAGTCAACTATTTGGGATTATCAATACCTAGGAACATTCAAGGCAGAACATTAGGTGCGCAACAGAGAAATCTGGACTTCTTGAAAATGCAAACTGATCATGTGATTGTCAAAAACCCTGATGGACATTGACGTCATTGTCAATTAAATAATTGCACAAGGAAACCAACAACTATTTGTAAAAAATCTTATATTAGCTAATGTTTTTCACCATTCCATCAAAAGAATGTGCTTGAAAGAAAATATTGTCCTGTAACTTCACAGCACTGGATTTGACCATCATCCTATATATATGACAGCCTGTAAACTCAAAGAAAATAAAAGTTTCATATATTTTTCAATTTATTATCTTTCCTATTTATAAGACAAAATTAGAAATTTTAAACAAAAGTTTTAATTTCTTCAACCATTGGTAAAATATGGGTTAAAATTAACATACAACTGCTAAAGAGTTAAACTGTAGGTATTTTAGTTCATTTTTATTTTATTTATTTATTTATTTTGCAGCTACAAGTATTTATTTCAATAGATGTGGAATCTGTTTTGTGTATTTCCTTACATGTTCTCTATTATAAATATATAATTTTTAAATCTCACATTAACTTTTCAAACTGCGATGTGGTCTTATTATTCACAGGAGCTTGAAACAATTTTTCAAGAAAATAGTATTTGCAAAGTAAAAAAACTTGAAAAACAGAGAATTTACATCACTAGAACAGGCAAAAGATACAGACAAAATAAATTTTAAAATATACACATAAAATATTACTTCAAATTCATAAAAAAATACTAACTTTATTTCTTATTTTTCTGCGAATTCTCTTTAGGTCTCTTTCTTCTTCCTAAATAAGGGGGGGGGGGAAAATCACACTAAATCTCAAATTAGGAAAGCAATATATAATTAAAATGATCTACTTTATAATCAGATAGTCAAATATTTCCCTGAAAAATATTCTGTATTTTTGAGACCCCTAAATTTAGTATTTTTTAACATACTCCACCATTACAGCAAAATAGTGTGAAGGCTGTGTCGCTGATCATGTCAGTGTAGTTCTTTGACGACTGTGTAAACGTGTTATTAGAGCTGTTTTGAATAATACTAGCTAATAAAGTGTGTTATGAAACTTCATCAAGTGTCGTTATTCACACCAAATCCGCATGAACGTCAAAGGAAGAAAAAAAGTAACAGTATGCATAATTATATATTTAAATACTATTGCACATATAATCATTACAATTTTAATTGAAACAATAAAATGTGAGGAGTTGAAATTTTCTTACAATTTCAGACTTAATAGGGAGAATTCACACAATGACTTATTCATCATTATTGGCATAAAATCCATTATTGATGTTACTACCTGTACAACAGGATTTAAGCCATAGCCAATAAAGAGATAATGTTGCACATGTGCAATTGTGCTGCTGACTCAACAAAATCATTCACTGAATATCAGTTTGTGTTTCCTTCATTGTGACTGGTTGGTTCTCATAGCAGATTCACATAAAATTGAACAGTTAGAACATTATGATAAAATCCTCATACGATTCTGTGACTTGGCAAGGTCTCATTACCTAGTAACAAAGTTTGATTTATGCCCGTTGTAACTGAAAAGCCCTCATACGTAAATGCTACATTACAGCTCTAAAAAATTCATGTCAGAAGCACAATAATTCTTCATTTTATTTAGATCCTGTTACACAGGTTATGATATTTTTTTTAAAATTTTAATCAGCTAGTTTAGAGAAATTACACACACAATAAAATAACATTTTTATAAAATCACAACTGAATAAGAAATTAATTTGGAATCTTTAAAGGACAATTCTTTCTTAAAATTAATATACTCATATATGCTAATAAGTTTAATTTTGCTATCGTGTGTAATAATGTATTTGCACAAAGTTTTACAGAATCATTTTATGTATAATTCAGGGGGTTTAACATGAGGAATTTGCTGAAATGTAAATTACCTAGCACTACTAAAGTGGCAAAATATTTAGAATATTTTTAACATAAATCTGGCTCTATAGCAAATTTTTATATTGGATTTGTTCAAAACATTTTTGTAAAAATTTGAATTTGAATATAAAAGCATAAAGATATTTAAAATTTTTAAATCATTTAAAGTTGCTTGATCTCTCAAAGTCATTATTTATTTCAGATTACTTTTAAGTTAGGAAATTTGAGTTATGAGGAGTGAGAATATCTATTGCCACAACAAACACAACTAAGACAATAGATGAAAACTCAAATTAACAAACCTAGCAAAATAAAATGTAGCTGTAGATTTACCTGTTATAGGCATGGGCTTTGTGAGTTCAGATTCCAATACTGCAGGGTTATGTAAACAGAAAAATATTTTTAAAATATAAAAACTTACCTTTGTCAGAGGAAGATGAGTTGGAATGTGTAAGCCTTCCTTTTCCATTAATTTTTTTTCATCTTCTGTTAATTCTACAGCACCTGGAAGCTATAAAACAGACTTTTTTCCCTGATAATTTCTGACAATATACATTCTTAATTAAGTTATACACTACTTCAAAGATATTAACATTTTTCTAAAATGTAAGCCTGACTTCATTCTTATTGTAAATTAACTGCTCTTCATATTTCTGAAATACCAAAGAAATATAAAAATGGAAATTTCTGACATTATCTTAATTACTGTTGCATTTAAAACTGCATTATTTGGGAGAAAAATTCTTTCATAACTATACTGATCATTTGTTTTAATATAAAACCTTCTTTATAATAATGAATAGGGATATGAAACAAATCCCTGAAGCAGAAAACTTCTTTACTCAGTTTTAATAACAGACTGAAATATCAGAAGATTAAAAGCCACAAGTACGCTTTGGATTTTACCTCTTATTACCACTTATTATCTCTTATTATCAAGTTTTTATTTGGGGGGGGGGTAAAAGATCAAATAATTTCCGAGTTTAGAGTTAATCAATATATAACGGAGGTTTCCATATTTTTAGAACAATTTCAAGGTCATTTAATTAATATTTAAATGTGAAGAGTATATTTTTTAAATGTTCGTGCTGACAGTCTTTCTTCTGTATTACAAGTCTGCATCATGATATAAGGGCACTTTGTAAAACTTCCAGGGATATTGATTTTTATGCCTCTTCCATTATTTTCAAGTCTATCAATCATGGTGGGTTTGCATTTAGGAAGAGCTCTTTGCAAGAGACCAAAGGTAAAATAATCCATATATGGAACATTAGGGAATTTCATGAGAATATGCTAAAAAGATATATACACACAATATCTATATCAGTCTTTATTTTTCCAAGGAATGCAATGGGTACTTTTTTGAAATGTGACTTGTTTTGTCTTGATGAAGTTTCACTCTTTGAAAGTCACTGGGATAAAGAACTTGAATTTCTTTTGCAAATATTGTACATAAAACTTTCTCCTAATAGCAGACTTAAACCTATTTTAATATTTTTTCTGCTTTTCTTATTTTCAATTCCCATTTTAAGAGAATTCTGCAACAATTATAAACCCCTTACTGAAACTTTCTTTACATTGACAGAACCAGGTTTTTCACTTTTTTCTTTTCATTTTCAATGATAAATAGACTTTTTTTTGGGGGGGGGCAGTCATACAGATGTATCCATGCTTTACCAAGAGTCTTGAAGTATTTTTATTTATCTCCTGATTCATGCAGATTTCATCAAATTGTTCTGCATTGAGCAACGTGCCTCAGCAAAAGCTGGTGACCATTATACTTTTTAATATTTTTAAGGTGTAAATCTTGGTTTGTTATTTTATTTACTGTTGCTACTTTGCAAGTGATTTCCGCTTTGGTGAATTTTCTCATTAATCAATGATTTAGCATTAGAAACATTAGAAACAGTACACCTTTTTGGGTATTCATCTGAATTCTTTCTATATAGATGTAATGATTGACTGTTTTTCCCTTCAGATTAATAATATTGCTTATTTTGCACTTAGAAATTTTAATCACATGTATTTTGCTATGTTTTTGAATTATGGTATAGAGATATTATTCTTCATAAAGCATAAAAACATAACCTTACACATTTGCCACTGGTGTGAAATGCACTTACCATCTGCTGGAGTTCTTCACTGTCAACACAGTATTTATACCCTGAAATTTCTTAGTTTATTAAAAAAAAAATGAAAATCACTTATGTGAAGGGGCTGAAGTCAATACTCTTCTGACTAGAAATTTGGAAGCAGCTGTGTGAATACACCACATGTGGGTCAGGACTATCATGGAGGATAACCGTACCATCACACAAGAGACCTCAACTACAATTCTAGATGACTTTCTTCAATCTCTAGCATGACAACATCCATTTACACTAATAGTCTGACCCTGCGGCATAAACTTAATAAGAACTAACATATTTCTCTCTCAGAAATGATCAAAGTCAGGACAGAGATGGTTCACAGAGCTTAGTTCATTTTGCAGAAAGAATCCAGATGATGCAATGCCATGGATCATTTAGTCAGGCATATTAGCAGGCAACCTTTTATAAGTGTCTCGTCAAAAGTGCTGATTCAGCTATGTCAGGTTTTTTTTGTTTTTTTTTTGGGGGGGGGGGCTTTTATGTTCTTTGGTAAGCATGCATGGCATGCATCCACTTAATACAAAGCTTCGAGAAGCAATGTCATGTACAATAAATTAATACTAAATTATTGACATCATGAAAAGAGTTTTTTTTCCTTCCAATCTGCATCGAGGTAAAAAAGCAGACTAACTCAACTCTTCTTTTAAGTTCACGTTTCACGTTGTTGTACTTTTGAAGCTTTATTATCTCACGAGATTGTTTAGTGATATCGGTTTTTTTATCCGAATATTTTGTGGATAAATTAAAAATATTTTTTATTTCAGCACTTTTTAATGCAATAATAGATAAGAAACGCACTCGTAATTTTACTGCTTGCAACGTTGAAAAACGTAAACACGTTGCATCGACGGTAATGAAAAAAGTGGAAATTCTGCTAAAAATGGAGGCAGTTGCTACTGCTCGGTTTATAGCAGAATCGTATAGAACTGCCACACGGACTGTGTATGATATACGGAACAATAAAGAAAAGCTGTTGAAATTTTACAGCAACAGTGATTCTAACACTAGAATCTGATACCGAAAATCTTTGCATGAGGCGAAATCGGCAAACCTTGATGCTGTCTAAGGGGAAGTAGAATCATGCTGATTTAAAAAAGAGGAGCAGTGCTGACTTAAAAATAGAGGAGCCTAATGTAAATTAATAATACACTGGTGTGCAAAAATTAAGGACGAGACGGTTTTTTCAATATAACTTTGTACAAAAGCTTTCCAAATCAACACATTTAATACCGTAAGATCCCCAATACGTACGGACATGAGTAATGTAAGCAAAACTTACTAAAAGAGAAATCAGAGGGATAAAAAGAAGCTTTATTGAAAAAGTAGCATGGAGCGCAATGCGACTGAAGGCCAAAACATCCCTGTGATGGATGTCCAGCAAGAAACATCCGGTCTTTAATAGGGTATATGATCTCCCCTGACTGCTAGGCAGGTTTCACAGCGTCTGCCCATGCTGAGAATGAGGGTGTCAATGAGTTGTTGAGGCATTGCTGCCCATTCGTCTTGCAGCGCCAATCGAAGCTCCGGAATCGTTACTGGTGGTAAGGTACGAGCTGCCAAACGTCTGCCTAGAAAATCCCATACATGGTCGATGGGATTGAGATCTGGAGATCGTGCCGGCCAATCCATACATTCAATATCCTGACTCTCTAAGAGCTGTTCGGCAGCTACTGTGCGATGACATGGTGCATTGTCGTCCATGAAAAGGAACTGCGGACCCATAGCGCCTCTAAAAAGACGCACATATGGAAGAAGAATCTCGTTACAATAACGGGTCCCGTTGACTGAACCTGCGTCGAAGATGTGAAGGTCTGTACGACTACCAAGCATGATGCCTCCCCAACCGAGAACACCGCCATCTCCATACCTGTCCCTTTCAATGATGTTCGAGGGATGATTGTGGCTTCCCCGCTCTCTCCAGATGAGTATGCGATGAGAATCGCTACTCAGACTGAATCTGCTCTCATCTGTAAAGAGTACTCGTCCCCATTCTCGTCATTCGTCATTGTCTCTCCAATTCCGGTGTTCCCGGCACCATAAGAGAATGCCTTCTCCGATGGGCAGGCTTTAGAGGTACACACCGTACAGGGCGTTGTGCAAACAGACCACCACCGTGCAGTCTTCTGGCCACGGTAAAACGCGATATCAGTCGTCCAGTCGCCTGTGTCGTGTGTCTAGCGATTTCTCCCGCTGTCTGCCGCCTGTTTCTTCTGGCCTGTAAGGCAATATACCGGTCATCTGCGAGTGTGGGTCCTCGTGGACGACCGCTACTAAACCCCCGGATAGCTGTTCCTGTAGTTTGAAATTGTCTCCAAAGTCGTGAAACGATGCTGTGAGCAATTCCGAACTCTGCAGCCACACTTGTCACACTGCGGCCTTCCTCCAACTTCCCAATGATTCGACCTCGGGTAAAAGCATCCAGATGTCAGCTAACAGATTGATTATTCGCCATTTCTCGCTGAAGCAGCAACTCGGTGTGATTTTAACTACTATACGGCATGTAATCTCTTTACCAGAAATACTGATCTTACACCGACAACATGCTTTATACTACTCAGACACTCCCCCATTACGTCTACCTGCATATCTGCGCATGTGCTACCGTACATCAACTTACTTAATCTCCTGACTGGTCTTTCTGTCCGCTCTGCCTGTTCGTTCAGCTGATATGCTAATTTTTCGACTTCGTCCTTAATTTTTGCACACCAGTGTATAATCAATTTATATATGTAATAATAATTTAATGCATATAATAAATTATTGGGTACTATTCAGTTTCGAGGTCCATAAAAAATCACCAAACTATTGTTGATGCCAATGCTGCCAAAAATAATTGCGGCAACCCTAATAATCGAGGCAAGAAAGGAAGTATAACAGTAAATAACTATCTAAGATTGATGTTTTAATTTAGAGGAAAGGTTAATTTCATATAATACTTTTTATTATTATAATTTATATGAAAAAGGCTAAACATGACTGAATGGAAGCAAAAGAGTAAATAGCTATTTCAGATCATTATTATAATTTATATAAAAATTGCTAAACATAACTGAATGGATGCCTGCATCGCTATTTCGCTACCAACTTATTACTAAAGCATAATTTCATCTCATTGGTTGTTCAAACATAATTTTCTATAATGAATGATGCCTTTTCTTTGAAAATATTCTCGGTAAAACGCAGAATCGCTCACTTATTTGTTCGCCATTTTTTACAAGGGTAAAAACAATTGGGTTTTTGTCAATTTTCTTTTACTTTTTAAGTGAAAATAGCTCAATGTGTACATAGATAAAGTCAGGGGTGTGCGTAGTGCCATTTTTGTGCAATTCTAGGATTTTTTTTTTAAGTGAAAATAGGTTGATGTGCACATGGACACCAAGTATGTGCAGTTCTTAAAAACGCGTCAAGCAGTGGATGATTCTGCATGTTACCCAAAATTCTATTGCCGACTTTCGTCATGGGCAATTCCCAAATTTTTAAATCCATAGGATATATAATAATAATAATAAAAAAAAAAAAAAAAAAATCAAAAGAAGGATTTACAAATTAAACTAGTATTTCAATGGCGTCTTAAGAAATATAGAACTATATAAACTTACGTAATCTGAAATCAACGCGTATGTTAGATTTCGCACACTGTTAAATGGGCACATTTGCTAGATTTGGCGCTTTTGTGCATACATTTTCGCTGCAATTTTTTTACAGCCCTCAAAACAAAATAGTACCAATTATTGTAATAATGTATATAAAAATTTAGTTAAATGTATCTAATATGCCTTATTTATTTTGCACTTTTAGTCTGAATATTATGATTTATCTTTTCTGTCCTGAAATCCATAAAATCCTAAAATCTGCACAACCTCTGGTCCCAAGCTTTGCGGATTTCTGGACTTCTACTATATTAGCAAGCAGAATATTGTAGCATGTATTTCTGTAAACATCTCTTTTGTACATCTTGTATAGATTTTTCTAGCAGTTGCTTGCCCAGTGGTTCTGAATTTTTTTCATCTCATATAACCCTTTCAAAATTTTTAGATGATTATTCCTCTTTTTTCCAAAACTCGAAAAATGTATATACACTGATTCAAATTTAGATTATTTTTGCTTTAATTTACAATATTAAAATAGACAGATCAATTTTAGATTCAGATAAATTTTTAATTTATATTTATTTATTCACTTATTTTTTGTGAAATTGGAATTACTCTACTTTATTAATTGGAATTACCGAAGGGTATATTGCAAGTTCTGAATCAAAATCACAATCTGAGAAGTTTTATTAAATAATAGTCATTGCAACAGTAAATTTAACAAAATAGATGTGAATCATACAGCCTTGTAACTACCAGTTATATAATGATTTCATAATTCCTTATTATAGCAGTCTCCAAAATTTAATTGCTAATCAACCGAGCTGTAACGTGTAGCGAGGTACAAAAGCATGTGGCAAGATGTCTTGGTTGATTAGCGATTCAACATTGGGAGTCGTTACAATAAGGAAGTACCAATTATTTTTAGAAGTTCTACAAATGCATTTACAGTAAAATACACTTCAAGTTATTTCTCAAACAAATACAATTATATCTGATATGAAATCATGCAAATGATATGACATTATTAATTTTTAAAAAGTTATACAATTATTTATTTTCATTAAGAACACTTTTTAAAATTTTCAGCAAAAGATGATGGATGCTAAGTACTTACAGATTTTAAATTGTTATTTTGGCCATTAGATCCAAAAGATCCTTTTCTTCTTTTTTTAGGAGATGGATCCTAAAATAATATATATATTTATGTAACTGAACATGTTAATTTTTTCTCCATGATTAGAAACTTCAAAACAATCCTGCACATAGTTTTGATTGATACTAACTTATAAACAATACATATATATATATGTAAGACAAAATTTTTGGGGTAATAGTTGTACTAGATTTGGGCAGTTGTTTTACTGTAATGTTTGAATGATGCATAAAGAAGAAGAGACACGCCATAACTAAAACAAATAACTGTCAATAAATATTAAATTAATAAAGTGATTGGTCTACATAAAACTAAACTAAGTGGTGCAACAGCTCTAGTGGGCCAAGGCCTGCAGGTCTCCGAAATCTGCTTTCTTGACCTTGGGCCCCGGAATGCATCAACATATACCCTGGGCAAGTGATCAGCTTGTCGCAGGACCCTCGGTGTTTAGTTCCCAAGCAAACTTGGTACTCATTTTATCAACCAATTAAAGGATGAAAGGCTGAGTAAACCTTGCCCAGCCCAGAGATCGAACCCCGGACCTGTGGTGCAGCTGTGCAATGCACAAGCCACTGATTGGTCGACATAACTTTTCAATATAATAAAAATTGTGAATAGTGTTAATAAATTTGCCTATTTTGCTTATGTACAGAAACTTAATTCAGAATAATATATTTAAAACCTATTACTGAACTATTATATACTGAAAAAGCATTTGGGATTTCTCCGGATATTATTTAGTTTTTTTTTTTTTCATATTTTCTGGCTTTCTAATTTTTAATCACAAACAAATGTTTTAAGCAAAATTCAGAAAAGAATTACTTTTAAGATACAAAGTCAGCTTATAAATAGCAAAAGAATTCAAAACACAGTACAGCTAATCTTCATAAAGAAAATTCTACACTTAAAATTTACAGAAATAAGCCTAAGGGAATATGCATGCATACAACAGGTTGAAGGAAAAACTGAGAGAGAAACACAAATATCTACTCTAATTAAAGATAGTTCCAGACAGTTATAAACAGTAAACTTTTCTCATGCCTTACAAAGAAAAATGGTACTTTTCCATTTCGCCGGTGCAGGTGATAAATTCACCAAAAATGGTACAACAGATGCCAAACAGAATACCTCTGCTGGTAACCTTTTACACCAGATTTTCAAAGCAAGTTGCGGCATTTCTTATCAGATTGATTGTTGATAATTTCTTTCAATACTGGCACACAATTACACAGAGTTTTTACCAGATAATCCAATTTTATGCCTAATACCATTCATGTTAATTATGTCAACTAGAGTGCAATCATACTGCTTACCCAAGGCGAAAATACAGAAAATGCAAAGTGAAGGGTTAAATTCATCAATTCTAATAAGAATACACTAGCAAAGTAAAGCACTGGAGTTTTATACAATTTCAGAGCAAGCAATTCGTACAAATTGAAATAATTCTTGCATTTACACTTGTATTCCACACTAAAATTTAACTTGAAATTAAATAATTACTGAGATAATTTGATTTTTCTCATGTAGTTTATGTTAGATGAGATCACTTGGGTTCATGTGATATGAAACGCCGAATCAGGATGTTGTACCATGAAAACATAGTAAATTCTTAAATTAATGTCTTTTTCCTAATATGACAAAAATGGATGAAAAACCAATGAAAATTTCGGATTTGCCCAGAACTTAGGAAGAATCTGTCAGATTCTTTCAGGGAAAAAGGCATTTTGCCTAAAATTGGTAATTGTGATAATAATCCCGAAATTAAATTGTATTTCAGACATGAAAATCAATGGCACTGCAACCTTTCAACATGTTGCAGTAAAAGAAGTACATGGAAAAGCACATGGTTTGTGTCATCGAAATTTAGTTTCTTGAAGTGTGTGAATAATCGGAATAACTACATGCATGAGGTTTGTGTGGATTTTTTGCTTAAACATCAATAAAGGAAAATAGGCGGTCCTGGTATGATTGTCAAAGTGGATGAAAGTATGTTCATAAAGTGCAAAAACAATGTGGGGTGGATTCTACCACAAGGAGTGGATCTTTGTTGGAGTTTGCTGCGAAACAAATTAATGTTTCCTTGTGAAGGTGCCAAACAGATCAATGATTATTATATTAGAAGGAATTATGGAAAATATCAAAAAAAGAACTACAATATATTCTGATTCATGGAAATCATATTGCACTGAAAAACTAGAAGAAGAATGTTTCAAACATTTCAAAGTGAACCATAAATAAAGTCCGAAATTTGGACACATCGGGACTTTGGCGATTCCGGATTTGGGATTTCTCCGGATATTAGATCATCCGTTTAAATCTAGTAAGATGGCATGTAGAAATTATAAAATTAAAAATATGAAATCATGATTTATGAAATAATAAAGTATTTATGATTTAAAGGGTATCAAAATTTACACACACACAAAAAAAAAAAAGCTTAATATTTATTTGTTTGCCTTATTAAACCTTTCTTTCAATGTAAGTGATTTAAGTTGCTTCATTTTTTGTGCTAATACTTTCTCTTTAATTCTGTACACAGACATAATCTCTTGTTCAGTTACATTGTTGAAGTCCTGTAACTGCTGTTTCGATAATTCTGACTAACTTGTCGATCTAAATTTTCTCGTTTTCAGTTAATTTCTCTGTCATTTCTTCACTATCGGTAGCGGTATTTTTAGAACCATACTACAGATTTTGCCATTCATTAATTGATTGATTGATGATTGGGAAGCACTGTCATCACTTCGAAAAACTTCTTTTATAACATCTTTTATTACTGCTTCTCCACATTTCTTTCCAAAATCCATTAATTTCCAAATTTCACCTTTGTTTTGCGATATCCAAAAACCTTTAAAATTAGCAGCTATCATCATCAAATTTAGCTATCCTTCACTATATATATTTGGCTATGTATCAGAAGCTTGCCGATTAAGTTGTTCCGTTAAATTTTATCTTGCTTCTATCACGCACTGAGACAATTAAGCCTGAATTGTAATAATTTAGTTATTTACTATGCTTATGTCTACTTCTTGCACATGCTTAAGGCTTAGTGTTCTGAATAAATAAATTCCCACATAGACTTAAGCCTTATTGAGGGCCGTGCTAGGTATCTTACCGCCTGATGCAGTCTCTGTGGGTCCTAAATTCTGTGACTTGGTGTGGCCATACGAGCCTTGGAGCTGGTTCTGGGCTATGTGAATAACAAATCAGTTATTCTTAATTCAAATAGCCCTAAATGTAACCTTTTGGCCTATGAGTATCATCTATAAAATCTATTTTTAGCATATGGAAAGAAATTTTTGGTAAATATTTCCTCGTCAACATTTTTTAGCACATTTAACTTAAATCTGTAATCATTGCCAAGCGTAATGTCAACTTAAAAGGTTACCATACTCCTTTATTATCCAATTACTAAGATAAAAAAATTGTTTAGGCATCACTAAATGAGTCATTACTCAAGTTGTTATGTTTTGATAAGCATGTGGTGATGAAAGGAAAATAAATAATGATTCGCCAGGTTGGTATCAGATCAACGATGTATCTACGTGGAATGTTTTGGTTTGAGATGTGTGCCAAGCAGATATGCAAGAATGGAGCAAAATTACAGATCGTACAAATTTATGCTAAAATGATTTTTTCTTCAATTCAAACAAGGTATGTTATTTAGTGTCAAAGTGAAATTAAGAATCGGGACTCTCCAGATTTTTTATTATGCACGAAGGGGGGAATCAAATGCGCATGCATAAAGCCTACAAGAAAAATTTTGGTGGTTCCGAGTTCTGGATTTAGATCATTTTGGATAATGGACGGCTGGATTTCGGACTTTGTACTGTACAATTTTATTGATCCAGAAACTGGAACGCACAGGCAGTGCCAAATGGCGAAACAAGAAACACAGAGGAAGGGCATGTCATTATCTGGGAAGTTATCTCGTGGAAGCAAAACAAAAGACCGATTCGAAAAAAAAAAAAAAAAAAAAAAAAAAGGATATTAATGTCTCCAAAGTAAAATTCTTAGAAGTAACATTTGTTAAAAAATTTTTATGTACATATTGTGTGTTGTTGCCAATAAAGTCGGCTTGGCGAGATTTGCACGGGTGAAATGAATAAGTACCAGAAAAATATTACAGCAAATATTTTTTTCTACCAAAATCTTTCTACAAAAGCCATTTTTTGCTGATTCAACACGTAATGGGCCTCTTGAAAACTAGAGTAGTTGAAATGTGAATTGTCTACCCTTCTACCAACATACAAATGAAATTTTAACATTTTGCATATGACTGGGAACCCTGAAAGTAGATTGTCAAAAAGCAGGATAAGCCTGTACTACAAAATATATACATAAAACAAATGATTTTTTTTTTTTCATTTAATAATAAAGTTAACACAAGCATATGTCGAGAAGTTTCCAATAAACAAAGGTATAGCAAATATAAGAAAAAAAAAATATGCAATATTAACCTTGACTTAACATATTTCATTAGAAGGGAGGAAGATAAAATAATTTTGGGTAAAACATACTGTATAAGAAGATGATGACACTTCGC
The DNA here is from genome assembly GCF_044657685.1 of Stegodyphus dumicola. Taxonomy (NCBI): domain Eukaryota; kingdom Metazoa; phylum Arthropoda; class Arachnida; order Araneae; family Eresidae; genus Stegodyphus; species Stegodyphus dumicola. The sequence goes on along the minus strand of NC_140773.1, from coordinate 217,915,085 downwards.
TTTCAGATATGTCAATGACTGAATGAAATAAATCATCATAAGAGGAGACTTCTGAAGTAACAACTACAACATCTGCACCTTTAACATAAAATTATATGAATTAAAACTTATCAAAATCTTCAATACTGAATGACAAAAAAGAGCAGGACCTAATTTTATATGTACAAGAAAATATATGGGAAAACAATAAATATACAAGTCATGTATGATTTAGTATCTAATTAAATCGATAGTTTAAGGATGCAGCTTAAGTTACATTCCATGACTTAATCACTCATTTAATCATTAATTGGTCTCAGCAAGCAAGTTTCAAATAACCTTAAGCAGCTGCTATCGCTCTTCATTGTAACTTATTAAGTCTACCAAAGTCTGATGCATGCTTTACTATAGTGATGGAGAAAAATGATTTAACTGCAAAAAAGACTTGAGGCTATTTGTCTAAAAACAAATGGCTTTAATTTCAGGGATAAGCCCTAGCTCATATTTACATTATTCATAGAAGAAGTTATAAATGTTTCATGCATGCTGACAAATCTATCACTTTAAATAAAAGTCCATAGGAACAGACTAGGTGTTACAGTTTTAACTACTGGCCATTGGTATGTTTAATTTTTTACTTAATACATTTCAAAAATTATAAACAATTTTTTGAACAAGTGAAAAAATCAGTCTCTGTAATCTAAGCGATAAAATAAATAAATAAAAAAGAGAGAAAATCTGAAAGGAGTGAAATTTAAGCATGGCACCAGGGATTTATTAAGGTTTTTTTATGCTCTTGTTGAAACGAGAGCACAAAAAGGTTACCAGTCTGCTCTTGGACTCACTCCTGGTAACACAAATTTTCTTGTGTTTTTAGTTTTTTTTTTTTTTAAATAAAGCATTGTTTTTTTTTTTCCTACTTATGCCACATAAAATTCAAGAGCAAAAATATACAATACTTAAAAGCACTGTATCTTTAGAATTCTATATTAGTGTTAGAAGGAGCCATACTATATTTATATTTGCTGTATTATTTCTTGAAAACTAGCCAAACGAATGGTCAGCAACCTAAAAGAGTTATCATAAAAAAAGAAAATATGTAATGATTTTAATGAGTCCAGCTAGTGTCATTTCATAAAAATATTTAATATTTCTAATTAGACATCTCATGATTTAAAAGCATTTTTATTTAAATTAATCACATTAAAAAAGAGAAAAACTGTTTTTTAAGAACTGTATTTATTGCTTTTCTATCACTCTATTTGCTAATCAGTTATAGAAAGATTAAAAACAGAGAGTTAAATATTTTACACTTTATCGAATAACAACACACTGGTTTGTGGAGATAATAAGTTTGAAGTAGTGGCAACACATTGATTTCAGACAGCCCAATTTGTGGATTTATCTAAGGAAAAGAAGTTTATGATTATGTTATGGTAAACAATGAAAACACATAATGCAGTCAATTTACTCCATCACAAAGAATAACAACTTAAATAGAGATATCAGTTTTAGCCTTTAAGACCAATAATGAGCCAACTGAGACACAGAATGAAGCAATGACGTTAATCCTCTACCTATTTCTGCTACGATACTTTTAATATATTTTCACAAAAAATTGCCATGCGTAAGATTAAACAAAATTACAAAAAATAAAAATCTCATAATATCAATGGTTAAATTCTGTACATTTTGAAAACAGCATTTTTAAAAGCATCAAAATTTTAGCTTGTACTAAAAATATATCACTTTTCCTATTTTCCTGAATGCAGAAATCAAGCTATTTGAATGAATATGAAACTGAGATGCTGAACATTTCAAATTATTTTCTACTAGCAGAAAAATTACGATTACATTTATGAAATTATAAAATATATTATTTGTGCACTTTTAAATACTTTAATACATCATATAAAATACTCTACTAAATATTCATTACAGAAAATAATAACAGCAGGAAATTTTATTTACCAATATCTATATTTGTTATTGAACTGTCTTGGACTGACCCATCATAGCAATGTTCTTTAGAGTGGGAATAAAAATTATCTTGCTTTAGAGAGTTGGAATACTCAGTTTCAATAGTAATTAAATCAGTAAATGTTGATGTATCAACATTTTCACATCCTGATGATGCACTCCGAGGTGACGAACTTTCATTGTAGTGAGAGGGTGAATCAATATCTGGACTAGATGATTTGTCTTCAATGTCACATACATAATCTTCTCTTTCAGCACCTTTCAGAAATGAGCTCCAAAAATCATCACAAGTGATTGTCTCATCACTCTATGAAAGTATATTAAAAGCACTCAAACAGAAATTAAGAACATTATATATTACTGTAACTATAAAGTACTATAATTAATATATATATATATATATATACCATATTATATGAAGTGAAATACCCATTGTTAAAATAATCTGAATGAACCCTTTTAACATTTAGAATTTCTGAAAATTATTCCCTATAAAATCATACTCATTTAAAAATCATTATTCATTATTCATTTAAAAACTAAAACAAAATGTTTAACATTATCTTTAAGGCATGGGTGTCTAAAATTCATTCCAGAATGACAATATATTATATTTGACATTTGCTGTTATGGCAAGATACTAGAAGTCAGTTATGTGAAAGATTTTATGTTTTGCATGACGGCAATACTTGCTAGATCAAATTTATGACAAATGGAACAGCAACCTAATATAATGGCTCACAAAATTTCAAGAGCAACTCCTAAAATATTTATTATGTATATAAAATATATATATGTAAAAAAAAAAAATAAAAAATAAGTAAAAGATTAAATTAGCAACATAAATTTCCCTTCTCAATTTTAAAAATAGTAACCTCTCTTTGCACTGCATCGTTTCCAGAAAAATTTAATTCTGATGTAAATGGAACTGAAACCCAAAATTTAACCAAATGTACAATTATTACATATATATATCATTTTATAAAGTTTCAGCAATAATGAAAATATTGCTTCTCAAGTTGCTTGATAACACTATAAATGAAATATATACTAGCCTCCCAAAACTAAGTAAATTAGCAGTTTTTAAAAGCGTAGTTCAAATTTGAATCGATGAAAATTGCTATGGATACAGATGACAGTATGCAAATACTGTATGCTTGATACAATGATTGATTATCCAAAGACATGTTAACTAAGCAATCCCTGATTTCTGACGACTGGAAATGATGACTGGAAAGAATAGGGTCTCAATTTTTTTTCTTTTTCTGCATGCTTCAAAATTGATTAAAAAAACTGCTCATAAATACACATGCTTCCAAAACAAAATTTCACGAATAAGGAATGTTCAAAAACATCTTTTTTTTTTTTTTTTTTTTTTTTTTAATGTGATTACAACTAAGAACATGAGGACAATTTAAAATTTCCTAGGAAAGTTTGCTACTTGCTAAGAAAGACAAAGCAAATACGTTGCAATGCAGTTTTATATTTTCTGGAAGCATGAAAAATATTCTCAGATCTCTTTCATGTCTTTTTTAATTGGCATGCTTGCAATACAATTTAATTTTAGATAATATCACTGTTAGTTTTTAAAGATTCAGAGGTACTTTTGGATTATCCGCAAACCCAAAGAAAAGTTGCAAACCCATTGGCAACTTTAGAGGACAATAAAAACTTATTGGTGAATTTGGACAGAATTGTTTCATCATGCATCTTTATATCTATTTCAATGATGCAACCAGAACAGTTTTTTTTTAAATTTATTTATTATTATTATTATTATTATTATTTTTACATTCATTAAAAAAAGTAAAAACTTATCTTTCTTGAGAAATCCCTCTGCAATTTTTTTGTGCTGTTATTTTCCCCATGTATACAGCGATCTGTTTTTGTTAAAAATACAGATAACTGTAAAAACTCAGCACTGCACACCAGCCACAATCACCCATTGAAACTTTAATGTGATCAAAATAAAAAAGGACAAAACTTTGCGGTTCTATTATGATTCAATTTAATAAAAACAAATGTCCTCAATGCAAAAAGAAATACTACCCAGAAAAATTATCATTGAATTTCAAAAGTACAAATCTAAGTGTGATATGCACATATCTGGGTTATAACTTGAATAGTTTTTGACAACATGATGTATTACTTCATCATTTCTTTTTCACAGATTTGTGGCGGAAGCATGATCATTAGAAAGCACCGATTCATGTTCATTTCATTTAAGGAAACAGTTATATTTAATGCAAATCATCCAATCACTTTTCAGTTTCAAATTTAACTTTACATGCTTATTACATTGCAAAACCATTTCACTAATTTTTTATTTTAATCCTTATAGTATAATAAAATGCTCTATCATTATAGTTCTATAAAGGTTAAAAAATAAATTTTGAACTACAGTCAAAAGTCGTTAATCCGGACTCGTCGGGACTTCGGCGATTCCGGATTATAGATCATCAGTTTAAATATGGTAAGATGGCATGCAGAAATTACAAAATTAAAAATATGAAACCGTAGTGTATGAAATAAAGAACAATTATGATCTAAAGGGTATCAAAATTTACAAAAAGAAAAAGCTTAATATTTATTTGTTTACTTTATTAAACATTTCTTTCAATGCAAGTTGTTAAAGTTGCTTCATTTCATGTGATAATACTTTCTCTTTAATTCTATTAAACAAACATAATTTCTTGTTTAGTTACAAAGTTCCGCTGTTCAAGTCGTATGATTGCTGTGTCGAGAATACTGACTAATTTGTCAATCGAAATTTTTTCGTTTTCAATAACCCCTGTGTCACTTTCTTCACTATCGGAAGCGAATTATAATGACGAGGAACATGATTTAAATCATATCAAAGACGGAGTACATCGAGATGAAATACTATATTTAGTAAGGAATTATAAGCCAAAAAACATCTGCCCTGAAGATAAGGATAGCGCTGACAGACCAACTTCCAATTCATTGTGTGCCGCGGTGTCCCCCCCCGCAGACCAGCGTGAAATTGATAAACAGATTTCGGAATGGTTAGAGAAACAAAGGAGCCTTTATCCATTTTTTGCAGCAATTCCACTTTTTGTTTAATGGACTTAGAAACATACTTTCGCTTTTAGATCCTTTACATATTAGTAAATATATATCGGAAATTCTATTTGATATAATCGAAACTTCAAGCTTACTTTTATAAAATTGCTCTAACAGTCTGCAAAAAATAATAAGCCAGATCCAATTCGAAGATTAAGGAAAAACGCAATCTGCAACATTAACTAAATTAGATAATTTTAACTTAGCTTATACCGTCTGTTATACATTAAACGTGCATGCGCATATTCGCAGCCGTAAAGGTCTTATGCGCATGCGTCAACACGACAATTTGTAGCTTTGAGGTCCGGATTATGGGTGTCCGAATTAACGACTTTTGACTGTATATTAAAGTTAGAACTCTAATATAGTTCAGAAAGTTAGTTACAGTTTTTTTCGGACTATATTAAAGTTAGAAACATGAAAGAACTATGATCACCAGTTACAAAGAGATATATAAAGCTTGGACTTTAAACTAAAAATCAACTTTTTCATATAAAAAATACCTTAACTCCACATTATGTGTAGTCTAGCAACTATACCTTATTTATTTTTTAATTCCAATCTTCAAAGTTTTCATTTTTTAAAATTAATAACAATATTACTCATTCTAACAAATGCCCTTTTCATTAATATGCAGGAAAATAAACAGAATCACAGATAATGATTGTCATTAAAAAATACAGATACAGATAATGATTTAAGAACATTACATGCTCATTACATTGTAAAACCATTTCACTAATTTTTCATTATGCTATAAGGGTTAAAAAATAAATTCTGAATCTCTTGCACTGGATACACTTGCTATTAAGAATAATGATCACCAGTTACAAAGACACATAAAGCTTGGAAATCAAACTCAAAATCAACTTTTTCATATAAAAAAATACCTTTTAGTCCAGATTAAGTGTAATTAATAAAAAGTCCAGATTACGTGTAGTCTAACAACTATAAATCATTTATTTTTTAATTCCAATTTTCAAAGTTTTCATTTTTTAAATTTAATAGCGATATTACTCATTCTAACAAACATCCTTTTCATTAACATGCAGGAAAATAAATAACTGATAATGATTTTTTGCACTCACTTGAGAAAAAGACTTTTGAATTTGCTCTAATTCTTTAGTTACATCTTCATCCACAAAACAATCAATATCTTTCAGAAGAGGATCATCTTTATCAAATAACAAATCCAGAATTTCTTCACTACTATCAAATTCCATCTTTCCTAAAGCATCCGAACTGCCTACAATTAAGAAAATGTGTTACATAAGTTTCCTTTGTTTTTCAGTGACATAAAAATTCAATTTATGAATAAAATGATTCACATTATTTGCTTTCATGGAATGAATTTTTTTTAAGGAACAATTAATGAAAATTCTTGTCGAGTAGGGGACAATAATAGTCAGTTGTTATATACCATATATATTGCTCCATGTGTAGTTAAAAATATGTTCATTTTATAAAATCATGAACTGGATTTCTTAAAATAAACATTTTTAAATATTATAATTATAAATTTTTAATGCAGTTCCTTTGTACTAGTGAAATTACTTTAACCTTCCAGCATGCACGCTTGGCAATTTTACATGAGCACGCGCGCATCGTATTCTTTACGACATCCGTTATTTTATTGTTTTTAACAAGAAACACAACAGAAATGAGTGAGTATTAATAATAAATGTGTTAAGAAATAAAATATTAAGCTTATTATTGCAAAATACAAATGATATCATGGTGCTACTTTGGTAGACAGTTGCACGGATTTTTGGCAATTTACGTTGGCACGGTTTTTACAATCGTCAGCCATCTTGAAAAATGCTGTTTTTACGTATTTTACGCATAGTAAAGTATTCAAAACTTTAAAAAATTAAATATTGTTAAAAGTAATGGATTAATTTTTTGTTGAAAATGTCATTTTCTAAGATGGCAGGCAAATGTAAAATAAATACATTTACTATGAGTATAAAATACTAAAGTAAGGTTATTATTACTTTCATAAAGCAAAGAAATAGAATAAAAACATCACTATAAAAACACTGTGCCAACGTTTAATCGGATTAAAATATTACTTAAATTGAATATCGAATTAAAAACATCATACCAACTTTTAAAAGAATTAAAATATTAATTAAATTGAATTTAAAACATCATACCAACATTTAAAACAATTAAAATATTACTGGAATTCAAATCCTTTAAAATAAGTTTTATAAGATATAATTATTTAACATTAAAACATGTGGGAATAAATATCTCGACAATTTTTTAAAACAGTGTATTAATTTTTTTAATAAAAATTGAAGTATACAATTATAAAGTAAAAGAAAAATATGTACTTACATTTTTTTGAGTATTTAACCTGTCAAATATGTATTGATAAGTACCACAAAAAAAAAATCAGAATCATTAATTAGATATCAATGAAAAAAATTTGAAAAATGTAATATAATTTTTTAAATGTAATCTAGGGAAAAATTTGAAAAATGTAATCTAAGGAATTCGCAGAGATGATAAAAAAAATTTTAAAATGGTGCGGTAATGCACAAATATTCAGTAACCAATCAGGGAGCTGATTACAGCTCGTTAATGCATAAATATTCTGTAACTAATCAGGGAGCTGATTGCATCATGAATAGAATTAAAATTATTTAAATAATCCTACATATTAAAATCATTTTTAAAAAAATTCAAAATTAAATTGTATTTTAATATTTAACAGCCATAAATAATGTTTAAAACATTAGATTAAATTTATAGATATTAAAACCAACTACTTTTAAAGTAAGGTGGCAACATTCATTACATCATCCACAACATAAAATATCATAAACAATAAAATTTCAAATAAAAATGCAAAATTTAATTTTTAATATTTAGAAGCCATAAATAATATTTAAAATATGGAATTTATGCATAATAAAATGGATTATTTTTTAGGAAATTTATTTCTTACTGGTTACAAAAACTTACTTTAAACTAACTATAATATTTTTATTTATTTCTAAAAAATAGAAATAAAAGAAAATAAGGAATGGTAATACTTGAAATAAAATAGAGTAGAGTAATACTTGAGAAACAGAATTTTAAATATATTTCTCAATGTTCGAAGTTCACATTGCATTCCACGAAATAATGTTAGTAATAGAATGACGTTTGCATGTGTATCTAAAGCATGTTTTGCATTTCACAGATGCTGATGATCTCTTTTCTTCTCTGACACATAAACCGATTGTTCCTCGTTTCGATGAGGACTGCTCAGGCACTTCATCATTAGGAGCAGTATAATTACGACTTAGAAATGTTGAAATACTGGAAGGTAATGTTTGGATTTTGGCACGGGAATGAAGATGCTTTTTCATAAGACTACGAGATAAATTCTTCAGGAAGATCCTTCGACATGGTGCTGTGTTAGCTGGCTTTGCAAGCATGTGCAAAACCTGGGCATTTATCTCAGCAATATTCAGAAGACTGAAAAAGATAGCACAAGGCCACCTCCTTGTGATTCTCGATACTGAATAGGTTGTACACAATTTATCGACGGTGTCCACTCCTCCTTTTGTAGCATTATAATGCATGATTATTTCAGGTTTATTTGTAGTTGTATTAATGCTGTCATTATCATGCATAGTAGAAAGAAAAATTACAGTTTTGTTTCTATGACAGATGTGGGAAACAAGGACTTTGGCTGGAAACTAAATACTGCTGTTCGCACTATAATAAGCCTCTTATTTGGCAAAAATTCCTGTGGCACTTCCCTCATATTTTTTTTCACTGTTCCAAAAAGTATCAGCTTCTTTTGCAGTAAATAATCTGCAAGTGGGATGCTTGTGTGTTAATTATCTGTTGTAATATTTATGCACGAGTTTTTCAGTGGAGAGACCAACCTTTTTACAACATCCATAAGACTGTTGGAAACAGCGTAACAACCATTAGGTTGTGGTCCACAATAAATTGAGGCTAGATGTATAAAATGTTTTTGAATCGCTCAAAGCATACACTTTTATCCCATATGGTTTACTAGGCATGTAACGATGTAATTTTCGATGGTTTACTAGGCATGTAGTGAATCCATTGACAGCAACCTCAAAAGGGATGCAGCATCTCATCAATAGTGACAAACTCGCCCAAAGTGTAGCAATAACTATATTTTTTTAGAAATGTTTCAAAGATATTCCGGATAGCTGCCAATTTGTCCGTTATTCATTTGTCCTGTCTTGTTGATTTATCACGGAATCGAAGACAACTTGTCAAAAATAAAAATCTCTTGTAGCTCATCACAGCTCTTGTTATTTCAATTCCAGTGCCATCACTTGAGAACAATTCTTTTACATTTACATGGTGTCCTTTTTCTATTCCTATCATATATAACAATTCAAAGTATGCCATCATTTCCACTCTTGAAATAACCGCGCAGTGTCTGTCTCTTGAGTATTTGCCTTTTAGCAAACTTATATATTTATTTGTACATTCCAAAATTTCATCAAGCATATTTATATCAATGATTTTCAAAAATGATCCTATTTCATCCTCTATATCCTTGGCATGGTGTTTTAGGCCTGGTAACGCTTTCACAATATTCTTCTTTTTTGTCTTTCAGCAGTTTGCATACTTATGTTTCACCACTTAAAAAATTTATCCTTACCAATATAGACCATATCTTCATCATTCCTTTTTTCTATATCGCTATTATCATCATCATCCGAAATATATTGTTCAGATTCACTGCCGATATTATTTATCTCTATATTTTCCTCACTCAAATAGCTATTGTTCTTCCATCTAAAGGTTTCATTCTTCCTTTTTTTCATCAGATAATTCGTGAAGAATGCGAGCAAAATCAGACGGTTGCACATATTTTTTTGCAATGGAAAACGATATAAAAATTACAGAGCCTAATGTAACAAAATAATACACAGAAATTAATAACATAAAATTAAAAAATATTTGACAAAAAATATTTTCCGAATTTTCACCCATGGCCCCACGCGTGTCGTAACTTTTACGAAAAAGCTAACAGGTAGCACAAAAGCTCAGGAAAAAAAAAGTCAAATGACTTCCTGTTAGCACATTCCATGATGTGGGAAAGGGTAGAAAGGAGGAATAGAAATGACCTTCAGAGGTCTCAGCTTCGATATGCAAAAAATGTGCATTAAAAACAGAATTTGTCGTAAATTTTGTGCATAACGCGTGCTGGAAGGTTAAAAACCAAAACTTTCATGAATTTTTTTATTAACAAACACAATGATTTGAAAGCTAGTAGTAGCAACATTATTCAGAATAAAACATTTTTATATCCAGTACAAACTGTATACAGTCAAAAGTCGTTAATTCGGACACCCATAATCCGGACCTCAGTGCTAAAAACTTTCTGCGCATGCGCCGCGTTGACACATGCACATAGGCAAGTGTGCATGTGTCTTTACGTGTGTGCGTAAGACCTCTACGACTGCGTATTTGCGTGTGATATGTTTTTGCGTGCGCGTTTAATGTATAACGGACGGTATAAACTAAAATTATCTAATTATCTATTTCAGTTAATGTTGATAATTGCATTGTTCCTTAATCTTCGATTTGGATACGGCTTATTATTTTTTGCAGACTGTAAGAGCAATTTAATAAAAGTAAACTTGAACTTTTGATTATGTCAAATAGAATTTCCGATGCTGGAGCTCCCAAAGGATCTACAAAATGAAAGTATGTTTCGATGTCCATCAAACAAAAAGTGGAATTGCTGCAAAAAATGGATAGAGACATGAAGAAGGTGACAGAGGGATTAGTGAAAATGAAAAAATTTCGATTGACAAGTTAGTCGGTATTCTTGGCACAGCAATTACGGGACTTGAACAGCGGAACTTTGTAACTGAACAAGAAATTATGTCTGTTTATAGAATTAAAGAGAAAGTATTATCACGTAAAAAGAAGCAACTTAAACAACTTACATTGAAAAAAAATGTTTAATAAAGTAAACAAATAAATATTAAGCTTTTTTTTTTTTTGTAAATTTTGATACCCTTTAGATCATAATTGTTCTTTATTTCATAAATTACGGTTTCATATTTTTAGTTTTATAATTTCTGCATGCCATCTTACGAGATTTAAACTGATGATCTATAATCCGGAAAAATCGATAATCCGGAATCGCCGAAGTCCCGACGAGTCCGGATTAACGACTTTTGACTGTATTAGAAATTCTAAAGATATGCTGTTTTTAAATATTTTGTGATTTTGCTATTGAATTGAATTTTATGTGGCAAAGAATATCATATTTAATTAATAAATTTAACACAAAAAATTTTAATAATAATAAAGACAAAAAAAAGTTTTGCAAGCCATCTCACTAAGAAAACTGAATACTGATACGATGAACTGAGAAAAGACTTTAAAAAAAAAATAGAAAAATGTATGCCAACACTTAACACTGCATTGGGAATTTTAGACATGTGCTGCTATGCTGCTTTTAAAATTTTTTTAATTTTGCTGTTGAACTGTATATGGTGCAAGTGGAAAGAAAATTATGCTTAATTATAAAGTTAAAAAGGTAAAAAGAAATGGGAGTGAGTGGAACAGCAGACTGATAGACTGTGAGCTCAGCAAGAGCAAAAAAAAAAAAAAAACTTTAACAAACCTTTTGGGTAGCCGTTAAAATCAGAAACCTTTAGGATTTTTTTAAAATTTTTATTTAATTTTCATTTAAATTAACTTATTACACATTTTTAGTGTCTTGTAATATACTAACAAAATATGATATTACATTTATATCTGTTTTTAGTTTGTAATTCATTAGGTTACATGAGGTCCTTGTGGACAAAATACATGTTGCGTGTATCTGAATATAGAGCTTAATAAGTTACTGAGTGCGATACTATATTTATACCAAAGGCTCATACAAAACTAGAACTTGCATAAATTACTAAAATTATACCAATAATCATCAAAATATCAATTATTTTTTCACTTACATTGTTAAGACACAATTTCATGGCATTCTGTTAATGAATATAGCATATTATGACTTTTCAATCAACAAAAAATAGTCACAGTAGTTTGGTACAGAACATTGTAGCATGATACAAAATCTCATAATTTTTACTTTCAATCCCAACTTAACACTTAATGCACTAAAACTGTTTTCATTGCAAAAATATTTATGTTGAATATACTTTATATGAGCCAACAAAATCCTCTTTATATAGTTAAATTTAATTTTATTTAAATATAATGAGCATTGATGAGCATTAAATTTTTTAAATAACAATAAATTTTTAATAAGCTATATTGGTAATGAATATAGCATCTCTCATATGCAAACATAGTATCTATTGCTTTCTTTTATTTATGTCTTAGATGGCATTAATAAAATGCTATTTTAAAACATGAAAATAAAAGCAAATAATTAAGAATACATAAATGAAAATAGTGTCTTAATTAATTAATTACCCATTAATTAATTAATTACCTTAATTAATTTAATTACCCATTAAGTTTTTGATTCCATTAAATTTCTTCCAATTCTGAAAAACAAAAGCAGAAGAGCACCTTTCAAGGGCCATTTTTATGAATCATTCAGCCATATACATTATGAATGTCATGTTCTAGTGAAATAATAGTCATCACTTTTATTAACTGATCTCCATATGCTTTTACAAGATAACGGGGAAGCATTTGCATTTTGGTAAAACACATGTTGTGTAGCTTCATAAAATAAAATATCAATAGTGTTCATACTCAATTGTGCGATAAAATAGCAGGGAAAATAAATGATAAAAATAACAATCAATTTTAGAAATGCTATCTAAAATTAAGCTAACTAAAATGGAAAAGCATATACTAAATCCATAGATTCCAACCTGTAGCAAAACTTGTCAGTAGTCAGTGCATCAATGAATTTTTACAATTTTGAAAATGTGCATGTAACACATATTTTTAATCAATAATTAACCATTAAATATATTTAACTTGAAATCCACGAATTTAAATAATTAAAATAATAATAAAATAATTGAATAATTTAAAATAATACTTCTTGTAACTTACATGAATATTAAATAGAAATTTTCATTTTATTACTCAAGCAGAAATATAACTAAACCAACTACGAGGGTAAGTTGAAAAATAAGTTTTACCTGTCGACTGTGGTCAGAGTTGTGTATGAAAGTCAAAAAATAGAATGAGACATTAAAAATATGACATATCTTTATTTTTCCACGTAGGTACCAAGTACATTGAGACATTTGTCATATTGCTTGATAAGCTTCAAAGAGCCCTCCAGGAAAAAAACAGGGCTTTGCATATGGAAGAAGCGTTGAATGGCTTGTTTCACTTCAGTATTGCTTCCAAAGCGCCTTCTCCCGAGATTTTTCTTCAAAGCCGGAAACAGATGGACGTCGCTTGGTGCAAGATCAGAACCGTATGGCGGATGGTGTAGGCGCTCCCAACCAAGAGTTGCAATATGGTTTTGCGTTGCCATCGCCGAATGTGGTCTGACATTGTCATCCAACAGCAGAACGCCAGATGTGAGAAGGCCAGGCCGCTTTTTTCGAATCGCCTCTTTCAATTTCGACAGGGTGTCACAGTAGTGCGTAGCATTGATGGTTCCAACCTCCAAAAAGTCCAGCAAGAAAACTCCTTGGGCGTCCCAGAAAACTGTGAGGAGCACTTTACCTGCAGAGGGAGTTGTCTTGAACTTCTTTCAGACAGGTGATGACGGATGTTTCCACTCCATAGATGCGACCTTCGATTCTGGCGTGAAATGGGGGACCCACATTTCATCCCCCGTCTCAATCCGAAACAGAAAGCCATTGCCATCTTCATGGTAACGCACGAGATGTTCCAGGCTGACCCCCATGTGTTGTTCCTTGTGTGTCGAGGTCAATTGTCGGAGCACTTATTGTGCTGACACTTTTCTGTATCGAAGAATGTCGTGGATGATGTTTTGAGCTCGCTCATGTGAGATTTCAAGTTCTTCCGCTACTTCATCGATGGTGATATGCAGGCTCGCTCTAATCATGTCATCCACCTTCCTGACATTTGCATCTGTAGTGGCCGTGCGCGTCCGTCCAGCTCTCGGTATGTCCTTCACTTGCTGACGTCCATTACTGAATGTGCGACACCATCTCCGCACCATTTGCTTCGACATCACACCTGGCCCATAGACTTCCACGAGGCAGTTATGAATTTCTGTTCCTGATACTCCACGTGCCCATTCATAGCGGATAACCGCTCTCACTTCCTCCTTTGACCACAAATTCAAAACGCACCTTCTCTCCATACCTACCAGGGCTCAAATGAGAAGCTGGTCTCCGCTTTGCGCAGGCAGCACTGCAACAGCGCCATCTGCTTGATTTGCAGCGACCTCTACCCAATGGTGTATCGGTGACTTGCGCGTTTCCCTGCTGTGTTGCCTTTCGCCCATAGCCGTTCAACGCTTCTCCCATATGCAAAGCCCTGATTTTTCCTGGAGAGCTTTTTGAAGCTTATCAAGCGATATGACAAATGTTTCAATATACTTGGTACCTATGTGGAAAAATAAAGGTATTTCATATCTTTAATGTCTCATTCTATTTTTTGACTTTCATACACAACTCTGAGCACAGTCAACAGGGGAAACTTATTTTTCAACTTACCTACATAATATAAACAGAATTGTGTACTTTTCCGTTTTGCTGCGCAGGCGATAAAGTCACAAATAATGGTACAACTGATGCCAAATGGAATATTCTCATTGGTACCTTTTATGCCTTATCTTCAAAACAAGTCACAGCCATTTCTTATCAGATTGTTTCTTTCAATACTGACATACAATTACATAGAATTTTTACCAGATAGTTCAGTTTCATGCATTAAGGCCCTTCACAGTAATTTAGTCAATTAGGATGCAATCACACCACTCACTCGAAGCTGAAAATATAGAAAAGGCAAAGTCAAGGGTTAAATTTATCAATTCTAATGAGAATGGATTAGCGAAGTACAGCACAGCAGTTTTACATAAGTTCCGAGTAAGCTATTCGTACAAATTGAAATAATTCTTGCATTTTAAACTTGCATTCCAAATTAAGATTTAACTTGAAATTAATGTAGATAATTACTTAGAGAATCAGACCTTTTTTAGCAAAGTTTACGTGAGATAAGATCGCTTGGGGTCACGTGATATGAACCAGCAAATCAGGATGTTGAACCATGAAAGTATACTAAATTCTTAAATTAATGACTTTGGTTGATCTTTAGATTATGGTAACATGGCGATTTTTGGCAAAAATTTGGCGACCAACTCTGCTACAGCAAACCTCTATTTTTTTTTTTTTCACCGTCATTTTGTATTCACGAAGTAGACATGTTTCTTTCCTTTTTATTTACTCAACACTTTTTCCAACAATCTACTAGCCGAATTACACTTATGCTAGAAATTTTATGTAACAAAACTGCTTAATCATGACAAATATTAACTGCAAAATTGGGAAAAAGTGCACAATCGCAAACTCCTTGCACGTTTTTCAGAATAGCACATACACATAAACCATTTACATGTCGACTTATTTTTACTTAAAAAAAAATCCCAGAATTGCACAAAAATGGCATCACACACATTCTTAACTTTATCCATTTACACTGCTATTTTCTCATAAATGACAAAAATTTGTACGAAAATGCAAAAAAAAATGCAAAAATGCAGGAAAATTTTCTGAATTTTTAAACTCTGTAAAAAGCACATCTATGAAATTACCTGATCGCGAAAAAGTATATACCCTTTCCAAGGATGAACATTTCCACGTATAAAATAAATAAAATATCCAAAAACTTTTACCTCTAAATTATCTACTATATTATGAACGTCACCAATGAATTTCTACCGCAAACATTAAAAATGGTTACAAATACTTAGTGTCAAATATTTAAATTATTTCCATGCACGTTTACTTCAACTGAAACGTATACCAAATTGCTACAAACATAAAATTCACAAAATAACTATCATTTAATTAAAATGTAACTAAACCATGTACACGTCGACTTATTTTTACTTAAAAAAACATCCCAGAATTGCACAAAAATGGCATTGTGCACACTCTTCACTATATCCATGTACACTGCTTTTTTCTCATAAATTAGAAAAATTTCACGAAAATGCATGAAAATACTCAACGTATACTACTCAAACGTATTTCAAAATACTACAAACACATAACTCACAAAATCACGATCATTAAATTAAAATATAATTAAATTAAAAAACACTACTTAAAATATAAATAAGCACATCATTAAATTAATAAAAATTAGATTACAATCCTAATTACTTTAAACTAAATCATTGCTAATAACAATTTTCCAATAATACCATATTAATTTATTTACTCCTTACATTTAGAACAATGCATAAAAATAATATCCTCAAATGATTAAAAATACTAACTTACCTAATCTTCTTCAGAATCTTCATTACGTGGCACGCACACTTCCCTACAGAAAGAGTTCCAATCGGCTGCAGTACTACTGCTAATTTCTAAATCCGAAATCCAGTAGTCAACTGGCAGTCTATTCAACACAGTAATAAGAAATTAATAAAATTTCACCCATACTCAAACTACTTTCAGCAAACCACGTACCCTTCCTTACACTCCGTTTCACAAAATACACATTCACCATTTTCACCAGATTTCTTGCACCGCCATTCAAATTTATCTGTAATATCCTTCCTTTCACACAATCTCAACTTATTATTATTATCAGATAAACGCATTAAAAATTTAGAATTAACTTTACATAGCGCCATGCAATCCGAAAATTAATTAACACTATTTCACACAACACACAATGAAGCTTAATTCAAAATAATATAGTACTACAGATATTTTTCCAAATTTTACCCCCTTTTCCGAGTAAAGAACTGTATTTCGTCCATTAATGTCACATGACATATCTCATGATTTCTCATTTCCCTCACACAAAATAATGCGTAATCGGAACTGAGTACTTCTCACATTATTACCAAAGTCCTAGGTAGTAACCTTTATCGTTTCCAAAATGTCACCAAACTACCTGTTACCATATTCCAAAGATCAGCCATGACTTTTTACAAAATTTTAAAAGATATTGAAATGTTTATACCTTCAAAATAAAAAATTCTTAGAACTAACATTTGTTAACATTTTTTATGTGTGTACTTGTATATGGTATTTGTTGCCAATAAAGTGTGCTTGGCAAGGTTTGCGCCGGCAAAAACAGAAAAGTACCCAAAATTGTAATATATCTAAGCATTGTTAGTTTCTTAACTGTTATATTATTCTTTAAAACTAACATTACATCTGAAGGTACATGCGTTGATATAATAATTGAAAACTTTATAGCTAAAATGCACGCACATTTTATTATTTATTATTCATCAAATTTTATTAGTCACATTAGAAAAAAAAAGAATCACTAATCATGTAAAAGCCAAAAACCAGATGACAAAATATCAACAGAACTCCCATCCCATCAATGACACTATCTTCAATGCATGTCCATTTCATCATCCTTAAAACACTGTTTATCCTTAAAAGCTATTGCGTTACACTAATATAATATATTACTGAAACAAAGGTGCTCTTCTGTTACCAGGACCAGATTCAGAAATGTATGCATACATGCACATGTGTATGCATGTATGTACATTTATAAGTACACATACATACACACGTACATACTTATATACATGCATACATGAACACAAACATTCATACGCACATGCAATTTCTGAATCTGGCACTGATAACAGAAGAGTACCAATATTTGAAACTGCAAATAATATTAGAGAAAATTAAAATCCATAATAATGTATTTTTATGAGATATTTTCGATTCTGATTTCTGTAGGGTAAATAAAAATAGTTTAACTTCTAGATAGATACAAGAAATATACAAATAACCATCAACAAAAATTCTTACAATCAATTTATAAATTACGAATGTAAAGCAGCATGCTTCACATGCTTAGCTCTAAATAAGACAATCTTATTCTATAAAACAGTTTTTCATTTCCCAGCATGTTAATTTTTTCAACAACAACAACTTAGTTTTCACACCTAAATTTTATCAACATACAGTTAATTTATTTTTATTTTTATTTATTTATTTTTTATAATAGAAAAATTCTTTCACAAGTTGTATTTAAAGAAGGTATTCTTTTTTGGGTAAGAAGGTATTCTTTTTTGGGTACTATTCGGTTTCGAGGTCCGTAAAAAATCACCAAACTATTGTTGATGCCAATGTTACCAAAAATAATTGCAGCAAGAAAGGAAGTATAATAGTAAATAACTATCTAAGATTGATGTTTTAATTTAGATGAAAGGTTAATTTCATATAATACTTTTTCATTATTATAATTTATGTAAAAATTGCTAAACATAACTGAATGGATGCCTGCATCGCTATTTCGCTACGGACTTATTGCTAAAGCATAATTTCATCTCGTTGATTGTTCAAAAGTAATTTTCTATAATGAATGATGCCTTTTCTTTGAAACTATTCTTGGTAAAGTGCAGAATTGCTCACTTATTTGTTTGCCGCTTTTTACAAGGGTAAAAACAATTGAATCTTTGTCAATTTTCTTTACTTTTTAAGTAAAAATAGGTCGATGTGTACATAGATAAAGGGTGTGTGCAGTGCCATTTTTGTGCAATTCTAGGGATTTTTTTTTTTTTTTTGAGTGAAAATAGGTCGATGTGCACATGGATACCAAGTATGTGGAATTCTTAAAAATGCGTCAAGCAGTGGGTGATTCTGCACTTTACCCAAAATTCTATTGCCGAATTTTCATCATGGGCAATTCCCAAATTGTTAAATCCATAGGATGTCAAGGATACTAGTGCAAAAATGGAATTGTGCACAGTCTTGACTTTATCCGTGTACACTGCTAAAGTCCTAGCTAGTAATCTTTATCGCCTTACCAAAATGTCGCCAAACTACCTGTTACCATATTCCAAAGATTAACCTCTGATGGCTCTAGGTACCGATGTTTTCTTACAGTGTAAAAAACATATATCCATACTTGCAAATTCTTCATTATTTAATATCTTTAAAAATAATACAGGGCAATAATATCTGGCAGTAACAATTTGAAAAGTGATATGCTATTTATAGTGAACCAACACAAAATCCCATTTCACCACTTAATAGCACCTTTTGGGTTAATAACAATAACATTTTTGGTACAACTTTAATATGCGCCCTAATTTCACCAAATGTGGCGATATGTGTTCTGCGCTGGTTTTTGGCACGATTGCATGTTCTATGGCAACCCTGTTGACGTTGAAAAATCTTTCGCTGGAGCTCGTTGATTCGCCTCTGTGTCGAGAAGATGGGAGGGAAAGATAAAATGGTAGTTGTTGAATTGAAGTTCGGCAAAAGGAAATATCATCGTGGCTATCCTGTTAAGAGGTAGTGGGTATTTGAAAGTGTGTAAAGAGGGTCTGGGAGATTATTTTTAATGGCAGTGCATGATAGAAGTAGGGATTTGTGATTTTATTTATTTGGGAACCATAGTATAAATTTTCTGGATAGTGTGTCTGGCTGTCTTGTAAATATGATAGTGATTACATGGCGGCATGTTAAAGGCGGTATGAAATTTATATTTCTGCTATTCGAAAATGCATTAATTCATGGTAAGTGCATTTTATTTTATCCTTGTTCTTATTTTGTAGAATGTTATGTTCATTGGTTCTTTAGTATGAATTTCTGTTGTTATTGTTGTTTTTTTAAATTATTTGAAATTTATTTTAGTTTATTTGTTGTTTAGTGTCTAGACTGTGCAATTCGTAGATGTTTTTTAAAGTTGAAACAGAATGCTGTGTACGTGGTATTATTTGAAATTTATTGTTATGTTATTTTATTAAAGCGAGGAGTGCGTAGATCGTAGATTCCTTCCTTGCCTAAATTGCGCAATTCGTAGAATTTTTTTTAAGTTTAAACAGGATGCTGTGTACATGGTATTCTTTGAAATTTATTGTTGTTATGTTAATTTATTAAAGCGAGGTGTGCGTAGTTTGTAGATTCGTTCGTTGCCTACATTGTGCCATGCGTAGATGGATTCTTGTCAAATATTTTTGGTTAGAAACTTTACGTTTTTGCTATCTAAATTTTTTGTTTTTGTTTCGGATTTTTAGCTAAATTGTATGTTCAAAACGTAGTTTTTGCATGTGCGAAAACCGCGTTTTTGGAGACATTTTAGGCTAAAAGTTCAAAAGGTAGACAAAAAATTTAGATAGTAATATGGCAGCCTGAAGTTTCTCGACAAAAATATTTGGCACGAAATTTGGCAACTTGAGGGCGCATATCAGAGTAGTTCCACATTTTTGTTTGATTACAAAGTTGCAATAATGAACATGCTCTTCATTGAAAAAAAATTGCGGCTGATCTTTGGAATATGGTAACAGGTAGTTTGGCGACATTTTGGAGGCGATAAAGGTTACTACCTAGGACTTTGGGAATAATGTGAGAAGTTTTCAGTTCCGATTACGCATTTTTTTGTGTGAGGGAAATGAGATATGTCATGTGACATTAATGGACGAATCAGTTCTTTAATCGGAAAAGGGGGTATATTGTAAAAATATCTGCTGTACTTTATAGGAGTAGTTTCATTCTATGTTCTGTTAAGCAGTGTTGTTTAATATTTGGATCCCATGGCCGTATATAAAGTAAATCCGAAATTTTTATTACGTTTATGTGTAATTGAAAAGAATTGCTTAATTACGGATAAGTATGAATGTCCAATACATGGGAATGAAATGAGATTGTGTGAAAGGAAGAATATTACAGATAGTTTGAATGGCGGTGCAAGAAACGTGGTGAAAATTCACATTTTGTGATCCGCCATGAACTCAAGATTCTGTAGAAGATTAGGTAAATTAGTATTTTTAATTATTTCAGGATATTATTTTTATGCATTGTTCTAAATGTAAGGAGTGAATAAATTAATATTTCATTCCCATGTATATTATTGGAAAATTGGGTTGATCTTTACAATATGGTAACTGGTAGTTTGGCGACATTTTGGAGGCGATAAATGTTACTACCTGTGACTTTGGTAATAATGTGAGCAGTACTCAGTTCCGATTACGCATTATTTTGCGTGAGGGAAATGAGAGATCATGGGATATGTCATGTGATATTAATGGACAAATTACGGTTCTTTAATCGGAAAAGGGGGGAAATCGGGAAAAAATCTGGAAATTTCGTATTTGGCTTTATTCTGTGTTGTGTGAAACAGTGTTCGTGAATTTTTGGATCCCATGGCTGTAACTAAAGTGAATTCGAAATGGGTATTTATGTATGTACTAATTTAATGTATGTGCTCATTTATATTTTAAAAAGTGTTTTTGAATTTAATTATATTTTAATTAAATGATAGTTATTTTGTGAATTTTATGTTTGTAGGAATTTGGTACACGTTTAAGTTGAAGTAAACGTGCATGGAAATAATTTAAATATTTGATACTAAGTATTTGTAATGCTTGCGGTATGAATTCGTTGGTGACGTGTATAATGTAATAGACGATTTAGAGGTAAAAGTTTTTGGATATTTTATTTATTTTATATGTGGAAATGTTCATATTTGGAAAGGGTAAATACTTTCTCGCGATCAGGTAATTTCATATATGTTCTTTTTACCGGGTTTAAAGATTGAGAAAATTGTCATGCATTTCCGTGAAATTTTTCTAATTTATGAGAAAAAAGCAGTGTACATGGATATAGTGAAGAGTGTGCGCAATGCCATTTTTGTGCAATTCTGGGATGTTTTTTTTAAGTAAAAATAAGTCGGCATGTACATGGTTTATGTGTATGTGTTATTTTGAAAAACGCGTAAAGAGTATGGTATTGTGCACTTTTTCCCAATTTTGCAGTGAATATTTGTCATGATTAAGCAGTTTTGTTTGATAAAATTTCTAGCATAAGTGTAATTCGGCTAGTAGATTGTTGGAAGAAGCGTTCAGTAGATAAAAAGAAAAGAAACATGTCTTTACTTCGTGAAGACAAAATGGCAGCGGGAAAAAAAATAGAGGGTTGCTGTAGGAGAGTTGGTCGCCAAATTTTCGCAAAAAAAAACGCCAAGTTACCATAATGTAAAGATCAACCGAAAATTGTTATTAGCACTGATTTAGTTTAAAGTAATTAGGATCGTAAGCTAACTTTTATTAATTTAATGTATGTGCTTATTTATATTTAAGGTAGTGTTTTTTAATTTAATTATATTTTAATTTAATGATCGTGATTTTGAGAGTTATACGTTTGTAGTATTTTGGAATACGTTTGAGTAGAAGTAAATGTGCATGGAAAGAATTTAAGTATTTGACACTAAGTATTTGTAATCATTTTTAATGTTTTGTTATAAATTCGTTGGTGACGTTTATAATAGATAATTTAGAGGTAAAAGTTTTTCGATATTTTATTTGGTACTTTTCCGTTTCGCCGGCGCAAATCTCGCCAAGCAGACTTTATTGGCGTCAATATACAGTATACACATAAAAAATATTTAAAAAAATGTTAGTTTTAAGAATTCTTTTTTTAAAGGCATAAACATTTTAATATCGCTTAAAATTTTATAAAAAACCAATAAATAAAGACAATAAATTTGTAAAAAGACATTAATTTAAGAATTTACTACGCTTTCATGGTTCATATCACATGACCCGAAGCGATCTCTTCTCACGTAAACTACTCTCTACAAAAATCTAATGCTCTCAGTAATTATCTACATTAATTTCAAGTTAAATCTTAATTTGGAACACAAGTTTAAATGCAAGAAATATTTCAATTCGTACGAATAGCTTACTCAGAAATTATGTAAAACTGCAGTACTTTACTTCGCTAATGCATTCTCATTAGAATTGATGAACCCTTAACTTTGCCTTTTCTATATTTTCGCCTTCGGGTGAGCAGTGTGATTGCATCCTAATTGACTTGATTACCTCAAATGGTCTTAAGGTATAAAATTAAACTGTCTGGTAAAAAATCTATGTAATTTTATGCCAGTATTAAAAGAAACAACCAATCTGATAAGAAATGGCTGCGATTTGTTTTGGAAATGAGGCGTAAAAGGTTACCAGCGAGAATATTCCGTTTGGCATCGGTTGCACCATTATTAGCGACTTTATCGCTTGCGCCGGTAAAACGGAAAAGTACCTTTTATTTATTTTATACGTGCAAATGTCCATCTTTGGAAAGGGTATATGCTTTTTCGCGATCAGGTAATTTCATGTAAGTCCTTTTTACAGAATTTAAAGATTCACAAAATTTTCATGCATTTTCATGAAATTTTTCTAACTTATGAGAAAAAAGCAGTGTACATGGATATAGTGAAGAGTATGCGCAATGCCATTTTTTGCAATTCTGGGATGTTTTTTTAAGTAAAAATAAGTTGACGTGTACATGGTTTAGTGATATTTTAATTAAATGATAGTTATTTTGTGAATTCTATGTTTGTAGGAATTTGGTATACGTTTCAGTTGAAGTAAACGTGTATGGAAATAATTTAAATATTTGACACTAAGTATTTGTAACTATTTTTAATGTTTGCATATAAATTTGTTACTGACATTTATAATATAATAGATAATTTAGAGGTAAAAGCTTTTGGATATTTTATTTATTTTATACGTGGAAATGTTCATTCTTGGAAAGGGTATATACTTTTTCGCGATCAGGTAATTTCATATATGTGCTTTTTAACGAGTTTAAAGATTAAGAAAATTTTCCTGCGTTTTCGTGCAAATTTTTGTAATTTATGAGAAAATAGCAGTGTAGATGGATAAAGTTAAAAGTTAAATGCCATTTTTGTGCAATTCTGGGATTTTTTTTTAAGTAAAAATAAGTCGACGTGTAAATGGTTAGTGTGTATGTGCTATTCTGTAAAACGCGCAAGGAGTTTGTGATTGTGCACTTTTTCCCGATTTTGGAGTTAATATTTGTCATGATTAAGCAGTTTTGTTACACAAAATTTCTAGCATAAGTGTAATTCGGCTAGTAGATTGTTGGAAAAAATGTTGAGTAAATAAAAAGAAAAGAAACATGTCTTTACTTCGTGAAGACAAAATGGCGGTGGGAGAAAAAAAAATAGAGGGTTGCTGTAGCAGAGTTGGTCGCCAAATTTTCACCAAAAAATCGCCAAGTTACCATAATCCAAAGATCAACCAAAGTGGCAATATAATTTCAAAGAGAAATGGATATGATATGTTTGGCAACGCCTTGTATTATCGCGAAGTTGTTTTATTTATCGCCAAGTTGTTGTTTCATTTATGGTAACCCGAGTAGTTAAATGTTCCGTAAATATACTTTTACAGGTTGATCTTTACATTATGGTAACTTGGCGATTTTTTGGCGAAAATTTGGCCACCAACTCTCCTACAGCAACCGTCTATTTTTTTTTCCCCGCCGCCATTTTGTCTTCAAGAAGTAAAGACAGGTTTCTTTTCTTTTTATCTACTGAACACTTCTTCCAACAATCTACTAGCCAAATTACACTTACGGTAGAAATTTTATCAAACAAAACTGCTTAATCATGACAAATATTCACTGCAAAATTGGGAAAAAGTGCACAATACCATACTCCTTACGCGTTTTTCAAAATAACACATACACATAAACCATGTACACGCCGACTTATTTTTACTTAAAAAAACATCCCAGAATTGCACAAAAATGGCATCGCGCACACTCTTCACTATATCCATGTACACTGCTTTTTTCTCATAAATTAGAAAAATTTCACGAAAATACATGACAATTTTCTCAATCTTTAAACCTGGTAAAAAGAACATATATGAAATTACCTGATCGCGAAAAAGTATTTACCCTTTCCAAATATGAACATTTCCACATATAAATAAATAAAATATCCAAAAACTTTTACCTCTAAATCATCTATTTCATTATACACGTCACCAACGAATTCATACCGCAAGCATTACAAATACTTAGTATCAAATATTTAAATTATTTCCATGCACGTTTACTTCAACTTAAACGTATACCAAATTCCTACAAACATAAAATTCACAAAATAACTATCATTTAATTAAAATATCACTAAAACATGTACACGTCGACTTATTTTTACTTAAAAAAAATCCCAGAATTGCACAAAAATGGCATTGCGCACACTCTTCACCATATCTATGTACACTGCTTTTTTCTCATAAATTAGAAAAATTTCACGAAAATGCATGACAATTTTCTGAATTTTTAAACCCGTTAAAAAGAACATATATGAAATTACCTAATAACGAAAAAGTATATACCCTTTCCAAATATGAACATTTCCACGTATAAAATAGATAAAATATCCAAAAACTTTTACCTCTAAATTATTTATTATATTATACACGTCACCAACGAATTCATACCGCAAACATTCCAAATACTTAGTGTCAAATATTTTAATTATTTCCATGCACGTTTACTTCAACTAAAACGTATACCAAATTCCTACAAACATAAAATTCACAAAATAACTATCATTTAATTTAAATATAATTAAATTCAAAAACACTACTTAAAATATAAATGAGCACATACATTAAATTAATACATACATAAATACCCATTTCGAATTCACTTTATTTACGGCCATGGGATCCAAAAATTCACGAACACTGTTTCACACAACACAGAATAAAGCCAAATACAAAATTTCCAGATTTTTTCCCGATTTCCCCCCTTTTCCGATTAAAGAACCGTAATTCGTCCATTAATATCGCATGATCTCTCATTTCCCCTAACACAAAATAATGCGTCATCGGAACTGAGTACTGCTCACATTATTACCAAAGTCCCAGGTAGTAAACTTTATCGCCTCCAAAATGTCGCCAAACTACCAGTTACCATATTGTAAAGATCAACCCTTTTACCTAGAATTGGGTGCTCCTTTGACTTTTTAAGTAAAAATACATTGATGTGCACATGAACAAATTCAATGGAGTATGCAGTGGCAAGTTTGTACAATTCTCAGATGTTGATAGGTTGACGTGTACATGGATAAAGTCAAGGGAGTGTGCAATGCCTAGCCGAAAAATTGCACAATCTCGGTATATACGTACCGGTAAAAAAATACCAAGGGGTGCCCGTAAATATACTTTTACAAAATTTAATTAATACAAAAACTAAAATTTTTTAAATTATAAAATATTACAGGAATTATATAAAATAACAAGTAAACTAACGCAGCATATTTAATGCTAGAAGTTGCAAAACATTATTTTCTTTTCATCAATTGACAGTATGTTTCTAAGCTATTATACAACATATGCTCTTGAGATAATTTTCAAAAGTTTTTTTATGGGATATCACTAAGATTCTCTTAATCATTTTTCCATTTAAGCAGACTGCCTTAAATTCAAAATATGCAATACAATCAAAGATCTTGTGGTAGAGATATTTTTTGTTGAGATGAAAGCTCAGCACTATTAAGTCGCCATAGTGACTTTACATTTTCTATATACTGTTAGGAATTTCACAGGTTTCCTATCAAAGCCCTGTAAATGAAATCCCAAAAACCATTTATTGTTATTACATGTTTTATGGTGAAATGAAATTTTTTGTACCTTATTTTCTCCTTCCAACCACAGGTCCAAAATTGCTTTTAATACTTTATTGTTGCGCTCTTCAATTTTTTTTTTTTTTTGTAACTTTTTTCATATTATATGTTTAGCAAAAAGCAGTAATTTTTCTTAATGCAATTTGTGATATTTATTTTTGCTATTAATCCTTCATATTTTTTTTTTTTTTTTTTGGTTTAACACAAAATTAATTAATTTATTTCAAGAGAACAAGTAGCGCACACAAGCTTGCCATACCTAACTACTGAACAAATGCGACATATAAATAAAAAACTTCAACCTGTTATTATTTTGCCTGTAACATGCACATGCTCTGAAATGCTAATCATCTGCATATCTCTGCATGTTCTACCTTTCGGATATACTTCAGTCTTGTTGTATACACTTTTATACTAAAATTATGATTTTGAATATAATTTAAATCAAAATGTGTTGTTATATGTTAATAAAAATAACTTTCATGAATTTTAGAAATAACTTAATTTATCAATTTATCTACTCAATAAAATGTAATTCATGATTTAAAAAAATTATATTTCATAAATTAAAGGCATGATTATAAAGTTATGCTATCAAATGATGTTTTGTCAAGCAGAAGTGTTGAAATCCGTTTAAGTTCTCTTTTTCGATAATTATAATATATTGAACCAGAATATAATCAAAGTACACTACGTCCATCGATTTAAATAGACCAACACCACCTATGTAAATAACTACATAAGTATCTTTACAATGAAAGTAATGAAAAAATTTTAAATAGCAAAAAAAGCTTAATGTAATAAATTTAATACTGGAGGTTTAAAATCGCATAACTAAATAGTATTTCTGATATTTCGCAAGTAACAGTTGGTGAACATTACACTTAGATGATTTAAGCAAAACATGAAAAGGTATCCGCTTAATAAAAATACTGTTACTTAACATCAATTTCATCAACATGGTCTATCTTTGAAACGTGAACTATAAACGTACCGTAGCACAATTCACTTTTATCACTGCTAATTCTGCGTATATTATATGCAGATCTATTAGACTATGAACATTACTAACGTTTTAACGAAATTATAAAATTTCTCGGAGCTAGGAAATAATATCCGCAAAACACCGGTCACTTCACACAACAATCAAAACAACTGTCGAATGACTAATACGCGAACTTCCAACATCATACTTTTGACGTCACATAACGATTACGTGAATCATTTTTATTGGCCGCTAATCCAACAGACCTTACCAGCAGCTTCGAAACAATTTGGATATTTACCCAAAATCATGTAATAAGAATAGAAAATTCGCAAAGTTTCTCGGAGAGAAAATTTAAAATGTCCTGAAATAAACTCTAAGAATAATCTCTACTTATAATTGGCTTATACCAATGCCTAATGCAGTGAGAATTTGAGTTAGATTCACATATAAAATTTAGAATCTCCTGGTTACATCTAAATCCGTATTCTCGCAAGGTCTGTGACTTGATTACATGTTGAATGAAGGAACGGGATCGAAGTTCCCTTTGCTCCGCATGAGTTACAAAGTATGTATTAAACATTCATCAGTTGATTAGCAAGAACGCATTAAAGAAAACAGCTGAGCAGGTGAGAAAATACCCTAAGGGAGCCTGATTCAAAATTTGTGGTATTCACACTAAGGCAATATCACAGAAAGAACTCGAAATGGATCAGAGACGTGGACTTGAAGTCTTCAAAAGTAAAAGGGTAACAGGAGAACTAAATGATCAAAGTGTTGGCAGGATAAAGGGAAGCTTGGATTAATGGAGCTTGGAATGCACCTCCTCCCTCATGCACAAATCAAGATCGTTACAGTTGTGAAAATTACCTTTTTAATGTCTGTAGGGCTGGGCAAGTCTGTTTCGGAACCTGAAATGCACCGCCTCCCTCATGCAGAAATCAAGATGATTGTCCTAACAATCATGAAAAATAACCTTCATAATGTGTTTAATAATAAAATGAAAGACACTTACTATGCTAACTTCAACCGAGGTGTTTGCTTTTTCATCCCTTGATGGTTTTGGTGCTAAAAAATACAAAATTGACCCCCTTTCTCTATACCTTTCCTTCGCACCTAAGCTTGATTTTCCTCCCATCGGGGCAGAAAGACTTAGCGAGTGCAAAACAAGACATCTGTCTACTTTTTGCCTGTCTGTTTTGGTGCTAACAAATGCTAGATAAAACGTCTGGCATTTTTCCCCTCATTTCTTATTTTTTTAGCATGGTATTTATTAAAATCTACTATAAAAATGCGGGGTGTTGTTCGGAGAACAGGTTCGACACCAAACGATTCATTATAGTAGCTCAGACTAGAGCTTATAAGAGCCTTAGCTCAGACAATGGTTGTCATCCGATGGGAGACAGCCCTGGTGTTTTTCCCTTCCTAAGGGATTTTTTAATAGCAAATAGGGAAGCGTATTTACAAAATACCGTCCGCTTTCCTGTTTGCTTAGAATAAACAGCATTAATTTAAAAATAGCGCATAATTGAATATAATGAAGTATAATTATTGATAATTTAAGAAAAAATATGTGCCAGGTACCTGTTAATATTTATTTAATGCTTATTATGGTATTTATTTTTTGTTATAATTCCCTGTACCCGTCAATGTTCAAAAATGGTTACTTCCTGTATTGCAAGTAATCTATTAACATTTTCTTGTATACCCTCATTGATACCTAAATTACTGTATTTATAGAGTACGAAGAGTAAAATCGTAGTTTGTGATACGACTCTGGCACAATTTTGAAAATTGTCGTTAAGATCAAAATGACACTTTTGAAGCCATCCAATAAATTGCCAGTCGCGAAATCCCGTGTATACGATATACTAGGATCAGACCGCCAGAAGTTTAAAATCTTCTTTCTTGACATACTTAAAAAATAATAATAATAATAATTTAAACTTCAGTTAGCGAATATCGATTACTTAACAAAGTCCAAAAAGCGGACGCCAAATGAAAAATGGAATCCAAAAATTGAGTTTTCTGCAATCTATTTACATTTGAGTTCTAGGTTTTACAAAGGCTTCAATAAAGAAACACTGTACAGTCGGTCACAAAAGTATTCGAACACCGGTACCCTATCAGAAAATGACAAGATGGCGTTTTTTTTTCTCTTTCTCTCTGTGTGTCGTGTTATTCCATCCTAGGTTTTCTTCTCCCCCCCATCTTGGAAAAAACTGGAAAAAATTGGTTACGATCTCTTTTTGAATGGGGAGATGCCATTTTGAGCAAAAGCTGACGACCCTATCTTGGAGAATGAACATGACCGCTCTACACACCCTTTTACTCTCTCTCTCTCTTTGAATTGGGAAGCCATTTTGGGAAAAAGCAGACGACCCTATCTTGGAGAATGGAAATGAACGCCTCTCCCTCTCTCTTTGAAATGGGAAGCCATTTTGGGACCCTCTATTCTTGGGGAGGGAGAAAACTGAAGTCTGCATTTCGCTGTCTCTGAATACGGAAAGCCCTTTTGGGAAAAGCGGACCCTCTTCTTTTGATCTTGGAGAACTGGAAATGAACGCTCTACACGATCTCTCTTTGAATTCAGAAGGTATTTTGGGACCTTCTAATGTTGGAAAACTGAAATGAACGCTCTACACCTTCTCTCTCTCTGAAATGGGTAGCCATTTGAAAACTCCCTAACTTTGGAAAAAAACAGAAATGAACGCTCTACACCATCTCTCTTTGAAAATGGGGGGGGGGTGTCATTTTGAGACCTCCCTCCCCTAAACTTGGAAAAAAAAACTGAAATGAACGCTGTACACTTTCTCTCTTTGGACATCGGTAGCCCTTTGGGGACCCTCTCCTCTTGGTAGAAAAAAAAGAACTGAAGTGAAGGCTCTACACAATCTCTCTTGGAATGGGATCCATATTTCGGGAAACGTGGATCACCTCATGCTGGAAAACTGAAGTGAACCACCAAGATTGGACTCTATATAATATTTTTTTTTAATTGACATCATGACCCTCCTCCCATTTGTTATTAAAAAAAATTTTTTTTGTTTTGGTTTTTATCCCATTTCCGATGTGATTTCAGAAATGCAATTCCATAACAGTTCAATTTCATTCGAGGTTAAATCATCTAAACAGTCTTTGACCCACCCATCCGTATGATTATTTTCTTCTCCTTCCTGTTGCACCAAATTTGGTAAGTCCATATAATCATTCCATACGGGAAGGGCTGGATCCTCACAAGGCTGTCTTGAAACACTTGGAGTCCCTTTGGGATGAGTGGAGGGATCTAGGATGTCTGGACCCGGCTGCAATTCCACCTCCATGATTTCTGGACCCGTTGGAACTTGTTTACCCGGCTGAAATTCTACCTCTACGATTTCTGGACCCGTTGGAACTTGTGAACCCGGCTGTGATTCTGCCTCCATGATTTCTGGACCTGTGGGAACTTGTGGACCCGGCTGACATTCTACCTCTACGATGTCGGGACTTTTTGAAGCTTGTGGACCCGTCTGACATTCTACCTCTACGATGTCGGGACAGGTTGGAGGAGAAGAAGAAGAAGAAGAGGATACTAGAAGAGGTTCTGTCTGTGAGGAGTCCGAAAGAGGTTGCCTGTTTGAACAAGTCGGGGAAGAAGAAGAAGAAGAAGCTTCTGGATTCTGAAGCGGATCTTGCACGCCAGGTAGGTTCCGGTAAGTCGACCGTTTTTTAAGAGGTAATTTTTTTTCTTCCTCCTCATCTTCAATTGTGATGACTTCAATTTCATTCCGTTGCCGGGTCGATTTTGTTTCGGGAAATAACGGTTTGGTCCAGCTCCTCTTATCATCTAAGGAAGGGATGGGTAAAGGTGGCGGAGGGATTTCTTCTTCTTTTTCTTGAAACATCATCGGCGATTGGAAAGAAATCTCCTCTTTCAATTGTTTCCAAAGCGAGTACGAGCACCGATCGACGAGAAAGAGACTCTTCTGGGTTGTGACGATGAGATATTGCGTTTTCGGGGGAACGACATAGTTTTGAAAAGGTCTTAGAATATATTTCTTATATTTCATCCTGTCGCTGACTTTAAAACTTCTTTCCTTCAGATTGGGGGACGATGATTCGTAATAGGCGAGAGGAGCGGCTGTGGTTTGAACAATATGAACTTCGTCCTCAGCCGTCGTTCTCACTCCAAACGTAAAATATCGTTTCGTGAGAAAAATATTCTTCCACCGAAAACTCGTGCGCGGATCTGTATATCGCCGGTCTGTTTGAATGGGCCGTCTCAAAGCTCGATCCATCCGATTCCAAGAGAAGGGAGATTCCTCTTTCGTTTGTTGCGATTCGAATAAATTTCTGTATATATTCTGAACGAGCAGGTTGGAGGATTCGACACCTTGGTTGAAAGAAACGATCGCTTGATGAGGTGGTATATGCGGAATAAATGTCGCACAATGACACGCCAAAAAAATTTTCAAGTTGGAGATTTGCTTTAGCGTCTTCAAATCCTCCCCGTTCGAAATCCGTTGAGTCGGAAAAACGTCTAATAGCGACATGGCTCCCAATGGAAAAGAAATGATCTCGCACAGTACTCTCGTCTTTTTATATATCTATATAGACACACACAGACACACATAGAGGCTCTATGACGTCCGTTTTATTTGTTTTTTTTGTTTCTCTCTCTCTTCTTTCCAAGAAATCTTATCTCCATGACCTCTTTTTCTTTTCTTAAAAAGATGAATGTGTGTGGGAATGAGGAAGTGAAAGTAATAATTTAATAAAAAAAAATTATCCAACCATGACCTTCTTTTTTTTTCAAAGTCAACCTTTCCAATCCAAGGACGTCGAGAGATAGAGGAAGCAGGGAGAGAGGAGGAGGAGGGAAGGGAAGGTCACACTCTCTTTCTCTCTATAAATAAAAGGGGAGAGCCCCAAAGTCGTATTTTTGTCCAAGTGGATCATGAGGAGGCATCCCCAGCTCACTACGTGTATTCCTTTCAAATATAAATATGTTGATCTTTCCTTTTATATCATCCAAGGAGTCGTTTACCTGAAAGCCTCCGATTTTTCAAAATGTGCGGGTTATTATACCGTGGGGAGTTATCAAAAGATGCGGGACGAATTTTTGTCCGACGAAAACGTGTTGATGGCTCGTGACATTCCACCTTTGGATGCACAAATTTTGTTAATGAAACGAGCCAAATATTTTTACACGTCCCACTTTCTAACCGTCTCGCAAATGAATAGGATTATGGATCGTCTTGAGAAGACAAAAGGGATTCTCGTTCATTTTAGTGAATGGTTGCACAAATGTTTGCACGAACCTCTCTCGATCGAGAAGACTGGGAAGAATACCTATTATATTCTTCTCGAGGACTCTCCTCGTTCGTCTCATCATAGAGAGGCCACGACTTTTGAAAAAAATCCTCGAGCAAGAAAAAATAGAATGGTGGAACAACTACCCCATCCCTCTCCCCGAGCATCAAGAGGAGCCTGTTCAGAAGAAAAAGAAAAAAACCTTTCCAAAAGCCTATCCTCATCTTCCTCGATAATGATAGTGATGAGGAGAAGCCTGTTCAGATTCCTCTCCGTTTGTCAAAACCCGTCGAGGATGAAAAACCTCTCCCTTTCTCAAGACCCATCGAAGATGAAAAACCTCTCCATTTATCAAGACCCCTCGAAAATGAGGGACCTCTCGATTTGTCAAAACCCCTCGAGGATAAGGGAACCAAAACTTCTCTCTCTTTCGAAGAGGAGGGACCTCTCAATTTGTCAAGACCCCTCGAGAATAAGGGAACCGAAAATCCTCTCCCTTTCTCAAGACTTCTCGAGGAGGAGGAGGAGAGACCGCTTCATGTCTCAAGACAGGACCCCCCTCTATCTCTTGAGGATCCGAGGGAAACGATTCCTATTGAAAAACCATCTATCGACGATCCCCAGAAAAGGTCTTCGGAGGAGATTAGACTTCCATGTAGAAAACGAATCTGCCACAATCATCATCATCATAATAATAATAATAATATACCCCCTTCTCAACAACAGAATCCTACAACATTTGCAGATAAATGCATTCAAACCAATCCCTTTATAGTAACCCTTTTGATTGGAGAACCTGTGCATTAGCCTCGAAAAAAAAATGAGATTCTAGACTGTTTCTATGACAAGAATGTTAAGCCAATAGATAGGTCTAGCTCAGAATTTTTCTTTTTAAAAGAAAATAAATAAATAATCCAAAGACTATTCGTAAATATAAAAGGTAAAGTCTCGAGTCCGCTGGAAAAAAATTTTCAGAGCTGAGAAAAATTCTCCAACTCAAAAAAAAAAAAAAAAAAAAAAAAAAAAAACTTTTTGTTAATTTTTATCATGTCTTAGACATGATAAAAATTAACGACCCCCTTCCCTTTTCGTCTGGGAATGTTGTCTCACTCTTTTGAAAAACAAATCGTGATTCATTCATGGAATGATTGCCATTAGCGAAAGGATGAGTCATGGTCTATTTTTAGAAAGGGTGAGACATCCTTCCCAGACAAAAAGGGAGGGTCATTAATTTTTATCATGTCTAAGACATGATAAAAATTAACCAAAAGTTTTTTTTTTTTTTTTTTTTTTCATTAGAGAATTTTTATCTCACCTCTGAGAAATTTTTTTTCTCCCAGCCGATTCGAGACTTTACCATTTGTTTTTAAGAATGATTTCTCCCTGATCTATTATTTCAAAATTCCAAGTTTCGCTTCAGAACCATCTGTGCTGTTGAAGAAGTAACGTGATATATGTATTTTTTTAATGAGTTCTGTCAAGATTGAATTGTGCAGGATCGACCTTGCGAATTTCTTCTCTGTGTCTTTAAATAATAATGATACCGAACCGCTTTTTGTAGAGCGCAATGGAAAAAACCTTTTGTATGGTTAGGACAATTCATGTGTTCGATCCCATTGTATTTGAGAATCTCTTGCGTCGATCCCGAAATGCAATAAATGGATCTTTGCAACCATTTCTCTAAAAACCGCCGTTTCATTTCTCCTCGCACCCAAATCATGGAAAAGGATTCCGTCAACATCGTTAACACCCGTGGAAAATAACTGTACGGAATTTCTCCTTCGTACCACGACAAGGCGTGATAATAATCACTCACCCACACAGCGGTTCGTTTTTCTTTCTCGGTGAACATTTGCCATGGAAACGGGGGTTTAAAAACAAATACCCCTCTAGAAGTACCGTCCAATGTGACGTAAGCCAATTCTTTCACAATAAAGGCTCCTTGAGAATCGTAGAAACCTTCAAAGTCGAGGACGAGTTCCATGTTTTTTATTTCTTTTTCTTTCCAAGGTGACCTTTAATATTATTATGATGGATGTGCATTGAGATACGCACGATATTATTCAAAAACAAATATATATACGAATGTGACCTTTCCCAGAATTCATACGACCTGTCACATGCAACCTTCTCTCTCTCTATAAAAGAGGAGACGGCGAGAGAACGCTATCCATTTTTTCCTTCAGGACACACAGCGAGAGAGAGAGAGAGAGAATTTTGTTTTCTTTTTTTCCTCAATTGAAGAAGATGGACATTTTGAGTGCCAAACCTCTCAAAGATTCCTACATTGTTCGGGACATGGAATACTTTCACTGTTATGATCCAAAGACGGGAGATATATGTTTCATCTTGAAAGAACTGGGCTACATCACTTGCGATTTAACCTTATGCGGATCCATGATTTTTCTCCCTCCTGTCCATTACGATGACTTATCGTCCCGCAATCAAGCTGTGGTCAACCAGACTACAAATAACCGACACGGCCTTCAATGGACCAAGGGTCATCTTTCCTACGAGCATCTTCCTACGATCCTGAAAATACTGACCGAAAATGTGGAGGTGATCTACGTCAATGGATACGATAAAGCCGAATTTTTCCGCAAGCTCTGCCAGCGATCCGTTTACGAGTTTCACATCCCAGGGAAAACCGAGTGGCGGAACAAGTCGAAATGCACGCGACACCAATATTTCCAAAAGATGATTCATTGTGCCGAGAACAAGGTGAGAAATTTTCGATACCATTTGATGGAGGGTAGTTACGTTTTCCGGAAATTACATTGTTACCCCTCCGAAAGCAAAGCTGTCGAAGACGAAGAGGAGGCGGAAGAATCTCCCCAGGAGAACTCGTGCGACGATGAGGAGGAGGAGGAGGATGAACTTTCTAATAATAATAATAATAATAATAAATGTCTAAGTTGGGATGCTTTAGAGACCCAAGAATATTGGTCTCAATCCTTATCTCACCTAGACCTGAAAGAGGATCCTCAAGTGTACTCTTTGTGGTGCTCTTCTAAAATTTGGTCTTGGAGAGAACCCTTGAATGTTCATGAATGAAATGGTATGTAAATCCCTAGAGAAAAAAAAATAGAAAAAAAAAAGTTCTTTTTTTTTTGTAATATGTTGATTTCTTTCCAATCCCATTTCTTTTCCTTAACTTCAGCCCAATCGACGAGAAGAAGAAGAATTTTCCAAGTTACACAAGACGAATCTTCCAAGTTACACAAGACGTAGAAAGATTTCACAAGGATTTATAAATCACACGCTCCCACATGATATATGTATAGAGAGAAAAAGACCCTCTGTTCTCTAGCCAATACGTCAAGACTTCCCTAAACTAAGAGAGACCATGAGTACCGAGGAAACCTTAGCAGAGCAAGTGGAAAGAATTTCAAAGAGATTAGAAGAGTTAAGACGGGATAGATTTACAGTTCCGCCGACTAAAGAGGAAACTATCATCGATTTCAACAAACCGCTGTACTTTCATCCTCTACCCCAAAGAATGAGACGAATGGACTCGCCGTTGAACAGTTCCAATGAGATACAAAATGTCACTTATTTGAATAGTCAATTTCAACACATGAATATTTCATAAGTATTTTTTTGTTTTTTTTCCCTAAAGCGTAGGGAGATCGGATCAGTAGTTTTTCCCTTTTCATCGTCGAAAAGGTTGGGAGGAAAAATCTTTCTCAGCTCTCTCAGAAAAAATTTTCAGCCTTAAAAAAAAAAAAAAAACTTTTTGTTAATTTTTATCATGTCTTAGACATGATAAAAATTAACTCTACCCCCTTTTTGTCTGGGAATGTTGTCTCACACTTTCTAAAAATAGACAATCACTCCTCCTTTCCTAAAGAATAGAATTCCAAGAATGGGATCTGGTCTATTTTTAGAAACGGTGAGACCCTATTCCCAGACAAAAGGCGGGTAGAGTTAATTTTTATCATGTCTAAAGTTCAGGGTCCATCCATCTTCTTATGTGAAACGGTGACCCTGACGAGATCGAGATAAACAAGTCCTGTGAGTTGTTTTGTAATCTTGACGCGATCCAA
The DNA here is from genome assembly GCF_044657685.1 of Stegodyphus dumicola. Lineage (NCBI taxonomy): Eukaryota > Metazoa > Arthropoda > Arachnida > Araneae > Eresidae > Stegodyphus > Stegodyphus dumicola. The sequence goes on along the minus strand of NC_140773.1, from coordinate 217,878,152 downwards.
GAAAGACTTTTTATTTTTTTTTGAAATAAGCGGGGGGTGGGGAGAGAAAATATTCTCACGACCCTCAGATATCTTTTCATAAATATATTTTTTATCAAAGTGTTTCTTTCATTCCGATCCTTTTAAGAGGTTGGAATGACCCTGACATTTAGATGGGGTCGCGATCCCGACAGATGTCGCGCGAGTATAAAAGTGTGTGTCCTCCACGAGATTTCTTCAGAGAACAGAAGAAGACGTGAACCGAGCTGGTAAGTCCCTTTGATCCTATGAATATGGTTATCTATAAACTCGATTTGATTCTTTGTTTCTTTTTTTAATAATCATAATAATCATAACTTCATTTAAAAAGAACTCTCTTCTTAACCCTTTGAAAAGAAAAATGTCTCTTTCAAGACGACGACTCTAAAACATTTTATTGTTTTTTTTCCTTTCTAGATCTTCCCTGTTATACATATATACCTTTTCGACTCTTTTTTTTGCTCCTGTTTGTGCAAGACATTACCGTATTCATCGCCATGGCGTGTTCAGAAAACTTTATCGTGCTCGATCTAGAGGGTTTCCAGTCCTACAACCACAAGAAGGGTGAATTTACCTACGTTTTAAAAGAATTGGGCTATGCGACAAAAGATTTTTTGACCGTGGGATCGTTGACGTTTGCTCCTCCTCACCCCTTCCACCAACTGAATGAAAAAAACCAAAAGACGAATGCCTGGCTGACGAGAAACCGGCACGGACTTCGTTGGAACGAGGGTCATATTCCCTACAACCATTTAGGACGCATTCTCCAATCGCTCACTCACAGCTTCTCCACGATTTATGTGGTGGGATGTCAGAAAGCTAAATTCTTTGCTAAAGCCTTGGATTATCAAAAACCCGTGACGGAAATTTATGTGCCAGCTGGAATCATTTGGAAGTATCGGGAAAAATGTGCCCGACATCATCAAAGGATGAAATATTTCCATTGTGCCGAAAACAAAGTGCGCAACTATCGATGGCATATTACGGAAGGAGATTTTCATATCAATCACGTCTATCCAGACGGAACGGAGAAAGAGGAGAGGATTCAGGAGGAAGCAGACAATCCTCTGCAAGCTTTTGATAAGGCCTACGATCAGTTAGAGAAGGATCCGTCCCCAAAAGCGTACGATAACCTCATCCAGAAATGGGATAATCTGTCCTGTTTCCAAGTGATGGAACATCCGGATGAGCATACGCCTTTAAACTTGATGGGCTCTTCTACTTCTTCTTCTTCTTTGTCGTCAACTTCCTCCAATAACTCGAGGAAGACGGAGGGTTGGGGAGACATACCTGAAAATATTCCCCATTACGATCCAGCAGCCTGTTGGGACGAACCTTCCAAAGAATCTCATGAGACCCCCAAAATATCTTCAGAGGATCCAAAGACAAAATCCACTGAGTGTTGGGACAATGAACGGACGACTCATGATCCAAAATCCACTAAGACTATGTCCACTGAGTGTTGGGACAATGAACAGACGACTCATGCTCCAAAATCTATTGAGACTATGTCCACTGAATGTTGGGACAATGAACGGACGACCCATGCTCCAAAATCGACTGAGACTATGTCCACTGAGTGTTGGGACGATGAAACCGAAAAGACGACAGAGAATTGGGATGACCGTTCTCAAAAGTATTTGAATTGATATATACATAAACTCAGGAGAAAAAAAATAAAGAAAAGGTTTTTAGAAATAAGTAGAGAAAGGTTCTCCGCTTTCCCTATATTTATGGAAATGAGAAGAGAGAGAGAGACGAATCAGGAGACCAAAAAAAAATGGGTATTGGAAGGAATTAGTGCAAATACATTCGATTCCTTCCGAGACCCTTTTTTTGGGTCCCTCTCTCATCCAATCTTGGAAAAGAACTTTGTCCTATTTTTCTAGGTCCATTCAAAAAGAAATGAATCTATCCATAAATTTTCTTAAAAGAAAAAAAAAACAAAAAGATCCATTACCTATAGACGGTCCAAAGTCGAGAATCTTGGAAAAAGTCATCCACTCTCTCTCTATCCAGTCAAGCTTCTCTGTAGAAAATCTAGTAGGTGCATCTGCATTCTTGAACACCCGGCAGTTATTATTGGACGCGAAACGTCGAATGCTGAAATAGTTAACAGTGATCCCATTCTTAAAGAAACGGGGATGTTTTATTCATCCAGTCGAGTGCGGAAAAATTTCTGAGAGCCGGAGAAAAATTTCACTGGCTGAAAAAAAAAAAAAAAATACCCCCCTTTTAGTCTGAAAATTGATGTCTTCAATTTTCCAAAAATTGAAGACATCAATTTTCAAATTTTCAGACTAAAAAGGGGGGTAATTTATTTTTCAGAAACTTCAACCTATCGAGTTTCGTTTGAGTTCCGGCCGTGCTGTGGGCCCACCTGGATACAAGTTTTCCCCTTTTGGAATAGAATAAAACTTTACTGTTTTTTAAGAATGTTATTTAATGGATCGATTTCAACCTATCGAGTTTCGCTTGAGTTCCGGCCGTGCTGTGGGCCCACCTGGATACAAGTTTTCCTCTTTTGGAATAGAATTTCCGTCAAGGTAGGCTACGTTTCCTCTTTTTGCATTTTTCATGTCATTTCATTTGTATTACAATATACTGAAAACGGGCGTTCGAACTGATTTCTAGGCTATTTCTATACAAATGGAGCTCGATCCAAGGAAGAAATGATTTCTTTTTTTTATTTTGTGGACTGCCAATTTGTATTGGAATATACTGAAAACGGGTGTTTGAGTCGGTTTTCAGTATATTTCAATACAAATGGAGCTCGATCCAAGAAAGAAATGATGCCTTTTTTTTATTTTGTGGACTGCCAATTTTGTATTGGAATATACTGAAAACGGGCGTTCACGTCGGTTTTCAGTATATTTCAATACAAGTGGAGCTCGATCCAAGAAAAAAATGATGTCTTTTTTTTATTTTGTGGACTGCCAATTTTGTATTGGAATACACTGAAAACGGGTGTTTGAGTCGGTTTTCAGTATATTTCAATACAAGTGGAACTCGATCCAAGAAAAAAATGATGTCTTTTTTTTTTATTTTGTGGACTGCCAATTTTGTATTGGAATATACTGAAAACGGGCGTTCACGTTGGTTTTCAGTATATTCCAATACAAATGGAGCTCGATCCAAGAAAAAAATGATGTCTTTTTTTTTATTTTGTGGACAGCCAATTTTGTATTGGAATATACTGAAAACGGGCGTTCACGTTGGTTTTCAGTATATTCCAATACAAATGGAGCTCCATCCAAGAAAAAAGTGATGTCTTTTTTTTATTTTGTGGACAGCCAATTTTGTATTGGAATATACTGAAAACGGGCGTTAACGTTGGTTTTCAGTATATTTCAATACAAATGGAGCTCGATCCAAGAAAAAAAAATGATGTCTTTTTTTTTATTTTTTGTGGACAACCAATTTTGTATTGGAATATACTGAAAACGGGCATTCACGTTGTTTTCAGTATATTCCAATACAAGTGGAGCTCCATCCAAGAAAAAAATGATGTCTTTTTTTTATTTTGTGGACAGCCAATTTTGTATTGGAATATACTGAAAACGGGCGTTCACGTTGGTTTTCAGTATATTTCAATACAAATGGAGCTCCATCCAAGAAAAAAATGATGTCTTTTTTTTATGTTGTGGACAGCCAATTTTGTATTGGAATATACTGAAAACGGACGTTCGAGTCGGTTTTCAGTATATTCTAATACAAATGGAGCTCCATCCAAGAAAAAAATGATGTCTTTTTTATGTTGTGGACAATCAATTTTGTATTGGAATATACTGAAAACGGGCGTTCGAGTCCTTTTTCCGACTATTTCTACACACATTCCACTATATTAAAATGACGTCATGGTTGAGTCCAAACAGAGTCGTCCTCGGATAGAGCCGTCTCCGGACAAAGTCGTCCCCGGACAATTTTATACCGAATTTGTATAGAAATATACTTAAAATGGGCTTGGAGGGGGGGGCGGAGTCCAAACAAAGTCGTCCCCGGACCATCTTGATGACCAGACATATTGCCTTTTCAACAGCCCGTATTATTCTGAACAAAAAACGTGAAAAAATACTTTTATAGAAAAGAGAAGAAATGAAAGTGAAAGTCAAAAAGCAAAATGGGATCGGCTGGGAAAAATTTCTGAGAGCCGAGAAAAAATTCTGAGTCAGAAAAAAAAAGAAAAAATATATAATATATATATTATATAATATATATTATAAATACTTTTTGTTAATTTTTATCATGTCTTTTAGACATGATAAAAATTAACTCATCCCCCTTTTGTCTGGGTATGTTGTCTCACCGTTTCTAAAAATAGACCAGAACCCAGTCTTTTCTTGGAATTTAAAAGGATGAGTCATGGTCTATTTTTAGAAAGTGGGAGACAACATTCCCAGACAAAAGAGGGGGTGAGTTAATTTTTATCATGTCTAGAAAACATGATAAAAAGTAACAAAAAGTTTTTTTTTTTTTTTTACATCTCAGAATTTTTTTCTGAGCTCCGAAAAATTTTTCCTAGCCGATCCCATTTCGTTTTTCGACTTTCACTTTCAACTCTTCACTTTTCCTATCCACTGTCGTTGGAATTGTGTTCACTGGAGGCTATTTCTTTTTTTGCAATCTCGCTTTTAGTTTTGTCTGAGATTCTTTAGAAATGGCTATACAAATTTCACCATCTATACAGAGATGATGTCCAAACAAAGTCGTCCCCGGACCATCTTGATGACCGAATATGTATAGAAATAGTCTGAAAATGGGCTTGAGGGCCGGTTTCTGGACGATTCATCTACAAATTCGGCCGCATCCAGAAAAACAAAAATACATAGTTTCTTTTTGGGTGGACAGGAGATGATAAATTTCTTTTCTCTCTCTCCCAAGATTGGAGGAGAGAGTGGCCCAAAAAAATAGGTCTCGGAAGGAATCGAATGCATTTTGAAATGCACTCATTCCTTCCAAAACCCATTTTTTTGGTCTCCTGATTCAACTCTCCAGTCTATGGTATAGGGAAAGCGGAGAACGTTTCCCCTTCCTTAAGCGACTGGAGACCATAGCTCATCATCATCATCATCATCACCATCTTCACCATCATCCTCTTTCTGATACTTTTCAACGAAGGCTTGATGTCTCTGGATGATTTTGGGGAGATGATGGATCCCGAATTGAGTGATGAAAAAGAGAGGACTCTTTTTCCTTTCTTGTTCGTCTTGCACAGTCTCTCGGAGGGTGATATACGTTTCCCCGTCCTCCTCAATTTTCGTCAGAGGTCTCATGAATATTTTACACATCCAAGGGAAGAGCGACTTGTTATGCAGGGATTTCGAAGCGACGAAGGCCGCTTCATTCGAAGTGAGGACAATCTGGTTCGGTTGACCCCATTCTTTGGAGTAGTTGTCCAAATCGCCTAGTCGAAGAAAATGGTGTCGATTAGGAAAAAAGACTTGGAGAACACTCGTCGTATGCGAGACGTTCGTAGGCAAGAGAGTCAAGATATCTTTGGCATTTCAGTACAGGAATCCTAGATCCACATACGCGTGCACGTAATAGTCATCGTTATATTCCAGTTTGAGCAGCATGGCTTTTGTATTTTTTTTCCGTTCTCAAGGCGAAACACTCGTCTGATATGAACAAGAGCTCGCTGGCGATCCGTTTATATAGACTCCTCAGAGAGAGAGAGAGAGGGGAGGAGGAACAAGGTTGATGAATTCTAAAATAAAAAAAATGATAAAACATGAGTGTTTGTGAAGGTCATAGAGAGATCATTATTAAGTTGTTTTATTTTTTATTTTCTCAAAAGAAAAAACCAAAAGGTTCCCATTCCATACGACATGGCCTTTGAGAAGGTGACGGGGTCATGTGTCTACAAAGTTGATAAACTCTAGAATAAAAAAAAGCTTCATCACGTAGCTCTCGAGAAGAAAATGACAGGGGTCTCTAGGAGAAGGTCATAGGTAGTATACAAAGGATGGTTGTTTTTTTTTATTCGTTCCTCTCAATCCCATGACCTTTGAAAAGGTGACGGGGTGTCCTTTAGGAAAAAAATAGAAGGTCATAGAGAGAGAGATAGACAAAGTTGATTTTTTTTTCTAGAAGTCAACCGTCACGTCGCCCATCACGTGGTCTTCTCGTATATATAGAGAGGCGAGTGGAAGACAGACTCTATTTCCCAGAGAGAGAGAGACTGCTGTGCGTATCCATATTTCTACTCAAGATGATGATCCGCATCTTATATAATGAGTTTGTGAGCATTCGCTGTTATGTGGATGACGGAAGATTGTTTTGGAACGCTACGGACATTTTGCCTCTGATTCATACTTCCAGTAAAAGAACCTGGGACATTCTCTCCGTGTTTTTCGACGAACACCACGTCTTCAGGAAAATAAAAGATCTTGAGAGTCTCGGCAGTTCTCAAGAGGGATATGTCCTCTCCAGCGAAGAAATGTTACATCTGGCCGAAAATAATCCTAAAAATAATCAGCTTCTGGCCTGGGTGTATAGCATTTTAACTCAGCCGCTGGTTCGAGTTGTACCCAATCAACCCGTTTACCGACTGCTCTATCCGGGGGAGAAATTTCCCTTCATCACCCTCTTTAATCTGGGAGTGCGCTACATACCGCCTCATCCAGGCATGACGGATTCTTCTACTTACCCTAAACAATATGCCAGCGCTTATTGCCAGACAGACCCCCGTCAAGAAAAGGTCGTCGAGACTCAAACGGATCCTCTGGTGGTCTCTTTAAATGTCACTAAAGTTATCACCTTCTAAAAAAAACAACCACCACCACCCAAAAAATATTTGCTCCTCCTCCAAATTTTTTTTTATCTTCTCGAAAGAAAAAAAAAGAAACTTTTCCATCTAGCCTCTTTCTTTCAATCCCTCTTAAGAGAGAGAGGGAGGAGAAAAGAAAGAGAGTTCTGAGGAGGCAAAAGAAATGGGTCTGGAAGGAAACGGGTGCATTGCGAGAAAAAGAGGGTCCTCTTTTCTTTTCTCGAAATGCACCCTTTTCCTTCCAGACCCATTTTTTTTGATCACTTCTTCAAACCAATCTTGGAAAGGTGGGGATACAATAAATTGTGCGTAAAGTCCATTTCGATCAAGACTGGATTTTTTTTGAAAAGAAAACATAATGTTATATATAGATAGCTAAATCTTTATCATGATATTCTTTAAGAATTTCTTAGCCATTTGTCAAAGAAGGGAACTATAATTGAAGAATTTATGAATTTGGGAACATGTCACCCATGACAAATCTAAAATCTTGGAAGTGGATACTGGAAAGCCCCGCTCTGATTATAATTCTGAGTTATAGCATGGGACATTTTTTAGATCAATAAGCTAAACTATTTTTCTAGTCTCATATTCTCTCGTGACTAGGGTTTCAGATTTGGGTAGAGAGAGACACTGTTCTGAACAGAAACGTGGAATGCTTTTATAGAAAAGTGAAGAGTTGAAAGTGAAAGTCGAAAAACGAAATGAGATCGGCTAGGAAAAATTTCTCAGAGCTCAGAAAAAAATTCTAAAATGTAAAAAAAAAAAAAAAAAAAAAAAAAAAAAAACTTTTTGTTAATTTTTATCATGTCTTCTAGACATGATAAAAATTAACTCATTCCCCTTTTTGTCTGGGAATGTTGTCTCCCACTTTCTAAAAATAGACCATGACTCATCCTTTTAAAGAATAGAATCCAAGAAAAGACTGGGTTCTGGTCTATTTTTAGAAACGGTGAGACAACATACCCAGACAAAAGGGGGGTGAGTTAATTTTTATCACGTCTAGAAACCATGATAAAAATTAACAAAAAGTTTTTTTTTTTTTTTTTTTTTTACATCTCAGAATTTTTTTCTGAGCTCTGAAAATATTTTGCCAGCCGATCTCATTTCGTTATCATTTTTTTATTTTAGAATTCATCAACCTTGTTCCTCCTCCTCCCCTCTCCCTCTCTCTCTCTGAGGAGTCTATATAAACGGATCGCCAGCGAGCTCTTGTTCATATCAGACGAGTGTTTCGCCTTGAGAACGGAAAAAAAAATACAAAAGCCATGCTGCTCAAACTGGAATATAACGATGACTATTACGTGCACGCGTATGTGGATCTAGGATTCCTGTACTGGAATGCCAAAGATATCTTGACTCTCTTGCCTACGAACGTCTCGCATACGACGAGTGTTCTCCAAGTCTTTCTTCCTAATCGACACCATTTTCTTCGACTAGGCGATTTGGACAACTACTCCAAAGAATGGGGTCAACCGAACCAGATTGTCCTCACTTCGAATGAAGCGGCCTTCGTCGCTTCGAAATCCCTGCATAACAAGTCGCTCTTCCCTTGGATGTGTAAAATATTCATGAGACCTCTGACGAAAATTGAGGAGGACGGGGAAACGTATATCACCCTCCGAGAGACTGTGCAAGACGAACAAGAAAGGAAAAAGAGTCCTCTCTTTTTCATCACTCAATTCGGGATCCATCATCTCCCCAAAATCATCTAGAGACATCAAGCCTTCGTTGAAAAGTATCAGAAAGAGGATGATGGTGATGATGATGATGATGATGATGATGATGCGATATGGTCTCCAGTCGCTTAAAGAAGGGGAAACGTTCTCCGCTTTCCCTATTCCATAGACTGGAGAGTTGAATCAGGAGACCAAAAAAATGGGTCTTGGAAGGAATGAGTGCATTTCAAAATGCATTCGATTCCTTCCGAGACCTATTTTTTGGGCCACTCTCTCCTCCAATATTGGGAGAGAGAGAGAGAGAAAAGAAATTTATCATCTCCTGTCCACCCAAAAAGAAATTATGTATTTTTGTTTTTCTGGATGCGGCCGAATTTGTAGAGGAATCGTCCAGAAACCGGCCCTCAAGCCCATTTTCAGACTATTTCTATACATATTCGGTCATCAAGATGGTCCGGGGACGACTTTGTTTGGACATCATCTCTATATAGATGGTGAAATTTGTATAGCCATTTCTAAAGAATCTCAGACAAAACTGAAAGCGAGATTGCAAAAAAAGAAATAGCCTCCAGTGTACACAATTCCAACGACAGTGGATAGGAAAAGTGAAGAGTTGAAACTGAAAGTCGAAAAACGAAATGGGATCGGCTAGGAAAAATTTCTCAGAGCTCAGAAAAAAATTCTGAGATGTAAAAAAAAAAAAAAAAACTTTTTGTTAATTTTTATCATGTCTTCTAGACATGATAAAAATTAACTCACCCCCCTTTTGTCTGGGAATGTTGTCTCCCACTTTCTAAAAATAGACCATGACTCATCCTTTTAAATTCCAAGAAAAGACTGGGTTCTGGTCTATTTTTAGAAACGGTGAGACAACATACCCAGACAAAAGGGGGATGAGTTAATTTTTATCATGTCTAGAAGACATGATAAAAATTAACAAAAAGTATTTATAATATATATTATATAATATATATATTATATAATATATATATTATATAATATATATATTATATATTTTTTCTTTTTTTTTCTGACTCAGAATTTTTTCTCGGCTCTCAGAAATTTTTCCCAGCCGATCCCATTTTGCTTTTTGACTTTCACTTTCAATTCTTCTCTTTTCTATAAAAGTATTCCACGTTTTTGTTCAGAATAATACGGGCTGTTGAAAAGGCAATATGTCTGGTCATCAAGATGGTCCGGGGACGACTTTGTTTGGACTCCGCCCCCCTCCAAGCCCATTTTAAGTATATTTCTATACAAATTCGGTATAAAATTGTCCGGGGACGACTTTGTCCGGAGACGACTCTATCCGAGGACGACTCTGTTTGGACTCAACCATGACGTCATTTTAATATAGTGGAATGTGTGTAGAAATAGTCGGAAAAAGGACTCGAACGCCCGTTTTCAGTATATTCCAATACAAAATTGATTGTCCACAACATAAAAAAAGACATCATTTTTTCCTTGGATGGAGCTCCATTTGTATTAGAATATACTGAAAACCGACTCGAACGCCCGTTTTCAGTATATTCCAATACAAAATTGGCTGTCCACAACATAAAAAAAAGACATCATTTTTTTCTTGGATGGAGCTCCATTTGTATTGGAATATACTGAAAACCAACGTGAACGCCCGTTTTCAGTATATTCCAATACAAAATTGGCTGTCCACAAAATAAAAAAAGACATCATTTTTTTCTTGGATGGAGCTCCATTTGTATTGAAATATACTGAAAACCAACGTGAACGCCCGTTTTCAGTATATTCCAATACAAAATTGGCTGTCCACAAAATAAAAAAAAGACATCATTTTTTTCTTGGATCGAGCTCCACTTGTATTGGAATATACTGAAAACAACGTGAATGCCCGTTTTCAGTATATTCCAATACAAAATTGGTTGTCCACAAAAAATAAAAAAAAAGACATCATTTTTTTCTTGGATCGAGCTCCGTTTGTATTGAAATATACTGAAAACCAACGTTAACGCCCGTTTTCAGTATATTCCAATACAAAATTGGCTGTCCACAAAATAAAAAAAAGACATCATTTTTTTCTTGGATGGAGCTCCATTTGTATTGGAATATACTGAAAACCAACGTGAACGCCCGTTTTCAGTATATTCCAATACAAAATTGGCTGTCCACAAAATAAAAAAAAGACATCATTTTTTTCTTGGATGGAGCTCCATTTGTATTGGAATATACTGAAAAGCAACGTGAACGCCCGTTTCCAGTATATTCCAATACAAAATTGGCTGTCCACAAAATAAAAAAAAGACATCATTTTTTTCTTGGATCGAGCTCCATTTGTAATGGAATATACTGAAAACCAACGTGAACGCCCGTTTTCAGTATATTCCAATACAAAATTGGCAGTCCACAAAATAAAAAAAAAGACATCATTTTTTTCTTGGATCGAGCTCCACTTGTATTGAAATATACTGAAAACCGACGTGAACGCCCGTTTTCAGTATATTCCAATACAAAATTGGTAGTCCACAAAATAAAAAAAAGACATCATTTTTTTCTTGGATCGAGCTCTATTTGTATTGGAATATACTGAAAACCGACTCAAACACCCGTTTTCAGTATATTCCAATACAAATTGGCAGTCCACAAAATAAAAAAAAATGACATCATTTCTTTCTTGGATCGAGCTCTATTTGTATTGAAATATACTGAAAACCGACTCAAACACCCGTTTTCAGTATATTCCAATACAAAATTGGCAGTCCACAAAATAAAAAAAAGACATCATTTCTTTCTTGGATAGAGCTATATTTGTATTGAAATATACTGAAAACCGACTCAAACACCCGTTTTCAGTATATTCCAATACAAATTGGCAGTCCACAAAATAAAAAAAAAGACATCATTTCTTTCTTGGATCGAGCTCTATTTGTATTGAAATATACTGAAAACCGACTCAAACACCCGTTTTCAGTATATTCCAATACAAATTGGCAGTCCACAAAATAAAAAAAAGACATCATTTCTTTCTTGGATCGAGCTCCATTTGTATAGAAATAGCCTAGAAATCAGTTCGAACGCCCGTTTTCAGTATATTGTAATACAAATGAAATGACATGAAAAATGCAAAAAGAGGAAAAGTAGCCTACCTTGACGGAAATTCTATTCCAAAAGAGGAAAACTTGTATCCAGGTGGGCCCACAGCACGGCCGGAACTCAAGCGAAACTCGATAGGTTGAAATCGATCCATTAAATAACATTCTTAAAAAACAGTAAAGTTTTATTCTATTCCAAAAGGGGAAATATTGTATCCAGGTGGGCCCACAGCACGGCCGGAACTCAAGCAAAACACGATAGGTTGAAATCGATCCATTAAATAACATTCTTAACAAACAGTAAAGTTTTATTCACATCGAGTCGGCTGGGAAAAGTTTCTGAAAAATAAATTACCCCCCTTTTTAGTCTGAAAATTTGAAAATTGATGTCTTCAATTTTTGAAAAATTGAAGACATCAATTTTCAGACTAAAAGAGGTTTTTTTTTTTTTTTTTTTTTTTTTTTTTTTTTTTTTAGCCATAGAAATTTTTTTCCGGCTCTCAGAAATTTTTCCGCACTCGACTGGATGAATAAAACATCCCTGTTTCTTTAAGAATGGGATCACTGTTAACTATTTCAGCATTCGACGTTTCGCGTCCAATAATAACTGCCGGGTGTTCAAGAATGCAGATGCACCTACTAGATTTTCTACAGAGAAGCTTGACTGGATGGAGAGAGTGGATGACTTTTTCCAAGATTCTCGACTTTGGACCGTCAAGAGGTAATGGATCTTTTTGTTTTTTCTTTCTTTTAAGAAAATTTATGGATAGATTCATTTCTTTTTGAATGGACCTAGAAAAATAGGACAAAGTTCTTTTCCAAGATTGGATGAGAGAGGGACCCAAAAAAAATAGGTCTCGGAAGGAATCGAATGCATTTGCACTCATTCCTTCCAAGACCCATTTTTTTTTGGTCTCCTGATTCGTCTCTCTTTCTCTCTCCTTAGTCCATTTCCATAAATATAGGGAAAGCGGAGAACCTTTCTCTACTTATTTCTAAAAATCTTTTCTTTATTTTTTTTTCTCCTGAGTTTATGTATATATCAATTCAAATACTTTTGAGAACGGTCATCCCAATTCTCTGTCGTCTGTTCGGTTTCATCGTCCCAACACTCAGTGGACATAGTCTCAGTCGATTTTGGAGCATGGGTCGTCCGTTCATTGTCCCAACATTCAGTGGACATAGTCTCAATAGATTTTGGAGCATGAGTCGTCTGTTCATTGTCCCAACACTCAGTGGACATAGTCTTAGTGGATTTTAGAGCATGAGTCGTCCGTTCATTGTCCCAACACTCAGTGGATTTTGTCTTTGGATCCTCTGAAGATATTTTGGGGGTCTCATGAGATTCTTTGGAAGGTTCGTCCCAATAGGCTGCTGGATCGTAATGGGGAATATTTTCAGGTATGTCTCCCCAGCCCTCCGTCTTCCTTGAGTTATTGGAGGAAGTTGACCACAAAGAAGAAGAAGAAGTAGAAGAGCCCATCAAGTTTAAAGGCGTATGCTCATCCGGATGTTCCATCACTTGGAAACAGGACAGATTATCCCATTTCTGGATGAGGTTATCGTACGCTTTTGGGGACGGATCCTTCTCTAACTGATCGTAGGCCTTATCAAAAGCTTGCAGAGGATTGTCTGCTTTCTCCTGAATCATCTCCTCTTTCTCCGTTCCGTCTGGATAGACGTGATTGATATGAAAATCTCCTTCCGTAATATGCCATCGATAGTTGCGCACTTTGTTTTCGGCACAATGGAAATATTTCATCCTTTGATGATGTCGGGCACATTTTTCCCGATACTTCCAAATGATTCCAGCTGGCACATAAATTTCCGTCACGGGTTTTTGATAATCCAAGGCTTTAGCAAAGAATTTAGCTTTCTGACATCCCACCACATAAATCGTGGAGAAGCTGTGAGTGAGCGATTGGAGAATGCGTCCTAAATGGTTGTAGGGAATATGACCCTCGTTCCAACGAAGTCCGTGCCGGTTTCTCGTCAGCCAGGCATTCGTCTTTTGGTTTTTTTCATTCAGTTGGTGGAAGGGGTGAGGAGGAGCAAACGTCAACGATCCCACGGTCAAAAAATCTTTTGTCGCATAGCCCAATTCTTTTAAAACGTAGGTAAATTCACCCTTCTTGTGGTTGTAGGACTGGAAACCCTCTAGATCGAGCACGATAAAGTTTTCTGAACACGCCATGGCGATGAATACGGTGATGTCTTCCACAAACAGGAGCAAAAAAAAAGAATCGAAAAGGTATATATGTATAACAGGGAAGATCTAGAAAGGGGAAAAAAAACAATAAAACGTTTTAGAGTCGTCGTCTTGAAAGAGACATTTTTCTTTTCAAAGGGTTAAGAAGAGAGTTCTTTTTAAATGAAGTTATGATTATTATGATTATTAAAAAAAGAAACAAAGAATCAAATCGAGTTTATAGATAACCATATTCATAGGATCAAAGGGACTTACCAGCTCAGTTCACGTCTTCTTCTGTTCTCTGAAGAAATCTCGTGGAGGACACACACTTTTATACTCGCGCGACATCTGTCGGGATCGCGACCCCATCTAAATGTCAGGGTCATTCCAACCTCTTAAAAGGATCGGAATGAAAGAAACACTTTGATAAAAAATATATTTATGAAAAGATATCTGAGGGTCGTGAGAATATTTTCTCTCCCCACCACCCGCCTATTTCAAAAAAAAAAAAAAATAAAAAGTCTTTCTTGGATCGCGTCAAGATTACAAAACAACTCACAGGACTTGTTTATCTCGATCTCGTCAGGGTCACCGTTTCACATAAGAAGATGGATGGACCCTGAACTTTAGACATGATAAAAATTAACTCTACCCGCCTTTTGTCTGGGAATAGGGTCTCACCGTTTCTAAAAATAGACCAGATCCCATTCTTGGAATTCTATTCTTTAGGAAAGGAGGAGTGATGGTCTATTTTTAGAAAGTGTGAGGCAACATTCCCAGACAAAAAGGGGGTAGAGTAAATTTTTATCATGTCTAAGACATGATAAAAATTAACAAAAAGTTTTTTTTTTTTTTTTTTTTTAAGGCTGAAAAATTTTTCTGAGAGAGCTGAGAAAGATTTTTCCTCCCAATCTTTTTCGACGATGAAAAGGCAAAAACTACTGATCCGATCTCCCTACGCTTTAGGGAAAAAAAACCAAAAAAATACTTATGAAATATTCATGTGTTGAAATTGACTATTCAAATAAGTGACATTTTGTTTCTCATTGGAACTTTTCAACGGCGAGTCCGTTCGTCTCATTCTTTGGGGTAGAGGATGAAAGTACAGCGGTTTGTTGAAATCGATGATAGTTTCCTCTTTAGTCGGCGGAACTGTAAATCTATCCCGTCTTAACTCTTCTAATCTCTTTGAAAGTCTTTCCACTTGCTCTGCTAAGGTTTCCTCGGTACTCATGGTCTCTCTTAGTTTAGGGAAGTCTTGACGTATTGGCTAGAGAACAGAGGGTCTTTTTCTCTCTATACATATATCATGTGGGAGCGTGTGATTTATAAATCCTTGTGAAATCTTTCTACGTCTTGTGTAACTTGGAAGTTTCGTCTTGTGTAACTTGGAAAATTCTTCTTCTTCTCGTCGATTGGGCTGGAGTTATGGAAAAGAAATGGGATTGGAAAGAAATCAACATATTACAAAAAAAAGAACTTTTTTTTTCTCTTTTTTTTCTCTAGGGATTTACATACCATTTCATTCATGAACATTCAAGGGTTCTCTCCAAGACCAAATTTTAGAAGAGGACCACAAAGTACACTTGAGGATCCTCTTTCAGGTCTAGGTGAGATAAGGGTTGAGACCAATATTCTTGGGTCTCTAAAGCATCCCAACTTAGACATTTATTATTATTATTATTATTATTAGAAAGTTCATCCTCCTCCTCCTCCTCATCGTCGCACGAGTTCTCCTGGGGAGATTCTTCCGCCTCCTCTTCGTCTTCGACAGCTTTGCTTTCGGAGGGGTAACAATGTAATTTCCGGAAAACGTAACTACCCTCCATCAAATGGTATCGAAAATTTCTCACCTTGTTCTCGGCACAATGAATCATCTTTTGGAAATATTGGTGTCGCGTGCATTTCGACTTGTTCCGCCACTCGGTTTTCCCTGGGATGTAAAACTCGTAAACGGATCGCTGGCAGAGCTTGCTGAAAAATTCGGCTTTATCGTATCCATTGACGTAGATCACCTCCACATTTTCGGTCAGTATTTTCAGGATCGTAGGAAGATGCTCGTAGGAAAGACGACCCTCGGTCCATTGAAGGCCGTGTCGGTTATTTGTAGTCTGGTTGACCACAGCTTGATTGCGGGACGATAAGTCATCGTAATGGACAGGAGGGAGAAAAATCATGGATCCGCATAAGGTTAAATCGCAAGTGATGTAGCCCAGTTCTTTCAAGATGAAACATATATCTCCCGTCTTTGGATCATAACAGTGAAAGTATTCCATGTCCAGAACAATGTAGGAATCTTTGAGAGGTTTGGCACTCAAAATGTCCATCTTCTTCAATTGAGGAAAAAAAGAAAACAAAATTCTCTCTCTCTCGTTGTGTGTCCTGAAGGAAAAAATGGATAGCGTTCTCTCGCCGTTACCTCTTTTATATATAGAGAGAAGGTTGCATGTGACAGGTCGTATGAATTCTGGGAAAGGTCACATTCGTATATATATTTGTTTTTGAATAATATCGTGCGTTTCTCAATACACATCCATCATAATAATATTAAAGGTCACCTTGGAAAGAAAAAGAAATAAAAAACATGGAACTCGTGCTCGACTTTGAAGGTTTCTACGATTCTCAAGGAGCCTTTATTGTGAAAGAATTGGCTTACGTCACACTGGACGGTACTTCTTGAGGGGTATTTGTTTTTAAACCCCCGTTTCCATGGCAAATGCTCACCGAGAAAGAAAAACGAACCGCTGTGTGGGTGAGTGATTATTATCACGGCTTGTCGTGGTACGAAGGAGAAATTCCGTACAGTTATTTTCCATGGGTGTTAACGATGTTGACGGAACCCTTTTCCATGATTTGGGTGCGAGGAGAAATGAAACGGCGGTTTTTAGAGAAATGGTTGCAAAGATCCATTTATTGCATTTCGGGATCGACGCAAGAGATTCTCAAATACAATGGGATTGAACACATGAATTGTCCTAACCATACAAAAGGTTTTTTCCATTACGCTCTACAAATGCGGTTCGGTATCATTATTATTTAAAGACACAGAGAAGAAATTCGCAAGGTCGATCCTGCACAATTCAATCTTGACAGAACTCATTAAAAAAATACATATATCACGTTACTTCTTCAACAGCACAGATGGTTCTGAAGCGAAACTTGGAATTTTGAAATAATAGATCAGGGAGAAATCATTCTTAAAAACAAATGGTAAAGTCTCGAATCGGCTGGGAGAAAAAAAATTTCTCAGAGGTGAGATAAAAATTCTCTAATGAAAAAAAAAAAAAAAAAAAAAAAAACTTTTGGTTAA
The DNA here is from genome assembly GCF_044657685.1 of Stegodyphus dumicola. Lineage (NCBI taxonomy): Eukaryota > Metazoa > Arthropoda > Arachnida > Araneae > Eresidae > Stegodyphus > Stegodyphus dumicola. The sequence continues at coordinate 217,861,120 of NC_140773.1, read as the reverse complement.
TTTTTATCATGTCTTAGACATGATAAAAATTAATGACCCTCCCTTTTTGTCTGGGAAGGATGTCTCACCCTTTCTAAAAATAGACCATGACTCATCCTTTCGCTAATGGCAATCATTCCATGAATGAATCACGATTTGTTTTTCAAAAGAGTGAGACAACATTCCCAGACGAAAAGGGAAGGGGTTCGTTAATTTTTATCATGTCTAAGACATGATAAAAATTAACAAAAAGTTTTTTTTTTTTTTTTTTTTTTTTTTTTTTTTTTTTTTTGAGTTGGAGAATTTTTCTCAGCTCTGAAAATTTTTTTCCAGCCGACTCGAGACTTTACCATTTATATTTACGAATAGTCTTTGGATTATTTATTTATTTTCTTTTAAAAAGAAAAATTCTGAGCTAGACCTATCTATTGGCTTAACATTCTGGTCATAGAAACAGTCTAGAATCTCATTTTTTTTCGAGGCTAATGCACGGGTTCTCCAATCAAAAGTTTACTATAAAGGGATTGGTTTGAATGCATTTATCTGCAAATGTTGTAGGATTCTGTTGTTGAGAAGGGGGTATATTATTATTATTATTATGATGATGATGATTGTGGCAGATTCGTTTTCTACATGGAAGTCTAATCTCCTCCGAAGACCTTTTCTGGGGATCGTCGATAGATGGTTTTTCAATAGGAATCGTTTCCCTCGGATCCTCAAGAGATAGAGGGGGGTCCTGTCTTGAGACATAAAGCGGTCTCTCCTCCTCCTCCTCGAGAAGTCTTGAGAAAAGAGAGGATTTTCGGTTCCCTTATTCTCGAGGGGTCTTGACAAATTGAGAGGTCCCTCCTCTTCGAAAGAGAGAGAAGTTTTGGTTCCCTTATCCTCGAGGGGTTTTGACAAATCGAGAGGTCCCTCATTTTCGAGGGGTCTTGATAAATGGAGAGGTTTTTCATCTTCGATGGGTCTTGAGAAAGGGAGAGGTTTTTCATCTTCGAGGAGGTTTGACAATGGGAGAGATCTCTCCTTCTCGAGGGGTCTCTCTTCCTCAAGGGGTTTTGAGGCAGGGAGAGGTTTTTCATCCTCGACGGGTTTTGACAAACGGAGAGGAATCTGAACAGGCTTCTCCTCATCCCCATCATTATCGAGGAGGATGAGGATAGGCTTTTGGAAAGGTTTTTTCTTTTTCTTCTGAACAGGCTCCTCTTGATGCTCGGGGAGAGGGATGGGGTAGTTGTTCCACCATTCTATTTTTTCTTGCTCGAGGATTTTTTCAAAAGTCGTGGCCTCTCTATGATGAGACGAACGAGGAGAGTCCTCGAGAAGAATATAATAGGTATTCTTCCCAGTCTTCTCGATCGAGAGAGGTTCGTGCAAACATTTGTGCAACCATTCACTAAAATGAACGAGAATCCCTTTTGTCTTCTCAAGACGATCCATAATCCTATTCATTTGCGAGACGGTTAGAAAGTGGGACGTGTAAAAATATTTGGCTCGTTTCATTAACAAAATTTGTGCATCCAAAGGTGGAATGTCACGAGCCATCAACACGTTTTCGTCGGACAAAAATTCGTCCCGAATATTTTGATAACTCCCCACGGTATAATAACCCGCACATTTTGAAAAATCGGAGGCTTTCAGGTAAACGACTCCTTGGATGATATAAAAGGAAAGATCAACATATTTATATTTGAAAGGAATACACGTAGTGAGCTGGGGATGCCTCCTCATGATCCACTTGGACAAAAATACGACTTTGGGGCTCTCCCCTTTTATTTATAGAGAGAAAGAGAGTGTGACCTTCCCTTCCCTCCTCCTCCTCTCTCCCTGCTTCCTCTATCTCTGGACGTCCTTGGATTGGAAAGGTTGACTTTGAAAAAAAAAGAAGGTCATGGTTGGATAATTTTTTGTTTATTAAATTATTACTTTCACTTCCTCATTCCCACACACATTCATCTTTTTAAGAAAAGAAAAAGAGGTCATGGAGATAAGATTTCTTGGAAAGAAGAGAGAGAGAAACAAAAAAAAAAACAAATAAAACGGACGTCATAGAGCCTCTATGTGTGTCTGTGTGTGTCTATATAGATATATAAAAAGACGAGAGTACTGTGCGAGATCATTTCTTTTCCATTGGGAGCCATGTCGCTATTAGACGTTTTTCCGACTCAACGGATTTCGAACGGGGAGGATTTGAAGACGCTAAAGCAAATCTCCAACTTGAAAATTTTTTTGGCGTGTCATTGTGCGACATTTATTCCGCATTTACCACCTCATCAAGCGATCGTTTCTTTCAACCAAGATGTCGAATCCTCCAACCTGCTCGTTCAGAATATATACAGAAATTTATTCGAATCGCAACAAACGAAAGAGGAATCTCCCTTCTCTTGGAATCGGATGGATCGAGCTTTGAGACGGCCCATTCAAACAGACCGGCGATATACAGATCCGCGCACGAGTTTTCGGTGGAAGAATATTTTTCTCACGAAACGATATTTTACGTTTGGAGTGAGAACGACGGCTGAGGACGAAGTTCATATTGTTCAAACCACAGCCGCACCTCTCGCCTATTACGAATCATCGTCCCCTAATCTGAAGGAAAGAAGTTTTAAAGTCAGCGACTGGATGAAATATAAGAAATATATTCTAAGACCTTTTCAAAACTATGTCGTTCCCCCGAAAACGCAATATCTCATCGTCACAACCCAGAAGAGTCTCTTTCTCGTCGATCGGTGCTCGTACTCGCTTTGGAAACAATTGAAAGAGGAGATTTCTTTCCAATCGCCGATGATGTTTCAAGAAAAAGAAGAAGAAAACCCTCCGCCACCTTTACCCATCCCTTCCTTAGATGATAAGAGGAGCTGGACCAAACCGTTATTTCCCGAAACAAAATCGACCCGGCAACGGAATGAAATTGAAGTTATCACAATTGAAGATGAGGAGGAAGAAAAAAAATTACCTCTTAAAAAACGGTCGACTTACCGGAACCTACCTGGCGTGCAAGATCCGCTTCAGAATCCAGAAGCTTCTTCTTCTTCTTCTTCTTCTTCCCCGACTTGTTCAAACAGGCAACCTCTTTCGGACTCCTCACAGACAGAACCTCTTCTAGTATCCTCTTCTCCTCCAACCTGTCCCGACATCGTAGAGGTAGAATGTCAGACGGGTCCACAAGCTTCAAAAAGTCCCGACATCGTAGAGGTAGAATGTCAGCCGGGTCCACAAGTTCCAACAGGTCCAGAAATCATGGAGGCAGAATCACAGCCGGGTTCACAAGTTCCAACGGGTCCAGAAATCGTAGAGGTAGAATTTCAGCCGGGTAAACAAGTTCCAACGGGTCCAGAAATCATGGAGGTAGAATTGCAGCCGGGTCCAGACATCCTAGATCCCTCCACTCATCCCAAAGAGACTCCAAGTGTTTCAAGACAGCCTTGTGAGGATCCAGCCCTTCCCGTATGGAATGATTATATGGACTTACCAAATTTGGTGCAACAGGAAGGAGAAGAAAATAATCATGCGGATGGGTGGGTCAAAGACTGTTTAGATCATTTAACCTCGAATGAAATTGAACTGTTATGGAATTGCATTTCTGAAATCACATCGGAAATGGGATAAAAACCAAAACAAAAAAAAATTTTTTAATAACAAATGGGAGGAGGGTCATGATGTCAATTAAAAAAATATTATATAGAGTCCAATCTTGGTGGTTCACTTCAGTTTTCCAGCATGAGGTGATCCACGTTTCCCGAAATATGGATCCCATTCCAAGAGAGATTGTGTAGAGCCTTCACTTCAGTTCTTTTTTTTTCAACCAAGAGGAGAGGGTCCCCAAAGCGCTACCCATGTCCAAAGAGAGAAAGTGTACAGCGTTCATTTCAGTTTTTTTTCCAAGTTTAGGGGAGGGAGGTCTCAAAATGACACCCCCCCCATTTTCAAAGAGAGATGGTGTAGAGCGTTCATTTCTGTTTTTTTCCAAAGTTAGGGAGTTTTCAAATGGCTACCCATTTCAGAGAGAGAGAAGGTGTAGAGCGTTCATTTCAGTTTTCCAACATTAGAAGGTCCCAAAATACCTTCTGAATTCAAAGAGAGATCGTGGAGAGCGTTCATTTCCAGTTCTCCAAGATCAAAAGAAGAGGGTCCGCTTTTCCCAAAAGGGCTTTCCGTATTCAGAGACAGCGAAATGCAGACTTCAGTTTTCTCCCTCCCCAAGAATAGAGGGTCCCAAAATGGCTTCCCATTTCAAAGAGAGAGGGAGAGGCGTTCATTTCCATTCTCCAAGATAGGGTCGTCTGCTTTTTCCCAAAATGGCTTCCCAATTCAAAGAGAGAGAGAGAGAGAGAGTAAAAGGGTGTGTAGAGCGGTCATGTTCATTCTCCAAGATAGGGTCATCAGCTTTTGCTCAAAATGGCATCTCCCCATTCAAAAAGAGATCGTAACCAATTTTTTCCAGTTTTTTCCAAGATGGGGGGGGGAGAAGAAAACCTAGGATGGAATAACACGACACACAGAGAGAAAGAGAAAAAAAAACGCCATCTTGTCATTTTCTGATAGGGTACCGGTGTTCGAATACTTTTGTGACCGACTGTCTGATTATACTGGGAGAACCATAAAATCGGAAAAGCGATGGGTTTCACAGTTAACGAGGCAATCGAAGACAGACTGGGAAAGAGAGATTCTTTTTTTTAGCTGAGAAGCAGATTGCCCTGGAAATCCGTGACTCTGACCATATAATTTCTCCATAGACTCTTTGAACGGTATTCAGGAGACATCCTCCATGAGGGAAAAAAAAATCTCTCCTTCCCCTTCTAAATCGACTGGAAAGAGAATGAGGTGGAAGAGATCCATCCACGAGAGATCATACTCTTGAACGTCAGACAAATATGAAGTCGAATAGCTTAAACAAAAAGTGCTTGAAAAGTCATCGAGTCTCGAAAATCTAGGCCTCTCTCTCTCTGAAGGAAATGAGAAAATGGGAATCTGTGTTTTTCTTCCTCAACGGCTGACATTCATCTGAAGTGACACTCGAAATGCTTAAATAGATAAACGAGAATCCAATCTTAAAAAAATGACGCTGTGTCGTCAATTGGAGAATCGAGTCGGCTGGGAAAATATTTTTGAGAGCCAGGAAAAAAAATTTTTCTAACTCTGAAAAAAAAAAAAAAAAAAAAAAACTTTTTGTTAATTTTTATCATGTCTTTAGACATGATAAAAATTAACTACCTTCCCCTTTCGTCTGGGAATGTTGTCTCACCGTTTCTAAAAATAGACCATCACTCATCCTTTCTAAAAAGAATAAAATTCCAAGAATGGGTTCTGGTCTATTTTTAGAAACGGAGAGACAACATTCCCAGACAAAAGGAGGGTAGAGTTAATTTTTATCATGTCTAGAAGACATGATAAAAATTAACCAAAAGTGTTTTTTTTTTTTTTTTTTTTTTTTTTTTTTTTTTTAGAGTTAGAGAATTTTTTTTTCCCGGCCGACTTTTCCCGATCCATGTCTAGAAGACATGATAAAAATTAACCAAATTTTTTTTTTTTTATCACTCAGAAAATTTTTTTCAGAGCTCTGAGAATTTTTTTCCCAGTCGACTCGATGATCCAAACAACAAGACATCCAAAATTGTTTCTAGAAGAAACTCTCGCTTCTCTATTTAAACCCCTCGCGTTTCCAACTTCAGATCCGTGTGTGCTGTGCACTCAACCTAGAATTGCGCTTCTCCTCCCTCCTGGAAAGAGCCTTTTTTTCCTGAGCTCTTAGCATTTTTTCTCAGCTTCATTTCCATTCTCCAGGTTTCTGTCTCCTCCTTTCTGTTAACACTGCAAAATTTCTAAATTTCTCATTACTCGGAACTTGGAAATCTGTCATCAAAAAAAAAAAAAACATGACATACCTCTGTTTTCAAGGAGTCGGTTTAGATTCGTCAGGATCATGGCTGATTTTCCATGACGGCTCTCCAACCTCAATATTAGAGTTTGAAAGGAATAAGGTAAAAAAGTTCGTCCTAGATATGCAACGAAACGTAAAAAGAGCGACGAGGATCTAAAAAAGCTACGACCCTTTCCAGAAGGGGAGGGAGCAATGGATATTCAGGTGAGTCCACAGCATGGACTGCACGAAAATGAAACGGCTTCCGCAGATAACAGAATGTTCGAGATGTCTGTCGTCGATCAAGTCAGCTGGTAAAATTTTCTAAGAGCTGAGAAAAATGTTCGCATACCTTCACAGAAATTCTTTCCAAGAGGGAGAAGTGTGTATCCAGGTCGAATTCACAGCACAGACTGAACTGAAGTTGGAAACACGAGTGGTTTAAATAGAGAAGGGAGAGTTCCTTCTAGAAACAATTTGGATCTGTCTTGTTTGGATCATTGAGTCGGCTGGGAAAAAATTCTCAGAGTTTGGAAAAGATTTCTGAGTGATAAAAAAAAAAAAAAAAAAACTTTTTGTTAATTTTTATCATGTCTTCTAGACATGATAAAAATTAACCCTCTCTTCTTTTTGTCTGGGAAGGATGTCTCACCGTTTCGAAAAACAAACCGTGACTCATTCTTGGAATAATTGCCATGAGAAGGATGAGTTTTGGTTTCGTTTTCGGAACGGTGAGACATTCTTCCTTGACAAAAAGAGGGGACAGTTAATTTTTATCATGTCTAGAAGACATGATAAAAATTAACAAAATTTTTTTTTTTATTACTCAGAAAATTTTTCCCCCCCAACCAACTCAATGGACTAGACGATAAGTTTTTAAGAATGGACGTTTTGTTATTTATGCAGATATTCCGAGTTTCGCGTCAGGTAAATGCGCGCTCACCTTAGATTGGATTCCCTTCAGACAGGTCTAGAGATTGGATAACCCATCAAGAATTCTTCGACAGGTTTTTGGAAAAAGAAATCGTCAAGTAGTGAGTATTGATTTTGATATTTTCTTTTCAACCTTGGGTCAGTTTCTAGTACATTCCTATACTAATTCCATTGTATTTAAAAAAATAATGTCAGCACGGACTGATCTGACCCGAAACGCTTGCCCATCCAGTTGGCTGCTGGAGGGAGGGAAAAAAAAAGAAATTTGTTTTGTAGGATATGTCAATTCTTTTCTAAAAATAGATTTCTAAGAAAAGAATGAACCTTTGTTGGAAATCTATTTTTAGAAACATGTCTAGACAACATGTTGACAAGAAAAAAAAAGCCTGAGAGTGAAATGATTTTTTTCTTTCCACCCACTTTTCTTATTCTTTGGGAGGAAGGAAGAACTTCCCTTCCCCCCGCCTTTTTTCCTCTAGTATTTATATAGATCCGAGTTTTTCTGCTTACAGGGTTCATTCTCGTTCTTCCTTCTCAACCGAGCAAAACTAAAATGTCGACCGATGCCGTTGCAGTTCTACCTACCCTGGTGGAAATCACGCCCGTCTGTCATCTCGAAGTAGCTGATCAATGGGAACCTCTCTCCCGTTTCGAAGAATGGTTTCGGGACCCGGAGCGTATGGAACAAATAGTCCAAGAAACCATGTGCTATTTATCCTGTTACGATGGAAAAATCCTGCATTATTTTTCGTCCATCGAAGTTTTCAAGCACTTTGCTTTCCAATCGATGATGGAGGCAGGAACCTTTCGCTTACACGCTTATCTGCGATGTGAAAATGTGATCGCCGTCGATGCTGGAACTTTTTTAAAACTGTTTTACGTTTCACCCGAGTGGGTTCATATTCTTCAAACCGGAGAAGCTTCTATCCGTCTTTATGGATGGGAAATGGAATCAGAAGCCGACGGGTATCGTATGATTCCCTATCGACTGCGAGCTCGCTCCGTGTATATTATTCACGGACCTCTTTACTACCAACTCCAATTTCATGACAAGACGGTGTTTGCCGTAGACGCCCTCTCCAGGAAGAAAATGGAGTCTTTACGAGCGTTGCATCCTGAACGGCATTTTCAATTCCCTGCTCGCGAGGAAGAGAGGAGAAGGAAAAGATCCAGAAGGAGGAGACACCTAAAGAGGTACTAAAAAAGAAGTCGGAAGGTAGAAGCATATTTGTTTTTCATTAACGGAAAAAAAAACAGTGGATCATTCTTTGTATATTTCTTGGGAAAAAAAAGACTAATAATCATAATAGAGGGAGTTAGGAGGGACCCTATCTTTATATAGCTCTCTATATAAATCGGAAGCGTCAACAGGACGGTCCACCGAAAACAATCTATCCTATCTTTCTCAGAGCAGAGTGAAAGAAAGGCCAAGATGCGTGGACTCATTGGAAGCAAAAAAATTCGAGTGGTTTAAATAGATAAGTGAGAAAAGATTCTGAGAGGTGTTGTTTTATGGATGGAGCTGGCTGGGAAAAAAATTGGCAAAGCTCAGAAGAAAAAAAAAACTCTTTGTTAATTTTTATCATGTCTTATAGACAAGATGCGTATGCTTTTATTTTACAAGCGTCCTTTCCTGATGACAGTGATCCGTTCTTATCAGCTCGTCTAGCTCGAGAATATGCGAATTGGACGGGAGATTTGAACGTACCCTGCACATTTCCTCTCATAGGGATTCCTGGTATTTTACCGATCCGTAATGTTTCCGTCACGTTACGTATTTTATTAAACGGGATTCGATTATTACAATGCGTGAATGCCCCTTTTCGATCCCAGGCCGAACCTTTTGAATCGTATGAATCGCTCGAACGGTTCATGATCGAATACATGGACGAATACGCCCAGCATATTGAAAAAATCGCCAATGAAGAGAATCACTCCCAAGTCGATAAAGTGGCTCTGCACGCTCTTTTCACCAACATGAAATCGCTCATGGAAAATGTCCATCAAGACGAGGACCAACCTTTCAATTTCTTAAGTTATTATCACAAAGTCCTAGCTCCCTACGTAAAAATATGTGATGGCGACGATGCTTCGTTCCTTCTACCTCCTACTTCCAAGGATGTTGAAAAGGATCCCGCTTATCAATTATGTTTGGAAATGAAAGCCTCGAATCAAATTCGGGCTCGTTATTCTCCTTACACGACCCTATTTGATCTTGTGCACGTCATGATTTATTGCAATTTATGCCGGAACGAACTCAACGTGGTGGCGAATTTCGTGTTTGAGTTTGGAGTTCGCATTTGTCGTCGCCCCTTCTTCTTCAAAGAATCGTTCTTGACCCAGCAATTACGAAAACTGGTCACTTCTTGAATTACGTACCATCGGAATACAGAATTCTACTACCTCCTTCGAGAGATTCAACAAGGCGGCACGTGCGATGCCTTATCACTAGAATTTATTGAAAAAATGAGTCGAATCGAAATCTTTTTAGCGAAAGTGTTCCTAGAAAAAGCGGATGATCGAATAAAGCAGTTTGCGTTCAAACAAAATTTCCCCTACGTCCTGTTTGTTCCGAAAGAAGACGAAGAGACGACGAAAAAAGCCACCCAAATTGATGAGTACCTCGGATATCTTTTCGGGACCGGGTTTATTATTTCAAAGCTCAAAGGTAAAGGATTAGTGAAAGGTTCGATCGCGACGGGTAAGAAATTTTACCGTCTTGTACAGAAAGTGGCCTTGAAAATACACGAATTTGAAAAATCCGACGAAGAAATTTTCTGGACGATGGAAATGGTGAAACTGTTCTTATGTTCCGACGGGTATATGGAAAAAGAATTGAGAATGTTACTCAATGTAGCGACGAAGGAATCTCAAGTTCCCTGTCGTCAAGAAATATGTCAAGGAGAAGGAGGAAGAAGAAACGAAGATGGCGAAGAGATGGATATATCATAATCAAGTAAATCATTGGGAAAAATGGCAGACGCAGAGGAAGAAATCTGTGGAATTTGCCTGAAGGCCTTCAAAGAAACGAAACGCCATAAAGTCTACAATCTCGATTGTGAGCATTCCTTTCATATTAAATGTATAAAGAAATGGATTCGAGAGTATGGTAAAAAGAAATGCCCGACCTGTCGGACTCGTATCAGCCAGGATGATATGCTGTATTTTACCAGCGGAACATTGCAAATGGAACATTTAAGAATAGATTCGGATGAAGAGGAGGAGGAGGAAGAACCAGAGGTGGAAGAACCGCCAAGGCAACGACGAAGACGAAGACCCGAAGAAGAATTAGTCGATCTGGGAGGCCATGGTCTCATTTTTTCAGGGCCTAGTACCAGTCAAACGAGACCCAGAAGACAGAGAAGGTTTAGTGGGAGATTATGCTTATATGGATACACCTAGACAAAGTTCACCTACCTCAGATGATGAAGAACGGGAAGTCAACCCTTATTTTGGTCGACCGAATGCATTTTGGAGAGAAATGAGACGACAAAGACGAAGTAGAAGGAATTAGATGATTCTTAAAAAAAAATAAATACAGTACGCAAAAATGGAAAAGTAAGACACACGACTGGTGTATAATATTTTGTTATCAACAGATCCATCTCCTATACATTGTTATATCAACAGATCTATTTCCAAATGGAAAAGTAAAACCGACCGACTGTTGAAAAATATTTCTCAAAAAAATTTGATAGTAAAAAAAAAAACTTCTTTTTTATTTTGAATGATGTCACCTTTTCTAAAAATAGATTTCTAAGAATGAATCATGCTTTTCTTGGAAATTTATACTTAGAAACATGTCTGGACAACATGTTGACATCATTCCAAACAAAAAGGAGGGTAGAGTTAATTTTTATCATGTCTAAGACATGATAAAAATTAACAAAAAGTTTTTTTTTTTTTTTTTTTTTTTTTTTTTTTTTTTTTTAATATCACATTAGATTTTTTTGAGAAATATTTTCCACCAGTCGGTCGGTTTTACTTTCTTTTTTTGGAGATGTTGATAACGATATATAAGTCGATATATAAGTTTCACTCACTGGGTTCTGATTCATTCGTTTTCGCCTTTGCTTTCACGAGATATCGAGACCGCTTCAGCATTTCGAAGGAAGCTCCTTTGATGTTATACTGTTTGTTCAATCGTCGCTTTAGATTAAATAAATACTGGTAATGATTTTTTCCAAATAGTTTGGATGGAGGAGCATTGAAAAGAAACTGGAATAACTTTATCTGATTTGGATCCTTATAGACTTCTAAAGATTTAGACGCAAACGCTTTTCGTTTCTCTGGATCATCGTTTAGATAGCCCAAGATGTGAATCATCCTCAATTCCGTTTCTAACAGTAATAAGACTATCAGCGACAGTTAATCTGTTTCATAATTGGAGAGACAGTGATTACGGATTTGATCCATCCGCTCTGCTGTAAAAAGTTGGTGTTTTCGACGACGAGGTTTCTTGACCACCACCTCATCTGCAGAAGGTAAGAACCATTTTCGTCGAATAGCATTTAAAGCGTTTGAAATATATTTCGCGGAACGTTGTTTTTGATCGATAAGATATTGGTGATATTCTTGAAGTGTTTCGGTATGATTTAGATCTTTATGCATTTGTAAACACCAAGTTTCATATTGATTTTCATAGAGTAGACTAATTTACTAGTTTTTGAGGGAGACATGATGCTTCTTTTATTTTTGGTATAATGAAGAACTCTTACTTATTTATAATTTTTTTAATAGGTTTTTGAATCAAAAAAAATATTTATAATAATAAGAAGAAACAGTAGAAACAAAATGGCCGAATGTTGTCCAATTTGCTTAGACGAACTCATTGCCGAAGATGTAGAAACCATTTCTACTTTAACGTGTCAACATCAGTTCCACACGAAATGTATTGACATTTGGAGAGAAAAAGCATTGACGTGTCCTGTCTGCCGAGAACCATTTGAAGATGTCCTGCAGAAATTAACTTCTATGTTTCTCCCTTTGCGACGTTCTTTTTTATATGATGTAATTTACGATTATGAAAACCGCATCAGGTTTTCAGACGATGAGGCTGATTTAGATGATTTACTCATGTATGAATTATTGGGACCTTGGGAAACTTCTGAGGAGGAAGAGGAGGAGGAAACAGAATCAATCGAACCTGAGGAAGAAAACCAGAGTGAGGAAACTAATTGAGACTGGAAAAAGGAATCGAGACCATAGATGGGTTTGAGTAAATTAGCCGATGACGGATGTAGGGATTGGACTCGAACCGATGGAATGGATTGGGACTGATATTCATCCCATTTCTTTAATCCCATCCGAAGATTTAAAGCCAATGACTTTTTCATATTTTCGGAAAGAAGGAATCGCCAGGTTTTGGGACGATACTTTCCAACAATCTCGAGAGCGTTTAACATGCTGAGATAGCATTCTTGAGCTGTCCGACACAGTTTCAAATGAAAGACAACATCCATTTCATTCTCGACTTGCTTCCACCATCTCCCAGTTTGATATTTCCTTGGGTACAGCACTTCATTGTGTGGATATATTTCAGCCTCATTTTCAATCCACGGTTTCATGGTACTGGAAGGAAGGTCGTAGGGATCGCCTAAATGATAATTCAGTAACTGACAATTAGATAAATTGAGATGAAGATGGCTCGTGAAAACAATGAGACGATCGGCATAGGCTGGTTTGACCACCGAGTCTCCAAAATTCGGTTCGATCCAGATGAGAAGATCGCAATGCGTGCCGTCGCATTCGTAAGGCGGATCTAACCCGCTGACGAACCAATCGTTGGAATCGTCGAGAAGAATATGGACCGTTTTATGATGTCGAACAAAAAGGGTTTCCAAATGATAGGATAAGAGGGAAGGATGCCTTCCTAAATTACCTAATACAACGGTCACGGGTGCATCTTGACATTTCTTGAAAAGATCTTGAATGGAACCCATGCTGGTTGTTCCGCATACTTGATTCCCGAGACGAGTCAGAAAAGATCCCATGCTTCTTTATTTTTTTAACGCAGCTCGCATATATTCTTGATCTTTCTGGAATTCCGATTCAGGATAAGGTGGCTTTTGAAGACTGGCATTCACTTCATTATGAAATTGAAACCAGACGTGGGCAAAGTGTTCGCCTAAAAACCGTTCTTTATACGTTTTGAGTTTGGATAAGTAATGATACACACAAATCCCGCATCGGAGAGTTCGATATAAAGATTCTGTCACAAAGTCTCTCCAAAGAGTTTTCGCGAGACGAATATCCTCGTCCTGAACTGAAAACGCTTCGGCCATCCAATGTAAAAGCCGCCAGTAATAAGGACCAAAGACCAACGTGTTATGGTAATTGATGTGATGAAAATAATCTTCGGCTGGAAAAGGTTGTGGGGATACGGAAATGCCGATCCGGGTCATCAAGTCTCGAATTGCCTGTCTTTTCCCCTGGAGTAATTCAATCACCGCTTCGTCTAAAAAGAAAAAGTATTCGCTCTTCCATCGAATACGGTACAGGAGCGTTAAGACGCAGTACGTAGTCAATTTAAAGAGTTGAATCCAACTGTATTCGTCTACCCAAGCTCCAGGTCGTAGAAACGTCCGTCCCCATTTATCTTGGTTCATTAAATTGGCCATGAATAATAAATAGGTGACGACGACTTCATCTAATCGTTGTTGGGGCTCTTCTTCTCGGAAAGCGGTCGTAAAGTGGGTGACGTCAATACCCGGAGGAGGAGGTGGAGAAGAAGGGGTTTTGAAGTGTAAAAGTTCATGAATTTTATGAGCCACGAACGGTGAAACACGAGCCTGGCTTTCTTGGAGTTCGTTCGAAACGATCGGTTCATCTTCTAAATAAGTTCGTTTTAAACGTTTAAAGGTTTGAGCATCCATTCTCTTTACTTAAACCACCATTGACGAAAACGGCAATACCAATCTCCCACGTCTTTATTTTGCAACAAACTGCCGAGCAATTCCCCGAAAGTTGTAAAAATCGTCAGCTTGCGAATGTATCCAAAAGCCAGAAAGAGAAAAATGAGTCCGTTGATGAGGAGGAAAAGGAGAAAGAACCAGCTTTGTGTTGAAATGAGACAAAACAGGATCACGAAGGACGTATACGCTCCAGCGACTAAAAGCGTTCCTAATGTTAAGGAATCCATTTGTTTTGTTTTCTTCTTCTTCTCTATTCTTGACCTAATGTCTCGTAATAAAGGGTCCGATACGTAATATTCTGGTAAGCATTATAAACGGGATGGTGGATAAAGAGAAATAATAAAATCCATAAGAGGATCGATACCCTATTTTTGTTTTCTTTGTTCTGAGTCAGAAGAGAAGAGATAATAATAAAGTAACTCATATTAATTAAAAAAAATGGTTCGAAGGGATAAATCCAAATCTGATAAAGCGGAACGAAAATTGCTTCAAATGGAAGCAGCTCCTCCTAATCATGTAGGAGACCCAGTCGTTGACAACCCCCTTAACAATCACCCTCCAAGCAATCCATCTAACCATCCTTCTCCAATCCATGACAATCCTCCTAATAATGATAATGTAGGCAATATTCCCATGGACGTGGATGAGGAAATAATTCGTCGGCATAGGCGAGATCTCCTGAATTACGAAGAATACTACCCCGATCGAATGAAATCAGATAAGCGCTATGCCAAATTGGCTGACGGAAATGAGATTTATGCTAAGAATCGACAAGGAGATGAATTTTATATGCTGGATCCCGATGGAAATATTGTGTTTGCAAAACAAATCTCTCCCATCACCGGTAAAATAACCCCTGTCTATGCCGTCGATCATCTGAACCGTTCTATTTTACCCGTCGACGCCCAAAACCGTCCCGTGTATGGATTTGATAGTGATGGGGAACCCATGTTTCCCATGGAAAACGGAAAAATGGTGTATCTGTTCTACGGAGGAAAAGAATGGTATCCGGAAAATCCTCAGACCAAAGAACAAATCTATGCTTTAGACGAGCACCATCGACCCTATTTTGCCAAAGACGAGCATCAAAAGCCTTACTATGCTTGAAAACTCGATGTCAATCAATTCCCTATCGAATATGCCCCTCTCGATTCCAACGGTCAACGGATCTATATTCCCTTAGAGAACAATAAATTCCAATACCCGTTTAATCTCGTCACAAAACGACCGCTGTTTGAACTCTCTCCGGATCAGGACGAAATGTATTTCCGAAACAATACGCTAGGCGAATATTATCCCGTCAACGAATTCAACGATGAAATTTACGCTCGAGATCGTTTGCACAATGAAATGCCGGCTAGGAACATCGATGGAACCCCTTATTACGCTAAGAGAGCGAGTGGGGACGAATACTATCCCAAGCAACTCAACGATCTCGAAACGTATATTCGAATTGTAAATAGGGACGAACCGGCCTTAGATGCTTTAGGAGGAGGCATTTATGCGAAAGATGAAAACTTGGACGAATATTATCCGAGAATTTACCATGACGACAATGACGAATAAAGCAAAACGATTACCAAAGGATCTTCGATGGCAAAAGATGAGTATTATGCAGTCGACAATCTTGGAAATCAACGATATAGAAAGGATCGAAGAGAATTTGATTTGTCGATCCGATAGGTAAAATTCCGGAACCGTCCCTCCTACATGACCCGTCAAGAGATTCAGAACCCCATCGTGGGTTCGAATATGCCATTTATGTCGATCCATTTGAATGATTTTACGATCAATGTTGGTTCGACTCAGAATGGACGAGACCACATAATTAATGTTGACCTGTTTCATAATGTCTGTGAAAGGACACATGTTTTTAGTTTTATCGGCAAACTGATTCCGAGCATAGGCCTGAATGGAGGACCAGATGGCATTCATCAGGTTTAGAATTTCTATCTGGTGGAATAATATTCACGAGTACTGGCACTTCTTGCCAGTACTCGTGAATATTATTCCACATATAGCGTTGAGGTTTCTTGCAGGAATTGTGCATGGTAATGACGAGAATCGGAAAATATCGCTCTTGAATTCGATGAATTTGTTCCACGAGCTGATCTCCAGACACCGAATATAAAATAATGCCTTTCATGGTTTTGATAATAGCTTCCAGTTTATCTTTAAATTTGTAAATTTTAGGATTGAGATTCGAACCACAAAAGAGGATCGTGTCGAGAGTAAAATCTTGGGAAATGATATCTATAATTTTACTGTTGATTTTTTCTACAGAATCTATGAGTTCGTGAGATTCTAATATCGTACGCAAATGGGATGCGAGTGTATGGGAGGACATTCGTAAATGTTGACACAAGGCACAAAAGACAGGTAAAAAATAGTAACCTTGATTGTACTGCATAATCGTACGAAGGGGATTGGGATCGGAATGCAAACTAGGATTGTCTAACTTGAGAGCTTGATTCACCGTCTGGAATACATCGTTTTCGATGACGATAGAATTTTGACTTTCCCGGTACCATCGTTTTAGAGCCCGGTTATTCGATTCAAAGTCTGAAATCACAAACCCGTTAAACTTGATAAAGTAAAACGTTTTTAACCAATGATGACCTTCGGTTCCAAAATCCTTCCCTTTGTAAATATACATCGGGGTTTTTAGTTTATACACAAACGTAGCCACTTTTTCATCGTCGGGTCCAGCTTCCTCATCTTTGCTAATAAGCGTGGGATACGATACTCGATACAAAGGATCGTACAGTGTCACCACAGGCATCATATATTCATAAAGTTGTTTTTGAATATCCATTGGCTGGAGGTGGAGCAGTTTACGAAAAAAGGAATTGGTATTATCCTTGCGACGTTTAAATTTTGATTGAATGCCTAACAATCGCATGCTGAAAGCATTAGGATTGGTCAAATCTAAACGCCAGGTGGTTTGTTCGTCTACATAAATAATCAACATGGGTTCGTATTTATTCGTATAGGGCTTGGAGGAATTCACAAGCGTCGCATTCGCTAAAACGTCCAACTGGAAAATAAATTCAGATGTTTCGTGATAGAACCGGGGTTGAAGTTGGCTGCAGAATTGAATATAATCATCATGAGCGATCGAAATTTCCGGCAAATGGACATGAATACCACCTCCTGGACGAACAGCCACAATAAAAGTAAAATGCTTAAGGGATAAAAAGTAAAATTTTAAGGTTGAGAGAATAACAGAATCTACATAATTGTAGAGCATAGATGAAGGAAGGGATGCATCGCATTCAGTTTTAATATCAATATCTAGGATAAGGGAATGATGGGTCGTCGAGCAAAGATCCATCGTTAAAAAAAGATTTTCGGCAGACGTTCGAGTATAAAATCGAGAAAATTGTGCGTAGTCTTTTCGGTTACAGTAAAAGATTCCTCCCGACATCTGGTAGAAAATGTAAGCATCGTTGGGCGCATCTCCAACCGAATTAATCCTTGTTAAATAATGGAGGCTCTGCGACATGATTATATATCTTTAACTTGATTAATATTTCTTAAAAAAAATACAAGCAATTCTTTGTAAGTAAATATCCTATAAAATCTCCACGTGCTCCTCTAAAGAATAAATAAACTGAGCACTTTTACCTTCATAAAGTCTGTTCCTATATAATGTTGAATTCACGGCACAGAATGATTTAAAGTGAAATTCGTTTCGCACGTCTTAAATAGATAAACCAGAGTTCTTTCTAGCCAGAGCTCAGAAAAAATTCCAAAGTGGATATTAAAAAAAAAAAAAAAAAAAAAAAAAAAAAATTCTGAAAGGATTCAGATTTTAGATTACGTCCAAAGGGGCATTGTCCCCGAAGGACTTTGATTGTGATTAATGATATGATATTTGTTTTTCAATGCAAATGATTTTTACAATAGTTTTTTTTCTAAGGTCTATTTCAATGGTTTCTTCTTACTGCGGTTGCTTGACTACCGTTTTATTGAGAATGATTACTATTCTATTGTTTCATACAACGGGAAATGGTAACTATATGGAAATGGAGGACAAGAGTGGAGGATGAGAGAGTGTGGATGAGTAGAGAGAGGAGGAGGATTAGAGAGTGGAGGAGGATGGGAAAGCGAGTAGGATGGGAGAGCGAGGAGGATGAGAGAGTGGAGGAGGATGGGAGAGCGAGGAGGATAAGAGAGAGGAGGAGGATGGGAGAGCGAGGAGAATGAGAGAGTGGAGGAGGATGGGAGAGCGAGGAGGATAAGAGAGAGGAGGAGGATAAGAGAGAGAGGAGGAGGATAAGAGAGAGAGGAGGAGGAGAGAGTGGATAAGGATAAGAGATCGAGAAGGAGGTGAGAGTGGATCAGGGTAAGTGCGTTATTTTGAAAAGTGATTCGCCGTCTACAGTTGTCAACGCAAAACGCCCAAACGAAACTAATAGTCCTTCGGGGACAATGCCCCTTTGGACTAAAAAAAAAAAAAAAACTTTTTGTTAATTTTTGTCATGTCTTTAGACATGATAAAAATTAACTACCTTCCCCTTTTGTGTGGGAATGTTGTCTCACACTTTCGGAAAATAGAACATGACTCATCCTTTCTAAAAATAGAACTCCAATAAAAGAATGGGTCAAGGTATATTTTTTAGAGAGTGAGACATCCTTCCCTGACAAAAAGAGGGGACAGTTAATTTTTATCATGTCTAAAAGACATGATAAAAATTAACAAAAAGTTTTTTTTTTCTTTTTTTTTTTTTAATATACATTTCAGATTATCTGAGAAATTTTTCCCAGCCAGCTTTTACTTTTCTAGACATAAACGTCCTTGTTTATGTCCTTGAATGACGTCATCTCTCATGTATATATAAAACATGTAAGTTGGCTCTGTAGACTTATTCCTTTCGAGGAAGAAGGCGAGATAAAGTAAGCTCTGTCATGGATAATGAAAAGTATTACAATGTTTCGGATTATGTGGAAGCGTATGGAAATGTTTATAGACAATATTATTTTATAGCTGTTCGTTTCAAACTACCCATCTTCCATGTCGATACTTTGAAACATTTTAGCCCGGGTCTCGTTCGAGCACCTTGCATTCTCGTGGTCAGTGAAAATGGACTCATTTTCCAAGGAGAAAATTTAGACAAAGACTATCCGTTTCCTCGTGGGTCTTTAGTCTTTTGCGTGCATGGAACAAAAGAGGATCCTCGTTGGATTAACGTCTCTAGAGATACGACCGATCAGTTTTTACAAAGTTTATTTCCCTCTCGAGATTTTATCAAGGTCTCCTATGAAAATAATACCTTATTTGTTTGTTCGACCATCAATCCGTTTTCCTTGTTCTGGAAAGTACTTCCTCGCAATATGGCTTTTCGCGCCTTAAGCGATCTGACGATGACCTACATAAAAAGAGAACCTTTCCAGTTAGAGCATTGCATGCGCCTCCGATTTTTCAAACGAAATACGCACGTCTGGGAATCGTGGTCCAACTGGTATCACTATTTACATCCCATGCTCATCCTTCACTTCATACATTTAACGGGACAAGCTGCGAGTGCTCAATTGGCTGCCAAACTGCATAAATTGTGGAAACGCTCCCTTCCACCTTACCTGCATACGGATTCTATTCCATCGGACTTTTATACTTGTGAAATTACTTTTGATGACACGAAATTAACCGGTGTTTGGTTTGTCGTTTTGAATATGTCTTTAGTGATGTATGTTTCGCCCATGATTGCGTCATTCCATCATGAAACGTTCCTCGACGTGAATCGTGAACAATGTAATTATTGGCTACCGTTTTACCGAAATAATGAATTATGGACCCGAGAAGGATTTAAAATATACGTTTCCCACTTTAGAAAGAATCGTCGCTACTTGAAAGAAGTCATGATTTGGTTATCGTCCCGCTCCGAAGAAAAATATCAATATATGTTGCTCGATTTGAACAAAGTAGCCTACCTTTTAATGATTTAAAAAAAGCAAAAAGAAAAGAATGTTACGAGAACTGGTTCGATGTCTTATTCAATACCAGTCCGACCCCACTTTTATATCTTTAAATGTTGTCGATGGTCTCAAACAAAATCTTCGAGACGACGTGATCGATGCTCTTCTCCTGAGTCGACCTTTACTCCATCTCTATCCTCAACTGTATAAAAAGAGTTCGAGCATCATCGATTTCTTGTTTCGCATTTCGGGCTTGCATTTGGAAGAGATTGTTCCGATGGAATCGCAGGACCTGGAAAACAAAATCGCTTCTTTGGAAACTCAATTGGAGGCAGATCGGAAAGCTTTCGAGAAACAAATCGAGACGCTCCAACAAGAGCACAGGAACGAAATGCGTTATTTTCTAGCGGAAAAAGAACAATATGTGAATACCGCTCGATTCGGAAAAGAGCATTCAGTCGTGGATTTGCAACGACAATTGGAACGCCTTACATGGGAGAAAGAAACCCTGCAGACTGAGTTGGAGCAGTTGAAACGGAATCACGAAACCTTACAAACTCAGTGGGAGCAATTGAAACGAGATCACGAAACCTTACAGACACAAATTCGAACGCATGAGTCTGAAAAAATACAATGGCAGAAGCAAATAGTAGAACAACAACAACAACAACAATTGAATAATAATAATATCGAGTTTCCAAACCGTTTGATGAACGAATGGCAAATGCTCCACCAACGCTACGAAACGGGACTTGAAGAATGGATGCAACGAACGGAAAGTTTAATCCGCCCTTTGCAAATGGCTTTACAAGAAACGATCGAGCAACTGAAACTTCCTCCTTCTTCTACGACTACGGTCATTGAAACT
Source organism: Stegodyphus dumicola (assembly GCF_044657685.1). Classification (NCBI taxonomy): domain Eukaryota; kingdom Metazoa; phylum Arthropoda; class Arachnida; order Araneae; family Eresidae; genus Stegodyphus; species Stegodyphus dumicola. The sequence continues at coordinate 217,840,647 of NC_140773.1, read as the reverse complement.
TTACCGCTCGAATCGCCTCCTTCTCAGCAGCTCATGATCGAGTCGTCGCGATCTAAATTAGAGCAATTACAAGAAACCCTCGACCAGTTTTTAACAACATATCAATCGGAACAAAAACAGCACGTCCAGCAATTGAACGAGGAACTGAAAGGACAATTGACCCTTTGTCAAAACGAAAAACGGATATTGGAAAAGCAGTTGGAGCAGGGTCAGAAAGAACGAACCGACCTCCTGCAAAAATGGAAAATCGAGTCCGAAACACATTTCCAGGAAGGTATTCAACGCGTTCTTGACACGCTGCAAAAGAAAAATCCTCATATCGAGACGATTCTTCGAGACGAAATGGCTAAGCAAATGAAGGAGTTCCACGAAACGCAGTTTATGACGTTTTTACAGACGATCCTTCCCCCCTCATTTTGGAAACCTTTAGGTGCGAACCAAGATTGGAAAACGTTTTTCTTCCAACAAATTCAAACGTATATCCAGTATTTACAAAATTGGCAAACCCAGCTTTTGAACCAATTAACACTTCTCGGGAATGCTTTAAATCAATCGCTAACTCCCGACAATTTAGCTCATACCATTCTTCACAGTCTCCCTTCTTCCTCTAAAAGCATGATGGAAGACACGACCCTCTTGCAACGATTGCACGATCTTCAACAATCGATTGAGAACCAGAACGAAGCGAAGGAGGTCCTACAACAAATCCAAGCTCAACTCCATCGGGATCGTAGCCAAGAACATAAAAAATTACAGCAGAGTCTAGAACATGAAAAACGGCAACGCGTCGCTTTGGAAAAGAAACTGGAGGTCCTGAAAACGAATTTGGTAACTCTGATACGGACTAAATGGAATGCGTATTTTGGGGCCACGGATTACGATCAGATTCTCTCGGAACTCGAAAAAGTATTCCATTTCAAAGAAAATCTAGAGAGGACCCTCGAAACGCAATTGGCGCAACTGAAAGGTCATTTACCCGAAATACCGGTCGTTCAATTCGATAATTTGGCGTCGAGCATGATCGAATGGGCTCGACAGGTCGAGAATCGCAACGATTGTGAAGTCGAGCTCCGTAAAACCAAAGAACAACTTTTCGAATTGAAACAGAAACTCGATCAAGTCGAAAGTAATTATACGAAATGTAATGAGTACCTTCTCTACGCCAAAACGAAATTGACCACGTTCCTAGAAACGATCCTTCAGAATGACCCTAGTGATCAAAGAGAAGATTGGCCGCAAGCTGTTGTCCATCAACTCCAAAACGTGATTCACGAGCATCGACAATTTCAAGATCTCGTTTATAAACAAATTGTCACGCTTCGAGCCCAGTTTCCGAACATACCAGATCCCATTGAAGAATTGGCGAATTCGGTGATTTTATATTTCGAGCAGGAACGAGACCTATATCGACGGCAGTTGGAGGAACGTCCTCACATCACCGAAGTGAAAGAACCCACTACTGTACCGGCCATTACGTATCCTACGGATCAAGTGGAGGAATTACAGCGGGAAGTGAAAGATTTACAAAACCAACTGGAAGTGTCTCGGTCTCGAAACCAAACTTTAGAAAACCAACTGGCTAAAGCTCTCGTAGCTCCGCAGGATGTAGAAATGTCCGATACTTCGAAATGTAAATATATGGTTCGAAATATAATGGTTTTTGCTATGTCAGCTGGGAACCCCATTCCGTATAGAGAAGTGAATACGAGAAAGTTATGTGTATATATTTCTTGAAGCAATGACGTCATTTTTAAACAAACCAATAGTGAGCCAGTTTTAAAAAATGATGATTGGGAAAAGGTCGGTTGAAAATCTGGCTGGAAAAAATATGTCAGAAAAATTTACAACCATTAAAAAAAAAAAAAAAAAAAAAACTTTTTGTTAATTTTTACCATGTCTTCTAGACATGATAAAAATTAATGACCCCCTTTTTTGTTTTCAATGATGTCTCAGCACCATGTTTCTAAAATACACCATGACTCACCATTTCTAAAAATAAAATTCCAAGAAAAGAATGAGTCATAGTTTATTTTTAGAAATGGTAAGACATCATTCAGAGACAAAAGGGTGGTAGTGTTAATTTTTATCATGTCTAAAGACATGATAAAAATTAACAAAAAGTTTTTTTTTTTTTTTTTTCCTCCAGATATTTTTCTTCCAGCTCTCACAAATTTTTTTTTTCCACTCGACTTCATCAACCAAACAAGACATTGCAAAATTCTTTCTAGAATGAATTCTCGCTTATCTATTTAAGTCATCCCATTTTCGCTTCAAATCAGTTTGTGCTGCTGAAGAGGTAACATCTAAGGCCAGTAGTCTAATAACCAAGATACTACATTCTACTTTGTTCGAAAAGAAGAAATCTATTGAGTAAGAATGGATTATTCGTTGATTATCAAGAATATTCTTTCTTCTCCCATCCTTGAGAAAGCTATCGACGAATTAAAAGAACGTCAAGGTGCTCTCAACTTAATATGTCCCGACTGGGAAGATGTTTTAAATCACGATCCGCTGTACGAGACACATTGTCAACAAAAAGTTCAATTTTCCAAAGGAACTCGAAAAGATACTGTTCACATCCGAAACATTATTGGTTTACAAAATTGCTATAATGTTCTCGTGGCTGGTTATTGGTATTTGAAACCGGGGGAGAATAATAAAACAGGAACTTCGTTCATGACTCGACTGTGTGCTCCTTTAACTAAAATTGGCGAAAGCATGAAAGAGAATCCGCAACACAAATTTGCGGAGAATTGTCGTTTTTTCATGGACCGGTGCGATCCCGCGTTTTGCTCTGCTTGTAAAGGAGCCCAAGATAAATTTCAAATTCATAGAAATATATGGTGTATACGAAAGAGTCGGATCTTTAATGGAGAGGGTTTAAAAATACTTTTCAGTGTTCGATTGAAAATATGTTTGGTACGACGACTTCTTTTCTAGGTATTCTAAACCTTCAAATTTCTAACCGGTACACGTTCGGAGAAAATTCGTACAAGGTAGGAGGTTTAGTTCATCGGCATTCCCAATTCATATCGACATTCCCAATTACTTCAAACCCGTTACTCATTTTTAAATAAGAAGAAAGCATTTAGAAATGGATTTATGGAAAATCCATCGTCGACATTTATTATCCAAACGACGTTACCGATTTTTTGCCAAGATGGCTCAAAAAGAAATGGATCAACTTCCCTATCTCACCCCTCATAATATGTTTATTCATCGAGGTTTATCGGAATCGCTGTTGAGTAACAGTTTTGTGATTACCGATCATATGCTTTCCAGCATTATACACCGAAAAGATAATATTGATCCTCAGTACAGTCAATATTTGAACAAAATCGTTCCTTGCCGCAATTTTAATCAACCTCTCCTCCTTCAGTTAATAGCCACCTCGATCGCGGAAAAGGTGAAAACGGAACAGAAAGAATTACCGATGGACACAAGAGGACTTCCTAAAGACCCAATAGAGGATCCAAATGCTAGGAAAGTAAGTGTTATTAAGGGGGGTCCAGGAACCTCCACGGAGGATGCACTGAATCAAATGTTTGGCGTAAACAAGTAATTTAAAAAATAATGGACGACCCTGTCAAAATGGTGAAGGCTCAACGAAACGATATGGTCTACAGTGTTCGAAAGTATTTATTATCGATCCAGAATCTACAAACCAAATATAAATTTTTGCAATATTTTGAACAAATAGGGGCCCAACGAGATAATGCCGGTCTGGTGCATGAAGATCGAGGCGATAAAATAAAAGATGTGAACCTCTATTGAAAAAAAGAAGATGACGCTTTGGATATTTCTTCTCGTCTTTTATCTTTACCTGATCATGATCTACCTGTTTCGAAACGAGTCCCAAACGACTACAACCCCTCCTTGGCAATCCATTTCTTACCACCCTCCTCAGCGGACGACGCTTTATTCGACTTGCATTCAAGCAACCGATTGTGACGACGATCAAATATGTTTTCGGGGTGAATGTCTTCCCAAACTCCTTCCCCATGCTACTTGTTCTTCAGCTGCGGGAGAGTGGGTTCTGGTGAATCAAAAAGGATTGAAATTCGCGACCTGTTTTTGTAAATATCCTCATCTCGTCACGCAAAAAGAACGCGGGGGGAATTGTGACGTAGACATTGCTTGCGGACCTCACGGCCGATTAGAAAGTTTAGACAAAGATCCTTTGAAAGAAGGTAAATGTGTTTGCGATTTTGGATACAAGGCGCTTTTGCAAGGTTTCGGGTGTGAAGAAATGACCGCTCACGAACGATTAGCGTTTTCGAAGGAAGAAGAAAAAAACAACGTATGGGATCCGACTGTATTTTCCGAAAAGTATCTCGCGTCTTTCCAAAAACCCGGTTACTTCCAGCAGCCCTGTTCCTTCGATGCTTTTACAGGTCAGCCTTTAAAACATACTTTTTATCATGCAGAATTTGGAAGTTGTGTGTGTGATCCGAGGTATGGGAATATCGGGGTGCGACTCGATCATCCCTATTATTTGAAAAATAACGATAAGGGCTATAATGCTTGCGCGAATATTTTTAAAAGCGAACCCGATTCCCCGATCCATCATGTGAAACTGTTTGCCTATTTCTACATGTTTGATTATTCGCCGGTCGCGTTCATCGAATTTGAGAATTTAGACCCGATTCAATTATCCTATCCTTTCAATTATTACGTGGTCCAATCCAAGAAACACCATCTACAAATCGAAGAAACGTGGCCTTTTGACTACATGCAATATGTTTTTAAGTACCTTCCCTTTACGGTGCATACGCGTCACTGCCACGAAGATCCTGTTTTTCATGTTAAAACGTGCTACGAAACCATTATTCGACAAAACCAGCTCACGCGTTGCCAGTTGATCGAGCAAGAACTGGATGGAAAATTAAGTCAACACGCGAACGCCTACACGCTCCTGTATCGATATCCCGTATGTCTCTTTTCAGAGGAGGATCGACGCGTTCCCGAAATTTATCAAGGCCATGTCGTTCTCAATCCTTTCCATTTACTGTTGAAAACCCTCCCAAACCTTCTTCGATCGAACGGTATTCAGATGAAACCGAATGAGGAAGGCATGTGGCATGTTACGTTCGCTCGAGCTCCTTATGTAGAAACATATGCGGCGACGTTAGATCCAGCCGTCTTTCCCGATATTAAAGGAGAACCCACGAAAGCGTTGGAAAAAGGTCATTTCTTTTAAAGAGAAAGAGAGAGAAAATCAAAATAAAAGAAAGGGAGACATATAATCAAAATAAAAATGAAACGCGCTCATGAAGAATCCGAAAAGGAAATGGACCATGAAGAGGGGGAGAAGGAGGAAGAAGAACCTACCCATAAACGAATTAAAGAGTCGGACGTGTCTCTATTATTAGAGCTTCAAAATAAACACACGGATCCCGGTCAGCAAATGAATCGAGAATTGGAAACGGCTCGCGAAAAATATCTCGTTTCTTATCTACGGAAAGTCATTGAAAAACTGCCCATGAGTAAACACGTTCTAGATTCAACGACCGAAATTCCAGAAGGCTACGAAGGATTTTTAAAAATGTACAGTATCGCTAAAACATGCGTCCATTCGGAAATTGAGTTAAAAAAATTGATGGCGTTTAATTCCATCTTTGACATGTTGAATGGCGTGATCGGAAAAGTCATTCACGATAAATATATCGCTCCATATTTAACGAAACTCGTCACCGATCACGATTTGAATCGGGCTTTTGCCGTATTCCAAGAAACTCTGCAAGCAGACGATACGAACGTATCCACGGAACTTCATTGCGTTTCGTTTTTGATTCAAGACGAATTGTCAAAGAAGGAACCTCTCAAAGTCCCCAATCCTTTGTATAATCGTTTCACGCAGCAAATGTATGCCGTCAGTAAATACGTGACAAGTATATTAATGGCGATCGCAGCGAATCATGCAACTGCATCTACGCCTGACTTTGAAATGATCGGAACACCTAGAAAAGGAGAAAAATAACCAATGAAAAAAAAAGCTTAGGAATACGAAAGTCCATTAGTAACAAAACATGACAATGTCAGTTGGAAAAATTTTCTAAGAGCTAAAAAAAAAAAAAAAACTTTTTGTTAATTTTTATCATGTCTTTAGACATGATAAAAATTAACTCTACCCCCTTTTTCTTTTTTGTTGTGAATGATGTCTCACACTTTCTAAAACTAGATTTCTAAGCAAAAGAATGAGTCATATCGTTCTTGGAAATTTATTTTAGAAACATGTTGACACCTGATTCAAACCAAAATAAGGGGTGAGGGGTAGTAAAGTTAATTTTTATCATGTCTAAAGACATGATAAAAATTAACAAAAAGTTTTTTTTTTTTTTTTTTTTTTTTTTTTTTTTTTTTTTTAGTCAATTCGATGTGGACAAGAAGTTACCCTTTTTTAACCAGAATATACTTTCACTTAACTATTTAAATCGTCAGTCAGTGCTGTGGCCTGGATCCAAGCTTATACTCCATCATAGGAAAAACCTTCTTATTTGGGTCCATATTCTTAAAAGAATTTCTTTTTTTGAATGTTTATTCTCCATTCGATAAACCACGCAACCAACACCAGAAACACGATCCATCGAAACTGAAATATATAGAAGAGTTTAGGAAAGAAATGAAATCCATGGAATATAGTTTCGGCCGCTTCATGATACCGTAAACGCCGATCAAGGTTGACGAGCTGTTTAACCGGTTCAGGAGCGATTAATAATTGTCTGTCTTGATTCACCAGAATCACGGAATGAGCCCAATCCACCTCATTTAAAGAATCCACGTTGAATTTTTCTGCCGAGGGGTAATTGGGATAAACATGTTCCGTTACATATCGTAAATGCGCATCTAAGAGTTGAGCTGTAAAAATAATATTTTTGGGATACGTTAATAACAATTGACTTTTTAGAAATTCTTCCTGATAAGGAATCCAAGCTGATGAACGATCAAGAATCGTTTCCATCATGATATTATTTCATCTACTCTGTTTTTTCCTTCTTTACCTATTCCAATGTTTCATGTACCGAAATTTACTCGTCTATTATTCGTGACAATCGATCCCTTTACATTTCAATCTTCTTCAATGGTATCGACAAGTCCATCAAGAAATCACATAATAAAGGAATCATTAGTGGATAAAACAATGTTTGGTTTTAATCTTCGTTCGACTCTCGCCACAACCATTTTAATATGTCTGGTGACAACACTGGTCATCATGGCCCTCATCGTATATCGTCTCTCCTACGGCAGTGTGGCTTTCGTTTACGATGCTGCTGATCCGAATAAAGTCACGACCAAAGGAACGACAGCGAGCGATTTCTGGGCCAACAATAAAATGTTGCTCATTGCTCCAACGGTTGTCAATGTGATCAATATACTAATGGTCGGTTTATTACTTTACGTGTAACCGAAAAGAGAATAAAGACTAGATTCAAAAATACATCACGATGGATACAAAGGCTATCATGGTAATTATCTTATTAGGAATTGTATTTGTCTCGTTACTCAATTTCGGCTACCTGGCAACAGCTATTTACAGTGATGCGACACCCAAAACATGAGCCGAACATTTTAATCAACGCAACTGGATGTTTTACGGAAATATAATGTTACATATTATAGCTCTGATGCTAGGTGGAGGCATTTTTATGAAAAAGTAATGATTTAATTAAAAAAAATATGACAAGACCTACCCAAGATGAATCCAAAATCTTTCAGAGAAATACTTTCATACATAACGATGAGTCACTCGTATTCATAAACACGTTCAAGGTGATGGACGGGCGTAACTTAAATCCAAGAAGAAATATACCAACAACTGCTTTTATTGACATCTTGCCCACTCAAGAAGGAAGAACAAGAATGATCAGAGTCAGCTAGAAAAATTTCCCAAGAGCTGGAAAGAAAAAAAAAAAAAAACTTTTTGTTAATTTTTATCATGTCTTCTAGACATGATAAAAATTCACTCTACCCTCCTTTTCGTTTTGAATGATGTCAACATGTTTCTAAAAATAGATCTCTAAGAATGAATCATACTTTTCTTGGAAATCTATTTTTAGACACATGTTGACATCATTCAAAACGAAAACGAGGGTAGAGTTAATTTTTATCATGTCTAGAAGACATGATAAAAATTAAAATTTTTTTTTTTTTTTTTTTTTTAATACTTCCTGGAGAATATTTTTCTCAGCTCTCAGAAATTTTCCCAGCCAACTCGATTGACCAGACATCACCATTTTCTTACAATAATGAACTTTCACTTATTTATTTAAACCATCCCAGTTTCACTTCAAATCAGTTTGTGCTTGAATACAAGCTTCTGTTCAGGTATGTTAATAATATATTTTTTGTTTCTTTGGCTTTTCGCGTTTAGTTTATGTGATTCGTCTTTCGCTATAGAGATCCAATATTTTATAATGGAATTTTGATTTAAGATGGTCACCATTTTTGCCATTTTCCGTAGCGCTTGATCTGCTCGAGTGTCCATGTTGCGTCTATCTTCATAAGACATATCTAAATACAGCTCATTGGCGTTCGGTTCAATATTTAGGTGATACACTTCATGATTGCGTTCTTTGTCCATGAGAAACTTGAACACATCAAATTCATTTGGCCGGCGATCTGATTTGAACGGTTTCAGGACTCTCGGACTGTAAAGTCGTTTCCCCTTCGGATCAAAGACGAAACCCGGACAAGGTCCACCTTTTTGAGAACGAACTTCCACCTCGTCCGGTTCGACATCTTCTTCGACCTGTCGGCCATTGTCGGAACGATACTGTAATTTAAACCGTCGCCAATTGTCAATAAACGCGTCGAGAGTATCCTCCGATTCTGGAAAATATTGTCGGTAAAGCGTTTCGGCTTGAGTTTGTTCTTCGGGTAATAAATTGGCATACTCCACATATTCAGTGAACAATTTCCGGAAAATAGGATCTTTCTCACTTAAATAAGTGGCCATTTCATCCAACGTCATTTCGTATAACTGTTCGACAAAATTCATGATGGAAGTGCTTTTTTCTTCTTATTATTATTATTGAATTTTCAAAGCGGACATTATATCTTCCATTCTCTCACATTGATAACGGTATTTTAAATATTTGAAAGATGTGATGGCCATGAGCGCTAGAAAAATGACGAGCGTTATAACCGTGAAATGAAATTTAAAGTGAGTTTCTTCCTCATGCACAATCAACACGCAAATGGAATAGAGTAATCCGCCCGCTAAAGCAAAGATACCGAACGGTTCTAGCTTCGAAATATTCATGGGGATCCTAAAAGCGACTGGGCAACTCTCAAGTTAGTAAATACTTTATTCCAAAATTCTTCGTGAATAGCGAGCGAATTTTCTAAAGAGGCCTGGAACGTTTCGTACTGAGGCAGAGTTCGAGCAAACGATAAAATACAGTCTTTGGGATTCTGCATCGGCGTATGAACTAACCATTCGCGTAACCGGTTCCACGTCTCGGGCCAACATTGAATTTCTTCGTTGAACCGATCGGCAATCGAGGGACCGAACGTTTCATTCAAAAACCAAGAAATGCAAGCTACAGTTTGTTTCATAATCGTTTCTGAATTCATGGTTCCTTATTTTTAAATATTTTTTTTTCATTTATTTCAGAAAAAGAAAAAGAAGAGCAAAGAATGAATCATTTAGACGAATTGTTTCAGTACCTTCTCCAACACAAGAAAACAATTGTGTTTGGGAACCTGAGTCGATTGCCCTATGTGATCAACGATTACATTTCCAAACATTTATCCCACCTCACCATTTTTGTCATTTGTCCCTTTTATACGTACCCGTCTTCCCCTCATGTGCGTGTGATTAAACCGGAAGAATTGAGCACAAACACGTGCGATTTATTATTCTACATTGAACCTTTTCCGCATGCCGTTTTACACCACGACATTAAAACGGCTCAAAACCTCGTCATTTTAACGAGCCACATGATTTTTATCGATCGATACCATACGTGTTCCTATTTATCCTATTTTCATTTCCCGGGAAGTTTAGAAAGGTATATGGAAAAAACCAAACAGCTGATGGATTTGGAACAGACGTTCCTTTACAAAACGGATCTACCCGAAGAGTCCAAGAAAGCTCTTTCGATCGGTCCTAGTCCTACCCTGGATCGATGGATCAGTCCCGAGAATCCCGATCCGACTCCCTTAGAAAACATGTCATGGATTTTAATCGATCTCACGTCCTTCCGGAATACGTCGTCACTGTTATTTCATTTTTGGACAGCTTTTGATTACATGCTGAATCATATTGATCGCATTGAAGGCTGGCAATTGTGTTTTAAAACGTCCGCGGAAGCTCGTGCTTATAAGAAACTCGTTCAGAAATGGATCAATTATCTCTGTTGTAGGGAATTCCAGCACGGGAACGTGTTACAATTGAATGAAATTCTCTCCCTCACGCCTTTTTATCGAGCAGGGACGGTCGATCTTCCCATTATTTTAGAAAAGAAACGATTCGGACCTTTGGAATATATTCTTTGCACATCGGTTCAAGATGCGTATCGAGCTTCTATGCGATATAACTTAGATCCTGTCGTCGGATCCGTGTTTCGATTGAAATAAAGTCAGAATGAATGATCCTAACGAGGATGATGTTTCGAAGGAAATTCCACCTCTTGGAACACCCGAAGTTATTTATTATGACGATATTCTACCTTCACAAATTCAAAACCAAGTCGACCTTCCCGACGATTTCGAACTTCAATTTCCTCTCCACACGTATGCCAAATCCGATGTAACCACTAGCCCTTACATTATTCGACCGTCCGTTTCTCCTTCTTCTCGAAGTTCGAGTCCAAGTTCAAGAAGAAGTCCAAGAAAACGCAGTCCGAGTCCAAGAAGGAGCAGAAGTCCAAGTCTAAGCAGGAGCAGAAGTCCAAGTCCAAGAAGAAGAAAAAGTCAGAGAAATCGTAGTCGTAGTTTAGAAATACGTCATTCTAGAAGAAGAAGTCCTGTAAGAAGAAGTCGTTCGGCTTCCTTTTCATCGTCTGCATCTTCTTCTTCTTCTCCTTCCAATATCAATCGTAGAGGAACACAAAGACCCATTCGTAGAAGACCTATGAGAAAACGTCGAGGATACGTTCTTGGATCTCGAACCGTTCGTGTGGGTCCTAATCGATTGCTTGATAAATATGGTAACCATTCCATTACGTTTGTGACCGAAGGTGGGGCCCACATACGAAATAAGAAAATTCCCAATAAAGCTTGTCGATATCTATTAAGTCATTGCTCACGACGGCATCCAACAGCTCGAGATCGATTGCCACGACAAGCTCGTATTGTTTTGAGAAAGAAAAGAGCTTAAACACAACGAGTTGAAAAAGAAACAATATCCAAGCAATTCAACAAAATAATAAAGTTCACTTACCAAAATGTGTATATAATAGACTTTAACTGAAGCTCTTTCGAGGCTGGTATCCAAAGCACAGACTGATCTGAAACCAAAACTCGAGTAATTTAAATAGTTAAGTGGAAATCCTTTTTCTGGTTTTATCGATCGAACCAACTGGGAAAAATTTCCAAAGCTGTATTAAAAAAAAAAAAAAAAAAAAAAAAAAAAACTTTTTGTTAATTTTAATCATGTCTTCAGACATGACTAAAGTTAACTATCCCCCCATTTGTTCAAATGATGTTAATCTGTTGTCTCGATATGTTTGTAAAAATAGAACATGACTCATTTCACATCATTCCCAGACAAAAAGAAGAGAGAGTTAATTTTTATCATGTCTAAAGACATGATAAAAATTAACAAAAAGTTTTTTTTTTTTACTACCCAACTTTTGCTTCTCCTTTCTACCTCCCCCTCTTTCGTTTCACAGTATATAAACAGCTGGAGCTGAGACGATTTTCTCATTTCATACTGAGGACAAGATGGATCAGGAAAACACTGTAACCCTGGAGCCTTTGACATTACCCTTGAAGGATCGTCTCAAGTACGTGTTGGATGAAGTCGTGCTGGAAGAATTTAATCAATCTAATTTGTTTACGACTAAAACCACCGTTCAGTTGAGAGTTTTAAAAAGAATAGCTAATATGATGATGTTTCCGTGGACCTTGATTCAAGATTTGAAACCTCTTGTACCCGTCCATCGATACTGTTTAAATACCATTTGGCGTTTATGGATGGATGTGCAACAGCAGTTGGTACAAAATAAAACCATCTCCACGCCAGATGAATGGAATATGATCGAGAAAGTTTTATCTAAAGACTATTCTAGATCGACCGATCTAATAAGACTTTCCAACATCTTATTCAAACGACAGGAAATACCTAAGATAGAAGCGTATAAATTATTTGCCGTAGACGGATTGCTGGGCGAGGATCTGCAAAAGTATGATTTTAATCTACAGTACGGAGGAGATGAAAAAACACCTTTAAACGAACAAGAAGCTCTAGATTTTAAAGCAGTTCATGCTCGAATCGTCCGTTGTTTATATCACGAAGTTTCCAAACGATCGGAATCTCTTCTCTACGTGGATGTGATTCGACGTACTATAGAAGAAATAATAAACACTACACCTTCTACCATTGATGAAGTAAGCGAATGGGGTGCATTGTATTTAAAGTATCTTGGAGAGGATCTATTTTCAAATATATTTTACGAAATTAAAGTCTGGAAGACGAAAGAATTGGAACAATACCAGGCGAAAAAGAATCAACAAGAAAATAATTCTCAAAAGAGAAAGAATGTGAGAGAGGATCCTAGAATCAAGAAGAAAAACAGAAATAATATGTCGGACCCTACTTTAGCTTCGAGTGATTATTTCGACCCTTCGATTGTCGATTTACAACCTGTTCGTTATCCTTCTCCCAAGAGTCCACCTCCATCGGAAAAGGGGAAAGAAGATCCTATTTCTCCCGAGAGTCCACCTCCATCGGAAAGGGGAGGAGAAGATCCTGTAGAAGCTTCCTTCGAAAGACTAGAGTGTGAAGACGAAAATGTAGAAACTACAAGTAGTGAACAAGGCAAAATGAACCCCTAGAGACTCGGAACATTTTTTCCATGGCTCTTTAATGGAATATAAAGAGTGGACAGTCCAATAATACATTGAAGGTATGTGGGAGACTATATATATATTTTTTGGAATAGATTTAAATACTTTAGATGCACAAATATTAGACGAAATGAACTTGTTTTTGTCCTTTACAAGAAGAACTACTAACCATGATAAAATGTTTTTCGAATAGCATCCTTTCCAAAATATTTTTTCATCAGGTTCCATCCTCAACTGTAAAAACTGATTTTGACAAGATTTTATAGATAAGATAGTTCATTAAAAAAATTTTTGAGAACTGGTTTTTATCGCTATTCCATACGCAACTGTAAAAACTAAAATTTATAGGATTTTATAGTTGAGACAATTTATTTTTTAATTAAAAAAAATTTTTTTTGGAACTGGTTTTTGTATATGTTCCATACGCAACTGTAAATACTGAATTGAATCTCATTTTATACTTGTTACTATATAAAAAAAGAATCCTTTTATTTTTGTTGTTAAAAAAGCAACAACATCGAACTTTTTTTCAATATATAGGAACAAAGCCCTCCTCCAAGATGAAATGGGATTCGTTTCAAAATAGAAATGAATATACTGTCACTTCTTACGATCTCGATCACGCTATTCGGTATGCTCAAGCAGCGACTCAACTCTATATTTACGAACAAGCTCTTCAAAGTCGGTACGCTTTTATTTTTAAACATACCACCTTCCAAATAAGAAAAGCCGACTCCAAACGGGATTACTACATACCTAAAACCCTCGATCCGGAACAATGTCACGTCGTCGAAAAATTTGTTTTTACGCAAACGGGATGTAACATGATTGCCTGCTTCCCTTTCCAAGAAAATTTAGAATCGTGTTCCCCGGAAGATGAACCGCGATGGATTCGACTCGGAACGGGTTTCAGTTTAGCTTGCCAACCCGCCTGCGATCGTTTATATTCCAACACGCAGCAGAGTATGGACACGGAATATCGAAATGGAAAATGTGTAGCCGTAAATCTCGCCAAGAAATTATTAGCTCTCTTGCCCGAACAAGTTTTCTTTCAATCAAATCATCCTTCTCTTCCTCGTCATCATGCCGGCCTCAATCTCGTCGAGGGTCATTTACGACTCAACCAGCCTTGTTGTGAAGCGTACGGTCTTGTTTTCAACGGGTCTGATTGTGTGACGACGACGGGGCAAGATATTGGCGAATTTTTCTTGGGAAGCAGTATCTATCGATCTATTTCCACTCTGCAAAAAAATCATACGTTACCACCATATCCTCCTCATCTTCCCGACTTTGTACAAAACTGGCCCAAGAAACATGTGAAACGGTCCTTGGTTCATGAATTGGCGATTGATGTAGGGATCGATATCGGATTAGAAGCCGCGCAAAAAATCCTTGAAAAACGAATGCCTAAACTCTTAACCAAATTGAGTATGCAGTCTCTTCCCATTCAATCGGCCATCCTTCAAGCCGTCGTTCGGACCCAATTAAGTACGCTCGCAACACTTTCCAGAATCGCCGCGACAGGATTCTCGATTACTTCCAATGTGCTGACGGGTATAAGTATTCTGTCCGCCGTACTCGATATATTGGATCCGTTTCATTTCAATAAAGTGCTGACCGCTCGAACTCTTTACGATATCGACTGGCGATTAGACGTTCAGTTTTATCAATCGGAAACGGACCATGTTCTAGAAATCACACCCGATCTTCTATGGGACGTGTTAGAAGAAGATGCGAGCGATCGATACCTCTTCTTTGCCGAGAAAGTGCAAGAATATTTAGATGCTATCCATAAAGTACCCATGACCGATCGACCCCAAACGCGAATGTCATTTCTCCAAAAATCACGAACAGACGAAAGAACCCCGAAAAATTGGATTTATTTCACGATAATTGTTTATTTGTTAACAGGATTCATCTTCCTATTTCAACCCTACATGCATTACTTATGCGTGACCATATTTTTCCTATTTGTGTTTTATTTTTATCGTCATTCTAAATGAAAGCTGAAGATTTTTGGAGGGGAAAAAAACGAATGACTTGGAGGGAGAGTAACTAACCAGTGAATAAACTAAAAAATCAGTTAGTACTTACAAATTACAAGATGCTTCTTCTTTCACAGCACAGAGTGATCTGAAGTGGAACTTGGAGTTTAAATAGATAAGCAAGAATCCCTTCCAGAAACAATTTTGACATGTCTGGTTTTGTGGATCAAGTCGGCTGGGCAAAACTGTAAGAGCTGAAAAAAATTTCTAGATTAAAAAAAAAAAAAAAAAAAAACTTTTTGTTAATTTTTATTATGTCTTTAGACATGATAAAAATTAACTACCTCCCCCTTTTGTCTGGGAATGTTGTCTCACACTTTCTAAAAATAGACCATTACTCCTTTCTAAAGAATAGAATTCCAAGAATGAGTCCTGGTTTGTTTTTCGAATGGGTGAGACATTATTCCCAGACAAACAGAGGGGACAGTTAATTTTTATCATGTCTATAAGACATAATAAAAATTAACAAAAAGTTTTTTTTTTTTTTTTTTTTCCCAGCTGTGAGAAATTTTTTCCCAGCCGACTCGATGGACAAGATACCATTTTTTAATAATGGACTCTCGTTTACCTATTTAAGCTTTCCAAGTTTCGTTTCAGATGAGTCCGTGCTGCGGATACTGTTCTCCTGAAGATCTTTCAATAATACCACTTTCTCGGATAAAATTCATCACCATTCGCTTTTTTAGCATAACTTAGATAGATATAGAGAAATTCCTCGTTTTTCTGATCTTTCGGGTAATACTCATTTCCATTTTCGTCTCGTGCATATCGGATGTAATTCGTCTCTGGCTTTTCCCGAATTCTATCCTGTATATAATATTCTTTTCCAATGCTGGATTTAGGATAAATCTCTCCTCCCCTCGCATTGACAGCATACGTTTTCACATTTACATCCAATGAATTTAACGGGTATTCTCCTCCATTGTTTAATTTAGGATAAAATTCGTCTCCGGAATTGGATTTGGCGTACCGACGAGGAAGCGCTATATATTCATGACCCCGATATTCCACAGCGTAATATTCATTTCCATGCTCGTCTTTGGCAAAAATAGGTCGATTGTCATTATCGAAATAATACAGCTCCTGTTTAGGTTTTTTAGGATCTTTTGGATATCGTTCTTTTCCAAATTCATCTATGGTGTAAACCGAAACCATGTTTTTTTCCTTTACCGATCTTGATATTTACATGAGTCACCTCCGATTATCCAGTTATCTTTTGATACATCTTTCGAATCCAGTCTTCAATCGATTGGCCCGTCGTTTTGAGATGTTCGGAATTATGAACGGTCAAATAAGCCATGTAAGCGGCTAGACCAAACGTGAGGACTAATAAAAATAAAAAGATGAGCCGGTTCGTTAAGAGGGTGACTGCGACTAGGATGATGCTGATATAAACCGTAGAGTAAAACAATATGCCTTGACCTAAATAACGATCCATTTTTTTCTACTTTATTCCATTTGAATCAACGTGTCAGCCGAGACCGGATAGTCATCGGTCGTGACGGGCTTTTCGGTCATTTCACCCGTGTACAACAACGTCATGTCAGGATCGGGGAGGGCTTTTAATTTTCGGTCTTCCCAGTAAGCTGAACGAGGATGCGTGACGAGAATTCTAAAAAACAATTTCATGTCGCGCTCGGTCCAAATTTCATAGACTGAGGTAAAGAGGGGGATACCTTCGGGATGCTGCGTCGCATCAAAAACAGCTTCTCGTCCATCTATTTTATATCGCGCTCCATGTTCCGGTACAATACGACTCAGCTCTTGAACTTCAAGTCGAAGGGTTAATCCAGCCGGTAAAATCCCTTCATAGGCTTCTTCTTTGGGTACGCATACGTGATACCCGTACGGAGTGGCTCGAATTCCTTCTGTGGAGGAAGAAGGACAAAAGACAAAAGGTTGACGCCAATTACAAGTGGCGTATAATACGGAATCGGGAATAAATCGTCCCGATCGTATGCGATGGCCTTCACGACACGTTTCGGGAACGCTATAAGTCGAAGCCTGTTTCACGAATCGCTGCGACCAAAATTTCAAACCTTGCCGTCGAACGCGTTCCTTTCGAATTTTTCCCTTTTCGAAAAGTCACATGTGAGGAGAAGTGGGTAAATAAATAGCCGTTTTCAATTGTTTGAGGAATGGGTACGGCGTGCAGTCGGGATGAGAACAAATATTATAGCCGGGAATATAAATTTCTTCGTTGGTTTCGTCACAAGAGGTACGAGGTTCATGATCAAGAGTTGTCCAGGGCCGAATCCAATTCGCAACGATCGATAAATGATCGAATTTAAACACATCGAGATGCCGATACTGAAACGCGCCGGGGATGCGCGGTCGACATTCATTTCCGTCAAAAAATGTTTGAGGAGGACACGTTTGAATTTCCCTCCGAGCGCAATCAAAATATTGATCGCTCGTATCGCCTATCGCGAGTTTCGACGACTTATCCTCACAAGCCCATTCAACCGTATATTGATCCGACACTCGATAGCCTGGTTCTAGAACCGTACGTTTTCGGGTTGGATCACACGTGTAAGCTACAGCTCGATCCAAAGATGTTGAAAATGGATAGGACGGAAGATGTTTCGTATACTCGTGAGCGGGAACGACAGTTTCTTTCGAGCTCGGTTGAACATTTTCACAGAAAAGAGGCGGTTGGCATGTTTGGGACGTTTCGTCGTACACCATCGGTAAATGGAATAAGGCATCGCCGATCCATGTGTCCCAGGAAAGAGGACAGGATATAGTGTCGCGAACCATTCCGTTTTCACAAATCGCGTAACCCGGAGAGTACAGAAAAGATCCTTTTTGGACGATGGGGAGAGGTCGTTGCGTATTATCCGGAAATCCGTCGCAGAGATCAGACACGCATCGCCGATAATGTGTCGAATATTTTTCTCCGGGCGAACATCGAATCATTTTCGGTCGATGGCCACGACACTCGATATACGTCACCTCGTCAATCGGAAAATGTTGACCGTCTTCACGGTAAGATACGAAATGTTTTCGCGAAGTGCAAGCATCGTAGTAGAAAAATGTCTTGGGCGGACAGGCGATTCGAATCGGTTGTTCGTTCTGGCATTCGTAATAAAAACGTCGATTGGTTGGATCGGGTAAAACCGATCCGTCATGCTGATCGATGCAGGGATTGACGGAAATGCAGGTAGAAGGAGAATGTTCTTCTTGACACATGAGCACGTCTAGAACACGACCGTGCCGACATCGATAATAATAATACATCATGGACTTTTCGCGGGGTACAAAACTCTGCGATCGTAATAAAAACAGGTAGAGGTTTTTCCGTTGCGGGGAGCTGAGTATCATCGGCCTGTCCAAAACATTCATCTTTTTCCCAAATCCGTCCTTCCGCGAAATAATATTCGAGTGGGAGAGGAAACGTCCATGTTTTTCCCGTGGAGGTGTGAAACGAAACCTCGTTGTCGTTTGAGGTCTCGATCTGATATTGGAAACACGTCGTTGTCGTCGGAGGAGAAGAAGGAACTTTCGGGGACGGGACCGAAAAATTATAGAAATACAAATAGCAGGAGTATAAACCCAAAACGAATAAAAGTATGGCGAGCATCCAGCCTTTATTCATAAACGAGATGTGCCAATTATGGAAAGAGCAAAAATTTCCGAAAAAGGACGCAGCAGCGTGTTGTTCCAAACCGAATTATCGACATTTTTTAAAACAAGATCGCGCGTTGGATGAAATGCCGGCTCTGTATCGTGAATGTTTATCCTGTCAACAAAAAAGAAAGATCTTGGCGCGATAAAAAAGTAAGTCAGAATGGATTCGTATCGTCTAACCCGACGTTATTTTCGTCAATTGCAACGGCTTCACTTCCTCTCGCAAATGCGGCAACGCGATTGGTATCATCATATCGTCATCCAATACGTGATGGATCCCCAAAAAGGACGCCATTTCACACTTTTTCATCCGGCTATGGATACCCATACAGAAGAGTCGCTGGTTTTCTTTGGAAAACGTCGCTTGTTTCTTACGTTTATGTTGAAACGGATCGTTCACCAAGGTTTGAATGCCGAACAACGGTTACAACCGAACGCGTTATTACCTCTCAAATCGCTCGACGATCCCGTCTATGAAACACAACGCAAGGCTATTCAAAATATTTGGGAGGTCGATGCTCATTGGTATACTACGGAGAATAAAAACGATATTGCCGTGAAGAATACGGCTCCTTTCATCAAAACCGAACCTTAAGCTCTGTAATTTAAAATATCCATCGGATGGGTGAGATGATTCGGATACGACACGATTTCAATCGTATGAGACCATTTTAGCATGTATTTATAATGTAAAAGATCGTGCCGTCTCAGCGTATCGAGTCGGATAGCTGAAATATAGGTTTTTTCTTCGTTGGTTTTCTCGTACAAATAACAAATACCTTGATCGCCGAACACGTAAACGTCTTGAGGAAACAGTTGCAGAAACGACTTGTCCTTGGAAAAGTGTCGAATCACAGTATAATGAGAACTCGTAGGGATCGGAACCGGTTCTAATTTATAAAGGAGGAAAGAAAGAAAAATGATACACCCGACGCTATCATTCTATGCATTGTATTTCTAGTGACTCTCTTGAATCTTTTTTATAAACCCGATCTCCGGATGCCTTCTATTCCTCCCTCATCATCATTAGCCTTACCAGAAATTTCAACCGAGACGTATTGCCCTTTCCAAATCTTTCAGTGTCCCGATAGCCATTGCGATTGTTCTCAGCTCTGTGAAACAAATCCCACGTTTTACGAAAAACTCACTCTTTCTGATAAAACATGGAATCATCTCGAACCGGGTACTTATTGTATTCCCCAAGGAATTCGGACCGCTTGTCTTTCTTCCTCGGAAATTCCTATTTTTTCGGCCTCGGGATGGCTCTGTGCTCCTCGTTCCTATTTCACCCATCCCTGTCAACATCCAGAAGCCCGTGATCCTTCTCTCAATGTTTTAATAGATCGTCGAACCCAACAACCCGCTCAAGAAGTAGCCGATTATTACGAAACGTTAGAAGATGGATCGTTCCGATACCAATGTCAATGCCATTCTTTAGATCGACGAGGTAATCGAATGATTCAAACATCTCCGTGGGTCTGTTCTGTCGATTATTGCGTTCGAGATTTGTGGAACGTGCCCGGACTAGGATGGGCTGCCGAACGACACGTCTGTGAATGTGGACCCTACGTGCATCGAGTTCTGGGCGATCTATCTTCCCCCTGTGTTTTGGAATATACACACATAGACGAAAAGCATAGGTTAACGGGAAAACGAGAATGTATGACCGACCAATCTGTTGAATTTCGACCGATTTATTGTCCAGAGAATCAGTCGGTTTTACGGTTCACAAAACGGGTCTTGCGAGGCAACACAGCGTACGATTATGTCATTGTACATGGAACAAGTGTTCCTAAAATTTCGAGAGGTCAAGAATGACATCTCATTTCAAACGAATCGAGAAAATTTTTCAAACGGACCAAGAATTGAGTCGGTTTGAAAAGGAAGACGAAAGCCCCAAAGAGGAAGGATGGTCGAAGAGACAAACGTTCGCCATTCATTTACTACTGGTAACGGCGGGTCCTACGATACTTTTTGCTTTACTGGGCAACGTATTGAAGATTCATTATTATGTCGTCTGTTTAATTCTATTATTTTACTTTGGAGCTCTGGCCTACTTGATACGATACCGATTTCAGTGGCTATTGCAAGCTTTTAAAGAAAGCCAGAAATATATTCGTTGAATATGGGACTTGAAGAGTGGATTATATAAGAAAAACTTTGAAAAAAAATGAAGAGGGAGAAGAGTAATAAAAAAGGAAGAAGCAATAATTTAACCATGGCGATGGATCCTGTACTTATTCATCTATCTCCCAAAAATTCTGAAGGTAAAGAGTTAGATTTGGAAATATGGATAAACCCCGATGATACGGATGACAAGATTATAGAAATACATCGTCATAATCGCAAAGACAAAACGAAAGAATTTGAACCCTGTTGTCAAAATCCTTTTTTAACTCCCGCTATCCTCCAACGTAGAGAAAATGAAAAGAATAAAACGATAGATAAAACATTAGAATTGACCAAAAAAGCCATCCACATGTTGAAAGAAGTCTTTTCGGGAAATGGAGAATTCAGTACAATGGAATTTGATGCATCGTCCACTCAGGTAAGAGCTGATTTTAGACAGCCGACCAAAGAACCTGAAGTTGAGAAAGCAACAAGTTGTCAAGGTCGTAAACATAAGAAAAGAGTTAATAAAAAGAAATAGTACATTTAAAAAGACCTCCCCATCTTTCCATGAATTTCTTGAACAATGAACTGTTTTCACGAGACTCAATCCACATCTTTGCTGGATCTAAAGAGAATCTTGAGAGAAGACATGGCTTAAACTGTTTCCAGGAGAGTTGAAGTGCAGGCTTTTTCAACAGCACAGAGGGATCTGAAGCAACAGTTGAAATGTTGAAATATATAGAACAGAAATTCCATTCTTAAAAAAAACTGGGATGTCTTGTCAATCGAATCGGGTAGAAAAAATTCTTGGCTGAAAAAAAAAAAAAAAACTTTTTGTTAATTTTTATCATGTCTTTAGACATGATAAAAATTAACTCTACCCTCCTTTTTGTTTTGAATGATGTCTCACCTTTCCTAAAAATAGATTTCTAAGAATGATCATGTTTTTCTTGGAAGTCTATTGTTTACAAACATGTCTAGACAACATGTTGACATCATTCAAAACGAAAAGGAGGGTAGAGTTAATTTTTATCATGTCTTTTAGACATGATAAAAATTAACAGAAAGTTTTTTTTTTTTTTTTTTTTTACTGAAGAATTTTTTCTCCTAGTTCTTAAAAATATTTTTCAACGATATCTCGATACCTCTACCTATTTTATTCCCCCTCTCTTAGTATATAAATGGTTGAAAAAGAAATCGGAGTTCATTCTGTTTCGTAAAAAGATAGCGAACACATGGCAACGGATAACTTAGTCATTTCATGTGAAGAAGATCCCTTTGAGGATATTCCAGATACGGAACCCACTTTTTATGGACCATTTTCACCCGTTTTTAGAGTACCGAAAAAGTCTTCTCCTTCTCCAACTCATTCTTTGGAAATACTGTCTTCTCCTCCCTCGTCATCCACTCATCAGCGCTCTAGAAAGAAGAAGTCCTCACAGACCAAGCTCCACCAAAAAATTGTTGGTGTGTTGGCTGTCACCTCTGATGGATATACTCTTACGAACTGCGTCCGGTTTATAGCCAGAGACCTGAAAACACATACGAAGGAATTTATTCAGCAATTGAATGCGGATCTGGAACGACTTCATATTGAAAAACTCTACGTGGCGAATGAACCCACTCGAGAAAAAATTCATCAAAAGGTACATCTCAAGTTTTTATGGACTGTTATTTACAAACCTCAACATCGTCAGCCACAGCAATGTCCATCTTGTCGATCAAAATCTTGTCATCGATTTATGGCTATGCTAGCGCTCCAACAATTAGTGAAATTTGCTGTTCATAAATGTATTCATTGAGTGGATAGGTAATCAAGGAATTTTTCTATCTTTTTCCTTTTTTCAGATGATCCAGAGAAACAAATACTCTACTTCATATGGTTTAGTGGTAAAGACCTCATCAGGACAGGTGGTGATGATTCATCGAAAAATGCCATACTGTTTTCAAAATTATTTAATTCAGCTTTTAAAAAATAAACGTATCGAACCACCCTTCGATTTGGAAAAAATATCGGTGCTTCAAGATGAATTTGAAAACCATATTTATCCGACTCTCCATCCCAATTTACAAGACGATTATGATCGGTACAAGGCTAAATTAGCTTATGAAGATGAATGGGATTTTCCGCATGGACAAAAGACGCTTCAAGAAAGACGACGACCCTCGATTCAAATGGTTCAGAGTCGCGTATCAGGAATTTGAAGAAGAGTCCGGCTACCGATTCGCCTACCAACCCTCGGACGTGGCTCAGTATCCCTTAATCAAACTGGAATTTACGGGATTAGATCAATGCATTTATACACAATATTTTTTATAGTCGAACATCCTAAACATTTACGCCGTAATACCTACTTTGATAATTATTCTCCTTTCCAATCTCAAGCAGCTTATAGAATGGCTCTCGAACGCAATATCGGGAGTATTGATGATCGGATGGTCTATCGGGGTTACTTAATTAAAATCGAAGAGGCTCTAAAGTATCTAACAAGTCAACAGGAAATGAAAAAGGACGGGAAGGATCAAGTGTTGCTATATTTTTTAGACGGAGATAAATGGAATCCACCCGATTCTATTTGTTATTTAGAAAAGTAAAAAAAAATGGAATAAGATCCCTTAACCACTCCGCATTTCCCACTTGAAGAATCCATCCTATCTATTCTTTTTTTAAATGTCTCGGGATGTCATCCGACGCATTCTCTCCGCCAAAAAAAAAAAAACAAGTTCCTCCCATCTACCCCAAAAAGAAGAAGAAGAGGAAATTTCCCATGAGTCTTTTCGAGAACCCTCCTCCCCCTCTCTCTTCCTATATATAAAAGAAACCGAGAGAAAAGTTGTCTTTTCTTTTTTCCATCTCATCCTCAGGAGAGAGAGAGAGAGAGAGAAAAACCAAACGCCATGGAGTGGTTACGGCGAGAGTCTTTTTCCCTCGCGATTCGTTTCCGTTTCGCCAAGACAATTCCCCTCACGTTTTACTTGGGGTCGGGCACGCTCTATTTTCGAGGATCGGAACTCGTGACTTGCCTTTCCCAGCAAGGGACTTGGATGAGTTCGAAAAGTCAACGGACTATTCAGCAATGGATCTCTCGAGCCCCTTTTCGCCCTTACCGATCCTTAACGACGGATCTCTGGATTGATACGTCGGACCGCCCTAGCCGGATTCTCCGCTATACCCCTTTTACCACCTTCGATTCCCTGGAAAGACTCCTCAACGATTTGGGTCCAGACGCTCTCCTCTTTTCGACCTGGCTTCAGAGTGTGATGAGAGAACCTCTTCAAATCCAAGAAGATTCTCAGACCGGGGAAACTTATTTTAGTCCCGTGGAGAACAAGGTGATGGACTTTCAGTTTCAAAATTTATCGGAACTGTTTCAATGTGCTTTATGTTTTTATTCTTCTTAAAGAGGAGTGGGGGGGGGAAAAGAAAACCTAAAAATTGTAGAATAATCATAAAAAATAATTTTGTTTTTCTTTAAAAAAAATATTGAGATAGTCCAATCGTGTGGAGGAGGTGGAAAATTCAAAATTATTATCTAAAACAGATATGGCGGTCAGTCCATTTCGATCCACGGAGGAGGATATGTGTGAGATTCTCTGATCCATAGAGGGTTTCAGGAAAAAAAAACTGCGAAAGTTTCCCCCCTATCTCCAAAGAATGGGTATCCAGGTTGAATGAAGAGTACAGACTGATGGGAAGCCGAAACTCAAGTTCCTTAAATAGAAAAAAATGAGAGCTCCTTCTAGAAACAATTTTAGATGTCTTGTTTGGATGAGTGAGTCGACTGGGAAAAATTTCTCAGCGCTGTGGAAAAAAATTTTGAGTTAAAAAAAAAAAAACTTTTGGTTAATTTTTATCATGTCTTATAGACATGATAAAAATTAACTCTCTCTTCTTTTTGTCTGGGAATGATGTCTCACCGTTTCGAAAAATAGAACATATCCCATTCTTGAAATTCTATTATTTTAGAAAGGATGATGAGTGATGGTCTATTTTTCGAAACGGTGAGACATCATTCCCAGACAAAAAGAACAGAGAGTTAATTTTTATCATGTCTATAAGACATGATAAAAATTAACAAAAAGTTTTTTTTTTCTTCTGAGCTTTGCCAATTTTTTTCCCAGCCAGCTCCATCCATAAAACAACACCTCTCAAAATCTTTTCTCACTTATCTATTTAAACCACTCGAATTTTTTTGCTTCCAATGAGTCCACGCATCTTGGCCTTTCTTCCACTCTGCTCTGAGAAAGATAGGATAGATTGTTTTCGGTGGACCGTCCTGTTGACGCTTCCGATTTATATAGAGAGCTATATAAAGATAGGGTCCCTCCTAACTCCCTCTATTATGATTATTAGTCTTTTTCTTTTTTTTTCCCAAGAAATATACAAAGAATGATCCACTTTTTTTTTTCCGTTAATGAAAAACAAATATGCTTCTACCTTCCGACTTCCTTTTTAGTACCTCTTTAGGTGTCTCCTCCTTCTGGATCTTTTCCTTCTCCTCTCTTCCTCGCGAGCAGGGAATTGAAAATGCCGTTCAGGATGCAACGCTCGTAAAGACTCCATTTTCTTCCTGGAGAGGGCGTCTACGGCAAACACCGTCTTGTCATGAAATTGGAGTTGGTAGTAAAGAGGTCCGTGAATAATATACACGGAGCGAGCTCGCAGTCGATAGGGAATCATACGATACCCGTCGGCTTCTGATTCCATTTCCCATCCATAAAGACGGATAGAAGCTTCTCCGGTTTGAAGAATATGAACCCACTCGGGTGAAACGTAAAACAGTTTTAAAAAAGTTCCAGCATCGACGGCGATCACATTTTCACATCGCAGATAAGCGTGTAAGCGAAAGGTTCCTGCCTCCATCATCGATTGGAAAGCAAAGTGCTTGAAAACTTCGATGGACGAAAAATAATGCAGGATTTTTCCATCGTAACAGGATAAATAGCACATGGTTTCTTGGACTATTTGTTCCATACGCTCCGGGTCCCGAAACCATTCTTCGAAACGGGAGAGAGGTTCCCATTGATCAGCTACTTCGAGATGACAGACGGGCGTGATTTCCACCAGGGTAGGTAGAACTGCAACGGCATCGGTCGACATTTTAGTTTTGCTCGGTTGAGAAGGAAGAACGAGAATGAACCCTGTAAGCAGAAAAACTCGGATCTATATAAATACTAGAGGAAAAAAGGCGGGGGGAAGGGAAGTTCTTCCTTCCTCCCAAAGAATAAGAAAAGTGGGTGGAAAGAAAAAAATCATTTCACTCTCAGGCTTTTTTTTTCTTGTCAACATGTTGTCTAGACATGTTTCTAAAAATAGATTTCCAACAAAGGTTCATTCTTTTCTTAGAAATCTATTTTTAGAAAAGAATTGACATATCCTTCAAAACAAATTTCTTTTTTTTTCCCTCCCTCCAGCAGCCAACTGGATGGGCAAGCGTTTCGGGTCAGATCAGTCCGTGCTGACATTATTTTTTTAAATACAATGGAATTAGTATAGGAATGTACTAGAAACTGACCCAAGGTTGAAAAGAAAATATCAAAATCAATACTCACTTCTTGACGATTTCTTTTTCCAAAAACCTGTTGAAGAATTCTTGATGGGTTATCCAATCTCTAGACCTGTTTCTCATCGTCTAATCTAAAACTCATCGTGTAGTCCATTGAGTTGGTTGGGGGGGAGAAAAAAATTCTCAGAGCTCTGGAAAAAATTTCTGAGTAATGAAAAAAAAAAAAACTTTTTGTTAATTTTTATCATGTCTTATAGACATGATAAAAATTAACTGTCCCCTCTTTTTGTCAAGGAAGGATGTCTCACCGTTTCGAAAACGAAACCAAAACTCATCCTTCTCATGGCAATTATTCCAAGAATGAGTCACGGTTTGTTTTTCGAAACGGTGAGACATCCTTCCCAGACAAAAAAAAGAGAGAGTTAATTTTTATGATGTCTAGAAGACATGATAAAAATTAACAAAAAGTTTTTTTTTTTTTTTTTTTTTTTTTTATCACTCAGAAATTTTTTCCAAAGCTCTGAGAATTTTTTCCCAGCCGACTCAATGATCCAAACAAGACAGATCCAAATTGTTTCTAGAAGGAACTCTCCCTTCTCTATTTAAACCACTCGTGTTTCCAACTTCAGTTCAGTCTGTGCTGTGAATTCGACCTGGATACACACTTCTCCCTCTTGGAAAGAATTTCTGTGAAGGTATGCGAACATTTTTCTCAGCTCTTAGAAAATTTTACCAGCTGATTTGATCGACGACAGACATCTCGAACATTCTGTTATCTGCGGAAGCCGTTTCATTTTCGTGCAGTCCATGCTGTGGACTCATCTGAATATCCATTGCTCCCTCCCCTTCTGGAAAGGGTCGTAGCTTTTTTAGATCCTCGTCGCTCTTTTTACGTTTCGTTGCATATCTAGGACGAACTTTTTTACCTTATTCCTTTCAAACTCTAATATTAAGATTGGAGAGCCGTCATGGAAAATCAGCCATGATCCTGACGAATCTAAACCGACTCCTTGAAAACAGAGCTTTGTCATGTTTTTTTTTGATGACAGATTTCCAAGCTCCGAGTAACGAGAAATTTAGAAATTTTGCAGTGTTAACGGAAAGGAGGAGACAGAAACCTGGAGAATGGAAATGAAGCTGAGTAAAAATGCTAAGAGCTCAGGAAAAAAAAGGCTCTTTCCAGGAGGGAGGAGAAGCGCAATTCTAGGTTGAGTGCACAGCACACACGGATCTGAAGTTGGAAACGCGAGGGGTTTAAATAGAGAAGCGAGAGTTTCTTCTAGAAACAATTTTGGATATCTTGTTGTTTGGATCATCGAGTCGACTGAGAAAAAAATTCTCAGAGCTCTGAAAAAAATTTTCTTAGTGATAAAAAAAAAAAAAAAACTTTTGTTTAATTTTTATCATGTCTTCTAGACATGATAAAAATTAACTGTCCCTCCTTTTTGTCAAGGAAGGTTGTCTCACCGTTTCTAAAAATAGATCATGACTCATTCTTGGAATAATTGCCTTGAAAAAGGGTGAGTGATGGTCTATTTTTAGAAAGGGTGAGACATCCTTCCCAGACAAAAAAGAAGAGAGAGTTAATTTTTATCATGTCTTAAGACATGATAAAAATTAACCAAAAGGTTTTTTTTTTCAATCTTATCTAGAGAAATTTTTCTAGCCGACTCGATCGACAAGACATGACATGACCATTGTTTTTTTTTTAATAATGGACTTTCACCTATCCCTTTCAACCCTCCGAATTTGGCTTTGGATCCGTGTCCTTGCTTCCACATTCAGAGCTCTTTTCTTCAACATTTCGATGCAGGGGAAGAATCAATTCTCTCACGACGTTTAGATATTCTTTCAGAATGCTAGAAAACTCATTCAAAGAAGAAGTATCTAAGGGTGGAGTTGCCGGTTGAGGAAAATTCACGAGTCTTGGAACCGGATTATGCGAATCCGTCTGTATGCCAAACTGTAAAGGTGAACCACCCGCTTTAGGAGAGCAGATAATAGTAAGATCCATCTTTTTTCAATTTTTGATTTGAATATACTTGTTTCTTCTTACTCGGAACATTTTCCTTTTTCTTCCTCCTCATCCAGGAACTGAATTCCAGGTGGAACGGAAGCATTTGTAATAAACTGTTGTTTCTTGGTTCCACACACCTGACATTTTCCCGTGACCATCGGCCGTCGATTTTTCGACATGCGATAGTGGACGTCGACCGTATCGGTCTTGGTTCGGCATTTCACACACCAAATGGAATACGAAACAGGTTCCGCGTCAGAATGCTCCATTCCAGTAACACACTCTTTATTATTTTCTTCTCTTTTGATAGAGAGAGAGAGATCTTAACCAGAAGTGTAGATATAAAATTTAGGATACGTTTCGGATCCGTCGGCTCTTTTCGCATACCCCACTTCTTCACAGAGGTATTCCGTTTGCTGATCCGCTCTTCGAGGATAAAACTCGTTTCCCCAAGCATCGCGAGCATAACGAATTCGATCGCCGGCCGTTAAACAATATTCGACTCCATCCGCCTTTTTAGGATACATTTCATGCCCCGATTCGTCTTTGGCTTAAGGGAATAAAACAGACGTATAAAGCGAATACTCGTCCCCATTTTGAAATTTCGGGTAGTATTCTCGTCCAAAAGACGTTCGGGCATACCGTCGAGGAGCTAAAATGTATTGGTTTCCGTTTAAATCTACCGCATAATACTCATGACCGTTTTCGTCTCGAGCCAAGATAGGATTTCCTTCAGGATCCGTAACGTATAATTCGTAATGAGGATGTTGGGGGTCGGTCGGGTATCGTTCTTTCCCCGATGCGTCTACTCGATAAACAGACATGCTTAGTTCTCGTCGCCTGCTCCTTCCTTCCTCCCACTCGAGACCCGTTGAGATGAGGGTATGAGGTTGATATCTATAAAATGGGTTGACCCTTTCAAACTATTCCATTGTTTAAAGATGGGTGGGTTAGGAAAAAAAATATTAATAAAAGCAAATATCTGAACGGTTCAACACAACGGGTGAATGGAAAAAGGAATAGTTCTCTCTCTCCACTCACAGGATGGTTTCTTCTTCTTGAACGGCTCACACTCAACTGAAGCAAAACTCGGAACTCGAAATGTTTAAATAGATCATAGAGTCCATTGCAGAAAGAATCCGGAGATGTCTTGTCCATCCAAGTCGGCTAGAAAAAAAATTCTCAAAGCTTTGGAAAAAAAAAAAAAAAAAAAAAAAAAAAAACTTTTGGTTAATTTTTATCATGTCTTATAGACATGATAAAAATTAACTGTCCCCTCTTTTTGTCTGGGAAGGATGTCTCACCCATTCGAAAATTCGAAAAAACAAACCATGACTCATTCTTGGAATTGTTGCTATTAGAAAGTGTGAGTGATGGTCTATTTTTAGAAAGAGTGAGACATCCTTCCCAGACAAAAAGGGGGTTCATTAATTTTTATCATGTCTAGAAGACATGATAAAAATTAACCAAAAGTTTTTTTTTTTCAGAGTAACAGAAACTTTTTCCAGCCGACTCGATCGACAAGACGTCCCCATTTTTTATTTAAGAATGGATTCTTGTTTATTTGAGTAAGCATTCCGAGTTTCGTTTTAGATGAGTATATGTTGTTGAAGAGGAAACATGGGTACCCTCATTTTTTTTCCTATCTGATTTCTAAGATGAATTCAGTGAGTTCACCTTGACCTTTTCAAATTTTGTTTGTTTACTTTTAGCCCAGAGGTCGACGGATAAATCATTCTGATTTTTATATATTTTTTGTGTCGCTCTCTCTCTCTAAGAAACCTATCTCGTTCCAAGTCTTCTCGAAGTGCTATTGGTTCATTTCGAGACGAGGTCATTTCACATCCCCCCTCCTCAAAAAGTGTATGTATATAAATTAAAGGAAGTGATTTTCTATACACACACTTCACCTTTTTGAGTGGTGTCACGATGAGCCTATCCAGTAGAGAACGTCTTAAGGAAAGAATGCGTGAACAGAAACGACGCTGGCGAAGCAATTCAGCTAATCGAGAGCGAGAACGAATACTTCAAAGGGAACGTTATGCTGTTCTTAAAAAAAAACTCCCGACCGCGAAAGAAACATCTTCCTCCCAAGCAGTGGGAAAGCTATACGAATTTGCAGTATAAGGATATGTGGTCCGAAGAAGCCTATCAAAAATGTATTCGACAATGTAATAAAGAGCAATACAATTTCCTGATCTACGTTCTCGTTCGTTTGTACACCTATTACGCGTTACCTGAATCGAAACGTCCCCCTCCTCTGGATATTATTGTGCAAGGATCTGCCGGAACGGGTAAATCTTTCCTGATCCAAGCTTTATACCAAACTCTGATTCGAACGCCTCTTTTTAGCGAAGCGTGCTCTGTTCTCAAACTCGCACTTAGTGCTCAAGGAGCGGTCTACATTACGGGAGATACTTTGCATCATGCCCTGCGTCTTCAAATGAACGGGACTTTTGTTCGACCTCTGACCCAAGAGACTTTAGACTATTACAGACCCCTGTATGCTCCTTTACGGATGGTGATTTTGGATGACGTTTCCACGATCGGATCCAATTTATTTTCGCGCCTCGACCAGCAACATCGACAATTGTGTCATGTGCTGGATAAACCGTTTGGGAATGTGCATATGATTAAATTCGGAGACTTGCAGCACCTCCAACCGATTCGCGACATGCCCATTTTTTATTCTGAAGGGTGGTGGACGCCTCAATCCACGCTCTACTATGAACTAGTCGAATGTATGCGATTCTCTCTGGATTACGAGGAGAGACTCGATCGTTTAACGAGAAATCACTTTTTAGAACCGGACGATGTGGCATTTTTTCAGTCCCGCGTTCGCAGTTTCGACGAAATTCCTCGCGAAGCTATTATTCTCTGTTTTTCGAGCAAGGATGCAGAGAAATATAATATGAAACGTCTCCAATCCCGAGGGACGTACTGTTCGTGTCTGGCTCGAGACGTGATTTATTCCGAGAGCGAAAAATTGCGTAAGAGGATGATGAAACGGAGTCAACATTTACATCGATCTCAGATGGCGAATCTCGAATCCGTCCTCCATTTACAAAGAGGAGCGCGATATCAATTGACTAAAACGCTCGACAGATCCAAAGGATGGATGAATGGAGCGATTGGAACACTACACCAAATAGACCAGGATGAAGACGGAGTTGTGACGCAGGTCTGGCTGAAATTTTCGAATAGTCTAGCTCCTATCGATCGCGTCTCCATTCGTATTGACACCTGTTCGACGAAAACACTCGCATTTTATCTCGAACAGTTTCCTTTGATGTTAGCCGAAGCGATTACGGCTCATAAAGCCCAAGGAGCCACCTTTCCGTCGATCGCAATTTACATGCACGGACCTTTTAATCGATTTCAGCAATATGTCGCTTTTTCTCGAGTGACTCAACCCCAGGGATTGTATATTCTGGACCAGTTTCGTCGCCGCATGAAATTGGCGAGCAAGCAAAAATACGAGGAGGAACTGGAGCGATTGCAAAACATGTCCCGGATTCCGTATGATATGTCGGCTCGAGAAGAGAACCAAGATCCGTACGAGTTTCTCATGAACCTTCTTCAATGTGGGAATCGTCTTTCCTTCCATCTTTCCAATAGAAACATCTCCCAAGAAAAAGAAGTCGTCAAACTAGAAGAAAAACCTTCTTTCCATGTAAAACCTGTTATAAAATGTGAATCTTAAATCTTTTTTTAAAAATTCAATAAAAAGAAATATTCTCCATCAAAACCCCTCCATTCTTTCAAAGCTTCACAAAACGCTCAACAATGTCCACACAACGGGAAGAGAAAAATCGATCTCAACGGTCCACACAACATGTTGACTCCTCAAAATATGTCTCTCCCAAGTGACAGGATGCTTCTCCTTCAACGGCTGACACTCATCTAAAGCCAAACTGGGAATGCTTAAATAGATAAGCGAGAGTTTATTCTTAAAAAAAAATGGCGCTGTCTTGTCAATGGAGAATCGAGTCGGCTGGGAAAAAATTTTGAGAGCCGGGAAAAAAAAATTCTCTAACTCTAAAAAAAAAAAAAAAAAACACTTTTGGTTAATTTTTATCATGTCTTCTAGACATGATGAAAATTAACTCTACCCTCCTTTTGTCTGGGAATGTTGTCTCTCCGTTTCTAAAAATAGACCAGAACCCATTCTTGGAATTTTATTCTTTTTAGAAAGGATGAGTGATGGTCTATTTTTAGAAACGGTGAGACAACATTCCCAGACGAAAGGGGAAGGTAGTTAATTTTTATCATGTCTAAAGACATGATAAAAATTAACAAAAAGTTTTTTTTTTTTTTTTTTTTTTCAGAGTTAGAAAATTTTTTTTCCTGGCTCTCAAAAATATTTTCCCAGCCGACTCGATTCTCCAATTGACGACACAGCGTCATTTTTTTAAGAATGGATTCTCGTTTATCTATTTAAGCATTTCGAGTGTCACTTCAGATGAATGTCAGCCGTTGAGGAAGAAAAACACAGATTCCCATTTTCTCATTTCCTTCAGAGAGAGAGAGGCCTAGATTTTCGAGACTCGATGACTTTTCAAGCATTTTTTGTTTAAGCTATTCGACTTCATATTTGTCTGACGTTCAAGAGTATGATCTCTCGTGGATGGATCTCTTCCACCTCATTCTCTTTCCAGTCGATTTAGAAGGGGAAGGAGAGATTTTTTTCCCTCATGGAGGATGTCTCCTGAATATCGTTCAAAGAGTCTATGGAGAAATTATATGGTCAGAGTCACGGATTTCCAGGGCAATCTGCTTCTCAGCTAAAAAAAAAGGATCTCTCTTTCCCAGTCTGTCTTCGATTGCCTCGTTAACTGTGAAACCCATCGCTTTTCCGATTTTATGGTTCTCCCAGTATAATCAGACAGTCGGTCACAAAAGTATTCGAACACCGGTACCCTATCAGAAAATGACAAGATGGCGTTTTTTTTCTCTTTCTCTCTGTGTGTCGTGTTATTCCATCCTAGGTTTTCTTCTCCCCCCCATCTTGGAAAAAACTGGAAAAAATTGGTTACGATCTCTTTTTGAATGGGGAGATGCCATTTTGAGCAAAAGCTGACGACCCTATCTTGGAGAATGAACATGACCGCTCTACACACCCTTTTACTCTCTCTCTCTCTTTGAATTGGGAAGCCATTTTGGGAAAAAGCAGACGACCCTATCTTGGAGAATGGAAATGAACGCCTCTCCCTCTCTCTTTGAAATGGGAAGCCATTTTGGGACCGTCTATTCTTGGGGAGGGAGAAAACTGAAGTCTGCATTTCGCTGTCTCTGAATACGGAAAGCCCTTTTGGGAAAAGCGGACCCTCTTCTTTTGATCTTGGAGAACTGGAAATGAACGCTCTACACGATCTCTCTTTGAATTCAGAAGGTATTTTGGGACCTTCTAATGTTGGAAAACTGAAATGAACGCTCTACACCTTCTCTCTCTCTGAAATGGGTAGCCATTTGAAAACTCCCTAACTTTGGAAAAAAACAGAAATGAACGCTCTACACCATCTCTCTTTGAAAATGGGGGGGGGGTGTCATTTTGAGACCTCCCTCCGCTAAACTTGGAAAAAAAAACTGAAATGAACGCTGTACACTTTCTCTCTTTGGACATGGGTAGCCCTTTGGGGACCCTCTCCTCTTGGTAGAAAAAAAAAGAACTGAAGTGAAGGCTCTACACAATCTCTCTTGGAATGGGATCCATATTTCGGGAAACGTGGATCACCTCATGCTGGAAAACTGAAGTGAACCACCAAGATTGGACTCTATATAATATTTTTTTAATTGACATCATGACCCTCCTCCCATTTGTTATTAAAAAAAAATTTTTTTTGTTTTGGTTTTTATCCCATTTCCGATGTGATTTCAGAAATGCAATTCCATAACAGTTCAATTTCATTCGAGGTTAAATGATCTAAACAGTCTTTGACCCACCCATCCGTATGATTATTTTCTTCTCCTTCCTGTTGCACCAAATTTGGTAAGTCCATATAATCATTCCATACGGGAAGGGCTGGATCCTCACAAGGCTGTCTTGAAACACTTGGAGTCTCTTTGGGATGAGTGGAGGGATCTAGGATGTCTGGACCCGGCTGCAATTCTACCTCCATGATTTCTGGACCCGTTGGAACTTGTTTACCCGGCTGAAATTCTACCTCTACGATTTCTGGACCCGTTGGAACTTGTGAACCCGGCTGTGATTCTGCCTCCATGATTTCTGGACCTGTTGGAACTTGTGGACCCGGCTGACATTCTACCTCTACGATGTCGGGACTTTTTGAAGCTTGTGGACCCGTCTGACATTCTACCTCTACGATGTCGGGACAGGTTGGAGGAGAAGAAGAAGAAGAAGAGGATACTAGAAGAGGTTCTGTCTGTGAGGAGTCCGAAAGAGGTTGCCTGTTTGAACAAGTCGGGGAAGAAGAAGAAGAAGAAGAAGAAGAAGCTTCTGGATTCTGAAGCGGATCTTGCACGCCAGGTAGGTTCCGGTAAGTCGACCGTTTTTTAAGAGGTAATTTTTTTTCTTCCTCCTCATCTTCAATTGTGATGACTTCAATTTCATTCCGTTGCCGGGTCGATTTTGTTTCGGGAAATAACGGTTTGGTCCAGCTTCTCTTATCATCTAAGGAAGGGATGGGTAAAGGTGGCGGAGGGTTTTCTTCTTCTTTTTCTTGAAACATCACCGGCGATTGGAAAGAAATCTCCTCTTTCAATTGTTTCCAAAGCGAGTACGAGCACCGATCGACGAGAAAGAGACTCTTCTGGGTTGTGACGATGAGATATTGCGTTTTCGGGGGAACGACATAGTTTTGAAAAGGTCTTAGAATATATTTCTTATATTTCATCCAGTCGCTGACTTTAAAACTTCTTTCCTTCAGATTGGGGGACGATGATTCGTAATAGGCGAGAGGAGCGGCTGTGGTTTTAACAATATGAACTTCGTCCTCAGCCGTCGTTCTCACTCCAAACGTAAAATATCGTTTCGTGAGAAAAATATTCTTCCACCGAAAACTCGTGCGCGGATCTGTATATCGCCGGTCTGTTTGAATGGGCCGTCTCAAAGCTCGATCCATCCGATTCCAAGAGAAGGGAGATTCCTCTTTCGTTTGTTGCGATTCGAATAAATTTCTGTATATATTCTGAACGAGCAGGTTGGAGGATTCGACATCTTGGTTGAAAGAAACGATCGCTTGATGAGGTGGTAAATGCGGAATAAATGTCGCACAATGACACGCCAAAAAAATTTTCAAGCTGGAGATTTGCTTTAGCGTCTTCAAATCCTCCCCGTTCGAAATCCGTTGAGTCGGAAAAACGTCTAATAGCGACATGGCTCCCAATGGAAAAGAAATGATCTCGCACAGTACTCTCGTCTTTTTATATATCTATATAGACACACACAGACACACATAGAGGCTCTATGACGTCCGTTTTATTTGTTTTTTTTTGTTTCTCTCTCTCTTCTTTCCAAGAAATCTTATCTCCATGACCTCTTTTTCTTTTCTTAAAAAGATGAATGTGTGTGGGAATGAGGAAGTGAAAGTAATAATTTAATAAACAAAAAATTATCCAACCATGACCTTCTTTTTTTTTCAAAGTCAACCTTTCCAATCCAAGGACGTCCAGAGATAGAGGAAGCAGGGAGAGAGGAGGAGGAGGGAAGGGAAGGTCACACTCTCTTTCTCTCTATAAATAAAAGGGGAGAGCCCCAAAGTCGTATTTTTGTCCAAGTGGATCATGAGGATGCATCCCCAGCTCACTACGTGTATTCCTTTCAAATATAAATATGTTGATCTTTCGTTTTATATCATCCAAAGAGTCGTTTACCTGAAAGCTTCCGATTTTTCAAAATGTGCGGGTTATTATACCGTGGGGAGTTATCAAAAGATTCGGGACGAATTTTTGTCCGACGAAAACGTGTTGATGGCTCGTGACATTCCACCTTTGGATGCACAAATTTTGTTAATGAAACGAGCCAAATATTTTTACACGTCCCACTTTCTAACCGTCTCGCAAATGAATAGGATTATGGATCGTCTTGAGAAGACAAAAGGGATTCTCGTTCATTTTAGTGAATGGTTGCACAAATGTTTGCACGAACCTCTCTCGATCGAGAAGACGGGGAAGAATACCTATTATATTCCTCTCGAGGACTCTCCTCGTTCGTCTCATCATAGAGAGGCCACGACTTTTGAAAAAATCCTCGAGCAAGAAAAAATAGAATGGTGGAACAACTACCCCATCCCTCTCCCCGAGCATCAAGAGGAGCCTGTTCAGAAGAAAAAGAAAAAACCTTTCCAAAAGCCTATCCTCATCCTCTTCGATAATGATGGGGATGAGGAGAAGCCTGTTCAGATTCCTCTCCGTTTGTCAAAACCCGTCGAGGATGAAAAACCTCTCCCTTCCTCAAAAGCCCTTGAGGAAGAGAGACCCCTCGAGAAGGAGAGATCTCTCCCATTGTCAAACCTCCTCGAAGATGGAAAACCTCTCCCTTTCTCAAGACCCATCGAAGATGAAAAACCTCTCCATTTATCAAGACCCCTCGAAAATGAGGGACCTCTCGATTTGTCAAAACCCCTCGAGGATAAGGGAACCAAAACTTCTCTCTCTTTCGAAGAGGAGGGACCTCTCAATTTGTCAAGACCCCTCGAGAATAAGGGAACCGAAAATCCTCTCCCTTTCTCAAGACTTCTCGAGGAGGAGGAGGAGAGACCGCTTCATGTCTCAAGACAGGACCCCCCGCTATCTCTTGAGGATCCGAGGGAAACGATTCCTATTGAAAAACCATCTATCGACGATCCCCAGAAAAGGTCTTCGGAGGAGATTAGACTTCCATGTAGAAAACGAATCTGCCACAATCATAATAATAATAATAATAATAATAATATACCCCCTTCTCAACAACAGAATCCTACAACATTTGCAGATAAATGCATTCAAACCAATCCCTTTATAGTAACCCTTTTGATTGGAGAACCTGTGCATTAGCCTCGAAAAAAAAATGAGATTCTAGACTGTTTCTATGACAAGAATGTTAAGCCAATAGATAGGTCTAGCTCAGAATTTTTCTTTTTAAAAGAAAATAAATAAATAATCCAAAGACTATTCGTAAATATAAATGGTAAAGTCTCGAGTCGGCTGGAAAAAAATTTTCAGAGCTGAGAAAAATTCTCCAACTCAAAAAAAAAAAAAAAAAAAAAAAAAAAAAAAAAATTGTTAATTTTTATCATGTCTTAGACATGATAAAAATTAACGACCCCCTTCCCTTTTCGTCTGGGAATGTTGTCTCTCTCTTTTGAAAAACAAATCGTTATTCATTCATGGAATGATTGCCATTAGCGAAAGGATGAGTCATGGTCTATTTTTAGAAAGGGTGAGACATCCTTCCCAGACAAAAAGGGAGGGTCATTAATTTTTATCATGTCTAAGACATGATAAAAATTAGCCAAAAGTTTTTTTTTTTTTTTTTTTCATTAGAGAATTTTTATCTCACCTCTGAGAAATTTTTTTTCTCCCAGCCGATTCGAGACTTTACCATTTGTTTTTAAGAATGATTTCTCCCTGATCTATTATTTCAAAATTCCAAGTTTCGCTTCAGAACCATCTGTGCTGTTGAAGAAGTAACGTGATATATGTATTTTTTAATGAGTTCTGTCAAGATTGAATTGTGCAGGATCGACCTTGCGAATTTCTTCTCTGTGTCTTTAAATAATAATGATACCGAACCGCTTTTTGTAGAGCGCAATGGAAAAAACCTTTTGTATTAGGTTTTGGTTAGGACAATTCATGTGTTCAATCCCATTGTATTTGAGAATCTCTTGCGTCGATCCCGAAATGCAATAAATAGATCTTTGCAACCATTTCTCT
This sequence comes from Stegodyphus dumicola, assembly GCF_044657685.1. NCBI lineage: Eukaryota > Metazoa > Arthropoda > Arachnida > Araneae > Eresidae > Stegodyphus > Stegodyphus dumicola. Next base: position 217,802,449 of record NC_140773.1, on the reverse strand, counting down.
AAAAACCGCCGTTTCATTTCTCCTCGCACCCAAATCATGGAAAAGGGTTCCGTCAACATCGTTAACACCCATGGAAAATAACTGTACGGAATTTCTCCTTCGTACCACGACAAGCCGTGATAATAATCACTCACCCACACAGCGGTTCGTTTTTCTTTCTCGGTGAGCATTTGCCATGGAAACGGGGCTTTAAAAACAAATACCCCTCGAGAAGTACCGTCCAATGTGACGTAAGCCAATTCTTTCACAATAAAGGCTCCTTGAGAATCGTAGAAACCTTCAAAGTCGAGCACGAGTTCCATGTTTTTTATTTCTTTTTCTTTCCAAGGTGACCTTTAATATTATTATGATGGATGTGTATTGAGATACGCACGATATTATTCAAAAACAAATATATATACGAATGTGACCTTTCCCAGAATTCATACGACCTGTCACATGCAACCTTCTCTCTCTCTATAAAAGAGGAGACGGCGAGAGAACGCTATCCATTTTTTCCTTCAGGACACACAGCGAGAGAGAGAGAGAGAGAATTTTGCTTTCTTTTTTTCCTCAATTGAAGAAGATGGACATTTTGAGTGCCAAACCTCTCAAAGATTCCTACATTGTTCTGGACATGGAATACTTTCACTGTTATGATCCAAAGACGGGAGATATATGTTTCATCTTGAAAGAACTGGGCTACATCACTTGCGATTTAACCTTATGCGGATCCATGATTTTTCTCCCTCCTGTCCATTACGATGACTTATCGTCCCGCAATCAAGCTGTGGTCAACCAGACTACAAATAACCGACACGGCCTTCAATGGACCGAGGGTCGTCTTTCCTACGAGCATCTTCCTACGATCCTGAAAATACTGACCGAAAATGTGGAGGAGATCTACGTCAATGAATACGATAAAGCCGAATTTTTCAGCAAGCTCTGCCAGCGATCCGTTTACGAGTTTTACATCCCAGGGAAAACCGAGTGGCGGAACAAGTCGAAATGCACGCGACACCAATATTTCCAAAAGATGATTCCTTGTGCCGAGAACAAGGTGAGAAATTTTCGATACCATTTGATGGAGGGTAGTTACGTTTTCCGGAAATTACATTGTTACCCCTCCGAAAGCAAAGCTGTCGAAGACGAAGAGGAGGCGGAATACCTGAAAGAGGATCCTCAAGTGTACTCTTTGTGGTCCTCTTCTAAAATTTGGTCTTGGAGAGAACGCTTGAATGTTCATGAATGAAATGGTATGTAAATCCCTAGAGAAAAAAAAATAGAAAAAAAAAGTTCTTTTTTTTGTAATATGTTGATTTCTTTCCAATCCCATTTCTTTTCCATAACTCCAGCCCAATCGACGAGAAGAAGAAGAATTTTCCAAGTTACACAAGACGAATCTTCCAAGTTACACAAGACGTAGAAAGATTTCACAAGGATTTATAAATCACACGCTCCCACATGATATATGTATAGAGAGAAAAAGACCCTCTGTTCTCTAGCCAATACGTCAAGACTTCCCTAAACTAAGAGAGACCATGAGTACCGAGGAAACCTTAGCAGAGCAAGTGGAAAGACTTTCAAAGAGATTAGAAGAGTTAAGACGGGATAGATTTACACTTCCGCCGACTAAAGAGGAAACTATCATCGATTTCAACAAACCGCTGTACTTTCATCCTCTACCCCAAAGAATGAGACGAATGGACTCGCCGTTGAACAGTTCCAATGAGAAACAAAATGTCACTTATTTGAATAGTCAATTTCAACACATGAATATTTCATAAGTATTTTTTTCCCTAAAGCGTAGGGAGATCGGATCAGTAGTTTTTCCCTTTTCATCGTCGAAAAAGATTTGGAGGAAAAATCTTTCTCAGCTCTCTCAGAAAAATTTTTCAGCCTTTAAAAAAAAAAAATTTGTTAATTTTTATCATGTCTTAGACATGATAAAAACTAACTCTACCCCCTTTTTGTCTGGGAATGTTGTCTCACACTTTCTAAAAATAGACCATCACTCCTCCTTTCCTAAAGAATAGAATTCCAAGAATGGGATCTGGTCTATTTTTAGAAACGGTGAGACCCTATTCCCAGACAAAAGGCGGGTAGAGTTAATTTTTATCATGTCTAAAGTTCAGGGTCCATCCATCTTCTTATGTGAAACGGTGACCCTGACGAGATCGAGATAAACAAGTCCTGTGAGTTGTTTTGTAATCTTGACGCGATCCAAGAAAGACTTTTTATTTTTTTTTGAAATAGGCGGGGGGTGGGGAGAGAAAATATTCTCACGACCCTCAGATATCTTTTCATAAATATATTTTTTATCAAAGTGTTTCTTTCATTCCGATCCTTTTAAGAGGTTGGAATGACCCTGACATTTAGATGGGGTCGCGATCCCGACAGATGTCGCGCGAGTATAAAAGTGTGTGTCCTCCACGAGATGTCTTCAGAGAACAGAAGAAGACGTGAACTGAGCTGGTAAGTCCCTTTGATCCTATGAATATGGTTATCTATAAACTCGATTTGATTCTTTCTTTCTTTGTTTAATAATCATAATAATCATAACTTCATTTAAAAAGAACTCTCTTCTTAACCCTTTGAAAAGAAAAATGTCTCTTTCAAGACGACGACTCTAAAACGTTTTATTGTTTTTTTTCCTCTTTCTAGATCTTCCCTGTTATACATATATACCTTTTCGATTCTTTTTTTTGCTCCTGTTTGTGGAAGACATCACCGTATTCATCGCCATGGCGTGTTCAGAAAACTTTATCGTGCTCGATCTAGAGGGTTTCCAGTCCTACAACCACAAGAAGGGTGAATTTACCTACGTTTTAAAAGAATTGGGCTATGCGACAAAAGATTTTTTGACTGTGGGATCGTTGACGTTTGCTCCTCCTCACCCCTTCCACCAACTGAATGAAAAAAACCAAAAGACGAATGCCTGGCTGACGAGAAACCGGCACGGACTTCGTTGGAACGAGGGTCATATTCCCTACAACCATTTAGGACGCATTCTCCAATCGCTCACTCACAGCTTCTCCACGATTTATGTGGTGGGATGTCAGAAAGCTAAATTCTTTGCTAAAGCCTTGGATTATCAAAAACCCGTGACGGAAATTTATGTGCCAGATGGAATCATTTGGAAGTATCGGGAAAAATGTGCCCGACATCATCAAAGGATGAAATATTTCCATTGTGCCGAAAACAAAGTGCGCAACTATCGATGGCATATTACGGAAGGAGATTTTCATATCAATCACGTCTATCCAGACGGAACGGAGAAAGAGGAGAGGATTCAGGAGGAAGCAGACAATCCTCCGCAAGCTTTTGATAAGGCCTACGATCAGTTAGAGAAGGATCCGTCCCCAAAAGCGTACGATAACCTCATCCAGAAATGGGATAATCTGTCCTGTTTCCAAGTCATGGAACATCCGGATGAGGATACGCCTTTAAACTTGATGGGCTCTTCTACTTCTTCTTCTTCTTTGTCGTCAACTTCCTCCAATAACTCGAGGAAGACGGAGGGTTGGGGAGACATACATGAAAATATTCCCCATTACGATCCAGCAGCCTGTTGGGACGAACCTTCCAAAGAATCTCATGAGACCCCCAAAATATCTTCAGAGGATCCAAAGACAAAATCCACTGAGTGTTGGGACAATGAACGGACGACTCATGATCCAAAATCCACTAAGACTATGTCCACTGAGTGTTGGGACAATGAACAGACGACTCATGCTCCAAAATCTATTGAGACTATGTCCACTGAATGTTGGGACAATGAACGGACGACCCATGCTCCAAAATCGACTGAGACTATGTCCACTGAGTGTTGGGACGATGAAACCGAAAAGACGACAGAGAATTGGGATGACCGTTCTCAAAAGTATTTGAATTGATATATACATAAACTCAGGAGAAAAAAAATAAAGAAAAGATTTTTAGAAATAAGTAGGGAAAGGTTCTCCGCTTTCCCTATATTTATGGAAATGGACTGAGAAGAGAGAGAGACGAATCAGGAGACCAAAAAAAAATGGGTCTTGGAAGGAATGAGTACAAATGCATTCGATTCCTTCCGAGACCCATTTTTTTTGGGTCCCTCTCTCATCCAATCTTGGAAAAGAACTTTGTCCTATTTTTCTAGGTCCATTCAAAAAGAAATGAATCTATCCATAAATTTTCTTAAAAGAAAGAAAAAACAAAAAGATCCATTACCTCTTGACGGTCCAAAGTCGAGAATCTTGGAAAAAGTCATCCACTCTCTCCATCCAGTCAAGCTTCTCTGTAGAAAATCTAGTAGGTGCATCTGCATTCTTGAACACCCGGCAGTTATTATTGGACGCCAAACGTCGAATGCTGAAATAGTTAACAGTGATCCCATTCTTAAAGAAACGGGGATGTTTTATTCATCCAATCGAGTGCGGAAAAATTTCTGAGAGCCGGAGAAAAATTTCACTGGCTGAAAAAAAAAAAAAATACCCCCCTTTTAGTCTGAAAATTGATGTCTTTAATTTTCCAAAAATTGAAGACATCAATTTTCAAATTTTCAGACTGAAAAGGGGGGTAATTTATTTTTCAGAAACTCTTCCCAGCCGAACTTACCCCATTCTTTGGAGTAGTTGTCCAAATCGCCTAGTCGAAGAAAATGGTGTCGATTAGGAAAAAAGACTTGGAGAACACTCGTCGTATGCGAGACGTTCGTAGGCAAGAGAGTCAAGATATCTTTGGCATTCCAGTACAGGAATCCTAGATCCACATACGCGTGCACGTAATAGTCATCGTTATGTTCAAAGAATGGGGTCAACCGAACCAGATTGTCCTAACTTCGAATGAAGCGGCCTTCGTCGCTTCGAAATCCCTGCATAACAAGTCGCTCTTCCCTTGGATGTGTAAAATATTCATGAGACCTCTGACGAAAATTGAGGAGGACGGGGAAACGTATATCACCCTCCGAGAGACTGTGCAAGACGAACAAGAAAGGAAAAAGAGTCCTCTCTTTTTCATCACTCAATTCGGGATCCATCATCTCCCCAAAATCATCCAGAGACATCAAGCCTTCGTTGAAAAGTATCAGAAAGAGGATGATGGTGATGATGATGATGATGCGATATGGTCTCCAGTCGCTTAAAGAAGGGGAAACGTTCTCCGCTTTTCCTATTCCATAGACTGGAGAGTTGAATCAGGAGACCAAAAAAATGGGTCTTGGAAGGAATGAGTGCATTTCAAAATGCATTCGATTCCTTCCGAGACCCATTTTTTTGGGCCACTCTCTCCTCCAATCTTGGGAGAGAGAGAAAAGAAATTTATCATCTCCTGTACACCCAAAAAGAAACTATGTATTTTTGTTTTTCTGGATGCGGCCGAATTTGTAAATGAATCGTCCAGAAACCGGCCCTCAAGCCCATTTTCAGACTATTTCTATACATATTCGGTCATCAAGATGGTCCGGGGACGACTTTGTTTGGACATCATCTCTATATAGATGGTGAAATTTGTATAGCCATTTCTAAAGAATCTCAGACAAAACTAAAAGCGAGATTGCAAAAAAAGAAATAGCCTCCAGTGAACACAATTCCAACGACAGTGGATAGGAAAAGTGAAGAGCTGAAAGTGAAAGTCGAAAAACGAAATGGGATCGGCTAGGAAAAATTTTTTTTTTCCGTTCTCAAGGCGAAACACTCGTCTGATATGAACAAGAGCTCGCTGGCGATCCGTTTATATAGACTCCTCAGAGAGAGAGAGGGAGAGGGGAGGAGGAGGAACAAGGTTGATGAATTCTAAAATAAAAAAAAATGATAACGAAATGAGATCGGCTGGCAAAATATTTTCAGAGCTCAGAAAAAAATTCTGAGATGTAAAAAAAAAAAAAAAAAAAAAAAAAAAAAAACTTTTTGTTAATTTTTATCATGTTTTCTAGACATGATAAAAATTAACTCACCCCCCTTTTGTCTAGGTATGTTGTCTCACCGTTTCTAAAAATAGACCAGAACCCAGTCTTTTCTTGGATTCTATTCCTTAAAAGGATGAGTCATGGTCTATTTTTAGAAAGTGGGAGACAACATTCCCAGACAAAAAGGGGGGGTGAGTTAATTTTTATCATGTCTAGAAGACATGATAAAAATTAACAAAAAGTATTTATAATATATATTATATAATATATATTATATAATATATATATTATATAATATATATATTATATATTTTTTCTTTTTTTTTCTGACTCAGAATTTTTTCTCGGCTCTCAGAAATTTTTCCCAGCCGATCCCATTTTGCTTTTTGACTTTCACTTTCAATTCTTCTCTTTTCTATAAAAGTATTCCACGTTTTTGTTCAGAACAATACGGGCTGTTGAAAAGGCAATATGTCTGGTCACCAAGATGGTCCGGGGACGACTTTGTTTGGACTCCGCCCCCCCTCCAAGCCCATTTTAAGTATATTTCAATACAAATTCGGTATAAAATTGTCCGGGGACGACTTGGTCCGGAGACGACTCTATCCGAGGACGACTCTGTTTGGACTCAACCATGACGTCATTTTAATATAGTGGAATGTGTATAGAAATAGTCGGAAAAAGGACTCGAACGCCCGTTTTCAGTATATTCCAATACAAAATTGATTGTCCACAACATAAAGAAAGACATCATTTTTTTCTTGGATGGAGCTCCATTTGTATTAGAATATACTGAAAACCAACGTTAACGCCCGTTTTCAGTATATTCCAATATAAAATTGGCTGTCCACAAAATAAAAAAAAGACATGATTTTTTTCTTGGATGGAGCTCCATTTGAATTGGAATATACTGAAAACCAACGTGAACGCCCGTTTCCAGTATATTCCAATACAAAATTGGCTGTCCACAAAATAAAAAAAAGACATCATTTTTTTCTTGGATGGAGCTCCATTTGTATTGGAATATACTGAAAACCAACGTGAACGCCCGTTTTCAGTATATTCCAATACAAAATTGGCTGTCCACAAAATAAAAAAAAAGACATCATTTTTTTCTTGGATCGAGCTCCATTTGTTTTGGAATATACTGAAAACCAATGTGAACGCCCGTTTTCAGTATATTCCAATACAAAATTGGCAGTCCACAAAATAAAAAAAAAGACATCATTTTTTTCTTGGATCGAGCTCCACTTGTATTGAAATATACTGAAAACCGACTCAAACACCCGTTTTCAGTATATTCCAATACAAAATTGGCAGTCCACAAAATAAAAAAAAGACATCATTTTTTTTCTTGGATCGAGCTCCACTTGTATTGGAATATACTGAAAACCGACTCAAACACCTGTTTTCAGTATATTCCAATACAAAATTGGCAGTCCACAAAATAAAAAAAAGACATCATTTTTTTCTTGGATCGAGCTCTATTTGTATTGGAATATACTGAAAACCGACTCAAACACCCGTTTTGAGTATATTCCAATACAAAATTGGCAGTCCACAAAATAAAAAAAAGACATCATTTTTTTTCTTGGATCGAGCTCCACTTGTATTGGAATATACTGAAAACCGACTCAAACACCTGTTTTCAGTATATTCCAATACAAAATTGGCAGTCCACAAAATAAAAAAAAGACATCATTTTTTTCTTGGATCGAGCTCTATTTGTATTGGAATATACTGAAAACCGACTCAAACACCCGTTTTGAGTATATTCCAATACAAATTGGCAGTCCACAAAATAAAAAAAAAAGACATCATTTCTTTCTTGAATCGAGCTCTATTTGTATTGAAATATACTGAAAACCGACTCAAACACCCGTTTTCAGTATATTCCAATACAAATTGGCAGTCCACAAAATAAAAAAAAGACATCATTTCTTTCTTGGAAAAATGCAAAAAGAGGAAAAGTAGCCTACCTTGACGGAAATTCTATTCCAAAAGAGGAAAACTTGTATCCAGGTGGGCCCACAGCACGGCCGGAACTCAAGCGAAACTCTATAGGTTGAAATCGATCCATTAAATAACATTCTTAAAAAACAGTAAAGTTTTATTCTATTCCAAAAGGGGAAAACTTGTATCCAGGTGGGCCCACAGCACGGCCGGAACTCAAGCGAAACTCGATAGGTTGAAATCGATCCATTAAATAACATTCTTAACATACAGTAAAGTTTTATTCTATTCCAAAAGGGGAAAACTTGTATCCAGGTGGGCCCACAGCACGGCCGGAACTCAAGCGAAACTCGATAGGTTGAAATCGATCCATTAAATAACATTCTTAACAAACAGTAAAGTTTTATTCACATCGAGTCGGCTGGGAAAAGTTTCTGAAAAATAAATTACCCCCTTTTTAGTCTGAAAATTTGAAAATTGATGTCTTCAATTTTTGGAAAATTGAAGACATCAATTTTCAGACTAAAAGGTCGGTATTTTTTTTTTTTTTTTCAGCCAGCGAAATTTTTCTCCGGCTCTCAGAAATTTTTCCGCACTCGATTGGATGAATAAAACATCCCCGTTTCTTTAAGAATGGGATCACTGTTAACTATTTCAGCATTCGACGTTTGGCGTCCAATAATAACTGCCGGGTGTTCAAGAATGCAGATGCACCTACTAGATTTTCTACAGAGAAGCTTGACTGGATGGAGAGAGTGGATGACTTTTTCCAAGATTCTCGACTTTGGACCGTCAAGAGGTAATGGATCTTTTTGTTTTTTTCTTTCTTTTAAGAAAATTTATGGATAGATTCATTTCTTTTTGAATGGACCTAGAAAAATAGGACAAAGTTCTTTTCCAAGATTGGATGAGAGAGGGACCCAAAAAAAATGGGTCTCGGAAGGAATCGAATGCATTTGCACTCATTCCTTCCAAGACCCATTTTTTTTGGTCTCCTGATTCGTCTCTCTCTCTTCTCAGTCCATTTCCATAAATATAGGGAAAGCGGAGAACCTTTCCCTACTTATTTCTAAAAATCTTTTCTTTATTTTTTTTTCTCCTGAGTTTATGTATATATCAATTCAAATACTTTTGAGAACGGTCATCCCAATTCTCTGTCGTCTTTTCGGTTTCATCGTCCCAACACTCAGTGGACATAGTCTCAGTCGATTTTGGAGCATGGGTCGTCCGTTCATTGTCCCAACATTCAGTGGACATAGTCTCAATAGATTTTGGAGCATGAGTCGTCTGTTCATTGTCCCAACACTCAGTGGACATAGTCTTAGTGGATTTTAGAGCATGAGTCGTCCGTTCATTGTCCCAACACTCAGTGGATTTTGTCTTTGGATTCTCTGAAGATATTTTGGGGGTCTCATGAGATTCTTTGGAAGGTTCGTCCCAACAGGCTGCTGGATCGTAATGGGGAATATTTTCAGGTATGTCTCCCCAGCCCTCCGTCTTCCTGGAGTTATTGGAGGAAGTTGACCACAAAGAAGAAGAAGAAGTAGAAGAGCCCATCAAGTTTAAAGGCGTATGCTCATCCGGATGTTCCATCACTTGGAAACAGGACAGATTATCCCATTTCTGGATGAGGTTATCGTACGCTTTTGGGGACGGATCCTTCTCTTTCTGATCGTAGGCCTTATCAACAGCTTGCAGAGGATTGTCTGCTTCCTCCTGAATCCTCTCCTCTTTCTCCGTTCCGTCTGGATAGACGTGATTGATATTAAAATCTCCTTCCGTAATATGCCATCGATAGTTGCGCACTTTGTTTTCGGCACAATGGAAATATTTCATCCTTTGATGATGTCGGGCACATTTTTCCCGATACTTCCAAATGATTCCATCTGGCACATAAATTTCCGTCACGGGTTTTTGATAATCCAAGGCTTTAGCAAAGAATTTAGCTTTCTGACATCCCACCACATAAATCGTGGAGAAGCTGTGAGTGAGCGATTGGAGAATGCGTCCTAAATGGTTGTAGGGAATATGACCCTCGTTCCAACGAAGTCCGTGCCGGTTTCTCGTCAGCCAGGCATTCGTCTTTTGGTTTTTTTCATTCAGTTGGTGGAAGGGGTGAGGAGGAGCAAACGTCAACGATCCCACAGTCAAAAAATCTTTTGTCGCATAGCCCAATTCTTTTAAAACGTAGGTAAATTCACCCTTCTTGTGGTTGTAGGACTGGAAACCCTCTAGATCGAGCACGATAAAGTTTTCTGAACACGCCATGGCGATGAATACGGTGATGTCTTCCACAAACAGGAGCAAAAAAAAGAATCGAAAAGGTATATATGTATAACAGGGAAGATCTAGAAAGAGGAAAAAAAAACAATAAAACGTTTTAGAGTCGTCGTCTTGAAAGAGACATTTTTCTTTTCAAAGGGTTAAGAAGAGAGTTCTTTTTAAATGAAGTTATGATTATTATGATTATTAAACAAAGAAAGAAAGAATCAAATCGAGTTTATAGATAACCATATTCATAGGATCAAAGGGACTTACCAGCTCAGTTCACGTCTTCTTCTGTTCTCTGAAGACATCTCGTGGAGGACACACACTTTTATACTCGCGCGACATCTGTCGGGATCGCGACCCCATCTAAATGTCAGGGTCATTCCAACCTCTTAAAAGGATCGGAATGAAAGAAACACTTTGATAAAAAATATATTTATGAAAAGATATCTGAGGGTCGTGAGAATATTTTCTCTCCCCACCCCCCGCCTATTTCAAAAAAAAAAAAAATAAAAAGTCTTTCTTGGATCGCGTCAAGATTACAAAACAACTCACAGGACTTGTTTATCTCGATCTCGTCAGGGTCACCGTTTCACATAAGAAGATGGATGGACCCTGAACTTTAGACATGATAAAAATTAACTCTACCCGCCTTTTGTCTGGGAATAGGGTCTCACAGTTTCTAAAAATAGACCAGATCTCATTCTTGGAATTCTAGAAAGTGTGAGACAACATTCCCAGACAAAAAGAGGGTAGAGTTAATTTTTATCATGTCTAAGACATGATAAAAATTAACAAAAAGTTTTTTTTTTTTTTTTTTTTTTTAAGGCTGAAAAATTTTTCTGAGAGAGCTGAGAAAGATTTTTCCTCCCAATCTTTTTCGACGATGAAAAGGGAAAACTACTGATCCAATCTCCCTACGCTTTAGGGAAAAAAATACTTATGAAATATTCATGTGTTGAAATTGACTATTCAAATAAGTGACATTTTGTTTCTCATTGGAACTGTTCAACGGTGAGTCCATTCGTCTCATTCTTTGGGGTAGAGGATGAAAGTACAGCGGTTTGTTGAAATCGATGATAGTTTCCTCTTTAGTCGGCGGAACTGTAAATCTATCCCGTCTTAACTCTTCTAATCTCTTTGAAAGTCTTTCCACTTGCTCTGCTAAGGTTTCCTCGGTACTCATGGTCTCTCTTAGTTTAGGGAAGTCTTGACGTATTGGCTAGAGAACAGAGGGTCTTTTTCTCTCTATACATATATCACGTGGGAGCGTGTGATTTATAAATCCTTGTGAAATCTTTCTACGTCTTGTGTAACTTGGAAGATTCGAAGATTGGGATTGGAAAGAAATCAACATATTACAAAAAGAAAGAACTTTTTTTTCTATTTTTTTTTCTCTAGGGATTTACATACCATTTCATTCATGAACATTCAAGGGTTCTCTCCAAGACCAAATTTTAGAAGAGGACCACAAAGAGTACACTTGAGGATCCTCTTTCAGCTCTAGGTGAGATAAGGGTTGAGACCAAGATTCTTGGGTCTCTAAAGCATCCCAACTTAGACATTTATTATTATTATTATTATTATTATTAGAAAGTTCATCCTCCTCCTCCTCCTCATCGTCGCACGAGTTCTCCTGGGGAGATTATTCCGCCTCCTCTTCGTCTTCGACAGCTTTGCTTTCGGAGGGGTAACAATGTAATTTCCGGAAAACGTAACTGCCCTCCATCAAATGGTATCGAAAATTTCTCACCTTGTTCTCGGCACAATGAATCATCTTTTGGAAATATTGGTGTCGCGTGCATTTCGACTTGTTCCGCCACTCGGTTTTCCCTGGGATGTAAAACTCGTAAACGGATCGCTGGCAGAGCTTGCTGAAAAATTCGGCTTTATCGTATCCATTGACGTAGATCACCTCCACATTTTCGGTCAGTATTTTCAGGATCGTAGGAAGATGCTCGTAGGAAAGACGACCCTCGGTCCATTGAAGGCCGTGTCGGTTATTTGTAGTCTGGTTGACCACAGCTTGATTGCGGGACGATAAGTCATCGTAATGGACAGGAGGGAGAAAAATCATGGATTCGCATAAGGTTAAATCGCAAGTGATGTAGCCCAGTTCTTTCAAGATGAAACATATATCTCCCGTCTTTGGATCATAACAGTGAAAGTATTCCATGTCCAGAACAATGTAGGAATCTTTGAGAGGTTTGGCACTCAAAATGTCCATCTTCTTCAATTGAGGAAAAAAAGAAAACAAAATTCTCTCTCTCTCTCTCGCTGTGTGTCCTGAAGGAAAAAATGGATAGCGTTCTCTCGCCGTCTCCTCTTTTATATAGGGAGAGAAGGTTGCATGTGACAGGTCGTATGAATTCTGGGAAAGGTCACATTCGTATATATATTTGTTTTTGAATAATATCGTGCGTATCTCAATACACATCCATCATAATAATATTAAAGGTCACCTTGGAAAGAAAAAGAAATAAAAAACATGGAACACGTCCTCGACTTTGAAGGTTTCTACGATTCTCAAGGAGCCTTTATTGTGAAAGAATTGGCTTACGTCACATTGGACGGTACTTCTCGAGGGGTATTTGTTTTTAAACCCCCGTTTCCATGGCAAATGCTCACCGAGAAAGAAAAACGAACCGCTGTGTGGGTGAGTGATTATTATCACGGCTTGTCGTGGTACGAAGGAGAAATTCCGTACAGTTATTTTCCATGGGTGTTAACGACGTTGACGGAACCCTTTTCCATGATTTGGGTGCGAGGAGAAATGAAACGGCGGTTTTTAGAGAAATGGTTGCAAAGATCCATTTATTGCATTTCGGGATCGACGCAAGAGATTCTCAAATACAATGGGATTGAACACATGAATTGTCCTAACCATACAAAAGGTTTTTTCCATTGCGCTCTACAAAAAGCGGTTCGGTATCATTATTATTTAAAGACACAGAGAAGAAATTCGCAAGGTCGATCCTGCACAATTCAATCTTGACAGAACTCATTAAAAAAATACATATATCACGTTACTTCTTGAACAGCACAGATGGTTCTGAAGCGAAACTTGGAATTTTGAAATAATAGATCAGGGAGAAATCATTCTTAAAAACAAATGGTAAAGTCTCGAATCGGCTGGGAGAAAAAAAATTTCTCAGAGGTGAGATAAAAATTCTCTAATGGAAAAAAAAAAAAAGTTTGGTTAATTTTTATTATGTCTTAGACATGATAAAAATTAATAACCCTCCCTTTTTGTCTGGGAAGGATGTCTCACCCTTTCTAAAAATAGACCATGACTCATCCTTTCGCTAATGGCAATCATTCCATGAATGAATCACGATTTGTTTTTCAAAAGAGTGAGACAACATTCCCAGACGAAAAGGGAAGGGGGTCGTTAATTTTTATCATGTCTAAGACATGATAAAAATTAACAAAAAGTTTTTTTTTTTTTTTTTTGAGTTGGAGAATTTTTCTCAGCTCTGAAAATTTTTTTCCAGCCGACTCGAGACTTTACCATTTATATTTACGAATAGTCTTTGGATTATTTATTTATTTTCTTTTAAAAAGAAAAATTCTGAGCTAGACCTATCTATTGGCTTAACATTCTGGCCATAGAAACAGTCTAGAATCTCATTTTTTTTTCGAGGCTAATGCACGGGTTCTCCAATCAAAAGGGTTACTATAAAGGGATTGGTTTGAATGCATTTATCTGCAAATGTTGTAGGATTCTGTTGTTGAGAAGGGGGTATATTATTATTATTATTATTATGATGATGATTGTGGCAGATTCGTTTTCTACATGGAAGTCTAATCTCCTCCGAAGACCTTTTCTGGGGATCGTCGATAGATGGTTTTTCAATAGGAATCGTTTCCCTCGGATCCTCAAGAGATAGAGGAAGGTCCTATCTTGAGACATGAAGCGGTCTCTCCTCCTCCTCCTCGAGAAGTCTTGATAAAGGAAGAGGATTTTCGGTTCCCTTATTCTCGAGGGGTCTTGACAAATTGAGAGGTCCCTCCTCTTCGAAAGAGAGAGAAGTTTTGGTTCCCTTATCCTCGAGGGGTTTTGACAAATCGAGAGGTCCCTCATTTTCGAGGGGTCTTGATAAATGGAGAGGTTTTTCATCTTCGATGGGTCTTGAGAAAGGGAGAGGTTTTTCATCTTCGAGGAGGTTTGACAATGGGAGAGATCTCTCCTTCTCGAGGGGTCTCTCTTTCTCAAGGGGTTTTGAGGAAGGGAGAGGTTTTTCATCCTCGACGGGTTTTGACAAACGGAGAGGAATCTGAACAGGCTTCTCCTCATCCACATCATTATCGAGGAGGATGAGGATAGGCTTTTGGAAAGGTTTTTTCTTTTTCTTCTGAACAGGCTCCTCTTGATGCTCGGGGAGAGGGATGGGGTAGTTGTTCCACCATTCTATTTTTTCTTGCTCGAGGATTTTTTCAAAAGTCGTGGCCTCTCTATGATGAGACGAACGAGGAGAGTCCTCGAGAAGAATATAATAGGTATTCTTCCCAGTCTTCTCGATCGAGAGAGGTTCGTGCAAACATTTATGCAACCATTCACTAAAATGAACGAGAATCCCTTTTGTCTTCTCAAGACGATCCATAATCCTATTCATTTGCGAGACGGTTAGAAAGTGGGACGTGTAAAAATATTTGGCTCGTTTCATTAACAAAATTTGTGCATCCAAAGGTGGAATGTCACGAGCCATCAACACGTTTTCGTCGGACAAAAATTCGTCCCGCATCTTTTGATAACTCCCCACGGTATAATAACCCGCACATTTTGAAAAATCGGAGGCTTTCAGGTAAACGACTCCTTGGATGATATAAAAGGAAAGATCAACATATTTATATTTGAAAGGAATACACGTAGTGAGCTGGGGATGCCTCCTCATGATCCACTTGGACAAAAATACGACTTTGGGGCTCTCCCCTTTTATTTATAGAGAGAAAGAGAGTGTGACCTTCCCTTCCCTCCTCCTCCTCTCTCCCTGCTTCCTCTATCTCTGGACGTCCTTGGATTGGAAAGGTTGACTTTGAAAAAAAAAGAAGGTCATGGTTGGATAATTTTTTGTTTATTAAATTATTACTTTCACTTCCTCATTCCCACACACATTCATCTTTTTAAGAAAAGAAAAATAGGTCATGGAGATAAGATTTCTTGGAAAGAAGAGAGAGAGAAACAAAAAAAAACAAATAAAACGGACGTCATAGAGCCTCTATGTGTGTCTGTGTGTGTCTATATAGATATATAAAAAGACGAGAGTACTGTGCGAGATCATTTCTTTTCCATTGGGAGCCATGTCGCTATTAGACGTTTTTCCGACTCAACGGATTTCGAACGGGGAGGATTTGAAGACGCTAAAGCAAATCTCCAACTTGAAAATTTTTTTGGCGTGTCATTGTGCGACATTTATTCCGCATTTACCACCTCATCAAGCGATCGTTTCTTTCAACCTAGATGTCGAATCCTCCAACCTGCTCGTTCAGAATATATACAGAAATTTATTCGAATCGCAACAAACGAAAGAGGAATCTCCCTTCTCTTGGAATCGGATGGATCGACCTTTGAGACGGCCCATTCAAACAGACCGGCGATATACAGATCCGCGCACGAGTTTTCGGTGGAAGAATATTTTTCTCACGAAACGATATTTTACGTTTGGAGTGAGAACAACGGCTGAGGACGAAGTTCATATTGTTGAAACCACAGCCGCTCCTCTCGCCTATTACGAATCATCGTCCCCCAATCTGAAGGAAAGAAGTTTTAAAGTCAGCGACAGGATGAAATATAAGAAATATATTCTAAGACCTTTTCAAAACTATGTCGTTCCCCCGAAAACGCAATATCTCATCGTCACAACCCAGAAGAGTCTCTTTCTCGTCGATCGGTGCTCGTACTCGCTTTGGAAACAATTGAAAGAGGAGATTTCTTTCCAATCGCCGATGATGTTTCAAGAAAAAGAAGAAGAAACCCTCCGCCACCTTTACCCATCCCTTCCTTAGATGATAAGAGGAGCTGGACCAAACCGTTATTTCCCGAAACAAAATCGACCCGGCAACGGAATGAAATTGAAGTCATCACAATTGAAGATGAGGAGGAAGAAAAATAATTACCTCTTAAAAAACGGTCGACTTACCGGAACCTACCTGGCGTGCAAGATCCGCTTCAGAATCCAGAAGCTTCTTCTTCTTCTTCTTCCCCGACTTGTTCAAACAGGCAACCTCTTTTGGACTCCTCACAGACAGAACCTCTTCCAATATCCTCTTCTTCTTCTTCTTCTTCTTCTTCTCCTCCAACCTGTCTCGACATTGTAGAGGTAGAATGTCAGACGGGTTCACAAGCTTCAAAAAGTCCCGACATCGTAGAGGTAGATTGTCAGCCGGGTCCACAAGTTCCAACAGGTCCAGAAATCATGGAGGCAGAATCACAGCCGGGTTCACAAGTTCCAACGGGTCCAGAAATCGTAGAGGTAGAATTTCAGCCGGGTAAACAAGTTCCAACGGGTCCAGAAATCATGGAGGTAGAATTGCAGCCGGGTCCAGACATCCTAGATCCCTCCACTCATCCCAAAGAGACTCCAAGTGTTTCAAGACAGCCTTGTGAGGATCCAGCCCTTCCCGTATGGAATGATTATATGGACTTACCAAATTTTGTGCAACAGGAAGGAGAAGAAAATAATCATACGGATGGGTGGGTCAAAGACTCTTTACATCATTTAACCTCGAATGAAATTGAACTGTTATGGAATTGCATTTCTGAAATCACATCGGAAATGGGATAAAAACCAAAACAAAAAAAAATTTTTTAATAACAAATGGGAGGAGGGTCATGATGTCAATTAAAAAAAATATTATATAGAGTCCAATCTTGGTGGTTCACTTCAGTTTTCCAGCATGAGGTGATCCACGTTTCCCGAAATATGGATCCCATTCCAAGAAAGATTGTGTAGAGCCTTCACTTCAGTTCTTTTTTTTTTCTACCAAGAGGAGAGGGTCCCCAAAGGGCTACCCATGTCCAAAGAGAGAAAGTGTAGAGCGTTCATTTCAGTTTTTTTTCCAAGTTTAGGGGAGGGAGGTCTCAAAATGAAACCCCTCATTTTCAAAGAGAGATGGTAGAGCGTTCATTTGTGTTTTTTTCCAAAGTTAGGGAGTTTTCAAATGGCTACCCATTTCAGAGAGAGAGAAGGTGGAGAGCGTTCATTTCAGTTTTCCAACATTAGAAGGTCCCAAAATACCTTCTGAATTCAAAGAGAGATCGTGGAGAGCGTTCATTTCCAGTTCTCCAAGATCAAAAGAAGAGGGTCCGCTTTTCCCAAAAGGGCTTTCCGTATTCAGAGACAGCGAAATGCAGACTTCAGTTTTCTCCCTCCCCAAGAATAGAGGGTCCCAAAATGGCTTCCCATTTCAAAGAGAGAGGGAGAGGCGTTCATTTCCATTCTCCAAGATAGGGTCGTCTGCTTTTTCCCAAAATGGCTTCCCAATTCAAAGAGAGAGAGAGAGAGAGAGTAAAAGGGTGTGTAGAGCGGTCATGTTCATTCTCCAAGATAGTGTCGTCCGGTTTTGCTCAAAATGGCATCTCCCCATTCAAAAAGAGATCGTAACCAATTTTTTCCAGTTTTTTCCAAGATGGGGGGGAGAAGAAAACCTAGGCTGGAATAACACGACACACAGAGAGAAAGAGAAAAAAAACGCCATCTTGTCATTTTCTGATAGGGTACCGGTGTTCAAATACTTTTGTGACCGACTGTACATCAAAGATTACCATATAAAGCCCATTTTTATTTACAGCGTAAAATTCTACAGAGTAAGTCCAGAGAATCCCACATTTTAATGCATAACTTTCTAGAAAATATTCCTTTTAGAATAACAATAAACTAAACTCAAATATTTTTTACACTCACGATACACTTCTTCTATTAGGTTTTTTGACGAAAAACATATTTTTTTGCAAAACTAATGTGGGTATGTTAAAATAAATAAATACTTACCAAGCAGACGATAGCAAAATTCATTACGTTTAATTGAAGGGAATTTCTATGCTTGCCTCGCTACCACACTGCGAAAATTTTGCTAGAAAATTGAAATTAGTATTTTTCCATTTTGCCGGAGCAGACCATAAATTCGCCAAAACTGGTACAACTAAGGCTCCTCTAAACCAGGCTGAATCACCAACGTTTATCTCTTGGCGAGGGAGTGAACGCGCTGCCAATTTTGGCGCGTTTATCGCACACGCTGGCTGAATGTCTGCTGTTTTTTTAAAGATTTATTTTATAGACGCGCGGTATTCAGCGCATATAAACTTTTCGGATAATTTATTAATTCTCGAATATTATATAGACGTTTTTACTTAAATAAAAATTTCGCGTATATTTTGTAAACATATTCAAAATAACTTATTCTTTAGATGTTTCAGTTTCGTTAGCAGACTATAATAAATAAGATATGAATAAAAACTTTCAATAGTGTCAAATGGTGAAATAGTTAAAGCGTAGAGTGTGCAAATAAATTTATCTTAATGACATTTTAACAAAAATTTCCATAAAAACACTGTAAATTCATACTAAAAAAATAACTTAAGAATATGTTGTCATTTAAGTCTGAGGTACATGGAAATAATTGTGCAAGATTCTGAAGAAACACTTTCTTTTAAATGTGTGAAATATTTCATAACTGTTTGGGTCTCGTCCCAAATAACACACACTAAATAAATTCGCTGGTTCGATTCTTTATTAATTCTCATAATTAATTACAATTAACTCATAGCTGTGACCAGCCCTCTTATACCGTCGATGGCGATTCTCAAACTCGTTTGATCATCACATTACAGATGCGCATGCGTGGATTACATTACAGATGCGCAGGCGCGAACATGCCGCCCCGCGTTGCAATGCTTAGCATTCAACTATTGTAATTAAGATATAGCATAAAAATTAAACAAGTATATCATAAACAATTTTGAATAAGTACTATTACATAAAAATCATTTTTATAATTAGACATTTACCATATACATTAGCGTACAACTCAAAGCAATACAATATAACATTTCAGTTACATAATGACATTTTATGTGAAGCACATTCAATACTGCACAATAACTATAAAGAAGATACTCATTTTTGTATTGGTAAGACACATAATTTGGTAATTGGTCGTTTGAAAGTTCCAGTTTGAGTTTTCACATTACACACGTGAACCTTTCCATCTTTATCATAAAATACTTCTATTATACGACCAACCGCCCAATTACAACAAGGCAAATTATCTTTAATTAAGACCATGTCTCCAACTTGTATATTGGTTTTAGAACTTTGCCATTTAGATCGATTTTGTAAATGACTTAAATAATTGGAGTTCCATATTTTCCAGATAATTTGTACTAATCTTGTGATCTGTTGCCACAATTTTAACCTGTTAATGTTAACTTCCGTGATATCTGGCTCAGGGATCGAATTAATTGCTCTACCAATTAAAAAATGCCCAGGTGTTAGAACCTCTAAATCATCAATGTCCGAAGACAAGGGTGTCAATGGTCGAGAATTTAAAATTCCTTCAATCTGAATCATAATTGTTAAAAATTGTTCAAATGTCAATTTTGCATTACCTACGACACGTTTGAAGTGGTACTTAAAAGATTTAACTCCAGCCTCCAAAATTGGGTGCTCTGGGAGGGAGAAATTTCCATTCGATATTCTCAGAACTCAAATAACCAGCTAAAAGCTCATCTTGTTCGTTCACTATTTTGTTTAACCTCTTTAATTCTGCATTTGCACCTACAAAATTCGTAGCGTTATCACTAAATAGTGTTAAACTTTTACCTCTTCGTGCAAAGAAAAGTTTCAAGGTGGCTATTAATGCTTCAGATGTTAGATCTGTTATCAGCTCTAAATGAATGGCCTTAGTAACCATACAAATGAATATACACACATAAACTTTTTGATATATACCTTTTCTCTGGTTTTTGTATTTAATTAAGAATGGGCCACAGAGGTCAACTCCAGTACAATTGAATGTAAGATTAGCTGTGATTCTTTCCTTGGGTAAATCACCCATGATTTGCTGAGCTACAATGGGATTGGCTTTAAAACATATTATACAATTTTTTACAATTTTTCTAACATTTCTACCACTTACAATCCAAAATTTTTGTCTTATATGATATAACAAAGACTGAGGACCCACATGCAAATATTTTAAATGATAATAATTAACTATTAACTCTGTTAATTTATGTTTAGAAGGCAGAATAATAGGAAATTTTTTCTCATAAGTTAAATTGCTATTTTTTAATCTAACTCCAACTCTCAACAGTCCATTACTGTCAATGAAAGGGTTAAGACTTTTTATAGAACTATTTCTTGGAACAATACCTGATTTTTTAAGATCATTTATCTCATTTATAAAATACTCACCCTGTACTAATTTTATTAAAGTTTCTTCAGCTGCTCTCAATTCTCCCACTTGTAAATTACCTACCTGCTTTTGTTCTTGCTTACAATTCTTGTAAAACCAAAAACAAAAACTTATAATACGAATTAATTTTAAATACTTATTACTGCAATTCAATAAATCATTAATAAAATTTTTTACATTCAGATTTAAACATGTAGATAGTTCAGAATCATCAAAGTTTTTAAGTTCATTACTGTCCCTTTCAGTAATTGCTGCAGGTATAACTCTTATAGGGTACTCATCCTTCATTAAGAAGTCAGTCCCGTTCCACCACAGTTGACTTAGTTGCAGTTTTTTGGCAGACATACCTCTAGATATGAGATCTGATGGGTTTTCTTCAGAAGCGATATGATGCCACTGTGCTATTTCAGTCAGATCCTGTATCTTTGAAATCCGGTTTGCAACAAATGTCTTGAGAAGGTGTGGCTCTTTGTTGATCCATGACAGCACAATCATAGAATCGGTCCAAAAGTCGATAGCAATAAGCTCCAATTTTAACGATGATTTCACTCGATGCATTAGTTTAGCTAATAGCACTGCTGCACAAAGCTCAAGTCTTGGGATTGTAGTCTTCTTTAGGGGGGAGACACACGATTTACTGCACACCAACCTCATTGATGTATGGTTTGTTGCTGATGTTGCTTTACAGTAGATAACTGCTCCATAGGCGGCCTCTGAGGCATCACAGAAACCATGTAATTTAATCTTGATTCTATCTGGTAATAAAATACATCTAGGGACTTCAATGTTGTTAATTAGCTGCAAGGTAGTGGAGAATTCTTTCCATTCTTTAGCCTCCTTTTCTGGCAAAACATCATTCCAGCTCAATTTTAACAGCCATAATTTCTGCATAAATATTTTTGCTACAATTATAACTGGAGAAATGATACCCAACGGGTCAAAGATGCGAGATATGACGGATAACACTTGCCGTTTCATAACCTTTACGTTGTCTTCGATTTTAACGTTGAAGCTCAAACAATCTCCTTTTGACTTCCATAAAATACCCAATGCTTTAGATTCTTCTGATTTACCAAAGGGATATGTTTTGTCGTTTGTTTGACACAGTTCAGTAGCATTACTACACCACTTATGGAGTAACATACCTCCACTCTTCAAAATGCCTATTAACTGATTTTGAAGTTCTAACGCAGAACTTAGCGACTCAGCTCCAGATAGAATATCGTCCATGTACATGTCTTCTCTCAGTACAGGTGCTGCTAAAGGAAATTTATCTCCTTCATCCTTTGACAGCTGTACAAGTGTTCTCATTGCTAAAAATGGTGCACTCACAGTTCCATAGGTTACAGTGGTTAGCTCAAAGTTTTTAACTGGCTTATCAATGCCTTCTTTCCATAAAATCCTTTGCAACTTCCATTGATCTGGATGAATAGAAATAGCTCGATAGATCTTTTGTATATCAGCAGTGAAAGCAAAAATATATTTCCTGAATCTCAGCATAATTGAGAATAAATCATCTTGTATCACACCTCCATTATACTGTATAGAATTTAGAGAGTTTCCTTTGGTTGTCAAAGAAGAAGCGTTAAATATTACCCTCAAGGGAGTTGACTTACTTTTCTCTTCTCCCCTATATACTCCAATATGAGGAATGTAATATGAACCTCGTTCCTCCTCGCTTTCACTCACCTCAACCATATGTCCTAACTGTTGATATTCTTTTAAAAAATCTGAATATAATTTTAAATATTCGGGATTCTTTACTAAGCGTTTCCATAAGGAATTTAATTTATTCGTTGCAATTTGTTTAGAACTTCCTAAAGTGTCCGGATCCTCCTTTAATGGCATTTTAACAACGTACCTACCGGTTTTATCTCGTGTATAATTTTCTACGAAATGTTTCTCACAAATTAAAAATTCTTTGTTTTTGGGTTTATCAGTTTCAATACTTTCTAATTCCCAAAATTTTCTAAGAGCTTTATCTAAGTTATCTTCTTCCTTTATCAACCCACAATGAACCCTGTTTTCAGTCTCTGTTGGAATACTTCCAGATACGATAAAACCAAAAACTGTATCTTGAAAAATAAGATCAGGATTATTCATTCGAATTTGACTCGGTTTGAAAAGTTCATAAAAAACTCCCGCTCCCAACAACATATCTACCCTTTCTGGAACATTAAATCCTTCATCTGCTAATTTTAAATTAGGAAGATCTTGCACTGAAATTTTAATTTTGCGCGAAGGTGTTAAATCAGCAGTTATTTTTGGAATTACTAAAAAGTCCAAATTCTTTATAAAAGTTCCTTCTTTATTGCATATCGAAGCATTAATTTTATGCTTTATTGTTAAAGTAGCATCATTTATTCCCGAAACGGAAATGTTTGTTTTTTCTTTCTCTAACTGCAAATGCTCAATAAAATTCCGTGTCAAAAAGTTCGACATACTGCCCCCGTCCAGCAGACACTTCACTCTGTGTTTTTTTCCCTCGTTATCAATTAGAAAACATACGACTGTTGAAAGCAGAACTGTACTCTGTTTATTCGAATAATTGCTAATAAATGCCTTTTGAATGAACTCCTGCGCATTAACATTCAAGGTCGATGAGTCATCTCGTTTGGGAATGTTGCAGTCAGATACATTTGTTTTGTTTTTATTTTGTTCCGATTCCTTTACGATATTATTTGCTTTCGGAAAGTGAATAGTTTTGTGGTGCCGTTTTTGACAAAAACAATAATATTTCGATGGGCAATTTGATACTGAATGCATATGTAGACAGTTAAAATATAATTTATTAGATTTCACAACCTGTACTCTTTCTTGCACCGGTAATTTTAAATAGGATGGGCATTTTGCCAATCCGCGATTCTCGTGGCATAAAATACAGTTCTCTGTTTTAACATCTGATAAAAACACTTTAGCTACACTTTTTGAGCTATTATACTTACGATTAACATGAGAATTCTCAGTAAGAGGTTTTCCTCGTGACGTGAAATATAAATCTATTTCTTTACCTAACTCACTAGGTGAAAACCATGAATCACCTTGCCTCACAGCAATGTGAGAAGCTGTTCCTGTATCTAAAGATTGGTATAACCTATCTGAAACTATTAGTTGTTTGAGGGTCTCGAAGTCAGTTACCTTCCTTAATTTTAAATAATAATCCCAAGCAGTTACTAAGCGTGACGCAAACTGCACATGAGTTTCATGTGGTTGTTTAACAGTTTTTCTGAAGTTTTCTAAACACGAATATGGTGTTGGCTGAAACTCCTTCAGAACTACTTCTTTTACTTTTTCATAATTCGCGATATCCTTATCATGTAAATAGGTTATTATATTCGAAGCTTTGTCTCCTAACAGCTAACAGATTTAACAGAATTTCTGCTTTATAGTCCTCCGAAACATTTTTTGTAATAAACGCTCGTTCTAATGACGAAAAGAAAAATCCCCAACTCTCAGGCCGTATAGGAATTTTTACAGTTAAGGTTCTGATACTTTTTATTAATTGATCTAGTGACTCTGATTTTGTTTCGGTTCCGCTTACACCATCAAGTTTAGTTTCTGCTTTAAGCTTAGCCAACTCTAACTCATTCTTTGATCTCTCAAGTTTTATTTTTTCTAACTCGACAAGTTTTTGCTCTTCCTGTTTTCTATTTTCGATAATAGAGTTTGCTATCTCTTTTACTAAATCTTGTTTAGTTTTGAAAATTTCACTATTCTCAATAATATCAGTCAAATCTGCTATAGTCATTTTTTCTTCAACATTTAGATTTATTTCTAAGGCAATAAGCCTTAAATCTTCTTTTTTAGCACCCTTAAATAACATTGTTATTTATAACAGAACAAGCACAGAAAGTACAGAATTAACAAGAGAGGAATCACTTACCTCTGCTTTCCTATACTTTTGATGAATATCCGTATCCAAAATTAGCGATATTCGTTAAAAAGAACAAGCTTGGAATACTGGCAAACACAAACACTCTGTTCTCAAAAACGAAACACTACTTATTCATGCACAAACTCACACTCCGGTCGACTACGACCAGATATGTTTGGGTCTCGTCCCAAATAACACACACTAAATAAATTCGCTGGTTCGATTCTTTATTAATTCTCATAATTAATTACAATTAACTCATAGCTGTGACCAGCCCTCTTATACCGTCGATGGCGATTCTCAAACTCGTTTGATCATCACATTACAGATGCGCATGCGTGGATTACATTACAGATGCGCAGGCGCGAACAATAACATATATGGAAGAAGAAAGTACAGCATTCTGTGTTTTGGATGCTTTTCATCAAATGTAATATAAATACGAACTAGAAACCGTAATAAAAAGTCCTTCCTCTTCAATCAGATCACCTTTGTGTTGCATTGTATTTGTAATACTTCTAAAAATCCAGTTTTTACCTAAATTAAAAAAACAGTTATTCCATAAAAGATAATAGATATAGGAGCCTTAGGTACAACCGATGCCTCGCTGGTAACCTTTTACGCCTCATTTTTAAAACAAGTAGCAGCCATTTCTTATCGGATTGATTGTTTCTTTCAATACTGGCATACATTAGTTACATAATTTCTGATTAAGCTCTTCGTATTAATTGAAATAATTCTTGCATTTAAACTTGTATTCCAAATTAATATTTAAGAAATTAATGTAGATAATTACTGAGAGAATTATATTTTTGTAGCGTAGTTTACGATACGAACGTGATACGAGCCGGCGAATCAGGATGTTGAACCATGAAAGCGTACCTTTAAAGTAAATTCTTAAATTAATGTCTTTTTACAAATTTATTGTCTTTTTACAAAATTTTAAACGATATTAAAATATTTATGCCTTCAAAATAAAAAATTCTTATAACTAACATTTTTATGTGTATACTGTATGTTGTCGCCAATAAAGTCTGCTTGACGAAATTTGCGCCGGCGGAACGGAAAGTGCCTTGCAATTCTATTCTTATTCCAAGTGGTCGGAAAAAAATTAGCTTGAATTTACCTTGCCTTTATTCTGGAAAGCGGTTTTGCTTTTGTCATCGCAGTCTCAAAAGAGCGTTAATTTTTTTAGCCTGATTTCTGACGGCTCAATAGGTAGCAACAAATTCATCTTTGCAAGCGAATGGCAGCTCGTTGATTAAGGTCGAGGCAAACAAATATGGCGTTTTGAATTAAGAAGTGATTACGTTTAAAAGAAAAAGAGAAGTGTTATGTGAATCGTAATGTTTATGTGAGATATCTCAGGTATTATTTTAAATAAGGTAATTATCTCGTATTTGTATTATGTTCAATGTGTTATAGTTCGTATATCACATGCCAGTTGTGTATGTTCTGAAGCATTGGTGGTTTAAAATTTTTTTGTTTACATGAGACATACGATAATTTACTCATGTGACAGAGAACTAGCTCTGTCGACTAATGCCTTTCATATGCTTCTTTTTCTGTTTTTTTAACGTAATCGATGCACTTATTTTTTTATTAAAAGTTCTGTATATGGTTGGCGCCGTGCATGTTTTCAAAATTTTAATCGGGATTTAGATCAGAATGAGCAGTGATTTCGTATAAACTCAGTCAACTGAAAAGCACATGCTTGCATGTCTGTTTTCCTCTTAAATTCTATAGGAAATATAGTGTAAATTATGTGTATTTTATCGTAATGAATTTGAAAATTTGTATTTATTGTTGAGAAATGAAAAATACAGCTAATCTCTAAGTTTGATAGGTGCGTTGATGTTTGGATTTATTTATTTTGAGTTTTCGGTTGATCTTTACATTATGGTAACTTGGCGATTTTTGGCGAAAATTTGGCAACCAACTCTCCTACAGCAACCCTCTATTTTTTTTCCCCGCCGCCATTTTGTCTTCACGAAGTAAAGACATGTTTCTTTTCTTCTTATCTACTGAACACTTCTTCCAACAATCTACTAGCCGAATTACACTTTTGCTAGAAATTTTATCAAACAAAACTGCTTAATCATGACAAATATTCACTGCAAAATTGGGAAAAAGTGCACAATACCATACTCCTTACGCGTTTTTCAAAATAACACATACACATAAACCATGTACACGCCGACTTATTTTTACTTAAAAAAACATCCCAGAATTGCACAAAAATGGCATTGCGCACACTCTTCACTAAATCCATGTACACTGCTTTTTTCTCATAAATTAGAAAAATTTCACGAAAATACATGACAATTTTCTCAATCTTTAAACCCGGTAAAAAGAACATATATGAAATTACCTGATCGCGAAAAAGTATTTACCCTTTACAAATATGAATATTTCCACATATAAAATAAATAAAATATCCAAAAACTTTTACCTCTAAATCATCTATTACATTATACACGTCACCAATGAATTCATACCACAAGTATTACAAATACTTAGTATCAAATATTTAAATTATTTCCATGCACGTTTATTTCAACTTAAACGTATACCAAATTCCTACAAACATAAAATTCACAAAATAATTATCATTTAATTAAAATATCACTAAACCATGTACACGTCGACTTATTTTTACTTAAAAAAACATCCCAGAATTGCACAAAAATGGCATTGCACACACTCTTCACTATATCCATGTACACTGCTTTTTTCTCATAAATTAGAAAAATTTCACGAAAATACATGACAATTTTCTCAATCTTTAAACCCGGTAAAAAGAACAAATATGAAATTACCTGATCGCGAAAAAGTATTTACCCTTTACAAATATGAACATTTCCACATATAAAATAAATAAAATATCCAAAAACTTTTACCTCTAAATCATCTATTACATTATACACGTCACCAACAAATTCATACCGCAAGTATTACAAATACTTAATATCAAATATTTAAATTATTTCCATGCACGTTTATTTCAACTTAAACGTATACCAAATTCCTACAAACATAAAATTCACAAAATAACTATCATTTCATTAAAATATAATTAAATTCAAAAACACTACTTAAAATATAAATGAGCACATACATTAAATTAATAAAAATTACCTTACAATCCTAATTACTTTAAACTAAATCATTGCTAATAACAATTTCCCAATAATACCAAATTCCTTTCCACTTTACATTTAGAACAATGCATAAAAATAATATCCTCAAATAATAAAAAATACTAACTTACCTAATCTTCTTCAGAATCTTGATTACGTGGCGGATACACTTTTCTAATTCATTCAATATAATTATTGAAAGATTTTTTCTGCGAATTTTTCCTCCATACTTCCTTTGCTAAATAAAAAGCAAACTTCTCATTATCACAATGCCTAAATACCCATTTCAAATTCACTTTAGTTAGGGCCATGGCATCCAAAAACTACACAACACTGTTTCACACAACACAGAATAAAGCTAAATACAAAATTTCCACATTTTTTCCCGATTTCCGATTAAAGAACCGTAATTCGCCATTAATATCACATGACATATCCCATGATCTCTCATTTCCCTCATGCAAAATAATGCGTAATCGGAACTGAGTACTGCTCACATTATTACCAAAGTCCCAGGTAGTAACCTTTATCGCCTCCAAAATGTCGCCAAACTGCCAGTTACCATATTGTAAAGATCAACCCAGAATTGCACAAAAATGGCATTGCTCATACTCTTCACTATATCCATGTACACTGCTTTTTTCTCATAAATTAGAAAAATTTCACGAAAATACATGACAATTTTCTCAATCTTTAAACCCGGTAAAAAGAACATATATGAAATTACCTGATCGCGAAAAAGTATTTACCCTTTCCAAATATGAACATTTCCACATATAAAATAAATAAAATATCCAAAAACTTTTACCTCTAAATCATCTATTACATTATACACATCACCAACGAATTCATACCGCAACCATTACAAATACTTAGTGTCAGATATTTAAACTATTTCCATGCACGTTTACTTCAACTAAAACGTATACCAAATTCCTACAAACATAAAATTCACAAAATAACTATCATTTAATTAAAATATAATTAAATTCAAAAACACTACTTAAAATATAAATGAGCACATACATTAAATTAATACATACATAAATACCCATTTCGAATTCACTTTAGTTACGGCCATGGGATCCAAAAATTCACGAACACTGTTTCACACAACACAGAATAAAGCCAAATACAAAACTTCCAGATTTTTTCCCGATTTCCCCCCTTTTCCGATTAAAGAACCGTAATTCGTCCATTAATATCACATGACATATCCCATGATCTCTCATTTCCCTAACACAAAATAATGCGTAATCGGAACTGAGTACTGCTCACATTATTACCAAAGTCCCAGGTAGTAACCTTTATTGCCTCCAAAATGTCGCCAAACTACCAGTTACCATATTGTAAAGATCAACCGAGTTTTCTGTTAATATAATTCTATATTTTTGTTTTTGTCACTACATCATGTTACTCAGTGATAATTAAATAATCATCATCCGTAATGAATTCCTGAGTGCATAAGTTCTTTTGAATTGATATGTTAGTTCTTATGGATTGATATGTTTA
Source organism: Stegodyphus dumicola (assembly GCF_044657685.1). Classification (NCBI taxonomy): domain Eukaryota; kingdom Metazoa; phylum Arthropoda; class Arachnida; order Araneae; family Eresidae; genus Stegodyphus; species Stegodyphus dumicola. The sequence continues at coordinate 217,773,420 of NC_140773.1, read as the reverse complement.
CTTTGTTCTTATGAATTCCTAAGTGCATAAGTTGTTATGATTGTAATAAGCTAAAAAACATGTTCACTGGCTTTTGCCAAGACATGTAGTTCAAAGTAAAATGTATATATATATATATATAACCCTATATAAAAGCTATTTAGCAGGAGACAAATAGAAATAAATTTTGACCCTTGATGAAGCATAGGTTTTACTAAATGACGGAAGGATCTATTTATTATTGAAAACGAACAAATGTACTAATCTGAATTCGTGAATCTAAAGAAAGGTTCACTAAGAGGTTTATGATTGTTGCAAGATTCTGTGACATGCGAAATTAAAAATAAGAAGTGGGGGAAAATGTTAAAATCAGCATGTTATCAAGAGAAAGTTTTATAATTGATATTTATGAAAAAAATTCCATTTCTTGATCCTAGTGACTTTTGAAGAGCGAAACTTCATCCAAGACCAAAAAACTCATATTTCGAAAAGTATTGTGTGTTGAGTGTCTTTCTGGTTTTAAAAAGTAGCCAATCGTAGATCAGTGAACTGTGGCTGTTAATTTCTGTAGCATAATTCCCTGCTGTAAAGGACTTGCTCACCTTGCTTTGGCTCCATTCATTTAGATTAGTGAGAGTGTAGGGGTGTATTTTGTGAATTGGGCCTCAGCTAGAAGTGTTTTTGTGAATTACCCCACCTCAAACTATAAAGCTGAAATTATCAAGCGAGAAATTTAAAAATTCATATTCTACATAATTTCCATACATTAAAATATCCGAAACTTCCATGAATCATGTACATTGCAATGTATGCAACGAAGACTTCTCATTTGCACATTGCGAAAAGGATGGTTGTTAATGCCATGGCAAAAAGGGTGACTGTGAATGTAATTTCTTATGCTTTGGTTTCTCAAAAGTATATAAAATTGGTATTTCAAAATCTAAAGAAGGACCAAATTTAATCATAAAAGGTTATGAAACAGATGGTATTAAAGCCGAATGCTATGTTGTTCAGTTTTTAATTAAACATAAACTACAGATTTCATTTTCAGAATGTAATGTTTCCAGACTCTGGCGTATAGCAAAAAAAAAGATACAATTCTGTTTCGTGGAGCGTAAAAAAATTGCAGCAAAATGTATGCACAAAAGCGCCAAATCTAGTGGATAGGCTGATTTTAAGCTGATTTCAAATACATAACTTTTTATACAGAATTAGCTCTTTTTCCAAATGTATAGTTTATCGGTAAAAGTATAGTTTACGGTACCCCTTGGCGAAAGTTGGTGATTTTTGGTGGTACATGGATACCGATTTTGTGCAATTCTTCGACTCGTTACTTTGGCTTGCGAAGCGGCGATTTTTGCACCAAACATCGCCACTACACAAAGCCAAAATAACAAGACAAACAAAGGCACAAACTCCGTACCCATGTACACTGCTCAAAAAAAAAAAAAAAAATGGGACAGTGCTGTATCTCCCGTTCTACTGAGCCGATTGACAAAATTCAAATTGCATTTTTCATGTCTCGAAAGCGCGACTTATGATATATATTAGATTTATATATAGCACTATTCTAACATAGGTATTTTGACACAAAATCGGACTTTTTCTGAAATAACATACCAATTTTTTTCCATATTTTGATTCTACGTCTCAAATTTTGCCAGAATACCAAGTTTTGTAAAAATCGTACAAGTAGTTTTTAAAATATTAGCTCTCAAAATTTTAGCTCCTCAATGTTAATTGAATTTGGCAAATATTTATTAATATCTCTTTTTTTATTAAACTTTTTTGATTTTTTTCTCTCACATTTCAAAATTTAGGTTCATTCCAAATAAAATTTATCCATTTTTTGTGTTTTGTTTTTTAAATTTCTATTTTTAAATAATTTTTATAAATTTTTCGAAAAAAATTTTGAATTATAACCTATAAAATTTTTACCATTATCTTAAAGTAGGTGTATTTTTAAGCATATCTGCAAAAAATTAGACTTTTTTATTCAAAATTTTCTAAGATATACACGAATTTACATATTTTCGAGTTTTGAAATTTGGCATCTTTTTTTTGAGCGATAATAACGCCAAATGTGGTCTATGGATATTTGTTACAGTGAATTGCCACAGCTATTTTTAACCTTAAATTTCAAGTAAGATTTTACGAAGCATTAATTATATAACATTTTTTCCCTCAATGAAGCGTAATAAATATTTATTAATACTATATGAAAAGCTATTTTTTTTTAAATTATAGATGATATTATTCAAATTTTTAACTATTTTTTTAAATTTCTCTCTATCTTCCTTAAAAAAAAAAAAAAAAAAAAAAAAAAATAAGAGTAAATTTTTACCTTCAGCATTTTATCGTCTGCTACTTTACTTCGTTTAAATCGAATTGTCTAAAACTGAAAATTTTCATTTGATATTTATTTGAATTTTATAACATTAACTGCATAATTTATTTCTAAACAAACTGTTGCTTTTGAAGTGGCTGAAAGAGCGGCTGATACTATCATCCACATTTTTAAAGCACAGTATATTTTTATAGAAACATAATATTTAGAATAATCATTTTTATAAAAGTCAAATTATGATATAAACATACGGCCCTCTAGAGACTGAATTAATGGAAGTTCAATGGTTATGTAGAAATGATCTGCAGCTACTTAAAGGCTGGATAAGTCAGCAGATTCTGTGGACAAATAAGAATAATTCTATAAACGCCACCCAACATTCAGGATTCAATTAACAACGAGGATACGATGTTTATTAAATGAATTTAAGAAATTTTAAAACATAAAAAACCAACTCATTTTTATCCTAAAATGTATTTTTGTGCATAGCTTATTTTCATTATATCCTTAAAATTATAATTTAGAATGTAATTGTCAAGAACTGAATCCTAATCATCAGTAATATAATTAGTAATTATTACGGTTATTAATAAATCCTTCTTATAAAGTAATTGCAAATATTTCAAAAAGCTTTCTGTCTGAATGCAAATATTTTTCTATGCAAATATTTTAAATTTTATATTAATCAAGATTGCACACGATATTATTTATTTGCACTTCAATTCTTACCGTCAGTTCCAGTAGAAGTTACAAATCAATTATATTTAATTAAGGATTGGATTGGATTATTTAATTATGGCAAAGCACACGAGGGCTATCTGCCTAAAGGGAGGAATGCCTTCGTGGAGGACTTTATAAGGTAAACTGGCTCGTATACGCGTTATACATGGGGAAAACCACAAAAACGCCGATGCGGCCAGCCCGTTCGTGAGATTCGAACCTCGGACCGAACTTCCAATGATCAGCGTCTTTACCGCTCGGACGCTGGTGGGCTATTTAATTAAGGAATGACCATCTAAGTTTAGAAACAGCGTACCGTAACAGCAATTCAATTATTGGCGCCGTATCTTTCATGTTACTCCCGATTGGCAAGCTACATGATTTTTAATGAGTATTCGGGTTTTGCTAGTAACTTCCCTTGGAAATCGCACTTAAACTAGGTTAGTTGGTTATTTGAACATAGAAAGAACATAGGAGCTATTTGATTAAGATGCTTTCATAGAGAACCTTTGTAAAGAGAACCTAGAAAACTACGAAAACCAACCATGCAAGCCTGGGTTAGACTTCGCAACAAACAATTAGTATTTAACAATCTTCAAATGCTAGGCAACTGGTGAGGCTCCAATTAAATCTCCAATTTAGTATTTTATTTGTAAATATTTAAAATATTTTTGTATTCTTAGACACAAAAAGCAGAATTTAAGTTTTGTTAACTTGTTAGTAAACTACCAAGCCGTAGTGCAAATGAATATTCAATTTCTTTTGCAATAATTGTATTCACTTAATATTCTTGGAATATGAGCTAAAGAAGGAACGTTCTCGGAAGATTAAAGAAGTGTTTAAATCCAGTGATATTACGTTTGTCTTACAAGCTTAGGATCAAAACGATTCTGCAATTGCCCGAGTAGTTTACTTGTAAATGGCTGTGAATTAAGCAGATGACTTTTAATCTTACGTTTTCAGTCAGAAAACGTATTCCAAATGTTTTGTATTGCATGACAATCCATCTTTTCATTATTCAATAACCAATCGGAGAACCGCTTGTGCTCCGAAAATAAGTATGTGTACTCAATTGTCCTGCATGTTCTTCAAATTTGTCTTCTTATGATTTTTTCCTCCCCAAAACTAAAGGCAAGTTTTTTGACTCAAAGGAAAGTTTTTTTGACATTGAAGAGACAAAAGGATTATGACATCTACTTTTAGAGGCATGTCAAAAACAGATCTCTACAAGCCTTTTCTTCCATTACATGTTGTGCATTCAGACAAATAGTTGCATCAGCGTAAATTCTGTAATCTATTTTTTGTTACACTCTTATTACTTTATTAACATACAGTGAATATATACTAAACCTTTTACTTCAGCTTCAGTAATTCGGAATTTTTGACGGAATTGTTGTCGGAACTAGGACTTGGAAGATAAGTCAAATTGAATATTTCGATAATTCAATAAATTCATGGTCGAAGTTTTCAATATTTTATTTTCGGAGGGAGGGGAAATTTTTTCAGTTTTGGTCTAATATCCTAAGTATATTTGCTTCGATTCTTTATTTTTTCCCATAAAAACGAAAATCTTACGCATAGTATACATATAACGCATAGCTTCAAATTAAAATTTAATAATATACAGGATGGTTATAATTAAAATTTCACTTTGAAACGGTCATAAAAGGAAAACTACTGGATCAAATGTTATCAAATTTTGTAACCGTGTAAAGGATGTCATGGGAATTTATTTTCCACGAAAAAAAGAAAGTTGGAAACCTCACCACCAGGGAAAAAATGGCGCTGTATGCAATATTGTTAAACGAAATATGGGTTGGAATCTAACTTAACCTTTTGTTACACGGGTTTAATATGTTGTATACCCTTAAAAAACTTTGAAGTAAGCAAATTACCATTTAAAGGCGTTAAATTCGATAAAAGTCGAGTGCGCCATCTGTGTAAGTGAGAAATTCGTCCGTGAAAACCACGAATTAGCGATTAGAAAATGTGAGATCGCAAATCACTCGCACAAGTGCGTACAATCTGGAAATCGTTTTCTTACAGATCGCTAATTAGTAATTTTTGAAGTCTGAATTCGGCACTAAAACATGAAGATACTGATTCGAAACGCTTTTAATCGATTTTGGCCAAAGAAATCTCTCATGTTACCTATCTAGTTCCATTGCATTCACCTACTGCATTCGATTGCATAGCAGTCATTCCACACCTTTTAGTGTTGAATGACAGCTAGTATTATAACTGAATCATTTTTCTCTGAAGAGCAGTCGACAGCTGGACCACTGTGATTGCAGCTCACTTAGAGTCAATGTTAAAATGTTTCGTGATACATGAACTGCAGTAACGTGGCATTTTAGATACTACGATTTTCATGCAGGGCTGGGCCCCACCTCACGTGTGTCGCACAGTTACTTAGGCAACATTTCACGAATGAAAGTCTTATAAGCCAACACTTCCCCTCTTCCCACCAGACCTCAACCTCTGTGACTCTTGGCTATGGGGTTATCTCAAAAGCACTGTTTATGGTTATAATATAAACAATTTGGCAGAAATGAAAAATGTACACTGACATGTCCGTAACATTCCTCCTGATATGCTAAGAGCTGCTGTTGAGAATGCAGTAACAGGATTTAACTTACTTTCGGAAAATGCTGGACACTTCATTGAACCTGCTTTGTAACACGTTTCAGAAAATATTAAACGCATTTTAAACAGATGTTTTCGTGTCTTATTTCATTTAACAATATTGTATACAGCGCCATTTTCCCCCTGGTGGTGAGTTTTTGAACTCTTTTTTTTTTTCCGCGGAAAATAAATTCCCATAACCTCCTTTACACGATTCCCAAGTTTGATAACATTTGGCCCGGTAGTTTTCCTTTTATGACCATTTCAAATTGGAACTTTAATTATAACCACTATGTAAATTAAACTTTAAAAGTTTGACAGTTTGGTTCAAGTCTCAGCTTTAAATATATATATATATAAATATAATCTTTTATATTAATCTTCTTAGAAAAAATGTTTTAAGAAGCTAATTTTTCCCTCGCATTATAGATTGTATAAAAAACATGATCTTTAATATGATTTAGATTGTTTCAGCCGATATAAGAATCGGGTTACTCGGTGGTGAAGAATAAACACTGCTGGACTGTTTTATTTCTTTGTCATTTAGCAAAAAGTCTTTTAATTAAAATATTTATCCTTTGGACTTTGCTCTATACTTTGTTTATAGTTAAAATGTCTAGAAAATGAAAAGCTGTCTTCAGCTGAAACACAGTTGATGCAATTGATATTTTAAAAAATTGACAAGAATGCAAAATTTATGAAAATTTGGCAATCGAAAAATCTTAATTTTCTTGTGTGAGCACTTAAAATAACTGTAAAAGGAAAGAAGAAAATTAGGGAGAAAAGCAAGCAAAAATTTGCAGGGAAAATTTAGCTCTTAGACATACCAAGATGTTTCAAAAAGTTGGACGCTTTTGAATATACTTTCAGGTTACTTCAAAGAATTTAGGCGTTCAAAGAGAAAACACTTGGGCGTGTACACCAGCAAATACCATCAATTGAGCTTGTGTTATCAGAAAAGACAAAAATGATATCATTGCAGATTAAAGTGAAGAGCGACTGGTTTTAGACTATATGGTTGTATAAATTTAAATTACGTTATAGAACATCATATCGTACCATAAATGGAGAATCCCATGATTTTCTCATTCGAATTATTTGAAGATTCAGGAGTTTATCCAGTATTGTATGTGAATATCACCTAAAGGCGTTTTTTTTCCCTCCTGATGAAACAGCGGCCGAGCGGTAAAGTCGCTGAACTCTGGTAGTTCGGTCCGAGGTTCAAATCCCGCAAACGGGCTGGCTGCATGGGCGTTTTCGTGGTTTTCCCCATGTGTAACGTGTATGCGAGCCAGTTTTCCTTAGAAAGTCCTCCACGAAAGCATCCCTCCCCTTAGGCAGATAACCCTAGTGTGCTTTGTCATAATTAAATAAACCAAAACCTCTTGATGAAACCAGTCTTTTCTTTCATCTCATACTTTCAAAATGTTTAGCCTCTAAAGACTGATAAAGGCTCTGACCAAATATTGATGAAATGGATTGAATTGGATTATTAAGTTACGTCAAAGCAAGGCTATCTGCCTAAAATGAAGGATACCTTTGTGAAGAACTTTCAAAGGAAAACCAGCTGGCATACATGGTACACATGAGAAAATCCACGAAAACACCCATGCAACCAGCCCGTTTACCGGGATTCGAACCCCGGAGTGAACTACCAGTGTTCAGCGACTTTACCGCTCGGCCGTTTGTGGGCCTTTATGAAATGGAAGGCGATAACTTTATTTAAAATGATTGTCAGAAATATCAAGATATTTTGAAAAGTTGGATACTTGCGGAATGCCTAAAGAAAAAGAGCAAGAATAAAGTAGAATGCCTGAAGAAAAAGAGAAGAACAAATAAATTTTTGAGTAAAATTTAGTATTTGTATTTTTTTTTTTAATTTAAAACTTTTTAATCTTATGATATTTGATTCTTATGATTTCAAAAATAAAATATTTGACTAAAATATGAATAACATTTAAGAAACCAAATGTAGGATAAAATTGTGTAAAGCAATGGGCACAATGATAAAACTGTTTAAAGCAGTGTATGCAAGTCATCCTAAGTTAAAATGTCGGTTATACATCTCTCTTATTTATATATATCTTTTCTGAACGGAACATTGAAAGGCGTGTTAACTATGCTTTACTGTATTTGCTCTTTTAATATATTCAGTTTTCAAACGCATCGTAATCTGGGTTACAAAGTATTCTTCCGAAAGAAACGCAATTCAAATAAATAAAATCAAATTCTGGAAAATTTATTTAAAATGCTCAGTTCGAAGGAATAAATAGAAAATTTTAAAACAATTACCTGAAGAGACAATGCAACACAAACAATTAAAATAAAAGTATAAGAATTTAAAAATTACCTAAAATAATAACTATGACAAAAAATATATATAAAGAAAACTATTTGAAAAAAATAAATGCTGCACCTTTATTTACGCAGTTCGAATAGGTAAATAGAAATTTTTAAAACAGTTATTCGAAAAAAACCATGCAACTTAAACAATTAAAATGGAATTCGAAAAAGAAAAAATTTCTTAAAATAATAAGTTATAATTAAAAATACAATATAAAGAATATTATTTGGAAGAAAGGAACGATGGTGACTTTTTTTCCTCTCACGGGAAAGGAAACTAGGTTGCCATACATTAAGAAGTTCGCCAAGTGAACTATTCTTGGCGCAAACTGACAAAATAGTGCCAACATAAGTTTTTGAATTTCTCCCTAAATTTTGCTCCAAATTTTACAGAATTTCATATTTAGGCATAATTTGAGTCGTAGAATCGAAATATGTAAAAAAATTGGTATGTTATTTCAGAAAAAGTCCGATTTTGTGTCAAAATACCTACGTTAGAATAGTGCTATATATAAATCTAATATATATCCTAAGTCGCACTTTCGAGACATGAAGAACGCAGTTTGAATTTTGTCAATCGGCCCAGTAGATCGGGAGATGTAGGACTGTCCCTTTTTTTTTTTTTTTTTTTTTGAGCAGTGTACACATTGACTTATTTTCACTTAAAAAAAAATCCCCGAATTGCACAAAAATGGCATTGTGCACTCCTTTGACTTTATCCATGTACACGTCGACCTAGATTCACCTAAAAAAAATCCCTGAATTGCACAAAAATGGCATTGCGCACTCTTTTAACTTTATCCATGTACACGCCGACCTATTTTCACTTAACAAAATATCCCAGAATTTCACAAACTTGCATTGCGCACTCCTTATACTTTGTCCATGTACACATTGATATATTTTCACTTAAAAAGTCAAAGGAGCACCAAATTCTAAAATATAGTCAAACAAAAAATACATTATCTCAATAAAATAAATTTTAAACCAAACAATAATATAAAAAAAGGAAAAATATGTTATACATTTAAGCACTACCAAAAAGCAAAAATTCACTTACCATAATTTTTGAGTATAATTATGTTCATTAATTCATGTTTAGTAATAATGCATACTACTTAGGGATCTATTTTATTTTTAGGATGATATTACAAAAGTGAAATTCAGGCAGAGAATAATATTTTTAATTAAATTTATTCAGTTCCCATTTGCTTATAGGTCCTTAATTTTTTTCATTAATGGTCCTTAAAAGTACTTAATTTCCGTGAGCAGAAATGTGTACGAACCCTGGTTAAAGGATTTGCATCTACTAAAAATAAAGCCAAGGAAATCGTAAGTTGCAAAAGCAGCGAATGGTATCACATTGTCAGGTATGGAAGAAGAAGAAATCAAGAATTAGTCGAGAGTGACGATTGTGAAATTACAAATGAAGAACTAGGTCTTATAATACCAACAGTGAAAGCAGCTATAATGAAGATCATGAGCCTGAAGAATAAGATGTTAACCAAATTGCTTAAAAAAGGCACACAAACTGTATAATTTTGTAATGGAGATTGATTAAAATAAAGAAAAAAGAAGGCACTTTAGGAGAAATATTGAAAAACTTTACACTCCTTACCACAAAATTTTTAATGTGTTGTTAATAATCACCAGTTATTAAAAAAAATAAGTGTATTATGTATGTATTTATTAAGGAGTTATAAAAGTCCTTTCACTTAATATTTGTGTCATTTTCCCCTTTTAATTATAATAATATTTAGGTTTGTATAAATTATATATTTTTAACCTGAACTATATCTAATCTGGCTTTTTCCATAGAAGTTAACTTTTGCAGAATGCGATTTTGCTGTACGTGCAGTGTGTTTATGACATAATGTGTTTGGCAAGGGTTTACTGGATTATTCGGCTGATCTTTGGAATATGGTAACAGGTAGTTTGGCGACATTTTGGAGGCGATAAAGGTTACTACCTATGACTTTGGTAATAATGTGAGTACTCAGTTCCGATTACGCATTATTTTGTGTGAGGGAAATGAGAGATCATGAGATATGTCATGTGACATTAATGGACGAATTACAGTTCTTTAATCGGAAAAGGGGGTAAATTTGGAAAAATATCGGTAGTTCATTGTGTGTTGTGTGAAATAGTGTTGATTAATTTTCGGATTGCATTGCGCTAGGTAAAGTGAAAGAAAATACCAGTAGGACTGCAGCCGATTGGAACTCTTTCTGTAGGGAAGTGTGCGTGCCATGTAATGAAGATTCTGAAGGAGGTTAGGTAAGTTAGTATTTTTAATCATTTGAGGATATTATTTTTATGCATTGTTCTAATGTAAGGAGTAAATAAATTAATATGGTATGGAAAATTGTTATTAGCAATGATTTAGTTTAAAGTAATTAGGATTGAAATCTTAATTTTATTAATTTAATGTATGTGCTTATTTATATTTTAAGTACTGTTTTTTAATTTAATTATATTTTAATTAAATGATCGTGATTTTGTGAGTTATATGTTTGTAGTATTTTGGAATATGTTTGAGTAGAATACGTTGAGTATTTTCATGCATTTTCATGAAATTTTTCTAATTTATGAGAAAAAAGCAGTGTACATGGATATAGTGACGAGTGTGCGCAATGCCATTTTTGTGCAATTCTGGGATTTTTTTTTAAGTAAAAATAAGTCGACGTGTACATGGTTTAATTATATTTTAATTAAATGATAGTTATTTTGTGAATTATATGTTTGTAGTAATTTGGTATATGTTTCAGTGGAAGCAAACGTGCATGGAAACAATTTATATATTTGACACTAAGTATTTGTAGCCATTTTTAATGTTTTGTTATAGATTCGTTGATGACGTTTATAATAGATAATTTAGAGATAAAAGTTTTTGGATGTTTTATTTATTTTATATGTGCAAATGTTCATCTTTGGAAACGGTATATACTTTTTCGCGATAAGGTAATTTCATATATGTCCTTTTTACCGAATTTTAAGATTCACAAAATTTTCATGCATTTTCGTGAAATGTTTCTAATTTATGAGAAAAAAGCAGTGTATATGGATATAGTGAAGAGTGTGCGCAATGCCATTTTTGTGCAATTCTGGGATTTTTTTTTTTAAGTAAAAATAAGTTGACATGTACATGGTTTAATTATATTTTAATTAAATGATAGTTATTTTGTGAATTATATGTTTGTAGCAATTTGGTATACGTTTGAGTGGATGTAAACGTGCTTGGAAATAGTTTAAATATTTGACAGTAAGTATTTGTAACCATTTTTAATGTTGGTTGATCTTTACAATATGGTAACTGGTAGTTTGGCGACACTTTGGAGGCGATAAAGGTAGTGTTTTTGAATTTAATTATATTTTAATGAAATGATAGTTATTCTGTGAATTTTATGTTTGTAGGAATTTGGTATACGTTTTAGTTGAAGTAAACGTGCATGGAAATAATATAAGTATCTGACATATATGTTCTTTTTACCGGGTTTAAAGATTGAGAAAATTGTCATGTATTTTCGTGAAATTTTTCTAATTTATGAGAAAAAAGCAGTGTACATGGATATAGTGAAAAGTGTGCGCAATGCCATTTTTGTGCAATTCTGGGATGTTTTTTTAAGTAAAAATAAGTCGGCGTGTACATGGTTTATGTGTATGTGTTATTTTGAAAAACGCGTAAGGAGTATGGTATTGTGCACTTTTTCCCAATTTTGCAGTGAATATTTGTCATGATTAAGCAGTTTTGTTAGATAAAATTTCTAGCATAAGTGTAATTCGGCTAGTAGATTGTTGGAAGAAGTGTTCAGTAGATAAAAAGAAAAGAAACATGTCTTCGGGAAAGAAAATAGAGGGTTGCTGTAAAAGAGTTGGTTGCCAAATTTTCGCCAAAAAACGCCAAGTTACCATAATGTAAAGATCAACCTTAATGTTTTGTCATGAGTTTGTTGGTGACATTTATAATAGATAATTTAGAGGTAAAAGTTTTTGTATATTTCATTTATATTATACGTGGAAATGTTCATCCTTGGATAGGGAATATACGTTTTCGCAATCAGGTAATTTCATATATGTGCTTTTTGCCGAGTTTAAAGATTCACAAAATTTTCCTGCATTTTCTTGCAAATTTTTGTAATTTATGAGAAAATAGCAGGATAGATGGATAAAGTCAAGAGTGTGCGCAATGCCATTTTTGTGCAATTCTGGGATGTTTTTTTAAGTAAAAATAAGTCGGCGTGTACATGGTTTATGTGTATGTGTTATTCTGAAAAACGCGCAGAGTTTGCTATTGTGCACTTTTTCCCAATTTTGCAGTTAATATTTGTCATGATTAAGCAGTTTTGTTCCATAAAATTTCTAGCATAAGTGTAATTCGGCTAGGAGATTGTTGGAAAAAGTGTTGAGTAAATAAAAAGAAAAGAAATATGTCTTTACTTCGTGAAGACAAAATGGCAGCGGAAAAAAAACAGAGGGTTGCTGTAGTAGAGTTGTTCGCCAAAAAATCGCCAAGTTACCATAATTCAAAGATCAACCCATTATTCTTTTCTAATCATTATTGTAGTTTTCTTTAATATTTTCTAATTGTGAAATTGTAACTGTTGTCTTTCAAGGGCTGTATTATGTGAATGTACTTTGCAATAAGCGCTAAGATAATGGAAATTCATCTTGTGTTACTGTACAGCTGAGTGCATAAGATTTTTCAATGTTTATTTATGTAAGCAAGCCATTTTTCTTATGAAAATGCCCTGCTTAGTTTTTTTTTTTTCCTCTTAAAGAAAAGAAAGAAAAAGAAAAAAAAAAAAGATAATTCAATTGATCTTTGGATTATGGTAACTTGGCGGTTTTTTGGCGACCAACTCCTCTACAGCAACCCTCTATTTTTTTTTCGCCTCCATTTTGTCTTCACGAAGTAAAGACATGTTTCTTTTCTTTTTATTTACTGAACACTTTTTCCAAGAATCTACTAGCCGAATTACACTTATGCTAGAAATTTTATGCAACAAAACTGCTTAATCATGACAAATATTAACTGCAATATTGGGAAAAAGTGCACAATCGCAAACTCCTTGCGTGTTTCTCAGAATAGCACATACACATAAACCATTTACACGTCGACTTATTTTTACTTAAAAAAAACATCCCAGAATTGCACAAAAATGGCATTGCGCACACTCTTCACTATATCCATGTTCACTGCTTTTTTCTCATAAATTAGAAAAATTTCACGAAAATGCATGAAAATACTCAATGTATTCTAATCAAACGTATTTCAAAATACTACAAACATATAACTCACAAAATCACGATCATTAAATTAAAATACTCGTATAATTAAATTAAAAAACACTACTTAAAATATAAATAAGCACATACATTAAATTAATGAAAATTAGATTACAATCCTAATTACTTTAAACTAAATCATTGCTAATAACAATTTTCCAATAATATCATATTAATTTATTTACTCCTTACATTTAGAACAATGCATAAAAATAATATCCTCAAATGATTAAAAATACTAACTTACCTAACCTCCTTCAGAATCTTCATTACATGGCACGCACACTTCCCTACAGAAAGAGTTCCAATCGGCTGCAGTCCTACTGGTATTTTCTTTCACTTTACCTAGCGCCATGCAATCCGAAAATTAATCAACACTATTTCACACAACACACAATGAACTACCGATATTTTTCCAAATTTACCCCCTTTTCCGATTAAAGAACTGTAATTCGTCCATTAATGTCACATGACATATCTCATGATCTCTCATTTCCCTCACACAAAATAATGCGTAATCGGAACTGAGTACTCACATTATTACCAAAGTCATAGGTAGTAACCTTTATCACCTCCAAAATGTCGGCAAACTACCAGTTACCATATTCCAAAAATCAGCCTATAATTCTTAAATACGTTACTAGAGTAAATAATCTAACAAAGGGAGTATTCTGCTTCTTTTAGCATTTAAGCTTCACTCGAGTATTGCTGAAGAACTTTAGTGAAGGCCTGTAGTTTTATAAATTAAAACATTGCATATGTTTTCTGTGATTGAAACATTTCTCCTTAGTAAACTTTTTGATGTAATAGATTAAATTTGTGCTTCATACTACTGCATTACATTTAAGTTTCATTCTAATAAATTTTGTGATTTTTAGATGGGAAAACGGTATACTTCATTGAAAAAAATGACAAAATCATTCTTTCTCCTTATGAAAGTTTATTAACTGTGGAATCAAGATGTCAAGTTCAGTATCTGATGCAAACCTGGAAAAGAAATTTCAGTCTGTTACAAACACGCAGGATAGTATTCAAACATTATCATTATGGTTGCTGCATCATAAAGCTCATCATCAAAAGATAGTTAGCTCATGGATGAAAGTATTACAGAAAGGTACTATTTTTTCTCCTCTTGACAAAAGCATATTTACATGAACAAAAATTGTGTAGTAGTTAAGGTATATGTAAAAGTTTTTTCACAGAAATTATTTAAGGAAATTTTTACAAAAATTGTTTTATATACAATAAAAAATGTTATATAAAAGCATTAGCAAAATATTTATGTAATGTTAATAATATTATGTATAATGGCTCTAAAATTTGAAGTATGTTTTTAATCAGTTTTATATATTGAAATTTTTGCATTTTTGAAAGAACTATGAAAAGTGTGATTTGATATTGGCTAGTATTTGCCAATACATTGGTAACATCTGCCTTTTGTGGGTAAAACATATTTTTAATGTCAGTAGATCAATTAAGCTTGTTTGCTTTTTTTAAAATTATTATTATTTCTTGTTGATATTATTTGGCAGTTGCATTCAGATTGTTATTCTCTGCAACTGTCCATGTGAGAACTAAGAATGCAAGTGGTTTCTCTTGAATCGGTTTCAGATTCTTACCCTAACATTGACAGCTGATGTTGATACAGTCAAAAGTCGTTAATTCGGACACCCATAATCTGGAATGATCTATAATCTGGACCTCAAAGCTAAAAACTTTCTGCGCATGCGCTGCGTTGACACATGCATTTACGCGTGCGCATAAGACCTTTATAACTGCACATATGCGTGTACACAAGCGCAGAATACGTTTTCGCGTGCGCGCTTTATGTATAACGAACGGTATAAGCTAAAATGATCTAATTATCTATTTCAGTTAATGTTGATGATTGCGTTGTTCCTTAATCTTCAAATTGGATCCGGCTTATTATTTTTTGCAGACTGTAAGAGCAATTTTATAAAAGTAAACTTGAACTTTTGATTATGTCAAATAGAATTTCCGATGCTGGAGCTCCCAAAGGATCTACAAAACAAAAGTATGTTTTGATGTCCGTCAAACAAAAAGTGAAATTGCTGCAAAAAATGGATAAAGACATGAAGAAGGTGACAAAGAGGTTAATGAAAACGAAAAAATTTCGATTGACAAGTTAGTCGGTATTCTCGGCACAGCAATTACGGAACTTGAACAGCGGAACTTTGGAACTGAACAAGAAATTATGTCTGTTTATAGAATTAAAGAGAAGTATTATCACATAAAACGAAGCAACTTAAACAACTTGCATTGAAAGAAATGTTTAATAAAGTAAACAAATAAATATTAAGCTTTTTTTTTTTTTTTTTTTTTGTAAATTTTGATACCCTTTAGATCATAATTGTTGTTTATTTCATAAATTACGGTTTCATATTTTTAATTTTATAATTTCTACATGCCATCTTGCGAGATTTAAACTGATGATCTATAATCCGGAAAAATTGATAATCCGGAATCACCGGTTAAAAATTGATAATCACGGAGTCCCAACGAGTCCGGATTAACGACTTTTGACTGTATTACTTTTAACGTTATCCACTATATACCTTTTATCATGTACAATTTGATTGCAAAAGAAATAAAACACTTCTAATTTTTAGCAGACTGCTACACAGCTGGATATAATGGCAAATTTAGTAAACATTCTTAGAAACATTAGTTCATTTCTTGGCAAATTTGGTAAATACATGATACAAAATGCAATAAAAAATAACACAAAATGAATCTTCCAAGAAATCTGAAATTTCAACAGGGAAAGAGTTGCCAAAAATTATGCTGTGCAAATATGCACTTTTTAATTGGTCTGACTTTAATGTTGGAATAAAAAAAAGAAGCTGTCCTTAATCCCATTTCCCCACAAAAAAGGGGGGGAACATTAATGAGAAAAAAGAAGGGGGCATCATAACTGTGTAGAAGAATCTGGAACTGGAATGCTTGCAGGAATCAGAATCAGGTAGTATTTTTGATAATGTTTCAACAAGTATTGGTTAATATCTAAGTATCATAAAGGAAATTGTGCAGTCAAATTTTAGTAAAATAAATCATATTTTCTTCCGTTCTCATTTCCCAGTCCAAATCATATAAATGACAGTCAAGTTTAAGTAACGTTATAATATATAAATAAATAATTAAGGGCAATTTATTTAAGTCATTTTATCATTATGGGAGAATATTCAGAAAAAAATTAAAGCAAAATTAATAATTTTAGGAACTAAGACCAAATTTTTTTATGAAAGTTTGGGAATGTTAAGTCTTATCCAGATTTACTTTAGTTGAATACTTCTTTCATTAGAACTTTCAATTCTGTATTATACTCAATTTTAGATAAGCTCTATTATTTTGGGAAGACTGTTAATAAAAAATGCTCAGCAGGAAAATTTTAAGCTCAGTAATATTTCCAGAATAATAGTCATTTATAATGTTTTAAAGAATTCTTGTATTTCTAACAAAACTAGAAATTTAGACAATTTGATTTATATGCAGATTTCATAGTTGAATAATTGATCAAAGTATTGGGAAAAAACTAAATATGATATCAAATATGTTTAGTCAAAAGTTTCTATTAGATTGTGTGTATGGTAATAAAATATTATGCAGATAAAAAAAGGAAAAAATAAGGCAGCTTTACCTTATAAACAGTCCATCCCACAACATCATAATAAGTATCATAGTCTGATAATACTGTGTTTTTCCCAAAATAAGACCTAGTTTTATATTAATTTGGCTTCAAAATACATGTTAAAGTATATTTTCAGGGAATTTGTACGCTTCATGAACAATAATTGGCACTTGTTCATGTTAAAAAAAATACATTACTTAAACTTCAAAAAATATGTTTTTTCAGGTGCTCAAGAATCATTTAAAAATAAACAAAATCATTTATTCTAATACAGCCATGTTGTGTTCTTCTGAAACATCATCCTAAAGTTCCAAATCACGAAATTCTGGCCTGAATTTTTCACAACTTCATTTCTTCTAAGACCATTAGCCCTAGTCTCTCATATTGCCCATTATGTGATACAGTAGAAGTCCAGAAATCCGCAACGCTTGGGACCATAGGTTGTGTGGATTTCAGGGCAGAAAAGATAATATTCAAACTAAAAGTGCAAAATAAATAAGGTGTATTATATACATTAATGCAATAATTATACGCATTAAATTATTATAGCATATATAAACTGATTATATTGTTCATTTATATTAGGCTCCTCTATTTTTAAATCAGCATGAATCTGCTTCTCCTTTTCTCTCAGGAGTAGTCCTGAAATAGGTGTCTCATCACTCTGCCGCTGCTCTAACCACTCGTACAAGACAGCATGGAGGTTTGCCGATTTCGCTTCATGTAAAGGTTTCGGATTTCGGTGTTAGAATCACTGTTGCTGTAAAATTTCCACAGCTTTTCTTTATTGTTCCGTATATCATACACAATCCGTGTGGCAATTCCATACGATTGTGCTATAAACCAAGCAGTAGCACTTGCCTCCATCTTTAGCAGAATTTCCACTTTTTTCATTACTGTCAATGCAACGTGTTTACGTTTTTCAACGTTGCAAGCAGTAAAATCATGATTGCGTTTCTTATCTGTCATTGTATTAAAAAGCACTGAAATTTAAAATATTCTTAATTTATCCACAAAATATTTGGATAAAAAAAACCGTTATCACTAAACAATCTCGTAAGATAACAAAGTTTCGAAAGTACAACAACGTGAAGCGTGAACTTGAAAGAAAGAAGAATTGAGTTAGTCTGCTTTCTTCGATGCAGATTGGAAGGAAAAAAAAAAAACTTATCATGATGTCAATTATTTGGTATTTCCGTTATGGCTCATTATTATTCGGTAATTATGACATCATTATCCAGGAATGACATCATTATCTTCGATATTTCGTACTGCATGTTGTGGTTTCCGAAACCTATAAACTAAATAGTTTGAGAGGCAATGCAGATTTCAGGTCGGCTGATTTTCGGTATTTGACTGTATTGACAACATGTGCGGTTACCATTTGGATGCTTGTTCTGGACTTAATAATGTGGCAGTGGCTAATGCTGTAAAAAGTATTGTACTTTTTTTAATGTTTCTGAATTGTATTAGGCTGCTCATCACAGACTAATTGCAATCATGCCTAAGTTTGGCATAGGATTTAGGAAAAAAACTAGTCTCTACATATAATAAAAGAAAGAGTCTGTCTGTGTTTGTGTGTGTGTGTGTGTGTCTTTCGTTCGCACTGCGCGTAAGCTAATAGACCCACAGCTACAAAATTTGGTACATAGGTGCATCTAGACAAGAGCCAGTGCACCTCAAAGCTATTTTTTCGAAATTTGAATTTGAATTTTTTTTATTTAATGTTTTGTGACAAAATCATGTCGTTTTGAGACATAATGGGCTATAGGAAAGCGAGATTTTACTCTACACACTCCTTTTTCACATCGTCATGAAACTTAAGCACTTAGCTATTTTACCAACATAAATAAATTTCGTGTTTCAATAAATCGATTAAATACAAATTTATTTAACAAAGGGAGCTTAACACCTTTACAATGGGATATTTTCTAAAAAAAGTTTATTTTTTAAAATGTACAGTTTATTTTTCTTTGATTTTTGGGCATGTTAAACTTTCATCCTTGCGACTGCTTTTATGAAAAGAATTTTGGAAAAATGCTAATATTTTGTATTTTTAAAAAGTTTTTTAAATGAAGCTTCCGAGTACACTTCTCACATCTCACATCCTTAAAAATGTGATTTTGGCAACAATTTTCCTGTCTTATTGTTGTTGATAGATTTTTGATGAAATCGCATCATTTTGAATAGTTTCTTTCATTCTTTTAGAAGTATGGGTTTGGCAACAATTTTTAATCGTATTTCTTATGTCACTGTTTTTAAAAGATTGGCATATTTCATTGTCATTTATATATATAATAAATTTTTATTGATTATTATTATTATTTATTATTATTATTATTATTATTATTTTGATAAAGTTGTTCTGTAGAGTAAAATTTTACGTGGAATTTTATGTTTTTTGAGTTACTTTCGTGTTATTTTTTGCTTATTTCACTGTTTGTAAGATATTGAAAAGTTTTGCATGATTTTTTTTTCTTCAACGGAAAGTTGGTTAATTTTTTATTAGGATAATTATTATTTGTATTAAGAGATATGGCTTATTTCATTGTAATTTTTCTCTTGGAAATATAAGATAAAATATCATTAATTATACTTTGCTTTTCAGAATTTTTTGTTTTTTGTATTCTTTTATGTTATTTATTGCTCATTTCACTGTTTTTAAGATATTGAAAAGTTTTGAGTCACTTTTTTAGGAAACAGAGTTCTTAACCTCCTTTATGCCATTTGAGTTCTTAAGATTTTGCAAAGGGAAGTTGGTTAATTTATTTATTAAGATATTTAATATTTGTATTAAGAGATATTACTTATTTCATTGTAATTTTTTTATACGTAATAACTTTTTTTTTTTATGAAGTTGTCCTGCAGAGTAAAATTCTACGCAGTTTTTAATTTAACATTTGGTGTTTCCTTCAGCCATTTTCCCGGTACGTTTAAAAGCCAGACGAAGGCTGGCAGCGAAGCTGCTAGTAATGTATATAAGTATTACAATTATGAAATTTTGTTTTATTGTACTTTATAGAATAATTTTTTTTTTTTTTTCCGGGGGTGGAGGTGACTTGTATGAAGGTATATAAATATATAAATGTTTATAAATTTCCTCCACTTTTTTCTTTTTTTTTTAGCCAAAATTAGCCACAGGTTGACCCTATTTTACTTAGCAAATGATGTTGTACAAAATGGTAAAAGGAAAGGCTTTCTACAGTTTGGAAATTCTTTTGCTGAAGTGTTAAGAGAAGCCACCTTACTTGTCAGGTATGCAACCTTTTTTTAAATTAATACAGTGACATATTCAGTAAAACATTTGTTGCTTTTTTTTCTTCTTTATTTTTTTGTGTTGGTCATAGATATTTAGCCAATACTTATATTTAGTCAACACAGACATTTAGCCGACAGGGCATTTAACTGACACAGACATTTAGCAAACAGCATGTTTAGCTGACAGTAAAACATGTGACAATGTTTAGTAAAATTTATCCATATTTATCTGATAAAATACTATTTCCATGGTACTCAGCAAGAAGGTTTACAAATAAGGGACAGATTAACTTTATTGTTGCTGAAGAGATTATAGATTTTAAAATTAGACATAAAGGCAATATTTTTTGGCATAGATTTTGAAATAAGTTTCAAGAGCTATCGGACATAGGTCTTCCTAGAAGGACCAAAATGATTTTATATGGAAGGAAATGAGCAGAGCTATGGAAAAACAAATGTGATGTCATCTGTCTAGGAAAACATAATGAAACATGAAAAAAACTGAAGGAAACTAACTGTTGCTAACTGAAGGAAAAAAATATGTTATTGTGGAAGTGTTCAAAGAAATTTAATTTACTAATTGAAGAAATTTTATGGACAATTGTGTAGATCCAAATTGTAAAATTAAGTATCTAACTGTGATTAGATACGAAAACTTTGCTTATTTCTCCTTATTGAACATACAATTCTTGCTCCCTGACAAAAAAAAAAAAAAAAAAAAAAAAAGCTCTTTCGGTTTGGCCGACATGCATCAAAACACTTTACAATAAGCTAAAATTCCACAAGAATTAAAGTCAGAATTGAGATCTTTAACCTTTTCAAGACAATCATCCCATGTACACATTCCCTATGAACGTCTCTGACAGCTGGGCATCATACCCACACATCACTGGAGAACTAACACAATGGATGGATGATGCATATGTACATTTTAAGTTGAACATGTTTTAAAGACCACTAGATGGCATCCTGTGTCCATTACTTTTGAACTGAATATAGTTTTAGGATCCTGACTTTCAGTTATGTTCACATTCTGTGTTACGTTGGTATCAGCTGTTGCGGGGAAGGAGAGGAAGTGCAATGTAAACAAAGAGCTAGGCTACTGATATAAACATCGGTGTTTCTAATATCTCTTTGAATCTTCCCCACAATATACTATGTAAGGTGTTTTAAGTTATTATATGTGGAGTTCTATGAGGTCTTCCCTTTTATTTCAGAAAACCTTGACTTCAGTTTATTATGGTTAGAAAGTGTTATGTATGAGAGGAAAGATATACTTCTATAGTAAATGAGACAATTAGTGACATGGATGAGAGTGGTGACTCATTTTCTAAAGAGTCAGAGAGTGATATTTCTAGTGATGCTGGTACAGGCAATTTATCAGAGACTGAGCTGACTGAAAATACCAGTCTTCTGTTTTCCATGAAAGAATTTCGTACTTCTTCTTGTAAATGGTCTTTCATGTATTTTTTAATTAATTAAACAGTACTTAGCAAAAGCGGTACTATTCCATTTTGAGGACCATAAAAAAATTGCAGCGAAAATGTATGCGCAAAAACGCCAAATCTAGCAAATGCGCCCTTCACAGAGCGCCAAATCTAGCGTACGCGCTGATTTCAGATTGCATAAGTTTATAAAGTTCTATTTTTCTTAAGACTCCATTGAAATACTAGTTTAATTTTTAAATTTTTTTTTGATATCCTATGGATTTAACAATTTGGGAATTGCACATGACGAAAAGTGTGCAATAGAATTTTGGTGCAGAATCCTTCCCACTGCTTGACGCATTTTTAAGAATTGCGCATACTCTGTATCCATGTACACATCAACCTATTTTCACTTCACACACACACACACAAAAAAAAAAAAAAAAAAAAAAAGCACAAAAATGGCATTGCTCACAGCCTTTATCTATGTACACATCGACCTATTTTCACTTAAAAAAAAAATCACAGAATTGCACAAAAATGGCACTGCGCACACCCTTTACTTTATCTATGTACGCATCGACATATTTTCACTTGAAAACTAAAAATTGACAAAAATCCAATTGTTTTTACCCTTTTAAAATGCGGCAAACAAATAAGTGGGCGATTCTGCACTTTACCGAGAATTTTTTCAAAGAAAAGGCATCATTCATTATAGAAAATTATGTTTGAACAACCAACGAAATGAAACTCTGCTTTAGCGATAACTCAGTAGCAAAATAGCGATGCAGGCATCCATTCAGTTATGTTTAGCAATTTTTTTTATAATTTATAATAATGATCTGAAATAGTTATTTACTCTTATGCTTCCATTCAGTCATGTTTAGCTTTTTTTATATAAATTATAGTAATGAAAAGTATTAAATGAAATTAGCCTTTCATCTAAATTCATCTTAGATAAAACATCAATCTTAGATAGTTATTTACTATTATACTTCCTTTCTTGCATTAGGGTTGCCACAATTATTTTTGGCAGCACTGGCATCAATAATAGTTTGGTGATTTTTTACGGCCCTCAAAACGAAAAGTACTGCAAAAGAAAGTTAGCTATGCAATTATTTTAAAGGCTCTCTCTCTCTTTTTTATTTATTTATTTATTTTATTTTTCCATGGTAAGAGTTTTTCCCATTTAATTGTCTCAGAATTCACAGAATATGCATCAGTTTTCTCTATAAAATAAATTTTACACTTTTTTAACATTAAAAAAAAAAAAAAAAAAAATTCTGGCTTTTACTGTTACAGAATTGGTAGGGGTAATTTTTCTTTAGGATTATAGACATTGCAACTTTGACAGTATAGTAGGATTTGAAGGCAAGATTTATAGAATCTAAAAGATTCCAGAAAAATGGCACAAAATGAAAATTGTCTTCATAGTATTACATAATAACATAGTACTACATAATGGATGTATTTTATAGGAAATTTGTGTTGAATTTCATACATTTTGGAAAATTTTTGGAAGAACAATGCAAATATAATATTTGAATGTTTTACTTCAGATACTAGAAGTATTATTTTTCTTAACATTCCCTTTATTTTCTCTACTTTTCACTAGATACAAGCATGGAAAATATCAAAAATTCTTCTAATCTTATCACACGGGCAGGCATTTATAGAAAGGAATTTTTCTGTTTGAAAGAATTGAAAACTGATAATTTAAAAAAATTATCTTATATGTCTCAATGCATCATACTTAGGGCTGGCGCTAGGCATTTTTCTATCTGATTTAGCTACTCTATGGGTCCTAAATTCTGCTGCCTAGTGCCTTCCTAAATTCTAAAAGTTTTTCCAATACTAGATTTTGTTGTTCGGTGTGTCACTAAATTCTTAAAATTCTGCCACAAAATTTCGGCCCTTACCATATATCATTTCATATTTATTCTGAATGTTCATATTATTAAAGAAATAAAATTAGCAGCTTTTTCTATATGTTCAAAATGCATTTAGTTTTTTTTAGAATAACAAAAATCTCTAATTAAATGCAAAACTTCTAAAATGAAGCAGAACCGTATTGAAGAAGAAGGGGGGAACAATGCATAAAGAGAAAGAAAATTATTCTTCAAAGATGTGTACAGTTATTATTATGTAAATTAATAAGTTGTTTATAGTTTCAACATTTGCTATAACTTAGCCTTTCCGTTTCCTCACCAGAATGTAAATCAGTTAGTTTCTAAACAGTAAGACAGAGTGTGTTTCTGGCCTCCACTTGCACGCTGCACTAATTCCTGCCAGCATAGATTCAAATTAAATTGTGTAATCTTTGACTATTAGTCCACATTTTTAGTTTAAATTTGACTGCTCCTGTTTAATTACATCACCACGAGCTATAGTTGATTGTGTTAGCTTAAGAACATGCCTTTATGTTCTAAGTTCTTTTTTAATAAAAGGTTTATTTAAAACTTTATCTGATTTTGTAGGTAATTTCAGACATGGCAGTAATTTTCTTCAAAGTTCTAGTTAATTTACATGTCTTGGTTACTAGAACTTGAAGAAGTGAGCGGTTATTCGCTTGTCTTCTTACTACTATAAAATATAATTTCAAAGAATTGTTAAAATATCCTTTTGTTCACTAAAAGAAATGTTAACAGACAGTCCTTCTAAGGCTTAAAGTAAAGCCTCCGCTTGGGCTTAAGATAGAAAATAAGAAACTAAACTAATTCTAACTAGCCAAACTTGAGCCAAAGCTGTACAGAAATTGTTAACCGGGTTGGCCTGTAATTATACCTCACTGGCAAAAACCAACAAGCACGTTAGATTATGGCCATATGTAGTAAGATAGGCTTAAAACAATGATGTGGCCCAAAGGCAGAACACGCTGTACTGAGAACTTCTGAGCTTTTCTATGGAAGACTGAACTTCCTATTAAATACGGGTTGTACTTCATTTACATGAAACACGATACTGAAATCTCATTCTTGCGTTGTAGGTGGGAAACAAAAGTTTAAAGGAAAGGTTTTCAGAATTAAAAATAACTATTAGAAAATTAAAATAAGCCCTAAAAAATTAAAAAGACACTTAAATTTTTTGTTGCATGTTGCAGCTACAAAATATAAATGTTTTGTAGTTTTTAATGTGTAATTATTCTAATATCGTATGAGAATCAATGTCATAAATTATATGTATTTTAAACTGTGAAATGTTATTAGATTGTGATTTTGATAGTGCTTTTTTAACAAATATTTTTAAAATATATGAAAAGCTTTAATAATAGTGGTCGTGTAAATCTATAATGACTAAGGGTATCTAACTGCCTAATTTAATTATTTTTAACTAACAGCTCACCCTTAAAAGTTATCTGCATATTATTGTCCTTCATTAATATTTACCGTGGTCATAAGATACAGCATAAAAATATAAAAATTAATGTAAAACATTCTTTGCATCTAGTGACACTTAATGCAAAACAACTTATAACTTCTGGTGCTTTAATACCTTTAAGTATATTAATTGGGTTACAACCATGAAGACTCTATATGAAGGTAGGACATGAACTGCATCAGACAGACAGAGCACAACTATCTTTCAAAACTTGCCAACTGTGCCTACATCATGTTTTCAGGTTTGCTTAGATCAGCAAAGTCTTTCTCTAGGCAAGCAGTAGTAGCAACAAGTCAGTCTTCGGTTACAAATCATACTGGTTATGATTTGACTTTTCATTTTAACCTATGCTATTTACTAAATCTCTGGACTGAGCAAGTATGTGACAAAATAAGACATAAAAGTAAAAATCAACATAAAGTTGAATGTTAATTAAGTAAATTTTAAACTGTAAATAAAATATCACTAATCTTCTTTCAAATATATATACAACAATTACAACTATTACAAGTGTAAAATATTTAATGCTACTTGATAAATTTTTTAAGTTGATTTTATTCTCAAATTTGTTTTGTAATTATGTGTATTAAATTAGGTATAATAATAATGCATCCTACTTAAATCTGTTTTATTCTGAGAATGGTATTACAAAAATGAAGTTCACACATAGATAATATTTTTAATTTAATTTATTCAGTTTCCATTTGCTCCTTAATTTGTTTCATTAATGGTCCTTAAAAGTACTTAATTTCCATATATAGAAATGCATACGAACTCTCATACAGTTCTCTTAAATTTAACAATTTTGTTTTATTCTTACTGTTAGAAATTTAACATACTTGATTAAAATTATTTGTCTTGAAATCAAGATTTATTTTTAAAATAAAGTATTAACATAGTTTTGGATTTATCTCTTACAAATGTTTGAGTTTGATTAATATTACATTTAATTTTATTCTCAACTGACATATATGAAATTGTGAATCTTTAGCATACAATAAGAAAAGTTTCGTTTTGTAAAACACCTTTCAATAGATATTTTTATTAAAAAATGCATCACAGGTAACAAAAAAGTAAAAAAAGTATGATGCATAACCGTACTTGATAGGCAACTTAATCATAAAATGTGCAGTGATCATAACAGTAACATAATAATGTTTAATCTTTATAGCATTGATGCCATTTTTTTCACTTATCAGTAAAATTCGTTGTTCCATATTTAAAAATCTCATGCATGGTTTAATTCTTGGGGAATTTCGACCTCACATCAGTGGGGTTTGACGTATATCTGATCCGTGAAGACCTATGTCTGATCGGCCAAATGAAAGTGTTTTAAAAATTGTCCTCAGGGAGCATGAATCGTATGTTTGAGAGCAGAAGTAAATAAATTTTTGATAGCTAATCACATTGAACACTTAATTTGGTTTTGGATATATAAAAATTATCTATAAAGCTTCTTCAGTTTATAAACGGAATTTCTTTAATCCTTTGTGGCACATTGTGCCCGGTCTGGGCACACCTAAAAATTTCCTTCTTTACACACAGGAAAATTGAATGAAAAAGGATTTGAAAGTTATGATAGGTTACTCTGAACCTTCTTTATTTATAGTAGATGGCAGCTCAACACAAACCAGTCTATATATTTTAGCCATATTTAGTTTTTTAAGACCCTCATTTTTCAAAGAAATCTTCCAGATTTTTTTGGGTATAAAAGGAATTGTTTGAAAGGAAATTTCTACAGGGGTTGGACAAAAATATGGAAACACCTTTAAAAAAACATGTTTCTTTGCTTAATATGGTGTAGGAAACCCGTTGGCATCCAAAACAGCTTGCAGTCTTCTCGGAATGGATAAATACAGTTCCTGTAAGTTTGCCAAGGGAATATTATACCATTCTTCCTGCAAAATGGTGGCAAGTTCAGATAACGATGTTGGCGGTGGATAACGAGAACACACTTTCCGTTCCAGTGTAGACCACAAAGGTTCGATAATATTCAGGTCTGGTGACTGTGGTGGCCAGGGGAGATGGGACAACTCATCCTCGTGCTCATAAAACCAGTCCTGGACAATGTGATCTGTGTGAACAGGGGCTTTGTCGTCTTGGAAGACACCATCACCATCGGGGAACAAAGTTTGTACCATGGGATGAACTTGATCGGCCAAAATGTTCACATAAGTCTTGGCAGTCATGTGCCCTGACACAGTTATCATGGGGCTAGCAGAGAACCACGATATGGCTGCCCAAACCATAACAGAACCCCCGCCATGTTTCACTCTTGGCAACAAGCAGTCTGTATTATAGGCTTGAGATGGCGTTCTCCAGACGTAAACTCAGCCAGAAGTGGGAAACAATGTGAAAGAAGACTCGTCAGACCATATTACTCGCTTCAACTGCTCTATAGTCCAGGCTTTATGACATAAACACTACCTTTTCCTGTTACGGGCATTAGCATCACTGATGAGTGGCTTCTCAATTGCAGCACGGCCAGCAATTCCCTGTTTATGAAGCTCCCTTCTAATTGTTTTGGTACTCACAGGGTTCGGTAACACAACATTCATTTCAGCAGTAACTTTTGCAGCTGTGGTTTTCTTATTTTTCGTCACAATTGCCCTTAATGATCGTCTGTCACGATCACTCAGGACACACTTTCGTCCGCGCTGTGATTTAGCAGATGATGTTAAATCTTCGATACAGTACCTCTTGAAACACTAAACACCTCGGCTATCTTGCAAAATTTTTCTTGTGTACTCCTAGGCCTAATTAAGGCCTACTTTTTTTTAATCGAAATTCCAACTTTAAAAGGTAGCGTGCTGGAAAGAGTTAAACCATTCCACATTAACAAAAAAAAAAAAAAAAAAAAAAAAAAAATTTACTTTAGTTAATGACATTAATTTTTCAAAATACTGATTCCTTAATTTTTTCGCATTTCACTGCTGTTTTCATGGACAAATTACATTGCATTTTTTTTTTTTTGCTTTGCCTGCACTCATTTCTTTCTATACAACATCATTTCATTTTTCTGAATGCTGAAATTTTTTTCTATCTCCCTTCTGTTATAGAGAGATCTATGTCTGATTACTCTTAAAATTGATTTCAAAATCAGGCCAAAATAATTTTGCTTTTCTTTCTAATTTTAAAATCTGTAGTCTTTTTAGCAATAAATAAGACCAATATATGTGTCTTGTCCATAAACCTTCTCGTTATTATATTTTACTGAAAAATTATTTTTTTATTTAAATTTTTCTTTATTTTAAAATTATTTCAGTAATCTCATTATTATTTTTTCTTTATTTTTTAAGTGTTTTTCTAAGGAAATTTTATTAAAACATAAGATTGCTTTTTTGTCTAATTTTAAAAACCATAATCTCTTTAGCTTTAACTAAAGATGAATAAGTGATACTTGTCCATATCCACTTCTCATTGTGCATCCTGGAAGCAGTTTTATCAGATAAATATTTTACAAATTTTACTGAAACAGTGTCATATGCCCCCACCAATCGTGTATGCATTGTCAACGTGCCGTCCGCTAAATGTCCATGTTGACTCAATTTCCTGTCGGCTTAATATCCTAACTGTCTGTGTTGGCTAAGTGTCATCAGCCTGTTCTGCATGTATTGTTTTCTGATGATGCTTAAGTAAAAAGTAAAGAAGTAAATTAAGCTTTGAAAACATAATTTGCTTTTAACATTCAGATTTGAGAAATTCATAGTAGGTTTAAAATTTGGACAATGATCTTATTCAAGTTACTTCAAAGTGCTTAAAATTTAACTTTTATAAGCATGTGAACTCTTATCTTAGTGTGATAGTTATTTATAATTTTGAAGTATATATTTATTATGCTAACATGGAAAAGTAGAAATATTGGTGCCTAAAATATGAGTAAAACTTTTATGATTCAAAACAATTTTAACAAATGTCAATATTATATAAATACTTTAAATCAGAGAAGACAAGAACTTCCTTCTGTCCCTTCTGTACTACAGAAATTAATTCTTACAATTCAGTGTACTGCTTTGTATAAAAAATTCTAATTTGGGATCTAATGATGACTTTAACTTTTAGAGATGAACAAATACGGCCTTCAATACAAAGAGTTTTTAATATTTGGGAACAGAGGAATGTATATAGTCCTGAATTCATTGCTGATTTACGAGCTATTTTGGGTAATGATGATTTTTTAACTTATTTTTTATTCAAAAAGTATTCTGAATTATGCTTCTTTTCAGTAATTTGTTAATTAATGAATTGTATATTTTTAGCAAATGCTAAAGTTCCAGCTACTGCACCTACCAAACTCTTGGCACAATTTAAGGTATACTTTATAAAATTACTTTGAAGTATTGTTAAATCTATTAGTTTTTTCAGTTTCTCTCATATTAAATTTTTTTTGTTGTCTATGTTTGTATATTCATGTGTATTCCTTTAAGGAAAAGAAGAGCCATAAATTTTATAGTATTTTTTTAAATAATCATATTGTTATTTTAAAGAAGAAGCTATAATGAAGGATTGATTATAAATATGTATATTAAGTAAGGTTTAATTGACAATATTATGTGTAGTATAATAATAATATTTTATTAACAATTATTTAAGTATAATTTTTTTATTTTTAAATAATATTTCATTCACATTATGTAGCATTTTAATATAAATTTAAAAAAAATTAATACTCTAAATATTGGAACACTGCAAGTTATCTTTGGAGGAAACTAAATTTAGCCTAGATTGTAGTGAACCTATGAATAAAATATAGGGGGATTCAAAATGAATATAGTGATTACAAATGGCTTTAATTATACTGGTTTCCAAAACTTTAAGGAAAAATCACAAAATTAGCAATAACTCATTCAAAAATAAGCCAATCCGTTTGAAATTTGAGTATGTTGTCAAATTAGAGTTGCTGAGTGAAACTGCAGTATGCAAATTAATGGCACTGCGATTGAAATATATCATCAGCGAGAAGTATAAAATTGCATGTTTGAGAGTCAGGCTTGCAGATTTCGCTGTGATACTGAGATAAATTTGGGATAGCCAATTCTTAACAATGACTTCCAGGTATCATTTGCCCGAAGAACTGTGATGGAGAGCTATTGGGAGACTAGAGGCAGGACAAAGTCAGATAAAAGTGGCCAGATGCCCGAGTCTTTCTGTGGTTCATAGAATTTGACAATAATTTCTAACCAGACTTGCCATCCAGGTGGTTCAGCCAAAGAGGGCCAACCACTACAATGGACGGCAATGACCAATATTTGTTGCTATATGCACAAAGGAATAGAACTGCAACTCTAATGCATCTCAGATCTTCTCTTGCTGCAGCCATTGGAAGGCTGGTGTCAACATCAACCATGTATGGAAGGCTTTGTGAAAGAGGTTTGTATGCAAGGCAACTAGCCATTTGTTTGCTGCTCACTTCACGTCATGCAAAGAAATGTTTGAGGTGGGCACATTAATATGCCCACTGGATAGTTAATCAATAGGGATGAGTCCAGGTTTTGCCTCCAAAGCGTCAGTATATGTTATTAGTTTAGAGAGACTCTTGAGCCCATTCTCATCCATCAAGACAGCCTTGAAAGAGATGCATACAGAGGCAGCATCTGTGTTTGGGCTGGTACCTCTAAGGGTAGACGTGTTCTTTCCACATGGAGGCATGAATACTCAGGCCTATAAAGATGACATCCTAAATGCTTATGTGCATCCTTATGCCAGCACAATAGGTGATAATTTCAAACTAAAGGACAGCAATGCTAGACTACACCGGCAGCAAACAGTTCAGTGCATGGATTGGCCAGCTCGATTATTCGACCTGAATCCTATCGAAGATGTTTCAGAAAGTTGTATAGCTGCTGTTAAACCTCCTCTTCAGTTCCTTGCCACACTTGCAACTGCAAGAGCAATTGTTCTTGCTTCCTACAGAACTGATTGACAGCATCAAGCATCACTTTATATGCTTTATCGCTTCTAGGAGGCATTATGCTCCATAATTATGGTAATTTTCCTATACCAAACAAGACGTCGATTTGTTCATTTTATACATATGCTTAATACCTGTAACACCATAATAAACACATAACATCTGGTCACTTCTTTTCATATTATTTTATACGTTAATGTACGAGGGTTGGAACTTTAATAGTGGCAACACAGCTGAAAAAATGCTACGCAACAAAACCAAAGAATATCGCGTATGCCACACGTGAACTACATACCTACCATACCTCTCAGCAAAAAGACTCGTCCTGCCTACGTCACGCACATGCGGAGTGAAGCGAAGAACGAATTCTTGTATTAGCTCGTCTAAAGTAAGTGTTGTCAGGATATTTTCAAAACAAGAACGACAATTTTGGATAAAAATTGAATGTGCCAGAGGTCGTATAGCACGATAGTGTCATCAAGGTCTTCAAGAGGCTTGCCGGGAATCTGCATTGCCTTACAGAACCGTAGCAAGATGGGTGAAAGCATTCAATGAAGGACGGCAAAATGTGGCAGACATACTGCGGCCAGGTCGTCCGAGTGTCAGCAATGCAGACGTGCAAGCTGTTGCCGCACTAATGGACAGTGATTGCCGACAAACGATTCGTCAGCTGGCCGGACAAACAGGATTAGCGCATACAACTGTGCTGCACATTCTGAAGGAACGCCTGTCCATGAGAAAAATTGCTTCACGATGGGTTCCACATCAATTGACGGAAATGCAGAAATGGCTACGATACGATGCTGCCCGAACCCATCTGGAGCGCTATGAGCACGAAGGAGATGCTTTTTTACGCCGTATCATTACGCTGGATGAGACTTGGGCCCGATCGTACCAGCCAGAACTGAAACACCAATCAAGCGAATGGCATCATCACAGGTCACCACGACGTTCGAAATTTCGTCAGAACCCCAGCAATGTGAAAGTTATGGTGATTCTCGTGTACGACTGTGATGGTGTCATCCTAACACATACTGTTCTTCCACAGCAGACCGTCACTCCGCAGTATTACTGCTCATTTTTGGAGCACGATCTCCGACCAGCTTTGAGAAAAAAATGGGGACACTTTCTGCAGAACGCTCCTCTCATTTTGCATGAAAATGCTCGGCCGCATGCAGCGCAAGCTGTGACTGATTTGTTCAATCGATGAGTCTGGGAAGTGCTTTACCATCTACCATACTCCCCAGATCTAAGCCCTTGTGACTATGACTTAATTCCTAAGATGAAGGAACCACTTCGTTTCACTCGCTTCCAAACTGTTCCTGAAATTCTTGAGGCAGTAGACCGGTCCATTCAAACTATTAACAAAACAGGCGCTGCTACAGGTATTCTGCGACTTCCACATCGTTGGAAACGGGTTGTACACAATGCTGGCGACTATATTGAAGGACTGTAAAACATGATGACATGAATCACTTTTGTATTCCTTGTAAATAAATAGTTGCCGCTGTTAAAGTTCCAACCCTCATATGTTGTGTAGTGTGGGTCAGTTTCATTAAATTCTACATGTAACTTTTTGAGTAATTTTATTTTTGTGATTTTTGCTTAATTGATGATAACCATTGTATTTATTTGAAAAGAATTTATCAATAAGAATTGCAAAAAATATAAAAGAAAGTTCACAATTTTGTTTACTTACTTTATAAATGTTCTGTGTAACTTTCATTGGTAACATGGACAACATCTAAACAATGGTCCATTTCTCGCCATACATTGTGAAGCATATCTGGAGTCACTAACAGAAGTGCATTGAAAAGCTCATTTTGAGTTCTGGAACTGTTTTTGACATTAGTTATGTGCACATCTTTCACATAACTCCAAAAAAAAAAAGAAATCACAGGGTGTCGAGTTCAGAGATCTAGGTGGCCAAGAGCAGAACATATCGGCATCTTTAGTTTGACTAGTCCAACACATTACAAAATGTCGGTTTAAAATTTTGCAAACTTCCATACCCCAATGTGGTAGTGCTCTATCTTGCTGAAAGATGTAATTCGTTTTGAGCTGGGGCATCAGCTATTGCTCAAGCATGTCAAAGTACACATTTGCTGTAACACTTTGCTCAGTGAAGAAAAAAAGGACCATACAGTTTCTATGCTGACATCGGATAGACATTAACTTTTGGTGAGTCATGCTGATGATCAGTTACACTGCAAGGCCCATGTATGAACATTGTGCTGGCATGCCACTTATGTGGAAGGTTGCTTCATCAATCAAAATGAGAAGTTCAGCAAATGTTTCATCCTCCATGGCTTCCAGCATTAATGAAGCTTAATTTATACATGTGATGTATGTAGTCTTCCTGTTTCAATTCCCGTAGAATTCCATATGGTTTCATTTTCAGCCTCTTTCCGAAAATATGCCAAACTGTTGTTTGTGTCTTTCTCTGAGTTAATCAGTTTGCAAACTATTTATTTCATAACTCTGGATATTTAATGTTTAATCCTTTCGCCGTCCTCTCGTCCACGAAAATTCCCCCCCCCCCAGCAGCCGTCTGTTTTTCGTAGTGTGTAATGTTGTTTTCTCTGTACATCATAACTTTCTATACATGACTTTTGTAGTGAATGAATGCCAATGAATATTAAGTAAAAAATATAAGGAAATAATAAAAAATTATAAGGAAATAAATATGCAAAAGGGTGCGAATATTCATAAAACCCGGGGAAAATTCAATTAGAAATAGAATGTCTGATTAGTACTGCCCTCTAGGAAGGTATTAGAACAAACAAAAAAAAATCTGATGTGTACACCACATGACTTCCTTGTACGGAATATTAAATTATACACATTTGTTTCTTGCATTTCTTTTAAACTTATTGGATTTAATTAAATCTACTTCGCCGACAGCGCATGAACCACAATAGAATAAAGGCATTCTTTAAAATTCACTCTATTTGTTTAACATAGCAACACTCTGGCACTAGGTTCACTTAACAGTATTATATTTCATTCATATTATAGCTCAGAATGCACAAAATGTATATCATTTAAAGAATTATCTAATCGTAGCCACATGTTCTTTTCAAATACTATAATAAAGCTAGAACGGTGTAAAAAATAAATTAAGCAAACAAAACAAAAAAGAAACAGTTTTTCACAGACGATTGAGTATTTCTCATTCAATTAATTTAGTTTTCACTTCGCGACAAGACAAAAATACGTAAAAGCTCAAAATATCTGTATTAAAAATTAAGTAAATTTTAAACACTTATTTCTTCGAAAAATTTCCAGAAAGGATTAAGCATGATTTAATTCGCAATAATAAATGAAGGCGTTATTTTTGTTGTTGCGAAGCTTAGTCTCTCTAGATTGGCAACAAATGTACAATTCTGCTGTTTCAAATGTAAGCAAATATGTCCGCCATGTTATTTAAAACTTAACCGCACTTAAACAGCTTTTAAATTGTTGATAATTGTACAAATATTGCTTCCAGAATTACGAAAGGCATAAAAACCTTAACCGGAAGATAAGAACAACATAATTCAATCATTTTAATGCAAAAAATGTACAATTTACAAACATATAAAAGTAAAGAAACTGAGATTACTGTGCCGAGTAACAGAGTGGATATATATATAAATATAGTATTTATATACGTTTGATGCGGCCTATTGCAACCAAAATACGAGGTGCACATCTACATGTTATAGCAGTCCTATATACAAAATTTCAACGTTCTGAGGCTACTCGTTTTTGCGTTATGCGAGATACGTACATACATACGTTCGTACAGATGCCACGAAAAATTCTCTTCAGAATTAATTTTAAAGCAGTTTTATATTTTTTTTGGAGGAAGCGAGTCTTTTTTTTTTTTCTGTCTTTACGTACAGATATCACGCAAAAACATCGTTAAATTGCATTCGATAGCGGTCAAAATGGGTATTTTCGTTGAAATATGCTGCCTGAAACTTTTCGCGATTGAAATACTTCCTTTTTACTTCGTACAAGGAAGTAATAAAAACTCAAACAAGTAAACATTTAGAAAGCATTTAAAAGTTTTAAAATGAAGAAGAATGCTTGAGGCGCATTACGGCCGCCCTGCGGAAGTTTCACTTACACGCGTTACGGACGACAAAGAGGTTAAATAACATATATCATACAGGCAAATACATGAAAGTGATAGATAAACTAGATAAGAATATATAACGTGCCAAGAAAGTTATTGGAATCAGATGGAACTCTATATATGTGTATATAATGTTGGTATATGTAAGTAATTACAGTATAAGAATAAAATGTTGGCTTTGGTTTTCCACATGCAAATTTTGATCGGAGGTCGATACGCGGTAAGCTAACTTGGTTGCCGCTGATTGGTCGATGACGTCAAGATCGGCGGGTTGGCCGAGTATTATATATATGTACGCCGGTATCGGCGAATGTTCTTGTTCTCTTGTGTGATTATCAGTTAGCATAATGCTAGTTTGCTTTCAGTCAAATGATTTTAAATGTGAAGGCTACAGTGTTAGCTCTTTTATTTTATTTACGGAATAAAGCGTGAATTTTATTTAGATTAGTCTTAGCTTTATTTAAGGGAAGCAAAATATGCTTTGCCTTTATCACAACTGCCAACAGGGTTATGTGCCCAGCGCCAACAGCTAATCGGTCATCCAGTTCAACTCAGCATTGAAGGAATGTAGGTGAAGAGGGCCGTTATCCACGAAAAGAAACTGACCTGTCTTAGAAGTTTGTTCAAGTCGTTGTGCTCACACTTAATTGAAGATATCATTACTACCTGAAGGTTTTGAGCTGTTAAACCATGACATCTGGGATCGATGGAAAGTCGACATGAAAATGCTGTTACTGGATAGAAATTGTTGGAGCTTCATAGAAGACAAAGAAGAAGAATTAGATAAAAGCAGGAGTTCACACTGAGAGAGAACAGAGCCTTCACTACATTATATTACAGAATTAAAACTGAGTTCAGGCCGCTGATACAAGAATGTTCAAGTGGTAAGGAAGCATGGGAAGTTCTACAGAAGCAATTCGAACTCAAAACAAGGGCAAGGATAATTCAGTTACTGGATGAATTTTTTTAGTATTAGATATACGCCAAATGAAGAAATAGGATTATTCATTGCGAGGATAAGAATGACTGCAAAGAAGTTGGCTGAAGCTGGTCACAAATTGGCAGATCTTTTTAAAGGATTCCAGGCAATAAGGAGATTACCCCAGGAATACTCCGGCATTGTACAGTTGATCTATAGGTGGAAGGACGAAGATTTTATGCTGGAAAGAATTGCTGAAGAGCTGGTAAGGGAAGAAAGCCGACTTCGCCAGGTAGACGCCGATTTAGAAGACAGCAAGGTAAGCGTGTTTAGTACTATTGATTCAAATGCAGGGAAAGATAAAGTTGAAAATAAAACTAAATCTAAGAAAAAGATGGGGAATATGAGAATAGGACCTTGTTTCAGATGTCATAAATTTGGGCACTTAATCGCGCAGTGTAAAGAAAATGTAAGTAAAAATGAGAAGTTTAAAATAGACGATAAAAATGGACAGTTTAAAGATAAAGAATTAATGTTAGTAGAAAATTATGTAACAACTACAGATAAAGGAGGTAACGCAGATAAATTTAATTGGGTCGTAGATACTGCAGCTACAACTCATTTCTGTAATAATAGAAATTTAATGACAAATTTCGAAGAAATAAACGACATACGTATGTCTTTAGCTGTAGGAAATTGTGAAACTAAAGTACTAGGAAAGGGTACCGTCAAATTTGCAGTAAAAGTAGGCAATCGAATAAATTGGATTGAGTTAGATAATTGTTATATAATCCAAATCTAAGAAGAAATTTACTATAGGGAGTAAGGGTAGAAAAGGCAGGTGCTCATTTTGTGATTTCAAAAGGGAAGATGTGGATATACTTTAATAATTGGGATAGATTGTGCTACGCTAAACGATATGACGGACTTTATCACGTAAAACCGTTTAGATATGCAACAGGTAAAGGGGTTACGGTAAAAGGGTTACTAGCTGGTTACGGTACAGAAATTGGAAAGTTAAATAAAGTAGATGATGCAATGCTATGGCATCGGAGATTTAGCTGCGTAAATTTTGATTATGTTAAGAAAACTAGTAAGAATCAAAGCGTGAAAGGGTTACCAGAAATTGAAAAACCAATAGAGAGGTATGAATCATGTATTATTGCTAAATATAGTAGAATAACTTTTAAAACTGTTCCGAAGAGATCAGATAAACCATTGCAGTTGGTTTATTTAGATATTTGTGGCCCACTACCACTTCCATCTAAGGGTGGGAGTAAATATTTTCTTGCTATTGTAGATGACTATAGTAGATTAGTAACAGTGTATTGTATGAAAAATAAAAACAAATCATTCTACAACTTTAAGAATTATCATAGGCAAATGGAAAGACTGACGAATAGAAAATTAATAAGTATACGCACCGATAACAGTGTAGAATTCTGTAACAGGCAATTCGAAGGGTACTTAGCCGAAAATGGAATTAGTTTTGAACGCACACACGCGTACACCCCAGAAGAGAACGGTGTGTGTGAACGTTTTAACCGAACGGCATTAGATGCAGTTAAAGCTATGCTTAATGATGGTAAAATGGGAAAAGAATGGTGGGCAGAAGCTCTTGGCTGTTTCGTACGTACGTGGAACAGAGTATGTCATAAAAGCAACTGAACCCCATATGAAATGTTCCTAACTAGAAAACCCAGTATTTTTTATTTTATAATATTTGGTTGTAAAGCCTATGTTTGCATGCCAGAACAGATTAGAAATAAATTACAAATGAGGTGCAAAGAAGGAATCATGGTAGGATATGCAAAGGAAACTAGGTGTTATAGGATATGGCTGGCAGAAGAACGCAGATTAATAGAAACCTGTAATGTGAAGTTCGATGAAAAACTGAACGCAGCAAATGGCATCCTGGAACAGAAATCAAAACCTAAATTTAAAAGACTAGAAAAATCTGAGCTATTAGCAGAATCAGATGAAGAACAGGAAATTTCTAGAGAAGAAATAAAATTGTCAGATGACGAATCTACTCCGAAAGAAGTATTAGACTTAAATTGGCAAAGAAAAGCACTTAAAAGGCCAGATGGAACACCTACAGACATATATTATTATGTAGAGAGAACAGACACCCGTTTTAGATCTTATAATGATATTGAAAAGTATTGTGAGGCAAGAAATATTAAATTTGAAAAAGATAAGTTTGATTTTAGTGGAAAAAACGAATACTCGGGGAAAGTTAATTTTGTAGAACAGGAGACTAGCTCCGTGTCTGAAGAGGCAAATTCCGTAGAAATTGTTATCCCACAAAATTTTAAAGAAGCACGAAAATCAATAAATGCCAAAGAATGGGATAAGGCAATGAAAGAAGAAATTGACACAATGAAGAAAAGAAAGGTTTGGGAATTAGTCGAAAAGCCAGAAAATAAAACTATGCTAGGAAACAAATGGGTCTATACGCTAAAAAGAAATGAAAAGAATCAAGTGGTTAGATACAAAGCACGTTTAGTAGCACAGGGATTCAGGCAGAAAAGAGGTGAAGATTTTGATGATGTTTACAGTCCTGTAGTAAATTTTTCAATCATAAGAATATTTTTCACTATCCTGGTATGTTTATATGGATGGACTAATTGTCAGTTAGATGTAAAGAACGCATATTTATATGCAAACCTAAATGAGAAAATATATATGACCCAACCAGAGGGATTTATCGAAGAGGAAAATAAAGTGTGTTTATTACACAAGGCCATTTACGGTCTACATCAAAGCGGCCGTGAATGGTTTTATGAATTTGAAAGTACTTTAGAAAATCTACATTTTAAGAAAATACAATGATGTAATTGTGTTTATAAGGGTTCAAATGTAATTCTCTTGTTATATGTAGATGATATTGTGATTTTTAGTAAAGATCAATATAGTATAGATAAAGTAATTTCACAGCTGAGTAAGTTTTTTTATCTTAAAGTATTAGGCAAAACTAAAACGTTACTTGGAATTGAATTCTTAGAGAATGAGAATGGGGTTTTTATACATCAGCAAAAATATATCGAAGAAATTTTTGAAAAATTTAAACATTTCCAGATACCAATAACTTCACTTCCTATAGCTAAAGGCACTATTCTTACAAAATTAGATTGTCCATTGTGATACTTCTTTGGCAAAATGAAGCAACTCCAATGATGGAACACAGCAATAACTTTTATTTAACAGTAAAAAAAATGGCGACATACAAACAAGAAGAGAAAACATATTCTAACATTTAAAAATAAATTACATTCTTCGTGCGAGAGTCGCATGTGGCACTCGAGTCTGGTTTCAAATATTGCCATTCACAAATACCTTAATGTTCATCTATTTAAATTATTTAAACTACAAGATTTTAATACTATTTAAAGCTGTTACACCATCTACAAGTGCAGAAATTGCGGAAATGCATACATTACCCTTTAAAAAACTGTTAGAATGTTTAGTTTTTGTAGCTAACAGGA
Organism: Stegodyphus dumicola; assembly: GCF_044657685.1. Classification (NCBI taxonomy): domain Eukaryota; kingdom Metazoa; phylum Arthropoda; class Arachnida; order Araneae; family Eresidae; genus Stegodyphus; species Stegodyphus dumicola. The sequence continues at coordinate 217,733,967 of NC_140773.1, read as the reverse complement.
CAAGGCTTGATATTACATATGCAGTGAATATCTTATCACAATTTCAGGAGAATCCTGGAATTAGGCATTTGGAAGCATTGTTGAAATTGCTTAGTTATCTCAATAGTACTAAATTATATAAGTTAAACTTATCGAGGATTAAACATCTAAATTTATATTGTTATTCAGATGCTGATTATACAAGTAATAGAGATGACCACGTGTCCATGGGAGGATTTATATTTAGATGAAGTACCGGTAATTTGGAAAAGTGTTAAACAAAAATGTGTAAGTTTATCAACCATGGAAGCGGAGTATATCGCCTTATCTGAAGCAGCGAAGGAATTAATGTGGACGAAAAATGTCTTACAAGATGAAATTTTAAAGTTTAATTTAAGAGAGTGTAAACTATTTTGTGATAACAAGTCTGCCATTGATTTTTCTAGATCGCCAATAGAAAATCACCGAACTAAGCACATAGACGTAAAATATTTTGTTAGAAGACTAGTAAATGATGGAGTGTTTGACCTTGAATTTATCACCAGTAAATTAAATACTGCGGACTTATTTACAAAAGCAGCGTCTGCTGTTAATTTAAGGAAGTTTTGTTTAGATGTTTTCAGTGTTTAAAGACAATAAATGTTTTCGTATAATAGAATTGAACTATGAACTTCTGTAATTCTGTGCAAGTTTTGTTTTTGTCTTTGTATGAGGAAAAGAGGGCCATTTGTTGGCTTTAGTTTTGCACATGCAAATTTTGATCGGAGGTCGATCGGCGGTAAGCTAACGTGGTTGCCGCTGATTGGCCGATGACATCAAGATCGGCGGGTTGGCCGAGTATTATATATATGTACGCCGGTATCGGCAAATGTTCTTGTTCTCTTGTGTGATTATCAGTTAGCATAATGCTAGTTTGCTTTCAATCAAATGATTTTAAATGTGAAGGCTACAGTGTTAGCTCTTTTATTTTATTTACGGAATAAAGCATGAATTTTATTTAGATTAGTCTTAGCTTTATTTAAGGGAAGCAAAATATGCTTTGCCTTTATCACCACTGCCAACATAAAAGGATAAATTTATTGAGAAAAATATTGTACAATTTAGAAGAGGCTTTTGTACCTTATTGGACTTCCTATAGCCTAAATTCAAGAGAAGTGGTAATGCCTAAAAGTATACAAGTTATGTATGATATTCTTAAGCGTAATTGTCCATATATGTTACTTCTGGGCCTCTAGACCCTGTACATGTATAAACTATCAAGACTGGTCTTATAAATGCTGGATCAGGGATATATCTGGCAACTTGGCAAGCCTGTAATGTGTGTGGACCTGATGAAAGCATTTCGATGAAATTTTGATGTGTATGGATAAGCACTGTCTTGCTGGTAAGTGCTTATTGAAAGCTCTGGTCTGAGAGGCAATAAATACATGTAGTCTCAAGAAGTCTTACCACAGATTTGTTAATGCTGCCTAACATATTTGTTGCTATGGTAGGTAAATGAAACTTCATATGAAGCTACTCTAATTAAAAGAAAGAACATTATGGATGTTGACATAGATATATTTTTCCAAATTGCATTTCCTAGTACGATATATAGATTCTGTGTTTGAATTTTTTCCTCTTTTTGTGTATGTCATTATCTGAATCATTTGTGTTCATTCAGAATCATTTGTGTGAGGGACATAGTCTTCTTCACCCAAGGAATTGAATTTGCTTATAATTACTTATAGTAAATTGTTTTCTAAATATTTTCCCGAGTTCTTTATCTGCTAATGGTCTTTTGTACTTACATCTTACTCCTTTAAGAGAGGATGTAAATTACCATTTGCATTGCTCATGCTATGGGAAAATATTGCATAAACATTTACATGAAAAATTAAAAACAGGAAAATCAGATTTACTACATTTACTACCATATTTGCACATAAAAAAGACACAATTTCAACTAAGATGAAAATAAATTGTTAACATATTCCTCACTATGTACTGATGTGCGACTGGCCGTTAGATGATATCGCCATATTATGGGCCAATCTATAATCTGTTTTAAATATGTTAAATTACTACTAAGGGTCTCCACATTCAAACATAACTATTGTCAACTCCCAAAGTGAACCTGAATTCATCACCAAGAATTATATGCTTTCAATTCATAGCAGTTCCAGTTTTGTGTTCATAACGTCATTGTAAATGATGCTGACAGTGGCTGCCTCCTGGTGGCTGAATGGGTGTGGTGACGCCAAATATCCTGCTGCAAATGCTGGAAAATTGTTCAATCCAAGACAGGATTCTGTAATAAAGATACTACTTACTGTTGGATGATGGACAGTGAAATTCTAAGAGTCGTTTATTTTTACCAAAAAAAATTATCTGTACTTATAGTCTGTTTGAGCCATATGAAGCCTCTTTGCTGTGATACATGTCATATTTGTGTAATACCTTTTCATCATGACCACAGAATTGCCAGGCTAGATGGCTTTCTTAGAAATACCCAATCCTATTTCTTCCAGGCCGGTAATGTTTCCCCCCTCTCAAAATGTGTTAACTGGGTAAAATGTCGTTGACTGTATTATAGATGTATGCCAAACAGTTAGAAATCTCAAGAAATGAAAAATCAGTACATTAGATAAAATTAGTTTCTGAAATTTTTTTATAGGCAAATGAAAGTAAGTTTTATATTACCTCTGGTGATAGGGCTCCATTGTGCAGTTATAGCAAAATTGCTATCACATAATTATCTGTTTAAGATATAATTGCATGCTAAGTTTTGCAAGAATACGACATTTCTTTGTTGTGGGGAATGCGTTAATGAAGATAAATTGATGTGCATGAGAATTGATGCTGTCCAAGACCTATTATTTCTTTCTAATTGAATTAAGGTCAAATGTTTATTCATTCCAATTGCATACTTAAATAAATTCAGGAGTACCATATTAATGACATATCTTCTTAACTTACTTTTATTGATTTTTGTCTTTGTAGCCAGAATTGGTTATTGAGAAACTGAGATCAACTGCAAAACTAGAAATGGAAACTGCTACTAAATTGTCTACAATCAATTTAAGCAAGCTGAATGCAACAAATGCTGAAATTGTTCAACAGTTAAAAGGTATATATGAAATCCTGCATAACAGTGTCATTATTGAATTTTGATTATTGATAATTTAAAGAGTGTATGAAAGTATGAGTATGATTTCAGACAATATATTGCTGTTCTTTTAAAATGTTGATTTTATCATGTGATATATGATAGACAAGCATGTATATACAGTATATACATATATGTGTTAATATGCCATTTCGTAGCACGTTGCAAAAATTAAATAATCCACTCAAAATCAGATCAGAAAGCAGATTTTGTACTGAGTATAAAAAATATTCATATGCATATTACCAAAGGTTATTGCAGGCATACATGTAAGGCTAAATATGTAGTAGTAATATAGATATATGAATGTTATGTTGATACATTGCAAGATATGCACATGGAAAAAACACATGTTAAATGAAAATGTAAGGTTTGTTTTTATTTTAGACATAACAAAAAGCTGTCTTTTCTACTCATGAAGATAGATGATAAAGAGATATTAAACTGTGGAAACAAGTTCAGATAGACAGTACTTGTACTAGAGAAGCAGGTGATAATATTGACCGTGATGATTTTGCAGTGTTATAAGGAAATAGTTTGATTAATTTGTTAGATGAACATACTAGTAGCTTCCATTAGCAAGCACTTGGAATCCATAAAGCTATGGTTCAATATGTTTTTACATAGTAGACAGCATCTCCTTATTTTAGTCAACTTCCTCTACTGCTATCATCTTCTAGTGCCACAATAACATTTACATTTCACACCACACCTATAGCAGGGTTTCCACTAGAGATTAAACAGAATTTCACTACCTTTCCTTTTCAGTACTAGTGGCCGGACACTGGTAGTTCGTCCAGAGTTTGATTCTAGGAGAGCGAGCTGCCTACTTCGACATTTTCATGGTTTTCCCCATGTGTAATGAGGTTTCGAGCCAGTTTCGCTTAAAATATTCTCCACAAAGGCATCTCTCCCCATAGGCAGTTAGTCCTTGAGTTGCTTTGCATTAATCACTAAACCTTACGTAATCTTTTCGGTACTGTGTAGATGTAAAAGGAATGCAAATTTTCCAGCATTCTCCCTCACAAATCTGAAAAGAGAATAACATGAAAAAAAAAAATATATTCATTAGTGAAAATTCATAGCTTAGGTTGATTCATATATTTTTTCTATGTTTGTCCGTACTGGGTTTTTTAATAAAATATCACCTTGTATTTCTGCCATTCAGATACATATTTAGATTTAATTTCATCTTCATTTTATAATTTAATGAAAATTAGTGTGTTTTATTTTAAAATGACAAGCTGGATTCTTTACTAAATGCTATGCAATTTGGTTAATATTTTATTACATGGCTAGTTCCACTACCTTTTCCAAGAAACTAAGTTCTGTTAATAGCAAGTGCTTCTTTGAAGCTTTGGTTAATAATCTGTGTTCTGCTTCACTGCCTGATAGTGCTACAATTCTGTGCTTGTGCAATTTGTAAGAAATCAGACACACTGCTAAGATGAAGCTATAGCCACTAAGAAATTTTCTGTCCAGTCTGTGTTTACATAACATTTAAGATTTTCATTTGTTTTTAAAAAGTTATTGTTACGTATAATGTGGATACAAGGTATTGTAGCACTGGTTTTGTTTAAACTCAGGGAAAATATTTTGGATTACTGTAAAATTGACTAAAAGTCTACTTACAGAATTTTCAGTGTCATGTTATGTTAGATGTAACTAAATAAATCAAAGATCCTATTAAAGATAAAGATTGATATTTGTTTTTGCTCTCACTTTCATTTTCTTCGGGGACATCTGAAGATTTGCAAAGTTTGCAGTTAGAGTGAAATAGCAATGCTCTAAAATAGCATTTTTTAAACTGTGGATCTCGAGCCCCCTGGGGATCGCAGGACATGCAGCAGGGTGTCGCCAAAAATTTAGTAGTTTTGATATTTTTTTTTAATTATTATAATAATTTTACAATTATCAAATATTTTTACACAATGTACCTGAAAATAGTTAAAGATAAGACAATACAGGCAAAGGGAAAAAAGAAAATGTTTCAACGCGTTCTTTTTATAATAGAAATATTCATTTTATTTGCTTTGCACATGACGCTGTCATTTCGTCTGTTACTTATTTAAAATTTTCATATTGTTATCTGTCTTAAAATTAGAAAGTAAAGTTAATGACCTAAAACTGCAATAGTATATTACAGTATAAGTGAAAAAATTGACAGTTTCACATACACGCGTGTGTTGGATTTGCAAAATGTATATGGGGTCCCACAAAATTTTCGTAAATATTATGGGATCCTGGGGGTCACGAAAACATCTCGGTGATAAAAAGGGGTCACGAGTGAAAAAAAGTTTAAGAAACCCTGCTATTAACTTACATTCTTGCATACCATATTTGGCCAAATGTTCTTTTATGTATTGAGCTTGGTTAATTGATACATTTTATTTTTTTTCCAATATTGATAGTTAAACACAATTTAATTTACCCAAGTCCCTTATTTCAGAATTTTTGCTAAAAGACTTTTAATGTGTATCACTGAAGATTTTCATTTAGTTAGAATAATCAAATCATCAATATATGTAGTAATTATGATGCATCATCTTTTCTGTACATGAATACAATTTCTAATTAAAAGTTTTTTTTTTTTTTTTTCATTTTTCTAATTAAAAGTTTCTGTCAAATTTCATCAGGTTTTAGGTTTTACATCTGTCCTGTTTTGACTCCTTAAATTGGCTTTTTTTTTTTTTTTTTTTTTTTTTTATCATACTGCCTCTGTTGTCAAAAGTTATGAAATCGTGTAGTTGGAGCATTACAATTTCATCACTTTCTCCAGTCAAGTAAGTTGTTTGAAGATTCGTGTGGTTTATCTTTAAATCATACTCAGCAGCCAAAACAAGGAGTATGCGTATAGAATTATAATGAAGTACAGGTGAAAAAGTTTCCATTCAGTAAACTGTGTACTTCAGCAAGCATCCTTTGGCAGCAAGTCTGGCTTGTATTGATTAACAATGCCTTCCACTTTTTACTTTACTCAGAACACCCATTTGTAACCTAAAACATTTTGATTTCTGTAAGGTTGGTTAATTCTGAGGTAATGTTTTTCGTTAAGGAATTATATTCATTTATCATAGCTGTTCAATCTGAACTAATGTAAAGAATCGTCCATTTTTCTGCATGAGGTTACGACAAAGCTTCTTCAAAACTTTCTGGAGCTAAGAAACCTTAAAAGTTGATGAGAGCTGTAGATACTATTTTTCCTTATGCTTCCTGGGGTAACATATTTTATGTTAACAAATCAGTTGTTATGGTTTTGATCTTTACTCTAATTTGTTCTTCCCATATACCTAACCAGAAATCAAATTAGCTTTGAGTGTATTTAAGTTGTGGTTTTTAAATCTTAAAAGGAGAGAGCTTCTGGAACTCTTGCCTGCTGTTAATTTTTTGCCAGCTATATTTAAGTGGTATTTTGGCTTTGGCATTCTCCTAAGCCAGTGCTTTAAACTTACTCACTAGTAAAATAACTGAGCCAGCTTATTCTATTGGATGTGTAGTGTTAGACTACGTTATCAGTGTTTGAATCTATTTATCTGCTACTGTTTAATTTAAACAGCCACAAGTGGTGATTTGTCTGTAGCACAAGTTGTGCCCTTATGTTCAGTTCAGACTAAAAATTTTTTTAAAAAAAAAAAAAAAAAAAAAAAAGGTTATTTTAAATCCTCTTAAATACTTTTTGATTATTTAAGAAATAGTGATAACTTGCTGTGTTGTCTATTAGAATCTGCAGGACTTAACCTCAGTTCCAGTTATTATAAGCAACCCTATAACCCTATAAGCTATAAAGTAGTAAAATATTTAATAGTTCACCCAGTATTTCAGAATCTAATTCCTATAGTTCTATCTACTGTTTCAAGGAAATTGGTTAAATAATTCTGCATTATTTTGTTCACTTTCATATTTTTAGGAATCAACAGATTCATAAGACTTAATTTTATTCAGTTTATTAAGTCTTGCTTTTCAGCTTTTTAAACTGATGACTTTCATGTAATTTCATCCATGCTTCATGCAAAGTTCCACGCTTTTTTATGTGTACTACCTTAGACGATATATATACTAAAAGCAATAATTGTTAAAGCTTTCTGATTTTTTTAACCCATTTTTTATGTTCAACTTTCAAGTTCAGCTTTGAAAGTTTTTGGCTTTATAATTTGCTCATTCCTGACTTCCCAAAGTTCTGACCAGATTAAAATCATTTCTACTTGGAAATAGCTATAGCCACCTATTGCTAATTCAAATGCGAATTTTATCTAAATTGTTAATTTGTCCAGTGGAGTTTATCATTTTGATTTTCTAATGTCAAGAAAGGCAAGGGAAAGAAAATTGTTTCACTTGCCTTGCTTTTCATCAATAACATGGTTGTTTCGTTTAATTCCAAGATAGAAATCTCTTTGAGTTCTGGATCCATAACCTTGCTTATGTTGATACATAACAGCACATGCTTATACAGAACACAGGATTAGTGAATAACATAAAGGGTGTTCCAACAAAAATGCCAGATTTAATATGCCTGCAAAAATACTTTATTTTTAGAAAATGTGAATATTTTTACATACTTACAATGGACAAATGTTCCAATTTAAGAATGTTGATTTTGATTTTACCTGGCAAGACTAGCATTTTATCACTATGTGTTCATTTTGCAGCTTCATTGCAGCTTAGTCAACTTGAAGCACAATGCAAAGGAACAGTGAGATTTGATGGGGAAAACTCATTTATAGTGAATAGTAAGTGTTATGCACAGTCTGTTAGAAAGTTTTGTGCAGTTTGTTGGTGTGAAAATGCACCTAATGAACAGCAAATTGCAGATTAATAAAGAAATTTGAGAACACAAGTTCGTTACTATAGGCATTAAATCACAATGCTCTCGATCCAGCAGGTTTGTTGAAAACATTGCTATTATGTATGACAGTGTTATTTATTGCAAGTCCCAAAGAATCCAAACTTAAAGAGGAAACGGAATGTGTCATTAAGTCACGTCGATAGGCAGATATGTGAGAAAGTGATTTCGAAGTAAGAAAATTAAAAGATTTTGATAATGAAACATTGAGTTTGATGATTCCTGATTTAAACATTTTCTCAACATGACAAATTTTTCCACTTTTACTAAAAAACTATTGTTTTAAAGATGTGAACTATTTTAAGAAGAATGAAGATGATGTTCTAAGGATGAAATGTGTGTTAAGTGTGTTTGAAAAGACGTATCCAGATGATATTCTAGAAAACATGCTCAGGCAGTATAAGAAAGTGCATTTAAAAGACTTAACCAGACAATGTTTAAAAAGACATATGTATGAATATAAATTCAGATGGACTCATCCAGACATTGTTGAAGAAGAGATTTCACAACGGTGACGACTGAGGAAAAACTCAGTGAAATTTAAAATTCTCTTTTTCTTCCTTTTTAAAGATTCCCAAGATCATGATCTTTTTCCCAGCACACTAGGAAGCATGCCATCAGAATAGATGAGCATGTGTGGGATGTCATCTTTCACAACTGACAGATGGTGTTGCTTGCTGTCTGATAGAATTTATCTTTGTGGAAAAATGCACCGCCATGACAAAAGATACATAAGGTGTTAAAAAGGTGAATGTTGTTACCAAAATGAAGTCTTTTTTTTTAAAATTTAATTTAATTTATTTATTTTTCCTTATTTTGACAGTTTTCCTGTAAGTATTCATCTCCCTGTCATCCATTTTCATAGTTTGTAAAAAATTGTCTATATCCCCATTAAATCTTCAAGTTAAAATGTTAAATGGACTAGGGCATCCATTTTCCCTTAGACATTAAATTCTTCAGCATTAATGAAGTGAAGCTTTCAGATGTCAAGGCAAGATAAGTGATTATCTCCCCATATTAATATGAATTGGAATTCTATTAAAGAACTTTTCTTAACTCATAGAGAAGCAGATTTCATAGCAAGTACACATAAATATGCATGTGTATGTGTGTATATTAAGAGTGTATAAGTTTCCCCCCCCCATTTCTTTCTGATTTGTGTGAAGATATTTTTGCATAAGCAACTGACCTATCTATTTGCAGTATTGTAATTATTTATTGTTATCTTTTAGACCGAATACATGGACAGCAGTTTAAACGTGAGTTTGATGAAAGCACTCGTTGTTTGGAAGAGCTAATAAAATCAATGAATGCTGAAATTAAGGAGAAAACAGCCTTAATATTATTACTGGAGCAGAGTGAAATTTATTACGATACCCAAAGGGGTGAAGCTAAAATTGTTGCAAATGTAAGTTTTTGTTTTATTTTTATTTTATATAGCATATTTACTTTTATAGTCTCCCCCACACTTTTTTTTTTTTTTTTTTTTTTTTTCTTCTAATTTTATTGTCTGATAATCGAGAAGAAAAATGATGCAAATAACTTACTTCCTGAAGGATGCAATTACAAGACCATAACAAATTGAAATGTTCATGGATAAAGTACTAAAAATACTATACTAAGTACTATAATATGGCAGCTTTCACAATATTATTTAATAAAAGACACATTCTAATAAGAATACACAGTAAGATTAACTTTACAATATCTGAAAGATATCTTCATTTATAATTCCATGTATTTTGAATCTTGGTCACTAAACCTCAAATCATTCAAGTTACATCGTTCCAACCTTTTTACATTGTGCATGAGCAGAAAAAAAAGTCACATTGTTCCTACTTTCAAATAATTTTAGCAAAGTATCTAAACCACATTTGATGTTTTATCACTTTCAACAAATATGCCAAATTACAAAAAGTGCCAATATATAAATTCACGTATATCTTCAGAATCTTGCTGTTTTCTGACAGGCACACAGTCGACAGGATAATGGGTAAGAATTGATTTTTTCTCCTTAAGTTTAAATGTGGGAGCAATTAATTTTTTTAATTATTAATGTTAATTTACATGTATGTTGTTTTTAGGCATATAAGAATTTTGGTGCTAGAGTGAAAACTTTGCAAAAAAAATTGGAAGAACTCACAGCAACATTTCCTAGTCCAATACCTTCTCCTTGTCCAGATGCTCCATCTCCAACCACATCAGATCAAGAACTGGAACTGAATCTCCCTAATGATAAAGATAAATCAAGTTTGTATTAAAGCTTATCATTTAACTCTACTGATTTACTGTCAGGGATTCATTGCTCTGTACTGAAATACTATTAATTAAACCTTGCTTAATGAACACCTCACATAATGAGTGTTTCGCATAACAATTATGCCCTTAACAAGCCGTGTTTTGCAGAATGAATGATGTGGAGATACTGTGACTTCACATGCAGGATCTGGCCTGCATCCTGGCTATTAGTCTGTATTTAATGCTTTAGTTATTTTTTTATTTATATATTATTTATATATTTAGTTATTTTATTGTATTTAATGCTTTAGTTTAACATTAAGTTAGCACCTTAATGTTGCTTTTGAAAGTTGTATTCAGACGCATTACTTTTTTTTTTTTTCTGCGAAGTTTAAGCTTGCTTAATATTTGTCTCCAAAGAAAATGTCACAAGAAGAGAGAAACGGGATTTGAACCTCAGACCGAACTACCAGTGTTTAGCGACTTGCTGCTGGTGGGCCAAGAATTTTTATGGAATAGTTATGTATTCTTGATGTTACTGAAAGATTACTTCTGGTATGGATCGGTGAGAAACAGATACAAGTATTTATTAATAAGAAATGTCAGGGTAATTTAGTGCTTACGAAGATGTTTACAAGCTCCCTCATTGTGCAAAAGAATTTGATAAAATTTTTATTGAGGTTAATGTTTTTGTTTTAGAATAAGATTTATTTTTTAAGATAGGAATTCTGATTTTGAAAAATTGGGAATATCTTCTCCTAGAAAATGTTATTTTGTTCTTTTCAAGTGGAGGCTTCTAGGATTGTCAGTTTGAGACTAGCATTATTATTATGCTGAACTTGAAGGATTTAATGAGATTTGGTTTTTAGAAATTTTGGGCAGCTATCAGTTCTAAAAAATAATGCATTGCATAAGAAAGCTTCATACTGAGATACTTTTAACCATTTATGACTTCTTTTATACTCTGGATAATAATTTTAAAATAAAATGTCCCAGTCAGGGTTTCTATTAAATCATTCATTACATGTGATTTTTTTAATTATCTTCTCATCTCAAGAGATGAATCTTTAACAAAATTAAAGCTTGTAGCTATGGTAGATATTTCTAACATTAAAGAAATAAGAATTAAAAGTTTTAGCACAGAATTTGCATTTTTAAACCATTCACTGTAGACAGAATTTGCATTCTTAAACCATTCACCATTCATTCTGAGAGTTCTCAGAAGTTGCTGGCGGTTTTCGATGACATTCATAGATAAATTTCAAGGTCTGTCTTTATGCCTGTAAAATTTTTCCATGCCTTACACATTTTAGCCTTAGTTTTTCTCCATTGCATTGCTGTGTCGTGGAAGCTTTACTTCTTCTCCCAATTCAAATTTTTTGGTTGTGTGTGGGACGTAAAGAAAGCAGCAAACTTAGACATAAAGGCAGTCGGAAGCTTCATCAACATATTCAATAAGCGTGGGAATTCTGAAGGTTATTTGCTGCAGTATGTTTTTAATTGTGATGACATGGATCTCTTCTGGAAAAATAGGCTGAAGCAAACTTATATTACAGCAGAGGAGAAGGCATTACTGGGCTACAAGCCAATGAGAGACAGACTATTGTTTTGGGTGACCAGAAAAATGCCCACAGGAAAAATGCTCAAAGATATAAAAGCTCACTGGAAAAAAAGCCCACAAGAAAATATACCCACATAGAAAAATTATGGAAAAATGCTCACTTAGAAATATGCTCACATGAAATATGTTCACATAGACAAATGTTGATATTAACCTTTTGAGGGGCGGTAAATAAAAGCATGAAAACTCCAGTGAAATTTTGCATGTACTGTAATATTTTGTACGACTGCCCTGTATGATATATTTTCCTGTAACTGACAATAATTAATTTTTGTTTTTTACTCAATTTTTTCATAATTTTAATGTGTATCAAGAAATTGATGTTTGAATGTAGTTATTTAAAAGGAGCCAAAAAAGTTGTAAAATTTCTGCAGAAATTTAAAATTTTAGCATTAAAATTAACATTTTAGGCACTTTGATGATGCCTCTCAGTTAAACATTATGAAGCAGCCTTCCGAAAATCTAAAACCACAAATTGTTGCGAAGCTTTCATAACACACTAAATTCTTTATTTAATTGTAGCCATCCCAGTATGTGGGTTTTATTTGATGTACTGAAAAAAGATTTAGCCTGTCAACGCTTGTTATTAGCAAATGTAAATACAGGGTGTACTGCAGGGGGGGGGAACTTACATTTAGTAATCATGAATCATGTAAGAAACTATGATGAAATCGATGATAAATTAAATATTTTATGTAATTTAAGTAAAATAATCATTTCTATTTGCTTATTCTTCTAAATGTTTTTTTTTACAAAATGTAACTTATATTTATTATTATTTTATTTTTTAACAATTAAAATTGTAATTAATTTTTCACTGTTTATTCTGTTTCATTTTTACTTCCTTCCTCCTCTTCTTTTCTTAATTCAAAACGGCCCATTTGTTAATCTTATATAGCAACTGAATTTACACATAAGTTATACAGTTTCTGAAATATATACCATGAATATTTTGGTAATTTAAATAATTTTTCTTTAGAAAATTCAAGCAATTGAACGATGTTCAGATCTGTTAATTATTGATTCATTAATGTAAGGATATTTCTATGTGAATTATTTTTCAGTGGGTTTATTTCCATGTGAACGTATTTCTAAGTGGGCATTTTTCCATGTGAGCTTTTATCTATGTGGGCATATTTTTGTGTGGGATTTTTTCATGTGAGCATTATTCCTGTGGGCTTTTTTTCCTAGAACCATTGTTTTGTGCAAATGCAACTAGCAGTTTAAAAATTAAACCATTGCTCATTTATCATTCAGACAATCCACGAACATTCAAGAATTATATGAAGTCCAGAAGAGGAGGCTGGGGCTCTTCTTGAGATGAATTTGCATTCAGTGCCTTGCTTGTTATAAACAGTCTTCTATACAGCCTCCAGGCCTAGAAAATGACATCCTTGAAGATGTTGGCAGAAGTGGCATTATTCCTAAAATCTGGCAAAACTCTGGCAGAAGCTTCATCGTATAGGCCAGTTTGTCTACTGCCAGCGCTCGGTAAGGTATTGGAAAGAGTAATTCTTTCAGACTGGACTTCTTCCTGCAAAGGAACAATGCCCTGCATCCCAACCAATATGGATTTTGAATAGGCAACTCAATTAAGCATGCAATAAAAGATTTAATGGCCACTATCCAACAGAACAAGGATAACAATTTGCACTCACTGGCAATAGCCATTGACATCAAGGGAGCTTTTGATTCCCTTTGGTGGCCAAACGTAATAAATTTGCTGCACAACATGGCCTGCCCAACAGCCATTATTACCATTCTTTGCTCGTTCCTTCTAGATCGAAGTGTACAAGTAACATCAGACAGTGGCATTTATGTCGAAAATGTTTTTAGAGGGTGCCCACAGGAGACATGCCTTGGACCAACCCTGTGGAATATAGTGGCAAACTTGGCATTTCGTCAGTTTGAGAGTGTAGAATATGCTCGAATCATAGCCTATGTGGATGATTTTATGCTAGTTGTGGCAGGAAGAAGTAACCTCGAATTGAGATCTCAGTACTATCTTGATCTGTTCTCACAATGGGCCAGAGCACATAACTTTCAGATTTCAGCAGAGAAAACTAAAGCTTTACTCATAGGACGCAGCAGGCAGCTTAGATGCAATCCAAGCATTAAACTCCATGGAATACCGGTAAAATGTTCCCCCAATTGAAATATCTTGGGCTATTACTCGACAACAGACTTTCTTGGGTGCCACATGTTGGGAATTTAAAGACTTGAATTAGCATCCTAAGCAACAACGTGAGATGCATGACTTCACATAAATGGGATATCTCGTCTAAGCTACTAAACATTTGGCATAGAACCATTACAGAAAGACTAATAATTTATGGGGCAGCAATCTGGGATGGTGAACTTACCTCTCATATGAGAAGATCCCTGCTCTCTATTCAGAGACAGCAGCTACTTCAAGTATGCAGGGCCTACCGTACCACGTCAACAATAGCCCTACAACAACTGGGAGGAATTCCTCCCCTAGATTTGATAGTAGAAAGGAAGGCAGCTATCGTAAGGGTTACCAGGCTGGGTCAAGCTTCAACACTCTGGGGTCATAGTTATCACCACTTGGACTACGAGGAGCAAAACAACTGCAATAACTTTCATCCAGCAGCTTTTAATCTCTCCGACGATATCAGCATTAACGACCAACAAATTCAGAGGAACAGTAATAACATTTTCACAGATGGCTCCAAAACTGAGAACAGCACGGGCAGCGCCTTCTGTGGACTGGAAAATGGAGTTGTAACATTTGAGTGGAAAAGGAAACTAGGCTTGAGCAACTCGGTATACCAAGCAGAGCTTCTAGCTATCAGTGCTGCAATTAGATATCTGAACACATGGCAACAGGAGAAATTCTCCATACTCAGCGATTCGGCATCAAGTCTGGCAGCTATTGCAAGTCAAAACAGCCAAAGTCCTTTCGTATACCGAATTCAGAAACAGCTTCTGACAATGCATATTTTGCAAAGACCCACTTTAAAATGGTTTCCCACTCACACAGGGATTCAAGACAATGAAGCCACTGACCTACTGGCCAAGCAGGCAGCCAACTGCATGAATATATTAGAAAGACCAACTAAACTTCTTTGGTCTCATATTAAACGAACAACTTCGACAAGTCTGCTACAAAATTGACAAAATAGATGGGCAGAGGAAGGACGAAGGACATTTTGCTTACTACCAAAAGTTAACATGGAAATAAAGACCCACTGTGCTAGCCTAACACAGTTCTTGACAGGTCATGGACCATTCTCAGTATACCTGAACAGATTTAGACTTAGGGATACTCCTTTCTGCGAATGCAGAGAGGAAGGCGACATGGACCATTATTACTTTCATTGTGTACATACAAGAAGCTGGCATTTGAATGTGGATGTCTAACGCACTCAAAAACAGAGTAGCCCTTGATAAAATAGAGAAAATCTCAAGACACTGCCTAAGCAGAAACAACCGTGAATAATATTATGTTTCAAATGTTCAGAACTTAAAGTAGATAATCAGAATAACCCTTAGTGCCTGCAGTTATCAATATGTAAAAACTGTTATTAGTATGTAATATTCAACCTTGTTACTTTGGAGTCTTTCCCGCCGTGATGGTATATAATTCTGTTTGGTTCATGTCCGTGGTCGGAAGCCATCATAGGGGTGCATTCACTCACTCACCTCCTTGAAGATTTGAGATTTGTCAAGATCCAGTTCCTGCTTCTCAACACCAACTTCTTTACTGTAGCTCATGGACTAGCAGGTCATTTCAAATTTTAAAAAGCTCTACACAAAAGCATAGTTTCTTCAAGGGTGGTTTTGAGATAACTGAAGGAGCCACTCTCACTTCATTGTCGCATTCTTTAAGATGACAAGGCATGGAAGGGGGTCATATAGAGAACCCTTATTTCTGCATGAAAAAAGCTTTGTTGGAGTAGCGTTGTCAAATGCAACTTTCGTGAGCTTTGAGTAGATGCTTGAATCCTGTTACCAACAAGTTTATGCCTCTGGCTGAGATTATAGGGGCTATAGACGTATAACAATGACATCAACAAGAACATAGCCTAGCTGATTACTAAAGAGTTTATGGAGCTGCATTCTGTGTACACATAAGAAATTGTGGAGGAGATTTCATCAGGCAGGAAGACGAAGTTGTGAGCAAAGCAACTACCTTGTGCTACAAATTTATTAAACAATAATGCTGTGTCTCATTTTAGCAAAATTTTGAAGTGTAGGCAAAATAAATGTCTTTAGACAACATTCTCGTAAAAAGAGATGTATTATAAATAATAAATTACATTATTATAAATTTGTATGAGTATTCCTCCCCCCTGGAATGGAATGCATTATCCTATTTTACATTGATTCCTGTGAGGGAAAAAATTGTTTCTATTTTAAGCTTTTTACATGTATATTAATTTCATGCATTCTTAGAGAGAGCATTACCAATTTCTTTTAAATTCAGAGTTAAGTTTGTGAACTTCTTTTGCGGACTTAAGGTGGAGTTAGGTTTTTTTAAAAAATAGGCCATTTGTTGTATTATTTAATAAAATTATTTGTATTTATTTTCTATGATATATGTTATATCATATTGTTGATTTGTTGTACTGTCTATGCATTTTGATGTTCTCGTGTATTTAAATGATTAACTTATAATTGTGATATCAAAATTAATTTAATTAAATTCCGATGCTTCACTTATTGCCTTATTTCAAATATTTCTGGCATTTTCTCAGGGCTTGTCAGAAATGAGATGAAGGTTATTCAAACAGCCCTCTTGTGCTTTGTCTAAATTAAATAAACCAATCAAATGTAAACATTCTTTAGTTAAACTAAAAGCCGTGAATATAACAATTAATGAATTATTTTATTCACTGAATGTATATTACTTGTAAATAAATGTATGCTCATAAAAGCAAAACCAAAGCTATGTTGCAATAGCTTTTAGAAGAGGTTTTGAAGTATAGAATCCATAAATTCTGAGACCACAAAAGGACTGCAACGTAATCAGAACAACTTAATCAGCACCATGCTCAGGCAATCTTTATTCCTCAGCAGTGCATTTGGTCATTGGATCTAGTGCAGAATGAGCCCATTCATGAGATCATGGGCAAGAATCAAAGACTGAAAATTCAGATAGAAGGCCAATGCTTTTTTATCCCTCAGCCATCAGTAAATCAGTTTATATTAATGCGTCGTATAAGAATTGTTCATGTTTAGTTTAAAAAGCACTGGTTTGCGGAAATTTGTGATTTAAAGCTCCATTGATAATTCATACCTGTTTTATGAATGCATTCTAAATCTGTACCTAACAAATTATCCTGTCATGGTTTGTTGTTATGATTTTTTTTCAAATCAAATATATTTTTTATAAGTGCATTATTTTATATGTTGATCACTGTTGCATTTTGATGTGAGTTTATTGAAGATTATTTTGCTGTTGACTGGAATATACACATGTGCTTAACACAAGCTGTTTATATATACCTAAATGCTTATAAAGCTACATCCAAGGAAATGTTGACAAGAACATTTTTAAAAAAAAAAAGTGTAATCAAGTGCTAATTGTCAATTAATATCATACAGAAGCTTGTGCGAAAAAATAGCTAAAAAAGAACTCGACATGTGAAGTATTGATTCCAAAATTGTGAAGACTGCTTGCTTTTCCCACAATTTCAAATTAGATTTGCCGCAAGTACAAATTTATACTTGACTTTTTTAGATAGTATTACTATTTGTTTCTTTAATGTAATTTTATAAAGTAATTTATTGCTGCTTTTAGAGTGAGTTTATTTTCTTTTGTAATAAAGTTCAAAAGGAAGTGGAGAATCTAGAAAATGCTCCGTCACCTGTTGGCTCTCCAGAAGGTTTGAATCTTTCTCCTGAACCCAAAGAAGAGACAAAAGTGCCAGTCACCACAGTCCAGAGTGTGGGAAATCCTATACCAACACTTTCAAATTTCTTTTCACATGGTAACATATTTCTTACCACTTATGTCAGGGGATCAGTTTTCCTCTTTCATTTTGTTTTCCTTTTCTTTCAGACTTAAGAGAGATATTGTATGTGTAGCAAATAAATAATAAATTCAGCTTTAACCCTTTGCAGCACCTGATCTAGGCAAACCTATAAAATTCCTTCTGTACACACAGAAAAAATGAATGAAAAAGAATTTATAGGTTACTCTGAACCTTCTCTATTTATACTAGATGGCAGCACAACACAAACCAGTCCATATAATTTAGCCATGTGTAGTTTTTAAAGACCCTCATTTTTCAAAGAAATTGTTTGAAAAGAAATTTCTATGTTATTTTTCTTGGCTGTATGCTAACTCTTTATTCTGTACTAACTGCTATGCGGCCACTCTTTGTAGGGCTTTTAAATGTACCAGAAAAATGCCTAAAGGGAACACCAAACAGAATTTAAAAACTGCACAGAATTTTACTCTGCAGAACAACTTTATTTTGAAAAATCAATAAAAATGTAGTACATATAAAAAAATTACAAAACAAATAGCCCTTAATACAAATACTTATTATCATAATAAATAAATTAACCAATTTTCCGTTGCTTTCTCTCGACAAACATCCAGTATCCAAGAGAAACATTAAATTCAAAAACTGCACAGAATTATCGCCCTCATTTTTCTGAGTGGTGAAAGTGCTGATATCGGCAAAAATGGCAACAGTAATATATCAGCAACAATGGCTAAGTGCCATTGTTGCTGATATAATGAGAGAGAATTATTGATTTGATGTGATTTCATCAAAAATTAAGACACAATAACACGCCGAATAAATACTAATTCAGAAGTCAAACAACAAAAATCAGCGTTATATTTACAAAATTTTCACAGGACTAGTTTCGATGGTTTTACCGAACCATCATCTTCAGCTGCAAAACCGCAAATGAACAAGATAGGAAATAACATTTAGATAAGATAAGAAAGCCTGGACAAGAATAAGCAAGTTCATCAAAAATATTAAATTTAAAAAAAAAACTCATTCGAATTTTGAAAAAAAAAAAAAAAAAATGCTACGAGGTGCACTGGCTCTTGCCTAGATGCATCTTTGTACCAACTTCCGTAGCTTACGTGCAGCACAAAAGGAAAACACACAGACAAACTCTTCCTTATATATATAGAGAGAGAGATAAGTTTAAATTTTTACCTTCAAATCTTGCCTAAAATTGAACAGCAAATATCTGGTTTGCCCAGAGTGGGGTCACTGAAACACTAGGATCAGACAAACAACTTGATTTTTGTTTCACTGTAGTTCTCCAGTGAGCTCATTCAGAATAGAAAGGTGGGACCACATCTGTGTTTCATTTCCTGTTTTTTTTTTTTTTTTTGAGGGGGTTGATTATTAACTAAGAAATTGTTGCACTTTAAATGTGTTGTTTCACCTTCCATTTGAGTCTCTTACTTTTCGCAGAGATGCCAACTCTCCCGATTTCTGACCGTACTCCGCCAACACGATTTTTAACATATTTCTCCTGACTTTCTCTTATTTTTAAAACTCCTTATGATTTTTATGTAGCTTGGCTTAATACTTCGTTATTTGGCCACCAAAATTGATTTTTGGCGTCTGAAAGCATCTGTTTTTCTCTATTATATAAAAAGAAACATATTAAAAAACCATGATGAAACAAGTCATTTCTTCACAGAGATATGGTGCATTTCTGCTTTGTGTATGAGAATCCAAAATGTGTTTCACTTCTCCAGTGAGAATAAAGCTCCGCTGTGGGTCATCTAGCATATACTAGGCAATGAGCACAAAGCAAGATCAAGTTTGTTTATTTCCTTGGTCTCACTAGTGAGCAGCATAAGTTTCACATGCTTCCAAGAAACTTATTTATATCTGTGAAAAATGTAAAATACTTGTTTACTTTTCAAAAATCATACATAGATGATTTTCCTTCTATTATTTCATCAAGGAAATGTAATATTTCACTGTGTATTATTTGTCATTGCGATTTTTCAATTTTGCTCGGGGGAAGGGCAGATGTTCGTAAACATGTGCATATTCAAGAACAGCATGAGTTGTACTGGGAAAAAAAATTACATTTTTCTATGGAAACAAAGGACCAAAAAGTTATTAGCGTAGAATGCCTGTTCTGTGACCTGACAACCTGACAGTGAATGCATTGGATCATTTATTTAGAAAAATGTTTTCCCGGCAGTGAAATTGCTAAGAAATACTCAAGTGTAAGAGCAAAAATGGCTGCAATTGTAAAACAAATGGATTCAAAAAAATTAATCTTCAGTTATTGATTGCATTAAAACGCTTCCATTCTGCCTCTCTAGGGATGGAAACAATAATACTGATGCAAAATTGTATCCAGTTGTTTCTTTTTTTTAATCCGGAATCTTCAGAAATTTAGTGTAGTTTAGTTTCTGTCCCCACTTTAGAAGAGATTCAACTGGCTTTAATATGTAGCACAACTAGTTATTAAAAACTTTTAAATAAAGGGCAATTCTTCTCAGGGTAATTGCTTAGCACTTAGTGCTGCACCACGACTTATAGGCTTAAAGACTGATGTTGCTGGCATCTTAAAAAAAGGCAATTCATATTTGCAAATTATGAAATGCACCTGTCACCTCCTAAATTTAGCAGTGAAAAAGAGTCGGCTTCTTTGCCAATAAGTGTGATTGAACACATTGTTTATGTTTATTAACAAGTCCAACAGCTGCATAATACTGAAATACATATGTACACACTGGTTGTCTTTAGAGAAGTGTTTAGCTACATGGTTGTTCAATAAGTTCGCGGAACGGAAATGAAGAAACCAATTTTTATTCGTAAAAATGACTTTATTTTTCAACGTAGTTTTTCTCAACTTCAATACACTTATTCCATTCTAATTTATGGATCCCTTGACTGTGGTGGTTTTTCGGCAGCTCTGCAAAATATCCCTCCACAGCAGTTATTACCTCTTCGTTTGAAGAAAATCGTTTTCCACGGAGATATTGTTTGAAGTGTGGGAAGAGCCAGAAGTCGGAGGGAGCTAAATCTGGCAAATAGGCTGGATGTTGCAACAATTCGTACTTCAATTCAGTTATTTTAGCAATGGTTTTTTGAGCTGTGTGCACAGGTGCGTTATCTTGGTGGAAAATGATTTTCTTCTTCTGTAATCCGGGTCTTCTTTCACGAATTTTTATCTTTAATTGATTCAGAAAGTTACAATAATTATCTAAATTAATTGTTTTACCAGTTTGAAGGTAATCTCTAAACAAAATTCCTTTCACATCCCAAAAAACTGATGCTAACACCTTCTTGGCTGATTTTTGCACACGAACTCGCTTTGGCGCCGAAGAGCTGTGTTCACACCACTCCTTAGCCTCCTGTTTTAATTCAGGATCGTGATGATAGACCCAAGTCTCATCCATTGTGATAAATCGACGGATAAAGTCGCTTTTATTCTTCTTAAAACGCTCCAAATGTTGCTGGCAAAGTCGCATCCGAATGTGTTTTTGCTCCATCGTTAGAGAATGTGGCACCCATTTTGCACAGAGTTTTTTTAAACCCAAATTAACACTCAAAATAGTGCTCACTGTGCCCAATGAAATGCCTAAAGCCTCTATTAAATTTCTTTCAGTCAATCGACGGTCTTCCAATACCATATCTTATATTTTTCCGATGATTTTCGGTGTTGATGCGGTTTTTGGACGTCCCTCTCGCGGATCGTCTTCAAGGCTGGTACGACCACTTTTGAATAAACTAGCCCACATGTAAACCATTGTTTTTGAAGGAGCAGATTCACCCAACACATTCACCATTTCAGTATGAATTTCCATTGCCTTTAAACCTTTCTTTACAAAGAATTTGATAACTGCACATTGCTCAGTTTTATCCATACCTGAAAAACGGCGCAACACGTTAGATATAAAGGGCGGTTTAACAATGAATAAATTAACAGATCGAAATGAAACTTTTGACGTGTTCCTAAGAAAGAACAAATATGAAAATGGCGTCGAAGTTTTCGGTCTAATATTGACGAATAGATGCCGTTCCCCGAACTTATTGAACAACCTTGTAGAATTCTCGACCAGTGGAACCCATTTCTTACATTTTTTTATGGAAGAAGTGCATGCTTCTAAAGATAAAAAGCTGTGTTGAAAGTTATAAAATACCTTAAGTAAATGGAGATGTAGTTATTACTTCTGTTGTTAAAAATAGGTGTGAGAAAAATTAAATAACTTCTGCACCTGCGAGCAATTTAATTGGCAATTGTCAAAATAATATTACAAAATATAAGCGTAAAGCATTCCCAAAATAATAATAGTAATAAAAATTGCTTGTCAAGGTACACATTTTCCAGTTATTGCAAGTTTATCTTATTAAGAACAAACATTTATGTTTTTGTCTTCGGATCTTAACAAAGCTTTTTTATATGCTTTATTTTACCGCCATTGGATGTTAGCATCTAAGGGCTCCAGATCTGCCAATGTGAATATCCCCCAAAGCATAACATCACCGCTACCAGCTTGTGTATGACCTGCTGTACAGTAGGGAGCAGCTGTTCACCTGGGAGAAGGTGCACTTTGACATCATGACCATCAATATGATGAATGAGAAATTGTGATTCTTCCAACCAGGCAACTGTCTTTCCCGGGCCCACTGTAGGCATAGTAGACAATGATGCTTGGTCAATAGAACTGCATGAGTGGGACGTTTGCTGCACAGTACCTTATCCAACAGTGTCCACTGAACTGTGTGTTCCAAAACACTTGCTCTTGGACCTACATAGTATTGGACTGTCAGCTAACCCACTGTCTGGTGCTGATTTTGCTGAACCAAGTGGGACTGTCTCTAATCTCCTTTTTCTTTGCTGACGCATGGCATCAAACACCTTGATGTCTAGTGCTGATTTCACTGTCAATCACATATTTTGCATAAATACTAACAACGACAGATTGTAAATAACCTACCAGTCAAGCAGTTTTGGAGATACTCTTTCCACGTACTCAGGCTATTACAATCTTCCCTCTTTAAATTTGCTTAGATCACCAGCCTTTCTCCATGACTTGCAAAAGCAAGTGCAAGAATGATTCCTTGACCAAGG
Source organism: Stegodyphus dumicola (assembly GCF_044657685.1). NCBI lineage: Eukaryota > Metazoa > Arthropoda > Arachnida > Araneae > Eresidae > Stegodyphus > Stegodyphus dumicola. Next base: position 217,711,095 of record NC_140773.1, on the reverse strand, counting down.
ATGGGTTAGTTTTGGAGTATCCATTGTTGGCATCGTATACCTCCACATCAGAAGAGTAGAAATGAAAAGAATTAGGAGAAAACAGAAAAGAGGGGATTTTGCTGTACCAAGCAAGACAGTCTCCAACATCCTTTTTCATTGATGATGCATGGACATCCAACACCTTGGCATCTACTGCTGGTTTTCCCTTCATTTATCCAATTTGCATTAATACTAACAACAGCAGATCGTAAACAACCTATTAGTCATGCAGTTTTAGAGATACTCGTTCCGAGTCTTTGGACCATTACAATCTGTCCTCTGTCGAATTCGCTTAGATCAGCAGCCTTTCCCATAACTCGCAAAAGTAAGAGCAAGGGGGATTCCTTACCTCCTCCAGCAGCAGTTAAATATCTTTCCCACTTATTCACATGCCCTCCACATCATACAGATGAATTCATTGAAAAATATGGAAATGGTCAAAACGTTTTGGCTCATAGTGTAAATTTGCAGTACTAGTTTCGAAGGTTTAAATATCGAACCTTCTTCAACAGCAGACATGTCAGTGAGGAAAGGAAAGCCTGTTCTCAGGAGATAATGTTTTTTTAACTCATATTTCTTCTACTGCTAAAAAAATAAATATTACTTCATGCAGAAATTGCTTATTTTAAAAAAGTGTTACTTTTAATAATGTTTGACATTTTGTGGATAAGTTCCCATTTGTACTCACAATAAAAGAGGGAAGAATTTATGATATAACATGAAAGGAATTGAAAAAAGAGTTTCGGGGATTTTAATTATTATAAGGTTACAAACATTGATATAAATGCAGTGATTTGTTTTATTGAAAAGATGTATGCAGTAGGTGGGACTTCTAAATATGACAAGATCATGAAACATGATTGCATAGCATTCTCGGAACAAGAAAGGGGAGGGAAGACTTAGTCCTGCTTCTCTGTGACAGAAACAGATTCTGTGAGAATATCTTGATAGTCAAATATAAACGGAGTAGAGACAAAAGCAAAATCAGCTACTGCGACTAGCTATATATATATAAAGAAGAAAGGTCTGTATGTGCGTTTGTTTGCTAATAACTCAGTCAATGCTATAACTATCGTCACCAGACTTTCTATAGTTCTTTTCTGGGTCCTGGGAAAAGTCAATGTCCACTTCCCCCCCCCCCAAAAGCTAAAATCTAAGATATTAATTAAAAACTCGAGAAAATGATAATTTTTCTGAGTGGCAACAATCTCGCAAGCTGTAGATGAAAATCTGCTTTATTTCGAACGTTGTTGCCACTGCTTCCTTTCAAAATGTAGAGTTTGTAATAAAACATGTATACGTTTTAAGATAAAAGAAAAATAGCGTTGTCAAACATTAAATACATTATTCCTGATTCCAAAAATTCATGGGGAGCCATTTCGACTATTCCCATCTCGGTACAACTTTAATCAGCCAAAATATTAATTAAAACTCTGAAAACATTAGTTTTCATACTCGTTTTTCCAAGTGACAGCAGTTTCGCGCATTAGAGATAAAAATGCTTTCTTTCAAAATGTGTTACTACTGCTCGCTTTCAAATCGTAGAGTTCATTAATAAAAAATTTGTAAATTTTACAAAATTCGTGCATATGAAGAAGAATGTCTGTCTGTGTGTTGTTCGCGTTATTGATTTTTGATCAATTATAATCAACTTTTTGCCACATTTAATTGATTAAAATTGAATATAGGTGAAATATTGAATGGAACTTAAGCTTTTACGACCATTTGATTAGAAAAATGAAAATCATTAAAAATGCCTGCCGTTGTTGCTGATATAATGAGAGAGAATTAGCTTGTTTTAGTATTGAAAATTTTTATGTGGTTTCCATATTGCAGCAGACTGAAAAATGTATGATTATGAATTGTATTTTTTGCATTGTTATTAGAGAAGGATTAAGTGGAATCGTCCTTTCTGTTGTTAGATGCATTATTCTGAATCTGACTTAACTGGTATCGGGTACTTCTGCTAGTGTTAAAATAAATGTGATTTTTCATTTTCTTTAATGGAGTTTTCTTTTTATAATTATATTTCAGATTCATGCACATTTGTTTTCTAAAAAATTTTGCATTCTTCTGAATTTTTACCAGAAATTGTTTAATTTTTGCTATCACAAAGTAGGCAGGTATGCATACAAACAACAATGATTTAGCCACTGTAAAACTGTTCTGCCTGATATGTTAATGTAGGTACCATTTATAAGGTCGCAGTTGTGTGGTCAAGAGTAAGATTTTGATTCGTTATAGATTTAATTAGTGAAGAGTCACTAATAAGGGTACATATATCACTCTGAAGTCTGTTGTACCTTCCATCGATGCCAGTGCTTTCTCAGGATGGGTCCACTTTCAGCGATCTTTTTTAACTGTGAGGTAATGCTTTTCAGTGTACCTACTACTGTGATAACTCGGGTAATATTTTACCCTGCCTCAAACTGTCCAATTGTTCACCCATGATTAAAATTCCTTACAAACTTTCTGCATTTCAGTATATGTCATAACAGCTGAAAATTTAGTGCACTGGCTTCTGAATCACCTGCAGTGGAGTTGTCTGAACTTTTCTGCTTGGAATTTGGAATGATTAAACAGCTTTATTGCATTTCCTTTTAAATATATAGTTTAAGGATCTTGACATCTATGTTTATTTTTTCTCTAATTCTGTGGCAGTCAGAAATATTACTTTGCATAAAGCAGTTGTTTTTTCATAACTCTCAAGCAGTGTATGCATTAATATTGATGATAGATTTTCTCTAATAAAAAATTTTCCAATAAGTGCTTACAGATTTCCTAAAAATATATAAATATATTTAGTGCTTTAGGAAACTTAGCACATAGGCAGAAATATATCTGATATTTGATATGCATTCTAAATTTATTTGCTTAAAAGAAGACAGGAAAAAAAAACAAGAGAGAGAGAACGAGAATCGCATGGTATGAAAATTTTATTGTGTTCTTAATGTTAGAAAGAACTGCAATCTTAAATCTATTTCACACACATAAACAAAGTTAAAAATTGCAAAATCTGCTACTTTTTATGAGATATACATCAAAAATCATTTTATAGATTTTACATGGGAGAGAAAATTGCTTTTTCCCCCCCTTAAAATGAAAATACTTTCCCTTGTTATTTACATTAAAGAATGCAAAATTTTTAATTTGTGTAGTTTTCAGAAATTTGGCTGAGCTTCCTTTTCATTTTAAGTAATTTCATATAGTACTAAGTATTTGGGTGACGGATATTCAAAATAATAAAATTATATGAAGTTTTAAATCACATTAATTTTCAGACACATATGGCTTTATCCATTTTTTGCAGGAATTCTAGTTTTACTGTAATAGACATTGAAACATGCCTTCACTTTGTAAATCCTGCTGTAGTTCCAGAATTACACTAAAAATAAAATAAAATAAAAGTTAAAAAAAAATCTTTTTATTATAATCAAAAATTCAGCCTTCAATTTTCATAAAATTGCGGTAATACTAACAGCCTGCAAAAAATAATAAGTTAGATCAAATCAGAAAATTAAGGAACAGTGTAATCTGCTATATTAACTGAAATTCCTAGGAATCAGTAAAGTGTAATTTTAGCCTCCGCTATTGGCTATGTATCATGAGATTGGTGATGAAAGAGAAGTTGTTCGGCTAAATTTTATCTTGCTTCTATTGTGCACTGAGACAATTAAGCCTGAATTGTATTAGTTATTTTTTATACTTACATATATTTCATACTCATGCTTAAGGCTTATCTGAGTCTTGAATAAATTAATTCCCACATATACTTATTTCTTATCAAGGGCCGGTGATAGATATCTTACGGCCTGATGCAGTGTCTGCGGGTGCTAAATTCTGCTAACAAGCGCCTTCCTAAATTCTAAAAATTTTGTCATCATTTTGTTGCTCGGTATTTCTCTAATTTCCGAAAATTTTGTCTTCCCTAAATCCTGCTGCCCAGTGTGGCCATACAAGCTGTGATGCCAGTTCTGGTTTATGAAAATAACAAATCAGTTATTCTTAATTCAAATAGCACTAAATGTAACCTTTTGGCCTATGAGTATCATTAACAGAATCTATTTTTAGTATATGGAAAGAAATTTTTGCTAATTTTTCCTCGTCAGTATTTCTTAGTACATTTAACTTAAATCTGTAATCATAAAAGGTTACCATACTCTGTTATTTAATAACTAATATAAAAAAATTAAGCATTCCTGCACGAGTCATTAATCAAGTTCATGTGTTGATAAATATGTGATGATGAAAGTAAAATATAATAAATAATGATTTGTGTCAGAGATATAAAATGTTAGTAGGTGTAAATTCAATGATGTTTCTGTGTAGATTGTTTTGGTTTGAGATATATGCCAAGTAGATACACAGCTACAGAGACAAATTATTGATCACACAAATTTATGCTAAAATAATTTTTTCTTTAATAACAAAGTATTTTATTTGGTGCCAAAATGAAATTAAGAATCGGGACTCCATGTGTTTTATTATTGGGGGGGGGGGTGAAATGTGCATACTTAAAGCATATCAAAAACAAAAAAAAAAGTAAAGGTTGTTTGTGGCTTTGAGGTCTGGATTTTAGATCATTCCAGATATTGGACATCAGATCTCGGACTTTGTACTGTATGTATATATATAACATGGTTTATTAAGTCATAATCTCTCAAGATCAGTAACCTTCAACATTTAGAATCTTGCATAATAAATGACTTGTTTACAGTTAAATGAATTTGCTTCAAGTAACTCAAATTTTGACTGTAGTCTAGATATTTATTTTGCTGGTTCTTAAGACTGAAATGTTGGTAGTATTATGTAACTCTTAGCCTAACAAAATTAGATTTAATTTTTGCTGAGAACTCTTTTAGGATATCATCTAATAACTTATTTGTGCTGTCCTGTAGTGAAAGATTCCATCTTATAGTATGACTTTTTATTGTTCTGGTTTATTTATAAATTATTTCAGTGTCAAATACATATTATTATTGCTGATAATTCAGAGACTTGAAAAAAAGTATTTATTACTATATTATTTTGCGTAAAGAGTTGAAAACTGAAATTGTTTACTTTATTTTTATGATAACCTAAAACTACTGTATTTTCAGAGCAAACAGGCATGACATCATGGTTGGATGCATTTTCAAACAAGAAAACTCCTGTTGTTGAAAAAGAGGAAATTAAAAATGATCCAAGTAGCCTTGATAGCAGACTATCAAATTTACTTCAGAATATACCTAATCTACCCTCAAGTTTACAGACATCGCTTTTTGGAAGCACATCATCTGGAAACAATACTCCGTTACAAGATACAAATTCTCCAGTCATTAATAAAAAGGAAAAGCTTCCTGACACATTTTCAAGTGCAGAAGGAACAACTCCAATCAAAGATGAGTATAGTGGGCAAAACACTCCTCTTCAAGATGAAGATACCCATTCAAGTCATGCATTTTTTACCAAGTTAGCTTCCAGCAATAAAACTCACAGTCCAAAAGATATATTAAAAGGTTTGACTAGTTTAATACAGTCGGCATCAGGAGATAAAACAGATGAAAACCACAAAAAAGAAAAGTATGCATTTAATTCCACTGAAGCGTATGACCAAGAAGGGGGTATGTCCTCTTTTATTAAAAAAATAATTCCATCTATTTCTCAGACATCACATCTTACATCTTCACCTTCTACATATTTTAATTCACCTCAGCCACCATCTTCAAGAACTGTACCAGTTGTAACTACTACTAATGTAAATTCATATCAAACATCAACATTTCATGATGTACCGACATACACATCAAAATCTGAGCCCAGCCGAGAAGGTTTGTCATATATCCCTTCACTTGTGCCTTCAACACCACTTGATAATTTTAGTTTTGTCCCTGATGCATTTCCAGACACTGAATACAATCCTGAATTGGAAAATTTTGATACAAATATGGATGTAGAACTTCCTATCAATGACAGTGATCTTGATATACCATCACCTGAAATAGAACCATTGTCTCCAGTACCTGCTTCTTCTGAAAGTGATGTACCTCGATCCATTAGTGGAAGAAGGCTGAGTACTTTGATTACAGTAGTGACTAAAGATTCCCCCGACGACAGTCTTCCAGTGAGTTCTATGTATTCTTCAGATGATATGTACAAAAGTGACAAAGAAAATGTTACAGAAGAATCATCTGCCTGGATTGATAATTCTAGTTGTGTTGAGAAAAGCATTGTTCCTCCTTTACCTGAAGCTACTTTAGGCAAAGTTTCCCCTAATGAAGAATTCTTCATAGGAAAAACGGAACCAACAATACCTCCTTTTTATGCAACAATTCCACCACCTCCAGTAATTGATCATAATGCTCCAAATGGTCAAAGTATGGAATTTTTAACTCCTAACAATACTACAGTTGAGAGTCCACTTTCAAGGATAGAGACTGTGCAATCTCATAGAGAGGATTTAAGCAATGGAAGATGGTTCAACAATAATTGGACTCAAAATGAACGAAGAAATCTTGTACCACCACCGCCGCCACCACCACCTCCACCATTTAATTGTGGTTTACAAGACACTCGCTTTTATGGGAACAAACGTTTTCCTCCTCCACCAAATTTTCATCCAAGAAATAGTAACTGGTCTCCCAGAAATCGACCAGATAATTCATTTCATCATCCATATGGACCACCTCCAAATAAAAGGTTTCCGTTTAGAGGCAGGGGGTGGGGAAGGCAAAGGCATCAGTATAATTAAATGTGAGAGCACTGAGTGTTTTGTTTAGCTCTTATGAATATTTGCATGAAAATAAGCAAACATAATATTGAAAATGTATATGTTCTTCACTGATGATAATACACCAGTGATTAATGATATTTTAAAATTTATCATGAAGCTTTATTTTTCATTCTGTATAGAAATATTATCATTCATCCACAGCTACACTTGAACTGGAAAAAGTGTTTTGTTTCAATGAGGAAAAATTGTTTTTTCCCCCTCCTTTACATTCATCTTTTGATATTACAAGAATTGTTTTTGTTAATGAGATTGAAGGCATATAATTCAGTACTTGTTGTTTGAACTCTACTTTTCAAATATATTCGTGTCTTTTAGGGCTGCTGTTTTGTTCCCAGTGTTCTTAAAAGACATCTTTAAAATAAAAATGTACTATAGCGATGTAATATTTGTTGTTGTTTCATTTCTCTCCCTCAACCTTTTAATCTAAGTTCTAAAGATATATATATATATATACTCAGAAAATGTTATTACTTTAAAGGTTAATCTGTGACTCTGTGAAGATAATAAGACAATGTATCACCCTGTCTTATTTTCTTGGTTAAGTGACTTTCACAAAGAGGAATGTTTAAAATAAATCAGTTTGGCAGCTTAATAGTGCACAACTTGGTAATAATAGAAATTAAACTCTACAGCTTGTGAGAATAACAGAACTTAAAGTAAAGTTTTAAAATATGATATGGACAACACAGAGTATATCTACTAGTTTTGGTTTAGGCTGTCAGCTAACAGGAACAATTATGGCTAGAAGGTTAAGGCCAAACCAAGTAATTTAGGTTCTGGGTGAATATTAGTGAAGCAGTCACTGATGAATACCAAAATCTCTCTCCGTAATTCAAGAACATTGTTCTTTAAAACATTAACTAATTTGCATCTTGATGGGAGCAGATGAAAGTAGAGGTATCACTAAAGGCAAAAATAAATAAAATAACTAGTCAGCTAATATAAAACCCTACAAATGTTTGTTTTTGAATGTATCAAAGTATAGCTAGCTAAGTCAACACAGAAACTAAATAAAGTAATCAGTTAATGCATTTTCAAATCACATCTGGTACTTTTAGCAAGTGTTTAATGATGCTTACATGTTGAATGTATTGCTAATGACATTAATTCTGTGGATCATAAAAGTTATAAATTTATTTCGTTTTAATAAAAAAGTTATTAATTTATACACCTTATGATATAAACTGTGAGTAGTTTATTAAAATCAGTTTTTAATATCTAAAATTTTTAGTATCCTATAAAATTTTAAAAATAATAGAAAAATTTTTTTAAAGAAAATTCGTATTAACCAGCAAATTGAATGTAATAAAAGTTATAATCAGTGATATAAAATATTTGCCACAGGCAAACTTTTGAAGGAGTGAATTGGAATTGGAAAAAAAAATAATTTACGCAACATGGAAAATATTGGAAAAATGTAATCCTGATAAATGTGGACCAAAAAAAAGAAATCTCTTTGTGTCTCATACACAAAAGGCTAGCCATGGCTGAAATTAATGAATGACGCAGAATTGCATGTCTTTCTTTACATTACCTTTTGCATTATTTTTTAAATGTTCTGTTTGAAGGGAAGGAAAAAATAAACAGAAACGAAATATTTTTCATACTAAATGCATTTGCTTAAAATAATATGGGTAACTTGTACTGAAATCTGAATTTTTTTTTCCTTAGTCTTCCTTTTAAAGCTAATTTGTTCAGAAAATTTACACTTGCCTCTCCAAATCAAAAACTTGATTATCAGAAAAAGAGAAATTATTCCCTCTCTCTTTGCTTAAAAGAAGATTTATAGAATAAAATAGCTATGAACATCTGAAATAGGATGGTAGTGTTATGCTATATATAGAGTCATTCAAAAAGATGGACCTAATTTAATTACTTTGGATTTCAAGGAGCATAAATTGGACATGAACAATCTAGATACTAATGAAAAGAGGTACCTGCGTACCAAAAACTTGTGTAAAGTGTGTGTACACAGGTTATAAGTGTTCTATGTTCCCTCCTTTGCTGCATGGAAAACATCTAAGCAGTAAGCAAAATCATCTCACATGCAGTAAAACATGTTACTGAGTGCACCGCAGCAGTGATGTGGTTTTGCAGGTCGTCCATAGTTGTTTGTAATGATGGTATATAAACAACCTCATTAGCATATTCCCACTAGAAAAAGTTATCAGGGTATGAGATCTGGAGGTCTCGGTGGCCAGAAGTATAGAGCCAGGTCTTGACTTCTCGTGATTTATCCATCGCTGAGGAAGGGATTGATTTAAAAATCCTCATACATTATGGTGCCAATGGTATGGAGCTCCATCCAGTTAGAAAATGAAGCCATGCCAATCTTCGGTAAAAGCCATTATTCCAACATGTCCCAGTATGTTATTCTACTAACCGTGCTATCTGCAAAAAAGAATGATCCATGCACTTTTATTTGTGATACAACACAGAGCATGTTTAGCTTTGCTGATTCTGTCTCATGTTGCAATGTTGGACAGGGATTAAGCAGACACCGTATGCAAACATTGCCTACGTAGCTTCGTTGCTAAAAATTAAACATGGTTGAAATGTATCATCTTCCATCATTTCTAACATGTCACCACAAAATTCAATGCACTTTTCTTTGTCTATCTCTCTGAGCACGTGCTCAAGTTGTAAGTAATAGGGCTTGTACAGCAAATGTTGTCTCAAAACATGCCATGCATTTGGTTGTGGTATTCGTAGTTCTCTACTAGCTGTATTAGTTGACTTTCTTAGACTACGAACAAAACTATCATGTAATCATCTGAGACATGAGGTCAGTTAGGCACTTTTGATTGCAGTATTAGGCACTTTGGTCTTAATGCATATTTGGTGGTTTAAATTGAGTTAGGGTAGTGGTAGATTATACCCCCTCCCTCGTTATCATTAATACCAGTGCTTCTTTTTGCTGTTTAAAATATTGTTTACTTTCAGAAGTGCTAACCATGAGATGATTCATTATGTTTTGGTAATTAACTTTTGAAAACATACTATTATTTTCATCTTCAGTATTCTGATGCCATTTTAAGGATATAATGTAATATTGCATACATTTGATTATAAATGAATTTAGAGAGAAGATTGCAGATACTAAACATCTATAACATTCCTGCCAAACTAAACCCTTTTATTGCTGAGATGCCTTGGTGATTAAGGAATTGTTTATTATTCTTATAATTACACAAGAAAATTACTAGCTGATAAATATATTGTATTTGTTACAATTTTATGATTGAAGACTATGTTATTAGCTGATTTAAAGTAATTTACTTTTACCACATAAGAGGCATTTTTATTTTATTGTTTTTGATTAGATGTCATAATTTCTATGAATAGAAAAATTTAATTTTTATTGTTAGGAATGAAACAGTTGTTTTATTATGAAAGTAGTTAATCAATTAACTCTGAGTAAGCATATTATGGGAAATCAAATTAGAGTAAGTTTTTAGTTATGCAAGATCCTGTAATCTACTTTTTTTAGAAAGCAAGACATAATGTGCTTTCAAACATTATAATACATTTATTATCTTATGATTCATGCATTTCCCCCTATAGGCAGAAGATAGCTGTCGAGTTGCTTTGTGTTAATCAATTAACCTTTATGTGTATTATATCAGATGCAGAGAAAGGCGATCCACTGATATTTTGATGTGGCAGCTGCATAACTGGAAAAAAAAAATGATTATTTAAAAAAAGTTTTAAATGCTTTATTTTTATTTATTTTCCCTCAACATTAGATGAGCCTTGCATAAAATGCTACTGGGGTAATGTAGGTAATTTTTCTTGAAACTGTTGTATATATCATCTTTATTATAAATGATGCATTAAGGGGAGAAATGTGTTCATGGAAGAATTTCCGAGGGAAACATACATATTTATGTTACACATGCATAAATCTATGAAAAACCCCATTTGCAGGAATTCAAACCTGGCTCAAACTACAAGAATTTAGAAATTGTAACCATTTAGTCTCTAGTGGGTTTATAAGAAGATGGCTTATATATGTTAGAAAGCTAACTGCGTGTATTCCATTTATATGTATTCTTTGAAGCATTAACAGCGGGCCTATGAACATGAATGAGACAAAAATGACTTAACAGTATGCATTATAGATGAGAGAGAATTTTCAGTATAGTGTGAAGTTGGTCCTTGATGTAGAACGGATAATAACCCCAGTCAAATATTTACGAGGGTTATCCAGAAAGTAGATTACGTTTTGGAATAAAAAAATAAACAAAGTATAGGAAACAAATTTTATTATATACAGATGAAAGCCACACTCAAATACTACTTTTCTACATAGTCACCATACAAATTAAGGCATTTATCGTAGCGATGTACGAGCTTGGAAATTCCTTCATCGAAAAATTCGGCCGCCTGCGCCTTCAACCACTTCGTTACCTCTTTTTGCAGCTGTGCGTCGTCATCAAAACGCTGCATAGCCAGCCACTTCTTCATTGCTGGGAATAGGTGGAAGTCGCTCGGTGCCAGGTCGGGACTGTACGGCGGATGAGGAAACAACTCCCACTTAAAAGATTCAAGAACTTTACGAGTGACATTTGCCGTGTGGGGCCGGGCGTTGTCGTGAATCAACAAGATCTTAGAGCTCAACATTCCTCTGCGCTTGTTTTGAATTGCTCTTCTGAGTTTTTGGAGAGTTTGGCAATACCTTTGAGAGTTTATTGTAGTGCCTCTTTCCAGGAAGTCCACCAAAATTACACCTTTTCTGTCCCAAAAAACAGTCGCCATCATCTTCCTTGCCGACATTGTTTGCATGCATTTCTTGGGTTTTTGGGGAGAACTTGTGTGCCCCCACTGCATTGATTGCAATTTCGTTTCACAGTTCACATGTTTCACCCATGTTTCGTCACCAGTAACGATGCGATCGAGTAAAGAGTCACCATCCTTATGGTAAGCGTCCAAAAAGTTCAACGCTGCAGCCATTCGCTGATTTTTGTGGTCCTCTGTCAAGATTTTTGGAATCCATCTTGCACAAAACTTGTGGTAACCAAGCTTTTCGCTGATGATTTCGTGCAACAGACTTCGCGAAATTTGTGGAAAACTCAAAGAAAGTTCCGTTATTGTGAAATTTCGATTTTCACGGACTTTAGCATCGACTTTTTCGAGAAGTTCGGCGGTCACTATGCTGGGTCTCCCACTTCGATCTTCGTCGTGAACATTGGTTCGGCCATTTTGAAATCTTATGACCCACTGACGCACTCCACCTTCAGTGATAATGTTGTCCCCATACACTTCACGAAGCTGCCGATAGATTTCTATCGGTTTACAGTTTTTTGCAGTCAGAAACCTTATTACTGAGCGCACCTCGCAGCTCGCGGGATTTTCAATTAACGCAGACATTTCAAACTGTCACAGTATCTGAACGGAGCACAGCACGAACCTCTCACTAGCACGGCTAGATGCAGACTGAGCTGCGCAACGCTCTGACCCCAAGATGGCCGCGCTAGCCCCGCCCCTAGCAGACACAGACGGAAACGTAATCTACTTCCTGGATGGCCCTCGTATTATGTCATACCAAGATAGCATAGGCAAGCCAAGGGATGCAAAGATCCTTAAACTAAGAATGGATTCGAACACACCCAGCATTAGCTAAGCATATAAAATTGCTATGTGCAAATGATTTGTCTGAAGTTTTCTAATTGCAGCTAAGTAGCTGGCTGCATTAGCATTTTCTTGTTTTTCTCGTTTAACAGAAGAAGAAACTATCTGTAGAAATTTCTCCATGAAAGCATGTCTCTGGCATGATAGCCCTGGTCAGGTGTTTCGCTCTAAGCTAATAAATTTGCAAATGAACACTGGAATTGATTAAATGAATGTAAAGAGGTTGTTGAAGGTTGAGGTATAGGAATAAAAAGACTCTTGAAATTTTTCTTTATCTCCAAACTAAGCCTTTAACTTATACTGAAACAAAGTTTCTTCTTGATTGGGCTAAATCTTTCTAGAATTTCTATTTTGATTCTTCTTTCGTGAACTAGCATTAAATGTACAAACATTATGTTATTTTTGAGTGTAATAAAGCTTTTAATCTGCACAAACTCCCTACGAGTGGCTTAGTGGTTAAGACCACTGAATACTGGTAATTCAAATGCAGGTTGAAAGGGCTAGCTAGCTGCATGGTTGGTTTTTGTGCCTTTCCATATGTATAATGTGAATATGAGCCTGCTATCCTTAGAATGTTTTCCACAAAGATAGCCCTCCTCTTAGGCCAGGGGAGAATGTGATCAGCATTTTACTTAACGTGCTAACGGTTTATCTTTAGTTTATGAGTGTAAAAATCTATTTTTATTCAAGTTTTTGTATTTATCAGCATTTTCTGTACTTTTTCTTGTTTAATTTATGAAATATATTAAAAATAGTCAAAATTTAAATAGATATACATATTTTTCGAGTTTTGTAAGGAGAGGTGTCTAGCAATGGTAAAAAGGATACAGGGAGTGAAAAAGCTTGAGAACCCCTGCCCTCGTTTGCTTTGCCATATTCAAATAAGAACCTGTGCGAGGTACTAAATGGACGCTCAAGAATAATCATGGTGATTTCAATTGAGACCATGTACAATGAATATTCTTGAGCAGGTTTTGTTTACGAGAGCAAAACGTCATTGCTGTTAAATCTGTTATGTTGTGGATCTTCACTTTCTTCTCTTTCAAAAATTCTGTTGGAGCTCTATTTGTTGCAAGAAAGAAATGGAACAGAAAAAAAGGCACGACTTTGCGAGTAGTAGGGGCGTAGTTAAGAGTTTGCAGCGCCCGGGTACAACTGAAGAATTTGTGCCCCTTTCTGTGTGCCAAGAATAGGAAACATTTTATTAAATAATTTCGTAGCATCAATTTGGCGCCTCTTGGATGCTGTGCCCGGGGACACAAGTCCCCCCTTGCCCCACCCTAGCTATGCCACTGATAAGTAGCAAACCGAAATAATAACCCACCTTTTTACTTTAAAAGTGTTGTCAAACTGGGAGAGGAAATTTCCGTATTACAGCCAAAGCTAGTTGACCTGTGATGGTGTTGATAGCAAAGAAATAACACTGTTGCCAGTCGATCCGATAACATGAATGGTGTCAAAATCCGTCATTGTCAGCCCATGAAGATAACCTACCTTAGACTATGATTATATGAAATGCTGGTCACCATATAATTACAGTTCATCTAAAAATAAATATGGAACTAGTATAAATTAAAAAAAAAAAGACATCATAGTTCCTTCTTAAGAGTTGTGCCAGTGATTAAAAATCTTATTTATTTTTTATGTAAAGTTTTACATAATGTTTTACCCCAAATGACGTTAGCCAAGAAGGGCTATTAGTCTCAAAACAGGATTTTATGTTGAATAACTATAAAAATGTGAATCACTTTTCAAATTATTGCCACCAAATATTATCTCTCTGTGTTATGTTTAAAGAAATTATGAGGAATCTACATGAAAGTATGTATGTTTCTCGCATTATTATAAAACAACGGTACCTAGAGCCATCAAATTCTCAATAACGTAGCCCTCCACCAAAATATGAACACCTGGAAGCCCGAATTTGGAATTTGTTTTATTGTCTATTTCATATTTTGTAAAACTTTAACGAATTTTTGATTAACAACCACAACAATTTCAAAGCGAGTAGTGGCGACACTGTAGGAAATAAAACATTTTTATCTCCAGCACACAAAACTGTCTATCGGAAATTCTAAAGATATGCTTTTTTTAAATATTTTCAGAGCAAAGTAGCGTTAGCCCGAATGCTCTCGAAACGTGTATGTGCCTGTAAATGAATAAAACGCCCGTTTTGACATAATATAAAATCTGAAAAATTTCAGATTTTTCCTCTTTATATTATTTTTTTTATTATTATTACTATTTTAATTAAAAGTAATGCATTTTTAGTACAGAAAACAAATGCTTGTATTTTTTAATTTTATTCTCCGCTAATAGTTTTATAATGTACTGTATAATTTCAAACTTTTTAACAGATAAATTCATTATAATGTATCAAAAATCTTAATGTTTACTTTATGCGATTTTGTGTTCGTTTTCAACTTTTATTTACTTTGCTAGTTCTCATTTTACTAGTATTACTTACCTGTTTTTAGTTTGTCTGCTTATTTATTCTTCTGATACTTTTATTTCCTATTTTGAAATATTCATTTTAAATATGGAGCTTACTTTCGTGCCGTTGACCATTAATTTCACACAGCTTTTGATTTTCCCTAACTCTAATACTTAATTTTACATTTACTATATGTTGTTATATATTCTTAATACAGTACAACTCAAATTATCCGAATCGCTTTCAGAATTTAAAAAAAAAAATTAAGATGGAAAAGTAGGGTTGGACAATCAACGAATATTAAAATATTAAAAGGTTTTAAACTACTACGGTTTTAAACTGCTTATCACTGCTTGAAAACGAAGGTGAAAATTCAAGAAAATCAATGAAGGCAGCAATAAACGAAAATATAGAAGATGTCGTTTTCAAGTGGTTTTTGCCGCAACGTTCTATAACTCAATTTCGTATCCGATTCTTTGTGAAAAAGCTAAAATCTTAGCTCAGAAGCTTAACTGGACATCCTTTAAAGCAAGTAACTGCTGGGTAAGAAATTTTAAGTGCAGGCACGTTGTCCGTCAAAAAGCTGTCTGACCAAGATATTCAGCATGACTTTCAGCACTTGTAAGTACTATACAGTACACTATGTAACATGTATATAAAAGTATTGCCTTTTCAATTTAATTAATTAAAACCTCTTTTTCTTTAAAAAAAAGTTTTTTTTTTCCTCTTATTTTCAATATACAGTACATACAGTTATTAATTAAAGTTTATATAGACCCTTTCTTCGGAAAAAATCCAATTGGAGTTCTACTGTACATTAATCTCTAAATATGTTAAATTAATTAGTTACTTCTAAGCTTTATTCCTTGATAATAATTTACTTTAGGATTTTACCTCTCATGCAGCCAAAAATATTTCTTTTTAACAGGTGCAGCATAAGGCCGTGATTTTAAAACTTACTGACTTTCTCAATGTCAGCTTTTAAGTTAGCAAGTGAATAGAGAGTTTTTAATTTTCTTTCTAGAACGTGTTACTATCGAAATATATAATTTGTTAATTTTATTAGCTTATTATAGAGAAATATATTGCAGTT
This sequence comes from Stegodyphus dumicola, assembly GCF_044657685.1. Lineage (NCBI taxonomy): Eukaryota > Metazoa > Arthropoda > Arachnida > Araneae > Eresidae > Stegodyphus > Stegodyphus dumicola. The sequence goes on along the minus strand of NC_140773.1, from coordinate 217,695,144 downwards.
AGAAATATTTAAATAGAGGTTGCCTCACGCGTTAAAATCTGAAATAAAAATCGATTTTGGTTTAGAATACAAACGCAACTTGAAAAGGGAGACTTTCTAAATCAAAATGAAGTGGTCTATAATTAAAATTAATTTTTCATTTTATACACATACATACAAGGCGTCCGTAAAAGTAATTGCGTGGCTTTTTGTAATCGTTGGTGGTTTCCCTTTCCCATTTTCGTTAATTTTATGGCAATTATGGGCGTAAACAATACTTAAATTGATATTTAATCGATCTTACAATTTCAGTACCATTTTCCAATTTGTAACTTCTTTGGTAGTAATGGTGGGAGAAAGGTTCATCAAATCATCAAGCTATCTGTTCTAAAAATAATATTAAAAAAAAATCTGAAAGCTTTACTTATACTTATGACTTACTTTTTTCTGGTCATTAACTACTAAAGAGTTTTCGCCAGTAGATCGCATTAAAGTGCACTAGGCAAAGATATTTTCAAATAAATGATACTAGGGAAGTACCAACACCCGAGGGCGAAGAAAATTCAGCTGCGTGAGCAGGCCTATCTTAATACTTACGAAAGTAGGCGTTCATCATAAAAATTGTGCAGTGGTAAGCAATGGCATTAAATTGAAGCATGCAGGCAGGTTCATTGAGTTGTAAGGCAAATGCAGGTGGTGAGTGCAATATAGCTAGTAAGAGTGCAGGATAAGCAATAGTGAGACATCATGAAAATGGCGCGAAGACAGTTTGAAGCTGTGAATGGCATAAGAGTTCAAAGTCCTTCAGAAGTATGCAGCAGCTAGATAGGCCGTAAAAAGTTCAAAAGTTCGTAGAATTATACCATAAAGTAAAAATTTTTTTAAATAATTTAAAAAATGAAATAGTAATATAAAATCTTGAATAAAAAATTTTCTTGATTAACATAAGTATAAGATGCAACACAAATAATAGGATAGAATCCAATTTCAGAGTTCAAGTAAATTTTAAAATTAAAATTTACAAGTTACCACCATGACGAATTGTGATGAATTGTCCTTGGGCGTTTGACAGTGTATTCAATGGTTGGATCATAATCCAACATTTGTTTAATTGCGTTATACTGACTATGCTTCATCTTCTCGAAGAAGTTGTGAGCTGTCATGAGTATAAAGTTATGCACAGATGGAATATCCAGGTCGTTATGAATTATAGAGTTTCTCGCGTACCAAGGTGCATTCACAATGCTACGTAGAATTTTATTTTAGAGTATATCTAGTTTTTTGCGCTCAGTTTTATTGGCGATTGCCTAGGCCGGCACTGTATATAGCATGATCGGTCGAATTAGAGATATGTAAAGCATTTTCTTTATTTTTAGACTGAGCTTCGATTTTTTGCCGATAATAGGATAAATTGCCATGTAGGCTGCATTTGCTTTGTTTAAGATATAAGAAGTATGATCTTTCAAGTTGAGAGATTTATCTATGTAAACACCTAAATATTTATAGGAATTAGCTACAGGGATTAGAGTTCTATCTAAGTAGATATCAGTATTGACTCTTAATCTTGTTTTGTATCTCCGATAGAGCACAATACAACATTTAGAGGCGTTGAGCTTAATTTTCCAAGTCTTGCACCAGTGATTGATCATATTGAGATGCATTTGTAAATTACTCAGAGCGAGCTGGGGACTTCTGGATTCAGTCAGTACCACAGTGTCGTCAGCGTATTTGAGTATTTTCGTGTTGAATGGGTGCGGGAAATCATTGATATAAACATTATAGAGCCGGGGGGAAAGAACGGATCCTTGCGGGACCCGGCTATGAATTGTTTTTCTGACAGATAAGGCGTCACTGCAGCGAACTTGAAAAGTCCTGTTTTTCAGATAGGAACTAATGAGTTTTACGAAACTGTTTGGAAGCATAAAATTATTCAAGTTATGCAGGAGGCCTGCATGCCACACTCTATCAAAGGCCTTTTCGAGGTCGAGATAGCATGCAGCCACCCCGATTTTCTTAGTAAAGGCTTGCGAAACAAATTCCACCAAATTGAGAATTTGATGAGTAGTGCAGTGTCTACTGCGGAAGCCGAATTGCAGATCATCTATTAAATTGAGTCTTTCGAGAAGGTTAGTGAGCCTTGAGCAGAGGATTTTTTCAAATACTTTTTCCTAATGAAGGTAAAAGACTGATAGGTCTGTAGGAAGTGACGAGTTAAGGATCTTTCTTTGGTTTTAAGATATTGACTATTATTGAGTCTTTCCATTGCTGAGGGAAATAATTATTTCGGATGCAGGCATTAAAAAATATTGACTATGTTAGTAATACAACGTCTAGGAAGGGCTTTAAGGGCTTCATTGCTAATTTGATCATAGCCTTTGGCTTTCCTTGGCTTGAGTTTGTGAATAATTTCTCTTACTTCTCTTGGTGAAGTAAAGGGAATGAAATTTGTTATAGTATCAGGTTCAATGTTCCGTCTTACTTTCTTTGGGAACACGCAAGGACCTGACTCGGAACAGAGAGCTTACTAAAGCTATGTTCAATAACTGTGGGAAGTAGACAGGATACACAAGAAGGGTATACAAAACCCTTTATTTTCTCTCTTTACAATAATTTCCGTACTTCGGAATACAAAGACCCACTACTTGTGGTCTAAACGTAAGAATATAAAAATATAACTAAACGCTAATTTAACTTTGAAATACTAAACGTGGAAGATTGGCCTTATATTAACAGGAAGCCGTATGTAGTACAGAGAACTGTTAACACTACAATACGTTTAAAATTATCAAGAGGATTAAACCTCTGGCCTGGAAGGCAACCAGCAACTGAGTAAAACTTCTAAGGTAAGCGGCCTGCTTCGACTAACTCTTTCCTCTCTCTCGCTTGGCAACAAGCCACAACTTAAGTACTTGGCGTTCGCCAGACAAATTTTGCATAAATAAGTTAACGCTTTTAATTCTGGCCGGAAGTAGAAAATAAGAAGTGATAGTAAAGGTTTAAAATAAAATAAACGTTAGTAAAACTTAAGATCCTTACATACTTCCCGCCAGAGTTAATTAGTTTGAAACTGAGGTCTAAAACGACCTTGTTGAAAACTTTTAGCTCTAGAATCTAACGCGAGGCCAAACTTTTACAAACATTTCTCACTAGAAACTAGAAATTAAAAAAAAAAATTGTTTTTACAATAGCAGCTCCATGGACACCCAATTTTTCATCTGTACTGCATCTAAACAGGAGCTTTTAGTTGAAATCTGGTTCCTTCCAGAGATCTGGAAGGAAAACTAGTTTAATGAAATGTTACACAATTAAATGGCCAGTCACATGAATATTTATATTTCTCCTAACATTCTTATTTCATTCATGACTTTTATTTAATTATCTCTCCCCGTACTCTCTGACATGTGTTGTAAAAGAAAACACCGAACACGAATGTGTTTATGTACACATTCGTGTTCACATTCGTTTATGTACACATTCGTGTTAGTTTATGTACACATTCGTGTTAGTTCAACACTGCCTCCTACAATCAAAACACTAACGTGTTAAAATTCAACATAACAAGACCTCGTAACACACCCTATCTTCATCTCTAAACCCTGAGGTACTATTCTGAAAGTGGCTAACTCTGAAGTGTAGCGTCAGAGAGCCTAACTACATTCATTCAACCTTTAACACATATTCACCATAATTTAGTCTTTTTACAGTCACACGAATAAAAAAAAATTTTAACATTACTTTCACTTTTACCATATCACGGTATTTCTTAACATTTAAAATAACAGTTCACATTGTATAGAAGAACATATTAACATGCCGTTAATTTTACGCATTTGAAAACATACATTAGTAGTACATTGTTAACTTCTATTCTTTTCAAAGCAAGTGCCAATTCTTTCTACATTGAAATACTACATTTCAAAAAGTCTTTCAGACTAAAATTTCTTTCTTGCCAGAATGTTTTAAATAAAATTCATACAATAACTTTTACAATATTTAAGTATTTACACATCGCTATTATACATCAACTTTAGTTTTACGCGCGAGTAATTGAAAAACATAATACCAAAATCGGTAACAACTCATTTCTAGCCCTTTTGGCGATAAAGGTAGACCTCGCATGAGGTAAAACTTCTTGAAATCTGCCACTTGCAGTAAGAATGAAAGAATAACTTAAGTTTGCAAAGTAACATAAAATTTTACTTATCTTTGTGATATTCGGACATTCTTTTCTGAGCCCAGTCCTGGAAGGTAGCACAGATTCTCGTTTGATTTATCCTCCTTCTTGTGCGGGCTCGCCCTTCAGTGCCTTCCTCTAGAAGCTTTCTTTTTTCCCCAGTTCGGTCACTCTTGAATACCTTCTTTTTCGCTTCTGCCTGTGGTCTTGGCCGTTTGTGGGCAGCTGGTCTTGGCGGAACCGGGAAACTTCTTTCGCGTTCCTGCTTGGACCTCGTTGCTGGCCGTTCAAATTTTCCTTGTAACTTTTCCTCCGCCGCTGGTGGCCCTTCCGCAGTTCGGCGACATTTGCTGCGGAGAGTCCTGTCGGATGAGTAGATCTTCCGTTTTAGAGCCGGGTTATAGTTGCCGTCATTTCTGCTGGCTCTCTTTGCATACGTCGTCCTTCTCCCTTCTTCATTCTGGGGGTGTTCGTGAGCTCTCTTTTCTGGACGGTGGAACGGCTTCTTTTTCTTGTTACCTTCAATTTTCCCGCAGGGAAACATTCTTTTCACTTGCTCCTGCCTCTTAATGGCTTGTCCTTGTACTTGTCGTTGTTCCAACTCTGGAGCTTGTGCCTGCCGTGTCTGCCGTGCCGGATCCTGCAAAAGATCTGTAAATATTTGCATTTTATTACGATCATAGTAGGGTTTGATTTGATCAATGTTTGCGGAGCAGGTTTCACCATTCCTGGCTTTTAACACTACTACAGCGTGAGTTATTTTTTCTATGACATATGGTCCTTCAAATCGTGGAAAAAATTTGGCAGTTTTATCTTCTGGTGCTGAAGAAAGTGAATGCTTAATTTTTAATACTTCATCCCCTACTTTATAAGTTACTCCCCGTCGTTTCAAGTCATAATACAGCTTTTGTTTTCTCTGTGCTACTTCAATATTCTTTTTTGCTTCTTTAATTAATTTTTTCTATATCACCCATTTTAAATTCTGGGGCTCTTTGTTGCACATAAAATAATTTATCTAACAGCGTTATAATCTTTCTGCCTAAAAATAACTCAGCAGGAGTTTTGCCCGTTGTATCATGTTTTGCGGTCCTAAGGGCGAAAGCAAATTCATTGACATAGTTATCCCAGCTTTTATGAAAATTTTTAACATAACTACGGATAATTTTCACTATATTTCTATTGACCCGTTCCGCTATATTTGATTGCGGCCGATACGGGACCATTTTTAAATGACGTACGCCCAGTTTTTGGCACATGTCTTCAAATACATTACTTACAAATTGAGGACCATTATCCGATATAACTTTTAGGGGCGCCCCGTATTTTAAAATATATTTATTTAAAATAGAATCAGTAACTAATTTCGCGGAGGCTTGTTTTAAGGGAACAATTTCGGTCCACTTACTAAAATGATCAACCATAACAAGGAGATAGCGACTTTTATTTAACTGACTTTTTGGGAAAGGGCCCAATAAATCGATGCCAATTATTTCATTTGGAAATTCGGATTTAATACTATTTAGAAACCCGGCCGGGCGGAAATTAATATAATTAACGGCTTGACATGTTGGGCAGGACTGGACATACGCCCTTGTTAACTTTTGCAGTTCAGGAAAGTAGACTGCCTCGCGTACGCGTTGGATAGTTTTTCGAATACCAGCATGAGAAGCTAAAGGGCTGTCATGGAGCTCCTGCAGGATATTTAATCTAAGACTAGCTGGGATAACAGGTCGAAATTCGTTGTTGGAATTCGTAGTTTTTGTATAGAATAATAGACCATCTATTAGTTCGTAATGGGCCGCCCTATTTCTTATCGCCACAATATCTTGGTGGCTAAAATTTTCAGGATCCTTTAAATACTGATAAATGCTTGCAAACTCAGGATCATTACCCAGTTCGGTTATTACAGTTTCTCGGGAATTTATTGTACATGTTGTGAGCATTGCCACCTTTACAGTATTACCTTCTTCATCTATTTTAATTCTGGATAGGGCATCTGCTACGATATTTTCCTTTCCGTGGGTATGCTTGATTACCAGATTATATTCTTGTAGCTTGAATGCCCATCTTATTAACCTTGTGGATAAGTTTTTCCCTGAGTACAATCTAGTTACCGCCGCATGATCAGAGTACACTGTTATTGGCGCCTTTCCAAAATAGACTCGGAACTTTTGCACTGCTAACAGAACTGCAAGTGCCTCTCTCTCGGTCGAGGAATAGTTTCTTTGTGTTTGATTTAAAGTTCGGCTAAAAAATGCCACGGGCTGCTGATTTTGCGAAAGTACCGCTCCTACCGCATAATCCGAAGCATCCGCTGAAATTTCTAAATTCTCATCCTTTTCAGGAAATTTCAACACAGGGGCTTGCGTTAATGCTTGTTTTAATTTTTCGAAAGCACTATTGGCTTCGGCCGTCCACGAGAATCTTGCCTTTTTCCTTTTTAATTTTAACAATGGTTCAGCAGTAGCTGCAAAATCTTTTATAAAGGACCTAAAATATGAACAAAGTCCTAGAAAAGAAGAGAGTTTCTTCGCCGTGTTTGGAGTCGGATACTTTTGTACAGCGATTATTTTTGATTCGTCTGTCTCGATTCCTTTCTGAGATATTTTGTAACCTAAATATTTTAATTCAGGGGCTGCAAATTTGCACTTTTCGACATTAACTTTTAGACCGGCCTCATTTAGTAAAGAAAACACCTGTCTTAAATCCTGTACATGTTGGTCGAGATTATCACTAGTAATAATGATATCGTCTAAATAGATAAATGTGGACTTTCCAAGAACAGGCCTTAACACAATGTCCATACATCGCTGAAATGTTGCCGGTGCCCCTGAAAGGCCAAACGGCATACGCAGAAATGCATAAGTGCCAGACTTGGTTATAAAAGCAGTCTTAGGTACGTCCTCAGACCTAACCCCTATTTGAAAATAACCAGTTGTTAAGTCTAAAGTCGTCATATATTTGGTGGATGTTATGTTTCTTAGAATTTCTTCAATAATAACGGATATACCGGATATTTAGTTATGGAGTTTAATTTACGGTAGTCAATTGCGAATCTCCACCTTTTTGGATGTGTCAAAGGATAGTCATTATTTTTCTTACATAAAACCACCGGGCTAGCATAACTACTTGAGATGGGCGTTATGATCTTTTTACGTAGCATATCGGTGATATGCCATTCTATAATTTTTTCCTTATTCTTATCATACCGGTATGCTTTGGGGCGAACTGGCATTGAATCTCCGGTGTCAATACTATGGTTAGTAACCTGAGTAAATCCTGGAATATCACTAAATAACGAAGCAAATTCAGTTACCACTTGTCGGATTCTTCGTTGCTCTTCATTAGGCAGGTGGTCAAGGTTTAACATCGGCGGTTCAGCCTTTTCTTCTCGAACTGGTTTCATTGTCAGCTTAAGGGACGCTTCATTAAAATCTAGCGTTGCTTGTGCCTCTGAAAGAAAATCTATTCCTAAGATAATATGTGCTTGCAGATTCTTTACTATGAAAAACATAACCTTTACTTGTTCGTCCTTGATACGGACATACAGCGGTAATTTACCTATACCTTTGCGCAGCTAACTTTTACTATACTCTTTCTCTTCGCGCAGCTAACACTGTCGTATTATCCGAATTATATATACGATATTTACGAAATACTTCCTAAAAAAATCTTCTGCCACACAGGAACACTGCGCGCCTGTATCCAGGAGTGCGGTGGCTGGGATATTATTCACCAACACTTCAATTTTCGGAAGAGTCAAATTTTTCACCATTACTGTATTTAACTTGAAGGAAGAGGGGTTTTCGTGGCCTTCGGATTTCCGCACCCTCCCGTCAGCAGAAATCCGTTTTAGTTTAAATTATTTTTCATTTCCGTGCTTTCCTTCTTTTCCCACTGGCCTTGAGACTTTTTTCTGGGTTGCTATTGAACTGTCGACGTTCGCCGGCTGTTTTTAAATGCTCGGGTTTCCTTGCCCACTGATTCGCTTTGCTTCCGTAGCCGCGTGCTTGAGTTTGCTGTAGACGTGACGCACCAAATTGGTTTAGCTGTTGATATTGGCGTCTTCTTTCAATATCCGCCGTTCTTCTACTTTCAAACTGGATTGCTAGCTCAAATAACTTTTCCAGTGTAGTCGGATTTCTTAATTCAATAAAGTCTTGCACTTGGGGCAGTAATCTCGGCAAAATCACTTGAATTATCTCAGGATCCGGACGGTTTCCATACAAGGGTTTGAAGACGTGAATTTTTCTTAAAATAAAGCTTGAGAGATTTTCGATTTTTTGCTGATATATACTGAAAAGTTCCGTTTCTAATTTCGCACGATCCCTTACAATAGGGAAGGCTTTTAGTGGGGCAGTCTTGAAATTTTCGTAAGTATAGGTGGGACTTCCTGCTTGACCCAAGAGACTTCTGCCTATACATTTGAACCAAATAAGCGCTTGGCCCCTCAAAGCGCTGGTAAGTAAGGTAACTTTTTGAAATTCGTGCACGGGGTAGAGCATGAAGTGGTCATCCAATTTTTCCAAAAAACTGGTTACCGGTGAGTTTCCATTAAATGTTGCTTCTGGTTTCATCGAAGCGCGCATGGTCTGGACGATGTAACCAAATCCTTCCAGGGCGGCAGCCGGCATTTCTGGATTCTGAGCCGCTTCTGCAGGCAGCACAGGTTCTTGAAACTCGGCCATGGTTATTCTTCTTCGTTGGGCGCCACTATCAGGTTCAATGTTCTGTCGTACTTTCTTTGGGAACATGCAAGGACCTGACTCGGAACAGAGAGCTTACTAAAGCTATGTTCAATAACTGTGGGAAGTAGACAGGATACACAAGAAGGGTATACAAAATCCTTTATTTTCTCTCTTTACAATAATTTCCGTACTTCGGAATACAAAGACCCACTACTTGTGGTCTAAACGTAAGAATATAAAAATATAACTAAACGCTAATTTATTTTTGAAATAATAAACGTGGAAGATTGGCCTTATATTAACAGGAAGCCGTATGTAGTACAGAGAACTGTTAACACTACAATACGTTTAAAATTATCAAGAGGATTAAACCTCTGGCCTGGAAGGCAACGAGCAACTGAGTAAAACTTCTAAGGTAAGCGGCCTGCTTCGACTAACTCTTTCCTCTCTCTCGCTTGGCAACAAGCCACAACTTAAGTACTTGGCGTTCGCCAGACAAATTTTGCATAAATAAGTTAACGCTTTTAATTCTGGCCGGAAGTAGAAAATAAGAAGTGATAGTAAAGATTTAAAATAAAATAAACGTTAGTAAAACTTAAGATCCTTACAATAGGAGAATTGTTAATACTGTCACAGGTAAAATTAACTTCTTCTTCTTCTTGGGAGTTATTCTCAGGCGGGTGAGTTTGAAAGATTTTCTCTAATTCATTAGCCATTATATTAACAATCTCGTCCTCAGATTGATAGGATATTCCCATGTGATGAATTGCATGAGTTTGATTTGGTCTGCTATTCCTCAGAGATTTAGCAATTTTCCATACTGCTTGATCTTGAGGATCCAGGTTTGATAGGAGAAAGTCCCATTTTTTGTTTCTGAATTTTATAATTTCATGCTTGATTTTCCTGTTTAAAAAGTTGATGTGCCTTTTGGCACGAGGGTCACCGGACCGCTGCCATTCCTTATGTTTTCTATTCTTCTCTGCAATAATATCTTTTATATATTTAGGAAGGGAGAGAAAATTAGTGCTTTTGCAGGGATAAGTCGCATTATTGATTGCATCTTTCATTTTAGGGGTGAATTTATAAATTTCATTCTGAAAGCTTTCAAATTTTATAATAAACCCAAAGAGGAGTTTTTTCACTTACACACACGTTTCGAGAGTATTTCGAATAAAAGTATTTAAAAACAGCATATCTTTAGAATTTCCGATAGAGAGTCTCATTCGCTGGAGATAAAAATGTTTTATTCCGCATAGTGTTGCCACTGCTCACTTTGAAATCGTTGAGTTTTTTAATCAAAAGTTCGTTAAAGTTTTACAGAATATGAAATAGATAATCAAACAAATTTTAAATTCAAAATTAGAGCTTTTAGGAGCCCATATTCGGATGGAGAACTCCATTATTCAAAATTCGATTTAGGGACCGTTGTTTTTTCCCAGTGCGAGAAGCATGCATACATTAATGCGGATTCTTCATTATTTACTTTTTTAATATAATACAGGCTGATAATATTTGGTGGCAACAATTTCAGAAGTGATTCAATGCTTTTTGCAATTCGACGCAAAATGTCGTTTCGAGACTAATAGCCTTTCCTTGGTAATAATTTGTATAGTTGCTGTGATACATAACCACGCGCACAAATGGATCTAATTTCTTGTTGCATCTAATATTATTATTTATTATTAATTTCAGAAAATGGTACAAACACAGGTTAAATTTAGCACTCCATTCTTTTTTCCGTACAGTCGGTCACAAAAGTATTCGAACACCGGTACCCTATCAGAAAATGACAAGATGGCGTTTTTTTCCCCTCTTTCTCTCTGTGTGTCGTGTTATTCCATCCTAGGTTTTCATCTCCCCCCCCATCTTGGAAAAAACTGGAAAAAATTGGTTACGATCTCTTTTTGAATGGGGAGATGCCATTTTGAAAAAAAGCTGACGACCCTATCTTGGAGAATGAACATGACCGCTCTACACACCCTTTCACTCTCTCTCTCTCTTTGAATTGGGAAGCCATTTTGGGAAAAAAGCAGACGACCCTATCTTGGAGAATGGAAATGAACGCCTCTCCCTCTCTCTTTGAAATGGAAAGCCATTTTGGGACCCTCTATTCTTGGGGAGGGAGAAAACTGAAGTCTGCATTTCGCTGTCTCTGAATGCGGAAAGCCCTTTTGGGAAAAGCGGACCCTCTTCTTCTGATCTTGGAGAACTGGAAATGAACGCTCTACACAATCTCTCTTTGAATTCAGAAGGTATTTTGGGACCTTCTAATGTTGGAAAACTGAAATGAACGCTCTACGCCTTTTCTCTCTCTCTCTCTCTCTTTGACATGAGTAGCCATTTTGGAGGATTCTCCACCACCATCCTAACCTTGGAAAACTGAAATGAACGCTCTACACCTTCTCTCTCTCTTTCTCTCTTTCTCTGAAATGGGTAGTCATTTGAAAACTCCCTAACTTTGGAAAAAAAACAGAAATGAACGCTCTACACCATCACTCTTTGAAAATGGGGGGTGTCATTTTGAGACCTCCCTCCCCTAAACTTGGAAAAAAAAACTGAAATGAACGCTCTACGCTTTCTCGCTTTGGACATGGGTAGCTCTTTGGGGACCCTCTCCTCTTGGTAGGAAAAATAAAGAACTGAAGTGAAGGCTCTACACAATCTCTCTTGGAATGGGATCCATATTTCGGGAAAGGTGGATCACCTCATGCTGGAAAACTGAAGTGAACCACCAAGATTGGACTCTATATAATATTTTTTTTTAATTGACATCATGACCCTCCTCCAATTTGTTATTAAAAAAGTTTTTTTTTTGTTTTGGTTTTTATCCCATTTCCGATGTGATTTCAGAAATGCAATTCCATAACAGTTCAATTTCATTCGAGGTTAAATGATCTAAACAGTCTTTGACCCACCCATCCGTATGATTATTTTCTTCTCCTTCCTGTTGCACCAAATTTTGTAAGTCCATATAATCATTCCATACGGGAAGGGCTGGATCCTCACAAGGCTGTCTTGAAACACTTGGAGTCTCTTTGGGATGAGTGGAGGGATCTAGGATGTCTGGACCCGGCTGCGATTCTACCTCCATGATTTCTGGACCCGTTGGAACTTGTTTACCCGGCTGAAATTCTACCTCCATGATTTCTGGACCCGTTGGAACTTGTGAACCCGGCTGTGATTCTACCTCCATGATTTCTGGACCCGTTGGAACTTGTGGATCCGGCTGACATTCTACCTCTACGATGTCAGGACTTTTTGAAGCTTGTGGACCCGTCTGACATTCTACCTCTACAATGTCGAGACAGGTTGGAGGAGAAGAAGAAGAAGAAGAAGAAGAAGAGGATATTGGAAGAGGTTCTGTCTGTGAGGAGTCCAAAAGAGGTTGCCTGTTTGAACAAGTCGGGGAAGAAGAAGAAGAAGAAGCTTCTGGGTTCTGAAACGGATCTTGCACGCCAGGTAGGTTCCGGTAAGTCGACCGTTTTTTAAGAGGTAATTTTTTTTCTTCATCCTCATCTTCAATTGTGATGACTTCAATTTCATTCCGTTGCCGGGTCGATTTGGTTTCGGGAAATAACGGTTTGGTCCAGCTCCTCTTATCATCTAAGGAAGGGATGGGTAAAGGTGGCGGAGGGTTTTCTTCTTTTTCTTGAAACATCATCGGCGATTGGAAAGAAATCTCCTCTTTCAATTGTTTCCAAAGCGAGTACGAGCATCGATCGACGAGAAAGAGACTTTTCTGGGTTGTGACGATGAGATATTGCGTTTTCGGGGGAACGACATAGTTTTGAAAAGGTCTTAGAATATATTTCTTATATTTCATCCTGTCGCTGACTTTAAAACTTCTTTCCTTCAGATTGGGGGACGATGATTCGTAATAGGCGAGAGGAGCGGCTGTGGTTTGAACAATATGAACTTCGTCCTCAGCCGTCGTTCTCACTCCAAACGTAAAATATCGTTTCGTGAGAAAAATATTCTTCCACCGAAAACTCGTGCGCGGATCCGTATATCGCCGGTCTGTTTGAATGGGCCGTCTCAAAGCTCGATCCATCCGATTCCAAGAGAAGGGAGATTCCTCTTTCGTTTGTTGCGATTCGAATAAATTTCTGTATATATTCTGAACGAGCAGGTTGGAGGATTCGACATCTTGGTTGAAAGAAACGATCGCTTGATGAGGTGGTAAATGCGGAATAAATGTCGCACAATGACACGCCAAAAAAATTTTCAAGTTGGAGATTTGCTTTAGCGTCTTCAAATCCTCCCCGTTCGAAATCCGTTGAGTTGGAAAAACGTCTAATAGCGACATGGCTCCCAATGGAAAAGAAATGATCTCGCCCAGTACTCTCGCCTTTTTATATATCTATATAGACACACACAGACACATATAGAGGCTCTATGACGTCCGTTTTATTTGTTTTTTTTGTTTCTCTCTCTCTCTTCTTTCCAAGAAATCTTATCTCCATGACCTCTTTTTCTTTTCTTAAAAGATGAATGTGTGTGGGAATGAGGAAGTGAAAGTAATAATTTAATAAACAAAAAATTATCCAACCATGACCTTCTTTTTTTTCAAAGTCACCCTTTCCAATCCAAGGACGTCCAGAGATAGAGGAAGCAGGGAGAGAGGAGGAGGAGGGAAGGGAAGGTCACACTCTCTTTCTCTCTATAAATAAAAGGGGAGAGCCCCAAAGTCGTATTTTTGTCCAAGTGGATCATGAGGAGGCATCCCCAGCTCACTACGTGTATTCCTTTCAAATATAAATATGTTGATCTTTCCTTTTATATCATCCAAGGAGTCGTTTACTTGAAAGCCTCCGATTTTCAAAATCTGCGGGTTATCATACCGTGGGGAGTTATCAAAAGATGCGGGACGAATTTTTATCCGACGAAAACGTGTTGATGGCTCGTGACATTCCACCTTTGGATGCACAAATTTTGTTAATGAAACGAGCCAAATATTTTTACACGTCCCACTTTCTAACCGTCTCGCAAATGAATAGGATTATGGATCGTTTTGAGAAGACAAAAGGGATTCTCGTTCATTTTAGTGAATGGTTGCACAAATGTTTGCACGAACCTCTCTCGATCGAGAAGACTGGGAAGAATACCTATTATATTCTTTTCGAGGACTCTCCTCCTTCGTCTCATCTTAAAGAGGCCACGACTTTTGAAAAAATCCTCGAGCAAGAAAAAATAGAATGGTGGAACAACTACCCCATCCCTCTCCCCGAGTATCAAGAGGAGCCTGTTCAGAAGAAAAAGAAAAAACCTTTCCAAAAGCCTATCCTCATCCTCCTCGATAATGATGGGGATGAGGAGAAACCTGTTCAGATTCCTCTCCGTTTGTCAAAACCCGTCGAGGATGAAAAACCTCTCCCTTCCTCAAGACCTCTTGAGGAAGAGAGACCCCTCGAGAAGGAGAGATCTCTCCCATTGTTAAACCTCCTCGAAGATGAAAAACCTCTCCCTTTCTCAAGACCCCTCGAGAAGGAGGGACCTCTTCCTTTATCAAACCCCCTCGAAGATGAAAAACCTCTCCATTTATCAAGACCCCTCGAAAATGAGGGACCTCTCGATTTGTCAAAACCCCTCGAGGATAAGGGAACCAAAACTTCTCTCTCTTTCGAAGAGGAGGGACCTCTCAATTTGTCAAGACCCCTCGAGAATAAGGGAACCGAAAATCCTCTCCCTTTCTCAAGACTTCTCGAGGAGGAGGAGAGACCGCTCCATGTCTCAAGACAGGACCCCCCTCTATCACTTGAGGATCCGAGGGAAACGATTCCTATTGAAAAACCATCTATCGACGATCCCCAGAAAAGGTCTTCGAAGGAGATTAGACTTCCATGTAGAAAACGAATCTGCCACAATCATCATCATAATAATAATAATAATAATAATAATAATATACCCCCTTCTCAACAACAGAATCCTACAACATTTGCAGATAAATGCATTCAAACCAATCCCTTTATAGTAACCCTTTTGATTGGAGAACCCGTGCATTAGCCTCGAAAAAAAATGAGATTCTAGACTGTTTCTATGACCAGAATGTTAAGCCAATAGATAGGTCTAGCTCAGAATTTTTCTTTTTAAAAGAAAATAAATAAATAATCCAAAGACTATTCGTAAATATAAATGGTAAAGTCTCGAGTCGGCTGGAAAAAAATTTTCAGAGCTGAGAAAAATTTTTCAACTCAAAAAAAAAAAAAAAAAAAAAAAAAAAACTTTTTGTTAATTTTTATCATGTCTTAGACATGATAAAAATTAACGACCCCCTTCCCTTTTCGTCTGGGAATGTTGTCTCACTCTTTTGAAAAACAAATCGTGATTCATTCATGGAATGATTGCCATTAGAGAAAGGATGAGTCATGGTCTATTTTTAGAAAGGGTGAGACATCCTTCCCAGACAAAAAGGGAGGGTCATTAATTTTTATCATGTCTAAAGACATGATAAAAATTAACCAAAAGTTTTTTTTTTTTTTTTTTTTCAGCTCTGAGAAATTTTTTTTTCTCCCAGCCGATTCGAGACTTTACCATTTGTTTTAAGAATGATTTCTCCCTGATCTATTATTTCAAAATTCCAAGTTTCACTTCAGAACCATCTGTGCTGTTGAAGAAGTAACATGATATATGTATTTTTTTTAATGAGTTCTGTCAAGATTGAATTGTGCAGGATCGACCTTGCGAATTTCTTCTCTGTGTCTTTAAATAAAAATGATACCGAACTGCTTTTTGTAGAGCGCAATGGAAAAAACCTTTTGTATGGTTAGGACAATTCATGTGTTCGATCCCATTATATTTGAGAATCTCTTGCGTCGATCCCGAAATGCAATAAATGGATCTTTGCAACCATTTCTCTAAAAACCGCCGTTTCATTTCTCCTCGCACCCAAATCATGGAAAAGGGTTCCGTCAACATCGTTAACACCCATGGAAAATAACTGTACGGAATTTCTCCTTCGTACCACGACAAGCCGTGATAATAATCACTCACCCACACAGCGGTTCGTTTTTCTTTCTCGGTGAGCATTTGCCATGGAAACGGGGGTTTAAAAACAAATACCCCTCGAGAAGTACCGTCCAATGTGACGTAAGCCAATTCTTTCACAATAAAGGCTCCTTGAGAATCGTAGAAACCTTCAAAGTCGAGCACGAGTTCCATGTTTTTTATTTCTTTTTCTTTCCAAGGTGACCTTTAATATTATTATGATGGATGTGTATTGAGATACGCACGATATTATTCAAAAACAAATATATATACGAATGTGACCTTTCCCAGAATTCATACGACCTGTCACGTGCAACCTTCTCTCTCTCTCTCTCTATAAAAGAGGAGACGGCGAGAGAACGCTATCCATTTTTTCCTTCAGGACACACAGCGAGAGAGAGAGAGAATTTTGTTTTCTTTTTTCCTCAACTGAAGAAGATGGACATTTTGAGTGCCAAACCTCTCAAAGATTCCTACATTGTTCTGGACATGGAATACTTTCATTGTTATGATCCAGAGACGGGAGATATATGTTTCATCTTGAAAGAACTGGGCTACATCACTTGCGATTTAACCTTATGCGGATCCATGATTTTTCTCCCTCCTGTCCATTACGATGACTTATCGTCCCGCAATCAAGCTGTGGTCAACCAGACTACAAATAACCGACACGGCCTGCAATGGACCGAGGGTCGTCTTTCCTACGAGCATCTTCCTACAATCCTGAAAATGCTGACCGAAAATGTGTAGATGATCTACGTCAATGGATACGATAAAGCCGAATTTTTCAGCAAGCTCTGCCAGCGATCCGTTTACGAGTTTTACATCCCAGGGAAAACCGAGTGGCGGAACAAGTCGAAATGCACGCGACACCAATATTTCCAAAAGATGATTCATTGTGCCGAGAACAAGGTGAGAAATTTTCGATATCATTTGATGGAGGGTAGTTACGTTTTCCGGAAATTACATTGTTACCCCTCCGAAAGCAAAGCTGTCGAAGACGAAGAGGAGGCGGAAGAATCTCCCCAGGAGAACTCGTGCGACGATGAGGAGGAGGAGGGGGATGAACTTTCTAATAATAATAATAATAATAATAAATGTCTAAATTGGGATGCTTTAGAGACCCAAGAATATTGGTCTCAACCCTTATCTCACCTAGACCTGAAAGAGGATCCTCAAGTGTACTTTGTGGTCCTCTTCTAAAATTTGGTCTTGGAGAGAATCCTTGAATGTTCATGAATGAAATGGTATGTAAATCCCTAGAGAAAAAAAAATAGAAAAAAAAAAGTTCGTTTTTTTTTGTAATATGTTGATTTCTTTCCAATCCCATTTCTTTTCCATAACTCCAGCCCAATCGACGAGAAGAAGAAAAATTTTCCAAGTTACACAAGACGAATCTTCCAAGTTACACAAGACGAATCTTCCAAGTTACACAAGACGTAGAAAGATTTCACAAGGATTTATAAATCACACGCTCCCACATGATATATGTATAGAGAGAAAAAGACCCTCTGTTCTCTAGCCAATACGTCAAGACTTCCCTAAACTAAGAGAGACCATGAGTACCGAGGAAACCTTAGCAGAGCAAGTGGAAAGACTTTCAAAGAGATTAGAAGAGTTAAGACGGGATAGATTTACAGTTCCTCCGACTAAAGAGGAAACTATCATCGATTTCAACAAACCGCTGTACTTTCATCCTCTACCCCAAAGAATGAGACGAACGGACTCGCCGTTGAACAGTTCCAATGAGAAACAAAATGTCACTTATTTGAATAGTCAATTTCAACACATGAATATTTCATAAGTATTTTTTTGTTTTTTTTCCCTAAAGCGTAGGGAGATCGGATCAGTAGTTTTTCCCTTTTCATCGTCGAAAAAAGATTGGGAGGAAAAATCTTTCTCAGCTCTCTCAGAAAAATTTTCAGCCTTAAAAAAAAAAAAAAGACATGATAAAAATTAACTCTACCCCCCTTTTGTCTGGGAATGTTGTCTCACAATTTCTAAAAATAGACCATCACATCTCTATTCCTGAAGAATAGAATTCCAAGAATGGGATCTGGTCTATTTTTAGAAACGGTGAGACCCTATTCCCAGACAAAAGGCGGGTAGAGTTAATTTTTATCATGTCTAAAGTTCAGGGTCCATCCATCTTCTTATGTGAAACGGTGACCCTGACGAGATCGAGATAAACAAGTCCTGTGAGTTGTTTTGTAATCTTGACGCGATCCAAGAAAGACTTTTAATTTTTTTTTTTTGAAATAGGCGGGAGGTGGGGAGAGAAAATGTTCTCACGACCCTCAGATATCTTTTCATAAATATATTTTTTATCAAAGTGTTTCTTTCATCCCGATCCTTTTAAGAGGTTGGAATGACCCTGACATTTAGATGGGGTCGCGATCCCGACAGATGTCGCGCGAGTATAAAAGTGTGTATCCTCCGTGAGATTTCTTCAGAGAACAGAAGAAGACGTGAATTGAGCTGGTAAGTCCCTTTGGTCCTATGAATATGGTTATCTATAAAATCGATTTGATTCTTTGTTTTTTTTTGAATAATCATAATAATCATAACTTCATTTAAAAAGAACTCTCTTCTTAACCCTTTGAAAAGAAAAATGTCTCTTTCAAGACGACGACTCTAAAACATTTTATTGTTTTTTTTCCTTTCTAGATCTTCCCTGTTATACATATATACCTTTTCGACTCTTTTTTTTTTGCTCCTGTTTGTGGAAGACATTACCGTATTCATCGCCATGGCGTGTTCAGAAAACTTTATCGTGCTCGATCTAGAGGGTTTCCAGTCCTACAACCACAAGAAGGGTGAATTTACCTACGTTTTAAAAGAATTGGGCTATGCGACAAAAGATTTTTTGACCGTGGGATCGTTGACGTTTGCTCCTCCTCACCCCTTCCACCAACTGAGTGACAAAAACCAAAAGACGAATGCCTGGCTGACGAGAAACCGGCACGGACTTCGTTGGAACGAGGGTCATATTCCCTACAACCATTTAGGACGCATTCTCCAATCGCTCACTCACAGCTTCTCCACAATTTATGTGGTGGGATGCCAGAAAGCTAAATTCTTTGCTAAAGCCTTGGATTATCAAAAACCCGTGACGGAAATTTATGTGCCAGATGGAATCATTTGGAAGTATCGGGAAAAATGTGCCCGACATCATCAAAGGAGGAAATATTTCCATTGTGCCGAAAACAATGTGCGCAACTATCGATGGCATATTATGGAAGGAGATTTTCATATCAATCACGTCTATCCAGACGGAACGGAGAAAGAGGAGAGGATTCAGGAGGAAGCAGACAATCCTCTGCAAGCTTTTGATAAGGCCTACGATCAGTAAGAGAAGGATCCGTCCCCAAAAGCGTACGATAACCTCATCCAGAAATGGGATAATCTGTCCTGTTTCCAAGTGATGGAACATCCGGATGAGCATACGCATTTCCACTTGATGGGCTCTTCTACTTCTTCTTTGTCGTCAACTTCCTCCAATAACTGGAGGAAGACGGAGGGTTGGGGAGACATACCTGAAAATATTCCCCATTACGATCCAGCAGCCTGTTGGGACGAACCTTCCAAAGAATCTCATGAGACCCCCAAAATATCTTCAGAGGATCCAAAGACAAAATCCACTGAGTGTTGGGACGATGAACGGACGACTCATGCTCCAAAATCCACTAAGACTATGTCCACTGAGTGTTGGGACAATGAACAGACGACTCATACTCCAAAATCTACTGAGACTAAGTCCACTGAATGTTGGGACAATGAACGGACGACCCATGCTCCAAAATCTACTGAGACTATGTCCACTGAGTGTTGGGACGATGAAACCGAAAAGACGACAGAGAATTGGGCTGACCGTTCTCAAAAGTATTTGAATTGATGTATACATAAACTCAGGAGAAAAAAATAAAGAAAAGATTTTTAGAAATAAGTAGAGAAAGGTTCTCCGCTTTCCCTATATTTATGGAAATGGATTGAGAAGAGAGAGAGAAAGACGAATCAGGAGAACAAAAAAAAATGGGTCTTGGAAGGAATGAGTGCAAATGCATTCGATTCCTTCCGAGACCCATTTTTTTGGGTCCCTCTCTCATCCAATCTTGGAAAAGAACTTTGTCCTATTTTTCTAGGTCCATTCAAAAAGAAATGAATCTATCCATAAATTTTCTTAAAAGAAAAAAAAAACAAAAAGATCCTTTACCTCTTGACGGTCCAAAGTCGAGAATCTTGGAAAAAGTCATCCACTCTCCATCCAGTCAAGCTTCTCTGTAGAAAATCCAGTAGGTGCATCTGCATTCTTGAACACCCGGCAGTTATTATTAAACGCGAAACGTCGAATGCTGAAATAGTTAACAGTGATCCCATTCTTAAAGAAACGGGGATGTTTTATTCATCCAGTCGAGTGCGTAAAAATTTCTCTGGCTGAAAAAAAAAAAAAAAAAAAATACCCCCCTTTTCGTCTGAAAATTGATGTCTTCAATTTTTCAAAAATTGAAGACATCAATTTTCAAATTTTCAGACTAAAAAAGGGGGTTATTTATTTTTCAGAAACTTTTCCCAGCCGACTCGATGTGAATAAAACTTTACTGTTTGTTAAGAATGTTATTTAATGGATCGATTTCAACCTATCGAGTTTCGCTTGAGTTCCGGCCGTGCTGTGGGCCCACCGGGATACAAGTTTTCCCCTTTTGGAATAGAATAAAACTTTACCGTTTTTTAAGAATGTTATTTAATGGATCGATTTCAACCTATCGAGTTTCGCTTGAGTTCCGGCCGTGCTGTGGGCCCACCTGGATACACGTTTTCCTCTTTTGGAATAGAATTTCCGTCAAGGTAGGCTACTTTTCCTCTTTTTGCATTTTTCATGTCATTTCATTTGTATTACAATATACTGAAAACGGGCGTTCGAACTGATTTCTAGGCTATTTCAATACAAATGGAGCTCGATCCAAGAAAGAAATGATGTCTTTTTTTTATTTTGTGGACTGCCAATTTGTATTTGAATATACTTAAAACGGGTGTTTGAGTCGGTTTTCAGTATATTTCAATACAAATAGAGCTCGATCCAAGAAAGAAATGATGTCTTTTTTTTTATTTTGTGGACTGCCAATTTGTATTGGAATATACTGAAAACGGGTGTTTGAGTCGGTTTTCAGTATATTTCAATACAAATGGAGCTCGATCCAAGAAAGAAATGATGTCTTTTTTTCATTTTGTGGACTGCCAATTTGTATTGGAATATACTGAAAACGGGTGTTTGAGTCGGTTTTCAGTATATTCCAATACAAGTGGAGCTCGATCCAAGAAAAAAATGATGTCTTTTTTTTATTTTGTGGACTGCCAATTTGTATTGGAATATACTGAAAACGGGTGTTTGAGTCGGTTTTCAGTATATTTCAATACAAATAGAATTTGATCCAAGAAAGAAATGATGTCTCTTTTTTATTTTGTGGACTGCCAATTTGTATTGGGATATACGGGTGTTTGAGTCGGTTTTCAGTATATTTCAATACAAATAGAGTTCGATCCAAGAAAGAAATCATGTCTTTTTTTTATTTTATGGACTGCCAATTTGTATTGGAATATACTGAAAACGGGTGTTTGAGTCGGATTTCAGTATATTTCAATACAAATGGAGCTCGATCCAAGAAAGAAATGATGTCTTTTTTTTATTTTGTGGACTGCCAATTTGTATTGGAATATACTGAAAACGGGTGTTTGAGTCGGTTTTCAGTATATTTCAATACAAATGGAGCTCGATCCAAGAAAGAAATGATGTCTTTTTTTTTATTTTGTGGACTGCCAATTTGTATTGGAATATACTGAAAACGGGTGTTTGAGTCGGTTTTCAGTATATTCCAATACAAATAGAGCTCGATCCAAGAAAAAAATGATGTCTTTTTTTTTTTTTTTTTGTGGATTGCCAATTTTGTATTGGAATATACTGAAAACGGGTGTTTGAGTCGGTTTTCAGTATATTCCAATACAAGTGGAGCTCGATCCAAGAAAGAATGATGTCTTTTTTTTTATTTTGTGGATTGCCAATTTTGTATTGGAATATACTGACTCATTCTTTCTAAAGAATAGAATTCCAAGAAAAGAATGGGTTCTGGTCTATTTTTAGAAACGGTGAGACAACATTCCCAGACAAAAAGGGGTACATTGTGTCTGTGCTGTAGACCCTGAACAACCTATCGGTCACCGGTAATATATCTGGAAGGACCCCAAAAAGTTATCCACTGTGGTTGGAATTGTGTTCACTGGAGGCTATTTGTTTTTTTGCGATCTCGCTTTTAGTTTTCTCTGAGATTCTTTAGAAATGGGTGAAGATGGGTAGTGTGAAGCGGGGGACACCTGGATCAGGATTCCCGATTAGGGTAGAGAGGGAGGCGTGTTGCCTTTTCAACAGCCCACAGTGTTCTGAACAGAAACGTGGAATGCTTTTATAGAAAAGAGAAGAGTTGAAAGTGAAATTAACTGACCCCCTTTTGTCTGGGTATGTTGTCTCACCGTTTCTAAAAATAGACTAGAACCCAGTCATTTCTTGGAATTCTATTCTTTAAAAGGATGAGTCATGGTCTATTTTTAGAAAGTGGGAGACAACATTCCCAAACAAAAGAGGGGGTGAGTTAATTTTTATGATGTCTAGAAGACATGATAAAAATTAACAAAAAGTTTTTTTTTTTTTTTTACATCTCAGAATTTTTTTCTGAGCTCTGAGAAATTTTTCCTAGCCGATCCCATTTCGTTTTTCAACTTTCAGTTTCAACTCTTCACTTTTGCTATCCATTGTCGTTGGAATTGTGTTCACTGGAGGCTATTTCTTTTTTTGCAATCTCGCTTTCAGTTTTGTCTGAGATTCTTTAGAAATGGCTATACAAATTTCACCATCTATATAGAGATGATGTCCAAACAAAGTCGTCCCCGGACCATCTTGATGACCGAATATGTATAGAAATAGTCTGAAAATGGGCTTGAGGGCCGGTTTCTGGACGATTCCTCTACAAATTCGGCCGCACCCAGAAAAACAAAAATACATAATTTCTTTTTGGGTGGACAGGAGATGATAAATTTCTTTATCATCCAATATTGGAGGAGAGAGTGGCCCAAAAAAATAGGTCTCGGAAGGAATCGAATGCATTTTGAAATGCACTCATTCCTTCCAAGACCCATTTTTTTGGTCTCCTGATTCAACTCTCCAGTCTATGGTATAGGGAAAGCGGAGAACGTTTCCCCTTCCTTAAGCGACTGGAGACCATAGCTCATCATCATCATCATCATCACCATCTTCACCATCATCCTCTTTCTGATACTTTTCAACGAAGGCTTGATGTCTCTGGATGATTTTGGGGAGATGATGGATCCCGAATTGAGTGATGAAAAAGAGAGGACTCTTTTTCCTTTCTTGTTCGTCTTGCACAGTCTCTCGGAGGGTGATATACGTTTCCCCGTCCTCCTCAATTTTCGTCAGAGGTCTCATGAATATTTTACACATCCAAGGGAAGAGCGACTTGTTATGCAGGGATTTCGAAGCGACGAAGGCCGCTTCATTCGAAGTGAGGACAATCTGGTTCGGTTGACCCCATTCTTTGGAGTAGTTGTCCAAATCGCCTAGTCGAAGAAAATTGTGTCGATTAGGAAAAAAGACTTGGAGAACACTCGTCGTATGCGAGATGTTCGTAGGCAAGAGAGTCAAGATATCTTTGGCATTCCAATACAGGAATCCTAGATCCACATACGCGTGCACGTAATAGTCATCGTTATATTCCAGTTTGAGCAGCATGGCTTTTGTATTTTTTTTTCCGTTCTCAAGGCGAAACACTCGTCTGATATGAACAAGAGCTCGCTGGCGATCCGTTTATATAGACTCCTCAGAGAGAGAGGGAGGGAGAGGGGAGGAGGAACAAGGTTGATGAATTCTAAAATTAAAAAAAATGATAAAACATGAGTGTTTGTGAAGGTCATAGAGAGATGATTATAAAGTTGCTTTATTTTTTATTTCCTCAAAAGAAAAAACCAAAAGGGTCCCATTCCCTACGACATGGCCTTTGAGAAGGTGACGGGGTCGAAATGGGTGAAGATGGGTGGCGTGAAGCGGGGGACACCTGGATCAGGATTCCCGATTAGGGTAGAGAGGGAGGCGTGTTGCCTTTTCAACAGCCCACAATGTTCTGAACAGAAACGTGGAATGCTTTTATAGAAAAGAGAAGGGTTGAAAATGAAAGTCGAAAAACGAAATGAGATCGAAATGAGAAAATATTTTCAGAGCTCAAAAAAAATTCTAAGATGTAAAAAAAAAAAAAAAAAAAAAAAAAAAAAAACTTGTTAATTTTTATCATGTCTTCTAGACATGATAAAAATTAACTCACTCCCCTTTTGTCTGGGTATGTTGTCTCACCGTTTCTAAAAATAGACCAGAACCCAGTCTTTTCTTGGAATTCTATTCTTTAAAAGGATGAGTCATGGTCTATTTTTAGAAAGTGGGAGACAACATTCCGAGACAAAAGGGGGTGAATTAATTTTTATCATGTCTAGAAGACATGATAAAAATTAACAAAAAGTTTTTTTTTTTTTTTTACACTTCAGAATTTTTTTCTGAGCTCTGAGAAATTTTTCCTAGCCGATCTCATTTCGTTTTTCGACTTTCACTTTCAACTCTTCACTTTTCTATAAAAGCATTCCACGTTTCTGTTCAGAACAGTGTCTCTCTCTACCCAAATCTGAAACCCTAGTCACGAGAGAATATGAGACTAGAAAAATAGTTTAGCTTATTGATCTAAAAAATGTCCCATGCTAGAACTCAGAATTATAATCAGAGCGGGGCTTTCCAGTATCCACTTCCAAGATTTTAGATTTGTCATGGGTGACATGTTCCCAAATTCATAGATTTATCAATTATAGTCCCCTTCTTTGACAAATGGCTAAGAAATTCTTAAAGAATATCATGATAAAGATTTAGCTATCTATATATAACATTATGTTTTCTTTTCAAAAAAAAAATCCAGTGTTGATCGAAATGGACTTTACGCACAATTTATTGTATCCCCACCTTTCCAAGATTGGTTTGAAGAAGTGATAAAAAAAATCTGTCTGGAAGGAAAAGGGTGCATTTCGAGAAAAGAAAAGAGGACCCTCTTTTTCTCGCAATGCACCCGTTTCCTTCCAGACCCATTTCTTTTGCCTCCTCAGAACTCTCTTTCTTTTCTCCTCCCTCTCTCTCTTAAGAGGGATTGAAAGAAAGAGGCTAGATGGAAAAGTTTCTTTTTTTTTCTTTCGAGAAGATAAAAAAAATTTGGAGGAGGAGCACATTTTTTTTTGGGGTAGTGGTGGTTGTTTTTTTTAGAAGGTGATAACTTTAGTGACATTTAAAGAGACCACCAGAGGATCCGTTTGAGTCTCGACGACCTTTTCTTGACGGGGGTCTGTCTGGCAATAAGCGCTGGCATATTGTTTAAGGTAAGTAGAAGAATCCGTCATGCCTGGATGAGGCGGTATGTAGCGCACTCCCAGATTAAAGAGGGTGATGAAGGGAAATTTCTCCCCCGGATAGAGCAGTCGGTAAACGGGTTGATTGGGTACAACTCGAACCAGCGGCTGAGTTAAAATGCTATACACCCAGGCCAGAAGCTGATTATTTTTAGGATTATTTTCGGCCAGATGTAACATTTCTTCGCTGGAGAGGACATATCCCTCTTGAGAACTGCCGAGACTCTCAAGATCTTTTATTTTCCTGAAGACGTGGTGTTCGTCGAAAAACACGGAGAGAATGTCCCAGGTTCTTTTACTGGAAGTATGAATCAGAGGCAAAATGTCCGTAGCGTTCCAAAACAATCTTCCGTCATCCACATAACAGCGAATGCTCACAAACTCATTATATAAGATGCGGATCATCATCTTGAGTAGAAATATGGATACGCACAGCAGTCTCTCTCTCTCTGGGAAATAGAGTCTGTCTTCCACTCGCCTCTCTATATATACGAGAAGACCACGTGATGGGCGACGTGACGGTTGACTTCTAGAAAAAAAAATCAACTTTGTCTACCTCTCTCTCTCTAAGACCTTCTATTTTTTTTCCTAAAGGACACCCCGTCACCTTTTCAAAGGTCATGGGATTGAGAGAAACGAAAAAAAAACAACCATCCTTTGTATACTACCTATGACCTTCTCCTAGAGACCCCTGTCATTTTCTTCTCGAGAGCTACGTGATGAAAGCTTTTTTTTTATTCTAGAGTTTATCAACTTTGTAGACACATGACCCCGTCACCTTCTCAAAGGCCATGTCGTATGGAATGGGACCCTTTTGGTTTTTTCTTTTGAGGAAATAAAAAATAAAACAACTTTATAATCATCTCTCTATGACCTTCACAAACAATCATGTTTTATCAATTTTTTTTATTTTAGAATTCATCAACCTTGTTCCTCCTCCCCTCTCCCTCCCTCTCTCACTGAGGAGTCTATATAAACGGATCGCCAGCGAGCTCTTGTTCATATCAGACGAGTGTTTCGCCTTGAGAACGGAAAAAAAAAATACAAAAGCCATGCTGCTCAAACTGGAATATAACGATGACTATTACGTGCACGCGTATGTGGATCTAGGATTCCTGTACTGGAATGCCAAAGATATCTTGACTCTCTTGCCTACGAACGTCTCGCATACGACGAGTGTTCTCCAAGTCTTTTTTCCTAATCGACACAATTTTCTTCGACTAGGCGATTTGGACAACTACTCCAAAGAATGGGGTCAACCGAACCAGATTGTCCTCACTTCGAATGAAGCGGCCTTCGTCGCTTCGAAATCCCTGCATAACAAGTCGCTCTTTCCTTGGATGTGTAAAATATTCATGAGACCTCTGAAGAAAATTGAGGAGGACGGGGAAACGTATATCACCCTCCGCGAGACTGTGCAAGACGAACAAGAAAGAGAAAAGAGTCCTCTCTTTTTCATTACTCAATTCGGGATCCATCATCTCCCCAAAATCATCCAGAGACATCAAGCCTTCGTTGAAAAGTATCAGAAAGAGGATGATGGTGATGATGGTGATGATGATGATGATGATGCGCTATGGTCTCCAGTCGCTTAAGGAAGGGGAAACGTTCTCCGCTTTCCCTATACCATAGACTGGAGAGTTGAATCAGGAGACCAAAAAAATGGGTCTTGGAAGGAATGAGTGCATTTCAAAATGCATTCGATTCCTTCCGAGACCTATTTTTTGGGCCACTCTCTCCTCCAATATTGGGAGAGAGAGAGAGAGAAAAGAAATTTATCATCTCCTGTCCACCCAAAAAGAAATTATGTATTTTTGTTTTTCTGGATGCGGCCGAATTTGTAGAGGAATCGTCCAGAAACCGGCCCTCAAGCCCATTTTCAGACTATTTCTATACATATTCGGTCATCAAGATGGTCCGGGGACGACTTTGTTTGGACATCATCTCTATATAGATGGTGAAATTTGTATAGCCATTTCTAAAGAATCTCAGACAAAACTGAAAGCGAGATTGCAAAAAAAGAAATAGCCTCCAGTGAACACAATTCCAACGACAGTGGATAGGAAAAGTGAAGAGTTGAAACTGAAAGTCGAAAAACGAAATGGGATCGGCTAGGAAAAATTTCTCAGAGCTCAGAAAAAAATTCTGAGATGTAAAAAAAAAAAAAAACTTTTTGTTAATTTTTATCATGTCTTCTAGACATGATAAAAATTAACTCACCCCCTCTTTTGTCTGGGAATGTTGTCTCCCACTTTCTAAAAATAGACCATGACTCATCCTTTTAAAGAATAGAATTCCAAGAAAAGACTGGGTTCTGGTCTATTTTTAGAAACGGTGAGACAACATACCCAGACAAAAGGGGGTCAGTTAATTTCACTTTCAACTCTTCTCTTTTCTATAAAAGCATTCCACGTTTCTGTTCAGAACACTGTGGGCTGTTGAAAAGGCAACACGCCTCCCTCTCTACCCTAATCGGGAATCCTGATGCAGGTGTCCCCCGCTTCACACTACCCATCTTCACCCATTTCTAAAGAATCTCAGAGAAAACTAAAAGCGAGATCGCAAAAAAAGAAATAGCCTCCAGTGAACACAATTCCAACCACAGTGGATAACTTTTTGGGGTCCTTCCAGATATATTACCGGTGACCGATAGGTTGTTCAGGGTCTACAGCACAGACTCAATGTACCCCCTTTTGTCTGAGAATGTTGTCTCACCGTTTCTAAAAATAGACCAGAACCCATTCTTTTCTTGGAATTCTATTCTTTAGAAAGAATGAGTCATAGTCTATTTTTAGAAACGGTGAGACAACATTCCTAGACAAAAGGGATTAGTTAATTTTTATCATGTCTAGAAGACATGATAAAAATTAACAAAAAGTATTTATAATATAATACAAAATTGGCTGTCCACAAAATAAAAAAAAGACATCATTTTTTTCTTGGATCGAGCTCCACTTGTATTGGAATATACTGAAAACCGACGTGAACACCCGTTTTCAGTATATTCCAATACAAAATTGGCTGTCCACAAAATAAAAAAAAGACATCATTTTTTTCTTGGATCGAGCTCCACTTGTATTGGAATATACTGAAAACCGACGTGAACACCCGTTTTCAGTATATTCCAATACAAAATTGGCAATCCACAAAATAAAAAAAAAAACATCATTTTTTTCTTGGATCGAGCTCCACTTGTATTGGAATATACTGAAAACCGACTCAAACACCCGTTTTCAGTATATTCCAATACAAAATTGGCAATCCACAAAATAAAAAAAAGACATCATTTTTTTCTTGGATCGAGCTCCACTTGTATTGCAATATACTGAAAACCGACTCAAACACCCGTTTTCAGTATAATCCAAAAGAAATTGGCAGTCCACAAAATAAAAAAAAGACATCATTTCTTTCTTGGATCGAGCTCTATTTGTATTGGAATATACTGAAAACCGACTCAAACACCCATTTTCAGTATATTCCAATACAAATTGGCAGTCCACAAAATAAAAAAAAAGACTTCATTTCTTTCTTGGATCGAGCTCCATTTGTATTGAAATATACTGAAAACCGACTCAAACACCCGTTTTCAGTATATTCCAATACAAATTGGCAGTCCACAAAATAAAAAAAAGACATCATTTCTTTCTTGGATCGAGCTCCATTTGTATTGAAATATACTGAAAACCGACTCAAACACCCGTTTTCAGTATATTCCAATACAAATTGGCAGTGCACAAAATAAAAAAAAGACATCATTTCTTTCTTGGATCGAGCTCTATTTGTATTGGAATATACTGAAAACCGACTCAAACACCCGTTTTCAGTATATTCCAATAAAAATTGGCAGTCCACAAAATAAAAAAAAAGACATCAATTCTTTCTTGGATCGAGCTCCATTTGTATTGAAATATACTGAAAACCGACTCAAACACCCGTTTTCAGTATATTCCAATACAAATTGGCAGTCCACAAAATAAAAAAAAGACATCATTTCTTTCTTGGATCGAGCTCTATTTGTATTGAAATATACTGAAAACCGACTCAAACACCCGTTTTCAGTATATTCCAATACAAATTGGCAGTTCACAAAATAAAAAAAAAGACATCATTTCTTTCTTGGATCGAGCTCTATTTGTATTGAAATATACTGAAAACCGACTCAAACACCCGTTTTCAGTATATTCCAATACAAATTGGCAGTCCACAAAATAAAAAAAAGACATCATTTCTTTCTTGGATCGAGCTCCATTTGTATTGAAATAGCCTAGAAATCAGTTCGAACGCCCGTTTTCAGTATATTGTAATACAAATGAAATGACATGAAAAATGCAAAAAGAGGAAAAGTAGCCTACCTTGACGGAAATTCTATTCCAAAAGAGGAAAACGTGTATCCAGGTGGGCCCACAGCACGGCCGGAACTCAAGCGAAACTCGATAGGTTGAAATCGATCCATTAAACAACATTCTTAACAAACAGTAAAGTTTTATTCACATCGAGTCGGCTGGGAAAAGTTTCTGAAAAATAAATTACCCCCCTTTTTAGTCTGAAAATTTGAAAATTGATGTCTTCAATTTTTGAAAAATTGAAGACATCAATTTTCAGACGAAAAGGGGGGTATTTTTTTTTTTTTTTTCAGCCAGAGAAATTTTTACGCACTCGACTGGATGAATAAAACATCCCCGTTTCTTTAAGAATGGGATCACTGTTAACTATTTCAGCATTCGACGTTTCGCGTTTAATAACTGTCGGGTGTTCAAGAATGCAGATGCACCTACTAGATTTTCTACAGAGAAGCTTGACTGGATGGAGAGTGGATGACGTTTTCCAAGATTCTCGATTTCGCACCGTCAAGAGGTAAAGGATCTTTTTGTTTTTTTTTCTTTTAAGAAAATTTATGGATAGATTCATTTCTTTTTGAATGGACCTAGAAAAATAGGACAAAGTTCTTTTCCAAGATTGGATGAGAGAGGGACCCAAAAAAAGGGTCTCGGAAGGAATCGAATGTATTTGCACTAATTCCTTCCAATACCCATTTTTTTTTGGTCTCCTGATTCGTCTCTCTCTCTCTTCTCATTTCCATAAATATAGGGAAAGCGGAGAACCTTTCTCTACTTATTTCTAAAAATCTTTTCTTTATTTTTTTCTCCTGAGTTTATGTATATATCAATTCAAATAATTTTGAGAACGGTCATCCCAATTCTCTGTCGTCTTTTCGGTTTCATCGTCCCAACACTCAGTGGACATAGTCTCAGTAGATTTTGGAGCATGGGTCGTCCGTTCATTGTCCCAACATTCAGTGGACATAGTCTCAGTAGATTTTGGAGCATGAGTCGTCTGTTCATTGTCCCAACACTCAGTGGACATAGTCTTAGTGGATTTTAGAGCATGAGTCGTCCGTTCATTGTCCCAACACTCAGTGGATTTTGTCTTTGGATCCTATGAAGATATTTTGGGGGTCTCATGAGATTCTTTGGAAGGTTCGTCCCAACAGGCTGCTGGATCGTAATGGGGAATATTTTCAGGTATGTCTCCCCAGCCCTCCGTCTTCCTCGAGTTATTGGAGGAAGTTGACCACAAAGAAGAAGAAGAAGTAGAAGAGCCCATCAAGTTTAAAGGCGTATGCTCATCCGGATGTTCCATCACTTGGAAACAGGACAGATTATCCCATTTCTGGATGAGGTTATCGTACGCGTTTGGGGACGGATCCTTCTCTAACTGATCGTAGGCCTTATCAAAAAGCTTGCAGAGGATTGTCTGCTTCCTCCTGAATCCTCTCCTCTTTCTCCGTTCCGTCTGGAGAGACGTGATTGATATGAAAATCTCCTTCCATAATATGCCATCGATAGTTGCGCACTTTGTTTTCGGCACAATGGAAATATTTCCTCCTTTGATGATGTCGGGCACATTTTTCCCGATACTTCCAAATGATTCCATCTGGCACATAAATTTCCGTCACGGGTTTTTGATAATCCAAGGATTTAGCAAAGAATTTAGCTTTCTGGCATCCCACCACATAAATCGTGGAGAAGCTGTGAGTGAGCGATTGGAGAATGCGTCCTAAATGGTTGTAGGGAATATGACCCTCGTTCCAACGAAGTCCGTGCCGGTTTCTCGTCAGCCAGGCATTCGTCTTTTGGTTTTTGTCACTCAGTTGGTGGAAGGGGTGAGGAGGAGCAAACGTCAACGATCCCACGGTCAAAAAATCTTTTGTCGCATAGCCCAATTCTTTTAAAACGTAGGTAAATTCACCCTTCTTGTGGTTGTAGGACTGGAAACCCTCTAGATCGAGCACGATAAAGTTTTCTGAACACGCCATGGCGATGAATACGGTAATGTCTTCCACAAACAGGAGCAAAAAAAAGAGTCGAAAAGGTATATATGTATAACAGGGAAGATCTAGAAAGGAAAAAAAACAATAAAATGTTTTAGAGTCGTCGTCTTGAAAGAGACATTTTTCTTTTCAAAGGGTTAAGAAGAGAGTTCTTTTTAAATGAAGTTATGATTATTATAATTATTAAAAAAAACAAAGAATCAAATCGATTTTATAGATAACCATATTCATAGGACCAAAGGGACTTACCAGCTCAGTTCACGTCTTCTTCTGTTCTCTGAAGAAATCTCGCGGAGGATACACACTTTTATACTCGCGCGACATCTGTCGGGATCGCGACCCCATCTAAATGTCAGGGTCATTCCAACCTCTTAAAAGGATCGGGATGAAAGAAACACTTTGATAAAAAATATATTTATGAAAAGATATCTGAGGGTCGTGAGAACATTTTCTCTCCCCACCTCCCGCCTATTTCAAAAAAAAAAAAATAAAAAGTCTTTCTTGGATCGCGTCAAGATTACAAAACAACTCACAGGACTTGTTTATCTCGATCTCGTCAGGGTCACCGTTTCACATAAGAAGATGGATGGACCCTGAACTTTAGACATGATAAAAATTAACTCTACCCGCCTATTGTCTGGGAATAGGGTCTCACCGTTTCTAAAAATAGACCAGATCCCATTCTTGGAATTCTATTCTTTAGGAAAGAAGGAGTGATGGTCTATTTTTAGAAAGTGTGAGACAACATTCCGAGACAAAAGGGCGGTAGAGTTAATTTTTATCATGTCTAAGACATGATAAAAAATAACAAAAAG
Source organism: Stegodyphus dumicola (assembly GCF_044657685.1). Classification (NCBI taxonomy): domain Eukaryota; kingdom Metazoa; phylum Arthropoda; class Arachnida; order Araneae; family Eresidae; genus Stegodyphus; species Stegodyphus dumicola. The sequence goes on along the minus strand of NC_140773.1, from coordinate 217,662,675 downwards.
AGTTTTTTTTATTTTATTTATTTATTTTTTTTTAAGGCTGAAAATTTTTCTGAGAGAGCTGAGAAAGATTTTTCCTCCCAATCTTTTTTCGACGATGAAAAGGGAAAAACTACTGATCCGATCTCCCTACGCTTTAGGGAAAAAAACAAAAAAATACTTATGAAATATTCATGTGTTGAAATTGGCTATTCAAATAAGTGACATTTTGTTTCTCATTGGAACTGTTCAACGGCGAGTCCACTCGTCTTATTCTTTGGGGTAGGGGATGAAAGTACAGCGGTTTGTTGAAATCGATGATAATTTCCTCTTTAGTCGGCGGAACTGTAAATCTATCCCGTCTTAACTCTTCTAATCTCTTTGAAAGTCTTTCCACTTGCTCTGCTAAGGTTTCCTCGGTACTCATGATCTCTCTTAGTTTAGGGAAGTCTTGACGTATTGGCTAGAGAACAGAGGGTCTTTTTCTCTCTATACATATATCATGTGGGAGCGTGTGATTTATAAATCCTTGTGAAATCTTTCTACGTCTTGTGTAACTTGGAAGATTCGTCTTGTGTAACTTGGAAAATTCTTCTTCTTCTCGTCGATTGGGGTGGAGTTATGGAAAAGAAATGGGATTGGAAAGAAATCAACATATTACAAAAAAAAGGAACTTTTTTTTTATTTTTTTCTCTAGGGATTTACATACCATTTCATTCATGAACAGTCAAGGGTTCTCTCCAAGACCAAATTTTAGAAGAGGACCACAAAGAGTACACTTGAGGATCCTCTTTCAGGTCTAGGTGAGATAAGGGTTGAGACCAATATTCTTGGGTCTCTAAAGCATCCCAACTTAGACATTTATTATTATTAGAAAGTTCATCCTCCTCCTCCTCCTACTCCTCATCGTCGCACGAGTTCTCCTGGGGAGATTCTTCCGCCTCCTCTTCGTCTTCGACAGCTTTGCTTTCGGAGGGGTAACAATGTAATTTCCGGAAAACGTAACTACCCTCCATCAAATGATATCGAAAATTTCTCACCTTGTTCTCGGCACAATGAATCATCTTTTGGAAATATTGGTGTCGCGTGCATTTCGACTTGTTCCGCCACTCGGTTTTCCCTGGGATGTAAAACTCGTAAACGGATCGCTGGCAGAGCTTGCTGAAAAATTCGGCTTCATCGTATCCATTGACGTAGATCACCTACACATTTTCGGTCAGCATTTTCAGGATTGTAGGAAGATGCTCGTAGGAAAGACGACCCTCGGTCCATTGCAGGCCGTGTCGGTTATTTGTAGTCTGGTTGACCACAGCTTGATTGCGGGACGATAAGTCATCGTAATGGACAGGAGGGAGAAAAATCATGGATCCGCATAAGGTTAAATCGCAAGTGATGTAGCCCAGTTCTTTCAAGATGAAACATATATCTCCCGTCTCTGGATCATAACAATGAAAGTATTCCATGTCCAGAACAATGTAGGAATCTTTGAGAGGTTTGGCACTCAAAATGTCCATCTTCTTCAGTTGAGGAAAAAAGAAAACAAAATTCTCTCTCTCTCTCGCTGTGTGTCCTGAAGGAAAAAATGGATAGCGTTCTCTCGCCGTCTCCTCTTTTATAGAGAGAGAGAAAGAAGGTTGCACGTGACAGGTCGTATGAATTCTGGGAAAGGTCACATTCGTATATATATTTGTTTTTGAATAATATCGTGCGTATCTCAATACACATCCATCATCATAATAATAATAAAGGTCACCTTGGAAAGAAAAAGAAATAAAAAACATGGAACTCGTGCTCGACTTTGAAGGTTTCTACGATTCTCAAGGAGCCTTTATTGTGAAAGAATTGGCTTACGTCACATTGGACGGTACTTCTCGAGGGGTATTTGTTTTTAAACCCCCGTTTCCATGGCAAATGCTCACCGAGAAAGAAAAACGAACCGCTGTGTGGGCGAGTGATTATTATCACGGCTTGTCGTGGTACGAAGGAGAAATTCCGTACAGTTATTTTCCATGGGTGTTAATAATGTTGACGGAACCTTTTTCCATGATTTGGGTGCGAGGAGAAATGAAACGGCGGTTTTTAGAGAAATGGTTGCAAAGATCAATTTATTGCATTTCGGGATCGACGCAAGAGATTCTCAAATACAATGGGATCGGACACATGAATTGTCCTAACCATACAAAAGGTTTTTTCCATTGCGCTCTACAAAAAGCGGTTCGGTATCATTATTATTTAAAGACACAGAGAAGAAATTCGCAAGGTCGATCCTGCACAATTCAATCTTGACAGAACTCATTAAAAAAAATACATATATCATGTTACTTCTTCAACAGCACAGATGGTTCTGAAGTGAAACTTGGAATTTTGAAATAATAGATCAGGGAGAAATCATTCTTAAAACAAATGGTAAAGTCTCGAATCGGCTGGGAGAAAAAAAATTTCTCAGAGCTGAAAAAAAAAAAAAAAAAAAAAAAAAAAACCTTTTGGTTAATTTTTATCATGTCTAAAGACATGATAAAAATTAATGACCCTCCCTTTTTGTCTGGGAAGGATGTCTCACCCTTTCTAAAAATAGACCATGACTCATCCTTTCTCTAATGGCAATCATTCCATGAATGAATCACGATTTGTTTTTCAAAAGAGTGAGACAACATTCCCAGACGAAAAGGGAAGGGGGTCGTTAATTTTTATCATGTCTAAGACATGATAAAAATTAACAAAAAGTTTTTTTTTTTTTTTTTTTTTTTTTTTTTTTTTTTGAGTTGAAAAATTTTTCTCAGCTCTGAAAATTTTTTTCCAGCCGACTCGAGACTTTACCATTTATATTTACGAATAGTCTTTGGATTATTTATTTATTTTCTTTTAAAAAGAAAAATTCTGAGCTAGACCTATCTATTGGCTTAACATTCTGGTCATAGAAACAGTCTAGAATCTCATTTTTTTTTCGAGGCTAATGCACGGGTTCTCCAATCAAAAGGGTTACTATAAAGGGATTGGTTTGAATGCATTTATCTGCAAATGTTGTAGGATTCTGTTGTTGAGAAGGGGGTATATTATTATTATTATTATTATTATTATTATTATTATTATTATTATGATGATGATGATGATGATGAATGTGGCAGATTCGTTTTCTACATGGATGTCTAATCTCCTCCGAAGACCTTTTCTGGGGATCGTCGATAGATGGTTTTTCAATAGGAATCGTTTCCCTCGGATCCTCAAGAGATAGAGGGGGGTCCTGTTTTGAGACATGGAGCGGTCTCTCCTCCTCCTCGAGAAGTCTTGAGAAAGGGAGAGGATTTTCGGTTCCCTTATTCTCGAGGGGTCTTGACAAATTGAGAGGTCCCTCCTCTTCGAAAGAGAGAGAAGTTTTGGTTCCCTTATCCTCGAAGGGTTTTGACAAATCGAGAGGTCCCTCATTTTCGAGGGGTCTTGATAAATGGAGAGGTTTTTCATCTTCGAGGGGGTTTGATAAAGGAAGAGGTCCCTCCTTCTCGAGGGGTCTTGAGAAAGGGAGAGGTTTTTCATCTTCGAGGAGGTTTAACAATGGGAGAGATCTCTCCTTCTCGAGGGGTCTCTCTTCCTCAAGGGATCTTGAGGAAGGGAGAGGTTTTTCATCCTCGACGGGTTTTGACAAACGGAGAGGAATCTGAACAGGTTTCTCCTCATCCCCATCATTATCGAGGAGGATGAGGATAGGCTTTTGGAAAGGTTTTTTCTTTTTCTTCTGAACAGGCTCCTCTTGATGCTCGGGGAGGGGGATGGGGTAGTTGTTCCACCATTCTATTTTTTCTTGCTCGAGGATTTTTTCAAAAGTCGTGGCCTCTTTAAGATGAGACGAAGGAGGAGAGTCCTCGAGAAGAATATAATAGGTATTCTTCCCAGTCTTCTCGATCGAGAGAGGTTCGTGCAAACATTTGTGCAACCATTCACTAAAATGAACGAGAATCCCTTTTGTCTTCTCAAGACGATCCATAATCCTATTCATTTGCGAGACGGTTAGAAAGTGGGACGTGTAAAAATATTTGGCTCGTTTCATTAACAAAATTTGTGCATCCAAAGGTGGAATGTCACGAGCCATCAACACGTTTTCGTCGGATAAAAATTCGTCCCGCATCTTTTGATAACTCCCCACGGTATGATAACCCGCACATTTTGAAAAATCGGAGGCTTTCAAGTAAACGACTCCTTGGATGATATAAAAGGAAAGATCAACATATTTATATTTGAAAGGAATACACGTAGTGAGCTGGGGATGCCTCCTCATGATCCACTTGGACAAAAATACGACTTTGGGGCTCTCCCCTTTTATTTATAGAGAGAAAGAGAGTGTGACCTTCCCTTCCCTCCTCCTCCTCTCTCCCTGCTTCCTCTATCTCTGGACGTCCTTGGATTGGAAAGGGTGACTTTGAAAAAAAAAAGAAGGTCATGGTTGGATAATTTTTTGTTTATTAAATTATTACTTTCACTTCCTCATTCCCACACACATTCATCTTTTAAGAAAAGAAAAAGAGGTCATGGAGATAAGATTTCTTGGAAAGAAGAGAGAGAGAGAAACAAAAAAAAACAAATAAAACGGACGTCATAGAGCCTCTATATGTGTCTGTGTGTGTCTATATAGATATATAAAAAGGCGAGAGTACTGGGCGAGATCATTTCTTTTCCATTGGGAGCCATGTCGCTATTAGACGTTTTTCCAACTCAACGGATTTCGAACGGGGAGGATTTGAAGACGCTAAAGCAAATCTCCAACTTGAAAATTTTTTTGGCGTGTCATTGTGCGACATTTATTCCGCATTTACCACCTCATCAAGCGATCGTTTCTTTCAACCAAGATGTCGAATCCTCCAACCTGCTCGTTCAGAATATATACAGAAATTTATTCGAATCGCAACAAACGAAAGAGGAATCTCCCTTCTCTTGGAATCGGATGGATCGAGCTTTGAGACGGCCCATTCAAACAGACCGGCGATATACGGATCCGCGCACGAGTTTTCGGTGGAAGATTATTTTTCTCACGAAACGATATTTTACGTTTGGAATGCGAACGACGGCTGAGGACGAAGTTCATATTGTTCAAACCACAGCCGCTCCTCTCGCCTATTACGAATCATCGTCCCCCAATCTGAAGGAAAGAAGTTTTAAAGTCAGCGACAGGATGAAATATAAGAAATATATTCTAGGACCTTTTCGAAACTATGTCGTTCCCCCGAAAACGCAATATCTCATCGTCACAACCCAGAAGAGTCTCTTTCTCGTCGATCGGTGCTCGTACTCGCTTTGGAAACAATTGAAAGAGGAGATTTCTTTCCAATCGCCGATGATGTTTCAAGAAAAAGAAGAAAACCCTCCGCCACCTTTACCCATCCCTTCCTTAGATGATAAGAGGAGCTGGACTAAACCGTTATTTCCCGAAACAAAATCGACCCGGCAACGGAATGAAATTGAAGGCATCACAATTGAAGATGAGGAGGAAGAAAAAAATTACCTCTTAAAAAACGGTCGACTTACCGGAACCTACCTGGCGTGCAAGATCCGTTTCAGAACCCAGAAGCTTCTTCTTCTTCTTCTTCCCCGATTTGTTCAAACAGGCAACCTCTTTTGGACTCCTCACAGACAGAACCTCTTCCAATATCCTCTTCTTCTTCTTCTTCTTCTTCTCCTCCAACCTGTCCCGACATCGTATAGGTAGAATGTCAGACGGGTCCACAAGCTTCAAAAAGTCCCGACATCGTAGAGGTAGAATGTCAGCCGGGTTCACAAGTTCCAACGGGTCCAGATATCATGGAGGTAGAATCACAGCCGGGTTCACAAGTTCCAACGGGTCCAGAAATCATGGAGGTAGAATTTCAGCCGGGTAAACAAGTTCCAACGGGTCCAGAAATCATGGAGGTAGAATCGCAGCCGGGTCCAGACATCCTAGATCCCTCCACTCATCCCAAAGAGACTCCAAGTGTTTCAAGACAGCCTTGTGAGGATCCAGCCCTTCCCGTATGGAATGATTATATGGACTTACAAAATTTGGTGCAACAGGAAGGAGAAGAAAATAATCATACGGATGGGTGGATCAAAGACTGTTTAGATCATTTAACCTCGAATGAAATTGAACTGTTATGGAATTGCATTTCTGAAATCACATCGGAAATGGGATAAAAACCAAAACAAAAAAAACTTTTTTAATAACAAATTGGAGGAGGGTCATGATGTCAATTAAAAAAAATATTATATAGAGTCCAATCTTGGTGCTTCACTTCAGTTTTCCAGCATGAGGTGATCCACGTTTCCCGAAATATGGATCCCATTCCAAGAGGGATTGTGTAGAGCCTTCACTTCAGTTCTTTTTTTTTCCTACCAAGAGGAGAGGGTCCCCAAAGGGCTACCCATGTCCAAAGAGAGAAAGTGTAGAGCGTTCATTTCAGTTTTTTTCCAAAGTTAGGGAGTTTTCAAATGACTACCTATTTCAGAGAAAGAGAGAAAGAGAGAGAGAAGGTGTAGAGCGTTCATTTCAGTTTTCCAAGGTTAGGATGGTGGTGGAGAATCCTCCAAAATGGCTACTCATGTCAAAGAGAGAGATAGAGAAAGAAAAGGCGTAGAGCGTTCATTTCAGTTTTCCAACATTAGAAGGTCCCAAAATACCTTCTGAATTCAAAGAGAGATTGTGTACAGCGTTCATTTCCAGTTCTCCAAGATCAGAAGAGGGTCCGCTTTTCCCAAAAGGGCTTTCCGCATTCAGAGACAGCGAAATGCAGACTTCAGTTTTCTCCCTCCCCAAGAATAGAGGGACCCAAAATGGCTTTCCATTTCAAAGAGAGAGGGAGAGGCGTTCATTTCCATTCTCCAAGATAGGGTCGTCTGCTTTTTTCCCAAAATGACTTCCCAATTCAAAGAGAGAGAGAGAGTGAAAGGGTGTGTAGAGCGGTCATGTTCATTCTCCAAGATAGGGTCGTCAGCTTTTTCTCAAAATGGCATCTCCCCATTCAAAAAGAGATCGTAACCAATTTTTTCAGTTTTTTCCAAGATGGGGGGGGAGAAGAAAACCTAGGATGGAATAACACGGCACACAGAGAGAAAGAGGAGAAAAAACGCCATCTTGTCATTTTCTGATAGGGTACCGGTGTTCGAATACTTTTGTGACCGACTGTCTGATTATACTGGGAGAACCATAAAATCGGAAAAGCGATGGGTTTCACAGTTAACGAGGCAATCGAAGACAGACTGGGAAAGAGAGATCCTTTTTTTTAGCTGAGAAGCAGATTACCTTGGAAATCCGTGACTCTGACCATATAATTTCTCCATAGACTCTTTGAACGGTATTCAGGAGACATCCTTCATGAGGGAAAAAAAATCTCCCCTTCCCCTTCTAAATCGACTGGAAAGAGAATGAGGTGGAAGAGATCCATCCACGAGAGATCATACTCTTGAACGTCAGACAAATATGAAGTCGAATAGCATAAACAAAAAGTGCTTGAAAAGTCATCGAGTCTCGAAAATCTAGGTCTCTCTGAAGGAAATGAGAAAATGGGAATCTGCGTTTTTCTTCCTAAACGGCTGACATTCATCTGAAGTGACACTCGAAATGCTTAAATAGATAAACGAGAGTCCATTCTTAAAAAAATGGCGCTGTGTCGTCAATTGGAGAATCGAGTCGGCTGGGAAAATATTTTGAGAGCCAGGAAAAAAAAATTTTCTAAATATAAAAAAAAAAAAAAAAAAAAAAAAAAAATTGTTAATTTTTATCATGTCTTTAGACATGATAAAAATTAACTAGCTTCCCCTTTTGTCTGGGAATGTTGTCTCACCGTTTCTAAAAATAGACCATCACTCATCCTTTCTAAAAAGAATAAAATTCCAAGAATGGGTTCTGGTCTATTTTTAGAAACGGAGAGACAACATTCCCAGACAAAAGGAGGGTAGAGTTAATTTTTATCATGTCTAGAAGACATGATAAAAATTAACCAAAAGTTTTTTTTTTTTCTTTTTTTTCAGAGTTAGAGAATTTTTTTCCCGGCTCTCAAAATTTTTTCCCAGCCGACTCGATTCTCCATTGACAAGAGAGCGCCATTTTTTTTAAGAATAAACTCTCGCTTATCTATTTAAGCATTCCCAGTTTGGCTTTAGATGAGTGTCAGCCGTTGAAGAAGAAGCATCCTGTCACTTGGGAGAGACATATTTTGAGGAGTCAACATGTTGTGTGGACCGTTGAGATCGATTTTTCTCTTCCCATTGTGTGGACATTGTTGAGCGTTTTGTGAAGCTTTGAAAGAATGGAGGGGTTTTGATGGAGAATATTTCTTTTTATTGAATTTTTAAAAAAAGGTTTAAGATTGACATTTTATAACAGGTTTTTCATGGAAAGAAGGTTTTTCTTCTAGTTTGACGACTTCTTTTTCTTGGGAGATGTTTCTATTGGAAAGATGGAAGGAAAGACGATTCCCACATTGAAGAAGGTTCATGAGAAACTCGTACGGATCTTGGTTCTCTTTTCGAGCCGATATATCATACGGAATCCGGGACATGTTTTGCAATCGCTCCAGTTCCTCCTTGTATTTTTGCTTGCTCGCCAATTTCATGCGGGGACGAAACTGGTCCAGAATATACAATCCCTGGGGTTGAGTCACTCGAGAAAAAGCGACATATTGCTGAAATCGATTAAAAGGTCCGTGCATGTAAATTGCGATCGACGGAAAGGTGGCTCCTTGGGCTTTATGAGCCGTAATCGCTTCGGCTAACATCAAAGGAAACTGTTCGCGATAAAATGCGAGTCTTTTCGTCGAACAGGTGTCGATACGAATGGAGACGCGATCGATAGGAGCTAGAATATTCGAAAATTGCAGCCAGACACGCGTCACAACTCCGTCTTCGTCCTGGTCTATTTGGTGTAGTGTTCCAATCGCTCCATTCATCCATCCTTTGGATCTGTCGAGCGTTTTAGTCAATTGATATCGCGCTCCTCTTTGTAAATGTAGGACGGATTCGAGATTCGCCATCTGAGATCGATGTAAATGTCCACTCCGTTTCATCATCCTCTTCCGCAATTTTTCGCTCTCGGAATAAATCACGTCTCGAGCCAGACACGAACAGTACGTCCCTCGGGATTGGAGACGTTTCATATTATATTTCTCTGCATTCTTACTCGAAAAACAGAGAATAATAGCTTCGCGAGGAATTTCGTCGAAACTGCGAACGCGGGACTGGAAAAATGCCACATCGTCCGGTTCTAAAATGTGATTTCAGGTTAAACGATCGAGTCTCTCCTCGTAATCCAGAGAGAATCGCATACATTCGACTAGTTCATAGTAGAGCGTGGATTGAGCCGTCCACCACACTTCAGAATAAAAAACGGTTGCAAATCTCCGAATTTAATCATATGCACATTCCCAAACGGCTTATCCGGCACATGACACAGTTGTCGAAGTTGCTGGTCGAGGCGCGAAAATAAATTGGATCCGATCGTGGAAACGTCATCCAAAATCACCATCCGTAAAGGAGCATACAGGAGTCTGTAATAGTCTAAAGTCTCTTGGGTCAGAAGTCGAACAAAAGTCCCATTCATTTGAAGACGCAGGGCATGATGCAAAGTATCTCCCGTAATGTAGACCGCTCCTTGAGCACTGAGTGCGAGTTTGAGAACCGAGCACGCTTCGCTAAAAAGAGGTGTTCGAATCAGAGTTTGGTATAAAGCTTGGATCAGGAAAGATTTACCCGTTCCAGCAGATCCTTGCACAATAATATCCAGAAGAGGGGGACGTTTCGATTCAGGTAACGCGTAATAGGCGTACAAACGGACGAGAACGTAGATCAGGAAATTGTATTGCTCTTTATTACATTGTCGAATACATTTTTGATAGGCTTCTTCGGACCACATATCCTTATACTGCAAATTCGTATAGCTTTCCCACTGCTTGGGAGGAAGTTATTTCTTTTGCGGTCGGGAGTTCTTTTTAAGAACAGCATAACGTTCTCTTTGAAGTATTCGTTCTCGCTCTCGATTAGCTGAATTGCTTCGCCAGCGTCGTTTCTGTTCACGCATTCTTTCCCTAAGACGTTCTCTACTGGTTAGGCTCATCGTGACACCACTCAAAAAGGTGAAGTGTGTGTATGAAAATCACTTCCTTTAATTTATATATATATATACGTTTTGAGGAGGGGGGGTGTGAAATGACCTCGTCTCGAAAGGAACCAATAGCACTTTGAGAAAACTTGGAACGAGATAGGTTTCTTAGAGAGAGAGGACACAAAAGATATATAAAAAATCAGAATGATTTATCCGTCGACCTCTGGGCTAAAAGTAAAGAAACAAAATTTGAAAAGGTCAAGGTGAACTCACTGAATTCATCTTAGAAATCAGATAGGAAAAAAAATGAGGGTACCTATGTTTCCTCTTCAACAACATAGACTCATCTAAAACGAAACTCGGAATGCTTACACAAATAAACAAGAATCCATTCTTAAATAAAAAATGGGGACGTCTTGTCGATCGAGTCGGCTGGAAAAAATTTCTGTAACTCTGAAAAAAAAAAAATTTGGTTAATTTTTATCATGTCTTCTAGACATGATAAAAATTAATGAACCCCCTTATTGTCTGGGAAGGATGTCTCACTCTTTCTAAAAATAGACCATCACTCACCCTTTCTAATGGGAACCATTCCAAGAATGAGTCATGGTTTGTTTTTTTCGAATGGGTGAGACATCCTTCCCAGACAAAAAGAGGGGACAGTTAATTTTTATCATGCCTATAAGACATGATAAAAATTAACCAAAAGTTTTTTTTTTTTTTTAACTCAGAAATTTTTTTCAGAGCTCTGAGAATTTTTTTTTTCTAGTCGACTTGGCTGGACAAGACATCTCCGGATTCTTTCTGGAATGGACTCTATGATCTATTTAAACATTTCGAGTTCCGAGTTTCGCTTCAGTTGAGTGTGAGCCGTTCAAGAAGAAGAAACCATCCTGTGAGTGGAGAGAGAGAACTATTCCTTTTTCCATTCACCCGTTGTGTTGAACCGTTCAGATATTTGCTTTTATTATTATTTTTTTTTCCTAACCCACCCGTCTTTAAACAATGGAATAGTTTGAAAGGGTCAACCCATTTTATAGATATCAACCTCATACCCTCATCTCAACGGGTCTCGATTGGGAGGAAGGAAGGAGCAGGCGACGAGAACTAAGCATGTCTGTTTATCGAGTTGACGCATCGGGGAAAGAACGATACCCGACCGACCCACAACATCCTCACTACGAATTATACGTTACGGATCCTGAAGGAAATCCTATCTTGGCTCGAGACGAAAACGGTCATGAGTATTACGCGGTAGATTTAAACGGAAACCAATACATTTTAGCTCCTCGACGGTATGCCCGAACGGCTTTTGGACGAGAATACTACCCGAAATTTCAAAATGGGGACGAGTATTCGCTTTATACGTCTGTTTTATTCCCTTATGCCAAAGACGAATCGGGGCATGAAATGTATCCTAAAAAGGCGGATGGAGTCGAATATTGTTTAACGGCCGGCGATCGAATTCGTTATGCTCGCGATGCTTGGGGAAACGAGTTTTATCCTCGAAGAGCGGATCAGCAAACGGAATACCTCTGTGAAGAAGTGGGATATGCGAAAAGAGCCGACGGATCCGAAACGTATCCTAAATTTTATATCTACACTTCTGGTTAAAATCTCTCTCTCTATCGAAAGAGAAGAAAATAATAAAGAGTGTGTTACTGCAATGGAGCATTCTGACGCGGAACCTATTTCGTATTCCATTTGGTGTGTGAAATGCCGAACCAAGACCGATACGGTCGACGTCCACTATCGGATGTCGAAAAATCGACGGCCGATGGTCACGGGAAAATGTCAGGTGTGTGGAACCAAGAAACAACAGTTTATTACAAATTCTTCCGTTCCACCTGGAATTCAGTTCCTGGATGAGGAGGAAGAAAAAGGAAAATGTTCCGAGTAAGAAGAAACAAGTATATTCAAATCAAAAATTGAAAAAAGATGGATCTTACTATTATCTGCTCTCCTAAAGCGGGTGGTTCACCTTTAGAGTTTGGCATACAGACGGATTCGCATAATCCGGTTCCAAGACTCGTGAATTTTCCTCAACCGGCAACTCCACCCTTAGATACTTCTTCTTTGAATGAGTTTTCTAGCATTCTGAAAGAATATCTAAACGTCGTGAGAGAATTGATTCTTCCCCTGCATCGAAATGTTGAAGAAAAGAGCTCTGAATGTGGAAGCAAGGACACGGAACCAAAGCCAAATTCGGAGGGTTGAAAGGGATAGGTGAAAGTCCATTATTAAAAAAAAACAATGGTCATGTCATGTCTTGTCGATCGAGTCGGCTAGAAAAATTTCTCTAGATAAGATTGAAAAAAAAAACCCTTTTGATTAATTTTTATCATGTCTTAAGACATGATAAAAATTAACTCTCTCTTCTTTTTTGTCTGGGAAGGATGTCTCACCCTTTCTAAAAATAGACCATCACTCACCCTTTCTCAAGGCAATTATTCCAAGAATGAGTCATGATCTATTTTTAGAAACGGTGAGACAACCTTCCTTGACAAAAAGGAGGGACAGTTAATTTTTATCATGTCTAGGAGACATGATAAAAATTAACCAAAATTTTTTTTTTTTTCATCACTTAGAAAATATTTTCCAGAGCTCTGAGAATTTTTTTCCCAGTCGACTCGATGATTCAAACAACAAGACATCCAAAATTGTTTCTAGAAGAAACTCTCGCTTCTCTATTTAAACCCCTCGCGTTTCCAACTTCAGATCCGTGTGTGCTGTGCACTCAACCTAGATACGCGCTTCTCCTCCCTCCTGAAAAGAGCCTTTTTTTCTGAGCTCTTAGCATTTTTTCTCAGCTTCATTTCCATTCTCCAGGTTTCTGTCTCCTCCTTTCCGTTAACACTGCAAAATTTCTAAATTTCTCATCACTCGGAGCTTGGAAATCTGTCATAAAAAAACATGACATAGCTCTGCTTTCAAGGAGTCGGTTTAGATTCGTCAGGATCATGGCTGATTTTCCATGACGGCTCTCCAACCTCAATATCAAGAGCTGAGAAAAATGTTCGCATACCTTCACAGAAATTCTTTCGAGGAGGGAGAAGTGTGTATCCAGGTCGAATTCACAGCACAGACTGAACTGAAGTTGGAAACACGAGTGGTTTAAATAGAGAAGGGAGAGTTCCTTCTAGAAACAATTTGGATCTGTCTTGTTTGGATCATCGAGTCGGCTGGGAAAAAATTCTCAGAGCTTTGGAAAAAATTTCTGAGTGATGAAAAAAGAAAAAAAAAAACTTTTTGTTAATTTTTATCATGTCTCCTAGACATGATAAAAATTAACTCTCTCTTCTTTTTGTCTGGGAAGGATGTCTCACCGTTTCGAAAAACAAACCGTGACTCATTCTTGGAATAATTGCCATGAGAAGGATGAGTTTTGGTTTCGTTTTCGAAACGGTGAGACATCCTTCCTTGAAAAAAAGAGGGGACAGTTAATTTTTATCATGTCTATAAGACATGATAAAAATTAACAAAAAGTTTTTTTTTTTCATTACTCAGAAATTTTTTCCAGAGCTCTGAGAATTTTTTTCTCCCCCCCAACCAACTCAATGGACTAGACGATGAGTTTTTAAGAAGGGACGTTTTGTTATTTATGCAGATATTCCGAGTTTCGCGTCAGGTAAATGCGCGCTCACCTTAGAGTGGATTTTTTTCAAACAGGTCTAGAGATTGGATAACCCATCAAGAATTCTTCAACACGTTTTTGGAAAAAGAAATCGTCAAGAAGTGAATATTGATTTTGATATTTTCTTTTCAACCTTGGGTCAGTTTCTAGTACATTCCTATACTAATTCCATTGTATTTAAAAAAAAATGTCAGCACGGACTGATCTGACCCGAAACGCTTGCCCATCCTGTTGGCTGGAGGGAGGAAAAAAAAGAAATTTGTTGTGAAGGATATGTCAGTTTTTTTCTAAAAATAGATTTCTAAGAAAAGAATGAACCTTTGTTGGAAATCTATTTTTAGAAACATGTCTAGACAACATGTTGACAAGAAAAAAATTCTTTTTTTTTCTTGAGAGCGAAATGATTTTTTTCTTTCCACCCACTTTTCTTTCTTTGGGAGGAAGGAAGAACTTCCCTTCCACCCGCCTTTTTTCCTCTAGTATCTATATAGATCCGAGTTTTTCTGCCTACAGGGTTCATTCTCGTTCTTCCTTCTCAACCGAGCAAAACTAAAATGTCGACCGATGCCGTTGCAGTTCTACCTACCCTGGTGGAAATCACGCCCGTCTGTCATCTCGAACGAGCTCATCAATGGGAACCTCTCTCCCGTTTCGAAGAATGGTTTCGGGACCCGGAGCGTATGGAACAAATCGTCCAAGAAACCATGTGCTATTTATCCTGTTACGATGGAAAAATCCTGCATTATTTTTCGTCCATCGAAGCTTTCAAGCATTTTGCTTTCCAATCGATGATGGAGGCAGGAACCTTTCGCTTACACGCTTATCTGCGATGGGAAAATGTGATCGCCGTCGATGCTGGAACCTTTTTAAAACTGTTTTACGTTTCACCCGAGTGGGTTCATATTCTTCAAACCGGAGAAGCTTCTATCCGTCTTTATGGATGGGAAATGGAATCAGAAGCCGACGGGTATCGTATGATTCCCTATCGACTGCGAGCTCGCTCCGTGTACATTATTCACGGACCTCTTTACTACCAACTCCAATTTCATGACAAGACGGTGTTTGCCGTAGACGCCCTCTCCAGGAAGAAAGTGGAGCCTCTACGAACGTTGCATCCTGAACAGCATTTCCAATTCCCTGCTCGCGAGGAAGGGAGGAGAAGGAAAAGATCCAGAAGGAGGAGACACCTAAAGAGGTACTAAAAAAGAAGTCGGAAGGTAGAAGCATTTTTTTTTCATTAACGGAAAAAAACAGTGGATCATTCTTTGTATATTTCTTGGAAAAAAAAAGAAAAGACTAATAGTCATAATAGAGGGAGTTAGGAGGAACCCTATCTATATATATAGCTCTCTATATAAATCGGAAGCGTCAACAGGACGGTCCACCCAAAACAATCTATCCTATCTTTCTCAGAGCAGAGTGGAAGAAAGGCCAAGATGCGTGGACTCATTGGAAGGAAAAATTCGAGTGGTTTAAATAGATAAGTGAGAAAAGATTTTGAGAGGTGTTGTTTTATGGATGGAGCTGGCTGGGAAAAAAATTGGCAAAGCTCAGAGAAAAATTTCCTGAATTGAAAAAAAAAAAAAAAAACTTTTGGTTAATTTTTATCATGTCTTCAGACATGATAAAAATTAACTCTCTCTTCTTTTTGTCTGGGAATGATGTCTCACCGTTTCGAAAAATAGACCATCACTCATCATTCTTTCTGAAATAATAGAATTTCAAGAATGGGATATGTTCTATTTTTCGAAACGGTGAGACATCATTCCCAAACAAAAAGAAGAGAGAGTTAATTTTTATCATGTCTATAAGACATGATAAAAATTAACCAAAAGTTTTTTTTTTTTTTTTTTTTTTTAACTCAAAATTTTTTTACAGAGCGCTGAGAAATTTTTCCCAGTCGACTCACTCATCCAAACAAGACATCTAAAATTGTTTCTAGAAGGAGCTCTCATTTTTTTTCTATTTAAGGAACTCGAGTTTCGGCTTCCCATCAGTCTGTACTGTGCATTCAACCTGGATACCCATTTTTTGGAGATAGGGGGGGGACTTTTGCAGTTTTTTTTCTGAAACTCTCTATGGATCAGAGAATCTCACACATATCCTCCTCCGTGGATCGAAATGGACTGACCGCCACATCTGTTTTAGATAATAGTTTTGAATTTTCCACCTCCTCCCCAAGATTGGACTATCTCAATATTTTTTTAAAGAAAAACAAAATTATTTTTTATCATTATTCTAGAATTTTTAGTTTTCCCCCACTCTTTAAGAAGAATAAAAACATAAAGCACATTGAAACAGTTCCGATAAATTTTGAAACTGAAAGTCCATCACCTTGTTCTCCACGGGACTAAAATAAATTTCCCCGGTCTGAGAATCTTCTTGGATTTGAAGAGGTTCTCTCATCACACTCTGAAGCCAGGTCGAAAAGAGGAGAGCGTCTGGACCCAAATCGTTGAGCAGTCTTTCCAGGGAATCCAAGGTGATAAAAGGGGTATAGCGGAGAATCCGGTTGGGGCGGTCCGACGTATCGATCCAGAGATCCGTCGTTAAGGATCGGTAAGGGCGAAAAGAGGTTCGAGAGATCCATTGCTGAATAGTCCGTTGACTTTTCGGACTCATCCAAGTCCCTTGCTGGGAAAGGCAAGTCACGAGTTCCGATCCTCGAAAATAGAGCGTGCCCGACCCCAAGTAAAACGTGAGGGAATTGTCTTGGCGAAACGGAAACGAATCGCGAGGGAAAAGACTCTCGCCGTAACCACTCCATGGCGTTTGGTTTTCTCTCTCTCTCTCTCTCTCCTGAGGATGAGATGGAAAAAAGAAAAGACAACTTTTCTCTCGTTTTCTTTTATATATAGGAAGAGAGAGGGGGAGGAGGGTTCTCGAAAAGACTCATGGGAAATTTCCTCTTCTTCTTCTTTTTGGGGTAGGTGGGAGGAACTTGTTTTTTTTTTGGCGGAGAGAATGCGTCGGGTGACATCCCGAGACATTTAAAAAAAGAATAGATAGGATGGATTCTTCAAGTGGGAAATGCGGAGTGGTTAAGGGATCTTATTCCATTTTTTTTTTACTTTTCTAAATAACAAATAGAATCGGGTGGATTCCATTTATCTCCGTCTAAAAAATATAGCAACACTTGATCCTTCCCGTCCTTTTTCATTTCCTGTTGACGTGTTAGATACTTTAGAGCCTCTTCGATTTTAATTAAGTAACCCCGATAGACCATCCGATCATCAATACTCCCGATATTGCGTTCGAGAGCCATTCTATAAGCTGCTTGAGATTGGAAAGGAGAATAATTATCAAAGTAGGTATTACGGCGTAAATGTTTAGGATGTTCGACTATAAAAAAATATTGTGTATAAATGCATTGATCTAATCCCGTAAATTCTAGTTTGATTAAGGGATACTGAGCCACGTCCGAGGGTTGGTAGGCGAATCGGTAGCCGGACTCTTCTTCAAATTCCTGATACGCGACTCTGAACCATTTGAATCGAGGGTCGTCGTCTTTCTTGAAGCGTCTTTTATCCATTTGTCCATGCGGGAAATCCCATTCATCTTCATAAGCTAATTTAGCCTTGTACCGATCATAATCGTCTTGTAAATTGGGATGGAGAGTCGGATAAATATGGTTTTCAAATTCATCTTGAAGCACCGATATTTTTTCCAAATCGAAGGGTGGTTCGATACGTTTATTTTTTAAAAGCTGAATTAAATAATTTTGAAAACAGTATGGCATTTTTCGATGAATCATCACCACCTGTCCTGATGAGGTCTTTACCACTAAACCGTATGAAGTAGAGTATTTGTTTCTCTGGATCATCTGAAAAAAGGAAAAAGAGAGAAAAATTCCTTGATTACCTATCCACTCAATGAATACATTTATGAACAGCAAATTTCACTAATTGTTGGAGCGCTAGCATGGCCATAAATCGATGACAAGATTTCGATCGACAAGATGGACATTGCTGTGGCTGACGATGTTGAGGTTTGTAAATAACAGTCCATAAAAACTTGAGATGTACCTTTTGATGAATTTTTTCTCGAGTGGGTTCATTCGCCACGTAGAGTTTTTCAATATGAAGTCGTTCCAGATCCGCATTCAATTGCTGAATAAATTCCTTCGTATGTGTTTTCAGGTCTCTGGCTATAAACCGGACGCAGTTCGTAAGAGTATATCCATCAGAGGTGACAGCCAACACACCAACAATTTTTTGGTGAAGCTTGGTCTGTGAGGACTTGTTCTTTCTAGAGCACTGATGAGTGGATAACGAGGGAGGAGAAGACAGTATTTCCAAAGAATGAGTTGGAGAAGGAGAAGACTTTTTCGGTACTCTAAAAACGGGTGAAAATGGTCCATAAAAAGTGGGTTCCGTATCTGGAATATCCTCAAAGGGATCTTCTTCACATGAAATGACTAAGTTATCCTTTGCCATGTGTTCGCTATCTTTTTACAAAACAGAATGAACCCCGATTTCATTTTCAACCATTTATATACTAAAAGAGGGGGGAATAAAATAGGTAGAGGTATCGAGATATCGTTGAAAAATATTTTTAAGAACTAAAAGAAAAAATTCTTCAGTAAAAAAAAAAAAAAAAAAAAAAAAAAAAAACTTTTTGTTAATTTTTATCATGTCTTTTAGACATGATAAAATTTAACTCTACGCTCCTTTTCGTTTTGAATGATGTCAACATGTTGTCTAGACATGTTTGTAAACAATAGACTTCCAAGAAAAACATGATCATTCTTAGAAATCTATTTTTAGGAAAGGTGAGACATCATTCAAAACAAAAAGGAGGGTAGAGTTAGTTTTTATCATGTCTAAAGACATGATAAAAATTAACAAAAAGTTTTTTTTTTTTTTTTTTTTCAGCCAAGAATTTTTTCTACCCGATTCGATTGACAAGACATCCCAGTTTTTTTTAAGAATGGAATTTCTGTTCTATATATTTCAGCATTTCAACTGTTGCTTCAGATCCCTCTGTGCTGTTGAAAAAGCCTGCACTTCAACTCTCCTGGAAAGTTTAAGCCATGTCTTCTCTCAAGATTCTCTTTAGATCCAGCAAAGATGTGGATTGAGTCTCGTGAAAACAGTTCATTGTTCAAGAAATTCATGGAAAGATGGGGAGGTCTTTTTAAATGTATTATTTCTTTTTATTAACTCTTTTCTTATGTTTACGACCTTGACAACTTGTTGCTTTCTCAACTTCAGGTTCTTTGGTCGGCTGTCTAAAATCAGCTCTTACCTCAGTGGACGATGCATCAAATTCCATTGTACTGAATTCTCCATTTCCCGAAAAGACTTCTTTCAACATGTGGATGGCTTCTTTGGTCAATTCTAATGTTTTATCTATCGTCTTATTCTTTTCATTTTCTCTACGTTGGAGGATAACGGGAGTTAAAAAAGGATTTTGACAACAGGGTTCAAATTCTTTCGTTTTGTCTTTGCGATCATGACGATGTATTTCTATAATCTTGTCATCCGTATCATCGGGGTTTATCCATATTTCCAAATCTAACTCTTTACCTTCAGAATTTTTGGGAGATAGATGAATAAGTACAGGATCCATCGCCATGGTTAAATTATTGCTTCTTCCTTTTTTATTACTCTTCTCCCTCTTCATTTTTTTTCAAAGTTTTTTTTATATAATCCACTCTTCAAGTCCCATATTCAACGAATATATTTCTGGCTTTCTTTAAAAGCTCGCAATAGACACTGAAATCGGTATCGTATCAAGTAGACCAGAGCTCCAAAGTAAAATAATAGAATTAAACAGACCACATAATAATGAATCTTCAATACGTTGCCCAGTAAAGCGAAAAGAATCGTAGGACCCGCCGTTACCAGTAGTAAATGAATGGCGAACGTTTGTCTCTTCGACCATCCTTCCTCTTTGGGGCTTTCGTCTTCCTTTTCAAATCGACTCAATTCTTGGTCCGTTTGAAAATTTTTCTCGATTCGTTTGAAATGAGATGTCATTCTTGACCTCTCGAAATTTTAGGAACACTTGTTCCATGTACAATGACATAATCGTACGCTGTGTTGCCTCGCAAGACCCGTTTTGTGAACCGTAAAACCGACTGATTCTCTGGACAATAAATCGGTCGGAATTCAACAGATTGGTCGGTCATACATTCTCGTTTTCCCGTTAACCTATGCTTTTCGTCTATGTGTGTATATTCCAAAACACAGGGGGAAGATAAATCGCCCAGAACTCGATGCACGTAGGGTCCACATTCACAGACGTGTCGTTCGGCGTCCCATCCTAGTCCGGGCACGTTCCACAAATCTCGAACGCAGTAATCGACAGAAGAGACCCACGGAGATGTTTCAATCATTCGATTACCTCGTCGATCTAAAGAATGGCATTGACACTGGTATCGGAACGATCCATCTTCTAACGTTTCGTAATAATCGGCTACTTCTTGAGCGGGTTGTTGGGTTCGACGATCTATTAAAACATTGAGAGAAGGATCACGGGCTTCTGGATGTTGACAGGGATGGGTGAAAGAGGAACGAAGAGCACAGAGCCATCCCGAGGCCGAAAAAATGGCAATTTCCGAGGAAGAAAGACAAGCGGTCCGAATTCCTTGGGGAATACAATAAGTACCCGGTTCGAGATGATTCCATGTTTTATCAGAAAGAGTGAGTTTTTCGTAAAACGTGGGATTTGTTTCACAGAGCTGAGAACAATCGCAATGGCTATCGGGACACTGAAAGATTTGGAAAGGGCAATACGTCTCGGTTGAAATTTCTGGTAAGGCTAATGATGGTGAGGGAGGAATAGAAGGCATCCGGAGATCGGGTTTATAAAAGAGATTCAAGAGAGTCACTAGAAATACAATGCATAGAATGATCGCGTCGGGTGTATCATTTTTCTTTCTTTCCTCCTTTATAAATTAGAACCGGTTCCGATCCCTACGAGTTCTCATTATACTGTGATTCGACACTTTTCCAAGGACAAGTCGTTTCTGCAACTGTTTCCTCAAGACGTTTACATGTTCGTCGATCAAGGTATTTGTTATTTGTACGA
This sequence comes from Stegodyphus dumicola, assembly GCF_044657685.1. Classification (NCBI taxonomy): domain Eukaryota; kingdom Metazoa; phylum Arthropoda; class Arachnida; order Araneae; family Eresidae; genus Stegodyphus; species Stegodyphus dumicola. Next base: position 217,641,973 of record NC_140773.1, on the reverse strand, counting down.
GAAAACCAACGAAGAAAAAACCTATATTTCAGCTATCCGACTCGATACGCTGAGACGGCACGATCTTTTACATTATAAATACATGCTAAAATGGTCTCATACGATTGAAATCGTGTCGTATCCGAATCATCTCACCCATCCGATGGATATTTTAAATTACAGAGCTTGAGGTTCGGTTTTGATGAAAGGAGCCGTATTCTTCACGGCAATATCGTTTTTATTCTCCGTAGTATACCAATGAGCATCGACCTCCCAAATATTTTGAATAGCCTTGCGTTGTGTTTCATAGACGGGATCGTCGAGCGATTTGAGAGGTAATAACGCGTTCGGTTGTAACCGTTGTTCGGCATTCAAACCTTGGTGAACGATCCGTTTCAACATAAACGTAAGAAACAAGCGACGTTTTCCAAAGAAGACCAGCGACTCTTCTGTATGGGTATCCATAGCCGGATGAAAAAGTGTGAAATGGCGTCCTTATTGTATTGGATGACGTATTGGATGACGATATGATGATACCAATCGCGTTGCCGCATTTGCGAGAGGAAGTGAAGCCGTTGCAATTGACGAAAATAACGTCGGGTTAGACGATACGAATCCATTCTGACTTACTTTTTTATCGCGCCAAGATCTTTCTTTTTTGTTGACAGGATAAACATTCACGATACAGAGCCGGCATTTCATCCAACGCGCGATCTTGTTTTAAAAAATGTCGATAATTCGGTTTGGAACAACACGCTGCTGCGTCCTTTTTCGGAATTTTTTGCTCTTTCCATAATTGGCACATCTCGTTTATGAATAAAGGCTGGATGCTCGCCATACTTTTATTCGTTTTGGGTTTATACTACTGCTACTTGTATTTCTATAATTTTTCGGTCCCGTCCCCGAAAGTTCCTTCTTCTCCTCCGACGACAACGACGCGTTTCCAATATCAGATCGAGACCTCAAACGACAACGAGGTTTCGTTTCACACCTCCACGGGAAAAACATGGACGTTTCCTCTCCCACTCGAATATTATTTCGCGGAAGGACGGATTTGGGAAAAAGATGAATGTTTTGGACAGCCCGATGATACTCAGCTCCCCGCAACGGGGAAAAACCTCTACCTGTTTTTATTACGATCGCAGAGTTTTGTACCCCACGAAAAGTCCATGATGTATTATTATTATCGATGTCGGCACGGTCGTGTTCTAGACGTGCTCATGTGTCAAGAAGAACATTCTCCTTCTACCTGCATTCTTGTCAATCCCTGCATCGATCAGCATGACGGATCGGTTTTACCCGATCCAACCAATCGACGTTTGTATTACGAATGCCAGAACGAACAACCGATTCGAATCGCCTGTCCGCCCAAGACATTTTTCTACTACGATGCTTGCACTTCGCGAAAACATTTCGTATCTTACTGTGAAGACGGTCAACATTTTCCGATTGACGAGGTGACGTATATCGAGTGTCGTGGCCATCGACCGAAAATGATTCGATGTCCGCCCGGAGAAAAATATTCGACACATTATCGGCGATGCGTGTCTGATCTCTGCGACGGATTTCCGGATAATACGCAACGACCTCTCCCCATCGTCCAAAAAGGATCTTTTCTGTACTCTCCGGGTTACGCGATTTGTGAAAAAGGAATGGTTCGCGACACTATATCCTGTCCTCTTTCCTGGGACACATGGACCGGCGATGCCTTATTCCATTTACCGATGGTGTACAACGAAACGTCCCAAACATGTCAACCGCCTCTTTTCTGTGAAAATGTTCAATCGAGCTCGAAAGAAACTGTCGTTCCCGCTCACGAGTATACGAAACATCTTCCGTCCTATCCATTTTCAACATCTTTGGATCGAGCTGTAGCTTACACGTGTGATCCAACCCGAAAACGTACGGTTCTAGAACCAGGCTATCGAGTGTCGGATCAATATACGGTTGAATGGGCTTGTGAGGATAAGTCGTCGTCGTCGAAACTCGCGATAGGCGATACGAGCGATCAATATTTTGATTGCGCTCGGAGGGAAAAATCAAACGTGTCCTCCAAAAACATTTTTTGACGGAAATGAATGTCGACCGCGCATGCCCGGCGCGTTTCAGTATCGGCATCTCGATGTGTTTAAATTCGATCATTTATCGATCGTTGCGAATTGGATTCGGCCCTGGACGACTCTTGATCATGAACCTCGTTCCTCTTGTGACGAAACCAACGAAGAATTTTATATTCCCGGCTATAATATTTGTTCTCATCCCGACTGCACGCCGTACCCATTCCTCAAACAATTGAAAACGGCTATTTATTTACCCACTTCTCCTCACATGTGTCTTTTCGAAAAGGGAAAAATTCGAAAGGAACGCGTTCGACGGCAAGGTTTGAAATTTTGGTCGCAGCGATTCGTGAAACAGGCTTCGACTTATAGCGTTCCCGAAACGTGTCGTGAAGGCCATCGCATACGATCGGGACGATTTATTCCCGATTCCGTATTATACGCCACTTGTAATTGGCGTCAACCTTTTGTCTTTTGTCCTTCTTCCTCCACAGAAGGAATTCGAGCCACTCCGTACGGGTATCACGTATGCGTACCCAAAGAAGAAGCCTATGAAGGGATTTTACCGGCTGGATTAACCCTTCGACTTGAAGTTCAAGAGCTGAGTCGTATTGTACCGGAACATGGAGCGCGATATAAAATAGATGGACGAGAAGCTGTTTTTGATGCGACGCAGCATCCCGAAGGTATCCCCCTCTTTACCTCAGTCTATGAAATTTGGACCGAGCGCGACATGAAATTGTTTTTTAGAATTCTCGTCACGCATCCTCGTTCAGCTTACTGGGAAGACCGAAAATTAAAAGCCCTCCCCGATCCTGACATGACGTTGTTGTACACGGGTGAAATGACCGAAAAGCCCGTCACGACCGATGACTATCCGGTCTCGGCTGACTCGTTGATTCAAATGGAATAAAGTAGAAAAAAAATGGATCGTTATTTAGGTCAAGGCATATTGTTTTACTCTACGGTTTATATCAGCATCATCCTAGTCGCAGTCACCCTCTTAACGAACCGGCTCATCTTTTTATTTTTATTAGTCCTCACGTTTGGTCTAGCCGCTTACATGGCTTATTTGACCGTTCATAATTCCGAACATCTCAAAACGACGGGCCAATCGATTGAAGACTGGATTCGAAAGATGTATCAAAAGATAACTGGATAATCGGAGGTGACTCATGTAAATATCAAGATCGGTAAAGGAAAAAAACATGGTTTCGGTTTACACCATAGATGAATTTGGAAAAGAACGATATCCAAAAGATCCTAAAAAACCTAAACAGGAGCTGTATTATTTCGATAATGACAATCGACCTATTTTTGCCAAAGACGAGCATGGAAATGAATATTACGCTGTGGAATATCGGGGTCATGAATATATAGCGCTTCCTCGTCGGTACGCCAAATCCAATTCCGGAGACGAGTTTTATCCTAAATTAAACAATGGAGGAGAATACCCGTTAAATTCATTGGATGTAAATGTGAAAACGTATGCTGTCAATGCGAGGGGAGGAGAGATTTATCCTAAATCCAGCATTGGAAAAGAATATTATATACAGGATAGAATTCGGGAAAAGCCAGAGACGAATTACATCCGATATGCACGAGACGAAAATGAAAATGAGTATTACCCGAAAGATCATAAAAACGAGGAATTTCTCTATATCTATCTAAGTTATGCTAAAAAAGCGAATGGTGATGAATTTTATCCGAGAAAGTGGTATTATTGAAAGATCTTCAGGAGAACAGTATCCGCAGCATGGACTCATCTGAAACGAAACTTGGAAAGCTTAAATAGGTAAACGAGAGTCCATTCTTAAAAAGTGGTATCTTGTCCATCGAGTCGGCTGGGAAAAAATTTTTCACAGCTGACAAAAAAAAAAAAAAAAAAAAAAAAAAAAAAAAAAAAATTTGGTTAATTTTTATCATGTCTTATAGACATGATAAAAATTAACTGTCCCCTCTGTTTGTCTGGGAAGGATGTCTCACCCATTCGAAAAAACAAACCATGACTCATTCTTGGAATTCTATTCTTTAGAAAGGAGTGATGGTCTATTTTTAGAAAGTGTGAGACAACATTCCCAGACAAAAGGGGGAGGTAGTTAATTTTTATCATGTCTAAAGACATGATAAAAATTAACCAAAAGTTTTTTTTTTTTTTTTTTTTTTTTATCATTTAGAAATTTTTTTCAGCTCTTACAATTTTTCCCCAGCCGACTTGATCCACAAAACCAGACATATCAAAATTGTTTCTGGAAGGGATTCTTGCTTATCTATTTAAACTCCAAGTTTCACTTCAGATCACTCTGTGCTGTGAAAGAAGAAACATCTTCTTATAATTTGTAAGTACTAACTGATTTTTAGTTTATTCACTGGTTAGTTACTCCCCCTCCAAGTCATTCGTTTTTTTCTCTCCTAAAATCTTCAGCTTTCATTTAGAATGACGATAAAAATAAAACACAAATAGGAAAAAATGGTAACGCATAAGTAATGCATGTAGGGTTGAAATAGGAAGGTGAATCCTGTTAACAAATAAACAATTATCGTGAAATAAATCCAATTTTTCGGGGTTCTTTCGTCTGTTCGTGATTTTTGGAGAAATGACATTCGCGTTTGGGGTCGATCGGTCATGGGCACTTTATGGATAGCATCTAAATATTCTTGCACTTTCTCGGCAAAGAAGAGGTATCGATCGCTCGCATCTTCTTCTAACACGTCCCATAGAAGATTGGGTGTGATTTCTAGAACATGGTCCGTTTCCGATTGATAAAACTGAACGTCTAATCGCCAATCGATATCGTAAAGAGTTCGAGCGGTCAGCACTTTATTGAAATGAAACGGATCCAATATATCGAGTACGGCGGACAGAATACTTATACCCGTCAGCACATTGGAAGTAACCGAGAATCCTGTCGCGGCGATTCTGGAAAGTGTTGCGAGCGTACTTAATTGGGTCCGAACGACGGCTTGAAGGATGGCCGATTGAATGGGAAGAGACTGCATAGTCAATTTGGTTAAGAGTTTAGGCATCCGTTTTTCAAGGATTTTTTGCGCGGCTTCTAATCCGATATCGATCCCTACATCAATCGTCAATTCATGAACCAAGGACCGTTTCACATGTTTCTTGGGCCAGTTTTGTACAAAGTCGGGAAGATGAGGAGGATATGGTGGTAACGTATGATTTTTTTGCAGAGTGGAAATAGATCGATAGATACTGCTTCCCAAGAAAAATTCGCCAATATCTTACCCCGTCGTCGTCACACAATCAGACCCGTTGAAAACAAGACCGTACGCTTCACAATAAGGCTGGTTGAGTCGTAAATGACCCTCGACGAGATTGAGGCCGGCATGATGACGAGGAAGAGAAGGATGATTCGATTGAAAGAAAACTTGTTCGGGCAAGAGAGCTAATAATTTCTTGGCGAGATTTACGGCTACACATTTTCCATTTCGATATTCCGTGTCCATACTCTGCTGCGTGTTGGAATATAAACGATCGCAGGCGGGTTGGCAAGCTAAACTGAAACCCGTTCCGAGTCGAATCCATCGCGGTTCATCTTCCGGGGAACACAATTCTAAATTTTCTTGGAAAGGGAAGCAGGCAATCATGTCACATCCCGTTTGCGTAAAAACAAATTTTTCGACGACGTGACATTGTTCCGGATCGAGGGTTTTAGGTATGTAGTAATCCCGTTTGGAGTCGGCTTTTCTTATTTGGAAGGTGGTATGTTTAAAAATAAAAGCGTACCGACTTTGAAGAGCTTGTTCGTAAATATAGAGTTGAGTCGCTTCTTGAGCATACCGAATAGCGTGATCGAGATCGTAAGAAGTGACAGTATATTCATTTCTATTTTGAAACGAATCCCATTTCATCTTGGAGAGGGCTTTGTTCCTATATATCGAAAAAAAGTTCGATGTTGTTGCTTTTTTAACAACAAAAATAAAAGGATTCTTTTTTTTTATATAGTAACAAGTATAAAATGAGATTCAATTCAGTATTTACAGTTGCGTATGGAACATATACAAAAACCAGTTCGAAAAAAAATTTTTTTAAATTAAAAAATAAATTGTCTCAACTATAAAATCCTATAAATTTTAGTTTTTACAGTTGCGTATGGAATAGCGATAAAAACCAGTTCTCAAAAAATTTTTTTAATGAACTATCTTATCTATAAAATCTTGTCAAAATCAGTTTTTACAGTTGAGGATGGAACCTGATGAAAAAATATTTTGGAAAGGATGCTATTCGAAAAACATTTTATCATGGTTAGTAGTTCTTCTTGTAAAGGACAAAAACAAGTTCATTTCGTCTAATATTTGTGCATCTAAAGTATTTAAATCTATTCCAAAAAATATATATATAGTCTCCCACATACCTTCAATGTATTATTGGACTGTCCACTCTTTATATTCCATTAAAGAGCCATGGAAAAAATGTTCCGAGTCTCTAGGGGTTCATTTTGCCTTGTTCACTACTTGTAGTTTCTACATTTTCGTCTTCACACTCTAGTCTTTCGAAGGAAGCTTCTACAGGATCTTCTCCTCCCCTTTCCGATGGAGGTGGACTCTCGGGAGAAATAGGATCTTCTTCCCCCTTTTCCGATGGAGGTGGACTCTTGGGAGAAGGATAACGAACAGGTTGCAAATCGACAATCGAAGGGTCGAAATAATCACTCGAAGCTAAAGTAGGGTCCGACATATTATTTCTGTTTTTCTTCTTGATTCTAGGATCCTCTCTCACATTCTTTCTCTTTTGAGAATTATTTTCTTGTTGATTCTTTTTCGCCTGGTATTGTTCCAATTCTTTCGTCTTCCAGACTTTAATTTCGTAAAATATATTTGAAAATAGATCCTCTCCAAGATACTTTAAATACAATGCACCCCATTCGCTTACTTCATCACTGGTAGAAGGTGTAGTGTTTATTATTTCTTCTATAGTACGTCGAATCACATCCACGTAGAGAAGAGATTCCGATCGTTTGGAAACTTCGTGATATAAACAACGGACGATTCGAGCATGAACTGCTTTAAAATCTAGAGCTTCTTGTTCGTTTAAAGGTGTTTTTTCATCTCCTCCGTACTGTAGATTAAAAACATACTTTTGCAGATCCTCGCCCAGCAATCCGTCTACGGCAAATAATTTATACACTTCTATCTTAGGTATTTCCTGTCGTTTGAATAAGATGTTGGAAAGTCTTATTAGATCGGTCGATCTAGAATAGTCTTTAGATAAAACTTTCTCGATCATATTCCATTCATCTGGCGTGGAGATGGTTTTATTTTGTACCAACTGCTGTTGCACATCCATCCATAAACGCCAAATAGTATTTAAACAGTATCGATGGACGGGTACAAGAGGTTTCAAATCTTGAATCAAGGTCCACGGAAACATCATCATATTAGCTATTCTTTTTAAAACTCTCAACTGAACGGTGGTTTTAGTCGTAAACAAATTAGATTGATTAAATTCTTCCAGCACGACTTCATCCAACACGTACTTGAGACGATCCTTCAAGGGTAATGTCAAAGGCTCCAGGGTTACAGTGTTTTCCTGATCCATCTTGTCCTCAGTATGAAATGAGAAAATCGTCTCAGCTCTAGCTGTTTATATACTGTGAAACGAAAGGGGGGGAGGTAGAAAGGAGAAGCAAAAGTTGGGTAGTAGGAAAAAATTTAGCTTCGCAAAAAAAAAAAAAAAAAAAAAAAAAAAAAAAACTTTTTGTTAATTTTTATCATGTCTTTAGACATGATAAAAATTAACTCTCTCTTCTTTTTGTCTGGGAATGATGTCTCATCTTTTCGAACATATTTCTAAAAATAAATTTCCAAGAAAGAAATGAGTCATGTTCTATTTTTAGAAACATACCGAGACAACAGATTAACATCATTTGAACAAAAGGGGGGATAGTTAATTTTAATCATGTCTGAAGACATGATTAAAATTAACAAAAAGTTTTTTTTTTTTTTTTTTTTTTTTAATAATACGGCTCTGGAAATTTTTCCCAGTTGGTTCGATCGATAAAACCAGAAAAAGGACTTCCACTTAACTATTTAAATTACTCGAGTTTTGGTTTCAGATCAGTCTGTGCTTTGGATACCAGCCTCGAAAGAGCTTCAGTTAAAGTCTATTATATACACATTTTGGTAAGTGAACTTTATTATTTTGTTGAATTGTTTTTTGGCTTTTGTGAATTGCTTGGATATTGTTTCTTTTTCAACTCGTTGTGTTTAAGCTCTTTTCTTTCTCAAAACAATACGAGCTTGTCGTGGCAATCGATCTCGAGCTGTTGGATGCCGTCGTGAGCAATGACTTAATAGATATCGACAAGCTTTATTGGGAATTTTCTTATTTCGTATGTGGGCCCCACCTTCGGTCACAAACGTAATGGAATGGTTACCATATTTATGAAGCAATCGATTAGGACCCACACGAACGGTTCGAGATCCAAGAACGTATCCTCGACGTTTTCTCATAGGTCTTCTACGAATGGGTCTTTGTGTTCCTCTACGATTGATATTGGAAGGAGAGGAAGAAGAAGATGCAGACGATGAAAAGGAAGCCGAACGACTTCTTCTTACAGGACTTCTTCTTCTAGAATGACGTATTTCTAAACTACGACTACGATTTCTCTGACTTTTTCTTCTTCTTGGACTTGGACTTCTGCTCCTGCTTAGACTTGGACTTCTGCTCCTTCTTGGACTCGGACTGCGTTTTCTTGGACTTCTTCTTGAACTTGGACTCGAACTTCGAGAAGAAGGAGAAACGGACGGTCGAATAATGTAAGGGCTAGTGGTTACATCGGATTTGGCATACGTGTGGAGAGGAAATTGAAGTTCGAAATCGTCGGGAAGGTCGACTTGGTTTTGAATTTGTGAAGGTAGAATATCGTCATAATAAATAACTTCGGGTGTTCCAAGAGGTGGAATTTCCTTCGAAACATCATCCTCGTTAGGATCATTCATTCTGACTTTATTTCAATCGAAACACGGATCCGACGACAGGATCTAAGTTATATCGCATAGAAGCTCGATACGCATCTTGAACCGATGTGCAAAGAATATATTCCAAAGGTCCGAATCGTTTCTTTTCTAAAATAATGGGAAGATCGACCTTCCCTGCTCGATAAAAAGGCGTGAGGGAGAGAATTTCATTCAATTGTAACACGTTCCCGTGCTAGAATTCCCTACAACAGAGATAATCGATCCATTTCTGAACGAGTTTCTTATAAGAACGAGCTTCCGCGGACGTTTTAAAACACAATTGCCAGCCTTCAATGCGATCGATATGATTCAGCATGTAATCAAAAGCTGTCCAAAAATGAAATAACAGTGACGACGTATTCCGGAAGGACGTGAGATCGATTAAAATCCATGACATGTTTTCTAAGGGAGTCGGATCGGGATTCTCGGGACTGATCCATCGATCCAGGGTAGGACTAGGACCGATCGAAAGAGCTTTCTTGGACTCTTTAACTTCGGGTAGATCCGTTTTGTAAAGGAACGTCTGTTCCAAATCCATCAGCTGTTTGGTTTTTTCCATATACCTTTCTAAACTTCCCGGGAAATGAAAATAGGATAAATAGGAACACGTATGGTATCGATCGATAAAAATCATGTGGCTCGTTAAAATGACGAGGTGTTGAGCCGTTTTAATGTCGTGGTGTAAAACGGCATGCGGAAAAGGTTCAATGTAGAATAATAAATCGCACGTGTTCGTGCTCAATTCTTCCGGTTTAATTACACGCACATGAGGGGAAGACGGGTACGTATAAAAGGGACAAATGACAAAAATGGTGAGGTGGGATAAATGTTTGGAAATGTAATCGTTGATCACATAGGGCAATCGACTCAGGTTCCCAAACACAATTGTTTTCTTGTGTTGGAGAAGGTACTGAAACAATTCGTCTAAATGATTCATTCTTTGCTCTTCTTTTTCTTTTTCTGAAATAAATGAAAAAAAAATATTTAAAAATAAGGAACCATGAATTCAGAAACGATTATGAAACAAACTGTAGCTTGCATTTCTTGGTTTTTGAATGAAACGTTCGGTCCCTCGATTGCCGATCGGTTCAACGAAGAAATTCAATGTTGGCCCGAGACGTGGAAACGGTTACGCGAATGGTTAGTTCATACGCCGATGCAGAATCCTAAAGATTGTATTTTATCGTTTGCTCGAACTCTGCCTCAGTACGAAACGTTCCAGGCCTCTTTAGAAAATTCGCTCGCCATTCACGAAGAATTTTGGAATAAAGTATTTACTAACTTGAGAGTTGCCCAGTCGCTTTTAGGATCCCCATGAATATTTCGAAGCTAGAACCGTTCGGTATCTTTGCTTTAGCGGGCGGATTACTCTATTCCATTTGCGTGTTGATTGTGCATGAGGAAGAAACTCACTTTAAATTTCATTTCACGGTTATAACGCTCGTAATTTTTCTAGCGCTCATGGCCATCACATCTTTCAAATATTTAAAATACCGCTATCAATGTGAGAGAATGGAAGATATAATGTCCGCTTTGAAAATTCAATAATAATAATAAGAAGAAAAAAGCACTTCCATCATGAATTTTGTCGAACAGTTATACGAAATGACGTTGGATGAAATGGCCACTTATTTAAGTGAGAAAGATCCTATTTTCCGGAAATTGTTCACTGAATATGTGGAGTATGCCAATTTATTACCCGAAGAACAAACTCAAGCCGAAACGCTTTACCGACAATATTTTCCAGAATCGGAGGATACTCTCGACGCGTTTATTGACAATTGGCGACGGTTTAAATTACACTATCGTTCCGACAATGGCCGACAGGTCGAAGAAGATGTCGAACCGGACGAGGTGGAAGTTCGTTCTCAAAAAGGTTGACCTTGTCCGGGTTTCGTCTTTGATCCGAAGGGGAAACGACTTTACAGTCCGAGAGTCCTGAAACCGTTCAAATCAGATCGCCGGCCAAATGAATTTGATGTGTTCAAGTTTCTCATGGACAAAGAACGCAATCATGAAGTGTATCACCTAAATATTGAATCGAACGCCAATGAGCTGTATTTAGATATGTCTTATGAAGATAGACGCAACATGGACACTCGAGCAGATCAAGCGCTACGGAAAATGGCGAAAATGGTGACCATCTTAAATCAAAATTGCCATTATAAAATATTGGATCGCTATATCGAAAGACGAATCACATAAACTAAACGCGAAAAGCCAAAGAAACAAAAAATATATTATTAACATACCTGAACAGAAGCTTGTATTCAGGTCATAGCACAGACTGATTTTTTGAAGTGAAACTGGGATGGTTTAAATAAATAAGTGAAAGTTCATTATTGTAATAAAATGGTGATGTCTGGTCAATCGAGTTGGCTGGGAAAATTTCTGAGAGCTGAGAAAAATATTCTCTAGTAGTATTAAAAAAAAAAAAAAAAAAAAAAAAAAAAAAAAAAAAAAACCTTTTTTTTAATTTTTATCATGTCTTCTAGACATGATAAAAATTAACTCTACCCTCGTTTTCGTTTTGAATGATGTCAACATGTGTCTAAAAATAGATTTCCAAGAAAAGTATGATTCATTCTTAGAGATCTATTTTTAGAAACATGTTGACATCATTCAAAACGAAAAGGAGGGTAGAGTGAATTTTTATCATGTCTAGAAGACATGATAAAAATTAACAAAAAGTTTTTTTTTTTTTTTTTTTTTTTTTTTCTTCAGCTCTTGGGAAATTTTTCTAGCTGACTCTGATCATTCTTGTTCTTCCTTCTTGAGTGGGCAAGATGTCAATAAAAGCAGTTGTTGGTATATTTCTTCTTGGATTGAAGTTACGCCCGTCCATCACCTTGAACGTGTTTATGAATACGAGTGACTCATCGTTATCTATGAAAGTATTTCTCTGAAAGATTTTGGATTCATCTTGGGTAGGTCTTGTCATATTTTTTTTAATTAAATCATTACTTTTTCATAAAAATGCCTCCACCTAGCATCAGAGCTATAATATGTAACATTATATTTCCGTAAAACATCCAGTTGCGTTGATTAAAATGTTCGGCTCCTGTTTTGGGTGTCGCATCACTGTAAATAGCTGTTGCCAGGTAGCCGAAATTGAGTAACGAAACAAATACAATTCCTAATAAGATAATTACCATGATAGCCTTTGTATCCATCGTGATGTATTTTTGAATCTAGTCTTTATTCTCTTTTCGGTTACACGTAAAGTAATAAACCGACCATTAGTATATTGATCACATTGACAACCGTTGGAGCAATGAGCAACATTTTATTGTTGGCCCAGAAATCGCTCGCTGTCGTTCCTTTGGTCGTGACTTTATTCGGATCAGCAGCATCGTAAACGAAAGCCACACTGCCGTAGGAGAGACGATATACGATGAGGGCCATGATGACCAGTGTTGTCACCAGACATATTAAAATGGTTATGGCGAGAGTCGAACGAAGATTAAAACCAAACATTGTTTTATCCACTAATGATTCCTTTATTATGTGATTTCCTGATGGACTTGTCGATACCATTGAAGAAGATTGAAATGTAAAGGGATCGATTGTCCCGAATAATAGACGAGTAAATTTTTGTACATGAAACATTGGAATAGGTAAAGAAGAAAAAAACAGAGTAGATGAAATAATATCATGATGGAAACGATTCTTGATCGTTCATCAGCTTGGATTCCTTATCAGGAAGAATTTCTAAGAAGTCAATTGTTATTGACGTATCCCAAAAATATTATTTTTACAGCTCAACTCTTAGACGCGCATTTACGATATGTAACGGAACATGTTTATCCCAATTACCCCTCGGCAGAAAAATTCAACGTGGATTCTTTAAATGAGGTGGATTGGGCTCATTCCGTGATTCTGGTGAATCAAGACAGACAATTATTAATCGCTCCTGAACCGGTTAAACAGCTCGTCAACCTTGATCGGCGTTTACGTACCATGAAGCGGCCGAAACTATATTCCATGGATTTCATTTCTTTCCTAAACTCTTCTATATATTTCAGTTTCGATGGATCGTGTTTCTGGTGTTGATTGCGTGGTTTATCGAATGGAGAATAGACATTCAAAAAAAGAAATTCTTTTAAGAATATGGACCCAAATAAGAAGGGTTTTTCCTATGATGGAGTATAAGCTTGGATCCAGTCCACAGCACTGACTGACGATTTAAATAGTTAAGTGAAAGTTTATTCTGGTTAAAAAAGGGTAGCTTCTTGTCCACATCAAATTGACTATTTAAAAAAAAAAAAAAAAAAAAAAAAAAAAAAAAAAAAAAAAAAAATTTTTGTTAATTTTTAATCATGTCTTTAGACATGATAAAAATTAACTTTACCACCCCTCACCCCTTATTTTGGTTTGAATCAGGTGTCAACATGTTTCTAAAATAAATTTCCAAGAACGATATGACTCATTCTTTTGCTTAGAAATCTAGTTTTAGAAAGTGTGAGACATCATTCACAACAAAAAAGAAAAAGGGGGTAGAGTTAATTTTTATCATGTCTAAAGACATGATAAAAATTAACAAAAAGTGTTTTTTTTTTTTTTTTTTTCTTTTTTTTTTCAGCTCTTAGAAAAATTTTCCAACTGACATTGTCATGTTTTGTTACTAATGGACTTTCGTATTCCTAAGCTTTTTTTTTTCATTGGTTATTTTTCTCCTTTTCTAGGTGTTCCGATCATTTCAAAGTCAGGCGTAGATGCAATTGCATGATTCGCTGCGATCGCCATTAATATACTTGTCACGTATTTACTGACGGCATACATTTGCTGCGTGAAACGATTATACAAAGGATTGGGGACTTTGAGAGGTTCCTTCTTTGACAATTCGTCTTGAATCAAAAACGAAACGCAATGGAGTTCCGTGGATACGTTCGTATCGTCTGCTTGCAGAGTTTCTTGGAATACGGCAAAAGCCCGATTCAAATCGTGATCGGTGACGAGTTTCGTTAAATATGGAGCAATATATTTATCGTGAATGACTTTCCCGATCACGCCATTCAACATGTCAAAGATGGAATTAAACGCCATCAAATTTTTTAACTGAATTTCCGAATGGACGCATGTTTTAGCGATACTTTACATTTTTAAAAATTCTGGAATTTAATTCTTCTGGAATTTCGGTCGTTGAATCTAGAACGTGTTTACTCATGGGCAGTTTTTCAATGACTTTCCGTAGATAAGAAACGAGATATTTTTCGCGAGCCGTTTCCAATTCTCGATTCATTTGCTGACCGGGATCCGTGTGTTTATTTTGAAGCTCTAATAATAGAGACACGTCCGACTCTTTAATTCGTTTATGGGTAGGTTCTTCTTCCTCCTTCTCCCCCTCTTCATGGTCCATTTCCTTTTCGGATTCTTCATGAGCGCGTTTCATTTTTATTTTGATTATATGTGTCCCTTTCTTTTATTTTGATTTTTTCCCTCTTTCTCTTTAAAAGAAATGACCTTTTTCCAACGCTTTCGTGGGTTCTCCTTTAATATCGGGAAAGACGGCTGGATCTAACGTCGCCGCATATGTTTCTACATAAGGAGCTCGAGCAAACGTGACATGCCACATGCCTTCCTCATTCGGTTTCATCTGAATACCGTTCGATCGAAGAAGGTTTGGGAGGGTTTTCAACAGTAAGTGGAAAGGATTGAGAACGACATGGCCTTGATAAATTTCGGGAACGCGTCGATCCTCCTCTGAAAAAAGACATACGGGATATCGATACAGGAGCGTGTAGGCGTTTGCGTGTTGACTTAATTTTCCATCCAGTTCTTGCTCGATCAACTGGCAACGCGTGAGCTGGTTTTGTCGAATAATGGTTTCGTAGCACGTTTTAACATGAAAAATAGGATCTTCGTGGCAGTGACGCGTATGCACCGTAAAGGGAAGGTACTTAAAAACATATTGCATGTAGTCAAAAGGCCACGTTTCTTCGATTTGTAGATGGTGTTTCTTGGATTGGACCACGTAATAATTGAAAGGATAGGATAATTGAGTCGGGTCTAAATTCTCAAATTCGATGAATGCGACCGGCGAATAATCAAACATGTAGAAATAGGCAAACAGCTTCACATGATGGATCGGGGAATCGGGTTCGCTTTTAAAAATATTCGCGCAAGCATTATAGCCCTTATCGTTATTTTTCAAATAATAGGGATGATCGAGTCGCACCCAGATATTCCCATACCTCGGATCACACACACAACTTCCAAACTCTGCATGTTAAAAAGTATGTTTTAAAGGCTGACCTGTAAAAGCATCGAAGGAACAGGGCTGCTGGAGGTAACCGGGTTTTTGGAAAGACGCGAGATACTTTTCGGAAAATACGGTCGAATCCCATACGTTGTTTTTTTCTTCTTCCTTCGAAAATGCTAATCGTTCGTGAGCGGTCATTTCTTCACACCCGAAACCTTGCAAAAGCGCCTTGTATCCAAAATCGCAAACACATTTACCTTCTTTCAAAGGATCTTTGTCTAAACTTTCTAATCGGCCGTGAGGTCCGCAAGCAATGTCTACGTCACAATTCCCCCCGTGTTCTTTTTGCGTGACGAGATGAGGATATTTACAAAAACAGGTCGCGAATTTCAATCCTTTTTGATTCACCAGAACCCACTCTCCCGTAGCTGAAGAACAAGTGGAATGGGGAAGGAGTTTGGGAAGACATTCACCCCGAAAACATATTTGATCGTCGTCACAATCGGTTGCGTGAATGCAAGTCGAATAAAGCGTCGTCCGCTGAGGAGGGTGGTAGGAAATGGATTGCCAAGGAGGGGTTGTAGTCGTTTGGGACTCGTTTCGAAACAGGTAGATCATGATCAGGTAAAGATAAAAGACGAGAAGAAATATCCAAAGCGTCATCTTCTTTTTTTCAATAGAGGTTCACAACTTTTATTTTATCGCTTCGATCTTCATGCACCAGACCGGCATTATCTCGTTGGGCCCCTATTTGTTCAAAATATTGCAAAAGTTTATATTTGGTTTGTAGATTCTGGATCGATAATAAATACTTTCGAACACTGTAAACCATATCATTTCGTTGAACCTTCACCATTTTGACAGAGTCGTCCATTATTTTTTAAATTACTTGTTTACGCCAAACATTTGATTCAGTGCATCCTCCGTGGAGGTTCCTGGACCCCCCTTAATAACACTTACTTTCCTAGCATTTGGATCCTCTACTGGGTCTTTAGGAAGTCCTCTTGTGTCCATCGGTAATTCTTTCTGTTCCGGTTTCACCTTTTCCGCGATCGAGGTGGTTATTAACTGAAGGAGGAGAGGTTGATTAAAATTACGGCAAGGAACGATTTTGTTCAAATATTGACTGTACTGAGGATCAATATTATCTTTTCGGTGTATAATGCTGGAAAGCATATGATCGGTAATCACAAAACTGTTACTCAACAGCGATTCCGATAAACCTCGATGAATAAACATATTATGAGGGGTGAGATAGGGAAGTTGATCCATTTCTTTTTGAGCCATCTTGGCAAAAAATCGGTAACGTCGTTTGGATAATAAATGTCGACGATGGATTTTCCATAAATCCATTTCTAAATGCTTTCTTCTTATTTAAAAATGAGTAACGGGTTTGAAGTAATTGGGAATGCCGATAATTTCGGGACACTTCTCTTCCCCTTCTTCCATCTCTTCGACTACAGGGAGGGAAAGAGGAGTTTCAATATCCAGATCGGTCGAGAACAGAACAGATTCTTTAAATAAGATAAATTCGCGAACTAAACCTCCTACCTTGTACGAATTTTCTCCGAACGTGTACCGGTTAGAAATTTGAAGGTTTAGAATACCTAGAAAAGAAGTCGTCGTACCAAACATATTTTCAATCGAACACTGAAAAGTACTTTTTAAACCCTCTCCATTAAAGATCCGACTCTTTCGTATACACCACATATTTCTATGAATTTGAAATTTATCTTGGGCTTCTTTACAAGCAGAGCAGAACGCGAGATCGCACCGGTCCATGAAAAAACGACAATTCTCCGCAAACTTGTGTTGCGGATTCTCTTTCATGCTTTCGCCAATTTTAGTTAAAGGAGCACACAGTCGAGTCATGAACGAAGTTCCTGTTTTATTATTCTCCCCCGGTTTCAAATACCAATAACCAGCCACGAGAACATTATAGCAATTATGTAAACCAATAATGTTTCGGATGTGAACAGTATCTTTTCCAGTTCCTTTGGAAAATTGAACTTTTTGTTGACAATGTGTCTCGTACAGCGGATCGTGATTTAAAACATCTTCCCAGTCGGGACATATTAAGTTGAGAGCACCTTGACGTTCTTTTAATTCGTCGATAGCTTTCTCAAGGATGGGAGAAGAAAGAATATTCTTGATAATCAACGAATAATCCATTCTTACTCAATAGATTTCTTCTTTTCGAACAAAGTAGAATGTAGTATCTTGGTTATTAGACTACTGGCCTTAGATGTTACCTCTTCAGCAGCAAAAACTGATTTGAAGCGAAAATGGGATGACTTAAATAGATAAGCGAGAATTCATTCTAGAAAGAATTTTGCAATGTCTTGTTTGGTTGATGAAGTCGAGTGGAAAAAAATTTGTGAGAGCTGGAAGAAAAATATCTGGAGAGTAAAAAAAAAAAAAAAAAAAAAAAAAAAAAAAAAAAAACTTTTTGTTAATTTTTATCATGTCTTTAGACATGATAAAAATTAACACTACCACCCTTTTGTCTTTGAATGATGTCTTACCATTTCTAAAAATAAACTATGACTCATTCTTTTCTTGGAATTTTATTTTTAGAAATGGTGAGTCATGGTGTATTTTAGAAACATGGTGCTGAGACATCATTGAAAACAAAAAAGGGGGTCATTAATTTTTATCATGTCTAGAAGACATGATAAAAATTAACAAAAAGTTTTTTTTTTTTTTTTTTTTTTTTTTTTTTTTTTTTTAATGGTTGTAAATTTTCCTGACAGATTTTTTTTCAGCCAGATTTTCAACCGACCTTTTCCCAATCATCATTTTTTAAAACTGGCTTACTATTGGTTTGTTTAAAAATGACGTCATTGCTTCAAGAACTATATACACATAATTTTCTCGTACTCATTTCTCTATACGGAATGGGGTTCCCAGCTGACATAGCAAAAACCCTATCTCGCTTCATCTACAACTCTCGTTGATGATCTATACAAAATTGGGTAATTTTTTCCACGACTTTATACAGTTCTTGATCACGGGGATCTATCTGCTTGTACGGCTTCACGTGAATTCTTAAATCATAGCGCTCGTCCATATTTTCATTGACATTATCATCGACCCCAATTAAAAGAATGTCGTAATCGTACAAGACTCTGATATGTTCCGAACATTTTGAAATATTATACTTTCGGCACGACTTTTCACATTGCGTGCGGCCAAATATCCGATACGCATATCGTGCAATATCGTGCAATGAACTGTTGATCACTCGTTCGACATAATCATCCGAACCTTTACTCCACAAAATGATATCGATATTGCAAAGACGTAAAAACTGGATCAGGAAATTGGTTTTGGGTCGAATTTGAAATGTTTCTCCTTCAAAGTATCCAAGCGTCTCATCCATATCTAAAACACAGACCACCACCATCTTTCTTTTTTAAAGAAAGAAGAAGATGAGTCGATCCACCACTCATACTATTATTGAACACGTGAAAGAAATTGTTTATTATGCTCCTTCCAAATGTCCTTGGCATTTTGATTATGCCTGTTTTCTCATTTTAAATAATTTCAATCAAAGACGATTCCACTGCCTGTTTACTTCCCACTCGATGCAATGGAGATCTTACAGTGCCAGCAGCTCTTGTGACTTGCCCGAACATTTTTTCGATTTGATCCTTCTTCATCGACAATTGAGTTCGGAGTATGTGTTGCCTTTTGCGACGCATTTCCGAGAACGTTCGGGATATACAATAGGTCTCTTTGAAATAAATCCTGGACTTTATAGTGCTCGCATTCTTCAACCGGAATATTTAGCAGAAACGTTTTACACGTTCATTGTTTTCTTGTGTAGTAATTGTTATCGACTCGGAGGAACGGCTCCCGTTTTAAAATTATGTTCTTTTGTGTACACGGACCATCATCCCGTGCTCGTGGATATTGGAGCTCTGAATGTGGAAAAGAGAGAACGCATCGGTCATCGAGAATTTTTAAACGAGAAGAAATGGCATCGGTTCTTGAAACGACGAACGATTCGAGACATTATTCGGTACGTGAAACTCATGCATCCGGATTATTTTAAGAAGAAATGTCGTGGTCAATGCATTCTCTCCGAGAAAGTCGTCTTCAACGATGTAACGCATCAACTAATTTGTAAAAGTCGACAACGCAGTCTGGCCGAGGTTTTAGATACTTTTCAAGAACTCATGCCCCATGAGCCTATTCGTCAACTCATTCGAACGTGGCTTTCTGTGAGATAAACAAGAAGATGGATTATAAACAACTCGTCCTCGATTTATTGAAACAGAAAAAATATCCCATTTTAGTGGATTATGTAGTTATGGATATTTATTATAAAATGATTTATAAATCAGACGGGAAAGTAAAACGATTCGACTCTCCATGTTTCGAGCTGAATCAAAGATATTTAGAAGAACCCAATCCGTATAAACTGGAATTTATCACTTCGGATGATAGTAGTAAATTGGTTATTCGACGACAAATCGATCCTAAACATTTTATTATAAATCAATATCCGGAAAAATGTTTTCGTGTTAAACTGTCCAGCCACCATCTTGCTGAATTTGATATGTTTAAATACAAGATGTTCGAAGAACAAATTTATAATTTCATAATGTACCTGAATAGTAATATTCCTGCCATTCGAGAATTTTTGAACTTAACTCACGACGAAAGTACTCGATATTTACCTCAGTCCATACGACTGTGGGTGTATAACTATGAAACGGCCAAGATCACTCATCAAGCTATGGATCCCGAATATTTTGGACCGCGTTCATCTCTTTTACTGGAAACACGCATGATTCAAGGTTTATTATCACCATGCACTTCTAAATCAGTATTATTGTCTCTTCGAGATGATTATGCTTGGAAGAATCATACCAATAAAGCCATTTTACCGTCTTATATATACGATTACGATCCTTATAATTTACATTATTCGGATCACTGGAAAGCCCTTGTCCCGCTGGCCTTTAACCCGTTAGAAAATCCCATCATTCATTAATATTCCAGTTGCAGCACATACTCATCGTCTTCACTCCCGTCACGAACAAAATTAATGTAACGTTTCGTTTGAGGATCCTTGTAGCGACAGACTTGGCGAATACCCCGACAAATAGATCCCGGCAAATTTAAATCTCGATCCATTCCTCGAGTCGGTTTTAGAATCAGACCTGATTCGTTTGTCTCAAGGGCTTTTATAAACTTTTCATCGTAGCCAACACGAGTTTTGAGTTTAGACTTTCTCTTTCTCCCTCTTTTTTTGGGTAGAGGAGCCAAGTAATGCCGAATGGGTATATCTATACTCGAAGAGCGACTTCGGGATCGATTTCGGACTCTTGTTGGACTTGGAGATCGACTTCGGACTCTTGTTGGACTTTGAGATCGTGTTCGGACTCTCGTTGGACTTCTCGATCGACTTCTAGAACGTTGACGTTGAGATCGACGCCGCATATTTGGATTTATTTCTACTTTATTACGGTTTAAGAAACGTTTTACATAGTCTTGGACATGAGGTTCTTCACTCATAGCGTCATACCAGTAATTTCCCGGAATGATTATAAATTTATCGTCTCGAAACTTTATAAACTCTTCTGGACTATAGCGGGGAAAAAATTTTTGTAAATGAGACAAGTCGAATAAAACGTGCCCCAACGAACATGTCCCTGTTAATTCCGAATGACGCACGTTTCGATTTAATTCCTCTTCTAACACTTTTTGAACATACTCAATAGGAACTTTGGAAGGATAAGACATTTTTTTTTTTTGCTTTATATATCCCAAATGACTTGTCCATAGAAATATAATCGGAAGAAAACTGAATCTCGAACGTGCTGGTGTGTATCATAGTAAGCGTGATCGTATAAATCAAACACATCTAAATGAGCCAAGGCATGTAAAGTAAAAATGAATAATAATTGCCATGTCGTTTCATTACGATAAAATCGAGTTTGATCTACATTGACCTGATTAGCATAATAGGTGTTCATATTGATCGTACCCCTGTTTTGATCTACCAGCATCTTGTTCGAAGTGGAATAGTTTAAGCAGTAATTGCGATGAATTTTAATAAACTCGAAAAGATTAAAAATAACGTAGACGGGAATTTTTCCTTCCTCGGTTTCGGTTTCATTAATATATAACTGAATAATCTCTTTGGGTCCTCCTGGCTCTTCACAATTATACATGGACATTTCGTAACGGTCCAATCGACGAATTGGATTTTCCAAGATACGATTGAGAATCGAGACCCATCGTTCAAATATGAAATGGAATTTTCTAAAATCGATCGTGGCCCAATCATCCATGATTTTAAAGCATGCCGTAAAAGCATCTCGCCAAGTATTAATTTTAGACTGAAGAGCCGTTCGACGACAAGATCGACGTTCTTCGTGTTGATCAACTCGTCTTTCCATATCCTTATCCTTTGTTTTTTGTCCAAAGATAAAAGATGGCTGAAATATATATATTCTTGATGATGTTTGGTCTCTTTCTATTTTTCTTTCCTACTTCTGTTATGGAATCGGATTCCATCCCCACGAACGAATCGATACCGCTTAAAGATTGCCGACGAGAAAAAGTCTGGTGTGTGGATACATGTGATTTTCTTTGCACAAACGGGGAAGAAATGCAATGTGTTCGAGGACTCTGTATGCCCAAACTGAACCCTTACCCGTGTCAAACTGAAAAGGGGGGAATGATTATTCTTACGGAAAAAAATGGATTTTATCAGTGGTCGTGTTACTGCACGGATCCAGCTTTTTACAATGGACCAGATTGTGGAGAATTGGCGAAAGATGTTTGTCAAAATGGTACATTTATCTATAGGGGGTTCAATCAGCACGAATGCATGTGTCAATTTCCACAAGTAAAGGCTATAATTCAAGGAAAACCTCAATGTGTACATAGGAATATAGCTCGGTTTTATAGGGAACCATAATGAACTGTTAGGATCAAGTCAATTAAGTTGGGTGAAAAAAAAAAAACTTTTGGTTAATTTTTATCATGTCTTTAGACATGATAAAAATTAACTCTACCTCCCCTTTTTTGTTTGGATCAGGTCTCAACATGTTTCAAGAACAGATTTCCAAGAAAGGTATAATCAATCTTTTCTCACAAATCTATTTTTAGAAAAGGTGAGACATTATTCCCAGACAATTTTTTTAGTTTATTCATTCAACAAAACATTTCAAAATTCTTTCTAGAATAAACTCTCTCTTATCTATTTAAGTAATCTGACTTTCGCTTCAAAATCGCCTGTGCTGTTGAAGGAGGTAACATCTTCCAAATTGGCTTACATATGCATTATGACAAAGACTTCAGTAAAGGTAGGAAATCTTTTGCTTTTTACCTATTTTTCATTTTGTTTGAAAGAAATTTTCTCTGACCAACTCCTTTCATGGAATATTCTTTCATAACTCTGATTCTCTGACATATTTCTTCACTCCCAATTTTTTTAACTCTATCTAAGCATTTCGACTCAATCTATAAACGTTAACAGTTACTATATTTTTAAATATAAGCTGTTACGTTTTTGATTCCATCTCTTTTTTTGCTTCTTCTAGCATATGTTTACGATAACCTACAATTTTCATGGAACGTTTAATGATAGTATAGGAAGGATTAAAAGGTCGATACGGAAAATATTTTCGAAAGAATCGTTTTAACTTTCTTGAACAACTATCTAATCTTCGAGGGAAAAGTGGGCCGGCAATAACCCAAGCCAGAAATTCATACAAAAACCGATTACGTTGATCCCATATATTGGACGATACCAATTTTTTTTGTGCATAATGCCGTCGAAGATCTGTTTCGTTCAGAATTTTTAAAATTTCTTTTGCTTTTAAATCAGTTTCAAGAATGATGAGAATAAATAATGCCATTTCTTCATATTCATAGCACTTTATAACTATTTCTTTCAGTTTCTTTAGGTCATCTAATGTAAGAAGAGGGCCTCGACACCTTTTAATATTAGTTTGCTTCGGACGCTCCCATTTAACACTTAATAAACGATATAAAAACCATAGTTTATTCTTCACTTTGTAGGGTTTATATTTATTTTAACTAACATTTATTTTAAGTTTAAACTATCTTTCCTGTCAAGCCTTACTTTCCCCTGGAACTGCCAATGCCAGAATATGTAAATTTGAGTAGAACGCGCAAGCATTCAAATTATCAGCGGAAGTAGTATGATTTAAATAGAAGGAAACAAGTTCGGTGAGAGAGAGTTATTCTTACTTCGCGAGCGCGGAGGTAGAAATCGAGAATTAAAGAACCCCGCGTTGCGGCCTATGTGCTTGGCGGGAAGTAGTTGCAATTGTTCCAGTGAGCTTCAAGTCTGCTGAATTAGCTGCGGCTTTTGTAAAACGCGGTGAGTTAGTTATTTTAGAGAGCCTCGTAGTTAGAATCTTGTCTTTATTTTCTTTTCAGGTTATTATTTTATTTTGACTGCCTAGTTGGCAAAGTTTGTAAGCGTCAAGAGGACGCAATTGTAAATTAGTACGTTGAATAAAAAGGGACTTAACCCTTTATAAGACTCTGTGGTTTATACAAGCTTTCACAGTCACCTCTTGGTTGCGTGCTAGTTAGAGGCGCGCAACGTTATATTGGCGCCCGAACACTTATCGAACTGAAATGGCCGAAAACTGGATGGAAGCCGCTGGACAACACCAAGAAATGACAACTCAGTTAGAAGGATTTGGATACCTGGTCCAGACTTTGAGAGCATCAATCAAGCCAAACGTCTATTTCGACGGAAAAAATTCGGTGTCCGTATTTTTAGAAGGTATAGAAAACCACTTTCAGCTCTACCCTGTGCCTGAAAGACAAAAAGTTGCCATCGCCTCATCAGCACTAAGAGGACAGGCCGCGCTATGGTGGAAAAACATAGGCAAATTTTTATTAGGGGAATTTGGAAGCCAGACATATATATTTGAAAATTTCAAAAAATCGTTAGTAAAGGCCTTCCCCATAGTGAAAGATCGCGCACGGCTGGAAGCCGAGCTATATAGTTTCTATCAACGGGATATAGCAGAATTGACGGACTTTATTTTACGAAAAATCAAGCTAACGGATATGCTGTATGGCAAGAAACCCGATGAGGAGATCATTGAAATAATATTACCAAGATTGTTACCCGCTGTCCAAGACTACTTTGAAATTAGAAACCCAAGAACATTGCAGGAACCAAGAACATTGCCAATCGAATTGGCGGTGAAGTTTCAAAATCGCAGAATCGCGGAAAGAGCGAGAGGGGAAACATATTCTCAAAGTACCAGAAGGAAGGAGGAAACAAGAAATGGAAATCGCTCATATGGGGGAAAGAACTATCAAGCTAACGCATCGAAACTTGAAGGGCAAGGCCCAAAAAGAAAATTTGAAAATAAGCATCCGCGTACCCAGAAGACACAGATTGAAAGGAAAGCTTTAAACGACTAGAGGGGCCTGTGAAAGGGAGGGTCCAGACCCCGGAAGTTTTAGAAAAACCCTCAAATAGACATCTAAATACAGTCATCGTAAAAAACTCACAGCTACCAATTATACAAGTCCTGGTTGGCGATGTACCAGTAGAAGCCCTCATCGATACAGGAGCAGAAGGAAATTTCATGAGTGAAAAGTTCTTCAAAAAGAATTTTTATAGGATACGACTCTTTAAAACCAGAAATACGGAAATTATAGCGGCGCAAGGAAAAACATGTCACTGCATCGGGAAAGTATCATTAAACATACAGGTAAAAGAGGAAAGTCTCAAAGTATTAATTTTTGTGGTGAAACACCTCCAACACTCTCTTATTTTAGGTATGGACTTTTTAAGGGCCGCGAGGGCCAAATTGGATTTTCAGGATAGTTCCGTGGTGCTGGAGATGGACCAGAGGGTGGTGGAACCTGCGGAGACACCTGAATTGGACCTTAGCCATTTGAATGACCAGGAAAGTAAAGCAATACAGCAAGTGGTGAGTAATTTTTCTCATTTGTTTTCAGAAAAACCGGGAAACTGTCAGATCGTGATTCACAAGATTCAATTAAATGCCGAAAAACCTTGTAGGACTAAACCTTACCGCTATGACAAACAAAAAGACGTAATCATCGAAGAACATATTCAGGAGATGTTAAAGAATAAAATAATAACGCCCATAAATAGTGAATACGCGAGTCCAGTCGTACTATGTAGGAAAAAGAATGAGTTTCCTCCTTCGGATAAAAGGGCTTGGAGGTTTGCTATCGATTATAGAAAACTAAATAGCATAACTAAATTCCCAGTTTACCCTTTGTCGGTTATAGACGAGATCATTAGACAGATCAAATCGACGAGATATATGTCTACTTTGGACTTAACGTCTGGCTACTATCAAATAGCTATGAGACCCGAAGATATACATAAAACCGCGTTTATAACAAAATCGGGCACTTACGCATTTTTACGCATGCCTTTTGGGTTGTGTGGGGCCCCATCAACATTCCAGAAAGCTATGGACATTGTTCTAAAGCCTGTCCTAGGAAAATCAACTTTAATTTATCTAGATGATATAATTATAACGAGTAGTACGTTGGAACAACACGTTAATGACCTCGAACAAGTTTTTAAATTATTAAAAGAGGCCGGTCTTACAATTAACGCCTCAAAATGCAAGTTCGCAACTAAAGAACTTAAATATCTCGGTTATAAAATTTCGCAAAAGGGTATAGAAACGCAAGATTCAAAAATAAAAGCTATTAAGAATTTCCCACCGCCCAACACCGCCAAGAAACTTTCGTCTTTCCTTGGACTATGTTCTTACTATCGATCTTTCATAAAAGATTTCGCTAATATTGTTGAACCACTCTTAGTAATCAAAAGAAAAAAGAGTAAATTTACGTGGACAGCGGAAGCGAACACTGCTTTTGAAAGATTAAAAGAAGCGCTTATTAATGCCCCTGTTTTAAAATTCCCTGAGGGGGATGAAAACCTGGAAATTGCGGCAGATGCATCAGACTATGCGGTGGGTGCGGTTCTTATGCAAAATAACCATCCGCTGGCATTTTTTAGTAAAACATTGAATCAAACACAAAGGAATTATACAGCTACAGAAAGAGAAACATTAGCCGTATTAATGGCTGTACACAAATTTCGAGTTTATTTCGGCAAATCGCCAGTAACAGTCTTTTCGGATCATGCGGCGGTTGGTAGACTTTACTCGGGAAAAAACCTAACGCCCAGGTTAATAAGATGAGCTTTAAAACTCCAAGAATATAATATCACAATAAAATATAAACCGGGTAAGGAAAACAATGTAGCTGACGCACTTTCTCGTATAAAACTGGACGATGAAGGTAATGAACTTAAATGCGCTGTGTTGACTTCAAAAATTTTAGATTCTAGAGATACGGTTATTACTGAACTGAAAGCTGATCCTGAATTTGGAAATATCTATGCTTATTTGAAAGACCCCGAAAGCTTTGAGCACACAAATATCGATGCGATAAGAAATAGAGCAAAAAACTATGAAATAATAGATAATTTATTATTCTATACGAAAACAACAAACGAAAATCTTGAGTATAAGCCAGTCATCCCAGCCTCGCTTCGATTAAGCATTTTGAAGGAGTTGCACGAAAAAAAAACAGCGGGCCACCTCGGGGTCAGAAAGACTTTAAAAAGGGTACGCGAGGCGGTATATTTCCCGCAATTATACAAAATAGTAACCGCGTATGTCAGGTCCTGCAATCAATGTCAGTTAATAAATGATATTAATTACAGCCCGGCCGGGTAGTTAAATAGCATTCGCGCTACATTTCCGAATGAAATTTTAGGCATAGATCTCCTTGGTCCCTTCCCCCAGAGCGAGTTAAATAAAAATCGTTTTCTTTTAGTAATAGTAGATCATTTTTCAAAATGGATAGAAATTGTTCCACTTAAACGCGCGTCAGCCAAAACAGTCGCAGATGCATTCTTACACAGATACATTTTAAAATACGGTGCACCGATAAAAGTCATTAGCGATAACGGAAAACAATTCATTAGTCAAATATTTGAAAACATATGCAATGGACTTGATATACGCCATATCAAAATGGTTCCGTATAGACCACAGGCTAACATAGCAGAAAGAGTTAATAAAAACATTGTAAAAATAATTCGCAGTTATGTTAGCACACATCACAAGCGCTGGGATGGCTACATAAATGAATTAGCTTATGCTTTAAGAACGGCACATCATGATACTACGGGAAAAACTCCAGCAGAATTATTTTTAGGCAGAAAGTTAATTACGCCTTTAGATAAATTATTCTTTGTGCAACAAAGAGAGCAGGAATTTAGACAAAAGGACGTGCAAAAACTAATTGATCAGGCGCTTAAAACTTCGGATACGGCAAGAAATAGACAAAAGTTATATTACGATAGAAAACGCCGTGAAGCAGATTTTTAAAGTTGGGGATAAAGTATTGAAACGGAAATTTTCTTTATCAAGTGCCCCAGACAATTTTATGGCAAAGCTAGCTCCAAAGTTTGAAGGCCCCTATGTAATTCAGGAAATCAAAGGAGTAGTCTTATATCTTAAAAACGAGAGAGGGGAAATCTGTAAAGCAAGTCCCGACCAGGTGAAAAAATACTATAATCCCAATGATTTTGAAATCCTTAAAAGTTTCTTGCAGGACTCAAGTCTAAACGAAATAGAAGGGCCAGAGACTGCAACAAGTATTCCACCACCCAAGAAACGGAGAACTGAAGAGAGACCTAGCACTTCTACAACCCGGACGTCGGTATCAAAAAGAAAAAATGAGTTTCAAACTCCGGCGTTTAAGAAAAACAAAAATACAGATGAACCGGGTAAAGAAACCGTGGTAAAGACGAAAACACCACCTACAAAAGATGGCAGGAGAAATTACACATCAAGGAGAACGCGCACACGGCCACAGAGTCAGGTGCCAGCAAGGCCGCCGTTCCGGAAACTGAAACGCCAACAGGAGTCACAGAAGTACGAGGAACAGAAGAAATTCAAGGACTCCAGACCGGAGGACGTCAAGACCAGCCGTCCCAGGCAGAAACGCAAAGGACAACAACCAGACGATTACTCCGTCAAGAGGCCAGCATGTAGAGGACGCAAAAGAAAGAACAACGGGGACGACAATTGGAGATCAACAAGGAGAAGATTGACATCCATGACACCTCTAACTTGGGATCAATTTTCTCAAAAACGGATGACGGAGTTTCAAGCATCGAAAACTCAAAGATAAGTTAAAACCTTCCAAAAATTTTTTTTCTCTTTTGTTCCGAAATGTTATGCATAAGTACGAAGTTCTATGTTTTGACGAAAGTCAATATGTCTCGGTTGAGACTTAGTTTTGTTTTACTTTATTTAGCTAAGGCAAAAGTATTATTTTCTTTCAGTGTAAAAGCTAAAAACAGGCATTTTCTGTTGGTCGAAAGACTAATTCTGTTATGTTAAAGCCAAAATTTGGCCGGAGATAAAAATAACTTCGTATTCTTGTACTAATAAGAATTTTAGTTCCAGTGCCGCCAGCTTGGCGAAGAATGAGTAAAGTAAAAATTTATTTTCTCTTATTCATTTTATGGTAAATTGTAAAAAGCATATGTATTAAACTTTTGTAAATGTATGTAAATACTTGCATGTTATGTAAAAGTAGAATTTAGTCTAGAAGCATAAAATTGTAGATGCTAAAAGTGAATGCTTAAAAGCAATGAAGTCAAAATTTAAGTATTAAACTGTAAAGTCATGCTTTAGAGCGAAAGCCTGCATGTTTAAAGATGAATGAGGGGGAAGTTAGAATGAATGTGTTTTGTAGGGTTCTCCACCTACATTTGAATTTTTAAGACTGTTAAAGTAGCTCATTGAGTTGTAGAATGTCGAGTAAGGTGTGTCTATTTGGTTGTTGAATTCTAACAAATCATGGTGGTTAGGGGAAGTGTTGTAAGACTAAAACACGAATATTCCCGTTTGACACCACACATGGTGGAGAGCCAGGGTAAAGTTAAATTAATGCTTGAAAAATTGAATGAATGTGAAGTAAGCAATAACTAAGAAAAACGAAACGTTAAAAACAAAAATTTATTGTGTCAAGAAAGTGTAAATTATAATGTATGTAGAAAGATACTGATACTTATTCCTTCCAGATGCTGGAAGGAAAGACCAAGATTGATTGATGAAGTCCAGGAAAAGTTGCTGTAAGAAGAAAGCTTTGTAGCGACTAACAGAATTTTGATTGTTACATAAGATTTTTTTTTGTGTAAACGAGGCTTTCGCCAGTTAGTTCAGAATTAGATAAACTTACAACAGGTCGTTTGTAGGACCTGCTTCCAAGTTTTCCAAATTCTGGCAGCGGCAAATGTAGGGTTTATATTTATTTTAACTAACATTTATTTTAAGTTTAAACTGTCTTTCCTGTCAAGCCTTACTTTCCCCTGGAACTGCCAATGCCAGAATATGTAAATTTGAGTAGAACGCGCAAGCATTCAAATTATCAGCGGAAGTAGTATGATTTAAATAGAAGGAAACAAGTTCGGTGAGAGAGAGTTATTCTTACTTCGCGAGCGCGGAGGTAGAAATCGAGAATTAAAGAACCCCGCGTTGCGGCCTATGTGCTTGGCGGGAAGTAGTTGCAATTGTTCCAGTGAGCTTCAAGTCTGCTGAATTAGCTGCGGCTTTTGTAAAACGCGGTGAGTTAGTTATTTTAGAGAGCCTCGTAGTTAGAATTTTGTCTTTATTTTCTTTTCAGGTTATTATTTTATTTTGACTGCCTAGTTGGCAAAGTTTGTAAGCGTCAAGAGGACGCAATTGTAAATTAGTACGTTGAATAAAAAGGGACTTAACCCTTTATAAGACTCTGTGGTTTATACAAGCTTTCACAGTCACCTCTTGGTTGCGTGCTAGTTAGAGGCGCGCAACGTTATAACTTGATTACGCGATTTCTTTTTTTCCTCAGTCAGATACTCTTCATATTTCTGTAGTGCTCTCTTATAATGATATTTTATACCATCACCATGTTTTCGATACCAGTCATAGAATTCATTAAAATAAAATACATAATTAGTTCGTGTTGCTTCCGAAATATTCATCCGTTTAATAATATTTTGACATTCCTCCATTGACGGACATGGTATGAATACTGTATTGTCATGCTTGTGTCTATGTTTAGGAAGAGAGTTTTCCCAACATTTCCATCGTCTCATTCGTTGGTATTCCCTCTCTTTGAATCGAACGTTTGGATCTCTTCTCCTCTCTCGTAATCTCCATCGATTTGCTTCTTTTACTCTTTCCAATGACCAATAATGTTTCATATAGGCCTTTTTCTTCCTTTTCCTTTCAGATAAAATTGTAGATTCCTCATTATTCATCTTGATTCAATCCCTTCATATTAATTATTATATATGTTATTTTTGATTCCGTCTTATATTTTTTTAATCTAATCCTTTTTTGGTATCTAAAAATTAAATTGATTAAAAAAAATATAGGTTCTATAAACCTTTTAAATATCCTTTAACCGTAAAATACAAAGCATAATAAAGTTCTAACCCCTCTATTATTACCCCATTTCTCGAACAAGGCACCTTGATCAAGTAATGGGGTTATGATAGAAGGGTTAGAACTTTAGTTATTTTTGTTATTTTACAAAAATTTAAGAAAAAGGTTTATACTAGAAGGTTTCAAAATTTTATTAATGATATTAAATTATTATTAATGATTTTTTGAATGGGTGCCAGGATCTGACGCTATTGATAAAGAAATAACTTAATCCATAATATATATGTCTGAAAACCAAGTACCATGAAGGGGGAACATAGTTTTCCTAATG
This sequence comes from Stegodyphus dumicola, assembly GCF_044657685.1. Taxonomy (NCBI): domain Eukaryota; kingdom Metazoa; phylum Arthropoda; class Arachnida; order Araneae; family Eresidae; genus Stegodyphus; species Stegodyphus dumicola. The sequence continues at coordinate 217,610,968 of NC_140773.1, read as the reverse complement.
TTTATCTTGCTGTGTTTTATAAATCATGTAGATGGTCAGACAAATCACTAATGTAATGACAAATAAACAGTAAAGCTGAATAGTATGAATAAAAGGCATAAATGTCTTATAATTAGATCCAAAAACGGATCGGAGAAATGATTCATAACTCATTTTATCTTGTTCATTCCTTTCTCTCTAATTACATACAAGTTCTATCAATATCCTTAATGGATCCAAGATTCTACTTCAACTATAAAATTAACTCATCGTAAGATTTTTTACTTGCAGATACTCAAGGCAGTTTGGTCTGTTTATTAGAATTCCAAATACATTTCCCGCATCTGTTCTAACCAATGGATTCTGGATTTACAACGAGCGGTTTTTATCAGAAGCATAAAAGATTTTCCCCATCTATTCTCTAGCCATGGATTTTAGATTTTATTAGACCCCTTAGCGAATGTCAGTTCGGATACTACGCCAACTATAAAATCGGCTCATCGTAAGCTTTTCCACTTGCGGATACTTTCTCAGATGTCTATTTTCTTCTTTTTTTAATCCGACCCTCTCAAAAACAAAGGATAATGAATATTCATAAATACGCTACACTTTACAGCTAATTTCATGGCTTGCATTTAGGAGGATTCAATGTGATTCAAGATACGATTTTTTTCCCTTAGCCCATATGCGGCTTCAACCTTCTGTGATTCGAAAACTCGTTCATTTCGATAAAGTCGTCCCGAGTCAGAAACCACTCGTTCTCGCCCTAGCCGCCTATTGTAAAATGTCGGACTTATCGTGTACCGTTTTTCTTCAACGCAATGCGTCATGGATCCTTCTTTTAGAAAACGAACGGGTCATTTTCCCCACGATCCCGAATTCATCGGAATCCTCCCACAATCTTTTCAAACTTTTCGCCACACCATTTTTTGTGAAAGATCCTAAAACGATCGAACGGTATTTACAAAATCCCGTGTTCGAAAACGTGTACCGCTCCCAAAATAATCATACAATTCTATATTTAGACGAATGCGATATACCGTATCCAGGAGGACATTACTTTGATGATGATAACGGGCCCAGATTACATTTACCAGAAGATGACGGAGGGAAAAGGTATCGTCTTTGTTTTTTGTCCAACCAGGTCCATCACGAGAACGACCTCGTCCATAATTTCATCAACGAATGGAAAGATCGACCGGACGTTTATTACGATCCTCTGAAAACGCGAATGGCTTTTCCGTCTTCCTTTATTGAATTTTTACCGTCCGTGAATCCTGAGAACCCATCCCGTTTCCCATTGAGTACAATAAGAGTACGGCGCTCATTCAAAAACAATGGACGTATCAGCACCATCCTCAATATATTGTCCAAGATATTTTGAATACGTACGATCAGAGAAATTCGCTTGAGAAGGTCGGACTCTTGATCGAATACCCGTTTCAAATCGGGTTCGAAAATGCTACTCGATCGAATCCTAACGGGAAATGCATTGTACTCGTCGTCAACGGTTCTGAACCGGAAACGATTTTATATGTTCGATCACCGTATCAGCGATACATGGAATATCAAGCCATCCCCACGACCGTGCACTGGATTCCTATTCTTTACGAACCAGAAACCACGTATCCACTCCAACCGGTCGTACTCTGTTCGACGGTCATCGGGTTTGAATACAAAAAGGCTTTCTTATGTTTAAGTTATGTCATGCTCGAATCTCATCCGAAACAACCTGCTAATAGAAACACGGCGTGTCTGTTCCATCCCGTCACAGATGTAAGCGAATTGACGTTTCTCGAGAGTTACGAATACGATTGTCAGCATGCGCTTCACAGAGTTCGATATGCTTCCATTCCTCATGATTTATGGTGTCTGACCAAAATCGAAGAAGAAAAATCAGTTCCACTTGCTAACCCTATGCTCATCTACCTTACCTGGTTCAATCATGGCTGGAGTTTTATCATCAGAATCGTTCCACGGATCCAGAAATCAGGTATGGCAATCTGAAACTCTTTCAATTGGCTCTAACTTTGGCTCGACATAAAATATGCTTTTCGGCCGAAACGGTCGAAACCGAAGAAGAAGAAGGTATCATTGTACCAAGAAATTCATCGTCCCCGATCGTCATTCGCCTAAGTCGGGAAGCTCGAAAATTTCTCGATATTGTCCGGTTAAGAATTGAATTTATGGAACGACCAGTTTCCTCTCCATGTGTTCTGTTGTAAAGAGAAAAAAAACGAAGCAAATATCTGTAGATTGAGAGATGGTGATTCCCTTAGCTCAGCTAGGAACTCAACTCACAAGAAGTGCGAAAGTTATCCACTGATATACACAATTCTTGAAACGATGACGTCATCTTGAAATGTCTTGTGAATCGAGTCGGCTGGAAAAAATTTCTGAGAGCTTAAAAAAAAAAAAAAAAAAAAAAAAAAAAAAAAAAAAAAAAAACTTTTTGTTAATTTTTATCATGTCTTTAAGACACGATAAAAATTAACTCTCTCTTCTTTTTGGCTGGGAAGGATGTCTCACCGTTTCGAAAAACAAACCGTGACTCATTCTTGCAATGATTGCCATGAGAAAGGATGAGTTATGATTTGTTTTTTTCAAACGGTGAGACATCCTTCCCAGACAAAAAGAAGAGAGAGTTAATTTTTATCATGTCTTAAGACATGATAAAAATTAACATCATCAGAAGACATCTACAGAAATTTTTCTGGGCTCTCAGAAATTTTTCCTAGCCGACTCGATTGGCAAGACATCTCAAAATTCTTTCTAGAATGGACTCTCGCTTATCTATTTAAACATTTCAAGTTTTACTTCAGATCGCTCAGGAGGGTTGAAGAAGAAGCATTTCGTCACTTGGAGATCATATTGTATTCTTTTCCATTTCGGAATTGGTCAAGATTCGATTAGGAGCAGCAATCAAGTAATCATACATCTGATTACATCGTAGCAAATAATCGACCGTGATCCAATTGAGTTGAATATTCACAATCAACACTAAAAAATAGATTATTTCAACGCGAGTTATTTCGTACGTCATATCTCCCCGTTGAGCGAACTGGTCGGCTATCTGATCTATTTCCGTAATGATAGTAAAAAAGTTCAATGGATCCACTACCAATTCTGTATTCCATTGAATTGTTAATGGAAGTACGAGGTTTTGTTCACTCAAAAAATACAAATAGCCGTATTTCTCTTTTTCTCGAAACAGCGTTTGAATATGGTCTCGCACCGCTTTCCGTACTTCTGGATCGCGCACCAGTTCGAGCGTGACGAGGCTCGTGAAGGGCGGAAATTTATGAAATTTGATATATTGAGGCACCACAATATTCAGTCGAGGACGATATTTATGTTGAAGAAGGTGATCGATAGGAGTCTTCAAGGATTGAAGTGTAACGATATCCATCTTTTCTTATACGAATTTCCAAATAATAAGGCCGATGATGACAAGAACGATTCCCAACAAGATTGGTTTTAGGTACGGTATATTACCCAAAACATCCAAAATACCACTCGTGATGGAACCCGTCACGTCTTGACTGAAATGCGTTAAAGCTTCTCCGATCGTGGGTCGACGGCATTTCAATTCTTGCGTCGGTGTACAATCGTGATATTGACAATCACATAATCGACAACACGTATCCTCTTTCTCGTTGTCGTACCCTTCACACGCATTCCATTGCTGAATAGGAAATCCCGTGCACGATTCGATCCCGTGAACAGGTTCGGGTTGACAACAACTCAATTCTTTAAGTTTACAAACCATGTCCCCTCCGTTGTAGAGAAAACAGCCCGAATTGTCCCGAATGTATTGGTTGACATATTGAGAACCGAGCGCGACGGCCGTCACCCCTTCTGCGGTCAGAAGAGCTTTCTTACTAAACACTTTATCAAAAGCTTTTTGAAGGGGTTTATTCTTCGCGACGACTTTAGCGACCTCCCCTGCTCGTTTGACAGGAATGTCGAATCGTTTAAATTGTTTAGCGACTTTGCCTCCAGACTTGTTAAAAAATCGCATGTCTCTTGACCCTTGCCGGATTTTCAGAAACCAAGACAATGAACGAATCCAATTGTATTTTTAGTAATCGAAAAATTCCTTGTGGGTCGGACAATATTTCGGCGTTTCGGAATATTCTCTGCCTGAACCATCTTCGAAATCCTTATGGATTGCAAATTTATTATCATCGAATGGAATCGGAATCGCATACCAAGGTCGTTGGACCTTTCCTGATTGTGAAGGAAAATTTCTCGTTTCCGAAAAATACTGTCATTTTACCGACGCGCGAGTTCCTGGATAAACATTTCCGACCCGATTTACACGACGTCCAGTTGGACGATCTCACGTTTAAACTCAACCCGTGCATCGAGCACTATATCAACCACCTGTATTCTCAAGACCCGACCGACTTGAAACGCAATAACGCCATGGATGTGTTTGATCGGCGTTTCCATTACGAACTGCTACGGAATTTAAGTGTTGGCAACACGAACGAAATTGGTTTAGGCGTGAACAATACCACGAAGATGCAAGAAGAAATGATGGTTCATTTCAAGAGCACGCTTCAGCAACGTCTTTGCGGTTTATACCACTATATTAATAATTCAAATGTAGCGACGCTCTTCGACAAGATAAAGGTATGCGACATGGCGAATGGAGGTCTCTTTGTCGACCCTAAAACGGAATTCTCTCCTTTTTACAATTTCCTGCTGGCGCATTGTTTATTCGATTTTCATAAACTACCCAATTTAGACCTCGTTCCCGAAACCGTCATTTCGAATGTCGCGTACAAGAAACGTTTTATACGTTAGAAGATATTTGTCACCCTGAACCGATTGTTGTGATGGGAGAAGAAACAGGATCTTCGTATCTCTATCAATCCAAATGCATCACGTATCCCAAAGAAACGGCTTTAAATAAACAATTGACGAGAAAGGATTTGCCCGATAATCTCATTATGAAAAATGCCATGCAGTTTTCTGATACGCGGTTCCTAACTTGCTAAATGCGAAAAGGTTTGGAGAAATAAATTGATTTGGTTGGGGGGTTAAAAAGTCAGTACAGAAAAATTTCTATTATGTAAAAAGGAAAAAAAAAAAACAAAATGGTAATATACCTTGACACAGAATCTGTTTTCATCATGTAGAAGCTTGTACACAGACCACAGCATTAAACGATCTGAAATGAAACTTGAATGGCTTAAATAGAAAAGTGAGAACACATTCTTGAAAAAAAAAATGATGGTCTTGTTGATCGAGTCGGCTGGAAAAAATTTTTGAGATCTAAAAAAAAAAAAAAAAAAAAAAAACTTTTTGTTAATTTTTATCATGTCTTTAGACATGATAAAAATTAACAACCCCCTTCCCTTTTTGTCTGGGAATGTTGTCTCACACTTTCTAAAAATAGACCATAACTCATCCTTTCTAATGGCAATCATTCCAAGAATGAGTCACGGTTTATTTTTCGAAAGAGTGAGACAACATTCCCAGACAAAAAGGGGAGGGTAGTTAATTTTTATCATGTCTAAAAACATGATAAAAATTAACAAAAAGTTTTTTTTTTTTTTTTTTTTTTTTTTACTTCTAATCCAGATCATCCAGATCACGACAAGACCTGAGAGCGTAGGGTTTATACGCAAATTTACTAAACTTGTTCTTCATAGAACTGGCAGAAACCTCACCTAAATAGACTGGATCCTCATTGCCTTTTACATCCTCAGCCTCCTTCTTAGGCTTCTCTTTCTTGAATGGTTTGCACAGATCTGGATTGATCTTGCTTTTGATGGGAACCTGGTCTGGATCCACCTTTTCAGTTTTGATTTTCTCTTTATCGAAGGTAGTGGAAATGGTTTCGTTAATAATATTTCTCGAAGAAGGTTCTAAAATATTTAACTGAAACACGGGTTTGTCGATCATATTCAGAGCATCTTCTTGAAAGAGAATCATATCTCTACAAATGCCTCCTACTCTACAATACAAAGCGTCCGTTTCGTAAAAGTACCGCGAATTAATTTTAATATTTAAAATACCAATAAACATATCGTTATTCACAAATTCTTGGTCCAGGGTTTCTTGAAACACGTTTAAAAGGGTCGTTCCATCAAACACTTTGGTTTTGCGTAAACACCATTGATTTTGAGACATCTGAGAATTCAGATCATTTCGTTGACTCATTTGCCGACACGCTTTACAGAGAGAAGGTCTACATTTTTCAATGAAGAACCGACATTGTTCTGAAATCAGCATTTGGGAATGATCGGCAGCCACGGCTTTGGTAATGTCCACCAGAGGAGGACAGAGTTTACATATGAAAGAATGGGCATTCAGATTCCTCTTATAATTAGTAGCGCAGAGAACCCAATACCCCGCTACGAGAATATTATAATGATGATTGAAATCTTTAATATTTTCAATCTGAATATAACCTTTTTCTACGGGATGCTGGAACGGGATCGCTTTAGCTTGAAAATCTTGAAACTGAGGATTGTTGGCTAATATATTTTTCCATTCCCGGCTCACGAGGTTTAACGTTCTCGCGTTATTTTCAACGATTTCGTCAATCCCCGCTTTTAAAATCGGGTGCGCAAGAATACGATCGATTAACTCTGAATATTCCATAGTTCCCCTTTATTATTATTTTATGGACTTCTAAACATCTCGGTCTGTTTCCTCAATTCTTTCGCGTACCGGTCAATGATTTCAATCGTTTGATTCATGCAATAGGTTAAGAATTCATCTTTAATGTAGGCTGTATGCGACCCCTGCCAATCTAATACTCCTGTCAGAGTTTGTACGTCCCATTTGATGTATTGCAATAAAACATCGGTCCATTCTTTCACAGTCATATTGGATCGAATGCTTCGATCCACGAAATCCAATTTATTCAGCACGGATCTAATATATTCCTCCGACGAAAAAACGGTTTTTCCGTACACTACATCAAATCGTAATCGAAAATAGGACACGTATAATTGATAAAACAGGTCGCTGAGCATTTTGAAATCGGACGATACGGAGGGAGAAGGGGTTGGTTCGGTTTTAATGTGTTCCAATTCCTTTTGCAAGTGGGCTTTTTCGTCCAGACATCGATCTAAAGCGTGTTTGGCCTCTTGTAAATCCAATGACAGACCTCTTACATAGTCTTCGTCGACCGTCGATACGTGCTTTCGTTTATATTTCGAAGTATCGGACATTTCTACATCCTGCGGAGCTACGAGAGCTTTAGCCAGTTGGTTTTCTAAAGTTTGGTTTCGAGACCGAGACACTTCCAGTTGGTTTTGTAAATCTTTCACTTCCCGCTGTAATTCCTCCACTTGATCCGTAGGATACGTAATGGCCGGTACAGTAGTGGGTTCTTTCACTTCGGTAATGTGAGGACATTCCTCCAACTGCCGTCGGTATAGGTCTCGTTCCTGCTCGAAATGTAAAATCACCGAATTCGCCAATTCTTCAATGGGATCCGTTATGTTCGGAAACTGGGCTCGAAGCGTGACAATTTGTTTATAAACGAGATCTTGAAATTGTCGATGCTCGTGAATCACGTTTCGGAGTTGATGGACAACGGCTTGCGGCCAATCTTCTCTTTGATCACTAGGGTCATTCTGAAGGATCGTTTTTAGGAACGTGGTCAATTTCGTTTTGGCGTAGAGAAGGTACTCATTACATTTCGTATAATTACTTTCGACTTGATCGAGTTTCTGTTTCAATTCGAAAAGTTGTTCTTTGGTTTTACGGAGCTCGACTTCACAATCGTTGCGATTCTCGACCTGTCGAGCCCATTCGATCATGCTCGACGCCAAATTATCGAATTGAACGACCGGTATTTCGGGAAAATGACCTTTCAGTTGCGCCAATTGCGTTTCGAGGGTCCTCTCTAGATTTTCTTTGAAATGGAATACTTTTTCGAGTTCCGCGAGAATCTGATCGTAATCCGTGGCCCCAAAATACGCATTCCATTTAGTCCGTATCAGAGTTACAAATTCGTTTTCAGGACCTCCAGTTTCTTTTCCAAAGCGACGCGTTGCCGTTTTTCATGTTCTAGACTCTGCTGTAATTTTTTATGTTCTTGGCTACGATCCCGATGGAGTTGAGCTTGGATTTGTTGTAGGACCTCCTTCGCTTCGTTCTGGTTCTCAATCGATTGTTGAAGATCGTGCAATCGTTGCAAGAGGGTCGTGTCTTCCATCATGCTTTTAGAGGAAGAAGGGAGACTGTGAAGAACGGAATGAGCTAAATTGTCGGGCGTTAGCGATTGATTTAAAGCATTCCCGAGAAGTGTTAATTGGTTCAAAAGCTGGGTTTGTCAATTTTGTAAATACTGGATATACGTTTGAATTTGCTGAAAGAAAAACGTTTTCCAATCTTGGTTCGCACCTAAAGGTTTCCAAAATGAGGGGGGAAGGATCGTCTGTAAAAACATCATAAACTGCGTTTCGTGGAACTCCTTCATTTGTTTAGCCATTTCGTCTCGAAGAATCGTCTCGATATGAGGATTTTTCTTTTGCAGCGTGTCAAGAACGCGTTGAATACCTTCCTGGAAATGTGTTTCGGACTCGATTTTCCATTTTTGCAGGAGGTCGGTTCGTTCTTTCTGACCCTGCTCCAACTGCTTTTCTAATATCCGTTTTTCGTTTTGACAAAGGGTCAATTGTCCTTTCAGTTCCTCGTTCAATTGCTGGACGTGCTGTTTTTGTTCCGATTGATACGATGTTAAAAACTGGTCGAGGGTTTCTTGTAATTGCTCTAATTTAGATCGCGACGACTCGATCATGAGCTGCTGAGAAGGAGGCGATTCGAGCGGTAAAGTTTCAATGACCGTAGTCGTAGAAGAAGGAGGAAGTTTCAGTTGCTCGATCGTTTCTTGTAAAGCCATTTGCAAAGGGCGGATTAAACTTTCCGTTCGTTGCATCCATTCTTCAAGTCCTGTTTCGTAGCGTTGGTGGAGCATTTGCCATTCGTTCATCAAACGGTTTGGAAACTCGATATTATTATTATTCAATTGTTGTTGTTGTTGTTGTTGTTCTATTTGTTCTATTTGCCTCTGCCATTGTATTTTTTCAGACTCATGCGTTCGAATTTGTGTCTGTAAGGTTTCGTGATCTCGTTTCAATTGCTCCCACTGAGTTTGTAAGGTTTCGTGATTCCGTTTCAGCTGCTCCAACTCAGTCTGCAGGGTTTCTTTCTCCCATGTAAGGCGTTCCAATTGTCGTTGCAAATCCACGACTGAATGCTCTTTTCCGAATCGAGCGGTATTCACATATTGTTCTTTTTCTGCTAGAAAATAACGCATTTCGTTCCGGTGCTGTTGTTGGAGCGTCTCGATTTGTTTTTCGAAAGCTTTCCGATCTGCCTCCAATTGAGTTTCCAAAGAAGCGATTTTGTTTTCCAGGTCCTGCGATTCCATCGGAACAATCTCTTCCAAATGCAAGCCCGAAATGCGAAACAAGAAATCGATGATGCTCGAACTCTTTTTATACATTTGAGGATAGAGATGGAGTAAAGGTCGACTCAGGAGAAAAGCATCGATCACGTCGTCTCAAAGATTTTGTTTGAGACCATCGACAACATTTAAAGATATAAAAGTGGGGTCGGACTGGTATTGAATAAGACATCGAACCAGTTCTCGTAACATTCTTTTCTTTTTGCTTTTTTTAAATCATTAAAAGGTAGGCTACTTTGTTCAAATCGAGCAACATATATTGATATTTTTCTTCGGAGCGGGACGATAACCAAATCATGACTTCTTTCAAGTAGCGACGATTCTTTCTAAAGTGGGAAACGTATATTTTAAATCCTTCTCGGGTCCATAATTCATTATTTCGGTAAAACGGTAGCCAATAATTACATTGTTCACGATTCACGTCGAGGAACGTTTCATGATGGAATGACGCAATCATGGGCGAAACATACATCACTAAAGACATATTCAAAACGACAAACCAAACACCGGTTAATTTTGTGTCATCAAAAGTAATTTCACAAGTATAAAAGTCCGATGGAATAGAATCCGTATGCAGGTAAGGTGGAAGGGAGCGTTTCCACAATTTATGAAGTTTGGCAGCCAATTGAGCACTAGCAGCTTGTCCCGTTAAATGTATGAAGTGGAGGATGAGCATGGGATGTAAATAGTGATACCAGTTGGACCACGATTCCCAGACGTGCGTATTTCGTTTGAAAAATCGGAGGCGCATGCAATGCTCTAACTGGAAAGGTTCTCTTTTTATGTAGGTCATCGTCAGATCGCTTAAGGCGCGAAAAGCCATATTGCGAGGAAGTACTTTCCAGAACAAGGAAAACGGATTGATGATCGAACAAACAAATAAGGTATTATTTTCATAGGAGACCTTGATAAAATCTCGAGAGGGAAATAAACTTTGTAAAAACTGATCGGGCGTATCTCTAGAGACGTTAATCCAACGAGGATCCTCTTTTGTTCCATGCACGCAAAAGACTAAAGACCCACAAGGAAACGGATAGTCTTTGTCTAAATTTTCTCCTTGGAAAATGAGTCGATTTTCACTGACCACGAGAATGCAAGGTGCTCGAACGAGACCCGGGCTAAAATGTTTCAAAGTATCGACATGGAAGATGGGTAGTTTGAAACGAACAGCTATAAAATAATATTGTCTATAAACATTTCCATACGCTTCCACATAATCCGAAACATTGTAATACTTTTCATTATCCATGACAGAGCTTACTTTATCTCGCCTTCTTCCTCGAAAGGAATAAGTCTACAGAGCCAACTTACACGCTTTACATATACATGAGAGATGACGGATGACGTCATTCAAGGACATAAACAAGGACGTTTATGTCTAGAAAAGTAAAAGCTGGCTGGGAAAAATTTCTCAGATAATCTGAGATGTATATTAAAAAAAAAAAAAAAAAACTTTTTGTTAATTTTTATCATGTCTTTTAGACATGATAAAAATTAACTGTCCCCTCTTTTTGTCAGGGAAGGATGTCTCACTCTCTAAAAAATATACCTTGACCCATTCTTTTATTGGAGTTCTATTTTTAGAAAGGATGAGTCATGTTCTATTTTCCGAAAGTGTGAGACAACATTCCCAGACAAAAGGGGAAGGTAGTTAATTTTTATCATGTCTAAAGACATGATAAAAATTAACAAAAAGTTTTTTTTTTTATTTTTATTTTTAATATCTACTTTAGAATTTTTTCTGAGCTCTGGCTAGAAAGAACTCTGGTTTATCTATTTAAGACGTGCGAAACGAATTTCACTTTAAATCATTCTGTGCCATGAATTCAACAGTATATAGGAACAGACTTTATGAAGGTAAAAGTGCTCAGTTTATTTATTCTTTAGAGGAGCACGTGGAGATTTTATAGGATATTTACTTACAAAGCATTGCTTGTATTTTTTTAAGAAATATTAATCAAGTTAAAGATATATAATCATGTCGCAGAGCCTCCATTATTTAGCAAGGATTAATTCGGTTGGAGATGCGCCCAACGATGCTTACATTTTCTACCAGATGTCGGGAGGAATCTTTTACTGTAACCGAAAAGACTACGCACAATTTTCTCGATTTTATACTCGAACGTCTGCCGAAAATCTTTTTTTAACGATGGATCTTTGCTCGACGACCCATCATTCCCTTATCCTAGATATTGATATTAAAACCGAATGCGATGCATCCCTTCCTTCATCTATGCTCTACGATTATGTAGATTCTGTTATTCTCTCAACCTTAAAATTTTACTTTTTATCCCTTAAGCATTTTACTTTTATTGTGGCTGTTCGTCCAGGAGTCATGTCCATTTGCCGGAAATCTCGATCGCTCATGATGATTATATTCAATTCTGCAGCCAACTTCAACCCCGGTTCTATCACGAAACATCTGAATTTGTTTTCCAGTTGGACGTTTTAGCGAATGCGACGCTTGTGAATTCCTCCAAGCCCTATACGAATAAATACGAACCCATGCTGATTATTTATGTAGACGAACAAACCACCTGGCGTTTAGATTTGACCAATCCTAATGCTTTCAGCATGCGATTGTTAGGCATTCAATCAAAATTTAAACGTCGCAAGGATAATACCAATTCCTTTTTTCGTAAACTGCTCCACCTCCAGCCAATGGATATTCAAAAACAACTTTATGAATATATGATGCCTGTGGTGACACTATACGATCCTTTGTATCGAGTATCGTATCCCACGCTTATTAGCAAAGATGAGGAAGCTGGACCCGACGATGAAAAAGTGGCTACGTTTGTGTATAAACTAAAAACCCCGATGTATATTTACAAAGGGAAGGATTTTGGAACCGAAGGTCATCAGTGGTTAAAAACGTTTTACTTTATCAAGTTTAACGGGTTTGTGATTTCAGACTTTGAATCGAATAACCGGGCTCTAAAACGATGGTACCGGGAAAGTCAAAATTCTATCGTCATCGAAAACGATGTATTCCAGACGGTGAATCAAGCTCTCAAGTTAGACAATCCTAGTTTGCATTCCGATCCCAATCCCCTTCGTACGATTATGCAGTACAATCAAGGTTACTATTTTTTACCTGTCTTTTGTGCCTTGTGTCAACATTTACGAATGTCCTCCCATACACTCGCATCCCATTTGCGTACGATATTAGAATCTCACGAACTCATAGATTCTGTAGAAAAAATCAACAGTAAAATTATAGATATCATTTCCCAAGATTTTACTCTCGACACGATCCTCTTTTGTGGTTCGAATCTCAATCCTAAAATTTACAAATTTAAAGATAAACTGGAAGCTATTATCAAAACCATGAAAGGCGTTATTTTATATTCGGTGTCTGGAGATCACCTCGTGGAACAAATTCATCGAATTCAAGAGCGATATTTTCCGATTCTCGTCATTACCATGCACAATTCCTGTAAGAAACCTCAACGCTATATGTGAATAATATCCACGAGTACTGGCAAGAAGTGCCCCACCAGATAGAAATTCTAAACCTGATGAATGCCATCTGGTCCTCCATTAAGGTCTATTCTCGGAATCAGTTTGCCGATAAAACTAAAAACATGTGTCCTTTCACAGACATTATGAAACAGGTCAACATTAATTATGTAGTCTCGTCCATTCTGAGTCGAACCAACATTGATCGTAAAATCATTCAAATGGATCGACATAAATGGCATATTCGAACCCACGATGGGGTTCTGAATCTCTTGACGGGTCATGTAGGAGGGACGGTTCCGGAATTTTACCTATCGGATCGACGTCTGGGCATCAATTTTAGTCGACACGAGTTGATGCAATTTCGTCACGATCCGGATTTGATAGCCATCTATCGTTTATTAACCGACCGGAAATTTTTTCTACAATACCTGAAAAGCTGTTTTCTCGACCTCACGGACGATTTACTGGATACGCTGCGGGAAAAAGTGCGCGAGTTTCATGACAAACTAGAAACCAACCCGCTCATTCAAAGCATGCTTCATTTTTATGTGCACATGTGTAAATATACGTGTTTCGAATACGATCTGTTCATGTACCTTTTAGATGTCCTGGCCAGTCTTCTCATTGCGACCAATTACGGTCGCAAATTTTTTATTTTGAAAGGCAACACGCGCAATGGAAAAAGTAAATTCTTTCAAATGATCTCGAAGGTCTTTGGAGGCTATAGTCATGGTATTCGAGCCGTCAATTTACAAACGACGAGTGGTCAAGGACTATCAGCCCAACCCGAACTGGCCTCTTCGTTATTTTGTTGTCGGGTAGTGACTGTTGAAGAAATGTCGGGAAAATTAAACAAAAACCTCGTGAAAGAAATCACGGGTAATTCGACCACCAGTTTTCGGAATTTGTACGAGCAAAATGTAGGAGCGATTCCCAGTGCCAAACTCATGGCTTCTACCAATACGTTCCCAGTGTGTACGGCCACAGAGGCGTTTAATGATCGCGTGGTAGCAATTCCTTTTGACGCCGTGTTTACGAAAAATGCTCCAACCCTCACCTCAGAACAAGTGATGCAGGATCAATATTTACTCGAAACCAAAGATTCTATCGTCGAAGATTCCTATAAAGGTTTCTTTTTAATGATTTATCTGCATCTGGCCCACAATATTAACATGGAGGACGGCATGATCCGTTACCGTTCCGAACCTGAAATATTAGTAGAATTCAAAAAAGAATTTTTATCTTCGACCGATATTTTTACACAATTCAAACAATATGCCGATGTACAAATCATTCCCGGTTCTGTTACGACCTTTAACGAACTGAAATCGGCCATTCGACAATTTTTGAAAACGATGCGCGACACCTCCATCCACGAAACGGAACTCATTATGCGTTTCAATGATGAATTTGGACATTTGAAACGGACCGAAATGGATTTCAGTTCCTTTTCAGCCGAAAATAATATTTCCTCTTCTTTGGATATAGTAGAACCCCTTCAGTTTGAAAATGCCGAATTGAATTCGTCTCTCAAACGAAAGCATGACGACGAAGAGGGAGAACACTCAACCACGAAACATTTAAAAGTGGACGATGAACCCATTGATCTGCCTCAGCATAAAAGACAAATTATTTATTACGATAATGTTATCATCAAAAATCTGAAAAAAGACAAGAATTACTAACCTTTTTACATATGCATGAGGTAGGTTCCCAACATTTCATTGTGTAATGACTTGGAAAAAACAAAAGTTGACTGAAGAAAGCCAGATTTCAAGATGTTTCTTCTTCAAAAACACAGAATCATGTGAAGTGAAACTCGCAATGCTGAAATATATAAGTGAGAGTCCATTCTTAAAAAAGGGTGATGTCCGGTCGATCGAGTCGGGTTGGAAAAATTTCTAACAGCTGAGAAAAAATTCTAAAGATTATTAAAAAAAAAAAAAAAATACTCCCTTTTAGTTTGAAAATTGATGTCTTCAATTTTTCGAAAATTAAAGACATCCATTTCAAGAGAAAAAGGGGAAATTTTATTTTATTTTATTTTATTTTTTTTATTTTTTTTTTTAATAGAATTTTTTCTCAGCCAGCTTCGAGTCATTCTTTCTCTTCTCACTGACTATATATAAGAACGTTGTTCTTACAGTCCTGGTATTGACATTAACGTAGATGCTAGAATAAAAGCCATTGTAGGTATTTCAGCTAAGCACAAACAGAGGCATGGAAACAACTTTTTAAGAATTTCTTCAACGGGTACCGTGGATTGATAAACGCAGTTTTCTGCAGCATCGCATGTGCGTTTATAATGTTCTGAGAGAAGATACTTGTACTGTTCAAAATAATTCCAGGGAATGAGGACTTTTCCACTACATGTTTTAGCAAAGTAGATTTCACCTTGGGCATCTTTCAGGACGTAAGGTTCTTCATTTTTCACTAAATAATATTCGTTCCCTCTGAAATCCACCGGGTATCGTTCTTTTCCGTCCGCGTATTTGGCCAGAACGAATTCGTTTTGAATTTGAATAACGAGGGATTTTTTACGTTGTAGAGGATATTTTTCATTTCCTTTGCGATCTTTGGCATAATATGGAAGGCCGTCTCGAGTTTTAGCGAAAGGATCACCTTTGTCGGGATAGATTTCCCCCTTTTGGGAGTGAATGGCATACCTTTCATGACCATATTCACTTTTCACAAAGACTGGATCTTTTTTTCGATATTTGTAATATTCGCTACCATATCGATTCGGATAAAATTCCATTATATTGCTTTATCTTTTCAAAAATAAATTTCTCGTCTAATGATTTTATTTTTACTTTTCTTCGTGAGCATGTTTAACTAATAAATATTGATGATATTTATTGCCGTGCATTAAATAATCCATTGTGATCCAAGTATATTTCGGATTCGCGAGTAGTGCGTAAAAATATAAGAGATAGATGCAAGTGATATGGTAATGAGCAGAATCTTTAGGAAAAAACTGACTGGCCATTTTGCGAATAGGGTCTAAGACTTCTTCATTCGATAAAATAAATTCTTCATCATTCCATTCCAGGGCATTAAACAGGGACTGCTGATCGATTAAAAGATATAGGTGTCCATATTGCGACATATTATCTAACACGTGACGGATATGAGCAACGGCCTGTGATTGAAAATCTCGAACGAGTCGAGGCGTAATCTCAAAAAATAAATTCAGAAACCGGTACGTCGCTTGATAGTTTTCAAGTTGAGGATTTTGCCCAATCACGAATCGGATAAGTCGATCAATCGGTAATTGAATAGTTTTCAAAACAGAAATATCGTAATACTCTGCCATGCTTGTTTAATCCTTCGAACCGAAGAAGAAGAAAAAAAAATTAAATTAAATTGAAAAAAAAAAATGAATCATTCAACCTTTCTTCCATGGCGAATCACCGAACGGTTCAATCGACAAATAGGTCCCTCCTTTCGATATATTGTTCTTATTTCCCATACTGCCACGTTTAATTTGGAAAGAGATTTAAAATCGACCTTGGGTCTTCAATCTTGGTCCTTAATACAATTTCTACAAAAGTTTCGTCAACATCGAGTGGGTATAGAATATATAACTCTGTTCACTCGCAAGGATAAGATACGTCTAGGACCTATTGCAGTACAAGTATCAGAGCGGATTTGTTTCCAACAATTAAAGAAAAAATATGGAACTCAATCCATCCACTTAGTTGGAGCCACCTATCTAAAAGGCAAATTGAGAGATTTTCATGTGATAACCGTAGAGGATTTTAGATTCAATGTTCTCCTGAAACAAGATGACCGATAAAAATAAAACATGGAATCCTATATCGTTCTCAATTTCGAAGGTTTCGAATTGAATGGTGATCCTCTCGCCAAAGAAATCAATCTTTCTTATAATGATGACTTTTCCGACTATATTATTAAAGAAGTGGCTTATATCACCCATGATCGTTCCCAAGGCATTATCTACCTGGAACCACCCATACCGTGGTCTGAATTATCCTATTCCACCAAACAAAGTGTATCGAGTGTTCATTTACCGTTAGCGGATATAACGCATGGCTTTTCATGGAATGAGGGTCATTTGCCGTACGATCAATTAAAACCGTTTCTCGTAGCTCTAACGGCAGGATATAAAAACATTTACTGCCCTCATTATTGGAAAATTAATGTTTTGTACCAGATACTGGCCCGTCCTATTTATTTCAATTTCGTCTCCAAGAACAAGGAGGCGTTTCATACCACGCCCATACCAATGAACTATGAATATTCATCGTTTTGTCCGAAACATATAGGTCGGACCAAATATTGTGCTTTCCAAGAAGCTTTGTTTTATTTTCATCGCCTTCAAGAGTACAAGAAAGAAACCTTTCCGTTTGTCATGCATAAATCTTTAGAAAAAAATGAAAAAGAAAGAGACTTACCTCCAACATTATCCAACACGTTATAGAATACTTTTTTTTCCCTTCCCCATGAATGAGTCAACTAGGATCTAGGTGGGTCCCTCTTCAACAGCACGTACACATTTGAAGCGAAACTCGAAATGCTTAAATAGATAAGAAAGAGTTCATTCCTAAAAAAAATGGTGATGACTTGTGAATCCAGTCGGCTGGAAAAAATTTCTCAGAGCTATTAAAAAAAAAAAAAAAAAAAGGAACTTTTTGTTAATTTTTATCATGTTTTCTAGACATGATAAAAATTAACTAACCCCTTTTGTTTTCAATGATGTCTCACCATGTTTCTAAAAATACACCATGACTCATTTATTTCTTGGAATTTTATTTTTAGAAAGGGTGAGTCATGGTCTAATTTTCGAAAGGGTGAGACATCATTCCTAGACAAAAAGAGTAGATAGTTAATTTTTATCATGTCTAGAAGACATGATAAAAATTAACAAAAAGTTTTTTTTTTTTTTTTTTTTTTTTTTTTTTTTTTTTTTTTTCAGCTCTGAAAAATTTTTTCCAACCGACTGGATTGACAAGACATCCCAATCTTTTTAAGAATGGATTGTTTCAGATATTTTTCTTTCTCTCACGACTTTAGTTTTTAAACAGTATATTAATGCAGATTAGGAACGCAAGTATGGCCAAGATACCTATCATAGAAAGAATGATTTTAGTCCAGTTGGTGGTGGATTGATGATTATTTTCGTCAGACTGTATCGGGTTGGCATATATTTTCTTCTTTCTTTTCTTCTTTTTCTCTTCCTCTTCCACTGGATCTTCCTGTCCTGGAAGACCGCTTTCCACTTTCTCGACCACTTTACCCTCCGAGTTATTATATATAACTTTATAGGGTTGGAACCCGTGTCGAGAAGCGCGTTTAGATCTCAAATTGGTCAAATAATCCATCGGTTTCGAATGCGATCGGTACAAGTAGCCTATCAAATTTTCGGGTTCAATTCTAGGGTCTTGTATAAACGCAGGCGTCCAGGGCTTGTCATTTAAATTGGGAACAATGATGATTTGATCACACGTGATGGGGTATCCACTCGCAAAGATTTGTTCCTCACTCACTTTCTTGAACTGGACAATGTACTCGTTATTGTATCGATCGACCGGGTAGTAATATTCACCCAATTTATTTTGAGCGTACCAGTTTCCTAAAGGTTTTTGGGTAATGCGCTTATCGGCATGAATAATTTCCGGATAGATTTCATTATTGTCTGCATCTTTGGCGTATCGTTTCACGGCCGGATCTTTCATCAATTGATCGTACGATCCTTTGTCTGTCACTAAATATCGTTCGTTGCCGTGTTGATCGACCGGGTAAATAATGACCCCGTTCTTATCATGAGCATAAAAGAATTCTTTCAACCTCGTCATGGCGAATTGACCGCTATCCGGGTAAATTTCGCCTCCATCCGCTTTCCGCGCATACACTTGGTTCTGATCGGTATCTCTTCCAAAGATGACTTGCTGAGTGAAAGGGTGAAGGATTTGATAAACTTCATCGCCTGTAGCATTTTTAGGATAGATGGGTTTACCCTGAGAATTGATAGGATAGAACGGAATACCGTTTTTATCGAGGGCGTAAGACATGTATTCGGGCTTGTGTTCCGTATCGTTGGCGAACAAGGGATATTTTTCATTTCCTGTCTCATCTTTAGCATAATAATACCGCCCGTCGGCATCTCGAGCAATCATGTCGTTCCCAAACAAATCTTTGGGATACATCTCGGCCCCGGAATGCTCTTTGGCATAAATTTCTCGACCCTGGTACTTTAGAAAGACGGGCAAGTTATTGATTTTTCCATAATACTCCTCAAATTTTTTTTCTCCACCGATATACACGGGTTTTTTAGCATAATGGGGAACTTTATATTTGTCTAGGGCATACAGTAGACTGGGATCGTCAGTGGTAATATATGTTTCAAATTCTCTTCGATCCTTTCTATATCGCTGATTTCCAAGATTGTCGACTGCATAATACTCATCTTTTGCCATCGAAGATCCTTTGGTAATCGTTTTGCTTTATTCGTCATTGTCGTTGTGGTAAATTCTCGGATAATATTCGTCCAAGTTTTCATCTTTCGCATAAATGCCTCCTCCTAAAACATCTAAGGCCGGTTCGTCCCTATTTCCAATTCGAATATACGTTTCGAGACCGTTGAGTTGCTTGGGATAGTATTCGTCCCCACTCGCTCTCTTAGCGTAATAAAGGGTTCCATCGATGTTCCTAGCCGGCATTTCATTGTGCAAACGATCTCGAGCGTAAATTTTATCGTTGAATTCGTTGACGGGATAATATTCGCCTAGCGTATTGTTTCGGAAATACATTTCGTCCTGATCCGGAGAGAGTTCAAACAGCGGTCGTTTTGTGACGAGATTAAACGGGTATTGGAATTTATTGTTCTCTAAGGGAATATAGATCCGTTGATCCGTTGGAATCGAGAGGGGCATATTCGATAGGGAATTGATTGACATCGAGTTTTCGAGCATAGTAAGGCTTTTGATGCTCGTCTTTGGCAAAATAGGGTCGATGGTGCTCGTCTAAAGCATAGATCTGTTCTTTGGTCTGAGGATTTTCCGGATACCATTCTTTTCCTCCGTAGAACAGATACACCATTTTTCCGTTTTCTATGGGAAACATGGGTTCCCCATCACTATCAAATCCATACACGGGACGGTTTTGGGCGTCGACGGGTAAAATAGAACGGTTCAGATGATCGACGGCATAGACAGGGGTTATTTTACCGGTGATGGGAGAGATTTGTTTTGCAAACACAATATTTCCATCGGGATCCAGCATATAAAATTCATCTCCTTGTCGATTCTTAGCATAAATCTCATTTCCGTCAGCCAATTTGGCATAGCGCTTATCTGATTTCATTCGATCGGGGTAGTATTCTTCGTAATTCAGGAGATCTCGCCTATGCCGACGAATTATTTCCTCATCCACGTCCATGGGAATATTGCCTACATTATCATTATTAGGAGGATTGTCATGGATTGGAGGAGGATGGTTAGATGGATTGCTTGGAGGGTGATTGTTAAGGGGGTTGTCAACGACTGGGTCTCCTACATGATTAGGAGGAGCTGCTTCCATTCGAAGCAATTTTCGTTCCGCTTTATCAGATTTGGGTTTATCCCTTCGAACCATTTTTTTAATTAATATGAGTTACTTTATTATTATCTCTTCTCTTCTGACTCAGAACAAAGAAAACAAAAATATGGTATCGATCCTCTTATGGATTTTATTATTTCTCTTTATCCACCATCCCGTTTATAATGCTTACCAGAATATTACGTATCGGACCCTTTATTACGAGACATTAGGTCAAGAATAGAGAAGAAGAAGAAAAAAAAACAAATGGATTCCTTAACATTAGGAACGCTTTTAGTCGCTGGAACGTATACGTCTTTCGTGATCCTGTTTTGTCTCATTTTAACACAAAGCTGGTTCTTTCTCCTTTTCCTCCTCATCAACGGACTCATTTTTCTCTTTCTGGCTTTTGGATACATTCGCAAGCTGACGATTTTTACAACTTTCGGGGAATTGCTCGGCAGTTTGGTGCAAAATAAAGACGTGGGAGATTGGTATTGCCGTTTTCGTCAATGGTGGTTTAAGTAAAGAGAATGGATGCTCAAACCTTTAAACGTTTAAAACGAACTTATTTAGAAGATGAACCGATCGTTTCGAACGAACTCCAAGAAAGCCAGGCTCGTGTTTCACCGTTCGTGGCTCATAAAATTCATGAACTTTTACACTTCAAAACCCCTTCTTCTCCACCTCCTCCTCCGGGTATTGACGTCACCCACTTTACGACCGCTTTCCGAGAAGAAGAGCCCCAACAACGATTAGATGAAGTCGTCGTCACCTATTTATTATTCATGGCCAATTTAATGAACCAAGATAAATGGGGACGGACGTTTCTACGACCTGGAGCTTGGGTAGGCGAATACAGTTGGATTCAACTCTTTAAATTGACCACGTACTGCGTCTTAACGCTCCTGTACCGTATTCGATGGAAGAGTGAATACTTTTTCTTTTTAGACGAAGCGGTGATTGAATTACTCCAAGGGAAAAGTCAGGCGATTCGAGACTTGATGACCCGGATCGGCATTTCCGTATCCCCACAACCTTTTTCAACCGAAGATTATTTTCATCACATCAATTACCACAACACGTTGGTCTTTGGTCCTTATTACTGGCGGCTTTTACATTGGATGGCCGAAGCGTTTTCAGTTCAGGACGAGCAGGACGAGGATATTCGTCTCGCGAAAACTCTTTGGAGAGACTTTGTGACAGAATCTTTATATCGAACTCTCCGATGCGGGATTTGTGTGTATCATTACTTATCCAAACTCAAAACATATAAAGAACGTTTTTTAGGCGAACACTTTGCCCACGTCTGGTTTCAATTTCATAATGAAGTGAATGCCAGTCTTCAAAAGCCACCTTATCCTGAATCGGAATTCCAGAAAGATCAAGAATATATGCGAGCTGCGTTAAAAAAATAAAGAATAAAAAGCATGGGATCTTTTCTGACTCGTCTCGGGAATCAAATATGCGGAACAACCACCATGGGTTCCATTCAAGATCTTTTCAAGAAATGTCAAGACGCACCCGTGACCGTTGTATTAGGTAATTTAGGAAGGCATCCTTCCCTCTTATCCTATCATTTGGAAACCCTTTTTGTTCGACATCATAAAATGGTTCATATTCTTCTCGACGATTCCAACGATTGGTTCGTCAGCGGGTTAGATCCGTCTTACGAATGCGACGGCACGCATTGCGATCTTCTCATCTGGATCGAACCGAATTTTGGAGACTCGGTGGTCAAACCAGCCTATGCCGATCGTCTCATTGTTTTCACGAGCCATCTTCATCTCAATTTATCTAATTGTCAGTTACTGAATTATCATTTAGGTGATCCCTACGACCTTCCTTCCAGTACCATGAAACCGTGGATCGAAGATGAGGCTGAAATATATCCACACAATGAAGTACTGTACCCAAGGAAATATCAAACTGGGAGATGGTGGAAGCAAGTCGAGAATGAAATGGATGTTGTCTTTCATTTGAAACTGTGTCGTACAGCTCAAGAATGCTATCTCAGCATGTTAAACGCTCTCGAGATTGTTGGAAAGTATCGTCCCAAAACCTGGCGATTCCTTCTTTCCGAATATATGAAAAAGTCATTGGCTTTAAATCTTCGGATGGGATTAAATAAATGGGATGAATATCAGTCCCAATCGATTCCATCGGTTCGAGTCCGATCCCTACATCCGTCATCGGCTAATTTACTCAAACCCATCTATGGTCTCGATTCCTTTTTCCAGTCTCAATTAGTTTCCTCACTCTGGTTTTCTTCCTCAGGTTCGATTGATTCTGTTTCCTCCTCCTCTTCCTCCTCAGAAGTTTCCCAAGGTCCCAATAATTCATACATGAGTAAATCATCTAAATCAGCCTCATCGTCTGAAAACCTGATGCGGTTTTCATAATCGTAAATTACATCATATAAAAAAGAACGTCGAAAAGGGAGAAACATAGAAATTAATTTCTGCAGGGCATCTTCAAACGGTTCTCGGCAGACAGGACACGTCAATGCTTTTTCTCTCCAAATGTCAATACATTTCGTGTGGAACTGATGTTGACATGTTAAAGTAGAAATGGTTTCTACATCTTCGGCAATGAGTTCGTCTAAGCAAATTGGACAACATTCGGCCATTTTGTTTCTACTGTTTCTTCTTCTTATTATAAATATTTTTTTTTTGATTCAAAAACCTATTAAAAAATTATAAATAAGTAAGAGTTCTTCATTATACCAAAAATAAAAGAAGCATTATGTCTGCCTCAAAAACTAGTAAATTAGTCTACTCTCTTTATGAAAATCAATATGAAACTTGGTGTTTACAAATGCATAAAGATCTAAATCATACCGAAACACTTCAAGAATATCACCAATATCTTATCGATCAAAAACAACGTTCCGCGAAATATATTTCAAATGCTTTAAATGCTATTCGACGAAAATGGTTCTTACCTTCTGCAGATGAGGTGGTGGTCAAGAAACCTCGTTGTCGAAAACACCAACTTTTTACAGCAGAGCAGATGAATCAAATCCGTAATCACTGTCTCTCTAATTATGAAACAGATGAACTGTCGCTGATAGTCTTATTACTTTTAGAAACGGAATTGAGGATGATTCACATCTTGGGCTATCTAAACGATGATCCAGAGAAACGAAAAGCGGTTGCGTCTAAATCTTTAGAAGTCTATAAGGATCCAAATCAGATAAAGTTATTCCAGTTTCTTTTCAATGCTCCTCCATCCAAACTATTTGGAAAAAATCATTACCAGTATTTATTTAATCTAAAGCGACGATTGAAGAAACAGTATAACATCAAAGGGGCTTCCTTCGAAATGCTGAAGCGGTCTCGATATCTCGTGAAAGCAAAGGCGAAAACGAATGAATCAGAACCCAGTGAGTGAAACTTATATATCGACTTATATATCGTTATCAACATCTCCAAAAAAAGAAAGTAAAACCGACCGACTGGTGGAAAATATTTCTCAAAAAAATCTAATGTGGTATTTAAAAAAAAAAAAAAAAAAAAAAAAAAAAAAAAAACTTTTTGTTAATTTTTATCATGTTTTTAGACATGATAAAAATTAATGACCCTCCCTTTTTGTCTGGGAAGGATGTCTCACCATTTCTAAAAATAGACCATGACTCATCCTTTCTCTAATGGCAATCATTCCATGAATGAATCACGATTTGTTTTTCAAAAGAGTGAGACAAAAGATTTCCAAGAAATTATTTTTCCAAGAATTTCCAAGAATTAAATTTCCAAGAAAAGCATGATTCATTCTTAGAAATCTATTTTTAGAAAAGGTGACATCATTCAAAATAAAAAAGAAAGTACAGTTAATTTTTATCATGTCTAAAAGACATGATAAAAATTAACAATTTTTTTTTTTTTTTTTTTTTTTTTACTATCAAAATTTTTGAGAAATATTTTTCAACAGTCGGTCCGTTTTACTTCCTTTCCATTTGGAAATAGATTTGTTGATATAACGATGTATAGGAGATGGATCTGTTGATAACGAAATATTATACACCAGTCGTGAGTCTTACTTTTCCATTTTTGTGTACTGTATTTATTTTTATTTTAAGAATCATCTAATTCCTTCTACTTCGTCTTTGTCGTCTCATTTCTCTCCAAAATGCATTCGGTCGACCAAAATAAGGATTGACTTCCCGTTCTTCATCATCTGAGGTAGGTGAACTTTGTCTAGGTGTATCCATATAAGCATAATCTCCCACTAAATCTTCTCTTCTCTGTCTTCTGGGTCTCGTCTGACTGGTACTAGGCCCTGAAAAAATGAGACCATGGCCTCCCAGATCGACTAATTCTTCTTCGGGTCTTCGTCTTCGTCGTTGCCTTGGCGGTTCTTCCACCTCTGGTTCTTCCTCCTCCTCCTCTTCATCCGAATCTATTCTTAAATGTTCCATTTTCAATGTTCCGCTGGTGAAATACAGCATATCATCCTGGCTGATACGAGTCCGACAGGTCGGGCATTTCTTTTTACCATACTCTCGAATCCATTTCTTTATACATTTAATATGAAAGGAATGCTCACAATCGAGATCGTAGACTTTATGGCGTTTCGTTTCTTTGAAGGCCTTCAAGCAAATTCCACGGATTTCTTCCTCTGCGTCTGCCATTTTTCCCAATGATTTACTTGATTATGACATATCCATCTCTTCGCCATCTTCGTTTCTTCTTCCTCCTCCTCCTTGACATATTTCTTGACGAGAGGGAACTTGAGATTCCTTCGTCGCTACATTGATTAACATTCTCAATTCTTTTTCCATATACCCGTCGGAACATAAGAACAGTTTCACCATTTCGATCGTCCAGAAAATTTCTTCGTCGGATTTTTCAAATTCGCGTATTTTCAAGGCCACTTTCTGTACAAGACGGTAAAATTTCTTACCCGTCGCGATCGAACCTTTCACTAATCCTTTACCTTTGAGCTTGGAAATAATAAACCCGGTCCCGAAAAGATATCCGAGGTACTCATCAATTTGGGTGGCTTTTTTCGTCGTCTCTTCGTCTTCTTTCGGAACAAACAGGACGTAGGGGAAATTTTGTTTGAACGCAAACTGCTTTATTCGATCATCCGCTTTTCCTAGGAACACTTTCGCTAAAAAGGTTTCGATTCGACTCATTTTTTCAATAAATTCTAGTGATAAGGCATCGCACGTGCCGCCTTGTTGAATCTCTCGAAGGAGGTAGTAGAATTCTGTATTCCGATGGTACGTAATTTGAGAAGTGACCAGTTTTCGCAATTGCTGGGTCAAGAACGATTCTTTGAAGAAGAAGGGGCGACGACAAATGCGAACTCCAAACTCAAACACGAAATTCGCCACCACGTTGAGTTCGTTCTGGCATAAATTGCAATAAATCATGACGTGTACAAGATCAAATAGGGTCGCGTAAGGAGAATAACGAGCCCGAATTTGATTCGAGGCTTTCATTTCCAAACATAATTGATAAGCGGGATCCTTTTCAACATCCTTGGAAGTAGGAGGTAGAAGGAACGAAGCATCGTCGCCGTCACATATTTTTACATAGGGAGCTAGGACTTTGTGATAATAACTTAAGAAATTGAATGGTTGGTCCTCGTCTCGATGGACATTTTCCATGAGCGATTTCATGTTGGTGAAAAGAGCGTGCAGAGCCGCTTTATCGACTTGGGAGTGATTCTCTTCGTTGGCGATTTTTTCAATATGCTGGGCGTATTCGTCCATGTATTCGATCATGAACCGTTCGAGCGATTCATACGATTCAAAAGGTTCAGCCTGGGATCGAAAAGGGGCATTCACGCATTGTAATAATCGAATCCCGTTTAATAAAATACGTAACGTGACGGAAACATTACGGATCGGTAAAATACCAGGAATCCCTATGAGAGGAAATGTGTAGGGTACGTTCAAATCTCCCGTCCAATTCGCATATTCTCGAGCTAGACGAGCCGATAAGAACGGATCACTGTCATCAGGAAAGGATGCTTGTAAAATAAAAGCATACGCATCTTGAATTTGATCACATTCCGTGCACTGCAATTGACCATTGACACCTGCTACGATTTTATGGGGACCGTGACACGTTGAAATGAAATCAAGGAACATTGTAACCAAGATCCTACTTGTATTATTCTTATTCTTATCATGCCGTATACACCTATTGAAATAAGACGGGAAATTCGTCGTTCGTATTATGAACGAGGGCAAACGGTTCGTCAAATTGCTCGACACTTGAATGTCGCTCCTTCCACAGTTCAATATTGGATCTCCCGCTCCTCGGAAAATGAGGAGAACTATCAAACCAAACACAAATCCGGCCGACCTCGAGCCACGACCCAAGAAATGGATTAACGTATTTTTGAAATGTTGACGGGTGATCCCTTTTTACCCGCGACGGATATTGGTCGTCGATTACAAGTGCCTTGCACCGCTCAAACGGTTCGTCGACGATTAAAAGAAAAAGGATTAGTGTCGCGCATCCCCGTCCGAAAAGATTATTTGCGGGAGATTCATCGTCAACGACGCTACGACTTTGCTTCTCAGCGTGCGGAATGGACGGTCGACGATTGGTCCCGGATTATATTTTCCGACGAGAAAGTATTCAGTTCGATCGGGTACGGTCCTATTCGCGTATGGCGGCCTCGACAGGTCCTGCGTTATCAAGACGAACGTTATTTTTCTTCTGCGTTAGAAGGCCGTCAACGTTCCGGTCGTTTTAATCTCAGTGTCTATGTGCATGAGCGGAAAATTTCCCAACCAAATCCGTCGAATCGGGATCCAGCATTTAAATGCCGACTATTACCTCTCTAATATTTTAGAGCCGGTGCTTCTCGATCATAGTCAACCTCCCGATGTTTCTTTAAACCCTTTGATCACCGAACACCGTCTCTTGTTCATGCACGATCTCTCTCCGATCCATACGAGTTTACGCGTCACACAATGGATTCGAGAACATGAAATTCCTATGGTCGAAGACTAGCCTCCTAAAGGAGCCGATTTGAATCCCGTCGAAAATGTTTGGGCGGAATTAGAACGTCGATTAGCGAATCGGGTAGCTCGAAACCGATTGGAATCATGGGACTTGGTCCGCGATGCTTTTTATAGTTTGGAAGAAACTTATTTTGAAACATTAATCGCGTCCATGCCTCGACGAATTGCATCTGTCATAGAACACAGAGGAGGTTGGACAAAATACTAATCATCATCTATAAAAAAAAGACACTTCATTTGGTTCTTCAATGAATATATTTATTGACACCATATTTCACTATTTGTTGCAGGGCGATCATAGCCATAAATCGATGACAATATTTCGTTCCACAATACCCACATTGCTGTGGACGACGAGAAGGTTTATAGCTTACTGTCCATACAGATTCAACACGGAGCAATTGATAAATTTTTTTCGACAATGTTCATTCGCGACATACAGTCTTTGAATATGAAGTTTTCGCAGATCCTCATTCAATTGCTGAATCCATTTGGTATGCGGTCGATACGTTTTGATGTCTCTAGAGGCAAACCGGACACTGTTTGTCAGAGTGTATCCATCAGACGTGATGGCCAGCACACCTATGACACTCGGATGAATTTCAGTTCGATATTTCTTTTTTTTAGTAGAAGAAGTAGAATGAGATGAGGAGGGAAGATCTTCGATTGTAGAACGCATGTGTGGTGGAGAGGATTGGTCCATTATTTCTGAATAATGAGAGGAAGAAGACGAAATGGGCGATAACGGCGGATTGAAATTCAGAGAAGGAGTATCACGAATTGGATTAGGTTTCTTCTTTTTGATCATACGGCGGACAGGTGGAGGAGAAGGAGTTGGCGATATATCAGACCACGACGTGATATACTCATTCTCCGAAGAAACACATTCATATAAAGGCGAAGAAGGTTGCAAGTCCAAACAGGGTTCATCATCGTCTTCACACGTCATGATTAAGTCTCCCGTAGCCATCTGTTTTCGACCTATCTGCTCAAGAAAATGAGCCGCGATTCCTTCTGCAATCGTTTATATAGAGAAAGACTGAGAGGTGGGGAATGAAAGTAGGTAGGAGTAAAAAAGATAAGTCGTTGGGAAAAATATTTCTCTCAGAAAAATTTTAAACCTTATAAAAAAAAATAAAATAAAAAACCTTTTGGTTAATTTTTATCATGTCTTTAGACATGATTTATCATGTCTTTAGACAATTTTATTAATTTATTGATTTATCATGTCAATTATTAATTTATTGATTTATCATGTCAAGACAATTTTATTGATTTATCATGTCTTTAGACAATTTTTATCATGTCTTTAGACATGATAAAAATTAACTATACCCTCTTTTTCAAATGATGTTGATAACCTGTTGTCTCGATATGCTTCTAAAAATAGAACATGACTCATTTCTTTCTTGGAAATTTATTTTTAGAAACATATTCGAAAGGATGAGACATCATTCTCAGACAAAAAGGGAGTAATTAATTTTTATCATGTCTAGAAGACATGATAAAAATTAACCAAAAGTTTTTTTTTTTTTTTCAAGGTTTAGAAATTTTTTTCTTGGCTTTCAGAAATTTTTCCCAGCCAACTCGATGGACAAAACCATCCAATTTTTTAAGAACGGACTATCGCTCATCTATTTAAGCATTCCGAGTTTCGCTTTAGTTCAATCCGTGTTTCCCTTTAGAATGAGTGTGTGCTCTCCAACATGGTTCTACCCTCTCTTCTCAAGAACCCCGTCCAGTGAAGAATTTAAGGATATCTCCTACCTATCTATCAAAGAAGCTACGCGTAAATTTAATAGAGTTGAATTCAATATGAGTTTTTCTAACAGTTTTCATCAATGGATATTCACAAAATTAATAATAAACGCGGAACCACCCGTTTTTTATGAACACAGATTAACGAAAAGAAATGCTTTACATTTCGCTATTTTGTTCTCCATGGATGATATCGTTCGGCAACTGATTCTTCTTGGATGCGACATGAACAAACATGATATTTTTGGTTCTACCCCTTTACACTATGCCTGTCAATTACGATGCAAACTCATCGTGGATATGTTGTTGCTTGCTGGTGCAAATGTCCGGTGTTGCGATCCCAAAACAGTTTTAGAACACTGGCGAAAAAATGGAAAATTGGAAGAGGAAAATATGCGGTTACTCAATTATGCTGTTGAACCACGTATTCTTAGCCTGGAAAATTTATGTTACATAACTATTAGAAAACATATGAGGCATGTCAAAAGGAATGCTCATCATCTCGGATTACCTGACTTAATGGTAAGACGTCTCACCCTCGAAGAATGGTAATAATATTCTTTAAAATAAGATCCCTTAACCACCCCGCATTTCCCATTTGAAGAATCCATCCTATCTATTCTTTTTTTTAATGTCTAGGGATGTCATCCGACGCATTCTCTCCGCCAAAAAAAAACGAGTTCCTCCCACCTACCCCAAAAAGAAGAAGAAGAGGAAATTTCCCATGAGTCTTTTCGAGAACCCTCCCCCCCTCTCTCTTCCTATATATAAAAGAAACCGAGAGAAAAGTTGTCTTTTCTTTTTTTTTTCCATCTCGTCCTCAGGAGACAGAGAGAGAGAGAAAACAAAATGCCATGGAGTGGTTACGGCGAGAGTCTTTTTCCCTCGCGATTCGTTTCCGTTTCGCCAAGACAATTCCCCTCACGTTTTACTTGGGGTCGGGCACGTTTTATTTTCGAGGATCGGAACTCGTGACTTGCCTTTCCCAGCAAGGGACTTGGATGAGTCCGAAAAGTCAACGGACCCTTCAGCAATGGATCTCTCGAGCCCCTTTTCGCCCTTACCGATCCTTAACGACGGATCTCTGGATCGATACGTCGGACCGCCCCAGCCGGATTCTCCGCTATACCCCTTTTATCACCTTCGATTCCCTGGAAAGACTGCTCAACGATTTGGGTCCAGACGCTCTCCTCTTTTCGACCTGGCTTCAGAGTGTGATGAGAGAACCTCTTCAAATCCAAGAAGATTCTCAGACCGGGGAAACTTATTTTAGTCCTGTGGAGAACAAGGTGATGGACTTTCAGTTTCAAAATTTATCGGAACTGTTTCAATGTGCTTTATGTTTTTATTATTCTTAAAGAGTGGGGGGGGGAAAGAAAAACTAAAAATTGTAAAATAATTATAAAAAATAATTTTGTTTTTCTTTAAAAAATACTGAGATAGTCCAATCTTGGGGAGGAGGTGGAAAATTCAAAACTATTATCTAAAACAGATGTGGCGGTCAGTCCATTTCGATCCACGGAGAAGGATATGTGTGAGATTCTCTGATCCATAGAGAATTTCAGAAAAAAAACTGCGAAAGTTCCCCCCCCTATCTCCAAAAAATGGGTATCCAGGTTGAATGCATAGTACAGACTGATGGGAAGCCGAAACTCGAGTTCCTTAAATAGAAAAAAATGAGAGCTTCTTCTAGAAACAATTTTAGATGTCTTGTTTGGATGAGTGAGTCGACTGGGAAAAATTTCTCAGCGCTCTGGAAAAAAATTTTGAGTTAAAAAAAAAAAAAAAAAACTTTTGGTTAATTTTTCTCATGTCTTATAGACATGATAAAAATTAACTCTCTCTTCTTTTTGTTTGGGAATGATGTCTCACCGTTTCGAAAAATAGAACATATCCCATTCTTGAAATTCTATTATTTTAGAAAGGATGATGAGTGATGGTCTATTTTTCGAAACGGTGAGACATCATTCCCAGACAAAAAGAAGAGAGAGTTAATTTTTATCATGTCTGAAGACATGATAAAAATTAACCAAGTTTTCCTTTTTTTTTTTTTTTTTTTTTTTCAATTCAGGTTATTTTTCTCTGAGCTTTGCCAATTTTTTTCCCAGCCAGCTCCATCCATAAAACAACACCTCTCAAAATCTTTTCTCACTTATCTATTTAAACCACTCGAATTTTTGCTTCCAATGAGTCCACGCATCTTGGCCTTTCTTCCACTCTGCTCTGAGAAAGATAGGATAGATTGTTTTGGGTGGACCGTCCTGTTGACGCTTCCGATTTATATAGAGAGCTATATATAGAGATAGGGTTACTCCTAACTCCCTCTATTATGACTATTAGTCTTTTCTTTTTTTTTCCAAGAAATATACAAAGAATGATCCACTGTTTTTTTCCGTTAATGAAAAAAAAATGCTTCTACCTTCCGACTTCTTTTTTACTACCTCTTTAGGTGTCTCCTCCTTCTGGATCTTTTCCTTCTCCTCTCTTCCTCGCGAGCAGGTAATTGGAAATGCTGTTCAGAATGCAACGTTCGTAAAGGCTCCACTTTCTTCCTGGAGAGGGCGTCAACGGCAAACACCGTCTTGTCATGAAATTGGAGTTGGTAGTAAAGAGGTCCGTGAATAATGTACACGGAGCGAGCTCGCAGTCGATAGGGAATCATATGATACCCGTCGGCTTCTGATTCCATTTCCCATCCATAAAGACGGATAGAAGCTTCTCCGGTTTGAAGAATATGAACCCACTCGGGTGAAACGTAAAACAGTTTTAAAAAGATTCCAGCATCGACGGCGATCACATTTTCCCATCGCAGATAAGCGTGTAAGCGAAAGGTTCCTGCCTCCATCATCGATTGGAAAGCAAAATGCTTGAAAGCTTCGATGGACGAAAAATAATTCAGGATTTTTCCATCGTAACAGGATAAATAGCACATGGTTTCTTGGACGATTTGTTCCATACGCTCCGGGTCCCGAAACCATTCTTCGAAACGGGAGAGAGGTTCCCATTGATGAGCTCGTTCGAGATGACAGACGGGCGTGATTTCCACCAGGGTAGGTAGAACTGCAACGGCATCGGTCGACATTTTAGTTTTGCTCGGTTGAGAAGGAAGAACGAGAATGAACCCTGTAGGCAGAAAAACTCGGATCTATATAAATACTAGAGGAAAAAAGGCGGGGGGGAAGGGAAGTTCTTCCTTCCTCCCAAAGAAAGAAAAGTGGGTGGAAAGAAAAAAATCATTTCGCTCTCAAGAAAAAAAAAGAATTTTTTTCTTGTCAACATATTGTCTAGACATGTTTCTAAAAATAGATTTCCAACAAAGGTTCATTCTTTTCTTAGAAATCTATTTTTAGAAAAAAACTGACATATCCTTCACAACAAATTTCTTTTTTTTCCTCCCTCCAGCCAACAGGATGGGCAAGCGTTTCGGGTCAGATCAGTCCGTGCTGACATTTTTTTTTATACAATGGAATTAGTATAGGAATGTACTAGAAACTGACCCAAGGTTGAAAAGAAAATATCAAAATCAATACTCACTTCTTGACGATTTCTTTTTCCAAAAACCTGTTGAAGAATTCTTGATGGGTTATCCAATCTCTAGACCTGTTTGAAAAAAATCCACTCTAAGGTGAGCGCGCATTTACCTGACTCGAAACTCGGAATATCTGCATAAATAACAAAACGTCCCTTCTTAAAAACTCATCGTCTAGTCCATTGAGTTGGTTGGGGGGGAGAAAAAAATTCTCAGAGCTCTGGAAAAAATTTCTGAGTAATGAAAAAAAAAAAAAAAAACTTTTTGTTAATTTTTATCATGTCTTATAGACATGATAAAAATTAACTGTCCCCTCTTTTTGTCAAGGAAGGATGTCTCACCGTTTCGAAAACGAAACCAAAACTCATCCTTCTCATGGCAATTATTCCAAGAATGAGTCACGGTTTGTTTTTCGAAACGGTGAGACATCCTTCCCAGACAAAAAGAAGAGAGAGTTAATTTTTATCATGTCTAGAAGACATGATAAAAATTAACAAAAAGTGTTTTTTTTTTTTTTTTTTTTTTTTATCAATCAGAAATTTTTCCCAAAGCTCTGAGAATTTTTTCCCAGCCGACTCGATGATCCAAACAAGACAGATCCAAATTGTTTCTAGAAGGAACTCTCCCTTCTCTATTTAAACCACTCGTGTTTCCAACTTCAGTTCAGTCTGTGCTGTGAATTCGACCTGGATACACACTTCTCCCTCCTGGAAAGAATTTCTGTGAAGGTATGCGAACATTTTTCTCAGCTCTTAGAAAATTTTACCAGCTGACTTGATCGACGACAGACATCTCGAACATTCTGTTATCTGCGGAAGCCGTTTCATTTTCGTGCACTCAATGCTGTGGACTCACCTGAATATCCATTGCTCCCTCCCCTTCTGGAAAGGGTCGTAGCTTTTTTTAGATCCTCGTCGCACTTTTTACGTTTCGTTGGATATCTAGGACGAACTTTTTTACCTTATTCCTTTCAAACTCTAATATTGAGGTTGGAGAGCCGTCATGGAAAATCAGCCATGATCCTGACGAATCTAAACCGACTCCTTGAAAGCAGAGCTATGTCATGTTTTTTTGATGACAGATTTCCAAGCTCCGAGTGATGAGAAATTTAGAAATTTTGCAGTGTTAACGGAAAGGAGGAGACAGAAACCTGGAGAATGGAAATGAAGCTGAGAAAAAATGCTAAGAGCTCAGAAAAAAAAAGGCTCTTTCCAGGAGGGAGGAGAAGCGCGTATCTATGTTGAGTGCACAGCACACAC
Organism: Stegodyphus dumicola; assembly: GCF_044657685.1. Classification (NCBI taxonomy): domain Eukaryota; kingdom Metazoa; phylum Arthropoda; class Arachnida; order Araneae; family Eresidae; genus Stegodyphus; species Stegodyphus dumicola. The sequence goes on along the minus strand of NC_140773.1, from coordinate 217,577,015 downwards.
GGATATGAAGTTGGAAACGCGAGGGGTTTAAATAGAGAAGCGAGAGTTTCTTCTAGAAACAATTTTGGATGTCTTGTTGTTTGAATCATCGAGTCGACTGGGAAAAAAATTCTCAGAGCTCTGGAAAATATTTTCTAAGTGATGGAAAAAAAAAACCTTTTGGTTAATTTTTATCATGTCTTCTAGACATGATAAAAATTAACTGTCCCTTATTTTTGTCAAGGAAGGTTGTCTCGCCGTTTCTAAAAATAGATCATGACTCATTCTTGGAATAATTGCCTTGAGAAAGGGTGAGTGATGGTCTATTTTTAGAAAGGGTGAGACATCCTTCCCAGACAAAAAAGAAGAGAGAGTTAATTTTTATCATGTCTTAAGACATGATAAAAATTAACCAAAAGTTTTTTTTTTTCAATCTTATCTAGAGAAATTTTTCTAGCCGACTCGATCGACAAGACATGACATGACCATTGTTTTTTTTAATAATGGACTTTCACCTATCCCTTTCAACCCTCCGAATTTGGCTTTGGATCCGTGTCCTTGCTTCCACATTCAGAGCTCTTTTCTTCAACATTTCGATGCAGGGGAAGAATCAATTCTCTCACGACGTTTAGATATTCTTTCAGAATGCTAGAAAACTCATTCAAAGAAGAAGTATCTAAGGTTGCCGGTTGAGGAAAATTCACGAGTCTTGGAACCGGATTATGCGAATCCGTCTGTATGCCAAACTCTAAAGGTGAACCACCCGCTTTAGGAGAGCAGATAATAGTAAGATCCATCTTTTTTCAATTTTTGATTTGAATATACTTGTTTCTTCTTACTCGGAACATTTTCCTTTTTCTTCCTCCTCATCCAGGAACTGAATTCCAGGTGGAACGGAAGAATTTGTAATAAACTGTTGTTTCTTGGTTCCACACACCTGACATTTTCCCGTGACCATCGGCCGTCGATTTTTCGACATGCGATAGTGGACGTCGACCGTATCGGTCTTGGCTCGGCATTTCACACACCAAATGGAATACGAAATAGGTTCCGCGTCAGAATGCTCCATTGCAGTAACACACTCTTTATTATTTTCTTCTCTTTCGATAGAGAGAGAGATTTTAACCAGAAGTGTAGATATAAAATTTAGGATACGTTTCGGATCCGTCGGCTCTTTTCGCATACCCCACTTCTTCACAGAGGTATTCCGTTTGCTGATCCGCTCTTCGAGGATAAAACTCGTTTCCCCAAGCATCGCGAGCATAACGAATTCGATCGCCGGCCGTTAAACAATATTCGACTCCATCCGCCTTTTTAGGATACATTTCATGCCCCGATTCGTCTTTGGCATAAGGGAATAAAACAAACGTATAAAGCGAATACTCGTCCCCATTTTGAAATTTCGGGTAGTATTCTCGTCCAAAAGCCGTTCGGGCATACCGTCGAGGAGCTAAAATGTATTGGTTTCCGTTTAAATCTACCGCGTAATACTCATGACCGTTTTCGTCTCGAGCCAAGATAGGATTTCCTTCAGGATCCGTAACGTATAATTCGTAGTGAGGATGTTGTGGGTCGGTCGGGTATCGTTCTTTCCCCGATGCGTCTACTCGATAAACAGACATGCTTAGTTCTCGTCGCCTGCTCCTTCCTTCCTCCCAATCGAGACCCGTTGAGATGAGGGTATGAGGTTGATATCTATAAAATGGGTTGACCCTTTCAAACTATTCCATTGTTTAAAGACGGGTGGGTTAGGAAAAAAAAAATAATAAAAGCAAATATCTGAACGGTTCAACACAACGGGTGAATGGAAAAAGGAATAGTTCTCTCTCTCCACTCACAGGATGGTTTCTTCTTCTTGAACGGCTCACACTCAACTGAAGCGAAACTCAGAACTCGAAATGTTTAAATAGATCATAGAGTCCATTCCAGAAAGAATCCGGAGATGTCTTGTCCAGCCAAGTCGACTAGAAAAAAAAAATTCTCAGAGCTCTGAAAAAAATTTCTGAGTTAAAAAAAAAAAAACTTTTGGTTAATTTTTATCATGTCTTATAGGCATGATAAAAATTAACTGTCCCCTCTTTTTGTCTGGGAAGGATGTCTCACCCATTCGAAAAAAACAAACCATGACTCATTCTTGGAATGGTTCCCATTAGAAAGGGTGAGTGATGGTCTATTTTTAGAAAGAGTGAGACATCCTTCCCAGACAATAAGGGGGTTCATTAATTTTTATCATGTCTAGAAGACATGATAAAAATTAACCAAAAGTTTTTTTTTTTCAGAGTTACAGAAATTTTTTCCAGCCGACTCGATCGACAAGACGTCCCCATTTTTTATTTAAGAATGGATTCTTGTTTATTTGTGTAAGCATTCCGAGTTTCGTTTTAGATGAGTCTATGTTGTTGAAGAGGAAACATGGGTACCCTCATTTTTTTTCCTATCTGATTTCTAAGATGAATTCAGTGAGTTCACCTTGACCTTTTCAAATTTTGTTTCTTTACTTTTAGCCCAGAGGTCGACGGATAAATCATTCTGATTTTTTATATATTTTTTGTGTCCTCTCTCTCTAAGAAACCTATCTCGTTCCAAGTCTTCTCAAAGTGCTATTGGTTCGTTTCGAGACGAGATCATTTCACACCCCCCTCCTCAAAAAGTATATATATATATAAATTAAAGGAAGTGATTTTCATACACACACTTCACCTTTTTGAGTGGTGTCACGATGAGCCTATCCAGTAGAGAACGTCTTAGGGAAAGAATGCGTGAACAGAAACGACGCTGGCGAAGCAATTCAGCTAATCGAGAGCGAGAACGAATACTTCAAAGAGAACGTTATGCTGTTCTTAAAAAGAACTCCCGACCGCAAAAGAAATAACTTCCTCCCAAGCAGTGGGAAAGCTATACGAATTTGCAGTATAAGGATATGTGGTCCGAAGAAGCCTATCAAAAATGTGTTCGACAATGTAATAAAGAGCAATACAATTTCCTGATCTACGTTCTCGTCCGTTTGTACGCCTATTACGCGTTACCTGAATCGAAACGTCCCCCTCCTCTGGATATTATTGTGCAAGGATCTGCCGGAACGGGTAAATCTTTCCTGATCCAAGCTTTATACCAAACTCTGATTCGAACACCTCTTTTTAGCGAAGCGTGCTCGGTTCTCAAACTCGCACTCAGTGCTCAAGGAGCGGTCTACATTACGGGAGATACTTTGCATCATGCCCTGCGTCTTCAAATGAACGGGACTTTTGTTCGACCTCTGACCCAAGAGACTTTAGACTATTACAGACCCCTGTATGCTCCTTTACGGATGGTGATTTTGGATGACGTTTCCACGATCGGATCCAATTTATTTTCGCGCCTCGACCAGCAACTTCGACAATTGTGTCATGTGCCGGATAAGCCGTTTGGGAATGTGCATATGATTAAATTCGGAGATTTGCAGCAGCTCCAACCGTTTTTTATTCTGAAGGGTGGTGGACGGCTCAATCCACGCTCTACTATGAACTAGTCGAATGTATGCGATTCTCTCTGGATTACGAGGAGTGACTCGATCGTTTAACGAGAAATCACTTTTTAGAACCGGACGATGTGGCATTTTTCCAGTCCCGCGTTCGCAGTTTCGACGAAATTCCTCGCGAAGCTATTATTCTCTGTTTTTCGAGTAAGGATGCAGAGAAATATAATATGAAACGTCTCCAATCCCGAGGGACGTACTTTTCGTGTCTGGCTCGAGACGTGATTTATTCCAAGAGCGAAAAATTGCGGAAGAGGATGATGAAACGGAGTCGACATTTACATCGATCTCAGATGGCGAATCTCGAATCCGTCCTCCATTTACAAGGAGGAGCGCGATATCAATTGACTAAAACGCTCGACAGATCCAAAGGATGGATGAATGGAGCGATTGGAACACTGCACCAAATAGACCAGGACGAAGACGGAGTTGTGACGCGTGTCTGGCTGCAATTTTCGAATAGTCTAGCTCCTATCGATCGCGTCTCCATTCGTATCGACACCTGTTCGACGAAAAGACTCGCATTTTATCGCGAACAGTTTCCTTTGATGTTAGCCGAAGCGATTACGGCTCATAAAGCCCAAGGAGCCACCTTTCCGTCGATCGCAATTTACACGCACGGACCTTTTAATCGATTTCAGCAATATGTCGCTTTTTCTCGAGTGACTCAACCCCAGGGATTGTATATTCTGGACCAGTTTCGTCCCCGCATGAAATTGGCGAGCAAGCAAAAATACGAGGAGGAACTGGAGCGATTGCAAAACATGTCCCGGATTCCGTGTGATATATCGGCTCGAAAAGAGAACCAAGATCCGTACGAGTTTCTCATGAACCTTCTTCAATGTGGGAATCGTCTTTCCTTCCATCTTTCCAATAGAAACATCTCCCAAGAAAAAGAAGTCGTCAAACTAGAAGAAAAACCTTCTTTCCATGTAAAACCTGTTATAAAATGTCAATCTTAAATCTTTTTTTAAAAATTCAATAAAAAGAAATATTCTCCATCAAAACCCCTCCATTCTTTCAAAGCTTCACAAAACGCTCAACAATGTCCACACAATGGGAAGAGAAAAATCGATCTCAACGGTCCACACAACATGTTGACTCCTCAAAATATGTCTCTCCCAAGTGACAGGATGCTTCTTCTTCAACGGCTGACACTCATCTAAAGCCAAACTGGGAATGCTTAAATAGATAAGCGAGAGTTTATTCTTAAAAAAATGGCGCTGTCTTGTCAATGGAGAATCGAGTCGGCTGGGAAAAAATTTTGAGAGCCGGGAAAAAAAATTCTCTAACTCTGAAAAAAAAAGAAAAAAAAAACTTTTGGTTAATTTTTATCATGTCTTCTAGACATGATAAAAATTAACTCTACCCTCCTTTTGTCTGGGAATGTTGTCTCTCCGTTTCTAAAAATAGACCAGAACCCATTCTTGGAATTTTATTCTTTTTAGAAAGGATGAGTGATGGTCTATTTTTAGAAACGGTGAGACAACATACCCAGACAAAAGGGGAAGGTAGTTAATTTTTATCATGTCTAGAGACATGATAAAAATTAACAAAAAGTTTTTTTTTTTTTATAGTTAGAAAATTTTTTTTTCCTGGCTCTCAAAATATTTTCCCAGCCGATTCGATTCTCCAATTGACGACACAGCGCCATTTTTTTAAGAATGGACTCTCGTTTATCTATTTAAGCATTTCGAGTGTCACTTCAGATGAATGTCAGCCGTTTAGGAAGAAAAACACAGATTCCCATTTTCTCATTTCCTTCAGAGAGAGAGAGGCCTAGATTTTCGAGACTCGATGACATTTCAAGCACTTTTTGTTTAAGCTATTCGACTTCATATTTGTCTGACGTTCAAGAGTATGATCTCTCGTGGATGGATCTCTTCCACCTCATTCTCTTTCCAGTCGATTTAGAAGGGGAAGGGGAGATTTTTTTCCCTCATGGAGGATGTCTCCTGAATACCGTTCAAAGAGTCTATGGAGAAATTATATGGTCAGAGTCACGGATTTCCAGGGCAATCTGCTTCTCAGCTAAAAAAAAGGATCTCTCTTTCCCAGTCTGTCTTCGATTGCCTCGTTAACTGTGAAACCCATCGCTTTTCCCAGTATAATCAGACAGTCGGTCACAAAAGTATTCGAACACCGGTACCCTATCAGAAAATGACAAGATGGCGTTTTTTTCCCCTCTTTCTCTCTGTGTGTCGTGTTATTCCATCCTAGGTTTTCTTCTCCCCCCCCATCTTGGAAAAAACTGGATAAAATTGGTTACGATCTCTTTTTGAATGGGGAGATGCCATTTTGAGAAAAAGCTGACGACCCTATCTTGGAGAATGAACATGACCGCTCTACACACCCTTTCACTCTCTCTCTCTCTTTGAATTGGGAAATCATTTTGGGAAAAAAGCAGACGACCCTATCTTGGAGAATGGAAATGAACGCCTCTCCCTCTCTCTCTGAAATGGAAAGCCATTTTGGGACCCTCTATTCTTGGGGAGGGAGAAAACTGAAGTCTGCATTTCGCTGTCTCTGAATGCGGAAAGCCCTTTTGGGAAAAGCGTACCCTCTTCTTCTGTTCTTGGAGAACTGGAAATGAACGCTCTACACAATCTCTCTTTGAATTCAGAAGGTATTTTGGGACCTTCTAATGTTGGAAAACTGAAATGAACGCTCTACGCCTTTTCTCTCTCTCTCTCTCTCTCTTTGACATGAGTAGCCATTTTGGAGGATTCTCCACCACCATCCTAACCTTGGAAAACTGAAATGAACGCTTTACACCTTCTCTCTCTCTTTCTCTCTTTCTCTGAAATGGGTAGTCATTTGAAAACTCCCTAACTTTGGAAAAAAACAGAAATGAACGCTCTACACCATCTCTCTTTGAAAATGGGGGGTGTCATTTTGAGACCTCCCTCCCCTAACCTTAAAAAAAAACTGAAATGAACGCTCTACACTTTCTCTCTTTGGACATGGGTAGCCCTTTGGGGACCCTCTCCTCTTGGTAGGAAAAAAAAGAACTGAAGTGAAGGCTCTACACAATCTCTCTTGGAATGGGATCCATATTTCGGGAAACGTGGATCACCTCATGCTGGAAAACTGAAGTGAACCACCAAGATTGGACTCTATATAATATTTTTTTAATTGACATCATGACCCTCCTCCAATTTGTTATTAAAAAAGTTCTTTTTTGTTTTGGTTTTTATCCCATTTCCGATGTGATTTCAGAAATGCAATTCCATAACAGTTCAATTTCATTCGAGGCTAAATGATCTAAACAGTCTTTGACCCATCCATCCGTATGATTATTTTCTTCTCCTTCCTGTTGCACCAAATTTTGTAAGTCCATATAATCATTCCATACGGGAAGGGCTGGATCCTCACAAGGCTGTCTTGAAACACTTGGAGTCTCTTTGGGATGAGTGGAGGGATCTAGGATGTCTGGACCCGGCTGCGATTCTACCTCCATGATTTCTGGACCCGTTGGAACTTGTTTACCCGGCTGAAATTCTACCTCCATGATTTCTGGACCCGTTGGAACTTGTGAACCCGACTGTGATTCTACCTCCATGATTTCTGCACCCGTTGGAACTTGTGGACCCGGCTGACATTCTACCTCTACGATGTCGTGACGTTTTGAAGCTTGTGGACCCGTCTGACATTCTACCTCTACGATGTCGGGACAGGTTGGAGGAGAAGAAGAAGAAGAAGAAGAAGAGGATATTGGAAGAGGTTCTGTCTGTGAGGAGTCCAAAAGAGGTTGCCTGTTTGAACAAGTCGGGGAAGAAGAAGAAGAAGAAGCTTCTGGGTTCTGAAACGGATCTTGCACGCCAGGTAGGTTCCGGTAAGTCGACCGTTTTTTAAGAGGTAATTTTTTTTCTTCCTCCTCATCTTCAATTGTGATGACTTCAATTTCATTCCGTTGCCGGGTCGATTTTGTTTCGGGAAATAACGGTTTGGTCCAGCTCCTCTTATCATCTAAGGAAGGGTTGGGTAAAGGTGGCGGAGGGTTTTCTTCTTTTTCTTGAAACATCATCGGCGATTGGAAAGAAATCTCCTCTTTCAATTGTTTCCAAAGCGAGTACGAGCACCGATCGACGAGAAAGAGACTCTTCTGGGTTGTGACGATGAGATATTGCGTTTTCGGGGGAACGACATAGTTTTGAAAATGTCTTAGAATATATTTCTTATATTTCATCCTGTCGCTGACTTTAAAACTTCTTTCCTTCAGATTGGGGGACGATGATTCGTAATAGGCGAGAGGAGCGGCTGTGGTTTGAACAATATGAACTTCGTCCTCAGCCGTCGTTCTCACTCCAAACGTAAAATATCGTTTCGTGAGAAAAATATTCTTCCACCGAAAACTCGTGCGCGGATCCGTATATCGCCGGTCTGTTTGAATGGGCCGTCTCAAAGCTCGATCCATCCGATTCCAAGAGAAGGGAGATTCCTCTTTCGTTTGTTGCGATTCGAATAAATTTCTGTATATATTCTGAACGAGCAGGTTGGAGGATTCGACATCTTGGTTGAAAGAAACGATCGCTTGATGAGGTGGTAAATGCGGAATAAATGTCGCACAATGACACGCCAAAAAAATTTTCAAGTTGGAGATTTGCTTTAGCCTCTTCAAATCCTCCCCGTTCGAAATCCGTTGAGTTGGAAAAACGTCTAATAGCGACATGGCTCCCAATGAAAAAGAAATGATCTCGCCCAGTACTCTCGCCTTTTTATATATCTATATAGACACACACAGACACATATAGAGGCTCTATGACGTCCGTTTTATTTGTTTTTTTTTTTGTTTCTCTCTCTCTCTTCTTTCCAAGAAATCTTATCTCCATGACCTCTTTTTCTTTTCTTAAAAGATGAATGTGTGTGGGAATGAGGAAGTGAAAGTAATAATTTAATAAACAAAAAATTATCCAACCATGACCTTCTTTTTTTTTCAAAGTCACCCTTTCCAATCCAAGGACGTCCAGACATAGAGGAAGCAGGGAGAGAGGAGGAGGAGGGAAGGGAAGTTCACACTCTCTTTCTCTCTATAAATAAAAGGGGAGAGCCCCAAAGTCGTATTTTTGTCCAAGTGGATCATGAGGAGGCATCCCCAGCTCACTACGTGTATTCCTTTCAAATATAAATATGTTGATCTTTCCTTTTATATCATCCAAGGAGTCGTTTACTTGAAAGCCTCCGATTTTCAAAATGTGCGGGTTATCATACCGTGGGGAGTTATCAAAAGATGCGGGACGAATTTTTATCCGACGAAAACGTGTTGATGGCTCGTGACATTCCACTTTTGGATGCACAAATTTTGTTAATGAAACGAGCCAAATATTTTTACACGTCCCACTTTCTAACTGTCTCGCAAATGAATAGGATTATGGATCGTCTTGAGAAGACAAAAGGGATTCTCGTTCATTTTAGTGAGTGGTTGAACAAATGTTTGCACGAACCTCTCTCGATCGAGAAGACTGGGAAGAATACCTATTATATTCTTCTCGAGGACTCTCCTCCTTCGTCTCATCTTAAAGAGGCCACGACTTTTGAAAAAATCCTCGAGCAAGAAAAAATAGAATGGTGGAACAACTACCCCATCCCTCTCCCCGAGCATCAAGAGGAGCCTGTTCAGAAGAAAAAGAAAAAACCTTTCCAAAAGCCTATCCTCATCCTCCTCGATAATGATGGGAATCAGGAGAAACCTGTTCAGATTCCTCTCCGTTTGTCAAAACCCGTCGAGGATGAAAAACCTCTCCCTTCCTCAAGACCCCTTGAGGAAGAGAGACCCCTCGAGAAGGAGAGATCTCTCCCATTGTCAAACCTCCTCGAAGATGAAAAACCTCTCCCTTTCTCAAGACCCCTTGAGAAGGAGGGACCTCTTCCTTTATCAAACCCCCTCGAAGATGAAAAACCTCTCCATTTATCAAGACCCCTCGAAAATGAGGGACCTCTCGATTTGTCAAAACCCCTCGAGGATAAGGGAACCAAAACTTCTCTCTCTTTCGAAGAGGAGGGACCTCACAATTTGTCAAGACCCCTCGAGAATAAGGGAACCGAAAATCCTCTCCCTTTCTCAAGACTTCTCGAGGAGGAGGAGAGACCGCTCCATGTCTCAAGACAGGACCCCCCTCTATCTCTTGAGGATCCGAGGGAAACGATTCCTATTGAAAAACCATCTATCGACGATCCCCAGAAAAGGTCTTCGGAGGAGATTAGACTTCCATGTAGAAAACGAATCTGCCACAATCATCATCATCATCATAATAATAATAATAATAATAATAATAATAATAATAATAATAATATACCCCCTTCTCAACAACAGAATCCTACAACATTTGCAGATAAATGCATTCAAACCAATCCCTTTATAGTAACCCTTTTGATTGGAGAACCCGTGCATTAGCCTCGAAAAAAAATGAGATTCTAGACTGTTTCTATGACCAGAATGTTAAGCCAATAGATAGGTCTAGCTCAGAATTTTTCTTTTTAAAAGAAAATAAATAAATAATCCAAAGACTATTCGTAAATATAAATGGTAAAGTCTCGAGTCGGCTGGAAAAAAAATTTTCAGAGCTGAGAAAAATTTTTCAACTCAAAAAAAAAAAAAACTTTTTGTTAATTTTTATCATGTCTTAGACATGATAAAAATTAACGACCCCCTTCCCTTTTCGTCTGGGAATGTTGTCTCACTCTTTTGAAAAACAAATCGTGATTCATTCATGGAATGATTGCCATTAGAGAAAGGATGAGTCATGGTCTATTTTTAGAAAGGGTGAGACATCCTTCCCAGACAAAAAGGGAGGGTCATTAATTTTTATCATGTCTAAAGACATGATAAAAATTAACCAAAAGTTTTTTTTTTTTTTCAGCTCTGAGAAATTTTTTTTCTCCCAGCCGATTCGAGACTTTACCATTTGTTTTTAAGAATGATTTCTCCCTGATCTATTATTTCAAAATTCCAAGTGTCACTTCAGAACCATCTGTGCTGTTGAAGAAGTAACATGATATATGTATTTTTTTTTAATGAGTTCTGTCAAGATTGAATTGTGCAGGATCGACCTTGCGAATTTCTTCTCTGTGTCTTTAAATAATAATGATACCGAACCGCTTTTTGTAGAGCGCAATGGAAAAAACCTTTTGTATGGTTAGGACAATTCATGTGTTCGATCCCATTGTATTTGAGAATCTCTTGCGTCGATCCCGAAATGCAATAAATTGATCTTTGCAACCATTTCTCTAAAAACCGCCGTTTCATTTCTCATCGCACCCAAATCATGGAAAAAGGTTCCGTCAACATTGTTAACACCCATGGAAAATAACTGTACGGAATTTCTCCTTCGTACCACGACAAGCCGTGATAATAATCACTCGCCCACACAGCGGTTCGTTTTTCTTTCTCGGTGAGCATTTGCCATGGAAACGGGGGTTTAAAAACAAATACCCCTCGAGAAGTACCGTCCAATGTGACGTAAGCCAATTCTTTCACAATAAAGGCTCCTTGAGAATCGTAGAAACCTTCAAAGTCGAGCACGAGTTCCATGTTTTTTATTTCTTTTTCTTTCCAAGGTGACCTTTATTATTATTATGATGATGGATGTGTATTGAGATACGCACGATATTATTCAAAAACAAATATATATACGAATGTGACCTTTCCCAGAATTCATACGACCTGTCACGTGCAACCTTCTTTCTCTCTCTCTATAAAAGAGGAGACGGCGAGAGAACGCTATCCATTTTTTCCTTCAGGACACACAGCGAGAGAGAGAGAGAATTTTGTTTTCTTTTTTCCTCAATTGAAGAAGATGGACATTTTGAGTGCCAAACCTGTCAAAGATTCCTACATTGTTCTGGACATGGAATACTTTCATTGTTATGATCCAAAGACGGGAGATATATGTTTCATCTTGAAAGAACTGGGCTACATCACTTGCGATTTAACCTTATGCGGATCCATGATTTTTCTCCCTCCTGTCCATTACGATGACTTATCGTCCCGCAATCAAGCTGTGGTCAACCAGACTACAAATAACCGACACTGCCTGCAATGGACCGAGGGTCGTCTTTCCTACGAGCATCTTCCTACAATCCTGAAAATGCTGACCGAAAATGTGGAGGTGATCTACGTCAATGGATACGATAAAGCCGAATTTTTCAGCAAGCTCTGCCAGCGATCCGTTTACGAGTTTTACATCCCAGGGAAAACCGAGTGGCGGAACAAGTCGAAATGCACGCGACACCAATATTTCCAAAACATGATTCATTGTGCCGAGAACAAGGTGAGAAATTTTCGATATCATTTGATGGAGGGTAGTTACGTTTTCCGGAAATTACATTGTTACCCCTCCGAAAGCAAAGCTGTCGAAGACGAAGAGGAGGCGGAAGAATCTCCCCAGGAGAACTCGTGCGACGATGAGGAGGAGGAGGATGAACTTTCTAATAATAATAATAATAAATGTCTAAGTTGGGATGCTTTAGAGACCCAAGAATATTGGTCTCAACCCTTATCTCACCTAGACCTGAAAGAGGATCCTCAAGTGTACTCTTTGTGGTCCTCTTCTAAAATTTGGTCTTGGAGAGAACCCTTGAATATTCATGAATGAAATGGTATGGAAATCCCTAGAGAAAAAAATAAAAAAAAGTTCCTTTTTTTTGTAATATGTTGATTTCTTTCCAATCCCATTTCTTTTCCATAACTCCACCCCAATCGACGAGAAGAAGAAGAATTTTCCAAGTTACACAAGACGAATCTTCCAAGTTACACAAGACGTAGAAAGATTTCACAAGGATTTATAAATCACACGCTCCCACATGATATATGTATAGAGAGAAAAAGACCCTCTGTTCTCTAGCCAATACGTCAAGATTTCCCTAAACTAAGAGAGATCATGAGTACCGAGGAAACCTTAGCAGAGCAAGTGGAAAGACTTTCAAAGAGATTAGAAGAGTTAAGACGGGATAGATTTACAGTTCCGCCGACTAAAGAGGAAATTATCATCGATTTCAACAAACCGCTGTACTTTCATCCCCTACCCCAAAGAATAAGACGAGTGGACTCGCCGTTGAACAGTTCCAATGAGAAACAAAATGTCACTTATTTGAATAGCCAATTTCAACACATGAATATTTCATAAGTATTTTTTTGTTTTTTTCCCTAAAGCGTAGGGAGATCGGATCAGTAGTTTTTCCCTTTTCATCGTCGAAAAAAGATTGGGAGGAAAAATCTTTCTCCGCTCTCTCAGAAAAATTTTCAGCCTTAAAAAAAAAAAAAAAAGACATGATAAAAATTAACTCTACCCCCCTTTTGGCTGGGAATGTTGTCTCACACTTTCTAAAAATAGACCATCACTCCTCCTTTGCTAAAGAATAGAATTCCAAGAATGGGATCTGGTCTATTTTTAGAAACGGTGAGACCCTATTCCCAGACAAAAGGCGGGTAGAGTTAATTTTTATCATGTCTAAAGTTCAGGGTCCATCCATCTTCTTATGTGAAACGGTGACCCTGACGAGATCGAGATAAACAAGTCCTGTGAGTTGTTTTGTAATCTTGACGCGATCCAAGAAAGACTTTTTATTTTTTTTTTTTTTGAAATAGGCGGGGGGTGGGGAGAGAAAATATTCTCACGACCCTCAGATATCTTTTCATAAATATATTTTTTATCAAAGTGTTTCTTTCATCCCGATCCTTTTAAGAGGTTGGAATGACCCTGACATTTAGATGGGGTCGCGATCCCGACAGATGTCGCGCGAGTATAAAAGTGTGTATCCTCCGCGAGATTTCTTCAGAGAACAGAAGAAGACGTGAACTGAGCTGGTAAGTCCCTTTGGTCCTATGAATATGGTTATCTATAAAATCGATTTGATTCTTTGTTTTTTTAATAATCATAATAATCATAACTTCATTTAAAAAGAACTCTCTTCTTAACCCTTTGAAAAGAAAAATGTCTCTTTCAAGACGACGACTCTAAAACATTTTATTGTTTTTTTTCCTTTCTAGATCTTCCCTGTTATACATATATACCTTTTCGACTCTTTTTTTTTGCTCCTGTTTGTGGAAGACATTACCGTATTCATCGCCATGGCGTGTTCAGAAAACTTTATCGTGCTCGATCTAGAGGGTTTCCAGTCCTACAACCACAAGAAGGGTGAATTTACCTACGTTTTAAAAGAATTGGGCTATGCGACAAAAGATTTTTTGACCGTGGGATCGCTGACGTTTGCTCCTCCTCACCCCTTCCACCAATTGAGTGACAAAAACCAAAAGACGAATGCCTGGCTGACGAGAAACAGGCACGGACTTCGTTGGAACGAGGGTCATATTCCCTACAACCATTTAGGACGCATTCTCCAATCGCTCACTCACAGCTTCTCCACGATTTATGTGGTGGGATGCCAGAAAGCTAAATTCTTTGCTAAAGCCTTGGATTATCAAAAACCCGTGACGGAAATTTATGTGCCAGATGGAATCATTTGGAAGTATCGGGAAAAATGTGCCCGACATCATCAACGGAGGAAATATTTCCATTGTGCCGAAAACAAAGTGCGCAACTATCGATGGCATATTATGGAAGGAGATTTTCATATCAATCACGTCTATCCAGACGGAAAGGAGAAAGAGGAGAGGATTCAGGAGGAAGCAGACAATTCTCTGCAAGCTTTTGATAAGGCCTACGATCAGTTAGAGAAGGATCCGTCCCCAAAAGCGTACGATAACCTCATCCAGAAATGGGATAATCTGTCCTGTTTCCAAGTGATGGAACATCCGGATGAGCATACGCCTTTCCACTTGATGGGCTCTTCTACTTCTTCTTTGTCGTCAACTTCCTCCAATAACTCGAGGAAGACGAAGGGTTGGGGAGACATACCTGAAAATATTCCCCATTACGATCCCGCAGCCTGTTGGGACGAACCTTCCAAAGAATCTCATGAGACCCCCAAAATATCTTCAGAGGATCCAAAGACAAAATCCACTGAGTGTTGGGACGATGAACGGACGACTCATGCTCCAAAATCCACTAACACTATGTCCACTGAGTGTTGGGACAATGAACAGACGACTCATGCTCCAAAATCTACTGAGACTATGTCCACTGAATGTTGGGACAATGAACGGACGACCCATGCTCCAAAATCTACTGAGACTATGTCCACTGAGTGTTGGGACGATGAAACCGAAAAGACGACAGAGAATTGGGATGACCGTTCTCAAAAGTATTTGAATTGATATATACATAAACTCAGGAGAAAAAAATAAAGAAAAGATTTTTAGAAATAAGTAGAGAAAGGTTCTCCGCTTTCCCTATATTTATGGAAATGGATTGAGAAGAGAGAGAGAGAGACGAATCAGGAGACCAAAAAAAATGGGTCTTGGAAGGAATGAGTGCAAATGCATTCGATTCCTTCCGAGACCCATTTTTTTGGGTCCCTCTCTCATCCAATCTTGGAAAAGAACTTTGTCCTATTTTTCTAGGTCCATTCAAAAAGAAATGAATCTCTCCATAAATTTTCTTAAAAGAAAAAAAAAAACAAAAAGATCCTTTACCTCTTGACGGTCCAAAGTCGAGAATCTTGGAAAAAGTCATCCACTCTCCATCCAGTCAAGCTTCTCCGTAGAAAATCTAGTAGGTGCATCTGCATTCTTGAACACCCGGCAGTTATTATTAAACGCGAAACGTCGAATGCTGAAATAGTTAACAGTGATCCCATTCTTAAAGAAACGGGGATGTTTTATTCATCCAGTCGAGTGCGTAAAAATTTCTCTGGCTGAAAAAAAAAAAAAAAATACCTCCCTTTTCGTCTGAAAATTGATGTCTTCAATTTTTCAAAAATTGAAGACATCAATTTTCAAATTTTCAGACTAAAAAGGGGGGTAATTTATTTTTCAGAAACTTTTCCCAGCCGACTCGATGTGAATAAAACTTTACTGTTTGTTAAGAATGTTATTTAATGGATCGATTTCAACCTATCGAGTTTCGCTTGAGTTCCGGCCGTGCTGTGGGCCCACCGGGATACAAGTTTTCCCCTTTTGGAATAGAATAAAACTTTACCGTTTTTTAAGAATGTTATTTAATGGATCAATTTCAACCTATCGAGTTTCGCTTGAGTTCCGGCCGTGCTGTGGGCCCACCTGGATACACGTTTTCCTCTTTTGGAATAGAATTTCCGTCAAGGTAGGCTACTTTTCCTCTTTTTGCATTTTTCATGTCATTTCATTTGTATTACAATATACTGAAAACGGGCGTTCGAACTGATTTCTAGGCTATTTCAATACAAATGGAGCTCGATCCAAGAAAGAAATGATGTCTTTTTTTCATTTTGTGGACTGCCAATTTGTATTGGAATATACTGAAAACGGGTGTTTGAGTCGGTTTTCAGTATATTTCAATACAAATAGAGCTCGATCCAAGAAAGAAATGATGTCTTTTTTTTTATTTTGTGGACTGCCAATTTGTATTGGAATATACTGAAAACGGGTGTTTGAGTCTGTTTTCAGTATGTTTCATTACAAATAGAGCTCGATCCAAGAAAGAAATGATGTCTTTTTTTATTTTGTGGACTGCCAATTTGTATTGGAATATACTGAAAACGGGTGTTTGAGTCGGTTTTCAGTATATTTCAATACAAATAGAGTTCGATCCAAGAAAGAAATGATGTCTTTTTTTTATTTTGTGGACTGCCAATTTGTATTGGAATATACTGAAAACGGGTGTTTGAGTCGGTTATCAGTATATTTCAATACAAATAGAGTTCGATCCAAGAAAGAAATGATGTCTTTTTTTATTTTATGGACTGCCAATTTGTATTGGAATATACTGAAAACGGGTGTTTGAGTCGGTTTTCAGTATATTTCAATACAAATTGAGCTCGATCCAAGAAAGAAATGATGTCTTTTTTTTATTTTGTGGACTGCCAATTTGTATTGGAATATACTGAAAACGGGTGTTTGAGTCGGTTCTCAGTATATTTCAATACAAATGGAGCTCGATCCAAGAAAGAAATGATGTCTTTTTTTTTATTTTGTGGACTGCCAATTTGTATTGGAATATACTGAAAACGGGTGTTTGAGTCGGTTTTCAGTATATTCCGATACAAATAGAGCTCGATCCAAGAAAGAAATGATGTCTTTTTTTTTATTTTGTGGACTGCCAATTTGTATTGAAATATACTGAAAACGGGTGTTTGAGTCGGTTTTCAGTATATTCCAATACAAGTGGAGCTCGATCCAAGAAAAAAATGCTGTCTTTTTTTTATTTTGTGGATTGCCAATTTTGTATTGGAATATACTGAAAACGGGTGTTTGAGTCGGTTTTCAGTATATTCCAATACAAGTGGAGCTCGATCCAAGAAAAAAATGATGTCTTTTTTTTATTTTGTGGACAGCCAATTTTGTATTGGAATATACTGAAAACGGGCGTTCACGTCGGTTTTCAGTATATTCGAATACAAGTGGAGCTCGATCCAAGAAAAAATTGATGTCTTTTTTTTTTATTTTGTGGACAGCCAATTTTGTATTATATTATAAATACTTTTTGTTAATTTTTATCATGTCTTCTAGACATGATAAAAATTAACTAATCCCTTTTGTCTAGGAATGTTGTCTCACCGTTTCTAAAAATAGACCATGACTCATTCTTTCTAAAGAATAGAATTCCAAGAAAAGAATGGGTTCTGGTCTATTTTTAGAAACGGTGAGACAACATTCCCAGACAAAAGGGGGTACATTGAGTCTGTGCTGTAGACCCTGAACAACCTATCGGTCACCGGTAATATATCTGGAAGGACCCCAAAAAGTTATCCACTGTGGTTGGAATTGTGTTCACTGTAGGCTATTTCTTTTTTTGCGATCTCGCTTTTAGTTTTCTCTGAGTTTCTTTAGAAATGGGTGAAGATGGGTAGTGTGAAGCGGGGGACACCTGGATCAGGATTCCCGATTAGGGTAGAGAGGGAGGCGTGTTGCCTTTTCAACAGCCCACAGTGTTCTGAACAGAAACGTGGAATGATTTTATAGAAAAGAGAAGAGTTGAAAGTGAAATTAACTGACCCCCTTTTGTCTGGGTATGTTGTCTCACCGTTTCTAAAAATAGACCAGAACTCAGTCTTTTCTTGGAATTCTATTCTTTAAAAGGATGAGTCATGGTCTATTTTTAGAAAGTGGGAGACAACATTCCCAGACAAAAGAGGGGGTGAGTTAATTTTCATCATGTCTAGAAGACATGATAAAAATTAACAAAAAGTTTTTTTTTTTTTTTTTTTTTTTTTTTACATCTCAGAATTTTTTTCTGAGCTCTGAGAAATTTTTCCTAGCCGATCTCATTTCGTTTTTCGACTTTCAGTTTTAACTCTTCACTTTTCCTATCCACTGTCGTTGGAATTGTGTTCACTGAAGGCTATTTCTTTTTTTGCAATCTCGCTTTTAGTTTTCTCTGAGATTCTTTAGAAATGGCTATACAAATTTCACCATCTATATAGATATGATGTCCAAACAAAGTCGTCCCCGGACCATCTTAATGACCGAATATGTATAGAAATAGTCTGAAAATGGGCTTGAGGGCCGGTTTCTGGACGATTCCTCTACAAATTCGGCCGCATCCAGAAAAACAAAAATACATAATTTCTTTTTGGGTGGACATGAGATGATAAATTTCTTTTCTCTCTCTCTCTCTCTCAATATTGGAGGAGAGAGTGGCCCAAAAAATAGGTCTCGGAAGGAATCGAATGCATTTTGAAATGCACTCATTCCTTCCAAGACCCATTTTTTTGGTCTCCTGATTCAACTCTCCAGTCTATGGTATAGGGAAAGCGGAGAACGTTTCCCCTTCCTTAAGCGACTGGAGACCATAGCGCATCATCATCATCATCATCACCATCATCACCATCATCCTCTTTCTGATACTTTTCAACGAAGGCTTGATGTCTCTGGATGATTTTGGGGAGATGATGGATCCCGAATTGAGTGATGAAAAAGAGAGGACTCTTTTTCCTTTCTTGTTCGTCTTGCACAGTCTCTCGGAGGGTGATATACGTTTCCCCGTCCTCCTCAATTTTCGTCAGAGGTCTCATGAATATTTTACACATCCAAGGGAAGAGCGACTTGTTATGCAGGGATTTCGAAGCGACGAAGGCCGTTTCATTCGAAGTGAGGACAATCTGGTTCGGTTGACCCCATTCTTTGGAGTAGTTGTCCAAATCGCCTAGTCGAAGAAAATGGTGTCGATTAGGAAAAAAGACTTGGAGAACACTCGTCGTATGCGAGACGTTCGTAGGCAAGAGAGTCAAGATATCTTTGGCATTCCAGTACAGAAATCCTAGATCCACATACGCGTGCACATAATAGTCATCGTTATATTCCAGTTTGAGCAGCATGGCTTTTGTATTTTTTTTTCCGTTCTCAAGGCGAAACACTCGTCTGATATGAACAAGAGCTCGCTGGCGATCCGTTTATATAGACTCCTCAGAGAGAGAGGGAGGGAGAGGGGAGGAGGAACAAGGTTGATGAATTCTAAAATTAAAAAAAATGATAAAACATGAGTGTTTGTGAAGGTCATAGAGAGATGATTATAAAGTTGTTTTATTTTTTATTTCCTCAAAAGGAAAAACCAAAAGGGTCCCATTCCATACGACATGGCCTTTGAGAAGGTGACGGGGTCGAAATGGGTGAAGATGGGTAGCGTGAAGCGGGGGACACCTGGATCAGGATTCCCGATTAGGGTAGAGAGGGAGGCGTGTTGCCTTTTCAACAGCCCACAATGTTCTGAACAGAAACGTGGAATGCTTTTATAGAAAAGAGAAGAGTTGAAAATGAAAGTCGAAAAACGAAATGAGATCGGCTGGCAAAATATTTTCAGAGCTCAAAAAAAAAAATTCTAAGATGTAAAAAAAAAAAAAAAAAAAAAACTTTTTGTTAATTTTTATCATGTCTTCTAGACATGATAAAAATTAACTCACTCCCCTTTTGTCTGGGTATGTTGTCTCACCGTTTCTAAAAATAGACCAGAACCCAGTCTTTTCTTGGAATTCTATTCTTTAAAAGGATGAGTCATGGTCTATTTTTAGAAAGTGGGAGACAACATTCCCAGACAAAAGGAGGGTGAGTTAATTTTTATCATGTCTAGAAGACATGATAAAAATTAACAAAAAGTTTTTTTTTTTTTTTTTTTTTTTTTTTACACTTCAGAATTTTTTTCTGAGCTCTGAGAAATTTTTCCTAGCCGATCCCATTTCGTTTTTTGACTTTCACTTTGAACTCTTCACTTTTCTATAAAAGCATTCCACGTTTCTGTTCAGAACAGTGTCTCTCTCTACCCAAATCTGGAACCCTAATCACGAGAGAATATGAGACTAGAAAAATAGTTTAGCTTATTGATCTAAAAAATGTCCCATGCTAGAACTCAGAATTATAATCAGAGCGAAGCTTTCCAGTATCCACTTCCAAGATTTTAGATTTGCCATGGGTGACATGTTCCCAAATTCATAAATTCTTCAATTATAGTCCCCTTCTTTGACAAATGGCTAAGAAATTCTTAAAGAATATCATGATAAAGATTTAGCTATCTATATATAACATTATGTTTTCTTTTCCAAAAAAAATCCAGTGTTGATCGAAATGGACTTTGCGCACAATTTATTGTGTCCCCCCTTTCCAAGATTGGTTTGAAGAAGTGATAAAAAAAAATGGGTCTGGAAGGAAAAGGGTGCATTTCGAGAAAAGAAAAGAGGACCCTCTTTTTCTCGCAATGCACCCGTTTCCTTCCAGACCCATTTCTTTTACCTCCTCAGAACTCTCTTTCTTTTCTCCTCCCTCTCTCTCTCTTAAGAGGGATTGAAAGAAAGAGGCTAGATGGAAAAGTTTCTTTTTTTTCTTTCGAGAAGATAAAAAAAAAATTTGGAGGAGGAGCAAATTTTTTTTGGGTGGTGGTGGTTGTTTTTTTTAGAAGGTGATAACTTTAGTGACATTTAAAGAGACCACCAGAGGATCCGTTTGAGTCTCGACGACCTTTTCTTGACGGGGGTCTGTCTGGCAATAAGCGCTGGCATATTGTTTAGGGTAAGTAGAAGAATCCATCATGCCTGGATGAGCCGGTATGTAGCGCACTCCCAGATTAAAGAGGGTGATGAAGGGAAATCTCTCCCCCGGATAGAGCAGTCGGTAAACGGGTTGATTGGGTACAACTCGAACCAGCGGCTGAGTTAAAATGCTATACACCCAGGCCAGAAGCTGATTATTTTTAGGATTATTTTCGGCCAGATGTAACATTTCTTCGCTGGAGAGGACATATCCCTCTTGAGAACTGCCGAGACTCTCAAGATCTTTTATTTTCCTGAAGACGTGGTGTTCGTCGAAAAACACGGAGAGAATGTCCCAGGTTCTTTTACTGGAAGTATGAATCAGAGGCAAAATGTCCGTAGCGTTCCAAAACAATCTTCCGTCATCCACATAACAGCGAATGCTCACAAACTCATTATATAAGACGCGGATCATCATCTTGAGTAGAAATATGGATACGCACAGCAGTCTCTCTCTCTGGGAAATAGAGTCTGTCTTCCACTCGCCTCTCTATATATACGAGAAGACCACGTGATGGGCGACGTGACGGTTGACTTCTAGAAAAAAAAATCAACTTTGTCTACCTCTCTCTCTCTATGACCTTCTATTTTTTTTCCTAAAGGACACCCCGTCACCTTTTCAAAGGTCATGGGATTGAGAGAAACGAAAGAAAAAAACAACCATCCTTTGTATACTACCTATGACCTTCTCCTAGAGACCCCTGTCATTTTCTTCTCGAGAGCTACGTGATGAAAGCTTTTTTTTTATTCTAGAGTTTATCAACTTTGTAGACACATGACCCCGTCACCTTCTCAAAGGCCATGTCGTATGGAATGGGACCCTTTTGGTTTTTTCTTTTGAGGAAATAAAAAATAAAACAACTTTATAATCATCTCTCTATGACCTTCACAAACACTCATGTTTTACCATTTTTTTTTAATTTTAGAATTCATCAACCTTGTTCCTCCTCCCCTCTCTTTCCCTCTCTCTCTGAGGAGTCTATATAAACGGATCGCCAGCGAGCTCTTGTTCATATCAGACGAGTGTTTCGCCTTGAGAACGGAAAAAAAAATACAAAAGCCATGCTGCTCAAACTGGAATATAACGATGACTATTACGTGCACGCGTATGTGGATCTAGGATTCCTGTACTGGAATGCCAAAGATATCTTGACTCTCTTGCCTACGAACGTCTCGCGTACGACGAGTGTTCTCCAAGTCTTTTTTCCTAATCGACACAATTTTCTTCGACTAGGCGATTTGGACAACTACTCCAAAGAATGGGGTCAACCGACCAGATTGTCCTCACTTCGAATGAAGCGGCCTTCGTCGCTTCGAAATCCCTGCATAACAAGTCGCTCTTCCCTTGGATGTGTAAAATATTCATGAGACCTCTGACGAAAATTGAGGAGGACGGGGAAACGTATATCACCCTCCGAGAGACTGTGCAAGACGAACAAGAAAGGAAAAAGAGTCCTCTCTTTTTCATCACTCAATTCGGGATCCATCATCTCCCCAAAATCATCCAGAGACATCAAGCCTTCGTTGAAAAGTATCAGAAAGAGGATGATGGTGAAGATGGTGATGATGATGATGATGATGAGCTATGGTCTCCAGTCGCTTAAGGAAGGGGAAACGTTCTCCGCTTTCCCTATACCATAGACTGGAGAGTTGAATCAGGAGACCAAAAAAATGGGTCTTGGAAGGAATGAGTGCATTTCAAAATGCATTCGATTCCTTCCGAGACCTATTTTTTTGGGCCACTCTCTCCTCCAATATTGGATGATAAAGAAATTTATCATCTCCTGTCCACCCAAAAAGAAATTATGTATTTTTGTTTTTCTGGGTGCGGCCGAATTTGTAGAGGAATCGTCCAGAAACCGGCCCTCAAGCCCATTTTCAGACTATTTCTATACATATTCGGTCATCAAGATGGTCCGGGGACGACTTTGTTTGGACATCATCTCTATATAGATGGTGAAATTTGTATAGCCATTTCTAAAGAATCTCAGAGAAAACTAAAAGCGAGATTGCAAAAAAAGAAATAGCCTCCAGTGAACACAATTCCAACGACAGTGGATAGGAAAAGTGAAGAGTTGAAACTGAAAGTCGAAAAACGAAATGGGATCGGCTAGGAAAAATTTCTCAGAGCTCAGAAAAAAATTCTGAGATGTAAAAAAAAAAAAAAAAAAAAAACTTTTTGTTAATTTTTATCATCTCTTCTAGACATGATAAAAAATTAACTCACCCCCTCTTTTGTCTGGGAATGTTGTCTCCCACTTTCTAAAAATAGACCATCACTCATCCTTTTAAAGAATAGAATTCCAAGAAAAGACTGGGTTCTGGTCTATTTTTAGAAACGGTGAGACAACATACCCAGACAAAAGGGGGTCAGTTAATTTCACTTTCAACTCTACTCTTTTCTATAAAAGCATTCCACGTTTCTGTTCAGAACACTGTGGGCTGTTGAAAAGGCAACACGCCTCCCTCTCTACCCTAATCGGGAATCCTGATCCAGGTGTCCCCCGCTTCACACTACCCATCTTCACCCATTTCTAAAGAATCTCAGAGAAAACTAAAAGCGAGATCGCAAAAAAAGAAATAGCCTCCAGTGAACACAATTCCAACCACAGTGGATAACTTTTTGGGGTCCTTCCAGATATATTACCGGTGACCGATAGGTTGTTCAGGGTCTACAGCACAGACTCAATGTACCCCCTTTTGTCTGGGAATGTTGTCTCACCGTTTCTAAAATAGACCAGAACCCATTCTTTTCTTGGAATTCTATTCTTTAGAAAGAATGAGTCATGGTCTATTTTTAGAAACGGTGAGACAACATTCCTAGACAAAAGGGATTAGTTAATTTTTATCATGTCTAGAAGACATGATAAAAATTAACAAAAAGTATTTATAATATAATACAAAATTGGCTGTCCACAAAATAAAAAAAAGACATCATTTTTTTCTTGGATCGAGCTCCACTTCTATTGGAATATACTGAAAACCGACGTGAACACCCGTTTTCAGTATATTCCAATACAAAATTGGCAATCAAAAAATAAAAAAAAGACATCATTTTTTTCTTGGATCGAGCTTCACTTGTATTGGAATATACTGAAAACCGACTCAAACACCCGTTTTCAGTATATTCCAATACAAATTGGCACTCCGCAAAATAAAAAAAAGACATCATTTCTTTCTTGGATCGAGCTCTATTTGTATTGGAA
The DNA here is from genome assembly GCF_044657685.1 of Stegodyphus dumicola. Lineage (NCBI taxonomy): Eukaryota > Metazoa > Arthropoda > Arachnida > Araneae > Eresidae > Stegodyphus > Stegodyphus dumicola. The sequence continues at coordinate 217,553,261 of NC_140773.1, read as the reverse complement.
TATACTGAAAACCGACTCAAACACCCGTTTTCAGTATATTCCAATACAAATTGGCAGTCCACAAAATAAAAAAAAAAGACATCATTTCTTTCTTGGATCGAGCTCCATTTGTATTGAAATATACTGAAAACCGACTCAAACACCCGTTTTCAGTATATTCCAATACAAATTGGCAGTCCACAAAATAAAAAAAGACATCATTTCTTTCTTGGATCGAGCTCCATTTGTATTGAAATATACTGAAAACCGACTCAAACACCCGTTTTCAGTATATTCCAATACAAATTGGCAGTCCATAAAATAAAAAAAAGACATCATTTCTTTCTTGGATCGAACTCTATTTGTATTGAAATATACTGAAAACCGACTCAAACACCCGTTTTCAGTATATTCCAATACAAATTGGCAGTCCACAAAATAAAAAAAAGACATCATTTCTTTCTTGGATCGAACTCTATTTGTATTGAAATATACTGAAAACCGACTCAAACACCAGTTTTCAGTATATTCCAATACAAATTGGCAGTCCACAAAATAAAAAAGGCATCATTTTTTTCTTGGATCGAGCTCCACTTGTATTGGAATATACTGAAAACCGACTCAAACACCCGTTTTCAGTATATTACAATACAAATTGGCAGTCCACAAAATAAAAACAAGACATCATTTCTTTCTTGGATCGAGCTCCATTTGTATTGAAATATACTGAGAACCGACTCAAACACCCGTTTTCAGTATATTCCAATACAAATTGGCAGTCCATAAAATAAAAAAAAGACATCATTTCTTTCTTGGATCGAACTCAATTTGTATTGAAATGTACTGAAAACCGACTCAAACACTCGTTTTCAGTATATTCCAATACAAATTGGCAGTCCACAAAATAAAAAAAAGACATCATTTCTTTCTTGGATCGAACTCTATTTGTATTGAAATATACTGAAAACCGACTCAAACACCCGTTTTCAGTATATTCCAATACAAATTGGCAGTCCACAAAATAAAAAAAGACATCATTTCTTTCTTGGATCGATCTCCATTTGTATTGAAATAGCCTAGAAATCAGTTGGAACGCCCGTTTTCTGTATATTGTAATACAAATGAAATGACATGAAAAATGCAAAAAGAGGAAAAGTAGCCTACCTTGACGGAAATTCTATTCCAAAAGAGGAAAACGTGTATCCAGGTGGGCCCACAGCACGGCCGGAACTCAAGCGAAACTCGATAGGTTGAAATCGATCCATTAAATAACATTCTTAAAAAACGGTAAAGTTTTATTCTATTCCAAAAGGGGAAAACTTGTATCCAGGTGGGCCCACAGCACGGCCGGAACTCAAGCGAAACTCGATAGGTTGAAATCGATCCATTAAATAACATTCTTAACAAACAGTAAAGTTTTATTCACATCGAGTCGGCTGGGAAAAGTTTCTGAAAAATAAATTACCCCCCTTTTTAGTCTGAAAATTTGAAAATTGATGTCTTCAATTTTTGAAAAATTGAAGACATCAATTTTCAGACTAAAAGGGTTTTTTTTTTTTTTTTTTTTTTTTTTTTCAGCCAGAGAAATTTTTCCGCACTCGACTGGATGAATAAAACATCCCCGTTTCTTTAAAAATGGGATCACTGTTAACTATTTCAGCATTCGACGTTTCGCGTTTAATAATAACTGCCGGGTGTTCAAGAATGCAGATGCACCTACTAGATTTTCTACAGAGAAGCTTGACTGGATGGAGAGTGGATGACTTTTTCCAAGATTCCCGACTTTGGACCGTCAAGAGTTAAAGGATCTTTTTGTTTTTTTTTCTTTTAAGAAAATTTATGGATAGATTCATTTCTTTTTGAATGGACCTAGAAAAATAGGACAAAGTTCTTTTCCAAGATTGGATGAGAGAGGGACCCAAAAAAAATGGGTCTCGGAAAGAATCGAATGCATTTGCACTCATTCCTTCCAAGACCCATTTTTTTTGGTCTCCTGATTCGTCTCTCTCTCTCTCTCTTCTCAATCCATTTCCATAAATATAGGGAAAGCGGAGAACCTTTCTCTACTTATTTCTAAAAATCTTTTCTTTATTTTTTTCTCCTGAGTTTAAGTATATATCAATTCAAATACTTTTGAGAACGGTCATCCCAATTCTCTGTCGTCTTTTCGGTTTCATCGTCCCAACACTCAGTGGACATAGTCTCAGTAGATTTTGGAGCATGGGTCGTCCGTTCATTGTCCCAACATTCAGTGGACATAGTCTCAGTAGATTTTGGAGCATGAGTCGTCTGCTCATTGTCCCAACACTCAGTGGACATAGTGTTAGTGGATTTTGGAGCATGAGTCGTCCGTTCATCGTCCCAACACTCAGTGGATTTTGTCTTTGGATCCTCTGAAGATATTTTGGGGGTCTCATGAGATTCTTTGGAAGGTTCGTCCCAACAGGCTGCTGGATCGTAATGGGGAATATTTTCAGGTATGTCTCCCCAACCCTTCGTCTTCCTCGAGTTATTGGAGGAAGTTGACGACAAAGAAGAAGTAGAAGAGCCCATCAAGTTTAAAGGCGTATGCTCATCCGGATGTTCCATCACTTGGAAACAGGACAGATTATCCCATTTCTGGATGAGGTTATCGTACGCTTTTGGGGACGGATCCTTCTCTAACTGATCGTAGGCCTTATCAAAAGCTTGGAGAGAATTGTCTGCTTCCTCCTGAATCCTCTCCTTTCTCCGTTCCGTCTGGATAGACGTGATTGATATGAAAATCTCCTTCCATAATATGCCATCGATAGTTGCGCACTTTGTTTTCGGCACAATGGAAATATTTCCTCCTTTGATGATGTCGGGCACATTTTTCCCGATACTGCCAAATGATTCCATCTGGCACATAAATTTCCGTCACGGGTTTTTGATAATCCAAGGCTTTAGCAAAGAATTTAGCTTTCTGGCATCCCACCACATAAATCGTGGAGAAGCTGTGAGTGAGCGATTGGAGAATGCGTCCTAAATGGTTGTAGGGAATATGACCCTCGTTCCAACGAAGTCCGTGCCGGTTTCTCGTCAGCCAGGCATTCGTCTTTTGGTTTTTGTCACTCAGTTGGTGGAAGGGGTGAGGAGGAGCAAACGTCAACGATCCCACGGTCAAAAAATCTTTTGTCGCATAGCCCAATTCTTTTAAAACGTAGGTAAATTCACCCTTCTTGTGGTTGTAGGACTGGAAACCCTCTAGATCGAGCACGATAAAGTTTTCTGAACACGCCATGGCGATGAATACGGTAATGTCTTCCACAAACAGGAGCAAAAAAAAGAGTCGAAAAGGTATATATGTATAACAGGGAAGATCTAGAAAGGAAAAAAAAACAATAAAATGTTTTAGAGTCGTCGTCTTGAAAGAGACATTTTTCTTTTCAAAGGGTTAAGAAGAGAGTTCTTTTAAAATGAAGTTATGATTATTATGATTATTAAAAAAAACAAAGAATCAAATCGATTTTATAGATAACCATATTCATAGGACCAAAGAGACTTACCAGCTCAGTTCACGTCTTCTTCTGTTCTCTGAAGAAATCTCGCGGAGGATACACACTTTTATACTCGCGCGACATCTGTCGGGATCGCGACCCCATCTAAATGTCAGGGTCATTCCAACCTCTTAAAAGGATCGGGATGAAAGAAACACTTTGATAAAAAATATATTTATGAAAAGATATCTGCGGGTCGTGAGAACATTTTCTCTCCCCACCTCCCGCCTATTTCAAAAAAAAAAATAAAAAGTCTTTCTTGGATCGCGTCAAGATTACAAAACAACTCACAGGACTTGTTTATCTCGATCTCGTCAGGATCACCGTTTCACATAAGAAGATGGATGGACCCTGAACTTTAGACATAATAAAAATTAACTCTACCCGCCTTTTGTCTGGGAATAGGGTCTCACCGTTTCTAAAAATAGACCAGATCCCATTCTTGGAATTCTATTCTTTAGCAAAGGAGGAGTGATGGTCTATTTTTAGAAAGTGTGAGACAACATTCCCAGACAAAAGGGGGGTAGAGTTAATTTTTATCATGTCTTTTTTTTTTTTAAGGCTGAAAATTTTTCTGAGAGAGCTGAGAAAGATTTTTCCTCCCAATCTTTTTTCGACGATGAAAAGGGAAAAATTACTGATCCGATCTCCCTGCGCTTTAGGGAAAAAAAACAAAAAAATACTTATGAAATATTCATGTGTTGAAATTGGCTATTCAAATAAGTGACATTTTGTTTCTCATTGGAACTGTTCAACGGCGAGTCCACTCGTCTTATTCTTTGGGGTAGGGGATGAAAGTACAGCGGTTTGTTAAAATCGATGATAATTTCCTCTTTAGTCGGCGGATCTATCCCGTCTTAACTCTTCTAATCTCTTTGAAAGTCTTTCCACTTGCTCTGCTAAGGTTTCCTCGGTACTCATGATCTCTCTTAGTTTAGGGAAGTCTTGACGTATTGGCTAGAGAACAGAGGGTCTTTTTCTCTCTATACATATATCATGTGGGAGAGTGTGATTTATAAATCCTTGTGAAATCTTTCTACGTCTTGTGTAATTTGGAAGATTCGTCTTGTGTAACTTGGAAAATTCTTCTTCTTCTCGTCGATTGGGGTGGAGTTAAGGAAAAGAAATGGGATTGGAAAGAAATCAACATATTACAAAAAAAAGGAACTTTTTTTTATTTTTTTCTCTAGGGATTTACATACCATTTCATTCATGAACATTCAAGGGTTCTCTCCAAGACCAAATTTTAGAAGAGGACCACAAAGAGTACACTTGAGGATCCTCTTTCAGGTCTAGGTGAGATAAGGGTTGAGACCAATATTCTTGGGTCTCTAAAGCATCCCAACTTAGACATTTATTATTATTATTATTAGAAAGTTCATCCTCCTCCTCCTCATCGTCGCACGAGTTCTCCTGGGGAGATTCTTCCGCCTCCTCTTCGTCTTCGACAGCTTTGCTTTCGGAGGGGTAACAATGTAATTTCCGGAAAACGTAACTACCCTCCATCAAATGATATCGAAAATTTCTCACCTTGTTCTCGGCACAATGAATCATGTTTTGGAAATATTGGTGTCGCGTGCATTTCGACTTGTTCCGCCACTCGGTTTTCCCTGGGATGTAAAACTCGTAAACGGATCGCTGGCAGAGCTTGCTGAAAAATTCGGCTTTATCGTATCCATTGACGTAGATCACCTCCACATTTTCGGTCAGCATTTTCAGGATTGTAGGAAGATGCTCGTAGGAAAGACGACCCTCGGTCCATTGCAGGCAGTGTCGGTTATTTGTAGTCTGGTTGACCACAGCTTGATTGCGGGACGATAAGTCATCGTAATGGACAGGAGGGAGAAAAATCATGGATCCGCATAAGGTTAAATCGCAAGTGATGTAGCCCAGTTCTTTCAAGATGAAACATATATCTCCCGTCTTTGGATCATAACAATGAAAGTATTCCATGTCCAGAACAATGTAGGAATCTTTGAGAGGTTTGGCACTCAAAATGTCCATCTTCTTCAATTGAGGAAAAAAAGAAAACAAAATTCTCTCTCTCTCTCTCTCTCTCGCTGTGTATCCTGAAGGAAAAAATGGATAGCGTTCTCTCGCCGTCTCCTCTTTTATAGAGAGAGAGAGAGAGAAGGTTGCACGTGACAGGTCGTATGAATTCTGGGAAAGGTCACATTCGTATATATATTTGTTTTTTGAATAATATCGTGCGTATCTCAATACACATCCATCATAATAATAATAATAATAATAATAAAGGTCACCTTGGAAAGAAAAAGAAATAAAAAACATGGAACTCGTGCTCGACTTTGAAGGTTTCTACGATTCTCAAGGAGCCTTTATTGTGAAAGAATTCGCTTACGTCACATTGGACGGTACTTCTCGAGGGGTATTTGTTTTTAAACCCCCGTTTCCATGGCAAATGCTCACCGAAAAAGAAAAACGAACCGCTGTGTGGGCGAGTGATTATTATCACGGCTTGTCGTGGTACGAAGGACAAATTCCATACAGTTATTTTCCATGGGTGTTAACGATGTTGACGGAACCTTTTTCCATGATTTGGGTGCGAGGAGAAATGAAACGGCGGTTTTTAGAGAAATGGTTGCAAAGATCCATTTATTGCATTTCGGGATCGACGCAAGATATTCTCAAATACAATGGGATCGAACACATGAATTGTCCTAACCATACAAAAGGTTTTCTCCATTGCGCTCTACAAAAAGCGGTTCGGTATCATTATTATTTAAAGACACAGAGAAGAAATTCGCAAGGTCGATCCTGCACAATTCAATCTTGACAGTACTCATTAAAAAAAATACATATATCACGTTACTTCAACAGCACAGATGGTTCTGAAGCGAAACTTGGAATTTTGAAATAATAGATCAGGGAAAAATCATTTTTAAAAAAAATGGTAAAGTCTCGAATCGGCTGGGAGAAAAAATTTCTCAGAGCTGAGATAAAAATTCTCTAATGAAAAAAAAAAAAAACTTTTGGTTAATTTTTATCATGTCTTAGACATGATAAAAATTAATGACCCTCTCTTTTTGTCTGGGAAGGATGTCTCACCCTTTATAAAAATAGACCATGACTCATCCTTTCTCTAATGGCAATCATTCCATGAATGAATCACGATTTGTTTTTCAAAAGAGTGAGACAACATTCCCAGACGAAAAGGGAAGGGGGTCGTTAATTTTTATCATGTCTAAGACATGATAAAAATTAACAAAAAGTTTTTTTTTTTTTTGAGTTGAAAAATTTTTCTCAGCTCTGAAAATTTTTTTTCCAGCCGACTCGAGACTTTACCATTTATATTTACGAATAGTCTTTGGATTATTTATTTATTTTCTTTTAAAAAGAAAAATTCTGAGCTAGACCTATCTATTGGCTTAACATTCTGATCATAGAAACAGTCTACAATCTCATTTTTTTTTCGAGGCTAATGCACGGGTTCTCCAATCGAAAGGGTTACTATAAAGGGATTGGTTTGAATGCATTTATCTGCAAATGTTGTAGGATTCTGTTGTTGAGAAGGGGGTATATTATTATTATTATGATGATGATGATGATTGTGGCAGATTCGTTTTCTACATGGAAGTCTAATCTCCTCCGAAGACCTTTTCTGGGGATCGTCGATAGATGGTTTTTCAATAGGAATCGTTTCCCTCGGATCCTCAAGAGATAGAGGGGGGTCCTGTCTTGAGACATGGAGCGGTCTCTCCTCCTCCTCGAGAAGTCTTGAGAAAGGGAGAGGATTTTCCGTTCCCTTATTCTCGAGGGGTCTTGACAAATTGTGAGGTCCCTCCTCTTCGAAAGAGAGAGAAGTTTTGGTTCCCTTATCCTCGAGGGGTTTTGACAAATCGAGAGGTCCCTCATTTTCGAGGGGTCTTGATAAATGGAGAGGTTTTTCATCTTCGAGGGGGTTTGATAAAGGAAGAGGTCCCTCCTTCTCGAGGGGTCTTGAGAAAGGGAGAGGTTTTTCATCTTCGAGGAGGTTTGACAATGGGAGAGATCTCTCCTTCTCGAGGGGTCTCTCTTCCTCAAGGGGTCTTGAGGAAGGGAGAGGTTTTTCATCCTCGACGGGTTTTGACAAACGGAGAGGAATCTGAACAGGTTTCTCCTGATCCCCATCATTATCGAGGAGGATGAGGATAGGCTTTTGGAAAGGTTTTTTCTTTTTCTTCTGAACAGGCTCCTCTTGATGCTCGGGGAGAGGGATGGGGTAGTTGTTCCACCATTCTATTTTTTCTTGCTCGAGGATTTTTTCAAAAGTCGTGGCCTCTTTAAGATGAGACGAAGGAGGAGAGTCCTCGAGAAGAATATAATAGGTATTCTTGCCAGTCTTCTCGATCGAGAGAGGTTCGTGCAAACATTTGTGCAACCGTTCACTAAAATGAACGAGAATCCCTTTTGTTTTCTCAAGACGATCCATAATCCTATTCATTTGCGAGACGGTTAGAAAGTGGGACGTGTAAAAATATTTGGCTCGTTTCATTAACAAAATTTGTGCATGCAAAGGTGGAATGTCACGAGCCATCAACACGTTTTCGTCGGATAAAAATTCGTCCCGCATCTTTTGATAACTCCCCACGGTATGATAACCCGCACATTTTGAAAATCGGAGGCTTTCAAGTAAACGACTCCTTGGATGATATAAAAGGAAAGATCAACATATTTATATTTGAAAGGAATACACGTAGTGAGCTGGGGATGCCTCCTCATGATCCACTTGGACAAAAATACGACTTTGGGGCTCTCCCCTTTTATTTATAGAGAGAAAGAGAGTGTGACCTTCCCTTCCCTCCTCCTCCTCTCTCCCTGCTTCCTCTATGTCTGGACGTCCTTGGATTGGAAAGGGTGACTTTGAAAAAAAAGGTCATGGTTGGATAATTTTTTGTTTATTAAATTATTACTTTCACTTCCTCATTCCCACACACATTCATCTTTTAAGAAAAGAAAAAGAGGTCATGGAGATAAGATTTCTTGGAAAGAAGAGAGAGAGAGAAACAAAAAAAACAAATAAAACGGACGTCATAGAGCCTCTATATGTGTCTGTGTGTGTCTATATAGATATATAAAAAGGCGAGAGTACTGGGCGAGATCATTTCTTTTCCATTGGGAGCCATGTCGCTATTAGACGTTTTTCCAACTCAACGGATTTCGAACGGGGAGGATTTGAAGAGGCTAAAGCAAATCTCCAACTTGAAAATTTTTTTGGCGTGTCATTGTGCGACATTTATTCCGCATTTACCACCTCATCAAGCGATCGTTTCTTTCAACCAAGATGTCGAATCCTCCAACCTGCTCGTTCAGAATATATACAGAAATTTATTCGAATCGCAACAAACGAAAGAGGAATCTCCCTTCTCTTGGAATCGGATGGATCGAGCTTTGAGACGGCCCATTCAAACAGACCGGCGATATACGGATCCGCGCACGAGTTTTCGGTGGAAGAATATTTTTCTCACGAAACGATATTTTACGTTTGGAGTGAGAACGACGGCTGAGGATGAAGTTCATATTGTTCAGACCACAGCCGCTCCTCTCGCCTATTATGAATCATCGTCCCCCAATATGAAGGAAAGAAGTTTTAAAGTCAGCGACAGGATGAAATATAAGAAATATATTCTAACACCTTTTCAAAACTATGTCGTTCCCCCGAAAACGCAATATCTCATCGTCACAACCCAGAAGAGTCTCTTTTTCGTCGATCGGTGCTCGTACTCGCTTTGGAAACAATTGAAAGAGGAGATTTCTTTCCAATCGCCGATGATGTTTCAAGAAAAAGAAGAAAACCCTCCGCCACCTTTACCCAACCCTTCCTTAGATGATAAGAGGAGCTGGACCAAACCGTTATTTCCCGAAACAAAATCGACCCGGCAACGGAATGAAATTGAAGTCATCACAATTGAAGATGAGGAGGAAGAAAAAAAATTACCTCTTAAAAAACGGTCGACTTACCGGAACCTACCTGGCGTGCAAGATCCGTTTCAGAACCCAGAAGCTTCTTCTTCTTCTTCTTCCCCGACTTGTTCAAACAGGCAACCTCTTTTGGACTCCTCACAGACAGAACCTCTTCCAATATCCTCTTCTTCTTCTTCTTCTTCTTCTCCTCCAACCTGTCCCGACATCGTAGAGGTAGAATGTCAGACGGGTCCACAAGCTTCAAAAAGTCCCGACATCGTAGAGGTAGAATGTCAGCCGGTTCCACAAGTTCCAACGGGTGCAGAAATCATGGAGGTAGAATCACAGCCGGGTTCACAAGTTCCAACGGGTCCAGAAATCATGGAGGTAGAATTTCAGCCGGGTAAACAAGTTCCAATGGGTCCAGAAATCATGGAGGTAGAATCGCAGCCGGGTCCAGACATCCTAGATCCCTCCACTCATCCCAAAGAGACTCCAAGTGTTTCAAGACAGCCTTGTGAGGATCCAGCGCTTCCCGTATGGAATGATTATATGGACTTACAAAATTTGGTGCAACAGGAAGGAGAAGAAAATAATCATACGGATGGGTGGGTCAAAGACTGTTTAGATCATTTAACCTCGAATGAAATTGAACTGTTATGGATATGCATTTCTGAAATCACATCGGAAATGGGATAAAAACCAAAACAAAAAAAAACTTTTTTAATAACAAATTGGAGGAGGGTCATGATGTCAATTTAAAAAAAATATTATATAGAGTCCAATCTTGGTGGTTCACTTCAGTTTTCCAGCATGAGGTGATCCACGTTTCCCGAAATATGGATCCCATTCCAAGAGAGATTGTGTAGAGCCTTCACTTCAGTTCTTTTTTTTTCCTACCAAGAGGAGAGGGTCCCCAAAGGGCTACCCATGTCCAAAGAGAGAAAGTGTAAAACGTTCATTTCAGTTTTTGTTTTCCAAGTTTAGGGGAGGGAGGTCTCAAAATGACACCCCCCATTTTCAAAGAGAGATGGTGTAGAGCGTTCATTTCTGTTTTTTTCCAAAGTTAGGGAGTTTTCAAATGACTACCCATTTCAGACAAAGAGAGAAAGAGAGAGAGAAGGTGTAGAGCGTTCATTTCAGTTTTCCAAGGTTAGGATGGTGGTGGAGAATCCTCCAAAATGGCTACTCATGTCAAAGAGAGAGAGAGAGAGAGAAAAGGCGTAGAGCGTTCATTTCAGTTTTCCAACATTAGAAGGTCCCAAAATACCTTCTGAATTCAAAGAGAGATTGTGTAGAGCGTACATTTCCAGTTCTCCAAGATCAGAAGAAGAGGGTCCGCTTTTCCCAAAAGGGCTTTCCGCATTCAGAGACAGCGAAATGCAGACTTCAGTTTTCTCCCTCCCCAAGAATAGAGGGTCCCAAAATGGCTTTCCATTTCAAAGAGAGAGGGAGAGGCGTTCATTTCCATTCTCCAAGATAGGGTCGTCTGCTTTTTTCCAAAAATGGCTTCCCAATTCAAAGAGAGAGAGAGAGTGAAAGGGTGTGTAGAGCGGTCATGTTCATTCTCCAAGATAGGGTCGTCAGCTTTTTCTCAAAATGGCATCTCCCCATTCAAAAAGAGATCGTAACCAATTTTTTCCAGTTTTTTCCAAGATGGGGGGGGGAGAAGAAAACCTAGGATGGAATAACACGACACACAGAGAGAAAGAGGGGAAAAAAACGCCATCTTGTCATTTTCTGATAGGGTACCGGTGTTCGAATACTTTTGTGACCGACTGTACATGTTAGCCACATCAGGATGGCTTTAATTGTATAAGTCATTTAAAGTTATGCTAAAGTTTCAAAGTTCTGCAATTGTTCTCTTATTTATGCTCACCTTTGATTTAATAAATCGAACAGGTCCTAATTGCAGTCCAGGGTCACAAAACACACAGGTCTACGTGCCCATATTTTAAGGGGTTCTAAACTTAGGACATTCCTTTTTCTAATAGAGAGTAAGAAATGAGACATTGAAGACCTATGAAAGAATACTCTATCTTAATGCTCAATATCGTTACGGAAATACTGAAAAATTATTATTCAGACTATTCTGGATAACGCTGTGTCTCAGTTGTCTTTTGCGTTAGTCACAAATAGTAATAAGATAATCGATAATTAAACTAAACTGTAAAGCGTTCTTTAGATTGATTGACTGAAAGGCAGAAATATGAACACGAATTTTATTAAAGTTTCTAAAATGTAAAAGCTGATACAATACTTGAAGAAAACTGTAAATGTGTGGAACAGTTATTGATGGATAGATCAGTGATTTGAATAGCGAATATTAAGATTTTGATTTAAATTCTGTTATTGATAGGGGAAAACCTTAAAGTTCACCGAAAAATGTTCTCCGAATAGTCCACTGAATTATGATTTTTTTACTCTTTAGAATTTGCCAGTCTCTAAATTTAGGTGAGATTGCAAACAAATTTCATTCCCCTTCTCACTATCCAAGTTATTCAAAAAAAAAAATATCATTTTTCACTAGAACAATGAGACCACATTACACGTCTGAAATTTCAAATAATTACCTGTTTTTTAGACTCCAAATAGTAGCTGTTGGTTATTCGTATGACAAGCTATGACAGTCTTTGAAGTCGGGAACAGATTAAAACTCTTCGGTAGCTTTTTGAGTAGAAAAAGAAGCAACTTATTAGAATAATATGAAAAAGGGCAAAATTTTCGCCAACATTCTGTGGTTGAAAACATTTCTTTAAGTGCAAGTGTACTCCCGCTGGCGTCTGCGCCCATGTGATGTGGTGTTATTGTTACGTCAAACATTTCTTTGAGTGCTCTCAAACCTCCATTACTTCAGCAACACATCTCTGAATGTTGAATTATGCGGAAAGAAAGTTTGTATGTAACAAATGTGATTAATCAAGATGCACATCACATGCATCTGGATTAGAAGAATAAAAATGAAATGGCATGGACGGCAGAATACGCAGGGCAATCAGTAATGTAGGGAGATATTTACACGCTTATTCTTTCCAAAAGTTCCTATCATAGCACGTCAGATAGACATCTGTATGAAGCGTTTATTAATAATGCAGATTTCCCGTTGTAGTATTATAGAAGATTTGATGTGAAATATTTTTACATGTCTAGTTAAGAATAAGATTAACATTAAGTGGACTGTAGATTTCTTTATTAACACTAACACTTTAAAATAAAAGAAATGCTGTCCACATGACGATACAGAGTTTTTAGATGAACATTTCACTTAAAACCACAGTAGCAATAATAAAAAAGACTTAGACACTTAGATATACCGAACTATTGCCTGACGCAACGTTCTCGGTTCATGAAATCACGCCCTGGGGCCCATGACATAGAAAAATCTGGACAAGGATATCATCTCTGATAAGAGATCGGGGAAAAGGAAAAGGGAGAGAGGTACCAAGAGAAAATGGCCTAAGGTATCTGGCAGGTAATAAAACATGGCAAGAATGGAGAAAAATCCGAAAGGATCCAATGACAAATTCAGAAAAGAGATTCAATAAACGCTACTATACAGCAAAGAGATCAATACTACAAAATAACAACACTAATTGAACCCATACAACTTACTTACAACACAACATCACAAGAAAAGGTACAAGCAACTTAAAAAACAACACATTTTGAATCAGATGGAATGGAAGTATGAACAGCCACCGATTGAGGAGCAAAGAGAAGAACTAGTGGTCTCCATCCATGATAGTGTGTGCTGCCAGTGGACGTATATTGCGATCATCAAAGAGAATTTCGTAGTTGAAGACTTGAGAATAGTTCATGAAGTCCCAATGGACTGCTTTTGTGAAGAACTTCTCATTTGTTCTTTTAATATATTCGGTGATGGTCTCAAGCTTGAGATCTCTATGAAGAAGTTCGTTGCGGATAAGTCAGCATCTGTAATAATACATAGAAATTGCTTCTGGACCACTTGGAGTTGATAGAGCTGATTTGGAGAAGCAGTATTCCAGGCGATGCGTAACAAAGAATTGGTCGAATGCAAGTAGTGTAAATATGCCTCTTGCTTCTAAGACTAAGATTAGAAAATTTACCAATGACTGGAAGAATGCACATAATTCCAATGGCTTTATTTTTTATATTCTTAACAAGATTAGTCCAAGTGAGAGTTTGGTTTAAAGTATTTAGCTTTTTTAACTATTGGAACTTGTTCTTGAAAAAGGTAAAGTTTGCTAACATTGGTGCGTTGTTTTAGTTTTACTGAGGATTAACAGTTGGGATTTACTGGCGTGAAATTTTTACTCTCCAGTTGTTGCACCAGTCTTCAACAGTGTACAGATATTCTTGCATTTTATGAATTGCTTGATTAGCTTTGATTGATTTGATAGCTATCGCCATATCATCGGCGTAGCATGCTAGCAGAGAACAATTGTCAAGTCCAAGATGTGTGAAGTCCGAAAAATAAAACAGGTAAAGAACCGGTCCGAGGATACTACCCTGCGGGATACTAGATCTTAAAGGCCTTGGAGAGGAAGTTTCATTGCCCAAAGAAACGATGAACTGTCGGTGTTGTAGAAAGAAATAAATCAGGAGAATTGGTTCTCTAGGTAATCCAAGATTGGTGAGCTTGGAAATGAGCTCCTCATGCCAAACGCGGTCAAAGAATAGAATAAAACACGTAAATATATATATAGTTCGTAGGATCGTTACCATAGGAAAATCTGTAACCATAAATGAATCATGAAGCAGTAGTGCCATCTATTGTCGTCAAGACACACTAGAAATTTGTTTGGTAACAAAAAATACTAAACAAGGTCCATTTACTACATCTGAATGCTCGTATTTCTCATGTTCTGGAATGCACTCTGCTTCAAACTATATACAACGTTTGTGAAACTGTTTGTGTGGACTTCATTTGCCCAACCTTTGGTGGTAGACATGTATATCAGTTACAGAAATGCTTTAAATAAGGAGATGGCATTTTTAAATTTAAGAAATGAATTTGATAACATTGAACTAAGGCCTCGCCCAAGTATCCCAGATTAAAAGATAGTAGAGGTGTCTGGCATAAAATATCACGAGTTTCAAGATCTGTATTTTACTGAGATAAAGTTTTATTTAAAATCTACAACAGCTTCAAGACTTTAAGAGAGCATCATAAAAGACAATTATTTTACAGATTTTGTGGCAACCTAATTATTGTTACGTTATTTAGAAATTGTTTGGCAACAACCGATTTTGTGTTTATCTGGATCTCGCTATTTGAAGTGAATTTTTTTTTTCCAATCTTATTTTGCATTAATTTTCGTACTTTCTGGTTAGTATAACTGTTCACACTTCAGCTGTTAGAGGTAGGTTTGCTGCATTATTATTTGTAGTCCAGTGATCTTTGTTTGTTAAGAATTGTCTCTTCTATTCATTATAATTTAACACGTGCTAATCAAAATATTAATCATTATGCAATTGATTATAAATCTTAGTATCTATAATTTAGTTTTTTTTTTCTTCTGATGTCAGTAGTACAAAATTTCATGTAAAACTAATGCTGTGACTTAAACCTTGATTCGCTTATGAGTATTTTGCAATTAAAAAAGCAGTGTCTATTTAAAATAGAAAAATGAGAAATAAATTTTAAGCAAATATTTGTTTTTTTTTTTTCCGTCTCCTATATAAACTGATCAACAAACAGTTTTTTTTTTTTAACTAGAATAGAAAAAGATTATGTATAAGATATTTAATTAACTCTTTCCGTAGAATATGGTGGTGTTTGCATGCAACCAGTGTGGACAATCTGTGAAAAAGAATCAAGTAGACAAGCATTGTTTCCAGTGTAGAGGTTGCCAGTCTTTATCATGTATGGATTGCGGCAAAGACTTTTGGTATGGATAAAAAAGGGAAATATACCAAATTGTTAATTGTATATATTATTGCAATTAAACATTGTATAGTTAAATCATCATTATCATCTTTTTTTTTTTTATTCTTGATCTTATTATATATTTTGCTTTGATAGAAGTTTGATATGCTAAAGTGCAGAATCCCTCTTATTTGTTTGGCACTTTTTAAAGAAGAATTGGATTTTTGTTTTTGACTTTTTAAATGAAAATAGATTAATGATGTGTACATGGATAAAGTCAAGGGAGTGCGCAATGCCATTTTTGTGCAATTTTGGGATGTTCTTTTAAGTGAAAATAGATCGATGTGTACATGGATACTGAGTATGTGCAATTCTTAAAAACGTGCCAAGCATTGGGCGATTCTGCACTTTCCCCGTTTGATACATTTTACTTAAACTTAGTTTATAGTAAAAAATTGCTGTTTTGTATTATTTGCAGTCATAAAACATATAAAATGAATTAATATTGATTAGCAAAATGGGTTTTCTTTCATACATTTAATGTGTTAAACTCTTAATTTTATGGTTATCATGGATTTGACACTGTTTACAAGATTTTCAACTATTTTCACGAATGAAAGTGTAATTTAAAATTATGCATTTTGGAGTATTAAAATTCCAGGCAAATTTCTTAATACTTGTATGAGCAGTGTTTTATATCTTAATCCATGTCTGTTTATCTAAGTATAAATAGAGCATTTAATTAACGTTATCGTAAATGTACTTGAAAAAGTTTTCTGATTGTAATAAATAAAATATTTGTTTTGGCCTTCTGTTTAATTTATATATAAAATATTGTTTTTCTGTCTGTGATTTTATTTCATTCATGACAAAATATAATTTTAGGGGGGATGATTATAAAAGTCACACCAAATGTGTATCAGAAGACCAGAAATATGGAGGAAAGGATTTTAAACCCAAACCAAGCAGCAATAAAGGAGAAGTTAAGCAAGTTCAGTGGATTGAAGTATGTCAGCTTTTAACTTCTTAATATTGTATTTAATTTGTAGAAAGTTATTGCTTTCTTTAAATTGGTAAGAAAAGCATCATAAAATTTCTTATTTCTAAAAGAAATTTCAAAATTATATTATATATACTGTCAAAAGTCGTTGATCCGGAATGATCTATAATCCGGACCTCAAAGCTAAAAACTTTCTGCGCATGCGCCGCGTTGACACATGCGCATAGGCATTTACGCGTGCGCGTAAGACCTTTTACGACTGCGCATATGCATGTGAGCAAGCGCAGAATATGTTTTCGCGTGCGCATTTTACGTATAACGGATGGTATAAGCTAAAATTATCTATTTCAGTTAATGTTGATGATTGCGTTGTTCCTTAACCTTCGAATTGGATCCGGCTTATTATTTTTTGCAGACTGTAAGAGCAATTTTATAAAAGTAAACTTGAACTTTCGATTATGTCAAATAGAATTTCCGACTCTGGAGCTCCGAAAGGAACGTACAAAACGAAAGTATGTTTTGATGTTCATCAAACAAAAAGTGGCATTGCTGCAAAAAATGGATAAAGACATGAAGAATGTGACAGAGAGGTTAGTGAAAACGAAAAAGTTTCGATTGACAAGTTAGTTGGTATTCTCGGCACAGATTACGGGACTTGAATAGCGGAACTTCGTAACTGAACAAGAAATTATGTCTGTTTATAGAATTAAAGAGAAAGTATTATCACATAAAATGAAGCAACTTAACCAACTTTCATTGAAAGAAATGTTTAATAAAGTAAACAAATAAATATTAAGCTTTTTTTTTGTAAATTTTGATACCCTTAGTTTTAGATCATAATTGTTCTTTACTTCATAAATTACGGTTTCATATTTTTAATTTTAGAATTTCTGCATGCCATCTTACGAGATTTAAACTGATGATCTATAATCCAGAAAAATCGATAATCCGGAATCGCCGAAGTCCCTACGAGTCCGGATTGACTGTATAATGTATTATATTCTTAATAGAAATTTTTGATTGACATAGATCTTGATAGTACTGACAGAAGTGATTTAGATCTTGATCGTTTTCTTAACACAGTTAAATCTCTTTGGTCAGTGAATGTAATTAAACTTTTAACTGAGATTATATTTTTTGTTACACAAAGTAAATTTCAAGTACAATCAAGTCTTTAATCTGGACTCGTCGGGACTTCGGCGATTCCGGATTATAGATCATCAGTTTAAATCTGGTAAGATGGCATGCAGAAATTATAAAATTAAAAATATGAAACCGTAATTTATAAAATAATGACATACTTTTTATAATTTTTTTAAATTCCTATTTTCAGATTGTTATTTCAAAGATTAAAATATATGTTATGTATTAAGTAATATTTGATTTCTTGTGATTTTTTTTATAGCATATTAAGAAAGTCATTGCAACAAAGAATCTATCTGGGCCATTATCAAGCTTATTAAGAGAAATAACTGAATTTCAAAACATTCCAAGGAAGCGGGTTAAGTTTGAGGTGAATTCTTAAATGATTAATTTCTCTTATTTTTAATTCATATTTAAAATTTCTTAAAATACTGCAGCATCTAACTTTTGTGGACAGCTGATAACATCTGTATTGAATGTAGATCCGATATGTATCAGCTGTCTGTGAAAAGTTAACTATTTCTATTTTTCATAATAACCATGCATTTTTTGTTATTTTTTGCTTAAAATTATTTCATTATGATTTTATTAGAATTAGATAACTGTATTTTTCAGCATGATAATTAAAATTTATTTTTAATTGGTACATATTGTACATAATTTAACAACAAGCTGATAACATTTCAAGCAACAAAAAATATACTTTGTGCTTTTTAAAATTTGTTTAAAAATTCAAGGTATTTTGAAATATAAACTGATTATGTAATCACTTCTCTTTACTTAATTTACTGAAGTTTTTTTAATCAAATATTAAGAATCAAATACAGAAAAAAATCCAAAACGATCTAATATTCGCAATCACCAACCACAATTTTTTTTAGGATTTCTTTTTTTTGGGGGGGAGGGAGTTATGCTTTATGCATGCAGGTTTGATATTTTCCTCCTCATAATAAAGAAAGAAGGGAAATATTAGCATTTCAAAATTATTTAATTTTTTCTGATGATGAGCTTTTAAACAACTTTTCGCTTTTGGGAATGTGAATTCTTTATTAAATGGTTCCAAATTTGGCGAATTATCAACATTTTGGCTATTTTTGAGATTAGTTTCTATAGAAAATTTTTAATTCGGAAATCTGGGAATTTTTCGACAATATTTTTTTTAAACTTTATAACATTGATTAATTGCGGGTTCAAACTTAACCATTTTACCCACCTCAAACTTAACCATTTTGCCGACGTAAATCTCGCCAAGCAGACTTTATTAGTGACAACATATAGTATAATCATCAAAAATATTAACTAAGAAATTCTAATTTTTTTTTTTTGAATTTTATTATTATTATTTTTCATTTTAATATTGTTTAAAATTTTGTAAAAAGCCAATAAATAAAAAATAAATTTGTAAAAAGACATTAATTTAAGAATTCACTATGCTTTCGTGGTTCAACATCCTGTTTTGTCGGTTCATATCACGTGACCCCAAGTGATCTCATCTTACATAAGCTATGCTACAAAAATCTAATTCTCTCAGTAATTATTTACATTAATTTCAAGTTAAATCTTAATTTGGAATACAAGTTTAAATGCAAGAATTATTTCAATTCATACTAATAGCTTACTCAGAAATTATGTAAAACTGTAGTGCTTTACTTCGTTAGTGCATTGTCATTAGAATTGATGAATTTAATCCTTGACCTTGCCTTTTCTGTATTTTCGCCTTCGAGGGAGTTGTATGATTGCTAATTGACTTAATTACCGCAAATGGCTTTAGGACATAAATTTGAACTGTCTGGTAAAAATTCTATGTAATTGTATGCCAGTATTGAGAGAAACAATCAATATGGTAAGAAATAGCTGTGAATTGTTTTGAAAACGAGGCGTAAAAGGTTACCAGCGAGGATATTCCGTTTGGCATCAGTTTTACCATTACTGGCGATTTTATTGCCTGCACCGGCTAAACGGAAAAGTACCGATCAATCTTATTAAAATAATGCTAATGTATTGAAATTGTGTTCAAGAAATAACATTAAAATGAAAATTTTTATTTTTCCATATCATATTATAAAGTGACATTACTTTCAATTTGGACGACTTATTATACAGTATTTTGAATTTGAAAAATAAACAAGTTAATAAATGCTGAAATTGCGCTTTAGCACAATTTACGAAGCAGTTTTTAGCAAAAGCAAAATAGCTGTGTAATTAATTAAAAATGCCTTTGTTTTAATTTTTATCATGGTAAGAGATTTTCCCATGTAATTTTCTCAATATTCGTCAGTTTTCTTTCTTTATAAAATTAATTTTCACTTTTTTTCTCTCATTTATTTTCAACATATTTCTGGTCTGTTACAGAATTGGTAGGGTTAATTTTTCTTTAGTATTTTAGACAGTGTAACTTGAAAAATTTGGAAGGATTTGAAGGAAATCTAGAAGATTCCAGAAAAATGTCTTCGTGGTATTTACACATAATGGATGTATTTTATAGAAAATTTGTGATAAACTTTTACTTTTTGGAGAATTTTTGGAAGAATAATGAAAACGTAATATTTGGATGTTTTACTTCTAATACTAGAAGTTTTTTTCGTAACATGTTTATCTTCCCTTTATTTTCTCTACTTTTCACTAGACAAAGCATGGAAAATATCAAAAATGCTTCTAATCTTATAGCATGAACAGGCATTTATAGAAAGGAATTTTTCTTTTAATAACAAAATTGAAAACTGACAATTTAAAAGATTCAACTTGTCTCAATGCATCATCAGTGGCATAGCTAGGGTGGGGGAAGGGGGCATCAGTCCTCGGGCAAGATCCATGGGGTGCCAAATTGATATTACAAAATTTTAGAAAATGTTTTTCATTCTTGGCGTACAGAAGGAGGTGCAAAATCTTCAGTTGTTCCCGCGTGCTGAATACCCTAGCTGCTGCCCTGTGCATCATACACAGGGCCAGCACTACACATTTTCCTACCTGATGCATTCTCTGTGGATCCTAAATTTTGCTACCTAGTGGCTTCCTAAATTCTAAAATTTTGCCATTTTTTAGATTTTGTTGCTCAGTGTGTCACTAAATTCTAAAAATTCTGCTACACAAGCTCTGTACACCCTCTGTGGATCCTAAATTCTGCTGCCTAGTGGCTTCCTAAATTCTAAAATTTTGCCATTTTTTACATTTTGTTGCTCAGTGTGTCAATAAATACACAAGCTCTGTAACAGGCCCTTACCATATATCATTTCATATTTATTCTGCGTGTTAATATTACTAAAGAAATAAAATTAGCACATTTCCCAATACATTCTAAATGCATTTAGTTTTTTAGAAAAACAAAAATCTTTAATTAAATCCAAAAATTCTAAAATGAAGAGGAAAAGTATTGAAGAAAGAAACCGAATACATAAAGAGAAAGAAAATTATTTTTCAATGATAATATGTACAGTTATTATTATGTAAATTAAGCAATTTTAATAATTTCAGCCTTTGGTATAATTTTTACTTTCTGCTTCCTCACCAAAATGAAAATCACTTAAATAGTTTTTAAACTAAGGTTTTGAAGTTGTAAGACTGAATTTGTTTCTGGCATCCGCTTGCACACTGCATTCGTTTCTACCAGCTCTGGTAATTTGTAATTATTTATATTGTGTTATCGGTGCAAATATTTGAATTTGTTTCACGATAACTACCTTACGACGAGTTACGAGTTTGTTACAATGTGTTACTGAGCCAGCTTAGTTTAAAATTAAACTGTGTAGTCTTTGACTACTAGTCAGGGTTCGTAGCGGTCCTTACAAGTGCTTATAAGTCCTTATATTTGAAAATAAAATATAAAGGCTCTTATAGGTGCTTACTTTTTCTTTAAAACCCTAATTTCTTTTTGTTTTTAGTGCTTATTTTTGGCTTTTAGTGCTTTTTTAATGAGCTCGCATCCCCCCCCACAGTACCAAAGCCCAAACTAAATAAACAACTTTTCTTCCTTATATGGAACGTCAAATGGTGAATCATACTCCCGGAAATAGCTTTTGCCCCTTTATCTGCATTAACGTAACCTATTGTGCGCACGAGCGTACAGACAGGTGCACGTCGTTCTATTGCTCAAAGAATTGCGAAAACCGTAGAAAATTCCGGTACATTCAGTATTCTTTTTCTCCCACCCAAATACTACACACGTTTGAATTTCTATCAAGATTTTAATAATTTGCATTCTCGTTCCGCGTGGTCAGTTCATATTCGTGTTTATTACGATCATTATGCTTATATTATGAGCATATGTATGAATATTTATAATATAGTTGCAGTAGCTGCTGAAGTGTACATAAACTTCCAAAAATGGGTGTATTTTTACACAGATTAGCTTTCTGAGGAATAATATTCGGAATGGCTTAAATAAAAGGAAAGTAATCAAATAGTCAGAATAATTTTTTTTTTTTTTTTTTGCCAATACCAATACATTATACAGTACGGAGGTTGGGAGGTTCTCCCCTTTCTCCGCAAAATCTCTAATATTGAAGCAGCGAACCCTTTTTTTTTTTTTTTTTTTGTCACTGTCCAATCTAGATTGAATAGGAGTAAAAGTTTTGCGGTCTACCCAACCCAAGCGAAGAATGATTCTATTCGGGAAATTTAACGCAGTCTGTTCAAAAGTAGAATCAAAAACACGCCAGATTAGTAAGTCTCTTTCTTTTCCTTTATTTAGTTCTTTATTCTCCGAATACCAGCAGCTGTTGATTCCGATTGCGTAATATCACATATGGAAGAATTAGGCTGCATATATTGCACAAGAACATTTGCCTTAGAGATTATTAGATATTAGATAATTAATTTTGATGTTCAGTCTGAGATTTATGCATGAACACTTTAAAGAGTTTTACTGTGCTTTCTAATCAGAATATTTCTCAGTTCCGTTGGTCTATTTTTATATGATGCACATATCAAAATGTCAAAATCATTTATTTAGCCCTGAAATCTAAAGAACGGCTACAATCTCCCCCCTCCTCTTTTTCCAGTTGCGCTCGACTATACGGAATATTCGGCAATTTCCGAGCATGCGGGTTAGTTAAGCTTTTACTGTTAAAGGATGACTGCATGAAGCAATTTCCCGTCTCCTGATTAAAGAAATATTCCTCTTTTTTACTTAAATTACTTTGCTTGGAATATGTGTTAAGGGAAAACTGTTATGCTATGGAAATTTAGAAAATGTTCAGAATTTTAAGTTAAATTATTTAAATATTAATATGAGTGCAAAAATTAAATGTATTTATTATTAGGTGCCAAGCGAATACAATTAATATGGCTTATTATTATTTATTTTCTATATTTTGAACTGAAATTTCATCATTAAATCTTGTAATATAGTTTAGTTCTGCATAGTTTTTTTTCTCTCATTGTAAACTAATTCTGTAAATTGAACTGTCATTTAAAATTTAAAAAAAAAAAAAAAAAAAAAAAAAAAACTAGGTTAATTGTTTTCCATGGTTGAGGTAATGCTCATTCTCTTAATAAATATTGCATTGCTCATATTTTAGATTGCAAGTGTAATTTTTCTTTTAAGGTTATGCAGTTGTGTATAATGTAATTAGACAGGTGCTTATTTTTTTCTTAAAACGTGCTTGAAAAGTGCTTATACGTGCTTATTTTTTTAACTAAAATGTGGCTACGAACCCTGACTAGTGCACATGTTTAGTTTGAATTTGACTGTTCCTGTTTAATTAATTGGATCACTGGGAGATGTAGTTGATTTTGCTAGTTAAAGAACATTTTTTATGATCTAAGGTCTTATTAAATAAGGGATTTTTTAAAACATTTATCTGACTTTGTAGTTACTTTCAGACCTAGCGATAATTTGCTTCATGTCTGTCAGCAGTTTTGGACTATTTAACTTTGATCAGATCAAGTAAAACCTTATAGGTACATAGTCGAGAGATTGACAAGTTAGGCGATAAAACACGCAGAAACTAGTGGGAATACTGGTTTGCATGTTGAAAAAATTCTAATTGTTAGAAAAGATGCTTAAAGAGAAGGAGATTGATATAAATTAGCCAAAATGTATGGAAAGGCTTCAAATTAAAAAGATGCAGAAATATTTTGTTGAGTGTTGTTGCTACAAAATGTGAATGTTTTATAGCTTTTAATGTGTAGTTTTTTTAATATAATTTAAGAATCAGTTATAAATTACATGTATTTTAAACTATGACATGTTAATAGATAGTGCTTTTTTATTAAATATTTGTTTAAATACATTATCTAACTAGCTAATTTAATTATTTGTAACTAACTGGTCACTCTTAAAAGTTATATCTGCATATTAAAGTGAGTTATCGCCTTTCATTAATCTTTACCGTGGTCACGAGATACTGCACAAAAATGTAAACAAATTAATGTAAAATTTAATTCTTTGCATCTAGTAAGACTTAAAGTAATACATACAACTCATTACCTCTGGTGCTTTAGTGACTGATTGGAACAACCTTAAAATATTTTAACTGGGTTACAACCTCGTTAACTCTACACGAAGTTATGACACTAACTGTTTCAGATTGGCAGAGCACAACTAACTTTCAAAACATGCCTACATCAGGCTCTCAGATTTTTTCTTATCAGCAGGCCTCTCTGTAGGCAAGCAGCAGTGGTGGCAACAGCCTGTCTTTCTGTTATGAATCATCTTGATTATGATTTTATTTCCCATTTTAACATATACCGTTTGACATAAAATCTACCTGCTATTTACTAAATCTTTAAACTGAGTAAGTACGTAACAAAATGAGACATAAAAGAAAAAGTCAGCATAAAGCTAACTATTAGTAAAACATAAATAAAATTTCACTAATCTTTTTTCAAATATGTCCAACTATTTTAAGTGTAAAATATTTAATGCTACTTGATAAATTTTACAAAGTTGATTTTATTCTCAAATTTGTATTATAATTAGGTTATATTACGTTTAATAATAATGCACTCAACTTATGGATCTATTTTATTCTTAGGATTATATCACAAAAGTTAAGTTCAGGCATAGATAATATTTTTAATTGAATTTATTCAGTTCCCATTTGTTGATAGGTCCTTAATTTGTTTCATTAATTGTTCTTAAAAGTACTTAAATTCCATGTGCAGAAAATGTGTACAAACCCTGTAACACCTTATAAAATGTTTCACATGAAAAGTGCCATCCCCAAAACGGGCTTTCGAGAATGGACTGCCACCCCCCAGCTACGCCACTGAGTTTAAGGAATTTGCTCTGTGTTTTAGCATTAATTCACACTTCTTTCTATGTAAGGAATTGGAAATTTGAACTTAATGTATCATGTTACAATTATCAACTATTATATAATTTTTCATTAAAATTCTGTAATATTACTGTAGTTTTTAATGTATTTGATGATGCTATATTTTTCATTCATTAATTTAAAAAAAAATAAGTACTCATTATTTCTGTAGTATGATTGTATTATATTTTGATGTTTATTTTCATTATGAATTTGACTCTCTTAATACAGAATTTTATTAAAAACAGTTTCAAAATCACAAATAATCGTTTGATTAACGAAGCATGGGAAATATTTGCAAAGAGTACGGAAGTAAGTTTTTTATATTTATCTTGGAGATATTCATTGCCTATATTTTGTATTAAAATGAGTGAAATGTCTTTTAATTATTTGCTCAATTCCTTTTTCCAACCAATTTTACATTGAATATTCTATTTCTTTATTATTAATAGAATTATTGCATATAAGAGGTAATTTGAGAAATAAAAATTTAATAAGGTCATTAATTTTTATTTTTTATGATATTTGTTTTTATTTATATGGATCTTAAATACATGTATCTTGATTAAAATGCTGATGTTTCAGATAATACTATTTTGGAAGTAGTTTATTTGAAGTGCCAAAACAACAGGTACCTATGAGCCTATGCAGAATGCATTTTAACATTACTGTGATTGCTTATTGATTATGTCTACATGTACATATATAAAGTATCAGCATGTTAAATCAGTATTTAATAAACATCTATGTAAGCTTACCCTTGAAAATGGCACAATGCTTTATGGTTTAATCAGTTTGTATTATGCTTGCTATAATTAATTGAAGCTCAAGAAATCTAGTCATAGCATTTTTAAAAGTAGAAGTAAAGTTTGGATTTTCACATATATGACTGTACCATGTGTACAAGAACTCAAGCAGAGCAATGAATTCACAACTATGTCACTGTGAAAAGACCCTAGGTAATTATGATTAGTGCCAGCTGGCAAAAGTAATTTCCTGCATAAGGGTAAAGCACTGCCTCAAATGATATTGGAATTCAATGCTAAGTCTTCAGCAAACATCAGCAGGAGGACTAGAAGGTTTCCATCACTGTGCAGACTTTAGAAGCCAAAACCCAACCAATGTAATTTATCATAAACCATGATAAATGCTGAATACAAAGCTATGTAGCTTATCTTAGCTGAGTAGTTCAGGTATTTGTGTACTTGATCACTAAAAACAGCAGCTTAGTTTGAATAATTGTTCTTCCAGCTGCTTCAAGCAGATGAAAGAATCTGTGAATCAAAATGAGACTGAGTAAGCTGTGGTGGCTTTGTAATAGCATGAACAGAGGTGAGCTATAGCTGCTTGGGCTTGTGTAAGCCATCTGTTAAATTTTCCCCTAATTTGTGAGCTCCTTATTCTTTTTGTTTGAAACAAATAATTTAATATTAAAATCAAGGCAGTTTGAAGGATTACTAACTGAAAGCAAGAATAAAGATCACAAATTACTGAACTGCATTGTCATATCATTATAAAATAGATTATTGTAACAAAGTAATTATGAAATGATGAAGTTCAGTGAAGAAGAATAAATAAATAAAGGATTTTAATGTTTGTTAATGAGAGAAGTAACATTGCCCTGGACCTGGAGATAAAAGGATGAAAAAAATTTAATTTCTTATTTAACCATCAAGTAAAAATAAAGGAATATTTTGGAATTTGTTGAAATGATTTTAACAAGGAAACACAAACAAAACAACAACAACATAACAAGATTTCTAGTAAAAAAAGGGTAAAGTCATTAGGGAGATTATCATTCTTAGTAGCAGTGAAGCTGAACAAACTTTCAGCTTGATGAACAATTTTCACAACAAGAAGACTGCACAACATATTTTAGATTTATTTGCAATCCTATTTAAATGGGGAACCTTTTAAGCCCCCCTTTTTTTAAAATCATTGCAAGGCCTTATTGAAAATTAGCTCAGATGAAAGAGGGGAATAATGTTTTGCAATTTCTGATGTAAAACATGCTGTATAATTAAATTTACTTATTCTATTATGTAATTTTTGTTTTTTTTTTTTTAATTATTATTTTTTGCTTGTGCACAATTATTTGTGTTTGTTGTTTTGTAATAAAGTAAAACATTTATTAGAATTTGATAATAAAAGTTCAAGCCCTTTATTAAAATTATCATTGCTCATTATTGAGTATAAAGTTTAATTTGCTGGCATTCAGTGGGACTTCAGACACATCTATAAATTCCTTTTCCAGGTAAATTGAATGTGTGCATCCTTCCTCATAAGTTAAACCTAATGCCCTGCATTCATTCTGTTGGGTTTGACCTCTTCTAATAGGATAATGCACAGCATCGCAAATCCAGAGATTTGAAATTAGGGTTATATAAACATTCATCTAAGTTTGGAGGCTTGCTGTTTGGAGTCATGAAATCTCAGAATTATCAAACATATCTAGGATGCTGTGTAGTCTGGTTTATAGAGCACAGAAATTCTACAGCTTTGAATACAATTAAATTATTAACTTCTCTTCAGAAAGCATGTTGTTCATTTCCTACAGAATACTCCTGCATATACATAGTGACTGTTTTTGTACAGTTTTGTGCTCCCAAAGGGACTTATGCCAAAATTAGGTTATATCTCCTTGAAAATAGTTTTGATATATCAAATGCGAGAAAAATATTTTTAGAAGTTTAGTTATTCAGTTGCTTGATCACTGTCAAAAAATATTTATTTTTAAAAGATCATTGATTTCTATTGAAATGTAAAATATAAGGTGTTTCATCCTAATCATTGCTTGTCTTTAGTCATATTTCAACCATTTGCATTTAAGGGGGGAGGGTTGAGACGTACTTTTTTAGTCATGACAAACAGCAAAAATTTTTTTAATTTGAGTAAAATCATTAAAATTATCTGAAATCGAGGAAAATTTATACATTTGTCGAAATATTTCCATAACTACCAAGAATTTTGAGAAAATTTTTATGTTTCTGATTATAAAACTTCAATGTATAACTAGAGATTTTGCTCTGTATGCAAATTATAAAATGTATTTGCCAGCCAAATTAGTGAAACTCTTTATATTTTATAAGGTAAAACATTCAGCAAAGTTATTTAAAGAAAATTTATGTAAACTAATAGTTGTTCAATTTCAAATTTGCATTTACATTACAGTTCAACATTGATACAATTGAAAAAGAAATACGCGTTTTACGCATTTTTAAACAAATAAGGAGATTAAGTGAATAAAGTCAAATATGAAAAAATATAAAGATATACAAACACAATTACACGTTATAATCAATGCAAAATGGAAATTCATTCCTTCATTGAAAGCAAACAAATTTGGCTGGGGAAAAACTCATTAGATTATACCGCCTCTTTATTTCTTAATTTCGGCCAACAAAGTTAGGAGCATTATCAAAATATAAGCAAGAAGATTTTCTTCGTGTTGCAAAGAAGCGTTTTAGAATTGCAATTAATGTGGCTGTAGATAAATCTGTTACTAACTCTAAATGAATAGCCTTAGCGGCAAAACATACAAAGATTGAGACATAATTTTTTTTTTAAATATGCGCTTGTGTTGACTCTTGTATTTAATCAAAAATGGGCCACAAAAGTCGATTCCACAGTTATAAAATGGAGGATTAGGGTTAACTGTCTCTGCAGATAAGTTTCCCAAAAGCTGCTCAGAGGATCTGGATTTATTTTTAAAGCACGTTATACATTCATTTACAATTTTTCGAGCTAAATTTCTTCCTCCTATTGGCCGAAATTCCTGCTTTCTGCTTCATGCAATGTAGTAGTGTTTGAGAACCTATATGTAAATATCTCCTATGTAGAGATTCCATTATAATTTTAGTAAGTTTGGTCCTAGAAGGCAAAAGTTTGGGATGTTTTTTGTTTTGATCATAGTATGCATTTTGTAGACGTCCACCTACACGAAGGATCTCATTCTTATCCAAAAATGGGTTCAAATTTCATAATTTACTATTATTAATGCTTATGTTCTTCTTTAAGCAAGAAATTTTTTCACAAAATTTATTGTTTTGCACTTTGTATGTATCTTACCAATGCATCTGAAGCTTGGTTCAATTATTCTACACTTAACTTACCCTTTCTGGGCTCCCTGGGATGTTTCATGTTATGAAAAAAAACCTGAAAATAAAGCTTAATATTCTACAAAGTTTAGTGAAGTTATTAGTTAAAGATAAAAAATTATCAATAAAGTCACAATTTGAATTAATTAATAAAACTGGAAAGCTAGAAGGTTTTTAGGTCTTTTTCAAAGTTCTCATTCTAAGGTTTTTAATTTTTCAGGAGACATCTTGATCCGGGATAAACGTAATCATTGAATCACTCCATAGATAAATGTAACTGAATTGGATTTGAAGAATTACAAGCATCTGTGCCACAAGGTGGGCCAAGAGCAGCACAGCTGACAGTTCCAGTTGTGGCATGGTTAGAGCATTAATTGGGTAAACTTGATTTGCTGCACAGTAAACATGTTTTCACAGCTCCGTCTGTGGCCTTTGAGACGATATAAATCACCACACCAAAAGCTTTTTCAGATGCATCGCAGAATCCATGAAGATCAATAATGATGGGCTTCAGGTATAAGAATGAATCTAGGAATTTGTAATTTATTAATGTCTGGTAGCTGCTTTAGAAATTTTAACCAGACTTTTAACTCACTTGATGGAATGGGATTGTCCCAATTGAGTTTATTTTTCCACATTTCTTGAAGAAATATTTTGGCCTTGGTAATAACTGGACCGACAAGACCCAATGGGTCGAAGAGTCGATAGATGGTTGAAAGGACTTCACCCTTTGTAAAATTCTTGGACAACTGTTCAGATACCTTAAAATTAAAACAATCTGATGAAGGTCGCCATAATAAACCAAGAGTCTTAACTGTAGGTTGGTCTGATGAGATTATGTATTCCTCGGTTTTACTGTCATTTAACAAGTTTGGATTATTCAAAACCCATTTATGTAATTCCTTAGCTCCTGCAGCTAAGATGTTTTGGTAACTCAATCTGCAATTTTTTGCTTCTTCTAAGTTATTAGATCCATATAAAATGTCATCAACGTAATGTGTCATTAATTAGTACCTTCAATGCCTGAGGAAATTTCCCTTGTTCATCCTCCGCTAATGCTCGCAGTGTTCTAGTTGCTAAAAATGGAGCACATGATGTTTCATAAGTTACTGTTTTCAATCTGTATGTCTCGGAGAGCAAACATACTCAATTTCCACAATATCCATTGTAAATCTCTATCAACTCCATCCAATAGTATCTGACGATACATTTTCTTGATGTCTGCACTAAATGCGTAGAATAATTTTATTCTTCTCCTAAGTATATACAGAAAATGCCGCTAGAGGGCTAAGGTGTGTACATGTAGCTAATGATGTAACACTCTTTATATTTTTCTTTTTTAGATCATAATTTCCTCTATCATTTGAAATTAATTTCATATAGAAATCAGCTATTTTTCTGTATGAGGATAAAAACCAAATCTTGGAAAGATTTTAAAATTCTCGATTAGAAGTTTTATTGTCTGTTGAGGTATATGTGGTTTCAAAAATTTTAAAGCAAATAAAAGGGGAAGTATGTAATTATGTTGTTTTATGTCACTAATTTTGTTCCACTTATCATCTGTGTCACAATAAATAGATCTTTCTCTGTGATATATTAGTGGTTTAATTTCTTATTTAAAAAATTTTAATATGTATTTTACTTAAGTATGTACTTTATTTTAAGGGAGAATCAAATGTTTCCACCGGTGAACAAATAAATGTGAATGGCAGCACAAATAATATGCCTATTAAAAGAACATCAGATTTTTCAGCAACTCCAAGTAAAAAGATCTGTGTGGAATCATCTGGATCATTTAAAGGTATATTAATTTGCAAAAATTTCTATATGTGTTAATATGTTGGATGCCTGATTCATCTGAAAGCAGACATTTTATTTATTTTTTCATCCTCGCATGCATCATTTAGAAAACAACAATTTATGAAGCAGTATTTTTGATTGGATTAGGATTATTTAATTTAGGTATAATACAGAAGGGCCATTTGCCTTAACTGTATCTCAGTTTTGAGTGGAGCATGCCCTGAAGTTCTAACCAAGGATGTCATAATCTTTCTTCCTTTAATACCAAACTTATGACAAGATCCTTGGTTTGGCAGATATTTAATTACCTGTTTTGCAGTGACACTGTAGAGTCATTAGGTTATTTCAAAGCTGGAGAGATGAAAAGTGAGCAACGCCGTTGCTGGAAATCGAACCTCTGGAATACGCGCCCAGCATGCTGACCACTACACTAAGAAGGCGGGAGAAACACCCTGTATACCCCCCTTTTAAAGGGTGACTGGGATTTAGGGGACCCAATTGCCAAATCCTGGATATGGAAAATCAGCATCCACCACCCTTTTGGTTTGGGCGCCACTGTAGGGTCATTATTTCCAGAGAGATGAAAAATGAGTAACGCCTTCGCCAGGATTCTAACTGCGGATTTCTGGAAAACGCACCCAGCGTGCTGACCACTACACTACAAAGGCCTGCTGAAGGCAGGAGAAACACCTCATAATAAAATCACAAACATCTAGGCATGTTTCCCAAATAAGGTTAGAAGCAGGAAGTGCCTTTGGTTAGCTATTTAAACTATCGTTTGGGAAACATTCAGTTTTGTTATTTATTTTGATATATTCAATTTTGCAGCTTTATTTATGAACTTTGTGAACTGAGCCGTTTTGATTTCTACTTGTGTAACATCCAGAGTAGAAAATTCTGTTTTATTGGTTTAATATTTTTTAAAAATTTCTGGAAATAACTATATTCTAGATTAAATTGTCATAATCATGGCATCTGGATGATTATTGCAGTAAACTGAAAAATGGGCTGATTGAGTAGAATTTATATCAATGAACTAAGTCATTTCTGATAACACATGGACTAAACAAAATTCCACTAAGGATCAGTTTCCACTTAATATTGTACTTCTTTTATAATAGTTTTTGTATTGTCAGATCTTAATCAGTTTCTCTTATCTTCAGAAATTCTTTATGAGAAGTATTTGAAGATAGATGATATATTGATAACTCATTCAAATCATAAATACTAATTGATTTGATTAACTGTCTGAATTTATTGTAGTTAGCGTAAAATTTTTTTAAACTTTCCACTTTTCTTAAGCACACACGTAAGAGTATAAAAAGTGTAACTCAGAAATTTGCCTTTTATTAACTAAAAATCAGGAAGAGAGGCTGTTTTTATGTTACTTTTCATAAATTTAATCTGAGAGCAGTTTTTGAAATCTTAGCTATGTTGTGAAATTTAAAAAGAAATTGTTAATGAACTTTATTTTATTTATTTATTTTTTAGAGAATAAAATTGGATTGAAGGATGCATTTAAATGGAGTGAAGCCATAGAGAGAATATTACAAAATAGTTCTGAAAAAGCTATGCCTCTTAGAAAATTGAGAAAAGAGGTAATATTTTTTAAAAGCAGATCATTTTAATAAGAATAATACATTTAATTTCAATTTGTTAAGATCATAACTAAAAGTTTATAAGTTGCTATTTATGTAATACCAAAATAATAATATACGTACTTATAGTTTAAAATTACTTGCTGGTTAGGTAATACAAAACTGTGTATTAATTGTAAAATTGTATTTGATGTACTGGTGCAAATGGAAAATCATTGTGGATGAGTAGGAGATACAATTAATTGAGCCCATTCTGCAGTTCTGTTTGGATATGATCTAGTGAATCATCTTTTGTTGACCACCTCCTTAAAATAATCATCATTGGAAGTAACCAATATTTCTGAAAATGTGAACAAACATTGGTAATGAACATAAATTTCTCTAAGATCTCTACTTTCACAGAATATTTTCATTATCTGGAAGTAATATTTAATCAGTTTTCTTCTCACCTGTACTTGACCAGTCATCTTGCAGTAAACTTCTTGATTTCAGAGACTTCTTATGGCCATTTCTTTATGCTTTTTGTGTTTTAAGCAGAGCAAACAACAGGACACAGTTTTTGCTCTGCTTGAGCATGTTATGCCTTTTCCTAAATTGATGCCATTTTTGCATACTCATGCACTTGATCCTCTTAGTATACAGTGTTATTAAATAAAATTTTAAAGACTGCTGTGCTGTGGATACTTTATTTCACTGAAACATCATTATAAAATTATAGTGAATTTAAGTGTGGAATGCACTTCTGTAAATTCTTATAAATCAGAATCACTGAGGCAAATGCACTTGAAAATGCATACTGAAAACAGATCAGATATGCAATAGAAATTTACGAGATTGGTTGAATTTCATTAACTCTTGCTAGTGTGCGGCAGGCTCTTTTATAGGCTAGTAATATACTTGTGGACATTTTCTACAGTTTTATTTCTATTCCTTGTATGTATTTCAAATTGAGATACTTCCAGGTGTCACTAATTTATCAGTAAGTTTAACATGCATTTAATATAAATGATTTGTGCATGTAAATCTAAAACAAATTTACATCAATTTGTAATTGTATGAATGCATAAATATGTATAGCATTTGCAATAATATAGACTCGAAATTCATATATTGGGCTTTTCAGAATGCAATTTCTTTCCCCCTTTTTGAAATTAATCAGCAGAGTGATTAGTTGTATTTTTAACCAGCCAACTTCATTCTAACTATTATCGTATATTTTGATAGCTGATATTTCAAGACTTATTTGTAAAATTTTTGTTTGAATATATGAAATTTTTTTTGGAAGAGGGATGCACCATTAGGTATGGGAATCAAAAGCAGCATTTTCAGCATATTTTGCTTTTTTGTTATTGAAAAGTAAGAAGGCTGATCAAGTGTTCAAGCAAGAAAAAAAAGTTGTGTGATGTGTATGAGAAGATGTATAGACAGAAAGTGCCAAAACTGGTTCACAATGTTACATTGTAGTTCTTTTGATACTAAAGATGCACTGCATTCTATAAGGCCTGTTGAAGCTGATAAAAACAAAATAAAAATATTGACGGAAGCAGAGTGTTGACTAACAAAATGAGAACTCAATAAGAGATTAAATTTGTCAAATTCAACTATTAATGACTATGTGAAATGACTTTTAATTCAAAACTTGATGTATGGGCTCTACATGTGCTCTACATGTTTTAATTCAAAACTTGATGTATGGGCTCTACATGTGCTTAAAGAAAAAGATTTGCTCCATTGCACCGACTTCTGTGATTTGCTTCACAAATGTCAAGAAAATGATCCATTTTTAAAGCGAATCCTAATTGGCGACCAGAAATTTATGTTGCAAAAAATATTGAATCCAAGCGATCGTGGAGTAGAACAGATAGTTGTCTCAAAGCATTTCAAAAGCTGATATGAATGAAAAAAAGATTGTGCTCTTTTGTTTGCTGGGATTTCTAAAGGAATTATCTTTTCGATTCTTAGTTTTTTTTTTTTTTTAAGCTTCTACTAGGCACTTGACAGTGCAATTAAATGAATACATTTCATTATTTAAGCATGCATGCTTTTAAAATTCATGATATAAAATTATAAATAATTTGTGTAAAGAGAATTATTTGATTTATTGTTCCTGTTAAACTATATTAACATTTATTTTTCTCCTTTTAGTTGATTAATTATTTTTTGAGTTAAAAGCTTATTTGTTTTAAATCTTTATATATATGTATATATATATATATTAAATAAAATTAATTATATTATCTCCTAAGATTAATTATAGTAGAATGATCTGAAAAAAGTGAATCCATACTTAGTAAGTTCTATTTCGAAAGATGTTTTTTAAGTAACTTGAATGTAAATTGTTAAAAATGTTTAATGAGGACTGGAATTAAATCATGAATAACAATTTTAAAAGGAATAAATTAAAAGCAAGAGTTAAATTAAATGCAAGTAGTCATTGATCAGAAATTAGTTGACTTTTCAAGGGGAACAAACCAATTCCCGTTCAAAGAACAATAATTAAGAAATAAATACGAAGGTGTTTCGTCCTTTACTCGAGCAATAAGGCTAAGCCAAACTGGCAATTCAAGTCAGGCCAAACATTTCCGTGAATTCTTTCTAGTTGGGAGTGGGCAAATTGTTCTCTTCGTGTCTGACTCAGAATGGTTGTGTTCAGAAAATTCTTTAGCGGTAGGGGGGGCTTTGAATTATATCAGTCGGTAAGACTTGTGTGAAGTAATTTATGGTGTGGGAGGGACTAGGAATTCTTGAGGGACGTAGGCTGTGAAGCTCTTATTTAAGTGAAACCATCCGTTAAAATTTTTTTTGTAAATACTAGTGAATGGAAATTAATTAAATTTCTGGCTAATTGTCGTTTCGTAACGATGAAGAATTTAAGAATTGAAAAAAGGAATTTTCATTGTCAAAGAGCTATTTGACAGACTAAAGATTATGAAATAGGCCCATTTTTTTAGTAACAGCATAAGTCTGAAGACAATTAGCTTTTTACATTATATACAGCTTAGTAATTACACTATGTACAAATCCTTCAACTGATAGTTATCCAACTTATACCGCCTTCTCAGGCTTAGGAATAAATTATCATATCCCTATCAGTTAAACGATTTAGAGTGAGTATTTAACGCCTGCTCTTTTAAGGCAATGGTTAATAAATTGATTGGGTATTAGATTATTTTTGAGAATTTTAATAAGGAAAATGAATTTAAGATCATTCATGTATTTTTTATTATTATTTTTTTAATTTTAGTGACACATTATAAATCAAATTACGCAATTAAAAAATCGTTTTTCAGCAATGACTAATCACACTTTTATTTCCAAAAATTCTGTTTCTTGAAATAGTGTTACAGCGATTTTACCGAAAAAAATCAGAAATTACATGAAAAATCTCATTGAACTTCATTTAGAAGATTTTTCCCACTCTGTCTGATGGTGCAAACAGTAAACCTATGAGAATTTTAGTTTGTTCTATGAAAAAAAATTACACCGTGTTTACTCTTGTTTATAGTTGCACGTTTTTGCAATTTTTCATTGTGAAAGTCTAGTTGCTACTATTATGTGGGGAAATCTACTACACAGTATTGTACACTTTAATGCTAAAACATTACTGGTATAAAAAATACATCATAATAAAATTAGTAACACCAAATATTTCCAGATTATGTGCTGTTTATTAAATAGTCTTTTAGCCAGTTGCATACAAAAAAAAAAAAAAAAAAAAAAGCATTTTTCTTTTTATGGTAATATTCTTATAGACATAAAATTCACAAATAATCTTTGTGAAAAGTTTGACAAAAATTCTAATAGTATGCTACATAGTTCATAATAAATAACTTTCTCTGGAGATATCAGTATCACTGTTGTAATGTGAATCGGTGTCTGAAGAATCTCCGTCATTCCATGAAATGGTATCTTTGTTCCCCCCCCCAAAGTGTTGGAAGTACCACACATTCATCATTTATTAATGCATGAACATAAGAAAGAAGTTCATTTTCTATCATTGGAAAAATTCCATGCTTTCATACCATGAATGCTCGCCTATATTTGTTTCTTGTAACAATTGTTTGGATTTTCTCCAGTCCCTTATTAATTTTTAGTTACATTCCATTCTTTTTCAGTAGCTCTGTTTCCATTCCCTTCAGCATATTCAATAATCTTCAGTTTAAAGCCTGTTCGTACAACTGTTGTTATTTCTAAACTTTCCCATATTCAAGGGGAAAAAAAGAAAGAGAGACCCCTGGAACACCCTTTATGAAATATTGGCAACGATTTTTTTTTTTTTTTTTTCTGTAACTTTAGATACGTGCAGCCCAATAAACTTAGAGCACTTTCTTTAACAAAGAATGAGTTGAAAGCTTTAAAATGAGGGTGGATAAGAAATCCTGCTCCAGGAAGCTTTTCCATCTTCTCAGGGTTAGCAGGCAATTCCTTATCTTGGAGTGACCACTGAGAATGTCAATGGGAGTGACAGAGCAGATGAATCCATTATGAGTACTAGTTCTGGGAGGAGTACAGTTGATAATTTTCTATTTTCTCGATGAAGGTCAAATACGCAACTGCGACTTTTATGTGGGGAAAATATTTTGACGATATTTTTTCTGCTTCAAAACGGGAGTGCGACTATTATGCTAGTAAACAGAGTACACGGATAAATTTTAACTGATGGGAAAGTTTTAACCGTAGTGCCGAACATCCTGAACGAATTAAAAAATTTGGCTTGTTAAAAATTTTTAAAAAGACATCTCATTAAATCATTCTTGTTTTAGAATGAAGAGTTTGTTTTGTAATATTTAAAAATTCCAAATCCTTATAATAGATATATTTTAGGAGAATAGAATTAAAAAAAAATTTTTTTAATTTTTCCTTAAAAGAATATAATGTTATGCACCATAATAAAATTAAGAAAATTCACTTTAATAAACTGAAAGGCCAAGAAAAATGTATATAAACTTCTTAAATCAGGGAGAAAAATTAAAAATGGCTAGGTAGATTTTATTGCAAATAATTTTAAACATTTTTAAATCCATAGTACTTTACAGAAGCGATAAGAATCACATGATGTAATGACATCATAATCGTGAAAGCAGTTTGTCTGGAGTGATGTGATGCCTGGAAAAACCAATTTTTCCTTCTTGTGCTTGAGGCTGCAGCATACAAAATGTTTATTTTATAATCTTGGAAAGTTTCAAAACATTTTAACCAATACATTTCTGTGTTGAAATTTTTAAAATCGCAGATATCAAATAGTAGGGGGGAAAATAGCAGTTTTTAAAAATTCAGAAATTAAATTAGTCGTCATACAAGTTTAATTTAAAGGATTTTTTTCATGCTTTATTTGATGGTACAAATTGTAAAATTCTGATATTATTAGTTTATTCATTAAACAGAAATAGGTAAAAAATGATTTAAGCATTAAATAATAAAATCTGAAGTTTTGAAAAAATGACTTCACCACATTACATGAGCAGTGTTGTGCAAAATTTGAACTCGGTAGCTTATCAGGAAGTAGTTTGAAAATTGTTGATAAATGCTTTTGTCAGGCATTTTTTCACTACTTTCTCACTGCTCCTAGGTACTTAACTTTTCATTTAAATTCCTTTACACTTTCAGATCCTTTGAAGTATGTTTTCAGACACGCTATATTACAATTAAAGAAA
Organism: Stegodyphus dumicola; assembly: GCF_044657685.1. Taxonomy (NCBI): domain Eukaryota; kingdom Metazoa; phylum Arthropoda; class Arachnida; order Araneae; family Eresidae; genus Stegodyphus; species Stegodyphus dumicola. The sequence goes on along the minus strand of NC_140773.1, from coordinate 217,515,461 downwards.
AGCAATATATATAACAAAATGAAATTCCTGTTTTGATGCCGATTACAATATGTTATCATTCCATAACTCTTTTACTAGCCCCTAAATTGCTGAGATTTCCTATAAATTTAATTTCGATTATTTTCTCTTACGTTAAAACATTTGTTTTTCAATGTTCAAAGATATTATTTCAAGTTTTAATTCTTGCATTAACATTCTGACCCTGGTAAGAATCACTTGGATCAGTTTTTTTGTTAATTTCATAAATGTTCTGATCATCAAGGTGCTCCCTGAAAGATGGTAAAAAGTAATGAATGAAAATAGTTAATATATAATTCAATAAAATATTTACATATTATCAGAAAATGTTTTATTGATGAAATAATTTTAATGTATGTATTACTTTTGCATTATGTTGTATTTGCAGGTTTTTGCAGAATATATTAAATTTACAGGAGGAACTTGTTCTACGTCTGGTGAAGAATTTAAAAAGAAATTCAAGGCTGAACTGTCAAATGATAAGTTTTGTTTGTATAAGAGCAAGGGAAAAGACATGGAATAATTTTATCTATTTCAATATAATAAAGTTTTTATTTAACTGAAACTGAGTATTGATTTGTTCATAAAACATTTTCTTTTGAGATGTAGTTCTGAATCTCAGTTAATCATTCTTGATCTTTATCACTTAATCTTCTCTCCTGAGGCAAATAACCCTCGAGTGCTTAAATGTATTTAAGTAACTAAACCATTTGAGTTTCCTTGGAATGTGTATTCTTATTTGGCAGTTTTATTCATGATAAAATTCTGTTTATACTTGGTATACATATTCTTATTGACCAGCATTTATTCATGTAAAAATCCATTTCTTATGTTTTTTATAAGATTAAATACACTCTTTTCCTGTCAGATTACTTGATTAGTCAGTTATTATCTAGTTCTTAAATTTTCTTACCCTGGATTTAATAGATACATAGTTTTCCATGCTTCTGTGTTAAGACTGGTTTTTATATTAAAATTATCTCCAAAAGGCCTTATTTTCAGGTATTGTGTTTTTTTTTTACCGTACAGTCTTTCATTTATTGATTTACAGGAGTCTACATTTATATGCATATTCTTATATGAGAATTGCATTGAACCTTATCTCATTTTTGATGTTATTTAAATTTTTGAAGAGGCAAGGTGCACATCATATCAATCATTGAAGGAATAAGAAAGATTTATCTATATTTAGTTTTATAAGACGACTTTAGGTCTTACCTCTGGATACTTTAAAATCATGATGAGGCCCAAAGATATTAACAAAATGGCGTTTAGGACAAAATCATGTATAGATATATTCCTTAGGTTGAAATTTAATTTTTATCAATCTGCTATGGACATTATTTTAACACCACTGTGAAGAAATATATATATATATTTATTTAGGTGTCATAATTGTAAAGAGTAACACAATTAAGGATCATGTTAAGGATTTAGAGGAAAAGGAGCTTTTACATTGTTTCAAGAAGTTGGTATAGAATGTCTCAAAATAGTAAAGAAGTAAAACAATTTTTTAGATGGCAGTGCTGAAATTGGCTATTGTTTTAATAACTTCTACCCACCATTTTATTGCATGTTTAATTATAAAAAAGCTGCTGAATTTTTTATTTTATGAAGATATTGAAATTTAAATTTCATGAATCATTAAATTAATGAATGAATTATTCTCATATATGTGTTCTTAATTATTTGTATTTATTTTCATATTTAAAAATGGCATTTCAGTTGCACCATATAAAAAATAAATAAATTAAAAGCCATAGACTGCATACTACGTTATCACCTTAAAAAAAAAAAAAAAAACTGAAAATTTGGATCTTACTAAAAGGCAATGAAACTGAATTATCTAAAAGATTATCAATCAAAAATTATCCACACTTCATAATTTTAAAAAAGGACTGTGTATCTTTTATAGATTATTCATCAATAATTTTGCAGGTAATGCGAAACTGCTACCAAATCCCAAACAGAAAATATTGAGATGAATTTAGCTAAAGGTAAATGAATATACCTAAAAAAAAAAAAAAAACTTATTTGGAGGGAGAGTTAGAAATTGTTGCACTTGCATGTAAGTTGCAGTTGGAGCAGTATTTCTGCAAGAAATGAATAAAACATTGAACAAAATTCTGAAGAATTTATAGTGCAAAAAGTTTTCTTTCATACTACATATAATTAATTTTATAAATTTTTAATGTTTAATATCAGCTGGAGTACTTCCTTCCTCTTAAGTAATAATAATAAAAATAATGTGAGAAAGTTAAAACATATGAATTTAAAATTTACCCTTAGTTTAGCAGAAGCTGGTACAGCCAAATTGGTTTTAATGTCACTACAAAATCATTTACAACCTCCTTACAAAACGTAGCAAATTTAAATTTATATATCTTTATTTTTGGTTGAATATCATCTTCATCTTCTGATTTCATCAGTATGATATAATTTAAAAAAATTATAACATATTAAATGAAATCTTAAAAGGTTACAAATAATGCGAAGATAAATTCTGGCTGACAAAGTTGGTTTTTCAGATTTTTATAAGAGCAGCAGTGGAAATTTTTCTGAAATGGATTTAGATAACACAGGTTCCAGAAATAGATATCAAGACATCTTAAGGGAATTATTTGTTTTCCTGTGTTACATTGTAAGGATTATGTTAATTTTATTAACAGTTAAATTTTGAATTAAACTTCCTTTCCTATCGATTCTTAATTTAAACTTACCACTTCCGGCCAGAACGTAGTTTTAGAATCACGTCTGAATGCTAATGAGGAAGAGCGGTATTTAACAGCGAAGTTCTACTGTCTTAGGGAGAGAGATACCAGATATTCTGGCTGCACACGTCCGCCTTTTTAGGCTACTATCTCGTAAGCTATTATTACGCTCGGTCGTACTTTAGGCCCTTGATAGCTTCGCAGTGCATTAGCGTTAAGGGTCCAACTCTGTTAGAATCTTGATAGCGTCGGCTATATCTCTTTAGTTAAGATTAGTTTAATTTAATTCTCTTCAGTTCTCTTCAGTTCAAGCCTAAGTGTTGGCTTTATTGTACACCTCCAAGAAGGAGTTCTGTTAAACTTTAGCTGAAATAATAAAGAGTTATTTCACCCTTCTTGTTGTTTTCTGTCTCACGAACTCAAGCAATTATTCGCTTACTAGTTCTTAAGATTCTTAACTTTCAACTGTAACTTAGAATTACAAAGTGAGGAACTCTACAAAATAAGTACAGATTTTGCCATCCAAAGAAATACACAGTGGACAATCCTACAATGTTATTAACCAAATTTGTTAAAATGTAAATCTGTACTGAGTTCTGATTTGTGCAAATCAAATTTTTTTAATATCATATCCTTTAAGCTTTCCAATATTATAAGAAAAAAAAGCTATGAAGACAGTACATCCTATGTACTGGAGAGACCTATGTGGAAAGCTGTATTACAGCACCTTGTATTGGAGCAAAATATAGAAATTAAAATAAAATTAATTTCAAGAAGTTTTTGTTTATATTGTATAGGAATAAGAGGTGCATGCATATATATACAGTGGATGGACAAAAATATGGAAACAGCTTGTGAAATGCATGTTTGAAAAGAAAGATTGATTTTAATGAAATATGTAGGTGGCGCTGGTGTTTTTGACTACTGACGCCACCTATACAACTTCGTAAATGTGCTAAACAGTTCAGTTGTTGTTGGAGTACTGTTATGTGAGGTTGTCATTGCATTATGTCAGAGTTAACGGACTTCGAACATGGGCAAATTGTTGGAGCACGTATGGTAGGTGCTTCCGTAAGCAAGGTAGCTAAGGTGCTTAGTGTTTCAAGAGGTACTGTATCGAAGATTTATTCCGCATATTTGACAAGCGGAAAAACATCATCTGCTAAATCACAGCGCGGACGAAAGTGTGTCCTGAGTGATCGTGACAGACGATCATTAAGGGCAATTGTGACGAAAAATAAGAAAACCACAGCTGCAAAAGTTACTGCTGAAATGAATGTTGTGTTACCGAACCCTGTGAGTACCAAAACAATTAGAAGGGAGCTTCATAAACAGGGAATTGCTGGCCGTGCTGCAATTGAGAAGCCACTCATCAGTGATGCTAATGCCCGTAACAGGAAAAGGTGGTGTTTATGTCATAAAGCCTGGACTATAGAGCAGTGGAAGCGAGTAATATGGTCTGACGAGTCTTCTTTCACATTGTTTCCCACTTCTGGCTGAGTTTACGTCTGGAGAACGCCATCTCAAGCCTATAATACAGACTGCTTGTTGCAAAGAGTGAAACATGGTGGGGTTCTGTTATGGTTTGGGCAGCCATATCGTGGTTCTCTGCTAGCCCCATGATAACTGTGTCAGGGCACATGACTGCCAAGACTTATGTGAACATTTTGGCCGATCAAGTTCATCCCATGATACAAACTTTGTTCCCCGATGGTGATGGTGTCTTCCAAGACGACAAAGCCCCTGTTCACACAGCTCACATTGTCCAGGACTGGTTTTCTGAGCATGAGGATGAGTTGTCCCATTTCCCCTGGCCACCACAGTCACCAGACCTGAATATTATCGAACCTTTGTGGTCTACATTGGAATGGAAAGTGCATTCTCGTTATTAACCGCCAACATCGTTATCTGAACTTGCCACCGTTTTGCAGGAAGAATGGTACAATATTCCCTTGGCAAACATACAAGAACTGTATTCATCCATTCTCAGAAGACTGCAAGCTGTTTTGGATGCCAGCGGGTTTCCTACACCATATTAAGCAAAGAAACATGTTTTATTAAAGGTGTTTCCATATTTTTGTCCAACCCCTGTATATATATATATACACACACAGATGGAGGACAAAATAATACGAACACCTGAAATAATGGAAAATCTTTATTAGGAATGTTAAGCCATTCCTCCTGCAGAGCGGTCTCTAATTCCGAAAGTCCGGATGGAGGTGGAAATTGGGAACGAAGTTTGGACTCCAAATATGCCCATAAATGGTCAATAATATTCAAGTCCGGAGACTAAGGGGGCTAAGCGAGATGTTCAATTGCATTGTCATGCTCTTCAAACATATCTTGAATACACCTAGCAGTGTGGATAGGGGCGTTGTTGTCTTGAAAAAGCGGTCGCTCCCCAGGGAATACAGTCTGGACAAAAGGATGGATATGATTTCCTAGAATGCTTAGATAGTGATTGGATGTGATCCTCCCGTGCAGAATAACAAGTGGCCCAAGATATTGCACCCCATACCATAATGGCACCACTCCCATGCTTCAGTCGGCAAGAGGCAGTCAGGATGAAACGCTTCTTTGGGCGTTCTCCAGACATAAACGCATCCGGTCGTCTGAAATAGGGTGAATGACGATTCATCTGACCATATTACCTGTTGCCACTGCTGTGGTGGCCAGCCTTTGACGCACCATTGGCGTCGCTTGAAAGCATTAGTTGCTGTCACCAAGGGTTTATGAATTGCCACTCTGCCATAAATGTTCTCAACATGAAGTTCCCTTTTGACAGCTTTTGTTGAAACGGGGTCCTGGAGATGACTGTTCATTTCGGATGTTATCTCGCGTAATGATTGCTTATGCTTCCGGGCTACTATGCGCTTCAAGACCCATCTATCCCTTTCAGCCAGCTTTGACTTTTGGCCACTGTTGTGCTTTGAAGACATCGTCTTACGCTCTTTCGTGTACGCTGTCATAATGGCTAATACCCTACTCCTTGCACACCCCACAAGGTTTGCTGTTTCCGTAACCGATGCTCTGCTTATAGTGCTCTATCATTCCTCTTTGGAACTCTGACAAGTCTGACATTTCAACTTCTCACAGACAGTTCGATCAAAGCATGTAATGCAGGTGACTGTTGTTGAGAAACTGATACCCACCTCTTCACGCTCACTAGGTGCCAGACTTCTGTTGCAGATGGTGCAGGTGTGAAATATGTCATACTTTTTCACAGGTGTTCGCATTATTTTGTTCTCTATCTGTATATTATATGTGTTTGTATACAGTACAAAGTCCGCAATCCGGACGTCCATTATCCGGAATGATCTATAATCCGGACCTCAAAGCCACAAACTTTTGTATGCTTTACGCATGCACACTTCCGATGGTAAAGAAAGTGACAGAGAGGTTATTTCGACTGACAAGTTAGTCAGTATTCTTGACACAGCAATTACAGGACTTGAACAGTGGAACTTTGTAACTGAACAAGAAATTATGACTGTTTATAGAATTAAAGAGAAAGTATTAGCACAAAAAACGAAGCAACTTGCATTGAAAGAAATGTTTAATAAAGTAAACAAATAAATATTAAGCTTTTTTTTTTGTAAGTTTTCATACCCTTTAGATCATAATTGATCTTTATTTCATAAATTATGGTTTCATATTTTTAATTGTATAATTTCTGCATGCCATCTTTATAATCTGGAAAAACCTCTAATCCGGAATCGCCGAAGTTCCGACGAGTCCGGTTTACGGACTTTGTACTGTATGTAGCAAATATTTGTTTAACAATACCCCATATCCCATATTTTATACCTTTTTTTACTAATTTTATTATCTGAAAATGGAGAGAGAAAAAGTATGTGAATAATTTAATTTTCAGAGGACACAGATACAATAAGAACATACCATATGAAATATAGTCATGGGTAAACTAAAGGCAAATATCACAATATTATTTCTTTAAAAGAAATATACATTTCCAGTAAGAATGCATAGTAACATTGCAATATTCTACTTAAATGTCATCCATTATTATTGTTGTTTGTGCTACCCCTTAGGATTCAAATAATCCATAAATAATTAGAAAAGTAAATGTGCAAATGATTCAACGAAAACATATACTGAATGTTGGCTCGTGTTTTCTTCGCTGTGATTGGTCAGTTCTTATATTATGCTGGCTTAAAGTTCAGTAGTCTGAGGGGTGACCTTCACAGATAGTGTGCAAGACAAAAACATTCACTATGTGGAAGAATCCAATTTAAAATAGAACAGCAAAAGCTGAGCTTTAAATTTCTCCTTACTCTCGATAGTGCTCCAAGACATTGTACTGAAGCCTTCACAAAATTTCATCTAAATGTAGAGGTTTTATTTTCCTTCCACTAAACAGAACTTCCTTAATGATCCTTGTGGATCGAGAAATCATAAAAACATTCAGTCTTTCATGTCAGGGCATGCTTATATCTCTGCACTAAAGCACTAGAAGAAGGAAAGCATGATATGCTAATGGTATTTTGGACTAAAACAATTCAGCATAAGACACTGCATAGAAATGGTGAAACTGACATGGGAACAAGTGAATTCATCAAAGTGAATGCTTCCTGGCATTGGCACTGCCCAGAAGCAGTGAACAGTGTTAAAGGGTTTCCACCAATTGAAAATGAAGCCAAGGAAATCATAAAAATTGCAAAAGCAATAAGCGACAAAGGATGCAGAAGAGGAATAATTCAAAGAATAGTGGGGACTGGAAATGATAAATAAAGATTTGGATAATCTTGTAACACCAGTCAAAGGTGAAAGCAACAATAGTGAAGAAGATAAAGCCTTAATGTACAAAAAAGATACTGAAAAATGTTGCCCACCTTACCGCTAAACGTTTAACAAGTTACTTCAGATACTGTGTCAAGGAAAAACTATTAAAAAAAAGTAATTGTAATGATACAATTATTTTTTAATAGTATCCACTTATTATGCAGTAACATAAATCCTTCCAATTAACACTTATTAATTTTCTACTTTTAATTACAATAATATTTTGATTTGTACAAATTAAACATATTTTTTAATCTGAACTACACCTAACTGATTTTTTTAAATAGAAAGTTAACTTCTTAGCATGTGATTTTGCACGTCTTGATGACATAACCCCCACATTTGGTAGGGGTTTACTATATTAATTTAGTTATGAAAAATTTGCTATGTAATAATGTATCTTGAAGTATGTGGCATGTGATGCCATCCATTAATGATTTATTCTTCAAGATTTAGATGCCACAAAATTCTTAGATCATTTATATAGAAATAATCTGTGATGTTATTTTGTATTGATAAATCAATAAAACGTTACTCAAACCCAGTTGATCGCAAATATTCTTTTATGAATATTAACTCTGAAAAATATTTTAATGTAAAAGAGGAGGATACAAGTAACACAATTATGCAATACATAAGAGCATTCGGAAATACTGCATCAATCAATTTGTTTCCACATAAATATTGTATAGCATCATGAGGAGATGTATCTGTAAAATTTGAGGACAGTCACCAAGAGAAGGTTTTCTTTAGTTTAGAAAGGTTTCAGTTCTCAAAATTTTGATTTAGTTTCGAATCAGCGTTGCGCAAGTCGTGCGACATAGATTTATCTAGAAATGACAGTACAGAAGTGTTATTAATATTTTTAGAAAGAAAATACCCAAATTAAAAATAATAATAATAATAATAAGGAATTTAAATTGCTAAAATGAATTATAAAGCTGATTAACATATATATTTATATATATATAAGTCAAATTTTCAAAAATCTGAAAGAATAAAATGCCTTATTAAATATTTAAAGATTAATCCTATTTCCTTCCTGTTACAATATAAACTGATAAAACGCAAATAAAAGAAAATTACAAAATCGTAATAAAAAAATGCACACTTCCAAGAGGGAAAAAACGGAAAATTTGTATATTTTGCCTTAATTTTAAAATATGGCCTTTGAAATTTGCCAGCAATGGAAGAAACTGCGGTGCTACTTTGGTAGAAGGTTGCACGGATTTTTGGCGATTTACGTTGGCGCGATTTCTACAAACGTCAGCCATCTTGAAAAACGCTGTTTTTACGCATAGTAAAGTATTCGAAACTTAAAAAAAAAAATAAATATCGTTAGAAATAATGGATTAATTTTTTTGTTGAAAATGTCGTTTTTTAAGATGGCAGGCAAGTGTAAATAAATACATTTACTATGAGTATAAAATACTAAAGTAAGGTTATTATTACTTTCATATAGCAAAGAAGAGAATAAAAACATTGTGCCAACGTTTAATTAGATTAAAATATTACTGAAATTGAATATCGAAATAAAAAACATCATCCAACATTTAAAAGAATTAGAATATTATTAAATTTAAATACTTTAAAATACGTTATATATAATATAATATATATATATATATATATATATATATATTATATAGAATAAATACATTTACTACGAGTATAAAATACTAAAGAAAGGTTAAATTATTACTTTCATATAGCATAGAAATAGAATAAAAATACCACTATAAAAACATTGCGCAAACGTTTAATTGGATTAAAATATTACGTAAATTGAATATCGAATTAAAAACCATCATACCAACGTTTAAAAGAATTAAAATATTACTTAAATTAAATACTTTAAAATAAGTAAATAAGAACACTTCGTACACTAGAGCTAAAATGACAGCAATTAGTTTATTGTCGGTAAAAAAGGAGGAATGTCTAATAATTTATTTAAATAATCATACATAATAAAATCATTTTAAAAAAGAAATGCAAAATTAAATTGTATTTTAATATTTAGCAGCCATAAATAATGTTTAAAACATTAAATTAAATTTATAGATATTAAAACCAATTACTTTTAAAGTAAGGTGACGTCACTGATTACATCATCCACAGCATAAAATTTCATAAAATATGATAAAGAATAAAATTTTTATTTCAAATAAAAATGCAAAATTAAATTGATTTTTAATATTTAGAAGCCATAAATACTATTTAAAACACGGAATTTAGGCATAATAACACGCATTATTTTTTAAATAAAATGTCAACAAAGTATCGGTTACCATAAATAAGTTATCCAGCAATGGGTTTACCATAAGTCGTATTACTCGCCAAAAGAAAAATTGCCAAAAACTCGCCAAAATCCGTGCAACCGTCTACCAAAGTAGCACCGAAACGGCTGTAAAATTTTTTCAGGATTACAGAATTTGGCTGCAAAATGAACAACTAGGAGATGCGTTTATTGGTTTAGTAGATAGTCGCTGTTGCCGAGTCACTGCAATTCTCTTATATTTTAAACGAAAAGAGATCGTTCTGTATTTGGAGGAAAAAGTAGCTTCAAAAAGATTTAGAGAAGAATGTAAGTATTTTATTATTTTTTTTAATGTATCACGTAGTCCTTATCTAATATCGGGTTTTAACAAAAGTTTTCCACCACCGCAAATATCGTCTGCGCAAACAGTTCGCGTGTTTTATCATATTCTGTCAAACGATTTTTGGCATTTGAAAGATAGAGACTTTCTTTAGAGCATTTTGTTGTGAAATTTGTAAAAAAGTATTCTTATTATTAAGTGCAAGTTGTCTAAAATGGAACAAATCACACTACCAGGTTAGAACCATCATTTAGTTCTGTTGCAAAAAAAGTCAGCTACAAAATATCACCAAATCATGTGTACAGTTTTAGGTACTAATGTTGTATCATACGACACTGTGAAAGCTTGGTACCGAAAGTTCAAAAACTAGAACTATGATATTCAAGAAGCAGAGCGCTCTGGCCGGCCTACTGATGTTGATGAGACCTACCTGTGAGAACTTGTGGAAGAAGATCAATATGCAACCATTTAAGGGCTTGCTAAAGAGTTAGACGTTAGTGAAATGTCCATCGCAGATTTGGGTGGTGATTACTACCTGCATTAGAGGTATTGATTTCATGTTTTTCGCCCCCTCTAACTTTATTAAGAACGTTTTTTGGCAGAAACCTTTCGGTACAACCAGGATGATTAAAATCTGTATTTTAAATTGCTGAAGTATGTTTTCGTATGTTGATAATGTTTGCTGAAATATCGATAATTTGGAACGATATTTCGATATATTATAATTTACGATAAATATCGATAATTTGGAAATCTTTTTAAAAATGAATAGCCAAAACCAACTGCATATGCCCGATGCGTAACTTTTACGTTTTTATCTGTAAAAAAAGTGCTAAATTACGCCAAGGTGGTTACGCTAATTCGTAAGTACCAGAATTTTTTGTAGCCAGAAACCTTGCAGAGTTAGTTATGGCTTTTCCTTAATTCAGTCTAGTCTTCCATGTACGTTGACATTACATCAGATAGAAGAAATGTCTTGTAGTTTCTCATAAGTTTATTGTTCAGTTTTTATCGTTTTATTGTTCGCGCTGTGCAGACTATGTAGAACAGTTTTATTCATTAGAGAATTTCATGAAAATTTAATATTATTTACAACAGTTTTACATTAACAGGCGAGGTGGCGCTCTTGGGTGTGCTAGATGTAATGGGGCACGATATGTATAAAAAATTAGCACATGTAAATTGATTTTCTGGTGTTATATAAAGAGCATTACAGACTCCTTCTGATGAAGCGCGAAAATATCTTCCTTTTGCACTGATTTACATATACTGCATTGAAATGGGGTTTCTATTAATCAGGCGTATTTGTGTGAGATCCAAACTGAACACTCTCGTAGGGCTGTTTGTATGAAGATCTTGTTAAAGAACAGACTGTAGAGGCACTGAACAAGGTTAAGAATTCGCGGGATTTTGAAAAGAAACATGCTGTTAGAGAGCAAAAGTTTCCTAATTTAACAATATTACTTAAAGTTGTAATGTACCTCTTTCATACTACAGGAAAAATGAAAAATATATCGTCAGCAATTAAGATTAAAATAAGAAATCAACTACAAAACACCCTTGAAGAGTGATTCCTATTGACAAATACGAGGGCAATCCAAAAAAAAAAAAAAGGTCTCCTATATTTTTAGATATACAAAGAACCGTTTATTTTCTATAATTGCTACATCACTTTAAAGATTGAAGAATGCTTTATTTTTCAACATAATCGCCATTTCGGTCGATGCATTTTTGCAGACGCTGTGGCAGTTTTACAATGCCCATGTCATACCAGCTTGTCGCCATGCCCTTCAGGAAGCGTTGAACCTCATCTTTCACCTCATCATCGGAGCAGAACCGCCGTCCAGACAAATGTTCCTTCAACTTAGGGAACAGGTAAAAATCGCTGGGTGCCAAGTCCGGACTGTAGAGTGGGTGTGTGATGACGTTCCAACCAAAATTTTGCAGGAGATCGACGGTTTGACGGGCGACGTGAGGACGGGCGTTGTCGTGGAGAATGCTTACACCCTTGCTCAACATCCCTCTTCTCCGGTTCTGAATTGCCCTTTTGAGTGAATTTCAACTGGTTTAACGCCTTTTGCGTTTAAAAATCGAATAACTGCGCGCACTTTGCACTTGGCGGTAACGTTTATCGGAAGCTCCATTTCGAATGGCTGCCAAGCCAAGACTGAGCATCCGAGCGAAGCGCCTGCGCGCTTATGTGGTAGTGGAGAAGGCACCACTCACAACAGTGTTGCCAACAACCGTATTAAAACTTTCCCCACGTTCTTTTTTGGGATTGCCTTCGTATAAAATGCACAAGCATTAATCAGCGACAAATTTTACTGTTTCTTTAGACTTAATTAACTCCCAGTAAAATCTGTTAAACAAATAACGAATGAATGTGTTTACTATTTTTGTTCTATATAAAAAGGATACGCAATCAGCATACCAAGTGAAACATCTATTTGAAAATTGCGTATGAAATAACTTAAATTTCTGTATGTAAATAGGAAAATTAAATGCTACAGAGCTGACTTAAAGAAAAGTGAGTTTTTATTACTTTCTTTTCAGTTTTTTAGATTAATTAATCAGCAATTTTACGTCCAGTTCATTTATATCAGAGTTTCTTAAACTGGGGGTCGTGGGACCTGCAGCAGAGGGCCGCCAAACATTTCAGCAGTTTTGATGTTTCTTTAACTTATTATAATAATTTTACAATTACCAAATATTTTTACACAATGTCTCTGAAAATAGATAAAGATAAGACAATACAGAGAAAGAAAAAAACGAAAACGTTTCGATGCATTCTTTTTATAATATAAACGTTCATTTTACTTGCTTTGCACGTAACGCTGTCATTTCGTCTGTCACTTATTTAAAATTTTCACATTTTTTCTATGTCTTAAAATTAGAAATTAAAATTAATGACCTAAAACTGCAATAGCATATTACAGTGCTAGTCAAAAAAATTGACAGTTTCACTCCGCGTGTGTCGGATTTGCGCAATGCTTATGTGGTCCCACAAGATTTTCGTAAATGTTATAGACTCCTGGGGTTGCGCAAAAAATCTCAGTTATAAAAAGGGGTCGCGACTGAAAAAATTTTAAGAAGCCCTGATTTATATAAAGATAGTAATATCTCAAAATGTCTTAAAAGTTAAGTTAAAGAAAGTTAAAATTTAGCTTTTTCTTTTCCTGCTAACATTATTAAAAATGGAGATTAAAAATAGTATATCATAACACTAGAAGCATTATATTAGAAAACTGAAGAATTTCCCTATGAATATTTGGCACTAGTCCTGCTAGTCTATCTATACTATTAAAATTTTTGCGCGTCTCTCTACTATTTGTTTGTTTGTGACATCATCTCATCCGAAACGGCGGGGATTTGAGTTTCGAGAGAGGTATTCCTGGATTTAAAAAAAATGTGGGAAGCCATTTCGACCATTCTCATCTTCGTATGACTTTAATTAGCCGACATATGAATTAAAAACTCTGAAAATGCTAACTTTACACTCTGTTTTCCGACTAACTGTAGTTTAGCGCGCTGGAGATAAAAATATGCTTTACTCCGAAAAGTGTTGCCACTGCTCGCTTTTAAATCGTAGAGTTTGTTAGTAAAAATTTTGTAAGTTTTCCAAAATAAAATATTAAATAAAAATAGCAGTGCCAAACATTCAATATATTATTCCGGATTATAAAACTTCATGGGAAGCCATTTCGACTATGCTCATCTTCTTACGACTTTAATCAGACGAGATATTAATTAAAAACTCTGAAAACACTAATTTTCGCCCTCATTTTTCCGAGTGGCAACAGTCTCGCGCGTTGGAGATAAAAATGCTTTATTTCGAAAAGTGTTGCTACTGCTCGCTTTCGAATCGTAGAGTTTGTTAATTAAAAATTTGTAAATTTTACAAAATATGAAATAAAATTAGCATTGCCAAAAATTCAACATATTATTATTACATTATTACGTTGCAGAAAGCACGCGATTGCATGTGACGTCATTGTATGTCGAAAATGTTTCGTTAATGTCAGCATTTTAAAGCTTGCAGAGTTCCTCACTTTTATTCTGCTAAATTAAATGTCGAAGAACCTCGTGAACTGTTAAGCGAATTATCGCTTAGTTCAGAATAACAGGAATCGTAAATTCAAGAAGGGTTAGTTACCCTTTATTTCGCTAAAAAATAAGATGAACAGTCGGCCCATTTCTTCTGGTTTACAACAAAGTCTCCACACTTGGGCTTAACCTCAAAAATAAGAAATAAGAGCTAACTATAACTAACTAAGAGATTTAGTCGAAGCTAACACAATTCTAGCGTAGTTGACCTTTAGTTTTGAACTAGCCGTCGAACTATCAAAGGGCACCAAATATACGGCCGAGATTAACAGCAGTTAGAGAGACTTATCTCAAAGGCAAACGCGCGCTACTCAGGATTCCTTGCTCTCTCTCTCGAAGTAAATTGAACTTTCCTTTAATACTGTTTCTTACTCATTTGCATTCAACACGATTCTAAAAACTCATTCTGGTAGGGAGTTGTAATTTGAAACGAGAAGCGATAGGAAAAGTTAACTAAATTAAAATACTGTTACAAAATTAAAATATCCTTAAAAGCTGCTGTTGGGAACTTTTTTAAATTCAGGTTAGGATAATTGACATAGTTCTTTTGTTGGAAAAGTTGTTATATTAAATTTAAATCATGACGTCATACGCATACGTATTAACCTGAAATGTCAAAAGTTTTTGTTTTCTGGTTTGGGAACAAAAAAATTATTTATGAATCGGTTGTTGCTTGGAAAGAATGAAAACTGATTTTATTCATATTTAAATGCTTTATACAGTTTCTTTTCAGATGTACATAGAACTTATAAATTTTGCCTTGGTTGCAGCCCGCTCATCTGATGGGCTAATAAGTTTTAAAATGTGCTTGAAAAATTTACAGTACATTAAACAGCCCTATTACAGAAAAATCGCAAATTTTACATCATTCTTAGTACACTGTCAAATAGCTTCATAATCACTATGCATCTTAATAAATGTGTTCTTTCTCGTTTCCTTAGTGATTTTATTCCCAGATAACGTAGCGGGTTAGAGAAAATATTATTGTTCTGTTTCCTTGTCTATTTTTAAGTGGATTGTCATTTTGATGAGCTAGGCAAAACACGTGCTTGCACTAACCACAAAATTGTGATATCATTGCTTATGCGGTAAATAACTTAAAAAACGAAAAAATACATTTTTATAAAGATTATTTGAAGGTTTTTTAAAGGAGCTTTAGGGCGGAATTTTTTCGCATTATAAACCATGAATTCTTGTAAATTTTCTGAGCATTTGGATCCTGGTGACATTACATAGTAAACGTAAACAGGGGTACTTTGAACTGTGAATATACTGTACATACGCAAAAAGAAATTATTCTTAGCTTTCAAATGGACTTACGATCTAAATGCTAAAAGTTACTTAACTCGCAAATATAAG
Source organism: Stegodyphus dumicola (assembly GCF_044657685.1). Classification (NCBI taxonomy): domain Eukaryota; kingdom Metazoa; phylum Arthropoda; class Arachnida; order Araneae; family Eresidae; genus Stegodyphus; species Stegodyphus dumicola. The sequence continues at coordinate 217,499,866 of NC_140773.1, read as the reverse complement.
GTATTCAAAAATTTGGCTTCGTGTCCATCTGCCCTTTAAATACTGAACGTAGACTTATACAACCATTTATAAATTTCTTATAATGTTGAGAATTTTATGAAAACAGTTTTAAATTATGGGCGGGCGGTTCTCGAAATATAAAATTTAATTTTTTATATGATCATGTCTATATGAAAGGTTTATAAAGAAAATTTTTCAGTCAGTGAAAAAACTTACATACATTGTTTGAAAATGTCTTTAGTACATTAAATGTGAGAGATCAAGCTCCTTTACGTGCTTCGAAGGGATATGTATGATTAAGACTTCCATACCGCCAACCATAAATTTAGCATTTTATGCTGTCTTATTTAGTAGAGGAGCTACGGGCTAGTTGTTACAGTTTTTGGAAAAATGTTTACAATTTAACCTGGACTTAGGGTAAATCGTAGAGAGAGAGAGAGAGAGAGAGAGAAAAAACTGATTATTTCTAGCCCGTAGGGCGTTAGTCCCTTCTGGCTAGCCCCTTCTGGAAATTTCTATTAATTTCGTTTTGGTATTTTGCGTCGAAAACTTTAAAAGTCTGAATCACTTTTCAAATTGTTGCCACCAAATATTATATTTAGAGAAATTAAATAATGAAGAATTTGCATAAATATATGCATGTTTGCATGTTTCTTGCATTGTGATAAAAGAACGATAATTAGTGCCATTAAATTTCGAATAACGTACGTTTCAACCTGAACATGGGCACTTAGAAGTCCAAATTTGGAATTTGCTTTATTTGTAACTTCGTGTGTAGTTTGTTAAACTTGATAACTTCTATACTTTCAAAGTAGACTCAACTAATGAGTATATCTCAAGAATTCAAAATTTTATTATACATTTTTAAACAGTTCACATGACATTCAGATAGCACAGTAACACGTGCATCACAACAACGGAATCGCATAGCATGAGCGCCATTAAAGTTATAGTTATTTACAGTTACGGTTATAGTTATTTTAAATATACATCACATCCCTTCCTCCAGTTTATAAACAATAATAAAAATATCAAATAATATCAATACAAGTATATTCACAATATGACATACAGTAAAAAAAAATACATAAAAATGATACATGTAATACATAAAATGATACATCCAATATGTTACATTATTTTATTCCATGACAAAGTCTCTATATCTTGAAGGTTGTCTAATCAACCGTCCACTTCTTGTTATTGTATTATTGGATAGATTATTCTGTTGATTTCCTATATTAACAGGCACAGAAACATTTTCAGGGCTTCCATTTGAATTTTCCTCTTTATATACTATATCATCATAATCATTATTAACTTTGTAAGGTGATTTTGAAAATTTTATATGGCGTCTGTTTCTTCGTAATATTTCCCCATTTGAATTTCTTACAATATAGGATCTGGGAGCTTTATGTTTTGAAATTATTTCACCTTTATCCCATTGCCCAGTTGCGTATTCGGAAACTAAGTACCGTTTTGGAAAAAAAAAAAAAAAAATAGTAAAACAATTTTTTTGAATCCAATTTTATTTTTACATGAAAATACATGTCTTAAACTATTTTTCAACATAGTTTCCGCCAATGATCAAACACTTGTCATAGCGGGTGACCAGTTTTTGTATACCATCGTCAAAGAAACTTCCCGCCAGTTTCGATAACCACGACTCCACAGCATTTTTCGTGTCATCGTCAGATCCAAAGCGCTTGCCACCAAGCTCGCGCTTCATGTGCAGGAACAAGTGATAGTCGGACGGCGCCAAGTCGGGGTGTACGGCGGGTGATCGAACTGCTCCCAATGAAACTGTCGAATTAACGATTGAGTGACACCAGCAGTATGGGGCCGAGCATTGTCATGGAGCAACACAATTCCTTTACTGAGCATTCCTCTTCGTTTGTTTTGAATGGCACGCCTTAGTTTTGTTAAAGTCTCACAATATCGTGCCGCATTAATGGTTTCACCTCTGGGAAGAAATTCAGTAAGCAAAACGCCTTTCCTATCCCAGAAGACAGTGCACTTGATTTTTTGTGATGGCATTGTCACTTTGAACTTTTGTTTTTTTCGGAGAATGAGTGTGTCTCCACTCCATCGATTGTTGTTTCGATTCTGGTGTGAAATGACACACCCAAGTTTCATCACCTGTCACAATTTGGTTTAAAAAGTTTTCTCCCTCATCACTGTACCGCGTGAGAAATGTCAGGGCACTACCAAGTCGCTTTGTTTTATGAACATCAGTGAGCATTTTTGGAACCCATCGGGAACACAGTTTGCGATAATTCAAGCGGTCAGACACAATTTCGAACAAAACGTGAAATTTGTGGAAATGCCTCTGAAAGAGTTATCATTGTGAAGCGTCTGTTCTCGTGAATTGCTTCATCAACTTTCCTTACCAAACCATCGGTGATAACAGAAGGCCGACCACTCCGAGCCTCGGCGTGGACATTTGTTCGACCTGCATTAAACATTCTTACCCACTTTCTCACCATTCCATCACTTATCGCGTATTCACCGTAAACTTCTATCACTTGACGATAAATTTCGGCCGGTTTAACATTCCTCGCGTTCAAAAATTTAATCACGGCACGAATCTCACAGTCAGCGGGAGAACTAATTGTCTTAAACATTTTGAATGTGCACAGCAAACTGAAAACACAACATAGAGCAACCAAAATAGCGACAATTGAAAGTCAGTGAATATGCGCGGGACGCCTACCACAGCGCTGCGACGGCGCTAGAATGAAACGGTACTTAGTTTCCGAATACGCTACGTACTATCTCCAGGTTTTAACTCAGGCAGTTTCTGTGCGGTTCTATCATAATAATATTTTTGCCTAGCTTGAAGTGCACGAAATTTAGAATAAGGTTTGTTTATCTTAGTAGTATTTAACAATTTATTACTGATAGGTAATTTGTTCCTTAATCTTCTATTAAGTAACAGTTGTGCAGGAGACAAATTTATTCCACTAATTGGGGTATTTCGATATTCCATTAAGCCTACACTTATATCTTGCACTTTCCTCATGATATTTTTCACTATTCCTACAGCTTTTTTCAGCCAACCCATTACTTTGAGGATATCTGGGGCTTCTAAATTTAAGTTCGAAATCCCAATCTTCAGCAAATTTCTTAAATAAGTAGCTATTACAGGGATTATTGTCGCAAACGACTTCATTTGCAATACCATACCTGGCAAAGATGCATTTTAACTTTATCATAATTTCATTTGCTGTCTTATCTTTTATGCTAGAAACTTCAATCCATTTAGAGTAATAATCGATAACTACTAAGTAATTTTGATTACCAAATTGCAAGATATCAAGGGCAATTTTTTCGAATGGTTTAGTTGGAATTTCATGTTGCATTAGAGGTTCTTTTTTATTTCTATTTCTGAACTTTTCACATATTTCACATTTGGAAACAAGCTGCTCAATGTCATTTGTCATACCTGGCCAGTAAAAAATTTCACGGGCTCTAATTTTACATTTCTCAATTCCAAAGTGCACTTCATGAATTAATTTCAACACATCTTTTCTCAAACCATAAGGTACAACTAATTTTTCATTAATAAATAACAAGTGGTCATTAATATAAAGCTCATTTTTAACTTTAAAGTATGTTTTTACACTATTTACTTTTTTGTAACATTTAGGCCGACCCTCTTTAATATATTTCATAACTATTTGCAAATCTGGATCTGATTCAGTTTCTTTCCTAAATTGCACCACTCTTCTTTCACTCATAGGCAAATATTTCGAAATAATGTGAACAACATTTAGCATTTCAGAATCATCACTGATAGTTTCACTCACAGGATATGCACGTGACAAAGTGTCAGCAAAAAGCATTTGATTACCTGGAACATAATTTATCTCAAAATCATACTTTAGTAATTTTAAGATCATCCTTTGCATTCTAGACGAGATTTTATGCAATGGTTTCTTAACAATTGCCATTAACGGTTTATGATCACTTTGTACTGTGACTTTTCGTCCATAAACAAAATTGTGGTACTTTTCAAAAGAAAATACTATGGCCAAAGCTCTTTTTCGATCTGTGCATAGTTTTTTTCACTGTTAGTCAGGCTGCGAGACACAAATGATACAGGCTTACCGTTTTGAATTAAACACGATCCTAGGCCATCTTTCGAACTATCACACTATATAATTATATCCTAATTACCACTGAAAATTTTTAAAATTGGAACTTTGGTTAGCAGTTGTTTGATGTTGTTAAATGACTCTTCCTGAGTTTCTCCCCAATTAAATTCTACCTTTTCTTGAATGATTTCTCTTAAAGGAGCAGTAACTTTAGATACATTAGGTATAAATTTTGACAGAAAATTTAACATTCCTAACAACCTCCTTACTTCAGTTTTTTATTTTGGTGTTGGCATATCAATAATTGCTTTAATATGACTAGGATCAGCTTTTACACCTGACTCAGAAATAATTTGGCCTACATATTTGACTTTCGGTACCCTATATTGTAATTTATAAGGATTAAATTTTATATTTAGAGACCTAGCTCTTTCAAGAACCTTAGAGATAAATATATCATGAGTAACCTCATCAGATCCTGCAATTATGATATCATCAAAATAAACTTCCACACCCTCAATATCACCAAATAATTTTTGGTTTCTTTTCTGAAATATTTCTGGGGCAGAGGATATTCCAAATGGCATTTTATTAAATTTATATCTTCCATAAGGAGTATTAAATGTACATAGTTCAGAACTAACTTCATCTAGTGGTACATGCCAAAATCCATCTTTTAAATCTACAACTGAAAATACTTTTTTACCTTCTAACCTACTAATTATATCATCTGGAGAAGGAATTTGATAGTGTTCCCTTTTAATTACTTTATTTAGATCTCTAGGATCCAAGCATAATCTCAGACTCCCATTAGGTTTTTCAACTATAACCAAACTTTGAACCCAATCAGTTGGTTTATTTACTTTCGATCCCTTCTCTTTCAAGTTTATCTAAAGTATCTTAATTTAGGCTGTAAAGCCTGAGGGACACGTCTTGGGGGGTGCATTACTAGTATTGCATCATCTTTAAGGGTTATATGATATAGTTCGTCAGGAAATTGCCCTGTACCTGTAAATACATCTTTATACTGAGCAATTAAATCATTTTTATTAATGATATTGCACTTTAAGGAATCAATCCTTTCAATTAGCTTTAATGCAAAACAAGCTGTTAACCCTAATATAGGCTTAGATCTTACATCAAGAACATAAAACTGTAAAGGTACATTCTTAAGCCTTTCAGTTGAACAATTAATTATAAGAGTACCTTCTGGTTTTAACTTAAATTACCATATACAGTTAAGAACAAATCAGTTTCATTAAGTTTAGGCTTAAGTTTAACATTATTTAAAACATACAAAGGCAAAATATTTACTTCTGCACCAGTATCTAACTTAAAATCAACCTTGAAAGACTTATTATTTACATACATTGTAATACTTTTCATCCATGTTTCACTTACCTTGTGAACATCCTTATTTACTTCATCAATAGAATTTGTTAGATCTTTGATTGATTTTACACTTATTTTAAATTCACTATGCCCGTTTACTGGTGGATCTATCACTACAGAGTCAACAAATACACTATGTTCATTATATATACTAAGTTCATTATTTGGTATTCCAACTTCGTAAATGTTCTTGGAACACCTCGCGGCAAAATGGTTCTTTACTTTGCATTTCGCACACGTCTTTCCGAAAGCTGGACAGTCCCGATATTTGTGCCTTCTTCCGCACTTCTTGCAGTCATATTCTAGTGCTGATTGCTTCTGCTGCGACGACAATTTCGGTGGCACTGACTGTTTTGATTGATGCTGCTGTTTTCTATATTTCTTCACGCTGTTCACAGTCGCTATGTCATCTTTCATGTTCCGAAGTTGCTCTTTGCTTGTTTCAGCGGCACGGACTATTTCTATAGGTTTTCCAATCCTAGGTTAGATTTTCGAAGCAAACGTTCGGTCAGACTCCTATCCCGAATGCCTAATACAGTACGGTCGCGAATCAATCCATTTTCTTGATCAGCAAACTCACAAGTTGAAGCTAAAGTCTTTAACTGAGTGACATAACATTCAATTGTTTGTCCTTCTTGCTGGCTACAGGAAAAGAATTTGTAACGTTCATATACGACATTTGGCCGTGGTGAACAATAATCTTCAAAAGACTTCAAGACCTCTTCCTACTTCTCCTTATTCTCAGGTGGCTCAAATCGAAACGTGTTATAATTTGGTGCTACTTTGGTAGACGGTTGCACGGATTTTTGGCGATTTACGTTGGCGCGATTTCTACAAACGCCAGCCATCTTGAAAAACGCTGTTTTTACGCATAGTAAAGTATTCGAAACTTAAAAAAAAAATAAATATCGTTAGAAATAATGGATTAATTTTTTTGTTGAAAATGTCGTTTTTTAAGATGGCAGGCAAGTGTAAATAAATACATTTACTATGAGTATAAAATACTAAAGTAAGGTTATTATTACTTTCATATAGCAAAGAAGAGAATAAAAACATTGTGCCAACGTTTAATTAGATTAAAATATTACTGAAATTGAATATCGAAATAAAAAACATCATCCAACATTTAAAAGAATTAGAATATTATTAAATTTAAATACTTTAAAATACGTTATATATAATATAATATATATATATATATATTATATAGAATAAATACATTTACTACGAGTATAAAATACTAAAGAAAGGTTAAATTATTACTTTCATATAGCATAGAAATAGAATAAAAATACCACTATAAAAACATTGCGCAAACGTTTAATTGGATTAAAATATTACGTAAATTGAATATCGAATTAAAAACCATCATACCAACGTTTAAAAGAATTAAAATATTACTTAAATTAAATACTTTAAAATAAGTAAATAAGAACGCTTCGTACACTAGAGCTAAAATGACAGCAATTAGTTTATTGTCGGTAAAAAAGGAGGAATGTCTAATAATTTTCTTACCGTTACAGCGGTTATTTCTTCCAACATGGCCACAATATCATATACGGCCATCTCAGAATCGGCTCTTCTAACGGTCTTCATCTGTGATCAACATTTTCGCACTTCAATGAAGAAACAATTAGCGACGTTTCCTTCAAAAATTTAAAATAAATTTCCTCTGACCCTTGTAAGAATTTATAAATAAATCTTTGATTAGGAAAGCCAGGCTGGCGAAAATAAGGTCTCAAAGGACAATTTTTTGATTCCGAAACCAAAAATTCTTGGTACTTATCAAAAACAACATTCATCTTTGAAGGAGACATTTTTGAAGGAATTCGAAGATATGAATTAAATTTTAAAATCGCGCGGTAATGCACAAATTTTCAGCAACCTATCAGGGAGCTGATTACAGCTCATTAATGCACAAATATTCTAAAACCAATCAGAGAGCTGATTACATCACGCCTAGAATTAAAATTATTTAAATAATCATACATAATAAAATCATTTTAAAAAAGAAATGCAAAATTAAATTGTATTTTAATATTTAGCAGCCATAAATAATGTTTAAAACATTAAATTAAATTTATAGATATTAAAACCAATTACTTTTAAAGTAAGGTGACGTCACTGATTACATCATCCACAGCATAAAATTTCATAAAATATGATAAAGAATAAAATTTTTATTTCAAATAAAAATGCAAAATTAAATTGATTTTTAATATTTAGAAGCCATAAATACTATTTAAAACACGGAATTTAGGCATAATAACACGCATTATTTTTTAAATAAAATGTCAACAAAGTATCGGTTACCATAAATAAGTTATCCAGCAATGGGTTTACCATAAGTCGTATTACTCGCCAAAAGAAAAATTGCCTAAAACTCGCCAAAATCCGTGCAACCGTCTACCAAAGTAGCACCTAAATTTCGAGTCCTTCAGTACCGGGTAAATTCAAAAGGATTGCAATTTTAGTCTTATCTGGCTTGGCATCTTTTTCCGTTGCTAGTAAATAGTTTTCTAGCTCTTGCTTCCATTTTTTCCATTTTTCTTTAACATTTCCAACGGAGAATGTTAGCGGAGCAGGTGGTCTGAAATCCATTTTGCTCCTGACACCATGTAATTTGTTAAACTTGATAACTTCTATACTTTCAAAGTAGACTCAACTAATGAGTATATCTCAAGAATTCAAAATTTTATTATACATTTTTAAACAGTTCACATGATATTCAGCTAGCACAGTAACACGTGCATCATAACAACGGAATCGCATAACATGAGCGCCATTAAAATTAAAGTTATAGTTATTTACAGTTACAGTTATAGTTGTAGTTATTTTAATATACATCACATTATTATCTATTTCATATTTTGCAAAGCATTAATGAGTTTTTGATTAAAAAACTCAACTATTTCAAAGCAAGCAATGGCAACACTGTACGAAAAAATAAAATATTTCCAGCGCGCGAGACTGTGTAGCGGAATTTCTAAAGATATACTCTTTTTAAATTATTTTGTGATATTTCTGTTGAATTGAATTTTATGGTTTAAGTGCGAAGAACATCATATTTAATAAATAAAGGTAACACACAAAACGTTATAAAAAGCCCCTTTGGCCGTAATATAACATCTGAAAACTTTCAGTTTTTTTCCCTTATTAATTACTTTCTCATATTGTTTTTTTAACGTTTCTGCTTAGGGTGTGCCAGTTAGAAAGGCAGATTTCCTTTTGCATAGGCCTCTGTTAGACTATTTCCGAGGTGAAGCCTGAAGGAGAGATTTAATTTTTGAATATATATATATATTATATATATATTGCTTTTTTAATTTTGGCTTTAAATTTGCTTTTATACTATCAGGTTCAGTGTTCCGCCTTACTTGCTTGGGGAACATTCAAGAACCTGACTCGGAACAGGGAGCTTACTAAAGCTATGTTCAATAAATGTGGGAAGCAGACAAGATAGACAGGAAGGGTATACGAAACCCTTTATTTTTCACTCTTTACAATAATTTCCGGACTTCGGAATACAGAGACCAACCACTTGTGGTCTGAACGTAAGAATATAAAAATATTAACTAAACGCTAACTTAACTTTGGAATAATAAACAAGGGCCTACGTGGAAGATTGGCCATATATTAACAGGAAGTCGTATGTAGTACATAACACTGTTAACACTACAATACGTTTAAAATTATTAAGAGGATTAAACCTCTGGCCTGGAAGGCAACCAGCAACCGAGTAAAAACAGCTAAGGCAAGCGGTCTGCTTCTACTAACTCCTTCCTCTCTCTCGCTTGGCAAAAAGCCACAACTTAAGTACTTGGCGTTCGCCAGACAAATTTGCATAAATAAGTTAAAGCTTTTAATTCTGGCCGGAAGTAGAAAATAAGAAGTGATAGTAAAGATTTAAAATAAAATAAACGTTAGTAAAACTTAAGATTCTTACATACTTTCCGCCAGAGTTAATTAGTTTGAAACTGAGGTCTAAAACGACCTTGTTGAAAACTTTTAGCTCTAGAATCTAACGCGAGGCCAAACTTTTACAAACATTTCTCACTAGAAACTAGAAATTTAAAAAAAAAATTGTTTTTTCAATAGCAGCTCCATGGACACCCAATTTTTCATCTGTACTGCATCTAAACAGGAGCTTTTAGTTGAAATCTGGTTCCTTCCAGAGATCTGGAAGGAAAACTAGTTTAATGAAATGTTACACAATTAAATGGCCAGTCACATGAATATTTATATTTCTCCTAACATTCTTATTTCATTCATGACTTTTATTTAATTATCTCTCCCCGTACTCTCTGACATGTGTTGTAAAAGAAAACACCGAACACGAATGTGTTTATGTACCAGTGTTCAACACTGCCTCCTACAATCAAAACACTAACGTGTTAAAATTCAACATAACAAGACCTCGTAACACACCCTATCTTCATCTCTAAACCCTGAGGTACTATTCTGAAAGTGGCTAACTCTGAAGTGTAGCGTCAGAGAGCCTAACTACCTTCATTCAACCTTTAACACATATTCACCATAATTTGGTCTTTTTACAGTCACACGAATAAGTTAAAAATTTTTGGCATAACTTTCACTTTTAACATATCACAGTGTTTCTTAACATTTAAAATAACAGTTCACATTGTATATAAGAACATATTAATATGCCGTTAATTTTACGCAATTTAAAACATACATTAGTAGTACATTGTTAACTTCTATTCTTTTCCAAGCAAGTGCCAATTCTTCTACATTGAAATACTACATTTCAAAAGTCTTTCAGACTAAAACTTCTTTCTTGCCAGAATGTTTTAAATAAAATTTATACAATAACTTTTACAATATTCAAGTATTTACACATTCCTATTATACATCAACTTTAGTTTTACGCGCGAGTAATTGAAAAACATAATACCAAAATAGGTAACAACTCATTTCTCGCCTTTTTGGCGATAAAGGTAGACCTCACATGAGGTAAAACTTCTTGAAATCTGCCACTTGCAGTAAGAATGAACGATTAACTTAAGTTTGCAAAGTAACATAAAATTTTACTTATCTTTGTGATATTCGGACATTCTTTTCTCTGCCCAGTCCTGGAAGGTAGCGAAGATTCTAGTTTGATTTATCTTCCTTCTTGTGCGGGTTCGCCCTTCTGTTCTTTCCTCTAGAAGCTTTCTTTTCCCTCCAGTTCGGTCCCCATTGAATACCTTCTTTTTAACCTCTGCCTGTGGTCTTGGCCGTTTGATGGCCGCTGGTCTTGGCGGAACAGGGACACTTCTCTCTCGTTCCTGCTTGGACCTCGTTGCTGGCCGTTCAAATTTTCCTTGTATCTTTTTCTCCGCCGGTGGTGGTCCTTCCGCAATTCGGCGACATTTGCTGCGTAGAGTCCTGTCCGATGAGTAGATCTTCCGTTTGGGAGCCGGGTTATAGTTGCCGTTATTTCTCCTGGCTCTCTTTGCATTCGTCGTACTTCTCCCTTCTTCATTCTGGGGGTGGTCGTGCTCTCTCTTTTCTGGTCGGTGGAACGGCTTCTTTTTCTTGTTACCTTCAATTTTCCAACGGGGAAATTTTCTTTTCAATTGTTCCTGCCTCCTAATGGCTTGCCCTTGTGCTTGTCGTTGTTCCACCTCTGGAGCTTGTGCCTGCAGTGCCTGCCGTGCCGGATCCTGCAAAAGATCTTTGAATATTTGCATAATATTACGGTCATAGTATGGTTTTATTTGGTCAATGTTTGCGAAGCATGTTTCACCATTCCTCGCTTTTAACACCACTACAGCGTGAGTTATTTTTTCTATGACATATGGTCCTATCAGGTTCAACGTTCCTTCTAACCTTCTTCGGGAACATACAAGGACCTGACTCGGAACAGAGAGCTTACTAAAGCTATGTTCACTAATTGTGGTAAGTAGACAGGATACAGACGAAGGGTATACAAAACCCTTTATTTTTCTCTATATACAATAACTTCCGTACTTCGGAATACACTGACCCGCCACTTGGGGTCTAACGTAAAAGTATAAAAATAAAACTAAACTCTAATTTAATTTTTAGAATAATACACGTGGAAGATTGGCCTTATAATAACAGGAAGCGTATGTAGCACAGAGACTGTGAACACTACAATACGTTTAATTTATCAAGAGGATTAAAAGCTCTGGCCTGGAAGGCAAACAGCAACTGCGTAACTTCTAAGATAAGCGGCCTGCTTTGACTCACTGCTTCCTCTCTCTCGCTTGGCAAAAGGCCACAACTTAAATACTTGGCGTTCGCCAGACAAACTTTGCATAAAAACCTTCACGCTTATAATTCTGGCCGGAAGTAGAAAATAAGAAGTGATAGTAAAGATTTAAAATAAAATAAACGTTAGTAAAATTTAAGATCCTTACATACTTCCCGCCAGAGTTAATTAGTTTGAAACTGAGGTCTAAAACGACCTTGTTGAAAACTTTTAGCTCTAGAATCTAACGCGAGGCCAATCTTTTACAAACACACTTCGCTAGAAACTAAAAATTTAAAAGAAAGAAATTTGTTACAATAGCAGCTCCCAGGATATACAACAATCTTTTTTCATCTGTACTGCATCTAAACAGGAGCTTTTATTCAATTCTAGTTCCTTCCAGAGATCTGGAAGGAAAACTAGTTTAATGAAATGTTACACAATGAAATGGCAAGTAACATATACAATATACTTCTCTTAACATTCTTATTTCATTCATGACTATTTTAATTATCTCTCCCCGTGCTCTGTGACATGTGTTGTAAAAGAACACCAAACACGAATGTGTTTCTGTCTACGTGTGCCACACTTCCTCCTACAATCAAAACACTAACGTGTTAAAATTCAACATAACGAGACCTCTTAACACACCCTAATTTCAACTCTAAACCCTGAGGTACTATTCTAAAAGTGGCTAACTCTAAAGTGTAGCGTCAGAGAGCCTAACTACATCATTCTACCTTTAACACATATACGCCATGATTTAGTCTTTACAGTCACACGAATAACAAATTTTTAACATTACTTTCACTTTTACCATATCACGGTATTTCTTAACATTTAAAATAACATTTCACATTGTATATAAGAACATATCAACATGCTGTTAATTTTACACATATGAAAACATACATTAGTAGTACCTTGTTAACTTCTATTCTTTTCAAAGCAAGTGCCAATTCTTTCTACATTGAAATAATACATTTCAAAAAAGTCTTTCAGACTAAAACTACTCTCTTGCTAGAATGTTTTCAATAAAATTTATACAATAACTTTTTACAATATTTAAGTCTTTACACAACGCTATTATACATCAACTTTAGTTTTACGCGCGAGTAATTGAAAAACATAATACCAAAATAGGTAACAACTCATTTCTCGCCCTTTTGGCGATAAAGGTAGACCTCGCATGAGGTAAAACTTCTTGAAATCTGCCACTTGCAGTAAGAATGACAGATTAACTTAAGTTTGCAAAGTAACATAAAATTTTACTTATCTTTGTAATATTCGGACATCCTTTTCTGGGCCCAGTCTTTAAAGGTACTGCAGATAGTAGTTTGATTTATCCTCCTTCTTGTACGGGCTCGCCTTTCAGTACTTTCCTCAGGAAGCTTCCTTTTTTCACCAGTTCGGCCACCCTTGAATATCTTCTTTTTCTCCTCTGCTTGTGGTCTTGGCCGTTTGATGGCAGCTGGTCTTGGCGGAACCGGGAAACTTCTGTCGTGTTCCTGCTTGGACCTCGTTGTTGGCCGTTCAAATTTTCATTGTAACTTTTCCTCCGCCGCTGATGGCCCTTCCGCAGTTCGGCGACTTTTGCTGCGGAGAGTTCTGTCGGATGAGTAGATCTTCCGTTTTAAAGCCGGGTTATAGTTGCCGTCATTTCTCCTGGTTCTCTTAACATACGTCGTCCTTCTCCCTTCTTCATTCTGGGGGTGTTCGTGAACTCTCTTTTCTGGACGGTAGAACGGCTTCTTTTTCTTGTTACCTTCAATTTTTCCGCGGGGCAATTTTCTTTTCACTTGCTTCTGTCTCTCATTGGCTTGCCCTTGTACTTGTCGTTTTTCCACCTCTGGAGCTTGTACCTGCAGTGTCTGCCGTGCCGGATCCTGCAAAAGATCTGAAAAGATTTGCATTTTATTACGATCGAAGTAGCGCTTGATTTGATCAATGTTTTCGGAACAGGTTTCACCATTTCTGGCTTTTAACACTACAACAGCGTGAGTTATTTTTTCTATAACATATGGTCCTTCAAATCGTGGAAAAAATTTGGCAGTTTTATCTTCTGGTGCTGAAGAAAGTGAATGCTTAATTTTTAAAACTTCATCGCCTACTTTATAAGTTACTCCCCGTCGTTTCAAATCATAATATAGCTTCTGTTTTCTTTGTGCTACTTCCGTATTCTTTTTTGCTCCTTTTATTAGTTTTTCTATATCACCCATTTTAAATTCTGGGGCTCTTTGTTGCACATAAAATAATTTATCTAACGGTGTTATAATCTTTCTGCCTAGAAATAACTCAGCAGGAGTTTTGCCCGTTGTATCATGTTTTGCGGTCCTAAGGGCGAAAGCAAATTCATTGACATAGTTATCCCAGCTTTTATGAAAATTTTTAACATAACTACGGATAATTTTCACTATATTTCTGTTGACCCGTTCCGCTATATTTGATTGCGGCCGATACGGGACCATTTTTAAATGACGTATGCCCAGTTTTTGGCACATGTCTTCAAATATATTACTTACAAATTGAGGACCATTATCCGATATAACTTTTAGGGGCGCCCCGTATTTTAAAATATATTTATTTAAAATAGAATCAGTAACTAATTTCGCGGAGGCTCGTTTTAAGGGAACAATTTCGGTCCATTTACTAAAATGATCAACCATAACAAGGAGATAGCGACTTTTATTTAACTGACTTTTTGGGAAAGGGCCCAATAAATCGATGCCAATTATTTCATTTGGAAATTCGGATTTAATACTATTTAGAAACCCGGCCGGGCGGAAATTAATATAATTAACGGCTTGACATGTTGGGCAGGACTGGACATACGCCCTTGTTAACTTTTGCAGTTCAGGAAAGTAGACTGCCTCGCGTACGCGTTGGATAGTTTTTCGAATACCAGCATGAGAAGCTAAAGGGCTGTCATGGAGCTCCTGCAGGATATTTAATCTAAGACTAGCTGCGATAACAGGTCGAAATTCGTTGTTGGAATTTGTAGTTTTTGTATAAAATAATAGACCATCTATTAGTTCGTAATGGGCCGCCCTATTTCTTATCGCCACAATATCTTGGTGGCTAAAATTTTCAGCATCCTTTAAATACTCATAAATATTTTTAAATTCAGAATCCTTACCCAGTTCGTTTATTACAGTTTCTCAGGAATTTATTGTACATGCTGTAAGCATTGCCATCTTTACGGTATTACCTTCTTCATCTATTTTTATTCTGGATAGGGCATCTGCTACGATATTTTCTTTTCCAGGGGTATGCTTGATTACCAGATTATATTCTTGCAGCTTGAGTGCCCATCTTATTAACCTTGGGGATAAATTTTCCCCTGAGTACAATCTAGTTACCGCCGCATGATCAGAGTATACTGTTATCGGCGCTTTTCCAAAATAGACTCGGAACTTTTGCACTGCTAACAGAACTGCAAGTGCCTCTCTCTCGGTCGCGGAATAGTTTCTTTGTGTTTGATTTAAAGTTCGGCTAAAAAATGCCACGGGCTGCTGATTTTGCGAAAGTACCGCTCCTACCGCATAATCCGAAGCATCCGCTGAAATTTCTAAATTCTCATCCTTTTCAGGAAATTTCAACACAGGGGCTTGCGTTAATGCTTGTTTTAATTTTTCGAAAGCACTATTGGCTTCGGCCGTCCACGAGAATCTTGCCTTTTTCCTTTTTAATTTTAACAATGGCTCCGCGATAGCCGCAAAATCTTTTATAAAGGACCTATAATATGAACAAAGTCCTAGAAAAGAAGAGAGCTTCTTTGCCGTGTTTGGAGTCGGATACTTTTGTACAGCGATTATTTTTGATTCATCTGTCTCGATTCCTTTTTGAGATATTTTGTAACCTAAATATTTTAATTCAGGGGCTGCAAATTTGCACTTTTCGACATTAACTTTTAGACCGGCCTCATTTAATAAAGAAAACACCTGTCTTAAATCCTGTACATGTTGGTCGAGATTATCACTAGTAATAATTATATCGCGTAAATAGATAAATGTGGACATTCCAAGAATAGGTCTTAACACAATGTTCATGCATCGCTGAAATGTTGCCGGGGCCCCTGAAAGGCCAAACGGCATACGCAAAAATGCATAAGTGCCAGACTTGGTTATAAAAGCAGTCTTAGGCACGTCCTCAGGCCTCACCCCTATTTGAAAATAACCAGTCGTTAAGTCTAAAGTCGTCATAAATTTGGTTGATTTTATGTTCCTTAAAATTTCTTCTATGATCGGTAACGGATATACCGGATATTTCGTTAATGGAATTTAATTTACGGTAATCAATAGCGAATCTCCACCTTTTTGGATGCTCCAAAGGATAATCATTATTTTTCTTACATAAAACCACCGGGCTGCTAGCATAACTACTTGAGATGGGCGTTATGATCTTTTTACGTAGCATATTGGTAATATGCCATTCTACAATTTTTTCCTTATTCTTATCATACCAGTATGGTTTTTGACGAACTGGCAATGCATCTCCGGTGTCAATACTATGGTTAGTAACCTGAGTAAATCCTGGAATATCACTAAATAACGAAGCAAATTCACTTACCACTTGTCGGATTTTTTCTTGCTCGTCATTAGGCAGGTGGTCAAGATTTACCATCGGCGGTTCAGCCTTTTCAGTACGAACTGGTCTCATTGTCAGCTTAAGGGACGCTTCATTAAAATCCAGTGTTGCTTGTCCGTCTGAAAGAAAATCTATCCCTAAGATTAAATGTGCTTGCAGATTCTTTACTATAAAAAACATCACCTTTATTTGTTCGTCCTTGATACGGATATACAAAGGTACTTTACCTATACACTTACATTTTTCTCCTTGCGCCGCTAACACTGTCGTATTATCCGCATTATATATGCGGTATTTGCGAAAATACTTCCTAAAAAACTCTTCTGCCACACAGGAACACTGCGCGCCGGTATCCAGGAGTGCGGTGGCTGGGATATTATTCACCAAGACTTCAATCTTCGGAAGAGTCAAATTTTTCACCATTACTGTATTTAACTTGTAGGAAGAGGGGTTTTCGTGGCCTTCGGATTTCCGCACCCTCTCATCAGCAGAAATCCGTTTTAGTTTAAATTATTTTTCCTTTCCGTGCTTTCCTTCTTTTTCCCCTGGCCTTGAGACTTTTTTCCTGGGTTGCTATTGAACTGCCGACGTTCGCCGGCTGTTTTTGAATGCTCGGGTTTCCTTGCCCACTGATTCGCTTTTTCTCCGTAGCCATGTGCTTGAGTTTGCTGTAGTCTTGGCGTACCAAATTGGTTTCGCTGTTGATACTGGCGTCTTCTTTCGACGTCCGCCGTTCTTCTACTTTCAAACTGAACTGCTAGCTCAAATAACTTTTCCAGTGTAGTCGGATTTCTTAATTCAATAAAGTCTTGCACTTGGGGCAGTAACCTCGGCAAAATCACTTGAATTATTTCAGGATCCGGACGGTTTCCATATAAGAGTTTGAAAACGTGAATTTTTCTTAAAATAAAGCTCGAGAGGTTTTCGATTCTTTGTTGATAAATACTGAAAAGTTCCGTTTCTAATTTCGCACGATCCCTTACAACAGGGAAGGCTTTTAGTAGGGCAGTCTTGAAATTTTCGTAAGTATAGGTGGTACTTCCTGCTTGACCCAAGAGACTTCTGCCTATACATTTGAACCAGTTAAGCGCTTGACCCCTCAAAGCGCTGGTAGCTAAGGTAACTTTTTGAAACTCGTGCACGGGGTAGAGCATGAAGTGGTCATCCAATTTTTCCAAAAAACTGGTTACCGGTGAGTTTCCGTTAAATGTTGCTTCTGGTTTCATCGAAGCGCGCATGGTCTGGACGATGTAACCAAATCCTTCCAGGGCGGCAGCTGGCATTTCTGGATTCTGAGCCGTTTCTGCAGCCAGCACAGGTTCTTCTTGAAACTCGGCCATGGTTATTCTTCTTCGTTGGGCGCCACTATCAGGTTCAACGTTCCTTCTAACCTTCTTCGGGAACATACAAGGACCTGACTCGGAACAGAGAGCTTACTAAAGCTATGTTCACTAATTGTGGTAAGTAGACAGGATACAGACGAAGGGTATACAAAACCCTTTATTTTTCTCTATATACAATAACTTCCGTACTTCGGAATACACTGACCCGCCACTTGGGGTCTAACGTAAAAGTATAAAAATAAAACTAAACTCTAATTTAACTTTAGAATAATACACGTGGAAGATTAACCTTATAATAACAGGAAGCGTATGTAGCACAGAGACTGTGAACACTACAATACGTTTAATTTATCAAGAGGATTAAAAGCTCTGGCCTGGAAGGCAAACAGCAACTGCGTAACTTCTAAGATAAGCGGCCTGCTTTGACTCACTGCTTCCTCTCTCTCGCTTGGCCACAACTTAAATACTTGGCGTTCGCCAGACAAACTTTGCATAAAAACCTTCACGCTTATAATTCTGGCCGGAAGTAGAAAATAAGAAGTGATAGTAAAGATTTAAAATAAAATAAACGTTAGTAAAACTTAAGATCCTTACAGTCCTTCAAATCGTCGAAAACATTTTGCGGTTTTATCTTCTGGTGCTGAAGAAAGTGAATGCTTAATTTTTAATACTTCATCTCCTACTTTATAAGTTACTCCCCGTCGTTTCAGATCATAATAGAGCTTCTGTTTTCTTTGTGCTACTTCAGTGTTCTTTTTTGCTTCTTTAATTAATTTTTCTATATCACCCATTTTAAATTCTGGGGCTCTTTGTTGAACATAAAATAATTTATCTAACGGCGTTATAATCTTTCTACCTAAAAATAACTCAGCAGGAGTTTTGCCCGTTGTATCATGTTTTGCGGTCCTAAGGGCGAAAGCAAATTCATTGACATAGTTATCCCAGCTTTTATGAAAATTTTTAACATAACTACGGATAATTTTCACTATATTTTTATCGACCCGTTCCGCTATATTTGATTGCGGCCCATACTTGACCATTTTTAAATGACGTATGCCCAGTTTTTGGCACATGTCTTCAAATATATTACTTACAAATTGAGGACCATTATCCGATATAACTTTTAGGGGCGCCCCGTATTTTAAAATATATTTATTTAAAATAGAATCAGTAACTAATTTCGCGGAGGTTCGTTTTAAGGGAACAATTTCGGTCCACTTACTAAAATGATCAACCATAACAAGGAGATACCGACTTTTATTTAACTGACTTTTTGGGAAAGGGCCCAATAAATCGATGCCAATTATTTCATTTGGAAATTCGGATTTAATACTATTTAGAAACCCGGCCGGGCGGAAATTAATATAATTAACTGCTTGACATGTTGGGCAGGACTGGACATACGCCCTTGTTAACTTCTGCAGTTCAGGAAAATAGACTGCCTCGCGTACGCGTTGGATAGTTTTTCGAATACCAGCATGAGAAGCTAAAGGGCTGTCATGTAACTCCTGCAGTATATTTAATCTAAGACTAGCTGGGATAACAGGTCGAAATTCGTTGTTGGAATTTGTAGTTTTTGTATAAAATAATAGACCATCTATTAGTTCGTAATGGGCCGCCCTATTTCTTATCGCCACAATATCTTGGTGGCTAAAATTTTCAGCATCCTTTAAATACTCATAAATATTTTTAAATTCAGAATCCTTACCCAGTTCGGTTATTACAGTTTCTCAGGAATTTATTGTACATGCTGTGAGCATTGCCACCTTTACAGTATTACCTTCTTCATCTATTTTTATTCTGGATAGGGCATCTGCTACGATATTTTCTTTTCCAGGGGTATGCTTGATTACCAGATTATATTCTTGCAGCTTGAGTGCCCATCTTATTAACCTTGGGGATAAATTTTCCCCTGAGTACAATCTAGTTACCGCCGCATGATCAGAGTATACTGTTATCGGCGCTTTTCCAAAATAGACTCGGAACTTTTGCACTGCTAACAGAACTGCAAGTGCCTCTCTCTCGGTCGCGGAATAGTTTCTTTGTGTTTGATTTAAAGTTCGGCTAAAAAATGCCACGGGCTGCTGATTTTGCGAAAGTACCGCTCCTACCGCATAATCCGAAGCATCCGCTGAAATTTCTAATTTCTCATCCTTTTCAGGAAATTTCAACACAGGGGCTTGCGTTAATGCTTGCTTTAATTTTTCGAAAGCACTATTGGCTTCGGCCGTCCACGAGAATCTTGCCTTTTTCCTTTTTAATTTTAACAATGGTTCAGCAATAGCTGTAAAATCTTTTTTAAAGGACCTATAATATGAACAAAGTCCTAGAAAAGAAGAGAGCTTCTTCGCCGTATTTGGCGGCGGATACTTTTGCACAGCGATTATTTTTGATTCGTCTGTCTCGATTCCTTTCTGAGTTATTTTGTAACCTAAATATTTTTATTCAGGGGCTGCAAATTTGCACTTTTCGACATTAACTTTTAGACCGGCCTCATTTAATAAAGAAAACACCTGTCTTAAATCCTGTCCAGATTATCACTAGTAATAATGATATCGTCTAAATAGATAAATGTGGACTTTCGAAGAACAGGCCTTAACACAATGTCCATACATCGCTGAAATGTTGCCGGTGCCCCTGAAAGGCCAAACGGCATACGCAGGAATGCATAAGTGCCAGACTTGGTTATAAAAGCAGTCTTAGGCACGTCCTCCAGTCTAATCCCTATTTGAAAATAACCAGTCGTTAAGTCTAAAGTCGTCATATATTTGGTAGACGTTATGTTCCTTAGAATTTCTTCAATAATAGGTAACGGATATACCGGATATTTAGTTATGGAGTTTAATTTACGATAGTCAATAGCGAAACGCCACCTTTTTGGATGTGTCAATGGATAGTCATTATTTTTCTTACATAAAACCACCGGGCTGCTAGCATAACTACTTGAGATGGGCGTTATGATCTTTTTACGTAGCATATCGCCAATGTGCGATTCTATAATTTTTTCTTTATTCTTATCATACCGGTATGCTTTGTGGCGAACTGGCATTGAATCTCCGGTGTCGATACTATGGTTAGTAACTTAAGTAAATCCTGGAATATCACTAAATAACGAAGCAAATTCACTTACCACTTGTCGGATTCTTTGTTGCTCTTCCTTAAACAGGTGGTCAAGGTTTAACATTGGCGGTTCCGTTTTTTCTTCTCGAACTGGTTTCATCGTCATCTTAAGGGACGCTTCATTAAAATCCAGCGTTGCTTCTGCCTCTGAAAGAAAATCTATTCCTAAGATGATATGTGCTTGCAGATTCTTTACTATAAAAAACATAATTTTTACTTGTTCTTCCTTGATACGAACGTATAGCGGTAATTTACCTATGCACTAACATCTTTCTCCTTGCGCATCTAACACTGTCGTATTATCCGAAGTATATATGCGGTATTTCCGAAAATACTTCCTAAAAAAATCTTCGTCCACACAGGAACACTGTGCGCCTGTATCCAGGAGTGCGGTGGCTGGGATGTTATTCACCAACACTTCAATCTTCGGAAGAGTCAAATTTTTCACCATTACTGTATTTAACTTGAAGGAAGAGAGGTTTTCTTGGCCTTCGGATTTCCGCACCCTCCCGTCAGCAGAAATCCGTTTTAGTTTAAATCTTTTTTTCTTTCCATGCTTTCCTTCTTTTTCCACTGGCCTTGAGACTTTTTTCCTGGATTGCTATTGAACTGTCGACGTTCGCCGGCTGTTTTTAAATGCTCGGGTTTCCTTGCCCATTGATTCGCTTTGCTTCCGTAGCCGTGTTCTTGACTTTGCTGTGGTCTTGGCGCACCAAATTGATTTCGTTTTTCATAGTGGCGTCTTCTTTCAATGTCCGCCATTCTTCGACTTTCAAACTGGATTGCTAGCTCAAATAACTTTTCCAGTGTAGTCGGATTCCTTAATTCAATAAAGTCTTGTACTTGGGGAAGTAACCTCGGCAAAATCACTTGAATTATCTCAGGATCTGGACGGTTTCCATACAAGAGTTTGAATACGTGAATTTTTCTTAAAATAAAGGTGGAAATATTTTCGATTCTTTGCTGATATATGCTGAAAAGTTCCGTTTCTAATTTCGCACGATCCCTTACGACAGGAAAGGCTTTTACTAGAACAGTCTTGAAATTTTCGTAAGTATAGGTGGGACTTCCTGCTTGACCCAAGAGACTTCTGCCTATACATTTGAACCAATTAAGCGCTTGGCCCCTCAAAGCGCTGGTAGCTAAGGTAACTTTCTGGAACTCGTGCACGGGATACATCATGAAGTGGTCATCTAGTTTTTCCAAAAAACTGGTTACCGGTGAGTTTCCATTAAATGTTGCTTCTGGTTTCATCGAAGCGCGCATGGTCTGGACGATGTAACCGAATCCTTTTAGGGCGGCAGCTGGCATTTCTGGATTCTGAGCCGCTTCTGCAGGCAGCACAGGTTCTTCTTGAAACTCGGCCATGGTTATTCTTCTTCGTCGGGCGCCACTATCAGGTTCAGTGTTCTGCCTTACGTGCTTGGGGAAATTCAAGAACCTGACTCGGAACAGGGAGCTTACTAAAGCTATGTTCAATAAATGTGGGAAGTAGACAAGATAGACAAGAAGGGTATACGAAACCCTTTATTTTCACTCTTTACAATAATTTCCGGACTTCGGAATACAGAGACCAACCACTTGTGGTCTGAACGTAAGAATATAAAAATATTAACTAAACGCTAACTTAACTTTGGAATAATAAACAAGGGCCTACGTGGAAGATTGGCCATATATTAACAGGAAGCCGTATGTAGTACAGAGCACTGTTAACACTACAATACGTTTAAAATTATTAAGAGGATTAAACCTCTGGCCTGGAAGGCAACCAGCAACCGAGTAAAAACAGCTAAGGCAAGCGGCCTGCTTCTACTAACTCCTTCCTCTCTCTCGCCTGGCAAAAAGCCACAACTTAAGTACTTGGCGTTCGCCAGACAAATTTGCATAAATAAGTTAAAGCTTTTAATTCTGGCCGGAAGTAGAAAATTAGAAGTGATAGTAAAGATTTAAAATAAAATAAACGTTAGTAAAACTTAAGATCCTTACAATACTTTTATACGTGTTTGTTAAAATTTAAATTTAAATTTCATTCCTTGCAGCAATGGCGCAAAGAATTATTTACTTGAATTTGTATTTAAATTAAATTTAATTAAATTCAATTTATTCTTATTAAACAATTTTGGCTTTAAATTTGGTTTTTTACTTTTATACGTGTTTGTTAAAATTAAAATTTAAATTTGTTTAAATATATATATATATTCAAAAAAATCGATTTTTCTATTTTAGTAAAGAAAAGTAGGTAAAGTAATTTACATTTTAATGTTTTATATTCTAACTACATGAATCCAGATCTCGGGGATCTTGATTTATAAAATAATATTGTGATGAGTAAAAAATTTAAGACAGCATTTTAAAACTTAATACATCGATAAAATATGTAAGCAAAACCATTTTTAAAGAAGATTAATCAATTATAATATCCCCTAATTGTTTTAAGCAATCAATTATAATATCGCCTAATTGTTTTAAACAATCAATCATAGTATCCCCTAATTGTTTTAATCAATATATGTTTCGGATTCTGTAATTATTTTCGAATTCTGTAAATAATCGGTATGAGTTTTTCAATTTGCGAAAGCAATTTTGATTTTCTATTGTAAATATTGCTATGAATTTTGTATTTAGATAGTTAATTTTAATAGAATTATAATTAAAATTGTTGTATTTTACTGTGCAATGTAGGGCGAGACAAATTTTAATAGAAAACTATGCCGGAAAAGTAAGAATACAGAGGCACGTGTATTTAACATTGGGTAAATGGGTATGTCGGTAATTTTTACTGAAAATGAAAAAATGTAATTGACCACTAAGTTAGCTGTAACCGTAATTCCATCCTGTTATTGCTTTCCAGTAATTTCGAGAAGCAGAAAATACTAGAAATATCTCGCGGCCAGTTGAAAACTATTTAAGGCCGTAAAGAGAGCATCTGCTCTCAGTTGTTTAGTTAACTGCTGTTTTTATTGTTTCGTTGTGCTTTATTTTCAATAATTTCAATTGTTTTTATCGAAACGCTTTCTTAGTTTTTCAATAAAGCTGTAATCTGCACTTCTGTGAACTTTTCCACATTGGCCTTAGGGCCTTAGGAATTCTAAATTAATTGGAAAAAAGAATACAACGGATTCCACGCTTTAGAAAGAAAACTAATGGGTTTACGCTAACATCTCATCTATATTAATTACTGTAGATGAGACTAAGAAAATTTTTCTAATTACCATAGGCAAATTTTCTGTAAAGATTTGCTTAGCTTTAAAGAATTCTTTTTGATCAATAGACTTAGATCAAGAAAAATCTCGCGCCGAGTTTCGCCTTGCGCACACTGTAATCTGTCCATTATAATTAAAGTCTAAATAAACCAATTCTTTATTTATGTTATATTAGATACAATTTATGTTATATTAGATTTATGTTATATTAGATACTTTTCATTAAATGCACGCAATGCGCAATGCTGTCAATATTTTGTAAATGTTTTCGAGGGGAGGACAAGATGAACTTCAAAGTAATTTTATTTATTTATTTATTTATTTGTTTGCAGTCAAGTTGATTATTAATATCTAAAAATTAAGGAGACATTGAACTAGAATTTTAATTCTAGACTATGTCTTTAATTGAAGATATAAATACACTGGTCATCATTAATTAGGGAAAAATCGCAAAAACAATAATTACTCAAAATGCTATATGTAAAATTTAATGAAACTGGCCCACAGTATACAACACATAGTAAGGTATAAAATAGCGGAAAAGAAATTACAGACACTTATGGTGTTATAGAAATTAGCATATGCATAATTAAAAAAATCAGACTTCGCTTTATATCCAATTTATTTTATTTAGGAACACATACAAATAAATACGATTATTTAGAGTTTAGTATAAAGATAAAGTGATCCGTACATCTTGTGATAAAGTGGCATAAAGGTATTTTGTTTAGGATGAGTGATTTCAGAGTGCAGTAGTTTTCATATCAGTAGTGAAATCCTGTGCCTTTGTTAATGATCCCGGTTGCAGCCCAGAGGATCATTCCAGTGGACAAAGAGGTAAAAGAAGTCTTTTCATCAGGGCCAGAAGATGGACATTTTGTTATGTATGAGTGAAAGAATCTTCGTCCCCCCCCCGGGAGTTCAGCGCAAGTAAACACCGGGAGATGTATAAGGTGGTTCCCTGATAAGAAAGGACAACTTTCCTGTTTAGAGCTATGGGCATGTTGGCCTGGTAAGAACGATCATTCCTCTTGTATAAGGCGCTAGGGCATTTTTCCTGTAACAAAATTCTGAAATTACGGAACTAATTATACCCAAGTTCATATTGTTGCGTGCGTACGGGTTCGTTATGAAATGAATGCACAAGTCCGAGGAAAAATTAACAAAAATTTATTATTATCACAACAAAAATGCTTAAATTTTCTCAAATTATCATGCAGTATTACAATATCTCACAGTAGTTATCTTTTAACTACTCAAATGTCCAATAGAACGTAATTCAAAACAGCTAAAGAACGCTAATCCGCGAATTCGCTACAATCAACAAGTTTTCTAAACAACAACAAACTAAGCAACTACTACAAACTGAGATGTTTTCCTCCTTTTATAAGATTTTAAAATCACGCGCTAGAATTTTCCAATACTTTCTCGAAATCAAAAAGAGATATTTATTTATTTAATGCACGCGCTCTTGTATTTTCAATTTTCCGGCTTAGCTTTCTTTTAATATTCGTCACGCGCTGCACTGCACGAGAAAAAAAACCATATAATTTATAACTGAACTAACATTAGCTTTTTAAATATCAAATTCGTAACAATATTGTCAAGATATGCAACTGTTAAGGTTTTCATCTTATTAAAATTTATGTTATTGTTAAAACTTGAGTTTGAAGTTCATTTCAACCCTGTGTCACAACCCAGAGTTTGCGTAGCGGTTTCGGCCACTGCACCACAATCTTAATGATGAAAAAACATTCAGTATTTCAGTAACGTTACTAACTTAACTGCTGCTTGCTTAGAAGAATGGTGAATTTCCCGATCATTACATTCAAAATATAAAACTGGTTAGCAGATGCATACATTAAACAAAATTAGAAAACAAACCATTAAATAATAAGAAACGGGGAATGCTAAACTTAATGAGTTACAACAACCAGATTATAGGTATAAAAATGAATGAAATTGAGTAATATTTATATATATATATTTTGGTTGTTGTTAACTAATTTCAACTCCTCGTACCACGAGGCTTACATAACTATGCAATAGCACTGCAAATGCGGAAAATTTATTAAAAAACAATAAATAAAAAGAAAAGGAAAAAAAATTCTGGAAGCTTTCAGATTTAAAATTATGCCTAAAGAGGCTTTTGTTTTTAGTCCAAAGGGATTTGAATCCCGAAGGACTATTAGTTTCGTTTTGGCATTTTGCGTCGGACTCATAAATGTCGGTTCACTTTTCAAACTGTTGCCACAAAATGTTAGAGTCCTGCATTATATTTGAAGAAATTAAATAATGAAAAATCTGCATAAATGTATGTATATTTCTCGCATTGTGATAAAATAAAGGTACATAGAGTCATCGAATTTTGAATAACGTAATCCTCCAACGAATATGAGCATGTGGAAGACCAAATTTGAAATTTGAAATTTGTTTTATGATCGATTTCCTATTTTTTAAAACTTTGACGAATTTTTGATTAACAAACTCAAGGATTTCAAAGCGAGCAATGGCAACGTTGTGCAGAAAAAACATTTTTATCTCCAGCGCGGAGTCTCTGTATCGGAAATTCTAAAGATATGCTCGTTTTAAAACTATTTTGCGATATTGCTGTTGCACTGGATCTTATGGTTTAAGTGCGAGGAACATGATATTTAATAAAGAAAGGTAACACACAAAATGTTAAAAAACGCCCCTTTGGACGTAATTTAAAATCTGAAACATTTCAGATTTTGTTTTTGTTTTTTTAACATTTTGTGTGTTACCTTTATTTATTAGAAATCTCCTTCTTCTCACTGAAACCATAAAATTCAATTCAACACCAATATCGCAAAATAATTTTAAAATGAGCATATCTTTAGAATTTCTGATACACAATCTCGCGCGCTGGAGATAAAAATGTTTTTTTTTTTTTTTTTCTGTACAACGTTGCCATTTCTCGCTTTGAAATGCTTGAGTTTGTTAATTAAAAATTCGTTTAAGTTTTACAAAATATGAAATCGATAAGAAAACAAATTCCAAATTTGGGTTTCCAGATGCCCATATTCGGGATCGATGGCTCTAGGTACCGTCGTTTTATCACAATGGAAGAAACAAACATACATTTATGCAGATTCTTCATTATTTAATTTCTTTAAATATAAAACAGGGCATATATAATATTTGGTAATAATTCATATATAATATTTGGTGGCAAGAATTTGAAAGTGAATCGACATGTAAAGTTTTCAACGTAAAATCCCAAAACGAAATTAGTAGCTCTTTTGGGCTAACGCCCTTTGGGATAAAAAGTAACAAAATAAAGAGAACTAACTCAATAATCTAAATTAAGAATGAAATTTCGAAAAGCAGAAATTGTCTCTTCAGTCCGAAAAAGTTCAGAAAAAAATTGGTGGCCAAGATACACGCAGGTGCTTCAAAAAGTTGAAGTTTCTTCCTCTGTTAGACATGATGAATGCATTCAAAAGGAATATAGTTAATGCCTTTATCCGCGCTAGCGCAATTGCAAAGCATTTGAAACAAGTCCAAATCGCTTTATCTAGCTCTTAAAATTACCGTGTACAGTCAAGAATTAAATTATTTTAAAATCTGTCGAAAGCTGAACAACTTTTATTCTGCAAAAAATTGTAGGAGAAAACGTTTAGTCCACTGTGCTTTGTGTTGCAATTCTCTGCTTCAAATAGAGACAGCATCATTTGTATAAAAGCGCTTTCAATGAGAAACAGGAACACGGAGATTTAAATGAATATGATGTTTCGTGGTTAGGTTTGCTATAGCCATCAGCTTCCTTATTTCCAACATTTCCATAGTGTCAACGAACTTAAGTAAAATGATTGCCGACTTCAAGGTCTTAGTAAAAACTTGACTTTCAACAGCTTGAGTAATATAAGGCGAAAAAAACTAAAAATAAGTAAATAAATAAAAAGTAGCTTACAGTATGTCCAAATAAATTAAGGAGGTGATAAAACTGCAGCATTATCATTATTGTGGCAAAGAGCTCCCAAAAAATGACAGAAAAAAATTACCTTAAAAAGGGTTTCAGGGTTGACTTGTATTTTTCCGACGGGAAAACTATGAAAATTTTTTCTTCAGGCAATCCATTCACCGTCATTTGAACCCACTTCGAACTACTTATGGTCAGTGGTTTTTACCTCTCGGCCGACGGTAGTTTTGTAACAATGTGACCTAAAATTCGATGTACTATTTCACTAACTGCAACTGGAGTAAAATAGAATACTGCTTTGATCAGTTTTTGCTATACCTCATCTGCACCATACGTTCAGCAGGGTTCGTAGCGGTGCTTATAAGTGTTTATAAGTCCTTATATTTGAAAATAAAATATAAAGGCCCCTTATAGGTGCTTACCGTTTCTTTAAAGCCCTTATTATTTTGTTTTTAGTGCTTATTTTTTGCTTTTAGTGCTTTTTTTTTAATGAACGCGCTATTTTTACCCGTACCAAAGCCGAAACTAAATAAACAACTCTTCTTCCTAATAATCGAATGTCAGATGGTGAATCATACTCCGGGAAACAGCTTCTCCCCCTTTCTCTGCATTAACATAACCTTTGGTGTGCACGAAGAGTACAGACAGGTGCCCGTCCTTCTATTGGTCAAAGAATTGGGAAAGCAATAGAAAATTCTGGTACATTCGGTATTCTTTTCCTCCCACCCAAATACTACACACGTTTGAATTTCTGTCAAGACCTTAAAAATTTGCATTCTCGTTCTGCTTGGTCAGTTCATATTCGTGTTTATTATGATCGTTATGCTTACATTATGAGTATATGTATGAATGTTTATAATAACATAGTTGCAGTAACTGCTGAAGTATAGTAAACTTCCAAAAATGGTTGTGTTTTAACACAGATTAGCTTTCTAAGGAATAATATTCGGAATGGCTTAAATAAAGGGAAAGTAATCAAATAGTCAAAATAATTTCATTTTTTTGGCCAATACATTATACAGTACGAAGGTTGGGAGGTTCTCCCCTTTCTCCGCAAAATCTTGAATATTCGTTGCAAAAACAAGCAACAGACCTTTTTTTTTTTTTTTTTTTTTTTGGTCACTTTCCTATCTGGATTGAATAGGACTAAAAGTTCTACGAATCCAACGTATTGCGCAATAACGTTTGCGATATTTTGCAGAGATAATTAATTTTGATGTTCGGTCCGAGATTTGTTTATGAACACTTAAAAGAGTTTTACTGTGCTTGCTAGCAGAATATTTTTTAGTTCCGTTTATATGATGCACATATCGAAATGTCAAAAGCATTTATTTAGCGGGAAAATCTAAAGAGCGGCTACAGTCTACCCCCCCTCCTCCGCTCCTCTTTTTCAAGTTACGTTCGACTGTCCAATATTCGCCAATTTCCAAGTATGCGGGTTAGTTAAGCTTTTATTGTTAAAGGATCACTGCATGAAGCAAATTTCTGTCTTCTGATTTCAGAAATGTTCCTCTTTTTTTACTTAAATTACTTTGCTTGCATATCTGTTAAGGGAAAACTGATATACAGTGAAAATTTAGAAAATGTTCAGAAGTTAGATTTAAATTATTTAAATATCAATATGAGTGGAAAAATAAATTGTATTTATTATTAGGTTCCAAGCGAATACAACAAATATGCCTTATTTATTTTCTCTATTTTGAACTGAAATTTCATCATTAAATCTTGTAATATAGTTTAGTTCTGAATAGTTTTTTTTTTCTCTCATTGTAAACTAGTTCTGTAAATTGAACTGTTATTTAAAATTAAAAAAAAAAAAAAAAAAAAAAAGTAATTATTTTCCATGGTTGAGGTAATGCTTATTCTCTTTTAATAAATACTGCATTTCTCATATTTTAAATTACAAGTCTAATTTTTAAGGTTATGCAGTTGTGTAGGATGTAATTAGACAGGTGCTTATTTTTTTTCTTAAAATGTGCTTGAAAAGTGCTTATAGGTGCTTATTTTTTTAACTAAAATGTGGCTATGGACCCTGGTTCAGTCTGCAATCAGCATATTTTATCATGTTAAGTGTATAACTGTTCGTATAGCGCTAGAATTACTGCGACACGTGACGTCTTTCCGTAGTAAAATGATTTCCAGAATTTCTTGTATTCTAATTTCATTTTTCAAAGATTAAATTTTCATCAGTTCTGTTTAACTTTCCATTTTAAATTACAATGAACTCTCGATTATCCTGGTGCGGATTATTTGGTTTGTGAATTTTCCGTGCGTGGCACACTCAACGCTAAGCGTGAATTGCTGAATTGCGTCTTTAGGTTATAAGATATTTCTCCCGCCTTCTTGGCATGCCTTCGTGGTGTGGGGTAGTCTGCACGCTGGGCGCGTATTCCAGAGGTCTGTGGTTCCATTCCCGCTGAAGGCGTTGTTAATTTTTCATCTTGCCTGCTTCCAAAAAAATACCTAATGTCTCTACAGTGGCGCCCGAACTAAAAGGGTGTTGGGTGATGATTCTCCTCACCCAGGATTTGGCGACTGGGTCGCCTAAAATTCTCAGTCGCCCTTTAAAAGGGGGAGTATATAAGGTATTTCTCCCGCCTTCTTGGTATACCTTCGTGGTGTGGTTGTCTGCCCGCTGGTCGCGTATTCCAGAGGTCCCAGGCGAAGACGTTGCATATTTTTCATCTTGTCTGCTTCCAAAAAAATACCTAATTAATGTCTCTACAAAGTTAACTTTCAATTATTAACTTGTACAATTGAAGGGCTTGCAGCAAGAAGGGCCCAGCTCCACTTTGGTAAATCTTGTGTTCATGGGTCTTTTTTTGTTTAAAAAAAATCGTTCTTTACATTGGAGCAGCTATAAAAAAATCTTTTTGGTAGCATTTTTAATGAGGGCAAACGTTTAGAATATAAATTAAAAAAGGAATTTTTAAAATGTAGTTTTTAATTTTCCGAAAATTTAGAAATATGGAGCCGGGCCTTTCTTGCTGCAAGCCCTTCACTTTTCTGTATGTGCATAGGCAAAGGTATTTTTTCGTTTGATCTCTGGGACGTTTTTGTTTCGTGCGTATTTTCATGTATATTTTCTGCCTTTAAAAATGGATTAAAACTTTAGAATTAAAAAAATGAATAAAGAACATACAACAAGTACATAGCGCAAGAAAGTTGCTTTAACTCTAAAAACAAAAACTTGCATTGATCGAAAGATTTTAACATGACGAATCGACAATAAAGCTCGCCGAAGAATAGGGAACAGGCGAGCCAATTCTTCGTGTTCGTTCGATGAAACTCTATCAGACTTCGTCGAACGAAGGGGATTCGAATACAGTGATAAAATAGCACTTCGAAAAATACGTAGTAAAATTCGGCAAAAAATTACTGATTAAAAAAAATAAACTCATAAGTTACACACGAAAATTGATTGTTTGGATTATTCGTGTTTTCAGTTATCCGTTACCTGTTTCCTCAGCATTAGTCTGGATAATCGAGAGTACACTGTATCGTGTATGGACAGTCAAAATATAGATCTTTTACATTTTCCCACTAATATTTGGTCCCATATACAGGGTGTACCGTAAATGTTGCAACAAACTTCTAGGGAAGGTAGGGGACATCATAAGGATTAAGAATTGCATAGGAACCCATGCCCGGAAATGTCAAGGGTAAGTGGTAGCAGAGGTAGAAGATGAGGTAAGAAACAAGAGTGATTAATTTGAAATATTTATTGGATTTATTGGACATGAATACAAATGGTGTACGTCAGCTTGAATGTTACGACAGATGCTCGAAGTTTGCACCATCAGACGCCAAACATGCTTGACACCGATGGACCATTGATTGCCTGTCATGTTCAAACACACATGGAGTTTTCTTGATTATAGCAGCTGCGCAGGCGAGTCTTGCCACAATATCCATTTCAGACACAACAGGATCGTGATACACGATACTTTTGATGGTTCCCCACAAAATGAAATCAAGGGTCGATAAATACAGTGAGCGTGGGGTCATGAAATCGGTCCACATTGCGCCATATCCATCGATGCGGGAATGATTTGTTGAAATGGCTACGAACAACTAGTCCAAAATGAGCAGGGGCCCCCCATCATGTTGGAATCCCATGTTGCGCCAGGGATGCGTTCGATATTAAAGCATAAAAAAGAATTGTTATTGGTAAAATCAAGGATTTTTTATGATGACTACTGGAAAGAGAAATGGAACATTTCGGGAACAAGGAAAGATTATTTGTTGAACTTTGAAGTTCCTAAATATATGAAAATGATATGCGATTTTGATTAAAATCAAATAATTACTGGCCACGGGCGCTTCCCAGCGTACCCGAAAAGATTTAATTTGCAAAATAATAGTCTTTGTGGTTTTTGTAGTGCAATGCACGACATTTCGTCGAAGACTGTGTATGATTGCGACATGTTAGAGAAAAACATGATATCATAAAGGAATTCTACTGTCACAATTAAGAGTTTAGATTTGCAAAGGATTTGATTAACTTTATAAATGGCCACAGAACAATACTGAAAATTTTAGTTTGATGGTTTTAACTGTATTTCTGTGTTAATCTTTTAACTGCATTTTGGTTTGCCTGTGTTGGGTGTGCTGCGTTAACTATGAGGCCGATTATTATCGGCCAGGGTGGTTGCAGCTTACTAGTACAATACATTACATTAAATCGCTTAATCCTTCTTTATTTATTGTTTTATAGTTTTGTTCAAAGACTGGATCACCTTAGCGATTAAAACTGAATTTTTGAAAATTTTGAATATTGTCATGTAACGCTGTATCGCCAAATCTCATTATTTTTTACAATAGTTAACTCTTCATCTAGAAAATATTAGCAGCTAATTCTTTCACTATTTTGTATTGCTAAAAATTAATTGTAATGTCTTGCAAGACTGAAAGTTCCTATCCTTTCTCTTTATTTATTTAGTATTATTTTTTATTTTCGAAATTTTACACTGCTTCCAATGTAGGATTTATAAACGGCTTTGAAATGCGAGTATTTTTAGTGTTTTAATTATTCAGAAACTGCAGTGCCCTAAAAGTTCTTATATAAGTGTTTATTCTGAAAATCCTAATAAGGAAATAAAAGGAAATGGTGGAAGCCACCACAAACTAATATTTAATATTTTGGAAGAATGAGCTTGAATTACTAAAATACCTGAAAAATGATTGAAAATTTTTCTATGAATTTAGGCAGTAATTTAAGAGATATTGCGATTTCCAATTTAAGTGCAGATTGTCCAAGTTGTACTCCTTGGTTTGAAGTTTCTAAAACTGTCTCAGTATGTATTCAAATGAGCCAACTGACAAATTTAAAAGCTACAGTAGCTTTAGAAATGGCATAGAAATAATATATTATTAGCAATATCGTTGTAATTTGAATACATAGAAACAATAAAAAGAAAAAAAAAAAAAAAAAAAAAAAAAAAAAAAAGATCCGAAAGCTTTAGAATTTTATATTACGCCCAAAGAGACTTTTTTTAATGTTTTGTGTGTTACCTTTATTTATTAAATGTCATGTTCTTCGCTCTTAAACCATACAATTCAATTCAACAAGAATATCACAAAATTATTTTAAAATGCTTCCTAGCATTTTTAGCAAATACACTCTTAGGAAAAAAAAAAAAAAAAAAAAACAAATGAATACAGTTTGAGAAAAATTGGATGATTTATTGAAGTGATAGAGTTTGTTTGTGAATTGATTGTGAAGTGATTGAAGTTTACAAAGTGAAAAAGTCAGTAACGCGTTTGTCCACCTTTGGCCCTTATCCAAGCAGTTATTCGGCTTGGCATCGATTGATAGAGGTGCGGATGTCCTCCTGAAAGATATCGTGCCAAATTCTGTCCAGCTGGCGCGTTAGAACGTCAACATGCCGAGCTGGTTGGAGGACCCTGCCCATGATGCTCAAAACGTGCTCAATAGGAGAGAGATCCGGCGACCTTGCTGGTCAAGGTAATGCTCGGCAAGCACTAAGGCAAGCAGTAGAAACATGTGCAGTGTGGAACCGGGCATTATGTAAGCCCAGGGTGGCGTGACATGAAGGGCAACACAACAGGCCTTAGAACTTCGTCGACGTATCGCTGTGCTGTAAGGTTGCGACGTATGACAATCAAAGGGGGGGTCCTAATATGAAATGAAATGGCACCCCAGACCATCACTCCTGGTTGTCGACCTGTCTGCCGGAAGACAGTCACGTTGGTATCACACCGCTGTCCGGGGCGTCTACAGACTCGCCTTCGCTGGTCATCGGGACTCAGTTCAAAGCGGGACTCATCGCTGAAGACTATTCTACTCCAGTCAGTGACATTCCAGTGCGAATGAGCCGACACCACTACAAACGGGCTTGACGTTGTACAGAGGTCGATGGTAGTAGGCGCAAGGGACGCCGTCACCTCAGCCCCCTTTCTGTAAGCCGTCTATGAATGGTCCTTGCGGTCACTGAAACACTAATTGCACGTACACTCGATGATAATGATTCATGTGGAGCTGTGAGTGCCGCTCTGACGATTGCTCGGTCTTCCCGTTCTGTCGTTTCTCTAGGCCTATCGCTTCCTTCTTGAGGCTGTGTGCGGACATGGTTCACCCATTCCTGCCAACATCGTCTAATAGTAGCATCACTCCTTCTCAAATGTCGAGCTATTCGCCGATAAGACCAACCGGTTTTTTTGAACCCACTACACGACCTCTCTCAAATTCTGACATCTGCGCATATCGTTTGCGCAAATTTATGCGAGGCATAGTTACTGTCTACCACAGTACACCGAATGAAATTCGTGAAGAATTTTTGACCTGGAATCGTAATTTCTCCTCTTAAATATCGTGCCGGTTGCGCAGATCAGATGCGCTGTAGTGACAACCGTTCATTCATTTGCGGCCAAAATGTAAATTTTGCATTTTCCATCGAAACTTGTATGCATATCAATTTGTGTCCAATTTGCTTTATGTCTTTTCGGTGCGTCTTTTTTTTTTCTTTTTTTTTTTTTGTGTGTGTGTCTAAGAGTGTATATTCCTAGCTTTAGAAATAAAAAGTGTTTTTCCCCCTCCGTGCAGTGTTGCCATTGCTCACTTCGAAATCGTTGAGTTTGTTAATCAAGAATTCGTCAAAGTTTTACAAAATATGAAATAGCTAATAAAACAAATTCCAAATTTGGGTTTCCAGATGCCCGTATTCGAGTGGAGGACTACGTTATTCAGAATTTGATGTCTGTAGGTGCCGTTGTTTTTTCACAGTGCGAGAAACATACATACATTCATGCAGATTCTTCATTATTTAATTTCTTTAAATATAATGCAGGGCTCTAAGATTTGGTGGCAACAATTTGAGAAGTGAAACTTCGTTTATAGTGAAGCAACGCAAAATGCCAAAACGAAACTAATAGCCCTTCTGGGCAAATTGCCCTTTGGGCTAATAATTTATTGTATTTGTTTTATTATAATCGTATATAATTAGAGGACTGAATGAATAAAATTTTGTATAACTGTAAAAGTAGGAATTTTACTATAGTTTATACTGTGTCTAAAGAAATAAGCTATAGTTTGTACTTACTGTGTCTAAAGAAATTGAAATCTGAGCTGTTGTGACGTAGACTTCAGATGTTTGTTTATTCAGATGTGATGTCGTCGGCCATGTTTTTTAGTCGGGCCCGCAGGGTTTGTTCCGTCAGAACTATCTATCCGTTCACCCGCGAGGCAAAATATCCGGTTCACCTCTCTTTGAAACTTTCAAGGTCAAGAACGAGACGAAATAAAATATTACGCTGCCGTACCGAATCGTCACACGTGGAATTTCTCTGCCATGGAATAAGAACCTGTGCACGAGAAGTGAAATGCGGTAAGAAGTTCAATAAACAGAGGTGAGTGGCTTTTTGTTTATTGGTGGCTACAGCTATAACCTTTAGAGTTGCCAATATTTATTGCCATAAATTTTATTTTTCTTAAGCCAAAGTACTTGAGTTTTACGAAAAGATAAATTTTATGTAGTTCCGTTCTATGAAACTAGGAATAGATTCATTCGATTATCGAAGTTGAATTTAATTTTTTTAAAACGTGATATTCCACGTTTTCAAATTTAAATGTTGAGGAAACAAGTGCCAATTATATGTTTTTTAATTGTACAATTTATATGGATAATTGCTCAGATTTCTTGGGTATAGAGAGTATTATATATATTATGTATAATCTTGTTCATATATGTTGGATTTAATAAAATTGTACTGATTATTTTAAGATTATCATTCCTCCAGAAAGATCTCATATGTCCTTTAAAATTATTCCTTCTAAGAAATACACCAGTGATATTAATTACCATGTCATCTAAATCTTGTAAAACATTTTTTGTAATTGCTTGTCAAAACTCCCGAGAGCTATGCGTAGGACTTTTATTTATGTTTAATCTGGAGAAAACTTGGTTAAGCATACTTTTTATTCAAATGGTTAATCAAGAAAAACTATTTTGTTTTATTAAAAATGCATTTAATATCAGTATCTTGCTAAATGGTAAAATGTCATTAGGCGAAGAAAAGTTTAGCGAATTTGAAAAATTGCAATTTTTTTTAACTTTGTAGCATTTGAGTGCTTGATGCTTCTTAAGTGATGAAGAATAGGAGACGAGAGGTTAAGAATAGTTCATTATTATTATTATTATTATTAATTATTCACAATTAGATTTCCCTCAGTCTCTCTCAGAACTTTTCCTGCCCATACAGACTTTTTCTGATCTCATGACTTAACCAACAAGGCGATTGAACATTGAAGGAACATAATGTTTTTTAAACTTTTCAGAAACATAATATTCTGAAGAGAAAAAAATTATTTCAACGCGCAATCTACTTGTTGTAAAGAACGTACGGAAAATAAATAAATAAATAAAGTAAATTTCACATAAGTAAAACAGTTTATATTTAACATCGCATGTCATATAATTAATGCATTTTTATATTTCTAGTAAGAAATATAAAATGTATGAATAATATAAATATAAAATATAATATTTTTAAATATGATATTTAAGTAATTTCATTATTATTACATAAATTGCTAATTAATAATGAAAAGTACCAAATATTTTGTAAATTATTTTTACTGAACTATTTTTAGTAACTATTATTAATAATTTTTTGTAATATGTTGAAAAATTTGAAGGATCCTTATACAGTTTGTTCTCATATTTTCACAAATTTCTTCCGTAAAATAATTCATTTTGAATTAGAATTTATGTTTTGCAGATTTTTCGTCTCCTGAGAATTCTTCACAAATTCGACAGCAAATTCCTTTTCAATAAATAAAATATATTTTTTTGTGTAGAGTGCTTCCATGAATTCTGAAAATATGTTTAAAAATTATTCAATTTATAAAATATCTAGAATAGCATACTTTTTTCCTACAGATAAAATAAATTCTTGAGTGAGAGTAAAAAAGTCAAATTACATCATATTTTTTTTTTACAATTTTTATTTAAAATATTAGCATTTCTAAGAATAGAAAAACATTTGTTAACGTTTATCTTATGTAATTTAAGTTCGTAGCTGTATTAGCAAGAAATGTATTTATAATACTTTTTGCTTACAATTTGTTCGAGCTTTTCATTTCTGTATTTTCCAAAATGCATTAAAAAATTTCCCTATCCCTTATATCTGCTGTTTTATTATCAGCAGATTTTCACTTATCCGAGCTGACCTAATCACTTTTTCGGTGCTCATATATCTAAACGTAGTTTTATTTATTAAGTGCTTCAAATTTAAATGCCATATCAAATAAGTTAGTTGACTAGTTATACAGAACCATTTTCTTCTTCACTGTAAGTAGATCACGTTTTGTATTGTTATGGAAAGGGATTATTTTTTGCTTCACGCGCCCAACTGCAACTGAGCAAACAAACTTACCTCTTTGTCATTCTTCATGAAATATGACATTTTCGAGGGTTAAATTAATGTTCCCGAAAAATATGCCGAGTTTTAATTTCTTGGAATGCAAATACGGCTAATGATGGCCATATAAGAGTATAAGAAAAGCAGAAGTTGTGGGATTCTCGATTTCCGGGAATTGAACTTGGTTGAATACTGTTTGAAAAAAATTTTCCCCGAGGCTTTGGGTAGCTTACTTTTTTTTTAAAATTTATATTCAGTATTAAATATAAAGCACTTGAAACCGAAGTACCATTACAGCAGGCTTTTACTGCATCGATGGCAATGTCAACAGCATGCAATATTTATAATTTTTTGCATGTCTGTTCTGTTAGTTTATTAATTTTGTTTTAGTACTATATAACCGTCATAATTTAGTTTCATTTGAAGATTCTAAGACCATTAAACAAACTATTTCAAATTTAGTAGGACAGCTAAATTTACGGCACATAACAGTTAGCATAAAAGCCATTGGTTCTTTCTTCATTTTAAAACAAATCAAAGTAATAACTTATTTTTTATACAGAAGACTTGATTTAAAATGGAAGTTTAGATTTAAAAGTAAATAAATTATGTTCCCTTTTTCTTATTAAATGAAAAGTTTTTATTTTAACATTTCTCATAATTAAAAAATAGGCTAATTTGACAAAAATAGGCTAATGACGGTATGATAAAAAGGTTGATGATAATATCACAATATACTTTCATTGAAATTCTGAAGTTTAAACAAATATATTTTGTATTGTAAATGCAATTATTAGTCCAAAGGGCGTTAGCCCAGACCTGTTAATTTCAAAACGGCATTTTGCGTCACTTCACTTTTCAAACTGTTGCCAAGCAAATATTACCGCCATGTATTATATTTAAAGAAACTAAATAATGAAGAATCTGCATGAATGCATAAATGTTTCTCACATTGTAAAGAAACAACGGTACCTAGAGCCATCCAATTTTGAATAATGTAGTCCTCCAACCGAACATGAGCATTTGGAAGCCCGAATTTTGAATTTCGAATTTTTTTATTATCTATTTAAAATTTTGTAAAACTCCAACGACGTTTTGATTAACAAAATCAACGATTTCAAAAGCGAGCAATGGCAACACTTTTACGAACAAAAACTTTTTTGTCTCCAGCGCGCGAGACTGTGTATCCGGAAATTCTAAAGGTATGCTATTTTACTGTTTTTAAATGTTTTGCGATATTGCTGTTGAACAGAATTTTATGTGTTTTAAGTGCGAAGAACATGTCATTTGAAAAATAAAGGTAACACACAAGGAAAAAAAAAAAAAAAAAAAAAAAAAAAACTATTTAGGCGTAATATAAAATCTGAAAGCTTTTGGAATTTTTTTTAAAATTTCCCTCGGAATATGTTAGCAAATTTTGGCGTAAATGTAATCGTAACAACTAGATTTTGAGACTGCGATGTGCGTAAAGAAAATTATTGACTTTATTGCTGATTTTAATTTCAAGATTGTGATAGATGCTATTTTAATGTCTTATCGTTTTGGATCTATAACATTTTCTCTGGGGTTAATCGGAATGTTTTCAACAAAATTTCAAATTAAATGATGATATTTATTATTTTTAGTGTCTCAGTTTCCACCAGCTCAGTTTACATATTCGTATATTTTACTAAGTTTGTCAGTGATATCAATGATAATTTAGCCTGATTTACATTCAATCTATGTTATTATTTCAGACAAAAAAATAACGTTTATATACGAAAACATTAGGCCAATAATAATTAACTTTTCATCATTACTTGTTTTCCCTATTATTTAAATAGATACAAAGAACTAAGGTCTAAGCAATGGAGATATCTTTAGTAATGAATTATGTAATTTATTTTCACTGCATGCTAAGTACGGCTGGAACTAAAACAACTTTGCCTTTGAAATGAAAGCCTATCTTTTGGAATCCGGAAATTTTAATCTAATATCTTAACTTCGAATTTGAAATTTATAAATGACTCCAAAATTTGATATTAGATCTAAATTTTTAAAATTCATTATTTATGACTATTCTGGCACTTAAAGTTTAATGTTTTAATTTTGCTACTGCTACTGGTGACCTCTAAATTTTATTTTCATTTTCTGTAGCTTAGAGCAAGGGTATTCGACCAGGAGAGAATTTCGTAGTTTCAGGGGAAACGTATGCGGTATAAAAGTATATGTATTTTACGAGTTTTGGAAAGGAAGGAGGGTATGATCTCTTAACAGTGGTAAAAGGCGAGCACGGTGCGAAACAAATTGAAAACCACTGCCAATAGTTTTCAATTTGTTTCGCACCTCAATCTGAAAAGTTTCAGACTTTAAATTACATCCAAAGGGACTTTTTTTTTTTTAACGTTTTGTGTGTTACCTTTATTTATTAAATATCATGTTCTTCGCATTTAAACCATAAATTTCTGTTCAATAGCAATGTCGCAAAACAATTTGAAAATGAGTCTATCTTTAGAATTTCCGGTACACTGTTCCTCGCATTGGAATAAAAGTTTCCCCCCCCCCGTTAGATTGTTGCCATTGCTCGCTTTCAAATCGCTGAGTTTGTTACTCAAAAATTCGTTAAAGTTTTACAAAATATGAAATCGATCATAAAACAAATTTCAAATTTCGGCTTCCACATGCCCATATTCGTAGGAGGATTACGTCATTCAAAATTCGATGGCTCTATGTTTTATCACAATGCGAGAAATATACATACATTTATGCAGATTTTTCATTATTTAATTTCTTCAAATATAATGCAGGACTCTAACATTGGTGGCAACAGTTTGAAAAGTGAAACGGACATTTATAGTGATTCAACGCAAAATCGCAAAACGAAAACAATAGTCCTTCAGGGACAAAGCCTCTTTTTGACTAAAAAGAATAAAATTTTTTGGAGTATTGTAACCATCCGAAGTGCCAGTTTGCAGTAACCCATCCGAATCGCGGCAACAAATAGACCATAACAGTATTTTTCTTCCTTCTTATATATAAATCTTCCAGTTAAAATTAAAATATATATATATATATATATATATATATATATAATCGAAATGGTAACAGCAAAATGTGTGCACTGAAAGTATATTAAGGATGTGATCGTATAGAAATATT
Source organism: Stegodyphus dumicola (assembly GCF_044657685.1). Classification (NCBI taxonomy): domain Eukaryota; kingdom Metazoa; phylum Arthropoda; class Arachnida; order Araneae; family Eresidae; genus Stegodyphus; species Stegodyphus dumicola. The sequence continues at coordinate 217,458,944 of NC_140773.1, read as the reverse complement.
CTGAATATATTTAAAAATGATTAATAGTTAATAATGTACATAACAAAGATTTCATATACGTGCTTATACGTGTACAGTAAATAAACATTATATGTGCATACACGAAAACATTTCTTAATATGGTTCTGCAGCACTATGAACTAACATGCGAACAGTATTCTGCTATTGTACTTTACGTAGTTTGCATCTGAAAATGGTTGATGATTAGTAGGTTTTTAAAATTAAGAACTATGTAAGCTATATAAAATCGCTGAACATGCAAGATAAAAAAAAAACACTTTCAATGTTCAGGATATTAATATTCGTATGCACTCAACAATGTAACGATGGTCTCAAGATTATAATCATTTATTCAGTATGAGTCTGTGAGAAATATGATTAACTTGGCTTCGAAATAGTGCAAGTTCATTTCTTAAAATTCTGTGAAATTTAGTGTTATTTCCCTATTACATCATTCCAAACTTTAATTTCATCAATTTTATCTACTTTGTACTATTTATTAACCCAAAAGGGCGTTAGTCCTAATGGACCATTAAATCTTGAAACGGGATTTTGCGTCGTCCACTATTAAACGGCGAATCACTTTTCAAATTGTTGCCCCCAAATATTATCGCCCTGCATTATTTTTTAAGAAGTTAAATAAGGATCTGCATGCATGTATGTATTTTCCTCGAACTGAGAAAAAAACGACGGTATCTAGAGCCATCAAATTTTGAATAATGTAGTCTTCTTCCGAAACATGTACACTTAAGAAGCCCGAATTTTGAGTTTCAAATTTTATGTATTTTGTAAAACATTAATAAATTTTTGATTAACAAACTCAACGATTTGAAAGCAACCAATGGCAACACTGTATGGAATGACACATTCTTATCTCCAGCGTGCCAGACTCTGTATCGGAAATTCTAAAGATGTACTGTTTTTAAATATTTTCTGATTTTGCTGTTGAATTGAACTATATATGCGGTAAGTGCGAAGAACATGGGATTTAAAGCGCAAAAATTTATATTTATAAGTTAAAAAAATTATGCGTATTTGTAATAGGCAAAACGTAAATAATGAAAAGACCGAAAAAATAGAGATTTTGGAAAGCCACTTTACTAAGAAAACTGAACATTAATATGATGAAGAGATAGACTGCAAAATATATAAAAATGTGTGCAAGAATGTATTACTGCATCGAGAATTCTAAACATATGCTCATATGCTGCTTTTAAAATTTTTGCAATTTTGTTTTTCATTTGTTAATGGCATAAGTTGAAAGAAAATGATGCTTAATAGTAAAGCTAAATAAATAAAAAGAAGTGCAATAGTACACTGGTAGACTGCGAACTCAGCGAGAGCGTAAAAAAAAAAAAAAACCTTAACAAACCCTTTTAGGCGATTGTGAAAATCCGAACCTTTTCAAATTTTGCTTTTATGATTTTTTTTTTTTTTTTTTTTTTTTTCCCCAGTTCATTCAGCTTTTCTATTAGTTACAGGTTGCTCTACGCAGAGTACTACAGAAAGACCGCCTTGCAGATAATTGTACAAAATACAAGCAAATAAAACAGAATAAAATGTGTCTTTAAATAATAGAATAGTGAACATTAAGTATTTACGAAACATTCTTTGTAATAATAAAGATCTTTAGAGGTCACTGATTTAAAAAAACTGACACTGAATCAAATTTGCATGGCTTATTGTAAAACCATTTTTATTTGATGAAAAGTTTTGATTTTAGGAGATGCGGCATAAAATTTATTTTCATTAAATGCAAAACTTCTAATTTTATCCTTTCTAAAGGATTTAAAACACATGCTTCTAAACTGGTGTTTTTACAATGTTTTTAAAATTTTCGATAGACTGCCTTGCGAGCTGGAGATAAAAAAATGTTTTATTCTGTATAGTGTTTCCATTGCTCAAAGGTTGAGTGTGTTAATCAAAAATTTATTAAAGTTTTTCAAAATGTGAAATATTTAATTCGAAAGTATAAATTCGGACTTCCAGGTGCACATGTTTAGGTGGAGGCCTACGTTATCAAAAGGAACGTAAATACATACATACATACATGAAGGTTTTTCATAATTTCTTTAAAAATAATGCAGGGAGATAATATTTGGTGGCAGCAGTTTGAAGAGTGATTCGCCGTTTATAAGAACTGACGCAAAATCCCATTTTGAGACTAATAATCTCTTTTGGGCTTAAAAAAAGAGCTTTTAGATTTTTATGATGACGCTTAAACGGGCATTGTTTTGCCCGTTTAAGCGGCATACATACGAGTATTGTATGCACACATACATACGAGAGCATTTGTGCCAGAAAATTATTTAAAAGCAGCATATCTTTATAATTTCCGATAGACAGTCTTGCACGCTGGAGACAAAAATATTTTATTCCGCACAGTGTGTTGCCACTGCTTGCTTTGAAATCGTTGTGTTTCTTAATAAAAAATTCGTTAAAGTTTGAAAAATATGAGACAGATAATAAAACAAATTCTTCCGGGTATCCATGTTCGGGTGGAGGATTGCGTTATTCAAAATTTGATGGCTCTAGGTATCGTTGTTTTTTCACAGTGAGAGAAACGTACATACATTCATGCAGATTCTTCATTATTTAATTTTAAGTATAATACAGGGCGATAATATTTGGTGGCAACAATTTGAAAAATGATGCAGCCGTTTATGGTGAAGCGACGCGAAATGACGTTTCGAGACTAATAGACCTTATGGGCTACTGCTCCTTTGGCCTATAAAAGGAAAAAAAGTTTTGACAAACGAGCATTTTTTGAAAAATACTGAAATGATCTATTTAGATTTTGGATTAGTTGGAAGATCAGAACCGCGTTTAAATGACTAGGAAACTAAAAGGCTGAAATGTTTCTTCAAAGCGTATTTTAAATATTCTTATTTTACGTAAAATATCTGTATTGTTTCGTATATTAAATTATCTTTTTAAGGTGATAATTAGGGAAAGATCGGAATTATTTAATACATTTCTATTTAACATTTCTAAGTTGTTAAGAACAACAAATAAATAAATTTCTAAGTTGTTAAGAACAATGCAATATCCTGGTTTCAAGTTAAAATCGTATTATTTCAGTTATTAAAGATAGAATAATATGGATGGTTACTCGACAGACGAAACCTAGTGGATACACCATGAATAATTAATTATGGTCTTAAATTTTGAGTAGTGAACAAACAACATTTATATTATCCTTTGAAGGCCACCAGTCATCCGCATCTGTAACGTAAAATATTTGCAAGGTCGAGAGCTTGTTTGCCACGTAGCAGAAGTCCTTTTTTCTGTCTCGCACTCAGTATATCTTTGAAAATTTTCCTCTATTTTTTTTTTCACCAAAAATTGTATTCCTTTTTTTTCTAAATAAATACAATGCTAATGGTCAAGTATAGAAGTTGTTAGTCCATTTTTTAACGATTTTAATTAAACAAGTTATTGAAATTAACGAAGTATAAAAAATGAACTGGCAATAGTTTTTACACTTATAAATATAAATTATCATCTATAAACTAAAAATAATCATCTACTGAAGTCAAAATTTTTACAAGTTGAAACTGGGCTATTCGTGCTGCGCGTAAGCTGATAGATCCAAGGCTACGAAATTTGGTATATAGGATGCATCTAGACAATAGCCAGTACATCTCTAAGCGAGTTTTTTCAAAATTCGAATGATATTTTTTTTATTTTATGTTTTTTGATGAAATCGCATCAAATCGATAATTCTGTCTCATTATATCGCCATTGTTGCTGATATATCACTGTTGCCATTGTTGCTGATATCAGCATTGTTGCCCCTCGAGAAAATGAGGAAGATAATTCTGTGAAATTTTTAATGTTTCTCTTGGATACTGGACGTTTGTCGAGAGAAGGCAACGGGAAGTTGGTTAATTTATTTATTTGGCTAATTAATATTTGTATTAAGGGATATTGCTTATTTCATTGTAATTTTTATATGTAATACATTTTTATTGAAATTTTTTTTTTTTTTTTTTTTGATAAAGTACTGCAGAGTAAAATTCTGTGCAGTTTCTAAATTTAATGTTTGACATTTTTCCGGTACATTTAGAAGCCAGACGAAGGCTGGCCACGTAGCGGCTAATAAGCAATATAATTCGTAACAAAGGAAAAGAATCAAAAAATCATTGCTTTCTACAGAATATATAGAAGGCCAAATGTTTATTCAAAAAAGATACGCACTTTAAAGACCGTTTTAAAAATTAAATCTGTAGATCTAAAGAAGGTCAAACCTACTTATAGGATTATGCCATCACGTTTTTCAATGTCTATTTCTATTGTGAATAAAGTGCTAATTTATTCACAATATAAATTTTATAAAATAATATTTATAATATTTACATGTCTGTTGTGAATAAAATAACTAATATTTTATTCACAACAGACATGGTCATTTTTCATAAAAGCAATTGAAGTTAAATCAATGAAACTTAAAAGAAACAATGTCCACGGTCTTCTAAGGTATATTTCAGAGCATAAAAATAGGAGCAGAATTCTTTATTGAAATCATTCATCTCATAAAAACTGGAAATTTTTTATGATTGCAGATAAAGCACAGCAATATTTGAATGAGTTAACAGAAAGCTGTCAATTTATTATTCGTAAAAGAGGATAATAAAAACTTGAAAATCTGATTTCAAGAGTCCAAAATTACTATAAATTATATATTAAAAATTACAAAATTAGAGTAATGTATGTCTCAAACAAAGAAAATAAGGAAAACATTGCCTTGATATTTTTGCATTGTGATGTACTTCGTCATTCCTGTCTATAACATATCCTTTTGGTCTTCATCTTGCTCAAATTTAGGTCTTAATTAGTATGCAAGTCGTCAATTTTTGCATTCGTTCATTGAAGAACAAACCGGTTATTGATTGTTTCTGTTGTTACTCTCATCGGAAGAGTTATGTAATTGCTGTGAGCAATGAAAGTGCACCCTTTCCGTTATAAATTCTTATTTATAACAGAACGGGCCATAGATTACTTCCATTGCAGATGGTTTCGAGTATTTAAATAACTAAACAAGGAATAAAATGTAATTTAATCTGTGCAGTTTGAATATTAAAAGGCTTAATAAGGTTAATTATAGTAATAATTTAACATAAATAATCTAAAGATATTACATTGAAAGCAAAAATTAAAAGGGCCTGAAATAAATTTTAATATAGTTGGTGTTTTGTTAATCAAATAATAAAGAGCACTTCCTGAAAAGTTGGAAAAAATGGTGTAAAGGTTTTTAATTTGTCATTTAAAAACTGAAGCATCCACTTTTTTACTTCCTTGTATGAAGTAAAAAGGAGGTATTGTAATCGCGAAAAGTTTCAGGTAGCATATTTCAACGAAAATATTAATTTTGACCGCTATCGAATGCAATTTAACGATGTTTTTGCGTGACATCTGTACTTAAGGACAGAATAAAAGACTCTTTTCCTCCAAAAAAAATTATAAAACTTTTTTACAATGAATTCTGAAGAGAATTTTTCGGGGTGTCTGTACGTACGTACGTGCGTATCTCGAATAACTCAAAAACGAGTAGCCTCAGAACGTTGGAATTTTGTATATAGGAATGCTATAACATGTAGATGTGCACCTTTAGTTGCAATCGGCCGCACCAAACGTATATAAATATATCTATATATATATTCACTTTGTTACCCGGCTCAGTGATCTAAGTTTCTTTACTCTCATATGTTTGTAAATTGTGCATTTTTTGCTTAAAAAAAAAAAAAAAAAATGGTTGAATTATGTTGTTTTTATCTTCCGGTTAGGGTTTTTATTTAGGAAATCTACAAGCAATATTTGTAAAGTTATCAACAAATTAAAAGCTGTTTAAGTGCGGTTAGGCCTAATTTTTAAATAACATGGCGGACATGTTTGTTTACATTTGAAACAGCAGAATAGTAGATTAGTTGCCAATCTAGAAAGACTAAGCTTCGCAACAACAAAGATAACGCCTTCATTTATTATTGCTAATTAAATCATGCTTAATCCTTTCTGGAATTTTTTCGAAGAAATAAGTGTTTAAGATTTACTTCGTAATTTTTAATATAGATATTTTGAGTTTTTATGCATTTTTGCCTTGTCGCGATGTGAGAACTGAATTAATTGAATGAGAAATACTGATTCATCTGTGAAAAACTGTTTCTTTTTTTGTTTTGTTTGTTTAATTTTTGTACATGGTTCTAGATTTATTATAGCATTTGAATAGAACATGTGGCAACGATTAGATAATTCTTCAAATGATATAAATTTTGTACATTCTGAGTTATAATATATATAAAATATTTTTTCATTTACTTCATTTAAACAAATTTTATATTTTATTCATATTTAACTAAGTTTTTATTTCGTACCTTGCAAATAAGACTTTTTTACCTGATATAGCAGGTTTTGGGGACTGTAGTTGTATATATTGTATTATATTCTGTATGCGACAGCTCTATGGCGTAGTAGATAAAACAAACAATTGGAAACTTTCTATGACCGGTTCGAGTCCCAATAGAATTGTTTACGCACCTATACCTGTACAAAATTGTTTCTCTTTTTGCAACTTATTTTTACACTCTTCACTGTATTTATGCCAAATAGAATTTTTCTCAAGAAACTATCTCAAGGAAAATATACTTTTCAAAGTTATGCTTTGTCCCATGGCATCAGATGGCGCCACATGAACGTCACTACAAAGATACGCCATTACTGAAGTCAACAGATGGTGTCGTACTTTTTTCTCTTATGAGATCCGCACCCAGTGCATTAAGACTTTCTGCTTGTTCGGAATTTTTTTTCTCATCTTTATGCCATTAGGAACTTAAGATATATAGACTGGTAAAGACCTCAACAGGCCGCATGCGTTTTCCACGAATGATGATCTGTGATCTTTGTGTTTATAATATGAACGAAATATAACACTGTTAAATGAACCTAGCGCCAAATTGTCGCTGTGGTAAAAAAATATAGTGAATTTTAAAGAGTGCATTTATTCTATTGTGGTTTATGCGCTATCGACGAAGTAGATTTAATTCAATCCAATAAGTTTAAATGAAATGCAAGAAAAAATGCGTATAATTTAATATTCCGTACAAGGAAGTCATGTGGTATACACATCAGATTTTTTTTACTTACTTGTACGAAGTAAAGGAATTATTGTAATCGCGAAAAACTTCGGGTACCATATTTCAACGAAAATATCTATTTTTACTGTTCTCGAATCCATTTGTCCAATTACGATGTTTTTGCGTGACATTTGTATGTACGGTCAGAATAAAGGATGTTTTTCCGAAAAAAATTATAAAAGGGATTTAAAATGGATTCAGACGAGATTTTTTGTGACAACCATACGTACCTATGTCCTATGTGCAGATGTCATGAAATGTACGTACAAACAGACTTATGCGAGATACATATATAAGAGCATAAGTACGTGCACATGTATCTCGCAGACATACGTACATAATAGACATACATATTCAGATAATTTTTATTTAAAACAAATTATCCCAATACCATTTCCCGGCAATATGCTGCCAAAAATTATAAACAAAAAGTAAGAAATTTAGAGCCAAATCCACAAAGACATGAAAGGAATTTTGGATTTAATTCGTTTTGAATTTCATTTCTTTCACGTCTTTGTGCATTTGGTTGTAAATTTCTTTGTGTCTCTCTATATGTATCGTTTATCTCTCTCTATATATGTGTTACTCGGCTCCGTGAGCTCAGTTTAAAAAAAAAAAAAATTTTTTTTTATTTTTGCATGTTGATAAATTGTGCATTGTTTGCTTTAAAAGTGAGTGAATTTTGTTGTTCTTATGCTCCGATTAAGGACTTTATGAGTTTAGTTAATTTGCATGCATTAGTTGTAGAATTATCAACAATTTAAAAGTTTAAGTGGCGCTAGGCCTAACGAGGCCGCCATTCTTTACATTTGAAACTCTTAGTAGTATAGGGTATTCAGTCAGTTGCTGCATTAAGTTCTTTGTCATTCTGACCGGTGTTAACTTTCAGTTAACCAAGAGTTAACTTTTGAATTTTATGCATCGCAAATTTTGTATTCCTGCCTGCTGTCCAAATTGCTTCCTTTTGCGTAGAAACTTTAATTTTAATTCTAAAAATTTTCTAAAACTGTATTTGGTGTTTTAAATTTTTCTGTATTTTAAATTTTTAATGAAGAGGTTTTGAGTTTTTATATATTTTTGCCTTGCTGAAGTGATAATTAAATTAATTGAATGAGAAATATATTTCTAGTAAAATTCGGGAAATATGTTTAAATGAAGTACAGCAAAAAATGTGCGTAATTTAAATAGGCCTTACAAAGAAGTCATGTGGTATCATGCATCAGATATTTTCCTCTTCTGTAGTTGAGGATTTGCTTTGAAATTCTTTTGATTAAAACGGGGAGAAAAAGTATTGTTTCATGGACTTTATACGCGAAAGATTTACACATGCATAAAATTATCACTAAGAGTACCATGGCTTTGGTGTTAATTTATACAGACTGCTTGATATGGACGACACTTTATATGGTATAAGGCATTTCTCCCGCCTTCCTAGCGTGCCTTCATGGTGCAGTAATTCTGCACGCTGAGCCGGTACTCCAGAGGTCCTTGGTTCGATTCCCGGCGAAGGCGGTTGCTAATTTTTCATCTCTCCGGCTTCCAAAAATAATAAACTAAAGTCTCTAAAGTGACACCAGAACTAAAAGGGTGTTGGATGAGGATTCTTCACACCTCGGTATAGGGTATTCAGTCAGTTGGTGATTGGGTCCCCTGAAAACTCCAGTCGCCCTTTAAAAGGGGGAGTATGTAAGGTATTTCTCCCACCTTCTTGGCGTGCCTTCGTGGTGTAGTGGTTCTGCACGCTGGGCCGGTATTCCAGAGGTCCGTGGTTCGATTCCCGGCGAAGGCGGTTGCTCATTTTTCATCTCTCCTGCTTCCAAAAGACCTAATGTCTCTACAACGGATATTTCTCGAGCTAATTGTGATAAATCTGGTTAATTTATACAGACTGCGACATATGGATTACATTTTATAAGCTATATCTTCAATTTTTCTCGAGCTAATTGTAATAAATCTGACCTGAATATGTTAGGTTACTTTAATTTATCGGTTTATGAAATATATGTTTTTTTCAGCAAAAAGTTTTACTCGTCGTCTATGAGACACGCCCTTTTGTGAGAAATCAAGGGTAGGTTGGTAGTAAGAGAAAGAGCTATTAGGCTTATCTCTAAGAATTAATATTTGTATTAAAATTAATTGTTTTGCTGCGTTAACAATTATTTAAAAGGTGTTTATTTATCATTTAGCTATCATTTCAAATAGTAGGCTTTCGTCGTTTAACGAAAATTCTTCAGTAGTAATTCATAACAGAAATAAAAGGAACTAAAAAATTCACGTTAAAAAAAAACCTATTAGTTGATGCTTAGGTAGAGTAATGGACATCTAAAGAAGATAAAGAAAAAATTTTCTTCATATCTTTGCGTTGCGATATGCCTCTTTTCGGCAACACTTTTTTCAGCACATTTATAAATAAATCTGCGAGGCGAACTACTTCGAATGCAATATTCAATAATGAAAGCTAAATTCGTGTTCCGAAAATTAATAATAATATTCTTTGGAAATGAAATCTGCTCAATAAGATTACCGAAAATAGATATGTAAGGTATATTTTCAACGAAGCATATCTTAGGAAAACATGAAACATCTCTTGTCAAAAGTTTCACAGAAAACAGCATTTGACGGAGATACTGAGATAGAAAACTGCATTACTGAGATAGTATAGCACAGGGATCGGCAAATTCTATCCCGACTATGCGGCTCACCGCAAATTTAAAAAAAAAAAAAAAAAAAAAAAAAAAAAAATTATATAATATAATTTTTACACATCTTCTTGTCATATGAACAACTTGTATTGTTCCGTTCTTCGGGTTCGTGGGTTTGGAGTGATTGATGACAACACTTGATGAAGCATCAAAACACAATTTATTCTTCAGTATTACACAGGAGAGTTTCAAAGACACGTTTACACTAGTCGAAAAAGTACGATAAACAAGCTGAAACACTCAGCAACACAGCCTTCAGGCTACAACATTGAAGAAAGCTTCACGGCGAAGCACTAAAGTACAGCTCCCAACTCAGTTCAGTCACTCTCGAGTTAATCTCTGAACTCAAAACACTACTCTACTGAACTCAACATTCTCTTAAGATTCTACCCTACTAAATTCAAGATATTCTCTTACTGTACGTACAGGCAAAGTATATTTATCTTTTGAATTGCCTTCGAGAACATTTTCGGGAAAAGCGGTAAGAATTCGTTCTAGAATGTTCTCGCGCCGTCTATGACATATCGCCGATTTTATTGTCAAATGGGCGATTTCGTGCCAAATCTGGCAACCTTGCCTTTCCTTGCCACTTTCTGGCAACCTGGACTCGCTTTGCGGAGAAGCTATCTTACCGCAGCTGAGCATTTCGTAACAATATAAAATAATAATCTATGGAGCATTATTTTAAGCCTTCCTCATATGATTAATTGCTGTAAAAATGCAAATTCTACAAAGTAAAGCTTTTTAGAGTACTTGTCAACGCTCCTTTCTTTATAAGGAACATCACATCACACTGATTTAAAAATCGGAATTATTAAAAAAATCATTTCCAGAACTACTCACTGCTTATTTTACTATAGTACTGTACATCTTCAGACCACTAATTTAAATCCAAAGTCACGAATCACGACCACACGTATACTCTTTTATAACAATTAGTATCACTTAAGGGGGCATTTTATACAAAGGCATATACATACAAACTTCAAACAAAGTATATATTTATCTTCATACAAAGAAAAATTTTAATATTTTTCATAGACATTCCAATACTAATTAACACACCTAACTCACTACCTGCAGCGGAATAGAGAAGGCTACTTCAGAAACTTCAAAATGCTCTATGTTCTTGTATAATTTCTCCCGCCCCCCAAAAAAACCCTTCCCTATGAGTTGAAAATATGTAATCATTCTTAGTTGTAAACCCTACGTTTCTATACCATGCAGTAACATATAGCATTAGAAATACCTTTTATTAATTGTGCTTATGTTTTTGTTATATTTTAATTTCCAATAATTATATGTATTAAAAATAATGTAAGGATTAAGATTTTTATAGGAACACTCAATTTTCAGTCTGTGAGTGTATTAAACAATTACAGATTGATTATATTCAAAAGATAAATTAAAATATTTGTATTTTCTCCCTCCTTCCAGCATGCCTTCCTGGCGTAATGGTAGCACATTCGGCGCGTAATCGAGAGGTCCAGGTTTAAGTCCCGGCGAGGGCATTGCACATTTTCACATCTCCTGTTTCAAGGATAACGTAATGACTCTATAGTGGAGCCAGAACTAAAAGGTGGAGGACAATGATTCGCCACCACCAGGATTCGGCAATGTGTCCCCTAATCCCCAGTCACCCTTTAAACAGGGGAGTATATAAGGTACTTTTTCTCTCCTTCCAACATGCCTTCATGGTGTAACGGTGGCACACTTAGCGCGTATTTTAGAGGTTCAGGTTCGAGTCTCGGCGGGGGCATTCAATATTTTTCAAGTCTTCTATTGCAAAATTACCTAATGACTCGACTAATACGGAAAGGCAACAGGCTGAAAAATGGTTATGTTCAAGACGCTTAGAAAATAATTTGAATGTTCTGTTTCACGCTGGGGCAATACTTGACAAGGCGAGTTTGTGATAATATCTTCATAGTCACATGGACTAACATAGCGAAACCAAAATTTTGAAATATCTCCACTAAGGACTATAGTCGAAATCCAATAATCAACCGACACATTTAAGTTTCGTATTCGGTACTAAAGAACTTAACTTGTTGCAGAAACACATATAAATATTCTCCTCCTACAATAAACAACAGAAAACTGTGTGGTGTTTCGCTTCGTCATTAGCATGTGCTCTTAACCCCTACTAAGACATTAAGTTATTACTAGTTTAGGAAAATGATAATTGACTCTTAAGAAGGTTTAAGCAACTTTTTTTATTTAAAAATTTAAACGACTTGTGTTGAGTTTTAAATCTCCGCATTTTGCGGGATATCAGTTAACAAAAATGTGAACTTAAAATTCAAATTAATTAGATGCTGGAGATATAATATAAGCAGCCTAAGAAGGTTGGCTCAGATTTACTACTTACGCGATTGTCTTCGGCTAGCAAAATGGCTATCGCCGGATAACTAGTTCGCAGAGCTGGGCAAGGAGACATCTTACGGTCAGCGTTGCTGCTGAAATCTCTCTGGTTGAGCTTTCAAGAATCTTGTCTTTAATATACGTATCTCATTTACATCCTAGTGAGCGTTAACGAAAAGAAGTAATGACAGTACATTTCCGAATCATAAGAAATGGATTAATAAACATAAACTATACGATGAAATTAAGGAAAATGTCTTCCATAAATAAGGTTATTGACCGCACGCATTCTGTTTTACATGCCTTTGACTCTTACAGAATTCTGATTGTTATATATAAACTAAATCGTATAAAGGAATTTACATTCTTGTAATTGTAAAGAAACAAATATTCATATTCTGATAACTTTGGTAAAATATGAGTACCTTTTTAAGCACGAATATCTGGTAACAAATTCTCCAAAATTTGGTATCTAGTATTAAATCCTACAAAACCTAAAGGTTTGTAGTAAACATAATTAAACAAAATTAATGTAGCTCTTGCAGTCTGTTCGCTGTTATTAGAAACATTTTTCACGTAGTCTTTTTAGAATTTTTGGGCGGCTGCATTACGTCACGTTACGTTTCATTCGATACCATCTGTTCTCCTTGGCAAGTGTTGCCACTATTAGAAACATAAGATTGTAAGGTTTATCTGTTTATTTTTAACTAATAACTCATTTTAAATTAGTACTTCCATATTACTCACTTCCATATCATCCACGCTTTTCATGCCAGAATGCAAATGAGTCAGCGAGCGTTTATCCAGATTAAGGTAGAAAGTGCTATTTAAGCAACAGTTTCAGGAGTTAGTTTAGAGTGTGTCTGCCTATTAAAGGCCACGATGTTCTGTGATTATCAGCGACTTGATTCAGTGCGTTGAGAGCTTCTAGCCATTCGGCTTTATCTCACCGGTTTTCTACAAACCAGAGCCTTGCCTGCGCGTTAAATTATCCTGTAAGTCGTTAGGCTAATCTACCGCATTTTGAATTTATTCAACATTATGTTTTTCTGTTAAGCCAGAAGTGCTTGGCCCAAGTTGGGTAACTGTTAAGTTATGTTCGAATAAAAGGGTCTTATACACCATTTTTCTGACTTTTGTATTCTTTCATAAGGCTAGATGGAAGATAATTCTTCAATAATCTTGTTAAAGTCTGTAGTGTATGCTCCCTAAGAGACACATTTTCCACGCGCTTCTCGCATAACCATCTCTGACGTTAACCAACATGTAGCCTTATGTTTCCAGTTTACTAAACTTAAGGTTTTAAATTTGTGACTGGAATTTAATCATCTGTTAGTTTTAGCAAACTGAAAGATTTAAATGCATTAAACGCTTTTTTTAATAATTTAAATCTTGGTCTTATTTTTTAATAATATATCCAATTGATATAAAATTAAAATGCTTTAAAATACATTATTGTAATTTGTAAAAGATAATTCTAACGCCATAGATGGCATACTACAATAATAATAATAATAATAATAATAATAATAATAATAAAAACCCAAAGGGGCAATTTTTCCAGAAGGGCTATTAATTCCGTTTTGGCATTTTGCGTTCACTTTTCAAATTGTTGCCACCAAATATTAGAGCCCTGCATTATATTTAAAGAAATTGAATGAAAAAATCTGCATGAATGTGTATATGTTTCTCGCATTGTGAAGAAACAACTGTACCTAGAGACATCAAATTTTGAAAAGCGTAGTCTTTTACCCGAACATATGCACCTGGAAGCCCAAATTTGGAATTTATTTTAATATCTCTTTCATATTTTGTAAAAATTTAAGGAATTTTTGATTAACAAACTCAATGATTTTTAAGCGTTCCATTAACATTAACATCACGTGCACCTCCAAACAGTTATACGCGACGTTTCTTTACATTTCTTACTGGTATTATGTTGGTAGCGTGACAACGCAAAGACGTTACAGTGTCTAACAGTATTTTGCGTCGAATGACTTTGAATGTCTGTATCACTTTTCAAATCCCGTTCTGAATCCTCTGTGAAGAAAACGCTACTTTGGGCGTAATATAAAATCTGAAAGCTTTCAGATTTTTTATTTTTTATTTCTATTTCTTCTTTTTTTTTCTCTGAAACCGAGTTCTTTTTTTTTTTTTTTTTTTGTATATAGTTCTTTAAATAAAGCAAAGCAAATTCTTATATTAACTAACCACAGTCTCTCGGAAAGAAATGTATTCTGTTTTCCAGTTTTTCTATTGCCTGTAACATCTTTAATGAAAGTGTATTAAAATGCCGTTAACTCTAAGCTGCTTTTATAAATTACGGAAGGTTATCATAAGAAATTGTTCTTAGCTTTTAAACTAATGTAAATTGTTTTCATAATATATAACATACTTAACCTTTTTTTTTTTTTTTTTTTTTCATAGGCATATTTTCTAACCTTGATATTACATGTCTAAAAGCAAACCTCATTCTTTGTTAGCTTCAATTTTTCTTCCTACATGGCAGGGCATTTTGCTTAAGGTCGGAGTTTCTGTGACGTAGTACATGTTGCTATCATGCAAAATCTGTGGTATAAGCATTTTATTATCATTTATCGTTTCCTACTAGCAGATAGCAAATGTAGTAAAAAGTAGTGCACGTGGAGTTATAAATTTTAAAGAACTGAAATTGCTTATTTAAATGTTGATATTTTTGCTGCCGTCCTAACCTTTGTGATTACTTATCACCCGAAACTTCAGGAAAAATGCTTATTGCACATATTGATATTTTTAATCATTTAAGGTTGTTGCTAAGGGTGCTTAAGTATGCGAAAATTCCTTTAGTTCTGGAAAGGAATCTTTCAAACTGAACGATTTTTCATCATTATCAAAAGAGATTCATTTATATATCCTTGCTTTCATGAATAGTTTTATTTCGTGTGTAGAAAATACGTTCATCTTATGGAACTGTCTTTATAATATCATTATTATAAATTTTTGTTGCGAAAAACCATTTACTTTGCATATCTGAAACAAATTCAGATTTTTCCTTTTATGTTAATTTAAAATATCAAAATCCTTTCAAATATCATTTTTAAAATTTTATAGCTCAATATTACTTACTAAGATTTTTAACTGGTAATAAGCTTAATTAATAATTTAATTGCATTACAACATTTACTTGTAACTGGTAATAAACTTAATTAATAATTTAATTGCATTACAACATTTGAGAATAAATTCTTATTACAACATTTGAGAATAATGTCTTACTACTAAGAGAGAGCTACTAAAACATTTATACTACAATGGTTTCCAAAAGTTAAGTAACAAAATTAAAAAACTGCTATACATCGGCTAAATGGATAAGGTTATAAGGTATTTTTACCAGCTTCTTGGCGTGCCTTCGTGGTGTAGTGGTTCTGCACGCTGGGCCACTATTCCAGAGGTCCGTGGTTTGATTCCCGGTGAAGGCGGTTGCTAATTTTTCATGACTCTTGCTTAAAAAAAATCCTATTGTCTCTACAATAGGTATCTCTACAATAGGTATTTTCTGTCTCCTTCCAGCATGCCTTCGTAGTGTAGCACACTCGGCGCGTATTCGAGAGGTCCCAGTCTCAGTGAGGGCATTGCTTATTTTTAACGTCTTCCGCACCAAAATAACCTAATGTCTCTACAAATGTAGTTTGAAATTCTTGAAATTTGGATATGCTGCGAATAAAACCTGGTTGCATCGTGTAACATTTAAGCAGAAGAGTGGCGCTACCGTCTATCTACATAAATACGGTTCAACTTAAAAACACCTGTTTCCTTCATGAATTTTTCACAGGGCAGGCCTCAAACGGGATTTCCTGAGTAATTGGAAACAGCAGGACCTAATTGTCTCTGCTATATGCCAGTATAGTGTGCAAAGGATCAAATTCCAGCTGTCTAGGAGAAAATCTCTGTTCAATGAATGACGGTATATAAAACAACTTTGAAATAGCTTAAATATACAAATGAGTTCGAGGCAACATTTGCCACTTGAATTGCGTTATAGAGACAGTAGCGGGCCACTTCGCGAAATTTAATTATCAATGCGCCAACTGCACGAAACCAAAGAATTCCCTCAAGAATCTTTTGCTAGTGCATTTTCGCATTTGTAGAGAAAGTTTTATTAGATGAAAATCTTGTTACATCTTAACATTTTTGTGTAATTTAATGCCTCTAATAAAAGAAAATCGAAACACCCCTCTACATTAGTTATAACACAAGTACATATACTGGGTAACCAAATAGTGCGTTAACATTTGAAAATTCAATAATTCGCTGAATAATGCCGGTAGAGATGTAAAAGTCGTGGGCAAAAAAAAGTGCTTAAAACGGCCAACAGATGGCGCTTCATATGATAACAAAAGTAATAATTAGCATAATAACTGATTTTTAGTAAAGAATATGTTCTTTGTAAGAAATCTTCAACATGTCCGCCGTCATTCATCAATACCTATAATCGAGGGACAATGTTGTGAACAGCACTCAGCATATCTCTGTAGGTACGGTGACTATTTACTGTCGGATGTTGCCTTTTAGCATTCCTAACGAGGTCGGACGATCGTGGTAGGCTTACGATTTCAGGTAACCCCACAACCAATTATCACAAGGATTGAGTTCTAGGGACCTGAGAGGCCAAGCATGACGGAAGTGGCGTCTCAGCACGCGATCCTCACCAAACGATGTGTGCAAAAGCTCTTTCACTAATGTAGCAGGTGGGTTAGAGCGGCATCCTGCATAAAAGTCATACCTTCTAGCAGGTATTCATCAGACAGATTAGAGGTGATGCGATTTTGTAACATAGTGTGGTCCAACCTTTAGTTACCCGAGGGCCAATCAAACGTTAGTATAGGAGAATGAGGGTCAGAGACAGTAAAGAAATGAAATGAATTACATATAAATCACTAGTTTAATATATCACTTTTTTTAACAGTCTAGAAATCAATGTGATGATTGGCACTGCTTTTTTGATACAAGTTTATCAATGTCCACTGTAATTTCAGTAAGATAAAGTCTCAGGTTCGATTCCAATGAAGCACTTTCAATGCAATTTCTCGTTTTTTATTTAATTTGTTTGAGAGCAGAAAAAGAACTTTCACACACATATGTACTGCCAAACAGCGATAATATTTGCAAAGAGAAATTATGCAGTTTGGGATAGCGTTGTTTAGAAATCAGCTTCCAGAAATGTTCAGTGACGTCACACTTTTTAGCCTGGTAGAATGGATCTGCCTGAAGATCACAAATTTCCATTTGAAGGTAGCGAGGCACCTCACTTACTTCAATCTCCATATTGTTCCTTAACAATGAAGGTTTTGTTTTAAGGGAATCAAAATCCTGGAATCTGTCTTGGAACTCTTTCTTGATATCAGTAATTATTTCATGAAACAAACTAAAATTTGTGTCGTTTTCTTCTTTCAGCTGCTGAAAAAATGGGACGTGTGCCGTATTATTTGCCTTCAGTGCAATTTGCATTACATTAAGTTTTTTTTCGAAAACTTTCAAGATTTCCATAAAGTTGGGATATATTTTGTTTTCTGCCTTTTAGTTTCAAGTTTAAAGCATTTAGATGGCTTGTTAAATCCGTCAGAAAAGCAAAATTATTTTAAAACTGGATTTCTTCCAATTTTCTTGATACTCATGTCCAATGTTTTCTTTTTTGAGGAAAGCGAAAATTTCATTCCTCAAAAAGCTGTTGCAGACAATATCAAGCACTTAGTCAGCGCACTTGATAATACAATGAAATGTCACCATACTCAGCATCCAGATAGTCCACAAATGCAGTAAATGCTCTGTGTCTTATGGGTTTGTCTTCTCTTATTAAATTTACAATATTTACAACAGTTTTTATTGTCGAAGACTTATAATTTTTATTATTTAATTATTATATTTAATATAACTATTCATATTCATTATTTATTATTTAAAGCAGTAAGAGGGGTCTTTTGTTTTTCTAAATATTTAACTACATTTTTTTTTTTTTTTCCAGTAAAGAAGGCCAAGTGCCAACAAAATGAATAAGAGGGCCGCATGCGCTCCGCGGGTTAGACCACGCTGCTGTAACATGTCAGCTTACCTTGCAACCGTCACACTGGCAGTTTGAATAGCAGAACCACGAATTTCCTCAAAGAAAAATGGTCCGATCACGATTCATGTGATAAATCCACATCGCAACGTGACCAACACCCGGAGGCTCGGACAGAAAAGTGGCAAAGTTACGAAGGGACTCATTCCCTCTCCCACTAGAAACTCACAGCTCATCTCATACACGATTCTCACATTTTCACTCACATTTTGCTGCCCAGCGCCATATGTTGGCCTCCCTTTTTTTTTGCTTTCAATAAAACCCCATGTCATTTCAAGCGTGTGTGTCAAATTTTACCTCTCTATCTGCAACATTCCGTGAATTATTGAATTTTCAAATGTTAATGGACTTTTGGGTCACTCGATACATATTTCGACACATAAAGATAGTTTAAAAAATTATCATCATGAACATTTCCAAAATTATTTTGCTGTAAATTAAAATTACTACATTGATATTACATATATGATTAACAATACTTCTCAGTATGGAAAGAAAATCATTGCACCTTAAATGTAAATATCAATTTTTCGGGTTTCGGCTATGATAAAGTTTCGAGTTAATTCATCTATATTAAATGCAGATACAATTTCGTGTTAGTTATGATATCTAGACCACTGAGTCGTTCCTGAGCAACATAAAGCCAAGAGCATCTTTCGAAAGTTTTAATTTAGTAGTGATTAAAACTTCTGTCTAAAACTGCTACCAGTAAATGAGGGAAGGAGATATCGTAGAACATTCTTTGAGCAATGGATACATTAAGGAAACTTTTGTTAAAAAATTATTTTGTCGTTTATACGACAGTACATCTAATGAAAAAGTACTTTCAGGAATTCGTAATTCATTTTGCTATTAATTGAAATTTCGTCAGGTTTTAAATGTTTTTTTTTAATATCAAGTAATTTTAAACAGTTCTCCTGAAAAATTGTTTCGCAATGCCCTGCATATATATAGTTCTGTATATATTTAACATGTTTCTCTCGTTTCTTGATAGTTTATAAAGTATTTCTCACGCCTTCTTAGCATGCCTGCATAGTGTAATGGTTTGCACGCTCGGCGCGTATTCGAGAGGTCCGTGGTTCGATTCCCGGCGAGGGCATTTCTCATTTTTCACCGCTCTTGCTATAATAAAGCAACCTAATGACTCTATAGTCTTGCCCGAATTAAAAAGGGTCTTGGATGATGATTCTCCACACCCACGATTTGGCGATTGTTTTCCCTAAAAACCCCAATCGCCCTTTAAAAGGGGGAGTGTATAAGGTATTTCTCTCGCCTTCTTAGCATGCCTTCGTAGTGTAGTGGTCTGCACGCTGGGCGCCTATTCCAGAGGTCCGTGGTTCGATTCCCGGCGAGGGCGTTGCTCATTTGCTTCGAAAATACCTAATGTCTCTACAATTTATGTATATATATTTATTGATTTAAATGAAAAACTTTTCATTCCTTGCTGATATATGCTTGAATTTTTCAATAAAGGCTTTGGTTTGTAGGGTTTTATTTCAATTTTCTAATAGTTATATTTATTTTGAAGCAAGCCTTTCCTTTACTTCCTTGTTTCCCACCTACGATTCCCTATCAGAATGAGTTTTCAGGTTAGCATTTAATGTAAATGAGGTAGAGAAATGTATTTAAGTTGATGTCTCGGTCATTTCACTAGAAGAGGCTAAAAGAGCCTAGTAGGGCGTGTTCTGCCTTCTGGCCACGTCTCTGCTGAAAGTCTAATCTCACTACGATTCGGCCATATTGTTAAGTGCCTGCTAGTATTCGCCGGTGATCTTTAATAAGGACCAAACTCTGTTAGTTATTTCTGAACAGCTTTGGCTGGTTTTATTAGATTAGTTCTTACTTTCTATCTTGAGTTAAAGCCACAAAGTGGAGGCTTAAGGGCCGTTCACACTGAGGCTTATCTAAGCTAACGGAGACATCTGACGTAACCGACGCAGCTCCAAAACCAGTTTTTCCTCATAGCGGAGCGAGTTAAAAAGCCTAAACTGTACGTTATAGCGAAGCTAGTCGACACATAGAACTGACTCTATTAACTCAGGTGAACCTCAGTGTGAATGGCTGTTTACTATGAGACCGAGAAGGGGGCCATCTGTAAATTATTATTAAGTTGGAATAAAGGTAAAATTAACCCTTCTTTGGATTTTTCATTTAAGTACTAGAACTTTGCGATTATTTGCTACACAGTTCTTAAGTATTCTAGCTTTCAAGCTATAGATTTAGCTAGAATATTACAGGGTATCAATAACTGAAAATAACCATTTAATTTTTTTTTTTTAAATTTTGCTAGGTTATTTGTATTTATATTTTCGTTAAACCTGTTCTGCAGTTCGTTATTCTATATAGCATTTTACTTGTTCACTGAAGGCATCAGTAAGCTATATTATATGAGCAACAGACGCAAGTTTTATTTTGTGCTATCAGCACGACTTTTTAAAAGAAGTGAACAAGAAGACAGAAATTTTGAATAATTCGCATGGTCGTCGTACAGAAGCGAAAGAGAAAATGTGGAAATAATTTCTCATTCAGTAGAATCACTTGTTATATTGATATTTTTGTTTTTAAAGTGATATCGTGAAATAATTAGTCCAAAGGGGCCTTTGTCTCTGATGGACTATTGTTTTCGTTTTGCGATTTTGCGTTGAATCACTATAAATGTCCGTTTCACTTTTCAAATTGTTGTCACCAAATGTTAGAAACCTGCATTATATTAGAAGAAATTAAATAATGAGAAACCTGCATAAATATATGTATATTTCTCGCATTGTGATAAAACAACGGTACAAGAGCCATCGAATTTTGAATGACGTAATCCCCCTACGAATACGGGCATGTGAAAGACCAAATTTGAAATTTGTTTTATTATCGATTTCATATTTTGTAAA
Source organism: Stegodyphus dumicola (assembly GCF_044657685.1). Lineage (NCBI taxonomy): Eukaryota > Metazoa > Arthropoda > Arachnida > Araneae > Eresidae > Stegodyphus > Stegodyphus dumicola. The sequence continues at coordinate 217,437,766 of NC_140773.1, read as the reverse complement.
ACTTTGACGAATTCTTGATTAATAAACTCAAGGATTTCAAAGTGAACAATAGCAATACTCTACCGGGGTGAGAACCTTTTTATCTCTATCGCGCGGAACTGTGTATCGGAAGTTCTAAAGATATGCTCATTTTAAAATTATTTTGCGACATTGCTATTGAACTTAATTTTATGGTTTAAGTGTGAAAAACGTGATATTTAATAAATAAAGGTAGCACATAAAACGTTAAAAAAACGCCCCTTTGGATGTAATTTAAAATCTGAAACCTTTCAGATTTTTTAAATTTTAATTTTTTTAAACTTATTTCTTTGATTTTACTACGTCGATATATGACAGAATTTAAAAGGAGCCATTTATCAAAAAAGACCAACGTTTCAGGACCTAGAGAAGAAATAATTATTACATCGGAATTCCAAATGGTATATCTTCCAATAAAATAATGTGACAGATTTTGAAAATTAATTAAAATTTTGATATCGGTAAATGTGCAAATTGCTATTTAGTAGTCTATTACAGTAGATTTGGAATATAAATATTTTATATAAATAGCTTCATAAGATTCGTAATTGTTGTTCTAAATGGCCGAATACTTGTAATTTGTGTTTGTCGAGCAAGACATTGTTGGGAAAGTAATCCTTCAAGTACTTTAGCTGTCTCAACACCGAGAGCACTGCCCGGGGTGTATGCCAAAGTGTGACTCAATTACACCTGCGATTAAGGGGAAGAACACTCTTAGAGACAAACCCCGAGGATCTTCTCTCTTCTCCTATTACTAACCTGTCGGGAGGACTTTTGGCTGGACAGTATTGATATGTTTCCATGTGTTTTTGAGGAATTTAGATATTTTACACAAAGAATTCCCTAAGATTTGAAGATTTCGCATTTAAGTTTTTAAAATTTTCACTTAAATGAAGACTATTTCATGAAGTCTCCATATTCCTGAAATCCACTTATAATGTTGCGTGGCTCCAACTTGTCAGCAACAGTAGTAGTGACTGCTATGAACTGTAAATTATAGAAACTAGTAAGATGGGTTTAAATCCCTTTTTATTCCACTTTAGAAATCACAGATGCGTTCACTTGACGCTCACAAACTACGCCGACCCGGCGATGTAACAAAATAGAAAAATACAACTAAAAATAAATGACAGGATGAATAAATAACGAGGTCACTACCTACGAGGCTCTATAATCGTAACTAACTTAACCGCGTTCTAAGATACAGCTGAGATTCAGCAAACTTACTGATTAAGAAGTTGAAAGATTCAACGACTGCCGAAATAGGCACACAGGGCCGAAACGCGCGGTTCTTAAATTTCTACCTAGCAACCTTCGCGCTCGCGATTCAAGAAGCACACTTACAATCTCGTTTCTCTTCTAATTAAACTCAATTTACTTCTGCTAAAATTTGAATACTCTGCGCGTTCTACTACGATTTACATACTCTGGCATTGGCAATTCTAAGGAAGAGTAAAGGCTTGACAGGAAAGATAGCTTAAAATAAATGTTAGTTAAAATAAATATAAACCCTACACACTGATTGCAGGTTTTGAATTATCCAGAAAAAGTAACTCTCATTTAAGGAAGCCAGCTTTAGAGAGCATGCATTTTTGTTAGAGATCTGGAGTATTCTGGCATCGAAAAACTGAGCAATGTATGCTATGTGTGTGTATGCGTATAAATTAAAACTCTGATTTCAGATTTGTTAAAAATATACTAGTGTTATTTTATGATGTGAAAATAGAATTTTTTAATTCGTTGTAAAGAAACTGTCTGCTTATTTCCCCATTATGTAGTATATTCTTCTTGCACAAAATCATATTCGTTAGCACTAAGAACCAAAGACAATTAATTTCATTATTTTTTAATCCAATTATTTCTTTGGCTACTTAAATGACAAATATCTTTTATTATAACAGCCTAAACTTGCCTGTTATAATAAACAGGCAAGTTTAGCCTGTTATAATAAAAGTTATATAAAAAGCCTGTTATGATAAAATAACACTAGTATATTTTATGATGTGAAAATAGAATTTTTTAATTCGTTGTAAAGAAACTGCCTGTACATTTCCCACCATTATGTAGTATAATCTTCTTGCACAAAATCATATTCTTTAGCACTAAAAACGAAAGACAATTAATTTCATTATTTTTTAATCTAATTATTGATTTGGCTACTTAAATGACAAATACCTTTTATTATAACAGGCTAAACTTTTCTAACTAAACTAGACTTTATTTTAGTCAGTTTTTCTGTTGCTATTTAAAATAGACGTTTTGGGTTATAAATCATTTATTTATTTATTATTTGTCTATATTTAAAATTTAATGAAATTTTTTAAAAAATCTGTAAGAGTATTTCATAAAAAATAATATATTTTTGTCTCTTTATCGGTTTATAGTATAAATTTTAAATTATATTAAATAATAAGTAATGCAGTTGTGGCGTGTTGGATGTTTCCCAATTAAGACAAGTCTTTATATTTCTTCACACTTGTAAGACAGCTGCCACCTTTATGTTTTTAAAAAAGTCTTAGCATGCAAATTGCATGCATAGATACTTAAAAAGTGCAAAGTCTACACTTACTACTACTATAAAGTTCGATTGTTGGGATAAAAAGAAAATACCAACGGTTGTTAAAAGAATTCCTATATCCGCCAATAGTAAACGTTGAACTTTATGCACAATCTATTGGAATTTGAACTGTGAATCAGCTTTGTCTATTAACGTGCGGAAGTTTGAATAAGATAACACGTACGATTTTACAGAAATGATATTTCATTGTTGTGAATGCGTTTTAATATAAGTTGGTCCAAATTTATTAATCTCCACTTTCGATGACGTAGGTCAATATGCGATTATTTGGCATTGACTTAAAAATGGAATCGTTACGATTTAGAGTCTGATTTTGTAGTATCTGCATTAGCTTTAATACTGTAAGTTAACAGTCAAAATTCTAAGCTTAAACACGTATCTCCCTTTAATCCCTGTACTCACTTTAAAAACCAAATAAACAAGCAATTCAAATAATGAATTATAGGGCAGTGGTTATTGTAATTCAGTTGTTCTTAATACATACTGTACCCTCAAAAATACATGACAGATTTTTCTCGAGGTTCACGAATACTAACTCTCAACGGAAAATTATTTATCACTTTTTCTTTATATTTCAAAGAAAAAGAGGAAAAAGGTTTTACAGATTTTGAAAAGGGGGGGGGGCAAAAGAATTTTTGAAGGTAAAAAATTAGCTTTAGGTTTAGATCAAGAAAAATATGTTAGGATCCAATTAAAATTATTTTTAAGTGCCCGTGCTTAAAGTAGTACCAAAATGTTTCTGAAAATTTCTAATTAATTCAGGTATAAGATCCATTTTGCATTCTTTCACTTTTTCTGAGATTTTCTTTTCGAAGACAGACAGTAATGATTTTATGTTTCTAATTACTATTGTTTATGTGTCATTATGTCAGTTACACACGCTAAAAGTGGAACTTTGTAGAACTTAGAATTTGTTTATTTTTCTGCGTCTTCTCAGACGTCGAATTTTAATACACCTTTTTTACCTGTTTATTCTGTAGAAACATTTTTCTGGATAAATCAAGATGAATAAGTGACTAATTTAATAAATTAGACCTGCTAGAAGAAATAGACGAATACAAAAATGAAACTGTTGCTAATGGTATGTCGTTTGCATATAATAGGAAGTATATAGGACCTGTCAGAGACCCCTGAGGGACCCCTGCAAGTATGTTTCTTTGAGTAGAATATGTATTTTTATAGCGAACGAGAAAGTGCCTCTCATAGAGATAAGATTTAATGATGTTTATGATGTATCCCGGGAAACCCAGGGAAATAAGTTTGTAGAGTTTGTAGAGTTTGTAGGAAATAAGTTTGTAGCCAAACCCGGTCGAATGCCTTCGATATATCGAGAAAAAGAGCTCCAGTGCTCTCCTTTTCTTTGAATCCTTCAGCAATAAACTCTGTCACTCTGTATAGCTGGTGCACTGTAGAATGTTTTCTTCTGAATCCATGCTGCTGCGGTATTAGGATCTTGTTAATATTGATATGCTCCAGGATGCGGTCGTAGATGGCAGCTTCAGCTATTTTGCTTAGTGTGGATAAAAAGCTCACAGGTCTGTAGGAGGTTGGGTCATTAGCTGGTTTAGATGGCTTCTGTATTGGCACTAGCACGGCAGTTTTCCAGCTCTTTGAGAAGCAACCAAGTGTTAGGATAAAGGTTGATTATTCTAGTAAACTTGAAAAGCATCACGTGACCCATTTCGCGTATCATTTTGTTGCTCACTCCATCGATTCCAAGGCTTTTCTTGACTTTCCTTTTCTCGATATATCGAATTACTTCAGACGGCTTAGCTAGGCGAATGTTGTCCGTGTATGATTGTGAAAAATATAAATTGTTCGTGTAACTAACTGTGCGCTCCGTGTCTGGGTCTGAAATGTAGTTAATGCGAAACTGAGTAGCATAGTTATCGGCTAGTGACTCAGCTTTCTCAGTTTCTGTGTATGCGATACCGTTTGGGCCGTTAAGGGGCGGAATATTAGTGTAGCATCTTTTATATTTGGAAACTGCTTTCCAGATAGAATTATCATCATTTGAAAAACTTTCCAAATATCTAAACCACTCATTTTGTACATAATGGTTAGTATATTGCCTGACTTTCTGGTGTAAATAATTAATGATTCTTTTATCCAATTTTCGTGCAGAATTATTGAACTATGCTCAAGCATGATACTTTATTTAGAATAAATAATTTGATTATGAATCGTTATTTTTTAAATTAACGTTATTTATAGTTTCTAAAATTTAGTTTTCGTATAAAGACATTTATCTAATTTACATTAATAAGAAACTCTTTAATTTAAGTACGTAATTTTTGATTAATTATCGATGCCGTCAGTTTTTAATTGATAAAAATAATTACTTTTCAAATTAATTTAAAAAACTATAAACTTCTTACCTATTATAAAAAACCGTCATAGAGATTTTTATTTATTTTAAATCCACTAATTAATAAGAAACTCTTTAATTTAAGTACGTAATTTTTTATTAATTATCGATGCCGTCAGTTTTTAATTGATATAAATAATTACTTTTCAAATTAATTTAAAAAACTATAAACTTCTTACCTATTATAAAAAACCGTCATAGAGATTTTTATTTATTTTAAATCCACTTGGCATGAATAAATTTCTCGTACCCAGCCAAAATGTCATGTCAGAATATTGCTTGAAATATCTGATTATCCATGGGTGGTTTAAACGTCAAAAATATTAAAAAATTTAAATCACTTTTACGAGTTTTGTGAATAAATATTTCCGTTTCTGCGTACAGAATGGGATAGTCTGGAAGCTTATAGTGGATAATGACTATTTTCTTTCATTCTTTACTAGAATATGACGTCTCGAGATTTAAGCGTTTACGTAAATATCCTTGTGATAGTATCAAACCGTAATATCACAACATATTTATCAAAATACCAGTTTTCTTAGAATTTATCACGGTTTTCATAGTTAACTGTTATAGCGCATGCGTGGTAGCTTTCCAAAGCGACCTTTTCAATGATTTGTGTAATTGAAGGTTTCGTGCGTAACTTTTGTGTGTATCGTGTCAGTGTTATAGAGTACTTCACAGCTTGTGCCTTCCGAATAATATCGAAACTGATATTCCAATAAATATTCGCTGAAAAATTTCCACATATATCAAATTTACACATATCCAATAAATATCTCCTATTAAATTTCCAGATATACTAGAGATTTAAATTTTAAATATAAATTAATTAAAAGTTACATTATATTTACATTAATTAAATGCTACATTATTTGTTGAAACTTATAATTTCAAAATGATCACGAACGATACACAAATAACATTCGAAACTTGCATATGTTAACTGTTATTCATATGTTTAAGGGAAACTGTTAAAACCATTAACACTTTTAAATGTTCATTATGGGCCGCCCAAACAGCAAAGGGATGAATGACTCTGACTGCCGCACCGAAGGGCCTCAGTTCGAATCCTGGAGAAGATATGAATGTAAATTATCTGTCCCTTCACAGGAGGCAAAGGTGGCCCACCTATTTAACACCTATTATTATTAACGAAGTGACTTCTGTTTCCGGCCTTAGTAGTGGCCAACGGCTAGTACCCGCCATTGCCAATTGAATGTTCTCTTGAAATTCAAGGAAATAACAGTGTTCATATTTCACTAACACTCATGGTTTAGAAAATAACAGTTCAGAGAGTGAGCAAATTCATTCTCTCTTAAACAATTTCCTACTCTTTTTCATTAATGAAGGAAAATCTTCGGACTTCAAGTGAAAATTCAAAAGTCTTCCAAATTTCACTTCTTGACATTTCTCTAATAATTATTAAGCTAATTTATAATTAATATTTGAGCTTCCCAGATGTGTCTTATCTTCGAATGTACAATATATTTAGATAAGAAATTCATACTTTTAATTCTTAAAAAATAATTCATACTTTTAATACTTTTAAAAACTCATACTTTTAATTATTCTTCTTCTTCTTTCTGAATTTTATTTAACCCTTTGAAGAGCAAATGCCCGAGACGGCCTTTCATTCAAGCGACCACAACTGCCTGAAACGGCCGAGATTGCGATGTTGTTTTCTTCTTTCATCCTAAAGTATGCAGAAATAGGTTGAGTTTCCCCAAATGCAATGTATCACGTAATTGCAGACATGTAGTCCTAAAGGGCTAGTAGAAGTTTCTTTGTTAGGATGGATGTCATTTGAAATCTTCACACCTCTTTGTGCGTGAATGGACGGGGAGGGGCTAACGGACAGGGATGGGCGTTTTGGTATTTTAAGCATACAAGTTAGCGAAGGCTTCGGTTTTCTAAGGTTAATATAAAATATCGAAAAAAAAAAAAGAAGCTTGATCACTTGATTCTGTGTATGATATTTTACAAATCTCAGGGAATCTATGCACTGCGATTAAATATAAAATGATAAACTATGTATTAGATTTTTCAGTTTAATTTTAATAGTAGGCAACCATTTGTAATCTTCGTTTTAAGACGCTAGAGACTGGAACATTATACTCTATCAGATAGGTGCTTTCTTTACTAATCAGATTAAACCTGAAAAATAGTATCAACAATTTTTGGAATACTTTATTTAAATTAGACAGTCTTCCTTCAATAGCTTGTTTAAATGTGGAGAATCTTTCACTAAGGAAGCTTTACACTTAATTTCCTGCATTTGTTTAGGAGAAGAAAAGAAGAATTATCTAATAAAATAACATCTTACAATTCTAATATATAATTGTTAAATATGCATTCGTTATTAAAAATTAAATTTGATTTATTTTGGTTTGTAACTAGCTGTTACCCGGCATGCGTTGCAATGTTACTTGAGGGAAAGGCTACGACTGGCTTGTGTCACCTGATGGCAAGGTTGATAAGGATGGTTCGGATGGTGAATTTAATACAGCGGACGCTCAGCAGGTCATGAAGAACCTCGCTGATCTTATAGCGCTTCTACACAATACAACTGCCATGGCTGAAAAGCAAAATACAGTGAGGCCCGATACTGAGATAAATTATGGATCATAGATCCTTAGTAAAAATGACCCCAGTGACGATCATGACGTGGAATGCGCCGAACATTATCATGAAATTTAGCGAACTGCAGGACTTTCTCACATACTACAACATTGACATTGCACTAATCACTGAGACACACGCTACGCCAGCTCACTCACTGAGTATTGCTAACTATCGCAGTTATCGCTGCGATAGGATCAGACATAGAGGCGGAGGTGCTGTAATCTATGTTAAGCGGAGTTTGGATTCCCGCTTCTACGCTTCTGACAATTCTCATGAGTTTGAAGAAGTAAGGGTAGTCGTTCGGATCCCTAATTGGGGAAATATGCTTGTATGCCTCCTTTACAGCACGCCAGATCTCAGGCTGTAAGATCAACATTTACAGAATTTACTAAATAACCCCTTTCCCACCATAATCGGAGGTGATCTTAATGCTAAACATGTTAGCTGGGGGTGCCGAAAAAAAAATAAATAAATAAAAATAAAACGGCGATATCCTTCAAAACTTCCTGTTCAATTACCCATACTACATTTACCCCCCAGAAGATTTTACTTTCCGGCCTACTCACCCAAGACAGTATTCAGACATACTGGATCTTTTCCTCACATCTGATAACTTACCGATCACTACGAAAGTAATCAATGATCTTTCTTCAGATCTCTTGCCAGTTCTGGCACACTCGGGTATTAGCAGGCCTGAAGCCAACACCACTTACAAAATTACTGATTGGGATAATTTCAAATCTGAAATTAATAATCACCTCCCCAATACAGTGCAACTTAAAAATACGCATGATATCGACCAGGCTATCACAAGCATCACCACCTGCATTGATAAGGCATTGCAAAATTCTACTACAGAAATTATTAATAAAAAACATCACTTCAAACTTCCGCAAGAAATTAAATTAATTAGCCAAACACGAAATAGACTCCGCAAGATCGTCGCCCAATCACGTGACCCGGCAATTAAATCGCAAATTAATAAACTTAATCGCAACATTAAAAGGTTAATTGACTCCCACCAGACTAAACTTTGGAATAACAAAACTGAAAAGTTAAATGCTGAAGACGGAGAATTCTGGAAGTCCCTCCGTTTAATGAAGTCGACAAAAACAAGCAACAAACCTCTACAGGACGACACTGGATTCAAATACAGCATCGAAGACAAAGCAAAAGCATTTGCCACCCACTTCACCAAGCAATTCACTCCAAATGAGACCCCTTCAGACCGAAATTTCATTAATCACATTAACATGTTTGTCGATAATTGGATTAACCAGCTCAGTGTTAAAAGTCTCCCTGTTTTTACCTCTCCCACAGAAGTTAGCTTTATATTAGCTAAACTTCATAATAGAAAAGCACCTGGGAAGGACAAAATCTCTAATTCAATGATTAAACATCTGCCTGGTAATTTCATCAACAAACTCTGTAGCATTTACAACACCTGCCTGTACCTATGCTATTTCCCAGCCTAGTGGAAGCAAGCGGTTGTCATCTTAATTCCCAAACCCGAAAAAGATAATACAAGAGTGGATGGGTTTCTCCCAAAATCAGCTTGCTTCCTGCACTGGGAAAGATCCTAGAGAGGATTATCTGCAGAAGACTACAGCCAGCACTAAACGCGCTTCCAGAACAGCAGTTTGGTTTCCGTAAAGGGTTGTCTACCACCATCAGAATCGTTGAATTTTTAAGCGCAGCTATTCATAAGCACCAGACAACTGCTTTCCTTATGCTGGACGTGGCAAAAGCCTTTGACCGCGTCTGGCATAACGGACTTATCTGCAAGCTTGTTTCCCTCGACCTCTCCAGGGAAACAATTTTGATTCTTCACTCCTTTCTAAGTGATCGATCCTTCTATGTCAGGCAGGGCGATGTTTATTCTGAAAACACATTAATTAAAGCCGGCGTCCTCCAGGGAAGCATCCTTGGGCCTATTCTCTATCTTATATATATATCTATCTATATATCTTCCCTATGATTGAAAATACAAACTGCTACGCCGACGATACCGCCATTCTTTCTAGTTCACTTAATCCATGACATGGCATGATCAGAATACAAAACCACACACACGAGATAGAGGAATGGTGTCGCAAATGGAGGACGTCCATTAATGCCACAAAATCCAAATTATTACTGATAGGACGGCACAGAAGAAAAAACATTGATGCAGATCTGACCCTCTTTAATGAAACAGTACCCAAAGTCAGAGAGGCTACATACTTTGGAGTTCGTTTTAACCACTCGCTTACATGGGGTACTCACATTTCGATGACCATCGGAAAAGCCATAGGAGTCTCTAGGAAGCTCCGAAACTTTCTTGACGCCTCCTCACCACTGGATCTTGCTCGCAAGAAGCACATTTACACATCAATATTAAGACCCATCTTTACATTCACTTTCCCTGCATGGTGCTCTGTTCCCACCTCCGTATTAAATAAATTACAGGTTTTCCAAAACAACTACTTACGAAAAATCATAGGAGCCCCCTAATTCGTTCGCAATGAACAGCTACACAGAGACCTTAAACTCCAAAGTCTGGCGTTATTCATTAATAAATTAAATAATAATTTTTTCAAGAAAGCCAATACCAACGCGGAGATAAATTATTCAGACAATTTTAAGTACAAGCTCCTAGAAATTGACAGCAATTTAAAGCCCTACGCTAACCACATTTATCGGAATCCCCCATAAATAATCTTAACTTTTTTCAGCCAATTTTGAAGTTTCAAAGTATTACGTTTTCATTTACACTTGCCTGGGCCACATCTACACAATCTTCCTGCAGTTCCTTGTTAAGTTATTCCTGCGAAGCACTGTACGTTATGTCTTCTCTAACCGGGGTTATTTGAGGTGCCTGTAATAGCGGGATATAATTCCTGCTGAAACAGGCATATCCAAAGTATCAAAGTGAATTTAATTCTGGAAATTTTAATTTCCCGCACGCGCAGCACATTTCTGGTGCTTCATTCTTAAATTTGAGGGCTCTGGAATACATGCATAACTTGTCCATCTTTCCAACGACCATACTTGGATGAAGACTTTAATCATAATTAGCATCGTAATGGAATGCACCAAGCTTTAAATCAGCGCGCAGTGTTCGTCTGGATGGAACAGTGCACACTCGAACGTTTTCCAGTCTTGCTTCCCGTTGCTCGTCTGTTTCAGACAAATGGGCTTGAGCAGTAAAAAACTCGAACGTTTCCCAGTCTTGCTTTCCGTGTTGTTCGTTTCTTTCATATGAACGAGCTTGAATAGTTCATACTCCAACGTCTTTTTGTCTTACTTCTCGTTTGCTGGTTTATTTCTGAAGCTCTAATGCCTTTTTCGTTCGTGCTTGAGGTGTAGATCGAGCAATTGATTTTCGTTTTGGTGGCATAATTGATTTCACAGCAAATGTAATGCTTTATCACGACTATTAGATATTTGCTTTTAAAAAGAAAAGAAAATGCATGTGATGCAACAACACGCAAGTTAATGCTAGAAAAATTAAATATTTTACGCTTTGGTGAACGATAACATATTTTAAAATACTTTAATTTGGGCAGTGGCAATGCATTTCTCTTAAATACCCTAGCTTCTTTATCAAATTCGAGACAAATTAATATAATTCGTTTTCCCGAGTGACATACATTGCCTAGTTTTCTGATTAAGTTTGAAACATCTTACGCTTTGCAGAGTACCAATGCAAAGCTTTTAAATCGCTGAGTTTTTAATCAAAAGTTCAATACATATATATATATATATAAAGAGTGTGGACATTATGGGCTGGTTTTTGAGAAATCTTATGTAGAAAGTGACATTGCTCTTGTTTTGAAGATCGAGTGTGGCAAGTTTCATAAAGATCAGAATTCAACTGTAGATTTGTGTATAAAACAAACAAAGATTTATATATATATATATATATATATATATATTTACTAAAGAAATATTGATTATATTATCTCCGAATATTAATTTTAATAGAAGTATCTAAAAAGAGTGAACCCAGAGGTAGGAAGTTTAATCCCAAAAATTGTTTTAAAGTACCTTGAATGTAAATTATTAAAAATGTTGTACGGGGACTTGAATTAAATCATGAATAACAAAATTTCAAACTTTGAAAAAGAAATTAAATTAAAAGCAAGTAATTATTGCTATTGATCGGAAATTAGTTGACTTTTCAAGGGGAACAAACCAACTTCTGTTCAATGAACAATAATTAATAAATACGAAGGTGTTTCGTCTTTTACTCAAGTAATAATGGTGATGCCAAACTGGCAAATTAAGTTAGGCCAAATAGTTTCGTGACGTGAAGGTATTTATATGACTTACTTTTTTCTGGTCATTAACTACTAAAGAGTTTTCGCCAGCAGATCCCATTAAAGTGCACTTGGCAAAGATATTTTCAAATAAATGGTACTAGGGAAATACCAACACCCGTGGGCGAAGAAAATTCAGCTGCGTGAGCAGGCCTATCTTAATACTTACGAAAGTAGGCGTTCATCATAAAAATTGTGCAGTGGTAAGCAATGGCATTAAATTGAAGCATGCAGGCAAGTTCATTGAGTTGTAAGGCAAATGCAGGTGGTGAGTGCAATATAGCTAGTAAGAGTGCAGGATAAGCAATAGTGAGACATCATGAAAATGGCACGAAGACAGTTTGAAGCTGTGAATGGCGTAGAGTTCAAAGTCCTTCAGAAATATGCAGCAACTAGATAGGCCGTAAAAAGTTCAAAAGTTCGAAGAATCATACCATAAAGTAAAAGTTTTTAAAAATAATTTTAAAAATGAAATGGTAACATAAAATCTTAAATAAAAAATTTTCTTGATTAACATAAGTATAAAATGCAACACAAATAATAGGATAGAGTCCAACTTCAGAGTTCAAATAAATTTTAAAATTAAAATTTACAAGTTACCACCATGACGAATTGTGATGAATTGTCCTTGGGCATTTGACAGTGTATTCAATGGTTGGATCATAATCCAACATTTATTTAATTGCGTTATACTGACTATGCTTCATCTTCTCGAAGAAGTTGTGAGCTGTCATGAGTATAAAGTTGCGCACAGATGGAATATCCAGGTCGTTATGAATTATAGAGTTTCTCACGTACCAAGGTGCATTCACAATGCTACGTAGAATTTTATTTTGAAGTATATCCAGTTTTTTGCACTCAGTTTTATTGGCGATTGCCCAGGCCGGCACTGCATATAGCATGATCGGTCGAATTAGAGATATGTAAAGCATTTTCTTTATTTTTAGACTAAGCTTTTATTTTTTGCCGATAATAGGATAAATTGCCATGCAGGCTGCACTTGCTTTGTTTGAGATGTAAGAAATATGATCTTTGAAGTTGAGAGACTTATCTATGTAAACACCTAAATATTTATAGGAATTAGCTACAGGGATTAGAGTTCTATCTAAGTAGATATCAATATTGACTCTTAATCTTGTTTTGTATCTCCGATAGAGCACAATACACATTTAGAGGCGTTGAGCTTAATTTTCCAAGTCTTGCACCAGTGATTGATCATATTGCGATGCATTTGTAAATTACTTAGAGCGAGCTGGGGACTTCTGGATTCAGTCAGTACTACAGTGTCGTCAGCGTATTTGAGTATTGAGTATTTGAATGGGTGCGGGAAATCATTGATATAAACATTATAGAGCCGGGGGGGGAAAGAACGGACCCTTGCGGGACCCCGCTATGAATTGTTTTTCTGACAGATAAGGCGTCACCGCAGCGAACTTGAAAAGTCCTGTTTTTCAGATAGGAACTAATGAGTTTTACGAAACTGTTTGGAAGCATAACATTATTCAATTTATGCAGGAGGCCTGCATGCCACACTCTATCAAAGGCCTTTTCGAAGTCGAGATAGCATGCAGCCACCCCGTTTTTCTTAGTAAAGGCTTGCGAAACAAATTCCATCAAATTGAGAATTTGATGAGTAGTGCAGTGTCCACTGCGGAAGCCGAATTGCAGATCATCTATTAAATTGAGTCTTTCGAGATGGTTAGTGAGCCTTGAGCAGAGGATTTTCTCAAATACTTTTCCTAATGAAGGTAAAAGACTGATAAGTTTGTAGGAAGTGACAAGTTTAGGATCTTTCTTTGGTTTTAAGATATTGACAATTATTGAGTGTTTCCATTGCTGAGGGAAATAATTATTTCGGATGCAGGCATTAAAAATATTGACTATGTTAGTAATACAACATCTAGGAAGGGCTTTATGGGCTTCATTTCTAATTTCATCATAGCCTTTGGCTTTCCTTGGCTTGAGTTTGTGAATAATTTCTCTTACTTCTCTTGGTGAAGTAAAGGGAATGAAATTTGTTATAGGATAATTGTTAATACTGTCAATGGTAAAATTAACTTCTTCTTCTTCTTGGGAGTTATTCTCAGGCGGGTGAGGTTGAAAGATTTTCTCTAATTCATTAGCCATTATATTAGCAATCTCGTCCTCAGATTGATAGGATATTCCCATGTGATGAATTGCATGAGTTTGATTTGGTATGCTATTTCTTTTTAGCAATTTTAGTAATTTTTAGCAATTTTAGTAGATTTAGCAATTTTCCATACTGCTTGATCTTGTGGATCCAGGTTTGATAGGAGAAAGTCCCATTTTTTGTTTCTGAATTCCATAATTTCATACTTGATTTTCCTGTTTAAAAGTTGATGTGCCTTTTGGCACGAGGATCCCCGGACCCCTGCCATTCCTTATGCTTTCTATTCTTCTCTGCAATAATATCTTTTATATATTTAGGAAGGGAGAGAAAATTAGTGCTTTTGCAGGGATAAATCGCATTATTGATTGCATCTTTCATTTTAGTGGTGAATTTATAAATTTTATCTTCGATATCACCGCAATGATTATAATTATTTCTGCAATTATAGTCTTTCATAGTATCAGAGAATTGGGTCCAATTTATCTTAGTTCTGTGTTTCTTTAATGGGGGATAAAATCCATAAAAGTCGAAGTTCACTGGAAGATGATCAGAATTTAAGTCCGTTATTAATTCTAAGAGAGGGGTATGAGGAATATTTTTAAGAAGTACAATGTCCAAAACTTCGCCGTTTCCGTTAGCACCAAATCTTGTTGGAGAAGTGGGAGCAGCAAAATTGAGGTCGTTGCTAATTAAATAGTTATGTAAAATGTTTCCATTGCTGTTAGATCCTCTAGAATTTCAGGCTTTATGCTTTGCGTTCAAGTCCCCTGCGATGATAGTCGGGAAATTGGTGGAGGTTAAGATATCCAAGTCATTATTAGTCATCAAATTATTAGGAGGATTGTAAACAGAAATAAATAGGTAGGCTTCATTCAAAGCAGTATAAATGATAGCTGAAGTAAATTCGAGCAGACTATTGTGAGGAAGATCATATTCAGTATGCTTTAAGTGACTTTTAATGATAATTGTAGTACCACCCCATCTACTTCGGGTTCTGTCTTTCCTTATAATATTGTAGCCGTTAATTTTAAATTTATCGCAAGCTTTAAGGTGAGTTTCACCTATCATCATGACATAAATGTTGTACTTATAAGGTATTTATATCTTCTTTATATATACGAGCGGCTAAAGTGTGTGTCGCCGATAGTTTATTGTTGCCACTCGGAAAAATGAGCACGAAAATTAACGTTTCCGCAGTTTTTAATTATTGTCTCGGCCGATTAAAGTCGTACGAAGATGAGAACGGTATCGATGGATTCGGAGAACTTTTTGGAATCCGAGGATATGCGTCTCGAATTTCAACTCGGCGCCTTTCCATAGATATTCGAGAAAAAAGAATTTGGCATGTAGCCAAATCCCTGTAATAGGGAACACCCAAGAAAGAAAATGGAAAATGTAGGGCAAAATTAGTTTTTAATTAATATCTCGGCTAATTAAAGTACCAAGAAGACGCGAATGGTCAGAATGGCGTGCCACGGACCTGCGGAATCCAACTGTGTACTTTGCTAAGCTCGGGAGCCAACCGTTTCGGAGGAGATGATGTTACTTCACCCCATATATATATGCGGCTTAAGTGTCTGTTTGTCGCCGATAGTTTATTGGTTGCTTGCGTAACTGTACTAGCCAATGGGGTCAAGTTGCCATGCCACAGGTTTGCCGTTTCAATTGAGACGAAGACAATTTCCTGTAAAACTTGCCTTTGCTATGGCCATCCATAAGTCCTAGGGCCAAACGCTTAAGCGTGTCGGCATTTTTTTACATGAGCCTGCATTTGAACACGGTCGCCTTTTTGTTGCCTGTTCAAGAGTTCATAAAAGAACGGATGTAAAATTAAAAATAATGGATGGTCTTCTGCAAGGCGAGTTTAAAAGTGATGAAAAGATATACACAAGAAATATTGTGTACAAAGAGATCTTTGACATGTGAATTAACATTTCATTATTTAAATCACCTTTATTGATTGAGCTAGCGGTGGCTCTTAAGAAATGTACCGCCAGTGGTTTCCTTCATTTCACTCTACTTTAAGCAAGAAGAAGGGGAAAACCCCGTGGGGGTAGTAAGCAAAGTAGCGTTCTCGCCGCCTGCCCTGGGTGATTCAGTTTAAATTAGCAGACACCTTTGCACAAATCATTTTAATTACAATTTATAATATCTAGAACAGCGATCATTTCGTATGACCGCCGGGCGTTCTAATTATATATAACCGGCTAAAGTGTGTGTCGCCGATTTTTTATTGTTGCCACTTGGAAAAATGAGCGCGGAAATTAACGTTTATCTCAACCGATCAAAGTCGTATGAATATGAGAACGATATCGATAGATTAGGAGAATTTTTTGCAATCCGAGGATACGAATCATTGAAATCTCGAATTTCAACTCGGCGCTATTCCGTAGATATTCGAGAAAAAAGAATTTGGCACGTAGCCAAATCCCTCTAATAGGGAAAACACAAGAAAGAAAGTGGAAATGTAGGGAAAATTAGTTTTCAATTAACATCTCGGCTAATTAAAGTCCCAAAAAGACGCGAATGGACAAAATGGCGTGCCACGGACCTGCGGAATCCAACGGTGTGCTTTGCTATGCCCGCGAGCCAGCCGTTTTGGAGGAGATAATGTTACTTCACCCCATATATATATGCGGCTTAAGTGTCTGTCTGTCGCCAATAGTTTATTGGTTGCTTGCTTAATTGTGCTAGCCAATGGGGTGAAGTTGCCACGGCACAGGGTTGCCGTTTCAATTGAGACGTAGACAATTTCTTGTAAAACTTGCCTTTACTATGACCATCAATAAGTCTCAGGGCCAAACGCTTAAGTGTGTTGGCATTTTTTTACATGATCCTGCATTTGAACGCGATCAACTTTATGTTGCCTGTTCAAGAGTTCGTGAAAGAACGGACGTAAAATTAAAAATAATGGATGGTCCTTTGCAAGGCGAGCTTAAAAATGATGGAAAGATCTACACAAGAAATGTTGTGTACAAAGAGATCTTTGACATGTGAATTAACATTTTATTATTTAAATCACCTTTATTTATTGAGCTAGTAGCGGTGGCTCTTAAGAAATATACCGTTAGTGGTTTCCTCAATTGCACTCTACTTTAAGCAGTTAAGCAAGTAGAAAGGGGAATCCCCGTGGGGCAGTAAGCGAAGGGGCGTGCTCGCCACCTGCCCTGGGTACTGGGTAATTCAGTTTGAATTAGCAGACACCTTTGCACAAATCATTTTAATTACAATTTATAATATCTAGAACAGTGGTCATTTCGTATGACCGCTGAGCTTTCTAGTATATATATATATATATATGTATAGATTTCAAATAACATTTTGTAACGAACTGTTTTAATGTAACAATCATATATTCATTTCGAATTTTTAGTTGGTTTTGGCCTGAAATTTATTCAGGAAAAATCAGAAGGAGTTTGTTTAAAATGCATATTTGTAAACTAAAGTTCATTTTTAGCTTCTTTAACTTGTAACGTAGCGCGCCTCCAACTTGCACGCAACCAAGAGGTGACTGTGGAAACTGGATAAAACACCGAGTCTTGTGAAGGGTTTAAGTTCCTTTTTATTCAACGTAATAAATTACAATTGCGTGCTCTTGACGCTTACAGACGGCGCCAACTCGGCGGTCAAATAAAAATAATAACCTGAAAAGAAACTAAAGACAAGACTCTAACTACGAGGCTCTCTAAAATAACTAACTCACCGCGTTTTACAATACCGCTGCTAATTCAGCAGACTTGAAGCTCACTTGAACGATTAACACTACTTCCCGCCAAGCACATAGGCCGAAACGCGGGGTTCTTCAATGTCTCGCTAACTACCTCCGCGCTCGTGAAGTAAGAACATCACACACCGAACTCGTTTTCTCTCTATTTAAATCATAATACTTCCGCTGATAATTTGAATCCTTGCGCGTTCTACTAAAATTTACATATTCTGGCATTGGCAGTTCCAGGGGAAAGTAAGGCTTGACAGGAAAGATAGTTTAAACTTAACTAATAGTCTAAACTTAAAATAAATGTTAGTTAAAATAAATATAAACCCTACATTTGCCGCTGCCAGAATTTGGAAAACTTGGAAGCAGGTCCTACAAACGACCTGTTGTAAGTTTCTCTAATTCTGAACTAACTGGCGAGAACCTCGTTTACACAAAAAAATCTTATGTAACAATTTGTATACTAAAATTCTGTTGATCGTTATAAAGCTCTGTTCTTACAGCAACTTTTCCTGGACTTCATCAATCAATCTTGGTCTTTCCTTCCAGCATCTGGAAGGAATAAGTATCAGTATCTTTCTACATACATTATAATTTACACTTTCTTGACACAATAAATTTTTGTTTTTAAACGATTCGTTTTTCTTAGTTATTGCTTACTTCACATTCATTCAATTTTTCAAGCATTAATTTAACTTTACCCTGGCTCTCCACCGTGTGTGGTGTCAAACGGGAACATTCGTGTTTTAGTCTTACAACACTTCCCCTAACCACCATGATTTGTTAGAATTCAACGACCAAATAGACACACCTTACTCGACATTCTACAACTCAATGAGCTACTTTAATATTCTTAAAAATTCAAATGTAGGTGGAGAACCCTACAAAACACATTCATTCTAACTTCCCCCTCATTCATCTTTAAACATGCAGGTTTTCGCTCTAAAGCATGACTTTACAGTTTAATACTTAAATTTTGACTTCATTGCTTTTAAGCATTCACTTTTAGCATCTACAATTTTATGCTTCTAGACTAAATTCTACTTTTACATAACATTCAAGTATTTACGTACATTTACAAAATTTTACTACATATGATTTTTACAATTTACCATAAAATGAATAAGAGAAAATAAATTTTTACTTTACTCATTCTTCGCCAAGCTGGCGGCACTGAAACTAAAATTCTTATTAATACAAGAATACGGAGTTATTTTTATCTTCGGCCAAATTTTGGCTTTAACATAACAGAATTAGTCTTTCGACCAACAGAAAATGCTTGTTTTTAGCTTTTAAACTTAAAGAAAATAATACTTTTGCCTTAGCTAAATGAAGTAAAACAAAACTAAGTCTCAACCGAGACATATTGACTTTCGTCAAAACATAGAACTTCGTACTTATGCATAACATTTCGGAACAAAAGAGAAAAAAATTTATAGAAGGTTTTAACTTATCTTTGAGTTTTCGATGCTTGAAACTCCGTCATTCGTTTTTGGCAAAATTGTTCCCAAGTTAGAGGTTTCATGGATGTCAATCTTCTCCTTATTGCCCTCCGAGTATCGTCCACACTTTTTCTTTTGCGTCCTCTACATGCTGGCCTCTTGGCGGAGTAATCGTCTGGTTGTTGGCATTTCCGTTTTTCCCTGGGACGGCTGGTCTTGACGTCCTCCGGTCTGGAGTACTTCTTGAATTTCTTCTGTTCGTCGTATTTTTGTGCCTCCTGTTGCCGTTTCAGTTTCCGGAACGGCGGCCTTGCTGGCACCTGACTCTGTGGCCGTGTGCGCGTTCTCCTTGATGTATAATTTTTCCTGCAATCCTTTGTAGGTGGTGTTTTACTCTTTACCACGGTTTCTTTACCCGGTGCATCTGTATTTTTGTTTTTCTTAACCGCTGGAGTTTGAAAATTATTTTTTCTTTTTGATACCGACGTCCGGGTTGTAGAAGTGCTAGGTCTCTCTTCAGTTCTCTGTTTCTTGGGTGGTGGAATAGTTGTTGTAGTCTCTGGACCTTCTACTTCGTTTAGACTTGAGTCCTGCAAGAAACTTTTAAGGATTTCAAAATCATTTGGATTATAGTATTTTTTCACCTGGTCGGGACTTGCTTTACAGATTTCCCCTCTCTCGTTCTTAAGATATAATACTACTCCTTTGATTTCCTGAATTACATAGGGGCCTTCAAACTTTGGAGCTAGCTTTGCCGTAAAATTGTCTGGGGCACTTGATAAAGAAAATTTCCGTTTCAATACTTTATCCCCAACTTTAAAATCTGCTTCACGGCGTTTTCTATCATAATATATTTTCTGTCTATTTCTTGCCGTATCCGAGGTTTTAAGCGCCTGATCAATTAGCTTTTGCACATCTTTTTGTTTAAACTCCTGCTCTCTTTGTTGCACAAAGAATAATTTATCTAAAGGCGTAATTAATTTTCGGCCTAAGAATAATTCTGCTGGAGTTTTTCCCGTAGTATCATGATGTGCCGTTCTTAAAGCATAAGCTAATTCATTTATGTAGCCATCCCAGCGCTTGTGATGTGTGCTCACGTAACTGCGAACTATTTTTACTATATTTTTATTAACTCTTTCTGCTATGTTAGCTTGTGGTCTATACGGAACCATTTTGATATGGCGTATGCCAAGTCCATTGCATATGTTTTCAAATATTTGACTAATGAATTGTTTTCCGTTATCGCTAATGACTTTTATCGGTGCACCGTATTTTAAAATGTATCTGTGTAAGAATGCATCTGCGACTGTTTTGGCTGACGCGCGTTTAAGTGGAACAATTTCTGTCCATTTTGAAAAATGATCTACTATTACTAAAAGAAAACGATTTTTATTTAACTCGCTCTGGGGGAAGGGACCAAGAAGATCTATGCCTAAAATTTCATTCGGAAATGTAGCGCGAATGCTATTTAAGTACCCGGCCGGGCTGTAATTAATATCATTTATTAACTGACATTGATTGCAGGACCTGACATACGCCGTTACTATTTTGTATAATTGCGGGAAATATACCGCCTCGCGTACCCTTTTTATAGTCTTTCTGACACCTAGGTGGCCCGCTGTTTTTGCTTCGTGCAACTCCTTCAAAATGCTTAATCGAAGCGAGGCTGGGATGACTGGCTTATACTCAAGATTTTCGTTTGTAGTTTTCGTATAAAATAATAAATTATCTATTATTTCATAGTTTTTTGTTCTATTTCTTATCGCATCGATATATGTGTGCTCGAAGCTTTCGGGGTCTTTCAAATAAGCATAGATATTTCCAAATTCAGGATCAGCTTTCAGTTCAGTAATAACCGTATCTCTAGAATCTAAAATTTTTGAAGTCAACACAGCGCATTTAAGTTCATTTCCTTCATCGTCCAGTTTTATACGAGAAAGTGCGTCAGCTACATTGTTTTACTTACCCGGTTTATATTTTATTGTGATATTATATTCTTGGAGTTTTAAAGCCCATCTTATTAACCTGGGCGTTAGGTTTTTCCCCGAGTAAAGTCTACCAACAGCCGCATGATCCAAAAAGACTGTTACTGGCGATTTGCCGAAATAAACTCGAAATTTGTGTACAGCCATTAATACGGCTAATGTTTCTCTTTCTGTAGCTGTATAATTCCTCTGTGTCTGATTCAATGTTTTACTAAAAAATGCCAGAGGATGGTTATTTTGCATAAGAACCGCACCCACCGCATAGTCTGACGCATCTGCTGCAATTTCCAGGTTTTCGTCCCCCTCCGGGAATTTTAAAACAGGGGCATTAATAAGCGCTTCTTTTAATCTTTCAAAAGCTGTGTTAGCTTCCGCTGTCCACGTAAATTTACCCTTTTTTCTTTTGATTACTAAGAGTGGTTCAACAATATTAGCGAAATCTTTTATGAAAGATCGATAGTAAGAACATAACCCAAGGAAGGAAGAAAGTTTCTTGGCGGTGTTGGGCGGTGGGAAATTCTTAATAGCTTTTATTTTTGAATCTTGCGTTTCTATACCCTTTTGCGAAATTTTATAACCGAGATATTTAAGTTCTTTAGTTGCGAACTTGCATTTTGAGGCGTTAATTGTAAGACCGGCCTCTTTTAATAATTTAAAAACTTGTTCTAGATCATTAATATGTTGTTCCAACGTACTACTCGTTATAATTATATCATCTAGATAAATTAAAGTTGATTTTCCTAGGACAGGCTTTAGAACAATGTCCATAGCTCTCTGGAATGTTGATGGGGCCCCACACAACCCAAAAGGCATGCGTAAAAATGCATAAGTACCCGATTTTGTTATAAACGCGGTTTTATGTATATCTTCGGGTCTCATAGCTATTTGATAGTAGCCAGACGTTAAGTCCAAAGTAGACATATATCTTGTCGATTTGATCTGTCTAATGATCTCGTCTATAACCGGCAAAGGGTAAACTGGAAATTTGGTAATACTATTTAGTTTTCTGTAATCAATAGCAAACCTCCAAGCCCTTTTATCCGAAGGAGGAAACTCGTTCTTTTTCCTACATAGTACGACTGGACTCGCGTACTCACTATTTATGGGCGTTATTATTTTATTCTTTAACATCTCCTGAATATGTTCCTCGATGATTACGTCTTTTTGTTTGTCATAGCAATAAGGTTTAGTCCTACAAGGTTTTTCGGCATTTAATTGAATCTTATGCGTTACTATTTGGCAGTTTCCTGATTTTTCTGAAAACAAATGAGAAAAATTACTCACCACTTGCTGTATTGCTTTACTTTCATGGTCATTCAGATGGCTAAGGTCCAATTGCGGTGTCTCCACAGGTTCCACCACCCTCTGGTCCATCTCCAACACCACGGAACTATCTTGAAAATTCAATTTGGCCCTCGCGGTCCTTAAAAACTCCATACCTAAAATAAGAGAATGTTGCAGATCTTTCACCACAAAAATTAATACTTTGAGACTTTCCTCTTTTACTTGTAAGTTTAATGATAATTTCCCGATGCAGTGACATGTTTTTCCTTGCGCCGCTATAATTTCCGTATTTTTGGTTTTAAATAATCGTACCCTATAAAAATTCTTTTTGAAGAAATTTTCACTCATAAAATTTCCTTCTGCTCCTGTATCGATGAGGGCTTCTACTGGTACGTCGCCAACCAGGACTTGTATAATTGGTAGCTGTGAGTTTTTTACGATGACCGTATTTAAATGTCTATTTGAGGGTTTTTTTAAAACTTCCGGGGTCTGGACTCTCCCTTTCACAGGCCCCTCTACTCGTTTAAAGCTTTCCTTTCAATCTGTGTCTTCTGGGTACGCGGATGTTTATTTTCAAATTTTCTTTTTGGGCCTTGACCTTCGAGTTTCGATGCGTTAGCTGGATAGTTCTTTTCCCCATAAGAGCGATTTCCATTTCTGGTTTCCTCATTTGAAGATTTCCTTCGGGTACTTTGAGAATATGTTTCCCCTGTCGCTTTTTCCGCTATTCTGCGATTTTGAAACTTCACCGCCAATTCGAAGAGTTCCTGCAATGTGCTTGGGTTTCTAATTTCAAAGTAGTCTTGAACAGCGGGTAACAATCTTGGTAATATTATTTCAATAATCTCCGCATCGGGTTTCTTCCCATACAGCATATCCGTTAGCTTAATTTTTCGTAAAATAAAGTCCGTCAATTGTGCTATATCCCGTTGATAGAAACTATATAGCTCGGCTTCCAGCCGTGCGCGATCTTTCACTATGGGGAAGGCCTTTACTAACGATTTTTTGAAATTTTCAAATATATATGTCTGGCTTCCAAATTCCCCTAATAAAAATTTGCCTATGTTTTTCCACCATAGCGCGGCCTGTCCTCTTAGTGCTGATGAGGCGATGGCAACTTTTTGTCTTTCAGGCACAGGGTAGAGCTGAAAGTGGTTTTCTAGACCTTCTAGAAATACCGCCACCGAATTTTTTCCGTCGAAATGGACGTTTGGCTTGATTGACGCTCTCAAAGTTTGGACCAGGTATCCAAATCCTTCTAACTGGCTTGTCATTTCTTGGTGTTGTCCAGCGGCTTCCATCCAATTTTCGGCCATTTCAGTTCGATAAGTGTTCGGGCTCCAATGTAACGTTGCGCGCCTCCAACTTGCACGCAACCAAGAGGTGACTGTGGAAACTGGATAAAACACCGAGTCTTGTGAAGCGTTTAAGTCCCTTTTTATTCAACGTAATAAATTACAATTGCGTGCTCTTGACGCTTACAGACGGCGCCAACTCGGCGGTCAAATAAAAATAATAACCTGAAAAGAAACTAAAGACAAGACTCTAACTACGAGGCTCTCTAAAATAACTAACTCACCGCGTTTTACAATACCGCTGCTAATTCAGCAGACTTGAAGCTCACTTGAACGATTAACACTACTTCCCGCCAAGCACATAGGCCGAAACGCGGGGTTCTTCAATGTCTCGCTAACTACCTCCGCGCTCGTGAAGTAAGAACATCACACACCGAACTCGTTTCCTCTCTATTTAAATCATAATACTTCCGCTGATAATTTGAATCCTTGCGCGTTCTACTAAAATTTACATATTCTGGCATTGGCAGTTCCAGGGGAAAGTAAGGCTTGACAGGAAAGATAGTTTAAACTTAAAATAAATGTTAGTTAAAATAAATATAAACCCTACAAACTCTTTAATGATCTTTCTTTAAATGATCTGATGCTAGAATAAATCCTGTAGCATTTTACTCGTGTTTTAATTAATTGCACGCATTTTTCATTATGGCTTCTATAATTCTTTCTGCCTTTCCAAAATAAAACAGTTCACATTCATATAATATTTTATCCGTGTTCCAAGTATTTTTTGCTGCCAGTTCGCTTTCGTTGATCTTAATTTCGATTTTAGTGAGAAGAATATACCGATTTTTTTGAAGAAAAATTTTAGCGTGTATTTAACTCATTTATAAAAGTTTCAGCAGAGCTAATGTTAGTTTTTGACCCTTCTGCGGTAAACTCTAGAGCTTGCCTTTCGGCTAATATCTTTAACGCCATTTATTCTTCACTTATTCCAATTTTCAAGTTTATGAGGAAAGACTGTCAAATCATGATAGATATTTAAATAATATATCCATAATGAATTTTTATATTTTTTACTTGAAATTTGAAAGGCAATTACTATGGAAAATTCTAATTTCATATTACGAGCTAATTTTCCTTCTTCTCTGTATAATTTTTTGTCAAAAAAATTCATAGCAGATTACGATTAAATTGCGAACTAGTTTTGAACATCTTTTTTTTCTTCCGTCTTTTTGTTGAACTTTTGACGTAAGAAAATATTCGATAAAGCCATGAAAATAACAGAAACGACCTTCATAAAAGGCGGACACGTGAGATTTTTTTTTTTCACAAAATCTGTTTGTTGATCGAAGACTATATTTATATCGAGATTCACAATATACGGAAGGAAATGGAATCCAGAGTTCTAATTTCAATCAGATGCCCTATTTTTTTTTTAAATAATTCATGTCATATATTTTACAAGAAGAAGGCAAACTTTTTATAATACATGTTCTTCTTAAAATGTTAAGCTTGTCAACAAAGTTCTGAGTTTTAGTGAATAAATATATTATTGCTATCAATTTTAAGAGTTGAAGGCCAAAATAATTTAGAAAAGCATGAATTTCTGTCAGAAACGCTTAAATATTTGAAAACTGAGTGAGGTAAATTTCCGAATAGCTTCTATGAGATATTTTACTGTGAGAAGCAGAGTAATCCAAATAAAAGAATCCCATTCACACACAGTTTTGTCAGAGCTTTTTTACCATATGAAAGGAGAACTTTTAATCCTTCTGTCTATCTTCCCAACCAAATAATCGTGATGAAATTGCCATCAATGGCAACGAAAGCACGGATATTTGAAATAGCTTACAAGCAATACTAAACACCACAGCCTTATGGAAGGTGTGAAAAAATAAATAAATGAAATAACTAATAAAAAATATCAAATTAACATATTCAAGAGATAAACATAAATTTAATAGATTATTAAATTAATAATAAGTAATTTGCAAGGTATATTTTAATTTTATAGCATTTATTTTAATTTCGAAGCCTGTCCTATCAATTTTTGTTTCGACTTACAACTCCCTACCAGAATGAGTTTTTAGAATCGCGTTGAATGCTAATGAGTTAGAAGAAGTATTTAAGGAAGGTTCACCTTACTTCGAGAGAGAGCTAGGAATCCTTAATAGCGTGTGTTTTGCCTTTTGCTATTTTTCAATATTTTTCACTTTTAATAAGTCACTCTTGAAGCTGTTACGCTCGGTGTCTAGAGCGTTTCTCCGTCGGGACGTTTTGCTATCAAGACATATTTTTCTTTACGTGACTGTATTTTATCTTGAGGTATTAAATTTATTTAGTTTAATAATTCTGTTTACATTTTGTATACTTAATGAAGGTTGCTTTTAATATATACAGTTATTTACAAGTACCGGGTGATCAGCGAATAAGCCCTGATTTCAAAATTAAATATCTGTATAACAAAGATCTATAGAATTATGCGGTAAACTGTACGTTTATTAGCAAAAATATAAAAATGGTGTACAAAAGTTTAGAAAATTAAGTTACGAAAATCATTAACAGATGGCGCTCTGCGCTGAAAACTCTTTCTCTAAAAAAGTCTAAAAAAAAAATTTAAAAAAAAATAATAAATAAATAAATAAAGCGAAGCAGCCTCTGCAATCAAAATACAATTTTTTCAAAATGTTCACCGTTCGAAACAATGAGGTGGCGTAAACGAACAATGAAATTTGACATCACGTCTTGCAATGTCTCAACGGAAATGGAATCACATACAACACCAATCAACGATTCAAGCTCATCTAGAGTAGCGTGATTGTTTCGATAGACAGTGTCTTTCAATGCGCCGCACAGAAAGAAGTCACAAGGACTCAGATCGAGAGAATATGGAAGCCAAGCTATTCCTGTGTCAGTAAATTGCGGATAATCTAACGCAATTACTCTATTCACAATGTATTCAAGAGGAAAGCGAAAAACTTTATCTGTTCGATGTTGTCGAGCCCCATCTTGCATGAATCAGTCGATACCTGGTCGATCATGCCTCTGGCGCATACCGCAGCCCATGCTGTAACTTTAGGCGAATGCAGTGCTTTCTCTTCACACAAATGAGGATTTTCGGAACCCCCAAATCTCCAGTTTTGTTTATTAACGATTCCATTCAAATGCAAATGTGTTTCATCTGTGAGCCAGATGCAGCTCCCATCAAATCTGTCGTTGTCGATCATTATTAGAATCTGATTCGCAAAGTCAACTGTTGCACATGAACAAAGCTGCCCTTTGTTGCACAGCTTTCATGGGTATGGCCTGATGACTTTGTATGGAAACAGCCGTAGGCTATTTTTCAATATTTTTTGCGTGCTCGTGTACTTCAAACCTGTCTCTGATGCAATCCATCGGGTGCTTTTCCTAGGATTTTTTGAACAATTCCACAAACTTTTGCTGCATTTTCAGAAGTGACTACAGTTTGCCTAGGCCCAACATTTCCGTTTCGATCATCAGCCACGCTGCCAGTCCGTTCGAATTTCGCGAACAGCATGCGAATGGTTTTCGCATCGGGTCCAACTGGAACATTGAATCGGTTTTCAAAACTGCGACGTGTTGCCGTAGGATTGTGAATAATCGTGAAATTCCAGAACCAAAAAAACACGTTGTTAAATGGAATACATTATTTAACTTTCTACGCTAGCCTCTTTTCACTAGCAAGAGTCGTACTGATCACTCGACTTCAAAGCACATTTTAAAGGCTATTGATAGGTCATTGCGATTAGAGCGCTATCTGTTAGCGATTTTCGTAACTAAATTTTCTAAACTTTTGTACACCATTTTTACAGTTTTGCTAATAAACGTACAGTTTACCGCATAATTCTATCGCTCTTTGTTGTAAAGATAATTAATTTTGAAATCAGGGCTTATTCGCTGATCACCCTGTATTTGATATAAAGAAATTACACATAGTTAGTTAGAAAATTATATCAGTATCAAATAGAAATAGCGCTAAACTTTTTATGTAACAGAAGTTATATTATCGATTTTTAAATTATGCGGGTACAATATTTACATGATTCGTCAAAATTTCTTGAAATTCTAATCAGCTAGTTCAGAGAAATCTCTCATACAAGCAGGAAATTCACATTTTTATGAAACCTGAATGAAAAACAGAATTACTTTGGAATCTTGTCAGCACCTTACTCTCTTAAAATTAATATGTCATGTATAAAACTGTATACAAAAACATTTTATATAAAATGTTTATCAAATTAAGTTAAGTTATTAAACTAAACAGAGTTATTAGTTTAAATCAACTTAATATAATATGGCAAGATATAATACAGTCATGTAAAGAACAATATGTCTTGACGGCGAAACGTCCTGACGGCAAAAGGGCCACGTTGAAACGGCCATGGCGAAATGGCCACGGCGAAAAGTCCCATTCCCTTACGCTCGTCCGTATATTACGTGCCTTTTGATATTCGCCGGCTAGTTAAATTTAAGGGCCAACGACATTAGAAAATTGTTTTTAGCTTCGTCTAGTTTTAGTTAATTATAGTTTAGTTTCTTATTTCTTATTCCGAGTTAAAACCCGAGTAGAGGCTTCCTTTAAGCCCGAGAAGGGGCCGACTGTTATTCTTATTTGAGTGGATAAAAGGATATTTGTTCTGAACTCAGCAATAAGTCGCTACATAATTCACTAGGTTTCTCGACTTTCATCTTAGACAAAAGGAGTTAGAAATCCTACAAATTAAATACGAAAATAAAATATCGGACCTTGTCTTATTTGGGCTTTCAGTGGAATTAGAATTTCATTCGCGAACAAAGAAACAGCTCCGTCACCCTCTGGCTGAATTTAAGCCCTGAATGTACGGTATAATGTACTATTTCAAGAGATGACAAAAACAAAAACCATTCTTTTTCAGCACACCAACGAAGAAAGGTAAAAGGATTTAAACAGTGCTAATGAGAATAGAGGGAATGCTATAAACAGTATGAAAGGCTATGCACAAGTGACAGTTTTCGTCCCACCAGTATTCAATTATGTTATTAAAAAAGTCCGAAGCAGTTGTGCAGTAGGATGTCACTCTCGTTGTACGTGCACGACCAGGGTGACGACTTTTAGTACTTGGGAACGAAAAATTTTCGTGCTCTCGTAAATTTATTGCGCTTCCTGAAGAAAATGCCTTTGACATATGTGTGTGGGGGGGGGGGGAAGGGGCTTTACTTTACTTAAAAGTCTCAATTTCCTTCAGTGTTTGTTCTCCAGGGAAGGATAGGCACACATTCAGAAGTTAGGATTGATTTTTAAGGTATATCTATTATTAAAATAAAATTTGTTTGCCAAAACTGAGGATCATTTACATACAAGAAGTTTCGATTTAAATTACGATTTATCGAGAAAACTGAGAAGTATCGAACGCTGTGGTGGGCTTCGGCTCAGTTTAAGTTATGTTTAGTCAGTTTAAGTTCTGCTCAGTTTAGTCCTGTTTAGATAAAATATATATTCCAGAAGAGAATAAATATTTCTGTAATAACTTGAGAACATCGCGTAAGAGATGACGTCGATTCGAATAAGGAAGAGTAACGAAAAGCTTGAAATGATATAATACTTAATATTTTATTATTATGTAAGTTTTCTTAAAATTCTTCGAGGCTTTTTTTAGATCTTCGTGAAAGTTTTAGGGATTATTTTAATTTTCCAATAGTTATTTTTAATTTTGAAACCCTTTGCTTTAATTTTTGTTTACCACCTACAACTCATTATCAGAATAAGACTTCAGTATCGCGTTTTATGTAAATGAAGTAGAACCAGTATTTAATGGGGAAGTTCAGGTACTTTCGTAGAAAAGCTCAGAAGTTGTCAGCAGAACGTGTTCTGCTTTCGGGCCACCTCGTTGTTTTAAGCCAATTTTACTAAGTTCGGCCGTAGTCCTGCCTGTTAGTATCCACTGCTGAGTTTTAATTACGGGCCAACTCAATTAGTTATTTCTGTACAGTTTCGGCTAAAGTTAAAATGGTTAAAATTAGTTTAGTTCCTCATTTTCTATCTTAAGTTAAAGCCCAAAGGGAGGCTTTCCTGTAAGCCCGAGAGAGGTTATCTGTAGTAGTTCTTTAAGTGAATAAAGTATTTTAACCCTTTTTTTTTTTTTTTGGACTTACATTTTCTAGTTAAGAAGACCAACAAATAGTCGCCAGCCACTTCACTGAAGTGTTCTAGTAGCCAAGGACACATAAATTAATAATAATACAGATAATACTAACTACAGGGTTCGTACGGTCCTTAAAAGTCCTTAATTTTTTCAAAAATGATTTTTGGTCCTTAAAAGTTCTTAATTTTGGCCAAAATGAATAAACGGTCTTTAGTTTTGCTCATTTGACATTTCTTATCATTTCTAATGATTGCCATTCTAAGTGTGAATTGCGATTTCTCATGAATATGGAATTAAAATTACACGGCGATTCTGAAAATATTTGCCAAAATTAGAGCAATTCCAACCTGGAAGGCCACAACCCTTCCGACGCCAATAGGAACGAGATGCCTGGAAAGTGCATTTTCAATAAACTGTGGCTTCATCAAGCTGACTACAAAGACTGGATATTGATGATGATACTGGATAATGACAATCCTTATAAAGCTAAATGTGGTCTTTGTCTGAAACAAATTGAAATTTCTAGATTTCAGCGCTGAAAATTCACATGAAAATTAAGTTTCGTTTTATCATTTCAGTTTGTTTTACACGGTTTTGCTTAGCTTAATTTCTGCGTTTGTTTGCCATAAATTAATTTTTTATCACCTTCTACGGAGTTTATTCTCTTTTGCACATACTATATGTATGGGATATCGGGATTATGAGTTTATTTCTGCAGAGGGTCTGTTATCGATTTCGCCGGAAATGTGTTGGCTCCATTTCGATTTTAGGTCGCCAAGGGCAAATTCGGTAACGCTAGCCGAGAAAAAGTGAAGTTCGGAAATACATTTTGAAGCTTCAGTAAACAATTAAGTATTTGGTTTAATCCTATGCTGTTGATAGTAATGCATTATTTTTGCTAATGGCGATACAATTATTAGTTGAAAACAACTAACTAATTAAAAAAATTTTAATATTTTTAAAGCTGAAAACAACTAATTGAAACTAATTTTCCTGAATAAACTAGAAGCAAAATTAACTTTCATGAATTACTAAAGTTATTGGGCAGAAGTTTAACTGAAAATATACATTCCGTATTATATATAAAATGTTGTATAATGAAGCATTTATGATTTAAAGGGTATCAAAATTTACAAAAGAAAAGAGCTTAATATTTATATGTTTACTTTATTAAACATTTCTTTCAATATGAGTTGTTTGATTTGTTTTCTCTGCTAATACTTTAGACTAATACTATAGACATGTAATTTCTTGTTCAGTTATTAAGTTCCATTGTTCAAGTCCTGTAATTGCTGTGTCGAGAATTCCGAATAACTTGTCAATCAAAATTTTTCTCGTTCAGTAACCTCTCTGTTACTTTCTTCACTATCGGTAGCTGTATTTTCTGAATTTAGAACTATACTACAGATTTCGCCCTCCGTCAAATGATTGATGATTGGGGCATTGTCATCGCAATGAAAAACTTCTGTTTAACTTCCTTAAATTCTGCTGCCTGGTGCGGCCATGCGAGCTCTGGCGCTGGTTCTGGCTTTATGTGAATAACAAATCAGTTATTCTTAATTCAAATAGCACTAAATATAATCGTTTGTCCTAAGAGTATCATTAACAAAATCTATTTTTAATATAAGGAAAGAAATTTCTGTTAAATCTCCCCTTGTCAACATTTTAGCGCATTAAACTTAAATCTGTAATCGGATAATACTCTATTATTTGGCCTCGCTGCATGATTCATCACTCAAGTTGCCATCCGTTGATAAACATGCGGTGATAAAAGCAAAATACAATAAATAATGATTCGCGATTTCGGCATCAAGGATATAAAATATTAGTTGGTGTAAAATTAACAAATGTTTCGGTTTGAGATTATGCCAAGCAGGTACGCAGCTATGGAGTCAAGTTACTAATCACACAAATTTATGCTAAAATAATTATTTCTTCAATAATGACATATTTTATTTAGCGCCAAACTGAGATTAAGAATCCGGATTTCCGGCATGTTTTTTTATGATGAGGAAAAAAATCTAATGCGCATGCGTAAAGCATACCCCTTCCCTCCAAAAAAGCCCTAAAAAATTGGTTGGTGGTGACTTTGAGGTCCGGATTTTAGATCATTCCAGATATTGGATGTCTGGATCTCGGACTTTTTCTTATCTGGTCACATGGACAAACCTCTGTGGAAAGGGGCTTCTCTGTAAATAAAGCAATTGAAATTGAAAATTTAAGTGACACATCATACATTTTTCAACGCACAGTATTTGATTACATAAAATTTTCTGGAGAATTTCTTTCTTAATATCGAAATTAATAAAGAAATGAGATCAGCAGCAGCTTCTGCAAGGTCTAAATGTATGCAGTATTTAGAAGAACAAAAATCTTTAACTAAATTTGAAAATTCAAAGAGGAAAAGAAATATTATTGAGGAAGAAATTGATTATATGAAGCAGAAGAAAAAATTTCTACAAAGGGACATTAAAGGTATTAATGAAGAAGTAGATGCTTTAGCAGATGAAGCTGAGACCAGCAGGAACATTGATTTGTTTATCAAAGCAAATGAACTTAGAAGAATAGTTAAAGAAAAGGAAATAGACATAAATAAATTAGATGTTAAAATAGCTGAAAAGATTTCAGATTAAAAAAAAAAGCACAAATGTTTTGTATCTTTTATTGTACAGTTTATTATTCTAGGATCTTTCAAAAAAAACCAAGGAAAATCAGTTATTTTAATCTGCAAAATATTCTTACATTGTGATTATAATAGTAGTTGACTGTGTTTCAATAAATATCAAATAAGTTAAATAATAATCACGTAAATCTCTAAAATAGTGACCGTTATTAGTGTAAAATACACTTATACATGTTTTTCAAGAATTCTAATTTAATGTTATCTACTTCATAACTTGTAGGGAGTTAGTTTAATTTTCAAAATTGTTTTATGGTAAGTATTAAATTGAATTTAATAATAGTACATAATACACACTTCTGTTAGTTTCTTAAAGTGAAATTACAAGCATGAAATCGGTTGTATGGATAATTGCTTTATTCTATTCCTTTTTTTTTTTTTTTTTTTTTTGTTGTTGTTGTTTGCTGATAGGTCCTTAATTTTTTCTTTGATTCTTTTTTTTTTTTTTTTTTTTTTTTTTTTGTTTGTTTGCTGATAGGTCCTTAATTTTTTCTTTGATGGTCCTTAAAAGTCCTTAATTTTCATGTAAGGAAATGTGTACGAACCCTGTAACTAGAACTTAAAAAGTAAGTAACAGACAATTTTTTTTTAGATCTTCTAAAAACAATTGTAAGTTTTTAGAAGATCTTGATGAAAGTAAATAAAAGACAATTTTTGTTTCACTCAAGGAATGAAATCTCTCGAATCTTGCTTAACATTTTCTATATCAACGGACTCGTCAAATATATCTTATCATGATTTTTCATATAAAACATTTCCTTAAGTTTTCATGAATTTTGTTCAGCTTTGATTTGAACCAGAGGATGCGTTTAGGTAAATAATGATAATTATGTCAGTGTCATATTAATCATATATTTTCTCCTAAAATTTTTTTATGATAAAATTCACTTGAAAAATTATATTTTAGGCCTCTTGTAGGTCATCTAAAATATAAATTATGTTACCTAGCCTCCATTTATATAAGCCAAATCGAGTTTGAAAAGAAAGGCAACATATATTTAATTTAAATTAAGCCAAACTGGAAATAAAGTAAAATATAAGAAATATTTAAATTTGCATTGAAATTTATCTTCATTGCTGGTAACCAAATCCCATGCACACGCGAAAATTATCTATAATGACGTTTTCCTTTTTTTCTTGGGCTTCTTTTCCCGATAGCAATGAAATAAGTTATTTTACACGTGCTCGTCCTTTTTTCGTTGTTTCTAGACTTGGACTTCCAGCTTTGCATATCTATTTTTAGAGATACTTCTAACGGCATGTGCTTAAGTACTGCATAGAAAGTGAAACGTTCATTTATGTTTTTAGTTTTGTATTTATTTATCTTTATTTTACATTTGGTTCAGAGGTTGCTACAGATAATACCAGCTGATTTTTGAATTTGAATGTGTAAAGTTCACAAAGGGGGACTGAGAATGATTAAATGTTATCACTATTCTGTGCTTAAGAACAAGAAAAAGAGAGCAACATTTCAGCAGAGCATACTTTCTGCCACAGGATATATTAAAATTAAAAATTTAAAAAAAACTTGTGATTGAACTCTTTTTGCATAAGCGATAGCATACCACTTAAATGAACATAGGCTTGATGCTTAAAACATGCCTCACATTTTCCCCCATTCCTAAATGGGTAGGTTTCATTTAAAAACCTTAGGCAAACGAAAAAAATTATTTTCTAAATTCAAAAATTAATTAAATGTATCAAAATATCTCTTAATTTCCTGTCAAAAGAAAATTACTTCGAAAAATGTTACTTGACCTTTTTGTTAAGTGTTCTGCTGTTTACAGGCTCCAAAATATAGATAGAATAAAAGTAAAAAACAAGAATATTACACCCAAATTAAAATTTTTTCCCTATGCATACACATACACGTTTCGAGAGCATTTGGGTTAACTCTCCTTTGGGATAAAAATATCTAAAAACAGCATATCTTTAGAATTTCCGATAGACAGTCTCGTTCGTTTGGGATAAAAATGTTTTATTTCGTATAGTGTTGCCACTGCTCGCTTTGAAATCGCTGTGTCTATACTCGGGTAGTGGACTATGTTATTCAAAATTTGATGTCTCTATGTAACATTGTTTTCTCATAGTGCGAGAAGCATACTACATTCTTGCAGATTTTTCATTATTTAATTTCTTTAAATATAAAACAGAGCGATAATATTTGGTGGCAACAATTTGATAAGTGAAAGAGACATTTATAGTGAACCGATGCAAAGTGCCGTTCCGAGGCTAATAGCCTTTGTGGGCTGTAACGCCCTTTTGGGCTAATAAATCAATAAATATTAAACGGATGCAAAACTTTAGTTTAATTTTGGGAAAACAGGATAACATTTTGAACGACAAAAATAAGAATTTTATTTGTTTAGAAAGGAAAAAATTGCTCCTAATCGTGCTACATCAGGAAGTAAGAGAGAATACACCATAATACACTCACTTCTAAAAGTTAAGCACGAAGATGTAAATTGCAAAAAAATCAACAAATACTGCTTTGATTTACACAAAATTTGGCAGGAAAGTAGCATATATATTTATGCATAAAACAAAATGAATAATTATATACAGAAATGAAAACAATATTAAATTTTTGTAAGTTATCAGATAAGGACATACTGGAGACTTAAACAGAATTATGTATAAAGTGGAAATAAACAGCATAAAAGGGAAAAAAAGGACATTAATAGGATATGTGACTCTCCCTCATCTATATACAAAGTTTGCACCTTGTGACCATGCTTTCAATTAGGTGAGTGAGTGAGTGAGTGCACCGCTATAACGGCTTCCGACCACGGACATGAACCAAACGGAATTATATACCATCACGGCGGGGAAGACTCCAGAGTAACAAGGTTGAATATTATATACTAATAACAGTTTTTACATATTGATAACTGCAAGGCACTAAGCGTTATTCTGGTTATCTGCTTTAAGTTCTGAACATTTGAAACATTATAATATTATCCACGGTTGTTTCTGCTTAGGCAGTGCCTTGAGATTTTCTCTATTTTATCAAGGGCTATTCTGTTTTTGAGTGTGTTATTCGTCCACATTGTCCAGGCACAGTCCGCTGGTTTCTTCAAGTGCCAGTTTCTTGTATGTACACATTGGAAGTAATAATGGTTCGTATCGCCTTCCTCTCCGCATTCGAAGAAAGGAGTATCCCTAAGTCTGAATCTGTTCAGGTATACTGGGAATGGTCCATGACCTGTCAAGAACTGTTTAGGCTAGCACAGTGTGTCTTTATTTCCATGTTAACTTTTGGCAGTAAGCGAAATGTCCTTCGTCCTACCTCTGCCTCTGTCCATCTACTTTGCCAATTTTGTAGCAGACTTGTCAAAGTTGTTCTCTTAATATGAGACCAAGGAAGTTTAGTTGGTCTTTTTAATATATCCGTGCAGTTGGCTGCCTGCATGGCCAGTAGATCAGCGGCTTCATTGCCTTGAATCCCTGTGTGAACGGGAACTCATTTTAAAGTGGGTCTTTGCGAAATAGGCATTGTCAGAAGCTGTTTCTGAATTCTGTATACCAAAGGACTCCGGCTGTTTTGACTTGCGATAGCCGCCAGACTTGATGCCGAATCACTGAGTATGGAGAATTTCTCCTGTTGACATGTGTTCGCATATCTAATTGCAGCACTGATAGCTTTGTTCAAACCTAATTTCCTTTTCCACTCGAATGTTACAACTCCATTTTCTAGTCTACAGAAGGCGCTGCCCGTGCCGTTCTCAGTTTTGGAGCCATCTGTGAAAAGGTTATTACTGTACCTCTGAATTGGTTGGTCGTTTATACTGATACTGTCGGAGAGATTAAAGCTGCTGGATAAAAGTTTTTGCAGTTGTTTTGATCCTCGTAGTCCAAGTGGTGATAACTATGACCCCAGAGTGTTGAAGTTTGACCCAGCCTGGTAACCCTTACGATAGCTGCCTCCCTTTCTACTATCAAATCTAGGGGAGGAATTCCTGCTAGTTGTTGTAGAGCTAGTGTTGACGTGGTACGGTATGCCCTGCATACTTGAAGTAGCTGCTGTCTCTGAACAGAGAGCAGGGATCTTTTCATATGACAGGTAAGTTCGCCACCCCAGATTGCTGCTCCGTAAGTTATTACTCTTTCTGTAATGGTTCTATGCCAAATTTTTAGTAGCTTAGATGAGATACCCCATTTATGTGAAGTCATGCGTCTCATGTTGTTGCTTAGGATGCTAATTCGAGTCTTAAGATTCCTGACATATGGCATCCAAGAAAGTCTGTTGTCGAGTAATAGCCCAAGATATTTCAATTGGGGGAAACATTTTACCGGTATCCCGTGGAGTTAAATGCTTGTGTTGCGTCTTAGCTGCCTGCTGCGTCCTATGAGTAAAGCTTTAGTTTTCTCTGCCGAAATCTGAAGCTTATGTGCTCTGGCCCATTGGGAGAACAGATCAAGACAGTATTGAGATCTCATTTCGAGGTTACTCCTTCCTGCCACAACTAGCATAAAATCGTCCGCATAGGCTGGTCAACCACCGCAGAATTAAGCAATCGTCAGTTTCCAGCTCAATAAGAGTGGCTGGAGGTGGGAAACGTGAAGATACAGTACGGCCGAGAGCATCCCAAAGATTTTCAATGAGATTAAGGTCGGGCGAATATGCTGACCACGCCATACGCGCAATCCCTTCATTCTCCAGGTAGTCATCGCCGATGTCAGCTCTATAGGGACGCGCGTTATCGTCCATTAAAACAGAAGTAGGGCCAACTGCTGCAGTGTACAATCTCAGAATGTGTTCTAGGACTTCATCTCAATACCGGACAGCCGTCAAAGAACCCCGGTTAAAGATGTGCAGGTCGGTGCGGTATCCTAATGGAATCCCTGCCCACATCATAATGCTTCCGCCTTATGCTTCCGGAATAACCATAATGCTTCCGGAATGCGTGATGTTCGGTGATGTTTTGGGATTGATTGCATGTTCGTTGTTCACGCCATATCTTTATACGCTTGTCTTCTGGCTCCAGAGCAAATCTTGACTCATCAGTAAACATAACATTGCCCCAGTCAGACACATTCCAATTGACATGTTCTCGGCACCACTATAATCGTGCCCCTCTTGATTGGACGGATAGAGGAGCACAAACTCGGGGTACCCGGGCGTAGAGTCCACTCATATGTAATCATCGGCGTACAGTAACTGCAGATGTCGCTTTACCAATGGACGCTGTAACCACAGATGTCACACATGTAGAGGTCGCTCTGCGATTTCGCTTTGCTACAACAGCAATATATCGATCTTCCGCGGGGTTGTAACCCTTGGGCTACCCGTTACGGGCCTTCGGACAACTGTCTGTGTGGTTTGGAATTGTTTCCATAAACGTGAATTTACTGAATGATGAACGCCGAAGAAAAGAGCAACATCTGTGATCGACTGTCCTGCTTCAATGCGCCCCACAGCACGCCAGCGCCCAGAATCTTCCATTCGTCTTCTGGAAGCTATAGAAACACGTATGTCTTGAAAACAAATTGTACGAAAGTTTTAAACACCTTCTATCAGCACTAATAATCAACTTCTGTAACCCTTCATAAAGATGGTTCCTTATAAGACTGCCTTTTTTTTTTTTTGCATATTTCTTGACATGAAAGTGTGATTGGTTGTTACCTAACACATTTGCATACTTCAATTTACCTCTGCAGCGAATTTCATCCTCTTCAATTCTGATTGGTTTCCGGAAATTAGCATTTTCCTCTCCGTGCTTAACTTTTGGAAGTGAGTATAATAAAATACCCAGTCAATATGACCGTGAAAACCTGAAATACCATAGTTCAAACAATTTTTGCCCTATCGGAACAGATGAAATCAGTATCTTTCCTCCATTTTCAAAGGTATGCATACATACATACTGCATATTTTATTGGCGCATTTTTGCCTCTCATGTAATTTTTTTTGCTATGTTTTCAGTAGTTGATACAGAGATTTCTGATTTAGGAAGACGATGCAAAATATATGCTCAAGCAAAAAATTATTTTGTGTAAGCAAAAAGACTATTATTGAAATATTACGTGTTTTTTTATTGTGCTGTTAAAAAATCACAATAAAAAAACACGTAATATTTAACACGTCATTTAATCCGTTTTACAAAGTTTATCAAAATAGGAATAATAAAGAATAAATAAGTTGTACAAAATGCGAAATAAATAATAAAACAAATTCCAAATTTGGGCTTCCAGATGCTCATATTCGAGCGGAGGACTACGTTATTAAAAATTTGATATCTTTAGGTACCGTTGTTTTTTCACAAAGCGAGAAACATACATACATACATACATTCGTGCAGATTCTTCATTATTTAATTTCTTTAAATATAATACAGGACTCTAATATTTGGTGGCAACAGTTGTAGAGACATTAGGTTAATTTCCGGAATTTGAAAAGCCGGAGAGTTGAAAAATAAGTAAGCGCCTTCGCCGGGAATCGAACCCCAGACCTCTGGAATACCGGCCCAGCGTGCAGAACCACTACACCACGAAGGCACGCTAGGAAGGCGGGAGAAATACCTTATATACTCGCCCTTTCTGCATTCTGTACGAGTTTTCAATCAGTTGCTGCTTGCCTTTAAGGCCAGAGGTTTAGTCCTCTTGTCATATCAACACAGGCCAAAATGGGCTGAAATGATATTAAAAAACTCTAGTGAGAGTAAGAAATTTAAGGAAATTATGCTTTTCTGTCAGGAATTAAATTTTTCTGTAAATAATTCTCTCAGATCATCTCTATTGGGAGTGAGTAATTGACTTTCAGCGACTGTTAGATTTTTACTGTATAATGGTAATTGTTTAACTTTGTGTGTTTGATGCTTATTATTGTTCAGTTTTGTTGTTTCCACTACTTATGTTACTGATTTAAAATTAGAAGTGGTTTTACGTAGAACAGACGTATCTGACATTGAATGCATCTATGCTCTTATAAATTGTAACGGTTAATTGTAGCCTATTAGTTTTGTAATTGTTAATTAAATTTAACAGAAAATTTTTGTGACAATTTTATTATTTTGCATATTTTAATGCGTTCTTTTGTAATTGAATTGATTCACTTTGGTGAATTTGATAGGCATTAATTGTGCATTCTATTAAAAAAAATTTGCATTCATGATAGTTATTTTATATTAATTTTCTTTACTTTCATCTTGAATGCATTTTGTTTTTGATTTTGAAATTCTGTAAAATTTTGTGTCGGCATTTTTCTAGTATTGCATTTGTCTTAGCGATGCCAGCAAACCTAATCTAGAATAATTATTTTGTATACCTTTTTGCACTTTTCTGAATTGAATAGTTGACCTGTTTTTGTGAATTTTATTGGTTTTACTTGAGTTCTCTATTGTAAAATGTGCATTTAAGGCAGTATTTTATAATAATTTTCTTTGACTTATTTTTGAATGTATGTGGCTTTTGGAATCGGAATTTTTCATATATTTATGTTGGCATTATTCTTGTACTGTATTTCTATCGCGTCGCCAGCAAACCTGATGTAGAGTTTTTATATTACTTGGAGTGGTTTTGTTTTTAAACCAAATTTATGTTTTGCATTGTAATAATATCTCAGGTTCAGTGTATTTTATGATAATATTGTTCAGGTATCATAGTTATTGGTTCTTAATTCTGAATTCATATGAAAAAATTTTATTTGGCAGTTTATTATTGTCTTAGTTTATCTTTATGCATTTTTTTTTTCTAAATTGAATGGTTCTTCTTGAATTTGTGAATCTAATTGATATTAATTGTGTATAATGCAGTAATGGATGTATTATATTTTGTTTGTACTATAGTTTTTATTTAAATTAGTTGGACTCAGTTTTGAAAGTATTTCGTATTTTCAGTACAAATTATGAAAGTATACTCGGTTTATTGTTTGAATGCTATAGGTAACTACTTGTAACATGCTTTCTTTAGGGTCTTTTATGACTATGTTACTTATGTTCTTGTGTTCTTGAAGGCCTTGTATGCCACTGTAAACTTATTCTGCTTAGTCATAATAAATAGCTTCTGGAGGCAGGGGCTTTAATCCGTGTAAGGCAGACATCATGTCAGCTAGGTAATGGAGCCCCTGTTCTCTGGTTAACAGTCCTCTTGTCATTTAAAACGTATTGTAGTTTCGGCAGTTTGCGTACTACATGCGTAATCTTTTAAAAGGCCAGTTTTAGTGTTAGGCATTTGTAAACAAATTCAAAGTTATCTCTTATTTAGAATTTTAGTTAGTAGTTTTATATTTTTACCTTCAGACCACAAGTGGTTGGTCTCTGTATCCCGAAGTGTGGGAGCACCTCTAATCTTACTGAAAATAAAGTCAACCCTTACTGCTTGTGTCTTCCATTCCACTCATACTTGAACATAGCTTGAGTAAGCTTCCTGTTCCTATTCAGGACACAGCAAAAAAAGCAAGTCAAAAAACATACGAGTCCTTACACAGTTTGAAAAGTGAAACGACGTTTTATAGTGGACGACGCAAAATGCCAAAATTAAATTAATAGCCCTTATGGGCAAATTTCCCATTTGGATTAAAAAGTCTCTAAATCTTTCCTTACTTTAAAATACTACTCAAGAACATTTAAAAAATTTTCATTTTTCAATTCAGTTCAAAATTTAAATTTGTGTGTTCAGTCACTTTAACAATTCAAGATAACATAATTTTAAACTACCAAACTTATCATTTCATAATAATAAAATTTCTTAATATTGTGAAATGTAACTCGTTCTTTATTATGCGCAATTCTAATTATATATTTCCGGGTTTGAGTATATAGAGTGTTTATAATAATAAAGTAGTAGGTATTTTGGAATTCGCGGAGAATATAAAGTTATTTATGATTTATTTCCATAGAGTTATTCATTATCTCATAAATAGAACATTGCCATAAACCGTATTTCCGTATTTGCCTTAAAACTGAAATTTGCTTATCATATATTTCCTTTGTAATCTGTCATCATAATATACAGTTTTGTCATTATTATTATTTTTCAATTAAAAAAAAAAGAGCTGTTGTTGTTGATTGGCATGTGAAATCATCAACCTTTGATATTTTAGAAATTTCTTGCGGATCTTCCCACGAAATCGCGTTTTATGAAAAAAGAGTTACTGATATTGTCGGAAATCTAACTTTTTTGGGGAAAGGTTAGCGTCCGGGCACCAAGACAGCAAACTGAGTTCCAAATTCCATGTGCTGATAGAATTTCGTAGAACTTAATGAAAGAAGATAAATTCAAATATTTTTAGAGACGTCCCTCTTTTAACCCTACCGCAATAAACAGGGAGGATGCGATAACCCCTAGGCCAAATATCTCCAAGCAACTAATCTGCTGATGAATGCGTGGAGCAGAGTCGAAGTACAAAGTGATTATGCGAAAACTCGGTAATTAATTGCCCTCATTGATAAAAATAATTGGTTGCGCAAATAAATAGATAAAACTTAACGTATGTCTAGACTGTAGAAAGAGTGCAAAGGATGGCATTTTAAAATTCGCCCTTTTTTTCGTAATTTTTTTAAAGTATTGGCTATGATTATTAAGCTAGTAAGTTATTTCAATTTTTGCAAAGCTCATGACAGTTACCTTCTTGCCACGAAAGCCAGTATCGAAAATTATGCAGAAAGGTACACATCATATTTCATTCTTTGTGACCATCAAATGGTACTGAAATTATGGATTTTTCTGCAAGATGCTGTAAATGATTGTTAATTAAGCAACCTTAACAAAAGGTAGAATTTTTAAATATTAATACTTTTCCTTCAATATTCGTTTTTTCCATCTAGTTCAGTATTTTTATATAGTTTGAATTTGTGTTAATTTCAATGCTAATTTAATTTAAATGAGTTTTAATGCTATGTTAGAAATAGCTCTATTGCTCTTAATCCGAAGTGCATTTAATTTTCTTATTAATGTAAGTTAAAAAAATGTAACATTTTTTTATACAGAGCAAATTTAAAAATATTTAGCTTTAAAAAATTCACATATTGGACGAATGGAATGCGATAAGACGTTATAAACGTTTCTCATATTTAACGAATGCGAGGAACTGCGTTCTCTCACTTGTGTATTCTCAAATCATTTCTCCATAAAACTGTAGATTGCCTTGATGGATGAACAGTCGGAAGCCCAATTCGGGGCAGATTGCAAAGGATTTATGCATTCAGTTCAAAATGGTGTTACAGCTGTGGCAGCAGTTTAATGAGACTACTGATGTATCACGAAGATTTGTGTAAGGTCATCCAAAGTATACGAAGGCTAAAGTATATGATGGCTTCTTGCTGCAGCTATCTGACAGCAATTTTCTGCTGCTTGCAACTAGACAGAAGCCATACTATCCTGCCAGACATGCCAGACTTGCAGAAGACATACATAGACTGCCAGGCATGCCAGACTTGCAGAAGACATACATAGACTGCCAGGCATGCCAGACTTGCAGAAGACATACATAGACTGCCAGGCATGTCTTCAGTCATTTATGCAGTCATTAATATATCATGACTGTATACTGGAGATTTGCTTGATGCTAGTGTATGTGTCAGAAGACAAGTGGTTTATATTCGTCTAACCTTTATTCACCGATGAATTCATTCAAACTTTTGCAGACATGATGTCAAGATGACTGACTTACAGAAGAATCAAGTTTCAGTTTGTACAGTGATAAACTGCTTAAGTTCATATGGAAGGAAGAAGAAATGCAATATCAACTATTATATATAACGGAACGAAAGTCTTTTGGAGGCGGTATTAAGCATCGGATGACATAAGGCCGTACGTCACTTCATGGTGTACTGTGACAGGTAACGTGAATGTTAAATGC
Organism: Stegodyphus dumicola; assembly: GCF_044657685.1. Taxonomy (NCBI): domain Eukaryota; kingdom Metazoa; phylum Arthropoda; class Arachnida; order Araneae; family Eresidae; genus Stegodyphus; species Stegodyphus dumicola. The sequence continues at coordinate 217,394,400 of NC_140773.1, read as the reverse complement.
CGGTGGGACGTTACCTTAGATTTAAGTCAGTTTTTTTTTTTTTTCTGAGAGTTGTTGGTTCTAACCTTCTGTTAACTATCGTTCTCACAAAATAGAACACCGAAACATTATTAAGATGTTCTCACGATAAATAGTCCAGCCCTCACGAAACATTATAAACATTACTTTGACTAGTTCGGCAGGCAACCTTCTGCTGGTATGCTACACAGTACTTCATGAATGAAGACGAGCATTCATGGAAGAATAGAAATTCGTTAGACTAAAGTGTTAAAATAGTCCTAGTTATGAGTATCTGTTATCATTGTCAATCTTTTGAATCCCTAAGAAGTCAGCATATGTCATATTAAGGTAATTTTATATTTATATAACGAAATCAGTATGTGTTTTTCTCGATATATCATTCAGTAAAACTCCTATGTAAAATTTTTGTTTGCTTATTTTTACTTTGTGTTCTTAGTTGTATATCTTTACATGGCTTCATTAACTGTATAATTTTACTTAAAAATGTAGACGGAATGTTAAATAAAGCATTTTCTTTCATTCTTCTAAACTTTCGTGAAAATTAACTTCTGGATTTAAATTTTAGACACATTCACATGCTCGTCCAAACAGATATATATATATATAGAGAGAGAGAGAGAGAGAGAGAGAAAGAGAGAAAGAGAGAGAGAGAAAGAGAGAAAGAGAGAGAGAGAAAGAGAGAAAGAGAGAGAGAGAAAGAGAGAAAGAGAGAAAGAGAGAGAGACTAGTTTTCGCACAGTTTTTAGTCGATTCCGTTTTGTTATTAAAAACATTTTCTGCTTGGAAATTTGCTTTAACTGCAACTATATTTTTCAAAATATAAATTATTGTCGCCTATTTGATAGTTTTGCTTTCATGCAAAACGGTGTTTTTAAAAAAAGCAGTGGATGGAAGTCTGTTCGTGCTCTTCCCGAAGAAAATTATTCGCGTCTATTTATTAAAAAACGCTGTGAATCCATATTTGAAGCTATGATAGGTAATATTGTCAAGAAAAAAAAGAAAAAGTTTGGCTTCAAGTGGAAAAATTTAAAGCCTTTAGTGTTAAAAGAAAGTCAAAGGGCTGTTGCAAAATCATTAAAATCCTCAGTGTCAACTATAAACAAAGTGTTTAGTGCTGATTTGAATCTTAAAAAGGAGAAAAATATAATGTGCATCGTCTTTCTCCACTACATATTGCTGAACGTAGAAGGCGCTGCATAATTCTTTATTTGAAACATTTATCGCGACAAAAATAGGATGGGAAAATGTTGTCACAGTAGATGAACCTTTGACGTATTTAAATAACTGTAATAGTAAGAGATCCATTTAATATCGTCAAAGAGGAGGAAAAGTCTGGTGATACATACACATGTTGAAGGAAAGTTTAAAACATATATGGATGCATCCAATAAGTTTTACGTATTTGTATTTACTACGAAATTTTGATATCATATCTGAATTTTTTATTCAGCACGTAGTCATTAGGTTATTTTGAAGCAGGAAATGTGAAAAATATGCAATTTTCTCGCCGGGACTCGAACTTGGACCTCTCGAATATGCGCCGAGTGTGCTAACCGTTACACCATTAAGGCATGCAGAAAGAAGGGAGAAAATAGCTGTGTCAATGAAATGCATTTCAATGTAACAGTATTAATAGATAATTAATTAGAAAGTTTGTTTTAAACACGTAATGAAACTTTTCTGCTGCAACCATCTACGTTTCCAAGATGATTTGATTTGTTTGATCTTTTTGATTTGTTCGGTTCCGATGATCTTCTGTGGGCGCTTTAGAGAGGCAATATGTATTATAACTTTCTGTTTACGTTTTAATGAATATATTAGTTATTCTGTAGTTGGTTATTTACGGGAGATGGTGCTATGGAAAGTTTTACTATATTTACAAGGAAATCCTCTTTTCTTATATTAAAAACAATAAAAGTAACTAAAGTTGCATTTTATAAAAAGTAAAAAGATCTGTATATCCCCGTAATTTAAAATTAAAGTCATTATGAATTATGACGAGGTCTGGATTAATAGACGGGTCAGTTGGACTTAATACGAGGGCCATCCAGGAAGTAGATTACGTTTCCGTCTGTGTCCGCTAGGGGCGGGGCTAGCGCGGCCATCTTGGGGTCAGAGCGTTGCGCAGCTCAGTCTGCATCTAGCCGTGCTAGTGAGAGGTTCGTGCTGTGCTCCGTTCAGATACTGTGACGGTTTGAAATGTCTGCGTTAATTGAAAATCCCGCGAGCTGCGAGGTGCGCTCGGTAATAAGGTTTCTGACTGCAAAAAACTGTAAACCGATAGAAATCTATCGGCAGCTTCGTGAAGTGTATGGGGACAACATTATCACTGAAGGTGGAGTGCGTCAGTGGGTCATAAGATTTCAAAATGGCCGAACCAATGTTCACGACGAAGATCGAAGTGGGAGACCCAGCATAGTGACCGCCGAACTTCTCGAAAAAGTCGATGCTAAAGTCCGTGAAAATCGAAATTTCACAATAACGGAACTTTCTTTGAGTTTTCCACAAATTTCGCGAAGTTTGTTGCACGAAATCATCAGCGAAAAGCTTGGTTACCACAAGTTTTGTGCAAGATGGATTCCAAAAATCTTGACAGAGGACCACAAAAATCAGCGGAAGAGGTAACGAAGTGGTTGAAGGCGCAGGCGGCCGAATTTTTCGACGAAGGAATTTCCAAGCTCGTACATCGCTACGATAAATGCCTTAATTTGTATGGTGACTATGTAGAAAAGTAGTATTTGAGTGTGGCTTTCATCTGTATATAATAAAATTTGTTTCCTATACTTTGTTTATTTTTTTATTCCAAAACGTAATCTACTTTCTGGATAGCCCTCGTACATTCTGGAATTATCATTTAAGTTATTAAACTATCCCATATATTGATTCAGCAGAGCGTCCGCAACGAATTAAGTCAGTTTCTACGCCTTCAGAGTCTTTTTGCCGAGCGATACCGAAAGTAAACTTTCAGTTTTGTGCACCGAAAAAAATCTGCCCTCTTTCCCGATGGCCAAATGGCTTGTTCTTGCGTAGAAACTGTAATTTTAATTGTAAAATTTTTAAAATTGTCTTAACTGTGTTTGGTGTTTTATAGTTTTCTATAGCTTTCAATTTGTAATATAGATATTTTGAGTTTTTATGTATTTTTGCCTTATCGAGGAGTGAGAACTGAATTAATTAAATGAGAAATATATCTATAATGCAATCTGAGGGAAAAAATTTAAATGAAATGAAGGAAAAAATGCGTATAATTTAATTTTCCTTACAAGGAAGTCATGTGGTATACACATCAGATTTTGTTTTGCGTAATAACTCTAATTTTAATTGTAAAAATTATTTTTCTTTTATTGTTTTAACTGTATGTGGTGTTTTACGGTTTTTCACATTTTTCAACTTTTATTGCTTTGCCGCGAAGTGAGAACTGAATTAATTGAATGAAAAATATATTTCCAATTAAATTCGAGGAAATAAGTCTAAATGAAATGCAGCAGAGAATGTGTACAATTTAATAGGCCGTACAATGAAGTCATGTGAGGTCCCTATTAGATTTTTAAAATTTTTAATCAGCTTTGAGTCTGGTCTTAATTTTTTAATTTTTAATCAGCTTTTCGCAAGAAATTAATTTCTTTCTCTCTATATATAAAATTCCTCGATATGTATACAAGTACGACTAGATTTACTGTCTTGAAACTTTGCATGTAGCTTGAAAATAGGTTGTATTAATATATAAGCAACAAAGCGTTGTAATTTTTTATCTTGTAACCAAAGAGTGCCTGAAAAGGAAAAATGTGTCTACAATCAAGGGCAGATTTAGCATTGACTTTAAAAGATATTCTTTTTAAAGCAAGAAGAAACCGATGCGCATTTTCCGCAGCTTCATTTTCTAGCATTTATTTGCTTTAAGCCGTCTTGAAGTTCTCGTGTTGAGCATGATGGAATCATGTGATGGTATGTTCCTATTAATGTCAACAAAAAGGTGTCAAGAGTCTAAATAAGTAGAAAAATATTCAAAGATTATATCTGAAAATAGCAGCTGCAAGCTATTCTAAAAATAGTAATTAGTTTTTGTCTTTTTTTTTTTTTTTTTTTTTTTTTTTTTTTTATCAAATTTGAAAATGCATGTAAATGTAACAGCGTTTAAGCCCGCTTTAGAAGCGATTTTTGTTATTTCTGTTAATAGAATTTTATGTTGCCAACTTTAAAATAGTTATTATAAAATAGAATAAATATATAATGATTTTTAATGAGACTTAGCTAATTCACGGTATCCCGCTAGTGTAATTTCTTAAAAATATATTTGATAGTTTTAATAATAAACGAAAAGTGTCGCTTTTTTTTAATGTGGTAATGCAATATAAATTATACAGTATACTGAATATACTGGATATTATATTTCAACTGATACAGAATATTTCAACTGATTTTCAATTTCTTTAATATGATAATTAGTTTTGATAACTATCCGAAGAGACATTAGAATGAGCAAAATGTTTTAAAGCATTTTTTTCACTTCCTTGTACGAAGTAAAGGAAGTATTGTTATCGCGATTTTTTTTAACAATGCCGGGACCTTCAGCTAACCGACTTCAGCTTGTCACCCCTATGAAAGCATGGCTAAGGTTCCGGTTAAGGTTTGTATGCCTTTAATTAATCTACATGCAATAGTTGTAGAATTATTAATAACGAAAATAAGTGCTTCTAAGTATAATTTAGCAGCTATATTTGTTTACATTCCAAACTTAACAGAATAGTGAATTAAGTTCGTTTCTGCACCTTCAGTGTCTTTTTGCCGAGTGGGACTAAAAGTAAACCTTCAGTTTTGCGTACCGAAAAATCTGCTTTTTGCTCGTTGGCCGAATTGCTTGTTTTTGCGTAGAAACTTAGTTTTAATTGTAGTTTTTTTTTTTTTTTTTTTTTTTTTTAATTCTTTTAACTGCATTTGGTGTTTTATGTTTTTCAAATTTTAATGGCTATTCTTTGAGTTTTTATCTGTTTTTGCCGCGTCGCGAATTGAGAACTGAGTTAATTGAATGAGAAATATATCTGTAATGAAATTCGAGGCAAGACGTTTAAATGAAATGCAGTAAAACTGCGCATAATTTAATAGGCCGTACAAGGCAGTCACGTGGTGTCCGCATCAGATTTTTGTCACTGAATAAAAGTATCGTACTGTTCAACAGTTGAACATGGAAAATGAGATAAGGTTCAGCTTTTTACTTTCTCAACTATATTTATTTTGCTTTTGGTCTGCTATTCTGTTTTTCAGTATATACGACTGTACTGATTGTAGTGCGTACGTCAATATCGTACCTTCAAATGTAGATTTAGCCCTTTATTTATATTTAATCTAACCCATGTATCCATTTGTAATTAATTTTAGCTCTTTTTATTAGAGGTATGTTTTTAATCAAAAACAATTTCAGAGCTTTTAGAAGAAACGAATGAAATTTTTCTTAAACATTTAAGCTTCATTGCTTTATACATTGATATAAAATCCTAAATTTCAAAAATTTAGTTAAATTTCAAAAAGTTAATAACAATTTGTGTAAAAAAATAGGCATGCTAGTTAGCTTACCAAAACAAGTTATCAGATGAGAGTAACTCTAAAACTATTGGTTATTAATTAAAATTTCTTATATGACAATAGAGTTCCATTTAAAGATATTTTAGAGATCACAGCTGTGATAAAAGCTGTTGTATATACTATATTACTTAGGATTTAGAATGAAACTCACAAATTTAATATATCACTGAAAATTCAGAAGGGAATTTTTATTCATAGGATGCAATTCATAGAAATAAATATATATATTTCAAAATAAATATCAAAATAATATAAATATAATCAATATAAATTTCAAAATATTGTTCCCATTTTAAAAATATGAATTTTTCAAATTTAAACTTTTATTATTTTCTGAAAGATGACTTATTTGCTAAGAGACTTTTTTGCACTTCGAAGATTATAGAAATGAATGTTTATTGTTTTAATGTCTACAGAGTTTTAGCAACTGGCAATTATTTTTTTTTAAATATTACTTCTGTTTTTCATTTCATATAATTTTTTTTTAAATTTTTTGGTCTGAGTAAATGAAACTAATTTAATATGGCGATGTTCCGTAGGTTTCAGAAATATCTCCAAGGGAAAAAAAATACTCAAATTAATCTCTATTGTGGGAATTTAACTTAATTAGGATTTTACAATTATTTTTGCAGCATTCGTAAAACCTGTTTGACAGCATCTCAACTTACAACGTGCCGTGATAATCAGTTCCACTTACATGAAGGATCATTGCTTGATTATTGACTGATCACACATAGCCGGGGCTGATGCAGTCGCACCGGGCAGCAGAATTTAGGAACCGCACTGTGCAGCAAAACGTCTAACAACGGCACTGCACATAATCCAACTAAAAGGGTTAGGATCCGAATATATCAATTTTTGAAATATTGTGGCTGGGTGTCATCCTTGCGAGAAAGACATTTAGCCCAAAAGGGGCGTTAGTCCCGAAAGGGATATTAATCTCGAAACGGCATTTTGCGTTGAATCACTATAAACAGCGTATCATTTTTAATAATAAAGCTAAAAAGACAAAAAAAAGTGGGTTAATAGGAGTGAGTGTAACAGTTGACTGGTAAGTCTGCGAGCTTAGCGAGAGCGTAAAAAACCTTAACAAATCTTTTTGGGTTAGCATCCAAATCTGAAAAACCTTTCAGATTTCTTTAAATATACATTTTTTTTAATAAAAGAAAGATTGGGGCTGGTTACGTTTGTGACTTTCTTTACTTTATAAATCTTCTTCTGTATTTGCCTGGGAAATGGAAAATTAATAGATAACATTTCTTATGCTTATAAATTCGTTAATAGTTATCTTTCACCTTCAACCTTAAGAATGCAATCAGAATTTCATTTTTTACGAGGGCTCTTCATAATACCACTTCATTTAAGGCGCCTTAATATAAACTTTATTATCAATATGTTTGGAATGTCCAAAGAAAATGCGCAGTCGACGGCTTCCTAGTAAAACTAAACAGAGTTACTTAATATATTGTATGTTGCAAATAAAGTTCACGTATGCATACGGTTGCGTATCTCCCACGCGAAGAAATAATATTTCTGTCAACAAATTTGAGACTTTTGTTGTTTGTATACGTCTACAGACGCACATGTTCTGCACATTGAGTCTTGTTATCTGTGGACCACGACCTTTCAATCTAAGCTTAGCTTGAACTTCGTTCGTTTCTAAATATAGATATTCACCTGAAAGCCGATAGGAAGTCGGGAATATAGGACAAAAATAAATAACGTGACTAGGAAACGTTTCCAGTCATTTGTTTATAACTAAGAAAACTCTGACGGGAAGACAGGACGAAAGCTGTGAGTTCCGTTTCATAATACATGTTGCCTTAGAAAAAAAAATATTTTTAGAAGAGCATTATTTAGTAACTAATGTCATTTTACTATCTCGAAAATGCTCGCTATTTTTAAGATAAAAAGTTAGTCGAAAGAGTAGTTTTAATTGGAAAGTTATCTTACTTTTTTATGGTTAACGCAGGTCATGTTATTCAAACTCCTTGCTCAGCGACTCAGAAGCGGCTATTCTTTGCCAAAATACACAATAACATCAGACACGTTCTTTTATTAATTGTACTGATGGTGTAATATAAATAAAATTAACATCTAAATAATAGTAAATTAATTCATTTAGATACATTAAAAATAAAATACAACTAAAACTTACTAAGAAAAAATAAACTATATTACTTATAAAAAGGTTATCTTGTTACGGAATCATGGAATGTACTATTATAATCCGAAAAATAACTGAAAATGTTATGGTAACTAAAAATATTATAGTAATATGTGCGAAAACTGGCAAAAGTTCTCAAAATTATATACACAGATGCTAATGGAGCTGCAGAGCAACTAGCTACACACTACTAGCAGCTTAACAGGGGGAAGCGGAGGAACGAATAATGTTAAAAGAGATCTTAAGACTTACGTTTCTAGTATAAGATTAAAAAGAAAAAGAGCTAAAAAGCAAACCAAAATGTTTCGATATATATGAAAGTCTACTGCATTTTATTTTCATAAGGTTTGGAGTAATAAATTCGTATTTCCTTTCGAATATAATTTGTATTAGATTAAGAAATACTTTTTTCATACGCAATATTTTAAAAACTAAATATCACATTTGCAAACATTAAAGTGTGTAATTATTTAATCCCCTCCACAAATGAAACTTGTCTAATTTTCCTGTAAGATTTTTCTTACGCTTAATTTTGTTAATTTTTTATAGCCCAAATGGGCGTTAGCCCAGAAGGGCTATTAGTCTCGAAACGGCATTTTGGTCGAATCACTATAAACAGCTGTATCACTTTTCAAATTGTTGCCACCAAATATTACATCCCTGCATTATATTTAAAGAAATTAAATAATGAAAGATCTGCATGAATGTATATGTGTTTCTCGCATCATGAAAAAACGACGGTACCTAGAGATATGAAATTTTGAATAACGTAATCCTCAATCCGAATATGAACACCAGGAAGCCCGAATTTTGAAGTCAAATTTGTTTTATTATGTTTCATATTTTTAAACTTTAACGAATTTTTGATTAAGAAGAGACTCAACGATTTCAAAGTGAGCAGTGGGAGCACACTGTGCGGAATAAAATATTTTTATCTCCAGCACGCGAGACTGTCTATCCGAGATTCTAAACATGTTCTGTTTTTAAATATTTTTAGTCCAAAGAGGCGTTAGTCCAAATGCTCTCAGAACGTGTATTAACGTGTAAATGAAAAAAATTTTGGGCTTAATATAAAAATCTGAAAGCTTTCATTTTTTTTTCTCTGAAAATATTTTAATGAAGTTATTGCTTGTATAATCTGGGTATGCAGATTTTCTCATGTACCAAACAGTTTAAGCATTTAAAAGTTAATTTTTATCTTTCCTGAATTTATTTTATTTATTCAGAAATTTATTATGATGGCTTTCTTCTTATAGCCTATCTAAAAATATTAAATTGAGCGCATCATTCTATGTATTATTTGTAAGAGTTTAATTGAAATTGTTGCTGAGAGAAGCAGCTTTTACGATATAGAATTAAGAATTTCTTTTGGCTTTTAAATAATTACTGAATGTTCGAATTATTTGAAGAATGAATGTTGTGTTTTATGTTTTTAAATATTTTTCCATATCTTTTAAACAATAAATTCGAAATTTCAGTAATGTAATTAAAAAAATAACAGAAAATGTTAATAATAGTGTACCTTGATCTAAGGTTACACACTACTAGCAGATTGATCAGTGTATTCTTTGCAAAGCAATATCACGCATTAACACAATGTATACACACATTGAGAAACCCTTACTTAAGATTAAATTAATGACAAATTTAGACAAAGAAATATCACTTGATTCTGGAAGATTATGATTTCTTGTTAAAGAAAAGCTTTCGCGGATTTTTGAAAAGATCTGTTAAGTAATAGATCACAGTTAATAAGAAATCACAAAGTAAAAATTTACAGGGCTCATAAAGATTTGATGAGACATTTTTATTTTACTGTATATTTTACGATTTGGTGGCATCATTTAAACCATAATGAATCAGCTTTACAGTAAGTTCTATGCGTGCATATTTCTGGTGCATAAAATTTTAATTTTATTTTTAAAATAATATTTAATAAATTTTAATTTTAACTTTAACCTTGTTTTTTATTACTTATCTTTTCTATCCTTAAATTACTGTACTTTAATAATTTACATTCCTCATGCGCGCTATTCTTTAATTAATGGTTTTTCATGTGTTACTTATGTAAACTGTTGCTGCAAATGCTTATATAAAAGATAAAACCAAAGGCCTCTATCCCATTATTATATAAAAGGTAAATATGCGCTCAGTGTGCAGACCACCACACCACGAGGGCATGCCAAGAAAGCGGGTGAAGTACCATATACCTGTTTCGAAAAACTTACTGAGATCTTGAGAGCTACTTCTGTTGTGCTCTGGAAACACTGCTAAAACATACAATGAAACTCGACATGGTTCATAAAATTAATAACGTTTTTATCAAATGTGTTGACAGCCTCCATTAGTATCGATTATATTAAAACTTTATGTTACGTTCAACTTTCATTAAAACATTAATTTCAGTTTTATTAAATGCATTTTTTGTATCTATATTGAAATTCGAAGAGTCGTGGAATTCTCAGCTTTGAAATAGAACTCTGCAAGAAGTTTAGTCGTTCATTTAAAATTAGTGGTCTTCAACCTTTCACGCCCGAGAGCCACATCAGTGAATTCACAAAGATCCGCGGGTCACATGTCTGTCAAAAAAAAAAAAAATAGTGTAGTTAGAAAATTTATACAAGAAAGGGAGGTTTGTTTTGCAAGACTACAATTCATTCTAAGCGAAAAGATAGTGTTACAGATTTGTATATATATATATATACACTGGTTTTAAAAAGTCAAATGGAAATCGAATTAAAATGTTTTAAATCTTTTTAACTATGAAAAAAGTATAAAGATGATTGTACAGAACGATGTTACAAAATACATTTGCAATAAAAAAAAGAAAACAAAATTACATTACTCTCAGGAGATGGTAGTTACTTTAGTTTTTAATGTGAAATTTGACATTGTTTTACTTGATTAAAGCTTTAATATCCGGTTAAATCTGTGTTATTGCAATTCGTAAAGTTTCTTCAAATGTTTGTCTGTCAGCCGTGATCTTGGTTTTGATTTTAGGATTTTCATTTTACAGAAAATCTATTCGCATATGTAGGTAATGCTAAAGATAGAAGGCATGAAGAATGCATGTTTACGAATTCCTAGATACTTGTCTTCGGTCACATACTTCGAATCAATTAATCAATTAATGTAGGAATTTCAAGAAACTTGCATTTTACTGCATAGTTACACTGTAAATCTATAAATTCTAATTGAAGCTGAGTTGGAACAATATTACATAAGAAAAAGTGAAATTTTTGAAAAATTCGTCATTTTCAGAAAATGTTATCTCAAATATCAGGCATGTCAATAAAATGTTTAAAATATCAAGAATAAGAGAAAAAAATTTACGACAAAAAGCTGGCAAGTCAATTTTTCTTAAAATCAAAATTTCTTAAAATTCTTCAAATTCAAATGTGGGGCCAGCAAAATATCTTCAGTGGGCCACAGGTTGAAGCCCCCTAATTTAAATGATGAACACATGCCTTTAAATGTACCTTCGTAGTTTTGCTTTTCTTTTTGTAGAAAATTTTATGAAAACGCAAAGTCCAATGGCCATCGTTACTTATCAGGGATGTGGAAAAGATGCCATCAATGTTAACGAACGGAATTTATGATGAAATACATTGCGCTGATTGGGTCATTCTAGAAGTTTCTGATATAAAACAAAACAAAGCAAAAATTTCTCAACTGCAAGCTTTCAGCTGTGCTTACCAGTATTAAGCATCAAATTCGCAGAAATCTTACTCAACAAGAAATATCTAAAAACTGTATTGGAAATTGAGAGATTATTATTACTATTATTATTTCAAAGACTATTACAAAAAAAAATTTATGCTTGAATTGCGAGATTATGACAAACCTATATGTGTCTGGCAAAGAAAAATATAAGATATTATTGCATTCCCCCCTCCTGTGTGCAATAATGTCTCATATTTTTTTTTTTTCTGGACACATATAGGTCAAGAAATAAGAAAATGTTTCAAGAAATTACTTCAGTTTTTGCTTAGATTAATGTGACTGCATATTGCTTACGAAACAATTTTGTAGTTTTTCAACTAAATGTCTTTCCATGCTCTTAAAACTTTTTTAAGTAGTGATTTCTACAGTGGCTTAGAATCCCTAACATTTAGGAACTTATTCTCTTTGTAAAAAAAACTGTCATAAATTTATTTTAAATGAATACTTAAAGAAGTAATTTATGAATATTCTTTTTATAATTGGGCGGGGAACCCAATTTGTTGTTTATGAACTACCGTACAAATTATCCCCCATTAAACTCTCATTTTTGATGAAAATATCCATCTTTCTGTCAAGCCAACCATGGAGGTAGGAAGTAAGATGGAGTTGCCCTAAACAAGTTTCTCCCGTACCCTCCTCTGAAGCACCGGCGATCCCTACGTGGTGACCAAAACATTGGGTCATTTACCATTGAGTTCAATGGGATTTGATGCGTTCGGATGTAAATATTTTGTAATTACGTCGTAAATATACATATAAATGTATATATTTTCTTTTTCTACAACACTTCAGAGTCCTAAGTATATGAAAACAACATATTTTTAAACAACATTTCATTCTGAACGGAATTAAATGCTATACTTTTCACAGGACAGTTTATTTTATTTTAAATCTTTACTATCACTTCTTATTTTCTACTTCCGGCCAGAATTAAAAGCTTTAACTTATTTATGCAAATTTGTTTGGCGAACGCCAAGTTGTGGCTTTTTGCCAAGTGAGAGAGAGGAAGGAGTTAGTAGAAGCAGGCCGCTTGCCTTAGCAGTTTTTACTCGGTTGCTGGTCGCCTTCCAGGCCAGAGGTTTAATCCTCTTAATAATTTTAAACGTATTGTAGTGTTAACAGTTCTCTGTATTACATACGGCTTCCTGTTAATATACGGCCAATCTTCCACGTAGACCCTTGTTTATTATTCCAAAGTTAAGTTAGAGTTTAGTTAATATTTTTATATTCTTACGTTCAGACCACAAGTGGTTGGTCTCTGTATTCCGAAGTCCGGAAATTATTGTAAAGAGTGAAAAATAAAGGGTTTGGTATACCCTTCCTGTGTATCTTGTCTACTTCCCACATTTATTGAACATAGCTTTAGTAAGCTCCCTGTTCCGAGTCAGGTTCTGGAATGTTCCCCAAGCAAGTAAGGAGAAACACTGAACCTGATAGTGGCGCCCGACGAAGAAGAATAACCATGGCTGAGTTTGAAGAAGAACCTGTGCCTGCAGAAGCGGCTCAGAATCCAGAAATGCCAGCTGCCGCCCTGGAAGGATTTGGTTACATCGTCCAGACCATGCGCGCTTCGATGAAACCAGAAGCAACATTTAATGGAAACTCACCGGTAACCAGTTTTTTGGAAAAACTAGATGACCACTTCATGATGTATCCCGTGCACGAGTTCCAGAAAGTTACCTTAGCTACCAGCGCTTTGAGGGGCCAAGCGCTTAATTGGTTCAAATGTATAGGCAGAAGTCTCTTGGGTCAAGCAGGAAGTCCCACCTATGCTTACGAAAATTTCAAGACTGCCCTAGTAAAAGCCTTCCCTGTCGTAAGGGATCGTGCGAAATTAGAAACGGAACTTTTCAGCATATATCAGCAAAGAATCGAAAATCTTTCCACCTTTATTTTAAGAAAAATTCACGTATTCAAACTCTTGTATGGAAACCCTCCGGATCCTGAGATAATTCAAGTGATTTTGCCGAGGTTACTTCCCCAAGTGCAAGACTTTATTGAATTAAGGAATCCGACTACACTGGAAAAGTTATTTGAGCTAGCAATCCAGTTTGAAAGTAGAAGAACGGCGGACATTGAAAGAAGACGCCAATATCAACAACGAAACCAATTTGGTGAGCCAAGACCACAGCAAAGTCAAGCACACGGCTACGGAAGCAAAGCGAATCAGTGGGCAAGGAAACCCGAGCATCCAAAAACAGCCGGCGAACGTCGACAGTTCAATAGCAATCCAGGAAAAAAGTCTGAAGGCCAGTGGAAAAAGAAGGAAAGCATGGAAAGGAAAAAACAAGATTTAAACTAAAACGGATTTCTGCTGACGGGAGGGTGCGGAAATCCGAAGGCCAAGAAAACCTCTCTTCCTTCAAGTTAAATACAGTAATGGTGAAAAATTTGACTCTTCCGAAGATTGAAGTGTTGGTGAATAACATCCCAGCCACCGCACTCCTGGATACAGGCGCGCAGTGTTCCTGTGCGGCAGAAGATTTTTTTAGGAGGTATTTTCGGAAATACCGCATATATAATTCGGATAATACGACAGTGTTAGCTGCGCAAGGGGAAAGATGCAAGTGCATAGGTAAATTACCGCTATACGTCCGTATCAAGGACGAACAAGTAAAAATTATGTTTTTTATAGTAAAAAATCTGCAAGCACATATTATATTAGGGATAGATTTTCTTTCAGAGGCAGAAGCAACGCTGCATTTTAATGAAGCGTCCCTTAAGCTGACCATGAAACCAGTTCGAGAAGAAAAAACTGAACCGCCAATGTTAAACTTTGACCACCTGCTTAAGGAAGAGCAACAAAGAATCCGACAAGTGGTAAGTGAATTTGCTTCGTTATTTAGTGATATTCCAGGATTTACTCAAGTTACTAACCATAGTATCGACACCGGAGATTCAATGCCAGTTCGCCACAAAGAATACCGGTATGATAAGAATAAAGAAAAAATTACAGAATGGCACATTGGCGATATGCTACGTAAAAAGATCATAACGCCCATCTCAAGTAGTTATGCTAGCCCGGTGGTTTTATGTAAGAAAAACAATGACTATCCATTAACACATCCAAAAAGGTGTCGTTTCGCGATTGACTATCGTAAATTAAACTCCATAACTAAATATCCGGTATATCCGTTACCTATTATTGAAGAAATTCTAAGGAACATAACGTCTACCAAATATATGACGACTTTAGACTTAACGACTGGTTATTTTCAAATAGGGGTTAGACCGGAGGACGTGCCTAAGACTGCTTTTATAACCAAGTCTGGCACTTATGCATTCCTGCGTATGCCGTTTGGCCTTTCAGGGGCACCGGCAACATTTCAGCGATGTATGGACATGGTACTAAAGCCTGTTCTTGGAAAGTCCACATTTATCTATTTAGATGATATCATTATTACTAGTGATAATCTGGACCAACATGTACAGGATTTAAGACAGTTGTTTTCATTATTAAATGAGGCCGGTCTAAAAGTTAATGTCGAAAAGCGCAAATTTGCAGCCCCTGAATTAAAATATTTAGGTTACAAAATATCTCAGAAAGGAATACAGACAGACGAATCAAAAATAATCGCTGTACAAAAGTAGGACTTTGTTCATATTATAGGTCCTTTATAAAAGATTTTGCAGCTATTGCTGAACCACTGTTAAAATTAAAAAGGAAAAAGGCAAGATTCTCGTGGACGGCCGAAGCCAATAGTGCTTTCGAAAAATTAAAGCAAGCATTAACGTGCAAAAGTTCCGAGTCTATTTTGGAAGAGCGCCAATAACAGTGTATTCTGATCATGCGGCGGTAACTAGATTGTACTCAGGGAAAAACTTATCCCCAAGGTTAATAAGATGTGCACTCAAGCTACAAGAATATAATCTGGTAATCAAGCATACCCCCGGAAAGGAAAATATCGTAGCAGATGCCCTATCCAGAATAAAAATAGATGAAGAAGGTAATACTGTAAAGGTGGCAATGCTCACAGCATGTACAATAAATTCTCGAGAAACTGTAATAACCGAACTGGGTAAGGATCCTGAGTTTGGAAACATTTATGAGTGTTTAAATGATCCTGAAAATTTTAGCCACCTAGATATTGTGGCGATAAGAAATAGGGCGTCCCATTACCAACTAATAGATGGTCTATTATTTTATACAAAAACTACAAATTCCAACATCGAATTTCGACCTGTTATCCCAGCTAGTCTTAGATTAAATATCCTGCAGGAGTTACACGACAGCCCATTAGCTTCTCATGCTGGTATTTGAAAAACTATCCAACGCGTACGCGAGGCAGTCTATTTTCCTGAACTGCAAAAGTTAACAAATGCGTATGTCCAGTCCTGCCCAACATGTCAAGCAGCATGTCTAAATAGTATTAAATCCGATTTTCCAAATGAAATAATTGGCATCGATTTATTGGGCCCTTTCCCAAAAAGTCAGTTAAATAAAAGTCGCTATCTCCTTGTTATGGTTGATCATTTTAGTAAATGGACCGAAATTGTTCCCTTAAAACGAGCCTCCGCGAAATTAGTTACTGATTCTATTTTAAATAAATATATTTTAAAATACGGGGCGCCCCTAAAAGTTATATCGGATAATGGTCCTCAATTTGTAAGTGATATATTTGAAGACATGTGCCAAAAACTGGGCATACGTCATTTAAAAATGGTCCCGTATCGGCCGCAATCAAATATAGCGGAACGGGTCAACAGAAATATAGTGAAAATTATCCGTAGTTATGTTAAAAATTTTCATAAAAGCTGGGATAACTATGTCAATGAATTTGCTTTCGCCCTTAGGACCGCAAAACATGATACAACGGGCAAAACTCCTGCTGAGTTATTTTTAGGCAGAAAGATTATAACGCCGTTAGATAAAATATTTTATGTTCAACAAAGAGAACCAGAATTTAAAATGGGTGATATAGAAAAATTAATTAAAGAAGCAAAAAAGAACACTGAAGTGGCACAAAGAAAAGCTCTATTATAATTTGAAACGACGGGGAGTAACTTATAAAGTAGGAGATGAAGTATTAAAAATTAAGCATTCACTTTCTTCAGCACCAGAAGATAAAATCGCCAAATGTTTTCCACGATTTGAAGGACCATATGTCATAGAAAAAATAACTCACGCTGTAGTGGTGTTAAAAGCCAGGAATGGTGAAACATGCTTCGCAAACATTGACCAAATAAAACCATACTATGACCGTAATAATATGCAAATATTCAAAGATCTTTTGCAGGATCCGGCACGGCAGGCACAAGCTCCAGAGGTGGAACAACGTCAAGCACAAGGACAAGCCATTAGGAGGCAGGAGCAATTGAAAAGAAAGTTTCCCCGTTGGAAAATTGAAGGTAACAAGAAAAAGAAGCCGTTCCACAGACCAGAAAAGAGAGCTCACGACCACCCCCAGAATAAAGAAGGGAGAAGTACGACGAATGCAAAGAGAGCCAGGAGAAATAACGGCAACTATAACCCGGCTCCCAAACGGAAGATCTACTCATCGGACAGGACTCTACGCAGCAAATGTCGCCGAATTGCGGAAGGACCACCATCGGCGGAGGAAAAGATACAAGGAAAATTTGAACGGCCAGCAACGAGATCCAAGCAAGGACGAGACAGAAGTGTCCCGGTTCCGCCAAGACCAGCGGCCATCAAACGGCCAAAACCACAGGCAGAGGCGAAAAAGAAGGTATTCAAGGGTGACCGAACTGGACGGAAAAGAAAACTTCTAGAGGAAGGAACTGAAGGGCGAGCCCGTACAAGAAGGAAGATAAATCAAACTAGAATCTTCGCTACCTTCCAGGACTGGGCGGAGAAAAGAAAGTCGGAATATCACAAAGATAAGTAAAATTTTATGTTACTTTGCAAACGTAAGTTAATCTTTCATTCTTACTGCAAGTGGCAGAATTCAAGACGTTTTACCTCATGTGAGGTTTACCCTTATCGCCAAAAAGACGAGAAATGAGTTGTTACCTATTTTGGTATTATGTTTTTCAATTACTCGCGCGTAAAACTAAAGTTGATGTATAATAGGAATGTGTAAATACTTGAATATTGTAAAAGTTATTGTATAAATTTTATTTAAAAGATTCTGGCAAGAAAGAAGTTTTGGTCTGAAAGACTTTTGAAATGTAGTTTTTCAATGTAGAAGAATAGGCACTTGCTTGGAAAAGAATAGAAGTTAACAATGTACTACTAATGTATGTTTTAAATTGCGTAAAATTAACGGCATGTTAATATGTTCTTATATACAATGTGAACTGTTATATTAAATGTTAAGAAATACTGTGATATGGTAAAAGTGAAAGTAATGTCAAAAGTTTTAAAATGATTCGTGTGACTGAAAAAAAAAAGAGAAAAGTATTGTGAATATGTGTTAAAGGTTGAATAAATGTAGTTAGGCTCTCTGACGCTACACTTCAGAGTTAGCCACTTTCAGAATAGTACCTCAGAGTTTAGAGTTGAAATTAGGGTGTGTTACGAGGTCTTGTTATGTTGAAGTTTAACACGTTAGTGTTTTGATTGTAGGCGGCAGTGTTGAACACGTATACATAAACACATTCGTGTTTGGTGTTTTCTTTTACAACACATGTCAGAGAGCACGGGGAGAGATAATAAAATAAAGTCATGAATGAAATAAGAATGTTAAGAGAAATATAAATATTCATGTTACTTGCCATTTCATTGTGTAACATTTCATTAAACTAGTTTTCCTTCCAGATCTCTGGAAGGAACCAGATTTCAACTAAAAGCTCCTGTTTAGATGCAGTACAGATGAAAAGTAGTTGTCCATGGAGCTGATAATGTAAAAACAGTTTTTTTTTTAATTTCTAGTTTCTAGTGAGAAATGTTTGTAAAAGATTGGTCTCGCGTTAGTTTCTAGAGCTAAAAGTTTTTAACAAGGTCGTTTTAGACCTCAGTTTCAAACTAATTAACTCTGGCGGGAAGTATGTAAGGATCTTAAGTTTTACTAACGTTTATTTTATTTTAAATCTTTACTATCACTTCTTATTTTCTACTTCCGGCCAGAATTAAAACCTTTAACTTATTTATGCAAATTTGTCTGGCGAACGTCAAGTACTTAAGTTGTGGCCTTTTTGCCAAGCGAGAGAGAGGAAGGAGTTAGTAGAAGCAGGCCGCTTGCCTTAGCAGTTTTTACTCGGTTGCTGGTTGCCTTCCAGGCCAGAGGTTTAATCCTCTTAATAATTTTAAACGTATTGTAGTGTTAACAGTTCTCTGTACTACATATGGCTTCCTGTTAATATACGGCCAATCTTCCACGTAGGCCCTTGTTTATTATTCCGAAGTTAAGTTAGAGTTTAGTTAATATTTTTATATTCTTACGTTCAGACCACAAGTGGTTGGTCTGTGTATTCCGAAGTCCGGAAATTATTGTAAAGAGTGAAAAATAAAGGGTTTCGTATACCCTTCCTGTGTATCTGTCTACTTCCCACATTTATTGAACATAGCTTTAGTAAGCTCCCTGTTCCGAGTCAGGTTCTGGAATGTTCCCCAAGCAAGTAAGGAGAAACACTGAACCTGATAAGTTTTCTCAGAATGGTTTAATTTGAATGAAATATTTTCACAAGTTTTCGTTAATTACATTAGAAAAAAATTAAGGTAATTCGATTTTATTCGGTTAAGGTACAAAAAAAAAATTAAGATCAAAGTTTATTGTATTATTAATATTAAAATTATGCATTATTTCTTTTCTATTTATAGAGCTTCTTCCTAAAATACTTTCTTAAATATGACATGATTTTTTGACTTCTGAGGCATCTTTTAAATCGAAAAATGTAAGTCAATTTATAATTAATGCTCTATTCCGTTCATTTTAAATTAGAGAATTATTAGGAATTAGCGAAATACTTTAAATAGTACTGGACTTCTTTCTCTGAACATTTCTGAAAGGGAATAAAATAAGTTTTTTTTTAAAGTATTATTTAAAACTTGTAACTGAGTTATTATAAAATGTAAGGGGAATAATTCTTTTAATTATACTTATCAGATTTTTTTACCCTTCATTTCAACAATACATATTCCAAAACTCTTTATTACTTTCTTAAGTGCGCATCTCATAGCATTTGCTTTACAATACCTTTTAACAGATTGCTTTCCAATACGAACAATTCTTGCTTAAATAGTTTTATAACGTATTTGTCAACAGGATTTCAATTTATGTTTACAATTCAATATTAAGGTTATTATATATTTAGATAACATTTATAATCATTATAAATTAGATACATATAATAATTAGATTTCTTCACAGTACTTTCACAGTTGTTTATAAGTGAATAAATTCTTCATTTCAAATACATTTATAAATAATTTAATGAATATTTATGTATTCTGTTAAAGGCAGATACATGCTTTTTGCAATAATATGCAACAATAATATATGGATGTGAAAAAAATTTGTTTTATTTAAAACATTTTGGCGTTTGGAAAATAAAATAAAAGTAGCGAATACTCTATCAAGGGTTACGAAAGACGTATACAATTTTAAATGTACCGTAAGGTATTTTTCATTCTTTTAAGCATAACATTTTTCTTAAAATCTATATTTTTGTAGTTCAACAGCTTAGAATTTTATAAAACAAATTCATAATCAAAATCGCGCTGTTGTTAGTTATCGAAAAATAACCAAGATGTGATTTTTGCGTAAATGTCACTAAACTATACAAATTGCTGTTATCCATCACACTATGAATGTTTCTTTCATGCGAAAGTGTCCCTTTTTCGATTTGTATGGAACTGTCGTGTGTCGAAATACTATCATAACCGTGTCAAGCGAGCTTCTGAATGTAAACAAAGAACACCCGATCTGGTGACCCAAGCTTCAAAGTAGTGCTTCACTTCTAGTGCGGACTGGCCCCACCTTCCTTTCCTACCTCCATGAAGCCAACATAGGGGAAAAAAATAGGGCCAGCTTGGGAAAAAATTTCTTTTTTTTTTTAAAATCACATGCTCTGCCATTAGGCATTTACACGGAATCTGAAGGATGAGCCGTGGAGGACGTATTAAGGGAAAGTGGAAGTATTACATTTCATTAGTATCACAAATTATAGTGTAGATAATTAGTATTTAGTTGCTTTTTTCAGTTGCCCACATACTGTTTATTATCTAAGAAATTTTGTTGTATTTTCTCCAAGCCAAACGTAGTTCAGTTATTATATAAATTGAAAGAAATATAATTACCCTTAAAAAGGGAATAAGTCTTGGTATGCTTCCTCTTTTATACTCCGAGCAATCTTTTAATATTTCAGCTGTCACGTACCTATCTAAATATAATATTTCTTTGAATAATTATTAGAATTAATTGACTTTATAAATAATTAACTTATTTTGTATATGGGACTGCTATAACATGCAGTAAAGCACCTCCCTTTTTGGTTGAAATCGGCCTCATCAAATGTGTATAATATATATATATATATATATATCCACTCTGTTACCCGGCTCGATGACCTCAGTTTTTTTTTTGTCCTCCTTCCCGCTGGCCGAATTGCTTGTTTTTGCGTTGAAACTCTAATTGTAATTGTAAAAATTGTTTTTTAAACTGATTTTAATTGCATCCGGTGCTTTATGTTTTTCTGTTCTTACAAATTTTAGTAAAGATGGTTTGAGATTTTATGTATTTTTGCGTTGCTGCGAAATGAGAACTGAATTAATTGAGTTTGATATCTATCCCTAATGAAATTCGAGGTAATAAGTTTAAATGAAATGCGGCAAAAAATTTGAAGAATTTAATTGGCCGTACAATAATGTGGTGTCTACATCAGATATTTTTTTTACATCTTAATCAAGTTCCTATTCATAAATTTTTTTTTATTATAGTCTTTTTTTATATTTTTTATGAGTACATCTTAATCAAGGAAAAAAAATAATCGCAGCATGGGTAGGTTTAAACGAATTTCGAATATAATTTAATGGGAAATTAATGTTATATATTTCCGGTACCAAATATTGGACGAATAACAATCACTTCTTAAACTCTGAAGTAACGTAACATGCAGTTATGAACCTCTCTGCGAAAATTTTGCAGGTAACTTGTAAAAAAATTAAATTTATTAAAATTAAATTAATTATGATTTAATTTTAATAATTTAATAACATAATATTTATTAATAATTAATTATTAAATTTGGTTATTAAAATTAAATTAATTAAATTAAATAAAGAATGAAATAAACAAATTTTGAAGCATGCATCGTTTTCTTAAGCCAACAATAGTTTTAATTAAGCAGAGTGAATTTTCTGAAGAAGTCTTTGCCTGAAAGCTGTCACGTTTTACAAAATAAGCCTGCATTGTGATATGTCAGTGATTAAGATTTCCTCAGAAATGCGAAGCGTTGAGGGGTCATGAGTCACGTAATGGTTTCATGTGATTGATATGTACAGTCATCTTGTAAATGTGCGATAATTTCTTTCATATTGAACGCTAAAGAAGAAAATCGCATAATAAAAAATACTCGGAACTTACACGTGGATTAAATTTATCCTCTGATAACCTTAAAGTGCTGGGAATAAGGTTACATAAGCGCAAACTCGTGCACGAACTGTTTATATTTTTTTACAAGCAAGGTTTTAGGGATTAAACGCTATTGAAACAAATTCGTTTTTAATGAAATGCGCGCCGTTTTTTTAACGTTTTGTGTGTTATCTTTATTTATTAAATATCATGTTCTTCGCATTTAAACCACATACAATTCAATTCAACAGAAACATCACCAAATATTTAAAAACAGGATATCTTTAGAATTTCCAATAGACAGTCTCGCGCTTTGGATATAAAAATGACTTTCCCCTCCCTAGTGTTGCCATTGCTCGCTTTGAAATCGTTGAGTTTTTTTGGAGAGACGTGTTTTTTTTTTCGAAGCCTAAAATGTAGACCTTACTGAAGACGAGATAGCGAATTCTCGCTATGCCTTGAAAAACAGATGACTGCCAAACGAAGGTTATAATTACCTTTTTATTTTAACTAAACTGAATAGAAGATACAAACATTCGGTGCTCACAGCTGACGACCACTTGCGGCCAAGTAACAACACAAATAAATTTTAGCCGCACGGCTGGCTGTTACTTTTATCTAATTCTGCTTTATCGGTTGCCCGCGGCAAAGCCGAGTCTAGAAAATCAATCTTCTAAATTAAAGCAACTGGCTAACACAAATATTCAGCTACAGAACTACTTGCAAACATGTGCCGAAAACCCGTTCCACTCGTAACTAACTCTTCTACTGTTCAATCCTGCTACTTAAATACTACTTCCGTACTCATTGATAATTTGCATATACGTCATTTAAAATTTGCACTCTGCCAGGAAATTGAAATCAGACGGGAAAAGAAAATTTCTTAAAATAAAAACAACATTAAAAATAAGGTCTTTACATGCTAATTAAAAAATTCTTTAAATTTTTACAAAATGTGAAATAGATGATGTAACAAATTCAAAATTTGAGCTTCCAGGTGCCTATGTTCGGGTGGAGGATCACGTTATTCAGAATTTGATGGTTCTAGTACCGTGTTTTGTTTTACCATGCGAGAAGCGTACTTACATTCATGCACATTCATATTTGTTTAATATCTTTTAAAATAATACAGGGCGATAATATTTGGTAGCAATAACTTGAAAATTGATTCACCCTTTTACAGTGATTGAACGCAAATTCCTGTTTCGAGACTAATAATTTTGAGCTAACGCTGCTTTGGGCTAATAATGTTTTACAAGCGACTGCTGGTTTTCGACGATACTCTTCTTTGATCCTTTTCATTTATAGCTGGAGCCCACATCTCTAAAATATAATAGTTTTTGCCATCCAACCGGTATAGTGGTTAGCAACAATGCTTTCCGAAGTGCCCGGGTTCAAATCCCGGAGAAGGCAGGGATGTTTGTAAATGTATAGTGTCCGTGCGACATGGTAGCACTCTAAACACGCGGCGAGCCGCAAGTCTTCTCGAGAGGTTGGGGGTAAGTGAAAGAGGGGTTTGAGACCCTCGGACTTGTTCCCTCGGGGTGTTTTCCATGAAAACTTGGGGGGGGGCGGAATTGAAGTAAATCGCACTGTCACATGTAAGGTGCTCAAGGCTGTTGCCAACGACAGACGTAAACTTGCTCTTTTTGCCTCGAGGAATTTCGTGAGCATGTGCTGACTATAGGTTAGACAAGTGATCATTAGCAACAACAACAAAATAACATTTTCTTCCATCTAATTATAGTATGTTTTTAGGCTTAAATATGAAAATTTACGCATTTTACTGAACTTTTGATAAAGTTGTATTTTCAGCTTTAGCGTGCATTTGCAAAAGTTAAGAGTGTGCTGTTTATATTTCCATAAATGTGCAAAACAACTCATATATTTGCAAGTAGGGAGAGATGATTTCTAACAATCTTTGATCTCTAACAAAGATGTTGATGCTATATATTTTATGACGTCCTGGTCTCAAAATTGTGGTTATTCTCAATGAAGCCGACAACAAGTTTTAGTGCATATTTCTCAGTTAAAATAAAATTTCTTTCCAAAAAATATATTAGACTCTGTAGTAACGAATCCCTAAGCGAAAAAGATAAATTTTGACTGCATAGTTTCCTACAAAAATTACTTCGAATGTTGAAATTTGTATTTCAGCAAGAAGATAATTTTACAAATATTATAATGAGAGCATAAAAATTCGTTGTGAAACGAGAGAAATCTTCGCATGCAAGAATAGGTAGGTGAAAGTAATCTGATGTCAAGACTGGGCTATAAAAAGGATTCCCCATTTACTTAGGACAATGACTTAATTAGGATTTACGTTTGAGTAGTGACCTGCGGCTGAGCTTTGTTACCGCATCTTAAGTGAACATTCTGTGTCTCTCGTTTTGAAGTCTTCAACACATAATAAATCCCTAAATTTATTGTTTTGGCCTTAGCGAAAATCCTGAAAAAATTTCCATGTCGGTTCCTAAAAACTGCACACACGGTCGTCTGAGTCGAACTCATAATTGAATTTTCGTCTTTTTGCAAATTCGAAGTGCCACCATTTTTTAATTGACATCATAGTTATGGATTTGCGTACGATATTCCTTGTTCTGTTATCTTCCTTAGCTCTTTGACTACGAACTTAAAAAATACTTACCACGTTTTGTATCTAAGTGAACAAAATATGTCATAATTCAGGTAAATTTAGCATTTAGGAGTTTTTTTTGACAAAAGGTTTATAAGGTATTTCTTCCGCCTTCCTAGTGTGCCTTCGTGGTGTAGTGGTTCGTGCAGAACCACAATGGAAGTGTACCTCTGAAATTGTACCTCTGGAGGCACAGTTCCAGAGTTCCGTGGTTCAATTCCCGGCGAAGGCGCTGCTAATTTTTCATCTTGCCTGCTTCAAAAAAATACCTAATGTCTCTACAGTGGCGCCCGAACTAAAAGGGCGTTGGAGCAAGATTCTTCACACCCAGGATTTGACGATTGGGTGCCGTAAAAACCCCAGTCGCCCTTTAAAAAGGGGAGTATATAAGGTATTTCTCCCACCTTCTTGGCGTGCCTTCGTGGTGTAATGGCCAGCACACTGGGCCGGTATTCTAGAGGTCCGTGGTTCGATTCCCGTCGAAGGCGTTTGCTATTTTTCATCTTGCCTGCTTCAGAAAAAATTCTAATGTCTCTACAGTGGCGCCCGAACTAAAAGGGTGCTGGATGAAGATTCTCCACACCCAGTATTTGGCGATTTAGTCCCCTAAAAAATCCCCTGTCATCTTTAAAAGGGGGCTATATAAGGTATTTCTCCCGCCTTCCTAGCGTGCCTTCGTGGTGTAGTGGTTCTGAACGCTGGGCCGGTATTCCAGAGGTCCGTGGTTCGATTCCCGACGAAGGCGGTTGCTCGTTTTTCATCTCTCCTGCTTAAAAAATAAATAAATAAATAAAAATAAAACAAAATTACCTAATGTCTCTACAGGTTTTGAAGCCAAAGGATACATAT
The DNA here is from genome assembly GCF_044657685.1 of Stegodyphus dumicola. Classification (NCBI taxonomy): domain Eukaryota; kingdom Metazoa; phylum Arthropoda; class Arachnida; order Araneae; family Eresidae; genus Stegodyphus; species Stegodyphus dumicola. The sequence continues at coordinate 217,368,953 of NC_140773.1, read as the reverse complement.
GTCCCAGCCGTAGTTAATGGTGGGATATATATGTCCCATACGTAGCGATCGACTTACTATAAGTACACCTATTATTCTGGAAAGCTTTATTATATGAAATTGATTTACATCGCATGGCACAGGGTAAAGCATTCTTTGCAGAACCCAACATTACACATTGGACATTTCATATTTGTTCTTTTCTCTGTGTTCATTTGTGTACAACAAGCACAGCGGCGTCTTGGTTTTCCAACTGCTGGAAGATGATCCCCACCATTCAGGAGATTCTAATTACTCACTAAGCCATCAGTAATTTTTAAACTTTTAATGGTACATATACGTCTTGTTAGTAGTAAAAGGGTTCTAGTATAGAGTGAAGAAGAGCAACACCAAGCGATTCCTTCATGTGTTCTACGGAAGGTATTTTCATAGCTCAGAAAATGCACACCTTTCGACAATTCAATTTATTTACGATAAACTGAAGTAAAGCAGTTTTAGATATTTCTATAAAATGGAACGCGATGAAACCGCGAAGGAGCGGTTTTCGAGAAGTTTTCTATCAACACCAACACCACATCGTCTTTCCCAAAGAGATAATCTACCATTGCAACATTCATCATGAACTTAACAACTTTCGTTGATACTTTATACAACTTTCAATCACTTTCTAGCACTGAAATCGACATGGGAATATGGTCTATGAATTGCGCAAATTCGATAATAATTATCTGTACAATAGGTAACACGTTTACCGCTTTAGAAAATGGTAACTTGCTTTTCACATATAGAGGAGAATATGTAATCTTATATTAAATAACTAAAAATATTAAAGATAAAAAAATATTAAAGACTTTGAAATTCGCTAAAATAATTTGGAATTTCTTTAAGTGGATTCCTTTAATTTTTAGGAACTGTGCGCTTGGTCTCATTCTCATAGATACTCTACTCTGTTTATGTCGTCGTACTCCATAGTGGACTGTGAATTCAAAAAATTAAGAATAAGGTGAACACGTACTCGTTTATTAGGATATTTAGCCTTGTTGACTCGATACTCTGGTCGATAGATGCACAGATAACAATCTGTTGACAGGGGAGCTGCGCTCACAGGCGTGAACAGAGACTTAAGATTTTACTGCGCGTGAAATAATTTATAGCATACGGTTTTGGGAACAAATGTGTTGATAAATGAAACTAAATATGTTTTGTTAAAATTTTATGAGTTACTGTATCACACTGAAATTATAAATTTTTGGCATAGATACAGCTCTCGTAAGGAAATGTAGAGCTTAATTTTATCTGAATTTATACAAAAGTTTCAATAATTAATTGCTGAAATAATTTTACTATCGATAATTTGCAGTGTTACAATCAAAACAATTTTCATCAAGCTATATCAAGTTAACGTTGGAAAAAATCGTATTTTTTATACTTTCTTCACTATATCGATATGCGACGTTGCAGTTAGATCAGAATGAGTTTTATTTCAGCCGGTTTGGTTTTTTAACTTCCTATAAGTTGAGTAAAAAATCTGATGTGGACATCACATGACTTCCTTGTATGGCCTATCAAATTATACAAATTTTTGCTGCATTTCATTTACACTTATTTACCCGAATTTCATTAAAGAAATACATACATAAAAAATTCAGTTCTCACTTCAGTTCATTTCGCGGCAAAGCAAAAATAGATATCAAAATATCTTCATTAAAAATCGTAAAATGCAGAAAAATATGAAATACCAAATACAATTAAAATAATTAAAAAAACAATTACAATTAAAATTAGAATTTCCGCGCAAAAATAAGGAATTCAGCCAGCAGACAAAAGGCAGATTCTTCGGTGCACAGTACTGAAAGTTTACTTTTGGTCCCACTCAGCAAAGAAATACTGAAATTAATGCACAAACCAACTTAATTCGCCATCCTACTAAGAGTTTCAAATGTAAACAAATGGTGGCTTGATTAGGCTTAGTTCTACTCAATGAGATTTCAAATTGTTGATAATTCTACAACTATTGCAAGCATAATTAACTAAAGGTATCAAAACCTTAACGCATCATAAGTCAATCACTTTTAAAGCAAAAAATGCACAATAAAAATTGAGTTCACTGAGCCTGGTAACATCTTACCATATACACATATACTATACATACATTATATATATACATAAATTTGGTGCGGCCGATTGCAACCAAAAAGGGAGATGCATATCTACATGTTATAGCAGTCCTTATGTACAAAATTTCAACGTTCTGAGACTACTAGTTTTTGAGCTATGCGAGATATATACATACGTACGTACGTACGTACAGAACGTCAAGGAAAAAATATCTTCTGAACCCGTTTTACAATCCTTTTTGGCAAAAACAGTCCTTTATTGTCTCCGTATGTACAGTTGTCAAGCAAAAACATCGTTTGAATGGATTCGAGAATAGTTGAAATGGATATTTTCGTCGAAATATTATAGCCGAAATTTTTCACTATTACAATACTTCTTTTACTTCGTACAAGGAAGTAAAAAGTGGGAAGAGGATAAAATCACATAAACAACCAGTTTTTCGGAGAAGAAAGTTCAAAATAATGAACTGAATAAGGAGAAAGTGAAATACCAAATATGAGTAGATTTATGAGTTTAAAGAGCGAAGCAAATAAGCGATAATGTAGTATCTGTTCTTTAGCATAATATTATTATCAGCATGATCAGGAATTTGGTAAATAAATAATATCTAATGACACTATACACAGCAATATCATAATTTGTACGTTTTGAATAAACCTATTAATTTTTATTTAGGAATTGCAGATGTTTGAAAGTAAATTATTTAAAATCATTTGTTAGTCATTGACTATGTAATCCAGTGAACAAATATTTCGTATTGTCTATTTTTATTTGAAATATTTTTAGAACTTTAAATGTTTTAGAAGTATCTGCGTTAAAGGAGTCTCTAGATTAATCGATATCATTCCTAGGTATCGATGAAATATTCCACATGGTTGAAGATGGATTAATGTTGTTTTAATGTAAAACGATTAAGGAACTTACATTCTTCCAAATGACTTTAAAGGTTCTCACTTCGGCTTACCTCGTTTTAATTAATTAGAGGCGTGTTTATATGAGACTCTGGAATTTTGGAAGCAAATAGTAATTTTAAGAAGTTGTAATAAATTGTATAAAATTCGTAAGCAAGTTTTTCATAGGAAAACTGCTTAAGTAAGTTTTGTATAAGAAAACTGCTTACATTTTGTAGACCTAATGTTTTTTCGTTCATTCATGAATAAAAATACCACACCGTTTCAGTATTGCAATCAGTTCTAATAAAAAAGGTTCATACTGAAAACATAGAAACATAGTAAATTAAAATGAGAGCTCATCAAGTTGTAACCAAATATTAACTTAAGCTGTGAAAGGTTCACTTATTTGTTTTTTTCTAGGATACTGTGATTTTATCTGCTTCTGTAAGATTAAACAAAATTTAATCATGACTTTTGTGGAATTTTATTTGATAAATGCTTGATAGGTGAAAGCTACAAATGTCAAAAGTAGTCAAAGGAAGACTTGATACATGCTGTGGTTTACGAATTGCGAATTTGATGTGCGTTAATAGTTCTGAAAGAACACTTTTTGAGGCTTCTTTTAGGGTTTTAGGGTTCAACTGATCCTCAAGTATGTTCAAATAGTCCGCAACTTTTATGGTTTGTTCTACTACAACTAAGAATCCCAAAGCCGCCCATGGGAATGTTCCCAAAAGCATAATACCCGCACCACTAGCCTTTGTATGACCTGCTGTACAGGGAAGGGGAGCAACTGTTCGCCTGGTAGATGGCGTACCCTGACATGACCTTCAACGTGAAGAATTGATTCATTCGATTAGGCAACCGTCTTCTACTTATCTATGGTCCAGTCTCGATGTTCCTGGGCCCACTGCAATGACGCTTGATCAACGCACACGAGTGAGAAGTCTGCTGCGCAGTCCCATATCCTGCAGTGTCCAGTGAACTGTGTGTTCCGAAACACTTGTGCTTGGACCTGTTTGCCACTGTTTGGCGCCGATTTTGCTGAACCAAGCGGCACATCCTTCGACCTCCTTTTTCTTTGATGACCCGTGGCGACCAACATCTTAACATCTACTGCTGATTTCACCATCATTTATACATTTTGCATAAGCACTAACAATGTCAGATCGCAAACAACCTATCAGTCGTACAGTTTCGAAGATACTTGTTCCGAGTCTTCGAACCATTGTAGTCTACCCTCTATCATATTCGCTTAGATCAGCAACCTTTCCCTTTCACTCGCAAAATTAAGTGCAAGAATCATTCCTTGCAGATCGCAGATCGTAGATCGTCGTTCGTGTAAAAGGTGTTCGGCTTATGGCAGCCTTTATCAGTGTAAGTTTCTATTCGTCCCAAGGGCTTAAAGAAAAGGAAGAAATAAAAACACAATTTTGGCCAAATTGTTATGTTTTGATGAGAATGGTTCCTTGCGAATATAATCGAAGTATAGTATTCCGCGAATATCGCGCATTGCCCGACGTATCCGGATCAATGACACATTTGCCATACTGGCACATAACGTAAATGCAGTCATGATAAGTAGGACCTGAAAGGGAGTAGCAGTGAGTGGAGGCAAAGCGGGCATGAGGATCATAAATGACCCGACATCGCAAATAAGGAAAGGCTGGAGTGTGTATGACAAAGCAAGTCAATAAGCGTAGTAAAATTTAACTGTCAGTGGTTTAAAGTAAGAAAATCTCCGCATAATGTGAAAGAATACAATCAAAACAAGTATAATGAAAGAAAAAACAAATGCAAAACATTAATGGAAGGAATATGTGAAAAATGACTAGGTGACAGAACAGTGTTTTTGTGATATGTGGCAAATAGCCTAAGATCATAGTCGAAGTATTTTATAGATGAAGAGATTAAATGAAATTAAGTATTCACATCCAAGTGCTTTATCGAAGAATTTTGTGTGTGTCTTGTTAAGATAGGTTTCAATAGCGTCAAGTCTGAGATCTTCATAAAGTGTGTCATTTCTAACGTATTAATGTGCGTTAGTGATAATGCACAGGAAAGGACTTTGAATTTTCTGTAATTTCAGGAGTGAATTTTCTGTAATTTCAGGAGATAATTTTTTGTAGCAGAGGTCAATGCAGATGAAGCATAAACTAAAATTGTTCTGATAATGGAGATGTAAACAAGACTTGCGCATCTTTTTTCGTAAGATCCATACTTGAGTGTTTTCCAACAATGGGAATAACACTACTGATAATCTTGTTTGCTTTTTTTAAAAATCTTGTTAGTATAATTATTACATTTTAGTTTAGAATTAAAAGTTATATCCAAATATTTGGCAGTCTGGATTAAAGGAACACTTTCTTTTCATTGCCAGTTCCAGTTCCAGTTTCCTCTGTATACTGGACTTCGCTGTGTACTGGACACTCTTTTCTCCAGCTGTCTTGATTTAAGTGAGTCCTGAAAGTAGAAACATATTATATTATGTCCATGGGACAGGATATTCAATGGTGAAAAAAAAAAGGTGACTATCTTGTCACATACAAGTGCTAGTCATCGAGTGGGGTGTAAGTAGATTATGTTAATTTACCTAACGATTAATTTTGAGTTACTGTTCTATCTTTTCTTAATTTCAAGTTTACAAATTCCGGCCAGAACGTATTTTTAGAATCGCGTTTGAATGCAAAAGAGGAGAAGTCTTTAACCGTGAAGTTCTACTGACTTCGTTAGAGAGAACCATTGATTCTGACTAGCGCGTGTCAATCTTTTTAGGCTACTTTCTCGTAAGCTCGTAAGTTAATGTGAAATTCAATAATAAACCTTTGAAACCAAATCTAACTGCGAGAGAAAGAGCTACAATGCGCGAGATTCATTCTAACCCGGATATTGTCATTTCAAAGGCCGACAAAGGTGGCCAGATAGTCGTCATGGATAAGAACACTTACATCGATGGTGTCACTAAACTCTTAAACGAAGGACCATATAATCCGATCCCTAAAGATCCTTCACCTTCGGACTTATCCAAAATAAAAACTGCGATCAAATCTTCGCAAATCATTTCAAGCAACTTAAAACATTCGCTTATCCCATCTGTTGCGAATTGTGCCAGATTATATGCTCTTCCCAAAATTCATAAAAGTGGTATTCCTTTCCTCCCTATTGTATCAAATTTAGGTACTGCCTCGTATCCATTAGCTAAATATTTAGTTTCTAGATTTTCCACTCTATTAGACAATAACATTTACACCATAAAAAATTCAATAGAGTTTGTAAAAAAGGTTAAAAACATTTCTCCTCGTAATTTTCTCATGGTTTCTTTTGATGTAAAATCATTATTCACCAATGTCCCAGTGGAGGGTGCATTAAGATGTCTAGAAACCAGACTTCGCGAATTTCATTTCTCTTGCATCGAAATTGATGAGCTAGTTTCTCTCACTCAACTCTGTTTGAAACAAACACATTTTGTTTTCCAAAATAAATATTACAAGCAAACTGAGGGATTAGCCATGGGAAGCCCCCTCAGTCCCATCCTGGCTGATATCTACATGCATTATTATGAATCAAAATTGTTTGAAACTTTAAACTTCCCGGCATGGTTCCGCTACGTAGACGATACTTTTACCCTGTTTGAAGGTAATAAATATGATTTAAATAAAGTTCTTTCAACAATGAATTCTATTGATCCTGCTATTCAGTTCACTTTTGAACTTGAGACTTGCAATTCTCTTCCATTTCTCGACATTCTGGTCACACGTAACACATCCAACTTCAGTACTACAGTTTACCGTAAACCTTCATCGGTTTGCCTTCCACCACACTTTAAATCATGTCATCCGACTAAACAAAAGTTAGCTTCATTTTATTCCTATGTTTTCCGTGCTCTTCAAGTTTGCTCCTCCAAACTAGCCCTTGATGAAGAACTAAATTATTTAAAAGCAATAGCTATTGACAGGGGCTTTTCACCCAACATTATTAATCAAGCAGTTAAAAAATTCTCATCTCAACACACTAAAAGCCACACTCTTATTTTAGGAGATTATAAAAATTCTGTTGTCATTCCCTTCTTTCCATCAATTAGCTATAAAGTTGCACATATTTTGCAGAAATTTAACTTTCGGGTTGTTTACTCTCCCATCAATAAAATTCCAACTTCTATACTCAAGGACCCCATTCCGGATATGAATTCCTGGGGTATTTATAGGATTCCTTGTCAGTGCGGTTTAATTTACATTGGCCAAACTAAGAGAGCCTTAAAATTTCGCGTCAAAGAACATGAGGCATATGTTAGAAAAAAGGAAACACAGAAGTCTTCTGTTGCTCAACATTGTTGGTCCGAAAATCACACTTTCAATTTTTCTGCTGCCAAAATTATTCAAAAAACATCTTCCATTGGAGAACTGGATTTTCTAGAGGCATTTCACATTCATAAAAATCTTTCTGTTCTAGTTAACGATCCTAATTCCAATCCAAATTTGCCTTCGGCTTTTAGAGAAATTATGTTTTAGTTCTGGTTTCGCCAACAGATGGCGCCACTTGCTTATTCTTGTCCAGGCTTTCTTATCTTATCTAAACATTATTTCCTATCTTGTTCATTTGCGGTTTTGCAGCTGAAGATGATGGTTCGGTAAAACCATCGAAACTACTCCTGTGAAAATTTTGTAAATATAACGCTGATTTTTGTTGTTTGACTTCTGAATTAGTATTTATTCGGCGTGTTATTGTGTCTTAATTCTCGTAAGCTATTATTACGCTCGGCCGTACTTTAGGCCCTTGATAGCTTCGTCGTTGTTTATCGTTAAAGGGCCAACTCTGTTAGAATCTTGATAGCTTCGGCTATATCCTTTTAAATAAGATTAGTTAAGTTTAATTTCTTAGTTTCTGAGTTCAAGCCCAAGTGCAGGCTTTATTGTAAAACTCCAAGAAGGAGTTCTGTGAACTTACTTTGGAATAATAAAGCTTATCTAACCCTTCCCAAGTTTTATTTTCTGTCTCACGAACTCAAATGATTATTCGCTTACCAGTTCTTAAGATTCTTCAACTTTAACTTAAACGTACACAGATTAGACTCTTACAAACTATATATATATATATATCTAGAAACAAAATATGAATTTCAGAACTCCATCAGCAGTTAAATACCATTCCCACTTAATCACGTGCCCTCCACGTTACCCAGAACAGTTCATTGAAAAATGTAGGGATGGCCATAATGTTTTGGCTGGTCAGTGTATTAATTTATACGATATTATTTGCTGTTGTTTCCTTCGTTGTTCGTTATTTGCTACAAAAACTTTTAAACTTCATATTTAATTTTATTTCAATAGTAGTTGCTTTTGCGATTAGCTGACGATTAGCTGCTTTTGCAGACTTGGAGGTTGCATACATAAGATAAGAAGAATATAATTCGAGCTAGTTTTACTTGATAATGACTATATACGTCGCTAACTGTTTTATTAGTCTTTAGAAATTCGAAAAAAGTTAACTTTTATTCTTTTCAATTATGCTAAAACAATATTTAGGTTTGTACCATATTGAATTTTTGCTAAATTCTGACTCACAAAAATTTATGCTACGTTTTGGTGAGATAGGCGTAAACTTAGCAAGGCAGAAATTAAGACACAAGAAAAAAGAAAAACCTATAAAGATAAAAAGAAAAATAATAACTTAAGTTCTCGCCTCGTTGTCTCTTATTTCTATTGCGCGATATTGATATGTAAATAAATATGTTCTCGAGTGAGATATTGATTTGCAAATAAATATGTTCTATTATGCAATATTGATTTGCAAATAAATATGTTCTATTATGCAATATTGATTTGCAAATAAATATGTTCTATTATGCAATATTGATATGTAAATAAATTTTAAAGATACTGGGATGCTTTTCTTTAAGTCACAGTTATTAAATTTTAAATTATAATTATTTATAAAACTCTAAATGGCATGTAGGTCCTACCACAAACAGTGCATTTAAATATTGGTACTGCAGTGTTAAATACTGGTAAATTGATTCGGGCTCGATTCCAAGCTAATGAACTGGCTGCGTGGTTAGGTTTCGTCGTTTCTTCATGTGTAACGTAAATATAAGCCTATTTTCCTGAGAAAGTTCTCCATGAAGGTGTGTGTATTGAAAATACGGCAAAGCACACTAGGGCTATCTGCCTAGGGGAAGGGATGCCTTCGTGGAGGACTTTCTAAGGGAAACTGGCTCGTATACACGTTACACATGGGGAAAACCACGAAAACGCCCATGCAGCCAGCCCATTCGCGGGATTCGAACCTCGGACCGAACTACCAGTGTTCAGCGATTTTACCGCTCGTCCGCTGGTGGGCCTCTCCATGAAGGCATCCTTCGCTTAGGCAATTAGCCATCGTGTGTTTTGCCATAATCAAATAACCTAAAATAATAAAAGAAATGTAATTTTTCCTGGAAATTATGTATTTTAAGCATCTTGTTTTTCAAAAGCTTCCTATATGATTTATGAAAGAATTATAAGAACTATAAAATCAAGATTTAATTAATAAAAAAATATTTTTCGCTCTTTAATAAAATATTCTGGATTTTTGAATTTGGATAGTTTGATAGGCACTTCGGTTTTCTAAATGTTACAAAATTTTTCAGATATGCACCTGCATCAACTTAATTCAGTTAATAGTAAGCAAATTTTTAGAAAACTGTTCTGCCTAGAAAATTCAGAATAATTTCTGAAATTAAAAAAAAAAAAAAAAAAAAAATCTTCGAGGGTTACAGAAAATTGTTCTAAATCGACTCTTTTGATAACTTTATTTATTAATTTATTTTTTGTCATACAGTAATCGTAGAATTTCCTTACGCTTTCAAATCTTTCTCCTTTCATGGCATCTTAAGCTTCGAAAAAAAGAAAAAAATCAGTTGGCAATAAGTCAGAAGAATATGATGGGCCATTTATCACTGCAACACTATGCTTAACACGATACTGTTGTACAGACAATGCTGTATGGGGCCTAGCATTCACATGTAAAAGAAACCTTTGCCCAAAATCAAAACCCTTCTTCCTAACTCACCTCATCATGTTTCTTAATCGAAAAAAGCACCCCTTTATAAAAATATTGATTAATTTTAATTGATTTTTAGGAACAAATTTATGGTGAATAAGTACTTTGTAATAAAAAAAATGCATAGTCTTTTGTTATTACATCGGTGCTTTTTTATTTTCATTTCCATTGTGCACTTTATCTTTTTGTTTCTCCTGTAAAGTGCTCAAGGTTGTTGCCAACGACAGGCGTATCTTGTGCGCTCCTTGCCACGAGGAATTTCGTGGGCTTGGGCTGATGTTGCTGTCAGACAAGTGGGCATAAGTAAGAACAATCTTTTTGTTTCTGGGTTATATTGTTGGCAGCAGATCTCATCTCCCACTGTGATACACTTTAAGAACTTGTTGTTCCGTCTCGCAGTAGTCAACAAAATCTTCACAAATCTACACTTTTTTTGTCTTCTTTTTGCTGTTTTGTCAAACTCCGAGGCACAAACTTACCTCATTTTCAGATTTTCAATTAAAATTAACGTGTTGCTTTCTTTGCTTATTATCCTAAGTATGTCTGAAAGTTGCTCAGTTGTTACACGTTTATCATTCCCAAAGAGCGAGTTTTTACCACATTTTTCCACTCTTTGAATGCAGAAAAGTTCCCTGTTCTTGGGTTCATCTTCAATGCTTTCGAGCTCACGTTTACAGCGATTGTAACACAAATACACTTGTATTCTTGATAACGATGCATCGCCATATAGAGTTCGAATCATGTGTAACGTTTCGGTAGCAGATTTGCTTAATTTGTAACAAAATTTAATGTTATGACGTTGTTTCATTTCGAAGCACAAGAGTTGAGATGTCATTCTCTCTAAACATACATTTATTCTTTCAGTTTTCTATTTTATCGTTTGGTCTTTTAATTTGTCCGGTTACTTAATGGGCGCACATTGTATTATTAACTAATCGTTAAATATTAAATATTTTTATTGTTCTGTCGTCATCGTCCAACTTTTTTTAAAAACTGGTAACTCAAATAATTTGTTTTCTACCTCATAATATTTTTTATTTGCTCCCAAAAATGTGACATAAAATTATCGAAAGAAACCTAGCTTATTTCTTTTTTCAATACTAGAAATATATTACTGTTTCAATCACATTTCGTTTCTATCTAATAAGTGTTAACAGCAAAGTCTAAGTGCGCTTAAAACAATGATCTATAATCTATAACTTTATCAGACAATGTTATATAATTTTAGACGTAATAATAGGGTAAATGTCAATGATGTAATCAGTTCTGATAGGAATAGTTGAAGGAAAATAGTTCTACTAACGTATGTAAGTGACTAATTTTCATTCGATTGAATGACGTGAAAATTCTGTATATTTGATTTAATTAAAGATAATGATTAAAATTGAACTCTCATTTAACTCATTTAATTTAATTATGTAAACATAAAATATACATAGATATAATTCCTAAATTGAAACTCCAACATATCCAAAAAAGTAATTAAGAATACTATAATTAATCAAATACAACGAATTAAAACTATATGCACAGATACAATAGATTTACAACGCGAAATTTTGATCCTTATTAAAATTCTCAAAAATAATCTTATTCCCATTCAATTTATCAACCATTGCCTTAAAAGAGCAGGCGTTAAATACTCACTCTAAATCTTTTAACTGATAGGGATATGATAATTTTTTCCTAAACCTGAGAAGGCGGTATAAGTTGGATGACTGTCAGTTGGAATATTTGTATATAGTGTAATTACTCAATTGTATATATTGTAAAAAGCTAATTGTCTTCAGACATATACTGTTACTATATTGTTACTAAAAAAATGGGCCTATTTCATGCCTTTAGTCTGTCTATTAGCTCTTGGACAGTGAAAATTCCTTTTTCCTTTCTTAAATTCTTAATCATTGCGACACGACAATTAGCCAGAAATTAATTAATTTCCATTCATTCGTATTTTCAAAAAAATCTTAACAGACAGTCTCACTCAGATAAGAACTCCACAAAATACATCCCTCAAGAATTCCAAGTCCCACCCACTACCATAAATTACTTCACCCAAGTCTTACCGACTGATATTATTCAAAACCCCTACTGCCGCTAAGAATTTTCGGACACCCCACACTTATGAGTCAGACACGAAGAGAACACTTTGCCAACTCCCCCACTAGAAAGAATGTAAGTTACTTAATACCTTTTCTGACCTTTACAATTGAAATTCTATTCTTCATGATGATTTAACTCCAGTCCCCGTTAAAACATTATTAACATTTTGCTTTCAAATTACTTCAAAACATCTTTCAAAATATAACTTACCAGTATGGATTCACACTTTTAAAATAATTCTACTTTAATTAAACTTAGGAGATAATATAATCAATTAATCAATACTGTTTAGGAAATAAATTATTATTAACTAACTTTGCAGCAATTGCGCAAGTAGTAATAACTTGTATTCGCACTAAATGGATTTAAGATCATACAACATTATATATATATATATATATATATATATATATATATATATATATATATATATATATAATATAGATGCTTACATACATACACAAATTTCACAATTAGTTTGTAAATCATGTACCAAGTAAAAAGGAATGTGAGTGTTATATATTTGTCATTCAATTATTTACGCAATGTATCAATAACCCCAATAAATACAAGACAAATATACCAATGTTTAAAAATACAAAACCTATACCTTAAAAAAAAAGTTTAATCTATTACTATACACCCTATCCTCTCATTAACCGTATAAGCTATTTCTCCCACTTTCCTAGCGTGCCTTCGTGGTGAAATGGTCATGACACTGAGCCGGTATTTCAGAGGTCCGTGGTTCGATTCCCGGCGACGGTGATTGCTAATTTTTCATCTCTCCGGCCTCCAAGAACATCCTAATGTCTCCTATACAGTGGCGCCCGAACTAAAAGGGTGGTGGATGACGATTTCTGCCCACCCAAGATTTGGCGATTGGTTCCTCTAAAAACCACAGTCGTACTTTAAAAGGGGGAGTATATAAGGTATTTCTCCCGCCTTCCTAGCGTGCCTTCGTGATGTAGTGATCAACACGCTGAGCCGTATTTCAGAGGTCCGTGGTTGGATTCCCGTCGAAGGCGATTGCTAATTTTTCATCTCTCCGGCCTCCAAACATTTCGTAATGTCTCTACAACCCTTTTAGTGTATACGAAACAACGAATAAATTTATTGACAACAATTATAGGATAATAACTAATATAGGATAATAATAATTGTTTCACAGCAACTTAAATGTCCTTCGGACCCTATTAGACTGCCAAGTGAGCTATCCCTTCGTCTGTAGAAATACAATAAAATCTTATGAAGGTTTTAAATAAACCTTTTTATTAAAGTTTTAACTTAACAGAGGCATAAACAGCACGAAATCTAGCTCCGCCATTTGCGGGTATTAAATAATATGAAATTGAAAATACAATCTAAAGTGGACTCGTAGCACGGAACTATATAAGTTAGACTCGGCGTCGGCTCAAAAAGTGTAATGGCGCAATTTAACTGAAGCAAATTGGCTAATGCCGGAATAACTAGTAAATCCAGACGGGAGCAAAATATAGCCGCGAGGATCTTTGACGAAAACGCTGTTCAAACATTCAAGACCGTCATCTTCTTAATTCATTTGCATGCTGGTGAGGGCTGAAAAAAGAAGACATACTAATTCAGATCCAAATCATAAAAATCTGAAGTGGACACCACATGACTTCCTTATCTGCTCTATTAAATTATACACTTTTTGCTGAATTTCATTTAAATTTATTTTCTCGAATGTAATTGGAGCTTTCTCATTCAATTAATTCAGTTCTCACTTCGCGGCAAGGCAAAAATACATAAAAACTCAAAACAGCTTCATTAAAATTTGTAAAACATTTTTTTACAATTAAAATTAAGAGTTTCTATGGAAAACAAACGATTTGGCCTGTAGAAGGCAGATTTTTCGGTGCATTAAACTGAAAGTTTACTTTTGGTTCCAACCGGCCAAATAGACATTGAAGTTGGAAGTGGCAAAAAGACACTGACTATTTTCAGTGTTTCACTAACATTTTCAAATGTAAACAAATGGCGGCTTCGTTAGACTCAGTAGCACTTAAACAATCTTTAAATTCTGGATAATTCTACAACTATTGCATGCAGATTAACTAAAGGCAGAAGCCTTAACCACAGCATAACAACAACATAATTCAATTACTTTTAAAGAAACAAAAACCCGCACAATTTATTATCATACTAATAAGCACTAAATAAGGTAAATTTAGGTTAATTTTAGGTAAAAATTAAGATTCAATAGCGAATAATAGTTTAAGTTCGTGTAACAAGAAACAACAAGTTGGATAAGTAACCTTTTATTATTCCAATAAGATTTAACAAAACTCCGTCTGAGAGTGTAAGCCGACTATTGGGCTTGAACTTAAGAGACTAAAAACAAACTAAAATTAAGATTAACTAAAGAGATATAGCCGAAGCTATCAAGATTCTAATCGAGTTGGGCCTTAACTCTATTTGACTACAAAGCTTATCAAAGGCCTGAGTACGGCCGAGCGTAATAACAGCTTTGAGAGAGATTAGCCAAAAGGCAGACGCGCGCAAATCAGAAACTCTGTTTCTCTCTAACTCTGCAAGTAGACTTCGCGGTTTAAATACCGCTCCTCCTCATTAAGTATTCAGAGTGATTCCAAAACTACGTTCTGGCCGGAAGTAGTAAGTTGAAGTTAAGAATTTGACAGGAAAGCTAACTTAAAATTTAACTGTTAATAATATTAACATAATCCTTACAGACTTTTACAATTAATGTGATATTTTATGTTTTTACCAAGTTTTTAATTTAGCACGTAATTTAAATGTTTTTCTGAATAGCATTAAAGATTATGATTTTCTTACTGTTCCTAGGAGATAATTTTACGTATTTTTAATAAATAAATTATATCTATATATATCTCTCTATATTAAATATATATAAATATTTGTATATATAAATGTTAATTCATATATAAATACTCATAAATTTTGATTCAAAGATTTAAGTAAACATTTTAATTAATCGTAATAAATTGTCTAATACTTGCGCAAAAAGCTGTAAAGTAATAAAATAATAATTTATTTACTAATGTATTATTTAGTATCATCACCTTTGATAAAGATAGTTAGAATTCTATTGAAATGAAGTAATTTCTAAGCATATTTAAAAAATGAATCTTGAAAAATATTTAAAATTGAAACATCAAAAATGAATCAAGAATAAATTGAAAATGGAAACTTGTAGCGGCATTAGGTATTTTTGGAAAGCAGCAGATGGGGAAAATGAGCAATGCCCTCGCGGGGAATTGAACTACGGACCTCTGGAATACGCGCCCAGCGTGCAGACCACTACACTACGAAGGCATGCTAAGAAGGCGGGAGAAATACCTTATATACTCCCCCTTTTAAAGGGGCCACTGGGGTTTTTAGGGAACGCAATCGCCAAATCCTGGGTGTGGAGAATCATCATCCACCACCCTTTTAGTTCGGGCGTCACTGTAGAGACATTAGGTATTTTTTAGAAGCAGCAGATGGGAAAAATGAGCAATGCCCTCACCGGAAATCGAACCACGCATCTCTGGAATACGCGCCCAGCGTGCAGACCACTATACTACGAAGGCATGCTAAGAAGACGGGAGAAATACCTTATAAACTTTTAAAAAGGTACAATTAAAATTGAAAATGTAATCAATAAGTCAAGTAATTACCATATTTGACCGGAAATTAGTTGACTTTTCAATGGAAACAAACCAACTTCCGATCAACTAACAATAATTAATAAATGTAAAAGTGTTTCATCTTTTACTCAAGTAAGAATTATAAATATATATATATACTAATATAAAAATAGACTAAAAATTAGAATTAAAGAAATTGTAAAAACGTCCTAGGCCGAATATTTTCTTTTTTGTCAGTATTCAGTCTTTGAATCCGTGACCCCGGATATCAGCTGTACGAAGTTAAACAGTGGAATGGATTAAAATATCTTTCCATAATGAAGGCTATTTTATAATAAATTCGTTGAAATACGTTAATAATTATTACCGCTAGTTATTTTGCAGCGCCGCAGGTGTTGGTTGAAAAAGGGTTCAAGGCTAAATCTTTGTAGATGGGCTGTATGTTTTAGAAATGAATGATTTCTAACTGCTGAGAATATGTGCCTATACTTTACTTTTATAAGATTTGAAGCTTTTTTAAACATTGAACATATTTTTCCTGATTTTTGAATGATAGGAAGCCACTGCAGAGAGAATGGCAAGCATGATAATTGAATGCATTTCAAAATTTAATTTCAAGGCCGTCCCAAGTACAAGAGATTCAAGTACCTTACAGATTCTGTTTGATCCCTTGATCTGTTGATGCTGAAGTAATCATTACGTTATGCTGATTGGATGGAAATTTGTTTATTCTTTGCATGAAATTTCAAGGCCATTTGATTTAAATGTATATAATCTTTCAGTAGCAAAAAGAAAAGTCTGTTGGGATATAAACATAAGCACGAGGTTAGACGTTAATGACAAGCAGACTCCTATTATCGAAAATGTTTCTTTTCTTTCTCATTTTCCAATTTCGATTGTTTTAGTGAAAGAAGGTATTTGTCTTTTGAGGAAAGGTTCTATTCAATATTTGTTCTGAAATTTTAATTTTATTCTCATTTGTGGTATAACTACTAATTGATACTAAGTGACTGAATACAGAAATGGAATGAGAGAGAATTCGATATAATTAATTAAAATTTGACAATAAAAATGCAAAAGCAGGAAAATTTACGAAGTTTTTTTATTTCTAATTGTAGATTAAAATCTTGGAAGCTTTAGAAATTGAAACAGAATCATTTTTATAAATCTACCAATAAAGCCGAGGACTTTGAAGACAGATTGCACATGCTGTATATAACTATTATGATACTAGATTTTGTTTTTACTTCCTTGTACGAAGTAAAAAGGAAGTATTGTAATCACGAAAAATTCGGGGTACCATATTTGTATTACCGAAAATATCCATTTTGACCGCTATCGAATGCAAGTTAACGATGTTTCTCCGTGACATCTATATGTAAGGACAGAAAAAAAGGCCTCTTTTTCCCCAAACGGGAATTATGAAACTGGTTTAAAACCGATTCAGAAGAAATTTTTTTCGTGGCGTGTGTACGTACGTACGTATCTCGCATAATTCAAAAACCTGTAGCCTTAAAACGTTGAAATTTTGTATATAGGACTGTTATAACGTAGTTGCACCCCTCCCGTTTTGATTGCATTGGTCGCACCAAAAGTATATATATATATGTGACGATAGAATTTAGTTTGGCGGTCGGGAACTTTTGAAGAATCATAAAAATCACTTGATATTTCAAATATATCTTTATTACTTGTTGCACTACACAATGGGGGCCAATTTGCACCCCACAATTTTGATGATTACATTTTTAACCAAAGCAGAAGACGTCCTTCGGCCAGCAAGCACAAGCAGAGAAAGAGGGTGGGGTAGGATTGCAACAATATTTACAGTAAAATTTTTCGTTAATCTGATTGGCTAAAATAAGCAATGCAGAAGTTTCAAGATGACATAATGCGGAATACGTTTTCAGATATGACGCAGTTTAGAGAAAGCTATTACTAGAGATAAAGCACCCAAATTAAAAATGAGCAGTTAAGAGGCATTTTAAATTATAATTTTGATTTGCATTTTTTTATCTTACATATATATATATATATATACCCACTCTGTTACTCGGCTTAGTGAGCTCAGTCTTGTTTTATTCTTGGTAATTTGTCCATTTTTTTGTTTTTGGTAAATTGTCCATTTTTTGCTTTAAAAATGTTTGAATTATATTGTTCTTATCTTCCGGTTAAGGTTTTCATGCCTGCCTTTATTTAATCTGCATGCAATATTTGTAGAAAAGTTAAAAACAACTTAAAAGTTGTTTAAGTGCGGCTAAACCTAATTTTGTTACCATAGCAGCCATATTTGTTTACATTTGAAACTTATCAGAATAGTTAATTAAGTGTTTCTGCAGCTCCAGTATCTTTTTGCCGACTGAGACCAAAAGGAAACTTTTAGTTTTGTGCGCTGAAAAATCTGCCTCCTTGCCTGCTGGCGTCGCTTTTGCGTAGAAACTGTAATTGTAATTGCAAAAATTGTCTTTTTAATTATTTTAACTGCATTTGGTGTTTTATATTTTTCTATATCTTTCATTGTTTAACGAAAATATTTCAAGTTTTTATGTATTTTTGGCTTGTCACGAGGTGAGAACTGAATTAATTGAATGAGAAATATATCTCTAATAAAATTTGTGGAAATAAGTGTAAACGAAATGCAGGAAAAATGCGTGTAATTTAATATTCCTTACGAGGAAGTCATGTGATGTACACATCAGCATTTTTATTTAACTGATGACAAGGGTTCTATCGCCTTACAAATTATTTCAAAAACTGATGGAAAGGTATTTGAAGTTTCCATAATGCCTAACTTGTGTATACTTCTGTATACAGAGAAAAAAAAAAAACTGAAGAATATTTAAGTAATAAATACTATTAATGCCGTGCAATACGTTGTGAAATTAATTAATATACTCAAAAAGAGATAAATACATACAATTCATATTAGCCAATAGTGGTAAACTTTCTAACAAGAAGGCACAAATTAAAAACAATCGAAGTAAAAAGTTGAATATGAATAAAAACTAAAATTAATAAAAAAACTGAGCTCAAACTAAAATAAAAGAAAATCAATACAAAAATAAAAGAATAATCATTAACTGTTAAATAATAATTAATAGATAATAGCTGATAACTCCTTGGTCTCCTTCATAAATAATTACTATTTTATTTTTGTGTTAATCCCTTGCAGTTATAGTATTATATAATAATTATTATATACTATATAATTATGTGGTCTCCTTGAAAATTCTGGGCAATTTGCCCAGAAGGGCTTTTAATTTCGTTTTGGCATTTTGCGTTGATTCACTATAAACGGTGAATCACTTTTTAAATTGTTGCCACCAAATATTAGAGCCCTTTATTATATTTAAAGACATTAAATAGTGAAGAATCTGCATAAATGTGTGTATGTTTCTCGCATTGCGATAAAACAACGGTACCTAGAGCCATCCAATTTTGAATAACGTACGTCTCCACCCGAATATGGGCATCTGGAAGCCCAAATTTGGAATTTGTTTTATTATGTATTTGATGTTTTACAAATTTTTAACGCATTTTTGATTAATGAACACAGCGATGTTAAAGCCAGCAATGGCAATATTTCACGAGGATAAAAAAAAAAAAAAAAAAAAATCTCCAGCGCTCGAGACTGTGTATCGAAAATTCTAAAGGTATGTTTTTTTTAAATTTTTTTGTGACATTGCTGTTGAATTGAATTTTATGGTTTAAGTGGCAAAAAACATGATATTTACTAAGTAAAGGTAACACACAAAACGTTAAAAAAACGCCCCTTTGGGCGTTTGTTGTTGCTATTGTTCTATTTAAGGAAAGCTTATCTTTATAAATCAACTTCTGGAATTAACTATTTAGATATTAAGGTACTAATTTCTTTGAAGATTTTCGTAAGCATTAAAGGAAAAATATTATTTGCATTAACTATCATCGTAGAAAATAAATATGAATTCTGTTTAAAAATGTGTCTGTGTTTAAATAAGGAAAAGAGTTTTAGGCATAGATTTCCTGAATGATTCTGCGAAGAATGAGGAAAAGCGTAAGTCATATGAAAGTCATTTAAATGAAGCTAAAAATGAAAAAAAATTTTGGACTAATTTCCTTGTTTTGGAATTTGACAGTTAATGATTCATTTATATAAGCAGTCTAGAAAAGTCACACATGGCAAGCATTTAAAATTCCTCTATACTTGACAAGTAATATCTTCGCTGTCGCTTAAAATCTTCATTTTAACAGAACAAAAACAAATATGAAATGAGGCTCGTGATATTTATCCGCTATAATGAGCAGTTGTTGCAAAGAGTTCAAGGAAAATCTTGCAATAGTTTAAAAAATTGTTAGGTCATGATTTAGTTAATCATTCATTACAGAATGTATAAAATAAAAGCAGCTTCCTACATACATATTTAAATAAAGAATAAGCTAAAGATTAACGTTTATGTAAAGCATTCAGTATGTTCTTAAAAAGAAAATGAAACAATTTTCGTAATTTAATTTACCTTTTATTAGCTTATAAGGTATTTCTCCCGCTTTCCTAGCGTGCCTTCGTGGTGTAGTGGTTCTGCACGCTGGGTCGGTATTCCAGAGGTCCGTGGTTCAATTCCCGGCGAAGGCGTTTGCTTTTTTTTTTATCTTGCCTGCTTCCAAAAAATCCTAATGTCTCTACAAGCTAAAATATGCGACCAAAAGTCAGAAGATTTTAAAGCGTAAGAAATTTTTTAACACACGCACAAATATATATGTAAAAGATCTGAGTAAATAATTTAATTAATCGCAATAAATTGTTTAATACTTGCGCAAAAGCTGCAAAATAATAATTTATTTTCTAATAGATTATTTAGTATATTATCTCCTTTGACAAAAGTAGTTAGAATTATATTGGAATATTTAAAATGGAAATCTTGACTGTATTTAAAAAGGAAGCATCAAAAATGAATCTTGAATAATTTAAAATTGAAACTTTAAAAAGTTAAAATGTAATCAATGAACTAAATAATTATCATCTTTGACCGGAAATAAGTTGAGTCAACTAATTCCACAATTTCGTTCTTCTTGCCACACGCTGCTAATTAATAGTCCATAATTACAAATTAAAATTTCTAAAAATATGATATTGTTAAGAACTATCCGACATGCGCTGGGGACCCGTTTAAAACAAACAATAAAGTAAATCCACAATCCAACTAAATTAAATGCAAAAAGATATGAAAACAAAACTTACATAAAGATAACCTTCAAAAACCATACACAAAAGATTCAAGAACATTATTCTTTTTAATAAATTAAAAAAACTCTCGAATGAGTCTAAAAAGTAAGAAATTTAGAACCAATTTCACAAAGACCCAAAAGAAGTGAAATTCAATACCAATAAATTTCAAAATATTCTATAAATATATGAAATAAGATTTAAAAAATGCGAAATACTAAAAAGGTTTATTTAAAGCAACTATTAACAGATGAAAGTAATTTACAAATAAATCATTAAATTTTATATTTTTCAGTTTTATGCAATTACTTTAAAAACTCATATTTTAGGCGTTAGAGCAAAATTTGCCAGTAAGTTTATTTTTAATTAAATTTTCTTGTTTAGCATATAATTCTTCGTCGCAGGCCGATAAAAATTATCTTTTTAGTTTCTTGTACGAAGAAGGAAGTATTGTAATCGCGAAAATGTTCGGGTGTCATATTTGAACGAAAATATCCATTTTGACTGCTATCGAATGCAATTTAACGATATTTTTGTATTACATCTGTGCGTAAGGATTGAATGAAGAACTTTTTCACAAAACGGGTTGCATAGAAGATTTAAAATGCATTCAAAAAAGATTTTTTTTCATGACATCTGTACGTATGTTCCTTGCAAAACTCAATAACGAGCAGTCTCAGAACTTTGAAATTTTGTATATAGGACTGCTATAACATGTAGTTGCGCACCTCCCTTTTTGGTTGCAATCGGTCACACCAAATCGCGATACCACCAATCTGTTAGTTGGCTCTCCGCGAGCTCAGTTGTTTTTATTCTTATATGTTGGAAAATTGTGCATTTTTTGCTTTAAAAATGATTGAATCATGTTCTTATCTTCCGAGTAAGGTTTTATGCCTTTAGCTAATGTGCATGCAATAGTTGTAGAATTATCAGCAATTTAAAAATTGTTCAAGTGCGGCTAGGCCTAATTTTTTTTACTGTAGCAGCCATATTTGTTTACATTTGAAACTTAGTAGAATAGTGAATGAAGTCCCTTTCTGCACCTTGCTTGTTTTTGCTTAAAACTACGTAGATTTTAATTCTAATTTTGTTTGCGTAGATTTTAATTCTAAGAATTTTTTAAAAATTGATTTTAATTGTATTTAATGTTTTATATTTTTCAATATTTTGAGGTTTTATGTATTTTTGCCTTGCCGCGAAGTGAGAACTGAATTAATTGAATGAGAAATATATCTGTAATGAAATTCGAGGGAATACATTGAAATGAAATGCAGCAAAAATGCGTATAATTTAATATTCCGTACAAGGAAGTCATGTGGTGTTACATAAGAGATTTCTTAAAATTCTTTTCTTTCTACTTTTCTACGCAAATCAAGTTTTCATTTGATTTACCGATAAAGATTTAATTATAGCAATTGGAAAGAGTAGGTGTGAAAAAATCCAGATTCAAGTGTTAAGATTTTAATTTGAAAGTTTTTTAAATCTAAATCTTTCAAAATTGAATTGTTTTTAATTAAAGTGGCTATAATTCCTCATAGCAGTTCTATAAAAATTACCTTTTTTTCTTAAAATTTAAGAAATAAATCCCTAATCTTTTCATCCTTTTGCGGATAAAATCTGCAAGCTAAAAGAACTTGTCTAATTTTATTTTTGTAAGTTTTTTTAAAATGTACAGTAAAATGGGCGAATTAATATGGCATATTTTCTATCCAGCTTCACATATCTGTAGCGGGAAGGTCATCGTAAGAGGTTAAATTGCGAGTCTGAAATTTTAGTCTAACATTATAAACATATCAACATATATCAAGTACAGAAACATATATCAAAATTGGACCCTATGCTTTTAAGGAACGCTTAGTTACTTTTAAGCAATGCATTGTTTTTTTACTTCTAAAATTCCTATATAAGTATTTATTTCTATAAAATGAAAGTTTTAGCTATTGTTTTTGCGTATATTTTATTAAACTTCTTTACTGTCATGCATATGAACTGTGAATTTAAACGTTACTGGCAGTTTTGTAATGGTGAGTTTTGAAAAACATGTTGTTCCTTAACTTTTGGAGGGCAGCGAATTATATTTTTGCCATAGACTTTTTTTTACTTAATACTTATTTTTGACTATTATTTACTTAATAATAATATACTTTTGAAAAAGGATATTTTCAAAAGAAATAACTATTATAATCCCCTCATATAAAAATAAAAACTTTCTTTATTGGCAATTAAAATCGACACAGATTTTGAGTGAGAGTTATTTACTGTTAAACAAATATATTTATTTCAAATACGTTTTAGTTATAGAACAACTTTGTAACGAAAATAATTAAGCGTTAGAATGTGATTTATTTTTTATACATGATATCTGTGAAATTAATTTTGTGATAAAATTATACACCATCAAAATTTTTCCAATAAAATATTAATTGGTTCAAAAATTCGACTGATTTTTCTCTGACAACACGTACGATAATATATATCATTAATGCGCATTTCCAAGTATAACCCTAAAACCATGGGAATCTGAGAAATTTTATAACATATGTGTAGTGAATAGTAGGGTATTCATCAGATCTACAGATAAGCTGCATGAAAAGGAATTATCTGAAGACTTGAAAAATATGATAATTTCATAAAACGAAACACCCATAAACATGCATTGTCATGTAAAAATAGCAACTCTGCTACGGAGTTACTAATTTTAAATGAGAGAGATAGCAATCTATTAGTAGTATCACAGAGAGAGATCAAACTAATAAAAGCAGTAGGAGACCAAAACTAACAAAAAGATGTAAAGACAGACCAAATAAATAAATAAATAAATAAAAACCTGCTAGTGTATCGAATTACACCAGTTAAAAGTTGCTAAAACCCCTCAAATACTGTGAATTGAAGGTTTCTTTAAAAACAGTAAGTAGACATCTACATGTAATGAGTCTGCAAAGCCAAAGGGAAAGCCTTGAGAACGTTTCGAATGAGCTAAAAATATAAGAATTGGATTGAAAATAAAAATTTTTCAAACGAGATTCGTATATATGTTACGTGAAAGACCGAAATCTGTAGAAGCATTCACGTAGTCACTTTCGGTATGTCCGAAATATTTGATAAATGTTCTTATTTCACACTTACACCGTGAAATGTCGACATTCACCATTCACTGATGTTGAAGGTTCCGTGCGCTGGAGATAAAAAGGTCCACCCTCGTAGAGCGTTGTCATTGCTCGCTTTTAAATCGTTGAGTTTGTTACTCAAAAGTTCGTTAAAGTTTAACAAATTATGAAATCGATAATAAAACAAATTCTAAATTTCAAATTTGGTCTTCTACATGCTCATATTCGTAGGAGGATTCCGTCATTCAAAATTCGATGGCTCTATGTACCGTTGTTTTATCACAATGCAAGAAATAGACATACATTTATGCAGGTTTTTCATTATTTAATTTCTTCAAATATAATGCAGGACTCTAACATTGGGTAGCAGCAGTTTGAAAAATGATTCGCCGTTTATAATGATTCAACGCAAAATCGCAAAACGAAAACAATAGTCCTTCAGGGCCAAATCCCCTTTGAATTAAAAATAAAATATTTGGTCTTTTACTGACGTATTCGGTATATGTTGACATTCATCAATATCGATCATTCATGCTAACATGTACTATACTGTTCTGGAGAAAATGCAGGATTACTGTGATAGGCGAACATCAAAAGGAAAGCTTAACAAATTTTTGAAGACATACGCATCTAATTAGTATTTTGATTTTGAACTGATCAGCGTTTGTAATATTTATACTTGTTAAACTTTTGGTGTGACAGCTAAAGTACGTGTAGGAACCACATCGGAGAAGGGTTAAAAGAACCCTTTATTAAAACTCTTTAAAATTCACAAAGCGTCGAATTGACGCTAACAAACTACGCCTCGCTCGGCCTAACGCGCTGCCAAATTTAAATAGTCTGGCATTGACAATAAGAGGAATGAAAGTTTATAGGAAAGAAAATATAAACTTAACTTGGTTATTCAAAATAAATATATATCCCTACAAGTTAATAATTAAGTTTTCGAATAAAATGTTTTTAATTATTTTTTATAAATTGTACTTGAATTGGAAACAGCAAAGCATATGAAGAAATACTGGAGTAGTTTTTACTTCTGACTGTCAAAGAACAATTTCAGTGAGCCATTTCGCTTTGCAATGAAATTTTTCTTGTCACAGATCTAAATCTGTGAAGTAGCAATTAACAAAAAGGACCACGGACAATATTAAATTATTCCAAAATAAACCCAGAAAAATCTATGTGGAATATTTAAATGTTGGCATAAAATTATATAAAATTTGTTTGAAAAATTAATGCTTTCAGTTCCGAAGAAATTTTGTCTTGTCGTGAAAACACGGTTGAAGCAATACACCATAGTACTTACACCATAGCAATTAACATTTGGTTGAAGTGAACCCAACCAAATCTTAATTGCTATGGTGTTTTATTTAGTTGACTTAACGATGTTTGTCATTATGGTTGGAAGTTTGTCATCGATTCTTAACTTACTTTTCACAAGTTATAGAGTTCAAATTTTGTACACACATTGTTTCTAGACGCCAATGCAATGTGGTGCAGTGATTTGTTCTAAATTTTGATTATGATTTTTTAAAAGTTAATGTTTAAGCCAATTTTCTATGTATCTTCTTTAACGAACGAACTAAAAATCTCAGAAATTTAATGTTTGCATCATCAGATAGAGAGCAGAGAAAAAGTCTTCTAAATGAAATTCATGTCAAATTTATACATCATTCCTGACCTTTTAGCGAACTTTCGAAAATCGTTCAATTTTTTCCAACTATTTAACGTTTATGATTTAAAAATTTTAACATCCAAAAACGCATGGGTTAGCAAATTTTGAAATTTTCACAATTTTTAAAACAAACATTTTGCCTTCCCTTAAAACAAGAATGAGAAAAAAATATTAATCGTATTATTTTCTACACATTTTTAAAAGATATACTGCAGTGTAACACAGAATAGTTTCTACGTTTGACATTGCATGAAAACATCGTGTCATGGTTATAATATTACTGCGTCATAAGGAAATTTATCGCGTCGTCTTTAATATTTTCCATTTCATAAATTTATATACATTTTTATCAGCATTTCAGTTTAAGAGTTAATTTTCTTAATTTTATTGAGCACGTAATGTTATGTTTTTTTCACGATAATGTTGCACCAAGTATTTTGAAACTCGCTTTGAAGACCATTGCGGCTAGCTATCCACCTACACAGTGGCTGCGCATTTTTACTGATGGTTCTGTTTGACTGCCATTTTAAAGTTGGCCCTGGTGTTTTTTCGAATGTTTTTTCTTTTTACGTCCCTGCACCATACATTGGTACCTCCTTTGATGGTGAAGTAGTAGCCATATGTATAGCCCTAAAGCAATCATTAGCTATCCAATTAAACAAGTTTGCAAAGGCAGTCCTTTTTTATGATTCTCACGCAGACATTCAATCAAGTAGCTCTCTTGAGCACTCATTAACACTGAAATTTTGCAATGTCAAGAATCCCCTGAGTACTGTCACTTTAAAGGGGAAACAAATCATTCTCCAGTGGGTACCTGGCCATTTTGGCCTTTGGGGCAACGAACAAGCGGACTTCCTTGCAAAAAGAGGTGCCAGCTTACTACAACATCCTAATGCAGACATTTCCTATTGGAGAATTAAACTGTTCTTAAAAAATTATCTACATCTAATATCTTACAAGATCTTCAGACTTATATGGGCTTAAAAAGTCGGAGAAGGTTAAGTCTTTCTCTTATTTCTGACAGTTCAAGATGCAATGCAATTGTGGCTTTCCGTCTGTCTACAGGACATGATTGTCTTGCTGCCCACCTGCACAGCTTAGGCATTTCAAGCGATCCTGTTTGCCCCCTTTGTGATTCTGGAGAAGAAATGGACATGGACTACCTGCTTCGATATGGGGCTCTTTGTGGTGTTACAGAAGAGACGAGATACTGGGAGGCAAGAACGCTGTTTAGGCAATAACTTCGGTCTTTTTGTTCTTAATTCTATTGTTTATAACCTTTGTTTTTAAGATTATAATTCTTTGTAACTTTTTACCTAGCCATTGAAAATTTAGAAAATTATTCTTTTATGGGATTTTGAAATTGTAGTTGGAAATTTGAAATTGAGAATAGTAATGTTATTGAAATTGATCTTGAATTAGTGAAATATATAATATATTGTTTAAGGATGACAACGCAATGCGATAAACCGAGATTTTCAAAATTCAGTTAAGATTTTTTTTTTTAAATTTAATGCTGGCACGATTTAAGTACATATATTTATTTAAAAAGAACAAACTAAAAATATCAGAATTTTACTGTTTGCTTCATCGAGCGAAAAAAGTCTTTTGAATTAAGTCTATAAGAGATTTTAATGTAATTTCTAATTTTCTTTATTTTTGATCATTTGACATAAGCAAGTGTTATAAGTAAAACAAAGATTACTCATTGCTGAAAAATAATTTTTAAATTAAAAATTTGATTGATAACGTATCAAAAAAAAAACGAAAATAAAAGTAATAAAATAAAAAAAAATTTATAAAATAAACCTTTTATATAATACTCTTAAAGCAAGTGATCAAATAATTCCGTTTACAAAGTTCATCCACAATTTTATGTCACAAATAAAAAAAAAAAAAAAAAAAAAAAAAAAAACTCAGGCGCCTAAATAACAAAATGTTATAACGATCTACATTACCAAAAGTGTAAGCCATTAATTTTGTACATTTATGCAATTTCGTACATTCGAACATTTTTCTCATATTACAAGGATATAGCATGCTTTTTTATTGGTGATATAAAGATGTAGATGAATTTTGCTGAGGGAATTATTTGATCTGTTGCTTATATGAAACTATATGATAAAATTAATTGTTTTTAGCCCAAAGGGCCGTTAACCCGGAAGGGCTATTAGTCTCGAAACGGCATTTTGCGTCGAATCACACAAATGCGATATATCACTTTTCAAATTGTTGCCACCAAGTATTATCGTCCTGTATTATATGTAAAGAAACTAAATAATGAAGAATCTGCATGAATATGTGTATGTTTCTCTCACTGAATAACATAGTCTTCCACCCGAACATGAGCACTTGAAAGCCCGAATTTGGAATCTGGAATTTGTTTTATTGGCTATTTCATATTTTGTAAAGCTTTAACGAATTTTTGATTAAAAAACTCAATGATTTCAAAGCGAACAATGGCAACACTACGGGAAAAAAAATTATCTCCAGCGCACGAGATTGTCTATCGAAAATTCTAAAGATATGCTGTTTTTAAATATTAGGGGCGTTAGCCTAAATGCCCTCGAGACGTGTATGTGTCTGTAAATGGGGGGAGGAACGCCCGTGTGCGCGTAATGTAAAATCTGAAAGCTTTCAGATTTTATTTTTCCCTTTCCCTCCTTTTTTATTTTTTATTTATTTATTTTTTATTATTATTATTATTTTTCTACTTTTAGCTAATTAATTGTTTCATGAATCTTAGATAAAAGTTTATTTTATAAAAACTTACTAAATTTTATTTTATTACTTTTATTTCCGTCTTTTTAGTCTGAATGACACGTTATCAATCAAATTATTAATTAAAAACAGTTTTTTAACAATGAATAATTCCTCATTTACTTTCAACGATTCTGCCAAAAAAATTAGGAATTATGTTAAAATCATTGATAAAGTTCATTCAGAATATTTCTGTTTCGCTTTGTCAGATGTACCAGACAATAAAATTCTGAGATTTTCAATTTGTTCTTTAAAAAAATATTTTAAAATCTTATTAATTCTTTTTTTCATTACCTAGAAAGTGTCAGTGCTTTAATATATTTTTCTCACAGAGTTAATTTCACTTTTCTTATTTTGTAATAAAACATGATTTACCTTTTTTTTATAAAATAAAATTTTAATTTATTCTCAGGTGCTGTTTTCATATTGCAATATACGTATTTAAATGTGAAAATTTTTATATAAATATATTTATTTGAAAATAAATAATTCTTTATCTGAATTTATCTGAAAATAATAATTAAAAATATGTGTTTATGTTTACTACAAATTTATCTAATTATATTCTTGTTTATTTTACTGTGAAATTCAGCAAAATCCAGTTTTATTACTGTTAGTTATTCTTAGCTGCCTAAATGAAAAATATTGCGCTACTTTCGGTTTCCTCATATCTATTCCTGTACCTCACATCTGTTCTAAGATTCGATATATTGTGCATTATCGTTAATGCACTGTCATTTTGACCTATTGACTCAACAATTGAATAGCTTCACCGCTTACAGAATCTTGTCAAAAAGCGAAATATTATCTCCAAGTTATTTAGAAATAAAGACAAAACAGATAGCAACAATATTGCAGTTCAAAGTATTTGCTAAAAATAAATGGGTGAAATGTGAAAAAAGTGTGATGAGCTAGCAATCTCCTCAACGTATCCTCCTAGTAACTGATAAAATTCGGCACTAAATACCGACAGGAAAGCTAGACGTATTAAACTTTGAACTCTGTTTTTGATTGATAGACATCGGGTTTTTGATTGATAGACAAATATATTTATGAGGTTAGATTTGCAACCGGGCTTCATTCGACCTAATGCATCTGCAGCAACAATAAGGTACGTTACTTTGTAATTGTCAATGATGCTGCTTTGTAGTTTTATCTCATTTCAATGTGAAACATTTTCTAAATTAATTGTCATAATATTGCAAAATAAATTACTATAAATTTTATTTTATTATAAAAGTCTAAGTTTCCTGTTATTATAGTGCCTAAAATTATATTCAATATTTTAAATGATGATTGAGAAATAAACAAAAAAAATTACCTTGGATTTTGTGAGATTTTCAGTTAATTAATCTTTTTACGGAAATAAAAGGTCAGCATACTCTAGGAATATTTATTTTATCTAATAATTATAAATAATAATAATTAAATATTTCAAAAATTAAATTTTAGACCTTTAATGTTGCATTGCATTTTTATAAAAGTGGGATGATGTTTTTAAATATATCCCCCTCCCCTCCCCCAAAAAAATTAATACGAAAAGCGAATTTTCTGATTGCATTAGCCATGAATACTCTAAAAAAAATTAATGCTAATAACTTTAAAAAATTTTTAAGTACTGATTATTAAATTGAAAGGTAATAACAGCTGAAAGTTTTATGAAATGCGGACGCTATCTAAAATAGTGTATCATAGTTTTATGATTTAAACAAAGCTTTTATATCTGTATTAGCACAACTGCAGTATTCAGAGAATTTTTCGAATTTTTTCGTATGCTGGCAAGAGTTCCAAAAATTTTGAGATGTGGTGCTATAGTAATTAGATGTATTGTTTATGTTTATATAATGCTGTTCAGTATCTTTAAAATGAAGCACCTATAATTTGTTTTAGCATTTCATATTGTTTATTATGTTGGTATTTATTTCACAATCGAAAATACCGTATTGAAAGTTTTTTAATATAATTTCTTTTCACGAAACCTCTATTAGCTTTATTTTTCAAGTAATAGGCTCTACTGTTTAATACAATTATTCGTATGAAATTAAAAATAATTGCCAAAAGTGAAAACAGATTTTAATTTGTTGACATTATCCCCCCAGGTATTACTGTACCATTACGAATTTGAATTATTATCTATTATTTAGTTAAATATTCTGATGGAATAATAATGTACAATATGATGCCTGAGAAAAATCCTTTTAAATTTAATATCAGAATGGTTTGCAATGAATGATTGATAAAACAGTTTTCATAAAATTTTGTTACCTTATCATACTTTTTATGGATAGAAGTAATACATCTTGGCATTTCGAAGTATTTGTTTAAAATTGAATAACTTGCAACTGGAGCTTCATTTTGCATTATCGTCCTTTAGTTTTCAGTAAAATCTAACTCACTTTTATGAAAGTAACGAATAAGATTTCAGCACAAAGTATTAATTTAACATTTCAAATAAAATTATAAATAAATAAATAAATAAATTTACATATGAAATTAATTTCAGTATATCAGCAACGAATAAGATTTTAGCACAAAATATTAATTTAATATTTTCGTTATTGTACAGCATTACGTTAATGACATCGATATTGTTGCCATCGCAAAATTATTAAGAAATGATGTTAAAAAATATGTTCCGTTAGGGGAAAAAATACGTCTTCAGTCAAAATTATTTATTTTGAAAAAAGATATATCCTTACTGAATTAGCATACACATACATCAAAATTTGGACGAACAACGCAGCACTTTTTAATACGAAAAGAAAATTGCAATGTCAAAATAAGAAGAAATATTTCATGGCAACAGGCTAAGAAAAAGAATGACTCAAGCAAACTTGTTGTCTTGTCCATGAATTTCATGGAAGAATAACGCAATCTTAGGTGCACTGTTTAATACAATGTGCGATGCTTTAGTAAGTGATTATAGAAATTAATCGTAAGTAATTATTTATAACAAAACTCTACGGAGAAACTAAAAACCTATAAAATTCTATTACCAGATAAAATACACACGAAGGAAATGCATGGTAAAGATGAATAACAGAAGAATCACAAGACTCGTTGGGTTCGTGTTAAATTATTTACACGGAATGTTGAGCACAATGAAAAGGGCTCGCATAAAAAAAAGGACTTCAGAAGAAAGAGGATAAAAGTTTGAATATATATTTACGCAGGAAAATACACTCTTGCATTTGGAACGGCATCAAATGATATATTGTTAATAAGGCATTATGTGTCATTTAAAAAAGTTGAATCTTACCATCTAAAATAGCGATTCATTGAAAAATACAGATTTTAGAAAAATTAGATGCGATGAAAAATGCAAACTAATATTATAACAAAAACAAAAAATAGATGAAAAAAATGAGTTGTTAACGTATATGTAACGTGTCAAACGCATGACTCTCAGAAGATTTATTCTGCTGTACAATAATAGTGTTTTAAAGCATAATGAATTATGCATAGTAAGTGTTATTGTGTAAAAATTATTCAGAAAAATCCACAAAAATAGCAGAAAGTTATAATAGTAGAAAACTGCAATAATCCATGAAAACAATAAAGGAATGTAAAACTGAAGTAGTAAATTTTTATTAATAACTAAACTCTTCATATTTTCAGTAATAGCAGGATAAAAAGGTAAAAGCAAAATGGAGAAAGATAAGAAATCTATAATATTTATTAATACAGAGACTCATCCAGAAACTAATCATAAAAAGCAAATTGATTAAAAACTTCCAATATTTTCTAGATTATCTATACCTATCAAACGCAGATATAGAACCTGGAGGAAATAGCTTGTGTATTAAATGTTATTTGAAAGAACAATTTGTGCATACTTGTTTTATGTGGAAGATAATTCTCATAGTAAACATATATAAGACGTGTATTCTTTAATCATTTAATTTAATCAAATTAATTAATGTAACAAGAGTATTTCTAAAAAAGTCTATTTTCAATCACTGAAAATTCAAAACTTTATTTTCTCTCTCTTTACAGATATATAAGAAGAAATAATTCTAAATATGGCTCGAGGAGAAGGCGACACAAGTTTGAGAAGTAATTTTGTGGAAAGGGTGGTCAAACTGCCCATCGTCAATGTAGCTTGGGGTTATGCTACCAACACTTATACTCATATTAAAGAGTCCAACAAACTCGTTAATTTCACGCTAACTAATGCGGAAAAGTCCGTAACATTCGTAGCAGGGCAAGCGAAACCAGTTGTTCTGAAATTCGAAAAGCAAAGTAAGTAAATTTTGATACTTCTTATGCTATTTACGTAAATATAAACATAAAATATTAATTTTATCATAGATTGGAAAAATCATTCTCTAATCAGCAAGTTTTTTTTCTAATTTTTTTACTTTCATGATTTAAATTACTTGTGTAGAATAAAATTTTAAAATTTAGACTTTTTTGTAAGAAATATAGTTATACTTAACATATTTTTTTCTGTTTATGTTATTTTTTATATAGCGCAAGGTCTAAAATATCTTTTTATTCATCGTATTATTATTCTTTTACGTAGAGGTAATGACAGTACCTCTATAACGATTACTAAATATTAATTTCACGATTACTACATAGAATATATGGAAGAGGTACACACAATATAAAATTTAAAATTAAAAGCAAAATTCAATCTCACTTTTATAATAGTTATGGATTATGGCGTTAGTTTTCTTTTTTCCTACGAAGCCAACGCCATTGTTCTAATAATATTGTCGGGAATCTTGAGAAACTTTCATAAATTAAAAAATTTGCATAGATTAAATAGATTTGCATAGATAGTATTCTCTAGAAGCAAAAAAACGATTTCTGCTTCCCCCCCCCCTTTTGCGAGACAGAATAGTTTGTTGGCTGCTTTCAAAACAGATATAGTTTTACATAAAATCTACGTCAACCAAATGCTGTATTCCCGTCTACATTTATATTTCATATTTTTATTCAACGTAAATTTTCTGTTTGAACAAATAAAGTCTTTTTTTTTTTTTGTTGTTGTTGTTGTTGTTGTTGTTGTTGTTGTTCTGTTTTTGTATAAAACTTTATATCTTAGGTGTAAACATTCAGAGAAGGTATTAGAAAAGCTGAAAAGTTTCTGCATCAAGAAAATTATTTCAGCCGGGAAAAATGAAAAGTAGTGCAGAAAATGGAATAAATAATTACAGAGAAAATATAGCATTAATACACGGCCATAAATTTGTTTAGAGAAGCAACAGGAAATGTTAAAATCTTGTGCGAGTAATTTCGAAATTATTTATTTGATGAAGAACACACTTTTAATTTATAACTATTAAGCACTATTTATAACTATTAATATACTGCAGTACAAGAATGTGTTTTGAAATTCCTTTGCTTGTTTGATGTGTTAAAAGAATATTAAAAGAACAAAACTAATCTGCAAATTTTATAATTACTTACAAATATATAATTATCATTATGTTTCTTTAGTCCAAGCTGTTGATGATCTTGCTTGTAAAGGTCTCGGCACTCTAGAAGAAAAAGTTCCTTTCATCAAGAAGCCAGCAGATGAAGTATGTAAATTAGAAATAATGTAGCGCATTTTGCTTATTTCTTAAAGTAATAACTCATAGATGATTTTAATGTTTTAATATGCTTAATTTCGAGTTTTAGATTGAAGAAATTAAGCAAGAAAAGTAAAATCTGAAAGCTTTCAGATTTTATATTACGCCCAAACGGGTGTTTGTTTCATTTACAGACACATATACGTTTCGAGAGTATTTAAGCTACTGCCACTTCGGGCTAAAAATATTTAAAAACAGCATACCTTTAGAATTTCTGATAGACAGTCTCGCGCGCTGAAGGTAAAATTGTTTTATTCCCTACAGTGTTGCCACTGCTCGCTTTGAAATCGTTGAGATTGTTAATCACAAATTCGTTACAGTTTCATAAAATATGAAATTGGTAAAAAAGCAAATTCCAAATTCCGGCTTAGGTGCCCATGTTCGGGTGGACAACTATGTTATTCACAATTTGACGACAGTGCGAGAAACACACATATATTCATGATTCTTCATTATTTAGTTTCTTTAAATACAATGCAGGACGACAATATTTGGTGACAACAGTTTGAAAAGTGATGCATCGCATTTAAGTGATTCGCAAAATGCCGTTTCGAGACTAATAGCCCTTCTCGGTTAACGCCTCTTTTGGCTAATTGCTTAATTTAAGCTAAAACATCGGAAGGTTACATTCGCAAATGAGTTAAAAAGGATTGTGAATAATTTATTTAGCTAAAAATGACACAGACCCATTAAATTTAGGAGACAAATAAAATTTGTATTAAGTATCATTTGCTATATTGTACCATACATTTTTATTATTTTGTTTTCAATCAATTTTTTCGAATTATATAAACATGGCTTAAACTGTCATAAACGATAAAAAAGTTCTTAATTTTTTCACTTGTTCAAATAAAGTAAAATAGTTTGGAAAATAAGGTCAGGCAACTGATTTCCTGAACTTGCTTTCTTGATAATAATAATAATTTACGAGAAAAAGGCATCTCATCGTGCATTAGCATTGAGCTCCGAAGTTGCATGTGAAGAGTATTTTTTTAAGAACGGCCTGTTGTTAAAATAAACAAGGAAAAAATTGAAAATGCATTTCATAGTTCCAAAGAAACATACAATTCAGTAATTTCTTTCATAACTAAATTTAAACTAGCGCTCCAAAAAGAAAACTTATAATTTTTTAATTAAAGTCCAAGCTCATAGTTTATTATAAATATCTTTCATGTGATTATTTTCTTGATGTGGTGTGATTACTTAATTGATTTATGGTCTCGCGATTATTTTCTCGCCTTTTCACATCTTTGGTATTATATATCTTAGATAATTATTTGATTAAAAATTGTCTTACACGTTCTAATCCGGTTTACCGAGTCACTTATTAGCAAATATACCAAAATGTGCATTTCAATTTAAAATTGTTCTTTTGGAACAACAAAAACGGAAGTGTAATAACGACTTCACTTGTTTCGGTGTGGCTGACGCACCAGTAGCAGCGCCAGTGTTCCGAAATAGAATTTTTAGCGCAAAGTAGCGGATGCCACTCCTTTTTCACGGGCGCCATAGTTTGCTTCGGCAGCGCCTGCATGGCATCGTAAATTTTTGTGAATTAAAAAAAAATAAATAGAAATATAAGGATTTGATTTTAAAAAAGAAATTTCGAAATATGAAATTTTATTTTTACAGCTTTGTAAGTTTTAGTATAATTGATATAATATCACATTATATTGAAAGTATAATGTGAGTGTGTGATTACAGATTCACAACCTAGTAGAAATTCTCTACTTCAAAGATTTTGTTTATACGTATTTATGTTACGAATATTTATTTAGATATTTAGAAGGGGTATTTATATCAAGTTTGATGTACAAGTACGCTAATCTACGATTGGTTAATTAGCAGCGTTACATAACGTAAAATTATCTCGAATTTGGAAGAACAAATGAATTTAAGGGAAGAGCACCAAATTTAGAATGTTAATTTTGAGATCGCCAATTTTTTTTTTTTTAAAGTAGCCATTGTATTTTGTTATACTTATATAGGTATATTAATAAATAAGTAAATATGGGATACATGGACTTTCAAAGACAAATCCAGTGTCAACGCTGCTAAGATTACAAATATAAATTTTTATTGTTAACTTCGGAAATAAAGTGCAAAAATTATTGTAATAAAATGCTTATTAGAAGTTAATTCCACAGGAAATTGAAATTACAATATGGAAAATAAAACTTAGTAGAAATATTAAATTATGTAAGAATTATTAATAATAAAAATAAAAAATACCTAAACAAATTAAAAACAATTAATTATTGTTGATCCTATGGAAGAAGACTGACTTTTTAAGGGGAATTAGTCTTTTTTCACGAAATCATCAATAATTAGGGAATAATTGCGTTTCTTCTCTTTCGTATATTTCATTGAAATCTCCTTCCCCTCCAAAAAAAAAAAAAAAAAAAAAAAAAAAAAAAAAAAATCTGATATGTACACCACATGACTTCCTTGAACGGAATATTAAATTATACGCATTTTTTCTTGCATTTCATTTAAACTTATTAGATTGAATTAAACCTACTTCGCCGACAGCGCATAAACCACAATAGAACTGTGGTTTAAAATGCAGTCTTTAAAATTCACTTTGTTTACCATAGCGACACTCTGGCGCTAGGTTTACTTAACAGTATTATGTTTCATTCATATTATAACTCAGAATGCACAAAATTTATATCATTTAAAGAATTATCTAATCGTTGCCACATGTTCTATTCAAATACTATAATAAAGCTAGAACTATGTATAAAAGAAATTAAGCAAACAAAACAAAAAAGAAACAGTTTTTCACAGACGATTGAGTATTTTTCATTCAATTAATTCAGTTTTCACTTCGCAACAAGGCAAAAATACATAAAAACTCAAAATATATGTATTAAAAATTACGAAGTAAATCTTAAACGCTTATTTCCTCGGAAAAATTCCAGAAAGGATTAAGCATGATTTAAATAATAAATGAAGGCGCTATCTTTGTTGTTGCGAAGCTAAGTTTCTCTAGATTGGAAACAAATCCGCTACTCAGCTGTTTCAAATGTAAACAAGAGCAATGGCCGCCACCAAATTAGGCTTAGCGGCACTTAAACAATTTTAAAATTGTTAATAATTCTAAAAATATTGCATACAGATTTACTAAAGGCATAAAACCCTTAACCGGAAGATAAAAACAACATAATTCAATCATTTTTAAAGCAGAAAATGTACAATGTACAAACATATAAGAGTAAAGAAACTGAGATCACTGAGCCGGGTAACAGAGTGGATATATTTATAAATATATTTATATACTTTTGGCGCGGCCGATTGAAACGAAAAACCGAGGTGCACATCTACATGTTATAGCAGTCTTATATACAAAATTTCAACATTCTGAGGCTACTCGTTTTTGAGTTATGCGAGATACGTACGTACATACGTTCGTACAGACGCTATGAAAAATTCTCTTCAGAATTCATTTTAAAGCAGTTTTTTTTTTTTTTTTTTTTTTGAGGAAAAGAGTCTTTTATTCTGTCCTTACGTACAGATATCACGCAAAAACATCGTTAAATTGCATTCGAAAGCGGTCAAAGTGGATATTTTCGTTGAAATATGCTGTCTGAAGCTTTTCGCGATTACAATACTTCCTTTTTACTTCGTGCAAGGAAGTAAAAAGCAAAGAATTATAAAATTTCTTGAATTTATGTCAAGTGATTTCAGAAACACGAAAGAAAGTGTAGATCGCATCGGGAAATTTCTTTCGTATATTTTAAATTAATTCATTTGAATCCAAAGAATTTTATATTTCTTTGCAGTTTAAAGAGGCGAATATACGAATTCAAATATACGAAAGAGGAAAAAAAGTGATCATTTCCTAATTATTGGTGATTTTGTGGAAAAAGACTACCTTATTTGCCGGTGTGTAAAGAGGTTATCAGATCTAGCGATGGTGCCTGCTGGACGGGACTTTTCTATGAAACGAAATTCTGGTAGCCTTGATTTAAACGGGAGGATTCCTAGATGACAGAGCACCGCTAAAAGCGAAGTCCCGCCTAGCTACGGAAACGATGTACCGGCTAGGCGGGAATTTTTGGCGCCTCGCCGAAAATCTTTCGGCTAGAGTTCTCTCCCGCGTAGAGATCAACCAACCAGATGAAAGTTCTGCATCTGAAGGATCACATGATCCCAATCTGAGCGTTAATCGATTACTGTTTCGCATTCAGTAATTTCGCCTTCTTTGCAGTAAGGGAAAATGGTAACCTAGCTATGTGGGTTTCCTGGAAATGTGCGGGTTCTGAGAATTGTCCCTTTCGACGTCCAGTCCCTCGTAGCGGAAACATTGTGTGATTGGGACTTAAGATGCACTTTTTTCTTTCTTTTTTTTTTTTTTTTTTTTTTTTGAAAATAGGTCGGAAAAACGAAGTGCGTCTTATACGTCGATACTGCGTCTTATACGTGAACTCAGTTTTTTAGTACATTCACTTCTGGAAAATTCCTCTATTCGGAGTTATGCGATGTTTTTTCTTGTTTCCTTGCGGGAGTGTGGGAATATTTCAGTTACGTAGACTTCAGTGAATGCGCATGCGCTGTCATCGACGATCACAGCTGGATTCGTTTCAACTTTCCAATTTTCGTGAAAGACTTTTAAGTGGGTAAAATTTCTACTATTCTGTTTTTTCAAATTTGTTGGCAAGTTATGGCGAAGAAGATTAAAGGTTTTGAAGAAGAAGGTTAAAAGGTATTCTTTCCCAGATAGACTGTGTATTTGCATAAAGTATTACTTAGTATTTGTATTATTTTATATTTAAAATACTGTACATTCATTATAATGGTCAGTAATAAAGTTTTATTCTTCAAAAATGTGTATAAAATATGAATGCGTCTGATACGCCGGCAGATACGGTAATTCTTTTTGAAAAATCAGTCTTCTTCCATATAATCAACAACAATTAATTATCTTCAAATTTCAGTCCCCTCTGTGTGTGGAGGGGACTGAATACATAGTAGTTCATAATGTATGTATACATAGTAGTTCATAATGTATGTATAATATATTGAGCCTGCTACATAATACATACATTATGAACTACTATGTATGTATT
Source organism: Stegodyphus dumicola (assembly GCF_044657685.1). Taxonomy (NCBI): domain Eukaryota; kingdom Metazoa; phylum Arthropoda; class Arachnida; order Araneae; family Eresidae; genus Stegodyphus; species Stegodyphus dumicola. Next base: position 217,329,797 of record NC_140773.1, on the reverse strand, counting down.
ATGTAGCAGGCTCAATATATTATGTACTATGTAAGCATGTATATGTATGAACTACGTATGTAAGCATGTATATGTATGAACTATGTAAGCAAGTATTATGTAAACAAGATCTATGTATTATGAACTACTTGTATATAAGCATGTACTATGAACTATGTAACTATGTAAGCATATATTATGAACTATGTAAGCATGTATACAGGACCAACGTATGCCCTTATAGTCCCCATGAGGTGTTGCCCCGGATAGTTGCGGAACCTGGACTAGACCCGAATAGTCTTAGTAAGCCGCACGGGTGTCCAGATTCTGCTCTCAACTCAACTCAACTCAACTGTGTGTGGAGGGGTGGATTTTATGTTTCTATCATTAATTCAAATACAATTTAATACTTCTTTTAAGTTTTTTTCTTCACAGTTTAATCTCAATTTTTCTAAGAAATTAACTTTTAATAACTTTCCTATTACAATAGTTTTTACTCTACATTTCCTAGGGCAGTGATGGTTCCTAGGGCACTATGGCACGCGTGCCACAGGTGGTACGCAGAGCCTTATCAGCCGGCACGCGGCTAAAATATTACTTTCTTAAATCAATGAGTTTATGTTATTTAAATAAGTGTTTTAAAATGTTCTTGAACGTTTCACTCACTTACTTATCGCATAATGCCACTGACATAGAGCTTACTGTTAATATTACAGTTACGTAGTCTAGATATAAGATTTTCATATATCACCATAGAAATTATATACATATTTATTGACCCAATTTATAACGTTTCAATTGTTTGGGCTAATCATATTATTTGTTACATGGCAAAGAATATGCCAACGTTCAACTTACTTTTTCTAAAATATCAGCTGCTTATTGAAGGACTTTTCTATCCAATTAATCATCTGTTTTAATTCAGTGAACATTTGTTCTCATGGATTCAAAAGCTAAGAAGATAGTTTGATCTAAATAATAGGCATTAATGTCGAATTTTTCAAAACCTTTCTGGCAGAAAATGAAATGTGATGCTTCGTTTGTAATTTCGAGACAAAACGGCAGTCACTTGTTTGGGCTGGAAAATTTTCACAAGGGCACAGAGATTTTGTTTTGGAAATCTAAAAGACTGTGTTGGTTACACTTTTCAGTTGGGAAGAGATAATTCCCAAAAAATTTGCTCTTGAGGGATAGACGGTAAAAACATAATGGGAAGATTTCTGAAAAGAGTTCAGCTCATTAAACATGAAAAATCTCACTCGAACAATTCGTTTCTGGTGCGCGAAAATGTGCCGTCATACAGTCCACTCTCTTCAAGTGGCTTCTAGCAAAGGAAAATATTACAGCTCTTAGCCTCCTTATCAACCATTTTTGGCACTGAAGAGATTAAGAAAATCGTAGTCAGAAATTTTGACAGTATTCCTAAAGTTAAATTGCACGTAAGAATCAAACAGCTGTATGAATATGCCAAATGTTTTCACTTAAAGGTTTTATATTTGAACTCTAAAAAAAAAAAAAAAAAAAAAAAAAAAAAACTTTTAAATTTTGATTTTGTTCGAATTTATTCCTGACTCCATGTAGACACATTGTGCATATATATGAATTAACGAGTTAAAAAGTTCAACTAAAAAGAGCAAACTTTACTCATTATCTTATCCTAATGGAGAGAAAGTGCAGAAAGACTTGCCGTCGTTTTACATAAAAGACAAGCATATAAGTGACCAATAAACATTGCAAAGAATAAAAATAACCTAATTGATTCTTAGTGAACGAAAAACTGTTGGGTTCGACCTTTAAACCAAAGCGTTGAAAAGTAAAGACACAGGATGCAAACTGCTTAATATCTGCGTTCATCTTTAGGAATGTAGTGACAAAAGCTAATTAAAAAAACACGTTACAGATCCCAGTATTAAATAATGCATAAAAGGGCTTAACATAATTAGCCTAAAGCGGCAGTTTTCCCAGGAAGGGCTATTAATTTCGGTTTGGCATTTTACGTTGGTTCACTATAAACGGCGTTACAATTTTCAAATTATTGTCACCAAATATTGGAGCCATGTATTATATTTAAAGAAATTAAATAATGAAGTATCTGCATAAAAGTATTCATGTTTCTAACATTGTGAAAAAACAACGGTACCTAGAGACATCAAGTTTTGAATAACGCAGTCTTCCACTCGAATTTGGGCATTTCGAAGCCCAAATTTGGAATTTATTTTTATTATCTATTTCATGTGTCGTAGAACTTTAATAACGAATTTTTGATTACCAAGCTCAACGATTTCAAAGCGAGCGAATGCAACACCGTACGAAAAAAAAAAAAATTATCTCGAGCATGAGAGACTGTGTATCGGAAATTCTGAAGATGTGCTCTTTTTAAATTATTTTGTAATATTGCTGCTGAATTGAATTTTATGGGTTAAGTGCAAAGAGCATGATATAAAATAAATAAAGGTAGCACACAAAGCATTAAAAAACGCCCCTTTGGTCTTAATATAAAATCTGAAGGCTTTCAGATTTTTTTTGGTTTTTTTAAAAAAAGTAATTAGTTAAAAATTAATGGACTCATAATGCTATCATGGCTGTATGAGCAATTTTACTTTTCTTTACTCGTTTGTCCACGAGGAAAGCTGCTAATTTAAGTTTTCTCTTTTTACTTAAAAAAAAAAAATTACATGTTTGTTCATTAACGATAACTAGGCGCACTAAATAATTTATTTTTTCCTTTCTGATATGTTTTGCAACGAGATTTTTGCTCTTAAACGAAAGCGTTTCAGATATGTTATTGAGTTTTTAGTTTTTCGCTCTAAAACGATAGAGTTTCAGATATGTTATTGAGTTTTTAGTTTTTCGCTCTAAAACGAAAGCGTTTCAGATATGTTATTGAGTTTTTAGTTTTTCGCTCTAAAACGAAAGCGTTTCAGATATGTTATTGTGTTTTTAGTTTTTCGCTCTAAAACGAAAATTTAAAAATAAAGATATGAAATTATTCTATAAAAAGTAAAATAATTTTAAGCGATATGAAAGTTTCCTAAGCCTGAAAAAGTTTCAGGCTTAGGAAAAAATGAAACACCAAGTTTTTTTTTCTTTAACAAGATCTTTTTTTTTTTTTTTTTTTTTCCCCTCTCCCGTTTGTGCATATTATTTCTACTTCAAATTCCTTTTCCTTTTGTTTTCATAAGAAGCATTCATCATAAAATATGTTCAATTTCTCGTTTATTTTCGGAAATCGGAGAGAAAAGGAAATTGCCATTTATTTCCTTTAAATGCGGAATTTTGAAGTTCTGCCTGATAACGTATTTCTCATCTGCTTGTTTTTTGCAAAGCATTTATCAAATTTCTAACATTAGCGAATGATAACTGTTAAGAGTCTTTATCTAAAAAAAGGGGGAAAATTTCGAATCCAAAGTTCTCTACAATTTCGAAGGAATAATAGCGGTCCGTGTAAATATTTTATCGGTAGCAAAGGTCGTACACGCGCGAAGGCCAACGTTCAAAGATCAAGAGTGGAGAAATCACCTCCACAAGTGAACTATAATCTTTTAAAGATGGTCTTTTTTTAAATGCTTTTGCTCAGAACGATAATGATTGCCTTTGTTGTTTTCCATTATGTTTACAAACACATGTATTAGATTAAAAATGAGGCAAAATTCCGTTAAAAATTTAACTACATAAAATAATTTTAACATTACGCAGTGTTTAATAAAATTTATAGCTGATTTACCTATTATGCAGTATTTTAAACAAAAAAGTTGTAGTTTCATGTTTGTTATTATATGGCATGACTATGTCAATTGCGCAAATGATCATTATTGAAAATGGGATAACACTAAATGAACTTAGCTATAAAAATATGTATTACAAGATAAGATTTACCTATCTTTAAAGTTTTTATTTTTGTACTTACAGTTTTTTAAAAAGCATTCCTTCTTTTCAAAATATTTATTACGTTATTATTTTCAATGAATTTTAATTGTATTTAATTAGAAGCACTGGTAATTAAAAAACCTGAAATTTGTTAAACATAAAATATGAGAGTAGTTATTATTTTTCTGCTGCAATTACTAAACGTAATATTTTCTATTAACATAAAATTCTTACCTGCCTTAGAAAAACATTTTAATGCATGAAATAGACAATCCTGAATTTTTTTTTTTATTCACTTTCTGCATTGATTCACTTTTCAAACTGTTGCCACTAAATGCTAGAATCCTGCATTACATTTGAAGAAATTAAATAATGAAAAATCTGATTAAATGTATATATGTTTCTCGCATTGTTATAAAACAACGGTACCTAGAGCCATCAAATTTTGAATATCGTATTCCTCCTCCGAATATGGACATCTGGAAGCCCTAATTTGGAATTTGTTTTATTATCTATTTCATATTTTACCAGACATCAAAAAATTTTTGACTAACAAACGCAACGATTTCAAAGCGAGCAATGGCAACACTGTAGGGAAAAAAAATTGTCTCCAGCGCTTCAGTTTTATGTTTGCATTATTATTTTTTAACTTAAGTAAACTTTAAGTAACTTTCTTTTTAAGTAACTTTTTTTTTTCTTTATGAATTATAGATCATTGGAGACACTAGAAAATTGTATACGGACACTGTTTACTCAAGGCTAGAAGGAATTTTGAATATCGGTAATGGCGCAGTAAGTTTAAATTATGAAATATTGCTTTCAGTACTCTAAAATGTATTTTTTACAGATACATATATGTACATATATACATGTGTATTTATACAAATACATATATGTACATATATACATGTGTATTTATACAAATACATATATTTCTGTATAAATGTATTTTTTACAGAAATATATGCAAGAGTTTAACCCAAAAATATCATAGATGACAGGATGAAGTAATTAGTTCTAACTAGCGCAGTTTATATTTAGGCCTTGAATATAGGTGTGCTACATGCATAGTTATTGAAAAGTACTTTTTCTTCGTAATGCTGATAAGCATCGAACCTCAAGAATAAATAAAACGTACTTTATTAACTTTACATTTTTCTAGGAAAATTAAATGTGTTGTGTAGATAATACTGTTTATATTTTAAAATGTAAATTTAAGCAATTTAGGTTATTAATGAAATTTGTTTTTATTAATATGTATATTTTAAAATATTAGTATAAATGTCTGAAATTTAGATTACACTAAATTTTATTTTTGTCGACTATTCTCTAATATTTTTCTACTAAAACAATCGTTCAAAAAATTTTTTAAACTTGAAAAGGAGATTTTAATCAAAAGCTTATCTTAGTTATTTTTATTTATTTATTTATTTATTTTTTACGTTTACGTTATCTCTTTGAATTTATTCGCAATCAAAACCACCATATACGTATTTATTTTGTATTTAATGTTACGAAATTTTGCTAAATAACGCAAGAAGCTATTGATGTCTTTTTCTCTGGATTCACTCTTAAGAGTCTTTATCTAAAATTAATTTTATAACCTGCTGGAATTTTGATAATTTAAAAAACTACATTCTTTAATATATATTTCTCAGTTGCTCAGAACATCTTTTGTATTCTGGAAATACCGATTCGCAATATGCAAAGTTTTTGCTATAAGAATTAAATTCTTCATTTAAAGCTTGATTGTAAGAAAGATTTTAAAGTAATAATAATAAAACATTTAATGTATTTTTTTATAAATTTCTGAATATTTTCCTGTATTTTCTAATATTTTTATACAGATTAATATTATTTATTAAAATGAACGATAAAGTTTCTTTACTCTAGGTGACATCTGTTACATCTTATGGGAAGAGGACAGTTGACACTATTCTTTCGAATCAGGTGGTAAAATCAGCTCTAACATTTGTTGATGACTTTCTGATAGGAGCTACTGAAGGTTACATTGACCGCTTTCTGCCTCCTGATGGTAAATAATCAATAAGTTTTCCCAGCTTTAACTTATGAACATTTTTACTAAACATATGGCGAATTTCTAAGTTAAAAACAGTTTCTAAATTAAAAGTAATGTAGTTCAAGGCTAAGATTGTAAGTTATAAAATATAGCATTCATTTCTAAATTTAATTTTCACATCAGTGCTCCTGTATTAGTATCGATATTTGAATTTGTCATTTGAAACATACACCAGCCGTTCGTAAATCATAATATCTGAAAAACTTCAGATATTTAAATAAAATTACGCTGCAAAGATTCATCAATGATATTGAAAACGTTTTATAATAATCTGACCTCGCGATTGTTCTTTAAATAATTTAATTCCAAAATAGATAACATTTAGATAAAATAATTTATTTAAAAATTGCTAACACTTAGATATTTATAAAAATAGATCGCAACAAAGAAATAATTTCAAGTGATTATATTTATAGAAATGGTGTTTGCAAGGACAGTTATTGCGAAGTTTGTCCTTCTTCAGATTAAGTACTGAACACGTCGAGGTCATATGAATTAAATTACTAGATATTTCAAAATTGGCATCACGTCGAAGTACGAGTTATGTTTTATCGCTTTGTTTATCACAAATTGTTCATGAAGTTCAAGGTTAGAGCACCAGTTTATCCGCAAATAACTAATATATGTTATCACAACTTTTGATGATAGACAGGCATATCGCGTTTATAACTATGCCTGTTTCTAAGCCGAGAAAGATTTTTAGCCATGTCTAGTTCTGACGATCTCAGTAGTTCAAGGATAAGAAATAATCTTAATAACAGTATATTCACCTCGAGATTAAGAGGAACGTTTTTGACAACAGAATATGTGTTTGTAGGATATGCCTTTCGAGAGATATATATGAAAAGTGCAGTTATCGAGGAAAGAACATCTTATGTCCAAAGATTATGATCGTGGGAAGAAAATGAAAGGGGTAAAGGTTAAAATTACGCTGAAAAAGTTTCCCATTTTGAAGATAACACTTCAAAGATTACTTATATTTAATATAAAGTTGATAATTATCATTAATTTGGCCATCGAAAATCTGGAATTTTATGATAAACATGGTGCAGATGAAATGAAAACACGTTTGTGTATAAATGTGAAAAATCAAATTTTGTCTTCGGTATGGCTGAGTCTTCATCTGTAACACTCATTGAACATTATGCTATAAAGATTTTTCATATTCAAAGAAACGTGAATAAAACATTTTCTAAAATATCTAAAGTTTGGTTAGAAGGGTTTAAAGAAAATTGTCTTTAAATAAAGTTTAAAAAAATCTTGTGTACACTTGCAACTTCAAACACGATGCAACAGCGATCTAATGAGTGACTAAGAAAACACTAAAGATTTCTTGCCCTTTTACAGGCTTTTGACACAAATGGTTATATGCTGATTGAAACTTTGTTGCTAGTTTTTCCTCTCACTGTATTTTCCATCATCTTGACTAAACTAAAGCGTATGTTTCTCACTCTACCCCCTTTTTAGGTTTCTAATTGCTAAGGCATAAGATTTTGCAGTCTTATAATTCTGTGATTGGAATGTTTATGCTGAATCTAGCTTAATCTTCTTAAAAGAATATTCTCATACAGCATGAAAAAGCTTTTGTCTATAGGGTGAACAAATGATTCTTCATCTTCATAGCATCATTCTCCCAAACTTTGTTGTAAATTCACTGAGATCGTTCTTCTGTGTTAATGAAAATCAATCGAAAATATGTATCATAGCATACGGTTCCCTTTCTCGCTATCATTGACGAGCTCCTATCTATTAATTGCACAAAATGAGCTCTCATAGCAGCAGGCCCAAAAAACGATTATTATCGTCAATGATAACGCTAACAATAAATGAATTTCCCCTAATAATTAGATAAATAAAGAACAACAAGACTAAAACAGCATCAAGCATCAGCTTATTAAAATGCACTCTATACCATAAAAAGTAACGCATCAAGAAGGAATCATCCGAATAGAACGAATTTGCATTTGCCCATACGCAACCTTTCGATAGAATACCATACGGTACGATAAAATATAAGTTATTCACTTTTTGTGGCCATTAAGCTACTAGCTGGGTCTCCGGTACCTTGCAGTCGAGCATTCGGATAGTGTAGAAAAACAGAACATTCCAGTGCTAAGGCATAACGTCCATGGGAATGTGGTTCCGTCAACCCATGTGGAGTGGGCCAATACCTTTCAGATGGGTTCACGAAGAGTATCAGTAGTTGTCATTAATGACGTGCAATAAACAAGGTGATCAAATCGTAGGATCGCTAGACAACGATTGGAACAAGGGTTGGAACGATGCTGGCAGGATTGGGTGAACCATGGCCGTATTGAGCGTCAAGAAGGTAGCAGTGGACTGAGAACGACGACAGAACGCGAGGGTAGAGGGATAGTCCGATCGGTGCTCACAACCCCTGTTGCGTCCTTATCAACATTCCAGCTGTAACTCGGATACTAGTGACTACAATGAATAATGATAGGAGAACTCAGCGAACTGGGCTAAGATCACGGAATCACGGACTGCTCTTCACCACTGCCCACCGTCAAGCATGTTTGTAGTGTGGTGCTGAGCGCATTAAACTTGGGATTTCACGGATTGGAATAGAATTGTTTTCAGCAGTCAGTCCCAGTTCGAACTGAGCCCCGATGACCAGCGAAGACGTGCCAGCGGCGAGAAATTCACCTCACTATCTACCAATACACAACCCGGCAGCCAGGAGTTATAGTATGGAGTGCCACCTCATTTGATAGCCGGATCTCTAACCAACAGAGCACTTTCAGGCTCTGATGATTAGCTGACCGTCCTTGGATCGCACAGTTCTATCTCATCAGTTGGAATGTGTATTTCAAGCAATCTCGCAGGAGGACAGCCGCCAACTCTTCGAGCTAATGCCCAACCGGATAACTGCTTGCATTAAGACCAGAGGTTGGTCAACGCATTAATGATTTTTCTCCCTCTTGTAAATGTATTTAGTGAATAAACAGTTATTCATTTTAAATACAAGTTCATCACATCTAAATTTTTGTCCTATTCGGATACCTTCTTGTTGCTTCGCTTTTATGTGTTTATAGAGAGTGTATATTCAACCATTTATTTTATTCCAAAATAAAATATGCATTTTTTATTTTCTAATTAATCATAAATAAACTTCTCAAAACAATTAGGGTATATTATAATTTGAGATATAAACTACGGGAGATGAAATGTTTCGGTTACTGATGTATGATATATAGGTATTGTAAGGTATGAGGAAAGAAAAAAAAAAAAAAAAACGAACAGTGAATAACTTCATTTTATTGACGATATTTTTCGGTAAATAAAAGATGCACAATTTGTGCAAATTATACAAACAAAAAAAGTGTGATTTTTCTGAGGTAAATGAGTTTCAGTAAGGGGTATGGTTTCCCTGACCGAAAGCTATGTCACACACCTACGAGCCATGGAATCAATTAGCAACTGGGGCATTCTCTTCTACTTCTGAAGGTAAGAACTTTCTGAATTGTTTCTGTGCTGAATTGTTTCTGGAGTTGATAAGCGACTAACAACCCTTTTTATTAGAATGTCCCAAACATGTTCTGTTGTTCTGCCTGGGGAACATGCCGGCAAATCCATTGTAAAGATTCCTTCATCAAAAAGGAAATTGTGAATTAGCTGAGCACGATGTGGCGTGGCGTTATAATCCATGAGAATGAATTCATCCCTAATTTATGCAACGTAAAGGACAACTATAGGTTTGAAGATGTCATCTCTATATCGCTGAACCATTATCCATTCCTGATGATGTGCAGATCGGTGAGGCCAATGATAGAAATTTCGGCCCACACCATCCCTCGCCTCTTCCAAATCGGACACTTTCATGCACAAATGCAGGCGTATTTCGTGTACCTTGTACCATTTCTGTCCAGATGAAAATACGCTTATTGTCAGTTTGTATACTAAAGCGGGATTCATCTTCGAAGAATGCGTTGCTCCACTCATCTGATGCTCCTATGCCCATCTTCTGGAGGAAGCACGTTCGTTCAGTGTCTGCGAGCATACAAATCCACATGGTTGAATTTGTTTTGAACAGTTTAAGTCGAGACTCTGGTACCAATAGCCATCTGAAGGTGCTGTTGCCAGAAAGTGGCGTTCATAATGCGGTTTCTTCTGGCCATTAGTGCTAACTAGCAACCTTCATTTCGTGTTGTTTCAGGCGTACGGCCTTGTCCCAATCTTCGGCGAACATTTCCTATTTATAAAAACTCATTCCATAGCCTTGGAATGTCACTTTGAGAAACTCCTAACGCTAAGTCATCTTGTTGAAACATCGAATTCACTGTTACAAAGCATTCAACAAGTGTGCATTATTTTTAATTTCCTCCTACAGAAGAAATGCTTCAAGTCACTTTTCATTCCTTATCTTAAAAGACGTATTTTTCGACGTCACAGATAAAATTTGCATATTCCCAAATTTGTGAACTTTATAATTTCCTCTTCTATTTCATTTTTGTTAAAAAATTTGTCGATTAATGGTTATTTCAAATCGAATTCACAACATCCTCTAATTACATCAGCATGGTTTGTTGATGTCATTAGGGGCCTCTAATTAACAACAACACCTAATTGTTTCGAGCAGTGTCCTTGTTTATTGCTTTTAAATAGCTCTGTTGGATGCTTTGTTTAGATTAGTAATAAAATCTTGATAATCCTTTGTGGATGGCTGTGAGTATATGCGTGTGTATGTATAGAAATTAATGTGATTGTTGATTTAATGTTATAGAGAGGCTAGGTACGTTGCAATGTGTTAGACGACTGAATTCAGTGCACTGCATTATTATAATGCACCGAAGAAAGCAAAATAGCTAATCAGAAGCAGTACTGCATAATACAACGATAAAATGCAGTACTAATTACTGAAATTAACGTGACAAGAGTATAAGACACTGTGCGGACGTTAACGATCCGAAATGTAGCCAAATTCCCATAAATGGATAGCACGTGGTAATCACCCAAAATGCACGTGTATTAATTATAAAAAAAGTGTACCTGGCTTTAAGTATGAACTAATATATTACTGTAACTAAAGCTATGATACTTTGAAAAATGTTAAATAATTTACCTTACGCATAATGACGTATTTGCAGCTAAAGAAAAAGATGCTCTCAAGAAGGAGAAAGAAGAAAAGGTTTCGACGCTTACCCGACTAGTTAACATTGCCAGGACGGTTCGAAACAGGACGTACAGGCAGTTAGTTTTGAAAGTAGAGTATGCTCAGGAGTGGGCTTTGGATTTGGTCATTTCATATCCCATCGAAGCGGTAAGCTGTTAATAATCTCAAATAGACTAGTATTGTTGCTATGCTATGGACTTTTTGATTCATATTAGTATTTTATTATCTTATTGTATTTATTTTCCGTTTAGCTTATTTATACAGTACAAAGTCCGTAATCCGGAACCGTCGGGACTTCGACGACTCCGGATTAGGGGTTTTTCCGGATTATAGATTATCAATTTAAATATGGTAAGATGGCATGCAGAAATTATACAATTAAAAATATGAAACCTTAATTTATGAAATAAAGAGCAATTATGATCTAAAGGGTATCAAAATTTGGGTCTGGGTCATAATCCCGACAGCCGAAATCCCGACAAGCCAGAATCCCGACTGTCCAAAACCCCGACAGGGCCGAAATCCCGACAACCCAAAGTCCCGACACGGTCGAAATCCCGACAAGCCAGAATCCTGAGTGTCTAGAATCCCGACAGGTTCGAAATCCCGACAAGTTAATATCTAAATACAAACACTCAATTTAGCTTAAAAAAAATTTTTTTAACTAACTATTACATATTACTAATTAAAAGTTTAAATCAAAAAATCATAAAAATTATGTCATTACTTAAAATAATTTTTAACAAATTGAAATGACCGTTAAAATTTGAAATGAAGATTTATAAAATTCTTTTTATTAAGAAAAAGTAAACATCACTTACACATGCAAACGACATATTTACAGTGACACATTGTGAGCGATACCACGAAGATATTCCATCACAGGTCGATTATCACGATCGTCCACAACAGTCATAATTCTCCTTTCTCTGTCATTATCTACCTTCCTACGTTTTAGTTGTTGTTCTCCGCGAAGAATGCATTCAACTTGGTATTCCACATGCTTTTGTTCTTTTTGAAATCCTTCTATGATGTTATAAACGCCAACATGCCCGTCCAATTAAGGTCTCCCATCTTCTGTGCCAAGCCTCGACAGCATTTTGAGTGCGCGGAGCTCCCAGTTGTAGGGAATCAAACACGCTCCAGAGTGCTGGTGGGAACATCGGAGGAACGCGAACGGCAATGCCATTACACAAACGGCGCCGCATTCTTCCACGAATGTAGTTGTCTTCGAACCACTGAACGACTTCTTGAGTATCGGGTGGCAAGTGAGGAAGTAAAGTGTCAAATGCTGCTGAAATTTCGTCAGCTGGTATGAACGCTAACGCAAATAAATGACGAAGCATTAAACTAAATCTTTCCTCTATGCCGTAGCGAGAAGCCAATCCACTCGATTGGATTTTTCTCCAACCACACTGACACAGATGGAAAAAACAAGCCTTATTAATAACGTCAGGGAACTCTGATTTTGAAGCATTTATAGCTGCCTTTTCTAGATCACTAATGATTCTAGATGGCCTCAGTTCAATATTATTTTCTTCAGCGAAATCAATTAAATCTTGGAATAATCTTTTGTAATTTTCTTCAGATTTGCTAGTCATCAAAGCATATACTAGTGGAAGAATTCTAAAATTTTGAGATCCAACAGGTGCGTGAATTGTATATAGCTGGTAAAATATTGTGGGCACCGTTTTAAATGTGCCGTCCATAATCCAATAAGGCGCCTGTGATACATGTTTAAGATTTGCAACTGGTGTAAACATTAGAATTCTCTCATCTCCAACTGCAGAATCTCTCACTAAAAATAATTCACCAATTAAAGTATTTCTTAAAGTAGCTGGAATATCAATTTCATTCAATGATTTTGGTTCTAGTGGCCTTTCGTTTTGCCTAACCCGTTTAATTTTTTTTCCGAATAGCTTCTTTTGACGGAAGGTATGGGCGAATGTTCTGAGAGGTGTTTACGATGTTGCTTTGAATTATCTGACACGGCTCCCTTCCGGTATGCCGAGCATCTTCTTTCAATTGGCTAATACATTTTGCGATAGCAGCTGCACTCGCTTGTGGAGCATGGTTATGCTGAGTAAATTTACGGAGATGATGCTGTCCATTCAGAAATATTGTTGTTACTCGACCTTTGCACATATCGTATTTTCTTTTTTCACTACACCAATAATATAAATCGTCGCGATTTTTATCTTTCACTATTAAATAACCACGTGCATTAATTTTATTGCTTCCTTTTTGAGACGGAACAATTTGACTAATTTCAGCCATATTTTGGAACAATTTAATGAGCAAAAAATAAACCGGCAAGTGAGCACTGTCTATCTCGAGGCAAACGTAACCCTATAGCATGTAGAAAGCCTAGAGCTGTATCATTCCGTCATTGTGAAATAGTTCCCTCTTTCTCCTATTCACATAGATTATAAAAGGCCTAAAAGATAAGAAATGACCTTCGCGTGAGGTCAGCCGACCCTTTGTCATTACGATGTCCTTTCGTAAGCAGCTGTGGAAGTATGTTAAGGGGTCATTAGGCCTTAATGGGATTTCTCCCGTGTCGGTATTTTGACCCTGTCGGGATATTGGACAATCGGGATTTCGACCCTGTCGGGATTTTGGTTTGTCGGGATTTTGGCTTGTCGGGATTCCGTCTGTCGGGATTCTGGCTTGTCGGGATTATGTCCGGCTACCTCAAAATTTACAGAAAAAAAAAGCTTAATATTTATTTGTTTACATTAGTAAACATTTCTATCGATGTAAGTTGTTTAAGTTGCTTCCTTGCTTCGTTTTTTGTGTTAATACCTTCTCTTTAATTCTATCTTCTATAAAAGGACATAATTTCTTGTTCAGTTACAAAGTTCCACTGTTCAAGTCCTGTAATTGCTGTGTCGAGAATACCGACTAACTTGTCAGTCGAAATTTTTTCGTTATCAATAACGTTCTCTGTTACTTTCTTCACTATCGCAAGCGCGCATGGGTAAACACTTTACTGGCTTTGCGCGCATGCGTAGCGGACGCGCGCATCAAACGTGCATGCGTAAAAGCTTTATGCGCATGCGTAAGTTTGTGGCTTTGAGGTCCGGATTATAGATTATTCCGGATAATGGACGTCCAGATTACGGACTTTGTACTGTATTATGTTTACTGTAGTTTTACTTGTTTATTTTTTATGAATGTAGGGTTACAATAACATTAATTTAATCAGGCCGCTAATTTTGCAAAGAATATGATTTAAAATTTGCTATGCAAGTTTAATGTAATTCCTCAATAAAGTGAAATTTTAGAATATAGATATTTTCATTAATATTATTCTTTCTTTTAATCATTAATGTTACTTTTGATAAATATTGCCTTTTCTGTATGAATAGAGTTAGCTAGAATATATAAAGAGCATTGAGAAAAATAAATAAGACAACTTAAAGCCTATAGATAAAATTAAGGTAAGGGAGACTAAAAGTTATAAGGAAACACATGAAAATCAAAAACAAAATAAACGAGTAATGATGTTGCCAGCTGAATAAATTTAGATTGACTCATCAGGGGAGTGTAATCTAAAGCTCTCTCTCTCTATATATATATATGATAAAATCAAACTCAGAAGCAAAGACCAGCAGAAATTTTGATGGCGTAGAAATGTTGGTCCATAATAAATAAAAATTGGAGGCGCAGGCAGATTAAAATTTCATTTTTTTATTTAAGCAAACATGTTGCGGCCACAAACAAGTGCCTGTTCCAAGCTTACATTTTGCTTACCAAGCTTACATTTAAGCTTACATTTTGATAAAATCGCGGTAAAAAAGAAGGAGTCGACAGACTGCAGTTCAGCTAGGCCAAAGCGTAGAAAGGAAGTGCGTTGTGTTCAGGATGAAATCTTAATTCAGACTGAGTTAGTTTTGGTTCTCAATGCATTTTGATTGGATAGTTAACACTGCTGTAAAATTACTATTGGCTGTTTGAGGATTAGTTACATTTACATCATCAGCATTACATAAGAATCATATGACAAGTTCTTAGGTGTTTTTTACAATCTTGATGGTATATATGTGTACAAGAGAGGTATGAAAGGCTTGAATTTAATAACATAGTAAACCATTTAATTAATTATTTAAAATTAATATTTAACCATTTTATTTAATTGTAAATAAATTCAATGATTAATAATTTTTTTTATTAAACTTGATAATATTAAGCGGCTTTCATTGGAAATAATTTTTTCTTAATTGGTGATATTTTTATTCGGATAGATCGAATTTACCAAAAGTCGCTTCAATGCAGCTGTTGAGTATGTCAATAAACTGTGGGCGAATCTGGCGCAAGACAAAAAAGACAATGAAAAAGCAGAAGAAAAGGTAAGAAAAGAACAGGAATCTGGGAACAAAACAGTAGCAAACAATCAGTAAATATTATTATTTTAGTTGTATGTAATATATTAAAGAATAATTTATGGTATCTGTAGACTGCCTTAAATTAGTACAAAATTCAGTATTTTATTATTAAGTTTAAAATTGAAGCATTATGTTCTGTTGCTGTTACTAAAATATGTTCTTCATGCATAGGTAACCTTGCTTTATGAAAAATTTGCTTTACGAAATTTCTCTTCTACTAAAGATGCTAGCATTTTTTTTAGGTTAATATTAATAAAAGAAATCCGAAGAGGGTTTCGTTTTTGTAAAGAAAGCTGAAAAGTGGAAGTACTGTTCAGCGTTTTTATATGCAATGATTGTTGAAAATTATTAATTATACGGCATATGACAAAACTCATGACAGTTTTTGCAAAATATTTTGATTTCCTGCGTAGAACTGGAAAAAAATGAAATAGAAGAAGTGAAAAAACAGAATATGCAAAAGTGAAACAAATATGTCGGTCCTTAGTAGTCAAACAATAGTATTGTTCTAAAAGGTGTCTCAAAACTAAGCAAGACGTAATTTTGACAGAAGGCACTACTTTAACAATAAAAATAAAAACATTTGTATTGATTCATAAAGTATAGAGTAATGTATGGAATAGCATATCGGATAAGTGGCCTCCAGAGCTTTTCTGGTACATTAGCACTCTTTTGTTGAAATTTTCCGTGACCGTTTTGCTTAAATGTGGCTGAATGTTTTTGATATAGCGCTCAGTTTCCTCTTTTAAGGAGTGGGTGGTCGTGGGTTTGTTGGCATAAACCTTAGACTTAAAAAAGATTCTATAAAAAAAGGGTCTAACGGCGTTGAATTGCATCACATAGGCGGCCAATTCTGATCGCCGGAACGGGAAATTAAAACGACCAGGAAATGACTCATGCAGTAATTGAATTGTTTCTCGGGTTGTATGGCATGTGGGAACGTCTTGTTGAAACCACATATCACCATTAACTGCTATTTCCTGACTAGCCGCATTTCGAAGAATGGTCAGATGATGTCTCCAGCCCAAGATCCGCACAAAAAAATGACACATTCTGGATGCATTTATTTCTCAACAATCATTCGTGGATTTCCTGAACCGCAGATGCGACAAGTTTTTGATCAACTAAGCCATTAAGATGAAAATGTGCCTCATTGCTTAAGATGATGATGTTAAAAAAATTAGCGTCCACTTGTTCTTGTTCCATAATCCATTCAACGAACTCTGTTCGCTATACGTGATCAGAAGGTTTTAGTTCTTCAGTTAACTGAACTTTGTAAACATGAAGATGCAAATCTTTTGTGACAAAACGCTGTAGAGAGTTTCTCGAAATGTCCAATTTTTGACCGTGGACTCTAGCGACATTCTCACGAATTGCTTTGATGTTTTACGTTGAATGACTTGTTGAAGAACAGCTCGAATGTTTAAGATCACTAAGTGATCCAGTCTCTCTAAATTTTTTAAATAATCTCTTCGCTGATAACGTTAAATTACTATTCTGACTATATTCTATGCAAAAATTGCAAAATGTAGGTGGCAAGCCTTCATAGTTTTTAAACTGTTGCTCAACAATGAAAACGCATTGTTCTTTCGTATAGCGCTCCATTTTTAATAACCCTGAACTGACAGCTATCTCGCTGTCATTTTTTTTCGTTGGCAAACTTTTGTTGCACAAATGGCGCAAAATTCAGATCTTTCTTGAATTTTGGGACACCCTTTACTTTAGGCCTTTCCCAACGAAAAGAGACCATCAGATTTCGACTTTCAACATTCAGTTCGACAAGCATGAAGCTGTAGAAACAATTGTCTTAGGAATACAAATAATGAGAAGGTATTAATTGCTTATCCTTGTTTTAATTTTCCTATATCGCTTGCTTTGTACTCTTATCACGATATCTCCAACGACTCAACGCACTGTTATCATTGCCACCACCTTTAAGTCGCCAGCGTGCTTGCTGTCTTTTTGTCGTTGATATATATATATATATATTTAAACTGTGCATTTACAACATCATTATTTGTTTTTAATCTTATTTTAAATTATAAGAATTTGGCATGCTTGATAATTTCTCTGATGGTCCAACAGCGCTGAAAGATTTCTCCCTAATAAACAAATGGTAATTTCATCTTCGATGCATGCCATTTTGCCGTATGAAAAATTTTTACAAGAGCTTCTTCTTTCGTAAGGCAAGGAAAATATGTATTAAGATAAAAAAACTATTGTTGTTAATGTGCAAAATGTAGAATAGGAAAAATAGACAAAAAGACTGATTGCTTAATTGTAAAATATGTTATGATTAAGAAAACTAAGTACATTAAAAACTTAAAATGGAAAAAATATTTTTATTAAAATATAAACTATTAAATATAAATATTACTATTTTATTTATAAATTTATAAATAATGCAAATTGTTACTGAGTACTCGTGTTTAATATCTTCAGAGTTAGAAAAGTTAGCATAAATAAGGTGCTGCTTGTTATTAATAGCATTATGTGTTTTTAAATTATTCTGTCTGATATTCTAGTATGTATTATTAAAAACAGTGTTTGTCGTTAATAGTAAAAGACTCGAACAAATTGCATGGGGTTGTGATATTAGCAATTCTATTTTCATTATAGTTACGTCTGGAAAAGTTGTTTAAGGTAGCGGTGAACGTTTTTGATTTGACATAATAATATTCTTAAATAGCATTCTAAATATCTAAATAGAAAAGATATATTATAAGAAATAAAACTGTAAAATTTGTAATCAATTATTCTAAATTAACTATTAGACACTTAGTGTGTAAAACACTTTGTGATTTTCTAATTTTTAAAATTTTTAATATTTTTGAGTTAAACTCGATGTCATTTCATGAAACTAAAGGAGGCGAGTGAGGAAATTCAAAACACTATAAATTATATGATGTTTTTATCTAATTAATTAGATTAGAAAATTTGTATAATTTTGATATTATTTTAACGTTATTTTATAGTTTAAAATTTTATTTATTTATTATCATTACCGAACAGTTAGAATATAGTTAACAAACATTATTATTGCGTATAACTCCCTCTGAGAATTTTGTAATGAATTCTAATTTCCTAAACTTTCAACTAAAGTTTTACTCATTTAAAATAAATTTGTGCATACATGTATAGCAAAGTGATTTTAAATATGTGAATTGTAAACTATCTTCAATATTTTTTTTATCTAACTTATAGTTTTCATAATTATATTACTATTTTTGCTTTCGTGTAAACGCTTGTGGCTTTGCTCAATTTCTTGCATGCAAACGATTTTCTGTCCGATTCGTATGGGAAAAAAATTTAAAAGAACATTGTTCACTTAATCACACCTTGTTTATTGCTTGCAATATTTATATGTGAATGTGTCCTTTTTTACTGTACTTTTCTATTGCTTTGCTATATAATTATATATCTTTGAAATAAGGCCGAACCTGGTAAATTCTTTTTTTTTTTTTTTTTTTTTCCAAACATTTTTCTTGCTTTTGTAATGTGATAAAGTTCTGAAATGTGCAGAAACTTATTTTCCGCAGTCTCATGTTCAACGGCAGCTTCTACATCTGGCAAGGCAGGCAACTAGACGACTAACTACAGTTTATTCCGCGATGGCGCAGGCTCCATCCAACACCAGAGATTCCAACCAGAAACCGGTACGAAAATCAGTGTTGGAGGAAATGTTTATTCCATAAATTATCTTCTAGAACCATTAATAAGAATTTTTACTGCTACTTATCCTTCATTATGATTAATACTTTATCCTTATTAAAAAGTGTTTAAGTAGATCTTTAGAACATATTCAGTTTTTATAGAAAAAGAACATTAAACAATACATTGTGGTGCACTAAAATTTGATAACCAGGGTATGCTATACAGATAGAAACTGAGAAACATAAAACATAAGTATTTTGAATTTAGGAAATGTTTGTATACACATAATAATATATCTAAGCAGTGAAGTGCAATTCTAAATACCAATTCATGCATGTTTTATACATATTTTACAGACAGAACTTAAAGCTAATTTAATACAAAGGAGGAGCATTCAGCAAGCTCTTAGTCAATGCATGGGGCCACACTTTCGGAATGACGAAACGTAGCGAAAGGATTGTATCATCTTCTGTTGTCTATTGTGGCTAATCCCACTTGTGTAACATAATCAGAACAAGTCCATGAATTTTTTCCTGACAAAGAGCACATGATTGAGTCTGTCATTGGCATTGGCTTTGAGGCCTATATAGATGTCATCGGCCTGAGTCTTATATAGATTACATTGCTC
The DNA here is from genome assembly GCF_044657685.1 of Stegodyphus dumicola. NCBI lineage: Eukaryota > Metazoa > Arthropoda > Arachnida > Araneae > Eresidae > Stegodyphus > Stegodyphus dumicola. The sequence continues at coordinate 217,310,067 of NC_140773.1, read as the reverse complement.
AGTTTCGTCCCAGTTTTGAAGGAGATTACCTGGGGAACGGATCCGAAAAAAAATGTGTTAGACTTAAAACGTATTGAACGTTCCCAATACTTTCAGTAACATTTTGCATGAAACGAAATTTGCTTTCATTAAAACTATCAGAAAGCAAAAGCTTGTGATAAGTAGTTGATTGACACTATAATCATTTCTGACTTATAGACTTTCGGTAAGAAATCTTTTCCTTACGTGCATTCACAATTAAACTAAATATGATGACCATTTAAAACTTGATGAAAATTTTAAAAAATACGTGCTAGATATTACTTTAAAAAAATGCCTTGTCGCTATTGGGCAATAACTATCCTGAACCAGAATGGATGCGTGTATTTACAGAATGAATAATGCTGGTGGTGCAAGTATACATTGTAAACTGTTTTCACAGTACACACCCAGCGGGTCAACATTTTTCAAACTTTGATGGAGAAGTTCGTGCGGTCTTAGTTCGTGTGCCTAATTTGAAATTTAGAATTGGGCATTCTAAAAATGGGCTTTCTACATCGTTCTTGTTGATTCTAAATCGGCCATAGAAATAATAGCTCTTCAACACCAATTTGAGTTTCCTTTTGTGTGAAAAATAAAACGAAATGTCAAGGAACTAAACAGGAACGGTAAAACTGTAGAATTTTAGTGGATATTATGTCACTTAAATACCGATGGCAATGAAAAAACAGATCTCTTTGCAAAGTGGGGTACGGAGTTATTTATTGAACAGAGTTCCATTCCTTTGGATTCCGTTAGAAGTGTTCGAGAGAATCTTATGTCAGCTTACAATCGAGAACTATTAATGAAATCGAAGGGTAAATTCTGGAAGAATATCAGGAATGACTGGAATGAGTTCAGTCGCAGGCCAGGTAGACAGGCTGTCATACGTATAATTTCAGACTAGTACAGGCACAACTGCTTAGCTGGACATCTCATCAGAACAGGCATATTGACTAATAGCCAATGCCCTATGTGTAAAACAGACACTATGAATAAATAGCACTTGCTCGTCTATCCGGACCTTGACTCTAAGCTACAACATAGTGGTGATGTTCTGCTGTATTGGATGGCCAGGAATCTTATGTCCCGAGCACACGGTTGCTTCTTCTCTAATTACTGAAGATTTTTAAGATTTTAATTGTGAAATTTTTGTGTCTTAATTTATTCGTATTGTAAAGACTTGAGTTTCAATGTTGTAATTTTTAAGTGTGTTTAATAGTCTGGTGATGACAATTTTGGATTTAATGTTTTGGTTTTTGGCGAGTGGCGAGTAAACGGATTGATTTACATTACATATTACGATGCACTACTAACGCAACTAAAATAAGTTTATGCTCTGAGGAAGAAAAATGTGAAATTTTTGTTAACGGATTATCATCTAGGCACTAAAAATATTGAATTTTGAACATTTTTGGACTGATAACTGCACTTGTAATATTACTATTATTGTATATTAATATAATGTACTTCGCTTGTTTATTTTAGGAATACTTACATATACAATTATTATAAGAATTAAAGTGCAACTTATGTTTATCCAAAGCACCAAAAGAACTCTTAAGATGGTAGAACTATAGAACGAATTAAATTTTATCTGTAATACAAGTTTTATACAAAGTTACCAATTGATATTATCCTTTTATGAAAATGAATCACAAGACATAGCGATAAAGAGAAACATGCAAATGAACGTTTTAGAATTTTTTGACTTCCATTGGTCTTTTTAAAACATATATACACAGGCATCCTATTCTGCGCTCAAGGGAAAATAATCACGTGATCTTTCCGAAATCAAAAAGCGTTACCCTAATTAATCATCTATTAACATTTTCCAAAATATTTTTAACTATGCATCCAAAGTTACTCACATTTACAGAAATTTGAATTTCTTTTCATAATTTAATCGCTATAAAAATTGTATTTTTATTTCAATGGCAATTATCTTCTTTGCAGTCTTTCAAGTCATGTTGCTTATGCTGTGTAAGTGTTGTTTAGTGCTTGTATGTTCTAATGTACTTGTATTCCGTCGTATTAAGAAATTAATCTTAGCATAAACAAAGATAATAAAAAGAACTTTTTCCCTCAGTCGCAAGGTCCAGTTACTGCTATAACGAATAGTGCATTATGGGCCGTTGGAATGTTACGAGTGATACCTTCCCTTCTACCTGTGTACATTTTCGGACTTTTGGCATGGCTTGTAAGTTTCTATTCTAAATAATATTTGTAGCATTTTTGTAACACAAATTAAACTATTTTATCTGCTTATCTGTTTTAATCGGAATACATTTATTCGAACTACACGAGAGACGGCACTTAAGTTTTCAGAATCTGACAATACAAGAAATAGCCATTACACACACATATATATGTTACTAATTTGGACTTTGTCGCTAATATCCAACTTGCTATTAACCAACTTGAAAAGCTATTTTTTTACGCTGTTGTTTGAAAACGACAGTTTCCAATCGATTTGAAAATTCTTTTATGGACATAAAAGCCTGAATAATAAATTTTGTGAAGGAAGACCAAGAAAGAATTGCGACAACAAAAACATTAAGGCTAAGCAAAAAATGATCTTATTAGATCGTAGTGTCGTATTATGATGAAATAGAGACATTTTTGAATATATCAAAATCCGAATACAATCAGTTTTATATGATCACTTAAGAGTGAAAACGATAATGTGCGCTTTGGATTCCAGCCAATTTAACTAAAAAGACCCGTGTCAAATGATGTAGGCAAAATCTGTAGTTGCAATGACATTATAACAGGGGATGAAATATGGATTTATTTTTCCTGTAAACACAAAACAAAGCAATGATCTACTGTTTGGTCATTTCAAAATGAACAAATTCTTAAAAATATGTCCTACTGGATTTTTTTCTTTCTTTATTTCATTTTTTATTTTCCTTCTTAGCCCAAAAGAGCTATTTGTCTCGAAACGGCATTTTGCGTTAAATCACTTAAATGCAATGTATCACTTTTCAAATTGTTGCCACCAAATATTATCGCCCTCTACTATTTTTAAAGAAATTAAATACTGAAAAATCTGCATGAATGTATTTATGTTACTAGCATTGTGAAAAAACGGTGGTACATAGAGTCATTAAATTTTGAATAACGTAGTCCTTCACCCCAATATGGCACTTGGAAGCAAGAATTTGGAATTTGTTTTATTGTCTATTTCATATTTTGCAAAACTTTAAAGAAAAGTTTCAAAGCGGGCAGTGATAACACAGTAGGAAATAAAAAAAATTTTATCTCCAACGCGCGAGACTGTCTATCGAAAATTCTAAAGATATGCTGTTTTGAAATATTTCGTGATATTGCTTTTGAATTGAATTTTATGTGGTTTAGGTGCGAAGAACATGATATTTAATAAATAAAGGTAACACATAAAACGTTAAGAAAAGTCCATTTGTTAGCAATATAAAATCTGAAAACTTTCTTTTCTTTTTCTTTTATCTTTCTTTTTAGTCCAAAGGGGCTTTTTCCCTGAAGGACTATTGTTTTCGTTTTGCGATTTTGCTTTGAATCACTATAAACGGCGAATCACTTTTCAAATTGTTGCCACCAAATGTTAGAGTCCTGCATTATATTTAAAGAAATTAAATAATGAAAACTCTGCATAAATGTGTGTATATATCTCGCATTGTGATAAAACAGCTGTATAGAGAGCCATCGAATTTTGAATGACGTAATCCTCCTACGAATATGGGCATGGGGAAAACCAAATTTGAAATTTGTTTTATTATCGATTTCATATTTTGTAAAATTTTAACAAATTTTTGAGTGACAAACTCAAGAATTTCAGGACGAGAAATCTACGAGGGTGGGGGCAAAAAAAACCTTTTTATCTCCAGCGCGAGGAACTGTGTATCAAAAATTCTAAAGATATGCTCATTTTAAAATTATTTTGCGATATTGCTGTTCAATTATTACAAATTGAATTTTGTAGTTTAATTGCAAATTTGGACGTGAATTTAATAAATAAAGGTAACACCAAAAAAAAAAAAAAAAAAAAAAAAAAAAAAAACGTTAAAAAAGCACCCCTTTGGACGTGATTTAAAATCTGAATTTAAAACCTTTCAGCTTTTTTATTTATTTATTTTTTAAAATAAGTTGGCTATGTTGGAACTGCTGCTTTGTGGGATCGTAGAACAAGCACTAAATGCGCATTCTAATACTCGTAGAAGGAAGGGAAAGAGTGACGAAACAGTAGATCGTTGTGCATTATGACAAAAGCAGTGCATTTCAAACTATCTGTTATTTGGCATATAAAAAAATTCATTTGGTGAGTTGTGGTACAGTATACAGTGATTTTTCTTGTTCCCAACAATCAGACATGATCTACGTGGTGACTAACTTAATAACTCAAAAGAAGCAATTGACGCATGTGAATCGCATATCTGTGCTATACAAATTTCTGAATACGAAAACCGGTTTTTATTCTAAAAAAATTATGTTAATATTAAAAGCGAATATTTTAAAAAACAATATAATGATTTATTTTCATATAAAATTATTTTGTGCATTGTATTTTAAAAACTTAAGCACTGGTCTACGTAGTATTATGTATATGCATTATAACTAACCCAAGTTATAGCACAATCTATTACCTATTAAAGTGATAAATCCCGAATATTTATTTGATTCAATTATTACATATTATTTAGTAGCATGTTAATTACAAGTTTATATATACAGTCACTTCTCACCACATGAAAGAGTTACGTTCCAAACGACTGTTCGTACCATGAATTTGTGTGTAAAATGTTAGTGGATTCGCTAAGCATATCTCCTAATATGCTTGTGTGGTAACTCCTAACGATGTTTGTGTGGTAAGACCTATAAATACTATCGAATAAACAACTAAAAATATTAAAACAAATAAATAATACATTTTAAATGCAGTACAGTATAAATAAGAAATTATAAATAACTATAAAGAATTACTTTACTGCATAGTAAAGTAATTTACTATGCAGTAAACTATGCATATATTTCTTCTTATTTATAATGTACTCATAACGTAAGTAACGTGGACTGCCGTCTTCAGGGCATTTATGAATGGAAGAGATGATGAGACTAGTAGATCTTTACATGGGTGGGATGAGTCAACCTCTGGCAAGCAAAAAGGACATTTGTGATTAAAAAGAAGCTGTGTGAAAAGTATTTTAGCATGTTACATGGCATAAAGCTTATGTTTAGCAAGTTACATGTTTAGCATGTTACATGGACCATCAAGACCGATTTCTGAAGAAAATATATGTCTAACTTGTCTCAGGACGTAGCTAGGAGGGAGCAAAGGGGAACATCTCTTCCCGAGCGCAGCATCCAGGGGGCGCCAAATTGATGTTAAGAAATTTTACGATGAAATGTTTTCCATTCTTGGGAAAGAGGAGGGGGCGCAAAAATCTTCAGTTCTCCCCGGGCTTTGGAAGCCCTAGCTTCGGCTCTGACTTGTCTGAATAGTTTTTTTCTTTTCTTCCCTCATAAACAAGATAGAACGGGAGACACTATGTAGCACAGTGTATAAAAACTTTACTTTAGCAGATCTCTCGGAAAATGGAACTGCCATTAACTTTGTATCAAACATTCTAGGTAGAACATTCTGAGATAGTCTCTACCTTTTCCTCTCTATGTTGCTGTTCGAAAGGGATCACGTCTGTTGATTACGTCGGTACTGTACAAGTATGCAATTATTGCTTTTGAGAATTGTTTCGGGCGATGTAACTCAATTGCGCGAATCAAAGTCCCCTCCATTGTTTGTCTGGGGAATTAAGAGATCTCATTCCGAAGATGAATCTTCTCTTTCAAAATGCTGAGGGTTACTATCTGGTTTTAGCCGCTCAGCCGGTATAGTAGTTAGTGACAGAAACGCCGTCGTATGGACCTCTGACCTTAAGGTACTACACCAATCAGAGTTACGTCCATGCGACGGAAAAGAATCTGCCATTCACCGAAATGCCGTCGCATGGATATCGTCAACGGCATTCTGACTGCCGTAGCGATGGTCCCGGAGAAAGCATGGCTGTACCATGTGATAATGTCCGTCCCTTGATAGGTAATGGTTGGCCCCCTATTAGATGCTTCCATAATGAAATGGCCACAACGTCCGGCCCTTGTTTTGGCACAAGGCTAAGGGTTATTAAATAAAGCTCCTGGCCATTAAAAAATAAAAAAAAAACTATCTAGTTTTACTTTTCGAAGCCAAAGGCAGCCAACAAGAAAATATTCACACCATTCCTACCTGCAACATTTATCATTTTCTCACCACTTTCACTTTCATTTTGGCTTCAGACGAAATGGCTTGTCGCTTTTTTGTGTTGTCATCATCAGCCCTTGATTTTATATTCTTACCAAATGTTTCATTATTATCTATTTTCTTTCCGACTCCGGACAAATTTCACTCTTTGAGAACAGGTTTTTCGTATTTGCGAAAGTCCATGAAGTGAGGAGTGTCTATACATGTATAGGCAATTATGTAGAATGAGTTAAAATATATACTTGAAATATTTATTTCAGTTCCCTCTAAATGCCGATTATGTTTAGGGTATAAAACCTAGTTAAATAATGAGTAGTTGCAAAAACACTTGAGATGTAAATTTTAGTAATCAGTTACACATGTAATATCAAAAATTAGATTCATTCTGGTTATGTTTCTTTAACACTATTGGGTTGTTTGGAAAGTAATTTCGTTTTTCCTAACGGAGGGCTTAATTGTATTTTTTCACAGCCAACTTTACGCTTAAGCCGCATAATCATTATATATTTTGACAGCTGATATAGCAAGGCTTATTTGTTAAAACGTTCGATTGATTCTACGCAGTGGTTTTTGGTCGGTGCTCTTTCAAATATGGAAAGTGAAAAACAGCATTTTCGGCACACTTTACTTTTTTACTATCGAAAAGGTAAAAATGCTTTTCAAGCAAGAACAAAATTATCCGATGTGTATGGAGAAGATTTATTGACAGAGCACCAGTGCCAGAACTGGTTTGCAAAATTACGATCCGGCAATTTTAATTATGAAGTTACACCACGTTCTGGAAGGTCAGTTGAAGTTTAGTTAACTAGATAAGAAACAAAATTCTCTGACTCACATATATAATCATAATATAATATAAATGTCGATATAAATACAAAAGGATAAATTTGGTATAAGAAGAAAATTAATAAATTATTTTACAAGCCTTAAAATAAAGAACATCCTTAATAATTTTTTGCAAATATATATAAAATTTCTCACACATGTTGAAACTCTTCGAAATATTTTAGCCTCATATGGGATCATTAGTATAATGTCTAAGGTAATTTAAAAGTCTCAGGAGCCTCGCATTTTGAAGTCGCGGGATTCATATTCCAATTTCCTAGAGCTTTTTAGAGAGTTAAAATTGTTTTAAACTTAACAAACCATTTTAACACAAAAATACATGTTTAAATTAAACAGCGTGTTAAATTTTATTCAACAGCGGGCAAAATTTAAATGTTTTAAACACAGAAATACGTGTTTATATTCAACAGCATTTTGTATCACATTAAAATGCTGATGAAGTTTTAAAAAATACTTTTCCTTTTTCATGTTCGTGCAAAGAAAAGAAAAATGTAAAATGCCAGAAAATCACTAGATATTTTGAATTCATAAATTTTATTTTCACTTTTCTTTTTATAATTCGTATAATATTCGTAAAAGTGCTGGAGAAAAATACAATGAAGCCGATAGTGTTTTCAGTGTATTTGAATTCGTATAATTTTGGTAAAAATAACGTGGAGAAAATATGATAAAACATGGAAAATATCTTTAGATTTTGTTGTTCGAATAAGTTGCGTAAAAATAACGTGCAAAAAAAATACTATACCCTTATTTCGTCAAAACTATTTATATGTCTTTGAACGCTTGCTGTTTGAGTAAAAATTTAAGAAACAGAAGGATTCGAAATATTAGAGCAGAATTTCAGAATATTTCATATTTTATGATACAATGTTTCTGCAATCATAGTATTAAATTAATACAAAATGTTTTACACTTCATAATCAAACGCACTTAACATCCATTTTGTCATCGCCTTAATTTTTGTAAAATAGTAACTTTAAAAAAAACCCGAAAAACTAACTAGTTAATTCTTTTTCTTTTTTGATAGAATGAGAAGAAAAGTAAAAAAGAAGTCGTTGAACAACCAAAGGAGGAATCGAAAGAAAATGGATTAGTTCAGAAGGATAAGAAAAGTCGCAGTGCCAACAGTTGCAGCCACAATTCCTCCAAAGCTGAAGATAAAATTGAGCAAAATTGTCATAACAGCATTCCAGAAGAACAGTATCAACAAAGCAGCTGAGCTGAATGCAGAAAGTGAAACACATCATGCATCTTTAAACATTCAGTCCCAATGCTGACATTTGGATTTAATTATATGTATTTTATATAGTGTGTATGAGTCACGTGTAGTTCATTATCGTTATTTTTTTGTACTGTATATGAATAAATGTGATTTTTTGTTTGTTTAAATTTATCTTCTTATAAAATGGTTGTTTACTTAATCTCTTGTAACATTGCTGCATTTCTAGTTTCAATGTTGTTTACTAATTTGATCGTTGCAGGTGTTATACAAACGTGTTATTATTTCTATTGAATTAATGGAATTATTAAGTTTTATGACAGCGCGAAGTGAAAGAACGTAAAGTGATGAATTTATGAACCTTAATACGTTTTCTATCAACTCTTCAGGAAGATTGAAAACATTTTAATTAAATTCAACATACATAGGCATTTAAAAAACTTGTGGTCAGTTTCGGACCAAAAGTTTTCCCCTGTTTCAGACCACTTGTTGCTCTGTTATCCACACCACTGTTTCAGACTATTTATCATTCTGTTGATAGATACTACTGTGCAAAAATTTTAAATATTAATCCCTTGTATAATTTATGTTATTTTTTCTTAGTTACGTTTTGAACACAACAGTTTATATTTAATTTTAAACGTCATTAAAATTAAATAAAAGTTTTAGTTCAGCAAAAAATATTGCGATGTTTTATAAAAGTAACCAAGCAAATCATTAGCAATATTTTCAATAACAGTTTTAATCTTAGGCGATTTCTTAACCAAATATATAATTAGCCTAAAGGGCGTTAGCCTAGAAGGGCCATCAATTTCGTTTTGGCATTTTGTGGCGTTTCCCTTTTTAAATTGTTGCCACCAAATAATATCGCTCTATATTACATTTAAAGAAATTAAATAATAAAGAATCTGCATAAATGTATGTATGTTTCTCGCACTGTGATAAAACAATGGTACCTAGAGCCATAAAATTTTGAATAACGCATTTTATAGATGATATCTCCACCCGAATAAGGGCATCTGGAAGCCCAAATTTGGGATTTATTTTATTATCTATTTCATATTTTGCAAAGCATTTATGAGTTTTTGATTAAGAAACTCAACGATTTCAAAGCGAGCCATGGCAACACTGGCGGGAAAAAACAAAAATTTCTCCGCAATCCAGCCGCGAGACTGTGTATCGGAAATTCTAAAGATATGCTCTTTTTAAATTATTTTGCGATATTACTGTTGAATTGAATTTTATGGTTTAAGTGCGAAGAACATGATATTTAATAGATAAAAGGTAACACACAAAACGTTAAAAATAAAGCGTCTTTGGGTATGCAATTTGAAATTCGGTTCCACTACAAGCATTTTATTTTATAAATATATTTATGTTCAGAAATAAGTGTAGCGCCACAACCAAAAGCTGTTTTGTGGTGAGAAAAAACATATGTGTGGAAAAAAAAAAACAGCATGATTTTGATGAAACATTCTCCAGTGTAAGTAGATCAGAAATAGTGGCAGCCAGATATGCTACCAATTATACCTTGAGCGTGCTGTTGTGGTACCCGGCTGTCCGGTAGTCGGAAGATCCATGGCTTGTATCTCGACATGGGCATAACTGATTTTTCATGTCTTCTGCTCTGTATAACCCAGCCTTTTAACAATGGTACCTAGAGCCATCAAATCAAACACACTAAAACTGGTGTACGATACTTCCATAAACGCACTAAAACTGGTGTGGACGAAACTTCATCACCACCTGGGTTTAGCTTCTTGAGTACCTTTATGTCCAGCCACCCTTTAAGTAGGGAAGAATGTAAGGACTTATCTCCTTTCCAGGGTGTACTCTCGTGGTGTGATTTGTAGCACTTCCGTCTAGAGTCGGAAGATCCATGGCTTAAAGCTGGTTACGGCATACGTGATTTTCCCCTTTCTCTACTAGGAATAACTTAATAACTATAAAAAAGAATGTTTTTCCTTTTCAACATATTAATTTATTAACTGTTGACATGCTGTCGAAAGCTGAACGTATTCTAAAAGCAATAACTGAGTTGCAATAGAAGTGCAATAGAAGCAATTTAGTGCAACGTTTCTTGCACCAAATTATAGTGCCAAAAGATCATTTTCTATTTTGAAACTGACTAAAAATTATCTGCAATTATTACTCAGTCAGTCTAAATTAAATAATTTAAATATTCTAGAATTCTTCCCGTATAATGCAATATATTAGAAAAGGATAGATCATAATGAAATTACACATATATTTGCAAAAATAAATACCACTAAATTTCCCGCCTACTATGTGTGCTTTTATGTTCAAATAAGTTAATTTTGGTTCTGTAATATGTGTTACCGAAGTTGCAATGTTGGTATATTTTAAAATGAAAGTTTCCAAAAACTACAATAAGAATAAGGTGTTGTCTTGATTAAAATTCTAAACTGCTTCTGCTGTATTATACCCGGAATCTTTATCTTTTAATATACTGTTTTAATTTCTTGGATGTATATGAAGATGCACGTATATAATATATCCTAAGCCGTATATATACGGCCTGGCCGGCTAGAGGGTTTTAACTTTCTGTCGGTAAATCTAGACCCTATGCGTTCACATAATTATGCCCGACATTATAAATATGAACATCTTTGTAGAGAAAGTATTAATTTGAAGGAGAATGTCTGAAGATACAACATGGAATCGACAATAAGATAAATTTATATAATTCGTATAATATTATCTTAAAATTATATAATAGTAACTATACATAGTGTGAAAATTTAAAAAATAATAATAATCTTACGAAAAATTTCCTTGGAGAATATATTATTGATTTTACTTTTTTTTAAATTTTTTTTATCATTTGTATGTTGAAATAGGTTTAATAATTGTATTAAAAATTCACTTTTAAAATTTCTCATGCGCAACAGTGTAAGAAATAAGAACACTCTTATTTAGAGGTATATATGTTGACGAACTGTAAAACGAATTTACTGAACTTATTAGAAAAGGATCGCATAATTAATAACAAAGCCCTAATAAGTAAATTTAAGTAATTAAGTAAATTATTAAGTAAATTTTCTTCTAAAAATATTATGATGAAGAAATACATAAGTAAGGGAGGTAATGTTTTCGGTCCACAAATTCGGTAATTAGGTTTCAGTGCATAAGCACGAATTAAGGTCCCCAGAATACGTTTTTACTATTTTTTGCAGTGATGGCTGTCTGCATGTGACAATTTTTTCGTCTACGATAACTCTTTTACCAATCTTCCAAAAATTCTTATTTTCCATATTTAAACTTTCTACATTCATATGAAGAGCTAAATTAGATTTGAGGTAAAATTGGACAAACGGAAATAGTACTTTTACAAAACCGTAACTATGCGTAGTTCGGAAAGCCGTCAATAGATGGCGTCACAAGTTAAAATTGTGCTACTTCAGTAAAAATTCACAAAATACTAATTAATTTTGATACCAGTTAGAATTTTTTTTTTTTTTCTAAATTATATTTAGAAGCATTTGATATATTCTTTTACACACAGTTTTACAGCGTCAGGGTTGTAAAAACAGCTGTATCTGTCATCAGAAGATGTTTGCGGCAACCCTATTGCATCGCTATTCGGCATTCGTTTCTTTACATTTATTTGTGCTTTGATTAGTTTAACTAATTTTAACAAAGTATATTTTGCAGTTATTTAGCTAACAATAAGTAATGTGTGTACACAAAAACTTGTTATTATTTCATGATAGGTTTATATATATATATGTATAAATATAAAATTTATAATAAGAACACTTTCCATATACCATCTCCAAGGAACATTAATTTCAAAACATTAAAAAGCCCACCAGCGGACGAGCGGTAAAGTCGCTGAACACTGGTAGGTCGGTCCGAGGTTGGAATCCCGCGAACGGGCTGGCTGCATGGGGGTTTTCGTGGTTTTCCAAATGTGTAACGTGTATACGAGCCAGTTTCCCTTAGAAAGTCCTCCACGAAGGCATCCCTCGTCTTAGGTAGATAGTTCTCGAAGCTTTGCCATAATCACACATACACAAAACATTGAAAAAAATGCTTTTTTAGAATTTAAATTAGTACTTTAAAAATTGCATGCGTTTGTTTAAAAATCTGCTAAGCGAAAAATTCAAAACCAATAGTAGATTTTAAATATTGAAAATCTAGCTATTGTCATTGATCGCAGATTAATCGACTTATCAAGGGAATAAACCAATCTTCTTATTATAAATTTATAATAAGAAATCATTTGAAAGAAATTTATATCATTTCTTATATTATTTATTATTATAAATATAAGAAATATATTTATTATTATATCTTTTATATTAATATTATTTCTTATATTATTTATATCATCTTTTCTTCATCAATGATATAAAGAATTTATATCATTTCTTATAAATTATTAGTTTATTACTTTGCCGCTTTAGCGCAAGGTCATAGGCTTTTTAATTTACTTTTAATTACTTTATTTTGAATATATATATATGTGTGTGTGTGTGTATTTTTGAAACTTGGTGTTCCAGGTCTCACTTGCGATGCATACCTACAATTTCACTCAAACTCATTAAGAACAGCATTTATGTTGGATTTACCTGCCAGATCCAAAACTGTTCATAACTGAGTAATAGATTTATCTTATTCTTCAACTCTGCTATTTCTCAGTTGAGGCGTATTGTTTTAATTTTTTAATAGTAATATTTCCAAGAGTTAATTTAGAAAATAATATTTATCATATTATGAAGTTATTGCTAATCAGGGGATGCAAACGAGAAAAGTTGTATTGTGTATTTTGTTATGACGAGGGGCATTATTGTAAGCAACCCATCCCCGCCAAATACCTTAAAACTGCGCTGGGTCCTCGAACTCTCTAAATATATGGAATTGATCTTATGCAATAAACACTTTTAAGTCGCAAGCTGAAAGAGAATATAACTACGAAAATACAGCATCGAAGTTTAGAGAGATGGGTTCTTGTAAAATTCAGTTCAGAACGCCAGCGCTGGTAGGCGAATTGAAGCACGTCCTTCCATCTATCGGAGAAACATGGAACTAATTCCGATTCCATTTGATGTTTATTGTTCTAACTTGTGGCGTAAAATGTGATACTGATTTTCTTTTTAAATTATGTAGCATATATAATGAAGTCGCATTTAATAAAAGTACGCAACTGATGAAATCATAATTTACTGGTAAAGCGATTCATGTTTCAATAGGTTTAACGAATACTCATGGGCGTAGACAGCGTGGTGCAAGAAGGTTTATTCCCCCTTAAATTTAATTTTTGCTTTTATATATTAGCATCACAATCTGCCGAAACGTTTGCTCTCTTTCTTATTATTCTGCTCAGCTTTCTTTCTTTGCGAAAACTCAAACTTCTGAACCGACAATATTAATTTTTTCCATAGTTTGCTGACAGCTCATGCAAAAAACAAACAGCCGGGATTAGAACTGCCTTTTTGTCTAAGCTAATCCTAACGGATACAAACCAATCATTACATCTACGCAGGTTTTAATTTCTAAAATCTGAAGTGCCAGAACTCTATGGAAGGCCGTCAGGAAAACGAAAAAATAAATAAATTAAATTTAAAATAAATTAAAATTCAAGAAAATATAAAGATATAAATAAGGATTTAATAAATTATTAAATTTATAATAAATAGTTTAATAAAAGAAATAAAATATTGGACTTCCTCTGATCCGAAGCTCCGGCTGGACTTACAATTTCATTCAAAAACTAAGAAATAGGTGGCATCCGGCTGAATTAAATCCCTAAAATACTGCATAACGTCCTACTTCAAGCTATAAGAGAAACAAAAACCATTTTCTTTCCAGCATACCAATGGAGAAAAGAAAAAAACTATTAAAGACTCGCTAATGAGAATAGAGAGAATAGTAAAAAAATATGAGAGTATAGAAATAAATTTTGTGTGTAGCTTCGAAAACAAAGAGAGAAGAGTCTAACTCTTTCTGACCGCAATGCTCTGCCTAAAAAACACACTAAATACGATGAATTATCTCATAGCAACCACCTTCCGTAGGCGTGGTATTTCTAAGAACTGAATTATCTGCGGGGTGGGTTTCGTTTTAAAAAGGATTCCGTGCAATAGAATTTCGCAATGGTAAAATAGTTAAATAAAAGCTTGAATTCAAATTAATAGATTCCGGTAAATCATTTAAATAAAACTTGTAAATCCCTCAGGCAACATAAAACATAAAGACCCTAGAACATAAAAAACACAAAATTGCCCAAGATAGCTTAACTGTCGTGAAGCATTGTCTGAAATCATTCCATTTGAGTTCATATTATTGTTTCAGACTTTAAAAAAAATTTCATTTTTCTTGAGATAAAAAGTGTGAATTTTATTTATCATACGATAAGCTTTAAATGCTTTTTTCAGTACTTTTTATAGGCTGTTATGAATATATTTTTTTTTGTAACTAAAATATTATTAAATGAATTTATTTTATAAGTAAGATGTATGTTTTGTTCAAAGATAAAGCTGTTTGTACCTTATTGTGTCTAACAAATTTGCATTTTTACTTTACATTAAATTCCCCATATGTTCGAATCTCCATAGTAGGGGACTGTTTAATCTTACTTAATATTTAGTTATTTCTAAATAAAAACTGCAAATAATATTTTATCTATTGCTCTGTTGCGCACTTATGTATTAAAATTATCGTTTACAATCATTTCAAGAAATGAGATGGTTAGTAATAATTTAATTAATCTAATTTAAAATGTATTATGTAAAATATTATAAAACGTATATGAAAGAGCTTTATTTTCTGAAGTTCGTGCATTAAATATTACTGAAAGTCTAGCAGCCTAGCATTCAAATTACCAAAGAATCTGAAATTTTCGAAACCTCATAAATAGTCACAAAACTCTTAATTCATAATTGATGATGAATAGCCTTCTAAATGGGTTACTTCTTTTAATAATTCCAAAATTGTAAACACTAGGCAAAATATTTAAAGAAAAGAAAACAGAAGAGACAAATAGTATAGAAGACGAGAGCATTCCATTTACAAAAAGGGGGGGAAATTAAATATATACAGGGTGTACGGTAAATGTTGAGGCAAATTTCTAGGAGAGGTAGGGCACATCATAAGTATTAAGAATTGTATAGGAACCCATGCTTGGGAATGTCAAAGCAAGAGTTATTAATTTGAGACATTTATTGGACATGAATACAAAGGGTGTACTGCAGCTTGAATGTCACAACAGATGCTCGAAGTTTACACCATTAGACGCCAAACATGCCATTCTTAATCCAAACATGCCTTAGATGCCAAGTATTATTCCGAAGTGACCTCCTGTTAGACTGAAAAGTCATTCTTTTTTTAAGACGTCTGGAATCCGGGATCTTGGAGGTATCAGCTGATATTAGAATATCTTTTCATCATCGGATTCGAACCTCTGGTACAATACGCCGTTTCCAACACGGATGAGTCCCAGAGAACCCAGTATTGTTTAGTCGTAGTCAAATTTGGTATGCTATTGATCAGTTCGTTTCTTTGTTGACTGTTCTGTAATTTCTCTGAAAAAAATTCAAATGAATGAGTCAATCTGAAAACTCCTGACCGTCCAAATGTTATTGAATATCTGATGATAAATATATGGCTTCATAATTTAGATGCTGTTGTCGGAACACCTCGCCAAATCTAACAGCAATGGTTATACCAATTGGAAAGTCAATATATGTGGATACTATGCCGCAGAGATACATTTGGAGTACCACCAGTTTGTGTTCTTTTAAGTATCACAGCCAGAAATTCATATTTGAAATGGAGTCATTAACATGCTAATTGGAAAGCAACTGATTGGTCCAAAATAATATTCAACCATAAATCGCGATTGGGGTTGAAATTTGAGAATCTTCGGAGAAGGAGGAACGGGAAATAATATCACTGAACACTATGCCTTCAGTGCTGGCTATGTACTAGTGTGATTTGAACTTTCTTTGAGTTTTCGCAGCGACAGCTGTCACGTTCAGATGTATCAGGATGATGTTCTTGACTCTTTTTCTGAAATAGTGCGCTCCTGCAACCGGTTTGATATTTATTCTTACTGACGATAATTAATGCATGCCCACTTAAAGTAAAACTGGAAATGAGAAATCTTTAAGTATTGTTCTCAAGGAGAGATAATTATATTCGCTTACTTCAATCCCATTGAAACTTTTTGAGATATCACAAGATGTGCTGTCGCTGTCCGCCTATTTCCTATAAACTACTTCTTTCAAAGAAGCTAGAAACTGTTGTGCCGGAGAAGTGGCAGATGACTTTAAAGTCGGCTTGACCATTTGATATAAGACATAAGGTTTGACCAATTGTTTTCGAATGTCCGAAGTGTAAAGTGCATGTATAAATGATACGAATGTACCTAATCTTGTTAATCAAATTTTAATCTTGAATTAAATTTTTAGTCAAATTCTCTACCTTCACGTGCATTTCTGTGTCAATTAAAAAGTAAATTAAAACGAACAATCCATTTTAAATCAAATGATGAACAGTATGATAGACTGCACAATTAAATACTGCACTAGAGACTGGCTCACTAATTCTACCGGAGCGTCAGAATTAAACTATCGGCAGCGAGAGTCGGCAAAGCCAAATAATTACAACTATTAGGGCTGGGAGGAAACTAACCACATAGCGCGTATACGATGCATGAACAACTGTCTGGGTCAAATCCAAAAACCTCAATTTAAATTTTCGCTATTAATTTGCATTCCAGTGAGAAATACGGAAAGAAGAAATTATCTTAAAAGCTAAAATCAAAATAACTGCTTAATTAGCATTTGATTTCCTATACATTATACAGGGTGTTTCAGCAAAACGATTACAAACTTTCGAAAGATGTAGAGTATACCTAGACCATGGAAAAACATATAGCAATGCATGGTCGGAAGAGGAGAGGATGACACAAAACACAAAAAAGGAAGGACACTAACTGTGCAGCGGAAGCCACGAAATAGGATCGTCATCAAAGAAGGTGTACGAAACTATCCTCAACATGGCAGAGTGGGATCCGGTGCTTTGGCCAGCAAGATTGCCACACCTCACTGGCGTTGACTACTTCCTCAGGGGATACGTCATGACACTAGTGTACGAAACCCCGTTAGAAGTGCTGAGGAACTTGTTGCATGCATCGTGGCAGCCGTTGGGGAAGTCCGGGAGATGCCAGGTATTTTCCAATCTTCCATGTGCCGGAGATTTGAAGACTGCGTCAGGATCTTGGGTCGTAATTTCGAACACCTTCTTTGACGACCTTTCCTGATTTCTGCTGTACTAAGCATAATAAACATGTTTCCTCACCCTGTTCATATTCTTCCTTTCTTGTGTTTTATATTGTCACTATCCCACCAGCACAGCTTTTTTGACCATGTGATTTTCTATCGTCTAAGTGTATTCTGTCTCTCCTGAAAGTTTGTAACAGATTTGCCGAAACACCCTGTATAAAATACGTGCATAGTTAATTATAGAAAACTGTAAAAATTTTAGAGTTTGATGCAATACTCACTTTCTTTTCTTTAAAACAATTAAATTTGAAATTCCTCTTTAAAGCAATTAAATGTGAAATAAGATCACTGTTCACGCTTCATCGGAGCAAAATATCTAGGCAGGAACTACTGTAAAAAAGAGAACTCGTAGTCTGCCCTCCTGTGATCTGCTGTTGACGTTTCCCAAAACTTGAATGTGCGTATACATAAAAAGAAATCTATTTTAATAAACCTCAGCTGAAAAATGTTTATCTCTCACAACAAGGTATAAAAAGTTACATAAGCCAGAATAAAATGCATGTAGAACTAGGGACACTGCTGAGCAGAATGAAAGAAAGGTATATATTACTAACGAAACCAGTCCCCTAAAAGGCCCCAAGCCGGCAGATGGCGGTTTTAGAATACTGACATATTTACTCACTGATCTTTGGTACTAAAAATACGTTGTCCATCTGTATTTTTTCAATACTTGCTGAAAAATATCTTGCATTACATTCTTTTCTCAGGCTTCTTTACCAAAACATGTGAGATGTTGAGTCAATAAATTTCTGTCTGCATTTTTGATTGCCATATTTTTATAGCTTTTGTGGAAGATCGTCTGCTTTTTTTTTTTTTTTTTTTTTTTTTTTTTTTTTTTTTATCTGTGTTTACTTTGCATTTACCGCTTTTTTTAATGCAAGTTTTAAACACTGTTTTGAGAAACAAATATTTTATTCTTGAGCAACCGGTTTGAAGAATATTTAATCTGCTTAGTATTTGATTTATTTCGCCGGTCCTAGTCTCAGGAGCTTTTGAATTTGATGGAACGAAAACTACAGAATTTTCTTATAACAAGCAATTAGAAACTTTTTAACGGAAATTTCGATGTTAAGTATTGGTTTTTCTGGTTTTACTGGACAATCTTCCCTTATAAAAATAGCATTTGGTAAGTTAATTCTTCTTCATTTAAAAGAAGTTTAATAAACTGATTAGGAAGGAAATTTAAAAGTAAAATTTCATTACAACATTACCTACAGTGAGTTATATACATTCGCTAGTTTTTAAGTAGAAAATCTCTTTATTTAATAATATCAAAATGTGCAGTCGTTTGTCAAATGATACTAAGTGCAATTCAAGATAATTATGATTATTTTTACAGTGCTTTCAGTAAAATTTTCAGTCTTAAAGATTTTATTTCCAGTTCATATCAATATGATTAAATTTAATTAAATTAATTCAAATCAGTTCAACGAATCACTCATTTAATTCCCCTTTTTCAGGAAACGTTATTTATGAATGATGCTTAATAATAAAGCTAAAAAGACAAAAAGAAATGTGTTAGAAGAAAAGGTCGTAACACCTTCTTATCCCAAAACAGCGTTAGCCCGAATAAGCTATTAGTCTCAAATGGGCTATTAGCCTATTAGTCTCGAAACGGGATTTTGCGTCGTTCACTATAAACGGCTATTTCATTTTTCAAATTGTTGCCATCAAATATTTTCGCTCTATATTATTTTCAAAGAAATTAAATAATGAAGAATCTGCATGCATGTATGCATAATTCTCGCACTGTAAGAAAATGAGGGTACGTAGAGCCATCAAATTTAGAATAACGTAGTCTTCCACCGGAACATGTGCACCTGGAAGCACGAATTTTGAATTTCGAATTGTTTATTTCACATTTGGTAAAACTTTAATAAATTTTTAATTAACACATTCAACGATATGAAAGCCAGCAGTTGCAATATAGTACGAATATAGCATTTTTATATCACCAGCTCGCTAGATTGTCTATCGGAAATTCTAAAGATAGCTGTTTTTAAATTTTTGTGATCTGCTGTTGAATTGAATTTTATGCGGCATAAATACAAAGACCGTGATGTTTAATGAATAAACTTAACACACAGAATGTTAATAATAAAAATACAGAAGAAGAGTTTTGCAAGCGTCTTGCTAAGAAATTTGAACATTGATATGGTAAATTGAGAAAAAACTGAAAAAGTTGAAAAATGTATGTCAATATTCTGCATCAGAATTCTAAACATGGGCTATTTTTAAAATTGTTGTAATTTTGTTGTTGAAACGCATATGCAGAAATGTATATGGGAAGAAGATGATCCTTAATAACAAATAACAAAGCTAAAAAGATGTAAAAAAAAGAAGAGTTAGCAGAAGTGAGTGCAACAGCAAACTGGTAGAGACGGTGAGCTCAGCAAAAGCGTAGAAAACCTTAGCAAATCTCTTTTGGACGATCAATAAAAATCTTAGCTCTTTCAGATTTTGTTTTTGAATTATTTTATTATTATTATTATTATTATTTAATAAGAGGGGATAAATTGTGATTTTGGAGTTTAGAATGAAGAACAGATTTTCGGTATCAATGAAAATTTTACAATCGAAGTTGAAAACAAGTACGTTTTCAGCTAAAATACACTTAATGTGATATAAAATACTTTTTTTTTCTCTAGGCCCCACCCCCCACTCCAGCTATAGAAAACTCTGCACAAAATCAATTTCCTGACTGTCGCCAGAGATTCATGCAGGTAGAATGCTGAGAATTTTATACATGTACTACCAGCATTTTACATGTGTACAACTACTTTTGTAGACATTTATAATAAAGCAAACTCAGTTTTAAAAAATTCTTGTCATTAAATCTGTTTCGATGTAAAGTACTTGTGAATATGAAATTTGAAATTAATCTAAAATAATTAATATAACAGAAAACTAGTTGAAAGTTTAGAAGTTAGTAATGCTCTGGATACTCAGAAGTCTTTATTATGTTGCAATTCTACATATTCAAAGCATTTCAAGTCGACAATATTACCATTTTACATACTCAAAATAAAAAATAAAATAAAATAAAATAAAACTTTTCTTTAAATCATCTCTTTCGCTTTGAAATATCGATACATGTTCAGAATTTTCGAAACTCACGAAAGCTGAATTTATATCAAATTTTTCACTTGACTAGCAGAGGAACCATATGATTCATTACTTTAAGTAATAGCAATATTCAAACTTATCTTTAAAAATATATTATACTTACACTGTTTTTTTTAATGATTTTTAACTCTATTTGGTGTTTCAGGTTTTTCTGTATTTATAGTTTTTAAGGAAGATGTTTTGAGTTGCCGCTAAATTAGAATTGAATTGATTGAATGAGACATATATCTCTAATGATATTCGGGGAAATATGTTTAAATGAAATGCAGCAAAAATGTGCATAATTTATTAGGCCGTACAAGGAAGTCGTGTGTTATCCACATCAGATTTTTTGTTTTTCAAATGAACTGTTGTTATTTGGTTTCTACAGTAATTCTTCGTATGGGTGATAATGTACTTAATTTCGTGAATATTTAGCATGTACTCTATATTTGGGCAATGAATGATGATGCATTGCAAAATGCCATGGAGTATCCATCACGCCCATCTTCCCCATATCAGTCTCATTGGCTGATATGGCGATGTCACATTTGCTTGTCCGTCGTAAACATCGAGGCAAGTACACCGCGGACGAAAACAACGCAAACGGTTCAAAAACAGTTTTTGAGTTTTCTTTTTAATTTTTCAGCAAAAATTTATTACTTATAAGGTATTTTTCCCGGCTTCTTAGCATGCCTTCGTGGTGCAGTGGTCAGCACGTTCGACGCGTATTCGAGAGGTCCATGGTTCGAGTTCTGGTGAGGCCATTGCTCCTTTTTCATCTCTCCTGCTTTCAAAAAATACCTAATGTCTCTGCAACTTAATTCAAAAATATGAAATATAAAAATAAAAAAAACTTCATTTCTTCTTCAGCTCAGAAATCATTATATGAATATGCATTTACAACTTTTAAAGCTTAAAAAATGCATGTTTACGATGTTAACGTCATGAAATGATTTGTAGGTGCTTTATTTTTTACCATGATATTTTCGAAGACGATGTTTTTTAATTGCGAAATTTTTTAACAGTTTTATTTTTGACGACGATATTTTAGAAGTGCGCTGTTTTCTTCTTGTTTTGTTTTCTCCCACTATGTTTTCTACAACGTTTTCGCCTTGTGTTGTTTTCCCCGCGACGTTTCGAAACTAATAGCCCTTCTGGGCTAACGCCCTTTTGGGCTAAAATAAAAACAACTTAGTTAACCATATTTTTTTAGCCAATTTGAGAATTCGCGTCAGTTTTTAAATGTGAATATCTCGAAACGAGCTTGCATGTTTTTTACAAAATTCGTTAATTATACGTAATATAAGGAGCATAACTAATTTATGGAAGAATATCGGAATCCCATTTTAGAAAACGATGGATTTTATATAAAAATACGTAAATGTTAGAACAACACCATCATCATAAATCTAATGTATATCCTAATTCGCGTTTTCGAGACAGGAAAAGCACAAATTGAATTTCCTCGATCAGTAGAGTAGAACGAGAAATGCAGAGCTATCCTTACTATTAATTATTATTATTATTATTTTGACTTAACTGCATATTGTATATCGCAAGAGAAGTGAAAATAAAACAAT
This sequence comes from Stegodyphus dumicola, assembly GCF_044657685.1. Lineage (NCBI taxonomy): Eukaryota > Metazoa > Arthropoda > Arachnida > Araneae > Eresidae > Stegodyphus > Stegodyphus dumicola. The sequence goes on along the minus strand of NC_140773.1, from coordinate 217,287,714 downwards.
AGGATAAGAAGGCAATAATGTGCGACAAATATGAATTTAATGCACGTTCTCACATATTGAACTGTAGCCCCAAACCCTCAGACTACTAGATTTGAGGCAAAAAGAGTCTGTGACAGTTATGCAGTATTTTCGGGGAGAACGTAATCAATAAATTTGCATTCAAGGTACCCATTTTTATGACACTCTCCTCCCGTCGCATTATATTACTTTACTCTGAAACATTTATAAAAATATGCCCATTGTACTGATAAGCTTATTCACAGTTCATTGACAGTAACAAGAGCTTTTTCATCACATTTAAAACACATTAGTCTCATTCTGGAGATGTTAAATAAAATTCTGAACTTTAGTTAACTCGGTTTCTTTCACTGTGATAAGTTAATAACACTTCCCAAAGGAAATAAGTAAATGTAGATAAGGAATGTACTGGCCATGGGATAAGACAATTGTGACGCCACCTGTTCATCTGATAACATTGCCGTACCAATTTGAGGCCGACATTATTTTCGTTTTCAGACACTGTTTGAAAACATTTTTCAAGGAATCCGTTTCAAAATAAACAGGGTTATTCTTGTAAGATATTTTTTATGAAACGTAGTGAAATGCAATTCTGAAAAAAAATTTTTTTTTCAATGTTAAAAAAAAAAAACTATCTGAAAACTTTCAGATTTTACATTACGCCCAAAGGGGCGTTTCCTTAATGTTTTGTGTGTTACCTTTATTTATTATCATGCTCTTCGCACTTAAACTATAAAATTCAGTTCAACAGCAATATCGCAAAATAATTTTAAAATAAGCTTATCTTCAGAATTTTCCATACACAGTCTCTCACGGTCTGGATAGATATACAGTCTAAGATACACAGTCTGGAGATAAAAATTTTTTTTTTTTTCTTCTTTTTTTTCGTACAGTGTTGCCATTTCTCCCTTTAAAATCGTTGAGATTGCTAATAAAAATCTTTAATGTTTGACAAATATGAACCCAACTCCATAATAAAACAAATTTCAAATTACATATTCGGGCTTCCAGATGCCCATATTCGAATGGAGGACTATGTTATTCAGAATTTAACGTCTCTAGCTACCGTTGTTTTTTCAAAATGCGACAAACACACATAGATTCATGCAGATTCTTCATTATTTAATTTCTTTAAATATAATACAAGGCTGTAATATTTGGTGGCAACAATTTGAAAAGTGAACCGACACTTAAGGTTTTTAACGCAAAATGCCAAAACGAAATTAATAGCCTTTCTGGGCTAACGCCCTTTGGGCTAAAAACAAAATCAAAGGAAATAGTAAAAACTAAGTTGCAAAAGTGGAGTATTTTATAAATGTAATTTTTTTCATCTGGGTATGTAAATGGTGATAGCAATTCATTTTTATACATCAAAGTTTTTTTACAACAGATCACAGTCGATTTAGCTGTTAAATATATTTTTAGCCGAAAGGCACAATTTGCCCAGATGGGCTATTAATTTCGTTTCGGCATTTTGCGTTTGTTCACTATAAACAGTGTTTCACTTTTGAAATTGTTGCCACCAAATATTATCGCCCTGTATTATATTTAAAGAAATTAAATAAGGAAGAATCTGCATAATTTCAAAATTTTGAGACATTATTGATAGAACTGAATCTTCAAGGATTAGCGTAGATTATTTTTTAGGCAGTACTAGATTGAGTTAACAAACTTACGTTAGAGAGAATTCCTCGGACCTTTTGCTTTATCTCTTTTGCATTTTTTTTTAAAAAGGAGCATAAAAACTACTTTTTATGAAACTCGAGGCAAATGCTTAGCCTGCGTCCGACGTCAGTTCACGAAATTGAAACCACGAAGTGATTCATTTCAGATGAATCATTTTCTTACCCGCGAATCGTGTTTGTCCGGGTTCAGTAGGTCTTAACCTATTCAAGCGAGTCATCTTAGCGTTTAACTTCGCGATCTACGGAAGCAATGCTATGCAAAAAATTTGCAGTTTTTGTTGATGTGCTGTGAGAAAATAGTGCACCATGAAAATTCGCAAGCATATTAAAAACTAATATTATTCTTTAATAGACATTATACGTTAGTATATTTTAAAGTGATATTTATTATACCTGGATCCTTCATGCAATATTAAACAATATAATATTGCATGGAGGGGAACATAGGATATAAACATGAGCCCAAACTGAAAAAAACTATTTTCATATACAGCATTTATTTAAGATAAAAAAGATAAAGTTTTAAGATAAAAAGATAATTGCTTTTTTAAGGTAAGTGATCTCTATCCGCTGTCTCTCGAATGGAAAGCCCGGAAATCCTAGCTGTAGCTGCTATTATATTAAAAACGACCCTTTGTTTTAAATACTTTAAAAATAAATTAACTAGAATAGTAATTTCATTCACAAATTATTTTAAAATATATTAAAATTAAAAAAAAAAAGAAAATTTGGAAGTTTTCAGATTGTATATTACTCCCAAAGGGTTTTTTTTTGTTTTTTTGTTTTTTGTTTTTTGTTTTTTTTTGTTTTTTGTTGTTGTTGTTGTTGTTGTTTTAAAGACATATAGACGTTTCGAGAGCATTTGGGCTAATGCCACATTGGGCTGATAATATTTAAAAACAGCATGTTTTAGAATTTCCGATACACAGTCTCGCACGCTGGAGATAAAAATGTTTTTCTCTAGTCTAGAATGTTGCCACTGCTCGCATTCAAATTGTTGAATTTTTTTACTTAAAAACTCGTTAAGGTTTTTTTGAAGTTTACAAAATGTGAAATGGATCAATAAAACAAATTCCAAATTCGGTCTCCCAGGTACTCATGTTCGGGTCGAGGACTATATGTTACTCAAAATCCGGTTTTTTTCCACAACGCGAGAAACTTACATACATTCAAGTAGATTCTTCATTATTTAGTTTCTTAAAATATAATACGGGGCGATCCCCCCCAAAAAAGTATCTTTAGAATCTTCGATAGACAGTTTCGCGAGCTGGAGGTAAAAATGTTTTATTCCTTACAGTGTTGCCACTGCTCTCTTTGAAATCGTTGAGTTTGTTGATCGAAAATTCGTTAAAGTTTTACAAAATATGAAATAGACAATAAGGGCTTCCATTTGCCTTTATTCGGGGGGAAGACTGCGTTATTTAAAACTTAATGTCTCGATTCAAGTTTAGCCCACTTAGGATTAATTTAAATTTAATATATTTAGGATACCTAGAATGTATCTGAAATTAGAATCCAATAACTCTAACCTCGTGTCACTAATCCAAACCATTACGTATAATCGAATCTTGAGTAACTTAACCTCCAAATGTCCTTCAGAAGCGAAGGACTTTCGCAGATATTTAGAAATTTAATACTTCATGAAAAATTCCCATCAGTTATGTTTATAAACAAAATCCAAACCATTAGAATATGCACTATATGTTGCTGTTCATTTGTTACCCTATCAAGAAAGCGTTACAGCGTTGTTATGAAATTTCTTAAAATTAAGTATTACAAGTGAATAATAATAATAATAATAATAATAATAATAATAATAATAATAATAATAATAATAAAACCTTTTTTACAAATTCCATGATGGAACTTTTTTATTATTCCTTTGTAGTATTTAATTTTAATAAATTACTACGGTTTTTTGTATAATTTATATTTCATGCTTCTGTTTTTATTGTTTCGTGAGGATGTTGAAAGATTTTATAAAAAAATTATATTTTAATTCCGAGGCGCAGTAAGATAGCTTCCCCGCAAAGCATGTTTAGGGTTGTAACCCTAAATTTGCTCTGCGGGGAAAATGCAAATTTACCTTTTCCTTTAATGCAATTTATCTTTTCATTTTTCCTGCAAATTTACCTTTTCCTTTAAATTTAACATACAAAATTTTTTAAAAAAATCACTCGCTTCTTTTACACACACACACACATCTCTACATATAATAAGAGTCTGTGTGTCTTTTCGTTCGTGCTGCGAGTAAACTAATAGATCCAGGGCTACGAAATTTGGTATATAAGTGCATCTAGACAAGAAACTTCGAAGCGATTTTTTCAAAATTCAAATCAGATTTTTTTAATTTTATCTTTTTGAATAGTTTTATTCTTTTAGAAATGTGGTTTTGGCAATAGTTTTTCATTCAATTGTATACTGGACTGCTGACTGTTAAAAATCAGCACTGTTGCCACTCGGAAAAATGAGGACTGTAATACTGTGAAGTTTTTAAATTTAATGTTTCTCTTGTATACTGGATGTTTGTTGATAGAACTGAATCTTCAAGGATTAGCGTAGATTATTTTTTAGGCAGTACTAGATTGAGTTAACAAACTTACGTTAGAGAGAATTCCTCGGACCTTTTGCTTTATCTCTTTTGCATTTTTTTTTAAAAAGGAGCATAAAAACTACTTTTTATGAAACTCGAGGCAAATGCTTAGCCTGCGTCCGACGTCAGTTCACGAAATTGAAACCACGAAGTGATTCATTTCAGATGAATCATTTTCTTACCCGCGAATCGTGTTTGTCCGGGTTCAGTAGGTCTTAACCTATTCAAGCGAGTCATCTTAGCGTTTAACTTCGCGATCTACGGAAGCAATGCTATGCAAAAAATTTGCAGTTTTTGTTGATGTGCTGTGAGAAAATAGTGCACCATGAAAATTCGCAAGCATATTAAAAACTAATATTATTCCTTAATAGACATTATACGTTAGTATATTGTAAAGTGATATTTATTATACCTGGATCCTTCATGCAATATTAAACAATATAATATTGCATGGAGGGGAACATAGGATATAAACATGAGCCCAAACTGAAAAAAACTATTTTCATATACAGCATTTATTTAAGATAAAAAAGATAAAGTTTTAAGATAAAAAGATAATTGCTTTTTTAAGGTAAGTGATCTCTATCCGCTGTCTCTCGAATGGAAAGCCCGGAAATCCTAGCTGTAGCTGCTATTATATTAAAATCGACCCTTTGTTTTAAATACTTTAAAAATAAATTAACTAGAATAGTAATTTCATTCACAAATTATTTTAAAATATATTAAAATTAAAAAAAAAAGAAAATTTGGAAGTTTTCAGATTGTATATTACTCCCAAAGGGTTTTTTTTTGTTTTTTTGTTTTTTGTTTTTTGTTTTTTTTTGTTTTTTGTTGTTGTTGTTGTTGTTGTTGTTGTTTTAAAGACATATAGACGTTTCGAGAGCATTTGGGCTAATGCCACATTGGGCTGATAATATTTAAAAACAGCATGTTTTAGAATTTCCGATACACAGTCTCGCACGCTGGAGATAAAAATGTTTTTCTCTAGTCTAGAATGTTGCCACTGCTCGCATTCAAATTGTTGAATTTTTTTACTTAAAAACTCGTTAAGGTTTTTTTGAAGTTTACAAAATGTGAAATGGATCAATAAAACAAATTCCAAATTCGGTCTCCCAGGTACTCATGTTCGGGTCGAGGACTATATGTTACTCAAAATCCGGTTTTTTTCCACAACGCGAGAAACTTACATACATTCAAGTAGATTCTTCATTATTTAGTTTCTTAAAATATAATACGGGGCGATCCCCCCCAAAAAAGTATCTTTAGAATCTTCGATAGACAGTTTCGCGAGCTGGAGGTAAAAATGTTTTATTCCTTACAGTGTTGCCACTGCTCTCTTTGAAATCGTTGAGTTTGTTGATCGAAAATTCGTTAAAGTTTTACAAAATATGAAATAGACAATAAGGGCTTCCATTTGCCTTTATTCGGGGGGAAGACTGCGTTATTTAAAACTTAATGTCTCGATTCAAGTTTAGCCCACTTAGGATTAATTTAAATTTAATATATTTAGGATACCTAGAATGTATCTGAAATTAGAATCCAATAACTCTAACCTCGTGTCACTAATCCAAACCATTACGTATAATCGAATCTTGAGTAACTTAACCTCCAAATGTCCTTCAGAAGCGAAGGACTTTCGCAGATATTTAGAAATTTAATACTTCATGAAAAATTCCCATCAGTTATGTTTATAAACAAAATCCAAACCATTAGAATATGCACTATATGTTGCTGTTCATTTGTTACCCTATCAAGAAAGCGTTACAGCGTTGTTATGAAATTTCTTAAAATTAAGTATTACAAGTGAATAATAATAATAATAATAATAATAATAATAATAATAATAAAACCTTTTTTACAAATTCCATGATGGAACTTTTTTATTATTCCTTTGTAGTATTTAATTTTAATAAATTACTACGGTTTTTTGTATAATTTATATTTCATGCTTCTGTTTTTATTGTTTCGTGAGGATGTTGAAAGATTTTATAAAAAAATTATATTTTAATTCCGAGGCGCAGTAAGATAGCTTCCCCGCAAAGCATGTTTAGGGTTGTAACCCTAAATTTGCTCTGCGGGGAAAATGCAAATTTACCTTTTCCTTTAATGCAATTTATCTTTTCATTTTTCCTGCAAATTTAACTTTTCCTTTAAATTTAACATACAAAATTTTTTAAAAAAATCACTCGCTTCTTTTACACACACACACACATCTCTACATATAATAAGAGTCTGTGTGTCTTTTCGTTCGTGCTGCGAGTAAACTAATAGATCCAGGGCTACGAAATTTGGTATATAAGTGCATCTAGACAAGAAACTTCGAAGCGATTTTTTCAAAATTCAAATCAGATTTTTTTAATTTTATCTTTTTGAATAGTTTTATTCTTTTAGAAATGTGGTTTTGGCAATAGTTTTTCATTCAATTGTATACTGGACTGCTGACTGTTAAAAATCAGCACTGTTGCCACTCGGAAAAATGAGGACTGTAATACTGTGAAGTTTTTAAATTTAATGTTTCTCTTGTATACTGGATGTTTGTTGATAGAACTGAATCTTCAAGGATTAGCGTAGATTATTTTTTAGGCAGTACTAGATTGAGTTAACAAACTTACGTTAGAGAGAATTCCTCGGACCTTTTGCTTTATCTCTTTTGCATTTTTTTTTAAAAAGGAGCATAAAAACTACTTTTTATGAAACTCGAGGCAAATGCTTAGCCTGCGTCCGACGTCAGTTCACGAAATTGAAACCACGAAGTGATTCATTTCAGATGAATCATTTTCTTACCCGCGAATCGTGTTTGTCCGGGTTCAGTAGGTCTTAACCTATTCAAGCGAGTCATCTTAGCGTTTAACTTCGCGATCTACGGAAGCAATGCTATGCAAAAAATTTGCAGTTTTTGTTGATGTGCTGTGAGAAAATAGTGCACCATGAAAATTCGCAAGCATATTAAAAACTAATATTATTCCTTAATAGACATTATACGTTAGTATATTCTAAAGTGATATTTATTATACCTGGATCCTTCATGCAATATTAAACAATATAATATTGCATGGAGGGGAACATAGGATATAAACATGAGCCCAAACTGAAAAAAACTATTTTCATATACAGCATTAATTTAAGATAAAAAAGATAAAGTTTTAAGATAAAAAGATAATTGCTTTTTTAAGGTAAGTGATCTCTATCCGCTGTCTCTCGAATGGAAAGCCCGGAAATCCTAGCTGTAGCTGCTATTATATTAAAATCAACCCTTTGTTTTAAATACTTTAAAAATAAATTAACTAGAATAGTAATTTCATTCACAAATTATTTTAAAATATATTAAAATTAAAAAAAAAAAGAAAATTTGGAAGTTTTCAGATTGTATATTACTCCCAAAGGGTTTTTTTTTGTTTTTTTGTTTTTTGTTTTTTGTTTTTTTTTGTTTTTTGTTGTTGTTGTTGTTGTTGTTTTAAAGACATATAGACGTTTCGAGAGCATTTGGGCTAATGCCACATTGGGCTGATAATATTTAAAAACAGCATGTTTTAGAATTTCCGATACACAGTCTCGCACGCTGGAGATAAAAATGTTTTTCTCTAGTCTAGAATGTTGCCACTGCTCGCATTCAAATTGTTGAATTTTTTTACTTAAAAACTCGTTAAGGTTTTTTTGAAGTTTACAAAATGTGAAATGGATCAATAAAACAAATTCCAAATTCGGTCTCCCAGGTACTCATGTTCGGGTCGAGGACTATATGTTACTCAAAATCCGGTTTTTTTCCACAACGCGAGAAACTTACATACATTCAAGTAGATTCTTCATTATTTAGTTTCTTAAAATATAATACGGGGCGATCCCCCCCAAAAAAGTATCTTTAGAATCTTCGATAGACAGTTTCGCGAGCTGGAGGTAAAAATGTTTTATTCCTTACAGTGTTGCCACTGCTCTCTTTGAAATCGTTGAGTTTGTTGATCGAAAATTCGTTAAAGTTTTACAAAATATGAAATAGACAATAAGGGCTTCCATTTGCCTTTATTCGGGGGGAAGACTGCGTTATTTAAAACTTAATGTCTCGATTCAAGTTTAGCCCACTTAGGATTAATTTAAATTTAATATATTTAGGATACCTAGAATGTATCTGAAATTAGAATCCAATAACTCTAACCTCGTGTCACTAATCCAAACCATTACGTATAATCGAATCTTGAGTAACTTAACCTCCAAATGTCCTTCAGAAGCGAAGGACTTTCGCAGATATTTAGAAATTTAATACTTCATGAAAAATTCCCATCAGTTATGTTTATAAACAAAATCCAAACCATTAGAATATGCACTATATGTTGCTGTTCATTTGTTACCCTATCAAGAAAGCGTTACAGCGTTGTTATGAAATTTCTTAAAATTAAGTATTACAAGTGAATAATAATAATAATAATAATAATAATAATAATAATAATAAAAAAACCTTTTTTACAAATTCCATGATGGAACTTTTTTATTATTCCTTTGTAGTATTTAATTTTAATAAATTACTACGGTTTTTTGTATAATTTATATTTCATGCTTCTGTTTTTATTGTTTCGTGAGGATGTTGAAAGATTTTATAAAAAAATTATATTTTAATTCCGAGGCGCAGTAAGATAGCTTCCCCGCAAAGCATGTTTAGGGTTGTAACCCTAAATTTGCTCTGCGGGGAAAATGCAAATTTACCTTTTCCTTTAATGCAATTTATCTTTTCATTTTTCCTGCAAATTTAACTTTTCCTTTAAATTTAACATACAAAATTTTTTAAAAAAATCACTCGCTTCTTTTACACACACACACACATCTCTACATATAATAAGAGTCTGTGTGTCTTTTCGTTCGTGCTGCGAGTAAACTAATAGATCCAGGGCTACGAAATTTGGTATATAAGTGCATCTAGACAAGAAACTTCGAAGCGATTTTTTCAAAATTCAAATCAGATTTTTTTAATTTTATCTTTTTGAATAGTTTTATTCTTTTAGAAATGTGGTTTTGGCAATAGTTTTTCATTCAATTGTATACTGGACTGCTGACTGTTAAAAATCAGCACTGTTGCCACTCGGAAAAATGAGGACTGTAATACTGTGCAGTTTTTAAATTTAATGTTTCTCTTGTATACTGGATGTTTGTTGAGAGAAGGCAACGGGAAGATGGTTAATTTATTTATTAGGATAATTAATAGTGTTAAGGGATATTGCTTATTTCATTGTAATTTTGTTATATGTAATAATAATTTTTTTAAATTTGTGTTTTTTTTATGAAGTTTTTCTGCAGAGTAAAATTCTGCACAGCTTTTAACGTTTGGTGTTTGTTCCTTTCAGGCATTTTTAAAGTACGTATAAAAGCCAGACGAAAGCTAGCCGCGTAGCTGCTAGTCATATAATAAATGAAGGCATGAGGATATAATTACACTAAAATTGTATATGCCATATTCTTTACCGCATGGAAAGCAAGTAAAAGAAATATTAAATGAAACAAAATTCTTACTAATACTTTTTCCAACAGTAGTTAGCTCGCTTTTAAGGAATTTTATGTTGTTCTTATTCTTATCATCTTATTTCTGAATTATATAGGTATTTATATAAAATCTTGATTTACCTATATACTATTTTTTAAATAGCAGCATAGTTTTTTGCAACATTGCGAGTAAAACTGTTTTAACTTAGCGATATTTTGGTGATGAAAAAGATTATGACTTTATATGACTGGGTACAGAAGCTGCTTCAAATGTTGGTTTTCATTGTTTATTATTATGTGGATAATATTGTTTTGTTGTTTTGTCTTGGATAACATTTTATCTTTCTTTTGTTTTTTTAGAAGAATGCTCTATTAATTATCTGTCAACTTCTCTTATCAGGCTCCTTCTTTAACACACTATTAGAATCTTAAGAGCAGAAACAACAGAAGTTTTTATTATTAATTATTAATTACGAAAATTTTGTAAGGCATTTTCTACTTTTTTACCATAACTTTCCGGTGCAATTTAGAGTATGCACAGATAGAGAACTACTGATTTTCCTTTTTACCGCTTTTAAATTAACCTAATGACTCTACTGTTTTTTTTTCATATTTTACTGCAATAAGTAGCACCGAAAATAGGACTAGAAAAAAAGTAATATATAAACTGGGATTAAGTTTCAAAATTGTATTAAAAGTCCCATTTTATTTTATAATGGCATTAACGCTGTAGTCATTTCCTTTTTATGCTGAAGACGTGAAATATATGCAATGCCTCCGCCGGGATTCGAACCCGGACCTCCGGAACACCCTTCGAATGTGCTTCCTGTTAATACCGCGAAGACATGAAGAAATAAGGAAGTAATGGGAGGATTTGGCTGATGAGGGGACCCAGCTGCCAAATCCTGGTGGTGACGAATTATCGTCCGCCATCTTTTAGTTCTGACGCCGCATGTACAGTTATAAGTTTTCTTTGAAGCAGTAGACGTCAAAAATATTGTTGCGTTCTGCACGGATTCGTGGATTTGGAGTGATTGACGAGAACACTTTATGAAGAACGAAAACGCAAATTATTAGCCAGAATTACTCAGGACAGCTCCAAGAACATGTTTGCAGTCTTTGAGAAACTACGACAAATACGACAGAAAACTGACGATAAAAGTCGATAGACTACGAGACACTCGATAGACTCGCTAGACGAGGCACTGACTGGCTAACTCACAAGACTAACGATCAGCTCGCCGGACGTTCACTCACTGACTGACTGACTGCTACTTCGCGTGCAAACAGGGTTTATATAGCTTTGGGGGTGTTTTCGGGAACATTCTGGTCCAAACCGGTAAGAATTCGTTTTAGAAGGTTCTCCATCCGCCTATGGCATGTCGCCAAATGGGCGACCTCTCTCCAAATATGGCAACCCTGCCTTTCCTTGCCATTACCTGGTAACCCTAAACCTGTCTTGGAGGGGAAGCTATCTTACCGCTGCTGGACAATTCGAAACAATATGCAATGCCCTCGCAGGGACTAGACCTCTCGAATGAGTGTCGAGCATGCTTTCAATTACACCACGATGGCATGCGGAAAGAAGGGAGAAAATAAGTTATAGTGTTACAAAGAAGAATATTTATCAGTCCTTTCAGGTTAATCTTTTAATCGGAAACAAACAAATAAAGTGCTAATTCAGAAGTCAAACAACAAAAATCAGCGTTATATTTTCAAATTTTCACAGGACTAGTTAAAAGATGGTTCGGTAAAACCATCGAAACTAGTCCTGTGAAAATTTGAAAATATAACACTGATTTTTGTTGTTTGACTTCTGAGTTAGTATTTGTTCGGCGTGTTATTGTGTCTTAAATAAAGTGCGTTTAAAAAGGATCTATTCGATAAATGCCCATAAAATCATATACTTCGTTGCTGAATAAGTACGCCCCCCCCTTTTCAGCATTGACTTTTCTCTTTCCTTCATAAATTCTGCAAGAATTTCCAATGTTTTATATTTCATACGAAAATACTCTTTCTCTCCCTTTCCGTATGAAGAATCGATATATTGCTAGTGACATGTAAAAATTAGAATGTAGAAAACTTGCTTTTAAATATTGCGAGTTTCGTAGAGTTAATTAAATGGAAAAGAAGATTTTGGTTTCAATAAGAAATGTAGATTTCTCAGATCAATCATAACCTACTTTTATCAAACCCTTTTTTCCCTTGAAAATTTTGAAATGGATTTTCAGATATCAGAAAATCTTACATAAAACTAATTATCTCTAGCTAATAGTAAATGAGCACGAAGAGTAAATGTACACTGAGTATTTAAGTCTCTTCCTATGTTTAAAGGAAAATCACATCGTTATTTGTTAACCATGCTTGTTGGAATTAATGTTATTCTATCTATATTATAGAATATTTATTTGTTTTTATTAACTAGGTATCCTATGTTAAAAAGCATTTCTGTTCTTCTCGTTTTAAGTTTTCCTACCAAAATGCTAATTTACAGTACGCGTGTATTCAAATTAAGTAGAATAGTCTAGCATTTAAAAGAAGGTTTTAGATAAGGGCTTGTTGCTCCTGCTGAAGGCCAAATTACTAGTTGACTCTGTGACTGATCCTGTGATCTAGTTGATTCTAGATTTTCTTCTATAAAGTTACTGTCAATTGAAACTCTAGTTTAACTTAGCAAGCAAACTTCTTACCAAGCAAATTTTCGTTCCGGCTTTAACATACAATAGCAGACCATTAAACGAACACAACAGAAATAAAACAAGTAAAGATTTAATTGGCTGCAATTTTAAGTCCAGAATTAAACTAACACAAATTTACTTTCACTTCTTGCAGGAGCGACAGGTAATAATGAATCCAAATTGTGTATTGTTTAAAGGTTTAAATTTAGGTCTTATCACCTGGCACAGCTAATTTCGCTAATTTGTTCTAAATACTGAAAGCGAACGGGAATTTCGCTAACTGGTAGAAACACTGTTCAGGTAGCACACAAGAAAAGAAGTTTCTTTATGGGCCGGCTGGAACTGCCAAACCTCTCTCTTTTAATCCTACTTAAAAGTCCTGTCATTTACAAAAGAAACGATATTGACCTCACAAACTTAGCGGTTCTTTGCAAAATTTGTGGAACGTTGTATACATTTAAACACTGATTGCTTTGCCATGTGTTGCCATTGCAACAACATTGCATTGCTTTACGTAGGTGACTAAAAAGCGTAGATGTCAGTCAATGGCTTTGAGGATGGAAGGAAAAATTATTACCAGCTCCATGAAATATGACGTCTTTCTTAAAGGAGAAATAATTTTTGGGAAATATTCGGAAAAGCTTGTTTAGATTACAAAGACATGTGCACTGTTTTGTATAACTGTGAAGCCATACTCAATGATAGATCGCTAATAGTTGTATCAGCTGATTCAGATCTCAGCGTTCCAAGGCTTACTGCCAAAAACAATTTGGCAAAAACATCGCAGACGAAAATGTCGCGGATAATACAACGCAAGGCGAAAACGTCGTGGTACAAAACATCGTGGAAGGATAGAAAGCAAAGAACAAAACGTCGCCGTTCTAGGACTTCATGGTACAAAATATAGTGGTCGAAAATAAAGCGGTTCAAAAACTTCGCAATTTAAAAACATCGTTATTAATAACCTTTGTTAATTAACTATGTAAATTCAAAATTAAGTGTAATAAGTTGAATTAATTTTCTTTTTATTTTCAACTTTCAAATGCTTAAGTTTCCTTCTTATTTTTTCAGCAAAAAGTTATTAGTTCATTCAAAAATATGAAATATAGAAGTAAAAATATCCCCGTTTCCTTCTTTTGCTCCTAAATCATTACTCCTAACTCACTTTCAATCCTTCAAAAAGTAAAGCTATGCTTGTTCCCAGTACGTTTGACGAACAAAATATTGCTTCTTTGATGTTCGATAATTCTCCGTTGGAATTTGTAGAAAATGTTAAATATCTTGGTGTCATTCTTGACCAAAAATTAACATGGAAAAAGCACATTGAATTCCTTTCTGCTAAATGTGAAAGAATTATTAATGGCTTTCACAGAATTGCCAAAAATACTTTTGGAGTAAGCTACGATGTTAAAAAACTCATGTATAAGCAGTGTATTGTACCTTTCATTTCGTACGGCTGTCGTGCTTGGGGACATGTTCTTGCCAAGAAGGTTAACAAAATAAATTTAAGAAAGATTCAACGGAGAATTCTTCTTCGTATTATTAGTGGTTATAGAACCTTAAGCTATGAGGCTACTTTTGTTCTTGCAGGAGTTCCGCCTATTGATTTTGAAATTGCATATAAGAATAATATTTTTGAGTCATTGGCAACTCATGCTTCGGAAGACTGTATTAATGGAATTGTCCCCTTCACTGATCTTCCTCATCCCGCTTCTTTAGAACCCATAAATTTCTGCGATTATAAAGAGACTGCTGAAATAAGTTTTCATATGGTTTTCTTTACAGATGGCAGCAAGATGAACAACAAGGTTGGCCTTGCATTTGTTCTTTTTGAAGGCCATTCCAAGATTTGTTTTCTTAGACACCGTATACGGAATGAATGTACAGTTTTTCAAGCAGAACTTCTGTGCATTTATCTTGCCGTCAAATGGATCCAGGATCATGGGACAACATCCTCTAAGTACCTTATTTGTTCTAATTCTCTTTCTTCTCTTCAACTTTTGAACAGTATTACCAGCTGCGATAAATTAGTTATAGAGACCCTAGTAACTGTTAGTTCACTTAGAATTAGAGGTATTGATATCTGCTTTGCTTATGTGCGTGCTCATCATGGTTTCTACGGAAATGAAAAAGTTGATTTTAGCTAAAGATGCCTTAAATTTACCCATTGATATCAACATTAGCATTCCAAAGAGTTGTTGGAAGTCCTTTCATTATAAAAAGCTTTTAGCTATGTGGAATGAGGAATACATTTCATCTTGTAATGCGGAAGTCACCAAAAAGTTCCTTCCTTCTATTTACCATAGACTGAATTCAGAGTCTTTCCTCTCGTTAAATTTTAAAGTGTCAGTTTTTATCTGGTCACGGTAAATTTGCAAGTTATCTGTTTCGTTTTAATCTACGATCAAACAATTTATGTGAATGTTCAAAAAGAGTTCCTCAGGATGTGGAACATTTGATTTTCTCGTGCCCTACATTTGATGGCCCTAGATTATGCCTACAGAACGATTTGAAAATGTTAGGAGTGACTTGGCCAGTGAACTTATCTGTTTTCGTGAAGTCCAGACTGCTGTTTTCTGCTTTTGTTCGCTTTATTTATGCATGTAATTTTTAATGTTTATTTATACATGTAACCTTTAATGTTCTAGTTAACTTACTTCTGTAAGCCCCGTGTTGTATATATGTGGTGCACGGGGAGTCTGTATGTTCTCAAAGGAAAAAAAATCATTACGCGAAAATGGACCTACTTTTAGAACCTGAAAAAGGCTTGTGTGCGATGTTATGGTCAAGCGATGATTTGTAGGTACTTTACTTTTTACCACGATATTTTCGACGACCGTGTTTTTAAACTTCGAAGATTTTAAACTGCTTTATTTTCGATCACGATATTTTGTACCACTATGTTTTAGATCTGCGATATTTTCTCTTTGCTTTCTTTTCTTCTACGATGTTTTGTACTACAACTATTTCGCCTTGCGTTGTTTTCTCCGCGGAGTTTTCGGCGGAGACCGTTCCAAGACACGAATTCAAGACGCCTGCTGAAAGGTAATCTGCAATGATAGTACCTCGCACAGAATCATACCCATTTCAAATGACAGAGACTCTCGTATTTAGAGGTATAAAAGGACTGTTAAGAAAACCCAGACATCAGATTTACCATTACGAATGTTGCCATGATCAATTCCCTATTTCTCATTGCAAGGTGGGAGTATGAAACGAAACATTATTACAAGGTCTATGAATTATGACGTCACCCTTAAACGTGAAGTAATTTTAGATACTTTTAATGATTAGTTTTAGTTTTTCTTGTGTGGTAACGTTTCTTGTGTGGTAAGTAAAAGATTGGAATCTTCTTTTAGAGTTTGACACATGTCTCAGTTCCTAGGAGGGAAATAGTGATTACTTTTGTTTATGTGATTATGGCAAAGCCTCGATGGCTGTGTGCCATCGTGAAGGATTTTCTAGTAGATACTGGCTCGTATACATGTTACAAATGGGGAAAACCACGAAAACGCCCATGTAGATAGCCCGTTCGCGAGGATTCAAACCTCGGAACGAACTACCAGTGTTCAGCGATTTTAACCGCTCGGCAGCTGGTAGACCTTATTTGTGAATAGAGTCCACTATATTATTAGTCCAAAAGGGCTTTGTCTTTGAAGGACTATCGATTTCGTTTTGCGTTGGTTCACTATAAATGTCCGTTTCGCTTTTCAAACTGTTGCCACCCAATGTTAGAGTCCTGCATTATATTTGAAGAAATTAAATAATGAAAAATCTGCATAAATATATGTATATTTATCGAATTGTGATAAAACAACGGTACATAGAACCATCGAATTTTGAATGACGTAATCCTCCTGAGAATATGAGCATGTGGAATCCCAAATTTGGAATTTTTTTTATCGATTTCACATTTTGTAAAACTTTTTACAGATGGCAGCAAGAAAAGGAAAAACGAATTTTTCCTTTTTTTTAAACACTCGTTATAAAAAAAGAGCACAAACTATTTGACTCTTAACGACAAAAAGTGACCACCGAGATATTTGGTATTGAAGTTGAGGCTCATGTTTAAGCGCCGTATAAAAATTGAAGAGAGAAATGTTGGCATGGGTACTCAAAAATATTTTTTGTGTAACTAAAAATAAAATATTAGTTTAAAAAAAGTTTTCTGCTGTTAAGAAAATTATTCCGATGTACCAATTGCAACAAAGTTATAAACTAGCGAATCTATTAAAACATAAAAAACTCTCCCTCAGTGGCATTTAAGGAGAAAAAATCATCTTCGCATTATTTTAATTTGTTTATTTAACTAACTTATCAATGCAAAATGACATCAAATGCTGCAAATTTTTAAATTAAATATCTCGATCAATCTTTGTCGCCGGGAGTTAACATTTTTGTGTTTTATTTTTCATAACGACTACAAAATATTCCTTGATATAAGTATAGGGACTGGAAGAACTTTGAAAAAGTTAGAATTCTTAATTTTGACTAAGTTAAAAGCTTTAAATTAAAGAATGTCAATGCACGAATATTTGCATCATTTAAAACATTTTCATAATAGGAAGTGCATGTTTAAATCTAATAGGTGCTAGAAAATGCCGGATTAGGGCGTTTGGTGGATACAGTGCATATATTTATTTATATATATTTAGGAAGGCTAGTGAAAATAATTTTCGCTTTTGTATTTTAGGTTTGCGGTTTGTAAGGAGATTTTTCCAAACTCTTTTCGCACTATCTCGTTACTATAACAACACAACTAGTACCTGTTTGTCGAACGGAGGAAATGCCCGTTGCCGAATTGAGGGAAGGCAAACTGTTGCTCATATAAAAACACGCTTGCTGTGTGATTTAAACCTACGCTGTATGTTTCAGTGTCTGTGCATTTTCTGTCATTTGTATATTTGTTTTAAAAGCTATTTTAATATTTATTTTGAAATCGCTGGACAAGTTTTCTAGTGCTGGGAGGTTTTCTGTGGGGAAAGGGGGCACAGAATTTGTTTTGAGAAAAGCAAAGTAAAATTTAAAAAAAAAAAAAAAAAACTATTTCTAAATTATTAGCCCAAAGGGGCAATTTGCCCAGAAGGGCTATTAATCTCGTTTTGGCATTTTACTTTGATTCACTGTAAATGTCAGTTCACTCTTCAAATTGTTACCACCAAATATCATAGCCCTGCATTATATTGAAAGAAATTAAATAATGAAAAATCTGCATGAACGTATGTATGTTTCTCGCACTGTGAAAAAACAACGGTACCTAGAGACATTAAAATTTGAATAACGTAGCTCTCCATTCGAATATGGGCATTTAGGAGCCCAAATTTGGAATTCGTTTTGTTATCTATTTCCTGTTTTGTAGAACTTTAACGAATTTTTGATTAAGGAGCTCAACTATTTCAAAGCGAGCAATGGCAACACTGTACGAAGGAAAAAAAAAACACTTTTTCCAGACTGTTTATTGGAGACTGTGTATCAATCCGGACTGTGCGAGACTGTGCATCGAAAATTCTAAATTTATTAACGCTTATTTTAAAATTATTTTGTTTCTTGCATTGTGATAAAACAACGATACTTAGTGCCATCAAATTTTGAATAACGTACGTCTCCACCTGAGCATGGGAAGTCCAAATTTGGAATTTACTTTATTATGTATTTCATATTTTGTAAAGCAGTTATGAGTTTTTGATTAAGAAACTCGACGATTTCAAAGGGAGCAATGGCAACACTGTACGAAACAAAAAACATTTTTATCTCCAGCACGCGGGACTGTGTATCGAAAATTCTAAAGATATGCTCTTTTAAATATTTTGTGATATGGCTGTTGAATTAAATTTTATGGTTTAAGTGCGAAAAACATGCTATTTAGTAATTAAAGATAACTGACAAAACATTAAAATAACGCTCCTTTGGGCGTAATATAAAATCTGAAGGCTTTCAGACTTTTATTTTATTTTTTTCCTCTTTGTATTACACTGACTGTCAATATATTACTTTTATAATATGGGAACTTTTATGCTTCGTAAATTAACAACAGCTGTATAAGATTTCACTCATTTTGCTATCATGAAAGTGAATTAATGTCATTTGGAATTCTGGCGACTTCTTGCACAGGCGTGAAGAATTAGCAGCACAGAAGAAAGGTGTAAATTACCTTTTTATTCTCAAACTCTTGGACAAAATGTCACGTACTTCGTGCTCACAATAACACCGACTACTTGCGGTGAGGCATGTAAGGATAATTTAACAGTAAATTCAAAATAGTAAATAGTAGTTGTAGACTACACAATTTATTTAAAACTAACAGCCTCACTCAACAACTTACACCGGCCATAGACTTAATGACGGTCATAACGCGTAGCCGCAACTAAGATTAACACCTGGAGGACAGAACAGCAACGTATGTCAACTAGCGAAATGACGCTCTGTCTAACTTTCTCGTTTTGCTTGTTTTTACACTCTTTACTTAACTTAATTTTGCATCCGGGCGAGGAGATGGGAGGGGAAATAAGAAGTTCAGAAAAGATACCAAAATTAAAATAATTGGTTATTCAAACTAAGGAAAAACCTGCAGCTTTATTTGTAAAAGTTTCTTTTATAAAGTTAAAATTTAGTTTCTCTTAATTGAAACTCTAATCTATCTTTCTAGCCTACCAAGGCAAATTTACCTTCCGGCTTTAACAGACAATAGCAAACCACTAAATGAACACAACAGAAATTAAGAAAATAAAGATTTAATTGACTAGAACTTTAAGTCCAGAGCTAAACTAAAACAAATTTACTTTCACACCTTACAGTAGTGACAGGTAACAATGAAACCAAATTATGCATTTTTTAAAGGTTTAAATTTAGATCTTATCACCTGTTTCTCTTAATATTACCAATTAGTTCTAAATACTCAAAGCGAAGGGAAATTTGCTAATTAGTAGAAATACAGTTCCTGTCGTACACAAGAAAAATAGTTTCTTTATTGCCGTCTGGAATTACCAAGCCTCTCTCTTATAATCCTACTTTAAAACTCCTTTCATTTATGGGTTTACCAGCGGCCGAGCGGTAAAATCTCCGAACACTGGTAATTCGGTCCGGGGCTCGAAGACCGGCGAACGGGCTGGCTGCATGGATGTCTTCGCGGATTTTCCCCATGTGTAACGTGTATACGAGCCAGTTTTCCTTAGAAAGTCCTCCACAAAGGCATCCCTCCGGCAGATAGCCCTCGAGTGCTTTGCCATAATCGAATAAACCATACTAACCTCTCATTTACATACTCTGTTGGAGTAGACGTAGGAGAAAGACTTTAGTACAGATTTTTAACACAGGCTAAAACCGGTTAATGAAGAACCTTACACTTCTTAAGTGAAGAATCTATCAGTTATTAAAATGGCATATGAGAAACAGAATAATTTAACATATGTACAATATTGTGACATTATAAATTGTTTTAAAAAATAATTTTTTTGTTACAATTGTTGGCTTTTTTTTGTATATATAAAAATAAAGTTCTAAGATAAGGGTAAATTGATTGTCTCAAATTTCTTCTTTCACGTGATGCTTGAATGCAGCAATACAGTTCTTTTCTTTTCTGAATATTCTATCTTCGTTTATGAAAGTAAAAGTATTAAAAATGTTTTTAAAACAGCATGAGGCTTCAACGCGTATCTGACGTGATTGCCGAAGTGAGGTCAAAAGCATATGCGGAGATAAAAATGCGATTAAATTTTGATTCCATATTGGTAAAGAAAGAGATAAAAAGAGAGCAAAGCCAGAAGAAAAATTTCTCATTAAAATCACCAAGCTATATTTTTCTTATTCTTATTTCTTATTCGCCGCAACCATAGACATGAAGGAAAGAGATTTATAAAAGTATCTTGTTATTGTGTTTAGGAAAATAATATTGCAATTCAGAATTTCAAACACTTATAGGCAACAGGCTTTACAGATTGTTGATTGCATAAAATTTGATTTAGATTACTTTCATATATGATATTATTTTTTTGCGTCGATTGATGATAAACGACGAATCACTTTTTAAATTGTAGCCACCAAATATTAGAACCCTGTATTATATTTAAAGACATTAAATAATGAAGAATCTGCATAAATGTACGTACGTTTCTCGCATAAAATTTGATTTAGATTACTTTCATATATGATATTATTTTTTTGCGTCGATTGATGATAAACGACGAATCACTTTTTAAATTGTAACCACCAAATATTAGAACCCTGTATTATATTTAAAGACATTAAATAATGAAGAATCTGCATAAATGTACGTACGTTTCTCGCATCGTGATAAAACAATGGTACCTACAACCATCAGATTTTGAATAACGTAATCCTCCACCAAATACGGACAACTAGAAGCATTAATTTGGAATCTGTTTTATTATCGATTTCGTATTTTGTAACACTTTAACCAATTTTTGATTAACAAACTCAACGATTTCAAAGGGAGCTATGGCAACACTATACGAGGGAAAAAAAAAAATCTCCAGCGCGCGAGACTATGTATCGGAAATTCTAAAGATATGCTCATTTTAAAATTATTTTGTGATATTGTTGTTGAATTGAATTTTATGGTTTAAATGCGAAGAACATGATATTTAATAAATAAAGGTAACACACAAAATGTTAAAAAAACGCCCCGTTTTGGCGTAATATAAAATCTGAAAGCTTTCAAATTTTTTTTTTTTTTTTCTAATTTTTCATTTGTAGTAAAATTCTTACTGTAACTGTCTCCTATGCAAGATCATATCTGAAAGGAAATGGTATTTCTTAAAATACATATAAAGAATCAATACAGAATATTACCTGCCAAAATCATCCATCTCCGAAAAAGACCAAAATCGTCTGAAAATGTAGGTGGCCATTCTGAGGGAAGTTTTATTATATACTTTCTTTGTGGGGTGAAAAGAATGTTTACAGAAATGATTTCTGCTAAACATTATTTTTCTAATAGAGTGAATACCTTCTGCGATGACCACCCACGATTCCAGATGATTCTGATTTTCTGTGTAGGTGTCTTAAAAAGGTGATGTTCGATACCAATGTTTATTTGTTTTAATCGGAAATATTAAATCCTTAAGAAGGCTTCAAAAACTTTTAAGCAGAGGCCACTACAAATGGGTTTAGAGCAGCGGTTCTCAACCTTTTGACTAACCCGTACCACCTAAACGAAAATTGTAAACCGTTAGTACCACCGCTGCAAAGTACTACTACCTCCACCACTCAAACGAAGCTCAGATCGCATAAATTTACGAGTGTTAGAGAAAAAAATTCAATCAGGATGCTGGGATTTTAATTTTTTAATTTAATAGTTAAAAATACTTTGCTTCTTTGCGTCTCACCTATTTTACTCTTGCGTACCACCGGTTGAGAACCCCTGGTTTATAGTATATTAAACATGCTTTCATATGAATATTTCAATACAATTTATTTAGGAAATAATATTTTCTATTAAATTTAGTATTAAATATTGGCAACACTGTTTATAGTATGTTTTCTATTAAATTGCAAGTATGTAAATAATAAATCTAAATTTAAGACCAAGAAGTTCATGAACATCGAAGCAGATAATACTTAAGACCCATTGCCTTTCTGGCGTGCTGTTAATACGATTTTAACAAGCCCACAGGTCTGAGTTTCAAAACATTAGGAGAAAAATAAAACGAGCAAACGTGAAATCCAGTTAATCTCGGAAGCAATAAAATGCGCAACTGAAAAGCGGAGTGATCTTAAAAAGATGCTTACCACCCACGAATTCCTTGAAACTGTATACCCCACGACTCTGACTAAGCTTAGTTTACACACGCGTCGTTAATAGCCCTTTCATTTTGCGGTTTTACTGTTCAGCAATTACATATCTAAAGCCAAAACTTCGCATTTAAATATACTGAGCTCGCTACTGTTTTCTCTATTTCCTTGAAAGTTAAAAACGGAAATAAAATAGAGGGTTTAACAATGCCACCACAAAAACCACAACATAATTGTTTGATAACTGATCCGGATATGTCTTTCAATCCATAGATGGGACGTGCTTTGGGAACAGGAATGAAGAAAGCTATTTTTTCGAACTGCCTTAACTCATTGTTAAGGTCATTATTAAGATCAAACAAATTGCAATCTGTAGACGTCAAACAAGTTTTTAAATGTAAACTGTCTTTAGAATTTAAAACAAATATTTGATACTGATTATGTAACCTACAGCGTTAAATACCTGTCATTAAAGCAGCAGCAGAAACAAAGAAGGAAATTAAGACACAATAATTTGTTGTTTGACTTCTGAATTAGTAAAGAAGGAAATGTTCATAAAAATTATCAGTTGGACATATTATAAATTACATGCATTTTAACTTACATCAATTAAGGATATTTTTAAAAAAAAGTAAAATAAAGGATTTAAATTTTACATTAATGTTTTTAAAATCGCTGAATTTGTTAATGATCAAAATCGGAAAATATTCTGAAAAATTCTGAAAAGCTTTCAGATTTTATACCCCCAAAGAAGCGTGTTTTTTATTTACACATATATACACGTTTCGAGAGCATTTGGACTAACGCCCCTTTAGGCTGTAAAATATTTAAAAAAGACAAACCTTTAGAGTTTCCGATAGACTGTCTCGCGCTGGAGATAAAAACATTTTACTCCGTGCAGTGTGTTGCCACTGCTCGCTTTGAAATCGTTGAGTTTCTTAATCAAAAATTCCTTAAAGTTTAAAAAATATTAAATAGATAATACGAGATTCGTACTTCCAGGTGCCCATATTTAAGTGGCTATTCTATAAGGTATTTCCCCCGCCTTCTTAGCGAGGTTTCGTGGTGTGGTAGTCTTCACGCTTAGCGCGTAATTGAGAGGTCCGCCGTTCGATTCCCGGCGAAGGCTTTGCATATTTTTCATCTTGCCTGCTTCCAAAAAATACCTAATGTCTCTACAATTCAAAATTTAATGCTTCTCCGTATCTTTGTTTTTCCACAATGCGAGAAATATACATACATTTGATGCAATTCTCCATCATTTCATTTCTTTAAATACAATACTGGACAGTAATATTTAGTGGAACTAATTTGAAAAGTGACGCAGCCATTTATAGTCAGCCCTTATATAGTGAGGCCTTAGTTATTTAGTTCTTTTGGGCTAACACACCTTTGGGCTAATAAATTAAAGATATTTTACTTCGACCAACGGTAACACATTGTTTTTAAAACGTTCATTTGGTTTACGGTTCGTTGGTATAAAAATTCTTCGTAAACATGTATTTCGTCAAGTCAGTGTGATACTTGGCATTCCATTTCATCGATCATTACTTCATGATTAAGAGAATATGATGATATTCCTGTTCGTAAGTAATCATCTCGATCATTATCCGTAATTCGAGATCTGTACTTTGATTTTGTGATATTCGCTGTTGAAAACAGAGATATTTGACATATTTTAATTTTTTAATAAATAACCAGGTCAAAATGGCTGGCACCATACTTTCAAACTGGGACGATCCCGAGCAAATGGAGACGTCTGGTAAGCCTATTTAAAATGATAAATATATTATCATAAATATTTGTTAAATACACTTGTATTTCTCTAATTCATAACTAAATAGAAAAAAATGCTACGTATCATTTTATTGAAAACCTAATTAATTTTTTTATCGTAGTTGCACAGCAGTGGGCACACGTAAAACCGTTGGCAAACACAATGGTGCCCACAGTTATAGGGTTGGATCTTATTTCTTCGATATTAGGACTATATTGGGGACTACAACATCTGTGAAAATTAGTTAAAAAGATTCAGTTGTGACTTTTCAGGCTACTGACTAGAGTAAGAATCGCATTTAACTAAATCTAATTTCTTTAAAATTTACCGCCCAGACGGTATAGTGGTTAGCGGGAGCCTACTGAGGTTCCGAAGGGACCACGTTCGAATACTGAAAAAGGCATGGTTGGTAACTGTCCGTTTCTTCATAAGAGGCAAGGGTTGGCCGCTAAGGCCTTTTGACTCTTAAAGTGGTTAATGCTGAATAGGTAAGTGCCCGGCACTGAATTTTAAAAAAATTCTTTAAAAATTAAACGTTTTTAAATTTCTCTTATTCAAATAATTTATTAATATCATCATAAAAAGGAATTTTACAGATGTAGTAACATAAACTTTAAGGTTCTGTCACTAATCGCTGTAAGTTATTTGGATGATGTGAAAAACATGTTGATTATAACAGCTGGGTTTGGTTCAAAGCATACTGTATTCCCTGGAGTCGTGGGTGTGGTTGTCAACGTCGCCTGAGTTGCCACGAATGAAGAGAAATGTCAGCATGATTCTAATTAAGAAATTAGTGTAGGCGAAGTAGTTATTATTTTTGATATCGCAACGCTCGGTAAGTGTGTGTAAGATCTAAATGTAAGCAACAGAACATAATCGTTTGTTAAGTATAATTTATACGTGGTAGAACACTTTTTATTAAAAAAAGAAGGAAGCGATCTGAATTTTGCTATTATAGTGTAATAATTTAGCCTTTCGAAAAATAATTTATCAATTTATCATTAAAATTCTAAAAATCAGTTTCTAACGCATTCATTTAAAATATTGTTTTACAGTTTCAAACAGCATTGAAAGAAAAGAATACATAAAAAACTAAAACTCAGATCAAACTGAATAAATTATTTGACTTAGTAGCGAAAACAAATTGCACGAAATAATTTTGCCGAAAATATCATTTTAAATTTTGAGTGTTTAACAAAGCGAGAATAGTCGGGTTCAGCCATATACTGAAAGCTCAATCTTATCCAACAATGCAATAAATACCATTCTAAATATTCAAAAGAAACTGAAATGTTAGATGAAGAAAAAAGAAATTATATAATACCTGACGCTGCCGTTTTCTAAAACTAAATCTTCACTGTTGAAAAAAATTAAATTCAACTCAAAAAGAATTTCATTAATTTAAAGTTGAAAATAAATTAAAAGAATTAAAAAAAATTTATTAACAAAAATTCATTTAATTAAACGTTCTACCATTCATTTCTACGTTTTCGTTTTAGAGCGTCACTAAAATGTCATTAAAATTTAAAGAAAACCTTCAGAAATTATCTAAATTATTTAATTAAATTATTGAATTATTAATGAGATTAATAACTAGATTGATTATTAATTACATTTATTGAATCTGGTGCAAAAACTTGGACCATGTTTTAAGTTGGACTTTGCCTTGAACCTTGTTTTGAATTTTATCATTTCTAAGGTATTTTCTAAGGTCCCTCAACGCTTTATATTTTCTTAAATTGTATACATTTTACTTTTTTATATTATGCAATAAATAGAAATTAACTGTAATTCGGCTGAAATTTATTTTAAAAAAAGATTTTTTTTTTTTTTTTTTTTTTTTGTGATAACATCTGAAATTGGTTTTTCTGGCGACTTAGTTTCTCATGATAAAAATCTATATAAAAAATATTTTCTAAAAAGAAAAATTGCATTTTTCAATTCTCCGATATATATATTTAAAATATGGAAAAAATACACAATTTTGGAAGCGATTTCGGTCCACAAATTGAGCAGTCAGAGGGTTAAGATAGTTTAAATGTACGCACGGATTAGAGTTTTGCACCAATTCCTGCAATTTTATAGATTTCTATTGACAGCCTTTTCCGACAACATGCTCTGCGGATTTTATTTGATAGCAAAATATATGTGTGCAGAAGTTGCTTTATTATGAATCGCCTCTAATGTAATCCAAATTATCGTGAATTTATTTGAACAATAAATTTCAGCCAAGCAACGAGTTCCCAAGTTTTCAACTTCCTGAAGTTAAGTAATGCGAATAAGTATATACAGAGGATGTTCTCACATTTTCAGACCACTCTCATTGTAATTACAGAAATATTTTACCTAATATTTTTATGTTTCAAATTTTCTATTTGATAACCGTTATTCTTCACTATCTTTATACTCATCAATTTCCAAGACAATAAAGCCTTTTATACTATCGGAAGAGGTATTTTATATCATTGCTCTCCAACAGATTTCCAAAGTCTAAGAAGGTTGTAGGTCGACGTTTGGAAAACCCGCGTTTTCAAAGTCCAAAAATACATTGGTGATAGATCAGAAGATTTAGTAGGGATGTGACTGAAGGGTGTGGCTTTGATACCCGTTTCTTGTTCCATTTTTTCCAGGAAATCAACGGTATATATTGCCGTGACGCTGCTTGCTTTGTCTTGATACAATTCTACTGATTGATCACGCCGTGTGTAAAGAGAAGGTATTTCGTATTTGAAAATTGGATATATAATAACGTTTCTGATAATACGTGGAGTTGATCTTAAAATTTTCTCCACTCTCTTTTTTTTTAATTTGCTGTTATATGAAAAACCAGTAACAATCATTAATTCCTAAGAAAAACTTTCTTTAGATTCCTTGAACCATGTTTTAATATTTGTTTCTCTTCTTTGATGATAATAAATGGATCTATTTTTATTGCGGTAGCTTATTATCATCCAAGATTCATCTACTGTGACAACATTTTTCCATTTTTATCCGGTTAAATGTTTCTCGTAGAGAATTCTGCTGCGTGTTTTGCGTTCGGCGATATCTCGTGGAGAAATAAGATGCAGATTATATTTTTTCGCCTTTTTAAGATTAAAATTAGCATTAATTATTTTGTTTACAGTTGCTGATTTTAAAACTGTCCTTTAACTTGCCGGATTTTTTTTTTTTTTTTTTTTTTTAATTAAAGATCTTCCTTTAACAACATTCAAAACATTCCGTTTTTTCCTTGGATATGTATTTAGAACATTTTTTCCATTTGAAGCTAAATTTTGGCGTTTTTTTCCTTTGTTTTTGTATGTATTACCTATCGTAGTTTTAAATATCGAAACGCCGTGGCTTTCAGAACATTTTTTAATAACTAGATACGAATAATTTTCTTCGGAAAGAACTCAAACGTAGCCTTCTATGCATTGCTTCTTTAAAGTAACATTTTGCATGAAAACAAAGCTGTCAAGTAGCAGACGATAATTTATACTTTTAAAAATATAGTAGCTCCAGTTTAAAAAAAATTTCCAAGCAGAAGAAAAGTATCTACAGCAAAGTAAAATCGTCTAAAAAACGTGCGAACAGCCTGTGTACATCTGAGATGGTTTTAAGATGAATATCCCTTTGCTACATCATAGTTGGAATATCATTTTATGATCTTGTATTCTTCCATTGCAGTTACATACATAAACGAGCATACTAATACATATATATGCATATGCAGTAGTATACTCGAAGGAAATGACGCGTGAAATATCGTGATGGAAAGAGGAAAACAATTTCAGTATAATCTCTTTTACTGCTTTCAGCCTCGGCTCAAAAACAATAATATCTTTCGCTCAACTTCCACCGAATTCAGCTGCTATTCTTCAAAATTAGGTCTTCATATCGGTATTTTTTTACTTTGCTACTACTGTTCTTGTCTTTGAAAAATATAAGTGTTTTTTTTTATCGGTAAGAGGTCATTTTACAACAGTCACGGAAATTTCCCGTTTAACGGACGATAATAGATTTTGTTGATAGGTATAAACTCATCATGTACATTAAATGACTCAAATGTCTTAAAAAAAGTGACAATGTGATATTATTCTGCAGCTCTTTTAGAATAAGAAAGATGTCAAGAAAGGACAACAATAAGGCAGAAACCGATAAAAATATCTTTTCAGTGGCATTGCTTTTGTGCTTGCTGTTAATGAATTTTAATTATAGTAATCTCCGCCCAGCTGCATAGTGGTTAGGGGAGTAAACCGCTGAGTTGGCTTCCCACCCAGGTATAGATATATCCGTGCCGAGTTGGTTACCAATTCAGCGGGAGTTAACCATTAGCTGCCAGGCCACAACCCTGGCCAGCCCCAGCTGAGCAGACGACATTTATGACCTGGGTTCGAATCCACGAGCAGACATGGATGTTTGTAAATGCATAGTGTCTTTGCAGCATGGGGCCACTCTAAATTCGGCGAGCCAAAAGTCCTCTCGTGTGGTTGGTAGAAGACCCTCGGACCTTTCCCCCTCCGGGTGCTCTGCCTCAAAACTGGGATGAAAGTAGAAGTCTAACCTCCTTGATACTCCGACAACCATTCTTCCATGAAAATACATGGACAAGATAACAACAACAATTGTTATAATCGGGTTTTATATTTTTGCATACGATAGTCCATATCTAGATATCATCAGCTCAGGATTTTTTCGCTGAAGTGCTCAGTATATGATGCTAGAAACGAATTTCATCAATTATGTTAAATGCAAAAATTAGTAAGAGATATTGCAAAATATATAAGAAGTTCATGTTTTTTGTCTTTTTTATTATTAGTTTTTGTCTTTTTAACTTTATTTTTTAAGCTTCGTCTTCAGCGCACTTATATCAACATCAGAATCATAAAATACAGTAAGACCCCGCTTAACGCGGGGGATACGTTCCATCAAAGTAGAGCGTAATGCGAAACAGCGCTAAACGAGGCTATCTTTACATGTAAATATTGGGGTTAGGGGAAGATGGCTAGGAAATTGGTTAGGTATTAAATTTAAAAAGTATGTTTTTTTAATAAAAATAAAACCAAACATTTATTTCTTAAAGCCCAAATTAATACCACGTTATTATTTCTTGCAAAAATAAAAACAAAATATAAATAACAAAACGAATATTCTTAAAGAAAAACAAATAAAATTCGAAGTCAGTCATATTTAGTTAGCCTTCCGCGTTTTCAGTGTTCTGCCTTTTTGTGACAAAAGCATCTAATGTTGTTTGCCTTTTTCTTTTGCGTTTGTTCTCTTAAAAGTTCTTCATAAACGGATAGAGCATCTCTAACACCACGCCTTACTTTTGAGCTCCTGTCAAAATTCGGATCATTTTCAATGAATTGATCCATTATTTCAGTTATGGTAGACAAACTCCTTTTTACAAACGCCATCGAAAGTTCTTTTTGCTCTTCTTCTGAATCACTGCTGTCAACATTTTTGTTTTCTTCTTGTTCAGTTAATTCCTTCAGCTCATCATTAGAAAGACTAGCCGCTGCTTCTTGAATTATTTCTTCGACATTTTCCACATTTACCCCTTCAAAATATGTCTGTACAATACCGCACCAAACAAGAAATACAAGTACACTCTTTCGGATATGTATTTGAAACCTATCGCTGCATAATATTTCGAGTAATCCCCGTATGCTGCGAGCGATTTCATGGAATCCCCGGGTTGAAATAAAAGAGCGCTAAACCGAAACAGCGCTAAAGGAAACAGCGTTAAGCGGGGTCTTACTGTATTTAAAAACAACATATTTTTTAGAACTCATAATAGAACGTTAAGTGTAGCGTAAAAAATGTCGTGCTACGTATTCAATAAAATCGTAATGCTTGTAGAGACATTAGGTAGTTTTGGAAGCAGGAAAGATGAAAAATGAACAACGCCGTCGCCGGGAATCGAACCACGGACCCAGCGTGCAGACCACCATACCACGAAGGCATGCCAAGAAGGTGGGAGAAATACCTTATATGCTATATATTTTTTTAACATTCACTATATTACTTTATAATGTTGCGTGGCCCCAACTTGTCAGCAACAGTGGTAGTGACTGCTATGAACTGTAAATTACACAAACTCGTAAGAAGGGTTTAAATCCCTTTTTATTCCACTTTAGAAATCACAGCTGCGTTCAATTGACGCTCACAAACTACGCCGATCCGGCGGTGTAACAAAATAGAAAAGTACAACTAAAAATAAATGACAGGATGAATACATAACGAGATCACTACGAGGCTCTATAATCGTGACTAACTTAACCGCGTTCTAAGATACAGCTGAGATTCAGCAAACTTACTGATTAAGAAGTTGAAAGATTCAACGAACTGCCGAAATAGGCACACAGGCCGAAACGCGCGGTTCTTAAATTTCTACCTAGCAACCTTCACGCTCGAGATTCAAGAAGCACACTTACAATCTCGTTTTCCTTCTATTTAAACTCAATTACTTCTGCTAAAATTTGAATACTCTGCGCGTTCTACTACGATTTACATACTCTGGCATTGGCAATTCTAGGGTAAAGTAAAGGCTTGACAGGAAAGATAGCTTAAACTTAAAATAAATGTTAGTTAAAATAAATATAAACCCTACAACTTCTTTAAAAATAATACATTTCGATAACATTTGGTGGCAACATTCTTTTATTTGTTTTACGATACCTTTTTTTAAATATTCGCTGTAAGCAGTAACATTAAGAGGCAACATTCTTTTATTTGAAAAGTGATTAGAAGAAAAGAGCAAGGATAGAGACTAATATCACCTTTGGCGCTAAAAATAAAATTGCAAGGTTGTAGAGAGCTATTAAATATTTCTTTCTAAACGGGGAATGCACGTACTACCACTTACAATACGACCGCACGCAGAGGAAAAGATAGTTATTACTATTGTCATTATTATAGTTACAACACGAGTCGGAAAGTTCCGTATAATGAAAAATAATTTTAATTTAACAACTCTTAGGCTTTGCAAAGAATTTAATCGTGAAATTCTTTCAAGAAATACAAGAAATTTGATTAATTTTTAAAAACAAGGCCTCATAATTTAAGCAAGAACTTTCCGCAAGTTATATAAATATATCAATTTCTGTAATTGATAAACAAAGTTTGAACTAAATTCGGTGCATAGTTCTAAGAACTTGACATTTATAATACAATGAAAACTGAAGTTCCCCCTCAAGTTATTCTTCGCAAATTTTCTGTCAATGCGCTACAGTTTACTGAAGGAAAAGTTATCGGAAGATATGCCTAAATTTCTAAATGCCGACAAGGGGAAAAAAATAAAAATAAAAAATGCCGATGCTGCGAAAACATGAAACTGCTTGGTTTTGAGTACATGGTAAACAGATAAGCACTGAGAATCCTAGATATTCTCTAAATAATCTTCGAGACCACATTAAAATATTGCATTGCGAAATCAAAATGTTTTCTATGCTCTATCATAACTTCATCTCCATGTTTAGCGTCTTTCTATTTTTTAGTAAACATAGGCTGGCAGCTTAAAAAGTATGTAAGTAATACATAATCTGAAAGTGTATTACGCCTAAAGGGCAGTTTTTCAACATTTTGTGTGCTACCTTTATTTTTTAAATATTATGTTTTTCGCACTTAAACCTTGAAATTCAATTAAACAGCAATATCACAAAATAATTTAAAATGAACATATTGTTACGAAATGTACAGGCGCGGTAAGATGGCTTCCCCGCAAAGCAGTTTCGGGTTGCCATAAAATGGCAAGGGAAGGCAGGGTTGCCACATATAGCGAGAAATCGCCCGTTTGGCGACATTTGGCGATAAAATTGGCGATATCCCATGGACGGATGGTCCTGCATTATATCTGAAGAAATTAAATAACGAAAAATCTGCATAAATCTATGTCTATTTCTCGCATTGTGATAAAACAACGGTACATAGAGCCATCGACTTTTGAATGACGTAATCCTCCTGCGAATATGGGCATGTTGGAAGCCCAAATGGAATTTGTTTTATTATCGATTTCATATTTTGTAAAACTTTAACTAATTTTTGAGTAACAAACTCAACGATTTGAAAGCTAGCAATGGCAACACTCTACGATGGGAAAAAAACCTTTTTATCTCCAGCGAGCGGAATTGTGTATCGGAAATTCAAAAGATGGGCTCGTTTTAAAATTATTTTGAGACGTTGCTATTGAACTGAATTTTATGGTTTAAGTGCAAAGAACATGATATTTAATATATAAAGGTAACACACAAAACGTTAAAAAATTTGCCCCTTTGGACGAAATTAAAAATCTGAAATCTTTCAGATTTTTTTTTTAAAATTCGATGCGGCCATTGCTCGCTTTGAAATCGCTGAATTAGTTGATCTAAAATTCGTAAATTCGATTCTTCGATTTTAAAATTCGTAAGTTTTAGAAAATAGGAAATAGATAATAAAACAAGTTCCAAATTCCAAATTTGGACTTCCAGATGCCCATGTTCGAGTGGAGGACTACCTTATTCAAACTTTGATGCCTGTAGGTACCGTTATTTTTTCACAATGCGAGAAATATGCAGAATTTCATGTAGGTTCTTCATTAGTTAGTTTCTTTAAACATAATGCAGGGCTCTAATATTTGGCGGCAACAATCTGAAAAGTGAAACACCGTTTATAGTGAACCGGCGCAAAATGCCAAAACGAAAGTAATAGCCCAATCTGGGAAAATTGCTTCTTTCGGCTATTAAGTAATACAAAATTTTACTGATGTTAATAACTCAAGCTTAGGCATTTGCAGATGCTCGTCAAGCACACCGTAGCAGTTCCTATTATGATCATGTTCAAAATATATGCCATTTCTGTTCTGGAAGACTTCCAATGAAAGTTATGTAAATGATAACTGGATGTTAATTTAGACATTGATAATTATACATGGCTGATATGATACTGAAGTTTAAAAAATGTATTTTTAATAATCTGGTTTTAAATTGTAAAATGCTGAGATACTTTGCAAAGAAAACGGTGGTATGCTAGATTAGCTTGGATTATCAATGATGAAAAATGATGTTTATATAGAAAGGACATAAATATGATATCAGATCCAAGTGGCAACGTTGGTGCTGAAAACTTCCATAACTAGGATTCTGAAAAATTAAAATAGTTTTCAAGAATTTTAATTAATACTGAAGAAAAAATATAAAGGTGAATACAAATTTTAAAAAAACTGAAAGTTTTCAAATTTTGTATTATGCCCAAACACCTTTTATACGTTTTGCGTTTTACATTTATTTATTAAATAACATGTTCTTCGCAGTTAAACCATAAAATTCAGTTTAACAGTAATATCACAAAATAATTTAAAAAGAGCGTATCTTTAGAATTTCCGATACGCAGCGTCGCGCGCTGTAAATAAAAACTTTTTTTTTTCGTACAGCTTTGCCAATGCTCGCCTTTAAATCGTTGAGTTTGTTAATCAAAAATTCATTTACAAAATATGAGTTATAATAATAAATATAAAAGTAGTTATATAAATACGAGTTAGCTGGAATTGCTCTCAAGATGCAGTAAAGAGTCATGACAAGTACTAATGCTATTGTTTGTTTATTGTTAGACTTTGTAAAGTCATTAATTTTTTTTTCAAGCAGAAGAAGTGAAAAATGTACAGCGCCTTCCAGGACTTGAACTCTGGACCCTTCGATTACGCGCGGAATATGCTTCAAATTAAACCTCGAAGGCATGCGGAAAGGAGGGAGAAAATACCTTATATACTCCTCCTTTTAAAGAGCAACTGAGGATGAGGAAACCTATGCGCCAAATCCTGGTGGTGACGAATGGTTGTGGGGTATCCTGGTGGTGACGGTCCACTACCTTTTAATTCTGGCGTCACTTGTAGAGTCCTATAGAATTTTTCGATGTTAGGAAATTAAAGAAGTCCGCAATGCTCTTGCCACCATTTCTGCTCTGGACCTTCCGAATATGCGTTCAGCATGCTCCCAATTACACCTCGAAGGTATGCGGAAAGCAGGGAGAAAATACCATTCTTTTTAAAGGGCTACTGGAACCCAGTTGCCAAATACTGATGGTGACGAATTATTGTCCACCACCACTTAGTTCGGGCATGGCTTATACAGTCAATAGGGTTTTTTTTGGGGGGGGAAGCAGGAGATGTGAAAAATGTGCAGTGCTCTCGCCGAGACTCGAACCCTAGACCTTCCAATACGTCCATGCGGAAAGAAAAAAGCAAATACTTTATAAAATATGCGCATTAACAGACAAATTTCGAATTTAATAGCATTGCTCACTTGCTGTACTGCGTAACTAAATGTCAGCGTGGCTTTTTGAAAAAAAGAAGAGCTGAAGAGTCTATTTAAGTATTACTGTTATCTTAATAAAACCTTACTAAATGCTTTGAAAGAAACCTCCTTGCTTTCTTTGGGATGCTTATGGTTTTCATTTTGCAGATTTCGAGTCCTTGAGGTACTATTCCTTGAGAGACATATAGTATATTGCAAACATCGTGCGCATGAAATCACTGGAATAAATGTTCAGCTAAGTTTTGAATAATGAAATCTTTCCTTTATCAAAAATAATTCACTACATAGTTAAATTACAAGGAAATAACATTACATCAATTTGTTTCCTATCATTTGGCTTTGTCGTCTCTAATAGCTTGTAAAGTAGCATTTAACAATAATAAAATAAGCAAAAACAATAATATCTTATAAACAATAATATAATAAACAGTAACATTAATAGAAAACAATAATATCTAATTTCTACAGTTATTTTATGTTAAAAACCTTTCCTATCGATTTCGCTCCTATTTTTCCATCGGAATGTAAATTTCTAGTTCATACGATATTCAAATGGGGTAGAAAGTGAAAGGTATTTAAAGGAAGGTTTAGAGGGTAAAATAAGTGCGTGTTCTGCCTGCTTGAAGCCCACGTTGCTAAATTTGATTCTCTAGCGATTAGTGTTCTGCAACGTTTAGCTATTCTTGCGTTTAGGCTTGTTTAATCAACCAGAGCCAACTTGCGCGTTATTTTAATTATGAAGCCGTTACGCTATATCTAGCTTCATTAATTTTATTTCACCTATTATCTTTTATTTAAGCCAAAACTGCTGGCTTCTGTAAACAAGAGTTGGTGCCGTTTGTTAAACTCTATTTAAGTTAATAAAATAGTTTTACAAACTATGAAATGGATCATAAAACAAATTCCAAATTTCAAATTTGGTCTTCCATATGCCCATATTCGTAGGAGGATTGCGTTATTCAAAATTCGATTTCTCTATGTACCGTTGTTTTGTCACAATGCGAGAAATATGCATACATTTAGGCAGATTTTCATTATTTAGTTTCTTCAAATATAATGCAGAACTCTAACATTTGGTGGCAACACTCTGAAAAGTGAAACGGACATAGTGATTCAACGCAAAATCGCAAAACGAAAACAATAGTCCTTCAGGGACAAAGCCTCTTTGGACTAATAAGTCATTAATCATGGAAATGTGTGCAACGACTACCTGTTTTATAGTGCTTGACATAACTCAAGATATTCTTAAGCGAATTAAATTCGTGTTTGCATTTTTCATGTGAAGAACAGTGAACTTTATGTGAAAGAAACATGTGAAATTTCATGCCAGTCAGACCTTTTCCTAAGAATTTATCTATTTATCTTTCTAAATCGGAAATAAATACTCTGATTTTGTACTCGTTATTTTTAATAAAATTTTTTAATTAAACGCATTTAAATATCTTATTTACGTTGCAGAGGATAAATAATGTGTTTGCAAAAGCTGTTTACAGATTTTGTTCCTTTAAATATTGATTCTAAATTTTTGTTTCCGATAGCAGTTTCGTTAAATAAGATGTAGAACGTTCTAAAATTAGTTTCGACGATAGGGTGGGGAGATCTCTGAAAAATGAAAGCTAATGTTTTGTACAGCTACCTCTACAGGAGATTGGAACCATCTGGAAAAGTAGGTGATTGTCTTAAACAACTGTATTCATATTTTTGGATTATACGAATGAGCTGTTGTCACTGTCAGATATAAATTCTGAACATTTTCTAAAAGCTTTTATAACTAGAAATATGTATTTAGGATCAATATTTATAGAAATACCTTTTCAGTATTCTGTATTCTGTATAATAATTCCTCCATAGGTCCTATTTTATAAAACTGATTATGTATTTACTGATTACGTCTGATTTTCCAGGGGTTCCAAAATCGAGCCAAATACTTGGTATAGTATTGTATTAATACAATCGAAGCCTCTTTCGGAAGCCATTATGACTACTTCTCGGAAAAAATGGCGCATGCAAAAAGTGGCGCATGGTCAATCATTAAAAGTATTTTTTGCTGCAGCTTCTGAAAGCAATGGCTGTTTCATTTCATGAAGACAAAACAGGAAAACGCTTTCAAACTCTCTTCTTTAGCATACCTTAAAGAGACTCAACGATGTTGAAATTAGAGGATTGCACAGAATGCAGAAGACGTTCAAGCTCATTTTCATGTTCTTCAGAATCAGTATCACCAGCTCAACTCTATGGTACTCTCTCTGACTGTCATTCTGATACACGTCGTGCACTTTGAAATACAAAATTTCAGCAATTGAATGAGCTTGGCCTATTCATGCTTCTTCATACTGATGTGAATGTCAAGAACAATCAGTGTTAGAAGGAACGTACTCGATACCACGTCCCAAACTGTCACCAATCCACCTCAGTGATGCATCATGGGCATGAGACAGAGCAAAACATGTGCCTCCAAAAAAGAGCTTTTGGCCCATTAACTCTCCTAGAAGTGAGAAAGAGATTGAAGATGGATTCGTCTCTGAAAAATACGCATTTTGCAATCTGTATAATTCAAATTTTATGCTTTTCAACCACTAAAACCAGCGTTTAACAAGACTACTAGTTATAAAATCTCTGTTGTAGCTTCACGATAATGTATATTAATTATGTAAAGGCAATTTTGGTAGCTGGGGTGAGTTTGGAGCATGCTGATTTCTACCGTAATTTCAGCTATTGTTATTTCATCCTACTTTTGGCTTAGTTCATAATTTAACATTGTTTTCAGGTAACTTCTCCTACCTCGACAGTTACTGAGACTGGACGAAGTGTTTCGCGTTTCTAGATTTACGGTCGTAAGCTCGGATAATGTGGTCCTCGATGCCCCAAAATGATTTACGGTCACATAACAGATATATTATCCAGATGAGTACTAACAACTGCTCCTCTTTTGAATTCTGCTATATCTCGCTTTTCTGTTCTTCAATTTTCAATATTTGAAATAAATATGTCTAAGCTACTACAAATTTAAACGTCGCCTTCTGCTAGTAAAGTCTGAAAGCATTCGAAGTTCCAAACTGGAAGTGCATATCTTGGTTCGATATATTGTGTTAGTTAAATATTTCTGTTACATTATCGAAACTTTGTCTGTCCATTCACAGACAGATAACAAGCGTCTTCGTTCAAAGTAATAGAATCGTAATTATTTTTTTTACGACCGGGAGTTTTATTTAATAGTCATTAGCCTTGCTCCACTACAAGAGCCGAAAGTGATGGCCATTTCATTATAAGGTATATCTCCCGCCTTCTTAGCGAGCTTTCGTGGTGTAGTGGTTTTGCACACTGGGCCGGTATTCCAGAGCCCTGCGGTTCGATTCCAGGCAAAGGCTTTGTTAATTTTTCATCTTTCCTGCTTCCAAAATACCTAATGTCTCTACAGTCACGCTCAAACTAAAAAAGGGTGGTGGATTATGATTTCTCCCCACCCAGGATTTGGCATTTGGGTCCCCTAAAAACCCAGTCGCCCTTTAAGAGGGGGAGTATATAAGGTATTTCTTCCGCCTACCTAGCGTGCTTTCGTGGTATAGTGGTTTTGCACACTGAGCCGGTATTCCAGAGGTCCGTGGTTCGATTCCCGGCGAAGGCTTTGTTAATTTTTCATTTTTCCTGCTTCCAAAAAATACCTAATGTCCCTACATCATTACGGAAGCGCTGAACAGGTGGCCACCATTACCTCCTATGAAGGAACGGACAGTTACAACATTGCCTTTCTCCGAGATTCGAACCCGGCCCATCCCTCTGACAGCCAGAGTCACTAACCACTATACCGGCTGTGCGGCAGAATTGTAATTACCGTAGATTACATTCGAAAAGTCTAAAAATATATTCAGAGCTTTGTATTACAGCTGTGCTAACCATTACAGTTACATAAAAAAATATTTTTATTATTTCCATTCATACAACTGGAATACATTTTGGAAAACAAAACCAATCTTTCAGATTTGAACTTAAAAAATAAAGGGTATCCTTCTGTTACCCTGACCGGATTCAGAAATGTATGCATATATGAACGTATGTATGTATGTATGAGCGTATTACACATACATACATGCAAACATTTCTGAATCCGGTCTCAATAACAGACGACTATTAAATAAAATCGTACTTTTAATTAAATGAATTTTTTAATTAAATCGATTAAATTAATTAATTAATTATATTAATTAAAATCGACTTGAGGATTTAAGTATAAAGCATTGCTACACTATCGTCTTCAAGAAAATTCGTAGATAAAGGTTAAAAACTCTAAAAATATCTGAAGAAGATAAGCAGTTTTCAGAACGGCAAGTAGCTAACTTCGTTTAAAATTATTTTCAGTTTATTAAATTATTTGTTTAAAAAAAACTTTCTTCAAAGAGCAAATAATCAGCCTTCATTATTGTTCTGAAAAGCAATGTAATATTAAATATTCAGAGCTTGTTGTATATTACTTAATTAATTTTTGTTTTAAAAATGTTGCATTGGAAAAAGAAAAAAATAAGATGATAAAATTCAATCGGAAATCGGAAATAAAGGTAAAGATATTCGAGGATTAAGGACACCATGCAAAAATTTAAATAATTAAATAAAGTTACGAAAATAATTCATAACAGCAAAATAAAATCTTTTTTAAAATCAAAAAAAAAAAAAAAATTATGTGCCATAAGTTTGAAGAACGTGCTATTTGTCAAATAAAGTTAGCATATCAAACGCTAATAATAAAAGACGAAGAAAAAATGGTTTGTAGTAAGAAAAACTGAAAACTGATGTGATAAATTATTGAGAGAAAAAGATTGAAAGAAATAAGAAAATAGTATTATTCTAGCACTTAATACTGCATTGGAAATTCCAAACATATGCTGCTTTTAAAATTTTTGCGATTTTGTTGTGGAATAGTATATGGCGTAAGTGCGGAATAATGAAGCTAAAAAGACAAAAAAAAAA
Source organism: Stegodyphus dumicola (assembly GCF_044657685.1). Lineage (NCBI taxonomy): Eukaryota > Metazoa > Arthropoda > Arachnida > Araneae > Eresidae > Stegodyphus > Stegodyphus dumicola. Next base: position 217,248,517 of record NC_140773.1, on the reverse strand, counting down.
AAAAAAAAGTTAGCAGGAGTGAGTCCAAACGCAGACTGGTAGACCAAAGTGGCTAGACTGCGATCTCACACCGAGTGTAAAAAAAACCTTAAAAGACTTAAAAAGTTTCAGATTTATATTTATTTCCTCATTTTTACTTCCTTGTACGAAGTAAAAAGGAAGTATTGTAATCGCGAAAAGTTTCAGGCAGCATATTTCAACGAAAATATCCATTTTGACCGCTATTGAATGCAATTTAACGATGTTTTTGCGTGATATCTGTACGTAAGGAGAGAATAAAAGACTCTTTTTCTCCAAAAAAATTATAAAACTGCTTTAAAATTAATTCTGAAGAGAATTTTTCATGGCGTCTTTACGAACGTACGTACGTATCTCGCATAACTCAAAAACGAGTTGCCTCAAGACGTTGAAATTTTGTATATAGGACTGCTATAACATGTAGATGTGCACCTCGTATTTTGGTTGCAATCGGCCGCGCCAAACGTATATAAATATATTTATATATATATCCACTCTATTACCCGGCTCAGTGATCTCAGTTTCTTTACTCTTATATGTTCGTAAATTGTACATTTTTTTGCTTTAAAAATGATTGAATTATGTTGTTCTTATCTTCCGGTTAAGGTTTTATGCCTTTTGTAAATCTGTATGCAATATTTTTAGAATTATCAACACTTTTAAAGTTGTTTAAGTGCCGCTAAGCCTAATAATTTTTTTGATGGCGGTCATTGCTTGTTTACATTTGAAACAGCAGAATAGTGGATTTGTTGCCAATCTAGAGAAACTTACCTTCGCAACAACAAAGATAACACTTTCATTTATTATTGCCAATTAAATCATGCTTAATCCTTTCTGGAATTTTTTCGAGGAAATAAGCGTTTAAGATTTACTTCATAATTTTTAATACAGATATTTTGAGTTTTTATGTATTTTTGCCTTGTCGCGAAGTGAAAATTGAATTAATTGAATGAGAAATACTCAATCGTCTGTGAAAAACTGTTTCCCTTTTTTTTGTTTGCTTAATTTCTTTTATACATCGTTTTAGCTCTATTATAGTATTTGAATAGAACATGTGGCAACGATTAGATAATTCTTTAAATGATATAAATTTTGTGCATTCTGAGTTATAATACGATCGAAGTATAGCGCTGTTAAGTGAACCTAGCGCCAGAGTGTCGCTATGGTAAACAAATATAGTGAATTTTAAAGAGTGCATTTATTCTATTGTGGTTTATGCGCTGTCGGCGAAGTAGATTTAATTCAATCCAATAAGTTTAAATGAAATGGAAGAAAAATGCGTATAATTTAATATTCCGTAAAAGGAAGTCATGTGGTGTACACATCAGATTTTTTTCTTGTAATAATTTTTACTGCATCTTCTTTGGCCGAAGAAATTTTATTTTCATAAGAATACTATACCAGTCAGTTTCAGAAAAATCATAAATTATTTCAGGGTAACAGTTTCGTTTACATCGCTGTAATGCAAGATAAAATTTTGTCATTACAAACATAAAAATTTAGTCATAACTTTTAACAGTTTTTATTATGAGTCAAAAGTTATTAATGAGATGGAAAAAATAGAACTGTTTTGCAACTATTGAATTTGTACATTAGGTATTTTTTTAAAGCAGGAGAGATGAAAAATCAGCAGTGCTTTCGGCGGGGACTCCGGACCTCTCGAATACGCGCCGAGTGTGCTGACCACTACAGCATGAAGGCATGCTAAGAAAGCGGAATAAATACCTAATATATTCCCCTTTTTAAAGGGCGACTGAGGAATAGTGGACCCAATCGCCAAATCCTGGTGGTGGAGAATTATCATCTACCAACGTTTTTAGTTCGGGCGCCAATGTAGAGACATTAGGTATTTTTTTAAAGCAGGAGAAATGAAAAATGAGCAATGCCCTCTCTGGGACTTGAACCACAGACCTCTCAAATACGCGCGGAGTGTGCTGACCACTACACCACGAAGGCATGCTAAGAAGGCAGGAGAAATACCTTTTAAATTTTTACAGCGTTCTACATCATTTGGCAGTGAAAATATCAAATCTATTTGCGATTATTTCAAGTATTGAACTATGGTTCTCTTTTTAATTATTAAATACGTTGTATTTATATGATAGAAATAAAAAATTAAGATCGCTTGGATTTGTTTTGTTAATTTACTCATTTCTTTTTACTACTAAGTTTCATTTTTACCGCCATGAAATTTGGAAAATTATAAAACTCTAAGGATCTTAATGCACTTCAAAATATATATTTTAAGAAAAGTCAAAGACATTTAGCAAAACTGCATTTTATTTTAGGTGTGGTGTGGTGGTGTGGTGTATTTATTCAATTATGGCAAAGCACACTAGGGCCTTCGTGGAGGACTTTCTAAGGAAAACTGGCTCGTATACACGTTACACATTGGGAAAACCACGAAAACGCTCATGCAGCCAGCCCGTTCGCGGGATTCGAACCTTGGACCGAACTACCAGTGCTCAGTGACTTTACCGCTCAGCCGCTGGTGGGCCTATTTTATTTTATTTTATTTTAGGCAGATTAAACAATAATTCTGTAAAAATGAATTAAGTTTTACAAGAAGGATGAAGGCTGGTAGTATTCTAAGAACTACGTAGTTTTCAGAAAAACATTGGCTGGATGCTTGGAGAAATTCGCGAACGTAGACACTCAAAAATGAAACACTTAGAATGGTGGAAAGAACGAGAAATAATAGACTTGAGTTCATATCGTGGGGATAGAAAAAAAGTGAGCGTGGAAGCGAGATAAAAAATGAAATAATGACTAGGTAACGAGGAAAATGACAATTAAATTACAGTACCTAAATAATGCTTTTTTGTTCTGTACAATGGTTAGCGATGCTGGATGACGTATAGTTGGGCCTCAGTTTGAATCCCGGAGAAGGCATTGATGTTCATGAGTACCTAGAGTTTGAGCGGCATGGAGGCACTTAAAATACATTCGAGACGTAAGCCCACTCGAGAGGTTGGCATATGGATATGGATATGGTGAAATGTGGTGGAAATCCATTGTTTAACCATTGACAATGTGGGTGTTGTCCAGACACGCTAGTTATGCAGATAATTACACTCCACAGGCCTCACAGGGGACCCCGTGAGGCGTTGCTTGCAGTGCATGAGAGGATGATGTAGAAGAGGAGTAGGACACCCAAGGAGATGAACAAATTATGACAACCTATTAAGAAATAGGAAAAATGAATTATTAAGGGGGGCGGGGTGAAAGATGAGGGAAAGAGGATCTAATGTTTAATTTTAATACCAAACTAGGCAATGCATATGATACTTAGGCAATGCATATGATACTGTTACATGAGGTGTATCTTATTGTAAACTTATGTAACAGTACCATTTACTCCTTAAAACAGGTAAAAAGACTTTTTAATTGTGAAGACAGACTCATTTCATTAGCATGCATCTAAAATGTAAGAAGAATAAGCTAATTCCGAAACAATTAGCTTCAAAAACGTACTGATCATGCAGTATGCCTTATGATATTAACAGAAATTTCCGCGAATTCTGGTATATGAAATTTTAATTAAAATTAATATTCATATCTATTTTCCCGCTAGTTTGAAACTGAGTTAAAACGTTTATTTCCTAAGTTAGTGTGTGGATTCGAATCCCAGCGAACGGGCTGGCTGCATGGGCGTTTTCGTGGTTTTCTCAATTTGTAACTTGCATACGAGCCAGTTTTCGCTAGAAAGTCCTCCACAAAGGCATCCCTTCCCTTAGAAAGATAGCCCTCGAGTGCTTTGCTATAATCGAATAAACCATACCAACCTCTCATTTACATACTACTACATAGGCCTTGAGTGCTTTGCCATAATTAAATAAATCAAACCGAACCAAACCTAAGTTAGTGTGAAGACTCTGTACAGGTCGACCAGGACTATTAATCGTTCTGATGTTATAAATTGCATGGCTGAGAAAGACTCTATGGACCAAAAGACTGTTGTTGAAGACTGCATGGACCGAAATTATTTGACGAATAAACCAGTGAAGTCAATATTGTTATCGTTGTAGACGGAGTTCCTAAGTGGAAGAATAAGTGTATTTGACAAAGTTCAAGTTTCCACGATTGTATACGTGCTAAAACCCAGCAAGAATATTTTTGTAATTAACACTGCGCTAAAACGTTACTAGCTTCGTTTGTTGCGCTATAGATTGCCTAAGCTAATTTTTTTTTTTTTTTTTTTTTTTTTTTTAGTTTTACTCACTCTATGGATAAACTGAGAGCATTCTGCTGAAGTAACAAAACAAGAGCATTATTTAAATATCACCTCTCAAAAGTCATTCCAAATTTTAAAAAAAAATACTTTTTAATCATACTCAGATTAAGTATTAAAATCATTTATTGTACTTTTATGTAATTTCCTGAATATTATAAGAAACGTTATTGTTATAAACTTCGGACGGCTGATTTGGGGTTTTTGCTAGCACCAAGAGTATTATTATTATTATTATTATTATTATTATTATGTAAAAGCTGCGTAACATATGGCTTAAGAGACATGGCGCACTCCCTAATTACAATAATATTACAAATTTTGAGCACAATCAGTTGGATATTCTACAAAATATATAAAATGAATGCGTTATTATAAATGAAAAAAAAAAATCTGGAATGTTTTAAATTTTAAATTACGTCCAAAGGGGCGTTTTTTTAACGTTTTGTGTGCTACCTTTATTTATTAAATATCATGTTCTTTGCACTTAAACCATAAAGTTCAATTAGTTCAATTCCAATGTCGCTAATGTCGCAAAATAATTTTTAAATGAGCATACCTTTAGAATTTCCGATACACAGTTCGGCGCGCTAGAGATAAAAAGATTCCCCCTCCCCTTAGAATGCTGCTATTGTTCGCATTTAAATCGTTGAGTTTGTTACTCAAAATTTCTTTAAAGTTTTACAAAATATGAAATCGATACTAAAAAAAATTCCAAATTTCAAATTTGGGATTTCAGATGCCCATATTCGCAATAGGATTACGTCATTCAAAATTGGATGGCTCTAGATACCGTTCTTTTATCACAATGCGAGAAATAGACATACATTTATGCAGACTTTTCATTATTTAATTTCTTCAAATAAAATGCAAGACTCTAACATTTTGTGACAATAGTTTGAAAAGTGGACCGACATTTATAGGACTCCGACGCAAAATGTCAAAACAAAAGTAATAGTTCTTCGAGACTCAAATCCCTTTGAACTAATAAAGATATTAGTTATTAAAATCGTTAAGAAAATTTATATCGCTTAGGTTAAGTTACTGCAATTAAATTTTTGAAAAAATTAAAGCTTTTATGGAACATAAAAAGGGCTGAACTTTAAAACTGACTATTTGTCAGGCGCAGTGAAAATTAAATTAAATGTTTTGTATCACAGAGTGGCAACATTTGATAGCATGGACGACGAGCAAGCTGGCAGAGTAACATACTATGATGTGCCATATTATAATGCAGCTTACAACTGCATTAAAATTTATAAAACCTTCTTCTAAACACGCTACTACTCGAACCGTTTTGATATGTAAAACTGGGAAAAAATATTTTTTTAAAAATCATACTTTATTCAAAGAATCATCGAACCCGCATCGATTTGTTCTAAAGCATGTATAGGTAGTGAACGTTATGTGCTGATGCCATCAATTTTTTTTCCTTTTTCATTTTAATTTGCTGTTAATATAGTTTACTCATCACAATGGATATAGCTTGTGGAAGAGAGGGGAGCCATTGTCAAGAAGGAGCTTTTAAGGTTATTCAAGATTCTTTTGTGACGCAAAATAGTTAGAAATTTCTTTAAAGAAACCGGATGTGCCTCGAGCAATTTCTAGTTTTGATAATGATTAGATATAATTAATATTTTGGCTTCTCAGAGAAAAAAATTGGAAAAAAAAAAAAAAAAAAAGGGAGGAGTTAATTTGAATAACTCACGGGGATATTTCTGAAAAGCATAGCGTGGAAGATTTTCGGTTCCATATCACCCGAAAATGAGCAATCGTTTGTTATCAATTTAAAGGCATAAAATGCCCTCACATCTACAATTTTTAACATTCTTATCATTTTGCATGTACGTAACATTTTATAATATTTGTTAATGATATTTGCATTTTATTCTGTGGTTTAGATTTAAGATCTTACTTATCTTAAAGATGCATGACCTTACAAATATCTTATACATGTTACTGATAATTTACACAGGTACGATATGGATAATATGCGAGTATATTCATATTATGTATCTCTAAATCAAACGGAATATTTCATTAAATGTAGGAGATTTGAGTGAAAGCAGAGAATATTTTATTACCAGAGCTGTGTTCCATTTTTAACTCCATAGATTTCATATTTTCTCCCTTCTTTTCTGCATGCGGGCCCACCAGCGGCCGAGCGGTAAAGTCGCTGAACACTGGTAGTTCGGTCCGAGGTTCGAATCCCGCGATGGGCTGGCTGCATGGGCTTTTTCGTGGTTTTCCCCATGTGTAACGTGTACACGAGTCAGTTTCCCTTAGAAAGTCCTCCACGAAGGCATCCCTCCCCTTAGGCAGATAGTCCTCGAGGCTTTGCCATAATCACGCACACACCTTTTCTGCATGTCTTCGTGGTATAACGGCAGCACCCTTGACGCGTATTCGAGAGTTCTAGATTCGAGTCCCAGCGAGGGCACTGCACATTTTTTATGTCTTTCAGCTTCAAACCTAATGACTTGGCGCCTGAACTAAGTGGTGGTACTATTTTTCACCACCAGGATCTGGGTAACTAGATCTCCTAATCTCCAGTCGCCCTTTAAAAGGGGGGGGGTATTTCCTTCCTTCTTCCAACATGCCTTCGTGGTGGAACGGCAACACACTCGGCGCCTATTTGAGAGGTCCAGATTCGAGTCCCGGTGAGGGCATTGGAATTTTTTCACGACTTCCAGCTTCAAAATAACCTAATGACTCTACAAGCTGAATAAAAAATGCAGATATAATATCAAAATTTCGTAGTAAATATAAATACGTAAAACTTATTTGATGCATTCATATATGTTTTAAGCTTTCATTCAACATGCGTATGTAAAAAAAATGTCTAAAACTATCTAAATGATATTATTTCAGAATTCATTAAGAAAATAAACAGAATTATGTGAAGTGCCATCTATTTTTTATGTAATATGCAATAAATAATTTCAGTATAGCTTATTTCATTGCACAATTACTTAAAAATCTATCAAATGCTGAATCTATATGTTCAATAGATTAAGATATTTAAGAAAAATTTATTAATGACAGCAATTAGGTAATTATATTTAATTGCATTTAACTTTCTACTTCTTTGTATGAAGTATTATAATCACAAAAATTTTCGGGTATCATATTTCAAAGAAAATATCCATTTTGACCGCTATCGAATGCAATTTAACGATGTTTTTGCGTGACATCTGTACGTAAGGACAGAATTCTTTTTCCAAAACGGGTTGCAAAAAGGATTTAAAATTGGTTTAAAAGAGATTTTTTTCGTGACGTCTGTACATACGTATATATGTATCTCGCATAACTCAAAAAGGAGTAGCCTTAATTAGTAGAACGTTTTGAAATTTTATATATGGGACTGCTATAACATGTAGTTGTGCACCCCCCTTTTTGCTTGCAATCGGTCGAACCAAAACTTATATATATATATATATACGCACCCACTCAGTTACTTGGATCCGCGAGCACCGTTTTCTCTATTCTTATATATTAGTAAATTGTGCATTTTTTGGTTTAAAAATGATTGAATTATGTTGTTATTATCTTTCGGTTAAAATTTTTATGCCCTTATTTAATCTGCATTCAATAGTTGTAGAATTATCAACAATTTAAAAATTGCTAAGCGTAATTTTTTTACTATAGCTGCCATACTTGTTTACATTTGAAACTTAGCAGAATAGTAAATTCAGTCAGTTTCTGCATCTTCAGTGTCTTTTTTCCGAGTGGGACCAATAGTAAACTTTAAGTTTTGCGCACCGAAAAATCTGCCTTTTTGTCCGCTGGCCGAATTCCCCCCCCCTTTTTTTTTTTTTTTTTTTTTTTTTTTTTTTGCGTAGAAACTCTAATTATAATTGTAAAAATTGTTCTTTTAAAAAAAAAATATTTTAACTGTATTTGGTGTTTTATGTTCTTCTGTATCTTTCAATTTTTAACGAAGATATTTTGAGTTTTATGTGTTTTTGCCTTGCCGTGAAATAAGAACTAAATTAATAGAATGAGAAATACATCAAATGAAATTCGAGGAAATAAGTTTAAATGAAATCCAGCAAAAAATAAGTTTAATTTAATATTCTGTACTAGGAAGTCACGTGGTGTGCAGATCAGATTTTTTATTTCTGAAATTCCGAAAAACAGAATGCATTCTTCCTTTGAAAACTGTTAAATGCTGAATCAGGATCGCTGTTTGTTTTTATTTCTCAAAAGATATTCGACGTTGGCTGTAGTGAGAGATTTTACCTGTGAAGCAAACCGTTTCAGATTATACGAATTGCACAAATATTGTATTATTCATTATGTTTTGAAGGTTACCAATGAATATGTTCCTGCATACTGAGAATTTAACCTGTAGTCGATTACTCAAAAGAAGACATACTAACCTAGGATTCTCAAAATTTTTTAAACATATATATGGATCTGATAATCTGAAACTTCATACAAATAAAAAAAAATAGCTGCTTACATCATTATTGCTTAGAGTAAGAATGTGGTATTTACTCAGTTTGTTTCTAGAAGTTTTTCTCTCGGTTTGTTTCTCTCTGTGATCTTTGGATGTCACGCGATATACATTTGCAAATTTCTGTAAAGTGCTATTTTTGTGGAATCATTAGGTTATTTTTGAAGCAGGAGACATGACAAATGAGAATTGCTTACCCTGGAACTCAAACCTCGAACTCTCGAATACGCGCCGAGTGTTACACCATGCTTGAAAGGAGAAGAAAATACCTTATATATTCCCCCTATTAAAGGACGACTATGGATTAGGGAACCCAATCGCCAAATCCTGGTGGTGAGGAATCCTCATCCACCACCTTTTAGTACGGGCCCCACTGTAGAGTGATCAGGTTATTTTTGAAGCAGGTACATAAAAAAATAAGCAATACCCTCACCGGAACTTGAACCTGGACTTCTCGAATACGCGCCGAGTGTGCTAACCGTTACACCACGAAGGCATACTTGAAAGAGGGAGAAAATACCTTATAAAGTGTAATTGTAATGTGCACTATTGTAAGTGTAATCTGTGTCTGCATCCGCATTTAATATCTGTGTAGTAAATAATAATGTACACAGTATCTAGTTATCAGTATAATCTGTTTCAGTATTCATAATTATCTGTGAAATTTTATGTACTTAGTTAGTATCTATGTTTTATATATTTAGTATCTGTGTATATCAATGCGTAAAATGTATAGTCTAATGTCTTCATCAGCATATGTAGCGTCTTAATAAACTCCCCATGCGTTTCTTGTGGGGCGCTATGGGTGATGCATTAAACATTTCCGGGATCCGGACAATACCGGATTAGTCTAAGTATCCCAGGCATCCGAACCTGCTTTCACCTCTCACCTGTAAATGTATGTTCCGCTGTAAAATAATCTGAGTATCTGAAATAATGGTAAATTTTGTAATTATATCCTGAGCCGCAACGGCTACAATATCTTACAATGTTATCTCTTGACGCTAGATATGCGAGAACGCGAGACAATACCGCCTTATCTCTTGGTAGAATGATGGTGTCTCCGTCTCTCAATCAACTGTCATCTGCTTATAATATATTAATAAACAAATAAAAACATATAAGTTATAACGATATTTGGCGATGCATCCCTTGATATTTTTTTAGAGTTCCAAAACGCTGTTTTCCTAATCTACCAGATGACCGATTCCAGGAACAAAAATATAACATAATAAACGAACAGATATATGCAGAAACGTAATTTGCATGCATTTATTCGAGTATGAATTTTATTCGTTTATACTTTATTTATTAATTATGCTTAGCAACATACTTATTTTCAAATCCATGTTTATTCATATTTTTTAAATAGCTCATAGGGAAGTATTTGTATTCTTTTTAATGGCACAAACTAACTCAACAAGGCTAAAAAAGAAGGAAAAAATGAAGGTTTCCAAAACCCAGGCTGAGTTTAACAGTTCGAAAATCAATTTGTTTTAGAATGATGTTTCATAATGCAAATCATCCTCACTGCATAATTGGTATCTGTTCCATGTGACAATTAGTAAATGGATAACGGATTGTGTAAATATAATAGAAGTACAGCTGAAAAACGATCGAAATAATAATACAATTGAATAAAGTAGAGAATTGGAAGGAGAAAAAAGGGTATTCTTTGAGAATCGTAAGAAATTGTGTTGGCTGGGAAGAAAGTAATTTCGGTTTGCGCAAACAGCATTATTTTCATTTTGTTATTATTCTGTCAGTCGAACATATCTATTTTTTTTCTTTTGAAATTTGGCAGCTGACACCTTTTAGGTTACTATAGAAACCAATTCCGTATATTTTTGTTTATAACTGTAAATTTACAGTCAATTTTAACATGGAGTGCAAAAAACATAAACATTTTCGTCATAGTTTACTTCTTTATTTTCATAAAGGCAAGAAAATGGCTGAGGTTCACAAAGAGATATGCGAAGCTTATGCCATTAATTGCTTAACAGAACATATGTGTCAGAATTGCTTTAAAAGATTTCGTTCTGAATACATTTCACTTGAAGTTGACAAACGGTCTGGTCGGCCTTCTGAAGTTGATGATGACAAAATTAAGGCCATAATTGAATCGAATTGTCATATATCTGTGCGAGATATTGCAGAAAAGTTTACGTGTATTACATACAATAATTGAAAATCACATAAGATGTCTTCGATTCGTTTAAGATGCTCGATATTTGGGTTCGGCTTGAATTGAAAGAAATTCACTTAACACAACAAATCAGTATTTGGTACAGGCATTTCAAACGTAATGCAATCGACCCTTCTCTTGAAATGAATTATCACTGGTGATGAAAATTGTATCGTCAACAATAATATTTATCGAAAAATATTATGGTCCGAGCGTGATAATTAACAAAAATCATATCAAAAGCTTCTTAATTGCATCAGAAAAAGATCATGCTGACAATTTGGTAGGAATACAAAGTTTTTATGTATTTTGAGCTGTTTCCAAGCATCCAAATGATTAACTAATATCTTACTGTCAACAGCTTATGAAATTGGAGAAAGCAAGCGAAGAGAAAAGTCATAATAGGCAAATCCCAAAGGAATCGTGTTCCACCATGACAATGCGAAGCCTCACACATCTTTAACAAAACGTACGAAAGTATTGAGGCTTGATGGGAAGTGATGTCGCATCCACCATATAGCCTCGATCTTGCACCATCGGATTATCTCAAAGTTTACAAAACTTATGAAATGATAAAAGTTTCAGTAACAACAATGACCTCGAATCGCATCTGGTTGAGTTTTTTGTTGATAAATGCCAGAAGTTCTATGAGCATAGAATCCTGAAGTTACCAGAAAGATGACAAAAGGTCATCGAACAGAATGAAAGCTATTTGAGTGATTAAAGTTCATTTTTTGCAGAAATAATTGAGTTCTATTTCACACTAATCCAATAGTTTACGTACCAAATGAAAATCAGTTATAGTAACAGTTTGCTTGCACGAAAGCATATATAAGTTGTACAGACATTAGGTTAAGTGGAAGCGGGAGATATGAAAAATGAGCAATGCCTTCGCCGGAAACGAACCACGGACCTCTGGAATACGCTCCCAGCGTGCTGACCAGTACACTACGAAGGCATGCTAAGAAGGCGGGAGAAATACCTTATAAAGGGAGTAATAGGCATTCACCAACCAAAGTAAATAAAACGAATGTTCTCTTGAGATGTCGGTAGTAAGGAAAATGGGAGGTCCTCGATCAGAATTGGATTGAGAAACTTAGGAAGTTAATTTCGCTTGAGGTTTATTTAAATTAAATAATCCCTTCAAGTGCTTTTCGTGCAGGCACGTACTTCTCTTTGCCCTTTAGTGTACGGAGAATTTACCTGGATGGTGGTAGATACTAATTCCGTAATTAAATTTGTGAAAGGCAAAACGAAAAATTCTATTTACGAAAATTTTGAAAATATAGTTAAGTAACTCTTAAACATGCAATTAAACAGATTTCTAATCTTTTTTTTATCATATTGTGCCTTAGTTTCTAATTTAAGCGAATAACAGCCGATAAGTATTGCAATCAGTAAGAAATGTCAGCTTCTGGGAAAGTAGCCAGTTACATAATCTTATCTTTGCACATGCTGTTTTATCTGATATGACTATTCATGGATTCCATTATACATTTTTCTAGGAACAATACTATTTTATTGCATGCACTTGAGCAAATAACTCATGCAGAAAATCTCCACTCTCCACATCCAGCCGGTTTAATCTAAACCTTATATTTATTATATTATCATTAAGCTTTTGATATTTGAAACAGAATCAGAAAATAGCAATAAAATAATTTTTCATCCGACTTTCTAGTTTTTCACATGAATTAGATTTCCCTTGTTATCAAAGTCAGTAGTTGAAAGAAACCTAACAACTTATGGAACTTCTTCAAATATGTGTAATAACGGAAGCTGCAATTCAGTCGTACAAGACATTTCGAAATTCACATTTAATATGGGGTAAAAAACATGGATGAATGTGGACACCAACACTGTAAAGTCATTAGGTTATTTTGAAGCTGGAGACATGAAAAATGTGCAATGCCCTCGCCGGGATTCGAACCCGGTCCTTTCGAATATACGCCGATTGTGCTACCGTTATTCCATGAAGATATACAGAAAGGAGGGAGAAAATACCTTATAACATGATTTCCTTGTATGGCTATTAAATTATACACATCTTTCGCTGCTTTTTGCTTAAACGTATTTCCTCGAATTTCATTAGATATATACTTCTCATTCAATGAATTCAATTCTCACTTCGCGACAAGGCAAAAAGTACGGAAAAACTCAAAACCTTTTCATTAAAAACTGAAAAATATAGAAAACTATAAAACACCAAATACAGTTCAAACAGTAGAAAAAAAAATCAATTCAAATTAGAGTTTCTACGCAAAAACAAGCAATTCAGCCAGCGTGCAAAAAAGCACATTTTGCGCAAAAAAAAAAAATTTGGTGCACAAAACTTAACTTTTTCTTTTGGTCCCACCCGCCAAAAAGACATTGAAGGTGCAGAACTGAATTAATTCTCTATTCTACTGAGTTTTAAATGTAAAGAGATAGGCGTTTGTTAGGCTTAAATCGCCACTTTTAACTTGTTGATGCATAATTTTAAAAATGCCTAATTTACCAATATTTATAATATATGTATATATACTTTTAGTTCGGCTGAATGCTACCAAAATGGGAGGGCACAACTGCATATTATAGCAGTTTCATATACAAAATTTCAACGTTTTACGGCTACTTGTTCTTGAATTATGCAAGATACATACATACAAACGTACGTACGTACGTACTACGTTCAGACGTCAAGAATTTTTTTTTTTCCTGAATGCAGTTTAAATCCATTTTGCCATCCGTTTTGGCAAAAAGAAGTCCTTTATTCTGTCCGTACCTATAGATGTCATGCAAAAACATCATTCAAATGGTTTCGATAGCAGTCGAAGTGGATATTTTAGTTAAAATACGAAATCCGAATTTTTTCGCAATTATAACACTTCCTTTACTTCATAAAAGAAAATAGGAGTTTTATAGTTTTTATCACCTTAAGAAAGACAACAGCCTGTGATTTAAAAATCAGTTACACAAAATGATAGCAAGGCGACAGTGAGCGATTTAAAGGCAACTCTATTGATCAAAGTTTCCTTTAAACCGCCACTCGAGTTGCCACATGACGCTGAGTGGGTGGTGTGGTGTATTTAATTATGGCAAAGCACACTAGGGCTATCTGCCTAAGGGAGGGATGCCTTCGTGGAGGACTTTCTAAGGGAAATGGCTCGTATACACGTTACACATGGGGAAAACCACGAAAACACCCATGTAGCCAGCCCGTTGGCGGGATTCGAACCTTTGATCGAACTACCAGTTGTCAGCGACTTTACCGCTAGGCCACTGGCGGGCTGTGCATAAAATGACTTAATATGTTTGGCAAATATGTAACTTATGTAAAATATTGATGGAAAATTAGCTTCAGATAGTTGCGGGACCCGGACGATACCCGATTAGTCTATGTTAGCCGTACGGGTGTCCGGACCTGCTGTCACCTGCCATTTCGCCACAACTACTGTTCCTAATTCTTGACCGTGCTGACAGCTTGGCCTTCCTCATGAGCAACATACTTTCTCGTTTTTTTCTTCGGTAAATCCAACACAAATGTATCCTTTTTCAAAGTCAGACAGACTAATGTACTTTGTCATAAGAAAACAATCCATTCCAATTGTCTAGTGAATCCTTCATCCGTTCTACAAAGATAGATAATTATTTCATGCTTTGATTTGGTTTATTTGATTATGGCAAATCCTTCGAGGGTTATCTGCCTATGGGATATCTTCGCTGAGGACTTCTAACAGAAACTGGCTCGTATACACGTTAAACATGGGGAAAGCAACGCAAACGCCCATGTAACCAGCCCGTACGCGGAATTCGAACCTTGGACCGAACTACCAGTGTTCAGCGATTTTACCGCTCGGCCGCTGGTGGGCCTGACACTGAATGGGAGCTATGAGCTCGCATGCTTAAAAACGTTTTACTCGGCAGTGCCACAATGAATTATTTTTATGCGGGAATGCGTCACCTATGGCTTTAGATTTTTTTTTTTTTTTTGTTAGTTATAAAAGTGGCACAAATAGTTTCAAAAATATCAGTTATGTTTATTATGAATTACACTTATTAGATTTATTATAAGCTGCATTCGTTATAGATATTAAAAATAAACTGTGGCTTCATATAATTTATAAATAACACTTTAATGATTTCGAACTCCCTGTCTGTTATGAAATTTACAATTTTAAATTTAATGATAAATTAAAGATTTTATGCCATGTCAAGTGGCAACATTTGACAGGCCGAGTGCTGTTTAATGGTTTAATTAAGCCATAATGAATTCTCACTATTTTCTGATGACACCCATATTTAATTTTAAAATTTTAAATAACGACTGATAAGGTGCATATAAAATAATAACTTGCTTCAATGTAATTTGATTAATATTTGTCATCAAGCAATTAAATTCATTTCGTGGAAGTACTTTAATCAGTTTTCTTTGTTTAAATAAAATAATCTGATGTGAACATCACATAACTACCTTGCACGACCTATTAAATTATACACATTTTTGCTGCATTTCATTTAAGCTTATTTCCTCAAAGTTTATTAGAGATACATTTCTCATTCAATTAATTTAGTTGTCACCTCGCGGCAAGGCAAAAATATATAAAAACTCAAAATATCTTCATTAAAAATTTAAAAACACAGAAAAGCATAAAACACCAAATACAGTTAAAAACAGTTTAAAAATTTGTTTTTTTACAATTAAAATTATAGTTTCTGCTCAAAAACAAGAAATTCCGCCAACGCATAGCAAGACAGGTTCTTCAGTGCACAAAATAAAATTTTACTTTTGGTCTCGCTAGGCAAAGACACCAAAACTGATGGAAAAACTGACATAATTCACCATTCTATTAAGAGTTTCAAATGTAAATAAATGGAGGCTTCGTTAGACTTAGTTCCACAACTTTCAGCTTGATCTTAATTCTACCACTATTGCATGCAGATTAACTAAAGGCATAAAAAACTTAACACAACATAAGAACAATCTCTTCTAAATCAAAAAATAAATGCATACAATTTACCAGTATATATACAAATTGAGCTTCCGGGTAACAGAGTGGGTATATCTATATAAATATATAAGATCCATTTTGACTGCTCTCGAAGCCATTTATATATATATATATATCTAGTAAGAAATTTAGAACTAATTTTTCACAAAGACCAAAAAATACTACAGAAAATGCTACAGAAATAATAAATGTGGTAATATTCTTCGTATGTAGAGCCAGAATGCTTCTTTCAAGCAAGAGCACAAAGATAACAAATTCTATTCAGCAGTGCCCTAGTTAGCCCATTCTATGGAAGGCCATCGGAAGAATTTGTTTTATTT
Organism: Stegodyphus dumicola; assembly: GCF_044657685.1. Lineage (NCBI taxonomy): Eukaryota > Metazoa > Arthropoda > Arachnida > Araneae > Eresidae > Stegodyphus > Stegodyphus dumicola. The sequence continues at coordinate 217,232,313 of NC_140773.1, read as the reverse complement.
TCATACTACATTCTAATAAATCGTTGTGTTCTTTGCAAGAAACCTACAACAAGAAACGAACAAACATGCTCAATCTTGAAAATGGCGCAGCAGCAAATGGAAGCGATTCTGTTTCACAAATTAATTTTGATAATTTCGATAAATACATAGTTAATAGTTTCCCTTCCTCGGAAGAAAAAAAAATAATAATAGTATCCAAGTACATGCTGTGAAATTACTTCCTGTTGTGTGGCACACGCATGTAACTCAAGCGCATATCCTGTCCATTTTCTGCACTTAAAAAGTAAAAGGGTATACTTTCTCAACAATTTATTTTATTTTTATTTATTTCCAAGTTAGAACATCTTTAGGAAGGTAATTTCGTTTTTCACGTGCAGCAGGTCACGATAAAATGATTGCCAATGTAAACAGCCAGTCTTCTATTTGTCTCTCAGATTGAAAGATTTCTTGTTTACCAGCATAGTGAAATTGTGATTGTGGTGGACTGGTTTAAAATGCATGTATATACAGTCTTGAAGATACATTTTGGCTAAACGCTAGTAAATGCGACTAAACTAATTAAAACAGCAATGATGGTATTTAGGCTTTTAAACCATACAGTAAGAAATTTAAAAATAGCACAATTCTTTTCAGTAATTCGACATTTTTTTTTGGGGGGGGGACAAGAACAGTAACAGATTATTTCTTGTTTGAGAATATCGTCTTCCATGCGGTGATTCTTATTACAAGGACGACAGGATCCAAAGAAGAGTCCGAACAGTACGTGTCGTGATTTATGATGCTTCCACACAGTGATTTTTCACATTTATACCGTTGGTATAATTAATAAATGACACTATTAATGAGTGTATTTTTTCCCTTCCCTGCAGAGTTCATCATTGAAGTGTCCCGCCTATATACCAACATTCACAAATTAATATTAAAATACAATATTTTTAGTAATTTATTTCCATTTTTTTCCTGGTTCAGTTATCAACAAATTCCCTTATTTATTTATTCTTTAAACCATACCATTCTTTCTAACATTAAGAGATTGAAAAAGTATGGAACTATTTACTTAAATCAGGTTGCATGTACTTCTAAAGTTTTTTTTCTAATACATGACATGAAAGTATGTAAATTGCTGGAGGACGTGACAGGTAAAATTTTGGAACGAAAACGGTTGCAGACCAGTGTGAAGACTGGTTGAATTTCTAAAAATACTGTTTTTTTTTTTTCTTCTGCAACCATGCATTTTAGTAAATAAATTTCATCTAATCAGGACCAGATTACGTCTTTTAGAGTCCCTAAGCAATTAAAAGATTTTGGTACCGCCACTTACAATCAAGCTAGTTCCCCCCCTCCAATTCCTTTTTTCTCAGCTTTGGTTAAATTGTACCATACATCCCGTAGTATAACCGGCAATGAATATTTTTGTGGTGCCCCCTTTCCAGAATCCTTCACCCTTCTGTAGTGGCCGCTTTCCATGAAGTCCTAAGCACGTGCTTATTTTGCTTATTGGTTAATACAGCTCAATCTAGTGCTTACGCAAAAAAGGCTAATTTCATAATTTATGAACAAATCAACTTGTTCTCAAAATAATGTTTCATGCATACAAATTAGGAAATTAATAAGGTATTTCTCCCTCCTTCTTAGCATGCCTTCGTGGTGTAGTGGTCGGCACACTCGGCGCGTATTCAAGAGGTCCGTGGTTCGAGTCCCGGCGAGGGCATTGCTAATTTTTCACGTCTCCTGCTTCGAAATAACCTAATGTCTCTACAGTGGCGCCCGAACTAAAAGAGGTGGTGGATGATGATTGTCCACCACTAGGATTTGGCGATTTGGTCCCCTTATCCCCAGTCTTCCTTTAAAAGGGGGGAGTATATAAGGTATTTCTCCCGTCTTCTCAGCATATCTTCGTGGTGTAGTGGTCAGCACTGTCGGCGCGTATTCGAGAGGTCCGTGGTTCGAGTCCGGCGAGAGCATTGCTCATTTTTCACGTCTCTTGCTTCAAAAATACCTAATGTCTTTACAAGTTTTTTTAAAAAAAAGTTCGGTATTTTATTCATCGTGCAGTTGGTAATGATGTTGCATTTAAATCAAAAAATTCGATTCTTTATTGTTATCAGACCCGAAGTTTTAAATGATAATGAGATAAGGTTTCTAAATCAAGCAGAAATTTGATGAATTGAACATTTCATGCACCAGACTGGAAAAGGTAATTTACCTATATTCGAAATCAGTGATTTTCTTTCGCATTCTTTTAATTAAATGGTGTAAAATAAAACATATAAAAACCGTTTAAAAACATGGTTTTAATCAAGCATATTAAAAACAAAAAGCAATTTTCGTAGCTGTTATAATATACTTGACGATATACAACTAAACATGAAATAGAGATATTCCCGCATACAAAACGCTTTAGGACATTAGAAGAATTTTAAGGAGCAACTTCTTCAACAAATCTCGTTTAACAATCTGGCATTTTTAGCAGACCTTCAATTTTAAGTTTATCACTTGTGATAAAGACTATTTTGTTAGATAGGGAAGTTTTTTTAAAACTTTTTTAACGAATTTGAGGAAAACTGCGTGGTTTAAAAAGGTTTATTGTAACATTTTTTCTACAAAGCAGAAAGGCAAGGAAATGATTTGTTTTCGAATAATTTAATCGTAATTGAATGATACTCACACACTCTGAAAAATTTATTACCTGAAAAAAGAATATTAAAAAAGTTGACTTTTGTTACAGGAACTAACAAATGAATTGCCTAGCAGAAGCAGCATGTGTCTGTTAAGTATGACATCATCAACATTGAAAACCTGATTTAATTTACGCCATCTTACTATTTCTTTTTTAATTACAAGATTCTTTTATTCCTAGCTTCACGATTTTTTTTCACTTCTATAATTTCTATTTTTATTAAGATCATCAGCAAATTTTCTCCCATTTCTGCGATATTTGGTTTCTACAGCACAGTTTCTTTCACATGAGTTCTCACAGTTTGGTTCACCACAACTATGAGTTTTGCAATATAAAATGGGTCAAGAAGCTCCAGAAGTACCTCGAAATATGGAAAACTTTTTAAACAGAAGCACTTCTGTAGAAAGCAAGATGTAACCATTTATAGGAGTTTCTGAATTTAAAAAAATAAATAAATAAATAAATAAATAAAAAAACTTTTTCTTTGCTTGGATTACTTTATCAAGCAAAAAATTACAACAATTTAAAAAAAATATTTAATCATTTTTATGTTGCGTTGTTTTTGTTTCTACTGTAATAAAAACATAAGATTTCTAATAAATTCACCTTAATTGGTGAGGATAGTATTTGGTATACAGTAGATGATTCTATTCATCAGCACCTGTTCCTAAACTTAATATGTCTTAAATTACACTTTTTTGATAGTCTTATACCTTATTTTGTGTTTTCCTGTATATATTCCTTATAAGCTCTTTTATATTAACTTTAATTACGGAAGGAGCAGTAAAAAAAAAATTAGTGTTAATTTATATAAAAATAGTCCTTTTAGCATAATTCTTAAGTACACGTTGCTATCGCAACCGAAAGTAGGGCTCCTAAAACAGTTCCATTTTCTGGTTATATCATTGGTCCATAGGATCTTTCCACCTCATTTTAGTCTACAAAATAACTAATAGCTTTCCCTCCTCCTGTGTGTATATGTGAATAAAATATAATAAAATAATAATAAAAAAATATAAGTAATTACGAAGATTTCTGTTGTTGAAAGAATTTGGAAGGAATATAAATACATGCTGGATATTGAAAATGTGTACACAACCATCTTTCAAAGCTGCAGCGTCGCAAGGGTAGAAGAAGCCCATTGGTCCGTACCCATGCCCATTGATATCAAGGGAGGGCACATTGGTATCGCAACCAAGGGAGTCCCCTCCCTTGGTTGCAATAGCAATCTGCGCTTCACAATTATGCGCCCCGTTATTACGAATTTTTATTGTTGCGAAAATGCAACCAGTAAAAATGCATATGTATCATAGGAAAGTCAGTTTAAAGTTGCATCAATTTGCCTAATCGCATTAACAGGATAAAAGCTGCCATTTAGGAATAGGTTCTTATTCAATGTTTTAATTCTACAAATAAAAAAACGATAAGAACCATTTTGTAAAGACCAGGATATATGAACGAACTAAGGTAGAGACACATCAACACACATCACATCTACCGCTCGAAACACATCAAATTCATTCAGATGCGACTATGGCTCCAACAGTGACAAGATAGTCAAGATCGCTGAATACGTTAGTTCCACTCGGATTTGAAATTAAGCTAACGAGTTGGCTGCATCGGTGTTGTTTATGATTTCCTCCTCTGTAACCTAAATATGAGTCACTTTCCTTTTATTCTTGAAAGTGACACCTCTCACAGACAGCCGTAGAGTGCTTTTCGATACCTAAGCAGCGTAACCTAACTCAGACTGGAAATAAATGAAAAACAATATTTTCTCATTGTTGGCACTAAGACTATTACATCAGCTTTTATTGTATGTTTGTGGATGTATGTCTTTTTCTCTAGAAGTTTATGCTTCATCACAGAAATATACTTTGATAGGATACGCATTGCATATGGCGGCCTAACCCAGATATACATGCTATGTCAGTTTAATCAGCTAACTTAAGCATTTTAGACATCAAGTGTTCGTTAACAGAACAGGGTTTCAAGATCTGATATTGACAAAACTTTAAAAAATCTTCAAATTAAATTATTTCACGCATGTAAGCTTCTACTGAAGTTCAGACACTGAATCATAAGTTCCAGGATCTTAATGAAGTAATACAATGAATGAAAGAATAATTTGAATAAATTTATCTCTGTAGTTCTTAAATACGGAATTTAAAATCCAAATTAAAAGCAAAGTAGTTTTCAGAAAAGAATTTCTTAAAAATTATTAAATTATTAGCTAAATCAAATTGAAACGTAATGGTTCTTATCCGACATCGCAAACAAAGAGGGTAAAACTAAACGTAATCGTCTAATACAGAGTTTCTCAATCTGTGGTCTGATAGTGGTAATATTTTAATACCAATCTAAAAATTAAAGAATGTTAAATAACTTTATTTTTAAATAATAATAATAATAAACATTAACAACTAAAAAAATAAAAATCTGAAAGGTTTCAGATTTTAAATTACGTCCAAATGGACGTTTTTTTAACACTTTGTCTGCTACCTTTACTTATTAAATATCACGTTCTTCGCACTTAAACATAAAATTCAGTTCAAGAGCAATATCGCAAAATAGTTTTAAATTGAGCATATCTTTAGAAATTTTCGATACAGAGTCTCGCGCGCTGGAGATAAAAAATGTTTTTTTCTGTACAACGTTGCCATTGCTCGCTTTGAAATCCTTGAGTTTGTTAATCAAAAATTCGTTAAAGTTTTACAAAATAGAAAATCGATAATAAAACAAATTCCAAATTTCAAAGTTGGGCTTCCACATGCCCATATTCGCAGTAGGATTACGTAATTCAAAATTCGATGGCGCTATGTACCGTTGTTTTATAACAATGTAAAGCATATAAATGATTTAAACAATAACTGCAATATAAAAAATCTGATGTGTGATGACATGACCTTCCTTGTACGGAATATTAAATTATACGCATTTTTTTCCTGTATTTCGTTTTAAACTTATTTCCTGGAATTTCATCAGAGATATATTTCTGATTCAATCCGTTCAGTTCTCAATTCGTGGCAAGACAAAAATACATAAAAACTCAATCTTCATTAAAAATTGTAAAATATAGAAAAGTCTAAAGCACCAAATACAGTTAAAAACATATTAAAAACAATTTTTACAATTAAAATTATAGTTTCTACGCCAAAACAAGCAATCTGACCAGCGGGCAGAAAGGCAAAATTTTCGATGAATAAAATTTGAAAGTTAACTTTCGGTTACTCTGCAAAAAGACTCTGAAGTTGGTGCACCAGCTGACTTGATTCACTACTCTACTAAGTTACAAATAAATTCTTAACAGGAAGATAAGAACAACATAATTCAATACCTGTTAAAGCAAACAATAAATAAGCAAATAAATAAAATAAATAAATAAAACACAGAACAGGGTAACAGAGTGGTAATATATAGCCAGATAGATAGATAAGTTTGACGTGGCCGATTGCAACCAAACAGGGAGGTGCACAACTACATGTTATAGCAGTTCCATATACAAAATTCCAATGTTCTACAGCTACTTATTTCTGAGTCATGCAAGATACATACGTATGGTACCTGCAGACGTCACGAAAAATCTCTTCTATATCCTTTTTAAATCCATTTAAAAATCCGTTTTGGAAAAGAAAAGTCCTTTATTCTCTCCGTTCGTACGGATGACCCGCAAAAACATCTTTCAAATGGATTCGAGAGCAGGCAAAATGTATATTTTCGTTGAAACATGATACTCGAAATTTTTCTCGATTACACTTACTTCCTTTTTTTCGTACAAGAGAGTAAAAAGTAAAACTCAGACAAGTGATGGAGTACGAGGATACTGATCTAACAGACGTAAGTAAGCATTTGACCCACGTCTTCGACTATCTGCAGGTACCAGCACCTCCCGTGATTTCTCTAAGGAAGCTGTATCGAGAATATATTAAGAACAGATTCATACATAACTATGGAGGCGGCAGATATTCTACTCAAATATAATAGTTTTTTTTTTTTTTTTTTTTTTTTTTTTTGGTCCCTTACAAAGTAATATCCTGTAGTATACCATGATACTCGGATCTTGGATCTTGGTGGCACAACGAGCCTATACCGCACTGAGGGTTTTCACTCTTATATTTGAAAATACTAGTGCCGAAGGCCATTGGTAATGTACGTTTCAAAACGGAAAGAACACTGTTTTTGTTTATTCTTCTTTTATTTCGATACAAGTCAACGGGAAATAGAAGACTAATGGCTGCATTCTTAATTTAGTTTACGATCTAGCTACAGGGGTCACCATAGAGGCGAAAAATCAGGATATTTATCCGAGGCGCCAAAATTCGGCGGCGGCATTTTATCTGTGAGTGTGAGAAAAATATTGATATGTGAAATATGTATTAACCGAAATATATACAGATCGACTTTCCCCCCCCCCGCTACAAATTTACGATTTTTATTTATACTGCTGATACCTAAAACTTAAAAATATCTGGTTGTAACGAAAGTTTTCTGCCCAGAAATTTTCTTAATAAAATTGGAAAAAATAAATAAATAAATAAATAAAAGTCAAACTACGTAAAAAAATAAATTTTAAAAAAAATCTGAAAGGTTTCAGTTTTTAAATTACGTCCAAAGGGGCGTTTTTTAACGTTTTCTGTGTCACCTTTATTTATTAAATATCATGTTCTTTGCACTTAAACCATAAAATTCAGTTCAGCAGCAATGTCGCAAAATAATTTTAAAATGAGCACATCTTTAGGATTTCCGATACACAGTTCCGCGCGCTGGAAATAATTTTTTTTTTCTTTTTTCCCCGTAGAGTGTTGTGATTGCTCGCTTTTAAATCGTTGAGTTTGTTACTCAAAAATTCGTTAAGGTTTTACAAAATATGAAATCGATCATAAAACACATTTCAAATTTCAAATTTGGCTTTCCACATGTACGAGGATGACGTCACTCAAAATTCGATGGCTCTATATACCGTTATTTTATCACAATGCGAGAAATAGATATACATTTATGCAGATTTTTCATTATTTAATTTCTTCAAATATAATGCAGGACTGTAACATTGGGTGACAACAATTTGAAAAGCGAAACAAACATTTATAGTGATTCAACGCAAAGTCTCAAAACGAAAACAAGTAGTCCTTCAGGGACAAAGAAAAAACACGAAATTAGTAACTTTAGTGCGAGTAGTAACCATCACTCAAAATCTATGATTTTCTACCAACGTTTCGGTAGTTTTTCAAAGCCATCGGCCCAGAAACTTTGTGGTCTCGAGTCAAAAAACAGATCAACCTCATTTCGGGCGTCCTATGCAGAATGGAAGATAGTACCAGGAAGATGTAGCTGCATGTGTGGAAAAAAGGTAGAAGTCCCAAAAAGCGATGCCGGCTTTATGTGGCGTGTGTGGCAAAAGATTCCATCTGAGTCCATACAGGGTGCAGCCGGTGAATGCAGATAGATGTCTTGAATTATCTTGATGGAATAACCTTTTTGCGCAGGAACTAACTTTGACGTTTTTCCTTGATAGCAGCGTCCACACGGATTAACATCTTGCTGTACACCTTACTGTCGAGAGTTTTACGTTTTTCCAGATAATTTTTGTGGATAATACCAAGCAATCACACCAGATACAAAGCATGATCTTTCTGTTAGTCAAATTGCGCTTTGCGACACTGCCGACGGGCTCACCGGGCGCAGACTAACCCGCTTTTCGCTCTATGTTGTTGTAGTATATCCGCTTTTCATCGCAAGTGAGGATTCGGTCCAGAGTTTTGTCCTTGCTTTGAAATTAGAACAGGTTAGTGCAGACCAGAACACGTCTGACCTTATCTGCTTGAGTCAGCTCATGCGGCACCCAGCGATTAGCAATTGAACTTGTACGTCAAGTTTATACGATGCATAGCGCGACTAATGGACATGGCACTAACGTGCAACTCCTTAGCAAGCTCTCCAGTGATCGCATATTGATCTTCTTCCACAAGTTCTCGAAGGCAGGCCTCATCAACATCAGTAGGCCGGCCCGAGCGCTCTGCTTCTTAAATGTCATAGTTCTTGTTTTTGAACTTTCGGTACCAAACCTTCACAGTGTTATATGATACAACATTAGTATCGTTCGACCGTCTCAAGCGCAACCCTGGTTGGCATTCTGCCAAAACACATAGACTCGTCCAAAAGGGGCGGTACTTGCTGTGCCGTGAAAGGTCTTCTCTTCTCCGGAAAGAGCTATGCTAGAGGGAAAGAAAGTCCTCATCTTCCACCGTATTTTGAAAATAATTCGGTCCGAATGACGCATGAATGTTTGCGCTCATGGTCGCGGATGAGGCGGTCAAACTATACCTAAAGCTATACACATGATTTAGTGACATTCTCTAGCTGATTTTTTGCAACAGAACAGGAAGTAAATGATGGTTCTAATCTGGTAGCTTGATAGTTCCATTTCAGACATCTTGTGGTTAATGATAACGATATTTTTGTTTTTTTACAAATTTCACAGAACAGTGTTCTAAAGCAGTCTCTTTCATTCAAATTCCAAAAATCATTTGACAAAATATGGTTAAACACGTCAACGCAGTGTGTTTCCGCAGACAATATTTGCAATGGCGGGAAACTTTCGTTAAAACCGTATATTTATAACCCTTGATACTAAATAAAACAACCATAAAATAATGGTATGTTTAATTAAATAACTAAAAAAGTTATACCTGTGAATTATATATGCTTCACAGGAGAAAGGACATCAATTTTGTGAGAAGCATCAATTTTGTCAAATTAACAGCATCAATTTTGTGAGCTTGTGATATCACAATATTCAAAGATATTAGGGATATTGATATATACACTGCTCGACATTAAAAATGTAACACCAAGAAGAAATGGTCAGAAATGTATGCAAATTTTAGAGTAGACGCACGTCACTGAGTTATGCGGATGATATTAAATGTGCAGCTCTCCGAAGCACGTGAAATAAGATATAAGGGAAGGAACGTGCAGAATGGGCAATATTCGTGTCGTTATTTCTGACAGACGAATTATCGAGAGGATACGTGTAATAGGAGACACACATGGATGCGAGCACGGTGCATCGGCTATGGCGAACATGGTAGGAACAAGGAAATGTGGGAAGAAGGTGGGTTGCAAGTGCAGCTAGAGTGGCTTCAGCACGCGTGGATCGACCCATCCGCCGGCAAGCTGTGGTGGTCCCGCAAATCACCTGTACCGCGATTCTGCAGCATGTGCAAGATATCCTGGATATTCCCGTGTCGATCAGAACCATTTCCCGTCGATTGGTTGAACGTGGCCAGCACTCACGGCGTCCGTTAAGAAGACTGCCATTGACCCCAAAGCATAGACGCCAACGTTTAGAATGGTGCCGAACTGGAGCGATGTGGATGACATAATGGCGAAACATCGTGTTCTCAGATGAGTCACGCTTCTGTTTATCCAGTGACAGTCGCCGTTTACGTGTGTGGCGTCGACGTGGAGACAGTTCTAAATCGGCAGACATTGTGGAACGCCCCACCGCGCGACAACGTGGCATAATGGTTTGGGGCGCTACTGCCTACGATTCCAGGTCACCTCTAGTTCGTATTCAGGACATTATGACGGCCAAACGACACTTTCAATGTACTGCGGCCAGTGGCAATCCCCCAAAAATTAGCTGCCCTGAAAAATAGCATTAGCCCTTCAGGGGCTGCCTAATGCTATTTTTCAGCAGGATAACGTCCGACCACACAGTGCTCGCATCTGCCAACGTGCTCTGCAAGGTATACAGATGCTTCCCTGGCCACCGTACACTCCTGACCTGTCACCAATCGAACATGTGCGGGATGTGATTGGACGGCGTTTGCAGACTCTGCCCCTGCCTCGTTCGGAAGACTGTGGCAAATGGTTGAAAGGGAATGGAGAGCCATCCCTCAGGACACCATCCGCACTCTTATTGACTCTATGCCTAGACGTGTTTCTTCGTGCATCGCTGTCTTCGGTGGTCTTACAGCCGACGCCGTTCTCGCTCTGTATTCTGACTATCATTTTAAAATAAAGGTCACTTATTGCTGCTTGCTGTCTCTGTCTTTTTTCAAATTTCATCACTTTCTGGCCACTCCTTCTTGGTGTTGCATTTTCAATATCGTGCAGTGTATGATGAGCTGTAAATGACCTGTTTTTACGGGAGTCACATACGTACTAGGGAAACGAAACCATCGAAGATCGACATGTGTATTACTGGAAAGTTAAGAATTTTTAATTTTCAGTGATTATCTTGGAAACAAAATTAATAAATAAATCTATTTAATTATTTAAATATAAAAACATTAAGCAATATAAATTTACCATATAAACTTACATAAATATGGTAAATTTCCATTATTTTGGAAACAATTATGTAAACTTATAATATATTTTACTCATAAATTAACTCAAAGTATGCAAGGTGCGCTCTGCATTGAATAACAGGGAAGCAGGGCCCTGCTTGAACTTGTTTGAACAAGTATAGGAATGAATATCTGGCATAAACTTGATTATAACTTTGAATTATGAAAGGGCGGTTTTGTTTCAGAATAACATTTTTCTTACTAATACCGTCGGTAGTGATAGTAAGTTCATATGACGCAATATATTTAGCAATTTTAGTTCAGAGTAATTTGTTAACTTTTAAAGTTATCTTTCATAGGGAATCTACAGTTCATGGACATCTACAATTAAGCTGTTCTGTTTAATAGCTACTATTTTATCGTAAAGCCATTATCGAATCGAATCAATAAAAACTTTTTTTAATTAAGTACATATATTATTAATCCAAAAAGGCTGTTTATTTAATCAATAAAATGGTGTATCAAATTTAAATTTATTCCATAGGTATAATTATTTATATTTTTGTTTCATGAAAATAATTATTTGAATCAATAATATGAGTAATGGTTGGAAATTTATTCAGTTGCTTGCATAAAACACGTTGCTATACATTTAATTGAATTGAATAAACTTTCAAAATCAAGAATTATGTAATTAATATTTATTTTTTTTTTCTATGAAATATATATGTTGTTGCATTAGACTTCCTTTAAGTTCATAGAGTAGGAAAAATATTTTGTGTAGCACATAAATAATTTTTATGTCGGTCGGCGAAATATATGATTTTTAAGTTAAGTTAATTATGGTTTTAAGACATTTAGATAAAAAGATAAATCTTCATTTTTTGCTCCAAAGGGATGTTAGCCTAAGGGCTATTAGTCTCGAAACGGCATTTTGCGTCGAATCTCTATAAACGGCTGTATCACTTTTGAAATTGTTGCCACCAAATATTATTGCCCTGCATTATATTAAAAAAATTAAATAATGAAGAATCTGCATGAATATATGTATGTTTCTCACGTTGCGATAAAGCAACGTACCTAGAGCTATCAACTTTTAAATAATATATTCCTTCCCCGGACATGGAAAGCCCGAATTTGGAATTTGTTTTATTGTCTATTTCGTATGTTGTAAAACATTAACGAAGTGGCAGCACTGTAGGAAATAAAACATTTTTCTCTATAGCGCGCGAAACTGTCTATCAGAAATTCTAAAAATATGTTTCTAAATATTTTTAGCCCAAAGAGGCCTTAGGCCAAATGCTGTCATAACATGTGTGTGTTTAAATGAGAAAAATGGCCCGTTTGAGCGCAATATAAAATCTGAAAGCTATCAGAATTTTTTAATCATTTTTTTAAAAATTTGTTTAATTTTTTTTAATATATATTTTACTCTCTTTAATTTGAATTATTTATCTGTTACAGAATGTCTGATGGGCAAAAACTCTCTGATGACCAGCACGAAAAACAAATGTTAGAAAAGGAAGCCTAAAGGCAAAAACAAGCTGGCTCCTTAAAAATTTATATGCAGAATTGTTTTAGCAGATTCTAAGAATCCATCATCAGGAATACACCACGGCTTTTGGAAGCCACGGCTTATACATTGAATACGTTGAACTGCGGTGCTTAACCACCAGGGTGCCTGGGGGCCATAGCCCTACCCTTCATCGGATAACATGATAAAAGTTTCGAATTATGAGAAATATAACTGAATGTGCTAAATAATTAAATGGGTAAGAGTTTAAATTCATAATACCACGGCTTATATTTTAACATATGAGTATTATTTACAATTTGTGAAGCTTTTAGTATTAAAAAATAAAACTTTTTCTTAAAATTTATTAAAAAAATGAGGATAGAAAACTGCTTTCCGTTCTTAAGAATGAAACATGCAAATCTCTCTCACGCATTAGAAACATGTTTGTACGCTAAAGGAGGGAAAAAAGAGAGAAAAGAGCTTTACTACTAATAAGTATATAATTAAATTAAATATACAATGTTAATGAGTAAAAATTTTAAAATTATCTTAACTAACGTAACAGTAAAAATCATTTCCAAGGAATAATCCGTTGGTTTCTCTCTTCCACATTTTACTGTGTTAATATTTTCTTGTTTATAAATAAGCGATTATTAGCTAAGACCTGAAATTTGATCAAAAATACTATAATGCATTTACTAGAAAACTATAAACCTATATTAAATTAAACATGTATTTAATAACGATTTGTTTACATGTAAAGTAATAAATTTTAGTTTGCGTAATTTAATAGCTTGTATATCGATTCTCATATTGGCAACTGCGATGGTCAAGGGATAGAAGCCTTTTGTCAATTGTGTCGATGTTTGCCGAGGTTATTTAAATTTGCCCTTATTTCGATGAAAACTTCTACCTCCAGTAGCGTTCCTTGCCCTCAGATTGTAAATTTTATACTATACAAATTTCGCGACACATGAATTTGACAACGTAAATCCATAGTTATATCAGTATCTATCATTACACTATGTGGAACTTATGACTAACCCAAGGAATCGTGGTGTCGTGCCGCACCGATAGCGGTTTTAAACCTAACTAGATATTCTAGTTAGGAAATCTTAATCAAAACTTTGGGTGTAGATAGTATAAAAATGCAGAAATCAGAATCCCGAGAAGAAGGCAGAAGATCTAATGTTAAACAAAAATCGGATGGTGCTCTTGGAATGCACGATCCGAAAAGATGGATCCCACAGACCTCTGAAAAGTGGAGTACTCAAAGTTCAGGAATGTTGATGGTTGGACCAAATTTTAAAGTTGGGAAAAAAATTGGATGTGGAAATTTTGGCGAATTGAGACTTGGTGAGCATTTAATGTATAGAAAAGGTTTGGTGAAATTGTGTGCCATGTAAAATGTTTTACAAATACACTTTTTAATTTGTTAGATCAGCATATTTAATTACGTAGTGTTACTAATGCATGTTTTTGACGAAACTGTGTTATGTTCTGAACAAATCTAATTTTATTTTCTAATACACCACGTACGAAATTACCTTTACGTCATATTTTGACAAGCTCACTTGCGTTTTTGTTTTGATAAAGGAAGGGATGTTTTTTTTTTTTTTTTCGTACTAACTAGTTGAAATACTTAATTACGACTTTAAACTAACTGTTATAATGTTAAAAGTTTTTATTTGAAGCATAACTATGAAGTAACTACTAGATGTTTGTTGAGATTGTGAAGGAATGAAGTGCATTGTATGGAAGTAAAGTTGTAAATTTTAAAGTAGTATACAACCTTCTGCGTGTGAGATTGATAAGTCAATGTTGCTTCTGAATATATTAAAAATAGAAATTAAATCGGGGAAAAACCAAATTGGGAAATATTTAGCATGGGTTTTATTAAATGTGCTTGTTGAATGACCAAGGGAAACAAACATAATTGGAATATTTCAAAAAATTTTTTTTTTCTATCTAACCTTTTATTTACTTAACTTGTGTTACAGATTATGTTTAGTCATGAGCAGATTTTAAAGCAAAATATGAATCAACTATATTTTTTTTTCTTCATACATTTATGTATTTCCATTACAGTGATTATGATGAGAGAAATTTTGGAAATTCAAATAATTTTACTCCCCCCCCAACCTTTTTTTCTTTTTGAAAAGTATAAAATGCAGAACTGCACACAAGCTAAGCTAAAAACAAGAAATCTGGAAACATACATACATACTACATAAAAAGGAATCGAATAGAAGTCTGCTATAGGAGCTCAAAATGAGCTTCACCCAATACGTAAAGCTCATACATGTTTTCTAAAACACATTTCTAGTCCCATTACATTATTATAATCAAACATGATACCAGTTTTGCTACATGATAAAATGAACATTCAGTGCTACCATCAAAGAGACTTGCACTTCAAATATTTGAAAGTGAAGACAGTTTTAGTGGTAATATTTAAAGAAGATAATTTAAATGTAATCTTACCTTCCATGTTTACTTCACAATTAAAGCTATTGTATAATTTTACAGAAGTATTTTCTATGTCATTCTTTTATACAATGCTTATCACAAACAGAAGTTCTCTTTACAGGGAATAATTAGGTTGTGAAATCTTTTATGTAATTTTAATAAAAGTTAAAGAAGTTTTGCTATTTTAAAATATAATTTTAATTAATTATTATTTTTTAATATTAAATAAAGAAAATTTTGATGGATTAGGTAATTTGTGATTTAATTTGTAATTTTTGATGACATTTATTAATGCAAGAGACTATAATTTCTTTCAGTGTCTGAAAAAGAAGCAAAATTTTAAATGTATCTAAATGTAATTTTTTGCCAGTATATTCACAGTTGCTAATAAAAAATATTAATATTGTGGCTCCTTACTAAATTTGGTCTCTATTTTATTCTGAAGTTTTGGATTATCAACTTTTTTACATTTTCATAGATTGACTGTTCTGGAAATACAAAATGTTAGGCTTTTAACTGGGTACAGCAATTTGCATGCTGTAAAAATGTTGAAGAAAACAATTTCATTATATAATACTCTGTGTACAGTATTGTATGTTATTATGTATATTTTAAAGGTTTACCTTTTTTTAAATCTTTTACTTCAAGTTTAATTTTAGAGAGACAGAAAGACTGTTTATAGTTTATACAGATTTTTTTTCACAGCTATAAAATACATCTAAAACAATTCAGCAGTTTTGTCAATTCAACTGGTTATATATCTCCTGCAGGAAGTATATACTTTCGTACCTGCAGCTAAAAACATTGTTTCAGACTTTCTGCATTCTGGTTTTCTGCACAAGTTTGCACAAGTTTTGAGGATTTAGCAGCATAAAGGAATGTTAAGTGATCTTTGTCACTGATTAATTTCCAGTACCTTAATAAATATTGATTCACTGTTTGGAGAAAAAATGTGAGCTTTGATTTTTAGTAAAAATTTTTGGTAATAATTTTTAAGCCAAATTAAATGTGTTAGTCAAAATTATATAAAGTAAGGAAACTTTATATTCATGAATGTATAGAACATGATCATAAAAAGCAAAATTATTTATAAAGTGATTTTTAATTGTTTGAAATCTGCTTTTGAATCATATGTGTGTACTTAATCAGCAATAGTGTTTAATTTCATAATTAATCTGCTTTTGTTATTTTAAAATTTCAATTTAAAAGGCCCCTGCTAAGCTAGTTTCAGCAATTTTATCAATATTTATTGATTTTGAATTACATAAAAAGTTAGAGTCTGTTTTATTTCCAAGTATGTATTTATATAATGAAAACAAACTAAAAGAAAGTTTTTGTCATTATTCATATAATTCATATTTATTGCTATAGTATTTTTAAATTAAAAAATATGTGTTTGGAGTTTAATGTTTATATAGTTCAGATTCGAAGTGAATTCTTTTAAGATTCAGATCAGAGTCGTAGCTAGGGTTTTTAGCGCCCAGGGACAACTGAAGATTTCGCACCCCCTACTGCTTGCCAAGGATGGAAAACATTTAATTCTAAAATGTCGTAACATCAGTTTGGCGCCCCTTGGATTCTGTGCCAGGGGACAGATGCCCCCCTCTAGCTACGCCCCTGATTCAGATACATTTCTTTAATTTACTACTGTAGATGATGATTATATTTGCATTCATATCTTAGTTATTTCAAATCTCTCTACAAAACAATAATATTGCATAAGATAAATGTATTATTGGGTTAATCTTCGGATTATAGTAACTTGGAGAAAATTTGGCGACCAACCTTGCTACAGCAACCTGCTAGTTTTTTTTTTGGACGCCATTTTGTTTTCATGAAGTAAAGGCGTTTTTTTTTTTTTTTTTTTTTTTTTTTTTTTTTTTTTTTTTTTTTAACACTCAACATTTGTTTCCAACAATCTGCTAGCCGAATTACGCTTATGCTAGAACTTTTATGGAACAAAAGTGCTTAATCATGATGAAGATTAGGTGCGAAATTGGGAGAAGGTGCAGAATCGCCCACTGCTTGCTGCGTTTTTAAGAATTGCACATACACAGTATTCATGTACACGTCAACCTATTTTCACTTAAAAAAACATCCTAGAATTGCACAAAAAGGGCATTGCGCACACTCTTGACTTTATCCATGTACACTGCTAAAGTCCTAGCTAGTAACCTTTATTGCCTTACCAAAATGTCGCCAAACTACCTGTTACCATATTCCGCGTATTCAGAAAACCTGAAAGTTCCGAAAAGCAAAGATTAAATTCTTCTGTGACAGAAATTTTTAGCTTAAAATAAAACTTTTAGCTTAAAGTAATATTTAGTAGTAGCTTAAGTAAAATGCACTTTTCGAATGTCATGTATAATATTGTAATTTTAGGTTAGGATTAATTATATTTATACAGGTAAGGCTGAAAATATTTAATTTGATTGCATGTTGTTAATTCAATTTTTATTCAAGCAAAGTTAAATAAAACATATCCTGAAGGAAGCATTTGTTTAGTATTGAACTGTATTTAAAATCTATGAAAAAATAAGATGTTAAATAATTTTTATCATTGTTAATTGAAGGTGTTAAATGATTATTATATTTATTTTTGCCATATTATGCTTTCTGTTTATAAATACTATTTAATATGCATATCTGAGAAAGTAAATATCAGGAATCATGAAATCTTCCTTAAAACCATTTAATGTTGACAGAAGTTGCATTGTAAAGTGAGTTCACAATATTCCTCTTATTCCACACACATATCCGTAAGATTTTATGTGCTTATATTTCATATAAAAATTGGGACATTTCAGTATATATTTGTGTATTATCTAAAATTGTGTTAACTAGAATGTGAAAACTTACAAAACTACTTCTGTTAGCACTTGGTTTAGATCTAGAAGGTTTGAATATTAGCTGGCTCTCTTTGTACTGTCTAGGAATGACTAAGCCACAGATTAGAATTCTCTCTCTGTGAGTTTCAAACCACCTATTGCAAATTCCTCTTGCAGCAGTAGTTGTATTTGGTATTTATCAAATGTTTAAAATTTAAGTAGGGGTACTAAAATAAGGCAGCTATCATCTGTTTATTATTTACTTGAAGTAGGCATTCCTTCTTACTTTAAAGGTTTAAGTTTAAAGGTCCACCCGCCTCTTTTTTTGTGTGTGCTCAGTTTTGTTGTGGGATAAAATTAAGTATATGTCTAAATATTTTTTGATTAATTATTGAACCCATTGCACTTTTACTCGTCATATTTAGGCTGTTATATTTAGTTTTTGACATTGGGCTGGCAAGAAAGTAGTTTTGGTTTCCAAAAATAAGAGTGTTATGTTCGCTTTAGTATTCTTCTGTCAATCTTCCTCTTTTTTTTTTTTTTTTTAAACCCTTTGAAATTAGACAGCAAACATTTTTAAGTAGGTATAGAAACAAATTTCATGTATTTTTATATAAAACTGTAAGTTTACATTCAGTTTTAACATGAGGTGCAAAAATAAACATTTTCGACATATTTTGCTTTTTAATTTTCATAAAGGCAAGAAAACGGCTGAGGGTCACAAAGAGATATGCGAAGTTTATGATGTTGTTTGTTTAATGGAGTGCATGTGTCATAATTGGTTTAAAAAATTTTGGGTTAATCTTTGGATTGTGGTAACTTGGCGAAAATTTGGCGACCAACCCTGCTACAGCAACCTGCTAGTTTTTGTTTGGACGCCATTTTGTTTTCACGAAGTAAAGGCACTTTTTTTTTTTTTTACTCAACATTTTTTTTACAACAATATGCTAGCCGAATTACGCTTATGCTAGAAATTTTATGGAATAAAAGTGCTTAATCATGACGATTTTTAAGAATTGCACATACACGGTATCAGCCATGCACACGTCAACCTATTTTCACTTAAAAAAAATCCCAGAATTGCACAAAAATGGCATTGCGCACACTTTTGACTTTATCCATGTACACTGCTAAAGTCCTAGCTAGTAACCTTTATCGTCTTACCAAAATGTCGCCAAACTACCTGTTATCATATTCCAAAGATTAGCCAAATTTTGTTTTGAAGATTTTTCTATTGAAGTTGAAAAACATTCTGCCTGAAATTGATGATGACAGAATTAAAGCCATAATTCAATTGAATCATCATGTAACTGTGTAAGAGATCGCAAAAAGGTTAAATGTATCATGCAGAACAATTGGAAATTGCATAAGATGTCTTGGATTCATTAAGAAGCTTGATATTTGGGTTCCACTCGAATTGAAAGAAATTTACTTAACACAATGAATCAGTATTTCCGATACACATTTCAAACATAATACAATTGTCCATTTTTGAAACGAATAATCACTGGTGATGAAAAATGGATCATCTACAATAGCATTAATCGAGAAAGATCATGATCAAAAGCTAGATTGCATCAGGAAAAGGTCATGCTGCCAATTGGGTGAGATTACAAAAGTGTTGTGTATTTTGAACTGCATCTAAGTAACTAAATGATCAGCTCAAATGTTTACTGCCAACAGCTTTTGAATTTGGAGAAAACAGTCAAAGTGAAAAGGCTAGAATTGGCAAACCGGGGGGGGGGGGAGTCTTCTACCTTGCCAGTGCGAGGTCTTGCATATCTGTAGCAACACATATGACATTATTAGAGCTTGGTTAGGAAATGATGTCACATGCTCTATATAGCCCTCACCTTGCACCATCAAATTATCATAAATGTCAAAGTTTGCAAAACTTCTGAAAGGTTAAAAATTTCAGATGATGACCCCAGATTGCACTTTGTTGTGTTATTTGCTCATATAGACCAGTTCTATGAGCACAAATCATAAAGTTACCAGAATGATG
This sequence comes from Stegodyphus dumicola, assembly GCF_044657685.1. NCBI lineage: Eukaryota > Metazoa > Arthropoda > Arachnida > Araneae > Eresidae > Stegodyphus > Stegodyphus dumicola. The sequence goes on along the minus strand of NC_140773.1, from coordinate 217,212,518 downwards.
GCAGAAGATCATTGAACATAATGAAAGATATTTGATTGATAAAAGTTCATATTTGTATGAAAAAAAAATTGAGTTTTTTTCCACACTAAAAAACTGCAGTTACTTTCTTGCCAATCCAATAGTTTTACTTAACAATGAATTCAGAAACTTAAGGTAATTGAGGTTTGCCTTAAATTTTCGGTTTGACTTTCAGTTGTTTACTGTACTGAATTTACAGTGGCTAATCTTTGGAATATGGTAACAGGTAGTTTGGCGACATTTTGGTAAGGCGATAAAGTTTACTAGCTAGGACTTTAGCAGTGTACATGGATAAAGTCAAGAGTGTGCGCAATGCCATTTTTGTGCAATTCTGGGATGATTTTTCTTAAATGAAAATAGGTCGAAGTGTACATGGATACCTTGGATGTGCAATTCTTAAAAACGCGGCAAGCAGTTTGCGATTCTGCACTTTCTCCCAATTTCGCACCTAATCTTCGTCATGATTAAGCACTTTTGTTCCATAAAAGTTCTAGCATAAGCGTAATTCGGCTAGCAGATTGTTGGAAAAAAAAAATGCCTTTGCTTTGTGAAACAAAATGGCATCCAAACAAACTAGCAGATTGCTGTAGCAGGGTTGGTCGCCAAATTTTCGCCAAAAAAATTGCCAAGTTACCATAATCCAAAGATTAACCTTTACAGTTTCTGCAGTAGAAATAAAATTAATAAATACAAATGAACTTGTAAGTTATAGAAATAGTTATAGAAAGTTAGGTACTTACGTATTATCGCAACCAGGTTGGCGCGATTTGTAAGTTTGAGTAAAAAAGTATGAATAGAAAGAAAATTTCACATTTATTAATTACAGATAATTTTTAATACAGTTTTTATATTATTTTGTTTTAAAATATAAAATAGCAATTAAACCCTTCCGGTTTCGAATTTGAATAAGTTGCAGAATTATTTTTTCGGAGGAAATCTTTTGGCTATTGCTTTTAGCACTGATTGAAAACCGTCTTCACCATTAACAGCTTGAGCTTGACGCCATATAAATTCGATAAGGTATGAGTCAAGATGATGACGGGCTGTTCCTCTCTGTTTTTTGTTGTGCCATTTGGCTGAGCCCCACATGCGCTCTACGTGTTGTGTGTGAACGCCTGTGTTGGGATCCACAAAGTTATATTTGTGATTAACAGTTCCATGCAGAAATCCAGCATTTTCGAACTCACTTGTATTGTATCCTTTCCAGCAATCCGAATAAATGACGCTTCCTTCCTTGATATTTTCGCAATTTTTTTCCATGAGGGTAACGGCGCTTCTGTTAGGTACAGTAACCAAAAAAGTCTCTTTCTTTTCTCGGCAAATTCCGCCGAAAACCCATTGCTGTTGTAGTACACGCCCAGTGTTATGTTTCTTTTTACAAATAAACTTTCGACTAAACACGTAGGGTTGCCGTAAGTAGGGTCGCCAAATTTGGCGATTTATGCGAATTTTGGCCTGGTTGCGTTAATACATAAGTACCGAAAGTTATGTTATATGATAGGTTTTTGCACACTGCTGCATACTAATATTGTTTGAATGTTGTTAATTCCTATTCATATTTATTCTGTAAGTTATATGTGCAAATAGAAATACATTAGACAGTATATAATTAAAATTAGTAATCTGCTTAAATAAGTCTAATGTTTATTATAGATTTTTTTTTTTTGGTATACTGAAAAGGCTTTTGAGTTGAATACTTAATATTTTATGTTCATCAAGTATTTTCAATATTTAGTTAGTTCTCATTCTCAGTATATCCTAAGAGAATATTTTATGATATCTATATCTAATCATCTCTTGATATGGTAGGAAATTGTAAATAAATGCAGTACAGTCAAAAGTTGTTAATCTGGACTCGTCGGGACTTCGGTGATTCAGGATTATGGATTTTTCCGGATTATAGATCATCAGTTTAAATCTGGTAAGATGGCATGCAGAAATTATAAAATTAAAAATATGAAACCGTAATTTATGAAATAAAGAACAATTATGATCTAAAGGGTATCAAAATTTACAAAAAAAAAGGCTTAATATTTATTTGTTCACTTTATTAAACTTATTATTTACTTTATTAAATCATATCAAAGACGGAGTACATCAAGATGAAATACTACATTTAGTAAGGAATTATAAGCCAAATAAAATAAAAACATCTGCCCTGAAGATAAGGATAGTTCTGACAGATCAACTTCCAATTCATTGCCCCCCCCCCCACCATAGAGCAGCGTGTAGATCCTTTACATATTAGTAAATATATATCGGAAATTCTATTTGACATAATCAAAAGTTCAAGCTTACTTTTATAAAATTGCTCTAACAGTCTGCAAAAAATAATAAGGCGGATCCAATTCGAAGATTAAGGAACAACGCAATCTGCAACATTAACTGAATTAGATAATTTTAACTTAGCTTATACCATCTGTTATACATTAAACGTGCATGCGTAAAGTATTTTGCGCGTGCGCACACACATATTCGCAGCCGTTAAACGCCTATGCGCACGACGCATGCGCAGAAAGTTTGTAGCTTTGAGGTCCGGATTATGGGTGTCCGAATTAACGACTTTTGACTGTAGTTATTATGAAATACTTAGTTTTCTTTGGCTTTTGTCATCGACATGTTGTAACTCTAAACCATGGTCATATTCAGATGTTCACATTAATAGATGTTCATTAATAGAAAATTTTAATTTTTCCCTTTTTCCAGTATATTTTAATTGCTGTTTTGTTAAAATGCTAAAATACTAAAAAATCAGTTTTAAACCTAGATCATTTTAAGGCATTTATTTATAGTTTAATAAACTTGTATTTGTGAAAATTTTCAAGATCTTTAGAACATGCAGATGTTATTCATAAGAAGAATGTTTCTTCATTTTCTCCATGTTCCATTCAAAATTAACGTCATATGCCTTTATACTCCACATTACTCATTTTATTGTAGATCACCGTTGCAATTTTACTGTCTTTATTTTCCATTTTTGAATTGAAATAGATATAGAATTAGATATAGAATGGTTTTTATATAAAGAAATTAGTTATATTGTTTTAATCAAACTGCTGGGGGTCTACACTGTTTGAATAAGAGCAAAACTTCAGTTTTGTAGGAGGATGAATATACGAGAAAATAACAGTGCTGTCTAAAATAATCTTAGCTTTGGGTAAGGAAATAGAAGGAGGCTGAATATTTGAAAATTGTATTAGCATTTTGAAAGCAAATAGGGAAAAAAAATTAAAGAAATTCTAGGTCTTAGTTGCAGTTTAACAGTAGCTCATCTGCAGTTTAAGATATTATTCATTGACATAATGTGCAAAACTTAATGCAGTAATATTAATTCATGTACTGAATTTTGAGATAATAAAAGAGAATCTTGGAATAAGCTCTGAAAATTAATTTGAGAATTTTTGCAGAAACATTATCACTTTGTTTGCATTGTTGTTATAATAGGAATTATAAAAGTGCTGAAAGAGAATCTTTTGTCATAGGATAGACTTTTCAGAATTTTACAGTATTTTTATTTATCAAATGTATTTTTTGTTTACTAAAAGGAAATAATGATAATCCTAACATCTTTCAAAAAACAAACTTTTAATTATCTGTTATGAAAGCAAATTATGTGAAGCATTTCATCCATATTAAGAATTAACTTTATATAAAGTTGTTTAAAAAGACTGGGAAAGATAGGAGGTAGTATTAGTTACTGAAGTTAGCAAAGAGATGTCTGAAAATCAGAATGTTAATGCCTGACATTTTTAGGTCGTGTATTCAATTCCAGTTTATATCATGGAAAATGGTTTAATCTTTTTCAGATGCTGAATGTTTTAGCTTTTGATGTAATAAAGTACCTTAACAAATCATGAGCCCCAAAATACAGTGAAATGGATTTCACTAATATATCTGTCATGCTTAATTTGTTAAAAGAAGATAAGTATGCTTCACAGTTCTAAACAGAAGCATTGTTATAAAAATATCTCAAGCTTTGAATATTTATTTGAGTGCATTATCAAAATGCATTATATAACACATAAAAGGATAAGAATCACGTTAGCGAGCTATCTGCAAATATAAGAAATGGTATCTGTAAAGTAAGAAGGTACAGTCAAAAGTCTTTAATCCGGATTCGTTGGGACTTCAGCGATTCCGGATTATCGATTTTTCCGGATTATAGATCATCAGTTTAAATCTGGTAAGATGGCATGCAGAAATTATAAAATTAAAAATATGAAACCGTAATTTATGAAATAAAGAACAATTATGATCTAAAGGTTATCAAAATTTACAAAAGAAAGGCTTAATATTTATTTGTTTACTTTATTAAACATTTCTTTCAATGTAAACTTAAGTTGCTTCGTTTTATGTGATAATACGTTCTCTTTAATTCTATAAACAGACATAATTTCTTGTTCAGTTACAAAGTTCCGCTGTTCAAGTCCTATAATTGCTGTGTCGAGAATACCGACTAATTTGTGAATCGAAATTTTTTCGTTTTCAATAACCTCTGTGTCACTTTCTTCACTATCGGAAGCGAATTATAATGACAAGGAGTTTGATATAAATCATATCAAAGACGGAGTACATCGAGATGAAATACTACATTTAGTAAGGCATTATAAGCCAAATAAAATAAAAACATCTGCCCTGAAGATAAGGATAGTGCTGACAGATCAACTTCCAATTCATCGGGCGCCGCGACGTCCCCCCCCATCCTCCCGCAGAGCAGCATCAAATTGATAAACAGATTTGGAATGGTTAGAGAAACAAAGGATATGCCTTTATCCATTTTGGACATCGAAACATACTTTTGCTTTGTAGATCCTTTAGCAGCTCAAGCATTGGAAATTCTATTTGACATAATCGAAAGTTCAAGCTTACTTCTATAAAATTGCTCTGACAGTCTGCAAAAAATAATAAGCCGAATCCAATTCAAAGATTAAGGAACAATGCAATCTGCAACATTAACTGAAATAGATAATTAGATAATTTTAACTTATACCGTCCGTTATACATTAAACACGCATGCATAAAAGTATTACGCGCATGTATGAATGCATTATGCTTTGACGCATGCGCAGAAAGTTTGTAGCTTTGAGGTCCGAATTATAGATCGTTCCGGATTTTGGGTGTCCGAATTAACGACTTATTATTGATTTATTACTTGACTGTATAAAGAATGAGAAGTAGAAGAAACCTAGTGCCATTAGTATTTCCTTAGTACAAATTTTTATAAATACCTGTGTAAATTTAGCTGTTGTTTTAATAATGACAGTGTATTTTCTGCTTCTCAAATAATTAATATGAGCATTGGAATTTAAATTACTATTTAAGAATTGGGAAACATTGCAAAATGGGAAAGCAGTAAGGAGAATTATCATTTTATAACAGCCAAGGAGAAGGAGATGGTTTTGTTTATTTTGATTATGGAAAATTTTTCGAGTGCTGTCTGCCTAAGGGGGGATGGCATCATGGAGGATTTCTAAGGAAAACTGACTTGTATACATGCTACACATAAGGAAAACCACGAAAACAACACTCATGCATCCACACACCGAACTGCCAGTGTTCGCTGGATTTACCATTTGAGTACTGGCGATCCAAGGATAAAGAGATTTAACACGTTATTCAGTTCCAAGGAAAATATGGGACCATTAGTGAACAATTAGATTTTGGTGATGGCTGCAGATTTTTAGTATAAGTGAAATAATAATTGCATTTGATTACTAAGTGTAACAGTTGTGCTCATAATAAATCTTATGTAAAGATACAGGGCAATTTAGAATTCATGGGTGAAACTTTGGTAGTACAGCACATTATTATTTTTATATAGGAATGTATGAGTGCTAGTGAATTTGCTTTCAACATCTTTTACAAGTGCTTCTTTAAAGTACTATTTACCGTAATTGCTCAAAACTGCATTTACCAACTGTAATGCATGCTTTACAATGTCAATGAAGTGATTGGCATATAGTTTTAAAGGTACTTTTCTGTTATCAGGACCGGATTTAGAAACGTATGTATGTATGTATGCACATGTGTATGTGTGTACACACACAGATACCTATGTATGTACATATATACATGCATACATAAACACATCCATCCATCCATACATTTCTGGACCCGGTCCTGATAATGCCATTCAAGAAGTACTGTTTTAAATATGCTAGGCATTTTTCCTAGGTGCACCTGCAATGGATATACGAGTGATAAGGTTCTCAAAAATCATATGAATTCTAAGCCTGTAGATATCCCTCATAAGAAGTAATCAAGGTTCGATAAATTAGGCAGCTGGGATAGTTAATGGACTGGTGTCCATGACCAGTCAGTCACATTCCAAAAATGGCATCCGAGTAATTGCATTCATTGATGATTAATTTTTTTAGTACACTATGCTTACTTCACATATATGTGTACTATCATGCTAAAATTATAGTTGCTTACAAATGATGATCAGAATATCCTGCAGTAATTCTGATTGAATCTCTTCCAGAAAAAGTATAACAACATTTTCTCACTAAGTCACATTGGTAGTAGATATGTGCCCATCAAGAATTTATTCATATTACCAACCCAAACATTGACAGAAAATCATTCTGAAAATGCATGTGGATGTGAAGTTGCTCACACATGAAAATTGGGTACATTGGAAGCACACTGAACATAAAAATTGTCTGATGTGTAGTTTAACATTTATTAATGATGGGTTGACTCTTGTCTTTACAATGTGCAATGACTTGTGTACTTGTGTCAGGCTTGTCTTCCACAGAGTTCAAGTTGAATTTATCCATGTGTGGACATTGTATTCTCATTAGAAAGGCCTGTTGGTGTTGAAGGAACCATTTTTTCAAAGTCAGTGGTGCACTTGCTGAAACATTTTATGGTCATCAATTGGAAAGCGTTTCTGATATATCTGTAATGCTGCACTGCTGTCGTCATTTGCAGCATGCACATTTAATGCATGTCTCCAGCTTTGGCATTCAGGAAGTCTCTCGTCATGGGCAACAATACAAAGGATGTGTTTCTATAGGTGCATAATATTAGTTAATGGCAAACTGTCTGCTGTCTGTTACATGCTGCCAAACATAAATTATTATTGTTGATGAATGTAATTTTGCACAATTATTATAAACTCTGCTGTAAAGAAACTCATGTAAATGATGTTGTCAATGGACATGTAAATTTGTTTCTTTTCATATTCTTTTCCTTGGGTTTAATCCACAATGTGTTAGTTATGCCCATGCATTCTTAGATACAAATTATTTATTGTAGTTTGCTCTAGCATCTCTTAAATTTTATAATAGTGTGTTCTGAATCACTCTGCATCTATATTAACCCGGCAGTACCTGAATGAGAAAAATGAATGGTGTTACTCGTGCAGGGTATGTCATACCCAAGTGTGTTTCATTATATTTTCTATCACAAAATCTGTGCATGAAAGGTAAAAAAGAAATTTAGAAAGAAGACTACAGTTGTAAAACTAGTTAATCATGCGACTTACATTTATTTTGCATATTTTTTTACACTGTATGTAACATATATGTTTGTCACAACTTTCACAAAAAAATTCTGTTTTTCTGTCTTTTCTATTAGGGCATTCAGCACATCTTTTAGATATTACTTTGTAGGTGGTGCGATGTTTTCGTTGGATCCTAGTTTTCGTTTTAAGTTTCATGGAAGCATCACTTGTTGGCTTCTATTTTTCTTGCATTCTTCTGCAAATTGAAATTCCAAATACAGTCAAAAGTCGTTAATCCAGACTCGTCGGGACTTCGGCGATTCCGGATTATAGATCATCAGTTTAAATCGCGTAAAATGGCATGCAGAAATTCTAAAATTAAAAATATGAAACCGTAATTTATGAAATAAAGAATAATTATGATCTAAAGGGTATCAAAATTTACAAAAAAAAGCTTAATATTTATTTGTTTACTTTATTAAACATTTCTTTCAATGTAAGTTGTTTAAGTTGCTTCGTTTTATGTGATAATACTTTCTCTTTAATTCTATAAACAGACATAATTTTTTTGTTCAGTTACAAAGTTCCGCTGTTCAAGTCCCGTTAATTGCTGTGCCGAGAATACCGACTAACTTGCCAATCGAAATTTTTTCGTTTTCACTAACCTCTCTGTCACATTCTTCATGTCTTTATCCATTTTTTGCAGCAATTCCACTTTTTGTTTGATGGACATCGAAACATACTTTCGTTTTGTACGATCCTTTGGGAGCTCCAGATTCGGAAATTCTATTTGACATAATCGAAAGTTCAAGTTTACTTTTATAGTATTGCTCTTACAGTCTGCAAAAAATAATAAGCCGGATCCAATTCGAAAATTAAGGAACAACGCAATCATCAACATTAACTGAAATAGATTATTAGATAATTTTAGCTTATACCGTTCGTTATACATAAAACGCGCACGCGAAAACGTATTCTGCGCTTGCGCACACGCATATGCGCAGTCGTAAGAGGTCTTACGCGCACGCGTAAAAGCCTATGCGCATGTGTCAACGCGGCACATGTGCAAAAAGTTTTTAGCTTGGATTATAGCTCGTTCCGGATTATGGGTGTCCGAATTAACGACTTTTGACTGTATTTCAAAAATTATCACCTCGTTTGATGTTCAGTAGGTGGTTTCTTAGTACATAACAAAATAATTCGAGCATTTATTGCAGCAACCTTCAACAGTGCGAAAAATATTGCCATAGGCCAACGATTAGATTTCCTAGCAGTTGACTATGTGGCGGCAATTTTGTCTACAACATCAACTTCTACTTTAGATAAATGGTAGAAAGTTATTATTTCAGTTTTTTTTTTTCTATTCTCCTTAGATGAGTTTATTGCGTCATCATTATGCATAGTTGAAAGTAGTAGAACATTCTTATTTTTCTTGGGTATATGCGAGATAACTGATTTCTAATACAATTTTATGTTGTGGCCAGTTTTGAAGTGCTTTTTCCAGTTAATGATTCTATGTTGTTGAAAATAAAGCTTCGCATCTCTCTTTGTAGAATCCTAAAATTGAATAGATTTTTACTAGAAGAAAAGTTAAAATGTAAATGTCCTAAGACATTTATGAGAAAGAGTAAACATAAAAGATTGTGTGAAAATCCTTTGCATGATATGATAAAGTATGCAACCATTGATGCATAATTACTGTACAGTAGCATTGCTGAGCATAATTTGCAGGTAAACATCACATGGGGAAGAAAAAGATGAAGACTTCTGAGTACTTACAGTGAATATTTTGAGAAATGAAAAATTTGTATATAAAAATCATCAACTAATACTGCAAAATTAAAAACTCAGTAAAAGTAAGGTAATTCATAGTTGAATTTTATACAAATCTCGCTACGACAACAAAGAAAGAAAAAAGGCTAGCATGTATACAGTACCAAAGTCTTTAATCTGGATGTCCATAATCTGGACCTCAAAGCTACAAACTTTATGCATATGCATAAACATATACGCATGCACGTTTAATGTGCACATGGGCATGAAAAGAAGAGATACTGTTTATAGAAGAGAGAAAAAGAGAAAGTATTAACACAAAAAACGAAGCAACTTAAAACAACTTACATTGAAAGAAATGTTTCATAAAGTAAACAAATAAATATTAAGCATTTTTTTTGGTAAATTTTGATACCCTTTAGATCATAATTGCTCTTTATTTCATAAATTATGGTTTCATATTTTTAATTTTACATGACTACTTACCAGATTTAAATTGATGATCTGTAATCTGGAAAAAACCCTAATCCGGAATCGCGGAAGTCCCGAGGTGTCTGGATTACGGACTTTGTACTGTATAAGAGGATTATTTGATTACTGTCGTCACTAGAAAAGATTTTCTTTTGAGAGAGAAAACTCAGTAGGTTTAATCTCGCATTATTATTATTATTATTTTGCAAAATTTAATTTTAAATATGTAAATGATTAAATATTAACTTGTTTTTAAGGGTACACAATAAACGAAAGTGCTTTGTACTTGCCATTCTTGCTGATAGGCAAGAGTGAAAAGTAGAGTAATTTTTATTTTCATTATAAAATTTGTAGAGTCAAAAGAAATTGGCAACTTTTTTTTATTTCAGTACCAGTTTTGTGAAAATAATCAAATGCATGCTAGATATCTAATCAGTAATTTTTTGTGGCTGTTCTCCATGTATTTAAATGCACCACATAAATTAAAATAGTAAAAAAAATAAATATGTATTTGTTGAAATTTAAAACTGGACATATATCTAACGTTTTTAAGTTATTTGAGAGATTTATAGGTTTATTTATATTTTATCATAAACAGTTATATTTTTAACATATGAAGCAGTCATGATGAATATTCTTTTTGACAAATATTACTTTTATTAATGAAGTGGTTTTATTTTCTTCACAATTTTTAAAAGTGAAATTTTCTTTTAATCATTTTTTAAACATTAAAAATAAGCTGACAGGCATATTGGAAATATTGGTTCCATTTCTTGTTTGAAAATATCTGGTTGTATGGTATTTTCTGTTGTTTCCTTCAAGTCTGTGTAAAACTGGAATATTTTATAGATTTTTCAACTGATGGAACTTCTAAAAGCTAATAGCTTTCCTGTGCTAAATAATTTATTTGAAAACTTCCAAGTTTGAAGACATTTTAAATCAAAAACAAAGTTGAAAACAAATAAATTCTCTAGCTTGTTTAGTCTATTGTGTGGAATCTGTAATTTTGCTTTGTACTTCTGGCCTATTTGCATAATTAATAAAGTGGAAGGTTCAAAGAAAGTATTGTTTATTTTAGTGTTTGTATCATTAGGCTTCCAGATACTTACTGCCTAATTTGTTTCTGGATGTAAGTGATAAAACAAATTTGGCATGCATTTCATACAGAGAGTATATATTTTGCTAACTAAAATGAGAATTTGAAGCTTAAATAAGTAACACTTCCACTTGGAAAGTGTTAGTTCCAACTCTAGCAAGTGAAAGAGCATTTGCTAGATACGTTTTTAGCCTAACTTGGATCCAAATGCATTTGTAAATGTAGGATCAAATGATATCTCTTAACTGAGCACAAAGTGTATGTTAAAAGACCCAAGATCTTGATCAGAGGTCCCCAACTTTTTTTTTACTAACAGCATATTCTAGAATATCTGTTGGATGGCGGGCACCATTTACTTTTTCAGTGTGAATTTATAGTTGGATAGAGTTACTTGAATAATACATGAACATAAAAAAGTAGATTGATTGCATTTCGCTGGTATCTGTGATGGACGCAATTTCTATTTCATTAAAAATGAGAAAACTTTCACATAGAATTTTATTAAAAACTAAAATATTTTTATTATGATCGCACAGAAGCGGGGACACATTAAACAGTCGGCGGGAGCCATGGTGCCTGCAGGCATAGGGTTGGGAACCTCTGATCTAGATCATTGTAAATAATAGCAGCAGGATCTATTTAACTATACAATAGTTCTTAGCATTTATGCTCTGAGGGAGAAAGTTTTAAGGAATTGATGAAGATTGAGATATGTGAACAGAAACTCAAAATAATAAGATTAATTGTAGAACAGCTCACAAAGTAACCCTTACTGCTCAAATGATTTCATAAATAGACTTTTCTGTAATTGTGTGATTAGTATTTACTGTCCAATTTCCATGTTCTTTGAAGCAGCATGTATAATGCAATCTGCTGAAATCATTTTATGTTGTGTGAAGATGAAAGAGGATTAGTTGTGTACCAGATATAGCATAGAAATTTTAATTTTTGTCAAAAAAATAATATGCTTGTCTTAATGGCAGAAAACTAACATGTTCACAATGTAGTAATTCTTGAACTTTAAAAATAAGAATTCATTGCATTATCGGCATGAAATATTCATGTTTCAAGGAAATTTTTTGATGATCTTTAAAAATCAGTAGATAATATAGTAAATATTTCATATTTCTACAAGTTATCATACTTTTAATTTTTTAACTGCTGTTTTGGATAGCTAATTGTAAGTTTAATAATTGAAACATGACTATTTTGGAAGGGAAAAAAATGGTTATTTTCTGATTATCAGCATCTTTACTGAAAAGCTGTGAAAAATTATGAAGCAGTGCACTGTATCAATAAAAGGTATTTATGTGGCAACCCACGATGCTGCCAAAAGTATTTATATGGCAACCAGGTATGCATGTAGCATCCTCTCAGATGGCTTATTTACTTCTTTGGACTTGACTTCAATTTGACTGCAGATTATGATACCTTCAATGGGAATTTCAGCATTTTAGCATAGCGATGAACTACAAACTGCAGTTTTTCACCTTCAGTGAAATTTTGGACTTGGCTTTATGCATACATAGATTGTAATCTCGCTTGCTTAAATGCATCAAGCGCTTCTGTTTTCCTTTGCATATTAGAATTTTGTGCAATATTCAATTTATTTTTTGTAGCAAAATCAGATTGCTGTGTACATGGGGAGAACAACAATTCAAAAAATTGAAAAGTATGCATATCTTGCATTGAAAAGAAGAATGTAAATAAAAAGTGACACTGGGTGCATTGCTGATATAGATGTAAAGGTACCCAAACAAGCATTTCCATTCAAAGTCTGCTATGATTTCATAAATATTCTCAAAAATCGCCAATGATTTCATAATTTTTTATGTAACTATTTAAAATTTTAATTACCATGGGTTGGGGGAGACATAAAACTAAGCCTGTTAGGTCTTCTAATATTTGTATTGCTATTTCAGCATGTATTATTTAGATTACACAGTTAAATATTCTAATAAAGATTTACATACATTTAAGATTCTTCATTAAAAGCCTGAAATAATTTTTTTTTTCAGGTAAAAACTTGTACAACAATGAACATGTAGCTATAAAGTTGGTAAGTAATATTTTTTCCACTCAATTTAATCGTTAATTTATAATGCATGATTGATGCTAATTTAAGTTATTTTTATTTAATTATATAATAATGCATTGCTTTAAAAACATATATTAAACTTTCTTTGCCTTTAACTGTAATAAATGAACAATTATGGGTTAATCACAAAGTTCGCTAAAGCATAAATATTGTTGACATTACTGAAAAGCTAGGCATCATTAATTTGGATAAAAATGATAAAAGTTTGATAATCCTGTATGTCCGGTATTTTAATAATGCCAAATTATCCATTGTACTGGATTATCATTTATCAAGATATAATGATAAAAAAAAAATTATAAACATAACTTTAATAAGAATATGAAACTTTGAATGAAACTCTACTTAAAATAAGTGTAGAAATACATTTATTTGACAAAACATAGTTGAAAAAATATAGAATATACATTATTTATTATTCAACTCTGGCTCCCTCATATATATATGTGTGTGTAAACATATACACATGGGTTACAGCTTATTTTTAAGAAAGTATTGCAATCACGAAAAGTTTCAGGCAGCATATTTCAACAAAAATATCCATTTTGACCACTATCGAATGCAATTTAACGATGTTTTTTCGTGACATCTGTACGTAAGGACAGAATAAAAGATTCCTTTTTTCCAAAAAAATTATAAAACTGCTTTAAAATGAATTCTGAAGAGAATTTTTCATGGCGTCTGTACGAACGTACGTACGTATCTCGCATAACTCAAAAACGAGTAGCCTCAAAATGTTGAAATTTTATATATAGGACTGCTATAACATGTAGTTGTGCACCTCGTATTTTGGTTGCAATCGGCCACACCAAATGTATATAAATATATTTATACACACTCTTACTCGCCTCAGTGATCTCAGTTTCGTTACTCTGATATGTTTGTAAATTGTGCATTTTTTGCTTTAAAAATGATTGAGTTATGTTGCTCTTATTTTCCGGTTAAGGTTTTTATGCCTTACGTAAATCTGGAAGCAATATTTGAACAATTATCAACAATTTAAAAGTTGTTTAAGTGCCGCTAAGCCTAATAATTTTTTTGATGGCGGCCATTGCTTGTTTACATTTGAAACAGCAGTGTAGCGGATTTGTTGCCAATTTAGAGAAACTTAGCATCGTAACAACAAAGATAACGCCTTCATTTATTATTGCGAATTAAATCATGCTTAATGCTTTCTGGAATTTTTTTGAGGAAATAAGTGTTTAAGATTTACTTTGTAATTTTTAATACAGGTATTTTGAGTTTTTATGTGTTTTTGCCTTGTCGCGAAGCGAGAACTGAATTAATTGAATGAGAAATACTAAATCGTCTGTGAAAAACTGTTTCTTTTTTGTTTTGTTTGCTTAATTTCTTGTACACATCGTTCTAGCTTTGTTATAGTATTTGAGTAGAACATGTGGCAACGATAAGATAATTCTTCAAATGATATAAATTTTGTGCATTCTGAGTTATAATATGAACGAAATATTAAGCAAACCTAGCGCCAGACTGTCGCTATGGCAAACAAATATAGTGAATTTTAAAGAGTGCATTTATTCTATAGTGGTTTATGCACTGTCGACAAAGTAGATTTAATTCAATCCAATAAGTTTAAATGAAATGAAAAAAAAAAAAAAATGCGTACAGTCAAAAGTCGTTAATCCGGACTCGGGACTTCGGCGATTCCAGATTATCGATTTTTCCGGATTATAGATTATCAGTTTAAATCGCGTATGATGGCATGCAGAAATTCTAAAATTAAAAATATGAAACCATAATTTATGAAATAAAGAACAATTATGATCTAAAGGGTATCAAAATTTACAAAAAAAAGCTTAATATTTATTTGTTTACTTTATTAAACATTTCTTTCAATGTAAGTTGTTTAAGTTGCTTCGTTTTATGTGATAATACTTTCTCTTTAATTCTATAAACAGACATAATTTCTTGTTCAGTCACAAAGTTCCGCTGTTCAAGTCCTGTTAATTGCTGTGCCGAGAATACCGACTAACTTGTTAATCGAAATTTTTTCGTTTTCACTAACCTCTCTGTCACATTCATGTCTTTATCCATTTTTTGCAGCAATTCCACTTTTTGTTTGATGGACATCGAAACATACTTTCGTTTTGTACGATCCTTTTGGAGCTCCAGATTGGGAAATTCTATTTGACATAATCAAAAGTTCAAGTTTACTTTTATAGTATTGCTCTTAGAGTCTGCAAAAAATAATAAGCTGGATCCAATTCAAAAATTAAGGAACAACGCAATCATCAACATTAACTAAAATAGATAATTTTAGCTTATACCGTTCGTTATACATAAAACGCGCACGCGAAAACGTATTCTGCGCTTGTGCGCACGCATATGCGCAGTCATAAGAGGTCTTACGTGCACGCATAAACGCCTATGCGCGTGTGTCAATGCGGCGCATGCGCAGAAAGTTTTTAGCTTTTGAGGTCTGGATTATAGATCATTCCGGATTATGGGTGTCCGAATTAACGACTTTTGACTGTATAATTTAATATTTCGTACAAGGAAGTCGTGGTATACACATCAGATTTTTTTAATAAAAGAAGTAATAGATGCTAAAGAAAAAAAAAATTGATGGCATAGCAAATTATTTATATTAATTAGCATTTATTATGAAATGGAAAAACTGGCATTAGTTATTTCTAAGAAACAGTATAGCTTCGACAAAATTTTCTTTGTGAGGGCCCGTAGATCTGATTTGATAAACTTAAGAGATGAGAAGAGTCTTTCCACATTAATTTGAGTAGGAGTAAGAGCTGTTACTGTTAGGGCTACTTCTTTTAACTTTTCAGGAGAGATTTTTTACAAGCTCTAAAAGAGGTTTCTTGCAAGCAAGCGCAATCATATTTCTCTATTTCTTCAAAGGCATGTAGAAATCTTGTTTATATTTTTTCATTTTTATATCTAAAGGCTCCTGTTTTTTATTTTCATTATTTTTTATTTTTCATTTCTTAGCCGTTTCAATATTATCTAGAAAATTTTCTCAAAATCTAATTCATCAATGGAAAAGGATGATAGAGACTCAATTGCAATGTCTGCAGTTTGACTGTCCTGATTCGATTGTTCTGAGAATAATTTCATTCTTAATGAAAGTTCATAGATGACTTTCTTTGCCTTTTTAATTTGTTCGTCATCCAAGAAAATTCGGTGTTTCTGATCTCCATATATTGAACCCAGCAAGATCTCATTGTCTAGCAAACTAGTTTCTCTTTTATTCATTGAAGAAATGATTCCTTCTGCAATAAACCCTCCATTTCAGAAAGAATAAACATCACATTCTTCCATTCTTGTCTTCTGTCAATTCTTGAGATTGCAGCTTTTTTGTGGCTATATACGGTGTAGGAAGAAGAGTTTCCAATTCTGCAAGATCATTCTACAGCTTTTCTGTTAGTGAAACATTAGGGTTATCTACGTCTTCTAAAAGTTCTTAATTCTAACAACCTCATTTTCATCAAATATGTACTTCCTTATCGCGTTACTTGATCAATAATTGCTCCTTTTCCTGCTCGATTCCTAAGAAGGGCATCAATTTTAGGAGTTCTTGCTGCTATTGCTGCTTACCTAAATTTACCAGTGAGATTTGTAACTAAATGAATCAGTTTAATCACTAATGGCAAATATCACATCCATCCTCCCTTATATTTATTTATTAATAGGTCAATAAAACGGAAAATAACTATTTATTAATGTACACAGTTTAAATAAAAATAATAACTCAGCCTGCCATTAATTTTTTCAATTCATTTAAATTTCATTTCAAATTCAGACTGTCCAACGAAAACTGGAGTCGGAGTCGACCTACTTTCAGCGACTCCAGCTCCGACTCTTTTTATCCCAAAATCTACCCGATTCTAACTCCGACTCCACAGCCCTGTGTTTATACTGTTGTATGAAAAACTTTTGGAGTTCAAAAGTTCCTTTTTTTCAGTCAGACGTCATTAACCGTTTGCCTAGTTACTCAGAGTTAATCGATCATCGAAAATTTGTCAAATATAGTTATTAAGAGTTAACTCATGTTTCATGGTGTACTTTTTTTATTTATTCCAAATAGACTCGCATTGTGCTTTACAGCGGTGATCTTCACGATGTTTTGTTATCAGACTACACAAATTTTATGTCGTGTGTCTTTTGCCTCAGCATCTGGGCAACCTTTCCAACTGCATGTAGGGCGTTAGTTTAATAAGTCAATCTTTTATCCAATTTTTTAGGAAGATTGTGAATTATTGGAGGCTTCTAGAGAGGCGGTTGGGATAAGAGATTCACAGAAACATGCATCTTTTGTGTAGTGTAACTTGCATTGTGAAGCATCATCGTACTATAATAGGATTTTCAGAATTTTCCTGAATTCTGGTTGAATTTTTCAAACTTAATTTCTTCTTTGCTTATAAAATGAATCTGAATTGAAATAATTTTTTTTTTTTTTTGGCACGAATTTTTGTAAAAGTGAAACACTCTCTGAAAAGAAATATGCTGTTAACCACAGATAGTAAAAAAAAATATAAAGAAATGAAACTCTGACATGAGTAATTGCATACAAGTTTTCTTATGTTAACTTTTCATTCCAAGAATCAGTCATTTGGTAATTCAGGAAATGGCATTTTGAAAAATCAACAAATAATGCTGCATCATCAAACGTTGATATAATTGATATATTACAGCATATCAGCAGCTGTCTTATCAGTATGAATTTTTGGATGAACTGATTCACTTTAATATTGAGAGTTCAAGGTTTAGAAATTCTTTATAAATTTAGTCATTCGTGGATGGGGGAAAATATAAATTAAATAAATAAAGTATGTTTGATGAAAAATCTTGAATTTGTTGATATTTTTAGCACTTTTATTGTTTTGAAAATTTTTTGTAGATAGTAGGTTTTGCAAATTAAGATTTTTTAAATAATTTTTGATGTGTTACATAATACTATCTTAAGGTAATAAACCTTTTCAAAAATTTTGTTTCAAATCTGATATTTCAGTTCCTTTGCTAATTTTTCATTTCAACTTTATTCTTGACCTTTTTAACTTTTTATGTGCTTGTTGCAATGGATGCCAAGAAACAATAATAGATGCAATATTGTTTCTTATTTTCTTGAATAAGTTTGCGTTTAATATTTCTAAAAATAACATTGATCACTTTTAAATATTGGATTATCAGGAACTGCTTTTTCTGTGCAATTAAATGTGTATTTTTTTTAATTAAAATTATATGGAACTTGCATTTTTATCTAGTTGAGTTTTGTTTAATAGAACTTGTATTTTGATTTACTGAAACAAATTACTTTCATCAAAAAGAAATAATTTCTAAAGTGTTTACTTGTTTATATTATTAATTTTGTTACTGTAAATTTTCTAAACTTTAAAAATGTTGTGCAAAAAGGAGTGAATCTGCTGTAGAAAATTGTAATTAATCTTCTCCATTTTTTACGAAATACTAGATTACAAAATGCCAGAGCATTCTTAGAATAATAATCCTTTGAGACCAAGTGATGTGGTCCTACTTTCATTCATTGCCTGTTTTGTTTCTCTAACTTTTTGGGTATTTATGTATTAATGCAACCACCTTGACACAATTTGGCAATTTTTTACAAGTGAAAGGGCAGAAGCTACTCATTTGAGTGCAAATTGGTGGTTTTCGTGTCCCCCCCTTTTTTTTTCGAAAGATTCCCAAACTATTGATGTTTAGCATAAGTCGGTAAAATTATCAATATATGAAAAGAAAATATACTTTAGCAATTTAAAATGCAAATTTTAATTATTAAATAACGATTATGGTTATACATTAAAAAAGTACGTACTTTTTCGTTTTGCCAGCACAAATCTCGCCAAGCAGACTTTATTGGCGACAGCATACAGTATATGCATAAAAAATGTTAACAAATGTTAGTTCTAAGAATTTTTTATTTTAAAGGCATAAACATTTTAATATCGTTTAAAAATTTTGTAAAAAGCCAATAAATAAAGACAATAAGTTTGTAAAAGGACATTAATTTAAGAACTTGCTATGCTTTTTATGGTTCAAAATCCTGATTCGCCGGTTCATATCACGTGACCCCATGTGATCTCATCTCACATAGACTACGCTACTAAAATCTAATTCTCTCAATAATTATCTACATTAATTTCAAATTAAATCTTAATTTGGAATACAAGTTTAAATGCAAGAGTTATTTCAATTCGTACAAATAGCTTACTCAGAAATTATATAAAACCACAGTGCTTTACTTTGCTAGTGCATTCTCATTAGGAATGATGAATTTAACCCTTCACTTTGCCTTTTCTGTATTTTCGCTTTTGGGTGAGTAGCGTGATTGCATCCTAATTGACTTAATTACTGCGAATGGCCTTAGGGTATAAAATTGAACTCTTTGGTAAAAATTCTATGTAATTCTATACCAGTATTGAATGAAACAATCAATATGATAAGAAATGGCTGTCACTTGTTTTGAAAATGAGGTGTAAAAGGTTACCAGCGAGGATATTCCGCTTGGCATCAGTTGTATCATTATTAGCGACTTTATCGCCTGCACCAGCAAAACGGCAAAGTACCAAAAAATAAAACACTTATGTACTTCTTCAAATCATTGTCATTTTTTGTGCTATTCTTCTCCTGAAGTACACGGGAGAGTATTTTTGCTTTAAGAAAAATCGGATGTACACAGCAGTCTATTTTTGCTTTAAAAAACATCGGAGAACTTTTGCTTAAAAAAAAACATCGGAGACTGCTTTCATAAACCTCAGCAACAGTGGCTATCTAGAAAACACATTTCTTCTTGTTCCTTTAGAAATTTTAACCAAAATTATGTATTTCTCCTAAAATTTTATAGCAGTACCTTCCACTTCTGGCAAATTCCACAAGCTCGTATTTTGAAACTATTTTAAGGCAAAAAATATCGCAATTTGTTCATAAAAATATTTAGAACTTGGAATACAACGTGAAAGAATGCATACGAAAATGGCAACATTGGTTGAATAAAGGATTGATATGAGTGTGGTTGCCAGAAGAACGGTTATGCACATGGTTGCCAGAGTTTGGCAGATTCTGAAAATTTGGTGACTTCTAAGCTGGATTGTGTTAATATGCAAGTACCGCATTTTTGGGTTATGGCTTCATAGTTTTTGTTTTTTATAGTTATATATATATATATATACACATAAATTTAAATTGTTTACTAAGAACACAGCTAAACCAAACTGGAAATAACTAAAAGGTATGCTTACTTTTGAAGATATATCCCTGATACTCTCATTTTCAAACTCAAATACAAAGGTAATAACAAAAGTTATATATTTTTTAATATTTAAAAAGTAATTCAAAATCAAAAGAAGATCAAAATTCTTAAAATGAGTTATTTAAAAGAAGATTTTTTAAAGGTCAAACCCAGGAAAGAAATTAACTTGTATACCTGCTAAAATTTAAAACAAAATGACTGGAAATGCAATTGTGTTTAGTTGTTGGAAGGTATCATGAAAAATATTGTTTTCTGTTTAAGAGAGTTTAGCCTTAAATTGGCGATAAAATGTTTGAAAGTTTCTTGGAGATAGTATATTGATGCTGGCATTAAAATAGTGCTTAAAGCTGCCATTTAGTTAGAATATAAATTCTAAATAAAAGTAAGTATATTGATGCTGGCATTAAAATAGTGCTTAAAGCTGCCATTTAGTTAGAATATAAATTCTAAATAAAAGTAATAAGTAAATTAAGATGCCTGTGACCTGCACTAAAGCTGCAAATTAATAAACCAATAATTTATAGTTAGAAAACTGTTCATATACCATCTTCAGGAAACAGAAATTGAATTAAAACCATGAATATTTTAGATTTAAAAATTAGTATTTTCTAAACCACTATTGCTTCTGCTCAACAATTATTCACTTATGCATTTTAATAAATTTTTAGGATTAAAAAATTTATTAGAATTATATATTATACATGTATTATATATTCATAGATTTAGATACTTGCACTTGATTTACGTATGCTCTCAGAATTTAAATATTGTAGATTAGTTCGCAGCAATAATTAATCATTTATTTGTAATTCAGTTTCATTTAAAATTTAGTTAACTTTAAATTTGCTTTTTATGAATAGAGAATGTTTGTTAAAATCTGTATACATATATATAATTTAATGCTTTACCATTCTGAATGGTATATTAGTTAAGGGAAGCTGACTGCTAGTCTGAAATCAGTGATGCAGGTTCAACCTGTATGTAAGACTTGGCTTGATATGTTTTCTTTGTCTTTGCTTGAAGGAGTAATTAGGTCACTCCATTTGCTGCATGGCCATCATTTACATGGGCAACTCTCTCTTGGTGAATTGCTTAATGACCAATGGGTTAGACCTAACCAGCAAGCATCCGGCTATACAGTGCAGTAGCACTACATATGTACAACAAATGGTGAAATCCTGATGTCCTGCACACTTCTACCTAGAGTTAGATTAAATAACAATTCGTATCTGTATTTTGAGATTTTTATTTATTTTTTTTTTATGAATGAAACCTTCTAAGACATGGTCATGTAATTCTAGTTTGTGGAGGTGGATTGTAATCATGCTCAATATTCAATTTTATTTATGTTTTTTGAAACATTAGTCATTCTGAGATGTTGTTGCTGTGGTAGTTTTCACTGTATGTACAATTATTTACAAGACAGAAATGATCGTGTTAAAAGTATTTAACTTTCAGATTAATTATAGTTTTCTGTACATAATATAATTTCATTTCTTTACAGGAGTCCATGAAATCGAAAGCTCCTCAGTTACATTTAGAATATAGGTTTTACAAATTACTTGGTAACCAAGGTAAGGAAAATGGTTTTCTTTAAATAAATATGGATAGTTTTGGATAGAATGAAAATTACTTTTATATTCTGTATTAGTAATTTAGTGAAAAGATGTTTTCTATGCGAAATTAGTAGCGTGAATGTTTTCTGTTTGCAGTCCATGTTTTTCTTTTTATCTCCTTTCCTTTTTTTAAAGTGTCACAGTATAAAAATTGGTATGTTTAAAATATTAGAACTGTTTAAGTTGAGAATTTTGTAGAATGGGTATAGGAAACGTTTGACCATTTTATGAAATTAAATTAAAAACTTAATACTTATAATTAACTTAAAATTAAAAATACTTATTAAAATACTACTTGAAGAAAGAGCTCAATATCAGTATTTTGTCAGGATATCAGTTATAGAACTTGATTCTAAGATATCTAAGTGAAGATTTTGCCTAAATTTAAACAGATTATTTAAATTATAGTTTGTAAAATTTGAGTAGTTTTTTTCCATTCATTATTCTTTAACACAGTTGAATTTCTTACTATTTTTTGAGAAATTTAATGTGTTATGAATGATAAATTTCTATTAAAAAGGCTTGGAGTTTTTAAGAAGTGTATATGCGTATGCGTATGTAATAATATATTTTTTTGATAATGGGTAGCATTGATACATAAGATTACTGGTACACTGCACAAAAAAAGGGGGGACAGTTCCATATCACTGGTTCAATTGACGAAATTCAAATTTCATTTTTCACATCCCGAAAGCGTGACTTAGGATATATATTAGATTTATATATAGCATCATTCCAACATAGGTATTTTGATACAAAATTGGACTTTTTCTGAAATAGCATATCATTTTTTTCCCATATTGCGATTCTATGACTCTTTATGCCAGATATTAAGTTTTGAAATTTTTTATGAAGAAATTTAAAAATTTATCTTGGCGCTTTTTTTTTTTTTTTTTTTTTTTTTTTTTTTTTTTCCAGTTTGCACCAAGAATAATTCACATGGCAGAATTCCTAATTTATAGTAACCTAACTTTAATTTTTTTCATTGATGCACAAGAGGAAAAATGGTCTATTGTTCATTCTTTCAAATAATTTTTACAAAGTGTGTAAATCACATTTTCGTTATTATCCCTTATATTAAATACACCAAATTTCAGAACGTACCAAAATGTAAATTCATGTGTATCTTAGGAAATTTTGAATAAAAACTCTTAATTTTTTGCAGATATGCTTAGAATTAATTACACCTTCTTTAAGATGATATTAAAAATTTTGTAGGTTATAATACAAAAATTGTTTAAAAAATTTATAAAAAATATTTAAAAATACAAATTTTTAAATAAATTTAAAAAATATGCAAATTATATTTGGATTAAGCCTAAATTTCGAATTCTGGAGGAAGAAATCAAGTAAGTTTAATAAAAAAAAGAGAGATTAATAAATATACATCAAATTCAATTAACATTCAGGAGCTAATTTTTAAAAAGCTAGTTGGGCAATTTTTACAAAACTTGGCAATTTGTCATAATTTGAGTTGAAGAATTAAATCGAAATATAGAAAAAAATTGGCATACCATTTCAGAAATTTTGTGTCAAAATACCTATATTAAAACAGTGCTATACAGTCAAAAGTCGTTAATCGGGACTCGTCTGGACTTCGGCGATTCCGGATTATCAATTTTTCTGGATTATAGATCATCAGTTTAAATCTGGTAAGATGGCATACAGAAATTATAAAATTAAAAATATGAAACCGTAATTTATGAAATAAAGAACAATTATGATCTAAAGGGTATCAAAATTTACAAAAAAAAGCTTAATATTTATTTGTTTACTTTATTAAACATTTCTTTCAATGTAAACTTAAGTTGCTTCGTTTTATGTGATAATACTTTATCTTTAATTCTATAAACAGACATAATTTCTTGTTCAGTTGCAAAGTTCCGCTGTTCAAGTCCTATAATTGCTGTGTTGAGAATACCGACTAATTTGTGAATCAAAATTTTTTCGTTTTCAATAACCTCTGTGTCACTTTCTTCACTATTGGAAGCGAATTATAATGACGAGGAATTTGATATAAAACATATCAAAGATGGAGTACATCGAGATGAAATACTACATTTAATAAGGAATTATAAGCCAAATAAAATAAAAACATCTGCCCTGAAGATAGTGCTGAAAGATCAACTTCCAATTCATTGAGCGCCTCGATGTCCCCCCCCCCCTGCCGCAGAGCAGCGTGAAATTAATAAACAGATTTTGGAATAGGTAGAGAAATATGCCTTTATCCATTTTTTGCAGCAATTCCACTTTTTGTTTGATGGACATCGAAACATACTTTCGCTTTGTAGATCCTTTCGGAGCTCCAGCATCAGAATTTTTATTTGACATAATCGAAAGTTCAAGCTTACTTTTATAAAATTGCTCTAACAATCTGCAAAAAATAATAAGCCAGATCCAGTTCGAAGATTAAGGAACAACACAATCTGCAACATTAACTGAAATAGATAATTAGATAATTTTAGCTTATACCGTCCGTTATACATTAAATGCGCATGCGTAAACGTATTATGCGCATATGCATATGCGCAGCCGTAAAGGTCTTATGCGCATGCATTAACGCCTATGTGCGTGCGTTAACGCTACGCATGCGCAGAAAGTTTGTAGCGTTGAGGTCCGGATTATGGTTCATTCTGGATTATGGGTGTCCGAATTATCGACTTTTGACTGTATATAAATCTAATATATATACTAAGTCGTGCTTCCGAGACATGAAAAAAGCAAGCTGAATTTGTCAATCGGCCCAGCAAACAGGAGGTATAGAACTATCCTCCCTTTTTTTTTTTTTGCATAGTGTACATACATGCTTTACTTGTTTGTACATTACTCTGGTATAGTAAAGATAGTAGCAGTCCTCATGCTGGTTGAACCCTTTCTTTTATTGTTGACATCAAATTTTTTTACACAATCATGCGAAATCGATGCAGTGTACATGCTCGTTCTTGATTACATTTCTGCCCTTTTTTTAAATATCTTTATAACAAATAATTTGATGAAAGAAATGTAAGAAGTGACATCGTAGCACATCAACAAGCAAGAGAAAACTAGGCAGATTTTAGTATGATGGTTTAGTTGAGCATAAAGCTGTTTTGATTTAACTTCATTCCTATTACCAATTTAAGTTTGCAAATTTTAATATTATTGGCTGAAGCATGATGTAACTACTTGCATCAGTAGCATTGTTTGAGAACTGTGAGTAGCGGGGATTAATTTTAAAATTATGCAGTTTAGAGTTGCATATTTATTATGTTATTTTGTTTTACTTATTCTTTATTTTACACATACACATTGGCTTCCCAAAGTTAAGCAGATAATACAGATTAGCAATTTTTGAAATTGTAGTTGAATTTGAGTGGTTGAAAATCACCAAGCGCAGATAGCAGTATACAGATATTGCACATTAATTACAGCTGACCACAATTCATTGCCCGAACATTTGCCAATTATGTAGGTGTTGAAGATGCCAGCATTTGGCATGAAGGGTGTGAGAAGGTTCATTAAAATGCTGATATGAAGTGTTTATAATTTCCATAGTTTAATTTTTGATCACATTCATGTTCTTATTGCTAAAAGAAGATAAGGAGTGTTGTGCTGTCAGATGGATGGAAGCAGGGCAATTTATCAAAGATGTCATTCTTTGGTGTTGAACATTAATTTCTTCAGTATGGGGGGGGGGATATCGAACAAAAACAAAGAGTTATCTAGAGACCTGTGCCTGTTGGAGCAAGTGTTAACACTCCTGATCATTAAGATAAAATAACACGGCGAACAAGTATTAATTTAGAACCATCATCAGCGTACCATCTAAACTGTGAAAATTTGCAAATATAAAGCTGATTTTTGTTGTTTGACTTCTAAATTAATACTCCTTCTGATATTTGGTATATTATCAAGTACCCAAGCAGTATTGATGAGCAACCTCCACAACTTTTATATCCATGGTTTGCATCATCCATTTGGTAAGACATTATCTGTTGGTGTGCGTCAAAGGCTGTACACGGCGAAATTGTGCGCTTGATTGCCAAGGTGTTTGTATTCCACTAATCGCCCAAATCCAGAAGGGCAAGATTAAAGTTATATCATCAACATCTAAATTAGACCGTCTGAGATTGGCATAATGTTATGATTATGGATGAATCCAGATTTACTCTGGAGTCAAATGATAAGCATGTAAGGGCATGGGGAGAAAGAGACACACAGAATCAAGTTCAGAACATCATCAAACACCATGTATTTGGAGGTAGTAGCATCATGGCATGTGCTAGAATTTCTGTGGATATTACAGATCTTTAAAGACCATCTGTGACTGTTGTGTAGTATCAGGATGAAGTCCTACATCTTATTTTGAGACTGTCATCAAAATCCAAAACCATGAGCCAAAATCATTAACAAGTGCCTGGAAAATGAGGGTATTTCTCTTATGAAGCAGCTGGCATATTCTCTTGATCTTAATTCCACTGAAAGTGTTTAAGGTGATCTCGTGTGTACTTTTTCTGCTCGTACACCTCCTGCCAGGCTCGGCTAGCTAGAAACTGCCCTAATGAAGAAATGGCAATTGGTAGCATCTGTGATTGTTTATCACCTCATCAAAAGCATGGGCAAAAGGCTGTAAAATTTGTGTGAAGATTGGGGGGGGGGTGTGATTTACCTTATTACTGCAAGTTTATAAGTAATGTTTTGTTTTTTTAGCATTAAACATCAATTTGATAATGATCCAAATATGACATCAGTATATAATGTATGAAAATTAAATATTGTTTTCATTATTATAAATAATGCTGTTTTCTTTCATGCATTTGCTACTTTCATATGCAATTTAGTATTAACCAAAGCTGTGCCTTTCCTTTTTTGTTGATTTTACTGCTGTGAGCTTAACTTTTGGAAGCCTGTATATATTGTTTGAAGTTTCTTTCTTTCTTAATTTTTTAAAATTTATTTATTTATTTTGCAGAAGGCATACCAAAGGTGTTTTATTTTGGACCATGTGGTAAATATAATGCACTTGTAATGGAGCTCTTAGGTCCAAGCTTAGAGGATCTATTTGATTTATGTGATCGAAAATTTAGTCTTAAAACAGTCCTTATGTTAGCTATACAACTGGTAAGTATTTTTATTTACATTCTTTTGTTGATGATATCTAGATTAATTATGTTAGTTATGTTGCAAAATTGTCTTATGTTATAGGCATATATGCATACTTTATTTGCCATTTTAAAAGTTACCGTATACCACAGAAGAGAAAGGTAAAGGATAAGTGATAAGAAAGTAACTGTAGCTCCAACTGTCTTCTTGATAGAAGCATGAAATTTTCTTTAACTTATTGTTTTTAGACTCAAACAAAAATAAGTATTAATTAGTTTTGAAATTAATTTCTAAATATAAGAATAGGATATTAAATAACTATAAAATGTACATATATTCAAAAATCTAATTAAGGGTATAACATTTCTCATAAGAAAAACACAAAAATTATCAATGATTATCCATTCTGTTTGCATAAAAGTTTTTATATTGCTATAGCAAATTCTGCTGCTTCTTTGAGACTGGAGTCCTGAAATATGTCAACCTCAAGCATCTAAACATGCTTAATCATTTTAAGACAAGGAATACATAGGATAATAAATTGTGCAAATATCATCCCTTTTCAAATGAATAGAGAGGAGTGTTACTGAATGATTCAGGTTTCATTAAGATTCTATCCTTGGCAGCTACTTCAAAATGTTTCATGTATGAATTTAAGATCTTATGTCTGTCTTAGCATTTAAGGAATGACCTTGAATGATATGCCAATCTGTGTGGTTGTTCTACGTAAATTATGATTTCTGCATTTTTCAGGTCTCATTTTTGCCCTTTAGGGGTTCACTCTATCATAGTACCCTACTCTTTAAGGGATCACCATCTTGGTGAGATGGGATCATGATCCTGGAGCCCTAGTGATCTTCCCTCATTTCCTTCTCATCTCTCCTTAACTGTTATTTTTCCATTCCTTCCTCCTTTGTGGTTTTCCTTTTTGGAGATTAGAGGCTCAAAGTCAGATGCTGTTACTTTTCTTTGTTTCTAGTTTCTCACGGAGAAAAAACTGCCTGCGTATCATAACTTGTAAGGCTGGAAAGGAGCTGGTAGTTGAGGGGCAAGGTACTGTCCCCAACACACTGTTTTAGAATCTGCTTGAGATTGAAACGAGTGGCACTTTGTTGTTCCTGCTAGTGTCAATAGGTTAGTCATTTATCCTTCAGATCAGTAGCTTGGAGATAAGCTTTTGGGAGATCCTGCTTTTGGGAAAGCTGACTGTGTGCTTCAGATTGCATATAGACCTGGTTACCCCTGGCTCTGAATCCTTTTGTTGGATTCTGTGGTTGGGAGGCAGGGCTGGTGGGTCCAAACCTTTTTTTTTCTTTATGGACTCTTTAAATCAGCAAAGTGCTAGTGTAAATGAGACATTAAAAATAAATAAAATAAAAATGTGTAAAATGAATGAATTCAAAAATACACCTAAATTTCTATTTATTATTAGCTCCACTGGAAAGTTACAGAAAATTTCACCATTCTTCTTACATAAATACTTACAAGCTCATGCGGGAGAACCAAGGAACTTGAAATGACTGCAATCTGGTGATCTTCTTGTCAAAACAGTTTCTTCCGCTCAATCTATTTCTGTTGTTGGATTAAAGAAGCTTGGACATATCAGTGTTACTATTTCACAGCATAAAGTATTGAATTATTGCCATAACATTATCTCCAAGGTTGATCATCTCTCTGTTTGGAGAGGAAAATGTCTCGGAGCTTTCTGACCAGTACGTCTATGCTGCTAGGGGGATCAAGATGTGCAGAGAAGCTCAGTTGATAAATATGAAACACGTAACATAACACAGAAAACAATACCCTTAATAATCAAAATGCCCTATAACGGAAACAAAAGATAGCAAAGCAAAGGAAAAAAAAAAAAAAAAATTGCAGCACTGCATAGGAATCCAAGTGTGAGCTCCTTTGGGAGCATAAGTTCAAAAGATTTAAATTCTGATATAGATGTGGAAGTGGGAGTGAACATCCAGAGACACCTGCTACTATGTAAAACAAAAACACAGCACCTGAAAAATGAACATCAGTCACAATGACCACCCTCGTTTCATGGAAATGTAGTGGCTTTCACTGAAATCTTGTTAATATCAAAGACTTCATTGATAAACATCATCTTATGTCTTTGGCTGTACAGGAGACTCTACTGAAACCAGAGAAAAAAGCTAAACTTCAAAGGTTCTCATTTATCAGAGAAGACAATCATGTAGATCTTTTCACTTCACTTGACTACCCCTTCTGTTCATTTCCAACAAGCCTTCGAGCTTTCACCATTCAAATAAATATGAGGATTCTGGTTTCAGTTTGTTGCATCTATTTGCCACCAAATGAATCAGTCAATTAACAAGATTTGAAAGATTTAACAGAGCAGCTGCCTAAACCTTTTATCTTAAAAGGAGACTTTTAATGCCCATAGTCCGCTCTGGGGAAGTATAGACAAAAATTTTCAAGGAAGACAAATTGAGCAAACGATCGCAGATCATTACCTTTATCTCCTCAATAATGGACAGGATACCTACTTACATGAACCTGCAATGCTTGTAGGCTTGCACGAGGTAAATTTCAAGCACTAGATCTTGCAATCTGTTCACCACTTTTGCCCTTTTAAATTTTGTAAATTTAGTGCAGGGAATGATCTTTATAATAGCGATCATTTCCCCGTTTTCACATCTCTTGCTCGAGAAGGAGTAATTCCCTTGTCAAGATGCCCCTGGTTTATACTTGATAGGGCAGACTGGGAAATCTTCCAATATCTTGCAGAGATCACAGGAGAAACAGTAAAAGATGATGCTTTGAAAGCCTTTACTGATATTATTATTCAAGCAGCTGCTATGCTTGGGGAGTCTGTCATAGTCTCCTCTTTGTCAAACCTTACAGCCTTTGAAAAAAAATGGGCCATGTGATGAACACAGCAGAAGAAATAATTAACCTTTGCTACCATTTCGATTGGCAGCAATTACCTACCTGCCAGCATCTCTTTTTGCAAAGCATCAATTAGAGCAGTGGCTCTCAACCTTTTAACTACCGCATACCATCTAAACAAAAATTTAAAACCTTTTGTACCACCACCGCTCTTGAATAAAGCTCAGATCGCATAAATTTACAACTGTTAGGAAAAAACCTTAATCAAGGTGTTGGGGTTTTAATTTTTGAATTTAAAGGTAAAAATACTTTGTTTCTTTGAGTATCACCTATTTTTCACTTGCGTACCACCTGTTGAGAACCCCTGAATTAGAGAAAATTTCCATTATATTGTAGTTCATCCGCAGTGTTCATTTCAGTAGTCTATCGAACATTAGTGGCTGTTCCTGCAAATAAAACTTCTGACATTCAGTCTTTAGAGCAGGGTGATAGAAAAGCTTTCAAATATCATTACGGGAAAGATAATTCTTTTAACGTTTTGTGTGGCTGCTTTGAAAATAAATTTTTGCTACTTTTCCTTTTCGCCAGCGCAAATCTCACTAAGCAGACTTTATTGGCGACAGCATACAGTATATGCATAAAAAATGTTAGTTCTTAGAGTTTTTTATTTTGAATTCATAAAAATTTTAATATCATTTAAAATTCTGTAAAAAGCCAATAAATAAAGATAATAAATTTGTAAAATAACATTAGTTTTAAGAATTTACTATGCTTTCATGGTTCAACATCCTGTTTCGCCATTTCGTATCACATGACCCCAGGTGATCTCATCTCACATAAACTACCCTACAAAAATCTAATTCTCTCAGTAATTATCTACATTAATTTCAAATTAAATCTTAATTTGGAATACAAGTTTATATGCAAGAATTATTTCAATTCGTATGAAAAGCTTACTCAGAAAATTATGTAAAATCGCAGTGCTTTATTTTGCTAGTGCATTCTCATTAGAATTGATGAATTTAACCCTTGACTTCGACTTATTTTTTATTCGAATTTAACCCTTGACGACCCTATATTTCCGCCTTCGAGTGAGCGATGTGACTGCATCATAATTGACTTAATTACCATGAATGGCCTTAGGGCTTAAAATTGAGTTATCTGGTAAAAATTCTATGTAATTGCATGCCAGTAGTGAAAGAAAGAATCAATCTGATAAGAAATGACTGTGACTTGTTTTGAAAATGAGGCGTTAAAGGTTACCAGCGAGGATATTCCGTTTGGCATCAGTTGTACCATTATTAGCAACTTTATCGCCTGCGCCAGTAAAATGAAAAAGTACCAAATTTTTTTAATATAAATGTTAAAAAATAAATGTAAGGCGCTGCATGAATTCTGATTGTAGTTTCATGAATAATGAAATATAGCAAACTCTTCCAACTCGGAGTCTTATAATGGCAGTTTTACTATACTGGAACTGATGAGAGCATTGTTGAAGACACATAGGACTAGTCTGGGTACAAATGGTGAAATGCTGGCTCTCTCTCCTATAATTCTTTGGTTGCCCTTCTGACTTTTTAAAATCGTATGTGGAAGGAGCGTAGTTTTCCCAGCACATAAGGTGTATTCATTCCCATAACTAAGACTGTTAAAGACCTGAAGGACTTCTAACTATTGTCCCATCGCACTGACATGTTGCAAGTGCAAGTTACTGGAAAATAATGGTAAATCATTGTTCAGTTTATTGCTGAAGGTTAGAAATTTTTAAGTAAGGATTGGTTCTGTTTTCAAGAAGAAGAACGAGGTGAACCTTTTATGGTCTAATATGTATATTAGCTCCCATGAAAGGACTCATATCTCTGATTTATATACCTTTGATCTGACATTCTTTTGGTTAAATTCCAGTTTTTTTAATGCAAAAATCTAAATTACAAAAGTTGCCTTTTCTGAGTGATACGGCTTTCTTGGGATTATAAGTAACTTTGACAGCATTAGCAGAATTGTGATAGAACTTGCTTTCAAACCAAGAAGTAATGATAATTACTGTAATCTACAAGAGAAATTTAATTATTTAGACTCCAGTTATTCAATTTGGTGTTTATTTAGTATGCGATCTAACATTTTTAGTTAGTTGTTTCATAAATGACAGCACTGAAATGCTATTTTTAGATATGGAAATAGATAGGAACACATAAATAAAAATTCTATTGATTAATTTAACAACCAATTAAGTTTTAAATTTCACTAAATTTAAAAGTTAATGTTACTAATAAGTGCAAGTTGGCAATTTTGGCAAATTTAAAAAAAAAAAAAAAAAAAAAAAACCAACAACATTTGATATTTATCATATCTCAGGAAACATACACCATATTAAAAAGAAAATAACAAAAAATGATGATTAAAATACTAATTAAAAATATAAAAATGATAATTAAGCATTACATATAATGTATGATATATGACTCTTGTTCTTTACATGTACACAACGATATGTTTTCATTTAAGAAAACCTTAGAGAATTACATAAATTCGACATTGTGCCCATTAAACATTATATATATTATAAAATATGTGTTATTGTTTTCTCCCCATGTACATAGTAATTTGTTTTCACTTCAAAAAAAAAAAAAAAAAAAAAGTGAAGAGAATTCCACAAGCTCCATATCATGTGAAGTTCTGGTAATGCACACATTAAATATTACATAGATTATATAATATATTATTATTCTCCACATGTAACAACAATCTGTTTTCCCTTGAAAAATTTCAGAGAATTGCATAAAGTTGTCATCATGCAGTGTGTCGACACTGTACACATTATATGTGTATTGAAAAATTATGTGATACATTACTGTTTCTGTACCTATGCACACAGCAATATGTTTTCACTAAAAAAAAAATCAAGGAAATGCAGAAACTATTGCACACCTGCTATGGTCAATTATAAATCATTAAATAAGGATTATGTGACACATAAAAAAATTAAACACTTTTTTTGAGAAATTTAGTTACCTGGGTAAACCTTCTATTCTTATGCCGCTTCCAAATAAAAGTAAGTTCTTTTCTTTCTACAAAACTCATATTATCATTACACGCAGAATATTTAACCTTCTTCAAAATTAAACCCATTTCCATACACCACTGTAAAAAATCATACAAGAATCCTAAATCATACCTAATCAAAAATCCTAAATCATGGTGGAAAGCATGATGCACAAAAACAAAATGGAACTCAAACAGAAATTCTGTTTTCGTTGCTTAAAACATAAAATTTAAAAATTAACAAATAGCATTCAAAAACAGACAACACATGATAAGAAGATATAATGCCCACAGTCCCACTGATCAGTTATCATAAAATCAGTTATCTGATAATGAAATCATCAAATTTGGCATCCTCCTTAGTCAGTCTAAATTTCAGGAGTTTCGTAAATTAATAATAGCTTCATAAAATATTTTCTACTTGAACATGCAATAAAATGATGATAAAAAGGACTGTTTAAAACAACAGCTGGTTTTAGTGGGGCTATCTAATAAATAAATAAGTAAAAGTAGTAACGCATATGATATAATTACCCAGAATTCTTTCTAGCTTGCATAACAGCTAGGTGATATGTTTAACTGGATAAAATTTAGATAAAGGTTTTTACCATTTTGCATTTTTTATTCATATTAACTATAAAATAAGGCACAAAGCTAATAAGTAATAATAAATGAATAAAAACATGTATAATTATATAACATCAGCCAAAAAACTGTGCAGTAATTTGCAAACAAATAAAAAGAAATAGAAATATTTATGTATTATTTACAGTATGTATCTGATTTAAAATGTCTCTGAGCTGTACATTTAATGTATGGTTCTTTCTTTTCAAATTTTTTATTGAAAGCATTGTATTTATTAATTTATTTTGAAAGTCTTGCAATTTTTTTTTCCTCATCTGATTTTTTTCTTTTCACTTTACTAGATTTTTCTATAGATATTCTCAGGGAAGTGGAATTATGACATTTTTATTGTCTCTGTTATGATCCAGATTTTCTGTATTTAAAAACCAAAGAATAAAATCTGCAGAAACCCCCATAAATCAATGCTGTTTTTGGATTTAAGAGATAATTTTCTATTGTTTTGATTCATGGACACACTCACATATATATACAGTACAAAGTCCAAGATCTGGACTTGTCGAGACTTCAGTGATTCGGATTTGGGATTTTTCCAGATATTAGGCTATCAGTTTGTCTTGTAAGATGACACGTTGAAGTTATAAAATTATATATATAAAATAGGTCTTTATGAAATAATGGAATATTTTTATGACCTTAAAGGAATCAAAATTACCAAAAAAAAAAAAAAAGCTGTGTATTTGTTTGCTTTAGTCGACATATCTTTCAATGTAAATTTTTTAAGGACCTTCGTTTTTTGTACTGATACTTTCTCCTCTATCTATTGATAGACATAATCTCTTTTTCAATTACAAAGTTCCATTGTTCAATTACTGTAACTGCTATGTTAAGAATTCCCATTTAATTGTCAGTTGAGATTTTTTTGTTTGTTTTGTTTTTGTTCATAACAACCTCTGTTAATTTTTGCACCATTGGTAGTGACATTTTCTGGATTAAGAACCACACTATTGATTTTGCTGTCTGTTAAGTGATTGGGGCATTATCATCACAATGAGAAACATGTCTTAATTTATTATCACTTCTCCACATTTCATCACAAATTCAAGTAATTGGAAAATTTCATTTATTTTGTTTGTGACATCTGAAAAATTTCAAATTCATGACTTTCATCATAAATCTTAGCTAGTATCTTAGCTTGTACACTATTGGATATGTATCATGAGATTGGTGACTAAAGACATGTTCTGCTAAATTTGTGTCTTGTTTCTATCATATACTGATGAAGTTCATCCTAAATTATATTAGTTATTTATTGTACTTATGCATATTTCTCATTCATACTGAAGAATTATCAGAGTTATGAATAAATAAATTCCCGCAGCTTGCTGCAGTCTTGTTGCTTTACAGCACACTTCATTGAAGTCTGTAATCATCACCAAGTGTAATGTCTACATAAAAGTTTACCATGCTCTTTGGTAGTCAATTACTAATATTTAAAAAAGAAAAAAAAAAATTTAAGCATTGCTGCATGAGTCATTTTTCAAGCTGCCTCACTGATTTGCGAGGTTAGTGTCAAGCATATGTTTCACTTTGAGATATATGCCTAGCAAAAAGGCAACTGTGGAGCCAAAATATTGATCTTGCAGATTTATGCTAATAAATAATTGTTTCTTCAATATGAAGGTATGTCATTTAGTTCCGAAATGAAATTAAGAATTTGGATTCTCCACATGTTTTTTGAAAAATTTTAAATATTCTTGCCCAAATTGTGTTAATGGTGGTGATCCGGAGGTCCAGATTTCAGATCATTCCTGATATCGGAGGCCTGAATTTCAGACTTTGTACTGTAAGTAGTTTATTCATAAAATGATAAGCTGCTTTTTTTGGTGGCCTCTTTAATTTTATTGATTTGGCCAAAGTATATTTAAAAAGGATTTCTGAGTTTGATTTAATTAAAGATTTTGTAACACATAATGAATTGCTAAGACAAATTAAATAAACTGATGTATGATATCTAAATTTTGTATTTTCTGTTTACAGCTTCATCGTATTGAATATGTGCATTCCAAACATTTGATTTATAGAGACGTGAAGCCAGAAAACTTTTTGATTGGAAGACAGTCTACTAAAAAGCATAATATAATTCATATCATAGATTTTGGTTTAGCAAAAGAGTATATAGATCCTGAAACAAATAAACATATACCATATAGAGAGCATAAGAGCCTAACTGGCACTGCTAGGTATATGAGCATCAACACTCATTTAGGTAAAGGTGAGTAAGAATTTTGTGCATATAAAATTATGCAAATGATTTTTCTAAAGCATGTAAGTCATAGGAAAGTCATAAAAATTTGTGGAAATATGCATTAAAAATGTTTTCTTTGCTGTAAATGTAATGTAAATAATTTTATTATGCCAGGATCAATTTTTGATATTTTTGTCTTATTTATATTTATAAATTCTTAGCAGGAGGGTTGTTGTCTGATAGATTACTTGCATAATTGATCTTGAGTGTTTAATAATATCTATGAAGATTGTGTCAGTTCGTCCAGTCCTTGACATATTCAAGCTAAATATGTGGTCTTTGTAATCTAAATTACATAAGGTTGTATGATTTTATCATAAGTTGTTTAAAAACAACTCTACCAAAATTTGGACTATCCGAACTTATTTACTTTACTGAAAGAAGTTTTTCCGATTTCAGAAAATGGAGTTGTAGCATCATTACAGTTCATGATGAGCTCTTGTTGGAAGTATGCAAGGAATAGATCTGCTATTTATTCATGAACTGATTCTCTTTACTGAGTGAGCAAATGCCTGATTCATGAAAAAAAGCAGAGCTCTTTTTGGAAGCGCTCTGGAAAAGTTTAATTCCTATTTTAGGGAAGAAAAAAAGTGTTTAATCCTCCCATGTTAACAGTTGAGTTTAATTTTTACCATTACCTAACTTTTTAAAAAAATTTTATTGCAGAATTTTAGTGTTAGTTCTGTCTAGAAAGGAAGGCTTAAAACTGCAATTAAAAGGAATCAGTTCATAGAGTTTATTTGATTGAGTTGATTGTTCTAATGCTCTTCACTCTAGTCTTGCTTTTTCATTACTTGTTCAATTCTTTCTGCCCTTCGCTTCATCTTTGCTAGCCACTTTTGATTCAACCCTTATTTCAGATCTTTTTCATCAAGGTAATGATGAGTCGTAAAAAAGAACCAATTCATTTCAGTGAGTGAATGGTTCTGATTTGATCCCATAAAAGAGTGGTTTTCTTCATCTAGACTTTATCGCCAAAAAATGTATGAAAGTTTTTAAATCTAACAAACTCGTAGGTGGCTGTTTGCAATTTTCTGTGATCTTTTGGATGCTTCTATTATTAAGATAAATATATAACATCGGTGTTAAAAAAATTCAATTCAAGGATTATAAAAAAAAAAAGTAATTTTATTAAACTAGCTAGAAAATTTGTAGAAGAACATAGAAAAAGGCAAATGATGAATATGGACACAGTTTATGGTATTCAAGCTTATGGAATAATATGGGTTGAATGCTTGATCTTTCAGAAACATAGGAAGGGAATAGAGATGCTTTTGTGTTGGAAAATCATTAAACTGTATCATTAATGTTCTAGAAAAGAAGAAACATTGACAAAATAATTTAGGCATGCATTGCCAAATGCTTACAATGGAGGGGGGGGAAGAAAATATTGAATTTATAATATATAAGCATGTATAGTGTAACCTTAATTCTAAAACTAGGTATTATAAACTCAGTTTTTAAATTTATTTTTCACTTATAAAAATTGTACTCGACTAAGCAGTGTTATTGATTAAGCAAACTCTCATTGTCAGTATTAAGTTTTTTACATATTGCTGCTTTTGAAAGTGAAGTAGAAGTTAAAAAAATGTTTTTTCCCTTGCTTAAATTATAGAAGATTAAAATAAATTTTTTTGAGAATGCTTCGCATTATCTGTTTGAATGCATTATCTGTTCCTTCTAAGTATTTAAGATCTGAATACAAGTTTCTGTGTTTAGAAAGAATGTTAAAAATTGCTGCATTGAATAAATGTATGCAGTATGTTTTGCTATATATAATGTATGTTATCAAGTTGAGCTTCTGCTTATATATTCTGTGTAACAGACATTTCAGATAAAATTGTTACAGTTAATGGTATTAATTTAACATGTTTTTCACTATTATTTTATGAGTATGCAGATTTCTGGTTTTATTATTTTTCAGAGCAAAGTCGTAGAGATGATTTAGAAGCTTTAGGACACATGTTTATGTACTTTTTGAGAGGTAGTTTGCCTTGGCAAGGTCTTAAAGCAGATACTTTAAAAGAAAGGTACCAAAAAATAGGTGACACAAAAAGAGCAACCCCTATTGAAGTTTTATGTGAAGGTTATCCAGGTACAATAATATTTTATTTCGATGCTTTAGAGCAGATTTCAACTTCCTGTAATATTCTGCATTAAATTTTAATTTTTAAATGTTTTTGTGTGATTTTGCCATTTACAATTTCAGGATCTGCTAAGTTTTATATTATAAGAATTGTTATTTAATATTCTGAATTGAAAAAGAAGTGCATTTAATTGTATTTATAGTCAGGTGTTTGATACTATTTTAATGTCAAAAATTGATATTAAAATATACTTAATATTTTAAATTGTATCTTACTGAGAACAGGAGCTTGAATTTGCTGCATCTTAGTACAGATGTATTCCAGAAAAATTACTCATTTCTGTGGTGAAACTGGTTTGATATCTTTTTTTTAATTGCATCAGTTTTTTTTTAATTAGGAGCTTATTAAATTTTATATTGTTAAAAAAGGTAAGAAAAGGGAGAAATTCTTTAATACATTGAAAAGAATAAATATGAGCAAATTTTGCACTGTACAATGTCTCAGGCATGTGATTGCTTTGTGGCATGTTAATATTTTGTGTTATACTAAATGATTTTTATCTTTAAATTTATATCAAGTTTACAGATTGATTTAGAATGAGAAATACAAAAAAGAACTAATAATAATATTACTGTATTAACCTTTGTTATCTTATCTCTTTTTGCATTTACTTCACTTGATCACTGTTGTTAATAAAGCTGTTCCTTTCTCCACCCCTTTTGAAAGGACTTCTATATGTTTTTCAGTTCCATTAACTTAGCAAAAGGTATTACAGTAAAAAGTCGTTAATCCGGACTTGTCAGGACTTCAGCGATTCCGGATTATCAATTTTTCCGGATTATAGATCATCAGTTTAAATCTGGTAAGATGGCATGCAGAAATAATAAAATTAAAAATATGAAACCGTAATTTATGAAATAAAGAACAATTATGATCTAAAGTATATCAAAATTTACAAAAAAAAAAAAAAAAAAAAAAAAAAAAAAGCTTAATATTTATTTGCTTCCTTTATTAAACATTTTTCAATGTAAGTTGTTTAAGTTGCTTTGTTTTATGTGATAATACTTTCTCTTTAATTCTATAAACAGACATAATTTCTTGTTCGGTTACAAAGTTCCGCTTTTCAAGTCCTATAATTGCTGTGTCGAGAATACTGACTAATTTGTCAATCGAAATTTTTTCATTTTCAATAACCTCTGTTTCACTTTCTTCACTATCGGAAACGAATTATAATGATGAGGAATTTGATTTAAATCATATCAAAGACGGAGTACATCGAGATGAAATACTACATTTAGTAAGGAATTATAAGTCAAATAAAATAAAAACATGTGCCCTTAAGATAAGCATAGTGCTGACAGATCAACTTCCAATTCATTGCGCGCTGTGGCGTCCCCCCCCCCCTGCTGCCGCAGAGCAGCGTGAAATTGATAAACAGATTTTGGAATGGTTAGAGAAATATGCCTTTATCCATTTTTTTGCAGCAATTCCACTTTTTGTTTGATGGACATCGAAATATACTTTCGCTTTGTTTCAACTCGTTGGCAGAAAATCATAGATTTGGGTAGTGATTAGTACCCACACTAAGGGTGAAAGCACTTTTGGGCAGAAAACTTTCGCTACAACCAGATACACGAAAAGACAATTATGTCTAGAATTAAAATTTGAATTTTTTATAAGAAAACATTAAGTGAAATAAAGTAGTAATATACATTGAATAACAAAAGTGATATTTATTCTGCAAAAAATAGAATGATTTTTAAACTTTTAACTGTGCTTCACTCTATCTCCAAGAAATTAGATATGCACTGCTTTGTTATTATAAAATAGTAGGACTGCTGTTTGTGTTTTAGTACTATTATTTTTTTTTTATTTAAAATTTAGTGTGCCCTTTGTACTATTTCTATTTTTTAACAACATTTGTATTCACTTTTCTTTCTGTTTTCCTTTTATAATAATTTTCTGCATGAAATTCATGCTGAAAATAAAATAAGCTGTTCCATACTATTACTATAATTTTATGCTAATACTGTATGCAGTGGCAATTACCGCTGCATGTTGCTAATTGTAAACATCAATTGCTAATTGTAAACTGCATTATAAAACTAATTGTAAACAATTAGTAGCATACAGTGGGTGCATTTTCTTTTAATTGATTTAATGTTAATTTATGTATTGGGTCTACAGAATTTACTCTTTTGTTGTTTTGTCCATAAAATTTTAATTATTTATTTGATTGCAGGCCAGGAAACATTAGAATTGTATTCTAGATTGTATTGTTACTCTGCTTGAAATTATATCGTTTATTTATTTATTTATTTATTTATTAAAGTTAGACATTCTGTGGAACTGCTATTTTATCTTACACTTAACAGGAAAACAAATGTTTAAACATAATCACAAAATATTGGTATATATGGAAACAACAAACTATTTAGCATTCCAAAGAGTAATTAAATCTGTTTCAAGTTTTTTGCAGTAAATGTTTAAAAATATATAGGAACAAAAGTGGTGAAAATAGAAGCAGTGCAAAAATGAAAATTTTGTTCTTGGATGTTCTTTTTTCACTGGTGTTACTAGTAGCTTGACTAAATAAATAACAATTTTGTGTGCGTGATAATACCAAAACAGACTACTTTTATTTTTATTTGTTTAAAGTCTAAAATGAATATGAATTTTTGTTGCTGTTGTTTTGTTGTCCTTATAAAGCATGCTGTAAATTATTGTGTAAAAAGGAATAATTCACAGATTGCAGTTGAAAAGTTGCCGCCCATAGGTATTCCCTGTATTTGTTGTTTTGCCCATAGGTATTCCCTGTTTTTGTAAGATGTTGTTATTAAATTGAATATGATTATTGAAAAGAACGCTTAAAAGAAAAAGTTGCCATTTTTCAGCATTTAGTATTGTAGAAATTTAGAGAAACAATTTTGGAAGAGTAAGTAAACTGCTATAAATCTCTTCAAGTGGTAAAGTAGTATAGAAGTTCTCAAAATCGTAGCATTGGATATGTTCTATTTTAATTTAAGGTTTTAAGAATTTGTTTGTTGCTTGATATCATCCAGTTGCAATGTTGATCTTTAAAATCAGAATTATTGATGACGTCTCGAATGAGATGAAGTTTTTGTGCAAAGAGGTAATCTATCTCCTTTAAATAACTTCTGGTACTATTGGCTATGAATATAAACTTAACAGGAGTCTTATGAAATTTTGGAAGTCCATAAAGATTGACAAACCTGTTACTATATTTGCAAGGACGGATTTTAAGTTTTTTATGAATTGCATTAAATTTATTGAAAAGTATCTTAGAGCTGGTAGAGATTTTTTTATAGGTGCAAGTGCTAAGCACCGTTAGCTTGAACCATTAGCTTTTTCCTCGCGGTCGTTCGGCATTTCAACTTTGGTTGGAGTAGGTTGTGTTTAAAATAGCTGCGCGGATTTAAAATCCTGCCAAATGTGAAGTGCACTCCATCATACATTTTCTTCATGCAAAAGGTCAGCAACCAGCAGATATTCACAAAGAAATTGTTTCTGTTTATGGGAACATTATGAATCAACAGAATGTTACGAAATGATGTCATTTCTCTGAAGGTAGGACCGATGTTCATGACGAACAAAGAACAAGTCGGCCATCTGTGATCTCTGATGCCCTTCTTCAGAGAACAGAGGAAGCAGTTCGTGCGAATAGACGTCTCAAATTGAAAGAATTGCATCAGATCATACCGGAAGTGTCAATGACAACTCTTTATGAAGTTGTGACTGTCAAGTTAGGGTACAGGAAATTGTGTGCGCGCTGGGTTCCAACAGGTGGCATCTATGACTGTATGATACAAAAGCTTGTGCACCGACTTAACAAATGTTTGGGATAACGGGGGTGATTATGTCGAAAAGTAATAAATAATCCAGTTAATAAGATGTAACTGACGTTTTTAAATTTTTTTTTTTTTTCTTTTTTTCTAAGGAATGCAAGCCATTGTATCTTTACTTTTCAAAATGCCCTCGTATGCTGGTGAAATGGATCTACAAATTTATTGTAAACAGGAAGCTTGCAATTCCATATGCTATCATCTATTACATTGTGATGGTTAATTATCAGTTGACCTATAATCTTTTCAAATTTAAAACAGAGTTTAACCTGAAGTTGTTGGTCAGGGAGCAATTGTTGACATTTTTTGAACATGCATGGAATTTTTAACTGATCATAATAAGGGTGCTTGAATTGTACAGTACAAAATATTTTTTTGTGATAAAAATTACTATTCTTTTAATTTAAAATTGCTGAAGTCTATTATTAGATCTTTGACTATTTGGTAACATTGAGATTGTTGATTAAGTCTTTTAATAAGATTCCATAAGGTGACATTTTTAAAAGTATGCAGAAGTTTAATGGCTTTACAAAAGTTTAAAAGTTTTTGCAAAAGATTTATTTCCAAAGAAGGAATTTAGATTTTTAATAATTTAATTCCAGATCTTACATCTAGTATTTATAGTAAAAGAAAGTATATATATATGTGTGTGTGTACATTTTAGATCTCAATGTTTCTTTAATTAAATAGCTCCACGAATCCCTGTTAGGCCTCTAGATGGCGGTACAAGAATTTCGACTAGTGATATATGTACATCTAGAAATATGTCCAAGAAATTAAGGCAATATGTTTAACCCTTTGAATACAAATTAAAAAAATTACCCTGTTTTCTATCCAAGTGAACAAAATATGTCATAAATAAAGTAAATTTAGCATTTGGAATCATTCTGACAAACACTTTTCAAGCCAAAGGCTGGGACACGTAGGACCCAGCCATAGTTAATGGTGAGATGCATATTGGTGTGTTTTTCTTTCTTCTGACACCAGCTATTACGTTATTTTCTTCCTTTACGTTCGTACGGGGTTTGTAGATTTGAAGTGAATGACGACAACACTTGATGAAGTATCGAAACACTTTATTTAGCCAATATTAACCAGGACAGCTCCAAAGTCACTTTTACAGTCGTCGAATTCTTATAAACAAGTTGACACGTTCAGCGACACAGCTTTCACACTGTCTGGCAATAACGGTGGAGACAGCTTCACTGCGAAGCACCAGAGTACAGTTCTTGACTCTACTCGGTTGTTCTCGGAACTCCACGTACTCTTGAGACTCTCCATGCTACAAATCGCGATGTACTCGATGACACACAGAGCACAGCTCCCGACATTTCAGTTCTGTCATTCCCGGAGCTCAACACGCTCTCTCAACGATGCACTAACCGCGATACACTACAAGACTCTTTCGGTGCACTCGACGACCCACTTGGCACTCGCTGCATGGCTGTCAACTCGATCCACTCCGCAGGGATTGACTCGCTAGACGAGACACCAACTCGATACTAACTGACTATCAGCTCGCCAGACGAGGCGCACACTCTCTCGCCCTCTTGACGAGGCACACTCACACTAACTGACTGCAGACCAGCAGGGTTTATATAGCTTTTGGCTTGTGTTCAAGAACATTCTGTGCTAAACCAGTAAGAATTCATTCCAGAAGGTTCTCCATAAGCTGCTTTGCGGGGAAGCTATCTCACTGCGCCTGTACATTTCGTAACAATATGTTGTTCCACACGTAGCCATCGACTTACTATAAGTACACCTATTATTCTGGAAAACTTTATTATATGAAGTAGATTTACATTGTATGGTACAGGGTAAAGCATTCTTACATTACACATTGGGCAACTCATTTTTGTTCTTTTCTCTATGTTCATTTATGTACAACAAACACAGCGGCATCTTGGTTTTTCAATGATTGGAAGATGATCCCCAATATTCAGGAGATACTTTGAATTTTCAGAAGTACTTTTGAACCCAGCAGTAATTTTTAAACTTTTAGTGGGACATGTATGTCCTGTTAGTAGTCAAAGGGAAGTACATAAATTCAGGTATAAAGTAGCAGGGACATTTAGGCATGAAAGTCAAGAAAATGCCTCTTTCTCATGACACTTTTGGAAAATTTTGGCTTTCTTAGCGAAACTCTGTGCCTCTCTGAGGCATTAAACGCATTTCTACCATTTAGAAAACTTAATTTTATCTTCTTCATACGTCATCGATATCCTTTGTATATAATGATCTATTCTGATTTTCAGACTGCTTTTGGTGTAGTTAAAGTATTATTTGAGTATGAATA
Organism: Stegodyphus dumicola; assembly: GCF_044657685.1. Taxonomy (NCBI): domain Eukaryota; kingdom Metazoa; phylum Arthropoda; class Arachnida; order Araneae; family Eresidae; genus Stegodyphus; species Stegodyphus dumicola. The sequence continues at coordinate 217,168,643 of NC_140773.1, read as the reverse complement.
TTTCCTGAAAAGGAAAGTTATGTGTTTAATTAAAGAATGAATTCAAAGTTGGTTTAATTTTTCTTCTTCTTTAGATGAAATGTCTACTTACTTGCACTATGTAAGGAGACTTGATTTCTTTGAAACTCCTGACTATGATTATTTAAGAAAACTTTTTCAAGATCTCTTCGAGAAAAAAAAATATGTAGATGATTCCGATTTTGACTGGACAGGAAAGCAACTGGTAATTTTTTTACATAATTACATATAGAAAAGTGAAATTTATATGTGTGTATTTATATTTCCTAAGAGTTACTGATGAGATTTCTCTTTTAATTTTGAGAGTTATTAAGATTTAAAAATGCTTAGTAGTTTTACTGAGTAAAATAAGTTCGAGGTACAAGAAACAAATACGCAATTAAGTTTAGTTGTATGTGTGGATGGTTAAAACTAAAGTAAGAATTAGAATAAGATGTAATGAAGGTATAGTGTTTTCAGCACTATATGTCTTTATGTATTTAATACTTTTTAGTGTCTTTCTCATACTGCTGAGTCTTTTATTATTATTATTATTTTTACTTGGGATATTTGTCAAATTCTGCGTCTTCTGAAAACAAGGCTTGTAGAATTACTGCAAAAATTTTTTAATATTTAATGATATTACTGAATCCGACATCAAATGTTGTTTATCAAATATTTATTATGATTCAGTTGCTTATTACACATTCTGTTAGATTTATTTATATTAAGTGCTACCATTTCTTGCCTGCTTGAAATGCATAAAATTTCCAGTTAGAAGATTTATGTATTCTTGTTAGAGCTATCTATCTGAATCTGAAAACTTAAGTCTGACGGTATTATTTATTTTTCCTTTGCTAAAAATTTTGCAGTTATTCTGGGAGTTAAGTTATTTTTTCACGTGCGTATGTCTCTGAAGCATTTTTTAATTTGAGTGAAAGGAAAAAAATGTCATAGAATTACTTAAGTTTGGTTTTAATGAAAAGATATAGAACTTGGTGCAGATGCTGTGCAACATGTCTTGAGGAAGTGTTCTGAGTATATAATCATATTTCCAAATTAATGTGCATTCCAAATTTAATAAATTAGGCATTATTTTAAAGTTAACCAATAAAAAATTTAAACTTATTTTTCAGACCAATATAGCTCACTCTCTGCCTCTATAGGATCTGAATGCTGCCCATAAAAGAATTAGTATTTCCTGCTTTAAAATTTTGGACATTGAGAACAATGTGTTGCATTTTTTTAAAAAAAATATTTATTTATTTATTTATTATTTTTTATTTATTTATTTTATTTTATTTTTTTAATAGTTAAATGTTCTAAAATTATTATACTGTGTAATGAAGGATTACCACCTTGTAATCAAATTGCTGTTAAATTTGGCTGTTAACATTTAACAGTTGATAGATGCATTAATAACTTCAATTTAATGAGAAGTTTGCAAGATTTGCACAGAAAGGGAAGGCTACAAGTGGGTGATGCAAAATTACTAAAGTCTTATTTATTTGTCATCTAAAGATTGTTATGATAATTGTAAAAAACTAAAGCATAATTGGTCAGTAAGCTGTTCAATCAATGTTTTGAGGTGGAGTGTAAATCAGAAACTGATTGAAAATGCTTAAAAGCCCGTAAGTCTGTGCTTTAACTAATGAAAACAGAAGCTTAAGTAGTTACAATGGGCACATGATTGTGTAAAGTAGCGTGTTGATATTAAGCATAAAGTTAATGTGGAGTGATGAAACATAATCTTCTTTGACATTCCATGGAGGAGCTACATTTGTACAATGCCATCTTAATGGAAGATTTAAACCATATTGCACTGCAGCAAGAGTAAAGCCTCCTCTTGCAGTTATGACATTTATTTTTATATTAGCATATAGATTTGTTTCTTCAGTTGGATGGCGAAATCATGTTGCAGGTTCCTGTCCTATAACCTATCCTGTGTGCATTGGGTAGAAAAATTAAAACCATAACTTTGATAAATAGCATTCTTTTGATGGGGAGCATGTAGAAGATGACAAACAAATATGGCTGAAATCTTTGGATGTGAGACCTTCCTACAGTCGAGTGAATAAGCAAATGCTACACAGGTGTGGCTTCGTTTGTTGGTAGGTATAGCAGCTACTGGTCAGGTGACTTAAAGGAGTTAGATGATTATTGGAAGGTATGGTATAAGTGCAGTTAGTCTATTTATAGGCAAAGTGGAAGTGAGAAGATAATCAGAACCGTGCATTAATTAAGAATGGGTGAGCCAAAATAGGGGAGATCTTAGCATATGGAATGGGTCGGCTTCACATCATACTACAAGGAAGACTAAATGTGGTCTGATATATTTATGCGCTTGAACAATCTTTCCTTCAGCAATTATGTTTCAGAACAATTGTATACATCTTTTGGAATGCTAATATATCATGTAATTGAGCACAAAAAGTAGATGCATGGTTTTCTTGTAAATAATTTAAAAATTGCAATGGCCTGTCGAATCATCAGATCTTTATTTAATCAAGAACACAAGCAATAAAATGGAATTAACTGAAGCTGTAATTTCATGCTGGTATTTTTTACTTCAATGGAATGACCTTTGCATGTCTATCATTAGTCTTATGCCCCAGTAATGCACATTAATAATAAAAAACAAATATTTTCAAATTAAATATTATGTAAATTATTGATAATTTAGTATAACATGGAATATGTTTAATATTCCTTAATTAATGTAAAATGTTTGATATTATATTAGCTTTATGTTTTTTTCTCCCCATTTTTTCTTGCATAACATTTAGAGTAATATTGTTATTTTATATATTAAAAATCTTTTGAATTTTTTGTAAATTATCTTTAAATTGATGTATTCTTTATTAATGTTAACATTTAAATTAATATAAAAAGTGTGATTCTATGCACAAAATACATGCTTTCATGAAATATTGCAGAGCTTTTTTTATCAGGCTTTATATATGTTATATATTTCATTAATTTTTCTTAAACCATGTGAAGGCAAAAAAATTGCTCTAAAACACAATCAAGTTCTTTTGGTCTAATTTTCAAATCGACTTAAAAAAGGAAAGTTAAAATGCGATAATGTTCAAAAACAATCTTTATTATTTGAAGATAGTGGGTTCTTAGTATGCTGTATATAAGGGGAAAAAAAAAAAAAAACTGCAAATTTTGTTATTGAAGAAGTGATTACATTAGTTCTTGAAAGTTTTTCAGGTGAAAGCAAAAATACTGCACATGTCAGTGTGTCTCATGGAGAGAATAGTAGCAAATTCTATATACATATATATTTGAGTATTATTACATTTTATTTTCTTTTATTATTTATATCAAAGGAAATTATCATAAAATGATACAAGCAGAGGTATCAGAGATAAGCAGAATGTATAAAATATTTATAAAGTAAATGAGTTTCTTTTCCTTAAGATATTTATTTGTGTTGAATGCACTTTTGCACCTTTGCAAGATTTTAAAAACTTCATATTAAAAGGTATTTTCTGCCTCCTTTCTGCATGCCTTCATGGTGTAACGGTTAGCACACTCACTCGTATTTGAGAGGTCCAGGTTCAAGATCCTGCGAGGGCACTGCATATTTTTCACGTCTCTCGCTTCAAGATAACGCAATGTCTCTACAGTGTTGCCCAAACTAAAAAGGGTGGTGGATGATGATACTTCACCACCAGGATTTGGTGATTGGGTCCCCTAATCCCCCTTCATCGTTTAAAAGGGGGAGTATGTAGGGTATTTTCTTCCTCCTTTCTGCATGCTTTCGTGTTGTAATGGTTAGCACACTCGTTATGTATTCGAGAGGTCCAGATTCAAGTCCCGGTGGGGGCATTGCACATTTTTCATGTCTCCCGTTTCAAAATAACCTAATGTCTCTGCAATATTTGTTTTAAAATATGTATGAATTGTGTTAGCTGTTGCTCAGTGGCATGAATTTTGTGTAGGGGTTTGCATAAACAAATTTATAATTTTGCTGAAATGTCTTGTGTCCTATTAGAAGTAATGTTATATTAGTAATGTGTTTATTTTACAAGCATTTTATTTTGTTCATACAAATTATAATCAAAACATTGTGTTGCAACTTAATGACCAAGTATTTAGGAGACTATATCAGCATATACAGCAGTTGCATTATTTTTAAAACTCTTATTTTGTTTTTGAAATCTCTTCATTGCTTTCCAAAGTTTAAATATTAGTCTGAAAGAAAGAAATGCTTGCATGTATAAGAATCAGTTTTGCTTCATGTTTCTTTCTGTACTATTACTAATATTTGTCTTAAATGCAAATAATGTGTTTTAGTGTAATGTTTTATGTTTAATGTGCATGCTATGGTATAATTGAATTCCTGTACTTTTATTTTTTGCATGATCTGTATAATGCATATAAGTGAGGTATGCTTATTGTGTTCTTTTTTCAACCCTACTTTAATAACTTAAAGCTATCTCTGGTGTTTGCATTAATATTACTTTCTTGTGTGCATGTTTGGACTATATTTTGATCTTTTTTTCTGGCTGTTCTTCCTTCTTTGTGAAGCCTCAAAGCTTTCTTCAACTGCAACAGTTACGTAATGCTCCACCATCTGATCGTACCAGATCAGGGAAGGTTGGTATGCTGAATGATAGAAATTAAAATATTTTTTAATAGAGCCCTTTCTATTTATGTGGTAAAGTTAAAAATCTTAGAAATCTGTATTCGATATCATTATATCAAATGTGTTTTGTTTTTGGAATTTAAATAAAGTATTGCATCCTGTGAGATGAACGTATAAAATTTCCATTATTGTGGGAAAGCATAGCAACTTTCTTTTAAACAGTTTTCATATAATTTCAGTATAATAAAGTACTACAGTATATCTTTATAAAAAAAGTAGAAATGTATCCCACGTAGCAATCAGATTAAGGCAAAGGCTACTAGAAAAACTAGTTTAAGTATAACATTTCAAATGCTTTGTGTATTTGGATTTTGTTGATAATAGGGTAAATACAAATAATTGTATGAAATTGGAATTAGAGTTTGATACAAAGGGCATGTTTAAAATTTTACAAATATGTACAATAATTTACAAAATTTACAATATTGAATTAGGAAAACTATTTATATGCAGATTAACTAACAAGGGAGAACAAAAAAGTAATGCTGAAAGTGATCAGTTATCTCTAAAATAAAAACTTGCTTTGTTATTATCTTCAGCAGAAAGATTGCTATCAGTTAATTTTTTTACCTAGTGGAATATTTTCATTTGAAAGCATATAAAAAGAAAAAGCATTTGTGCATGTTTTCTAAATTGCTTAGTTAGTAAATTACTTTCAGGTTTAATTAGAATGTTTTTTATTTAATTAAAACATGTCTTATACTAATTGTTATAACTAATGATGTTTTTAAATTTAATAATTGTATTTAATTGCAAATAGCTACACAGATAGAATTTGATTGAGGTTTGTAGTTTGGTAAAATGAAAGTCTGGACATTTTTTTTTTTTTAGAGCATGTGGATATTCACATACATAATGTAACCCACCTGTTCACATGCCTAAAGAATCACTGAATTTATAAAACATATTTTGTCGGTTTTTCAAAGTTGCTGAAATGTAAGAAGTTCCATATGCTAACTAAATTAAAGTTTGTATTGAACAGCCTGAAGATCTTAGGCGAATAAATCAGTTAAACTTTTGTATTTTCAAATTGTTATTTAAAAGGAAATTTTTTAATTATTTACTGCATTTGCATTAATGACAGAAAAGAAAAGACAAAATATAAAACTTCCTATGATTTCATAGATATTTTCATGATATTAAGTAAGCACTCATTGTGGATGTATAAACTATACAGATTGCATTTTCTCACTTTAGTGCAAAATATGTTTTATTTTTATTGGTTTTTGCTTTTTTTATGAACTAGGAAAAGCCTTTGCTATTTTCAGTTCCTTCCTTTTTCTCTTTTTTTTTCTTTGCTAACAATTTACATTAAATATTTTCTCTCCTATTCTTAGAGAATTTCATTCTGTAGGCATAATGCTCTTTAGGAAATTTCTTTTGTTTAAAGTTTCCTTCTCTGTACCTTTTAATTTAAGCAAATTAACATCCACATAAAGGCAAGAAAATTTTATTGCAGTAACTAATGGTAGAGATAGGCAAGTATCTGTATATATTACTGGCTAGTAATTTATTTATCATTTTAGAATTTATGTTCAAAGTCCTTGTAATGTTTTGTGTGAAATCATGTAGGTAAACAAAAGGATTCAAAGACCTCCAGTATGTCTGTTTTCTCATTTCTTTTTCTTAGCTTTCCTTAAATTGGACCAGTTATCAAAATTTTTGTTTCCAAGTTTAGCTAGAAATATTTTTCATAAATAAATCTACAACAACAACATGTGTTTCATCTGTAGAGTTTTGTGAAACTGTGATTTTTATTTTATTTTTTTAATGAAAGCTAGATGATAAAATTTTGTAAATTTAAATTTTAACAAGATCATATCATTCATGTTAAAAAAAGATATTTAGTTCATTTTTATCCTTTTTACTTCCTTGTACGAAGTAAAAAGGAAGTATTGTAATCGCAAAAAGTCTCAGGCAGCATATTTCAATGAAAATATCCATTTTGACTGCTATCGAATGCAAGTTAATGATGTTTTTGTGTGATATCTGTACGTAAGGACAGAATAAAATACTCTTTTCCTTCAAAAAAATTATAAAACTGCTTTAAAATTAATTCTGAAGAGAATTTTTCGTGGCGTCTGTACAAACGTATGTACGTACGTACGTATCTCGCATAACTCAAAAACGAGTAGCCTCAGAACGTTGAAATTTTGTATATAGGACTGCTATAACATGTAGATGTGCACCTCGTATTGTGGTTGCAATCGGCCGCACCAAACGTATATAAATATATTTATATATATATCCACTCTATTACCCGGCTCAGTGATCTCAGTTTCTTTACTCTTATATGTTTGTAAATTGTACATTTTTTGCTTTAAAAATGATTGAATTATGTTGTTTTTATCTTCTGGTTAAGGATTTTATGCCTTTAGTAAATCTGTGTGCAATATTTTTAGAATTATCAGCAATTTTAAAGTTGTTTAATTGCCACTAAGCCTGTTTTTAATGGCGGCCATTGGTGTTTACATTTGAAACAGGAGACTAGTGGATTTGTTGCCAATCTAAAAAAACTTAGCTTCACAACAACAAAGATAACACATTCATTTATTATTGCCAATTAAATCATGCTTAATTCTTTCTGGAATTTTTTCAAGGAAATAAGCGTTTGAGATTTACTTCGTAATTTTTAATATAGATATTTTGAGTTTTTATGTATTTTTGCCTTCTTGCATTTAATTAATTAAATGAGAAATACTCATTCATCTGTGAAAAACTGTTTCTGTTTTGTTTGCTTAATTCCTTTTATACATGGTTCGAGCTTTATTGTAGTATTTGAATAGAACATGTGGTAATGATTAGATAATTCTTTAAATGATATACATTTTGTGCATTCTGAGTTATAATATGAATGAAATATAATACTGTTAAGTAAACCTAGCGCCAGAGTGTAGCTATGGTAAACAAAGTGAATTTTAGAATGCATTTATTCTATTGTGGTTTATGCGCTGTCGGCGAAGTAGGTTTAATTCAATCTAATAAGTTTAAACAAAATGCAAGAAAAAATGCGTATAATTTAATATTCCGTACAAGGAAGTCATGTGGTGTACACATCAGATTTTTTATGTTTAGTTATTGCTTAATTCATTTCTCATAATGGAACAGCTCATAAATTTTACATCATATTTTAAAATTTTCATTTAAATATTAATTTTCTGTTGTCAGCTAATAATTCTTGATTGTCAGTTAAAAAAAAATATTATGAAACATGTTGACCTTAATATGATTATTTGTAACAATCTTTGTAATTAAACTAATATATGTATAAATAAGTGTTATAAAAGATGGTATATTTCAGATTTCTGTAGGGTTTATAGTTTAACATTATTCTTATTAAAAATGCAATGCCCTTTATGATGACAACAGGATGTGTTCTTAATAATTTTATGTTTCTTTATTATTAATAATTGAAGAAAATCATATAATGAACCTTTTGAGAGATGCTGTTTTTAGCACAGTGTAAAACTTTTGCTTATGCAATTATGTTTTTCAAAGTAAAGGATTAATTTGTTTTAATTACTTAACAAAACATTTTTAAATGTCCGTATAGATATATGAAAGAGGAATATAATTGTAGAAGAGATTAAAAAAAATTAGTTTATAAATAAAAAATTTTAAATTTTATAAGTAGAAATTTTCTTCTGCAAGTGAACTTAAAACTATATTTTTGTTGTAGGTATGATTGTATAGGAAAATGTCACATGTTGTTATGCTTTTATAATGTGTGTACTTTCGTACTATACTTTTCATACTTCATTGCTTTTGTTCTTATTTTGTAAATAAAATTTATATTTAAGAAATAAAGTGATTAATTAATGTTGTATGTGTATTAATATAAAAACAATGTCAACTAATTTATAAATAAACTTGTTAAGTAATGAAACTTCATTTTATATTAGAATGCATAGCTTTTTTTATGTTGTAAGAAAATGCGTACAGATATATAATTATTTAAGGTGAAATGATCGTTGCATTATGATAATCGTTGTATTGTGATAGTGAGCGTAAAATTTATGTCCATTGTTTAAAGGTATTTTGGTTTTGATAGTTATTTGCAAATTAGTTTAAATTTTTATTTCCAATATTATTCAACATAGAAAAAATACTCTCTATTTTGGGGTATATGTGGAATAACTTTTATTGCCATTCCCTGAAGTCTACATTTATGCTGTTATCATTTGTCTTTCTTAAAAGAATTCTGTTGTGTTTGTAGCTTGTAGCTATGAAATTTTATATCCGAAAATACAGAAGGGAGACTATTTTTGTTGTTGTTTTAAGAAAGAAGACTGTTAACAGAATTCTCTTAGATATCATTTGGAATCTTTTACAGTACCGTTCCAATTTTTTTTAGAATTTTTGCAGATATACTATAATTTGTCTAAATACCTGGAAAACGGGGAAAAGAATCTTGTTTCCTATGTTGCTTTTAATTTTTCTTATAACTCTGGTCTTAATATGCTAAGGCATTAATATTCTTCCACAAGCATGTGCTGTTTATCTATCTAACTGTGCCTTTACATTTAGTAAATGAACTGTTTATGAATCTGAAATAGTAAAGTTTACTGACTACAGTGATGGATCTGCTTATATATCTGGAAATATGTCTTGGACTAATAAACTGTAGTTAATCAGCAAGCACTAAGTGGTTTGATAATCATTGGTTTCTGTCTTCAGCATTTTATGTTTTCTACTTTTATTTCATCATGTCTTATTGTGAGTCTCATAGAGTCGTCTTGATTTATCTGCTTTAAATGTAAGGATAAATTTTGTTAAAATTTTTTCTTTGGAACCTTTCAGGAATATTATCATTATATTAGGCTAAGTGAAAGGCTAGGCTATCCCCAGCCTTAATTATGTAATTGCATTTTTTTTTTTTTTTTTTTTTTGTTTCTTTTTATTTTACTATACGTAATATGGCTTGATAAAAAGTGATGCCTTATGATAGGATAAATTATTAAGAGCATTAAAATATTTGTCTTTTTTCTGGCATTTGTTTTCCCTAGAGAAACTGTTTAATTTAAAACTTTCTGTATTTAATCAATATTTATATACTTAAATATTTGATGAAGAATTTTTAATCCTTCTTACTGAATAAAAATTATTTATCATATTAATTTTTTTATTAGTGTCTATTTTCTTTTCTCACATTTTGTTTCATTTTCACATTCCTTTTTCATTTTAATTATTATTTAATTAGATTTATCTTTTAAATACTATTTTTAAAAATATATATTTTTGTCTGGCGCTTTTGTTTCCCTGACGTTTTTCATCTAGGCAAAAAGTGTGCTCTTTGAGTTGAGTGGGCATGATTGAATTCTGAAATTATTATTACTCATTAATTTTAAAATTTCCAAGCATGTATGAAAGCACTGCATACTTTTCTGGACAGTTTGTTGTCCTTAATAACTGTATGCTGAAAAGAAAAAAAAAAGAAACAAATATATAATAAACAAAATATAACTTACCTATTAGCTCTAATGCTCTTTTTATTGTATTGTACGTATTATTAAAATTTGTTCCCTATTTCTTATCTGGGCAGTGTATATAAAATTTAATTTTTTAAACACAAAATCTAAACTTTGGACTGATTTGTCCGTTTTCATTAGTCCACCCCTGTAGGTTCAATGCAGACTGCCCAGGAAGTCATAGTGTCACCTAACCGAGAGAGGCATGTTGCTTCTGATACTAGGGTGAGTTGGTTCTTTGCATGTAATCTTTTTAACTGAACTACTGTGGTCTTTTCTACTTTCCTTTTTTACGTTTCTCCCATCTAGGGTCTTTATTTATGTGCTTTGATTCTTCTCTGCTGCATTCCTTTAGAAACTGTTCTTTCCTTTTTTTCTGATAATCTGTGATGCCTGTAAACATGACAAGTAGTATATTCTCCCTTGTTCAATGGCATGTGGTTGTCAGATATAATTTTAGCCCTTGTATGATGGTTTTATGTATATCTAGTATCTGATGTTGTCTGAATCACAGTACTATTTCTTAGAATATATAGTTGTCATCAATTTTGTTATAAAAGACATTATACGACAACTCATCAGTTATATAACCTATGTTTGTACTTTTAGGAAAAAATATTATTATTTTTAAGACTTGATGATTTCTTATATACATATGGTGCTTAAAAATGTTATCATTTTTAGTGTTTTGATTTATATAAATGTATTCATTTGAATAAGTAATCTTGACTTATTCTATATAGAGTAGCAAATATGTTGGAAAAATTTCTTTGTATAGCTTTTTCTCCCTTATTATGCTACTTATGATATAGGCAAAGCAGCTGATTAAATATTAATTTAAATATAGAGACATTGTACTTTAGGCCTTTTTTAATTAAAGTTACATATAAAACTGGCAAATGCCAATTGAAAAAATTAAAGCAAGTTAACAGTTTTCATTGCCATGATTATATGCTGAATATGATGGTCTGTTTAAGAAGCTAACTATGGCTGCTGTTCTTTTCAATAACACACTGCTATTCATAGATGATGAAGTTAAACTAATATTTAAAGAAAAGGAATTTAGTTGAAAGCAGAATACTGTTAAGTATAATACTTTTAATTTTATTTTGCAGTTAATTCAGTATTTGTGAGTAATTCTTTACTTTTTATGATGATGATGGAAAATATTTTAGATAAAAAGCCTAGAATGTTAAAATTGAAATAAAAAAAAAAAGAATAAGAAGAAAGAATAGAATATGCATTGTGTTGTATTAAATGGAATTAAAAAAAAAAAAGGTAGAGCAATGAGCAGTAATAAGTAATTTTACTATACGTAATGAAATTTCATGTAGTTTTAAAAGCCCTGTGTTCATGATCTATGCAAAAAATATAAAAACTGAGGATTTAAAATTTTTTTTATTATTATTTATTCAAAAGCATATATATGTAAAGTTTTTTGTTTTTGTTTTTTTGAGTGATTTTACTCATATGCATTAAAGAAAAAGAAACATGTCAATTTCAGGTTTGAAACTGGGCAAAATATAACTGTAAATTGAAATTATTATTATTTATAGAAATACTATGCATTTCCAAGAGAATCTAAAACAAAGGTCTTCATGCAGCAAAATTCGTCTGAACTCTTGTGCCACGTTTATGGCTTAAATAAATAAAGTTAAGAGTAGCAGTTGTAGCAAGAGTCATTGAGCAAGACTAAATAAAATAAATAAAAAGAGCCCTTCTTAAAAAATAAATAAAAATTGAGAAGCAAGGCTTTAAATTAAAAAGAAAGTTCAGGAAATCAAATTTATGTTCAGACATTTTGAAAGCAGATAAACCGAGTGGGCTCTACTGCAGTTAAAAATTAAGTTTATATTTTGTATTATTTGGAACACTTTTCGTTCTCTTGGTATTTTTTTTTTTTCTTTTGCAGTTCAAGAGTTTCTGCCCTTTTGTTACTGATAAAATTCAATATTCTTTCATTAAAAATATTCTGAATAATTATATTGTAGTACCTCTTCTTTGCTATTTACAAAAATGTTCCAAATTATGTGTAAACCCACCTTTATTTTTTTAACCTTCCCCTTATTAAAATTAATGGGCATACTTAAGCATATCTTTACAGATTTTAATTTGTGTAGAATTTAAAACAATCTTTGTAAGTGGTTTAATGTACTTTCATAAAAATAAGAGAGTTTTAAAACTTTGAATTAGAAAACATCAAAATAAGAATGAGTAATAAATTTTTGTTATTTATGATTAGTTCCTTAACAGTTGTTTTAAATTTTCTTCTTTTGTGTTTGCTGATTTTGTTGAACAAATAGTCTGAAATTGATGTATTCACATTTTTATTTCATTTGCATAAGGAATGAAATTTAGTTTTGAGTTGTACAGAATAATTTTTGCCCCTTAAAGTTAGAGCTGTATCACATTCTTTTAAAAAGGCACTGAGTGTTTCTGTACAATTTCAATCTAAATGCCTTTTGTTTATGCTAGCCTAAATTGAAATTTGTTTGTTGTAATATTTTTCTGAAATCTGAAGTTTATGTCACACAGGGAAATTATTTGTGAAACCATTAGAATTTTGCTTTCAACTGTGTCTGTTAGTTTGATCTTAAAAATTAAAGTAACGAAGTAGATCACAGAAATCATAAAATGGTAATATAACTCAAATCTACATTGAACTATACTCTCTGCTTATGAAGAGTTTGAGGGTATTGGTATTTGTTGATTTTTAATTTTGCTGATTGAGAATGTGGCAAAACTGTAAATGAGAAAATTTTCTGATGTAATTTTAATTTTAATATTTGCTGCTTTTATTTACAGAACAAAAGGCCTCGGCAGTTTGGTTCAGTTCTTATTGTCGATCATTCAAAGCCACCTGAGATGAATGTAATAAGTAGCAATTTGGCTCCAAATGATCGTCATGATTCCGTCCAAGTCGTCAGCTCCACTTACAGTGAATTAGCACCCGACAACCCAACTACTGGGCACTCTAATACACCTATTGCAATACCAGCAGAAGTAGAAGTTGTGTCAGAAACAAAGTAAGTTTAGTGATTTTTATTTTAATGTGCTTTAGAAGTTACACTGTTCATGATTTGGAGATGAATATCATTTTGTTTGCTTCTGAAAACAAGAAAACAGAAAAAGAGATCAAAATAATGATTTCTGAAAAATAGAATGAAAAAAAGAAATTTAAAAAATATGTCAAATTTACAAACATGATAATCAGTCTTTTTATGAATTTATTCATTGTGTTCAACAGTTTAATAAATGGTAATCTTGTTTAATAAAAACATTATCAGTTACAAAATTTTTGAGATATTATTTATAATGATAGTTCTTTCATCCTTTCCTGTAACTCACAGCACCGAGTTTATAACTTTCCTCTGAAATTTTATGTCTTGATTAGTAGTGTTGTAACTTCAATAAATGAGTAATTGTATGCAAGAAAGTTAGTTAATGTAATACCTCAGTACAAAAAAGTGTAGGAAAACTTGTTGGAAAATTTAAATTCTGTTTAGAAAATAAGCTAGGAGTGTTTGTTTCTGAAACAAAATTTGTAGAATAGAGAAAGTGCCACAAGATGACTAAAATGCTTTGTGAAGATAATGCATTAATAAGGTCTGTTTAGAATATGTAGGATACTATATGTAGAAATGTGTATGTCTTTTACACTTTAATGTTTTAGAATTAGATTGTGAAATTAACACAGTTTGTATTTAGAATTTGCCATTATGCAGTAATTTTACTTTCTGTTTCTAGTTTTAAAATTTCTCCAAAATAAAAATGTACTTTATTCTAAACCAGTATATTCTTCCTCCATAATTCAGTCATTAATTACAAATATCATTTAGGTATTTTATAAAACAAATATAAAATTGTGATTCAGTAAAAATAACGCAATTATATGTATCTTTGAAACTAAAAGTATATGTTTTTGTAAAAGAATTTACTAAGGGAAGTATTTTTTTTAAATTTGAAATATGTTATGCTTATCTTTCTAAATAATATTGCATATTTTCATCTTAATTTAAAGCCTGAAGTAAAATGTTTAAAACTATTAGTTTGAATTGTTTATTAACCTCTTAAAGGACATCAATACATATGTTTTTTAAGTGAAAACATTTGCAGAATTATTCACTACTGAATCTCAAAAATAAAAACAAAAAATTTGAGCTAAGATTGGCAGTGATATATTATTATTCTATTTAATAATCACTATTTTATTCTTGAAATCGCACTAAATCGCATAGGTTATTATGCTAAAAAATTCTCCAAGGTGTCATGACAAAAGTTGTGTAAAACAAATTTGCAGCAATCGCAAAACATGTAAAGAACCATTATGGCCTGAATGTATGACATATTTTCATTTATAATTTGTCATTATTCCTCTAGACAATCAGACCATATATATGTGTTCAAAACTATTAGTCTTGATATTTTTAAATACACTAACTCGTATTTTGAAATGTATCTAGACAATTAAAACTAATATATATATATATATTAAAAGTTAAAGAGTCAAGGTATAAACTAGGAGGGTAAGTTTTGGCATTGTAATCAAGAAAACATTTCATACTCATGCTCTTAATATTCAACACCACGTATGTACACTTATACATACATATATAAAATCACACACACATATACACTCATGAGCCAAAACATGATTTTAATGAACTCGTCTGGATGACGTGGAAGGCACGTGATTAAGTGGGAATATATTTATTTAACTGCCTGCTGGAGAGGGTAAGGAATCATTCTTGCACTTACTTTTGCAAGTGGTATGAAAGTCTGCTGATATAAGCAAATTTGATAGAGGGCGGGTTGTAATGGCCCAATGAGCATTTCCAATTTTGGAACGAGCATTTCCAAAAGTGCATGACTGGTAGGTTATTCATGATATGCCATTGTTAGCATTTATGCAAAATAGATAAATGATGGTGAAACCAGCAGTAGACACCAAGGTGTTGGACATCCATGCGTCATCAAAGAAAAAGGACATGAGAGACTGTCCCACTTGGCAAAGCAAAATTGGCACCAGACAGTGATTCAGCTGACAACTCACTGCAGGTCCAGGTTCAAGTGTTTTAGAACACACATGTCACTGGACACTGTTGGATTTGCAGCAAACATCCCTCTTGTATGCCTCTGTTGACCAAGTTTCATTGTAGACTATGTTTACAATTGGCCCGTGAGCATTGAAACTGAAGCATTGATAAGGGGAAGACAATTACTTGGATGGGAAGACTCACAATTTCTCATTAATCACATCGATGGTTGAGTCAGGGTACACTGTCTTCCAGGCAAACAGCTGCTCCTCCGCTTTACAGCAGTTCATACACAGGTTGGTGATGGCAGTATTATGCTTTAGGGATGTTCTCGTGGGCGGATCTGGATCCCTTAGTTGTAGTACAACAGACTGTGAAAGTTGTTGACTGTCTGAACATAATTGCATCCTTACATGGTATATGTCTTCCCAACTGGAAATGGAATCTTTCAGCGGGACAACACTTAATGTCACAAAGCTTGAATTGTGTTGGAGGGGTTCGAAGTGCATAAGGATCAATTCTAATTAATGCCCTGACCACCTACTCATTGTATCTTATTAACCCGACAGAGCACATTTGGGATGTCAGGGAGCAGTAGCTCAGATTTCAAACACCACCATGTCGGAATATCTTGACTACTATGATCACTGCTTAGACATCTGGTAAAGCCTGTCTCCAGTCATCTATCAAGAACTTGTGGCACCCGTGGCAAGGCAATTTGCAGCTGTTTTGAAAGCCAGAAACCTCACAACACATTATTGAGTAGATGGCCATAAATGTTTTTGCTCTTCAGTTGTGTGTGTGTGTAACTTTTGTTTGTTTGTTTGTTGTTGATTCAACTGGCTCAGTGAATTACTGCTGATATGAAATAAAAAAAAAAAAAAAAAAAAACTAATCAAACAAATGAAATATTTAGCAAAACATATGTCCCTGAAGAGGTTAATATGTCAGTTAAGGTTTGTTTTTTACATATATGCATCTGGGTATTAATTAAACAATTTTTAATGATTTCAAAATTATAATTTTTAGATTTTTAGATAGTTTTTTATTTATTTTATTCAATATTTTGAGAACAATTTTA
This sequence comes from Stegodyphus dumicola, assembly GCF_044657685.1. Lineage (NCBI taxonomy): Eukaryota > Metazoa > Arthropoda > Arachnida > Araneae > Eresidae > Stegodyphus > Stegodyphus dumicola. The sequence continues at coordinate 217,152,404 of NC_140773.1, read as the reverse complement.
TTATTAAATATCATGTTTCTGCTTAGTAGATAATTAGTAGAATCATCAGAAAGAAGTTTCATATTTAGAAGTAGTAAAATAAAAGTTGATTATATGAAAGTTATTTTTGCTGTTGCTTAGTTAAAAAATGCGAAGACTAGAAATTTTATATAATAATAATAATAACATCTATGTTATAAAGATATATTGCTAAGTGATCCTGTTAGTATATATTAGCCAAATCTTAGTTTTTCCATAGTGCCCACCCATGTGCAGCATATGTGTATTATTGTTATGCAGTGAGTGCAAAGAAGTACAATAAGTAATCAGTTAACTTGTGGATCTGATAATTTGTTATAAACAACAGCTTAATGATATGAAATTATTGCATACAAATATATTAGTTAATGAATCATATTTATTAAGTTAAACAAAAATACAAGCTGTTTAAAAGTGTTTTAAGATAAATCACAATCCAGGATTTACCAGAATAGTGAAGTCTTAAGAACTGAAGCAGTAAAATCTAGCAAGGCCAATGTGTATGTGCTGTAATGTTAACCAACAATTATTAAAAATTATGATAGTGTATTGAAAGTATGCAAAATTTTTTGCCCGTAACAAAGCATAAAAATATCTGAAAAAGGAGGAGATAAATTTAAGATATATGTAATTAACTATGAATGATTTGCCATATACAGTCAAAAGTCTTTAATCCAGACATCCATAATCTGAAATGGTCTATAATCCGGACCTCAAAGCTACAAACTTTCTGCGCATGCGTATAATATGTTTACATATGCACGTTTAATGTATAACGGACGGTATAAGCTAAGCTAAAATTCTCTAATTATCTATTTCAGTTAATGTTGCAGATTGTGTTGTTCCTTAATCTTCGAATTGGATCCGGCTTATTATTTTTTGCAGACTGTTAGAACAATTTTATAAAACTTTCGATTATGTCAAAAAGAATTTCTGATTCTGGAGCTGCCAAAGGATCTACAAACCGAAAGCATGTTTCGATGTCCATCAAACAGAAAGTGGAATTGCTGCAAAAAATGGATAAAGGCATATCCTTTGTTTCTCTAACCATTCCAAATCTGTTTATCAATTTCACGCTGCTCTGCGGGGGAAACGTGACGGCACTGCACGATGAACTGGAAGTTGATCTGTCAGCACTATCCTTATCTTCAGGGCAGATGTTTTTATTTTATTCAGCTTATAATTCCTTACTAAATGTAGTATTTCATCTCGATGTACTCCGTCTTTGATATGATTTAAATCAAATTCCTTGTCATTATAAATATCACGAATACACATCAAATAGTTTTTTGGTTGCAATTTTCTAATTTCGACTATGCATAATGTATGCTTTACGCATGTGCGCGTTGAAAGAAATGTTTAACAAAGTAAACAAATAAATATCAAGGGTTTTTTTTGTAAATTTTGATATCCTTTAGATCATAATTGCTCTTTATTTCATAAATTACAGTTTCATATTTTTAATTTTATAATTTCTGCAAGCCATCTTACCAGATTAAAATTGATGATCTATAATCTGGAATTGCCGAAGTCCCGACGAGTCCAGATTAAAGACTTTTGACTGTATTATATTTAAATGTATTTTGCTGGATTGCAGGCCAAACATTAAAATAAATAGGAAGGCAGTACTGGGAAAATCATAGCATTAGAAATGTATTTCATTTCTTAGTTTTTCATAAAAATGTCAAGATCATTAAGAAACTACTGATATGATTTGTTATTCTGTATTAACATCTCGCTATCATCATTTATATTTTTTATAACTTTCCCATTGTACTTTTTGTATAATAATTGTTGCATTAGAATTCATACGAGTGTTAAATTAGGTAAGTGTGAAGAGTCACTACTGCAATTCCAAAAGGAATACTTATTGTATTTAAGTGCATTATAGGCAGTATTCCTTCTAATTTTTGACTGCAGATATATAGCTTTTATTTTTTACTCTTGCTTCTATAAACATTCATTGCTTTCAAAAACACGCGTGTTTAAAAAAACTGTTTATTCATTATAAAAATTAATACATTAATATACATATAAGCATAACAAAATTATTTACTAAAATATAACTTAACTTTAATAGTAATAATATATAGATTGATAAAAAAAATAGTAAATAAATAAATGTTACATTTTTATAAGTATACATATATATTAAATTTTTTTCTCCTTTATCTTTAAAATTTAACAATTTAGCATATATGTAATCCAAATTTATACTTAAATGTGATTTTCTGACATAAACATGTATAAGTGATCTTCTTTCAAAATTCTTTATTTTTTATTGAATTCATTAAACTGAAACACAGTTACATTGTTCACAGTCAACATTAGATGCCAAAAATGTTTTGCCAGTATCCACTAATTTTGAAAGTTTAGAAAATAGTTTTTTTTACTAGTTCTGTGCCATGATTGAAATTATATGCCTTTAACGCTATCCGTTTCTATACTTCATTTTCAGCAAATATCTGTTCAAATCAGAGCAAGGTAAATTTGTAAAAGCATAGAATTATTGTCAATTTCAACGTTTTTCCTTAGCTTTATGAAGCATTTTCAGTGCATTATTCCAACTAATGCTACATTGGTTATTTTATTTATTTTACCATGGATATAGTGAAATGCATCAAATGGTGTTAAGATAGCACTGCTAAAACATTTTACACAATGCTGCAAGTTCTTTAAAAATGTCATTCATAATTTTTCATTATTGCTTTCTGTGTAAAATGTCTAAATAACCTTCACATTGCATTCTAAAGTAGTAACAGTATCTTGAAATTTATCTTACTTTCTTATAGATATGGGAAATATTGTATGGTATATATTGTTCTCATCAAAGTTTCAATATCTCATTAATTTAACTTCTTTTGAAGTACTGTAAATATCTATATCTTTATGATGTGCAACACGGTGTTATTGAACCAAATATGATATATTTTCTGTTAGTTTTGCTGCTAGCATTTTTTTTTAAGAACATGCAGTGGAATGCATAAACACATATATTTGTTAGCTACACTTATTGACTACATACCATGTGCTAGTAGTTGCTCTTTACGATGCATATTTTACTTGCTACGTTAGGAGACAGTGTAAGCACACTAGCACTGTCTCCTTGGGTTTTAACTACATGAAATGGCACACTAGCACCTTTTATATAACTGCAACCCAAGCGTTCATGTTTTTTAACAGCGGGAACTCTGATTACTCGTGATCAATAATTTAAGTAGTTTCTTTTCATTTCATTTCTTTAGATTTGCAGTGTAAATATCCTTAGATTTGCAGCTAATCACACTAGGCTAGCATATAAAAGTTCTATAGGAATCATGTCTAAGAGTTATCTGTATGTGATATTTTATTAGATGTACTGTCAGTCGAATCTGTGATTGTTATTGTTAAGAGAAGAAATTCTTTAAACAGACTTGAAAAAAAGATCACCTGGAATATTTTACATGTATTCATTTTAAAAAATAGAACCCTAGCAGTGCTGAGTGGATAAGAATCAGCAAAATATTCATCTACGACCATCTCAACTTCTTCATTGGATGCAAAGCGCTCCCCAGAAACAAATTTCTTTAAGTTTGGGAACAGATGGAAGTCTGAGTGTGCCAAATCAGGAGAGTAGGGAAATGGCCGAGCAAATCGTACCCCAAATCCTGCAGTTTTCCCATCGCCAACGCACCCTTATGCACAGGTGTGATGTCCTGGTGAAAGATGAATTTTTTCTTTTTCAAGCCAGGCCTTTTCTCGCAAATTTTGGCTTCCAGCTGGTCATGAAAGTTGGAGTAGTATTTGCCTGTAATTGTTCTCCCATTTGCAAGGTAATCAATTAATAGGATCCCTTTCGCATCCCAAAACACACTGGCCATGACCTATCCAGCAGATGCAGTTGACTTCGCTTTCTTTGGTGCTGAACCACTGCCTCCTATGCACTGCTTGGACTGTTGTTTCGTTTCTGGTGTGTAGTGATGGACCCATGTCTCATCCATGGTGACAAATTGGCGTACAAAATTGTAAGATCCCTGTTGAATCGGTCCAAAGATTTCTACGAAAATTGTTTGCACATTTGCTTTTAATCAGTATTCAGCAAATTCGGCACCCATTTTGCACAGAGCTTTCGCATCCGTAATTCTTAATGCAAGATGTTTGACACCCTTTATACCGATATCCCCACAGCTTCAGCTGTCTCACACACCTTCGCTCACCTATCATCAACATGATATCATGCACTTTTTCAATGGTTTTCAGTGTGGTTGCAGTTTTTGGCCATCCTTCATGTGGGTCATCTTTGAGGGATGTGCAACCATGTTTAAATTCAGCTGCTCACTTTTTAATGGTTGACATGGAAGGAGCAGAGTCCTCATAAACTTTTGTTAATTTCAGATGAATTTAGGCTATATCCATCCAAAACAAAGAATTTTATGACTGCACGATATTCAAGCTTATCCATTTCAACGAATAACACTCAAGACGTCTACTGTGAAAATTCGTGTAGACAAACTACTTAAGAGAACAAGTTGAATTTTGTCATATGAACTAATGACACCTACACCCAGGCAAGAAACATAAGTTTTTGCTGATTGGAGAGCCATCTCTTGGTCAGGCCGAAAACCTTTCACCTTACCCTCATATCATGCAGCCCTCAAAATCACCCTATTTATATTAATTCATGATCTTATAGAAATCACCTTGTTTATCTCTGGGGTGTATCTCACCCTTCTTTTCAGTGGCACAGTTTTACATTCTTCAGTCTTCTTTCTTATTCAATTTTCATAAATATATAATTATAAAAAAAAAGTCTTGGAAAATATCAGTTTCTATAGACCTACCTATGAATTTGCCATAGTAAAAAATTTTAGAACATTTTAAAAGTGTCGTAAAGAATTGTGACTTAAATGAACATGTTTAATGAATGCTGTAACATAAATTAATATATAATCATACAGGTCATCTTACTTTGAAGATAGTTGTGCCTAACTTTTATTTAGTGGTCAAAACCATTAAAATTACAATATAAAATTTTTTGCATAAAAACTTGAAAATGTAATCATTTTATTTTTCAATGCCTTTTGTAATTGCAGCATCTGAGGCTCTTCATTGAACATTCATATTAATACTTATTTCACATATAGCAAGAAATTTAAATGCATTAAATAAAAATTTTATTGAGGGTCTAGAATTTTTATTTTAGAGTCTGTTTGTTTCCATTAATTTTATGTTAATATTTGCTATTGTACTGAACTAGTGTATACCATTTATAAATGTTCATTTGGGGGCTAATTTATTTCTTCTTATTTGCTATGTTTAAAATTAATATACTAACTACCTTTTATGTCCTAGATATGCAGTCACAATTCATATGCATTATTAGTCCAGAGGGGCAATTTGCACAGAAGGACTGTTAGTTTCGTTTTGACATTTTGTGTCGATTCACTATAAACAGTGAATCACTTTTTAAATTGTTGCCACCAAATATTAGAGCTTTGTATTATATTTAAAATAATGAAGAATTTGCATAAATGTATGTTTCTCCCATTATGATAAAATCACGATAACTAGATCAATCAAAGTTTAAATAACATAATCCTCCACTGAATATGGGCATCTGAAAGCCCAAATTTGGAATTTGTTTTATTATCGATTTCATATTTTGTCAGACATTAAAGAATTTTTTATTAACAAACTCAACGATTTCAAAGCGAGCAATGACAACACTGTTCGGGGTTAAATCTGTATTGGAAATTCTAAAGGTATGCTCTTTTAAATATTTTGTGATATTGCTGTTGAATTGAATTTTATGGTTTAAGTGTGAGGAACATGATATTTAATAAGTAAAGTAACACACAAAACATTAAAAATACCCATTTGGACATAATATAAAATCTGGAAGCTTTCAGGTTTTTTCTAGTCCAAAGGGGCAATTTGCCCATAAGGACTAATTTTGTTTTGGTATTTTATGTCGATTCATGATAAACATTGTTTCACTTTTCAAATTGTTGCCACCAAATATTATCACCCTGTATTATATTTTAAGAAATTAAATAATGAAGAATCTACATGAATGCATGTATGTTTCTTGCACTGTGATTAAACAACAGTACCTAGATCCATCAAAATGTGAATAGCGTAATCTTCCATAGAATATAGGCATGTGGAAACTCTAATTTGAATTTGAAATTTGTTTTATTATCGATTTCATATTTTGTAATACTTCAAAGAAATTTTGATTAACAAACTAAACGATTTCAAACCGAGCAATGCCAACACTGTACGGGGGAAAAAAAATTTTTATCTCCAGCACGCGAGACTCTGTATCGGAAATTCTAAATATATGCTCATATTAAAATTTGTTTGCGATATTGCTGTTGAATTGAATTTTATAGTTTGAGTATGTAGAACATGATATTTAATAAATAAAGTTAACACATAAAACATTGAAAAAATGCCCCTTTGGACGTAATTTAAAATCTGACGCTTTTCAGATATTTTTAAAATTTATTATTATTATTTTTAATGGTAAGCAGTTATATGTATGGGAATGAAGCATATGTTACGATAATATTTTGTGGATTAATAAACCTGCAGAAAAAAGTTAAAATAGCCTACTAACATAACTTTCTAACATAGCAATTTGTATTATATTAATATTTTTTTGTATTTAAAGTAAATTTTGTATGTTTTTATGTGTCAACACTCAAGGTGTATATCATCTTCTTATTTCAGGTGTTGCTGTTTTTTCAAACGAAAAAAAAAGAAACCAAGCCGCCAAAAATGACTCGCAGTCACTTGTAGTCCCGAGCAAGAAGTTGTGTTACTGCACACTTCACCATCAGATTCCAAGGAGAGTCTGAGTGTACGAACTGCTACGGTTTGAGCAATCCTTTTCATCACATTATAATCATAAGGTTAAACATAAGGTCGCTGTCGCCTCGTGTCTATCCTGGCATGGTCACCATCGACTCAAGTGCGGCATCTTCACGTATTGGCTCACCAAAGCTGTGATTAACTTTTTCTTCATGGGAAGATTCAGAAGTTTCACTTATTGTCACCTCTCCTTGTTCTCTAGTGGACAAGAATCATTGCGCAGTACTTGCAACTTGTGTTTAGATTTGATACTAACAGAATTTACCAAAGTATAGCCTGTTGGGAACGCTTTTCATTTCAGTTTATAAGCTGTAGTTTTCAAGTCTTTGCCTAATCTTCAGTTTACTAGTTTTTACTTATTTTATGCTTTTGTGAAAAGGCTGATTTCCCATTTAGGCTGCCATAGTCAAATGCAGTTTAGTAGTCATCAGCCTGTCTTACATCACATCGAAATAACAATATTTGAAGAAAAAAAGTTCTCGTTCATGGGAATATGATTGTAGAACTGCATTTTTAGCTTTTTTTTTTTTTTTTTTTTTAATTATTATTATTATTATTTTAAAGTGTGACTCGGTGTTTTCACTTGTTTTTCTCTTGGTCCTGTTCCTCCCCCCTTCTGCCAAAGCTCTGAATACATATTCTCTTATATATATGCAGTGGAATGTAGTGAAAGAAAATAGCGTAGGCTATCATCGTTGATGAGATTACTATATCTGTCAACTTCTGTACTTGCAAGAATGGTGTTTTAATTTATCTTCCATAATTGCAAATTAAATTTAGAAAGAAGCACACACCCAAGTTAATTAAGGGATTACTTCAAGCAGAAATGTATATGCAAATCAAATGGCTTGTCTTTATCAATAGCCATACCTTTTTATGCTATCTTTTATTCCTGGTGCACATGAGTGTAAGCTGTTTCCTTTGTTGCAGTGTTTGGAGTCTTGGGACAGTTTTGAATGAAATCAATTGAATGTTATTCGGGATATTGTTATATACAGTAAATATATATATATATAAAATAAAATTATTCTCTAACCAGTGCTGTCTGCTATCACTGGTGTAATTTTGCTCTATGTAAATAGTATGTTACCATTGTCTTGATCTTTATCAGTACTTTCAGATAGGCATAATTGCTTCCTTCAATTTCAAAGTGAATTTTATTCGTTCATTATGACATCATTAGGTATTATCCAGAGTTGCCTTAGGTGACATGAGAAACTTGAAATAATTCAATTCTGCACTAAGAAAGATATTCCTTGTCTTTTTGCTTTATGTGATTATCAGTTTTGTTCCTCAAATGTGTTCATGTACGTTATTTGTCAATTTAATATATTGTGTTTTTATTTTTTTCACTTTTTTAATTCACCCAAGACCAAAATTTTTAATATTATAACACTAACGTGCTTTAATTCATATTTGCTTATTTATAAATGCATGTTTGACTATTTGTCGTAGTTTTAAAATTTGACTAATGTAATGCTGAGGGAGAGAGCTTTAAATTATTTTTTCTTATGTGTAATCAAAGTTCTGTGTTTAAATTTTTATGTATTTTGGTCTTTGGTGGAAACTTTTATTTATCAATACATGAAGAGGAAGTAAATATTTTTATGTACTGAATGAGCAGTCTGAATCGAATATAGATGCGTAGATATATAAATTGTGAGTCACTCACTCCAGAGTTCAGAGTCTAGGTTGATATGTCTTCAAATTAGTTTGTTCAACATAGAATATATATTCCCTCCCCACCTCCAAACTTTTGAAAAATCTGCCATTTTAAAGCACCATTAGTCTGATTTATGTACTACTTTTGACCTGCAGTTCTAATGCTTTTTATAATAATAGTTATACCAAAAGTACCCTGCAAATGTTTTTCATACTTTCCTAATGCTGCGCATTTGAGTTTGTAAGGTATTAGTCACTTAATTTGTTATACAGTTTGATTTCAAACACAATGAAGAAGCAATGCTGTGCCAGTGATGTTTTTTCCATGAAAAGTTTTCCATTTGAAAGTATATTTTTTCATGTTTTAATATGTATTGCTTTTGAAAAAATTAATCCTCATTATAGTTGTATTTTTTATGGGACACAGGGGATAGTTGTTTGTTGAGTTATCCAGCACACAAAATGCCCAAGCCTCATTTTTAAAATCCTATTTGAATTAAAATAATTTATCTTAACGGAATTTTTTTTTTTTTTTTTTTTTTTTTTTTTTTTTTTTTGTAGTTGTTTGTACAATCAATAAAATAAATTTTGAATTATTTGTATTATGTATAGATGGAATAAAGAAAGCTGTCTGAATCATTTCATGTCTTTTTTATTCTGCCGTTCACAAAGTTGATTTTGATTCTGGAAAATAAGAAAAAAGAAAATTTTTAATATTATTTGTAGAAAGTTTTATTTTTCTTCAAATTTTGTTACTTATTAAACACTCACTCTTAATCTTCAAAAATATTCAGTGGGTCATTGCCTAACATAATGATTATTTATTAATTTTTATCATTAAATAAATTATTAAATTGACTAACTAATTAATTCTAAGTAGATTTTAATATTTAATATAAAATATGGATTTTTCTGATAAATTGGGAGTAGAATGATTTGATAAAAAAAACATAAAATTATTCTTGAAAACCATCATTTGAGCTGCTGTCTTTTAAATATCATTTCATGTATATTATAATATTAAAAACACAGAAGTATTAAGTGCCGTTAATTTCAAATAAAGTTTTATGTATGTGAAGGAAATATTATACAGGATATGTTTAGAAAAAAGATTAATTGATTAAATGTCTTTTAAATGACTCATTATGGACGCACGTTCTCAGTTAGAGAAATAAGTCGCATAAGGATAACTTTCATACTCTGACATTTTTAGTCATATAACTAACTCCTTTTGGTAAAATTAGGAACTTAAAATTTAATGATTCCCCCAAAAAATGCCAATGAGAAAACTGTTGCCATAATTTTTCACATTAATTATTTAAATGACCATTAAGTTAACCACATGCACCAAAAAACCTTATGATAATTTTTACTAAATATTGTTGAAAACAGAAACCTGAATTCTTAATTTCAGGTTACATAATGCTAAAATTTGAAATTTTGGATTTTACAGACATAAATTAGCATTATGATTTCTAAAATCGATGTGTTTTACATGTCTTATATATGAAAGTGAATTATATAATTTTGATTCTTTTTTTAATGGCAACTTTTCATGGTACAGAGCTCTTTTTTATGCATTTAAAAAGTCTATAGTAGAGTAAGGAGCAGTACTTTAATTAAAATGTTTTTAATAGATCCCTAACATAAATATTTGATTTTTAAAATGTCACATGACCAGTAATTGTTATAGTCTGAAAGTCCATCTCAAATCTTGAAGTGGAGTCTACAACAAAATATTCAAGAAATATTTTGTCATGTAATCATTTTGAAATATTTGCACACAATTCAATAAATTGCTTAAATGGATAGTGTTAAGAATTATGTATTACAATTTGATCGTTGTTGCAATATGTGTTGCGTACGTTTAATGCGCTGAATATAATTGAAACATGAGATCAGGCCCGTGCCAAGCCTAATCAGCACTGTCGTGCAAATGTTTAGCAAGCGCCTTTATATGGTGATGATATTAAAGGGACATTACTTATGGTTAACACTTAAAATGAAGCATTATTTACACAATAATCTCAAAAAAAAAAAAAAAAAAAAAAATTACATTTTATCTTTTGGCTAAATATGCAAACATTTTCTGCTTTGTTAAAACCCACAGTCAAACATATTTATTGAAGAATTATACACACATTTATGTTATAAAAAGCCGCCCAACAAGTATAGTGGTTAATGTTGCTGACTGCCATGCCAAAGGGCTCGGGTTCGAATCCTGTAAAAGACTTGGATGTTTGTAAGTGTATAGTGTCCATGCGGCATGGGGGCATTCTAAATATGCGAGGCGAAAGGCTGATGGTAAGGGAAGAGGGGACGCTCGGACTCACCACCCCAGAGTGCTCTCCATCAAAATTGCAGGTGAAACTGAGTTAAATTGCACTGTCACCTGCAAGGTGCTCAAGGCTGTTGCAACGACAGTCATATCTTATGCTCCTTACCACGAGGAATTTCGTGGGCTTGGTCTGACTATAATACAGACAAGTGAGCATTAGTCAACAGCGTGTTATAAAAAAAGTAACACTGCAAGCAAAGCGAAATTAATATATTAAATGCATTTGATACCAACTATATTGCTGAACACTATTTATTATCTTAAAATTAAAAACAAATTAATAGACATAGCTAATAAGTTTGCACTGAATAAATTGTTGTATGCAGCATAGTTTATGACAAGGTTCAAACTGTGATTACATCAGGGCATATAAAGTGCTCTAGGGCTGATATCTAGGGATATCTGAAATTCTTTTCTACATACCGTTATGTTGACAACGATATAATAGTGTAGAGTTTCACCCAATGATGCTACATTTCCTCCAAAAGTTTGCAAAAACTGCAGTTCATGCATAAGATCTATATACTATTTATATCGCTTTGATTTTATCAGTTAATGCTTTTTGCAGTTTTTGACATAAGTTGAGCTGATCTATATGTGATGCCAATGCGTATGTAAGGGTACGCATTCAAAATAAAACAGCTTATTTGGCGATAATATAAAGCAAATTATTTTAAATAAAGCCAAACAGGCAAAGCATTTTTCTATTTTATTTGATTGTACCCCTTACGCCAGCAAGAGCAGATACCAATTGGTATGGGGTATCTTAATATAGAAAATACGGACATTTGTTTAAATACTCATGTCCGTATCAATACTGTTTAAACTTAAAAAAACATCTACGAATTGCACAGTCTAGGCAGCAAAGGAATCTACGAACTGCACACACCTCGCTTTAATAAATTAACATAACAACAATTAATTTCAAGAATGCCGTGTACACAGCGTACATACTACGTCATGGTATTACAGATGTCAGCTTTAGGCCCCCAGGGTAAGCCAAGGAAGAACATGAATATGCAGTTTTGAGGCTCCAGGCACCCACTGGAAACCTCAAGCAGTTTAAAGGCTCGCTTGAATTCGCGAACTCCATCGATGGGGATGTTTCACTCCGGACAACCATGAATATCTGACTATATAGCTCCACCACAACCAACGGACAAGACAGTACCATACGGTCCCTGCCGAGCCTGAAACAGCTATCGCCAGCGATGACTTCAGTCCTGTAGAGATTGAATTTAAGCACGCATGGTTGAGACTGTCTAGGTACAGATCCTAATCAGTAGCTTCCCAGGTTTTACCTGAGTCAACTTCCGGAGAGGCGTTCAAATAAGACAAGAATTTTCTTGTTCAGACAGGCAGCGAGACAAACTGCTTGTTTTAATAATTGCTGGCGCCTACGACCTTGCACCTATTGTCGGCACGGGCCTGCATGAGATGGATCAGATTTCTTATTTAGTAATAAAATTTCTCTCAAATCAGCATTTATTGATTGTACTGCATGATTTCTACCATATTCCAAAAGTGTCTGTTCTCTGAAATTAAACAGATTTCTCTTATTCATAAAAATTATCATGATTAAATTTCAGTATTTACACATAAAGATATAATTTGTGATCCCAGGGGTTACCTATAAAAGCAAAGCAAGTACATTTTATCAGCAAGATAATATGGTGTGCACTACTGCTATGCACGTGAGCATTCAAAAACATTACTGTCCGATGTGTAATCATCGAAGAGTAATGTTCTCACTCTCCACTGTGAACGAAGCTCTTCTGTCAATCATCTAGTGTGTATTAGTCAGTGAGCATAAGATATAAAGGCGTTTTTATCATTGTTAAATAGCGTTAAATGGCGTTTTTTCATTGTTAAATAATTTGCACTTCATGTGTTTTGAGAAATTGTTTAAGAATTTATGATCTTTTGTTCTTATTTTATGTGCCAAAATGAAGTAAAATGCTCCATTACTTTTCAAAAATTATATGTAATTTACTTCCCTGTTATTATTTCACCAAGGAAATGAATATATTGCTCTTGAAATCAGCATTTTTAATGAAAAAGAAGAAGTCATTAGGTGCCTGTCATGATGGGAGAGGGAAACTCAGATAAAAAAGGCTGCCTAATTATTATTTCAAAAGCTAAATTTTAATTATTAAGGATTTGATTTTTTTCCCTTGTAAAATCTTGTATTGCAGAATTTATTATAATAAAGAGCTAATAAATTGAAAATATGATTTGTTATAGAAATTGTCATATGGTATTTAAACTATAAAAACTGTCATACCTCTGTCGTATACCTCTGTTGGGTACATTATGATACCATATGGAAGTATATAAACTACTTATTTAAACTACAATATGGTGCCATAATGTATACAGCAAAGTGTCACGAAACATGGTAATTTGACCTGGATTCAGATCCTAGTAAATAGGCTGTCAGCATGAGGTACTAGTGATTTTTTGCTTAATGCAAATATGAATTTTAAAAAAGTTTTCCATGACAGCAACCCTTCCTGATACCTTTTTAAGCAAATGTATTTGTGATGTAATCAGTTAATTAACCAGCTATCTTATATGCATGTTACAACAAAATTTATTCTTAAAGAAAGAATAAAATGTTGGGTGGAAAGAATATTTATACTCTGCAACATGGCAGATTATACCTTATAACATTTTATAATGTGTTTTACTTTCTGTTTTTAGTTTCTCAGAAGTGTCTATGAAAAAATCCAATTTACATTCATTCTACCACATTAACCCTTTGTCGCGCGGTCCGATGCATGGCATCCCACCTTTTTTTATCAGTTTTTATCTCGAAGATGAAAGCTGCAAAATTCCATTTAAAATACATACAATTATGCCTTTTAGTTCTCTAAATGTGTAACAGATGGCAGTACTAGCATTGATTAATGGAAATAATGTAAAATAAAAATTCTAATTCTAATTTTGAAGCAGTTTTTTTTTATTTATTTCTAATGCAATTTAAATCGTCTGAACAACAGCTTTTGGTGCTAGAATATTTTTATGTGAAAGTTTCCTTTTCTAAAAACACTATTATTTGAATTCATATATATTAATTAAGAATGGTTGAAATTAAAAGGTGGGACCAAATACGTCCTACCGCGCATGTAAGAATTGCTGCTACTAGATGGCAGCACCGTTCAAATATTTTTAAATTCAAGTATCATGTTCATTTTATATGTTGATAATACAAATTTATATTTTTTAATAAAGTGCAATAATGTTAAAACTTGAAAAATATTTAGTATTTTTTTCCGAAAAAAATGAAAATAAACTCTGTAACATGAAATGCCATTGAATACTAAATGGATATGTAAATTTAAACAAATTTTAATTTTAATTTTAACAAACACGTATAAAAGTAAAAAAGCAAATTTAAAGCCAAAATTTAAAAAAAAAAAAAAAAAAAAAAAAAATAATTTTTAAAAAAATTTTTAAAAAAATGTGCAAACATATAAAAGTTTTAATTCTCGAACTAATCTACAATATCATTTAAATTCAGAAGCATAAGCAAATCAAGTTTGATTCACCATAGAAAAATATCCTAAGCAGAGGAAAGAGAGGTGAAATGTAAATCATGACGGCCTTCTAATATCTTACTTTTCAAACCTGTTTTGCAAATAAAGTACTGGAGCGAAAATCTTCTCTGTTTCAAATCTACACTGCTGGACACCAAAATTGCAACACCAAGAAAGACAAGAGATATCACAACAAAATTTATTTAGTAGATAACATGTTGACCAAGTATCAAATGATTAAATTTATACTTCTATGAAGTGTGGTTCCTTCTAGAATCAGTAGCCAGAGTAGCCGCCATTGTTTGAGATCACAGCTGCCACACGCCTCGGCATTGATTCAAAGAGACTTTGGATGTGTTCTTGGCGTACAGCAGACCAAGCAGCTTCCACACGTTGCCAAAGTTGATCTGGTGTGGCAGCTTGGGATGTAATCTGGGTCAATCGTTCAGCAACCATGGACCACATGTTTTCTATCGGCGAAAGATCCGGAGAGCGAGACGGCTAGGGAAGCAGTTCAATCTGGCGATTAACGAAGAACCCTTGGACAATGCGTACCATGCGTGGTCGCGCATTATCCTGTTGAAATATGGCTGTGGGCAAGCCCTGAAGGTAAGGAAGGACAACTAGCTCCAACACCTCGGAGATGTAGCGCTGACTGTTTAAAGTACCGGCAATGCGTATTAGAGGAGTGCGAGAGTGATATCCAATACCGCCCCATACCATAATACCCGGTGCAGGACCAGTGTGGCGATGCATATCACAACTGTTCAGCATCCTCTCTCCACGGTGTCTCCAGACTCGAATACGACCATCGTGGTGTTGCAAACAGAAGCGTAACTCGTCAGTAAAGACAATTTCATTCCATTCTGCCGTCCACATCCTTCTTTCATCGCACCATTGGCGGCGGAGACGTCTGTGGTTCTGCGTCAAGGGTAGACGAAGCAATGGACGTCTTGTGGACAGACCACTCTGTTGTAAACGGCGTCGAATGGTACGCGCAGACACTGGATGCTTCGTTACAGATTGAATGTCCTGTGCTATGTTCGTGGTGTGACTGAGCGATCCGTCACTGACATGCGCACAATGTTCCTATCATCACGTGAAGTGGTGTACTGAGGTGGATGCGATTGAACACGTCGGTCCGTCATACCCTCCTGCATCCAACGGTCACATATCCGCATTACAGTTGTTTAGTTTCGCCCAACATGACTACCGATTTCCCTGAAAGATAATCCACACTCTCGTTAGGCCATTATCCTTCCTCTGTCGAACTCGGATACTTGATCAAACGATGATCGCTGTTTACTACAAGGCATAATTGGAAAAAAAAAAAAAAAAAAACACAATTGCTAAATTTGAAATCGTCGAAAACTCCAAGCCTTAAATAGCGCTTTGAAGTGGCGCCACAGGCGCGCGTGATGTACGTCTCTGCTGAAATTCTAATCATTTGCATATCTCACCTCCGCTAATGCATGTTGTAAATTTCATGTTATTTGCATGCTTCCTTCAGGGTCTTGCATTTACGGTGGCCAGCAGGGTATTGTGAAATCATTTAAAAATATCTAAAAAGTCATACAGAAATGGATTTGTTTTTAAACTATGTAATTTTTTTTGAAAAAAATATTTTTTATTTTGTGAATATGATCAATATTTTCTAGATAATTATTCAAAAACGTTTTTATATCTTGCCTTTTAATTTGGTTGCTAGAACTAGCACTTTAGATAAGCATGTTAGGAGAATTTACGTTGTGGCAAAGATGCCATTTTACTGCTCTAGGTGCGCGGTGGGACAAGTGGTATCCCACCATGTTCATGAATTACCTTAAAGGTTTACTTGTTTTTTTTTTTTTTTTTTTTTCCATGAAATAACATTGTATTAGGGGCTAGTTATCTATCGTAAAGTTATTTTTTCCAAAAAAATATTTTATGCACCGAACCTGAAAAGGTTAAATACTGCTGATGTTAGATGTTTCTTTATGCTGTTGCCGTTTCTTTATTGATTAAAATCATTGATTGCTGTTTCTTTATTGATTAAAATGTTTTGTTGAAACTTAATCACTAATTAGAGTGACTTTAACATCTTTACAAACAGTAATTTTTCAGTAATGCATCGATTAGAATACTTGTGCGCTTTTGTCAAATCAGAAATAAATTATATTCTTCAAGTTCATCAGATAGTTGCATATAACTTGAAAGAAAGCATAATAGGCCCTTATAATTTTTCAGTAAAATTCATTAGTAATTGGGAACCACATTAGATTATGTAAAATGGAGATAGGAATTAACAAAAAAAAAAAAAAAAAAAAGAAAAAGAAAAAAAAAAAGGGGGGGGGCATTTTTTTAAAAA
The DNA here is from genome assembly GCF_044657685.1 of Stegodyphus dumicola. NCBI lineage: Eukaryota > Metazoa > Arthropoda > Arachnida > Araneae > Eresidae > Stegodyphus > Stegodyphus dumicola. Next base: position 217,135,645 of record NC_140773.1, on the reverse strand, counting down.
ATAGAAGTCAAATGATGAGAATGTTTAATCATTCCCATGGGGGCAAAAGCTGAAATTGAAATGCAGTACGTGAATTATATTAGTGATATAAGAACTTTATTTAAGAAATAGAGCTCCGTTAACTAAGTATGTAGTATCAAAAATAAAATGTATACAAGTTACATATGAAAATGAATGAGAATGTGCAAAATTATGAGGTAAAAAATTAACGCATGGAACATCTTAGAGCTTTAAGCAGATGTGCAGGTAATATAAGTGCTTTATTAATGATATACTTGTAATTAGAATAGATGAGGGTTAAACTAACATTCTGAAGAGGTTTGCAAATAGTTGTTAGGGTATCAAGATAAGTGACAATGTAAATCTCAGCTGAGAGTGTATTGCATTGAACACATAAAAGTATTTTATAGCATGAATAGTAGCAAAGAATTTATAATTTTTTTCATACATGAGTATACCTTTTATGTTCCTGAAACAATAGATTATATTTTAGAGGCAAAAAGATATCTGATAGGCTTTTAAATTGAAAAAAAATATATGTATTTAGTGCAATGAAAATTGTTCCTTATGAGCAAAAGCATTAAGTTTGAAATTTAGACTAAAAGGTAACCTTATGTGTAAATAATAAAGTTTAAATTTTTTTTGGAATTGTATGTTAAAGTATATTTCAGTGCTGCTCATTGGAGTAAATTTAAATTATTTCTAAGCACACTAGCCTCTGTTCTGGGTTTCTTTATTGATTAAAATCTTTTGTTCAAACTTATTATTAGAGTGACTTTAACATCTTTACAAACAGTAATTTCTCAGTAATGCATCGAGTTGAATACTTGGTGCGCTCTTCACAGTAAATGAGAATTTAAATTTGCATCTTTCAGTTATCAGTAATTTGAATTATGATTTTGCAATTTATATTACTTCATATAAGATTTCATGTCACATACCTTATTATAAAAGTCGAAATCATTCTGTGTAGTATATTCTAATCATAAGTCATTGTTGATAGAGATTGTATTGCTGAAAAATGTATCTCTTGCTTCTCCTGACTTCCCTCTGGCCGCGCACAAAGCTCACTCACCTAGCTACGCACTCTCCGCCACGACGTCTCATCGATACACTCTGAAACTATTGTCACGTTTTTGTCTTGCCTCCAATTCTCACTCTGCAGTAGTATGGACTTTACCTTTACCTTCTACTCCCTTGCAAGATTTGTTATCATCTCTACCTAGTCGCACGATCTTCATGTAATTGCTCCAAAAATCTCATATTTTACGCCATCTAAATACTATGTTCATATTTCGAAACGTTCAAAATTCAAAAACTCGAATAATTTACTCTGTTGGGATAGGGTCTGACCCAGAAGCCCGACTTCATTGAACTTCGTTCAACGAGACACACGCGAATAGACTGGCTGCATGGGAGGTTTGGGAATTTTCCGCATGCGTAACGTGGATACGTATTTTCTTTGCCCTGCTCCAAATTATCCAGTTCGAAATTATTTCCTTATTTTCGCTCCTAATCTTGACCGAATAGATAGTTTTTTTTTTTTTTCCTAAAGAGATAACATTTTGAAATGGTGGATTTGTTACTCAGGTATTTAGTTTTACCCTGTATTTAGCTGTTTCGAAGGAAGGGAAGGGAGAATAGCAGCTTCTTTTACAAACTTATATTAATAGCAGAATTTTCTGTTTATATTGCTGTTCAGCTATACAACAAAGTGCAGAAGAAAATCTCACGTGGATAATTTATTTGGAATTCTAAGTAAGATGAGCTTCGCCGATACTTATTGTATGACTGAATCGTAATTTAAGCGGGAAATTCTGTTACCAATGCAACATTTCTTTTAGTTGTCAGTGAAAGTTGATAATAAAATTAGCTACTGAATGTATACTTCTCTTTCCTTTTGAAAAGCAAAACACGAAGGAACAATTGAAAACCTAAAGAACAAAAAAACCTCTTTCAAAATGGTATACTATTTCCAGGAAATACTTATGAACTGGTGACCATTCGGTCAAGAAGGCTTTAAATGAATTAGAAGCCGAAATAAGGAAACAGTTTCATCCGGCCACGAAGGATACAGTTCAGAATTTTTTTCTCTTTTGTAATTTCTTTATTAGCATTAATTTAGGCACCTTTTAATTTTTTAATTTAAAAAATATATTAATTTAATTTATTATTACTATAAATATTATTAACGTATATCAATTTATAAATATTTTTATTTAATTTTTTTATTTAATTATAACTATTAATTATTTATTGTGTAACTTATTATTGCTCTATTTATCTTGTTTCTTTTCGGCTTTTCTGGCAGCTTCCGTAAGGTTCCAGTACTTTTAATTTTAGAAATTAAACCCTGGTCTTCGTCCAAAACAGACAAATGACGATAATAATGCTGGATTTAAACCCTACTTACTCTATTAAAGAGTAATGCAGCTTATTCTAATCAATGTTATTATCAACTGTAGAGATTATTCAGCTTAAAAATTTCAATGAAAATTTCAGTATTTTGAACAGGTATAAAAATAATTGTAAGCGATCAGAGAAAATATATTGCGTAGAAAGATTTTAAGAAAATGGCTTGCGTAGCAGAGTGGCTCAGTGGAAGCGTGCTGGGCCCATTACCCAGAGGTCTGTGGGTCGAAACCACGCTCTGCTAATCTCTCCTTTTTCTTATAATTGACCATGTGTTTCAACATCATATGATGGTGAAATGTGGTCCTTCTGGAAAGTATCACTGCTTTTCATGCGATGAAAGTATAAATTTTCGTTTACCTCAATAATTTAAATTGATCTATACACTTTTACAGAATTATATAGAGTTTCAATTAACCGAGATTCCACGTTAATGATTGAACCTGATATTGTAGACCTCTACTTTTATTATATTTCATAAGAGTTTTGCCGTGGATTCTGTAAACAAAAACGTTTCTCACAAGAACGTCTGAAAAATTTATTCAGAATATTCCTGCAAGAAAAAGTTTTCAAATGATCTTAAGCGTTTCGAAGCAAAAGTAATCATCTATGTTGGAATTCTGATACTGAAGGGTTCCGGAATATTACGGCAAAAAAGGGAAAATAATTTTTAAAAAAACTTCCAAAGAAAGTTCGAACCAGGAAAATGTATTCAAAAGTAATCGGTTTTGTTGCTTTTCTCTCATCCAAGTTTTAACCCGACTTTCAGAAACTCTATTCGTATTAATAAAGCTACTAAAATATCAATTTTTGTTCTCGAAACTACTGTATATATTAGTTTTTTCATAATAAATAATGTGTCATCTAAAATAAGGGAAATTACATTTTTCGCGTATTCGAAAATTCTATCGCGTTGATATGAACACATATCAAAATACCACTGTTTTGTAATTTTACCACTCAACGGCTTGTAGGCCAGTAAGTAATTTTATGTGAGCCCTAACCAGTAGTTCAAACCGTTATTCTATCTTCTGTATACTAAATTTTATTACTGTTATTAATCTAGTTATCGTTTTTGCTTGTATACTTCTCTAACTCTCTCTCTCTATATATGTATACATATATAATTATTTTATTTCTCTTAAAAGCGTAAATTTGATTTACTATTTATAATTTTAATTAATATAATTGATTCATATCAAATATATTGATTAAAATTAACGTTAATCTTCTTATTCTTCGCACTTTAAAATTCAGCTCAACACAAATATCACAAAATATTTAAAAGAGCATATCTTTAAGAATGTCCGATACATAGTCTCGTGTGTGCTGGAGGTAATTTTTTTTCCCCGTACAGTGTTGCCATTGCTCGCTTTCAAATCATTGAGTTTCTTAATCAAAACGTCTGAATACTTTATAAAATATGAAATAGTAAAACAAATTCCAAATCTGGGCTTCCAGATGCCCATATTCTTGTGGAGACGAACGTTATTCAAAATTGGATGTCTCTAGGTACCGTTGTTTTATCACAATGCGAGTAACATACATATATTTATGCAGATTCTTCATTATTTAATTTATTTAAATATAATACAGGGCTTTTATATTTGGTGGCAACAATTTGAAGAGTGATTTGCTATTTATAGCGAATCAACGCAAAATGCCAAAACGAAATTAATAGCCCTTCTGCGCAAATTGCGCCTTTGGGCTAAAAAGGAAAATCTGAAAGCTTTTATATTTGGTTGGGATATTTTTTTTAACTTTGCAAGTCTGGAGGTAAAAATGTTTTTTTTTTTTTTTCCCGTATAGTGTTCCCATTGCTCGCTTTGAAATCGGTCAGTTTCTTAATCAAACATTCGTTAAAGTTTTAGAAAATTTGAAATAGATAATAAAACAAATTCGAAATTCAAAATTCTGGCTTCTAAGTGTCCATGTTCGGTTGGAAGACTACGCTTTTAAAATTTGATGGCTGTAGGTTCTGTTGTTTTTTCACAATGCGAGAAACATTCATGCAGATTCTTCATTATTTTGTTTCGTTACATATAATACATGGCAAATTAATATTTGGTGGCATTAATTTAAATAATAATATTAATTTAAATATTTGGTGGCAACAGTTTGAAGTGAATCGACTCAAAATGCCCTTTTGAAATTAATAGCCCTTCTGGGTTAAAAAAATGGTGTTAAAACATAGGTATGGATTAAATTCCACTCCAAACTGAGAAGTAACGATAACAGTGCTGGATTTAAGCCCACTTGCCACCTGTATATTTACTCTATTAAAGAATAATGCAGCTAATCCTAATCTGTATTATCAAATGCAGAGATTACTCACCTTAAAAATTTCAATATTTTGAACAGGTATTTTTTAAAAAAAAGGAAGTCTATTATAAGCGATTAGCGGCCAAGTATAGATTTTAGGCAAAGAGCTTCTGTAGCAGAGTAGCGCAGTGGAAGCGTACTTGGCCCCATAACCCAGAAGTCTGTGGATCGAAACCACGCTGTGCTAATGAATCATTTTTTTCTCATATTTGATCATATATTTTAACATGATGTGATGCTAAAATTTTAAAAGTATTATTGGTTTTCTGGCGATGAAGGTTAAATATTCTTTTACTTTCAATAATTTTAATTTATTCATAAATTTTTATAAAATTATAAATTGTGGAATTTTAATTAAACGAGGTTCCACGTGAATGAATGAACCTGTTAATGCAGATCACTACGTTTCTTATATTTCATAATTTTACCGTGAAATCTGTAAACAAAAAAAAAAAAAAAAAAAAAAAAAAAAAAAAAAAAAAAAAAAAAAAAAAAAAAAAATAAAAAAATAAAAAAATAAAAAAATAAAATAAAATAAATAAATAAATAAATAAATAAAAATAAAAATAAAAATAAAAAAAAAATTCTCACATGAAAATCTGAAAAATTTCTTCAGATACTCCTGCAAGAAAATCAGAAAAAAATTCTCATACGTTCTTAATAATCTGGAAACATAAGTAATCGCTTATGCTGCTATTCTGATACTGAATAGTTTTCTAATATTGTAATTAACTACTTTAAAATATTTTTACAACCTTCGTTGTTAAATTAGGTTAACAGGTTGTTAAATTTATTAAAATAATTTTAACAACCTTCGAAAGACAGTTCAAACAATAACATTTATTAAAAAGAATCGTTTTGCTCCCTTTTCCTCATGTAATCTAACCTCTCTTATTCAAAACCTTCGAAATTCATGATCTTTGAGTTTCAAAATTAAGACTGAAAATGTCGATTTGTAAAATCTGTACGTATTGTTTTTTCATTTCTTTTTATCTTTAAAAGGATTCTTGAAATATAATATTTTAGATATATTTATAGCTTCTATAACCGTGTAGTCCTCATTTCATCATAATAGTTTTCATTAATTGATAATATTACAGCAGTAAAACAAACTTTAAAAAGTACTTTATATAGCACTATGATGCAAATTATACAAAACTTCGAAATCTATCAGTTAGAGTTTTTTTATTCTAAGGATGCATTATAATTTTGATTGAGAAGCAGAGGTACAATGCACAACATTTCTGAGAACTTCTACAGTTGTCCACATTTGGAATAAAATATGAGAAGAAATAAATACAGAATACTAATGCAAAAATTTCCATTTATATATATATATGTTTATTGAAAAATTCATAGCCTCAATTTACATATTCGTTTATTTTGCTCGCACAGAAGTATTTCCTTTGAGCAGAGAAAAGTTTACATTTTTAATTGGTTTTGAGCGTGACGTCAGAAGAGTCTATAAGTCTTACCTTTGCTTTGAAAACCTAGACAACAGAAAACTAGTTGAATGAGCAGTTTGTGTTACCATCTAAGTTGTTGGCGTATTTTTTGGTCCAGTAGTGCTTACTGTGCTATCTTTGAGTTAGTGCTCTTACATTAGAAATAAATTAGTGCCGTTTTAGCATAAGGTAAATATGAAACATTTAGTGTTTCTAGCAAGCATACTTTGTTTTGTTAGCATGGTTATTTCTGCAAACGTTCCGAGCGACACGAAGGGTATGACTGCTGTAGAAGATGATGGCGAAGGTCGACTTGTTCCAAACTTACCATCTATTCTTACACGTTTAGCTCTCAGAGCGATGTTTTTTAAACTAATGAGAGCCTTCGCCCAATATTTTGTTGATATTCTTCTTGGTGAATTAGTTGGCGCAAGAGAGTTGTCGGATAAATGGGCTTTCAAGTGGCCACAATCTCTGAAGACAACAGGTATTGAAGTTCAATAATTTCCTGGGTCTAATGAGAAGTACTATATGCTTTCAACCACCTGTAATCTCCACGCTGAGTAGACTAAAGAGAGAAATGTAATAACAGTTTCAAGATTTAAACATTCATTCATGGATTTCGGCCAACAGACTGTTAGAAGCCGTAAAGTGCTTTTTTAATTTCACGAAGCTAACAATTTTAACCTACAATTTTATAAACTGCATTGTGTATTTACAAACTTTTATATGATTCTATATATTCAAAATTTGATTTTGATTATAATTTTAAGCAACGTAAAAGAATCTGTTGTAAAAATGCCAACTGAAAAAGTATTACTATAAATGTTTTTACATTCCTCAACGTAACTGCATTCTGTGTTCTTAAACCTGAAATTCTTTGAAATGTCAATCTTCATAATGTGTCATTTTTTAATGTTAAATACGGAGTTTATTTGTTGCTTTTATCATTCAGAATGCTCGGTTGTATACGGTTCATAGGATTTAAGTTTCACAGTATAGTATAACAGACGTGGCCTTCCTTAAGAATACTTAAAACTATTAAATTATTAATCTTCCCATATCCATTGCTAAAAATGCGAAACATTGTTCTTCTAGTTTTAAGTATGGTGTTTTAATGAATTGTCAGATCTGGGTAACAAGTTTTAACATGTATTTCATACACATGGATTTGTTTCAAGTAATTAAAAGTAATTCTTAAAACTTTCTCAGTTCATTAACTACATAAAACTCAAGATTTATCCTTATCTTGTGCTAATGATGATGTTAATAGTTACGCAAGACCAATAAAAGAAATGTATGACGTTCTGGAAACGTTGATAGTATTTATAAATGTTAATAAAGTAAAATTTCTGTATTCATTCGTTTTGAAGTTCTGGGTCTATAAAATGGATTTTCTACAGTTTTTATTAATATGTAAAGTTAAAATGACTTAAAAATGAAGTTCATTAAAGTTCATTGTTATATTCAATGAATGAATGACGTTCATTGTTATATTCAATGAATGAATGACGTTCATTGTTATATTCAATGAATGAATGACGTTCATTGTTATATTACTAGGTTTCAAATTGCTATGCCCATTTACGTATGTTTGTTCTTATCTCTATACAGTTAGAGAATTTTAGGGACTAAAAAGAATTTTTAAGACTAAATATTTGTCACCGTTAATTTAGTCCTCGGTTACGAAATACCTATAACTATTTCTTTCAGCACAAACTACGACTTCAAACATGGCTATATCATTTTCGTTATTCATGTATTCCTAATTTGTCTACTCGGTAGATGTTATTGAACTCTCTTGGATTTAATCTCTGGAAAGGCCATTAATCCTCTGTAAAATGCTATTCATCACAGATAGGTATCAATTTCTATGTAAAGTAATTCATCAAAAATTAATGAAAACTAAGCAACTGGGAACTACTAGCTTTGCTGATAACAGTTTAAAGCATTTCCCAAATGAATCTTAGGCTGCGCTAAATCCGTTTAATTTCTAGCACAAATTTTTATATTTCTTGTATTCCTTCATTCGGAGAAACAAATGAGAAAGCAAATGCTACTAGTCAAGCTGGTAACAGTATTTTCATTTTTAAGTAGTACTTTAATTTTAAAAGAATGGTTGACAATCTACCATAAAATTCATTAAAGCGCGCTGTGCTATCCGATTTGGATAAAGTCGACTTCGTAGAAGAGCTAAGAAAAGCTTACTTATACTTAACGTTACATATCGGGAAAGCAAGGATAGCCAAGTCCTATGCAGCCAGCTAAAACTGAACAGAATGCAGAAATTGAACATAGAAGAAAATACATATATTCATAGATTTTATTATCTCAGCCACTAGAAGATCAAAGTATTTTTAGCTTTTGTTTTCGTATAAAACTTTTATCGCCAAATTTAACTAGGGAATTATTACTAACTCGATTACTATTAGCTTCATACTCATCTGCAAATTTATATCGATTAATTACGTTTTGGACTAGGACATTAAATTTTGGACTAGGAAATTTGAAAATGTATGTATTTCATTATCAAAATAAAACGGTTATTTTTTATGATGTAAGAATATAATACCAAAAATAAAATCCCACTCTTATGTTAAACTTTAGAGCAAAATTAGGTGAAGCACACTAATAGGCTAATAAAGTAATAGACTGTAATGCATGCTGTAATAGGTTAATAAAATAATCTAATGTAATGCATATTATGATAGGTTGATAAATTCATAAATTGTAATGCTTATTTTGTGAGGCAAAAACTCCTTGCCTGTAGATATTTAACATCCCCTCAATTTGATCAAATCTATGTTTTAAAAGAATGTTTTGCAGCTGTCATACCTAACAACTGTCCCAGGAATTTTGATAGGGTACATATTTGTCAAATATTTATTAAACAATTTGCATGCACAATACATTCAATTTAATAGCATCTTACATTTATGTACTAATAAACTATCTTGTTACAGGCGCATAAATGGAACAAAAACAAGCAATTATTTACTATAATTTAATTTTACCAAAAGAGATATGTACAATTAGTTTGGGGTATAAGAATCGGAATAACTAAAATTTTTCTGCAGATATTTTACTTTAAGTGCATTCAATTTTCCTACCTTGGTGCAAAGTTTTTGATTTATTTACAGAACGTACGTGGCAGATAACACCGTGAACATTTTCTCTGGCCAAAGATGTGATTAACGATGCTATGTATTCTGTTATAATGTTACGCTTTTTTTTGTTAATGTTATCTACTCTGCAATGTTTAAAGTTAATTCAGCTGCTTTTATTCTAAATTAAAACTCCTAAATCCTAGTTTAAAAGACTAACTCTCACTTTGAAGAGAAACTGATTATCCAAAGAAACCTTTTCCCTATTTGAGGTTGCTAGTTTTTTTAACTAAAGTGCAACTATTTTTTGAGGCTAAAGAATGATCTTAAAAGTATACTTAAAAAACCAGTAGAATAAATTTCGAAAATAAAATACCTCTTTTCATATGCATTTTCTCGAGTGAAGCGAAAATAATTTGAAGGGGAAGAAAGTTGTTTACAAAGAGGCAAAAGTTTTATTAATAAAGATCATTTTCAAGAGAAAAGAATTCTTGGATTTAAAAGGATTTAAAAAACTTTACATTATATTCTACAATTTTAAGTATAAAATGTCATGAAAAAAATCGTTGTAATCGTCTGCATAATAATTTCTATAAAATTTTAAGTTTTTAAGAAGCTATACACATTTTTAAATAATGCATAGAGGGAAAAGGCTTTATGTAAAAATTAAAGCATTACAACGCTCTTAACGTCAGCTTGAAACACAAGCAATCATAAAAATGACTATCGATTAAAAGATTTGGCTCATGTATGTGTTCTTTCTTCGATTGTAGGTTACAGTGAAGCCTTAGAACAAAGATCTGCTGCTAAGTCTCGTATCCAATTACGCATTTCAAATTTAAAGGAAAAGGGGATTTAAATGCAAATTTATGTTGCTAGACAACAGTAGTTCTAAATTCTTTCACCTGTTATTTAGAAGTTCTAATATTTTATCTGTATAATGGTGCTAAACCTTAGAAATATGTTTGAAAATTTTGCAGTAGCACAGAAATATATCTTAAGCAAGGATTTCAGCGCTTATCTGTGACTATCCAGTTGGCTGTGGCTGAAGATACCTCGCCAATGTCCGCCAACGAGTGCACGGAAATTAAATTTTCATTCAATTAGAAACCTCGAATGGCTAAAACGGAAGCTACACTGCCATTTCGCTACTTTAAGTGTAGCATTGAGTTGTAAATGTGCCTTAAGTATACAGTGCAATGATCAACGCAATGCATATTATGAAATGTATAGTGTAGCAATATGTTAACATGCGATGTAACCAGAAAAATGTTTAATTCGACATGCAGAAAAATCTATATTATGCCCTTGTATGACTATGTACTTTACCCTTGTGTTTTTTTCGGAGTGTAGCTTCAGATAGTTGCGGGATCCGGACGATACCCGATTAGTCTATGTTAGCCGTACGGGTGTCCGGACCTGCTGTCACCTGCCATTTCTCCCACAACTACTGTTTCTAATTCTTGAACGTGCTGACAGCTTGGTCTTCCTCATGAGCAACATACTTTCCCGTTTTTTTCTTCGGTAAATCCAACACGAATGTATCCTTTTTTATCTTTAAAGTCAGACTAATGTACTTTGCCATAAGAAAACAATCCATTCCAATTGTCTAGTGAATCCTCCATCCGTTCTACAAAGATAGATAATTATTTCATGCTTTGATTTGGTTTATTTGATTAAGGCAAAGCCTTCGAGGGTTATCTGCCTATGGGATATCTTCGCTGAGGACTTCTAACAGAAACTGGCTCGTATACACGTTAAACATGGGGAAAGCAACGCAAACGCCCATGCAACCAGCCCGTACGCGGAATTCGAGCCTTGGACCGAACTACCAGTGTTCAGCGATTTTACCGCTTGGCTTTTCATGCTTTGGAGAAAATATAGATGCATTTAAATTTTGAACACTATTTTTAGGAATGTACGTGTTTTATTCTACTTCTACTGCTGATGTATAATGATTCTTCTTGCAATACTTCATTTACAGGAAACATAAGGTCTTTTATCACTGGAAGTGGGGATGTGGCCAGTAAGTTAGAACCGTTGAAACCTGGTACACTTTCTTGGTTTGATTCCGAACGACATATTGTTTACTTAAAACGACAATGCACTCAAGGACTATCTTTACAAAGACTAAATGATTGGTTAATTGACTAATGGTAAACCACGAGAGGGTTATTTTATAATAGAGAGGGATGTCTTAATGGAGGACTTGCTAAATCTGCTTATGGAAAAAAAGCCCTTAATGAAAATTTTTTTAAAGGAACTGGCTTGTATTCACGTTGCAGTTGGAAATGCCACGAAAACCTCCAAGCAACTAGCTTCCTTGCCGGGATTCAAATTTGGGTCGAACTTTCAGTATTCAGCTGATTTTATCTACTTGGTGACTCGTGGATCTTAATCTGTAAGCGGGAAATATAAGGTTTGCTGACTTAGAATTTTAAGCGTTAATGCTGAAATTTTCAATTTTTTTTTCAGGAGAGTTAATAATTACGTAAAATTTTTGATATATGAAGTGATACGATCTAGGAAAAGGCCAATTCCTATCAATTAATTTCTCCTTCAGATATGAAGTTGAATTATAAATTTCAATAATAAACATCAGAAACCATTACAGAAGGAAGAAAAGGATTTAAAATGAGACCTTTCAAGAGCATTGTGCTTTCCAAAAAATTAATTCCAAAATGGTGTACTGCTTTATAAACCTTTCCTCGTTGCTTTCTTTCGATTTTATAATAAAACGATTCCAGAATTGTTATATATTTCTGAAGAAATCTTTAAAACGGAATATACTCTTTTTTGAAAACTGATGATATAAATCAACATACATTGGATTTTTATTAGAGAGCGAATATATTTTGAAATATTTTTCTCTTTACTCGAAAAGTCGGATAAAGTTTTGTATCCTTGAACAGTTTGTTCTATTTCAGTTGATAAGGACGTTTATGCTTCGGAGTACATGAGAATATTTTCATCTGTCTTGCAGCTCTATCTTACTATCTTTAAGGGTTAACAAAAGACGGATAAAAGTCTAAAAGTGAAATTCTTCTTATCAGTGCTTTATGGTTAAAAAGAACGTTGCAAAAAAAAAAAAAAAAAAAAAAAAAAAAATCCGATCGCTTTCAATAAAAAAATTTTCAGCAGCTTGTCTTTAATACATTTCGAAATATATTTCTTGTTATGCTAATCTCGTGACTTATTTCATCAGCATTTAAAAAAAATTACGATTTTCATTTTCTACGAAAGCTTAGCATCTCAAGATTACCGAAATATTTTATAATCTGAGCACCGTGTTATAGAATATTTGTGATAGAATACACAGTTGTACTTTCAAAATAGTTTTGAAGCTAAGTTCTGAGTATTTTCTTTGGGGAGGGAGCGACTAAATAATTTTCTTTTACAGCTGTAATTTTTTACACACTTTATTTGGTAATTTAGAATTTAATGGAGTGAGAATTAATCTGAAACGTAATAGTGTAGACTAATTCGCATGCCGCTAAATTTAATCATCAAATAATGCTTCTAAAATATCCACTCTAAAAATTAGACGCTGTCTCCGAATTCTGGATTTTTGTTTGAAGATCGTAGAAAAAAAAGCTACTATTTTCAAGTCTTCTTTAATAAAATAAACTACTAAATTACCTTTTTCTGTAGTCATTTCTAAAGATGTAACACACCTTCTTCTTTAAGACTTCTCGCACATATGAAATGCTAATGAACAGATTTACAATTCTGCAGTTGTACATGAATTTCTGTGGGAATTAAAGTACGTATTAAAACTCTCACTAGTACTCACAGATGCTTTACATACAGCAGAACTCTAATATCCAGATTAAATGGATTTGGTTTATGGCAGGTAGCTTCGAGGGCTACCTGCCCTAAGGTGAGGAATGCCTTCGTTGAGAACTTTCTAAGGGAAACTTGTTCGTAAACACAACACAATACACACGAGGGAAACCACGAAAACTCCGATGCAGCCAGTTCGTTCGCAGGATTCCAACCTCAGACCGAACAACTTTGTTCAGCGACTTTACCGCTCGGCCATTGGTGGGTCAGATTAAATGACTTATAAGAATATTCGCAAAGTTCGCGTTGTTTTCTTGGACACAAAATACAAAATTTATATAAGATAAGTAGTAGTTAAAAGCGAGAACTGTATTCTGCAGTCAGTAATAAAGTACACGTGATAGGAACACTTTCCGAAAAATGTGAAATGTACGAGCTACGAAAATTCCGCCAATCCTACGTATTCGAAACATTATGCATGGGTTACGCAGTTTTCTGTTAACTTACCACTTTATGTTCAGTATCTTTCAATTCGTAAATTGTGCATTACCCGCAATGTGTTCAAGCTACATATTTTTATCTTCAGTCACAGAACTTGTTACTGACACATGGGGATTATTCTAAGATATGCTGTGCACTGTAATGCAAGTAAAGGATTTTTTTTTCGTTTATTTTACTTTAACAACGATTATACCCACATATATAGGTAAAATATTACTTAATTCAATAAAAAGACTATATTAAAAAATTCACTTTATTTTTCATCAGACACACGTGGTAACACAGTGCCCATCTAAAAAAGTCTGCCTATTCCTTGGCTTTTCACACCGATTTTGCCACTCCTGCAGTGCCCAGACCGAAGCCCAGATTTTAGCCAGTGCAGTAGACGACTCGAAGGAAAGTAACTGACGATCGTATAAGTATGCATATTGCATAGTCCAAGAGATACATTTTCTGTGTAAAATGGGACCTATGCTTAGTCCAGGAATTCGTTAAATTTTATGACTCGCATTCTAATGAACATTCATGACACTGGTATTGTTGGACGCAATTGATATGTTTGCAATTAGGCTACGAAACGCTTTATTGAAGATTAATATCTAAATTTTTCAAATTGAAACATGCGTGTACTTTTAAAGCACTTTCCAAATATGAGCCATACACTAATTTTCAAAATCAGAAATACAACCATGTTTCTACGATTTACTACCATGCTATTTTTAGAAGCAATAATGGCTAAGGGTACAGACAGCGGAAAATTAATTCTAACATGTGGTTCCGAATGACATCAAAGCTTGTCAACTCGTGGTTTAGTGTATTAAATAAGGAGCACTTCGTACAGCTAGATAATTATTTAGAGAGTAAGCAAAGAGTGGAAAATTACAATATTGAGTACGTGAGAGTTTTTTTTTAGTACGAACCGCTTAATGGCCGAATTTATATGAAAAATTATGCTGAAAATCCCTGAATTTTTACATTTTTATTATCTATTACATCTTTATATCTCACTAGATGTAGCTTTGTAAGGTGAAAAAAAATTTTTTTTTTCGAGGAAAAAAAGATGATTTTTATCGTTCATGACATTACCCGAGTTAATTTGGACTTCAATGAAGCATCAGCAAAAAAATCTAGTCACAAGTAATGTATCGGAAATTCTAAACATATGCTCAATTTAAAATTATTTTGCAATATTGCTCTTGAGCTGAATTTTATGGTTTAAGTGCAAAGAACATTATATTTAATAAAGATAACACGCAAAATGTTAAAAAAAGCACCCCTTAGGACGTAATTTAAAATCTGAAAACCTTTCAGATTTTATTTTTTTCCGTTGTTTTCTTTTTCTTTTTTCTACATTCTCATTTTAGTGAAGACATTTTTTTATTAGATGGTATCAAAGACAAATGTTCAATAGACACTGAAGTCCGTTGTCAAGAAAATAAACTTTAGCCCATAATGACAAATCACGGTAATGCAGCTTACCTAGTAAACTTTTACCTAGACTAGGAAATAAGAGCTAAAGTAAAAATCAAGTAAATTCGTTTTACGATCTGTAGATGTCATTGACAGTATAGTACATTCTGAGACATGGCGTAATACATAGTGGCACATCACAGTCTGCTACAGCCTGATAATCTGGTAATACACATCGAGTAACAAAACAAAGTGAATTTACAGTTTTTTTTATAATGCGGCCACTTCGACTGCAACTCAGGATCATAGAGGAACCAATCGCAATAGCTCCTTTGACTTTTCACACAGCTAAAAAAGCATGTGCATGGCAGAGTGTCGATTACCACTCGATATTACGGGCGATAGCATTAAATATGCGTAATATTTTCAGCGACAGAGTTAACTCCTTCATAAGAAAATCGAAGCGGCATCTATTCCGGAGATATCTCGGTCGCCTTAGTAGCCTTAAGTAGCCTTAGTAGGCTTTCTTTTGGCCGAGCATTGTTAGCCCAATTTACATGTCACTCGCATCCATTTATACGAATTTAATGGCTTCTGAAAGTATAGGCATGGAAGATGTTTTTTGAATAATTTTGGCTGCAGAAAATTTGAAAGTGTGATTTTTTGAATGTGAAATGCCTCTAGAAAATCCAGTTCACCGATGGAAAAATCCAGTTTCCACCAATGGAAACTGGATTTTCCCATTGGTGAACTGGATTTTTCAGAGGCATTTCACATTCAAAAAAATTTTTCTGTTCTTGTTAATGACCCTAATTCCAAACCATCTTTGCCTTCAGCCTTTAAAGAAATTATGTTTTAGTTCTGGTTTCATCAACAGATGGCGCCAGTAGCTTATCTCCTGTCCAGGCTTATGTAATCATTATATCTTATCTCGTTCATTTGCTCTTTTGCAGTTGAGGATGATGGTTCGGTAAAACCATCAAAAGTGTAAGTGGTGGCTGTTTTAAACCCACAGAAGCATTGCTGTTCTAGCAAAGATCTTATTTTCACTTTAACGAGTGCTTAGTAGCTAATGTGTAGATTATGTAGATTTGAGAAATAAAACAATTTCACGCATTTTAACGCATCAGCCTAGTTAATCTGCAGATTAGCTAACTGATCTTTGCACTTTATCGGTAACATACTATATACGTGTGCGTTATTTTTATTTGAGAAATTAGAACCACCAGTAACCGAAAAGAACTCGTTTTTGAGGCATACACTGTTAATTTTTAAATAAATCTTGCATATAATTTTGCTCTTTAGAAGAGTGTCATTTTAAATAATAAATAATGTGCTTGCGAAAATTCGTATAATTTGTCAAGATATAAAATTAATTCACACCGTCATATTACAATATGAAGAGAATTAAAGAACAATAAAAATAACCGTCTCTTTGTTTTCTTCGTTATACTTAAAAGGTTTTTAAAAATCTGTTTTAATTCAATACATTTTTAATTGCAACTGAAAAAGGTTGAATTAATTTTTTATCTCAAAGAAGCTATTATTTAACCTACTGCCATAACGTAGTTCTTTTCAGACATATAACTTGAAATAGAATAGAGTCTTCCTGGAACTTCAACTATTTCATAACTATTTTCAAGCATTTAACACATAGAAAACCAAAACCTTCGCGCTCAAAATAACGAAACGCCCATTACACGTTCCGTCCGTTTCCTCCCCTCTTCGTGCATTAACGCACAAAGAGGTGTAAAGATTTCAAATGACATTCTTTCTAGTTCCTAACAAAGAAACTTTCATTAGTCTTTTAGGACAAGCTGTCTGCAATAAACTTATACAATGCATTTGGGGAAACCGCATCTGCAAATGCATACCTTAGGGGGAGGGAAGAAAACAACATTTTAGTCTCAGCTGTTTCATGCGGCTGTGGTCGTTTGAATAAAAGGCTGTCTCGAGCGTTTTTGGCTTTCAAAGGGTTAAAAGTCAGGCAGACTGACAAGTAAAAAATAAAGGCAAACTTATTATTACATTATTTTTAAATCAGTTAATAAAAATAATACATTTCGCGATACAAACGACTTTATAATTTCTGATAGGTAAACTAAAGATCTTGGTGGCGTTTAGGTAGCAACAGCTGTTAGAACAATGCTTCTTAAGTCAATAATGCTGTAGTAACACACCGCAATGAAAAGACCTGTCTATATCATTTTTATTATGACATTTCTAATGGTGCAATAAAATTGGAATCCCTTGCACACCCTCACAACACATGAGCTGAACGTGCTCCCGAGTACATCAACGGTATCTGTGCGCTTATCTTCTACGAATTACTCAGCTGAGTGAACCGCCCATTTCATGAAACTTTACAAAGTTTTCAATCACACAAACAGCTTAGATTTATATCTCTTATCAAACTCCAACCGTTTATTATTTCACAAGAGAAATTTAACTCTATATCATAGTTAAAGATTCTCTAACGCAAGAGAATATTTGGCTTGATGAACAGTTTTGTATATATCGGATAGTGATATGTTAGAATAAAAGTTTCACCTTTTTATCACAGTGGCAATAACACTCATGAGATAGATAGAGAAAAACAAATCTTTTTCGCACTTTCATAATTCCAGTTTTTACGTTTTATGCTAGAGGCAAATGTGAACTTGAGAATGCTGCGAAAACTGGAGTTGATAAGTTACTCTTACCCTTTATATACTTTTCAATAAGCATTACATTAGGTTTGGTTTATTTAATTACGCAAAGCACTCGAGCGCTATCTGCCAAAGAAGGAGGGACACCTCCGTGGAGGACTAGTTCGCATACACTTTCCACATGGGGAAAACTACGAAAACGCCCATGCAGTCAGCCCTTTCGCCGGGATTCAAATTCCCGACCGAACTACCAGCGTTCAGCGACTTTACCGCTCGGCCGCTGGTGGAGCGGTAAACCGATGTACACCTTGCACCAAAAAGGAAAAAAAAAAATAAATGGGTGTAACTCCACAGCTCATGTTCTAATGGGCAGATTGACGAAATTTAACTTGCATTTTCCTTGTCTCAAAAGTGCAATTTAGGATAAGTATTAGATTTATATACAGCATTGATTTAACATAGGTACATTGACACAAAATCTGGCCTTTTCTGAAATCACATATCTTTTTTTATATATATATTTCGATGATACTACCACTCAAAATGTGCCTAAATTTTAAATTTTGTAAAACTTGGTGAGAACCATACTGAGAAATATAAAAATTTGTCTTGGTTCACTTTTTTCAATTGTACCAAGTATAGTTTACTTGGCGAAATTATTAATTTATGGTAACTAATTTTCCCTTTCCTTTCATTGTGCAGGAGCAGGACTTACGAGGGGAATAAAAGGCGCATCTTTCATAATTTTAAATAATTTTAACGAAGTGCGTAAACCATATTTGGCACTAATATCGCTTATGACAAATATGTCAAATTTTAAAACGTGCCAATATATATATTCATGCATAGCTTGGGAAATTTTGAATAGAAAATTCTAATTTATTGCAGATATGCCTGAAAACTCACATACTTTAAGATGAGGCAAAAATTTTATAGGTTCTAATTCATATTTCTTTTCAAAAAATTATAAAAATTACTAAAAAATTAAAATTTAAAATTAATTCAGAAAATGCCTGCGACTTTTATTTTGATTTAACCTGAATTTCGAACTGTGTAAGAAGGGAATCAAATAAGTTTAATAAAAATAGAGAGATTAATAAATATATACCAAGTTCAGTTAACATTAAAGAGAGGAGGAACAAACGATTTTATATCAAGTACATAATGTTAAAAAATCTTTTATTAATCATAATGCCACATTTTAATCAATTTTAATTCATATCAATTAGGTATATTATTTTCAAAAGAAAATAAGAGACAAGATCTTAAGAAGCGCATTTACTGATAATATCGTTCAGTTAATTAAGTAAATATAGATTCATTAAATACGAAATATAAAGTAAAAATTCTTATAATTTGCCAAGTAACATTCTGAAAAAAGTTGGAAGATAAAATTAATAGCTTGCGCTTCATTTATTAGCAACACTTATCAAGGCCAATGGATGATACATACATGGGAGTGAACAGCAAACATTCTAAATTACCGTAATGGTATTTTAAGGAGCTATTTAATTAAGAAATATTACAAAGCATTAATCTTTGATGAACTGCGAATAGGCTCACCAGTATTGCGTATGGTATGCATCCCACATTCCATTCTAGTTCATCTGCTTTCGCATTGCTTTCCAGTTTCTAAATAACCAAAAAATAAGTTAGATAAATGTCTGTTAAAAATAGAGTTTATCAATAAAATTTTCCAATGATTAGAATTCGAATTCGTAGGTCTAGTTCTTGAATTTTGCATTTTGTTTAAATTTTGAAAGCACAAAAGAATTAAAATTAGACAGAAGATTGTTTTATCAATAAGTTATTGATAGCCTAATCTCAAAATTTCATGAGAAGCAGATGTTATTGTAAGATAGATATTATGACAAAGAAAGAGAAGCACATTTTTTGAATTAATTTGTAGATTCCGTTTCATGTCAGAACAAAATTATAAAAATTAAATTCCAATCTGAAAACTTTAAACGATAATCTAACATTTCACAGACCATTAATGTTTTAAATAGCTAAAAATTAACGACTTTAAAAATAATAAATTTTCTAAAAAAAGCTATCTGATCTTCAGATACTGATTCCCATTTAATGCTGAAATAATTTTAAGTTAAACAGATACAGTTAACCTATTATCTTAAAAATTAAATACCTAGGAATACAAGACATAGAATATAAAATCATATACTTAAATGAGTTAAAAATAGCAATGCCATATGGTAAAAAAAAAAAAGAAAATGTATGATATTTTTTCATCTTAAGTTAACATTAGGTAGAGATTTTAATGCTTATTTAATTAAGAAAAGGCTTAATTATTCAAGACGTAGCTGTGCATTTATTTTACAGGATTGCTTACAATAAATATTTCCGTCAAGATGAAAGTCCGTGTCATTTTACCAGAATGCTAAATCTGCTTACCAAAAAGAATAAACACCACAGAAGAGTTTTCTTTTGAGATGTTCAAGAAACAAATTCTATGAAAGTGAATAAATCAGATCTTTAGTTTAAAAAAAATCATCGACGTCATTTGCATCACATTGTCGTGATTAAGAATTACGAAGAGTTTATATTTCATTGGGAGATACTTTAGTTTTGAGTAAATATTATAGTGGTTTTATAGAAATGGTTTTAGAATTCAAGAGTTCTGAAAATTTTTTTTGAATTCTCTTGAAACTATGAAAATGTTACTCCTTAACTTTTAAAAGTCTAAATTTCTTAGTAAACTGCAATGATAATACATACTTTGAAATAAAATATTATTGCTTTAAAGAAAATTGACTTCAATAAACCTTCTTTAGCCCAAAGTAGCAATTTGCCCAGAAGGGCTATTAATTTCGTTTTGGCATTTTCCGTCGCCCACTATAAAATGGTGTTTCACTTTTCAAATTGTTGCTACCAAATAGTAGTACCCTGCATTATATTTAAAGAAATTAAATAATGAAGAATCTAATTCACAAGTCAAACAACAAAATCAGCGTTAATTTACAAAATTTTCACAAAACAAACACATTTTGTTTTCCAAAATAAACATTACAAGCAAACTGAGGGATTAGCCATGGGAAGCCCCCTCAGTCCCATCCTGGCTGATATCTACATGCATTATTATGAATCAAAATTGTTTGAAATTTTAAACTTCCCGGCATGGTTCCGCTACGTAGACAATACTTTTACCCTGTTTGAAGGTAATAAAGATGATTTAAATAGAGTTCTTTCAACAATGAATTCTATTGATCCTGCTATTCAGTTCACTTTTGAACTTGAGACTTGCAATTCTCTTCCATTTCTCGACATTCTGGTCACACGTAACACATCCAACTTCAGTACTACAGTTTACCGTAAACCTTCATCGGTTTGCCTTCCACCACACTTTAAATCATGTCATCCGACTAAACAAAAGTTAGCTTCATTTTATTCCTATGTTTTCCGTGCTCTTCAAGTTTGCTCCTCCAAACTAGCCCTTGATGAAGAACTAAATTATTTAAAAGCAATAGCTATTGACAGGGGCTTTTCACCTAACATTATTAATCAAGCAGTTAAAAAATTCTCATCTCAACACACTAAAAGCCACACTCTTATTTTAGGAGATTATAAAAATTCTGTTGTCATTCCCTTCTTTCCATCAATTAGCTATAAAGTTGCACATATTTTGCAGAAATTTAACTTTCGGGTTGTTTACTCTCCCATCAATAAAATTCCAACTTCTATACTCAAGGACCCCATTCCGGATATGAATTCCTGGGGTATTTATAGGATTCCTTGCCAGTGCGGTTTAATTTACATTGGCCAAACTAAGAGAGCCTTGAAATTTCGCGTCAAAGAACATGAGGCATATGTTAGAAAAAAGGAAACACAGAAGTCTTCTGTTGCTCAACATTGTTGGTCCGAAAATCACACTTTCAATTTTTCTGCTGCCAAAATTATTCAAAAAACATCTTCCATTGGAGAACTGGATTTTCTAGAGGCATTTCACATTCATAAAAATCTTTCTGTTCTAGTTAACGATCCTAATTCCAATCCAAATTTGCCTTCGGCTTTTAGAGAAATTATGTTTTAGTTCTGGTTTTGCCAACAGATGGCGCCACTTGCTTATTCTTGTCCAGGCTTTCTTATCTTATCTAAACATTATTTCCTATCTTGTTCATTTGCGGTTTTGCAGCTGAAGATGATGGTTCGGTAAAACCATCGAAACTAGTCCTGTGAAAATTTTGTAAATTAACGCTGATTTTTGTTGTTTGACTTCTGAATTAGTATTTATTCGGCGTGTTATTGTGTCTTAATTAATGAAGAATCTGCATGAACGTACTCACGTTTCTGGCAAAATTTTGAATAACGTAGCCCTCCACTCATATATGGGCATTTGGAAGCCCAAATTTGGAATTTGCTTTATTAGCTAATTCATATTTTGTAAAGCATTTATGAGTTTTTTATTAACAAAATGATTTTAAAGCGAGCAATGGCTGCAACACTGTACGAAAGCAAGAACATTTTTATCTCCAGTGCGCGAACCCGTGTATCAGAAATTCTAAACATATGCTTTTTTAGAATTAGATTGTGATACTGCTATCGAATTGAATTTTATGGTTTAAATGGCAAGAGCATGATATTTAATAAATAAAGGTAACACACGAAAAGTAAAAAAAAAAAAAAAAAAAAAAAAGGCCCCTTTAAGGGTAATATAAAATCAAAAAGCTTTCAGAATTTTTTTATGGTAAAATTTCATTTATTTGAAATTCTTTTGTTTAGTTCGATGCGCATGTTCTCCTTCCTGTACTGCAGAGTTAGCTGATTATCGCCCTTAATCCCTCCCCTCCAGTTTGATTGTCTGAAAGACAGTGTAGAAAATAAATGATAAATATAAATAAATAAAACGCAATTTCATGAATGACATTCTACTTAGAACGTAAAAAGCACGCGTGATTTTTGATAAGTCAAATAAAATAAATAAAAATTGGAGTTTGTTAAAGGGAGTTAGTTATTAATCAGACTTATCTGTTCATCAGATAATGCCTTGTCTCTCGCTTTTGCAATTATTGATTGATAACATAGAAGAAGTTTCTGAGTTTCATTGTCAGTTGTTGTCGTATATGACTTTTATCTTCAGATTTTAAAGAACGCAATTTTTATCAAGTGATGCTGTTTGAAAAACACTTTACGAAAATCTTTTGAGAAGAATGCAGATTTTAAAGTTTTTACAAGCTACTAATGTTTATAATTTTTAAAATACATTTATAATTAACGCGATTGTTTTGATTTATTCATAATTTTGGATCATATATTTCATTTATCTGTTTTGGTGATAATTTTTTTCATGTTGTTTGAGAAATTAAAATGCACATTGCTACGTATTAAAATTATCCTGAATCAAATAATTGTTTTCAGAAATGGCTAGAGGAATAGTTGTTTCCGAAAATTATGCAATACTTCATATTCTCCTTTATCACTAAAAATTTAATGCTCCTTCAAATCAGAAAACACATCATATTTAATATTCTTTCTGTGTTGTTGCATAAAAATTAATATTGAATCTATAGTTATACAAGTTGAGAATTAAATGCAAGCTTTTATATTTTTTCACCCCATTTTTTTAAAAATTTCCTTATACTCGTATTAAATATTTATCTTTCAATGTATAGAACTGGTAGCGTTTGTAAAAAATTACTTGAACTAATTGCTTATTAAAGTAGAGGATACGAAAAAAGGAATAGTGGTTTGTGACTCTGACTGCCGTACTGAAAACCCGGGTTCGAATCCCGGAGAAGGCATGGATGTTTGTAAATGGGGCACTTTGAACATGCGGCGAGCCGAAAGTTTCCTCGAGAGGTTAAGTCGGTTTGTCACCTATATACTGCTCAAGGCTCATGTCAACGATAGGGGCATTTAGCTCCTTCCCATGATGAATGTTGTGGGCTTGTGCTGACCATTGACGGGAAGTATGATTGGTAACTACAACAACTTCCAAAATGACGTAATAAATTATTTATTTCCAATAGCAATTCGAGTGGAGTTTATTTTTTAAATATAGCAGAACTCCATTTATCAATTCTCCAGTTATCACACTCTATATTATCAAGAATGTATAAAACATTTTATCCCAAAGTTCAATTATCCACATCTGTTGCTCTACTTTGTGGACAAGTAAAAATGTTCTTTTTAACCCTTTAACTACTAACCCGCTAGCTGTGTCCCACTAAAAGTTAAAAAATTGCTAAAAACACTTTAGTTTTAATTTACTTAGTCGTACTTCAGTTTTAACCATCCGCACATACAACTAAACTTAATTGTATATTTCTTTCTCATACCTCGAACTTCTTTCACTCGGTAAAATTACTAAGCACTCTTAAATCTTAATCTCTTTCAAAATTAAGAGATAAATCTCATCAGTCACTCTTAGGAAATATAAATACACACATATAAATTTCACTTTTTTATACATAATTATGTAAAAAAATTACCAGTTGCTTTCTTGTTTAGTCGAAATCAAAATCATCTACATATTTTTTTCTCGAGGAGATCTTGAAAAAGTTTTCTTAAATAATCATAGTCAGGAGTTTCAAAGAAATTAAGTCTCCTTACATAGTGCAAGTAAGTAGACATTTCATCTAAAGAAGAAGAAAAATTAAATCAACTTAGGTATTTCTCCCGCCTTTCTAGCGTGCCTTCGTGGTGTAGTGGTTCTGCATACTGGGCCGGTATTCCAGAGGTCCGCAGTTCGATTCCCGGCGATGGCGGTTGCTAATTTTTCATTCCTCTGGCTTTTCCAATTAACCTAATGTCTCTACAAACTTTGAATTAATTCTTTAATTAATCATATAATTTCCCTTTCAAGAAATAGTCATACTCAAATAACTACACCAAAAGCAGTCTGAAAATCAGACTAGATCATTATATACAAAGGATATCACGACGTATGAAGGGGATAAAATTAAGTTTTCTAAATGGTGGAAATGCATTTAATCCCTCAAACAAGCACAGAGTTTCGCTAAGAACGCCAAAGTTTCCCAAAACTATCACGAGAAAGAGGCATTTTCTTGACTTTCATGACAAAATGCCCCTGCTACTTTATACCTGAATTTATGTACTTTAACCCTTTGACTACTACTCGCTGTGCTCGTTGTACGCAAATGAACATAGAGAAAAGAACAAAAGTGAAAAAAGTGAAATGCCCAATGTGTAATGTAAGAATGCTTTACCCTTTACCATCCAATGTAAATCTATTTCATATAATAAAGTTTTCCAGAATAATAGATGTGCTTATAGTAAGTCGAACGCTACGTGTGGGACATATGGATCCCACCATTAACTACGGCTGGGACAAACGTCTCCCTGCCTTTGGCTTGAAAACCGTTTGTCGAAAAAAGTCTCAAATGGTAAACTTACCTTATTTATGACATATTTTTTTACTTGGATAGAAAACGAGGTATTTTTTTAATTTGTAGTCAAAGGATTAAACCAAGTAAAATTAAACTTATTAATTTATTTTTTTGCTTTGAATAAACTTTTAAAAACGTGTTAAGCTAATTTAGATGAATGCGTGTTGTGCATAAAATGTTAGGTTAGGTTAGGTTAGGTTATTTAATTACGGCAAAGCCTTGAGGGCTATTTGCCTAAGGGGAGGGATGCCTTCGTGGAGGACATTCTAACAGAAACTGGCTCGTATACACGTTATAGATGTAGAAAGCAATTCCAAACGTCCATGCAACCAGCCCGTACGCAAAATTCGAGCCTTGGATCGAACTACCTATGTTCAGCGACTTTACCACTCGGCCCACTAGTAGGCTTTTCATGCTTTGGAGAAACTAAGGATGCATTCAAATTTTGGACACTATTTTTAGGAATGTACGGGTTTTATCCTACTTCTACTGCTCATGTATAATGATTCTTCTCGTAATACTTCATTTGCAGGAAACGTAAGGTCTTTTGTCACTGGAAGTGGGACTGTGGCAATAAGTTAGAACCGTTGAAACCTAGTACTCTTTCTTGGTTTGATTCCGAACGGCATATTTTTTACTTAAAATGACAACGCACTCAAGGAATATCTTCACAAAGATTAAATGATTGGTTAATAGACTAATGGTAAACCATGAGAGGGTTATTTTATAATAGAGAGGGCCTTAGTGAAAATTTTTAAAGGAACTGGCTTGTATTAACATTGCAATTGGAAATGCCACGAAAAACTCCAAGCTTCCTTGCCGGGATTCAAATTTGGATCGAACTCCAGTATAAATTGACTTAATATGTTTGGCAAATGTGTAACTTATGTAAAATATTAATGGAAAAAAAATAATTACAGTGGGTTTTTTGTTCTTTTTCATTTCGTGAGTAGGTGCAACAACAAATGTTCTTTTCTAAAAAAATAATTAAATAAACATAGTAACATTATACTAATTCCCTCTCCGAGCAAGGAATATTTATCATACGGTATAAAAAGTAACTGTACGTTACGTTCTGTTAGCCCCCGTGCACAAACGATTGGAGAGTATTGATCACTTGTTGATATAACTACTGTAATAACTGTCGTCAAACTGATCATTCTTTGACGTTAAATGCTGTATGCTGTAATGTGTATAGCCATTGCTTTTCTCAAAGTCTGTGCGGACCTTCGATAATCGACACCAGTGGCTATCGTGAGTGGTCGATCCAAGGACACCGTTTTGTTAATGGCGGTTCATATATTCATTAGCGGTAGATCTTAGAGCCACCCGGATAGTGGTTAGGGAAACCTACCATGGTACCGAAGAAGATCGAATCTCGAAGAAGCATGGATGTTTGTAAATGTATAGTGTCTGTGGGAATGGGGACAATCTAATTATGCGCTGAGCCGAAAGTCCTCTCGAGAGGATGATGGTAAGGAAAGAGGAGTGGAAGATCTTCAGACCCGTCCCCTTCCTAGGGTACTTTTAAGTCTTCAAAATTGGGGGCGGAACTGAGCAAAATCGTACTGTCACCTCAACGCTTCTACCAACGACAGGCGCGATCTTGCAGTCCTTGCCACAATGAATTTCGTGAGCTTGTTTTGATGTTACTGTCAGACAAATGAGATAAATCACAACACAACAACTGATCTTTGATATGGTTACTCCCGACAAAATTATGTTTGCTAACAAAATGATTCATATATTGCATGCGAACTAAGCATCCATGATTAAATTTGATTAATTTAATATAGTCACTAGTCAGTTCTCATTATCTTCTTGATTCTGCAAAGAAAAACTACATCGACGTCTAGTTTTGTATTTTATGGATTTTATATTAACCATACAATTTCTCTTGCTACTTCATATTAATGTTATCTTCTATATATTACGGTATTATTTTTTATTTTTCATATTTGTCTATGGTCATCTTATTGTATTATTTAAACGATTTGGGGAAAGATCAAATATTTTTCTCAGACGATATATTAAATATTTTTATTAGATCAAATATTTTTCTCATTTCTTTCAACTTATGAAAAGATTTTATCGGAATACTTTGCTTTTGAAAAACGAGAAACACCTGCATTTGATTGAAGAGCTTTGATAAGTACAATATTTTGTTTGATTTTCTCATGAATTTTCGTTAGAATATTTCTCCATTTAAGTAAATTATGAAAGTGAAGTTTCAACATTAAATGAATTTATTTAAATGACTCAAGTACCTGTAGTTAAATCTACAAAATTTCGCGTTGAAGATTAGTTTAATCTCAATTTCGGAAAGAAACTTTCCCAGTAGCTGGTTCACGTCATGGGACCAAGAAATTGTAAGTTCCAACATTCTACATACCTAAAAGACTGTGTAAATATTATATATATGAATTAGAGACGAATTTCAAAACTTTAAGACTCAATTCACTCGCTGATGAGAACTTTGTGATTTTACAAACTTAGCTTTGAACTCTATATCAAAATAACAGCGCCGCGTCCAGATGTAAGGTGTAATTGCTTCATAATTCAAAAAATTACCGTGATTGGCCTTAGGGTAATAAACTAAATCGACTATTAAAAACTCACAGTAGTTGAAGCTAGCAGCAAAGTGAAGATCCGTGGTCTGTATGAATTTTCGCTTTCGAGGAAAACTAATTTATTTTGCATCAAAGTTTTAGAAATTGTTATTTTTATTGTACTCTGAGCTGCGTTTCTGATTTGCTAAAATTTTTTTGGGGGGAGGGGGACTTAATTTTGCATATTTATTGAATTTTTAAGAGTTTATTAGGGTTATTAGTTCTTTAGGGTGTTAGGACCTTAATGAATTTTCGAGTGCTCCAAGTTTCATGAATGCTGAATTTAAACGATGTCGAGAGAAGCCATGCCGTCGAAAAATCCTAACATTGCAAAACAGGGGAGGGAAGCCACTTTACATTCAACATAACGGAATACCACTCGAACCAACAGTGCAGGAAATAAGCCTTTTTACTTTCTTATACGAAGTAAAGGAAGTACTGTAATCTCGAAAAATTTTGGGTATCTTATTTCAAAGAAAACATCCATTTTGACCCCTCTCGATTCCATTTAACCGCAAGTTTTGCTTTACATATGTATGTGCGGGCAGAATAAAAGATTAATTTTTCCAAAATGGATTGTGAAATGGATTTAAGATGGATTCAGAAGCGATTTTATCCTGACATCTGCACATGCATGTATCTCGTCTAACGATTAGCCTTAGAACGTTGAAATTTTGTATATGGCACAGCTATAACATGTAGCTGTGCACCGCTCCTTTTTGTTGCAATCGGCTGCACCAATCGTATATAAATATATATATATATATTCCCACTCTGTAATCCATCTCGGTGAGCTAAGTTTTTTATTCTTATATGTTGGTAAATTGTGCATTTTTTGTTTTAAAAGTGATTAAATTGTGTGGTTTTTTACGTTCCGGTTAAGGGTTTTGTGCCTTAATCTGTATGCAATATAGTTGTAGAATTATCAACAATTTAAAAGTGGCGAGTTGACCCTAAAGAACCTACATTTGTTTACAGTTGAAACTCAGTAGAATAGGGGATTAACTCAGTTTCTGCACCTTCACTATAGTTCTGCCGACTGGGACGGAAAAGTAAACATTCAATTTTGTGCACCAAAACATCTCCCTTCTTGCCCGCTGGCTGAATTGCTTGTATTTGTTTAAAAACTCTAATTTTAATTGTATATATATATATACATATTTAACTTTTTACCTAAATTTGGTGTTTTATGTTTTCCTGTATTTTACAATTTTTAATGAAGATGTTTTGAGTTTTTATCTATTTTTGCCTTGCCGCGAAGTGAGACTGAATTAATTTAATGAGAAATCTATCTCTAATGAAATTCGAGGAGATGAGTTTAAATAAAATGCAGCAAAAAATATGTCTAATTTGATAGGTTATACAAGGAAGTCATATGATTTTCACATCAGAATTTTTTTCCTAGGTAATCTCTGCGTAAAATTTCATGACATATAATTGTGCTTCAGTAGTTTTATTTTTAAATTAAAGTTTGAATTGTTTTCATTGAGTATTGCTGTCCAACGTCACGAAACGAGATTACATAATATTTTATCAATATATCATATTCTTATACCTTGTTATTTATGCAGGATCAATATTTTTCATGCTATACAACATATTATAGCTGACGGTGTATTTCAGTTTTACAATTTTGTTACAATTTTGAGCGTACTTATAATTCAGAATGAACACTCTACCCGTTTTACTCATAAATGATTTTTTTTCTGCCTTTCTGTTTTTCTCTCGTGGTCAAGGTCAAATACTACGATAACACACTTTCACGTTATCTAGCGATGTTTCTGGTAGCAACTGGTAATATAATTTTTTTTACGCACCATGAACAGATAGCGGTTATAAACAAAAGTACCTCGTATCATCGAAGAAATTTAACAACTTAACAATTCCGAGAAGTAGATAATGATTGGTTTACACCAGGCCTTCTTAAATCTTTTTCAGTCGCGACCCCTTTTCTATCATTGAGATTTTTTTCAAGACCCTAGGACCCTCTAATATTTACGAAACTTTTGTGGGACCCCATAAGCATTGCGCAAATCGGACACACGCGTGAGCGAAACTGTCAGTTTTCTCACTAGTACTGTACTATACTATTCCAGTTTTAGGTTCATTAATTTTAATTTCTAATTTTAAGACACAGAACAATAGGAAAATTTTAAATAATTAACAGACGAAATGACAGCGTAACGTGCAAAGCAAGTAAAATGAACGTTTATATTATAAAAGGAATGTGTCTAAACGTTTTCGTTTTTTCTTTGTCTGCATCTTTATCTATTTTCGGATAATTGTGTAAAAATATTTGTTAATTGTAAAATTATTATAATAAGTTAAATAAATATTAAAACTGCTAAAATTTTTGGCGAACCCCTGCTGCAGGTGCCACGACCCCCATGGGAGCCACGACTCACTGTTTAAGAAACTCTGGTTTACTCTATCAATGCAGAATTAAGAGTTAAAATGCTAATTACTATTTGTTCTCTAAAATTCGCTTTTATTATTTTTACAATAAACTATAACCGAAAATGAGGTTTCCCTTAATTCCTAGGAAATATTTATATTTTTACGCATTAATTAATCCATGCAATTTGTTTATAAGATTTATGTAATAATTCTTTCCTAACATGTTCGTTTACGAGAGTAAAGTTTATGATATATTTTGTGGAGATATTAGGAATTTTTTTGAAACAGAGAAGGTGGAAAATGAGCAATGTCCTCACTGAGATTCGAACTTGGACCTCTCGAATACGCTCCGAGTGTGTTACCGTTACACCACGAAGGCATGCTGAAAAGAAGATACCTTAGATACCTTACATACTACCCTATCACAAATAAGGGCACCTGGGATTAGTGAACCCAATCGTTAAATCCTGATGGTGACGAATTATTGTCCACCACATTTTAGTTTGGGCGCCACTGTCGTTTCATTGGGTTATTTTGAAGCAGGAAATGTGAAAACAACGAATTTTTTTATTCAAATTCTAAATAATCTTATAAAATATAAAATCTCCTTCTATATCTTTATATTATACATAAAGTTGTACTAGAATCTTGTTTTCGACCACATAATTCGAAAAACGATTTATAATTAGAATATGTCCATTCACGCATTCACGAATGTCCGAACTAGATTTATCTTTTTATGATTTGTTATAATTTAACACTAAATCGGTCAAAGTAAGTTTTAATAGCATAGGTACAAAATACTTCCACAATGTTTGGGAGACATGTATAGTGGTTTCAAATTGCACATTACAATCATCGACAAATTTCTTAAAAGATTTAATGTCATTAGTGTTCTTTAATGGATGCATAATTAAAATCTTGTATATGTGTGCGTAAATCAATATCTGGCGATTGGCAAATCTGTTCTTTAATAACTGTACAGCTTTATCGTAGGCTTCTGCCGAAATAGAAAGACTCTCTACAGTGTTCAAAGCAGATCACCCTATATAAGCCTTTGAATAATTAAATTTATCAACTTTGCTTAGGGACTCATTGATGTAAACAGCTGTGTTTTCCGAATTTATTCCAAAAGTTGATCCATTTTGTGCCTTCACTTCCATAGAATGCGACAATATGGTAATTATGAAACTTTAATTGGAATGCCATCAGTGTTCCAAACTTCTTCTAATGGAGGGACCGTTAGAGGCCCATAAGTTGTCCCGCATGAGCTTTTTATAATTCTTCGATTTTCTTCTTCGCACGAAGTTGCCGAAGCAATACATTTCTCTGTATTTTTGCGTAGTTTCAAATTCGATATCAAATTCCTCAGGCTTCAAAAGTGGTTCAAGTTGTTGATCAACTAAAGCTAGAGGTTCAGATTTAATGAAAAGGATTTCTATAAACTTATCTATCTTGTCAGCATTTAAATCGTTTTCGATAATTCAACTTTTAAATCATTAACTGTCTTCGCAACAGCTGTTCTCAGCGATTTACGTTTCCTTTATAATAACTCATATGATTGTGCTTCGGCCATATTTTAACACATATACAAATTTCTGAGAATACTCTTAAATCAAATTAAATTTAGAATTTCAGAATTTAATTTCAGAATATAAAAATCAATTAATTAATCTCGGTATCCCGGCAAGGAATGCTTGGAAAAAAATTTTCAGAATTCTAGAAGTTCAAAAATTCTAAATTTAGAAAAAAAGTTTCGCTTACCCTTCTTTCTTCCGAAGATTCAAACATAGGGATGAGCCTAATAGGTAGAAAATCATCAAGAAGTACTTGAAGACTAATTTTTGTATAAAGCACTTTTATTTTTCATAATTCTTACGACAAACACGAAAACAAAATGTAATTACAAAATACATGCGACATGCGACGGAGGACGTGGGCACCACCCCTCTACCAATACGGTTAATCGGTATAGCGCCACGTCCACCTTTATCTAGTGGACGTGGCACTATACCGATTAACCGTATTGGTAAATACAGCATATCAACATAAAATCGCAAACGATACTGAAAGAATACTACAGCCAACGTCAAATGTCTCTTTTTTTAAACTGAACTACTGTTGCCAATGTTAATAAATAGAGATGTCTATTCTTTATGTTTGTGTTTTTTTCTTTGGAGGCCATGTCTGACAATCAGACATCCGCAGATAATGCACGTATACGCTTACGTATTCGACTTTGAATATTTGCATAATTTTTCGGCAGTATAAATAGTACCTTTGGTTAAATAATTTTCGTATAATAGACATAATTTGCAAATTCTCTTAATCTTGCACACGAGTATACTTTTTCCAGAGGGAAGGATGAAGATGACTCCTGGAAGAATACCAGAATTTTGGTAAGCAACCAGACAAAGAATGAGGAAAAACAGACAAAATTTCAAGCTGAAATGCATATTTCTGAAATAATTTAATTCGGAGAATGTAATTTAATCCTCTTCGTTCCATGATTAAAGTCTAATTGCAAAACAAAATATTTTCTAGAAATTACATTATCCAATGAAAACATTTCGATTAAGATTTAAATCTCAGATAATTAATTGTGCAATTTTCCCACATTTTTTTTCCAAAAGCTCTGGAACGACTGTAACACCTTCCATGAATTAACTTTCATAAGAAGGCACCTATGCGAAGAAAACAGCTGAACTGGGGTGAAAGTCTGTAAACTGGTTGACGTCCAGTAGAGTATAGTAGTTTTCAATCATAGATGTAAATATTACTGGCAGCATAATTCTAGTCGTTTCTTGATATGGAATGAATCAGATGTCCTATATCAGTTAGTAACATCCGCCAAATTAACTTATGTGTATGTCTACGTTCAACTTATGTTTATGTCCATTTATGCTTATATCTCTTTATAATTATTCCTAAATTTTTATATGCTAACAGATGGGAACGTTCTCAAGCGTGAAGCTAACAGCTTGCATTTTTATGTGCATCTTTATGCAGGTGTAGAATGTGCAACTTTCAACTTACGATAAAAGACATTGTAAACATTGAGCTTAATTACACTCGTGCGCAAAATTAAGATAATTTGCAAATTATGTCTATTTTTACGAATAAAATATATTGAACCAAAAGTAATAATTATGCCGTCGAAGAATTATGCAAAAATTCAGAGTCATATATAAGCATAAAAGTGCGTGTCTGCGAAGCTGTGACTGTGAAAGGGATACAAGCTCACATGGAATTTTCGGGGATTTACGTGCTTGTACACTTTAACGACATTCGCCGTGTTTCTCACAAGATTTGGGTAAATTTTATAAAATATGAGGTAAAATGCTTTGCCACGAACGTATAGATAAAGAATCATCGGTAGATTGGAGGAAGGACAATCATAAACGCAGGTAGTTACATAGCTCAATGCAGCGCCTATTGTCGTTCACAATTTATGGAAACAGTTTCAGTACACTGGATCCACACACACAGTTTCAGTACACGTATCGAGAAAAATCCGGATAAGGTTGACCAAAATCCATAATGACTAATGAGGATTGTTGTTTGGCACTTTCAGCGCGGCTACACGGGACTGCTACAGATTCAGCTCTCCCTTGAGGTATATGATGCCACTAGAACCTCGGGTTTCACGGTTTACACCTACCTGAAGTTTTCCTGAGAGAGGGCTGTATGCCAGAATAGCTGCTTGAGTACCGCTCATTGCAGGCGCATTTAGCAGGGATAGACAACATGTGCTTTGGATTAGATTTTGGTGGAGCATCTTGCTTTTTACAGGTGAGTCGAGATCAGCCTAGACCCTGATTCTCGGCGTAAGTATGTAGAGACATTAGGATTTCCTTGGAAGCATGAGAGATGAAAAATTAGCAACCGCCTTCGCAGGGAATCGAAACACGGACCTCTTAAATACCGGCTCAGTGTGCTGACCACACTGTACCACGAAGGCACGCTAGGAAAGCTGACGAAATACCCTATAACTATACCTGGTGAGAGTCTGGTGCACGATACCGTCCCTACCTCAACAGGGAAAGGATCATTACTGTAATGGAGGTAATTATTACTGTAATGGTTTTGGCAGGCATTATGTTTGATAGCCTCCCACCCTTCCATGGGTTTTACAAAGGCTCCGTGATTGCTATGAGGTATAAAAAAGAGAGGTTAAAACAGCTTATTAGGTCCTGGGTTCCCGCTATTGGATGACAACACTCACCCACATAGTTGGTCCTGGTTTCCTGCTATTGGATGACAACACTCGTCCACATAAGACTCAGCTGGTCCTGAGTTCCTGCTATTGGATAACAACACTCGTCCACATAGGACTCAGCTGGTCGACGATTACCTGGAAAGTGAACGTATTCGCCGCATGAATTGACCAGCCACATCTTCTGACTTTAATACAATAGATCATGTCTGGGGCGCTCTTAGGAGAGCAATGTCATCTTGCTTTTCCCTTCCGAGAATCATTCCGGAGTTGAAAACTCATTTGCTTCAAGAGTGCGACAGGAACTCCTCAACTGTCTCCTGTCCAGTATGCCGTCAAGCTGCGCGACCCTTCTGGCTGTGAGAGATGACCATACCTCCATATTAGACTCATTTTCAGTTCAGTATCACAACGTGGGTTTCGAATATTTTTGCACTTATGAGCTTTACCGATAATCATGCGTACATAAAATGATTTTTGAATGGTAAATCTCTTTCTCTATTATAAATGTATAATCATAACAATTTCCTTTAAAAATCTGTCCATTAGGTTTTTCAGAAATTCGTCTAATGAGCAATTTATTTTAATTTTGCAAATGATTGTATTATTAGAACAGTATAGAGTATTCTGTGTGAATTTCTGTATCTGGATCGAAATACCTCATTCAATTTCTTTCGCATAAAATTTATATTATTAAAATATTTCCGGAAGAGTTTGGAATTCAAAATATGAAATAAAGACAAATGTTAACAGATATAAAATTTAGTACGTTGTTTATTATACCACTTGATGAGCAGTTCTTCGTAATCATGTTTATATAGCGCTCATGTAAAGCTGCGTGATGGAATCAATCTCCTGTCAAGTCTGAGTTTTCATCTGCAATATGATTTCTTCAAACTGAAATGTAAAATGAGACCGAAAACTCCTCATAAATTCTGTAACTTTATTAAGAACTACCATAAGTGATAATGGCTATTGGTTACTAACAGAACTTTAAAAAAATTTCCAATGGCATTATGAGAAATTTGCGGAAGGAAATAAAGGGCAATTGCTAATTTCCCCCAAATTACATATATGAAGGGTTAGCCCAATGGCCAAGAAGCAAGTTTCCATGACAAAAACACGTAAAGCTAA
Organism: Stegodyphus dumicola; assembly: GCF_044657685.1. Classification (NCBI taxonomy): domain Eukaryota; kingdom Metazoa; phylum Arthropoda; class Arachnida; order Araneae; family Eresidae; genus Stegodyphus; species Stegodyphus dumicola. The sequence goes on along the minus strand of NC_140773.1, from coordinate 217,100,300 downwards.
AGATGATACATTATGAATCATCAGCACCTAATCAATCATTATGACCAATGTTTGTAATTTAATGACAAAGGTTAAAAGTGCTTCAGGAAAATAATTCGATTAATATTAGCATGTATATAGCTTTTGCGTATATTTAAAAGTTTTTAATTCATCTCATTTATATTTACAAGTTTTTCCATGGTTAATTAAAAATTAGCCCATGTAACTGTCCACTCGCTGATTACTTGAATGATGTTTCATGGATTGCATTTATTAATATTTAGAATGCGCAAACGATAGCTATTTTTATTAAGAATTATTATAAAACATCCTCCCTCAGTTGTTTCGCAGGAAAAATATCTCACAGGTTTAATAAATGTTAGCTCCTATGACCATTATAACAATCGCTAAATAAGATTCTAAGAATGTAATCAAAATTCAGTTCTTTGCATTGACCAATGAGATGTTTAATAAGTTGAATCATTCAGCTGACCAAATGAATTCATGATCATTTATTCATCACAAAATAATGTAACTATTTATTTCTGTTTGATATGGACGTTATTTCCTTCCAGATAATTTGTCTTTCAGAGAAATTGTCGCAGAACCACAAATTATCTAGAAGAAGACACGCCACGTGCTTTCAGCGTGCAAGCAAGCCTTTTCACCAATTGCTGTGTGGTACTATGGAGAATGGGAACAGAAAAATCTGAGCATTTACTTTGCCAGCAACCCGTTGAAACACCTGCCATTTAAACAAATAGTTCTACCGTCGAATTGAGTTCGTGAGCCACATAGTGAATAGTTTTTGAACGAAGAGAAGAATGAAGCTGAAATTGAAAGAGATGAATCATCTACAATCATCCACTCAGACAAAGTCTGCGATCGACTGAAATAATTTTTCTAATGAAAACAAAATAAAAAAAACTTCTATTATCTGATTTACTGTTCCGGATCCGTTTTATAGATGAATTGAACTCTTCCTTGGGAAAAAGCTTTAAGTTTAATCTTCAGTAAACTGAGTACTGGCCTGGTAAAAAAAAATACAAAACATGATACGAACAGTACATAATTTCTGAAAACATGTATTCTAATTCCAAAGACCATTTGCTAAATGAAATACTTACTATAATTTATGATAGAAGTAACATAATATGGAATTAATAAAAAAATATACAATCAACACACAGAAATGTTCAAAAAGATTATATAACTAATTACCTTGTACGAAGGGGTCATAGATCATGTTTAAGAAATAATTCAAATAACGCAGATTTTTAGACCACGCTAATTTTATTTAGAAAAAAACATACGAAATTAAAATTTTTATACGAATTGTATATGTGAAAAGTCCCAATTAATAAGATAAATTAGTAAGCCAATTAGTAAGCTCACTTACGATAAAATGTTTTTAATAAGTAGAAACTCTATTCTTAAGAAAATGCTCTCGTGTCAAAGAAACTTGCCATCCATACCTTTTTCTTCATTTTATTTTGTATTCCCCTAACTTTATACTGATGAAATAAATAACTGATGAAATAAATAACGATTATGTTTTAATAAGTGGATCGGACGATGAATTGGGCTCATTATTGGAAGTAATACAGTGTTACCATACACTAACTATAGCGATTGAAAATTAATTTTGAAAGAGAATCAATGTATCGGTAGAGCGGAAGTAGCAGAATTAGTTAAAGCTGAAGAGTTAAGCACTTTGCCAAACAAAAACGTAAAGTATTTCTAGATGGCAAAATAATAGTTAAAAATATAAAAAATGAAAGTTAATCAGAAGACAATTCTAATTTAAATGAGGAAGATTCCTGTCTAGAACCAGCTGACAAAGATGAAAAGGCAGCAGCTCTGGACTATGATGGAAAGTTGGAAAATCCAAATACTGTAAAAGTCACTAATTCCAAAAGTAAAAAGTCACTGAAAAGGAAAAGGACTCCAAAGAAAATCGTTAAACAGAATACAAATGAAGGAAATAAACATCCTAAAGAAGAAACTAGAAGTAATGATATCAATGATATTAAAGAATGTAAGTCTATTCAAGAAAAAAAAATGTAATCAGAAGCTTAAGAAATATAGCAAGAATTGCAAAATTACAGCACTTCAGAAAGAGATTAATAATGAGAAAGAAAAAGTTTACAAAAAAAAAAAAAAAAACTGTAATAGATAATTTTACAAGATTTACGCGCTTATATCCTAAGAAAAGTGTGTGTTAGTGGCATTGAAGAGTTTTGTAGATGATGATGGTGAGGGCATTAGTGTTGCTGGGGATAAAGATAACAACACGTCGCATATTACTAAAACTAGGATACGGGAAAAGAATAGAAAACGATGGTGAATCTATATGGAAATTAAAGACTTTCGAACTATAAATTTTAATATTGATGATTTAATTTTTTAAAGTATAAGTTCTTAATGTTCCGAGGTCGTAAGAAAGTCAGGATGCCCGAATGTAAACGGTTATTTTTTAAATATATACTTTCCCCAGTGACTACAATAGAGTATATTTGAACGGTAATGTTTGAGCAGTAATTTTTTTTTAATTTGAAGTGCTCATAGTAATTTGTATTTTCAGTTGTATCGTCCCAGTGATATGCAAGTAATGCTAGAATAAAGATTTATTAACATAAGTGAAGAATATTTCTTAAAGAAAGTAAGTTAAGCTAACAGTCAGCCAATTAGTAAGCTTACGTACGATAAAAATGTTTTAATAAGTATAGACTGTATTCTTAAGAAAATTCTCTCGTGTCAAATCAGAGAAACTTGCCATCTATACCTTTTTTTCCTTCATTTTGTTTTGTATTGACCTAACTTTACACATGATTTTTGAGGCATATAATATACGGCTTCATAGTCAGAGGTTAAAGAAAGTTGTCATGCTTACCGACTCTTGCACAAAACTATCTTGAAGAGGATCTTACTTGACCTCTTTTTCCATTGATTCTTATCACATGATCAAGAGTGCCTACAATGAAAAAATTCCTAGAACACAGAATAGCTCTTCTCCGTTTTTAGTGAAGAGTAGCATTTCTAATTAGACATCAGTAAAGGACGTGAGCTCATGTGAAAACATGTTGTGAGTAGAAGAATCCAAAATGCAACCTGTAGCATTATATGGAATGGAAATCTAGTGTAATTGTGCCAAGCACTACTGATTACGAATGTCGGACATATTCAATTATCTTTACGGACCATTTCACTGCTATAAAATCGTTTTAAACTCTACTGAGAAATTTTAATATTTTAAACTTTACATTCATTAGGTTATTTTGAAGCAGGAGATGTGAAAAATGTGCAGTTTCCCTGGACCTCTCGAATATGTGCCAAATCTGCTACCATTACATCAGGAAGGCATGCTGGAAGGAAAAAGAAATACGTTATGTACTCCCCGTTTTAAAGAGCAAATGAGGATTAGGAAACCCAATTGTCAAATCCCGATGGTGACAATTATTGTCCACCACCTTCTAGCTCCAGCGTATCGTTCTCAAAATACCCACCGTTCTCAAAATGCCGTTACATCACGAAAGTAAGCTGGAAAGAGGAAGAAATACCTTATAAACTATACTCAGAAATTTTCAGAATCCTATTTTTCAACAAAAAAGTGCACTGCCACTTATTACCCACGTCCGTTTTACGGAGATTCTTTGATCAGCCATTTGCCACGTCTATCACCTGTCCGACATACATGCAGGCGATATGTATTTTACATTTCTTAATAATTCAGCGCCAGCTATTAACAAGAATTATGATACATCTTTGCTCTTCTAAAGATGATATTCTTCATTTAATTGATTCACTTCATACGTATTTTGATTCACTCACTGATGCTCACAGTGGTCAGATAGCTTACTAAATTTTGCCTAATTATCTATCAAATTATTTTTGTTTACTTTAAAGTTTAAAATAATGATTGTTATAAAATGTATTTGAACAGCTACATCTAACTTATTTTTGTTCAAGCAATTTTTGGAGAATTAAGGAATTCTCTCATTCACCCAAGAGAACTATTTTAGTGTAAGCGTTTAACACGACCATTTAGCAGTTATACGATTCACGATTGAAATTAAGGCGACGGCGCAGTTCAGTTTTTACATTTCTTGCTCCAAAAAATCTAATAGTTTATATTAGATTTTTTACATATATCTATATACAGCACTTTAAATTCAGAGTAATATATAAAATATTGACATTTTAGAGAATTTAACAAAACATAATATATTATTAAGCTAACTAAGAAGTAATATAAAAAATATATAAAGTGATATTTAGCATTAAAAGTTTTGCTATATATCATTTTTATCATAAAGATAAGTTTCATGAGCTTTTAGGACGCAGCGGAGGGCAAAACAAACTAGAGGCACTCCCTTGTGATGAAAACGTCACAGTGCGTCGAAAAACACAATAAGCATGAAGTCAATTATATTCCGTTTTAAAGTAATTTCATATATAGGGAAGATGCGCATTCACCTCTCCAGGAGTGTTTAATTGATTGTATTATTTAACTAAAATAAGGCCTTCGAGCGATGTGCCACTACTTTATTAAAACATCGGATTATGTTTGTTTGACAGCAGTTATAAAATGTAGTTGCTTGCTTGATTTTCATAATTAGATTATCAACAGTTTATTCATAATCAGGGCCCACATCATCCTTTTTACAGCCCGCTGTAAGCTCTGTAACTTCGAAATTTTGCCGCCGGGTTGCTAAATTTGTAAAATCTTGCCGCTCCTAAACTCTGCCATCAGGTGCTACCACACCCCTTGCACCGGCTGTTCATAATAGAAGAACAGTGCTGTTTGGCCGCAGGAACTTAATTTCGTCTTTTAGATATCATGATAATTTGTGATATAAAATAGTTTCTAATATATCAAATATCATTTATTTTAAATAAAAATTTCATCTTGTACCAAAAACAGCTAACAATTGCATGTAATCGGATATGTCTAACATGCGCAGGTGACCTGGAATAAAGGTACCTGTACTTTTCGAAGTTACCCGTCTTTCACAAAGACATAAAAGTGCCGGCACCGTCATGAAGCTCAGTGTCTCGAGGGAAAAGCAACCTAGACAAGGGTGGCCGAACACTCATGCAAAAATCTTTTTCTTCGTAAACAATCGATACCGTGCGCAAAGGTGCCAGCATCTTCTCAAGTTAACATCTTTTCTGAGACACAAAGCGCCCTGCATAAAGGCACAAATTTACTGACTTTCTCATAAATTCGGTATTGAGAATAAAAGTAATCCTCTTCAAGGGTACTGAACATCCACGTGAAGGCTTTAATGTTCGCAAACGTTGTCTAATTGCATAATATTGCTGGTACCTTTATAACATTTTAGGAAAGGGTCCGGGTGGTGGAACGTTGATATTAGTTTAGATATTTTTAAAGTATCATTAAATCTTTTTCGTCCTGTAAGTTTATCGTTTTTTACTGCCTTTCAGTCACTGATAGCAAGCTACAAATTATAGGCGTTTGTGCCCGTGGAAATTTCCCGAATCCCTTCAGCCCATCCGCTCTTCAATGTTTTAAACAGTAACAGATCATCGAAAAACAAATATTAATAACAAATATCAGGGTTTTTCGGAAATGAAAGGTAAATACAAGCCAGTTTTTCATATGAAGTTTTGCATGCATTTCATCATAAGTGGATTGCTTTCAAGTACTTTGGCTTTCAATTAATCAAAATTAATTATGATCGTGCAAGATAAAAGAATCCTACAGCTGCGGATATCGTTTAATAAAATTGCTTTATTACATTCCAAGACATAGATACCTAGTGTGCTTGAAGAAGATTAATTAATTACATTGAAAATAAAACTTCATATGATGAACAGACGTCAATATAATGCAAAACTTATTCGCAGACTTCCGCACGAAATTAGCCAATTCTTAGGTTTCTACTGCCTTTTATTATTTACTTTTATTATTATAGATTAAAGTCTTATTAAAATGAAATTTATTATATCACACTACTAGATTTTAAAAAATGTAATCCGAATCCTTCTTCTTAATGAACTGTATACATTATAATATTATTAAAGCGATTTTTAATTAGAGCATTTCAGTTTTTCATCGGCTTTTTTGTGATCATATTTATTTCACCTTCAGCAAAAAGCAATTTAACTTCATATTTCATGACTCATCATTTTCACAGCACTGGTGCCTGGACAAACATTTGCAATAGATTAGTTATAGCTCGCCGCAAACCCTTTTTGTATGACGGTATACCCTAGCAGGCGTTTCAACTGTAGATAGATTTCACTGTTTTCTATCAGTCTGATACCTCGAAATTTGTATTCCTGTAAAGATTTATTATGTTAAATTAATTTCATTTTCTCTAGTATTATGAATCCCTTTCAAAGAAATGTGAAATTGCAGGTTTTACAGGAAATCTCAACAGCTGCGCTGCTAAAGATAAAAACAGGTTTACATGGTAAACCTACTGAAAATCAGTTTTGAGGAGCACTAATATAAGGTTGCTTGTGTTTCATTATGCTTTCAGTGGCACATGAAATTATTTGGGATCCTGCAAAAAATTGTTGACATGCTTAAAAACTGAATAACATAAATGTTTACTTCGAAAAACTAAATGTTTTTGTTATCAATTTCAGAATTTTGGTAAATATTTATGTTTGTGCAGTTTAGTTTATTACAGTATTAACTTCCATAATTATGACATATTTAACCATAATTCTTTAACTTCAAAAAAAATGTATTTGGTTTACGAGGGTCAGTCAAAAAGTTAGTTGCACTGCCTAAGAAAACAAAACAGGAGCAAAATTTTACAATAACTTTTTTTATATCTTAAAGTTCCACTCAAAATCTATTTTTTAACTTAATTACCTCTGTTATTTAAGCATTTGTCGAGGCGTGGTACAAGTTTTTCGATGCCTTCTTCAAAGAAATTCCATCCAATGTCCGATAATGATTGTTGGGCTGCAGCTTTCACTTCGGCATCCGAATAGTACCGTCGTTTTGAAAGTTCTTGTTTCATGGGACCAAACACATGGAAATCAGGAGGTGAAAGGTCTGGGTTATAAGGAGGGTGATTCTGCTCTTCCCACCTAAACGTTTTCAGAAGGTCACACGTTTGTTTTATTGCATGCGGTCTTGCATTGTCATTGCAGGAGCACAATGCCGTTCGAAAATTTACCTGGCCGTCGATTTTTAAATGATTGTCGCAATCGTTTTAGTGTTTCACAATAAGAAGACGCATTAATTGTGGCACCCTTCGGCATGAACACTGTATGCACCACGCCTTTTCTGTCGAAAAACAGCGTCATCATCACTTTTCCTGCAGATGGAACAGTTCGACACTTTGTTCGTGTCGGGGAACTGCAATGTTTCCACTCGAGTGGGCTGCGTTTCGTTTCAGGTGAGAATTGGTGAATCCAAGTTTCATCTCCAGTCACAATTTTGTCAAAAAACTCATTTCCTTCCGTTTGGTAACGTTGCAGAAATGCAAATGCATTTTCAAAAGCTTTCCTTTATGTTCCTCCGTCAACAGACGTGGCACCCATACAGCACAAACTTTACGAAATTTAAGGTGATCGGCAATAATTTTATGCACACTTCCGTGAGAAATATCCAGCTCCTTTGAGATTTCGTCTATCGTTATGCGTCTGTTTGCAAGAATGCATTCATTCACGCGAGTAGCGATTTCCGAATTTATTGCAGTTGATGGTCTTCCCTCGCGCTCAACGTCATCAATATCTGTACGTCCATTCTCAAACATGTTGCACCATTTCGCGATAGCTTGACTTGACATTGCATTTTCACCATACACTTCATGCAACTGTCCATAAATTCCAGCGCATTTGCACCTTTTTGCCCACAAAAAAAAAAAAAAAAAAAAAAAAAAAAAAGTCACTGCACGCATTTCCAATTAGGACGCTATTTGCCTCTGTCGTAACATGTTTGAGACTGATTATCAGAAAAACTGAACTTGCTTCGGGGAAGCTGCTACGTCACGTGATAAAGGTACATGTCTGAAGTGTTGCCACATAGTTTCATCCAAGACTACGTCTTAGACGGAACAAGACTAAGAAGGAGCAAGACGCTATTTGTCTAAGACTATGTCTTAGACGAAACATATTTACGCAGTAGTGCAACAAACTTTCTGACTACGTATAAAGGAAACGATATACACTTATTATTAACCAATTATTATTAACACTGATATTTTTAATACGTTTCTGTTTATGTAAATGCGAATGTTTAAGTTAGAGATAGCGTCCATTAACCATGGAATGGATAAATAACAAGTGAATATTGACAGTTTGCCATGGTTGCTAAACACACTAGCTCGCAAGAAGAACAGGATTTTCTTTTGGAAAACCTTGAAAGCACTTCTCTTAAGACAATCTTCGAATACTCTGCCCAAAAAAAGCCTAACCCAACCACTATAGTGATCTAGTGCACTTGATTTTTGCGAAAATAAGATTCCCTTTCTCAATCGTAATTTTTCTCCTGTCATAATCACTATCGTCAAAAAAAAAAAAAAAAAAAAAAAAAAAAAGAGCGTATTTGAAATTTTTTTTTAGTTTTCAATTAATTCTAAGGCTTTAATGCGCTAATTAAAATAAAGCATTTGGGAATAGAAACCTTCGGGGGAAAAAATAAAACATGAGCTAGGAAATCTTTGCAAAAAAGCATTAGCAGCTTCTAGGATAGCTGAAAATCAGAAAACCGACACCAATATAGAGCCAAATGACCAAACTCCTTCAGTAAATATTGATATCAAAATATCTGTAATGAAAAATAGCATCCAAACACAGCCATTGTTGAAAATGACGAATATGAAACTCTTGGAAAATTTGCCAAGGAACTCTAAGGATCAAGCCTAGACAGGACGACATTGATGAATTTCAGTAATCCAGATGGTCAAAAATTTCGGGTATTGTAACCATGGATTTAAAACTCAGATGGACTCAGGTACCTGTTCGAGGAAAATTATATTATAGATTATAAAGGTATAGTGAAGGCTCAGAATAAGAAAGAAATAAAAGTCTTTACCGCAGAAGCTCATAGGCAGGTTACTAATTTCCTGGATTTACAAGATACCATACTTCATTTCCCACAGAAAACAAAGATATTAAAGTGATAAATCTCAGCTCAATCACGCTTAAAGCTCTCTTAAATATCTTCCCCACGCATCGAGATTAAGGGAATTAATTAAGAACGCACGAATTAAGGGTCTACCCTAAAGATAAAGAGGAAGCATCAATATATGCCAACTGTGGAGACTTCCACACTGCTAATTACAGAGGCTGACGCTCTTTTCTTGAAACCATGTTGAAAAAATCCATTACCTCAACATTTCATGGTCATTCGGAAATAATCTTCGCCAGCTGACCTTTGTACAATTAGCAGCATGGCCTGTGCATGTACAAAACTTTACAGCGTGCTGCAAAATGTGTTCTGCATAGATTACCATTTTTCAGTTGACTTTTTACATTTTCATAGGCAAGGTGCCTCTTTTTCTTTTACTAGTTGTCAACTTCCCTTTTTTATGGCACCTACATCTCGAAGCTCTGCAAAGTCAGGCTGGCCAGCTAAGGCGTAAATTTAGTTACGCTAGAAGATGCCGACATTTTAAATTTATCACGTAATATTGGTATCCCAACTTCAAAATAGTTCTCTTTGGACTTGAATACTAAGTCTGGTTTCATTCCATTAACGAATTTCATTGTATAAAGCCATTCATCTGCCATCATCTTCAAAATTAGACCCATACAATTTACTTTGTATATACATGCATTTTTAAATTTATCCCATGTTGAATCTGTTATTGAAATAAATGTTTTTAAATTTATCGCTTGTTAAAAATTTTCTACTCAAATGTATGATACTGGTGGCCAAAAGTCATAAATTTATTAAACATGCTAATGTACTCAGAAACATCTAACTTATCAAGAACGTTTTGTATACTCGCATTGTAGAACTTTCTCTAGGTAATTACGAAAGAACGTAGTTTGGAAAAGGGCTGCCTTCAAGAATCAATCTCTGAACCTTTTTTGTGGAACCGCATAAATAACAATCTTTTGTCATCTTCTTTTCAGGATTGCTTTAAAATTGTTTTTGGTTGTTCAATGAAAACGTTTTATTGATGCTTGTTCTTTTTCTTAAGATTTAGTGTGGTCTAAACTTTAAAAATTGAGAATCAACCCGCTTAGTACAGATGAATACTGATTGCAGAATACGTTTATCACTTATTTCCACAGTAGAAGTTGATCAAATAAAGTATTTAGGAGATATCCCGGACGACAAATTTCAGTGGAAGCATCATATTTCTCATCCCTCAAGTAAATGCGAAAAGGAATTATCAGGGTTACTTAAAATTTCTAAAAAAAACTTCTGGAGTCGAAATAGATGTTCAAATTGATCTGTAGGCAAGGAATAGTGCCGATTATTTCCTATGCATCAAGAGTTTGTATAGAGTCGGTTCTTCACTGAAAAAAGTAATTTGGAATGATTTGGATTGATGAAATTCACTGAAAAAAGTAATTTGGAGTGATTTGGATTTGGAGTGATTGATGACAATATTTGATGAAGGATCAAAATACAATTTATTAGCCAGTATTATTCAGGACAGTTCCCAAAACACGTTTACAGTCTTCGAAAAACTATGTTAAACACGCTGAAACAATCAGCAGCACAGCTGAAACAATCAGAAATCAGCCTTCAGGCTACAACGGTGAAACCAGTTTCACAGCAAAGCACTAAAGTACAGCTCCTGACTTGGTCGATCGCCCTCGAAGATCAAGGCACTGTTACTGAACTCGACTTGCTATCAATACTTTTCACGGTAAAATTCACAATACACTCGACAATGCACTGCACTCTGCGTACAAGCAGGATTTATATAGCTTTTGGTTTGCCTTCAAGGACATTCTGGGGCAAACCGGTAAGAATTCGCTCTAGAATTTTCTCGTTCCGTCTATGGCATATCGCCAAATGGGTGATCTCATGTCAAATGGCTTACAGCGGCTGGGCATTTCGTAACACTGTTAACAGTTTGAATAATATCGCGATAAGGAGAGCATTTGCAGGCATTCCTCGTCATCTTGACGGCTTTTTTTTTTTTTTTTGCCACATTCAGAAATCTTATACCAGTACCATTTGTTGCCTATTCCGATGCTATTCTTGAAAAGTACCTATTAATTTGTTTTACTGACAGAAATAAGATGAATGATAACGTTGGCCTTGCTTTTATTGCTTATGAAGATAAACAAAAAAGAGACTTCAAATAGTACAGAATCAGTAATGAGCGCTCTGTTTTTCAAGCTGAGTTGTTATTCTTAAACCTTGTCGTGAAATGGATTCAAAATTCTTGCAGTGGTTTGAGATCAGTGCGTGTTTTTAATATGTAGTGATTCTTTTTCTTCGCTACATTTATTATAGAAAATTAGTATTTCAGAGAAACTTGCTTAAAATTCAGGTTATTATTAGAACCTTGAAAGTCTTGATATTTACATTCATTTTGCTTACATTCGTGGACACTAGGGAAATTTTGGAAATGAGAAGGCTGATGATCTAGCAAAGATAGCCACGAAACTTCACAGTGATTTAAATCTCCGTAATCTAGGTTCGCAGTTGAAGCGCTTTTGTAGAAATAATGCTATATATATTTGGAAGAACGAATACCCTAAGTAACCAAAAGCACAATGGGCCAGAAGGTTTTTACCCCACAGATTTTCACAATAAAAGTTGATCACATTTCAATAGATTTTAAATCTACTCAATCCTTGTCAAGACATAGCAATTTTTAGAACTACAGTACAACTCTAATTATCCGAACTCCGACTATCCGAATCGCTTTCAGAATTTAAGGAAAAAATTAAGACGGAAACGTAGTGTTGAACAATGAATAATTTCAGACATTAAAAGGAGCAAACTTATACTTTTAAACTTCGTGTTACTGCTTGAAAACGAAGATGGAAGTTCTTTAAGAAAATTAATGCAGCAACAAACAAAAATTTAGAAGATATCGTTTACATGTGGCGTTTGCAGCAACGTTCTATGAGAAATCCAATTTCGGATACGATTCTTTGTGAAAAAGCAAAGATCTTAGCTCAGAAGTTTGGTTGTTCGTCCTTTAAAGCAAGTAATGGCTCGCTAAGAAATTTTAAGCGCAAACACGGTGTCCGTTAAACAGCTTACTTTGACCGAGATTTTCAACAAGCAATGACTTTCAGCACTTGTAAGTACTGAACAGTAACGCTATGTAACATGTACGAAAAGTGTTGCGTTTTCATTTTAATTAATTACAAACCTCGTTTCCTTTAAAAATAGTTTTTCTGCCATTTTCAACATACAGTACATACAGTAATTAATTAAAGCGTACGTAAATCTTTTCTTCGGAAAAAATCCGATTATTCGAATGAGGACCGGTCCCAACTGATTTGGATAATTGGAGTTCTACTGTATTTAAAGCGACTTGGATTTGCTTAAAGTTGTTTGTGCTGCTGCGGCAACGGCGGTGAAGATATTCATATTTTTCTTGAATTTCAATGTTCAGTAAAGAAAGGTACTTCAGACCACTTTAAAGCATTTGTCTGTGTATTGGCCACTAATTTTTTTGAGACAATATCTGTTTTGCAGACTTAATAGGGCCCTAAGCTATTTGAGATAAAGAACCCTTTATAAGTCTGTTATAATATATTTTAATACTATTTATACTATATTTTAATTTTTTGGGGGGCCCTAAGCTATCGCTTGTGTAGCTTATACGTAAATCCGGCCCTGGCTTTGAGGAATTTCATTCTCGGTTTAAATTATTGAGTTCTTTGTATGTTACTGCTTTGTATGTTACTGGCTGGATGGACGTTTTCGTGGTTTTCCTCATGTGTTACATGTATACGAGCCTAAGAAAATCTTCCAGGAAGGCATTCTTTCGTTTAGGCAGATAGACCTCAGGTGCTCTGCCATAATCAAATAAACCAAACCAAACCATGATATCAGACTAAACCGTCTTACATCGCGCATCATTATAAGACGGGAATATTGTATTGAAAATATGTTGATGGGAAGCTTTCGCATTTATTTGTCACTGCACACGAAGACCCTTAATCTTTGTTCCGCTGGGCTCATATTTTTCAGAGAAAAAGAGAAGGTTATTTCAGAAAATATACATTGTAAACTTTTGCTAACTTAGTTTTAAGCTTTTCTTTCTTATAATTCGATGAAATAAAACGTTTTTCTAAAACGAAACAAATTAATGATTGATTAAGATAAAAGTTACTACGTTATGCATGTCACGTACGGCGTTTTACGACGTGATAGGAATTTGAGCGTCAGCAATGTATACAAGCTTCTAGAAATTGCGGAAACATCATTTATACAGAAGTATTGCAACTTTTGTGACAAGTAGATCTTGCACTAGGACTTGTGATTGTTGCGCACTGCTAAGTTTTAAATTTATTTACTGATTATGACCTTGTTCCTCATATCGCATCTTTATCTGCGAGGCATCGAGTACTTCCAGTTTCTTTCACAATGTGTTGATAAAATATGTCATAACTTACATCTTTAACATTCAGTGACTTTATATTTCATAACCGCCAGAAAGAGACCTTGAATACATGAGAATGGTAATGACCTAAGAGGTTGATAAATATTCTTTTGTTACATACAAAGCAACCAGATGAAACTGATGTTTTGAACAACTGCGAGAAAACATTTAAATCCACTTAAGTACGGAAGTGTCACTTTCGGAATCAATGCATGTTTATCAACAATTTACACACCAAAACGAACACATATGAATGTTTAACTTAAATTTCGTAATTTAATTCTGCAACATACTCTTAATATTTCCACAAATATTAACATCTTAATCTACACTTATCACTAGCTTTGTCATTAGCAGTTATTAATTTATCAAAACCACCAGGCTTGTGAGATTAAAATTTTGATTTAAAGTCAAAGATTAATAATGAAAAGTTGGGTAAACTTAAGCACATGCTTCTTGCTGTTATCATATGGACAACATAGTTTCCATCCTTCTCCCACATTTTAACTATTTAGATCACCCTGACTGCATGTCCTATTTGAAAGGAACAGAGCTGTTTTGTTTAGCCTTCTAACTTTCCCGTTATTTTAGAAAAAAGAAAAAAACAGTTTAGTCCTATTTGTAAAGTTACTTCAAATTAGGCTTAAGCGTTTATTTATCGCAATGTGTAAAACTAGTTTGTACGAATTCTATCTACCATTCTTGTAGATACTTTCCAGTCAAAATCGACAAGAGAGGGGAAAATACGTAGTAACAACTGTCCTTAGGCTAAACTTACCATCTGCCTCCGTTGGCGGTAGTTTTTTATTTTTAACTGTTTGTTTGCATGCGTAAACACAGCCCTGTATATTCGTTTTACTTTTGCACTTTTCTTCCTTTTATTAATACAAAATCTTCTGAAAATTATTCATGGAACGACCAAAAAAAAAAAAAAAAAAAAAAGCATTCGCCTTCTGCAACAACATAGGTGCTTGTGTAGATTCGCTAGAGAATTATTTCAAATGCAATACTTAAGAAAATAAAATAGTAGTTTTTTATTTTGTTCCCTTTACAAAGTACCTTTACTACAAATTTTCCTTTCCGTAGTCCTTACTAGGATGCAATTTAGATGGTAGAGAGTGTTTCGAGGAGTTTTAACATAAAACTCATGGCAACGTCATCTGCAATTTACGTTCTGTCGCCCATAGCTGCCACTGAATATTCCGGATTTAATCATTTCGCCAACTGACTTCAAAACATGCCATTAAAATATTGAGCCAGACCACTTTGTATAATCTTCGATTACGATACCTGAAATTTAAAACTTACACTTTGTCATTTTGAATTCCTACATGTGGCGGTGTTTATTTGCATGCACAGGTTTTACTTTCTCTCATTTAAAAATTTAGGGAAAAGTTTATATAACCATTTGAAGGCTAAAACGCCTGAGACAGCCTTCCATTTAAACAACTACAGTTTTCCGAAACGGCCAAGATTGAAATGTTGTTTCTTCCCCTTTCCAAATGTATGTTGTAGCTGGTGCAGTTTCCCCAAATGCTTTGCATCAGTTTATTGCAGACAGCTTGTCCTAAAAGGCTAATGGAAGCTTCTTTGTTAGGAAGTGGAAAGGGTGTCGTTTGAACTCTTCACACGTCTTGTGCGTTAATGGATAGGGAGGGAGGAAATGGAAGGGACGGGTAATGGACGGGATTTCGCTATTTTTAGCATACAGGTTAGCGAAAGCTTCGATTTTCTAAGGATTAAACCTTTGTACGATTTTATCATACTATTTCATACGGAGCTATAATTCGCTTATCAGTCTAATAGGATCTGGAGCCCTTTGAGTTGATTTTACACAATTATAACCCTATAACTAGAGACTATCTCTCAAAGATCTTTCCCAGCGATGCTGCCCCTCTTAGCTTGCTTCATTTTGCAACATCAACAAACACGCCAACACGCCCAGTGAAAGGGTTTGCGTATATTTTGGATACCATGCGTGCGTCTATGAAATCATACTGTAGTTTCAACGGTAGAAATTCGGTTTTGACACTCACCAAAGTTTAGATAGCCATTTTTCATTATCCTCAGTTTGAGAAGTTGAGAAATTTGCTAAAGCAACCGCACATTACGAGGTCAAGTGTTGAATTGGTATAAAGTATTGAAAAGCATCTGCTAGGTGAATAGGGGAAAAAAATTATAAATCCGATGCATTTAAAGATGCATTTTTAAGAGCATTTTCTGAGGTCAGAGGCAGGGCAAAGTTAGAATTGTATAACAAGTATGAGAAAAATGGGTATAAATTAACTGCGTTTAATCTAAAAAAAATATAGGTTGTGAAATTATTATACGGGTGGAAACTCGTTGCAAAAGTTATTGAAATAATATTGCCCAAGTTGGTGCCGCATACCCAAGATTTAGTAAAGCTGAGAAACACTGCCACTTTGGAATAATTACTTGAAGTAGCTGTGAAATTTAAAAGTCGGCGTGTTTCTGCTAACAGGCGTAGTATAATGAAGAATTAACCAGAATTTTGGAAAACCTGTAGCAGAAATACAGTAGTAGGTGACAATTTTCACGGAAGTAGTAGTTGTTGGCAGGCATAATGTTTCGTCTATTAATGGCCGTTGCCAAGATAAATATAAAAAAAAGTTTCAATAAAAGGAAAGCACATTTCGAGCCAGGTGTTTGTAAGCAGAAATGTTTAAATTAATTAGGGGTGTTGTGGGTCAGACAGTTCAGTCACCGTAGAATAAAGAAAAGCCTCTTCCAAACATGCAAGCCGTATTAAAAAGAATCCCGCCGGTGGCGTTGCTAGATACAGGTGAGCAGAGTACCCTTTTGGCAGAAAAGATTTTAAGAAATGTTTTAGAAAATGTAAATTGTTTGATGCTAGAGAAGCAAAGGTGATATCAATGCAAGGAAAACACTGTGAACGTATAGGACGTGTGACTTGAACGTGCAGATTAAAAATTAGTAGCATAAGGTAGTATTTTCGCGGTTACAAATTTGCAGCAAGGGGGATTCCGAATTATGGATTTCATGAAAATAGATACTGTACGAATTGATTTTTACTAAAAGTCTGTGCAGATGGACATGAATAGGTTAAAGAAAGAAGGAGAGCCGCCAGCTTTGCCCTTGATTGAATTGCCTCCGAAAGAGCAGAAAAAACTGGAACAGCAGGTAAAAAAAAAATTCAGATTTATTTGATAAGACACCTTGATTAATGCATGTGGTGAGTCATGAGATCGAGCCGGGAAATAAACTTCCCAGGTAGAGCAAATCCCTAGCGCTAATTAAATAGGAGCTAAAGGGAAGACCATTGAGTGTGTGTGATTATGGCAAAGCCTCGAGGGCTATCTGCTTAAGGGAATGGATGCCTTCGTGGAGGACTTTCTAAGGGAAACTGACTCGTATACACGTTACACATGGGGAAAACCACGAAAACGCCCATGCAGCCAGTCCGTTCGCGGGATTCGAACCTCGGACCGAACTGCCAGTGTTCAGCGACTTTACCGCTCGGCCGCTGGTAGGCCCGGGAAAATCATTGAAAGACACAGTTCGGAAATATTAAAAAACGAAATAATAATTCCCACCAGTAGTCTCTACGCTAGCCCTGTAGTCCTATGCAAAAAGAAAAAAAGATAAAAAAAATTACCTCCTACTGACTTTAAGGCATAGTAATTCGCTATCGATTATAGAAAATTAAATAGCATAGTAAAATATCCGGTTTACTCCTCACCTGTAATTGAAGAAATAATAAGAAAAACTAAATCCGCGAAATATATGAATACTCGAGTTCACGTCTGGATACTTCCAGATACGTGTATAACCTGAGGACATACCAGAAACAGAATTCATTGCCAAAGCAGGGGTATATGAGTTTCTTAGTATTTCGTTCCGCCGATGCGGGGCGCTTGCTACATTTCAAAGTGTTTCAAAGGATATATATATATATAATATTAAGGCACATACCTGGCAAATCAGCCCTCATGTACTTAGATGACATAATAGTCACAAGTAACACAATTGGTGAACACATTGAGGATTTGCACCTGCTAAAAGAAGCAGGTTTAAAAGTGAATGCAGAAAATGTAAATTCACGACCAAAGATAGCACATAGTAAGTAGTATTCTCAAATTTAAATAGAGACTTCAATATAAATGGCTATAAGTTTTGGTTCATATTTTAAGCGCACGGCCTAACATCGTCTAGCAAAATGGCTAAAGCCGGTTAGTTAACGTAGCAGAACTTTGCGAGAGAAACGTACAACTGCGAAAAGCTGCCAAAAGCTCTATCTTTAAAGCTTCTCTAGCTTAAATGATTTTAACTCGTTTACATCTAGATTAGAGTTAACGAAATGTAGAAGTTATAGTAAAGATGCAAATAATAATAAAACTGGCCAATTGACTTAAACTCTACATCTTGCTCTTTACAATATATTTGCGATTATTAAACAAGTACAAAAAATCTTAAGAAAAATGTCGATATTTATATGGTTAATGACTGGAAATGTTTATGCTTCGAAAGTTAGAGACAAATCTAACTCCAAACTTTGGTTTTACTACTATTAATGGAATGGAGACGCAGATTTATGAATATTGGAGAGTTTCAAAATTTTAAAACTTCATTTGGCAGGTTTCTAACTGTAACTTTTCAAAAATTCCTTTTTGAGATTATACTATGAAAACCTGAATGCAATTTTACCAGAAATAATTTTAGTGTGTAAAATGTCAGAGAAAGGCTATACTGATTTTCTGATTGCAAGAAAACTACTACTACTAAATAACTGTTACATAATTTTCTTGAACTTGCTTTAAAAATGCCAGTTGGATTGCAGCGATAACTATCTACCTAATTCCATTTTGTCGAAAACCTCAAACTGCATGCGTTACCGTGGCTTTGAGACTAGGATTAATATACCTGATATTGTATAGGACTCCTATTTTAATACTTTAGTATATTCAACACTAATGCAATAGATATACATGCATAAAACATTAAAATGCTGGAATATAAAATTTTAAATTTCATAACTTATGGATCAAAATATTCTTCACCATTTGGGAATTCAGTGCTCTTAGTGTCACTTGAGCACCGTTTTTGAGTACCATATTTGTGTCTCTCGCAACAGTCTTGTTTCACTTTTTCCATAATTCAAAAAATCTCTAAGTATGCGTTATGTGTTTAATTTTCAAAAAGAGGGTGAAGCATTGAAAGAAAAGATTTTAGAGTCATTAGGTTTTCTTGAAGCAGGAGACATGAAAAATGAGCAATGCCCTTCTCTGGACTCGAACCTGGACTGCTCGAATACGCGCCGAGTGTGCTACCATTATACCACAAAGGCATGCTGGAAAGAAGGAAGAAAATACCTTATATACTCGTCCTTTTAAAAGGCGATTGATGATTAGGGGATCCAGTCACCATATACTAGTGGTGACGAATTATTGTTCACCATTTTTTAGTTCGAGTGCCACTCTAGAGTCATTAAGCATTTTTTGATGCAGGATATGTGAAAATGGGCAATATTCTCACCGGAACTCGAATCTGGACCTCTCGAATATGCACCGAGTGTGCTATCTCTACACCATGAAGACATGCTGGAAGGAGGGAGAAACTACCCTATAGCATATTTCTTCTACATTGCGTACATCTTCAAGGAGTGGTAGATTAATTGCAATAATGCTTTTTCACCCAAGCACCAACTAAGCAATGAACTATTAATACTAATTTCGCGGGGCACTCAATATCGGGATCGCCGTGGAAGGCAGTAATGGATGCATATGCGCAACTATGTCTGATCTGGCTACAGTTCACTTTAAATTAATGGGAGTTTTGTTTAAGGCTAAATTGTTTGAATCGTGTTAAATCTTAAAAAACTGGAAATGAAAGTAAAAGTAGCAGATCAGCAAATACTTTGACAAGATTACATCTACAATAATATCATTCAGCGTTGATTTCAGATTGATTGTAATAAGTTTATCATCAATTAAAAGATAACTGAAGTATCTTCAAGAAATCAAATTCAACATCAGAAGTTTTAAAAGAAGCTTTGAGATAAAAATCGAGCCCAGATTCAACGTTTTAAAATTAGCAGAAGCTATTGTGAAAGTTTGATAATAAGACCTGACGATACAAAGTTTTCAAAATAAAATAATAATATTAAAAACATAAAGTCTGAAAGCTTTCAAATTTTATATTTCTCCCAAAGGGGCGACTTTTCATTTAAAGACACATACAAGTTTCAAGACCATTTGCGCTAAAAATATTTTAAAACAGTATATCTTTAGAATTTCCGATAGACAGTCTCGAGCCCTGGAGATGAAATGTGTTATTCCTTACAGTGTTCCCTATGCTCACTTTGAAATTGTTAAGTTTTTAAATCAAACTTCGTTAAAGGTTTACAAAATATCAAATAGATAATAAAAGAAACTCCAAATTCAGACTTTCAAGTGCCCATGTTCAGGTGGAGGACTATGTTATTCAAAATTTGAATACTTGGGGCATCATCGTTTTTCATAGTACGAAAAACATACATACATTCACGTAGATTCCTCATTATTTAATTTCTTTAATTACAATACAGGGCGATAATATTGGGTGGTAGCAATCCTAAACGTGATACAGCCGTTTATAGTGATTCAACAAAAAATGCCGTTTCGAGACTGATAGCCCTTCTGTTTTAATGCCCCTTTGGACAAATAATGATTTTATGAGTCCCTTTAGTGTTATTTCAGGAGTCCGGTTACTAATCAGTGATAGATAATAGAGATGAAAAAAGCGTTTATTGCTTTTTAATCGCTTAATTCGTTAATCAGTATTAGAAAGATTAAATTTGTCAGTGGAAACACATTTCTTTCAAATGACTGAGATTATTGATTCAATTTTAAACAAGACAAATATCTTACGCTTTGCTAAATGATAACACACAGCTTTTAAATTGCTAAGTTTGTTAGTAAAAACTTTAGTTCCTACAAAACGAAAGCAAATAAAAAAATTTGAAATTAAAAATTCGAGTTTCAAGGTGCACTAGTAGCTTAAAATTTAAAAGCGCTAGATGCTGTAGCTTTTTCACAGCGTAAAAAAGCATACAAAAATCTGGTTTATACATAAACAGATTCTTCATTATTTATTAATGAAAGTAAACAATAAAACAGCATGTAGCACACTAAACTACATAAAGTGTTATTCTAGTTAGAATAATCTAAAATAGATTTAATTTCAGATAAAATATTTTATTTTCTGTTATTTAAATTCAGAACAGCAATTGAAAATTTCAAGGTTGTTTGTAAGTAACACAGGTGTTCTCCCATTTACTTTTAATTAACGTTAGATTTAAAATCGTATTTAATTTGCAAGTAAAATTAACTCTGATAGAAGAAGATAGCCACATTGTGTCACATAAAATGCAATTTAGCTTTTCCATTAATTGCATTCATTTATAGATACAGAGCGAATGCTAATATGTCTAATATATGTATTTTTTACTCGTGTAAAAATCAATTCTCGTAAAGCATTCTTTCTTTAATGTTAATTCAAATACTGTTAATCTATGTCATCAAATAATTTTTAGAAATATGTATTCCATAGTTTTAAGATATTGTCATAAATTTTAGATACTTAAAATTAGTAATAAATACAATGCAAATGTCTGTGCAGAATGCGTAAATATAAAATGTGTCAATGTTGCTTAAGATAACTCCATTTAGTCAAGACTAATGAAATAGATCAAATTATTCATTTAAACAAAGCTACATCATTTTAAATATATTTACTCGCATATTTCTTCTCCTCGTTTTTTTCAACTTGTGATTTAAAACTTCTGATTTATCAACATATGCATAAATAAAAAAAAAGTATTTTGTGTTAGTTAAAAGAATATTATTGAAATTAATAAATCTCTTGAAATACATATAAAAAATGCCGAAAGCCTTTCCGATTTTATATTACGTCCAAATGGGACATTCTTTTCATTTACTTACACATGCACGTTTCGAGAGCATTTGGGTTAATGTGCCTTTGGACTAAAAATATTTAAAAACAGCCTATCTTTAGAATTTCCGATAAACAGGATAAACTGGATAAACTCCGATAAACTGGAGATAAAAATTTTTTTTTTCGTAGAGTGTTGCTACTGCTTGCTTTGGAATCGTGGAGTTTGTTAATCAAAAATTCGTTAAAGTTTTAAAATGTTTAAAATATATAATAAAATATTTAAAAACAACATATCTTTAGAATTTCCAAAAGACAGTCTCTCGCGCTGGAGATAAAAGTGTTTTTTCCCGTATTGTGAGTGACACTGCTTGTTTTTAAATCGTTGAGCTTGTTAATCAAAAATTCGTTAAAGTTTTACGAAATGTGAAATACACAATAAAACAAAATTCAAAATTCGGGCTTTCATGTGTCCATATTCGGATGGAAGACTGAGTTATTTAATGTACATTTTATGGCTCTAGGTACCGTTGTTATTTCACAATGCACACATTCATGCAAATTCTCCATTATTTAATTTTTTTTAAATATAATACAGGGCAATAATATTTGGTGGTAACAATTTGAAAAGTGATTTAGACTTTTATAGTGATTCAAAGCAAAATCCCATTTTGAGACTAGTAGCCCTTATGACCAACGCTCCTTTGGGCTAATAATAATATCAGAATAGCCTTTTTAATGTGCCATGTTTACGATTTGCATTTAATGTTAAGCATTGCACATTAAAAAGCACACATAAAGACAAACTAGTCTATTCATCTGTACCCTCTCCCGGTTTTTCAGCATAAGATTTAGAAACTTCTGATATACGATAACGTTCTGAAATATATGCATAAATAAGAAAATATTTTGTGTAAGTAAATATGATTGAAACTAATAAGTCCTTTGGAATACATAATAAAATAATATCAGATTGTCTATATGTGTGTTTTTTAATAAGTTATGTTTAAAATTTAATGTAAATGTAAATGTAATTTAATGCAAGTACTTGTATGCATTATTTTAAATACATTGAAATGGTTCATCGGCTAATTCTGGATACAGAAAAGCAAGGACTTTCGTAGAAGAGAGATTTCAATTAATTTCAAGGTTCCTTTCCTCTGATGAAGTGACATTGAGATCGATTGACTTCCTCTTCTGTTTTTGTTCATTTTTCTTTTAGATTCATAATTTTTGAAGAGGGGATTTGCTTGTTTGAAATGTTTTGGTTTCAAACTTTTTTAATTTATTATTGCATTTCTATGATTATTTGAAATTTATTAATTATGAATTTCAATTTCTGATCTTTGTGAAATATTAGTTCTACATTTCTTACTTAATACTGAAATGTTTACTTACTGTAGTAAACATTTCAGTATTAAGTAAGTAAGTATATTATTAAGTAAGTATTTTATTAATACTTAACTGTTTCATGCAACGATACTAGCTTGATAAAGCCTTGACTAGGCCGGCAAGCTACAGCATAAGCATTTTTAATGATAATGTCAAGTCTCATTTTAAACATTTTAAAATGTAAGAAACAAATAAACTGCATACATTTTGAGTGAAATCAATGTCCCATTGGGTCTCACGCAGAGTCCAATGGCTCTTAAGGGAAAAGAAAAGGTAAAAGAAGGTACTTCCTAAAGACAGTTACTTGATATTTTTAAGAAAGAAAATTTCCCATAAAAAAAAAAAAAACCACCACTGTAGAGTCATTAAAATTTTTTGGACCCTCACCGGAACACGAACGGAGACCTCTCGAATATGCGCCGAGCCTGCTAACCGTTACACCACGAATACACGCTGGAAGAAGGGAGAAAATACCCTATAACATCTTCCTCATTCTTTTCCACTTACATCGTCTACTCCGTACACTCTCCTTTCTACAGGTAAAGAAAAATTAAATTAAGTTTTCGGCTATTTTATTTGTTTAACATTGTGTTTATCTTTTTATTACTTCCTTGAATGAAGTAAAAAGGAACTATTGTAATCGCGAAAAGTTTCAGGCAGAATATTTCAACGACAATATCCATTTAACCGCTATTGAATGAATTTAACGATGCTTTTGCGTGACATCTGTACCTAAGCACAATAAAAAAACTCTTTTCTCCCAAAAACAAATTATAAAACTGCTTTAAAATGAATTCTGAAGAGAATTTTTCGTGGCGTACGTACGTACGTACGTATCTCGCATAACTCAAAAACGAGTAGCCTCAGAACGTTGAAATTTTGTATATAGGACTACTATAACATGTAGATGTGCCCCTCGTATTTTGGTTGCAATCGGCCGCACCAAACATATATAAATGTATTTATATATATATCCATTCTGTTACCCGGCTCAGTGACCTCAGTTTCTTTACTCTTATATGTTTGTAAATTATGCATTTTTTGCTTAATAAAATGATTAAATTATGTTGTTCTTATCTTCCGTTTAAGGTTTTTATGCCTTTAAGAAATCTGCAAGCAGTATTTGTAGAATTATCAACAATTTAAAAGCTGTTTAATTGTGGTTAAGCCTAATGTTTAAGTAACATGGAGACATGCTTGTTTACATTTGAAACAGCAGAATAGTAGATTTGTTTCCAATCTAGAAAGACTAAGCTTCGCAACAACAAAGATAACGCCTTCATGTATTATTATTACGAATTAAATCATGCTTAATCCTTTCTGGAATTGTTTCGAGGAAATAAGTGTTTAAGATTTACTTCGTAATTTTTAATACAGATATCTCGAGTTTTTATGTATTTTTGCCTTGTCGAGAAGTGAGAACTGAATTATTTATTATACATCGTTCTAGATTTATTATAGTATTTGAAAAGAACATGTGGCAACAATTAGATAATTCTTCAAATGATATAAATTTTGTGCATTCTTAGTTATAATATGAACGAAATATAACGCTGTTAAGTGAACTTAGCGCCACAGTGTCGCTGTGGTAAACAAATATAGTGAATTTATTCTATTGTGGTTTATGCTGTATCGTCGAAGTAGATTTCATTCAATCCAATAAGTCAAAATGAAATGCAAGAAAAAATGGGTATAATTTAATATTCCGCACAAGGAAGTCGCGGTGTACACATTCGATTTTTTAATATGTAACGATTTCTATCGGTTTGGGATTATGAAATTTTGCGCAAATTATACTGTTGTAAAATTTTAATAAACAATCATCTGTGGCTCAGAAACAAAGTAATGCATTTTACATTAATTTCTTTGGGAAATATTGCTTCGGTTTACGAACATTTCTGTTGAAAAACGACCTTCAAGAACGAATCATGACAGTGAACTAAGGTTTCGCTGTAGACATTGATATATGAAAACATGCAAAATATTATTGCTACCTATATCCGTAGGTCTTTAATTGCAAATATTTAAAATTGAGTTTATGAATTCCAATATATAGGGAATTCCAAGAGAATTAACTTTTTCAATCAAGAACTTGAGTAACAGTCTTAAGAAGTGAGAACGTAAATGAAAACTGCTTTAATTTATGGTAATTATTCTACCGGAAAGCTTTTGAAATTCCAAATTCGCCTGTATTATTTTAAAATCTTAAATGTATTACAATTATTATATGCAATATTTCTTACAAATGTAAATTCGAACGAAGATTTTGTGTCTTCCTATGTGCTGCAAATTCAAATAATAGAATCATATTATTTTCTGTTCTCTATGTAGATCTTAGGGAAAATTATGGGATTTCGTTCTTAAGTATCTTTTTGGTTGAAAAATGGTGCTACATCTTCTGTACATAATAGCAGCCATTTTTATGGTTAAGTTATTTAAATATGCCAAACTCACAAGGGATATCTTCCTAAGAGAAGGGATGCTTTCGAGGAAGACTTTCTGAGGGAAATTAGCTCGTATTCAAGTTACATGTGAGGAAAATCACGAAAACCAGACACGCATCTAATCCGTTCGTCGGAGGTGGAACCTAGGTCGAATTCTCGGTACTCAGCGGTCTTAATTTTTCGGCTAGTGATGAGCACTGTTTTCATGGAACTATAGTGGTTAGCGGTCGTTGACTGCCGTGCTGAAGAACTCGAGTTAGAACCCCGAAGATGGCATGGATGTTTGTAAATGTATAGTGTGCGTGCGGATGGGAGTGCTCTAAATATACGGCCAGCCGAAAGTCTTCTCGAAAGGTTAATGATAGGGAAAGAGGGGTGGAAGACTCTCGATCCCGACCCTCCCTAGGGTTTTCTCCATCAAAGTTGTGGGTGGAACTGAGCTAAATTGCACTGTCATCTGTAAGGTGCTCAAGGCTGTTGCCAACGACAGACGTATCTTTCACTCCTTGCCACAAGGAATTTTGTGGGCTTGGATTGACTATAGCTTAGCCAAGTGAGCATTAGTCAACAACAACAACAATAATTTTTATGAAGCTATGCGTAGGTGTTGGTGTATTTAATTATGGCAAAGCACACAAGGGCTATTTGCCTAAAGGGAGGGATGCTCTCGTGGAGGACTTTCTAAGGGAAACTGGCTCGTATACACGTTACACATGGGGAAAACCACGAAAACGCCCATGCAGCTAGCCCGTTCGCGGGATTCGAACCTCAGACCGAACTACCAGTGTTCAGCGTCTTTACCGCTCGGCCGCTGGTGGGCCTAAGCTATGCGTAGAAAATGTAAGAGCAAGGAATGATGATTCTAAAATAATCTTGATGAGCTTTGTTATTATTAGAATTCTAAATTATTAAATTAATATTAATAAATATATATTTGTTTCTTGTTACACTTTCATAATCTGCTTTATAATTTTCTTTTGATAATATAACTTTACAATACATTAAATATTGATAAAATAAAGAAAAGGATTAGAAATAAAAGATAAAAGAGAATAATAATTTTAAATGCCATGAAATGTTTTTAATTAATAAAATAATTTACTCATGCAATAACTGCTGCACTGCTAAATTTACTTCATTTGTCAAGATTATCAATTTTATGATTATTACTCTATTTTATAGGACTTTATTTAATTTAATTTGAAATCTGAAAAGCTTATAATTTTATGATGTTTTATTCTGTATCATTAAATTTCAAAATTAAGATTACCTTAATTCTGAATTTTAATGGCACTGAATAAAATTATTGAAAAGTTGTATGTCTTTTTCTACAAGATAAGTTAATAATTGAAAATATATTTCTTTATACAAGTAAAAAAATATCTAATATATAAGTGCAAAACTTATGTATGATATTTACTCTCACATATTAATTTAATACTTGCACTTAATATTAGACATGCAGTAAAGTTCTGATATTAAATGTAATACGGTTATTTTATACAAAATATCAGCAGTTTATACATAAATATATAAGTAATCCTGCAGATGAAATAATTTGATTTAAAAAAATGTCTTTAAAATTTAATATATTTTCGCTATAATCTATATATCAATCGTTTTAATTTATTGCTCAGAAACTTATATTTATTTTCTTACTACTTAAAGAAAATCTGAAATCAAAATACTGATGTTACATTGTATACTATTATGGATTGATGCTTACATTTTCTGCTGTAGAATATTTTTAATGTGAAAATACTCGAAATGATAAATTTCTAAATGCAAAATCGTCAAAGACCTTTTCCAAATTCTAAATGCAAAAGATATTCTCCAGATTTCAATTCTAAAATTGAAATGAATTTAATAGTGTGCATGCGTAATATGGAAAACAGTTTATTTTGGAATACAAAACCTGTTTTACCTCGAATATTAAGATCTAGAAACTCAAACTCATATGTGTGCTAAAATTTTTAAATTACCACGACACAACTCATTTTGCCATACATGACATTTTTATAGTATGAATAATGTACATTTTTCCTAAAAAAACATTGTTACATGTATACACTATAAATCTGTAGTGGTCCAGTTATTGCTAGTATAATGGCCTCGTTATTGCATGAGTCATAATTGTTTTTAATTTCAAGTATTTTATATACTTTTGCATGTGTTTAAATACTTCATAAAATTAACTTTGACGTTTTGTTAATATTTTTATTTCTTTTATGCTGAATGGCAAAAAGTAATTATTCATATTTATATTTCTTTCACGCTGAATGGCAACGAGTAATGAATCATGATTAGTTTAGTTTTCGAATGTTATTCTATAAAATAGAAGCAACTCCTTTTGATAGCTGAAAAATAAGAGCAATAAACTTAGCTATTTGTTTGTAATTTTTGCTGTTTGTAATCATAATTTAGTTTAAACATTACTAGCCAAGGCTACAAATCCAGACTTACCTTTTCTGAGTCAAGCGGATGTCATTTTCCGTCACTCTCCAAGCTGATTTCAAACAGGAATATTTCGTGTGACAGCTAGACATTGATAACAAATATTGCATAACACAGTCTGATCTGTTTATCTTAATGTAAGCACAAGATGATAATGTTTTGTTTGGAATACAAATTACAAATTTTTGTTGCTTTCCATGTGATTTTAGTTGCTTACGATTTGTTAACATTTGTTTTCATTTTCAATGATTGCATGCATGCAAAAAAATAAATAAATATTATTATTTCTCCTTTCGATTATAGTGTTAATTTTGATAAGACACAATGCATTTATTCATTGTGATAAATTATTATTATTTTCAAATACGTTTAATGACTTATAATTAATAAATTATGAAACATTTTGTTAAGAATACAGCTACTGATATTTTCAACTTAAATAAAAAATATATTAAAATCTAAAATGTACACTAAAACAAATAAATACAAATTTTTATTATTTTAAAACATCCAAAACAGAATACAGATCTGCAATAAAACAAGCAAAAGGGCTGCAGATAAGTATTTTACACATAACTCTGAAACTGTAAAAAATAAACGTAAAATATAAACATCCAAGTGCAACAAATAATTTAACAATATTTACACTATGTACAACAAATACTGATGAGCGTCAGTTTTTCTTTACATTCATTTGCAGCTGATATCGAGTGACCTAAATTAGTCAGGCAGATATTAACAGAAATTTGAAAAATAATAGAAATGTTGTAAAAATCTTTATACTTAACGCATTATAAAATTTTAGAAAATACAGATACGGTGATAAATTTAGAAGTATCATTAAACAGATTGCATTGATTTGAAACAATCACATGAATTTTTAAAAAACTAAATTAAGTTTAAAATGTACATTTTTATAAAAAAATACTTCGACAAGAAAATTTGAAAATGTATGATAAATTTTTACACTAATTTTTGCATCATCTAATATAGTGAATTTATTTTATTGCTTAAATGGACATACAGTTTATCTTCTTGAACAAAATAATTTTAATCTAAATCATTTGAAAACTCTATATTAAAAATCTTCAACCAAAATGAAAAAAAAAAAAAAATAATAATAATAATAAAAAAAAAAAAAATACAGAAGTATTTAAGTAAGTAACAATGGCAGTGAAAACAAATTACAAAATATCAAGTATTGGTAATTTAAATTATTAAATAATCCAAAATTAAATAAATTTATAAAGTACAATATCTAAAACAAAAAATAATTCTATAAACAGCTGATTTACAGATTATTGCTCTATTGTACTATAATATTTCTTAAAATCTCACATGTGCAATATCGAGAGGAAAAAATCTGTAAAATTATTACTTACAGATGATTATTCTATTGTACTTGCACTGCAAATATTTCTATATGAGAATGTCCTAAAAATACTGATAGTCGTGCAGTTTGGAAGAATGTCATGATTTGGCTACGAGGTAACAAAATAGTTCAGCACTTGCAATGGTACACCCTACATGGTTGTCCTGCAATTAGGAGGTTAATACTTATCGTTCTTTTTGGAACATCAAATGTTCATGTCAGTTATAAAGTGTGACACACGCTGAAGTTCATTCTGCTGTCGAAGGTAATCTTTCTCTTACTCGTTGACAGAACCCTTTTGTGCCATCAGGACCTCTTGGTACTCGGATGGTTTTGACTGGAAGACTCTGCAGCAGGGAGCCCGTCGAAGACACTGAAGATGTCAAATTCGAATCGGACAGCATCATCTGCTCCCGTCTCCTGCGCCAAGGGCTGAGAGTCTCGATGGTATCGGTCTCAGTCTTCTGCAGGCGGTCCCTCGATCCATTATACCGGTTGCTCAGCGATGCGAAAGATGAATTTGGATCATTATAGATGGAAGGATTGAAACTATGTCGTCTAGGATATCTGCTGTCGAAAGTGTTTCCAGTGTTGTTACCTGGAGAGGAAGAGAGATAACCGGAACTCTGAGAGCTCATGGATCCACTCCGTCTCGTTCTCTTTGGGTCATCAACAAGCAGATTGCTTTTCTGCTTCTCGATAGTTTTTTTGTCTGCTGATGATTTCCTATTCTTTTTCTTTTTCTTAGGACTTTCCTTGGTAGCACTGGAATCGTTGTTATTAGGCGAAGGCTTGGCGATTTCCTTTTTAGGGGATTCAGCTTTATTAGTTTTATTGTCCTTTAGTAGAACCGGTATCACTTTTATCTCTGATGACTGGTTGCTTTCCAAGGCTTTCTTGGCTGAAGCGTGTTCTTCGAATTCCACAAGAGCGCAAATCTTAGCCTGAACATCTGGATTCTTTGAAAGGAATCGTTTAATATCAGAAGGTATGGATCCTCCAGGTCTCAGGATTCTCACAAGAGCTATGTCTCCGCAACTAGAAAACATCTCGCTGATACTGTCGACAGATGGCTTATCGGAATTGAAGCCGTATACTATGATAGATCTTGAAGTAACTGTCTCGTCGTGGTCAGGTAAAGGAGTCAAACGTTTCACTTTCGTGCCATCTGCATTGAGAGCTAGCATCTGAGACTTTTTGACACTGTGAGCTACGGCTTTCCAGTTTCGGCACAGACTTCTAACTTTGCGAAAAGATGCCAAGAGTTTCAAGCTCACGTAACCTTCCTTATTGCGACGAACATGTTTCAGCAAAAATGGATCCTTGAGAATATTAGCATCAGAAAGATAGAACTCTACCATCTTCATGATATTCTCTGCAGTCTCATCATCGGGAATATCGAATGCTTGTTCTGATCCACTACAGTCAACTCCAGAATCCTTCGGTTCTGAATCAGACAAATTCAGTCCTTCTTCGCTGTGATTCCCACAAGAGGAATCATCATCTATATCCTCAACTGACAAAGTCGGCTTCATCGCCTTCGTTGTAGCAACTACAGCGCTCATTTTAATTTACGCTGGCGGCAGCTCTGGATAGAGAGATCACGGGAGAAACGCGGTTGTTCAAAACGGCGGGAAGTATCCGAAGAAGCAAACTTTACAGGATATCTTCCTCTTTCTTCCCACAAGCTTTGATGATGACGATTTCTACTGCTGCGATCTGATTAATCCGCAAGAGCCGAGTTAAGAGTTTTTATGCTGTTCGGATTACGCCCCGCGTTCTGATTGGACGAAGAGGAAAACGAACGATCCCGCCACGTCGCTAGCTGTGACAGCGGCAGATCTAGGATTACTCATCACCGCCGCGTGACGTCACTGCGAAAGGTGATTTGGAAGCCCCGATCTTCTGTCGCCGGTTGGTATTGTGCGATGCAATTGCTGTAAGGCTTCTGCATGCACGAGGAAAGTCGTGTGATTATGAGTGTGCGCTTGAACATTGTGACCGCTACAAACGTGAGAGATTAACAGGTGTCTTTTCTTACTTCGCATTTTCTAAAGGGGAGAAACTGTACGACAGAAAACTTATCGCTTTGATGAAATGCGTTGTATAAAAGAAATAGGTTAATTCAAAGCGAAAAAGAATACGCATTAACTAGAGATAAGCGAAATATCGATAAATGTTTTTATGACTCATCAAAATTTGAGTATTTTAATCAGAAATATTTTGTATTGTCTTAGCAAAGTAATATCTTTTTGCGTAATATGAAATAAAAATATTAAATGGGCTTTTTTTTATTTTTAAGGATATATGTTTTCAAAGGCATTTATTTCTTTTATAAGACATGATTTTTTTTTAAATTTGTATTTTTAGAAGCATGTTAATTTTAGAAGAAAAATTTTAATTTGTTTTAAAATTTGAGTCTGTCTTAATAAAAAAGTGCCTCGGAATTATCTAATTTTCCTTATCGTGTCCCATTTGAACTCGTAAAACATTAATAGAAGTAAATTAATGAATATAAAATAATAATAATAATAAAAGAAGAAGAAAGAAAATTTGAAAACTCTCAAATTTTATACTACTCCCAAATGGGTGCTTTTTTTTCATTTACAGGCACATACACGTTTCGAGAGCATTTGGGCTATCACCACCTTCGGTTAAAAATATAAAACAGTATATCTTAGAATTTCCGATAGACAGTCTCTCTCGCGCGCTAGAGATAAAAAAAAAGCGTTTGATTCCTTATAGTGTTGCCATCGCATGCGTGGAAATGTTTTAATTTTTTAATCAAAAATTCGTTAAATTTTACAAAATATGAAATACACAATAAAACAAAATCGAAATTCAAAATTCGGGTTTCCAGGTGCCCATCTTCGGGTGGAGGACTAGGTTATACAAAATTTGATGTCTCTCTTTTTTGGGGGGACAGGGCGAGAAACATTCATTCATACAGGTTCTTCATTTCTTATGTTTTTTTTTTAAATATAATACAGGCCGATAGCATTTAATGGCAACAATTTGAAAAGTGATACAGCCGTTTATAGTGATTCGTTGCAAAATATTGTTTCGCGACTAAAAGCACTTTTGGGCTAATAAGATCCATTTATGGTTACGAAGTAGTGTCAAATACCTTTATAATAGCGAAATTTCTCATCTTTTCTCAAATTAAATTTTATTCTCCATTTTTAAATTAATTATCCAACAACAACAACAAAAAAGTAAGTTTCTTCATATTGTAGATTTCATGAAAAGAATATTTAATTTTTAAATTTATCGAAACCCTACTAAGGCGACCATCTTTGGTTCCAACTTTGGGCGCCTTTATATAATTATGCACATAGAATCGTTTTCAGAAATGGTCCCCGTAATTTATTCCATGGCACATTTATAATATATAATGATTTGGTTTTCCTCGGATGAATGGCTGATAATGAATCTACAGATACTTTGCCAACGATAACGTTCTTTTTTGGTTTCGTACTATTTGTACACAAAATATTTTTTCTTTCTTTACCTTATAATATTCACTTTACTATAAATAAAAAAAAACCCTGATGTGTACACCACATGACTTCTTTGTACGGAATATTAAATTATACGCATTTTTCTTGCATTTCATTTAAACGTATTGGATTGAATTAAATTTACTTCGCCGACAGCGCATAAACCACAATAGAATAAATGTATTCTTTAAAATTCAGTCTATTTGTTTACCATAGCGACACTCTGGCGCTAGGTTCACTTAACAGTATTCTATTTCGTTCATATTATAACTCAGAATGCAGAAAATTTATATCATTTAAAGAATTATCTAATCGTTGCCACATGTTCTATTCAAATACTATAATAAAGCTAGAACAATGTATAAAAGAAATTAAGCAAACAAAACAAAAAAAGAAACAGTTTTTCACAGACGATTGAGTATTTCTCATTCAATTAATTCAGTTCTCACTTCTCTACAAGGCAAAAATACATAAAACCTCAAAATATATGTATTAAAAATTACAAAGTAAATCTTAAACACATATTTCCTGGAAAAAATTTCAGAAAGGATTAAGCATGATTTAATTCGCAATAATAAATGAAGGTGTAATCTTTGTTGTTGCGAAGCTGAGTTTCTCTAGATTGGTAACAAATCCACTATCCTGATGTTTCAAATGTAAACAAGCAATGGCTGCCATCAAAAAAATTATTAGGCTTAACGGCACTTAAACAACTTTAAAATTGTTGATAATTCAAAAAATATTGCATACAGATTTACTAAAGGCATAAAAAACTTAACCAGAAGATAAGAACAACGTAATTCAATCATTTTTAAAGCAAAAAATGTACAATTTACAAACATATAAGAGTAAAGAAACTGAGATCACTGAGCCGGGTAACAGAGTGGATATATATATATATATATATATATATATATATATATTTATATACGTTTGGTGCTGCCGATTGCAACCAAAATACGAGGTGCACATCTACATGTTATAGCAGTCCTATATACAAAATGTCAACGTTCTGAGGCTACTCGTTTTTGAGTTATGCGAGAACACACGTTCGTACAGACGCCACGAAAAATTCTTTTTAGAATTCATTTTAAAGTAGTTTTATAATTTTTTTGGAGGAAAAGAGTATTTTATTCTGTCCTTACGTACAGATATCACGCAAAAACATCGTTAAATTGCATTCCATAAAGGTCAAAATGGATATTTTCGTTGAAATATGCTGCCTAAAACTTATCGCGATTACAATACTTCCTTTTTACTTCGTACAAGGAAGTAAAAATTGTTGTATTTTTACTCGCACGCATTACATTAGCAAGCATACATACTCTCTCTCGGTAGTAGTTGATATTGTCTCAACTATGCTTGTGTAAGATTTTCGTTCAAAATGCATCTTAGTATATTGTAATGCTATCTTGAAATATTTAAAAAGATAGAAATTATAGCCATGAGATGAACATTTTATGTATTTGGGAAATTTCCAGCTTTTTAATTTAAATGTATGCAACTATTTTATATAAAAGTTGCATTAACATTTAGAATGAAGTTAAACAATATTTGACAGTATTCTTATATATCTCTTCTTAAGAAATTAGGCATTCGAAAACCGGGACAGCTAAAAAATAATGACTTTTGAAAACTCCCTGAACAATGTTAGTTCCGACAGGGGTTCTAATCCATACGAACGGGCTGACTGCATGGGCATTTTCGTATTTTTACCCATGTGTAATGTGTATCCGAGCCATTTTCATTTAGAAAGGTCCTCAACCAAGGCATTCCTCCCGTTAGCCCTAGTGTGCTTTGACATAATAAATTAAACCAAACAATTATTATAAAATTAAAGCTAAAAGTATTTTATCTTTTAGCTGCGATTTCCTAATAAGTAAATATACAGAGGTAAATTCAGATGAGTTTTGATGACGATGGATTACCAAGAGAAGATCTTGATTTGTACACGTTTCTACATATCGAATATGCATAAAATATTTTTCCATTACTTCCAGCATGCCTTCGTGGCGTTACGCTAACACGACCGGCGCGTATTCGAGAGGTCCAGGTTCGAGTCCTGGAGAGAGCATTGCTAATTTTTCATGTACTCCCGCTTCAAAATAACCTAATGGTTCTACAGTGGCTCCGAAACTAAAGCATGTCGGACAATAATTCGTCAAACCAGAATTTGGCAATTGGGTCCCCTAATTACCAGTTGCTTTTTAAAAGGGGGAGTATATAAGGTATTTTCTGTCTCCTTCCAGCATGCCTTCGTTGTGTAACTATAGTACACTCGGCTCGTATTTGAGAGGTCCAGGTTGGGGTCCCGGCGAATCGCTCAATTTTCATGTACTCCTGCTTCAAAATAGCCTAATGATTCTGTAGCTGATATAACTATTTCCTGTTCTTTAAATGAACGAGTTAACGTTTGAAAACATAATAATT
Source organism: Stegodyphus dumicola (assembly GCF_044657685.1). NCBI lineage: Eukaryota > Metazoa > Arthropoda > Arachnida > Araneae > Eresidae > Stegodyphus > Stegodyphus dumicola. Next base: position 217,065,298 of record NC_140773.1, on the reverse strand, counting down.
TTGAAATATTGATGTGTAAGAATAGTAGAAACTACAAATTCCGAATTGTGTTTCCCCCGATTTTCAAGCAACGATATATAGGGTGTTTCATAGATCATGGGACAAACTTGGAGGGGTGGTGAAGCGTACTAAAACATGCATTTTTTGTATAGGAATGTAGAGTCTAAAGTGACGTGTTAAGGCAGGAACGCCAAAAAAAAAAGACACGAGTGAAAAATGTGTTTATGTACAAAATCAACGCAAAGTGCTTCTTTGCAGCAATACAGTATTCAAAATAAATGTTCAAAAAAGGGAACACTAACAGTAATAGGAACTACAGCTGTTGTGATTGGCTAGTAATGCAGCGGTAGAGGGCGGTAGTCAGCCGGACAAACCACGATCCGATGCCTCAGAGCATCTCATGTACCGTGCTGCTAATGGGAACGGCAGAGCAGCGCTACGGTTGTACCAGGAACGGTTTCCGAACAGGCGTATGCCGAAGCACACAATGTTCTAGAGGTTGCATCGGTCTTTATGTGAAAAAGGGTCATTTGAAGCCACCTCTGACACTAGGAGTGGAAGAAGAAGTGCACGACAACCTCGCATTGACGAACCCATCTTGAACATTGTGCATGAATCACCTCAGACAAGTACAAGAGCTATTTGCACGTCGCCTGCAGCTGAGTCATTCCACCGTTTGGAGAGTATTGCATGAAAATGGTTTGCACCCATACCATTTGCAGAGAGTCCAAGCCTTGCAAGAGACAGATTCCCTTCTTCGAGTTCATTTCTGTCATTGGTTCTTGCAGCAGTGTGCGGCGCAGGCGGATTTCCCATCGGATGTGCTATTCACGGACGAGGCAACTTTCTCACAGGACGGCATCTTCAATAGCCACAACATGCACGTGTGGGCAACTCATAATCCACACGGTACACGTCCACATGCATTCCAAACTCGCTTCTCCATGAATGTGTGCGCGGGTACTGTTAAAGACTAGCTCGTCAATCCCTTCTGCGACGTTACCAAGCATGTATTATTGCTGCTGGTCGTAATTTTGGACATTTATTGTTAATACTGTATTGCTGCAAAGAAGCACTTTGCGTTGATTTTGTGCATAAACACATTTTCCTCTCGTGTCGTTTTTTTTTTTTTTTTTTTTTTTTTTTTTTTTTTTTTTTTTTTTCCTTCGTTCCTGCCTTAACCCGTCACTTTAGACCCTACATTCCTATAAAAAATGCATGTTTTAGTACGCTCCACCACCCCTCCAAGTTTGTCCTATGATCTATGAAACACCCTGCATATTCATAAGAACTCTGTATGAATATTTTCCTCTGTATTCAGTTTGACAGTTGGTAGTATTTTCGGGATATATAAAAAATTCGCCAACTGTTAAAATAAAATTTATTCAAATACAACAGTTTCTTTTTTATTATTATTTTAATTATTTAACGAGTTCTAATAGTTTACTTCTGACTATCCAGTCTAACTATTCAGTTTTAAACTTTATGAAAGTTAGATTGAAATTTTGAAATAATTAAGCTCAGAGAATTTAACTAAATGCTTCTAAAATAGTTTGCAAGGTATTTAGAGAAAAGAAGGATGCGATACTTTTCAGAAATGAAATGAATGCTTAGAACAAATTTTTGCCGTTCTTCTTAAAAATTATTTCATGCTAATGTAGAGGGTAAAGGTTTAGTGAAAAGAATTTATCAAAAAAAGGTAATGTAGGTATCGTCCCACTACACTTCGGTTTATTTTTAAAGTTAATATTCAAAATAGTACATAGTATAATATAATATAATATAACAGTATAAATAGTATATCTACATTTTGATTGATATCATATCTATTAGATATAATTATAGTAGTTATAATAGGTATAATAATAGTAGGCTAACAGTCATAATTTATAACAGTTCATAATAGTTCCTTGAGATAAAGTTTATTATATGAATCTGTATCTTCTTCTTCATCTTTTCCCTTTTTTTACTATATCATTATTATTGCAAGGGTTTGTTTTTAATTCGTCGCGTATTCGTGAGATCCAGGTTCGAGTCCGGCAAGGGCACTGCTCATTTCTCACATCATTCTGCATCAGAAAACCCTAATATCTCTACAGTGGCGCCCGAACTAAAAGATGGTGGATGATGATTCTTCAGCAGCAGGATTTGGCGACTGGTTCCTGTGACCCCCAGTCGCCCTTTAAAAGTGGGGAGTATATAAGGTATTTTATCCCTCCTTTCTGCATGCCTTTGTGTTGCGACGGTAGCACACTCGGAGCGTATTTGAGAACTCCAGGTTCGAGTCCAGAGAGAGCATTGTTCATTTTTGACATTATTCTACATCAGAAAAACCTAATATAACACAGTAAAATAATTGCCATTTCATTGCTGCAGATCCTCAAAATTAAACCTTCTGTATTTTATGTGCAGAGTTGAATTCTATGTTTTACCTGGCGTCAATAAGTTTCTTTCCTCAGGACGTTATGCTAAAAATCTTCAAGCTGTTTATTTGGCAACCTCAGCTATCTCTTAATCTTTTCGACGGGCTATTTTTCATTCAGTTTTGCTATTTAAACAAGTATTTCAACAGAAAAATAATATCATAGGTCTCCAAAATGAACTAAAGTCCTTAAGCCTTATTTTATGAAACCAAAGCGGAGGACATATTATACGGTATTTCTCCCGCCTTCTTAACATGCCTTCTTAGTGTAGTGGTCAGCACGCTCGGCGGATATTCAAGAGGCCCATGGTTCGAACTCTGGCGTAGGCGTTGCTCATTTTTCATCTCTCCTGCTTCCAAAAAATACCTAATGTCTCTAGGATTGTCCTTTCTTTTTCATAGTGTTATATAATAGATGCTTGAAGTTGGGGATGTACGGAAAATTGGAAAATTAATCCTGATTCCAAAGGATAAAGGAGGATTTCGTCTATTTTGTCTGCTGAAAATATTTGCAAAGGTTTACGATAAAATTTTAGTTAATAGACTGTAATATATTTTAAATAAGAATAATGTTAATTCTGAAAGGCAATTTGGTTTCAGAAGGTCAACAGAACTGGCTCTTCATAGAGTTACAGCTGACATTAGAGAGCACAGAAAGACGGAGCATGTGGCTTTGGTTTCATTTGATGCCAGGGGTGCCTTCGACATTGTAAGGTGGCTCTTCCTGATGCGACACTTGAAGAATATTGGAATTACTAAGAGTTATAAGGTATTTTCTCCCTTCTTTCTGCATGCTTTCCTGGTGTAACGGTAGCACGCACGTCGCGTATTCGAGAGATCCAGGTTCGAATATATATGAAATTATAAAAAGTTACTTTTTAAAGGCGAAAGATGGTTTTTAAGGGTCCATCTGATAATCTGAACTGGTTTTTGGACATTTACAAAGGATGTCCCCAAGGCTCTTGCAGCGCTCCTCTGTCCTGAGGTCTTCAGAGAGTCAATAGTTCGAATTGTGAGATTATCTACTATGCCGACGATATACTGGTTATGGTGGAGGGCGACTCTCTTGAAAAAATGGAGAAAGTATTTTAAAAAGTATAAACTGATTTGAAAGAATGTAGTGATATAAAGAACATATATTTTAATAATGAAAAACACTTGTGGACTTTTTTTCCCCTCGAGGAGGGAAAAAGACTAACCCCCCACAATTGAAATTTAAGGGTAATCCATCAAATTTGATGAAAATATGAAATATCTAGGAATTATTATTGATAGCAAATTAAATTTTGCGGAACATTTTAAGCACATACATAGAACCACAGGTCCTGAGGTCTTCAGAGAGTCAATAGTTCGAATTGTGAGATTATCTACTATGCCGACGATATACTGGTTATGGTGGAGGGCGACTCTCTTGAAAAAATGGAGAAAGTATTTTAAAAAGTATAAACTGATTTGAAAGAATGTAGTCATATAAAGAACATATATTTTAATAATGAAAAACACTTGCGGACTTTTTTTCCCCTCGAGGAGGGAAAAAGACTAACCCCCCACAATTGAAATTTAAGGGTAATCAATCAAATTTGATGAAAATATGAAATATCTAGGAATTATTATTGATAGCAAATTAAATTTTGCGGAACATTTTAAGCACATACATAGAACCACAGATAACATTTTAAAAAGTTATAAGTATAGTTTTAGTGCTGATACTTTGAATAAATAAGAGTTTCACCCTGAGAGAGATATTTAGAAATGTGGTCATCCTTAAAATTTTATATGGAGTAGGATCTTGGGGCTGCCCGGCAGAGGAGGTACTTAGGATTAGAATGAAATTGGACACCCTGCAGAGAGGCTGGATACTTGCCATTAAAAGAGCCTTCAGAACCGTTTCGATTGAAGTTGCTGCGTCTTTGCGGGTGTTCCTATTTTATACAAATTATACTACAAAAAGTTTCTATTAGCTAATAAAATTATTATAGATACTGAAATTGGACAAAAAGTACTCACGAGTAAGGCCTTTTAACAGGAGAATGAGGATATTATTCACCCAACGACACGATTTGGATTATTTTATGATCTCGATTTTCCTTCTGGATGCGAAATAGACGATTTTACAGATGGTTCTAGAATTGACGGGCGAGTGGGTAGCGCTGTGGTAATTTATTTTCATGGAGTGGAGATAGACAATGGAGACTAAAACTTAAACCAAGGAATTCGATTTATCAAGCAGAACTATGCGCATTGACAGAGGCCAATTTGAGTCTTTTATCCCAATTTGAGTCAATTACGCCTTGTCCAATTTGAATAGGATTAATAAAAAATTAACAGTTTGATGTTTTATAAATATATATACTCATGCCCTATCTGCGCTTCAGGTACTCACCCAACCAGATCATAAAAGTCAACTGATTAATGAAATAAAAGACTAGTTTAAAAAGACTGAACGAAAACATATTGTTAAATTAGGCTGAGTGAAAGCACACAGTGGAATTGTCGGAAATGAAAGGGGCGGACACCCTTACTAAAATGGCGCACTTGGAGATGGAATCGATAATTCTGATATCCAAGACTCAAGAAATAAGACTATTGCTGAAATGGAAAACTGGATTTATACAGAATGGAATTTTTGCTGGGAATCATCTAACAAGAAAAAAGTTAATGAAAAACGTAAAGATGATGTATATTATAAGTAACGTTGCTATAAATCAGGTACTGACTAACCATAGCTATTTCCCGGCAGTTTATTTTAATCGATTCCATCTACAGAATAATGACAAATGCTTAATATGTGATAATTTTGAAGACGCCAGGCACTTCGTCGATGAATGTGCGCTTACCCGGAATGCAAGGGAGAAATATAGAAATAATTTTAAGGAGTATTTCAAAAGGAACTATTCAAATTTGAAACATTTTGCAGACACAATAATGAAGATTATAAATACGAACAAAGATAGAATTGAAATTCTACACTGAGACTCAGATTTTGGACTTTATATGTTTTTTTAGTCCATAGGGACTTTGTTCCTGAAGGACTATTGTTTTCTTTTTGCGATTTTGCGTTGAAACACTATAAATGTCCGTTTCACTTTTCAAACTGTTGCCACCCAATGTTAGAGTCCTGCGTTATATCTGAAGTAATTAAATAATGAAAAATCTGCATAAATGTATGATTATTTCTCGCATTGTGATAAAACAACGGTATATAGAGCCATCGAATTTTGAATGACGTAATCCTCCTACAAATATGGGCATGTGGAAGATCAAATTTGAAATTTGGAATTTGTTTTATAATCGATTTCATATTTTGTAAACCTTTAACGAATTTTTTAATTAACAATTTCTAGGATTTCAACGCGAGCAATGGCATCACTCTACAGAAAGAGAAACACATTTTTATCTCCAGCGCGCGGAATTGTGTATGGGAAATTCTAAAGATAGGTTCGTTTTAAAATTATTTTGCGACATTGCTACTGAACTGAATTTTATGGTTTAAGGGCAAAGAACATGATATTTAATAAATAAAGATAACACACAAAAAGTTTAAAAACGCCCCCTTGTACGTAATTTAAAATCTGAAACCTTTCAGGTTTTAAAAATTTTTTTGGCTTTTATCTTGTTTTTTTTTTTTTTTTTTTTTTTTTTTTCCTGGCCAGTCCTATTTTTTTTATCATACGGCCGGATTGTGCCGGCTAGGAGGATCGAGGCTGTGCTCTTATAATAATAATAATAATAATAATAATATGTTCCAGCTCCCAAAAGAAGGTTAATTGTTGTTTGAAAAAGATTCCGTTGGAAATTTATGTATGAAAAGTGAAAGCAATAACATTTTACAGCAGTATTAGCAACAATACATTACAAAATTTGTAAACAATGACGAGACATTTCCTTAGTAAACTAAACAAAGATTATCTTGGTAGGGTAGATAAAAATGTGACAGTCCCCATCTGAGGACTAATTTTTAAAATTATTTTGTCTGCTTTTTATCCCAAAAGGGTTAAAATTCCCGAAGTCTTGGATCTGACTTTTCACCAAATCACTTTCTATCATTTCAGCTTTCAAATAAAGAGATGCTGCCACCAAATATTATCGCCATGTATTACTAGCACAAAAGGTCTAGACCCAAAGGTCTGAAAACGGCATTTTGCATCGTTTCACTTTCTGCTTCGGTTCGCTTTTGCCTCTAAATATTATCGCCATGTATTATATTTAAGGAAACTAAATAATGAAGAATTTGCATGAATGTTTCTGGCATTGTGAAAAAACAACGGTTACGTAGAGCCATCAAATTTTGAATAACGTAGTCCTCCACCGAATATGGGCATCTGGAAGCCCGAATTTGGAATTTGTTTTATTATAGATTTCATATTTTGTAACACTTTAACGAATTTTAGATTAACAAACTCAACGATTTCAAAGCCAGCAATGGCAACACTGTACGGGAAAAAAAAGTTTTTTTTACCTATGACGCGCGAGACTGTGTATCGGAAATTCTAAAGATATGCTCATTTTAAAATTATTTTGCAATATTGCTGTTGAATTGAATTTTGTGGTTTAAGTGCGAAGAACATGATATTTAATAAATAAAGGTAACACACGAAACGTTAAAAAATCCCCTTTGGGTGTAATATAAAATCTGAAAGCTCTCAGTTTATTATTTTTTTAAAAACCTAACCAGTCATTTAATGTTCAATACCTTTACAGTCATTTTCACTTTTTTTCCCCTGCCAGAATGCTAATTTTAATTCGCGCGTATTCAAATGAGGTAGAAAGAGATAGTGTTTAAAGTAAGGTTTTAGATTGTTTAATCAAAGCTCCGCCCCTTGAGCTTGAGCTCCGCCCCTGTTGTTAGTTGCAATTCTACTATAGCCGTTTGTCTTCGGCATTGTGTTATTCCTGCCATTAGTGCTTCCCATGCCGGTGTAGTTTTCAGCCAACTTGTGCGTTATTCATTTGCTGCGAGCATTTGGCTAACTTAGTTTAGTTTTAATCCGAATTCATTACTTTTGAGTTATGCCGTAAATGATGGCTAGTTGTGTAAGCACAAGAAGTGCTTTCTCTTAAATTTAATTCAGTTCTTAATAAAAGAGTCTTTTTTCTTACGCTCTATGTCTTCTTACTAGATATAGCGATAAATCACTTGAAATCCAGCTTGAGTCTCGATTAAGTTTATGCTTTCCAAGAAGGTGAGACTCTACATGTTATGTTCTATCTTTTTTTCAACCTGATCTTTTAAGCTTATTAAATCTCCAAATTGAGCAAATGCTATTATTCGATTTAATGTTACGTAACCCTAGACATTCGACTTAGTTTTCGATTGGATCAAATTACAACGCTTCGCAAATGAACACACGTTGAATGAAAAGCAAATATTTGTTGAATATGACGGAACGTAATCTGGAATGCTATTATCTGAAAAATTCGGTTGTGTTCTTTATGCTAGTATGCCGCTAGGAGAATTTGGATTCCTTCATTTCAGCAATGCTTTCACCGGGATTCCAGCTCCGAAACTTACGATGCTAGTGTTTTCCAATTACACTATGAAGAAAGAAAAACATTTTGTATAAGATAAATAAAAAGAAACGCAAATAGTAATAATCAGTATGAATAAGTTAACGACTTAATTTCATGTAGTCTTGGAAAAAAGCAAGCAATCCGGATTATTCGAGTTCTGGATGTCCATCATCCTGAAAGATGGAATCTGTTGGACTTATCTGAAATGCAACCATTTTTACAATTTTTCTTTAATGCTATGATTCTAAATTTTAAAAAAAAAATTAATGTTAAAAGATTACAAAATAAATATCTTTCATTTCTGAAATCACTATAAAATCCCGAGCAAGTTCTGGTTCCAAAAAGGTAATTAATTGTCGATAATATTTTCTAAAATATATTTTTATTGCTCATAGAATATATTTATTGGAGATGTCCGTAAGTAGGGCACATGTATAAACTGCAATAAGGAATTCGGAATTTTTCAGAGCAAAATGTTCTTACTTCTTGATGAATTATGGATCTCATACTTGCCTTTGTTAAAATTTGTAGAATTTTTCTTGATAACTAGCTTCAATTTAATATTTAATTTTCCTTTAATTAAAATGTCATAATAATGGGATTCCTTTCCACAGATAATTAGATTAAAAGCAATAATTCTAACTTGCAAACAATTAAGAAAACTCGCATTCGTAGAAAGGGTCGGCAGCTCTTTTGCATATGCCTGAATTTTAAAAGACAGCTGTCCAAAGACCTGATCCACGAAGGCGTCCCTCTCTTTAAGCAGATAGCCCTCAAGTGCTTTGCCATAACCGCATAAATCAAACTAAACCAAAACTCTGAATGTTCGTTGCTGAGTGGCAAGCCCAGTTATTTGTTACTGTTAGTTACAAGCGCAGTTATTTGTCAGTTATTCAGCCCAGTTATTTGTTACATCTTAAACCACGCGCGCCTTCTTTTATACTAGTTCAACTCGTACTTTTCTGTTTTGGGTAAGGTAATGCAGAAACGATGAGAAACGAAATGAGAGAGTAATTTAGTTAAATTCGGAGAGGTATAGGTTCGAGTATTCGGAGAGGTATAGTATAGTATTCAGAGAAGTAAAATAAAATATTCGAAGAGGTACAGGTTCGAGTCCCGGCTAGGGCACTGCACATTTTTCACATCTCCTGCTTAAAAAAAAAATCCTAATACAAGTAATAAGTATAGTAGTAATAAACCACCTCAAGCAAGTTCTTCGGTTTTATTACATAAAAAATCCGATGTGTAGACCACATGACTTCCTTGCACGGAATATTAAATTATATTATATTATTTGCAGCATTTCATTTAAACATATTCCCTCGAATTTCGTTAGAGATATAGTTCTCATTCAATTAATTCAGTTCTCACTTCGCGGCAGGGCAAAAATACATAAAACCTTTAAATATCTTTATCGAAAATTGAAAAATGTAGAAAAATATAAAACAACAAATACAGTTAAAATTTAAAAAAAAAAAAAAAAAAAAAAAAAAAAAAAAAAACACTTTTGCAATTATAATTAGAGTTTCTACACGAAACGAAGCAATTCGGCCAGCGGGCAAGAAGGAAGATTTTTTGAGGTGCACAAAACTCAAAGTTTACTTTTGGCCCCACTCGGCAGAAAGATAATGAATGTGCAGATGCTGACTTAATTTACTATTCTGGAAGTTTCAAATGTAAACAAATATGGCGCCTATGAAAAAATATGCTAAGCCGCACTTAAATAACATTTGAATTGTTGATAATTCTACAACTATTGCATGCAGGTTAACTAGAGGCATAAGAACTTTAACCGGAAGATAAGAACATCATTCAATCATTTTTAAAGCAAAAAATTCTCAATTTACCAATATATAAGAATAAAAAATAAACTGAGCTCTGAGTTCAGGGAGCCGAGTAACAGAGTGGATAGATATATGTACTTATCTACTTTTGGTGCAGCCGATTGCAACCGAAAAGGGAGTTGCACAACCACATGTTGCAGCAGTCCTATATACCAAATTTCAACCTTCTGAGACTATTGTTTTTGAGTTGTACGTGATACATACACACGTACGTACAGACGACTCGAAAAAAAAAATCTCTTCTGAATCCATTTGAATCCTTTTTATAACCTTTTTTGGGAAAAAGAGTCCTTCATTCTGTTCTTACTTACAGATGTCACTCAAAAACATAGTTAAATTGTATTCGAAGCTGTCAAAATGGATATTTTGGGTAAACAATGATACCCTAAAATTTTCACCATTACAATACTTCCTTTACTTCGTACAAGGAAGTAAAAATAATTACACATATATAGAAACGTGAATAAGCTCTGCATTAAGCTGCAGAAAAATGTTTAAATCTAGGAAATGTAAGTAATTTTGAATTCCTGTTGTTAACGCCGTGCAGAAGTAAAGCAGTAATAAGTTAAAATTTTTCAGAAATTTTGTGAAAAAAAATTTGCTATAAAATATTTTTTCTTTACCAATTGTATGAAATAAATCTGCATTTTGATTTTTCTTTTTGATTACTTTCTTTTCGCATCGTAGCAGTAGTTCATATTTACAGTACCAATGAATGCATCGTAGCATTCATTGGTACTGCAAATATGGTTTTTGTGCTAATCACAGAGATGTGCACCAAAGCACCATTTACAGGATGAGTTACTAAACACGTTTTCTTTCACGTTTCACTTAGAATTAATTGTTAGAATTCGAAAAAATTATACATCCGTCAAATCAATCCTAAAAATAATAATTAAAAAAATATTTAATTTATTTTATCTCTAAATCTTACATACATATATATCAAAATTTGAAGCAGGTAAGTATTCCAAAATTTTTTCGGACCAAGTGTAAATATATATATATATATATATATATATATATATATATTTGGTGTGAGACTTGTCTTTAGCGGAATCTTCCAAAACTTCTTGAACAATTAGATTAGGTAATTTTACCTTATATGGAATTATGTTACGTTAACATGCGTTTATTATTTGCACGATGCGGTAAATATTGCTGCTGCATGAAACAAACACATTTACAATATTTAATACCTAATTTAATTTCCACGCCGCCTGAGAAACAGCAAGATTCTAGAGCAGGGATGTCAAACTCATAGATACATTTGGGCCAAACAAACAAGGTTTAACTTTAGGCGGGCCGAAAGAAAAAAAAATCAATATTCATAGAAACGTAGATTTATTTCGAATAATACAATAATAAACATATATATATATTTATATAGAAAAGAACAAGAAAAATTTAATGTTTACGTCCTGATACTTGACATCTCTTCTCTGCTATTATCTTTCCTATTTCGGAAGAAATTTTGTTTGCAGTGATAACTTTCAACGCTGACCCAAGGTGAGCATCATTAATACGGTTTCTAATAGGAGACTTATTACCTTTCATGACTGAAAATAACTGCTCTCACCGATAAGTGCTACCAAACATGGAAATAATTTAATATGCGAATTTTCGAGTATTTTCAAACCTGGCTGGTAAATATTTGTAAAATTCAGGCACGCCCACTTCAATGAATTTTGCTTTAAAATTTGAGTTGCATTGAATCTGGATCACCTCTATTTGCATATGGCTGGGTACTGAGTCAATACTTATTGAGAAAATCGAAGAAAACAAAAAAATTTGTCTTCAAGGGAACTAAAATCATTAAACCTCGTTTCAAATTCAGTTGTTAAATTTGCAATTTTTTCTGCGTATTTTTGATACGAACAAGTATCATCTAAACTTGATTTGTTCATGCTTCACGTCGGGAAGTGCGTCAAATCTTCATTTTTAAGTTGTTTTTCCCAAAGAACTAGTTGACATTTGAATGCTTTAATTATGTCAAACATGTTCGTAATGATATGATCTTTTCCTTGTAACGATACATTTAAATCGGTTAAGTGTTTGGTTATATCAACCAAGAAAGATAAATCTTGTATCCATATTGGATCGTAAAACAAACTTACGTCTTGATTTTTCGTTTTTAAAAACTGACATATTTCTTATTTCAAATCCCAGAATTGTTTGAGAATCTTGGAGCAAGATAACAAACGTACCTCGGTATAGTAGGACAAACCCGAATATTCACTATCTAACTCACTTAAGAAAGCAGTGAATTGACGCTGATTTAAACCTCGAGATCTTATAAAATTTATAACTTTTTTTATATTTGACAAAACATTCTCCATATTTATTACTTTCGTGCATAGAACTTCTTGATGTATAATACAATGCATATGATGAATGTTTGAACCGTGAATTTCACTAAGTTTTTTTCTTAGTAATGCTACGAATGCTACGAAGCCCTTGTTTCTCCCGGTCATTGATGGAGCGCCATCTGTAGCTACAGAATTTAATTTTGCCAAAGGTAGATTGTATTTCTGCAGAAGTTCAAAAACACAAGTAAATATATCTTCTCCTGTGGTAGTACCAGGCATCGGTATTAGTTCCAGTAATTCCTCAAAAATGTTAAAATTCTTGTCACAAGAACGAAGAAACACTGCTAATTGAGCTTTGCCACTAATGTCCGTGCTCTCGTCACAGGCAATGGAGAAACTTTCGAAACTAGATGATTTTGCTTTGATCTGATCACTTAAATTTGCGGCTAAATCAGTAACTCTTTCCGCAACTGTGTTTCGAGACAATGAAATGGATTGAAAAGCCTTCACATTTACAGGACAAACAATTTCTTCAGCTTTCATTAGGCATTCCTTGATGAAATCACCTTCAGTAAAAGGCTTCGAATGTTTATTTATCAACTCGGACAAGATGTAGCTTGCATGTACCGCCGCTTCACTTTCTTGCAATACTTTACTAAACATGGACTGTTGCTTTTTCACTCCTAACTTGAGCTCTTTCAACTTTTCTTCTCTCATTAATCCTTCGTAATTGTTATATTTCGATTTGTGTTGTTCGTAATGACGTTTAATATTATATAACATTGATACATTAATAGTATTATTACATATCAAGCGGATTATTTTATCTTTTATTTCACAGCAAAAATATTCTAATTCCCATTTTACTTGGAATATTCTATGTTCGTCAGCGATTTTTCGTTTCATTTTACTACCACTTGGTTTTGATATAGACATACTGAATACAAAGGGCTGGAATAAACACGGTTAACGTTAACAAGTTAACAAAAATTCATTCTTTCCACAAAAGATAAATCAAAATGCTGAAATATTTCTTCAAAAATATTCTAACAATATCACAAAATGTTAAACGTTTAGCAAAAATCAATTCAAAACAGAGAAACTAATTCTATCTCACAGCGAAATCGCTACAAATCAATCACAGCATTTAAGTAAACAAACAGTTCGCTAGAACTACAGCTACTACTGAGATGAGTTGTTTATTCTCGGCTTTTATAGGCTTTATAATTAATTTCTCGAATATACTGGAAACATCTATAAATATCTGGATTTTTGTGGATGGCAACAGCAATTACGAGATATTTATTTATTAGGTATTAAATGCACGCGCTGTTCTATTTTTAACCTTCCAACGCAGATGTCTTTTCAAAAATCGTCTGCGTTGCTAAGGCAACATGAAGCAAATCTAATTGCAATTCTAAATAAAAAAACTAAATAAATAAATAAATATGAAATCCGTAACAGTATGAATTAAGTAATAATTAATAATAAAGCAAAGTGCATGCACATGCATGCACCAATATATCGTACAAAACTATGATTGGAAAACTGAGACCATGAGTTCGGCCACATTCGGCTATCGGGGGTTGCGTACAAGTTCTGAGTGCACGTGTCCCCCAAAAGCCGAAGGTAGCTGAACGCAAGCTACTCACACGCATTTGTAATTTAAGTAGTGTGTGTGTCAGCTCGCTGTGAGTAATCTAGCAACACTGAATAAATTATCGTTAATTACTTAGCAGTAAACATTTCATTTTTTTTCTTCGTCGGTATGTTATTTTATTATTATATATTATTATTTGCCGATATATTGGCCGGGACTCAAAAATATTTGTTGTGGGCCGCATGCGGGCCGCGGGCCGCGAATTTGACATCCTTGTTCTAGAAGATTGCCATTCGACGAGATATAAAATTTTTAATTCAACTTTCAAATTTTACTCGTTTTCTTAACAAATAGTATGATTTCAAAGGAATACGCTCATTATTTTCCTTTTTCTTATTCTTTATTTTAATTTTAATTATATGTCTAAGTAATATAATTTAAATATATAAAAAAGATAATTTTTATGGAATATTGCAGAATTATTGTAATTAACAACAAAAGAGGATTTAAATACACTATATTTTACATACTTCAGTGCAAGCCTTTTTTTTAAAAAAAAAAGTTCGACCAGCTTTATTGCTAGACTATTGGGTAGTAAAATTAAACAAACGCAAAATTAAAACATGATATTTTAAAAAAGATTTAATTTGAAAATTTATGTATTAATGCGAGATAAAATGCATATTTTAAATAAAGAGATTCAATCTATGATTACGGGATAAAGAATATATTTTTTTAATTTATGAGTATTCTTTATATCACATGGTATGGCATGAATTAAAGGTTTGAAATACTCAACATAATAATATAAATTTTAAGATTTGCGAGAGTTCTTTTTACATTAATTTCTGATGCCATTAGTATTTCTTTATATGAGAATTAATTTTACTATTGTGCATGTTACCGGCCAAGTATGAAATCCGACATTCTAATTCGGCATTATTCTATAGAATGCCTAGGAATTTTAAAGAATGCCAAAAGCTGGCCGGCAATGTATGAAAGGATTTAAATTTCACACATTGTAGAGTCATTAGGTTTATTGGAATCAGAAAAGATGAAAAATATGCAACCGCCTTCGCCGGGAATCGAACCACGGACCTCTGGAATACCGGCCCAGCGTGCTACCGTTACACCACGAAGGCACGCTAGGGAAGTGTGAGAAATACCTTATATACTCCCCTTTTTAATGGGCGACTAGGGTTTTAGGGGACCTAGTCGCCAAATCCTGAGTGCGGAGAATCATCATCCTCAACCCTTTTAGTTCGGGCGACACTTGTAGAGACATTAGGTTAATTGGAAGCAGAAAAGATAAAAAATATGCAACCGCCTTCGCCGGGAATCGAACCACGGACCTCTGGAATACCGGCCCAGCTTGCTACCGTTGCACCACGAAGGCACGCTAGGGAAGTGGGAGAAATACCTTATAACATTGCCTAGACATTTCATAGAATGCCAAATGACAAACCGGGCAAAGTATGAAATGCATCTGAAATTCTTTTCGAATAACCGAAACAACTTACCAGAAGTTAATACATGATGTGAAAAAGACAAAATGACTGCTAAGAAGGAACTACTGGAAGGAACTATTGGCTGCTGAATCGCTATGAGTTGATGAGTGTGGAAAATTAAAATTAAAAAAAAAAATAAATAAAAAAAAAAAAACTCATTTATCCTGTTAAAGAAGGCGTACTTCATGAAATTCATTTGGATGTTGGGCACGGAGGACTGGACAGAATGTTTAAGAGCCTTTAACCTAAATACCGCGAAATGATATTGAACTGGACATCCACCTTTGTGAGCTCTGCCAGTAAAAACAAACAAGTATTAAAAAGGGCATTATTGTGAAACTTGGGGTGATTTTTCTAGATTTAATTCCCGTAGTCAGGTAGATCTAAATGATTTCCAGACAGATAGAGAATATAAATTTTTATGGTTTTTATGATTTATGGTAACATCCATAAATGATTACGTCATTCCCATGGAAACAAGATTTTCACCTAGTCTTTATGTTTCTCTTTAATGCTTGTTGGAATTTTTGTGAAGCTCTATAAGCAAGATCTTTTAATAGGAAAACGGTAATAACCAGTCTCTTCAAACAACCTAATTTAATTATAATTTATATCTCAATAAAATATAATTAAAAAAATCTGATGTGTACACCACATGACTTCCTTGTACGGAATATTAAATTATACGCATTTTTTTCATGCATTTCATTTAAACTTATTGGATTGAATTAAATCTACTTCGTCGATAGCGCATAAACCACAACAGAATAAATGCACTCTTTAAAATTCACTATATTTGTTTACCACAGCGATACTGTGGCGCTAGGTTCACTCAACAGCGTTATATTTCGTTCATATTATAACTTATGAATTACTTTTTTTCTGATTTTTAACTACTAAAGAGTTTTCGCCAGTAGATCGAATTAAAGTGCACTAGGCAAAGATATTTCCAAATAAATGGTACTAGAGAAGTACCAACACCCGTGGGCGAAGAAAATTCAGCTGCATGAGCAGGCACAACTTAATACTTACGAAAGTAGACGTTCATCATAAAAATTGTGCAGTAATAAGCAATGGCATTAAATTGAAGCATGCAGGCAGGTGCAGTGAGTTATATGGCAAATGCAGTGAGTGCAGTATAGCTAGTAAGAGTGCAGGATAAGCAATAGTGAGGCATCATGAAAATGGCGCGAAGACAGTTTGAAGCTGTGAATGGCATAAGTCCTTCAGAAGTATGCAGTAGCTAGATAGGCCGTAAAAAGTTCAAAAGTTCGTAGAATCATACGATAAAGAAAAAATTCATACAAAATAATTTAAAATGAAATAGTAACATAAAAAACTTGAATAAAAAAAGTTTCTTGATTAACATAAGTATAAAATGGAACACAAATAATGGGATAGAGTCCAAGTTCTCTATCGGAGAAAATTAAGCAAAGATCGTGACCTGTGGTCAGTGCGAAAAACATTCAGAGTCCAAGTAAATTTTAAAATTAAAATTCACAAGTTACCATCATTGCGAATTGTGATGAATTGTCCTTGGGCGTTTGACAGTGTGTTCAATGGTTGGATCATAATCCGACATTTGTTTAATTGCGTTATACTGACTATGTTTCATCTTCTCGAAGAAGTTGTGAGCTGTCATGAGTATAAAGTTATGCACAGATGGAATATCCTGGTCGTTATGAATTATAGAGTTTCTCACGTACCAAGGTGCATTCACAATGCTACGTAGAATTTTATTTTGAAGTATATCCAGTTTTTTACGCTCAGTTTTATTGGCGATTGCCCAGACCGGCACTGCATATCGAATTAGAGATATGTAAAGCATTTTCTTTATTTTTAGACTGAGCTTTGATTTTTTGCCGATAATAGAATAAATTGTCATGTAGGCATTTGCTTTGTTTGAGATGTAAGAAATATGATCTTTGAAGTTGAGAGACTTATCTATGTAAACACCTAAATATTTATAGGAATTAGCTATAGGGATTAGAGTTCTATCTAAGTAGATATCAGTGTTGATATTTAATCTTGTTTTGTATCTCCGATAAAGCACAATACAACATTTAGAGGCGTTGAGCTTGATTTTCCAAGTCTTGCTCCAGTCATTGACCATACTGAGACGCATTTGTAAATTACTTAGAGCGAGCTGGGGATTTCTGGATTCAGTCAGTACTACAGTGTTCTCAGCATATTTGAGTATTTTCGTGTTGAATGGGTGCGGGAAATCATTGATATAAACATTATAGAGCCGGGGGGAAAGAACGGACCCTTGTGGGACCCCGCTATGAATTGTTTTTCTGACAGATAAGGCGTCACCGCAGCGAACTTGAAAAGTCCTGTTTTTCAGATAGGAACTAATGAGTTTTACGAAACTGTTTGGAAGCATAAAATTATTCAATTTATGCAGGAGGCCTGCATGCCACACTCTATCAAAGGCCTTTTCGAAATCGAGGTAGCATGCAGCCACTCCATTTTTCTTAGTAAAGGCTTGCCAAACAAATTCCCCCAAATAATTTGATGAGTCGTGCAGTGTCCACTGCGGAAGCCGAATTGCAGTTCATCTATTAAATTGATTTTTTCGAGATGGTTAGCGAGCCTTGAGTAGAGGATTTTCTCAAATACTTTTCCTAATGAAGGTAAAAGACTGATAGGTTTGTAGGAAGTGACGAGTTTAGGATCTTTCTTTGGTTTTAAGATATTGACAATTATTGAGTGTTTTCATTGCTGAGGGAAATAATTATTTCAGATGCCGACATTAAAAATATTAAGACGTTGTATTATGTTAGTAATACAACGTCTAGGAAGGGCTTTAAGTGCTTCATTGCTAATTTGATCATAGCCTTTGGCTTTCCTTGGCTTGAGTTTGTGAATAATTTCTCTTACTTTTCTTGGTGAAGTAAAGGGAATGAAATTTGTAATAGGATAATTGTTAATACTGTCAATGGTAAAATTAACTTCTTCTTGGGAGTTATTCTCAGGAGGGTGAGGTTGAAAGATTTTCTCTAATTCATTAGCCATTATATTAGCAATCTCGTCATTAGATTGATAAGAGATTCCCATGTGATGAATTGCATGAGTTTGATTTGGTCTGCTATATCTTAGACATTTAGCAATTTTCCATACTGCTTTATCTTGAGGATCCAGGTTTGATAGGAGAAAGTCCCATTTTTTGTTTCTGAATTCCATAATTTCATGCTTGATTTTCCTGTTTAAAATGTTGATGTGCCATTTGGCACGAGGTTCTCCGGACCGCTTCCATTCCTTATGTTTTCTGTTCTTCTCTGCAATAATATCTTTTATATATTTAGGAAGAGAGAGAAAATTAGTGCTTTTGCATGGATAAGTCACATTATTGATTGCATCTTTCATTTTAGTGGTGAATTTATAAATTTCATCATATTATAACTCAGAATGCACAAAATTTATATCATTTGAAGAATTTTCTAATCGTTGCCACATGTTCTATTCAAATACTATAATAAATCTAGAACCATGTATAAAATAAATTAAGAAAACAAAACAAAAAATAAACAGTTTTTCACAGACGATTTAGTATTTCTCGTTCAATTAATTTAGTTCTCACTTCCCGACAAGGCAAAAATACATAAAAACTCATATCTATATTAAAAACTACGAAGTAAATCTTAAACATTTATTTCCTGAAATAAATTCCAGAAAGGATTAAGCATGATTTAATTCGCAATAATACACGAGGGCTTTATTTTTTTTTGTTGCGAAGCTTAGGCTTTATAGACCGGCAACAAATCTACTATTCTGCTGTTTCAATAGTAAAGAAACATGTCCGCCATGTTGTTTAAAAATTAGGCTTAACCGCACTTAAACAGCTTTTAAATTGTTGATAATTCTACGAATATTGCTTGCAGATTTCCTAAAGGTATAAAATCCTTAACCGAAAGATAAAAACAACATAATTCAATCATTTTTAAAGCAAAAAATATACAATTTACAAATATATAAGAGTAAAGAAACTGAGATCACTGAGCCGGGTAATAGAGTGGATATACATATGTTTGGTGCAGCCGATTGAAACTAAAATACGAGGGACACATCTACAGGTTAAAGCAGTCCTATATACAAAATTTCAACGTTCTGAGGCTACTCGTTTTTGAGTTATTCGAGATACGTACGTACGTACAGACGCCACGAAAAATTCTCTTTAGAATTCATTTTAAAGCAGTTTTATAACTTTTTTGGGAGAAAAAGAGTCTTTTATTCTGTTCTTACGTACAGATGTCTTGCAAAAACATCGTTAAATTGCATTCGATAGTGGTCAAAATGGATATTTTCGTTGAAATAAGCTGCCTGAAAATTTTCGGGATTACATTACTTCCTTTTTACTTCGTACAAGGAAGTAAAAAAGAATTTTATATAATAGGCTTTTATTTAAAATGTGTATGGTAATTAAAAGAGTGCCAGTGCGGTTTAATTTACATTGTACTAAAACCATTACACTATATTATTATATAGTGTATAAAATTAAATTGCACTAAAAGTAAAACAATAATTTATCATACAGTGTAATGGGAATATTAGATTAAATAATACTATTTACAAAATTCATCTACAGTTTTATAAAGCATAGAGCATCCATGATAAATTAAAAATGATAATGCGCTTAAACTAATAGATTTCGTTAATTTAAGCGCCCCAGTCTTTTATTATTCGCGATATAAAATTATAAAGGAATTCTATACATAGAATTATTTAATCTGTTGTGCTTTTTTTCCATTTTGTTCTAAAAACAGTAAATTTTTTAATGTCTTTCTGGAGTATCTGGTTCTAAAACTTAATAGCGATACCACAACTCTTGGATGAAGTGGGTGACAGATATACTTCTGGTAACGGGGCATGGGAAACTATAGACCTTTTATCCAATAATAATCAAACTAAAACTGTTATTAACCAATAGTTATAAGGCAATATTAATCCCCTGTCTTGAGAAATTTAGCAACTTCAACACCTTTAATCAAATACCAGTAATATAGTTTTACTCTTCTTATGCTTTCCTTTCTCCAGATAACATGCAGTTAATAGCTTCTCTTTCTTGTCAGATGTGATGTTGTAACATCTGAAAATGAATACTTGAATAATAATTAAGACACAATAACACGCCGAATAAATACTGATTCAGAAGTCAAACAACAAAAATCAGCGTTAATTTACAAAATTTTCACAGGACTAGTTTCGATGGTTTTACCGAACCATCATCTTCAGCTGCAAAACCGCAAATGAACAAGATAGGAAATAATGTTTAGATAAGATAAGAAAGCCTGGACAAGAATAAGCAAGTGGCGCCATCTGTTGGCGAAACCAGAACTAAAACATAATTTCTCTAAAATCCGAAGGCAAATTTGGATTGGAATTAGGATCGTTAACTAGAACAGAAAGATTTTTATGAATGTGAAATGCCTCTAGAAAATCCAGTTCTCCAATGGAAGATGTTTTTTGAATAATTTTGGCAGCAGAAAAATTGAAAGTGTGATTTTCGGACCAACAATGTTGAGCAACAGAAGACTTCTGTATTTCCTTTTTTCTAACATATGCCTCATGTTCTTTGACGCGAAATTTTAAGGCTCTCTTAGTTTGGCCAATGTAAATTAAACCGCACTGGCAAGGAATCCTATAAATACCCCAGGAATTCATATCCGGAATGGGGTCCTTGAGTATAGAAGTTGGAATTTTATTGATGGGAGAGTAAACAACCCGAAAGTTAAATTTCTGCAAAATATGTGCAACTTTATAGCTAATTGATGGAAAGAAGGGAATGACAACAGAATTTTTATAATCTCCTAAAATAAGAGTGTGGCTTTTAGTGTGTTGAGATGAGAATTTTTTAACTGCTTGATTAATAATGTTGGGTGAAAAGCCCCTGTCAATAGCTATTGCTTTTAAATAATTTAGTTCTTCATCAAGGGCTAGTTTGGAGGAGCAAACCTGAAGAGCACGGAAAACATAGGAATAAAATGAAGCTAACTTTGTTTAGTCGGATGACATGATTTAAAGTGTGGTGGAAGGCAAACCGATGAAGGTTTACGGTAAACTGTAGTACTGAAGTTGGATGTATTACGTGTGATCAGAATGTCGAGAAACGGAAGAGAATTGCAAGTCTCAAGTTCAAAAGTGAACTGAATAGCAGGATCAATAGAATTCATTGTTGAAAGAACTCTATTTAAATCATCTTTATTACCTTCAAACAGGGCAAAAGTATCGTCTACGTAATATTTATTTTGGAAAACAAAATGTGTTTGTTTCAAACACTCTCACTCAACTCTGTTTGAAACAAACACATTTTGTTTTCCAAAATAAATATTACAAGCAAACTGAGGGATTAGCCATGGGAAGCCCCCTCAGTCCCATCCTGGCTGATATCTACATGCATTATTATGAATCAAAATTGTTTGAAACTTTAAACTTCCCGGCATGGTTCCGCTACGTAGACGATACTTTTGCCCTGTTTGAAGGTAATAAAGATTATTTAAATAGAGTTCTTTCAACAATGAATTCTATTGATCCTGCTATTCAGTTCACTTTTGAACTTGAGACTTGCAATTCTCTTCCGTTTCTCGACATTCTGGTCACACGTAACACATCCAACTTCAGTACTACAGTTTCCCGTAAACCTTCATCGGTTTGCCTTCCACCACACTTTAAATCATGTCATCCGACTAAACAAAAGTTAGCTTCATTTTATTCCTATGTTTTCCGTGCGCTTCAAGTTTGCTCCTCCAAACTAGCCCTTGATGAAGAACTAAATTATTTAAAAGCAATAGCTATTGACAGGGGCTTTTCACCCAACATTATTAATCAAGCAGTTAAAAAATTCTCATCTCAACACACTAAAAGCCACACTCTTATTTTAGGAGATTATAAAAATTCTGTTGTCATTCCCTTCTTTCCATCAATTAGCTATAAAGTTGCACATATTTTGCAGAAATTTAACTTTCGGGTTGTTTACTCTCCCATCAATAAAATTCCAACTTCTATACTCAAGGACCCCATTCCGGATATGAATTCCTGGGGTATTTATAGGATTCCTTGCCAGTGCGGTTTAATTTACATTGGCCAAACTAAGAGAGCCTGAAAATTTCGCGTCAAAGAACATGAGGCATATGTTAGAAAAAAGGAAATACAGAAGTCTTCTGTTGCTCAACATTGTTGGTCCGAAAATCACACTTTCAATTTTTCTGCTGCCAAAATTATTCAAAAAACATTTTCCATTGGAGAACTGGATTTTCTAGAGGCATTTCACATTCATAAAAATCTTTCTGTTCTAGTTAACGATCCTAATTCCAATCCAAATTTGCCTTCGGCTTTTAGAGAAATTATGTTTTAGTTCTGGTTTCGCCAACAGATGGCGCCACTTGGTTATTCTTGTCCAGGCTTTCTTATCTTATCTAAACATTATTTCCTATCTTGTTCATTTGCGGTTTTGCAGCTGAAGATGATGGTTCGATAAAACCATTGAAACTAGTCCTGTGAAAATTTTGTGAATTAACGCTGATTTTTGTTGTTTGACTTCTGAATCAGTACTTGAATAATAATTTGTTGAACAGCGGATGCGCACGTCGAAGTGCTTGGATTGCCTTTTTATGATTTATTATGCTATGAATTATATTTGAATAAAGCTGATCTGTGAAAATGTGAAACTGTATGTTTCTGATCTGTTAAAATGTGTTTTAATGTCACAACTGTATCTTTTTACCATAAAGCCATCAAAGCTGCATGATCATCATCATCATCTTTTACTTTATCGGCCCTAAATTCTTATCCCACATTTACATTTATCTCTTTATTATCTCTGTTATGAAATAATGAAAAATATGTATGAATGTATATGCATAGTCCTCTCTCTTTGGAAAATGGCGGCATCTACAGCCGAAAAGTTTGAACGTAAAAGGTCTTCATCCGAAAATGTGCACGTCGAGATTAATATTTTGAATTTCGAATTTAGTTTTTATTTCTTTATTTCTTTTGTAATTTGATCTAATTTATTAGGTTTTTGATTGAGAAACTCAGCGATTTAAAAGCAATGTGTTGTCTCTGATCGAAATGAGACATTTTTATCTTCCGAGGGTTCCGATCTTTTACCACTCGGCAAAGTTTAAGTTACGAATGGCCTTTAACTAGCTCAATCTGTCGTTTAACCATAGATTCAGCTAGTTAAAGGCCATTTGTTACCCCTTCTGGAAATAAAATTCTTCAGATTTAATGTGTCTGTTACTGATTAACGAACTACGGAACTTAAAATCTGTAAACTCAATTCTTAATAATATTGTTTTCTTTTTTAATCGGATTCATTTAAACAAAAACGTATTAAATTTTCTTGCCTATTGTGCTCGGGCTAGTAATGCGTATTTAAATTCTTCTGTATTCATCACATTTAGTGCATCCATTCTATACTACACTGAATACCAATAAGTATTTGGATACTTATGCAAATGACGATATCTGCAGTCCCAAGGTACGCCACGGACTCCGCCGGTATATATCGTGTAGGAAACAGCATCGGCTTTAGTCGCATGCAAGATGCCTCGCAGTTCGGAGCTCTCTGATTTCGAGAAAGGTATAATTATCGGGTATCACAAATGTGGCCGATCCTTAAGGGACATATCTAGCGATCTGAAGTACCCAATATAGACAGTGGCCTATGTGATTAAGAAGTGGAAGATGAGCGGTGATTGTCGCAATGTGCCCCTAGTCGGCTGACCAACGAAGCTGGGGGATAGAGACCGACGAGTGCTGTTCAGAGAAATTCGGAAGAACCGCACCCAACCGATAGCCCTCATCCGCGAGGAGTTTCAACAGGCATCCGGGAGTATTGTTTCAATGAATACCATCCGTCAGGAAGCACATCTGCTTGGTTTTTATGGTCGTGCTGCTGCCCATAATCCTTTGATCACAAAGTCCAACCGTGCTGCTCGGTTAATGTGGTACAAAGCACATCGAAATTGGACCGTAGATCAGTGGAAACGGGTTCTTTGGAGTGACGAATCACGATTCACCCTTTACCTTTCGGATGGCAGGATCTGGGTCTGGCGTCTACCTGGAGAACGTCTCCTGCCAGAATGCTTTGTGCCAACAGTCAAGTTCGGCGGAGGTGGAATTATGGTCTGGGGTATTTCTCCTGGTATGGGCTGGGACCCTTGGTCCCCATTCTTGGTAAGCTCAACTCCGATTCCTATTGCACTATTTTGGACGACAATGTGCTTCCTACGTTGTGGCAGTTTTACGGGTTGGACTCCTGTTACTTTCAGGACGACAATGCCAGTTGTCATGTCTCGATGTTAACCAAGGCTTGGTATGGTGCCAATGGAATTCATCGAATGAACTGGCCTGCCCAAAGTCCAGACTTGAACCCTATCGAGAACCTCTGGGACGAGTTGCATCGCCGAATTCAGGGGTGCACTACCCGTGCAAAATCGGTGAAGGAACTTCTATGACTTCTCCAAGTCGAGTGGAAGAAAATACCACTAGCTGTCATACAAAGACTTGTGGAAAGTATACCCCGGAGGGTCCACGCTGTAATTACCTCACGTGGAGGCTCTACCAACTATTGATTTTGAATAAAGTTAGTTTTTCTTTTCTATCACAGGTGTCCAAATACTTATTGGTAGTCAGTGTATATAATAATATTATTTTAAACTGCTTTCGTGCTTTTTTTTCGTGTCTTATTAATAATGATTCGCCCATCTTCGTTGCATGGTTGAAAGAAAAAAAGGATTGTTCCAGAGGAACAAGATACATGATATGATTGCTAGATAAACAATTATTGTGTTCCCTATCATCAATCTCTTCGATGAAAACGAAAACAAAATAAAAAGAAACTACTAATATTTGAATTAAGATTAGTACTGGTTATATACTTAAGAATAGAATGCACACCAAAAATAATATAAATATAGTCGGGAAGGGTCTGAAAGAAAGAAATAATTTCCTCCATATTTCATATTCAGTATTTAAATGTTAACAAATGCTTTTGCACACTAAAAAATAAAATATTTTAAAACAGCGTTATTCATTCCAAGCCTTTCTGGAGTATAATTAAAAGCAGCTGTCATGTTAAAGGAATTGTATGATGAGCTGCAGCATTCACTACAGCTCATCGTATAACTTCTATTGCCTATGATCTAATGACTATGATCGTTGGACTGGAACGATTGCTTAAATTAGTGTAATAAAAATACTTTTGATTTATTATTAAAATCATTAAATATTTTTTTTTGAAATTATAACAGCTGGACCCTATGTAATTACACCAATTGGATTCATAAAAAACATTACATATTTTTGCTTTTCGTAATAATTGTTACAGGCTACTAGTATAAATATATAATTTCATTAAATCTTTTTAAGTTAAAATATGGCACAGCTAATTGAAATTGGTTTTAAAAAGTTTTCTTGAAAAAGTATTAAATTTAAATAAAAATACTTAGTATTAAAAAATACAAAATCGTAAAAGCCGTTATATTATTTTCAGACTTTTTCGAAATCAAGAGGAGATAAATTAATCAAAGAATATTTCTCAAAGAATATCCCCCTACCAAAAATATTTTGTTTCTGTACTCTAAAAATTAGCTGAGGCACTGAATTAATAATTTAAATATTTTTCGTACCTCTGAAAACTAAAAACGCATCCCCTACAAAACAAATTTTCCCACCAAATAATCATAAATAAAACGTTAAATGCAAAATAAGATGTGCTCGATTCTTTGAAGATTTTTTGGTTGTATTATAATTTCTTATTTTAATTATTTCTTACCATTGCATTTGGACGTGAATTTAATTTATTATATCAGTTTGATAGATTAAATTCCATATGTAATTAGCATTATTTTTATTTGAAAACTTGTTTATATTAATTCAAATGTATAGACTATGTTACCAGATAGTAAATTTTCAAAACATTTGTGCATTTTTTGTGTTTTAAGGTTTATTTATATAGCATAATTCTTCAAAACTGCGGCAGATACTTTCAAAATTTTTTATTTTAATGCAGAATTATTCTATATGTCACATGACATGGTTAAAAAAATCTACGCATTTACTATGATATACACGTGTTATGTGCATAAGTCAACCTACATCACAGAGATAATAATTTTAATACTGATCTTGTTATAGCTGTACATGATTCTATGAGATAGACTGGAGGTACAATTCACTAACCAAATTCGCGTTAGATATCGAGTATGGGCAGCTCGTACTACAATATCTTTGACTTATCCTCAAAGAAAAATATCACAGATCTGAGCGAAAGTTTAAAAGTAGAACTCGTGTAATCGCCTTGTGCACTTTGACCAATATATTGATGTACTTCAAGCATACGTTTTTACAACACAATTAATGCAGTGGAAATGTTTTTCCTCCTCTTGTTATCGAGATCTTGAAAGCGTACAAAATGTGTTCGTTTCGAGAGACGCTGTGTACATAGATATAAATAAGACAGCAGAAGAAATCAAAATAATCACAGTGAAAAAATGAGAAATTCTATGTTATATTGTAGAGACATTAGGTGTTTGATGCTGAGGCACGTGAAAAACGAGCAATCCCGTCCCCGGGACGCATAATGGCAAACCTCACATTGAGTTGATCAATGTTAACGAATTTCGCTTACTGCGCATGCTCAGTGTTGTACCGTTGGCGTGGGAGAAAATACTGGCGACTAAGGCATAAACATCCCTACAAGCCTGTTTGGTCATGTAGGTCTTATTGCAATTGCAATACTATGTAACTGTTGCAATACTTATGGCAATTGCAATACTGTTTGCAATTGCAATACTATGTAAATTTGTTTGCGCTCAATACATTTGCTTCTTTTCATTTTGGTTTATTTTGTTCATAAGAATGATAATAATTTCTTTGATTTTTATTCAGTAATTTAAGCTGGATTTATTCCTTAATTTGTTAAAGTATATGCGAATGAAACGTATGGTAAATAATCAGTTGCTTTTTTTCCTCAGAAATATAATCAATATAGTGCATTCAGCTAATATACCTTGTAATGTTTCCTGTTTTGTAATCACTCTTAAAAATTTGCGTAGTTTGCAATCTATATTTACACTCTACGTAATGAAGCAACTTACAAAGTTTTAAAACCCCGAACCGTTTACGACCAGATAACAGAATATAAACCACATACCGTATTTGCTTTCCTTTAGAATTATGCCAAAGTTGTAATTGCGCCAAATTCTGTTCTGGGCAAGCGTAGTATGCAAAATTCGCTTAACATTGATCAACTGAATGTGCGGTCTGCCATTACCCCGCCGAGGGGACTCGAACCTCAGATCTCTCAAATACGCGCCGAGTGTGCTGGACATTACACCCCGAAGGCATGTTACGAAGGCGAGACATGTACCTTATGATATAAAATAAGTTTTAATCCTACTTCAGATTTTCTATTTGGGTTTGGTATTAAATAGTCTTTAATACTTAGAGGCAAGTTATTGATTTCACAGAGCTTTAGTTGTATCTCTAAACGGGTAGAAAAGTAAGCAAGCAACAACGAAAATACTTTTTAACAACTAGAGATCTAGAATTTACCTAAGTATGTCTGGAGTATCTAATAAAGTAATTTCAAACTTAAATTTTTATTTTGTTTGTGCTCAACAAACACGTATGCATAAATTTAGTAACTACCTTTCTAAAAGTTGACCGTTCTGCTAGGTATAATACGTTTGCTTCACTTTCACCAAACTGTGATTTCTAAAAGGTTAGTTTAAATGTCACATATCTAAAGTCTATATAATTTTATTACAGAATTTATTTAATACCTGTGTTTGATTTGAGCATTACTCAATTTAGATTTCTTACTGTAGTGGACTTAAAACCCATGATCGCCGAATGCAGAACTTGAAAGTAGATAAGAGGCTAGAATTTTTTCTTTAACAAAACGGAAATTTTTCTTAGCCAAATAAAAATTATTTTTTAACAAAGAAAAATTAACTATATTTTAAATTTTACTTGCTACTTACTCATTAAAATACATAAAAAATACTAATTATAATAAAGCAAACGAAAAATTCGGATTTATATCTTCTACTGACTCTAAATGTTGTCCCCTGCAAGAAACTTCTGTTAGTTAATTAATCTTTAATTCGTTCAAGGTGCTACATTCAGAAGCTATGCATACTTCCAAACATAAGCGATGGTATAAAATAGAGCTAATAAAAAGCACAAATAAGGAGTATTTTTAGTTTATCTCTATCTATGTAGCAATATAAACTACGTAGCTGGACCATCAACCGACCAAATAGTGATTGACTCAAGAAAAATATATATCAGAAACACCAACTCTATAGAGAAAAAAGGAAACATTACAATACTGAAGCATTACCAAATGTCAGCTAAGCGCACTAAATTTATTGATTGTACAGTCTCTAATATCAGTGGTTTTTAACAATTGCATCCATTATTTGATTCGTTTACAAGGGCAGATGTGAAAATTTCTTTTAATTCTAGCTACCGAATTCCGTGGGTAAATTTTGATACCTTTATAGTTTGAAATAATCATTTCTTTACATTAAGAACTAAAACAGTGTCTAATACTTTAGTTTTTGATATTACCAACGGTGGTTAAAGACTAATGTATACTGGTAGTTCGTCCCCCTGAGTTCGAACCCAGGTAAACGGCCTAGCTGTCTGATTGGTCTCGTGTGTTCTTCATATGTAACGTAGATACAAAACAGACTTGGAAAGTTCTCCATGCAGACATCTCAACGCTTAGGCAGATAAGCCCTTGTGTACTTTGTCATATTCAAATAATCTAACCTATCTTTAATTCTTTTCATGGCAGGAGGTGCCAATGATATTAGAAATATTCTTAGCTGGAACTTTTAGCATATTTGGGCTGTCAAGCTCGTTCATTATGTCATATATCATCCAGTAACGCAATTCTTTAACTAATTGAGCATGTAATAATCACACTTCTCGATAATGTATGTCTTCGTTTTATATTTTAACGTACTAAAGCTAGTATATTTAATTCTAAACGCTGGAATACGTAACAAAATACATATAATTTATAATATATCTGATTGATATAATTAATATTTATGAATATTTAGCGTTTTACGTATTTGTTACAAAATGTTTTGATTCTATAACTTAACGTTACCTGTTTCAAAATGATAAAAAAATTATTTTAAAATGGATTCCTTTATTGATTTTTAAGAAATTGAAATTAATACTTATTTTTAAATAAATAAGTTCTTAAAATTCTTAAGATTGATATTTAAAGTTTCCATTTAATATTAGTCATAGGTTGCATGTAATAAATTAGAAAATTGATTTATTTGCCTTAATGAAGAAGGAATAAATTGTTATAAATTTAGTTAAATGCGCCAAAGCATAATTTATAAGGAGCATATAAGGAATGGGTAGAATTTAAAATGCCATATAAGCTTTATGCTTTATGCTTGCTTTATATTATAACAAGCTTTATGCTTGTTCCTTATATGGCATTTTAAATTCTACCCAGTACTTCCAAAAACTAAATAATAGAATTGTTTCCTATATACTAATAAAATAAAGTCAGATTACTTAATCAATTTCTATTCGTTGCACTTCTATTCATTCGCATTCTCTGTAATTATGCGAAGTTTCAGCCTACATAGAATAGATTTCAACAAAAAACTGCATTTTCGAATTTCTTATTTCAGGAGATTAATGGTCAGGTTGCAAACCTCTTAGTTCAATATCCCCATCACCTGCAGCGTAGAATATCTGCATTCGAACTTTTAGCTTTTTCAGATCAAAGGACTAAATTCTAATCTGCCTTTAAATAACCACTATAAATGTTAATTACACCGAAATTTTATTTCTTCTTACACTTTTATATTTGATTCTTAAGGTCATTGATCCACTGGGTAATGCCAGACGAAATTCTTAGCATTTTTTGCGAGCGAAGATTTCACGTGCAAATCTATCCATTCGAACGATAACCAGCCGCATTGGCAGATCCAATATATATTTAGTTTTAGCATCTACTTCCTCCAACCCTTTAAAACTCCCCAGAGGACTTTTAATTTTTAAAACTTCTGCTTTCATCTACACCGCTAGTCAATCTCTTTACGTCAAATATATCCCCGCTGTGTGGGTAGCCGGGGGAAAAGATAACACAGTGCTAAAGGAAATGTTCTTCATTAAGGAATAACCTCACGTATATTTTCGAGATCTTACGTAAGCTGATATCATCGTCCAGCTGCACCCGCCTAGGTATAAAAAACAAGAGAATAAAGAGTGATGTCCACATGCAAAGTAAGGTACCTTTCCATTATTACCTTTTTCATTTTAAGATTGCGTAAGGGCGCAATGGGAAATTTATATCTTTATTTCCTACCTTTTCTCCTGAAAATGAGCACTATGACCTTACTCTTAAGTACGTCTGGGTATTCGCTACATGGCCTTCAATGGTACTTTCGGAAAACATCCTAATGTGTTAACGAACGCTTAAAAGATAAAATATCATTCTGGGAAAATAACAATTTTTTCCAAGTGGCTATGTTTTACGCAAATATGTGGTAGCCATGTCCTATGCAAAAAGCATACAAGGTCATCAAATGAGCAAATTGAGATTTTAAAAACAAATTATTTAAAAGCTGACTAATGTGTTGAGATTATGAAATGTCTTGTAATGCTGTCTTAATCGAAAATTATTCCAAAGTTATCGTTTTACCTCATTAAATGTCAATAAGTTAATTACCCAGACAGTTCCTCCGAATTATGAATTCATACAGGTGCAAACACTACTTCTATCATCTTGACAAAAACACATTTTCTATCATCACAAAACGTTGGCTAAATTATTTTCATCTTTACCATATATTAATCTTTTCATCTTTACCATATATAGTTGCTAAAATGATTAATGGTGCACAGTTCCACAAAATTTTATCGTGTAAATCAGTTGTAGAGACATTGGGTATTTTTGAAAGGAGGAGAGATGAAAAATGAGCAATGCCCTTGCCGGGACTCGAACCACGAGCCTCTCGAATACGCGTCCAGCGTGCTGAGCACTACACCACGAAGGCATGCTAAGAAAGCGAGAGAAATACCTTATATACTTCCCTTTTAAAGGGCGACTGGACATTAGGGGGACCCAATCGCCATATCCTGGTGATGGAGAATCATCATCCACCAACTTTTTACTTCCTTGTACGAAGTAAAAAGGAAGTATTGTAATCGCGAAAAGTTTCAGGGCATGCATCCTATTTTAACGCAAATACCCATTTTTACCGCTATCGAATGCAAATTTAACGATGTTTTTGCTTGACGTCTGTAAGGACAGAATAAAGGACTCTTATTCCCCCCCCCCAAAATGGTAAAACTAATTTTAAATGATTTCCGAAGAGAATTTTTCGTGGCGTCTGTGGGTACGTATGTATCTCGCATAACTCAAAAACGAGTAGCCTCAGAGCGTAGAGTTTGGTCCGAGGTTCGAATCCCGCGAACGGACCGGCTGCATGAGTGTTTTTGTGGTTTTCCCCACGTGTAACGTGTATACGAGCCAGTTTCCCTTAGAAAGTCCTCCACTAAAGCATCCCTCCCCTTAGGCAGATAGCCCTAGTGGGCTTTGCCATAATTAAATACACCACACGTTTCAAAAAAGTTCCTAATATTTTCAAAAAATTCCTAACGACTCTACAGTGGCGCCGGAACTAAAAGGTGGTGGATGATGATTCTTCACCATCAGGATTTGACGATTAGGTCCCCTGATCCCCAGTCGCCCTTCAAAAGGGAGAGTATATAAGGCATTTTCTCCCTCCTTTCTGCATGCCTTCGTGGTGTAACGGTAGCACACTCGGCGTGTAATTGAGAAGTCAGGTTCGAGTCCCGGCGAGGACACTGCTCATTTTTCATGTCTCCTGCTTCAAAATAACCTAATGATACTAGAAACGGTATTAGGTACGTTGGAGGGTTAGCAAAATTTCTGTTCATAACGAAAAAGCTTTAAAATAGGATGTGAAGAGAGTAAAATGTTAAGCCTCTAGAATTCGATCGCTTATTGGCGCCAGATTTGAAAAATGAGCCTTAATGATGATTTGAAAATGAGCAAAATTAGCCTAAAATTAATCTCTCTCACACGATTTTCTAATTAGACTAGCCTGGCAAAAATATTGCAATCACAAAGTTCGAAATAACAACTTTGCAAATGAGCGAAGACAAACAATAGTTGCTAAAATGATTATTGATGACCATAGCTTGTATGGTCTTGGCTGCAAATAAAACTCCACACCATCAAAAATGTCGGTAGAAGAGTCAGTCCAGAGTAAAGATCAGCAAATCTAACCGACTTACGGTTGAAATGCTTAAAGAGTTTGTAAGGATCCTAAGTTTTACTAATGTTTATTTTATTTTAAACCTGTACTATCACTTCTTATTTTCTACTTCCGGCCAGAATTAAATGCTTTAACTTGTTTATGCAAATTGTTTTGCTAACGCCCAAGTACTTAAGTTGTGGCTTTTTGCCAAGCGAGAGAGAGAAGGAGTTTTAGGAAACAAGCCACTTGCCACTGTAGTTTTACGAGTTTTCACTCTGTTGCTGGTTGCCTTAAAGGCCAGAGGTTTAGCCCTCTTGATATTTGCAGACGTATCGTAGTTTTAGCAGCTTGGCGTACTACATACGTAGTGAAATCCGACAGATCCGACACGTTCTCTAAATCAAAGTAATTACTTATTTAGCTCAAAGGGAAATGTGCCCAGAAGCGCTATTAATTTCGTTTTAGCATTTTGCATTGGTTCATTATAAAAGTCTGAAGCACTTTTGGAATTGTTGCCACCAAATATTAGATCCCTGCATTATATTTAAAAAAAATTAAGTAATGAAGAATCTGAATGTATATATGTTTCTCGCACTGCGAAAAAACAACGGTACCTAGAGACATCGAATTTTGAATAACATAGTTTTTCACTCGAATATGGCCATCTGGAAGCCCAAATTTGGAATCTGGAATTTTTTCATTGTCTATTTCATGTTTTGTAAAACTTTAACGAATTTTTGGTTAACAAACTCAACGATTTCAAAATGTCCCATTAACATTAAACATTGCGTGCATCTTCCAAGCATGGATATTTTATGCGTGAGGCTGTTGAATTGAATTTTATGTGATATAGATGCAAATGACATGATATTTAATAAATAAAGGCAACACACAAAACGTTTAAAAAACGCCCCTTTGGGCGTAATATAAAATCTGAAAGCATTCAGATTTTTTTATTAATTTTACTTTTTTAAGTAATAAATGCATATAATATGCATGAAAATTGATTACTTGGATTATCCATGGCATTAATGCAGATAATCGAAAGAACACTGCGTCTTATTACACCACCCCTCAGTCATTCTTACAACCTCAGTCATTTTTACATGGGCTACAACTTCGATTGTAGTCATTAAACTTAGATGACTTCGGAGTGCATTCATTCGGAAATGAACACAGAGAAAAATAAAAATTAAAGTATTAATTCAAAAAAAATCGATAATAAGACAAATTTCAAATTTCAAATTTGCCATACTCGTAGGAGGATTACGCCTTTCAAAATTCGATGGCTCTAGGTACCGTTGTTTTATCGCAATGCGAGACATAGACATACATTTATGCAGATTTTTCATTATTTAATTTCTTCAAATATAATGCAAAACTCTAACATTGGTGGCAACAGTTTGAAAAGTAAAAGGGACATTTATAGTGATTCAACGCAAAATCGCAAAACGAAAACCCCTTTGGACTAATAAAAATTAAATATCAGCTTCCTCAAATAATTCTTTTAAAGCAATTCACGAAACAAAGAAATTGAGCAATTTTTTTTATCTATGTATTTTTTAACTGAGACATGTCTCACTTTACAAAACTTAAGGATGTTCAAAGCTAAGATACAGAAGAGTGAATGATCTAATCCAGTGGTTCTCAATCTTTTGACTAACGCATACCATCTAAACAAAAACTGAAAAACCACTACCACTACATTTTACAACGGTTATTTTTCAATTTGTCAATAGAAATATTAAAAAAGATATATTTTGCTATTTTTACAACCTATTGGCTATTTGTATTAAATATGCACACACAAAAAATATTAGATTAAAAATTGGTTACCATTTTAATTATCTAAATTTAAGTTATAGTACTTCAATCCTAAATTTTCCGGTGAAATCTGGCCCTGTTTCAGGAGAAATCAGTGTCATTATGTCTGGTCTTATTTCACTTAACTTCAACCGTAAATTGTAAATTAGGATACACTTTTAATTTTGTTCTATATTAATTTTTCAAATAAAACGTAAAAGGAAATCCTTGTTCACACAAATAGATTGTGAAAAAAATCAATAAAATTTAATAGCTTTATTTGAAACGAATTCGTTTCAAATAAAGCTATTAAATTTTTATTGATTTTAAATTCGTTTTGTTTGGGTTCAGCCCAAAGTTAACAAGTGTTTTCTTTATGAAATCTTTTCTTTCGCGTACCACCGGTTGAGAATCGCAGGTCTGATCCATATCAGTATAAAATTTTACAACAGTTCCAGTCATACACATTAATTATAATATTTTCTCTTATTTGTTTTGGTTGCTATCAAGATTGCAAAAGCAGATTTCTACACTGCTTTTACATGAATGAAATCAGGGCTGTGCAGTCGGAGTCGGAATAGAAGTCGTGCAGATTTGGGGGTAAAAGAAATCGGAGCTGGAGTCTCTCAAAACAGGTCGACTCCGATTCCACTTTTGTTGGACAGTTTGAATTTGAAATGAAATTAAAGTGAATTCAAAAAATTAATGACAAGCCGACTTATTTTTATTTATGAACTATATACATTAATACATAGTTATTTTCTATTATATTGACATTAATAAATAAATATAAAGGAGGAGGATTTGATATTTGTCATTAGTGATTAAACTGATTCCTTTAGTTACAAATCTCACTGATAAATTTAGCTAAGCAGCAATAGCAGCAAGAACTCCCAAAATTGATGCCATTCTTAGGAAGCGACCAGGAAAAGGAGGAATTATTGATCAAGTAACGCGATAAGGAAGTACATATTTGATGAAAATGAGGTTGTTAGAAATAAGAACTTTTTTAGAAGACGTAGATAACCCTAATGTTTCACTAACAGAAAAGCTGTAGAATGATCTTGCAGAATTGGAACTCTTCTTCCTACACCGTATATAGCCACAAAAAAGCTGCAATCTCAAGAATTGACAGAAGACGAGAATGGAAGAATGTGATGTTTATTCTTTCTGAAATGGAAGGTTTATTGCAGAAGGAATCATTTCTTCAATGAAGAAAAGAGAAACTAGTTTGCTAGACAATGAGATCTTGCTGGGTTCAATATACGGAGATCCGAAACACCGAATTTTCTTGGATGACGAACAAATTAAAAAGGCAAAGAAAGTCATCTATGAACTTTCATTAAAAATGAAATTATACTCAGAACAATTGGAAAATTCGAATCAGGACAGTCAAACTGCAGACATTGCAATTGAGTCTCTATCCTTTTCCATTGATGAATTAGGTTTTGAGAAATATCTTTGGATAACATTGAAAAGGCTAAGGCAAAGCGAATGAAAATAAAAAACAAGAGCCTTTAGATATAAAAATGAAAAAATACAAACAAGATTTCTATACGGCCTTTGAAGAAATAGAGAAATATGATTGCGCTTGGAAGACACCTCTTTTAGAACTTATAAAAATCTATCCTGAAAAGTTAAATGAAGTAGCCCTAACAGTAACAGCTCTTCCTCCTACTCAAGTTAGTGTAGAAAGACTCTTCTCGGCTCTGAAGTTTATCAAATCGGATCTGTGGCTCTCCAACAAAGAAGATCTTGCCGAAGCTATACTCTTTCTTACAAATAACTAATGCTAGTTTTTCCATTTCATAATAAATGCTAATTAATATAAATAATTTGCCATGCCATCATTTTTTTCTGTAGCATCTATTACTTCTTTTATATTTAAAAAATAAGCTGTAACCCATGTGTATATGTTTACATATATATATATATATATATATATATATATATATGAGGAAGTTGGAGTCATTAAAATTCCAAGAGTCAGAGTCGGAGTCGGTCATTTTCCCTACCGACTCCACAGTCCTGAATGAAATGCATTGCAAACTGTATATGTTTATAGTAAAACATAACAAAGTGTGATACATAACACCTTATCAAAAACATTCTAAGAACTGAAATAATCAAAGGTTAACCATTTAAAGCATTAAAAGTTTTGAATGTAGCTTTTTAAATGTACACGAAGCCGTATAGTATCTAACATTGTTTATCAAACGGAGATTATATTCCGAAAAAAAAATTAAATTACGATGAACATAATCGAGAGTATTTGTGCGTAATGCAGTAATTTTCTCATCTTTAATATAAAAAATGGTTTTTCTGTTCTGTTACATAATTTTGGAATACTTTTAATTATTGTAATTACTTAAAAATCGTAAATGTTATTTCTAATCTATTGGTGCAGAGATTACGATAAGAGACATTTTTATAATTTCAATTGCTCTAGTATGTATATACAATACGCTTTCAAAGACAAAATTCCTTTTTCCATTAGAATCATGACTGAGGTCTTAAGACTTTGGCCTTTTTTGGAGCAAGAAATACGAAAAATCAGCAGTACCGTCGCCGAGATTTTAACTGTGGATCTTTTAATTATCAGCTGGATGTCCTACCATTTACAACAAGCGAATAAGCAAGGGGGTATGTGATAACGCCTTAAATTCTGTCCGCATAATGAGCGACTTGGAAGAAGAATGAGACCCTGTTGACCAAATCTAGATGGAAACGAATTATCGTTCACTAGATTTTTAAAAAGTGTGCCGGTGTAGAGGTATTTCGCTTGTAGTTCGTTCGGGGTTCGAATCTCGGTGAACCGATTGGTTGCATAGACGTTTTCGTAATTTTCCTCGTGTGTAACATGTGCATCGCCCAAACAGTATAGTGGTTAGGGGTGCCTACTGCGATGCCGAAGGGTCCGGGTTCGAATCCCAGAAAAGGCAATGTTAAGTGTATAGTATCTTTGCGACATAGGAGCACTATAAATACACGATGAGTTAAAATCCTCTTAAGAGTTTGGTCGCAAGAAAATAAGGGTGGAAGAACCTCGGACCATCCTGCTGGGGTGCTCTCCTTCAAACCTGGGGGCGAAACTGACAAAAGTCATACAGTCGACTCAAAGATCTAGCCAATAACAGGCGCAATCTTGCTCTGTTTGTCGTGATGAATTTTGTGGTTCTGTTCTGAAGAAACTCTGTCAGATAAGTGAGATAAGTCACAACATAACACCAACACAACATTTGTAACGTGTATACGAGCCAGTCTCTCTTAGAAAGTCCTTTACAAAGGCATCCCATCCCTTAGGCAAAAGCATAGATCTTTCAATTAATTACCAGCTGAACGTTCTACTACTTGCAGCACTCATGAAGGAATGCAATAATTTCTTAAAATATTAATCATTTTATTTGAAATGGTCAGATAAATGATAAGAAAACTCATAACAATGGGAGATAATACATGAAGTAAATTAAAGTGATGCACTGAGCGCCGCCTGAGATAACCACTAACCTGACTTTGTTGTAAAAGTCTTTTACAGTGTTAATAGTCATCCTGGCAGAAGGGAATATTCCTCCGTGTAAAAATATGAATTTAAATATTACATGGGCATACAAGGCCTGTGTATAAGCATAGATATGTTGATTACAAACATTGTCTTGTACAAGTTACATGTGAAATCATGACAGTTATGTGTACATTTAAACATTATCTGAATTCATATTTACAATATTTTTACTGAGATAATCAAAGTAAACTTGTAATTCATTTACACATTGACTGGATTTTCAATATCATTTAAACTGGTTTACAATATTATTTTTATCAAGTACATACGAACTGGATAGTAATATGCTTACATTACAATAGTTTTGCTCTTACAGTCCTGTTACTATTCTACAGGGTGAGCTATTTTTCTAGTGTTGATTATAAGTTGTAGTATTTTGAATTGCTATTAAAATTATGCTGCGAAGATACAATTCTCAAAGGAGGGGAAGAATTTCTTTGTACCTTTAACAAAAATATTTGCTCAAAGCGGCATTGCTGATTATTTTCGAATTATTATATCGAAATTTTTTCTACTTAGAGGAATGCTTTGCATGATATGTGGGCATTGCAAGGTAAGAAAGAAAAGCTAGTTTGAAAACTCAACAAAGATATTCTTGAAGTAATAAAGAAAAAAATTAATTTCACTATGTAATAAATAGCATATGGTTAATACCTTAGTCTGAGTATTGTATTGTGTGTGTGATTATGGCAAAGTCTCGAGGGCTATCTGCCTAAGGGGAGGGATGCCTTCGTGGAGGACTTTCTAAGGGGAACTGGCTCGTATACACGTTACACATGGGGAAAACAACGAAAACGCCCATTCAGCCAGCCCATTCGCGGGATTCGAACCTCGGACCGAACTACCAGTGTTCAGCGTTTTTACCGCTCGGCCGTTGGTTGGCTGTACCTTAGACTGAAAGAAATCGTTTTTAAATTTTTAATTGACTTCTGAGGGAAAACTGGAGAGTTATTTTTACAGACGTAAACGCAGATGGAATATTTACAAAATTATTAGATTTATTTTGTTAGATACAAATATTGGGTCAGTCCATAAATTTGTGCGCATTTTTTGGTAAATTTTTAAATAATATAAAAAACACAATTTAACATTTTAATCTATTATATATTTTGCTCCATTATCTGCAATGTCTCGCCATCTTACAAGCAGCTTTTTTATGTTATTGCTATAGAAAGACTCTGGTTTTGATGCAAAAAAACTTGAAGGTTCATTGTGTACATCCTGCTTAGAATTTAATTTTTTTTCCCAGTAGAAAATTTTGTAAGGCACGAAATAAGTTAAAATCACTTGGGGCAATATCTGGGAGTAAACTGGTTGTGGCAAAAGCTCCAATTAAATTCACTCATTTTTTGCGTTGTTCGAGCCGTATGCGGTCTAGTGTTATCATGATGAAACAACACTTTCTTGATATTCACCCATCGTGGGCGTTTTTTGATCCATTCTGAGTTTAGACGGCAAAGTTGTTCATTATCAACTTCTGAATGAATCGTTTGATTTCGTTCTAACAGTTCAAAACTTCCTGAAATGAGCTTCATCATCTATGCTGATTTTTCCAATTTTAAATTTTTTAAACCATTTCTGGGCAGTCCTTACACTAATAGTGTGTTCACCATGTACACTATTAGTTTTTATCGCTGCAGACCTGGCAGATTCAGCACACGAAAATAAAAAATGTAGCACAGGACGTTTGTACTGATTATTTATATTCATCTTCTATGGGTACTAAAATGCGTTCGATATTTAGAGAAGTTGGTGATGAACTGAATAATATGTTAGTCAAACGATGAGAAGTTTCAACAGGTTCAAAATTTTATTGTTTTAGTAAATGCGTCATAGTGAATTCCACGCATACTCTTAATGCGCACGCACGAACTTATGGACTGACCCGATATTTTGATGCATTCATGATAATTTAGTACTTAGTATGTAAATCCTATGCTTTTCTAAGTATTTTGAGAAGTATGAGCACCTAATGAATAAAAGATTTTCAATTTTTTTTACATCCATATCATGATGACACATTTTAATAACATTCTAGGTGTTTCTCACTATGTTAGTTATTCTCTTTAGCTTTGTTTTTATTTCCTTTTGCAGTAGACTAATATTTTTTATCGGATTCTTATCTACACTCACGTACTAATTATCTTCACATTCATCGAGTCACAGCTTTCCCAGAAACTGTGAATTATATAATTTTATGAATTTGTGTGGACTGGCACATAACATCATAACACATAAAAACAAAAGAAAAAAATTTAAGAGCAATGCATACGATATAAAATTGCAATATAAAACAGTAAAAAGGTAATAATATGTTACAAGGAGAATTCAGAAAAAAAAGAAGACAATAACTCAGAAAAAAAAAGCTGAAAAGCTTATGAGCTGAATACGGAATGTAATCTTCCCTGAATTGTGCATGCATACCACAACGTGTTTTCATCCTGGCAATAACGTTGCTAAGAACAGTTACGGAATTAAGTTCCACGCCTCTAGCAATGAGGTCTTTAGAGCGTATGCATCTCGAAGAGGAGGATGTCTCGGTGCAACTTCTGGTAAGCCCAAAGTAGCCCCCATATTCCCTATCTGGTTAAGAGTAGATTTTGCTGGCTACAGTATTCACTTGATGTCTTTACTTTCAAGGAATCTGTCAACGAGTTTGCTCGATGCGGACAAGCATTATCAGCCATAGATAAAAAATGAGATCCATATGCATTGTAATACATTGTGGGTACACTCAGACCCTCCTGGTCACGGAGTGGCCTCATGGTCAAAATAAAGAGTGACCCCCAAAATGAGGTCAATGATCCAAAAGGAGATCCGTATGCGTTACTGAAAAGTCTTACATATGATTTTAAGACCTCATCTCGATATCTCTGGCCAGTCACATATCCGTTATTGAAAACATGGGTTGGGGCGCATGTCCATCGATTATTATTCCTCACATCTGCATTAACGAAACGGTCAAGTTTCGTAAAGTCTCCTGGAAAATTTCGCGTTCCCGACTCCTTCCGGATGTTAATACAGTTATAATCAGATGTTAAACAAAACCGGGACTAATTAGTAAAACAAATATGGGACGATTAGTGTTCACTTGTGAGACATTAGGTATTTTTGGAAGCAGAAGTCATGAAAAATGAGCAATGCCCTCGCCGGGACTCGAAACTGGACCTCTCGAATACGCGCCGGGTGTTACACTACGAAGGTTTATGCAGAGAGGAGGGAGAAAATACCTTATACACTCCAGTTTTGATATTCTTTGCATCAAGTAAAGTGATCTTTCTTTAATTTAGAAGGCAAACAACAAAAATCAGCGTTATATTTTCAAATTTTCTCAGGACTAGTTTCGATGGTTTTACCGAATCATCATCCTCAGCTGCAAAAGCGGGGAGGGGGGATTGCGCATTTGCTTTTTTTTTCCCCTCGCGGAAGAAACGGATATTTCCGTTTCTTCTTTGTGGCATGATGAACTTCGTGACTTGATTTTGCTTTGTTGTATGATCAGAACAATTTTCCAGAGTGCCAGTTCCTTATTTGAATCACGTGTGCTTTCAATTATTAATTATTATTGATTTATCATTTTTCTCTTATAGCTGCATCCACAATTAACAGCCTTCCTAGAAATTCAATATTCATCCCGTTCTAGATCATTGCTAAACACTGGACGATAAGTTAATTTGATGAATACACTCTATTCTAATGATATTTTCTGGTAACTTCCGAACTTATTTTGATGTTTTCTTTATTAACACAGAATATAAGTTAAAGTTATCCTAAAAGTTATCCTAAAGTTATCCTAAAAGTAATTAATAATATTTCTCAAGTATTTAACCAAGAAAATATACAGAGCCATTAGGTTACTTTGAAGCCAGAAGACATGAAAAATGAGCAATGATCTTGCCGGGACTTGAACCACGGACCTCTCGAATACGCGCCGAGCGTGCTAACCATTACACCACGAAGGCATGCTATGAAGGCAGGAGACTTACCTTATGATATAGAAAGTAGGATTTTAAATGAAACTGAAAATAAAGGTCACAGAATAATATTTGGCGATAATTCTTCGGGTATAATAAAATATCAATGAAT
This sequence comes from Stegodyphus dumicola, assembly GCF_044657685.1. Taxonomy (NCBI): domain Eukaryota; kingdom Metazoa; phylum Arthropoda; class Arachnida; order Araneae; family Eresidae; genus Stegodyphus; species Stegodyphus dumicola. The sequence continues at coordinate 217,023,374 of NC_140773.1, read as the reverse complement.
GATTTACTAATTTCACTCCATTGTATACTATATTATTTTTGAATTTAACAGTTTTTTGCCATATCAGATTAACGCATGTTTCGGAAACTTTTAATGTGTTATTTATTAATATTATTTTCACTATCCCAGCTGATATTTTCAAACCCATAGAAGTTAACTTATTTCTTAAATCCGTTGCCGTTGTCTTTTCGTATAGTAAGCTCAATTTTTATCAATTTTCCTTATTTAGTTTCGATATAGTCTATGGTTTTGAATGCACCTTGATGAAAAAAGGCTCATAAAAGTTTTGTCCATTATTGAATTTTTAACAGCTCCCCTCCCATGATTATACATTTTTTCATTTATGAGTGAAAAATTAAAGATCATTTTTATCTAACCTTTGAATATTGTATAAAAGAAATTAGTGGTAAATAACAAATAAAATAAAATTTAAAATTCCCCAAAATAATAAATAAGAAAAGGACGAATATATGAAATAGACTGCATTGCCAATTCTAATGCCGCCCAACCGGGATAGTGGTTAGTGACGCTGACAACCGTACCGAAAAGACCGGGGTCGAAGCTCGCAGAAGGCATGGATGTTTGTAAATGTATAGCGTCTGTGTGGCATGCGGCACTCTAAATATGCAACGAACCTAAAGTCCTCTCAAGAGGTCAGTGGTAGGAAAATGGGGGTTGGAAGATCCTTGAACTTGTCCCCACCCCGGGGTGCTCTCCTTCAAAATAGGATGCGAAACTGCGCAAAATCGTACTGTCACCTGTATAGTCCCTCAAGGCTCTTGTGAACGACAAACGCAATCTTGCCTCCTTTCCAGGATAAATTTCGTGGGCTTACTCTCATATCTGACAATCAAGATTAGTCACAACAACAATTTCTAATGCAATTAAGTTGCATAAAAGACGCGTAAAAAGCAAATAATTATATATATATTGTAATTAAAATAGTGGCATATAGGTTATTATCTTAATGAATGACAGGGATTTCTTCAGTAAGTATACACTATAAATATTAATTAAATATTGTCATTATTAAACTGCGACATTCAATAAAAGAAATATTTTCAAATAGTTGCTGATTTAGACTTATAATAATAACGTTATTTAAAAACGATTTTCTTGAGATTTGTCAATTTTTTACTCTGATAATCTGTCTGTGTCTACACTAAGTTTTGAGCTATCTCGTAATGCAGTTAAAAAGGAAGATAGAAAAGAAAATAGCATGAGAATGTTAGGCTATGTGATCTTAATTCCTTCATGAAAAGTTGTTTTGGAAACGTTTTATCAGTAATAGACGTAAAATATTTTTCTTCCTTGATTTACCTATATCTTAGAAATTTCACCACCCATGAATTGCTGAAGTTTTGTTTGTAAGGTTTTCCATATCGAATAACCATCAGTTTTCACCTCAACATGTGAAAGCTTTTCAGTTCTTGTTTTTGCAAACATACGAGAAAGAAATTAAAGAATGAGGTCAAAAGCGATATCGATTTCGGTTTACGCATTCTCCTGCTGAAAGTATTTCTTATGAAGACATATTCTAAGAAAAATCCTCCCTCTTAAGTATAAAGTAATAACACTTGCTGAAAATTAAATGATAAAAGCTTAAAAATTCTAGCAACTACTTCTTTTCTTAAGTATTAATAGGCCAAAACAAAGTTACATACCAAGTTCAAAATAATAACATCTGATTCAAATTAAATGATAAAGCGTAAAGATTCTAGCAACTACTTAATTTGTTAAGTATTTACAGGGTAAAACAAAATTACAAAGTTTTAATAACTAAACAAGTTTGGGCTTAAGATTTTGAGAAATATAAACATATGTTACCGTGAAAGACCGAAATTGGAGAATGTCGACTTTCAACCGGAGAATGTCAACATTCACCAAATACGTCAGTGAAAGATCCAATATTGCATTACATTCTTGTACATTCGGACCCTCACCGGTGTATGTCGACAATCACAGATATGCTCTGGTGTAGGTCGAAAAGAGAGGAGTATATGTACACGCTTGTCATTGCAAAAGGAATGTTCCACAATTTTGTTCCACAAATAAATGCAGTTATTTGTGGAAGTAAAAGCAAGGGCCTCTTGTGCAATTCAATGTGTCATAATAGTTTAAGTTGTTGCAATAAATAAGATTTGAATCACATAATTTAGTAAGTTTTTAACTTGTATTATTTTCCTTTCTCATTTTGAATGTACTGTGTGTTTTAAGTTCTTAAGTTCTTATTTTAAGTGCGTTTTTTGCGACTGAATTACGGAGAAGAAAATATAATATTCTTATATGTTCAACATCCACCATTAGTACATGGCGAATGTCGACATTTACCGGTGTAAGTCAGAAATAAGAGTATTTGGAAAATATTTAGGACATACACCAAGCGACTATATGAATGTTGACATTCACTGGTGAAATTCGACATTCTCCAGATTTCGGTGTTTCGCCGTAACATATACATATGTAAGATAAAAAATATGAAAGCAAACTTCTAATTTTAATTGGCTATAATCTCTATTATTTTTTATTTAATTTGGGGGCTTCCTCTCTCTCTCTAAAACAAATAGCGCCATAAGTCTAAACTGCGTCATTTAAATTAATCATGCGATCTTACGTAACCCTTAATGTAGATATCTCTTGCCAAATCAAAGTAATTTGTAAACCAAACTTTTTTTGACTCCCTCCCTTCTTTCTCTGAAGTACTGCGACACTCTTTCTCTTTTCGCTTATGCTTTCATTAAGATGCTTCTGCAATCATATATGTTCGCTATCATTGCCATAGTATCAAAATTGTTCTGGAAATAGATACGATTCGAGTGCCAAGTGAATTTTGATCACGTATGTGAATTTAAATAAACATGGAATTTAATCTGGCTCTACTGCTTTTTCTTCAAAATGGATGGACGCTCTAAGCATCAAATATTTACGTCATCAGTATTTGTACGTATCTACATGTCAGTGCTCTTACATCAGGGCTTCCAAAATCGGGCTATCAAACTCGAAATATAGCCTCGAAAAACTCCCATACACCTGACTCCGGACCAAGTTTCCAGTGTTCAATGGCATTTACCCCTTCGCCGCTTCTGAGCTTTTTTTTTTTTTTTTTTTTAGATTGATAATTAATCCCTAGATCAAAATGCTGATTCCTGGAAGTTTCTTAGGCTAGTGGTTTAAATCTCATGTAAAACGTAAATCAGGAATGATTAAACTTTATTTCAGTTAGGCTTCGAATCTACGTATTAACCCTTAGCGCTCCGCACGTTTTTGTACCACTGCCTACCAGCAACTCCGGCACATTTTCACAGCGGAATGCAGCATCCAGACTATCTGCATAAATCTCTTTCTTGTAAATATTTTAACAAAGAAAGGGATGTGACTATTCCCCTTAACTGACCAATAATCCTGCATATTCGCCAGGGGTATCGTACCCATATTGATAATAACTCCAATAAAAGCAGAAAACTCATCGTCTTCCACCGCACGCTACGTTTTCCAAATAGAATTACTAGATATTTCTTTATCCTTTAGAACATTTTCTGCGTAATTGTTGGTTTCTTTTATAATTTCATTTACCAGTTCTTTGTGAAAAATAATTTGAAATATTGGGTCGGCTGTACAATATTTGTAGGAATTTGTGGTCCAATAACCTTTGGCGATACAGTAAAATGTATTCTATCCGGAATATATAATTCTTCTGTGGCATCGCGTCATTTAGCTAAGTCTTCCGGAGACTCTTCGCTTTCACTTTCAATAACTACCATTTGTCGTCTCTTTGGTAGTATAATTTCGGAACCACTACTTGAAGTGTCAGAATTATAATCAACATTGTCTTCCACAATATCTTCTAAGAATGAAAAATCAAACACATCTTCACTATCACTCAACTCTATATTCTCATCACAATAATTATTTTTCTCCGTGTTGCTAACCATAAAATGGGTCAAATAATGTTTCAGTCGTAGCAGCTGCGAGACTGAGCACGTTTTAACTACAGATAACAATTGCCAACGCCGACGATTCCGTAACATCTTAAGCCCAATCAACCATGCTAAAAACAATGGGCTCCGCAGCGGAGCCTACGGAGTTACGGAACAAATGACGGACGGCTCCGTAGCGGAGCCAACGCAGCGCTAAGGGTTAAAATTACTATAAGCAGATATTTATAAAATGTCAATGGTAATCAAAGTGTTTGATTAATTTTAACCGTCAACGTCTTTAACATAAAGGAAATTAATAAAATTTCGCATTTTCAATTATAGTGATTATTTATAAACGTAAATAATAATTACTGTTGCATTTTTTTTTTTTTTTGGCATTCAAAAAAGTATGTTCCTACAACATTTTTTGCAGATAGAAAAAACAATGATTTTCTTTTAATTTTTATCCTTTTCTGAAAGCGAGATAAAATGAAAGAAAACGTAACAGTCTTTATAACAGCCTATAATAAATTCCTTTAAAGCGAGGAACAGTCGCGATTTTTTACCTAAACTCACTCTTCTGGAGAGATTAACGTATGTGATGAAAGAAGTCCACTCAGTTCGAAACTGCAGTGGAAATACGAATAAACTAACCAGGATTTCTACTTAAAATAAAATAGCTAAAATAGCACCTACACTTTATTTGACCACAAAACATACCAAGATCACACCTAAGGCATTTAAATAGTTCGGTAGGTATAAATAAGTCAGCAGGTACTTTTGTTCTGTTAAAACTGCATGTAAGTGTATATATCTTGTTTCCCCAAAAGTAAAATTTAATCGGAAAATAAGATTTCGCATAAATTTTCGGTTGCTCGTGGTATAAGCCCTGTCCCAAAAGTAAGCCCTAGTCAAAAGAGTCAAACAGTTATTAGCCGAATATCAACAGACGAGGTCGTGACTATTAGAATCTTCATAATTTAATATCTAGTCTAATAGTCATAATCACTATTCAATATGCCGTGTAACGAACATACTTCACATACTCAGTGAAATAAAGAAATAATTTTTGAATCTGTGGCTAAAATGTTTTGTCACTTCTGTGTAGTCAATCATTCTTAAAAGTTTTTGTTGCCAATACTGCCTAATACAGCGGTGTTCGCACATTTTTACACGAATTTATTGTACCTATAGAAATACTGTACCGAAAGTTTTTGTATTTTAAATGTTCTATTTGACAACTCTTATTCTTCACTATCTTTCTACATCGTATTTTCCAAGAAAATAAAGTATTTTGTAGTATCGGCAAAGGTATTTTATTCCATTCCTCTTGAACAACTTTCGATGAACATTTCGATGATTTCTTGAACAACTTTAGGGTTGTGGGTCGACGTTTGGACAATTCGTTTTTTAAAAGTCCAAAAGAGCAAAAATCCATCGGTGAAATATCAGGAGATTTAGAAGGAATATGAGTGAAAAGTGTGGCCTTGGTATCCGTTCCTTGTTCGATTTTTTCCAGGAAATTAACAGCGGAATTTGGTGTGTGGCTGCTTGCTTGGTCTTGATGCAGTTCTACTGATTAATGGTGCTATGGGTAAAGAGAAGGTATTTCATATTTCAAAATGGGTATAAAATATGTCTTTGATAATATGTGGAGTTTATCTTAATATTTTTCTCCACTCTCTTTATTTTTTAGCTTGCTTTTATATGAAAAACCAGCAAAGATCATAAATCCCTTAGAAAAACTTTCTTGGATTCTTTGAACCATGATTTAAGATTTTGTTCTCCTCTTTGATGACAATAAATGGATCTCTTTTTGTTACATTTAATCTCTTTTTGTTCATTTAAATACACCCAATATTCTTCTACTGTGACAATATTTTTCCATTTTTGTCAACATAAATGTTTCTCATTAAGAATTCTGCAGCTCGTTCTGCATTCGGCGATATGTCGTAGAGGAAAACGATGCACATAAATTTTTTTTTTTTTTTTTTTTCCTTTTAAAGATTTAAATCAGCATTAACCACTTTGTTTGCAGTTTACACTGAGTATTTAATAACTTTGCTGCTATCCTTTCTTTTAATATTAAAGATTTTATCTTTGCAACTTTCGAAGGAATCCGGTTTTCCCTTGGATATGTAATGGAACTAACTTTCCACTTGAAGCTAAACTTTGACTTTTTTTTCCTTTCTTGTTGACAATATCACCTATCGTAGCTTTAGAAATCAGAAAACCGTGGCTTTCACAGCGTTTTTAATAACTAGATACGAATAAGTTTCTTGGAAAGAGCACAAACATAGCCTTCCATCCACTGCTTCTTTAAAAGCGCCATTTTGCATGAAAACAAAACTATGAAGTAGCAGATGATAATTTAAAGATATGATAATTTAAAAAATAAAGTTGCAGTTAATTTTTTTCCAAGCAGACGACTTTTATAGTAAAGAAAAGTCGTCTAAAAATGTGCGAATACTTCTTCTATTAAAACTTGATTTAATAATTCACTTAAAAGGAATGATATTTCGATTGTCTAAACAAGATGAATGTAAAATCTTCTTGGAAGTAAAAAAAGAAATTGTGGGCTGTCCGGTAAAAATTTTACAGTCCGTCTAAAGAGAAGTTAAATCGCCAAAAATGGTGATTATAGTACGATAAGTTGTAAGGTATCGTGACTTGGGTGAAGAATTCATGGAATAAAATCACTGACAGCTGTATTATCAATGCATTACGAACTGTCTAGAGGGTTAACAAGTGTTCATTTAAGAAGATCTGTATTGCTAGACATGATAGATTATGGCCGATAGTTCTACAGGAAATGAAACCACAAGAGAAAGAAAATCAGACCAGGATTTGAGGTTTGGAGATTTATGACGATGTTCCAGAAGGTGGCATGATTGCAACTGAATAAATTTAAATTTTATACATGAGTGTTGATCGTTGCAAATGGATAAATGTTAACTGTTATTCATTAGTAAATAAGAAATCCCCTGAAAATAAACCCTAATTCGTTTTTGTAGGAAACAATTAATGTAAGATGTCTTAGTTTCGATAAGATAAGATAGTATATGCCACATATTCTTATATACCACATGCTTAAAGCGTAACATTGCCACGGCAATAAGATACAAAAATTAAATTAGCTTTCATTCGTTATTTTCGCGATAAGCCAAATGAACGTTTTTAATGGACATTTTGAAAGGCTTTCACATTTATGTTGTTGTTGTTGTGACTTATCCCACTTGTTTGGCAGTGACATCGGAACAAGCCCACGAAATTCATCGTGGCAAGGAGTGCAAGACTACGTCTGTCATTGGCAAGAACCTTGAGCACTATACAGGTGACAGTAAGACTCTTCTCAGTTCTGCCTCCAGTTTTGATGTAAAGCACCTCCTTGTGTGTGTGGGGGTGGGGGTCGAGTCCGATAGTTCCCACCCCTCTTCCTCTACCAAAAACTCTCGAGAGAGGACTTTTGGCTCGCAGCATAGCTGGCTATTTTTAAGTAACAGAAAGAAGACAATTAAAGCTAATAATTATATGCATTATCTAGTAATAAACTAATAATTACATGCATTATCTTATTTGTTGCGACATTGCTTTTTGCCTGATTGAGGTGTAGCGAATGACCGAAGTGACTTGGTATATTCGTTACTTCTTCAATCGTAATTATTTTTTTCCACAGATGTTGAACTGGGATCGAGAATATAACTTTTTTAAGCGGCCGTTTTCTGCTCCCAATTCAAAAAAATCCCCCCCCCCCCCCAGATAACAGTTAAAACAGATCCGAAGTCATCTGTTCCTCTGTCAGCTTCAGATACTGAGATGCATAATGCAACCCGTGTAGGATTTCCCCGTGTCTTCAAAGGACCTTATTGAGATTTATCTGATTGTTTTTGTCTTCTTAGACTGACTTTTTAAACATTCTTTAGATAGTCTTCTTTCCCTTTGAGCATTCCTTTCATTAAAACACAATATACAAATCTTCTGCATGACTTTATCTTCCAAAACGTAGTCTTCTAAACCTGATATATCGACATCTTGCCTACATTTCCGATAAGCTATGCTTTCGCTGCACTTATTTTAATAAATGACATATAATTTAATACTGATAATAAAGTCTTGTTTTTTCATTTAACACCTCATTATCAGGTTAAGACGAACTTATTGTAGTCAAAATATCTTGCAACTTTTCTTCCTCCTCCAGTAAATCAAATGCTTCCCTCGTAATAGGAATTGTCGACAATGCGATTCTTGCTGCGCAAACAAGCATAGCCTAGTAAGAAGGGGTCTTTTCTTACCACTATTACCTTTTCTCATTAACTGAGCAATTTTAGTTCGTTCTTCTAAGAAGTAAATGTGTTGTCTTACACCCCCGTCTTCAACACGTTTTCAGTATTCTGGGCTTAGCTCTGTCAACACTGCTTTAGCTGTGGCTATGACTTGGTTTTCCATGCAGTACCTTAATCCCTGTCAAGGTTATTTTTAATCTCGAATAAATCTATTATAAAATTCTCCCCCCCTTTTTTTTTCCCAACTGCAGTGCACAACGAGCATCAAATAGCAGTAATATAACAAGCAGTTGTGCTACAATTTCTGCATATTTTGTCTGAAGAAATTTAAAACGTCAAACTTTGTCAGGTGAACTTAATAAATTAAAATTAATTTATAATTTCCATCAGGTTATGACTAAAAATACATGATAAGTCTACATGCCATCTTGAGTTCAAGTCAAAACAAAGAACAACGTATTTTTCGCCTATTTTTGATTTTTGTTGCCAAGTTTATGAAAGTTCAGAAAAATTTTTATATTTTTTGCAATATTTTTATAACTATGCTAAGTTCTGTCATCCAATCTTTGCCAGTATGCCCAACAGATGTAGGACTTTCGTTTACAGTGTGAACCATAGAATCACTTGAATAGTAAAACAATCATTTTGGGTTTTGTATCCGTGATCAAGACTATTAGTTTTTCTGCTTCCTGAACTATGGACATCATAATGTTATAGAAGACAACAATCACGTCTTATTTTCTTATCTGATGTTTTAGATTTCTTCTCATCCACCATTAAACAGATTAACTTGTCTTAGGTAAGTAAAGAATTGTCCGTTTTCATATCACACTTCCTTAGTGAAGATTTAAACTTGTTTTTCATCACGTCTTTTTTGCTCACATCACATACACTTAATGGATTCATCATTCATATCAACTCAAAATTGTTTATATTTTTCACTTTAAAATAAGAATTTAGTATTTTAACACAACATCTTATATATCAAAGCACAAATAGACGCATAGTAAGAAACATAGAATGGCGGTTTTCAATTGACTGGAATAAATTGACGCCTATATTCGCGCACTATCATATGAAGAGAACGACGGTATTACTTGTTGTCATTCATTACTTAATCATGTTATTTCAACTACAGACGTTAAAATTATATAAATTTTTATTTAATGCTGTAACAGACTGTATATCCTGTGTATTATTCTATGAGTGTATTATTCTATGAAATGTATTATTCTATGAAATGTATTATTCTATGAGTGTATTATTCTATGAAATGTATTATTCTATGAGTGTTTTATTCTATGAAACAATTAGTTTAAGCATAGAGCACGGATGTATTTTTCGCTTTTATTGATACATTCATCTTTTAATTGATGTAATAATTTTTCATGTTTCATATTTCATAAGCATATTCATGTTACATTTTCATTATTCATGTTTCATAAACTAACGAATTTTATACTTTAGTAGTAACATTTGCAAAATTTAACTAATAAAATAAATATCAGGTAATAAAATAAATATCAGGTAAAAATAAATATCAGGTTGATGAAGAAGTCAAACAACAAGAATCAGCGTTATATTAGTAAATTTTGTAGGACTAGTTTCGATGGTTTACTACAGAACCATCTCCCTCAGCTGCGAAAATGCAAATGAACGAGATAAGGTATGGTGATAAGATAAAATAAGAATGACTGGACAGAAGTGAAGCTACTGGCGTCATCTATTAATGAAACAAGAAAACTAAAATATAATTTCCTTAAAGGCTGAAGGTAAAGCTGGATTGGAATTAGGGTCATTAATAAGAACAGAAAGATTTTTTTGAATGTGAAACGTCTCAAAATCTAATTCACAAATGGAAGATATTTTTTGAATAATTTTGGCTGCAGAAAATGAAAAGTATGATTTTCGGACCAACAATGCTGGGAAATAGAGAACTTATGAGTTCCCTTTTTCCAAACGTATGCCTCATCTTAACGCGAAATTTTAAGGCTCTCTTAGTTTGACCAATGTAAATTAAACCACACTTGCAAGGAATCCTGTAAATACTTCAGGAATTCATATCCGGAATGGGGTCTTTAAGCATGGAACTAGGAATTTTGTTGATAGGGGAATAAACAACTCGAAAGTTAAATTTCTGTAAATACGTGCACTTTTGTAGCTAATCGATGGAAAGAAAGAAATGAGAACAAATTCTTTTTCTTTTTTCGTGATGAGATGAGAATTTTTTAACTGCTTGGTTTAATAATGTTGGATGAAAAGCCCCTGTCAATAACAACTGCTTTTAAATATTTTAGTTCTTGATTAAGAGTCGGTTTCGAGGAGCAAACCTGAAGTGCATGGAAAAGAAAGGAATAAAATGAAGCTAACTTCTGTTTAGTCGGACGCCATGATTTGAAGTGGGGTGAAAAGCAAACCGATGAAGGTTTGCGGTAAACAATAGTACTGAAGTTTGATGTGTTACGTGTGACCGTGTTGTTTGTCTTTTCCAATAACAACATATGAGCAACCTTAAATAATTGCCTATTTTATGTTCCTACTTTAAACTCTTTGGGATAAAAAAAAATTGATTTTCTGTTCCTTTTTCTTTCATTTAATATTCCCATTGAAGGCAGGCTAAATTGGGCAAGGTTAGATACACTAATGGCAACGAATTAAAATCCTTGATAGGGCATGGACATTTGTAATTGCTGCAGATCTGAAAAAATAGGCCATCATGACTCGTTCGTAAGGTCTATGACCAATGCAAGTTCTCTCCTTGCCCATGACCCAAATTATTCAAGTTGATATCATGGGCCTGATTCAAGGACTTAAACTAAACAAAACTTAAACTAGACACATAAATTCACATTCAAGCTGTTTGTTATTACGCTTGAGTAACGCGAATAATGCAAGCAAAATATTTTGAAACTTTTAACGTAGTATGTCATTTTTATCTAAAAATTCATTACGGTTATAATAATTTTGTTTAATTGTTTAAAAATGTTATTATTTAATGTAATACGGATGTCTTTTACCTTATCTCTCAGAGAAAGACCACCTCTATTAGCATGGAATAATAAAATAAGTTTTAAGAACTTATTTTATTAAAGATTATTATATTATTATTTTATTAATTTAAGAAGTCGTCTGAACCTCTTTTAGGAATAAAATAGCTTACTAATTTCCATAGCCACACCTGCGTTCGCGTCATTGCGGTCAACTGACTTATCTACATTAATTAAGCAAGCAAGCAGTCTATACATGAAAATAAAACGTTCTCCATAACCTTGTGGACAACTTTTCCAAGTTTTAGGATGAGAAATCAACTTTTTGGAGGTCATGCCAACTTCACTTTGCCGTAATGGATTCCGAAGGGCGAAGCAATTAGAGGTTATCTAAACTCAATAAAGATTTTAGTGTTAAAAATACAATTAGAAGATTATTTTAGGTTTAATTTTTAAGTCAACCTTGAAATACGCAATTGAATGCATAAAGTGTCAAATAAAAAAAGCTGTTTCTATTTCTATATGCCCAATATATAAAGTTCCTTTGGATGGTATATTAATCATAGATAAATTTAGATAGCTTTCTTTTTCAAATGTCTTTTCTAAGACTTTAAACATCTGCTGGTGATTCATTGAATTCAGCTAAAGTGTTATCTTTAAAAAATGATGTTCATTGCCAATGTATAAGGCAGTTATGAATCTAGGTTCCTACCAGTATTTCATTCTATGAAATTAACATGCCATTTTATGACTACTAAACCATTTCTTTCAGCTGAAGTGTCAGCAAGAATTTAAAACAAATCGTCTACCTCAAAAGGTAATGGAAAAATAGCACAGTTTTATAGTTGAATTTAATTGTTTTCGGAGATCAAAACCAATATTAGAAGCCATTATTTCCATTAAATTATGAAAATTTAGTTTATGAAATAATCTGATTGTTCTTATTTATATGGTCATTTCCTTTCTAACTTATTTTTAATCTTAATCAACCCTAAGATTCAAACAAGATCGATAAATACCTTTTGATAAATTCAATCTCATAAGAATATGCTTTAATCTTGTTTTATGATTTTCGCATAATTTTCACCAAATAAAAATTTTAGAAGTAAAATAAAAAAAGATTTATAAGACTTTTTTTTCGTAGTTAACATATATTGGTAGTTAAAGGGAAGTTATGAGAAATTTTATAACTCAAAGACGGCACTGCAGAAACAACATTGCCGAGAAAATTCAAAAATTACTACTTTCCTTGCCAGTTAACATTACACCGTTCTTCAATGAATCCCTAATCACACTGGAATCATTAGTGAAGAAAAAGGGGAGTAAATTGCTAAATCGGTTGTCACAGATCTTCCACTCAAAAATGGTATAAGGTGGCATTCCACTAAGAGACAAATTACAAAGGCCTCTACTAATGGAACAAGGGCAGAAGATGTGAGCTGATGTAGAAATAGATGAGAGTGTACACTTTCATTCCCAAATCAGGGTAAAAGCTGCATAGTAGTACATCTGAACTCGAAGTTTTTTACTAATCATTGCCAATATGTGAGCTCTTTACATCGTTTCAGCTTTCGGGACAATGATAGCTGTACATATTGATGAGTTTGGGGGCATGACCACTATCAATTCAAGTGCTCTAAATCAGAATCCATCCATCACCTCAGAAAAACATCCACCGAGAATTGCCTCTCATGGGCTAAAGACCCCTACAATAATTCACACGCAATTAAATGTATTCAAAACTGCACTAAAGTAGCTCTGTCGATATCGAATAAGTTGAAAGACTAATTCCAAATTCACTGTACAGTTTGCTATATTACTTTGGTACTGCTACAATGTCCTATAAGCGTGCTTATAGATTTCTGACCATATAGCTTGAACATTCCATTTTACTTGTTTGTACGAAGTAAAGGAACGCTAAAAATTTCGAGTTTCTTATTTCAACGAAAATATTCATTTTTACCGCTCTCGAATCCTTTTGAACGATGTTTTTGCGTGGCATCTGTACGTACGGACAGAATAAAGGATTTTTTTTCCCAAAACGCATTTAAAATGGATTCAGAAGAGATTTTTTTCGTGACTTATGTATGTATCTCGCATAAACACGAAACGTTTGAGTTGATACTTTTAGAAAAGCTTTTCGTATATTATCTCCAAGGAAGAAAAACATATATATATACAGATGGAGGAAAAAATAATGCTAACACCTGTGAAAACGTATGACGCATTTCACACCTGCAGTAAAGCTGCGATTCCTGCAACAGAAGTCTGCCACCTAGTGAGCGTGAAGAGGAAGGTATCAGTCTCTCAACAGCAGTCACCTGCGTTGCATGCTTCGATCGAACTGTCTGTGAGAAGTTGAAATGTCAGATCTGTCAGAGCTCCAAAGAGGAATGATAGTTGGAGCGCATTTAAGTGGAGTATCGGTTATGGAAATATCAAACCTTGTGGGATGTACAAGGAGTATGGTATCAGCCGTTATGACAGCATTGTCATAACGGCTGACGATCTGACGATCTAAGACCACGTCTTCAAAGCATAATAGTGGCCGAAAGTCAAAGCTGACTGATAGGAATAAACGGGTCTTGAAGCTCATTGCAACCCGAAAGCACAAGCAATCATTATCCGAAATGAACAGTCATCTGCAGGACACCGTTTCAACTAAAACTGTCAAAAGCGAACTTCATGCTGCGAACATTTATGGCAATAGTGGCAATTCGTAAACCCTTGGTGACAGCAACTAATGCTTTCAAGCGACGCCAGTGGTGCAGAGATCACAAAGGCTGGCCCCACAGCAGTGGCAACAGATAATATGGCAGGTGAATCGTCATATACCCTATTTCAGACGAGCGGACGCGTTTATGTTTGGAGAATGCCCAAAGAAGCGTTTCATCTTGACTGTCTCTTGCCGACTGTCAGGATGGGGGTGGCGCCATTATGGTATGGGATGCGCTATCTTGGCATGGTCTTGAACCCCTTGTTATTCTGCATGGGAGGATCACATCCAATCACTATCTAAGCATTCTATGGGATCATGTCCATCCTTTTGTCCAGACTGTATTCCCTGGGGAGCGACCCCTTTTTCAAGACGACAACACCCCTATCCATGTATTCAAGAATGGTTCGAAGAGCATGACGATGCAATTGAACATCTCGTTTGGACCTCTCAGTCTCCGGACTTGAATATTATTGAACATTTATGGGCATATTTGGAGTCCAAACTTCGTTCCCGATTTCCAACTCCCTCCGGTCTTTCGGAATTAGAGACCACTCTGCAGGAGAAATGGCTTAATATTCCTTTAAATATTGTCCATGACCTTTATGCATCTATTCCACATCACATTCAGTCTGTACTTCAGTCAAAGGGTGGTCCAACTCCCTATTAATGAAGATTTTCCATTATTTCACAGGTGTTCGTATTATTTTGTCCTCCATCTATATATATATACCCACTTTGTTAGCCGCCTCGGTGAGCTCGAATTTTTTATTCTTTATATGATGCTAAATATGCATTTTTTGCATTAAAAATAATTGAATTATATTATTATATTTCGTTTAAAGTTTTTATGCCTTTAGTTAATCTCCGTGCAACAATTGTAGAATTAGCGACAATTTAAAAGTTGTTCAAGAAGTAGTAGTAAGCCTAACAAAGCCGTCGGAATTATGTTTTTGTGTATTTTACAGTTTTTAATGACGAAATTTTCAATTTTATGTATTTGTGCCTTGCCGCGAAGTAAGAACTGAATTAATTGAATGAGAAATATATATATATATATAATGAAATTCGAGGATGTTTCCAGGAAGTTTAAATAATGCACCCAAAATGTGTATAACTTAATAGGTCGTGCGAGGAAGTCATGTGGTGTCTACATCAGGTTGTTTTTTATTATTATTATTATTATTATTATTATTACCAAGATGATACACATGCAAGATGATACATGGCTAATATTTTTAAGACAGTGGTTTTAGGGTACAAAAACGTTTTTTAAAAGTTATGCATTGCTAAAATTATGCATAATAACACTGTTATAACGTCACTGTGTCTCAGTGATAGTGCATTGCATTCGCATTGCAACGCCCTTAGTGCTATAACATAGAACTACACTAGTACTATAGCAGTATTCTATTGTTGTACACAATGCCTGTAAAATTCCTTACTCGGCTTTTATTTTCGCAGCCGTTAGTCGTAGACATATACCTAATCTTTATCTCCTTCTTATACTTATATTTAGGAAAGGTTTGTCTTCGTTATAAAAAATAAAATACAAAATGCTTGAACCCACATACCACAAAGACTGACCGAGATATTTGATAAGTCAGGTATAAAAGTCTGTCACAAAAACTAAGGAGAGAAATGTTTACATATATACGAACAATAAATAAAAATCTGATGTATACACCACATGACTTCTTTGTACGGAATATTAAATTATACGCATTTTTTCTTGCATTTCATTTAAACTTATTGGATTGAATTAAATCTACTACGCCGACAGCGCATAAACCACAATAGAATAAATGCATTCTTTAAAATTCACTCTAGTATTTGTTTACCATAGCGACACTCTGGAGCTAGATTCACTTAACAGTATTATATTTCGTTCATATTATAACTCATAAGGTACAAAATTTATATCATTTAAAGAATAGAATTATCTAATCGTTGCCACATGTTCTATTCAAATACTGCAATAAAGCTAGAATGATGTATAAAAGAAATTAAGCAAACAAAACAAAAAACAAACAGTTTTTCACAGACTATTCAGTATTTCTCATTCAATTAATTCAGTTCTCACTTCACGAGAAGGCAAAAATACATAAAAACTCAAAATATCTGTATTAAAAATTACGAAGTAAATCTTAAACACTTATTTCCTCGAAAAAATTCTAGAAAGGATTAAGCATGATTTAATTCGCAATAATAAATGAAGACGTTATCTTTGTTGTTGCGAAGCTGAGTTTCTCTAGATTGGTAAAAAATCCACTAGCCTGCTGTTTCAAATGTAAACAATCAATGGCCGCCATAAAAAAAGGGTTAGCGGCACTTAAACAACTTTAAAATTGCTGATAATTCTAAACATATTGCATACATATTTACTAAAAGCATAAAATCCTTAACCGGAAGATAAAAATAACATAATTCAATCATTTTTAAAGCAAAAAATGTACAATTTACAAACATATAAAAGAGTAAAGAAACTGAGATTACTGAGCCGGGTAACAGAGGGGATATATATATAAATATATTTATATACGTTTGGTGCGGCCGATTTCAACCAAATACGAGGTGCACATCTACATGTTATAGCAGTCCTATATACAAAATTTCAACGTTCTGAGGCTACTCGTTTTTGAGTTATGCGAGATACGTACGTACGTACATACGTTTGTACAGACGCCACGAAAAATTCTCTAAAAATTAATTTTAAAGTAGTTTTATAATTTTTTTGGAGGGAAAGAGTCTTTTATTCTGTCCTTACGTACAGATATCACGCAGAAACTTCGTTAAATTGCATTCGATAGCGGTCAAAATGCATATTTTCGTTGAAATATGCTGCCTGAAACTTTTCGCTACTACAATACTTCCTTTTTACTTCGTACAAGGAAGTGAAAATGCAGTTTAGGAAAATGTTTATGAAAAGTATTGATTAATATTTTTTTTTTCAAAATGGAGGTCTTATTTACAGAATTATAGAATTAGTGTTCTAAGAAACACTGGAAGGCTTCATTAAGGGCCACAGCCAACTTGAAATACTATTTTCATTAATTAAAAATAAATAATATTTGTAGTTAAATTATTTTTGCGCTATTATCAAATTATGATTCTAAAATACTAAAACTTCATCAGAATATTTAAAACGTGTTTCTTAGACATGCAATCTTAACAAAACTTTTGTTACTCACACAAGAAATTACATATTACTTGCGTGAATATTGTTTCGGCATACTATATGTAATAAAATTATAAATTAAAGACACTTGCATGTCACAAAACAATACCATTGAATGAAATGTATGGGAACAACCTTGAATTTTTTTAATTTATTTATTAACCGACTCTGAAAATTTCTCTGCAAATTGAATATGGCGTCCAAAATCAAAAATTTTCAATTTAAATATCTCGGTCAATTTTTGTCGTGTGATAGTAAACCTCTTGCGTTTTAATTTTCATAACAAGTACAAAAACGTTCATAAATATAAATAAAGAGGTCGGAAGAACATATAAAATTCATAATTTTTAGAATATTAATTTGTTTAAATTTAAAAATACCGAAACACGGATCTTTGCGCCATTTAAAACATTTTGTTGTTGCTGTTGACGCTGTGACTTCTCAGAAAATAACATCAGCACAAGTCCAGGAAATTCATCTTGGCAAAGAGCGCAAGATTGCGCCTGTCATTCAAGGGCCTTCAGCACAATACAGGTGGCAGTACAATTTCGCTCAGTTTATAAGGATCTTAAGTTTTACTAACGTTTATTTTATTTTAAAAGTTTGCTGTCCTCTCTTATTTTCCACTTCCGGCCAGAATAAACGTGTTAATCAGTTGATGTAAATTGTGCTTGCTAACGCTTAAGTATTTCAGTTGTGGCTTTTCGCCAAGGCGAGTTAAGAGAGAGAGTGAGTCTTCTTGCCACGTTATTTCACGCGTACTTTCAGTCAGTTGCTGTCTGCTTCTAAGGCCAGAGGTTTAATCTCTTGGATCTAAGACGTATTGTAGTTTTCCGCAGTTTTTGTACGTAATAATCTGAAAGGCCAAATCTTCGTGTAACTCATCTGTGTAAAGTATTCGAAGTTAGTTGTTATTTAAATTTAGCTAGCTAGCAGTTCTTATTTTCTTACTTTCAGACCACAAGTGGTTGGTCTTTGTATCTCGAAGTGCGGGAGCACCTGTAAAGTGTGGATAATAAAGGGTAAAGTTAACTCTTCTTACCTGTGTCGTCTGTTCCACGCAGACACGAACATAGTTTGAGTAAGCTCCCTTTTCCCATTCAGGATATTAAATGTTTCCCAAGGCAATTAGAAGGAATAGCAGCCCTGATAAGTTCCGACCCTAATTTTGAGAGCGTACTGGGGGGGGGACACGTCGGAGGGTATCCCATCTCCTTTTCCCTTACCATTAACATCTTTTGGCTCGACGAATATTTAGAGACCCCCTGCAGCACAGACACTATACATTTACAAACATCCATGCCTTCTCCGGGATTCGAATCCAGGCCCTCCGGTACGACAGTCAGCGTCGCTAACCACTATCCCGGTTGGGCGGCAAACATTTTTGTAATTTGTGTATGTCAATGATCAAAGGCTAAGTATATAAAGATCAGATACGGATTTTTTTGTGGATGCGATGTACATATGTATTTGTGCGGGTGCACCAGTTTATTGATATTGAAAAATATAAAACAGTATTCATTTGGTGCATCGTATTATAGTGTGCTACTATTATTAATAATGTTACAAATTTTGTGTTTAGTTTAAATAATTTTAGTAGAATTATAATTAAAATCGTTTTATTTCCCCGTGCAATGTAGCACGAGACACATTTATGTCGGAAAAGTGAAAATACAGGAGCATGTGGATTTAACATTGAGTAAATTGTTGTCTCAGTAATTTGTATTAAAATTGGATAAATGTAATTGACCACTATGTTGGCTGTAACCGTAATTCCATCCTCTTATTGCTTTCCAGAAATCTCGAGAAGCAGAAAGTACTAGAAATTTCTAGCGACCTGCTGAAATCTACAAAAAGCCAGAGAAAGAGAGCATATCAGCTCAATTGCTTAGTTACTGTTGTTGCGAGTTGTAGTTCCGCGTGAACTGACATAAATTGGTGTTAGCTTTCTCTTTAGATAACGCTTTCCATTGCGTTGTATTTTGACGTTTCTAGTATAACTACTGATTGTACTGCTGCGGAATATTGTGAACACTTGAACGAATATCTCTGAGGAAAATTCCAGCGTTTTGTTATATTTCTTACGATAAGAATAAATTTTATTAACTTATTATCGGACTTGTGCATTAAATCTATTACGAACCCGTACGCACGCAACAATATGTTTACATATGTTTATTAGTTATTTGTCCTGTCTATTTTCATACGATAAACAGCAGTGCTGTACCGATGTATGTATGTATATGTCTTGAGCTGCTGTGAAATTATTTAGAACTCTAAAAAAGACAGCTCTATTTTAACTTAAAACGTAACTTATGTATTGCTCCCTTCTCACCTCATTCAGTTAAACGACTGAACACTCATAACAGAATTAACAGCAAACACTCATAATGCTTCACCCGTATGGCTAATTTCATACAGCCATTGCCATTTCTTACCGATACAGCACATAGAAGAGATATCTCTGGACATGTGAATGAATTTCGAATCGCTGAAAAGGCTGTTAAATACCATTTCGAAGTGGACCGGCAGCTGTTTCAGTAAAGTATATTAATGTCTGGGGCGATTTCAATAGATAAAATGTTTGTCTCAATACATTTCTCTATAATTTTTCTGAAAATTTCTCTGCAAATTTTAAAGTGCCGCTAAAATTATAAGGTATTTCTCCCGCCTTCTTCGCATGCCTGCGTGGTGTGGTGGTCTGCACGCTTGGAGCGTATTCCAGAGATCCGCGGTTCAATTCCCGGCAAAGACGTTGTATATTTTTCATCTTGCCTGCTTCCAAAAATACCTAGTGTCTCTACAAAATCATTACTGTAGTACCACTGGAAAGAGGATCTTACAAGGAGTATTTAGAGACCAATTTCAAGACAATTGGTTAATTATAACGCCAGTAATTAATTTTTAAAGTAAGTGATTCTGCAGTGATTCTGATTTTAAAGTAAGTGATTCTGCTTAATTTTTAAAGTAAGTGATTCGAGGTGTCCGGGACGCCTAATGGCAGACCGCACATTGAGTTGAACAGTGTTAAGCGAATTTCGCTTACTGCGCATGCTTGATGGTGTACCTTTGGCGCGGGAAGAAATATTGGCGATTAAGCAACCCTACGTTAGCTTATTCGTGATCTCCATGGCTGTCGAGTGTGTTCGAGTGATGTTTAAAACTGCAATGTTGTGGAACTTTGCTTATTAGTTATTTTAACGTCCATGCCGATTGCACTTGCTTATTTTTCTAATATATGTTTCATTTTAATTTGTCAATAACAGTGCATTTAATATTTTTTAACATATGTTCGTAATAATTCGTTATTTAAATATAATTTGTTTACATGTTATAATTCAGTTATTGTAAACTGGAGTATCTCGCTTAGTTTGTTAGCGTATATTCGCGCTTTTATTTTCTCATTTCAAAGAATTTAATAACTAGCATTAAAGAATTGTAAAATTTCTTCAGTGTTATTTGCAAGTACTTGTTATATTCCTGCGTGCTTCTTTATGTATGTACGAATGGAACGTATGGTAAATCCTGAATTGTTTTTATTGCTTAAAAGTATAATGAATAAATTTTCAACTAATATATCCTAAATTTCAGTCTTTTTCTGAACTAAAATTTGTACAGTTCCAAAGGAATGTGCAGAATTTCATAAGTACAGTAAGACCCCGCTTAACGCTGTTTCGTTTAGCGCTGTTTCGGTTTAGCGCTCTTTTGTTTCAACCCAGGGATTCCAAATAACATATCCGAAACAGTGTAGTTGTGTTTCTTGCTTTGTGGACGCATTTTTATCATTTGAAACATTTATTGACATTATTGTAAGTTTAAATTTGTATAATACTATAACGATTAATACAGTGACAAATATTATGATCTTTAGTTTTTATCACGGGTGATAATAAAAAACAAGAAAAGAAAGCAACCAGAAAAAGCATTTCACTGGAAACTCAAATGCAAGTGATTAGAAGATTAGATTCTGGTGAACGTCAATCTCAAATTAGTGCTGCATTGATTTTGGCAACTTCAACAATAAGGACAATTCTTAAGAATAAAGAAAAAATACTGTCATCGGCAACTGCAACTACGTCAAGCTCTGCAACTAGAATTACCCTTTCTAGAAATAACATTATAGAGGAAATGGAAAAACGACTGTCTATATGGATTGACGACGAAATTGAACGCAATATGCCATTAAACCAATCTATCACAATGCTGCCTTCTTGACAAAAAGGCAGAAAATTGGAAACCCAGAATAGACTGAATGATCTGACTGAGAATTTTATTTGTTTTTAAAAGTATATGCGTTTATATTGTTTTTATTTTTGTAAGAAATAAATGTTTGATTTTATTTTTATTAAAAAAAACATTATTAAATTTAATGCCTAACCATTTTTTATCCGTCTTCCCCTAAACCCATTATTTACATGGTAAGATAGCCTCGCTTAGCGCTGTTTCGCATTACGCTCTACTTCGATGGAACGTATCCCCCGCGTTAAGAGGGGTCTTACTGTATTATATTTTACATTTTGAATGTAAACACTCCTTCACATTACTTCGCAATAATTTCAGCTTTCTAGTTGTTTGAGCAGTACAGCAAAAAATAGTATTTTAACACTGTAATTAATTTACATTTACATTATACTCTACGAAGATTTAAACGCCAGGTTTGTTTACAATTAGATGGCGATACATCTACCATATACCGTATTTATCTTCTTTTCAAATCGCGCCAACATAGTAATTACGCCAAATTGTTTTCTGGGCATGCGCAGTATGCCACATTCGTTTAACACTGTTCAACTCAATGTGCGGTCTGCCATTACGCGTCCGGGACCCTTGACCTTTTCAAGCGATCCAACGATCACCTGCAGTCCAGCGACCCCCCCCCCCCGGCGTCAGCGACTTCCTTTCTATCAACAAAGGGGAAAGAAGACCAACAAAGTGTTTTAATTCGTCTTTTCTCTAATTAGGCAACTAACTGGAGTAGCTCTTCAGAACCTTCAGTTTTGGACTCCTCATGTGACAGGGATTACAGGGATATAAATTTCAGAATTTTTGGACGACTACAACCCGAGTTTTCCTTTTTGTGACTTTATTTTGAACATAGGATTTTCACCTTCGCGCGACTGTGTTTACGTACAGTGTTTACCTGATTTATGCCCATCTCTTGGATTACACAGTGACAATATTTGAACGATTTCTGCAGAAACTCATTATACAGAAGAAGAGCAGAAAAAATAGCGGCCAAGTGCCAATTGGCTTACCGCGGCTGCTTATAGATGGTACAGAGAAGGTTAGCAACCAAGGTAGGATTGCCTGTTTCTAATTAAATCAATTAATTTAATTAAGAATCGCATTACTTACTGGTTAGACTAGGCTAATTTTTGTCATTAACTTCATATTATAAAAATAGACTTCAGGTATACTTGGGAATAACGTCGGATACTGTATAATTACCAAACTATGTCAATTTGTGTCGTTTTGTGCTATCTAATAATATCTATTACTGTTATGCTAATTTAACTACAGTTTCTAACGCTACAATTTTGCTGTGATCGTGTGCATTTAATTTGTACTCTGCACAGAAGGCTCTAGCTCCCATTGCAAATCTGTTTTATTTACCGCAGTTCAAAACTGGCTCATTAATTATATTAATTGCCAATATAATTCTCTTGTATCAGTATTTGATAATATGTTTTTACGGAATGCATAAACAGTAGCATTTCCTATCAGAGCATTATGATTTAGTTTCCTTGTACTTTATTCTAAATTTTTATGTGTGATAATTGGCTTACCAACGTGTTTTAATTAGGCAGTAATTAAACATAAATAGTAATATTATATCATTTGTGTGTATCTCTGTGCATATAATCTATTCCGTGAATGTATAATAGTACTGTTACAGTGTTCTGATCACCTTTTGATTATTCTATTTTATTAATTAACATTAATTAATTTGTTGATCATTACATATTTCTTCGAATAAGAGCATTAGCGTTACTTAAAGTGCAAGTGTGTGTGAATTACGGGCAGAGTTAGTGTCACAGTGAAATTTTACAACAGTGAAAGTGAATAAGTGATTATTAAGTGCTTACAGTGATACGTGTGCAAGTAATAAGTGCACAAAAAGTGCATTAGTGATTAGTGCTGATTAGCACAAGTGCATTTACGTTCAGTGAGTGAATTTACGAGCAGAGTTAGTGTCACAGTGAAATTTTTACTATAGTGAAGTGTATAAGTGTTCTGTGTGTTTCTATGTGATTTTACTCTTTGCATCAAATTCAGTGCGCCATCTCAAGTCCACAATAGTTTCTCGCATTGTATAGTGCAAGTGATTGCTACTATGACACGGCCATCAACCTCAGCGGCTGAGTACGACAATTCTAACTGCGACTCTTATCCGGCAACTCTTGCTGGCTTAGAATTAGACTATCACACAAAAATCAATAAGCCTGCGAAAGTCTTAGAAAAACAGCCTCCATACAAAGAGGAGGCAGATACCTTCTTCCTTCAGACGTAGAGGTATCTCTCCTGGATTTGATAGACGCAGTGCACACTTTGGCACTGGAAGGCCCAAATTACATACCAAAACCAGAAGCAGCAGACGCCTGTACCACCACTTCCTCCATAGTCTGTTGCGGTTCATTGCACGGCACAGCTCCCAACGAAGGCACCAACGACTCATCAGCGCTTAGCGATACCGTCGTCAGAGTCAAAACATACGTCCAAGCAACCAGACCGAAGCCAAAACACACGGTTTTAATTTATCCCTCTGAGAGTACTGCACAGGGTAATAAGGACCTAAAAGCTGTCCTTAACGAAAATTTCTCTATTCAGAAGCTCTGAGTTAAAATCTCCTCCATTAGAAATCTACAGAAAGGAGGACTAGCTGTAGACTGTGTTTCCAAAGAGGACGTGACCAAGCTCACTACTACTTTACAAAGCACGCAGGGACAAGTAATAGTCAAGATCAAGCAACCACTGACTAGACTACCACGAGTGGCTATCCACAACGTATCTCCTGACGTCCAGCCAGAAGAGATAGAAAATGCACTCGCCTCAGAACTCCATCTCACCAAAACAACAGCCAAAGTCATGTACCGACTCAAGGACAGAGGAAACACCGTCAAATGGATACTTGAATGTCAACCAGCGGCACTTAGAAGCCTCCTCCAGTCATCCAAGCTCTTCATTGGATGGAGAGGACACAGGATTGCTGAGCACTTCGACACAAAATGATGTTTCCGATGCCAGGAGTTTGGCCATCTGCAGCAAACATGCACCAATAGAATCTATTGTGCCTTCTGCTCTGGAAGTCACAGTGTTAAGGACTGTCACGCCAGCAGGCCAATATGCATCAACTGTTCAGACGCCAACTATAAAACGCGCAGCACAATGCCATGCAGCCATCCGGCCTATGATACCAACTGCCCAACGTATGGAAGATACATCGAACGCGTCAGAAAGAGCACTCTCTATGAATAATGAACAAAAGCCGAACAGCACAAGCGATACGCGGGGCAACCCAAGAAACTTCAAGTGCGGAAGCTAATTCTAATCAAGCACAGATAAAGTGCACACAAATTAACTTACAACGGGCGGTAGCCGCGTCCACGCAGGTAGTCCAGCATGCTATTCAATATAACTTAGATTTCTTGATAATTCAAGAACCTTATTGTCGAGAGGGCCAAGTGGCAAGCCTACCACTGGCATGGAAAATTTTTCAGAAGAAAGCCAATGCAGAACAAGCACCACAGGCAGCCATTGTCTGTTGCAACCCCTCCTGGTCTCCATACGTAGTAACCATAGAAAGAGACTTCGTTACTATTCTAGTCATCTTTGAAGAGCAGCAATTCCTCCTAACCTCCGTCTACTCCCCACCCACGGAAGGTCTTACGGATGTGACTTGCAACTTTATACGAGTGAAATAGAAATGCCCAACAGTACCTCACGTCATTGGAGGAGATTTCAATGCACATAATATTATATGGGGCTACCAAGACACAACACCTAAAGGGCGAGACATGGAAGATTTTATGGCCTGTCACGATCTACATTTGCATAATAGTGAAGGGGCACAACCAACCTATGACAATACCTATCATAAAGGATGGCCTG
This sequence comes from Stegodyphus dumicola, assembly GCF_044657685.1. Taxonomy (NCBI): domain Eukaryota; kingdom Metazoa; phylum Arthropoda; class Arachnida; order Araneae; family Eresidae; genus Stegodyphus; species Stegodyphus dumicola. The sequence continues at coordinate 216,998,184 of NC_140773.1, read as the reverse complement.
ATCTTACACTCTCAACTGCTAATTTTGCCAACAACTTTAGCTCATGGGATGTTCTAGATGATGAGAGTAACTCAGATCATCGATACATCCACTTCACACTAACACTTGAAGCCAGCATTAATATCCTCCAGAGATTCAAACTACCGGGCGGAAAGATACGACGACTGAAGAATGCCTTTCAGGAGCTGCTCATCAGAGAAGAAGACATACTAGAAGAGCTTACCACTCCCCAAGAACTGGATGATCACACAGAACACATTCTGTCATTACTCAGACAAATATGTCAGCAGATCCTCCCTACAAGGACCTCCAAAAAACTCCAAGGCATATCCTGGGGGACGGGAAGACTGAAAGAGATGAAACAGAGGTGCAGAGCTCTGCGGCGCCGCCTCAGATCTGCTACCAACGAAATAGTAGCTTCCAACATCCTTACTGCCTTTCAGCAAGAAAGGGCCGCCTACAAGAAAGCAATTCTTGAAGCTAAAATTAACAGCTGGAGATCTTTCTGCACCAGTAACAGTAATCCATATGGAATTTTACACAAACTGGCAATGAAGAAGATCTTCCAACCAGCGCAAGTACCAGTTCAACCAACAGCACCACATACTATGGACGTAGCGGCCTCCACCGCCAAGGAACTTTTAAATGCTATTTCCCACAGATGATACACAAGCAGATACTTCAGAACAGAGGCAACTTAGAGAAGATACAAGCTCGCCATGCACACCGAACGATATACAGTTTTCTGCACAGGAGATACGTAATATCTTACTGTATATGCCACTAAAAAAGTCCCCGGGTCCAGACGGACTCGATTACGCAATTATCAAAGTTGCATATCAGGCACGACCATCCTACTTCCATAAATACTACAACCAGCTTCTGCATTATAAAATATTCCCCACAGCCTTCAAAAAAGGCAATGTGGTATTATTTTTAAAAAAGGATAAAGACCCCCTAGTATCGATCTACGAGAAGCTCATCGTCAACAGGCTAAACTTTCATCTACATCAATACCAAAGCATTAGCCCAAGACAATTTGGCTTCAAATCAAGCAGTTCTACCACTCATGCCCTGCAGTGAATCCATGAAGTCATAATTCAGAACAAATCGCAGGGCTACCAGGCGGCTTTTATATCGATAGATTTGCAAAGTGCGTTCGATACCCTCTGGTGGCCTGCCATCAGGCAGGCCCTCAGAGAGGCAAGATGCCCAAGAAATATCTATCAAGTCCTGGACAACTATCTGGCAAACCGGCAACTGATGATCTCTAACAACAGTAGTACTGTTTCAATAACACAAGTGAGAGGATGTCCACAGGGGTCCTGTGCAGGGCCTCTGCTATGGAACCTCACCTTTAATAAAGTCTTAGCGGCAAGGTGGCCACAACATACTGTGATAGTTGCATACGCGGACGACGCGGCATTACTGGTCAGAGGCCGCACACGTGCTGAGCTTGAAGCCCATGGCAGTTAGTCATGCACTATCTTTGCCAACCTCTGCGAAGAAGCTAAAACTCCAAATATCCACCACAAAGTCCACTGCTATCATCTTTCCAAGAAAGGGTACAAATCCAACACGTAGCCCATGTATCAAACTACAAGGCCGGAATATTAAGGTCGTAAAAACTTTAAGTTACCTTGGGGTAATATGGGACCCAGGTCTGACTTAGCTTCCGCATATCCAGGCACAAAAGATTAAAACATCTGCAATTGCCAGGAGATCACGACAATTCCAAGGCCGGAACTGGGGACGGAATCCCCACATTCAAAAGGTACTTTACAAAACTGTAGCTAAGAAGGTGGCACTCTATGCGGCAGCTATATGGGCACAGCCCATGACCGCACGCAAGGTTAAGCAACTCCTATCACTACAGCGCCCATTCGCCCTAGGTTTATGCAGAGCCTACCGCACCACTGCAACTTATGCAGCACTCACCTTGGCAGGCATCATGCCACTTCATATCCAAGCGGAGCTAGAGGCCACATATACTAAAATAATACATCTACAGAAAAACGCAACCTTTGCAGGCACCTTACATAGCCCTGCAAATTACGAACATCCATGTACTCCTCTCCACACCCACCCAGCACACAAGGAACTTGGCAATCACACTATCCTCAAACCGCCACGACGTCAACCAGAAGGAAACCCTAATATGCACACGTTCTACACAGATGGCTCGAAAACTGCTGATGGTGTAGGTAGTGCCTTTATATACTACAGGCAAGGCCATGCTGCACATCATTGGAAAGGGCACCTCAATCCAAATAATAGCATTTTTCAAGCAGAAGTAGTTGCCATTACAGCTGCCATTGAATAAGTGGCGCTCAACAACATCACACGTGTGCAGCTTTATACAGACAGACACACCGGGCGAAGGACCTCCATCCCAGGTCCTCATTATACGGGACCCATTGAGAGTTTGAAATATCCAACGCCCGTGGGACCTCGTTCTCGCAGGCGCTACCTCCGCAGTCCCCGTCCGGCTTTTACTAAGCATTGGCCAGAACGATTCGTTGCTAATTTAAAACGCTGTCACCTTGCCTCCGGGCACCACTCCATCGGCAAAACCACATTGTAGTAAGGTGCTCTGTCCGCTTTGTCAGTCTCCCCCACGAAAACTGAATGGGGTCAAACCGCCGGGAGCTCAGTCGACAAATGCACCATGTAGCTCCACCACAGCCGAAGGAACGGACACGACAGTACCAGTACGGTCTCTGCCAAGCCTGAACCAACCTGAGTACAATACTCGGGCTCTAGTCCTGTGAAGTCAAATTATTTACCCCCGTGGTTGAGTCTGCCTAGGTACAGATCCTAACCAGTACTTCCCAGGCATTCGCCTGAGTCAACCCCCGGGGGGCTTTATACAGACAGTATGTCGACACTGCTTGCTCTTGACAAACATAGTCACGCCTCCCCGCTGATCATACGACTGCAGCATATCCTAAAAGATAATCGGCACGCACATGTTGACCTAGTATGGATTAAAGCCCATGCAGGTAACAGGGGTAATGAGACAGCGGAACGCTTAGGAGGCTGCTTCAAACCAAAATGCCAGACCGATATCAGTATCAGCACACTTTCCTCAAAAGTCAACTGCGAAATACCGCTATCCAGTGGTAGCAAAGAGAATGGGATCAGGGCGACACGGGAAGGAGAGCGCATAGCTTCCTGCCAAAAGTAACCACGGAGCGCCTTATGGCAATTGCTCCCTTTATCAACTTCATTACTGGTCATGGTCCCTTCCCGAATTACTTCTACCGCCGCACCATCTAAACCACGGACGCTGTGTTTGCGGGGGTGAGGGGTCACCGGACCATTATATCTTTCAGTGCCCACTCACGGAACAGTTCCACTTCCCGATACCAGCCAATATCTCAGCATTTCACAAGTTCCTAGCCAAAAACAGAGCGGCCATAAATAAAATCTGCAAAGTAATAACCACCATTGCAGCATATGGCCAGGACCTCTGTCAACCAGAGTAATAGGGCTTATATGCATTACTTGCACTGACATATGCACTCTAATGCTCTACCATCTAATCTCTGACTGCATAGGGAGCAGAAGAAAATTAGACACCATTTTTAGGTGTTTGATTTTCTTCTTTTGTTATAACCTATTAAGTGGTTTTTTCTTTTCTTTTTTTTTTTTTTTTTTTCTTTTTTCTTTTTTTTTTTTTTGCCTGTATGTTAATTCAAATGTACTTCAAATGCCAGATGTTGAACAGTTGCCCCTGTATGGCCATGTATCCACACTTATAATTATTAAATAAACTCCAGGGGAGGACGCGGGACATATGCCTGTTAACCTCTGTTAAGCTTCAGACGTCCCCGTCCTCCGCCACCTGTCACCTGTTCTTATAGTGAAAAGCGAATTTTTCTGTAGCGATTAATGAAGCTTAAATTTCATTCCAGCGCATTTCAGTTACTTAAAAGTTTACATATTTTAATAACCTCATAAGCGGATAGAAATATCAATAACGCAAATTTGGCATCTTCGAAGACCTTCGTCAACACTAAATTTATCCTGCTTGGTGGGATCTCCTTATCTGTTAAGAAGCATGTGGAGTTACATCGTACTATTATAAATAAGGCAATTAGTTTTCTGGAGCCCTAATATGCATCAGAGAAATTCATTAATGAAAATAGATCTTATACGTTGTGTCTGTTTCCTACATAGGTGTCGTTATCAGAATTCTCCAAGTTGCTATGTTTCCTGAAATATTCACTTTTTCCTCGGATTATTTGAATTGACATCAGTCTAGTAATATTTGTCATTTAGTTCTCTTGCTCAGTATAACAAACTAAAAGAAAAATTATCAAATTGAACGGATCTAACAAGTACTCCGATAAGATCTGATAGGTAAACTGATATCTGCTAAGTAAGCTCTGAGATATTTGGTGCACAAAGTTTACGGATGCCAGGATTCTCAATAAGAAAACGCCTCGAAACTAATTTGGAGGCTTACAGCCACTTGTGTAACGTGTCCTTGAACTTAGATATCTATATGATGCCCTCGAAATCTCTCTACACGTTTCGAAAATCAACTATCGAACGTTATTCACTTATAGAACATATAATTGTGTTATAGTAACATTTCAAATACCTAACATATGTTTCGTAAAAATTTTTCATGCCTCCTATTACTAAACAAAGTGAAATTTTAAGATTGCGCTTATTTGAATTGCCTCTAATTAAAAACAAATGGATTGTATAATTTTAATTTAGCTTTTAATATATACAGGGAAAGATATTCTGATTTAAAATTACAAAATGTTATTGGGTTGGAAAGAAATTAATTTCGGTTTACATAAATAAGTAGATTTATGTTCGTTTTACCATTCTTCCGTCAGTCTTATATACAATTTTTTTCTTTTGAGATTTGACGGTTGACATTTTTAGATCGCTAGAGAAAAAAATTCCGTGCATTTTTTATTTGTTTTCTTAGTTCACGGTCAGCTTTTAAAATGGTGTCCAAAAATAATCTTTTTGACATATTTTACTTTTTTATTTTCATAAAGTCAAGAGGAAGTTGAGACTTACAAAGATTTATGGTGTCGGTTGCTCTAGAGCAGAGCTTCTTAAGCTTTCTTCAGTCGCGATCCATTTTTATCACTGAGAATTTTTTCGCGACACCAGATATTAAATATAAAATAAAGATATAACAATGTTACAAAAAAAATCTGAAAAGTATCAGATTTTAAATTACGTCCAAAGGAGCATTTTTTAACGTTTTGTGTGTTACCTTTATTTATTAAATATCATGTTCTTCGCACTTAAACAATAAATTTCAGTTCAATAGCAATGTCGCAAAATACTTTTAAAATGAGCCTATCTTTAGAATTTCCCATACACAGTTCCGCGCGCTGGAGACAAAAAGGTCCCCCCCTCCCCCCGTAGATTGTTGCCATTGCTCGCTTTAAACTCGAGGTTTTACTCAAAAACTCGTTAAAGATTTACAAAATATGAAATCGATCATAAAACAAACTCCAAATTTCAAATTTTGACTTCCATATGCCCATATTCGCAGTAGGATTATGTCATTCAAACTTCGATGGCTGTATGTACCGTTATTTTATCACAATGCGAGAAATATACATACAGTCATGCAGATTTTTGATTATTTAATTTCTTCAAATATAATGCAGGACTCTAACATTGGTGAAACGGACATTTATAGTGATTCAACGCAAAATCGCAAAACGAAAACAATAGTCCTTCAAGGACAAATTCCCTTTGGACTAAAAATAAATATCCCCCCGTAAATAATTTACTTCTTTGGTGAACAATATATATATATATATATATATATACAATGAGTTAGTTTTAAGATTTATTTTAAGCAAACAAAAATTAAAGAAAATTCTAATAAGATAGATGTGCTTGCTTTCTGCTATACAACAAACTAGCTTTACAAATTCCTTTTGCACTTTATATAACAGGTAATTAATCTCATTAATATCAATTAATGTAATGTCTTTAAACATCTAATTTCATTAATGTCAATTAATGTAATTTTTTTAAGTCTTATAAATACAAATTCTTTAAATTCAACCATCAAATTTAATTTTCAGGAACCCATTTGCTGTCGCGATCCTATAGTTTTCTGTAATTCTGCCATAGTTCTCTAGAGAACGCATGCGTCAAAATTTGTTTAAAAAACTTCGTTTTGGAGATTTCTCGCTTGAAGATGACAAACGTTCTGGCCGACATTCTGAAGCTGATGATAACAAAATTAAATCCATAACTGAATCGAACTGACATATAATTATGAGAAATTTTGCAAAAGCTTAAATGTATCGCATGTAACAGCTGCAATTGAAAATCACGTAAGATGTCTTAGACTCGTTAAAAAGCTGGATGTTTGGGTTCTGCATGAACTGAAAACACTTAACACAACGAATCAATATTTGTGATTCGTGTTTCAAACGCAATGCAATTCGCCGTTTTTTGTAACGAATTATCACCGATGATGAAAAATGGATTGCGTACAATAAAATAAATCGAAATAGATCATGGTCCAAGCACGATGAATCAGCGCAAATCATATCGAAAGTTAAATTACAATAGAAAAAGATCATGCTGTCAGTTTGGTGGAATCACAAAGGTGTTGTGTATTTTGAGCTGCTTAAAAGCAGCCAAACGATCAACTTAAATGTTTACTTCCAGTACCTTATGAAACTGGAGGAAGCAATCAAAGAGAAAAGGCCAGACTATGCAAATCGCAAAGGAATCGGGTTCCACCACAACAATGCGAGGCCTCGCACATTTTTAGGAAAATATACAAAATTACTGAAGCTTGGGCGGGAAGTGATGTAGTATCCTCATATATGGGCGGGAAATGATGTAGCACCCGACTTTGCACCATCGGATTATTATTTATTTCACAAAGCTCATAAAATTTCTTAAAAGGTAAAAATTCAGTAATAACGAAACCTCTAATCGCACTTGTTTGAGGTTTTTGCTGATAAAGACCAGAAGTTCTACGAGCTCGGAATTTTGAAGTTACTAGAAGGATGGCAAAAGGTCATCGAACAGAATGGAAGATACTTAACTGATTAACGTTAATTTTTTATAGAGAAAAAATTTTATTTTATTTAACATTGAAAAACCAAAATTACTTCCTTACCAAACCGATATTAAATTAGTATTGCTTTTTAAAATTCTCTCTATAGGCCTTCCGAAAGAAGACCTAATACATATTTTTCAATCTTCAAAGAGTAGTTTTGTGTACTATTCTCACAATTACATCGCCTTTCATATATATATAAAAAAAAAAAAAAAAAAAAAAAAAAGAACTAGAGGGGAAAAAGAAATTATAAACTAAGACTTTTAAACACTTTTTCATAGTTATAATTAAAGTCACAAACTAGAACTGATAGATTTGGTGAGTTTGAAAAGGCCTTCAGAATATTCTACTTCGACCAAAAAATGCTTTTTGGTGACTTTAACAGTAAGAAAAGTTTTAACACCTGTGAAGAGACTGATTAATTTGGTTCAAAAACAAGGAAAACTTTGAAATTTTGCCATAAGGAAACATATATCTTATATCAAAAACGCAGTTGAATTAAATAATATTAAATCACATTGACAGGACTATAAATACTCTAGTAATTCAAATATGGTGCATCAAAAATTTTAATACTATTTTTAAATCAGTTCCAATCTAAGATTCATTTTTCTCTGATTTAAAATAGCTTTTATATTCTAGAGGACTAATGATTGTAGTTCACAATTACTTATTAACTACAAAATATATATAAAAAAAATTCTGAAAGGCTTCAGATTTTAAATTACGTCTAAAGGGGCCTTTTTTTTTACATTTTGTGTGTTACCTTTTTTATTAGATATCATGTTCTTCGCCCTTAAACCATAAAATTCATTTCAAGAGCAATATCGCAAAATAATTTTAAAATGAGCATATCTTTAGAATTTCCGACACACATTTTCACGTGCTGGAGATAAAAAATTTTTTTTCTGTACAACGTCGCCATTGCTCGCTTTGAAATCTTTCAGTTTGTTAATCAAAATTTCGTTAAAGTTTTACAAAATATGAAATCGGTAATAAAACAAATTCTAAATTCCAAATTTGGGCTTGTAGATGCCCATATTCGTAGGAGGATTACGTTATTCAAAATTTGATGACTCTAGGTACCGTCGTTTTTTCACAATGCAAAAAACATACATACATTTATGCAGATTCACCATTATTTAATTTCTTTAAATATAGTACAGGGCGATAATATTTGGTGGCAACAATTTGAAAAGTAAAACACCGCTTATAGTGAATCAACGTAAAATGCCAAAATGAAATTAATAGTCTTTCTGGGCAAATTTCCCCTTTGTACTAAAAATACATTGATTTATAAAGTTTGCTCAGTGTTTCATAACATTGTAGCAAAATGTAGGCATTAGAAAACGTAGAAATAAATTACAAAGAGCATTTCAAAGTTGAATAATAAATAGCCTTCAGAACAGCATCTAGATTCAGCCTAATTGTATTACATAATTTAAGTAATCCTCTTCAAGCCTCGAAAAACTAAATTTTTTTAATCACTTCAGCTTATTCTGCTTTTGCAGTATATACAACATCCGATTCCATGTTTATTACTTACCACCTGTCCTTCAGCATTTATATTATTATTTTTTACTCGGCTGTGCGTGACTTACATAATACTTAGTTTAGGTTCAATATCTCATATAATTCATTGCATAACATATCTTTTACATCCACACACATACCAAAGAAAACTGAAGGTGAATGCCAGTTCACCTTCAACTTCCATTCGAAGCATAGTGGTGAGAGCATTGTAAAATGAAAGTACACTTTTGTTGCCAATAAAGATTTAGTTTCTCTTTAAATACGTCCACTTTTTGAACATAAATATTAATTGGTGTTTGAAATAACATGGCGAATTTTACACTGGTTCTGTGGTAACCAATCGCAAGATTATTTTTCTCTTCTGTTGCACTCTTGCTTTTGCAAGTAACATACAGTTATTCATTTCTCTGTCATGTACAACGTTTCCACAAGTCCTTGCCCAGTCCTTATTTTTCCAAACATTGATAGTAGATATATATACTTCCAACTGAAAAAAAAATTAGTTAAAATGACGCAAATATTCGTAGTGTGAGAATTTAAATTAAAAATCAGTTATAAGGTATTTCCTTTCTCCTTTCAGTATGCCGATGGTGTAACGATAGCACACTCGGCGTGTATTCGAAAGGTTCAGGTTCGAGTCCTTGCGAGGGCATTGTTTATTTTTCATGTCTCCTGCATTAGAAAAAAAAAACCCTAATGACTCAACAGTGGCGTGCGAACTAAAAAAGGAGGTAATGACAACAACTCGTCACCATGAGGATTTGGCGACTGGGTCATCTAATCTCTTGTCGCTCTTTAAAAGGGGGAGTATATAAGCTACTTTCTCCCTCCTTCCAGCATGCTTTGTGATGTAACAATAGCACATTCGGCGCATATTCGAAAGGTCCAGGCTCGAGTCCCCATGAGGGCATTGCACGTTTTTCACGTCTCCTGCTTCAAAATAATAATAATAATGACTCTACATAAAAATTCAAAAATTTAAACTTCTATATATTTCACCGGTTCCTATACTTTGAAAACTGTTATTTCAATTACAAAAAGTAAAACACAAAATGTTTGATTTCCATGCGACAAAAATAGAGATATTTAATTTCAAAGTTTGGAATCTCTGACGTCATATTAAATTTGCATACAGGGAATGAGTTAAAAAACGATTCGAAGATGATTTCCCCTCTTGAATGCCATTCAATGATATTCGTTTCTGATTTACTAGCGCCTTTAATATACATTTTATATAGAATATACGTAGTTATAATTTTGTTACATTTGGTATGCAGAAAGAATTAAGTAGTACACAAGTAATTTATAAGTTTTCAAAGTCTAAAGATATGTTATTAATATTCTCATAAAATTTTATTACTTTAACGTCATAATTTGGTAATCGTTCTATAACATATTTTTTATCTTCTTGCTGCATGCTTTCGATGTATAAGTGAAGCATACTCGACGTGTATTCGACAGGTACAAGGTTCGAGGCTCGGCGGGGGCACTGCACACTTTTCCTGTTCTTGCTAAAATAAAAAAATTAAAAAAAAAAAAAAAAAAGCTAATGACTCTACAAGTGGGGGCCGAATTAAGAAAGTTGGTAGACGATAATTCATCACCATCAGGATTTGGCAATTGCTGCCCTAATCCCCAGTCGCCTTTTAACAGGGGAGTATGTAAGGTATTTTTTCCCTCCTTTCTGTATGGCTTTGTGGTGTAATTGGAAGCATATTTGACGGATATTCAAGAAGTTCAGGCTTTCAGTCCTGGCAGACAGGAGGGTATTGCACATTTTTCCTGTTCCTGTCCCCCCCCCGAAAAAAAACCTAATGACTCTATACAGTTCAAAAAATTTATTCAACTACAAATATTCTTCATTTTATATTAATGCCAATAATAATACGAGCTGGCTAAGTGGCAGTTCTAAAGCCAACATCTCAAGTCAGTACTTAATACTTAAATTCTGTCTGGAACACAAATTTTACATGATTCTGTGAAAGATCTCCAATTTAAATATATATATATATATTGATCCATATTTTTATAATAATTTACATAGAAATATTTAACACTTACTCTCCTATCTTCAGACGCCTTTTTCTAAGCTCATATTTTATTTTTTGCTACATGGAAATTCAAACATTTTGCTTTTCACTTTGGGTACGGTCCCCGAATATGATCTCCGAGTTTAATATCAGATATCTCAGTCAATTTTTATTCTGCAAGAATTACACGTTTTATATTTTGTTTTTCATAACGAACGCAAAATTTTCCATCACATGAGTATAGGAACCGAAGGAAAATTTATTTCATTAAGTTTACAAATTTATTATTATTTTATAGATTGATCACGATCCTAAGAGGCAGAATTAGTAGTTTTCGAAATTAAGACTCATGGTTTAACGCTGAAAAAACTTTTCGATCATTCAAATATGTTACCTTGTAGAGACATTAGGTATTTGGGAAGCAGGAGAAATGGAAAATTAATAACACCTTTCGTCGGGAATCGAAATGCGGACCTCTGGAATACGCGCCCGCCGTACAGACCATCACACCGCGAAGACACGCTAGGAAGGTCGGAGAAATACTTTACATACTCCCCCTTTTAAAAAAAGGCTGAGGTTTTTTAGAGGACCCAGTCGCCATATCCTGGGTGCGAAGAATCATCATTCAACACCCTTTTAGTTCGAGCGGCACTGTAGAGACATTAGGTATTTTGGAAGTAGAAGAAATGAAAAATTAGCAACGTCTTCGCCGCGAATCGAACCGCGGACCTCTGGAATATGTGTCCAGCGTGCAGACCACCACACTATGAAGGCACACTAGGAAGGCGGGAGAAATACCTTATAACCTAAGAGAACATAGAGTTGTCAACAAGCCTAACTGCTAAATAATTTTACATTTCAGCTTCTGATTTTGAGGGCAGAGAAAATGAGTTTAAATAATCTAACTTTACAGGAAGAAAAGTATAATTACGAAAAATAAATCAATCAGTTCACCACTGAAATATAAATATGTTAACAAAAATAAATAATAATATTTTTAATTATTATTTATTTTTATTAATAATATTTAATATTATTAATAAAATTTTAATAATAATATTTTATTATATTTTTATTAATTATTTTAAATTTTATTAATAATATTTTTATTAATAAGATAAAAATAAATAATAATATTTATTTTTGTTAAGGATTCCCCTTTTCTCCATTACTTTAATAAACTTTTCGTCTTTGATGTTAGGTAGTGACGATCTTAGGTAGAAATTTTCCTCTGGTCTAGTGCTTCGATTTTACACCTGTACTTTCCATCTAAACTAGATAAAGATAATTATTACAGATAACGTTAAACCTTTATCTGTAAGATAAAGGCAAAGGATTAACATTATCTGTAAGATAAAGGTCGTTAATACTCAGCTCATTAATACCTAAAATACAATGTTTATTAACACGGAGCAAGAAATTTCTTTATTAACTCAGTGTTAACAAATCTTACTAATCAAAAGTAGTGATACGAGAGTTTGTAGATGATCATTACTATGGAGGATTTTATGTGTTGTAACTGAAGTACTGGCAACACAGATCTATCTAAATAAAACTAGTGATAGCAAAACCATCCATTGCGAGCTACCAGCAACTCTAGGCAATAAATTGACTCACGCGCGAACCTTTTTTTCATTTAAACATTCTATGCTGTTAAAATTTGTGTGCAGATCGTCTGTCTGTTTGTTTGTGGCATTACCTCCTCCGGAACGGTGGCGAGTTGAGTTTCTACAAAGGTACTCCCCGGGTTCCAAAAATTCGTGGGAAGCCATTTCGATCATTCTCATTTCGTTATATTTTAATCAGCAGAGATATCAAAAACTCTGAAAAAGAAGGAAGTCTGAATCAAAAACTCTGAAAACACTAATTTTCTCCCTCATTTTTCCCAAAGGTTGAAAATGACATAAAAAATTAGGAATTGTATTAAGAATGAAATCAAAATATTTTCTAAGTGAAACTGGCTCGTATTTATTTCTGCTGGTAAGACATGGAAACACCTATTTAAAATACGCTTACGTACTTATTCCAAAAAAAGAAAAACTATGTTTTTACTCATTTAAAAAAAGTTTTCTTAATAATACCACTCAAATGAATACTAAAGCTGTCAAATTCCACCTTGTTTGCTTTGCTACTAGCATCGTGAGGTTGCAAAACTACTAAACAACTGTATTAGTAGCCCACGGCTGCATTACTCTCACAAGTAAAAAAAAAATTAATAAATGCCGTATCAACAATTTTACTTATTCTTTCTTGGAATACAGGCTACACTATGACGTCAATTTGTTGGTATTTCTTTCTCTTAACATTGGCAACACGTGCGTCGATAATTTTCTGTGACTTGATCAACCTCCTGATGATCTAAGAGTGTGGCGAGATGATCAGTGCAGCCAATCAGAGTAGCGGCTTCGATCGTACGCCCTTTTGCCTTTGAATGACCATTTTGTTTATTTTTATATTTTATTCTGTTTGTACAACAAGATGGCGATAGATCCGGATCTGATTAGTACAGAGACCTCGTGAAACATTAATGTTTCATAATCGCTTCCAGCTTAACGCGGACTTTGACTTACAGTTGGCGAACTCCCAAATTCTCTAGATTACCATTCCAAAAACAAAACTTAGTCTGAAAAACAGAACTTAGTAAATTTTAGTTTGTGAAAAAAATGTAAAAAAATTTTGCTGAGACAAAACTGTGTACCAGTGCCATTTAATTGTTGATTAATTATCAGCAAAATTAAAATTTTTTCTTTAAAAAAAGCTTATTTTGTTAATTTGACTTGACGCTGTAAGTGTTTGATCTATGGTCGGAAAAATTAAGTGAAGACTGAGAATTTTAAATTTTTCTCGATTTGCGGTTTTTCCCCATTTTGTACATAGAGTTTTTCATAGTGGAAAATGTCATATAGCGTAAGTATAGGTACTTCATGTATGTGCATTTATGAAAAACATCGGTAGATCTGATATTAATTGTGTTAATGATTGTTGTGATAAATACTTTCTCGTTCATTGTAAAGTGCTCAATTTAATGCTCATATTATTTTTTTTACTCGGACTTTAATTCAATTGTTGAAGAATTTGCGATGTAGTCATATTTCTAAGCAGTTTTAATGATGCAGTTCAAATAACAGTAGCTTAAAGTTTGAGAACTGCGTTTCAGCAAGTAAATTTCGAGGCTTCAGAGACATGGACGCTAACTATGGAGAGAACAATAAAAAGGGTTCTAATCAATTGGGACATTTATCTAAAAATAAAGATATTTTTGTGTTTTAAACCCTTTTCCTTAAATCACATTTTATAGCCTTTATTTTATTTCATAGGGTTTAATTTTTATGTTTCGAAAGAGGTACTAAATTTTGTAACACTCTGTGAAATGAAAAACGAGAAAAATATATATATACAAAAGAACATTATGTTTGCTAAATCAACAACATGTACCAGTGTCTAAGCCTTTTCAATATTTCAATTTGCTATAAATGATCCTCATCAGAAAAGAGACACTGATAATCATGTTATTCTAACATACCACTATCCAGAAACAAAATTACGTTCATTGCTTCAGTATTTATAGGCAACTGTGGTTTCTTGCTGGGTACATGCATTTGTCATCAATACCATAGTAAACACACGTTTTCCTTAATTCATGACAATATTTTAATGAGTTGCATGAAATATTCAGTATTTTATCTATATAATAGTCTATATAAAAGTCAGTACATTAAATAATATTCCCTATTTGTTAGTTAATTTAGTATAAATCTAAGTACATTTCGACAAGCTAACTAGTCTTCAGCTTAGGCACTCTTGAAGAGTTTTCGACTTAAGCCGGCTTAATTAGGTTTTACATCCCTCACTCGTTTAACTTACTGCAGTTAAATATAATATATAATTGTTGTCCAGAGTGACTTATTTTCTTTTATGTTTGTAAAATTAAAAAATAGCTTTTTCTGGTAAAGTTCTGTAAAAAAATTAAGAATTTTTTTTTATTCTCAAGTTACTAAAAATGGTTTATTATACTTAACGTGAAAATTTTGGTATATTTATTTAAAATGTTAATGAAAAGTTATCCCTAAAAATGTCTCCTTTTTATCTGTCTTACATTTAATGGACTACTTAGAAAAACACAAGAAAAGTTAGTTGTCTTTAAGACATGGAAAAATTCTTAACTTCTGCTGCTTAAAGAAAAGGATCAAACGCTATAGAGAATGATAAAGTTTTATATAAAATCTACATCATTCTAGTTTCTTTTTTGAGGAGGTCTAATTTTATATTGATAATGGTTGATGCGTTCTTAGATCTTTAACTTAATGAATAGAAAAATATGTTGTCAGATTTAGGCATGTTATGATTTTGACACATGATGGCTTCATGAGATCTGAATATATTTCAAGGATTCCTTTAAGATAACAATTAATTAAAGAAGATTCTTTTTTATGTGATCTTAATTTTATTGACAATATTGCCGTCAAGAATTGAATTTTAGTCGTAATTTCTTGGCAAAATATAATACTCTGTACTCACAGATAAGATATATTGCAGTGAAAGTGAAAATTTAGTAAGAGTATCATAGTTTTGAAAGCTTGCAAATGTACGCTACAGGTTTCAGTAGTTATTATATGCACTTTTCCCATCGTAGTTGCTTTCTATTTATATTTTTTTTAATTAATGATTCTTGTTTTACATTAGCTTGAAAGAATGAACTCGAACGCAATAAAATGAAACGGGTTAGCAACTTAAATAACAATAAAAGAGCTAAAATATACTGGTAATGGATACTTAAAAAATGAATTAGATATGATTAAGAGGATGTTAGAAAAAGAGCGAGGAATAAGAAGAAAAACCAAAAACCTCTTCAAGATATTTTTCCAATGCCGGGCACTAACCATTATAGGGCATTGGCTACTACTGAGCTCAGAAGCGGTGGTCACGCTATTATTTAAGGCGCCTAATAAGTGATCCACCGTTGCCTTTTATGAAGGCAGTTTACATCCATGCCTTCATAAGAGGGTTCCAACTCAAGCCCTTTGGTATTGCAGTTATTAACCACTTTCTTGTCTGAGCGACTCAAGATTTTAGAAAACACATAAAATCGGAAAGAGGATTTTATTAAAAGTACACTGCTCAAAAAAAAAAAAAAAAAAAAAAAAAAAAAAAAAAAAAAAGTGGGGGCGACAGTTC
Organism: Stegodyphus dumicola; assembly: GCF_044657685.1. Lineage (NCBI taxonomy): Eukaryota > Metazoa > Arthropoda > Arachnida > Araneae > Eresidae > Stegodyphus > Stegodyphus dumicola. The sequence continues at coordinate 216,982,374 of NC_140773.1, read as the reverse complement.
TATATTTTCCGTTCTACTGAGCCGACTTACAGATTTCAAGTTGCGTTTTTCATATCTCGAAAGCGCAACTTAGTATATATATTAGATATATATATATGTAGCATTGTTCTATCACAGGTATTTTGACAAAAATAGGACTTTTTCTGAAATAACATCCCAAAGGTTTTTCATATTTCGACTCTACGACTCAAATTATGTCTAGATATTAAATTTTGTGAATTTGGTACGAAGTTTACGGAAAAATTCAAAAATTTATCTTGTTACAATTTTTCAGCTTTCGCCAAGAATCACCACTTGGCGAACTTCTTAATATGTGGCAAGCAATTTTCCTTTCCCTTCCATTATATGGCTCCGGCATAATGGAAGGGAAGGGCATAATCTCGTTCCTACCTTTTTACATTGTACGTGAGCGGAATTCGTTTCTACTTCCAAATAATTTTAACAAAGTGTCTAAACTTCGTTTGATGTTTTATCGCATTCAGTAAATATGCCAAATTTCAAAACGCGCCAGCATATAAATTCACATATATGTTGAATACAAAATTTCACATAATTTTCACATAATTTTGAATACAAAACTATAATTTTTTGCAGGTATGCTTAGAAATACGTGTACTTTAAGATGATGGTAAAAATTTTATAGTTTATAATTCAAGAAGGTTTTTGAAAAATTTATAAAAATTATTTAAAAATACAAATTTTACAAATAAATCATAAAAAATGGGTGAATTTTATTTGGAATGAACTTGCATTTCGAAATGTGAAAGGAAGAATCAAATAAGTTTAATAAAAAAAAAAGAGAGATTAATGAATATATACCAACTCAATTAACATTGAGGGCTAAAATTTTGAGAGCTAATTTTTTAATAACTACTCTTGCGATTTTTACAAAACTTGGTAGTTTGGGCGTAATCTGAGTCGTAGAATCGAAATATGGAAAACAATTAGTACGTTATTTCAGAAAAGTCCGATTTTGTGTCAAAATACCTGTATTAGAACAAAGCTATATATAAATCTAATACATATCCTAAGTCGCGTATTCGAGACATGAAAAACGCAAGTTGAATTTCGTCAGTCGGCCCAGTGGAACCGAAGATATGGAACTGTCCCTCCCACTTTTTTTTTTTTTTTTCTTTTTTTCACGCAGTATACATTAAGAAGAAAATCGAAAGAATCTTTTACTAAAGTATATTTTTTTTTTCCTTCTTCTTAGTTCCTTAAAAGTACACTAAGAAAAGGTTGAAAAAAATTTACTGATGATGTGGATAAGCAGTGCTCGTCACCTGTTCAAATCACATCGGATCTAAACACATTTGAGAATATCAAACGACTGAATTTCATAGATGCCATTTGTATATTACAAACTGTAATTTTAGTATTAAATATGGCTAGCAAGATAATAATTAATGACTTATTTAATGACTAATAACTTAAAAGAATAATAAAAATTAATGTTAAACTGTTTAATGTAATTTTGAAATTTATTTATAATTTTTTATATAAATATATGCTTCGTAAGAATATTTTTAAACTTTTAGGACTGATTAATCCGGGTTTGTTTGGTACTTTTAATTAAAATTTCAATCGTATTACAAGTTCGTAAAACTGCTTTTAAATTTTCTGATTTATTAACCTCTTCGTCGTCCGTAAGGCGTCTAGCGCGTTCAAGTGAAACTTCCGCAGGGCGGCCGTACCGCGCCTCAAGCGTTCTTCTACATTTTAAAACTTTTAAACGTTTAAAACGCTTTCTAAATGTTTACTTGTTTCAGTTTTTATTTTTCTTTGTTCTAATACCTCCTAGGGGATAGCACTAACCAGGCATTCTATTTCTAATTGAATTTGCCCCGGGTTTTATGAATATTCGCGCCATTTTACATAAGATGCAGCTTCAACGTCTACTCAGCAGAAGAGAAAAAAAAATGAGGTTTTGAATTGGAAAGACAAGATGGATGTACGTTTGATGAGTACAGCTTTTAATTCCTCTGAAGATTTCCGTGAATTAAACCTTTTAACGCAAGTTTTAGCTGTGTTTTGAGTGACTTCGCCCAAGCATTGACCAATATGCAGTGCATCTAGCCAAGTTATGTAATTATTTATGTTCTTCGAAATGCTTGAATTTTCACAAGATTCAGTTCTGTGTATTATGTTTTGAGCGACAAGTTTTCTGTAACGATATCTGAAAGCTTTTTAATATTCTGTTGTTGTTGTGACTTATCTGACGTGTCCGGGAGTAACATCAGAACAAGACCACAAAATTAACCTTGGCAAGGAGTACAAGATAGCACTTGTCGTTCGCAAGAGCCTTGAACACCCTACAGGCGATAGTGCGAATTTGCTGAGCTCCCCGGGGGTCCGATCCGAGGGTATCTCACACCTCCTCCTCTACCACAACCCTTCGAGAGGACTTTCGGCTCTCCGTATATTTAGAAAGCCCCCATGCCGCATAGCCACCATACATTTACAAACATCTTTGCCTTCTCCAGGCCATCTTTTGAGCCATTCGTCAGTTAGAACAAAATCTTCTTCAGCATTTTAGCGAATTTTTCAGTTTTGCCGGTCAAAATGCTAGAAGGAAATTTTTTAGTCTTGTAGATTATAATCATTTTCGAAGAAAAATTTTTGTATCTTTCAGTTCTCCATTCTTTTTTACCTTCCTTGAGACATTTGTATCTTTTTTAGTTCTTCCACAATTTTAATTCACATGAAAATTCCTATTGCAGAAATTTTGAGTTTAAATACAGCCTCCCTTAAGTGGCACTTACCAACAGCATCTTTCAATAATTTTAGTGTTCTCTTTTAGGCTTAAATCTTTGTGTTTTAAACGTTTTAGTAAGTTTTCTGAAACCTCTCTGTGAATATATAGGAGTAATTTTTATTAAATAAATGAAGTACAAAATTTGCTCAGAGAAAATTAGTAGGCTCCTTTGTCACTGAAGAAGCAATCAGTTGCAAATCGGAATTTTACAAGCTACGAAGATGAATTTATTAAACGACAATTTTTCTTTCAATTAGTACGTACTTTAAGTACTTATAAGTTCCTGGAGATCTGTTAGATAACAAACTGTTGATTTTATTGACCAATAAGTCAAAAAGTACGGGTACTCTCTATTAAACAGTAGAAACTTTTTTTCAGTTATTGATGTTATCATTAAGGAAATGTGGTATGATTTGCTTCATGATAAGAATTAAAATTAACAAATGGCTAAAATTTACTGATTTCTTTACTTAAATAAAAATCTGATGCGGACACCGCATGACTTCTTTGTACGATGACACATTATACACATTTTTCGCTGCACTTCATTTCAACTTCTTTCCTCGTATTTCGTTAGAAATATATTTCTCAATTAATTATTGGGTCAGTCCATAAATTTGTGCGCATTTTTTGGTAAATTTTTAAATAATATAAAAAACATAACATTTTAATCAATTATATATTTTCCTCCATTATCTTCAATGTCTCGCCATCTTACAGGCAGCTTTTTTATGCCATTGCTGTAGAAACACTCTTGTTTTGATGCAAAAAAAACTTGAAAGTTCATTGTGTACATCCTGTTTAGAATTTAATTTTTTTTTCCCGGTAAAAAATTTTGTAAGGTACGAAATAAGTGAAAATCACTTGGAGAGTAAGCAGAATGTGGCAAAAGCTCCCAGTTAAATTGACTAATTTTTTGCGGCCGAGCCGAGCGGTAAAGTCGCTGAACACTGGTAGTTCGGTCCAAGGTTCGAATCCCGCGAATGGGCTGCCTGCATGGGCGCTTTCGTGGTTTTCCCCATGTGTAACGTGTATACGAGCCAGTTTCCCTTAGAACGTCCTCCACGAAGGCATCCCTTCCCTTAGGCAGATAGCCCTAGAGGGCTTTGCCATAACTCAACACACACACACTAATTTTTTGCGGCGTTGTTCGAGCCGCTGTCTAGCATTGTCATGATGAAATAACACTCTCTTTATATTCACGAATCGTGGGCGTTTTTTGTTCAATTCTGACTTTAGACAGCAAAGTTGTTCACTATAAACTTCTGAATTAATCGTCTGATTTGGTTCTAACAGTTCAAACCGTCCTGAACGGGGTTCATCATCAATGCTGCTTTTTCCAACTCTACATTTTGTAAACCATTTCTGGGCAGTCCTTACACTAATAGTGTGTTCACCATGTACACTATTCATTTTTATCGCTGCAAACTGGCAGATTCACCACACGAAAATAAAAAATGTAGCACAGCACGCTTGCACTGATTATCTATATTCATCTTCTTTCGGTACTAAAATACGTTCGATATTTACGAAAGTTGGTGATGAACTGAATAATATGTTAATTAAACGATGACAAGTTTCAGCAGGTTCAAAATTGTATCGTTTTAGTAAATTCGTCATACTGAATTCCGCGCATACTCTTAATGCGCACGAACTTATGGACTGAGCCGATAATTCAGTTCTCATATCGCGGCATGTCAAAATTACAAAAAAATTCAAAACATCTTCGTTAAAGATTGGAAAATAGAGAAAAGCATAAAACACCAAATACAGTTAAAAAAACAGTTTTTACACAAAAACAAGCAATTCGGCCAGCGAACATGCACACTGACTTAATTCACTGTTCCACTAAGAGTTTCAAATGTAAACGAATGGTGGCTACGTTAGGCTTACTAAAACAACTTTTAAATTGTTGGTAATTTTGCAACTATTGCATGCAGAGTACCTAACGGCATAAACTCTTAACCGGAGCATAAGAACAGCATAATTCAATCACTTTTAAAGCAAAACATGCAAAATTTTATGCTTTAAGAGATTATAAATAAGAAATATATAAGAATAAAGAAGCAAATCTCACCTAGCCAGGGTGAATATATATATATGTGTGTTACTGTAAACAACCGAAGTCTGGTAAAAAGTTCTCCACTTTGGAAAAATTAAAATGTGTTCTGGGGCTTTTACCAAGCCTTTGCCGTAAATCCTAGGAGTTACCAACGCCTTCCGGTAAAAGCCCGAAATGAGAGATTTAAATCGACCTTTAGTTGGGGACAGGGACTCAGAAAATGCAACTGTTCAAAGAAGTGTACTACGAAGATGTGTTTGTGCAAATCAGCTGTTCTACTTTGTAATTCAAAATGCCGTAACAGTCAACCTTGTTGTAACAGGCAGTGAGAAGTATTAAAGGAAAATGTACTACATTTTTCTGATTTTTAAATTTAATAATTTTTATTGTTTTTCTGAGCTTTCAGTTTAATTTTTTTAACTATTGTCAAAATTATGTTTAAAAGTTGTTGCAATCTTTTCAGTAGTTTTCGAGAGAATTGTGCATTAGTTCAGCTTTTTAACATGGAATCTTATTTGTAAAATGGCATAAGTACCTCATATTTTTATTTTTATTTCTTGTAACTCTTCGAAAAATAATTGTAAGACAGTTCCATCGACATGATCTTAAGTCATACCTTATTTTGATCATTTTTACAATTTATATCATCAGTTAAAAAATTAAAATGTGTTCTAACCTTTTGAGGACATACTGTATACAATACACCTGCAAATGAAAATTCCTATCATAAGTAATCTGTCGTTTCAGGCTTTTACCGGAAGGCGTTGGTAACTCCTAGAATTTAACGCAAAGGCTTGGTAAAAGCCCGAAATGGAATCATGTTAAAAAGCATACTTCGTACTTTTGCCAAGCCACTTTGATAAAAGCTAGGTTTTACCGATAAAAACCTAGGATTTACCAGGTTTCGGGCAGTAATACATATATGTACAGTAACATATATATTGTTAAGAAATGTACAGACTCGGTAAGATGGTTTCCTCGCAAAGCAATTTTATGGTTGCCATAAAATGGAAAAAAAGAAGGCGGGTCGCCACATTTGGCGAGAAATCGCCCATTTGGCGACATTTGGTGACAAAATCGGCGATATACCATGGACGGATGGAGAACCTTCTGGAACGAATTCTTACCGGTTTAGCCCAGAATGTTCTCGAACACAAGCCGAAAGCTATATAAACCCTGCTGGTCCGCAGTCAGTTAGTGTGTCTCGTCTAGAGTGCGAGATAGTTAGTATCGAGTTAGTGTGTCTCATTTAGTTAGTACGTGCGGAGACGATCGATTTGACAGCCGGCCAGCGAGCGCCGAGTGGGTCGTCGAGTTCACCGAAGGAGTCTCTTATTATATCGCGGTTAGCGCATCGTCGAGAGAGCGTGTTAAGACGACTGAACCGAAGAGTCTGGAGCTGTGCTCATGTGTCATAGAGTGCATCGCGAGTTGTAGCGTGGAGAGTCTCGAGAGTACGTGAAGCTCCGAGAACGACCGAGCAGAGTCGGAAGCTTTGGAGTGAAGCTGTCTCCATCGTTATTGCCTGATAGTGTGAAGGCTGTGTCACTGATTGTTCCAGCGTGTTTAGAGTAGTTCATCGACGAATGTAAAAAGTGTTATTGGTTATTATAAAGTTCTGATTAATATTGGCTAAATAAAGTGTGTTTTGATACTTCATCAAGTGTCGTCGTTATTCACTCCAAATCCATACGAACCCCGTACGAACGTAAAGGAAGAAAATAACGTAACAACTGGTGAGAGAAGAAAAACGTAACAATATGTACACGTTTGGTGAAGTCGATTCCAATGAAATAGGGAGGTGCACAAATATATGTTATAGTGGTTCCATATACAAAATTTCAACGTTCTACGGCTAATCGTTTTCCAGTTAAGCAAGATACATATATACGTACGTACATACGTATTGACGTCACAAAAAAATCCCTCTTGGTGCCATTTAAAATCCATTTTACAATCCATTTACAGATACGGAACAGAAAAAAAATGTACAGTACGGGCAGAGAAAAGGGTGCATTATTCTGTACAGATGTCACGCAAAAAAACGTTTCGTCCGAATGGACTGAAGAACGATCAAAATGCATATTTTCTTTGAAATAATGATACCCGAAATTTTTCGCGATTATAATACTTCCTTTGCTTCGTACAAGGGAGTAAGAAATATTAAAAAATATGCACATACAGGCTGAACGCGTAATTTTAATATGATTTACCACCCATAAATGCTGCTTCGCTTGTATTATTGTTAATTTATCTGATTTTAATACTATCCCATACAATCCATACACAATACAATTAATTACAGTTGTACAATTAGTATATAATGGGGTATCTGTTCAAAAATTAATAAAAAATGCTTTCTTACATTGCAATTCCCTACTCAGATATAGATGTTAACATACTCATATTTGCATACGTGTAGAGATAGGATTTTTGGAAGCAGGAAAGATGAAAAATGAGCAACGCCATCGCCAGTAATCGAACCACGGGCCTCTGCGCCCAGCGTGCAGACCAGCACACTACAAAGGCATGCAAAGAAGCGGGAGAAATACCTTATATACGTACGATTAATATCATACTAATACGTTTTCATACATGAAAACCGATTAAATTAAGACTTCTCATAGGTAAACCTTCTTTTAATGTACCTCAAATTTTAATGAAGCACCTAAAGCTTATTGAATAATATTTAGCAATACCATTAACCTTAAATTTCTTTCCAAGAATTTTTTATATTGATACAAGAAACTGCTGAACAAAGCATACCATAATCAAGAATATCAAGATAACTAAAAAAGAAATTTTGAGGAGATTAATACTTTCGAAATATAAATAACCTTGAATTCCTTTCAAAACTATCTCTTTTAGATAAGAGTACGATTCGAGATATTTCGCTGCCTGAAACACCTATCTTAAATCTAAACTGGAGCATAGGCACAAGTATGTACTTAAAGTAATCAATCTGAAAATCAGATTTTACGTTAATTTTATTACCTCGAAAAATTTGACGACTAGGCACTCTCGGAATTCGAAATTTGAAAAATGCTTGCCTAAGATGTTTTCAGTTGATATTAGGTCAGCAGATCTTTCACTGGGTTACCTAGTATGACACATGGAACATGCCGATAGGTTTCCGCATGTACTATAATTTTGTATTTCTTGTTTAAAATTTTCGAACGATAATAAAAAATATATGAAAGGAAAAACATATGTAGTCACCACATAGTTTAGCTACTTTTTATTTATATATTTATTGAAATGCATGTTTTCCGAACAGCATTTTTTAAGAAAAAAATCCATATTGATAATAAAAATATTATTTATGAATACTTTATAAGGTATTGTCTCCGTTCCTTCTGCGTGCTTTCGGGCTGTAACTGAACACACGTCTGACACGTAATCAGGAGGTCCGACGAGGGCGGAATTCTCTAGCTTCCTGCCTTCGAAAAAAATTCTAAATTATTCTACAAATGGCTCCCGAATACATGTGTATACATATACGTCTCTACAAGTATGGTGGTTCCTAAAAATGTCAAATATAGCATTCTATAAATTAAAATGTATATACATTATAAAAATGCATTGTAAAGTGCGAAAAAAAAGGGGGTTCAGTTCTATATCTTTCGACCTATTGGGCCGATTGACGAAATTCAAATTGCTTTTTTTGGGTTTCGAAAGCGTGACTTAGGATATGTATTGGATTTATACATAGCATTGTTCTAATATAGCTATTTTCACACAAAATTGTTCTGAAATGGCATGGCAATCTTTTTCCATATTTCGATTCTACGATTCAAATTATACCAAACTGCTAAGTTTTGTAAAAACCCCACGAGTAGTTTTTTAAAAAAATGGCTCTCAAAATTTTAGCTCCTCCTTGTTAATTGAATTTAGTATATATTTATTAATATCACTTTTTTATTAAACGTATGTGATTCTTCCCTTCACATTTTGAAATTTACGTTCACTCCAAATAAAATTCGGCCATTTTTTATGATTCATCTCTACATATAATAAAAGAAAGAGTCTGTCTGCGTGTCAGGTGTGTGTGTCTTTCGTTCGCGCTGCGCATAAGCTAATAGACCCACGGCTACGAAATTTGGTACATAGGTGCATCTAGACAAGAGCCAGTGCACCTCGAAGCGATTTTTTCAAAATTCGAATTAGAATTTCTTTTATTTTATTTTACGTTTTGTGACAAAATCGCGTCATTTTGAGACATAATGGGCTATAGGAAAGCGAGATTTTACTCTACACACTCCATTTTCACATAGTCATGAAACGTAAGCACTTAGCTATTTTACAAACTTAAAATAAATTTCGTGTTTCAATAAATCGATTAAATACGAATTTATTTAACAAAGTGAGCTTAACACCTTTTCAACGGGATTTTTTACAACAAAGTTTATTTTTAAAAATGTACCGTTTATTTTTCTTTGATTTTAGGATACGTTAAACTTTCATCCTTGCGACTGCTTTTACAAAAAGAATTTTGGAAAAATGATAATATTTTGTATTTAAATTTTTTTTTTAATGAAGCTTCCGAGTACACATCTCACATCTTTAAAAATGTGGTTTTGGCAACAATTTTCCTTTCTTATTGTAGTTGATAGATTTTTGATGAAATCGCATCATTTTGAATAGTTTCATTCTTTTAGAAATATGGGTTGGCAACAACTTTTCATCGTATTTTTTATATCACTGTTTTTAAGAGATTGGCATATTTCCTTGTCATTTTTTTATATGTATAATATATTTTTATTGATTTTTTTTTTTTTTGATAAAATTGTTCTGCAGAGTAAAATTCTGCGCGGAATTTTTTGTACTTTGAGTTTTTTCCATGTTATTTTTTGCTTATTTCACTATTTGTAAGATATAGAAAAGTTTTGCATGATTTTTTTTCTTCAACGGAAAGTTGGTTAATTTTTGTATTAGGATAATTAATATTTGTATTAAGGGGTATATCTATAATAGTGTAATTTTTTTCTCTTGAAAATATGAGATAAAATATCATTAATTATACTTTGCTTTTCAGAATTTTTTGTTTTTTGTGTTCTTTTATGTTATTTATTGCTCATTTCACTGTCTTTAAGATATTGAAAAGTTTTGAGTGATTTTTTTAGATAACATAGTTCTTAACCTCCTTTATAGCATTTGAGTTCTTAAGATTTTGCAAAGGGAAGTTGGTTAATTTATTTATTAGCATAATTAATATTTGTATTATGGGATATTGCTTATTTCATTGTAATTTTGTTACACGTAATAATTTTTTTCTTTGTTTGAAGTCGTTCTGCAGAATAAAATTCTAAGCAGTTTTTAAATTTAACGTTTGGTGTTCCCTTCAGCCATTTTTCCGGTATATTTAAAAGCCAGACGAAGGATGGCAGCGAAGCTGCTAGTTTTTAAATATTTTTTATAAATATTTCGAAAAAGATATTGAATTACCTATAAAAATTTTACCGTCATCTTAAAGGGGATGTATTTCTAAGCATACCTGCAACAAATTAGAGTAATGCAAAATTTCCTAAGACATACGTAATTTACATATTGGCGCGTTTTGAAATTTGACATATTTGTGATAAAGCGATAAATGTGCCAAATTTGTTTTAAAAATTATTTGAAAGAGTGATACATAAATTAAGAATTTTGACACGTGACTTATTCTTGGCGTAAACCGACAAACGTCCGATTTTGTGTCAAAATACCTATATTAAAACAATGCTATATATAACTATAATATATATCGTAGGTCGCGTTTTTGAGACATGAAAAACGCAATTTGAATTTCGTCAATCGCCTCTGTAGAACGGAAGATACAAGGGAACTGTCCCCCCCCCACAGTGTACATACTTGGTTCCATTGCAACGTTATTTTCAAAAACAAGAGTTTCATTTATAGATTTCCCGTTTAACTCAAAGATACTTTATGAAAAAAATTTAATAAAGAAAGAACAATAATATATGCATGTAGAAAAAGATATTTTTTTATTGAAGTTAATGAATATAGGAGTGTGATAAATGCATAGCTATTTCCTGCATATCATATAAATTTTTACTTAAAGCACTTTTTTCAATTATTTCTTATGAGAAATATATTTAGGTAAATCGGTGCATTTTGAATGAAAATAACAAAATATCTTCTGAAAGTTCTTATTTTAAATGGAAGGCGATATTAGAATAAATATATATCTGATACGAATTCTGCCCTCCATTAGTTTTACATAATAATTTACTTTCGGCCTCCGAATCATTTAATTTCTTCGTCCTGTCTATTTGATGAAAATCTAAATGTATTCGCTTGTTCATTTATTCGGTCATTCAGAATGTATCCAAAGACCTTGAAAAGAACGATAAAAATTATTTTTACCTTTTTCTTACAACCTTGAATGACATCAACTTTGAAGTTTTGAAGTTCAATTTGCGCACATTCGAACTTGAAATAGATGTTTTCGTAGCAGGCACTTAAAGTTATTTTCATAGTGTTTTTAAGAATGTCGAATATATCAAAGTATGTCATTGTTATCGTAACCTTTTAACGGACCTTCTTTTCGCATGAAACGTGATTCACGTTGCATGACCAGGGTGGTAAATGTCACCAAGAAAATGTGACTTGCGATTGCGACATCTGTTTGAAACCTTAAAGAATTTCTTATTACTGATTCTTCTCAAGGAATGCCGTTCGAAAACACATTTAAAATAAATTTTGGTTATGATCAAAGTTGCTTACGCATTTGGAATCACACAGATAAGGATCATTTCAACAGTCAGTACTTGGATACTTGTAGAATAAAAAGAAGACCAAGCATAAATTTATTTAGCTTTACATTGCTGTAAACTAACACGTAGAATTGGTAAATTAATTATAGTACGTTTAACATCAGCATAAATGTGTTATACTTTTCGAAAGAAAATATTTTACCTTTATGTATATATGACCTTTACATTTTACTAAAAAGATTGCACTAATAAATGTTAAGCCAAATGCATAAAGATTATCCTAGCAGTATTCATTATTTAAACATTCATGTATAAAACGTTTTTCATAAAAATATGTATGTGAGTCATTATGCCTTTTTAATGCCAGAGACGCAAAAAATAAGCAATGAGCTCGCCGAGACTCGAACCTGGAACTCTCGAATATGCGCCGAGTTGGCTACCGTTACACGACGATGGCATGCAGAAAGGAAGGAGAAAATGCCTCATGTACTCCTCCTTTAAAAGAACATCTGGGGATTAGAGGACCCAATCGCCAAATCTTGGTGGTGAAGAATAATCATCCACCTTTTAGTTCGGACACCACTATAGTGTCATTACGTTATTTGAAGTAGGAAACACGAAAAATGAGCAATACCCTCACCGGGACTCGAACCTGAATCTCTCGAATACGAGCCGAGTGTGCTACCGTTACACCACGAAGGCATGCTTGAAAGAGGAGAAAATACCTTATAAAGTGTAATTGTAATGTGTACTATTGTAAGTATAATCTGTGTCTGCATCCGCATTTAATATCTGTGTAGTAAATAATAATGTACACAGTGTCTAGTTATCAGTATAATATAGTATCTAACTATCTATATTAGTATCTAGTATCTATGTAGTACGTAGTAATGTATTTAGTATCTGTGGATTTTGTGTAAAGACTTGCATTAGTATTTACAAGCTGTGTCAACATTCGTTTTTAATATCTGTATAGTATGTAATAGTATATTTTGCTTTTATATGTATCCGTATTACTCTGCATTAGTATTTAATATCTGTTTCAGTATTCGCAATTATCGGTGAAATTTTATAACCACGTTAATATATTTGTATTCGGTTCCAAAAAAAAGGAGAAAGTTTTACGTGAACCTACCTCGAAAGAATGTCGAAGGCATGCGGAAAGGAAGGAGAAAATACCTTATATGCTATTATAAATATTTGCTCGTTGTAAGAAAGATTTCAAATCTCTGGATTAATCCGAAATTATTTGGGCAACAGATAATGGTATGAACAAGGCTCAGTTGATACAGCCTGGAAGTCTAGGTATGACATTCTTTCGAGGTAGGTTCACGTAAATCTTTCTCCGTTTTTTGGAACCGAATACAAATATATTACTCTTTTCCACAAAGCAATTATCAAGATAGATTGCCTGGTATAGCCTAAATTCCTAGTCCTTCTTTGATAAGTAAAAATCTGATGTGTACATCACATGACTTCCTTGTACGGAATATTAAATTATACACATTTTTTCTTGCATTTCATTTAAACTCATTGGATTTAATTAAATCTACATCGTCGATAGCGCATAAACCACAATAGCATAAATGCACTTTTTAAAATTCACTATATTTGTTGACCATAGCGGCCCTCTGGGACTAGGTTCACTTAACAGCGTTATATTTCGTCCATATTATAACTCAGACTGCATATAAATTTATATCATTTGAAGAATTATCGAATCGTTGCCACATGCACTATTCAAATACTATAATAAATCTAAAACGATATATAAAAGAAAGTAAGCAAACAAAATAAAAAGGCAACAGTTTTTCACAGACGATTCAGTATTTCTCATTCAATTAATTCAGTTCTCACTTCCCGACAAGGCAAAAGTACATAAAAACTCAAAATATCTATATTAAAAATTAAGAAGTAAATCTGAAACACTTATTTCCTCAAAAAAATTCCAGAATGGATTAAGCATGATTTATTCCGCAATAATAAAAGAAGGCGTTATCTTTGTTGTTGCGAAGCTTAGTTTCTCCAGATTGGCAACATATCTGCTATTTCGCCAAATTTAAAATATAAACAAACATGTCCGCCATCACAAAATTCATTAGGCTTAGCGGCACTTAAACAACTTTTAAATTGTTGATAACTCCACAAATATTGCATGCAGATTTACTAAAGGCATAAAACCCTTAACCGAAAGATAAGAACAACATAATTCAATCACTTTTAAAGCAAAACATGCACAATTTACAAACATGTAAGAATAAAGAAACTGAGCTGACTGAGCCGAGTATCAGAGTGGATATATATATTTATATATTTTTGGTGCGGCCGATTGCAACCAAAATACGGAGGTGCACATCTACATATTATAGCAGTGCTACATACAAAATTTCAACGTTCTGAGGTTACTCGTTTTTGAGTTATGCGGGATACGTACATACGCACAGACGCCACGAAACATTCTCTTCAGAGTTCATTTTAAAGCAGTTTTATAATTTTTTTGGAGGAAAATAGGCTTTTATTCTGTCCTTACGTACAAATATCACGCGAAAACATCGTTAAATTGCATTCGATAGCGGTCAAAATGGATATTTGCGTTGAAATATGATACCCGAAATTTTTCGCGATAACAATACTTCCTTTTTACTTCGTATAAGGAATTAAAAATGGGTATAGCGATATAAAGCTATAATATGCTTGTCTGCTTTGCTATTGTTTTGCTTACAGAAAAGATTCCGAAATTTTAAAAACCAGTATTAAAAATCATCGCTGAATTATCGTGGTTTGTTAAGGGTTTCTTCTTGCACAGAAATCTGAGAACCATATATTTTGACTCACATGCCTTGTACACTGACTACCAATAAGTATTTGGACACCTGTGGTACAAAAGAAAAACTAACTTTATTCAAAATCAACGGTTGGTAGAGCCTCCACGAGAGGTAATTACAGCGTGGACCCTCCGGGGCATACTTTCCACAAGTCTTTGTATGACAGCTAGTGGTATTTTCTTCCACTCGACTTGGAGAAGACATAGAAGTTCCTTCACCGATTTTGCACGGGTAGTGCACCCCTGAATTCGGCGATGCAACTCGTCCCAGAGGTTCTCGATAGGGTTCAGGTCTGGACTCTGGACAGGCCAGTCCATTCGATGAACTCCATTGGCCCCATACCAAGCCTTGGTTAACGTCGAAACATGACAACTGGCATTGTCGTCCTGAAAGTAATAGGGGTCCAACCCGTAAAACTGCCACAACGTAGGAAGCACATTGTCATCCAAAATAGTGCGGTAGGCATCGGAGTTGAGCTAAACCATGAATGGGGACCAAGGGTCGCAGCCCATACCAGGAGAAACACCCCCAGACCATAATTCCACCTCCGCCGAACTTGACTGTTGGCACAATGCATTCTGGCAGGAGACGTTCTCCAGGTAGACGCCAGATCCTGCCATCCGAACGGTAAAGGGTGAACCTTGATTCGTCACTCCAAAGAACCCGTATCCACTGATCTCTACGGTCCAATTTCGATGTGCTTTGCACCACATTAACCGAGCAACGCGTTTGGACTTTGTGATCAAAGGCTTATGGGCAGCCACACGACCATGAAAACCAAGCAGATGTGCTTCCTTAGGGATGGTATTCATTGAAACAATACTCCCGGATGCCTGTTGAAGCTCCTCGTGGATGAGGACCATCGGTTGGGTGCGGTTCTTCCGAATTTCTCTGGACAGCACTCGTCGGTCTCTATCTCCCAGTTTCGTTGGTCTGCTGACTCGGGGCACATTCCGACAATCACCGCTCACCTTCCACTTCTTAATCACATAGGCCACTTTCGATTTTGGGTACTTCAGATTGCTAGATATGTCCCTTAGGGATCGGCCACATTTGTGATACCCGATAATTATACCTTTCTCGAAATCAGAAAGCTCAGAACTGCGAGGCATCTTGCATGCGACTAAAGCCGATGCTGTTTTCTACATGACATATTTCGGCGGAGACCGTAAAGTACCTTAGGACCGCAGATATCGTCATTTGCATAGGTGTCCAAATACTTATTGGTAGTTAGTGTATTAGACAGTAACAGATTCATATGTATGAAAAAAACTAAATTTAGGCGCGGAATTTCATCATTTTATAGCAATTGAAGCTGGTTTCGTTTCCTGTTTTAATCATTAAAGCCTTGATATCCGTAACAAGAATTGATAACCAAACATAAGCAGAATTTCTTATAAAGTATTTTTATAATTTAAATTCTTAAAAGCACTCCATATGTAAAACGATTAAACGATACATTAATCATTAACAGTAATTCAAATTTGATCAATTTGGCATGCTTATTATGGTAAAGGCCGAAACATCGCAGCAAAAACATCGCAGTCGAAAATGTCTTGGAAAAAACAATGCAAGGCGAAAACGTCGTCGTATAAAACATCGTGGAAGAAAAGAAAGCATCGAGGTATAAAATATCGTCGTCGAACTTTCTTTGATTTAAACTCTCCCAGATACATTCATGTAAATTTCCAGGGTCTTTCATAGGCTGAGCATTTTCAAAATCGGGGCTTTGATCAATGTCTCTGTCTCCTCTTCAGACTATTTAAGCCTTGCCTTTTTCTTTTCAACTCCATAAGGGGCTCGGCAATGTTTAAAAACTTTTCAGTAAACTATCTACTATAATACGACTATATAATCAGTGAAACTATGTTAATTAGGCATTGTTTGGAGAAATAAACTTATTCACTGTAATGACTGGTATTTAATCCTGCGAACCTTAAAGGTATATGCAGGGCTTATTGAAACTCCTAATTGATTTAAAATCAACCACCATACTGTACTCGTTACTGGCCGGAAGATCCATTAACCTCGCCAACAAATTAAAATACTTTATTAATGAAACAACTTGTTACAACAAAAAAAATATAATAATACATAATTTTTAATCAAATTAAAATTAACATATTCCTAATTTAGGGAATAGAACACTTTTCCATATAATAGTACAACATATAACAAATGACATCCTTGTCGTAAAAAGATTATTTGTACAACAATGTATAATCTAATATAAGTTTTTATAAAACACAGAGACCTTCCAACAAAATGAATAACTTTTTCAATTTCTTTTTAACATTTTTAAACATAAAAATTTACAATTTTCAATAATAATTCATAATCCAAAATTATTCACCATTTTTCTTTTTCTTTCATTTCCTTCCTTTTCTTTTTAAGAGAACATTACCCATAGTCAGTTCTTCTTATTATAAGATCCATTTGTCTTCTAAAACAGGAACAATTTTTATCTAAGCTTGAATGCTTACTTTCTAATTCTAATTTATATTTATTGTTCGCTTGTACGCAATTAATGCATTCAGGTTCATTTTTGCATTCCCAATAATTATGTCCTTTTTTCGAACATTTCCCACATATCAAATCTTTATCACATTTACTTTGAAAATGACCATACTCTTGACATTTAAAACATCTTACAACATTTAGATATTCTTTTACTGTGATTCTATATCATTTCAAATTAATTTTATTTTGGTTCATAATCGGACCAAACTTATCTGGTTGAATATTTGCTACCCAATGTACTTTTTGATTTTTAGCTTTTATTTTGAACAAAAGTTCAATTCCGCCATTTTCAAATATTTGATTTTGTTTCTTAATTGCTTCCAAAATTTCACCTTTATCCAATTCTTCTTCCACATTATACAATATAATTTTAGGTTGTTTCCTTTTAGGAGCTTTTACTTGAATTTCATCTCTTAAAAGAGAATTCGTTTTTATTTCTCGTTCTAATGAAACAATATCTTCTTTTTTCGAACATTGTACAACCAATCCACCATTATTCACTTTTCTAACATTTTTAATACCAATCTTCAACTCAACTGGATCAATAATTTCTACCACTTTTGATTTAACTTCTTCAGAAGAAGTTCCCTTTTTACTTGGATAGAGTAGAACAACATGTTCTTCTATTTTCTTAGTTTTTCCTTTATTCTGATACGTTTTCTTATGACTTATTTTCTGCTGTTTTGAAACCTCAGCAAAAGATCTTTCATATTGTGGTTTCTTGTCCAATATTTCTAATTTTCCTTTTAAATTTTCGATCTCCAATGCTTGAGATACCAAATAACTAAACAACACTTCTTGTGTGTTAAAAACTTTCTTTCTTATTGCAATTGTAATTCTACTTGCATCTTCCAAACAAGTCTCTAGCTCGCTAATTATAGTCCGAGCTTCTTCGATCAAATCGCTTTGCACAACAGTCTCTGTCTGAACTTTCTTATCCATTATCAATCTCTTTTGGGGTTTGGATTTAGACCACCTTCCTTAGGAAGTGGAGCCCTCAGACCACGACAAGGTACCAAACCCCGGGAAGTGTTTCTATTGATTATCAAAATTTAAGTATAAAAATACTTTCCAATAATAAACGCTTTTCCAATTCAATCAAAATGAGCCAATAACTTCCCCTGAGGGTTATTCACTGTAAGGCATTCAGCTCGTTTGTCTGAATGCTTTCTTGAATCAACTAAATTCCTATATATCTTAATCCTTTACAAGCACATTTACATTTCGCAATACTTACTTTTAGTCTGGCATCTTTTAATAAAGAAAATACTTCACGGATGGCCTTTGCATGCTCTTCTAGTGATTTCGAGGTTACAATTAAATACTCAGGATATATAAGATAAATGCTTCCCAGGACTAGCCGAAGAATACCAACCATCATCTGCTGAAAGTTTGCTGGATTGCCCAATAACACAAAAGACAAGTGTAGAAAAGTATAAATCCCAAATTTCGTGATAAAGGCAACTTTATTAACATTTTCTGGCCTGACAGCTGTTTGAATGTACCTGCTGGTCAGGCTAACACTGTCATATACCCTTTTATTCTGCCAATTATGTCTCGTAGACAGTGGATACGCGGGATTTCCAATGTCAAATATCTATTAGTGGATATTTATTTTGCTTCCTACACAGGACCACAGGTCTCGCGTTTGCTTTTCATACCGGAATTATAATTTTGTTTTCCAACATGTTTCCATGCGTTCCTCAATGATTCTTCCTTTAACCCTTTGCGGCACAGTGTGTACAATCTGGACACACCTAAAATTTTCCTTTTGTACGCACAGAAAAATTGAATGAAAAAGGATTTATAAGTTACTATAGGTTACTATGAACCTTCTTTATTTATAGTAGATGCCAGCTCAACACAAACCAGTCCATATATTTTAGCCATCTTTAGTTTTTTAAGACCCTCATTTTTCAAAGAAATCTTCCAGATTATTTTAGAGTATAAAAGGAATTGTTTGAAAATAAATTTCTATGTTATTTTTTGGCTGTATGCTAATCTCCTTATTCTATATTAGTTTTAAATTTTTACCTTGAAATCTTGCCTAAAATCAAACGTCAAACCCTAGGTGTGCCCAGACCGGGCTCACCGATCATCTAGGACAACTGAGAGTCTGTACTCTTTGTTTCTCCGCATCTCATCGGTCAGTTCATTAAAACAATGCTCGTTTCAGAACTCTTTTCGAAGCTGTATTCAATCAATGTGCCCACTTTGGGCATACCAACAGAATTAAAACGATAAGTGCTATCTTCACAAAATTTTACTTGTGTACTCATCTAGGCCTAATTAGACTGCCTACCTTTTTTTAATCAAAATTCCACTTCAAAAGGTAGCGTGCCGGAAAGAGTTAACCGTATAAGGTATTTCTCCCACTTTCCTAACGCGCTTTCATGGTGTAGTGGTTTTGCACACTGGGTCGATATTCCAGAGGTCCGTGGTTCGATTCGAAGGCGGTTGCTAATTTTTCATCTTGCCTGCTTCCAAAAAATACCTAATGTCTGTACAACCGCCGCATCATATTTAACTTCATCAGACATATCGCTAAATAAATCGGAAAATTTCTCACCGGTTATTTCTTTCTTATTTCCCTCGGAAAGGTTTTCGAATTAAGCGTTTGCGTCGACTTGGGCGCTCTATCCATATCACCCATTGTTAGTGTTATCATGTGGTAAGTTAATTTATGATTTACTTTTTTGCAGGAAGTCCACCTCCAAAGTAACGTCAGTTTATAAACCTGTTAAAACCAAAAACACCATCTTTTGAGCTTTATTTTTGACTTTCATGTTTAATGTCATTCTACCTAGCACCGGACATTGTCCTTTCGTGCAGCTATAACTCAATAACCTGTTCTTTAAACAATTTTGTACTTCCAAAAGTCTTTGAAAAAAATCTGGCAAGCGAAAACTTCTTTCGCTAATACTATCCAGCTCTCGTTAGTATGCTTGAGCTATAAGGTAGCTCAACATTGTTAAGTACAATAGTATTCAGTGTTATTTGAGAGTATTTATTATTGTCTTATGACGCCTGTCCTCCCTTCCCTCCACCCGTCTTAGCTTAAGTACTCACTCTGGTCCTTCTTATCGGTAAAATCGGTTTTTTTTTTGTTTGTTTGTTTGTTTGTTTTGTTTCCCCCCCCCCCGAATTCTCGCCTCTGAGATTTTTTTTTTTTTTTTTTTTTCCATCCCCCATGCCAAATTTCATCATTTTTCTGCACTGGCAGGAATTTTTGGCCTTGCTCGCGAGACCTATATCCATTGATTCTATGAAAACCAGTTTGTGTCTGACGATATTCGACCTCTATTCGTCTACTTTCATGTATAGGTGCCAATTGAAATAAAGTGACTTAATGTTTGGGGGTTCCTTAATTCCTTCTGTACTTTCCGTAACGGACGAGAAACTACTATCTTTATAACTCTCTTTCTCATTCCCATACAATTACAACTTTACTCAATATAAACTTCGTCAATTCTTCATCCTACGTTTGAAATCGATTATACAACTCTGTTTTTAACTGAACCCTGTTTTTTTACTGAAGGGGATGCCTTTAATAGAGCTTATTTAAAAGTTTCATATCAATAACTCAGCACATCGACAGGGCTTAACAACGCCTTCCCAATAAATTTATGTCACTTGAAAACTTGCTCTTATAACACTGATGGGACTATTGCTACCACATGGGCGTCAATTGTAACCTGTGCTGGGTGTTCCAAATAGCTTAGCTTTCTCAATTACCACGAAAATATGAGGCGTAACGTTTAAACTGAGTAGTGAATTACTACCACTAGAAGATCTAACCATCAAACAAATAGACACAGAATTAAAGCATTTTAAGTATATTCTGCGTCCTCACTTGTGAGTGTTTAAATTAAAATACACAAACACAAATTTACCAGCCAACCTGGAGTTGGTGTAAAACTCCAAGCTTCATTTCACAAAGGATATAAATGCAACAAATTAAATCTAATTTGAGGAGAGATTACAACATTTCATTGATCTCGACAGAATTTCAAACGTACACTTACCAAAACATAATCTAACCTCAATCTAGCGAGAGCAGCGTGTATCTCGTGTATTTACTTTTGGGGATTATGTGTAGTATTTTGTACTTTTATGTTTTTGTTTGTGGAACTTTACTTCCAGCGAGAGCAGCATTAACGTCGCCCACCGATTGTTTTCTTCAACTGGCAGTAAAATGGAAAGCCGGCCAGACTCTCAGATTCCTATTCGTAAATCTCTAAATTTAAAGAAAAACTAATTGACACTGAAATCTTCATAAATTCTGGAATAAGCGAACCGCGTAGCGAAAAGAGGCAAAAA
Source organism: Stegodyphus dumicola (assembly GCF_044657685.1). Classification (NCBI taxonomy): domain Eukaryota; kingdom Metazoa; phylum Arthropoda; class Arachnida; order Araneae; family Eresidae; genus Stegodyphus; species Stegodyphus dumicola. The sequence goes on along the minus strand of NC_140773.1, from coordinate 216,961,176 downwards.
GGGAAGAAGTAAATTAAAATAACATTTCCTTAGTAAAACTTTAACATAAATGCTACAAGCTTAGATTGAACAAAGAAGTAAAATTAAACAAATTTCTACACTGGTTAATAAAATCTTCTGAAATATTTATTCAAGTGTCATAATTACAAGTTATAATATATATGCCATTTTACTAGCAAACTGTGTAAAGCTGTAAATGCTAAAATGTAGATCATAATGTTAAGATGATCTTTCGCATACTTGCTTTATGTGAATTTTCCATTTTTTATAAAACATTTAAAATAATATATTTTATTTATTTATTTCAGTTCGAGAAATATTAGAGACTTGTTTAACTATCTATAAATGTTTATCAACAATGGTACTAATGACAAAAATGTATCTTTTAACAGTTACATCAATAAATAGTAAATGTTTGAATGTCACTTTTCATCCATTACAAGCAAATCAAAAGAAAAAGCAGATCAGCTTATTGAGAATATCACTAGTTTATCTGTTTCATATAATTTGTGCAACTTTGAGAAAATACTTAGGATCATGATTTTATTTATTTATTTATGTTTGTAGCATGGGAAAATTTTCATAAAGATTTCATATTGCATTCAAATGATAATATTAATGTGAAAATATAGATTTTTAATAGTTAAATCTTTAAACAATTAAATATACCTTTCATCTGCCAAGAACATTATCTTCCTGCAAAAAAGCACCAAAAGCGAAACAAAACATTTTTTTTTTAATTTTTATTTTGGTCTGCTAGTCTGAGATAATCTTAGAAATCCTTTTTTGACTAATTCACCTGCTATATGCATCAATCATACAAGCCACCCAGACAGGAAAGTGGTTAGCAAATCCGACTGTCATACCAAAGAGCCAAGGTTCGAATAGCGAAGAAGGTATGGATATAACTTGTCAGTTTCTTCTAGGAGGCAACGGTAACCTAGCTGTTGGGCGTCTCCATAATAAAGAGACCACTGCTTCTGGCCTTAGTAATGGCTAATGACTATGTATGTCTAGAGTCCATCACCATTGGAATAAAAAAACATCAGCCGAACAGGTCCATTATCGTGGCCAAGAGGCAAGAAGTAATGTATATCGTTGGCTTAGACTATAGGCACCTTTTAGGTGATAATGCGAGGTTGCCCAACTTCGATCCAGTTTTAATGAAGAACCCCGGACAACGGATCCGAAGTTCTTTTACCCCTTTCGAGAGAATTTTAGGCTCAAGAGTATTTTGAGTTGCATCCCCAAAGGCATTGTATACTTACAAACATTCATATCTTCACCTGAATTCAAACTTAGGCCCAAAGCTATGGCAATCCAAGGCTATGCCTTTGCTACAACCAGCCATATTACTAACACGACACAGTCTTAGAGGTGACCGACCAAAGCCTGAAAATAACATTAAAAGTTGTAAGGATCTTAAGTTTGATTAACGTTTATTTTGTTTTAAAATTTTACCGTCATCTCTTATTTTTCACTTCCGGCCAGAATAAACGCTTTAAATTGTTTATGGAAATTGTACTTGCTAACGCTTAAGTATTTAAGTTGTGGCTTTTCGCCAAGAACAGAGTTAGATGGGAAGAGAGTGAGCTTTCTTGCCAATGTACTTCACGCTAGCTTTCAGTTCCTGTCGGCCTTTAAGGTCAGAGGTTCAGTCCTCTTGATATCTGAGACGTATTGTAGTTTTCCGCAGTTTGCGTACTACATACGTAATAATCTGAAAGACCAGTCTTAGGGTTAATCCTCTGTGTAAAGTACTCGAGTTTAGTTCTTATTTAAATTTAGTTAGCTAGTAGTTCTTATTTTCTTACTTTCAGACGACGAGTGGTTTGTCTTTGTATCCCGAAGTGCGGGAGCGCCTGTAATATCGTGGAGAATAAAGGGTAAAGTTAACCCTTCTTGCTTGTGTTGTCCATTCCACACATACTCGAACATAGCTTGAGTAAGCTCCCTGTTCCCATTCAGGGCATTAGATGTTCCCTAAACATATTAGACGATCAACCAGTCCTGATACAGCTACTGTTTTTTAGGGTTCTGGTTAAATAATTGGCCGATTTGCGAAGTAGCCGGCCATTCTGCGGAGCGGCCAAGTTCGGACTGTGACCATAACATGTTCAAACAATCTCGTGTATTTACTTTTGGGGGGTAGAATTTTATACTTTTATGTTTTGTTTGTGGTACTTTACTTTTAAATTTCATTGATTGATTGCATCGCTTTTAAATGATGCACATACTGTACATAAATTTTTCTTACTGTGAATATCCTTTTTTTTTTTTTTTTTTTTTTTTTTTTTTCATTTAAGAATCCTACACTTTAAACAAAATGCGGATTGCCTTATACCATGGGTTTAATTCTACTCTGACGCCCTTCGTTAAAATCAGAGAGACTGTGTTTATCGAAATAATATTTTCTTACTTATTAGTATTGTTCAAATCTGTTATTTTATCTTCTGAAAAATGCTTCATTGGATTTTTCCAGAATATCATGAAAACACTGTTATGAGATTGCACCATCGTGGATTAAAAACACTGTAACTCGTTTTCTACTACCAGAAGAAGGGAAATAAGCTGAAATTTATCGAAAAAATATGCGCACACTGCTACGTGACTTGCATTAAACTGGCAAATGAACAGACAGGCTCGAACTAAAGGTAAAAAAACACGCACTTTAGTCACAAAATACAGAAAGGAAGAAATAAATTTACAGATGAAGATTAATTCAAAGATTTCTAAGCCTCCAGCATACAAAAATAAGACGAAAGTGAATCATGTTTGCAAAAAAATAGATATTATTTATGAATATGAATGTAGTTTCTCAAAATAAATAAAGCAAAACTTGTTATATGCTACTAGAAAGCCCGGCGGTCATACGAAATGACCGCTGTTCTAGATATTGCAATTCTGCTAATTTAAACTGAATTACACAGGGGAGGCGGAGAGGACGCCCCTTTACTTACTGCATGGAGGTAGGAAGTAAGATGGAGTCGTCCTAAACAAGTTTCTCCCGTACCCTGCTCTGAAGCACCTGTGATCCCTACGTGGTGACCAAAATATTGGGTCATTTACCATTGAGTTCTATGGGATTTGACGCGTTCGGATGTAAATATTTTGTAAATACGTCATAAATATACATATAAATGTATATATTTTCTTTTTCTACACTGCAAAGTCCTAAGTATGTGAAAACAACATATTTTTAAACAACATTTCATTCTGAACGGAATTAAATGCTATACTTTTCACAAGACAGTTTGCTCAGAATGGTTTAATTTGAATGAAATATTTTCACAAGTTTTCGTTAATTACACTAAAAAAAAAAAGTTAAAGTAATTCGATTTTATTCGGTTAAGGTACAAAAATTAAGATCAAAGTTTATTGTATTATTAATATTAAAATGATGCATTATTTCTTTTCTATTTATAGAGCTTCTTCCTCAAATACTTTCTTAAATATGACATGATTTTTTGTCTTCTGATGCATCTTTTAAATCGAAAAATGTAAGTCAATTTATAATTAATGCTCTATTCTAATTCCTAATAATTAAATAAGTATTAAATAGTACTTGACTTTCTCTGAACATTTCTGAAAGGGAATAAAATAAGTTTTGGTTTCTTAAGTATTATTTAAAACTTGTAACTGAGTTATTATAAAATGTAAGGGGAATAATTCTTTTAATTATACTTATCAGATTTTTTTTTTACTCTTCATTTCAACAAAACATATTCCAAAACTCTTTATTACGTTCTTAAGTGCGCATCTCATAGCATTTGCTTTACAATACCTTTTAACAGACTACTTTCCAATACGAACAATTCTTGCTTAAATAGTTTTATAACGTATTTGTCAACAGGATTTCAATTTATGTTTACAATTCAATATTAAGGTTATTATATATTAAGATAGCGTTTATAATCATCATAAATTAGATGCATTTAATAATTAGATTTCTTCACAGTACTTTCACAGTTGTTTATAAATGAATAAATTCTTCATTTCAAATACATTTATAAATAATTTAATGAATATTTAAGTATTTTGTCAAAGGCAGATACATGCTTTTTGCAAGCACATGCATGAATACCCATACATATTTCCTATTTTTCATTTCCGGCATGTGCAAATCTTTAATTTCTGTGCATTCATTATTTTTTTCGTGTAACGTAATTTACACTAATTTAGCATACACCCGAAAGTTTTACATAAAAAATATATATGAATATTATTTGAATGAAAATTATAAGTATCATTTTTAATACCCACTCAAAGGTCAGTTTTTCTTCAAAATTCCTCCACGATGGCATCTCTCTCTTTAGGCAGATAGCCCTTGCATGCGTTACTCTGTTGAATAAAAACTTAATCTGACCTATGTGCCTAATTACAAATATTTTAACATACATAATTTTATATTTATAAAACATGTAAGCCCAAAATGATTATTTTTCAGATATATAAAATTAAAACGATGGGTTTAAAATGAGCAGCAGTGAAGCCTCTCCTCTAAAAAATTTTAAAAGGTACATGTTATAATAATATATGGATGTGGAAAAAATTTGTTTTATTTAAAACATTTTGACGTTTGGAAAATAAAATAAAAGTAGCGATAACTCTATCAAGGGTATCGAAAGACGTATACAATTTTAAATGTACCGTAAGGTATTTTTCATTCCTTAAGCATAACATTTTTCTTAAAGTCTATATTTTTGTAGTGCAACAGCTTATAATTTTATAAAACAAATTCATAATCAAAATCGCTGTTGTTAGTTATCGAAAAATAACCAAGATGTGATTTTTGCGTAAATGTCAGTAAACTATACAAATTGCTATTATCCATCACACTATGAATGTTTCTTTCATGCGAAAGTGTCCCTTTTTCGATTTCTATGGAACTGTCGTGTGTCGAAATACTATCAGAATCTTGTCAAGCGAGCTTCTGAATGTAAACAAAGAACACCCCCTCTGGTGACCCAAGCTTCAAAGAAGTGCTTCACTTTTAGAGCGGGTTGGCCCCTCCTCCCTTTCCTACCTCCATGGGGCAGTAAGTCATGGAGGTAGGAAAGGGAGGAGGGGCCAACCCGCGCTAAAAGTGAAACACTGCTTTGAAGCTTGGGTCACCAGATGGGGTGTTCTTTGTTTACATTCAGAAGCTCGCTTGACAAGATTCTGATAGTATTTCCAAAGAACACGACAGTTCCATACAAATCGAAAAAGGGACACTTTCGCATGAAAGAAACATTCATAGTGTGATGGATAATAGCAATTTGTATAGTTTAGTGACATTTACGCAAAAATCACATCTTGGTTATTTTTCGATAACTAACAACAGCGATTTTGATTATGAATTTGTTTTATAAAATTATAAGCTGTTGCACTACAAAAATATAGACTTTAAGAAAAATGTTATGCTTAAGGAATGAAAAATACCTTACGGTTCATTTAAAATTGTATACGTCTTTCGATACCCTTGATAGAGTATTCGCTACTCTTATTTTATTTTCCAAATGTCAAAATGTTTTAAATAAAACAAATTTTTTTCACGTCCATATATTATTGTAACATGTACCTTTTAAAATTTTTTAGAGGAGAGGCTTTACTGCTGCTCATTTTAAACCCATCGTTTTAATTTTATATATCTGAAAAATAATCATTTTGGGCTTACACGTTTTATAAATATAAAATTATGCATGTTAAAATATTTGTAATTAGGCACATAGGTCAGATTAAGTTTTTATTAAATAGAGTAACGCATGCAAGGGCTATCTGCCTAAAGAGAGAGATGCCATCGTGGAGGAATTTTGAAGAAAAACTGACCTTTGAGTGGGTATTAAAAATGATACTTATAATTTTCATTCAAATTATATTCACATATATTTTTTATGTAAAACTTTCGGGTGTATGCTAAATTAGTGTAAATTACGTTACACGAAAAAAATAGTGAATGCACAGAAATTAAAGATTTGCACATGCCGGAAATGAAAAATAGGCAATATGTATGGGTATTTATGCATGTGCTTTCAAAAAGCATGTATCTGCCTTTGACAAAATACTTAAATATTCATTAAATTATTTATAAATGTATTTGAAATGAAGAATTTATTCATTTATAAACAACTGTGAAAGTACTGTGAAGAAATCTAATTATTAAATGTATCTAATTTATAATGATTATAAATGTTATCTAAATATATAATAACCTTAATATTGAATTGTAAACATAAATTGAAATCCTGTTGACAAATACGTTATAAAACTATTTAAGCAAGAATTGTTCGTATTGGAAAGTAGTCTGTTAAAAGGTATTGTAAAGCAAATGCTATGAGATGCGCACTTAAGAACGTAATAAAGAGTTTTGGAATATGTTTTGTTGAAATGAAGAGTAAAAAAAAAATCTGATAAGTATAATTAAAAGAATTATACCCCTTACATTTTATAATAACTCAGTTACAAGTTTTAAATAATACTTAAAAAAAAAAAAAAAAAAAAAAAAAAAAAACTTATTTTATTCCCTTTCAGAAATGTTCAGAGAAAATCAAGTACTATTTAATACCTATTTAATTATTAGGAATTAGCGAAATACTTATTTAAAGTATTTCGCTAATTCCTAATAATTCTCTAATTTAAAATGAACCGAATAGAGCATTAATTATAAATTGACTTACATTTTTCGATTTAAAAGATGCCTCAGAAGCCATAAAATCATGTCATATTTAAGAAAGTATTTTAGGAAGAAGCTCTATAAATAGAAAAGAAATAATGCATAATTTTAATATTAATAATACAATAAACTTTGACCTTAATTTTTGTATTTTAACCGAATAAAATCGAATTACCTTGATTTTTTTTTTCTAGTGTAATTAACGAAAACTTGTGAAGATATTTCATTCAAATTAAACCATTCTGAGAAAACTGTCCTGTGAAAAGTATAGCATTTAATTCCGTTCAGAATGAAATGTTGTTTAAAAATATGTTGTTTTCACATACTTAGAACTCTGAAGTGTTGTAGAAAAAGAAAATATATACATTTATATGTATATTTACGACGTAATTACAAAATATTTACATCCGAACGCGTCAAATCCCGTAGAACTCAATGGTAAATGACCCAATGTTTTGGTCACCACGTACGGGTCGCCGGTGCTTCAGAGCAGGGTACGGGAGAAACTTGTTTAGGGCGACTCCATCTTACTCCCTACCTCCATGTACTGTCCCACGGGGTTTCCCCCTTCTACTTGCTTAATTGCTCAAAGTAGAGTGCAATGAAGGAAACCACTGGCGGTACATTTCTTAAGAGCCCAACGCTAGCTCAATCAATAAAGCTGATTTAAATAATGAAATGATAATTTACGTGTCAAAGATCTCTTTGTACACAACATTTCTTGTGTAGATCTTTCCATCATTTTTAAGCTCGCCTTGCAGAGGACCATCCATTATTTTTAATTTTACGCTACGTTCTTTCACGAACTTTTGAACAGGCAACATAAAGTTGACAGTGTCCAAATTCAGGCTAAGGTAAATAAATGCCAATACGTTTAAGCGTTTGGCCCTGAGACTTATGGATGGTCATAGCAAAGCCAAGTTTTACAGGAAATTGTCTACGTCTCAATTGAAACGGCAACCCTGTGCCGTGGCAACTTCACCCCATTGGCTAGTACAGTTACGCAAGCAACCAATAAACTATCGGCGACAAACAGACACTTAAGCCGTATATATATATGGGATGAAGTAACATCATCTCCTCCGAAACGGCTGTCTCCCGGGCTTAGCGAAGCACACCGTTGGATTCCGCAGGCACGTAGCACGCCATTTTGACCATTCGCGTCTTAATCATTCGCGGACTTTAATTAGCCGAGATATTGCTTAAAAACTAATTTTCTCCTACGTTTTCCCTACATTTTCCACTTTCTTTCTTGGGCTTTCCCTATTACAGGGATTTGGCTCCGTGCCAAATTCTTTTTTCTCGAATATCTACGGAACGGCGCCGAGTCGAAATTCGAGACGCGTATCCTCGGATTCCAAAAAATTCTCCGAATCCATCGATACCATTCTAATCTTTGTACGACTTTACTCGCGCGCCGAGATATTAATTAAAAACTGCGAAAACGTTAATTTCCGCGCTCATTTTTCCGAGTGGCAACAATAAACTATCGGCGACACACACTTTAGGCCGCTTATATATATAAAGATAAGATATTTCTCCCGCCTTCCTTGGTATGCCTTCGTGGTGCGGTGGTTTGCATGCTCGGCGGGTATTCCAGTGGTCCGTTGTTCGATTCCCGGCGAAGGCGTTGTTAATTTTTCAATCTCTCTTGCATCCACAAAATACCTAATGCCTTTACAGTGGCGCCCGAACTAAAAAAAGGTGTTGGATGATGATTCTCCTGACCCAGGGTATGGTGATTGAGTCCCCTAAAAAATTGAGTCCCCTTCAAAAGGGGGAGCATATAAGGATTTCTCCCACCTTCTTGGCATGCCTTCGTGGTGTGGTGGTCTGCACGCTGGGCGCGTATTCCAGAGGTCCGTGGTTCGATTCCCGGCGTAAGCGTTGCTAATTTTTCAATCTCTCTTGCTTCCACAAAATTACCTAATGTCTCTACAAAGCCACAACGGTTTCTGAGATCATAAATCAGCGTCGACACTGAAAGTTCTCCTTCTGAATGAATCATTTCCATATTAGACAGAAATTATTTAGAGTTGTGGACGGTAATCTTACATCTCTTTAAGTTATTTATAAATATTTTGGCATTTTTATGTTAAGCATCTGTCGTAAACATCAAACTGTTTAAAAAGTATTGACTTGTGGTAAATCTCAGAAAGAAGGAATAGTTTCAAACAGATATCAAGATTAAAATTTAATGCTGAGAACTTCAGATAATTAACAGTTTGCAAATATCTTTTGCAGCCAAGTTAGAATTTTAATATAATGTAAAAATTAAAGTAGTTTTCCTTTCTATGATTAAGACAAAAGATTACAAACTGCGTAAAAAATTTCTTTAGAACATAGTGTGTTCTAAGCTAAATGTAATAATTTGGTTTTATATTTATTTGCTGGTTATATGTCATGACTTACTGCGCGTTCATATTTTGCACATAGCTTCACAAGTTGTTATGTGAGTTGTGCATCATAATTTTTACAAAAATTGTAAATTAAATTTCATACCTTAAAAGTAAAGGAAATAAACATTGTGTATCGATTAATGAAAGTGGAATAGTGTGAAATTATGTTATGAGATGCAGTTAGAAAAGCTATTCCCTTACGTTGTAGAATAAAACATTCTATATAAAAACTGTAAAGACATTAGGTATTTTTTGGAAGCAGAGGAGTCATGAAAAATTAGCAACGCCTTCGCCAGGAATCGAACCACGGACCTCTGGAATACGCGCACAGCGTGCAGACCACCACACCACGAAGGCATGCCAAGAAAAGGAAGAAATATATAAAACTTTAAAAAAAATTACAGAAAACTAACTATACTATTACTATACTACGCGTATGGGGAGTATGAAATACTGAAGTATCTGAAAACGTTTAAGTATTTGACCTTAAATAATATAATTTAGCATTTTATATGTGATAATTATTTATCGTATGTATGACAGAAAGATTTGCTTTTTGCCGCGCAACCGGGATTGGGGGTCAGTAACACTGACTGCCGTACCGAAGGGCTGTTCAAATCCCGGAGAAAACATAGATGTTTGTTGTATAGTATCTGTTATATGGTATGGCCTTATAGTTAGAGTGCATGGAGGCACTCTTAACTATACGGCTATTTTCAAGTCCTTTCGAGAGGCTCATGGTAGGGTAAGAAGGCTCTTGTCAGAGACAGACGCAATCTTGCATTCCTTGCCACGATGAATTTCATGGACTTGTTCTAATGTTGCTGTCAGACAAGTCAGATAAGTCGCAACATCAAACCTGCTTTTTAAACTAAAGGAGTATAATGTGTATTTTAGTTATTTTTCACAGTATTCGTGCGGATGTAAAGTGACATACTGTCCCTGTTACGAAACGAAGCTGTGCGTGTGTGTCCACCATTATCTTTCTTATTTCTATAAAATGGCGAAAGTGCTTTCACTTTCCACTCAGGCAATTGACTGTAAACTTCCGTTAGCAAAACACTTCACGAAGATCCAAATAATGTACTCCACACTCATACTGCGCCACACTGTTTCCTTTCATTATAGTCAACCACATTTTTAATAACAGTGTGTTTTACGCTGTACAAACGTATTATTGTCGAGCAGTTATAATTTTACTCTGAGCTGCTAAAAGCAAAATTTAGCAGAAACACCGAATGAAACTTGTACTCAGGTTATGAAAAGTGTTGATGTAGTAGGTATTATATCTTAAATAAATCTTTTGAAAAATTTATAATTCGAAAATAATTTTGTGAAGTTTATTTTGTTTCTTAAATCTTTATTGTTTGCGAGTGTGATATTTTTTTAGAATCCTTCCTTAATGTTGATTCATAATTTAAAAGATGTTTGTCAAATTTTATCCGTACTAAAATTCATTAAAAAATATTCAAGACTATTACCCCATTTGTTCTACTTTAAAGTGCACTCTTGTAAATGTCACTGAAAAAGAGGTATATCATAAAATCAAAGAAATCCTTAAGTAGTAATTTTTTATTACTAATTATTCCTAGGTTAGTAATTTTTCCAAATTTTTAATAAAAAGAGGTACCACATTTAAAATTAATTAAATAATCGGCCTTAGTTTAGAACTTCTTTTAAATAAAACTATCGATTTTTCAGGGGACAGGACAATTGTTATCGAAAGCGACAGAGTGTTACTGAAAATCTACCCGAATTTAAATTTGCTCTTTTGTTTAATTTAAATTTTACTTCCAAATGGGTAAATTATTGTTGTTAATGAATCAAAATCAATTGCCAAAAATATTTGCTAGAGATATTTTGTCAGCTCATTTCTAGTATTTATTTTAAATCTCCCCCTTCCCCCCGATGAATCCGAAATTAAGAGGCTTTCCTCATAATAGAAGAAAAATTATATTTCAGATTTTAAAAATATTCGCAAATGTTTCTTCATACCTAAAATGTTGATTCGATGCAAGTTTTATCTGAAACGTTTTCAGTATTTAGATATATACACTGCTATGATGACTCTCTTTTCTAATTCTGTATGTGAATTATAGTGAAATTTAAAATTGCTTTATACTTTGGTTGAAGGTTTGGTTTGGTTTATTGAATTAAGGCAAAGCACTCGAGGGATATCTGCCTGTGGGAAGGGATGCCTTCGTGGAAGACGTTTCTATGGAAAACTGACCCGTATATACGTTACGCATGGGAAAAACTACGAAAACGTGCATGCAGCCAGCCTGTTCACCTGGAATCGAACCTGGTCGGAACTACCACTGTTCAGCGATTTTTACCGCTCGGCCGCTGGTAAGCCAATTATACTCGTAGATGGAAAGACTGCATGCATTAATTTCATTCATTATTTACTGTGAAACTCTTACTTTCGGGTTTCTTCCTGGCTGGTAAAAGGCGAAGAAGATTTATTACCATAACCAATGAACTTTTCTTTCAATACCTATTACTGTAATTATTAGAAATTCTTTTTTCATTTGCCTTTTATCTTGAAAAATTATAAAATAATTTGATTTTTCTTTTCCTCAGTGAAGGAAACGTAATTATGAAGACTTTTCACGGCACTTAATCCCATAATATTTCACGAATTCTTTATCTTCATTCAAAGCCCAAAAAAGACTAAATTTAGAGCCATAATTGCAAAGTTCCAATGAAACTCTCCGAACTGATGCATGAAATTTGGTAACACGATTACGTGCAGATAGAGATATTTGAGCGAGCGGATGTTGAAACGCTCAGCACATCTCAAACTTCTCTCTCTCACCACACAAATTTCGTGTTTCGTGTTTAGAACCAGGGCATACAAATATCATCCACTGATACTGACTTCCTGTTGATCCCAAAGTCAAACATCGGTCATTCTGCACGATTCCTCCTCTCATGACGACAAGGAAAGTGGGAGAGGCAGATAATAAATGATTTTTATAGAATCAGCGCTTGCATCAAGTTTGCATTTTTTTTATATTTTGCTCTTTCATGTAGGGAAGCAAATACTTTGTTTTTTAATTTTGCTCTAAATAAATGTTATCGAAGAAGAAAGGATTTTTTGTCTTAATAAATCTGTCTTTTCACTATCAAAGATAGATAAACATCAACGGAATCTTTTTCTTGTGAGATGTATTAATTTCCCTTTAAAGAATCTGTTATTTATGTGTAACAAAGCGATTCATTTTAAAAAGAATGTACTTTTACTTTTTTATACGAAGTAAAGAAGGTATTGTAATCACGAAAAATTTCGGGCATCATATTTCAGCGAAAATATCCACTATGACCGCTCTCCAATCCATTTGAACGATGTTTTTGCGTCACATCTCTACCTACGGACAAAATAAAAAACTTTTTTCTATAACGGATTGTAAAATGGATTCAGAGGAGATTTTTTTCATGGCGTCTGTAAGTACATACGTATGTATGTATGTATCTCTCACAAATCAAAAACGAGTACCTCATAACATTGAAATATTATATATGGGAGACTGCTATAACATGGACTTGTGCAACTCCCTTTTTGGTTGCAATCAGCAACCCCAAAAATATATAAATATATACACTCTCTTATTCTGTGAACTCAATTTTTTATTCTTATATGTTGGTAAATTGCGCATTTTTTGCTTTAAAAAAGATTGAATTGTGTTGTTCTTATGTTGCGGTTAATGTTTTTATGCCTTTAGTTAATCTGTATTCAGTGGTTGTAGAATTGTGAACAATTTAAAGTGTAACACTAAGCTTAACGAAGCCGTCATTTGTTTACATTTGAAACTTCGTAGAATAGTGAACTAAGTCAATTGGTTTTACTAGGAAAAAAACTTGTACTTGGTTATGAAAAGTGTTGATGTAGTAGGTATTATATCTTAAATAACATGTAGTTGTGCAACTATAACATGTAGTTGTGCAACTCCCTTTTTGGTTGCTATCGGCAACCCCAAAAATATATAAATATATACACTCTCTTACTCTGTGAACTCAATTTTTTATTCTTATATGTTGGTAAATTGCGCATTTTTTGCTTTAAAAAAGATTGAATTGTGTTGTATGTTGCGGTTAATGTTTTTATGCCTTTAGTTAATCTGTATTCAGTGGTTGTAGAATTGTGAACAATTTAAAGTGTAACACTAAGCTTAACGAAGCCGTTATTTGTTTACATTTGAAACTTAGTAGAATAGTAAACTAAGTCAATTGGTTTTACTAGGAAAAAAACTTGTACCTGGTTATGAAAAGTGTTGATGTAGTAGGTATTATATCTTAAATAACATGTAGTTTTGCAACTATAACATGTAGTTGTGCAACTCCCTTTTTGGTTCCAATCGGCAACCCCAAAAATATATAAATATATACACTCTCTTACTCTGTGAACTCAATTTTTTATTCTTATATGTTGGTAAATTGCGCATTTTTTGCTTTAAAAAATATTGAATTGTGTTGTTCTTATGTTGCGGTTAATGTTTTTATGCCTTTAGTTAATCTGTATTCAGTGGTTGTAGAATTGTGAACAATTTAAAGTGTAACACTAAGCTTAACCAAGCCGTCATTTGTTTACATTTGAAACTTAGTAGAATAGTGAACTAAGTCAATTGGTTTTACTAGGAAAAAAACTTGTACTTGGTTATGAAAAGTGTTGATGTAGTAGGTATTATATCTTAAATAACATGTAGTTGTGCAACTATAACATGTAGTTGTGCAACTCCCTTTTTGGTTGCTATCGGCAACCCCAAAAATATATAAATATATACACTCTCTTACTCTGTGAACTCAATTTTTTATTCTTATATGTTGGTAAATTGCGCATTTTTTGCTTTAAAAAAGATTGAATTGTTTTGTATGTTGCGGTTAATGTTTTTATGCCTTTAGTTAATCTGTATTCAGTGGTTGTAGAATTGTGAACAATTTAAAGTGTAACACTAAGCTTAACGAAGCCGTCATTTGTTTACATTTGAAACTTCGTAGAATAGTGAACTAAGTCAATTGGTTTTACTAAGAAAAAACTTGTACTTGATTATGAAAAGTGTTGATGTAGTAGGTATTATATCTTAAATAACATGTAGTTGTGCAACTATAACATGTAGTTGTGCAACTCCCTTTTTGGTTGCAATCGGCAACCCCAAAAATATATAAATATATACACTCTCTTACTCTGTGAACTCAATTTTTTATTCTTATATGTTGGTAAATTGCGCATTTTTTGCTTTAAAAAATATTGAATTGTGTTGTTCTTATGTTGCGGTTAATGTTTTTATGCCTTTAGTTAATCTGTATTCAGTGGTTGTAGAATTGTGAACAATTTAAAGTGGAACACTAAGCTTAACGAAGCCGTCATTTGTTTACATTTTAAACTTAGTAGAATAGTGAACTAAGTCAATTAGTTTTACTAGGAAAAAAACTTGTACTTGGTTATGAAAAGTGTTGATGTAGTAGGTATTATATCTTAAATAACATGTAGTTGTGCAACTATAACATGTAGTTGTGCAACTCCCTTTTTGGTTGCTATCGGCAACCCCAAAAATATATAAATATATACACTCTCTTACTCTGTGAACTCAATTTTTTATTCTTATATGTTGATAAATTGCGCATTGCTTTAAAAAAGTTTGAATTGTGTTGTTCTTATGTTGCGGTTAATGTTTTTATGCCTTTAGTTAATCTGTATTCAGTGGTTGTAGAATTGTGAACAATTTAAAGTGTAACACTAAGCTTAACGAAGGCGTCATTTGTTTAAATTTGAAACTTAGTAGAATAGTGAACTAAGTCAATTGGTTTTACTAGGAAAAAAACTTGGTTATGAAAAGTGTTGATGTAGTAGGTATTATATCTTAAATAACATGTAGTTGTGCAACTATAACATGTAGTTGTGCAACTCTCTTTTTGTTTTCTATCGGCAACCCCAAAAATATATAAATATATACACTCACTTACTCTGTGAACTCAATTTTTTATTCTTATATGTTGGTAAATTGCGCATTGCTTTAAAAAAGATTGAATTGTGTTGTTCTTATGTTGCGGTTAATGTTTTTATGCCTTTAGTTAATATGTATTCAGTAGTTGTAGAATTGTGAACAATTTAAAGTAACACTAAGCTTAACGAAGCCGTCATTTGTTTACATTTGAAACTTAATAGAATAGTGAACTAAGTCAATTGGTTTTCTAGGAAAAAAACTTGTACTTGGTTATGAAAAGTGTTCATGTAGTAGGTATTATATCTTAAATAACATGTAGTTGTGCAACTATAACATGTAGTTGTGCAACTCCCCTTTTGGTTGCTATCGGCAACCCCAAAAATATATAAATATATACACTCTCTTACTCTGTGAACTCAATTTTTTATTCTTATATGTTGGTAAATTGCGCATTTTTTGCTTTAAAAAAGATTGAATTGTGTTGTTCTTATGTTGCGGTTAATGTTTTTATGCCTTTAGTTAATCTGTATTCAGTGGTTGTAGAATTGTGAACAATTTAAAGTGTAACACTAAGCATAACGAAGCCGTCATTTGTTTACATTTGAAACTTAGTAGAATAGTGAACTAATTCAATTGGTTTTACTAGGAAAAAAACTTGTACTTGGTTATGAAAAGTGTTGATGTAGTAGGTATTATACCTTATATAACATGTAGTTGTGCAACTATAACATGTAGTTGTGCAACTCCCTTTTTGGTTCCAATCGGCAACCCCAAAAATATATAAATATATACACTCACTTACTCTGTGAACTCAATTTTTTATTCTTATATGTTGGTAAATTGCGCATTTTTTGCTTTAAAAAAGATTGAATTTTGTTGTATGTTGCGGTTAATATTTTTATGCCTTTTGTTAATCTGTATTCATTGGTTGTAGAATTGTGAACAATTTAAAGTAACACTAAGCTTAACGAAGCCGTCATTTGTTTACATTTGAAACTTAGTAGAATAGTGAACTAAGTCAATTGGTTTTACTAGGAAAAAAACTTGTACTTGGTTATGAAAAGTGTTGATGTAGTAGGTATTATATCTTATATAACATGTAGTTGTGCAACTATAACATGTAGTTGTGCAACTCCCTTTTTGGTTGCATTCGGCAACCCCAAAAATATATAAATATATACACTCTCTTACTCTGTGAACTCAATTTTTATTCTTATATGTTGGTAAATTGCGCATTTTTTGCTTTAAAAAAGATTGAATTGTGTTGTTCTTATGTTGCGGTTAATGTTTTTATGCCTTTAGTTAATCTGTATTCAGTGGTTGTAGAATTGTGAAAAATTTAAAGTAACACTAAGCTTAAGGAAGCCGTCATTTGTTTACATTTGAAACTTAGTAGAATAGTGAACTAAGTCAATTGGTTTTACTAGGAAAAAAACTTGTACTTGGTTATGAAAAGTGTTGATGTAGTAGGTATTATATCTTAAATAACATGTAGTTGTGCAACTATAACATGTAGTTGTGCAACTCCCTTTTTGGTTGCTATCGGCAACCCCAAAAATATATAAATATATACACTCTCTTACTCTGTGAACTCAATTTTTTATTCTTATATGTTGGTAAATTGCGCATTTTTTGCTTTAAAAAAGATTGAATTGTGTTGTATGTTGCGGTTAATGTTTTTATGCCTTTAGTTAATCTGTATTCAGTGGTTGTAGAATTGTGAACAATTTAAAGTGTAACACTAAGCTTAACGAAGCCGTTATTTGTTTACATTTGAAACTTAGTAGAATAGTAAACTAAGTCAATTGGTTTTACTAGGAAAAAAACTTGTACCTGGTTATGAAAAGTGTTGATGTAGTAGGTATTATATCTTAAATAACATGTAGTTTTGCAACTATAACATGTAGTTGTGCAACTCCCTTTTTGGTTCCAATCGGCAACCCCAAAAATATATAAATATATACACTCTCTTACTCTGTGAACTCAATTTTTTATTCTTATATGTTGGTAAATTGCGCATTTTTTGCTTTAAAAAATATTGAACTGTGTTGTTCTTATCTTGCGGTTAATGTTTTTATGCCTTTAGTTAATCTGTATTCAGTGGTTGTAGAATTGTGAACAATTTAAAGTGTAACACTAAGCTTAACGAAGCCGTCATTTGTTTACATTTGAAACTTCGTAGAATAGTGAACTAAGTCAATTGGTTTTACTAGGAAAAAAACTTGTACTTGGTTATGAAAAGTGTTGATGTAGTAGGTATTATATCTTAAATAACATGTAGTTGTGCAACTATAACATGTAGTTGTGCAACTCCCTTTTTGGTTGCTATCGGCAACCCCAAAAATATATAAATATATACACTCTCTTACTCTGTGAACTCAATTTTTTATTCTTATATGTTGGTAAATTGCGCATTTTTTGCTTTAAAAAATATTGAACTGTGTTGTTCTTATCTTGCGGTTAATGTTTTTATGCCTTTAGTTAATCTGTATTCAGTGGTTGTAGAATTGTGAACAATTTAAAGTGTAACACTAAGCTTAACGAAGCCGTCATTTGTTTACATTTGAAACTTCGTAGAATAGTGAACTAAGTCAATTGGTTTTACTAGGAAAAAAACTTGTACTTGGTTATGAAAAGTGTTGATGTAGTAGGTATTATATCTTAAATAACATGTAGTTGTGCAACTATAACATGTAGTTGTGCAACTCCCTTTTTGGTTGCTATCGGCAACCCCAAAAATATATAAATATATACACTCTCTTACTCTGTGAACTCAATTTTTTATTCTTATATGTTGGTAAATTGCGCATTTTTTGCTTTAAAAAAGATTGAATTGTGTTGTATGTTGCGGTTAATGTTTTTATGCCTTTAGTTAATCTGTATTCAGTGGTTGTAGAATTGTGAACAATTTAAAGTGTAACACTAAGCTTAACGAAGCCGTTATTTGTTTACATTTGAAACTTAGTAGAATAGTAAACTAAGTCAATTGGTTTTACTAGGAAAAAAACTTGTACCTGGTTATGAAAAGTGTTGATGTAGTAGGTATTATATCTTAAATAACATGTAGTTTTGCAACTATAACATGTAGTTGTGCAACTCCCTTTTTGGTTCCAATCGGCAACCCCAAAAATATATAAATATATACACTCTCTTACTCTGTGAACTCAATTTTTTATTCTTATATGTTGGTAAATTGCGCATTTTTTGCTTTAAAAAATATTGAATTGTGTTGTTCTTATGTTGCGGTTAATGTTTTTATGCCTTTAGTTAATCTGTATTCAGTGGTTGTAGAATTGTGAACAATTTAAAGTGTAACACTAAGCTTAACGAAGCCGTCATTTGTTTACATTTGAAACTTAGTAGAATAGTGAACTAAGTCAATTGGTTTTACTAGGAAAAAAACTTGTACTTGGTTATGAAAAGTGTTGATGTAGTAGGTATTATATCTTAAATAACATGTAGTTGTGCAACTATAACATGTAGTTGTGCAACTCCCTTTTTGGTTGCTATCGGCAACCCCAAAAATATATAAATATATACACTCTCTTACTCTGTGAACTCAATTTTTTATTCTTATATGTTGGTAAATTGCGCATTTTTTGCTTTAAAAAAGATTGAATTGTTTTGTATGTTGCGGTTAATGTTTTTATGCCTTTAGTTAATCTGTATTCAGTGGTTGTAGAATTGTGAACAATTTAAAGTGTAACACTAAGCTTAACGAAGCCGTTATTTGTTTACATTTGAAACTTAGTAGAATAGTAAACTAAGTCAATTGGTTTTACTAGGAAAAAAACTTGTACTTGGTTATGAAAAGTGTTGATGTAGTAGGTATTATATCTTAAATAACATGTAGTTGTGCAACTATAACATGTAGTTGTGCAACTCCCTTTTTGGTTGCTATCGGCAACCCCAAAAATATATAAATATATACACTCTCTTACTCTGTGAACTCAATTTTTTATTCTTATATGTTGGTAAATTGCGCATTTTTTGCTTTAAAAAATATTGAACTGTGTTGTTCTTATCTTGCGGTTAATGTTTTTATGCCTTTAGTTAATCTGTATTCAGTGGTTGTAGAATTGTGAACAATTTAAAGTGTAACACTAAGCTTAACGAAGCCGTCATTTGTTTACATTTGAAACTTCGTAGAATAGTGAACTAAGTCAATTGGTTTTACTAGGAAAAAAACTTGTACTTGGTTATGAAAAGTGTTGATGTAGTAGGTATTATATCTTAAATAACATGTAGTTGTGCAACTATAACATGTAGTTGTGCAACTCCCTTTTTGGTTGCTATCGGCAACCCCAAAAATATATAAATATATACACTCTCTTACTCTGTGAACTCAATTTTTTATTCTTATATGTTGGTAAATTGCGCATTTTTTGCTTTAAAAAAGATTGAATTGTGTTGTATGTTGCGGTTAATGTTTTTATGCCTTTAGTTAATCTGTATTCAGTGGTTGTAGAATTGTGAACAATTTAATGTGTAACACTAAGCTTAACGAAGCCGTTATTTGTTTACATTTGAAACTTAGTAGAATAGTAAACTAAGTCAATTGGTTTTACTAGGAAAAAAACTTGTACCTGGTTATGAAAAGTGTTGATGTAGTAGGTATTATATCTTAAATAACATGTAGTTTTGCAACTATAACATGTAGTTGTGCAACTCCCTTTTTGGTTCCAATCGGCAACCCCAAAAATATATAAATATATACACTCTCTTACTCTGTGAACTCAATTTTTTATTCTTATATGTTGGTAAATTGCGCATTTTTTGCTTTAAAAAATATTGAATTGTGTTGTTCTTATGTTGCGGTTAATGTTTTTATGCCTTTAGTTAATCTGTATTCAGTGGTTGTAGAATTGTGAACAATTTAAAGTGTAACACTAAGCTTAACGAAGCCGTCATTTGTTTACATTTGAAACTTAGTAGAATAGTGAACTAAGTCAATTGGTTTTACTAGGAAAAAAACTTGTACTTGGTTATGAAAAGTGTTGATGTAGTAGGTATTATATCTTAAATAACATGTAGTTGTGCAACTATAACATGTAGTTGTGCAACTCCCTTTTTGGTTGCTATCGGCAACCCCAAAAATATATAAATATATACACTCTCTTACTCTGTGAACTCAATTTTTTATTCTTATATGTTGGTAAATTGCGCATTTTTTGCTTTAAAAAAGATTGAATTGTTTTGTATGTTGCGGTTAATGTTTTTATGCCTTTAGTTAATCTGTATTCAGTGGTTGTAGAATTGTGAACAATTTAAAGTGTAACACTAAGCTTAACGAAGGCGTCATTTGTTTAAATTTGAAACTTAGTAGAATAGTGAACTAAGTCAATTGGTTTTACTAGGAAAAAAACTTGGTTATGAAAAGTGTTGATGTAGTAGGTATTATATCTTAAATAACATGTAGTTGTGCAACTATAACATGTAGTTGTGCAACTCTCTTTTTGTTTTCTATCGGCAACCCCAAAAATATATGAATATATACACTCACTTACTCTGTGAACTCAATTTTTTATTCTTATATGTTGGTAAATTGCGCATTGCTTTAAAAAAGATTGAATTGTGTTGTTCTTATGTTGCGGTTAATGTTTTTATGCCTTTAGTTAATATGTATTCAGTAGTTGTAGAATTGTGAACAATTTAAAGTAACACTAAGCTTAACGAAGGCGTCATTTGTTTAAATTTGAAACTTAGTAGAATAGTGAACTAAGTCAATTGGTTTTCTAGGAAAAAAACTTGTACTTGGTTATGAAAAGTGTTGATGTAGTAGGTATTATATCTTAAATAACATGTAGTTGTGCAACTATAACATGTAGTTGTGCAACTCCCCTTTTGGTTGCTATCGGCAACCCCAAAAATATATAAATATATACACTCTCTTACTCTGTGAACTCAATTTTTTATTCTTATATGTTGGTAAATTGCGCATTTTTTGCTTTAAAAAAGATTGAATTGTGTTGTTCTTATGTTGCGGTTAATGTTTTTATGCCTTTAGTTAATCTGTATTCAGTGGTTGTAGAATTGTGAACAATTTAAAGTGTAACACTAAGCATAACGAAGCCGTCATTTGTTTACATTTGAAACTTAGTAGAATAGTGAACTAATTCAATTGGTTTTACTAGGAAAAAAACTTGTACTTGGTTATGAAAAGTGTTGATGTAGTAGGTATTATACCTTATATAACATGTAGTTGTGCAACTATAACATGTAGTTGTGCAACTCCCTTTTTGGTTCCAATCGGCAACCCCAAAAATATATAAATATATACACTCACTTACTCTGTGAACTCAATTTTTTATTCTTATATGTTGGTAAATTGCGCATTTTTTGCTTTAAAAAAGATTGAATTTTGTTGTATGTTGCGGTTAATATTTTTATGCCTTTTGTTAATCTGTATTCATTGGTTGTAGAATTGTGAACAATTTAAAGTAACACTAAGCTTAACGAAGCCGTCATTTGTTTACATTTGAAACTTAGTAGAATAGTGAACTAAGTCAATTGGTTTTACTAGGAAAAAAACTTGTACTTGGTTATGAAAAGTGTTGATGTAGTAGGTATTATATCTTATATAACATGTAGTTGTGCAACTATAACATGTAGTTGTGCAACTCCCTTTTTGGTTGCAATCGGCAATCCCAAAAATATATAAATATATATACTCTCTTACTCTGTGAACTCAATTTTTTATTCTTATATGTTCGTAAATTGCGCATTTTTTGCTTTAAAAAAGATTGAATTGTGTTGTATGTTGCGGTTAATGTTTTTATGCCTTTAGTTAATCTGTATTCAGTGGTTGTAGAATTGTGAACAATTTAAAGTGTAACACTAAGCTTAACGAAGCCGTTATTTGTTTACATTTGAAACTTCGTAGAATAGTGAACTAAGTCAATTGGTTTTACTAAGAAAAAACTTGTACTTGATTATGAAAAGTGTTGATGTAGTAGGTATTATATCTTAAATAACATGTAGTTGTGCAACTATAACATGTAGTTGTGCAACTCCCTTTTTGGTTGCAATCGGCAACCCCAAAAATATATAAATATATACACTCTCTTACTCTGTGAACTCAATTTTTTATTCTTATATGTTGGTAAATTGCGCATTTTTTGCTTTAAAAAAGATTGAATTGTGTTGTTCTTATATTGCGGTTAATGTTTTTATGCCTTTAGTTAATCTGTATCATTGGTTGTAGAATTGTGAACAATTTAAAGTAACACTAAGCTTAACGAAGCCGTCATTTGTTCACATTTGAAACTTAGTAGAATAGTGAACTAAGTCAATTGGTTTTACTAGGAAAAAAACTTGTACTTGGTTATGAAAAGTGTTGATGTAGTAGGTATTAAATCTTAAATAACATGTAGTAGTGCAACTATAACATGCAGTTGTGCAACTCCCTTTTTGGTTGCATTCGGCAACCCCAAAAATATATAAATATATACACTCTCTTACTCTGTGAACTCAATTTTTTATTCTTATATGTTGGTAAATTGCGCATTTTTTGCTTTAAAAAAGATTGAATTGTTTTGTTCTTATGTTGCGGTTAATATTTTTATGCCTTTAGTTAATCTGTATTCAGTGGTTGTAGAATTGTGAAAAATTTAAAGTAACACTAAGCTTAAGGAAGCCGTCATTTGTTTACATTTGAAACTTAGTAGAATAGTGAACTAAGTCAATTGGTTTTACTAGGAAAAAAACTTGTACTTGGTTATGAAAAGTGTTGATGTAGTAGGTATTATATCTTAAATAACATGTAGTTGTGCAACTATAACATGTAGTTGTGCAACTCCCTTTTTGGTTGCTATCGGCAACCCCAAAAATATATAAATATATACACTCTCTTACTCTGTGAACTCAATTTTTTATTCTTATATGTTGGTAAATTGCGCATTTTTTGCTTTAAAAAAGATTGAATTGTGTTGTTCTTATGTTGCGGTTAATGTTTTTATGCCTTTAGTTAATCTGTATTCAGTGGTTGTAGAATTGTGAACAATTTAAAGTGTAACACTAAGCTTAACGAAGCCGTTATTTGTTTACATTTGAAACTTAGTAGAATAGTAAAGTAAGTCAATTGGTTTTACTAGGAAAAAAACTTGTACCTGGTTATGAAAAGTGTTGATGTAGTAGGTATTATATCTTAAATAACATGTAGTTGTGCAACTATAACATGTAGTTGTGCAACTCCCTTTTTGGTTCCAATCGGCAACCCCAAAAATATATAAATATATACACTCTCTTACTCTGTGAACTCAATTTTTTATTCTTATATGTTGGTAAATTGCGCATTTTTTGCTTTAAAAAATATTGAATTGTGTTGTTCTTATGTTGCGGTTAATGTTTTTATGCCTTTAGTTAATCTGTATTCAGTGGTTGTAGAATTGTGAACAATTTAAAGTGTAACACTAAGCTTAACGAAGCCGTCATTTGTTTACATTTGAAACTTAGTAGAATAGTGAACTAAGTCAATTGGTTTTACTAGGAAAAAAACTTGTACTTGGTTATGAAAAGTGTTGATGTAGTAGGTATTATATCTTAAATAACATGTAGTTGTGCAACTATAACATGTAGTTGTGCAACTCCCTTTTTGGTTGCTATCGGCAACCCCAAAAATATATAAATATATACACTCTCTTACTCTGTGAACTCAATTTTTTATTCTTATATGTTGATAAATTGCGCATTGCTTTAAAAAAGTTTGAATTGTGTTGTTCTTATGTTGCGGTTAATGTTTTTATGCCTTTAGTTAATATGTATTCAGTAGTTGTAGAATTGTGAACAATTTAATGTAACACTCAGCTTAACGAAGCCGTCATTTGTTTACATTTGAAACTTAGTAGAATAGTGAACTAAGTCAATTGGTTTTACTAGGAAAAAAACTTGTACTTTGTTATGAAAAGTGTTGATGTAGTAGGTATTATATCTTAAATAACATGTAGTTTTGCAACTCCCTTTTTGGTTGCTATCGGCAACCCCAAAAATATATAAATATATACACTCTCTTACTCTGTGAACTCAAATTTTTATTCTTATATTGGTAAATTGCGCGTTTTTTGCTTTAAAAAAGATTGAATTGTGTTCTTCTTATGTTGCGGTTAATGTTTTTATGCCTTTAGTTAATCTGTATTCAGTGGTTGTAGAATTGGGAACAATTTAAAGTGTAACACTAAGCTTAACGAAGCCGTTATTTGTTTACATTTGAAACTTAGTAGAATAGTAAACTAAGTCAATTGGTTTTACTAGGAAAAAAACTTGTACTTGGTTATGAAAAGTGTTGATGTAGTAGGTATTATATCTTAAATAACATGTAGTTGTGCAACTATAACATGTAGTTGTGCAACTCCATTTTTGGTTCCAATCGGCAACCACAAAAATATATAAATATATACACTCTCTTACTCTGTGAACTCAAATTTTTATTCTTATATGTTGGTAAATTGCGCATTGCTTTAAAAAAAATTGAATTGTGTTGTTCTTATGTTGCGGTTAATGTTTTTATGCCTTTAGTTAATATGTATTCAGTAGTTGTAGAATTGTGAACAATTTAAAGTAACACTAAGCTTCACGAAGCCGTCATTTGTTTACATTTGAAACTTAGTAGAATAGTGAACTAAGTCAATTGGTTTTACTAGGAAAAAAACTTGTACTTGGTTATGAAAAGTGTTGATGTAGTAGGTATTATATCTTAAATAACATGTAGTTGTGCAACTATAACATGTAGTTGTGCAACTCCCCTTTTGGTTGCTATCGGCAACCCCAAAAATATATAAATATATACACTCTCTTACTCTGTGAACTCAATTTTTTATTCTTATATGTTGGTAAATTGCGCATTTTTTTCTTTAAAAAAGATTGAATTGTGTTGTCCTTATGTTGCGGTTAATGTTTTTATGCCTTTAGTTAATCTGTATTCAGTGGTTGTAGAATTGTGAACAATTTAAAGTGTAACACTAAGCTTAACGAAGCCGTTATTTGTTTACATTTGAAACTTAGTAGAATAGTAAACTAAGTCAATTGGTTTTACTAGGAAAAAAACTTGTACTTGGTTATGAAAAGTGTTGATGTAGTAGGTATTATATCTTAAATAACATGTAGTTGTGCAACTATAACATGTAGTTGTGCAACTCCCTTTTTGGTTGCAATCGGCAACCCCAAAAATATATAAATATATACACTCTCTTAGTCTGTGAACTCAATTTTTTATTCTTATATGTTGGTAAATTGCGCATTTTTTGCTTTAAAAAAGATTGAATTGTGTTGTTCTTATGTTGCGGTTAATGTTTTTATGCCTTTAGTTAATCTGTTTTCAGTGGTTGTAGAATTGTGAACAATTTAAAGTGTAACACTAAGCATAACGAAGCCGTCATTTGTTTACATTTGAAACTTAGTAGAATAGTGAACTAATTCAATTGGTTTTACTAGGAAAAAAACTTGTACTTGGTTATGAAAAGTGTTGATGTAGTAGGTATTATATCTTATATAACATGTAGTTGTGCAACTATAACATGTAGTTGTGCAACTCCCTTTTTGGTTGAAATCGGCAATCCCAAAAATATATAAATATATACACTCTCTTACTCTGTGAACTCAATTTTTTATTCTTATATGTTCGTAAATTGCGCATTTTTTGCTTTAAAAAAGATTGAATTGTGTTGTATGTTGCGGTTAATGTTTTTATGCCTTTAGTTAATCTGTATTCAGTGGTTGTAGAATTGTGAACAATTTAAAGTGTAACACTAAGCTTAACGAAGCCGTCATTTGTTTACATTTGGAACTTCGTAGAATAGTGAACTAAGTCAATTGGTTTTACTAAGAAAAAACTTGTACTTGATTATGAAAAGTGTTGATGTAGTAGGTATTATATCTTAAATAACATGTAGTTGTGCAACTATAACATGTAGTTGTGCAACTCCCTTTTTGGTTGCAATCGGCAACCCCAAAAATATATAAATATATACACTCTCTTACTCTGTGAACTCAATTTTTTATTCTTATATGTTGGTAAATTGCGCATTTTTTGCTTTAAAAAAGATTGAATTGTGTTGTTCTTATATTGCGGTTAATGTTTTTATGCCTTTAGTTAATCTGTATCATTGGTTGTAGAATTGTGAACAATTTAAAGTAACACTAAGCTTAACGAAGCCGTCATTTGTTTACATTTGAAACTTAGTAGAATAGTGAACTAAGTCAATTGGTTTTACTAGGAAAAAAACTTGTACTTGGTTATGAAAAGTGTTGATGTAGTAGGTATTATATCTTAAATAACATGTAGTAGTGCAACTATAACATGTAGTTGTGCAACTCCCTTTTTGGTTGCATTCGGCAACCCCAAAAATATATAAATATATACACTCTCTTACTCTGTGAACTCAATTTTTTATTCTTATATGTTGGTAAATTGCGCATTTTTTGCTTTAAAAAAGATTGAATTGTTTTGTTCTTATGTTGCGGTTAATGTTTTTATGCCTTTAGTTAATCTGTATTCAGTGGTTGTAGAATTGTGAAAAATTTAAACTAACACTAAGCTTAAGGAAGCCGTCATTTGTTTACATTTGAAACTTAGTAGAATAGTGAACTAAGTCAATGGTTTTACTAGGAAAAAAATTTGTACTTGGTTATGAAAAGTGTTGATGTAGTAGGTATTATATCTTAAATAACATGTAGTTGTGCAACTATAACATGTAGTTGTGCAACTCCCTTTTTGGTTGCTATCGGCAACCCCAAAAATATATAAATATATACACTCTCTTACTCTGTGAACTCAATTTTTTATTCTTATATGTTGGTAAATTGCGCATTTTTTGCTTTAAAAAAGATTGAATTGTTTTGTATGTTGCGGTTAATGTTTTTATGCCTTTAGTTAATCTGTATTCAGTGGTTGTAGAATTGTGAACAATTTAAAGTGTAACACTAAGCTTAACGAAGCCGTCATTTGTTTACATTTGAAACTTAGTAGAATAGTAAACTAAGTCAATTGGTTTTACTAGGAACAAAACTTGTACCTGGTTATGAAAAGTGTTGATGTAGTAGGTATTATATCTTAAATAACATGTAGTTGTGCAACTATAACATGTAGTTGTGCAACTCCCTTTTTGGTTCCAATCGGCAACCCCAAAAATATATAAATATATACACTCTCTTACTCTGTGAACTCAATTTTTTATTCTTATATGTTGGTAAATTGCGCATTTTTTGCTTTAAAAAATATTGAATTGTGTTGTTCTTATGTTGCGGTTAATGTTTTTATGCCTTTAGTTAATCTGTATTCAGTGGTTGTAGAATTGTGAACAATTTAAAGTGTAACACTAAGCTTAACGAAGCCGTCATTTGTTTACATTTGAAACTTAGTAGAATAGTGAACTAAGTCAATTGGTTTTACTAGGAAAAAACTTGTACTTGGTTATGAAAAGTGTTGATGTAGTAGGTATTATATCTTAAATAACATGTAGTTGTGCAACTATAACATGTAGTTGTGCAACTCCCTTTTTGGTTGCTATCGGCAACCCCAAAAATATATAAATATATACACTCTCTTACTCTGTGAACTCAATTTTTTATTCTTATATGTTGATAAATTGCGCATTGCTTTAAAAAAGTTTGAATTGTGTTGTTCTTATGTTGCGGTTAATGTTTTTATGCCTTTAGTTAATATGTATTCAGTAGTTGTAGAATTGTGAACAATTTAAAGTAACACTCAGCTTAACGAAGCCGTCATTTGTTTACATTTGAAACTTAGTAGAATAGTGAACTAAGTCAATTGGTTTTACTAGGAAAAAAACTTGTACTTGGTTATGAAAAGTGTTGATGTAGTAGGTATTATATCTTAAATAACATGTAGTTTTGCAACTCCCTTTTTGGTTGCTATCGGCAACCCCAAAAATATATAAATATATACACTCTCTTACTCTGTGAACTCAATTTTTTATTCTTATATGTTGGTAAATTGCGCATTTTTTGCTTTAAAAAATATTGAATTGTGTTGTTCTTATGTTGCGGTTAATGTTTTTATGCCTTTAGTTAATCTGTATTCAGTGGTTGTAGAATTGTGAACAATTTAAAGTGTAACACTAAGCTTAACGAAGCCGTCATTTGTTTACATTTGAAACTTAGTAGAATAGTGAACTAAGTCAATTGGTTTTACTAGGAAAAAAACTTGTACTTGGTTATGAAAAGTGTTGATGTAGTAGGTATTATATCTTAAATAACATGTAGTTGTGCAACTATAACATGTAGTTGTGCAACTCCCTTTTTGGTTGCAATCGGCAACCCCAAAAATATATAAATATATACACTCTCTTAGTCTGTGAACTCAATTTTTTATTCTTATATGTTGGTAAATTGCGCATTTTTTGCTTTAAAAAAGATTGAATTGTGTTGTTCTTATGTTGCGGTTAATGTTTTTATGCCTTTAGTTAATCTGTTTTCAGTGGTTGTAGAATTGTGAACAATTTAAAGTGTAACACTAAGCATAACGAAGCCGTCATTTGTTTACATTTGAAACTTAGTAGAATAGTGAACTAATTCAATTGGTTTTACTAGGAAAAAAACTTGTACTTGGTTATGAAAAGTGTTGATGTAGTAGGTATTATATCTTATATAACATGTAGTTGTGCAACTATAACATGTAGTTGTGCAACTCCCTTTTTGGTTGAAATCGGCAATCCCAAAAATATATAAATATATACACTCTCTTACTCTGTGAACTCAATTTTTTATTCTTATATGTTCGTAAATTGCGCATTTTTTGCTTTAAAAAAGATTGAATTGTGTTGTATGTTGCGGTTAATGTTTTTATGCCTTTAGTTAATCTGTATTCAGTGGTTGTAGAATTGTGAACAATTTAAAGTGTAACACTAAGCTTAACGAAGCCGTCATTTGTTTACATTTGGAACTTCGTAGAATAGTGAACTAAGTCAATTGGTTTTACTAAGAAAAAACTTGTACTTGATTATGAAAAGTGTTGATGTAGTAGGTATTATATCTTAAATAACATGTAGTTGTGCAACTATAACATGTAGTTGTGCAACTCCCTTTTTGGTTGCAATCGGCAACCCCAAAA
The DNA here is from genome assembly GCF_044657685.1 of Stegodyphus dumicola. Taxonomy (NCBI): domain Eukaryota; kingdom Metazoa; phylum Arthropoda; class Arachnida; order Araneae; family Eresidae; genus Stegodyphus; species Stegodyphus dumicola. The sequence goes on along the minus strand of NC_140773.1, from coordinate 216,932,112 downwards.
ATATATAAATATATACACTCTCTTACTCTGTGAACTCAATTTTTTATTCTTATATGTTGGTAAATTGCGCATTTTTTGCTTTAAAAAAGATTGAATTGTGTTGTTCTTATATTGCGGTTAATGTTTTTATGCCTTTAGTTAATCTGTATCATTGGTTGTAGAATTGTGAACAATTTAAAGTAACACTAAGCTTAACGAAGCCGTCATTTGTTTACATTTGAAACTTAGTAGAATAGTGAACTAAGTCAATTGGTTTTACTAGGAAAAAAACTTGTACTTGGTTATGAAAAGTGTTGATGTAGTAGGTATTATATCTTAAATAACATGTAGTAGTGCAACTATAACATGTAGTTGTGCAACTCCCCTTTTGGTTGCTATCGGCAACCCCAAAAATATATAAATATATACACTCTCTTACTCTGTGAACTCAATTTTTTATTCTTATATGTTGGTAAATTGCGCATTTTTTGCTTTAAAAAGATTGAATTGTGTTCTTCTTATGTTGCGGTTAATGTTTTTATGCCTTTAGTTAATCTGTATTCAGTGGTTGTAGAATTGTGAACAGTTTAAAGTGTAACACTAAGCTTAACGAAGCCGTCATTTGTTTACATTTGAAACTTAGTAGAATAGTGAACTAAGTCAATTGGTTTTACTAGGAAAAAAACTTGTACTTGGTTATGAAAAGTGTTGATGTAGTAGGTATTATATCTTAAATAACATGTAGTTGTGCAACTATAACATGTAGTTGTGCAACTCCCTTTTTGGTTGCTATCGGCAACCCCAAAAAGTATATAAATATATACACTCACTTACTCTGTGAACTCAATTTTTTATTCTTATATGTTGGTAAATTGCGCATTTTTTGCTTTAAAAAAGATTGAATTTTGTTGTATGTTGCGGTTAATATTTTTATGCCTTTTGTTAATCTGTATTCATTGGTTGTAGAATTGTGAACAATTTAAAGTAACACTCAGCTTAACGAAGCCGTCATTTGTTTACATTTGAAACTTAGTAGAATAGTGAACTAAGTCAATTGGTTTTACTAGGAAAAAAACTTGTACTTGGTTATGAAAAGTGTTGATGTAGTAGGTATTATATCTTAAATAACATGTAGTTTTGCAACTCCCTTTTTGGTTGCTATCGGCAACCCCAAAAATATATAAATATATACACTCTCTTACTCTGTGAACTCAATTTTTTATTCTTATATGTTGGTAAATTGCGCATTTTTTGCTTTAAAAAATATTGAATTGTGTTGTTCTTATGTTGCGGTTAATGTTTTTATGCCTTTAGTTAATCTGTATTCAGTGGTTGTAGAATTGTGAACAATTTAAAGTGTAACACTAAGCTTAACGAAGCCGTCATTTGTTTACATTTTAAACTTAGTAGAATAGTGAACTAAGTCAATTGGTTTTACTAGGAAAAAAACTTGTACTTGGTTATGAAAAGTGTTGATGTAGTAGGTATTATATCTTAAATAACATGTAGTTGTGCAACTATAACATGTAGTTGTGCAACTCCCTTTTTGGTTGCTATCGGCAACCCCAAAAATATATAAATATATACACTCTCTTACTCTGTGAACTCAATTTTTTATTCTTATATGTTGATAAATTGCGCATTGCTTTAAAAAAGTTTGAATTGTGTTGTTCTTATGTTGCGGTTAATGTTTTTATGCCTTTAGTTAATATGTATTCAGTAGTTGTAGAATTGTGAACAATTTAAAGTGTAACACTCAGCTTAACGAAGCCGTCATTTGTTTACATTTGAAACTTAGTAGAATAGTGAACTAAGTCAATTGGTTTTACTAGGAAAAAAACTTGTACTTGGTTGTGAAAAGTGTTGATGTATTAGGTAATATATCTTAAATAACATGTAGTTGTGCAACTCCCTTTTTGGTTGCTATCGGCAACCCCAAAAATATATAAATATATACACTCTCTTACTCTGTGAACTCAAATTTTTATTCTTATATTGGTAAATTGCGCATTTTTTGCTTTAAAAGATTGAATTGTGTTCTTCTTATGTTGCGGTTAATGTTTTTATGCCTTTAGTTAATCTGTATTCAGTGGTTGTAGAATTGGGAACAATTTAAAGTGTAACACTAAGCTTAACGAAGCCGTTATTTGTTTACATTTGAAACTTAGTAGAATAGTGAACTAAGTCAATTGGTTTTACTAGGAAAAAAACTTGTACTTGGTTATGAAAAGTGTTGATGTAGTAGGTATTATATCTTAAATAACATGTAGTTGTGCAACTATAACATGTAGTTGTGCAACTCCCTTTTTGGTTGCTATCGGCAACCCCAAAAATATATAAATATATACACTCTCTTACTCTGTGAACTCAATTTTTTATTCTTATATGTTGGTAAATTGCGCATTTTTTGCTTTAAAAAATATTGAATTGTTTTGTATGTTGCGGTTAATGTTTTTATGCCTTTAGTTAATCTGTATTCAGTGGTTGTAGAATTGGGAACAATTTAAAGTGTAACACTAAGCTTAACGAAGCCGTTATTTGTTTACATTTGAAACTTAGTAGAATAGTAAACTAAGTCAATTGGTTTTACTAGGAAAAAAACTTGTACTTGGTTATGAAAAGTGTTGATGTAGTAGGTATTATATCTTAAATAACATGTAGTTGTGCAACTATAACATGTAGTTGTGCAACTCCCTTTTTGGTTCCAATCGGCAACCCCAAAAATATATAAATATATACACTCTCTTACTCTGTGAACTCAAATTTTTATTCTTATATGTTGGTAAATTGCGCATTTTTTGCTTTAAAAAAGATTGAATTGTGTTGTTCTTATGTTGCGGTTAATGTTTTTATGCCTTTAGTTAATCTGTATTCAGTGGTTGTAGAATTGTGAACAATTTAAAGTGTAACACTCAGCTTAACGAAGCCGTCATTTGTTTACATTTGAAACTTAGTAGAATAGTGAACTAAGTCAATTGGTTTTACTAGGAAAAAAACTTGTACTTGGTTATGAAAAGTGTTGATGTAGTAGGTATTATATCTTAAATAACATGTAGTTGTGCAACTATAACATGTAGTTGTGCAACTCCCTTTTTGGTTCCAATCGGCAACCCCAAAAATATATAAATATATACACTCTCTTACTCTGTGAACTCAAATTTTTATTCTTATATGTTGGTAAATTGCGCATTTTTTGCTTTAAAAAAGATTGAATTGTGTTGTTCTTATGTTGCGGTTAATGTTTTTATGCCTTTAGTTAATCTGTATTCAGTGGTTGTAGAATTGTGAACAATTTAAAGTGTAACACTAAGCTTAACGAAGGCGTCATTTGTTTAAATTTGAAACTTAGTAGAATAGAGAACTAAGTCAATTGGTTTTACTAGGAAAAAAACTTGGTTATGAAAAGTGTTGATGTATTAGGTATTATATCTTAAATAACATGTAGTTGTGCAACTCCCTTTTTGGTTGCTATCGGCAACCCCAAAAATATATAAATATATACACTCACGTACTCTGTGAACTCAATTTTTTATTCTTATATTTTGGTAAATTGCGCATTGCTTTAAAAAAGATTGAATTGTGTTGTTCTTATGTTGCGGTTAATGTTTTTATGCCTTTAGTTAATATGTATTCAGTAGTTGTAGAATTGTGAACAATTTAAAGTAACACTAAGCTTAACGAAGCCGTCATTTGTTTACATTTGAAACTTAGTAGAATAGTGAACTAAGTCAATTGGTTTTACTAGGAAAAAAACTTGTACTTGGTTATGAAAAGTGTTGATGTAGTAGGTATTATATCTTAAATAACATGTAGTTGTGCAACTATAACAGGTAGTTGTGCAACTCCCCTTTTGGTTGCTATCGGCAACCCCAAAAATATATAAATATATACACTCTCTTACTCTGTGAACTCAATTTTTTATTCTTATATGTTGGTAAATTGCGCATTTTTTGCTTTAAAAAGATTGAATTGTGTTCTTCTTATGTTGCGGTTAATGTTTTTATGCCTTTAGTTAATCTGTATTCAGTGGTTGTAGAATTGTGAACAATTTAAAGTGTAACACTAAGCTTTACGAAGCCGTTATTTGTTTACATTTGAAACTTAGTAGAATAGTAAACTAAGTCAATTGGTTTTACTAGGAAAAAAAGTTGTACTTGGTTATGAAAAGTGTTGATGTAGTAGGTATTATATCTTAAATAACATGTAGTTGTGCAACTATAACATGTAGTTGTGCAACTCCCTTTTTGGTTGCAATCGGCAACACCAAAAATATATAAATATATACACTCTCTTAGTCTGTGAACTCAATTTTTTATTCTTATATGTTGGTAAATTGCGCATTTTTTGCTTTAAAAAAGATTGAATTGTGTTGTTCTTATGTTGCGGTTAATGTTTTTATGCCTTTAGTTAATCTGTATTCAGTGGTTGTAGAATTGTGAACAATTTAAAGTGTAACACTAAGCATAACGAAGCCGTCATTTGTTTACATTTGAAACTTAGTAGAATAGTGAACTAATTCAATTGGTTTTACTAGGAAAAAAACTTGTACTTGGTTATGAAAAGTGTTGATGTAGTAGGTATTATATCTTAAATAACATGTAGTAGTGCAACTATAACATGTAGTTGTGCAACTCCCTTTTTGGTTGCATTCGGCAACCCCAAAAATATATAAATATATACACTCTCTTACTCTGTGAACTCAATTTTTTATTCTTATATGTTGGTAAATTGCGCATTTTTTGCTTTAAAAAAGATTGAATTGTTTTGTATGTTGCGGTTAATGTTTTTATGCCTTTAGTTAATCTGTATTCAGTGGTTGTAGAATTGTGAACAATTTAAAGTGTAACACTAAGCTTAACGAAGCCGTCATTTGTTTACATTTGAAACTTAGTAGAATAGTAAACTAAGTCAATTGGTTTTACTAGGAACAAAACTTGTACCTGGTTATGAAAAGTGTTGATGTAGTAGGTATTATATCTTAAATAACATGTAGTTGTGCAACTATAACATGTAGTTGTGCAACTCCCTTTTTGGTTCCAATCGGCAACCCCAAAAATATATAAATATATACACTCTCTTACTCTGTGAACTCAATTTTTTATTCTTATATGTTGGTAAATTGCGCATTTTTTGCTTTAAAAAATATTGAATTGTGTTGTTCTTATGTTGCGGTTAATGTTTTTATGCCTTTAGTTAATCTGTATTCAGTGGTTGTAGAATTGTGAACAATTTAAAGTGTAACACTAAGCTTAACGAAGCCGTCATTTGTTTACATTTGAAACTTAGTAGAATAGTGAACTAAGTCAATTGGTTTTACTAGGAAAAAACTTGTACTTGGTTATGAAAAGTGTTGATGTAGTAGGTATTATATCTTAAATAACATGTAGTTGTGCAACTATAACATGTAGTTGTGCAACTCCCTTTTTGGTTGCTATCGGCAACCCCAAAAATATATAAATATATACACTCTCTTACTCTGTGAACTCAATTTTTTATTCTTATATGTTGATAAATTGCGCATTGCTTTAAAAAAGTTTGAATTGTGTTGTTCTTATGTTGCGGTTAATGTTTTTATGCCTTTAGTTAATATGTATTCAGTAGTTGTAGAATTGTGAACAATTTAAAGTAACACTCAGCTTAACGAAGCCGTCATTTGTTTACATTTGAAACTTAGTAGAATAGTGAACTAAGTCAATTGGTTTTACTAGGAAAAAAACTTGTACTTGGTTATGAAAAGTGTTGATGTAGTAGGTATTATATCTTAAATAACATGTAGTTTTGCAACTCCCTTTTTGGTTGCTATCGGCAACCCCAAAAATATATAAATATATACACTCTCTTACTCTGTGAACTCAATATTTTATTCTTATATGTTGGTAAATTGCGCATTTTTTGCTTTAAAAAATATTGAATTGTGTTGTTCTTATGTTGCGGTTAATGTTTTTATGCCTTTAGTTAATCTGTATTCAGTGGTTGTAGAATTGTGAACAATTTAAAGTGTAACACTAAGCTTAACGAAGCCGTCATTTGTTTACATTTGAAACTTAGTAGAATAGTGAACTAAGTCAATTGGTTTTACTAGGAAAAAAACTTGTACTTGGTTATGAAAAGTGTTGATGTAGTAGGTATTATATCTTAAATAACATGTAGTTGTGAACTATAACATGTAGTTGTGCAACTCCCTTTTTGGTTGCTATCGGCAACCCCAAAAATATATAAATATATACACTCTCTTACTCTGTGAACTCAATTTTTTATTCTTATATGTTGATAAATTGCGCATTGCTTTAAAAAAGTTTGAATTGTGTTGTTCTTATGTTGCGGTTAATGTTTTTATGCCTTTAGTTAATATGTATTCAGTAGTTGTAGAATTGTGAACAATTTAAAGTAACACTCAGCTTAACGAAGCCGTCATTTGTTTACATTTGAAACTTAGTAGAATAGTGAACTAAGTCAATTGGTTTTACTAGGAAAAAAACTTGTACTTGGTTATGAAAAGTGTTGATGTAGTAGGTATTATATCTTAAATAACATGTAGTTTTGCAACTCCCTTTTTGGTTGCTATCGGCAACCCCAAAAATATATAAATATATACACTCTCTTACTCTGTGAACTCAATTTTTTATTCTTATATGTTGGTAAATTGCGCATTTTTTGCTTTAAAAAATATTGAATTGTGTTGTTCTTATGTTGCGGTTAATGTTTTTATGCCTTTAGTTAATCTGTATTCAGTGGTTGTAGAATTGTGAACAATTTAAAGTGTAACACTAAGCTTAACGAAGCCGTCATTTGTTTACATTTTAAACTTAGTAGAATAGTGAACTAAGTCAATTGGTTTTACTAGGAAAAAAACTTGTACTTGGTTATGAAAAGTGTTGATGTAGTAGGTATTATATCTTAAATAACATGTAGTTGTGCAACTATAACATGTAGTTGTGCAACTCCCTTTTTGGTTGCTATCGGCAACCCCAAAAATATATAAATATATACACTCTCTTACTCTGTGAACTCAATTTTTTATTCTTATATGTTGATAAATTGCGCATTGCTTTAAAAAAGTTTGAATTGTGTTGTTCTTATGTTGCGGTTAATGTTTTTATGCCTTTAGTTAATATGTATTCAGTAGTTGTAGAATTGTGAACAATTTAAAGTGTAACACTCAGCTTAACGAAGCCGTCATTTGTTTACATTTGAAACTTAGTAGAATAGTGAACTAAGTCAATTGGTTTTACTAGGAAAAAAACTTGTACTTGGTTGTGAAAAGTGTTGATGTATTAGGTAATATATCTTAAATAACATGTAGTTGTGCAACTCCCTTTTTGGTTGCTATCGGCAACCCCAAAAATATATAAATATATACACTCTCTTACTCTGTGAACTCAAATTTTTATTCTTATATTGGTAAATTGCGCATTTTTTGCTTTAAAAGATTGAATTGTGTTCTTCTTATGTTGCGGTTAATGTTTTTATGCCTTTAGTTAATCTGTATTCAGTGGTTGTAGAATTGGGAACAATTTAAAGTGTAACACTAAGCTTAACGAAGCCGTTATTTGTTTACATTTGAAACTTAGTAGAATAGTGAACTAAGTCAATTGGTTTTACTAGGAAAAAAACTTGTACTTGGTTATGAAAAGTGTTGATGTAGTAGGTATTATATCTTAAATAACATGTAGTTGTGCAACTATAACATGTAGTTGTGCAACTCCCTCTTTGGTTGCTATCGGCAACCCCAAAAATATATAAATATATACACTCTCTTACTCTGTGAACTCAATTTTTTATTCTTATATGTTGGTAAATTGCGCATTTTTTGCTTTAAAAAATATTGAATTGTTTTGTATGTTGCGGTTAATGTTTTTATGCCTTTAGTTAATCTGTATTCAGTGGTTGTAGAATTGGGAACAATTTAAAGTGTAACACTAAGCTTAACGAAGCCGTTATTTGTTTACATTTGAAACTTAGTAGAATAGTAAACTAAGTCAATTGGTTTTACTAGGAAAAAAACTTGTACTTGGTTATGAAAAGTGTTGATGTAGTAGGTATTATATCTTAAATAACATGTAGTTGTGCAACTATAACATGTAGTTGTGCAACTCCCTTTTTGGTTCCAATCGGCAACCCCAAAAATATATAAATATATACACTCTCTTACTCTGTGAACTCAAATTTTTATTCTTATATGTTGGTAAATTGCGCATTTTTTGCTTTAAAAAAGATTGAATTGTGTTGTTCTTATGTTGCGGTTAATGTTTTTATGCCTTTAGTTAATCTGTATTCAGTGGTTGTAGAATTGTGAACAATTTAAAGTGTAACACTCAGCTTAACGAAGCCGTCATTTGTTTACATTTGAAACTTAGTAGAATAGTGAACTAAGTCAATTGGTTTTACTAGGAAAAAAACTTGTACTTGGTTATGAAAAGTGTTGATGTAGTAGGTATTATATCTTAAATAACATGTAGTTGTGCAACTATAACATGTAGTTGTGCAACTCCCCTTTTGGTTGCTATCGGCAAACCCAAAAATATATAAATATATACACTCTCTTACTCTGTGTACTCAATTTTTTATTCTTATATGTTGATAAATTGCGCATTGCTTTAAAAAATTTGAATTGTGTTGTTCTTATGTTGCGGTTAATGTTTTTATGCCTTTAGTTAATATGTATTCAGTAGTTGTAGAATTGTGAACAATTTAAAGTAACACTCAGCTTAACGAAGCCGTCATTTGTTTACATTTGAAACTTAGTAGAATAGTGAACTAAGTCAATTGGTTTTACTAGGAAAAAAACTTGTACTTGGTTATGAAAAGTGTTGATGTATTAGGTATTATATCTTAAATAACATGTAGTTGTGCAACTCCCTTTTTGGTTGCTATCGGCAAACCCAAAAATATATAAATATATACACTCTCTTACTCTGTGAACTCAAATTTTTATTCTTATATTGGTAAATTGCGCATTTTTTGCTTTAAAAAGATTGAATTGTGTTCTTCTTATGTTGCGGTTAATGTTTTTATGCCTTTAGTTAATCTGTATTCAGTGGTTGTAGAATTGGGAACAATTTAAAGTGTAACACTAAGCTTAACGAAGCCGTTATTTGTTTACATTTGAAACTTAGTAGAATAGTAAACTAAGTCAATTGGTTTTACTAGGAAAAAAACTTGTACTTGGTTATGAAAAGTGTTGATGTAGTAGGTATTATATCTTAAATAACATGTAGTTGTGCAACTATAACATGTAGTTGTGCAACTCCCTTTTTGGTTCCAATCGGCAACCCCAAAAATATATAAATATATACACTCTCTTACTCTGTGAACTCAAATTTTTATTCTTATATGTTGGTAAATTGCGCATTTTTTGCTTTAAAAAAGATTGAATTGTGTTGTTCTTATGTTGCGGTTAATGTTTTTATGCCTTTAGTTAATCTGTATTCAGTGGTTGTAGAATTGTGAACAATTTAAAGTGTAACACTAAGCTTAACGAAGGCGTCATTTGTTTAAATTTGAAACTTAGTAGAATAGTGAACTAAGTCAATTGGTTTTACTAGGAAAAAAACTTGGTTATGAAAAGTGTTGATGTATTAGGTATTATATCTTAAATAACATGTAGTTGTGCAACTCCCTTTTTGGTTGCTATCGGCAACCCCAAAAATATATAAATATATACACTCACGTACTCTGTGAACTCAATTTTTTATTCTTATATTTTGGTAAATTGCGCATTGCTTTAAAAAAGATTGAATTGTGTTGTTCTTATGTTGCGGTTAATGTTTTTATGCCTTTAGTTAATATGTATTCAGTAGTTGTAGAATTGTGAACAATTTAAAGTAACACTAAGCTTAACGAAGCCGTCATTTGTTTACATTTGAAACTTAGTAGAATAGTGAACTAAGTCAATTGGTTTTACTAGGAAAAAAACTTGTACTTGGTTATGAAAAGTGTTGATGTAGTAGGTATTATATCTTAAATAACATGTAGTTGTGCAACTATAACAGGTAGTTGTGCAACTCCCCTTTTGGTTGCTATCGGCAACCCCAAAAATATATAAATATATACACTCTCTTACTCTGTGAACTCAATTTTTTATTCTTATATGTTGGTAAATTGCGCATTTTTTGCTTTAAAAAGATTGAATTGTGTTCTTCTTATGTTGCGGTTAATGTTTTTATGCCTTTAGTTAATCTGTATTCAGTGGTTGTAGAATTGTGAACAATTTAAAGTGTAACACTAAGCTTTACGAAGCCGTTATTTGTTTACATTTGAAACTTAGTAGAATAGTAAACTAAGTCAATTGGTTTTACTAGGAAAAAAAGTTGTACTTGGTTATGAAAAGTGTTGATGTAGTAGGTATTATATCTTAAATAACATGTAGTTGTGCAACTATAACATGTAGTTGTGCAACTCCCTTTTTGGTTGCAATCGGCAACACCAAAAATATATAAATATATACACTCTCTTAGTCTGTGAACTCAATTTTTTATTCTTATATGTTGGTAAATTGCGCATTTTTTGCTTTAAAAAAGATTGAATTGTGTTGTTCTTATGTTGCGGTTAATGTTTTTATGCCTTTAGTTAATCTGTATTCAGTGGTTGTAGAATTGTGAACAATTTAAAGTGTAACACTAAGCATAACGAAGCCGTCATTTGTTTACATTTGAAACTTAGTAGAATAGTGAACTAATTCAATTGGTTTTACTAGGAAAAAAACTTGTACTTGGTTATGAAAAGTGTTGATGTAGTAGGTATTATACCTTATATAACATGTAGTTGTGCAACTATAACATGTAGTTGTGCAACTCCCTTTTTGGTTCCAATCGACAACCCCAAAAATATATAAATATATACACTCACTTACTCTGTGAACTCAATTTTTTATTCTTATATGTTGGTAAATTGCGCATTTTTTGCTTTAAAAAAGATTGAATTTTGTTGTATGTTGCGGTTAATATTTTTATGCCTTTTGTTAATCTGTATTCATTGGTTGTAGAATTGTGAACAATTTAAAGTGTAACACTAAGCATAACGAAGCCGTCATTTGTTTACATTTGAAACTTAGTAGAATAGTGAACTAATTCAATTGGTTTTACTAGGAAAAAAACTTGTACTTGGTTATGAAAAGTGTTGATGTATTAGGTATTATATCTTAAATAACATGTAGTTGTGCAACTCCCTTTTTGGTTGCTATCGGCAACCCCAAAAATATATAAATATATACACTCTCTTACTCTGTGAACTCAATTTTTTATTCTTATATGTTGATAAATTGCGCATTGCTTTAAAAAAGTTTGAATTGTGTTGTTCTTATGTTGCGGTTAATGTTTTTATGCCTTTAGTTAATATGTATTCAGTAGTTGTAGAATTGTGAACAATTTAAAGTGTAACACTCAGCTTAACGAAGCCGTCATTTGTTTACATTTGAAACTTAGTAGAATAGTGAACTAAGTCAATTGGTTTTACTAGGAAAAAAACTTGTACTTGGTTGTGAAAAGTGTTGATGTATTAGGTAATATATCTTAAATAACATGTAGTTGTGCAACTCCCTTTTTGGTTGCTATCGGCAACCCCAAAAATATATAAATATATACACTCTCTTACTCTGTGAACTCAAATTTTTATTCTTATATTGGTAAATTGCGCATTTTTTGCTTTAAAAATATTGAATTGTGTTCTTCTTATGTTGCGGTTAATGTTTTTATAACTTTAGTTAATCTGTATTCAGTGGTTGTAGAATTGGGAACAATTTAAGGTGTAACACTAAGCTTAACGAAGCCGTTATTTGTTTACATTTGAAACTTAGTAGAATAGTGAACTAAGTCAATTGGTTTTACTAGGAAAAAAACTTGTACTTGGTTATGAAAAGTGTTGATGTAGTAGGTATTATATCTTAAATAACATGTAGTTGTACAACTATAACATGTAGTTGTGCAACTCCCCTTTTGGTTGCTATCGGCAAACCCAAAAATATATAAATATATACACTCTCTTACTCTGTGTACTCAATTTTTTATTCTTATATGTTGATAAATTGCGCATTGCTTTAAAAAATTTGAATTGTGTTGTTCTTATGTTGCGGTTAATGTTTTTATGCCTTTAGTTAATATGTATTCAGTAGTTGTAGAATTGTGAACAATTTAAAGTAACACTCAGCTTAACGAAGCCGTCATTTGTTTACATTTGAAACTTAGTAGAATAGTGAACTAAGTCAATTGGTTTTACTAGGAAAAAAACTTGTACTTGGTTATGAAAAGTGTTGATGTATTAGGTATTATATCTTAAATAACATGTAGTTGTGCAACTCCCTTTTTGGTTGCTATCGGCAACCCCAAAAATATATAAATATATACACTCTCTTACTCTGTGAACTCAATTTTTTATTCTTATATGTTGATAAATTGCGCATTGCTTTAAAAAAGTTTGAATTGTGTTGTTCTTATGTTGCGGTTAATGTTTTTATGCCTTTAGTTAATATGTATTCAGTAGTTGTAGAATTGTGAACAATTTAAAGTGTAACACTCAGCTTAACGAAGGCGTTATTTGTTTACATTTGAAACTTAGTAGAATAGTGAACTAAGTCAATTGGTTTTACTAGGAAAAAAACTTGGTTATGAAAAGTGTTGATGTATTAGGTATTATATCTTAAATAACATGTAGTTGTGCAACTCCCTTTTTGGTTGCTATCGGCAACCCCAAAAATATATAAATATATACACTCTCTTACTCTGTGAACTCAAATTTTTATTCTTATATTGGTAAATTGCGCATTTTTTGCTTTAAAAAGATTGAATTGTGTTCTTCTTATGTTGCGGTTAATGTTTTTATGCCTTTAGTTAATCTGTATTCAGTGGTTGTAGAATTGGGAACAATTTAAAGTGTAACACTAAGCTTAACGAAGCCGTTATTTGTTTACATTTGAAACTTAGTAGAATAGTAAACTAAGTCAATTGGTTTTACTAGGAAAAAAACTTGTACTTGGTTATGAAAAGTGTTGATGTAGTAGGTATTATATCTTAAATAACATGTAGTTGTGCAACTATAACATGTAGTTGTGCAACTCCCTTTTTGGTTCCAATCGGCAACCCCAAAAATATATAAATATATACACTCTCTTACTCTGTGAACTCAAATTTTTATTCTTATATGTTGGTAAATTGCGCATTTTTTGCTTTAAAAAAGATTGAATTGTGTTGTTCTTATGTTGCGGTTAATGTTTTTATGCCTTTAGTTAATCTGTATTCAGTGGTTGTAGAATTGTTAACAATTTAAAGTGTAACACTCAGCTTAACGAAGCCGTCATTTGTTTACATTTGAAACTTAGTAGAATAGTGAACTAAGTCAATTGGTTTTACTAGGAAAAAAACTTGTACTTGGTTATGAAAAGTGTTGATGTAGTAGGTATTATATCTTAAATAACATGTAGTTGTGCAACTATAACATGTAGTTGTGCAACTCCCCTTTTGGTTGCTATCGGCAAACCCAAAAATATATAAATATATACACTCTCTTACTCTGTGTACTCAATTTTTTATTCTTATATGTTGATAAATTGCGCATTGCTTTAAAAAATTTGAATTGTGTTGTTCTTATGTTGCGGTTAATGTTTTTATGCCTTTAGTTAATATGTATTCAGTAGTTGTAGAATTGTGAACAATTTAAAGTAACACTCAGCTTAACGAAGCCGTCATTTGTTTACATTTGAAACTTAGTAGAATAGTGAACTAAGTCAATTGGTTTTACTAGGAAAAAAACTTGTACTTGGTTATGAAAAGTGTTGATGTATTAGGTATTATATCTTAAATAACATGTAGTTGTGCAACTCCCTTTTTGGTTGCTATCGGCAACCCCAAAAATATATAAATATATACACTCTCTTACTCTGTGAACTCAAATTTTTATTCTTATATTGGTAAATTGCGCATTTTTTGCTTTAAAAAGATTGAATTGTGTTCTTCTTATGTTGCGGTTAATGTTTTTATGCCTTTAGTTAATCTGTATTCAGTGGTTGTAGAATTGAGAACAATTTAAAGTGTAACACTAAGCTTAACGAAGGCGTTATTTGTTTACATTTGAAACTTAGTAGAATAGTGAACTAAGTCAATTGGTTTTACTAGGAAAAAAACTTGGTTATGAAAAGTGTTGATGTATTAGGTATTATATCTTAAATAACATGTAGTTGTGCAACTCCCTTTTTGGTTGCTATCGGCAACCCCAAAAATATATAAATATATACACTCACGTACTCTGTGAACTCAATTTTTTATTCTTATATTTTGGTAAATTGCGCATTGCTTTAAAAAAGATTGAATTGTGTTGTTCTTATGTTGCGGTTAATGTTTTTATGCCTTTAGTTAATATGTATTCAGTAGTTGTAGAATTGTGAACAATTTAAAGTAACACTAAGCTTAACGAAGCCGTCATTTGTTTACATTTGAAACTTAGTAGAATAGTGAACTAAGTCAATTGGTTTTACTAGGAAAAAAACTTGTACTTGGTTATGAAAAGTGTTGATGTAGTAGGTATTATATCTTAAATAACATGTAGTTGTGCAACTATAACATGTAGTTGTGCAACTCCCCTTTTGGTTGCTATCGGCAACCCCAAAAATATATAAATATATACACTCTCTTACTCTGTGAACTCAATTTTTTATTCTTATATGTTGGTAAATTGCGCATTTTTTGCTTTAAAAAGATTGAATTGTGTTGTTCTTATGTTGCGGTTAATGTTTTTATGCCTTTAGTTAATCTGTATTCAGTGGTTGTAGAATTGTGAACAATTTAAAGTGTAACACTAAGCTTTACGAAGCCGTTATTTGTTTACATTTGAAACTTAGTAGAATAGTAAACTAAGTCAATTGGTTTTACTAGGAGAAAAAGTTGTACTTGGTTATGAAAAGTGTTGATGTAGTAGGTATTATATCTTAAATAACATGTAGTTGTGCAACTATAACATGTAGTTGTGCAACTCCCTTTTTGGTTGCAATCGGCAACACCAAAAATATATAAATATATACACTCTCTTAGTCTGTGAACTCAATTTTTTATTCTTATATGTTGGTAAATTGCGCATTTTTTGCTTTAAAAAAGATTGAATTGTGTTGTTCTTATGTTGCGGTTAATGTTTTTATGCCTTTAGTTAATCTGTATTCAGTGGTTGTAGAATTGTGAACAATTTAAAGTGTAACACTAAGCATAACGAAGCCGTCATTTGTTTACATTTGAAACTTAGTAGAATAGTGAACTAATTCAATTGGTTTTACTAGGAAAAAAACTTGTACTTGGTTATGAAAAGTGTTGATGTAGTAGGTATTATACCTTATATAACATGTAGTTGTGCAACTATAACATGTAGTTGTGCAACTCCCTTTTTGGTTCCAATCGACAACCCCAAAAATATATAAATATATACACTCACTTACTCTGTGAACTCAATTTTTTATTCTTATATGTTGGTAAATTGCGCATTTTTTGCTTTAAAAAAGATTGAATTTTGTTGTATGTTGCGGTTAATATTTTTATGCCTTTTGTTAATCTGTATTCATTGGTTGTAGAATTGTGAACAATTTAAAGTAACACTAAGCTTAACGAAGCCGTCATTTGTTTACATTTGAAACTTAGTAGAATAGTGAACTAAGTCAATTGGTTTTACTAGGAAAAAAACTTGTACTTGGTTATGAAAAGTGTTGATGTAGTAGGTATTATATCTTATATAACATGTAGTTGTGCAACTATAACATGTAGTTGTGCAACTCCCTTTTTGGTTTCAATCGGCAACCCCAAAAATATATAAATATATACACTCTCTTACTCTGTGAACTCAATTTTTATTCTTATATGTTGGTAAATTGCGCATTTTTTGCTTTAAAAAAGATTGAATTGTGTTGTTCTTATGTTGCGGTTAATGTTTTTATGCCTTTAGTTAATCTGTATTCAGTGGTTGTAGAATTGGGAACAATTTAAAGTGTAACACTAAGCTTAACGAAGCCGTTAATTGTTTACATTTGAAACTTAGTAGAACAGTAAACTAAGTCAATTGGTTTTACTAGGAAAAAAACTTGTACTTGGTTATGAAAAGTGTTGATGTAGTAGGTATTATATCTTAAATAACATGTAGTTGTGCAACTATAACATGTAGTTGTGCAACTCCCTTTTTGGTTCCAATCGGCAACCCCAAAAATATATAAATATATACACTCTCTTACTCTGTGAACTCAAATTTTTATTCTTATATGTTGGTAAATTGCGCATTTTTTGCTTTAAAAAAGATTGAATTGTGTTGTTCTTATGTTGCGGTTAATGTTTTTATGCCTTTAGTTAATCTGTATTCAGTGGTTGTAGAATTGTGAACAATTTAAAGTGTAACACTCAGCTTAACGAAGCCGTCATTTGTTTACATTTGAAACTTAGTAGAATAGTGAACTAAGTCAATTGGTTTTACTAGGAAAAAAACTTGTACTTGGTTATGAAAAGTGTTGAAGTAGTAGGTATTATATCTTAAATAACATGTAGTTGTACAACTATAACATGTAGTTGTGCAACTCCCCTTTTGGTTGCTATCGGCAAACCCAAAAATATATAAATATATACACTCTCTTACTCTGTGTACTCAATTTTTTATTCTTATATGTTGATAAATTGCGCATTGCTTTAAAAAATTTGAATTGTGTTGTTCTTATGTTGCGGTTAATGTTTTTATGCCTTTAGTTAATATGTATTCAGTAGTTGTAGAATTGTGAACAATTTAAAGTAACACTCAGCTTAACGAAGCCGTCATTTGTTTACATTTGAAACTTAGTAGAATAGTGAACTAAGTCAATTGGTTTTACTAGGAAAAAAACTTGTACTTGGTTATGAAAAGTGTTGATGTATTAGGTATTATATCTTAAATAACATGTAGTTGTGCAACTCCCTTTTTGGTTGCTATCGGCAACCCCAAAAATATATAAATATATACACTCTCTTACTCTGTGAACTCAATTTTTTATTCTTATATGTTGATAAATTGCGCATTGCTTTAAAAAATTTGAATTGTGTTGTTCTTATGTTGCGGTTAATGTTTTTATGCCTTTAGTTAATATGTATTCAGTAGTTGTAGAATTGTGAACAATTTAAAGTGTAACACTAAGCTTAACGAAGGCGTCATTTGTTTAAATTTGAAACTTAGTAGAATAGTGAACTAAGTCAATTGGTTTTACTAGGAAAAAAACTTGTACTTGGTTATGAAAAGTGTTGATGTAGTAGGTATTATATCTTATATAACATGTAGTTGTGCAACTATAACATGTAGTTGTGCAACTCCCTTTTTGGTTGCAATCGGCAATCCCAAAAATATATAAATATATACACTCTCTTACTCTGTGAACTCAATTTTTTATTCTTATATGTTCGTAAATTGCGCATTTTTTGCTTTAAAAAAGATTGAATTGTGTTGTATGTTGCGGTTAATGTTTTTATGCCTTTAGTTAATCTGTATTCAGTGGTTGTAGAATTGTGAACAATTTAAAGTGTAACACTAAGCTTAACGAAGCCGTTATTTGTTTACATTTGAAACTTCGTAGAATAGTGAACTAAGTCAATTGGTTTTACTAAGAAAAAACTTGTACTTGATTATGAAAAGTGTTGATGTAGTAGGTATTATATCTTAAATAACATGTAGTTGTGCAACTATAACATGTAGTTGTGCAACTCCCTTTTTGGTTGCAATCGGCAACCCCAAAAATATATAAATATATACACTCTCTTACTCTGTGAACTCAATTTTTTATTCTTATATGTTGGTAAATTGCGCATTTTTTGCTTTAAAAAAGATTGAATTGTGTTGTTCTTATATTGCGGTTAATGTTTTTATGCCTTTAGTTAATCTGTATCATTGGTTGTAGAATTGTGAACAATTTAAAGTAACACTAAGCTTAACGAAGCCGTCATTTGTTTACATTTGAAACTTAGTAGAATAGTGAACTAAGTCAATTGGTTTTACTAGGAAAAAAACTTGTACTTGGTTATGAAAAGTGTTGATGTAGTAGGTATTAAATCTTAAATAACATGTAGTAGTGCAACTATAACATGCAGTTGTGCAACTCCCTTTTTGGTTGCATTCAGCAACCCCAAAAATATATAAATATATACACTCTCTTACTCTGTGAACTCAATTTTTTATTCTTATATGTTGGTAAATTGCGCATTTTTTGCTTTAAAAAAGATTGAATTGTTTTGTTCTTATGTTGCGGTTAATGTTTTTATGCCTTTAGTTAATCTGTATTCAGTGGTTGTAGAATTGTGAACAATTTAAAGTAACACTAAGCTTAAGGAAGCCGTCATTTGTTTACATTTGAAACTTAGTAGAATAGTGAACTAAGTCAATTGGTTTTACTAGGAAAAAAACTTGTACTTGGTTATGAAAAGTGTTGATGTAGTAGGTATTATATCTTAAATAACATGTAGTTGTGCAACTATAACATGTAGTTGTGCAACTCCCTTTTTGGTTGCTATCGGCAACCCCAAAAATATATAAATATATACACTCTCTTACTCTGTGAACTCAATTTTTTATTCTTATATGTTGGTAAATTGCGCATTTTTTGCTTTAAAAAAGATTGAATTGTGTTGTTCTTATGTTGCGGTTAATGTTTTTATGCCTTTAGTTAATCTGTATTCAGTGGTTGTAGAATTGTGAACAATTTAAAGTGTAACACTAAGCTTAACGAAGCCGTTATTTGTTTACATTTGAAACTTAGTAGAATAGTAAAGTAAGTCAATTGGTTTTACTAGGAAAAAAACTTGTACCTGGTTATGAAAAGTGTTGATGTAGTAGGTATTATATCTTAAATAACATGTAGTTGTGCAACTATAACATGTAGTTGTGCAACTCCCTTTTTGGTTCCAATCGGCAACCCCAAAAATATATAAATATATACACTCTCTTACTCTGTGAACTCAATTTTTTATTCTTATATGTTGGTAAATTGCGCATTTTTTGCTTTAAAAAATATTGAATTGTGTTGTTCTTATGTTGCGGTTAATGTTTTTATGCCTTTAGTTAATCTGTATTCAGTGGTTGTAGAATTATGAACAATTTAAAGTGTAACACTAAGCTTAACGAAGCCGTCATTTGTTTACATTTGAAACTTAGTAGAATAGTGAACTAAGTCAATTGGTTTTACTAGGAAAAAAACTTGTACTTGGTTATGAAAAGTGTTGATGTAGTAGGTATTATATCTTAAATAACATGTAGTTGTGCAACTATAACATGTAGTTGTGCAACTCCCTTTTTGGTTGCTATCGGCAACCCCAAAAATATATAAATATATACACTCTCTTACTCTGTGAACTCAATTTTTTATTCTTATATGTTGATAAATTGCGCATTGCTTTAAAAAAGTTTGAATTGTGTTGTTCTTATGTTGCGGTTAATGTTTTTATGCCTTTAGTTAATATGTATTCAGTAGTTGTAGAATTGTGAACAATTTAATGTAACACTCAGCTTAACGAAGCCGTCATTTGTTTACATTTGAAACTTAGTAGAATAGTGAACTAAGTCAATTGGTTTTACTAGGAAAAAAACTTGTACTTGGTTATGAAAAGTGTTGATGTAGTAGGTATTATATCTTAAATAACATGTAGTTTTGCAACTCCCTTTTTGGTTGCTATCGGCAACCCCAAAAATATATAAATATATACACTCTCTTACTCTGTGAACTCAAATTTTTATTCTTATATTGGTAAATTGCGCATTTTTTGCTTTAAAAAAGATTGAATTGTGTTCTTCTTATGTTGCGGTTAATGTTTTTATGCCTTTAGTTAATCTGTATTCAGTGGTTGTAGAATTGGGAACAATTTAAAGTGTAACACTAAGCTTAACGAAGCCGTTATTTGTTTACATTTGAAACTTAGTAGAATAGTAAACTAAGTCAATTGGTTTTACTAGGAAAAAAACTTGTACTTGGTTATGAAAAGTGTTGATGTAGTAGGTATTATATCTTAAATAACATGTAGTTGTGCAACTATAACATGTAGTTGTGCAACTCCATTTTTGGTTCCAATCGGCAACCACAAAAATATATAAATATATACACTCTCTTACTCTGTGAACTCAAATTTTTATTCTTATATGTTGGTAAATTGCGCATTGCTTTAAAAAAAATTGAATTGTGTTGTTCTTATGTTGCGGTTAATGTTTTTATGCCTTTAGTTAATATGTATTCAGTAGTTGTAGAATTGTGAACAATTTAAAGTAACACTAAGCTTCACGAAGCCGTCATTTGTTTACATTTGAAACTTAGTAGAATAGTGAACTAAGTCAATTGGTTTTACTAGGAAAAAAACTTGTACTTGGTTATGAAAAGTGTTGATGTAGTAGGTATTATATCTTAAATAACATGTAGTTGTGCAACTATAACATGTAGTTGTGCAACTCCCCTTTTGGTTGCTATCGGCAACCCCAAAAATATATAAATATATACACTCTCTTACTCTGTGAACTCAATTTTTTATTCTTATATGTTGGTAAATTGCGCATTTTTTTCTTTAAAAAAGATTGAATTGTGTTGTCCTTATGTTGCGGTTAATGTTTTTATGCCTTTAGTTAATCTGTATTCAGTGGTTGTAGAATTGTGAACAATTTAAAGTGTAACACTAAGCTTAACGAAGCCGTTATTTGTTTACATTTGAAACTTAGTAGAATAGTAAACTAAGTCAATTGGTTTTACTAGGAAAAAAACTTGTACTTGGTTATGAAAAGTGTTGATGTAGTAGGTATTATATCTTAAATAACATGTAGTTGTGCAACTATAACATGTAGTTGTGCAACTCCCTTTTTGGTTGCAATCGGCAACCCCAAAAATATATAAATATATACACTCTCTTAGTCTGTGAACTCAATTTTTTATTCTTATATGTTGGTAAATTGCGCATTTTTTGCTTTAAAAAAGATTGAATTGTGTTGTTCTTATGTTGCGGTTAATGTTTTTATGCCTTTAGTTAATCTGTTTTCAGTGGTTGTAGAATTGTGAACAATTTAAAGTGTAACACTAAGCATAACGAAGCCGTCATTTGTTTACATTTGAAACTTAGTAGAATAGTGAACTAATTCAATTGGTTTTACTAGGAAAAAAACTTGTACTTGGTTATGAAAAGTGTTGATGTAGTAGGTATTATATCTTAAATAACATGTAGTTTTGCAACTCCCTTTTTGGTTGCTATCGGCAACCCCAAAAATATATAAATATATACACTCTCTTACTCTGTGAACTCAAATTTTTATTCTTATATTGGTAAATTGCGCATTTTTTGCTTTAAAAAAGATTGAATTGTGTTCTTCTTATGTTGCGGTTAATGTTTTTATGCCTTTAGTTAATCTGTATTCAGTGGTTGTAGAATTGGGAACAATTTAAAGTGTAACACTAAGCTTAACGAAGCCGTTATTTGTTTACATTTGAAACTTAGTAGAATAGTAAACTAAGTCAATTGGTTTTACTAGGAAAAAAACTTGTACTTGGTTATGAAAAGTGTTGATGTAGTAGGTATTATATCTTAAATAACATGTAGTTGTGCAACTATAACATGTAGTTGTGCAACTCCATTTTTGGTTCCAATCGGCAACCACAAAAATATATAAATATATACACTCTCTTACTCTGTGAACTCAAATTTTTATTCTTATATGTTGGTAAATTGCGCATTGCTTTAAAAAAAATTGAATTGTGTTGTTCTTATGTTGCGGTTAATGTTTTTATGCCTTTAGTTAATATGTATTCAGTAGTTGTAGAATTGTGAACAATTTAAAGTAACACTAAGCTTCACGAAGCCGTCATTTGTTTACATTTGAAACTTAGTAGAATAGTGAACTAAGTCAATTGGTTTTACTAGGAAAAAAACTTGTACTTGGTTATGAAAAGTGTTGATGTAGTAGGTATTATATCTTAAATAACATGTAGTTGTGCAACTATAACATGTAGTTGTGCAACTCCCCTTTTGGTTGCTATCGGCAACCCCAAAAATATATAAATATATACACTCTCTTACTCTGTGAACTCAATTTTTTATTCTTATATGTTGGTAAATTGCGCATTTTTTTCTTTAAAAAAGATTGAATTGTGTTGTCCTTATGTTGCGGTTAATGTTTTTATGCCTTTAGTTAATCTGTATTCAGTGGTTGTAGAATTGTGAACAATTTAAAGTGTAACACTAAGCTTAACGAAGCCGTTATTTGTTTACATTTGAAACTTAGTAGAATAGTAAACTAAGTCAATTGGTTTTACTAGGAAAAAAACTTGTACTTGGTTATGAAAAGTGTTGATGTAGTAGGTATTATATCTTAAATAACATGTAGTTGTGCAACTATAACATGTAGTTGTGCAACTCCCTTTTTGGTTGCAATCGGCAACCCCAAAAATATATAAATATATACACTCTCTTAGTCTGTGAACTCAATTTTTTATTCTTATATGTTGGTAAATTGCGCATTTTTTGCTTTAAAAAAGATTGAATTGTGTTGTTCTTATGTTGCGGTTAATGTTTTTATGCCTTTAGTTAATCTGTTTTCAGTGGTTGTAGAATTGTGAACAATTTAAAGTGTAACACTAAGCATAACGAAGCCGTCATTTGTTTACATTTGAAACTTAGTAGAATAGTGAACTAATTCAATTGGTTTTACTAGGAAAAAAACTTGTACTTGGTTATGAAAAGTGTTGATGTAGTAGGTATTATATCTTATATAACATGTAGTTGTGCAACTATAACATGTAGTTGTGCAACTCCCTTTTTGGTTGAAATCGGCAATCCCAAAAATATATAAATATATACACTCTCTTACTCTGTGAACTCAATTTTTTATTCTTATATGTTCGTAAATTGCGCATTTTTTGCTTTAAAAAAGATTGAATTGTGTTGTATGTTGCGGTTAATGTTTTTATGCCTTTAGTTAATCTGTATTCAGTGGTTGTAGAATTGTGAACAATTTAAAGTGTAACACTAAGCTTAACGAAGCCGTCATTTGTTTACATTTGGAACTTCGTAGAATAGTGAACTAAGTCAATTGGTTTTACTAAGAAAAAACTTGTACTTGATTATGAAAAGTGTTGATGTAGTAGGTATTATATCTTAAATAACATGTAGTTGTGCAACTATAACATGTAGTTGTGCAACTCCCTTTTTGGTTGCAATCGGCAACCCCAAAAATATATAAATATATACACTCTCTTACTCTGTGAACTCAATTTTTTATTCTTATATGTTGGTAAATTGCGCATTTTTTGCTTTAAAAAAGATTGAATTGTGTTGTTCTTATATTGCGGTTAATGTTTTTATGCCTTTAGTTAATCTGTATCATTGGTTGTAGAATTGTGAACAATTTAAAGTAACACTAAGCTTAACGAAGCCGTCATTTGTTTACATTTGAAACTTAGTAGAATAGTGAACTAAGTCAATTGGTTTTACTAGGAAAAAAACTTGTACTTGGTTATGAAAAGTGTTGATGTAGTAGGTATTATATCTTAAATAACATGTAGTTGTGCAACTATAACATGTAGTTGTGCAACTCCCTTTTTGGTTGCTATCGGCAACCCCAAAAATATATAAATATATACATTCTCTTACTCTGTGAACTCAATTTTTTATTCTTATATGTTGGTAAATTGCGCATTTTTTGCTTTAAAAAAGATTGAATTGTTTTGTATGTTGCGGTTAATGTTTTTATGCCTTTAGTTAATCTGTATTCAGTGGTTGTAGAATTGTGAACAATTTAAAGTGTAACACTAAGCTTAACGAAGCCGTCATTTGTTTACATTTGAAACTTAGTAGAATAGTAAACTAAGTCAATTGGTTTTACTAGGAACAAAACTTGTACCTGGTTATGAAAAGTGTTGATGTAGTAGGTATTATATCTTAAATAACATGTAGTTGTGCAACTATAACATGTAGTTGTGCAACTCCCTTTTTGGTTCCAATCGGCAACCCCAAAAATATATAAATATATACACTCTCTTACTCTGTGAACTCAATTTTTTATTCTTATATGTTGGTAAATTGCGCATTTTTTGCTTTAAAAAATATTGAATTGTGTTGTTCTTATGTTGCGGTTAATGTTTTTATGCCTTTAGTTAATCTGTATTCAGTGGTTGTAGAATTGTGAACAATTTAAAGTGTAACACTAAGCTTAACGAAGCCGTCATTTGTTTACATTTGAAACTTAGTAGAATAGTGAACTAAGTCAATTGGTTTTACTAGGAAAAAAACTTGTACTTGGTTATGAAAAGTGTTGATGTAGTAGGTATTATATCTTAAATAACATGTAGTTGTGCAACTATAACATGTAGTTGTGCAACTCCCTTTTTGGTTGCTATCGGCAACCCCAAAAATATATAAATATATACACTCTCTTACTCTGTGAACTCAATTTTTTATTCTTATATGTTGATAAATTGCGCATTGCTTTAAAAAAGTTTGAATTGTGTTGTTCTTATGTTGCGGTTAATGTTTTTATGCCTTTAGTTAATATGTATTCAGTAGTTGTAGAATTGTGAACAATTTAAAGTAACACTCAGCTTAACGAAGCCGTCATTTGTTTACATTTGAAACTTAGTAGAATAGTGAACTAAGTCAATTGGTTTTACTAGGAAAAAAACTTGTACTTGGTTATGAAAAGTGTTGATGTATTAGGTATTATATCTTAAATAACATGTAGTTGTGCAACTCCCTTTTTGGTTGCTATCGGCAACCCCAAAAATATATAAATATATACACTCTCTTACTCTGTGAACTCAATTTTTTATTCTTATATGTTGATAAATTGCGCATTGCTTTAAAAAAGTTTTAATTGTGTTGTTCTTATGTTGCGGTTAATGTTTTTATGCTTTAGTTAATCTGTATTCAGTGGTTGTAGAATTGTGAACAATTTAAAGTGTAACACTAAGCTTAACGAAGGCGTCATTTGTTTAAATTTGAAACTTAGTAGAATAGTGAACTAAGTCTATTGGTTTTACTAGGAAAAAAACTTGGTTATGAAAAGTGTTGATGTAGTAGGTATTATATCTTAAATAACATGTAGTTGTGCAACTATAACATGTAGTTGTGCAACTCTCTTTTTGTTTTCTATCGGCAACCCCAAAAATATATGAATATATACACTCACTTACTCTGTGAACTCAATTTTTTATTCTTATATGTTGGTAAATTGCGCATTGCTTTAAAAAAGATTGAATTGTGTTGTTCTTATGTTGCGGTTAATGTTTTTATGCCTTTAGTTAATATGTATTCAGTAGTTGTAGAATTGTGAACAATTTAAAGTAACACTAAGCTTAACGAAGCCGTCATTTGTTTACATTTGAAACTTAGCAGAATAGTGAACTAAGTCAATTGGTTTTCTAGGAAAAAAACTTGTACTTGGTTATGAAAAGTGTTGATGTAGTAGGTATTATATCTTAAATAACATGTAGTTGTGCAACTATAACATGTAGTTGTGCAACTCCCCTTTTGGTTGCTATCGGCAACCCCAAAAATATATAAATATATACACTCTCTTACTCTGTGAACTCAATTTTTTATTCTTATATGTTGGTAAATTGCGCATTTTTTGCTTTAAAAAAGATTGAATTGTGTTGTTCTTATGTTGCGGTTAATGTTTTTATGCCTTTAGTTAATCTGTATTCAGTGGTTGTAGAATTGTGAACAATTTAAAGTGTAACACTAAGCATAACGAAGCCGTCATTTGTTTACATTTGAAACTTAGTAGAATAGGGAACTAATTCAATTGGTTTTACTAGGAAAAAAACTTGTACTTGGTTATGAAAAGTGTTGATGTAGTAGGTATTATACCTTATATAACATGTAGTTGTGCAACTATAACATGTAGTTGTGCAACTCCCTTTTTGGTTCCAATCGGCAACCCCAAAAATATATAAATATATACACTCACTTACTCTGTGAACTCAATTTTTTATTCTTATATGTTGGTAAATTGCGCATTTTTTGCTTTAAAAAAGATTGAATTTTGTTGTATGTTGCGGTTAATATTTTTATGCCTTTTGTTAATCTGTATTCATTGGTTGTAGAATTGTGAACAATTTAAAGTAACACTAAGCTTAACGAAGCCGTCATTTGTTTACATTTGAAACTTAGTAGAATAGTGAACTAAGTCAATTGGTTTTACTAGGAAAAAAACTTGTACTTGGTTATGAAAAGTGTTGATGTAGTAGGTATTATATCTTATATAACATGTAGTTGTGCAACTATAACATGTAGTTGTGCAACTCCCTTTTTGGTTGCAATCGGCAATCCCAAAAATATATAAATATATACACTCTCTTACTCTGTGAACTCAATTTTTTATTCTTATATGTTCGTAAATTGCGCATTTTTTGCTTTAAAAAAGATTGAATTGTGTTGTATGTTGCGGTTAATGTTTTTATGCCTTTAGTTAATCTGTATTCAGTGGTTGTAGAATTGTGAACAATTTAAAGTGTAACACTAAGCTTAACGAAGCCGTTATTTGTTTACATTTGAAACTTCGTAGAATAGTGAACTAAGTCAATTGGTTTTACTAAGAAAAAACTTGTACTTGATTATGAAAAGTGTTGATGTAGTAGGTATTATATCTTAAATAACATGTAGTTGTGCAACTATAACATGTAGTTGTGCAACTCCCTTTTTGGTTGCAATCGGCAACCCCAAAAATATATAAATATATACACTCTCTTACTCTGTGAACTCAATTTTTTATTCTTATATGTTGGTAAATTGCGCATTTTTTGCTTTAAAAAAGATTGAATTGTGTTGTTCTTATATTGCGGTTAATGTTTTTATGCCTTTAGTTAATCTGTATCATTGGTTGTAGAATTGTGAACAATTTAAAGTAACACTAAGCTTAACGAAGCCGTCATTTGTTTACATTTGAAACTTAGTAGAATAGTGAACTAAGTCAATTGGTTTTACTAGGAAAAAAACTTGTACTTGGTTATGAAAAGTGTTGATGTAGTAGGTATTAAATCTTAAATAACATGTAGTAGTGCAACTATAACATGCAGTTGTGCAACTCCCTTTTTGGTTGCATTCGGCAACCCCAAAAATATATAAATATATACACTCTCTTACTCTGTGAACTCAATTTTTTATTCTTATATGTTGGTAAATTGCGCATTTTTTGCTTTAAAAAAGATTGAATTGTTTTGTTCTTATGTTGCGGTTAATGTTTTTATGCCTTTAGTTAATCTGTATTCAGTGGTTGTAGAATTGTGAACAATTTAAAGTAACACTAAGCTTAAGGAAGCCGTCATTTGTTTACATTTGAAACTTAGTAGAATAGTGAACTAAGTCAATTGGTTTTACTAGGAAAAAAACTTGTACTTGGTTATGAAAAGTGTTGATGTAGTAGGTATTATATCTTAAATAACATGTAGTTGTGCAACTATAACATGTAGTTGTGCAACTCCCTTTTTGGTTGCTATCGGCAACCCCAAAAATATATAAATATATACACTCTCTTACTCTGTGAACTCAATTTTTTATTCTTATATGTTGGTAAATTGCGCATTTTTTGCTTTAAAAAAGATTGAATTGTGTTGTTCTTATGTTGCGGTTAATGTTTTTATGCCTTTAGTTAATCTGTATTCAGTGGTTGTAGAATTGTGAACAATTTAAAGTGTAACACTAAGCTTAACGAAGCCGTTATTTGTTTACATTTGAAACTTAGTAGAATAGTAAAGTAAGTCAATTGGTTTTACTAGGAAAAAAACTTGTACCTGGTTATGAAAAGTGTTGATGTAGTAGGTATTATATCTTAAATAACATGTAGTTGTGCAACTATAACATGTAGTTGTGCAACTCCCTTTTTGGTTCCAATCGGCAACCCCAAAAATATATAAATATATACACTCTCTTACTCTGTGAACTCAATTTTTTATTCTTATATGTTGGTAAATTGCGCATTTTTTGCTTTAAAAAATATTGAATTGTGTTGTTCTTATGTTGCGGTTAATGTTTTTATGCCTTTAGTTAATCTGTATTCAGTGGTTGTAGAATTGTGAACAATTTAAAGTGTAACACTAAGCTTAACGAAGCCGTCATTTGTTTACATTTGAAACTTAGTAGAATAGTGAACTAAGTCAATTGGTTTTACTAGGAAAAAAACTTGTACTTGGTTATGAAAAGTGTTGATGTAGTAGGTATTATATCTTAAATAACATGTAGTTGTGCAACTATAACATGTAGTTGTGCAACTCCCTTTTTGGTTGCTATCGGCAACCCCAAAAATATATAAATATATACACTCTCTTACTCTGTGAACTCAATTTTTTATTCTTATATGTTGATAAATTGCGCATTGCTTTAAAAAAGTTTGAATTGTGTTGTTCTTATATTGCGGTTAATGTTTTTATGCCTTTAGTTAATCTGTATCATTGGTTGTAGAATTGTGAACAATTTAAAGTAACACTAAGCTTAACGAAGCCGTCATTTGTTTACATTTGAAACTTAGTAGAATAGTGAACTAAGTCAATTGGTTTTACTAGGAAAAAAACTTGTACTTGGTTATGAAAAGTGTTGATGTAGTAGGTATTAAATCTTAAATAACATGTAGTAGTGCAACTATAACATGCAGTTGTGCAACTCCCTTTTTGGTTGCATTCGGCAACCCCAAAAATATATAAATATATACACTCTCTTACTCTGTGAACTCAATTTTTTATTCTTATATGTTGGTAAATTGCGCATTTTTTGCTTTAAAAAATATTGAATTGTGTTGTTCTTATGTTGCGGTTAATGTTTTTATGCCTTTAGTTAATATGTATTCAGTAGTTGTAGAATTGTGAACAATTTAATGTAACACTCAGCTTAACGAAGCCGTCATTTGTTTACATTTGAAACTTAGTAGAATAGTGAACTAAGTCAATTGGTTTTACTAGGAAAAAAACTTGTACTTGGTTATGAAAAGTGTTGATGTAGTAGGTATTATATCTTAAATAACATGTAGTTTTGCAACTCCCTTTTTGGTTGCTATCGGCAACCCCAAAAATATATAAATATATACACTCTCTTACTCTGTGAACTCAAATTTTTATTCTTATATTGGTAAATTGCGCATTTTTTGCTTTAAAAAAGATTGAATTGTGTTCTTCTTATGTTGCGGTTAATGTTTTTATGCCTTTAGTTAATCTGTATTCAGTGGTTGTAGAATTGGGAACAATTTAAAGTGTAACACTAAGCTTAACGAAGCCGTTATTTGTTTACATTTGAAACTTAGTAGAATAGTAAACTAAGTCAATTGGTTTTACTAGGAAAAAAACATGTACTTGGTTATGAAAAGTGTTGATGTAGTAGGTATTATATCTTAAATAACATGTAGTTGTGCAACTATAACATGTAGTTGTGCAACTCCATTTTTGGTTCCAATCGGCAACCACAAAAATATATAAATATATACACTCTCTTACTCTGTGAACTCAAATTTTTATTCTTATATGTTGGTAAATTGCGCATTGCTTTAAAAAAAATTGAATTGTGTTGTTCTTATGTTGCGGTTAATGTTTTTATGCCTTTAGTTAATATGTATTCAGTAGTTGTAGAATTGTGAACAATTTAAAGTAACACTAAGCTTCACGAAGCCGTCATTTGTTTACATTTGAAACTTAGTAGAATAGTGAACTAAGTCAATTGGTTTTACTAGGAAAAAAACTTGTACTTGGTTATGAAAAGTGTTGATGTAGTAGGTATTATATCTTAAATAACATGTAGTTGTGCAACTATAACATGTAGTTGTGCAACTCCCTTTTTGGTTCCAATCGGCAACCCCAAAAATATATAAATATATACACTCTCTTACTCTGTGAACTCAAATTTTTATTCTTATATGTAGGTAAATTGCGCATTTTTTGCTTTAAAAAAGATTGAATTGTTTTGTTCTTATGTTGCGGTTAATGTTTTTATGCCTTTAGTTAATCTGTATTCAGTGGTTGTAGAATTGTGAACAATTTAAAGTAACACTAAGCTTAAGGAAGCCGTCATTTGTTTACATTTGAAACTTAGTAGAATAGTGAACTAAGTCAATTGGTTTTACTAGGAAAAAAACTTGTACTTGGTTATGAAAAGTGTTGATGTAGTAGGTATTATATCTTAAATAACATGTAGTTGTGCAACTATAACATGTAGTTGTGCAACTCCCTTTTTGGTTGCTATCGGCAACCCCAAAAATATATAAATATATACACTCTCTTACTCTGTGAACTCAATTTTTTATTCTTATATGTTGGTAAATTGCGCATTTTTTGCTTTAAAAAAGATTGAATTGTGTTGTTCTTATGTTGCGGTTAATGTTTTTATGCCTTTAGTTAATCTGTATTCAGTGGTTGTAGAATTGTGAACAATTTAAAGTGTAACACTAAGCTTAACGAAGCCGTTATTTGTTTACATTTGAAACTTAGTAGAATAGTAAAGTAAGTCAATTGGTTTTACTAGGAAAAAAACTTGTACCTGGTTATGAAAAGTGTTGATGTAGTAGGTATTATATCTTAAATAACATGTAGTTGTGCAACTATAACATGTAGTTGTGC
This sequence comes from Stegodyphus dumicola, assembly GCF_044657685.1. NCBI lineage: Eukaryota > Metazoa > Arthropoda > Arachnida > Araneae > Eresidae > Stegodyphus > Stegodyphus dumicola. Next base: position 216,901,604 of record NC_140773.1, on the reverse strand, counting down.
AACTCCCTTTTTGGTTCCAATCGGCAACCCCAAAAATATATAAATATATACACTCTCTTACTCTGTGAACTCAATTTTTTATTCTTATATGTTGGTAAATTGCGCATTTTTTGCTTTAAAAAATATTGAATTGTGTTGTTCTTATGTTGCGGTTAATGTTTTTATGCCTTTAGTTAATCTGTATTCAGTGGTTGTAGAATTGTGAACAATTTAAAGTGTAACACTAAGCTTAACGAAGCCGTCATTTGTTTACATTTGAAACTTAGTAGAATAGTGAACTAAGTCAATTGGTTTTACTAGGAAAAAAACTTGTACTTGGTTATGAAAAGTGTTGATGTAGTAGGTATTATATCTTAAATAACATGTAGTTGTGCAACTATAACATGTAGTTGTGCAACTCCCTTTTTGGTTGCTATCGGTAACCCCAAAAATATATAAATATATACACTCTCTTACTCTGTGAACTCAATTTTTTATTCTTATATGTTGATAAATTGCGCATTGCTTTAAAAAAGTTTGAATTGTGTTGTTCTTATGTTGCGGTTAATGTTTTTATGCCTTTAGTTAATATGTATTCAGTAGTTGTAGAATTGTGAACAATTTAATGTAACACTCAGCTTAACGAAGCCGTCATTTGTTTACATTTGAAACTTAGTAGAATAGTGAACTAAGTCAATTGGTTTTACTAGGAAAAAAACTTGTACTTGGTTATGAAAAGTGTTGATGTAGTAGGTATTATATCTTAAATAACATGTAGTTTTGCAACTCCCTTTTTGGTTGCTATCGGCAACCCCAAAAATATATAAATATATACACTCTCTTACTCTGTGAACTCAAATTTTTATTCTTATATTGGTAAATTGCGCATTTTTTGCTTTAAAAAAGATTGAATTGTGTTCTTCTTATGTTGCGGTTAATGTTTTTATGCCTTTAGTTAATCTGTATTCAGTGGTTGTAGAATTGGGAACAATTTAAAGTGTAACACTAAGCTTAACGAAGCCGTTATTTGTTTACATTTGAAACTTAGTAGAATAGTAAACTAAGTCAATTGGTTTTACTAGGAAAAAAACTTGTACTTGGTTATGAAAAGTGTTGATGTAGTAGGTATTATATCTTAAATAACATGTAGTTGTGCAACTATAACATGTAGTTGTGCAACTCCATTTTTGGTTCCAATCGGCAACCACAAAAATATATAAATATATACACTCTCTTACTCTGTGAACTCAAATTTTTATTCTTATATGTTGGTAAATTGCGCATTGCTTTAAAAAAAATTGAATTGTGTTGTTCTTATGTTGCGGTTAATGTTTTTATGCCTTTAGTTAATATGTATTCAGTAGTTGTAGAATTGTGAACAATTTAAAGTAACACTAAGCTTCACGAAGCCGTCATTTGTTTACATTTGAAACTTAGTAGAATAGTGAACTAAGTCAATTGGTTTTACTAGGAAAAAAACTTGTACTTGGTTATGAAAAGTGTTGATGTAGTAGGTATTATATCTTAAATAACATGTAGTTGTGCAACTATAACATGTAGTTGTGCAACTCCCCTTTTGGTTGCTATCGGCAACCCCAAAAATATATAAATATATACACTCTCTTACTCTGTGAACTCAATTTTTTATTCTTATATGTTGGTAAATTGCGCATTTTTTTCTTTAAAAAAGATTGAATTGTGTTGTCCTTATGTTGCGGTTAATGTTTTTATGCCTTTAGTTAATCTGTATTCAGTGGTTGTAGAATTGTGAACAATTTAAAGTGTAACACTAAGCTTAACGAAGCCGTTATTTGTTTACATTTGAAACTTAGTAGAATAGTAAACTAAGTCAATTGGTTTTACTAGGAAAAAAACTTGTACTTGGTTATGAAAAGTGTTGATGTAGTAGGTATTATATCTTAAATAACATGTAGTTGTGCAACTATAACATGTAGTTGTGCAACTCCCTTTTTGGTTGCAATCGGCAACCCCAAAAATATATAAATATATACACTCTCTTAGTCTGTGAACTCAATTTTTTATTCTTATATGTTGGTAAATTGCGCATTTTTTGCTTTAAAAAAGATTGAATTGTGTTGTTCTTATGTTGCGGTTAATGTTTTTATGCCTTTAGTTAATCTGTTTTCAGTGGTTGTAGAATTGTGAACAATTTAAAGTGTAACACTAAGCATAACGAAGCCGTCATTTGTTTACATTTGAAACTTAGTAGAATAGTGAACTAATTCAATTGGTTTTACTAGGAAAAAAACTTGTACTTGGTTATGAAAAGTGTTGATGTAGTAGGTATTATATCTTATATAACATGTAGTTGTGCAACTATAACATGTAGTTGTGCAACTCCCTTTTTGGTTGAAATCGGCAATCCCAAAAATATATAAATATATACACTCTCTTACTCTGTGAACTCAATTTTTTATTCTTATATGTTCGTAAATTGCGCATTTTTTGCTTTAAAAAAGATTGAATTGTGTTGTATGTTGCGGTTAATGTTTTTATGCCTTTAGTTAATCTGTATTCAGTGGTTGTAGAATTGTGAACAATTTAAAGTGTAACACTAAGCTTAACGAAGCCGTCATTTGTTTACATTTGGAACTTCGTAGAATAGTGAACTAAGTCAATTGGTTTTACTAAGAAAAAACTTGTACTTGATTATGAAAAGTGTTGATGTAGTAGGTATTATATCTTAAATAACATGTAGTTGTGCAACTATAACATGTAGTTGTGCAACTCCCTTTTTGGTTGCAATCGGCAACCCCAAAAATATATAAATATATACACTCTCTTACTCTGTGAACTCAATTTTTTATTCTTATATGTTGGTAAATTGCGCATTTTTTGCTTTAAAAAAGATTGAATTGTGTTGTTCTTATATTGCGGTTAATGTTTTTATGCCTTTAGTTAATCTGTATCATTGGTTGTAGAATTGTGAACAATTTAAAGTAACACTAAGCTTAACGAAGCCGTCATTTGTTTACATTTGAAACTTAGTAGAATAGTGAACTAAGTCAATTGGTTTTACTAGGAAAAAAAACTTGTACTTGGTTATGAAAAGTGTTGATGTAGTAGGTATTATATCTTAAATAACATGTAGTTGTGCAACTATAACATGTAGTTGTGCAACTCCCTTTTTGGTTGCTATCGGCAACCCCAAAAATATATAAATATATACATTCTCTTACTCTGTGAACTCAATTTTTTATTCTTATATGTTGGTAAATTGCGCATTTTTTGCTTTAAAAAAGATTGAATTGTTTTGTATGTTGCGGTTAATGTTTTTATGCCTTTAGTTAATCTGTATTCAGTGGTTGTAGAATTGTGAACAATTTAAAGTGTAACACTAAGCTTAACGAAGCCGTCATTTGTTTACATTTGAAACTTAGTAGAATAGTAAACTAAGTCAATTGGTTTTACTAGGAACAAAACTTGTACCTGGTTATGAAAAGTGTTGATGTAGTAGGTATTATATCTTAAATAACATGTAGTTGTGCAACTATAACATGTAGTTGTGCAACTCCCTTTTTGGTTCCAATCGGCAACCCCAAAAATATATAAATATATACACTCTCTTACTCTGTGAACTCAATTTTTTATTCTTATATGTTGGTAAATTGCGCATTTTTTGCTTTAAAAAATATTGAATTGTGTTGTTCTTATGTTGCGGTTAATGTTTTTATGCCTTTAGTTAATCTGTATTCAGTGGTTGTAGAATTGTGAACAATTTAAAGTGTAACACTAAGCTTAACGAAGCCGTCATTTGTTTACATTTGAAACTTAGTAGAATAGTGAACTAAGTCAATTGGTTTTACTAGGAAAAAAACTTGTACTTGGTTATGAAAAGTGTTGATGTAGTAGGTATTATATCTTAAATAACATGTAGTTGTGCAACTATAACATGTAGTTGTGCAACTCCCTTTTTGGTTGCTATCGGCAACCCCAAAAATATATAAATATATACACTCTCTTACTCTGTGAACTCAATTTTTTATTCTTATATGTTGATAAATTGCGCATTGCTTTAAAAAAGTTTGAATTGTGTTGTTCTTATGTTGCGGTTAATGTTTTTATGCCTTTAGTTAATATGTATTCAGTAGTTGTAGAATTGTGAACAATTTAAAGTAACACTCAGCTTAACGAAGCCGTCATTTGTTTACATTTGAAACTTAGTAGAATAGTGAACTAAGTCAATTGGTTTTACTAGGAAAAAAACTTGTACTTGGTTATGAAAAGTGTTGATGTAGTAGGTATTATATCTTAAATAACATGTAGTTTTGCAACTCCCTTTTTGGTTGCTATCGGCAACCCCAAAAATATATAAATATATACACTCTCTTACTCTGTGAACTCAATTTTTTATTCTTATATGTTGGTAAATTGCGCATTTTTTGCTTTAAAAAAGATTGAATTGTGTTGTTCTTATGTTGCGGTTAATGTTTTTATGCCTTTAGTTAATCTGTATTCAGTGGTTGTAGAATTGTGAACAATTTAAAGTGTAACACTAAGCTTAACGAAGCCGTCATTTGTTTACATTTGAAACTTAGTAGAATAGTGAACTAAGTCAATTGGTTTTACTAGGAAAAAAACTTGTACTTGGTTATGAAAAGTGTTGATGTAGTAGGTATTATATCTTAAATAACATGTAGTTGTGAACTATAACATGTAGTTGTGCAACTCCCTTTTTGGTTGCTATCGGCAACCCCAAAAATATATAAATATATACACTCTCTTACTCTGTGAACTCAATTTTTTATTCTTATATGTTGATAAATTGCGCATTGCTTTAAAAAAGTTTGAATTGTGTTGTTCTTATGTTGCGGTTAATGTTTTTATGCCTTTAGTTAATATGTATTCAGTAGTTGTAGAATTGTGAACAATTTAAAGTAACACTCAGCTTAACGAAGCCGTCATTTGTTTACATTTGAAACTTAGTAGAATAGTGAACTAAGTCAATTGGTTTTACTAGGAAAAAAACTTGTACTTGGTTATGAAAAGTGTTGATGTAGTAGATATTATATCTTAAATAACATGTAGTTGTGAACTATAACATGTAGTTGTGCAACTCCCTTTTTGGTTGCTATCGGCAACCCCAAAAATATATAAATATATACACTCTCTTACTCTGTGAACTCAATTTTTTATTCTTATATGTTGATAAATTGCGCATTGCTTTAAAAAAGTTTGAATTGTGTTGTTCTTATGTTGCGGTTAATGTTTTTATGCCTCTAGTTAATCTGTATTCAGTGGTTGTAGAATTGTGAACAATTTAAAGTGTAACACTAAGCTTAACGAAGCCGTCATTTGTTTACATTTTAAACTTAGTAGAATAGTGAACTAAGTCAATTGGTTTTACTAGGAAAAAAACTTGTACTTGGTTATGAAAAGTGTTGATGTAGTAGGTATTATATCTTAAATAACATGTAGTTGTGCAACTATAACATGTAGTTGTGCAACTCCCTTTTTGGTTGCTATCGGCAACCCCAAAAATATATAAATATATACACTCTCTTACTCTGTGAACTCAATTTTTTATTCTTATATGTTGATAAATTGCGCATTGCTTTAAAAAAGTTTGAATTGTGTTGTTCTTATGTTGCGGTTAATGTTTTTATGCCTTTAGTTAATATGTATTCAGTAGTTGTAGAATTGTGAACAATTTAAAGTAACACTCAGCTTAACGAAGCCGTCATTTGTTTACATTTGAAACTTAGTAGAATAGTGAACTAAGTCAATTGGTTTTACTAGGAAAAAAACTTGTACTTGGTTGTGAAAAGTGTTGATGTATTAGGTAATATATCTTAAATAACATGTAGTTGTGCAACTCCCTTTTTGGTTGCTATCGGCAACCCCAAAAATATATAAATATATACACTCTCTTACTCTGTGAACTCAAATTTTTATTCTTATATTGGTAAATTGCGCATTTTTTGCTTTAAAAAGATTGAATTGTGTTCTTCTTATGTTGCGGTTAATGTTTTTATGCCTTTAGTTAATCTGTATTCAGTGGTTGTAGAATTGGGAACAATTTAAAGTGTAACACTAAGCTTAACGAAGCCGTTATTTGTTTACATTTGAAACTTAGTAGAATAGTGAACTAAGTCAATTGGTTTTACTAGGAAAAAAACTTGTACTTGGTTATGAAAAGTGTTGATGTAGTAGGTATTATATCTTAAATAACATGTAGTTGTGCAACTATAACATGTAGTTGTGCAACTCCCTTTTTGGTTGCTATCGGCAACCCCAAAAATATATAAATATATACACTCTCTTACTCTGTGAACTCAATTTTTTATTCTTATATGTTGGTAAATTGCGCATTTTTTGCTTTAAAAAAGATTGAATTGTTTTGTATGTTGCGGTTAATGTTTTTATGCCTTTAGTTAATCTGTATTCAGTGGTTGTAGAATTGGGAACAATTTAAAGTGTAACACTAAGCTTAACGAAGCCGTTATTTGTTTACATTTGAAACTTAGTAGAATAGTAAACTAAGTCAATTGGTTTTACTAGGAAAAAAACTTGTACTTGGTTATGAAAAGTGTTGATGTAGTAGGTATTATATCTTAAATAACATGTAGTTGTGCAACTATAACATGTAGTTCTGCAACTCCCTTTTTGGTTCCAATCGGCAACCCCAAAAATATATAAATATATACACTCTCTTACTCTGTGAACTCAAATTTTTATTCTTATATGTTGGTAAATTGCGCATTTTTTGCTTTAAAAAAGATTGAATTGTGTTGTTCTTATGTTGCGGTTAATGTTTTTATGCCTTTAGTTAATATGTATTCAGTAGTTGTAGAATTGTGAACAATTTAAAGTAACACTCAGCTTAACGAAGCCGTCATTTGTTTACATTTGAAACTTAGTAGAATAGTGAACTAAGTCAATTGGTTTTACTAGGAAAAAAACTTGTACTTGGTTATGAAAAGTGTTGATGTATTAGGTATTATATCTTAAATAACATGTAGTTGTGCAACTCCCTTTTTGGTTGCTATCGGCAACCCCAAAAATATATAAATATATACACTCTCTTACTCTGTGAACTCAAATTTTTATTCTTATATTGGTAAATTGCGCATTTTTTGCTTTAAAAAGATTGAATTGTGTTCTTATGTTGCGGTTAATGTTTTTATGCCTTTAGTTAATCTGTATTCAGTGGTTGTAGAATTGGGAACAATTTAAAGTGTAACACTAAGCTTAACGAAGCCGTTATTTGTTTACATTTGAAACTTAGTAGAATAGTAAACTAAGTCAATTGGTTTTACTAGGAAAAAACTTGTACTTGGTTATGAAAAGTGTTGATGTAGTAGGTATTATATCTTAAATAACATGTAGTTGTGCAACTATAACATGTAGTTGTGCAACTCCCTTTTTGGTTCCAATCGGCAACCCCAAAAATATATAAATATATACACTCTCTTACTCTGTGAACTCAAATTTTTATTCTTATATGTTGGTAAATTGCGCATTTTTTGCTTTAAAAAAGATTGAATTGTGTTGTTCTTATGTTGCGGTTAATGTTTTTATGCCTTTAGTTAATCTGTATTCAGTGGTTGAAGAATTGTGAACAATTTAAAGTGTAACACTAAGCTTAACGAAGGCGTCATTTGTTTAAATTTGAAACTTAGTAGAATAGTGAACTAAGTCAATTGGTTTTACTAGGAAAAAAACTTGGTTATGAAAAGTGTTGATGTATTAGGTATTATATCTTAAATAACATGTAGTTGTGCAACTCCCTTTTTGGTTGCTATCGGCAACCCCAAAAATATATAAATATATACACTCACGTACTCTGTGAACTCAATTTTTTATTCTTATATTTTGGTAAATTGCGCATTGCTTTAAAAAAGATTGAATTGTGTTGTTCTTATGTTGCGGTTAATGTTTTTATGCCTTTAGTTAATATGTATTCAGTAGTTGTAGAATTGTGAACAATTTAAAGTAACACTAAGCTTAACGAAGCCGTCATTTGTTTACATTTGAAACTTAGTAGAATAGTGAACTAAGTCAATTGGTTTTACTAGGAAAAAAACTTGTACTTGGTTATGAAAAGTGTTGATGTAGTAGGTATTATATCTTAAATAACATGTAGTTGTGCAACTATAACATGTAGTTGTGCAACTCCTCTTTTGGTTGCTATCGGCAACCCCAAAAATATATAAATATATACACTCTCTTACTCTGTGAACTCAATTTTTTATTCTTATATGTTGGTAAATTGCGCATTTTTTGCTTTAAAAAGATTGAATTGTGTTGTTCTTATGTTGCGGTTAATGTTTTTATGCCTTTAGTTAATCTGTATTCAGTGGTTGTAGAATTGTGAACAATTTAAAGTGTAACACTAAGCTTTACGAAGCCGTTATTTGTTTACATTTGAAACTTAGTAGAATAGTAAACTAAGTCAATTGGTTTTACTAGGAAAAAAAGTTGTACTTGGTTATGAAAAGTGTTGATGTAGTAGGTATTATATCTTAAATAACATGTAGTTGTGCAACTATAACATGTAGTTGTGCAACTCCCTTTTTGGTTGCAATCGGCAACCCCAAAAATATATAAATATATACACTCTCTTAGTCTGTGAACTCAATTTTTTATTCTTATATGTTGGTAAATTGCGCATTTTTTGCTTTAAAAAAGATTGAATTGTGTTGTTCTTATGTTGCGGTTAATGTTTTTATGCCTTTAGTTAATCTGTATTCAGTGGTTGTAGAATTGTGAACAATTTAAAGTGTAACACTAAGCATAACGAAGCCGTCATTTGTTTACATTTGAAACTTAGTAGAATAGTGAACTAATTCAATTGGTTTTACTAGGAAAAAAACTTGTACTTGGTTATGAAAAGTGTTGAAGTAGTAGGTATTATATCTTAAATAACATGTAGTTGTACAACTATAACATGTAGTTGTGCAACTCCCCTTTTGGTTGCTATCGGCAAACCCAAAAATATATAAATATATACACTCTCTTACTCTGTGTACTCAATTTTTTATTCTTATATGTTGATAAATTGCGCATTGCTTTAAAAAATTTGAATTGTGTTGTTCTTATGTTGCGGTTAATGTTTTTATGCCTTTAGTTAATATGTATTCAGTAGTTGTAGAATTGTGAACAATTTAAAGTAACACTCAGCTTAACGAAGCCGTCATTTGTTTACATTTGAAACTTAGTAGAATAGTGAACTAAGTCAATTGGTTTTACTAGGAAAAAAACTTGTACTTGGTTATGAAAAGTGTTGATGTATTAGGTATTATATCTTAAATAACATGTAGTTGTGCAACTCCCTTTTTGGTTGCTATCGGCAACCCCAAAAATATATAAATATATACACTCACTTACTCTGTGAACTCAATTTTTTATTCTTATATGTTGGTAAATTGCGCATTTTTTGCTTTAAAAAAGATTGAATTTTGTTGTATGTTGCGGTTAATATTTTTATGCCTTTTGTTAATCTGTATTCATTGGTTGTAGAATTGTGAACAATTTAAAGTAACACTAAGCTTAACGAAGCCGTCATTTGTTTACATTTGAAACTTAGTAGAATAGTGAACTAAGTCAATTGGTTTTACTAGGAAAAAAACTTGTACTTGGTTATGAAAAGTGTTGATGTAGTAGGTATTATATCTTATATAACATGTAGTTGTGCAACTATAACATGTAGTTGTGCAACTCCCTTTTTGGTTTCAATCGGCAACCCCAAAAATATATAAATATATACACTCTCTTACTCTGTGAACTCAATTTTTATTCTTATATGTTGGTAAATTGCGCATTTTTTGCTTTAAAAAAGATTGAATTGTGTTGTTCTTATGTTGCGGTTAATGTTTTTATGCCTTTAGTTAATCTGTATTCAGTGGTTGTAGAATTGTGAACAATTTAAAGTAACACTAAGCTTAACGAAGGCGTCATTTGTTTACATTTGAAACTTAGTAGAATAGTGAACTAAGTCAATTGGTTTTACTAGGAAAAAAACTTGTACTTGGTTATGAAAAGTGTTGATGTAGTAGGTATTATATCTTAAATAACATGTAGTTGTGCAACTCCCTTTTTGGTTGCTATCGGCAACCCCAAAAATATATAAATATATACACTCTCTTACTCTGTGAACTCAATTTTTTATTCTTATATGTTGGTAAATTGCGCATTTTTTGCTTTAAAAAAGATTGAATTGTTTTGTATGTTGCGGTTAATGTTTTTATGCCTTTAGTTAATCTGTATTCAGTGGTTGTAGAATTGGGAACAATTTAAAGTGTAACACTAAGCTTAACGAAGCCGTTATTTGTTTACATTTGAAACTTAGTAGAATAGTAAACTAAGTCAATTGGTTTTACTAGGAAAAAAACTTGTACTTGGTTATGAAAAGTGTTGATGTAGTAGGTATTATATCTTAAATAACATGTAGTTGTGCAACTATAACATGTAGTTCTGCAACTCCCTTTTTGGTTCCAATCGGCAACCCCAAAAATATATAAATATATACACTCTCTTACTCTGTGAACTCAAATTTTTATTCTTATATGTTGGTAAATTGCGCATTTTTTGCTTTAAAAAAGATTGAATTGTGTTGTTCTTATGTTGCGGTTAATGTTTTTATGCCTTTAGTTAATCTGTATTCAGTGGTTGTAGAATTGTGAACAATTTAAAGTGTAACACTCAGCTTAACGAAACCGTCATTTGTTTACATTTGAAACTTAGTAGAATAGTGAACTAAGTCAATTGGTTTTACTAGGAAAAAAACTTGTACTTGGTTATGAAAAGTGTTGAAGTAGTAGGTATTATATCTTAAATAACATGTAGTTGTGCAACTATAACATGTAGTTGTGCAACTCCCCTTTTGGTTGCTATCGGAAACCCAAAAATATATAAATATATACACTCTCTTACTCTGTGTACTCAATTTTTTATTCTTATATGTTGATAAATTGCGCATTGCTTTAAAAAATTTGAATTGTGTTGTTCTTATGTTGCGGTTAATGTTTTTATGCCTTTAGTTAATATGTATTCAGTAGTTGTAGAATTGTGAACAATTTAAAGTAACACTCAGCTTAACGAAGCCGTCATTTGTTTACATTTGAAACTTAGTAGAATAGTGAACTAAGTCAATTGGTTTTACTAGGAAAAAAACTTGTACTTGATTATGAAAAGTGTTGATGTATTAGGTATTATATCTTAAATAACATGTAGTTGTGCAACTCCCTTTTTGGTTGCTATCGGCAACCCCAAAAATATATAAATATATACACTCTCTTACTCTGTGAACTCAAATTTTTATTCTTATATTGGTAAATTGCGCATTTTTTGCTTTAAAAAGATTGAATTGTGTTCTTATGTTGCGGTTAATGTTTTTATGCCTTTAGTTAATCTGTATTCAGTGGTTGTAGAATTGGGAACAATTTAAAGTGTAACACTAAGCTTAACGAAGCCGTTATTTGTTTACATTTGAAACTTAGTAGAATAGTAAACTAAGTCAATTGGTTTTACTAGGAAAAAACTTGTACTTGGTTATGAAAAGTGTTGATGTAGTAGGTATTATATCTTAAATAACATGTAGTTGTGCAACTATAACATGTAGTTGTGCAACTCCCTTTTTGGTTCCAATCGGCAACCCCAAAAATATATAAATATATACACTCTCTTACTCTGTGAACTCAAATTTTTATTCTTATATGTTGGTAAATTGCGCATTTTTTGCTTTAAAAAAGATTGAATTGTGTTGTTCTTATGTTGCGGTTAATGTTTTTATGCCTTTAGTTAATCTGTATTCAGTGGTTGAAGAATTGTGAACAATTTAAAGTGTAACACTAAGCTTAACGAAGGCGTCATTTGTTTAAATTTGAAACTTAGTAGAATAGTGAACTAAGTCAATTGGTTTTACTAGGAAAAAAACTTGGTTATGAAAAGTGTTGATGTATTAGGTATTATATCTTAAATAACATGTAGTTGTGCAACTCCCTTTTTGGTTGCTATCGGCAACCCCAAAAATATATAAATATATACACTCACGTACTCTGTGAACTCAATTTTTTATTCTTATATTTTGGTAAATTGCGCATTGCTTTAAAAAAGATTGAATTGTGTTGTTCTTATGTTGCGGTTAATGTTTTTATGCCTTTAGTTAATATGTATTCAGTAGTTGTAGAATTGTGAACAATTTAAAGTAACACTAAGCTTAACGAAGCCGTCATTTGTTTACATTTGAAACTTAGTAGAATAGTGAACTAAGTCAATTGGTTTTACTAGGAAAAAAACTTGTACTTGGTTATGAAAAGTGTTGATGTAGTAGGTATTATATCTTAAATAACATGTAGTTGTGCAACTATAACATGTAGTTGTGCAACTCCTCTTTTGGTTGCTATCGGCAACCCCAAAAATATATAAATATATACACTCTCTTACTCTGTGAACTCAATTTTTTATTCTTATATGTTGGTAAATTGCGCATTTTTTGCTTTAAAAAGATTGAATTGTGTTGTTCTTATGTTGCGGTTAATGTTTTTATGCCTTTAGTTAATCTGTATTCAGTGGTTGTAGAATTGTGAACAATTTAAAGTGTAACACTAAGCTTTACGAAGCCGTTATTTGTTTACATTTGAAACTTAGTAGAATAGTAAACTAAGTCAATTGGTTTTACTAGGAAAAAAAGTTGTACTTGGTTATGAAAAGTGTTGATGTAGTAGGTATTATATCTTAAATAACATGTAGTTGTGCAACTATAACATGTAGTTGTGCAACTCCCTTTTTGGTTGCAATCGGCAACCCCAAAAATATATAAATATATACACTCTCTTAGTCTGTGAACTCAATTTTTTATTCTTATATGTTGGTAAATTGCGCATTTTTTGCTTTAAAAAAGATTGAATTGTGTTGTTCTTATGTTGCGGTTAATGTTTTTATGCCTTTAGTTAATCTGTATTCAGTGGTTGTAGAATTGTGAACAATTTAAAGTGTAACACTAAGCATAACGAAGCCGTCATTTGTTTACATTTGAAACTTAGTAGAATAGTGAACTAATTCAATTGGTTTTACTAGGAAAAAAACTTGTACTTGGTTATGAAAAGTGTTGATGTAGTAGGTATTATACCTTATATAACATGTAGTTGTGCAACTATAACATGTAGTTGTGCAACTCCCTTTTTGGTTCCAATCGACAACCCCAAAAATATATAAATATATACACTCACTTACTCTGTGAACTCAATTTTTTATTCTTATATGTTGGTAAATTGCGCATTTTTTGCTTTAAAAAAGATTGAATTTTGTTGTATGTTGCGGTTAATATTTTTATGCCTTTTGTTAATCTGTATTCATTGGTTGTAGAATTGTGAACAATTTAAAGTAACACTAAGCTTAACGAAGCCGTCATTTGTTTACATTTGAAACTTAGTAGAATAGTGAACTAAGTCAATTGGTTTTACTAGGAAAAAAACTTGTACTTGGTTATGAAAAGTGTTGATGTAGTAGGTATTATATCTTATATAACATGTAGTTGTGCAACTATAACATGTAGTTGTGCAACTCCCTTTTTGGTTTCAATCGGCAACCCCAAAAATATATAAATATATACACTCTCTTACTCTGTGAACTCAATTTTTATTCTTATATGTTGGTAAATTGCGCATTTTTTGCTTTAAAAAAGATTGAATTGTGTTGTTCTTATGTTGCGGTTAATGTTTTTATGCCTTTAGTTAATCTGTATTCAGTGGTTGTAGAATTGTGAACAATTTAAAGTAACACTAAGCTTAACGAAGGCGTCATTTGTTTACATTTGAAACTTAGTAGAATAGTGAACTAAGTCAATTGATTTTACTAAGAAAAAACTTGTACTTGATTATGAAAAGTGTTGATGTAGTAGGTATTATATCTTAAATAACATGTAGTTGTGCAACTATAACATGTAGTTGTGCAACTCCCTTTTTGGTTGCAATCGGCAACCCCAAAAATATATAAATATATACACTCTCTTACTCTGTGAACTCAATTTTTTATTCTTATATGTTGGTAAATTGCGCATTTTTTGCTTTAAAAAAGATTGAATTGTGTTGTTCTTATATTGCGGTTAATGTTTTTATGCCTTTAGTTAATCTGTATCATTGGTTGTAGAATTGTGAACAATTTAAAGTAACACTAAGCTTAACGAAGCCGTCATTTGTTTACATTTGAAACTTAGTAGAATAGTGAACTAAGTCAATTGGTTTTACTAGGAAAAAAACTTGTACTTGGTTATGAAAAGTGTTGATGTAGTAGGTATTAAATCTTAAATAACATGTAGTTGTGCAACTATAACATGTAGTTGTGCAACTCCCTTTTTGGTTGCATTCGGCAACCCCAAAAATATATAAATATATACACTCTCTTACTCTGTGAACTCAATTTTTTATTTTTATATGTTGGTAAATTGCGCATTTTTTGCTTTAAAAAAGATTGAATTGTTTTGTTCTTATGTTGCGGTTAATGTTTTTATGCCTTTAGTTAATCTGTATTCAGTGGTTGTAGAATTGTGAAAAATTTAAAGTAACACTAAGCTTAAGGAAGCCGTCATTTGTTTACATTTGAAACTTAGTAGAATAGTGAACTAAGTCAATTGGTTTTACTAGGAAAAAAACTTGTACTTGGTTATGAAAAGTGTTGATGTAGTAGGTATTATATCTTAAATAACATGTAGTTGTGCAACTATAACATGTAGTTGTGCAACTCCCTTTTTGGTTGCTATCGGCAACCCCAAAAATATATAAATATATACACTCTCTTACTCTGTGAACTCAATTTTTTATTCTTATATGTTGGTAAATTGCGCATTTTTTGCTTTAAAAAAGATTGAATTGTGTTGTATGTTGCGGTTAATGTTTTTATGCCTTTAGTTAATCTGTATCATTGGTTGTAGAATTGTGAACAATTTAAAGTAACACTAAGCTTAACGAAGCCGTCATTTGTTTACATTTGAAACTTAGTAGAATAGTGAACTAAGTCAATTGGTTTTACTAGGAAAAAAACTTGTACTTGGTTATGAAAAGTGTTGATGTATTAGGTATTATATCTTAAATAACATGTAGTTGTGCAACTCCCTTTTTGGTTGCTATCGGCAACCCCAAAAATATATAAATATATACACTCTCTTACTCTGTGAACTCAAATTTTTATTCTTATATTGGTAAATTGCGCATTTTTTGCTTTAAAAAGATTGAATTGTGTTCTTATGTTGCGGTTAATGTTTTTATGCCTTTAGTTAATCTGTACTCAGTGGTTGTAGAATTGGGAACAATTTAAAGTGTAACACTAAGCTTAACGAAGCCGTTATTTGTTTACATTTGAAACTTAGTAGAATAGTAAACTAAGTCAATTGGTTTTACTAGGAAAAAACTTGTACTTGGTTATGAAAAGTGTTGATGTAGTAGGTATTATATCTTAAATAACATGTAGTTGTGCAACTATAACATGTAGTTGTGCAACTCCCTTTTTGGTTCCAATCGGCAACCCCAAAAATATATAAATATATACACTCTCTTACTCTGTGAACTCAAATTTTTATTCTTATATGTTGGTAAATTGCGCATTTTTTGCTTTAAAAAAGATTGAATTGTGTTGTTCTTATGTTGCGGTTAAGGGTTTTATGCCTTTAGTTAATCTGTATTCAGTGGTTGAAGAATTGTGAACAATTTAAAGTGTAACACTAAGCTTAACGAAGGCGTCATTTGTTTAAATTTGAAACTTAGTAGAATAGTGAACTAAGTCAATTGGTTTTACTAGGAAAAAAACTTGGTTATGAAAAGTGTTGATGTATTAGGTATTATATCTTAAATAACATGTAGTTGTGCAACTCCCTTTTTGGTTGCTATCGGCAACCCCAAAAATATATAAATATATACACTCACGTACTCTGTGAACTCAATTTTTTATTCTTATATTTTGGTAAATTGCGCATTGCTTTAAAAAAGATTGAATTGTGTTGTTCTTATGTTGCGGTTAATGTTTTTATGCCTTTAGTTAATATGTATTCAGTAGTTGTAGAATTGTGAACAATTTAAAGTAACACTAAGCTTAACGAAGCCGTCATTTGTTTACATTTGAAACTTAGTAGAATAGTGAACTAAGTCAATTGGTTTTACTAGGAAAAAAACTTGTACTTGGTTATGAAAAGTGTTGATGTAGTAGGTATTATATCTTAAATAACATGTAGTTGTGCAACTATAACATGTAGTTGTGCAACTCCTCTTTTGGTTGCTATCGGCAACCCCAAAAATATATAAATATATACACTCTCTTACTCTGTGAACTCAATTTTTTATTCTTATATGTTGGTAAATTGCGCATTTTTTGCTTTAAAAAGATTGAATTGTGTTGTTCTTATGTTGCGGTTAATGTTTTTATGCCTTTAGTTAATCTGTATTCAGTGGTTGTAGAATTGTGAACAATTTAAAGTGTAACACTAAGCTTTACGAAGCCGTTATTTGTTTACATTTGAAACTTAGTAGAATAGTAAACTAAGTCAATTGGTTTTACTAGGAAAAAAAGTTGTACTTGGTTATGAAAAGTGTTGATGTAGTAGGTATTATATCTTAAATAACATGTAGTTGTGCAACTATAACATGTAGTTGTGCAACTCCCTTTTTGGTTGCAATCGGCAACCCCAAAAATATATAAATATATACACTCTCTTAGTCTGTGAACTCAATTTTTTATTCTTATATGTTGGTAAATTGCGCATTTTTTGCTTTAAAAAAGATTGAATTGTGTTGTTCTTATGTTGCGGTTAATGTTTTTATGCCTTTAGTTAATCTGTATTCAGTGGTTGTAGAATTGTGAACAATTTAAAGTGTAACACTAAGCATAACGAAGCCGTCATTTGTTTACATTTGAAACTTAGTAGAATAGTGAACTAATTCAATTGGTTTTACTAGGAAAAAAACTTGTACTTGGTTATGAAAAGTGTTGATGTAGTAGGTATTATACCTTATATAACATGTAGTTGTGCAACTATAACATGTAGTTGTGCAACTCCCTTTTTGGTTCCAATCGACAACCCCAAAAATATATAAATATATACACTCACTTACTCTGTGAACTCAATTTTTTATTCTTATATGTTGGTAAATTGCGCATTTTTTGCTTTAAAAAAGATTGAATTTTGTTGTATGTTGCGGTTAATATTTTTATGCCTTTTGTTAATCTGTATTCATTGGTTGTAGAATTGTGAACAATTTAAAGTAACACTAAGCTTAACGAAGCCGTCATTTGTTTACATTTGAAACTTAGTAGAATAGTGAACTAAGTCAATTGGTTTTACTAGGAAAAAAACTTGTACTTGGTTATGAAAAGTGTTGATGTAGTAGGTATTATATCTTATATAACATGTAGTTGTGCAACTATAACATGTAGTTGTGCAACTCCCTTTTTGGTTTCAATCGGCAACCCCAAAAATATATAAATATATACACTCTCTTACTCTGTGAACTCAATTTTTATTCTTATATGTTGGTAAATTGCGCATTTTTTGCTTTAAAAAAGATTGAATTGTGTTGTTCTTATGTTGCGGTTAATGTTTTTATGCCTTTAGTTAATCTGTATTCAGTGGTTGTAGAATTGTGAACAATTTAAAGTAACACTAAGCTTAACGAAGGCGTCATTTGTTTACATTTGAAACTTAGTAGAATAGTGAACTAAGTCAATTGATTTTACTAAGAAAAAACTTGTACTTGATTATGAAAAGTGTTGATGTAGTAGGTATTATATCTTAAATAACATGTAGTTGTGCAACTATAACATGTAGTTGTGCAACTCCCTTTTTGGTTGCAATCGGCAACCCCAAAAATATATAAATATATACACTCTCTTACTCTGTGAACTCAATTTTTTATTCTTATATGTTGGTAAATTGCGCATTTTTTGCTTTAAAAAAGATTGAATTGTGTTGTTCTTATATTGCGGTTAATGTTTTTATGCCTTTAGTTAATCTGTATCATTGGTTGTAGAATTGTGAACAATTTAAAGTAACACTAAGCTTAACGAAGCCGTCATTTGTTTGCATTTGAAACTTAGTAGAATAGTGAACTAAGTCAATTGGTTTTACTAGGAAAAAAACTTGTACTTGGTTATGAAAAGTGTTGATGTAGTAGGTATTAAATCTTAAATAACATGTAGTAGTGCAAATATAACATGTAGTTGTGCAACTCCCTTTTTGGTTGCATTCGGCAACCCCAAAAATATATAAATATATACACTCTCTTACTCTGTGAACTCAATTTTTTATTTTTATATGTTGGTAAATTGCGCATTTTTTGCTTTAAAAAAGATTGAATTGTTTTGTTCTTATGTTGCGGTTAATGTTTTTATGCCTTTAGTTAATCTGTATTCAGTGGTTGTAGAATTGTGAAAAATTTAAAGTAACACTAAGCTTAAGGAAGCCGTCATTTGTTTACATTTGAAACTTAGTAGAATAGTGAACTAAGTCAATTGGTTTTACTAGGAAAAAAACTTGTACTTGGTTATGAAAAGTGTTGATGTAGTAGGTATTATATCTTAAATAACATGTAGTTGTGCAACTATAACATGTAGTTGTGCAACTCCCTTTTTGGTTGCTATCGGCAACCCCAAAAATATATAAATATATACACTCTCTTACTCTGTGAACTCAATTTTTTATTCTTATATGTTGGTAAATTGCGCATTTTTTGCTTTAAAAAAGATTGAATTGTGTTGTATGTTGCGGTTAATGTTTTTATGCCTTTAGTTAATCTGTATCATTGGTTGTAGAATTGTGAACAATTTAAAGTAACACTAAGCTTAACGAAGCCGTCATTTGTTTACATTTGAAACTTAGTAGAATAGTGAACTAAGTCAATTGGTTTTACTAGGAAAAAAACTTGTACTTGGTTATGAAAAGTGTTGATGTAGTAGGTATTAAATCTTAAATAACATGTAGTAGTGCAACTATAACATGTAGTTGTGCAACTCCCTTTTTGGTTGCATTCGGCAACCCCAAAAATATGTAAATATATACACTCTCTTACTCTGTGAACTCAATTTTTTATTCTTATATGTTGGTAAATTGCGCATTTTTTGCTTTAAAAAAGATTGAATTGTTTTGTTCTTATGTTGCGGTTAATGTTTTTATGCCTTTAGTTAATCTGTATTCAGTGGTTGTAGAATTGTGAAAAATTTAAAGTAACACTAAGCTTAAGGAAGCCGTCATTTGTTTACATTTGAAACTTAGTAGAATAGTGAACTAAGTCAATTGGTTTTACTAGGAAAAAAACTTGTACTTGGTTATGAAAAGTGTTGATGTAGTAGGTATTATATCTTAAATAACATGTAGTTGTGCAACTATAACATGTAGTTGTGCAACTCCCTTTTTGGTTGCTATCGGCAACCCCAAAAATATATAAATATATACACTCTCTTACTCTGTGAACTCAATTTTTTATTCTTATATGTTGGTAAATTGCGCATTTTTTGCTTTAAAAAAGATTGAATTGTGTTGTATGTTGCGGTTAATGTTTTTATGCCTTTAGTTAATCTGTATTCAGTGGTTGTAGAATTGTGAACAATTTAAAGTGTAACACTAAGCTTAACAAAGCCGTCATTTGTTTACATTTGAAACTTCGTAGAATAGTGAACTAAGTCAATTGGTTTTACTAAGAAAAAACTTGTACTTGATTATGAAAAGTGTTGATGTAGTAGGTATTATATCTTAAATAACATGTAGTTGTGCAACTATAACATGTAGTTGTGCAACTCCCTTTTTGGTTGCAATCGGCAACCCCAAAAATATATAAATATATACACTCTCTTACTCTGTGAACTCAATTTTTTATTCTTATATGTTGGTAAATTGCGCATTTTTTGCTTTAAAAAAGATTGAATTGTTTTGTTCTTATGTTGCGGTTAATGTTTTTATGCCTTTAGTTAATCTGTATTCAGTGGTTGTAGAATTGTGAAAAATTTAAAGTAACACTAAGCTTAAGGAAGCCGTCATTTGTTTACATTTGAAACTTAGTAGAATAGTAAACTAAGTCAATTGGTTTTACTAGGAAAAAAACTTGTACCTGGTTATGAAAAGTGTTGATGTAGTAGGTATTATATCTTAAATAACATGTAGTTGTGCAACTATAACATGTAGTTGTGCAACTCCCTTTTTGGTTCCAATCGGCAACCCCAAAAATATATAAATATATACACTCTCTTACTCTGTGAACTCAATTTTTTATTCTTATATGTTGGTAAATTGCGCATTTTTTGCTTTAAAAAATATTGAATTGTGTTGTTCTTATGTTGCGGTTAATGTTTTTATGCCTTTAGTTAATCTGTATTCAGTGCTTGTAGAATTGTGAACAATTTAAAGTGTAACACTAAGCTTAACGAAGCCGTCATTTGTTTACATTTGAAACTTAGTAGAATAGTGAACTAAGTCAATTGGTTTTACTAGGAAAAAAACTTCTACTTGGTTATGAAAAGTGTTGATGTAGTAGGTATTATATCTTAAATAACATGTAGTTGTGCAACTATAACATGTAGTTGTGCAACTCCCTTTTTGGTTGCTATCGGCAACCCCAAAAATATATAAATATATACACTCTCTTACTCTGTGAACTCAATTTTTTATTCTTATATGTTGATAAATTGCGCATTGCTTTAAAAAAGTTTGAATTGTGTTGTTCTTATGTTGCGGTTAATGTTTTTATGCCTTTAGTTAATATGTATTCAGTTGTTGTAGAATTGTGAACAATTTAAAGTAACACTCAGCTTAACGAAGCCGTCATTTGTTTACATTTGAAACTTAGTAGAATAGTGAACTAAGTCAATTGGTTTTACTAGGAAAAAAACTTGTACTTGGTTATGAAAAGTGTTGATGTAGTAGGTATTATATCTTAAATAACATGTAGTTTTGCAACTCCCTTTTTGGTTGCTATCGGGAACCCCAAAAATATATAAATATATACACTCTCTTACTCTGTGAACTCAAATTTTTATTCTTATATTGGTAAATTGCGCATTTTTTGCTTTAAAAAAGATTGAATTGTGTTCTTATGTTGCGGTTAATGTTTTTATGCCTTTAGTTAATCTGTATTCAGTGGTTGTAGAATTGTGAACAATTTAAAGTGTAACACTAAGCTTAACGAAGCCGTTATTTGTTTAAATTTGAAACTTAGTAGAATAGTGAACTAAGTCAATTTTTTTTACTAGGAAAAAAACTTGGTTATGAAAAGTGTTGATGTAGTAGGTATTATATCTTAAATAACATGTAGTTGTGCAACTATAACATGTAGTTGTGCAACTCCCTTTTTGGTTGCTATCGGCAACCCCAAAAATATATAAATATATACATTCTCTTACTCTGTGAACTCAATTTTTTATTCTTATATGTTGGTAAATTGCGCATTGCTTTAAAAAAGATTGAATTGTGTTGTTCTTATGTTGGGGTTAATGTTTTTATGCCTTTAGTTAAAATGTATTAAGTAGTTGTAGAATTGTGAACAATTTAAAGTAACACTAAGCTTAACGAAGGCGTCATTTGTTTACATTTGAAACTTAATAGAATAGTGAACTAAGTCAATTGGTTTTACTAGGAAAAAAACTTGTACTTGGTTATGAAAAGTGTTGATGTAGTAGGTATTATATCTTATATAACATGTAGTTGTGCAACTATAACATGTATTTGTGCAACTCCCTTTTTGGTTGCTATCGGCAACCCCAAAAATATATAAATATATACATTCTCTTACTCTGTGAACTCAAATTTTTATTCTTATATTGGTAAATTGCGCATTTTTTGCTTTAAAAAAGATTGAATTGTGTTCTTATGTTGCGGTTAATGTTTTTATGCCTTTAGTTAATCTGTATTCAGTGGTTGTAGAATTGTGAACAATTTAAAGTGTAACACTAAGCTTAACGAAGCCGTTATTTGTTTAAATTTGAAACTTAGTAGAATAGTGAACTAAGTCAATTTTTTTTACTAGGAAAAAAACTTGGTTATGAAAAGTGTTGATGTAGTAGGTATTATATCTTAAATAACATGTAGTTGTGCAACTATAACATGTAGTTGTGCAACTCCCTTTTTGGTTGCTATCGGCAACCCCAAAAATATATAAATATATACATTCTCTTACTCTGTGAACTCAATTTTTTATTCTTATATGTTGGTAAATTGCGCATTGCTTTAAAAAAGATTGAATTGTGTTGTTCTTATGTTGGGGTTAATGTTTTTATGCCTTTAGTTAAAATGTATTAAGTAGTTGTAGAATTGTGAACAATTTAAAGTAACACTAAGCTTAACGAAGGCGTCATTTGTTTACATTTGAAACTTAATAGAATAGTGAACTAAGTCAATTGGTTTTACTAGGAAAAAAACTTGTACTTGGTTATGAAAAGTGTTGATGTAGTAGGTATTATATCTTATATAACATGTAGTTGTGCAACTATAACATGTATTTGTGCAACTCCCTTTTTGGTTGCTATCGGCAACCCCAAAAATATATAAATATATACATTCTCTTACTCTGTGAACTCAATTTTTTATTCTTATATGTTGGTAAATTGCGCATTTTTTGCTTTAAAAAAGATTGAATTGTGTTGTTCTTATGTTGCGGTTAATGTTTTTATGCCTTTAGTTAATCTGTATTCAGTAGTTGTAGAATTGTGAACAATTTAAAGTGTAACACTAAGCTTAACGAAGCCGTTATTTGTTTACAATTGAAACTTAGTACAATAGTAAACTAAGTCAATTGGTTTTACTAGGAAAAAAACTTGTACTTGGTTATGAAAAGTGTTGATGTAGTAGGTATTATATCTTAAATATCATGTAGTTGTGCAACTATAACATGTAGTTGTACAACTCCCTTTTTGGTTGCTATCGGCAACCCCAAATATATATAAATATATACACTCTCTTACTCTGTGAACTCAATTTTTTATTCTTATATGTTGGTAAATTGCGCATTTTTTGCTTTAAAAAAGATTGAATTGTGTTGTATGTTGCGGTTAATGTTTTTATGCCTTTAGTTAATCTGTATTCAGTGGTTGTAGAATTGTGAACAATTTAAAGTGTAACACTAAGCTTAACGAAGCCGTTATTTGTTTACATTTGAAACTTAGTAGAATAGTAAACTAAGTCAATTGGTTTTACTAGGAAAAAAACTTGTACCTGGTTATGAAAAGTGTTGATGTAGTAGGTATTATATCTTAAATAACATGTAGTTGTGCAACTATAACATGTAGTTGTGCAACTCCCTTTTTGGTTCCAATCGGCAACCCCAAAAATATATAAATATATACACTCTCTTACTCTGTGAACTCAATTTTTTATTCTTATATGTTGGTAAATTGCGCATTTTTTGCTTTAAAAAATATTGAATTGTGTTGTTCTTATGTTGCGGTTAATGTTTTTATGCCTTTAGTTAATCTGTATTCAGTGCTTGTAGAATTGTGAACAATTTAAAGTGTAACACTAAGCTTAACGAAGCCGTCATTTGTTTACATTTGAAACTTAGTAGAATAGTGAACTAAGACAATTGGTTTTACTAGGAAAAAAACTTCTACTTGGTTATGAAAAGTGTTGATGTAGTAGGTATTATATCTTAAATAACATGTAGTTGTGCAACTATAACATGTAGTTGTGCAACTCCCTTTTTGGTTGCTATCGGCAACCCCAAAAATATATAAATATATACATTCTCTTACTCTGTGAACTCAATTTTTTATTCTTATATGTTGATAAATTGCGCATTGCTTTAAAAAAGTTTGAATTGTGTTGTTCTTATGTTGCGATTAATGTTTTTATGCCTTTAGTTAATATGTATTCAGTTGTTGTAGAATTGTGAACAATTTAAAGTAACACTCAGCTTAACGAAGCCGTCATTTGTTTACATTTGAAACTTAGTAGAATAGTGAACTAAGTCAATTGGTTTTACTAGGAAAAAAACTTGTACTTGGTTATGAAAAGTGTTGATGTAGTAGGTATTATATCTTAAATAACATGTAGTTTTGCAACTCCCTTTTTGGTTGCTATCGGCAACCCCAAAAATATATAAATATATACACTCTCTTACTCTGTGAACTCAAATTTTTATTCTTATATTGGTAAATTGCGCATTTTTTGCTTTAAAAAAGATTGAATTGTGTTCTTATGTTGCGGTTAATGTTTTTATGCCTTTAGTTAATGTGTATTCAGTGGTTGTAGAATTGTGAACAATTTAAAGTGTAACACTAAGCTTAACGAAGCCGTTATTTGTTTAAATTTGAAACTTAGTAGAATAGTGAACTAAGTCAATTTTTTTTACTAGGAAAAAAACTTGGTTATGAAAAGTGTTGATGTAGTAGGTATTATATCTTAAATAACATGTAGTTGTGCAACTATAACATGTAGTTGTGCAACTCCCTTTTTGGTTGCTATCGGCAACCCCAAAAATATATAAATATATACATTCTCTTACTCTGTGAACTCAATTTTTTATTCTTATATGTTGGTAAATTGCGCATTGCTTTAAAAAAGATTGAATTGTGTTGTTCTTATGTTGGGGTTAATGTTTTTATGCCTTTAGTTAAAATGTATTAAGTAGTTGTAGAATTGTGAACAATTTAAAGTAACACTAAGCTTAACGAAGGCGTCATTTGTTTACATTTGAAACTTAATAGAATAGTGAACTAAGTCAATTGGTTTTACTAGGAAAAAAACTTGTACTTGGTTATGAAAAGTGTTGATGTAGTAGGTATTATATCTTATATAACATGTAGTTGTGCAACTATAACATGTATTTGTGCAACTCCCTTTTTGGTTGCTATCGGCAACCCCAAAAATATATAAATATATACATTCTCTTACTCTGTGAACTCAATTTTTTATTCTTATATGTTGGTAAATTGCGCATTTTTTGCTTTAAAAAAGATTGAATTGTGTTGTTCTTATGTTGCGGTTAATGTTTTTATGCCTTTAGTTAATCTGTATTCAGTAGTTGTAGAATTGTGAACAATTTAAAGTGTAACACTAAGCTTAACGAAGCCGTTATTTGTTTACAATTGAAACTTAGTACAATAGTAAACTAAGTCAATTGGTTTTACTAGGAAAAAAACTTGTACTTGGTTATGAAAAGTGTTGATGTAGTAGGTATTATATCTTAAATATCATGTAGTTGTGCAACTATAACATGTAGTTGTACAACTCCCTTTTTGGTTGCTATCGGCAACCCCAAATATATATAAATATATACACTCTCTTACTCTGTGAACTCAATTTTTTATTCTTATATGTTGGTAAATTGCGCATTTTTTGCTTTAAAAATGATTGAATTGTGTTGTTCTTATGTTGCGGTTAATGTTTTTATGCCTTTAGTTAATCTGTATTCAGTGGTTGTAGAATTGTGAACAATTTAAAGTAACACTAAGCTTAACGAAGCCGTCATTTGTTTACATTTGAAACTTAGTAGAATAGTGAACTAAGTCAATTGGTTTTACTAGGAAAAAAACTTGTACTTGGTTATGAAAAGTGTTGATGTAGTAGGTATTATATCTTATATAACATGTAGTTGTGCAACTATAACATGTAGTTGTGCAACTCCCTTTTTGGTTGCAATCGGCAATCCCAAAAATATATAAATATATACACTCTCTTACTCTGTGAACTCAATTTTTTATTCTTATATGTTGGTAAATTGCGCATTTTTTGCTTTAAAAAAGATTGAATTGTGTTGTATGTTGCGGTTAATGTTTTTATGCCTTTTGTTAATCTGTATTCAGTGGTTGTAGAATTGTGAACAGTTTAAAGTGTAACACTAAGCTTAACGAAGCCGTCATTTGTTTACATTTGAAACTTAGTAGAATAGTGAACTAAGTCAATTGGTTTTACTAGGAAAAAAACTTGTACTTGGTTATGAAAAGTGTTGATGTAGTAGGTATTATACCTTATATAACATGTAGTTGTGCAACTATAACATGTAGTTGTGCAACTCCCTTTTTGGTTCCAATCGGCAACCCCAAAAATATATAAATATATACACTCACTTACTCTGTGAACTCAATTTTTTATTCTTATATGTTGGTAAATTGCGCATTTTTTGCTTTAAAAAAGATTGAATTTTGTTGTATGTTGCGGTTAATATTTTTATGCCTTTTGTTAATCTGTATTCATTGGTTGTAGAATTGTGAACAATTTAAAGTAACACTAAGCTTAACGAAGCCGTCATTTGTTTACATTTGAAACTTAGTAGAATAGTGAACTAAGTCAATTGGTTTTACTAGGAAAAAAACTTGTACTTGGTTATGAAAAGTGTTGATGTTGTAGGTATTATATCTTATATAACATGTAGTTGTGCAACTATAACATGTAGTTGTGCAACTCCCTTTTTGGTTTCAATCGGCAACCCCAAAAATATATTAATATATACACTCTCTTACTCTGTGAACTCAATTTTTTATTCTTATATGTTGGTAAATTGCGCATTTTTTGCTTTAAAAAAGATTGAATTGTGTTGTTCTTATGTTGCGGTTAATGTTTTTATGCCTTTAGTTAATCTGTATTCAGTGGTTGTAGAATTGTGAACAATTTAAAGTAACACTAAGCTTAACGAAGGCGTCATTTGTTTACATTTGAAACTTAGTAGAATAGTGAACTAAGTCAATTGGTTTTACTAGGAAAAAAACTTGTACTTGGTTATGAAAAGTGTTGATGTAGTAGGTATTATATCTTATATAACATGTAGTTGTGCAACTATAACATGTAGTTGTGCAACTCCCTTTTTGGTTGCAATCGGCAATCCCAAAAATATATAAATATATACACTCTCTTACTCTGTGAACTCAATTTTTTATTCTTATATGTTCGTAAATTGCGCATTTTTTGCTTTAAAAAAGATTGAATTGTGTTGTATGTTGCGGTTAATGTTTTTATGCCTTTAGTTAATCTGTATTCAGTGGTTGTAGAATTGTGAACAATTTCAAGTGTAACACTAAGCTTAACGAAGCCGTTATTTGTTTACATTTGAAACTTAGTAGAATAGTAAACTATGTCAATTCATTTTACTAGGAAAAAAACTTGTACTTGGTTATGAAAAGTGTTGATGTAGTAGGTATTATATCTTAAATAACATGTAGTTGTGCAACTATAACATGTAGTTGTGCAACTCCCTTTTTGGTTCCAATCGGCAACCCCAAAAATATATAAATATATACACTCTCTTACTCTGTGAACTCAATTTTTTATTCTTATATGTTGGTAAATTGCGCATTTTTTGCTTTAAAAAATATTGAATTGTGTTGTTCTTATGTTGCGGTTAATGTTTTTATGCCTTTAGTTAATCTGTATTCAGTGGTTGTAGAATTGTGAACAATTTAAAGTGTAACACTAAGCTTAACGAAGCCGTCATTTGTTTACATTTGAAACTTAGTAGAATAGTGAACTAAGTCAATTGGTTTTACTAGGAAAAAAACTTGTACTTGGTTATGAAAAGTGTTGATGTAGTAGGTATTATATCTTAAATAACATGTAGTTGTGCAACTATAACATGTAGTTGTGCAACTCCCTTTTTGGTTGCTATCGGCAACCCCAAAAATATAGAAATATATACACTCTCTTACTCTGTGAACTCAATTTTTTATTCTTATATGTTGGTAAATTGCGCATTTTTTGCTTTAAAAAAGATTGAATTGTGTTGTATGTTGCGGTTAATGTTTTTATGCCTTTTGTTAATCTGTATTCAGTGGTTGTAGAATTGTGAACAGTTTAAAGTGTAACACTAAGCTTAACGAAGCCGTCATTTGTTTACATTTGAAACTTAGTAGAATAGTGAACTAAGTCAATTGGTTTTACTAGGAAAAAAACTTGTACTTGGTTATGAAAAGTGTTGATGTAGTAGGTATTATATTTTAAATAACATGTAGTTGTGCAACTCCCTTTTTGGTTCCAATCGGCATCCCCAAAAATATATAAATATATACACTCTCTTACTCTGTGAACTCAATTTTTTATTCTTATATGTTGGTAAATTGCGCATTTTTTGCTTTAAAAAATTTTGAATTGTGTTGTTCTTATGTTGCGGTTAATGTTTTTATGCCTTTAGTTAATCTGTATTCATTGGTTGTAGAATTGTGAACAATTTAAAGTAACACTAAGCTTAACGAAGCCGTCATTTGTTTACATTTGAAACTTAGTAGAATTGTGAACTAAGTCAATTGGTTTTACTAGGAAAAAAACTTGTACTTGTTTATGAAAAGTGTTGATGTAGTAGGTATTATATCTTAAATAACATGTAGTTGTGCAACTATAACATGTAGTTGTGCAACTCCCTTTTTGGTTGCTATCGGCAACCCCAAAAGTATATAAATATATACATTCTCTTACTCTGTGAACTCAATTTTTTATTCTTATATGTTGGTAAATTGCGCATTTTTTGCTTTAAAAAAATTGAATTGTGTTGTTCTTATGTTGCGGTTAATGTTTTTATGCCTTTAGTTAATATGTATTCAGTAGTTGTAGAATTGTGAACAATTTAAAGTGTAACACTAAGCTTAACGAAGCCGTTATTTGTTTACAATTGAAACTTAGTACAATAGTAAACTAAGTCAATTGGTTTTACTAGGAAAAAAACTTGTACTTGGTTATGAAAAGTGTTGATGTAGTAGGTATTATATCTTAAATATCATGTAGTTGTGCAACTATAACATGTAGTTGTACAACTCCCTTTTTGGTTGCTATCGGCAACCCCAAATATATATAAATATATACACTCTCTTACTCTGTGAACTCAATTTTTTATTCTTATATGTTGGTAAATTGCGCATTTTTTGCTTTAAAAAAGATTGAATTGTGTTGTATGTTGCGGTTAATGTTTTTATGCCTTTTGTTAATCTGTATTCAGTGGTTGTAGAATTGTGAACAGTTTAAAGTGTAACACTAAGCTTAACGAAGCCGTCATTTGTTTACATTTGAAACTTAGTAGAATAGTGAACTAAGTCAATTGGTTTTACTAGGAAAAAAACTTGTACTTGGTTATGAAAAGTGTTGATGTAGTAGGTATTATATTTTAAATAACATGTAGTTGTGCAACTCCCTTTTTGGTTCCAATCGGCATCCCCAAAAATATATAAATATATACACTCTCTTACTCTATGAACTCAATTTTTTATTCTTATATGTTGGTAAATTGCGCATTTTTTGCTTTAAAAAATATTGAATTGTGTTGTTCTTATGTTGCGGTTAATGTTTTTATGCCTTTAGTTAATCTGTATTCATTGGTTGTAGAATTGTGAACAATTTAAAGTAACACTAAGCTTAACGAAGCCGTCATTTGTTTACATTTGAAACTTAGTAGAATTGTGAACTAAGTCAATTGGTTTTACTAGGAAAAAAACTTGTACTTGGTTATGAAAAGTGTTGATGTAGTAGGTATTATATCTTAAATAACATGTAGTTGTGCAACTATAACATGTAGTTGTGCAACTCCCTTTTTGGTTGCTATCGGCAACCCCAAAAATATATAAATATATACATTCTCTTACTCTGTGAACTCAATTTTTTATTCTTATATGTTGGTAAATTGCGCATTTTTTGCTTTAAAAAAGATTGAATTGTGTTGTTCTTATGTTGCGGTTAATGTTTTTATGCCTTTAGTTAATATGTATTCAGTAGTTGTAGAATTGTGAACAATTTAAAGTGTAACACTAAGCTTAACGAAGCCGTTATTTGTTTACAATTGAAACTTAGTACAATAGTAAACTAAGTCAATTGGTTTTACTAGGAAAAAAACTTGTACTTGGTTATGAAAAGTGTTGATGTAGTAGGTATTATATCTTAAATATCATGTAGTTGTGCAACTATAACATGTAGTTGTACAACTCCCTTTTTGGTTGCTATCGGCAACCCCAAATATATATAAATATATACACTCTCTTACTCTGTGAACTCAATTTTTTATTCTTATATGTTGGTAAATTGCGCATTTTTTGCTTTAAAAAAGATTGAATTGTGTTGTTCTTATGTTGCGGTTAATGTTTTTATGGCTTTAGTTAATCTGTATTCAGTGGTTGTAGAATTGTGAACAATTTAAAGTGTAACACTAAGCTTAAGGAAGCCGTTATTTGTTTACATTTGAAACTTAATAGAATAGTAAACTATGTCAATTCGTTTTACTAGGAAAAAAACTTGTACTTGGTTATGAAAAGTGTTGATGTAGTAGGTATTATATCTTAAATAACATGTAGTTGTGCAACTATAACATGTAGTTGTGCAACTCCCTTTTTGGTTCCAATCGGCAACCCCAAAAATATATAAATATATACACTCTCTTACTCTGTGAACTCAATTTTTTATTCTTATATGTTGGTAAATTGCGCATTTTTTGCTTTAAAAAATATTGAATTGTGTTGTTCTTATGTTGCGGTTAATGTTTTTATGCCTTTAGTTAATCTGTATTCAGTGGTTGTAGAATTGTGAACAATTTAAAGTGTAACACTAAGCTTAACGAAGCCGTCATTTGTTTACATTTGAAACTTAGTAGAATAGTGAACTAAGTCAATTGGTTTTACTAGGAAAAAAACTTGTACTTGGTTATGAAAAGTGTTGATGTAGTAGGTATTATATCTTAAATAACATGTAGTTGTGCAACTATAACATGTAGTTGTGCAACTCCCTTTTTGGTTGCTATCGGCAACCCCAAAAATATAGAAATATATACACTCTCTTACTCTGTGAACTCAATTTTTTATTCTTATATGTTGGTAAATTGCGCATTTTTTGCTTTAAAAAAGATTGAATTGTGTTGTATGTTGCGGTTAATGTTTTTATGCCTTTTGTTAATCTGTATTCAGTGGTTGTAGAATTGTGAACAGTTTAAAGTGTAACACTAAGCTTAACGAAGCCGTCATTTGTTTACATTTGAAACTTAGTAGAATAGTGAACTAAGTCAATTGGTTTTACTAGGAAAAAAACTTGTACTTGGTTATGAAAAGTGTTGATGTAGTAGGTATTATATTTTAAATAACATGTAGTTGTGCAACTCCCTTTTTGGTTCCAATCGGCATCCCCAAAAATATATAAATATATACACTCTCTTACTCTGTGAACTCAATTTTTTATTCTTATATGTTGGTAAATTGCGCATTTTTTGCTTTAAAAAATTTTGAATTGTGTTGTTCTTATGTTGCGGTTAATGTTTTTATGCCTTTAGTTAATCTGTATTCATTGGTTGTAGAATTGTGAACAATTTAAAGTAACACTAAGCTTAACGAAGCCGTCATTTGTTTACATTTGAAACTTAGTAGAATTGTGAACTAAGTCAATTGGTTTTACTAGGAAAAAAACTTGTACTTGGTTATGAAAAGTGTTGATGTAGTAGGTATTATATCTTAAATAACATGTAGTTGTGCAACTATAACATGTAGTTGTGCAACTCCCTTTTTGGTTGCTATCGGCAACCCCAAAAGTATATAAATATATACATTCTCTTACTCTGTGAACTCAATTTTTTATTCTTATATGTTGGTAAATTGCGCATTTTTTGCTTTAAAAAAATTGAATTGTGTTGTTCTTATGTTGCGGTTAATGTTTTTATGCCTTTAGTTAATATGTATTCAGTAGTTGTAGAATTGTGAACAATTTAAAGTGTAACACTAAGCTTAACGAAGCCGTTATTTGTTTACAATTGAAACTTAGTACAATAGTAAACTAAGTCAATTGGTTTTACTAGGAAAAAAACTTGTACTTGGTTATGAAAAGTGTTGATGTAGTAGGTATTATATCTTAAATATCATGTAGTTGTGCAACTATAACATGTAGTTGTACAACTCCCTTTTTGGTTGCTATCGGCAACCCCAAATATATATAAATATATACACTCTCTTACTCTGTGAACTCAATTTTTTATTCTTATATGTTGGTAAATTGCGCATTTTTTGCTTTAAAAAAGATTGAATTGTGTTGTATGTTGCGGTTAATGTTTTTATGCCTTTTGTTAATCTGTATTCAGTGGTTGTAGAATTGTGAACAGTTTAAAGTGTAACACTAAGCTTAACGAAGCCGTCATTTGTTTACATTTGAAACTTAGTAGAATAGTGAACTAAGTCAATTGGTTTTACTAGGAAAAAAACTTGTACTTGGTTATGAAAAGTGTTGATGTAGTAGGTATTATATTTTAAATAACATGTAGTTGTGCAACTCCCTTTTTGGTTCCAATCGGCATCCCCAAAAATATATAAATATATACACTCTCTTACTCTATGAACTCAATTTTTTATTCTTATATGTTGGTAAATTGCGCATTTTTTGCTTTAAAAAATATTGAATTGTGTTGTTCTTATGTTGCGGTTAATGTTTTTATGCCTTTAGTTAATCTGTATTCATTGGTTGTAGAATTGTGAACAATTTAAAGTAACACTAAGCTTAACGAAGCCGTCATTTGTTTACATTTGAAACTTAGTAGAATTGTGAACTAAGTCAATTGGTTTTACTAGGAAAAAAACTTGTACTTGGTTATGAAAAGTGTTGATGTAGTAGGTATTATATCTTAAATAACATGTAGTTGTGCAACTATAACATGTAGTTGTGCAACTCCCTTTTTGGTTGCTATCGGCAACCCCAAAAATATATAAATATATACATTCTCTTACTCTGTGAACTCAATTTTTTATTCTTATATGTTGGTAAATTGCGCATTTTTTGCTTTAAAAAAGATTGAATTGTGTTGTTCTTATGTTGCGGTTAATGTTTTTATGCCTTTAGTTAATATGTATTCAGTAGTTGTAGAATTGTGAACAATTTAAAGTGTAACACTAAGCTTAACGAAGCCGTTATTTGTTTACAATTGAAACTTAGTACAATAGTAAACTAAGTCAATTGGTTTTACTAGGAAAAAAACTTGTACTTGGTTATGAAAAGTGTTGATGTAGTAGGTATTATATCTTAAATATCATGTAGTTGTGCAACTATAACATGTAGTTGTACAACTCCCTTTTTGGTTGCTATCGGCAACCCCAAATATATATAAATATATACACTCTCTTACTCTGTGAACTCAATTTTTTATTCTTATATGTTGGTAAATTGCGCATTTTTTGCTTTAAAAAAGATTGAATTGTGTTGTTCTTATGTTGCGGTTAATGTTTTTATGGCTTTAGTTAATCTGTATTCAGTGGTTGTAGAATTGTGAACAATTTAAAGTGTAACACTAAGCTTAAGGAAGCCGTTATTTGTTTACATTTGAAACTTAATAGAATAGTAAACTATGTCAATTCGTTTTACTAGGAAAAAAACTTGTACTTGGTTATGAAAAGTGTTGATGTAGTAGGTATTATATCTTAAATAACATGTAGTTGTGCAACTATAACATGTAGTTGTGCAACTCCCTTTTTGGTTCCAATCGGCAACCCCAAAAATATATAAATATATACACTCTCTTACTCTGTGAACTCAATTTTTTATTCTTATATGTTGGTAAATTGCGCATTTTTTGCTTTAAAAAATATTGAATTGTGTTGTTCTTATGTTGCGGTTAATGTTTTTATGCCTTTAGTTAATCTGTATTCAGTGGTTGTAGAATTGTGAACAATTTAAAGTGTAACACTAAGCTTAACGAAGCCGTCATTTGTTTACATTTGAAACTTAGTAGAATAGTGAACTAAGTCAATTGGTTTTACTAGGAAAAAAACTTGTACTTGGTTATGAAAAGTGTTGATGTAGTAGGTATTATATCTTAAATAACATGTAGTTGTGCAACTATAACATGTAGTTGTGCAACTCCCTTTTTGGTTGCTATCGGCAACCCCAAAAATATAGAAATATATACACTCTCTTACTCTGTGAACTCAATTTTTTATTCTTATATGTTGGTAAATTGCGCATTTTTTGCTTTAAAAAAGATTGAATTGTGTTGTATGTTGCGGTTAATGTTTTTATGCCTTTTGTTAATCTGTATTCAGTGGTTGTAGAATTGTGAACAGTTTAAAGTGTAACACTAAGCTTAACGAAGCCGTCATTTGTTTACATTTGAAACTTAGTAGAATAGTGAACTAAGTCAATTGGTTTTACTAGGAAAAAAACTTGTACTTGGTTATGAAAAGTGTTGATGTAGTAGGTATTATATTTTAAATAACATGTAGTTGTGCAACTCCCTTTTTGGTTCCAATCGGCATCCCCAAAAATATATAAATATATACACTCTCTTACTCTGTGAACTCAATTTTTTATTCTTATATGTTGGTAAATTGCGCATTTTTTGCTTTAAAAAATTTTGAATTGTGTTGTTCTTATGTTGCGGTTAATGTTTTTATGCCTTTAGTTAATCTGTATTCATTGGTTGTAGAATTGTGAACAATTTAAAGTAACACTAAGCTTAACGAAGCCGTCATTTGTTTACATTTGAAACTTAGTAGAATTGTGAACTAAGTCAATTGGTTTTACTAGGAAAAAAACTTGTACTTGGTTATGAAAAGTGTTGATGTAGTAGGTATTATATCTTAAATAACATGTAGTTGTGCAACTATAACATGTAGTTGTGCAACTCCCTTTTTGGTTGCTATCGGCAACCCCAAAAGTATATAAATATATACATTCTCTTACTCTGTGAACTCAATTTTTTATTCTTATATGTTGGTAAATTGCGCATTTTTTGCTTTAAAAAAATTGAATTGTGTTGTTCTTATGTTGCGGTTAATGTTTTTATGCCTTTAGTTAATATGTATTCAGTAGTTGTAGAATTGTGAACAATTTAAAGTGTAACACTAAGCTTAACGAAGCCGTTATTTGTTTACAATTGAAACTTAGTACAATAGTAAACTAAGTCAATTGGTTTTACTAGGAAAAAAACTTGTACTTGGTTATGAAAAGTGTTGATGTAGTAGGTATTATATCTTAAATATCATGTAGTTGTGCAACTATAACATGTAGTTGTACAACTCCCTTTTTGGTTGCTATCGGCAACCCCAAATATATATAAATATATACACTCTCTTACTCTGTGAACTCAATTTTTTATTCTTATATGTTGGTAAATTGCGCATTTTTTGCTTTAAAAAAGATTGAATTGTGTTGTATGTTGCGGTTAATGTTTTTATGCCTTTTGTTAATCTGTATTCAGTGGTTGTAGAATTGTGAACAGTTTAAAGTGTAACACTAAGCTTAACGAAGCCGTCATTTGTTTACATTTGAAACTTAGTAGAATAGTGAACTAAGTCAATTGGTTTTACTAGGAAAAAAACTTGTACTTGGTTATGAAAAGTGTTGATGTAGTAGGTATTATATTTTAAATAACATGTAGTTGTGCAACTCCCTTTTTGGTTCCAATCGGCATCCCCAAAAATATATAAATATATACACTCTCTTACTCTATGAACTCAATTTTTTATTCTTATATGTTGGTAAATTGCGCATTTTTTGCTTTAAAAAATATTGAATTGTGTTGTTCTTATGTTGCGGTTAATGTTTTTATGCCTTTAGTTAATCTGTATTCATTGGTTGTAGAATTGTGAACAATTTAAAGTAACACTAAGCTTAACGAAGCCGTCATTTGTTTACATTTGAAACTTAGTAGAATTGTGAACTAAGTCAATTGGTTTTACTAGGAAAAAAACTTGTACTTGGTTATGAAAAGTGTTGATGTAGTAGGTATTATATCTTAAATAACATGTAGTTGTGCAACTATAACATGTAGTTGTGCAACTCCCTTTTTGGTTGCTATCGGCAACCCCAAAAATATATAAATATATACATTCTCTTACTCTGTGAACTCAATTTTTTATTCTTATATGTTGGTAAATTGCGCATTTTTTGCTTTAAAAAAGATTGAATTGTGTTGTTCTTATGTTGCGGTTAATGTTTTTATGCCTTTAGTTAATATGTATTCAGTAGTTGTAGAATTGTGAACAATTTAAAGTGTAACACTAAGCTTAACGAAGCCGTTATTTGTTTACAATTGAAACTTAGTACAATAGTAAACTAAGTCAATTGGTTTTACTAAGAAAAAAACTTGTACTTGGTTATGAAAAGTGTTGATGTAGTAGGTATTATATCTTATATAACATGTAGTTGTGCAACTATAACATGTAGTTGTGCAACTCCCTTTTTGGTTGCAATCGGCAATCCCAAAAATATATAAATATATACACTCTCTTACTCTGTGAACTCAATTTTTTATTCTTATATGTTGGTAAATTGCGCATTTTTTGCTTTAAAAAAGATTGAATTGTGTTGTATGTTGCGGTTAATGTTTTTATGCCTTTTGTTAATCTGTATTCAGTGGTTGTAGAATTGTGAACAGTTTAAAGTGTAACACTAAGCTTAACGAAGCCGTCATTTGTTTACATTTGAAACTTAGTAGAATAGTGAACTAAGTCAATTGGTTTTACTAGGAAAAAAACTTGTACTTGGTTATGAAAAGTGTTGATGTAGTAGGTATTATATTTTAAATAACATGTAGTTGTGCAACTCCCTTTTTGGTTCCAATCGGCATCCCCAAAAATATATAAATATATACACTCTCTTACTCTGTGAACTCAATTTTTTATTCTTATATGTTGGTAAATTGCGCATTTTTTGCTTTAAAAAATATTGAATTGTGTTGTTCTTATGTTGCGGTTAATGTTTTTATGCCTTTAGTTAATCTGTATTCATTGGTTGTAGAATTGTGAACAATTTAAAGTGTAACACTAAGCTTAACGAAGCCGTCATTTGTTTACATTTGAAACTTAGTAGAATTGTGAACTAAGTCAATTGGTTTTACTAGGAAAAAAACTTGTACTTGGTTATGAAAAGTGTTGATGTAGTAGGTATTATATCTTAAATAACATGTAGTTGTGCAACTATAACATGTAGTTGTGCAACTCCCTTTTTGGTTGCTATCGGCAACCCCAAAAATATATAAATATATACATTCTCTTACTCTGTGAACTCAATTTTTTATTCTTATATGTTGGTAAATTGCGCATTTTTTGCTTTAAAAAAGATTGAATTGTGTTGTTCTTATGTTGCGGTTAATGTTTTTATGCCTTTAGTTAATATGTATTCAGTAGTTGTAGAATTGTGAACAATTTAAAGTGTAACACTAAGCTTAACGAAGCCGTTATTTGTTTACAATTGAAACTTAGTACAATAGTAAACTAAGTCAATTGGTTTTACTAGGAAAAAAACTTGTACTTGGTTATGAAAAGTGTTGATGTAGTAGGTATTATATCTTAAATATCATGTAGTTGTGCAACTATAACATGTAGTTGTACAACTCCCTTTTTGGTTGCTATCGGCAACCCCAAATATATATAAATATATACACTCTCTTACTCTGTGAACTCAATTTTTTATTCTTATATGTTGGTAAATTGCGCATTTTTTGCTTTAAAAAAGATTGAATTGTGTTGTTCTTATGTTGCGGTTAATGTTTTTATGACTTTAGTTAATCTGTATTCAGTGGTTGTAGAATTGTGAACAATTTAAAGTGTAACACTAAGCTTAAGGAAGCCGTTATTTGTTTACATTTGAAACTTAATAGAATAGTGAACTAAGTCAATTGGTTTTACTAAGAAAAAAACTTGTACTTGGTTATGAAAAGTGTTGATGTAGTAGGTATTATATCTTATATAACATGTAGTTGTGCAACTATAACATGTAGTTGTGCAACTCCCTTTTTGGTTGCAATCGGCAATCCCAAAAATATATAAATATATACACTCTCTTACTCTGTGAACTCAATTTTTTATTCTTATATGTTGGTAAATTGCGCATTTTTTGCTTTAAAAAAGATTGAATTGTGTTGTATGTTGCGGTTAATGTTTTTATGCCTTTTGTTAATCTGTATTCAGTGGTTGTAGAATTGTGAACAGTTTAAAGTGTAACACTAAGCTTAACGAAGCCGTCATTTGTTTACATTTGAAACTTAGTAGAATAGTGAACTAAGTCAATTGGTTTTACTAGGAAAAAAACTTGTACTTGGTTATGAAAAGTGTTGATGTAGTAGGTATTATATTTTAAATAACATGTAGTTGTGCAACTCCCTTTTTGGTTCCAATCGGCATCCCCAAAAATATATAAATATATACACTCTCTTACTCTGTGAACTCAATTTTTTATTCTTATATGTTGGTAAATTGCGCATTTTTTGCTTTAAAAAATATTGAATTGTGTTGTTCTTATGTTGCGGTTAATGTTTTTATGCCTTTAGTTAATCTGTATTCATTGGTTGTAGAATTGTGAACAATTTAAAGTAACACTAAGCTTAACGAAGCCGTTATTTGTTTACATTTGAAACTTAATAGAATAGTGAACTAAGTCAATTGGTTTTACTAAGAAAAAAAATTGTACTTGGTTATGAAAAGTGTTGATGTAGTAGGTATTATATCTTATATAACATGTAGTTGTGCAACTATAACATGTAGTTGTGCAACTCCCTTTTTGGTTGCAATCGGCAATCCCAAAAATATATAAATATATACACTCTCTTACTCTGTGAACTCAATTTTTTATTCTTATATGTTGGTAAATTGCGCATTTTTTGCTTTAAAAAAGATTGAATTGTGTTGTTCTTATGTTGCGGTTAATGTTTTTCTGCCTTTAGTTAATCTGTATTCATTGGTTGTAGAATTGTGAACACTTTAAAGTAACACTAAGCTTAACGAAGCCGTCATTTGTTTACATTTGAAACTTAGTAGAATTGTGAACTAAGTCAATTGGTTTTACTAGGAAAAAAACTTGTACTTGGTTATGAAAAGTGTTGATGTAGTAGGTATTATATCTTAAATAACATGTAGTTGTGCAACTATAACATGTAGATGTGCAACTCCCTTTTTGGTTGCTATCGGCAACCCCAAAAGTATATAAATATATACATTCTCTTACTCTGTGAACTCAATTTTTTATTCTTATATGTTGGTAAATTGCGCATTTTTTGCTTTAAAAAAGATTGAATTGTGTTGTTCTTATGTTGCGGTTAATGTTTTTATGCCTTTAGTTAATATGTATTCAGTAGTTGTAGAATTGTGAACAATTTAAAGTGTAACACTAAGCTTAACGAAGCCGTTATTTGTTTACAATTGAAACTTAGTACAATAGTAAACTAAGTCAATTGGTTTTACTAGGAAAAAAACTTGTACTTGGTTATGAAAAGTGTTGATGTAGTAGGTATTATATCTTAAATATCATGTAGTTGTGCAACTATAACATGTAGTTGTACAACTCCCTTTTTGGTTGCTATCGGCAACCCCAAATATATATAAATATATACACTCTCTTACTCTGTGAACTCAATTTTTTATTCTTATATGTTGGTAAATTGCGCATTTTTTGCTTTAAAAAAGATTGAATTGTGTTGTTCTTATGTTGCGGTTAATGTTTTTATGCCTTTAGTTAATCTGTATTCAGTGGTTGTAGAATTGTGAACAATTTAAAGTGTAACACTAAGCTTAACGAAGCCGTCATTTGTTTACATTTGAAACTTAGTAGAATATCTAACTAAGTCAATTGGTTTTACTAGAAGAAAAACTTGTACTTGGTTATGAAAAGTGTTGATGTAGTAGGTATTATATCTTAAATAACATGTAGTTGTGCAACTTCCTTTTTGGTTCCAATCGGCAACCCCAAAAATATATAAATATATACACTCTCTTACTCTGTGAACTCAATTTTTTATTCTTATATGTTGGTAAATTCGCATTTTTTGCTTTAAAAAAGATTGAATTTTGTTGTATGTTGCGGTTAATGCTTTTATGCCTTTTTTAATCTGTATTCATTGGTTGTAGAATTGTAAACAATTTAAAGTAAGACTAAGCTTAACGAAGCCGTCATTTGTTTACATTTGAAACTTAATAGAATAGTGAACTAAGTCAATTGGTTTTACTAAGAAAAAAACTTGTACTTGGTTATGAAAAGTGTTGATGTAGTAGGTATTATATCTTATATAACATGTAGTTGTGCAACTATAACATGTAGTTGTGCAACTCCCTTTTTGGTTGCAATCGGCAACCCCAAAAATATATAAATATATACACTCTCTTACTCTGTGAACTCAATTTTTTATTCTTATATGTTGGTAAATTGCGCATTTTTGCTTTAAAAAATATTGAATTGTGTTGTTCTTATGTTGCGGTTAATGTTTTTATGCCTTTAGTTAATCTGTATTCAGTGGTTGTAGAATTGTGAACAATTTAAAGTGTAACACTAAGCTTAACGAAGCCGTCATTTGTTTACATTTGAAACTTAGTAGAATAGTGAACTAAGTCAATTGGTTTTACTAGGAAAAAAACTTGTACTTGGTTATGAAAAGTGTTGATGTAGTAAGTATTATATCTTAAATAACATGTAGTTGTGCAACTATAACATGTAGTTGTGCAACTCCCTTTTTGGTTGCTATCGGCAACCCCAAAAATATAGAAATATATACACT
The DNA here is from genome assembly GCF_044657685.1 of Stegodyphus dumicola. Lineage (NCBI taxonomy): Eukaryota > Metazoa > Arthropoda > Arachnida > Araneae > Eresidae > Stegodyphus > Stegodyphus dumicola. The sequence continues at coordinate 216,861,276 of NC_140773.1, read as the reverse complement.
CTCTTACTCTGTGAACTCAATTTTTTATTCTTATATGTTGGTAAATTGCGCATTTTTTGCTTTAAAAAAGATTGAATTGTGTTGTATGTTGCGGTTAATGTTTTTATGCCTTTTGTTAATCTGTATTCAGTGGTTGTAGAATTGTGAACAGTTTAAAGTTTAACACTAAGCTTAACGAAGCCGTCATTTGTTTACATTTGAAACTTAGTAGAATAGTGAACTAAGTCAATTGGTTTTACTAGGAAAAAACTTGTACTTGGTTATGAAAAGTGTTGATGTAGTAGGTATTATATTTTAAATAACATGTAGTTGTGCAACTCCCTTTTTGGTTCCAATCGGCATCCCCAAAAATATATAAATATATACACTCTCTTACTCTGTGAACTCAATTTTTTATTCTTATATGTTGGTAAATTGCGCATTTTTTGCTTTAAAAAATATTGAATTGTGTTGTTCTTATGTTGCGGTTAATGTTTTTATGCCTTTAGTTAATCTGTATTCATTGGTTGTAGAATTGTGAACAATTTAAAGTAACACTAAGCTTAACGAAGCCGTCATTTGTTTACATTTGAAACTTAGTAGAATTGTGAACTAAGTCAATTGGTTTTATTAGGAAAAAAACTTGTACTTGGTTATGAAAAGTGTTGATGTAGTAGGTATTATATCTTAAATAACATGTAGTTGTGCAACTATAACATGTAGTTGTGCAACTCCCTTTTTGGTTGCTATCGGCAACCCCAAAAATATATAAATATATACATTCTCTTACTCTGTGAACTCAATTTTTTATTCTTATATGTTGGTAAATTGCGCATTTTTTGCTTTAAAAAAGATTGAATTGTGTTGTTCTTATGTTGCGGTTAATGTTTTTATGCCTTTAGTTAATATGTATTCAGTAGTTGTAGAATTGTGAACAATTTAAAGTGTAACACTAAGCTTAACGAAGCCGTTATTTGTTTACAATTGAAACTTAGTACAATAGTAAACTAAGTCAATTGGTTTTACTAGGAAAAAAACTTGTACTTGGTTATGAAAAGTGTTGATGTAGTAGGTATTATATCTTAAATATCATGTAGTTGTGCAACTATAACATGTAGTTGTACAACTCTCTTTTTGGTTGCTATGGGCAACCCCAAATATATATAAATATATACACTCTCTTACTCTGTTAACTCAATTTTTTATTCTTATATGTTGGTAAATTGCGCATTTTTTGCTTTAAAAAAGATTGAATTGTGTTGTTCTTATGTTGCGGTTAATGTTTTTATGACTTTAGTTAATCTGTATTCAGTGGTTGTAGAATTGTGAACAATTTAAAGTGTAACACTAAGCTTAAGGAAGCCGTTATTTGTTTACATTTGAAACTTAGTAGAATAGTAAACTAAGTCAATTGGTTTTACTAGGAAAAAAACTTGTACTTGGTTATGAAAAGTGTTGATGTAGTAGGTATTATATCTTAAATAACATGTAGTTGTGCAACTATAACATGTAGTTGTGCAACTTCCTTTTTGGTTCCAATCGGCAACCCCAAAAATATATAAATATATACACTCTCTTACTCTGTGAACTCAATTTTTTATTCTTATATGTTGGTAAATTGCGCATTTTTTGCTTTAAAAAATATTGAATTGTGTTGTTCTTATGTTGCGGTTAATGTTTTTATGCCTTTAGTTAATCAGTATTCATTGGTTGTAGAATTGTGAACAATTTAAAGTAACACTAAGCTTAACGAAGCCGTCATTTGTTTACATTTGAAACTTAGTAGAATTGTGAACTAAGTCAATTGGTTTTACTAGGAAAAAAACTTGTACTTGGTTATGAAAAGTGTTGATGTAGTAGGTATTATATCTTAAATAACATGTAGTTGTGCAACTATAACATGTAGTTGTGCAACTCCCTTTTTGGTTGCTATCGGCAACCCCAAAAATATATAAATATATACATTCTCTTACTCTGTGAACTCAATTTTTTATTCTTATATGTTGGTAAATTGCGCATTTTTTGCTTTAAAAAAGATTGAATTGTGTTGTTCTTATGTTGCGGTTAATGTTTTTATGCCTTTAGTTAATATGTATTCAGTAGTTGTAGAATTGTGAACAATTTAAAGTGTAACACTAAGCTTAACGAAGCCGTTATTTGTTTACAATTGAAACTTAGTAGAATAGTAAACTAAGTCAATTGGTTTTACTAGGAAAAAAACTTGTACTTGGTTATGAAAAGTGTTGATGTAGTAGGTATTATATCTTAAATATCATGTAGTTGTGCAACTATAACATGTAGTTGTACAACTCCCTTTTTGGTTGCTATCGGCAACCCCAAATATATATAAATATATACACTCTCTTACTCTGTGAACTCAATTTTTTATTCTTATATGTTGGTAAATTGCGCATTTTTTGCTTTAAAAAAGATTGAATTGTGTTGTTCTTATGTTGCGGTTAATGTTTTTATGACTTTAGTTAATCTGTATTCAGTGGTTGTAGAATTGTGAACAATTTAAAGTGTAACACTAAGCTTAAGGAAGCCGTTATTTGTTTACATTTGAAACTTAGTAGAATAGTAAAGTAAGTCAATTGGTTTTACTAGGAAAAAAACTTGTACTTGGTTATGAAAAGTGTTGATGTAGTAGGTATTATATCTTAAATAACATGTAGTTGTGCAACTATAACGTGTAGTTGTGCAACTTCCTTTTTGGTTCCAATCGGCAACCCCAAAAATATATAAATATATACACTCTCTTACTCTGTGAACTCAATTTTTTATTCTTATATGTTGGTAAATTCGCATTTTTTGCTTTAAAAAAGATTGAATTTTGTTGTATGTTGCGGTTAATGCTTTTATGCCTTTTTTTAATCTGTATTCATTGGTTGTAGAATTGTAAACAATTTAAAGTAACACTAAGCTTAACGAAGCCGTCATTTGTTTATATTTGAAACTTAATAGAATAGTGAACTAAGTCAATTGGTTTTACTAAGAAAAAAACTTGTACTTGGTTATGAAAAGTGTTGATGTAGTAGGTATTATATCTTATATAACATGTAGTTGTGCAACTATAACATGTAGTTGTGCAACTCCCTTTTTGGTTGCAATCGGCAACCCCAAAAATATATAAATATATACACTCTCTTACTCTGTGAACTCAATTTTTTATTCTTATATGTTGGTAAATTGCGCATTTTTTGCTTTAAAAAAGATTGAATTGTGTTGTTCTTATGTTGCGGTTAATGTTTTTATGCCTTTAGTTAATCTGTATTCAGTGGTTGTAGAATTGTGAACAATTTAAAGTGTAACACTAAGCTTAACGAAGCCGTCATTTGTTTACATTTGAAACTTAGTAGAATAGTGAACTAAGTCAATTGGTTTTACTAGGAAAAAAACTTGTACTTGGTTATGAAAAGTGTTGATGTAGTAGGTATTATACCTTATATAACATGTAGTTGTGCAACTATAACATGTAGTTGTGCAACTCCCTTTTTGGTTCCAATCGGCAACCCCAAAAATATATAAATATATACACTCACTTACTCTGTGAACTCAATTTTTTATTCTTATATGTTGGTAAATTGCGCATTTTCTGCTTTAAAAAAGATTGAATTTTGTTGTATGTTGCGGTTAATATTTTTATGCCTTTTGTTAATCTGTATTCATTGGTTGTAGAATTGTGAACAATTTAAAGTAACACTAAGCTTAACGAAGGCGTCATTTGTTTACATTTGAAACTTAGTAGAATAGTGAACTAAGTCAATTGGTTTTACTAGGAAAAAAACTTGTACTTGGTTATGAAAAGTGTTGATGTAGTAGGTATTATACCTTATATAACATGTAGTTGTGCAACTATAACATGTAGTTGTGCAACTCCCTTTTTGGTTCCAATCGGCAACCCTAAAAATATATAAATATATACACTCTCTTACTCTGTGAACTCAATTTTTTATTCTTATATGTTGGTAAATTGCGCATTTTTTGCTTTAAAAAGGATGAATTGTGTTGTTCTTATGTTGCGGTTAATGTTTTTATGCCTTTAGTTAATCTGTATTCAGTGGTTGTAGAATTGTGAACAATTTAAAGTGTAACACTAAGCTTAACGAAGCCGTCATTTGTTTACATTTGAAACTTAGTAGAATAGTGAAATAAGTCAATTGGTTTTACTAGGAAAAAAACTTGTACTTGGTTATGAAAAGTGTTGATGTAGTAGGTATTATATCTTATATAACATGTAGTTGTGCAAATATAACATGTAGTTGTGCAACTCCCTTTTTGGTTGCAATCGGCAATCCCAAAAATATATAAATATATACACACTCTTACTCTGTGAACTCAATTTTTTATTCTTATATGTTGGTAAATTGCGCATTTTTTGCTTTAAAAAAGATTGAATTGTGTTGTTCTTATGTTGCGGTTAATGTTTTTATGCCTTTAGTTAATCTGTATTCACTGGTTGTAGAATTGTGAACAATTTAAAGTGTAACACTAAGCTTAACGAAGCCGTTATTTGTTTACATTTGAAACTTAGTGGAATAGTAAACTATGTCAATTCGTTTTACTAGGAAAAAAACTTGTACTTGGTTATGAAAAGTGTTGATGTAGTAGGTATTATATCTTAAATAACATGTAGTTGTGCAACTATAACATGTAGTTGTGCAACTCCCTTTTTGGTTCCAATCGGCAACCCCAAAAATATATAAATATATACACTCTCTTACTCTGTGAACTCAATTTTTTATTCTTATATGTTGGTAAATTCGCATTTTTTGCTTTAAAAAAGATTGATTTTTGTTGTATGTTGCGGTTAAAGCTTTTATGCCTTTTTTTAACCTGTATTCATTGGTTGTAGAATTGTGAACAATTTAAAGTAACACTAAGCTTAACGAAGCCGTCATTTGTTTACATTTGAAACATAATAGAATAGTGAACTAAGTCAATTGGTTTTACTAGGAAAAAAACTTGTACTTGGTTATGAAAAGTGTTGATGTAGTAGGTATTATATTTTAAATAACATGTAGTTGTGCAACTCCCTTTTTGGATCCAATCGGCATCCCCAAAAATATATAAATATATACACTCTCTTACTCTGTGAACTCAATTTTTTATTCTTATATGTTGGTAAATTGCGCATTTTTTGCTTTAAAAAATATTGAATTGTGTTGTTCTTATGTTGCGGTTAATGTTTTTATGCCTTTAGTTAATCTGTATTCATTGGTTGTAGAATTGTGAACAATTTAAAGTGTAACACTAAGCTTAACGAAGCCGTTATTTGTTTACATTTGAAACTTAGTGGAATAGTAAACTATGTCAATTCGTTTTACTAGGAAAAAAACTTGTACTTGGTTATGAAAAGTGTTGATGTAGTAGGTATTATATCTTATATAACATGTAGTTATGCAACTATAACATGTAGTTGTGCAACTCCCTTTTTGGTTGCAATCGGCAACCCCAAAAATATATAAATATATACACTCTCTTACTCTGTGAACTCAATTTTTTATTCTTATATGTTGGTAAATTGCGCATTTTTTGCTTTGAAAAGGATTGAATTGTGTTGTTCTTATGTTGCGGTTAATGTTTTTATGCCTTTAGTTAATCTGTATTCAGTGGTTGTAGAATTGTGAACAATTTAAACTTCGTTAAGCTTAGTGTAGCACTAAGCTTAACGAAGCCGTCATTTGTTTACATTTGAAACTTAGTAGAATAGTGAACTAAGTCAATTGGTTTTACTAGGAAAAAAACTTGTACTTGGTTATGAAAAGTGTTGATGTAGTAGGTATTATATTTTAAATAACATGTAGTTGTGCAACTCCCTTTTTGGTTGCAATCGGCAACCCCAAAAATATATAAATATATACACTCTCTTACTCTGTGAACTCAATTTTTTATTCTTATATGTTGGTAAATTGCGCATTTTTTGCTTTGAAAAGGATTGAATTGTGTTGTTCTTATGTTGCGGTTAATGTTTTTATGCCTTTAGTTAATCTGTATTCAGTGGTTGTAGAATTGTGAACAATTTAAACTTCGTTAAGCTTAGTGTAGCACTAAGCTTAACGAAGCCGTCATTTGTTTACATTTGAAACTTAGTAGAATAGTAAACTAAGTCAATTGGTTTTACTAGGAAAAAAACTTGTACTTGGTTATGAAAAGTGTTGATGTAGTAGGTATTATATCTTAAATAACATGTAGTTGTGCAACTATAACATGTAGTTGTGCAACTTCCTTTTTGGTTCCAATCGGCAACCCCAAAAATATATAAATATATACACTCTCTTACTCTGTGAACTCAATTTTTTATTCTTATATGTTGGTAAATTCGCATTTTTTGCTTTAAAAAAGATTGAATTTTGTTGTATGTTGCGGTTAATGCTTTTATGCCTTTTTTTAATCTGTATTCATTGGTTGTAGAATTGTAAACAATTTAAAGTAACACTAAGCTTAACGAAGCCGTCATTTGTTTATATTTGAAACTTAATAGAATAGTGAACTAAGTCAATTGGTTTTACTAAGAAAAAAACTTGTACTTGGTTATGAAAAGTGTTGATGTAGTAGGTATTATATCTTATATAACATGTAGTTGTGCAACTATAACATGTAGTTGTGCAACTCCCTTTTTGGTTGCAATCGGCAACCCCAAAAATATATAAATATATACACTCTCTTACTCTGTGAACTCAATTTTTTATTCTTATATGTTGGTAAATTGCGCATTTTTTGCTTTAAAAAAGATTGAATTGTGTTGTTCTTATGTTGCGGTTAATGTTTTTATGACTTTAGTTAATCTGTATTCAGTGGTTGTAGAATTGTGAACAATTTAAAGTGTAACACTAAGCTTAAGGAAGCCGTTATTTGTTTACATTTGAAACTTAGTAGAATAGTAAAGTAAGTCAATTGGTTTTACTAGGAAAAAAACTTGTACTTGGTTATGAAAAGTGTTGATGTAGTAGGTATTATATCTTAAATAACATGTAGTTGTGCAACTATAACGTGTAGTTGTGCAACTTCCTTTTTGGTTCCAATCGGCAACCCCAAAAATATATAAATATATACACTCTCTTACTCTGTGAACTCAATTTTTTATTCTTATATGTTGGTAAATTCGCATTTTTTGCTTTAAAAAAGATTGAATTTTGTTGTATGTTGCGGTTAATGCTTTTATGCCTTTTTTTAATCTGTATTCATTGGTTGTAGAATTGTAAACAATTTAAAGTAACACTAAGCTTAACGAAGCCGTCATTTGTTTATATTTGAAACTTAATAGTGAACTAAGTCAATTGGTTTTACTAAGAAAAAAACTTGTACTTGGTTATGAAAAGTGTTGATGTAGTAGGTATTATATCTTATATAACATGTAGTTGTGCAACTATAACATGTAGTTGTGCAACTCCCTTTTTGGTTGCAATCGGCAACCCCAAAAATATATAAATATATACACTCTCTTACTCTGTGAACTCAATTTTTTATTCTTATATGTTGGTAAATTGCGCATTTTTTGCTTTAAAAAAGATTGAATTGTGTTGTTCTTATGTTGCGGTTAATGTTTTTATGCCTTTAGTTAATCTGTATTCAGTGGTTGTAGAATTGTGAACAATTTAAAGTGTAACACTAAGCTTAACGAAGCCGTCATTTGTTTACATTTGAAACTTAGTAGAATAGTGAACTAAGTCAATTGGTTTTACTAGGAAAAAAACTTGTACTTGGTTATGAAAAGTGTTGATGTAGTAGGTATTATACCTTATATAACATGTAGTTGTGCAACTATAACATGTAGTTGTGCAACTCCCTTTTTGGTTCCAATCGGCAACCCCAAAAATATATAAATATATACACTCACTTACTCTGTGAACTCAATTTTTTATTCTTATATGTTGGTAAATTGCGCATTTTCTGCTTTAAAAAAGATTGAATTTTGTTGTATGTTGCGGTTAATATTTTTATGCCTTTTGTTAATCTGTATTCATTGGTTGTAGAATTGTGAACAATTTAAAGTAACACTAAGCTTAACGAAGCCGTCATTTGTTTACATTTGAAACTTAATAGAATAGTGAACTAAGTCAATTGGTTTTACTAGGAAAAAAACTTGTACTTGGTTATGAAAACTGTTGATGTAGTAGGTATTATATCTTATATAACATGTAGTTGTGCAACTATAACATGTAGTTGTGCAACTCCCTTTTTGGTTGCAATCGGCAATCCCAAAAATATATAAATATATACACACTCTTACTCTGTGAACTCAATTTTTTATTCTTTTATGTTCGTAAATTGCGCATTTTTTGCTTTAAAAAAGATTGAATTGTGTTGTTCTTAAGTTGCGGTTAATGTTTTTATGCCTTTAGTTAATCTGTATTCAGTGGTTGTAGAATTGTGAACAATTTAAAGTAACACTAAGCTTAACGAAGGCGTCATTTGTTTACATTTGAAACTTAGTAGAATAGTGAACTAAGTCAATTGGTTTTACTAGGAAAAAAACTTGTACTTGGTTATGAAAAGTGTTGATGTAGTAGGTATTATACCTTATATAACATGTAGTTGTGCAACTATAACATGTAGTTGTGCAACTCCCTTTTTGGTTGCAATCGGCAATCCCAAAAATATATAAATATATACACACTCTTACTCTGTGAACTCAATTTTTTATTCTTATATGTTGGTAAATTGCGCATTTTTTGCTTTAAAAAATATTGAATTGTGTTGTTCTTATGTTGCGGTTAATGTTTTTATGCCTTTAGTTAATCTGTATTCACTGGTTGTAGAATTGTGAACAATTTAAAGTGTAACACTAAGCTTAACGAAGCCGTTATTTGTTTACATTTGAAACTTAGTGGAATAGTAAACTATGTCAATTCGTTTTACTAGGAAAAAAACTTGTACTTGGTTATGAAAAGTGTTGATGTAGTAGGTATTATAATTTAAATAACATGTAGTTGTGCAACTATAACATGTAGTTGTGCAACTCCCTTTTTGGTTCCAATCGGCAACCCCAAAAATATATAAATATATACACTCTCTTACTCTGTGAACTCAATTTTTTATTCTTATATGTTGGTAAATTCGCATTTTTTGCTTTAAAAAAGATTGATTTTTGTTGTATGTTGCGGTTAAAGCTTTTATGCATTTTTTTAACCTGTATTCATTGGTTGTAGAATTGTGAACAATTTAAAGTAACACTAAGCTTAACGAAGCCGTCATTTGTTTACATTTGAAACATAATAGAATAGTGAACTAAGTCAATTGGTTTTACTAGGAAAAAAACTTGTACTTGGTTATGAAAAGTGTTGATGTAGTAGGTATTATATCTTATATAACATGTAGTTATGCAACTATAACATGTAGTTGTGCAACTCCCTTTTTGGTTGCAATCGGCAACCCCAAAAATATATAAATATATACACTCTCTTACTCTGTGAACTCAATTTTTTATTCTTATATGTTGGTAAATTGCGCATTTTTTGCTTTGAAAAGGATTGAATTGTGTTGTTCTTATGTTGCGGTTAATGTTTTTATGCCTTTAGTTAATCTGTATTCAGTGGTTGTAGAATTGTGAACAATTTAAACTTCGTTAAGCTTAGTGTAGCACTAAGCTTAACGAAGCCGTCATTTGTTTACATTTGAAACTTAGTAGAATAGTGAACTAAGTCAATTGGTTTTACTAGGAAAAAAACTTGTACTTGGTTATGAAAAGTGTTGATGTAGTAGGTATTATATTTTAAATAACATGTAGTTGTGCAACTCCCTTTTTGGATCCAATCGGCATCCCCAAAAATATATAAATATATACACTCTCTTACTCTGTGAACTCAATTTTTTATTCTTATATGTTGGTAAATTGCGCATTTTTTGCTTTAAAAAATATTGAATTGTGTTGTTCTTATGTTGCGGTTAATGTTTTTATGCCTTTAGTTAATCTGTATTCATTGGTTGTAGAATTGTGAACAATTTAAAGTAACACTAAGCTTAAGGAAGCCGTTATTTGTTTACATTTGAAACTTAGTAGAATAGTAAACTAAGTCAATTGGTTTTACTAGGAAAAAAACTTGTACTTGGTTATGAAAAGTGTTGATGTAGTAGGTATTATATCTTAAATAACATGTAGTTGTGCAACTATAACATGTAGTTGTGCAACTTCCTTTTTGGTTCCAATCGGCAACCCCAAAAATATATAAATATATACACTCTCTTACTCTGTGAACTCAATTTTTTATTCTTATATGTTGGTAAATTCGCATTTTTTGCTTTAAAAAAGATTGAATTTTGTTGTATGTTGCGGTTAATGCTTTTATGCCTTTTTTTAATCTGTATTCATTGGTTGTAGAATTGTAAACAATTTAAAGTAACACTAAGCTTAACGAAGCCGTCATTTGTTTATATTTGAAACTTAATAGAATAGTGAACTAAGTCAACTGGTTTTACTAAGAAAAAAACTTGTACTTGGTTATGAAAAGTGTTGATGTAGTAGGTATTATATCTTATATAACATGTAGTTGTGCAACTATAACATGTAGTTGTGCAACTCCCTTTTTGGTTGCAATCGGCAACCCCAAAAATATATAAATATATACACTCTCTTACTCTGTGAACTCAATTTTTTATTCTTATATGTTGGTAAATTGCGCATTTTTTGCTTTAAAAAATATTGAATTGTGTTGTTCTTATGTTGCGGTTAATGTTTTTATGCCTTTAGTTAATCAGTATTCATTGGTTGTAGAATTGTGAACAATTTAAAGTAACACTAAGCTTAACGAAGCCGTCATTTGTTTACATTTGAAACTTAGTAGAATTGTGAACTAAGTCAATTGGTTTTACTAGGAAAAAAACTTGTACTTGGTTATGAAAAGTGTTGATGTAGTAGGTATTATATCTTAAATAACATGTAGTTGTGCAACTATAACATGTAGTTGTGCAACTCCTTTTTTGGTTGCTATCGGCAACCCCAAAAATATATAAATATATACATTCTCTTACTCTGTGAACTCAATTTTTTATTCTTATATGTTGGTAAATTGCGCATTTTTTGCTTTAAAAAAGATTGAATTGTGTTGTTCTTATGTTGCGGTTAATGTTTTTATGCCTTTAGTTAATATGTATTCAGTAGTTGTAGAATTGTGAACAATTTAAAGTGTAACACTAAGCTTAACGAAGCCGTTATTTGTTTACAATTGAAACTTAGTAGAATAGTAAACTAAGTCAATTGGTTTTACTAGGAAAAAAACTTGTACTTGGTTATGAAAAGTGTTGATGTAGTAGGTATTATATCTTAAATATCATGTAGTTGTGCAACTATAACATGTAGTTGTACAACTCCCTTTTTGGTTGCTATCGGCAACCCCAAATATATATAAATATATACACTCTCTTACTCTGTGAACTCAATTTTTTATTCTTATATGTTGGTAAATTGCGCATTTTTTGCTTTAAAAAAGATTGAATTGTGTTGTTCTTATGTTGCGGTTAATGTTTTTATGACTTTAGTTAATCTGTATTCAGTGGTTGTAGAATTGTGAACAATTTAAAGTGTAACACTAAGCTTAAGGAAGCCGTTATTTGTTTACATTTGAAACTTAGTAGAATAGTAAAGTAAGTCAATTGGTTTTACTAGGAAAAAAACTTGTACTTGGTTATGAAAAGTGTTGATGTAGTAGGTATTATATCTTAAATAACATGTAGTTGTGCAACTATAACGTGTAGTTGTGCAACTTCCTTTTTGGTTCCAATCGGCAACCCCAAAAATATATAAATATATACACTCTCTTACTCTGTGAACTCAATTTTTTATTCTTATATGTTGGTAAATTCGCATTTTTTGCTTTAAAAAAGATTGAATTTTGTTGTATGTTGCGGTTAATGCTTTTATGCCTTTTTTTAATCTGTATTCATTGGTTGTAGAATCGTAAACAATTTAAAGAAACACTAAGCTTAACGAAGCCGTCATTTGTTTATATTTGAAACTTAATAGAATAGTGAACTAAGTCAATTGGTTTTACTAAGAAAAAAACTTGTACTTGGTTATGAAAAGTGTTGATGTAGTAGGTATTATATCTTATATAACATGTAGTTGTGCAACTATAACATGTAGTTGTGCAACTCCCTTTTTGGTTGCAATCGGCAACCCCAAAAATATATAAATATATACACTCTCTTACTCTGTGAACTCAATTTTTTATTCTTATATGTTGGTAAATTGCGCATTTTTTGCTTTAAAAAAGATTGAATTGTGTTGTTCTTATGTTGCGGTTAATGTTTTTATGCCTTTAGTTAATCTGTATTCAGTGGTTGTAGAATTGTGAACAATTTAAAGTCTAACACTAAGCTTAACGAAGCCGTCATTTGTTTACATTTGAAACTTAGTAGAATAGTGAACTAAGTCAATTGGTTTTACTAGAAAAAAAACTTGTACTTGGTTATGAAAAGTGTTGATGTAGTAGGTATTATACCTTATATAACATGTAGTTGTGCAACTATAACATGTAGTTGTGCAACTCCCTTTTTGGTTCCAATCGGCAACCCCAAAAATATATAAATATATACACTCACTTACTCTGTGAACTCAATTTTTTATTCTTATATGTTGGTAAATTGCGCATTTTCTGCTTTAAAAAAGATTGAATTTTGTTGTATGTTGCGGTTAATATTTTTATGCCTTTTGTTAATCTGTATTCATTGGTTGTAGAATTGTGAACAATTTAAAGTAACACTAAGCTTAACGAAGCCGTCATTTGTTTACATTTGAAACTTAATAGAATAGTGAACTAAGTCAATTGGTTTTACTAGGAAAAAAACTTGTACTTGGTTATGAAAACTGTTGATGTAGTAGGTATTATATCTTATATAACATGTAGTTGTGCAACTATAACATGTAGTTGTGCAACTCCCTTTTTGGTTGCAATCGGCAATCCCAAAAATATATAAATATATACACACTCTTACTCTGTGAACTCAATTTTTTATTCTTTTATGTTCGTAAATTGCGCATTTTTTGCTTTAAAAAAGATTGAATTGTGTTGTTCTTATGTTGCGGTTAATGTTTTTATGCCTTTAGTTAATCTGTATTCAGTGGTTGTAGAATTGTGAACAATTTAAAGTAACACTAAGCTTAACGAAGGCGTCATTTGTTTACATTTGAAACTTAGTAGAATAGTGAACTAAGTCAATTGGTTTTACTAGGAAAAAAACTTGTACTTGGTTATGAAAAGTGTTGATGTAGTAGGTATTATACCTTATATAACATGTAGTTGTGCAACTATAACATGTAGTTGTGCAACTCCCTTTTTGGTTCCAATCGGCAACCCTAAAAATATATAAATATATACACTCTCTTACTCTGTGAACTCAATTTTTTATTCTTATATGTTGGTAAATTGCGCATTTTTTGCTTTAAAAAGTATGAATTGTGTTGTTCTTATGTTGCGGTTAATGTTTTTATGCCTTTAGTTAATCTGTATTCAGTGGTTGTAGAATTGTGAACAATTTAAAGTGTAACACTAAGCTTAACGAAGCCGTCATTTGTTTACATTTGAAACTTAGTAGAATAGTGAAATAAGTCAATTGGTGTTACTAGGAAAAAAACTTGTACTTGGTTATGAAAAGTGTTGATGTAGTAGGTATTATATCTTATATAACATGTAGTTGTGCAAATATAACATGTAGTTGTGCAACTCCCTTTTTGGTTGCAATCGGCAATCCCAAAAATATATAAATATATACACACTCTTACTCTGTGAACTCAATTTTTTATTCTTATATGTTGGTAAATTGCGCATTTTTTGCTTTAAAAAAGATTGAATTGTGTTGTTCTTATGTTGCGGTTAATGTTTTTATGCCTTTAGTTAATCTGTATTCACTGGTTGTAGAATTGTGAACAATTTAAAGTGTAACACTAAGCTTAACGAAGCCGTTATTTGTTTACATTTGAAACTTAGTGGAATAGTAAACTATGTCAATTCGCTTTACTAGGAAAAAAACTTGTACTTGGTTATGAAAAGTGTTGATGTAGTAGGTATTATATCTTAAATAACATGTAGTTGTGCAACTATAACATGTAGTTGTGCAACTCCCTTTTTGGTTCCAATCGGCAACCCCAAAAATATATAAATATATACACTCTCTTACTCTGTGAACTCAATTTTTTATTCTTATATGTTGGTAAATTCGCATTTTTTGCTTTAAAAAAGATTGATTTTTGTTGTATGTTGCGGTTAAAGCTTTTATGCCTTTTTTTAACCTGTATTCATTGGTTGTAGAATTGTGAACAATTTAAAGTAACACTAAGCTTAACGAAGCCGTCATTTGTTTACATTTGAAACATAATAGAATAGTGAACTAAGTCAATTGGTTTTACTAGGAAAAAAACTTGTACTTGGTTATGAAAAGTGTTGATGTAGTAGGTATTATATCTTATATAACATGTAGTTATGCAACTATAACATGTAGTTGTGCAACTCCCTTTTTGGTTGCAATCGGCAACCCCAAAAATATATAAATATATACACTCTCTTACTCTGTGAACTCAATTTTTTATTCTTATATGTTGGTAAATTGCGCATTTTTTGCTTTGAAAAGGATTGAATTGTGTTGTTCTTATGTTGCGGTTAATGTTTTTATGCCTTTAGTTAATCTGTATTCAGTGGTTGTAGAATTGTGAACAATTTAAACTTCGTTAAGCTTAGTGTAGCGCTAAGCTTAACGAAGCCGTCATTTGTTTACATTTGAAACTTAGTAGAATAGTGAACTAAGTCAATTGGTTTTACTAGGAAAAAAACTTGTACTTGGTTATGAAAAGTGTTGATGTAGTAGGTATTATATTTTAAATAACATGTAGTTGTGCAACTCCCTTTTTGGATCCAATCGGCATCCCCAAAAATATATAAATATATACACTCTCTTACTCTGTGAACTCAATTTTTTATTCTTATATGTTGGTAAATTGCGCATTTTTTGCTTTAAAAAAGATTGAATTGTGTTGTTCTTATGTTGCGGTTAATGTTTTTATGACTTTAGTTAATATGTAATCAGTAGTTGTAGAATTGTGAACAATTTAAAGTGTAACACTAAGCTTAACGAAGCCGTTATTTGTTTACAATTGAAACTTAGTACAATAGTAAACTAAGTCAATTGGTTTTACTAGGAAAAAAACTTGTACTTGGTTATGAAAAGTGTTGATGTAGTAGGTATTATATCTTAAATATCATGTAGTTGTGCAACTATAACATGTAGTTGTACAACTCCCTTTTTGGTTGCTATCGGCAACCCCAAATATATATAAATATATACACTCTCTTACTGTGTGAACTCAATTTTTTATTCTTATATGTTGGTAAATTGCGCATTTTTTGCTTTAAAAAAGATTGAATTGTGTTGTTCTTATGTTGCGGTTAATGTTTTTATGACTTTAGTTAATCTGTATTCAGTGGTTGTAGAATTGTGAACAATTTAAAGTGTAACACTAAGCTTAAGGAAGCCGTTATTTGTTTACATTTGAAACTTAGTAGAATAGTAAAGTAAGTCAATTGGTTTTACTAGGAAAAAAACTTGTACTTGGTTATGAAAAGTGTTGATGTAGTAGGTATTATATCTTAAATAACATGTAGTTGTGCAACTATAACGTGTAGTTGTGCAACTTCCTTTTTGGTTCCAATCGGCAACCCCAAAAATATATAAATATATACACTCTCTTACTCTGTGAACTCAATTTTTTATTCTTATATGTTGGTAAATTCGCATTTTTTGCTTTAAAAAAGATTGAATTTTGTTGTATGTTGCGGTTAATGCTTTTATGCCTTTTTTTAATCTGTATTCATTGGTTGTAGAATTGTAAACAATTTAAAGTAACACTAAGCTTAACGAAGCCGTCATTTGTTTATATTTGAAACTTAATAGAATAGTGAACTAAGTCAATTGGTTTTACTAAGAAAAAAACTTGTACTTGGTTATGAAAAGTGTTGATGTAGTAGGTATTATATCTTATATAACATGTAGTTGTGCAACTATAACATGTAGTTGTGCAACTCCCTTTTTGGTTGCAATCGGGAACCCCAAAAATATATAAATATATACACTCTCTTACTCTGTGAACTCAATTTTTTATTCTTATATGTTGGTAAATTGCGCATTTTTTGCTTTAAAAAAGATTGAATTGTGTTGTTCTTATGTTGCGGTTAATGTTTTTATGCCTTTAGTTAATCTGTATTCAGTGGTTGTAGAATTGTGAACAATTTAAAGTGTAACACTAAGCTTAACGAAGCCGTCATTTGTTTACATTTGAAACTTAGTAGAATAGTGAACTAAGTCAATTGGTTTTACTAGGAAAAAAACTTGTACTTGGTTATGAAAAGTGTTGATGTAGTAGGTATTATATTTTAAATAACATGTAGTTGTGCAACTCCCTTTTTGGTTCCAATCGGCATCCCCAAAAATATATAAATATATACACTCTCTTACTCTGTGAACTCAATTTTTTATTCTTATATGTTGGTAAATTGCGCATTTTTTGCTTTAAAAAAGATTGAATTGTGTTGTTCTTATGTTGCGGTTAATGTTTTTATGACTTTAGTTAATCTGTATTCAGTGGTTGTAGAATTGTGAACAATTTAAAGTGTAACACTAAGCTTAAGGAAGCCGTTATTTGTTTACATTTGAAACTTAATAGAATAGTGAACTAAGTCAATTGGTTTTACTAAGAAAAAAACTTGTACTTGGTTATGAAAAGTGTTGATGTAGTAGGTATTATATCTTATATAACATGTAGTTGTGCAACTATAACATGTAGTTGTGCAACTCCCTTTTTGGTTGCAATCGGCAATCCCAAAAATATATAAATATATACACTCTCTTACTCTGTGAACTCAATTTTTTATTCTTATATGTTGGTAAATTGCGCATTTTTTGCTTTAAAAAAGATTGAATTGTGTTGTATGTTGCGGTTAATGTTTTTATGCCTTTTGTTAATCTGTATTCAGTGGTTGTAGAATTGTGAACAGTTTAAAGTGTAACACTAAGCTTAACGAAGCCGTCATTTGTTTACATTTGAAACTTAGTAGAATAGTGAACTAAGTCAATTGGTTTTACTAGGAAAAAAACTTGTACTTGGTTATGAAAAGTGTTGATGTAGTAGGTATTATATTTTAAATAACATGTAGTTGTGCAACTCCCTTTTTGGTTCCAATCGGCATCCCCAAAAATATATAAATATATACACTCTCTTACTCTGTGAACTCAATTTTTTATTCTTATATGTTGGTAAATTGCGCATTTTTTGCTTTAAAAAATATTGAATTGTGTTGTTCTTATGTTGCGGTTAATGTTTTTATGCCTTTAGTTAATCTGTATTCATTGGTTGTAGAATTGTGAGCAATTTAAAGTAACACTAAGCTTAACGAAGCCGTCATTTGTTTACATTTGAAACTTAGTAGAATTGTGAACTAAGTCAATTGGTTTTACTAGGAAAAAAACTTGTACTTGGTTATGAAAAGTGTTGATGTAGTAGGTATTATATCTTAAATAACATGTAGTTGTGCAACTATAACATGTAGTTGTGCAACTCCCTTTTTGGTTGCTATCGGGAACCCCAAAAATATATAAATATATACATTCTCTTACTCTGTGAACTCAATTTTTTATTCTTATATGTTGGTAAATTGCGCATTTTTTGCTTTAAAAAAGATTGAATTGTGTTGTTCTTATGTTGCGGTTAATGTTTTTATGCCTTTAGTTAATATGTATTCAGTAGTTGTAGAATTGTGAACAATTTAAAGTGTAACACTAAGCTTAACGAAGCCGTTATTTGTTTACAATTGAAACTTAGTACAATAGTAAACTAAGTCAATTGGTTTTACTAGGAAAAAAACTTGTACTTGGTTATGAAAAGTGTTGATGTAGTAGGTATTATATCTTAAATATCATGTAGTTGTGCAACTATAACATGTAGTTGTTCCACTCCCTTTTTGGTTGCTATCGGCAACCCCAAATATATATAAATATATACACTCTCTTACTCTGTGAACTCAATTTTTTATTCTTATATGTTGGTAAATTGCGCATTTTTTGCTTTAAAAAAGATTGAATTGTGTTGTTCTTATGTTGCGGTTAATGTTTTTATGACTTTAGTTAATCTGTATTCAGTGGTTGTAGAATTGTGAACAATTTAAAGTGTAACACTAAGCTTAAGGAAGCCGTTATTTGTTTACATTTGAAACTTAATAGATTAGTGAACTAAGTCAATTGGTTTTACTAAGAAAAAAACTTGTACTTGGTTATGAAAAGTGTTGATGTAGTAGGTATTATATCTTATATAACATGTAGTTGTGCAACTATAACATGTAGTTGTGCAACTCCCTTTTTGGTTGCTATCGGCAACCCCAAAAGTATATAAATATATACATTCTCTTACTCTGTGAACTCAATTTTTTATTCTTATATGTTGGTAAATTGCGCATTTTTTGCTTTAAAAAAGATTGAATTGTGTTGTTCTTATGTTGCGGTTAATGTTTTTATGCCTTTAGTTAATATGTATTCAGTAGTTGTAGAATTGTGAACAATTTAAAGTGTAACACTAAGCTTAACGAAGCCGTTATTTGTTTACAATTGAAACTTAGTACAATAGTAAACTAAGTCAACTGGTTTTACTAGGAAAAAAACTTGTACTTGGTTATGAAAAGTGTTGATGTAGTAGGTATTATATCTTAAATATCATGTAGTTGTGCAACTATAACATGTAGTTGTGCAACTCCCTTTTTGGTTGCAATCGGCAATCCCAAAAATATATAAATATATACACTCTCTTACTCTGTGAACTCAATTTTTTATTCTGATATGTTGGTAAATTGCGCATTTTTTGCTTTAAAAAAGATTGAATTGTGTTGTTCTTATGTTGCGGTTAATGTTTTTATGCCTTTAGTTAATCTGTATTCATTGGTTGTAGAATTGTGAACACTTTAAAGTAACACTAAGCTTAACGAAGCCGTCATTTGTTTACATTTGAAACTTAGTAGAATTGTGAACTAAGTCAATTGGTTTTACTAGGAAAAAAACTTGTACTTGGTTATGAAAAGTGTTGATGTAGTAGGTATTATATCTTAAATAACATGTAGTTGTGCAACTATAACATGTAGTTGTGCAACTCCCTTTTTGGTTGCTATCGGCAACCCCAAAAGTATATAAATATATACATTCTCTTACTCTGTGAACTCAATTTTTTATTCTTATATGTTGGTAAATTGCGCATTTTTTGCTTTAAAAAAGATTGAATTGTGTTGTTCTTATGTTGCGGTTAATGTTTTTATGCCTTTAGTTAATCTGTATTCAGTGGTTGTAGAATTGTGAACAATTTAAAGTGTAACACTAAGCTTAACGAAGCCGTCATTTGTTTACATTTGAAACTTAGTAGAATATCTAACTAAGTCAATTGGTTTTACTAGAAAAAAAACTTGTACTTGGTTATGAAAAGTGTTGATGTAGTAGGTATTATATCTTAAATAACATGTAGTTGTGCAACTATAACATGTAGTTGTGCAACTTCCTTTTTGGTTCCAATCGGCAACCCCAAAAATATATAAATATATACACTCTCTTACTCTGTGAACTCAATTTTTTATTCTTATATGTTGGTAAATTCGCATTTTTTGCTTTAAAAAAGATTGAATTTTGTTGTATGTTGCGGTTAATGCTTTTATGCCTTTTTTAATCTGTATTCATTGGTTGTAGAATTGTAAACAATTTAAAGTAAGACTAAGCTTAACGAAGCCGTCATTTGTTTACATTTGAAACTTAATAGAATAGTGAACTAAGTCAATTGGTTTTACTAAGAAAAAAACTTGTACTTGGTTATGAAAAGTGTTGATGTAGTAGGTATTATATCTTATATAACATGTAGTTGTGCAACTATAACATGTAGTTGTGCAACTCCCTTTTTGGTTGCAATCGGCAACCCCAAAAATATATAAATATATACACTCTCTTACTCTGTGAACTCAATTTTTTATTCTTATATGTTGGTAAATTGCGCATTTTTGCTTTAAAAAATATTGAATTGTGTTGTTCTTATGTTGCGGTTAATGTTTTTATGCCTTTAGTTAATCTGTATTCAGTGGTTGTAGAATTGTGAACAATTTAAAGTGTAACACTAAGCTTAACGAAGCCGTCATTTGTTTACATTTGAAACTTAGTAGAATAGTGAACTAAGTCAATTGGTTTTACTAGGAAAAAAACTTGTACTTGGTTATGAAAAGTGTTGATGTAGTAAGTATTATATCTTAAATAACATGTAGTTGTGCAACTATAACATGTAGTTGTGCAACTCCCTTTTTGGTTGCTATCGGCAACCCCAAAAATATAGAAATATATACACTCTCTTACTCTGTGAACTCAATTTTTTATTCTTATATGTTGGTAAATTGCGCATTTTTTGCTTTAAAAAAGATTGAATTGTGTTGTTCTTATGTTGCGGTTAATGTTTTTATGCCTTTAGTTAATATGTATTCAGTAGTTGTAGAATTGTGAACAATTTAAAGTGTAACACTAAGCTTAACGAAGCCGTTATTTGTTTACAATTGAAACTTAGTACAATAGTAAACTAAGTCAATTGGTTTTACTAGGAAAAAAACTTGTACTTGGTTATGAAAAGTGTTGATGTAGTAGGTATTATATCTTAAATATCATGTAGTTGTGCAACTATAACATGTAGTTGTTCCACTCCCTTTTTGGTTGCTATCGGCAACCCCAAATATATATAAATATATACACTCTCTTACTCTGTGAACTCAATTTTTTATTCTTATATGTTGGTAAATTGCGCATTTTTTGCTTTAAAAAAGATTGAATTGTGTTGTTCTTATGTTGCGGTTAATGTTTTTATGACTTTAGTTAATCTGTATTCAGTGGTTGTAGAATTGTGAACAATTTAAAGTGTAACACTAAGCTTAAGGAAGCCGTTATTTGTTTACATTTGAAACTTAATAGATTAGTGAACTAAGTCAATTGGTTTTACTAAGAAAAAAACTTGTACTTGGTTATGAAAAGTGTTGATGTAGTAGGTATTATATCTTATATAACATGTAGTTGTGCAACTATAACATGTAGTTGTGCAACTCCCTTTTTGGTTGCTATCGGCAACCCCAAAAGTATATAAATATATACATTCTCTTACTCTGTGAACTCAATTTTTTATTCTTATATGTTGGTAAATTGCGCATTTTTTGCTTTAAAAAAGATTGAATTGTGTTGTTCTTATGTTGCGGTTAATGTTTTTATGCCTTTAGTTAATATGTATTCAGTAGTTGTAGAATTGTGAACAATTTAAAGTGTAACACTAAGCTTAACGAAGCCGTTATTTGTTTACAATTGAAACTTAGTACAATAGTAAACTAAGTCAACTGGTTTTACTAGGAAAAAAACTTGTACTTGGTTATGAAAAGTGTTGATGTAGTAGGTATTATATCTTAAATATCATGTAGTTGTGCAACTATAACATGTAGTTGTGCAACTCCCTTTTTGGTTGCAATCGGCAATCCCAAAAATATATAAATATATACACTCTCTTACTCTGTGAACTCAATTTTTTATTCTTATATGTTGGTAAATTGCGCATTTTTTGCTTTAAAAAAGATTGAATTGTGTTGTTCTTATGTTGCGGTTAATGTTTTTATGCCTTTAGTTAATCTGTATTCATTGGTTGTAGAATTGTGAACACTTTAAAGTAACACTAAGCTTAACGAAGCCGTCATTTGTTTACATTTGAAACTTAGTAGAATTGTGAACTAAGTCAATTGGTTTTACTAGGAAAAAAACTTGTACTTGGTTATGAAAAGTGTTGATGTAGTAGGTATTATATCTTAAATAACATGTAGTTGTGCAACTATAACATGTAGTTGTGCAACTCCCTTTTTGGTTGCTATCGGCAACCCCAAAAGTATATAAATATATACATTCTCTTACTCTGTGAACTCAATTTTTTATTCTTATATGTTGGTAAATTGCGCATTTTTTGCTTTAAAAAAGATTGAATTGTGTTGTTCTTATGTTGCGGTTAATGTTTTTATGCCTTTAGTTAATCTGTATTCAGTGGTTGTAGAATTGTGAACAATTTAAAGTGTAACACTAAGCTTAACGAAGCCGTCATTTGTTTACATTTGAAACTTAGTAGAATATCTAACTAAGTCAATTGGTTTTACTAGAAAAAAAACTTGTACTTGGTTATGAAAAGTGTTGATGTAGTAGGTATTATATCTTAAATAACATGTAGTTGTGCAACTATAACATGTAGTTGTGCAACTTCCTTTTTGGTTCCAATCGGCAACCCCAAAAATATATAAATATATACACTCTCTTACTCTGTGAACTCAATTTTTTATTCTTATATGTTGGTAAATTCGCATTTTTTGCTTTAAAAAAGATTGAATTTTGTTGTATGTTGCGGTTAATGCTTTTATGCCTTTTTTAATCTGTATTCATTGGTTGTAGAATTGTAAACAATTTAAAGTAAGACTAAGCTTAACGAAGCCGTCATTTGTTTACATTTGAAACTTAATAGAATAGTGAACTAAGTCAATTGGTTTTACTAAGAAAAAAACTTGTACTTGGTTATGAAAAGTGTTGATGTAGTAGGTATTATATCTTATATAACATGTAGTTGTGCAACTATAACATGTAGTTGTGCAACTCCCTTTTTGGTTGCAATCGGCAACCCCAAAAATATATAAATATATACACTCTCTTACTCTGTGAACTCAATTTTTTATTCTTATATGTTGGTAAATTGCGCATTTTTGCTTTAAAAAATATTGAATTGTGTTGTTCTTATGTTGCGGTTAATGTTTTTATGCCTTTAGTTAATCTGTATTCAGTGGTTGTAGAATTGTGAACAATTTAAAGTGTAACACTAAGCTTAACGAAGCCGTCATTTGTTTACATTTGAAACTTAGTAGAATAGTGAACTAAGTCAATTGGTTTTACTAGGAAAAAAACTTGTACTTGGTTATGAAAAGTGTTGATGTAGTAAGTATTATATCTTAAATAACATGTAGTTGTGCAACTATAACATGTAGTTGTGCAACTCCCTTTTTGGTTGCTATCGGCAACCCCAAAAATATAGAAATATATACACTCTCTTACTCTGTGAACTCAATTTTTTATTCTTATATGTTGGTAAATTGCGCATTTTTTGCTTTAAAAAAGATTGAATTGTGTTGTATGTTGCGGTTAATGTTTTTATGCCTTTTATTAATCTGTATTCAGTGGTTGTAGAATTGTGAACAGTTTAAAGTTTAACACTAAGCTTAACGAAGCCGTCATTTGTTTACATTTGAAACTTAGTAGAATAGTGAACTAAGTCAATTGGTTTTACTAGGAAAAAACTTGTACTTGGTTATGAAAAGTGTTGATGTAGTACGTATTATATTTTAAATAACATGTAGTTGTGCAACTCCCTTTTTGGTTCCAATCGGCATCCCCAAAAATATATAAATATATACACTCTCTTACTCTGTGAACTCAATTTTTTATTCTTATATGTTGGTAAATTGCGCATTTTTTGCTTTAAAAAATATTGAATTGTGTTGTTCTTATGTTGCGGTTAATGTTTTTATGCCTTTAGTTAATCTGTATTCATTGGTTGTAGAATTGTGAACAATTTAAAGTAACACTAAGCTTAACGAAGCCGTCATTTGTTTACATTTGAAACTTAGTAGAATTGTGAACTAAGTCAATTGGTTTTACTAGGAAAAAAACTTGTACTTGGTTATGAAAAGTGTTGATGTAGTAGGTATTATATTTTAAATAACATGTAGTTGTGCAACTATAACATGTAGTTGTGCAACTCCCTTTTTGGTTGCTATCGGCAACCCCAAAAATATATAAATATATACATTCTCTTACTCTGTGAACTCAATTTTTTATTCTTATATGTTGGTAAATTGCGCATTTTTTGCTTTAAAAAAGATTGAATTGTGTTGTTCTTATGTTGCGGTTAATGTTTTTATGCCTTTAGTTAATATGTATTCAGTAGTTGTAGAATTGTGAACAATTTAAAGTGTAACACTAAGCTTAACGAAGCCGTTATTTGTTTACAATTGAAACTTAGTACAATAGTAAACTAAGTCAATTGGTTTTACTAGGAAAAAAACTTGTACTTGGTTATGAAAAGTGTTGATGTAGTAGGTATTATATCTTAAATATCATGTAGTTGTGCAACTATAACATGTAGTTGTACAACTCTCTTTTTGGTTGCTATCGGCAACCCCAAATATATATAAATATATACACTCTCTTACTCTGTTAACTCAATTTTTTATTCTTATATGTTGGTAAATTGCGCATTTTTTGCTTTAAAAAAGATTCAATTGTGTTGTTCTTATGTTGCGGTTAATGTTTTTATGACTTTAGTTAATCTGTATTCAGTGGTTGTAGAATTGTGAACAATTTAAAGTGTAACACTAAGCTTAAGGAAGCCGTTATTTGTTTACATTTGAAACTTAGTAGAATAGTAAACTAAGTCAATTGGTTTTACTAGGAAAAAAACTTGTACTTGGTTATGAAAAGTGTTGATGTAGTAGGTATTATATCTTAAATAACATGTAGTTGTGCAACTATAACATGTAGTTGTGCAACTTCCTTTTTGGTTCCAATCGGCAACCCCAAAAATATATAAATATATACACTCTCTTACTCTGTGAACTCAATTTTTTTATTCTTATATGTTGGTAAATTCGCATTTTTTGCTTTAAAAAAGATTGAATTTTGTTGTATGTTGCGGTTAATGCTTTTATGCCTTTTTTTAATCTGTATTCATTGGTTGTAGAATTGTAAACAATTTAAAGTAACACTAAGCTTAACGAAGCCGTCATTTGTTTATATTTGAAACTTAATAGAATAGTGAACTAAGTCAATTGGTTTTACTAAGAAAAAAACTTGTACTTGGTTATGAAAAGTGTTGATGTAGTAGGTATTATATCTTATATAACATGCAGTTGTGCAACTATAAAATGTAGTTGTGCAACTCCCTTTTTGGTTGCAATCGGCAACCCCAAAAATATATAAATATATACACTCTCTTACTCTGTGAACTCAATTTTTTATTCTTATATGTTGGTAAATTGCGCATTTTTTGCTTTAAAAAATATTGAATTGTGTTGTTCTTATGTTGCGGTTAATGTTTTTATGCCTTTAGTTAATCTGTATTCATTGGTTGTAGAATTGTGAACAATTTAAAGTAACACTAAGCTTAACGAAGCCGTCATTTGTTTACATTTGAAACTTAGTAGAATAGTGAACTAAGTCAATTGGTTTTACTAGGAAAAAAACTTGTACTTGGTTATGAAAAGTGTTGATGTAGTAGGTATTATATCTTAAATAACATGTAGTTGTGCAACTCCCTTTTTGGTTGCTATCGGCAACAACAAAAATATATAAATATATACACTCTCTTACTCTGTGAACTCAATTTTTTATTCTTATATTTTGGTAAATTGCGCATTTTTTGCTTTAAAAAAGATTGAATTGTGTTGTTCTTATGTTGCGGTTAATGTTTTTATGACTTTAGTTAATCTGTATTCAGTGGTTGTAGAATTGTGAACAATTTAAAGTGTAACACTAAGCTTAAGGAAGCCGTTATTTGTTTACATTTGAAACTTAGTAGAATAGTAAAGTAAGTCAATTGGTTTTACTAGGAAAAAAACTTGTACTTGGTTATGAAAAGTGTTGATGTAGTAGGTATTATATCTTAAATAACATGTAGTTGTGCAACTATAACGTGTAGTTGTGCAACTTCCTTTTTGGTTCCAATCGGCAACCCCAAAAATATATAAATATATACACTCTCTTACTCTGTGAACTCAATTTTTTATTCTTATATGTTGGTAAATTGCGCATTTTTTGCTTTAAAAAAGATTGAATTGTGTTGTATGTTGCGGTTAATGTTTTTATGCCTTTTATTAATCTGTATTCAGTGGTTGTAGAATTGTGAACAGTTTAATGTTTAACACTAAGCTTAACGAAGCCGTCATTTGTTTACATTTGAAACTTAGTAGAATAGTGAACTAAGTCAATTGGTTTTACTAGGAAAAAACTTGTACTTGGTTATGAAAAGTGTTGATGTAGTACGTATTATATTTTAAATAACATGTAGTTGTGCAACTCCCTTTTTGGTTCCAATCGGCATCCCCAAAAATATATAAATATATACACTCTCTTACTCTGTGAACTCAATTTTTTATTCTTATATGTTGGTAAATTGCGCATTTTTTGCTTTAAAAAATATTGAATTGTGTTGTTCTTATGTTGCGGTTAATGTTTTTATGCCTTTAGTTAATCTGTATTCATTGGTTGTAGAATTGTGAACAATTTAAAGTAACACTAAGCTTAACGAAGCCGTCATTTGTTTACATTTGAAACTTAGTAGAATTGTGAACTAAGTCAATTGGTTTTACTAGGAAAAAAACTTGTACTTGGTTATGAAAAGTGTTGATGTAGTAGGTATTATATTTTAAATAACATGTAGTTGTGCAACTATAACATGTAGTTGTGCAACTCCCTTTTTGGTTGCTATCGGCAACCCCAAAAATATATAAATATATACATTCTCTTACTCTGTGAACTCAATTTTTTATTCTTATATGTTGGTAAATTGCGCATTTTTTGCTTTAAAAAATATTGAATTGTGTTGTTCTTATGTTGCGGTTAATGTTTTTATGCCTTTAGTTAATATGTATTCAGTAGTTGTAGAATTGTGAACAATTTAAAGTGTAACACTAAGCTTAACGAAGCCGTTATTTGTTTACAATTGAAACTTAGTACAATAGTAAACTAAGTCAATTGGTTTTACTAGGAAAAAAACTTGTACTTGGTTATGAAAAGTGTTGATGTAGTAGGTATTATATCTTAAATATCATGTAGTTGTGCAACTATAACATGTAGTTGTACAACTCTCTTTTTGGTTGCTATCGGCAACCCCAAATATATATAAATATATACACTCTCTTACTCTGTTAACTCAATTTTTTATTCTTATATGTTGGTAAATTGCGCATTTTTTGCTTTAAAAAAGATTCAATTGTGTTGTTCTTATGTTGCGGTTAATGTTTTTATGACTTTAGTTAATCTGTATTCAGTGGTTGTAGAATTGTGAACAATTTAAAGTGTAACACTAAGCTTAAGGAAGCCGTTATTTGTTTACATTTGAAACTTAGTAGAATAGTAAACTAAGTCAATTGGTTTTACTAGGAAAAAAACTTGTACTTGGTTATGAAAAGTGTTGATGTAGTAGGTATTATATCTTAAATAACATGTAGTTGTGCAACTATAACATGTAGTTGTGCAACTTCCTTTTTGGTTCCAATCGGCAACCCCAAAAATATATAAATATATACACTCTCTTACTCTGTGAACTCAATTTTTTTATTCTTATATGTTGGTAAATTCGCATTTTTTGCTTTAAAAAAGATTGAATTTTGTTGTATGTTGCGGTTAATGCTTTTATGCCTTTTTTTAATCTGTATTCATTGGTTGTAGAATTGTAAACAATTTAAAGTAACACTAAGCTTAACGAAGCCGTCATTTGTTTATATTTGAAACTTAATAGAATAGTGAACTAAGTCAATTGGTTTTACTAAGAAAAAAACTTGTACTTGGTTATGAAAAGTGTTGATGTAGTAGGTATTATATCTTATATAACATGCAGTTGTGCAACTATAACATGTAGTTGTGCAACTCCCTTTTTGGTTGCAATCGGCAACCCCAAAAATATATAAATATATACACTCTCTTACTCTGTGAACTCAATTTTTTATTCTTATATGTTGGTAAATTGCGCATTTTTTGCTTTAAAAAATATTGAATTGTGTTGTTCTTATGTTGCGGTTAATGTTTTTATGCCTTTAGTTAATCTGTATTCATTGGTTGTAGAATTGTGAACAATTTAAAGTAACACTAAGCTTAACGAAGCCGTCATTTGTTTACATTTGAAACTTAGTAGAATAGTGAACTAAGTCAATTGGTTTTACTAGGAAAAAAACTTGTACTTGGTTATGAAAAGTGTTGATGTAGTAGGTATTATATCTTAAATAACATGTAGTTGTGCAACTCCCTTTTTGGTTGCTATCGGCAACAACAAAAATATATAAATATATACACTCTCTTACTCTGTGAACTCAATTTTTTATTCTTATATTTTGGTAAATTGCGCATTTTTTGCTTTAAAAAAGATTGAATTGTGTTGTTCTTATGTTGCGGTTAATGTTTTTATGACTTTAGTTAATCTGTATTCAGTGGTTGTAGAATTGTGAACAATTTAAAGTGTAACACTAAGCTTAAGGAAGCCGTTATTTGTTTACATTTGAAACTTAGTAGAATAGTAAAGTAAGTCAATTGGTTTTACTAGGAAAAAAACTTGTACTTGGTTATGAAAAGTGTTGATGTAGTAGGTATTATATCTTAAATAACATGTAGTTGTGCAACTATAACGTGTAGTTGTGCAACTTCCTTTTTGGTTCCAATCGGCAACCCCAAAAATATATAAATATATACACTCTCTTACTCTGTGAACTCAATTTTTTATTCTTATATGTTGGTAAATTCGCATTTTTTGCTTTAAAAAAGATTGAATTTTGTTGTATGTTGCGGTTAATGCTTTTATGCCTTTTTTTAATCTGTATTCATTGGTTGTAGAATTGTAAACAATTTAAAGTAACACTAAGCTTAACGAAGCCGTCATTTGTTTATATTTGAAACTTAATAGAATAGTGAACTAAGTCAATTGGTTTTACTAAGAAAAAAACTTGTACTTGGTTATGAAAAGTGTTGATTTAGTAGGTATTATATCTTATATAACATGTAGTTGTGCAACTATAACATGTAGTTGTGCAACTCCCTTTTTGGTTGCAATCGGCAACCCCAAAAATATATAAATATATACACTCTCTTACTCTGTGAACTCAATTTTTTATTCTTATATGTTGGTAAATTGCGCATTTTTTGCTTTAAAAAAGATTGAATTGTGTTGTTCTTATGTTGCGGTTAATGTTTTTATGCCTTTAGTTAATCTGTATTCAGTGGTTGTAGAATTGTGAACAATTTAAAGTGTAACACTAAGCTTAACGAAGCCGTCATTTGTTTACATTTGAAACTTAGTAGAATAGTGAACTAAGTCAATTGGTTTTACTAGGAAAAAAACTTGTACTTGGTTATGAAAAGTGTTGATGTAGTAGGTATTATACATTATATAACATGTAGTTGTGCAACTATAACATGTAGTTGTGCAACTCCCTTTTTGGTTCCAATCGGCAACCCCAAAAATATATAAATATATACACTCACTTACTCTGTGAACTCAATTTTTTATTCTTATATGTTGGTAAATTGCGCATTTTCTGCTTTAAAAAAGATTGAATTTTGTTGTATGTTGCGGTTAATATTTTTATGCCTTTTGTTAATCTGTATTCATTGGTTGTAGAATTGTGAACAATTTAAAGTAACACTAAGCTTAACGAAGCCGTCATTTGTTTACATTTGAAACTTAATAGAATAGTGAACTAAGTCAATTGGTTTTACTAGGAAAAAAACTTGTACTTGGTTATGAAAACTGTTGATGTAGTAGGTATTATATCTTATATAACATGTAGTTGTGCAACTATAACATGTAGTTGTGCAACTCCCTTTTTGGTTGCAATCGGCAATCCCAAAAATATATAAATATATACACACTCTTACTCTGTGAACTCAATTTTTTATTCTTTTATGTTCGTAAATTGCGCATTTTTTGCTTTAAAAAAGATTGAATTGTGTTGTTCTTATGTTGCGGTTAATGTTTTTATGCCTTTAGTTAATCTGTATTCAGTGGTTGTAGAATTGTGAACAATTTAAAGTAACACTAAGCTTAACGAAGGCGTCATTTGTTTACATTTGAAACTTAGTAGAATAGTGAACTAAGTCAATTGGTTTTACTAGGAAAAAAACTTGTACTTGGTTATGAAAAGTGTTGATGTAGTAGGTATTATACCTTATATAACATGTAGTTGTGCAACTATAACATGTAGTTGTGCAACTCCCTTTTTGGTTCCAATCGGCAACCCTAAAAATATATAAATATATACACTCTCTTACTCTGTGAACTCAATTTTTTATTCTTATATGTTGGTAAATTGCGCATTTTTTGCTTTAAAAAGGATGAATTGTGTTGTTCTTATGTTGCGGTTAATGTTTCTATGCCTTTAGTTAATCTGTATTCAGTGGTTGTAGAATTGTGAACAATTTAAAGTAACACTAAGCTTAACGAAGGCGTCATTTGTTTACATTTGAAACTTAGTAGAATAGTGAACTAAGTCAATTGGTTTTACTAGGAAAAAAACTTGTACTTGGTTATGAAAAGTGTTGATGTAGTAGGTATTATACCTTATATAACATGTAGTTGTGCAACTATAACATGTAGTTGTGCAACTCCCTTTTTGGTTCCAATCGGCAACCCTAAAAATATATAAATATATACACTCTCTTACTCTGTGAACTCAATTTTTTATTCTTATATGTTGGTAAATTGCGCATTTTTTGCTTTAAAAAAGATTGAATTGTGTTGTTCTTATGTTGCGGTTAATGTTTTTATGCCTTTAGTTAATCTGTATTCACTGGTTGTAGAATTGTGAACAATTTAAAGTGTAACACTAAGCTTAACGAAGCCGTTATTTGTTTACATTTGAAACTTAGTGGAATAGTAAACTATGTCAATTCGTTTTACTAGGAAAAAAACTTGTACTTGGTTATGAAAAGTGTTGATGTAGTAGGTATTATATCTTAAATAACATGTAGTTGTGCAACTATAACATGTAGTTGTGCAACTCCCTTTTTGGTTCCAATCGGCAACCCCAAAAATATATAAATATATACACTCTCTTACTCTGTGAACTCAATTTTTTATTCTTATATGTTGGTAAATTCGCATTTTTTGCTTTAAAAAAGATTGATTTTTGTTGTATGTTGCGGTTAAAGCTTTTATGCCTTTTTTTAACCTGTATTCATTGGTTGTAGAATTGTGAACAATTTAAAGTAACACTAAGCTTAACGAAGCCGTCATTTGTTTACATTTGAAACATAATAGAATAGTGAACTAAGTCAATTGGTTTTACTAGGAAAAAAACTTGTACTTGGTTATGAAAAGTGTTGATGTAGTAGGTATTATATCTTATATAACATGTAGTTATGCAACTATAACATATAGTTGTGCAACTCCCTTTTTGGTTGCAATCGGCAACCCCAAAAATATATAAATATATACACTCTCTTACTCTGTGAACTCAATTTTTTATTCTTATATGTTGGTAAATTGCGCATTTTTTGCTTTGAAAAGGATTGAATTGTGTTGTTCTTATGTTGCGGTTAATGTTTTTATGCCTTTAGTTAATCTGTATTCAGTGGTTGTAGAATTGTGAACAATTTAAACTTCGTTAAGCTTAGTGTAGCACTAAGCTTAACGAAGCCGTCATTTGTTTACATTTGAAACTTAGTAGAATAGTGAACTAAGTCAATTGGTTTTACTAGGAAAAAAACTTGTACTTGGTTATGAAAAGTGTTGATGTAGTAGGTATTATATTTTAAATAACATGTAGTTGTGCAACTCCCTTTTTGGATCCAATCGGCATCCCCAAAAATATATAAATATATACACTCTCTTACTCTGTGAACTCAATTTTTTATTCTTATATGTTGGTAAATTGCGCATTTTTTGCTTTAAAAAATATTGAATTGTGTTGTTCTTATGTTGCGGTTAATGTTTTTATGCCTTTAGTTAATCTGTATTCACTGGTTGTAGAATTGTGAACAATTTAAAGTGTAACACTAAGCTTAACGAAGCCGTTATTTGTTTACATTTGAAACTTAGTGGAATAGTAAACTATGTCAATTCGTTTTACTAGGAAAAAAACTTGTACTTGGTTATGAAAAGTGTTGATGTAGTAGGTATTATATCTTAAATAACATGTAGTTGTGCAACTATAACATGTAGTTGTGCAACTCCCTTTTTGGTTGCTATCGGGAACCCCAAAAATATATAAATATATACATTCTCTTACTCTGTGAACTCAATTTTTTATTCTTATATGTTGGTAAATTGCGCATTTTTTGCTTTAAAAAAGATTGAATTGTGTTGTTCTTATGTTGCGGTTAATGTTTTTATGACTTTAGTTAATATGTAATCAGTAGTTGTAGAATTGTGAACAATTTAAAGTGTAACACTAAGCTTAACGAAGCCGTTATTTGTTTACAATTGAAACTTAGTACAATAGTAAACTAAGTCAATTGGTTTTACTAGGAAAAAAACTTGTACTTGGTTATGAAAAGTGTTGATGTAGTAGGTATTATATCTTAAATATCATGTAGTTGTGCAACTATAACATGTAGTTGTACAACTCCCTTTTTGGTTGCTATCGGCAACCCCAAATATATATAAATATATACACTCTCTTACTCTGTGAACTCAATTTTTTATTCTTATATGTTGGTAAATTGCGCATTTTTTGCTTTAAAAAAGATTGAATTGTGTTGTTCTTATGTTGCGGTTAATGTTTTTATGACTTTAGTTAATCTGTATTCAGTGGTTGTAGAATTGTGAAGAATTTAAAGTGTAACACTAAGCTTAAGGAAGCCGTTATTTGTTTACATTTGAAACTTAGTAGAATAGTAAAGTAAGTCAATTGGTTTTACTAGGAAAAAAACTTGTACTTGGTTATGAAAAGTGTTGATGTAGTAGGTATTATATCTTAAATAACATGTAGTTGTGCAACTATAACGTGTAGTTGTGCAACTTCCTTTTTGGTTCCAATCGGCAACCCCAAAAATATATAAATATATACACTCTCTTACTCTGTGAACTCAATTTTTTATTCTTATATGTTGGTAAATTCGCATTTTTTGCTTTAAAAAAGATTGAATTTTGTTGTATGTTGCGGTTAATGCTTTTATGCCTTTTTTTAATCTGTATTCATTGGTTGTAAAATTGTAAACAATTTAAAGGAACACTAAGCTTAACGAAGCCGTCATTTGTTTATATTTGAAACTTAATAGAATAGTGAACTAAGTCAATTGGTTTTACTAAGAAAAAAACTTGTACTTGGTTATGAAAAGTGTTCATGTAGTAGGTATTATATCTTATATAACATGTAGTTGTGCAACTATAACATGTAGTTGTGCAACTCCCTTTTTGGTTGCAATCGGTAACCCCAAAAATATATAAATATATACACTCTCTTACTCTGTGAACTCAATTTTTTATTCTTATATGTTGGTAAATTGCGCATTTTTTGCTTTAAAAAAGATTGAATTGTGTTGTTCTTATGTTGCGGTTAATGTTTTTATGCCTTTAGTTAATCTGTATTCAGTGGTTGTAGAATTGTGAACAATTTAAAGTGTAACACTAAGCTTAACGAAGCCGTCATTTGTTTACATTTGAAACTTAGTAGAATAGTGAACTAAGTCAATTGGTTTTACTAGGAAAAAAACTTGTACTTGGTTATGAAAAGTGTTGATGTAGTAGGTATTATACCTTATATAACATGTAGTTGTGCAACTATAACATGTAGTTGTGCAACTCCCTTTTTGGTTCCAATCGGCAACCCCAAAAATATATAAATATATACACTCACTTACTCTGTGAACTCAATTTTTTATTCTTATATGTTGGTAAATTGCGCATTTTCTGCTTTAAAAAAGATTGAATTTTGTTGTATGTTGCGGTTAATATTTTTATGCCTTTTGTTAATCTGTATTCATTGGTTGTAGAATTGTGAACAATTTAAAGTAACACTAAGCTTAACGAAGCCGTCATTTGTTTACATTTGAAACTTAATAGAATAGTGAACTAAGTCAATTGGTTTTACTAGGAAAAAAACTTGTACTTGGTTATGAAAACTGTTGATGTAGTAGGTATTATATCTTATATAACATGTAGTTGTGCAACTATAACATGTAGTTGTGCAACTCCCTTTTTGGTTGCAATCGGCAATCCCAAAAATATATAAATATATACACACTCTTACTCTGTGAACTCAATTTTTTATTCTTTTATGTTCGTAAATTGCGCATTTTTTGCTTTAAAAAAGATTGAATTGTGTTGTTCTTATGTTGCGGTTAATGTTTTTATGCCTTTAGTTAATCTGTATTCAGTGGTTGTAGAATTGTGAACAATTTAAAGTAACACTAAGCTTAACGAAGGCGTCATTTGTTTACATTTGAAACTTAGTAGAATAGTGAACTAAGTCAATTGGTTTTACTAGGAAAAAAACTTGTACTTGGTTATGAAAAGTGTTGATGTAGTAGGTATTATACCTTATATAACATGTAGTTGTGCAACTATAACATGTAGTTGTGCAACTCCCTTTTTGGTTCCAATCGGCAACCCTAAAAATATATAAATATATACACTCTCTTACTCTGTGAACTCAATTTTTTATTCTTATATGTTGGTAAATTGCGCATTTTTTGCTTTAAAAAGGATGAATTGTGTTGTTCTTATGTTGCGGTTAATGTTTTTATGCCTTTAGTTAATCTGTATTCAGTGGTTGTAGAATTGTGAACAATTTAAAGTGTAACACTAAGCTTAACGAAGCCGTCATTTGTTTACATTTGAAACTTAGTAGAATAGTGAAATAAGTCAATTGGTTTTACTAGGAAAAAAACTTGTACTTGGTTATGAAAAGTGTTGATGTAGTAGGTATTATATCTTATATAACATGTAGTTGTGCAACTATAACATGTAGTTGTGCAACTCCCTTTTTGGTTGCAATCGGCAATCCCAAAAATATATAAATATATACACACTCTTACTCTGTGAACTCAATTTTTTATTCTTATATGTTGGTAAATTGCGCATTTTTTGCTTTAAAAAAGATTGAATTGTGTTGTTCTTATGTTGCGGTTAATGTTTTTATGCCTTTAGTTAATCTGTATTCATTGGTTGTAGAATTGTGAACAATTTAAAGTGTAACACTAAGCTTAACGAAGCCGTTATTTGTTTACATTTGAAACTTAGTGGAATAGTAAACTATGTCAATTCGTTTTACTAGGAAAAAAACTTGTACTTGGTTATGAAAAGTGTTGATGTAGTAGGTATTATATCTTAAATAACATGTAGTTGTGCAACTATAACATGTAGTTGTGCAACTCCCTTTTTGGTTCCAATCGGCAACCCCAAAAATATATAAATATATACACTCTCTTACTCTGTGAACTCAATTTTTTATTCTTATATGTTGGTAAATTCGCATTTTTTGCTTTAAAAAAGATTGATTTTTGTTGTATGTTGCGGTTAAAGCTTTTATGCCTTTTTTTAACCTGTATTCATTGGTTGTAGAATTGTGAACAATTTAAAGTAACACTAAGCTTAACGAAGCCGTCATTTGTTTACATTTGAAACATAATAGAATAGTGAACTAAGTCAATTGGTTTTACTAGGAAAAAAACTTGTACTTGGTTATGAAAAGTGTTGATGTAGTAGGTATTATATCTTATATAACATGTAGTTATGCAACTATAACATGTAGTTGTGCAACTCCCTTTTTGGTTGCAATCGGCAACCCCAAAAATATATAAATATATACACTCTCTTACTCTGTGAACTCAATTTTTTATTCTTATATGTTGGTAAATTGCGCATTTTTTGCTTTGAAAAGGATTGAATTGTGTTGTTCTTATGTTGCGGTTAATGTTTTTATGCCTTTAGTTAATCTGTATTCAGTGGTTGTAGAATTGTGAACAATTTAAACTTCGTTAAGCTTAGTGTAGCACTAAGCTTAACGAAGCCGTCATTTGTTTACATTTGAAACTTAGTAGAATAGTGAACTAAGTCAATTGGTTTTACTAGGAAAAAAACTTGTACTTGGTTATGAAAAGTGTTGATGTAGTAGGTATTATATTTTAAATAACATGTAGTTGTGCAACTCCCTTTTTGGTTCCAATCGGCATCCCCAGAAATATATAAATATATACACTCTCTTACTCTGTGAACTCAATTTTTTATTCTTATATGTTGGTAAATTGCGCATTTTTTGCTTTAAAAAATATTGAATTGTGTTGTTCTTATGTTGCGGTTAATGTTTTTATGCCTTTAGTTAATCTGTATTCATTGGTTGTAGAATTGTGAACAATTTAAAGTAACACTAAGCTTAACGAAGCCGTCATTTGTTTACATTTGAAACTTAGTAGAATTGTGAACTAAGTCAATTGGTTTTACTAGGAAAAAAACTTGTACTTGGTTATGAGAAGTGTTGATGTAGTAGGTATTATATCTTAAATAACATGTAGTTGTGCAACTATAACATGTAGTTGTGCAACTCCCTTTTTGGTTGCTATCGGGAACCCCAAAAATATATAAATATATACATTCTCTTACTCTGTGAACTCAATTTTTTATTCTTATATGTTGGTAAATTGCGCATTTTTTGCTTTAAAAAAGATTGAATTGTGTTGTTCTTATGTTGCGGTTAATGTTTTTATGACTTTAGTTAATATGTAATCAGTAGTTGTAGAATTGTGAACAATTTAAAGTGTAACACTAAGCTTAACGAAGCCGTTATTTGTTTACAATTGAAACTTAGTACAATAGTAAACTAAGTCAATTGGTTTTACTAGGAAAAAAACTTGTACTTGGTTATGAAAAGTGTTGATGTAGTAGGTATTATATCTTAAATAAAATGTAGTTGTGCAACTATAACATGTAGTTGTGCAACTCCCTTTTTGGTTGCTATCGGCAACCCCAAAAATATATAAATATATACACTCTCTTACTCTGTGAACTCAATTTTTTATTCTTATATGTTGGTAAATTGCGCATTTTTTGCTTTAAAAAAGATTGAATTGTGTTGTTCTTATGTTGCGGTTAATGTTTTTATGCCTTTAGTTAATCTGTATTCAGTGGTTGTAGAATTGTGAACAATTTAAAGTGTAACACTAAGCTTAACGAAGCCGTCATTTGTTTACATTTGAAACTTAGTAGAATAGTGAACTAAGTCAATTGGTTTTACTAGAAAA
Organism: Stegodyphus dumicola; assembly: GCF_044657685.1. Taxonomy (NCBI): domain Eukaryota; kingdom Metazoa; phylum Arthropoda; class Arachnida; order Araneae; family Eresidae; genus Stegodyphus; species Stegodyphus dumicola. The sequence continues at coordinate 216,824,298 of NC_140773.1, read as the reverse complement.
AAAACTTGTACTTGGTTATGAAAAGTGTTGATGTAGTAGGTATTATATCTTAAATAACATGTAGTTGTGCAACTATAACATGTAGTTGTGCAACTTCCTTTTTGGTTCCAATCGGCAACCCCAAAAATATATAAATATATACACTCTCTTACTCTGTGAACTCAATTTTTTATTCTTATATGTTGGTAATTTCGCATTTTTTGCTTTAAAAAAGATTGAATTTTGTTGTATGTTGCGGTTAATGCTTTTATGCCTTTTTTTAATCTGTATTCATTGGTTGTAGAATTGTAAACAATTTAAAGTAACACTAAGCTTAACGAAGCCGTCATTTGTTTACATTTGAAACTTAATAGAATAGTGAACTAAGTCAATTGGTTTTACTAAGAAAAAAACTTGTACTTGGTTATGAAAAGTGTTGATGTAGTATGTATTATATCTTATATAACATGTAGTTGTGCAACTATAACATGTAGTTGTGCAACTCCCTTTTTGGTTGCAATCGGCAACCCCAAAAATATATAAATATATACACTCTCTTACTCTGTGAACTCAATTTTTTATTCTTATATGTTGGTAAATTGCGCATTTTCTGCTTTAAAAAAGATTGAATTTTGTTGTATGTTGCGGTTAATATTTTTATGCTTTTTGTTAATCTGTATTCATTGGTTGTAGAATTGTGAACAATTTAAAGTAACACTAAGCTTAACGAAGCCGTCATTTGTTTACATTTGAAACTTAATAGAATAGTGAACTAAGTCAATTGGTTTTACTAGGAAAAAAACTTTTACTTGGTTATGAAAAGTGTTGATGTAGTAGGTATTATATCTTATATAACATGTAGTTGTGCAACTATAACATGTAGTTGTGAAACTCCCTTTTTGGTTGCAATCGGCAATCCCAAAAATATATAAATATATACACACTCTTACTCTGTGAACTCAATTTTTTATTCTTTTATGTTCGTAAATTGCGCATTTTTTGCTTTAAAAAAGATTGAATTGTGTTGTTCTTATGTTGCGGTTAATGTTTTTATGCCTTTAGTTAATCTGTATTCAGTGGTTGTAGAATTGTGAACAATTTAAAGTAACACTAAGCTTAACGAAGGCGTCATTTGTTTACATTTGAAACTTAGTAGAATAGTGAACTAAGTCAATTGGTTTTACTAGGAAAAAAACTTGTACTTGGTTATGAAAAGTGTTGATGTAGTAGGTATTATACCTTATATAACATGTAGTTGTGCAACTATAACATGTAGTTGTGCAACTCCCTTTTTGGTTCCAATCGGCAACCCCAAAAATATATAAATATATACACTCTCTTACTCTGTGAACTCAATTTTTTATTCTTATATGTTGGTAAATTGCGCATTTTTTGCTTTAAAAAGGATTGAATTGTGTTGTTCTTATGTTGCGGTTAATGTTTTTATGCCTTTAGTTAATCTGTATTCAGTGGTTGTAGAATTGTGAAGAATTTAAAGTGTAACACTAAGCTTAACGAAGCCGTCATTTGTTTACATTTGAAACTTAGTAGAATAGTGAAATAAGTCAATTGGTTTTACTAGGAAAAAAACTTGTACTTGGTTATGAAAAGTGTTGATGTAGTAGGTATTATATCTTATATAACATGTAGTTGTGCAACTATAACATGTAGTTGTGCAACTCCCTTTTTGGTTGCAATCGGAAATCCCAAAAATATATAAATATATACACACTCTTACTCTGTGAACTCAATTTTTTATTCTTATATGTTCGTAAATTGCGCATTTTTTGCTTTAAAAAAGATTGAATTGTGTTGTTCTTATGTTGCGGTTAATGTTTTTATGCCTTTAGTTAATCTGTATTCAGTGGTTGTAGAATTGTGAAGAATTTAAAGTGTAACACTAAGCTTAACGAAGCCGTCATTTGTTTACATTTGAAACTTAGTAGAATAGTGAAATAAGTCAATTGGTTTTACTAGGAAAAAAACTTGTACTTGGTTATGAAAAGTGTTGATGTAGTAGGTATTATATCTTATATAACATGTAGTTGTGCAACTATAACATGTAGTTGTGCAACTCCCTTTTTGGTTGCAATCGGAAATCCCAAAAATATATAAATATATACACACTCTTACTCTGTGAACTCAATTTTTTATTCTTATATGTTCGTAAATTGCGCATTTTTTGCTTTAAAAAAGATTGAATTGTGTTGTTCTTATGTTGCGGTTAATGTTTTTATGCCTTTAGTTAATCTGTATTCAGTGGTTGTAGAATTGTGAACAATTTAAAATGTAACACTAAGCTTAACGAAGCCGTTATTTGTTTACATTTGAAACTTAGTAGAATAGTAAACTATGTCAATTCGTTTTACTAGGAAAAAAACTTGTACTTGGTTATGAAAAGTGTTGATGTAGTAGGTACTATATCTTAAATAACATGTAGTTGTGCAACTATAACATGTAGTTGTGCAACTCCCTTTTTGGTTGCTATCGGCAACCCCGAAAATATATAAATATATACACTCACTTACTCTGTGAACTCAATTTTTTATTCTTATATGTTGGTAAATTCGCATTTTTTGCTTTAAAAAAGATTGAATTTTGTTGTATGTTGCGGTTAAAGCTTTTATGCCTTTTTTTAACCCTTATTCATTGGTTGTAGAATTGTGAACAATTTAAAGTAACACTAAGCTTAACGAAGCCGTCATTTGTTTACATTTGAAACATAATAGAATAGTGAACTAAGTCAATTGGTTTTACTAGGAAAAAAACTTGTACTTGGTTATGAAAAGTGTTGAAGTAGTAGGTATTATATCTTATATAACATGTAGTTGTGCAACTATAACATGTAGTTGTGCAACTCCCTTTTTGGTTGCAATCGGCAATCCCAAAAATTTATAAATATATACACACTCTTACTCTGTGAACTCAATTTTTTATTCTTATATGTTCGTAAATTGCGCATTTTTTGCTTTAAAAAGGATTGAATTGTGTTGTTCTTATTTTGCGGTTAATGTTTTTATGCCTTTTTTTAATCTGTATTCATTGGTTGTAGAATTGTGAACAATTTAAAGTAACACTAAGCTTAACGAAGCCGTCATTTGTTTACATTTGAAACTTCATAGAATAGTAAACTAAGTCAATTGGTTTTACTAGGAAAAAAACTTGTACTTGGTTATGAAAAGTGTTGATGTAGTAGGTATTATATCTTATATAACATGTAGTTGTGCAACTATAACATGTAGTTGTGCAACTATAACATGTAGTTGTGCAACTCCCTTTTTGGTTGCAATCGGCAACCCCAAAAATATATAAATATATACACTCTCTTACTCTGTGAACTCAATTTTTTATTCTTATATGTTGGTAAATTGCGCATTTTTTGCTTTAAAAAGGATTGAATTGTGTTGTTCTTATGTTGCGGTTAATGTTTTTATGCCTTTAGTTAATCTGTATTCAGTGGTTGTAGAATTGTGAACAGTTTAAAGTGTAACACTAAGCTTAACGAAGCCGTCATTTGTTTACATTTGAAACTTAGTAGAATAGTGAACTAAGTCAATTGGTTTTACTAGGAAAAAAACTTGTACTTGGTTATGAAAAGTGTTGATGTAGTAGGTATTATATCTTAAATAACATGTAGTTGTGCAACTATAACATGTAGTTGTGCAACTCCCTTTTTGGTTGCTATCGGCAACCCCAAAAAGTATATAAATATATACACTCACTTACTCTGTGAACTCAATTTTTTATTCTTATATGTTGGTAAATTGCGCATTTTTTGCTTTAAAAAAGATTGAATTTTGTTGTATGTTGCGGTTAATATTTTTATGCCTTTTGTTAATCTGTATTCATTGGTTGTAGAATTGTGAACAATTTAAAGTAACACTAAGCTTAACGAAGCCGTCATTTGTTTACATTTGAAACTTAGTAGAATAGTGAACTAAGTCAATTGGTTTTACTAGGAAAAAAACTTGTACTTGGTTATGAAAAGTGTTGATGTAGTAGGTATTATATCTTATATAACATGTAGTTGTGCAACTATAACATGTAGTTGTGCAACTCCCTTTTTGGTTGCAATCGGCAATCCCAAAAATTTATAAATATATACACACTCTTACTCTGTGAACTCAATTTTTTATTCTTATATGTTCGTAAATAGCGCATTTTTTGTTTTAAAAAAGATTGAATTGTGTTGTTCTTATGTTGCGGTTAATGTTTTTATGCCATTAGTTAATCTGTATTCAGTGGTTGTAGAATTGTGAACAATTTAAAGTAACACTAAGCTTAACGAAGCCGTCATTTGTTTACATTTGAAACTTAATAGAATAGTAAACTATGTCAATTCGTATTACTAGGAAAAAAACTTGTACTTGGTTATGAAAAGTGTTGATGTAGTAGGTATTATATCTTATATAACATGTAGTTGTGCAACTATAACATGCAGTTGTGCAACTATAACATGTAGTTGTGCAACTATAACATGTAGTTGTGCAACTCCCTTTTTGGTTGCAATCGGCAACCCCAAAAATATATAAATATATACACTCTCTTACTCTGTGAACTCAATTTTTTATTCTTATATGTTGGTAAATTGCGCATTTTTTGCTTTAAAAAGGATTGAATTGTGTTGTTCTTATGTTGCGGTTAATGTTTTTATGCCTTTAGTTAATCTGTATTCAGTGGTTGTAGAATTGTGAACAATTTAAAGTGTAACACTAAGCTTAACGAAGGCGTCATTTGTTTACATTTGAAACTTAGTAGAATAGTGAACTAAGTCAATTGGTTTTACTAGGAAAAAAACTTGTACTTGGTTATGAAATGTGTTGATGTAGTAGGTATTATATCTTAAATAACATGTAGTTGTGCAACTATAACATGTAGTTGTGCAACTCCCTTTTTGGTTGCTATCGGCAACCCCAAAAATATATAAATATATACACTCTCTTACTCTGTGAACTCAATTTTTTATTCTAATATGTTGGTAAATTGCGCATTGCTTTAAAAAAGATTGAATTGTGTTGTTCTTATGTTGGGGTTAATGTTTTTATGCCTTTAGTTAAAATGTATTCAGTAGTTGTAGAATTGTGAACAATTTAAAGTAACACTAAGCTTAACGAAGGCGTCATTTGTTTACATTTGAAACTTAGTAGAATAGTGAACTAAGTGAATTGGTTTTACTAGGAAAAAAACTTGTACTTGGTTATGAAAAGTGTTGATGTAGTAGGTATTATATTTTAAATAACATGTAGTTGTGCAACTCCCTTTTTGGTTGCTATCGGCAACCCCAAAAATATATAAATATATACACTCTCTTACTCTGTGAACTCAATTTTTTATTCTTATATGTTGGTAAGTTGCGCATTTTTTGCTTTAAAAAAGATTGAATTGTGTTGTTCTTATGTTGCGGTTAATGTTTTTAAGCCTTTAGTTAATCTGTATTCAGTTTTTGTAGAATTGTGAACAATTTAAAGTGTAACACTAAGCTTAACGAAGCCGTTATTTGTTTACATTTGAAACTTAGTAGAATTGTGAACTAAGTCAATTGGTTTTACTAGGAAAAAAACTTGTACTTGGTTATGAAAACTGTTGATGTAGTAGGTATTATATCTTATATAACATGTAGTTGTGCAACTATAACATGTAGTTGTGCAACTATAACATGTAGTTGTGCAACTATAACATGTAGTTGTGCAACTATAACATGTAGTTGTGCAACTATAACATGTAGTTGTGCAACTCCCTTTTTGGTTGCAATCGGCAACCCCAAAAATATATAAATATATACACTCACTTACTCTGTGAACTCAATTTTTTATTCTTATATGTTGGTAAATTGCGCATTTTCTGCTTAAAAAAAGATTGAATTTTGTTGTATGTTGCGGTTAATATTTTTATGCCTTTTGTTAATCTGTATTCATTGGTTGTAGAATTGTGAACAATTTAAAGTAACACTAAGCTTAACGAAGCCGTCATTTGTTTACATTTGAAACTTAATAGAATAGTGAGCTAAGTCAATTGGTTTTACTAGGAAAAAAACTTGTACTTGGTTATGAAAAGTGTTGATGTAGTAGGTATTATATCTTATATAACATGTAGTTGTGCAACTATAACATGTAGTTGTGCAACTCCCTTTTTGGTTGCAATCGGCAATCCCAAAAATATATAAATATATACACACTCTTACTCTGTGAACTCAATTTTTTATTCTTTTATGTTCGTAAATTGCGCATTTTTTGCTTTAAAAAAGATTGAATTGTGTTGTTCTTATGTTGCGGTTAATGTTTTTATGCCTTTAGTTAATCTGTATTCAGTGGTTGTAGAATTGTGAACAGTTTAAAGTAACACTAAGCTTAACGAAGGCGTCATTTGTTTACATTTGAAACTTAGTAGAATAGTGAACTAAGTGAATTGGTTTTACTAGGAAAAAAACTTGTACTTGGTTATGAAAAGTGTTGATGTAGTAGGTATTATATTTTAAATAACATGTAGTTGTGCAACTCCCTTTTTGGTTGCTATCGGCAACCCCAAAAATATATAAATATATACACTCTCTTACTCTGTGAACTCAATTTTTTATTCTTATATGTTGGTAAGTTGCGCATTTTTTGCTTTAAAAAAGATTGAATTGTGTTGTTCTTATGTTGCGGTTAATGTTTTTAAGCCTTTAGTTAATCTGTATTCAGTGGTTGTAGAATTGTGAACAATTTAAAGTGTAACACTAAGCTTAACGAAGCCGTTTTTTGTTTACATTTGAAACTTAGTAGAATTGTGAACTAAGTCAATTGGTTTTACTAGGAAAAAAACTTGTACTTGGTTATGAAAACTGTTGATGTAGTAGGTATTATATTTTAAATAACATGTAGTTGTGCAACTCCCTTTTTGGTTGCTATCGGCAACCCCAAAAATATATAAATATATACACTCTCTTACTCTGTGAACTCAATTTTTTATTCTTATATGTTGGTAAGTTGCGCATTTTTTGCTTTAAAAAAGATTGAATTGTGTTGTTCTTATGTTGCGGTTAATGTTTTTATGCCTTTAGTTAATCTGTATTCAGTGGTTGTAGAATTGTGAACAATTTAAAGTGTAACACTAAGCTTAACGAAGCCGTTTTTTGTTTACATTTGAAACTTAGTAGAATTGTGAACTAAGTCAATTGGTTTTACTAGGAAAAAAACTTGTACTTGGTTATGAAAACTGTTGATGTAGTAGGTATTATATCTTATATAACATGTAGTTGTGCAACTATAACATGTAGTTGTGCAACTATAACATGTAGTTGTGCAACTATAACATGTAGTTGTGCAACTATAACATGTAGTTGTGCAACTATAACATGTAGTTGTGCAACTATAACATGTAGTTGTGCAACTATAACATGTAGTTGTGCAACTCCCTTTTTGGTTGCAATCGGCAACCCCAAAAATATATAAATATATACACTCACTTACTCTGTGAACTCAATTTTTTATTCTTATATGTTGGTAAATTGCGCATTTTCTGCTTTAAAAAAGATTGAATTTTGTTGTATGTTGCGGTTAATATTTTTATGCCTTTTGTTAATCTGTATTCATTGGTTGTAGAATTGTGAACAATTTAAAGTAACACTAAGCTTAACGAAGCCGTCATTTGTTTACATTTGAAACTTAATAGAATAGTGAGCTAAGTCAATTGGTTTTACTAGGAAAAAAACTTGTACTTGGTTATGAAAAGTGTTGATGTAGTAGGTATTATATCTTATATAACATGTAGTTGTGCAACTATAACATGTAGTTGTGCAACTCCCTTTTTGGTTGCAATCGGCAATCCCAAAAATATATAAATATATACACACTCTTACTCTGTGAACTCAATTTTTTATTCTTTTATGTTCGTAAATTGCGCATTTTTTGCTTTAAAAAAGATTGAATTGTGTTGTTCTTATGTTGCGGTTAATGTTTTTAAGCCTTTAGTTAATCTGTATTCAGTTTTTGTAGAATTGTGAACAATTTAAAGTGTAACACTAAGCTTAACGAAGCCGTTATTTGTTTACATTTGAAACTTAGTAGAATTGTGAACTAAGTCAATTGGTTTTACTAGGAAAAAAACTTGTACTTGGTTATGAAAACTGTTGATGTAGTAGGTATTATATCTTATATAACATGTAGTTGTGCAACTATAACATGTAGTTGTGCAACTATAACATGTAGTTGTGCAACTATAACATGTAGTTGTGCAACTCCCTTTTTGGTTGCAATCGGCAACCCCAAAAATATATAAATATATACACTCACTTACTCTGTGAACTCAATTTTTTATTCTTATATGTTGGTAAATTGCGCATTTTCTGCTTTAAAAAAGATTGAATTTTGTTGTATGTTGCGGTTAATATTTTTATGCCTTTTGTTAATCTGTATTCATTGGTTGTAGAATTGTGAACAATTTAAAGTAACACTAAGCTTAACGAAGCCGTCATTTGTTTACATTTGAAACTTAATAGAATAGTGAGCTAAGTCAATTGGTTTTACTAGGAAAAAAACTTGTACTTGGTTATGAAAAGTGTTGATGTAGTAGGTATTATATCTTATATAACATGTAGTTGTGCAACTATAACATGTAGTTGTGCAACTCCCTTTTTGGTTGCAATCGGCAATCCCAAAAATATATAAATATATACACACTCTTACTCTGTGAACTCAATTTTTTATTCTTTTATGTTCGTAAATTGCGCATTTTTTGCTTTAAAAAAGATTGAATTGTGTTGTTCTTATGTTGCGGTTAATGTTTTTATGCCTTTAGTTAATCTGTATTCAGTGGTTGTAGAATTGTGAACAATTTAAAGTAACACTAAGCTTAACGAAGGCGTCATTTGTTTACATTTGAAACTTAGTAGAATAGTGAACTAAGTGAATTGGTTTTACTAGGAAAAAAACTTGTACTTGGTTATGAAAAGTGTTGATGTAGTAGGTATTATATTTGAATAACATGTAGTTGTGCAACTCCCTTTTTGGTTGCTATCGGCAACCCCAAAAATATATAAATATATACACTCTCTTACTCTGTGAACTCAATTTTTTATTCTTATATGTTGGTAAGTTGCGCATTTTTTGCTTTAAAAAAGATTGAATTGTGTTGTTCTTATGTTGCGGTTAATGTTTTTAAGCCTTTAGTTAATCTGTATTCAGTTTTTGTAGAATTGTGAACAATTTAAAGTGTAACACTAAGCTTAACGAAGCCGTTATTTGTTTACATTTGAAACTTAGTAGAATTGTGAACTAAGTCAATTGGTTTTACTAGGAAAAAAACTTGTACTTGGTTATGAAAACTGTTGATGTAGTAGGTATTATATCTTATATAACATGTAGTTGTGCAACTATAACATGTAGTTGTGCAACTATAACATGTAGTTGTGCAACTATAACATGTAGTTGTGCAACTATAACATGTAGTTGTGCAACTATAACATGTAGTTGTGCAACTCCCTTTTTGGTTGCAATCGGCAACCCCAAAAATATATAAATATATACACTCACTTACTCTGTGAACTCAATTTTTTATTCTTATATGTTGGTAAATTGCGCATTTTCTGCTTTAAAAAAGATTGAATTTTGTTGTATGTTGCGGTTAATATTTTTATGCCTTTTGTTAATCTGTATTCATTGGTTGTAGAATTGTGAACAATTTAAAGTAACACTAAGCTTAACGAAGCCGTCATTTGTTTACATTTGAAACTTAATAGAATAGTGAGCTAAGTCAATTGGTTTTACTAGGAAAAAAACTTGTACTTGGTTATGAAAAGTGTTGATGTAGTAGGTATTATATCTTATATAACATGTAGTTGTGCAACTATAACATGTAGTTGTGCAACTCCCTTTTTGGTTGCAATCGGCAATCCCAAAAATATATAAATATATACACACTCTTACTCTGTGAACTCAATTTTTTATTCTTTTATGTTCGTAAATTGCGCATTTTTTGCTTTAAAAAAGATTGAATTGTGTTGTTCTTATGTTGCGGTTAATGTTTTTATGCCTTTAGTTAATCTGTATTCAGTGGTTGTAGAATTGTGAACAATTTAAAGTAACACTAAGCTTAACGAAGGCGTCATTTGTTTACAATTGAAACTTAGTAGAATAGTGAACTAAGTCAATTGGTTTTACTAGGAAAAAAACTTGTACTTGGTTATGAAAAGTGTTGATGTAGTAGGTATTATACCTTATATAACATGTAGTTGTGCAACTATAACATGTAGTTGTGCAACTCCCTTTTTGGTTCCAAACGGCAACCCCAAAAATATATAAATATATACACTCTCTTACTCTGTGAACTCAATTTTTTATTCTTATATGTTGGTAAATTGCGCATTTTTTGCTTTAAAAAGGATTGAATTGTGTTGCTCTTATGTTGCGGTGAATGTTTTTATGCCTTTAGTTAATCTGTATTCAGTGGTTGTAGAATTGTGAACAATTTAAAGTAACACTAAGCTTAACGAAGTAGTCATTTGTTTACATTTGAAACTTAGTAGAATAGTGAACTAAGTCAATTGGTTTTACTAGGAAAAAAACTTGTACTTGGTTATGAAAAGTGTTGATGTAGTAGGTATTATACCTTATATAACATGTAGTTGTGCAACTATAACATGTAGTTGTGCAACTCCCTTTTTGGTTGCAATCGGCAATCCCAAAAATTTATAAATATATACACACTCTTACTCTGTGAACTCAATTTTTTATTCTTATATGTTCGTAAATAGCGCATTTTTTGCTTTAAAAAAGATTGAATTGTGTTGTTCTTATGTTGCGGTTAATGTTTTTATGCCTTTAGTTAATCTGTATTCAGTGGTTGTAGAATTGTGAACAATTTAAAGTAACACTAAGCTTAACGAAGCCGTCATTTGTTTACATTTGAAACTTAATAGAATAGTAAACTATGTCAATTCGTTTTACTAGGAAAAAAACTTGTACTTGGTTATGAAAAGTGTTGATGTAGTAGGTATTATATCTTATATAACATGTAGTTGTGCAACTATAACATGTAGTTGTGCAACTATAACATGTAGTTGTGCAACTATAACATGTAGTTGTGCAACTATAACATGTAGTTGTGCAACTATAACATGTAGTTGTGCAACTATAACATGTAGTTGTGCAACTCCCTTTTTGGTTGCAATCGGCAACCCCAAAAATATATAAATATATACACTCACTTACTCTGTGAACTCAATTTTTTATTCTTATATGTTGGTAAATTGCGCATTTTCTGCTTTAAAAAAGATTGAATTTTGTTGTATGTTGCGGTTAATATTTTTATGCCTTTTGTTAATCTGTATTCATTGGTTGTAGAATTGTGAACAATTTAAAGTAACACTAAGCTTAACGAAGCCGTCATTTGTTTACATTTGAAACTTAATAGAATAGTGAGCTAAGTCAATTGGTTTTACTAGGAAAAAAACTTGTACTTGGTTATGAAAAGTGTTGATGTAGTAGGTATTATACCTTATATAACATGTAGTTGTGCAACTATAACATGTAGTTGTGCAACTCCCTTTTTGGTTGCAATCGGCAATCCCAAAAATTTATAAATATATACACACTCTTACTCTGTGAACTCAATTTTTTATTCTTATATGTTCGTAAATAGCGCATTTTTTGCTTTAAAAAAGATTGAATTGTGTTGTTCTTATGTTGCGGTTAATATTTTTATGCCTTTTGTTAATCTGTATTCATTGGTTGTAGAATTGTGAACAATTTAAAGTAACACTAAGCTTAACGAAGCCGTCATTTGTTTACATTTGAAACTTAGTAGAATAGTGAACTAAGTCAATTGGTTTTACTAGGAAAAAAATTGTACTTGGTTATGAAAAGTGTTGATGTAGTAGGTATTATATCTTATATAACATGTAGTTGTGCAACTATAACATGTAGTTGTGCAACTCCCTTTTTGGTTGCAATCGGCAACCCCAAAAATATATAAATATATACACTCTCTTACTCTGTGAACTCAATTTTTTATTCTTATATGTTGGTAAATTGCGCATTTTTTGCTTTAAAAAGGATTGAATTGTGTTGTTCTTATGTTGCGGTTAATGTTTTTATGCCTTTAGTTAATCTGTATTCAGTGGTTGTAGAATTGTGAACAATTTAAAGTGTAACACTAAGCTTAACGAAGCCGTCATTTGTTTACATTTGAAACTTAGTAGAATAGTGAACTAAGTCAATTGGTTTTACTAGGAAAAAAACTTGTACTTGGTTATGAAAAGTGTTGATGTAGTAGGTATTATATCTTAAATAACATGTAGTTGTGCAACTATAACATGTAGTTGTGCAACTCCCTTTTTGGTTGCTATCGGCAACCCCAAAAATATATAAATATATACACTCTCTTACTCTGTGAACTCAATTTTTTATTCTAATATGTTGGTAAATTGCGCATTGCTTTAAAAAAGATTGAATTGTGTTGTTCTTATGTTGGGGTTAATGTTTTTATGCCTTTAGTTAAAATGTATTCAGTAGTTGTAGAATTGTGAACAATTTAAAGTAACACTAAGCTTAACGAAGGCGTCATTTGTTTACATTTGAAACTTAGTAGAATAGTGAACTAAGTCAATTGCTTTTACTAGGAAAAAAACTTGTACTTGGTTATGAAAAGTGTTGATGTAGTAGGTATTATATCTTATATAACATGTAGTTGTGCAACTATAACATGTAGTTGTGCAACTCCCTTTTTGGTTGCAATCGGCAATCCCAAAAATATATAAATATATACACACTCTTACTCTGTGAACTCAATTTTTTATTCTTTTATGTTCGTAAATTGCGCATTTTTTGCTCTAAAAAAGATTGAATTGTGTTGTTCTTATGTTGCGGTTAATGTTTTTATGCCTTTAGTTAATCTGTATTCAGTGGTTGTAGAATTGTGAACAATTTAAAGTAACACTAAGCTTAACGAAGGCGTCATTTGTTTACATTTGAAACTTAGTAGAATAGTGAACTAAGTCAATTGGTTTTACTAGGAAAAAAACTTGTACTTGGTTATGAAAAGTGTTGATGTAGTAGGTATTATACCTTATATAAGATGTAGTTGTGCAACTATAACATGTAGTTGTGCAACTCCCTTTTTGGTTCCAAACGGCAAGCCCAAAAATATATAAATATATACACTCTCTTACTCTGTGAACTCAATTTTTTATTCTTATATGTTGGTAAATTGCGCATTTTTTGCTTTAAAAAGGATTGAATTGTGTTGCTCTTATGTTGCGGTTAATGTTTTTATGCCTTTAGTTAATCTGTATTCAGTGGTTGTAGAATTGTGAACAATTTAAAGTAACACTAAGCTTAACGAAGTAGTCATTTGTTTACATTTGAAACTTAGTAGAATAGTGAACTAAGTCAATTGGTTTTACTAGGAAAAAAACTTGTACTTGGTTATGAAAAGTGTTGATGTAGTAGGTATTATACCTTATATAACATGTAGTTGTGCAACTATAACATGTAGTTGTGCAACTCCCTTTTTGGTTGCAATCGGCAATCCCAAAAATTTATAAATATATACACACTCTTACTCTGTGAACTCAATTTTTTATTCTTATATGTTCGTAAATAGCGCATTTTTTGCTTTAAAAAAGATTGAATTGTGTTGTTCTTATGTTGCGGTTAATGTTTTTATGCCTTTAGTTAATCTGTATTCAGTGGTTGTAGAATTGTGAACAATTTAAAGTAACACTAAGCTTAACGAAGCCGTCATTTGTTTACATTTGAAACTTAATAGAATAGTAAACTATGTCAATTCGTTTTACTAGGAAAAAAACTTGTACTTGGTTATGAAAAGTGTTGATGTAGTAGGTATTATATCTTATATAACATGTAGTTGTGCAACTATAACATGTAGTTGTGCAACTATAACATGTAGTTGTGCAACTCCCTTTTTGGTTGCAATCGGCAACCCCAAAAATATATAAATATATACACTCTCTTACTCTGTGAACTCAATTTTTTATTCTTATATGTTGGTAAATTGCGCATTTTTTGCTTTAAAAAGGATTGAATTGTGTTGTTCTTATGTTGCGGTTAATGTTTTTATGCCTTTAGTTAATCTGTATTCAGTGGTTGTAGAATTGTGAACAATTTAAAGTGTAACACTAAGCTTAACGAAGCCGTCATTTGTTTACATTTGAAACTTAGTAGAATAGTGAACTAAGTCAATTGGTTTTACTAGGAAAAAAACTTGTACTTGGTTATGAAAAGTGTTGATGTAGTAGGTATTATATCTTAAATAACATGTAGTTGTGCAACTATAACATGTAGTTGTGCAACTCCCTTTTTGGTTGCTATCGGCAACCCCAAAAATATATAAATATATACACTCTCTTACTCTGTGAACTCAATTTTTTATTCTAATATGTTGGTAAATTGCGCATTGCTTTAAAAAAGATTGAATTGTGTTGTTCTTATGTTGGGGTTAATGTTTTTATGCCTTTAGTTAAAATGTATTCAGTAGTTGTAGAATTGTGAACAATTTAAAGTAACACTAAGCTTAACGAAGGCGTCATTTGTTTACATTTGAAACTTAGTAGAATAGTGAACTAAGTCAATTGGTTTTACTAGGAAAAAAACTTGTACTTGGTTATGAAAAGTGTTGATGTAGTAGGTATTATATTTTAAATAACATGTAGTTGTGCAACTCCCTTTTTGGTTGCTATCGGCAACCCCAAAAATATATAAATATATACACTCTCTTACTCTGTGAACTCAATTTTTTATTCTTATATGTTGGTAAATTGCGCATTTTTTGCTTTAAAAAAGATTGAATTGTGTTGTTCTTATGTTGCGGTTAATGTTTTTATGCCTTTAGTTAATCTGTATTCAGTTTTTGTAGAATTGTGAACAATTTAATGTGTAACACTAAGCTTAACGAAGCCGTTATTTGTTTACATTTGAAACTTAGTAGAATTGTGAACTAAGTCAATTGGTTTTACTAGGAAAAAAACTTGTACTTGGTTATGAAAAGTGTTGATGTAGTAGGTATTATACCTTATATAACATGTAGTTGTGCAACTATAACATGTAGTTGTGCAACTCCCTTTTTGGTTCCAATCGGCAACCCCAAAAATATATAAATATATACACTCACTTACTCTGTGAACTCAATTTTTTATTCTTATATGTTGGTAAATTGCGCATTTTCTGCTTTAAAAAAGATTGAATTTTGTTGTATGTTGCGGTTAATATTTTTATGCCTTTTGTTAATCTGTATTCATTGGTTGTAGAATTGTGAACAATTTAAAGTAACACTAAGCTTAACGAAGCCGTCATTTGTTTACATTTGAAACTTAATAGAATAGTGAACTAAGTCAATTGGTTTTACTAGGAAAAAAACTTGTACTTGGTTATGAAAAGTGTTGATGTAGTAGGTATTATATCTTATATAACATGTAGTTGTGCAACTATAACATGTAGTTGTGCAACTCCCTTTTTGGTTGCAATCGGCAATCCCAAAAATATATAAATATATACACACTCTTACTCTGTGAACTCAATTTTTTATTCTTTTATGTTCGTAAATTGCGCATTTTTTGCTTTAAAAAAGATTGAATTGTGTTGTTCTTATGTTGCGGTTAATGTTTTTATGCCTTTAGTTAATCTGTATTCAGTGGTTGTAGAATTGTGAACAATTTAAAGTAACACTAAGCTTAACGAAGGCGTCATTTGTTTACATTTGAAACTTAGTAGAATAGTGAACTAAGTCAATTGGTTTTACTAGGAAAAAAACTTGTACTTGGTTATGAAAAGTGTTGATGTAGTAGGTATTATACCTTATATAACATGTAGTTGTGGAACTATAACATGTAGTTGTGCAACTCCCTTTTTGGTTCCAAACGGCAACCCCAAAAATATATAAAAATATACACTCTCTTACTCTGTGAACTCAATTTTTTATTCTTATATGTTGGTAAATTGCGCATTTTTTGCTTTAAAAAGGATTGAATTGTGTTGCTCTTATGTTGCGGTTAATGTTTTTATGCCTTTAGTTAATCTGTATTCAGTGGTTGTAGAATTGTGAACAATTTAAAGTGTAACACTAAGCTTAACGAAGCCGTCATTTGTTTACATTTGAAACTTAGTAGAATAGTGAAATAAGTCAATTGGTTTTACTAGGAAAAAAACTTGTACTTGGTTATGAAAAGTGTTGATGTAGTAGGTATTATATCTTATATAACATGTAGTTGTGCAACTATAACATGTAGTTGTCCAACTATAACATGTAGTTGTGCAACTCCCTTTTTGGTTCCAATCGGCAACCCCAAAAATATATAAATATATACACTCTCTTACTCTGTGAACTCAATTTTTTATTCTTATATGTTGGTAAATTCGCATTTTTTGCTTTAAAAAAGATTGAATTTTGTTGTATGTTGCGGTTAAAGCTTTTATGCCTTTTTTTAATCTGTATTCATTGGTTGTAGAATTGTGAACAATTTAAAGTAACACTAAGCTTAACGAAGCCGTCATTTGTTTACATTTGAAACATAATAGAATAGTGAACTAAGTCAATTGGTTTTACTAGGAAAAAAACTTGTACTTGGTTATGAAAAGTGTTGATGTAGTAGGTATTATATCTTATATAACATGTAGTTGTGCAACTATAACATGTAGTTGTGCAACTCCCTTTTTAGTTGCAATCGGCAACCCCAAAAATATATAAATATATACACTCTCTTACTCTGTGAACTCAATTTTTTATTCTTATATGTTGGGAAATTGCGCATTTTTTGCTTTAAAAAGGATTGAATTGTGTTGTTCTTATGTTGCGGTTAATGTTTTTATGCCTTTAGTTAATCTGTATTCAGTGGTTGTAGAATTGTGAACAATTTAAAGTGTAACACTAAGCTTAACGAAGCCGTCATTTGTTTACATTTGAAACTTAGTAGAATAGTGAACTAAGTCAATTGGTTTTACTAGGAAAAAAACTTGTACTTGGTTATGAAAAGTGTTGATGTAGTAGGTATTATACCTTATATCACATGTAGTTGTGCAACTCCCTTTTTGGTTCCAATCGCCAACCCCAAAAATATATAAATATATACACTCACTTACTCTGTGAACTCAATTTTTTATTCTTATATGTTGGTAAATTGCGCATTTTTTGCTTTAAAAAAGATTGAATTTTGTTGTATGTTGCGGTTAATATTTTTATGCCTTTTGTTAATCTGTATTCATTGGTTGTAGAATTGTGAACAATTTAAAGTAACACTAAGCTTAACAAAGCCGTCATTTGTTTACATTTGAAACTTAGTAGAATAGTGAACTAAGTCAATTGGTTTTACTAGGAAAAAAACTTGTACTTGGTTATGAAAAGTGTTGATGTAGTAGGTATTATACCTTATATAACATGTAGTTGTGCAACTATAACATGTAGTTGTGCAACTCCCTTTTTGGTTCCAATCGGCAACCCCAAAAATATATAAATATATACACTCTCTTACTCTGTGAACTCAATTTTTTATTCTTATATGTTGGTAAATTGCGCATTTTTTGCTTTAAAAAGGATTGAATTGTGTTGTTCTTATGTTGCGTTTAATGTTTTTATGCCTTTAGTTAATCTGTATTCAGTGGTTGTTGAATTGTGAACAATTTAAAGTGTAACACTAAGCTTAACGAAGCCGTCATTTGTTTACATTTGAAACTTAGTAGAATAGTGAACTAAGTCAATTGGTTTTACTAGCAAAAAAACTTGTACTTGGTTATGAAAAGTGTTGATGTAGTAGGTATTATATCTTATATAACATGTAGTTGTGCAACTATAACATGTAGTTGTGCAACTCCCTTTTTGGTTGCAATCGGCAACCCCAAAAATATATAAATATATACACTATCTTACTCTGTGAACTCAATTTTTTGTTCTTATATGTTGGTAAATTGCGCATTTTTTGCTTTAAAAAGGATTGAATTGTGTTGTTCTTATGTTGCGTTTAATGTTTTTATGCCTTTAGTTAATCTGTATTCAGTGGTTGTTGAATTGTGAACAATTTAAAGTGTAACACTAAGCTTAACGAAGCCGTCATTTGTTTACATTTGAAACTTAGTAGAATAGTGAACTAAGTCAATTGGTTTTACTAGGAAAAAAACTTGTACTTGGTTATGAAAAGTGTTGATGTAGTAGGTATTATATCTTATATAACATGTAGTTGTGCAACTCCCTTTTTGGTTGCAATCGGCAACCCCAAAAATATATAAATATATACACTCTCTTACTCTGTGAACTCAATTTTTTATTCTTATATGTTGGTAAATTGCGCATTTTTTGCTTTAAAAAAGATTGAATTGTGTTGTTCTTATGTTGCGGTTAATGTTTTTATGCCTTTAGTTAATCTGTATTCAGTGGTTGTAGAATTGTGAACAATTTAAAGTGTAACACTAAGCTTAACGAAGCCGTCATTTGTTTACATTTGAAACTTAGTAGAATAGTGAACTATGTCAATTGGTTTTACTAGGAAAAAAACTTGTACTTCGTTATGAAAAGTGTTGATGTAGTAGGTACTATACCTTATATCACATGTAGTTGTGCAACTCCCTTTTTGGTTCCAATCGCCAACCCCAAAAATATATAAATATATACACTCACTTACTCTGTGAACTCAATTTTTTATTCTTATATGTTGGTAAATTCGCATTTTTTGCTTTAAAAAGATTGAATTTTGTTGTATGTTGCGGTTAATGCTTTTATGCCTTTTTTTAATCTGTATTCATTGGTTGTAGAATTGTGAACAATTTAAAGTAACACTAAGCTTAACGAAGCCGTCATTTGTTTACATTTGAAACTTAGTAGAATAGTGAACTAAGTCAATTGGTTTTACTAGGAAAAAAACTTGTACTTGGTTATGAAATGTGTTGATGTAGTAGGTGTTATATCTTATATAACATGTAGTTGTGCAACTCCCTTTTTGGTTGCAATCGGCAACCCCAAAAATATATAAATATATACACTCTCTTACTCTGTGAACTCAATTTTTTATTCTTATATGTTGGTAAATTGCGCATTTTTTGCTTTAAAAAAGATTGAATTGTGTTGTTCTTATGTTGCGGTTAATGTTTTTATGCCTTTAGTTAATCTGTATTCATTGGTTGTAGAATTGTGAACAATTTAAAGTAACACTAAGCTTAACGAAGCCGTCATTTGTTTACATTTGAAACTTAGTAGAATAGTGAACTAAGTCAATTGGTTTTACTAGGAAAAAAACTTGTACTTGGTTATGAAATGTGTTGATGTAGTAGGTGTTATATCTTATATAACATGTAGTTGTGCAACTATAACATGTAGTTGTGCAACTCCCTTTTTGGTTGCAATCGGCAACCCCAAAAATATATAAATATATACACTCTCTTACTCTGTGAACTCAATTTTTTATTCTTATATGTTGGTAAATTGCGCATTTTTTGCTTTAAAAAAGATTGAATTGTGTTGTTCTTATGTTGCGGTTAATGTTTTTATGCCTTTAGTTAATCTGTATTCAGTGGTTGTAGAATTGTGAACAATTTAAAGTGTAACACTAAGCTTAACGAAGCCGTCATTTGTTTACATTTGAAACTTAGTAGAATAGTGAACTAAGTCAATTGGTTTTACTAGGAAAAAAACTTGTACTTGGTTATGAAAAGTGTTGATGTAGTAGGTATTATACCTTATATCACATGTAGTTGTGCAACTCCCTTTTTGGTTCCAATCGCCAACCCCAAAAATATATAAATATATACACTCACTTACTCTGTGAACTCAATTTTTTATTCTTATATGTTGGTAAATTGCGCATTTTTTGCTTTAAAAAAGATTGAATTTTGTTGTATGTTGCGGTTAATATTTTTATGCCTTTTGTTAATCTGTATTCATTGGTTGTAGAATTGTGAACAATTTAAAGTAACACTAAGCTTAACAAAGCCGTCATTTGTTTACATTTGAAACTTAGTAGAATAGTGAACTAAGTCAATTGGTTTTACTAGGAAAAAAACTTGTACTTGGTTATGAAAAGTGTTGATGAAGTAGGTATTATACCTTATATAACATGTAGTTGTGCAACTCCCTTTTTGGTTCCAATCGGCAACCCCAAAAATATATAAATATATACACTCTCTTACTCTGTGAACTCAATTTTTTATTCTTATATGTTGGTAAATTGCGCATTTTTTGCTTTAAAAAAGATTGAATTGTGTTGTTCTTATGTTGCGGTTAATGTTTTTATGCCTTTAGTTAATCTGTATTCAGTGGTTGTAGAATTGTGAACAATTTAAAGTGTAACACTAAGCTTAACGAAGCCGTCATTTGTTTACATTTCAAACTTAGTAGAATAGTGAACTAAGTCAATTGGTTTTACTAGGAAAAAAACTTGTACTTGGTTATGAAAAGTGTTGATGTAGTAGGTATTATATCTTATATAACATGTAGTTGTGCAACTATAACATGTAGTTGTGCAACTCCCTTTTTGGTTGCAATCGGCAACCCCAAAAATATATAAATATATACACTATCTTACTCTGTGAACTCAATTTTTTGTTCTTATATGTTGGTAAATTGCGCATTTTTTGCTTTAAAAAGGATTGAATTGTGTTGTTCTTATGTTGCGGTTAATGTTTTTATGCCTTTAGTTAATCTGTATTCAGTGGTTGTTGAATTGTGAACAATTTAAAGTGTAACACTAAGCTTAACGAAGCCGTCATTTGTTTACATTTGAAACTTAGTAGAATAGTGAACTAAGTCAATTGGTTTTACTAGGAAAAAAACTTGTACTTGGTTATGAAATGTGTTGATGTAGTAGGTATTATATCTTATATAACATGTAGTTGTGCAACTCCCTTTTTGGTTGCAATCGGCAACCCCAAAAATATATAAATATATACACTCACTTACTCTGTGAACTCAATTTTTTATTCTTATATGTTGGTAAATTCGCATTTTTTGCTTTAAAAAAGATTGAATTTTGTTGTATGTTGCGGTTAATGCTTTTATGCCTTTTTTTAATCTGTATTCATTGGTTGTAGAATTGTGAACAATTTAAAGTAACACTAAGCTTAACGAAGCCGTCATTTGTTTACATTTGAAACTTAGTAGAATAGTGAACTAAGTCAATTGGTTTTACTAGGAAAAAAACTTGTACTTGGTTATGAAAAGTGTTGATGTAGTAGGTATTATATCTTATATAACATGTAGTTGTGCAACTCCCTTTTTGGTTGCAATCGGCAACCCCAAAAATATATAAATATATACACTCTCTTACTCTGTGAACTCAATTTTTTATTCTTATATGTTGGTAAATTGCGCATTTTTTGCTTTAAAAAAGATTGAATTGTGTTGTTCTTATGTTGCGGTTAATGTTTTTATGCCTTTAGTTAATCTGTATTCAGTGGTTGTAGAATTGTGAACAATTTAAAGTGTAACACTAAGCTTAACGAAGCCGTCATTTGTTTACATTTCAAACTTAGTAGAATAGTGAACTAAGTCAATTGGTTTTACTAGGAAAAAAACTTGTACTTGGTTATGAAAAGTGTTGATGTAGTAGGTATTATACCTTATATAACATGTAGTTGTGCAACTCCCTTTTTGGTTCCAATCGCCAACCCCAAAAATATATAAATATATACACTCTCTTACTCTGTGAACTCAATTTTTTATTCTTATATGTTGGTAAATTGCGCATTTTTTGCTTTAAAAAAGATTGAATTGTGTTGTTCTTATGTTGCGGTTAATGTTTTTATGCCTTTAGTTAATCTGTATTCAGTGGTTGTAGAATTGTGAACAATTTAAAGTGTAACACTAAGCTTAACGAAGCCGTCATTTGTTTACATTTGAAACTTAGTAGAATAATGAACTAAGGCAATTGGTTTTACTAGGAAAAAAACTTGTACTTGGTTATGAAAAGTGTTGATGTAGTAGGTATTATACCTTATATAACATGTAGTTGTGCAGCTCCCTTTTTGGTTCCAATCGGCAACCCCAAAAATATATAAATATATACACTCACTTACTCTGTGAACTCAATTTTTTATTCTTATATGTTGGTAAATTCGCATTTTTTGCTTTAAAAAAGATTGAATTTTGTTGTATGTTGCGGTTAATGCTTTTATGCCTTTTTTTAATCTGTATTCATTGGTTGTAGAATTGTGAACAATTTAAAGTAACACTAAGCTTAACGAAGCCGTCATTTGTTTACATTTGAAACTTAGTAGAATAGTGAACTAAGTCAATTGGTTTTACTAGGAAAAAAACTTGTACTTGGTTATGAAATGTGTTGATGTAGTAGGTATTATATCTTATATAACATGTAGTTGTGCAACTATAACATGTAGTTGTGCAACTCCCTATTTGGTTGCAATCGGAAACCCCAAAAATATATAAATATATACACTCACTTACTCTGTGAACTCAATTTTTTATTCTTATATGTTGGTAAATTGCGCATTTTTTGCTTTAAAAAAGATTGAATTGTGTTGTTCTTATATTGCGGTTAATGTTTTTATGCCTTTAGTTAATCTGTATTCAGTGGTTGTAGAATTGTGAACAATTTAAAGTCTAACACTAAGCTTAACGAAGCCGTCATTTGTTTACATTTGAAACTTAGTAGAATAGTGAACTAAGTCAATTGGTTTTACTAGGAAAAAAACTTGTACTTGGTTATGAAAAGTGTTGATGTAGTAGGTATTATACCTTATATAACATGTAGTTGTGCAACTATAACATGTAGTTGTGCAACTCCCTTTTTGGTTCCAATCGGCAACCCCAAAAATATATAAATATATACACTCACTTACTCTGTGAACTCAATTTTTTATTCTTATATGTTGGTAAATTGCGCATTTTTTGCTTTAAAAAAGACTGAATTGTGTTGTTCTTATGTTGCGGTTAATGTTTTTATGCCTTTAGTTAATCTGTATTCATTGGTTGTAGAATTGTGAACAATTTAAAGTATAACACTAAGCTTAACGACGCCGTCATTTGTTTACATTTGAAACTTAGTAGAATAGTGAACTAAGTCAATTGGTTTTACTAGGAAAAATACTTGTACTTGGTTATGAAAAGTGTTGATGTAGTAGGTATTATATCTTAAATAACATGTAGTTGTGCAACTATAACATGTAGTTGTGCAACTCCCTTTTTGGTTCCAATCGGCAAACCCAAAAATATATAAATATGTACACTCTCTTACTCTGTGAACTCAATTTTTTATTCTTATATGTTGGTAAATTCGCATTTTTTGCTTTAAAAAAGATTGAATTTTGTTGTATGTTGCGGTTAATGCTTTTATGCCTTTTTTTAATCTGTATTCATTGGTTGTAGAATTGTGAACAATTTAAAGTAACACTAAGCTTAACGAAGCCGTCATTTGTTTACATTTGAAACTTAGTAGAATAGTGAACTAAGTCAATTGGTTTTACTAGGAAAAAAACTTGTACTTGGTTATGAAAAGTGTTGATGTAGTAGGTATTATATTTTATATAACATGTAGTTGTTCAACTCCCTTTTTGGTTGCAATCGGCAACCCCAAAAATATATAAATATATACACTCTCTTACTCTGTGAACTCAATATTTTATTCTTATATGTTGGTAAATTGCGCATTTTTTGCTTTAAAAAAGATTGAATTGTGTTGTTCTTATGTTGCGGTTAATGTTTTTATGCCTTTAGTTAATCTGTATTCAGTGGTTGTAGAATTGTGAACAATTTAAAGTGTAACACTAAGCTTAACGAAGCCGTCATTTGTTTACATTTGAAACTTAGTAGAATAGTGAACTAAGTCAATTGGTTTTACTAGGAAAAAAACTTGTACTTGGTTATGAAAAGTGTTGATGTAGTAGGTATTATACCTTATATAACATGTAGTTGTGCAACTCCCTTTTTGGTTCCAATCGGCAACCCCAAAAATATATAAATATATACACTCACTTACTCTGTGAACTCAATTTTTTTTTCTTATATGTTGGTAAATTCGCATTTTTTGCTTTAAAAAAGATTGAATTTTGTTGTATGTTGCGGTTAATGCTTTTATGCCTTTTTTTAATCTGTATTCATTGGTTGTAGAATTGTGAACAATTTAAAGTAACACTAAGCTTAACGAAGCCGTCATTTGTTTACATTTGAAACTTAGTAGAATAGTGAACTAAGTCAATTGGTTTTACTAGGAAAAAAACTTGTACTTGGTTATGAAATGTGTTGATGTAGTAGGTGTTATATCTTATATAACATGTAGTTGTGCAACTATAACATGTAGTTGTGCAACTCCCTTTTTGGTTCCAATCGGCAACCCCAAAAATATATAAATATGTACACTCTCTTACTCTGTGAACTCAATTTTTTATTCTTATATGTTGGTAAATTGCGCATTTTTTGCTTTAAAAACGATTGAATTGTGTTGTTCTTATGTTGCGGTTAATGTTTTTATGCCTTTAGTTAATCTGTATTCAGTGGTTGTAGAATTGTGAACAATTTAAAGTGTAACACTAAGCTTAACGAAGCCGTCATTTGTTTACATTTGAAACTTAGTAGAATAGTGAACTAAGTCAATTGGTTTTACTAGGAAAAAAACTTGTACTTGGTTATGAAAAGTGTTGATGTAGTAGGTATTATATCTTATATAACATGTAGTTGTGCAACTCCCTTTTTGGTTCCAATCGGCAACCCCAAAAATATATAAATATATACACTCACTTACTCTGTGAACTCAATTTGTTTTTCTTATATGTTGGTAAATTCGCATTTTTTGCTTTAAAAAAGATTGAATTGTGTTGTTCTTATGTTGCGGTTAATGTTTTTATGCCTTTAGTTAATCTGTATTCAGTGGTTGTAGAATTGTGAACAAATTAAAGTGTAACACTAAGCTTAACGAAGCCGTCATTTGTTTACATTTGAAACTTAGTAGAATAGTGAACTAAGTCAATTGGTTTTACTAGGAAAAAAACTTGTACTTGGTTATGAAAAGTGTTGATGTAGTAGGTATTATACCTTATATAACATGTAGTTGTGCAACTATAACATGTAGTTGTGCAACTCCCTTTTTGGTTCCAATCGGCAACCCCAAAAATATATAAATATGTACACTCTCTTACTCTGTGAACTCAATTTTTTATTCTTATATGTTGGTAAATTGCGCATTTTTTGCTTTAAAAAAGATTGAATTGTGTTGTTCTTATGTTGCGGTTAATGTTTTTATGCCTTTAGTTAATCTGTATTCAGTGGTTGTAGAATTGTGAACAATTTAAAGTGTAACACTAAGCTTAACGAAGCCGTCATTTGTTTACATTTGAAACTTAGTAGAATAGTGAACTAAGTCAATTGGTTTTACTAGGAAAAAAACTTGTACTTGGTTATGAAAAGTGTTGATGTAGTAGGTATTATACCTTATATAACATGTAGTTGTGCAACTCCCTTTTTGGTTCCAATCGGCAACCCCAAAAATATATAAATATATACACTCACTTACTCTGTGAACTCAATTTTTTTTTCTTATATGTTGGTAAATTCGCATTTTTTGCTTTAAAAAAGATTGAATTTTGTTGTATGTTGCGGTTAATGCTTTTATGCCTTTTTTTAATCTGTATTCATTGGTTGTAGAATTGTGAACAATTTAAAGTAACACTAAGCTTAACGAAGCCGTCATTTGTTTACATTTGAAACTTAGTAGAATAGTGAACTAAGTCAATTGGTTTTACTAGGAAAAAAACTTGTACTTGGTTATGAAATGTGTTGATGTAGTAGGTGTTATATCTTATATAACATGTAGTTGTGCAACTATAACATGTAGTTGTGCAACTCCCTTTTTGGTTCCAATCGGCAACCCCAAAAATATATAAATATGTACACTCTCTTACTCTGTGAACTCAATTTTTTATTCTTATATGTTGGTAAATTGCGCATTTTTTGCTTTAAAAACGATTGAATTGTGTTGTTCTTATGTTGCGGTTAATGTTTTTATGCCTTTAGTTAATCTGTATTCAGTGGTTGTAGAATTGTGAACAATTTAAAGTGTAACACTAAGCTTAACGAAGCCGTCATTTGTTTACATTTGAAACTTAGTAGAATAGTGAACTAAGTCAATTGGTTTTACTAGGAAAAAAACTTGTACTTGGTTATGAAAAGTGTTGATGTAGTAGGTATTATATCTTATATAACATGTAGTTGTGCAACTCCCTTTTTGGTTCCAATCGGCAACCCGAAAAATATATAAATATGTACACTCTCTTACTCTGTGAACTCAATTTTTTATTCTTATATGTTGGTAAATTGCGCATTTTTTGCTTTAAAAAAGATTGAATTGTGTTGTTCTTATGTTGCGGTTAATGTTTTTATGCCTTTAGTTAATCTGTATTCAGTGGTTGTAGAATTGTGAACAATTTAAAGTGTAACACTAAGCTTAACGAAGCCGTCATTTGTTTACATTTGAAACTTAGTAGAATAGTGAACTAAGTCAATTGGTTTTACTAGGAAAAAAACTTGTACTTGGTTATGAAAAGTGTTGATGTAGTAGGTATTATATTTTATATAACATGTAGTTGTTCAACTCCCTTTTTGGTTGCAATCGGCAACCCCAAAAATATATAAATATATACACTCTCTTACTCTGTGAACTCAATTTTTTATTCTTATATGTTGGTAAATTGCGCATTTTTTGCTTTAAAAAAGATTGAATTGTGTTGTTCTTATGTTGCGGTTAATGTTTTTATGCCTTTAGTTAATCTGTATTCAGTGGTTGTAGAATTGTGAACAATTTAAAGTGTAACACTAAGCTTAACGAAGCCGTCATTTGTTTACATTTGAAACTTAGTAGAATAGTGAACTAAGTCAATTGGTTTTACTAGGAAAAAAACTTGTACTTGGTTATGAAAAGTGTTGATGTAGTAGGTATTATACCTTATATAACATGTAGTTGTGCAACTCCCTTTTTGGTTCCAATCGGCAACCCCAAAAATATATAAATATATACACTCACTTACTCTGTGAACTCAATTTTTTTTTCTTATATGTTGGTAAATTCGCATTTTTTGCTTTAAAAAAGATTGAATTTTGTTGTATGTTGCGGTTAATGCTTTTATCCCTTTTTTTAATCTGTATTCATTGGTTGTAGAATTGTGAACAATTTAAAGTAACACTAAGCTTAACGAAGCCGTCATTTGTTTACATTTGAAACTTAGTAGAATAGTGAACTAAGTCAATTGGTTTTACTAGGAAAAAAACTTGTACTTGGTTATGAAATGTGTTGATGTAGTAGGTGTTATATCTTATATAACATGTAGTTGTGCAACTATAACATGTAGTTGTGCAACTCCCTTTTTGGTTCCAATCGGCAACCCCAAAAATATATAAATATGTACACTCTCTTACTCTGTGAACTCAATTTTTTATTCTTATATGTTGGTAAATTGCGCATTTTTTGCTTTAAAAAAGATTGAATTGTGTTGTTCTTATGTTGCGGTTAATGTTTTTATGCCTTTAGTTAATCTGTATTCAGTGGTTGTAGAATTGTGAACAATTTAAAGTGTAACACTAAGCTTAACGAAGCCGTCATTTGTTTACATTTGAAACTTAGTAGAATAGTGAACTAAGTCAATTGGTTTTACTAGGAAAAAAACTTGTACTTGGTTATGAAAAGTGTTGATGTAGTAGGTATTATACCTTATATAACATGTAGTTGTGCAACTCCCTTTTTGGTTCCAATCGGCAACCCCAAAAATATATAAATATATACACTCACTTACTCTGTGAACTCAATTTTTTTTTCTTATATGTTGGTAAATTCGCATTTTTTGCTTTAAAAAAGATTGAATTTTGTTGTATGTTGCGGTTAATGCTTTTATGCCTTTTTTTAATCTGTATTCATTGGTTGTAGAATTGTGAACAATTTAAAGTAACACTAAGCTTAACGAAGCCGTTTATTTGTTTACATTTG
Source organism: Stegodyphus dumicola (assembly GCF_044657685.1). Lineage (NCBI taxonomy): Eukaryota > Metazoa > Arthropoda > Arachnida > Araneae > Eresidae > Stegodyphus > Stegodyphus dumicola. The sequence continues at coordinate 216,796,421 of NC_140773.1, read as the reverse complement.
AAACTTAGTAGAATAGTGAACTAAGTCAATTGGTTTTACTAGGAAAAAAACTTGTACTTGGTTATGAAATGTGTTGATGTAGTAGGTGTTATATCTTATATAACATGTAGTTGTGCAACTATAACATGTAGTTGTGCAACTCCCTTTTTGGTTCCAATCGGCAACCCCAAAAATATATAAATATGTACACTCTCTTACTCTGTGAACTCAATTTTTTATTCTTATATGTTGGTAAATTGCACATTTTTTGCTTTAAAAAAGATTGAATTGTGTTGTTCTTATGTTGCGGTTAATGTTTTTATGCCTTTAGTTAATCTGTATTCAGTGATTGTAGAATTGTGAACAATTTAAAGTGTAACACTAAGCTTAACGAAGCCGTCATTTGTTTACATTTGAAACTTAGTAGAATAGTGAACTAAGTCAATTGGTTTTACTAGGAAAAAAACTTGTACTTGGTTATGAAAAGTGTTGATGTAGTAGGTATTATATCTTATATAACATGTAGTTGTGCAACTATAACATGTAGTTGTGCAACTCCCTTTTTGGTTGCAATCGGCAACCCCAAAAATATATAAATATATACACTCTCTTACTCTGTGAACTCAATTTTTTGTTCTTATATGTTGGTAAATTGCGCATTTTTTGCTTTAAAAAGGATTGAATTGTGTTGTTCTTATGTTGCGGTTAATGTTTTTATGTCTTTAGTTAATCTGTATTCAGTGGTTGTTGAATTGTGAACAATTTAAAGTGTAACACTAAGCTTAACGAAGCCGTCATTTGTTTACATTTGAAACTTAGTAGAATAGTGAACTAAGTCAATTGGTTTTACTAGGAAAAAAACTTGTACTTGGTTATGAAAAGTGTTGATGTAGTAGGTATTATACCTTATATAACATGTAGTTGTGCAACTATAACATGTAGTTGTGCAACTCCCTTTTTGGTTCCAATCGACAACCCCAATAATATATAAATATATACACTCTCTTACTCTGTGAACTCAATTTTTTATTCTTATATGTTGGTAAATTGCGCATTTTTTGCTTTAAAAAAGATTGAATTGTGTTGTTCTTATGTTGCGGTTAATGTTTTTATGCCTTTAGTTAATCTGTATTCAGTGGTTGTAGAATTGTGAACAATTTAAAGTGTAACACTAAGCTTAACGAAGCCGTCATTTGTTTACATTTGAAACTTAGTAGAATAGTGAACTAAGTCAATTGGTTTTACTAGGAAAAAAACTTGTACTTGGTTATGAAATGTGTTGATGTAGTAGGTATTATATCTTATATAACATGTAGTTGTGCAACTCCGTTTTTGGTTGCAATCGGCAACCCCAAAAATATATAAATATATACACTCACTTACTCTGTGAACTCAATTTTTTATTCTTATATGTTGGTAAATTCGCATTTTTTGCTTTAAAAAAGATTGAACTTGGTTGTATGTTGCGGTTAATGCTTTTATGCCTTTTTTTAATCTGTATTCATTGGTTGTAGAATTGTGAACAATTTAAAGTAACACTAAGCTTAACGAAGCCGTCATTTGTTTACATTTGAAACTTAGTAGAATAGTGAACTAAGTCAATTGGTTTTACTAGGAAAAAAACTTGTACTTGGTTATGAAAAGTGTTGATGTAGTAGGTATTATATCTTATATAACATGTAGTTGTGCAACTCCCTTTTTGGTTGCAATCGGCAACCCCAAAAATATATAAATATATACACTCTCTTACTCTGTGAACTCAAATTTTTGTTCTTATATGTTGGTAAATTGCGCATTTTTTGCTTTAAAAAGGATTGAATTGTGTTGTTCTTATGTTGCGGTTAATGTTTTTATGCCTTTAGTTAACCTGTATTCAGTGGTTGTTGTATTGTGAACAATTTAAAGTGTAACACTAAGCTTAACGAAGCCGTCATTTGTTTACATTTGAAACTTAGTAGAATAGTGAACTAAGTCAATTGGTTTTACTAGGAAAAAAACTTGTACTTGGTTATGAAATGTGTTGATGTAGTAGGTATTATATCTTATATAACATGTAGTTGTGCAACTCCCTTTTTGGTTGCAATCGGCAACCCCAAAAATATATAAATATATACACTCACTTACTCTGTGAACTCAATTTTTTATTCTTATATGTTGGTAAATTCGCATTTTTTGCTTTAAAAAAGATTGAATTTTGTTGTATGTTGCGGTTAATGCTTTTATGCCTTTTTTTAATCTGTATTCATTGGTTGTAGAATTGTGAACAATTTAAAGTAACACTAAGCTTAACGAAGCCGTCATTTGTTTACATTTGAAACTTAGTAGAATAGTGAACTAAGTCAATTGGTTTTACTAGGAAAAAAACTTGTACTTGGTTATGAAAAGTGTTGATGTAGTAGGTATTATATCTTATATAACATGTAGTTGTGCAACTCCCTTTTTGGTTGCAATCGGCAACCCCAAAAATATATAAATATATACACTCTCTTACTCTGTGAACTCAATTTTTTATTCTTATATGTTGGTAAATTGCGCATTTTTTGCTTTAAAAAAGATTGAATTGTGTTGTTCTTATGTTGCGGTTAATGTTTTTATGCCTTTAGTTAATCTGTATTCAGTGGTTGTAGAATTGTGAACAATTTAAAGTGTAACACTAAGCTTAACGAAGCCGTCATTTGTTTACATTTGAAACTTAGTAGAATAGTGAACTAAGTCAATTGGTTTTACTAGGAAAAAAACTTGTACTTGGTTATGAAAAGTGTTGATGTAGTAGGTATTATACCTTATATCACATGTAGTTGTGCAACTCCCTTTTTGGTTCCAATCGCCAACCCCAAAAATATATAAATATATACACTCACTTACTCTGTGAACTCAATTTTTTATTCTTATATGTTGGTAAATTCGCATTTTTTGCTTTAAAAAGATTGAATTTTGTTGTATGTTGTTGTTAATGCTTTTATGCCTTTTTTTAATCTGTATTCATTGGTTGTAGAATTGTGAACAATTTAAAGTAACACTAAGCTTAACGAAGCCGTCATTTGTTTACATTTGAAACTTAGTAGAATAGTGAACTAAGTCAATTGGTTTTACTAGGAAAAAAACTTGTACTTGGTTATGAAATGTGTTGATGTAGTAGGTGTTATATCTTATATAACATGTAGTTGTGCAACTCCCTTTTTGGTTGCAATCGGCAACCCCAAAAATATATAAATATATACACTCTCTTACTCTGTGAACTCAATTTTTTATTCTTATATGTTGGTAAATTGCGCATTTTTTGCTTTAAAAAAGATTGAATTGTGTTGTTCTTATGTTGCGGTTAATGTTTTTATGCCTTTAGTTAATCTGTATTCAGTGGTTGTAGAATTGTGAACAATTTAAAGTGTAACACTAAGCTTAACGAAGCCGTCATTTGTTTACATTTGAAACTTAGTAGAATAGTGAACTTAGGCAATTGGTTTTACTAGGAAAAAAACTTGTACTTGGTTATGAAAAGTGTTGATGTAGTAGGTATTATACCTTATATAACATGTAGTTGTGCAACTCCCTTTTTGGTCCAATCGGCAACCCCAAAAATATATAAATATATACACTCACTTACTCTGTGAACTCAATTTTTTATTCTTATATGTTGGTAAATTCGCATTTTTTGCTTTAAAAAAGATTGAATTTTGTTGTATGTTGCGGTTAATGCTTTTATGCCTTTTTTTAATCTGTATTCATTGGTTGTAGAATTGTGAACAATTTAAAGTAACACTAAGCTTAACGAAGCCGTCATTTGTTTACATTTGAAACTTAGTAGAATAGTGAACTAAGTCAATTGGTTTTACTAGGAAAAAAACTTGTACTTGGTTATGAAAAGTGTTGATGTAGTAGGTATTATACCTTATATAACATGTAGTTGTGCAACTATAACATGTAGTTGTGCAACTCCCTTTTTGGTTCCAATCGGCAACCCCAAAAATATATAAATATGTACACTCTCTTACTCTGTGAACTCAATTTTTTATTCTTATATGTTGGTAAATTGCGCATTTTTTGCTTTAAAAAAGATTGAATTGTGTTGTTCTTATGTTGCGGTTAATGTTTTTATGCCTTTAGTTAATCTGTATTCAGTGGTTGTAGAATTGTGAACAATTTAAAGTGTAACACTAAGCTTAACGAAGCCGTCATTTGTTTACATTTGAAACTTAGTAGAATAGTGAACTAAGTCAATTGGTTTTACTAGGAAAAAAACTTGTACTTGGTTATGAAAAGTGTTGATGTAGTAGGTATTATACCTTATATAACATGTAGTTGTGCAACTCCCTTTTTGGTTCCAATCGGCAACCCCAAAAATATATAAATATATACACTCACTTACTCTGTGAACTCAATTTTTTTTTCTTATATGTTGGTAAATTCGCATTTTTTGCTTTAAAAAAGATTGAATTTTGTTGTATGTTGCGGTTAATGCTTTTATGCCTTTTTTTAATCTGTATTCATTGGTTGTAGAATTGTGAACAATTTAAAGTAACACTAAGCTTAACGAAGCCGTCATTTGTTTACATTTGAAACTTAGTAGAATAGTGAACTAAGTCAATTGGTTTTACTAGGAAAAAAACTTGTACTTGGTTATGAAATGTGTTGATGTAGTAGGTGTTATATCTTATATAACATGTAGTTGTGCAACTATAACATGTAGTTGTGCAACTCCCTTTTTGGTTCCAATCGGCAACCCCAAAAATATATAAATATGTACACTCTCTTACTCTGTGAACTCAATTTTTTATTCTTATATGTTGGTAAATTGCGCATTTTTTGCTTTAAAAACGATTGAATTGTGTTGTTCTTATGTTGCGGTTAATGTTTTTATGCCTTTAGTTAATCTGTATTCAGTGGTTGTAGAATTGTGAACAATTTAAAGTGTAACACTAAGCTTAACGAAGCCGTCATTTGTTTACATTTGAAACTTAGTAGAATAGTGAACTAAGTCAATTGGTTTTACTAGGAAAAAAACTTGTACTTGGTTATGAAAAGTGTTGATGTAGTAGGTATTATATCTTATATAACATGTAGTTGTGCAACTCCCTTTTTGGTTCCAATCGGCAACCCGAAAAATATATAAATATGTACACTCTCTTACTCTGTGAACTCAATTTTTTATTCTTATATGTTGGTAAATTGCGCATTTTTTGCTTTAAAAAAGATTGAATTGTGTTGTTCTTATGTTGCGGTTAATGTTTTTATGCCTTTAGTTAATCTGTATTCAGTGGTTGTAGAATTGTGAACAATTTAAAGTGTAACACTAAGCTTAACGAAGCCGTCATTTGTTTACATTTGAAACTTAGTAGAATAGTGAACTAAGTCAATTGGTTTTACTAGGAAAAAAACTTGTACTTGGTTATGAAAAGTGTTGATGTAGTAGGTATTATATTTTATATAACATGTAGTTGTTCAACTCCCTTTTTGGTTGCAATCGGCAACCCCAAAAATATATAAATATATACACTCTCTTACTCTGTGAACTCAATTTTTTATTCTTATATGTTGGTAAATTGCGCATTTTTTGCTTTAAAAAAGATTGAATTGTGTTGTTCTTATGTTGCGGTTAATGTTTTTATGCCTTTAGTTAATCTGTATTCAGTGGTTGTAGAATTGTGAACAATTTAAAGTGTAACACTAAGCTTAACGAAGCCGTCATTTGTTTACATTTGAAACTTAGTAGAATAGTGAACTAAGTCAATTGGTTTTACTAGGAAAAAAACTTGTACTTGGTTATGAAAAGTGTTGATGTAGTAGGTATTATACCTTATATAACATGTAGTTGTGCAACTCCCTTTTTGGTTCCAATCGGCAACCCCAAAAATATATAAATATATACACTCACTTACTCTGTGAACTCAATTTTTTTTTCTTATATGTTGGTAAATTCGCATTTTTTGCTTTAAAAAAGATTGAATTTTGTTGTATGTTGCGGTTAATGCTTTTATCCCTTTTTTTAATCTGTATTCATTGGTTGTAGAATTGTGAACAATTTAAAGTAACACTAAGCTTAACGAAGCCGTCATTTGTTTACATTTGAAACTTAGTAGAATAGTGAACTAAGTCAATTGGTTTTACTAGGAAAAAAACTTGTACTTGGTTATGAAATGTGTTGATGTAGTAGGTGTTATATCTTATATAACATGTAGTTGTGCAACTATAACATGTAGTTGTGCAACTCCCTTTTTGGTTCCAATCGGCAACCCCAAAAATATATAAATATGTACACTCTCTTACTCTGTGAACTCAATTTTTTATTCTTATATGTTGGTAAATTGCGCATTTTTTGCTTTAAAAAAGATTGAATTGTGTTGTTCTTATGTTGCGGTTAATGTTTTTATGCCTTTAGTTAATCTGTATTCAGTGGTTGTAGAATTGTGAACAATTTAAAGTGTAACACTAAGCTTAACGAAGCCGTCATTTGTTTACATTTGAAACTTAGTAGAATAGTGAACTAAGTCAATTGGTTTTACTAGGAAAAAAACTTGTACTTGGTTATGAAAAGTGTTGATGTAGTAGGTATTATACCTTATATAACATGTAGTTGTGCAACTCCCTTTTTGGTTCCAATCGGCAACCCCAAAAATATATAAATATATACACTCACTTACTCTGTGAACTCAATTTTTTTTTCTTATATGTTGGTAAATTCGCATTTTTTGCTTTAAAAAAGATTGAATTTTGTTGTATGTTGCGGTTAATGCTTTTATGCCTTTTTTTAATCTGTATTCATTGGTTGTAGAATTGTGAACAATTTAAAGTAACACTAAGCTTAACGAAGCCGTTTATTTGTTTACATTTGAAACTTAGTAGAATAGTGAACTAAGTCAATTGGTTTTACTAGGAAAAAAACTTGTACTTGGTTATGAAATGTGTTGATGTAGTAGGTGTTATATCTTATATAACATGTAGTTGTGCAACTATAACATGTAGTTGTGCAACTCCCTTTTTGGTTCCAATCGGCAACCCCAAAAATATATAAATATGTACACTCTCTTACTCTGTGAACTCAATTTTTTATTCTTATATGTTGGTAAATTGCACATTTTTTGCTTTAAAAAAGATTGAATTGTGTTGTTCTTATGTTGCGGTTAATGTTTTTATGCCTTTAGTTAATCTGTATTCAGTGATTGTAGAATTGTGAACAATTTAAAGTGTAACACTAAGCTTAACGAAGCCGTCATTTGTTTACATTTGAAACTTAGTAGAATAGTGAACTAAGTCAATTGGTTTTACTAGGAAAAAAACTTGTACTTGGTTATGAAAAGTGTTGATGTAGTAGGTATTATATCTTATATAACATGTAGTTGTGCAACTATAACATGTAGTTGTGCAACTCCCTTTTTGGTTGCAATCGGCAACCCCAAAAATATATAAATATATACACTCTCTTACTCTGTGAACTCAATTTTTTGTTCTTATATGTTGGTAAATTGCGCATTTTTTGCTTTAAAAAGGATTGAATTGTGTTGTTCTTATGTTGCGGTTAATGTTTTTATGTCTTTAGTTAATCTGTATTCAGTGGTTGTTGAATTGTGAACAATTTAAAGTGTAACACTAAGCTTAACGAAGCCGTCATTTGTTTACATTTGAAACTTAGTAGAATAGTGAACTAAGTCAATTGGTTTTACTAGGAAAAAAACTTGTACTTGGTTATGAAAAGTGTTGATGTAGTAGGTATTATACCTTATATAACATGTAGTTGTGCAACTATAACATGTAGTTGTGCAACTCCCTTTTTGGTTCCAATCGACAACCCCAATAATATATAAATATATACACTCTCTTACTCTGTGAACTCAATTTTTTATTCTTATATGTTGGTAAATTGCGCATTTTTTGCTTTAAAAAAGATTGAATTGTGTTGTTCTTATGTTGCGGTTAATGTTTTTATGCCTTTAGTTAATCTGTATTCAGTGGTTGTAGAATTGTGAACAATTTAAAGTGTAACACTAAGCTTAACGAAGCCGTCATTTGTTTACATTTGAAACTTAGTAGAATAGTGAACTAAGTCAATTGGTTTTACTAGGAAAAAAACTTGTACTTGGTTATGAAATGTGTTGATGTAGTAGGTATTATATCTTATATAACATGTAGTTGTGCAACTCCGTTTTTGGTTGCAATCGGCAACCCCAAAAATATATAAATATATACACTCACTTACTCTGTGAACTCAATTTTTTATTCTTATATGTTGGTAAATTCGCATTTTTTGCTTTAAAAAAGATTGAACTTGGTTGTATGTTGCGGTTAATGCTTTTATGCCTTTTTTTAATCTGTATTCATTGGTTGTAGAATTGTGAACAATTTAAAGTAACACTAAGCTTAACGAAGCCGTCATTTGTTTACATTTGAAACTTAGTAGAATAGTGAACTAAGTCAATTGGTTTTACTAGGAAAAAAACTTGTACTTGGTTATGAAAAGTGTTGATGTAGTAGGTATTATATCTTATATAACATGTAGTTGTGCAACTCCCTTTTTGGTTGCAATCGGCAACCCCAAAAATATATAAATATATACACTCTCTTACTCTGTGAACTCAAATTTTTGTTCTTATATGTTGGTAAATTGCGCATTTTTTGCTTTAAAAAGGATTGAATTGTGTTGTTCTTATGTTGCGGTTAATGTTTTTATGCCTTTAGTTAACCTGTATTCAGTGGTTGTTGTATTGTGAACAATTTAAAGTGTAACACTAAGCTTAACGAAGCCGTCATTTGTTTACATTTGAAACTTAGTAGAATAGTGAACTAAGTCAATTGGTTTTACTAGGAAAAAAACTTGTACTTGGTTATGAAATGTGTTGATGTAGTAGGTATTATATCTTATATAACATGTAGTTGTGCAACTCCCTTTTTGGTTGCAATCGGCAACCCCAAAAATATATAAATATATACACTCACTTACTCTGTGAACTCAATTTTTTATTCTTATATGTTGGTAAATTCGCATTTTTTGCTTTAAAAAAGATTGAATTTTGTTGTATGTTGCGGTTAATGCTTTTATGCCTTTTTTTAATCTGTATTCATTGGTTGTAGAATTGTGAACAATTTAAAGTAACACTAAGCTTAACGAAGCCGTCATTTGTTTACATTTGAAACTTAGTAGAATAGTGAACTAAGTCAATTGGTTTTACTAGGAAAAAAACTTGTACTTGGTTATGAAAAGTGTTGATGTAGTAGGTATTATATCTTATATAACATGTAGTTGTGCAACTCCCTTTTTGGTTGCAATCGGCAACCCCAAAAATATATAAATATATACACTCTCTTACTCTGTGAACTCAATTTTTTATTCTTATATGTTGGTAAATTGCGCATTTTTTGCTTTAAAAAAGATTGAATTGTGTTGTTCTTATGTTGCGGTTAATGTTTTTATGCCTTTAGTTAATCTGTATTCAGTGGTTGTAGAATTGTGAACAATTTAAAGTGTAACACTAAGCTTAACGAAGCCGTCATTTGTTTACATTTGAAACTTAGTAGAATAGTGAACTAAGTCAATTGGTTTTACTAGGAAAAAAACTTGTACTTGGTTATGAAAAGTGTTGATGTAGTAGGTATTATACCTTATATCACATGTAGTTGTGCAACTCCCTTTTTGGTTCCAATCGCCAACCCCAAAAATATATAAATATATACACTCACTTACTCTGTGAACTCAATTTTTTATTCTTATATGTTGGTAAATTCGCATTTTTTGCTTTAAAAAGATTGAATTTTGTTGTATGTTGTTGTTAATGCTTTTATGCCTTTTTTTAATCTGTATTCATTGGTTGTAGAATTGTGAACAATTTAAAGTAACACTAAGCTTAACGAAGCCGTCATTTGTTTACATTTGAAACTTAGTAGAATAGTGAACTAAGTCAATTGGTTTTACTAGGAAAAAAACTTGTACTTGGTTATGAAATGTGTTGATGTAGTAGGTGTTATATCTTATATAACATGTAGTTGTGCAACTCCCTTTTTGGTTGCAATCGGCAACCCCAAAAATATATAAATATATACACTCTCTTACTCTGTGAACTCAATTTTTTATTCTTATATGTTGGTAAATTGCGCATTTTTTGCTTTAAAAAAGATTGAATTGTGTTGTTCTTATGTTGCGGTTAATGTTTTTATGCCTTTAGTTAATCTGTATTCAGTGGTTGTAGAATTGTGAACAATTTAAAGTGTAACACTAAGCTTAACGAAGCCGTCATTTGTTTACATTTGAAACTTAGTAGAATAGTGAACTTAGGCAATTGGTTTTACTAGGAAAAAAACTTGTACTTGGTTATGAAAAGTGTTGATGTAGTAGGTATTATACCTTATATAACATGTAGTTGTGCAACTCCCTTTTTGGTCCAATCGGCAACCCCAAAAATATATAAATATATACACTCACTTACTCTGTGAACTCAATTTTTTATTCTTATATGTTGGTAAATTCGCATTTTTTGCTTTAAAAAAGATTGAATTTTGTTGTATGTTGCGGTTAATGCTTTTATGCCTTTTTTTAATCTGTATTCATTGGTTGTAGAATTGTGAACAATTTAAAGTAACACTAAGCTTAACGAAGCCGTCATTTGTTTACATTTGAAACTTAGTAGAATAGTGAACTAAGTCAATTGGTTTTACTAGGAAAAAAACTTGTACTTGGTTATGAAATGTGTTGATGTAGTAGGTATTATATCTTATATAACATGTAGTTGTGCAACTATAACATGTAGTTGTGCAACTCCCTATTTGGTTGCAATCGGAAACCCCAAAAATATATAAATATATACACTCACTTACTCTGTGAACTCAATTTTTTATTCTTATATGTTGGTAAATTGCGCATTTTTTGCTTTAAAAAAGATTGAATTGTGTTGTTCTTATATTGCGGTTAATGTTTTTATGCCTTTAGTTAATCTGTATTCAGTGGTTGTAGAATTGTGAACAATTTAAAGTGTAACACTAAGCTTAACGAAGCCGTCATTTGTTTACATTTGAAACTTAGTAGAATAGTGAACTAAGTCAATTGGTTTTACTAGGAAAAAAACTTGTACTTGGTTATGAAAAGTGTTGATGTAGTAGGTATTATACCTTATATAACATGTAGTTGTGCAACTATAACATGTAGTTGTGCAACTCCCTTTTTGGTTCCGATCGGCAACCCCAAAAATATATAAATATATACACTCACTTACTCTGTGAACTCAATTTTTTATTCCTTTATGTTGGTAAATTGCGCATTTTTTGCTTTAAAAAAGATTGAATTGTGTTGTTCTTATGTTGCGGTTAATGTTTTTATGCCTTTAGTTAATCTGTATTCATTGGTTGTAGAATTGTGAACAATTTAAAGTATAACACTAAGCTTAACGAAGCCGTCATTTGTTTACATTTGAAACTTAGTAGAATAGTGAACTAAGTCAATTGGTTTTACTAGGAAAAATACTTGTACTTGGTTATGAAAAGTGTTGATGTAGTAGGTATTATATCTTAAATAACATGTAGTTGTGCAACTATAACATGTAGTTGTGCAACTCCCTTTTTGGTTCCAATCGGGAACCCCAAAAATATATAAATATGTACACTCTCTTACTCTGTGAACTCAATTTTTTATTCTTATATGTTGGTAAATTCGCATTTTTTGCTTTAAAAAAGATTGAATTTTGTTGTATGTTGCGGTTAATGCTTTTATGCCTTTTTTTAATCTGTATTCATTGGTTGTAGAATTGTGAACAATTTAAAGTAACACTAAGCTTAACGAAGCCGTCATTTGTTTACATTTGAAACTTAGTAGAATAGTGAACTAAGTCAATTGGTTTTACTAGGAAAAAAACTTGTACTTGGTTATGAAAAGTGTTGATGTAGTAGGTATTATATCTTATATAACATGTAGTTGTTCAACTTCCTTTTTGGTTGCAATCGGCAACCCCAAAAATATATAAATATATACACTCTCTTACTCTGTGAACTCAATTTTTTATTCTTATATGTTGGTAAATTGCGCATTTTTTGCTTTAAAAAAGATTGAATTGTGTTGTTCTTATGTTGCGGTTAATGTTTTTATGCCTTTAGTTAATCTGTATTCAGTGGTTGTAGAATTGTGAACAATTTAAAGTGTAACACTAAGCTTAACGAAGCCGTCATTTGTTTACATTTGAAACTTAGTAGAATAGTGAACTAAGTCAATTGGTTTTACTAGGAAAAAAACTTGTACTTGGTTATGAAAAGTGTTGATGTAGTAGGTATTATACGTTATATAACATGTAGTTGTGCAACTCCCTTTTTGGTTCCAATCGGCAACCCCAAAAATATATAAATATATACACTCACTTACTCTGTGAACTCAATTTTTTTTTCTTATATGTTGGTAAATTCGCATTTTTTGCTTTAAAAAAGATTGAATTTTGTTGTATGTTGCGGTTAATGCTTTTATGCCTTTTTTTAATCTGTATTCATTGGTTGTAGAATTGTGAACAATTTAAAGTAACACTAAGCTTAACGAAGCCGTCATTTGTTTACATTTGAAACTTAGTAGAATAGTGAACTAAGTCAATTGGTTTTACTAGGAAAAAAACTTGTACTTGGTTATGAAAAGTGTTGATGTAGTAGGTATTATACCTTATATCACATGTAGTTGTGCAACTCCCTTTTTGGTTCCAATCGCCAACCCCAAAAATATATAAATATATACACTCACTTACTCTGTGAACTCAATTTTTTATTCTTATATGTTGGTAAATTCGCATTTTTTGCTTTAAAAAGATTGAATTTTGTTGTATGTTGCGGTTAATGCTTTTATGCCTTTTTTTAATCTGTATTCATTGGTTGTAGAATTGTGAACAATTTAAAGTAACACTAAGCTTAACGAAGCCGTCATTTGTTTACATTTGAAACTTAGTAGAATAGTGAACTAAGTCAATTGGTTTTACTAGGAAAAAAACTTGTACTTGGTTATGAAATGTGTTGATGTAGTAGGTGTTATATCTTATATAACATGTAGTTGTGCAACTATAACATGTAGTTGTGCAACTCCCTTTTTGGTTCCAATCGGCAACCCCAAAAATATATAAATATGTACACTCTCTTACTCTGTGAACTCAATTTTTTATTCTTATATGTTGGTAAATTGCGCATTTTTTGCTTTAAAAAAGATTGAATTGTGTTGTTCTTATGTTGCGGTTAATGTTTTTATGCCTTTAGTTAATCTGTATTCAGTGGTTGTAGAATTGTGAACAATTTAAAGTGTAACACTAAGCTTAACGAAGCCGTCATTTGTTTACATTTGAAACTTAGTAGAATAGTGAACTAAGTCAATTGGTTTTACTAGGAAAAAAACTTGTACTTGGTTATGAAAAGTGTTGATGTAGTAGGTATTATATCTTATATAACATGTAGTTGTGCAACTATAACATGTAGTTGTGCAACTCCCTTTTTGGTTGCAATCGGCAACCCCAAAAATATATAAATATATACACTCTCTTACTCTGTGAACTCAATTTTTTGTTCTTATATGTTGGTAAATTGCGCATTTTTTGCTTTAAAAAGGATTGAATTGTGTTGTTCTTATGTTGCGGTTAATGTTTTTATGCCTTTAGTTAATCTGTATTCAGTGGTTGTTGAATTGTGAACAATTTAAAGTGTAACACTAAGCTTAACGAAGCCGTCATTTGTTTACATTTGAAACTTAGTAGAATAGTGAACTAAGTCAATTGGTTTTACTAGGAAAAAAACTTGTACTTGGTTATGAAAAGTGTTGATGTAGTAGGTATTATACCTTATATAACATGTAGTTGTGCAACTATAACATGTAGTTGTGCAACTCCCTTTTTGGTTCCAATCGACAACCCCAAAAATATATAAATATATACACTCTCTTACTCTGTGAACTCAATTTTTTATTCTTATATGTTGGTAAATTGCGCATTTTTTGCTTTAAAAAAGATTGAATTGTGTTGTTCTTATGTTGCGGTTAATGTTTTTATGCCTTTAGTTAATCTGTATTCAGTGGTTGTAGAATTGTGAACAATTTAAAGTGTAACACTAAGCTTAACGAAGCCGTCATTTGTTTACATTTGAAACTTAGTAGAATAGTGAACTAAGTCAATTGGTTTTACTAGGAAAAAAACTTGTACTTGGTTATGAAATGTGTTGATGTAGTAGGTATTATATCTTATATAACATGTAGTTGTGCAACTCCCTTTTTGGTTGCAATCGGCAACCCCAAAAATATATAAATATATACACTCACTTACTCTGTGAACTCAATTTTTTATTCTTATATGTTGGTAAATTCGCATTTTTTGCTTTAAAAAAGATTGAATTTGGTTGTATGTTGCGGTTAATGCTTTTATGCCTTTTTTTAATCTGTATTCATTGGTTGTAGAATTGTGAACAATTTAAAGTAACACTAAGCTTAACGAAGCCGTCATTTGTTTACATTTGAAACTTAGTAGAATAGTGAACTAAGTCAATTGGTTTTACTAGGAAAACAACTTGTACTTGGTTATGAAAAGTGTTGATGTAGTAGGTATTATATCTTATATAACATGTAGTTGTGCAACTCCCTTTTTGGTTGCAATCGGCAACCCCAAAAATATATAAATATATACACTCTCTTACTCTGTGAACTCAATTTTTTATTCTTATATGTTGGTAAATTGCGCATTTTTTGCTTTAAAAAAGATTGAATTGTGTTGTTCTTATGTTGCGGTTAATGTTTTTATGCCTTTAGTTAATCTGTATTCAGTGGTTGTAGAATTGTGAACAATTTAAAGTGTAACACTAAGCTTAACGAAGCCGTCATTTGTTTACATTTGAAACTTAGTAGAATACTGAACTAAGTCAATTGGTTTTACTAGGAAAAAAACTTGTACTTGGTTATGAAAAGTGTTGATGTAGTAGGTATTATACCTTATATCACATGTAGTTGTGCAACTCCCTTTTTGGTTCCAATCGCCAACCCCAAAAATATATAAATATATACACTCACTTACTCTGTGAACTCAATTTTTTATTCTTATATGTTGGTAAATTCGCATTTTTTGCTTTAAAAAAGATTGAATTTTGTTGTATGTTGCGGTTAATGCTTTTATGCCTTTTTTTAATCTGTATTCATTGGTTGTAGAATTGTGAACAATTTAAAGTAACACTAAGCTTAACGAAGCCGTCATTTGTTTACATTTGAAACTTAGTAGAATAGTGAACTAAGTCAATTGGTTTTACTAGGAAAAAAACTTGTACTTGGTTATGAAATGTGTTGATGTAGTAGGTGTTATATCTTATATAACATGTAGTTGTGCAACTCCCTTTTTGGTTGCAATCGGCAACCCCAAAAATATATAAATATATACACTCACTTACTCTGTGAACTCAATTTTTTATTCTTATATGTTGGTAAATTCGCATTTTTTGCTTTAAAAAAGATTGAATTTTGTTGTATGTTGCGGTTAATGCTTTTATGCCTTTTTTTAATCTGTATTCATTGGTTGTAGAATTGTGAACAATTTAAAGTAACACTAAGCTTAACGAAGCCGTCATTTGTTTACATTTGAAACTTAGTAGAATAGTGAACTAAGTCAATTGGTTTTACTAGGAAATAAACTTGTACTTGGTTATGAAATGTGTTGATGTAGTAGGTGTTATATCTTATATAACATGTAGTTGTGCAACTATAACATGTAGTTGTGCAACTCCCTTTTTGGTTGCAATCGGCAACCCCAAAAATATATAAATATATACACTCTCTTACTCTGTGAACTCAATTTTTTATTCTTATATGTTGGTAAATTCGCATTTTTTGCTTTAAAAAATATTGAATTTTGTTGTATGTTGCGGTTAATGCTTTTATGCCTTTTTTTAATCTGTATTCATTGGTTGTAGAATTGTGAACAATTTAAAGTAACACTAAGCTTAACGAAGCCGTCATTTGTTTACATTTGAAACTTAGTAGAATAGTGAACTAAGTCAATTGGTTTTACTAGGAAAAAAACTTGTACTTGGTTATGAAAAGTGTTGATGTAGTAGGTATTATATCTTATATAACATGTAGTTGTGCAACTCCCTTTTTGGTTGCAATCGGCAACCCCAAAAATATATAAATATATACACTCTCTTACTCTGTGAACTCAATTTTTTATTCTTATATGTTGGTAAATTGCGCATTTTTTGCTTTAAAAAAGATTGAATTGTGTTGTTCTTATGTTGCGGTTAATGTTTTTATGCCTTTAGTTAATCTGTATTCAGTGGTTGTAGAATTGTGAACAATTTAAAGTGTAACACTAAGCTTAACGAAGCCGTCATTTGTTTACATTTGAAACTTAGTAGAATACTGAACTAAGTCAATTGGTTTTACTAGGAAAAAAACTTGTACTTGGTTATGAAAAGTGTTGATGTAGTAGGTATTATACCTTATATCACATGTAGTTGTGCAACTCCCTTTTTGGTTCCAATCGCCAACCCCAAAAATATATAAATATATACACTCACTTACTCTGTGAACTCAATTTTTTATTCTTATATGTTGGTAAATTCGCATTTTTTGCTTTAAAAAAGATTGAATTTTGTTGTATGTTGCGGTTAATGCTTTTATGCCTTTTTTTAATCTGTATTCATTGGTTGTAGAATTGTGAACAATTTAAAGTAACACTAAGCTTAACGAAGCCGTCATTTGTTTACATTTGAAACTTAGTAGAATAGTGAACTAAGTCAATTGGTTTTACTAGGAAAAAAACTTGTACTTGGTTATGAAATGTGTTGATGTAGTAGGTATTATATCTTATATAACATGTAGTTGTGCAACTATAACATGTAGTTGTGCAACTCCCTATTTGGTTGCAATCGGAAACCCCAAAAATATATAAATATATACACTCTCTTACTCTGTGAACTCAATTTTTTATTCTTATATGTTGGTAAATTGCGCATTTTTTGCTTTAAAAAAGATTGAATTGTGTTGTTCTTATATTGCGGTTAATGTTTTTATGCCTTTAGTTAATCTGTATTCAGTGGTTGTAGAATTGTGAACAATTTAAAGTGTAACACTAAGCTTAACGAAGCCGTCATTTGTTTACATTTGAAACTTAGTAGAATAGTGAACTAAGTCAATTGGTTTTACTAGGAAAAAAACTTGTACTTGGTTATGAAAAGTGTTGATGTAGTAGGTATTATACCTTATATAACATGTAGTTGTGCAACTATAACATGTAGTTGTGCAACTCCCTTTTTGGTTCCAATCGGCAACCCCTAAAATATATAAATATATACACTCACTTACTCTGTGAACTCAATTTTTTATTCTTATATGTTGGTAAATTGCGCATTTTTTGCTTTAAAAAAGATTGAATTGTGTTGTTCTTATGTTGCGGTTAATGTTTTTATGCCTTTAGTTAATCTGTATTCAGTGGTTGTAGAATTGTGAACAATTTAAAGTGTAACACTAAGCTTAACGAAGCCGTCATTTGTTTACATTTGAAACTTAGTAGAATACTGAACTAAGTCAATTGGTTTTACTAGGAAAAAAACTTGTACTTGGTTATGAAAAGTGTTGATGTAGTAGGTATTATACCTTATATCACATGTAGTTGTGCAACTCCCTTTTTGGTTCCAATCGCCAACCCCAAAAATATATAAATATATACACTCACTTACTCTGTGAACTCAATTTTTTATTCTTATATGTTGGTAAATTCGCATTTTTTGCTTTAAAAAAGATTGAATTTTGTTGTATGTTGCGGTTAATGCTTTTATGCCTTTTTTTAATCTGTATTCATTGGTTGTAGAATTGTGAACAATTTAAAGTAACACTAAGCTTAACGAAGCCGTCATTTGTTTACATTTGAAACTTAGTAGAATAGTGAACTAAGTCAATTGGTTTTACTAGGAAAAATCTTGTACTTGGTTATGAAAAGTGTTGATGTAGTAGGTATTATACCTTATATAACATGTAGTTGTGCAACTATAACATGTAGTTGTGCAACTCCCTTTTTGGTTCCAATCGGCAACCCTAAAATATATAAATATATACACTCACTTACTCTGTGAACTCAATTTTTTATTCTTATATGTTGGTAAATTGCGCATTTTTTGCTTTAAAAAAGATTGAATTGTGTTGTTCTTATGTTGCGGTTAATGTTTTTATGCCTTTAGTTAATCTCTATTCATTGGTTGTAGAATTGTGAACAATTTAAAGTGTAACACTAAGCTTAACGAAGCCGTCATTTGTTTACATTTGAAACTTAGTAGAATAGTGAACTAAGTCAATTGGTTTTACTAGGAAAAAAACTTGTACTTGGTTATGAAAAGTGTTGATGGAGTAGGTATTATATCTTAAATAACATGTAGTTGTGCAACTATAACATGTAGTTGTGCAACTCCCTTTTTGGTTCCAATCGGCAACCCCAAAAATATATAAATATGTACACTCTTTTACTCTGTGAACTCAATTTTTTATTCTTATATGTTGGTAAATTGCGCATTTTTTGCTTTAAAAAAGATTGAATTGTGTTGTTCTTATGTTGCGGTTAATGTTTTTATGCCTTTAGTTAATCTGTATTCAGTGGTTGTAGAATAGTGAACAATTTAAAGTAACACTAAGCTTAACGAAGCCGTTATTTGTTTACATTTGAAACTTAGTAGAATAGTGAACTAAGTCAATTTGTTTTACTAGGAAAAAAACTTGTACTTGGTTATGAAAAGTGTTGATGTAGTAGGTATTATACCTTATATAACATGTAGTTGTGCAACTCCCTTTTTTGGTTCCAATCGCCAACCCCAAAAACATATAAATATATACACTCACTTACTCTGTGAACTCAATTTTTTATTCTTATATGTTGGTAAATTCGCATTTTTTGCTTTAAAAAAGATTGAATTTTGTTGTATGTTGCGGTTAATGCTTTTATGCCTTTTTTTAATCTGTATTCATTGGTTGTACAATTGTGAACAATTTAAAGTAACACTAAGCTTAACGAAGCCGTCATTTGTTTACATTTGAAACTTAGTAGAATAGTGAACTAAGTCAATTGGTTTTACTAGGAAAAAAACTTGTACTTGGTTATGAAATGTGTTGATGTAGTAGGTGTTATATCTTATATAACATGTAGTTGTGCAACTCCCTTTTTGTTTGCAATCGGCAACCCCAAAAATATATAAATATATACACTCTCTTACTCTGTGAACTCAATTTTTTATTCTTATATGTTGGTAAATTGCGCATTTTTTGCTTTAAAGAAGATTGAATTGTGTTGTTCTTATGTTGCGGTTAATGTTTTTATGCCTTTAGTTAATCTGTATTCAGTGGTTGTAGAATTGTGAACAATTTAAAGTGTAACACTAAGCTTAACGAAGCCGTCATTTGTTTACATTTGAAACTTAGTAGAATAGTGAACTAAGTCAATTGGTTTTACTAGGAAAAAAACTTGTACTTGGTTATGAAAAGTGTTGATGTAGTAGGTATTATATCTTATATAACATGTAGTTGTGCAACTCCCTTTTTGGTTCCAATCGGCAACCCCAAAAATATATAAATATATACACTCACTTACTCTGTGAACTCAATTTTTTATTCTTATATGTTGGTAAATTCGCATTTTTTGCTTTAAAAAGATTGAATTTTGTTGTATGTTGCGGTTAATGCTTTTATGCCTTTTTTTAATCTGTATTCATTGGTTGTAGAATTGTGAACAATTTAAAGTAACACTAAGCTTAACGAAGCCGTCATTTGTTTACATTTGAAACTTAGTAGAATAGTGAACTAAGTCAATTGGTTTTACTAGGAAAAAAACTTGTACTTGGTTATGAAATGTGTTGATGTAGTAGGTGTTATATCTTATATAACATGTAGTTGTGCAACTATAACATGTAGTTGTGCAACTCCCTTTTTGGTTCCAATCGGCAACCCCAAAAATATATAAATATGTACACTCTCTTACTCTGTGAACTCAATTTTTTATTCTTATATGTTGGTAAATTGCGCATTTTTTGCTTTAAAAAAGATTGAATTGTGTTGTTCTTATGTTGCGGTTAATGTTTTTATGCCTTTAGTTAATCTGTATTCAGTGGTTGTAGAATTGTGAACAATTTAAAGTGTAACACTAAGCTTAACGAAGCCGTCATTTGTTTACATTTGAAACTTAGTAGAATAGTGAACTAAGTCAATTGGTTTTACTAGGAAAAAAACTTGTACTTGGTTATGAAAAGTGTTGATGTAGTAGGTATTATATCTTATATAACATGTAGTTGTGCAACTATAACATGTAGTTGTGCAACTCCCTTTTTGGTTGCAATCGGCAACCCCAAAAATATATAAATATATACACTCTCTTACTCTGTGAACTCAATTTTTTGTTCTTATATGTTGGTAAATTGCGCATTTTTTGCTTTAAAAAGGATTGAATTGTGTTGTTCTTATGTTGCGGTTAATGTTTTTATGCCTTTAGTTAATCTGTATTCAGTGGTTGTTGAATTGTGAACAATTTAAAGTGTAACACTAAGCTTAACGAAGCCGTCATTTGTTTACATTTGAAACTTAGTAGAATAGTGAACTAAGTCAATTGGTTTTACTAGGAAAAAAACTTGTACTTGGTTATGAAAAGTGTTGATGTAGTAGGTATTATACCTTATATAACATGTAGTTGTGCAACTATAACATGTAGTTGTGCAACTCCCTTTTTGGTTCCAATCGACAACCCCAAAAATATATAAATATATACACTCTCTTACTCTGTGAACTCAATTTTTTATTCTTATATGTTGGTAAATTGCGCATTTTTTGCTTTAAAAAAGATTGAATTGTGTTGTTCTTATGTTGCGGTTAATGTTTTTATGCCTTTAGTTAATCTGTATTCAGTGGTTGTAGAATTGTGAACAATTTAAAGTGTAACACTAAGCTTAACGAAGCCGTCATTTGTTTACATTTGAAACTTAGTAGAATAGTGAACTAAGTCAATTGGTTTTACTAGGAAAAAAACTTGTACTTGGTTATGAAATGTGTTGATGTAGTAGGTATTATATCTTATATAACATGTAGTTGTGCAACTCCCTTTTTGGTTGCAATCGGCAACCCCAAAAATATATAAATATATACACTCACTTACTCTGTGAACTCAATTTTTTATTCTTATATGTTGGTAAATTCGCATTTTTTGCTTTAAAAAAGATTGAATTTGGTTGTATGTTGCGGTTAATGCTTTTATGCCTTTTTTTAATCTGTATTCATTGGTTGTAGAATTGTGAACAATTTAAAGTAACACTAAGCTTAACGAAGCCGTCATTTGTTTACATTTGAAACTTAGTAGAATAGTGAACTAAGTCAATTGGTTTTACTAGGAAAACAACTTGTACTTGGTTATGAAAAGTGTTGATGTAGTAGGTATTATATCTTATATAACATGTAGTTGTGCAACTCCCTTTTTGGTTGCAATCGGCAACCCCAAAAATATATAAATATATACACTCTCTTACTCTGTGAACTCAATTTTTTATTCTTATATGTTGGTAAATTGCGCATTTTTTGCTTTAAAAAAGATTGAATTGTGTTGTTCTTATGTTGCGGTTAATGTTTTTATGCCTTTAGTTAATCTGTATTCAGTGGTTGTAGAATTGTGAACAATTTAAAGTGTAACACTAAGCTTAACGAAGCCGTCATTTGTTTACATTTGAAACTTAGTAGAATACTGAACTAAGTCAATTGGTTTTACTAGGAAAAAAACTTGTACTTGGTTATGAAAAGTGTTGATGTAGTAGGTATTATACCTTATATCACATGTAGTTGTGCAACTCCCTTTTTGGTTCCAATCGCCAACCCCAAAAATATATAAATATATACACTCACTTACTCTGTGAACTCAATTTTTTATTCTTATATGTTGGTAAATTCGCATTTTTTGCTTTAAAAAAGATTGAATTTTGTTGTATGTTGCGGTTAATGCTTTTATGCCTTTTTTTAATCTGTATTCATTGGTTGTAGAATTGTGAACAATTTAAAGTAACACTAAGCTTAACGAAGCCGTCATTTGTTTACATTTGAAACTTAGTAGAATAGTGAACTAAGTCAATTGGTTTTACTAGGAAAAAAACTTGTACTTGGTTATGAAATGTGTTGATGTAGTAGGTGTTATATCTTATATAACATGTAGTTGTGCAACTCCCTTTTTGGTTGCAATCGGCAACCCCAAAAATATATAAATATATACACTCACTTACTCTGTGAACTCAATTTTTTATTCTTATATGTTGGTAAATTCGCATTTTTTGCTTTAAAAAAGATTGAATTTTGTTGTATGTTGCGGTTAATGCTTTTATGCCTTTTTTTAATCTGTATTCATTGGTTGTAGAATTGTGAACAATTTAAAGTAACACTAAGCTTAACGAAGCCGTCATTTGTTTACATTTGAAACTTAGTAGAATAGTGAACTAAGTCAATTGGTTTTACTAGGAAATAAACTTGTACTTGGTTATGAAATGTGTTGATGTAGTAGGTGTTATATCTTATATAACATGTAGTTGTGCAACTATAACATGTAGTTGTGCAACTCCCTTTTTGGTTGCAATCGGCAACCCCAAAAATATATAAATATATACACTCTCTTACTCTGTGAACTCAATTTTTTATTCTTATATGTTGGTAAATTCGCATTTTTTGCTTTAAAAAATATTGAATTTTGTTGTATGTTGCGGTTAATGCTTTTATGCCTTTTTTTAATCTGTATTCATTGGTTGTAGAATTGTGAACAATTTAAAGTAACACTAAGCTTAACGAAGCCGTCATTTGTTTACATTTGAAACTTAGTAGAATAGTGAACTAAGTCAATTGGTTTTACTAGGAAAAAAACTTGTACTTGGTTATGAAAAGTGTTGATGTAGTAGGTATTATATCTTATATAACATGTAGTTGTGCAACTCCCTTTTTGGTTGCAATCGGCAACCCCAAAAATATATAAATATATACACTCTCTTACTCTGTGAACTCAATTTTTTATTCTTATATGTTGGTAAATTGCGCATTTTTTGCTTTAAAAAAGATTGAATTGTGTTGTTCTTATGTTGCGGTTAATGTTTTTATGCCTTTAGTTAATCTGTATTCAGTGGTTGTAGAATTGTGAACAATTTAAAGTGTAACACTAAGCTTAACGAAGCCGTCATTTGTTTACATTTGAAACTTAGTAGAATACTGAACTAAGTCAATTGGTTTTACTAGGAAAAAAACTTGTACTTGGTTATGAAAAGTGTTGATGTAGTAGGTATTATACCTTATATCACATGTAGTTGTGCAACTCCCTTTTTGGTTCCAATCGCCAACCCCAAAAATATATAAATATATACACTCACTTACTCTGTGAACTCAATTTTTTATTCTTATATGTTGGTAAATTCGCATTTTTTGCTTTAAAAAAGATTGAATTTTGTTGTATGTTGCGGTTAATGCTTTTATGCCTTTTTTTAATCTGTATTCATTGGTTGTAGAATTGTGAACAATTTAAAGTAACACTAAGCTTAACGAAGCCGTCATTTGTTTACATTTGAAACTTAGTAGAATAGTGAACTAAGTCAATTGGTTTTACTAGGAAAAAAACTTGTACTTGGTTATGAAATGTGTTGATGTAGTAGGTATTATATCTTATATAACATGTAGTTGTGCAACTATAACATGTAGTTGTGCAACTCCCTATTTGGTTGCAATCGGAAACCCCAAAAATATATAAATATATACACTCTCTTACTCTGTGAACTCAATTTTTTATTCTTATATGTTGGTAAATTGCGCATTTTTTGCTTTAAAAAAGATTGAATTGTGTTGTTCTTATATTGCGGTTAATGTTTTTATGCCTTTAGTTAATCTGTATTCAGTGGTTGTAGAATTGTGAACAATTTAAAGTGTAACACTAAGCTTAACGAAGCCGTCATTTGTTTACATTTGAAACTTAGTAGAATAGTGAACTAAGTCAATTGGTTTTACTAGGAAAAAAACTTGTACTTGGTTATGAAAAGTGTTGATGTAGTAGGTATTATACCTTATATAACATGTAGTTGTGCAACTATAACATGTAGTTGTGCAACTCCCTTTTTGGTTCCAATCGGCAACCCCTAAAATATATAAATATATACACTCACTTACTCTGTGAACTCAATTTTTTATTCTTATATGTTGGTAAATTGCGCATTTTTTGCTTTAAAAAAGATTGAATTGTGTTGTTCTTATGTTGCGGTTAATGTTTTTATGCCTTTAGTTAATCTGTATTCAGTGGTTGTAGAATTGTGAACAATTTAAAGTGTAACACTAAGCTTAACGAAGCCGTCATTTGTTTACATTTGAAACTTAGTAGAATACTGAACTAAGTCAATTGGTTTTACTAGGAAAAAAACTTGTACTTGGTTATGAAAAGTGTTGATGTAGTAGGTATTATACCTTATATCACATGTAGTTGTGCAACTCCCTTTTTGGTTCCAATCGCCAACCCCAAAAATATATAAATATATACACTCACTTACTCTGTGAACTCAATTTTTTATTCTTATATGTTGGTAAATTCGCATTTTTTGCTTTAAAAAAGATTGAATTTTGTTGTATGTTGCGGTTAATGCTTTTATGCCTTTTTTTAATCTGTATTCATTGGTTGTAGAATTGTGAACAATTTAAAGTAACACTAAGCTTAACGAAGCCGTCATTTGTTTACATTTGAAACTTAGTAGAATAGTGAACTAAGTCAATTGGTTTTACTAGGAAAAATCTTGTACTTGGTTATGAAAAGTGTTGATGTAGTAGGTATTATACCTTATATAACATGTAGTTGTGCAACTATAACATGTAGTTGTGCAACTCCCTTTTTGGTTCCAATCGGCAACCCTAAAATATATAAATATATACACTCACTTACTCTGTGAACTCAATTTTTTATTCTTATATGTTGGTAAATTGCGCATTTTTTGCTTTAAAAAAGATTGAATTGTGTTGTTCTTATGTTGCGGTTAATGTTTTTATGCCTTTAGTTAATCTCTATTCATTGGTTGTAGAATTGTGAACAATTTAAAGTGTAACACTAAGCTTAACGAAGCCGTCATTTGTTTACATTTGAAACTTAGTAGAATAGTGAACTAAGTCAATTGGTTTTACTAGGAAAAAAACTTGTACTTGGTTATGAAAAGTGTTGATGGAGTAGGTATTATATCTTAAATAACATGTAGTTGTGCAACTATAACATGTAGTTGTGCAACTCCCTTTTTGGTTCCAATCGGCAACCCCAAAAATATATAAATATGTACACTCTTTTACTCTGTGAACTCAATTTTTTATTCTTATATGTTGGTAAATTGCGCATTTTTTGCTTTAAAAAAGATTGAATTGTGTTGTTCTTATGTTGCGGTTAATGTTTTTATGCCTTTAGTTAATCTGTATTCAGTGGTTGTAGAATAGTGAACAATTTAAAGTAACACTAAGCTTAACGAAGCCGTTATTTGTTTACATTTGAAACTTAGTAGAATAGTGAACTAAGTCAATTTGTTTTACTAGGAAAAAAACTTGTACTTGGTTATGAAAAGTGTTGATGTAGTAGGTATTATACCTTATATAACATGTAGTTGTGCAACTCCCTTTTTTGGTTCCAATCGCCAACCCCAAAAACATATAAATATATACACTCACTTACTCTGTGAACTCAATTTTTTATTCTTATATGTTGGTAAATTCGCATTTTTTGCTTTAAAAAAGATTGAATTTTGTTGTATGTTGCGGTTAATGCTTTTATGCCTTTTTTTAATCTGTATTCATTGGTTGTACAATTGTGAACAATTTAAAGTAACACTAAGCTTAACGAAGCCGTCATTTGTTTACATTTGAAACTTAGTAGAATAGTGAACTAAGTCAATTGGTTTTACTAGGAAAAAAACTTGTACTTGGTTATGAAATGTGTTGATGTAGTAGGTGTTATATCTTATATAACATGTAGTTGTGCAACTCCCTTTTTGTTTGCAATCGGCAACCCCAAAAATATATAAATATATACACTCTCTTACTCTGTGAACTCAATTTTTTATTCTTATATGTTGGTAAATTGCGCATTTTTTGCTTTAAAGAAGATTGAATTGTGTTGTTTTTATGTTGCGGTTAATGTTTTTATGCCTTTAGTTAATCTGTATTCAGTGGTTGTAGAATTGTGAACAATTTAAAGTGTAACACTAAGCTTAACGAAGCCGTCATTTGTTTACATTTGAAACTTAGTAGAATAGTGAACTAAGTCAATTGGTTTTACTAGGAAAAAAACTTGTACTTGGTTATGAAAAGTGTTGATGTACTAGGTATTATACCTTATATAACATGTAGTTGTGCAACTCCCTTTTTGGTTCCAATCGGCAACCCCAAAAATATATAAATATATACACTCACTTACTCTGTGAACTCAATTTTTTATTCTTATATGTTGGTAAATTCGCATTTTTTGCTTTAAAAAAGATTGAATTTTGTTGTATTTTGCGGTTAATGCTTTTATGCCTTTTTTTAATCTGTATTCATTGGTTGTAGAATTGTGAACAATTTAAAGTAACACTAAGCTTAACGAAGCCGTCATTTGTTTACATTTGAAACTTAGTAGAATAGTGAACTAAGTCAATTGGTTTTACTAGGAAAAAAACTTGTACTTGGTTATGAAATGTGTTGATGTAGTAGGTATTATATCTTATATAACATGTAGTTGTGCAAATATAACATGTAGTTGTGCAACTCCCTATTTGGTTGCAATCGGAAACCCCAAAAATATATAAATATATACACTCTCTTACTCTGTGAACTCAATTTTTTATTCTTATATGTTGGTAAATTGCGCATTTTTTGCTTTAAAAAAGATTGAATTGTGTTGTTCTTATATTGCGGTTAATGTTTTTATGCCTTTAGTTAATCTGTATTCAGTGGTTGTAGAATTGTGAACAATTTAAAGTGTAACACTAAGCTTAACGAAGCCGTCATTTGTTTACATTTGAAACTTAGTAGAATAGTGAACTAAGTCAATTGGTTTTACTAGGAAAAAAACTTGTACTTGGTTATGAAAAGTGTTGATGTAGTAGGTATTATACCTTATATAACATGTAGTTGTGCAACTATAACATGTAGTTGTGCAACTCCCTTTTTGGTTCCAATCGGCAACCCCTAAAATATATAAATATATACACTCTCTTACTCTGTGAACTCAATTTTTTATTCTTATATGTTGGTAAATTGCGCATTTTTTGCTTTAAAAAAGATTGAATTGTGTTGTTCTTATGTTGCGGTTAATGTTTTTATGCCTTTAGTTAATCTGTATTCAGTGGTTGTAGAATTGTGAACAATTTAAAGTGTAACACTAAGCTTAACGAAGCCGTCATTTGTTTACATTTGAAACTTAGTAGAATAGTGAACTAAGTCAATTGGTTTTACTAGGAAAAAAACTTGTACTTGGTTATGAAAAGTGTTGATGTACTAGGTATTATACCTTATATAACATGTAGTTGTGCAACTCCCTTTTTGGTTCCAATCGGCAACCCCAAAAATATATAAATATATACACTCACTTACTCTGTGAACTCAATTTTTTATTCTTATATGTTGGTAAATTCGCATTTTTTGCTTTAAAAAAGATTGAATTTTGTTGTATGTTGCGGTTAATGCTTTTATGCCTTTTTTTAATCTGTATTCATTGGTTGTAGAATTGTGAACAATTTAAAGTAACACTAAGCTTAACGAAGCCGTCATTTGTTTACATTTGAAACATAGTAGAATAGTGAACTAAGTCAATTGGTTTTACTAGGAAAAAAACTTGTACTTGGTTATGAAATGTGTTGATGTAGTAGGTGTTATATCTTATATAACATGTAGTTGTGCAACTCCCTTTTTGGTTGCAATCGGCAACCCCAAAAATATATAAATATATACACTCTCTTACTCTGTGAACTCAATTTTTTATTCTTATATGTTGGTAAATTGCGCATTTTTTGCTTTAAAAAAGATTGAATTGTGTTGTTCTTATGTTGCGGTTAATGTTTTTATGCCTTTAGTTAATCTGTATTCAGTGGTTGTAGAATTGTGAACAATTTAAAGTGTAACACTAAGCTTAACGAAGCCGTCATTTGTTTACATTTGAAACTTAGTAGAATAGTGAACTAAGTCAATTGGTTTTACTAGGAAAAAAACTTGTACTTGGTTATGAAAAGTGTTGATGTACTAGGTATTATACCTTATATAACATGTAGTTGTGCAACTCCCTTTTTGGTTCCAATCGGCAACCCCAAAAATATATAAATATATACACTCACTTACTCTGTGAACTCAATTTTTTATTCTTATATGTTGGTAAATTCGCATTTTTTGCTTTAAAAAAGATTGGATTTTGTTGTATGTTGCGGTTAATGCTTTTATGCCTTTTTTTAATCTGTATTCATTGGTTGTAGAATTGTGAACAATTTAAAGTAACACTAAGCTTAACGAAGCCGTCATTTGTTTACATTTGAAACTTAGTAGAATAGTGAACTTAGTCAATTGGTTTTACTAGGAAAAAAACTTGTACTTGGTTATGAAATGTGTTGATGTAGTAGGTATTATATCTTATATAACATGTAGTTGTGCAACTATAACATGTAGTTGTGCAACTCCCTATTTGGTTGCAATCGGAAACCCCAAAAATATATAAATATATACACTCTCTTACTCTGTGAACTCAATTTTTTATTCTTATATGTTGGTAAATTGCGCATTTTTTGCTTTAAAAAAGATTGAATTGTGTTGTTCTTATATTGCGGTTAATGTTTTTATGC
Source organism: Stegodyphus dumicola (assembly GCF_044657685.1). Lineage (NCBI taxonomy): Eukaryota > Metazoa > Arthropoda > Arachnida > Araneae > Eresidae > Stegodyphus > Stegodyphus dumicola. Next base: position 216,767,672 of record NC_140773.1, on the reverse strand, counting down.
CTTTAGTTAATCTGTATTCAGTGGTTGTAGAATTGTGAACAATTTAAAGTGTAACACTAAGCTTAACGAAGCCGTCATTTGTTTACATTTGAAACTTAGTAGAATAGTGAACTAAGTCAATTGGTTTTACTAGGAAAAAAACTTGTACTTGGTTATGAAAAGTGTTGATGTACTAGGTATTATACCTTATATAACATGTAGTTGTGCAACTCCCTTTTTGGTTCCAATCGGCAACCCCAAAAATATATAAATATATACACTCACTTACTCTGTGAACTCAATTTTTTATTCTTATATGTTGGTAAATTCGCATTTTTTGCTTTAAAAAAGATTGTATTTTGTTGTATGTTGCGGTTAATGCTTTTATGCCTTTTTTTAATCTGTATTCATTGGTTGTAGAATTGTGAACAATTTAAAGTAACACTAAGCTTAACGAAGCCGTCATTTGTTTACATTTGAAACTTAGTAGAATAGTGAACTAAGTCAATTGGTTTTACTAGGAAAAAAACTTGTACTTGGTTATGAAATGTGTTGATGTAGTAGGTGTTATATCTTATATAACATGTAGTTGTGCAACTCCCTTTTTGGTTGCAATCGGCAACCCCAAAAATATATAAATATATACACTCTCTTACTCTGTGAACTCAATTTTTTATTCTTATATGTTGGTAAATTGCGCATTTTTTGCTTTAAAAAAGATTGAATTGTGTTGTTCTTATGTTGCGGTTAATGTTTTTATGCCTTTAGTTAATCTGTATTCAGTGGTTGTAGAATTGTGAACAATTTAAAGTGTAACACTAAGCTTAACGAAGCCGTCATTTGTTTACATTTGAAACTTAGTAGAATAGTGAACTAAGTCAATTGGTTTTACTAGGAAAAAAACTTGTACTTGGTTATGAAAAGTGTTGATGTACTAGGTATTATACCTTATATAACATGTAGTTGTGCAACTCCCTTTTTTGTTCCAATCGGCAACCCCAAAAATATATAAATATATACACTCACTTACTCTGTGAACTCAATTTTTTATTCTTATATGTTGGTAAATTCGCATTTTTTGCTTTAAAAAAGATTGAATTTTGTTGTATGTTGCGGTTAATGCTTTTATGCCTTTTTTTAATCTGTATTCATTAGTTGTAGAATTGTGAACAATTTAAAGTAACACTAAGCTTAACGAAGCCGTCATTTGTTTACATTTGAAACTTAGTAGAATAGTGAACTTAGTCAATTGGTTTTACTAGGAAAAAAACTTGTACTTGGTTATGAAATGTGTTGATGTAGTAGGTATTATATCTTATATAACATGTAGTTGTGCAACTATAACATGTAGTTGTGCAACTCCCTATTTGGTTGCAATCGGAAACCCCAAAAATATATAAATATATACACTCTCTTACTCTGTGAACTCAATTTTTTATTCTTATATGTTGGTAAATTGCGCATTTTTTGCTTTAAAAAAGATTGAATTGTGTTGTTCTTATATTGCGGTTAATGTTTTTATGCCTTTAGTTAATCTGTATTCAGTGGTTGTAGAATTGTGAACAATTTAAAGTGTAACACTAAGCTTAACGAAGCCGTCATTTGTTTACATTTGAAACTTAGTAGAATAGTGAACTAAGTCAATTGGTTTTACTAGGAAAAAAACTTGTACTTGGTTATGAAAAGTGTTGATGTAGTAGGTATTATATCTTATATAACATGTAGTTGTGCAACTCCCTTTTTGGTTGCAATCGGCAACCCCAAAAATATATAAATATATACACTCTCTTACTCTGTGAACTCAATTTTTTATTCTTATATGTTGGTAAATTCGCATTTTTTGCTTTAAAAAATATTGAATTTTGTTGTATGTTGCGGTTAATGCTTTTATGCCTTTTTTTAATCTGTATTCATTGGTTGTAGAATTGTGAACAATTTAAAGTAACACTAAGCTTAACGAAACCGTCATTTGTTTACATTTGAAACTTAGTAGAATAGTGAACTAAGTCAATTGGTTTTACTAGGAAAAAAACTTGTACTTGGTTATGAAAAGTGTTGATGTAGTAGGTATTATATCTTATATAACATGTAGTTGTGCAACTCCCTTTTTGGTTGCAATCGGCAACCCCAAAAATATATAAATATATACACTCTCTTACTCTGTGAACTCAATTTTTTATTCTTATATGTTGGTAAATTCGCATTTTTTGCTTTAAAAAATATTGAATTTTGTTGTATGTTGCGGTTAATGCTTTTATGCCTTTTTTTAATCTGTATTCATTGGTTGTAGAATTGTGAACAATTTAAAGTAACACTAAGCTTAACGAAGCCGTCATTTGTTTACATTTGAAACTTAGTAGAATAGTGAACTAAGTCAATTGGTTTTACTAGGAAAAAAACTTGTACTTGGTTATGAAAAGTGTTGATGTAGTAGGTATTATATCTTATATAACATGTAGTTGTGCAACTCCCTTTTTGGTTGCAATCGGCAACCCCAAAAATATATAAATATATACACTCTCTTACTCTGTGAACTCAATTTTTTATTCTTATATGTTGGTAAATTGCGCATTTTTTGCTTTAAAAAAGATTGAATTGTGTTGTTCTTATGTTGCGGTTAATGTTTTTATGCCTTTAGTTAATCTGTATTCAGTGGTTGTAGAATTGTGAACAATTTAAAGTGTAACACTAAGCTTAACGAAGCCGTCATTTGTTTACATTTGAAACTTAGTAGAATAGTGAACTAAGTCAATTGGTTTTACTAGGAAAAAAACTTGTACTTGGTTATGAAAAGTGTTGATGTAGTAGGTATTATACCTTATATCACATGTAGTTGTGCAACTCCCTTTTTGGTTCCAATCGCCAACCCCAAAAATATATAAATATATACACTCACTTACTCTGTGAACTCAATTTTTTATTCTTATATGTTGGTAAATTCGCATTTTTTGCTTTAAAAAAGATTGAATTTTGTTGTATGTTGCGGTTAATGCTTTTATGCCTTTTTTTATTCTGTATTCATTGGTTGTAGAATAGTGAACAATTTAAAGTAACACTAAGCTTAACGAAGCCGTCATTTGTTTACATTTGAAACTTAGTAGAATAGTGAACTAAGTCAATTGGTTTTACTAGGAAAAATTTGTACTTGGTTATGAAAAGTGTTGATGTAGTAGGTATTACATCTTATATAACATGTAGTTGTGCAACTCCCTTTTTGGTTGCAATCGGCAACCCCAAAAATATATAAATATATACACTCTCTTACTCTGTGAACTCAATTTTTTATTCTTATATGTTGGTAAATTGCGCATTTTTTGCTTTAAAAAAGATTGAATTGTGTTGTTCTTATATTGCGGTTAATGTTTTTATGCCTTTAGTTAATCTGTATTCAGTCGTTGTAGAATTGTGACCAATTTAAAGTGTAACACTAAGCTTAACGAAGCCGTCATTTGTTTACATTTGAAACTTAGTAGAATAGTGAACTAAGTCAATTGGTTTTACTAGGAAAAAAACTTGTACTTGGTTATGAAAAGTGTTGATGTAGTAGGTATTACATCTTATATAACATGTAGTTGTGCAACTCCCTTTTGGTTGCAATCGGCAACCCCAAAAATATATAAATATATACACTCTCTTACTCTGTGAACTCAATTTTTTATTCTTATATGTTGGTAAATTCGCATTTTTTGCTTTAAAAAATATTGAATTTTGTTGTATGTTGCGGTTAATGCTTTTATGCCTTTTTTTAATCTGTATTCATTGGTTGTAGAATTGTGAACAATTTAAAGTAACACTAAGCTTAACGAAACCGTCATTTGTTTACATTTGAAACTTAGTAGAATAGTGAACTAAGTCAATTGGTTTTACTAGGAAAAAAACTTGTACTTGGTTATGAAAAGTGTTGATGTAGTAGGTATTATATCTTATATAACATGTAGTTGTGCAACTCCCTTTTTGGTTGCAATCGGCAACCCCAAAAATATATAAATATATACACTCTCTTACTCTGTGAACTCAATTTTTTATTCTTATATGTTGGTAAATTCGCATTTTTTGCTTTAAAAAATATTGAATTTTGTTGTATGTTGCGGTTAATGCTTTTATGCCTTTTTTTAATCTGTATTCATTGGTTGTAGAATTGTGAACAATTTAAAGTAACACGAAGCTTAACGAAGCCGTCATTTGTTTACATTTGAAACTTAGTAGAATAGTGAACTAAGTCAATTGGTTTTACTAGGAAAAAAACTTGTACTTGGTTATGAAAAGTGTTGATGTAGTAGGTATTATATCTTATATAACATGTAGTTGTGCAACTCCCTTTTTGGTTGCAATCGGCAACCCCAAAAATATATAAATATATACACTCTCTTACTCTGTGAACTCAATTTTTTATTCTTATATGTTGGTAAATTGCGCATTTTTTGCTTTAAAAAAGATTGAATTGTGTTGTTCTTATGTTGCGGTTAATGTTTTTATGCCTTTAGTTAATCTGTATTCAGTGGTTGTAGAATTGTGAACAATTTAAAGTGTAACACTAAGCTTAACGAAGCCGTCATTTGTTTACATTTGAAACTTAGTAGAATAGTGAACTAAGTCAATTGGTTTTACTAGGAAAAAAACTTGTACTTGGTTATGAAAAGTGTTGATGTAGTAGGTATTATACCTTATATCACATGTAGTTGTGCAACTCCCTTTTTGGTTCCAATCGCCAACCCCAAAAATATATAAATATATACACTCACTTACTCTGTGAACTCAATTTTTTATTCTTATATGTTGGTAAATTCGCATTTTTTGCTTTAAAAAAGATTGAATTTTGTTGTATGTTGCGGTTAATGCTTTTATGCCTTTTTTAATCTGTATTCATTGGTTGTAGAATTGTGAACAATTTAAAGTAACACTAAGCTTAACGAAGCCGTTATTTGTTTACATTTGAAACTTAGTAGAATAGTGAACTAAGTCAATTGGTTTTACTAGGAAAAAAACTTGTACTTGGTAATGAAATGTGTTAATGTAGTAGGTGTTATATCTTATATAACATGTAGTTGTGCAACTATAACATGTAGTTGTGCAACTCCCTTTTTGGTTGCAATCGGCAACCCCAAAAATATATAAATATATACACTCTCTTACTCTGTGAACTCAATTTTTTATTCTTATATGTTGGTAAATTGCGCATTTTTTGCTTTAAAAAAGATTGAATTGTGTTGTTCTTATATTGCGGTTAATGTTTTTATGCCTTTAGTTAATCTGTATTCAGTCGTTGTAGAATTGTGACCAATTTAAAGTGTAACACTAAGCTTAACGAAGCCGTCATTTGTTTACATTTGAAACTTAGTAGAATAGTGAACTAAGTCAATTGGTTTTACTAGGAAAAAAACTTGTACTTGGTTATGAAAAGTGTTGATGTAGTAGGTATTATACCTTATATAACATGTAGTTGTGCAACTATAACATGTAGTTGTGCAACTCCCTTTTTGGTTCCAATCGGCAACCCCAAAAATATATAAATATATACACTCACTTACTCTGTGAACTCAATTTTTTATTCTTATATGTTGGTAAATTGCGCATTTTTTGCTTTAAAAAAGATTGAATTTTGTTGTATGTTGCGGTTAATATTTTTATGCCTTTTTTTAATCTGTATTCATTGGTTGTAGAATTGTGAACAATTTAAAGTAACACTAAGCTTAACGAAGCCGTCATTTGTTTACATTTGAAACTTAGTAGAATAGTGAACTAAGTCAATTGGTTTTACTAGGAAAAAAACTTGTACTTGGTTATGAAAACTGTTGATGTAGTAGGTATTATATCTTATATAACATGTAGTTGTGCAACTCCCTTTTTGGTTGCAATCGGCAACCCCAAAAATATATAAATATATACACTCTCTTACTCTGTGAACTCAATTTTTTATTCTTATATGTTGGTAAATTCGCATTTTTTGCTTTAAAAAATATTGAATTTTGTTGTATGTTGCGGTTAATGCTTTTATGCCTTTTTTTAATCTGTATTCATTGGTTGTAGAATTGTGAACAATTTAAAGTAACACTAAGCTTAACGAAGCCGTCATTTGTTTACATTTGAAACTTAGTAGAATAGTGAACTAAGTCAATTGGTTTTACTAGGAAAAAAACTTGTACTTGGTTATGAAAAGTGTTGATGTAGTAGGTATTATATCTTATATAACATGTAGTTGTGCAACTCCCTTTTTGGTTGCAATCGGCAACTCCAAAAATATATAAATATATACACTCTCTTACTCTGTGAACTCAATTTTTTATTCTTATATGTTGGTAAATTCGCATTTTTTGCTTTAAAAAATATTGAATTTTGTTGTATGTTGCGGTTAATGCTTTTATGCCTTTTTTAATCTGTATTCATTGGTTGTAGAATTGTGAACAATTTAAAGTAACACTAAGCTTAACGAAGCCGTCATTTGTTTACATTTGAAACTTAGTAGAATAGTGAACTAAGTCAATTGGTTTTACTAGGAAAAAACTTGTACTTGGTTATGAAAAGTGTTGATGTAGTAGGTATTATATCTTATATAACATGTAGTTGTGCAACTCCCTTTTCGGTTGCAATCGGCAACCCCAAAAATATATAAATATATACACTCTCTTACTCTGTGAACTCAATTTTTTATTCTTATATGTTGGTAAATTGCGCATTTTTTGCTTTAAAAAAGATTGAATTGTGTTGTTCTTATGTTGCGGTTAATGTTTTTATGCCTTTAGTTAATCTGTATTCAGTGGTTGTAGAATTGTGAACAATTTAAAGTGTAACACTAAGCTTAACGAAGCCGTCATTTGTTTACATTTGAAACTTAGTAGAATAGTGAACTAAGTCAATTGGTTTTACTAGGAAAAAAACTTGTACTTGGTTATGAAAAGTGTTGATGTAGTAGGTATTATACCTTATATCACATGTAGTTGTGCAACTCCCTTTTTGGTTCCAATCGCCAACCCCAAAAATATATAAATATATACACTCACTTACTCTGTGAACTCAATTTTTTATTCTTATATGTTGGTAAATTCGCATTTTTTGCTTTAAAAAAGATTGAATTTTGTTGTATGTTGCGGTTAATGCTTTTATGCCTTTTTTAATCTGTATTCATTGGTTGTAGAATTGTGAACAATTTAAAGTAACACTAAGCTTAACGAAGCCGTCATTTGTTTACATTTGAATATTAGTAGAATAGTGAACTAAGTCAATTGGTTTTACTAGGAAAAAAACTTGTACTTGGTAATGAAATGTGTTAATGTAGTAGGTGTTATATCTTATATAACATGTAGTTGTGCAACTATAACATGTAGTTGTGCAACTCCCTTTTTGGTTGCAATCGGCAACCCCAAAAATATATAAATATATACACTCTCTTACTCTGTGAACTCAATTTTTTATTAATATATGTTGGTAAATTGCGCATTTTTTGCTTTAAAAAAGATTGAATTGTGTTGTTCTTATATTGCGGTTAATGTTTTTATGCCTTTAGTTAATCTGTATTCAGTCGTTGTAGAATTGTGACCAATTTAAAGTGTAACACTAAGCTTAACGAAGCCGTCATTTGTTTACATTTGAAACTTAGTAGAATAGTGAACTAAGTCAATTGGTTTTACTAGGAAAAAAACTTGTACTTGGTTATGAAAAGTGTTGATGTAGTAGGTATTATATCTTATATAACATGTAGTTGTGCAACTCCCTTTTTGGTTGCAATCGGCAGCCCCAAAAATATATAAATATATACACTCTCTTACTCTGTGAACTCAATTTTTTATTCTTATATGTTGGTAAATTCGCATTTTTTGCTTTAAAAAATATTGAATTTTGTTGTATGTTGCGGTTAATGCTTTTATGCCTTTTTTTAATCTGTATTCATTGGTTGTAGAATTGTGAACAATTTAAAGTAACACTAAGCTTAACGAAACCGTCATTTGTTTACATTTGAAACTTAGTAGAATAGTGAACTAAGTCAATTGGTTTTACTAGGAAAAAAACTTGTACTTGGTTATGAAAAGTGTTGATGTAGTAGGTATTATATCTTATATAACATGTAGTTGTGCAACTCCCTTTTTGGTTGCAATCGGCAACCCCAAAAATATATAAATATATACACTCTCTTACTCTGTGAACTCAATTTTTTATTCTTATATGTTGGTAAATTCGCATTTTTTGCTTTAAAAAATATTGAATTTTGTTGTATGTTGCGGTTAATGCTTTTATGCCTTTTTTTAATCTGTATTCATTGGTTGTAGAATTGTGAACAATTTAAAGTAACACTAAGCTTAACGAAGCCGTCATTTGTTTACATTTGAAACTTAGTAGAATAGTGAACTAAGTCAATTGGTTTTACTAGGAAAAAAACTTGTACTTGGTTATGAAAAGTGTTGATGTAGTAGGTATTATATCTTATATAACATGTAGTTGTGCAACTCCCTTTTTGGTTGCAATCGGCAACCCCAAAAATATATAAATATATACACTCTCTTACTCTGTGAACTCAATTTTTTATTCTTATATGTTGGTAAATTGCGCATTTTTTGCTTTAAAAAAGATTGAATTGTGTTGTTCTTATGTTGCGGTTAATGTTTTTATGCCTTTAGTTAATCTGTATTCAGTGGTTGTAGAATTGTGAACAATTTAAAGTGTAACACTAAGCTTAACGAAGCCGTCATTTGTTTACATTTGAAACTTAGTAGAATAGTGAACTAAGTCAATTGGTTTTACTAGGAAAAAAACTTGTACTTGGTTATGAAAAGTGTTGATGTAGTAGGTATTATACCTTATATCACATGTAGTTGTGCAACTCCCTTTTTGGTTCCAATCGCCAACCCCAAAAATATATAAATATATACACTCACTTACTCTGTGAACTCAATTTTTTATTCTTATATGTTGGTAAATTCGCATTTTTTGCTTTAAAAAAGATTGAATTTTGTTGTATGTTGCGGTTAATGCTTTTATGCCTTTTTTAATCTGTATTCATTGGTTGTAGAATTGTGAACAATTTAAAGTAACACTAAGCTTAACGAAGCCGTCATTTGTTTACATTTGAATATTAGTAGAATAGTGAACTAAGTCAATTGGTTTTACTAGGAAAAAAACTTGTACTTGGTAATGAAATGTGTTAATGTAGTAGGTGTTATATCTTATATAACATGTAGTTGTGCAACTATAACATGTAGTTGTGCAACTCCCTTTTTGGTTGCAATCGGCAACCCCAAAAATATATAAATATATACACTCTCTTACTCTGTGAACTCAATTTTTTATTCTTATATGTTGGTAAATTGCGCATTTTTTGCTTTAAAAAAGATTGAATTGTGTTGTTCTTATATTGCGGTTAATGTTTTTATGCCTTTAGTTAATCTGTATTCAGTCGTTGTAGAATTGTGACCAATTTAAAGTGTAACACTAAGCTTAACGAAGCCGTCATTTGTTTACATTTGAAACTTAGTAGAATAGTGAACTAAGTCAATTGGTTTTACTAGGAAAAAAACTTGTACTTGGTTATGAAAAGTGTTGATGTAGTAGGTATTATATCTTATATAACATGTAGTTGTGCAACTCCCTTTTTGGTTGCAATCGGCAACCCCAAAAATATATAAATATATACACTCTCTTACTCTGTGAACTCAATTTTTTATTCTTATATGTTGGTAAATTCGCATTTTTTGCTTTAAAAAATATTGAATTTTGTTGTATGTTGCGGTTAATGCTTTTATGCCTTTTTTTAATCTGTATTCATTGGTTGTAGAATTGTGAACAATTTAAAGTAACACTAAGCTTAACGAAACCGTCATTTGTTTACATTTGAAACTTAGTAGAATAGTGAACTAAGTCAATTGGTTTTACTAGGAAAAAAACTTGTACTTGGTTATGAAAAGTGTTGATGTAGTAGGTATTATATCTTATATAACATGTAGTTGTGCAACTCCCTTTTTGGTTGCAATCGGCAACCCCAAAAATATATAAATATATACACTCTCTTACTCTGTGAACTCAATTTTTTATTCTTATATGTTGGTAAATTGCGCATTTTTTGCTTTAAAAAAGATTGAATTGTGTTGTTCTTATGTTGCGGTTAATGTTTTTATGCCTTTAGTTAATCTGTATTCAGTGGTTGTAGAATTGTGAACAATTTAAAGTGTAACACTAAGCTTAACGAAGCCGTCATTTGTTTACATTTGAAACTTAGTAGAATAGTGAACTAAGTCAATTGGTTTTACTAGGAAAAAAACTTGTACTTGGTTATGAAAAGTGTTGATGTAGTAGGTATTATACCTTATATCACATGTAGTTGTTCAACTCCCTTTTTGGTTCCAATCGCCAACCCCAAAAATATATAAATATATACACTCACTTACTCTGTGAACTCAATTTTTTATTCTTATATGTTGGTAAATTCGCATTTTTTGCTTTAAAAAGGATTGAATTTTGTTGTATGTTGCGGTTAATGCTTTTATGCCTTTTTTAATCTGTATTCATTGGTTGTAGAATTGTGAACAATTTAAAGTAACACTAAGCTTAACGAAGCCGTCATTTGTTTACATTTGAAACTTAGTAGAATAGTGAACTAAGTCAATTGGTTTTACTAGGAAAAAAACTTGTACTTGGTAATGAAATGTGTTAATGTAGTAGGTGTTATATCTTATATAACATGTAGTTGTGCAACTATAACATGTAGTTGTGCAACTATAACATGTAGTTGTGCAACTCCCTTTTTGGTTGCAATCGGCAACCCCAAAAATATATAAATATATACACTCTCTTACTCTGTGAACTCAATTTTTTATTCTTATATGTTGGTAAATTGCGCATTTTTTGCTTTAAAAAAGATTGAATTGTGTTGTTCTTATATTGCGGTTAATGTTTTTATGCCTTTAGTTAATCTGTATTCAGTCGTTGTAGAATTGTGACCAATTTAAAGTGTAACACTAAGCTTAACGAAGCCGTCATTTGTTTACATTTGAAACTTAGTAGAATAGTGAACTAAGTCAATTGGTTTTACTAGGAAAAAAACTTGTACTTGGTTATGAAAAGTGTTGATGTAGTAGGTATTATACCTTATATAACATGTAGTTGTGCAACTATAACATGTAGTTGTGCAACTCCCTTTTTGGTTCCAATCGGCAACCCCAAAAATATATAAATATATACACTCTCTTACTCTGTGAACTCAATTTTTTATTCTTATATGTTGGTAAATTGCGCATTTTTTGCTTTAAAAAAGATTGAATTTTGTTGTATGTTGCGGTTAATATTTTTATGCCTTTTTTTAATCTGTATTCATTGGTTGTAGAATTGTGAACAATTTAAAGTAACACTAAGCTTAACGAAGCCGTCATTTGTTTACATTTGAAACTTAGTAGAATAGTGAACTAAGTCAATTGGTTTTACTAGGAAAAAAACTTGTACTTGGTTATGAAAAGTGTTGATGTAGTAGGTATTATATCTTATATAACATGTAGTTGTGCAACTCCCTTTTTGGTTGCAATCGGCAACCCCAAAAATATATAAATATATACACTCTCTTACTCTGTGAACTCAATTTTTTATTCTTATATGTTGGTAAATTCGCATTTTTTGCTTTAAAAAATATTGAATTTTGTTGTATGTTGCGGTTAATGCTTTTATGCCTTTTTTTAATCTGTATTCATTGGTTGTAGAATTGTGAACAATTTAAAGTAACACTAAGCTTAACGAAGCCGTCATTTGTTTACATTTGAAACTTAGTAGAATAGTGAACTAAGTCAATTGGTTTTACTAGGAAAAAAACTTGTACTTGGTTATGAAAAGTGTTGATGTAGTAGGTATTATATCTTATATAACATGTAGTTGTGCAACTCCCTTTTTGGTTGCAATCGGCAACTCCAAAAATATATAAATATATACACTCTCTTACTCTGTGAACTCAATTTTTTATTCTTATATGTTGGTAAATTCGCATTTTTTGCTTTAAAAAATATTGAATTTTGTTGTATGTTGCGGTTAATGCTTTTATGCCTTTTTTTAATCTGTATTCATTGGTTGTAGAATTGTGAACAATTTAAAGTAACACTAAGCTTAACGAAGCCGTCATTTGTTTACATTTGAAACTTAGTAGAATAGTGAACTAAGTCAATTGGTTTTACTAGGAAAAAACTTGTACTTGGTTATGAAAAGTGTTGATGTAGTAGGTATTATATCTTATATAACATGTAGTTGTGCAACTCCCTTTTCGGTTGCAATCGGCAACCCCAAAAATATATAAATATATACACTCTCTTACTCTGTGAACTCAATTTTTTATTCTTATATGTTGGTAAATTGCGCACTTTTTGCTTTAAAAAAGATTGAATTGTGTTGTTCTTATGTTGCGGTTAATGTTTTTATGCCTTTAGTTAATCTGTATTCAGTGGTTGTAGAATTGTGAACAATTTAAAGTGTAACACTAAGCTTAACGAAGCCGTCATTTGTTTACATTTGAAACTTAGTAGAATAGTGAACTAAGTCAATTGGTTTTACTAGGAAAAAAACTTGTACTTGGTTATGAAAAGTGTTGATGTAGTAGGTATTATACCTTATATCACATGTAGTTGTGCAACTCCCTTTTTGGTTCCAATCGCCAACCCCAAAAATATATAAATATATACACTCACTTACTCTGTGAACTCAATTTTTTATTCTTATATGTTGGTAAATTCGCATTTTTTGCTTTAAAAAAGATTGAATTTTGTTGTATGTTGCGGTTAATGCTTTTATGCCTTTTTTAATCTGTATTCATTGGTTGTAGAATTGTGAACAATTTAAAGTAACACTAAGCTTAACGAAGCCGTCATTTGTTTACATTTGAATATTAGTAGAATAGTGAACTAAGTCAATTGGTTTTACTAGGAAAAAAACTTGTACTTGGTAATGAAATGTGTTAATGTAGTAGGTGTTATATCTTATATAACATGTAGTTGTGCAACTATAACATGTAGTTGTGCAACTCCCTTTTTGGTTGCAATCGGCAACCCCAAAAATATATAAATATATACACTCTCTTACTCTGTGAACTCAATTTTTTATTAATATATGTTGGTAAATTGCGCATTTTTTGCTTTAAAAAAGATTGAATTGTGTTGTTCTTATATTGCGGTTAATGTTTTTATGCCTTTAGTTAATCTGTATTCAGTCGTTGTAGAATTGTGACCAATTTAAAGTGTAACACTAAGCTTAACGAAGCCGTCATTTGTTTACATTTGAAACTTAGTAGAATAGTGAACTAAGTCAATTGGTTTTACTAGGAAAAAAACTTGTACTTGGTTATGAAAAGTGTTGATGTAGTAGGTATTATATCTTATATAACATGTAGTTGTGCAACTCCCTTTTTGGTTGCAATCGGCAACCCCAAAAATATATAAATATATACACTCTCTTACTCTGTGAACTCAATTTTTTATTCTTATATGTTGGTAAATTCGCATTTTTTGCTTTAAAAAATATTGAATTTTGTTGTATGTTGCGGTTAATGCTTTTATGCCTTTTTTTAATCTGTATTCATTGGTTGTAGAATTGTGAACAATTTAAAGTAACACTAAGCTTAACGAAGCCGTCATTTGTTTACATTTGAAACTTAGTAGAATAGTGAACTAAGTCAATTGGTTTTACTAGGAAAAAAACTTGTACTTGGTTATGAAAAGTGTTGATGTAGTAGGTATTATATCTTATATAACATGTAGTTGTGCAACTCCCTTTTTGGTTGCAATCGGCAACCCCAAAAATATATAAATATATACACTCTCTTACTCTGTGAACTCAATTTTTTATTCTTATATGTTGGTAAATTGCGCATTTTTTGCTTTAAAAAAGATTGAATTGTGTTGTTCTTATGTTGCGGTTAATGTTTTTATGCCTTTAGTTAATCTGTATTCAGTGGTTGTAGAATTGTGAACAATTTAAAGTGTAACACTAAGCTTAACGAAGCCGTCATTTGTTTACATTTGAAACTTAGTAGAATAGTGAACTAAGTCAATTGGTTTTACTAGGAAAAAAACTTGTACTTGGTTATGAAAAGTGTTGATGTAGTAGGTATTATACCTTATATCACATGTAGTTGTGCAACTCCCTTTTTGGTTCCAATCGCCAACCCCAAAAATATATAAATATATACACTCACTTACTCTGTGAACTCAATTTTTTATTCTTATATGTTGGTAAATTCGCATTTTTTGCTTTAAAAAAGATTGAATTTTGTTGTATGTTGCGGTTAATGCTTTTATGCCTTTTTTAATCTGTATTCATTGGTTGTAGAATTGTGAACAATTTAAAGTAACACTAAGCTTAACGAAGCCGTCATTTGTTTACATTTGAATATTAGTAGAATAGTGAACTAAGTCAATTGGTTTTACTAGGAATAAAACTTGTACTTGGTAATGAAATGTGTTAATGTAGTAGGTGTTATATCTTATATAACATGTAGTTGTGCAACTATAACATGTAGTTGTGCAACTCCCTTTTTGGTTGCAATCGGCAACCCCAAAAATATATAAATATATACACTCTCTTACTCTGTGAACTCAATTTTTTATTCTTATATGTTGGTAAATTGCGCATTTTTTGCTTTAAAAAAGATTGAATTGTGTTGTTCTTATATTGCGGTTAATGTTTTTATGCCTTTAGTTAATCTGTATTCAGTCGTTGTAGAATTGTGACCAATTTAAAGTGTAACACTAAGCTTAACGAAGCCGTCATTTGTTTACATTTGAAACTTAGTAGAATAGTGAACTAAGTCAATTGGTTTTACTAGGAAAAAAACTTGTACTTGGTTATGAAAAGTGTTGATGTAGTAGGTATTATATCTTATATAACATGTAGTTGTGCAACTCCCTTTTTGGTTGCAATCGGCAACCCCAAAAATATATAAATATATACACTCTCTTACTCTGTGAACTCAATTTTTTATTCTTATATGTTGGTAAATTCGCATTTTTTGCTTTAAAAAATATTGAATTTTGTTGTATGTTGCGGTTAATGCTTTTATGCCTTTTTTTAATCTGTATTCATTGGTTGTAGAATTGTGAACAATTTAAAGTAACACTAAGCTTAACGAAACCGTCATTTGTTTACATTTGAAACTTAGTAGAATAGTGAACTAAGTCAATTGGTTTTACTAGGAAAAAAACTTGTACTTGGTTATGAAAAGTGTTGATGTAGTAGGTATTATATCTTATATAACATGTAGTTGTGCAACTCCCTTTTTGGTTGCAATCGGCAACCCCAAAAATATATAAATATATACACTCTCTTACTCTGTGAACTCAATTTTTTATTCTTATATGTTGGTAAATTCGCATTTTTTGCTTTAAAAAATATTGAATTTTGTTGTATGTTGCGGTTAATGCTTTTATGCCTTTTTTTAATCTGTATTCATTGGTTGTAGAATTGTGAACAATTTAAAGTAACACTAAGCTTAACGAAGCCGTCATTTGTTTACATTTGAAACTTAGTAGAATAGTGAACTAAGTCAATTGGTTTTACTAGGAAAAAAACTTGTACTTGGTTATGAAAAGTGTTGATGTAGTAGGTATTATATCTTATATAACATGTAGTTGTGCAACTCCCTTTTTGGTTGCAATCGGCAACCCCAAAAATATATAAATATATACACTCTCTTACTCTGTGAACTCAATTTTTTATTCTTATATGTTGGTAAATTGCGCATTTTTTGCTTTAAAAAAGATTGAATTGTGTTGTTCTTATGTTGCGGTTAATGTTTTTATGCCTTTAGTTAATCTGTATTCAGTGGTTGTAGAATTGTGAACAATTTAAAGTGTAACACTAAGCTTAACGAAGCCGTCATTTGTTTACATTTGAAACTTAGTAGAATAGTGAACTAAGTCAATTGGTTTTACTAGGAAAAAAACTTGTACTTGGTTATGAAAAGTGTTGATGTAGTAGGTATTATACCTTATATCACATGTAGTTGTGCAACTCCCTTTTTGGTTCCAATCGCCAACCCCAAAAATATATAAATATATACACTCACTTACTCTGTGAACTCAATTTTTTATTCTTATATGTTGGTAAATTCGCATTTTTTGCTTTAAAAAGGATTGAATTTTGTTGTATGTTGCGGTTAATGCTTTTATGCCTTTTTTAATCTGTATTCATTGGTTGTAGAATTGTGAACAATTTAAAGTAACACTAAGCTTAACGAAGCCGTCATTTGTTTACATTTGAAACTTAGTAGAATAGTGAACTAAGTCAATTGGTTTTACTAGGAAAAAAACTTGTACTTGGTAATGAAATGTGTTAATGTAGTAGGTGTTATATCTTATATAACATGTAGTTGTGCAACTATAACATGTAGTTGTGCAACTCCCTTTTTGGTTGCAATCGGCAACCCCAAAAATATATAAATATATACACTCTCTTACTCTGTGAACTCAATTTTTTATTCTTATATGTTGGTAAATTGCGCATTTTTTGCTTTAAAAAAGATTGAATTGTGTTGTTCTTATATTGCGGTTAATGTTTTTATGCCTTTAGTTAATCTGTATTCAGTCGTTGTAGAATTGTGACCAATTTAAAGTGTAACACTAAGCTTAACGAAGCCGTCATTTGTTTACATTTGAAACTTAGTAGAATAGTGAACTAAGTCAATTGGTTTTACTAGGAAAAAAACTTGTACTTGGTAATGAAATGTGTTAATGTAGTAGGTGTTATATCTTATATAACATGTAGTTGTGCAACTATAACATGTAGTTGTGCAACTCCCTTTTTGGTTGCAATCGGCAACCCCAAAAATATATAAATATATACACTCTCTTACTCTGTGAACTCAATTTTTTATTCTTATATGTTGGTAAATTGCGCATTTTTTGCTTTAAAAAAGATTGAATTGTGTTGTTCTTATATTGCGGTTAATGTTTTTATGCCTTTAGTTAATCTGTATTCAGTCGTTGTAGAATTGTGACCAATTTAAAGTGTAACACTAAGCTTAACGAAGCCGTCATTTGTTTACATTTGAAACTTAGTAGAATAGTGAACTAAGTCAATTGGTTTTACTAGGAAAAAAACTTGTACTTGGTTATGAAAAGTGTTGATGTAGTAGGTATTATACCTTATATAACATGTAGTTGTGCAACTATAACATGTAGTTGTGCAACTCCCTTTTTGGTTCCAATCGGCAACCCCAAAAATATATAAATATATACACTCACTTACTCTGTGAACTCAATTTTTTATTCTTATATGTTGGTAAATTGCGCATTTTTTGCTTTAAAAAAGATTGAATTTTGTTGTATGTTGCGGTTAATATTTTTATGCCTTTTTTTAATCTGTATTCATTGGTTGTAGAATTGTGAACAATTTAAAGTAACACTAAGCTTAACGAAGCCGTCATTTGTTTACATTTGAAACTTAGTAGAATAGTGAACTAAGTCAATTGGTTTTACTAGGAAAAAAACTTGTACTTGGTTATGAAAAGTGTTGATGTAGTAGGTATTATATCTTATATAACATGTAGTTGTGCAACTCCCTTTTTGGTTGCAATCGGCAACCCCAAAAATATATAAATATATACACTCTCTTACTCTGTGAACTCAATTTTTTATTCTTATATGTTGGTAAATTCGCATTTTTTGCTTTAAAAAATATTGAATTTTGTTGTATGTTGCGGTTAATGCTTTTATGCCTTTTTTTAATCTGTATTCATTGGTTGTAGAATTGTGAACAATTTAAAGTAACACTAAGCTTAACGAAGCCGTCATTTGTTTACATTTGAAACTTAGTAGAATAGTGAACTAAGTCAATTGGTTTTACTAGGAAAAAAACTTGTACTTGGTTATGAAAAGTGTTGATGTAGTAGGTATTATATCTTATATAACATGTAGTTGTGCAACTCCCTTTTTGGTTGCAATCGGCAACTCCAAAAATATATAAATATATACACTCTCTTACTCTGTGAACTCAATTTTTTATTCTTATATGTTGGTAAATTCGCATTTTTTGCTTTAAAAAATATTGAATTTTGTTGTATGTTGCGGTTAATGCTTTTATGCCTTTTTTTAATCTGTATTCATTGGTTGTAGAATTGTGAACAATTTAAAGTAACACTAAGCTTAACGAAGCCGTCATTTGTTTACATTTGAAACTTAGTAGAATAGTGAACTAAGTCAATTGGTTTTACTAGGAAAAAACTTGTACTTGGTTATGAAAAGTGTTGATGTAGTAGGTATTATATCTTATATAACATGTAGTTGTGCAACTCCCTTTTCGGTTGCAATCGGCAACCCCAAAAATATATAAATATATACACTCTCTTACTCTGTGAACTCAATTTTTTATTCTTATATGTTGGTAAATTCGCATTTTTTGCTTTAAAAAATATTGAATTTTGTTGTATGTTGCGGTTAATGCTTTTATGCCTTTTTTTAATCTGTATTCATTGGTTGTAGAATTGTGAACAATTTAAAGTAACACTAAGCTTAACGAAACCGTCATTTGTTTACATTTGAAACTTAGTAGAATAGTGAACTAAGTCAATTGGTTTTACTAGGAAAAAAACTTGTACTTGGTTATGAAAAGTGTTGATGTAGTAGGTATTATATCTTATATAACATGTAGTTGTGCAACTCCCTTTTTGGTTGCAATCGGCAACCCCAAAAATATATAAATATATACACTCTCTTACTCTGTGAACTCAATTTTTTATTCTTATATGTTGGTAAATTCGCATTTTTTGCTTTAAAAAATATTGAATTTTGTTGTATGTTGCGGTTAATGCTTTTATGCCTTTTTTTAATCTGTATTCATTGGTTGTAGAATTGTGAACAATTTAAAGTAACACTAAGCTTAACGAAGCCGTCATTTGTTTACATTTGAAACTTAGTAGAATAGTGAACTAAGTCAATTGGTTTTACTAGGAAAAAAACTTGTACTTGGTTATGAAAAGTGTTGATGTAGTAGGTATTATATCTTATATAACATGTAGTTGTGCAACTCCCTTTTTGGTTGCAATCGGCAACCCCAAAAATATATAAATATATACACTCTCTTACTCTGTGAACTCAATTTTTTATTCTTATATGTTGGTAAATTGCGCATTTTTTGCTTTAAAAAAGATTGAATTGTGTTGTATGTTGCGGTTAATGCTTTTATGCCTTTTTTAATCTGTATTCATTGGTTGTAGAATTGTGAACAATTTAAAGTAACACTAAGCTTAACGAAGCCGTCATTTGTTTACATTTGAAACTTAGTAGAATAGTGAACTAAGTCAATTGGTTTTACTAGGAAAAAAACTTGTACTTGGTAATGAAATGTGTTAATGTAGTAGGTGTTATATCTTATATAACATGTAGTTGTGCAACTATAACATGTAGTTGTGCAACTCCCTTTTTGGTTGCAATCGGCAACCCCAAAAATATATAAATATATACACTCTCTTACTCTGTGAACTCAATTTTTTATTCTTATATGTTGGTAAATTGCGCATTTTTTGCTTTAAAAAAGATTGAATTGTGTTGTTCTTATATTGCGGTTAATGTTTTTATGCCTTTAGTTAATCTGTATTCAGTCGTTGTAGAATTGTGACCAATTTAAAGTGTAACACTAAGCTTAACGAAGCCGTCATTTGTTTACATTTGAAACTTAGTAGAATAGTGAACTAAGTCAATTGGTTTTACTAGGAAAAAAACTTGTACTTGGTAATGAAATGTGTTAATGTAGTAGGTGTTAT
The DNA here is from genome assembly GCF_044657685.1 of Stegodyphus dumicola. Lineage (NCBI taxonomy): Eukaryota > Metazoa > Arthropoda > Arachnida > Araneae > Eresidae > Stegodyphus > Stegodyphus dumicola. The sequence continues at coordinate 216,747,982 of NC_140773.1, read as the reverse complement.
ATCTTATATAACATGTAGTTGTGCAACTATAACATGTAGTTGTGCAACTCCCTTTTTGGTTGCAATCGGCAACCCCAAAAATATATAAATATATACACTCTCTTACTCTGTGAACTCAATTTTTTATTCTTATATGTTGGTAAATTGCGCATTTTTTGCTTTAAAAAAGATTGAATTGTGTTGTTCTTATATTGCGGTTAATGTTTTTATGCCTTTAGTTAATCTGTATTCAGTCGTTGTAGAATTGTGACCAATTTAAAGTGTAACACTAAGCTTAACGAAGCCGTCATTTGTTTACATTTGAAACTTAGTAGAATAGTGAACTAAGTCAATTGGTTTTACTAGGAAAAAAACTTGTACTTGGTTATGAAAAGTGTTGATGTAGTAGGTATTATACCTTATATAACATGTAGTTGTGCAACTATAACATGTAGTTGTGCAACTCCCTTTTTGGTTCCAATCGGCAACCCCAAAAATATATAAATATATACACTCACTTACTCTGTGAACTCAATTTTTTATTCTTATATGTTGGTAAATTGCGCATTTTTTGCTTTAAAAAAGATTGAATTTTGTTGTATGTTGCGGTTAATATTTTTATGCCTTTTTTTAATCTGTATTCATTGGTTGTAGAATTGTGAACAATTTAAAGTAACACTAAGCTTAACGAAGCCGTCATTTGTTTACATTTGAAACTTAGTAGAATAGTGAACTAAGTCAATTGGTTTTACTAGGAAAAAAACTTGTACTTGGTTATGAAAAGTGTTGATGTAGTAGGTATTATATCTTATATAACATGTAGTTGTGCAACTCCCTTTTTGGTTGCAATCGGCAACCCCAAAAATATATAAATATATACACTCTCTTACTCTGTGAACTCAATTTTTTATTCTTATATGTTGGTAAATTCGCATTTTTTGCTTTAAAAAATATTGAATTTTGTTGTATGTTGCGGTTAATGCTTTTATGCCTTTTTTTAATCTGTATTCATTGGTTGTAGAATTGTGAACAATTTAAAGTAACACTAAGCTTAACGAAGCCGTCATTTGTTTACATTTGAAACTTAGTAGAATAGTGAACTAAGTCAATTGGTTTTACTAGGAAAAAAACTTGTACTTGGTTATGAAAAGTGTTGATGTAGTAGGTATTATATCTTATATAACATGTAGTTGTGCAACTCCCTTTTTGGTTGCAATCGGCAACTCCAAAAATATATAAATATATACACTCTCTTACTCTGTGAACTCAATTTTTTATTCTTATATGTTGGTAAATTCGCATTTTTTGCTTTAAAAAATATTGAATTTTGTTGTATGTTGCGGTTAATGCTTTTATGCCTTTTTTTAATCTGTATTCATTGGTTGTAGAATTGTGAACAATTTAAAGTAACACTAAGCTTAACGAAGCCGTCATTTGTTTACATTTGAAACTTAGTAGAATAGTGAACTAAGTCAATTGGTTTTACTAGGAAAAAACTTGTACTTGGTTATGAAAAGTGTTGATGTAGTAGGTATTATATCTTATATAACATGTAGTTGTGCAACTCCCTTTTCGGTTGCAATCGGCAACCCCAAAAATATATAAATATATACACTCTCTTACTCTGTGAACTCAATTTTTTATTCTTATATGTTGGTAAATTCGCATTTTTTGCTTTAAAAAATATTGAATTTTGTTGTATGTTGCGGTTAATGCTTTTATGCCTTTTTTTAATCTGTATTCATTGGTTGTAGAATTGTGAACAATTTAAAGTAACACTAAGCTTAACGAAACCGTCATTTGTTTACATTTGAAACTTAGTAGAATAGTGAACTAAGTCAATTGGTTTTACTAGGAAAAAAACTTGTACTTGGTTATGAAAAGTGTTGATGTAGTAGGTATTATATCTTATATAACATGTAGTTGTGCAACTCCCTTTTTGGTTGCAATCGGCAACCCCAAAAATATATAAATATATACACTCTCTTACTCTGTGAACTCAATTTTTTATTCTTATATGTTGGTAAATTCGCATTTTTTGCTTTAAAAAATATTGAATTTTGTTGTATGTTGCGGTTAATGCTTTTATGCCTTTTTTTAATCTGTATTCATTGGTTGTAGAATTGTGAACAATTTAAAGTAACACTAAGCTTAACGAAGCCGTCATTTGTTTACATTTGAAACTTAGTAGAATAGTGAACTAAGTCAATTGGTTTTACTAGGAAAAAAACTTGTACTTGGTTATGAAAAGTGTTGATGTAGTAGGTATTATATCTTATATAACATGTAGTTGTGCAACTCCCTTTTTGGTTGCAATCGGCAACCCCAAAAATATATAAATATATACACTCTCTTACTCTGTGAACTCAATTTTTTATTCTTATATGTTGGTAAATTGCGCATTTTTTGCTTTAAAAAAGATTGAATTGTGTTGTATGTTGCGGTTAATGCTTTTATGCCTTTTTTAATCTGTATTCATTGGTTGTAGAATTGTGAACAATTTAAAGTAACACTAAGCTTAACGAAGCCGTCATTTGTTTACATTTGAAACTTAGTAGAATAGTGAACTAAGTCAATTGGTTTTACTAGGAAAAAAACTTGTACTTGGTAATGAAATGTGTTAATGTAGTAGGTGTTATATCTTATATAACATGTAGTTGTGCAACTATAACATGTAGTTGTGCAACTCCCTTTTTGGTTGCAATCGGCAACCCCAAAAATATATAAATATATACACTCTCTTACTCTGTGAACTCAATTTTTTATTCTTATATGTTGGTAAATTGCGCATTTTTTGCTTTAAAAAAGATTGAATTGTGTTGTTCTTATATTGCGGTTAATGTTTTTATGCCTTTAGTTAATCTGTATTCAGTCGTTGTAGAATTGTGACCAATTTAAAGTGTAACACTAAGCTTAACGAAGCCGTCATTTGTTTACATTTGAAACTTAGTAGAATAGTGAACTAAGTCAATTGGTTTTACTAGGAAAATAACTTGTACTTGGTAATGAAATGTGTTAATGTAGTAGGTGTTATATCTTATATAACATGTAGTTGTGCAACTATAACATGTAGTTGTGCAACTCCCTTTTTGGTTGCAATCGGCAACCCCAAAAATATATAAATATATACACTCTCTTACTCTGTGAACTCAATTTTTTATTCTTATATGTTGGTAAATTGCGCATTTTTTGCTTTAAAAAGGTTGAATTGTGTTGTTCTTATATTGCGGTTAATGTTTTTATGCCTTTAGTTAATCTGTATTCAGTCGTTGTAGAATTGTGACCAATTTAAAGTGTAACACTAAGCTTAACGAAGCCGTCATTTGTTTACATTTGAAACTTAGTAGAATAGTGAACTAAGTCAATTGGTTTTACTAGGAAAAAAACTTGTACTTGGTTATGAAAAGTGTTGATGTAGTAGGTATTATACCTTATATAACATGTAGTTGTGCAACTATAACATGTAGTTGTGCAACTCCCTTTTTGGTTCCAATCGGCAACCCCAAAAATATATAAATATATACACTCACTTACTCTGTGAACTCAATTTTTTATTCTTATATGTTGGTAAATTGCGCATTTTTTGCTTTAAAAAAGATTGAATTTTGTTGTATGTTGCGGTTAATATTTTTATGCCTTTTTTTAATCTGTATTCATTGGTTGTAGAATTGTGAACAATTTAAAGTAACACTAAGCTTAACGAAGCCGTCATTTGTTTACATTTGAAACTTAGTAGAATAGTGAACTAAGTCAATTGGTTTTACTAGGAAAAAAACTTGTACTTGGTTATGAAAAGTGTTGATGTAGTAGGTATTATATCTTATATAACATGTAGTTGTGCAACTCCCTTTTTGGTTGCAATCGGCAACCCCAAAAATATATAAATATATACACTCTCTTACTCTGTGAACTCAATTTTTTATTCTTATATGTTGGTAAATTCGCATTTTTTGCTTTAAAAAATATTGAATTTTGTTGTATGTTGCGGTTAATGCTTTTATGCCTTTTTTTAATCTGTATTCATTGGTTGTAGAATTGTGAACAATTTAAAGTAACACTAAGCTTAACGAAGCCGTCATTTGTTTACATTTGAAACTTAGTAGAATAGTGAACTAAGTCAATTGGTTTTACTAGGAAAAAAACTTGTACTTGGTTATGAAAAGTGTTGATGTAGTAGGTATTATATCTTATATAACATGTAGTTGTGCAACTCCCTTTTTGGTTGCAATCGGCAACTCCAAAAATATATAAATATATACACTCTCTTACTCTGTGAACTCAATTTTTTATTCTTATATGTTGGTAAATTCGCATTTTTTGCTTTAAAAAATATTGAATTTTGTTGTATGTTGCGGTTAATGCTTTTATGCCTTTTTTTAATCTGTATTCATTGGTTGTAGAATTGTGAACAATTTAAAGTAACACTAAGCTTAACGAAGCCGTCATTTGTTTACATTTGAAACTTAGTAGAATAGTGAACTAAGTCAATTGGTTTTACTAGGAAAAAACTTGTACTTGGTTATGAAAAGTGTTGATGTAGTAGGTATTATATCTTATATAACATGTAGTTGTGCAACTCCCTTTTTGGTTCCAATCGGCAACCCCAAAAATATATAAATATATACACTCACTTACTCTGTGAACTCAATTTTTTATTCTTATATGTTGGTAAATTGCGCATTTTTTGCTTTAAAAAAGATTGAATTTTGTTGTATGTTGCGGTTAATATTTTTATGCCTTTTTTTAATCTGTATTCATTGGTTGTAGAATTGTGAACAATTTAAAGTAACACTAAGCTTAACGAAGCCGTCATTTGTTTACATTTGAAACTTAGTAGAATAGTGAACTAAGTCAATTGGTTTTACTAGGAAAAAAACTTGTACTTGGTTATGAAAAGTGTTGATGTAGTAGGTATTATATCTTATATAACATGTAGTTGTGCAACTCCCTTTTTGGTTGCAATCGGCAACCCCAAAAATATATAAATATATACACTCTCTTACTCTGTGAACTCAATTTTTTATTCTTATATGTTGGTAAATTCGCATTTTTTGCTTTAAAAAATATTGAATTTTGTTGTATGTTGCGGTTAATGCTTTTATGCCTTTTTTTAATCTGTATTCATTGGTTGTAGAATTGTGAACAATTTAAAGTAACACTAAGCTTAACGAAGCCGTCATTTGTTTACATTTGAAACTTAGTAGAATAGTGAACTAAGTCAATTGGTTTTACTAGGAAAAAAACTTGTACTTGGTTATGAAAAGTGTTGATGTAGTAGGTATTATATCTTATATAACATGTAGTTGTGCAACTCCCTTTTTGGTTGCAATCGGCAACTCCAAAAATATATAAATATATACACTCTCTTACTCTGTGAACTCAATTTTTTATTCTTATATGTTGGTAAATTCGCATTTTTTGCTTTAAAAAATATTGAATTTTGTTGTATGTTGCGGTTAATGCTTTTATGCCTTTTTTTAATCTGTATTCATTGGTTGTAGAATTGTGAACAATTTAAAGTAACACTAAGCTTAACGAAGCCGTCATTTGTTTACATTTGAAACTTAGTAGAATAGTGAACTAAGTCAATTGGTTTTACTAGGAAAAAACTTGTACTTGGTTATGAAAAGTGTTGATGTAGTAGGTATTATATCTTATATAACATGTAGTTGTGCAACTCCCTTTTCGGTTGCAATCGGCAACCCCAAAAATATATAAATATATACACTCTCTTACTCTGTGAACTCAATTTTTTATTCTTATATGTTGGTAAATTCGCATTTTTTGCTTTAAAAAATATTGAATTTTGTTGTATGTTGCGGTTAATGCTTTTATGCCTTTTTTTAATCTGTATTCATTGGTTGTAGAATTGTGAACAATTTAAAGTAACACTAAGCTTAACGAAACCGTCATTTGTTTACATTTGAAACTTAGTAGAATAGTGAACTAAGTCAATTGGTTTTACTAGGAAAAAAACTTGTACTTGGTTATGAAAAGTGTTGATGTAGTAGGTATTATATCTTATATAACATGTAGTTGTGCAACTCCCTTTTTGGTTGCAATCGGCAACCCCAAAAATATATAAATATATACACTCTCTTACTCTGTGAACTCAATTTTTTATTCTTATATGTTGGTAAATTCGCATTTTTTGCTTTAAAAAATATTGAATTTTGTTGTATGTTGCGGTTAATGCTTTTATGCCTTTTTTTAATCTGTATTCATTGGTTGTAGAATTGTGAACAATTTAAAGTAACACTAAGCTTAACGAAGCCGTCATTTGTTTACATTTGAAACTTAGTAGAATAGTGAACTAAGTCAATTGGTTTTACTAGGAAAAAAACTTGTACTTGGTTATGAAAAGTGTTGATGTAGTAGGTATTATATCTTATATAACATGTAGTTGTGCAACTCCCTTTTTGGTTGCAATCGGCAACCCCAAAAATATATAAATATATACACTCTCTTACTCTGTGAACTCAATTTTTTATTCTTATATGTTGGTAAATTGCGCATTTTTTGCTTTAAAAAAGATTGAATTGTGTTGTATGTTGCGGTTAATGCTTTTATGCCTTTTTTAATCTGTATTCATTGGTTGTAGAATTGTGAACAATTTAAAGTAACACTAAGCTTAACGAAGCCGTCATTTGTTTACATTTGAAACTTAGTAGAATAGTGAACTAAGTCAATTGGTTTTACTAGGAAAAAAACTTGTACTTGGTAATGAAATGTGTTAATGTAGTAGGTGTTATATCTTATATAACATGTAGTTGTGCAACTATAACATGTAGTTGTGCAACTCCCTTTTTGGTTGCAATCGGCAACCCCAAAAATATATAAATATATACACTCTCTTACTCTGTGAACTCAATTTTTTATTCTTATATGTTGGTAAATTGCGCATTTTTTGCTTTAAAAAGATTGAATTGTGTTGTTCTTATATTGCGGTTAATGTTTTTATGCCTTTAGTTAATCTGTATTCAGTCGTTGTAGAATTGTGACCAATTTAAAGTGTAACACTAAGCTTAACGAAGCCGTCATTTGTTTACATTTGAAACTTAGTACAATAGTGAACTAAGTCAATTGGTTTTACTAGGAAAAAAACTTGTACTTGGTTATGAAAAGTGTTGATGTAGTAGGTATTATACCTTATATAACATGTAGTTGTGCAACTATAACATGTAGTTGTGCAACTCCCTTTTTGGTTCCAATCGGCAACCCCAAAAATATATAAATATATACACTCACTTACTCTGTGAACTCAATTTTTTATTCTTATATGTTGGTAAATTGCGCATTTTTTGCTTTAAAAAAGATTGAATTTTGTTGTATGTTGCGGTTAATATTTTTATGCCTTTTTTTAATCTGTATTCATTGGTTGTAGAATTGTGAACAATTTAAAGTAACACTAAGCTTAACGAAGCCGTCATTTGTTTACATTTGAAACTTAGTAGAATAGTGAACTAAGTCAATTGGTTTTACTAGGAAAAAAACTTGTACTTGGTTATGAAAAGTGTTGATGTAGTAGGTATTATATCTTATATAACATGTAGTTGTGCAACTCCCTTTTTGGTTGCAATCGGCAACCCCAAAAATATATAAATATATACACTCTCTTACTCTGTGAACTCAATTTTTTATTCTTATATGTTGGTAAATTCGCATTTTTTGCTTTAAAAAATATTGAATTTTGTTGTATGTTGCGGTTAATGCTTTTATGCCTTTTTTTAATCTGTATTCATTGGTTGTAGAATTGTGAACAATTTAAAGTAACACTAAGCTTAACGAAGCCGTCATTTGTTTACATTTGAAACTTAGTAGAATAGTGAACTAAGTCAATTGGTTTTACTAGGAAAAAAACTTGTACTTGGTTATGAAAAGTGTTGATGTAGTAGGTATTATATCTTATATAACATGTAGTTGTGCAACTCCCTTTTTGGTTGCAATCGGCAACTCCAAAAATATATAAATATATACACTCTCTTACTCTGTGAACTCAATTTTTTATTCTTATATGTTGGTAAATTCGCATTTTTTGCTTTAAAAAATATTGAATTTTGTTGTATGTTGCGGTTAATGCTTTTATGCCTTTTTTTAATCTGTATTCATTGGTTGTAGAATTGTGAACAATTTAAAGTAACACTAAGCTTAACGAAGCCGTCATTTGTTTACATTTGAAACTTAGTAGAATAGTGAACTAAGTCAATTGGTTTTACTAGGAAAAAAACTTGTACTTGGTTATGAAAAGTGTTGATGTAGTAGGTATTATACCTTATATCACATGTAGTTGTGCAACTCCCTTTTTGGTTCCAATCGCCAACCCCAAAAATATATAAATATATACACTCACTTACTCTGTGAACTCAATTTTTTATTCTTATATGTTGGTAAATTCGCATTTTTTGCTTTAAAAAAGATTGAATTTTGTTGTATGTTGCGGTTAATGCTTTTATGCCTTTTTTAATCTGTATTCATTGGTTGTAGAATTGTGAACAATTTAAAGTAACACTAAGCTTAACGAAGCCGTCATTTGTTTACATTTGAAACTTAGTAGAATAGTGAACTAAGTCAATTGGTTTTACTAGGAAAAAAACTTGTACTTGGTAATGAAATGTGTTAATGTAGTAGGTGTTATATCTTATATAACATGTAGTTGTGCAACTATAACATGTAGTTGTGCAACTCCCTTTTTGGTTGCAATCGGCAACCCCAAAAATATATAAATATATACACTCTCTTACTCTGTGAACTCAATTTTTTATTCTTATATGTTGGTAAATTGCGCATTTTTTGCTTTAAAAAAGATTGAATTGTGTTGTTCTTATATTGCGGTTAATGTTTTTATGCCTTTAGTTAATCTGTATTCAGTCGTTGTAGAATTGTGACCAATTTAAAGTGTAACACTAAGCTTAACGAAGCCGTCATTTGTTTACATTTGAAACTTAGTAGAATAGTGAACTAAGTCAATTGGTTTTACTAGGAAAAAAACTTGTACTTGGTTATGAAAAGTGTTGATGTAGTAGGTATTATATCTTATATAACATGTAGTTGTGCAACTCCCTTTTTGGTTGCAATCGGCAACCCCAAAAATATATAAATATATACACTCTCTTACTCTGTGAACTCAATTTTTTATTCTTATATGTTGGTAAATTCGCATTTTTTGCTTTAAAAAATATTGAATTTTGTTGTATGTTGCGGTTAATGCTTTTATGCCTTTTTTTAATCTGTATTCATTGGTTGTAGAATTGTGAACAATTTAAAGTAACACTAAGCTTAACGAAACCGTCATTTGTTTACATTTGAAACTTAGTAGAATAGTGAACTAAGTCAATTGGTTTTACTAGGAAAAAAACTTGTACTTGGTTATGAAAAGTGTTGATGTAGTAGGTATTATATCTTATATAACATGTAGTTGTGCAACTCCCTTTTTGGTTGCAATCGGCAACCCCAAAAATATATAAATATATACACTCTCTTACTCTGTGAACTCAATTTTTTATTCTTATATGTTGGTAAATTCGCATTTTTTGCTTTAAAAAATATTGAATTTTGTTGTATGTTGCGGTTAATGCTTTTATGCCTTTTTTTAATCTGTATTCATTGGTTGTAGAATTGTGAACAATTTAAAGTAACACTAAGCTTAACGAAGCCGTCATTTGTTTACATTTGAAACTTAGTAGAATAGTGAACTAAGTCAATTGGTTTTACTAGGAAAAAAACTTGTACTTGGTTATGAAAAGTGTTGATGTAGTAGGTATTATATCTTATATAACATGTAGTTGTGCAACTCCCTTTTTGGTTGCAATCGGCAACCCCAAAAATATATAAATATATACACTCTCTTACTCTGTGAACTCAATTTTTTATTCTTATATGTTGGTAAATTGCGCATTTTTTGCTTTAAAAAAGATTGAATTGTGTTGTTCTTATGTTGCGGTTAATGTTTTTATGCCTTTAGTTAATCTGTATTCAGTGGTTGTAGAATTGTGAACAATTTAAAGTGTAACACTAAGCTTAACGAAGCCGTCATTTGTTTACATTTGAAACTTAGTAGAATAGTGAACTAAGTCAATTGGTTTTACTAGGAAAAAAACTTTTACTTGGTTATGAAAAGTGTTGATGTAGTAGGTATTATACCTTATATCACATGTAGTTGTGCAACTCCCTTTTTGGTTCCAATCGCCAACCCCAAAAATATATAAATATATACACTCACTTACTCTGTGAACTCAATTTTTTATTCTTATATGTTGGTAAATTCGCATTTTTTGCTTTAAAAAAGATTGAATTTTGTTGTATGTTGCGGTTAATGCTTTTATGCCTTTTTTAATCTGTATTCATTGGTTGTAGAATTGTGAACAATTTAAAGTAACACTAAGCTTAACGAAGCCGTCATTTGTTTACATTTGAAACTTAGTAGAATAGTGAACTAAGTCAATTGGTTTTACTAGGAAAAAAACTTGTACTTGGTAATGAAATGTGTTAATGTAGTAGGTGTTATATCTTATATAACATGTAGTTGTGCAACTATAACATGTAGTTGTGCAACTCCCTTTTTGGTTGCAATCGGCAACCCCAAAAATATATAAATATATACACTCTCTTACTCTGTGAACTCAATTTTTTATTCTTATATGTTGGTAAATTGCGCATTTTTTGCTTTAAAAAAGATTGAATTGTGTTGTTCTTATATTGCGGTTAATGTTTTTATGCCTTTAGTTAATCTGTATTCAGTCGTTGTAGAATTGTGACCAATTTAAAGTGTAACACTAAGCTTAACGAAGCCGTCATTTGTTTACATTTGAAACTTAGTAGAATAGTGAACTAAGTCAATTGGTTTTACTAGGAAAAAAACTTGTACTTGGTTATGAAAAGTGTTGATGTAGTAGGTATTATACCTTATATAACATGTAGTTGTGCAACTATAACATGTAGTTGTGCAACTCCCTTTTTGGTTCCAATCGGCAACCCCAAAAATATATAAATATATACACTCACTTACTCTGTGAACTCAATTTTTTATTCTTATATGTTGGTAAATTGCGCATTTTTTGCTTTAAAAAAGATTGAATTTTGTTGTATGTTGCGGTTAATATTTTTATGCCTTTTTTTAATCTGTATTCATTGGTTGTAGAATTGTGAACAATTTAAAGTAACACTAAGCTTAACGAAGCCGTCATTTGTTTACATTTGAAACTTAGTAGAATAGTGAACTAAGTCAATTGGTTTTACTAGGAAAAAAACTTGTACTTGGTTATGAAAAGTGTTGATGTAGTAGGTATTATATCTTATATAACATGTAGTTGTGCAACTCCCTTTTTGGTTGCAATCGGCAACTCCAAAAATATATAAATATATACACTCTCTTACTCTGTGAACTCAATTTTTTATTCTTATATGTTGGTAAATTCGCATTTTTTGCTTTAAAAAAGATTGAATTTTGTTGTATGTTGCGGTTAATGCTTTTATGCCTTTTTTAATCTGTATTCATTGGTTGTAGAATTGTGAACAATTTAAAGTAACACTAAGCTTAACGAAGCCGTCATTTGTTTACATTTGAAACTTAGTAGAATAGTGAACTAAGTCAATTGGTTTTACTAGGAAAAAAACTTGTACTTGGTAATGAAATGTGTTAATGTAGTAGGTGTTATATCTTATATAACATGTAGTTGTGCAACTATAACATGTAGTTGTGCAACTCCCTTTTTGGTTGCAATCGGCAACCCCAAAAATATATAAATATATACACTCTCTTACTCTGTGAACTCAATTTTTTATTCTTATATGTTGGTAAATTGCGCATTTTTTGCTTTAAAAAAGATTGAATTGTGTTGTTCTTATATTGCGGTTAATGTTTTTATGCCTTTAGTTAATCTGTATTCAGTCGTTGTAGAATTGTGACCAATTTAAAGTGTAACACTAAGCTTAACGAAGCCGTCATTTATTTACATTTGAAACTTAGTAGAATAGTGAACTAAGTCAATTGGTTTTACTAGGAAAAAAACTTGTACTTGGTTATGAAAAGTGTTGATGTAGTAGGTATTATACCTTATATAACATGTAGTTGTGCAACTATAACATGTAGTTGTGCAACTCCCTTTTTGGTTCCAATCGGCAACCCCAAAAATATATAAATATATACACTCACTTACTCTGTGAACTCAATTTTTTATTCTTATATGTTGGTAAATTGCGCATTTTTTGCTTTAAAAAAGATTGAATTTTGTTGTATGTTGCGGTTAATATTTTTATGCCTTTTTTTAATCTGTATTCATTGGTTGTAGAATTGTGAACAATTTAAAGTGTAACACTAAGCTTAACGAAGCCGTCATTTGTTTACATTTGAAACTTAGTAGAATAGTGAACTAAGTCAATTGGTTTTACTAGGAAAAAAACTTGTACTTGGTTATGAAAAGTGTTGATGTAGTAGGTATTATACCTTATATCACATGTAGTTGTGCAACTCCCTTTTTGGTTCCAATCGCCAACCCCAAAAATATATAAATATATACACTCACTTACTCTGTGAACTCAATTTTTTATTCTTATATGTTGGTAAATTCGCATTTTTTGCTTTAAAAAAGATTGAATTTTGTTGTATGTTGCGGTTAATGCTTTTATGCCTTTTTTAATCTGTATTCATTGGTTGTAGAATTGTGAACAATTTAAAGTAACACTAAGCTTAACGAAGCCGTCATTTGTTTACATTTGAATATTAGTAGAATAGTGAACTAAGTCAATTGGTTTTACTAGGAAAAAAACTTGTACTTGGTTATGAAAAGTGTTGATGTAGTAGGTATTATATCTTATATAACATGTAGTTGTGCAACTCCCTTTTTGGTTGCAATCGGCAACCCCAAAAATATATAAATATATACACTCTCTTACTCTGTGAACTCAATTTTTTATTCTTATATGTTGGTAAATTCGCATTTTTTGCTTTAAAAAATATTGAATTTTGTTGTATGTTGCGGTTAATGCTTTTATGCCTTTTTTTAATCTGTATTCATTGGTTGTAGAATTGTGAACAATTTAAAGTAACACTAAGCTTAACGAAGCCGTCATTTGTTTACATTTGAAACTTAGTAGAATAGTGAACTAAGTCAATTGGTTTTACTAGGAAAAAAACTTGTACTTGGTTATGAAAAGTGTTGATGTAGTAGGTATTATATCTTATATAACATGTAGTTGTGCAACTCCCTTTTTGGTTGCGATCGGCAAACCCAAAAATATATAAATATATACACTCTCTTACTCTGTGAACTCAATTTTTTATTCTTATATGTTGGTAAATTGCGCATTTTTTGCTTTAAAAAAGATTGAATTGTGTTGTTCTTATGTTGCGGTTAATGTTTTTATGCCTTTAGTTAATCTGTATTCAGTGGTTGTAGAATTGTGAACAATTTAAAGTGTAACACTAAGCTTAACGAAGCCGTCATTTGTTTACATTTGAAACTTAGTAGAATAGTGAACTAAGTCAATTGGTTTTACTAGGAAAAAAACTTGTACTTGGTTATGAAAAGTGTTGATGTAGTAGGTATTATACCTTATATCACATGTAGTTGTGCAACTCCCTTTTTGGTTCCAATCGCCAACCCAAAAAATATATAAATATATACACTCACTTACTCTGTGAACTCAATTTTTTATTCTTATATGTTGGTAAATTCGCATTTTTTGCTTTAAAAAGGATTGAATTTTGTTGTATGTTGCGGTTAATGCTTTTATGCCTTTTTTAATCTGTATTCATTGGTTGTAGAATTGTGAACAATTTAAAGTAACACTAAGCTTAACGAAGCCGTCATTTGTTTACATTTGAAACTTAGTAGAATAGTGAACTAAGTCAATTGGTTTTACTAGGAAAAAAACTTGTACTTGGTAATGAAATGTGTTAATGTAGTAGGTGTTATATCTTATATAACATGTAGTTGTGCAACTATAACATGTAGTTGTGCAACTCCCTTTTTGGTTGCAATCGGCAACCCCAAAAATATATAAATATATACACTCTCTTACTCTGTGAACTCAATTTTTTATTCTTATATGTTGGTAAATTGCGCATTTTTTGCTTTAAAAAAGATTGAATTGTGTTGTTCTTATATTGCGGTTAATGTTTTTATGCCTTTAGTTAATCTGTATTCAGTCGTTGTAGAATTGTGACCAATTTAAAGTGTAACACTAAGCTTAACGAAGCCGTCATTTGTTTACATTTGAAACTTAGTAGAATAGTGAACTAAGTCAATTGGTTTTACTAGGAAAAAAACTTGTACTTGGTAATGAAATGTGTTAATGTAGTAGGTGTTATATCTTATATAACATGTAGTTGTGCAACTATAACATGTAGTTGTGCAACTCCCTTTTTGGTTGCAATCGGCAACCCCAAAAATATATAAATATATACACTCTCTTACTCTGTGAACTCAATTTTTTATTCTTATATGTTGGTAAATTGCGCATTTTTTGCTTTAAAAAAGATTGAATTGTGTTGTTCTTATATTGCGGTTAATGTTTTTATGCCTTTAGTTAATCTGTATTCAGTCGTTGTAGAATTGTGACCAATTTAAAGTGTAACACTAAGCTTAACGAAGCCGTCATTTGTTTACATTTGAAACTTAGTAGAATAGTGAACTAAGTCAATTGGTTTTACTAGGAAAAAAACTTGTACTTGGTTATGAAAAGTGTTGATGTAGTAGGTATTATACCTTATATAACATGTAGTTGTGCAACTATAACATGTAGTTGTGCAACTCCCTTTTTGGTTCCAATCGGCAACCCCAAAAATATATAAATATATACACTCACTTACTCTGTGAACTCAATTTTTTATTCTTATATGTTGGTAAATTGCGCATTTTTTGCTTTAAAAAAGATTGAATTTTGTTGTATGTTGCGGTTAATATTTTTATGCCTTTTTTTAATCTGTATTCATTGGTTGTAGAATTGTGAACAATTTAAAGTAACACTAAGCTTAACGAAGCCGTCATTTGTTTACATTTGAAACTTAGTAGAATAGTGAACTAAGTCAATTGGTTTTACTAGGAAAAAAACTTGTACTTGGTTATGAAAAGTGTTGATGTAGTAGGTATTATATCTTATATAACATGTAGTTGTGCAACTCCCTTTTTGGTTGCAATCGGCAACCCCAAAAATATATAAATATATACACTCTCTTACTCTGTGAACTCAATTTTTTATTCTTATATGTTGGTAAATTCGCATTTTTTGCTTTAAAAAATATTGAATTTTGTTGTATGTTGCGGTTAATGCTTTTATGCCTTTTTTTAATCTGTATTCATTGGTTGTAGAATTGTGAACAATTTAAAGTAACACTAAGCTTAACGAAGCCGTCATTTGTTTACATTTGAAACTTAGTAGAATAGTGAACTAAGTCAATTGGTTTTACTAGGAAAAAAACTTGTACTTGGTTATGAAAAGTGTTGATGTAGTAGGTATTATATCTTATATAACATGTAGTTGTGCAACTCCCTTTTTGGTTGCAATCGGCAACTCCAAAAATATATAAATATATACACTCTCTTACTCTGTGAACTCAATTTTTTATTCTTATATGTTGGTAAATTCGCATTTTTTGCTTTAAAAAATATTGAATTTTGTTGTATGTTGCGGTTAATGCTTTTATGCCTTTTTTTAATCTGTATTCATTGGTTGTAGAATTGTGAACAATTTAAAGTAACACTAAGCTTAACGAAGCCGTCATTTGTTTACATTTGAAACTTAGTAGAATAGTGAACTAAGTCAATTGGTTTTACTAGGAAAAAACTTGTACTTGGTTATGAAAAGTGTTGATGTAGTAGGTATTATATCTTATATAACATGTAGTTGTGCAACTCCCTTTTCGGTTGCAATCGGCAACCCCAAAAATATATAAATATATACACTCTCTTACTCTGTGAACTCAATTTTTTATTCTTATATGTTGGTAAATTCGCATTTTTTGCTTTAAAAAATATTGAATTTTGTTGTATGTTGCGGTTAATGCTTTTATGCCTTTTTTTAATCTGTATTCATTGGTTGTAGAATTGTGAACAATTTAAAGTAACACTAAGCTTAACGAAACCGTCATTTGTTTACATTTGAAACTTAGTAGAATAGTGAACTAAGTCAATTGGTTTTACTAGGAAAAAAACTTGTACTTGGTTATGAAAAGTGTTGATGTAGTAGGTATTATATCTTATATAACATGTAGTTGTGCAACTCCCTTTTTGGTTGCAATCGGCAACCCCAAAAATATATAAATATATACACTCTCTTACTCTGTGAACTCAATTTTTTATTCTTATATGTTGGTAAATTCGCATTTTTTGCTTTAAAAAATATTGAATTTTGTTGTATGTTGCGGTTAATGCTTTTATGCCTTTCTTTAATCTGTATTCATTGGTTGTAGAATTGTGAACAATTTAAAGTAACACTAAGCTTAACGAAGCCGTCATTTGTTTACATTTGAAACTTAGTAGAATAGTGAACTAAGTCAATTGGTTTTACTAGGAAAAAAACTTGTACTTGGTTATGAAAAGTGTTGATGTAGTAGGTATTATATCTTATATAACATGTAGTTGTGCAACTCCCTTTTTGGTTGCAATCGGCAACCCCAAAAATATATAAATATATACACTCTCTTACTCTGTGAACTCAATTTTTTATTCTTATATGTTGGTAAATTGCGCATTTTTTGCTTTAAAAAAGATTGAATTGTGTTGTATGTTGCGGTTAATGCTTTTATGCCTTTTTTAATCTGTATTCATTGGTTGTAGAATTGTGAACAATTTAAAGTAACACTAAGCTTAACGAAGCCGTCATTTGTTTACATTTGAAACTTAGTAGAATAGTGAACTAAGTCAATTGGTTTTACTAGGAAAAAAACTTGTACTTGGTAATGAAATGTGTTAATGTAGTAGGTGTTATATCTTATATAACATGTAGTTGTGCAACTATAACATGTAGTTGTGCAACTCCCTTTTTGGTTGCAATCGGCAACCCCAAAAATATATAAATATATACACTCTCTTACTCTGTGAACTCAATTTTTTATTCTTATATGTTGGTAAATTGCGCATTTTTTGCTTTAAAAAAGATTGAATTGTGTTGTTCTTATATTGCGGTTAATGTTTTTATGCCTTTAGTTAATCTGTATTCAGTCGTTGTAGAATTGTGACCAATTTAAAGTGTAACACTAAGCTTAACGAAGCCGTCATTTGTTTACATTTGAAACTTAGTAGAATAGTGAACTAAGTCAATTGGTTTTACTAGGAAAATAACTTGTACTTGGTAATGAAATGTGTTAATGTAGTAGGTGTTATATCTTATATAACATGTAGTTGTGCAACTATAACATGTAGTTGTGCAACTCCCTTTTTGGTTGCAATCGGCAACCCCAAAAATATATAAATATATACACTCTCTTACTCTGTGAACTCAATTTTTTATTCTTATATGTTGGTAAATTGCGCATTTTTTGCTTTAAAAAGATTGAATTGTGTTGTTCTTATATTGCGGTTAATGTTTTTATGCCTTTAGTTAATCTGTATTCAGTCGTTGTAGAATTGTGACCAATTTAAAGTGTAACACTAAGCTTAACGAAGCTGTCATTTGTTTACATTTGAAACTTAGTAGAATAGTGAACTAAGTCAATTGGTTTTACTAGGAAAAAATTTGTACTTGGTTATGAAAAGTGTTGATGTAGTAGGTATTATACCTTATATAACATGTAGTTGTGCAACTATAACATGTAGTTGTGCAACTCCCTTTTTGGTTCCAATCGGCAACCCCAAAAATATATAAATATATACACTCACTTACTCTGTGAACTCAATTTTTTATTCTTATATGTTGGTAAATTGCGCATTTTTTGCTTTAAAAAAGATTGAATTTTGTTGTATGTTGCGGTTAATATTTTTATGCCTTTTTTTAATCTGTATTCATTGGTTGTAGAATTGTGAACAATTTAAAGTAACACTAAGCTTAACGAAGCCGTCATTTGTTTACATTTGAAACTTAGTAGAATAGTGAACTAAGTCAATTGGTTTTACTAGGAAAAAAACTTGTACTTGGTTATGAAAAGTGTTGATGTAGTAGGTATTATATCTTATATAACATGTAGTTGTGCAACTCCCTTTTTGGTTGCAATCGGCAACCCCAAAAATATATAAATATATACACTCTCTTACTCTGTGAACTCAATTTTTTATTCTTATATGTTGGTAAATTCGCATTTTTTGCTTTAAAAAATATTGAATTTTGTTGTATGTTGCGGTTAATGCTTTTATGCCTTTTTTTAATCTGTATTCATTGGTTGTAGAATTGTGAACAATTTAAAGTAACACTAAGCTTAACGAAGCCGTCATTTGTTTACATTTGAAACTTAGTAGAATAGTGAACTAAGTCAATTGGTTTTACTAGGAAAAAAACTTGTACTTGGTTATGAAAAGTGTTGATGTAGTAGGTATTATATCTTATATAACATGTAGTTGTGCAACTCCCTTTTTGGTTGCAATCGGCAACTCCAAAAATATATAAATATATACACTCTCTTACTCTGTGAACTCAATTTTTTATTCTTATATGTTGGTAAATTCGCATTTTTTGCTTTAAAAAATATTGAATTTTGTTGTATGTTGCGGTTAATGCTTTTATGCCTTTTTTTAATCTGTATTCATTGGTTGTAGAATTGTGAACAATTTAAAGTAACACTAAGCTTAACGAAGCCGTCATTTGTTTACATTTGAAACTTAGTAGAATAGTGAACTAAGTCAATTGGTTTTACTAGGAAAAAACTTGTACTTGGTTATGAAAAGTGTTGATGTAGTAGGTATTATATCTTATATAACATGTAGTTGTGCAACTCCCTTTTCGGTTGCAATCGGCAACCCCAAAAATATATAAATATATACACTCTCTTACTCTGTGAACTCAATTTTTTATTCTTATATGTTGGTAAATTGCGCATTTTTTGCTTTAAAAAAGATTGAATTGTGTTGTTCTTATGTTGCGGTTAATGTTTTTATGCCTTTAGTTAATCTGTATTCAGTGGTTGTAGAATTGTGAACAATTTAAAGTGTAACACTAAGCTTAACGAAGCCGTCATTTGTTTACATTTGAAACTTAGTAGAATAGTGAACTAAGTCAATTGGTTTTACTAGGAAAAAAACTTGTACTTGGTTATGAAAAGTGTTGATGTAGTAGGTATTATACCTTATATCACATGTAGTTGTGCAACTCCCTTTTTGGTTCCAATCGCCAACCCCAAAAATATATAAATATATACACTCACTTACTCTGTGAACTCAATTTTTTATTCTTATATGTTGGTAAATTCGTATTTTTTGCTTTAAAAAAGATTGAATTGTGTTGTTCTTATGTTGCGGTTAATGTTTTTATGCCTTTAGTTAATCTGTATTCAGTGGTTGTAGAATTGTGAACAATTTAAAGTGTAACACTAAGCTTAACGAAGCCGTCATTTGTTTACATTTGAAACTTAGTAGAATAGTGAACTAAGTCAATTGGTTTTACTAGGAAAAAAACTTGTACTTGGTTATGAAAAGTGTTGATGTAGTAGGTATTATACCTTATATCACATGTAGTTGTGCAACTCCCTTTTTGGTTCCAATCGCCAACCCCAAAAATATATAAATATATACACTCACTTACTCTGTGAACTCAATTTTTTATTCTTATATGTTGGTAAATTCGCATTTTTTGCTTTAAAAAAGATTGAATTTTGTTGTATGTTGCGGTTAATGCTTTTATGCCTTTTTTAATCTGTATTCATTGGTTGTAGAATTGTGAACAATTTAAAGTAACACTAAGCTTAACGAAGCCGTCATTTGTTTACATTTGAAACTTAGTAGAATAGTGAACTAAGTCAATTGGTTTTACTAGGAAAAAAACTTGTACTTGGTAATGAAATGTGTTAATGTAGTAGGTGTTATATCTTATATAACATGTAGTTGTGCAACTATAACATGTAGTTGTGCAACTCCCTTTTTGGTTGCAATCGGCAACCCCAAAAATATATAAATATATACACTCTCTTACTCTGTGAACTCAATTTTTTATTCTTATATGTTGGTAAATTGCGCATTTTTTGCTTTAAAAAAGATTGAATTGTGTTGTTCTTATATTGCGGTTAATGTTTTTATGCCTTTAGTTAATCTGTATTCAGTCGTTGTAGAATTGTGACCAATTTAAAGTGTAACACTAAGCTTAACGAAGCCGTCATTTGTTTACATTTGAAACTTAGTAGAATAGTGAACTAAGTCAATTGGTTTTACTAGGAAAAAAACTTGTACTTGGTTATGAAAAGTGTTGATGTAGTAGGTATTATATCTTATATAACATGTAGTTGTGCAACTCCCTTTTTGGTTGCAATCGGCAACCCCAAAAATATATAAATATATACACTCTCTTACTCTGTGAACTCAATTTTTTATTCTTATATGTTGGTAAATTCGCATTTTTTGCTTTAAAAAATATTGAATTTTGTTGTATGTTGCGGTTAATGCTTTTATGCCTTTTTTTAATCTGTATTCATTGGTTGTAGAATTGTGAACAATTTAAAGTAACACTAAGCTTAACGAAACCGTCATTTGTTTACATTTGAAACTTAGTAGAATAGTGAACTAAGTCAATTGGTTTTACTAGGAAAAAAACTTGTACTTGGTTATGAAAAGTGTTGATGTAGTAGGTATTATATCTTATATAACATGTAGTTGTGCAACTCCCTTTTTGGTTGCAATCGGCAACCCCAAAAATATATAAATATATACACTCTCTTACTCTGTGAACTCAATTTTTTATTCTTATATGTTGGTAAATTCGCATTTTTTGCTTTAAAAAATATTGAATTTTGTTGTATGTTGCGGTTAATGCTTTTATGCCTTTTTTTAATCTGTATTCATTGGTTGTAGAATTGTGAACAATTTAAAGTAACACTAAGCTTAACGAAGCCGTCATTTGTTTACATTTGAAACTTAGTAGAATAGTGAACTAAGTCAATTGGTTTTACTAGGAAAAAAACTTGTACTTGGTTATGAAAAGTGTTGATGTAGTAGGTATTATATCTTATATAACATGTAGTTGTGCAACTCCCTTTTTGGTTGCAATCGGCAACCCCAAAAATATATAAATATATACACTCTCTTACTCTGTGAACTCAATTTTTTATTCTTATATGTTGGTAAATTGCGCATTTTTTGCTTTAAAAAAGATTGAATTGTGTTGTTCTTATGTTGCGGTTAATGTTTTTATGCCTTTAGTTAATCTGTATTCAGTGGTTGTAGAATTGTGAACAATTTAAAGTGTAACACTAAGCTTAACGAAGCCGTCATTTGTTTACATTTGAAACTTAGTAGAATAGTGAACTAAGTCAATTGGTTTTACTAGGAAAAAAACTTTTACTTGGTTATGAAAAGTGTTGATGTAGTAGGTATTATACCTTATATCACATGTAGTTGTGCAACTCCCTTTTTGGTTCCAATCGCCAACCCCAAAAATATATAAATATATACACTCACTTACTCTGTGAACTCAATTTTTTATTCTTATATGTTGGTAAATTCGCATTTTTTGCTTTAAAAAAGATTGAATTTTGTTGTATGTTGCGGTTAATGCTTTTATGCCTTTTTTAATCTGTATTCATTGGTTGTAGAATTGTGAACAATTTAAAGTAACACTAAGCTTAACGAAGCCGTCATTTGTTTACATTTGAAACTTAGTAGAATAGTGAACTAAGTCAATTGGTTTTACTAGGAAAAAAACTTGTACTTGGTAATGAAATGTGTTAATGTAGTAGGTGTTATATCTTATATAACATGTAGTTGTGCAACTATAACATGTAGTTGTGCAACTCCCTTTTTGGTTGCAATCGGCAACCCCAAAAATATATAAATATATACACTCTCTTACTCTGTGAACTCAATTTTTTATTCTTATATGTTGGTAAATTGCGCATTTTTTGCTTTAAAAAAGATTGAATTGTGTTGTTCTTATATTGCGGTTAATGTTTTTATGCCTTTAGTTAATCTGTATTCAGTCGTTGTAGAATTGTGACCAATTTAAAGTGTAACACTAAGCTTAACGAAGCCGTCATTTGTTTACATTTGAAACTTAGTAGAATAGTGAACTAAGTCAATTGGTTTTACTAGGAAAAAAACTTGTACTTGGTTATGAAAAGTGTTGATGTAGTAGGTATTATACCTTATATAACATGTAGTTGTGCAACTATAACATGTAGTTGTGCAACTCCCTTTTTGGTTCCAATCGGCAACCCCAAAAATATATAAATATATACACTCACTTACTCTGTGAACTCAATTTTTTATTCTTATATGTTGGTAAATTGCGCATTTTTTGCTTTAAAAAAGATTGAATTTTGTTGTATGTTGCGGTTAATATTTTTATGCCTTTTTTTAATCTGTATTCATTGGTTGTAGAATTGTGAACAATTTAAAGTAACACTAAGCTTAACGAAGCCGTCATTTGTTTACATTTGAAACTTAGTAGAATAGTGAACTAAGTCAATTGGTTTTACTAGGAAAAAAACTTGTACTTGGTTATGAAAAGTGTTGATGTAGTAGGTATTATATCTTATATAACATGTAGTTGTGCAACTCCCTTTTTGGTTGCAATCGGCAACTCCAAAAATATATAAATATATACACTCTCTTACTCTGTGAACTCAATTTTTTATTCTTATATGTTGGTAAATTCGCATTTTTTGCTTTAAAAAATATTGAATTTTGTTGTATGTTGCGGTTAATGCTTTTATGCCTTTTTTTAATCTGTATTCATTGGTTGTAGAATTGTGAACAATTTAAAGTAACACTAAGCTTAACGAAGCCGTCATTTGTTTACATTTGAAACTTAGTAGAATAGTGAACTAAGTCAATTGGTTTTACTAGGAAAAAACTTGTACTTGGTTATGAAAAGTGTTGATGTAGTAGGTATTATATCTTATATAACATGTAGTTGTGCAACTCCCTTTTCGGTTGCAATCGGCAACCCCAAAAATATATAAATATATACACTCTCTTACTCTGTGAACTCAATTTTTTATTCTTATATGTTGGTAAATTGCGCATTTTTTGCTTTAAAAAAGATTGAATTGTGTTGTTCTTATGTTGCGGTTAATGTTTTTATGCCTTTAGTTAATCTGTATTCAGTGGTTGTAGAATTGTGAACAATTTAAAGTATAACACTAAGCTTAACGAAGCCGTCATTTGTTTACATTTGAAACTTAGTAGAATAGTGAACTAAGTCAATTGGTTTTACTAGGAAAAAAACTTGTACTTGGTTATGAAAAGTGTTGATGTAGTAGGTATTATACCTTATATCACATGTAGTTGTGCAACTCCCTTTTTGGTTCCAATCGCCAACCCCAAAAATATATAAATATATACACTCTCTTACTCTGTGAACTCAATTTTTTATTCTTATATGTTGGTAAATTGCGCATTTTTTGCTTTAAAAAAGATTGAATTGTGTTGTTCTTATATTGCGGTTAATGTTTTTATGCCTTTAGTTAATCTGTATTCAGTCGTTGTAGAATTGTGACCAATTTAAAGTGTAACACTAAGCTTAACGAAGCCGTCATTTGTTTACATTTGAAACTTAGTAGAATAGTGAACTAAGTCAATTGGTTTTACTAGGAAAAAAACTTGTACTTGGTTATGAAAAGTGTTGATGTAGTAGGTATTATACCTTATATAACATGTAGTTGTGCAACTATAACATGTAGTTGTGCAACTCCCTTTTTGGTTCCAATCGGCAACCCCAAAAATATATAAATATATACACTCACTTACTCTGTGAACTCAATTTTTTATTCTTATATGTTGGTAAATTCGCATTTTTTGCTTTAAAAAAGATTGAATTTTGTTGTATGTTGCGGTTAATATTTTTATGCCTTTTTTTAATCTGTATTCATTGGTTGTAGAATTGTGAACAATTTAAAGTAACACTAAGCTTAACGAAGCCGTCATTTGTTTACATTTGAAACTTAGTAGAATAGTGAACTAAGTCAATTGGTTTTACTAGGAAAAAAACTTGTACTTGGTTATGAAAAGTGTTGATGTAGTAGGTATTATATCTTATATAACATGTAGTTGTGCAACTCCCTTTTTGGTTGCAATCGGCAACCCCAAAAATATATAAATATATACACTCTCTTACTCTGTGAACTCAATTTTTTATTCTTATATGTTGGTAAATTCGCATTTTTTGCTTTAAAAAATATTGAATTTTGTTGTATGTTGCGGTTAATGCTTTTATGCCTTTTTTTAATCTGTATTCATTGGTTGTAGAATTGTGAACAATTTAAAGTAACACTAAGCTTAACGAAGCCGTCATTTGTTTACATTTGAAACTTAGTAGAATAGTGAACTAAGTCAATTGGTTTTACTAGGAAAAAAACTTGTACTTGGTTATGAAAAGTGTTGATGTAGTAGATATTATATCTTATATAACATGTAGTTGTGCAACTCCCTTTTTGGTTGCAATCGGCAACCCCAAAAATATATAAATATATACACTCTCTTACTCTGTGAACTCAATTTTTTATTCTTATATGTTGGTAAATTCGCATTTTTTGCTTTAAAAAAGATTGAATTTTGTTGTATGTTGCGGTTAATGCTTTTATGCCTTTTTTTAATCTGTATTCATTGGTTGTAGAATTGTGAACAATTTAAAGTAACACTAAGCTTAACGAAGCCGTCATTTGTTTACATTTGAAACTTAGTAGAATAGTGAACTAAGTCAATTGGTTTTACTAGGAAAAAAACTTGTACTTGGTTATGAAAAGTGTTGATGTAGTAGGTATTATACCTTATATAACATGTAGTTGTGCAACTCCCTTTTTGGTTGCAATCGGCAACCCCAAAAATATATAAATATATACACTCTCTTACTCTGTGAACTCAATTTTTTATTCTTATATGTTGGTAAATTGCGCATTTTTTGCTTTAAAAAAGATTGAATTGTGTTGTTCTTATGTTGCGGTTAATGTTTTTATGCCTTTAGTTAATCTGTATTCAGTGGTTGTAGAATTGTGAACAATTTAAAGTGTAACACTAAGCTTAACGAAGCCGTCATTTGTTTACATTTGAAACTTAGTAGAATAGTGAACTAAGTCAATTGGTTTTACTAGGAAAAAAACTTGTACTTGGTTATGAAAAGTGTTGATGTAGTAGGTATTATACCTTATATCACATGTAGTTGTGCAACTCCCTTTTTGGTTCCAATCGCCAACCCCAAAAATATATAAATATATACACTCACTTACTCTGTGAACTCAATTTTTTATTCTTATATGTTGGTAAATTCGCATTTTTTGCTTTAAAAAAGATTGAATTTTGTTGTATGTTGCGGTTAATGCTTTTATGCCTTTTTTTAATCTGTATTCATTGGTTGTAGAATTGTGAACAATTTAAAGTAACACTAAGCTTAACGAAGCCGTCATTTGTTTACATTTGAAACTTAGTAGAATAGTGAACTAAGTCAATTGGTTTTACTAGGAAAAAATCTTGTACTTGGTTATGAAATGTGTTGATGTAGTAGGTGTTATATCTTATATAACATGTAGTTGTGCAACTCCCTTTTTGGTTGCAATCGGCAACCCCAAAAATATATAAATATATACACTCTCTTACTCTGTGAACTCAATTTTTTATTCTTATATGTTGGTAAATTGCGCATTTTTTGCTTTAAAAAAGATTGAATTGTGTTGTTCTTATGTTGCGGTTAATGTTTTTATGCCTTTAGTTAATCTGTATTCAGTGGTTGTAGAATTGTGAACAATTTAAAGTGTAACACTAAGCTTAACGAAGCCGTCATTTGTTTACATTTGAAACTTAGTAGAATAGTGAACTAAGTCAATTGGTTTTACTAGGAAAAAAACTTGTACTTGGTTATGAAAAGTGTTGATGTACTAGGTATTATACCTTATATAACATGTAGTTGTGCAACTCCCTTTTTGGTTCCAATCGGCAACCCCAAAAATATATAAATATATACACTCACTTACTCTGTGAACTCAATTTTTTATTCTTATATGTTGGTAAATTGCGCATTTTTTGCTTTAAAAAAGATTGAATTGTGTTGTTCTTATATTGCGGTTAATGTTTTTATGCCTATAGTTAATCTGTATTCATTGGTTGTAGAATTGTGAACAATTTAAAGTAACACTAAGCTTAACGAAGCCGTCATTTGTTTACATTTGAAACTTAGTAGAATAGTGAACTAAGTCAATTGGTTTTACTAGGAAAAAAACTTGTACTTGGTTATGAAATGTGTTGATGTAGTAGGTGTTATATCTTATATAACATGTAGTTGTGCAACTCCCTTTTTGGTTGCAATCGGCAACCCCAAAAATATATAAATATATACACTCTCTTACTCTGTGAACTCAATTTTTTATTCTTATATGTTGGTAAATTGCGCATTTTTTGCTTTAAAAAAGATTGAATTGTGTTGTTCTTATGTTGCGGTTAATGTTTTTATGCCTTTAGTTAATCTGTATTCAGTGGTTGTAGAATTGTGAACAATTTAAAGTGTAACACTAAGCTTAACGAAGCCGTCATTTGTTTACATTTGAAACTTAGTAGAATAGTGAACTAGGTCAATTGGTTTTACTAGGAAAAAAACTTGTACTTGGTTATGAAAAGTGTTGATGTACTAGGTATTATACCTTATATAACATGTAGTTGTGCAACTCCCTTTTTGGTTCCAATCGGCAACCCCAAAAATATATAAATATATACACTCACTTACTCTGTGAACTCACTTTTTTATTCTTATATGTTGGTAAATTCGCATTTTTTGCTTTAAAAAAGATTGAATTTTGTTGTATGTTGCGGTTAATGCTTTTATGCCTTTTTTTAATCTGTATTCATTGGTTGTAGAATTGTGAACAATTTAAAGTAACACTAAGCTTAACGAAGCCGTCATTTGTTTACATTTGAAACTTAGTAGAATAGTGAACTAAGTCAATTGGTTTTACTAGGAAAAAAACTTGTACTTGGTTATGAAATGTGTTGATGTAGTAGGTATTATATCTTATATAACATGTAGTTGTGCAACTATAACATGTAGTTGTGCAACTCCCTATTTGGTTGGAATCGGAAACCCCAAAAATATATAAATATATACACTCTCTTACTCTGTGAACTCAATTTTTTATTCTTATATGTTGGTAAATTGCGCATTTTTTGCTTTAAAAAAGATTGAATTGTGTTGTTCTTATATTGCGGTTAATGTTTTTATGCCTATAGTTAATCTGTATTCAGTGGTTGTAGAATTGTGAACAATTTAAAGTGTAACACTAAGCTTAACGAAGCCGTCATTTGTTTACATTTGAAACTTAGTAGAATAGTGAACTAAGTCAATTGGTTTTACTAGGAAAAAAACTTGTACTTGGTTATGAAAAGTGTTGATGTAGTAGGTATTATACCTTATATAACATGTATTTGTGCAACTATAACATGTAGTTGTGCAACTCCCTTTTTGGTTCCAATCGGCAACCCCTAAAATATATAAATATATACACTATCTTACTCTGTGAACTCAATTCTTTATTCTTATATGTTGGTAAATTGCGCATTTTTTGCTTTAAAAAAGATTGAATTGTGTTGTTCTTATGTTGCGGTTAATGTTTTTATGCCTTTAGTTAATCTGTATTCAGTGGTTGTAGAATTGTGAACAATTTAAAGTGTAACACTAAGCTTAACGAAGCCGTCATTTGTTTACATTTGAAACTTAGTAGAATAGTGAACTAAGTCAATTGGTTTTACTAGGAAAAAAACTTGTACTTGGTTATGAAAAGTGTTGATGTACTAGGTATTATACCTTATATAACATGTAGTTGTGCAACTCCCTTTTTGGTTCCAATCGGCAACCCCAAAAATATATAAATATGTACACTCACTTACTCTGTGAACTCAATTTTTTATTCTTATATGTTGGTAAATTCGCATTTTTTGCTTTAAAAAAGATTGAATTTTGTTGTATGTTGCGGTTAATGCTTTTATGCCTTTTTTTAATCTGTATTCATTGGTTGTAGAATTGTGAACAATTTAAAGTAACACTAAGCTTAACGAAGCCGTCATTTGTTTACATTTGAAACTTAGTAGAATAGTGAACTAAGTCAATTGGTTTTACTAGGAAAAAAACTTGTACTTGGTTATGAAATGTGTTGATGTAGTAGGTGTTATATCTTATATAACATGTAGTTGTGCAACTCCCTTTTTGGTTGCAATCGGCAACCCCAAAAATATATAAATATATACACTCTCTTACTCTGTGAACTCAATTTTTTATTCTGATATGTTGGTAAATTGCGCATTTTTTGCTTTAAAAAAGATTGAATTGTGTTGTTCTTATGTTGCGGTTAATGTTTTTATGCCTTTAGTTAATCTGTATTCAGTGGTTGTAGAATTGTGAACAATTTAAAGTGTAACACTAAGCTTAACGAAGCCGTCATTTGTTTACATTTGAAACTTAGTAGAATAGTGAACTAAGTCAATTGGTTTTACTAGGAAAAAAACTTGTACTTGGTTATGAAAAGTGTTGATGTACTAGGTATTATACCTTATATAACATGTAGTTGTGCAACTCCCTTTTTGGTTCCAATCGGCAACCCCAAAAATATATAAATATATACACTCACTTACTCTGTGAACTCAATTTTTTATTCTTATATGTTGGTAAATTCGCATTTTTTGCTTTAAAAAAGATTGAATTTTGTTGTATGTTGCGGTTAATGCTTTTATGCCTTTTTTTAATCTGTATTCATTGGTTGTAGAATTGTGAACAATTTAAAGTAACACTAAGCTTAACGAAGCCGTCATTTGTTTACATTTGAAACTTAGTAGAATAGTGAACTAAGTCAATTGGTTTTACTAGGAAAAAAACTTGTACTTGGTTATGAAATGTGTTGATGTAGTAGGTATTATATCTTATATAACATGTAGTTGTGCAACTATAACATGTAGTTGTGCAACTCCCTATTTGGTTGCAATCGGAAACCCCAAAAATATATAAATATATACACTCTCTTACTCTGTGAACTCAATTTTTTATTCTTATATGTTGGTAAATTGCGCATTTTTTGCTTTAAAAAAGATTGAATTGTGTTGTTCTTATATTGCGGTTAATGTTTTTATGCCTATAGTTAATCTGTATTCAGTGGTTGTAGAATTGTGAACAATTTAAAGTGTAACACTAAGCTTAACGAAGCCGTCATTTGTTTACATTTGAAACTTAGTAGAATAGTGAACTAAGTCAATTGGTTTTACTAGGAAAAAAACTTGTACTTGGTTATGAAAAGTGTTGATGTAGTAGGTATTATACCTTATATAACATGTATTTGTGCAAGTATAACATGTAGTTGTGCAACTCCCTTTTTGGTTCCAATCGGCAACCCCTAAAATATGTAAATATATACACTCTCTTACTCTGTGAACTCAATTCTTTATTCTTATATGTTGGTAAATTGCGCATTTTTTGCTTTAAAAAAGATTGAATTGTGTTGTTCTTATGTTGCGGTTAATGTTTTTATGCCTTTAGTTAATCTGTATTCAGTGGTTGTAGAATTGTGAACAATTTAAAGTGTAACACTAAGCTTAACGAAGCCGTCATTTGTTTACATTTGAAACTTAGTAGAATAGTGAACTAAGTCAATTGGTTTTACTAGGAAAAAAACTTGTACTTGGTTATGAAAAGTGTTGATGTACTAGGTATTATACCTTATATAACATGTAGTTGTGCAACTCCCTTTTTGGTTCCAATCGGCAACCCCAAAAATATATAAATATATACACTCACTTACTCTGTGAACTCAATTTTTTATTCTTATATGTTGGTAAATTCGCATTTTTTGCTTTAAAAAAGATTGAATTTTGTTGTATGTTGCGGTTAATGCTTTTATGCCTTTTTTTAATCTGTATTCATTGGTTGTAGAATTGTGAACAATTTAAAGTAACACTAAGCTTAACGAAGCCGTCATTTGTTTACATTTGAAACTTAGTAGAATAGTGAACTAAGTCAATTGGTTTTACTAGGAAAAAAACTTGTACTTGGTTATGAAATGTGTTGATGTAGTAGGTGTTATATCTTATATAACATGTAGTTGTGCAACTCCCTTTTTGGTTGCAATCGGCAACCCCAAAAATATATAAATATATACACTCTCTTACTCTGTGAACTCAATTTTTTATTCTTATATGTTGGTAAATTGCGCATTTTTTGCTTTAAAAAAGATTGAATTGTGTTGTTCTTATGTTGCGGTTAATGTTTTTATGCCTTTAGTTAATCTGTATTCAGTGGTTGTAGAATTGTGAACAATTTAAAGTGTAACACTAAGCTTAACGAAGCCGTCATTTGTTTACATTTGAAACTTAGTAGAATAGTGAACTAAGTCAATTGGTTTTACTAGGAAAAAAACTTGTACTTGGTTATGAAAAGTGTTGATGTACTAGGTATTATACCTTATATAACATGTAGTTGTGCAACTCCCTTTTTGGTTCCAATCGGCAACCCCAAAAATATATAAATATATACACTCACTTACTCTGTGAACTCACTTTTTTATTCTTATATGTTGGTAAATTCGCATTTTTTGCTTTAAAAAAGATTGAATTTTGTTGTATGTTGCGGTTAATGCTTTTATGCCTTTTTTTAATCTGTATTCATTGGTTGTAGAATTGTGAACAATTTAAAGTAACACTAAGCTTAACGAAGCCGTCATTTGTTTACATTTGAAACTTAGTAGAATAGTGAACTAAGTCAATTGGTTTTACTAGGAAAAAAACTTGTACTTGGTTATGAAATGTGTTGATGTAGTAGGTATTATATCTTATATAACATGTAGTTGTGCAACTATAACATGTAGTTGTGCAACTCCCTATTTGGTTGCAATCGGAAACCCCAAAAATATATAAATATATACACTCTCTTACTCTGTGAACTCAATTTTTTATTCTTATATGTTGGTAAATTGCGCATTTTTTGCTTTAAAAAAGATTGAATTGTGTTGTTCTTATATTGCGGTTAATGTTTTTATGCCTATAGTTAATCTGTATTCAGTGGTTGTAGAATTGTGAACAATTTAAAGTGTAACACTAAGCTTAACGAAGCCGTCATTTGTTTACATTTGAAACTTAGTAGAATAGTGAACTAAGTCAATTGGTTTTACTAGGAAAAAAACTTGTACTTGGTTATGAAAAGTGTTGATGTAGTAGGTATTATACCTTATATAACATGTATTTGTGCAACTATAACATGTAGTTGTGCAACTCCCTTTTTGGTTCCAATCGGCAACCCCTAAAATATATAAATATATACACTATCTTACTCTGTGAACTCAATTCTTTATTCTTATATGTTGGTAAATTGCGCATTTTTTGCTTTAAAAAAGATTGAATTGTGTTGTTCTTATGTTGCGGTTAATGTTTTTATGCCTTTAGTTAATCTGTATTCAGTGGTTGTAGAATTGTGAACAATTTAAAGTGTAACACTAAGCTTAACGAAGCCGTCATTTGTTTACATTTGAAACTTAGTAGAATAGTGAACTAAGTCAATTGGTTTTACTAGGAAAAAAACTTGTACTTGGTTATGAAAAGTGTTGATGTACTAGGTATTATACCTTATATAACATGTAGTTGTGCAACTCCCTTTTTGGTTCCAATCGGCAACCCCAAAAATATATAAATATGTACACTCACTTACTCTGTGAACTCAATTTTTTATTCTTATATGTTGGTAAATTCGCATTTTTTGCTTTAAAAAAGATTGAATTTTGTTGTATGTTGCGGTTAATGCTTTTATGCCTTTTTTTAATCTGTATTCATTGGTTGTAGAATTGTGAACAATTTAAAGTAACACTAAGCTTAACGAAGCCGTCATTTGTTTACATTTGAAACTTAGTAGAATAGTGAACTAAGTCAATTGGTTTTACTAGGAAAAAAACTTGTACTTGGTTATGAAATGTGTTGATGTAGTAGGTGTTATATCTTATATAACATGTAGTTGTGCAACTCCCTTTTTGGTTGCAATCGGCAACCCCAAAAATATATAAATATATACACTCTCTTACTCTGTGAACTCAATTTTTTATTCTGATATGTTGGTAAATTGCGCATTTTTTGCTTTAAAAAAGATTGAATTGTGTTGTTCTTATGTTGCGGTTAATGTTTTTATGCCTTTAGTTAATCTGTATTCAGTGGTTGTAGAATTGTGAACAATTTAAAGTGTAACACTAAGCTTAACGAAGCCGTCATTTGTTTACATTTGAAACTTAGTAGAATAGTGAACTAAGTCAATTGGTTTTACTAGGAAAAAAACTTGTACTTGGTTATGAAAAGTGTTGATGTACTAGGTATTATACCTTATATAACATGTAGTTGTGCAACTCCCTTTTTGGTTCCAATCGGCAACCCCAAAAATATATAAATATATACACTCACTTACTCTGTGAACTCAATTTTTTATTCTTATATGTTGGTAAATTCGCATTTTTTGCTTTAAAAAAGATTGAATTTTGTTGTATGTTGCGGTTAATGCTTTTATGCCTTTTTTTAATCTGTATTCATTGGTTGTAGAATTGTGAACAATTTAAAGTAACACTAAGCTTAACGAAGCCGTCATTTGTTTACATTTGAAACTTAGTAGAATAGTGAACTAAGTCAATTGGTTTTACTAGGAAAAAAACTTGTACTTGGTTATGAAAAGTGTTGATGTAGTAGGTATTATATCTTATATAACATGTAGTTGTGCAACTCCCTTTTTGGTTGCAATCGGCAACCCCAAAAATATATAAGTATATACACTCTCTTACTCTGTGAACTCAATTTTTTATTCTTATATGTTGGTAAATTGCGCATTTTTTGCTTTAAAAAAGATTGAATTGTGTTGTTCTTATGTTGCGGTTAATGTTTTTATGCCTTTAGTTAATCTGTATTCAGTGGTTGTAGAATTGTGAACAATTTAAAGTGTAACACTAAGCTTAACGAAGCCGTCATTTGTTTACATTTGAAACTTAGTAGAATAGTGAACTAAGTCAATTGGTTTTACTAGGAAAAAAACTTGTACTTGGTTATGAAAAGTGTTGATGTACTAGGTATTATACCTTATATAACATGTAGTTGTGCAACTCCCTTTTTGGTTGCAATCGGCAACCCCAAAAATATATAAATATATACACTCTCTTACTCTGTGAACTCAATTTTTTATTCTTATATGTTGGTAAGTTCGCATTTTTTGCTTTAAAAAAGATTGAATTTTGTTGTATGTTGCGGTTAATGCTTTTATGCCTTTTTTTAATCTGTATTCATTGGTTGTAGAATTGTGAACAATTTAAAGTAACAATAAGCTTAACGAAGCCGTCATTTGTTTACATTTGAAACTTAGTAGAATAGTGAACTAAGTCAATTGGTTTTACTAGAAAAAAACTTGTACTTGGTTATGAAAAGTGTTGATGTAGTAGGTATTATATCTTATATAACATGTAGTTGTGCAACTCCCTTTTTGGTTGCAATCGGCAACCCCAAAAATATATAAATATATACACTCTCTTACTCTGTGAACTCAATTTTTTATTCTGATATGTTGGTAAATTGCGCATTTTTTGCTTTAAAAAAGATTGAATTGTGTTGTTCTTATGTTGCGGTTAATGTTTTTATGCCTTTAGTTAATCTGTATTCAGTGGTTGTAGAATTGTGAACAATTTAAAGTGTAACACTAAGCTTAACGAAGCCGTCATTTGTTTACATTTGAAACTTAGTAGAATAGTGAACTAAGTCAATTGGTTTTACTAGGAAAAAAACTTGTACTTGGTTATGAAAAGTGTTGATGTACTAGGTATTATACCTTATATAACATGTAGTTGTGCAACTCCCTTTTTGGTTCCAATCGGCAACCCCAAAAATATATAAATATATACACTCACTTACTCTGTGAACTCAATTTTTTATTCTTATATGTTGGTAAATTCGCATTTTTTGCTTTAAAAAAGATTGAATTTTGTTGTATGTTGCGGTTAATGCTTTTATGCCTTTTTTTAATCTGTATTCATTGGTTGTAGAATTGTGAACAATTTAAAGTAACACTAAGCTTAACGAAGCCGTCATTTGTTTACATTTGAAACTTAGTAGAATAGTGAACTAAGTCAATTGGTTTTACTAGGAAAAAAACTTGTACTTGGTTATGAAAAGTGTTGATGTAGTAGGTATTATATCTTATATAACATGTAGTTGTGCAACTCCCTTTTTGGTTGCAATCGGCAACCCCAAAAATATATAAGTATATACACTCTCTTACTCTGTGAACTCAATTTTTTATTCTTATATGTTGGTAAATTGCGCATTTTTTGCTTTAAAAAAGATTGAATTGTGTTGTTCTTATGTTGCGGTTAATGTTTTTATGCCTTTAGTTAATCTGTATTCAGTGGTTGTAGAATTGTGAACAATTTAAAGTGTAACACTAAGCTTAACGAAGCCGTCATTTGTTTACATTTGAAACTTAGTAGAATAGTGAACTAAGTCAATTGGTTTTACTAGGAAAAAAACTTGTACTTGGTTATGAAAAGTGTTGATGTAGTAGGTATTATACCTTATATAACATGTAGTTGTGCAACTCCCTTTTTGGTTCCAATCGGCAACCCCAAAAATATATAAATATATACACTCACTTACTCTGTGAACTCAATTTTTTTTTCTTATATGTTGGTAAATTCGCATTTTTTGCTTTAAAAAAGATTGAATTTTGTTGTATGTTGCGGTTAATGCTTTTATGCCTTTTTTTAATCTGTATTCATTGGTTGTAGAATAGTGAACAATTTAAAGTAACACTAAGCTTAACGAAGCCGTCATTTGTTTACATTTGAAACTTAGTAGAATAGTGAACTAAGTCAATTGGTTTTACTAGAAAAAAACTTGTACTTGGTTATGAAAAGTGTTGATGTAGTAGGTATTATATCTTATATAACATGTAGTTGTGCAACTCCCTTTTTGGTTGCAATCGGCAACCCCAAAAATATATAAATATATACACTCTCTTACTCTGTGAACTCAATTTTTTATTCTTATATGTTGGTAAATTGCGCATTTTTTGCTTTAAAAAAGATTGAATTGTGTTGTTCTTATGTTGCGGTTAATGTTTTTATGCCTTTAGTTAATCTGTATTCAGTGGTTGTAGAATTGTGAACAATTTAAAGTATAACACTAAGCTTAACGAAGCCGTCATTTGTTTACATTTGAAACTTAGTAGAATAGTGAACTAAGTCAATTGGTTTTACTAGGAAAAAAACTTGTACTTGGTTATGAAAAGTGTTGATGTAGTAGGTATTATACCTTATATCACATGTAGTTGTGCAACTCCCTTTTTGGTTCCAATCGCCAACCCCAAAAATATATAAATATATACACTCACTTACTCTGTGAACTCAATTTTTTATTCTTATATGTTGGTAAATTCGCATTTTTTGCTTTAAAAAAGATTGAATTTTGTTGTATGTTGCGGTTAATGCTTTTATGCCTTTTTTTAATCTGTATTCATTGGTTGTAGAATTGTGAACAATTTAAAGTAACACTAAGCTTAACGAAGCCGTCATTTGTTTACATTTGAAACTTAGTAGAATAGTGAACTAAGTCAATTGGTTTTACTAGGAAAAAAACTTGTACTTGGTAATGAAATGTGTTAATGTAGTAGGTGTTATATCTTATATAACATGTAGTTGTGCAACTATAACATGTAGTTGTGCAACTCCCTTTTTGGTTGCAATCGGCAACCCCAAAAATATATAAATATATACACTCTCTTACTCTGTGAACTCAATTTTTTATTCTTATATGTTGGTAAATTGCGCATTTTTTGCTTTAAAAAAGATTGAATTGTGTTGTTCTTATATTGCGGTTAATGTTTTTATGCCTTTAGTTAATCTGTATTCAGTCGTTGTAGAATTGTGACCAATTTAAAGTGTAACACTAAGCTTAACGAAGCCGTCATTTGTTTACATTTGAAACTTAGTAGAATAGTGAACTAAGTCAATTGGTTTTACTAGGAAAAAAACTTGTACTTGGTTATGAAAAGTGTTGATGTAGTAGGTATTATACCTTATATAACATGTAGTTGTGCAACTATAACATGTAGTTGTGCAACTCCCTTTTTGGTTCCAATCGGCAACCCCAAAAATATATAAATATATACACTCACTTACTCTGTGAACTCAATTTTTTATTCTTATATGTTGGTAAATTCGCATTTTTTGCTTTAAAAAAGATTGAATTTTGTTGTATGTTGCGGTTAATATTTTTATGCCTTTTTTTAATCTGTATTCATTGGTTGTAGAATTGTGAACTATTTAAAGTAACACTAAGCTTAACGAAGCCGTCATTTGTTTACATTTGAAACTTAGTAGAATAGTGAACTAAGTCAATTGGTTTTACTAGGAAAAAAACTTGTACTTGGTTATGAAAAGTGTTGATGTAGTAGGTATTATATCTTATATAACATGTAGTTGTGCAACTCCCTTTTTGGTTGCAATCGGCAACCCCAAAAATATATAAATATATACACTCTCTTACTCTGTGAACTCAATTTTTTATTCTTATATGTTGGTAAATTGCGCATTTTTTGCTTTAAAAAAGATTGAATTGTGTTGTTCTTATGTTGCGGTTAATGTTTTTATGCCTTTAGTTAATCTGTATTCAGTGGTTGTAGAATTGTGAACAATTTAAAGTGTAACACTAAGCTTAACGAAGCCGTCATTTGTTTACATTTGAAACTTAGTAGAATAGTGAACTAAGTCAATTGGTTTTACTAGGAAAAAAACTTGTACTTGGTTATGAAAAGTGTTGATGTAGTAGGTATTATACCTTATATCACATGTAGTTGTGCAACTCCCTTTTTGGTTCCAATCGCCAACCCCAAAAATATATAAATATATACACTCACTTACTCTGTGAACTCAATTTTTTATTCTTATATGTTGGTAAATTCGCATTTTTTGCTTTAAAAAAGATTGAATTTTGTTGTATGTTGCGGTTAATGCTTTTATGCCTTTTTTTAATCTGTATTCATTGGTTGTAGAATTGTGAACAATTTAAAGTAACACTAAGCTTAACGAAGCCGTCATTTGTTTACATTTGAAACTTAGTAGAATAGTGAACTAAGTCAATTGGTTTTACTAGGAAAAAAACTTGTACTTGGTTATGAAATGTGTTGATGTAGTAGGTGTTATATCTTATATAACATGTAGTTGTGCAACTCCCTTTTTGGTTGCAATCGGCAACCCCAAAAATATATAAATATATACACTCTCTTACTCTGTGAACTCAATTTTTTATTCTTATATGTTGGTAAATTGCGCATTTTTTGCTTTAAAAAAGATTGAATTGTGTTGTTCTTATGTTGCGGTTAATGTTTTTATGCCTTTAGTTAATCTGTATTCAGTGGTTGTAGAATTGTGAACAATTTAAAGTGTAACACTAAGCTTAACGAAGCCGTCATTTGTTTACATTTGAAACTTAGTAGAATAGTGAACTAAGTCAATTGGTTTTACTAGGAAAAAAACTTGTACTTGGTTATGAAAAGTGTTGATGTACTAGGTATTATACCTTATATAACATGTAGTTGTGCAACTCCCTTTTTGGTTCCAATCGGCAACCCCAAAAATATATAAATATATACACTCACTTACTCTGTGAACTCAATTTTTTATTCTTATATGTTGGTAAATTCGCATTTTTTGCTTTAAAAAAGATTGAATTTTGTTGTATGTTGCGGTTAATGCTTTTATGCCTTTTTTTAATCTGTATTCATTGGTTGTAGAATTGTGAACAATTTAAAGTAACACTAAGCTTAACGAAGCCGTCATTTGTTTACATTTGAAACTTAGTAGAATAGTGAACTAAGTCAATTGGTTTTACTAGGAAAAAAACTTGTACTTGGTTATGAAATGTGTTGATGTAGTAGGTATTATATCTTATATAACATGTAGTTGTGCAACTATAACATGTAGTTGTGCAACTCCCTATTTGGTTGCAATCGGAAACCCCAAAAATATATAAATATATACACTCTCTTACTCTGTGAACTCAATTTTTTATTCTTATATGTTGGTAAATTGCGCATTTTTTGCTTTAAAAAAGATTGAATTGTGTTGTTCTTATATTGCGGTTAATGTTTTTATGCCTATAGTTAATCTGTATTCAGTGGTTGTAGAATTGTGAACAATTTAAAGTGTAACACTAAGCTTAACGAAGCCGTCATTTGTTTACATTTGAAACTTAGTAGAATAGTGAACTAAGTCAATTGGTTTTACTAGGAAAAAAACTTGTACTTGGTTATGAAAAGTGTTGATGTAGTAGGTATTATACCTTATATAACATGTATTTGTGCAAGTATAACATGTAGTTGTGCAACTCCCTTTTTGGTTCCAATCGGCAACCCCTAAAATATGTAAATATATACACTCTCTTACTCTGTGAACTCAATTCTTTATTCTTATATGTTGGTAAATTGCGCATTTTTTGCTTTAAAAAAGATTGAATTGTGTTGTTCTTATGTTGCGGTTAATGTTTTTATGCCTTTAGTTAATCTGTATTCAGTGGTTGTAGAATTGTGAACAATTTAAAGTGTAACACTAAGCTTAACGAAGCCGTCATTTGTTTACATTTGAAACTTAGTAGAATAGTGAACTAAGTCAATTGGTTTTACTAGGAAAAAAACTTGTACTTGGTTATGAAAAGTGTTGATGTACTAGGTATTATACCTTATATAACATGTAGTTGTGCAACTCCCTTTTTGGTTCCAATCGGCAACCCCAAAAATATATAAATATATACACTCACTTACTCTGTGA
Source organism: Stegodyphus dumicola (assembly GCF_044657685.1). Classification (NCBI taxonomy): domain Eukaryota; kingdom Metazoa; phylum Arthropoda; class Arachnida; order Araneae; family Eresidae; genus Stegodyphus; species Stegodyphus dumicola. Next base: position 216,709,134 of record NC_140773.1, on the reverse strand, counting down.
ACTCAATTTTTTATTCTTATATGTTGGTAAATTCGCATTTTTTGCTTTAAAAAAGATTGAATTTTGTTGTATGTTGCGGTTAATGCTTTTATGCCTTTTTTTAATCTGTATTCATTGGTTGTAGAATTGTGAACAATTTAAAGTAACACTAAGCTTAACGAAGCCGTCATTTGTTTACATTTGAAACTTAGTAGAATAGTGAACTAAGTCAATTGGTTTTACTAGGAAAAAAACTTGTACTTGGTTATGAAATGTGTTGATGTAGTAGGTGTTATATCTTATATAACATGTAGTTGTGCAACTCCCTTTTTGGTTGCAATCGGCAACCCCAAAAATATATAAATATATACACTCTCTTACTCTGTGAACTCAATTTTTTATTCTTATATGTTGGTAAATTGCGCATTTTTTGCTTTAAAAAAGATTGAATTGTGTTGTTCTTATGTTGCGGTTAATGTTTTTATGCCTTTAGTTAATCTGTATTCAGTGGTTGTAGAATTGTGAACAATTTAAAGTGTAACACTAAGCTTAACGAAGCCGTCATTTGTTTACATTTGAAACTTAGTAGAATAGTGAACTAAGTCAATTGGTTTTACTAGGAAAAAAACTTGTACTTGGTTATGAAAAGTGTTGATGTACTAGGTATTATACCTTATATAACATGTAGTTGTGCAACTCCCTTTTTGGTTCCAATCGGCAACCCCAAAAATATATAAATATATACACTCACTTACTCTGTGAACTCACTTTTTTATTCTTATATGTTGGTAAATTCGCATTTTTTGCTTTAAAAAAGATTGAATTTTGTTGTATGTTGCGGTTAATGCTTTTATGCCTTTTTTTAATCTGTATTCATTGGTTGTAGAATTGTGAACAATTTAAAGTAACACTAAGCTTAACGAAGCCGTCATTTGTTTACATTTGAAACTTAGTAGAATAGTGAACTAAGTCAATTGGTTTTACTAGGAAAAAAACTTGTACTTGGTTATGAAATGTGTTGATGTAGTAGGTATTATATCTTATATAACATTTAGTTGTGCAACTATAACATGTAGTTGTGCAACTCCCTATTTGGTTGCAATCGGAAACCCCAAAAATATATAAATATATACACTCTCTTACTCTGTGAACTCAATTTTTTATTCTTATATGTTGGTAAATTGCGCATTTTTTGCTTTAAAAAAGATTGAATTGTGTTGTTCTTATATTGCGGTTAATGTTTTTATGCCTATAGTTAATCTGTATTCAGTGGTTGTAGAATTGTGAACAATTTAAAGTGTAACACTAAGCTTAACGAAGCCGTCATTTGTTTACATTTGAAACTTAGTAGAATAGTGAACTAAGTCAATTGGTTTTACTAGGAAAAAAACTTCTACTTGGTTATGAAAAGTGTTGATGTAGTAGGTATTATACCTTATATAACATGTATTTGTGCAACTATAACATGTAGTTGTGCAACTCCCTTTTTGGTTCCAATCGGCAACCCCTAAAATATATAAATATATACACTCTCTTACTCTGTGAACTCAATTCTTTATTCTTATATGTTGGTAAATTGCGCATTTTTTGCTTTAAAAAAGATTGAATTGTGTTGTTCTTATGTTGCGGTTAATGTTTTTATGCCTTTAGTTAATCTGTATTCAGTGGTTGTAGAATTGTGAACAATTTAAAGTGTAACACTAAGCTTAACGAAGCCGTCATTTGTTTACATTTGAAACTTAGTAGAATAGTGAACTAAGTCAATTGGTTTTACTAGGAAAAAAACTTGTACTTGGTTATGAAAAGTGTTGATGTACTAGGTATTATACCTTATATAACATGTAGTTGTGCAACTCCCTTTTTGGTTCCAATCGGCAACCCCAAAAATATATAAATATGTACACTCACTTACTCTGTGAACTCAATTTTTTATTCTTATATGTTGGTAAATTCGCATTTTTTGCTTTAAAAAAGATTGAATTTTGTTGTATGTTGCGGTTAATGCTTTTATGCCTTTTTTTAATCTGTATTCATTGGTTGTAGAATTGTGAACAATTTAAAGTAACACTAAGCTTAACGAAGCCGTCATTTGTTTACATTTGAAACTTAGTAGAATAGTGATCTAAGTCAATTGGTTTTACTAGGAAAAAAACTTGTACTTGGTTATGAAATGTGTTGATGTAGTAGGTGTTATATCTTATATAACATGTAGTTGTGCAACTCCCTTTTTGGTTGCAATCGGCAACCCCAAAAATATATAAATATATACACTCTCTTACTCTGTGAACTCAATTTTTTATTCTGATATGTTGGTAAATTGCGCATTTTTTGCTTTAAAAAAGATTGAATTGTGTTGTTCTTATGTTGCGGTTAATGTTTTTATGCCTTTAGTTAATCTGTATTCAGTGGTTGTAGAATTGTGAACAATTTAAAGTGTAACACTAAGCTTAACGAAGCCGTCATTTGTTCACATTTGAAACTTAGTAGAATAGTGAACTAAGTCAATTGGTTTTACTAGGAAAAAAACTTGTACTTGGTTATGAAAAGTGTTGATGTACTAGGTATTATACCTTATATAACATGTAGTTGTGCAACTCCCTTTTTGGTTCCAATCGGCAACCCCAAAAATATATAAATATGTACACTCACTTACCCTGTGAACTCAATTTTTTATTCTTATATGTTGGTAAATTCGCATTTTTTGCTTTAAAAAAGATTGAATTTTGTTGTATGTTGCGGTTAATGCTTTTATGCCTTTTTTTAATCTGTATTCATTGGTTGTAGAATAGTGAACAATTTAAAGTAACACTAAGCTTAACGAAGCCGTCATTTGTTTACATTTGAAACTTAGTAGAATAGTGAACTAAGTCAATTGGTTTTACTAGAAAAAAACTTGTACTTGGTTATGAAAAGTGTTGATGTAGTAGGTATTATATCTTATATAACATGTAGTTGTGCAACTCCCTTTTTGGTTGCAATCGGCAACCCCAAAAATATATAAATATATACACTCTCTTACTCTGTGAACTCAATTTTTTATTCTTATATGTTGGTAAATTGCGCATTTTTTGCTTTAAAAAAGATTGAATTGTGTTGTTCTTATGTTGCGGTTAATGTTTTTATGCCTTTAGTTAATCTGTATTCAGTGGTTGTAGAATTGTGAACAATTTAAAGTGTAACACTAAGCTTAACGAAGCCGTCATTTGTTTACATTTGAAACTTAGTAGAATAGTGAACTAAGTCAATTGGTTTTACTAGGAAAAAAACTTGTACTTGGTTATGAAAAGTGTTGATGTAGTAGGTATTATACCTTATATAACATGTAGTTGTGCAACTCCCTTTTTGGTTCCAATCGCCAACCCCAAAAATATATAAATATATACACTCACTTACTCTGTGAACTCAATTTTTTATTCTTATATGTTGGTAAATTCGCATTTTTTGCTTTAAAAAAGATTGAATTTTGTTGTATGTTGCGGTTAATGCTTTTATGCCTTTTTTTAATCTGTATTCATTGGTTGTAGAATTGTGAACAATTTAAAGTAACACTAAGCTTAACGAAGCCGTCATTTGTTTACATTTGAAACTTAGTAGAATAGTGAACTAAGTCAATTGGTTTTACTAGGAAAAAAACTTGTACTTGGTAATGAAATGTGTTAATGTAGTAGGTGTTATATCTTATATAACATGTAGTTGTGCAACTATAACATGTAGTTGTGCAACTCCCTTTTTGGTTGCAATCGGCAACCCCAAAAATATATAAATATATACACTCTCTTACTCTGTGAACTCAATTTTTTATTCTTATATGTTGGTAAATTGCGCATTTTTTGCTTTAAAAAAGATTGAATTGTGTTGTTCTTATATTGCGGTTAATGTTTTTATGCCTTTAGTTAATCTGTATTCAGTCGTTGTAGAATTGTGACCAATTTAAAGTGTAACACTAAGCTTAACGAAGCCGTCATTTGTTTACATTTGAAACTTAGTAGAATAGTGAACTAAGTCAATTGGTTTTACTAGGAAAAAAACTTGTACTTGGTTATGAAAAGTGTTGATGTAGTAGGTATTATACCTTATATAACATGTAGTTGTGCAACTATAACATGTAGTTGTGCAACTCCCTTTTTGGTTCCAATCGGCAACCCCAAAAATATATAAATATATACACTCACTTACTCTGTGAACTCAATTTTTTTTCTTATATGTTGGTAAATTGCGCATTTTTTGCTTTAAAAAAGATTGAATTTTGTTGTATGTTGCGGTTAATATTTTTATGCCTTTTTTTAATCTGTATTCATTGGTTGTAGAATTGTGAACAATTTAAAGTAACACTAAGCTTAACGAAGCCGTCATTTGTTTACATTTGAAACTTAGTAGAATAGTGAACTAAGTCAATTGGTTTTACTAGGAAAAAAACTTGTACTTGGTTATGAAAAGTGTTGATGTAGTAGGTATTATATCTTATATAACATGTAGTTGTGCAACTCCCTTTTTGGTTGCAATCGGCAACCCCCAAAAATATATAAATATATACACTCTCTTACTCTGTGAACTCAATTTTTTATTCTTATATGTTGGTAAATTCGCATTTTTTGCTTTAAAAAATATTGAATTTTGTTGTATGTTGCGGTTAATGCTTTTATGCCTTTTTTTAATCTGTATTCATTGGTTGTAGAATTGTGAACAATTTAAAGTAACACTAAGCTTAACGAAGCCGTCATTTGTTTATATTTGAAACTTAGTAGAATAGTGAACTAAGTCAATTGGTTTTACTAGGAAAAAAACTTGTACTTGGTTAGGAAAAGTGTTGATGTAGTAGGTATTATATCTTATATAACATGTAGTTGTGCAACTCCCTTTTTGGTTGCAATCGGCAACCCCAAAAATATATAAATATATACACTCTCTTACTCTGTGAACTCAATTTTTTATTCTTATATGTTGGTAAATTGCGCATTTTTTGCTTTAAAAAAGATTGAATTGTGTTGTTCTTATGTTGCGGTTAATGTTTTTATGCCTTTAGTTAATCTGTATTCAGTGGTTGTAGAATTGTGAACAATTTAAAGTGTAACACTAAGCTTAACGAAGCCGTCATTTGTTTACATTTGAAACTTAGTAGAATAGTGAACTAAGTCAATTGGTTTTACTAGGAAAAAAACTTGTACTTGGTTATGAAAAGTGTTGATGTAGTAGGTATTATACCTTATATAACATGTAGTTGTGCAACTATAACATGTAGTTGTGCAACTCCCTTTTTGGTTCCAATCGGCAACCCCAAAAATATATAAATATATACACTCACTTACTCTGTGAACTCAATTTTTTATTCTTATATGTTGGTAAATTCGCATTTTTTGCTTTAAAAAAGATTGAATTTTGTTGTATGTTGCGGTTAATGCTTTTATGCCTTTTTTTAATCTGTATTCATTGGTTGTAGAATTGTGAACAATTTAAAGTAACACTAAGCTTAACGAAGCCGTCATTTGTTTACATTTGAAACTTAGTAGAATAGTGAACTAAGTCAATTGGTTTTACTAGGAAAAAAACTTGTACTTGGTTATGAAATGTGTTGATGTAGTAGGTGTTATATCTTATATAACATGTAGTTGTGCAACTCCCTTTTTGGTTGCAATCGGCAACCCCAAAAATATATAAATATATACACTCTCTTACTCTGTGAACTCAATTTTTTATTCTTATATGTTGGTAAATTGCGCATTTTTTGCTTTAAAAAAGATTGAATTGTGTTGTTCTTATGTTGCGGTTAATGTTTTTATGCCTTTAGTTAATCTGTATTCAGTGGTTGTAGAATTGTGAACAATTTAAAGTGTAACACTAAGCTTAACGAAGCCGTCATTTGTTTACATTTGAAACTTAGTAGAATAGTGAACTAAGTCAATTGGTTTTACTAGGAAAAAAACTTGTACTTGGTTATGAAAAGTGTTGATGTACTAGGTATTATACCTTATATAACATGTAGTTGTGCAACTCCCTTTTTGGTTCCAATCGGCAACCCCAAAAATATATAAATATTTACACTCACTTACTCTGTGAACTCAATTTTTTATTCTTATATGTTGGTAAGTTCGCATTTTTTGCTTTAAAAAAGATTGAATTTTGTTGTATGTTGCGGTTAATGCTTTTATGCCTTTTTTTAATCTGTATTCATTGGTTGTAGAATTGTGAACAATTTAAAGTAACAATAAGCTTAACGAAGCCGTCATTTGTTTACATTTGAAACTTAGTAGAATAGTGAACTAAGTCAATTGGTTTTACTAGAAAAAAACTTGTACTTGGTTATGAAAAGTGTTGATGTAGTAGGTATTATATCTTATATAACATGTAGTTGTGCAACTCCCTTTTTGGTTGCAATCGGCAACCCCAAAAATATATAAATATATACACTCTCTTACTCTGTGAACTCAATTTTTTATTCTTATATGTTGGTAAATTGCGCATTTTTTGCTTTAAAAAAGATTGAATTGTGTTGTTCTTATGTTGCGGTTAATGTTTTTATGCCTTTAGTTAATCTGTATTCAGTGGTTGTAGAATTGTGAACAATTTAAAGTGTAACACTAAGCTTAACGAAGCCGTCATTTGTTTACATTTGAAACTTAGTAGAATAGTGAACTAAGTCAATTGGTTTTACTAGGAAAAAAACTTGTACTTGGTTATGAAAAGTGTTGATGTAGTAGGTATTATACCTTATATAACATGTAGTTGTGCAACTCCCTTTTTGGTTCCAATCGCCAACCCCAAAAATATATAAATATATACACTCACTTACTCTGTGAACTCAATTTTTTATTCTTATATGTTGGTAAATTCGCATTTTTTGCTTTAAAAAAGATTGAATTTTGTTGTATGTTGCGGTTAATGCTTTTATGCCTTTTTTTAATCTGTATTCATTGGTTGTAGAATTGTGAACAATTTAAAGTAACACTAAGCTTAACGAAGCCGTCATTTGTTTACATTTGAAACTTAGTAGAATAGTGAACTAAGTCAATTGGTTTTACTAGGAAAAAAACTTGTACTTGGTAATGAAATGTGTTAATGTAGTAGGTGTTATATCTTATATAACATGTAGTTGTGCAACTATAACATGTAGTTGTGCAACTCCCTTTTTGGTTGCAATCGGCAACCCCAAAAATATATAAATATATACACTCTCTTACTCTGTGAACTCAATTTTTTATTCTTATATGTTGGTAAATTGCGCATTTTTTGCTTTAAAAAAGATTGAATTGTGTTGTTCTTATATTGCGGTTAATGTTTTTATGCCTTTAGTTAATCTGTATTCAGTCGTTGTAGAATTGTGACCAATTTAAAGTGTAACACTAAGCTTAACGAAGCCGTCATTTGTTTACATTTGAAACTTAGTAGAATAGTGAACTAAGTCAATTGGTTTTACTAGGAAAAAAACTTGTACTTGGTTATGAAAAGTGTTGATGTAGTAGGTATTATACCTTATATAACATGTAGTTGTGCAACTATAACATGTAGTTGTGCAACTCCCTTTTTGGTTCCAATCGGCAACCCCAAAAATATATAAATATATACACTCACTTACTCTGTGAACTCAATTTTTTATTCTTATATGTTGGTAAATTGCGCATTTTTTGCTTTAAAAAAGATTGAATTTTGTTGTATGTTGCGGTTAATATTTTTATGCCTTTTTTTAATCTGTATTCATTGGTTGTAGAATTGTGAACAATTTAAAGTAACACTAAGCTTAACGAAGCCGTCATTTGTTTACATTTGAAACTTAGTAGAATAGTGAACTAAGTCAATTGATTTTACTAGGAAAAAAACTTGTACTTGGTTATGAAAAGTGTTGATGTAGTAGGTATTATATCTTATATAACATGCAGTTGTGCAACTCCCTTTTTGGTTGCAATCGGCAACCCCAAAAATATATAAATATATACACTCTCTTACTCTGTGAACTCAATTTTTTATTCTTATATGTTGGTAAATTCGCATTTTTTGCTTTAAAAAATATTGAATTTTGTTGTATGTTGCGGTTAATGCTTTTATGCCTTTTTTTAATCTGTATTCATTGGTTGTAGAATTGTGAACAATTTAAAGTAACACTAAGCTTAACGAAGCCGTCATTTGTTTACATTTGAAACTTAGTAGAATAGTGAACTAAGTCAATTGGTTTTACTAGGAAAAAAACTTGTACTTGGTTATGAAAAGTGTTGATGTAGTAGGTATTATATCTTATATAACATGTAGTTGTGCAACTCCCTTTTTGGTTGCAATCGGCAACCCCAAAAATATATAAATATATACACTCTCTTACTCTGTGAACTCAATTTTTTATTCTTATATGTTGGTAAATTGCGCATTTTTTGCTTTAAAAAAGATTGAATTGTGTTGTTCTTATGTTGCGGTTAATGTTTTTATGCCTTTAGTTAATCTGTATTCAGTGGTTGTAGAATTGTGAACAATTTAAAGTGTAACACTAAGCTTAACGAAGCCGTCATTTGTTTACATTTGAAACTTAGTAGAATAGTGAACTAAGTCAATTGGTTTTACTAGGAAAAAAACTTGTACTTGGTTATGAAAAGTGTTGATGTACTAGGTATTATACCTTATATAACATGTAGTTGTGCAACTCCCTTTTTGGTTCCAATCGGCAACCCCAAAAATATATAAATATATACACTCACTTACTCTGTGAACTCAATTTTTTATTCTTATATGTTGGTAAATTCGCATTTTTTGCTTTAAAAAAGATTGAATTTTGTTGTATGTTGCGGTTAATGCTTTTATGTCTTTTTTTAATCTGTATTCATTGGTTGTAGAATTGTGAACAATTTAAAGTAACAATAAGCTTAACGAAGCCGTCATTTGTTTACATTTGAAACTTAGTAGAATAGTGAACTAAGTCAATTGGTTTTACTAGAAAAAAACTTGTACTTGGTTATGAAAAGTGTTGATGTAGTAGGTATTATATCTTATATAACATGTAGTTGTGCAACTCCCTTTTTGGTTGCAATCGGCAACCCCAAAAATATATAAATATATACACTCTCTTACTCTGTGAACTCAATTTTTTATTCTTATATGTTGGTAAATTGCGCATTTTTTGCTTTAAAAAAGATTGAATTGTGTTGTTCTTATGTTGCGGTTAATGTTTTTATGCCTTTAGTTAATCTGTATTCAGTGGTTGTAGAATTGTGAACAATTTAAAGTGTAACACTAAGCTTAACGAAGCCGTCATTTGTTTACATTTGAAACTTAGTAGAATAGTGAACTAAGTCAATTGGTTTTACTAGGAAAAAAACTTGTACTTGGTTATGAAAAGTGTTGATGTAGTAGGTATTATACCTTATATAACATGTAGTTGTGCAACTCCCTTTTTGGTTCCAATCGCCAACCCCAAAAATATATAAATATATACACTCACTTACTCTGTGAACTCAATTTTTTATTCTTATATGTTGGTAAATTCGCATTTTTTGCTTTAAAAAAGATTGAATTTTGTTGTATGTTGCGGTTAATGCTTTTATGCCTTTTTTTAATCTGTATTCATTGGTTGTAGAATTGTGAACAATTTAAAGTAACACTAAGCTTAACGAAGCCGTCATTTGTTTACATTTGAAACTTAATAGAATAGTGAACTAAGTCAATTGGTTTTACTAGGAAAAAAACTTGTACTTGGTAATGAAATGTGTTAATGTAGTAGGTGTTATATCTTATATAACATGTAGTTGTGCAACTATAACATGTAGTTGTGCAACTCCCTTTTTGGTTGCAATCGGCAACCCCAAAAATATATAAATATATACACTCTCTTACTCTGTGAACTCAATTTTTTATTCTTATATGTTGGTAAATTGCGCATTTTTTGCTTTAAAAAAGATTGAATTGTGTTGTTCTTATATTGCGGTTAATGTTTTTATGCCTTTAGTTAATCTGTATTCAGTCGTTGTAGAATTGTGACCAATTTAAAGTGTAACACTAAGCTTAACGAAGCCGTCATTTGTTTACATTTGAAACTTAGTAGAATAGTGAACTAAGTCAATTGGTTTTACTAGGAAAAAAACTTGTACTTGGTTATGAAAAGTGTTGATGTAGTAGGTATTATACCTTATATAACATGTAGTTGTGCAACTATAACATGTAGTTGTGCAACTCCCTTTTTGGTTCCAATCGGCAACCCCAAAAATATATAAATATATACACTCACTTACTCTGTGAACTCAATTTTTTTTCTTATATGTTGGTAAATTGCGCATTTTTTGCTTTAAAAAAGATTGAATTTTGTTGTATGTTGCGGTTAATATTTTTATGCCTTTTTTTAATCTGTATTCATTGGTTGTAGAATTGTGAACAATTTAAAGTAACACTAAGCTTAACGAAGCCGTCATTTGTTTACATTTGAAACTTAGTAGAATAGTGAACTAAGTCAATTGGTTTTACTAGGAAAAAAACTTGTACTTGGTTATGAAAAGTGTTGATGTAGTAGGTATTATATCTTATATAACATGTAGTTGTGCAACTCCCTTTTTGGTTGCAATCGGCAACCCCAAAAATATATAAATATATACACTCTCTTACTCTGTGAACTCAATTTTTTATTCTTATATGTTGGTAAATTCGCATTTTTTGCTTTAAAAAATATTGAATTTTGTTGTATGTTGCGGTTAATGCTTTTATGCCTTTTTTTAATCTGTATTCATTGGTTGTAGAATTGTGAACAATTTAAAGTAACACTAAGCTTAACGAAGCCGTCATTTGTTTACATTTGAAACTTAGTAGAATAGTGAACTAAGTCAATTGGTTTTACTAGGAAAAAAACTTGTACTTGGTTATGAAAAGTGTTGATGTAGTAGGTATTATATCTTATATAACATGTAGTTGTGCAACTCCCTTTTTGGTTGCAATCGGCAACCCCAAAAATATATAAATATATACACTCTCTTACTCTGTGAACTCAATTTTTTATTCTTATATGTTGGTAAATTGCGCATTTTTTGCTTTAAAAAAGATTGAATTGTGTTGTTCTTATGTTGCGGTTAATGTTTTTATGCCTTTAGTTAATCTGTATTCAGTGGTTGTAGAATTGTGAACAATTTAAAGTGTAACACTAAGCTTAACGAAGCCGTCATTTGTTTACATTTGAAACTTAGTAGAATAGTGAACTAAGTCAATTGGTTTTACTAGGAAAAAAACTTGTACTTGGTTATGAAAAGTGTTGATGTACTAGGTATTATACCTTATATAACATGTAGTTGTGCAACTCCCTTTTTGGTTCCAATCGGCAACCCCAAAAATATATAAATATATACACTCACTTACTCTGTGAACTCAATTTTTTATTCTTATATGTTGGTAAATTCGCATTTTTTGCTTTAAAAAAGATTGAATTTTGTTGTATGTTGCGGTTAATGCTTTTATGCCTTTTTTTAATCTGTATTCATTGGTTGTAGAATTGTGAACAATTTAAAGTAACAATAAGCTTAACGAAGCCGTCATTTGTTTACATTTGAAACTTAGTAGAATAGTGAACTAAGTCAATTGGTTTTACTAGAAAAAAACTTGTACTTGGTTATGAAAAGTGTTGATGTAGTAGGTATTATATCTTATATAACATGTAGTTGTGCAACTCCCTTTTTGGTTGCAATCGGCAACCCCAAAAATATATAAATATATACACTCTCTTACTCTGTGAACTCAATTTTTTATTCTTATATGTTGGTAAATTGCGCATTTTTTGCTTTAAAAAAGATTGAATTGTGTTGTTCTTATGTTGCGGTTAATGTTTTTATGCCTTTAGTTAATCTGTATTCAGTGGTTGTAGAATTGTGAACAATTTAAAGTGTAACACTAAGCTTAACGAAGCCGTCATTTGTTTACATTTTAAACTTAGTAGAATAGTGAACTAAGTCAATTGGTTTTACTAGGAAAAAAACTTGTACTTGGTTATGAAAAGTGTTGATGTAGTAGGTATTATACCTTATATAACATGTAGTTGTGCAACTCCCTTTTTGGTTCCAATCGCCAACCCCAAAAATATATAAATATATACACTCACTTACTCTGTGAACTCAATTTTTTATTCTTATATGTTGGTAAATTCGCATTTTTTGCTTTAAAAAAGATTGAATTTTGTTTTATGTTGCGGTTAATGCTTTTATGCCTTTTTTTAATCTGTATTCATTGGTTGTAGAATTGTGAACAATTTAAAGTAACACTAAGCTTAACGAAGCCGTCATTTGTTTACATTTGAAACTTAGTAGAATAGTGAACTAAGTCAATTGGTTTTACTAGGAAAAAAACTTGTACTTGGTAATGAAATGTGTTAATGTAGTAGGTGTTATATCTTATATAACATGTAGTTGTGCAACTATAACATGTAGTTGTGCAACTCCCTTTTTGGTTGCAATCGGCAACCCCAAAAATATATAAATATATACACTCTCTTACTCTGTGAACTCAATTTTTTATTCTTATATGTTGGTAAATTGCGCATTTTTTGCTTTAAAAAAGATTGAATTGTGTTGTTCTTATATTGCGGTTAATGTTTTTATGCCTTTAGTTAATCTGTATTCAGTCGTTGTAGAATTGTGACCAATTTAAAGTGTAACACTAAGCTTAACGAAGCCGTCATTTGTTTACATTTGAAACTTAGTAGAATAGTGAACTAAGTCAATTGGTTTTACTAGGAAAAAAACTTGTACTTGGTTATGAAAAGTGTTGATGTAGTAGGTATTATACCTTATATAACATGTAGTTGTGCAACTATAACATGTAGTTGTGCAACTCCCTTTTTGGTTCCAATCGGCAACCCCAAAAATATATAAATATATACACTCACTTACTCTGTGAACTCAATTTTTTATTCTTATATGTTGGTAAATTGCGCATTTTTTGCTTTAAAAAAGATTGAATTTTGTTGTATGTTGCGGTTAATATTTTTATGCCTTTTTTTAATCTGTATTCATTGGTTGTAGAATTGTGAACAATTTAAAGTAACACTAAGCTTAACGAAGCCGTCATTTGTTTACATTTGAAACTTAGTAGAATAGTGAACTAAGTCAATTGGTTTTACTAGGAAAAAAACTTGTACTTGGTTATGAAAAGTGTTGATGTAGTAGGTATTATATCTTATATAACATGCAGTTGTGCAACTCCCTTTTTGGTTGCAATCGGCAACCCCAAAAATATATAAATATATACACTCTCTTACTCTGTGAACTCAATTTTTTATTCTTATATGTTGGTAAATTCGCATTTTTTGCTTTAAAAAATATTGAATTTTGTTGTATGTTGCGGTTAATGCTTTTATGCCTTTTTTTAATCTGTATTCATTGGTTGTAGAATTGTGAACAATTTAAAGTAACACTAAGCTTAACGAAGCCGTCATTTGTTTACATTTGAAACTTAGTAGAATAGTGAACTAAGTCAATTGGTTTTACTAGGAAAAAAACTTGTACTTGGTTATGAAAAGTGTTGATGTAGTAGGTATTATATCTTATATAACATGTAGTTGTGCAACTCCCTTTTTGGTTGCAATCGGCAACCCCAAAAATATATAAATATATACACTCTCTTACTCTGTGAACTCAATTTTTTATTCTTATATGTTGGTAAATTGCGCATTTTTTGCTTTAAAAAAGATTGAATTGTGTTGTTCTTATGTTGCGGTTAATGTTTTTATGCCTTTAGTTAATCTGTATTCAGTGGTTGTAGAATTGTGAACAATTTAAAGTGTAACACTAAGCTTAACGAAGCCGTCATTTGTTTACATTTGAAACTTAGTAGAATAGTGAACTAAGTCAATTGGTTTTACTAGGAAAAAAACTTGTACTTGGTTATGAAAAGTGTTGATGTAGTAGGTATTATACCTTATATCACATGTAGTTGTGCAACTTCCTTTTTGGTTCCAATCGGCAACCCCTAAAATATATAAATATATACACTCACTTACTCTGTGAACTCAATTTTTTATTCTTATATGTTGGTAAATTGCGCATTTTTTGCTTTAAAAAAGATTGAATTGTGTTGTTCTTATGTTGCGGTTAATGTTTTTATGCCTTTAGTTAATCTGTATTCATTGGTTGTAGAGTTGTGAACAATTTAAAGTGTAACACTAAGCTTAACGAAGCCGTCATTTGTTTACATTTGAAACTTAGTAGAATAGTGAACTAAGTCAATTGGTTTTACTAGGAAAAAAACTTGTACTTGGTTATGAAAAGTGTTGATGTAGTAGGTATTATATCTTAAATAACATGTAGTTGTGCAACTATAACATGTAGTTGTGCAACTCCCTTTTTGGTTCCAATCGGCAACCCCAAAAATATATAAATATGTACACTCTCTTACTCTGTGAACTCAATTTTTTATTCTTATATGTTGGTAAATTCGCATTTTTTGCTTTAAAAAAGATTGAATTTTGTTGTATGTTGCGGTTAATGCTTTTATGCCTTTTTTTAATCTGTATTCATTGGTTGTAGAATTGTGAACAATTTAAAGTAACACTAAGCTTAACGAAGCCGTCATTTGTTTACATTTGAAACTTAGTAGAATAGTGAACTAAGTCAATTGGTTTTACTAGGAAAAAAACTTGTACTTGGTTATGAAAAGTGTTGATGTAGTAGGTATTATATCTTATATAACATGTAGTTGTGCAACTCCCTTTTTGGTTGCAATCGGCAACCCCAAAAATATATAAATATATACACTCTCTTACTCTGTGAACTCAATTTTTTATTCTTATATGTTGGTAAATTGCGCATTTTTTGCTTTAAAAAAGATTGAATTGTGTTGTTCTTATGTTGCGGTTAATGTTTTTATGCCTTTAGTTAATCTGTATTCAGTGGTTGTAGAATTGTGAACAATTTAAAGTGTAACACTAAGCTTAACGAAGCCGTCATTTGTTTACATTTGAAACTTAGTAGAATAGTGAACTAAGTCAATTGGTTTTACTAGGAAAAAAACTTGTACTTGGTTATGAAAAGTGTTGATGTAGTAGGTATTATACCTTATATAACATGTAGTTGTGCAACTCCCTTTTTGGTTCCAATCGGCAACCCCAAAAATATATAAATATATACACTCACTTACTCTGTGAACTCAATTTTTTTTTCTTATATGTTGGTAAATTCGCATTTTTTGCTTTAAAAAAGATTGAATTTTGTTGTATGTTGCGGTTAATGCTTTTATGCCTTTTTTTAATCTGTATTCATTGGTTGTAGAATAGTGAACAATTTAAAGTAACACTAAGCTAAACGAAGCCGTCATTTGTTTACATTTGAAACTTAGTAGAATAGTGAACTAAGTCAATTGGTTTTACTAGGAAAAAAACTTGTACTTGGTTATGAAAAGTGTTGATGTAGTAGGTATTATATCTTATATAACATGTAGTTGTGCAACTCCCTTTTTGGTTGCAATCGGCAACCCCAAAAATATATAAATATATACACTCTCTTACTCTGTGAACTCAATTTTTTATTCTTATATGTTGGTAAATTGCGCATTTTTTGCTTTAAAAGAGATTGAATTGTGTTGTTCTTATGTTGCGGTTAATGTTTTTATGCCTTTAGTTAATCTGTATTCAGTGGTTGTAGAATTGTGAACAATTTAAAGTGTAACACTAAGCTTAACGAAGCCGTCATTTGTTTACATTTGAAACTTAGTAGAATAGTGAACTAAGTCAATTGGTTTTACTAGGAAAAAAACTTGTACTTGGTTATGAAAAGTGTTGATGTAGTAGGTATTATACCTTATATAACATGTAGTTGTGCAACTACCTTTTTGGTTCCAATCGCCAACCCCAAAAATATATAAATATATACACTCACTTACTCTGTGAACTCAATTTTTTATTCTTATATGTTGGTAAATTCGCATTTTTTGCTTTAAAAAATATTGAATTTTGTTGTATGTTGCGGTTAATGCTTTTATGCCTTTTTTTAATCTGTATTCATTGGTTGTAGAATTGTGAACAATTTAAAGTAACACTAAGCTTAACGAAGCCGTCATTTGTTTACATTTGAAACTTAGTAGAATAGTGAACTAAGTCAATTGGTTTTACTAGGAAAAAAACTTGTACTTGGTTAAGAAATGTGTTGATGTAGTAGGTATTATATCTTATATAACATGTAGTTGTGCAACTATAACATGTAGTTGTGCAACTCCCTATTTGGTTGCAATCGGAAACCCCAAAAATATATAAATATATACACTCTCTTACTCTGTGAACTCAATTTTTTATTCTTATATGTTGGTAAATTGCGCATTTTTTGCTTTAAAAAAGATTGAATTGTGTTGTTCTTATATTGCGGTTAATGTTTTTATGCCTTTACTTAATCTGTATTCAGTGGTTGTAGAATTGTGAACAATTTAAAGTGTAACACTAAGCTAAACGAAGCCGTCATTTGTTTACATTTGAAACTTAGTAGAATAGTGAACTAAGTCAATTGGTTTTACTAGGAAAAAAACTTGTACTTGGTTATGAAAAGTGTTGATGTAGTAGGTATTATATCTTATATAACATGTAGTTGTGCAACTCCCTTTTTGGTTGCAATCGGCAACCCCAAAAATATATAAATATATACACTCTCTTACTCTGTGAACTCAATTTTTTATTCTTATATGTTGGTAAATTGCGCATTTTTTGCTTTAAAAAAGATTCAATTGTGTTGTTCTTATATTGCGGTTAATGTTTTTATGCCTTTAGTTAATCTGTATTCAGTCGTTGTAGAATTGTGAACAATTTAAAGTGTAACACTAAGCTTAACGAAGCCGTCATTTGTTTACATTTGAAACTTAGTAGAATAGTGAACTAAGTCAATTGGTTTTACTAGGAAAAAAACTTGTACTTGGTTATGAAAAGTGTTGATGTAGTAGGTATTATACCTTATATAACATGTAGTTGTGCAACTATAACATGTAGTTGTGCAACTCCCTTTTTGGTTCCAATCGGCAACCCCTAAAATATATAAATATATACACTCACTTACTCTGTGAACTCAATTTTTTATTCTTATATGTTGGTAAATTGCGCATTTTTTGCTTTAAAAAAGATTGAATTGTGTTGTTCTTATGTTGCGGTTAATGTTTTTATGCCTTTAGTTAATCTGTATTCATTGGTTGTAGAATTGTGAACAATTTAAAGTGTAACACTAAGCTTAACGAAGCCGTCATTTGTTTACATTTGAAACTTAGTAGAATAGTGAACTAAGTCAATTGGTTTTACTAGGAAAAAAACTTGTACTTGGTTATGAAAAGTGTTGATGTAGTAGGTATTATATCTTAAATAACATGTAGTTGTGCAACTATAACATGTAGTTGTGCAACTCCCTTTTTGGTTCCAAACGGCAACCCCAAAAATATATAAATATGTACACTCTCTTACTCTGTGAACTCAATTTTTTATTCTTATATGTTGGTAAATTCGCATTTTTTGCTTTAAAAAATATTGAATTTTGTTGTATGTTGCGGTTAATGCTTTTATGCCTTTTTTTAATCTGTATTCATTGGTTGTAGAATTGTGAACAATTTAAAGTAACACTAAGCTTAACGAAGCCGTCATTTGTTTACATTTGAAACTTAGTAGAATAGTGAACTAAGTCAATTGGTTTTACTAGGAAAAAAACTTGTACTTGGTTATGAAAAGTGTTGATGTAGTAGGTATTATATCTTATATAACATGTAGTTGTGCAACTCCCTTTTTGGTTGCAATCGGCAACCCCAAAAATATATAAATATATACACTCTCTTACTCTGTGAACTCAATTTTTTATTCTTATATGTTGGTAAATTGCGCATTTTTTGCTTTAAAAAAGATTGAATTGTGTTGTTCTTATGTTGCGGTTAATGTTTTTATGCCTTTAGTTAATCTGTATTCAGTGGTTGTAGAATTGTGAACAATTTAAAGTGTAACACTAAGCTTAACGAAGCCGTCATTTGTTTACATTTGAAACTTAGTAGAATAGTGAACTAAGTCAATTGGTTTTACTAGGAAAAAAACTTGTACTTGGTTATGAAAAGTGTTGATGTAGTAGGTATTATACCTTATATCACATGTAGTTGTGCAACTTCCTTTTTGGTTCCAATCGGCAACCCCTAAAATATATAAATATATACACTCACTTACTCTGTGAACTCAATTTTTTATTCTTATATGTTGGTAAATTGCGCATTTTTTGCTTTAAAAAAGATTGAATTGTGTTGTTCTTATGTTGCGGTTAATGTTTTTATGCCTTTAGTTAATCTGTATTCATTGGTTGTAGAGTTGTGAACAATTTAAAGTGTAACACTAAGCTTAACGAAGCCGTCATTTGTTTACATTTGAAACTTAGTAGAATAGTGAACTAAGTCAATTGGTTTTACTAGGAAAAAAACTTGTACTTGGTTATGAAAAGTGTTGATGTAGTAGGTATTATATCTTAAATAACATGTAGTTGTGCAACTATAACATGTAGTTGTGCAACTCCCTTTTTGGTTCCAATCGGCAACCCCAAAAATATATAAATATGTACACTCTCTTACTCTGTGAACTCAATTTTTTATTCTTATATGTTGGTAAATTCGCATTTTTTGCTTTAAAAAAGATTGAATTTTGTTGTATGTTGCGGTTAATGCTTTTATGCCTTTTTTTAATCTGTATTCATTGGTTGTAGAATTGTGAACAATTTAAAGTAACACTAAGCTTAACGAAGCCGTCATTTGTTTACATTTGAAACTTAGTAGAATAGTGAACTAAGTCAATTGGTTTTACTAGGAAAAAAACTTGTACTTGGTTATGAAAAGTGTTGATGTAGTAGGTATTATATCTTATATAACATGTAGTTGTGCAACTCCCTTTTTGGTTGCAATCGGCAACCCCAAAAATATATAAATATATACACTCTCTTACTCTGTGAACTCAATTTTTTATTCTTATATGTTGGTAAATTGCGCATTTTTTGCTTTAAAAAAGATTGAATTGTGTTGTTCTTATGTTGCGGTTAATGTTTTTATGCCTTTAGTTAATCTGTATTCAGTGGTTGTAGAATTGTGAACAATTTAAAGTGTAACACTAAGCTTAACGAAGCCGTCATTTGTTTACATTTGAAACTTAGTAGAATAGTGAACTAAGTCAATTGGTTTTACTAGGAAAAAAACTTGTACTTGGTTATGAAAAGTGTTGATGTAGTAGGTATTATACCTTATATAACATGTAGTTGTGCAACTCCCTTTTTGGTTCCAATCGGCAACCCCAAAAATATATAAATATATACACTCACTTACTCTGTGAACTCAATTTTTTTTTCTTATATGTTGGTAAATTCGCATTTTTTGCTTTAAAAAAGATTGAATTTTGTTGTATGTTGCGGTTAATGCTTTTATGCCTTTTTTTAATCTGTATTCATTGGTTGTAGAATAGTGAACAATTTAAAGTAACACTAAGCTAAACGAAGCCGTCATTTGTTTACATTTGAAACTTAGTAGAATAGTGAACTAAGTCAATTGGTTTTACTAGGAAAAAAACTTGTACTTGGTTATGAAAAGTGTTGATGTAGTAGGTATTATATCTTATATAACATGTAGTTGTGCAACTCCCTTTTTGGTTGCAATCGGCAACCCCAAAAATATATAAATATATACACTCTCTTACTCTGTGAACTCAATTTTTTATTCTTATATGTTGGTAAATTGCGCATTTTTTGCTTTAAAAGAGATTGAATTGTGTTGTTCTTATGTTGCGGTTAATGTTTTTATGCCTTTAGTTAATCTGTATTCAGTGGTTGTAGAATTGTGAACAATTTAAAGTGTAACACTAAGCTTAACGAAGCCGTCATTTGTTTACATTTGAAACTTAGTAGAATAGTGAACTAAGTCAATTGGTTTTACTAGGAAAAAAACTTGTACTTGGTTATGAAAAGTGTTGATGTAGTAGGTATTATACCTTATATAACATGTAGTTGTGCAACTACCTTTTTGGTTCCAATCGCCAACCCCAAAAATATATAAATATATACACTCACTTACTCTGTGAACTCAATTTTTTATTCTTATATGTTGGTAAATTCGCATTTTTTGCTTTAAAAAATATTGAATTTTGTTGTATGTTGCGGTTAATGCTTTTATGCCTTTTTTTAATCTGTATTCATTGGTTGTAGAATTGTGAACAATTTAAAGTAACACTAAGCTTAACGAAGCCGTCATTTGTTTACATTTGAAACTTAGTAGAATAGTGAACTAAGTCAATTGGTTTTACTAGGAAAAAAACTTGTACTTGGTTAAGAAATGTGTTGATGTAGTAGGTATTATATCTTATATAACATGTAGTTGTGCAACTATAACATGTAGTTGTGCAACTCCCTATTTGGTTGCAATCGGAAACCCCAAAAATATATAAATATATACACTCTCTTACTCTGTGAACTCAAATTTTTATTCTTATATGTTGGTAAATTGCGCATTTTTTGCTTTAAAAAAGATTGAATTGTGTTGTTCTTATATTGCGGTTAATGTTTTTATGCCTTTACTTAATCTGTATTCAGTGGTTGTAGAATTGTGAACAATTTAAAGTGTAACACTAAGCTAAACGAAGCCGTCATTTGTTTACATTTGAAACTTAGTAGAATAGTGAACTAAGTCAATTGGTTTTACTAGGAAAAAAACTTGTACTTGGTTATGAAAAGTGTTGATGTAGTAGGTATTATATCTTATATAACATGTAGTTGTGCAACTCCCTTTTTGGTTGCAATCGGCAACCCCAAAAATATATAAATATATACACTCTCTTACTCTGTGAACTCAATTTTTTATTCTTATATGTTGGTAAATTGCGCATTTTTTGCTTTAAAAAAGATTCAATTGTGTTGTTCTTATATTGCGGTTAATGTTTTTATGCCTTTAGTTAATCTGTATTCAGTCGTTGTAGAATTGTGAACAATTTAAAGTGTAACACTAAGCTTAACGAAGCCGTCATTTGTTTACATTTGAAACTTAGTAGAATAGTGAACTAAGTCAATTGGTTTTACTAGGAAAAAAACTTGTACTTGGTTATGAAAAGTGTTGATGTAGTAGGTATTATACCTTATATAACATGTAGTTGTGCAACTATAACATGTAGTTGTGCAACTCCCTTTTTGGTTCCAATCGGCAACCCCTAAAATATATAAATATATACACTCACTTACTCTGTGAACTCAATTTTTTATTCTTATATGTTGGTAAATTGCGCATTTTTTGCTTTAAAAAAGATTGAATTGTGTTGTTCTTATGTTGCGGTTAATGTTTTTATGCCTTTAGTTAATCTGTATTCATTGGTTGTAGAATTGTGAACAATTTAAAGTGTAACACTAAGCTTAACGAAGCCGTCATTTGTTTACATTTGAAACTTAGTAGAATAGTGAACTAAGTCAATTGGTTTTACTAGGAAAAAAACTTGTACTTGGTTATGAAAAGTGTTGATGTAGTAGGTATTATATCTTAAATAACATGTAGTTGTGCAACTATAACATGTAGTTGTGCAACTCCCTTTTTGGTTCCAAACGGCAACCCCAAAAATATATAAATATGTACACTCTCTTACTCTGTGAACTCAATTTTTTATTCTTATATGTTGGTAAATTCGCATTTTTTGCTTTAAAAAAGATTGAATTTTGTTGTATGTTGCGGTTAATGCTTTTATGCCTTTTTTTAATCTGTATTCATTGGTTGTAGAATTGTGAACAATTTAAAGTAACACTAAGCTTAACGAAGCCGTCATTTGTTTACATTTGAAACTTAGTAGAATAGTGAACTAAGTCAATTGGTTTTACTAGGAAAAAAACTTGTACTTGGTTATGAAAAGTGTTGATGTAGTAGGTATTATATCTTATATAACATGTAGTTGTGCAACTCCCTTTTTGGTTGCAATCGGCAACCCCAAAAATATATAAATATATACACTCTCTTACTCTGTGAACTCAATTTTTTATTCTTATATGTTGGTAAATTGCGCATTTTTTGCTTTAAAAAAGATTGAATTGTGTTGTTCTTATGTTGCGGTTAATGTTTTTATGCCTTTAGTTAATCTGTATTCAGTGGTTGTAGAATTGTGAACAATTTAAAGTGTAACACTAAGCTTAACGAAGCCGTCATTTGTTTACATTTGAAACTTAGTAGAATAGTGAACTAAGTCAATTGGTTTTACTAGGAAAAAAACTTGTACTTGGTTATGAAAAGTGTTGATGTAGTAGGTATTATATCTTATATAACATGTAGTTGTGCAACTCCCTTTTTGGTTGCAATCGGCAACCCCAAAAATATATAAATATATACACTCTCTTACTCTGTGAACTCAATTTTTTTTTCTTATATGTTGGTAAATTCGCATTTTCTGCTTTAAAAAAGATTGAATTTTGTTGTATGTTGCGGTTAATGCTTTTATGCCTTTTTTTAATCTGTATTCATTGGTTGTAGAATTGTGAACAATTTAAAGTGTAACACTAAGCTTAACGAAGCCGTCATTTGTTTACATTTGAAACTTAGTAGAATAGTGAACTAAGTCAATTGGTTTTACTAGGAAAAAAACTTGTACTTGGTTATGAAAAGTGTTGATGTAGTAGGTATTATACCTTATATCACATGTAGTTGTGCAACTTCCTTTTTGGTTCCAATCGGCAACCCCTAAAATATATAAATATATACACTCACTTACTCTGTGAACTCAATTTTTTATTCTTATATGTTGGTAAATTGCGCATTTTTTGCTTTAAAAAAGATTGAATTGTGTTGTTCTTATGTTGCGGTTAATGTTTTTATGCCTTTAGTTAATCTGTATTCATTGGTTGTAGAGTTGTGAACAATTTAAAGTGTAACACTAAGCTTAACGAAGCCGTCATTTGTTTACATTTGAAACTTAGTAGAATAGTGAACTAAGTCAATTGGTTTTACTAGGAAAAAAACTTGTACTTGGTTATGAAAAGTGTTGATGTAGTAGGTATTATATCTTAAATAACATGTAGTTGTGCAACTATAACATGTAGTTGTGCAACTCCCTTTTTGGTTCCAATCGGCAACCCCAAAAATATATAAATATGTACACTCTCTTACTCTGTGAACTCAATTTTTTATTCTTATATGTTGGTAAATTCGCATTTTTTGCTTTAAAAAAGATTGAATTTTGTTGTATGTTGCGGTTAATGCTTTTATGCCTTTTTTTAATCTGTATTCATTGGTTGTAGAATTGTGAACAATTTAAAGTAACACTAAGCTTAACGAAGCCGTCATTTGTTTACATTTGAAACTTAGTAGAATAGTGAACTAAGTCAATTGGTTTTACTAGGAAAAAAACTTGTACTTGGTTATGAAAAGTGTTGATGTAGTAGGTATTATATCTTATATAACATGTAGTTGTGCAACTCCCTTTTTGGTTGCAATCGGCAACCCCAAAAATATATAAATATATACACTCTCTTACTCTGTGAACTCAATTTTTTATTCTTATATGTTGGTAAATTGCGCATTTTTTGCTTTAAAAAAGATTGAATTGTGTTGTTCTTATGTTGCGGTTAATGTTTTTATGCCTTTAGTTAATCTGTATTCAGTGGTTGTAGAATTGTGAACAATTTAAAGTGTAACACTAAGCTTAACGAAGCCGTCATTTGTTTACATTTGAAACTTAGTAGAATAGTGAACTAAGTCAATTGGTTTTACTAGGAAAAAAACTTGTACTTGGTTATGAAAAGTGTTGATGTAGTAGGTATTATACCTTATATAACATGTAGTTGTGCAACTCCCTTTTTGGTTCCAATCGGCAACCCCAAAAATATATAAATATATACACTCACTTACTCTGTGAACTCAATTTTTTTTTCTTATATGTTGGTAAATTCGCATTTTTTGCTTTAAAAAAGATTGAATTTTGTTGTATGTTGCGGTTAATGCTTTTATGCCTTTTTTTAATCTGTATTCATTGGTTGTAGAATAGTGAACAATTTAAAGTAACACTAAGCTAAACGAAGCCGTCATTTGTTTACATTTGAAACTTAGTAGAATAGTGAACTAAGTCAATTGGTTTTACTAGGAAAAAAACTTGTACTTGGTTATGAAAAGTGTTGATGTAGTAGGTATTATATCTTATATAACATGTAGTTGTGCAACTCCCTTTTTGGTTGCAATCGGCAACCCCAAAAATATATAAATATATACACTCTCTTACTCTGTGAACTCAATTTTTTATTCTTATATGTTGGTAAATTGCGCATTTTTTGCTTTAAAAGAGATTGAATTGTGTTGTTCTTATGTTGCGGTTAATGTTTTTATGCCTTTAGTTAATCTGTATTCAGTGGTTGTAGAATTGTGAACAATTTAAAGTGTAACACTAAGCTTAACGAAGCCGTCATTTGTTTACATTTGAAACTTAGTAGAATAGTGAACTAAGTCAATTGGTTTTACTAGGAAAAAAACTTGTACTTGGTTATGAAAAGTGTTGATGTAGTAGGTATTATACCTTATATAACATGTAGTTGTGCAACTACCTTTTTGGTTCCAATCGCCAACCCCAAAAATATATAAATATATACACTCACTTACTCTGTGAACTCAATTTTTTATTCTTATATGTTGGTAAATTCGCATTTTTTGCTTTAAAAAATATTGAATTTTGTTGTATGTTGCGGTTAATGCTTTTATGCCTTTTTTTAATCTGTATTCATTGGTTGTAGAATTGTGAACAATTTAAAGTAACACTAAGCTTAACGAAGCCGTCATTTGTTTACATTTGAAACTTAGTAGAATAGTGAACTAAGTCAATTGGTTTTACTAGGAAAAAAACTTGTACTTGGTTAAGAAATGTGTTGATGTAGTAGGTATTATATCTTATATAACATGTAGTTGTGCAACTATAACATGTAGTTGTGCAACTCCCTATTTGGTTGCAATCGGAAACCCCAAAAATATATAAATATATACACTCTCTTACTCTGTGAACTCAAATTTTTATTCTTATATGTTGGTAAATTGCGCATTTTTTGCTTTAAAAAAGATTGAATTGTGTTGTTCTTATATTGCGGTTAATGTTTTTATGCCTTTACTTAATCTGTATTCAGTGGTTGTAGAATTGTGAACAATTTAAAGTGTAACACTAAGCTAAACGAAGCCGTCATTTGTTTACATTTGAAACTTAGTAGAATAGTGAACTAAGTCAATTGGTTTTACTAGGAAAAAAACTTGTACTTGGTTATGAAAAGTGTTGATGTAGTAGGTATTATATCTTATATAACATGTAGTTGTGCAACTCCCTTTTTGGTTGCAATCGGCAACCCCAAAAATATATAAATATATACACTCTCTTACTCTGTGAACTCAATTTTTTATTCTTATATGTTGGTAAATTGCGCATTTTTTGCTTTAAAAAAGATTCAATTGTGTTGTTCTTATATTGCGGTTAATGTTTTTATGCCTTTAGTTAATCTGTATTCAGTCGTTGTAGAATTGTGAACAATTTAAAGTGTAACACTAAGCTTAACGAAGCCGTCATTTGTTTACATTTGAAACTTAGTAGAATAGTGAACTAAGTCAATTGGTTTTACTAGGAAAAAAACTTGTACTTGGTTATGAAAAGTGTTGATGTAGTAGGTATTATACCTTATATAACATGTAGTTGTGCAACTATAACATGTAGTTGTGCAACTCCCTTTTTGGTTCCAATCGGCAACCCCTAAAATATATAAATATATACACTCACTTACTCTGTGAACTCAATTTTTTATTCTTATATGTTGGTAAATTGCGCATTTTTTGCTTTAAAAAAGATTGAATTGTGTTGTTCTTATGTTGCGGTTAATGTTTTTATGCCTTTAGTTAATCTGTATTCATTGGTTGTAGAATTGTGAACAATTTAAAGTGTAACACTAAGCTTAACGAAGCCGTCATTTGTTTACATTTGAAACTTAGTAGAATAGTGAACTAAGTCAATTGGTTTTACTAGGAAAAAAACTTGTACTTGGTTATGAAAAGTGTTGATGTAGTAGGTATTATATCTTAAATAACATGTAGTTGTGCAACTATAACATGTAGTTGTGCAACTCCCTTTTTGGTTCCAAACGGCAACCCCAAAAATATATAAATATGTACACTCTCTTACTCTGTGAACTCAATTTTTTATTCTTATATGTTGGTAAATTCGCATTTTTTGCTTTAAAAAAGATTGAATTTTGTTGTATGTTGCGGTTAATGCTTTTATGCCTTTTTTTAATCTGTATTCATTGGTTGTAGAATTGTGAACAATTTAAAGTAACACTAAGCTTAACGAAGCCGTCATTTGTTTACATTTGAAACTTAGTAGAATAGTGAACTAAGTCAATTGGTTTTACTAGGAAAAAAACTTGTACTTGGTTATGAAAAGTGTTGATGTAGTAGGTATTATATCTTATATAACATGTAGTTGTGCAACTCCCTTTTTGGTTGCAATCGGCAACCCCAAAAATATATAAATATATACACTCTCTTACTCTGTGAACTCAATTTTTTATTCTTATATGTTGGTAAATTGCGCATTTTTTGCTTTAAAAAAGATTGAATTGTGTTGTTCTTATGTTGCGGTTAATGTTTTTATGCCTTTAGTTAATCTGTATTCAGTGGTTGTAGAATTGTGAACAATTTAAAGTGTAACACTAAGCTTAACGAAGCCGTCATTTGTTTACATTTGAAACTTAGTAGAATAGTGAACTAAGTCAATTGGTTTTACTAGGAAAAAAACTTGTACTTGGTTATGAAAAGTGTTGATGTAGTAGGTATTATATCTTATATAACATGTAGTTGTGCAACTCCCTTTTTGGTTGCAATCGGCAACCCCAAAAATATATAAATATATACACTCTCTTACTCTGTGAACTCAATTTTTTTTTCTTATATGTTGGTAAATTCGCATTTTCTGCTTTAAAAAAGATTGAATTTTGTTGTATGTTGCGGTTAATGCTTTTATGCCTTTTTTTAATCTGTATTCATTGGTTGTAGAATAGTGAACAATTTAAAGTAACACTAAGCTTAACGAAGCCGTCATTTGTTTACATTTGAAACTTAGTAGAATAGTGAACTAAGTCAATTGGTTTTACTAGAAAAAAAACTTGTACTTGGTTATGAAAAGTGTTGATGTAGTAGGTATTATATCTTATATAACATGTAGTTGTGCAACTCCCTTTTTGGTTGCAATCGGCAACCCCAAAAATATATAAATATATACACTCTCTTACTCTGTGAACTCAATTTTTTATTCTTATATGTTGGTAAATTGCGCATTTTTTGCTTTAAAAAAGATTGAATTGTGTTGTTCTTATGTTGCGGTTAATGTTTTTAAGCCTTTAGTTAATCTGTATTCAGTGGTTGTAGAATTGTGAACAATTTAAAGTGTAACACTAAGCTTAACGAAGCCGTCATTTGTTTACATTTGAAACTTAGTAGAATAGTGAACTAAGTCAATTGGTTTTACTAGGAAAAAAACTTGTACTTGGTTATGAAAAGTGTTGATGTAGTAGGTATTATACCTTATATAACATGTAGTTGTGCAACTCCCTTTTTGGTTCCAATCGGCAACCCCAAAAATATATAAATATATACACTCACTTACTCTGTGAACTCAATTTTTTATTCTTATATGTTGGTAAATTCGCATTTTTTGCTTTAAAAAAATTGAATTTTGTTGTATGTTGCGGTTAATGCTTTTATGCCTTTTTTTAATCTGTATTCATTGGTTGTAGAATTGTGAACAATTTAAAGTAACACTAAGCTTAACGAAGCCGTCATTTGTTTACATTTTAACTTAGTAGAATAGTGAACTAAGTCAATTGGTTTTACTAGGAAAAAAACTTGTACTTGGTAATGAAATGTGTTAATGTAGTAGGTGTTATATCTTATATAACATGTAGTTGTGCAACTATAACATGTAGTTGTGCAACTCCCTATTTGGTTGCAATCGGAAACCCCAAAAATATATAAATATATACACTCTCTTACTCTGTGAACTCAATTTTTTATTCTTATATGTTGGTAAATTGCGCATTTTTTGCTTTAAAAAAGATTGAATTGTGTTGTTCTTATATTGCGGTTAATGTTTTTATGCCTTTAGTTAATCTGTATTCAGTGGTTGTAGAATTGTGAACAATTTAAAGTGTAACACTAAGCTTAACGAAGCCGTCATTTGTTTACATTTGAAACTTAGTAGAATAGTGAACTAAGTCAATTGGTTTTACTAGGAAAAAAACTTGTACTTGGTTATGAAAAGTGTTGATGTAGTAGGTATTATACCTTATATAACATGTAGTTGTGCAACTCCCTTTTTGGTTCCAATCGGCAACCCCAAAAATATATAAATATATACACTCACTTACTCTGTGAACTCAATTTTTTATTCTTATATGTTGGTAAATTCGCATTTTTTGCTTTAAAAAAATTGAATTTTGTTGTATGTTGCGGTTAATGCTTTTATGCCTTTTTTTAATCTGTATTCATTGGTTGTAGAATTGTGAACAATTTAAAGTAACACTAAGCTTAACGAAGCCGTCATTTGTTTACATTTTAACTTAGTAGAATAGTGAACTAAGTCAATTGGTTTTACTAGGAAAAAAACTTGTACTTGGTAATGAAATGTGTTAATGTAGTAGGTGTTATATCTTATATAACATGTAGTTGTGCAACTATAACATGTAGTTGTGCAACTCCCTATTTGGTTGCAATCGGAAACCCCAAAAATATATAAATATATACACTCTCTTACTCTGTGAACTCAATTTTTTATTCTTATATGTTGGTAAATTGCGCATTTTTTGCTTTAAAAAAGATTGAATTGTGTTGTTCTTATATTGCGGTTAATGTTTTTATGCCTTTAGTTAATCTGTATTCAGTGGTTGTAGAATTGTGAACAATTTAAAGTGTAACACTAAGCTTAACGAAGCCGTCATTTGTTTACATTTGAAACTTAGTAGAATAGTGAACTAAGTCAATTGGTTTTACTAGGAAAAAAACTTGTACTTGGTTATGAAAAGTGTTGATGTAGTAGGTATTATACCTTATATAACATGTAGTTGTGCAACTATAACATGTAGTTGTGCAACTCCCTTTTTGGTTCCAATCGGCAACCCCTAAAATATATAAATATATACACTCACTTACTCTGTGAACTCAATTTTTTATTCTTATATGTTGGTAAATTGCGCATTTTTTGCTTGAAAAAAATTGAATTGTGTTGTTCTTATGTTGCGGTTAATGTTTTTATGCCTTTAGTTAATCTGTATTCATTGGTTGTAGAATTGTGAACAATTTAAAGTGTAACACTAAGCTTAACGAAGCCGTCATTTGTTTACATTTGAAACTTAGTAGAATAGTGAACTAAGTCAATTGGTTTTACTAGGAAAAAAACTTGTACTTGGTTATGAAAAGTGTTGATGTAGTAGGTATTATATCTTAAATAACATGTAGTTGTGCAACTATAACATGTAGTTGTGCAACTCCCTTTTTGGTTCCAATCGGCAAACCCAAAAATATATAAATATGTACACTCTCTTACTCTGTGAACTCAATTTTTTATTCTTATATGTTGGTAAATTCGCATTTTTTGCTTTAAAAAAGATTGAATTTTGTTGTATGTTGCGGTTAATGCTTTTATGCCTTTTTTTAATCTGTATTCATTGGTTGTAGAATTGTGAACAATTTAAAGTAACACTAAGCTTAACGAAGCCGTCATTTGTTTACATTTGAAACTTAGTAGAATAGTGAACTAAGTCAATTGGTTTTACTAGGAAAAAAACTTGTACTTGGTTATGAAAAGTGTTGATGTAGTAGGTATTATATCTTATATAACATGTAGTTGTGCAACTCCCTTTTTGGTTGCAATCGGCAACCCCAAAAATATATAAATATATACACTCTCTTACTCTGTGAACTGAATTTTTTATTCTTATATGTTGGTAAATTGCGCATTTTTTGCTTTAAAAAAGATTGAATTGTGTTGTTCTTATGTTGCGGTTAATGTTTTTATGCCTTTAGTTAATCTGTATTCAGTGGTTGTAGAATTGTGAACAATTTAAAGTGTAACACTAAGCTTAACGAAGCCGTCATTTGTTTACATTTGAAACTTAGTAGAATAGTGAACTAAGTCAATTGGTTTTACTAGGAAAAAAACTTGTACTTGGTTATGAAAAGTGTTGATGTAGTAGGTATTATACCTTATATAACATGTAGTTGTGCAACTCCCTTTTTGGTTCCAATCGGCAACCCCAAAAATATATAAATATATACACTCACTTACTCTGTGAACTCAATTTTTTTTTCTTATATGTTGGTAAATTCGCATTTTTTGCTTTAAAAAAGATTGAATTTTGTTGTATGTTGCGGTTAATGCTTTTATGCCTTTTTTTAATCTGTATTCATTGGTTGTAGAATAGTGAACAATTTAAAGTAACACTAAGCTTAACGAAGCCGTCATTTGTTTACATTTGAAACTTAGTAGAATAGTGAACTAAGTCAATTGGTTTTACTAGGAAAAAAACTTGTACTTGGTTATGAAAAGTGTTGATGGAGTAGGTATTATATCTTATATAACATGTAGTTGTGCAACTCCCTTTTTGGTTGCAATCCGCAACCCCAAAAATATATAAATATATACACTCTCTTACTCTGTGAACTCAATTTTTTATACTTATATGTTGGTAAATTGCGCATTTTTTGCTTTAAAAAAGATTGAATTGTGTTGTTCTTATGTTGCGGTTAATGTTTTTATGCCTTTAGTTAATCTGTATTCAGTGGTTGTAGAATTGTGAACAATTTAAAGTGTAACACTAAGCTTAACGAAGCCGTCATTTGTTTACATTTGAAACTTAGTAGAATAGTGAACTAAGTCAATTGGTTTTACTAGGAAAAAAACTTGTACTTGGTTATGAAAAGTGTTGATGTAGTAGGTATTATACCTTATATAACATGTAGTTGTGCAACTCCCTTTTTGGTTCCAATCGGCAACCCCAAAAATATATAAATATATACACTCACTTACTCTGTGAACTCAATTTTTTATTCTTATATGTTGGTAAATTCGCATTTTTTGCTTTAAAAAAATTGAATTTTGTTGTATGTTGCGGTTAATGCTTTTATGCCTTTTTTTAATCTGTATTCATTGGTTGTAGAATTGTGAACAATTTAAAGTAACACTAAGCTTAACGAAGCCGTCATTTGTTTACATTTTAACTTAGTAGAATAGTGAACTAAGTCAATTGGTTTTACTAGGAAAAAAACTTGTACTTGGTAATGAAATGTGTTAATGTAGTAGGTGTTATATCTTATATAACATGTAGTTGTGCAACTATAACATGTAGTTGTGCAACTCCCTTTTTGGTTGCAATCGGCAACCCCAAAAATATATAAATATATACACTCTCTTACTCTGTGAACTCAATTTTTTATTCTTATATGTTGGTAAATTGCGCATTTTTTGCTTTAAAAAAGATTGAATTGTGTTGTTCTTATATTGCGGTTAATGTTTTTATGCCTTTAGTTAATCTGTATTCAGTCGTTGTAGAATTGCGACCAATTTAAAGTGTAACACTAAGCTTAACGAAGCCGTCATTTGTTTACATTTGAATCTTAGTAGAATAGTGAACTAAGTCAATTGGTTTTACTAGGAAAAAAACTTGTACTTGGTTATGAAAAGTGTTGATGTAGTAGGTATTATACCTTATATAACATGTAGTTGTGCAACTATAACATGTAGTTGTGCAACTCCCTTTTTGGTTCCAATCGGCAACCCCAAAAATATATAAATATATACACTCACTTACTCTGTGAACTCAATTTTTTATTCTTATATGTTGGTAAATTGCGCATTTTTTGCTTTAAAAAAGATTGAATTTTGTTGTATGTTGCGGTTAATATTTTTATGCCTTTTGTTAATCTGTATTCATTGGTTGTAGAATTGTGAACAATTTAAAGTAACACTAAGCTTAACGAAGCCGTCATTTGTTTACATTTGAAACTTAGTAGAATAGTGAACTAAGTCAATTGGTTTTACTAGGAAAAAAACTTGTACTTGGTTATGAAAAGTGTTGATGTAGTAGGTATTATACCTTATATAACATGTAGTTGTGCAACTATAACATGTAGTTGTGCAACTCCCTTTTTGGTTCCAATCGGCAACCCCAAAAATATATGAATATATACACTCTCTTACTCTGTGAACTCAATTTTTTATTCTTATATGTTGGTAAATTGCGCATTTTTTGCTTTAAAAAAGATTGAATTGTGTTGTTCTTATGTTGCGGTTAATGTTTTTATGCCTTTAGTTAATCTGTATTCAGTGGTTGTAGAATTGTGAACAATTTAAAGTGTAACACTAAGCTTAACGAAGCCGTCATTTGTTTACATTTGAAACTTAGTAGAATAGTGAACTAAGTCAATTGGTTTTACTAGGAAAAAAACTTGTACTTGGTTATGAAAAGTGTTGATGTAGTAGGTATTATATCTTATATAACATGTAGTTGTGCAACTATAACATGTAGTTGTGCAACTCCCTTTTTGGTTGCAATCGGCAACCCCAAAAATATATAAATATATACACTCTCTTACTCTGTGAACTCAATTTTTTGTTCTTATATGTTGGTAAATTGCGCATTTTTTCCTTTAAAAAGGATTGAATTGTGTTGTTCTTATGTTGCGGTTAATGTTTTTATGCCTTTAGTTAATCTGTATTCAGTGGTTGTTGAATTGTGAACAATTTAAAGTGTAACACTAAGCTTAACGAAGCCGTCATTTGTTTACATTTGAAACTTAGTAGAATAGTGAACTAAGTCAATTGGTTTTACTAGGAAAAAAACTTGTACTTGGTTATGAAAAGTGTTGATGTAGTAGGTATTATACCTTATATAACATGTAGTTGTTCAACTATAACATGTAGTTGTGCAACTCCCTTTTTGGTTCCAATCGGCAACCCCAAAAATATATAAATATATACACTCTCTTACTCTGTGAACTCAATTTTTATTCTTATATGTTGGTAAATTGCGCAATTTTGCTTTAAAAAAGATTGAATTGTGTTGTTCTTATGTTGCGGTTAATGTTTTTATGCCTTTAGTTAATCTGTATTCAGTGGTTGTAGAATTGTGAACAATTTAAAGTGTAACACTAAGCTTAACGAAGCCGTCATTTGTTTACATTTGAAACTTAGTAGAATAGTGAACTAAGTCAATTGGTTTTACTAGGAAAAAAACTTGTACTTGGTTATGAAAAGTGTTGATGTAGTAGGTATTATATCTTAAATAACATGTAGTTGTGCAACTATAACATGTAGTTGTGCAGCTCCCTTTTAGGATCCAATCGGCAACCCCAAAAATATATAAATATATACACTCTCACTCTGTGAACTCAATTTTTTATTCTTATATGTTGGTAAATTCGCATTTTTTGCTTTAAAAAATATTGAATTTTGTTGTATGTTGCGGTTAATGCTTTTATGCCTTTTTTTAATCTGTATTCATTGGTTGTAGAATTGTGAACAATTTAAAGTAACACTAAGCTTAACGAAGCCGTCATTTGTTTACATTTGAAACTTAGTAGAATAGTGAACTAAGTCAATTGGTTTTACTAGGAAAAAAACTTGTACTTGGTTATGAAAAGTGTTGATGTAGTAGGTATTATATCTTATATAACATGTAGTTGTGCAACTCCCTTTTTGGTTGCATTCGGCAACCCCAAAAATATATAAATATATACACTCTCTTACTCTGTGAACTCAATTTTTTATTCTTATATGTTGGTAAATTGCGCATTTTTTGCTTTAAAAAAGATTGAATTGTGTTGTTCTTATGTTGCGGTTAATGTTTTTATGCCTTTAGTTAATCTGTATTCAGTGGTTGTAGAATTGTGAACAATTTAAAGTGTAACACTAAGCTTAACGAAGCCGTCATTTGTTTACATTTGAAACTTAGTAGAATAGTGAACTAAGTCAATTGGTTTTACTAGGAAAAAAACTTGTACTTGGTTATGAAAAGTGTTGATGTAGTAGGTATTATACCTTATATAACATGTAGTTGTGCAACTATAACATGTAGTTGTGCAACTCCCTTTTTGGTTCCAATCGGCAACCCCAAAAATATATAAATATATACACTCACTTACTCTGTGAACTCAATTTTTTATTCTTATATGTTGGTAAATTGCGCATTTTTTGCTTTAAAAAAGATTGAATTTTGTTGTATGTTGCGGTTAATATTTTTATGCCTTTTGTTAATCTGTATTCATTGGTTGTAGAATTGTGAACAATTTAAAGTAACACTAAGCTTAACGAAGCCGTCATTTGTTTACATTTGAAACTTAGTAGAATAGTGAACTAAGTCAATTGGTTTTACTAGGAAAAAAACTTGTACTTGGTTATGAAAAGTGTTGATGTAGTAGGTATTATACCTTATATAACATGTAGTTGTGCAACTATAACATGTAGTTGTGCAACTCCCTTTTTGGTTCCAATCGGCAACCCCAAAAATATATGAATATATACACTCTCTTACTCTGTGAACTCAATTTTTTATTCTTATACGTTGGTAAATTGCGCATTTTTTGCTTTAAAAAAGATTGAATTGTGTTGTTCTTATGTTGCGGTTAATGTTTTTATGCCTTTAGTTAATCTGTATTCAGTGGTTGTAGAATTGTGAACAATTTAAAGTGTAACACTAAGCTTAACGAAGCCGTCATTTGTTTACATTTGAAACTTAGTAGAATAGTGAACTAAGTCAATTGGTTTTACTAGGAAAAAAACTTGTACTTGGTTATGAAAAGTGTTGATGTAGTAGGTATTATATCTTATATAACATGTAGTTGTGCAACTATAACATGTAGTTGTGCAACTCCCTTTTTGGTTGCAATCGGCAACCCCAAAAATATATAAATATATACACTCTCTTACTCTGTGAACTCAATTTTTTGTTCTTATATGTTGGTAAATTGCGCATTTTTTCCTTTAAAAAGGATTGAATTGTGTTGTTCTTATGTTGCGGTTAATGTTTTTATGCCTTTAGTTAATCTGTATTCAGTGGTTGTTGAATTGTGAACAATTTAAAGTGTAACACTAAGCTTAACGAAGCCGTCATTTGTTTACATTTGAAACTTAGTAGAATAGTGAACTAAGTCAATTGGTTTTACTAGGAAAAAAACTTGTACTTGGTTATGAAAAGTGTTGATGTAGTAGGTATTATACCTTATATAACATGTAGTTGTTCAACTATAACATGTAGTTGTGCAACTCCCTTTTTGGTTCCAATCGGCAACCCCAAAAATATATAAATATATACACTCTCTTACTCTGTGAACTCAATTTTTATTCTTATATGTTGGTAAATTGCGCATTTTTTGCTTTAAAAAAGATTGAATTGTGTTGTTCTTATGTTGCGGTTAATGTTTTTATGCCTTTAGTTAATCTGTATTCAGTGGTTGTAGAATTGTGAACAATTTAAAGTGTAACACTAAGCTTAACGAAGCCGTCATTTGTTTACATTTGAAACTTAGTAGAATAGTGAACTAAGTCAATTGGTTTTACTAGGAAAAAAACTTGTACTTGGTTATGAAAAGTGTTGATGTAGTAGGTATTATATCTTAAATAACATGTAGTTGTGCAACTATAACATGTAGTTGTGCAACTCCCTTTTAGGTTCCAATCGGCAACCCCAAAAATATATAAATATATACACTCTCACTCTGTGAACTCAATTTTTTATTCTTATATGTTGGTAAATTCGCATTTTTTGCTTTAAAAAATATTGAATTTTGTTGTATGTTGCGGTTAATGCTTTTATGCCTTTTTTTAATCTGTATTCATTGGTTGTAGAATTGTGAACAATTTAAAGTAACACTAAGCTTAACGAAGCCGTCATTTGTTTACATTTGAAACTTAGTAGAATAGTGAACTAAGTCAATTGGTTTTACTAGGAAAAAAACTTGTACTTGGTTATGAAAAGTGTTGATGTAGTAGGTATTATATCTTATATAACATGTAGTTGTGCAACTCCCTTTTTGGTTGCATTCGGCAACCCCAAAAATATATAAATATATACACTCTCTTACTCTGTGAACTCAATTTTTTATTCTTATATGTTGGTAAATTGCGCATTTTTTGCTTTAAAAAAGATTGAATTGTGTTGTTCTTATGTTGCGGTTAATGTTTTTATGCCTTTAGTTAATCTGTATTCAGTGGTTGTAGAATTGTGAACAATTTAAAGTGTAACACTAAGCTTAACGAAGCCGTCATTTGTTTACATTTGAAACTTAGTAGAATAGTGAACTAATTCAATTGGTTTTACTAGGAAAAATACTTGTACTTGGTTATGAAAAGTGTTGATGTAGTAGGTATTATACCTTATATCACATGTAGTTGTGCAACTCCCTTTTTGGTTCCAATCGCCAACCCCAAAAATATATAAATATATACACTCACTTACTCTGTGAACTCAATTTTTTATTCTTATATGTTGGTAAATTGCGCATTTTTTGCTTTAAAAAAGATTGAATTGTGTTGTTCTTATGTTGCGGTTAATGTTTTTATGCCTTTAGTTAATCTGTATTCAGTGGTTGTAGAATTGTGAACAATTTAAAGTGTAACACTAAGTTTAACGAAGCCGTCATTTGTTTACATTTGAAACTTAGTAGAATAGTGAACTAAGTCAATTGGTTTTACTAGGAAAAAAACTTGTACTTGGTTATGAAAAGTGTTGATGTAGTAGGTATTATATCTTATATAACATGTAGTTGTGCAACTATAACATGTAGTTGTGCAACTCCCTTTTTGGTTGCAATCGGCAACCCCAAAAATATATAAATATATACACTCTCTTACTCTGTGAACTCAATTTTTTGTTCTTATATGTTGGTAAATTGCGCATTTTTTCCTTTAAAAAGGATTGAATTGTGTTGTTCTTATGTTGCGGTTAATGTTTTTATGCCTTTAGTTAATCTGTATTCAGTGGTTGTTGAATTGTGAACAATTTAAAGTGTAACACTAAGCTTAACGAAGCCGTCATTTGTTTACATTTGAAACTTAGTAGAATAGTGAACTAAGTCAATTGGTTTTACTAGGAAAAAAACTTGTACGTGGTTATGAAAAGTGTTGATGTAGTAGGTATTATACCTTATATAACATGTAGTTGTTCAACTATAACATGTAGTTGTGCAACTCCCTTTTTGGTTCCAATCGGCAACCCCAAAAATATATAAATATATACACTCACTTACCCTGTGAACTCAATTTTTTATTCTTATATGTGGTAAATTGCGCATTTTTTGCTTTAAAAAAGATTGAATTGTGTTGTTCTTATGTTGCGGTTAATGTTTTTATGCCTTTAGTTAATCTGTATTCATTGGTTGTAGAATTGTGAACAATTTAAAGTGTAACACTAAGCTTAACGAAGCCGTCATTTGTTTACATTTGAAACTTAGTAGAATAGTGAACTAAGTCAATTGGTTTTACTAGGAAAAAAACTTGTACTTGGTTATGAAAAGTGTTGATGTAGTAGGTATTATATCTTAAATAACATGTAGTTGTGCAACTATAACATGTAGTTGTGCAACTCCCTTTTTGGTTCCAATCGGCAACCCCAAAAATATATAAATATGTACACTCTCTTACTCTGTGAACTCAATTTTTTATTCTTATATGTTGGTAAATTCGCATTTTTTGCTTTAAAAAAGATTGAATTTTGTTGTATGTTGCGGTTAATGCTTTTATGCCTTTTTTTAATCTGTATTCATTGGTTGTAGAATTGTGAACAATTTAAAGTAACACTAAGCTTAACGAAGCCGTCATTTGTTTACATTTGAAACTTAGTAGAATAGTGAACTAAGTCAATTGGTTTTACTAGGAAAAAAACTTGTACTTGGTTATGAAAAGTGTTGATGTAGTAGGTATTATATCTTATATAACATGTAGTTGTGCAACTCCCTTTTTGGTTGCAATCGGCAACCCCAAAAATATATAAATATATACACTCTCTTACTCTGTGAACTCAATTTTTTATTCTTATATGTTGGTAAATTGCGCATTTTTTGCTTTAAAAAAGATTGAATTGTGTTGTTCTTATGTTGCGGTTAATGTTTTTATGCCTTTAGTTAATCTGTATTCAGTGGTTGTAGAATTGTGAACAATTTAAAGTGTAACACTAAGCTTAACGAAGCCGTCATTTGTTTACATTTGAAACTTAGTAGAATAGTGAACTAAGTCAATTGGTTTTACTAGGAAAAAAACTTGTACTTGGTTATGAAAAGTGTTGATGTAGTAGGTATTATACCTTATATAACATGTAGTTGTGCAACTCCCTTTTTGGTTCCAATCGGCAACCCCAAAAATATATAAATATATACACTCACTTACTCTGTGAACTCAATTTTTTTTTCTTATATGTTGGTAAATTCGCATTTTTTGCTTTAAAAAAGATTGAATTTTGTTGTATGTTGCGGTTAATGCTTTTATGCCTTTTTTTAATCTGTATTCATTGGTTGTAGAATAGTGAACAATTTAAAGTAACACTAAGCTAAACGAAGCCGTCATTTGTTTACATTTGAAACTTAGTAGAATAGTGAACTAAGTCAATTGGTTTTACTAGGAAAAAAACTTGTACTTGGTTATGAAAAGTGTTGATGTAGTAGGTATTATATCTTATATAACATGTAGTTGTGCAACTCCCTTTTTGGTTGCAATCGGCAACCCCTAAAATATATAAATATATACACTCTCTTACTCTGTGAACTCAATTTTTTATTCTTATATGTTGGTAAATTGCGCATTTTTTGCTTTAAAAAAGATTGAATTGTGTTGTTCTTATGTTGCGGTTAATGTTTTTATGCCTTTAGTTAATCTGTATTCATTGGTTGTAGAATTGTGAACAATTTAAAGTGTAACACTAAGCTTAACGAAGCCGTCATTTGTTTACATTTGAAACTTAGTAGAATAGTGAACTAAGTCAATTGGTTTTACTAGGAAAAAAACTTGTACTTGGTTATGAAAAGTGTTGATGTAGTAGGTATTATATCTTAAATAACATGTAGTTGTGCAACTATAACATGTAGTTGTGCAACTCCCTTTTTGGTTCCAATCGGCAACCCCAAAAATATATAAATATGTACACTCTCTTACTCTGTGAACTCAATTTTTTATTCTTATATGTTGGTAAATTCGCATTTTTTGCTTTAAAAAAGATTGAATTTTGTTGTATGTTGCGGTTAATGCTTTTATGCCTTTTTTTAATCTGTATTCATTGGTTGTAGAATTGTGAACAATTTAAAGTAACACTAAGCTTAACGAAGCCGTCATTTGTTTACATTTGAAACTTAGTAGAATAGTGAACTAAGTCAATTGGTTTTACTAGGAAAAAAACTTGTACTTGGTTATGAAAAGTGTTGATGTAGTAGGTATTATATCTTATATAACATGTAGTTGTGCAACTCCCTTTTTGGTTGCAATCGGCAACCCCAAAAATATATAAATATATACATTCTCTTACTCTGTGAACTCAATTTTTTATTCTTATATGTTGGTAAATTGCGCATTTTTTGGTTTAAAAAAGATTGAATTGTGTTGTTCTTATGTTGCGGTTAATGTTTTTATGCCTTTAGTTAATCTGTATTCAGTGGTTGTAGAATTGTGAACAATTTAAAGTGTAACACTAAGCTTAACGAAGCCGTCATTTGTTTACATTTGAAACTTAGTAGAATAGTGAACTAAGTCAATTGGTTTTACTAGGAAAAAAACTTGTACTTGGTTATGAAAAGTGTTGATGTAGTAGGTATTATACGTTATATAACATGTAGTTGTGCAACTCCCTTTTTGGTTCCAATCGGCAACCCCAAAAATATATAAATATATACACTCACTTACTTTGTGAACTCAATTTTTTTTTCTTATATGTTGGTAAATTCGCATTTTTTGCTTTAAAAAAGATTGAATTTTGTTGTATGTTGCGGTTAATGCTTTTATGCCTTTTTTTAATCTGTATTCATTGGTTGTAGAATAGTGAACAATTTAAAGTAACACTAAGCTAAACGAAGCCGTCATTTGTTTACATTTGAAACTTAGTAGAATAGTGAACTAAGTCAATTGGTTTTACTAGGAAAAAAACTTGTACTTGGTTATGAAAAGTGTTGATGTAGTAGGTATTATATCTTATATAACATGTAGTTGTGCAACTCACTTTTTGGTTGCAATCGGCAACCCCAAAAATATATAAATATATACACTCTCTTACTCTGTGAACTCAATTTTTTATTCTTATATGTTGGTAAATTGCGCATTTTTTGCTTTAAAAAAGATTGAATTGTGTTGTTCTTATGTTGCGGTTAATGTTTTTATGCCTTTAGTTAATCTGTATTCAGTGGTTGTAGAATTGTGAACAATTTAAAGTGTAACACTAAGCTTAACGAAGCCGTCATTTGTTTACATTTGAAACTTAGTAGAATAGTGAACTAAGTCAATTGGTTTTACTAGGAAAAAAACTTGTACTTGGTTATGAAAAGTGTTGATGTAGTAGGTATTATACCTTATATAACATGTAGTTGTGCAACTCCCTTTTTGGTTCCAATCGCCAACCCCAAAAATATATAAATATATACACTCACTTACTCTGTGAACTCAATTTTTTATTCTTATATGTTGGTAAATTCGCATTTTTTGCTTTAAAAAAGATTGAATTTTGTTGTATGTTGCGGTTAATGCTTTTATGCCTTTTTTTAATCTGTATTCATTGGTTGTAGAATTGTGAACAATTTAAAGTAACACTAAGCTTAACGAAGCCGTCATTTGTTTACATTTGAAACTTAGTAGAATAGTGAACTAAGTCAATTGGTTTTACTAGGAAAAAAACTTGTACTTGGTAATGAAATGTGTTAATGTAGTAGGTGTTATATCTTATATAACATGTAGTTGTGCAACTATAACATGTAGTTGTGCAACTCCCTTTTTGGTTGCAATCGGCAACCCCAAAAATATATAAATATATACACTCTCTTACTCTGTGAACTCAATTTTTTATTCTTATATGTTGGTAAATTGCGCATTTTTTGCTTTAAAAAAGATTGAATTGTGTTGTTCTTATATTGCGGTTAATGTTTTTATGCCTTTAGTTAATCTGTATTCAGTCGTTGTAGAATTGTGACCAATTTAAAGTGTAACACTAAGCTTAACGAAGCCGTCATTTGTTTACATTTGAAACTTAGTAGAATAGTGAACTAAGTCAATTGGTTTTACTAGGAAAAAAACTTGTACTTGGTTATGAAAAGTGTTGATGTAGTAGGTATTATATCTTATATAACATGTAGTTGTGCAACTCCCTTTTTGGTTGCAATCGGCAACCCCAAAAATATATAAATATATACACACTCTTACTCTGTGAACTCAATTTTTTATTCTTATATGTTGGTAAATTCGCATTTTTTGCTTTAAAAAATATTGAATTTTGTTGTATGTTGCGGTTAATGCTTTTATGCCTTTTTTTAATCTGTATTCATTGGTTGTAGAATTGTGAACAATTTAAAGTAACACTAAGCTTAACGAAGCCGTCATTTGTTTACATTTGAAACTTAGTAGAATAGTGAACTAAGTCAATTGGTTTTACTAGGAAAAAAACTTGTACTTGGTTATGAAAAGTGTTGATGTAGTAGGTATTATATCTTATATAACATGTAGTTGTGCAACTCCCTTTTTGGTTGCAATCGGCAACCCCAAAAATATATAAATATATACACTCTCTTACTCTGTGAACTCAATTTTTTATTCTTATATGTTGGTAAATTGCGCATTTTTTGCTTTAAAAAAGATTGAATTGTGTTGTTCTTATGTTGCGGTTAATGTTTTTATGCCTTTAGTTAATCTGTATTCAGTGGTTGTAGAATTGTGAACAATTTAAAGTGTAACACTAAGCTTAACGAAGCCGTCATTTGTTTACATTTGAAACTTAGTAGAATAGTGAACTAAGTCAATTGGTTTTACTAGGAAAAAACTTGTACTTGGTTATGAAAAGTGTTGATGTACTAGGTATTATACCTTATATAACATGTAGTTGTGCAACTTCCTTTTTGGTTCCAATCGGCAACCCCAAAAATATATAAATATATACACTCACTTACTCTGTGAACTCAATTTTTTATTCTTATATGTTGGTAAATTCGCATTTTTTGCTTTAAAAAAGATTGAATTTTGTTGTATGTTGCGGTTAATGCTTTTATGCCTTTTTTTAATCTGTATTCATTGGTTGTAGAATTGTGAACAATTTAAAGTAACACTAAGCTTAACGAAGCCGTCATTTGTTTACATTTGAAACTTAGTAGAATAGTGAACTAAGTCAATTGGTTTTACTAGGAAAAAAACTTGTACTTGGTTATGAAATGTGTTGATGTAGTAGGTATTATATCTTATATAACATGTAGTTGTGCAACTCCCTATTTGGTTGCAATCGGAAACCCCAAAAATATATAAATATATACACTCTCTTACTCTGTGAACTCAATTTTTTATTCTTATATGTTGGTAAATTGCGCATTTTTTGCTTTAAAAAAGATTGAATTGTGTTGTTCTTATATTGCGGTTAATGTTTTTATGCCTTTAGTTAATCTGTATTCAGTGGTTGTAGAATTGTGAACAATTTAAAGTGTAACACTAAGCATAACGAAGCCGTCATTTGTTTACATTTGAAACTTAGTAGAATAGTGAACTAAGTCAATTGGTTTTACTAGGAAAAAAACTTGTACTTGGTTATGAAAAGTGTTGATGTAGTAGGTATTATACCTTATATAACATGTAGTTGTGCAACTATAACATGTAGTTGTGCAACTCCCTTTTTGGTTCCAATCGGCAACCCCTAAAATATATAAATATATACACTCACTTACTCTGTGAACTCAATTTTTTATTCTTATATGTTGGTAAATTGCGCATTTTTTGCTTTAAAAAAGATTGAATTGTGTTGTTCTTATGTTGCGGTTAATGTTTTTATGCCTTTAGTTAATCTGTATTCATTGGTTGTAGAATTGTGAACAATTTAAAGTGTAACACTAAGCTTAACGAAGCCGTCATTTGTTTACATTTGAAACTTAGTAGAATAGTGAACTAAGTCAATTGGTTTTACTAG
This sequence comes from Stegodyphus dumicola, assembly GCF_044657685.1. Taxonomy (NCBI): domain Eukaryota; kingdom Metazoa; phylum Arthropoda; class Arachnida; order Araneae; family Eresidae; genus Stegodyphus; species Stegodyphus dumicola. Next base: position 216,666,079 of record NC_140773.1, on the reverse strand, counting down.
GAAAAAAACTTGTACTTGGTTATGAAAAGTGTTGATGTAGTAGGTATTATATCTTAAATAACATGTAGTTGTGCAACTCCCTTTTTGGTTCCAATCGGCAACCCCAAAAATATATAAATATGTACACTCTCTTACTCTGTGAACTCAATTTTTTATTCTTATATGTTGGTAAATTCGCATTTTTTGCTTTAAAAAAGATTGAACTTTGTTGTATGTTGCGGTTAATGCTTTTATGCCTTTTTTTAATCTGTATTCATTGGTTGTAGAATTGTGAACAATTTAAAGTAACACTAAGCTTAACGAAGCCGTCATTTGTTTACATTTGAAACTTAGTAGAATAGTGAACTAAGTCAATTGGTTTTACTAGGAAAAAAACTTGTACTTGGTTATGAAAAGTGTTGATGTAGTAGGTATTATACCTTATATAACATGTAGTTGTGCAACTATAACATGTAGTTGTGCAACTCCCTTTTTGGTTCCAATCGGCAACCCCTAAAATATATAAATATATACACTCACTTACTGTGTGAACTCAATTTTTTATTCTTATATGTTGGTAAATTGCGCATTTTTTGCTTTAAAAAAGATTGAATTGTGTTGTTCTTATGTTGCGGTTAATGTTTTTATGCCTTTAGTTAATCTGTATTCATTGGTTGTAGAATTGTGAACAATTTAAAGTGTAACACTAAGCTTAACGAAGCCGTCATTTGTTTACATTTGAAACTTAGTAGAATAGTGAACTAAGTCAATTGGTTTTACTAGGAAAAAAACTTGTACTTAGTTATGAAAAGTGTTGATGTAGTAGGTATTATATCTTAAATAACATGTAGTTGTGCAACTATAACATGTAGTTGTGCAACTCCCTTTTTGGTTCCAATCGGCAACCCCAAAAATATATAAATATGTACACTCTCTTACTCTGTGAACTCAATTTTTTATTCTTATATGTTGGTAAATTCGCATTTTTTGCTTTAAAAAAGATTGAATTTTGTTGTATGTTGCGGTTAATGCTTTTATGCCTTTTTTTAATCTGTATTCATTGGTTGTAGAATTGTGAACAATTTAAAGTAACACTAAGCTTAACGAAGCCGTCATTTGTTTACATTTGAAACTTAGTAGAATAGTGAACTAAGTCAATTGGTTTTACTAGGAAAAAAACTTGTACTTGGTTATGAAAAGTGTTGATGTAGTAGGTATTATATCTTATATAACATGTAGTTGTGCAACTCCCTTTTTGGTTGCAATCGGCAACCCCAAAAATATATAAATATATACACTCTCTTACTCTGTGAACTCAATTTTTTATTCTTATATGTTGGTAAATTGCGCATTTTTTGCTTTAAAAAAGATTGAATTGTGTTGTTCTTATGTTGCGGTTAATGTTTTTATGCCTTTAGTTAATCTGTATTCAGTGGTTGTAGAATTGTGAACAATTTAAAGTGTAACACTAAGCTTAACGAAGCCGTCATTTGTTTACATTTGAAACTTAGTAGAATAGTGAACTAAGTCAATTGGTTTTACTAGGAAAAAAACTTGTACTTGGTTATGAAAAGTGTTGATGTAGTAGGTATTATACCTTATATAACATGTAGTTGTGCAACTCCCTTTTTGGTTCCAATCGGCAACCCCAAAAATATATAAATATATACACTCACTTACTCTGTGAACTCAATTTTTTTTTTCTTATATGTTGGTAAATTCGCATTTTTTGCTTTAAAAAAGATTGAATTTTGTTGTATGTTGCGGTTAATGCTTTTATGCCTTTTTTTAATCTGTATTCATTGGTTGTAGAATAGTGAACAATTTAAAGTAACACTAAGCTTAACGAAGCCGTCATTTGTTTACATTTGAAACTTAGTAGAATAGTGAACTAAGTCAATTGGTTTTACTAGGAAAAAAACTTGTACTTGGTTATGAAAAGTGTTGATGTAGTAGGTATTATATCTTATATAACATGTAGTTGTGCAACTCCCTTTTTGGTTGCAATCGGCAACCCCAAAAATATATAAATATATACACTCTCTTACTCTGTGAACTCAATTTTTTATTCTTATATGTTGGTAAATTGCGCATTTTTTGCTTTAAAAAAGATTGAATTGTGTTGTTCTTATGTTGCGGTTAATGTTTTTATGCCTTTAGTTAATCTGTATTCAGTGGTTGTAGAATTGTGAACAATTTAAAGTGTAACACTAAGCTTAACGAAGCCGTCATTTGTTTACATTTGAAACTTAGTAGAATAGTGAACTAAGTCAATTGGTTTTACTAGGAAAAAAACTTGTACTTGGTTATGAAAAGTGTTGATGTAGTAGGTATTATACCTTATATAACATGTAGTTGTGCAACTCCCTTTTTGGTTCCAATCGGCAACCCCAAAAATATATAAATATATACACTCACTTACTCTGTGAACTCAATTTTTTATTCTTATATGTTGGTAAATTCGCATTTTTTGCTTTAAAAAAATTGAATTTTGTTGTATGTTGTGGTTAATGCTTTTATGCCTTTTTTTAATCTGTATTCATTGGTTGTAGAATTGTGAACAATTTAAAGTAACACTAAGCTTAACGAAGCCGTCATTTGTTTACATTTGAAACTTAGTAGAATAGTGAACTAAGTCAATTGGTTTTACTAGGAAAAAAACTTGTACTTGGTAATGAAATGTGTTAATGTAGTAGGTGTTATATCTTATATAACATGTAGTTGTGCAACTATAACATGTAGTTGTGCAACTCCCTTTTTGGTTGCAATCGGCAACCCCAAAAATATATAAATATATACACTCTCTTACTCTGTGAACTCAATTTTTTATTCTTATATATTGGTAAATTGCGCATTTTTTGCTTTAAAAAAGATTGAATTGTGTTGTTCTTATATTGCGGTTAATGTTTTTATGCCTTTAGTTAATCTGTATTCAGTCGTTGTAGAATTGTGACCAATTTAAAGTGTAACACTAAGCTTAACGAAGCCGTCATTTGTTTACATTTGAAACTTAGTAGAATAGTGAACTAAGTCAATTGGTTTTACTAGGAAAAAAACTTGTACTTGGTTATGAAAAGTGTTGATGTAGTAGGTATTATACCTTATATAACATGTAGTTGTGCAACTATAACATGTAGTTGTGCAACTCCCTTTTTGGTTCCAATCGGCAACCCCAAAAATATATAAATATATACACTCACTTACTCTGTGAACTCAATTTTTTATTCTTATATGTTGGTAAATTGCGCATTTTTTGCTTTAAAAAAGATTGAATTTTGTTGTATGTTGCGGTTAATATTTTTATGCCTTTTGTTAATCTGTATTCATTGGTTGTAGAATTGTGAACAATTTAAAGTAACACTAAGCTTAACGAAGCCGTCATTTGTTTACATTTGAAACTTAGTAGAATAGTGAACTAAGTCAATTGGTTTTACTAGGAAAAAAACTTGTACTTGGTTATGAAAAGTGTTGATGTAGTAGGTATTATACCTTATATAACATGTAGTTGTGCAACTATAACATGTAGTTGTGCAACTCCCTTTTTGGTTCCAATCGGCAACCCCAAAAATATATGAATATATACACTCTCTTACTCTGTGAACTCAATTTTTTATTCTTATATGTTGGTAAATTGCGCATTTTTTGCTTTAAAAAAGATTGAATTGTGTTGTTCTTATGTTGCGGTTAATGTTTTTATGCCTTTAGTTAATCTGTATTCAGTGGTTGTAGAATTGTGAACAATTTAAAGTGTAACACTAAGCTTAACGAAGCCGTCATTTGTTTACATTTGAAACTTAGTAGAATAGTGAACTAAGTCAATTGGTTTTACTAGGAAAAAAACTTGTACTTGGTTATGAAAAGTGTTGATGTAGTAGGTATTATATCTTATATAACATGTAGTTGTGCAACTATAACATGTAGTTGTGCAACTCCCTTTTTGGTTGCAATCGGCAACCCCAAAAATATATAAATATATACACTCTCTTACTCTGTGAACTCAATTTTTTGTTCTTATATGTTGGTAAATTGCGCATTTTTTCCTTTAAAAAGGATTGAATTGTGTTGTTCTTATGTTGCGGTTAATGTTTTTATGCCTTTAGTTAATCTGTATTCAGTGGTTGTTGAATTGTGAACAATTTAAAGTGTAACACTAAGCTTAACGAAGCCGTCATTTGTTTACATTTGAAACTTAGTAGAATAGTGAACTAAGTCAATTGGTTTTACTAGGAAAAAAACTTGTACTTGGTTATGAAAAGTGTTGATGTAGTAGGTATTATACCTTATATAACATGTAGTTGTTCAACTATAACATGTAGTTGTGCAACTCCCTTTTTGGTTCCAATCCGCAACCCCAAAAATATATAAATATATACACTCTCTTACTCTGTGAACTCAATTTTTATTCTTATATGTTGGTAAATTGCGCATTTTTTGCTTTAAAAAAGATTGAATTTTGTTGTATGTTGCGGTTAATGCTTTTATGCCTTTTTTTAATCTGTATTCATTGGTTGTAGAATTGTGAACAATTTAAAGTAACACTAAGCTTAACGAAGCCGTCATTTGTTTACATTTGAAACTTAGTAGAATAGTGAACTAAGTCAATTGGTTTTACTAGAAAAAAACTTGTACTTGGTTATGAAAAGTGTTGATGTAGTAGGTATTATATCTTATATAACATGTAGTTGTGCAACTCCCTTTTTGGTTGCATTCGGCAACCCCAAAAATATATAAATATATACACTCTCTTACTCTGTGAACTCAATTTTTTATTCTTATATGTTGGTAAATTGCGCATTTTTTGCTTTAAAAAAGATTGAATTGTGTTGTTCTTATGTTGCGGTTAATGTTTTTATGCCTTTAGTTAATCTGTATTCAGTGGTTGTAGAATTGTGAACAATTTAAAGTGTAACACTAAGCTTAACGAAGCCGTCATTTGTTTACATTTGAAACTTAGTAGAATAGTGAACTAAGTCAATTGGTTTTACTAGGAAAAAAACTTGTACTTGGTTATGAAAAGTGTTGATGTAGTAGGTATTATACCTTATATCACATGTAGTTGTGCAACTCCCTTTTTGGTTCCAATCGCCAACCCCAAAAATATATAAATATATACACTCACTTACTCTGTGAACTCAATTTTTTATTCTTATATGTTGGTAAATTGCGCATTTTTTGCTTTAAAAAAGATTGAATTGTGTTGTTCTTATGTTGCGGTTAATGTTTTTATGCCTTTAGTTAATCTGTATTCAGTGGTTGTAGAATTGTGAACAATTTAAAGTGTAACACTAAGCTTAACGAAGCCGTCATTTGTTTACATTTGAAACTTAGTAGAATAGTGAACTAAGTCAATTGGTTTTACTAGGAAAAAAACTTGTACTTGGTTATGAAAAGTGTTGATGTAGTAGGTATTATATCTTATATAACATGTAGTTGTGCAACTATAACATGTAGTTGTGCAACTCCCTTTTTGGTTGCAATCGGCAACCCCAAAAATATATAAATATATACACTCTCTTACTCTGTGAACTCAATTTTTTGTTCTTATATGTTGGTAAATTGCGCATTTTTTCCTTTAAAAAGGATTGAATTGTGTTGTTCTTATGTTGCGGTTAATGTTTTTATGCCTTTAGTTAATCTGTATTCAGTGGTTGTTGAATTGTGAACAATTTAAAGTGTAACACTAAGCTTAACGAAGCCGTCATTTGTTTACATTTGAAACTTAGTAGAATAGTGAACTAAGTCAATTGGTTTTACTAGGAAAAAAACTTGTACTTGGTTATGAAAAGTGTTGATGTAGTAGGTATTATACCTTATATAACATGTAGTTGTTCAACTATAACATGTAGTTGTGCAACTCCCTTTTTGGTTCCAATCGGCAACCCCAAAAATATATAAATATATACACTCTCTTACTCTGTGAACTCAATTTTTATTCTTATATGTTGGTAAATTGCGCATTTTTTGCTTTAAAAAAGATTGAATTGTGTTGTTCTTATGTTGCGGTTAATGTTTTTATGCCTTTAGTTAATCTGTATTCAGTGGTTGTAGAATTGTGAACAATTTAAAGTGTAACACTAAGCTTAACGAAGCCGTCATTTGTTTACATTTGAAACTTAGTAGAATAGTGAACTAAGTCAATTGGTTTTACTAGGAAAAAAACTTGTACTTGGTTATGAAAAGTGTTGATGTAGTAGGTATTATATCTTAAATAACATGTAGTTGTGCAACTATAACATGTAGTTGTGCAACTCCCTTTTAGGTTCCAATCGGCAACCCCAAAAATATATAAATATATACACTCTCACTCTGTGAACTCAATTTTTTATTCTTATATGTTGGTAAATTCGCATTTTTTGCTTTAAAAAATATTGAATTTTGTTGTATGTTGCGGTTAATGCTTTTATGCCTTTTTTTAATCTGTATTCATTGGTTGTAGAATTGTGAACAATTTAAAGTAACACTAAGCTTAACGAAGCCGTCATTTGTTTACATTTGAAACTTAGTAGAATAGTGAACTAAGTCAATTGGTTTTACTAGGAAAAAAACTTGTACTTGGTTATGAAAAGTGTTGATGTAGTAGGTATTATATCTTATATAACATGTAGTTGTGCAACTCCCTTTTTGGTTGCAATCGGCAACCACAAAAATATATAAATATATACACTCTCTTACTCTGTGAACTCAATTTTTTATTCTTATATGTTGGTAAATTGCGCATTTTTTGGTTTAAAAAAGATTGAATTGTGTTGTTCTTATGTTGCGGTTAATGTTTTTATGCCTTTAGTTAATCTGTATTCAGTGGTTGTAGAATTGTGAACAATTTAAAGTGTAACACTAAGCTTAACGAAGCCGTCATTTGTTTACATTTGAAACTTAGTAGAATAGTGAACTAAGTCAATTGGTTTTACTAGGAAAAAAACTTGTACTTGGTTATGAAAAGTGTTGATGTAGTAGGTATTATACCTTATATAACATGTAGTTGTGCAACTCGCTTTTTGGTTCCAATCGGCAACCCCAAAAATATATAAATATATACACTCACTTACTCTGTGAACTCAATTTTTTTTTCTTATATGTTGGTAAATTCGCATTTTTTGCTTTAAAAAAGATTGAATTTTGTTGTATGTTGCGGTTAATGCTTTTATGCCTTTTTTTAATCTGTATTCATTGGTTGTAGAATAGTGAACAATTTAAAGTAACACTAAGCTAAACGAAGCCGTCATTTGTTTACATTTGAAACTTAGTAGAATAGTGAACTAAGTCAATTGGTTTTACTAGGAAAAAAACTTGTACTTGGTTATGAAAAGTGTTGATGTAGTAGGTATTATATCTTATATAAAATGTAGTTGTGCAACTCACTTTTTGGTTGCAATCGGCAACCCCAAAAATATATAAATATATACACTCTCTTACTCTGTGAACTCAATTTTTTATTCTTATATGTTGGTAAATTGCGCATTTTTTGCTTTAAAAAAGATTGAATTGTGTTGTTCTTATGTTGCGGTTAATGTTTTTATGCCTTTAGTTAATCTGTATTCAGTGGTTGTAGAATTGTGAACAATTTAAAGTGTAACACTAAGCTTAACGAAGCCGTCATTTGTTTACATTTGAAACTTAGTAGAATAGTGAACTAAGTCAATTGGTTTTACTAGGAAAAAAACTTGTACTTGGTTATGAAAAGTGTTGATGTAGTAGGTATTATACCTTATATAACATGTAGTTGTGCAACTCCCTTTTTGGTTCCAATCGCCAACCCCAAAAATATATAAATATATACACTCACTTACTCTGTGAACTCAATTTTTTATTCTTATATGTTGGTAAATTCGCATTTTTTGCTTTAAAAAAGATTGAATTTTGTTGTATGTTGCGGTTAATGCTTTTATGCCTTTTTTTAATCTGTATTCATTGGTTGTAGAATTGTGAACAATTTAAAGTAACACTAAGCTTAACGAAGCCGTCATTTGTTTACATTTGAAACTTAGTAGAATAGTGAACTAAGTCAATTGGTTTTACTAGGAAAAAAACTTGTACTTGGTAATGAAATGTGTTAATGTAGTAGGTGTTATATCTTATATAACATGTAGTTGTGCAACTATAACATGTAGTTGTGCAACTCCCTTTTTGGTTGCAATCGGCAACCCCAAAAATATATAAATATATACACTCTCTTACTCTGTGAACTCAATTTTTTATTCTTATATGTTGGTAAATTGCGCATTTTTTGCTTTAAAAAAGATTGAATTGTGTTGTTCTTATATTGCGGTTAATGTTTTTATGCCTTTAGTTAATCTGTATTCAGTCGTTGTAGAATTGTGACCAATTTAAAGTGTAACACTAAGCTTAACGAAGCCGTCATTTGTTTACATTTGAAACTTAGTAGAATAGTGAACTAAGTCAATTGGTTTTACTAGGAAAAAAACTTGTACTTGGTTATGAAAAGTGTTGATGTAGTAGGTATTATACCTTATATAACATGTAGTTGTGCAACTATAACATGTAGTTGTGCAACTCCCTTTTTGGTTCCAATCGGCAACCCCAAAAATATATAAATATATACACTCACTTACTCTGTGAACTCAATTTTTTATTCTTATATGTTGGTAAATTGCGCATTTTTTGCTTTAAAAAAGATTGAATTGTGTTGTTCTTATGTTGCGGTTAATGTTTTTATGCCTTTAGTTAATCTGTATTCAGTGGTTGTAGAATTGTGAACAATTTAAAGTGTAACACTAAGCTTAACGAAGCCGTCATTTGTTTACATTTGAAACTTAGTAGAATAGTGAACTAAGTCAATTGGTTTTACTAGGAAAAAAACTTGTACTTGGTTATGAAAAGTGTTGATGTAGTAGGTATTATACCTTATATAACATGTAGTTGTGCAACTCCCTTTTTGGTTCCAATCGCCAACTGTGAACTCAATTTTTTATTCTTATATGTTGGTAAATTGCGCATTTTTTGCTTTAAAAAAGATTGAATTTTGTTGTATGTTGCGGTTAATATTTTTATGCCTTTTTTTAATCTGTATTCATTGGTTGTAGAATTGTGAACAATTTAAAGTAACACTAAGCTTAACGAAGCCGTCATTTGTTTACATTTGAAACTTAGTAGAATAGTGAACTAAGTCAATTGGTTTTACTAGGAAAAAAACTTGTACTTGGTTATGAAAAGTGTTGATGTAGTAGGTATTATATCTTATATAACATGTAGTTGTGCAACTCCCTTTTTGGTTGCAATCGGCAACCCCAAAAATATATAAATATATACACTCTCTTACTCTGTGAACTCAATTTTTTATTCTTATATGTTGGTAAATTCGCATTTTTTGCTTTAAAAAATATTGAATTTTGTTGTATGTTGCGGTTAATGCTTTTATGCCTTTTTTTAATCTGTATTCATTGGTTGTAGAATTGTGAACAATTTAAAGTAACACTAAGCTTAACGAAGCCGTCATTTGTTTACATTTGAAACTTAGTAGAATAGTGAACTAAGTCAATTGGTTTTACTAGGAAAAAAACTTGTACTTGGTTATGAAAAGTGTTGATGTAGTAGGTATTATATCTTATATAACATGTAGTTGTGCAACTCCCTTTTTGGTTGCAATCGGCAACCCCAAAAATATATAAATATATACACTCTCTTACTCTGTGAACTCAATTTTTTATTCTTATATGTTGGTAAATTGCGCATTTTTTGCTTTAAAAAAGATTGAATTGTGTTGTTCTTATGTTGCGGTTAATGTTTTTATGCCTTTAGTTAATCTGTATTCAGTGGTTGTAGAATTGTGAACAATTTAAAGTGTAACACTAAGCTTAACGAAGCCGTCATTTGTTTACATTTGAAACTTAGTAGAATAGTGAACTAAGTCAATTGGTTTTACTAGGAAAAAACTTGTACTTGGTTATGAAAAGTGTTGATGTAGTAGGTATTATATCTTAAATAACATGTAGTTGTGCAACTATAACATGTAGTTGTGCAACTCCCTTTTTGGTTCCAATCGGCAACCCCAAAAATATATAAATATGTACACTCTCTTACTCTGTGAACTCAATTTTTTATTCTTATATGTTGGTAAATTCGCATTTTTTGCTTTAAAAAAGATTGAACTTTGTTGTATGTTGCGGTTAATGCTTTTATGCCTTTTTTTAATCTGTATTCATTGGTTGTAGAATTGTGAACAATTTAAAGTAACACTAAGCTTAACGAAGCCGTCATTTGTTTACATTTGAAACTTAGTAGAATAGTGAACTAAGTCAATTGGTTTTACTAGGAAAAAAACTTGTACTTGGTTATGAAAAGTGTTGATGTAGTAGGTATTATACCTTATATAACATGTAGTTGTGCAACTATAACATGTAGTTGTGCAACTCCCTTTTTGGTTCCAATCGGCAACCCCTAAAATATATAAATATATACACTCACTTACTCTGTGAACTCAATTTTTTATTCTTATATGTTGGTAAATTGCGCATTTTTTGCTTTAAAAAAGATTGAATTGTGTTGTTCTTATGTTGCGGTTAATGTTTTTATGCCTTTAGTTAATCTGTATTCATTGGTTGTAGAATTGTGAACAATTTAAAGTGTAACACTAAGCTTAACGAAGCCGTCATTTGTTTACATTTGAAACTTAGTAGAATAGTGAACTAAGTCAATTGGTTTTACTAGGAAAAAAACTTGTACTTAGTTATGAAAAGTGTTGATGTAGTAGGTATTATATCTTAAATAACATGTAGTTGTGCAACTATAACATGTAGTTGTGCAACTCCCTTTTTGGTTCCAATCGGCAACCCCAAAAATATATAAATATGTACACTCTCTTACTCTGTGAACTCAATTTTTTATTCTTATATGTTGGTAAATTCGCATTTTTTGCTTTAAAAAAGATTGAATTTTGTTGTATGTTGCGGTTAATGCTTTTATGCCTTTTTTTAATCTGTATTCATTGGTTGTAGAATTGTGAACAATTTAAAGTAACACTAAGCTTAACGAAGCCGTCATTTGTTTACATTTGAAACTTAGTAGAATAGTGAACTAAGTCAATTGGTTTTACTAGGAAAAAAACTTGTACTTGGTTATGAAAAGTGTTGATGTAGTAGGTATTATATCTTATATAACATGTAGTTGTGCAACTCCCTTTTTGGTTGCAATCGGCAACCCCAAAAATATATAAATATATACACTCTCTTACTCTGTGAACTCAATTTTTTATTCTTATATGTTGGTAAATTGCGCATTTTTTGCTTTAAAAAAGATTGAATTGTGTTGTTCTTATGTTGCGGTTAATGTTTTTATGCCTTTAGTTAATCTGTATTCAGTGGTTGTAGAATTGTGAACAATTTAAAGTGTAACACTAAGCTTAACGAAGCCGTCATTTGTTTACATTTGAAACTTAGTAGAATAGTGAACTAAGTCAATTGGTTTTACTAGGAAAAAAACTTGTACTTGGTTATGAAAAGTGTTGATGTAGTAGGTATTATACCTTATATAACATGTAGTTGTGCAACTCCCTTTTTGGTTCCAATCGGCAACCCCAAAAATATATAAATATATACACTCACTTACTCTGTGAACTCAATTTTTTTTTTCTTATATGTTGGTAAATTCGCATTTTTTGCTTTAAAAAAGATTGAATTTTGTTGTATGTTGCGGTTAATGCTTTTATGCCTTTTTTTAATCTGTATTCATTGGTTGTAGAATAGTGAACAATTTAAAGTAACACTAAGCTTAACGAAGCCGTCATTTGTTTACATTTGAAACTTAGTAGAATAGTGAACTAAGTCAATTGGTTTTACTAGGAAAAAAACTTGTACTTGGTTATGAAAAGTGTTGATGTAGTAGGTATTATACCTTATATAACATGTAGTTGTGCAACTCCCTTTTTGGTTCCAATCGGCAACCCCAAAAATATATAAATATATACACTCACTTACTCTGTGAACTCAATTTTTTATTCTTATATGTTGGTAAATTCGCATTTTTTGCTTTAAAAAAATTGAATTTTGTTGTATGTTGCGGTTAATGCTTTTATGCCTTTTTTTAATCTGTATTCATTGGTTGTAGAATTGTGAACAATTTAAAGTAACACTAAGCTTAACGAAGCCGTCATTTGTTTACATTTGAAACTTAGTAGAATAGTGAACTAAGTCAATTGGTTTTACTAGGAAAAAAACTTGTACTTGGTAATGAAATGTGTTAATGTAGTAGGTGTTATATCTTATATAACATGTAGTTGTGCAACTATAACATGTAGTTGTGCAACTCCCTTTTTGGTTGCAATCGGCAACCCCAAAAATATATAAATATATACACTCTCTTACTCTGTGAACTCAATTTTTTATTCTTATATGTTGGTAAATTGCGCATTTTTTGCTTTAAAAAAGATTGAATTGTGTTGTTCTTATATTGCGGTTAATGTTTTTATGCCTTTAGTTAATCTGTATTCAGTTGTAGAATTGTGACCAATTTAAAGTGTAACACTAAGCTTAACGAAGCCGTCATTTGTTTACATTTGAAACTTAGTAGAATAGTGAACTAAGTCAATTGGTTTTACTAGGAAAAAAACTTGTACTTGGTTATGAAAAGTGTTGATGTAGTAGGTATTATACCTTATATAACATGTAGTTGTGCAACTATAACATGTAGTTGTGCAACTCCCTTTTTGGTTCCAATCGGCAACCCCAAAAATATATAAATATATACACTCACTTACTCTGTGAACTCAATTTTTTATTCTTATATGTTGGTAAATTGCGCATTTTTTGCTTTAAAAAAGATTGAATTTTGTTGTATGTTGCGGTTAATATTTTTATGCCTTTTGTTAATCTGTATTCATTGGTTGTAGAATTGTGAACAATTTAAAGTAACACTAAGCTTAACGAAGCCGTCATTTGTTTACATTTGAAACTTAGTAGAATAGTGAACTAAGTCAATTGGTTTTACTAGGAAAAAAACTTGTACTTGGTTATGAAAAGTGTTGATGTAGTAGGTATTATACCTTATATAACATGTAGTTGTGCAACTATAACATGTAGTTGTGCAACTCCCTTTTTGGTTCCAATCGGCAACCCCAAAAATATATGAATATATACACTCTCTTACTCTGTGAACTCAATTTTTTATTCTTATATGTTGGTAAATTGCGCATTTTTTGCTTTAAAAAAGATTGAATTGTGTTGTTCTTATGTTGCGGTTAATGTTTTTATGCCTTTAGTTAATCTGTATTCAGTGGTTGTAGAATTGTGAACAATTTAAAGTGTAACACTAAGCTTAACGAAGCCGTCATTTGTTTACATTTGAAACTTAGTAGAATAGTGAACTAAGTCAATTGGTTTTACTAGGAAAAAAACTTGTACTTGGTTATGAAAAGTGTTGATGTAGTAGGTATTATATCTTATATAACATGTAGTTGTGCAACTATAACATGTAGTTGTGCAACTCCCTTTTTGGTTGCAATCGGCAACCCCAAAAATATATAAATATATACACTCTCTTACTCTGTGAACTCAATTTTTTGTTCTTATATGTTGGTAAATTGCGCATTTTTTCCTTTAAAAAGAATTGAATTGTGTTGTTCTTATGTTGCGGTTAATGTTTTTATGCCTTTAGTTAATCTGTATTCAGTGGTTGTTGAATTGTGAACAATTTAAAGTGTAACACTAAGCTTAACGAAGCCGTCATTTGTTTACATTTGAAACTTAGTAGAATAGTGAACTAAGTCAATTGGTTTTACTAGGAAAAAAACTTGTACTTGGTTATGAAAAGTGTTGATGTAGTAGGTATTATACCTTATATAACATGTAGTTGTTCAACTATAACATGTAGTTGTGCAACTCCCTTTTTGGTTCCAATCCGCAACCCCAAAAATATATAAATATATACACTCTCTTACTCTGTGAACTCAATTTTTATTCTTATATGTTGGTAAATTGCGCATTTTTTGCTTTAAAAAAGATTGAATTGTGTTGTTCTTATGTTGCGGTTAATGTTTTTATGCCTTTAGTTAATCTGTATTCAGTGGTTGTAGAATTGTGAACAATTTAAAGTGTAACACTAAGCTTAACGAAGCCGTCATTTGTTTACATTTGAAACTTAGTAGAATAGTGAACTAAGTCAATTGGTTTTAGTAGGAAAAAAACTTGTACTTGGTTATGAAAAGTGTTGATGTAGTAGGTATTATATCTTAAATAACATGTAGTTGTGCAACTATAACATGTAGTTGTGCAACTCCCTTTTAGGTTCCAATCGGCAACCCCAAAAATATATAAATATATACACTCTCACTCTGTGAACTCAATTTTTTATTCTTATATGTTGGTAAATTCGCATTTTTTGCTTTAAAAAATATTGAATTTTGTTGTATGTTGCGGTTAATGCTTTTATGACTTTTTTTAATCTGTATTCATTGGTTGTAGAATTGTGAACAATTTAAAGTAACACTAAGCTTAACGAAGCCGTCATTTGTTTACATTTGAAACTTAGTAGAATAGTGAACTAAGTCAATTGGTTTTACTAGAAAAAAACTTGTACTTGGTTATGAAAAGTGTTGATGTAGTAGGTATTATATCTTATATAACATGTAGTTGTGCAACTCCCTTTTTGGTTGCATTCGGCAACCCCAAAAATATATAAATATATACACTCTCTTACTCTGTGAACTCAATTTTTTATTCTTATATGTTGGTAAATTGCGCATTTTTTGCTTTAAAAAAGATTGAATTGTGTTGTTCTTATGTTGCGGTTAATGTTTTTATGCCTTTAGTTAATCTGTATTCAGTGGTTGTAGAATTGTGAACAATTTAAAGTGTAACACTAAGCTTAACGAAGCCGTCATTTGTTTACATTTGAAACTTAGTAGAATAGTGAACTAAGTCAATTGGTTTTACTAGGAAAAAAACTTGTACTTGGTTATGAAAAGTGTTGATGTAGTAGGTATTATACCTTATATCACATGTAGTTGTGCAACTCCCTTTTTGGTTCCAATCGCCAACCCCAAAAATATATAAATATATACACTCACTTACTCTGTGAACTCAATTTTTTATTCTTATATGTTGGTAAATTGCGCATTTTTTGCTTTAAAAAAGATTGAATTGTGTTGTTCTTATGTTGCGGTTAATGTTTTTATGCCTTTAGTTAATCTGTATTCAGTGGTTGTAGAATTGTGAACAATTTAAAGTGTAACACTAAGCTTAACGAAGCCGTCATTTGTTTACATTTGAAACTTAGTAGAATAGTGAACTAAGTCAATTGGTTTTACTAGGAAAAAAACTTGTACTTGGTTATGAAAAGTGTTGATGTAGTAGGTATTATATCTTATATAACATGTAGTTGTGCAACTATAACATGTAGTTGTGCAACTCCCTTTTTGGTTGCAATCGGCAACCCCAAAAATATATAAATATATACACTCTCTTACTCTGTGAACTCAATTTTTTGTTCTTATATGTTGGTAAATTGCGCATTTTTTCCTTTAAAAAGGATTGAATTGTGTTGTTCTTATGTTGCGGTTAATGTTTTTATGCCTTTAGTTAATCTGTATTCAGTGGTTGTTGAATTGTGAACAATTTAAAGTGTAACACTAAGCTTAACGAAGCCGTCATTTGTTTACATTTGAAACTTAGTAGAATAGTGAACTAAGTCAATTGGTTTTACTAGGAAAAAAACTTGTACTTGGTTATGAAAAGTGTTGATGTAGTAGGTATTATACCTTATATAACATGTAGTTGTTCAACTATAACATGTAGTTGTGCAACTCCCTTTTTGGTTCCAATCGGCAACCCCAAAAATATATAAATATATACACTCTCTTACTCTGTGAACTCAATTTTTATTCTTATATGTTGGTAAATTGCGCATTTTTTGCTTTAAAAAAGATTGAATTGTGTTGTTCTTATGTTGCGGTTAATGTTTTTATGCCTTTAGTTAATCTGTATTCAGTGGTTGTAGAATTGTGAACAATTTAAAGTGTAACACTAAGCTTAACGAAGCCGTCATTTGTTTACATTTGAAACTTAGTAGAATAGTGAACTAAGTCAATTGGTTTTACTAGGAAAAAAACTTGTACTTGGTTATGAAAAGTGTTGATGTAGTAGGTATTATATCTTAAATAACATGTAGTTGTGCAACTATAACATGTAGTTGTGCAACTCCCTTTTAGGTTCCAATCGGCAACCCCAAAAATATATAAATATATACACTCTCACTCTGTGAACTCAATTTTTTATTCTTATATGTTGGTAAATTCGCATTTTTTGCTTTAAAAAATATTGAATTTTGTTGTATGTTGCGGTTAATGCTTTTATGCCTTTTTTTTAATCTGTATTCATTGGTTGTAGAATTGTGAACAATTTAAAGTAACACTAAGCTTAACGAAGCCGTCATTTGTTTACATTTGAAACTTAGTAGAATAGTGAACTAAGTCAATTGGTTTTACTAGGAAAAAAACTTGTACTTGGTTATGAAAAGTGTTGATGTAGTAGGTATTATATCTTATATAACATGTAGTTGTGCAACTCCCTTTTTGGTTGCATTCGGCAACCCCAAAAATATATAAATATATACACTCTCTTACTCTGTGAACTCAATTTTTTATTCTTATATGTTGGTAAATTGCGCATTTTTTGCTTTAAAAAAGATTGAATTGTGTTGTTCTTATGTTGCGGTTAATGTTTTTATGCCTTTAGTTAATCTGTATTCAGTGGTTGTAGAATTGTGAACAATTTAAAGTGTAACACTAAGCTTAACGAAGCCGTCATTTGTTTACATTTGAAACTTAGTAGAATAGTGAACTAAGTCAATTGGTTTTACTAGGAAAAAAACTTGTACTTGGTTATGAAAAGTGTTGATGTAGTAGGTATTATACCTTATATCACATGTAGTTGTGCAACTCCCTTTTTGGTTCCAATCGCCAACCCCAAAAATATATAAATATATACACTCACTTACTCTGTGAACTCAAATTTTTATTCTTATATGTTGGTAAATTGCGCATTTTTTGCTTTAAAAAAGATTGAATTGTGTTGTTCTTATGTTGCGGTTAATGTTTTTATGCCTTTAGTTAATCTGTATTCAGTGGTTGTAGAATTGTGAACAATTTAAAGTGTAACACTAAGCTTAACGAAGCCGTCATTTGTTTACATTTGAAACTTAGTAGAATAGTGAACTAAGTCAATTGGTTTTACTAGGAATAAAACTTGTACTTGGTTATGAAAAGTGTTGATGTAGTAGGTATTATACCTTATATAACATGTAGTTGTGCAACTCCCTTTTTGGTTCCAATCCGCAACCCCAAAAATATATAAATATATACACTCACTTACTCTGTGAACTCAATTTTTTTTTCTTATATGTTGGTAAATTCGCATTTTTTGCTTTAAAAAAGATTGAATTTTGTTGTATGTTGCGGTTAATGCTTTTATGCCTTTTTTTAATCTGTATTCATTGGTTGTAGAATTGTGAACAATTTAAAGTAACACTAAGCTTAACGAAGCCGTCATTTGTTTACATTTGAAACTTAGTAGAATAGTGAACTAAGTCAATTGGTTTTACTAGGAGAAAAACTTGTACTTGGTTATGAAATGTGTTGATGTAGTAGGTGTTATATCTTATATAACATGTAGTTGTGCAACTATAACATGTAGTTGTGCAACTCCCTTTTTGGTTCCAATCGGCAACCCCAAAAATATATAAATATGTACACTCTCTTACTCTGTGAACTCAATTTTTTATTCTTATATGTTGGTAAATTCGCATTTTTTGCTTTAAAAAAGATTGAATTTTGTTGTATGTTGCGGTTAATGCTTTTATGCCTTTTTTTAATCTGTATTCATTGGTTGTAGAATAGTGAACAATTTAAAGTAACACTAAGCTTAACGAAGCCGTCATTTGTTTACATTTGAAACTTAGTAGAATAGTGAACTAAGTCAATTGGTTTTACTAGGAAAAAAACTTGTACTTGGTTAAGAAAAGTGTTGATGTAGTAGGTATTATATCTTATATAACATGTAGTTGTGCAACTCTCTTTTTGGTTGCAATCGGCAACCCCAAAAATATATAAATATATACACTCTCTTACTCTGTGAACTCAATTTTTTATTCTTATATGTTGGTAAATTGCGCATTTTTTGCTTTAAAAAAGATTGAATTGTGTTGTTCTTATGTTGCGGTTAATGTTTTTATGCCTTTAGTTAATCCGTATTCAGTGGTTGTAGAATTGTGAACAATTTAAAGTGTAACACTAAGCTTAAGGAAGCCGTCATTTGTTTACATTTGAAACTTAGTAGAATAGTGAACTAAGTCAATTGGTTTTACTAGGAAAAAAACTTGTACTTGGTTATGAAAAGTGTTGATGTAGTAGGTATTATACCTTATATAACATGTAGTTGTGCAACTCCCTTTTTGGTTCCAATCGGCAACCCCAAAAATATATAAATATATACACTCACTTACTCTGTGAACTCAATTTTTTATTCTTATATGTTGGTAAATTGCGCATTTTTTCCTTTAAAAAGGATTGAATTGTGTTGTTCTTATGTTGCGGTTAATGTTTTTATGCCTTTAGTTAATCTGTATTCAGTGGTTGTTGAATTGTGAACAATTTAAAGTGTAACACTAAGCTTAACGAAGCCGTCATTTGTTTACATTTGAAACTTAGTAGAATAGTGAACTAAGTCAATTGGTTTTACTAGGAAAAAAACTTGTACTTGGTTATGAAAAGTGTTGATGTAGTAGGTATTATACCTTATATAACATGTAGTTGTTCAACTATAACATGTAGTTGTGCAACTCCCTTTTTGGTTCCAATCGGCAACCCCAAAAATATATAAATATATACACTCTCTTACTCTGTGAACTCAATTTTTATTCTTATATGTTGGTAAATTGCGCATTTTTTGCTTTAAAAAATATTGAATTGTGTTGTTCTTATGTTGCGGTTAATGTTTTTATGCCTTTAGTTAATCTGTATTCAGTGGTTGTAGAATTGTGAACAATTTAAAGTGTAACACTAAGCTTAACGAAGCCGTCATTTGTTTACATTTGAAACTTAGTAGAATAGTGAACTAAGTCAATTGGTTTTACTAGGAAAAAAACTTGTACTTGGTTATGAAAAGTGTTGATGTAGTAGGTATTATATCTTATATAACATGTAGTTGTGCAACTATAACATGTAGTTGTGCAACTCCCTTTTTGGTTGCAATCGGCAACCCCAAAAATATATAAATATATACACTCTCTTACTCTGTGAACTCAATTTTTTGTTCTTATATGTTGGTAAATTGCGCATTTTTTCCTTTAAAAAGGATTGAATTGTGTTGTTCTTATGTTGCGGTTAATGTTTTTATGCCTTTAGTTAATCTGTATTCAGTGGTTGTTGAATTGTGAACAATTTAAAGTGTAACACTAAGCTTAACGAAGCCGTCATTTGTTTACATTTGAAACTTAGTAGAATAGTGAACTAAGTCAATTGGTTTTACTAGGAAAAAAACTTGTACTTGGTTATGAAAAGTGTTGATGTAGTAGGTATTATACCTTATATAACATGTAGTTGTTCAACTATAACATGTAGTTGTGCAACTCCCTTTTTGGTTCCAATCGGCAACCCCAAAAATATATAAATATATACACTCTCTTACTCTGTGAACTCAATTTTTATTCTTATATGTTGGTAAATTGCGCATTTTTTGCTTTAAAAAAGATTGAATTGTGTTGTTCTTATGTTGCGGTTAATGTTTTTATGCCTTTAGTTAATCTGTATTCAGTGGTTGTAGAATTGTGAACAATTTAAAGTAACACTAAGCTTAACGAAGCCGTCATTTGTTTACATTTGAAACTTAGTAGAATAGTGAACTAAGTCAATTGGTTTTACTAGGAAAAAAACTTGTACTTGGTTATGAAAAGTGTTGATGTAGTAGGTATTATACCTTATATAACATGTAGTTGTGCAACTCCCTTTTTGGTTCCAATCCGCAACCCCAAAAATATATAAATATATACACTCACTTACTCTGTGAACTCAATTTTTTTTTCTTATATGTTGGTAAATTCGCATTTTTTGCTTTAAAAAAGATTGAATTTTGTTGTATGTTGCGGTTAATGCTTTTATGCCTTTTTTTAATCTGTATTCATTGGTTGTAGAATTGTGAACAATTTAAAGTAACACTAAGCTTAACGAAGCCGTCATTTGTTTACATTTGAAACTTAGTAGAATAGTGAACTAAGTCAATTGGTTTTACTAGGAGAAAAACTTGTACTTGGTTATGAAATGTGTTGATGTAGTAGGTGTTATATCTTATATAACATGTAGTTGTGCAACTATAACATGTAGTTGTGCAACTCCCTTTTTGGTTCCAATCGGCAACCCCAAAAATATATAAATATGTACACTCTCTTACTCTGTGAACTCAATTTTTTATTCTTATATGTTGGTAAATTCGCATTTTTTGCTTTAAAAAAGATTGAATTTTGTTGTATGTTGCGGTTAATGCTTTTATGCCTTTTTTTAATCTGTATTCATTGGTTGTAGAATAGTGAACAATTTAAAGTAACACTAAGCTTAACGAAGCCGTCATTTGTTTACATTTGAAACTTAGTAGAATAGTGAACTAAGTCAATTGGTTTTACTAGGAAAAAAACTTGTACTTGGTTAAGAAAAGTGTTGATGTAGTAGGTATTATATCTTATATAACATGTAGTTGTGCAACTCTCTTTTTGGTTGCAATCGGCAACCCCAAAAATATATAAATATATACACTCTCTTACTCTGTGAACTCAATTTTTTATTCTTATATGTTGGTAAATTGCGCATTTTTTGCTTTAAAAAAGATTGAATTGTGTTGTTCTTATGTTGCGGTTAATGTTTTTATGCCTTTAGTTAATCCGTATTCAGTGGTTGTAGAATTGTGAACAATTTAAAGTGTAACACTAAGCTTAAGGAAGCCGTCATTTGTTTACATTTGAAACTTAGTAGAATAGTGAACTAAGTCAATTGGTTTTACTAGGAAAAAAACTTGTACTTGGTTATGAAAAGTGTTGATGTAGTAGGTATTATACCTTATATAACATGTAGTTGTGCAACTCCCTTTTTGGTTCCAATCGGCAACCCCAAAAATATATAAATATATACACTCACTTACTCTGTGAACTCAATTTTTTATTCTTATATGTTGGTAAATTGCGCATTTTTTCCTTTAAAAAGGATTGAATTGTGTTGTTCTTATGTTGCGGTTAATGTTTTTATGCCTTTAGTTAATCTGTATTCAGTGGTTGTTGAATTGTGAACAATTTAAAGTGTAACACTAAGCTTAACGAAGCCGTCATTTGTTTACATTTGAAACTTAGTAGAATAGTGAACTAAGTCAATTGGTTTTACTAGGAAAAAAACTTGTACTTGGTTATGAAAAGTGTTGATGTAGTAGGTATTATACCTTATATAACATGTAGTTGTTCAACTATAACATGTAGTTGTGCAACTCCCTTTTTGGTTCCAATCGGCAACCCCAAAAATATATAAATATATACACTCTCTTACTCTGTGAACTCAATTTTTATTCTTATATGTTGGTAAATTGCGCATTTTTTGCTTTAAAAAATATTGAATTGTGTTGTTCTTATGTTGCGGTTAATGTTTTTATGCCTTTAGTTAATCTGTATTCAGTGGTTGTAGAATTGTGAACAATTTAAAGTGTAACACTAAGCTTAACGAAGCCGTCATTTGTTTACATTTGAAACTTAGTAGAATAGTGAACTAAGTCAATTGGTTTTACTAGGAAAAAAACTTGTACTTGGTTATGAAAAGTGTTGATGTAGTAGGTATTATATCTTATATAACATGTAGTTGTGCAACTATAACATGTAGTTGTGCAACTCCCTTTTTGGTTGCAATCGGCAACCCCAAAAATATATAAATATATACACTCTCTTACTCTGTGAACTCAATTTTTTGTTCTTATATGTTGGTAAATTGCGCATTTTTTCCTTTAAAAAGGATTGAATTGAGTTGTTCTTATGTTGCGGTTAATGTTTTTATGCCTTTAGTTAATCTGTATTCAGTGGTTGTTGAATTGTGAACAATTTAAAGTGTAACACTAAGCTTAACGAAGCCGTCATTTGTTTACATTTGAAACTTAGTAGAATAGTGAACTAAGTCAATTGGTTTTACTAGGAAAAAAACTTGTACTTGGTTATGAAAAGTGTTGATGTAGTAGGTATTATACCTTATATAACATGTAGTTGTTCAACTATAACATGTAGTTGTGCAACTCCCTTTTTGGTTCCAATCGGCAACCCCAAAAATATATAAATATATACACTCTCTTACTCTGTGAACTCAATTTTTATTCTTATATGTTGGTAAATTGCGCATTTTTTGCTTTAAAAAAGATTGAATTGTGTTGTTCTTATGTTGCGGTTAATGTTTTTATGCCTTTAGTTAATCTGTATTCAGTGGTTGTAGAATTGTGAACAATTTAAAGTAACACTAAGCTTAACGAAGCCGTCATTTGTTTACATTTGAAACTTAGTAGAATAGTGAACTAAGTCAATTGGTTTTACTAGGAAAAAAACTTGTACTTGGTTATGAAAAGTGTTGATGTAGTAGGTATTATACCTTATATAACATGTAGTTGTGCAACTCCCTTTTTGGTTCCAATCCGCAACCCCAAAAATATATAAATATATACACTCACTTACTCTGTGAACTCAATTTTTTTTTCTTATATGTTGGTAAATTCGCATTTTTTGCTTTAAAAAAGATTGAATTTTGTTGTATGTTGCGGTTAATGCTTTTATGCCTTTTTTTAATCTGTATTCATTGGTTGTAGAATTGTGAACAATTTAAAGTAACACTAAGCTTAACGAAGCCGTCATTTGTTTACATTTGAAACTTAGTAGAATAGTGAACTAAGTCAATTGGTTTTACTAGGAGAAAAACTTGTACTTGGTTATGAAATGTGTTGATGTAGTAGGTGTTATATCTTATATAACATGTAGTTGTGCAACTATAACATGTAGTTGTGCAACTCCCTTTTTGGTTCCAATCGGCAACCCCAAAAATATATAAATATGTACACTCTCTTACTCTGTGAACTCAATTTTTTATTCTTATATGTTGGTAAATTCGCATTTTTTGCTTTAAAAAAGATTGAATTTTGTTGTATGTTGCGGTTAATGCTTTTATGCCTTTTTTTAATCTGTATTCATTGGTTGTAGAATAGTGAACAATTTAAAGTAACACTAAGCTTAACGAAGCCGTCATTTGTTTACATTTGAAACTTAGTAGAATAGTGAACTAAGTCAATTGGTTTTACTAGGAAAAAAACTTGTACTTGGTTAAGAAAAGTGTTGATGTAGTAGGTATTATATCTTATATAACATGTAGTTGTGCAACTCTCTTTTTGGTTGCAATCGGCAACCCCAAAAATATATAAATATATACACTCTCTTACTCTGTGAACTCAATTTTTTATTCTTATATGTTGGTAAATTGCGCATTTTTTGCTTTAAAAAAGATTGAATTGTGTTGTTCTTATGTTGCGGTTAATGTTTTTATGCCTTTAGTTAATCTGTATTCAGTGGTTGTAGAATTGTGAACAATTTAAAGTGTAACACTAAGCTTAACGAAGCCGTCATTTGTTTACATTTGAAACTTAGTAGAATAGTGAACTAAGTCAATTGGTTTTACTAGGAAAAAAACTTGTACTTGGTTATGAAAAGTGTTGATGTAGTAGGTATTATACCTTATATCACATGTAGTTGTGCAACTCCCTTTTTGGTTCCAATCGCCAACCCCAAAAATATATAAATATATACACTCACTTACTCTGTGAACTCAAATTTTTATTCTTATATGTTGGTAAATTGCGCATTTTTTGCTTTAAAAAAGATTGAATTGTGTTGTTCTTATGTTGCGGTTAATGTTTTTATGCCTTTAGTTAATCTGTATTCAGTGGTTGTAGAATTGTGAACAATTTAAAGTGTAACACTAAGCTTAACGAAGCCGTCATTTGTTTACATTTGAAACTTAGTAGAATAGTGAACTAAGTCAATTGGTTTTACTAGGAATAAAACTTGTACTTGGTTATGAAAAGTGTTGATGTAGTAGGTATTATACCTTATATAACATGTAGTTGTGCAACTCCCTTTTTGGTTCCAATCCGCAACCCCAAAAATATATAAATATATACACTCACTTACTCTGTGAACTCAATTTTTTTTTCTTATATGTTGGTAAATTCGCATTTTTTGCTTTAAAAAAGATTGAATTTTGTTGTATGTTGCGGTTAATGCTTTTATGCCTTTTTTTAATCTGTATTCATTGGTTGTAGAATTGTGAACAATTTAAAGTAACACTAAGCTTAACGAAGCCGTCATTTGTTTACATTTGAAACTTAGTAGAATAGTGAACTAAGTCAATTGGTTTTACTAGGAGAAAAACTTGTACTTGGTTATGAAATGTGTTGATGTAGTAGGTGTTATATCTTATATAACATGTAGTTGTGCAACTATAACATGTAGTTGTGCAACTCCCTTTTTGGTTCCAATCGGCAACCCCAAAAATATATAAATATGTACACTCTCTTACTCTGTGAACTCAATTTTTTATTCTTATATGTTGGTAAATTCGCATTTTTTGCTTTAAAAAAGATTGAATTTTGTTGTATGTTGCGGTTAATGCTTTTATGCCTTTTTTTAATCTGTATTCATTGGTTGTAGAATAGTGAACAATTTAAAGTAACACTAAGCTTAACGAAGCCGTCATTTGTTTACATTTGAAACTTAGTAGAATAGTGAACTAAGTCAATTGGTTTTACTAGGAAAAAAACTTGTACTTGGTTAAGAAAAGTGTTGATGTAGTAGGTATTATATCTTATATAACATGTAGTTGTGCAACTCTCTTTTTGGTTGCAATCGGCAACCCCAAAAATATATAAATATATACACTCTCTTACTCTGTGAACTCAATTTTTTATTCTTATATGTTGGTAAATTGCGCATTTTTTGCTTTAAAAAAGATTGAATTGTGTTGTTCTTATGTTGCGGTTAATGTTTTTATGCCTTTAGTTAATCCGTATTCAGTGGTTGTAGAATTGTGAACAATTTAAAGTGTAACACTAAGCTTAAGGAAGCCGTCATTTGTTTACATTTGAAACTTAGTAGAATAGTGAACTAAGTCAATTGGTTTTACTAGGAAAAAAACTTGTACTTGGTTATGAAAAGTGTTGATGTAGTAGGTATTATACCTTATATAACATGTAGTTGTGCAACTCCCTTTTTGGTTCCAATCGGCAACCCCAAAAATATATAAATATATACACTCACTTACTCTGTGAACTCAATTTTTTATTCTTATATGTTGGTAAATTGCGCATTTTTTCCTTTAAAAAGGATTGAATTGTGTTGTTCTTATGTTGCGGTTAATGTTTTTATGCCTTTAGTTAATCTGTATTCAGTGGTTGTTGAATTGTGAACAATTTAAAGTGTAACACTAAGCTTAACGAAGCCGTCATTTGTTTACATTTGAAACTTAGTAGAATAGTGAACTAAGTCAATTGGTTTTACTAGGAAAAAAACTTGTACTTGGTTATGAAAAGTGTTGATGTAGTAGGTATTATACCTTATATAACATGTAGTTGTTCAACTATAACATGTAGTTGTGCAACTCCCTTTTTGGTTCCAATCGGCAACCCCAAAAATATATAAATATATACACTCTCTTACTCTGTGAACTCAATTTTTATTCTTATATGTTGGTAAATTGCGCATTTTTTGCTTTAAAAAATATTGAATTGTGTTGTTCTTATGTTGCGGTTAATGTTTTTATGCCTTTAGTTAATCTGTATTCAGTGGTTGTAGAATTGTGAACAATTTAAAGTGTAACACTAAGCTTAACGAAGCCGTCATTTGTTTACATTTGAAACTTAGTAGAATAGTGAACTAAGTCAATTGGTTTTACTAGGAAAAAAACTTGTACTTGGTTATGAAAAGTGTTGATGTAGTAGGTATTATATCTTATATAACATGTAGTTGTGCAACTATAACATGTAGTTGTGCAACTCCCTTTTTGGTTGCAATCGGCAACCCCAAAAATATATAAATATATACACTCTCTTACTCTGTGAACTCAATTTTTTGTTCTTATATGTTGGTAAATTGCGCATTTTTTCCTTTAAAAAGGATTGAATTGTGTTGTTCTTATGTTGCGGTTAATGTTTTTATGCCTTTAGTTAATCTGTATTCAGTGGTTGTTGAATTGTGAACAATTTAAAGTGTAACACTAAGCTTAACGAAGCCGTCATTTGTTTACATTTGAAACTTAGTAGAATAGTGAACTAAGTCAATTGGTTTTACTAGGAAAAAAACTTGTACTTGGTTATGAAAAGTGTTGATGTAGTAGGTATTATACCTTATATAACATGTAGTTGTTCAACTATAACATGTAGTTGTGCAACTCCCTTTTTGGTTCCAATCGGCAACCCCAAAAATATATAAATATATACACTCTCTTACTCTGTGAACTCAATTTTTATTCTTATATGTTGGTAAATTGCGCATTTTTTGCTTTAAAAAAGATTGAATTGTGTTGTTCTTATGTTGCGGTTAATGTTTTTATGCCTTTAGTTAATCTGTATTCAGTGGTTGTAGAATTGTGAACAATTTAAAGTAACACTAAGCTTAACGAAGCCGTCATTTGTTTACATTTGAAACTTAGTAGAATAGTGAACTAAGTCAATTGGTTTTACTAGGAAAAAAACTTGTACTTGGTTATGAAAAGTGTTGATGTAGTAGGTATTATACCTTATATAACATGTAGTTGTGCAACTCCCTTTTTGGTTCCAATCCGCAACCCCAAAAATATATAAATATATACACTCACTTACTCTGTGAACTCAATTTTTTTTTCTTATATGTTGGTAAATTCGCATTTTTTGCTTTAAAAAAGATTGAATTTTGTTGTATGTTGCGGTTAATGCTTTTATGCCTTTTTTTAATCTGTATTCATTGGTTGTAGAATTGTGAACAATTTAAAGTAACACTAAGCTTAACGAAGCCGTCATTTGTTTACATTTGAAACTTAGTAGAATAGTGAACTAAGTCAATTGGTTTTACTAGGAGAAAAACTTGTACTTGGTTATGAAATGTGTTGATGTAGTAGGTGTTATATCTTATATAACATGTAGTTGTGCAACTATAACATGTAGTTGTGCAACTCCCTTTTTGGTTCCAATCGGCAACCCCAAAAATATATAAATATGTACACTCTCTTACTCTGTGAACTCAATTTTTTATTCTTATATGTTGGTAAATTCGCATTTTTTGCTTTAAAAAAGATTGAATTTTGTTGTATGTTGCGGTTAATGCTTTTATGCCTTTTTTTAATCTGTATTCATTGGTTGTAGAATAGTGAACAATTTAAAGTAACACTAAGCTTAACGAAGCCGTCATTTGTTTACATTTGAAACTTAGTAGAATAGTGAACTAAGTCAATTGGTTTTACTAGGAAAAAAACTTGTACTTGGTTAAGAAAAGTGTTGATGTAGTAGGTATTATATCTTATATAACATGTAGTTGTGCAACTCTCTTTTTGGTTGCAATCGGCAACCCCAAAAATATATAAATATATACACTCTCTTACTCTGTGAACTCAATTTTTTATTCTTATATGTTGGTAAATTGCGCATTTTTTGCTTTAAAAAAGATTGAATTGTGTTGTTCTTATGTTGCGGTTAATGTTTTTATGCCTTTAGTTAATCTGTATTCAGTGGTTGTAGAATTGTGAACAATTTAAAGTGTAACACTAAGCTTAAGGAAGCCGTCATTTGTTTACATTTGAAACTTAGTAGAATAGTGAACTAAGTCAATTGGTTTTACTAGGAAAAAAACTTGTACTTGGTTATGAAAAGTGTTGATGTAGTAGGTATTATACCTTATATAACATGTAGTTGTGCAACTCCCTTTTTGGTTCCAATCGGCAACCCCAAAAATATATAAATATATACACTCACTTACTCTGTGAACTCAATTTTTTATTCTTATATGTTGGTAAATTGCGCATTTTTTCCTTTAAAAAGGATTGAATTGTGTTGTTCTTATGTTGCGGTTAATGTTTTTATGCCTTTAGTTAATCTGTATTCAGTGGTTGTTGAATTGTGAACAATTTAAAGTGTAACACTAAGCTTAACGAAGCCGTCATTTGTTTACATTTGAAACTTAGTAGAATAGTGAACTAAGTCAATTGGTTTTACTAGGAAAAAAACTTGTACTTGGTTATGAAAAGTGTTGATGTAGTAGGTATTATACCTTATATAACATGTAGTTGTTCAACTATAACATGCAGTTGTGCAACTCCCTTTTTGGTTCCAATCGGCAACCCCAAAAATATATAAATATATACACTCTCTTACTCTGTGAACTCAATTTTTATTCTTATATGTTGGTAAATTGCGCATTTTTTGCTTTAAAAAATATTGAATTGTGTTGTTCTTATGTTGCGGTTAATGTTTTTATGCCTTTAGTTAATCTGTATTCAGTGGTTGTAGAATTGTGAACAATTTAAAGTGTAACACTAAGCTTAACGAAGCCGTCATTTGTTTACATTTGAAACTTAGTAGAATAGTGAACTAAGTCAATTGGTTTTACTAGGAAAAAAACTTGTACTTGGTTATGAAAAGTGTTGATGTAGTAGGTATTATATCTTATATAACATGTAGTTGTGCAACTATAACATGTAGTTGTGCAACTCCCTTTTTGGTTGCAATCGGCAACCCCAAAAATATATAAATATATACACTCTCTTACTCTGTGAACTCAATTTTTTGTTCTTATATGTTGGTAAATTGCGCATTTTTTCCTTTAAAAAGGATTGAATTGTGTTGTTCTTATGTTGCGGTTAATGTTTTTATGCCTTTAGTTAATCTGTATTCAGTGGTTGTTGAATTGTGAACAATTTAAAGTGTAACACTAAGCTTAACGAAGCCGTCATTTGTTTACATTTGAAACTTAGTAGAATAGTGAACTAAGTCAATTGGTTTTACTAGGAAAAAAACTTGTACTTGGTTATGAAAAGTGTTGATGTAGTAGGTATTATACCTTATATAACATGTAGTTGTTCAACTATAACATGTAGTTGTGCAACTCCCTTTTTGGTTCCAATCGGCAACCCCAAAAATATATAAATATATACACTCTCTTACTCTGTGAACTCAATTTTTATTCTTATATGTTGGTAAATTGCGCATTTTTTGCTTTAAAAAAGATTGAATTGTGTTGTTCTTATGTTGCGGTTAATGTTTTTATGCCTTTAGTTAATCTGTATTCAGTGGTTGTAGAATTGTGAACAATTTAAAGTAACACTAAGCTTAACGAAGCCGTCATTTGTTTACATTTGAAACTTAGTAGAATTGTGAACTAAGTCAATTGGTTTTACTAGGAAAAAAACTTGTACTTGGTTATGAGAAGTGTTGATGTAGTAGGTATTATATCTTAAATAACATGTAGTTGTGCAACTCCCTTTTTGGTTGCTATCGGGAACCCCAAAAATATATAAATATATACATTCTCTTACTCTGTGAACTCAATTTTTTATTCTTATATGTTGGTAAATTGCGCATTTTTTGCTTTAAAAAAGATTGAATTGTGTTGTTCTTATGTTGCGGTTAATGTTTTTATGACTTTAGTTAATATGTAATCAGTAGTTGTAGAATTGTGAACAATTTAAAGTGTAACACTAAGCTTAACGAAGCCGTTATTTGTTTACAATTGAAACTTAGTACAATAGTAAACTAAGTCAATTGGTTTTACTAGGAAAAAAACTTGTACTTGGTTATGAAAAGTGTTGATGTAGTAGGTATTATATCTTAAATATCATGTAGTTGTTCAACTATAACATGTAGTTGTGCAACTCCCTTTTTGGTTGCAATCGGCAACCCCAAAAATATATAAATATATACACTCTCTTACTCTGTGAACTCAATTTTTTGTTCTTATATGTTGGTAAATTGCGCAATTTTTCCTTTAAAAAGGATTGAATTGTGTTGTTCTTATGTTGCGGTTAATGTTTTTATGCCTTTAGTTAATCTGTATTCAGTGGTTGTTGAATTGTGAACAATTTAAAGTGTAACACTAAGCTTAACGAAGCCGTCATTTGTTTACATTTGAAACTTAGTAGAATAGTGAACTAAGTCAATTGGTTTTACTAGGAAAAAAACTTGTACTTGGTTGTGAAAAGTGTTGATGTAGTAGGTATTATACCTTATATAACATGTAGTTGTTCAACTATAACATGTAGTTGTGCAACTCCCTTTTTGGTTCCAATCGGCAACCCCAAAAATATATAAATATATACACTCTCTTACTCTGTGAACTCAATTTTTATTCTTATATGTTGGTAAATTGCGCATTTTTTGCTTTAAAAAAGATTGAATTGTGTTGTTCTTATGTTGCGGTTAATGTTTTTATGCCTTTAGTTAATCTGTATTCAGTGGTTGTAGAATTGTGAACAATTTAAAGTAACACTAAGCTTAACGAAGCCGTCATTTGTTTACATTTGAAACTTAGTAGAATTGTGAACTAAGTCAATTGGTTTTACTAGGAAAAAAACTTGTACTTGGTTATGAGAAGTGTTGATGTAGTAGGTATTATATCTTAAATAACATGTAGTTGTGCAACTATAACATGTAGTTGTGCAACTCCCTTTTTGGTTGCTATCGGGAACCCCAAAAATATATAAATATATACATACTCTTACTCTGTGAACTCAATTTTTTATTCTTATATGTTGGTAAATTGCGCATTTTTTGCTTTAAAAAAGATTGAATTGTGTTGTTCTTATGTTGCGGTTAATGTTTTTATGACTTTAGTTAATATGTAATCAGTAGTTGTAGAATTGTGAACAATTTAAAGTGTAACACTAAGCTTAACGAAGCCGTCATTTGTTTACATTTGAAACTTAGTAGAATAGTGAACTAAGTCAATTGGTTTTACTAGGAAAAAAACTTGTACTTGGTTATGAAAAGTGTTGATGTAGTAGGTATTATATCTTAAATAACATGTAGTTGTGCAACTATAACATGTAGTTGTGCAACTCCCTTTTAGGTTCCAATCGGCAACCCCAAAAATATATAAATATATACACTCTCACTCTGTGAACTCAATTTTTTATTCTTATATGTTGGTAAATTCGCATTTTTTGCTTTAAGAAATATTGAATTTTGTTGTATGTTGCGGTTAATGCTTTTATGCCTTTTTTTAATCTGTATTCATTGGTTGTAGAATTGTGAACAATTTAAAGTAACACTAAGCTTAACGAAGCCGTCATTTGTTTACATTTGAAACTTAGTAGAATAGTGAACTAAGTCAATTGGTTTTACTAGGAAAAAAACTTGTACTTGGTTATGAAAAGTGTTGATGTAGTAGGTATTATATCTTATATAACATGTAGTTGTGACCCTCCCTTTTTGGTTGCATTCGGCAACCCCAAAAATATATAAATATATACACTCTCTTACTCTGTGAACTCAATTTTTTATTCTTATATGTTGGTAAATTGCGCATTTTTTGCTTTAAAAAAGATTGAATTGTGTTGTTCTTATGTTGCGGTTAATGTTTTTATGCCTTTAGTTAATCTGTATTCAGTGGTTGTAGAATTGTGAACAATTTAAAGTGTAACACTAAGCTTAACGAAGCCGTCATTTGTTTACATTTGAAACTTAGTAGAATAGTGAACTAAGTCAATTGGTTTTACTAGGAAAAAAACTTGTACTTGGTTATGAAAAGTGTTGATGTAGTAGGTATTATACCTTATATCACATGTAGTTGTGCAACTCCCTTTTTGGTTCCAATCGCCAACCCCAAAAATATATAAATATATACACTCACTTACTCTGTGAACTCAATTTTTTATTCTTATATGTTGGTAAATTGCGCATTTTTTGCTTTAAAAAAGATTGAATTGTGTTGTTCTTATGTTGCGGTTAATGTTTTTATGCCTTTAGTTAATCTGTATTCAGTGGTTGTAGAATTGTGAACAATTTAAAGTGTAACACTAAGCTTAACGAAGCCGTCATTTGTTTACATTTGAAACTTAGTAGAATAGTGAACTAAGTCAATTGGTTTTACTAGGAAAAAAACTTGTACTTGGTTATGAAAAGTGTTGATGTAGTAGGTATTATACCTTATATAACATGTAGTTGTGCAACTCCCTTTTTGGTTCCAATCCGCAACCCCAAAAATATATAAATATATACACTCACTTACTCTGTGAACTCAATTTTTTTTTCTTATATGTTGGTAAATTCGCATTTTTTGCTTTAAAAAAGATTGAATTTTGTTGTATGTTGCGGTTAATGCTTTTATGGCTTTTTTTAATCTGTATTCATTGGTTGTAGAATTGTGAACAATTTAAAGTAACACTAAGCTTAACGAAGCCGTCATTTGTTTACATTTGAAACTTAGTAGAATAGTGAACTAAGTCAATTGGTTTTACTAGGAAAAAAACTTGTACTTGGTTATGAAAAGTGTTGATGTAGTAGGTATTATACCTTATATAACATGTAGTTGTTCAACTATAACATGTAGTTGTGCAACTCCCTTTTTGGTTCCAATCGGCAACCCCAAAAATATATAAATATATACACTCTCTTACTCTGTGAACTCAATTTTTATTCTTATATGTTGGTAAATTGCGCATTTTTTGCTTTAAAAAAGATTGAATTGTGTTGTTCTTATGTTGCGGTTAATGTTTTTATGCCTTTAGTTAATCTGTATTCAGTGGTTGTAGAATTGTGAACAATTTAAAGTAACACTAAGCTTAACGAAGCCGTCATTTGTTTACATTTGAAACTTAGTAGAATTGTGAACTAAGTCAATTGGTTTTACTAGGAAAAAAACTTGTACTTGGTTATGAGAAGTGTTGATGTAGTAGGTATTATATCTTAAATAACATGTAGTTGTGCAACTATAACATGTAGTTGTGCAACTCCCTTTTTGGTTGCTATCGGGAACCCCAAAAATATATAAATATATACATTCTCTTACTCTGTGAACTCAATTTTTTATTCTTATATGTTGGTAAATTGCGCATTTTTTGCTTTAAAAAAGATTGAATTGTGTTGTTCTTATGTTGCGGTTAATGTTTTTATGACTTTAGTTAATATGTAATCAGTAGTTGTAGAATTGTGAACAATTTAAAGTGTAACACTAAGCTTAACGAAGCCGTTATTTGTTTACAATTGAAACTTAGTACAATAGTAAACTAAGTCAATTGGTTTTACTAGGAAAAAAACTTGTACTTGGTTATGAAAAGTGTTGATGTAGTAGGTATTATATCTTAAATATCATGTAGTTGTGCAACTATAACATGTAGTTGTGCAACTCCCTTTTTGGTTGCAATCGGCAACCCTAAAAATATATAAATATATACACTCTCTTACTCTGTGAACTCAATTTTTTGTTCTTATATGTTGGTAAATTGCGCATTTTTTCCTTTAAAAAGGATTGAATTGTGTTGTTCTTATGTTGCGGTTAATGTTTTTATGCCTTTAGTTAATCTGTATTCAGTGGTTGTTTAATTGTGAACAATTTAAAGTGTAACACTAAGCTTAACGAAGCCGTCATTTGTTTACATTTGAAACTTAGTAGAATAGTGAACTAAGTCAATTGGTTTTACTAGGAAAAAAACTTGTACTTGGTTATGAAAAGTGTTGATGTAGTAGGTATTATACCTTATATAACATGTAGTTGTTCAACTATAACATGTAGTTGTGCAACTCCCTTTTTGGTTCCAATCGGCAACCCCAAAAATATATAAATATATACACTCTCTTACTCTGTGAACTCAATTTTTATTCTTATATGTTGGTAAATTGCGCATTTTTTGCTTTAAAAAAGATTGAATTGTGTTGTTCTTATGTTGCGGTTAATGTTTTTATGCCTTTAGTTAATCTGTATTCAGTGGTTGTAGAATTGTGAACAATTTAAAGTAACACTAAGCTTAACGAAGCCGTCATTTGTTTACATTTGAAACTTAGTAGAATTGTGAACTAAGTCAATTGGTTTTACTAGGAAAAAAACTTGTACTTGGTTATGAGAAGTGTTGATGTAGTAGGTATTATATCTTAAATAACATGTAGTTGTGCAACTATAACATGTAGTTGTGCAACTCCCTTTTTGGTTGCTATCGGGAACCCCAAAAATATATAAATATATACATTCTCTTACTCTGTGAACTCAATTTTTTATTCTTATATGTTGGTAAATTGCGCAATTTTTGCTTTAAAAAAGATTGAATTGTGTTGTTCTTATGTTGCGGTTAATGTTTTTATGACTTTAGTTAATATGTAATCAGTAGTTGTAGAATTGTGAACAATTTAAAGTGTAACACTAAGCTTAACGAAGCCGTCATTTGTTTACATTTGAAACTTAGTAGAATAGTGAACTAAGTCAATTGGTTTTACTAGGAAAAAAACTTGTACTTGGTTATGAAAAGTGTTGATGTAGTAGGTATTATATCTTAAATAACATGTAGTTGTGCAACTATAACATGTAGTTGTGCAACTCCCTTTTAGGTTCCAATCGGCAACCCCAAAAATATATAAATATATACACTCTCACTCTGTGAACTCAATTTTTTATTCTTATATGTTGGTAAATTCGCATTTTTTGCTTTAAAAAATATTGAATTTTGTTGTATGTTGCGGTTAATGCTTTTATGCCTTTTTTTAATCTGTATTCATTGGTTGTAGAATTGTGAACAATTTAAAGTAACACTAAGCTTAACGAAGCCGTCATTTGTTTACATTTGAAACTTAGTAGAATAGTGAACTAAGTCAATTGGTTTTACTAGGAAAAAAACTTGTACTTGGTTATGAAAAGTGTTGATGTAGTAGGTATTATATCTTATATAACATGTAGTTGTGCAACTCCCTTTTTGGTTGCATTCGGCAACCCCAAAAATATATAAATATATACACTCTCTTACTCTGTGAACTCAATTTTTTATTCTTATATGTTGGTAAATTGCGCATTTTTTGCTTTAAAAAAGATTGAATTGTGTTGTTCTTATCTTGCGGTTAATGTTTTTATGCCTTTAGTTAATCTGTATTCAGTGGTTGTAGAATTGTGAACAATTTAAAGTGTAACACTAAGCTTAACGAAGCCGTCATTTGTTTACATTTGAAACTTAGTAGAATAGTGAACTAAGTCAATTGGTTTTACTAGGAAAAAAACTTGTACTTGGTTATGAAATGTGTTGATGTAGTAGGTGTTATATCTTATATAACATGTAGTTGTGCAACTATAACATGTAGTTGTGCAACTCCCTTTTTGGTTCCAATCGGCAACCCCAAAAATATATAAATATGTACACTCTCTTACTCTGTGAACTCAATTTTTTATTCTTATATGTTGGTAAATTCGCATTTTTTGCTTTAAAAAAGATTGAATTTTGTTGTATGTTGCGGTTAATGCTTTTATGCCTTTTTTTAATCTGTATTCATTGGTTGTAGAATAGTGAACAATTTAAAGTAACACTAAGCTTAACGAAGCCGTCATTTGTTTACATTTGAAACTTAGTAGAATAGTGAACTAAGTCAATTGGTTTTACTAGGAAAAAAACTTGTACTTGGTTAAGAAAAGTGTTGATGTAGTAGGTATTATATCTTATATAACATGTAGTTGTGCAACTCTCTTTTTGGTTGCAATCGGCAACCCCAAAAATATATAAATATATACACTCACTTACTCTGTGAACTCAATTTTTTTTTCTTATATGTTGGTAAATTCGCATTTTTTGCTTTAAAAAAGATTGAATTTTGTTGTATGTTGCGGTTAATGCTTTTATGCCTTTTTTTAATCTGTATTCATTGGTTGTAGAATTGTGAACAATTTAAAGTAACACTAAGCTTAACGAAGCCGTCATTTGTTTACATTTGAAACTTAGTAGAATAGTGAACTAAGTCAATTGGTTTTACTAGGAGAAAAACTTGTACTTGGTTATGAAATGTGTTGATGTAGTAGGTGTTATATCTTATATAACATGTAGTTGTGCAACTATAACATGTAGTTGTGCAACTCCCTTTTTGGTTCCAATCGGCAACCCCAAAAATATATAAATATGTACACTCTCTTACTCTGTGAACTCAATTTTTTATTCTTATATGTTGGTAAATTCGCATTTTTTGCTTTAAAAAAGATTGAATTTTGTTGTATGTTGCGGTTAATGCTTTTATGCCTTTTTTTAATCTGTATTCATTGGTTGTAGAATAGTGAACAATTTAAAGTAACACTAAGCTTAACGAAGCCGTCATTTGTTTACATTTGAAACTTAGTAGAATAGTGAACTAAGTCAATTGGTTTTACTAGGAAAAAAACTTGTACTTGGTTATGAAAAGTGTTGATGTAGTAGGTATTATACCTTATATAACATGTAGTTGTGCAACTCCCTTTTTGGTTCCAATCGGCAACCCCAAAAATATATAAATATATACACTCTCTTACTCTGTGAACTCAATTTTTTATTCTTATATGTTGGTAAATTGCGCATTTTTTGCTTTAAAAAAGATTGAATTGTGTTGTTCTTATGTTGCGGTTAATGTTTTTATGCCTTTAGTTAATCTGTATTCAGTGGTTGTAGAATTGTGAACAATTTAAAGTGTAACACTAAGCTTAAGGAAGCCGTCATTTGTTTACATTTGAAACTTAGTAGAATAGTGAACTAAGTCAATTGGTTTTACTAGGAAAAAAACTTGTACTTGGTTATGAAAAGTGTTGATGTAGTAGGTATTATACCTTATATAACATGTAGTTGTGCAACTCCCTTTTTGGTTCCAATCGGCAACCCCAAAAATATATAAATATATACACTCACTTACTCTGTGAACTCAATTTTTTATTCTTATATGTTGGTAAATTGCGCATTTTTTCCTTTAAAAAGGATTGAATTGTGTTGTTCTTATGTTGCGGTTAATGTTTTTATGCCTTTAGTTAATCTGTATTCAGTGGTTGTTGAATTGTGAACAATTTAAAGTGTAACACTAAGCTTAACGAAGCCGTCATTTGTTTACATTTGAAACTTAGTAGAATAGTGAACTAAGTCAATTGGTTTTACTAGGAAAAAAACTTGTACTTGGTTATGAAAAGTGTTGATGTAGTAGGTATTATACCTTATATAACATGTAGTTGTTCAACTATAACATGTAGTTGTGCAACTCCCTTTTTGGTTCCAATCGGCAACCCCAAAAATATATAAATATATACACTCTCTTACTCTGTGAACTCAATTTTTATTCTTATATGTTGGTAAATTGCGCATTTTTTGCTTTAAAAAATATTGAATTGTGTTGTTCTTATGTTGCGGTTAATGTTTTTATGCCTTTAGTTAATCTGTATTCAGTGGTTGTAGAATTGTGAACAATTTAAAGTGTAACACTAAGCTTAACGAAGCCGTCATTTGTTTACATTTGAAACTTAGTAGAATAGTGAACTAAGTCAATTGGTTTTACTAGGAAAAAAACTTGTACTTGGTTATGAAAAGTGTTGATGTAGTAGGTATTATATCTTATATAACATGTAGTTGTGCAACTATAACATGTAGTTGTGCAACTCCCTTTTTGGTTGCAATCGGCAACCCCAAAAATATATAAATATATACACTCTCTTACTCTGTGAACTCAATTTTTTGTTCTTATATGTTGGTAAATTGCGCATTTTTTCCTTTAAAAAGGATTGAATTGTGTTGTTCTTATGTTGCGGTTAATGTTTTTATGCCTTTAGTTAATCTGTATTCAGTGGTTGTTGAATTGTGAACAATTTAAAGTGTAACACTAAGCTTAACGAAGCCGTCATTTGTTTACATTTGAAACTTAGTAGAATAGTGAACTAAGTCAATTGGTTTTACTAGGAAAAAAACTTGTACTTGGTTATGAAAAGTGTTGATGTAGTAGGTATTATACCTTATATAACATGTAGTTGTTCAACTATAACATGTAGTTGTGCAACTCCCTTTTTGGTTCCAATCGGCAACCCCAAAAATATATAAATATATACACTCTCTTACTCTGTGAACTCAATTTTTATTCTTATATGTTGGTAAATTGCGCATTTTTTGCTTTAAAAAAGATTGAATTGTGTTGTTCTTATGTTGCGGTTAATGTTTTTATGCCTTTAGTTAATCTGTATTCAGTGGTTGTAGAATTGTGAACAATTTAAAGTAACACTAAGCTTAACGAAGCCGTCATTTGTTTACATTTGAAACTTAGTAGAATTGTGAACTAAGTCAATTGGTTTTACTAGGAAAAAAACTTGTACTTGGTTATGAGAAGTGTTGATGTAGTAGGTATTATATCTTAAATAACATGTAGTTGTGCAACTCCCTTTTTGGTTGCTATCGGGAACCCCAAAAATATATAAATATATACATTCTCTTACTCTGTGAACTCAATTTTTTATTCTTATATGTTGGTAAATTGCGCATTTTTTGCTTTAAAAAAGATTGAATTGTGTTGTTCTTATGTTGCGGTTAATGTTTTTATGACTTTAGTTAATATGTAATCAGTAGTTGTAGAATTGTGAACAATTTAAAGTGTAACACTAAGCTTAACGAAGCCGTTATTTGTTTACAATTGAAACTTAGTACAATAGTAAACTAAGTCAATTGGTTTTACTAGGAAAAAAACTTGTACTTGGTTATGAAAAGTGTTGATGTAGTAG
Source organism: Stegodyphus dumicola (assembly GCF_044657685.1). NCBI lineage: Eukaryota > Metazoa > Arthropoda > Arachnida > Araneae > Eresidae > Stegodyphus > Stegodyphus dumicola. The sequence goes on along the minus strand of NC_140773.1, from coordinate 216,627,403 downwards.
GTATTATATCTTAAATATCATGTAGTTGTTCAACTATAACATGTAGTTGTGCAACTCCCTTTTTGGTTGCAATCGGCAACCCCAAAAATATATAAATATATACACTCTCTTACTCTGTGAACTCAATTTTTTGTTCTTATATGTTGGTAAATTGCGCAATTTTTCCTTTAAAAAGGATTGAATTGTGTTGTTCTTATGTTGCGGTTAATGTTTTTATGCCTTTAGTTAATCTGTATTCAGTGGTTGTTGAATTGTGAACAATTTAAAGTGTAACACTAAGCTTAACGAAGCCGTCATTTGTTTACATTTGAAACTTAGTAGAATAGTGAACTAAGTCAATTGGTTTTACTAGGAAAAAAACTTGTACTTGGTTGTGAAAAGTGTTGATGTAGTAGGTATTATACCTTATATAACATGTAGTTGTTCAACTATAACATGTAGTTGTGCAACTCCCTTTTTGGTTCCAATCGGCAACCCCAAAAATATATAAATATATACACTCTCTTACTCTGTGAACTCAATTTTTATTCTTATATGTTGGTAAATTGCGCATTTTTTGCTTTAAAAAAGATTGAATTGTGTTGTTCTTATGTTGCGGTTAATGTTTTTATGCCTTTAGTTAATCTGTATTCAGTGGTTGTAGAATTGTGAACAATTTAAAGTAACACTAAGCTTAACGAAGCCGTCATTTGTTTACATTTGAAACTTAGTAGAATTGTGAACTAAGTCAATTGGTTTTACTAGGAAAAAAACTTGTACTTGGTTATGAGAAGTGTTGATGTAGTAGGTATTATATCTTAAATAACATGTAGTTGTGCAACTATAACATGTAGTTGTGCAACTCCCTTTTTGGTTGCTATCGGGAACCCCAAAAATATATAAATATATACATACTCTTACTCTGTGAACTCAATTTTTTATTCTTATATGTTGGTAAATTGCGCATTTTTTGCTTTAAAAAAGATTGAATTGTGTTGTTCTTATGTTGCGGTTAATGTTTTTATGACTTTAGTTAATATGTAATCAGTAGTTGTAGAATTGTGAACAATTTAAAGTGTAACACTAAGCTTAACGAAGCCGTCATTTGTTTACATTTGAAACTTAGTAGAATAGTGAACTAAGTCAATTGGTTTTACTAGGAAAAAAACTTGTACTTGGTTATGAAAAGTGTTGATGTAGTAGGTATTATATCTTAAATAACATGTAGTTGTGCAACTATAACATGTAGTTGTGCAACTCCCTTTTAGGTTCCAATCGGCAACCCCAAAAATATATAAATATATACACTCTCACTCTGTGAACTCAATTTTTTATTCTTATATGTTGGTAAATTCGCATTTTTTGCTTTAAGAAATATTGAATTTTGTTGTATGTTGCGGTTAATGCTTTTATGCCTTTTTTTAATCTGTATTCATTGGTTGTAGAATTGTGAACAATTTAAAGTAACACTAAGCTTAACGAAGCCGTCATTTGTTTACATTTGAAACTTAGTAGAATAGTGAACTAAGTCAATTGGTTTTACTAGGAAAAAAACTTGTACTTGGTTATGAAAAGTGTTGATGTAGTAGGTATTATATCTTATATAACATGTAGTTGTGCAACTCCCTTTTTGGTTGCATTCGGCAACCCCAAAAATATATAAATATATACACTCTCTTACTCTGTGAACTCAATTTTTTATTCTTATATGTTGGTAAATTGCGCATTTTTTGCTTTAAAAAAGATTGAATTGTGTTGTTCTTATGTTGCGGTTAATGTTTTTATGCCTTTAGTTAATCTGTATTCAGTGGTTGTAGAATTGTGAACAATTTAAAGTGTAACACTAAGCTTAACGAAGCCGTCATTTGTTTACATTTGAAACTTAGTAGAATAGTGAACTAAGTCAATTGGTTTTACTAGGAAAAAAACTTGTACTTGGTTATGAAAAGTGTTGATGTAGTAGGTATTATACCTTATATCACATGTAGTTGTGCAACTCCCTTTTTGGTTCCAATCGCCAACCCCAAAAATATATAAATATATACACTCACTTACTCTGTGAACTCAATTTTTTATTCTTATATGTTGGTAAATTGCGCATTTTTTGCTTTAAAAAAGATTGAATTGTGTTGTTCTTATGTTGCGGTTAATGTTTTTATGCCTTTAGTTAATCTGTATTCAGTGGTTGTAGAATTGTGAACAATTTAAAGTGTAACACTAAGCTTAACGAAGCCGTCATTTGTTTACATTTGAAACTTAGTAGAATAGTGAACTAAGTCAATTGGTTTTACTAGGAAAAAAACTTGTACTTGGTTATGAAAAGTGTTGATGTAGTAGGTATTATACCTTATATAACATGTAGTTGTGCAACTCCCTTTTTGGTTCCAATCCGCAACCCCAAAAATATATAAATATATACACTCACTTACTCTGTGAACTCAATTTTTTTTTCTTATATGTTGGTAAATTCGCATTTTTTGCTTTAAAAAAGATTGAATTTTGTTGTATGTTGCGGTTAATGCTTTTATGGCTTTTTTTAATCTGTATTCATTGGTTGTAGAATTGTGAACAATTTAAAGTAACACTAAGCTTAACGAAGCCGTCATTTGTTTACATTTGAAACTTAGTAGAATAGTGAACTAAGTCAATTGGTTTTACTAGGAAAAAAACTTGTACTTGGTTATGAAAAGTGTTGATGTAGTAGGTATTATACCTTATATAACATGTAGTTGTTCAACTATAACATGTAGTTGTGCAACTCCCTTTTTGGTTCCAATCGGCAACCCCAAAAATATATAAATATATACACTCTCTTACTCTGTGAACTCAATTTTTATTCTTATATGTTGGTAAATTGCGCATTTTTTGCTTTAAAAAAGATTGAATTGTGTTGTTCTTATGTTGCGGTTAATGTTTTTATGCCTTTAGTTAATCTGTATTCAGTGGTTGTAGAATTGTGAACAATTTAAAGTAACACTAAGCTTAACGAAGCCGTCATTTGTTTACATTTGAAACTTAGTAGAATTGTGAACTAAGTCAATTGGTTTTACTAGGAAAAAAACTTGTACTTGGTTATGAGAAGTGTTGATGTAGTAGGTATTATATCTTAAATAACATGTAGTTGTGCAACTATAACATGTAGTTGTGCAACTCCCTTTTTGGTTGCTATCGGGAACCCCAAAAATATATAAATATATACATTCTCTTACTCTGTGAACTCAATTTTTTATTCTTATATGTTGGTAAATTGCGCATTTTTTGCTTTAAAAAAGATTGAATTGTGTTGTTCTTATGTTGCGGTTAATGTTTTTATGACTTTAGTTAATATGTAATCAGTAGTTGTAGAATTGTGAACAATTTAAAGTGTAACACTAAGCTTAACGAAGCCGTTATTTGTTTACAATTGAAACTTAGTACAATAGTAAACTAAGTCAATTGGTTTTACTAGGAAAAAAACTTGTACTTGGTTATGAAAAGTGTTGATGTAGTAGGTATTATATCTTAAATATCATGTAGTTGTGCAACTATAACATGTAGTTGTGCAACTCCCTTTTTGGTTGCAATCGGCAACCCTAAAAATATATAAATATATACACTCTCTTACTCTGTGAACTCAATTTTTTGTTCTTATATGTTGGTAAATTGCGCATTTTTTCCTTTAAAAAGGATTGAATTGTGTTGTTCTTATGTTGCGGTTAATGTTTTTATGCCTTTAGTTAATCTGTATTCAGTGGTTGTTTAATTGTGAACAATTTAAAGTGTAACACTAAGCTTAACGAAGCCGTCATTTGTTTACATTTGAAACTTAGTAGAATAGTGAACTAAGTCAATTGGTTTTACTAGGAAAAAAACTTGTACTTGGTTATGAAAAGTGTTGATGTAGTAGGTATTATACCTTATATAACATGTAGTTGTTCAACTATAACATGTAGTTGTGCAACTCCCTTTTTGGTTCCAATCGGCAACCCCAAAAATATATAAATATATACACTCTCTTACTCTGTGAACTCAATTTTTATTCTTATATGTTGGTAAATTGCGCATTTTTTGCTTTAAAAAAGATTGAATTGTGTTGTTCTTATGTTGCGGTTAATGTTTTTATGCCTTTAGTTAATCTGTATTCAGTGGTTGTAGAATTGTGAACAATTTAAAGTAACACTAAGCTTAACGAAGCCGTCATTTGTTTACATTTGAAACTTAGTAGAATTGTGAACTAAGTCAATTGGTTTTACTAGGAAAAAAACTTGTACTTGGTTATGAGAAGTGTTGATGTAGTAGGTATTATATCTTAAATAACATGTAGTTGTGCAACTATAACATGTAGTTGTGCAACTCCCTTTTTGGTTGCTATCGGGAACCCCAAAAATATATAAATATATACATTCTCTTACTCTGTGAACTCAATTTTTTATTCTTATATGTTGGTAAATTGCGCAATTTTTGCTTTAAAAAAGATTGAATTGTGTTGTTCTTATGTTGCGGTTAATGTTTTTATGACTTTAGTTAATATGTAATCAGTAGTTGTAGAATTGTGAACAATTTAAAGTGTAACACTAAGCTTAACGAAGCCGTCATTTGTTTACATTTGAAACTTAGTAGAATAGTGAACTAAGTCAATTGGTTTTACTAGGAAAAAAACTTGTACTTGGTTATGAAAAGTGTTGATGTAGTAGGTATTATATCTTAAATAACATGTAGTTGTGCAACTATAACATGTAGTTGTGCAACTCCCTTTTAGGTTCCAATCGGCAACCCCAAAAATATATAAATATATACACTCTCACTCTGTGAACTCAATTTTTTATTCTTATATGTTGGTAAATTGCGCATTTTTTGCTTTAAAAAAGATTGAATTGTGTTGTTCTTATCTTGCGGTTAATGTTTTTATGCCTTTAGTTAATCTGTATTCAGTGGTTGTAGAATTGTGAACAATTTAAAGTGTAACACTAAGCTTAACGAAGCCGTCATTTGTTTACATTTGAAACTTAGTAGAATAGTGAACTAAGTCAATTGGTTTTACTAGGAAAAAAACTTGTACTTGGTTATGAAAAGTGTTGATGTAGTAGGTATTATACCTTATATCACATGTAGTTGTGCAACTCCCTTTTTGGTTCCAATCGCCAACCCCAAAAATATATAAATATATACACTCACTTACTCTGTGAACTCAATTTTTTATTCTTATATGTTGGTAAATTGCGCATTTTTTGCTTTAAAAAAGATTGAATTGTGTTGTTCTTATGTTGCGGTTAATGTTTTTATGCCTTTAGTTAATCTGTATTCAGTGGTTGTAGAATTGTGAACAATTTAAAGTGTAACACTAAGCTTAACGAAGCCGTCATTTGTTTACATTTGAAACTTAGTAGAATAGTGAACTAAGTCAATTGGTTTTACTAGGAAAAAAACTTGTACTTGGTTATGAAAAGTGTTGATGTAGTAGGTATTATACCTTATATAACATGTAGTTGTGCAACTCCCTTTTTGGTTCCAATCCGCAACCCCAAAAATATATAAATATATACACTCACTTACTCTGTGAACTCAATTTTTTTTTCTTATATGTTGGTAAATTCGCATTTTTTGCTTTAAAAAAGATTGAATTTTGTTGTATGTTGCGGTTAATGCTTTTATGGCTTTTTTTAATCTGTATTCATTGGTTGTAGAATTGTGAACAATTTAAAGTAACACTAAGCTTAACGAAGCCGTCATTTGTTTACATTTGAAACTTAGTAGAATAGTGAACTAAGTCAATTGGTTTTACTAGGAAAAAAACTTGTACTTGGTTATGAAATGTGTTGATGTAGTAGGTGTTATATCTTATATAACATGTAGTTGTGCAACTATAACATGTAGTTGTGCAACTCCCTTTTTGGTTCCAATCGGCAACCCCAAAAATATATAAATATGTACACTCTCTTACTCTGTGAACTCAATTTTTTATTCTTATATGTTGGTAAATTCGCATTTTTTGCTTTAAAAAAGATTGAATTTTGTTGTATGTTGCGGTTAATGCTTTTATGCCTTTTTTTAATCTGTATTCATTGGTTGTAGAATAGTGAACAATTTAAAGTAACACTAAGCTTAACGAAGCCGTCATTTGTTTACATTTGAAACTTAGTAGAATAGTGAACTAAGTCAATTGGTTTTACTAGGAAAAAAACTTGTACTTGGTTAAGAAAAGTGTTGATGTAGTAGGTATTATATCTTATATAACATGTAGTTGTGCAACTCTCTTTTTGGTTGCAATCGGCAACCCCAAAAATATATAAATATATACACTCTCTTACTCTGTGAACTCAATTTTTTATTCTTATATGTTGGTAAATTGCGCATTTTTTGCTTTAAAAAAGATTGAATTGTGTTGTTCTTATGTTGCGGTTAATGTTTTTATGCCTTTAGTTAATCTGTATTCAGTGGTTGTAGAATTGTGAACAATTTAAAGTGTAACACTAAGCTTAACGAAGCCGTCATTTGTTTACATTTGAAACTTAGTAGAATAGTGAACTAAGTCAATTGGTTTTACTAGGAAAAAAACTTGTACTTGGTTATGAAAAGTGTTGATGTAGTAGGTATTATACCTTATATAACATGTAGTTGTGCAACTCCCTTTTTGGTTCCAATCGGCAACCCCAAAAATATATAAATATATACACTCACTTACTCTGTGAACTCAATTTTTTATTCTTATATGTTGGTAAATTGCGCATTTTTTCCTTTAAAAAGGATTGAATTGTGTTGTTCTTATGTTGCGGTTAATGTTTTTATGCTTTTAGTTAATCTGTATTCAGTGGTTGTTGAATTGTGAACAATTTAAAGTGTAACACTAAGCTTAACGAAGCCGTCATTTGTTTACATTTGAAACTTAGTAGAATAGTGAACTAAGTCAATTGGTTTTACTAGGAAAAAAACTTGTACTTGGTTATGAAAAGTGTTGATGTAGTAGGTATTATACCTTATATCACATGTAGTTGTGCAACTCCCTTTTTGGTTCCAATCGCCAACCCCAAAAATATATAAATATATACACTCACTTACTCTGTGAACTCAATTTTTTATTCTTATATGTTGGTAAATTGCGCATTTTTTGCTTTAAAAAAGATTGAATTGTGTTGTTCTTATGTTGCGGTTAATGTTTTTATGCCTTTAGTTAATCTGTATTCAGTGGTTGTAGAATTGTGAACAATTTAAAGTGTAACACTAAGCTTAACGAAGCCGTCATTTGTTTACATTTGAAACTTAGTAGAATAGTGAACTAAGTCAATTGGTTTTACTAGGAAAAAAACTTGTACTTGGTTATGAAAAGTGTTGATGTAGTAGGTATTATACCTTATATAACATGTAGTTGTGCAACTCCCTTTTTGGTTCCAATACGCAACCTCAAAAATATATAAATATATACACTCACTTACTCTGTGAACTCAATTTTTTTTTCTTATATGTTGGTAAATTCGCATTTTTTGCTTTAAAAAAGATTGAATTTTGTTGTATGTTGCGGTTAATGCTTTTATGGCTTTTTTTAATCTGTATTCATTGGTTGTAGAATTGTGAACAATTTAAAGTAACACTAAGCTTAACGAAGCCGTCATTTGTTTACATTTGAAACTTAGTAGAATAGTGAACTAAGTCAATTGGTTTTACTAGGAAAAAAACTTGTACTTGGTTATGAAATGTGTTGATGTAGTAGGTGTTATATCTTATATAACATGTCGTTGTGCAACTATAACATGTAGTTGTGCAACTCCCTTTTTGGTTCCAATCGGCAACCCCAAAAATATATAAATATGTACACTCTCTTACTCTGTGAACTCAATTTTTTATTCTTATATGTTGGTAAATTCGCATTTTTTGCTTTAAAAAAGATTGAATTTTGTTGTATGTTGCGGTTAATGCTTTTATGCCTTTTTTTAATCTGTATTCATTGGTTGTAGAATAGTGAACAATTTAAAGTAACACTAAGCTTAACGAAGCCGTCATTTGTTTACATTTGAAACTTAGTAGAATAGTGAACTAAGTCAATTGGTTTTACTAGGAAAAAAACTTGTACTTGGTTAAGAAAAGTGTTGATGTAGTAGGTATTATATCTTATATAACATGTAGTTGTGCAACTCTCTTTTTGGTTGCAATCGGCAACCCCAAAAATATATAAATATATACACTCTCTTACTCTGTGAACTCAATTTTTTATTCTTATATGTTGGTAAATTGCGCATTTTTTGCTTTAAAAAAGATTGAATTGTGTTGTTCTTATGTTGCGGTTAATGTTTTTATGCCTTTAGTTAATCTGTATTCAGTGTAGAATTGTGAACAATTTAAAGTGTAACACTAAGCTTAACGAAGCCGTCATTTGTTTACATTTCAAACTTAGTAGAATAGTGAACTAAGTCAATTGGTTTTACTAGGAAAAAAACTTGTACTTGGTTATGAAAAGTGTTGATGTAGTAGGTATTATACCTTATATAACATGTAGTTGTGCAACTCCCTTTTTGGTTCCAATCGGCAACCCCAAAAATATATAAATATATACACTCACTTACTCTGTGAACTCAATTTTTTATTCTTATATGTTGGTAAATTGCGCATTTTTTCCTTTAAAAAAGATTGAATTGTGTTGTTCTTATGTTGCGGTTAATGTTTTTATGCCTTTAGTTAATCTGTATTCAGTGGTTGTAGAATTGTGAACAATTTAAAGTGTAACACTAAGCTTAACGAAGCCGTCATTTGTTTACATTTGAAACTTAGTAGAATAGTGAACTAAGTCAATTGGTTTTACTAGGAAAAAAACTTGTACTTGGTTATGAAAAGTGTTGATGTAGTAGGTATTATACCTTATATCACATGTAGTTGTGCAACTCCCTTTTTGGTTCCAATCGCCAACCCCAAAAATATATAAATATATACACTCACTTACTCTGTGAACTCAATTTTTTATTCTTATATGTTGGTAAATTGCGCATTTTTTGCTTTAAAAAAGATTGAATTGTGTTGTTCTTATGTTGCGGTTAATGTTTTTATGCCTTTAGTTAATCTGTATTCAGTGGTTGTAGAATTGTGAACAATTTAAAGTGTAACACTAAGCTTAACGAAGCCGTCATTTGTTTACATTTGAAACTTAGTAGAATAGTGAACTAAGTCAATTGGTTTTACTAGGAAAAAAACTTGTACTTGGTTATGAAAAGTGTTGATGTAGTAGGTATTATACCTTATATAACATGTAGTTGTGCAACTCCCTTTTTGGTTCCAATCCGCAACCCCAAAAATATATAAATATGTACACTCTCTTACTCTGTGAACTCAATTTTTTATTCTTATATGTTGGTAAATTCGCATTTTTTGCTTTAAAAAAGATTGAATTTTGTTGTATGTTGCGGTTAATGCTTTTATGCCTTTTTTTAATCTGTATTCATTGGTTGTAGAATAGTGAACAATTTAAAGTAACACTAAGCTTAACGAAGCCGTCATTTGTTTACATTTGAAACTTAGTAGAATAGTGAACTAAGTCAATTGGTTTTACTAGGAAAAAAACTTGTACTTGGTTAAGAAAAGTGTTGATGTAGTAGGTATTATATCTTATATAACATGTAGTTGTGCAACTCTCTTTTTGGTTGCAATCGGCAACCCCAAAAATATATAAATATATACACTCTCTTACTCTGTGAACTCAATTTTTTATTCTTATATGTTGGTAAATTGCGCATTTTTTGCTTTAAAAAAGATTGAATTGTGTTGTTCTTATGTTGCGGTTAATGTTTTTATGCCTTTAGTTAATCTGTATTCAGTGGTTGTAGAATTGTGAACAATTTAAAGTGTAACACTAAGCTTAACGAAGCCGTCATTTGTTTACATTTGAAACTTAGTAGAATAGTGAACTAAGTCAATTGGTTTTACTAGGAAAAAAACTTGTACTTGGTTATGAAAAGTGTTGATGTAGTAGGTATTATACCTTATATAACATGTAGTTGTGCAACTCCCTTTTTGGTTCCAATCGGCAACCCCAAAAATATATAAATATATACACTCACTTACTCTGTGAACTCAATTTTTTATTCTTATATGTTGGTAAATTGCGCATTTTTTCCTTTAAAAAGGATTGAATTGTGTTGTTCTTATGTTGCGGTTAATGTTTTTATGCCTTTAGTTAATCTGTATTCAGTGGTTGTTGAATTGTGAACAATTTAAAGTGTAACACTAAGCTTAACGAAGCCGTCATTTGTTTACATTTGAAACTTTGTAGAATAGTGAACTAAGTCAATTGGTTTTACTAGGAAAAAAACTTGTACTTGGTTATGAAAAGTGTTGATGTAGTAGGTATTATACCTTATATAACATGTAGTTGTTCAACTATAACATGTAGTTGTGCAACTCCCTTTTTGGTTCCAATCGGCAACCCCAAAAATATATAAATATATACACTCTCTTACTCTGTGAACTCAATTTTTATTCTTATATGTTGGTAAAATGCGCATTTTTTGCTTTAAAAAATATTGAATTGTGTTGTTCTTATGTTGCGGTTAATGTTTTTATGCCTTTAGTTAATCTGTATTCAGTGGTTGTAGAATTGTGAACAATTTAAAGTGTAACACTAAGCTTAACGAAGCCGTCATTTGTTTACATTTGAAACTTAGTAGAATAGTGAACTAAGTCAATTGGTTTTACTAGGAAAAAAACTTGTACTTGGTTATGAAAAGTGTTGATGTAGTAGGTATTATATCTTAAATAACATGTAGTTGTGCAACTATAACATGTAGTTGTGCAACTCCCTTTTAGGTTCCAATCGGCAACCCCAAAAATATATAAATATATACACTCTCTTACTCTGTGAACTCAATTTTTTATTCTTATATGTTGGTAAATTCGCATTTTTTGCTTTAAAAAATATTGAATTTTGTTGTATGTTGCGGTTAATGCTTTTATGCCTTTTTTTAATCTGTATTCATTGGTTGTAGAATTGTGAACAATTTAAAGTAATACTAAGCTTAACGAAGCCGTCATTTGTTTACATTTGAAACTTAGTAGAATAGTGAACTAAGTCAATTGGTTTTACTAGGAAAAAAACTTGTACTTGGTTATGAAAAGTGTTGATGTAGTAGGTATTATATCTTATATAACATGTAGTTGTGCAACTCCCTTTTTGGTTGCATTCGGCAACCCCAAAAATATATAAATATATACACTCTCTTACTCTGTGAACTCAATTTTTTATTCTTATATGTTGGTAAATTGCGCATTTTTTGCTTTAAAAAAGATTGAATTGTGTTGTTCTTATGTTGCGGTTAATGTTTTTATGCCTTTAGTTAATCTGTATTCAGTGGTTGTAGAATTGTGAACAATTTAAAGTGTAACACTAAGCTTAACGAAGCCGTCATTTGTTTACATTTGAAACTTAGTAGAATAGTGAACTATGTCAATTGGTTTTACTAGGAAAAAAACTTGTACTTGTTTATGAAAAGTGTTGATGTAGTAGGTATTATACCTTATATCACATGTAGTTGTGCAACTCCCTTTTTGGTTCCAATCGCCAACCCCAAAAATATATAAATATATACACTCACTTACTCTGTGAACTCAATTTTTTATTCTTATATGTTGTTAAATTGCGCATTTTTTGCTTTAAAAAAGATTGAATTGTGTTGTTCTTATCTTGCGGTTAATGTTTTTATGCCTTTAGTTAATCTGTATTCAGTGGTTGTAGAATTGTGAACAATTTAAAGTGTAACACTAAGCTTAACGAAGCCGTCATTTGTTTACATTTGAAACTTAGTAGAATAGTGAACTAAGTCAATTGGTTTTACTAGGAAAAAAACTTGTACTTGGTTATGAAAAGTGTTGATGTAGTAGGTATTATACCTTATATAACATGTAGTTGTGCAACTCCCTTTTTGGTTCCAATCCGCAACCCCAAAAATATATAAATATATACACTCACTTACTCTGTGAACTCAATTTTTTTTTCTTATATGTTGGTAAATTCGCATTTTTTGCTTTAAAAAAGATTGAATTTTGTTGTATGTTGCGGTTAATGCTTTTATGCCTTTTTTTAATCTGTATTCATTGGTTGTAGAATTGTGAACAATTTAAAGTAACACTAAGCTTAACGAAGCCGTCGTTTGTTTACATTTGAAACTTAGTAGAATAGTGAACTAAGTCAATTGGTTTTACTAGGAAAAAAACTTGTACTTGGTTATGAAATGTGTTGATGTAGTAGGTGTTATATCTTATATAACATGTAGTTGTGCAACTATAACATGTAGTTGTGCAACTCCCTTTTTGGTTCCAATCGGCAACCCCAAAAATATATAAATATGTACACTCTCTTACTCTGTGAACTCAATTTTTTATTCTTATATGTTGGTAAATTGCGCATTTTTTGCTTTAAAAAATATTGAATTGTGTTGTTCTTATGTTGCGGTTAATGTTTTTATGCCTTTAGTTAATCTGTATTCAGTGGTTGTAGAATTGTGAACAATTTAAAGTGTAACACTAAGCTTAACGAAGCCGTCATTTGTTTACATTTGAAACTTAGTAGAATAGTGAACTAAGTCAATTGGTTTTACTAGGAAAAAAACTTGTACTTGGTTATGAAAAGTGTTGATGTAGTAGGTATTATATCTTATATAACATGTAGTTGTGCAACTATAACATGTAGTTGTGCAACTCCCTTTTTGGTTGCAATCGGCAACCCCAAAATTATATAAATATATACACTCTCTTACTCTGTGAACTCAATTTTTTGTTCTTTTATGTTGGTAAATTGCGCATTTTTTGCTTTAAAAAGGATTGAATTGTGTTGTTCTTATGTTGCGGTTAATGTTTTTATGCCTTTATTTAATCTGTATTCAGTGGTTGTTGAATTGTGAACAATTTAAAGTGTAACACTAAACTTAACGAAGCCGTCATTTGTTTACATTTGAAACTTAGTAGAATAGTGAACTAAGTCAATTCGTTTTACTAGGAAAAAAACTTGTACTTGGTTATGAAAAGTGTTGATGTAGTAGGTATTATATCTTATATAACATGTAGTTGTGCAACTCCCTTTTTGGTTGCATTCGGCAACCCCAAAAATATATAAATATATACACTCTCTTACTCTGTGAACTCAATTTTTTATTCTTATATGTTGGTAAATTGCGCATTTTTTGCTTTAAAAAAGATTGAATTGTGTTGTTCTTATGTTGCGGTTAATGTTTTTATGCCTTTAGTTAATCTGTATTCAGTGGTTGTAGAATTGTGAACAATTTAAAGTGTAACACTAAGCTTAACGAAGCCGTCATTTGTTTACATTTGAAACTTAGTAGAATAGTGAACTATGTCAATTGGTTTTACTAGGAAAAAAACTTGTACTTGGTTATGAAAAGTGTTGATGTAGTAGGTATTATACCTTATATCACATGTAGTTGTGCAACTCCCTTTTTGGTTCCAATCGCCAACCCCAAAAATATATAAATATATACACTCACTTACTCTGTGAACTCAATTTTTTATTCTTATATGTTGTTAAATTGCGCATTTTTTGCTTTAAAAAAGATTGAATTGTGTTGTTCTTATCTTGCGGTTAATGTTTTTATGCCTTTAGTTAATCTGTATTCAGTGGTTGTAGAATTGTGAACAATTTAAAGTGTAACACTAAGCTTAACGAAGCCGTCATTTGTTTACATTTGAAACTTAGTAGAATAGTGAACTAAGTCAATTGGTTTTACTAGGAAAAAAACTTGTACTTGGTTATGAAAAGTGTTGATGTAGTAGGTATTATACCTTATATAACATGTAGTTGTGCAACTCCCTTTTTGGTTCCAATCCGCAACCCCAAAAATATATAAATATATACACTCACTTACTCTGTGAACTCAATTTTTTTTTCTTATATGTTGGTAAATTCGCATTTTTTGCTTTAAAAAAGATTGAATTTTGTTGTATGTTGCGGTTAATGCTTTTATGCCTTTTTTTAATCTGTATTCATTGGTTGTAGAATTGTGAACAATTTAAAGTAACACTAAGCTTAACGAAGCCGTCGTTTGTTTACATTTGAAACTTAGTAGAATAGTGAACTAAGTCAATTGGTTTTACTAGGAAAAAAACTTGTACTTGGTTATGAAATGTGTTGATGTAGTAGGTGTTATATCTTATATAACATGTAGTTGTGCAACTATAACATGTAGTTGTGCAACTCCCTTTTTGGTTCCAATCGGCAACCCCAAAAATATATAAATATGTACACTCTCTTACTCTGTGAACTCAATTTTTTATTCTTATATGTTGGTAAATTGCGCATTTTTTGCTTTAAAAAAGATTGAATTGTGTTGTTCTGATGTTGCGGTTAATGTTTTTATGCCTTTAGTTAATCTGTATTCAGTGGTTGTAGAATTGTGAACAATTTAAAGTGTAACACTAAGCTTAACGAAGCCGTCATTTGTTTACATTTGAAACTTAGTAGAATAGTGAACTAAGTCAATTGGTTTTACTAGGAAAAAAACTTGTACTTGGTTATGAAAAGTGTTGATGTAGTAGGTATTATATCTTATATAACATGTAGTTGTGCAACTCCCTTTTTGGTTGCAATCGGCAACCCCAAAAATATATAAATATATACACTCTCTTACTCTGTGAACTCAATTTTTTATTCTTATATGTTGGTAAATTGCGCATTTTTTGCTTTAAAAAAGATTGAATTGTGTTGTTCTTATGTTGCGGTTAATGTTTTTATGCCTTTAGTTAATCTGTATTCAGTGGTTGTAGAATTGTGAACAATTTAAAGTGTAACACTAAGCTTAACGAAGCCGTCATTTGTTTACATTTGAAACTTAGTAGAATAGTGAACTAAGTCAATTGGTTTTACTAGGAAAAAAACTTGTACTTGGTTATGAAAAGTGTTGATGTAGTAGGTATTATACCTTATATAACATGTAGTTGTGCAACTCCCTTTTTGGTTCCAATCGGCAACCGCAAAAATATATAAATATATACACTCACTTACTCTGTGAACTCAATTTTTTATTCTTATATGTTGGTAAATTCGCATTTTTTGCTTTAAAAAAGATTGAATTTTGTTGTATGTTGCGGTTAATGCTTTTATGCCTTTTTTTAATCTGTATTCATTGGTTGTAGAATTGTGAACAATTTAAAGTAACACTAAGCTTAACGAAGCCGTCATTTGTTTACATTTGAAACTTAGTAGAATAGTGAACTAAGTCAATTGGTTTTACTAGGAAAAAACTTGTACTTGGTTATGAAATGTGTTGATGTAGTAGGTGTTATATCTTATATAACATGTAGTTGTGCAACTATAACATGTAGTTGTGCAACTCCCTTTTTGGTTGCAATCGGCAACCCCAAAAATATATAAATATATACACTCTCTTACTCTGTGAACTCAATTTTTTATTCTTATATGTTGGTAAATTGCGCATTTTTTGCTTTAAAAAAGATTGAATTGTGTTGTTCTTATGTTGCGGTTAATGTTTTTATGCCTTTAGTTAATCTGTATTCAGTGGTTGTAGAATTGTGAACAATTTAAAGTGTAACACTAAGCTTAACGAAGCCGTCATTTGTTTACATTTGAAACTTAGTAGAATAGTGAACTAAGTCAATTGGTTTTACTAGGAAAAAAACTTGTACTTGGTTATGAAAAGTGTTGATGTAGTAGGTATTATATCTTATATAACATGTAGTTGTGCAACTATAACATGTAGTTGTGCAACTCCCTTTTTGGTTGCAATCGGCAACCCCAAAAATATATAAATATATACACTCTCTTACTCTGTGAACTCAATTTTTTGTTCTTATATGTTGGTAAATTGCGCATTTTTTGCTTTAAAAAGGATTGAATTGTGTTGTTCTTATGTTGCGGTTAATGTTTTTATGCCTTTAGTTAATCTGTATTCAGTGGTTGTAGAATTGTGAACAATTTAAAGTGTAACACTAAGCTTAACGAAGCCGTCATTTGTTTACATTTGAAACTTAGTAGAATAGTGAACTAAGTCAATTGGTTTTACTAGGAAAAAAACTTGTACTTGGTTATGAAAAGTGTTGATGTAGTAGGTATTATATCTTAAATAACATGTAGTTGTGCAACTATAACATGTAGTTGTGCAACTCCCTTTTTGGTTCCAATCGGCAACCCCAAAAATATATAAATATATACACTCTCTTACTCTGTGAACTCAATTTTTTATTCTTATATGTTGGTAAATTCGCATTTTTTGCTTTAAAAAATATTGAATTTTGTTGTATGTTGCGGTTAATGCTTTTATGCCTTTTTTTAATCTGTATTCATTGGTTGTAGAATTGTGAACAATTTAAAGTAACACTAAGCTTAACGAAGCCGTCATTTGTTTACATTTGAAACTTAGTAGAATAGTGAACTAAGTCAATTGGTTTTACTAGGAAAAAAACTTGTACTTGGTTATGAAAAGTGTTGATGTAGTAGGTATTATATCTTATATAACATGTAGTTGTGCAACTCCCTTTTTGGTTGCAATCGGCAACCCCAAAAATATATAAATATATACACTCTCTTACTCTGTGAACTCAATTTTTTATTCTTATATGTTGGTAAATTGCGCATTTTTTGCTTTAAAAAAGATTGAATTGTGTTGTTCTTATGTTGCGGTTAATGTTTTTATGCCTTTAGTTAATCTGTATTCAGTGGTTGTAGAATTGTGAACAATTTAAAGTGTAACACTGAGCTTAACGAAGCCGTCATTTGTTTACATTTGAAACTTAGTAGAATAGTGAACTAAGTCAATTGGTTTTACTAGGAAAAAAACTTGTACTTGGTTATGAAAAGTGTTGATGTAGTAGGTATTATACCTTATATCACATGTAGTTGTGCAACTCCCTTTTTGGTTCCAATCGCCAACCCCAAAAATATATAAATATATACACTCACTTACTCTGTGAACTCAATTTTTTATTCTTATATGTTGGTAAATTCGCATTTTTTGCTTTAAAAAAGATTGAATTTTGTTGTATGTTGCGGTTAATGCTTTTATGCCTTTTTTTAATCTGTATTCATTGGTTGTAGAATTGTGAACAATTTAAAGTAACACTAAGCTTAACGAAGCCGTCATTTGTTTACATTTGAAACTTAGTAGAATAGTGAACTAAGTCAATTGGTTTTACTAGGAAAAAAACTTGTACTTGGTTATGAAATGTGTTGATGTAGTAGGTGTTATATCTTATATAACATGTAGTTGTGCAACTCCCTTTTTGGTTGCAATCGACAACCCCAAAAATATATAAATATATACACTCTCTTACTCTGTGAACTCAATTTTTTATTCTTATATGTTGGTAAATTGCGCATTTTTTGCTTTAAAAAAGATTGAATTGTGTTGTTCTTATGTTGCGGTTAATGTTTTTATGCCTTTAGTTAATCTGTATTCAGTGGTTGTAGAATTGTGAACAATTTAAAGTGTAACACTAAGCTTAACGAAGCCGTCATTTGTTTACATTTGAAACTTAGTAGAATAGTGAACTAAGTCAATTGGTTTTACTAGGAAAAAAACTTGTACTTGGTTATGAAAAATGTTGACGTAGTAGGTATTATACCTTATATAACATGTAGTTGTGCAACTCCCTTTTTGGTTCCAATCGGCAACCCCAAAAATATATAAATATATACACTCACTTACTCTGTGAACTCAATTTTTTATTCTTATATGTTGGTAAATTCGCATTTTTTGCTTTAAAAAAGATTGAATTTTGTTGTATGTTGCGGTTAATGCTTTTATGCCTTTTTTTAATCTGTATTCATTGGTTGTAGAATTGTGAACAATTTAAAGTAACACTAAGCTTAACGAAGCCGTCATTTGTTTACATTTGAAACTTAGTAGAATAGTGAAGTAAGTCAATTGGTTTTACTAGGAAAAAAACTTGTACTTGGTTATGAAATGTGTTGATGTAGTAGGTATTATATCTTATATAACATGTAGTTGTGCAACTATAACATGTAGTTGTGCAACTCCCTATTTGGTTGCAATCGGAAACCCCAAAAATATATAAATATATACACTCTCTTACTCTGTGAACTCAATTTTTTATTCTTATATGTTGGTAAATTGCGCATTTTTTGCTTTAAAAAAGATTGAATTGTGTTGTTCTTATATTGCGGTTAATGTTTTTATGCCTTTAGTTAATCTGTATTCAGTGGTTGTAGAATTGTGAACAATTTAAAGTGTAACACTAAGCTTAACGAAGCCGTCATTTGTTTACATTTGAAACTTAGTAGAATAGTGAACTAAGTCAATTGGTTTTACTAGGAAAAAAACTTGTACTTGGTTATGAAAAGTGTTGATGTAGTAGGTATTATATCTTATATAACATGTAGTTGTGCAACTCCCTTTTTGGTTGCAATCGGCAACCCCAAAAATATATAAATATATACACTCTCTTACTCTGTGAACTCAATTTTTTATTCTTATATGTTGGTAAATTGCGCATTTTTTGCTTTAAAAAAGATTGAATTGTGTTGTTCTTATGTTGCGGTTAATGTTTTTATGCCTTTAGTTAATCTGTATTCAGTGGTTGTAGAATTGTGAACAATTTAAAGTGTAACACTAAGCTTAACGAAGCCGTCATTTGTTTACATTTGAAACTTAGTAGAATAGTGAACTAAGTCAATTGGTTTTACTAGGAAAAAAACTTGTACTTGGTTATGAAAAGTGTTGATGTAGTAGGTATTATATCTTATATAACATGTAGTTGTGCAACTATAACATGTAGTTGTGCAACTCCCTTTTTGGTTGTAATCGGCAACCCCAAAAATATATAAATATATACACTCTCTTACTCTGTGAACTCAATTTTTTGTTCTTATATGTTGGTAAATTGCGCATTTTTTGCTTTAAAAAGGATTGAATTGTGTTGTTCTTATCTTGCGGTTAATGTTTTTATGCCTTTAGTTAATTTGTATTCAGTGGTTGTAGAATTGTGAACAATTTAAAGTGTAACACTAAGCTTAACGAAGCCGTCATTTGTTTACATTTGAAACTTAGTAGAATAGTGAACTAAGTCAATTGGTTTTACTAGGAAAAAAACTTGTACTTGGTTATGAAAGGTGTTGATGTAGTAGGTATTATATCTTAAATAACATGTAGTTGTGCAACTATAACATGTAGTTGTGCAACTCCCTTTTTGGTTCCAATCGGCAACCCCAAAAATATATAAATATATACACTCTCTTACTCTGTGAACTCAATTTTTTATTCTTATATGTTGGTAAATTGCGCATTTTTTGCTTTAAAAAAGATTGAATTGTGTTGTTCTTATATTGCGGTTAATGTTTTTATGCCTTTAGTTAATCTGTATTCAGTGGTTGTAGAATTGTGAACAATTTAAAGTGTAACACTAAGCTTAACGAAGCCGTCATTTGTTTACATTTGAAACTTAGTAGAATAGTGAACTAAGTCAATTGGTTTTACTAGGAAAAAAACTTGTACTTGGTTATGAAAAGTGTTGATGTAGTAGGTATTATATCTTAAATAACATGTAGTTGTGCAGCTATAACATGTAGTTGTGCAACTCCCTTTTTGGTTCCAATCGGCAACCCCAAAAATATATAAATATGTACACTCTGTTACTCTGTGAACTCAATTTTTTATTCTTATATGTTGGTAAATTCGCATTTTTTGCTTTAAAAAAGATTGAATTTTGTTGTATGTTGCGGTTAATGCTTTTATGCCTTTTTTTAATCTGTATTCATTGGTTGTAGAATTGTGAACAATTTAAAGTAACACTAAGCTTAACGAAGCCGTCATTTGTTTACATTTGAAACTTAGTAGAATAGTGAACTAAGTCAATTGGTTTTACTAGGAAAAAAACTTGTACTTGGTTATGAAATGTGTTGATGTAGTAGGTATTATATCTTATATAACATGTAGTTGTGCAACTATAACATGTAGTTGTGCAACTCCCTATTTGGTTGCAATCGGAAACCCCAAAAATATATAAATATATACACTCTCTTACTCTGTGAACTCAATTTTTTATTCTTATATGTTGGTAAATTGCGCATTTTTTGCTTTAAAAAAGATTGAATTGTGTTGTTCTTATATTGCGGTTAATGTTTTTATGCCTTTAGTTAATCTGTATTCAGTGGTTGTAGAATTGTGAACAATTTAAAGTGTAACACTAAGCTTAACGAAGCCGTCATTTGTTTACATTTGAAACTTAGTAGAATAGTGAACTAAGTCAATTGGTTTTACTAGGAAAAAAACTTGTACTTGGTTATGAAAAGTGTTGATGTAGTAGGTATTATATCTTATATAACATGTAGTTGTGCAACTCCCTTTTTGGTTGCAATCGGCAACCCCAAAAATATATAAATATATACACTCTCTTACTCTGTGAACTCAATTTTTTATTCTTATATGTTGGTAAATTGCGCATTTTTTGCTTTAAAAAAGATTGAATTGTGTTGTTCTTATGTTGCGGTTAATGTTTTTATGCCTTTAGTTAATCTGTATTCAGTGGTTGTAGAATTGTGAACAATTTAAAGTGTAACACTAAGCTTAACGAAGCCGTCATTTGTTTACATTTGAAACTTAGTAGAATAGTGAACTAAGTCAATTGGTTTTACTAGGGAAAAAACTTGTACTTGGTTATGAAAAGTGTTGATGTAGTAGGTATTATACCTTATATAACATGTAGTTGTGCAACTCCCTTTTTGGTTCCAATCGGCAACCCCAAAAATATATAAATATATACACTCACTTACTCTGTGAACTCAATTTTTTATTCTTATATGTTGGTAAATTGCGCATTTTTTGCTTTAAAAAAGATTGAATTGTGTTGTTCTTATATTGCGGTTAATGTTTTTATGCCTTTAGTTAATCTGTATTCAGTGGTTGTAGAATTGTGAACAATTTAAAGTGTAACACTAAGCTTAACGAAGCCGTCATTTGTTTACATTTGAAACTTAGTAGAATAGTGAACTAAGTCAATTGGTTTTACTAGGAAAAAAACTTGTACTTGGTTATGAAAAGTGTTGATGTAGTAGGTATTATATCTTAAATAACATGTAGTTGTGCAGCTATAACATGTAGTTGTGCAACTCCCTTTTTGGTTCCAATCGGCAACCCCAAAAATATATAAATATGTACACTCTGTTACTCTGTGAACTCAATTTTTTATTCTTATATGTTGGTAAATTCGCATTTTTTGCTTTAAAAAAGATTGAATTTTGTTGTATGTTGCGGTTAATGCTTTTATGCCTTTTTTTAATCTGTATTCATTGGTTGTAGAATTGTGAACAATTTAAAGTAACACTAAGCTTAACGAAGCCGTCATTTGTTTACATTTGAAACTTAGTAGAATAGTGAACTAAGTCAATTGGTTTTACTAGGAAAAAAACTTGTACTTGGTTATGAAAAGTGTTGATGTAGTAGGTATTATATCTTAAATAACATGTAGTTGTGCAGCTATAACATGTAGTTGTGCAACTCCCTTTTTGGTTCCAATCGGCAACCCCAAAAATATATAAATATGTACACTCTGTTACTCTGTGAACTCAATTTTTTATTCTTATATGTTGGTAAATTCGCATTTTTTGCTTTAGAAAAGATTGAATTTTGTTGTATGTTGCGGTTAATGCTTTTATGCCTTTTTTTAATCTGTATTCATTGGTTGTAGAATTGTGAACAATTTAAAGTAACACTAAGCTTAACGAAGCCGTCATTTGTTTACATTTGAAACTTAGTAGAATAGTGAACTAAGTCAATTGGTTTTACTAGGAAAAAAACTTGTACTTGGTTATGAAATGTGTTGATGTAGTAGGTATTATATCTTATATAACATGTAGTTGTGCAACTATAACATGTAGTTGTGCAACTCCCTATTTGGTTGCAATCGGAAACCCCAAAAATATATAAATATATACACTCTCTTACTCTGTGAACTCAATTTTTTATTCTTATATGTTGGTAAATTGCGCATTTTTTGCTTTAAAAAAGATTGAATTGTGTTGTTCTTATATTGCGGTTAATGTTTTTATGCCTTTAGTTAATCTGTATTCAGTGGTTGTAGAATTGTGAACAATTTAAAGTGTAACACTAAGCTTAACGAAGCCGTCATTTGTTTACATTTGAAACTTAGTAGAATAGTGAACTAAGTCAATTGGTTTTACTAGGAAAAAAACTTGTACTTGGTTATGAAAAGTGTTGATGTAGTAGGTATTATATCTTATATAACATGTAGTTGTGCAACTCCCTTTTTGGTTGCAATCGGCAACCCCAAAAATATATAAATATATACACTCTCTTACTCTGTGAACTCAATTTTTTATTCTTATATGTTGGTAAATTGCGCATTTTTTGCTTTAAAAAAGATTGAATTGTGTTGTTCTTATGTTGCGGTTAATGTTTTTATGCCTTTAGTTAATCTGTATTCAGTGGTTGTAGAATTGTGAACAATTTAAAGTGTAACACTAAGCTTAACGAAGCCGTCATTTGTTTACATTTGAAACTTAGTAGAATAGTGAACTAAGTCAATTGGTTTTACTAGGAAAAAAACTTGTACTTGGTTATGAAAAGTGTTGATGTAGTAGGTATTATACCTTATATAACATGTAGTTGTGCAACTCCCTTTTTGGTTCCAATCGGCAACCCCAAAAATATATAAATATATACACTCACTTACTCTGTGAACTCAATTTTTTATTCTTATATGTTGGTAAATTGCGCATTTTTTGCTTTAAAAAAGATTGAATTGTGTTGTTCTTATATTGCGGTTAATGTTTTTATGCCTTTAGTTAATCTGTATTCAGTGGTTGTAGAATTGTGAACAATTTAAAGTGTAACACTAAGCTTAACGAAGCCGTCATTTGTTTACATTTGAAACTTAGTAGAATAGTGAACTAAGTCAATTGGTTTTACTAGGAAAAAAACTTGTACTTGGTTATGAAAAGTGTTGATGTAGTAGGTATTATATCTTAAATAACATGTAGTTGTGCAGCTATAACATGTAGTTGTGCAACTCCCTTTTTGGTTCCAATCGGCAACCCCAAAAATATATAAATATGTACACTCTGTTACTCTGTGAACTCAATTTTTTATTCTTATATGTTGGTAAATTCGCATTTTTTGCTTTAAAAAAGATTGAATTTTGTTGTATGTTGCGGTTAATGCTTTTATGCCTTTTTTTAATCTGTATTCATTGGTTGTAGAATTGTGAACAATTTAAAGTAACACTAAGCTTAACGAAGCCGTCATTTGTTTACATTTGAAACTTAGTAGAATAGTGAACTAAGTCAATTGGTTTTACTAGGAAAAAAACTTGTACTTGGTTATGAAATGTGTTGATGTAGTAGGTATTATATCTTATATAACATGTAGTTGTGCAACTATAACATGTAGTTGTGCAACTCCCTATTTGGTTGCAATCGGAAACCCCAAAAATATATAAATATATACACTCTCTTACTCTGTGAACTCAATTTTTTATTCTTATATGTTGGTAAATTGCGCATTTTTTGCTTTAAAAAAGATTGAATTGTGTTGTTCTTATATTGCGGTTAATGTTTTTATGCCTTTATTTAATCTGTATTCAGTGGTTGTTGAATTGTGAACAATTTAAAGTGTAACACTAAGCTTAACGAAGCCGTCATTTGTTTACATTTGAAACTTAGTAGAATAGTGAACTAAGTCAATTGGTTTTACTAGGAAAAAAACTTGTACTTGGTTATGAAAAGTGTTGATGTAGTAGGTATTATACCTTATATAACATGTAGTTGTGCAACTCCCTTTTTGGTTCCAATCGGCAACCCCAAAAATATATAAATATATACACTCACTTACTCTGTGAACTCAATTTTTTATTCTTATATGTTGGTAAATTCGCATTTTTTGCTTTAAAAAAGATTGAATTTTGTTGTATGTTGCGGTTAATGCTTTTATGCCTTTTTTTAATCTGTATTCATTGGTTGTAGAATTGTGAACAATTTAAAGTAACACTAAGCTTAACGAAGCCGTCATTTGTTTACATTTGAAACTTAGTAGAATAGTGAACTAAGTCAATTGGTTTTACTAGGAAAAAAACTTGTACTTGGTTATGAAATGTGTTGATGTAGTAGGTGTTATATCTTATATAACATGTAGTTGTGCAACTATAACATGTAGTTGTGCAACTCTTTTTTTGGTTGCAATCGGCAACCCCAAAAATATATAAATATATACACTCTCTTACTCTGTGAACTCAATTTTTTATTCTTATATGTTGGTAAATTGCGTATTTTTTGCTTTAAAAAAATTGAATTGTGTTGTTCTTATATTGCGGTTAATGTTTTTATGCCTTTAGTTAATCTGTATTCAGTGGTTGTAGAATTGTGAACAATTTAAAGTGTAACACTAAGCTTAACGAAGCCGTCATTTGTTTACATTTGAAACTTAGTAGAATAGTGAACTAAGTCAATTGGTTTTACTAGGAAAAAAAGTTGTACTTGGTTATGAAAAGTGTTGATGTAGTAGGTATTATATCTTATATAACATGTAGTTGTGCAACTCCCTTTTTGGTTGCAATCGGCAACCCCAAAAATATATAAATATATACACTCTCTTACTCTGTGAACTCAATTTTTTATTCTTATATGTTGGTAAATTGCGCATTTTTTGCTTTAAAAAAGATTGAATTGTGTTGTTCTTATGTTGCGGTTAATGTTTTTATGCCTTTAGTTAATCTGTATTCAGTGGTTGTAGAATTGTGCACAATTTAAAGTGTAACACTAAGCTTAACGAAGCCGTCATTTGTTTACATTTGAAACTTAGTAGAATAGTGAACTAAGTCAATTGGTTTTACTAGGAAAAAAACTTGTACTTGGTTATGAAAAGTGTTGATGTAGTAGGTATTATATCTTATATAACATGTAGTTGTGCAACTATAACATGTAGTTGTGCAACTCCCTTTTTGGTTGTAATCGGCAACCCCAAAAATATATAAATATATACACTCTCTTTCTCTGTGAACTCAATTTTTTGTTCTTATATGTTGGTAAATTGCGCATTTTTTGCTTTAAAAAGGATTGAATTGTGTTGTTCTTATCTTGCGGTTAATGTTTTTATGCCTTTAGTTAATCTGTATTCAGTGGTTGTAGAATTGTGAACAATTTAAAGTGTAACACTAAGCTTAACGAAGCCGTCATTTGTTTACATTTGAAACTTAGTAGAATAGTGAACTAAGTCAATTGGTTTTACTAGGAAAAAAACTTGTACTTGGTTATGAAAAGTGTTGATGTAGTAGGTATTATATCTTAAATAACATGTAGTTGTGCAACTATAACATGTAGTTGTGCAACTCCCTTTTTGGTTCCAATCGGCAACCCCAAAAATATATAAATATATACACTCTCTTACTCTGTGAACTCAATTTTTTATTCTTATATGTTGGTAAATTGCGCATTTTTTGCTTTAAAAAAGATTGAATTGTGTTGTTCTTATATTGCGGTTAATGTTTTTATGCCTTTAGTTAATCTGTATTCAGTCGTTGTAGAATTGTGACCAATTTAAAGTGTAACACTAAGCTTAACGAAGCCGTCATTTGTTTACATTTGAAACTTAGTAGAATAGTGAAGTAAGTCAATTGGTTTTACTAGGAAAAAAACTTGTACTTGGTTATGAAAAGTGTTGATGTAGTAGGTATTATACCTTATATAACATGTAGTTGTGCAACTATAACATGTAGTTGTGCAACTCCCTTTTTGGTTCCAATCGGCAACCCCAAAAATATATAAATATATACACTCACTTACTCTGTGAACTCAATTTTTTATTCTTATATGTTGGTAAATTGCGCATTTTTTGCTTTAAAAAAGATTGAATTTTGTTGTATGTTGCGGTTAATATTTTTATGCCTTTTGTTAATCTGTATTCATTGGTTGTAGAATTGTGAACAATTTAAAGTAACACTAAGCTTAACGAAGCCGTCATTTGTTTACATTTGAAACTTAGTAGAATAGTGAACTAAGTCAATTGGTTTTACTAGGAAAAAAACTTGTACTTGGTTATGAAAAGTGTTGATGTAGTAGGTATTATACCTTATATAACATGTAGTTGTGCAACTATAACATGTAGTTGTGCAACTCCCTTTTTGGTTCCAATCGGCAACCCCAAAAATATATAAATATATACACTCTCTTACTCTGTGAACTCAATTTTTTATTCTTATATGTTGGTAAATTGCGCATTTTTTGCTTTAAAAAAGATTGAATTGTGTTGTTCTTATGTTGCGGTTAATGTTTTTATGCCTTTAGTTAATCTGTATTCAGTGGTTGTAGAATTGTGAACAATTTAAAGTGTAACACTAAGCTTAACGAAGCCGTCATTTGTTTACATTTGAAACTTAGTAGAATAGTGAACTAAGTCAATTGGTTTTACTAGGAAAAAAACTTGTACTTGGTTATGAAAAGTGTTGATGTAGTAGGTATTATATCTTATATAACATGTAGTTGTGCAACTATAACATGTAGTTGTGCAACTCCCTTTTTGGTTGCAATCGGCAACCCCAAAATTATATAAATATATACACTCTCTTACTCTGTGAACTCAATTTTTTGTTCTTATATGTTGGTAAATTGCGCATTTTTTGCTTTAAAAAGGATTGAATTGTGTTGTTCTTATGTTGCGGTTAATGTTTTTATGCCTTTATTTAATCTGTATTCAGTGGTTGTTGAATTGTGAACAATTTAAAGTGTAACACTAAGCTTAACGAAGCCGTCATTTGTTTACATTTGAAACTTAGTAGAATAGTGAACTAAGTCAATTGGTTTTACTAGGAAAAAAACTTGTACTTGGTTATGAAAAGTGTTGATGTAGTAGGTATTATACCTTATATAACATGTAGTTGTGCAACTCCCTTTTTGGTTCCAATCGGCAACCCCAAAAATATATAAATATATACACTCACTTACTCTGTGAACTCAATTTTTTTTTCTTATATGTTGGTAAATTCGCATTTTTTGCTTTAAAAAAGATTGAATTTTGTTGTATGTTGCGGTTAATGCTTTTATGCCTTTTTTTAATCTGTATTCATTGGTTGTAGAATTGTGAACAATTTAAAGTAACACTAAGCTTAACGAAGCCGTCATTTGTTTACAATTGAAACTTAGTAGAATAGTGAACTAAGTCAATTGGTTTTACTAGGAAAAAAACTTGTACTTGGTTATGAAATGTGTTGATGTAGTAGGTGTTATATCTTATATAACATGTAGTTGTGCAACTATAACATGTAGTTGTGCAACTCCCTTTTTGGTTCCAATCGGCAACCCCAAAAATATATAAATATGTACAATCTCTTACTCTGTGAACTCAATTTTTTATTCTTATATGTTGGTAAATTCGCTTATATGTTGGTAAATTTTTTGCTTTAAAAATGATTGAATTTTGTTGTATGTTGCGGTTAATGCTTTTATGCCTTTTTTTAATCTGTATTCATTGGTTGTAGAATTGTGAACAATTTAAAGTAACACTAAGCTTAACGAAGCCGTCATTTGTTTACATTTGAAACTTAGTAGAATAGTGAACTAAGTCAATTGGTTTTACTAGGAAAAAAACTTGTACTTGGTTATGAAATGTGTTGATGTAGTAGGTGTTATATCTTATATAACATGTAGTTGTGCAACTATAACATGTAGTTGTGCAACTCCCTTTTTGGTTCCAATCGGCAACCCCAAAAATATATAAATATATACACTCACTTACTCTGTGAACTCAATTTTTTATTCTTATATGTTGGTAAATTGCGCATTTTTTGCTTTAAAAAAGATTGAATTTTGTTGTATGTTGCGGTTAATATTTTTATGCCTTTTGTTAATCTGTATTCATTGGTTGTAGAATTGTGAACAATTTAAAGTAACACTAAGCTTAACGAAGCCGTCATTTGTTTACATTTGAAACTTAGTAGAATAGTGAACTAAGTCAATTGGTTTTACTAGGAAAAAAACTTGTACTTGGTTATGAAAAGTGTTGATGTAGTAGGTATTATACCTTATATAACATGTAGTTGTGCAACTATAACATGTAGTTGTGCAACTCCCTTTTTGGTTCCAATCGGCAACCCCAAAAATATATAAATATATACACTCTCTTACTCTGTGAACTCAATTTTTTATTCTTATATGTTGGTAAATTGCGCATTTTTTGCTTTAAAAAAGATTGAATTGTGTTGTTCTTATGTTGCGGTTAATGTTTTTATGCCTTTAGTTAATCTGTATTCAGTGGTTGTAGAATTGTGAACAATTTAAAGTGTAACACTAAGCTTAACGAAGCCGTCATTTGTTTACATTTGAAACTTAGTAGAATAGTGAACTAAGTCAATTGGTTTTACTAGGAAAAAAACTTGTACTTGGTTATGAAAAGTGTTGATGTAGTAGGTATTATATCTTATATAACATGTAGTTGTGCAACTATAACATGTAGTTGTGCAACTCCCTTTTTGGTTGCAATCGGCAACCCCAAAATTATATAAATATATACACTCTCTTACTCTGTGAACTCAATTTTTTGTTCTTATATGTTGGTAAATTGCGCATTTTTTGCTTTAAAAAGGATTGAATTGTGTTGTTCTTATGTTGCGGTTAATGTTTTTATGCCTTTATTTAATCTGTATTCAGTGGTTGTTGAATTGTGAACAATTTAAAGTGTAACACTAAGCTTAACGAAGCCGTCATTTGTTTACATTTGAAACTTAGTAGAATAGTGAACTAAGTCAATTGGTTTTACTAGGAAAAAAACTTGTACTTGGTTATGAAAAGTGTTGATGTAGTAGGTATTATACCTTATATAACATGTAGTTGTGCAACTCCCTTTTTGGTTCCAATCGGCAACCCCAAAAATATATAAATATATACACTCACTTACTCTGTGAACTCAATTTTTTTTTCTTATATGTTGGTAAATTCGCATTTTTTGCTTTAAAAAAGATTGAATTTTGTTGTATGTTGCGGTTAATGCTTTTATGCCTTTTTTTAATCTGTATTCATTGGTTGTAGAATTGTGAACAATTTAAAGTAACACTAAGCTTAACGAAGCCGTCATTTGTTTACAATTGAAACTTAGTAGAATAGTGAACTAAGTCAATTGGTTTTACTAGGAAAAAAACTTGTACTTGGTTATGAAATGTGTTGATGTAGTAGGTGTTATATCTTATATAACATGTAGTTGTGCAACTATAACATGTAGTTGTGCAACTCCCTTTTTGGTTCCAATCGGCAACCCCAAAAATATATAAATATGTACAATCTCTTACTCTGTGAACTCAATTTTTTATTCTTATATGTTGGTAAATTCGCTTATATGTTGGTAAATTTTTTGCTTTAAAAATGATTGAATTTTGTTGTATGTTGCGGTTAATGCTTTTATGCCTTTTTTTAATCTGTATTCATTGGTTGTAGAATTGTGAACAATTTAAAGTAACACTAAGCTTAACGAAGCCGTCATTTGTTTACATTTGAAACTTAGTAGAATAGTGAACTAAGTCAATTGGTTTTACTAGGAAAAAAACTTGTACTTGGTTATGAAAAGTGTTGATGTAGTAGGTATTATATCTTATATAACATGTAGTTGTGCAACTCCCTTTTTGTTTGCAATCGGCAACGCCAAAAATATATAAATATATACACTCTCTTACTCTGTGAACTCAATTTTTTATTCTTATATGTTGGTAAATTCGCATTTTTTGCTTTAAAAAAGATTGAATTTTGTTGTATGTTGCGGTTAATGCTTTTATGCCTTTTTTTAATCTGTATTCATTGGTTGTAGAATTGTGAACAATTTAAAGTAACACTAAGCTTAACGAAGCCGTCATTTGTTTACATTTGAAACTTAGTAGAATAGTGAACTAAGTCAATTGGTTTTACTAGGAAAAAAACTTGTACTTGGTTATGAAAAGTGTTGATGTAGTAGGTATTATATCTTATATAACATGTAGTTGTGCAACTCCCTTTTTGGTTGCAATCGGCAACCCCAAAAATATATAAATATATACACTCTCTTACTCTGTGAACTCAATTTTTTATTCTTATATGTTGGTAAA
This sequence comes from Stegodyphus dumicola, assembly GCF_044657685.1. Classification (NCBI taxonomy): domain Eukaryota; kingdom Metazoa; phylum Arthropoda; class Arachnida; order Araneae; family Eresidae; genus Stegodyphus; species Stegodyphus dumicola. Next base: position 216,597,412 of record NC_140773.1, on the reverse strand, counting down.
TTGCGCATTTTTTGCTTTAAAAAGGATTGAATTGTGTTGTTCTTATGTTGCGGTTAATGTTTTTATGCCTTTAGTTAATCTGTATTCAGTGGTTGTAGAATTGTGAACAATTTAAAGTGTAACACTAAGCTTAACGAAGCCGTCATTTGTTTACATTTGAAACTTAGTAGAATAGTGAACTAAGTCAATTGGTTTTACTAGGAAAAAAACTTCTACTTGGTTATGAAAAGTGTTGATGTAGTAGGTATTATACCTTATATAACATGTAGTTGTGCAACTATAACATGTAGTTGTGCAACTCCCTTTTTGGTTCCAATCGGCAACCCCAAAAATATATAAATATATACACTCACTTACTCTGTGAACTCAATTTTTTATTCTTATATGTTGGTAAATTCGCATTTTTTGCTTTAAAAAAGATTGAATTTTGTTGTATGTTGCGGTTAATGCTTTTATGCCTTTTTTTAATCTGTATTCATTGGTTGTAGAATTCTGAACAATTTAAAGTAACACTAAGCTTAACGAAGCCGTCATTTGTTTACATTTGAAACTTAGTAGAATAGTGAACTAAGTCAATTGGTTTTACTAGGAAAAAAACTTGTACTTGGTTATGAAATGTGTTGATGTAGTAGGTGTTTTATCTTATATAACATGTAGTTGTTCAACTATAACATGTAGTTGTGCAACTCCCTTTTTGGTTGTAATCGGCAACCCCAAAAATATATAAATATATACACTCTCTTACTCTGTGAACTCAATTTTTTGTTCTTATATGTTGGTAAATTGCGCATTTTTTGCTTTAAAAAGGATTGAATTGTGTTGTTCTTATGTTGCGGTTAATGTTTTTATGCCTTTAGTTAATCTGTATTCAGTGGTTGTTGAATTGTGAACAATTTAAAGTGTAACACTAAGCTTAACGAAGCCGTCATTTGTTTACATTTGAAATTTAGTAGAATAGTGAACTAAGTCAATTGGTTTTACTAGGAAAAAAACTTGTACTTGGTTATGAAAAGTGTTGATGTAGTAGGTATTATACCTTATATAACATGTAGTTGTGCAACTATAACATGTAGTTGTGCAACTCCCTTTTTGGTTCCAATCGGCAACCCCAAAAATATATAAATATATACACTCAATTACTCTGTGAACTCAATTTTTTATTCTTATATGTTGGTAAATTGCGCATTTTTTGCTTTAAAAAAGATTGAATTGTGTTGTTCTTATGTTGCGGTTAATGTTTTTATGCCTTTAGTTAATCTGTATTCAGTGGTTGTAGAATTGTGAACAATTTAAAGTGTAACACTAAGCTTAACGAAGCCGTCATTTGTTTACATTTGAAACTTAGTAGAATAGTGAACTAAGTCAATTGGTTTTACTAGGAAAAAAACTTGTACTTGGTTATGAAAAGTGTTGATGTAGTAGGTATTATATCTTAAATAACATGTAGTTGTGCAACTATAACATGTAGTTGTGCAACTCCCTTTTTGGTTCCAATCGGCAACCCCAAAAATATATAAATATATACACTCTCTTACTCTGTGAACTCAATTTTTTATTCTTATATGTTGGTAAATTCGCATTTTTTGCTTTAAAAAATATTGAATTTTGTTGTATGTTGCGGTTAATGCTTTTATGCCTTTTTTTAATCTGTATTCATTGGTTGTAGAATTGTGAACAATTTAAAGTAACACTAAGCTTAACGAAGCCGTCATTTGTTTACATTTGAAACTTAGTAGAATAGTGAACTAAGTCAATTGGTTTTACTAGGAAAAAAACTTGTACTTGGTTATGAAAAGTGTTGATGTAGTAGGTATTATACCTTATATAACATGTAGTTGTGCAACTATAACATGTAGTTGTGCAACTCCCTTTTTGGTTCCAATCGGCAACCCCAAAAATATATAAATATATACACTCAATTACTCTGTGAACTCAATTTTTTATTCTTATATGTTGGTAAATTGCGCATTTTTTGCTTTAAAAAAGATTGAATTGTGTTGTTCTTATGTTGCGGTTAATGTTTTTATGCCTTTAGTTAATCTGTATTCAGTGGTTGTAGAATTGTGAACAATTTAAAGTGTAACACTAAGCTTAACGAAGCCGTCATTTGTTTACATTTGAAACTTAGTAGAATAGTGAACTAAGTCAATTGGTTTTACTAGGAAAAAAACTTGTACTTGGTTATGAAATGTGTTGATGTAGTAGGTGTTATATCTTATATAACATGTAGTTTTGCAACTATAACATGTAGTTGTGCAACTCCCTTTTTGGTTGCAATCGGCAACCCCAAAAATATATAAATATATACACTCTCTTACTCTGTGAACTCAATTTTTTATTCTTATATGTTGGTAAATTGCGCATTTTTTGCTTTAAAAAAGATTGAATTGTGTTGTTCTTATATTGCGGTTAATGTTTTTATGCCTTTAGTTAATCTGTATTCAGTCGTTGTAGAATTGTGACCAATTTAAAGTGTAACACTGAGCTTAACGAAGCCGTCATTTGTTTACATTTGAAACTTAGTAGAATAGTGAATTAAGTCAATTGGTTTTACTAGGAAAAAAACTTGTACTTGGTTATGAAAAGTGTTGATGTAGTAGGTATTATACCTTATATAACATGTAGTTGTGCAACTATAACATGTAGTTGTGCAACTCCCTTTTTGGTTCCAATCGGCAACCCCAAAAATATATAAATATATACACTCTCTTACTCTGTGAACTCAATTTTTTATTCTTATATGTTGGTAAATTGCGCATTTTTTGCTTTAAAAAAGATTGAATTGTGTTGTTCTTATGTTGCGGTTAATGTTTTTATGCCTTTAGTTAATCTGTATTCAGTGGTTGTAGAATTGTGAACAATTTAAAGTGTAACACTAAGCTTAACGAAGCCGTCATTTGTTTACATTTGAAACTTAGTAGAATAGTGAACTAAGTCAATTGGTTTTAATAGGAAAAAAACTTGTACTTGGTTATGAAAAGTGTTGATGTAGTAGGTATTATATCTTATATAACATGTAGTTGTGCAACTATAACATGTAGTTGTGCAACTCCCTTTTTGGTTGCAATCGGCAACCCCAAAAATATATAAATATATACACTCTCTTACTCTGTGAACTCAATTTTTTGTTCTTATATGTTGGTAAATTGCGCATTTTTTGCTTTAAAAAGGATTGAATTGTGTTGTTCTTATGTTGCGGTTAATGTTTTTATGCCTTTATTTAATCTGTATTCAGTGGTTGTTGAATTGTGAACAATTTAAAGTGTAACACTAAGCTTAACGTAGCCGTCATTTGTTTACATTTGAAACTTAGTAGAATAGTGAACTAAGTCAATTGGTTTCAATAGGAAAAAAACTTGTACTTGGTTATGAAAAGTGTTGATGTAGTAGGTATTATACCTTATATAACATGTAGTTGTTCAACTATAACATGTAGTTGTGCAACTCCCTTTTTGGTTCCAATCGGCAACCCCAAAAATATATAAATATATACACTCTCTTACTCTGTGAACTCAATTTTTTATTCTTATATGTTGGTAAATTCGCATTTTTTGCTTTAAAAAATATTGAATTTTGTTGTATGTTGCGGTTAATGCTTTTATGCCTTTTTTTAATCTGTATTCATTGGTTGTAGAATTGTGAACAATTTAAAGTAACACTAAGCTTAACGAAGCCGTCATTTGTTCACATTTGAAACTTAGTAGAATAGTGAACTAAGTCAATTGGTTTTACTAAGAAAAAAACTTGTACTTGGTTATGAAAAGTGTTGATGTAGTAGGTATTATATCTTATATAACATGTAGTTGTGCAACTATAACATGTAGTTGTGCAACTCCCTTTTTGGTTCCAATCGGCAACCCCAAAAATATATAAATATATACACTCTCTTACTCTGTGAACTCAATTTTTTATTCTTATATGTTGGTAAATTGCGCATTTTTTGCTTTAAAAAAGATTGAATTGTGTTGTTCTTATGTTGCGGTTAATGTTTTTATGCCTTTAGTTAATCTGTATTCAGTGGTTGTAGAATTGTGAACAATTTAAAGTGTAACACTAAGCTTAACGAAGCCGTCATTTGTTTACATTTGAAACTTAGTAGAATAGTGAACTAAGTCAATTGGTTTTACTAGGAAAAAAACTTGTACTTGGTTATGAAAAGTGTTGATGTAGTAGGTATTATATCTTAAATAACATGTAGTTGTGCAACTATAACATGTAGTTGTGCAACTCCCTTTTTGGTTGCAATCGGCAACCCCAAAAATATATAAATATATACACTCTCTTACTCTGTGAACTCAATTTTTTATTCTTATATGTTGGTAAATTCGCATTTTTTGCTTTAAAAAATATTGAATTTTGTTGTATGTTGCGGTTAATGCTTTTATGCCTTTTTTTAATCTGTATTCATTGGTTGTAGAATTGTGAACAATTTAAAGTAACACTAAGCTTAACGAAGCCGTCATTTGTTTACATTTGAAACTTAGTAGAATAGTGAACTAAGTCAATTGGTTTTACTAGGAAAAAAACTTGTACTTGGTTATGAAAAGTGTTGATGTAGTAGGTATTATACCTTATATAACATGTAGTTGTGCAACTATAACATGTAGTTGTGCAACTCCCTTTTTGGTTCCAATCGGCAACCCCAAAAATATATAAATATATACACTCAATTACTCTGTGAACTCAATTTTTTATTCTTATATGTTGGTAAATTGCGCATTTTTTGCTTTAAAAAAGATTGAATTGTGTTGTTCTTATGTTGCGGTTAATGTTTTTATGCCTTTAGTTAATCTGTATTCAGTGGTTGTAGAATTGTGAACAATTTAAAGTGTAACACTAAGCTTAACGAAGCCGTCATTTGTTTACATTTGAAACTTAGTAGAATAGTGAACTAAGTCAATTGGTTTTACTAGGAAAAAAACTTGTACTTGGTTATGAAATGTGTTGATGTAGTAGGTGTTATATCTTATATAACATGTAGTTTTGCAACTATAACATGTAGTTGTGCAACTCCCTTTTTGGTTGCAATCGGCAACCCCAAAAATATATAAATATATACACTCTCTTACTCTGTGAACTCAATTTTTTATTCTTATATGTTGGTAAATTGCGCATTTTTTGCTTTAAAAAAGATTGAATTGTGTTGTTCTTATATTGCGGTTAATGTTTTTATGCCTTTAGTTAATCTGTATTCAGTCGTTGTAGAATTGTGACCAATTTAAAGTGTAACACTGAGCTTAACGAAGCCGTCATTTGTTTACATTTGAAACTTAGTAGAATAGTGAATTAAGTCAATTGGTTTTACTAGGAAAAAAACTTGTACTTGGTTATGAAAAGTGTTGATGTAGTAGGTATTATACCTTATATAACATGTAGTTGTGCAACTATAACATGTAGTTGTGCAACTCCCTTTTTGGTTCCAATCGGCAACCCCAAAAATATATAAATATATACACTCTCTTACTCTGTGAACTCAATTTTTTATTCTTATATGTTGGTAAATTGCGCATTTTTTGCTTTAAAAAAGATTGAATTGTGTTGTTCTTATGTTGCGGTTAATGTTTTTATGCCTTTAGTTAATCTGTATTCAGTGGTTGTAGAATTGTGAACAATTTAAAGTGTAACACTAAGCTTAACGAAGCCGTCATTTGTTTACATTTGAAACTTAGTAGAATAGTGAACTAAGTCAATTGGTTTTAATAGGAAAAAAACTTGTACTTGGTTATGAAAAGTGTTGATGTAGTAGGTATTATATCTTATATAACATGTAGTTGTGCAACTATAACATGTAGTTGTGCAACTCCCTTTTTGGTTGCAATCGGCAACCCCAAAAATATATAAATATATACACTCTCTTACTCTGTGAACTCAATTTTTTGTTCTTATATGTTGGTAAATTGCGCATTTTTTGCTTTAAAAAGGATTGAATTGTGTTGTTCTTATGTTGCGGTTAATGTTTTTATGCCTTTATTTAATCTGTATTCAGTGGTTGTTGAATTGTGAACAATTTAAAGTGTAACACTAAGCTTAACGTAGCCGTCATTTGTTTACATTTGAAACTTAGTAGAATAGTGAACTAAGTCAATTGGTTTTACTAAGAAAAAAACTTGTACTTGGTTATGAAAAGTGTTGATGTAGTAGGTATTATACCTTATATAACATGTAGTTGTTCAACTATAACATGTAGTTGTGCAACTCCCTTTTTGGTTCCAATCGGCAACCCCAAAAATATATAAATATATACACTCTCTTACTCTGTGAACTCAATTTTTTATTCTTATATGTCGGTAAATTGCGCATTTTTTGCTTTAAAAAACATTGAATTGTGTTGTTCTTATGTTGCGGTTAATGTTTTTATGCCTTTAGTTAATCTGTATTCAGTGGTTGTAGAATTGTGAACAATTTAAAGTGTAACACTAAGCTTAACGAAGCCGTCATTTGTTTACATTTGAAACTTAGTAGAATAGTGAACTAAGTCAATTGGTTTTAATAGGAAAAAAACTTGTACTTGGTTATGAAAAGTGTTGATGTAGTAGGTATTATATCTTATATAACATGTAGTTGTGCAACTATAACATGTAGTTGTGCAACTCCCTTTTTGGTTGCAATCGGCAACCCCAAAAATATATAAATATATACACTCTCTTACTCTGTGAACTCAATTTTTTGTTCTTATATGTTGGTAAATTGCGCATTTTTTGCTTTAAAAAGGATTGAATTGTGTTGTTCTTATGTTGCGGTTAATGTTTTTATGCCTTTATTTAATCTGTATTCAGTGGTTGTTGAATTGTGAACAATTTAAAGTGTAACACTAAGCTTAACGAAGCCGTCATTTGTTTACATTTGAAACTTAGTAGAATAGTGAACTAAGTCAATTGGTTTTACTAAGAAAAAAACTTGTACTTGGTTATGAAAAGTGTTGATGTAGTAGGTATTATATCTTATATAACATGTAGTTGTGCAACTATAACATGTAGTTGTGCAACTCCCTTTTTTGGTTGCAATCGGCAACCCCAAAAATATATAAATATATACACTCTCTTACTCTGTGAACTCAATTTTTTATTCTTATATGTTGGTAAATTGCGTATTTTTTGCTTTAAAAAAATTGAATTGTGTTGTTCTTATATTGCGGTTAATGTTTTTATGCCTTTAGTTAATCTGTATTCAGTGGTTGTAGAATTGTGAACAATTTAAAGTGTAACACTAAGCTTAACGAAGCCGTCATTTGTTTACATTTGAAACTTAGTAGAATAGTGAACTAAGTCAATTGGTTTTACTAGGAAAAAAACTTGTACTTGGTTATGAAAAGTGTTGATGTAGTAGGTATTATATCTTATATAACATGTAGTTGTGCAACTCCCTTTTTGGTTGCAATCGGTAACCCCAAAAATATATAAATATATACACTCTCTTACTCTGTGAACTCAATTTTTTATTCTTATATGTTGGTAAATTGCGCATTTTTTGCTTTAAAAAAGATTGAATTGTGTTGTTCTGATGTTGCGGTTAATGTTTTTATGCCTTTAGTTAATCTGTATTCAGTGGTTGTAGAATTGTGAACAATTTAAAGTGTAACACTAAGCTTAACGAAGCCGTCATTTGTTTACATTTGAAACTTAGTAGAATAGTGAACTAAGTCAATTGGTTTTACTAGGAAAAAAACTTGTACTTGGTTATGAAAAGTGTTGATGTAGTAGGTATTATATCTTAAATAACATGTAGTTGTGCAACTATAACATGTAGTTGTGCAACTCCCTTTTTGGTTCCAATCGGCAACCCCAAAAATATATAAATATATACACTCTCTTACTCTGTGAACTCAATTTTTTATTCTTATATGTTGGTAAATTCGCATTTTTTGCTTTAAAAAATATTGAATTTTGTTGTATGTTGCGGTTAATGCTTTTATGCCTTTTTTAATCTGTATTCATTGGTTGTAGAATTGTGAACAATTTAAAGTAACACTAAGCTTAACGAAGCCGTCATTTGTTTACATTTGAAACTTAGTAGAATAGTGAACTAAGTCAATTGGTTTTACTAGGAAAAAAACTTGTACTTGGTTATGAAAAGTGTTGATGTAGTAGGTATTATACCTTATATAACATGTAGTTGTGCAACTATAACATGTAGTTGTGCAACTCCCTTTTTGGTTCCAATCGGCAACCCCAAAAATATATAAATATATACACTCTCTTACTCTGTGAACTCAATTTTTTATTCTTATATGTTGGTAAATTGCGCATTTTTTGCTTTAAAAAAGATTGAATTGTGTTGTTTTTATGTTGCGGTTAATGTTTTTATGCCTTTAGTTAATCTGTATTCAGTGGTTGTAGAATTGTGAACAATTTAAAGTGTAACACTAAGCTTAACGAAGCCGTCATTTGTTTACATTTGAAACTTAGTAGAATAGTGAACTAAGTCAATTGGTTTTACTAGGAAAAAACTTGTACTTGGTTATGAAATGTGTTGATGTAGTAGGTGTTATATCTTATATAACATGTAGTTGTGCAACTATAACATGTAGTTGTGCAACTCCCTTTTTGGTTGCAATCGGCAACCCCAAAAATATATAAATATATACACTCTCTTACTCTGTGAACTCAATTTTTTATTCTTATATGTTGGTAAATTGCGCATTTTTTGCTTTAAAAAAGATTGAATTGTGTTGTTCTTATATTGCGGTTAATGTTTTTATGCCTTTAGTTAATCTGTATTCAGTCGTTGTAGAATTGTGACCAATTTAAAGTGTAACACTAAGCTTAACGAAGCCGTCATTTGTTTACATTTGAAACTTAGTAGAATAGTGAACTAAGTCAATTGGTTTTACTAGGAAAAAAACTTGTACTTGGTTATGAAAAGTGTTGATGTAGTAGGTATTATACCTTATATAACATGTAGTTGTGCAACTATAACATGTAGTTGTGCAACTCCCTTTTTGGTTCCAATCGGCAACCCCAAAAATATATAAATATATACACTCACTTACTCTGTGAACTCAATTTTTTATTCTTATATGTTGGTAAATTGCGCATTTTTTGCTTTAAAAAAGATTGAATTTTGTTGTATGTTGCGGTTAATATTTTTATGCCTTTTGTTAATCTGTATTCATTGGTTGTAGAATTGTGAACAATTTAAAGTAACACTAAGCTTAACGAAGCCGTCATTTGTTTACATTTGAAACTTAGTAGAATAGTGAACTAAGTCAATTTGTTTTACTAGGAAAAAAACTTGTACTTGGTTATGAAAAGTGTTGATGTAGTAGGTATTATACCTTATATAACATGTAGTTGTGCAACTATAACATGTAGTTGTGCAATTCCCTTTTTGGTTCCAATCGGCAACCCCAAAAATATATAAATATATACACTCCCTTACTCTGTGAACTCAATTTTTTGTTCTTATATGTTGGTAAATTGCGCATTTTTTGCTTTAAAAAGGATTGAATTGTGTTGTTCTTATGTTGCGGTTAATGTTTTTATGCCTTTATTTAATCTGTATTCAGTGGTTGTTGAATTGTGAACAATTTATAGTGTAACACTAAGCTTAACGAAGCCGTCATTTGTTTACATTTGAAACTTAGTAGAATAGTGAACTAAGTCAATTGGTTTTACTAGGAAAAAAACTTGTACTTGGTTATGAAAAGTGTTGATGTAGTAGGTATTATACCTTATATAACATGTAGTTGTGCAACTATAACATGTAGTTGTGCAACTCCCTTTTTGGTTCCAATCGGCAACCCCAAAAATATATAAATATATACACTCACTTACTCTGTGAACTCAATTTTTTATTCTTATATGTTGGTAAATTGCGCATTTTTTGCTTTAAAAAAGATTGAATTTTGTTGTATGTTGCGGTTAATATTTTTATGCCTTTTGTTAATCTGTATTCATTGGTTGTAGAATTGTGAACAATTTAAAGTAACACTAAGCTTAACGAAGCCGTCATTTGTTTACATTTGAAACTTAGTAGAATAGTGAACTAAGTCAATTGGTTTTACTAGGAAAAAAACTTGTACTTGGTTATGAAAAGTGTTGATGTAGTAGGTATTATATCTTATATAACATGTAGTTGTGCAACTATAACATGTAGTTGTGCAACTCCCTTTTTGGTTGCAATCGGCAACCCCAAAAATATATAAATATATACACTCTCTTACTCTGTGAACTCAATTTTTTGTTCTTATATGTTGGTAAATTGCGCATTTTTTGCTTTAAAAAGGATTGAATTGTGTTGTTCTTATGTTGCGGTTAATGTTTTTATGCCTTTATTTAATCTGTATTCAGTGGTTGTTGAATTGTGAACAATTTAAAGTGTAACACTAAGCTTAACGAAGCCGTCATTTGTTTACATTTGAAACTTAGTAGAATAGTGAACTAAGTCAATTGGTTTTACTAGGAAAAAAACTTGTACTTGGTTATGAAAAGTGTTGATGTAGTAGGTATTATACCTTATATAACATGTAGTTGTGCAACTCCCTTTTTGGTTCCAATCGGCAACCCCAAAAATATATAAATATATACACTCACTTACTCTGTGAACTCAATTTTTTTTTCTTATATGTTGGTAAATTCGCATTTTTTGCTTTAAAAAAGATTGAATTTTGTTGTATGTTGCGGTTAATGCTTTTATGCCTTTTTTTAATCTGTATTCATTGGTTGTAGAATTGTGAACAATTTAAAGTAACACTAAGCTTAACGAAGCCGTCATTTGTTTACATTTGAAACTTAGTAGAATAGTGAACTAAGTCAATTGGTTTTACTAGGAAAAAAACTTGTACTTGGTTATGAAATGTGTTGACGTAGTAGGTGTTATATCTTATATAACATGTAGTTGTGCAACTATAACATGTAGTTGTGCAACTCCCTTTTTGGTTCCAATCGGCAACCCCAAAAATATATAAATATGTACACTCTCTTACTCTGTGAACTCAATTTTTTATTCTTATATGTTGGTAAATTCGCATTTTTTGCTTTATAAAAGATTGAATTTTGTTGTATGTTGCGGTTAATGCTTTTATGCCTTTTTTTAATCTGTATTCATTGGTTGTAGAATTGTGAACAATTTAAAGTAACACTAAGCTTAACGAAGCCGTCATTTGTTTACATTTGAAACTTAGTAGAATAGTGAACTAAGTCAATTGGTTTTACTAGGAAAAAAACTTGTACTTGGTTATGAAAAGTGTTGATGTAGTAGGTATTATATCTTATATAACATGTAGTTGTGCAACTCCCTTTTTGGTTGCAATCGGCAACCCCAAAAATATATAAATATATACACTCTCTTACTCTGTGAACTCAATTTTTTATTCTTATATGTTGGTAAATTGCGTATTTTTTGCTTTAAGAAAATTGAATTGTGTTGTTCTTATATTGCGGTTAATGTTTTTATGCCTTTAGTTAATCTGTATTCAGTGGTTGTAGAATTGTGAACAATTTAAAGTGTAACACTAAGCTTAACGAAGCCGTCATTTGTTTACATTTGAAACTTAGTAGAATAGTGAACTAAGTCAATTGGTTTTACTAGGAAAAAAACTTGTACTTGGTTATGAAAAGTGTTGATGTAGTAGGTATTATATCTTATATAACATGTAGTTGTGCAACTCCCTTTTTGGTTGCAATCGGCAACCCCAAAAATATATAAATATATACACTCTCTTACTCTGTGAACTCAATTTTTTATTCTTATATGTTGGTAAATTGCGCATTTTTTGCTTTAAAAAAGATTGAATTGTGTTGTTCTTATGTTGCGGTTAATGTTTTTATGCCTTTAGTTAATCTGTATTCAGTGGTTGTAGAATTGTGAACAATTTAAAGTGTAACACTAAGCTAAACGAAGCCGTCATTTGTTTACATTTGAAACTTAGTAGAATAGTGAACTAAGTCAATTGGTTTTACTAGGAAAAAAACTTGTACTTGGTTATGAAAAGTGTTGATGTAGTAGGTGTTATATCTTATATAACATGTAGTTGTGCAACTATAACATGTAGTTGTGCAACTCCCTTTTTGGTTGTAATCGGCAACCCCAAAAATATATAAATATATACACTCTCTTACTCTGTGAACTCAATTTTTTGTTCTTATATGTTGGTAAATTGCGCATTTTTTGCTTTAAAAAGGATTGAATTGTGTTGTTCTTATGTTGCGGTTAATGTTTTTATGCCTTTAGTTAATCTGTATTCAGTGGTTGTTGAATTGTGAACAATTTAAAGTGTAACACTAAGCTTAACGAAGCCGTCATTTGTTTACATTTGAAATTTAGTAGAATAGTGAACTAAGTCAATTGGTTTTACTAGGAAAAAAACTTGTACTTGGTTATGAAAAGTGTTGATGTAGTAGGTATTATACCTTATATAACATGTAGTTGTGCAACTATAACATGTAGTTGTGCAACTCCCTTTTTGGTTCCAATCGGCAACCCCAAAAATATATAAATATATACACTCTCTTACTCTGTGAACTCAATTTTTTATTCTTATATGTTGGTAAATTGCGCATTTTTTGCTTTAAAAAAGATTGAATTGTGTTGTTCTTATGTTGCGGTTAATGTTTTTATGCCTTTAGTTAATCTGTATTCAGTGGTTGTAGAATTGTGAACAATTTAAAGTGTAACACTAAGCTTAACGAAGCCGTCATTTGTTTACATTTGAAACTTAGTAGAATAGTGAACTAAGTCAATTGGTTTTACTAAGAAAAAAACTTGTACTTGGTTATGAAAAGTGTTGATGTAGTAGGTATTATATCTTATATAACATGTAGTTGTGCAACTATAACATGTAGTTGTGCAACTCCCTTTTTTGGTTGCAATCGGCAACCCCAAAAATATATAAATATATACACTCTCTTACTCTGTGAACTCAATTTTTTATTCTTATATGTTGGTAAATTGCGTATTTTTTGCTTTAAAAAAATTGAATTGTGTTGTTCTTATATTGCGGTTAATGTTTTTATGCCTTTAGTTAATCTGTATTCAGTGGTTGTAGAATTGTGAACAATTTAAAGTGTAACACTAAGCTTAACGAAGCCGTCATTTGTTTACATTTGAAACTTAGTAGAATAGTGAACTAAGTCAATTGGTTTTACTAGGAAAAAAACTTGTACTTGGTTATGAAAAGTGTTGATGTAGTAGGTATTATATCTTATATAACATGTAGTTGTGCAACTCCCTTTTTGGTTGCAATCGGCAACCCCAAAAATATATAAATATATACACTCTCTTACTCTGTGAACTCAATTTTTTATTCTTATATGTTGGTAAATTGCGCATTTTTTGCTTTAAAAAAGATTGAATTGTGTTGTTCTGATGTTGCGGTTAATGTTTTTATGCCTTTAGTTAATCTGTATTCAGTGGTTGTAGAATTGTGAACAATTTAAAGTGTAACACTAAGCTTAACGAAGCCGTCATTTGTTTACATTTGAAACTTAGTAGAATAGTGAACTAAGTCAATTGGTTTTACTAGGAAAAAAACTTGTACTTGGTTATGAAAAGTGTTGATGTAGTAGGTATTATATCTTAAATAACATGTAGTTGTGCAACTATAACATGTAGTTGTGCAACTCCCTTTTTGGTTCCAATCGGCAACCCCAAAAATATATAAATATATACACTCTCTTACTCTGTGAACTCAATTTTTTATTCTTATATGTTGGTAAATTCGCATTTTTTGCTTTAAAAAATATTGAATTTTGTTGTATGTTGCGGTTAATGCTTTTATGCCTTTTTTAATCTGTATTCATTGGTTGTAGAATTGTGAACAATTTAAAGTAACACTAAGCTTAACGAAGCCGTCATTTGTTTACATTTGAAACTTAGTAGAATAGTGAACTAAGTCAATTGGTTTTACTAGGAAAAAAACTTGTACTTGGTTATGAAAAGTGTTGATGTAGTAGGTATTATACCTTATATAACATGTAGTTGTGCAACTATAACATGTAGTTGTGCAACTCCCTTTTTGGTTCCAATCGGCAACCCCAAAAATATATAAATATATACACTCTCTTACTCTGTGAACTCAATTTTTTATTCTTATATGTTGGTAAATTGCGCATTTTTTGCTTTAAAAAAGATTGAATTGTGTTGTTTTTATGTTGCGGTTAATGTTTTTATGCCTTTAGTTAATCTGTATTCAGTGGTTGTAGAATTGTGAACAATTTAAAGTGTAACACTAAGCTTAACGAAGCCGTCATTTGTTTACATTTGAAACTTAGTAGAATAGTGAACTAAGTCAATTGGTTTTACTAGGAAAAAACTTGTACTTGGTTATGAAATGTGTTGATGTAGTAGGTGTTATATCTTATATAACATGTAGTTGTGCAACTATAACATGTAGTTGTGCAACTCCCTTTTTGGTTGCAATCGGCAACCCCAAAAATATATAAATATATACACTCTCTTACTCTGTGAACTCAATTTTTTATTCTTATATGTTGGTAAATTGCGCATTTTTTGCTTTAAAAAAGATTGAATTGTGTTGTTCTTATATTGCGGTTAATGTTTTTATGCCTTTAGTTAATCTGTATTCAGTCGTTGTAGAATTGTGACCAATTTAAAGTGTAACACTAAGCTTAACGAAGCCGTCATTTGTTTACATTTGAAACTTAGTAGAATAGTGAACTAAGTCAATTGGTTTTACTAGGAAAAAAACTTGTACTTGGTTATGAAAAGTGTTGATGTAGTAGGTATTATACCTTATATAACATGTAGTTGTGCAACTATAACATGTAGTTGTGCAACTCCCTTTTTGGTTCCAATCGGCAACCCCAAAAATATATAAATATATACACTCACTTACTCTGTGAACTCAATTTTTTATTCTTATATGTTGGTAAATTGCGCATTTTTTGCTTTAAAAAAGATTGAATTTTGTTGTATGTTGCGGTTAATATTTTTATGCCTTTTGTTAATCTGTATTCATTGGTTGTAGAATTGTGAACAATTTAAAGTAACACTAAGCTTAACGAAGCCGTCATTTGTTTACATTTGAAACTTAGTAGAATAGTGAACTAAGTCAATTTGTTTTACTAGGAAAAAAACTTGTACTTGGTTATGAAAAGTGTTGATGTAGTAGGTATTATACCTTATATAACATGTAGTTGTGCAACTATAACATGTAGTTGTGCAATTCCCTTTTTGGTTCCAATCGGCAACCCCAAAAATATATAAATATATACACTCCCTTACTCTGTGAACTCAATTTTTTGTTCTTATATGTTGGTAAATTGCGCATTTTTTGCTTTAAAAAGGATTGAATTGTGTTGTTCTTATGTTGCGGTTAATGTTTTTATGCCTTTATTTAATCTGTATTCAGTGGTTGTTGAATTGTGAACAATTTATAGTGTAACACTAAGCTTAACGAAGCCGTCATTTGTTTACATTTGAAACTTAGTAGAATAGTGAACTAAGTCAATTGGTTTTACTAGGAAAAAAACTTGTACTTGGTTATGAAAAGTGTTGATGTAGTAGGTATTATACCTTATATAACATGTAGTTGTGCAACTATAACATGTAGTTGTGCAACTCCCTTTTTGGTTCCAATCGGCAACCCCAAAAATATATAAATATATACACTCACTTACTCTGTGAACTCAATTTTTTATTCTTATATGTTGGTAAATTGCGCATTTTTTGCTTTAAAAAAGATTGAATTTTGTTGTATGTTGCGGTTAATATTTTTATGCCTTTTGTTAATCTGTATTCATTGGTTGTAGAATTGTGAACAATTTAAAGTAACACTAAGCTTAACGAAGCCGTCATTTGTTTACATTTGAAACTTAGTAGAATAGTGAACTAAGTCAATTGGTTTTACTAGGAAAAAAACTTGTACTTGGTTATGAAAAGTGTTGATGTAGTAGGTATTATATCTTATATAACATGTAGTTGTGCAACTATAACATGTAGTTGTGCAACTCCCTTTTTGGTTGTAATCGGCAACCCCAAAAATATATAAATATATACACTCTCTTACTCTGTGAACTCAATTTTTTATTCTTATATGTTGGTAAATTGCGCATTTTTTGCTTTAAAAAAGATTGAATTGTGTTGTTCTTATGTTGCGGTTAATGTTTTTATGCATTTAGTTAATCTGTATTCAGTGGTTGTAGAATTGTGAACAATTTAAAGTGTAACACTAAGCTTAACGAAGCCGTCATTTGTTTACATTTGAAACTTAGTAGAATAGTGAACTAAGTCAATTGGTTTTACTAGGAAAAAAACTTGTACTTGGTTATGAAAAGTGTTGATGTAGTAGGTATTATATCTTATATAACATGTAGTTGTGCAACTATAACATGTAGTTGTGCAACTCCCTTTTTGGTTGCAATCGGCAACCCCAAAAATATATAAATATATACACTCTCTTACTCTGTGAACTCAATTTTTTGTTCTTATATGTTGGTAAATTGCGCATTTTTTGCTTTAAAAAGGATTGAATTGTGTTGTTCTTATGTTGCGGTTAATGTTTTTATGCCTTTATTTAATCTGTATTCAGTGGTTGTTGAATTGTGAACAATTTAAAGTGTAACACTAAGCTTAACGAAGCCGTCATTTGTTTACATTTGAAACTTAGTAGAATAGTGAACTAAGTCAATTGGTTTTACTAGGAAAAAAACTTGTACTTGGTTATGAAAAGTGTTGATGTAGTAGGTATTATACCTTATATAACATGTAGTTGTGCAACTCCCTTTTTGGTTCCAATCGGCAACCCCAAAAATATATAAATATATACACTCACTTACTCTGTGAACTCAATTTTTTTTTCTTATATGTTGGTAAATTCGCATTTTTTGCTTTAAAAAAGATTGAATTTTGTTGTATGTTGCGGTTAATGCTTTTATGCCTTTTTTTAATCTGTATTCATTGGTTGTAGAATTGTGAACAATTTAAAGTAACACTAAGCTTAACGAAGCCGTCATTTGTTTACATTTGAAACTTAGTAGAATAGTGAACTAAGTCAATTGGTTTTACTAGGAAAAAAACTTGTACTTGGTTATGAAATGTGTTGACGTAGTAGGTGTTATATCTTATATAACATGTAGTTGTGCAACTATAACATGTAGTTGTGCAACTCCCTTTTTGGTTCCAATCGGCAACCCCAAAAATATATAAATATGTACACTCTCTTACTCTGTGAACTCAATTTTTTATTCTTATATGTTGGTAAATTCGCATTTTTTGCTTTATAAAAGATTGAATTTTGTTGTATGTTGCGGTTAATGCTTTTATGCCTTTTTTTAATCTGTATTCATTGGTTGTAGAATTGTGAACAATTTAAAGTAACACTAAGCTTAACGAAGCCGTCATTTGTTTACATTTGAAACTTAGTAGAATAGTGAACTAAGTCAATTGGTTTTACTAGGAAAAAAACTTGTACTTGGTTATGAAAAGTGTTGATGTAGTAGGTATTATATCTTATATAACATGTAGTTGTGCAACTCCCTTTTTGGTTGCAATCGGCAACCCCAAAAATATATAAATATATACACTCTCTTACTCTGTGAACTCAATTTTTTATTCTTATATGTTGGTAAATTGCGTATTTTTTGCTTTAAGAAAATTGAATTGTGTTGTTCTTATATTGCGGTTAATGTTTTTATGCCTTTAGTTAATCTGTATTCAGTGGTTGTAGAATTGTGAACAATTTAAAGTGTAACACTAAGCTTAACGAAGCCGTCATTTGTTTACATTTGAAACTTAGTAGAATAGTGAACTAAGTCAATTGGTTTTACTAGGAAAAAAACTTGTACTTGGTTATGAAAAGTGTTGATGTAGTAGGTATTATATCTTATATAACATGTAGTTGTGCAACTCCCTTTTTGGTTGCAATCGGCAACCCCAAAAATATATAAATATATACACTCTCTTACTCTGTGAACTCAATTTTTTATTCTTATATGTTGGTAAATTGCGCATTTTTTGCTTTAAAAAAGATTGAATTGTGTTGTTCTTATGTTGCGGTTAATGTTTTTATGCCTTTAGTTAATCTGTATTCAGTGGTTGTAGAATTGTGAACAATTTAAAGTGTAACACTAAGCTAAACGAAGCCGTCATTTGTTTACATTTGAAACTTAGTAGAATAGTGAACTAAGTCAATTGGTTTTACTAGGAAAAAAACTTGTACTTGGTTATGAAAAGTGTTGATGTAGTAGGTATTATATCTTATATAACATGTAGTTGTGCAACTATAACATGTAGTTGTGCAACTCCCTTTTTGGTTGTAATCGGCAACCCCAAAAATATATAAATATATACACTCTCTTACTCTGTGAACTCAATTTTTTGTTCTTATATGTTGGTAAATTGCGCATTTTTTGCTTTAAAAAGGATTGAATTGTGTTGTTCTTATGTTGCGGTTAATGTTTTTATGCCTTTAGTTAATCTGTATTCAGTGGTTGTTGAATTGTGAACAATTTAAAGTGTAACACTAAGCTTAACGAAGCCGTCATTTGTTTACATTTGAAATTTAGTAGAATAGTGAACTAAGTCAATTGGTTTTACTAGGAAAAAAACTTGTACTTGGTTATGAAAAGTGTTGATGTAGTAGGTATTATACCTTATATAACATGTAGTTGTGCAACTATAACATGTAGTTGTGCAACTCCCTTTTTGGTTCCAATCGGCAACCCCAAAAATATATAAATATATACACTCTCTTACTCTGTGAACTCAATTTTTTATTCTTATATGTTGGTAAATTGCGCATTTTTTGCTTTAAAAAAGATTGAATTGTGTTGTTCTTATGTTGCGGTTAATGTTTTTATGCCTTTAGTTAATCTGTATTCAGTGGTTGTAGAATTGTGAACAATTTAAAGTGTAACACTAAGCTTAACGAAGCCGTCATTTGTTTACATTTGAAACTTAGTAGAATAGTGAACTAAGTCAATTGGTTTTACTAGGAAAAAAACTTGTACTTGGTTATGAAAAGTGTTGATGTAGTAGGTATTATATCTTAAATAACATGTAGTTGTGCAACTATAACATGTAGTTGTGCAACTCCCTTTTTGGTTCCAATCGGCAACCCCAAAAATATATAAATATATACACTCTCTTACTCTGTGAACTCAATTTTTTATTCTTATATGTTGGTAAATTCGCATTTTTTGCTTTAAAAAATATTGAATTTTGTTGTATGTTGCGGTTAATGCTTTTATGCCTTTTTTTAATCTGTATTCATTGGTTGTAGAATTGTGAACAATTTAAAGTAACACTAAGCTTAACGAAGCCGTCATTTGTTTACATTTGAAACTTAGTAGAATAGTGAACTAAGTCAATTGGTTTTACTAGGAAAAAAACTTGTACTTGGTTATGAAATGTGTTGATGTAGTAGGTGTTATATCTTATATAACATGTAGTTGTGCAACTATAACATGTAGTTGTGCAACTCCCTTTTTGGTTGCAATCGGCAACCCCAAAAATATATAAATATATACACTCTCTTACTCTGTGAACTCAATTTTTTATTCTTATATGTTGGTAAATTGCGCATTTTTTGCTTTAAAAAAGATTGAATTGTGTTGTTCTTATATTGCGGTTAATGTTTTTATGCCTTTAGTTAATCTGTATTCAGTCGTTGTAGAATTGTGACCAATTTAAAGTGTAACACTAAGCTTAACGAAGCCGTCATTTGTTTACATTTGAAACTTAGTAGAATAGTGAACTAAGTCAATTGATTTTACTAGGAAAAAAACTTGTACTTGGTTATGAAAAGTGTTGATGTAGTAGGTATTATACCTTATATAACATGTAGTTGTGCAACTATAACATGTAGTTGTGCAACTCCCTTTTTGGTTCCAATCGGCAACCCCAAAAATATATAAATATATACACTCACTTACTCTGTGAACTCAATTTTTTATTCTTATATGTTGGTAAATTGCGCATTTTTTGCTTTAAAAAAGATTGAATTTTGTTGTATGTTGCGGTTAATATTTTTATGCCTTTTGTTAATCTGTATTCATTGGTTGTAGAATTGTGAACAATTTAAAGTAACACTAAGCTTAACGAAGCCGTCATTTGTTTACATTTGAAACTTAGTAGAATAGTGAACTAAGTCAATTGGTTTTACTAGGAAAAAAACTTGTACTTGGTTATGAAAAGTGTTGATGTAGTAGGTATTATACCTTATATAACATGTAGTTGTGCAACTATAACATGTAGTTGTGCAACTCCCTTTTTGGTTCCAATCGGCAACCCCAAAAATATATAAATATATACACTCTCTTACTCTGTGAACTCAATTTTTTATTCTTATATGTTGGTAAATTGCGCATTTTTTGCTTTAAAAAAGATTGAATTGTGTTGTTCTTATGTTGCGGTTAATGTTTTTATGCCTTTAGTTAATCTGTATTCAGTGGTTGTAGAATTGTGAACAATTTAAAGTGTAACACTAAGCTTAACGAAGCCGTCATTTGTTTACATTTGAAACTTAGTAGAATAGTGAACTAAGTCAATTGGTTTTACTAGGAAAAAAACTTGTACTTGGTTATGAAAAGTGTTGATGTAGTAGGTATTATATCTTATATAACATGTAGTTGTGCAACTATAACATGTAGTTGTGCAACTCCCTTTTTGGTTGCAATCGGCAACCCCAAAAATATATAAATATATACACTCTCTTACTCTGTGAACTCAATTTTTTGTTCTTATATGTTGGTAAATTGCGCATTTTTTGCTTTAAAAAGGATTGAATTGTGTTGTTCTTATGTTGCGGTTAATGTTTTTATGCCTTTATTTAATCTGTATTCAGTGGTTGTTGAATTGTGAACAATTTAAAGTGTAACACTAAGCTTAACGAAGCCGTCATTTGTTTACATTTGAAACTTAGTAGAATAGTGAACTAAGTCAATTGGTTTTACTAGGAAAAAAACTTGTACTTGGTTATGAAAAGTGTTGATGTAGTAGGTATTATACCTTATATAACATGTAGTTGTGCAACTCCCTTTTTGGTTCCAATCGGCAACCCCAAAAATATATAAATATATACACTCACTTACTCTGTGAACTCAATTTTTTTTTCTTATATGTTGGTAAATTCGCATTTTTTGCTTTAAAAAAGATTGAATTTTGTTGTATGTTGCGGTTAATGCTTTTATGCCTTTTTTTAATCTGTATTCATTGGTTGTAGAATAGTGAACAATTTAAAGTAACACTAAGCTAAACGAAGCCGTCATTTGTTTACATTGGAACTTAGTAGAATAGTGAACTAAGTCAATTGGTTTTACTAGGAAAAAAACTTGTACTTGGTTATGAAAAGTGTTGATGTAGTAGGTATTATATCTTATATAACATGTAGTTGTGCAACTCCCTTTTTGGTTGCAATCGGCAACCCCAAAAATATATAAATATATACACTCTCTTACTCTGTGAACTCAATTTTTTGTTCTTATATGTTGGTAATTGGCGCATTTTTTGCTTTAAAAAGGATTGAATTGTGTTGTTCTTATGTTGCGGTTAATGTTTTTATGCCTTTATTTAATCTGTATTCAGTGGTTGTAGAATTGTGAACAATTTAAAGTGTAACACTAAGCTTAACGAAGCCGTCATTTGTTTACATTTGAAACTTAGTAGAATAGTGAACTAAGTCAATTGGTTTTACTAGGAAAAAAACTTGTACTTGGTTATGAAAAGTGTTGATGTAGTAGGTATTATATCTTAAATAACATGTAGTTGTGCAACTATAACATGTAGTTGTGCAACTCCCTTTTTGGTTCCAATCGGCAACCCCAAAAATATATAAATATATACACTCTCTTACTCTGTGAACTCAATTTTTTATTCTTATATGTTGGTAAATTCGCATTTTTTGCTTTAAAAAATATTGAATTTTGTTGTATGTTGCGGTTAATGCTTTTATGCCTTTTTTTAATCTGTATTCATTGGTTGTAGAATTATGAACAATTTAAAGTAACACTAAGCTTAACGAAGCCGTCATTTGTTTACATTTGAAACTTAGTAGAATATTGAACTAAGTCAATTGGTTTTACTAGGAAAAAAACTTGTACTTGGTTATGAAAAGTGTTGATGTAGTAGGTATTATATCTTATATAACATGTAGTTGTGCAACTCCCTTTTTGGTTGCAATCGGCAACCCCAAAAATATATAAATATATACACTCTCTTACTCTGTGAACTCAATTTTTTATTCTTATATGTTCGTAAATTGCGCATTTTTTGCTTTAAAAAAGATTGAATTGTGTTGTTCTTATATTGCGGTTAATGTTTTTATGCCTTTAGTTAATCTGTATTCAGTGGTTGTAGAATTGTGAACAATTTAAAGTGTAACACTAAGCTTAACGAAGCCGTCATTTGTTTACATTTGAAACTTAGTAGAATAGTGAACTAAGTCAATTGGTTTTACTAGGAAAAAAACTTGTACTTGGTTATGAAAAGTGTTGATGTAGTAGGTATTATACCTTATATAACATGTAGTTGTGCAACTATAACATGTAGTTGTGCAACTCCCTTTTTGGTTCCAATCGGCAACCCCAAAAATATATAAATATATACACTCACTTACTCTGTGAACTCAATTTTTTATTCTTATATGTTGGTAAATTGCGCATTTTTTGCTTTAAAAAAGATTGAATTTTGTTGTATGTTGCGGTTAATATTTTTATGCCTTTTGTTAATCTGTATTCATTGGTTGTAGAATTGTGAACAATTTAAAGTAACACTAAGCTTAACGAAGCCGTCATTTGTTTACATTTGAAACTTAGTAGAATAGTGAACTAAGTCAATTGGTTTTACTAGGAAAAAAACTTGTACTTGGTTATGAAAAGTGTTGATGTAGTAGGTATTATATCTTATATAACATGTAGTTGTGCAACTCCCTTTTTTGTTGCAATCGGCAACCCCAAAAATATATAAATATATACACTCTCTTACTCTGTGAACTCAATTTTTTGTTCTTATATGTTGGTAAATTGCGCATTTTTTGCTTTAAAAAGGATTGAATTGTGTTGTTCTTATGTTGCGGTTAATGTTTTTATGCCTTTATTTAATCTGTATTCAGTGGTTGTTGAATTGTGAACAATTTAAAGTGTAACACTAAGCTTAACGAAGCCGTCATTTGTTTACATTTGAAACTTAGTAGAATAGTGAACTAAGTCAATTGGTTTTACTAGGAAAAAAACTTGTACTTGGTTATGAAAAGTGTTGATGTAGTAGGTATTATACCTTATATAACATGTAGTTGTGCAACTCCCTTTTTGGTTCCAATCGGCAACCCCAAAAATATATAAATATATACACTCACTTACTCTGTGAACTCAATTTTTTTTTCTTATATGTTGGTAAATTCGCATTTTTTGCTTTAAAAAAGATTGAATTTTGTTGTATGTTGCGGTTAATGCTTTTATGCCTTTTTTTAATCTGTATTCATTGGTTGTAGAATAGTGAACAATTTAAAGTAACACTAAGCTAAACGAAGCCGTCATTTGATTACATTTGAAACTTAGTAGAATAGTGAACTAAGTCAATTGGTTTTACTAGGAAAAAAACTTGTACTTGGTTATGAAAAGTGTTGATGTAGTAGGTATTATATCTTATATAACATGTAGTTGTGCAACTCCCTTTTTGGTTGCAATCGGCAACCCCAAAAATATATAAATATATACACTCTCTTACTCTGTGAACTCAATTTTTTGTTCTTATATGTTGGTAAATTGCGCATTTTTTGCTTTAAAAAGGATTGAATTGTGTTGTTCTTAAGTTGCGGTTAATGTTTTTATGCCTTTATTTAATCTGTATTCAGTGGTTGTAGAATTGTGAACAATTTAAAGTGTAACACTAAGCTTAACGAAGCCGTCATTTGTTTACATTTGAAACTTAGTAGAATAGTGAACTAAGTCAATTGGTTTTACTAGGAAAAAAACTTGTACTTGGTTATGAAAAGTGTTGATGTAGTAGGTATTATATCTTAAATAACATGTAGTTGTGCAACTATAACATGTAGTTGTGCAACTCCCTTTTTGGTTCCAATCGGCAACCCCAAAAATATATAAATATATACACTCTCTTACTCTGTGAACTCAATTTTTTATTCTTATATGTTGGTAAATTCGCATTTTTTGCTTTAAAAAATATTGAATTTTGTTGTATGTTGCGGTTAATGCTTTTATGCCTTTTTTTAATCTGTATTCATTGGTTGTAGAATTGTGAACAATTTAAAGTAACACTAAGCTTAACGAAGCCGTCATTTGTTTACATTTGAAACTTAGTAGAATAGTGAACTAAGTCAATTGGTTTTACTAGGAAAAAAACTTGTACTTGGTTATGAAAAGTGTTGATGTAGTAGGTATTATATCTTATATAACATGTAGTTGTGCAACTCCCTTTTTGGTTGCAATCGGCAACCCCAAAAATATATAAATATATACACTCTCTTACTCTGTGAACTCAATTTTTTATTCTTATATGTTGGTAAATTGCGCATTTTTTGCTTTAAAAAAGATTGAATTGTGTTGTTCTTATGTTGCGGTTAATGTTTTTATGCCTTTAGTTAATCTGTATTCCGTGGTTGTAGAATTGTGAACAATTTAAAGTGTAACACTAAGCTTAACGAAGCCGTCATTTGTTTACATTTGAAACTTAGTAGAATAGTGAACTAAGTCAATTGGTTTTACTAGGAAAAAAACTTGTACTTGGTTATGAAAAGTGTTGATGTAGTAGGTATTATACCTTATATCACATGTAGTTGTGCAACTCCCTTTTTGGTTCCAATCGCCAACCCCAAAAATATATAAATATATACACTCACTTACTCTGTGAACTCAATTTTTTATTCTTATATGTTGGTAAATTCGCATTTTTTGCTTTAAAAAAGATTGAATTTTGTTGTATGTTGCGGTTAATGCTTTTATGCCTTTTTTTAATCTGTATTCATTGGTTGTAGAATTGTGAACAATTTAAAGTAACACTAAGCTTAACGAAGCCGTCATTTGTTTACATTTGAAACTTAGTAGAATAGTGAACTAAGTCAATTGGTTTTACTAGGAAAAAAACTTGTACTTGGTTATGAAATGTGTTGATGTAGTAGGTATTATATCTTATATAACATGTAGTTGTGCAACTATAACATGTAGTTGTCCAACTCCCTATTTGGTTGCAATCGGAAACCCCAAAAATATATAAATATATACACTCTCTTACTCTGTGAACTCAATTTTTTATTCTTATATGTTGGTAAATTGCGCATTTTTTGCTTTAAAAAAGATTGAATTGTGTTGTTCTTATGTTGCGGTTAATGTTTTTATGCCTTTAGTTAATCTGTATTCAGTGGTTGTAGAATTGTGAACAATTTAAAGTGTAACACTAAGCTTAACGAAGCCGTCATTTGTTTACATTTGAAACTTAGTAGAATAGTGAACTAAGTCAATTGGTTTTACTAGGAAAAAAACTTGTACTTGGTTATGAAAAGTGTTGATGTAGTAGGTATTATACCTTATATAACATGTAGTTGTGCAACTATAACATGTAGTTGTGCAACTCCCTTTTTGGTTCCAATCGGCAACCCCAAAAATATATAAATATATAGACTCACTTACTCTGTGAACTCAATTTTTTATTCTTATATGTTGGTAAATTGCGCATTTTTTGCTTTAAAAAAGATTGAATTTTGTTGTATGTTGCGGTTAATATTTTTATGCCTTTTGTTAATCTGTATTCATTGGTTGTAGAATTGTGAACAATTTAAAGTAACACTAAGCTTAACGAAGCCGTCATTTGTTTACATTTGAAACTTAGTAGAATAGTGAACTAAGTCAATTGGTTTTACTAGGAAAAAAACTTGTACTTGGTTATGAAAAGTGTTGATGTAGTAGGTATTATACCTTATATAACATGTAGTTGTGCAACTCCCTTTTTGGTTCCAATCGGCAACCCCAAAAATATATAAATATATACACTCTCTTACTCTGTGAACTCAATTTTTTATTCTTATATGTTGGTAAATTGCGCATTTTTTGCTTTAAAAAAGATTGAATTGTGTTGTTCTTATGTTGCGGTTAATGTTTTTATGCCTTTAGTTAATCTGTATTCAGTGGTTGTAGAATTGTGAACAATTTAAAGTGTAACACTAAGCTTAACGAAGCCGTCATTTGTTTACATTTGAAACTTAGTAGAATAGTGAACTAAGTCAATTGGTTTTACTAGGAAAAAAACTTGTACTTGGTTATGAAAAGTGTTGATGTAGTAGGTATTATATCTTATATAACATGTAGTTGTGCAACTATAACATGTAGTTGTGCAACTCCCTTTTTGGTTGCAATCGGCAACCCCAAAAATATATAAATATATACACTCTCTTACTCTGTGAACTCAATTTTTTGTTCTTATATGTTGGTAAATTGCGCATTTTTTGCTTTAAAAAGGATTGAATTGTGTTGTTCTTATGTTGCGGTTAATGTTTTTATGCCTTTATTTAATCTGTATTCAGTGGTTGTTGAATTGTGAACAATTTATAGTGTAACACTAAGCTTAACGAAGCCGTCATTTGTTTACATTTGAAACTTAGTAGAATAGTGAACTAAGTCAATTGGTTTTACTAGGAAAAAAACTTGTACTTGGTTATGAAAAGTGTTGATGTAGTAGGTATTATATCTTATATAACATGTAGTTGTGCAACTCCCTTTTTGGTTGCAATCGGCAACCCCAAAAATATATAAATATATACACTCTCTTACTCTGTGAACTCAATTTTTTGTTCTTATATGTTGGTAAATTGCGCATTTTTTGCTTTAAAAAGGATTGAATTGTGTTGTTCTTATGTTGCGGTTAATGTTTTTATGCCTTTATTTAATCTGTATTCAGTGGTTGTAGAATTGTGAACAATTTAAAGTGTAACACTAAGCTTAACGAAGCCGTCATTTGTTTACATTTGAAACTTAGTAGAATAGTGAACTAAGTCAATTGGTTTTACTAGGAAAAAAACTTGTACTTGGTTATGAAAAGTGTTGATGTAGTAGGTATTATATCTTAAATAACATGTAGTTGTGCAACTATAACATGTAGTTGTGCAACTCCCTTTTTGGTTCCAATCGGCAACCCCAAAAATATATAAATATATACACTCTCTTACTCTGTGAACTCAATTTTTTATTCTTATATGTTGGTAAATTCGCATTTTTTGCTTTAAAAAATATTGAATTTTGTTGTATGTTGCGGTTAATGCTTTTATGCCTTTTTTTAATCTGTATTCATTGGTTGTAGAATTGTGAACAATTTAAAGTAACACTAAGCTTAACGAAGCCGTCATTTGTTCACATTTGAAACTTAGTAGAATAGTGAACTAAGTCAATTGGTTTTACTAGGAAAAAAACTTGTACTTGGTTATGAAAAGTGTTGATGTAGTAGGTATTATATCTTATATAACATGTAGTTGTGCAACTCCCTTTTTGGTTGCAATCGGCAACCCCAAAAATATATAAATATATACACTCTCTTACTCTGTGAACTCAATTTTTTATTCTTATATGTTGGTAAATTGCGCATTTTTTGCTTTAAAAAAGATTGAATTGTGTTGTTCTTATGTTGCGGTTAATGTTTTTATGCCTTTAGTTAATCTGTATTCAGTGGTTGTAGAATTGTGAACAATTTAAAGTGTAACACTAAGCTTAACGAAGCCGTCATTTGTTTACATTTGAAACTTAGTAGAATAGTGAACTAAGTCAATTGGTTTTACTAGGAAAAAAACTTGTACTTGGTTATGAAAAGTGTTGATGTAGTAGGTATTATACCTTATATCACATGTAGTTGTGCAACTCCCTTTTTGGTTCCAATCGCCAACCCCAAAAATATATAAATATATACACTCACTTACTCTGTGAACTCAATTTTTTATTCTTATATGTTGGTAAATTCGCATTTTTTGCTTTAAAAAAGATTGAATTTTGTTGTATGTTGCGGTTAATGCTTTTATGCCTTTTTTTAATCTGTATTCATTGGTTGTAGAATTGTGAACAATTTAAAGTAACACTAAGCTTAACGAAGCCGTCATTTGTTTACATTTGAAACTTAGTAGAATAGTGAACTAAGTCAATTGGTTTTACTAGGAAAAAAACTTGTACTTGGTTATGAAATGTGTTGATGTAGTAGGTGTTATATCTTATATAACATGTAGTTGTGCAACTCCCTTTTTGGTTGCAATCGGCAACCCCAAAAATATATAAATATATACACTCTCTTACTCTGTGAACTCAATTTTTTATTCTTATATGTTGGTAAATTGCGCATTTTTTGCTTTAAAAAAGATTGAATTGTGTTGTTCTTATGTTGCGGTTAATGTTTTTATGCCTTTAGTTAATCTGTATTCAGTGGTTGTAGAATTGTGAACAATTTAAAGTGTAACACTAAGCTTAACGAAGCCGTCATTTGTTTACATTTGAAACTTAGTAGAATAGTGAACTAAGTCAATTGGTTTTACTAGGAAAAAAACTTGTACTTGGTTATGAAAAATGTTGATGTAGTAGGTATTATACCTTATATAACATGTAGTTGTGCAACTCCCTTTTTGGTTCCAATCGGCAACCCCAAAAATATATAAATATATACACTCACTTACTCTGTGAACTCAATTTTTTATTCTTATATGTTGGTAAATTCGCATTTTTTTGCTTTAAAAAAGATTGAATTTTGTTGTATGTTGCGGTTAATGCTTTTATGCCTTTTTTTAATCTGTATTCATTGGTTGTAGAATTGTGAACAATTTAAAGTAACACTAAGCTTAACGAAGCCGTCATTTGTTTACATTTGAAACTTAGTAGAATAGTGAACTAAGTCAATTGGTTTTACTAGGAAAAAAACTTGTACTTGGTTATGAAAAGTGTTGATGTAGTAGGTATTATATCTTATATAACATGTAGTTGTGCAACTCCCTTTTTGGTTGCAATCGGCAACCCCAAAAATATATAAATATATACACTCTCTTACTCTGTGAACTCAATTTTTTATTCTTATATGTTGGTAAATTGCGCATTTTTTGCTTTAAAAAAGATTGAATTGTGTTGTTCTTATGTTGCGGTTAATGTTTTTATGCCTTTAGTTAATCTGTATTCCGTGGTTGTAGAATTGTGAACAATTTAAAGTGTAACACTAAGCTTAACGAAGCCGTCATTTGTTTACATTTGAAACTTAGTAGAATAGTGAACTAAGTCAATTGGTTTTACTAGGAAAAAAACTTGTACTTGGTTATGAAAAGTGTTGATGTAGTAGGTATTATACCTTATATCACATGTAGTTGTGCAACTCCCTTTTTGGTTCCAATCGGCAACCCCAAAAATATATAAATATATACACTCACTTACTCTGTGAACTCAATTTTTTATTCTTATATGTTGGTAAATTGCGCATTTTTTGCTTTAAAAAAGATTGAATTTTGTTGTATGTTGCGGTTAATATTTTTATGCCTTTTTTTAATCTGTATTCATTGGTTGTAGAATTGTGAACAATTTAAAGTAACACTAAGCTTAACGAAGCCGTCATTTGTTTACATTTGAAACTTAGTAGAATAGTGAACTAAGTCAATTGGTTTTACTAGGAAAAAAACTTGTACTTGGTTATGAAATGTGTTGATGTAGTAGGTGTTATATCTTATATAACATGTAGTTGTGCAACTCCCTTTTTGGTTGCAATCGGCAACCCCAAAAATATATAAATATATACACTCTCTTACTCTGTGAACTCAATTTTTTATTCTTATATGTTGGTAAATTGCGCATTTTTTGCTTTAAAAAAGATTGAATTGTGTTGTTCTTATGTTGCGGTTAATGTTTTTATGCCTTTAGTTAATCTGTATTCAGTGGTTGTAGAATTGTGAACAATTTAAAGTGTAACACTAAGCTTAACGAAGCCGTCATTTGTTTACATTTGAAACTTAGTAGAATAGTGAACTAAGTCAATTGGTTTTACTAGGAAAAAAACTTGTACTTGGTTATGAAAAATGTTGATGTAGTAGGTATTATACCTTATATAACATGTAGTTGTGCAACTCCCTTTTTGGTTCCAATCGGCAACCCCAAAAATATATAAATATATACACTCACTTACTCTGTGAACTCAATTTTTTATTCTTATATGTTGGTAAATTCGCATTTTTTGCTTTAAAAAAGATTGAATTTTGTTGTATGTTGCGGTTAATGCTTTTATGCCTTTTTTTAATCTGTATTCATTGGTTGTAGAATTGTGAACAATTTAAAGTAACACTAAGCTTAACGAAGCCGTCATTTGTTTACATTTGAAACTTAGTAGAATAGTGAACTAAGTCAATTGGTTTTACTAGGAAAAAAACTTGTACTTGGTTATGAAATGTGTTGATGTAGTAGGTATTATATCTTATATAACATGTAGTTGTGCAACTATAACATGTAGTTGTGCAACTCCCTATTTGGTTGCAATCGGAAACCCCAAAAATATATAAATATATACACTCTCTTACTCTGTGAACTCAATTTTTTATTCTTATATGTTGGTAAATTGCGCATTTTTTGCTTTAAAAAAGATTGAATTGTGTTGTTCTTATATTGCGGTTAATGTTTTTATGCCTTTAGTTAATCTGTATTCAGTGGTTGTAGAATTGTGAACAATTTAAAGTGTAACACTAAGCTTAACGAAGCCGTCATTTGTTTACATTTGAAACTTAGTAGAATAGTGAACTAAGTCAATTGGTTTTACTAGGAAAAAAACTTGTACTTGGTTATGAAAAGTGTTGATGTAGTAGGTATTATACCTTATATAACATGTAGTTGTGCAACTATAACATGTAGTTGTGCAACTCCCTTTTTGGTTCCAATCGGCAACCCCAAAAATATATAAATATATACACTCACTTACTCTGTGAACTCAATTTTTTATTCTTATATGTTGGTAAATTGCGCATTTTTTGCTTTAAAAAAGATTGAATTTTGTTGTATGTTGCGGTTAATATTTTTATGCCTTTTGTTAATCTGTATTCATTGGTTGTAGAATTGTGAACAATTTAAAGTAACACTAAGCTTAACGAAGCCGTCATTTGTTTACATTTGAAACTTAGTAGAATAGTGAACTAAGTCAATTGGTTTTACTAGGAAAAAAACTTGTACTTGGTTATGAAAAGTGTTGATGTAGTATGTATTATACCTTATATAACATGTAGTTGTGCAACTCCCTTTTTGGTTCCAATCGGCAACCCCAAAAATATATAAATATATACACTCTCTTACTCTGTGAACTCAATTTTTTATTCTTATATGTTGGTAAATTGCGCATTTTTTGCTTTAAAAAAGATTGAATTGTGTTGTTCTTATGTTGCGGTTAATGTTTTTATGCCTTTAGTTAATCTGTATTCAGTGGTTGTAGAATTGTGAACAATTTAAAGTGTAACACTAAGTTTAACGAAGCCGTCATTTGTTTACATTTGAAACTTAGTAGAATAGTGAACTAAGTCAATTGGTTTTACTAGGAAAAAAACTTGTACTTGGTTATGAAAAGTGTTGATGTAGTAGGTATTATATCTTATATAACATGTAGTTGTGCAACTATAACATGTAGTTGTGCAACTCCCTTTTTGGTTGCAATCGGCAACCCCAAAAATATATAAATATATACACTCTCTTACTCTGTGAACTCAATTTTTTGTTCTTATATGTTGGTAAATTGCGCATTTTTTGCTTTAAAAAGGATTGAATTGTGTTGTTCTTATGTTGCGGTTAATGTTTTTATGCCTTTATTTAATCTGTATTCAGTGGTTGTTGAATTGTGAACAATTTAAAGTGTAACACTAAGCTTAACGAAGCCGTCATTTGTTTACATTTGAAACTTAGTAGAATAGTGAACTAAGTCAATTGGTTTTACTAGGAAAAAAACTTGTACTTGGTTATGAAAAGTGTTGATGTAGTAGGTATTATATCTTATATAACATGTAGTTGTGCAACTCCCTTTTTGGTTGCAATCGGCAACCCCAAAAATATATAAATATATACACTCTCTTACTCTGTGAACTCAATTTTTTGTTCTTATATGTTGGTAAATTGCGCATTTTTTGCTTTAAAAAGGATTGAATTGTGTTGTTCTTATGTTGCGGTTAATGTTTTTATGCCTTTATTTAATCTGTATTCAGTGGTTGTAGAATTGTGAACAATTTAAAGTGTAACACTAAGCTTAACGAAGCCGTCATTTGTTTACATTTGAAACTTAGTAGAATAGTGAACTAAGTCAATTGGTTTTACTAGGAAAAAAACTTGTACTTGGTTATGAAAAGTGTTGATGTAGTAGGTATTATATCTTAAATAACATGTAGTTGTGCAACTATAACATGTAGTTGTGCAACTCCCTTTTTGGTTCCAATCGGCAACCCCAAAAATATATAAATATATACACTCTCTTACTCTGTGAACTCAATTTTTTATTCTTATATGTTGGTAAATTCGCATTTTTTGCTTTAAAAAATATTGAATTTTGTTGTATGTTGCGGTTAATGCTTTTATGCCTTTTTTTAATCTGTATTCATTGGTTGTAGAATTGTGAACAATTTAAAGTAACACTAAGCTTAACGAAGCCGTCATTTGTTTACATTTGAAACTTAGTAGAATAGTGAACTAAGTCAATTGGTTTTACTAGGAAAAAAACTTGTACTTGGTTATGAAAAGTGTTGATGTAGTAGGTATTATATCTTATATAACATGTAGTTGTGCAACTCCCTTTTTGGTTGCAATCGGCAACCCCAAAAATATATAAATATATACACTCTCTTACTCTGTGAACTCAATTTTTTATTCTTATATGTTGGTAAATTGCGCATTTTTTGCTTTAAAAAAGATTGAATTGTGTTGTTCTTATGTTGCGGTTAATGTTTTTATGCCTTTAGTTAATCTGTATTCAGTGGTTGTAGAATTGTGAACAATTTAAAGTGTAACACTAAGCTTAACGAAGCCGTCATTTGTTTACATTTGAAACTTAGTAGAATAGTGAACTAAGTCAATTGGTTTTACTAGGAAAAAAACTTGTACTTGGTTATGAAAAGTGTTGATGTAGTAGGTATTATACCTTATATCACATGTAGTTGTGCAACTCCCTTTTTGGTTCCAATCGCCAACCCCAAAAATATATAAATATATACACTCACTTACTCTGTGAACTCAATTTTTTATTCTTATATGTTGGTAAATTCGCATTTTTTGCTTTAAAAAAGATTGAATTTTGTTGTATGTTGCGGTTAATGCTTTTATGCCTTTTTTTAATCTGTATTCATTGGTTGTAGAATTGTGAACAATTTAAAGTAACACTAAGCTTAACGAAGCCGTCATTTGTTTACATTTGAAACTTAGTAGAATAGTGAACTAAGTCAATTGGTTTTACTAGGAAAAAAACTTGTACTTGGTTATGAAATGTGTTGATGTAGTAGGTGTTATATCTTATATAACATGTAGTTGTGCAACTCCGTTTTTGGTTGCAATCGGCAACCCCAAAAATATATAAATATATACACTCTCTTACTCTGTGAACTCAATTTTTTATTCTTATATGTTGGTAAATTGCGCATTTTTTGCTTTAAAAAAGATTGAATTGTGTTGTTCTTATGTTGCGGTTAATGTTTTTATGCCTTTAGTTAATCTGTATTCAGTGGTTGTAGAATTGTGAACAATTTAAAGTGTAACACTAAGCTTAACGAAGCCGTCATTTGTTTACATTTGAAACTTAGTAGAATAGTGAACTAAGTCAATTGGTTTTACTAGGAAAAAAACTTGTACTTGGTTATGAAAAATGTTGATGTAGTAGGTATTATACCTTATATAACATGTAGTTGTGCAACTCCCTTTTTGGTTCCAATCGGCAACCCCAAAAATATATAAATATATACACTCACTTACTCTGTGAACTCAATTTTTTATTCTTATATGTTGGTAAATTCGCATTTTTTGCTTTAAAAAAGATTGAATTTTGTTGTATGTTGCGGTTAATGCTTTTATGCCTTTTTTTAATCTGTATTCATTGGTTGTAGAATTGTGAACAATTTAAAGTAACACTAAGCTTAACGAAGCCGTCATTTGTTTACATTTGAAACTTAGTAGAATAGTGAACTAAGTCAATTGGTTTTACTAGGAAAAAAACTTGTACTTGGTTATGAAATGTGTTGATGTAGTAGGTATTATATCTTATATAACATGTAGTTGTGCAACTATAACATGTAGTTGTGCAACTCCCTATTTGGTTGCAATCGGAAACCCCAAAAATATATAAATATATACACTCTCTTACTCTGTGAACTCAATTTTTTATTCTTATATGTTGGTAAATTGCGCATTTTTTGCTTTAAAAAAGATTGAATTGTGTTGTTCTTATATTGCGGTTAATGTTTTTATGCCTTTAGTTAATCTGTATTCAGTGGTTGTAGAATTGTGAACAATTTAAAGTGTAACACTAAGCTTAACGAAGCCGTCATTTGTTTACATTTGAAACTTAGTAGAATAGTGAACTAAGTCAATTGGTTTTACTAGGAAAAAAACTTGTACTTGGTTATGAAAAGTGTTGATGTAGTAGGTATTATACCTTATATAACATGTAGTTTTGCAACTATAACATGTAGTTGTGCAACTCCCTTTTTGGTTCCAATCGGCAACCCCAAAAATATATAAATATGTACACTCTCTTACTCTGTGAACTCAATTTTTTATTCTTATATGTTGGTAAATTCGCATTTTTTGCTTTAAAAAAGATTGAATTTTGTTGTATGTTGCGGTTAATGCTTTTATGCCTTTTTTTAATCTGTATTCATTGGTTGTAGAATTGTGAACAATTTAAAGTAACACTAAGCTTAACGAAGCCGTCATTTGTTTACATTTGAAACTTAGTAGAATAGTGAACTAAGTCAATTGGTTTTACTAGGAAAAAAACTTGTACTTGGTTATGAAAAGTGTTGATGTAGTAGGTATTATACCTTATATCACATGTAGTTGTGCAACTCCCTTTTTGGTTCCAATCGCCAACCCCAAAAATATATAAATATATACACTCACTTACTCTGTGAACTCAATTTTTTATTCTTATATGTTGGTAAATTCGCATTTTTTGCTTTAAAAAAGATTGAATTTTGTTGTATGTTGCGGTTAATGCTTTTATGCCTTTTTTTAATCTGTATTCATTGGTTGTAGAATTGTGAACAATTTAAAGTAACACTAAGCTTAACGAAGCCGTCATTTGTTTACATTTGAAACTTAGTAGAATAGTGAACTAAGTCAATTGGTTTTACTAGGAAAAAAACTTGTACTTGGTTATGAAATGTGTTGATGTAGTAGGTGTTATATCTTATATAACATGTAGTTGTGCAACTCCCTTTTTGGTTGCAATCGGCAACCCCAAAAATATATAAATATATACACTCTCTTACTCTGTGAACTCAATTTTTTATTCTTATATGTTGGTAAATTGCGCATTTTTTGCTTTAAAAAAGATTGAATTGTGTTGTTCTTATGTTGCGGTTAATGTTTTTATGCCTTTAGTTAATCTGTATTCAGTGGTTGTAGAATTGTGAACAATTTAAAGTGTAACACTAAGCTTAACGAAGCCGTCATTTGTTTACATTTGAAACTTAGTAGAATAGTGAACTAAGTCAATTGGTTTTACTAGGAAAAAAACTTGTACTTGGTTATGAAAAGTGTTGATGTAGTAGGTATTATACCTTATATCACATGTAGTTGTGCAACTCCCTTTTTGGTTCCAATCGCCAACCCCAAAAATATATAAATATATACACTCACTTACTCTGTGAACTCAATTTTTTATTCTTATATGTTGGTAAATTCGCATTTTTTGCTTTAAAAAAGATTGAATTTTGTTGTATGTTGCGGTTAATGCTTTTATGCCTTTTTTTAATCTGTATTCATTGGTTGTAGAATTGTGAACAATTTAAAGTAACACTAAGCTTAACGAAGCCGTCATTTGTTTACATTTGAAACTTAGTAGAATAGTGAACTAAGTCAATTGGTTTTACTAGGAAAAAAACTTGTACTTGGTTATGAAATGTGTTGATGTAGTAGGTGTTATATCTTATATAACATGTAGTTGTGCAACTCCCTTTTTGGTTGCAATCGGCAACCCCAAAAATATATAAATATATACACTCTCTTACTCTGTGAACTCAATTTTTTATTCTTATATGTTGGTAAATTGCGCATTTTTTGCTTTAAAAAAGATTGAATTGTGTTGTTCTTATGTTGCGGTTAATGTTTTTATGCCTTTAGTTAATCTGTATTCAGTGGTTGTAGAATTGTGAACAATTTAAAGTGTAACACTAAGCTTAACGAAGCCGTCATTTGTTTACATTTGAAACTTAGTAGAATAGTGAACTAAGTCAATTGGTTTTACTAGGAAAAAAACTTGTACTTGGTTATGAAAAATGTTGATGTAGTAGGTATTATACCTTATATAACATGTAGTTGTGCAACTCCCTTTTTGGTTCCAATCGGCAACCCCAAAAATATATAAATATATACACTCACTTACTCTGTGAACTCAATTTTTTATTCTTATATGTTGGTAAATTCGCATTTTTTGCTTTAAAAAAGATTGAATTTTGTTGTATGTTGCGGTTAATGCTTTTATGCCTTTTTTTAATCTGTATTCATTGGTTGTAGAATTGTGAACAATTTAAAGTAACACTAAGCTTAACGAAGCCGTCATTTGTTTACATTTGAAACTTAGTAGAATAGTGAACTAACTCAATTGGTTTTACTAGGAAAAAAACTTGTACTTGGTTATGAAATGTGTTGATGTAGTAGGTATTATATCTTATATAACATGTAGTTGTGCAACTATAACATGTAGTTGTGCAACTCCCTATTTGGTTGCAATCGGAAACCCCAAAAATATATAAATATATACACTCTCTTACTCTGTGAACTCAATTTTTTATTCTTATATGTTGGTAAATTGCGCATTTTTTGCTTTAAAAAAGATTGAATTGTGTTGTTCTTATATTGCGGTTAATGTTTTTATGCCTTTAGTTAATCTGTATTCAGTGGTTGTAGAATTGTGAACAATTTAAAGTGTAACACTAAGCTTAACGAAGCCGTCATTTGTTTACATTTGAAACTTAGTAGAATAGTGAACTAAGTCAATTGGTTTTACTAGGAAAAAAACTTGTACTTGGTTATGAAAAGTGTTGATGTAGTAGGTATTATACCTTATATAACATGTAGTTTTGCAACTATAACATGTAGTTGTGCAACTCCCTTTTTGGTTCCAATCGGCAACCCCAAAAATATATAAATATATACACTCACTTACTCTGTGAACTCAATTTTTTATTCTTATATGTTGGTAAATTGCGCATTTTTTGCTTTAAAAAAGATTGAATTGTGTTGTTCTTATGTTGCGGTTAATGTTTTTATGCCTTTAGTTAATCTGTATTCAGTGGTTGTAGAATTGTGAACAATTTAAAGTGTAACACTAAGCTTAACGAAGCCGTCATTTGTTTACATTTGAAACTTAGTAGAATAGTGAACTAAGTCAATTGGTTTTACTAGGAAAAAAACTTGTACTTGGTTATGAAAAGTGTTGATGTAGTAGGTATTATACCTTATATAACATGTAGTTGTGCAACTCCCTTTTTGGTTCCAATCGGCAACCCCAAAAATATATAAATATATACAATCACTTACTCTGTGAACTCAATTTTTTTTTCTTATATGTTGGTAAATTCGCATTTTTTGCTTTAAAAAAGATTGAATTTTGTTGTATGTTGCGGTTAATGCTTTTATGCCTTTTTTTAATCTGTATTCATTGGTTGTAGAATTGTGAACAATTTAAAGTAACACTAAGCTTAACGAAGCCGTCATTTGTTTACATTTGAAACTTAGTAGAATAGTGAACTAAGTCAATTGGTTTTACTAGGAAAAAAACTTGTACTTGGTTATGAAATGTGTTGATGTAGTAGGTGTTATATCTTATATAACATGTAGTTGTGCAACTATAACATGTAGTTGTGCAACTCCCTTTTTGGTTCCAATCGGCAACCCCAAAAATATATAAATATATACACTCTCTTACTCTGTGAACTCAATTTTTTATTCTTATATGTTGGTAAATTGCGTATTTTTTGCTTTAAAAAAATTGAATTGTGTTGTTCTTATATTGCGGTTAATGTTTTTATGCCTTTAGTTAATCTGTATTCAGTGGTTGTAGAATTGTGAACAATTTAAAGTGTAACACTAAGCTTAACGAAGCCGTCATTTGTTTACATTTGAAACTTAGTAGAATAGTGAACTAAGTCAATTGGTTTTACTAGGAAAAAAACTTGTACTTGGTTATGAAATGTGTTGATGTAGTAGGTGTTATATCTTATATAACATGTAGTTGTGCAACTATAACATGTAGTTGTGCAACTCCCTTTTTGGTTCCAATCGGCAACCCCAAAAATATATAAATATATACACTCTCTTACTCTGTGAACTCAATTTTTTGTTCTTATATGTTGGTAAATTGCGCATTTTTTGCTATAAAAAGGATTGAATTGTGTTGTTCTTATGTTGCGGTTAATGTTTTTATGCCTTTATTTAATCTGTATTCAGTGGTTGTAGAATTGTGAACAATTTAAAGTGTAACACTAAGCTTAACGAAGCCGTCATTTGTTTACATTTGAAACTTAGTAGAATAGTGAACTAAGTCAATTGGTTTTACTAGGAAAAAAACTTGTACTTGGTTATGAAAAGTGTTGATGTAGTAGGTATTATATCTTAAATAACATGTAGTTGTGCAACTATAACATGTAGTTGTGCAACTCCCTTTTTGGTTCCAATCGGCAACCCCAAAAATATATAAATATATACACTCTCTTACTCTGTGAACTCAATTTTTTATTCTTATATGTTGGTAAATTCGCATTTTTTGCTTTAAAAAATATTGAATTTTGTTGTATGTTGCGGTTAATGCTTTTATGCCTTTTTTTAATCTGTATTCATTGGTTGTAGAATTGTGAACAATTTAAAGTAACACTAAGCTTAACGAAGCCGTCATTTGTTTACATTTGAAACTTAGTAGAATAGTGAACT
Organism: Stegodyphus dumicola; assembly: GCF_044657685.1. NCBI lineage: Eukaryota > Metazoa > Arthropoda > Arachnida > Araneae > Eresidae > Stegodyphus > Stegodyphus dumicola. The sequence goes on along the minus strand of NC_140773.1, from coordinate 216,558,398 downwards.
AAGTCAATTGGTTTTACTAGGAAAAAAACTTGTACTTGGTTATGAAATGTGTTGATGTAGTAGGTGTTATATCTTATATAACATGTAGTTGTGCAACTCCCTTTTTGGTTGCAATCGGCAACCCCAAAAATATATAAATATATACACTCTCTTACTCTGTGAACTCAATTTTTTATTCTTATATGTTGGTAAATTGCGCATTTTTTGCTTTAAAAAAGATTGAATTGTGTTGTTCTTATGTTGCGGTTAATGTTTTTATGCCTTTAGTTAATCTGTATTCAGTGGTTGTAGAATTGTGAACAATTTAAAGTGTAACACTAAGCTTAACGAAGCCGTCATTTGTTTACATTTGAAACTTAGTAGAATAGTGAACTAAGTCAATTGGTTTTACTAGGAAAAAAACTTGTACTTGGTTATGAAAAATGTTGATGTAGTAGGTATTATACCTTATATAACATGTAGTTGTGCAACTCCCTTTTTGGTTCCAATCGGCAACCCCAAAAATATATAAATATATACACTCACTTACTCTGTGAACTCAATTTTTTATTCTTATATGTTGGTAAATTCGCATTTTTTGCTTTAAAAAAGATTGAATTTTGTTGTATGTTGCGGTTAATGCTTTTATGCCTTTTTTTAATCTGTATTCATTGGTTGTAGAATTGTGAACAATTTAAAGTAACACTAAGCTTAACGAAGCCGTCATTTGTTTACATTTGAAACTTAGTAGAATAGTGAACTAAGTCAATTGGTTTTACTAGGAAAAAAACTTGTACTTGGTTATGAAATGTGTTGATGTAGTAGGTATTATATCTTATATAACATGTAGTTGTGCAACTATAACATGTAGTTGTGCAACTCCCTATTTGGTTGCAATCGGAAACCCCAAAAATATATAAATATATACACTCTCTTACTCTGTGAACTCAATTTTTTATTCTTATATGTTGGTAAATTGCGCATTTTTTGCTTTAAAAAAGATTGAATTGTGTTGTTCTTATATTGCGGTTAATGTTTTTATGCCTTTAGTTAATCTGTATTCAGTGGTTGTAGAATTGTGAACAATTTAAAGTGTAACACTAAGCTTAACGAAGCCGTCATTTGTTTACATTTGAAACTTAGTAGAATAGTGAACTAAGTCAATTGGTTTTACTAGGAAAAAAACTTGTACTTGGTTATGAAAAATGTTGATGTAGTAGGTATTATACCTTATATAACATGTAGTTGTGCAACTCCCTTTTTGGTTCCAATCGGCAACCCCAAAAATATATAAATATATACACTCACTTACTCTGTGAACTCAATTTTTTATTCTTATATGTTGGTAAATTCGCATTTTTTGCTTTAAAAAAGATTGAATTTTGTTGTATGTTGCGGTTAATGCTTTTATGCCTTTTTTTAATCTGTATTCATTGGTTGTAGAATTGTGAACAATTTAAAGTAACACTAAGCTTAACGAAGCCGTCATTTGTTTACATTTGAAACTTAGTAGAATAGTGAACTAAGTCAATTGGTTTTACTAGGAAAAAAACTTGTACTTGGTTATGAAATGTGTTGATGTAGTAGGTATTATATCTTATATAACATGTAGTTGTGCAACTATAACATGTAGTTGTGCAACTCCCTATTTGGTTGCAATCGGAAACCCCAAAAATATATAAATATATACACTCTCTTACTCTGTGAACTCAATTTTTTATTCTTATATGTTGGTAAATTGCGCATTTTTTGCTTTAAAAAAGATTGAATTGTGTTGTTCTTATATTGCGGTTAATGTTTTTATGCCTTTAGTTAATCTGTATTCAGTGGTTGTAGAATTGTGAACAATTTAAAGTGTAACACTAAGCTTAACGAAGCCGTCATTTGTTTACATTTGAAACTTAGTAGAATAGTGAACTAAGTCAATTGGTTTTACTAGGAAAAAAACTTGTACTTGGTTATGAAAAGTGTTGATGTAGTAGGTATTATACCTTATATAACATGTAGTTGTGCAACTATAACATGTAGTTGTGCAACTCCCTTTTTGGTTCCAATCGGCAACCCCAAAAATATATAAATATATACACTCACTTACTCTGTGAACTCAATTTTTTATTCTTATATGTTGGTAAATTGCGCATTTTTTGCTTTAAAAAAGATTGAATTTTGTTGTATGTTGCGGTTAATATTTTTATGCCTTTTGTTAATCTGTATTCATTGGTTGTAGAATTGTGAACAATTTAAAGTAACACTAAGCTTAACGAAGCCGTCATTTGTTTACATTTGAAACTTAGTAGAATAGTGAACTAAGTCAATTGGTTTTACTAGGAAAAAAACTTGTACTTGGTTATGAAAAGTGTTGATGTAGTAGGTATTATACCTTATATAACATGTAGTTGTGCAACTCCCTTTTTGGTTCCAATCGGCAACCCCAAAAATATATAAATATATACACTCTCTTACTCTGTGAACTCAATTTTTTATTCTTATATGTTGGTAAATTGCGCATTTTTTGCTTTAAAAAAGATTGAATTGTGTTGTTCTTATGTTGCGGTTAATGTTTTTATGCCTTTAGTTAATCTGTATTCAGTGGTTGTAGAATTGTGAACAATTTAAAGTGTAACACTAAGTTTAACGAAGCCGTCATTTGTTTACATTTGAAACTTAGTAGAATAGTGAACTAAGTCAATTGGTTTTACTAGGAAAAAAACTTGTACTTGGTTATGAAAAGTGTTGATGTAGTAGGTATTATATCTTATATAACATGTAGTTGTGCAACTATAACATGTAGTTGTGCAACTCCCTTTTTGGTTGCAATCGGCAACCCCAAAAATATATAAATATATACACTCTCTTACTCTGTGAACTCAATTTTTTGTTCTTATATGTTGGTAAATTGCGCATTTTTTGCTTTAAAAAGGATTGAATTGTGTTGTTCTTATGTTGCGGTTAATGTTTTTATGCCTTTATTTAATCTGTATTCAGTGGTTGTTGAATTGTGAACAATTTAAAGTGTAACACTAAGCTTAACGAAGCCGTCATTTGTTTACATTTGAAACTTAGTAGAATAGTGAACTAAGTCAATTGGTTTTACTAGGAAAAAAACTTGTACTTGGTTATGAAAAGTGTTGATGTAGTAGGTATTATATCTTATATAACATGTAGTTGTGCAACTCCCTTTTTGGTTGCAATCGGCAACCCCAAAAATATATAAATATATACACTCTCTTACTCTGTGAACTCAATTTTTTGTTCTTATATGTTGGTAAATTGCGCATTTTTTGCTTTAAAAAGGATTGAATTGTGTTGTTCTTATGTTGCGGTTAATGTTTTTATGCCTTTATTTAATCTGTATTCAGTGGTTGTAGAATTGTGAACAATTTAAAGTGTAACACTAAGCTTAACGAAGCCGTCATTTGTTTACATTTGAAACTTAGTAGAATAGTGAACTAAGTCAATTGGTTTTACTAGGAAAAAAAACTTGTACTTGGTTATGAAAAATGTTGATGTAGTAGGTATTATACCTTATATAACATGTAGTTGTGCAACTCCCTTTTTGGTTCCAATCGGCAACCCCAAAAATATATAAATATATACACTCACTTACTCTGTGAACTCAATTTTTTATTCTTATATGTTGGTAAATTCGCATTTTTTGCTTTAAAAAAGATTGAATTTTGTTGTATGTTGCGGTTAATGCTTTTATGCCTTTTTTTAATCTGTATTCATTGGTTGTAGAATTGTGAACAATTTAAAGTAACACTAAGCTTAACGAAGCCGTCATTTGTTTACATTTGAAACTTAGTAGAATAGTGAACTAAGTCAATTGGTTTTACTAGGAAAAAAACTTGTACTTGGTTATGAAATGTGTTGATGTAGTAGGTATTATATCTTATATAACATGTAGTTGTGCAACTATAACATGTAGTTGTGCAACTCCCTATTTGGTTGCAATCGGAAACCCCAAAAATATATAAATATATACACTCTCTTACTCTGTGAACTCAATTTTTTATTCTTATATGTTGGTAAATTGCGCATTTTTTGCTTTAAAAAAGATTGAATTGTGTTGTTCTTATATTGCGGTTAATGTTTTTATGCCTTTAGTTAATCTGTATTCAGTGGTTGTAGAATTGTGAACAATTTAAAGTGTAACACTAAGCTTAACGAAGCCGTCATTTGTTTACATTTGAAACTTAGTAGAATAGTGAACTAAGTCAATTGGTTTTACTAGGAAAAAAACTTGTACTTGGTTATGAAAAATGTTGATGTAGTAGGTATTATACCTTATATAACATGTAGTTGTGCAACTCCCTTTTTGGTTCCAATCGGCAACCCCAAAAATATATAAATATATACACTCACTTACTCTGTGAACTCAATTTTTTATTCTTATATGTTGGTAAATTCGCATTTTTTGCTTTAAAAAAGATTGAATTTTGTTGTATGTTGCGGTTAATGCTTTTATGCCTTTTTTTAATCTGTATTCATTGGTTGTAGAATTGTGAACAATTTAAAGTAACACTAAGCTTAACGAAGCCGTCATTTGTTTACATTTGAAACTTAGTAGAATAGTGAACTAAGTCAATTGGTTTTACTAGGAAAAAAACTTGTACTTGGTTATGAAATGTGTTGATGTAGTAGGTATTATATCTTATATAACATGTAGTTGTGCAACTATAACATGTAGTTGTGCAACTCCCTATTTGGTTGCAATCGGAAACCCCAAAAATATATAAATATATACACTCTCTTACTCTGTGAACTCAATTTTTTATTCTTATATGTTGGTAAATTGCGCATTTTTTGCTTTAAAAAAGATTGAATTGTGTTGTTCTTATATTGCGGTTAATGTTTTTATGCCTTTAGTTAATCTGTATTCAGTGGTTGTAGAATTGTGAACAATTTAAAGTGTAACACTAAGCTTAACGAAGCCGTCATTTGTTTACATTTGAAACTTAGTAGAATAGTGAACTAAGTCAATTGGTTTTACTAGGAAAAAAACTTGTACTTGGTTATGAAAAGTGTTGATGTAGTAGGTATTATACCTTATATAACATGTAGTTGTGCAACTATAACATGTAGTTGTGCAACTCCCTTTTTGGTTCCAATCGGCAACCCCAAAAATATATAAATATATACACTCACTTACTCTGTGAACTCAATTTTTTATTCTTATATGTTGGTAAATTGCGCATTTTTTGCTTTAAAAAAGATTGAATTTTGTTGTATGTTGCGGTTAATATTTTTATGCCTTTTGTTAATCTGTATTCATTGGTTGTAGAATTGTGAACAATTTAAAGTAACACTAAGCTTAACGAAGCCGTCATTTGTTTACATTTGAAACTTAGTAGAATAGTGAACTAAGTCAATTGGTTTTACTAGGAAAAAAACTTGTACTTGGTTATGAAAAGTGTTGATGTAGTAGGTATTATACCTTATATAACATGTAGTTGTGCAACTCCCTTTTTGGTTCCAATCGGCAACCCCAAAAATATATAAATATATACACTCTCTTACTCTGTGAACTCAATTTTTTATTCTTATATGTTGGTAAATTGCGCATTTTTTGCTTTAAAAAAGATTGAATTGTGTTGTTCTTATGTTGCGGTTAATGTTTTTATGCCTTTAGTTAATCTGTATTCAGTGGTTGTAGAATTGTGAACAATTTAAAGTGTAACACTAAGTTTAACGAAGCCGTCATTTGTTTACATTTGAAACTTAGTAGAATAGTGAACTAAGTCAATTGGTTTTACTAGGAAAAAAACTTGTACTTGGTTATGAAAAGTGTTGATGTAGTAGGTATTATATCTTATATAACATGTAGTTGTGCAACTATAACATGTAGTTGTGCAACTCCCTTTTTGGTTGCAATCGGCAACCCCAAAAATATATAAATATATACACTCTCTTACTCTGTGAACTCAATTTTTTGTTCTTATATGTTGGTAAATTGCGCATTTTTTGCTTTAAAAAGGATTGAATTGTGTTGTTCTTATGTTGCGGTTAATGTTTTTATGCCTTTATTTAATCTGTATTCAGTGGTTGTTGAATTGTGAACAATTTAAAGTGTAACACTAAGCTTAACGAAGCCGTCATTTGTTTACATTTGAAACTTAGTAGAATAGTGAACTAAGTCAATTGGTTTTACTAGGAAAAAAACTTGTACTTGGTTATGAAAAGTGTTGATGTAGTAGGTATTATATCTTATATAACATGTAGTTGTGCAACTCCCTTTTTGGTTGCAATCGGCAACCCCAAAAATATATAAATATATACACTCTCTTACTCTGTGAACTCAATTTTTTGTTCTTATATGTTGGTAAATTGCGCATTTTTTGCTTTAAAAAGGATTGAATTGTGTTGTTCTTATGTTGCGGTTAATGTTTTTATGCCTTTATTTAATCTGTATTCAGTGGTTGTAGAATTGTGAACAATTTAAAGTGTAACACTAAGCTTAACGAAGCCGTCATTTGTTTACATTTGAAACTTAGTAGAATAGTGAACTAAGTCAATTGGTTTTACTAGGAAAAAAACTTGTACTTGGTTATGAAAAGTGTTGATGTAGTAGGTATTATATCTTATATAACATGTAGTTGTGCAACTCCCTTTTTGGTTGCAATCGGCAACCCCAAAAATATATAAATATATACACTCTCTTACTCTGTGAACTCAATTTTTTATTCTTATATGTTGGTAAATTGCGCATTTTTTGCTTTAAAAAAGATTGAATTGTGTTGTTCTTATGTTGCGGTTAATGTTTTTATGCCTTTAGTTAATCTGTATTCAGTGGTTGTAGAATTGTGAACAATTTAAAGTGTAACACTAAGCTTAACGAAGCCGTCATTTGTTTACATTTGAAACTTAGTAGAATAGTGAACTAAGTCAATTGGTTTTACTAGGAAAAAAACTTGTACTTGGTTATGAAAAGTGTTGATGTAGTAGGTATTATACCTTATATCACATGTAGTTGTGCAACTCCCTTTTTGGTTCCAATCGCCAACCCCAAAAATATATAAATATATACACTCACTTACTCTGTGAACTCAATTTTTTATTCTTATATGTTGGTAAATTCGCATTTTTTGCTTTAAAAAAGATTGAATTTTGTTGTATGTTGCGGTTAATGCTTTTATGCCTTTTTTTAATCTGTATTCATTGGTTGTAGAATTGTGAACAATTTAAAGTAACACTAAGCTTAACGAAGCCGTCATTTGTTTACATTTGAAACTTAGTAGAATAGTGAACTAAGTCAATTGGTTTTACTAGGAAAAAAACTTGTACTTGGTTATGAAATGTGTTGATGTAGTAGGTGTTATATCTTATATAACATGTAGTTGTGCAACTCCCTTTTTGGTTGCAATCGGCAACCCCAAAAATATATAAATATATACACTCTCTTACTCTGTGAACTCAATTTTTTATTCTTATATGTTGGTAAATTGCGCATTTTTTGCTTTAAAAAAGATTGAATTGTGTTGTTCTTATGTTGCGGTTAATGTTTTTATGCCTTTAGTTAATCTGTATTCAGTGGTTGTAGAATTGTGAACAATTTAAAGTGTAACACTAAGCTTAACGAAGCCGTCATTTGTTTACATTTGAAACTTAGTAGAATAGTGAACTAAGTCAATTGGTTTTACTAGGAAAAAAACTTGTACTTGGTTATGAAAAATGTTGATGTAGTAGGTATTATACCTTATATAACATGTAGTTGTGCAACTCCCTTTTTGGTTCCAATCGGCAACCCCAAAAATATATAAATATATACACTCACTTACTCTGTGAACTCAATTTTTTATTCTTATATGTTGGTAAATTCGCATTTTTTGCTTTAAAAAAGATTGAATTTTGTTGTATGTTGCGGTTAATGCTTTTATGCCTTTTTTTAATCTGTATTCATTGGTTGTAGAATTGTGAACAATTTAAAGTAACACTAAGCTTAACGAAGCCGTCATTTGTTTACATTTGAAACTTAGTAGAATAGTGAACTAAGTCAATTGGTTTTACTAGGAAAAAAACTTGTACTTGGTTATGAAATGTGTTGATGTAGTAGGTATTATATCTTATATAACATGTAGTTGTGCAACTATAACATGTAGTTGTGCAACTCCCTATTTGGTTGCAATCGGAAACCCCAAAAATATATAAATATATACACTCTCTTACTCTGTGAACTCAATTTTTTATTCTTATATGTTGGTAAATTGCGCATTTTTTGCTTTAAAAAAGATTGAATTGTGTTGTTCTTATATTGCGGTTAATGTTTTTATGCCTTTAGTTAATCTGTATTCAGTGGTTGTAGAATTGTGAACAATTTAAAGTGTAACACTAAGCTTAACGAAGCCGTCATTTGTTTACATTTGAAACTTAGTAGAATAGTGAACTAAGTCAATTGGTTTTACTAGGAAAAAAACTTGTACTTGGTTATGAAAAGTGTTGATGTAGTAGGTATTATACCTTATATAACATGTAGTTTTGCAACTATAACATGTAGTTGTGCAACTCCCTTTTTGGTTCCAATCGGCAACCCCAAAAATATATAAATATGTACACTCTCTTACTCTGTGAACTCAATTTTTTATTCTTATATGTTGGTAAATTCGCATTTTTTGCTTTAAAAAAGATTGAATTTTGTTGTATGTTGCGGTTAATGCTTTTATGCCTTTTTTTAATCTGTATTCATTGGTTGTAGAATTGTGAACAATTTAAAGTAACACTAAGCTTAACGAAGCCGTCATTTGTTTACATTTGAAACTTAGTAGAATAGTGAACTAAGTCAATTGGTTTTACTAGGAAAAAAACTTGTACTTGGTTATGAAAAGTGTTGATGTAGTAGGTATTATACCTTATATCACATGTAGTTGTGCAACTCCCTTTTTGGTTCCAATCGCCAACCCCAAAAATATATAAATATATACACTCACTTACTCTGTGAACTCAATTTTTTATTCTTATATGTTGGTAAATTGGCATTTTTTGCTTTAAAAAAGATTGAATTTTGTTGTATGTTGCGGTTAATGCTTTTATGCCTTTTTTTAATCTGTATTCATTGGTTGTAGAATTGTGAACAATTTAAAGTAACACTAAGCTTAACGAAGCCGTCATTTGTTTACATTTGAAACTTAGTAGAATAGTGAACTAAGTCAATTGGTTTTACTAGGAAAAAAACTTGTACTTGGTTATGAAATGTGTTGATGTAGTAGGTGTTATATCTTATATAACATGTAGTTGTGCAACTCCCTTTTTGGTTGCAATCGGCAACCCCAAAAATATATAAATATATACACTCTCTTACTCTGTGAACTCAATTTTTTATTCTTATATGTTGGTAAATTGCGCATTTTTTGCTTTAAAAAAGATTGAATTGTGTTGTTCTTATGTTGCGGTTAATGTTTTTATGCCTTTAGTTAATCTGTATTCAGTGGTTGTAGAATTGTGAACAATTTAAAGTGTAACACTAAGCTTAACGAAGCCGTCATTTGTTTACATTTGAAACTTAGTAGAATAGTGAACTAAGTCAATTGGTTTTACTAGGAAAAAAACTTGTACTTGGTTATGAAAAGTGTTGATGTAGTAGGTATTATACCTTATATCACATGTAGTTGTGCAACTCCCTTTTTGGTTCCAATCGCCAACCCCAAAAATATATAAATATATACACTCACTTACTCTGTGAACTCAATTTTTTATTCTTATATGTTGGTAAATTCGCATTTTTTGCTTTAAAAAAGATTGAATTTTGTTGTATGTTGCGGTTAATGCTTTTATGCCTTTTTTTAATCTGTATTCATTGGTTGTAGAATTGTGAACAATTTAAAGTAACACTAAGCTTAACGAAGCCGTCATTTGTTTACATTTGAAACTTAGTAGAATAGTGAACTAAGTCAATTGGTTTTACTAGGAAAAAAACTTGTACTTGGTTATGAAATGTGTTGATGTAGTAGGTGTTATATCTTATATAACATGTAGTTGTGCAACTCCCTTTTTGGTTGCAATCGGCAACCCCAAAAATATATAAATATATACACTCTCTTACTCTGTGAACTCAATTTTTTATTCTTATATGTTGGTAAATTGCGCATTTTTTGCTTTAAAAAAGATTGAATTGTGTTGTTCTTATGTTGCGGTTAATGTTTTTATGCCTTTAGTTAATCTGTATTCAGTGGTTGTAGAATTGTGAACAATTTAAAGTGTAACACTAAGCTTAACGAAGCCGTCATTTGTTTACATTTGAAACTTAGTAGAATAGTGAACTAAGTCAATTGGTTTTACTAGGAAAAAAACTTGTACTTGGTTATGAAAAATGTTGATGTAGTAGGTATTATACCTTATATAACATGTAGTTGTGCAACTCCCTTTTTGGTTCCAATCGGCAACCCCAAAAATATATAAATATATACACTCACTTACTCTGTGAACTCAATTTTTTATTCTTATATGTTGGTAAATTCGCATTTTTTGCTTTAAAAAAGATTGAATTTTGTTGTATGTTGCGGTTAATGCTTTTATGCCTTTTTTTAATCTGTATTCATTGGTTGTAGAATTGTGAACAATTTAAAGTAACACTAAGCTTAACGAAGCCGTCATTTGTTTACATTTGAAACTTAGTAGAATAGTGAACTAAGTCAATTGGTTTTACTAGGAAAAAAACTTGTACTTGGTTATGAAATGTGTTGATGTAGTAGGTATTATATCTTATATAACATGTAGTTGTGCAACTATAACATGTAGTTGTGCAACTCCCTATTTGGTTGCAATCGGAAACCCCAAAAATATATAAATATATACACTCTCTTACTCTGTGAACTCAATTTTTTATTCTTATATGTTGGTAAATTGCGCATTTTTTGCTTTAAAAAAGATTGAATTGTGTTGTTCTTATATTGCGGTTAATGTTTTTATGCCTTTAGTTAATCTGTATTCAGTGGTTGTAGAATTGTGAACAATTTAAAGTGTAACACTAAGCTTAACGAAGCCGTCATTTGTTTACATTTGAAACTTAGTAGAATAGTGAACTAAGTCAATTGGTTTTACTAGGAAAAAAACTTGTACTTGGTTATGAAAAGTGTTGATGTAGTAGGTATTATACCTTATATAACATGTAGTTTTGCAACTATAACATGTAGTTGTGCAACTCCCTTTTTGGTTCCAATCGGCAACCCCAAAAATATATAAATATGTACACTCTCTTACTCTGTGAACTCAATTTTTTATTCTTATATGTTGGTAAATTCGCATTTTTTGCTTTAAAAAAGATTGAATTTTGTTGTATGTTGCGGTTAATGCTTTTATGCCTTTTTTTAATCTGTATTCATTGGTTGTAGAATTGTGAACAATTTAAAGTAACACTAAGCTTAACGAAGCCGTCATTTGTTTACATTTGAAACTTAGTAGAATAGTGAACTAAGTCAATTGGTTTTACTAGGAAAAAAACTTGTACTTGGTTATGAAAAGTGTTGATGTAGTAGGTATTATACCTTATATCACATGTAGTTGTGCAACTCCCTTTTTGGTTCCAATCGCCAACCCCAAAAATATATAAATATATACACTCACTTACTCTGTGAACTCAATTTTTTATTCTTATATGTTGGTAAATTCGCATTTTTTGCTTTAAAAAAGATTGAATTTTGTTGTATGTTGCGGTTAATGCTTTTATGCCTTTTTTTAATCTGTATTCATTGGTTGTAGAATTGTGAACAATTTAAAGTAACACTAAGCTTAACGAAGCCGTCATTTGTTTACATTTGAAACTTAGTAGAATAGTGAACTAAGTCAATTGGTTTTACTAGGAAAAAAACTTGTACTTGGTTATGAAATGTGTTGATGTAGTAGGTGTTATATCTTATATAACATGTAGTTGTGCAACTCCCTTTTTGGTTGCAATCGGCAACCCCAAAAATATATAAATATATACACTCTCTTACTCTGTGAACTCAATTTTTTATTCTTATATGTTGGTAAATTGCGCATTTTTTGCTTTAAAAAAGATTGAATTGTGTTGTTCTTATGTTGCGGTTAATGTTTTTATGCCTTTAGTTAATCTGTATTCAGTGGTTGTAGAATTGTGAACAATTTAAAGTGTAACACTAAGCTTAACGAAGCCGTCATTTGTTTACATTTGAAACTTAGTAGAATAGTGAACTAAGTCAATTGGTTTTACTAGGAAAAAAACTTGTACTTGGTTATGAAAAGTGTTGATGTAGTAGGTATTATACCTTATATCACATGTAGTTGTGCAACTCCCTTTTTGGTTCCAATCGCCAACCCCAAAAATATATAAATATATACACTCACTTACTCTGTGAACTCAATTTTTTATTCTTATATGTTGGTAAATTCGCATTTTTTGCTTTAAAAAAGATTGAATTTTGTTGTATGTTGCGGTTAATGCTTTTATGCCTTTTTTTAATCTGTATTCATTGGTTGTAGAATTGTGAACAATTTAAAGTAACACTAAGCTTAACGAAGCCGTCATTTGTTTACATTTGAAACTTAGTAGAATAGTGAACTAAGTCAATTGGTTTTACTAGGAAAAAAACTTGTACTTGGTTATGAAATGTGTTGATGTAGTAGGTGTTATATCTTATATAACATGTAGTTGTGCAACTCCCTTTTTGGTTGCAATCGGCAACCCCAAAAATATATAAATATATACACTCTCTTACTCTGTGAACTCAATTTTTTATTCTTATATGTTGGTAAATTGCGCATTTTTTGCTTTAAAAAAGATTGAATTGTGTTGTTCTTATGTTGCGGTTAATGTTTTTATGCCTTTAGTTAATCTGTATTCAGTGGTTGTAGAATTGTGAACAATTTAAAGTGTAACACTAAGCTTAACGAAGCCGTCATTTGTTTACATTTGAAACTTAGTAGAATAGTGAACTAAGTCAATTGGTTTTACTAGGAAAAAAACTTGTACTTGGTTATGAAAAATGTTGATGTAGTAGGTATTATACCTTATATAACATGTAGTTGTGCAACTCCCTTTTTGGTTCCAATCGGCAACCCCAAAAATATATAAATATATACACTCACTTACTCTGTGAACTCAATTTTTTATTCTTATATGTTGGTAAATTCGCATTTTTTGCTTTAAAAAAGATTGAATTTTGTTGTATGTTGCGGTTAATGCTTTTATGCCTTTTTTTAATCTGTATTCATTGGTTGTAGAATTGTGAACAATTTAAAGTAACACTAAGCTTAACGAAGCCGTCATTTGTTTACATTTGAAACTTAGTAGAATAGTGAACTAACTCAATTGGTTTTACTAGGAAAAAAACTTGTACTTGGTTATGAAATGTGTTGATGTAGTAGGTATTATATCTTATATAACATGTAGTTGTGCAACTATAACATGTAGTTGTGCAACTCCCTATTTGGTTGCAATCGGAAACCCCAAAAATATATAAATATATACACTCTCTTACTCTGTGAACTCAATTTTTTATTCTTATATGTTGGTAAATTGCGCATTTTTTGCTTTAAAAAAGATTGAATTGTGTTGTTCTTATATTGCGGTTAATGTTTTTATGCCTTTAGTTAATCTGTATTCAGTGGTTGTAGAATTGTGAACAATTTAAAGTGTAACACTAAGCTTAACGAAGCCGTCATTTGTTTACATTTGAAACTTAGTAGAATAGTGAACTAAGTCAATTGGTTTTACTAGGAAAAAAACTTGTACTTGGTTATGAAAAGTGTTGATGTAGTAGGTATTATACCTTATATAACATGTAGTTTTGCAACTATAACATGTAGTTGTGCAACTCCCTTTTTGGTTCCAATCGGCAACCCCAAAAATATATAAATATATACACTCACTTACTCTGTGAACTCAATTTTTTATTCTTATATGTTGGTAAATTGCGCATTTTTTGCTTTAAAAAAGATTGAATTGTGTTGTTCTTATGTTGCGGTTAATGTTTTTATGCCTTTAGTTAATCTGTATTCAGTGGTTGTAGAATTGTGAACAATTTAAAGTGTAACACTAAGCTTAACGAAGCCGTCATTTGTTTACATTTGAAACTTAGTAGAATAGTGAACTAAGTCAATTGGTTTTACTAGGAAAAAAACTTGTACTTGGTTATGAAAAGTGTTGATGTAGTAGGTATTATACCTTATATAACATGTAGTTGTGCAACTCCCTTTTTGGTTCCAATCGGCAACCCCAAAAATATATAAATATATACAATCACTTACTCTGTGAACTCAATTTTTTTTTCTTATATGTTGGTAAATTCGCATTTTTTGCTTTAAAAAAGATTGAATTTTGTTGTATGTTGCGGTTAATGCTTTTATGCCTTTTTTTAATCTGTATTCATTGGTTGTAGAATTGTGAACAATTTAAAGTAACACTAAGCTTAACGAAGCTGTCATTTGTTTACATTTGAAACTTAGTAGAATAGTGAACTAAGTCAATTGGTTTTACTAGGAAAAAAACTTGTACTTGGTTATGAAATGTGTTGATGTAGTAGGTGTTATATCTTATATAACATGTAGTTGTGCAACTATAACATGTAGTTGTGCAACTCCCTTTTTGGTTCCAATCGGCAACCCCAAAAATATATAAATATATACACTCTCTTACTCTGTGAACTCAATTTTTTATTCTTATATGTTGGTAAATTGCGTATTTTTTGCTTTAAAAAAATTGAATTGTGTTGTTCTTATATTGCGGTTAATGTTTTTATGCCTTTAGTTAATCTGTATTCAGTGGTTGTAGAATTGTGAACAATTTAAAGTGTAACACTAAGCTTAACGAAGCCGTCATTTGTTTACATTTGAAACTTAGTAGAATAGTGAACTAAGTCAATTGGTTTTACTAGGAAAAAAACTTGTACTTGGTTATGAAATGTGTTGATGTAGTAGGTGTTATATCTTATATAACATGTAGTTGTGCAACTATAACATGTAGTTGTGCAACTCCCTTTTTGGTTCCAATCGGCAACCCCAAAAATATATAAATATATACACTCTCTTACTCTGTGAACTCAATTTTTTGTTCTTATATGTTGGTAAATTGCGCATTTTTTGCTTTAAAAAGGATTGAATTGTGTTGTTCTTATGTTGCGGTTAATGTTTTTATGCCTTTATTTAATCTGTATTCAGTGGTTGTAGAATTGTGAACAATTTAAAGTGTAACACTAAGCTTAACGAAGCCGTCATTTGTTTACATTTGAAACTTAGTAGAATAGTGAACTAAGTCAATTGGTTTTACTAGGAAAAAAACTTGTACTTGGTTATGAAAAGTGTTGATGTAGTAGGTATTATATCTTAAATAACATGTAGTTGTGCAACTATAACATGTAGTTGTGCAACTCCCTTTTTGGTTCCAATCGGCAACCCCAAAAATATATAAATATATACACTCTCTTACTCTGTGAACTCAATTTTTTATTCTTATATGTTGGTAAATTCGCATTTTTTGCTTTAAAAAATATTGAATTTTGTTGTATGTTGCGGTTAATGCTTTTATGCCTTTTTTTAATCTGTATTCATTGGTTGTAGAATTGTGAACAATTTAAAGTAACACTAAGCTTAACGAAGCTGTCATTTGTTTACATTTGAAACTTAGTAGAATAGTGAACTAAGTCAATTGGTTTTACTAGGAAAAAAACTTGTACTTGGTTATGAAAAGTGTTGATGTAGTAGGTATTATATCTTATATAACATGTAGTTGTGCAACTCCCTTTTTGGTTGCAATCGGCAACCCCAAAAATATATAAATATATACACTCTCTTACTCTGTGAACTCAATTTTTTATTCTTATATGTTGGTAAATTGCGCATTTTTTGCTTTAAAAAAGATTGAATTGTGTTGTTCTTATGTTGCGGTTAATGTTTTTATGCCTTTAGTTAATCTGTATTCAGTGGTTGTAGAATTGTGAACAATTTAAAGTGTAACACTAAGCTTAACGAAGCCGTCATTTGTTTACATTTGAAACTTAGTAGAATAGTGAACTAAGTCAATTGGTTTTACTAGGAAAAAAACTTGTACTTGGTTATGAAAAGTGTTGATGTAGTAGGTATTATACCTTATATCACATGTAGTTGTGCAACTCCCTTTTTGGTTCCAATCGCCAACCCCAAAAATATATAAATATATACACTCACTTACTCTGTGAACTCAATTTTTTATTCTTATATGTTGGTAAATTCGCATTTTTTGCTTTAAAAAAGATTGAATTTTGTTGTATG
Organism: Stegodyphus dumicola; assembly: GCF_044657685.1. Lineage (NCBI taxonomy): Eukaryota > Metazoa > Arthropoda > Arachnida > Araneae > Eresidae > Stegodyphus > Stegodyphus dumicola. Next base: position 216,542,222 of record NC_140773.1, on the reverse strand, counting down.
TTGCGGTTAATGCTTTTATGCCTTTTTTTAATCTGTATTCATTGGTTGTAGAATTGTGAACAATTTAAAGTAACACTAAGCTTAACGAAGCCGTCATTTGTTTACATTTGAAACTTAGTAGAATAGTGAACTAAGTCAATTGGTTTTACTAGGAAAAAAACTTGTACTTGGTTATGAAATGTGTTGATGTAGTAGGTATTATATCTTATATAACATGTAGTTGTGCAACTATAACATGTAGTTGTGCAACTCCCTATTTGGTTGCAATCGGAAACCCCAAAAATATATAAATATATACACTCTCTTACTCTGTGAACTCAATTTTTTATTCTTATATGTTGGTAAATTGCGCATTTTTTGCTTTAAAAAAGATTGAATTGTGTTGTTCTTATATTGCGGTTAATGTTTTTATGCCTTTAGTTAATCTGTATTCAGTGGTTGTAGAATTGTGAACAATTTAAAGTGTAACACTAAGCTTAACGAAGCCGTCATTTGTTTACATTTGAAACTTAGTAGAATAGTGAACTAAGTCAATTGGTTTTACTAGGAAAAAAACTTGTACTTGGTTATGAAAAGTGTTGATGTAGTAGGTATTATACCTTATATAACATGTAGTTTTGCAACTATAACATGTAGTTGTGCAACTCCCTTTTTGGTTCCAATCGGCAACCCCAAAAATATATAAATATATACACTCACTTACTCTGTGAACTCAATTTTTTATTCTTATATGTTGGTAAATTGCGCATTTTTTGCTTTAAAAAAGATTGAATTGTGTTGTTCTTATGTTGCGGTTAATGTTTTTATGCCTTTAGTTAATCTGTATTCATTGGTTGTAGAATTGTGAACAATTTAAAGTGTAACACTAAGCTTAACGAAGCCGTCATTTGTTTACATTTGAAACTTAGTAGAATAGTGAACTAAGTCAATTGGTTTTACTAGGAAAAAAACTTGTACTTGGTTATGAAAAGTGTTGATGTAGTAGGTATTATATCTTAAATAACATGTAGTTGTGCAACTATAACATGTAGTTGTGCAACTCCCTTTTTGGTTCCAATCGGCAACCCCAAAAATATATAAATATGTACACTCTCTTACTCTGTGAACTCAATTTTTTATTCTTATATGTTGGTAAATTCGCATTTTTTGCTTTAAAAAAGATTGAATTTTGTTGTATGTTGCGGTTAATGCTTTTATGCCTTTTTTTAATCTGTATTCATTGGTTGTAGAATTGTGAACAATTTAAAGTAACACTAAGCTTAACGAAGCCGTCATTTGTTTACATTTGAAACTTAGTAGAATAGTGAACTAAGTCAATTGGTTTTACTAGGAAAAAAACTTGTACTTGGTTATGAAAAGTGTTGATGTAGTAGGTATTATATCTTATATAACATGTAGTTGTGCAACTCCCTTTTTGGTTGCAATCGGCAACCCCAAAAATATATAAATATATACACTCTCTTACTCTGTGAACTCAATTTTTTATTCTTATATGTTGGTAAATTGCGCATTTTTTGCTTTAAAAAAGATTGAATTGTGTTGTTCTTATGTTGCGGTTAATGTTTTTATGCCTTTAGTTAATCTGTATTCAGTGGTTGTAGAATTGTGAACAATTTAAAGTGTAACACTAAGCTTAACGAAGCCGTCATTTGTTTACATTTGAAACTTAGTAGAATAGTGAACTAAGTCAATTGGTTTTACTAGGAAAAAAACTTGTACTTGGTTATGAAAAGTGTTGATGTAGTAGGTATTATACCTTATATCACATGTAGTTGTGCAAATCCCTTTTTGGTTCCAATCGCCAACCCCAAAAATATATAAATATATACACTCACTTACTCTGTGAACTCAATTTTTTATTCTTATATGTTGGTAAATTCGCATTTTTTGCTTTAAAAAAGATTGAATTTTGTTGTATGTTGCGGTTAATGCTTTTATGCCTTTTTTTAATCTGTATTCATTGGTTGTAGAATTGTGAACAATTTAAAGTAACACTAAGCTTAACGAAGCCGTCATTTGTTTACATTTGAAACTTAGTAGAATACTGAACTAAGTCAATTGGTTTTACTAGGAAAAAAACTTGTACTTGGTTATGAAATGTGTTGATGTAGTAGGTGTTATATCTTATATAACATGTAGTTGTGCAACTCCCTTTTTGGTTGCAATCGGCAACCCCAAAAATATATAAATATATACACTCTCTTACTCTGTGAACTCAATTTTTTATTCTTATATGTTGGTAAATTGCGCATTTTTTGCTTTAAAAAAGATTGAATTGTGTTGTTCTTATGTTGCGGTTAATGTTTTTATGCCTTTAGTTAATCTGTATTCAGTGGTTGTAGAATTGTGAACAATTTAAAGTGTAACACTAAGCTTAACGAAGCCGTCATTTGTTTACATTTGAAACTTAGTAGAATAGTGAACTAAGTCAATTGGTTTTACTAGGAAAAAAACTTGTACTTGGTTATGAAAAATGTTGATGTAGTAGGTATTATACCTTATATAACATGTAGTTGTGCAACTCCCTTTTTGGTTCCAATCGGCAACCCCAAAAATATATAAATATATACACTCACTTACTCTGTGAACTCAATTTTTTATTCTTATATGTTGGTAAATTCGCATTTTTTGCTTTAAAAAAGATTGAATTTTGTTGTATGTTGCGGTTAATGCTTTTATGCCTTTTTTTAATCTGTATTCATTGGTTGTAGAATTGTGAACAATTTAAAGTAACACTAAGCTTAACGAAGCCGTCATTTGTTTACATTTGAAACTTAGTAGAATAGTGAACTAAGTCAATTGGTTTTACTAGGAAAAAAACTTGTACTTGGTTATGAAAAGTGTTGATGTAGTAGGTATTATACCTTATATAACATGTAGTTTTGCAACTATAACATGTAGTTGTGCAACTCCCTTTTTGGTTCCAATCGGCAACCCCAAAAATATATAAATATATACACTCACTTACTCTGTGAACTCAATTTTTTATTCTTATATGTTGGTAAATTGCGCATTTTTTGCTTTAAAAAAGATTGAATTGTGTTGTTCTTATGTTGCGGTTAATGTTTTTATGCCTTTAGTTAATCTGTATTCAGTGGTTGTAGAATTGTGAACAATTTAAAGTGTAACACTAAGCTTAACGAAGCCGTCATTTGTTTACATTTGAAACTTAGTAGAATAGTGAACTAAGTCAATTGGTTTTACTAGGAAAAAAACTTGTACTTGGTTATGAAAAGTGTTGATGTAGTAGGTATTATACCTTATATAACATGTAGTTGTGCAACTCCCTTTTTGGTTCCAATCGGCAACCCCAAAAATATATAAATATATACAATCACTTACTCTGTGAACTCAATTTTTTTTTCTTATATGTTGGTAAATTCGCATTTTTTGCTTTAAAAAAGATTGAATTTTGTTGTATGTTGCGGTTAATGCTTTTATGCCTTTTTTTAATCTGTATTCATTGGTTGTAGAATTGTGAACAATTTAAAGTAACACTAAGCTTAACGAAGCCGTCATTTGTTTACATTTGAAACTTAGTAGAATAGTGAACTAAGTCAATTGGTTTTACTAGGAAAAAAACTTGTACTTGGTTATGAAATGTGTTGATGTAGTAGGTGTTATATCTTATATAACATGTAGTTGTGCAACTATAACAAGTAGTTGTGCAACTCCCTTTTTGGTTCCAATCGGCAACCCCAAAAATATATAAATATATACACTCTCTTACTCTGTGAACTCAATTTTTTATTCTTATATGTTGGTAAATTGCGTATTTTTTGCTTTAAAAAAATTGAATTGTGTTGTTCTTATATTGCGGTTAATGTTTTTATGCCTTTAGTTAATCTGTATTCAGTGGTTGTAGAATTGTGAACAATTTAAAGTGTAACACTAAGCTTAACGAAGCCGTCATTTGTTTACATTTGAAACTTAGTAGAATAGTGAACTAAGTCAATTGGTTTTACTAGGAAAAAAACTTGTACTTGGTTATGAAAAGTGTTGATGTAGTAGGTATTATATCTTATATAACATGTAGTTGTGCAACTCCCTTTTTGGTTGCAATCGGCAACCCCAAAAATATATAAATATATACACTCTCTTACTCTGTGAACTCAATTTTTTATTCTTATATGTTGGTAAATTGCGCATTTTTTGCTTTAAAAAAGATTGAATTGTGTTGTTCTTATGTTGCGGTTAATGTTTTTATGCCTTTAGTTAATCTGTATTCAGTGGTTGTAGAATTGTGAACAATTTAAAGTGTAACACTAAGCTTAACGAAGCCGTCATTTGTTTACATTTGAAACTTAGTAGAATAGTGAACTAAGTCAATTGGTTTTACTAGGAAAAAAACTTGTACTTGGTTATGAAAAGTGTTGATGTAGTAGGTATTATATCTTATATAACATGTAGTTGTGCAACTATAACATGTAGTTGTGCAACTCCCTTTTTGGTTGTAATCGGCAACCCCAAAAATATATAAATATATACACTCTCTTACTCTGTGAACTCAATTTTTTATTCTTATATGTTGGTAAATTGCGCATTTTTTGCTTTAAAAAAGATTGAATTGTGTTGTTCTTATGTTGCGGTTAATGTTTTTATGCCTTTAGTTAATCTGTATTCAGTGGTTGTAGAATTGTGAACAATTTAAAGTGTAACACTAAGCTTAACGAAGCCGTCATTTGTTTACATTTGAAACTTAGTAGAATAGTGAACTAAGTCAATTGGTTTTACTAGGAAAAAAAACTTGTACTTGGTTATGAAAAGTGTTGATGTAGTAGGTATTATATCTTATATAACATGTAGTTGTGCAACTCCCTTTTTGGTTGCAATCGGCAACCCCAAAAATATATAAATATATACACTCTCTTAGTCTTTGAACTCAATTTTTTATTCTTATATGTTGGTAAATTGCGCATTTTTTGCTTTAAAAAAGATTGAATTGTGTTGTTCTTATGTTGCGGTTAATGTTTTTATGCCTTTAGTTAATCTGTATTCAGTGGTTGTAGAATTGTGAACAATTTAAAGTGTAACACTAAGCTTAACGAAGCCGTCATTTGTTTACATTTGAAACTTAGTAGAATAGTGAACTAAGTCAATTGGTTTTACTAGGAAAAAAACTTGTACTTGGTTATGAAAAGTGTTGATGTAGTAGGTATTATATCTTAAATAACATGTAGTTGTGCAACTATAACATGTAGTTGTGCAACTCCCTTTTTGGTTCCAATCGGCAACCCCAAAAATATATAAATATATACACTCTCTTACTCTGTGAACTCAATTTTTTATTCTTATATGTTGGTAAATTCGCATTTTTTGCTTTAAAAAATATTGAATTTTGTTGTATGTTGCGGTTAATGCTTTTATGCCTTTTTTTAATCTGTATTCATTGGTTGTAGAATTGTGAACAATTTAAAGTAACACTAAGCTTAACGAAGCCGTCATTTGTTTACATTTGAAACTTAGTAGAATAGTGAACTAAGTCAATTGGTTTTACTAGGAAAAAGCTTGTACTTGGTTATGAAAAGTGTTGGTGTAGTAGGTATTATATCTTATATAACATGTAGTTGTGCAACTCCCTTTTTGGTTGCAATCGGCAACCCCAAAAATATATAAATATATACACTCTCTTACTCTGTGAACTCAATTTTTTATTCTTATATGTTGGTAAATTCGCATTTTTTGCTTTAAAAAAGATTGAATTTTGTTGTATGTTGCGGTTAATGCTTTTATGCCTTTTTTTAATCTGTATTCATTGGTTGTAGAATTGTGAACAATTTAAAGTAACACTAAGCTTAACGAAGCCGTCATTTGTTTACATTTGAAACTTAGTAGAATAGTGAACTAAGTCAATTGGTTTTACTAGGAAAAAAAATTGTACTTGGTTATGAAATGTGTTGATGTAGTAGGTGTTATATCTTATATAACATGTAGTTGTGCAACTCCCTTTTTGGTTGCAATCGGCAACCCCAAAAATATATAAATATATACACTCTCTTACTCTGTGAACTCAATTTTTTATTCTTATATGTTGGTAAATTGCGCATTTTTTGCTTTAAAAAAGATTGAATTGTGTTGTTCTTATGTTGCGGTTAATGTTTTTATGCCTTTAGTTAATCTGTATTCAGTGGTTGTAGAATTGTGAACAATTTAAAGTGTAACACTAAGCTTAACGAAGCCGTCATTTGTTTACATTTGAAACTTAGTAGAATAGTGAACTAAGTCAATTGGTTTTACTAGGAAAAAAACTTGTACTTGGTTATGAAAAATGTTGATGTAGTAGGTATTATACCTTATATAACATGCAGTTGTGCAACTCCCTTTTTGGTTCCAATCGGCAACCCCAAAAATATATAAATATATACACTCACTTACTCTGTGAACTCAATTTTTTATTCTTATATGTTGGTAAATTCGCATTTTTTGCTTTAAAAAAGATTGAATTTTGTTGTATGTTGCGGTTAATGCTTTTATGCCTTTTTTTAATCTGTATTCATTGGTTGTAGAATTGTGAACAATTTAAAGTAACACTAAGCTTAACGAAGCCGTCATTTGTTTACATTTGAAACTTAGTAGAATAGTGAACTAAGTCAATTGGTTTTACTAGGAAAAAAACTTGTACTTGGTTATGAAATGTGTTGATGTAGTAGGTATTATATCTTATATAACATGTAGTTGTGCAACTATAACATGTAGTTGTGCAACTCCCTATTTGGTTGCAATCGGAAACCCCAAAAATATATAAATATATACACTCTCTTACTCTGTGAACTCAATTTTTTATTCTTATATGTTGGTAAATTGCGCATTTTTTGCTTTAAAAAAGATTGAATTGTGTTGTTCTTATATTGCGGTTAATGTTTTTATGCCTTTAGTTAATCTGTATTCAGTGGTTGTAGAATTGTGAACAATTTAAAGTGTAACACTAAGCTTAACGAAGCCGTCATTTGTTTACATTTGAAACTTAGTAGAATAGTGAACTAAGTCAATTGGTTTTACTAGGAAAAAAACTTGTACTTGGTTATGAAAAGTGTTGATGTAGTAGGTATTATACCTTATATAACATGTAGTTTTGCAACTATAACATGTAGTTGTGCAACTCCCTTTTTGGTTCCAATCGGCAACCCCAAAAATATATAAATATATACACTCACTTACTCTGTGAACTCAATTTTTTATTCTTATATGTTGGTAAATTGCGCATTTTTTGCTTTAAAAAAGATTGAATTGTGTTGTTCTTATGTTGCGGTTAATGTTTTTATGCCTTTAGTTAATCTGTATTCATTGGTTGTAGAATTGTGAACAATTTAAAGTGTAACACTAAGCTTAACGAAGCCGTCATTTGTTTACATTTGAAACTTAGTAGAATAGTGAACTAAGTCAATTGGTTTTACTAGGAAAAAAACTTGTACTTGGTTATGAAAAGTGTTGATGTAGTAGGTATTATATCTTAAATAACATGTAGTTGTGCAACTATAACATGTAGTTGTGCAACTCCCTTTTTGGTTCCAATCGGCAACCCCAAAAATATATAAATATGTACACTCTCTTACTCTGTGAACTCAATTTTTTATTCTTATATGTTGGTAAATTCGCATTTTTTGCTTTAAAAAAGATTGAATTTTGTTGTATGTTGCGGTTAATGCTTTTATGCCTTTTTTTAATCTGTATTCATTGGTTGTAGAATTGTGAACAATTTAAAGTAACACTAAGCTTAACGAAGCCGTCATTTGTTTACATTTGAAACTTAGTAGAATAGTGAACTAAGTCAATTGGTTTTACTAGGAAAAAAACTTGTACTTGGTTATGAAAAGTGTTGATGTAGTAGGTATTATATCTTATATAACATGTAGTTGTGCAACTCCCTTTTTGGTTGCAATCGGCAACCCCAAAAATATATAAATATATACACTCTCTTACTCTTTGAACTCAATTTTTTATTCTTATATGTTGGTAAATTGCGCATTTTTTGCTTTAAAAAAGATTGAATTGTGTTGTTCTTATGTTGCGGTTAATGTTTTTATGCCTTTAGTTAATCTGTATTCAGTGGTTGTAGAATTGTGAACAATTTAAAGTGTAACACTAAGCTTAACGAAGCCGTCATTTGTTTACATTTGAAACTTAGTAGAATAGTGAACTAAGTCAATTGGTTTTACTAGGAAAAAAACTTGTACTTGGTTATGAAAAGTGTTGATGTAGTAGGTATTATACCTTATATAACATGTAGTTGTGCAACTCCCTTTTTGGTTCCAATCGGCAACCCCAAAAATATATAAATATATACACTCACTTACTCTGTGAACTCAATTTTTTTTTCTTATATGTTGGTAAATTCGCATTTTTTGCTTTAAAAAAGATTGAATTTTGTTGTATGTTGCGGTTAATGCTTTTATGCCTTTTTCTAATCTGTATTCGTTGGTTGTAGAATTGTGAACAATTTAAAGTAACACTAAGCTTAACGAAGCCGTCATTTGTTTACATTTGAAACTTAGTAGAATAGTGAACTAAGTCAATTGGTTTTACTAGGAAAAAAACTTGTACTTGGTTATGAAATGTGTTGATGTAGTAGGTGTTATATCTTATATAACATGTAGTTGTGCAACTATAACATGTAGTTGTGCAACTCCCTTTTTGGTTCCAATCGGCAACCCCAAAAATATATAAATATGTACACTCTCTTACTCTGTGAACTCAATTTTTTATTCTTATATGTTGGTAAATTCGCATTTTTTGCTTTAAAAAAGATTGAATTTTGTTGTATGTTGCGGTTAATGCTTTTATGCCTTTTTTTAATCTGTATTCATTGGTTGTAGAATTGTGAACAATTTAAAGTAACACTAAGCTTAACGAAGCCGTCATTTGTTTACATTTGAAACTTAGTAGAATAGTGAACTAAGTCAATTGGTTTTACTAGGAAAAAAACTTGTACTTGGTTATGAAAAGTGTTGATGTAGTAGGTATTATATCTTATATAACATGTAGTTGTGCAACTCCCTTTTTGGTTGCAATAGGCAACCCCAAAAATATATAAATATATACACTCTCTTACTCTGTGAACTCAATTTTTTATTCTTATATGTTGGTAAATTGCGCATTTTTTGCTTTAAAAAAGATTGAATTGTGTTGTTCTTATGTTGCGGTTAATGTTTTTATGCCTTTAGTTAATCTGTATTCAGTGGCTGTAGAATTGTGAACAATTTAAAGTGTAACACTAAGCTTAACGAAGCCGTCATTTGTTTACATTTGAAACTTAGTAGAATAGTGAACTAAGTCAATTGGTTTTACTAGGAAAAAAACTTGTACTTGGTTATGAAAAGTGTTGATGTAGTAGGTATTATACCTTATATAACATGTAGTTGTGCAACTCCCTTTTTGGTTCCAATCGGCAACCCCAAAAATATATAAATATATACACTCACTTACTCTGTGAACTCAATTTTTTATTCTTATATGTTGGTAAATTCGCATTTTTTGCTTTAAAAAAGATTGAATTTTGTTGTATGTTGCGGTTAATGCTTTTATGCCTTTTTTTAATCTGTATTCATTGGTTGTAGAATTGTGAACAATTTAAAGTAACACTAAGCTTAACGAAGCCGTCATTTGTTTACATTTGAAACTTAGTAGAATAGTGAACTAAGTCAATTGGTTTTACTAGGAAAAAAACTTGTACTTGGTTATGAAATGTGTTGATGTAGTAGGTGTTATATCTTATATAACATGTAGTTGTGCAACTATAACATGTAGTTGTGCAACTCCCTTTTTGGTTGCAATCGGCAACCCCAAAAATATATAAATATATACACTCTCTTACTCTGTGAACTCAATTTTTTATTCTTATATGTTGGTAAATTGCGTATTATTTGCTTTAAAAAAATTGAATTGTGTTGTTCTTATATTGCGGTTAATGTTTTTATGCCTTTAGTTAATCTGTATTCAGTGGTTGTAGAATTGTGAACAATTTAATGTGTAACACTAAGCTTAACGAAGCCGTCATTTGTTTACATTTGAAACTTAGTAGAATAGTGAACTAAGTCAATTGGTTTTACTAGGAAAAAAACTTGTACTTGGTTATGAAAAGTGTTGATGTAGTAGGTATTATATCTTATATAACATGTAGTTGTGCAACTATAACATGTAGTTGTGCAACTCCCTTTTTGGTTGTAATCGGCAACCCCAAAAATATATAAATATACACACTCTCTTACTCTGTGAACTCAATTTTTTGTTCTTATATGTTGGTAAATTGCGCATTTTTTGCTTTAAAAAGGATTGAATTGTGTTGTTCTTATGCTGCGGTTAATGTTTTTATGCCTTTAGTTAATCTGTATTCAGTGGTTGTAGAATTGTGAACAATTTAAAGTGTAACACTAAGCTTAACGAAGCCGTCATTTGTTTACATTTGAAACTTAGTAGAATAGTGAACTAAGTCAATTGGTTTTACTAGGAAAAAAACTTGTACTTGGTTATGAAAAGTGTTGATGTAGTAGGTATTATATCTTATATAACATGTAGTTGTGCAACTATAACATGTAGTTGTGCAACTCCCTTTTTGGTTGTAATCGGCAACCCCAAAAATATATAAATATACACACTCTCTTACTCTGTGAACTCAATTTTTTGTTCTTATATGTTGGTAAATTGCGCATTTTTTGCTTTAAAAAGGATTGAATTGTGTTGTTCTTATGTTGCGGTTAATGTTTTTATGCCTTTAGTTAATCTGTATTCAGTGGTTGTTGAATTGTGAACAATTTAAAGTGTAACACTAAGCTTAACGAAGCCGTCATTTGTTTACATTTGAAATTTAGTAGAATAGTGAACTAAGTCAATTGGTTTTACTAGGAAAAAACTTGTACTTGGTTATGAAAAGTGTTGATGTAGTAGGTATTATACCTTATATAACATGTAGTTGTGCAACTATAACATGTAGTTGTGCAACTCCCTTTTTGGTTCCAATCGGCAACCCCAAAAATATATAAATATACACACTCTCTTACTCTGTGAACTCAATTTTTTATTCTTATATGTTGGTAAATTGCGCATTTTTTGCTTTAAAAAAGATTGAATTGTGTTGTTCTTATGTTGCGGTTAATGTTTTTATGCCTTTAGTTAATCTGTATTCAGTGGTTGTTGAATTGTGAACAATTTAAAGTGTAACACTAAGCTTAACGAAGCCGTCATTTGTTTACATTTGAAATTTAGTAGAATAGTGAACTAAGTCAATTGGTTTTACTAGGAAAAAAACTTGTACTTGGTTATGAAAAGTGTTGATGTAGTAGGTATTATATCTTAAATAACATGTAGTTGTGCAACTATAACATGTAGTTGTGCAACTCCCTTTTTGGTTCCAATCGGCAACCCCAAAAATATATAAATATATACACTCTCTTACTCTGTGAACTCAATTTTTTATTCTTATATGTTGGTAAATTCGCATTTTTTGCTTTAAAAAATATTGAATTTTGTTGTATGTTGCGGTTAATGCTTTTATGCCTTTTTTTAATCTGTATTCATTGGTTGTAGAATTGTGAACAATTTAAAGTAACACTAAGCTTAACGAAGCCGTCATTTGTTTACATTTGAAACTTAGTAGAATAGTGAACTAAGTCAATTGGTTTTACTAGGAAAAAAACTTGTACTTGGTTATGAAAAGTGTTGATGTAGTAGGTATTATACCTTATATAACATGTAGTTGTGCAACTATAACATGTAGTTGTGCAACTCCCTTTTTGGTTCCAATCGGCAACCCCAAAAATATATAAATATATACACTCTCTTACTCTGTGAACTCAATTTTTTATTCTTATATGTTGGTAAATTGCGCATTTTTTGCTTTAAAAAAGATTGAATTGTGTTGTTCTTATGTTGCGGTTAATGTTTTTATGCCTTTAGTTAATCTGTATTCAGTGGTTGTAGAATTGTGAACAATTTAAAGTGTAACACTAAGCTTAACGAAGCCGTCATTTGTTTACATTTGAAACTTAGTAGAATAGTGAACTAAGTCAATTGGTTTTACTAGGAAAAATACTTGTACTTGCTTATGAAAAGTGTTGATGTAGTAGGTATTATATCTTATATAACATGTAGTTGTGCAACTATAACATGTAATTGTGCAACTCGCTTTTTGGTTGCAATCGGCAACCCCAAAAATATATAAATATATACACTCTCTTACTCTGTGAACTCAATTTTTTATTCTTATATGTTGGTAAATTCGCATTTTTTGCTTTAAAAAAGATTGAATTTTGTTGTATGTTGCGGTTAATGCTTTTATGCCTTTTTTTAATCTGTATTCATTGGTTGTAGAATTGTGAACAATTTAAAGTAACACTAAGCTTAACGAAGCCGTCATTTGTTTACATTTGAAACTTAGTAGAATAGTGAACTAAGTCAATTGGTTTTACTAGGAAAAAAACTTGTACTTGGTTATGAAAAGTGTTGATGTAGTAGGTATTATATCTTATATAACATGTAGTTGTGCAACTCCCTTTTTGGTTGCAATCGGCAACCCCAAAAATATATAAATATATACACTCTCTTACTCTTTGAACTCAATTTTTTATTCTTATATGTTGGTAAATTGCGCATTTTTTGCTTTAAAAAAGATTGAATTGTGTTGTTCTTATGTTGCGGTTAATGTTTTTATGCCTTTAGTTAATCTGTATTCAGTGGTTGTAGAATTGTGAACAATTTAAAGTGTAACACTAAGCTTAACGAAGCCGTCATTTGTTTACATTTGAAACTTAGTAGAATAGTGAACTAAGTCAATTGGTTTTACTAGGAAAAAAACTTGTACTTGGTTATGAAAAGTGTTGATGTAGTAGGTATTATACCTTATATAACATGTAGTTGTGCAACTCCCTTTTTGGTTCCAATCGGCAACCCCAAAAATATATAAATATATACACTCACTTACTCTGTGAACTCAATTTTTTTTTCTTATATGTTGGTAAATTCGCATTTTTTGCTTTAAAAAAGATTGAATTTTGTTGTATGTTGCGGTTAATGCTTTTATGCCTTTTTCTAATCTGTATTCGTTGGTTGTAGAATTGTGAACAATTTAAAGTAACACTAAGCTTAACGAAGCCGTCATTTGTTTACATTTGAAACTTAGTAGAATAGTGAACTAAGTCAATTGGTTTTACTAGGAAAAAAACTTGTACTTGGTTATGAAATGTGTTGATGTAGTAGGTGTTATATCTTATATAACATGTAGTTGTGCAACTATAACATGTAGTTGTGCAACTCCCTTTTTGGTTCCAATCGGCAACCCCAAAAATATATAAATATGTACACTCTCTTACTCTGTGAACTCAATTTTTTATTCTTATATGTTGGTAAATTCGCATTTTTTGCTTTAAAAAAGATTGAATTTTGTTGTATGTTGCGGTTAATGCTTTTATGCCTTTTTTTAATCTGTATTCATTGGTTGTAGAATTGTGAACAATTTAAAGTAACACTAAGCTTAACGAAGCCGTCATTTGTTTACATTTGAAACTTAGTAGAATAGTGAACTAAGTCAATTGGTTTTACTAGGAAAAAAACTTGTACTTGGTTATGAAAAGTGTTGATGTAGTAGGTATTATATCTTATATAACATGTAGTTGTGCAACTCCCTTTTTGGTTGCAATAGGCAACCCCAAAAATATATAAATATATACACTCTCTTACTCTGTGAACTCAATTTTTTATTCTTATATGTTGGTAAATTGCGCATTTTTTGCTTTAAAAAAGATTGAATTGTGTTGTTCTTATGTTGCGGTTAATGTTTTTATGCCTTTAGTTAATCTGTATTCAGTGGCTGTAGAATTGTGAACAATTTAAAGTGTAACACTAAGCTTAACGAAGCCGTCATTTGTTTACATTTGAAACTTAGTAGAATAGTGAACTAAGTCAATTGGTTTTACTAGGAAAAAAACTTGTACTTGGTTATGAAAAGTGTTGATGTAGTAGGTATTATACCTTATATAACATGTAGTTGTGCAACTCCCTTTTTGGTTCCAATCGGCAACCCCAAAAATATATAAATATATACACTCACTTACTCTGTGAACTCAATTTTTTATTCTTATATGTTGGTAAATTCGCATTTTTTGCTTTAAAAAAGATTGAATTTTGTTGTATGTTGCGGTTAATGCTTTTATGCCTTTTTTTAATCTGTATTCATTGGTTGTAGAATTGTGAACAATTTAAAGTAACACTAAGCTTAACGAAGCCGTCATTTGTTTACATTTGAAACTTAGTAGAATAGTGAACTAAGTCAATTGGTTTTACTAGGAAAAAAACTTGTACTTGGTTATGAAATGTGTTGATGTAGTAGGTGTTATATCTTATATAACATGTAGTTGTGCAACTATAACATGTAGTTGTGCAACTCCCTTTTTGGTTGCAATCGGCAACCCCAAAAATATATAAATATATACACTCTCTTACTCTGTGAACTCAATTTTTTATTCTTATATGTTGGTAAATTGCGTATTATTTGCTTTAAAAAAATTGAATTGTGTTGTTCTTATATTGCGGTTAATGTTTTTATGCCTTTAGTTAATCTGTATTCAGTGGTTGTAGAATTGTGAACAATTTAATGTGTAACACTAAGCTTAACGAAGCCGTCATTTGTTTACATTTGAAACTTAGTAGAATAGTGAACTAAGTCAATTGGTTTTACTAGGAAAAAAACTTGTACTTGGTTATGAAAAGTGTTGATGTAGTAGGTATTATATCTTATATAACATGTAGTTGTGCAACTATAACATGTAGTTGTGCAACTCCCTTTTTGGTTGTAATCGGCAACCCCAAAAATATATAAATATACACACTCTCTTACTCTGTGAACTCAATTTTTTGTTCTTATATGTTGGTAAATTGCGCATTTTTTGCTTTAAAAAGGATTGAATTGTGTTGTTCTTATGCTGCGGTTAATGTTTTTATGCCTTTAGTTAATCTGTATTCAGTGGTTGTAGAATTGTGAACAATTTAAAGTGTAACACTAAGCTTAACGAAGCCGTCATTTGTTTACATTTGAAACTTAGTAGAATAGTGAACTAAGTCAATTGGTTTTACTAGGAAAAAAACTTGTACTTGGTTATGAAAAGTGTTGATGTAGTAGGTATTATATCTTATATAACATGTAGTTGTGCAACTATAACATGTAGTTGTGCAACTCCCTTTTTGGTTGTAATCGGCAACCCCAAAAATATATAAATATACACACTCTCTTACTCTGTGAACTCAATTTTTTGTTCTTATATGTTGGTAAATTGCGCATTTTTTGCTTTAAAAAGGATTGAATTGTGTTGTTCTTATGTTGCGGTTAATGTTTTTATGCCTTTAGTTAATCTGTATTCAGTGGTTGTTGAATTGTGAACAATTTAAAGTGTAACACTAAGCTTAACGAAGCCGTCATTTGTTTACATTTGAAATTTAGTAGAATAGTGAACTAAGTCAATTGGTTTTACTAGGAAAAAACTTGTACTTGGTTATGAAAAGTGTTGATGTAGTAGGTATTATACCTTATATAACATGTAGTTGTGCAACTATAACATGTAGTTGTGCAACTCCCTTTTTGGTTCCAATCGGCAACCCCAAAAATATATAAATATACACACTCTCTTACTCTGTGAACTCAATTTTTTATTCTTATATGTTGGTAAATTGCGCATTTTTTGCTTTAAAAAAGATTGAATTGTGTTGTTCTTATGTTGCGGTTAATGTTTTTATGCCTTTAGTTAATCTGTATTCAGTGGTTGTTGAATTGTGAACAATTTAAAGTGTAACACTAAGCTTAACGAAGCCGTCATTTGTTTACATTTGAAATTTAGTAGAATAGTGAACTAAGTCAATTGGTTTTACTAGGAAAAAAACTTGTACTTGGTTATGAAAAGTGTTGATGTAGTAGGTATTATATCTTAAATAACATGTAGTTGTGCAACTATAACATGTAGTTGTGCAACTCCCTTTTTGGTTCCAATCGGCAACCCCAAAAATATATAAATATATACACTCTCTTACTCTGTGAACTCAATTTTTTATTCTTATATGTTGGTAAATTCGCATTTTTTGCTTTAAAAAATATTGAATTTTGTTGTATGTTGCGGTTAATGCTTTTATGCCTTTTTTTAATCTGTATTCATTGGTTGTAGAATTGTGAACAATTTAAAGTAACACTAAGCTTAACGAAGCCGTCATTTGTTTACATTTGAAACTTAGTAGAATAGTGAACTAAGTCAATTGGTTTTACTAGGAAAAAAACTTGTACTTGGTTATGAAAAGTGTTGATGTAGTAGGTATTATACCTTATATAACATGTAGTTGTGCAACTATAACATGTAGTTGTGCAACTCCCTTTTTGGTTCCAATCGGCAACCCCAAAAATATATAAATATATACACTCTCTTACTCTGTGAACTCAATTTTTTATTCTTATATGTTGGTAAATTGCGCATTTTTTGCTTTAAAAAAGATTGAATTGTGTTGTTCTTATGTTGCGGTTAATGTTTTTATGCCTTTAGTTAATCTGTATTCAGTGGTTGTAGAATTGTGAACAATTTAAAGTGTAACACTAAGCTTAACGAAGCCGTCATTTGTTTACATTTGAAACTTAGTAGAATAGTGAACTAAGTCAATTGGTTTTACTAGGAAAAAAACTTGTACTTGGTTATGAAAAGTGTTGATGTAGTAGGTATTATACCTTATATAACATGTAGTTGTGCAACTATAACATGTAGTTGTGCAACTCCCTTTTTGGTTCCAATCGGCAACCCCAAAAATATATAAATATATACACTCTCTTACTCTGTGAACTCAATTTTTTATTCTTATATGTTGGTAAATTCGCATTTTTTGCTTTAAAAAAGATTGAATTTTGTTGTATGTTGCGGTTAATGCTTTTATGCCTTTTTTTAATCTGTATTCATTGGTTGTAGAATTGTGAACAATTTAAAGTAACACTAAGCTTAACGAAGCCGTCATTTGTTTACATTTGAAACTTAGTAGAATAGTGAACTAAGTCAATTGGTTTTACTAGGAAAAATACTTGTACTTGCTTATGAAAAGTGTTGATGTAGTAGGTATTATATCTTATATAACATGTAGTTGTGCAACTATAACATGTAATTGTGCAACTCGCTTTTTGGTTGCAATCGGCAACCCCAAAAATATATAAATATATACACTCTCTTACTCTGTGAACTCAATTTTTTATTCTTATATGTTGGTAAATTGCGCATTTTTTGCTTTAAAAAAGATTGAATTGTGTTGTATGTTGCGGTTATTGTTTTTATGCCTTAAGTTAATCAGTATTCATTGGTTGTAGAATTGTGAACAATTTAAAGTAACACTAAGCTTAACGAAGCCGTCATTTGTTTACATTTGAAACTTAGTAGAATAGTGAACTAAGTCAATTGGTTTTACTAGGAAAAATACTTGTACTTGCTTATGAAAAGTGTTGATGTAGTAGGTATTATATCTTATATAACATGTAGTTGTGCAACTATAACATGTAGTTGTACAACTCCCTTTTTGGTTGCAATCGGCAACCCCAAAAATATATAAATATATACACTCTCTTACTCTGTGAACTCAATTTTTTATTCTTATATGTTGGTAAATTGCGCATTTTTTGCTTTAAAAAAGATTGAATTGTGTTGTATGTTGCGGTTATTGTTTTTATGCCTTTAGTTAATCAGTATTCATTGGTTGTAGAATTGTGAACAATTTAAAGTAACACTAAGCTTAACGAAGCCGTCATTTGTTTACATTTGAAACTTAGTAGAATAGTGAACTAAGTCAATTGGTTTTACTAGGAAAAATACTTGTACTTGCTTATGAAAAGTGTTGATGTAGTAGGTATTATATCTTATATAACATGTAGTTGTGCAACTATAACATGTAGTTGTACAACTCCCTTTTTGGTTGCAATCGGCAACCCCAAAAATATATAAATATATACACTCTCTTACTCTGTGAACTCAATTTTTTATTCTTATATGTTGGTAAATTGCGCATTTTTTGCTTTAAAAAAGATTGAATTGTGTTGTATGTTGCGGTTATTGTTTTTATGCCTTTAGTTAATCAGTATTCATTGGTTGTAGAATTGTGAACAATTTAAAGTAACACTAAGCTTAACGAAGCCGTCATTTGTTTACATTTGAAACTTAGTAGAATAGTGAAGTAAGTCAATTGGTTTTACTAGGAAAAAAACTTGTACTTGGTTATGAAAAGTGTTGATGTAGTAGGTATTATATCTTAAATAACATGTAGTTGTGCAACTGCCTTTTTGGTTGCTATCGGCAACCCCAAAAATATATAAATATATACACTCTCTTACTCTGTGAACTCAATTTTTTATTCTTATATGTTGGTAAATTGCGCATTTTTTGCTTTAAAAAAGATTGAATTGTGTTGTTCTTATGGTGCGGTTAATGTTTTTATGCCTTTAGTTAATCTGCATTCATTGGTTGTAGAATTGTGAACAATTTAAAGTAACACTAAGCTTAACGAAGGCGTCATTTGTTTACATTTGAAACTTAGTAGAATAGTGAACTAAGTCAATTGGTTTTACTAGGAAAAAAACTTGTACTTGGTTATGAAAAGTGTTGATGTAGTAGGTATTATATCTTATATAACATGTAGTTGTGCAACTCCCTTTTTGGTTGCAATAGGCAACCCCAAAAATATATAAATATATACACTCTCTTACTCTTTGAACTCAATTTTTTATTCTTATATGTTGGTAAATTGCGCATTTTTTGCTTTAAAAAAGATTGAATTGTGTTGTTCTTATGTTGCGGTTAATGTTTTTATGCCTTTAGTTAATCTGTATTCAGTGGTTGTAGAATTGTGAACAATTTAAAGTGTAACACTAAGCTTAACGAAGCCGTCATTTGTTTACATTTGAAACTTAGTAGAATAGTGAACTAAGTCAATTGGTTTTACTAGGAAAAAAACTTGTACTTGGTTATGAAAAGTGTTGATGTAGTAGGTATTATACCTTATATAACATGTAGTTGTGCAACTATAACATGTAATTGTGCAACTCCCTTTTTGGTTGCAATCGGCAACCCCAAAAATATATAAATATATACACTCTCCTACTCTGTGAACTCAATTTTTTATTCTATGTTGGTAAATTGTGCATTTTTTGCTTTAAAAAAGATTGAATTGTGTTGTTCTTATGTTGCGGTTAATGTTTTTATGCCTTTAGTTAATCTGTATTCATTGGTTGTAGAATTGTGAACAATTTAAAGTAACACTAAGCTTAACGAAGGCGTCATTTGTTTACATTTGAAACTTAGTAGAATAGTGAACTAAGTCAATTGGTTTTACTAGGAAAAAAACTTGTACTTGGTTATGAAAAGTGTTGATGTAGTAGGTATTATATCTTATATAACATGTAGTTGTGCAACTCCCTTTTTGGTTGCAATAGGCAACCCCAAAAATATATAAATATATACACTCTCTTACTCTGTGAACTCAATTTTTTATTCTTATATGTTGGTAAATTGCGCATTTTTTGCTTTAAAAAAGATTGAATTGTGTTGTTCTTATGTTGCGGTTAATGTTTTTATGCCTTTAGTTAATCTGTATTCAGTGGTTGTAGAATTGTGAACAATTTAAAGTGTAACACTAAGCTTAACGAAGCCGTCATTTGTTTACATTTGAAACTTAGTAGAATAGTGAACTAAGTCAATTGGTTTTACTAGGAAAAAAACTTGTACTTGGTTATGAAAAGTGTTGATGTAGTAGGTATTATATCTTATATAACATGTAGTTGTGCAACTATAACATGTAGTTGTGCAACTCCCTTTTTGGTTGTAATCGGCAACCCCAAAAATATATAAATATATACACTCTCTTACTCTGTGAACTCAATTTTTTGTTCTTATATGTTGGTAAATTGCGCATTTTTTGCTTTAAAAAGGATTGAATTGTGTTGTTCTTATGTTGCGGTTAATGTTTTTATGCCTTTAATTAATCTGTATTCAGTGGTTGTTGAATTGTGAACAATTTAAAGTGTAACACTAAGCTTAACGAAGCCGTCATTTGTTTACATTTGAAATTTAGTAGAATAGTGAACTAAGTCAATTGGTTTTACTAGGAAAAAAACTTGTACTTGGTTATGAAAAGTGTTGATGTAGTAGGTATTATACCTTATATAACATGTAGTTGTGCAACTATAACATGTAGTTGTGCAACTCCCTTTTTGGTTGCAATCGGCAACCCCAAAAATATATAAATATATACACTCTCTTACTCTGTGAACTCAATTTTTTATTCTTATATGTTGGTAAATTGCGCATTTTTTGCTTTAAAAAAGATTGAATTGTGTTGTTCTTATGTTGCGGTTAATGTTTTTATGCCTTTAGTTAATCTGTATTCAGTGGTTGTAGAATTGTGAACAATTTAAAGTGTAACACTAAGCTTAACGAAGCCGTCATTTGTTTACATTTGAAATTTAGTAGAATAGTGAACTAAGTCAATTGGTTTTACTAGGAAAAAAACTTGTACTTGGTTATGAAAAGTGTTGATGTAGTAGGTATTATATCTTAAATAACATGTAGTTGTGCAACTATAACATGTAGTTGTGCAACTCCCTTTTTGGTTCCAATCGGCAACCCCAAAAATATATAAATATATACACTCTCTTACTCTGTGAACTCAATTTTTTATTCTTATATGTTGGTAAATTCGCATTTTTTGCTTTAAAAAATATTGAATTTTGTTGTATGTTGCGGTTAATGCTTTTATGCCTTTTTTTAATCTGTATTCATTGGTTGTAGAATTGTGAACAATTTAAAGTAACACTAAGCTTAACGAAGCCGTCATTTGTTTACATTTGAAACTTAGTAGAATAGTGAACTAAGTCAATTGGTTTTACTAGGAAAAAAACTTGTACTTGGTTATGAAAAGTGTTGATGTAGTAGGTATTATACCTTATATAACATGTAGTTGTGCAACTATAACATGTAGTTGTGCAACTCCCTTTTTGGTTCCAATCGGCAACCCCAAAAATATATAAATATATACACTCTCTTACTCTGTGAACTCAATTTTTTATTCTTATATGTTGGTAAATTGCGCATTTTATGCTTTAAAAAAGATTGAATTGTGTTGTTCTTATGTTGCGGTTAATGTTTTTATGCCTTTAGTTAATCTGTATTCAGTGGTTGTAGAATTGTGAACAATTTAAAGTGTAACACTAAGCTTAACGAAGCCGTCATTTGTTTACATTTGAAATTTAGTAGAATAGTGAACTAAGTCAATTGGTTTTACTAGGAAAAAAACTTGTACTTGGTTATGAAAAGTGTTGATGTAGTAGGTATTATACCTTATATAACATGTAGTTGTGCAACTATAACATGTAGTTGTGCAACTCCCTTTTTGGTTCCAATCGGCAACCCCAAAAATATATAAATATATACACTCTCTTACTCTGTGAACTCAATTTTTTATTCTTATATGTTGGTAAATTCGCATTTTTTGCTTTAAAAAAGATTGAATTTTGTTGTATGTTGCGGTTAATGCTTTTATGCCTTTTTTTAATCTGTATTCATTGGTTGTAGAATTGTGAACAATTTAAAGTAACACTAAGCTTAACGAAGCCGTCATTTGTTTACATTTGAAACTTAGTAGAATAGTGAACTAAGTCAATTGGTTTTACTAGGAAAAATACTTGTACTTGCTTATGAAAAGTGTTGATGTAGTAGGTATTATATCTTATATAACATGTAGTTGTGCAACTATAACATGTAATTGTGCAACTCGCTTTTTGGTTGCAATCGGCAACCCCAAAAATATATAAATATATACACTCTCTTACTCTGTGAACTCAATTTTTTATTCTTATATGTTGGTAAATTGCGCATTTTTTGCTTTAAAAAAGATTGAATTGTGTTGTATGTTGCGGTTATTGTTTTTATGCCTTTAGTTAATCAGTATTCATTGGTTGTAGAATTGTGAACAATTTAAAGTAACACTAAGCTTAACGAAGCCGTCATTTGTTTACATTTGAAACTTAGTAGAATAGTGAACTAAGTCAATTGGTTTTACTAGGAAAAATACTTGTACTTGCTTATGAAAAGTGTTGATGTAGTAGGTATTATATCTTATATAACATGTAGTTGTGCAACTATAACATGTAGTTGTACAACTCCCTTTTTGGTTGCAATCGGCAACCCCAAAAATATATAAATATATACACTCTCTTACTCTGTGAACTCAATTTTTTATTCTTATATGTTGGTAAATTGCGCATTTTTTGCTTTAAAAAAGATTGAATTGTGTTGTATGTTGCGGTTATTGTTTTTATGCCTTTAGTTAATCAGTATTCATTGGTTGTAGAATTGTGAACAATTTAAAGTAACACTAAGCTTAACGAAGCCGTCATTTGTTTACATTTGAAACTTAGTAGAATAGTGAACTAAGTCAATTGGTTTTACTAGGAAAAATACTTGTACTTGCTTATGAAAAGTGTTGATGTAGTAGGTATTATATCTTATATAACATGTAGTTGTGCAACTATAACATGTAGTTGTACAACTCCCTTTTTGGTTGCAATCGGCAACCCCAAAAATATATAAATATATACACTCTCTTACTCTGTGAACTCAATTTTTTATTCTTATATGTTGGTAAATTGCGCATTTTTTGCTTTAAAAAAGATTGAATTGTGTTGTATGTTGCGGTTATTGTTTTTATGCCTTTAGTTAATCAGTATTCATTGGTTGTAGAATTGTGAACAATTTAAAGTAACACTAAGCTTAACGAAGCCGTCATTTGTTTACATTTGAAACTTAGTAGAATAGTGAACTAAGTCAATTGGTTTTACTAGGAAAAAAACTTGTACTTGGTTATGAAAAGTGTTGATGTAGTAGGTATTATATCTTAAATAACATGTAGTTGTGCAACTGCCTTTTTGGTTGCTATCGGCAACCCCAAAAATATATAAATATATACACTCTCTTACTCTGTGAACTCAATTTTTTATTCTTATATGTTGGTAAATTGCGCATTTTTTGCTTTAAAAAAGATTGAATTGTGTTGTTCTTATGGTGCGGTTAATGTTTTTATGCCTTTAGTTAATCTGTATTCATTGGTTGTAGAATTGTGAACAATTTAAAGTAACACTAAGCTTAACGAAGGCGTCATTTGTTTACATTTGAAACTTAGTAGAATAGTGAACTAAGTCAATTGGTTTTACTAGGAAAAAAACTTGTACTTGGTTATGAAAAGTGTTGATGTAGTAGGTATTATACCTTATATAACATGTAGTTGTGCAACTATAACATGTAATTGTGCAACTCCCTTTTTGGTTGCAATCGGCAACCCCAAAAATATATAAATATATACACTCTCCTACTCTGTGAACTCAATTTTTTATTCTATGTTGGTAAATTGTGCATTTTTTGCTTTAAAAAAGATTGAATTGTGTTGTTCTTATGTTGCGGTTAATGTTTTTATGCCTTTAGTTAATCTGTATTCATTGGTTGTAGAATTGTGAACAATTTAAAGTAACACTAAGCTTAACGAAGGCGTCATTTGTTTACATTTGAAACTTAGTAGAATAGTGAACTAAGTCAATTGGTTTTACTAGGAAAAAAACTTGTACTTGGTTATGAAAAGTGTTGATGTAGTAGGTATTATATCTTATATAACATGTAGTTGTGCAACTATAACATGTAGTTGTGCAACTCCCTTTTTGGTTGTAATCGG
Organism: Stegodyphus dumicola; assembly: GCF_044657685.1. Taxonomy (NCBI): domain Eukaryota; kingdom Metazoa; phylum Arthropoda; class Arachnida; order Araneae; family Eresidae; genus Stegodyphus; species Stegodyphus dumicola. Next base: position 216,518,513 of record NC_140773.1, on the reverse strand, counting down.
CAACCCCAAAAATATATAAATATATACACTCTCTTACTCTGTGAACTCAATTTTTTGTTCTTATATGTTGGTAAATTGCGCATTTTTTGCTTTAAAAAGGATTGAATTGTGTTGTTCTTATGTTGCGGTTAATGTTTTTATGCCTTTAGTTAATCTGTATTCAGTGGTTGTTGAATTGTGAACAATTTAAAGTGTAACACTAAGCTTAACGAAGCCGTCATTTGTTTACATTTGAAATTTAGTAGAATAGTGAACTAAGTCAATTGGTTTTACTAGGAAAAAAACTTGTACTTGGTTATGAAAAGTGTTGATGTAGTAGGTATTATACCTTATATAACATGTAGTTGTGCAACTATAACATGTAGTTGTGCAACTCCCTTTTTGGTTGTAATCGGCAACCCCAAAAATATATAAATATATACACTCTCTTACTCTGTGAACTCAATTTTTTGTTCTTATATGTTGGTAAATTGCGCATTTTTTGCTTTAAAAAGGATTGAATTGTGTTGTTCTTATGTTGCGGTTAATGTTTTTATGCCTTTAGTTAATCTGTATTCAGTGGTTGTTGAATTGTGAACAATTTAAAGTGTAACACTAAGCTTAACGAAGCCGTCATTTGTTTACATTTGAAATTTAGTAGAATAGTGAACTAAGTCAATTGGTTTTACTAGGAAAAAAACTTGTACTTGGTTATGAAAAGTGTTGATGTAGTAGGTATTATACCTTATATAACATGTAGTTGTGCAACTATAACATGTAGTTGTGCAACTCCCTTTTTGGTTCCAATCGGCAACCCCAAAAATATATAAATATATACACTCTCTTACTCTGTGAACTCAATTTTTTATTCTTATATGTTGGTAAATTGCGCATTTTTTGCTTTAAAAAAGTTTGAATTGTGTTGTTCTTATGTTGCGGTTAATGTTTTTATGCCTTTAGTTAATCTGTATTCAGTGGTTGTAGAATTGTGAACAATTTAAAGTGTAACACTAAGCTTAACGAAGCCGTCATTTGTTTACATTTGAAACTTAGTAGAATAGTGAACTAAGTCAATTGGTTTTACTAGGAAAAAAACTTGTACTTGGTTATGAAAAGTGTTGATGTAGTAGGTATTATATCTTAAATAACATGTAGTTGTGCAACTATAACATGTAGTTGTGCAACTCCCTTTTTGGTTCCAATCGGCAACCCCAAAAATATATAAATATATACACTCTCTTACTCTGTGAACTCAATTTTTTATTCTTATATGTTGGTAAATTCGCATTTTTTGCTTTAAAAAATATTGAATTTTGTTGTATGTTGCGGTTAATGCTTTTATGCCTTTTTTTAATCTGTATTCATTGGTTGTAGAATTGTGAACAATTTAAAGTAACACTAAGCTTAACGAAGCCGTCATTTGTTTACATTTGAAACTTAGTAGAATAGTGAACTAAGTCAATTGGTTTTACTAGGAAAAAAACTTGTACTTGGTTATGAAAAGTGTTGATGTAGTAGGTATTATACCTTATATAACATGTAGTTGTGCAACTATAACATGTAGTTGTGCAACTCCCTTTTTGGTTCCAATCGGCAACCCCAAAAATATATAAATATATACACTCTCTTACTCTGTGAACTCAATTTTTTATTCTTATATGTTGGTAAATTGCGCATTTTTTGCTTTAAAAAAGATTGAATTGTGTTGTTCTTATGTTGCGGTTAATGTTTTTATGCCTTTAGTTAATCTGTATTCAGTGGTTGTAGAATTGTGAACAATTTAAAGTGTAACACTAAGCTTAACGAAGCCGTCATTTGTTTACATTTGAAACTTAGTAGAATAGTGAACTAAGTCAATTGGTTTTACTAGGAAAAAAACTTGTACTTGGTTATGAAAAGTGTTGATGTAGTAGGTATTATACCTTATATAACATGTAGTTGTGCAACTATAACATGTAGTTGTACAACTCCCTTTTTGGTTGCAATCGGCAACCCCAAAAATATATAAATATATACACTCTCTTACTCTGTGAACTCAATTTTTTATTCTTATATGTTGGTAAATTGCGCATTTTTTGCTTTAAAAAAGATTGAATTGTGTTGTATGTTGCGGTTATTGTTTTTATGCCTTTAGTTAATCAGTATTCATTGGTTGTAGAATTGTGAACAATTTAAAGTAACACTAAGCTTAACGAAGCCGTCATTTGTTTACATTTGAAACTTAGTAGAATAGTGAAGTAAGTCAATTGGTTTTACTAGGAAAAAAACTTGTACTTGGTTATGAAAAGTGTGTATGTAGTAGGTATTATATCTGAAATAACATGTAGTTGTGCAACTGCCTTTTTGGTTGCTATCGGCAACCCCAAAAATATATAAATATATACACTCTCTTACTCTGTGAACTCAATTTTTTATTCTTATATGTTGGTAAATTGCGCATTTTTTGCTTTAAAAAAGATTGAATTGTGTTGTTCTTATGGTGCGGTTAATGTTTTTATGCCTTTAGTTAATCTGTATTCAGTGGTTGTAGAATTGTGAACAATTTAAAGTGTAACACTAAGCTTAACGAAGCCGTCATTTGTTTACATTTGAAACTTAGTAGAATAGTGAACTAAGTCAATTGGTTTTACTAGGAAAAAAACTTGTACTTGGTTATGAAAAGTGTTGATGTAGTAGGTATTATATCTTATATAACATGTAGTTGTGCAACTATAACATATAATTGTGCAACTCCCTTTTTGGTTGCAATCGGCAACCCCAAAAATATATAAATATATACACTCTCCTACTCTGTGAACTCAATTTTTTATTCTATGTTGGTAAATTGCGCATTTTTTGCTTTAAAAAAGATTGAATTGTGTTGTTCTTATGTTGCGGTTAATGTTTTTATGCCTTTAGTTAATCTGTATTCATTGGTTGTACAATTGTGAACAATTTAAAGTAACACTAAGCTTAACGAAGGCGTCATTTGTTTACATTTGAAACTTAGTAGAATAGTGAACTAAGTCAATTGGTTTTACTAGGAAAAAAACTTGTACTTGGTTATGAAAAGTGTTGATGTAGTAGGTATTATATCTTATATAACATGTAGTTGTGCAACTATAACATATAATTGTGCAACTCCCTTTTTGGTTGCAATCGGCAACCCCAAAAATATATAAATATATACACTCTCCTACTCTGTGAACTCAATTTTTTATTCTATGTTGGTAAATTGCGCATTTTTTGCTTTAAAAAAGATTGAATTGTGTTGTTCTTATGTTGCGGTTAATGTTTTTATGCCTTTAGTTAATCTGTATTCATTGGTTGTACAATTGTGAACAATTTAAAGTAACACTAAGCTTAACGAAGGCGTCATTTGTTTACATTTGAAACTTAGTAGAATAGTGAAGTAAGTCAATTGGTTTTACTAGGAAAAAAACTTGTACTTGGTTATGAAAAGTGTTGATGTAGTAGGTATTATATCTTAAATAACATGTAGTTGTGCAACTATAACATGTAGTTGTGCAACTCCCTTTTTGGTTGCTATCGGCAACCCCAAAAATATATAAATATATACACTCTCTTACTCTGTGAACTCAATTTTTTATTCTTATATGTTGGTAAATTGCGCATTTTTTGCTTTAGAAAAGATTGAATTGTGTTGTTCTTATGGTGCGGTTAATGTTTTTATGCCTTTAGTTAATCTGTATTCAGTGGTTGTAGAATTGTGAACAATTTAAAGTGTAACACTAAGCTTAACGAAGCCGTTATTTGTTTACAATTGAAACTTAGTACAATAGTAAACTAAGTCAATTGGTTTTACTAGGAAAAAAACTTGTACTTGGTTATGAAAAGTGTTGATGTAGTAGGTATTATATCTTAAATATCATGTAGTTGTGCAACTATAACATGTAGTTGTACAACTCCCTTTTTGGTTGCTATCGGCAACCCCAAATATATATAAATATATACACTCTCTTACTCTGTGAACTCAATTTTTTATTCTTATATGTTGGTAAATTGCGCATTTTTTGCTTTAAAAAAGATTTAATTGTGTTGTTCTTATGTTGCGGTTAATGTTTTTATGCCTTTAGTTAATCTGTATTCATTGGTTGTAGAATTGTGAACAATTTAAAGTAACACTAAGCTTAACGAAGCCGTCATTTGTTTACATTTGAAACTTAGTAGAATAGTGAAGTAAGTCAATTGGTTTTACTAGGAAAAAAACTTGTACTTGGTTATGAAAAGTGTTGATGTAGTAGGTATTATATCTTAAATAACATGTAGTTGTGCAACTATAACATGTAGTTGTGCAACTCCCTTTTTGGTTGCTATCGGCAACCCCAAAAATATATAAATATATACACTCTCTTACTCTGTGAACTCAATTTTTTATTCTTATATGTTGGTAAATTGCGCATTTTTTGCTTTAGAAAAGATTGAATTGTGTTGTTCTTATGGTGCGGTTAATGTTTTTATGCCTTTAGTTAATCTGTATTCAGTGGTTGTAGAATTGTGAACAATTTAAAGTGTAACACTAAGCTTAACGAAGCCGTCATTTGTTTACATTTGAAACTTAGTAGAATAGTGAACTAAGTCAATTGGTTTTACTAGGAAAAAAACTTGTACTTGGTTATGAAAAGTATTGATGTAGTAGGTATTATATCTTAAATAACATGTAGTTGTGCAACTATAACATGTAGTTGTGCAACTCCCTTTTTGGTTGCTATCGGCAACCCCAAAAATATATAAATATATACACTCTCTTACTCTGTGAACTCAATTTTTTATTCTTATATGTTGGTAAATTGCGCATTGCTTTAAAAAAGATTAAATTTTGTTTTTCTTATGTTGCGGTTAATGTTTTTATGCCTTTAGTTAATCTTTATTCATTGGTTGTAGAATTGTGAACAATTTAAAGTAACACTAAGCTTAACGAAGCCGTCATTTGTTTACATTTGAAACTTAGTAGAATAGTGAACTAAGTCAATTGGTTTTACTAGGAAAAAAACTTGTACTTGGTTATGAAAAGTGTTGATGTAGTAGGTATTATATCTTAAATAACATGTAGTTGTGCAACTATAACATGTAGTTGTGCAACTCCCTTTTTGGTTGCTATCGGCAACCCCAAAAATATATAAATATATACACTCTCTTACTCTGTGAACTCAATTTTTTATTCTTATATGTCGGTAAATTGCGCATTTTTTGCTTTAAAAAAGATTGGATTGTGTTGTATGTTGCGGTTAATGTTTTTATGCCTTTAGATAATCTGTATTCATTGGTTGTAGAATTGTGAACATGTAGTTGTGCAACTCCCTTTTGGTTGCAATCGGCAACCCCAAAAATATATAAATATATACACCCTCTTACTCTGTGAACTCAAATTTTATTCTTATATGTTGGTAAATTGCGCATTTTTGGTTTTAAAAAAGATTGAATTGTGTTGTATGTTGCGGTTAATGTTTTTATGCCTTTAGTTAATCTGTATTCATTGGTTGTAGAATTGGAACAATTTAAAGTAACACTAAGCTTAACGAAGCCGTCATTTGTTTACATTTGAAACTTAGTAGAATAGTGAACTAAGTCAATTGGTTTTACTAGGAAAAAAACTTGTACTTGGTTATGAAAAGTGTTGATGTAGTAGGTATTATATCTTATATAACATGTAGTTGTGCAACTCCCTTTTTGGTTGCAATCGGCAACCCCAAAAATATATAAATATATACACTCTCTTACTCTGTGAACTCAATTTTTTATTTTTATATGTTGGTAAATTGCGCATTTTTTGCTTTAAAAAAGACTGAATTGTGTTGTATGTTGCGGTTAATGTTTTTATGCCTTTAGTTAATCAGTATTCATTGGTTGTAGAATTGTGAACAATTTAAAGTAACACTAAGCTTAACGAAGCCGTCATTTGTTTACACTTGAAACTTAGTAGAATAGTGAAGTAAGTCAATTGGTTTTACTAGGAAAAAAACTTGTACTTGGTTATGAAAAGTGTTGATGTAGTAGGTATTATATCTTAAATAACATGTAGTTGTGCAACTCCCTTTTTGGTTGCTATCGGCAACCCCAAAAATATATAAATATATACACTCTCTTACTCTGTGAACTCAATTTTTTATTCTTATATGTTGGTAAATTGCGCATTTTTTGCTTTAAAAGAGATTGAATTGTGTTGTTCTTATATTGCGGTTAATGTTTTTATGCCTTTAGTTAATCTGTATTCAGTGGTTGTAGAATTGTGAACAATTTAAAGTGTAACACTAAGCTTAACGAAGCCGTCATTTGTTTACATTTGAAACTTAGTAGAATAGTGAACTAAGTCAATTGGTTTTACTAGGAAAAAAACTTGTACTTGGTTATGAAAAGTGTTGATGTAGTAGGTATTATATCTTAAATAACATGTAGTTGTGCAACTCCCTTTTTGGTTGCTATCGGCAACCCCAAAAATATATAAATATATACACTCTCTTACTCTGTGAACTCAATTTTTTCTTCTTATATGTTGGTAAATTGCGCATTTTTTGCTTTAAAAAAGATTGAATTGTGTTGTTCTTATGGTGCGGTTAATGTTTTTATGCCTTTAGTTAATCTGTATTCAGTGGTTGTAGAATTGTGAACAATTTAAAGTGTAACACTAAGCTTAACGAAGCCGTCATTTGTTTACATTTGAAACTTAGTAGAATAGTGAACTAAGTCAATTGGTTTTACTAGGAAAAAAACTTGTACTTGGTTATGAAAAATGTTGATGTAGTAGGTATTATATCTTATATAACATGTAGTTGTGCAACTATAACATGTAGTTGTGCAACTCCCTTTTTGGTTGCAATCGGCAACCCCAAAAATATATAAATATATACAGTCTCTTACTCTGTGAACTCAATTTTTTATTCTTATATGTTGGTAAATTGCGCATTTTTTGCTTTAAAAAAGATTGAATTGTGTTGTATGTTGCGGTTAATGTTTTTATGCCTTTAGTTAATCAGTATTCAGTGGTTGTAGAATTGTGAACAATTTAAAGTGTAACACTAAGCTTAACGAAGCCGTCATTTGTTTACATTTGAAACTTAGTAGAATAGTGAACTAAGTCAATTGGTTTTACTAGGAAAAAAACTTGTACTTGGTTATGAAAAGTGTTGATGTAGTAGGTATTATATCTTATATAACATGTAGTTGTGCAACTATAACATGTAGTTGTGCAACTCCCTTTTTGGTTGTAATCGGCAACCCCAAAAATATATAAATATATACACTCTCTTACTCTGTGAACTCAATTTTTTGTTCTTATATGTTGGTAAATTGCGCATTTTTTGCTTTAAAAAGGAATGAATTGTGTTGTTCTTATGTTGCGGTTAATGTTTTTATGCCTTTAGTTAATCTGTATTCAGTGGTTGTTGAATTGTGAACAATTTAAAGTGTAACACTAAGCTTAACGAAGCCGTCATTTGTTTACATTTGAAATTTAGTAGAATAGTGAACTAAGTCAATTGGTTTTACTAGGAAAAAAACTTGTACTTGGTTATGAAAAGTGTTGATGTAGTAGGTATTATACCTTATATAACATGTAGTTGTGCAACTATAACATGTAGTTGTGCAACTCCCTTTTTGGTTCCAATCGGCAACCCCAAAAATATATAAATATATACACTCTCTTACTCTGTGAACTCAATTTTTTATTCTTATATGTTGGTAAATTGCGCATTTTTTGCTTTAAAAAAGTTTGAATTGTGTTGTTCTTATGTTGCGGTTAATGTTTTTATGCCTTTAGTTAATCTGTATTCAGTGGTTGTAGAATTGTGAACAATTTAAAGTGTAACACTAAGCTTAACGAAGCCGTCATTTGTTTACATTTGAAACTTAGTAGAATAGTGAACTAAGTCAATTGGTTTTACTAGGAAAAAAACTTGTACTTGGTTATGAAAAGTGTTGATGTAGTAGGTATTATATCTTAAATAACATGTAGTTGTGCAACTATAACATGTAGTTGTGCAACTCCCTTTTTGGTTCCAATCGGCAACCCCAAAAATATATAAATATATACACTCTCTTACTCTGTGAACTCAATTTTTTATTCTTATATGTTGGTAAATTCGCATTTTTTGCTTTAAAAAATATTGAATTTTGTTGTATGTTGCGGTTAATGCTTTTATGCCTTTTTTTAATCTGTATTCATTGGTTGTAGAATTGTGAACAATTTAAAGTAACACTAAGCTTAACGAAGCCGTCATTTGTTTACATTTGAAACTTAGTAGAATAGTGAACTAAGTCAATTGGTTTTACTAGGAAAAAAACTTGTACTTGGTTATGAAAAGTGTTGATGTAGTAGGTATTATACCTTATATAACATGTAGTTGTGCAACTATAACATGTAGTTGTGCAACTCCCTTTTTGGTTCCAATCGGCAACCCCAAAAATATATAAATATATACACTCTCTTACTCTGTGAACTCAATTTTTTATTCTTATATGTTGGTAAATTCGCATTTTTTGCTTTAAAAGAGATTGAATTTTGTTGTATGTTGCGGTTAATGCTTTTATGCCTTTTTTTAATCTGTATTCATTGGTTGTAGAATTGTGAACAATTTAAAGTAACACTAAGCTTAACGAAGCCGTCATTTGTTTACATTTGAAACTTAGTAGAATAGTGAACTAAGTCAATTGGTTTTACTAGGAAAAATACTTGTACTTGCTTATGAAAAGTGTTGATGTAGTAGGTATTATATCTTATATAACATGTAGTTGTGCAACTATAACATGTAGTTGTGCAACTCCCTTTTTGGTTCCAATCGGCAACCCCAAAAATATATAAATATATACACTCTCTTACTCTGTGAACTCAATTTTTTATTCTTATATGTTGGTAAATTGCGCATTTTTTGCTTTAAAAAAGATTGAATTGTGTTGTTCTTATGTTGCGGTTAATGTTTTTATGCCTTTAGTTAATCTGTATTCAGTGGTTGTAGAATTGTGAACAATTTAAAGTGTAACACTAAGCTTAACGAAGCCGTCATTTGTTTACATTTGAAACTTAGTAGAATAGTGAACTAAGTCAATTGGTTTTACTAGGAAAAATACTTGTACTTGCTTATGAAAAGTGTTGATGTAGTAGGTATTATATCTTATATAACATGTAGTTGTGCAACTATAACATGTAATTGTGCAACTCGCTTTTTGGTTGCAATCGGCAACCCCAAAAATATATAAATATATACACTCTCTTACTCTGTGAACTCAATTTTTTATTCTTATATGTTGGTAAATTCGCATTTTTTGCTTTAAAAAAGATTGAATTTTGTTGTATGTTGCGGTTAATGCTTTTATGCCTTTTTTTAATCTGTATTCATTGCTTGTAGAATTGTGAACAATTTAAAGTAACACTAAGCTTAACGAAGCCGTCATTTGTTTACATTTGAAACTTAGTAGAATAGTGAACTAAGTCAATTGGTTTTACTAGGAAAAATACTTGTACTTGCTTATGAAAAGTGTTGATGTAGTAGGTATTATATCTTATATAACATGTAGTTGTGCAACTATTACATGTAGTTGTACAACTCCCTTTTTGGTTGCAATCGGCAACCCCAAAAATATATAAATATATACACTCTCTTACTCTGTGAACTCAATTTTTTATTCTTATATGTTGGTAAATTGCGCATTTTTTGCTTTAAAAAAGATTGAATTGTGTTGTATGTTGCGGTTATTGTTTTTATGCCTTTAGTTAATCAGTATTCATTGGTTGTAGAATTGTGAACAATTTAAAGTAACACTAAGCTTAACGAAGCCGTCATTTGTTTACATTTGAAACTTAGTAGAATAGTGAAGTAAGTCAATTGGTTTTACTAGGAAAAAAACTTGTACTTGGTTATGAAAAGTGTGTATGTAGTAGGTATTATATCTGAAATAACATGTAGTTGTGCAACTGCCTTTTTGGTTGCTATCGGCAACCCCAAAAATATATAAATATATACACTCTCTTACTCTGTGAACTCAATTTTTTATTCTTATATGTTGGTAAATTGCGCATTTTTTGCTTTAAAAAAGATTGAATTGTGTTGTTCTTATGGTGCGGTTAATGTTTTTATGCCTTTAGTTAATCTGTATTCAGTGGTTGTAGAATTGTGAACAATTTAAAGTGTAACACTAAGCTTAACGAAGCCGTCATTTGTTTACATTTGAAACTTAGTAGAATAGTGAACTAAGTCAATTGGTTTTACTAGGAAAAAAACTTGTACTTGCTTATGAAAAGTGTTGATGTAGTAGGTATTATATCTTATATAACATGTAGTTGTGCAACTATAACATATAATTGTGCAACTCCCTTTTTGGTTGCAATCGGCAACCCCAAAAATATATAAATATATACACTCTCCTACTCTGTGAACTCAATTTTTTATTCTATGTTGGTAAATTGCGCATTTTTTGCTTTAAAAAAGATTGAATTGTGTTGTTCTTATGTTGCGGTTAATGTTTTTATGCCTTTAGTTAATCTGTATTCATTGGTTGTAGAATTGTGAACAATTTAAAGTAACACTAAGCTTAACGAAGGCGTCATTTGTTTACATTTCAAACTTAGTAGAATAGTGAACTAAGTCAATTGATTTTACTAGGAAAAAAACTTGTACTTGGTTATGAAAAGTGTTGATGTAGTAGGTATTATATCTTATATAACATGTAGTTGTGCAACTATAACATGTAGTTGTGCAACTCCCTTTTTGGTTGCAATCGGCAACCCCAAAAATATATAAATATATACACTCTCTTACTCTGTGAACTCAATTTTTTATTCTTATATGTTGGTAAATTGCGCATTTTTTGCTTTAAAAAAGATTGAATTGTGTTGTATGTTGCGGTTAATGTTTTTATGCCTTTAGTTAATCAGTATTCATTGGTTGTAGAATTGTGAACAATTTAAAGTAACACTAAGCTTAACGAAGCCGTCATTTGTTTACATTTGAAACTTAGTAGAATAGTGAAGTAAGTCAATTGGTTTTACTAGGAAAAAAACTTGTACTTGGTTATGAAAAGTGTTGATGTAGTAGGTATTATATCTTAAATAACATGTAGTTGTGCAACTATAACATGTAGTTGTGCAACTCCCTTTTTGGTTGCTATCGGCAACCCCAAAAATATATAAATATATACACTCTCTTACTCTGTGAACTCAATTTTTTATTCTTATATGTTGGTAAATTGCGCATTTTTTGCTTTAAAAAAGATTGAATTGTGTTGTTCTTATGGTGCGGTTAATGTTTTTATGCCTTTAGTTAATCTGTATTCAGTGGTTGTAGAATTGTGAACAATTTAAAGTGTAACACTAAGCTTAACGAAGCCGTCATTTGTTTACATTTGAAACTTAGTAGAATAGTGAACTAAGTCAATTGGTTTTACTAGGAAAAAAACTTGTACTTGGTTATGAAAAATGTTGATGTAGTAGGTATTATATCTTATATAACATGTAGTTGTGCAACTATAACATGTAGTTGTGCAACTCCCTTTTTGGTTGCAATCGGCAACCCCAAAAATATATAAATATATACAGTCTCTTACTCTGTGAACTCAATTTTTTATTCTTATATGTTGGTAAATTGCGCATTTTTTGCTTTAAAAAAGATTGAATTGTGTTGTATGTTGCGGTTAATGTTTTTATGCCTTTAGTTAATCAGTATTCAGTGGTTGTAGAATTGTGAACAATTTAAAGTGTAACACTAAGCTTAACGAAGCCGTCATTTGTTTACATTTGAAACTTAGTAGAATAGTGAACTAAGTCAATTGGTTTTACTAGGAAAAAAACTTGTACTTGGTTATGAAAAGTGTTGATGTAGTAGGTATTATATCTTATATAACATGTAGTTGTGCAACTATAACATGTAGTTGTGCAACTCCCTTTTTGGTTGTAATCGGCAACCCCAAAAATATATAAATATATACACTCTCTTACTCTGTGAACTCAATTTTTTGTTCTTATATGTTGGTAAATTGCGCATTTTTTGCTTTAAAAAGGAATGAATTGTGTTGTTCTTATGTTGCGGTTAATGTTTTTATGCCTTTAGTTAATCTGTATTCAGTGGTTGTTGAATTGTGAACAATTTAAAGTGTAACACTAAGCTTAACGAAGCCGTCATTTGTTTACATTTGAAATTTAGTAGAATAGTGAACTAAGTCAATTGGTTTTACTAGGAAAAAAACTTGTACTTGGTTATGAAAAGTGTTGATGTAGTAGGTATTATACCTTATATAACATGTAGTTGTGCAACTATAACATGTAGTTGTGCAACTCCCTTTTTGGTTCCAATCGGCAACCCCAAAAATATATAAATATATACACTCTCTTACTCTGTGAACTCAATTTTTTATTCTTATATGTTGGTAAATTGCGCATTTTTTGCTTTAAAAAAGTTTGAATTGTGTTGTTCTTATGTTGCGGTTAATGTTTTTATGCCTTTAGTTAATCTGTATTCAGTGGTTGTAGAATTGTGAACAATTTAAAGTGTAACACTAAGCTTAACGAAGCCGTCATTTGTTTACATTTGAAACTTAGTAGAATAGTGAACTAAGTCAATTGGTTTTACTAGGAAAAAAACTTGTACTTGCTTATGAAAAGTGTTGATGTAGTAGGTATTATATCTTATATAACATGTAGTTGTGCAACTATAACATATAATTGTGCAACTCCCTTTTTGGTTGCAATCGGCAACCCCAAAAATATATAAATATATACACTCTCCTACTCTGTGAACTCAATTTTTTATTCTATGTTGGTAAATTGCGCATTTTTTGCTTTAAAAAAGATTGAATTGTGTTGTTCTTATGTTGCGGTTAATGTTTTTATGCCTTTAGTTAATCTGTATTCATTGGTTGTAGAATTGTGAACAATTTAAAGTAACACTAAGCTTAACGAAGGCGTCATTTGTTTACATTTGAAACTTAGTAGAATAGTGAACTAAGTCAATTGATTTTACTAGGAAAAAAACTTGTACTTGGTTATGAAAAGTGTTGATGTAGTAGGTATTATATCTTATATAACATGTAGTTGTGCAACTATAACATGTAGTTGTGCAACTCCCTTTTTGGTTGCAATCGGCAACCCCAAAAATATATAAATATATACACTCTCTTACTCTGTGAACTCAATTTTTTATTCTTATATGTTGGTAAATTGCGCATTTTTTGCTTTAAAAAAGATTGAATTGTGTTGTATGTTGCGGTTAATGTTTTTATGCCTTTAGTTAATCAGTATTCATTGGTTGTAGAATTGTGAACAATTTAAAGTAACACTAAGCTTAACGAAGCCGTCATTTGTTTACATTTGAAACTTAGTAGAATAGTGAAGTAAGTCAATTGGTTTTACTAGGAAAAAAACTTGTACTTGGTTATGAAAAGTGTTGATGTAGTAGGTATTATATCTTAAATAACATGTAGTTGTGCAACTATAACATGTAGTTGTGCAACTCCCTTTTTGGTTGCTATCGGCAACCCCAAAAATATATAAATATATACACTCTCTTACTCTGTGAACTCAATTTTTTATTCTTATATGTTGGTAAATTGCGCATTTTTTGCTTTAAAAAAGATTGAATTGTGTTGTTCTTATGGTGCGGTTAATGTTTTTATGCCTTTAGTTAATCTGTATTCAGTGGTTGTAGAATTGTGAACAATTTAAAGTGTAACACTAAGCTTAACGAAGCCGTCATTTGTTTACATTTGAAATTTAGTAGAATAGTGAACTAAGTCAATTGGTTTTACTAGGAAAAAAACTTGTACTTGGTTATGAAAAGTGTTGATGTAGTAGGTATTATACCTTATATAACATGTAGTTGTGCAACTATAACATGTAGTTGTGCAACTCCCTTTTTGGTTCCAATCGGCAACCCCAAAAATATATAAATATATACACTCTCTTACTCTGTGAACTCAATTTTTTATTCTTATATGTTGGTAAATTGCGCATTTTTTGCTTTAAAAAAGTTTGAATTGTGTTGTTCTTATGTTGCGGTTAATGTTTTTATGCCTTTAGTTAATCTGTATTCAGTGGTTGTAGAATTGTGAACAATTTAAAGTGTAACACTAAGCTTAACGAAGCCGTCATTTGTTTACATTTGAAACTTAGTAGAATAGTGAACTAAGTCAATTGGTTTTACTAGGAAAAAAACTTGTACTTGGTTATGAAAAGTGTTGATGTAGTAGGTATTATATCTTAAATAACATGTAGTTGTGCAACTATAACATGTAGTTGTGCAACTCCCTTTTTGGTTCCAATCGGCAACCCCAAAAATATATAAATATATACACTCTCTTACTCTGTGAACTCAATTTTTTATTCTTATATGTTGGTAAATTCGCATTTTTTGCTTTAAAAAATATTGAATTTTGTTGTATGTTGCGGTTAATGCTTTTATGCCTTTTTTTAATCTGTATTCATTGGTTGTAGAATTGTGAACAATTTAAAGTAACACTAAGCTTAACGAAGCCGTCATTTGTTTACATTTGAAACTTAGTAGAATAGTGAACTAAGTCAATTGGTTTTACTAGGAAAAAAACTTGTACTTGGTTATGAAAAGTGTTGATGTAGTAGATATTATACCTTATATAACATGTAGTTGTGCAACTATAACATGTAGTTGTGCAACTCCCTTTTTGGTTCCAATCGGCAACCCCAAAAATATATAAATATATACACTCTCTTACTCTGTGAACTCAATTTTTTATTCTTATATGTTGGTAAATTCGCATTTTTTGCTTTAAAAGAGATTGAATTTTGTTGTATGTTGCGGTTAATGCTTTTATGCCTTTTTTTAATCTGTATTCATTGGTTGTAGAATTGTGAACAATTTAAAGTAACACTAAGCTTAACGAAGCCGTCATTTGTTTACATTTGAAACTTAGTAGAATAGTGAACTAAGTCAATTGGTTTTACTAGGAAAAATACTTGTACTTGCTTATGAAAAGTGTTGATGTAGTAGGTATTATATCTTATATAACATGTAGTTGTGCAACTATAACATGTAGTTGTGCAACTCCCTTTTTGGTTCCAATCGGCAACCCCAAAAATATATAAATATATACACTCTCTTACTCTGTGAACTCAATTTTTTATTCTTATATGTTGGTAAATTGCGCATTTTTTGCTTTAAAAAAGATTGAATTGTGTTGTTCTTATGTTGCGGTTAATGTTTTTATGCCTTTAGTTAATCTGTATTCAGTGGTTGTAGAATTGTGAACAATTTAAAGTGTAACACTAAGCTTAACGAAGCCGTCATTTGTTTACATTTGAAACTTAGTAGAATAGTGAACTAAGTCAATTGGTTTTACTAGGAAAAATACTTGTACTTGCTTATGAAAAGTGTTGATGTAGTAGGTATTATATCTTATATAACATGTAGTTGTGCAACTAAAACATGTAATTGTGCAACTCGCTTTTTGGTTGCAATCGGCAACCCCAAAAATATATAAATATATACACTCTCTTACTCTGTGAACTCAATTTTTTATTCTTATATGTTGGTAAATTCGCATTTTTTGCTTTAAAAAAGATTGAATTTTGTTGTATGTTGCGGTTAATGCTTTTATGCCTTTTTTTAATCTGTATTCATTGGTTGTAGAATTGTGAACAATTTAAAGTAACACTAAGCTTAACGAAGCCGTCATTTGTTTACATTTGAAACTTAGTAGAATAGTGAACTAAGTCAATTGGTTTTACTAGGAAAAATACTTGTACTTGCTTATGAAAAGTGTTGATGTAGTAGGTATTATATCTTATATAACATGTAGTTGTGCAACTATTACATGTAGTTGTACAACTCCCTTTTTGGTTGCAATCGGCAACCCCAAAAATATATAAATATATACACTCTCTTACTCTGTGAACTCAATTTTTTATTCTTATATGTTGGTAAATTGCGCATTTTTTGCTTTAAAAAAGATTGAATTGTGTTGTATGTTGCGGTTATTGTTTTTATGCCTTTAGTTAATCAGTATTCATTGGTTGTAGAATTGTGAACAATTTAAAGTAACACTAAGCTTAACGAAGCCGTCATTTGTTTACATTTGAAACTTAGTAGAATAGTGAAGTAAGTCAATTGGTTTTACTAGGAAAAAAACTTGTACTTGGTTATGAAAAGTGTGTATGTAGTAGGTATTATATCTGAAATAACATGTAGTTGTGCAACTGCCTTTTTGGTTGCTATCGGCAACCCCAAAAATATATAAATATATACACTCTCTTACTCTGTGAACTCAATTTTTTATTCTTATATGTTGGTAAATTGCGCATTTTTTGCTTTAAAAAAGATTGAATTGTGTTGTTCTTATGGTGCGGTTAATGTTTTTATGCCTTTAGTTAATCTGTATTCAGTGGTTGTAGAATTGTGAACAATTTAAAGTGTAACACTAAGCTTAACGAAGCCGTCATTTGTTTACATTTGAAACTTAGTAGAATAGTGAACTAAGTCAATTGGTTTTACTAGGAAAAAAACTTGTACTTGCTTATGAAAAGTGTTGATGTAGTAGGTATTATATCTTATATAACATGTAGTTGTGCAACTATAACATATAATTGTGCAACTCCCTTTTTGGTTGCAATCGGCAACCCCAAAAATATATAAATATATACACTCTCTTACTCTGTGAACTCAATTTTTTATTCTTATATGTTGGTAAATTGCGCATTTTTTGCTTTAAAAAAGATTGAATTGTGTTGTATGTTGCGGTTAATGTTTTTATGCCTTTAGTTAATCAGTATTCATTGGTTGTAGAATTGTGAACAATTTAAAGTAACACTAAGCTTAACGAAGCCGTCATTTGTTTACATTTGAAACTTAGTAGAATAGTGAAGTAAGTCAATTGGTTTTACTAGGAAAAAAACTTGTACTTGGTTATGAAAAGTGTTGATGTAGTAGGTATTATATCTTAAATAACATGTAGTTGTGCAACTATAACATGTAGTTGTGCAACTCCCTTTTTGGTTGCTATCGGCAACCCCAAAAATATATAAATATATACACTCTCTTACTCTGTGAACTCAATTTTTTATTCTTATATGTTGGTAAATTGCGCATTTTTTGCTTTAAAAAAGATTGAATTGTGTTGTTCTTATGGTGCGGTTAATGTTTTTATGCCTTTAGTTAATCTGTATTCAGTGGTTGTAGAATTGTGAACAATTTAAAGTGTAACACTAAGCTTAACGAAGCCGTCATTTGTTTACATTTGAAACTTAGTAGAATAGTGAACTAAGTCAATTGGTTTTACTAGGAAAAAAACTTGTACTTGGTTATGAAAAGTATTGATGTAGTAGGTATTATATCTTAAATAACATGTAGTTGTGCAACTATAACATGTAGTTGTGCAACTCCCTTTTTGGTTGCTATCGGCAACCCCAAAAATATATAAATATATACACTCTCTTACTCTGTGAACTCAATTTTTTATTCTTATATGTTGGTAAATTGCGCATTGCTTTAAAAAAGATTGAATTTTGTTTTTCTTATGTTGCGGTTAATGTTTTTATGCCTTTAGTTAATCTTTATTCATTGGTTGTAGAATTGTGAACAATTTAAAGTAACACTAAGCTTAACGAAGCCGTCATTTGTTTACATTTGAAACTTAGTAGAATAGTGAACTAAGTCAATTGGTTTTACTAGGAAAAAAACTTGTACTTGGTTATGAAAAGTGTTGATGTAGTAGGTATTATATCTTAAATAACATGTAGTTGTGCAACTATAACATGTAGTTGTGCAACTCCCTTTTTGGTTGCTATCGGCAACCCCAAAAATATATAAATATATACACTCTCTTACTCTGTGAACTCAATTTTTTATCCTTATATGTCGGTAAATTGCGCATTTTTTGCTTTAAAAAAGATTGGATTGTGTTGTATGTTGCGGTTAATGTTTTGATGCCTTTAGATAATCTGTATTCATTGGTTGTAGAATTGTGAACATGTAGTTGTGCAACTCCCTTTTGGTTGCAATCGGCAACCCCAAAAATATATAAATATATACACTCTCTTACTCTGTGAACTCAAATTTTATTCTTATATGTTGGTAAATTGCGCATTTTTGGTTTTAAAAAAGATTGAATTGTGTTGTATGTTGCGGTTAATGTTTTTATGCCTTTAGTTAATCTGTATTCATTGGTTGTAGAATTGTGAACAATTTAAAGTAACACTAAGCTTAACGAAGCCGTCATTTGTTTACATTTGAAACTTAGTAGAATAGTGAACTAAGTCAATTGGTTTTACTAGGAAAAAAACTTGTACTTGGTTATGAAAAGTGTTGATGTAGTAGGTATTATATCTTATATAACATGTAGTTGTGCAACTATAACATGTAGTTGTGCAACTCCCTTTTTGGTTGCAATCGGCAAACCCAAAAATATATAAATATATACACTCTCTTACTCTGTGAACTCAATTTTTTATTTTTATATGTTGGTAAATTGCGCATTTTTGGCTTTAAAAAAGACTGAATTGTGTTGTATGTTGCGGTTAATGTTTTTATGCCTTTAGTTAATCAGTATTCATTGGTTGTAGAATTGTGAACAATTTAAAGTAACACTAAGCTTAACGAAGCCGTCATTTGTTTACACTTGAAACTTAGTAGAATAGTGAAGTAAGTCAATTGGTTTTACTAGGAAAAAAACTTGTACTTGGTTATGAAAAGTGTTGATGTAGTAGGTATTATATCTTAAATAACATGTAGTTGTGCAACTCCCTTTTTGGTTGCTATCGGCAACCCCAAAAATATATAAATATATACACTCTCTTACTCTGTGAACTCAATTTTTTATTCTTATATGTTGGTAAATTGCGCATTTTTTGCTTTAAAAGAGATTGAATTGTGTTGTTCTTATATTGCGGTTAATGTTTTTATGCCTTTAGTTAATCTGTATTCAGTGGTTGTAGAATTGTGAACAATTTAAAGTGTAACACTAAGCTTAACGAAGCCGTCATTTGTTTACATTTGAAACTTAGTAGAACAGTGAACTAAGTCAATTGGTTTTACTAGGAAAAAAACTTGTACTTGGTTATGAAAAGTGTTGATGTAGTAGGTATTATATCTTAAATAACATGTAGTTGTGCAACTCCCTTTTTGGTTGCTATCGGCAACCCCAAAAATATATAAATATATACACTCTCTTACTCTGTGAACTCAATTTTTTCTTCTTATATGTTGGTAAATTGCGCATTTTTTGCTTTAAAAAAGATTGAATTGTGTTGTTCTTATGGTGCGGTTAATGTTTTTATGCCTTTAGTTAATCTGTATTCAGTGGTTGTAGAATTGTGAACAATTTAAAGTAACACTAAGCTTAACGAAGCCGTCATTTGTTTACATTTGAAACTTAGTAGAATAGTGAACTAAGTCAATTGGTTTTACTAGGAAAAAAACTTGTACTTGGTTATGAAAAGTGTTGATGTAGTAGGTATTATATCTTATATAACATGTAGTTGTGCAACTATAACATGTAATTGTGCAACTCCCTTTTTGGTTGCAATCGGCAACCCCAAAAATATATAAATATATACACTCTCTTACTCTGTGAACTCAATTTTTTATTCTATGTTGGTAAATTGCGCATTTTTTGCTTTAAAAAAGATTGAATTGTGTTGTTCTTATGTTGCGGTTAATGTTTTTATGCCTTTAGTTAATCTGTATTCAGTGGTTGTAGAATTGTGAACAATTTAAAGTGTAACACTAAGCTTAACGAAGCCGTCATTTGTTTACATTTGAAACTTAGTAGAATAGTGAACTAAGTCAATTGGTTTTACTAGGAAAAAAACTTGTACTTGGTTATGAAAAGTATTGATGTAGTAGGTATTATATCTTAAATAACATGTAGTTGTGCAACTATAACATGTAGTTGTGCAACTCCCTTTTTGGTTGCTATCGGCAACCCCAAAAATATATAAATATATACACTCTCTTACTCTGTGAACTCAATTTTTTATTCTTATATGTTGGTAAATTGCGCATTGCTTTAAAAAAGATTGAATTTTGTTGTTCTTATGTTGCGGTTAATGTGTTTATGCCTTTAGTTAATCTTTATTCATTGGTTGTAGAATTGTGAACAATTTAAAGTAACACTAAGCTTAACGAAGCCGTCATTTGTTTACATTTGAAACTTAGTAGAATAGTGAACTAAGTCAATTGGTTTTACTAGGAAAAAAACTTGTACTTGGTTATGAAAAGTGTTGATGTAGTAGGTATTATATCTTAAATAACATGTAGTTGTGCAACTATAACATGTAGTTGTGAAACTCCCTTTTTGGTTGCTATCGGCAACCCCAAAAATATATAAATATATACACTCTCTTACTCTGTGAACTCAATTTTTTATTCTTATATGTTGGTAAATTGCGCATTGCTTTAAAAAAGATTGAATTGTGTTGTTCTTATGTTGCGGTTAATGTTTTTATGCCTTTAGTTAATCTTTATTCATTGGTTGTAGAATTGTGAACAATTTAAAGTAACACTAAGCTTAACGAAGCCGTCATTTGTTTACATTTGAAACTTAGTAGAATAGTGAACTAAGTCAATTGGTTTTACTAGGAAAAAAACTTGTACTTGGTTATGAAAAGTGTTGATGTAGTAGGTATTATATCTTAAATAACATGTAGTTGTGCAACTATAACATGTAGTTGTGCAACTCCCTTTTTGGTTG
This sequence comes from Stegodyphus dumicola, assembly GCF_044657685.1. Lineage (NCBI taxonomy): Eukaryota > Metazoa > Arthropoda > Arachnida > Araneae > Eresidae > Stegodyphus > Stegodyphus dumicola. Next base: position 216,497,891 of record NC_140773.1, on the reverse strand, counting down.
CTATCGGCAACCCCAAAAATATATAAATATATACACTCTCTTACTCTGTGAACTCAATTTTTTATTCTTATATGTCGGTAAATTGCGCATTTTTTGCTTTAAAAAAGATTGGATTGTGTTGTTCTTATGTTGTGGTTAATGTTTTTATGCCTTTAGTTAATCTGTATTCAGTGGTTGTAGAATTGTGAACAATTTAAAGTGTAACACTAAGCTTAACGAAGCCGTTATTTGTTTACATTTGAAACTTAGTAGAATAGTAAACTAAGTCAATTGGTTTCACCAGGAAAAAAACTTGTACTTGGTTATGAAAAGTGTTGATGTAGTAGGTATTATATCTTAAATAACATGTAGTTGTGCAACTATAACATGTAATTGTGCAACTCCCTTTTTGGTTCCAATCGGCAACCCCAAAAATATATAAATATATAGACTCTCTTACTCTGTGAACTCAATTTTTTATTCTTATATGTTGGTAAATTCGCATTTTTTGCTTTAAAAAAGATTGAATTTTGTTGCATGTTGCGGTTAATGTTTTTATGCCTTTAGTTAATCTGTATTCAGTGGTTGTAGAATTGTGAACAATTTAAAGTGTAACACTAAGCTTAACGAAGCCGTCATTTGTTTACAGTTGAAACTTAGTAGAATAGTGAACTAAGTCAATTGGTTTTACTAGGAAAACAACTTGTACTTGGTTATGAAAAGTCTTGATGTAGTAGGTATTATATCTTATATAACATGTAGTTGTGCAACTATAACATGTAGTTGTGCAACTCCCTTTTTGGTTGCAATCGGCAACCCCAAAAATATATAAATATATACACTCTCTTACTCTGTGAACTCAATTTTTTATTCTTATATGTTGGTAAATTGCGCATTTTTTGCTTTAAAAAAGATTGAATTGTGTTGTATGTTGCGGTTAATGTTTTTATGCCTTTAGTTAATCTGTATTCATTGGTTGTAGAATTGTGAACATGTAGTTGTGCAACTCCCTTTTTGTTTGCAATCGGCAACCCCAAAAATATATAAATATATACACTCTCTTACTCTGTGAACTCAAATTTTATTCTTATATGTTGGTAAATTGCGCATTTTTGGTTTTAAAAAAGATTGAATTGTGTTGTATGTTGCGGTTAATGTTTTTATGCCTTTAGTTAATCTGTATTCATTAGTTGTAGAATTGTGAACAATTTAAAGTAACACTAAGCTTAACGAAGCCGTCATTTGTTTACATTTGAAACTTAGTAGAATAGTGAACTAAGTCAATTGGTTTTACTAGGAAAAAAACTTGTACTTGGTTATGAAAAGTGTTGATGTAGTAGGTATTATATCTTATATAACACGTAGTTGTGCAACTCCCTTTTTGGTTGCAATCGGCAACCCCAAAAATATATAAATATATACACTCTCTTACTCTGTGAACTCAATTTTTTATTCTTATTTATAATTATTTTTTATTATGTTGGTAAATTGCGCATTTTTTGCTTTAAAAAAGATTGAATTGTGTTGTTCTTATGTTGCGGTTAATGTTTTTATGCCTTTAGTTAATCTTTATTCATTGGTTGTAGAATTGTGAACATTTTAAAGTAACACTAAGCTTAACGAAGCCGTCATTTGTTTACATTTGAAACTTAGTAGAATAGTGAACTAAGTCAATTGGTTTTACTAGGAAAAAAACTTGTACTTGGTTATGAAAAGTGTTGATGTAGTAGGTATTATATCTTATATAACATGTAGTTGTGCAACTATAACATGTAGTTGTGCAACTCCCTTTTTGGTTGCAATCGGCAACCCCAAAAATATATAAATATATACACTCTCTTACTCTGTGAACTCAATTTTTTATTCTTATATGTTGGTAAATTGCGCATATTTTACTTTAAAAAAGATTGAATTGTGTTGTTCTTATGTTGCGGTTAATGTTTTTATGCCTTTAGTTAATCTGTATTCAGTGGTTGTAGAATTGTGAACAATTTAAAGTAACACTAAGCTTAACGAAGCCGTCATTTGTTTACATTTGAAACTTAGTAGAATAGTGAACTAAATCAATTGGTTTTACTAGGAAAAAAACTTGTACTCAGGTTATGAAAAGTGTTGATGTATTAGGTATTGGTTTTACTAGGAAAAAATAAGTTTGTGTGCCGAAAGTTTGGTCTTTCTGCCCGTCAGCCTTATTGCTTGTTTTTGCGTAGAAATTCTGATTGTAAAAATTGTTTTTTAACTGTTTTGAACGGTATTTGGTGTTTTATGTTTTTCTACATTTTACAATTATTAATGAAGATATTTTGAGTTTTTATGCATTTTTGCCATGTCGTGAAGTATGAACTGAATTAATTGAACGAGAAATATTTCTTTAATGAAATTTGAGGAAATACATTTAAATGAAATGCAGCCAAACTCGTGTATAATTTAATAGACCGTCCAAGGAAGTCATGTGGTGTCCGCATCAGATATTTTATTAATGTTTTGGTGATTTTTGATGGCTAGAAAGTTATTAATGTTACTACCAGTGATAAAATTAATAATAACATCATTAAAAGAAACACACAGCTAATCCCAAAATAATATTCATGTGTTTAATAACTAGAATAAACGAACTATCATACTAATTGTTTTTGTGTCATACTCAATCAAAAGCGTAACAGTAATATACACAGCATATCCTTTCTAAGGATCATGTTATTTACAAACTGCCACGATACGTATTGAATTATCTCAAGAAGTGAAGTTTCATTTCCTACAAACAAGCATTGTCAACTATTCTCGCGTACTAAATAGCTAGATCCTCAAAGTATATAGTAATTTTAAGTCATTTTTTTCATCGTCATTACTGAAAATAATGCATTACGCCTTTAATCATTTCATATTTGTGATCCTCTTTTATTTCTCTTTTAGTTTCATAGCTAATGTGAAATTATAATTCTTCGCCAGAAGTTTGTAAATAAAAATATAAGAAATAATTAACTTGTCAGCCTCTTAACTATGATGAATAATATCTGCCAACAGAAACTTCAACCATGATTGTATTAATACTTAAACACGATATTCAGAGTGTTAGGAACTTAAGTTCTTTTCAGTGATGGTGACGACTGTTTTTAACCAAATAAGCTCAAGAAAGAACATTTTTTTTATAAAATTTGCCTAAATTATAACTTCATATAAAACAAAATATGTTGTACAAAGGCTGTTCACAGATTTTTAAGATGAATGGTTTATATAAAAAAATAATCTGCTTGGAAAAAAATTTTTAACTTCAACTATATGTTTGAAAGTATAAATTATAGTCTGCTACTTGACAATTTTCATTTCATGCAAAATGGCACTTTAAAGAAGCAACGGATAATAGGATATGTATTACTATTCTGTATCTAGTTATTAAAAAACTCTGCGAAAGCCATGGCTTTTCGATATCTAAAGCTGTGACTGGTAATACTGTCAACACAAAAGGGGTCAAAGTTTGTCTCCTTGTGAAAACATTGTTCTACATACATACCCAAAGAAAAAACGGTATGTTTTGAATGTAGCAAAGGAATGTTGATAGAAAATCCGCCAGATCAAAGGACGGTTGTAGCATCATTAAAATGCTTACTGTCAAAAATAAGTGATTAATGCTCATTTTATCTTAAAAAGGTGAAAAAAAATAATGTTCATCGTTTTTCTCCACGACATATCGGCGAACGGAGAACTCGCTGCAGAATTCTTTAGGAAAAACATTTACCCGTACAAAAATAGAAAACTGTTGTCACAGTAGATGAATCTTGTGTGTATTTAAATATCTGGAATAAAAAAAATCCATTTATTATCATGGAAGGGGAGAAAAAAATCCTTAAACATGGTTCAAAGACTTTAAAGAAGGTTTTTCAAAGGGATTTAAGATTGTTGCTGGTTTTTCATATAACTGTAAAGTAAAAATAAAGAGAGTGGCGAAAGATATTGAAATCAACTCTACATTTATCAGAAACATGTTTTATACTCAATTTTCAAATATGAAATACCTTCTCTTTACCCACAATGCCTTCAATCAGTAGAACAAGATAAAGCGTCAAGATAAAGCAAACAGCCACACGTCAGAATCTACTGTTACTAATTTTCTGAATAAAAATGGAGCAAAAAACGGGTATCAAGGCCATACCCTTCTCTCATATACCTTCTAAATCTCCTGTTACATATCACCCATGGATATTTGCACTTTGGGACTTTTAAAACGCGGATTGTCCAAACAACGTCTAACCCTCCTTGGACGTTAGAAAACTGTTTAAGAGGAATGGAATAAAATACCTCTTCCGATACGAAAAAAGGCTTTATTGTTTTGAAAATTACAGTGTAAAAAGATGGTGAAGGATAAGAATTATCAAATGGAACTTTAAAACACCAAAATATTGGTTAAAATATTTCTGTAAATGCAATGGAAACCGTTTTAAAATGTGCGAACAACCTATGTAGCCTAAGAGGTGTTTTAAGTAAGATATTCCATAATAGTTCCTTGAAGTAGAAGCAGGTGTTTGGGAAAGAAGAATTAATTCATACTCTGCTTAAGAGTTACGTACTATATTTAGCTGTCTTCGTTTTGAAAAATTTTTCATGTAGGAAAAAAAGTTTATAAATACTAAGCTTTGAACAAATTTAGCACTGAAAACTAATAACTATCTTACATCTATTAATGTCTAATCTCCTTCTTTTTTATGAATATTTTTTTAACATAAGTGTCTTTTCTATCTTCATTTTAAGCTGTAGTTTATCTCCATCTGATTTAGAAACGAGTTTGTTAGCTGAGAAAAATATTGTCGTAATCAGGTTTCAAGATTATCGTGACAAAAATAAATTTCCTAGTTGAGAATAATTTTATAGCCACTGTGGTGACTCATAAATAGTGTCTTTTTATGGCCATTAAATGACTTCCACGAACAGTTGACATTCAGTTGACTTTCAATTTCAATTGAAGAGATTTCTGTAGCTAACATGTCTAACGAATGACAGCCTTTACTTATCTATCCAAAAAAAATCTTTAGTTTGAGAGAAATATTTGAAAATACTGTAGTTTATAATGAATATGTTTATTTATTTATTTTAGTATAAATTTATATTCAATAGAAATAAAACTTTAAATGAATATTAACTACAAATTAATAAATGCACATTTAAATCAAAAACAGGGTATAAAAGACGTTACATAATCATTGTTGCGCTGAGGGCTTGCCAATGAAGAAACAAAATCTTTGAAATAAAGATCTTCTCAGTCCCTGTGGTTCAAACTCTCTCTATATAAAACTTATAAGTATATGGGGTACAGTCAGACTCTCCTGACCACGGAATGACCTCATGGTCAATATATTATAAGGTATATGTACTGCCGAAGCAAGTATATATATTATAAGGTATACTGTAAGGCATTTTCTCCCTCCTTTCTGCCTGCCTTCTTGATGCAATGGTAGCACACTCGTCGCGTATTCGAGAGGTCCAGGTTCGAATCCTGGCGAGGACACTGCTTATTTTTCATTTCTCCTGCTTCAAAATAACCCAATAGGCCCTACAGTGTCTTTTAAATTAAGCAGTAAGTTAACCAAATATACTATATACTTATCTAATTACGAAAATTGAATGGTATCAGATAATTAAATGGTATAAGTAAAATATTAATGGGAATATTATGACATAACAAAGAATTTTATAAAGCATGCATAGTTAACAAAATTCACAAATTATTTTTACCTCAAATAGCTTTTGGAAACTAAACCCGTCCTACGCATAGCCTAAATTTCAAGATAATTTCGGATTTACCACCACTTAACATTAAAAGAAAATATATTTACTTTGCTTCATTTTAAAAGTCAAATTTTAAGTCATTCAGTTACTAGGATATATAGGATTATATATAGGTTATAAGGTATTTTTCCCGCCTTCTTAACATGCCTTCGAGGTGTAGTGGTCAGCACACTCGGCGCGTATTCGAGAGGTCCGTGATTCGAGTTCCGGCGAGGGCATCTAATTTTTCCTATCTCCTGCTTCCAAAAAAGTACCTAATGTCTCTACAGTGGCGCCCGAACTAAAAATAAAGGTGGTGAATGAGGATTCTCCACCACCAGGATTTGGCGACTGGGTCCCCTAATCCCCGTCGTTGACACGAATAACGTCACCCTTTAAAAGAGGGAATATATAAGGTATTTCTCACGCCTTCTTAGCATGCCTTCGTGGTACAGTGGTCAGCGCGCTCGGCGTTCACTCGAGAGGTCCGTGATTCGAGTTCCGGCGAGGGCATTGCTCATTTTTCATCTCTCCTACTTTAAAAAAAAAAAAACTAATGTCTCTACAAGGTACTTCAGTTATTGTTCGCTTTGAACATTTTTCGTTTATCAATCTCAGATATGAGAAACCGTCTTATGCAAATCCGTTTTATCTTATAAATCACTTACAGAAATTTTTATAGGCGTGGCCATCGTATATTTGGCCTTATGTGGTACTCGTAGTATGGACATCATGGAAAACTTTCGAATAAAAAGGGTAGCTAGATTTATGTAATGGTATGCATGAGCACTATTGCTACCTCTCAGTGAGTATCCCCCTGAGATATTTAAACTAATAATAATAATAATAAAGATAGAAAGAAAATATATTAATTATTACTTTGAATTTTCTATTTTTTAAGCTAAAAATCATCAATTATTATATAAAATTATTAATACATTTATATTAAATACTTGAATTATTATACTATTGCATATAATCACATTTACATAAAAAGGAGAAAAAAAATAATTTACTTCTGTTTGCCTTTATTTGCTCGATGAGTATATATAGCAATAACGGTTAACGGATGAGTAGCGTTGACACGAATAACGTTATGTTAACTTTGTCTCCGTGTGTTATATGCTGTTGTGGCACCTAAGTCACTGACCTTAACGGTCACATTTGTTAAGCAGCACTCTGACTGCAATAGCTGCAAAAGGTAAACAAGTGAAACGAACTCAGTTGCCAGTAGTTCTTATTCGAACCAAGTAAAAAATACAGTGCTTTCACTTCCCTCATCATAAAAGGCAAAGACAACTTACCAAATAGTAATATAACTTATACACAAGAAATTATTATTCAACCCAGAGATCTTAGATTATAAAATGCAAAGGGAAAAAAGTGTGCATGGTGTGGACACAATCAGCTCATCACTATTTAGTGTTAATGTTTAAAAAAGTTTAACAATGTTTTTATCCGAAACATTATGTACTGTGAAGTTTTTTGATTAATTTTTTGAGTTAATTTATTTTGTTAAATTACTGCTCATTGTTGTTTGAAGTTTGAGTTATGATGTAAAATAAAGCAATAAAAACAATCTGAAAGGACTCAGATTTTATATTACGGCCTAACGGGGCTTTTTTGTTATTTACACACATATACACGTTTCGAGAGTATTTGAGCTAACGCCACATTGTGCTAAAAATATTTAAAAACAGCACATCTTCAAATCTTTAGAACTTCCAATAACAGTTTCGCGCCCTAAAAATGAAATTTCCCCACCCTACAGTGTTGCCACTGCTCGCTTTAAAATTGTTTAGTTTTTTAATCGAAAATTCGTTAAAGTTTCAAAAAATATGAGATAGACAATAAAACAAATTTCAAACTCGGGCTTCCATGTTCGGTTGTAGGACTATGTTATACAAAATTTTATGACTCTAGTACAGTTTTTTTTTTTTTTTTTTTTTTTTTTTTTGTTATAATGCAAGAAACATACATCAATGCAAGGTTCTTCATTATTTAATTTCTTTAAATATAACACTCGGCGATAATATTTGGTGCAATAATTCGAAAAGTGATTCAACGCTTTTAGTGATTCGACGCAAAATGCCGTTTGAAGATTAATAGCCCTTCGGAGCTAACGCCTCTTTGGATTAATAGTTGATCCACTTCATTTAATCTTTACTTAATATTATTATTTAATTTCTTTTAAACTTATCCTCAAATGCATGTGCAGCTTTAAAGTTGGATTTATTCTCCACTTTTTAATTCTCCCATTCTCATTTCCATGCACCGTAGCGAATTGCATGCGTTCGTTAATTCAATTCGGTAAAAAATCGAGAGTTTACTAGTTCACTTTATAAAACCGGAACCTGGAGATTTGTCTTAAAAACGGAGTTTCCATAATGATTTTCCGTAAGATAACTTCAGTTACGAATAAAATTTATTATTCAACGTAGTTGGTAAATAATGATACATTAGAACTTTATTAGGAATAATATGAGAGTATCTAATAATAGAATATTTATAACAATAATAAGCAAAATTTAAAAAAAAAGCTGTACGAACTGAATAATACGAGAAAAATGCATCAGATAAATATTTTCATAGCTTTCACGATCTGATGAAAACGCTTAACAAAACGGCACGCGAAGATTATTTACTTGACTGGCTGGGATATCCATAACAAGCAAAAAGCCCGCGCGCGGGAACATGAGTCACAACGGAAAATGCAAAGAAGGAACAGGTGCTTCGCTCTTTTTGCTATGTGATTGTGAATCATTTAGTTTGCAAACACAAAATCATGCCAAATTTTACGAGTGACACGCCAACGAGAATCTGAATCGTGTCTCAGATTTTTGTCACGTTGAATAAGAAACGTGTCTTGTTGATACAGTCTCGGAGACGAAAGAAGCAAAATGAGAAGTCGTTATCATGAGATCAATATCTAACACGGCTAATGAACTGACGCAATCTCAAGAATTCTTTCAAATGAATTCCAAAGGTTTCTTTTGTCTGTTCTCATCGATAATTTCTGAGAAGAAAGACAGGTTTAATAGAATAAATTGATAAGCCTCACAATACTTTCTAAGCTCTATTACATCGGAAATTATTTCATTTTCATTTTTTATGGCTGTCTTTTATTCTCACCATTCTTCATTTAAAAATTTGTTTTGACCCAGAACTTTGCCAGGATTCAATACAAACCAATGAATTAATTTCTAATTAAATAAAAGCAGCTCTTTTAGTGAAATGTACGAAAAGGAATGCTATTTCCAAAAACAAGAAACCGAATATGTCTGATGTAGTGAAATTAATTAATTCAAAATATCTTATAACATTTTTCTTTCATAAAATAAATTTTGGAAATGAAACTAGTAATTTACACACCTACAGTTAAAAAATGTTCGGAAGTAAAAATGACCAATAAAAATAAATAAAAAATAAATAAAATGTATTGTAATCAGTATTCAGTAAAAATAATACAGTGGATTCTCTCTTAGTTACCACCAAACAAAAGTGGCCAGTAATATGGAGCGCATAATTAAACTTTGGTATTTATAACTGAAGTACGGCATTTCTTAAATACAACTATCCACAATCTGACTGACCCTACAAATATGTATATAGGAGACCCTTAAAATATCTAGTTACGCTATTAAACTGAAGTATTTTATATACTAAGTAAAATATTTTTATTTTCAGATTTTACGAAAAACATTTTAAATCAGCGTGATATAATTTATCATGTAAGTTTTACTCGGATTATAAAACAGCTCTCACTGAATGATTCATCACAATCCATAATTTATGCTGATTTTTTTTTATTTCCTTTTTCCTCTGCTATCAACATAAAACAATTTTTTGGGGGGAATTACTGAAAAAAAAATTTAACATTTTAGTATAATAAATATTTGCTTAAAACATAAGATCAGTTTTCGTATTTTTAACACTATTATATGAGCAAAATAAAAATTTATTAAAAAAATAAGTGACAGGGAAAAAAAATCTGAAAGCTTTCAGATTTTATATTACTGCCAAAGGCGCGTTTTTATTTATTTATTTATTTATTTATATTTTTTTTTATTTTTTATTTACACACACATACACTTTTCGAGAGCATTTGGGCTAATTTCCTTTTGAACTAAAAATATTTTAAAACAGCATATCTTTAGAATTTCCGATAGACAGTCTCGCGCGCTGGAGATAAAAATGTTTTTTTGTTTTTTTTTTTCCTACAGCGTTGCCATTGCTAGCTTTGAAATCATTGAGTTTGTTAATCAAAAATTCGTTAAAACAAAATATGAAATCGATGATAAAACAAATTCAAAATTCTGGCTTCCGAGTTCCCATGTTCCGGTGGAGGATGACGTTATTCAAAATTTGATGACTCTACGCACTGTCTTTTTTTCACATTGCGAGAAATATACATACATTCACTCATGCAGATTCTTCATTATTTAATTTGTTTAAATATAATACAGGGCAATAATATTTGTTGGCAACAATTTGAAAAGTGATTCGGACTTTCATAGTGATTCAACGCAAAATCCCGTGTCGAGACTAATAGCCCTTATGGGCTAAAGCTCCTTTGGATTAAAATATAAGCATTAAATTTAGAAAAATATCATTATAGTTCTTGAAAATACTTCTGGCTTCAGAAGAGGTTAACAGACTTCACTGAATGAATATTTTAATAGGTAACCACTGTTTTTTGAATTATTGAAAGAATATTTTAATAATACATACTAATGTTGAATATTTTAATAATACATACTAATGTTAATACATACTAATGTTTTTGGAAATACTGAAAAAAAAATTATAATGAAGGCTTTTATGATAAATATTCGCTTCAAGTGTAAAATCTGTTCTGTTTTAAAATAAAAAATCAATTAAAAACATAAATGACAGATAAGGAAAGGGAATAAACTTAGCTTTTAAAATAATTAATTTCCTAAAATGCAATTAATTTTCTGAAATATTTTTAAACCTGTATATATTATTTAACCATTTTAAGAACTGTTAAATACTGCAACTAATAATTAACAGATCAACATGCAGAATTCTACTTTAGTATTTTCTTAAACTTGCTTTACACGAGCGTTGCCTTAACGCAATGTTTGTAAGTTTAAAACTGGTTAAAAAAGGGTATTGTTTAACTCTCTCATATAGCTGGTTGTAACGTGTGTATTTAATTATGGCAAAGCACACGAGGGCTATCTGCCTAAGGGGAGGGATGCCTTTCGTGGAGGACTTTCTAAGGGAAACTGGCTCGCATACACGTTACACATGGGGAAAACCACGAAAACGCCCATGCAGCCAGCCCGTTCGCGGGATTCGAACCTCGGACCGAACTACCAGTGTTCAGCGACTTTACCGCTCGGCCGCTGGTGGGCTGGTTGTAACGAAAAACGTTCTTAATTTTCTGAAATATGTTTCTGAAATATGTTTTAGAAAAAAACATGAAACCAGTACCTTTAGTGCGGCTAGTAATCGCCGCCCAAAATGTAGATTTTCTGCCAACATTTTGGTAGTTTTTTAAAGCCTTCGGCCAAGAAACTTGGTGGCTTCGACTCCAAAAACAGATCAACCTCATTTCAGACGTCCTGTTCAGAATGGAAAATAGCACCAGTAAGATGTGGCTGCAGGTCTGAAAAAAAAAAGTCCGAAGGAGCGATGTCGGGTCTATATGGTGAGGGTGGCAAAAGATCCCATTCGAATCCATACAGAGTTCAGCCTGCGAATTTCCATCACAAGTGACGATCAAGTCCAAAATTTTGTCCTTGGGTTGATATTCGAGCAATTTCCGATAGACAGTATCCCGTAATGCACTTTTCTCCCCTCGCTAATATGAAATATATGATAAAACAAATTAGTGGAAACTCGAAGACGTCTGTCCTTATTTGCTTCAGGTCATGCGGCACCCAGCGATTGAACTTGTACGTCAAGTTTATGCGACGCATAGCGCTACTAATGGACATGGCACTTAACGTCTAAAACCTCAGAAAGCTCTTGTGTAGTTGCATACCGATCTTCCACAAGTTCTCGCAGGCGGGCTTCATCAAAAGATCCCATTCGAATCCATACAGAGTTCAGAGTAGTAACCCGGCCAGAGTGCTCTGCTTCTTGAATGTCATAGTCCTTGTTTTTGAACTTTTGGTACCAAAACTTCACAGTGTCATATGATACAACATTAGTACCTAAAGCTATACACATGATTTGGTGACATTTTGTAGCTGACGTTTTGCAACAGAACTGAAAGTAAATGATGGTTCTAATCTGGTAGCGTGATAGCTCCATTTCAGACATCTTGTACTTAATACTAACGGTATTTTTTTTTACAAATTTCACAGCACAGTGTTCTAAAGCAACTTTGTTTCTTTCAAATGCCAAAAATGCGATTAAAGACGCTAACGCGAACTGTTTGCGCAGACGATATTTGCAGTGGCGGGAAACTTTCCTTAAAACACGATATTTAAAGAAATTAAATAATGAAGAATCAGCATGAATGTATGTATATTTCTCGCACTGTGGAAAAACAACGATACCTACAGCCATCAAATTTGAAGTCCTTCAACCTAGTCCTTCACCTGAATATGGACACCTGAAAACTTGAATCTTGAATTTCGAATTTGTTTTATTATCTATTTCATATTTTTTTTTATCTTAAACGAATTTGTGATTAAAAAACTCAATGATTTCAAAGCGAGTAGTGGCATAAAATATCTTTATCTCCAGCGCACGAGACTGTCTGTCGAAAATTCTAAGATAAGCTGTTTATAAATATGTCGAAAAGATATGTTTTTTAGCCCAAAAAGGCGTTAGTATAAAAGCTCTCGAAACGTGTATGTATGTGTAAATGAATTCAAATGGGAATTAAAAAGAGGTGAAATCTCCCCAAAAGGCGAAATCCTTTGTTAATACAACCAATTACAAACAACACATAAATGATTCATAAGCTGAAATTCATAAGTTGCAAAAGAAGGACTTTCATCTCAGAAAATCAAAATTAGTATCATACCTGCCGGGGATGGTTTTTTAATTTTCTTTCCTTTTGAATAATGAATGTTATTAAATATCTAAATAACGTACATGAAAATAAATTAAAAACGCTATGTCTAAAGTAATTTTATTTTTGATATTTAATTTCAATGTTTTAATTTTTTTCTTCCTTTACTGTTAGCAAAGTCGTCGATGATATTATCGAAGTCAATTTTGTTTCTCATTTGATGTTCTATAGATAGTACAACCACAATTCATAGAAGCAAAGTCTCATAACCATTGAGCACATGAGGAAAATTCGCTTTTTATACATGCTGTGTTACAATATTTCAAAATACGTTCTTGAGATTTCATTTTAGTATCCAATACAAAAGCTCAAAGGGTCTATCTTTCGATACTTTTATTTCGTCTTTCGAAGTAAACAACAGAAATAAATTTCTGAAAATATTTTTTCCTCAATGAGCAACTCATTCTTATTTATGCAATTTAATCGGGATTTAGTTGACATTCGTGTCGATCATACAAAGGTTTCTATGATTAAGGAAAACATGGAGACCATACCGCTGTTAAAATCTTTTGATAATTTTTTGTTCTAGCCCGCAAAAAAATAATTTCTGCTTACAACTAAAGTTAGCTGTGAAACGTCAGCATCTCTTGATTTTTCACTTGCACAGTTTCTTTTTCCTGTTTTGATCCTTCATGACAATCCCTAGTTTACCACAATTTTTTTTTTTATATAAATTACTGATTTGTTATATGATTACTCTTTCCTTTGTGTGTAGATAGATCGTGTGTCTTTTATAATGTAGGAAGATTTGAAAATGTAGCAGTCGTGTATCTTTTAAATGTAGAAAGACGGATTCTTGGAACAAACAAGCAAACACACACACACACAAAAAAAAAAAAAAAAAATCTGATGTGTACATCACATAACTTGCTTGTACGGAGTATTAAATTATACGCATTTTTTCTTGCATTTCATTAAGACTTATTGGATTGGATTAAATCTACTTCGCCGACAGCGCATAAACCACAATAGAATAAAGGCATTCTTTAAAATTCACTGTATTTGTTTACCATAGCGACACTCTGGCGTTAGGTTCACTTAACAGTATTATATTTCGTTCATATTATAACTCATAATGCACAAAATTTATATCATTTAAAGAATTATCTAATCGTTGCCACATGTTCTCAAATACTATAATAAAGCTAGGACAATGTACAAAAGAAATTAAGCAAACAAAACAAAAATGAAACAGTTTTTCACAGACGATTGAGTATTTCACATTCAATTAATTCAGTTCCCACTTCGCGACAAGGCAAAAATACATAAAAGCTTAAAATATCCGTATTAAAAATTACGAAGTAAATCTTAAACACTTATTTCGTCTAAAAAATTCCAGAAAGGATTAAGCATGATTTAATTCGCAATAATAAATGAAGGCGTTATTATTACGTTTCTCTAGATTGGCAACAAATCCACTACTCTGCTGTTTCAAATGTAAACAAGCAATGGCCGCCATCAAAAACATTATTAGCGGCACTATTATTATTAGCGGCACTTAAACAACTTTAAAATTGTTGATAATTCTAAAAACATTGAACATACAGATTTACTAAAGGCACAAAAACCTTAACCGGAAGATAAGAACAACATAATTGAATCATCTTTAAAACAAAAAAATGTACAATTTACAAACATATAAGAGTAAAGAAACTGAGATCACTGAGCCGGGTAACAGAGTGGATATATATATATAAATATATTTATATACGTTTGGCGTGGCCGATTGCAACCAAAATACGAGGTGCACATCTACATGTTATAGTAATGAAACAATTATAGTAATCCTATATACAAAATTTCAACGATCTGAGGCTACTCGTTTTTGAGTTATGCGAGATACGTACGTACAGACGTTCGTACAGACGCCACGAAAATTTCTCTTCAGAATTCATTTTAAAGAAGTTTTATAATTTTTTTGGAGGAAAAGAGTCTTTTATTCTGTCCTTATGTACAGATATCACGCAAAAACATCGTTAAATTGCATTCGAAAGCGGTTAAAATGGATATTTTCGTTGAAATATGCTGCCTGAAACTTTTCGCGATTACAATACTTCCTTTTTACTTCGTGCAAGGAAGTAAAAAGAAAGAAAAAGGAAAGAGAAACATAACAAACATCACAGAAAAATATCTATTTTTATCTGACCAATTAAATATTCTACAGCACTCGGTACTTTTTCTAATTTTTTCCAACATATAAATGCGTGAAAGCCACGATATTAAACAAACATCACACCAGCACTACTTTGCATCTGCGTCTACAAGTATGAACATTAGTTCTATCACTTATTAATTTCTGCACAGTTATAGCTGAAATATGCTTAGCGGTTTTATCTTTCAATGAAATCAACAAATAATACCATAGTCTTCCCTTGACTGTGGTATTATTTGTTACTATATGACTATATTACAACAGTGACTATGCAAGATAAAACGTGGCTCGTTTGATACCGTGAAAAATATCAGGAATACTATCGAATGTTACATAAACATGTTTTTTTCTATTAGCTAATCGATTTTATAGATTTTCTCCAAAATTTTCTGTAAATTTGTTGTAAATATTGCTAAGAGAAAGCGATTTATTGAAAAAGGGATAACAGAAGATAAACGAAATACCATTATTTTTTAACATTAAAAATATTTAACAAAACGCGTTCTGTGTAAAAGGAACATAAATTTTAAAGCGTTAGAATTTCAAGCATGTAATGAATCATGTGCGTTTCGTGCACTCAACTTATTTAAAACTTCTACTCCAATAACTGCATTTCAAGTGTTCTTTTACCAAATGTGGGTAGTAGTGATAAAATAGTTTTAAACAAAGTAATAATACTATAAATATTTTATCAGTGGTTTTGACAGATATTGGATATAAATACGCAATTAAGATAAAGCTAAAGATGAATCAGGATTTTGCAGATGAAGATGGAGGAACTAAATTACAAAGAATAACATTTTAGCTTTCCTCAAATCATGGAATATAATTCAACAAACATTTCGTCACTGATACAGGCTTTCGACCTAAGGTAATTGCGAGAATTGCCAAACGGAATTAGTGCCTGGTCAGTGGAAGTATCCAACCTCTCCATCAGCGTACTCCGCATGCCAGCGGCATTTAAACTCAAAATTCAAGAATTAAAGAATCACAGCAATTTGAGGTACACATAATCATCTGTACCAATGGCTGCGAATACATGCATTAATTGTATACATTAGATATAATAGCATAATAATAGACATATTGTATCCACACAAGATTCACATCAACTTCAACCATCTTTGCAAAGAGTATAATGTGAAGGCGTAATAGGAATGAAAGGCAGGTGGGATCTCTTTAAAATAATAACAAGATGATATACTAGTTTAAGTACAGGGGAAAAGGTTTGCTCTATTTCTACATGGCGAAAGGTACTGTGCTATTTTCAGTTTATAGATCATTCATATTTAGTGTTCAAGATATGTACATAAACAAAAATAAGTATAACCAATACATTTTAAACAGTACTGAAATGAAATTGCAATAGAGATGCAACAAGTACAATATAGTAAGGACATAACAGAACGTACCTAGGCAAAGATAGATCACAAAAATGACAGTGTTTTACAAATTGCCGTCACAGTCTATATTTTGGGGTAATAAAATAAGAACTACATATATATTGCCATAATCACCAAAAGACACTATATATTGTTACGAAATGTAAAGGTGCGGGGAGATGGCTCCCCCGCAAAGCAGATTTAGGGTTGCCATAAAATGGCAAAGAAAGGCAGGGTTGCAACATTTGGTGAGAAATCGCCCATTTGGCGACAAAATTGGCGATATACCATGGACGGTTGGAGAACCTTCTGGAACGAATTCTTACCGGCTTAGTCCAGAATGTTCCCGAACACAAGCCGAAAGCTATATAAACCGTGCTGGTCTGCAGTCAGTAAGTGTGCTTCATCGAAAGGAAGTGTGTCTCTCATGGAGAGTGTGTGTGCCTCGTCTAGCGAGTCAATCCCTGCGGAGTCGATCAAGTTGACAGCCGGGCAGCGACTGCCGAGTGGGTCGTCGAGTCCACTAAAGGAGTGTTTTAGTGTATCGCGGTCAGTGCATCGTCGAGAGAGCGTGTTGAGCTCCGGGAAAGACTGAACCGAAGAGGCAGCAGCTGTGCTCGTGTGTCGTCGAGTGCATCGCGAGTTGTAGCGTGGAGAGTCTCGAGAGTACGTGGAGTTCCGAGAACGACAAAGCAGAGTCGGGAGCTGTACTCCGGAAAGCAGAGTCGGCTGCTTTGCAGGAAGCTGTTTCCACCGTGATAGCCTGATAACCTGACGGCTGTGTCGCTGATCGAGTCAGCGTGCTTATAGTAGTTCACGACGACTGTAAAACGTGTTTCGGAGCTGTCATGACAATACTGGCTAATAAAGTGTGTTTCGATACTTCATTAAGTGTCGTCGTTATTCACTCCAAATCCACACGAACCCCGTACGAACGTGAAGGAAGAAAATAACGCAACAACTGGTGTCAGAAGAAGAATAGAAAAACGCAACAATATTATACTGTCAAGATCATCAGAGAATACTAAACAATCTTTAATTCAATTCGATTTTCAACAAACTAAAAGTCTTCTACTATTTTAAATTTAGAAAATATTTTCAGCTCACTATCTGAAACATGTTTAAATTCCACCATCTTCTTGTTCTGGCTGTTAAGAAATTTCGTTGCTTTCTTTGAATATAAAGTAAATGCATGAGAATTTATATTAGAATGTACACCGATAACATTTCTCCTGTGGTAAGTATTCTCCAGATCCTTTACCGTAATAAAATAACTTAACTCAATTTTATCTGCAGCAAGTCTCCTTTTATTATTTCATTGTCATCAGCTGTAAATTATTTTTTCGTATTAGATTTTTCTCTCCTAATTTTAAAGTTTTTTTTTTTTTTTTTTCCAACTCTACCAAAATTAAGAACAAGTGTTTTAGATCATCTGAAAATTTAAATGGGAATCGTAGATTCTGAGTAGATGACTCGAATTAACAAATTATCAAGTTTTCAAGCTGAATTTCAATTTTTCATCTTAGGTATTGAAATTATCTGAGAATTCCTTTAGAAAAAAATTTTAACTGAAGCTTTCATTGTTTGCGAAAGAGAGACAGCAAATTGTCGTTCACAAAAAGTATCTCCTCAAACTTGCGCATCCGTGAAAGTTCATAATGCAGAATAGTTTCTATTTCAAAATAAAACAATGTTTGCAAAGTAGTAATGTTGCCACATGCTGTTTGTTGTTAACAAATTTCCAACACATCTTTTAATTTTTTTTTTTTTTTTTACTTTAGATGTATATTTTTAGAAAATAAAATACCTGTGTTACTTTTAGATAGGCTATCTGCCGTAATGATTTTCTCTGATTACAGATAAATGCTATTATTTTGAATCGTCAACACCTGCACCAATGCTTAGAAATTAGTTTGTGTTTCTTGATGATAAAGTTAGTGATTGTAAACAAAATTTAAAATATTTTAATTCTTTATTTTGTATTTATGCGCGATGTCAGTATTCCACTATCACGGATAAAGCAATAAAAATTTTACTTCTGTTTTCCATATCACACTTACGCGAAAGTAACATTTTTAGTCCAAAGGGGCTTTGTCCCTGAAGGACTATTGTTTTCGTTTTGCGATTTTGCGTTGAATCACTATAAACTGCGAATCACTTTTCAAACTGTTGCCACCCAATGTTAGAGTCCTGCACTGTATTTGTAAAAATTAAATAATGAAAAATCTGCATAAATGTATGTCTATTTCTCGCATTGTGATAAAACAACGGTACATAGAGCCATCGAATTTTGAATGACGTCATCCTCCTACGAATACAGGCACGTGGAAGACCAAATTTGAAATTTGGAATTTGTTTTATTATCGATTTCATATTTTGTAAAACTTTAACGAATTTTTGATTAATAAACTTAAGGATTTCAAAGGAGCAATGGCAACACTCTACGGAAAAAAAAAAAAAAAAATTATCTCCAGCCCAAGAAACTGTGTATCGGAAATTCTAAAGCTAGGCTCATTTCAAAATTATTTTGCGATATTGCTGTTGAACTGAATTTTATGGTTTAAGTGCGAAAAACATGATATTTAATAAATAAAGGTGACACACAGAACGTTAAAAAAAATGCCCCTTTGAATGTAATTTAAAATCTGAGACCTCCCCCCCCCCATTTTTTTAAGTAAAACTGAAAAACAGACTAATGCACCTTGTAAATGATTTACCTGTTGGTCAGTTAATTATAAGATTTAATAAGATTAAATGCTGACAAGCTGAGGAACACACGACGTGCCGATTTAGTAATTCAGCATACATAATATTCGTGTGATGCTCTTGTTACAAGCCTGAAGATAATGTCCATAATAATAATAATAATAATAATAATAATAATAATGTCAAGATTCAAATTTCGGTGTCGCAAGTTAAAGGTGTTCATTTAAGATGCATAATTTTTTGGCTAAGAAAAAGGCTAAGAACTACTGTTTTGATATTCATTGCTAACAGACATATTTAAAATTTCGTTAATTAGGAATTTTATCGGTTAATTCCTTTAATCAAAGTGTAAAATTTCTGAACTTTTTCGAAAGAAGTGAGGATTTTCCTATTAACAAATACCTATATCATTTCACTCAGACACAAAAGAATACTTCTGTGTTTTAGGAATGAGAAAGGGGAATTAGCAAATTTCCGCCTCGGCGTGAAAGGAAAGGTTACCTATCTTGCACACGTGCAAGGAGTTTACGTTTCACATGTGCATATAGTTAATTTTTAATCAGCTAGTAAAAATTCTTCGTTTTTTCATTCCTAAATATTCAATATGCTTACTACTTTCCATCTTCCATCCAACTCAGACTAACCATACAACCAAAAGATAGAATATCGCAGGCCGGAAATGGTTGAAATTGTTAGCACATTCAAAATAAAACATACTTTAGCAGGCTCAAAAATATCACAGAATATATTTCTCCCACTTTCCTAGCGTGCCTTTGTGGTGTAGTGGTTCTGCACGTTGGGCCGGTATTCCAGAGGTCCGTGGTTCGATTCCCGGCAAAGGCGGTTGCTATTTTTCATCTTTCCTGCTTCCAAAAACATACCTAATGTCTCTACAGGGGCGCGCGAACTAAGAGGGTGTTGGATGAGGATTATCCACAACCAGGATTTGGCGACTGGGTCCCCTAAAACCCCAGTCGCCCTTTAAAAAGGGGAGTATAGTATAAGGTATTTCTCCCACTTTCCTAGCAAGCCTTTGTGATGTAGTAGTTCTGCACGCTGAGCCGGTATTCCAGAGGTCCGTGGTTCGATTCCCGGCGAAGGCGTTGCATATTTTTCATCATGCCTGCTCCAAAAAATACCTAATGTATCTACAATATAATGACGAGCAAATACTGAACATTGTTCACTTCACATCCTATAGTAGATGCGTTGTGGATGTGACTTATCTAGATCTCAAGATCAAGAAATTGATTAAATTTTCATGAACTTTCAGATTATCATTAAATTTCCTTAAATGTGACATACTAAAAATTAAAAGAAATATTTTCATCTTGTGAAGCTGCCAACATACACATATTTGCAGAATTTGTAATGGCGTTTATAAATAGTTATGCAAATTAAGTAATTCATCCCGTGCACAACCATTAGAGATAAGAAATCCTGGATAATAATTGGTGGGCTAACAGCAGTAACATCCCCCCACAGTGGCGGGCTGTAGCAGTTTATAGGCATTAGCCATTACTAAGGCCAGAAGCGGTGGTCTCTTTATTATGGAGGCACCTGGCACCTAATAGGTGGGCAGCTGCTGCCTCATATGAAGAGACGGACAAATTACATTCCTCCCTTCTCCGGGATTCGTACCCGGGCGCTTCCGTAAACTGATATCAGTCTCTAATATGGAAAATGCATCTCTTATTGTGATCAACAATTCAGTTAATATGATCAAACTATTAATAGAATAAATTTTTTTAAATAAAAAGAAAGTCTCCATGTAAGGTCAAAATAGTCTATAAAAATTGCCAAGTGACAGAAAAATATCGAAATATGAGGGATTAAGTAGCCAAATAGCTTCGTTTTGATTTCAGTCAACCATTTAAAATCATGCAAAAAGGCAACCTTAATTTGACGTAAATTTAGAATAACTTATAGATTCTGAGGGCGATCAGCCACAAAAGTTTCTTCTTCAGGGGAAAAAATAAAAATAAAATAAAATATTAGAGCTTTCATATTTTATATTACGCCCAAACAAACGGTTTTTTTTTTTTTTTTTTTTTTTTTTTTTTTCCCCTGAAAACATCTATGACAAACTCAGGTTTCATTTCGCTTAAATAAAATTTTATATTGGTATATTCTCTTCCAATAAGGTATGCCTTCCAAATATTAACATTAGGGGTACGGTAAATTAATTTCAAGAAATATTATGAAGAGTTCATAAATGAGCCTTTTGGTTTAAGACATTATGAACAGTTCCTTACTGAACATTATGAATATGGTACAGTTCCTTACTGAACATAATGAATGGTTTAAAGATATTATGAATAGTTCATAAGTGAACTTTTGCATTAAAGATATTACGATCAGTTCAACAAACTTCTAAATTTTCCTAATTAAAATGCTATGAAAATACCTATTTAAATGTTTCTTGATATTTTCATATTAAATTCCATTGCTATTTTGAAGGATATTTTTTCTCAGCGTTTAATGTTATTATTCGGCGAATGTTATCAACCTTTCCATTCTTATTACAAAAAATCGTTGCTACACTTATGCGCATATGTGCATGAACATGTGACTAAGATCTTAAGCTGATGTTCAAACACTAACATTACATTCAACTGAGTCATCCTCACCTGAGATTTCCTTTTCATGTAAACTCCACGTCACTAGATTCCACGCTGGAAATTATTCCGATTCTTCATCATCTTCGTCATCATTTGTGTTTGCAGAGGTGATTTTGCTCAGTCACGAATTCAGGCTGACAGATGATTCTGCAATTTAAGTGGAAACTTACATCAGACAGTAATATAATTTTATTGCTACTGGAATTAGTGGACACGCTTTCAGAAGATACTAAACAAAAGGTGATAAAAGAGTCAAGCAAAAGATTTCTAAAAATACGTCGTAGTTTTAATTACTTTAAAGCATATTTCCTCAATAACATGTTTATTCATATCTTCATACTTTTTCTTGCTTCTATTTAAATAGATCACTGAACGTGCTTTTCTTATCAGAGTGCAATTAGAACATATACTAACATTTCTACATTTAAAATAAAAGATGAAAATATATTATTGAATACTGTAATAATTTGATGTATTAAATATGCTAGATTAAATTCTGAAGAATAATATATATCAGAATCTTTAACGATTTCATTTGTCAAAGTGAGCTGAAGTTAGGAAACAACGGATCATTAAACTATGAGAATTAAAATGATTAATTTTACATTTTAAATAATATTTCACGGTTAATACACTAACAACAGGCCAGAAAATCAGCTTTCCGAAATCGCGGGGGGGGGAATATAATAATTTCATTTCTATTGTATTGGAGACATACTAGTCTAAGTATTATTGGAGGTATTAAGAAGTAATCGAGTCTAAGTGTTAATCCTATTATTGTATTTGTAAGTATTGGAGGCGTTTTATTCTAAATAAAATTATTAAGCATCTCTATGAGTTATGTTCTTGAAAAACCTGCTACAAAAAATTTTTAAAATTTTGTAGATTTTGTAAAAAGCGACTATTTTAGTTAAGGTAAATTTTGTAGCATATCAAAGACTAAAAATGCTTTTTACCTCCCGCCGACCCATATACATAGGAAGGTAATGTTTATGATCCAAAAATTCGATAGTGAGTTTCCAGTGAAAGAGACTAATAGCCCCTTTGCGCTAAAAAGGGGTTATAGTATGAGCTCGAAAATTGCCCAATCTGCATTAAAACCGAATTCTTAAGCTCTTCATTCTAAAGTGTAATAATTTTAAGATAAAAGTATTGGTTTGCAAATTATCTCAAAAGCAAAATATTGTAGCAGGTAATCAAGCGTTAAAATTATAAATAATATATTTTAAACAAACGCAAAGTATTGTAAAGCTGTGAATTTGCGATGAATACAACATATTGCAATCTACGGTATTTACTACAAATGTAAAAATAACTTTATGGGAAGTCAACATAATTTGGAAAATATGAGCGTTACATAACTTTTGTAGTTTGCTTATCTCATATGTTAGGAATGCCTCGCCTCTGATACATGCCGACAGTAACTTCCTTTTGTTTGTTAGTGATAAGTATGCTATTATTAGACGGTGAAACGTTAAGATAAATAAGATAGCGGACTTCAAATTGTAATATTACGTGACATCTTGAGACCATTTTTAAATCACCGGCACACAAATCTTTTGCCCGCACATTTTGGCCGGATGTTTTGCACTATGTCTAAATTTATTAAGCCTGAAGTAACTGCGTAGTTATTTAATAAACGCCGGAAGGGTCCGAAAACAATTCAGCAGCAAACCACATTAGCTTCCAAAAATGTTCGTACATTTAAAGAGTTTCAGTGAAATATTGTTTTATTCATTGATAAAAATTAATATTTGAGAATGAGAACTTTTTTATAATATCTATAAATTTCTCTGAGCAAAAACTCATTAGTAATTTTATGAACATAGTAAAAAAAAAATTTGGAAACTCAATAATCAAAAATAACAGAAAAGTTACCTCACAGAAGTCTTCGTACACTTTAAAGAAATCTGCACGTATTGGTAAATATTGTAATTTCTGTCAGTTAGTATTTTGTAGAATATCCTGCAGCATTTATGACAGCTTTCAAACGTCTGGGCATAGAATTCACTAGTTTTTTTGTAACATCTGCATCAATGTTCCTTCATTCATCCGTCATTATTGTTTTCATTAAGTTCAGTTTTCGTTTTATTATTGTTTCTTCACACTCTAACCTCTAATTCTCTCCAAATATATTTTATAAATCTAGTGACTGAGGTGGTGTTTTCAGAAGTTGTGGACAATTATAGACTCACCAAAGGCGAACGTTGAGGGCCGTGTGCTTGGGATTATTATACTGATAAAAAAAGTAACGTTATTTCCAAGACCCAAATTTTGGACACATCATTTTAAATCGCCTTTTAAAACATTCAAACAAAGAAGATGGTTCATTATGCCATCAATAAATACTAAATTATCTCATCCTGATTCTAGCACTCACCCCCACATAAGGACACCTACTTTACTGCCACTTTACTATTCCATCCAAGGTCTTGGAAGTTCCTCAGTTTTTCTTCTCCATGCAATTATACGCCCATTGGAATCCAAAATATTAAATTTGCTTTCATCAGCAAATAAGACATGATTGATTCCAATACGCTTCGGGCTTAATTACCATTGATTTTGCAAAAGAAAGGCTAAGCTTTCTATTTTTTGCACTTACAAAAAATTTTCTTTCAGCAGAGTACCCATATAATCCAGCTGATCTGAGTACTCGTGGAACAGTTTCAGGTGAAACTGAAATAGATGATTTTACACTAAATTCTCTAGAAATCTTTATAGCACTCAAACGTGGATTTTTCGCGAATTTTTTAAATATAAATCTCTGATCATGTTGAATTAACTCTGCAGGATGATCTCTTCTTATTTTATTTTCGATGCGATTTTCTTCTTTAAAGTATTTTATCACATACTGCACCGTAGAATGGGATAAATTTGCTAATTTAGTGATATCCCGAAGCGATTTTCCATCCCTATGATGAAAAATGGTCAATTTTCGAATGCTATTCGTTGTTTCTTTACGACTACGAGCCATTTTTAAATATTAAATAAAACGTAACTTAGTAAACAAGTAAAGAATAAAGCCAAACGATTTTTTAAGCGTCACCAAAATGCAAAAAAAAGTTTTTTTAATGTGGCGGACGATAATTTTATTTGCGAAATTTTACAAAAATGTTTCGGTGTACGATCGCTTTTGTGGCTCGTCCTTTCATTTTCAATTTTAGATAAAAAAATAAATCAGTATTAAAAAAGTTTGGTTTTATTCAAAATCGCATGGAGATGACATGAAAAAATATCGAGTTTTATCTTTGTATTCAACTCCGGGCTACAGCGCTCTATTTTTTTCCCCTAAAAATTCTTAAAGTGCGCGAACACTTCTGGGAGCTACTGCTTTTGGCGACTGAACAAAGATGTGTATTAATGAAGACAGTCCTAAAAGCTGATATGGTGATATGAGTGATCAGGATCAGAAAATCCTGAAATGAGAGGAAGTCGTTAATTAGGACACCCATAATCCGGAATGATCTATAATCCGGACCTTAAAAACTTACTGCGCATGGGCCGCGTTGACACATGCGCATAGGCGTTTAAGCGTGCGCGTAAGACATTTACGACTGCGTAAGCGTCGTGTGCGCAAGCGCAGAATACGTTTTCGCGTGCGCGTTTAATGTATAACGGACGGTATAAGCTAAAATTATCTAATTATCTATTTCAGTTAATGTTGATGATTGCGTTGTTCCTTAATCCTCGAATTGGATCCGGCTTATTATTTTTTGCAGACTGTAAGAGCAATTTTATAAAAGTAAACTTGAAATTTCGATTATGTCAAATAGAATTTTCGATGCTGGAGCTCCCAAAGGATCTACAAAACGAAAGTATGTTTCGATGTCCGTCAAACAAAAAGTGGAATTGCTGCAAAAAATGGATAAGACATGAAGAAGGTGACAGAGAGGTTAGTGAAAACGAAAAAATTTCGATTGACAAGTTAGTCGGTATTCTCGACACAGCAATTACGGGACTTAAAAAGCGGAACTTTGTAACTGAACAAGAAATTATGTCTGTTTATAGAATTAAAGAGAAAGTATTATCACATAAAACGAAGCAACTTAAACAACTTACATTGAAAGAACTATTTAATAAAGTAAACAAATAAATATTAAGCTTTTTTTTTTTTTTTTTTTTTGGTAAATTTTGATACCCTTTAGATCATAATTGTTCTTTATTTCATAAATTACGATTTCATATTTTTAATTTTAGAATTTCTGCATGCCATCTTACGAGATTTAAACTGATGATCTATAATCCGGAAAAATCGATAATCCGGAATCGCCGAAGTCCCGACGAGTCCGGATTAACGACTTTTGACTGTAATACGTAGCAATCTCTTCTGATTTTATGATTTAAAAGGCGTTAATACCAATAGATTTTGATTATCTTCACCTAACTTAGAAATAAGAAAATCAAATGTTTTTGATGAGCCATAGATTTACGACTGCAGTTCAAGAAAATACGTTAAGCTTTTATATTCGTACTCACTGCAGAGAAAGTTCGAATTATTCGACAGAGGAAGTCTTTTCTTATCCTATTAAAAATCTTTTTTTAAAAATTTATTCTGAAATATGCAAAATTATGTGACTTATGTTGCTTTCGTCCAATGAATCGTTTAGAATTTCTGCATGGACATTTGAAAGCCAAAATTCTATACGCATGTTTCTTAAAGATTATCATTTAGAAGTGTGCATTCAAACACTTAATTTGCAATTAAAAATATGATTTATTTAGCAGTGTTCAAAAGCATTTTCATCGGATTTTAGTTAATGATATTTCGAATAATTTTTATCGTAGGAAGACTGAATTTTCCATTCTTAAACAAAATAATTAATAACGACTTAATGTATTAGTTAAGGTTCTTAAATTTTCTCTAACTAAAAAGTAAAAAGAATGAAGTATCTTTTCAGAATTATTTGCATGTTTTGAGCAAATAAAACTTAAAACTGTAACTGAAGCATTTTATCTGGGTTTTATCTTCCCATTTCGGAAAGTTATTTTGGATGATAACCAAATGAAGGCAAATTTAACATCATGGCTGTTTACAGGTCAGTACGTGATCTTGATGTACACACACAGCTAAGCTATTTAGAGAGTTCTTGAACTTTGATAAAGAGGGCACTTTTGTTGAGAAATCTTCAGCAGATTTCCATCAACGTTATAAGGATTTCCTAAAAATAGTATGATAACCTTTCTTGATGGAAAAAGTTTGGCATTTGAATATTATCACTTATGTGTCCATCTTTATCAAGAAAAGCTAATTAAGACAATATTCGTTACTTGAATAAAATTACCTTTGGAAGAAAACTTTTGATTTTGCATTTGACCGCTTTGATGATAAATACTAAAAGGAGTTATTTCCTACCACCATCAAATTCCAATGCTGAAACTGATCAGGGAAAATACCCGCAATAGTAGAATTACTATAAAAGCATAAAATATTATTAATTACAACTTATAAAACTCAAAGTCATCGTTCACTATATTATTAGTATATCGACACTATTTTGCTGTTATCTATAAGTGGGAAATCATGAATTTATTTATCTGTAAAAACTGATTTCCAGATTAAACTGCCAAAATTCAATAATTTTCATCCACAAAGCCAACTGTTAATTGGTTAACTTGGCTTTGTTGGAAAAAAAATTAAGAAATCTGTTATGATCTCATTCCATAAATTTCATGTTTCCCTAGATTACTTACAATTTTAAAAAATCATGATAATCATTAATTGATTAGCATAATTAAAATTTAGTTATCTTTTTTGAGTGACTCTTTTTACATGTGCAGTAACACCTCGTCCTCGTGCCGCGGAAGTGGCATAAAAAAAATGTGTGGTCGCTGCCATCTTGGATCACATGACAACCAGAACAAATAGACAGGTTTGAATGACATGCATGATAATTTGATTTTTTTGCGGTAGTGACAATAATTTTCAGTTTTATTTCGTGGTAACGACGATTCCCCCCCTTTTTTGTGGCAATAACCTCTTGAACCACGTGTTTTGGGATGAAATCAATTTTAATTAATTTTCCTATGATATTTTTAAATATTTAATGTGTGATTATTAGTCCAAAGGGGCTTTGTCCCTGAAGGACTATCGTTTTCGTTTTGCGTTGAATCCCTATAAACGGCGAATCACTTTTCAAACTGTTGCCTCCAAATTTTAGAGTTCTGCATTGTATTTGTAGAAATTAAATAATGAAAAATCTGCATAAATGTTCTCGTATTATGATAAAACAACGGTGCATAGAGTCATCGAATTTTGAATGACGTCATCCTCCTACGAATATGGGCACGTGGAAGATCAAATTTGAAATTTGTTTTATTATCGATTTCATATTTTGTAAAACTTTTAACGAATTTTTGAATAACAAACTCAACGATTTAAAAGCGAGCCATAGCAACACTCTACGGGGGGGGGGAAACCTTTTTATCTTCAGTGCACGAAACAGTGTATCGGAAATTCTAAAGATAGGCTCATTTTAAAATCATTTTGCAACATTGCTATTGAAGTTAATTTTATGGTTCATCAAAGAACATGATATTTAATAAATAAAGGTAACACACAAAACGTTAAAAAAAAATAAACTGAAAGGTTTCAGATTTTAAGTCCAAAGGAGTGTTTTTTTAACGTTTTGTGTGTTACCTTTATTTATTAAATATCTTGTTCTTCGCACTTAAACCATAAAATCCACTTCGATAGCAATGTCGCAAAATAATTTTAAAATGAGCCTATCTTTAGAATTTCCGATACACATTTCCGCGCGCTTAAGATAAAATGGTTCCTCCCCCCCCTCGTAGATTGTTGCCATTGCTCGCTTTCAAATCGTTGAGTTTGTTACTCAAAAATTCGTTAAAAGTTTTACAAAATATGAAATCGATAATAAAACAAATTCCAAATTTCAAATTTCGTCTTCCATATGCATTCGTAGAATTACGTCATTCAACATTCGATGTACCGTTGTTTTACCACAATGCGAGAAATATACATACATTTATGCAGATTTTTCATTACTTAATTTCTTCAAATGTAATGCAGGACTAACATTTGGTGGCAACCGTTTGAAAAGTGAAACGGACATTTATAGTGATTCAACGCAAAATCGCAAAACGAAAACAATAGTCCTTCAGGAACAAAGCCCCTTTGGGCGTAATGTAATTTCTTTTCAGATTTTATTGGTTTTTTTTAATTATTTAATATATAATTATTAACTCAAAGAGGCGTTAGCCCAGAAGGGTTATTAGTGTTGAAAGGCATTTTTGCGTCGAATCACTGTAAACGCTTTATCACTTTTCAAACTGTTGCTACCAAATATTATCGCCCTGTATTATATTAAAAGAAACTAAATAATGAGGAATCTGCATGAACGTATGTGTATGTTTCTCGCATTGTGAAAAAACAGCGATACCTGGAACCATCAAATTTTCAATAACATAGTCCTTCCCTGGAATATTGGCACCTGGAAGCCCAAATCTTGAATTTCAACTGTGTTTTATTGCCTGAAGTTGAAAGCTGTCACGAATGCTGCAAGATATCGTACAAAATGTTAACAGAAATACTCCAATATTTATTAATATATGCAGATTTCTTTAATGTGTAGAGACTTTTGTAAGTTAAAATTACTAATGTATTTTTGCTAAGAAAAATTTATAGATATTATTAAAAAAATCTGATTCTCAAATATTAATTTTTATTAATGAATAAAGCAATATGTCACTGAAACTCCTAAATATAGGAATACTTTGGGGAGACACTGCAAATTAATATTGGCTTTCTAAAGATTTAAAGTGACATAATATATTCTAAATCATATTTAAATTTATTCCTTGCTGTTTTAAATGCAAGATTTTCCCTCATTTTAAATTTCGCTTTTGTATTTTATAAGCATATATTTTTTTAGCATATATTTACTTTTTTTTATATTTTTTAAGCATATAAGCATATATTTTATAAGCATATATTTACTTTTTTTCTCATTCTTACCAAATTAAATTTTGTTCGTCCCTCGTTTATACTTTAAGGAAACGCAAATTTTAATTTTCGCAAATTAATGTTTATTTCAATAAAAGTAAATTTATTTTTTACATTCAATTTCACTTTTTTATTTTACAAAAGTTTTCCCCTTTTTCTTGACTTTAGAAAAAGGTTTTACATTTCACTTTTTATTTTATAAAAAATTTTCAAGTAATTTTCTTTTACTTTTTCGTTTTCAAAGACGCAATTTTTGTTTTAATTTTTTTTCTTTCTGGATTTTACTTTGAATGCTAATTTTTTTCATTTTTCATAAACGGAAATTTTTGGTAAACTCTTAAAATTTTTTCTTACAACATTTTAATTTTATGTTTAAGCCTGCATTAAATACTTATTGATATTTCATTTCCACTTCTCCTAAAATGAACTAATGGTTATTTTGGGATAAAATAATAAATAAATAAATAAATTTCAAATAAAACTTTATTTGCTGTGTCCACGAAATTTAAACTGGATTTACATTTCCCTCTGGAAGCCTCCTTGGATAATTATTGAACTAATCCGATAATCAATCCTGTAACTTGAACTAATCCAATAATCATTTTGTAAAACTTGATTGGAATACTTAGTACATTTCTGACTTTTTATGCTGCTAACACATAATAGAAAATACACAGAACTTCTTCTAACATATTGTACTAACTATTAATGACTATACTAACTTTTTGAAACAATATATAAAACATCCTGGATTTTATTTTACACATCTTACTTCAAAGTTTTACCAAATTATACCCATGCAAAACATCATGTATTCTCTTTTACACATCTTACTTTTATTCAGAGGATTCACAAAACTATGTCTAGCAAATATAAATTATACAGTTTGTAATTTTTTTGGTATCTCTTTTTTCTTATATTTAACTTTTATCCTGCCTTTAAAAGATATTCATATTGCATTTTCAGTTCCTTTTTCCTCCAAATAAATACAGACTTGCACATTTCTTTATCATATGGTCTACCGATTCTGAACAAATCTTATAAAGCCTAATAGATTTTCATATCATAAAATCATTTTAAACCAAAGCATGTGTATGTCTATCACATAACTGAAATACATCACAAAAATATTCATTTTTTATTATTTTATGCTACAGAAAACGCAAATATACTCATAATGTTCTTTCGTTCAGCAGAAGTGTTGGTTTATATTTCAAACACAGATGAACTCTTTTAAACACTTTACAAAAACATCTTGAAATTTCTTGTACAAATCGTACCTCAAAGTTTGACTTTTCGTTCTGTAACACACACAAATTCTTAATATAATGCTGTCATCTATCACAGAGCCTCATAAATACTACTGTATTCAAACTTAACACAGCCCTGACTTTCACAAATTACGTAAATTATTAATAAATGATAAACTTCAATATTACCTGTTGTGTCCTATGCTTATTCATAATTTTCTAAATATGATAAATGAAATGTCAAATGTTCTCAAAGAGCTTAAGAGTTTAGTGCTAAATAAAGTAGTGTCAATTTGAAATACGTATTGTAAGTTAGAACAAATGTGTTAAAATTTTTAAATTAACTACTATACTGGATCATTATTTGGAATTCATGTTAACATTTTCTTTTATGTGTGCTGCTCATGCAGAATTTTATTTGCCAAGTATAATAAATGTCACATATTCTCAAATTTGCAATAATCTCAAAACCTGTAATATTGCAGTGACAAAATTTGAAATATGTATATTTTAGCTTAGGTCAGAATGACTGTTGTAAAAAATTGGAGACTTAAAAATAACATTATTGGTTGAAAAAATTATTCCAAGTTGGGAAAATGTGACAAGCTTTCATTTCCATGTTTGAATTTTAATTTTACGTGTATTTCAGACTTAGTTTTGAAATTGTCACAGATCTGGCTATAAATTCTAATTTTAATAATAAGTACAGTGGGGATATTCTGCTCTGTATTAATTAAACTTCTATGCATTTTGTGAAGAAAGCCAAGGCTGGTTAAATTTGAATATAATAGTGGTTTTTGAGACTTTGCAGTAGACGATGACAGATTAAGAATCCCTGCGATGCAACCACATGACAAAAAATCAAGTTTAAACACATATTAAGTGGTTTAAGAAAAGATGTTTACATGAAAATCAAAGATATTTTTGTGTAGTGTTTCAAAGAGTTAATTTGTATTAATAATATAAATCAATTCTTCGGCTAACATTGAATAAAATGAGGTTTCTTTTACAAAGTACAAAAATGACTCATAGAAGAAATTTATCTTTCCCAGATTACAGCTTTAACACGTTTTAGTTTTACACAGAGTTGAGCTTAAGCTATTCATATAAGATTCCTCATAAAAATGCAGTAAACAGAAATCTTGTCTTGTATTCAGAGCCGACAATACGCGTTTTCCTGCTCGATGCAATAGAAATAATATTTTACACATTTGTTTCACAGCTTCCTTATAACCCACATACGACACCTAATTTTTAATTATTTTCAAAACTGAAAAATGCTGAATTAATATTTTCAATTCTGATAGCAAAGCTGCTATGCGCAAATTCACCAAAAGCAAACTACAGACTTCATAAGCAGAAAGAAGTGAAAATCACATATATAGGAGGAAAAAATGCAAACAATAAAATGGTAAGCAACCATGTTGAAAAATAATATATATACTAACAGATTATTTTCCTTCATTATTTTGTCTTGAACCTCTATGACGAGAGACCTTACTTATTAATATCCCCCTTATATATAATTAACATGCTTTCGTGTTCCCCGTTCATTAGTAAAAGGAAGCTTGTTAACTCTCCGAGCAGCGCAGGATTTTAGATCTGCCATGAAGACAGAATACAGAAGAATTTAAACAGAATTTATTGAGTTTGTATAATTACTTATTTTAGTCTGTACTTTCCTAAACTTGCATTCATCAAGATATTTACATTATTAAAGAAAGTAAGAAAGCAAAATATCTTAAATTATAAGCTAATATATGCCATGTAGCAAAATTTTTGATGACCGGATAAAGCCGGTCATAATGCTCAGAGGGTCAATACCCTTAAAATGCATTTGATGCCAAAAGTAAGTTTTACAAGAGTGCTAAAGAATTTTAAGAATAATAAATTGCTCCTAGTTAACAGCAGAAACATTAGTTACTGCACGTAGCACAAAATTTGTTTTTAACAGTTTTATTTTTGTGTTTGGAAAGTAATATATATGTGTTTTATGTACAGTAACGACTATTTAATCTTGATTTTTTTCTTTATTTTGTGCTTGAAAGGTAAATATACATACATGTTTAGGTAAATATACATACGGATATATATACATGTTTTATGTACAATAATAATTAGTTCATCTTATATTTCTTTGAAAAATTTAATTATATTTTAACATATTAATTTATTTTGTTCCGGAGACAATGCTGGCAAACAAGAACTTTGATATTTTCCACATATGTAATAACATATACATGCCAGTTTTGCTTAGAAAATTCTCCATGAAATCATCCCTTTCCTTAGGCAGAGAGCCCTTATGTGTTGTGCTATAAATAGCTAGACAAAAATGATTTCAGTCTTGCA
The DNA here is from genome assembly GCF_044657685.1 of Stegodyphus dumicola. NCBI lineage: Eukaryota > Metazoa > Arthropoda > Arachnida > Araneae > Eresidae > Stegodyphus > Stegodyphus dumicola. Next base: position 216,464,675 of record NC_140773.1, on the reverse strand, counting down.
CAAAGTGCTACAAGAAATTTCTCGATACCTCTGTCCGATACCCATTATCGATTGCCTATTCAATTTTGATATACCATTCAGTACTTAAGTTACTAGCATTGCTCAGTCACTTCAATTATAGACAATATAACTTTTAGAAACGAAGTATAATTTTTGAAGACTATATAGCTGTTATATACTACCAAGGACTATCAAAAATTTAAAATTAAGTATGTATACATATAGAGTATGTGTAGAGTTAAAATAAATCTTGCTGGGATGATCTGGACTGCATGACCACACTTGTTAGACCAGTGTTCTGGTTTAAGAATCTAATGCAGGGTTAAAAGTTCCATCTTCCATATGCTCATTTAGATAGAAATTATTGGGAATAATAGATTCAGAGATTTTAATAATGAAAACTGGGATGACTTACTCAATTTCAGAAATTAGTGCCTAAAAGCATTAAAACCTTATTTATAAGAGTATTTCAAATAGGCTATATACCTAAATATCTCAAACATTACATACGACCACGATTACAATTTAAGAACCAAATCAAATAACTTTAGCTTTCAAATGACAAAATTCTCATCTACCGATACCTTTATATTGGCCCTGCAAGATTACTTGTTTATTAGTGACCGAGAAACAATGGCCCAGTAATTAAAAGGATTTATTAATATTTCAAGAACTTCATAACAGCAACTGCAGTTGACACAATTAATGCAAGTTGTCCATTAAAATCATCATAAAATGTCTAAAGTGACAGGAAACAAGTACATTTCATGCAGCATCACAAGGCAAATAATATTTTACTAAAAGAGAAAAACATAATTACCAAATCTGAAATGTTGATTTTAATCTTCCAATAACTAAGGCACAATTCAAAGTAAATGCAACATATTAATGGGATATTAAAATGTTTTATGTAATAACTGCTACAACACCTTATAGTATATTTCTGCACATAGGCAAAGAATTTTTGGAACTTTGTCCAAAGCTAAATTGGGAATCAGCTATATATGGATCTGTTAGTCCCACCAAAAAATGCAAGTACTTTTCCATTAGCTGGAGAGTGATAAATTACTAAATATCACACCTTTAGTTCGTATTTTTTTTACGAAAAAAATTTTAGATAAATTAGATATTCGTTTATGTCAATGAGTTATTTTATTTTTGAAATTGTTTATAATGTTTGTTTGGTGCATCATTGCTAAACGATCCAATGATGAAATTTGCACCCACTTTCTCCACTCTCGAACTTCCTTTTTCATTTACATAGAAATGCCAAGCAGCCATACTGCTACAATTTTAATCAAACACTATCACCTGTAATTTAAAATTTGCCATACAAGAACTTCTCTTCCCACTCATCTTTTGGGCAAAATTTAAAATGCGCCATTTTAAATTTTAATAAGTATTATATTTTATTTACAGGTAACAGAGATCAGATACAAGAAAAAAAATTATGGAAAAAAAAGGTCCCAGCTTCAGATAGTTACTTAAAACTATCTTCACTGGCATCTACCCATTCCCATTTTACCTGCTTGGCAACATTTTCACCTTTACAGTGACATATTTGAACATTGAAATTTTTCCTCATTTTGACTTATATTCAGGGTTTGAATTTTGGGTAAATTTTTGAAGAAAAAACTCACTTTCAGCTTATACAAGGATCAGCTTATATTTGAAAATATACCGACACTTTGTTGTGTTGCTCACAATGATTTACATAACGCAAGGCCTAAAAGAGATGCCTATGGGATGCAAACTAAAAACACCACATAAAATGAGCATTGTTAACATGAGTACCTTTGCCATATATATATATATATAAACGTTTGAGATCAGTTGGAAAAATTTGCATAAAAACTTAAATAAATCCAATCAATCATGATTAAAGGCTGTATTACTATATAAAATGAAAGTGTACCAATACATTTCTTCCATTGCAAACTAAAATCAATTCCATAACTGTCCAATAGCTGATTGACAAGTTTCTCTTAACCCTACTAGTTAAGAAATTATACCATTCATTGCATTCATATTCAGATCTTTCATAACTCTCAGCTACCTTAACAGCTTAAAGGATTAAGACAATAATTAAGACACAAGCTTAAAGGATGATCTGCAATAACTGTCAAGTGCAATTTCATTTGTCACTGTAAATTTTGTTGGGCATTTTCATGCTGTCCATTCAAATCACAAATGTTAAAACCCTCAAAATTTTTAACTCAGTTTTTAGATAATATTCAAAGCAATTATTCAGAGAAGTTTATTATAGCATTTCTTCTTTTTAGAATCGCCGGCCTATTTTAGCTCCACTGAACGAAAATAGGCTCAGTTTTACTTTAATTTTAAAGTTTGATTTAACCCAGTTAACATATTTGGTAGCCTTTTCTCAACATTTTTTAAATGATCTTTCTAGTGGTAATTCCTTTAAATAATAAATTATAGCTTCTTTCCACTTTCTCATTAGCTCAACAATAAGTAATACAACACTGAAAATCAGAAATGGGCTGTTGTCCAATAATTATACAAAAAGAAGTGATATCAGATGAGCCGTCTTTTCTAGATCCATATCAAGTGCAATATATCGAGACAGGATAACAATATACAATGTTGCGTTTGTAAAGTGAAAATAAGTTCTCAAAGCACATGTAATGTTTATTAAATGCCTCTAAAAAATACAAAAGTATATGTGATGCATTTGGTATGATGAACAGCTAATATAGAATGCACAACAACAATTGTGACAGTCAAAGGAAACAAGTAGCAAGGAAGAAAATCCATACCGAGTTTTGCTTTATATCCAAGTAATTTTATATATTACTAAATTAATGATCAATTTTTGTCCAGGTCTTCTCTTTACAGCCTTTTTAGATGTATTTGACACAAAACTCCAGACCTTCTGTTTAGATCTTTAAAAATAGTACATGCAGTTAAAACAGCACACATAACAAATCCATCAAAGACTCAAGAAAGATCAGAATACTTTACAATAACATGACTTCACTTAATGTTCCAATTTGTAAAAAAAAAAAAAAAAAAAAAAAAAAAAAAAAAAATACATAACCATTAAGTGTTAAATAAACCTTGAGTTCCCCCCTCCCATATATGATAGAATAACAGCATGTGAAATGTTAAAAATGCTCCACGCTAAATTAAACTTTTACTATTTCCATCCTTACACTTTCTTCCAGGTTTCACCATTCACATCAGTTTCAAATGACTTGAGTTTTTCTAGGATTCTTGTTTCAGCTCCTCTAGAATTCACTCTTTAAGTATGTTTTGCTTTTTTCTAATGTGTCTATTCTCCACATTCTTTTAATTCTTGCAGGCTTTCCTACAAGCTTGCTGAAACAAACTGTTCTTGGTTTCTTTCGATTACTCCCCTTCTTGATAAAATACAACTTGATGCTAGTTCCATAACTCCTGATCAACTAAAACAATCTAAATGTTTCAATTCTCATAATGTAGAAACCCCAAATCATAAGTATTTCAATATAAATTTGAATATTATTTTATACAACTTACATTTAACAACTCTGCTTTCTTAATATAAAATGTTTACAAGAAACTATTTTCAAAAAGAAAATATACAAATTTATCAAAAAGTATTTTTATTATGAAAAGACAATGCACTTTAGGTCCCTCAATTTTGCTTAAGTCTAACAAGAACAAAATACAAGTAACAATAACATGATGAAGGGTGCCCATGCATCAATTTGTTCACACTTAGCATGGAAAAAATTATGATTTGATGTTGGACAAACTATGTATCTTGAAATAATAGTCCCTAAAAATTCCCCAAATCTAAAGTTCTTCTTTAGATTTCTTTTTGCCAGTTCTTTCATAACCTTTCAGTTCCTCAGTAGCATGCTTGGAAATGTAACTCACGAAGTCCTTCAAGTCCCGACCACCCTAAAAATGAAAAAGCTTATGAGTATGCAATAATAGCAGTGTGTCGAGAAATAAGAATTACCATACAAATAAACAGGGTTGCCACTCAAACAGGAAAATGAAATTCCCAGACTTTTCCAGGCGTGTTTTAAGAAAATTCCAGTCTATCCGCTTAATGCAATTAGCTGTGCTAAGAGGTAAATTAATTATGGTATCACTTGAAAACACAAAAATTTGCCAATTACATATGACTACATATATATATATATATATTACATATGACTTATAATATACAATCCCCAAAGCATTACTATTATAACTATAATAGTTGTTTTCTCCACTGAAGATTGAGATTAGAATCTGCCAAATCTGCTTTAAAAAATGTATTTTTTGCAGCTAAAGGAAAGAAAAATCTAATAATATTTTTAAATAAATTCAGGTATTTTATATTTATTTAGTAGCATGCATATGCAAAAAATATGTGCATTAAATTTCGTGATGGTACGTCATCGTACTGCTAAAATTAATTTCAGGATTATGCAGAGAAAATTTCCTAAAATTTGAAAGTATTCACTAATAAATAATAAATTTAGAGAGAAGCAACATTAAATGACATAAATAACATTAAAATAAAAATTGAATTAGAATAAAATAATCAATATTTTGGCAAATATAGTTTACATTAATTGGTCACCTCCGTTTATACCGCTTATCGTAATATCCCCAAATACCGTGTATACAGTACATGGAGGCTATTCTAACCTCCATAATACCCTATACTAGGATTAAACTGATTTTATTTTACACGGGAATACGTATTTTCCTTAGTTCAACATGTACTGCATATGCGCATGGGAGTCTCTCGATACTCGAGGTTACTGGAAACTTGTTTTTCTCTCAAGACAATCTGATTGGAGCAGCGAAAATCGGCTCTATGCCAGCTGCCTGAATGATGCTCACGCAATACTTAATTCGCTAAGAAAGTGATTGCTTCCAACGTTAGCGCAAAACTCGCTTTTCCAGATTTTGACTAAAATATTTAAATTCCCTGAATTTTTTAGTCAGTTTTCAAATTCCTTGACTTTTTACGGTTTTCCAGATAGTGTGGCAACCCTGAATAAACTAATTTGGCCAATTTCCACAAAATTTTATTTTCCTATACACAAGAAATGCATTTTACCTCGTATTTCTTAGGACTGGACTTGTGAGTTTTGGGTACCCAGTATAATGTAGGGAATCTGAAAAATAATAACGATATTTTATACAAATCATAAATGTTAAATATATTTCATGCATGTTTTAAATACTTGCCTTATGAAATCAAAATATTATAAGATTAAATTTGCTTACATTCAGAATTAAGTATACATTAAGTAGAAAAAAGGGGTCTATAATCTACATGATTTTATAATTATATACAGTCAAAAGTCTTTAATCCGGACTCGTCAGGACTTCAGCAATTCCGGATTATAGATCATCAGTTTAAATCTGGTAAGATGGCATGCAGAAATTATAAAATAAAAAATATGAAACCGTGATTTATGAAATAAAAAGCAATTATGATCTAAAGGGTCTCAAAATTTACAAAAAAAAAAAAAAAAAAAAAAGCTTTATATTTGTTTACTTTATTTAACATTTCTTTCAACGCGCGCATGCATAAAGCATACATTATGCATAGTCGAAATTAGAAAATTGCAACCAAAAAACTAGTTGATGTGTATTCATGATATTTATAATGACAAGGAATTTGATTTAAATCATATCAAAGACGGAGTACATCGAGATGAAATACTACATTTAGTAAGGAATTATAAGCCGAATAAAATAAAAACATCTGCCCTGAAGATAAGGATAGTGCTGACAGATCAACTTCCATTTCATTGCGCGCTGCGTCGTTCTGGGAAAGCAAAAATCCAGATGCCAGTGTACAGCATGTGTGTTACTATCAAAAAATAGAAGAAAGGCACCCCAAACATTAATGTATTACAAACCACTACTTTTTTCAGAATCTATCAATACTGTAACAATGCTCTATTATGTGATAACCCTGAAGGATGCTTATACTCTCCCAGCAAGATGAAAAACATTCACATTAACCAAGAAGCATCATATTACACTACCACACCTATTTTCAAAGAACAGACTGGATTTTTGATTTTCCAGATTTTGTCTTTAGCATGAACATCACATTTCACACTTTACATGGCTTTAAGTCTTCTTCCAGGCTTTGCAAAACATCAAGTATATATATATCATCACTGTAAGCTAATGTTAATATGCAGTACTCTAAAATTTTCGTTAAAAAGTTATGCCATAAAAAGTAAGAAATGTAAAATATAAGCTTCATATAGAAATCTAAAGATTACAGAATCAATACTAAATCAGCAATTAATACAATACTTCTACTGAAGAGAAAAAAACGAGAATTTGACTGGATTGGTAATTAGAGTCTACTTCCAGTTTAGTTTTGCCAGAAATAATTTCAGGATAAATTCTGCATGAAACATTGAATTTAATCTATGACTTACATCTTCAGCAAGTTTGATTTTAACTTCTAATTTAGATTTTCACTATAAAATTCTAATTTTAAAATGCGATTTAAAACAGAACCTTGATATCTAATTTCTCTTTATTTTCAGCATTAAATCAAAGTATTTTCCTGCAGCTATCTCCAATAATTTTCTTTGAAACTTACCATCTCAAATTTAAACTTTGTGTCTCAAACGAAAGTCAAAGAATTAAAATTTTTAACCTTTCTATCCCAGAAAACATAGCACCAGTCTTCAGTAAAAATGAAGCTTTGCCCATTTAATAAACCCCATGCTTTACACTGGTGGCATAATTCCCTTCTTTAATTTTTATGTTCTAAAGGGCAAGGCATTCAAAACATAAAACAAGCACTCCACACAGAAAATTTTTCCTGATTAACTTTCAATACAACCGCAGGAACAATCAACAAAATTTCAATTACAGTATGCAATGAAGCCTCTATCTCTACATTAACAAATGCTGCATTTTCTCTGTAATAATAAAAGCTTTGCAAATTTAAACAAATCTGAATCTAAACAAAAATGTTTTATAAACTAATAACAAATTAAAAGGTGTTTTTATTCTACATACAAGGTATGCCCATAATGTAGCCAGATAATTTTGTATAAATAAAAAAGGTTATTAACCTTTAAGTAAAATTTATATTTCCTTTAAAATAATTGCCAGAAATCTATATAATTTTTTCAACATTTCTTCAGGTCATCAAAACAGAGTTTACCCATGTTAGAATTAATTGTTCACAAAATATGCATAACATTTATTTAATAAAGACATTTTCAAATCTGCCCTTTTATGGTGATCCTAAGCTTTGAAAATAGGAAAAGAATTAGCTGGTGATAAGTCAATATGGTGGATGATTTAAATGGTGCAATTTCCTCAGCCCCCAGTTACAGCTATCATCTGTTTCAAGCACCAGCTATGATTATTCAAATTGCCAAAATTGCTATATTTTCGACTCAATCTGCGGTAAATTGCTCATATAACTTCTTAAGCTTATCGATATAATTGCTTCAAGATTTACATGCCAATATTGCTATCTACAACCTTCAATAGTTAATCTTAGGACTGTAATATTTAATTTTAGGTATTTCATGATATGCTAAGCAAATTCAAAGATATGCATACCATCTTACATTCTTAAACACAGGGTAGGAAAGTGTGCCAGGAACCTGATTTGTGGGACTTCATCACTTAAGATAAAAGTGCAATTAAATGGTTATACTGTTGTACAGAACAATGCTATATAGGCCTAGGTTGTTGTATAAAAGAAACTATTATCCAGAATAAAGAGATTCTCACTTGCCTTAGCCTTTTCCTTAATTAAAAAAAAAAAAAAAAAAAAAAACTCCCTTCTAAAAATATTGTTTTTAAAGGACAAAGTCATGGTGTAATCAAACATTCCAATCAGAATCACCTTAGTCTTTGATTTCAACACTTTTTTCGTAAGGAAGAAGGTTGTCTTTTTCTTCAAAATATTAATAAAAACCATTACCTTGCCAAATATAATAAATGGCTACAGGTCATATCACTTTCACACTATTTTGGAAGAACAACTGTTCAGCTGCTTAGTACAATTTTTTCTGCTATATCACAATATAAAACAGATAATCAGCACTTTGGAGTTACTGCATGTAAAAGGAAACATTCTCCATTATTAAATGGTTGATGGAGTATTTTATTGATGTTAGTCGACTGGTAGTTGAAAACAACGAATAACTTCCAATTTTTTGCAAAAGGAAAAAATAGTGCATCTTACTTTCTTATTAAGTGAGACAGCAAGCTTAAAAATTGTTTGAAACAGCTATTCATAAAAAATAAACAGATAAGTGATAGCAACGAAGGTCTTATTAATAAATGTAGATTAACAGTGACATTTTTCTAATAATTGTATTAACATTTCTAATGCTAAGTTTTCTAAAACTTGAACTCTTAAACTTAAGTTATTGTAAAAATTGTTCACTGGCACAGTAGCACACAAAAAAAATCTCTTTCCATTTCTATGCTACTCTTATGATTGCCATTCTTTAGTAATATTAATTTTTATGTTTTAGGCATATCTCAATATATTACTATTGTCAGTTTATTCCACAGAAATTAAAACTCTTCAGAAAAGTAAGAATTCAGTTAGCATTCCTGTTCCTTCCTAATCTTGAATAATAAGGCAATGGTTAAGAAAAAATTAAATGTGCTTAAAAAAAAATTTTTTTTTGACAAATTAAGTTGAAAAAAAGAAATTGCTACAAAATTTGGGATACCTTCAAATACTCTTATAAGTAGAATAAAAATTCCACATTAAAAAAATTTTTAAATCGATACTCAGATATGGAAAAATGCCTACAGAAATGATTTGAGTTATGGTATAATGAAAAAATTCCAGTTAATAGCAAATGTTACAGCAGAAAACTGCATTTTACTAAGGATGTTGGTTACAACCACTACAAATTAAAGGTAACCATAGATGGTGCAAAAACTCAAAGCAAGTAGACCATTTTTAGAAAGTTTTATGACAAAGTACTTTGGTTAATGAAAAAGTCTGAAGAATAGTTTTACAAGAGCTTTTTTCTCTGTTACAAAGCTAAAAGTTAGATATGTTTAAAGCCAATGAAACTGAGTATAGATACAATACCCAGTTTCATCAGATAAACTTCTAGAAACATTTGTTAAAACAGCTGTATTCAAAGTAGGGAAATACCTCATCAATAAAAACTGCAAAGAGAACTATACTATTAACTGTAAATCTAAGCTAGAGATGTACTGAAAAATTTTTGATGATTGGACAAGATACAAAACCCAAGTATTCTGCTAAAACCTGATCATTTTTTATGACATAAAACAAAGATTAAGTTTGAGCAATTCCAAAAATCTTCATCGATTAGCTGAAAAAAATTGACAAAATTATGAGTACAAGTAAAAGAATTCTTTTCTTTGATAATTGGCCTATTCCAATGTTCAGATTAAAAAAAAAAAAAGTAAAATTTTAGCCAACTAATAAAATTTCAAAGTTACAATTTTTAATATAGGAATCATCCAGAGTCGGATATAGATAGCATACATTTAGAAAATTAAAGATCATATCAAATAAGGTAAATCTCATCTTACCATCAATATCGTATGCCATTAATATGACTGTTTAGAAAAATGTCACCAAAGAAATAAAACTGCTTCAAACCAAGCATTTTAGAGGAAAGAATGAAAAACCAAACAATAAATCTACAAAAGCTTTAAAAGGACAGCGCCTCTAGAACAGTGGAAAATTTCTTAGAAATTAAATGGTACAATTTTCAGAGAAAATTTCTTGAAGTACAATATGCAAGACTAACAGATGGCAAAATTGTTACACATATATATAATCTTCAAAACGACAGTTTAAAAAGCAGAAGTTGCTAACATGCAAAATTTTTTGAAATCCTCTGAAAATAATGATCCCGAATTACTGCTTTATAAAATCTTGTCCAGGTCCAAAAAGATATCTGGTAATTTGTAATATTTTTGCTTAGGTAGTTTTTTTTTTCTCCCCCTCCATTACTTGCTGTTAACTTAATACCTCTAAACTTTTGATACTGCTTGTATTTTTTAAGATATTTAAAACTAAGCATTTAAAATTTTTATTTATATGTATTCTTTATCAAACTATGAATGAACTTTTACTGTAAAATTTATCAAAAATTAAAAAATTATATTGAAAAATCTGTTTAATATTTTTTTAAATTTTATTCCAGGAGATTACAGATTCTGTATTTAGTTTAACTGTAAATTTAATTCAAATTCACTTGCTATAAAACTCACTATTTCACAGTTATGAAAAACTTCAGTTTTAGTACATTTGAACGATTATTACAAATAAATAAAACTGAATTATGTTAAAAATAAAAACATATCACTGTTAGATTGATTCCAAATTCTAACTAATCTTTTTAGTTAATGGTATTTTAAGAAATTTCATTTGCCAAAAATGTGTTTAAAAAACTAAATTTATATTGACAAAGATAAACATCTGTAACTTCCAGTTCTAACTGATAGAGCATTACTACAGACTTACCCATGAACTTCAAATGGAGGAGGAACATCATTAGCAGTAGCATCCATTTTCACAATTTCAACATTTTCACCTTCCATCTATGTAATTCAAAGAATGATTAATAAATTATTTATGAAGAGAAAGTCAATTTGATAATTATGAGTAAAACAAAATATGTAAATATCACCTATTACAAACATTTTTTAATTTTAAATATCTTCAGAATCAGTAACATACCTCTTTTCCTAACTCTTCATAAGTAGGAGCTAATTTCTTACAGTGACCACACCAAGGAGCATAGAATTCAATAAGCACATCTTTATCATTATCAGTTACAAGTTCTTGGAAATTTTGTGCTACAGCAATCTAAAATAAATTTTAAAAGTAAAACATTAACTTAAATAAAATATGAAAACAGTATAAATTTTCAAATTTAATCAGTTATTGTATTTACTGAAAAATAAGACTCCACCACCCAAACAGGATAGTGGTTAGTGACTGACTAAAAAAGGCCTGGATATGAATCATGGAGAAGACATGGCTGTTTGTAAATGTGTCTGTGTGACATGGGGACACTAAATATGTGGCGAGCTGAAGTCCTCTTGAAAGGTTGGTGGCAGGGAAAAAAGGGATAGGAGACCCTCTGACCCAGAGTGCTCTCTTCTTAAAACAGAAAACGGAACCGAGCTAAAGTCGCACTGTCACCTCTATGGTGCTCAAGGCTCTTGCCAATGGCAGGTGCATATAACTATGCCAAGATGGATATCGTAGGCTTGTGTTGACCATTGTCAGACAAGCAAGATTGATAACAATAAAAATCTCCATAGATTTCAGGATAACTTTTAACAAATATAAATATATATGAATATTTAATTAAAGCAATACACAGTTACTTATTTGTTTTCACACACTTCAATAACCAGTACAATAGAGGCTGAAACTGAAAATGCCTAGGTGGACATGGCAAAATTAATGATAGTTACACAGTTTACATACACAGCAATCGCCTGATGTTTGTTTAGAAATTTAAATAGTATAATTGTTCTATATAGTATAACAAATAAATCCATCCTCTCATTCTGCAGTTTCATTCAGCAAACTACCCATATATAAATCCTATCAAAGTTTAGAACAAAAATATTGGTCCTATTTTAAATTAAATATATTTATTATTAAGTGGTTTTATTTTCAATTAAATATATTTATTATTAAGTGGTTCTATTTTCAATTAAATACTATAACTGCCGTGTCAGTAAAATCAAAGTAAAACAATTTCAAGTATTTACAGCAAAATTTTAAATATTTCAATATTAAAATACTTGATATTAAATCACGACCAGTACTTAAATTGCATGCTATTGTAGCATAAATTAGAAACTTCAGATGCATTTTTATTAGTATTACATTCAATTTATTTAACAGCAAAGTATCTTTAGTTGCTGATGCTAGACAAAAACCAAATTACAGGATCATAGTAAAATTCAAAAACTTTAGGTAATTTACAGTCAAAAAGTAAATTTGGCATTTTGAAAGTAATTTAAACTTTAAAAAATTGACCAAACTAAACACTTGAAATGGATTGTTGAAAGTTAATTCTGAAACAGATTTCAAATTCCCTTAAATACAAAAAAGCTATATAGTGCAGAAAGAGATCCACAGAAAAGTAAAGTGTACAGTTTATTAATTTTTATACCATTTTAAATATATGAACCATCATATATTTAATTAAGGTACTTCATAATTAGAGAATTCTGAATATTTTTCAGATTATATTTTAATACAAACATATATATTACATTTTTAAAAAATCTTAATTTTAAAACAATTGCATAAATTACATATTTTGTATATTTTGTTACATTTACAAATATGTCAATCTTAAAAATTCTAATGACGGCATAATATTGAACTGCATATCCACCACAGAGAATCTAACCCAAAACCAAACATTTAATCAACTCGTACGAGCAAGAAGCGACATGTTACAAAAAACACACTTCTAAAACAGCCAAAAACATGTGATAAAAATGAATCAGCGGATGTGTTAGAAATCTTAATGTTAAAAAGTTCATTAACTTAAATATATATACACAAGCACAACTAATAAACTAAAATTAATTATGCAAACTAATTCAACTTTGTGCATAATTTATATAAAATTTACAAAAGAAATTTTTCTTTAAAAATACTCTGCTTAAAAACTACCATTCTACACGCATTTACTTAAAAATACTGTTATAAATGTCAAATCTGGTAAAATTTTAATCATAAAATTAAAGTACTTTGAATTGTTCTGTGTCAAAAATTTATCTAACAAGTGAACTATTCTAACAAATGAATAATATAACTAAATTTTAATACAAACTTAAGGGCTAATTCATTTTTTAAATAAAAATATATTTACTTTAACAGGTCCATCATTTTTCTCAGGCAAAGGTTCAGATTTTAAGTGAGGTTCAAGACTTCCATCCAAAAATTTTTTCACAAATTCTTCAAAATTTTCAATGCTGTAAATAAAATATTTTATATCTAAAAGGATCAAAGAAACTGCTAGTTAGAAAAATAAAAACAGCTAATTTGAAACAAAAAATAAAGTCGAATAACTAAATTAAAAATGCAAACCTGAATTCTTCTTTCATGTTGAATTTTTGATTAGCTTCATTTCGGGCAGCAATAATAGGCTTGTCACCTTTAGGTGACAAACCATAATCTTCTACTTCAGCAGAAAACTTGTCCTTGTTACTTACAGCAAAATGTACCTGGTCTTTATATTTCTGAGCAACCATCATGATACGATTACGCCAATAGTTTGTACCTTAAGAAAATAAAATGCAGAATGGTGGTTTTATGCATGTTTGTTGAATTAAGAAATTAGTAAAAAATTTATTAACAATGAATTTCTTGGAATATCTGCATTATTAAATTATAATAAAATATCTAAAAACTTCTTTGAACAATTTAAATAGATCATTGATAATTTCAAATACTTTTTTCATCCTAATTTAGAAGACAAAAATACACAGCTATCCATGTTATTTAAAATAAAGAAAAACATAAATGATCTTTAATTGGAGAAATAATATTACTCAATACTAATTTTAATGAATAGATACAAAAGCAGTATATACTAAGTTACACACAAAACAAAGGGTAGCTCTAACCATATAAATTTAATTATAAAAAAGCAGAAATAAGAGGATGCAAAATTCTACATAATCAAGAATAGTTTATTAGATGTTTTTTAATCAAATGTATTATCACTAAAGTTTACTTCAATATAAAAAATTCTGCTATTCTTCATATACCTCATTTATATTTAATTATTATTTGATGGCAATATTAGGTTAAGTTTTACAACTTGTAGATAGATCTTACAAGATGGTCTTAATTAACAAGAGCGTTCAAGCAACAAAATGATTATACATCTTAGTAACAATATAATTAAAAAAACCTTCTAGTTACTCTATGAATTTTTCTTAAAATATGTATCGGTGAATTTTACATCCTTATTAGACTGGGAATTCAAAACTTACTGTATCAAATTTAAAATACTCATCTACAATTAACACAAACCTAACATTTTCATGAATTTAACATTTAAGATTTTAAAAGACCTTAAAAGATTTTAAGATCTTCTTCCAAATAACCTACATAACCCAATACATTTCACTCAAGCTTTGTTATAAACTTCTTCGAATTCACGAAGTGTACCTGATTGTATACACTTAAATAATGCATGTTTATACTATTTTTAATTTTGCTTAAATAATTCATAAAAATTCTCACCTATTGATTAAAAATGGTGAGGAAGTTGAAGGATTTTTTTCCCAACTATTCCACTGACACAACTGAAAACGTGACTTTAGTAATGTAAAAATTCAACTTCCGAAAGATGCAATTTACAAGTATTATAAATGCAGGAATATTCTAATAGCTCCAATATTTATGATATAAAAAGTAGAAAAATGCAATATTTCTTGTTCATTTTAACTATAAAAGTAAACAGTACTATTACAGCTATAAATATCATTAATAAAAAAGGCATTATCTAAATAAGTTCCTATAACAAAATAAACCATAACCAAATTAAAATGTTCCTAATTACTATAAGCTGAGATAAATATCAAATCAATTGTTATTGAAACACTTGGAAATCTTCCTCAGAATAATCCAAAATTCACACTTTCTGGCAATGAAATTCTTGCACAGTTTAAAAGGGATAAAAATGAACCAACTGTGAAAGAGTTAAGTGACATCATAATCAAAATTTACTGAATCTACAGGCGGCAAAAAAAATGCTGATAAAAAATTCAACCCTTATCACTTGGCATATGGTTGATGGAAGCATTACATACATTTACGAAATTTGCTACAATATATATATTCATGTTCTATAAGAATGTCTTTAAAAAAGAAGTTGATCATTTATGAAGTAGACTGATGTTCAAATTTTATTTGAGAAGTTTTCACTGAAAATCACTGGTTATGATTTCAAAGTAAAAAATAATTAAATACGATTAAACTATGAATTTAATTAGAAGTTCATTTCATTAAATGTTAGCAGAATTATAGCTATTTCTTTGCTTTTGAATACATGATATAATGCAAAAAATCAACTCCTGGTAGTATACTAATTTAATCTGATAACCTAGTATCTTTGATAGTGTGGCATCAATGAAGTTCTGAATGTGTCAGATTATTGGACTTGTGCTATATTACTTGAAGGAAATACTTTTACAGAGTTTTCCTAAAAAAGTTTTATGTATAATATATTAACTAGGTTACTTTAGCATATAGATAATCAATCAGCAACTTTACTCAAAGTATACAGTTGCTAAAAGAAGGAAATTTGTTTAATTGGTTAAAGGTTTGCATTTCTGCTAAATTTCAAAAACATTTAATTACCTCTGTTCATACTTTCAAATTATTTAATTACTTCTATTCTGATTGTGGGTACGAACAAAAAATTTGTTTTTATAGATTATAATTTTAGTCTGTTATATGTATGTATGTGCAGTAGATAATTAACAAACGTTTTAAAAATGATAGCTTTAAATGTTACATCTTTAAATTGAAATTCTAGAACATATAAAAAGTTACAAATTAGGAAAATCATTGGGAGAACTAATCTAAATTTGTCGAAGTTTTCAGAAATGGTCTGAGGGTCTCCCCCCCCCTTTTCCTCTCTCAAGGAAGGGAACAAACTCAAAAATTAAAATTTAGAAATACATTATTAAACAGTCTAACTTATAATTAAAACACAAATTTAGAAAATGGAAATATGATATTCATAAAAATTATATTTGTTGAAGAAATATTTCAAATAATTACTTAAAAAACACAAAATAAGAATAAAATTACCTTTAACATTTTTCACGTAATCAACATCGTAGTATGCAACAATAAGCGGAGCTTTAAAATCATCATGATTATCATGTGTTCTGTGTCCAACAAGACCATGGCTGTAAAAATTGCATGATTTTAAAGCCAAGAAATATATTGAAAGTATTATATTCATTGAAACATTAAAAGATTTTTTATGATGCTTAGAAAATTTAAATTACACACAAGAAATAACTGCCAAGTTTTATTTATTTAACTGCAAAAATTTAATTTTCAAATGAAAATAAAATGAAAGCTTAAAAGAAAAATTAGGTTAGGTATGTAATTACGGCAAAGCCTCGAGGGCTATCTGCCTAATGGGAGAGGATGCCTTCGTGGAGGACTTTCTACGGGAAACTGGCTCGTATACACAGTACATGAGGGGAAAACCACAAAAACACCCATGCAGCCAGCTCATTCGCGGGATTCGAACCTCGGACCGAACTGCCAGTGTTTAGCGACTTGACCGCTCAGCCACTGGTGGGCGCCTAAAAGAAAAATTAACACAGCAAAATGTCTATTACAGGGTTGCCACTCAAAGATGATAATGAAATTTCCTGACTCTTACAATTGTTTCAAGAAAATTCCAGGCTATCTGTGTAGTGTGCTAAGGGTAAATTAATTATGGTACCACTTGAAAACAAAATTTTTCCAATTACATAAGACTTTATATATAATCCCCAAATAGCGAGTTATTTTCTCCACTGAGAATTGAGATTAGAATCTGCCCAATTGAGACTTTTCAGGTAGCATAACAACCCTGATATGAAACACATTAAACATCATATACTAATTCAAATTACTTACTAGTTCTCTTTAACAAATTCTTTAATTTCATCTTTATCAGCAGAACCAGCATATTTAACTTCATTTGGTTCAAACTTGTTCCAGTATTTTTTTGGACGTAACAAAACAATATCACTAAAAAGGAAAAGATTATAAAACTTGTTATCTCTGAAGAATACAACATGAAATGAAATATTAATTACACATTACTAACATTGATTTCAGTAAAAATAATTTCATGCATCACACTTTTAAAGATGTTAAAAGGTATTACAGAACCATTATTAAATTGAACTTATAACACAACCTTACTACTCGTGACAATGTTAAGTAACTCATGACAATGTTTCTTCCATTACAGATAAATTCATAACTATATTTTAAAATGCAGTTCAATAAAAAAATATACACTCGTTCAACATAAAAATCAGAATTTATTTATAATAACCATTGGAACATTCACATGAAAATCCCAATGCCACTTGTTATTAAAAGTGAAGAGCTATTATGCATATGGTTGCCAGAGTTCAGGACACTGAAAATTCGGCAACAACTTCTATCAAGAAAGAGCTTTAAATTTTAGTAATTTACTAGATAAATACTCTAACAATCATATCTGTAAAAATTATTCTTACTCAGAATATCCCTTTTTCTTCAAAACATCTGCATTTGAAGTATGACCAAAAGTAACAGATTCCCTCAGTTTATCAGCAGCTTTTAAGAACTCTTCTTTAAGTTTGCTTGATGAATCAGCAAAATAACCTAGAATTTGATATCATAATATACTGAATAATTTAACAAAATGTATTTAACTCATAAAATAAACAAAATTGTTTCAAAAGAATATAGTAAAGTTAAATTAAATTTAAATAATTCTCTTCCGCCATTGCTGCAAGGAATTTTTTGATTTTTAAAAAATTTTACAAAATTTTAATTTTATTTCAAAAACATTTTTGATTTTTTTACAATCCTTAATAATTTGCAACCATTTTTTCACATAACATTACAGTTAGCATTTTTACATTTTTTTTACACATTTTTAAAATGCTTTACAATTAGCAAAAAATTTTTTGCAACAGTACACACATCTTAACACATTCGCTGCCACTGACGCGCTGGCGCGTCAGCATGGCGCTACCTCCCATGCCGGTGACGCTCTGGGGCGACAATCGAGTATAAGTAAACTGCTTTAGTTTTAGTTCGGATTTGGAGGTTGAACGATGAGGTTTTTGTGGCACGTTAGTGAAGCATTATTTTTATATTTTCAGTGCGTGGTTTTTAAATTTTGTGTTTAATTTTTTTTTTTTTTTTTTTTTTTTGTGTGTGCATTTTTAAAAATGGCGGACAGTACAAGTATTGCAGGACCTTCACAGCCTAAGAAAAGGAAAGTAAGTAAAAAACTGACTGATGCCGAAATATTAGAATTACTAGAAAAGAGTGATCTTTCTGATTATGACAGCGTAGACGATGAAGATTACGGTTGGGATTCTACGAGCGAATCGGAAGGAGATAGTGATGTCGCTGTGGATAACTTAGAAATGTCGGATTTTGACACAGAAGATCAACAATTACCGGTAATCCGACAGGTTGACTGGAAAACAGATTCAAGTTGCATGGTAAGTCATACATTTACAAAATCTGAGTCCTTGCTAATACAGCCAACTGAAAGTACTCCTATCGGATATTTTCGCCTTTTCCTCACTGAAGTATTTCTGGAAAAAATAGTCGAAGAAACAAATCGTTACGCATTAGAAATACAAAATAGCGATAAAACGAAAGAAAAGTCACGAATAACGCTTTGGAAAGATTTAAAAGTGGATGAATTTTTAGTTTTTTCGGGAGCATTCTTGCAAATGGGGACAGTAAGAATGAATAGACTTCAGGACTACTGGAAGAAGGACCCATTATTTCATAATGCAGGCAGCATTGCAAATAGCATTGGCCGAAATCGGTTTTTATTAATTTTACATGCATTACATTTTGCAAAAAATAGTGAACCTGGAGAACCTCAACCTACAGACAGGTTATATAAAATACGCCCTGTTATCGATTTTTTTAACGAAAGAATGTGCGAGATATATTATCCTAATAGAGAACTTTCTTTGGATGAATCTATGGTTCTCTGGCGAGGTAAATTATTGTTTCGCCAATACATAAAGAATAAAAGACATAAGTACGGTATAAAACTTTATATTTTGAGCACATCAAGTGGAATAGTGCAAAAGATTGCCGTGTATACTGGTTTATTAGATGACTATGGAGGGCAAAACCATACACAAAAAATTGTTTTGCATTTACTGAATGAAAAATTAAATGTCGGTCACCATGTTTTCATGGACAATTATTATAATAGCTTTGACTTGGCCAAGTTACTGTTAGATATAAAGACACACTGCACAGGCACATTGAGAACCACTCGAAAAAACACTCCAAAGAATGTTCAAACTACTTAAATTGCGAAAAGGCGATACTATTGAAAGATATTGTCAGGGAGTAATGATCGGAAAATGGAAAGATAAGCGTGAAGTGTCTTATATTTCTACGGAATACAAAAATGAAATGGTTGACATTTTAAATAAACGAAATGAAATAAAGCAGAAGCCTCTGCCAATCATCAGATATAATGCGTTTATGTCTGGTGTAGATCGGCAAGATCAAATGCTGTCATATTATCTCTCGGAGAGAAAATCACTATGCTGGTATAAAAAATTGTTCTTTCATACTATTGAAGTAATGCTAATGAATTCACATGCTCTTTATAATAAATATTCCGGAAAAAAAATATCACTTTACGAGTACCGACTGAACGTTGTAAAATCACTTTTGCCATCAACAGATGAACAAAAGCCGACTCCCAAGAATCTCAGACATACTCTTCAGAAAAGAGAGCTTGCACCTGGTAAAACCAAAATACAAAGAAAAAGGTGTACATCTTGTCCCTCTCAAGGCAAACGCACAGACACTACGTATGAGTGCCGTGACTGTTCCGACAAGCCAGGATATTGCTTGAATTGCTGTGAAATATACCATAAGTGATAATATATTTATGCAGTACTGTTCTACACTGACATTTTGTTTGTAATAAGTTTATTTTTTTTTTCATTTTCTATTATGTTATTTATGTATATTATACAATATTTGTTACATTTTATGATCTTCTATTTACATTTATACATATTTATGTTTTACTGTTACATTTTATAATTTTTCATAAATTTCACTTCTCTTTATCCAATTAAACATTTTATTTCTTTTAAACTGTGACTTTATATAATGTGTCAATAATTTCGCAGAAAAATGATGAGTGGCATACAGATAATAAGTTGAACGTGAGGTGCCACTGACGCTCTAGAGCGTCTGAAATTTTTTTACACTAAACACGAAAATAAAAGGTTTTTCTTTTTTTCTGGCTTTACTATTAAAATATTAGGAACGTTTTTAATCATTAAAACACTTTTTTTAAATTCGGCTTCTGAGGATGGATATATAAATTTTGGTGGCAGCGAATGTGTTAATTACTAAAAGTTTACAGAATAGGTTTTTTAGAATAGATCTAACAGATGGAAACTTAACACTCAACTTTACCTTATCGTAGTGCCCTCTATTAATAAAGTCAAAAGAAATGCACTACTTAACATCACTTAGTTTGGCATGCTGCTCCACTCCCCAAATACAAATATAGTACCTTAAATTAAAACTTACTTGCCTTCCTAGTATTATAATTTATGTATCTTTTTATAAATAGTATCTAGTTTCTTTTTGATTTATTTGCATAATTCGTGTCGGGGGAAGTTTTTCGTAGGCAAGAATTTCTAAATTACTTTGTTTTTCTACTCTTAATTGACTTTAATTTTTCTAGTCTTTACTTGCTAATTTCTCTAAATTCTACTTGTTTAAATTTTTTTTAGTAATTCACAACATTTGGTTTTACTTTTGGTTTTGAATTTTCCTTTTATCCTTGCCTATGTGAATGACAAAACATGAATTGAATGATTGAAGAGTTAGGTTTGGAGGCAACTTCCCCTTGATAAGTCTGTCTCCTGCCTGCTCAACAATCATTCACTTATGCATTTTTATAAATTTTTTTAGGATTAAATAATTTTTGGAATTTTATATTTATTATTAATGGATTTTGATACTTGCACTTGATTTACATATGCTCTCAGAATTTAAATGATATTGTAAATTAGTTCGCAACAATAATCATTTGTTTGCATTAAATTTCATTTAAATTTATTAATTTGATTTACTTTTAAACTTAATTTGCTTTTTATTAATTACTCAATTATTTACATATTTAAAATGGCTATTGGACTTTTGATATTTAATTAGTAAAATCATTGAAAGTTACTGATGATACTTCAAATTGACAAATCTGTGTCAAGTGGTTATGGTTATATTCCTGTTCTTCACCAAGGCTGTTGCATGCGATACCATATTTAAGCACATTTTAAAAAGTTCAACATTTCACCTTTTATAAAATACAAAATGTATAAATGTATTTATGTAAAATATACTTAGGAGTGTCTAAATAATATAGTTAATGTAATTTTTTTAAATTATTCTTCAAATCAGAGCACAAAATATAGTCCTTCAAACTTGGAATTCAAGAGCGTACATGGAATGAACAATTTATTTTCATCCGAGATGTAGCAATTCCGCAGTCATTCAAAATTTTAAAAAAGTTAAAAACATTTCTAGGAAAGTGCAGCAACCTTGTCACTTAACATCTTAAACGGCAAGATGTAAAATATGCATTTTTATATCCTTTGTGCTAATCTTTGAGAAGGAACACTCACTTATGTATAATACCGATTCCAGAAGATGAGCGAAAATTAAAAGAATTTTCCTTCTACTATGGATATCAATAAAGTTTATTAGAAAAAAAAAATGTACTTGAAAAGATATCTAAAAATCTTCAGGGAAGAGAGGTAAAATTACAAAAACCAAAGTTTAGCCAGATCTGCATTAAAACCTTAGGGAGCATTAAAACCTAAATGATAAAAAAAAAGGCCTAAAATTTTAAGGATAATTCCTGCTGTTAATTATATTACTCATTTTAGAAGATAAATTTAAATACAGTCAAAAAAGTTATTCCAGTTGCTTTCCATATATTTAGCCTAAGCCCAATTAAAATGATTTTTTACATCATGAAATACCTTTTTGAAAATTGGGATACACAATTTTAGGATCACAAGTTGTTTTCCTCCCTCAAACTGAACATATTCAACTTCTGATTCCATCAATCCTACATATATATGTAAGTTTGTTTAAATTGGTGAAAATGATAGCTGAGTTAAACTTATATTTCGTTAGTACTGATCTTCTCCAAACATGTTTTAAATTTCAAAGCATTTTTACTTAAAGTAAACTATTTTAAAATCTGCAAAGAAGCAAATTGTTTCTAAAATTAATTTCTAAAGTTTTTCTCAAAAGTATTTCATATACAAATAGTAAAAATAAGAAAGCAGAAAGCCAAGGACAAAAGATACAGCATTCTAAAAAATAATGAAGAGAAAATCAAAATCTCTGCAATTACAAAAGACACTTTGGTAATGTGTTACAACTGATACAGTGAGTGAAGGATTCACCAGAAAATGATTTAAAAATTCACTCATTCTACACAAACCACTGCAATTCTTCCAATGAAGATAGGGGAAGATGGAATGCAAGATAAAACATCGATAAATACCTCAGCAGAAATATTTTATCAAAAAATTGATTTCTGCTGAAGCCCTTACCTTACGATTTACTTTCAATGAATGCCTGTAACCGATTTAATTTAGCACAACTCTGTAGACAGTAAATTTACACATTTTTTAAATATTTAACTACAGTGAATACCTAAGTCTAAGACACACACAAAAAAATATATATATGTTACCGTGAAAGACCGAAATTGGAGAATGTCGACTTTCAACAGAATGTCAGCATTCACCAAATACGTTGGTGAAAGATCGAATATTTCATTACATTCTTATACATTCGGACGCTCACTGGTGTATGTCGACAAACAGATATGCTCTGGTGTAGGTCGAAAAGAGGAGTATATGTACATGCTGTCATTGCTAAAGGAAGTGTTACACAAATAAATGCAGTTGTAAAAACAAGGGCCTCTTTTGCAATTCAAAGTGTCATAATAGTTTACGTTGTTGCAATAAATAAGATTTGAATCACATAATTGAGTAACTTTTTAACTTCTATTATTTTCCTTTCTCATTTTGAATGCACTGTGTGTTTTAAGTTTAATGTTATTAAGTTCTTATTTTAAGTCTCAAGTGAAATTTTTTGCGACTGAATCACGGAGAAGAAAATATAATATTCTTATATGTTCAACATCCACCATTAGTACATGGCGAATGTCGACATTTACCGGTGTAAGTCAGAAATAAGAGTATTTAGAAAATATTTCGGACATACACCAAGCGACTATATGAATGTTGACATTCACTGGTGAAATTCGACATTCTCCAGATTTCGGTGTTTCGCCGTAACATATATATATATATACTGACAAGACTTGTTATTTCCACTTAAGAGGATAAAGAAAGCTGGAATCCTTATTATACAGATTAAATGAATTAAAGAGAAATGTACAAATATTAATTTTGAATTTACAGAATTTGACTACACTGTACCTTCTGATCATTGGCACACCTACAAAAGGTTTACAATTCTCTTACCATTTTATTAAACTGTCAAAAATACTCATTTGATTAAATTTAAAACTCACAAGTAAAGAATTATTTTTAAAAACTTATAAAGAAAACAAAAGTCTGTAAAATCAACATTCACATTTTTATAACCAATGGATAATGTTCAGCAAAATACTTAAATAAAAAGCATGCAAATCTACATCTACTCAAACATTGACAATATAATATATTGATTGCCATGATGCATTTATATATGAAAATCTGTCAAAAACAGAGCAATTTCACTGCATGTTGAAAATGGAGATGCTGATAATCAGAAAATACCAATTATAAATTTATATTACACGTCATAAATTAAAATATCAATTTGATTTCTCAATCAATAGTTTTAATGGATTTAAATAATTTTTTACCAACTTTCAAGCCAACTTCCCATACCATTTAAACATAGTCTTTCTCATTAGGTCCTTACAGGGTCATTATATTTTAAGGACTATAATATGGACTTTTTCTTTCAAAAATTGCCTCCAAAATTCAGGAAAGTCTTATACTTGAAATTAATATAAAAATGTCTATATATATTTGATGCTGCTGGAAACCTATCTTTATCTGGCAACATTGGATTCAACTGGCAACAACTAGCAACACTGCCTCCCTCTTGCCCGGCCATCACAAACTCAGAACACTGTCTAGCCTATGATGCATCACTGTAGTCAATGGTGCCAGTGAACTGAACTGAAAGTGATTTGTGTTATTGATAACAGTACAATATTTTTGTTAGTAGCTAGTTTCACAATGGAAAAAAGTTTATATGATACAGGCTATAAATTGAAAGTAATAGCATATGCAGAACATGGAAACAGCAGCTGAGCGTCATTTTGGCCCTTCACTAACTAAAAAACATTTGTAATTCGTGAGGTAGTAAAGAACTGAAAAAATGAGGAAGACTAAATGTGCAAATAGAGGATAAAATGCAAAATAGACAAAACTAGAAGATGAGATGTATTGAAATGGATTCAAGGACATCATCAAAATAGCATTAGAATTAATAAAAAATTCAAACACATGCTTGTAAGCTAGCGCTACAGTGGAACTTGGACTTTAAAGGTGGAGTTGATTGGTTCTACAGGTTGCAATATAAACAATGCTCTCAATGGCAGTGAAGACCATCTTGTACATGAACAACAATGACAATGATGAAGAGGAAAGAAGAAAGTTCAGGTGACGATTTTTTGACGATGACAGGCAATGACATTTTAAAGGCCAGTTTGGTTTTGTAAACTACGAATTTTTTTTCATCTGGCTTTGGAATCTAATAATAAAAATGTTGTTCTTAAAAAATTGCTTAAAAATTAATAAGGTGAGTCTTCAAGTCTGTAAAATCCGATATAATGCAAACTGATTGCATATATATTACAGGCAAAATAAGATCTAATCCAAAACTTAAGAATTGAAAATAGTTACTGTCATATAATCCAACACTTCTTCCAAAAGCTAGAGTTCTCTTATAAGAACTAGTGATGCTGGACTTAACGCGATACAATTTTGCATTGTAAATTTATATTTCTCTGATCACCTTAAACATTATGAGGTTAGAGTAGACTGAAGGGTACCACTTGCATTATCACGAAGTTGTTTTATTTATCGCCAAGTTGTTGTTTCATTTATCGCCAAGTTTTTGTTTCGTTTATGGTAACCTAAGTAGTTGAATGTTATGGAAACCCAAGACGTAATTGGTTGCATGATTGGGGTAAATTTTAAAATATGGGATGAGTTGTAAAGGCTTGCAGTATGTGTTGGTTAGGAAGTTATTTAGACAGTAGAATGGTTGAATGTGGCAAGATTAATTTGAAGTTTCTGTACAATTTGGAACAAGAGGGAAAAAGAGCATTAATTAGTTGATGAGTAAATGAAGGTTTACTTAGCTATTTTCCCAACAGTCCGAAACTACGAAGGATATTTTTGACTCTTATTTTTGTGAATTTATGTGGCAACGCCGATATACGGATTCAAGTTCAGATAATTTTAAAAAGTTTTAGGATGCTGTTAAGGAATTTTATGTTTCACAGACTGAAGATAAGAAATTTCTAAATATGGTAAGTGATTATTTGCTTTGTGTAGTGCTTAGATAAATAAGAGATTTTACTTTATGTTATTTTAACGTTTGGTTTAAAATGTAGTTTATTGAGATTATGCATGTTTTGTTTGTCTTTACTGTAGAATTGGATGCTCCTTTTGACTTTTTAAGTGAAAATATATGTGTACATATGGACAAAGTCAAGCGAGTGCACAATGCCAAGTTTATGCAATTCTCAGATTTTCTTAAAGTGAAAATACATCAACATGTACATGGATAAAGTCAAGGGAGTGCACAATGCCTAGTTTGTGCAATTCTGGGATTTTTTAAGTGAAAATAAGTGAATGTGCACATGGATATGGTGTTTGTGCAATTCGACTTGCTATTTTGTCTTTGCGTAGTGCCGATTTTTGACGTTTATATAAACATTGACCTTTTGAGAAAGTTTACACATGTTAAATTCTGCAATTAAACAATTTTATTGCAATAAGACCAATCCAAAATAATTAAGAATATATAAATTGCACATCACCCTTCCAACAGATATAAAAAAATATGAAGACACATTCTTACCAATAACAACTACATCATCTTTTAAGAACTTTTCGACTTCCTCAAGACTTGAAAGTTCTTTAGAACTTGGGCCAACTTGAGCTTTCATATATTTAACAATACCATCTAAAAATTCAAAATACACATCATTTGCATACATTTTTATAATTAAATGAGAAGAATCTAAACATTTTAAAGTATGAAATTAACTAGAATTTTAAAAAATTCTGAAATTTAAGTAACATATTCAAAAGAAATTATAAAATATTTGATTTTAAGAACGACTTCATATACACATTATATCACCTCTTCATTAACAAGTACCCTTAGGGCTTTGATTACAATTTTCAATACCTGAATGAGCTTGCCATATGAGGTTTTCCAGATTTCCTCCCATAACTAAAATATTTACCCTATTTTGCTTTTAAAGGTCTTTTCAAAAAGATATCTTTCAATTTAAGCAAATACCATATTTGACGGCATATAAGACTCACTTTTTTTCCTAAATTTGGTCTCATAAAAGTTACCTGCGTCTTATACGTGAAGGACACAAGTCTTATACATGAAGGTAATTGCATTCAATAATTGTTTATTTGGCTTTTACGAAATGCGAGAACTAAAAGAAACCACGCTATTGAAACTTTTTTTCCTTGTGTGTGGCCGTCTGAATAAAGGTGCATCTTATATGCCAGTGCGTCTTATATGCCGTCAAATATGGTAATCTTTAAATGCTTTACCATTGATCAACTATCAAGTTTAACAGATAATCCAAAAAAACATAGCTGTTTGCTTTGGAAAAGGTAATTTCAAAGAAGATTACCTAAAAAGAATTTACTTATTTATGTTATGAATAGCAAAAACCTGTAAAAACATTTAGCTAGCTGAGCTGTTCTACTAAAACTAAATTAAAGGTCACTGTTTAATCTACTTAACAAATCTACTTAACAATGTCATTACTTTGCAAATGGTTAACAAATCGCTTCTATTGTTCTTCTTGCAAATGGCTTCTAGTATAATTTAGAAGATTTATTACCATTTATTTCTGTGTACAAGTCAAAAATTTCAGAAACCTTTTATAAAACCAAATAACAAGGGTTTGCTTATATAAGAATCCATTAATCTTGCAAAATGGTAGGTATTTTTCTGTTAGCCGATGTAAGCGATAAATTTCCAAATACAGTACAAAGTCCGTAATCCGGACTCGTTGGAACTTCACCTATTCCGGATTAGGGTTTTTTTCGGATTATAGATCATGAATTTAAATCTGGTAAGATGGCATGCAGAAATTATACAATTAAAAATATGAAACCATAATTTATGAAATAAAGAGCAATTATGATCTAAAGAGTAACAAAATTTACAAAAAAAAAAAGCTTAATATTTCTTTGTTTACTTTATTTTTCTATTGGAAGCATGCATACGTAAACGCTTTACGCAAGTTTGTGGCTTTGAGGTCCAGATTATAGATCATTCCGGATAATGGACGTCCGGGTTATGGACTTTATACTGTATAGCACTTTATTTTTTAGTTTAAATTTAGTTTATGAAATGAGCAATTTTATCCTCAAAATTACTGGTTTGTTGCATCGTTATCAAAACGAAAAATCCGATGTTGATGAAATTTGTGCTCAACTAACAGACAACGACCACATGCTGCGCTTTTTGATTTGGGCATCTTTGCTAAATGAAGATATCTTTTCTCCACTTTTGAACTTGTTTCTCATTTATGAAGAAATGCCAAGCAGCCATATTGTTTGAATTTTCAGCAAAAAAGATCTTCTATAGTTTGAAATTTATTGTGTAAGAATTTCTAATGGTCTTTCAGACAAAAAAAAAAAAAAAAGCACAGAAGACTAGCACAGGTCATATGCAAGACAACAAACAAAGAATGCATCCTACAAGTTCTTTGCAACAAATAAATATGGAAAATAAGTTAATGTCAGATAAGGTTACTGGAGTTTAAACTATCATCACTGGCATCTGGCATTTTACTTACAGCAACTTGATTGGAAAATATTCCACCTGCTTGCTAACTTTTCACCCTCCTGGTAAAATGTTTGAATGTTGTTTCCCCCCCCCTCCTCATTTTGGCTTATAAATGAATTTTGAGTAAATTTTTGAAGGAAAAATACTTTTGGCTTATACTCGGAAATACATTGTATACAGTTCAAAGTCTAAAATCCATACGTCCAATATCCAGAATTATCTAAAATTCAGACTTCCAGATCATCAGCACTTACCTTTTTTTTTTTTTTTTTTTTTTTCCCCCCTTCGAAATTTTTCTTAAAGCTTGCGAATTTGATATTTTTTCATAATAAAACATGCAGTGGCACCGACAGACACTGATAACAGAAAATCATATTTTGCTTTCTCCTCTGCATTACTATCAACAGAGTGCAGCTTGAGAAATGAGTCAGACAGCGAAGTCTAAACATTTTTTTAAAATATTGGTAACTGAATACAAAACAACATGGTAACCATCACACTGACATCATGTTTGTCGATGATTAGACTTCAGCTAACTTCACTGTGAAATGTTGAGTCCATTAACAAAGAGAAATATTTTGTAAATGATCTTCATAGGGGAAAAGATTACATTTAGTCCTGTGTGATATGAGAATAACCAATTTGTTATTCAGATAAACTGAGCTGTGCCAGAGCTGGTACTGGGCACTAAAATTTAAGGGAGGCAAAATTTTTAGAATTTAGAAACACCGGTGAGCAATTAAATTATGGGATAACAAAATTTTTATAATTTAAGCAGAATTTCAGTGCCACTGAGATTGCAGCAAGCCACAAAATGTGTATCACAAGACCTAGATAAGCCTTGAGTATACGTGGGAATTACTTCTTTGGGATCCCGACAAGCCTTAGGCATGTGCAGGAAATAGATGCAAGTAAAATAAATAATATAATTTAAACTTAACTTCATCAACATGTGATAGTTGCTAGGCACAATTTAGTGACTAATTTCATGATATATCAACAATAGTGTATAATGGATACTAGCCAAGCTTTATGATGACAGCTGAATATTTGTATTCAGTTATTGCAAACAAAAAGCAAAATTTTCAAATTAACAAAATTTTTAAATGTGAAGTATTAATAAAGATATTAAAATGAGATTTACTTCTCCAATAATAAATGAAGATGTACAACAAAGCTTTCATAGCAACGACAATGCCCAAATCATTAATTAATGAATAATTAAATCTGTAATACAGCTCTAAATCCAGAAAATATTGCTACTGATAATGAAATGTTAGAGAGGTCGAGATTAAAAAAATTTAGATTGACAAGTTATTGGAACTTTTCAAAGTGGCAGTTACAGGGCTTAAACAATGGACATGTTAAGAAACTTTGTAACTGAACAAGTTATGTCTGTCTATATATATTAAAGAGAAAGTATTAGTGTAAAAAATGAAGCAATTAAACAATTTACATTCAAAGAAATATTTAATAAAAGCACACAAGTATTGAGATTTTTTCTTATTTCAATTCTTTAAATCATAAATGCTTCATTATTTCTTAAATCACTATTTCATATTTTGTAATATCTATGTCACTCTAACTAAACTTAAGCTGAATTAATCGCTGAAGTTCTGACCTTGGACTTTGTATTACATTAAGCTTTATCAAATGCATATATCACATTGAATATAAAATTGGACACTGCCAAGTATACAGTGATATTAACATTAAAATCAAGTACACACACATTATTAATTTATGTTTGAACTAATACGAGGGTTGGAACTTTAATAGTGGCAACACAGCTGAAAAAAACACTACGCAACAAAACCAAAGAATATCGCGTATACCACACGTAAACTACATACCTACCTTACCTCTGAGCAAAAAGACTCATTCTGCCTACGTCACGCGCATGCTGAGTGACGCGAAGAACGGATCCTTGTATTAGCTCGCGGTCTAAAGTAAGTGCTGTCAGGATGTTTTCAAAACAAGAACAACGATGTTGGATAAAAATTGAATGTGCCAGAGGTCGTACAGCCCGACAGTGTCATCAAGGGCTTCAAGAGGCTTGCGGGAAATCTGCATTACTTTACAGAACCGTAGCAAGATGGGTGAAAGCATTCAACGAAGTACGCCAAAACGTGGCAGACATGCTGCAGCCAGGTCGTCCAAGTGTCAGCGATGCAGACGTGCAAGCCGTTGCCGCACTAATGGATAGTGATCGCCGCCAAAAGATTTATCAGCTGGCCGGACAAACAAGATTAGCGCATACGACTGTGCTGCACATTCTGAAGGAACGCCTGTCCATGAAAAAAATTGCTTCACGATGGGTTCCCCATCAATTGACGGAAATGCAAAAATGGCTACAATACGATGCTGCCCGAACCCACCTGGAGTGCTATGAGTGCGAAGGAGATGCTTTTTTACGCCGTATCATTATGCTGGATGAGACTTGGGCCCGATTGTACCAGCCAGAACTGAAACACCAATCAAACGGATGGCGTCATCACGGGTCACCACGACGTTCGGAATTTCATCAGAACCCCAGCAATGTGAAAGTTATGGCGATTCTCATGTACGACTGTGATGGTGTCATCCTAACGCATACTGTTCCCCCACAGCAGACCGTCACTGCGCAGTATTACTGCTCATTTTTGAAAAAAACGGCGACACTTTCTGCAGAATGCTCCTCTCATTTTACATGACAATGTTCGGCCTCATGCAGCGCAAGCTGTGACTGATTTGTTCAAGCGGTGGGGCTGGGAAGTGCTTTACCATCCACCACACTCTCCAGATCTAAGCCCTTGTGACTATGACTTAATTCCTAAGATGAAGGAACCACTTCGTGGCACTCGCTTCCAAACTGTTCCCGAGATTCTTGCGGCAGTAGACCGGTCCATTCAAACTATCAATAAAACAGGCACTGCTATAGGTATTCTGAGACTTCCACATCATTGGAAACGGGTTGTACACAATGCTGGCGACTATATTGAAGGACTGTAAAACATGGTGACATGAATCACTTTTATATTCCTTGTAAATAAATAGTTGCCACTATTAAAGTTCCAACCCTCGTATAATTAATCATAGCTGAATGTCTAATTAACCAGAAATGCATTTTCAGCACAAATTACAATCCCTGTTAGAAATACTTCATATTAATGTCATAACACTAAGATAGTATCATATGGCACTTAAAGGTTTAACACTTTTAGCCTAACCTTAAAGTTAACACCCATCTCAAACTAAAACCTGCCTTTTATTCCGAATGAAATTAAATTTTTTCTTTTAGTTACAAATATCTAGCACGTGTCACTAATAAAATGTTAGGATCAGTACATTAAGGTAATTTAAATTAAATACAATTACTTCAAAGATACTCATGTATTAAAAAAGCTATTTTACATACCAGAATCCCTTGGACCATTATACTCAGATGAGAATTCACCATTTCTAAATATTTTTAAAGTTGGATAACCGCTAACACCAAACTTTGAACATGTTTCTTTACCATTGTCAGACGTACAATCCACCTATAAAGATATTAGTCAATTACATGAAAATATAACTTAACATTCAAAAGATTGAATTACTAAGAATCATTTTAAATAAAAGGATTTACCATATATTCATATATATACAGATCACAAGAGATAAGCATCAGATAACATGCATAAAAAGGATTATTTTCAATAGGCATATAAATATACTTTCCATTAAAAAGTCAAAACAAATATAACTTTATTTGATAGTAATTTTTAAAGTTAGAATATTTATCGGTTTCGGCTTTACACTATTAACCTTTTGAAGACAGGATGGCCATTATAGTGGCTATACAGTCCTCTCTTTGAAAAGACGGGGTTGTTTACTTTAGTGGCCATGTCTTTTTCCCCCCATTTTCCAAGCTAAAAGTGGAGTGAAATGTCAAATTTGACGTCCCTAGAGTTTTAACCACTTATTTCTTTCAAAGGTCTTCCTTTTGCGACATAGATGCACCCCTCTGAAAATCTATTAAACTACACACAAGAATCTTTGTTGCAAATAGGAGGTGATTTCTTAAAGGGGGGAAAGCATTCGGTTCAAGATTCCTCGTCCTTTGGTAGCTTTTACTGCTACCAAAGCTTCGGCCTCAAAAGGTTAAACCAGTTGAAAGTGACATAACTTAATTTTCCTAAAAAATTAAATGTCTAATTGTAATATGGATTTAAATAAGAATTAAAATTTATATCTAGACACTGATAATCACAGCTGGGCGATATTTGTTTATAAATTACATTATTTAATGAAATTGAAAATACTTTCTGGTAACATACCACTCTTGCTAACAGAATTTGGACATTTTTCAATTATGAAAAAAATTTAAACTCACAAAACAAAATTTCAAGCCTGAGATATTTTGATTTCACTAGCATCTTCTATTACTCTTAACTTCGTGTTTGGGCATACAGCCCTGGAAATGAATTCTAGAATAAAATGCAGCTGTCATCAACCTGAAATTTTAAACACCAGGTATGAGGGAATAACCTTATACAATTCCAACCTTGTTCTGAACAGCTAAAGAAACTAAATCCACAAATATTTTAATGCAATCTTCAGCTTGACAGATTTTAAATACTCATGACAAAAACACACAAACATGGTGTATGGATTGAGGTATGGATTTTCAAAATTACACCCAATGATATGACAGCTTCAAAAATGTCCATGTCATATATTTGACAATACTTCCTGAAATGCCTCCATAGATATTTATCCCCTTTAAACAATAGAATTAATAAAATTAAACAGCTAAACGAATGAACAGCTGGTATAACCAGCTTTTCATATATATATATATATATATATATATATATATATATATATATATAAGGGAGGGAGAAAAAACAAGAATTTAATAAACAAAAGTTGAGAAATTTATAGTTCAATGACAATTTAAGCTAACAGACAGCTAAGCACAACTGATACTCAAAGAGCATTCCAAACGAGAATTAAAACTATTCAAATATGAGCCAATAAAACTAAATGATCAAATCTTTTTATTTGTCAAAGTAACAATTCTTTACCTTCAAAACAATAACAGTTTCAGATAAATGCAAGAAACAAAATAACTCTGCGAAATATTTTTAGAATAGTGATGTCAAAAGAAAAAATGCTACACTGAAATTTTTCAAAGAGAATGATTTTATTCTAGTAACCCTTTGTTTCATCATAGTCGATGCACAATACTGAGGTTGTGCGCTATGTCAAGTTTAGCAGTGTACATGGGAAGAGTAATAGAAATGCAGAAGGATTTCTTAAAAAAAGATAGGTGCAAAATGCCAAAGTTATGCAATTCCATGCAGAATTTTACATTCATAACCCTTGGAGAATTAAATCTATCACAAAAAACCACGGAACTAAACTGCATTAAATGTAATTTAGTTTAACATCAATATTAAACAATCACAGCCAAAAAAAAGTTGAATGAAATTTATCATGCTTATTATTAAACATAGTTACACACTCTGAAGACTGAATAAAATAATGTAGGAGTAATCAAGGAAGATCCAAGTTTTATTATAAATTGTCAAGTTCTAAAATAAAATTATTATATTTAATTATTTATTCCAATCATAAGAAGTAATCATCAAAAATTAATGCTTGTTCATGCAGAAAAAATTAAAACTATTCATCAAAATCTTACTACTGCTAAGACCACCTTTTATACCAGGATTTGATAACTGAACATTCGCGAAACATGGATACACTCACTAAATTTCAAATAATTTGAACTCTACTTCTGTTCGAAAGTATAATACTATATTAAAGACAAATTTAATAAAAAGCTATTTCACATGAGATACAAAAGTTATCAAAAGCGTTACATCGCTCCGTGAAACGCGACTCTTTTAAATGAACACTTTAGAATTATCAAAAAATAACTTCACACGAATTTACGAATAGGTAATGCGGAATAATATCGCTTTAATACAAAGTATTTGTCAACATACCTTCGCTAAAGGAATAGGTGGATCGGATTTCTTTAAAGTCGTAGCGGCTTTTTCATATTCGGGCGCTAATCTTTTACAGTGGCCACACCTGAAATTATGTATTAGATTACGTAAATTAAAGAAAGTCATTTATTCAATATTTATGAGTAAAACACTAAAAATCTGCACACTTTTCTACATTCAGATATAAACATTACACTACTCAATACTTACCAAGGAGCAAAAAATTCTACTAAAATAGCATCATGTTCAAGTATTCTATCTTCAAAATCAGCACCAGAAAAGTCAAGAACATCACTAGATAATACTAAAGAACATAAACTAAATACACTGAATAATTGCAGCAGCGGACCCATTCTTACAACCATTACGAAAAAAAAAAACTGCTACTCTTCTCGCCGGCTTTATACCGAAGGGAAGTTTAACGTGTCAATCGCTGTTTCCACAGCCAAAACCTACCTGGCCACATGTGTTGTCAGCCTGCGATTGGTTGATGTGATTGTTAAGCATGTGGTAAGTGTTAGATAATAATGTTTCCTAATATTGTTTCCTAGAAGTCTCAGTTTCCTTTTGTATTTAACCTAACAGATCAAAATGAATACAAATTTTTTGATTACCTGTAATAAGATGTTTCAAATTACCTTCAAAATTAGATGTATGATGGAATTATCTGAAGTCCAAAGTTGCATACTTCAGACTTCACATATTTATTAAATATTCGTGTAACTGCGAATAGAAAACATCACGGAGAAAAAAAAAAAAAAAAAAAATTAAATCCAGATATTTTTATTCAAAATTTATAGTTTCTCTTTGAAATTTTAAGTCAAAATGACATCTTCGTATTAAAATTCTGGAATGAAAAATAATGATATCGTGATATTTCATTCCGAATTGACATCTTCCTGTTAAAATTTCGATATTTCATTCTCTTTACATTTCAGCCGATGGAGCCGGATATGAAAAGTTAAAGATATTCGTTGCGTATGTAGAAAGAAGAGGATTATATCTATTGGAATACTTGGAATTTGGAAATTCTACAGACCTATAACCGTCTGCGAGGGGAGCCGGCGGAAGGCGTTTTGCGCAAACTCCGCTACTCCAGAATTTTGCAGTCCGGTTTCTTCCTAAATTCTAAAATTTTGCCTCCCCTAGATTCTGGCACCCGATTCGGCAGAAAAGGTTCTGAATCTCTGGAGATATTGTCGAATGCTGTCACGGAGCATAAAATAATGAAATGTCTTTAGAACTGTACACTGTCGCTATCCGACTATAGTCATTAGTAGATGTATACAAGAACTCTAAATTAATGAAATCTCTAAATCTTTTGAAATTAATAAAGTTGTCGCCAGGGCCCGACTTAGCCTAATTGGGGTCCGGGGCAAAAACTTCTTTGGAGGCCTTGCCTCTGCTTCACTACTTCAGTAATGAAGAACCGAACTTTATAGAGGCATTTAAATTTTTCACCTCATTATAGATATATAACAAGTTTCCGAAATCCAGTTTTCTGATTGTTAACTTTGTCAAAATGCATATCCTTGCTGACATTAGGGCGGAATTTAGCTAAATTTTCGCAATTATGATGGCTCAATTAAGCCAATCAGAAGCTGTGTTTTTGCAAACATACCGTGTTGTGCAATATCTAAAAATACAGGCTTTTTATTGGCCAAATTTGTCCATCGTAATTGCAAAAACTTAGTTGAATTCCGCCCTAGAAAGCCATGGATTTACGAAATATAGATTTTTTTGTGTTCGTACGATATATTAATGAAGAAGCAAACATAAAACTGACGGATTTTACACTGTAGTGATATTCTGTTTTAAAAAAGTTCATTAAAGAAGGAAAAGTTCATTAAGGAAAGTAAAATAAACTTTCTATTCAATTTGAAGGCCCTTAGTCAGGCTCTGGCTGTAGGATCATATTCGTGAGTGAAGTAGTTTCAGGGAACTCTATGGTTGATGTCTTGTTAAAGAATACTCTAGCACAGCGGTTCTCAACCTTTTGACTAACGCCTACCACCTAAACAAAAATTGAAAATCTTCAGTACCACCAACACTCTTGAACAAAGATTAAATCGCATAAATTTACGAATGTTAGAGAAAAAACTCAATCAGGATGTTGGGGTTTTAATTTTTGACTTTCATAGTTAAAAATATTTTGCTTTGCGTACTAACTGTTTTTCTCTTGCGTACCACCGGTCAAGAACCCCTGCGTCTAACAAATCATTAAAACTTATTATAGCAAATCGTTACTATGTACATAGGTAAAGTAATCTATATTCAGATCATTTAAATTAACACTTTTACAAACAAAACTTTGACCTTATTTCTTAACAACTTTTTCTGGAAACGGTAGATTCTTTTTTCTGTTGGATTTTGAGAACGACGGTCTAAGTTAGTACGGCGTAAGTAAATATTAGCTTTATTAAAGAGACAGAAAATTCTTTTACTTTCGAAGGCAGTGCACATATGCATTTACTTATATATAAAGAAATCCAAGTTCCTTTATCGAAATTTAAATAACATATGATTGATCTTAACGAATTTAAATGTATGTAAAGTAATTTTTATTTGATTCTTGAATATAAATCTGCTATTAGCATGAATAAATATGCATGCAGACATGTATTAGATCCAAACTATTTTATTTTATTCCCTTTCTCTGGTAGATGATGCATTCTAAAAGCCAAGAGAGGGCATCAGTAGCTCGATTTTCAGATAGTATTTGTTGAAGTCTGCAAGCAAATAACTGATTTGCTTATAGACTTTTGATTTCAAAGTGAGGGGAATTAAAACTTAAACCCTGTATTAAATCTTTTCCATATTTATTAGAAATCAGTATGGAAAAGGTTTTAATACAGAAATTTACATCTAAATCTATAACTGGAAAATTATCAAAAGTGATAATTCAAACTTTTATGGGATTTATTGATGATTATAGCTACGTCTCCAGATTAATAGTAGTAATAATATTGTATTTCATTACGGTTAGTATATCGTAGTGAGGATGAAAGAGAACACTACTGTATTTACTCTTCTCCAAAAGATGCATTTCAAAGCAAAATCTTTTATGTCCTTATTCATTATTTATATAAGTATACATATTTAAAACAACATTTTTATCGGCTTTTATATAGACTTTTAAGAGTATTTTAGGCGATCTCAGCCAAACAAAGCCTGTTCTAGAAATTTTCGGGGGGGGGGGAGTAATTTATGAATATAAAAAAACTACTCTTGTTCAAGTTTTGGTATTTATCAACATTTTTTATATTTTTTCTTGTTTATTTTACAGAAAATAAATTAAATTTAAATAAATATATGTTCATTTTTCGAATTTTGGAAACGGGGCGAAGTATCTATCAATGGCGAAAGGGATGCATAAAACAAAAATAGATTTTTAACCACTGCTGTAGATGATTATATAATTCATAAATTCCAGTAATTTGAAAAGAAAACGGCCATTTTAATAAATAATAACGTTATTTGTGGCTTTTCAGATGATCTAATTAGAGCAAAGTTATTTCATGAAACAGAATTAACATGACATAAAGCTCAATACATGTAGATTTTTTTTTTTTTTTAACTCAAAATTTTTTTTTCAACAATCTGCTATCCGAATTCCCCTTATGCTGGAACTTTATACTTTTATGGAACAAAAATGCTTAATCATGACGAAGATTAGGTGCGAAATCGTTTTTAACTGCTTATTAGCTAAAATCACGGGGGAAAGTGCAGAATCGCCCACTGCTTGGCGAATTTAAGAATTGCACATACTCGGTATCCATGTACACGTCGACCTATTTTCACTTTAAAAAAAATCCCAAAAGTGCACAAAAATTGCATTGCGCACACTCTTGGCTTTATCCATGTACACATCGACCTGATGTCACTTAAAAAGTCAAAGAAAATTGACAAAAATCCAATTCTTCTTACTCTTGTAAAAAGCGCCAAAAAAATAAGTGTGAGATTCTGCACTTTAGCCAAATCACGATTGGAATTTTCCAGAAAGTAGTGGAACAAACATGCCCAGAAATTTGTTTTTACAGGGCGAATTTGGAACTCTGTACTTCTCAGATTATTGCTAAAGTCCTAGTTAGTAATTGTTATCGCCTTACCAAAATGTCGCCAAACTACCTGTTACCATATTCCAAAGATTTGCCTGGAATTGGAAGGTTATGTTTAAGCATAGTTCAGAAAGACTAATAATTTAACATTATAAGTTAAGAAAGTATTGGGAAGTAAGGCGTAAATATTTATCTCAAATGCAGAACAGTTCATGAATATCGTTTGAATTCCTCAGTGGAAAAAAAATCATGTTTGTCTGCGCGTGTCTAATATAATAAATGTTGTATGGAAAATGCGTAGTTGTCATACGCGGATTGTTTACACTGGCGTTCAAAATCAAAAGAATTTTCGCACTTAATCGATGATCTCCATATGTGATGGACAGATCTGAGTGCAATTTGGCATGGATATAGGTTGATGAAATACAGCAGAAAAAAAAGAAAAAAACCACTGTCTGAATTACGTTGTGAGACAACACATTCCTGATGATGCATGATACTCATCGGCTCAGTAATGTCTGAAGTTGAGGCGTCAGTATCGAACAAAAAGGAGACTTCTAGTGTGTGTAGTCCTTTCTAATAGTCATACACTTCTCACAACGTAATTTCACACTGAAAATAAGAGAGTTTATGAATCCGTATGGCAGCTTGCTTCAATCCTACAGTAACGTTCAGAAGGTTTTCAGGTTCAGAAGGTTCTGAGAGAAGAAAGAGAGTCTCAATTGCCCTTCCAAGCGCATTCCCGACATATATAAAGGGGTTTAGGTGTAGAGATCTGGCTGGCCAATCCATCACGTTAATATCCTCAGTCGCCCTCCAGATTATAAAATAATGAAGGTGCACTTTTAGTTTTTTAGAACCTATTTATTTATAATCATAGAATGAGACAGAGACACATTACAGAGAAATGCAATACCTGCATAGTTCTATTCAAGGAGGTTAGAATATTTTCATATCTCTATCCAATGTGTTGCCAATTACAAGTTACTAAATATTAAATGTAAATGTTGTCATTTACAAATTATTAAATATTATACAGATTAGCCACATTTAAACAAGCATTGCCATAATAAAAAATAACTGGGGCCACTGCACCTCTGAAAAAGCAGATATACAGAGGCTGTTTATACATTTTTACAGAGATTTCAATAAAGAATTAAGCAAAAAAGCAAATGTTTTGAAATAAAAATTTCTGGCATTAGCTCATTATTTTAAAAGAGAAATATCTTCCTCCGCTTTGAAATTTTTCTTCCTTCAAAATATCATATGTAAACAAGCTGTGGTGGATGGATATATTTTTACGCTTTCCAAAGAGAAATATTCCTATTCTATAGTTAAAAAAATGTTGTGAAATGCATGGCATTAAAATTTCTAAGTGTGAAATAAGTAACATTTTTAATAGGAAAGGGAAAATCCACCGACCATTACTTCTACTTGGAAGGAAGACTTCAAACGAATACCCGAAAAATGTATGTTCTGTTTTCAATGTTTCTAAAGGTAAATCGCTATTAACAAAAGAAATCCACCCATGCAGAAATCAATTGCAAAGTCTTTAAATACATCTGTAGCAACAATAAATAAAATAATAAACTAAGATTTATAGTTTAGAAAAGCTAAAAACGTAACTTTCAGCAGGCTTTGTCGATGCATGTGGCTCAGGGTAGAAGAACAATTTGTGCAATCCTGTTTGAAAACTATTCAGCAAGAGATAAATAAAAATTCTTTGTAAAATTTGATGAAGCATGGGATTACGTCATACTGCAAAAAAAATTATTATTGAATATATTGTTGTGTTATTTTCTTCCTTCACGTTCATATGGAGTTCGTAGATTTGGAGTGAATAACGACGACACTTGATCAGCTATCGAAACACACTTTATTTACCAGTATTGTCAGGACAGCTCCAAAACACGTTTTACAGTCGTCGATGAGCTACTATAAACACGCTGACACGATCAGCGACACAGCCTTCAGGTTATCAGGCTATCACGGTGGAGACAGCTTCACTGCAAAGCACTAGAGTACAGCTCCTGACTCTGCTCGGTCGTTCTCGGAACTCCACGTACTCTCGAGACTCTCTACGCTACAACTCATGGTGCACTCGACGACACATAGAGCACGGCTCCCGACTCTTCGGTTCAGTCGTTCCCGGAGCTCACACGCTCTCTCGATGATGCACTAACCGCGATACACTACGAGACTCTTTTGGTGCACTCGACGACCCACTCGGCACTCGCTGCCCGGCTTTCAACTCGATCGACTCCGCAGGGATTGACTCGCTAGACGAGACACACACTAACTCGTAACTGACTCTCTCGCACTCTATGCGAGGCACACACACTCGCCCTCTCGATGAAGCACACACTCTCAGTACTACTGACTGACTGCGGACCAGCAGGGTTTATATAGCTTTCGGCTTGTGTTCGGGAACATTCTGGGCTAAACCGGTAAGAATTCGTTTCAGAAGGTTCTCCAACCGTCCATGGTATATCGCCAATTTTGTCGGCAAATGGGCGATTTATCGCCAAATGTGGCAACCATGCCATCCTTTGCCATTTTATGGCAACCCTAAAACTGCTTTGCGGGAAAGCTATCTTACCGCGCCTGTACATTTCGTAACAATATTGTTATTATCCATTTATTATCGAAAACGAAGCCAAAAAATGTACAAACCTGATTCAACTCAACACACTATCAAGAGAAAATTTTACGTCCTATATTTACAAAAGAAAGTCCATCTCTTTATCCCAGTGATTTTCAAAGAGTGAAATTTCTTGAAATTTTCTAAAACAATTACTGCATTTCTTTGGAAAAAAAAAAAAAAAAAAAAAGGAAGAATGATACAAGTATTGCATCCATCCTTTTCAACGAAAACCTACGAAGTCCTTTGACGTTGCACTTATGAACTATTATGCTTCTGGTCTCTTGAAAAGAGCACTTTCTAGGCGCACTCCGCCACGATTGATGGACTTTGGAATGTAGAGGAAGGAGAATGAAAATCAATACCCGTGAAAATTTTACAAAAAGCCCTTCTGTCATGGAAATCACGAGACACACTTATAATCCAAAAGAAAGGCTATCAGAATGAGCATTTAAAAAATACTCTCTACATTTTAAATGTTTAATAAACGGCCTCGAAATCATTCCAGAAGCATGTAAAAACCCTCTGGAGGGCTCTTCTATATACTTTGGTACCACTCAAGGTTTCTAAAATATCCTAAAGGTTTGTGCATTCGGGTAGCTCAGCAGTCATTGGCTATCTGTTTTTGACGTAGCTCGTAGACCAGTCGTACTCTTGTTTATGTCGTGTTTACGATATATGCCAGCATCCGATTGATATTTTGGAATGTAAAATGCTTTATGAAACATTATTTTTTAATTATGTTATATGCTATTAAAACAAAACAACATTTTATTGTGTTTATACTTTCAAGTTGCGAAAAATATATGAAATAATCATTGTTCACGCAGTTGAATTAAACTAAACTGGCAAGTCATTAAATATACTGTTAACCAGAGAACAGAGGCTCCATTACCTAGCTGACATGATGTCTGCCTTACACGGATTAAAGCCCCTGCCTCCAGAAGCTATTTATTATGACTAAGCAGAATAAGTTTACAGTGGCATACAAGGCCTTCAAGAACACAAGAACATAAGTAACATAGTCATAAAAGACCCTAAAGAAAGCATGTTACAAGTAGTACCTATAAGCATTCAAACAATTTCAAAACTGAGTCCAACTAATTTAAATAAAAACTATGGTACAAACAAAATATAATACAACCATTACTGTATTATACACAATTAATATCAATTAGATTCACAATTTCAAGAAGAACCATTCAATTTAGAAAAAAATGCATAAAGATAAACTAAGACAATAATAAACTGCCAAATAAAATATTTTCATATGAATTCAGAATTAAGAACCAATAACTTTGATAACTGAACAATATTATCATAAAATACACTGAACCTGAGATATTATTACAATACAAAACATAAATTTGGTTTAAAAACAAAACCACTCCAAGTAATATAAAAACTCTACATCAGGTTTTCTGGCAACGCGATAGAAATACACTACAAGAATAATGCCAACATAAAGATATGAAAAATTTCCAATTCCAAAAACCACATTCATTCAAAAATAAGTCAAACATTCAAAAATAAGTCAAAGAAAATTATTATAAAATACTGCCTTAAATGCACATTTTACAATAGAGAACTCAAGTAAAACCAATCAAATTCACAAAAACAGGTCAACTATTCAATTCAGAAAAGTGCAAAAAGGTATACAAAATAATTATTCTAGATTAGGTTTGCTGGCATCGCTAA
The DNA here is from genome assembly GCF_044657685.1 of Stegodyphus dumicola. NCBI lineage: Eukaryota > Metazoa > Arthropoda > Arachnida > Araneae > Eresidae > Stegodyphus > Stegodyphus dumicola. The sequence continues at coordinate 216,422,405 of NC_140773.1, read as the reverse complement.
GACAAATGCAATACTAGAAAAATGCCGACATAAAATTTTACAGAATTTCAAAATCAAATACAAAATGCATTCAAGATTAAAGTAAAGAATAATATAAAATAACTATCATGAATGCAAATTTTTATAATAGAATGCACAATTAATGCCTATCAAGTTCACCAAAGTGAATCAATTCAATTACAAAAGAACGCATTAAAATATGCAAAATAATAAAATTGTCACAAAAATTTTCTGTTAAATTTAATTAACAATTACAAAACTGAACAAAATAATCATGAAATATATATATGATTAAGAACGATTTCAGTACCATACATCAAATACTATGTGCATCACAAATAAAACCGACTATTTGTACAATATAAGAAAGTAATAGGCTACAAGTAACCGTTACAATTTATAAGAGCATAGATGCATTCAATGTCAGATACGTCTGTTCTACGTAAAACCATTTCTAATTTTAAATCAGTAACATAAGTAGTGGAAACAACAAAACTGAACAATAATAAGCATCAAACACACAAAGTTAAACAATTACCATTGTACAGTAAAAATCTAACAGTCGCTGAAAGTCAATTACTCACTCCCAATAGAGATGATCTGAGAGAATTATTTACAGAAAAATTTAATTCCTGATAGAAAAGCATAATTTCCTTAAATTTCTTACTTTCACTAGAGTTTTTTAATATCAATTGAGCCCATTTTGGCCTGTGTTGATCTAAAGGTTTATTCAAGTGAAGGTTTTTAGTAAATGGACAGTGAAAGATAAAGTGTTCAGGGTCTCCCAACTCCCCGCAAGAACAAAGCTCAGTCATTTTTTACGAATGTATTTCAGCTTCTGTGTAAAACAGTGTGTTTAAGTATGTTTAGAATTTATTGAGCTATGTTTCAGTTTTCGCCGCATCACATAAACTGTAACAAATTAGCAATGAAACTTATAATGTTGCATATTTTAGTTTTGTAATTATTTGGGAGTGTTTTTTTTTATTATTATTTATCTATTTATTTATTTTTTTAATTTTTCAGAAAATTTCACCTTCCATCATAATTTTGGGTGAAATTTGTCGAATCCGGAGAAGTTTGATTAGAATATTTTCTTTGTATACACTAAGTTATAATTTTCTGTAAAATATGATTATATAAAAGCAACAGGAATACCTTTGTTTTTAGTAAATTAAGGTACTTGAGAAAATTTTTGCTTCTTTTCAAATGTAGATTAGTTTATACTTGCCTTCATTTCAAAACATATTCTTGTTTGTCTAATTAACTACACATAAATCAAGTATAATTTTCTTAAAAATTCTATTTCTCCAGGTGTCTTAAGGGAAATAAATACAATGTGAATGTGAATGTAAATTGTAGATTTAAATTCAGTATGTTTATTTCTTTTATGGAAATCAGAATTTTTATCCAGAATTTGAAAGGCAAAACCTTACCTTCACAAGCAAAAGCATATTTGATGGTTGATCAACCATTACCCTAAGATGGTCATTTCTAAAATTGATAAGTATTTCTAAGAATATAAGTATTGATACAGAGCATCATTTCTTTAAAATGACCATCTTCATATAAGAATCAATTAATCTGTAATTACAGGCTGTCACCTTCACTATGAATATGATTGACTGAAACACTATTCGATGAACTTCATGATTTATTTTGTAATGTGTGAGAAATATTTTAAGTGATGTTGAAATTGTGCATACTTAGACTAGACTAATTTTACTAAACAGAATTTTTTTTTATTTAATGACATGTTAGTGGAGTTCTTGATTTGAGGGAAATTTATGATATGTTATATCCTTAGTATCTGGATTACATTTTGTTTCTATGTAACTATTATTGCAGAGCTACAGTAAATCGTGTTCCAGGCATTTTTAATCATACATTTAAACCAACATCGCGCAAATACAGCAGAATAGCGTCGGCGGGAAGGAATTTGGGTCTACGAATGACGTGTTAGTGACGTCATAGAGCATGCGCAGTAGCTATCGCTTTAAAAATACGCCAACCTTATAAGAAAGTATTTTACTGATCTTGGGTACCACTCATATAATCTCTATCAAAAACCTTGCACAACCCAATAAACCTCTGTTTTCTGGTCTCTTTTGCGCATCTCGGCGGACAGACAGAGAGGACCATGGTTCTCTCCAGATGAAGGTATATCGAGAATAAATAGTTAGGCTGAACTGGGACCCATCTGTCCGGGAATGCTACAGTCTATCTATCGTAAGAAAAGCTCTCGCCAGTTAGTCTGTAACTGCCTGTTGCCGTAGAAACCAGCCTTGACCCATTTTCCGTAGGGGTGTCTTGAAGACGAATGATAAACTCTTTTCTCCTCAGCCAACAGTCGTCAAAAACAAAATAACAATAAAGCAACCCTTGGTTCGCCCCTATTCGAAATATACTAGCCCTGTTGCTATAGCGACCGCCTCCCGCCAAACACTAGGGCGGGACTCTTTTTCTCATAGACAGACAGTAAATGGACTGTGTTGTGTACTGATGTAATGCCGAACGCAAATCGAGGTTTTCTTGTAAACTGACGAGGTCTCAGAGCTCCGTGTTTTAAGTATGTAATTATATTGTGAGGTTTTTCGCTTAAAGAGTTTGAAAAATACGAGTTTTACATTGCATCATATTTCATTTCATAAAAGAGGAAAGCTAATGGAAAGAGAAAATTTTCTCGTAAAAGGGCATTAAAGTAGAGTAAAGTAATGCTATAAAAAACAAGAAATTTGAAAACTATACTATTATTAAAATTTAAAAATTCATCGATGTTGACGGCAGATGTTTAAATCTTGTTCCCTGAAAGAACTTAAGTTAATTTTATTTATCATTTATTTACATACTTATTTACGAATTTTTACTTAATGTTACACCACTTTTTTTTATATAAATTAAAAAAAAATAATACTTTCTATTATGTTCTTTTCTTTAATGTTTAACCTGATCAGAACCGCTGTTTTATCCTTTTCAAAAGTAATTTTGCTGTTTCCTTGTATTTTTATTTATTTATTTATTTATTTTCCTAGGTTAGATGTTCAGTTTTCAACATTTCTTTACATAGAACACAATGTAAGGGTGATTGGACAGCCGTAGCTGGCGGCCGAGCGGTAAAGACGCTGAACAATGGTAGTTCGATCTGAGGTTCGAATCCCGTTAACGGGCTGGCTGCATGGGCGTTTTGTGGTTTTCCTCATGTGTAACGTGTATACGAGCCAGTTTCCCTCGGAGAGTCCTCCACGAAGGCATCCCTCTTTAGGCAGATAGCCTTCCTGTGCTTTGCCATAATTGAATAACCCTAATCCAAAATCCGTTTGCCGGCGCAAACGATAAAGTTGCCAATAATGGTACAACTGATGCCAAACGGAATATCTTCGCTGGTAACATTTTACGCTTCATTTTCAAAACAAGTCGCAGCCATTTCTTATCAGATTGATTGGTTCTTTCAATGCTGGCATACAATTACATAGAGTTTTTACCTAGATAGATAAATTTTATGCCCTAAGAGCATTCGCGGTAATTAAGTCAATTAGGATGCAATCACACCGCTCACCCGAAGGCGAAAATATAGAAAAGGCAACATCAAGGTTTAAATTCATCAGTTCTAATGAGAATGCACTAGCGAAGTAAAGCAATGCGGTTTTACATAATCTCTGAGTAAGCTAATCGTACGGATGAGATACATTCCGATGACTCATTGATCACGTGACTTATGTATACCTTTTGTAAACAAACAATGCAGAAGACCTCAGAGATCACGTGACTTATGTACAGCTAATGCAAACAAGCAAGGTCATTCTTCTTCTTCTCTTGCGGAATGTATCTCATTGAAGTAATTCTTGCGTTTAAACTTTTATTCCAAATTTAAGATTTAACTTGAAATTAATGTAGATAATTATTGAGAGAATTAGATTTTTGTAGCGCAGTTTACTTGAGATCACTTGGGATCACATGATATGGAAAGGCGAATCAGGATGTTGAACCATGAAAGCATGGTAAATACCTTTTTACAAATTTATTGTCTTTATTTATTGGCCTTTTACAAAATTTTAAACGATATTAATATGTTTATGCCTTCAAAATAAAAAAATTCTTAGAACTAACATTTGTTAACATTTTTCTTTGTGTATACTGTATGCTTTCGCCAATAAAGTCTGTTTGGCGAGATTTGCGCCGGCGAAACGGAAAAGTACCTTATTTATTTATTTTTCTAGGTTAGATGTCCAGTTTTCAACATTTCGTTACATAGAACACAATGTAAAGCTGATTGGAAGCAAAAAGTTTTTAAAAAATGATTTAGATAGAAAAAAGAAAAAGAAAACAATGATAGAAACTCCTGTGTTGACTAATGCGGAAAATACGCTAACATAATTATTTGAATGCATCATTTGAAGCGATATATCCTCCAAGATTTTAAAAAAAAAAAAAAAAAAAAATGCATAGGTAAAATAACTAAGGTAAGTGCAGCAACTTAGAACTAAGTAACGAGAGTATTAATCAGCAACTTAGAACTAAGTAACGAGAGTATTAATTAGCAACTTAGAACTAAGCAACGAGAAGCGGATGGGATCTTCTTATTGGCTCGATCAACAGGTAAAGGTGCAGATACCTTTTTTTTTTTTTTTTTTTTTTTCTAGGAGTTGGCCATTATCTAACAAGACGCAAGGATTGCAGGCACCCCTTGGGAGTTTACACCATGAATAATGTAATTTCATCAGGATGCCATGACGCCTATGTGAAAATCTAGTTGAATAATTACCGACTTGCATAAGGTGTTAGCAGGACATGAAAATTCTTCACTTTATTCTGTGGAGTTAAGAATTATGTTCAATCACTTTTGTCTACGCTATGCTGTGCCCACTTGCTGTTCAGGTCATGCTGTGCTGTATATTTATTTTGTTTGTTATAAAAATGTTTTGTCAATATGTATGCCTCCATGCTATTTTCATATGCAAGGCTATGTTCTGTATGCCGCGTCTCTGTATGACGCTGTGTATTTTATTTTATGTTGTAAATCTGTGACATCAATATGTTATGTCGCAATACTATGTATGTTATGCCTATGAAATGCTATGGTATATCGCTACGCTATATGCACTTTTCATGTCATCAAATGCTCCCAAGATCTAATCTTGTTTTGTTACATTTTGTACGAGAATGATGTCTGCATGAATTTTACCAAAAAACCTATCTACCGTATAAAATCAAAATTTTGTATGTTTATCAGGTATTTTCTCCCTCTTTTCCGAATGCCTTCGTGGTGTAATTGGAAGCATACTAGACGCGTATTCGCGAGGTCCAGGCAGTGGAGTAGCGAGCATAACTGGCGCCCGGGGCAAAATACCTTTTTGACGTCCCTCCCCCGAAAAAAAACACAGTGTATAAAATATTATATTCACCGTCAAGAATTCAAGTTATCCTGGTTAAAGAACACTAATTCAAATCACACATAACATCAAGGTAAAATGAACCTCACGAATCAGGTTTCTAAACTGCGAAGTTTATTCACGTCTAAGACACATTCAACTGGCACTGCCAGATCCAAGAACAAGAAGTATAACATCATGAAAGATTTACGCCCTCTTTGGCGATTAAAATATATTTTCACATAAAATTTCTTACATACTGGGCCCAGCTGAACTGTAGTTCAGAACAATCAAGATTATCAGTAATACACGAACATTTTCAAGAATTATTTTCTAGAATCATTATGCATTTCAATACAAATTCAAGTTTTTGTAATCAAGAAATGTCACATAAACCTCAAGAACATGTAAAACTTACCATATGTTTCAAGAATATCAAGTAAATTTTCATTCATCAAGGATTATTGTTATAACATTTCTGTTCAAGCATCAGGATTTAAATCAAGAATTTAAATAATTCAAGATAATATTAAACAAATAACATTTCAAAATCAAGATTATCATAATTCAACTAAAATACTAGAATTATTACAAGAAACCTGTCTTTTTCTTTTTTTCTTTCAGAATTAAATTAACTTTTAAATACACTTATACATTTCTACAACCTTAAAATTTTCTAATATATACATTTCTTTAAATATTAAATATACAATACTTTAAATATTAAGCATAGATACAGCATTAGTAGCATTAAGATTACTTTTTCAATAAGAAATATACTATCAAACAATATTAATACTCTTATCATTCTAACTTAACTAATAATTGTAAAGTCTCTTTATAATGCCTTTTTCAGTCTTTATTTCACAACTGCGAATTAGTCCATCTCTACCAGTAAATATTTTGAGAACCTTTCCTAATCTCCACATATTACGTGGTAAATGTTCGGGCCCACCAGCGGCCGAGCGGTAAAGTTGCTGAACGCTGGTAGTTCGGTCCGAGGTTCGAATCCCGCGAACGGGCTGGCTGCATGGGCGTTTTCGTGGTTTTCCCCATGTGTAACGTATATACGAGCCAGTTTCCCTTAGGAAGTCCTCCACGAAGGCATCCCTCCTCTTAGGCAGATAGCCCTCGAGGCTTTGCCATAATCACATACACACACGTGGTAAATGTTCATTATATATTATCACCATATCGTTCACACTCAAGTCGTGCTTTGCACGGTGATTGTTCACACAATTTGCAGATTTCAGATTCAACAAATAATCTTTATAAAAGATTTTTCAAAAGTTACTTAATAATTTTTCACGATATGGATGCGCTTTTAAATGAATTTTTTTAGTACTGCACTCTTCATGAGTGTATTTGACAGGAAGCAAATTAGCAATTTTCTGCCCTAGCAGAACTTGGGGCTCATTATCTTGGACGTAAGTCAAGGGTCAACGATTTATCACCGCCTCAATTTCAGTCAGTACAGTTTCCAATTCTTCAGGTAGCAGTGATGTTCTACCAAGAATTTTTCTTAATATTGCTTTGACAGATCGCACAAGTCTCTCGTAAAATCCGCCCCACCAGCCTCCTCTTTCAATGATATACCTCCATTGAATGCCCTTTGCTGCATAATAATTCTTTACATCGGGATGGCTTAATACCTGCCACATCTTTCTGAGCTCTGCATCAGCTGCCTTGAATGTACGCTCGTTATCTGAGAGCACAACTCTCTTCTTGATGTGAATCGACGAAAAGCAAGTAGGAAAGATTTAGTTGTGAGATCTTTTGTTAGTTTAAGATGAATGCCTCTAGTCACTGCGCAGGTAAATAATAGGATATAATACTTTGTATCTTCATTTTTCACGAAAAGTGGGCCTGCATAATCCAGTCCTATAACATCAAAAGGATTTGCTTTTTCAATTCTAGATGGAGGTAATGGTGCTATGACTTGTCGCATCGGTCGGGAGTTATAACGCTGACACAGTACACAGTTTCTTATAACAGGTTTCACATTTTGTCTGGATCTAATTATCCAATATTTTTCACGGAGGAACATGAGAATACTAGCTACACCTGTATGAAGAACTCGTTTATATGCATCACGTGCCAGAAGAACTGTAAAATGAGTTTTTGAAGGAATAATTATAGGATGCTTTTCATGAAAACTTAAAGTTGATTTTTGTAGTCTTCCTCCTACTAACAAAACTCTTTCCTCACTTAGAAAAGGATTTAGTTCATAAATGTTTGAGTTTTTTAAAATCAGCTGTCCAGACTTTAAACTATTAATTTCATCAGAGTAATGTTCATATTGAACTTTTTTATCAAATATAATTCTGCGGCAAAGAGTTCTTCTGCTATTAAGGGTCCTGTTTTCTTATCAGTTTTATTTTTCAGATTGTGAATAAACCTAAATATCCATGCAGTCACTCTAATAGCTCTAATTAATTTACTATAATTTTCAAGGTTCAACAGAGAATTAGAGTTTTCTGCAATAGTGTGTGTGTGTGTGTGATTATGGCAAAGCCTCGAGGGCTATCTGCTTAAAGGGAGGGATGCCTTCGTGGAGGACTTTCTAAGGGAAACTGGTTCGTATACACGTTACACATGGGGAAAACCACGAAAACGCCCATGCAGCCAGCCCGTTCGCGGGATTCGAACCTCAGACCGAACTACCAGTGTTCAGCGACTTTACCGCTCGGCCGCTGGTGGGCTTTTTTTCTGCAATAGACGGTAGTATTGTCGTATCATTTATACACTTTTTCTGCTTTAATTTAGCATCAGAAAATTCCGTTGTCACGATAAATTTACTGTGCCAAGCACTCACTGATTCAACTAACCAATCTGGCCCAGACTGCCATAATCTTGAAGACAACATATATTCGGCTGAACATCCTCGAGATAAAATGTCCGCTGGATTGGACTTTCCATTACAATGTCTCCAGTTATATGGGCAAGTTAAAGATTGTATTTCAGATACTCGATTTTTTACAAACATTTTCCATCGTTCAGGAGCACTATGAATCCAGTGAACCACTATCATACTGTTAGTCCACAGATAAATATTTTCTTCATTAATTGAAAACAGCTCTTTTAAATTTTTAGCAAGTCTTGCCGATATTAATGCTCCTTGCTACTCTAACCTTGGAAGTGTGAGTTTTTGTTTTATTGGTGCAATTCTAGATTTTGCCATAATGAATGCTACCTGCCCTTCTTCAACCGATCTAAAATATGCAACTGAACCGTACGCTTTAATAGATGCATCACAAAATAAATGCAGTTCGATGTCTTTATTTTGATTCAATTTGCCAGGGAAATATTCTCGAAAAATTTCAAATTTCTTTAACTTTTCGATTTCACCGCTCCACTCGGACCACAACTGCTTACAATCAGTTGGAAATTCGCCGTCAAATTCTAAACCCAACTGCCAAAGGTTTTGCATTATCAATTTTGCACGTATTACAAATGGCGCCAAGAAACCTACTGGATCGAAAATAGTAGCACTCACCTTTAATATATTTCTTTTTGTGGTTTTTCTACAACTATTTAATGTTTCGCACAAGTTATCTATGTTCAAGGAAATTATATCTTTACTCGTACACTAGTTAAGCCCTAATACTTTGAAGGAGCTATTTATTTCATTTTATGATTTAATTATTCCACAATCATCCCAAAGTTTTTTGAGTTTCTCTGAATTTGTATTAAATTCACGCAAATTCATTCCGGCATCTTTAAGCACGCAACAGGCTCCAGTACTTAACTTAAAAGCCTGTTCCACAGAATCTGCACCATAGAAAACATCATCTACGTAGGTCGAACAGTTCAACATCTCAAATATATCTGGATTTTCTAACTCTATTTTCTTTATATGCTTTTTTATAGTGCACGCCAGAATGAAAGGGCTACATGACACACCGAAAGGAACGCGAGTCATTCTATAATGTTTCAAATTGTAATTATTATCAAAGTATAAAAACCGTAATACATCTCTATCAATTTCAGAGATTCCAATCTGGAGAAAGGCCTTTTCAATGTCTGCTGAGAACGCAATTTTGTATTGTCTGAAGCTCAATATCAAGTACAAAACAGAAGGATTCAAATTTGGGCCAGGCATCAAACAATTGTTTAGAGATACCCCATTACACTTCGAAGATGCGTCAAACACGATACGGACTTTAGTTTTCGATACATGTTTTCTTACAACTGGAGAATGTGGCATGCAATACATTTTACTACTATCACAACTTTCAATTTCGCACTCTTCAATTATTTCATTTTTTAACTGTTCGTTTATTATGCTATCATAATTCGCCCTAAGCCATTCATCACTTAGTTTATTAACCAAAGATACTAGACGTCGCTTGGCATTTTCTAAATTATTACCCAAGTTTGCATGATGTGATTTCCATGACAAACGAGCTACATATCTACCATTAGTAAAATGCAATTCTTTTTCAAATTTCTTGCTTTATTATAGTATTTGAATAGAACATGTGGCTACGATTAGATAATTCTTTAAATGATATAAATTTTGTGCATTCTGAGTTATAATATCATTCTGAGTTGGAATTTGCTTTGAGTTGTTTGTCTTTTTAATCTCGTCCAGATCGGGTTTTTCAACGCATCGTCTGCGCATCCATTCGGATATTATTGCTTTTCTTTGGAGTACGCCTTCCGGTATTTCACCGAAGCTGCTGCTCTGGATTTAGGTAAGATATTTTTGCTTTTTGATTCCCTCGCTATGCTTTACCTCGGTGAAATATGAGTGAGTGTCAGCCATTAGCAGATTTAGATAATGAAATCTCAGCCGCCGAACAAGCCTTCGGTAGAATTAATATACACTTAGAGAGAGCTAATCTCCCACCCAATGTTAGCTCTTACACAACCCTAAAAAAGCAAGCTATTGCTGATCTCCTTAAATTCAACTCAGTTGAAAACAAAACTAGCGATGATCTCAAACGTATAGCGGAACTTGAACGCATCATTCAAGATTACGACGCATTCTTAAATCTGGCCGTCATGCATAAAAATCAAACAAACAATTCCATTATGGAAAATAACAGCGAAAGTGATGCTATGTTAAAGGCAGAAGCATCTAATAAAACACAAAAAAGCGATGCAAAAAATATAGAGCGTTCGAATATATCTAAGGATATGAAAAAGAAAATTGCTACTGACAGCGAGGGGTTTAAAGCCCCCCGCATCACGCATAAACGAACGCATTCAAATTCATCGGAAGCTGAACTACCCGTACAGAAAAATAAGTTCAATGACCTACAGGACGATGACCGCATGGAGCAGGAATCGAACTCAGAGTCCGCAGGATTTACTCTCGCCAAAAAAAGCACTGGACATATTCCCCCAATTGTTCTCTCAGATTTTACAGCCAACTGGGATACGTTAAAAGAGGAAATCGAAAATTTAGGAGTAAAAAAAGTCAAAGGCAATCTCACAGGAGATACACTCAACATCAAAGTCTGGGATAAAGATGACTATCGCGCAATCACGGAGTTTCTGGCCAAACGAGGTGTGCAATTCCACATATACAAAATTAATTCCGAAAAACCAATCAAAGTAGTAATTAAGAAGCTGCCTAGAAACTCAAACGTGGAAAGAATTCACAAAGAACTCACTGAACACGGAATTCCTGTAGAAAAGATACGTCAGCTCGAAAGATTCCGAGAAGGAAAAATTGTTAATTTACCTATATTCTTAGTCGAGGTCAAAAGAAACGAAAAGGGTAAACAAATCTACCAAATAAAGCAACTTCGTGGATTAGACGTCATAGTCCGTGCTTACAAATCCAGACCTGGCCCACAGGTGCCAGAGATACGGACACACTCGAGATCTATGTTACAAACCTAGGTGTCTTAAATGCGCCGAACCGCACGAAACTTACACCTGTAAGAAGAACAAGGACAAACTACCAGCGCTCTGCGTTCTGTGCGGCGATTGCCACCCGAGCAACTCGAAGGAATGTAAATACCATCCGGATAACCTACCCAGAAGAGTCTTCAATAAGAGCAATCAAAACGAGAAAAAGCATGAACAGGAACAATTTCAATTAAATAAAGAAGATTTTCCTACTCTCCCTGGAGCTACGGAATACGAAAATACTAAAAATCAACCAAGCTGGACAACTCAAAAGGAAAACAAAAATAAACAAGAAAGCGAAGCTAAAGAAGTTTCATTTTTTGAGTGGATAAAAACCCAACTCCTAAAAGCGAAAGAATTCTTTACAGAATTTAAAAAAGCAAAAAGCATCATGGGTAAACTCGTCGGAATGGCCGCAATTGAATATTTCACTTCTTTAGACTATGACTTTTAGACCTCATAGCAATATAAACGCGATGATTTCAGCTACCAATAGCTTCTTAAAAATTTCCTATTTCAATGCGAACGGTGTCATAAAACAATATCAAGAAATTAAAGATTACTTGGATAAGTACAACATTGGTGTCATGATGATAGGTGAAACTCACCTTAAAGCTTGGGATAAATTTAAAATAAACGGCTATAATATTATAAGGAAAGACAGAACCCGAAGTAGATGGGGTGGTACTGCAATTATCATTAAAAATCACTTAAAGCATACTGAATATGATCTTCCTCACAATAGTCTGCTCGAATTTACTTCAGCTATCATTTATACTGCTTTAACTGAAGCCTACCTATTTATTTCAATTTACAATCCTCCTAATAATCTGATGACTAATAATGACCTGGATATCTTAACCTCCACCAGCTTCCCGACTATCATCGCAGGGGACTTGAACGCAAAGCATAATGCTTGGAATTCTAGAGGATCTAATAGCAATGGAAACATTTTACATGACTATTTAATTAGCAACGACCTCGATTTTGCTGCTCCCACTTCTCCAACAAGATTTGGTGCTAAAGGAAACGGCGAAGTTTTGGACATTGTACTTCTTAAAAATATTCCTCATACCCCTCTCTTAGAAGTAATAACGGACTTAAATTCTGATCATCTTCCAGTGAACTTCGACTTTTATGGATTTTGTCCCCCGTTAAAGAAACACAGAACTAAGATAAATTGGACCCAATTCTCTGATACTATGAAAGACTATAATTGCAGAAATAATTATAATCATTGCGGTGATATCGAAGATGAAATTTATAAATTTACCACTAAAATGAAAGATGCAATAAATAATGCGACTTATCCCTGCAAAAGCACTAATTTTCTCTTCCTTCCTAAATATATAAAAGATATTATTACAGAGAAGAATAGAAAACATAAGGAATGGCAGCGGTCCGGTGACCCTCGTGCCAAAAGGCACATCAACTTTTTAAACAGGAAAATCAAGCAAGAAATTATGGAATTCAGAAACAAAAAATTGGACTTTCTCCTTTCAAACCTGGATCCTCAAGATCAAGAAGTAAGGAAAATTGCTAAATCTCTAAGAAATAGCAGACCAAATCAAACTCATGCAATTCATCACATGGGAATCTCCTATCAATCTGAGGACGAGATTGCTAATATAATGGCTAATGAATTAGAGAAAATATTTCAACCTCACCCGCTTGAGAATAACTCCCTAGAAGAAGAAGAAGTTAATTTTACCATTGACAATATTAACAATTATCCTATAACAAATTTCATTCCCTTTACTTCACCAAGAGAAGTAAGAGAAATTATTCACAAACTCAAGCCAAGGAAAGCCAAAGACTATGATCAAATTAGCAATGAAGCACTTAAAGCTCTTCCTAGACGTTGTATTACTAACATAGTCAATATTTTTAATGCCTGCATCCGAAATAATTATTTCCCTCAGCAATGGAAACACTCAATAATAGTCAATATCTTAAAACCAAAGAAAGATCCTAAACTCGTCACTTCCTACAGACCTATCAGTCTTTTACCTTCATTAGGAAAAGTATTTGAGAAAATCCTCTGCTCAAGGCTCACTAACCATCTCGAAAGACTCAATTTAATAGATGATCTGCAATTCGGCTTCCGCAGTGGACACTGCATGACTCATCAAATTCTCAATTTGGTGGAATTTGTTTCGCAAGCCTTTACTAAGAAAAACGGGGTGGCTGCATGCTATCTCGACTTCGAAAAGGCCTTTGATAGAGTGTGGCATGCAGGCCTCCTGCATAAATTGAATAATTTTATGCTTCCAAACAGTTTCGTAAAACTCATTAGTTCCTATCTGAAAAACAGGACTTTTCAAGTTCGCTGCGGTGACGCCTTATCTGTCAGAAAAAGAATTCATAGCGGGGTTCTGCAAGGAGCCGTTCTTTCCCCCCGGCTCTATAATGTTTATATCAATGATTTCCCGCACCCATTCAACACGAAAATACTCAAATATGCTGACGACACTGTAGTACTGACTGAATCCAGAAGTCCCCAGCTCGCTCTAAGTAATTTACAAATGCATCTCAATATGATCAATCACTGGTGCAAGACTTGGAAAATTAAGCTCAACGCCTCTAAATGTTGTATTGTGCTCTATCGGAGATAAAAAAACAAGATTAAGAGTTAATACTGATATCTACTTAGATAGAACTCTAATCCCTGTAGCTAATTCCTATAAATATTTAGGTGTTTACATAGATAAGTCTCTCAACTTCAAAGATCATATTTCTTATATCTTAAACAAAGCAAATGCAGCCTATATGGCAATTTATCCTATTATCGGCAAAAAATCGAAGCTCAGTCTAAAAATAAAGAAAATGCTTTACATATCTCTAATTCGACCGATCATGCTATATGCAGTGCCGGCCTGGGCAATCGCCAATAAAACTGAGCGCAAAAAATTGGATATACTTCAAAATAAAATTCTACGTAGCATTATGAATGCACCTTGGTACGTGAGAAACTCTATAATTCATAACGACCTGGATATTCCATCTGTGCATAACTTTATACTCATGACAGCTCACAACTTCTTCGAGAAGATGAAGCATAGTCAGTATAACGCAATTAAACAAATGTTGGATTATGATCCAACCATTGAATATACTGTCAAACGCCCAAGGACAATTCATCACAATTCGTTATGGTGGTAACTTGTAAATTTTAATTTTAAAATTTACTTGAACTCTAATTGGACTCTATCCTATTATTTGTGTTGCATCTTATACTTATGTTAATCAAGAAAATTTTTTATTCAAGATTTTTATGTTACTATTTCATTTTTTAAATTATTTTGTATGGATTTTTACTTTATCGTATGATTCTACGAACTTTTGAACTTTTTACGGCCTATCTAACTACTGCATACTTCTGAAGGACTTTGAACTCTTATGCCATTCACAGCTTCAAACTGTCTTCGCGCCATTTTCATGATGTCTCACTATTGCTTATCCTGCACTCTTACTAGCTATATTGCACTCACCACCTGCATTTGCCATACAACTCACTGCCTACATGCTTCAATTTAATGCCATTGCTTACCACTGCACAATTTTTATGATGAACACCTACTTTCGTAAGTATTAAGATAGGCCTGCTCACGCAGCTGAATTTTCTTCGCCCACGGGTGAAGGTACTTCCCTAGTACTGTAAGGATCTTAAGTTTTACTAACGTTTATTTTATTTTAAATCTTTACTATCACTTCTTATTTTCTACTTCCGGCCAGAATTATAAGCGTGAAGGTTTTTATGCAAAGTTTGTCTGGCGAACGCCAAGTACTTAAGTTGTGGCTTTTTGCCAAGCGAAAGAGAGAGGAAGCAGTGAGTTCGAAGCAGGCCGCTTACCTTAGAAGTTACGCAGTTGCTATTTGCCTTCCAGGCCAGAGGTTTTAATCCTCTTGATAAATTAAACGTATTGTAGTGTTCACAGTCTCTGTGCTACATACGCTTCCTGTTATTATAAGGCCAATCTTCCACGTGTATTATTCTAAAGTTAAATTAGAGTTTAGTTTTATTTTTATACCTTTTTACGTTAGACCCCGAGTGGAGGGTCATTGTATTCCGAAGTACGGAAGTTATTGTATATAGAGAAAAATAAAGGGTTTTGTATACCCTTCGTCTGTATCCTGTCTACTTAATACAATTAGTGAACATAGCTTTAGTAAGCTCTCTGTTCCTAGTCAGGTCCTTGTATGTTCCCGAAGAAGGTTAGAAGGAACATTGAACCTGATAGTGGCGCCCGACGAAGAAGAATAACCATGGCCGAGTTTCAAGAAGAACCTGTGCTGCCTGCAGAAACGGCTCAGAATCCAGAAATGCCAGCTGCCGCCCTGGAAGGATTTGGGTACATCGTCCAGACCATGCGCGCTTCGATGAAACCAGAAGCAACGTTTAATGGAAACTCACCGGTAACCAGGTTTTTGGAAAAATTGGATGACCACTTCATGCTCTACCCCGTGCACGAGTTTCAAAAAGTTACCTTAGCTACCAGCGCTTTGAGGGGCCAAGCGCTTAACTGGTTCAAATGTATCGGCAGAAGTCTCTTGGGTCAAGCAGGAAGTCCCACCTATACTTAACGAAAATTTCAAGACTGCCCTACTAAAAGCCTTCCCTGTTGTAAGGGATCGTGCGAAATTAGAAACGGAACGTTTTAGCATATATCAACAAAGAATCGAAAACCTCTCGAGCTTTATTTTAAGAAAAATTCACGTTTTCAAGCTCTTGTATGGAAACCGTCCGGATCCTGAAATAATTCAAGTGATTTTGCCGAGGTTACTACCCCAAGTGCAAGACTTTATTGAATTGAGAAATCCGACTACACTGGAAAAATTATTTGAGCTAGCAATCCAGTTTGAAAGTAGAAGAACGGCGGACGTCGAAAGAAGACGCCAATATCAACAGCGAAACCAATTTGGTACGCCAAGACTACAGCAAACTCAAGCATACGGCTACGGAGAAAAAGCGAATCAGTGGGCAAGGAAACCCGAGCATTCAAAAACAGCCGGCGAACGTCGACAGTTCAATAGCAACCCAGGAAAAAAGTCTCAAGGCCAGTGGAAAAAGGAAAGCACGGAAAGGAAAAATAATTTAAACTAAAACGGATTTCTGCTGACGAGAGGGTGCGGAAATCCGAAGGCCACGAAAACCCCTCTTCCTTCAAGTTAAATACAGTAATGGTGAAAAATTTGACTCTTCCGAAGATTGAAGTGTTGGTGAATAATATCCCGGCCACCGCACTCCTGGATACCGGCGCGCAGTGTTCCTGTGTGGCAGAAGTCTTTTTTAGAAAGTATTTTTGCAAATACCGCATATATAATGCGGATAATACGACAGTATTATCGGCGCAAGGAAAAGAATGTAAGTGCGTAGGTAAAGTACCTTTATATATCCGTATCAAGGACGAACAAGTAAAGGTGATGTTTTTTATAGTAAAGAATTTGCAAGCACATTTAATCCTAGGAATAGACTTTCTTTCAGACGCACAAGCTACACTGGATTTTAATGAAGCGTCCCTTAGGCTGACAATGAAACCAGTGCGTGTAGAAAAGGTTGAACCGCCAAGGTTAAATCTTGACCACCTGCCTAATGACGAGCAAGACAGAATCCGACAAGTGATAAGTGAATTTGCTTCCTTATTTAGTGATATTCCAGGATTTACTCAGGTTACTAACCATAGTATTGACACCGGAGATGCATTGCCAGTTCGTCAAAAACCATACCGGTATGATAAGAATAAGGAAAAAATTATAGAATGGCATATTACCGATATGCTACTTAAAAAGATCATAACGCCCATCTCAAGTAGTTATGCTAGCCCGGTGGTTTTATGTAAGAAAAATAATGATTATCCTTTGGAGCATACAAAAAGGTGGAGATTCGGTATTGATTACCGTAAATTAAATTCCATAACGAAATATCCGGTATATCCGTTACCGATCATAGAAGAAATTTTAAGGAACATAAAATCAACCAAATTGATGACGACTTTAGACTTAACGAATGGTTATTTTCAAATAGGGGTCAGGCCTGAGAACGTGCCTAAGACTGCTTTTATAACCAAGTCTGGCACTTATGCATTTTTGCGTATGCCGTTTGGCCTTTCTGGGGCCCCAGCAACATTTCAGCGATGCATGGACATTGTGTTAAGACCTGTTCTTGGAAAGTCCACATTTATCTATTTAGACGATATCATTATTACTAGTGATAATCTCGACCAACATTTACAGGATTTAAGACAGGTGTTTTCTTTATTAAATGAGGCCGGTCTAAAAGTTAATGTCGAAAAGTGCAAATTTGCAGCCCCTGAATTAAAATATTTAGGTTACAAAATATCGCAAAAAGGGATCGAGACAGATGAATCAAAAATAATCGCTGTACAAAAGTATCCGACTCCAAACATGGCAAAGAAGCTCTCTTCTTTTCTAGGACTTTGTTCATATTATAGGTCCTTTATAAAAGATTTTGCGGCTATCGCTGAGCCATTGTTAAAATTAAAAAGGAAAAAGGCAAGATTCTCGTGGACGGCCGAAGCCAATAGTGCTTTCGAAAAATTAAAACAAGCATTAACGCAAGCCCCTGTGTTGAAATTTCCTGAAAAGGATGAAAATTTAGAAATTTCAGCGGATGCTTCGGATTATGCGGTAGGAGCGGTACTTTCGCAAAATCAGCAGCCCGTGGCATTTTTTAGCCGAACTTTAAATCAAACACAAAGAAACTATTCCGCGACCGAGAGAGAGGCACTTGCAGTTCTGTTAGCAGTGCAAAAGTTCCGAGTCTATTTTGGAAAGGCGCCGATAACAGTATATTCTGATCATGCGGCGGTAACTAGATTGTACTCAGGGAAAAATTTATCCCCAAGGTTAATAAGATGGGCACTCAAGCTGCAAGAATATAATCTGGTAATCAAGCATACCCCCGGAAAGGAAAATATCGTAGCAGATGCCCTATCACGAATTAAATTAGACGAACAGGGTAATACCGTAAAAGTTGCAATGCTTACAGCGTGTACAAAAAATTTCCGAGAAACTGTAATAACCGAACTGGGTAAGGATCCTGAGTTTGGAAGTATTTATGAGTATTTGAAGGATCCTGAAAATTTTAGCCACCAAGATATTGTGGCGATAAGAAATAGGGCGGCCCATTACGAACTAATAGATGGTCTATTATTCTATACAAAAACTACGAATTCCAACAACGAATTTCGACCTGTTATCCCAGCTAGTCTTAGATTAAATATCCAGCAAGAGCTCCATGACAGCCCTTTAGCTTCTCATGCTGGTATTCGAAAAACTATCCAACGCGTACGCGAGGCAGTCTACTTTCCTGAACTGCAAAAGTTAACAAGGGCGTATGTCGAGTCCTGCCCAACATGTCAAGCCGTTAATTATATTAATTTCCGCCCGGCCGGGTTTCTAAATAGTATTAAATCCGAATTTCCAAATGAAATAATTGGCATCGATTTATTGGGCCCTTTCCCAAAAAGTCAGTTAAATAAAAGTCGCTATCTCCTTGTTATGGTTGATCATTTTAGTAAATGGACCGAAATTGTTCCCTTAAAACGAGCCTCCGCGAAATTAGTTACTGATTCTATTTTAAATAAATATATTTTAAAATACGGGGCGCCCCTAAAAGTTATATCGGATAATGGTCCTCAATTTGTAAGTAATATATTTGAAGACATGTGCCAAAAACTGGGCATACGTCATTTAAAAATGGTCCCGTATCGGCCGCAATCAAATATAGCGGAACGGGTCAACAGAAATATAGTGAAAATTATCCGTAGTTATATTAAAAATTTTCATAAAAGCTGGGATAACTATGTCAATGAATTTGCTTTCGCCCTTAGGACCGCAAAACATGATACAACGGGAAAAACTCCTGCTGAGTTATTTCTAGGCAGAAAGATTATAACACCGTTAGATAAATTATTTTATGTGCAACAAAGAGCCCCAGAATTTAAAATGGGTGATATAGAAAAACTAATAAAAGAAGCAAAAAAGAATACGGAAGTAGCACAAAGAAAACAGAAGTTATATTATGATCTGAAACGACGGGGAGTAACTTATAAAGTAGGGGATGAAGTTTTAAAAATTAAGCATTCACTTTCTTCAGCACCAGAAGATAAAACTGCCAAATTTTTTCTACGATTTGAAGGACCATATGTTATAGAAAAAATAACTCACGCTGTTGTAGTGTTAAAGGCCAGAAATGGTGAAACCTGTTCCGCAAATATTGATCAAATTAAGCCCTACTTCGATCGTAATAAAATGCAAATCTTTTCAGACCTTTTGCAGGATCCGGCACGGCAGACACCGCAGGTACAAGTTCCAGAGGTGGGAAAACGACAAGTACAAGGGCAAACCGATGAGAGACAGAAAAAAGTGAAAAGAAAATTGCCCCGCGGAAAAATTGAATGTAACAAGAAAAAGAAGCCGTTCCACCGTCCAGAAAACAGAGTTCACGAACACCCCCAGAATGAAGAAGGAAGAAGGACGACGTATGTGAAGAGGACCAGGAGAAATGACGGCAACTATAACCCGGCTTTAAAACGGAAGATCGACTCATCCGACAGAACTCTCCGCAGCAAAAATCGCCGAACTGCGGAAGGGCCATCAGCGGCGGAGGAAAAAGTACAAGGAAAATTTGAACGGCCAACAACGAGGTCCAAGCAGGATCACGACAGAAGTTTCCCGGTTCCGCCAAGACCAGCTGCCTTCAAACGGCCAAGACCACAAGCAGAGGAGAAAAGGAAGGTGTTCAAGGGTGGCCGTACTGGTGAAAAACGGAAGCTTCCAGAGGAAAGCACTGAAGGGCGAGCCCGTACAAGAAGGAGGATAAACCAGGCTAATATCTGCAGTACCTTTAAAGACTGGGCCCAGAAAAGGATGTCCGAATATTACAAAGATAAGTAAAATTTTATGTTACTTTGCAAACTTAAGTTAATCTTTCATTCTTACTGCAAGTGGCAGATTTCAAGAAGTTTTACCTCATGCGAGGTCTACCTTTATCGCCAAAAGGGCGAGAAATGAGTTGTGACCGATTTTCTTATTATGTTTTTCAATTACTCGCGCGTAAAACTAAAGTTGATGTATAATAGCGTTGTGTAAAAACTTAAATATTGTAAAAAGTTATTGTATAAATTTTATTTAAAACATTCTAGCAAGAGAGAAGTTTTAGTCTGAAAGACTTTTTGAAATGTAGTATTATTTCAATGTAGAAAGAATTGGCACTTGCTTTGAAAAGAATAGAAGTTAACAATGTACTACTAATGTATGTTTTCAAATCTGTAAAATTAACGGCATGTTGATATGTTCTGTTATTTTAAATGTTAAGAAATACCGTGATATGGTAAAAGTGAAAGTAATGTTAAAAATTTGTTATTCGTGTGACTGTAAAGATTAAATCATGGCGAATATGTGGTAAAGGTTGAATGATGTAGTTAGGCTCTCTGACGCTACACTTTAGAGTTAGCCACTTTTAGAATAGTACCTCAGGGTTTAGAGTTGAAAGTAGGGTGTGTTAAGAGGTCTCGTTATGTTGAATTTTAACACGTTAGTCTTTTGATTGTAGGAGGAAGTGTGGCACACGTAGACAGAAACACATTCGTGTTTGGTGTTCTTTTACAACACATGTCAGAGAGCACGGGGAGAGATAATTAAAATATTCATGAATGAAATAAGAATGTTAAGAGAAGTATATTCTATATGTTATTTGCAATGTCATTGTGTAACATTTCATTAAACTAGTTTTCCTTCCAGATCTCTGGAAGGAACCAGAATTGAATAAAGCTCCTGTTTAGATGCAGTACAGATGAAAAAAAAGATTGTTGTATATCCTGGGAGCTGCTATTGTAACAAATTTCTTTCTTTTAAATTTTCTAGTTTCTAGCTAAGTTGTGGTTGTAAAAGGTTGGCCTCGCGTTAGATTCTAGAGCTAAAAGTTTTCAACAAGGTCGTTTTAGACCTCAGTTTCAAACTAATTAACTCTGGCGGGAAGTATGTAAGGATCTTAAGTTTTACTAACGTTTATTTTATTTTAAATCTTTACTATCACTTCTTATTTTCTACTTCCGGCCAGAATTATAAGCGTGAAGGTTTTTATGCAAAGTTTGTCTGGCGAACGCCAAGTACTTAAGTTGTGGCTTTTTGCCAAGCGAAAGAGAGAGGAAGCAGTGAGTTCGAAGCAGGCCGCTTACCTTAGAAGTTACGCAGTTGCTATTTGCCTTCCAGGCCAGAGGTTTTAATCCTCTTGATAAATTAAACGTATTGTAGTGTTCACAGTCTCTGTGCTACATATGCTTCCTGTTATTATAAGGCCAATCTTCCACGTGTATTATTCTAAAGTTAAATTAGAGTTTATTATTATTTTTATACCTTTTTACGTTAGACCCCGAGTGGAGGGTCATTGTATTCCGAAGTACGGAAGTTATTGTATATAGAGAAAAATAAAGGGTTTTGTATACCCTTCGTCTGTATCCTGTCTACTTAATACAATTAGTGAACATAGCTTTAGTAAGCTCTCTGTTCCTAGTCAGGCCCTTGTATGTTCCCGAAGAAGGTTAGAAGGAACATTGAACCTGATAGTACCATTTATTTGAAAATACCTTTGCCTAGTGCACTTTAATGCGATCTACTGGCGAAAACTATTTAGTAGTTAATGACCAGAAAAAAGTAAGTCATAAGTCAAATTTCTCAATGACTGATTTATCATCAGGATTCTCGTTCTCCTCTAAACCCAAGTAAGTCCAAAACCTTCGCAAACAGTCATTGACTGAATTATTATCTTCCTTGAAGCAATGAGAAGTACCAGTTGCAAAAATACAGGCACTAGAACTGATCACCTTCCAAAGATCTAACCAAGGACCAACCAAATATAGAAGACACCGCAAATAATTTATTACTTACTCTTTTCTTTTCGCCTGTTTGCACTTCCCAACATGAATCAGATCCTAACAATATTTTTATTTCAGCTGCTTTATCGGCTAATTTTAGATTTTCTGATTTTAATATTTCTAAAATGTTTTTGGGAGGAATTTTTATGATCGCTCCTGAAATTGTATCTGTAACAAGAACTTCAACAGTGATTGAGTCACTAGGGCAATGTATACTTTTCAGGGTAATTTGAACAACATTATATTCCATTAGCCTAACCTGGATATACCCAAAAGAATAAATATATAACCTTTCTTTCCTTAAAGTCCTTAATTTTAGTTCTTTAGCTAAATCAGATCTAATAAATGACCTCTCTGATCCACCATCAATTAAGATTTTTACTATTTGGCTTCTAGTATTATCTGTATCTGAAGCATAAACAGTGCAAGTTTGTAACTATGCACCTTTATCAGCAGTTTTAGAAACAGTCTTAGAGTTAAACGACAGGGATGCAACTACATTCTGCTTAGAATCTGATACTATTCCTACTTTCTGTTTAACATCTAAAACTGCTTCCACTTCAGGAACAATATTTTTACAAAATAACTTATTATGATTTAAACCATTACACAACTCACAAGGCTGAAGTTTCATTTTACATGTGGGGGATACATGACCTTTCTTAATAACATCTGTAACAACGTCCATGGCATTTTAATATCGCTCTTTTTTGCTCATTTGTTTTCTCACATTTCCTACATGATGTGTATTTTGATTACAATAGAAACAATATGGCTTAGTCACTGTGGCTAACGCCGAAGCAGTAGGAACGCTTGCCCCTTTTAAGTAATTATTTTTATTCTGCTTAACACCGTAATTTGTGACTCGTTTCTTTGAGTTTATTATTAAATTAGAAGCTTCCCGACTCTCAACTTCCAGTCTAATGAATTCGAGAAGTTCTGTTAGGCTATATCGCTGTTTAGAGTTTCTTTTTCTATTAAACTCCAGATTCATATCGTCTGGCAAAAGCTTTAAAATAACAGGTCCTAAAAGGGTTCCGTAAGCTTCCGACACAATACCTAATGAATTTAAACTTCTTATATTGATTTCACAAGAATCATAAAGTAGTCTTAGTGCTTTCACTTTGGACGAACTTCTAATCGCTTCAAGATTCAAGAGTTTATTCATGTGCGAAGATATTATCAAATCTGTTCGTCCAAATCTTTCTTTAATTAAACTTATAGAAGCGTCATAATTTTCATTAGATAGTGCAAACCCGGATACTGCACTTAAAGCAGGTCCTGCGAGTAAGGATTTAAGATAGTAGATTAAGATAGATTAATCTACTGTCTTAAATCATATTATCTTTAAATATCTTTAAATTAAGATTTATATCTTTAAATTAAGATATAAATTATTTAAATTTATATCTTTAAATTAAGGATTAAGATAGATAAACTTCTCGACCTTTGTTAACTCATTATTATTACCAATAGCATTTTCAAAAGAATTATAAAATTCCAGAAATAAACTAGGATTACCATAATATTTAGGAATTGAAATTTTAGGTAACCGAATGTTAGTTTTGTTTTCGACCTTTACGGCAGCAGTATGGTTACCAGGCGAATCATTTTCAATGCTCACTATCTGAAAATTTAAATTAAGCTTCTTTTTAGCCCTAAAAATACATAAACTCATTTTTTCATCATACTCTAACACAGTATTACATTCTTTCTCAATTTCAGACTCATCCCCTTTAAAACAATCTAGTATTTTTTCATTAATTTCTTTTAACGCAGACTGTTTAGAAGTAAGTAAAAACATATTTTCTTCTACCATATTCTTTTCCCAAATGTCATTTTTAATTTCAGGTTCTAGAACATTCATTTTTTTAGAAATAGCTTGTCTCATAATTTTTCTAGTAGCTTTCAATTTAATAATATCGTCTGCCATAATAACAACAAAAGTAATTTTATTCTCTTACCTGGTGCAGGCTTCAAATGGTATAATCCTAATTTAGGAACTCACTTTCCTGGTGAAACACATTCACAAGTATTCCGAACATTAATCCTGCCACGTTCAGTGCAAAGGAATAATTTTTCAGTAACACGAAAAAACACTGTATTCTAAATCAAAAAAATTGCTCGTGCGCAACTGTTGGGCACCAAAAATATAAAATATTATAATAACCGTCAAGAATTCAAGTTATCCTGGTTCAAGAACACTAATTCAAATCACACATAACATCAAGGTAAAATGAACATCACTAATCAGTTTCTAAACTGCCAAGTTTATTCACATCTAAGACACTTTCAACTGGCACTGCCAGATCCAAGAACAAGAAGTATAACATCATGAAAGATTTACGCCCTCTTTGGCGATTAAAATATATTTTCACATAAAAGCTCTTACACAGTGATATGATGGAAATCTTGTTTGGAGACCATTTGGCGCCCCTCTGCGAGCGGCGCCCGGGCATCATACACCCCCTTGCCCCCCTCGCTACGCCACTGGTTCCAGGGTTCAAATCCCGGTAAGGGCATTGCACATTTTTCACGTCTCCTGCTTCAAAATAACCTAATGCGTTTACAAGTGGCGCCCGAACTACACTCATGTCCATAAATTAAGGATAATGCAAAATCAGGCAAAGGAAGAGTTAGAAGCAAAACAAATTTGACTTATTTGTAAAGATTATTTATTAAACAAAAGGTAAAGAGCAAAAAAAAGATGCTGTATGTTTGATATTATTAAAAAAATTAGCGATTTTTTTCTCCCTGGAGCAAATTACAAAAAAATATATTTACAAAAATCAATAGTACATGCTTGATAAGATTGTTTATACATTGTATGTCTCCCAGACGATGCAATACAGTCCGTACAGCGCCTAGGCATGCTGAGTATCAAATTATTGATCTAATCTTGGGGGATATTACACCACTCAAAAAGCAATGTTCTCCGAAGTTCCGATAGACATGTAGGAGGAGGTTGACGGGCTGCAACTCGTCGGCCAAGCATGTCCCACACGTATTCTACTGGTTTCAAGTCCGGTGAGAAGGCTGGCCAGTCCGTACGGGTGATATCCTCCGATTGAAGGCATTCGCTTACAATGTTTGCACGGTGAGGACGGGCGTTGTCATCTATAAACACAAATTGTGCGCCCATGACGCCCCGAAACAAACGTACATGTTGTTCCAGAATGACGTCACGATAGATTTGGCTTCTCATGGTTCCAATTTGAACATGCAGGTCAGTTCTGGAACCCAGAATAGTTCCACCCCAAAGGAACACTCCTGCACCACAGTAACCGTGTCGTTCAATGATGTTTTCTTGGTGGTAACGGGTACCTGGAGCTCTCCATATGAAAGTCCGGCGAGAATCAGACTGCAAGCTAAACCTGGACTCGTCGGAAAACATCACACAAGCCCACTGTTGCGGTGTCCACAATGCATGCTCTCTACTCCAGGCTAACCGCAGGCGACAGTGAGTTGCAGTAAGTGGAACGCATCTGACAGGTCTACGAGCATATAGACCAATCTGCGCTAAGCGTCTGTACACGGTCTGCCTTGAAATTGTCGTACCAGTGGCTGAAGAGAGCTGACGAGACAGGTCTGAGACTGTGCTCCGCCTGTTTCTTTTGGCGGTAACTGCCAAATGCCGGTCCTTATTCGGCGTTGTAACTCTGGGGCGACCTGTGCTGTAACGTCTATTCACATTACCATCATCTTGGAATCGTTGCTAAAACTTGGAGATGACACACTGAGCAATTCCAAGTTCGTCTGATACTTCCAGTTGGGTACGCCCACATTCCAGACGACCGATAATTCTACCACGTAAAAAATCATCCAAATGCGTCCTTTGTGTCATAACTATTCGGTTATTGCACTGAAATGCTTATAAAGCGCCTGCGAACAATTTTACTTCTTTGCCTGTATTCCTTATCACTCTCTTACACTCTCGTCATTGTGACGTACCATCGGTGTCATCTGGTAATTTCCTGAAATTTGCATATGATTCTTGAAGATGTGTGTAGTGATTTTACAGGTGATATATTTATTTTAGAGTTCGATTTCCGCGTGACTCCGAATTATCCTTAATTTATGGATATGAGTGTAAAAAGTGCTGGACGATAATTCGGTATTTGGCGACTGGGTCCCCTCATCCCCAGTAGCCCTTTAAAAGGAGAGTGTCATTATCATTATAAGGGCACAGCCCCGATCCTTCTAACCGGCACAAGCCGGTCGTATAAAAAAGGGGGAGTATATATGTCATTTTCTGTCTGTTGGGCATTGAGGTGTTGTTCGAGGTCTCTGTCTCCTTCTTATACGTAATAACTACTCACTCTCCCCCCCCCCGCGCTATTTGTATCGCTCAGTAGTTCATTCATGTGACAAAGTGTAAAATAAGCGAGTGTTTTCTGTCTTTATGTTTTCTAAATAATGTTAAATTTAGTGATCGTAATTTTTTATCAGTATGGGTTATCAAACGAAGGAAATAATTGGCAGAACAAAGGAATTTGCACAAGAGGGTTATATTTAGTAACACGAGTATGCTATGTGATTGTAAATATTGCGACGTTAGTATAGAAGGTCAGAAAAAGGATACTGTAACAAATCACATGATTAAAGTTAGTCGTTTAAAGAAGAAAATTGTATCCATCTCAAGCCCACGTGGGATTAAATAGCAGACTACAATTCTCGGTAGTGCAAAACGTGCCAAAATGGGCAAAAGAAGAATTTGTTGAGGATACGGTAAAAATGTGTTTAGAAAACTATTTAACGGTACAAATTAGATCATTTAACTAAGCATGCTTTTTTAGTAAAATACGTGCTTAGTTCAAATAATCTTCCGTTTGGAGATATGTTGAACCGTAACTAAATACCATTTCGCATATATTCTGCAAAAAGAAGAAAGTGAAATAAAAGACGAACTAAATGTTAAGTCAGTAACTATAATATATGGCGAAACATGTTATTAATTTTTTTTTCATATTGTTGCAGTAGTTTATTTGTTAATTTAGTAGTTAATAAGTAGTTAAATTCTTAGAGTAGTGGTCTAAATTTCTTCTTATTTATTTATTTTATATTTTGGAGAGAAAAATGCAAAATTTTTATTTTTGTTTCTTTCAGTTCTGCGAAATTTTCATTTTTTAATTCGATATGCCCATCTCCAACCTTAATTATGGAAAAATTTTAAAAGGTGTGGAATAAAAAGCGAAACGCATACAATGAATCAAGAAGAAAAGAATATTTTTTTCGATTCATAATAACCGGAATTTTATTGTCCTAACGAGAATTTAGTTATATCGTCCTAGACTGTGTAATGTCAGGTCATTAGTCATGTCAAAATTAGTATCCCAAGTGGGTCAAATAGTCACCAGTACACAATAATGCAGACAATGAGAAATAATAATAAAAAAAATTTGCATACTTAATGATGTATTTAAAAATTGAATAAATAAATACAATTTATATAAATATAAATAAACTTAAATAAAATGTAACATATAATATAACTCTAGATTAGTCAGTAGGCTGAATATTTTTAAATAACCTGCAGTCCTTCAAAACTTGGACCCACCAGCTGCCGATTGGTATAATCACTGAACACTGGTATTTCGGTTCGAGGTTCGAATCCCGCGAACGGGTTGGCTACATAGGTTTTTCCCATGTGTAATGTGTATACGAGACAGCCTCCTTTAGAAAATCCTCCACGAAGGCATCCTTCCCCTTAGGCAGATACTGTAATCGAATAAACCAGCAGTTCTCAACCGGTGGTAATCGTACCACTGGTGGTACGCAAGAGAAAAATAGGTGGTACGCAAAATATTTTTAACTACTGAATTCAAAAATCTCGTGAAGGAAAAGAACAATTGATAGACATATCCTATGATCGAACTCTAACCGAAGATTTCAAAAATAACACACTTGCTAACATTCGGCTGAACTGAAAAAAAGAATTTAAAGGCATTTAAAATAAAGCTATTAAATTTTTATTGCCTTTTTGCGCAATCTATTTGCGCGAACAAGGATTTTCTTTTATGTTTCATTTGAAAAATAAATGCAGAACAAAATTAAAAGTGGATCTTAATTTACGGTTAAAAGTAAATGAAATAAGACAAGACTGACATAAATAAATTGATCTCTCTTAAACAGGCCCAAGTTTCGCAATAAATTTTAGAATTAAATTACTATAACTTAAATTTTGATAGCAAAAATGGTAATCAATTTTTAATCTAATATTCTTTATGTGTGCACATTTAATATAAATAGTGAATAGGTCTTGCAAATGGCAAAATATTTCTTTTTAATATTTCTATTGAGAAAATGAAAAATAACCAATGCAAAATGTAGTAGTGGTACTGATGTTTTCAATTTTTGTTTAGATGGTACGTGCTAGTCAAATGGCTGAGAACCGCTGGAATAAACCAACTAAACCAAATCTTCAAACGTTAAAAGGAATATAAGGAAATTCGGGTAGTGGATGGAATTCCAAACTCTTGTAGAGACATTAGGAATTTTTTGGATGTCGGAGAGATGAAAAATTAGCAATCGCCTTCTCGGGGAATCGAACCACGGACCTCTGGAATACCGGCCCAGCGTGCAGAACCACTATACCACGAAGGCATGTTAGGAAAACGGGAGAAATACCTTATATAGTTCCCTTTTTAAAGGGCGACTGGGATTTTTAGGGCACCCAATTCCCAAATCCTGGGTGTGGAGAATCCTCATCCACAATCTTTTTAGTTCGGGCGCCACTGTAGAGACAATAGGAATTTTTTGGAAGCAAGAGAGGTGAAAAATTATCAATCGCCTTCGCCGGGAATCGAACCACGGACCTCTGGAATACCGACTCAGCGTGCAGAACCACTACACCACGAAGGCACGCTAGGAAAGCGGGAGAAATAACTTATACTCTTAAGCTGAAAAATTTTAATCTAGGAAAATATAAAATGATATCTTTGAAATGCATCCAAAGTATCAATCTGAATTGAGTTGGATATTAGGCGAAAAGACTGGCTGCATGGGCATTTTCGTGGTTTTCCCCATGTGTCACGTGTATACCAGCCAGTTTCCCTTAGCTAGTCTTCTGTTAGATAGATAGCCCTAATGTGCTTTGCCGTAATCAACAAAACCTCAAACCTTTAAAATCACAACTCATAAATGGGTATCATTTAAACGGAAAATTCTAAAACAGACAGTTATCTAAAAGTTTGATTTGAAATTTTGAAAATGTTGTGGACTGGATAATTATTTCAAAATGTTAGATACGAGGTGATATCAAAATGTAATTTCTTCTCAGGTTCTGTAACACATCAACAGTTAGGCGCAGAGAGCATCGACTTCAAGACACATCGTTCCTGAGTACGTCAGGAACTCTGTAGCTGATGTTATTTTGACCACATGCGTTACCTCGTCTGTGATTTCATCACGCACAGTAAGTTAGTATTTGTTATAAGCATGTAGTTTTATTTTCCCATTTCTATACATATTGTTATTAAAAATTTACAATTTGTCCTCATTCGATCCTTAATGTATTTTTCTTAGAAAATTTGTCCTCAACACTTAAAAATTTGTTTATGTTTTTTGCTAAAAAATTTAATATTTATTTGTCATTATCGTGTTTATTAAAAATTTTTCCTTGGTTTGTAAGTTGAGGTGATGAATGGTTGGGAAATCTTAAAATCGTTAAACATTAAAACAGGACAAAAATAAAAAAAAAATATGATAATAATAATAAAAGATATTTAGATATGTCTTTTAATTTAATTTTTTTATCAGAAAAACTAGATTTTTTTAAAAACTGCCTTGAATGGGCAGGGTCTGCAATCATTTAATCGGTATTTGTTATTGAATGAATTTTAACAAGAGGGATTTTTAAAAACTGCAAATTTTCAGGAATATTATTTATGGTCTGTATATTGAAGCTCCAACCTAAAGAGCATAGCTGTAGAATGCTGACGTTCACATGCTTTTTTAAGAATGTACAGTAAAACCCCGCTTAACGCGGGGTATACGTTCCATCAAAGTAGAGCGTAATGCGAAACAGCGCTAAACGAGGCTATCTTTACATGTAAATATTGGGATAAGGGAAAGATGGCTAGGAAATTGGTTAGGTATTAAATTTAAAAAGTATGTTTTTTTAATAAAAATAAAACCAAACATTTATTTCTTAAAGCCCAAATTAATACCACATTATTATTTCTTGCAAAAATAAAAACAAAATATAAATAACAAAACGAATATTCTTAAAAAAAAAACAAATAAAATTTTAAGTCATATTTAGTTAGCCTTCCGCGTTTTCAGTGTTCTGCCTTTTTGTGACAAAAGCATCTAATGTTGTTTGCCTTTTTCTTTTGCGTTGTTCTCTTAAAAGTTCTTCATAAACGGATAGAGCATCTCTAACACCACGCCTTACTTTTGAGCTCCTGTCAAAATTCGGATCATTTTCAATGAATTGATCCATTATTTCAGTTATGGTAGACAAACTCCTTTTTACAAACGCCATCGAAAGTTCTTTTTGCTCTTCTTCTGAATCACTGCTGTCAACATTTTTGTTTTCTTCTTGTTCAGTTAATTCCTTGAGCTCATCATTAGAAAGACTAGCCTCTGCTTCTTGAATTATTTCTTCGACATCTTCCACATTTACCCCTTCAAAATATGTCTGTACAATACCGCACCAAACAAGAAATACAAGTACACTCTTTCGGATATGTATTTGAAACCTATCGCTGCATAATATTTCGGGGAATCCCCGTATGCTGCGAGCGATTTCGTGGAATCCCCGGGTTGAAATAAAAGAGCGCTAAACCGAAACAGCGTTAAGCGGGGTCTTACTGTATATATAGTGAGGTGATCTTGAGAAAAATGTTTCAATGGCCAAAATATTAGAAATAATCTTTCTTGAGTTTCTTGTAATTCTTGGTCCTTTTCTGGTTATTAAATTAAGTTGGTGTACATAACAATGAATGAAATGTGCATTATCATAAATTTATTTCACATTTACTGATAGTACTCCTCTGTCTTCATTTATCTCCCCTTCCGTTTCACGGTATTTGCTCCATCAAAAAACTGAGCTCTCAGTTTTAGTCCAAAAGGGCAATTTGCCCAGAAGGACTATTAATTTCGTTTTGACATTTTGTGTTGGTTCACTATAAATGTTTTCAAATTGTTGCCACCAAATATTATCGCCCTGTATTATATTTAAAGAAACTAAATAATGAAGAATATGCATAGATGTGTGCATGTTTCTCGTATTGTAATAAAACAACGGTAGCTAGATTCATCAAATTTTGAATAACGTACGTCTCCACCCGAGTATGGGTATCTGGAAGCCCAAATTTGGAATTTGTTAGTCCAAAGAGGCAATTTGCCCAGGACTAATAATTTCGTTTTGGCATTTTGCGTTGGTTCACTATAAATGTCGGTTCCCTTTTCAAATTATTGCTGCCAAATATTATCGCCCTGTATTACATTTAAAGAAATTAAATAGTGAAGAATATCTATGAAAGTATGCATGTTTCTCGCGCTGTGATAAAACAATGGTGCCTAGAGCCATTAAAATTTGGATAACGTATAATCTTCCATAGAATATGGACATGTGGAAGCTCTAACTTGAATTTGAAATTTGTTTTATTATCGATTTCATATTTTGTAACACTTCAACGAATTTTTGATTAACTAAACGATTTCAAAGCGAGCAATGGCAACACTGTACGGAAAAAAAAAAAAGTTTGAATGTGCCACCTGCGATTTCATTTGCCATCAGTCTGAGGTATCAAATTTTTATTCACTTTCTTGAAAGATTACGTGTAATTGTTCTAGGATGCGGTTTGATGTGCCATCTGCAGTTTGATTTCCTAAAATAAAGAATCTCCAATAAGCCCGCCGTTCAACACGTACCGTAGAACAATATTCATTTGTGTGGTTTCAAAACATCTGATGTGTCATGTACCATGACAGATATAAAAGAAGCTTATCTACTTTTTGTCCTTATTTTCTCTTGATATATTTGTAAAAGGTAGTCAAATGGCTCATTCTGAATAACCCATAGAAACATATTTTAAGACTATTGATTTCTAAGTGATTCTTCAAATCTGGGCAATACAAAATTTATTAATCATCTAAATATCCTTGAATGTAATGAAGTACCTTTTTCAACATGCCCAACTAAGGAAGTTGCAAAGTTTCCACAAAAAACACAGTCTATTATTTTAATGAAATTTCATGGTTCTTATGTTATGCCCATTGACTGAGAGTCTATTTCTCATTAAGTTTCTTCTTAACATTTACATCCCTTAAAAGTGACGGTGTAACCACGTTTTCAATGTCCTTCTTTTATATAGATTTTCACTTACTTTAAATTAACAAAATCATCTCAGTCGCCATTCAGACTGCCAGAGGATTTATCATCCCATCTGCCTTTTAACAAGAAGTGCCACAACTCGGTGTAAAGCTTGAAAATAAAAACTATTTATCACAGGTTAATTTGACGATTGCACAAACTAGAACGTTTAACAGAAATTTAATTTCATTACTTGCCGGTAATTTAGAATGGCAGTTCAAACTGAATCAGGAATACAAAATCAGTGTGTTTATCTAAGCTTTGACACGAATCCAGGTCTTCGCAGTGCCAACGGGATTACTCAAGATTAAGCTGATGTAGTCTTCGCAGTACCAAAGAGATTACTCAAGATTAAGCTAATATAAGTTCAACGAGCATTTACCTTGCTTAACGTCTGACTTACAACTTAGACATTGGCAATTATAAATTTGAAAAAGTTAACAGTTTTATTTATTTGGGAGCGGAGATAAATAATAAAAATGTGTTGGCCGCAGAAATATATAAAAGAATCATTGCTGCAAATAGATGTTTTCATGCCCTGAAGAGTTATTTAAAATCCAGCTTTCGTAAATTAAGAACTAAATTGCTTCTTTACAAAAGTCTTATATCTGTCTTGAATTGTGCATCAGAGATTTGGGCATTGACTTTACATGATGCGGAAGCTCTGGAAAGTTTTGAGCAAAAGATCTGACTTTGCATTCTTAAGTAGGATCAAAGTGAATGGATAATGGATAAGAAGTTCTTTTTTAGAACTCTATAAAATTTACAAACAACATTATATTATAAAATTCATCAAATTACAGAGACCATCTGGCTAGAATGAAAGAAGATAGTTGCTGAAAGAAAATCTTTTTGGCAAAGCCCATGAGAAATAGACATCGAAGCAGACTTCTGCTGCTTGTGTCGAAAAAGATCTTAATATTTTAAAGGTTAAAAACTGGAAAACAGTTGCCAAAAATAGAGATGCCTGGAGAAGACTTCTGAAGAAGGCCAGGGCTCATCCTGGGCTCATCCAGGGCTGTTGAGCCATTGAAGAAGAAGTTCAACGAGTAGGAACTTGAAATAGACATTACAAAACAAGGAACTTGAAATAGACCTTACATTACGAAACAGTCACATTTATATCTGAAAAACAGAGTGGGGTCAGTAATCCAATGCATCATCCAGTGCCAGTAAGTAGACAGAAGCAAAGGGGATGAATCATTAAGTTTAAGCGATCCCTTTAGGCCTTATTCACTACAGTATTAAGTGAGATTCAATGGATCACATGATGCTCTAACGTCAGGAGTCGTTAAATATGCTGTTTTTGTATTCTCATTATCTGCGTCGTTAAATTTGATCTTTAAATTTCGTAACATTTAAGGACAGGTTCGGAGGCAGTTTTAAGTAAGAAAAAATTACTCTGCTTACAAATAAAATAGTTGACGTGTCTACGTTCGAGATGGGTCGCCCAGATGGTAAAAATGACTAATAACTCTGACTGTCGTACCAAACGGCCTGGGTTCGTATACCGGAGAAGGCATGGTTTAGCCTGTCTATCTCTCCTGTCTCTTCATAGAAGGCAATAGTGACCGCTTATTTGGAGCCTCCATAATAAAACGACCACTGCTTCTGGCCTTAGTAATGGTTAAAGCCTTTTAAATGGCTAGTATCCTCCATAAAAAAAAGTTCGAAGTGGATATAAATATTGTTTTGTAAAAATTCTCATGTAATTCTGTAGCGCAGGCAAATATTTAAACGTCAGGAAATACTCCTAATTTATCAGAACATACATTTCTAATGAAAAAAATCTGTTTCTCAAGGCAGTTACCGTCTAAAATTATGGCATATTTAAGCGACTGTTTTACCCCAGGAAAAAAAAAAAAGAATACTAGAATATATAATACGTATCTTTTACAGCTAAAAGAAAAAAAAAATTCTTTCTGAAATTTACGTAAAAGAAGATTTCTTTAATGGCCTTTATATTTCCACATGTATTTTGTTTTAACAAGCACAATTTACCGCTTCGAGTAATAGTTATGGGTAATAGCTCACATGAATGTTTATTGTGTTGTAAGGTTTTTGTAAGGTTTTACTTTATTCTAATCAGTTATTTTTAGTTTGACTTTCTTGTTCCTCTTGATTTCAGTTTCCTGCCGAAATGTAAATTTTGTAGGACGTAGATGTAAATTTAAAACGTGTTTCGGAAGCAGTATTTAAACTGCGTTTCAAGAGTTCAGAAGTTATAGTAGCGGACTTAAGTTCCGATGTTTATGCTGTGAGTTTAAGATTAGCTCTCAAGTTCATTGTTCGACACCTTTCAGTTTATACTGATATTTCTCGGCTCAGCTTTGCTGCGTGCAGTTGATTTAGCGTTGGTAAGCTAAGGAGCCAGGCATTAGATTATCTTAATTTACTAGTAAATTGTTACATTCTTATTTTCTGTTACGTAACCACAAGTGATGGTGATTCGTGAGCACGAAGTGCGTGCGCCTGTTTTAATTTAAGATTTAAATAAAAAGGTTATTTATACCTTTCTTCTGGAGTATTTATTTTTAAAGATATGGCGAAAATTCGCTGCTTAGCCTTCGACATAGGGTTTAAAAGTGTATGCTTCCAAAGAATACCTACACACATTCTATAGTGTGAGTTAGAGTTCTAAACTTATATTCATTCATTAATGCGTGTTTTAATTAACTATTTTCCCATATCTATTCAGTCTTATTCATATCTTCCATATCTATTTAACTATCATTGAGAGGTCATACTCAGTATGTCATATCTTAAAATGCAGGTAGAGATTTTAATAACATAGACACACTAAAATTCTAGACAGCCATATTCGCCACTAAATTTATTTCAGAAATTAAATGTATCATATTTTCTCCTTGTTTCTATTGTTACACTTATTTCTGTCGTTACTACATGAAATTCTAACAGTCCCACGTTCAAGTTTGCCATAAGAATACTTCTTCCGAGCGCATTTAGTTGTTTTCTGTTTTTGAATGCTATTAAACATCCACTTCATAGCTCAACTTACCTGGCCACAATCTGTTACTTTAGAATAGTCACTTGAAGGCCTTTTCTTTCCCCCCAAAACATGGCAAAGAGTCCTGCAGAAAAAGTTCGAATTCTCCAATTTGATAAAACACCCTTGTTAACTCTGCACGGTGAAGACGCTCCAGGTCACGACCTAAATGAGAGGAGGCTAGCTATGACTCAGAAATGCCTATTCCAAAGTAACAGACTGTAGTGGTCCGCAGAGCAAATGCCGTAGGATCAAAACCAATAGTGAATTCTTAGTTGATTTCTGTATTTAAATCATCAATCTTTGAGCATTTAATACACTTGAAAAACTATTTTGAGTTGTCCTGATCGGTAAAGAGATCGACATTGCTGGCTGTTGAGATGCAGAACCCATGTGTGAATTCCGAAGAAGAATGTCTTAAATGTTCGTTAGTACTTAATGTTTTTATGGCATGGGGACACTCAAAATATAGGGGTAGCCGAGAGTTGCCTCGAGTAACACGGGGGCAGGAAAAGAAAAGTGAGAAACACCTGGATTCCTCCAACAAGGGAATTTTCCCTTACGGAACTTATAAGATATTTCTACCGCCTTCTTAGCATGCCTTCGTGGTGTGGTCGTCTGCATGCAGAGTGCGTATGCCAGAGGTCCGTGGTTCGATTACAGGCGAAAGCGTTGCTCATTTTTCATGACTCCTGCTTCCAAAAAATCCTAATGTCTCTACAAACTCTGTAAAGTCCATCCCAGTTTTGTAAAGTCGTACTATCAGCTATAACATAACTGTGTTCCAATTTTGTTGTTAAGAACTATAAGGGGTTACTACTATATTATTACTACTTCCACCTATAAGGAGCCCAAAGCTTAGGCTAACAAAAGACACATTCCTGCGTTTCTCGCTACCATAAATTTTAACGTAGAGATTATTTAATGTTATTGTCCGACAAAGTAAGATAAATTAGAATAAGTAATTTATTTATATCAGATTGTGCATTTTGCTATTAAGTTGTGGTTATATTTTAATTGAAATATACTCGAACTCGGATCTCTCGAATACGTGCCGAATGTACTGACCATTACACCACGAAGGCATGCCAAGAAGGCGGGAGAAATACCTCATATTCTGTTCAGACTTTTAGCACTCGTTTACCGCTGTCTTTAATTCAAATCATCCAATTTAATGCTTTAATTGTACTCAAAGTTGATTAAGTTCATGTGATACTACACAATTTTTTTAATTAACTTTATTTATATTTTAATTGAATTGCATTCGTTTTCTGTCAACTTATGACTCTCGCTATATTTATCAATTAATCGCTATATTTCTAATGTGATCAATTCATTACTTTAAAAATATATTTCAAGCACAATTTTTATTTTAACTGAGATTTTTCGTGTACTAATTTTGGTAATGATGTAATATGCGATGCACCGCTTTAAGTTACCCAGGGGTTCTCAACCGGTGATACGCAAGAGAAACATGTGGTACGCAAAGAAGCAAAGTATTTTTAGCTATTAAATTCAAAAATTTAAACCTCAACATCCTGATTGAGTTTTTTCCCCCTAACACTCGTAATTTTATGGGATCTGAGCTTTGTTCAAGAGTGGTGGTGGTAATAGTACTTTTTAATGGTGGTGCTAATGGTTTTCAATTTTTGTTTAGATGGTACGCTTTAGTCAAAAGGTTGAGAACCGCTGAATTAGACAGTTGTTTATTTCTTAGACGGCGGCATTAAAATGCTATGTTTATATTGTCAGAATTTTTACTAATGAAACTCTAGCATGCATTTGCGAGATAATGTAGAAGCATTTGCGGTACTCCGCATGTGCCGAATTTTAACTTTAAAAGCGCTGAATGGGATTCAATTGTTTGAGTGATAGCACCATCTCCGAAGTCGGCAAGAACTTAGTCGGTCCTTCAGACGGTACTAATACTAACAGTTCTGAAGATGGTATTAAAAGAAATTATCAAAAGAGCAGCCGCTTTTAATGGCGCCATCTAAAACTAACTAAAAAATGGTAGATTGCATTCTTCATCATTACTCTAATTTTTCTTACACGTGATTAAATTTTGTGCTGAACAAGTTCTTTCTGTTGGGCACCCAGTGAATAGATGATACACACAGTTTCCGAGCAATTATCATAGCATATTGAAGGTAAGATACACTTTCTCCAACAGTAACAATAGCAATAAAAGTTCATAGGTTGACTTGGCATACTCTAGTAAGAAATAATGTCTCGATTGTTAGCACTAAGGTAGTAGAATAGCTAGTGGTTGAGATCAAGGAGGTTAGAATAGCCAAAGAATCTCTAATGCTAGAATTCCAAAGAATGCTAGATTCCAAGAATCTCTAAAAGATTCTTTGGAATAGCCTTCTATGACCTCCTTGGTTGAGATAAAAGATCAAATGGCATTTTCTACATTTCAAGTATGGCTGCAATAGAAGCTGAGTGGTGCGCTAGCGTTATCTACAAAATCTCGAGGATGAACAAATAAATAAAATAAAATAAAATAAAATGAAACTAGAAGTAAGAAGCTAGGAGAGATCTCGCTGATTAGTAAGAAAGAGCAGGATTGGATAGAGCACGAACTTAGTGTGCTAGCGCGGCTAGCGTTAGGAGGTACTGGGGAGGATCTTTTTGGGGTCGAAGGAGGTATTTTTTTGAAAGCATACAATTAAAAGTTAAAATAAGAAATAAATACGCATACATAAGAGATTAATTATACATACATAAGAGATTAAGTATACATACATAAGAGATTAAGTATACGTACATAAGAGATTAAGTATACATTTTAAGCACATTAGATGTTCATACAGACATAATTTAAAATAATGCGCATACATATGTCATCATTATTATTAATTAATTTCGTTTTTTCTTGAACAACTGCGTTGTATGAGACAAGCATTATCAGTCATTTTAATTTAGATTGCGAAGTATTGCCCTTCGTCTTTTCTTTATGATTCCCAATATTATTGTAGAATTTTTCTGAGTGTTGGTTATAGAATTTATGATTAGAGGAATATTACATTCTTCATAAATTGCTTCATTTCGAACATACCAAGGGCAGTAAGGAAAATGCCTAAACATTATATTCTGCAGATGATGGATTTTTAACAGAGAACTTTTGCATAAATAATCCCAGACAGGACAAGCAAAGGAGATAAAAGGATCCATCATGTTCTTATAAATGAGTAATTTAGAATTGATACCTAAAACACGGTTTCGAGCAATTAGGGGCTCAAGTGTAATTTTTACCAATTTGAAACTTGGAGATTATTGTTTCATGTAAGGTTTCCATGTTAAGTGGTTGTCCAGAATAACACCAAAGTAATTTACAGAACAGATAATTTGAATTCGAACAATTTCTGTTGGCATAAATTCCGTTCAGTTAATTTTCTGTGGTATGTATAATTTTTTTTGTAAATTTTGATACCCTTTAGATCATAATTGTTCTTTATTTCATAAATTAAGGTTTCATATTTTTAATTATATAATTTCTGCATGCCATCTTACCAGATTTAAACTAATGATCTATAATCCGGAAAAATCGATAATCCGGAATCGCCGAAGTCCCGACGAGTCCGGATTAACGACTTTTTACTGTATTAACTATAATATATTTTTTCATAATACAGTAGTCTTAAAAACTTCGTGTTTTAATGCATTAGATTTGCTATCTAAAATATAGACTTCTTCAGAATTGCTGACAAACAGATGATACTGATGATACCAAGAAAAAATTAAAATCCACAGATATCTATGGTTAAATCATAGAAACTTAATGAAAATGCTTATTATTTTCATAGTTCCCTTGAAAAGAATTTTCGGCATTTTAAGACGTTAAGTAAAAGAAAAAATTTTCTTAATCTTCATTTCCGTTATGTGCCCTAGTGTGCATTTTGAGAACCTTTATTAAAAGAAGTTTTGCAATAGTTAAGTACTCTATGCTATTTACAATATATACAAGTAAAAAAATTTTCATGGAGAATTGAGTGGCATGTGTCAGTTTGTTGAAGTACCGGTGAATTCCTGTAAACGTGATGTGCCTGGGAAGATATAAGCAATAGCCCAGAGGTTCGTTAAGTAATATAAAGTTACGTACATAATTACTTATTAAATGGGGTACATTGCTCAAGTAAAGAAATAATATGAAATGTGCGACTTATAAATGAAAATTTACTATTAGACGAAAAATATATACTTTTGATATTTTCATCCCTTAGTTTTAGGAGATCGTTTCAGATTTATGCCTAAATCTGAACGCTGTTGGAAAACTGTATTTTCACTTTTTGTTGCTTATTAAAAGTTTTTGTTGCATTTATATTTATTAGTATGAACTACGTTTTGACAGTGAGAATTCTCCTCTTAGATGTAAAAATTATTTTACAAAAAATTAAATCGGGTATTAAAACTTAAAAAACCAAAACTGTTACTATAATGCAGTATCTTAAAAAACTTTTTTAATGAGGTAACTGACATATTAATAGGTTGAAACAAAATTTTATACAATATAGTATGTATGTAGCGATATATCCAAATGCTTGAAGGCAGAGCATATTTAAATAGCGCATTTTAATTCTTTTAAGTGGGCTCATATGTGACATGTTAAATGCTCATATGTGATTGTTAAATAATAGTGCAGAATTTTTCTTGTTCATATTTTATCATTTAAGAATAAGATGAAAATAAATACTTTAATTATTAATGTTAATTAAACTTGTTCTGCTTGTTAGATAAAGAATTTCTGTTAAACAGGTGAGCTTTATTGTTTTAATAACAATGCACATTTCTTGCACCATTCAGAGTTGTAATTATTTATTCAAGTATATTTTGTGCAAATATGTCATTGTGAAATAGTATACTTAGGTAAAATCCTAGTATACGGTGCAGCCATGGCGCGATTTTGAAAATTATCGCCAACACCAAAATGACCCGTATAACTACTTATCCTGTATGTCTCGTTTACTGCTCATCATAAAGTCGCCCCTTTGTGCACCGGATACTAGGATTAAACCGTATACTTATTTATGAAATAAGAGAGCAAAATTAAATGGTGGTGCCAAAAAACACTTTATAGATAATTTACTGTCAACTTAATTAGCTGATTATTTTTTTCCATTTAGGCATGCTATATTTTGTTTGTAGTAAAATTTTCGGCTAATCTTTAGAATATGGTAACAGGTAGTTTGGCGACATTTTGGTAAGGCGATAAAGGTTACTAGCTAGGACTTTAGAAATAATCTGAGAAGTACACAGTTCGAATCACAGATTATTTTGTCTCAGAGAAATGAGAGATCATGAGACATGTCATGTGACATTTTCCGGAAAATTCCGATCGTGATTTTAGCTAATAAGCACTTAGAAACAATTTCGCTGCTAAAGTGCAGAATCGCCCACTTATTTGTTTGGCACTTTTTACAAGAGTAAGAAGAATTGGATTTTTGTCAATTTTCTTTGACTTTTTAAGTGAAAATAGGTCGATGTGTACGTAGATAAAGTCAAGAGTGTGCGCAATGCCATTTTTGTGCAATTCTGAGATTTTTTTTTAAGTGAAAATAGGTCGACGTGTACATGGATACCGTGTATGTGCGATTCTTAAAAACGCGGGAAGCGGTTTGCGATTCTGCACTTTCTCCCAATTTCGCACCTAATCTTCGTCATGATTAAGCATTTATGTTCCATAAAAGTTCTAGTATAAACGTAATTCGGCTAGCAGATTGCTGGAAAAAATGTTGAGTTTAAAAAAAAAAAAAATGCCTTTACCTCGTGAATTCGTGAAAACAAAATGGCGTCCAAAACAAAACTAGCAGGTTGCTGTAGCAGGGTTGGTCGCCAAATTTTCGCCAAAAAATCGCCAAGTTACCATAATGTAAAGATTCACCAAATTTTCTGTACAGTAGAAATAAAGGAAAAAGGGCAGAATCGCCCACTGCTTGGTGTATTTTTAAAAATTGCACAAATTGAGTATCTATGTACACGTGACCTATTTTCACTTAAAAAAAAAAATTCCAGAATTGCACAAAAATGGCACTGTGCACTCACTTCCTTGACTTTATATATGTACACATCGACCTATTTTCACTTCAAAAGTAAAAGAAAAAAATCCAATTGTTCTTACCTTTGTAAAAAGCGACAAACAAATCGGTGGGCGATTCTGCACTTTACCCGAAATAAAAGCTCATGCCCTTCCTTACCTGTTGCACATTTTTAATAATTTTTTTTCAGAAATAATTATTTATTGCACTCATTTTATTATTCTGAACTGATTGATATCAATGGCAGCATATTTTTTGTGAAATTAGACATTTTAAGTGACATAAAGTAATTTAAAACTAGTGCGTTTTTTCTTTTACTTGTCTAATTTGTGACTTCCTACACTCAGACACATATGGCATGCATTTATGTTTAAACTATATGGTC
The DNA here is from genome assembly GCF_044657685.1 of Stegodyphus dumicola. Classification (NCBI taxonomy): domain Eukaryota; kingdom Metazoa; phylum Arthropoda; class Arachnida; order Araneae; family Eresidae; genus Stegodyphus; species Stegodyphus dumicola. Next base: position 216,380,525 of record NC_140773.1, on the reverse strand, counting down.
GAGATAATTTATATTGCTATTTTATAAGATAATAATTCTATTCGCATAAAATTGCTTATGAATGATTACAGTTTCAAAATTTAATAATTTTCTTGTGTATGATTTAATCTTGAAAGAAGGTAGGCACAATCAAATATTGCAATTCTGTGAAAGAAATAAACTCGAGAAAAAATACTTTTTAAAAAAAATGTGCACATATTTTATTTTGTACAAAGTAGTCGAGCAGTAATTGGTAACATCAAACTTACAAGACTTATCCTGTAATCTGTTGGATGAAGCTTGTAAGATGTGATAACTTGATGAAATCATTTCGGAATGACTCTTTATATGTGAGGCAGATGCTACGCCTAATGAGTCAAATTAAAAGCAACATAGAAGGAAATAAAAATTTGACAGTAACTGTTAACTGTCAAATTTTATTGTGAACTTGTTTTTAAAGTATTTGTAAGATATTTTAGGAAGTTTGAAATGTAAAGACGAAAGGATTGTGAAAAGTGTAAAATTTTCACAGGTAGATATTCATCATACGGTATTGTTAAAGATTTGATTGCATAAAATTTTTATTTTAAGAATTTGCATGGATTAAAATATTAAATGTAAAATTACACTAATGGTTATTGTTTTTGACAACATTCTTTGAATGATACTTATATAGTGCAACCATTTTAGTGCAGTTGGGAAATGTTTTGCAAAAGAAAAATAATGGTGACTTATAATTAAAAAAATTTATTTATTATATATACACATATTGTATTCAAATTTTACATTTTAATTAGCTATTTATCCCAGAAACCTTATAGGAAGGTTTTTAATTTTTTTATCCTGATGAAAATTTTGTGGTTATAAATTTAATAATAGATTTAAAGCAGTTTTCTATTCAGTGAATTTGTGATAAAATAAGTTACGCAAGAATTTTACTGTAGTTTCTTCTATTGCAAGCAGATTCCACAAATGCATATGGCAGCTGCCAACTCTTCTGGTTTATCATTGCATCTCTGGTAGAGCACCAACAATCTTGGTTTTTAATCTTTAGATTTCATTATTTAATCTTTAGACTACCAAGAAAACTTATTTCAGCAGTCGATGAAATTTGAATAGGGTAGATTCCCCACCTTACTGATTTACACTGTAATTTTTCATATAAAATTTTATTTGATCTGAATGTCTTAATTTGCTGTAGACATTTGCAAAACTTTTTATGAAAATATATCAGTATTTAACCAGTTAATATTAGTATTAAATTTTGTTTTATGTCAATACATTGTGTAGTACTTTCTGCATGCCTTCATGGTCTAATGGTTAGCACACTCGGCGGGGATCAAGAGGTCCAAGTGAGAGCATGGCTCATTATTCATGTCTCCTGAATGAAAAATACTTAATGTCTCTGCAGTGGTGCTCTAACTAAAAGGTAGTGGATGAAGATTCTTCACCACCAGATTTGGGGATTGGGTCTCCTAATCCCCAGTCACCCTTTTAAGAAGGAGGAGTATGTATATAAGGTATTTCCCCCCTCCTCAGCATGCCTTCATAGTGTAACAATTAGCACACTTGGCACGTATTCAGGAGGTCCAGGGTTTGAGTACAGGTGATTGCTCCATCTTCAAAAAATCCTTATGACTTTGCAAGTTTATCCAGACATTTAGTAGATACATTTATAGGGTTTTATAATCATATAATTTTTGTAATTATCTTCTCAGAATTTGTATATGGAGTTTTGAGATGAAATCTAGAGTCACTGTCATTGTTCATAAATAAATTTCATCTGAAAACCAGGTTGTTGATGCCATTATTGAGAAACCCGAGTTCTTTACTGATCTGGTATTAGAGCAGCCATGTTAGTAGAAGTTACCAAAGTTTTAAAAGTTGCCAAACTCTAGCAACCATGTGCATAATAGTTCTGTACGTAAACATATCCATTGTAAGTTGTAATTCAAAAACTCACCGAATCTTTTTTTCTTCTGTAAAAAAAACGTCAAACTGCACTAAGGTAGGTGCTCTAGAATGTAAGTACTGCTGATTTTTGCTATGTTGCGTATAACTTCTTTTAAACTTTTTTTTTTTTTTTTTTTACTTTTTTATGTACTAAGAATTATTGGATTATAAGGTCTGCAAAGTAGGGCTTTGAATCTATTCCCTGATTTTTTTTTTCGTTGAGTTTGTTATTTGTCTGCATGAATGAGTCTGTGTATTACCACAAAATTGTAGGATTCTTTTTTTTCTCTTGGTTATTTTATAGTCATATCACATATTCAAAGCATTTTGAAAGATCCACATTTGAGAACAAATTTTCTGCTTTGTCACATAATACAAAACAGCCAATCACCCCTGATCATTTTGAGGTTATTATGTAAAAGGAAAACTAGTACTCAAAAAAAAAAAAAAAAAAAAAAAACGAACAACTTGCAATTTTTTGCAAAAGAAGGAAAATATTGTGCATCTTTCTTTCAGTGGTAAAGCAGGTTAAAAAATTGTCTGGAACAATTGTTTTTCTGAAATAAATAAATAAATAAATAAATAAATAGATATGTGATACCAGCCTTAGGCAAACTTACTGAGATGTTGACTTGCTAATAAGTCAGATGAGTACAGTAGACTTCAGGATTTGTTTCACCAAGTTCGGGAATCTTCTTGTGAATTGAACTTCTCAGTCTTATCAGTTGCTCAATACAGGGTTCGTACAGTGCTTAAGAGTATTTAAAAGTCATTAAGTTTTTTGGAATTGATTTTTGGTCCTTAAAAGTCTTTAATTTTGGCCAAAATCGGCAGAAGGTCCTTAATTTTAATCATTTGAAATTTCTGTCTGTTTTATGACTGCTCTTTTAAGTGTGAATTAACATTTTGGAGGAATATTTTGGGAAGTTCGCTGACAAATATGGTTATCTTTTGAATGGGTTCATGGGTTATAATTTGTTCCTATTTCTAATATAAATGGTGGATACTGGAGTTTCTGAGCAAGAAGTGAAACATGAGCCTGTCGAAATTATTTCATTTTTTCTAATGAAGAGCTCTTAAACAACTTTTTGCTTTTGCGGATGTGAATTCTATTATTAAACGAAATTTTTTCTGCTTTATTAACTTTCTAGTAACATACAGAAACTATATGTGACATCTTCAAATTCAGTGCTTTTTAATGCACTTTATTAACTTGTCTGTTTGATATTTTCCCCTCTTTTGCTGTTTGGAATTAGTTGAGGAATTAATTTAAGTGTACCATATAGTGCCCTGTATCTTGAAGTATTATCATATAGTGCCATATATCATGTAGTATAAATAGTATCACTCTGAGTAATGAACATTTAAGTCATTTATCTAAATTTATAACTTGATTATATAATTCTGTCAGAGGTGCTATACATGGCCTGCCCACTGAATTAGTTCCATGCTTGTTCTGAACTGTAGTGTGACATTACAAACTTAATGTAAACATTTATGGGTACTGACATTTTATCGCAACCACCGTGGTGCACTTTATCAAATTTTATGGAAGAAAAGAGCAATTAATTTTATCGTAAAAAGTTATATGTTATATGCATACATATTATTACATATATATTCTGCATTTCAACTATATAGTTATTCCAAAAGGCAATCAGTAAACCTAGTTACAAATGGGCTTTTATTGTGGTGGAAATTTCATAGCGATTTTCATTGAGAAAGAATTCATAGCATTGTTCCTTTAGTGATTTTATGGCAAAATAATATATTGCTGCGGAAATTTCACTCTTCTTCTTTCTGTTATAGGCAAATCCTACAAGCTTAAATCTTAAAATAGAGTTTAAGACAAAAAATAATCAATTTTTAAGCCATTGGATCTTGGAATGCGATATAAAGAATGCATATGAAACTGAATATTTGTCCTGTGTATCGTTGCGTGATTAATAGTTATGTGTGCAGTTATCAGAGTTTGGTGTATTCTGAAGCTTTGGTGACTGCTACTAAGGTGATTGTAATAATATGTATGTCAAAAGATAATACAGTCAAAAGTCGTTAATCCGGACTCGTCGGGACTTCGGCGATTCCGGATTATCGATTTTTCCGGATTATAGATCATCACTTTAAATCTGGTAGGATGGCATGCAGAAATTACAAAATTAAAAATATGAAACTGTAATTTATGAAATAAAGAACAATTATGATCTAAAGGGTATCAAAATTTACAAAAAGAAAAAGCTTAATATTTATTTGTTTACTTTATTAAACATTTCTTTCAATGTAAGTTGCTTCGTTTCATGTGATAATACTTTCTCTTTAATTCTATTAAACAGACATGATTTCTTGTTTAGTTACAAAGTTCCGCTGTTCAAGTCCTATAATTTGCTGTGTTGAGAATACCGACTAATTTGTCAATCGAAATGTTTTCGTTTTCAATAACCTCTGGGTCACTTTCTTCACTTATCGGAAGCGAATTATTGATTTAAATCATATCAAAGACGCCAATACTACACTTAGTAAGGAATATAAGCCAAATAAAATAAAAACATCTGCCCTGAAGATAAGGATAGTGCTGACAGATCAACTTCCAATCCGCAGCGTGAAATTGATAAACAGATTTCGGATTTCAAAACATACTCTCGCTTTGTAGATACAAATTACATATTAGTAAATATATATCGGAAATTCTATTTGACATAATCGAAAGTTCGAGCTTACTTTTATGAAATTGCTCTAACAGTCTGCAAAAAATAATAAACCGGATCCAATTCGAAAATTAAGGAACAACGCAATCTGCAACATTAACTGTATTAGATAATTTTAGCCTAGCTTATACCTCCATTACACATTAAACGCGCATGCGCACAAACATATTCGCAGCCGTAAAGGTCTTACGCGCACTCTTAAACGCCTGTGCGCATGCGTGGACGCGACGCATGCGCAGAAAGTTTGTAGCTTTGAGGTCCGGATTATGGGTGTCCGAATTAACGACTTTTGACTGTAGCAACCATCACTGTTATTTAATCAACCATCACTGTTATTTCTTATTTCTGAAGTAATAAAATTAGTATAGGTTTGATGTTAAGAGGAAAAAATTTATTTATATGAATTATGCAAAGAGAAGTGACGGAAACCATTTGGTATACAGAAGTGCATGCTCCAATCCCTTTTTTAGTTGTTGATGTTTCGTAATGTTTCTATTATGAGGCATTAACAGAGTTTGTTGGTTGTTACACTTAAAAAGGTTTCTTGCATTAATACTTTAAACTGTATGCTATTGATTTGCTAATGAGATTTTTTGTTGCTATTTTTTCTTTAATGCGTAAAGTTCCTCACTCTTTTTGTCTCAGATGAACATTGAGGAACCTAGTGAACTGTGTAACGATATTTTTAGTGATTATTCACCATATAATGTACACCCAATTATTCACGAAGAAACCTAAACGGTACATGTGCAATGCTATTATCTTTTGAGGTTACTCATTTGAATATTTGTGCTAGTTTTTCGAACAATGCTAAATTGTGCTGACAGTATGCTTGTGGGTTAAATGCCTGAAGGAGTAAATATTTCGGCAAAGAGTGTGGATTGTATTAATTACAGATGTTCAAAAAAGTGCTATTGTAGAGCACTTCCAACCTGAATGAATTCAAGGAATTAGGAATTGGATGTTTTCTCTTTCTGCAGTCATTTGAAGCCGTAATTTTGAAGTGAGTATTGAATGCTGTAGTAAATCGCATTTGCTTTGAGTTGAAATACAGTTGATCTAGTGCTCCTTTTAGTAGTAAATATGGCTCCTGCGAAAAAAAAAAAAAAAAAAAAAAAAAAAAGGTGCTGATTTCAAATGCAAAGCCATTTATTTTGCAAAAGAAAATGGAATTCCTACTGCAGTAAGGATATTTGGTGTTGGTGAAAAATGGATCGGATAATGATTATTTATTTATGGATCAAAATAACAGTGATGGTGAAGATGAAATATAATTTGATGATATGCCTGAAGATATAACGGATGATGAACTCTTCATGTTATCCGATAATGAAAATGTTTAATTTCATAAGGTATATCATTTCTTTTAAATAAGCAGTATTTTAATGCGTGTAAAAATCTAATTTTTTTCTTATTTTTAAGCTATCATTTTTATATCTAGCGTACAACGTGCACCCGTAAATTTTGTTCCTATTTTTTGCATTAAAAGTGTGCTTAATACCCTGGAATGTATGATAATTTAAACTATGATGAAATAGATTAAAAGAACAAACTGATCATGAAAGGGGCTGAAATACTGGACTCAAGCAAATGAGGCTTTTGTATAGTATTAATTACTGTTATGATGTGTGGTATGCTTGGCAAGGCTATAGAGTTGTAGTTTTGTAGCAGGTATGATTTCTGCCAGTTGAATATCCTACCTTCATTGGTATTTCTGTAGTTTTTTCCATGTATAACTTGAATATGAAGAAGTTTTCTTTAAAAGTTCCTTAAGTAAAACATCCCTACCTAAAATACTGATATTCTTTATTGCTGTATTGTAATTATTTCACTAATCTGTTGTTATTTTATTATGCTGGTCTGAACAATTTAATATGTACATTGTTCTTGTTGGACTTGCATCTTAGTATTTTGACAGCAGTTTCAACTAATAATATTAATAATTATAATGAACTTTTATAGCATGAAGAATATGGTTAGTAAAACACGTAGAGTATTGTAATGACAACAGAACTGGAGGACATCGATGCAATCTCGAAAAAATCATGATAAAGCCACAAAATCTCCCAAAGAGGTATTTGTTTTCTAATAATTTAAAAAGAACTTTTCTTATGATTTATTTTTGAATAAATGTTTATAACATAACTGCAGAAGAAATAATTAGTAAAGTTTTATGTTTTTAAAAGTTTAGTAAAGAAAGAGTACAAAACGTGAAGTGTTTTTTTAAAAAAATGTATGTTTGGCTAAGAAAAAAATTCTTAAAAAGTTTTCAAATGTGTTATCTTATTATAAATAAAAATAATGCAGTTATTCTAATTTCTTTTTTCTTTTAAAATTCTAACAGTTGAACATTTTTTCAATGAGTTTTTATAAACAAGTATGCTTTTTAATAAATCATTTTTACAAGAAATCTTTTGAAAAACTGTTTTTAGCATATTTTATTTTGAATACATTATTATATGTGGCTGTCTTACAACTTTTGCCATTTTTCATGCAATGAAAGCATTTTTTGAAATTGATGAAATGTAGAGTGGTATTTTGTATATAGACCATTTGCTAAAATAGATTATAATAGTGGATAACAACTAAACGCCTTGACTCATTGTTGAGTTATTTATTCTGTAACAAAAGAACTATGGCTGATAAGCTTGCAGTTCTGGCAATGGATATATTTCATTTCACTGAATGTAGATAACATTAGTTATGATCAGAAAATTGATTGTAATTTGCTAAATTATTACCCAAATAGAGTAGGGAATCTGAAATTATGGATGAAAAGATGCTAATTCATTCTGCTGTAAAATAATTATACTACTTTTAGTCATTCTTGAATAAATGAAAACTATATACTACAGTACGAAGTCTGAAATATGAATATCCAATGTTCAAAATGATCTAATACTCGAGCCTCTGAACCTATTTTTTAAAAAAATACCCTTATAAAATCTAGAGATGAAGGAAAGCAGGTACGCTTTAAAGGATTTTCCTGCCAACTAATATATTCCTATATATCACTTTTGAACACCCGTGCTGGCTAGGGAATCAGATGGTGACTTAGGACAATACATTGATTGGCATTACCCATGAACACACTTTCTGCCTTTGGGTGGTTGTGGCTGGGGAAGGTAGTATTTTTCTATCTGATCTAAGCTAGGGTTTCTTAAACTTTTTTCAGTTGCAACCCTTTTTATCATTGAGATTTTTTCGTGACTCCCAGGACCCCATAATATTTACAAAAATTTTGTGGGACACCACAAGTATTGCGCAAATCCGACACACGTGCGAGTGAAACTGTCAATTTTTTCACTTGTACTGTAATATGCTGTTGCAGTTTTAGGTCAGTAACTTTAGTTTCTAATTTTAAGACATAGTCAAATGCTCGTGCACACATACACACACACAAAATAAATAAATAATAAATTCGAAAAAGTTGGTGATGGCTTTGAGTTCCAGATTTTAGATCATTCTGGATAATGAACATCCGGATCTTGGACTTTGTACTGTATTATTCATTCTATCAAAATTATAGTTTTAGTGAATGAAGATGTCTCCATCAATCAGCCAATTGATATCGGGAATTCAAATGTATAAGACCAAACTCTACCCCTTAATTGCTCAAAACAGCATTCTTGCTATTGACAGTGAATTACTCATTTATAAATCTCTTCTGCATCTCATGCTTTGCTATGCCTATCCTATCTGGATCTATTCGTGCAAAACTTACTGCAAGGCACTGCAAATTGTGCAGAACAATATTCTACATCAAATTACTTATGCACCGTTATATGTTCAAAATGATAAAATCAATGCAGAATAGAATTTTTTGCTACTTCTCGCCTTCTAACTTGCCAGAAATTTTTATCAAAAACAAAATAGTATAGGTAGTAATGAAATTAAAATTTATAACATATAATATTAATGATCTCATTAATATTAATGTTAAAAGACCTAAATCATTCTTAAAAATCTGGTAACCACATGTAATCTTTTTGTTGTATTGCATTTTTGCTGTAATTTATTATATTTGAACTACTTGGCTGACATCAGTAGATCATACTTGCTCTTCATTAATTTGTGTAATGATCATTTTGCTCTGTCTCCTTTTCTGTACATCAGCAAAACCTGGAACAGTTTTTTATGCAAGCTATTCCTGAAAATATTCATTTGTGATGATTGTTATTGTTACAGCAAATAATTTACAGTTGTAAATTGATAGATGAGGGTAATGCTTCCTGTACTGACACCCCTATGATACACCATTTGATCTCTATGAAGTATAAAGTCTTTTTTATCTGGATTATTCTCAATTTTAAATCTGGCAGGGCAAATCCATCAAAGTTGCCCATTATAGTTCTTCCATTGCTTGTGCATCTCCATATATTCTTCCAAACTTTGAATCACATCAGGGAAGTACTTGGAACCATGCACTGCAAAAAGTATACTTGGCAATTTTACCTGTACTGAGATATTGTCGGTAGTTTCTTGGTACAGTCAAAAGTCGTTAATCCGGACTCGTCGGGACTTTGGCGATTCCGGATTATCGATTTTTCCGGATTATAGATCATTAGTTTAAATCTGGTAAGATGGCATGCAGAAATTACAAAATTAAAAATATGAAACCGTAATTTATGAAATAAAGAACAATTATGATCTAAAGGGTATCAAAATTTACAAAACAAAAAGCTTAATATTTATTTGTTTACTTTATTAAACATTTCTTTCAATGTAAGTTGTTTAAGTTGCTTCATTTCATGTGATAATACTTTCTATTTAATTCTATTAAACAGACATAATTTCTTGTTTAGTTAAAAAGTTCCGCTGTTCAAGTCCTATAATTGCTGTGTCTACCGACTAATTTGTCAATTGAAATATTTTCATTTTCAATAACCTCTGTCACTTTCTTCGCTATCGGAAGCGAATTATAATGATGAGGAATTTGATTTAAATCATATCAAAGATGGAGTACATCGAGATGAAATACTACATTCAGTAAAGAATTATAAGCCAAATAAAATAAAAACATCTACCCTGAAGATAAGGATAGTGCTGACAGATCAACTTCCAATTCATTGTGCGCCGCCGCATTTCTGCCCCCCCCTGCCGCAGAGCAGCGTGAAATTGATAAACAGATTTCGGATTTCAAAACATACTTTCGCTTTGTAGATCTTTTACATATTAGTAAATATATATTGGAAATTCTATTTGACATAATCGAACGTTCAAGCTTACTTTTATAAAATTGCTCTAACAGTCTGCAAAAAATAATAAGCCGGATCCAATTTGAAGATTAAGGAACAACGCAATCTGCAACATTAACTGAATTAGATAATTTTAGCTTCGTTTATACCGTCCGTTATACATTAAACGCGCATGCGTAAACGTATTCTGCGCTTGCGCACACCCATATTCGCTGCCGTAAAGGTCTTACGCGCAGGTCTTACGCGCCGTAAAGGTCTTACGTCAAAGCGACGCATGCGCAGAAAGCTTGTAACTTTGAGGTGCGGATTATAGATCATTCCGGATTATGGGTGTCCGAATTAACGACTTTAGACTTACAGAACTTTATAACTGGGAGCCTGTACAGAATTGTTTTTCATGATAGTAATGAAGTTGCGTTGCTGAAAGTGGCTAATAAAGGGGTGTAGGAAAATTTTGTTACTGAGCTATTAAGTATTTGTATGCAGACATAATATTTCTGAATTAATTATAAAATATGCACTCTGTTGAAAATATATATATCTATGCACCCACAAAACATTGATCCACAACTGTGAAATGTGGCATGTAAATACGGTTTGGTGGGTTGGGTAAATGATTAAACTTCCAGCACCAGTCAGCACCGTGGAGCAATACAATGCACGTCTTAAGTACACAGCTAGTAGAATGTAAAAGGGTAGTTGTCTCGAGTGATGAGCACTTACAACTGAGCTGATGGCTTGAAAACACAACATTGTAAGGAAAGATGCCTTTAATATGTACTCGATGGTGTTATGAACAGTTGTCAGACTTTTTTTTCATATCATTGGGCTGAAAGTTAGTAAAACAACATTGTTGGAACGAGTGCTTCAGCAAAGGCATAGTCAGCTTCTGTAGTAGTTTGGGATGTTCCTGGGCCATCAATGAATGAGATGATCGTGCAGTTAGAAGAGCTGCCATGAAAGCAGCAACAGTTATGCTATCATCAATTCAATGCTTTTTTCCAACTCACAGAGATCTGGAGATATCCAGGGATATGATTCTTAGAAGACTAAATGATGCTGGGGTTAGATCTCGATGTCCATTAAGATTCTTGCCATTGACTGTCCACCATAAGTAATGTTGTCTTTTATGGTACTGCTTTCGCTCAAGTTGGACAATCTCCAGTTGGAGAAATGTAATCTTCAGTGACAGATCGCACTTTTCTCTCGATGCTGATGACTGCCGTATATATGTCTGGAGACGGAAAGGTGAGTGGTCAAATGTACCGTGTGTTACAAAGCAACACACAACCAGGACACAGGGTGTAACAGTCTGGGGAGCAATCAGCTGGGACAGCCATTTACCATTAGTCATGCTGTGAGGTACTCTTGACTGTTTGCAGATACATTGAGACATTTTTCAGCCAGTTGTACTCCTATGGTAGCAGGTCATACAGACTTTGTTTTCCAGCAAGACAATGCTCAGACACACACAGCATGACTTTCCTAACAATATCTTCAATGTGTTAATGTCCTTGAATAGCCTGCCAGGTCCCCAGACCTCTCGCCTATTGAACATGTTTAGAACATATTGGCAGACAAATTCAGCCTTATCCAAATACATCCTAACTTGCTGACATGTTGTTTCATTTGTGGCACATCTATCACAGAAAAACATTTGCAACTTCATAGACTCCATTCCCAAATATCGGCTTGTATAGCTGCCAAGGGTGGCTTTGCTACCTACTGATTTTCACATTCTTTGTATTGCTACTAATAAATAAAACACTTTTTTTGCTCTAGTTTTTGATCATTTGTTTATCTATTTGAATACTATACTATTGCTGAGTTTCAAAGTTGTGGCTTATTTCTTTCTGGGTGCATATATTTTTTTGCAACAGAATGTATTATGTTTTGCTTTTCTTATGAAGGTAACTGAAGCATTACTTGTAAATTTAAGCTTGAATTTCAGTTTGGAAAACATTTTGTTTATTTAGCATATTGATTTAATTTTTTATATAAATTGATCTGTTTTGATGATATTGTTGAATTTTCATTAAAAGTCGCTATTTTTAGTACTTTTTCAATGATCAGCACATTATAGAATTAATTTATATATATGCAAATCAATTCTCTCTGTATGTTCTTATATATATATGTATATATATTAAAATATTTTAAAATTGAATATTTTTGGTTAAAATTTGAAATTTCAGAACTTATTAGATTTTAGTCATCCATATTGTGAATGATAAAAATGATCAGCTACATACTTTTATCAATATTTACATAAAATATCAGGTATATATTTTCTATATTTGTAACTTTTTTGGTATTTCCTAAATACTGACATCTTGACAGGAAAGTGGTAAACTTGTTTGTGACTTTGGAGAGCATTTCCAGACTTGTTGGCAACTAATATTTCATTAAGTTAATGTGTGAAAGGCAACAGCTATTTTCATAATGATAGTGCACTAAGAATTCCAAATGAACAATTCATCAATACAGTCAAAAGTCGTTAATCCAGACTCGTCAGGACTTCGGCGATTCCGGATTATAGATCGTCAGTTTAAATCTCGTAAGATGGCATGCAGAAATTCTAAAATTAAAAATATGAAATCGTAATTTATGAAATAAAGAACAATTATGATCTAAAGGGTATCAAAATTTACAAAAAAAAAGCTTAATATTTATTTGTTTACTTTATTAAACATTTCTTTCAATGTAAGTTGTTTAAGTTGATTCATTTTATGTGATAATACTTTCTCTTTAATTCTATAAACAGACACAATTTCTTGTTCAGTTACAAAGTTCCGCTGTTTAAGTCCCGTTAATTGTTGTGCCGAGAATACCGACTAACTTGTCAATCGAAATTTTTTCATTTCCACTAACCTCTCTGTCACATTCTTCATGTCTTTATCCATTTTTTGCAGCAATTCCACTTTTTGTTTGAGGGACATTGAAACATACTTTCGTTTTGTACGATCCTTTGTGAGCTCCAGAATCGGAAATTCCATTTGGCATAGTCGAAAGTTCAAGTTTACTTTTATAAAATTGCTCTTACAGCCTGCAAAAAATAATAAGCTGGATCCAATTCGAAGATTAAGGAACAACGCAATCATCAACATTAACTGAAATAGATAATTAAATAATTTTAGCTTATACCTTCTGTTATACATTAAATGCGCACGCGTAAACGCCTATGCTCATGTGTGAACGCAGCGCATGCGCAGAAAGTTTTTAGCTTTGAGGTCCAGATTATAGATCATTCCGGATTATGGGTGTCCATATTAACGACTTTTGACTGTAATATTAAAAAAGTAAAAAACATCAGTAATAAAGCACTTTTTCGAGAAATCCTCTCCCTGCCTTTTTTTGCTGTTGTTTTCTGCATGTATACAGTGATCTGCTTGTAATTTGCTTTGCTTTGAGAGTCAGAGAATTACACAGATATGGCACCATACAACTTTGGCATTGCAGACCATCCAAAACAGTTATGTGCTACATGCGTATCTGGGTTGCCACATAAATACTTTTCTGTCACATCATGGGTTTCCACATTTTGGCAATATACTACTTTGCCTTGTGAATATTTTTTCTTGACTTTTTGGTGGGACTGCCGATAATCAGAAAATACCTTTCTTTTTCATTTTTCAGTAAAGATTTTTATTACAGATAATCATTCTACTTTAAATAATATTTTTAATCCTAAGTCTGTGTGCTGTCCTTTGTTTATTAAATAACCAAATAGTTCTAGGTAAACCCACAGAAAAATCAAGTATTGCAAACGTATTTAGCATATTTATGTTTATATCATGCAGTGAAACAGGCTTACTGAATATTTCACATTAACATTTGATGAAGACATAATGCTGAGTGTTTAATTATTGTAGTGCATTATTACTTTTTTATTATTAAGAAAGAAATTTCAACTGTGATTGAAAAGCTAAAAGCATTTGCTTCTGTATATGGTATTTTGAAATACCATCTTATAAAATTTACAAAGAGAAACAAGGAGGATTTTGATTTATGTAATAAAATACATGAAATAGTAATAATAGTTTAAAATTGTAGGCAGATATCCATGTCTTTGGCCTTAGTGTTGTGATATCTGAAGGAAAAGTAATTTCAGCAGAAAAGGCAAAACAGGTACATAATGATTAATTTTGCATCACTATTTCAGAGCATATGAAATAATTTTTGTGTCAAATTTTTGTATAATTTTTGTAAGATAGTCACATTTTTTTGCATATTTTTGTAAAATTTAATTTTTGCTTTTTGCACAGTTTTGTTCGCTTTTGTATTAGTGTAGGAATTTTTTCATTGAGAGTTTTTTGTAAAATTATGATTTTGATTGTTTCATATTATGATGTAAATAAGATAAATATTTCAAATCATATTAAACATTATCTATTTTGTCAATGAAAAAATATAGATTTTTAGTGAATACAAAAGCAGATTTTGAACTATTTTAAAATTTATTTATGCTATTTTTAAGCACATTTAGGTAAATCTATTTCTTTTTAAAAGCTGACAAATTAAGAGTAGGAAAGCTTAATTTTATATTTTCATAGTATGCAACCTAATAAGATATTGTTCTGGATGAGAGATTTAAAAATATTGTTTGAATATGAAAGATGAATACCTGTTGGAAGTAGTTAGCCTCAAAATCATTAGTGGTGTTAACAGTGATGATCTGTAGGGGGTTTGCACGAACAATTTGTTAAATTTCTCTTTAATTTGTGAGCCCATTGTTCTTTTTTTATTTGCTTAAAGCAAATAAATTCTATTTTTAAATTAAAGGGATTTGAAAGATTAACAATTGAAAGCAAGAATAAATTTCACAAATTCTTGCAAGAAACATTATTGAATTCTCTCATGATATCTTTAAAAAATAGATTAACAAAATAAACGAACAACAAAATAAATATAAAATGAAAAATGAAAATGTCGCATAATTAAAAGTAAATTTTAATACTTGTTGTCGAGAAGCATGGGATATGGAAGAAGTACCACACCTATGGCCACAAGGTGATAAAAGGATATAAACAGTTTATTTTCGTATTGCAGTTTGAAATTAAAAAAAAGAAAAAAGAAAGATTTTGTGGGGTTCCCTGAAATGATTTTGACAGGAAAAGTGCATAACAATATGTCTATATTATTAAAAAAGGTAAAGATATTTGGAGAAACATCGCTATTAATAGTGCTGAAGCTGAATGACCTTTCAGCTTGATAAACAGTATTTCCACAATAAGAACATTCTTTGACTATGCTGTATGTTTCATGTTTGAGATTTAATAACACTCTTCTTAGTCAAGAAACCTTTAGAGTTTAATCCTAAACCTTATGAAAGGTTTTTTTTTTTTTTGAAAAATTATCACAAGACCTACTTGAAAATCAGCTGAAGAAAATAATGTATGGCTGTTTGTGGCAGAAACTGTGCAGCATAACTAAATCTACATATTATTTTTACATAATTTCTGCCATATTTTGTAATTTTTTAAATTTTAAAGATTTTTTAATTAATTTTTGTTTATTTATGTGCAAATTTCGTATTTGTAAAAAGTAAATTATTTAACTAAAAAAATAAGAGGAAATGCAGGAATCAGAATTATAAAGGAATACATCATATCATATGTTGATTGATAACTCTTGGGGTTAGAGATTCATAAACTTGTTTGATTTATGATGCCCCATGAAGTTTACTTATGGCAAGGAGAAGAGTGTATTTATATAATGGATTTTTTAAAAAACTTATTCTCTTTTGGGAAGAAATTCTAACAAGGACATGGAGGAACTTTGATATTTCCATGGGTCTTTCAAAAATACTGCTGTTGAGTGGGATCGAAATCAGCCAAAGGATGATTATCATCACAAGCCTAATAAAAAAGAAGTGGAACTCTTCCCAGTATCAGAAAAAATATTGCTTCTGGAGAGTGGTGGGGTAATATTTAAAGTAGAAAAGGAAATGTGCTGCATTAAATTTGTACCTTCATTTTTTATCTGTTTAAGTTTTGTATGTGTGTGTGAGAAAGAGAGAGAGAGAGCGTTAAAAAGTTGAAGGGGACTATTCCTTCACATTTGATTGTGATAATTCATTTTAGACCAAAAAGCATGGAAAGTTTTTTATAGTTATAAGTATGCTACACAATTGCATGCTACCATTTTTTATATAAATATGATGCAACATAAGTATTGGGATAAGTAAGGAACAATTCTAAAAAGAAAAATAAATCTCTTCATTTTCATTGAAACTTTTATAATTTTCAAAATTTTAATATTTTTTCATTTTTATTTATTGGGTAATCTTAATGGAGTTTGTATTTCTTTTAATTAAAATGTAGATGTTGCATAATTATTTTATTGTAACATGTAGATGCAGGAAATGTGATAATGATAACATTTAAATCTTATTCAATGATCATAGCAATGTTTAACCTCTTAACAGTGGCATATATTTCAGAAAAATACACCAAAAATGGAAATTTTGTGACCAAAAATAAATTTTTAATTTTGTTTTTTGTTTTTTATATCAATATAAAAGTTAGAAAATGGTTATTTAGTAAAAAAAGTAAAATTTTAAATGCAATAACTACTATATTAACTATTTTGACATAAAAAGTAATGGACAGACACATGTTATTCAAATACAGCAAATTAAATAGAATTTTGATGCTAAATATAATATAAACAAATGCTAATACAACAATATGATTTGGAATATTCAAATTTCACTAATCTTTCACACTATGATATGCCAAAACATGGTACATCACATAAGCCCATATTTTTCACTCTTTGCGATAAACTCATGTCTCACGTCATCCTTTTACCTTTCCAAAATGGAAACTTTGGAG
Source organism: Stegodyphus dumicola (assembly GCF_044657685.1). Classification (NCBI taxonomy): domain Eukaryota; kingdom Metazoa; phylum Arthropoda; class Arachnida; order Araneae; family Eresidae; genus Stegodyphus; species Stegodyphus dumicola. Next base: position 216,363,854 of record NC_140773.1, on the reverse strand, counting down.
GGGCAGGAGGAAGGTTATCCAAACATAATGGCTTCCAATCTCTACATGAAGAAATATTACTATCATCTTCACTTTCAATGTATTCATTGGTAGAAATATCGGTATTCAATCCCAAAGAACCTAAACTGTATTCCTCATCAACATTTGAATCAGACATTGCAAAACAAGAAAACTTTTTGGTATAAAATTGATGGAAAAACAACTGAAATAACAACCGAAACTAAACATGGGAAAACAAAACTCATTCTCAATACATGTCTTTCTTTGCCTGAGCAGCTAAACACGCTTATGCCTTTCCCCAACTGAAATTGGTGAAAAAGTAGGACAGTATGCCATCTATTATGAAAATAGTGAATTAAGTCTTAAATGAATATCTTAAAACAGAAATGAACTTAGTTTGGGTTTGATGAAATAGAAACACTAATTTTTCTTCTGCCCAGTCATTCAGTTTGGTCATCATAAATACTGCACATAGTAGTTGCCCAAACTGGACTTGGGTGATGCTGGCAAGGGGCATTAATGCGTGTTTATATCACTTGATGAATCCACTCAGAAGTACTGCTATAAATCTCATACACTTGTATATTAACACACGAATATGTGAATTACTGGAAATTATTTTGTTTACAAGTTATCTTATTATAATTCTTAACTGCATCCATCATAATATCTGCGATTCCAAAAGCTGATGAGTGAAAAGTTATTAATCTTCATATTGTAATTTCACTTCACATTTGTTTATAGTCATGTAAATTTATTTAATGGAACTCAGTTTCTTTCATTGAAATAATTTCATAATTAAAATCTTTTCAGACTCCTCCAAAAATTGCATCGAAGTCACAAACATCTAAAGCTTCTCCTAGAAGAAAATTTCAAACTAGAACAGGTTGGTCCTCTTTTTTTTTTTTTACTTGGATTGCAGTTTTTATTTCACTGTAAAGTTACTAGTAATGATTTTAAATTCAGTTATGTTTTAGTTAAGAGGGTTTTCAGAAGGATTGTTCCATCTTCACATACATTAATCTGTTTTTGGATTCATGAATTTTAATCTTGGGTTATAATATCAAAATATAATTGATAAAATAATTTCAATTTTCATTTGCTTTATTAATGTCATTAGTATATTTAGTAAATTTTGAAATTTTCATAAGCAATAATTTTTAATTTCAGTATATTTTAATGAAAGAATTTTTATGTAAATAAAATGAGATGTAATTTATAAAATGTAAGTAAAATTTGAAATAAAAAAGTAGATGTTTAAACTGAATTGCAATTAGTTTATTTTAAAAACTGGAATGAGTCTTTAGATCTTCAACCATCCTAATAATATTTTAAGTTATATGAGTTAATTTTATTCATATTTTTAATGCAAATATTAATAAAAAATTAGCATATGATCAATAATTTTCACAAATTTGGATGTAAAATTGGATTATTTTGTTTATAAGACACTATGGTCCTTAAACTTTACAAAATGTGAGAAACTGGTCTGTTATGTTAGTTTTTTCAACAAAGAAAAAATAAAGTAGGCTGAAACTTAATTTTTTTTTATTGAAGTGCTTACTTTGAAATCAAGAACACTGTTATTAGAAATAAGAATTACATATTTAATTTAAAGGTGCCCACTAAGTAACAATACCAGTTAAGATCTGTCAAATGGCTTTCTGTCTTATTCTGGCATCCACATGACTTCACATAAATGCAAATCAAATAAGTAGTACTAGAGTGCACATCTTGCCAGAAGTATATTGGTGCATAGAAAATGAAGGATTTTCTATGAGAACTTGATATATTTTGTTCTGTGGCAGAAAATAACTATGAAGTCACTGGACGTGTTTAGTAATGATTGTAATGGAAGAACAACAGTTTTATATGTTCTCTTCTGATGAGTTACACTAAAGTTATTGTTATGCAAAATTGTTTAAAATTATTACAGAAACTTAATAAATAAGTTTATTTTCTAATAATTTCACAATTTAAAAATAACCTTAAAAAAAAAAAAAAAAAAAAAAAAAAAGATAGCAGTACCTGATGGCTGATGTCCAAGGAGAAATTTTAATACCTATAACTCATGTTGGATATGATGTTGTTGTGCTAACTTTTGCACTGTTACAGTTAAATGTCTTTCATTTTACAGATGACATAAAAAATGTACAAAGTACGCTAAACCGTAACCAATCCCCATCTCCATCCAGAGGTTCCAGCCGTGCATCTTCCAGTCCGGTTTCCTCTACATCTTATGTCTCTGATGCCTGCACTTCACTATCGAAGGTAGAAGATGCAACAACTGCCACATCAACATCTATTTCATCTTCTCCTGTCAATGCTGGACCGTCCTCATACAGAGCTCAATGGGTCCTGGCGAGAAAACTTTCGGGAAGATCCCGCTTTAGTGAATTACAAGGTAAAGCATAATTCTTATTCTTAAGATAAAAAATACCACTTTTCCTAGATATAAATTTTTTTCATTTTAGCCTCCCTGCCCCAAAAAAATTATAAAAATGTTGGAAATATTACTATACAACTAATTGATAGCCTTAACTGTTTTTTACTCTTTTCTCTCTCTTTTTATTCATTTATTTTTACACTTTTTTATATTATAAATCTTTTTTATCACATATTAAAAAAACATTTAAATTTCAAAACATTATCGTTTGCTTATTTTTGATGATGACATTTAAAAAACATTTAGATTAAAAAAATAAAGGACATTTTAATTTCAAAACATTATAGTTTGTTTATTTTTGATGATTGATAAAGTGGTGTGTTATTAAACTAATTATTTAAACTTTTTAATTTTAAGATTCTTATTTGTAATTTTGGTTTTTTTGTGTGTTTCTTTTATTGTCATGTTACTTGGATGCAGTGTGATAAATATAATCAACATATTTTCATTCAGAAGTATCTGTTCTGTAGGGAAATCTAAGGTAGCTATACGTATAGCAGATGATGGGAGAATTTATGCTAAACGGTCTTCTGAAGAGAGGACACTTGATCCAGATCGTCTTTCTATAGAAAGGTAAATTTATAGCGATGCCAGATTTCATGTTGTCTATATATCATTCATATTAGTAAGGACATAAGTAAAATTTTTGTAAATCGTTTTAAATAGAAAGACAGTTCTTTTATTTATGGAGAAGTAGTTGTGCTATGTTCTTAAGAAATGGTACTAGAATTAGAGAAAAATATACTAAAAGATTTACCTGTTTCCTTTATGCGTTTTATAGATGCATTGTTATTTTTTTTTAACTTGGCAGATACTTTTAGTAATTATCAAAATTTAAATGTTTGTTTTTAAAGAAACGTTTAGAAATGAATTGTTCATTAATGGGTACTGGGATAGAGGATCCCTTATGGAATATTCAACTGTATTCATTTCCTTAAATTGTTGGTTATTCGGTGCTTGGTAATACACCACGAACATCTATTAGCATTTTTTGGTGACAAAAATCTGGGTTTTTAATCTCTGATGGGTATCAAACAAATTATTATTTTTTGCAGTTTGTTTCTGCCTCTTTATAAACTTGGTAAGTAAGAAGATGAGTGATCATGAGCTATACCAAGTTGCCACTTATTCCTTCATTTTCATGATCCTTGTTCGTGTTCCACTGTTTGCATGAAGATGGCCAATTTAGGATTGATATTGGCATTAAAGAGGAAAAAACATTCCTCCCCAAAAGACATTCACAAGGGAAGAAAAGAAATAAAATTGTAATCTTTATGGAAGAATCTGGAACAATACCTAGGTTTGCTAATGCTAAAAACCAGAGTTATGAGTGATATTTTTGGTTACGTATTGGTGGATACTGGGTAACCAATAAGTAGCCTCATTTTTCTGAAATGTTTTAATCCAAAATCTGCTAATATTTTTGATGAGTATGGAAGCTTAAAAAGTTGATTAGTTAGTAAAGATGGAGATTGTCTTGATAGGTGCTCACAGTGAATCGAAATATGGAGAAAAGTTGGCATGTCCTTTCAGAAAAAGTCTGATTCAGATTGTGTCAAAATACCTATATTAGAACAATGCTATATATAAATTTAGTATGTATCGTAAATTGCGGTTTCGAGACATGAAAAACATAATTTGAATTTCGTCAGTCGGCCCAGTAGAACAAGAGATATAGAACTGTCTCATTTTTGGGGGGGGGGCACAGTGTACAAGCAAAAAAGGGAAAAAAAGTCCTACACTTGACCATTTAAAAGATGTAATTTGAATGCAAGAATTCTAATAAACCTCTGAATTCATAGCAGCAGACTGGCTGTCAAAAGACTGTAAATGATTTTGACAAGAGACATTTCAAGCAACAAGTGTGCATGACTTCTCTAAATGAATCAAATTTCAATTTTGGAGTTTCTGCTAAGACTGATACTCCCTATATAATATTTTAACTATCTATGTTCAGCTTGAAGGCCATCATAACACAGAACCTTGTACCTTGCCTAGACTTGAGAATACCAACAGAGGAGTTGGACAAACAAAATGAGTAGTATAGTCTGACAAATCATATTTCTTGGGCAGATAGATGAGCCCATAGTGGTGAAAATTCTTGAACACAGAATTCATCATGTTAGGAAGTATAGGCTCGTGGTGGCTTCATAATAGCGCAAAATGTATTGAGCTAGCTTAAATTGAAAATCCATCATGTGTGTCTAAAATATTCTGTAATGAACAAAAGTTATATTAATGCTATGTGAGTGGCTTACAAACTTTCATTCATGAATGGAATTGATAAGTTTGGTCTTTACGAACAAGACAATGTGCACAACTGTACGTGCTTACCTTACCTATTTATGGCTTGAATGAGTATCGGTTTATGGAATTCCCTGTTTATTCAATAAATATCAACGTATCAGCCCAATTTGAAAAGCCATGCAATATTCCATTCAAAAAAGAGGTCTACTACCTGGGAGCATTATATAATTATGGACTGTTCCTCAGAAGGCATGACTTCTTTGCCTACATTACATCTGTGTAGGAAACCTATCATACATATTTAATATTTATGAATATTTTTATAGTTTAGAAATCACATTTCTTTAAAGACTATTGGAAAAATTATCTTGTTTCACACAATTTTCTGTAAAATAAATAAATAAAAGAAAATAAAAATATTAAAAGAAAATCTGAAAAGAAAATAATACAGTGCGATAACATTTGGTGGCAACAGTTTGAAAAGTGATTTGGACATTTAAAGTGATTCGATGCAGAATGCCTTTTCGAGACTAATAGAAAGGACCATTTGAATATGGGATAGACTTTAATAAAATCTATCTCATATTCAATTGGTAGCAAACCATGTGCAAACAAAAGCAAAAAATCAGAAAGAGAATGTTTTACATGTTTTGATTTTTGAACTCAGTCCACTTAAATAGAAAACACTTTTTATTAGATTTTTAAGCTTTTCTGATTTCTTATGGTTTCGAGGCTACAATTTTGTTAAACCTGTTTTATTCCGGCGTGTATGGATTCAAATTTTCATATGTCATTATATTTTTTCATGTGATGGATTGCTTGTATTTTCATGGTTTGTCTTTTGGACATGGTCTGCTCAAAATAAAATAAAATAAAAATAAAAATAAATAAACCTGAAAGGTTTCAGATTTTAAATTACGTCTAAAGGGATGTTTTTTTAACGTTTTGTGTGTTGCCTTTATTTATTAAATATCATGTTCTACGTACTCAAACAACTTTAATACTCACTGTGGTCACAAGATAAAACACAAAAATGTAAAAATTCAAGTAAAACTTATTCTTTGTATCCAGTGAGACTTAAAATAATACAAAACAATTTATCACCTTTGGTGCTTTAATCGCTTTTTGGAACCTTAAAGTATATTAACTGGGTTACAACCCCTGGAACTCTACACGAAACTATGACACTAACTGCATCAAACAGAGCCTGACTAACATGCAACACTTGCCAACCATGCCTGGCCTTACAGGTTAGTTCTAATCAGCAGGTCTCTCTCTAGACAAGCAGCAGTGGTGAAAACATTTAGTCTTTTGTTATGAATCATGCTGATTATGATCTTACTTTTCATTTTAACCTATGCCGTTTGACATAAAAATCTATGTGCTACTTACTAAACCTCTAGACTGATTAAGTATGTGATAAAATTAGATATAAAAAAAAATCAACATAAAGCTAACTGTTAGTAAAACATAAATGTCACTTATCTTCTTTCAAATATGTCCAACTATCATAAGTGTAAAATATTAAACACTACTTGATAAATTGCATAAAGTTTATTTTATTCTCAAACTTATTAATTAATTAATTTGTGTACTTAAGGATCTATTTTATTTTTAGGATGGTATTTCAAAAGTGAAATTCAGGCATAGATAATATTTTTAATTGAATTTATTCAGTTCCCATTTGCTCATAGGTCCTTAATTTTTTTCATTCATGGTCCTTAAAAGTCCTTAAAAGTACTTATTTTCCATGTGCAGAAATGTGTATGATCCCTGTTTTACATAATGTACCTGAAAATGGATAAAGATAAGACAGTATAGACAAAGAAAAAAGGGAAACGTTTCGACGCATTCTTTTTATTATAGAAACGCTCATTTTACTTGCTTTCTACATAAGTAACGTCATTTCATCTGTTACTTATGGGGCCACACAAAATTTCGTAAATGCAACACCCTGAAGGAAGCATGCAAATAACATGAAATTTACAACATGCATTAGCAGAGGTGAGATATGCAAATGATTAGAATTTCAGCTCAGAACGCACATCACGCATGCCTGTGGCGCCACTTTAAAGTAAGGAGGCTTGGAGTTTTCGACAATTTCAAGTTCAGCAATTGTGTTTTTCTTGTGGTTAAAAAAAAAAAAAAAAAAAAAAAAAAAAGATCAATTAAGTAAGTAAACAGCAATCATCGTTTGATCAAGTATCTGAGTTCAACAGAGGAAGGATAGTGGCCTTCAGTGAGTGTGGATCATCTTTCAGGGAAATTTGTAGTCGTGTTGGACGAAACCAAACAACTGTAATGCGGATATGTGACTGTTGGATGCTGGAAGGTACAACGGACCGACGTGTTCGATCGCATCCACCTCAGTGCACCACTTCATGTGATGACAGGAACATTGTGTGCATGGCAGTGATAGATCGCTAAGTCACATCACGAACATTAGCACAGCACATACAGTCTATAATGCATCATCCAGTGTCTGCGTGTGCCATTCGATGCCGTTTACAGCAGAGTGGTCTGTTCACAAGACGTCCATTGCTTCGTCTACCCTTGACACAGAACCACAGACCGCCAATGGTGCGATGAAAGAAGGATGTGGATGGCAGAATGGAATGAAATTGTCTTTACTGGTGAGTCACACTTCTGTCTGCAACACCACGATGGCTGGATTTGAGTCTGGAGACACAGTGGAGAGAGGATGCTGAAGACACCGTGGAGAGAGATGCGTTATGCACCGCCACACTGGTCCTGCACCGGGTATTATGGTATGGGGTGGTATTGGATATCACTCTCGCACTCCTCTAATACGCTTTGCCGGTACTTTAAACAGCCAGCGCTACGTCTCCGAGGTTTTGGAGCCAATTGGCCTTCCTGACCTTCAGGGCTTGCCCACAGCCATATTTCAACAGGATAATGCGCGACCAAACGTGGCACACATTGTCCAAGAGTTCTTCGTCAATTGCCAGATTGAATTGCTTCCTGGCTGGCTCGCTCTCCAGATCTTTCGCTGATAGAAAACATGTAGTCGATGGTTGCTAAACAATTGACTCAGATTACATCCCAAGCTGCCACACCAGATCAACTTTGGCAACGCGTAGAAGCTGCTTTGTCTGCTTACCACAAGAACACATACAAAGTCTCTTTGAATCAATGCCGAGGCGTGTGGCAGCGGTGATCTCCAGCAACGATAGCTACTCTGGCTACTGATTCTGGAAGGAACCACACTTCACAGAAGTCTATAAATTTAATCAATTGATACTTGGTCAACATGTGATCTACTAAATAAATTTTTTTGTGTTATCTCTTGTCTTTCTCGGTGTTGCAATTTGGGTGGCCAGCAGTGTATTATGGGGTCCTTGGGGTCGCAAAAAAAATCTCAGTGATAAAAAAAAGGGTCGCGACTGAAAAAAGTTTAAGAAACCCTGCTTTACATTGTTAAATATATGTGAGCTGTATATTCTGAGGTTAGTTAGAGTGTTTCTGTATGAGGCAAAACACCAGACTGTCTGTAAATTAGTTACCAATCTTTTTATTTGAAAATGTGATGCATTTTTATGTTTAGTTTCCATTTAAAGTATTTTCAAATTATATGGAAAGTAAAACCAGACAAGATTAAAATTTAACTGTTTATTCCTCTTTAATTACTGTATTTCTGTAAGTTCAATATTAACTTATTTTTTTTAATTTTATGTTTCTGGAATTTTACCAAATTTTATTAAAATAAGTCTTTTGTTAGATAATCTGGATCACAAGCATCTTGCAAGTTGCAGTTATCAACACCTAGTGTATTGAAATTTATATATATATATATTAAACTTTATTTTAAGTGTGTATGGAATCTGTATACTTTGTGTTCTGCTGTTTAATGCACTGCACCCTTGTTTCAGAAGTAATTTGACACATTGCCCAGTCATTGAAGGCGAAGACCAACTTCATTTACTCAGCCTACAGCAAAATCAAATATCAGTTATTGAAAACTTGGAGTTGTTTTCAAATCTTAAGTTCCTTGATCTATCAGATAACTTAATAGAACAGATCAGTGGCTTGGATAGTTTGTTTTCTCTAAGAATGCTCACACTTGCAAGAAACAGGTAATTTTGGCTTTGCTTTTAAAAAAGAAATAACTAATTTATCTTTATTCACGTTTAAAGTTTTACTAAGAAATAATTGTTAAATAGTTTATATTTTTGGTATAATGAGCAAATATGAATCAATCTAATGAATTATGAATATGCTACATTTTCAGTTTTATTTTTGTAGTAGGATTTTGTGCTTAATGATCACTGCTGATCCATTAAGTTTTTCAATTAATTTCAACATTAAACATTTAAAGTTTGCATTTTGGAATTATTAACATTCAAATTAGTCTGAAATATTACAATTATAAGCATTGTTATTTTTAAGTAATTAACTCTGAATGGAGCTTACATAAATTTAGGTTGAGAACACAGGCATTTCTACCTTTTTGACTAGGAGAAAGTATGTATTTTTTATTAAAATAATTAACTTGCTTTCAAAATATCAAGAATAATCTTCTGTGTCTCTAGGATTCTTACTATTGCACTCTAAAATGTTAAATTGAAAGTACTTCTAATCACTTGTAAGATATTTCAAATACAAATAAAGAAAATCTTGATTTAAAGTGAAAAAAATTAAAAAATAGAAAAAGAAATAATTATATCTAGAATATAACTTACTGTGAATTAATTCTCACTTTACAATTTACAGTGAAAATGTTAGTCAATCTAAAATCATAAAATTAGCAACAATTCTTTTAATTCTGTTTTAATAATGCAATTTATTTTTAAGTATTTTAATAAAACTTCCTTTTGGATGCATTAATTTAAAAATTCTGGCTTACACTTTTAAGTTTTTTAACATTCTCAGTTTCCAAAAAATATTTGTACTGTTTGTATTAATTATTTGCTTAATTTAATAAATAAAATCTCAGCTGCATTAGTGCTGAATTAGAGTTTGAAATTGCATGAAAAGTGCAAATAATTGTTGAAACTAAAATGGAAAAGGAAAAAAGAAATTTACATGTTTCACTGCATCATCATCAGGATGTTTGTGAAACAAAAGAAGTAGATGCATAAAATTAGCTTCTGAACTAACAACTATCGTTACCACCACTTGTTGCTGCTATCAGCGGGCAGTTGGATTGAGTTTAAAACTACTTTGTATTTATTCATATTTATATAGAGAGATATGCAGAGAGGCAAGGTTAGGTAGATAGATTTTGTTCTAATTAATGATATTATTTTTTTGATTTAGAATCCGGTATATTGATGGACTTCAGAGTTTGCACCATCTGGATTCTCTGGATTTAAGTGGAAATGAGGTATTATTTTGGCATCCTTTTGAAATTTGTAAGTTGTTTATTGTGATGCTGTTATGGCATGGAGGTTGCATTTATATTTTATTATTGCTCATGTTTTATTCTTTTTAATTTTTACATTGAAAATTATTGCTGTGTTAATCTGTTAACTCATATATAAAATGTAATTATGAGATAGAGGACTTAAAGGATTTTAAAAACAAGTGCAGGGATACTTAAGATAAGAGAACAGAGAAGAAAAGTTTTCAGACGGTGCCGCTGATTTAAATACATATTTTTTTCATAATAGAACAAGTTTTGATACACATAAATGGATTCATACAGCATTCCTTAATTCTTTAATTAGCAAAATGCACTTCACAATTTTATACAGCTTACATCTTAGACAAAAGACGAAGTGGAAAGCAAATGCTGCCTGGCTAGCAGCTAGGCAAAACAGGAAAAAAAAGGGGGGGGGGTTCCACAACAGTAGCAGTATTATTTATAGCCTTGATTTCTTTGTTTAAATTTTGAGCTATCCACAATGCAGGACAATTGGCATGAATGAATTAATTTGGAAAGATGCATCCCTGAAAAACTATTATAAACAATTTTGAATAGAAAGGGGAATTGGCCAAATTAAAATGTAGAATAAAAAAAAACTATTCCCAAATTGAAGAGAATAATTTTGAGTGACTTATTTTATCTTATATATTCCTCCATTCAAAGAGAAAAAAGTGACAGAAAATTCTTTTAATAAAAACATTAGATAGCCAGCAGAACAAGAGAAATATAATTTTGTACAAAGTCATAAAATTTGTATCTAAATTTTGAATATAATACTTTTAACCAATGAATGCAAAATTTGAAGTTCTATTGAAATTTTCAGTCCTATTTTAACACTTTGCAAGTTCATTTTTTTGTGAAAGTATTGTAAAGACTTCCCTAATTTTTTCAAGAAATAATTGTAAAAGTGCACAGTTCTTGAAATCTTTGTGTGAATATCATAATGGTCCTTGGCATGAAAGACTTTTATAAAAATTGTGTTAGTCGATATAAAGCCATTTTTTTTTCCTAATTCATATTCATAAAATTATATTACAGCGAAATTAATTATTTACTCATTATAAACATTACACATTTTTTTATTATAAAGCAATGTCACATAAACTTAAGAAATTAATAACATAGAAAACTAAGGAAAAACAATACAATAACAGTGATAAAAATGAGCAGGTCCTCAAAAAACTACTTGTTTATGACTATGGGATGCTTACATATAATAACAATTAAAAACCTCCATACTTTATACAAGATAAGTGGCTTTTAGCATTGTATAAATATTTCAAAATTATTAATTATGATTTATGGCCCTAAAATTCTTTAGATAATGCAACTAAAATAAAAATAAGTATACAAAAACTCAAATTCAAATTAAGACAAGTAACTTGTGTATTCAAATTAGGTCTTACAAATTTAGTAAATAAAAAGAAATTTTACATTACCCTACAATAATAATTAAAAAAAAAAAAGAAATGTTAAAAAGGAAAGTTCAGATTTTTATTATTATAACTTGTATTTTAACATCATTTACAGTGTATTACTGAATTTAGGTTTTTTATTATTATTATGACATTTTCAATTTTCTTATTTTACACCAAACTGTAAGACCACACAGCTTTCTCCCGGTATACAAACATATCCATTATTAGGCAAGTTCACCTTAATTAATTTATGATTAACCACCAATGGTTAAAAGAATGCTTCAGCAGTTAACTTACAAAGGCCTCTGTTTCTTGTATGAAGCAAATCGATTTTTTTTTAACTAGACCAATCATTCCTTATATAAAAAATAAAATAATGAGAAGAAAAAAATTAATTTTTTTTCATAATATGGAAGCCTACAAAGCATATCTATAATCTACTTAGTTATTACTTATAATCTTTCTTTCCATACAATTATTAATTAATGTTGACATTATTTACCAAATTCTATACCAGTTTTTCAAAATTATTTCATTTATTTTTCATATTAACATCATTCTCAAAATAATTATAAAATTCTTAGCAGTAATCAAGAATTTTCAACATAAATTCAAAAGTATAATTATTTATCTTGATAATTTTCCCTTAAATATTTTTTAAAATCTTAAAATTCTTTATTTGCTGTAGTAAATCAGATTAAGACTTATATTCAAAATTTACATAAAATTTTTTATAATATTTCCCCAAATTGTGTTTCTCTTGTTCTGCTAACACCCTAATGTTTTTATAAAAAGGCTTTTTTATAAACATTTTTCTATTTGAAGGGGCAAGATGTAAGATATAAAATATGTAACTCAAAATTTTCAGCTTAAATTTGGCAACAGTTCAATTATTCCCCATTTTAATTTGGCTATCTCCCCTTTTTGTTCTAAATCATTTATATTAGTTTTTCTGGACTGCATCTTTGCAAATTAATTCATTCATGCCTGTTTATGCAAACCATCTGCATTGTAGATGGCTGTCATCCAATCGCAGAGCTCAAAATTTAAACAAAAAAAAAAAAAAAAAAAAAAAAAAAAAAAAAAAAAAAAAAAAAAATTCAAGTGTATAAATACTTTTGCTACTTTTGTGCAGAACTTTTTTCTTTCTCTACTTTGCCTCTCTGCTAGCCATGCAGAGTTTGCTTTCCACTTCGAAGCTATACAAAACTGTAGGGTGTATCTTGCATCCACATGATGCTATGTGAATCTGTTTACATATATCAAAGCTTGTTCTGTTATGAAAGTATGTGTTTAAATCAGTGGCCAGCTCTGAAAGCTTTTCTTCTCCTTTTTCTCTTCTTAAGTATTCTTGCAGCTGTTTTTGTAATCTGAAGATATTTACAGAATTATTTTAATTTTTACGTAGAAAAATACTGATTTTTTTTAATAAATAAACCCATATATATATAATACTTTTTTTTAGGTCAAAGAAATTAGTAACATAAATCACCTTTACGAGCTGAGGTTATTGAATCTATCATCAAATCAGCTGACTCAAATGAGTGGTTTGAGAGGGCTGAAATCTTTAGTAGAACTGAATTTATCAAAAAATTTTATAATAGAAGTGGTAAGTGTATTTATCTTTGTGATTTTTATTAATATTAAATTTACAAGATTGTTTTACAATATTCATCTCATGCTTTCATTTTTTTTAATTTGATAAAAAATTTTAAAGTGTTAATTCATGTTGTAATATTTCACTTTTTGAATTTTGAATATAATTTTTTATTTTTAAAAGCTATTTTAAGATCATTAAATATTTATTTTCTACTTTAAATTGTTTCTACAGTACATTTCCATGAAAGCCATACATCTTGATTTTTTTTATATAAATACAAATATAATTAATTTTTATATAAATATAAATACAAATTTTTATATAAATATAAATTATAATTTTTTGTATAAATATAAATACAAATATACAATTTGGTTGTATTTTCTTGGGGCCAGGTGGTGGTGTTTTCTCTTCTGGCAATCATTGCCTTTAAAACCATTGCTTGCACATCATGCCTTTTTAATTTGTCAGTTTTCTTTTTGTTTGTTTCTGTTTACTGCAATGGATTTAATGAGTTTAGCTTTGCCCATGACATAAAAAGCAACTTTTCTAATTTTTTTTTTTTTTTTTTTTTTTTTTTTTTACTGAGGAAGATTGTGTTTGAATAATCAGCTCATGAAATTAAAACACAGCTGAGAACCAAAATGGCTATACAGTCTTCATTCATCCAACAAAAAAAAGGTGTTTGAATACAAACATGTTTTTGGATTCTGCTACTGTCATATGGTTCATTTACATTTGATGTCAAGAGTTAACATATGTAGAATTTTGTGAATTACAGCTTCAAATGAATCACACACAATGGTTGATTAGAATAATTACAATTAATATTACTTGTCGACTTTATGCATTATAACAACTGTCTTGATAGAAGTCATCAAATTTTCAGAATGTGCCAAGTTGAGGCAACCGTATTCATAACCGTTCTTCAGGCAACCATGCTCATAACAATCTTTCACCCAAGCAGCGTTGCCATTTTCATACGTGTTCTTAATGCTGTATTTTTTCAAATTCCAATGGCCTTTAATAAATAAACTGTGAAATTTTCTGCTTGTAATACTTTTTTGATTTTTAAAATATGCAGTTGTGGAATTTTCTGGCAATATAAGAAATTTCAGTAAACTGCAGAAATATAAAATCACCTCCCCCCGGATTTCTAAAGGAACATCGAGGAAATGTGTTTAGTAGATATATGATGTTTCCAAGGTTTTGCACGATACTGAGTCTGTGCAATTCTCTGATGTTTTTAAGTAAAAAGGGAGTGCTGTGTGCTTGGTGAGATAAACAATGCAAAAATATTGCAGAAAGATTTGGAGGGTGAATGTGTTTTATTTTTTGAATGTATCACATAATCCTTATTTAATAATTAAAATTTGTATTTTAAATTGCTAAAGTATTTGGCTTTTCATATGTTGTTAATATTTGCCAACTTACAATAAATAACGATAGTTAGAAAATCTTTAAGGGGAAAAAGTCTCAAAAGCCACTAACCTGTGTACTAACTTTTACTTTTTCATGTGTAAAAAATCACCAGATTGTACCAAGATGTATCAGTATGTAAATACCTCTACCTGTTCCTAGTTTACTCATCCTAATGTTAAAATTGATAGATACAACAAATTGTAGAAAGGGAAGAGAAAATGAAAAGTAACATTCAAGAAGGAAAAGTTACATTGACCATCTTCTTTCTCCATAAGAGTATTTTAGAAGACTGTATTGTGAAACTACAGAGTATTTCGCCCTTTCTGTTCCCAATTAGTCCATGCCAACTTTAATGGCTTTAATAGAGGAAAATGTCATAGATGGATCTATTTATATTTTTTAACTGCTAAAGTGGACATTAATCTTCCAAAGTAAGAAATAAGAACATTTCAAATTTTATGCAGTAAATCAAAGTTTATGGCACATAATAATAATCATGACAGTTTATATTAGATTATTATTAATAATAAATTGAAAATTACATATTTTGCTGTGTAAAATCAAATTAAAAGAATTAAATTATAATTATTTAATTTTACAGCTTTTACTTGAAATATAATATTTTGTATAATAATTCTCATCAAAATTATGCACTTTATATGCTGATTAAAACTGAACTGTATGTTAACTTTCACACATCTGAAGTATGTACAGTCAAAAGTCGTTAATTCGGACACCCATAATCCGGAATGATCTATAATCCGGACCTCAAAGTTACAAACTTTCTGCGCATGCGTCATGCGCGTAAGACCTTTACGGCTGCGAATAAGCTTGTGCGTGTGCGCAAAATACGTTTACAAGTGCACGTTTAAAGTATAACGGACGGTATAAGGTAAGCTAAAATTATCTAATTATCTATTTCAGTTAATGTTGTAGATTGCATTGTTCCTTAATCTTTGAATTGGGTCCGGCTTATTATTTTTTGCAAACTGTTAGAGCAATTTTATAAAAGTAAGCTTGAACTTTCGATTATGTCAAATAGAATTTCTGATATACATTTACTAATATGTAAATGATTACAAAGCGAAAGTATATTTTGAAGTTCATTAAACAAAAAGTGGAATTGCTGCAAAAAATGGATAAATGCATATCCTTTGTTTATCTAAACTTTAACGTTTGTTTATCTAAACTTTAACGTTTGTTTATCTAAACTTTGTTTATCTTTAATGCTGCAGCGGGCGCGCAATGAATTGGAAGTTGATCTGTCAGCACTATCCTTATCTTCAGGGTAGATGTTTTTATTTTATTTGGCTTATAATTCTTTACTGAATGTAGTATTTCATCTCGATGTACTCCATCTTTGATATGATTTAAATCAAATTCCTCATCATTATAATTCGCTTCCGATAGCGAAGAAAGTGACAGAGGTTATTGAAAATGAAAATATTTCAATTGACAAATTAGTCGGTAGACACAGCAATTATAGGACTTGAACAGCGGAACTTTGTAACTGAACAAGAAATTATGTCTGTTTATAGAATTAAAGAGAATGTATTATCATGTAAAAAACGAAGCAACTTAAACAACTTACATTGAAAGAAATGTTTAATAAAGTAAACAAATAAATATTAAGCTTTTTTTTTTGTAAATTTTGATACCCTTTATATCATAATTGTTCTTTATTTCATAAATTACGGTTTCATATTTTTAATTTTATAATTTCTGCATGCCATCTTACCAGATTTAAACTGATGATCTATAATCCGGAAAAATCGATAATCCGGAATCGCCGAAGTCCTGACGAGTCCGGATTAACGACTTTTGACTGTATTTGATGCTGTATCTTACTAAGTCAAATGCTATGATTATCTCAACAAATATACTGTTGAAAACTATATAGGATTTTAATTGCTATTAAAGCATCTGAAATTAATCAGGTATTTTGTGTTATATTAAGGAAGCAAATATTTATTAAAAATTAGATTATTGAATTTTTAGAATTAAATATTTTCAATTTATTTCAGTGTGAAGTGGATGTGTTGCCTCGTTTGCAAAGGCTTTATTTATCACAAAATTCAATAGAAGGGTAAATATATATATAACAAATTAATTTTATGCTTTCTTAATTGTTTATTAAATTATAGATAATGAATAATTATTTTATTATTTATAATTTTATGTGCAGCTTCATTATACATAAATAGAATAAATTTTACTTTTAAGGCTTTTTATCTATATTAGTATATTATTATTTATTGCTATATTGATGTGAACTTTATGGTCATATACTTTCAAATTAAATGAATTGTACTCTTCAGAGGGGGAGAGATTAAAATTTAAAACGTGGAACTTTTTTACAATAAATTGAGTTATTGTTAATACAATTAAATCTGTTTTAATCAACATTTCCTGCTAATAGACAGCTTCAGGATTCTCAGACCTTAAAAGCTGAAGACCAGTGCATTCTCATTTAGTAGACATGCCTTGGTAATAGACGAAAGCCTTGATCCTGTGAGTTGCCAGCTAATAGGAAATTCGATTGTACCTTTAAGGACCAGTTTGTTTGCTTTATTGTTAACCTCAATCCCTACATGTTTTGTAATATAAGTAAAAGAGAAACTGCAAAATTTCATATGTAGAATATAAACAAATAGTTATTTTTATGAGAAATTTAGTGAAATATCTTACTTAATGTACTAGTAGCTTTTTATTCTTCTATACATGCCATATCTTGTATCTTATTATGGTTCAGAATCATTCATTCTTAATAGACTGACTTCTTGCACAATGTTGTGTTACGAGAGCTTAAAGAATCATATTAAAGTTCTGTCTATTTGCCAGCTTGAGTACTTCTGAATATATATCAGCAATATTTGCCAAGGAAAAAACTAGATGTATTCAAGAAATCTGCATATGAAATGGAATTTTTTTTCCCCTTCCCTGAAACTATTTTAAAATGTGTTGCTAGAACACAAATTTGTCATGATTGCAAGTGTTTGTTACCAAGAGATACAAATTTCTATTTTTACCATGTAAGCACTGGTTACAAAAAAGCACAAATTTTTGTTTCCTGATGCTGAAAGAATTAAGTATGTTTCAAGAGAATTTCTCTGGTGTAAATATACATGTATGCAATTTTAACAGGTAGCTTTTCACTGTGTTATTGCTTGATTGCAGATTGATTAAAAATGCAATGTTGTAATTTACTCTTGAATATATTGCATTTAAAATTTGTATTACTGTACAGAATTACATAATCTCTTTCTGTCAATCTTTTTTATGTGTGCTGTATTATAGGCCTGCATAATCTACATTAGTTCTGTAGATGAACATGTTTTTGCTGTCACATTTAACAAAATTAACATTTTTTAAATTGCTTTGGCATGCCATTTGTAGCTTAATGCTCTGCAATATTTCATTCTTTTTTCCATGACTTTAAACGTAGGTCATGCAAAAAAGAATGAAATATTTACTTGGTTACTTGATGAATAAAAGAAATTTACTTGGTTAGCTCATCAATGACTGAAATGCTCATTTTCTGCAGGAATATAATTTTTTATAAATGCATATAACTTGAGTTTACATAAAAAAAATTACTTTGCCAAAAAAAAGGGGGGCAGATTTAAATTTACTATGAAACTTTCTATATTCAATACCATAGAACATTGATTTCTTTTTATAAATAATGAATGCTCATTAAATTCAATTTTTGTAGTAGTCCATTTACTAATGTAAAATATGCTTTTAAAAACTCATGTAAGTATCAGAATATTGCCCACAACACTTCAGTGTGAAGTTTATGTGTTAAATTGCTTCTAGGTTTGAAGATATGTACTGTGTGAGCAACGTTCCATTACTTTGTGATTTAACTTTAGAAGGTTGTCCTATAACTACACACCCAAATTATCGTCACCTCATCCTGTATAATATTCCACAACTGAAGGTTCTGGATACAAGACGAGCTTTGGTACAGCCATTAACTAAGTCACATTTTCAAATATTTTACAAGATGCAGGATTATTATAAAAACTGAGAACTATTTAAATGCTGGTGTATCCCAAGATTCAAGCAGTATTCCTTTTAATGTGAATAATACTGGCACTTAAATTTTTGTAGTTGTTAATTACCTGATCTTAAGGGGAGAAATGTAAACAGGATTTTAAATTAATGAACAGTTGAGTAGTACTATGCTGATGAACAACTAGTGGAGTTTTGTCTTTTTTCTATAAAGCTGGAGAAATAATAGGGGTATTCATCTAAAATGTGATTTAGGTCTTTAACTGGTTTCACATTTGTGCTAACAAGTGCACTGCGAAGAAAAAAAAAGTTCTATATCTCCCGTTCTACTGGGCCGATTTGCGAAATTCAACTTGTGTTTTTCATGTCTCAAAAGCACGCCTTAATGATATGTATTAGATTTATACATAGCATTATTTTAATATAGGTCTTTTGACGCAAGATCCAACTTTTTCTGAAATGACAATTTTTTTCATGTTTCGATTCTACAACTCAAATTATGCTAAAAGTTCTGTAAAAATCGCACGAGTAGTTTTTAAAAAATAAGCTCTCAAAGTTTTAGCTCCTCAATGTTAATTGAATTTATGTATATTTATTAATATATCTCTTTTTTTTTTGATTAAACTTACTCTATTCCTTCTTCCAGAATTCGAAATTTAGGCTTAATCCAAATATAATTTGCAATTTTTTTAATTTATTTTAAAAATTTGTATTTTTAAGTATTTTTTATAAATTTTTTGAAACAATATTTGTATTATAACCAATAAAATTTTTAACATCATTTTAAAGTAGATGTATTTCTAGGCACACCTGCCAAAAATTAGTTTTTTTATTCAAAATTTCCTGAGATATACGTGAAATTACATTTTAGCACATTTTGAAGTTTGTCGTATTTAATATAAGCAATAATAACGAAAATATGGCTAAGCCACATCTTCGTTATTTTGCACTTTGTTAAAATTATTTGAAAGAATGAATGATGCCAAGATAAATTTTTAAACTCCTCCATAAACCGAAAATTACAAAATATCTAGGCATAATTGAGTCATAGAATCGAAATATGAAAAAAAAAAATTGATATATTATTTCAGAAAAAGTACAATTTTGTGTCAAAAAACCTATGTTAGACTAATGCTATGTATAAATCTAATATGTATCCTAAATCGCACTCTCAACACATGAAAAATGCAATTTGAATTTCGTCAATCGGCCCATTAGAACGGGAGATACAGATCTGCCCCCTTTTTTTTGTGCGTAGTGTACTTCTCTGTTATATTTCATTAAATAATAAGTAATCATTACGACAAATGTGTACTGCTTGGTCAAGGTTCCCATTTACTAGAAAATCAAGAAGTCAGAAAAATAAAAAATGGTCTGGCAAAATATGAAATTTTTTTAAAAACAGATGAGAAATTGAAACTTTATCTAAAAAGGGAGGAAAAAATAGAGAACAGTCTTCTTAAGGAATAAAAAATTCATATATTAAATAATAATCAACAAATAAAAATTTCCAAAAGAGAGCTAATGAAGAGTTTTGTAATCTTTGTTTTTCATACAGAAAGTAATATTTGATATAGTTTTATCGTCCCATTACTTTCCTTTCTACTTTAGGGTGATTTTTCATTATGTTAAACAATTACAGTAATTAAACACTTTTTTTTTAATCCAGCGTAAATCTCAGTTTCATTTTGAAGCAATATGAGTAATATTTAATATTAATGATGAGATGCTATAAATTTCTTTAACAGAATGTGTAATCCTCTGCCCACCCCTATGTGATATTTTTTATAAAAAAAGACCACTTCTGTTTTTGAAGAGTTTAGATGCAAATTTTATGCAAATGTATTTTACATTTGCTTTATAATGATAATATCTCATTGTTATGAAAGTTTTCTATAAAAAAATGTTCTTATTAAAGTTAGGGGAAAAAACAAGCTTAAAACTAGTACCTTTAATGTGGGTATTAATCACTGCTTAAATCTATGATCTTTTGCCAACATTTTGATAGTTTTTCAAAGGCTTTGCCCAGATACTTGGTAACTGTGAGTCCAAAAACATATCAACCTCCTTTTGGTTCTTTATGACTGTTTCTTAAAGTAGACTGTATTAATAGCTCAAAGTTTTATAATCTTAAAACATTACAGCATGCAAATTTGTGCCTTTTTAATTCAAAATATATTTATTTAATTTTAATCTTTGTACATATGTAGGGTTATTTAGAATTCATGGAACAAATTTTAAAGGTGGTTGAACACATTATAACACTTTTCTTACAGGAGTGTATAGGTACGAGTAATATGTTAAAGCATAAACATAAGAAATAAGACATGAAAGGAAACAAGTTATTTAATTACAGCATAATTGACAAATGCTTCTTTACAGCAGTTCTTACAATAATTGCCCAATATTGCATTCACCAACAATAATAATACATACTTAGAAGTATCAACAGAGTTATTGGTTTGTATTGTTGCCAGCAGAGTAGTAGAAGGTAGTAAATGGATTGCCACCCATTAACGTTATGCATCTGTAAGAAAGTGCCATTTGCAACTTTGTTGTCACCCACCTTGGAAGATTTCACAACTGCCGAGAAAACAGAGGTGCATGGAACAGGAGGATTGCAAATGG
This sequence comes from Stegodyphus dumicola, assembly GCF_044657685.1. Taxonomy (NCBI): domain Eukaryota; kingdom Metazoa; phylum Arthropoda; class Arachnida; order Araneae; family Eresidae; genus Stegodyphus; species Stegodyphus dumicola. The sequence goes on along the minus strand of NC_140773.1, from coordinate 216,342,690 downwards.
TAACTATGTTTAGAGAGGGAGATGTTCATTTTGACCTTGTGTAAGGCACGAAGAATTATTACATCTATTCCATTTTCACAGAACTAAAACTTTGAAAATGAAAAATACCCTCTGCATGTAGAATTCTGCAAGTGTTTTTTTGCAGCACAGCACATTGCTTCTGATAAATTAATTTCTGGCAATTGTTGCCTTGTGACCATTTTCCAGAACTACAGAAATTTGCTGAGTTATATTTGTCATTTTGAAGCAATGTACAGAAGTTAACAAGCATTTTGATCAACAGAAATGATTAAAAATAAACTAAGTGGAATTAATTAAGAATTTTTTTAAAAAATGCTTTCTTTAACTGATTTAACTCCAAACATTACAGGCTTAACAAAAGAAATGCGTTGCAGAAGCCTGTTTAACTCTTTTGCATCGAGAGAGGACCAGATCTCTTTTCCTTAAACATAGAAAATGCTCGTGTATACGAATTGCTCTTGGAATGCTTTTCCCTCCCCCATGACAAATTGAATACTACGGCGCTAACAATAACCTGCTTAAGTAAAGCGACAACTTCAGTCTTGTGATGCTTTCACCTCGTGTGAAGTTCGCCCTTGGGACAGGATTGCAATTTCGGGCATCAATAGCTAAACATTGACGGCAAACAAAGGAAAAAGAAGGTGCATTAAAATAACAGAACTACTTTTAGTCGCTTCGAAAGAATGATTGACTTGTCATTTTGTAGAGATATTAGGATTTTTTTTAGATGCAGGCAAGATGAAAAATGAGCAATCACCTTCGCCGGGAATCGAACCACAGACCTCTGGAATACCGGCCCAGTGTGCAAAACCACTACACCACGAAGGTATGCTAAGAAGGCAGGAGAAATACCTTATATACTCTCCCTTTTAAAGTGCAACTGGGTTTTTTTAGGGGACCCAATCACCAAATCCTGGGTGTGATGAGTCATCATCCGCAACCCTTTTTTAGTTTGGGAGCCACTTGTAGAGACATCAGGATTTTTTTTGGATGCAGGGAAGATGAAAAATGAGCAATCACCTTCGCCGGGAATTGAACCGTGGACCTCTGAAATACTGGCCCAGCGTGCAGAACCACTACACCACGAAGGCAGGCTAGGAAGGCGGGAAAAATACCTTATAATTTAACAACTCTTGAAAGCAATGAGCAATACAGTAACTCGATGGGGGGGGAAAGCACTAAGTGAGAAATTATTTAGGCATTCGGGCGACCTGCCGATGTCTGAATGCTCGGGCGTTTGGAGTGATGTCAGTGTGAAAAGAAGGTGCATTAAAATAACAGAACTACTTTTAGTCGCTTCAAAAGAATGATTGACTTGTCATTTTGTAGAGATATTAGGATTTTTTTTAGATGCAGGCAAGGTGAAAGTTAATGCTAACCTTTATATGAAATCCTTTTATTTAAAACTGCTAAAAGCATCTATAATACATTATACAATATAATAAATCATTTTATGTATCCATATTATGATATTTCATAAGGGCTGAAAAGGGGTATAAAAATTGTGTGGTGCATTTGAATAAAAAATGAAAAAATTGACATATGAACTGTTAAAGATTGACTATCCTTACTATAGGTAAACTGTTTGTTTCCTTTCATGACTTGAGTTTATGCGTTAATGTATTACATGCTCCCATGTATTTCGATACAAAGAAATATTTGCTATAGTGTCCTCTGCCACCCATCAAAATTTGTCCCATGAGTTCTGAATCACCCTGTATAATTTAGAGCCAAAATAGTTTTATGAAAGAAAATTTTTTTGAAGAAATAGGCCTATAAAAAAGGAAAACTTTATATCAAATCATCTTTATACCCGAAGACATTGGAAGGAATTTATAAATCTTGAGGAACTGAGTTTTGGGATATGCCTGCATAGTATGCACAACTTGTTCAATACTTCATGTATTTACAATAATAATTAAAATGAAAAAATAATAATAATGTATATAATGGTAGGAGGATAAGACAGTATAGTGATGTCAATATCCAGTTGAAAAATTTAAGTTACTTTCTGTGGAAGTTATCATTAATAGCTGAAGTAGGGAATCCAAATTATAATAATCCTGTTAATATAATATCTTTTATAACTATTAATTTTCATTATTATCTAAGCATGCTGTCTAATATTTAACATCTCTAACACTTTAAATTAACTAGCTAATGCTTGCTTCATAGTTTTCTATTAGCTATTTGATTCCTAGATTCACACTATGTATAATCAATTATTCAAAAAGTTATTACTTCATACATTAAGTATCTTATGTATACATGCATACTAATTAAATAATTTTTATTATTTCTGGGGTAAGAAGATTAGTTTTGCAAACTAGGAATTGTTGCTTTAATTCTAGAAAAGATAATTATTGGTAAAAATCTTTTCTTACATATCTTAAACAGAAATATGGAATGTTTCACTTGTGTGAGGTCCTGCATTGTTGTTTATTCTAGACATAAAATACAGATAATCACTTTTGAACAGAACATACTTCAATAAAATCAATGTATTGCATTAAAAAAGTGATCACCTCCTTCTTGTAAATATCTGACAATCCTTGTTTGGTTTTATTGCACTAAGCTGTTTTAAGCTGGTGTCATTAGTTGATTAACCAGACTGAAGATAGAAATGAATCCATAATAAGCAATAAATTCATTCTGTTCTTCAAATTAATTCCTGAAGAGAAGTGAATCATAATCATCTTCAGTGGCACAATAGCCCATAATGGACATACATGTTTTCAGAGAATTCTTACAGTACATTATACATTTGGTTTGGCTTTCAAGTTTGAATATTTACGTTAAATCATTCTTAATGTCCTATAAATGTCTTAATCTGGGTTTTCTGTGCATTCTACTTCCTTTTTGGCTTATGACTAAATATTTTAACAGTTATTTTTTTCCTATAAAGAGGTGAGAGTTTTTTTTTTGGGGGGGGGAGTCAGTTTGCAGATCTTTGAAGCATATGCTAAGCTGGTTCACATGATAGTTTTATTAAATAATGTTTTGGCATTTCTGTTGATTAAGTGGGATTTTAGATATTGAGGCATCAATTTGTAGATACGATTCTTCCCTGTATATTAGTAATATCCTTATTGCAGCTAATTTAAGAACTAGATAATGCTATCTACTTTTGCAAATTTAAACTGATCTTAGTATTTTAACATGCATATAAACCAAACTTGTTTTATTTTAAATCTAATTTTAACTGCATGTGCATTTTGATTCTTTCACAGGTCTGACCTGAGCAGTTTTTTAAAAAAGGTAGAATTAGGCATTATTTAGGCCATAAATGGTCATAAATTTCATTTTATCTGTATTAGTTTTTAAGCCAACATGTCCTGAAGCATTCATAAGAGCCAGATAAAGCTTTTGAGAGAAGTTTATAAAATTAGGTCTGTGTCAACTACATTAGCTAAAATTTGTGAAAACCTTCAAAAATAGTGTCTCACAGTTTTAAACTGCAGTCACAAATTCTCTTTACAAGAGCAAGGTTAAAATGTAGACATGCAAGAGTGACTTTATTTTATTTCAATACTAATATGAAAATAGCTTGAAATATTTCCCTTGATTTTTACATAAGAAGTTTTATCATAGTAAGTATTGTTACCTTAATTAGTTTTCAGGAATTTTAAATTCATACACAGCAGTTTTATAGGTGAGTTTAGTCATATGCTGCTTTAAAGTCCACGAATAAATTATATGTGTCAGTTCTGAATTCCTCTGTTCTGAATTTTGCATTGATATTTGAGCACATTAGTGCAGGCCCGAACACGTCCTCATCTGGAGTCAGCTCATATGAGACCCAGCAATTAAACTTGTACTTCAAGTTTATGTGATACATAGTGCAGCTAATGGCCATGGCACTAGCGTTTAACTCTTCAGCAAGCTCTCAAGTGGTTTCATTCCAATCTTCTTGCAGGCGGACCTCATCAACATCAGTAGGCCAGCCTGAGCACTGTGCTTCTTGAATGTCATAAGCCTTTTTTTTTTAACTTTACCAAACCTTCACAATGTCATATAATACAACATTAGTACCTAAAGCTGAACGTGTGTTTTGGTGACATTCTGTAGCTGACTTTTTGCAACAGAACTGGAAGTAAATGAAATCTGGTAGCATCATAGTTCCATTTCAGACACCTTGTACTTTATGATAGGAATATTTTTTTACAAATTTCGCAACACAATGTTCTAAAGCAAGTCTTTTTCTTTCAGATGCCAAAAATTCTTTGGCAAAATATGATTAAACATGGCAATGTGAACTGTTTGCACAGACAATATTTGGTGGTAGGAAACTTATTAAAACCTGATATATTGCTTAGTATCTGGTTAATGTTGAGTAAATTCAGAAAACATTCAGTATATCTTTTAAACATTTCATCTATTTCAGTGATGATTTCAGCATTTTTATTTTTACGTGTGATAATACCTATTTTGAATTCTTTCCAAGTAGATGTTTCTGTAGAAAGCTTTGGTTTTGTTAATAACTCTGAGGTGTTCAATATCTGTAAGAAGTGATAAAGAATTTTAAGAAATAATAAAGAATCTAAGACTAGAGAAAGAATCAAAGAAATGATAAAGAATGGCACATTTCAGCAGCCATTCTTAAACCAGAATAACTCAACTGAACAATATAACTATTATTGTATTTTAATCAAAGACAAAACCAACATGAAAAGTTAAGGGAGGTGAGCAGAACTGAAAGGAGAAGAAAAAAAGAGTGACACATTCCATCATTTTATCTCACTGACAAAGCAGGCAGACTATCTTAGGAAATAGTTTTTAGAAATAGATTAACTGTTATAGTTTTAAGGCCAGTTTACACCTGTCTGAGCGACCCACAGTGAGCCCCTCATTCGAGTGTCTCGAACGGAAGGAACAGACCTGTACTCCAATAGATTATTTACATCAGTCGGAGCAGACTGACGGGGAAAAAAAGAAAAAAGAAGAAGAAAAGGAAAATAAAATGTGACTGTTGAGCTCGCCGCAAGGCATTTGAAGCATTAAATCAATTCTTAAATGAACTTCGGGGTGAGGATATCCAAAGGTACAAAAACTTCATCAGAATGGGTTAAGGATAATTTGAAACTTTATTGGAAATGGCCACTCCACTTATTCCCCTACAAAAAAACCCCATTCTTTTGAGATGCTCAAAATTTAAATGCAAATAGCATTTCGATTTCTGAGGACAGGTGACTTTTACAGTTCTCTGCAATATTTATTAGAGTGCCAAAATGCACAATCAGCATATTTATTCCAGAAGTGTTTGAGGCCATTTTCTGTGTATGAGGTTGAGCAAAAATTATTAATCTTTTGCTTGAACTCTTCAGCACCCTCAAATTTTAACATGTTAATAGTAGTCTCATTAGCATTCTGTCAGCGATTTTTATTTTAATACTTCCGACTGATCGTTTGTAAATAAAATCTGATTTGTGCTTCAAATAAAAAGGAAAGTATGTAAAACAAAATTTAAAAAATTTACATTATATTTTATTAGATGTAATTGGCCATGAGTAGAAACTGGTTTTCAAAATTTATATCTACAAAATAAAATAAATGTTTGCCTTTTCACTTATTTTTTAAATTAAAAACTGTATTTTATTGGTTAGTTGAATTATTTTTTTGGGTACTTGAATAACATATAATTTAACTGCTTTTTGCTTAACAAAAATTTAGAAATAAATATGTTTAAAATAAATATTTTGAATCTGATACCCTAATTTAATTTTCTTCTATTTGTTTTCTACAATATCAAAAACCTAAATTCATTCTGATCAGTAGTTATACCCACGTTATATTTAGATATTAGTAAACAATGGTCGTAATATTCAGGTAGTGAAGTATCCCATAATACTTCACAAAATGCATATGCATTAAAAAATGCAATAGTTAAATTATTGCTCCATTTTGGAATTTTCTATATGACGAAAAAATTTGGCACGACGTCTCTGTGAACACTGCTCGGAGTTCGTGGATAGATTTTCAACTGGTTCAAAGTAGAAATGGACTCACTGACTCATCTCCCATACATTTCTATTCGGATGAAGGGGGTGTTTATATTGTCAAAGTAGTCGTAGCGAAGTGCTCGCTGCAGGTCGCTTGGACAGATGTAAACTGTTCTTTTAAGTATGTGGTTTTAATCTTGAATATTCGAATAGAAAAAAAAAATTGAATTGTAAATTGATTAAACTAAGTAATTTATACTGAAGGCGGTTATTTAAAAAAAAAATTATAATTTGACATGAAATTCAGAAGTGAAATATGTGTTCACAATCAAGATCAGTAATGGGGATTAATCAGAACAGAGTTGTTCATGACAAAATTTATATTCACTAGATATATAAGAGAATTTTTTGCATAACTTGTAATTTGTTGAAATCATTCCATTGTATGCTAATCTTATTGTAAGGTGGAGAAGTGCAATTTTTGGGCTTTCTGAATAATAATAATAATAAAAAAAAAAAAAAAAAAAAAAAAAATGTGTTCTACAAGACTGTCCGGGAGCATTTCCCACTACATCAAGTCGATAATGTTCCATTTTTTGCGTTTCCCTTTTCTACTTCATAGTGCAGGTTTGCACAAGGAGGATTGCTGTTTATACAACCAGTGAAGATCATACTATGAAATACGCATTCAAAAGAGCAAGCTTAGTATTTAGATTAATTACTCAGTAACAGGAAAGTATAATAAACATGGTCAGAATGTTTATTAATGAAAGTGAATCCTGTCATTGATGGCATTCATAGCTGTTGCCTCCTGAGTGATCAAACACTGTTATGCTTAGACTAACAAACTATGCACAGGATTGCAAGTGTAAGAGAAGATGCATTCATTCATTTTATGAAACTGGTAAAGAATGTCTGGTTTATTAAATTAAGAACTGTGGTTTTCTTAATCTTTCAGCTGGCACATGCATTGAAGAGAGAAGATATCTATAAATGCAAAATTTCATTTTTTAACTTTTGATTTGTTTGTTCTTCAAACTGACAATACATTACCAATGGTTATGTTAATGAACATGGTCTTTGATGTAACACAACTGATAAAAGACTTTTACATGGTATTTGACTTGAGTTATCAGTCAAAAGTGATAACTTAGCTGGGTAAGCAGAATCATAAATTATGTTGCCCCCAATGATTTGATTTTCAGCAATTTTTGTTTGAGTCTGTAGGACTATGTAAAAATCTGTAGGACTAAGGTTTTGATCTGGTGACACAAATTACCTCTGGTTATTTAAATGTTTATGAACATGGAATGTCAGATTGCTATGGGCATACAAGAAGGAGGCAGTCATTTCCATCATTTATTTATTTTGATGCTGTATATTGAAGATTTCACATGGTATAATTAAAAAAAAAAAAAAAAAAAAAAAAAAAATTCTATTATTATTTAGGGTCTTTCAGCAATGAAACACTCTGTGTAATAAATAGTCTATGCTTTTTAATATAATACAGGTTTCACAAAAGAAGTGATCATGCATGCCTTGCAATATTAAAAAATACACAGTAAAAACTTTAAATTTTCTAAACGTATAGGATGAAGAAAGACGCACAGCACATGCATTGATGAGAAAAGAAGAGCAGAGAAGACAGGAGGGTATCAGGCAAGCAAAAGTGAAAGTAAATGTTCTTTCAGTTTTGTGAAATTTGCTGTCATTTTTCTTTTAATGGTAATATACTTGTATCTTTTATATATATATTAATATATTTTTAACCATTCACATTATTTTGAAGTTTTTACAATAAATTATATATTATGATATATTTCACATTTTCTACTATAATGCATTGCTGTTGTGTCAGCATAATGGTAATTTGTTATTTTGCTAACAACTCAGATTAGTTATCATAAAACATAATTATGCTATAGAAGATTTATTAGCATGCACTTCACTTTGAATCATATATTAATTATCACATTTGAGCCTCTTTTTATATAATAAGTACATAATTTAGATTTTCTAAGTTTTCTGAAGAGCTTATAGTTTTGTTGTTTATCTTAAAAAAATAAATAAATAAATAAATAAAAAATTCCGGTATGTGGTGCATAGACCATGTTAAATTTTAAGATTAATAAATTTTTGATAATGATTAAATATCTAAATAAATAATTAATATTTACTAAATAGCTTCCACTTGATGATATAGTTTATTAAATTTGTGTTTTTGTGCTACATAGGAGGCTAAAGTGAAAGCTATTGCCACTGCCCGACAGTTGTGGGAAAATGCCTGTAAAGAACCTGAAACATTAAATCAACGAGAATTACCATCATCTAATTCATCTATTGCTTCTGCTGTACCATTACATCTTCTTGCATCTAGATCTAGCCATTCATTCAGTGAAGAGGAAGAAGATTTGTTTTGCTCTTATTGGTATTTAAATTATTGGTATTTTATAATATTTTTTTGGCATACATTATTTCAAAAGTTTTGAAAAAGTTTGATTCCGCATTTATCAAGTATGCATGAATTACTTGTATATATAGTTGCAGTTTATTATGACTTGCATGTATTTGCTGTGAAAAAAAGTGGAAGGAAAGAAAAGGAAGGGAAAAAAATGTAATAAACAAATTGCAATCCTTAAAAAAGTATAATTATTAACAGTTACTTTATCATTTTACATATATATAAATTATGTAACATAACTCGCACAACATCAAAATATTTATGACCTAACAAACTCCTGTCTGATTTACTTCTGGGTTGCAATTGATATTTTAAGAGCTAATGATTTGAAATTGTTACATGGTGTAAATACTTTTAGCCTTACTGTATTACATTTTTCTAGTAAAATAAAAAATTGCATTTCTGTATGGTAGCTTATAAAGAGAAGCGACTTATCTTGAATTCTTTTTATACAGTGCTAATATAAATAATTATTAATTTTACTTTTTCATCTTTTTTTAAAAATTGGATATCATAATTTTTCTTAAAAAATTTCATGAAAAATTGGATATCTTAAGTATTCAGTTAATAGTTCTGTTTTTATTCTAAATAAAAAAAATAAATAACATATATTAGTAAATTATTAGAATGATTTGTTTCTATCAATTGATTAATATATGTTGTTTCAAAATTTGTTAAGCATTTTCATGTGAAAATTAAGAACACTTGATAAACAAAGAATAATTTATTATTATAAACTTTTAATGTTTTTTCCTTTTCTAAGTTGATTCCCACCATCAATAAAAATTTAAGTGATTAGTATGATTTTACTTAAATATCTTCAAACTACTTTTCATCTGGATGTGTAAGGGAATAAGTTTTATTGCAACATAATGTGAATTTTTTTAATACTGAATAATTACTTTTGCGATTAAGGCACAATCATTTAGCTGAATGCTATTTTATTTTTAGTGGTGGACAAGGTGGTGAATGTAATGAATGTGATGGTGGAAGGCCAAAAGTTGTTTCTAATGGCATTAATCTAAAATCTAAAAAATCAAAACAAAAGTCCCAAAAAAGGAGTTACGATTTACTAAAGGCTAAGTAAGATTTCTTTGTGACTCATTTTAAATCTTTCATTAAGGAAGCAAAATTATGACTCTTTATACAAAATATGCATTACTTTGTTAGACTTTTACTGAATAAAAATATGCTACTGTTTTTCTTTTATTTTTAGTAAGAAATCAAGAACCTCTATTGCTCTGGATTTGGAAGTTGCCGATTCAAGATTGACATATCTAGCTGAACTTGAATTTGGAAATTTGCAACTTTATGGTCCTGGTGCTGTAGCAACTACAATAAGCAATACCTGGGCACCTCAGACTGTTTCTCTTATCCACACAGTGTGCTTCCATTTTATTGTTTTTGACACAATTTGTCATCTTTTAGGCAAAATGAAAACTCAGTTTCCAAATATTGAAGTAAGTACAATGAAATAATATTAAAAGACTTATTTCAATAAAATTTCCATGAGAATTTATCAATATGTTTTTAGGTTATGCATTTTATTTTGATGTTGCATTATTAAAACACATTTTTTACTAAATGAGTAAGAAAAGGAGATGGAAGTTTTGTTTGCAGAATTTTGTTTTGTAATGTAAAACACATATACAGAAGTGTAAAGGTAAGCTTAAACATTTTACCTTGACATTAGATATGAAAAACTTAAATTACAGCTGAAAAAAGTAGCTAACTCTAGTTAAAATTAATAAAGTAATTATGGGTAAGTTGTATCTGTTGCTATAAGCAACATAAGTAGCCGATGCATTAACAATTGCAATGTGCATTTATGACTGGAAAGATTTTCTATTTTATCACACGAAATTATTTTTGATGCTATTTTGATGCTTCTATAAGAGTGAGACTTCAAAAAATCTATTAGATATATTCTTATTTCAACTATAATACTTTTAGCCAAGACTTAAAAACATCACAAAAGTAGCTCACAGCTATCTTTAATAGTGAAGCAGAAGACTACAAGAAATATCATGGATTTCTTTCATTAAAGAAAATACTTATGTCCTGTTTTATTTGAAAAATAGCATTTTCCAACATGGAATGCAGGCTAGCATTACAAAAGGAAATGCTAACATTATTAACCCTTTGATGCACGTGATGTTATTTTTACAATGTTTTAACTTAAAAACTGTAGAAATTGAATATTATAATCCTAGAGACAAATAATATATGAATTAAAAAAATATATACTCTCGCCCACTGATCTGTGGTTGGTGGTCTCCCTGTAAAACTAGCGCTTGTCTAGGACTTTGAAACTGAATGATTTAGTAGGAAAAAACGACTTACCTTTTTCAATGCGCATTTCCAATGAATGACGAAATTTGCAAATTAAACAAAATTTGCATTATATGTAAATTTTTTACTTTGTATTATAAAGTAAATCATCAGAAAAAATGAAAAATTAAACATTTATTTAATTTTTCTACAGCAATGAAAACATAAGAATGTACTTAATAAAGAAGTTCGAATAAATATATAAAATAGACCCAGTAGAATTAAAAAAAAAAAAAAAAAATGCAAAAGAACAAAGTTATTTTTTATGAAACTGTTCAAAGCTTTTTTTTTTTCTTTTTGGTACATCCATAAGCCAATATTGCACGTTTCGCACATGCATCATGCATCTTATTCTATGAGGTTTCTCCCTAGCGCTACAAAATGTACACTGCCAGGATTTGCATTTTACTGGAATATATTCTGTGTTAAATATTTTAAATTTTCATTATAATATGCATATTATGCAATTTCTAGTTTTAATTATCGAAAAATATAATTGCATTTTATTTAAACCACAGAAAATAATTTAGAAAATCATACTACTAGCTTAGGAAGCAAGCGTGTTGAGTTCAGAGAAAATCTCTGAAAATGAAAGACTTTTCCTCTGGACAGGTGCATGTATTGTTTAGTAATAAAATAGCTCTCTGGTTTCTAAACCCCTTATAATTATCTGGGTAAAAATAAACATTCCTATTTGAAAGCAGCAAATACCATTGTGAAGAGCAATGGTTTCAGGGTGCGACCACTGAGCCTGTAGGGAATTGTGAGCACTGTAACACAATGTTCTAGCTGCTCAGTGGTCGTGTCCTGAAACCACAAAGCAAATGCCATAAATATACATAGGTTGTTTATATATGCAGATTAATTTTTGCTGTATTTTTATTGTTTATGATAGAAATAATGACCTGCGATTAATAACTTTTGAAATTTAAAGATGCTTATATTAATAAAAGTAAATTATTTTGTCTTATTGAAAACAAATTTTAAAAGGCATCCGATTTGAAATACTAAGACCTAAAAAGATTTGGTTCTGCTCTCATTTTGCATTATTTATAGGTAAAAGATAAATAATCAATTGGTTTTTCCTCAAAAAGTTTGGAAAGAAGAGTGAGAAAAATTCAGAAATTGGTGGTTTCAGGGCACATCTAAGGGTTAAGCAGATGTGAAAACCATAGAAGAATTCTGAAGTTTGATAGTAAATATTCATTTCTATAGATGCAGTGTCAAGTTAATGTGAACAGTGCATGAGTTTCAGCAGTTAAAGCTTCTATAAGCTTGTAGGTTTTTATTAAAATGTTGTAAATGAAACTGTGTATTAAATGAAGATTTATTTAATCAATGAAGAGTAAATATTTTAAAGGAAACAGACAGTTTTTGAATAAGGTAGTTTTTTTTTAATTGACATTAAGTATTATCTTGATGGAGTGGGAGTGTGCTCCATTTTCTAGGTAATGTTTTTATATTTTTAAACTATTTGTTATTGACCGAGATTTTTTATAAATAAAGAGGGAAATTTACTAAAGTTTGAAATGGATTTATGTTAAAATATTTAGTTACAATAAGTAATGAATGGCATTCAGTCACAATTATTAATTTACATGGACGTGAAACGTAGTGTAAAAATGTCAAATTTGGGGTATAAGGATGATCTCAGATTAGAGTAGAAATTTTGCTTCTGAAGAAGAGGGACCTTTGTCACTCACCTTTGAAATCTATAAAGCTCTATAATCATAATCTATACTATTAATCTTATTTAAAACCTGTGCCAATCTAAGGTTGCTTTTTACCTAATTTAGCAGTGGATGGTATCAGAAATTCTTGGAAAATTATAAAAAATAAAGTTGAAAGCCATTGTAAGTAGTGAATTGTAATGGCCGATAAAATTAAATTATTTTGCATTAGATGTAGTTTATATAGTGAATAATAAAATAATAGAAACAGCAGGGATGAAAAATATATAATAGCATTCTTGAGCAGAATAGAACAAGAAACATAAACTCAAATGAAACAAACATAAGCTATAAACAGGTCAAAATCTATATCAGAATTGACAAAAATGAATGAATTGGACAACGTGTATAACTTTGATCCTGGATGTATTACTTACTGGTAAGATTGGATCATACTGTTTTTGGGGAGATAGTAATCTATCATTGATGGATATAACCATTGCCATAACCAGCATGTACATGGCATGTGTCTATGTGCTGTTAATACCTGAGCTTTTTTAGATGACCCATATAAGTGCAATTTATATTTTAACTGAGTACTGTGTTTTTATGGAACATAAATGATCAGAAGGAAGACTTGCATTGTAAACCTCTGAAAAAATCCTATTTATTTGCCACTGCTAAGTATGCATTATCTGAGCACTTTGTCTAGAGGCAGAAGCATCAGAAGTCAGTCTACAGAATAATGCTGAATTTTGTGATCAGAAGAATCTTGTTTCCTGCTGCACTGTGTTGATGAAAAGATGTCATAGTCTACTAAGTTGATTTTGTTAAGATGGTGCTGTAAGGAAATTTTTGTCATAGTCTAAAAATTTTTGTCATAATAAAAGATGTCATAGTCTACTAAGTTGATTTTGTTAAGATGGTGCTGTAAGGAAATTTTTCAAAATTCCATTAGTTTGACTTGATTAGGCCTTTAAATACTGTAGCATATCTAAAAAGCCACTTTGTCATATAAATCTTAAAGGAGATGGTTTATTTAGGTAAGATATTCCACCACCTCCCTAAGCTGTTAGTATCCTGGCATAGCTTGGAACAATAATTAATGTGTTTTAGGTCTAAAATTGGCTTCTAAGATCTGCATGGCTAAGCTGTGTCAATCTTTATAATGCTGTGGAGTCAGGCAGAAGATCAATGAATCTGGAAAAAATAATTTAGGGTAGAGTAGCAAACAGTGTTGCAGCAGGTGTGATTTACATTTCTCTTGGCAACATTTGAGAGTTTTGATGCTGTCTGTAATTTTAGTCATTTGTATCTTAAGAGTAAAAAAATGTTAGAAGCCTGAATTTATCTTGTGTTGGATTTGTAAACTTTTATTGGCAAGTTTGTAGTAATCATTTGATAGAAATTGTGTTTTTCTGAAAATACTTGGGAACAACTTAAGTAATTAAACTTAACTTAATACTTTAAAAATTATGAAGGGAGAAAAACCTCTGAAATATAAAGATTTCTTAAACTTTTCATTTCATTGTGTTCAAAAAACGGAAAATAAAAAAGTTGCACTTTAAGATTTTTTATAAACTTTCAAAACTGAAATAATTTTCATGCCAACTTTTTGGTTTGCCCTCCTTTTCTAATCAGTTACAACTTTTATAAAATGATTGCTTCAGTGGTCACCATAATAAAACTTGAAATTGTAGGTGTACGTGAATAGAATTTTTTTTTTTAAATCGTATATTGTAAAATTTTTGCATTATTCTAATAATGATCTTTAAATGTTTTCTAGGCAGCTTCTTTTGAATGCACTTGTATAGAATCTTTGTCACAACTTAATGCTTTAGGTCAAATTCCTGGACTTAAAACTCTAACAATTGAGAGTGAAGGAAATCCTGTACTTCAGTTGTCTTTTTGGAGAATGTATGCAATTTATAGGTTAAGTCCTACCATTGAGCTGATAAATGGTACCACTGTGAGTAACTAAAAACATTTTCTGCAAATATTTTAAACATTTATTGAGATCAAAATCTGATTTAAAGTTTGTTTACATTTTGATTACTCTCAGGTTTCACGAAATTCATTATGTTTTTTCGTTAATATTTATTATCAACCTATTTTTATTTGTTTAACCTCTTAACTGCAGCGGAAAATGCACAAGATTCATTTCCCAGTGCCACAGTTTTTCACACAGGTGCGCATAGTTATGCGATGTATTAGTGGAAAAATAAGTGCAAGTTTTACTTTCTAAAAACTGTTTATTTTCACAAAATGAAGAATAAAATAAAAAAATGAATGCACAAAATTTAATGTTTTGAGTAAAAGTATAATAAAAAGATGTAAGTATAATGAAAAAGATCCCTAAAATGGAGCTTTGATCAATTCATTTTTAGACCAGTAAAGTGTAATACCAGGTTTCAGTGTTCTTGTGAAATCAGTATGCCTAAAAAAACATATATTTCTTCTGAACTGGTTGAATGCCACGATTTTGTTCTTGATTTTTCGTTTGCAAGGTCATATACTCGTCTACAAAACGGTTACTTTCAGTAACAATATGAAGCACAAGCAGTTCATCAAAAATTAATTCAACAACAATAAATTGGGTTTGAAACATCCGTTATATCTTTCTTTATTCCTGGAACCTACTACAAAAAGTAAACGAAAACGGAGGACACAGAACAAAAAAAAAAAAAAAGTTTAACTCAAAAAACACCAGCTAATACTGCGCAGTCATTACTTTCACTGCTTTAGACACACCCCTCTTAAATAGTATCCTCCTTCGCATACGGAACCTAGTACAAAAAGAAAACAAAAACGAAGGACACAGAACAAACACAAAAAAAAAAAAAAAGTTTAACTCGAAAAACACCAGCTAATACTGCGCAGTCATTACTTTCACTGCTTTAGACACACCCCTCTTAAATAGTATCCTCCTTCGCATACTTTGTCATTGTGGTGTTGCATTCCAAAGCTTTGCAAATAATTTTACGGGCAGCAGTGCAAAGCAAATGATAGTAGTTTGGAAGGGTGTATATATAAGCCCGGAGCAGTTAACACATAACACGTAGGCTGAGCAAGTCATATATATACGCCCGTGGCAGTTAAGGGGTTAAAGAGAGTTTAATGCAGTATAAAAAGTTCTTATTGAATTTCGAAGTTTGTTCTACACTCTTTTGCAAAAAGTTCGTAGCACCAAGAAGGACTTTTGTGTTCGTGACGAAATTTGGTATGCAAAAATATCTTGATCGAACATGCACATGATCAAAGTTTCAAGGTAAATGAACACGAATTTCAATCATTGCATGCATTTCTAATGCACAATTTGCAAAGTATAGAACCAGTAACAGAGGCAGAAAATTTATCTTTTTTTTTTTTTTTTTTTGTTGCTGCCATTGTAATTCCATAAAGAAGCTACTAAAAATGCCATTATGATGATATCAAAGACCTTACAGACAACTAAACGACTTCGAACGTGGTCGCACTGTAGGTTTGTGTGAAGTTGGGTGGTCATCCCGAGCAGTAGGCCACCACCTGCAGCATACAGACACTGTGCAAAGATGTTGGCAGCAATGGTTGCTACAAGGAAATTGCCGATGAAGGCTCTGGAAGGTCAAGGAGCACAAATGCGAGGCAAGATTGGATGATTGTCCGCCAGGCCCGAATCGCCCCAACGGTATCATTGTCGACTATTCAACACACTACAGCCATGTGTATACCATCGACATGGTACCATCCACCATCTCATGGTGCTTGTTTGAGGCGTGGTTATGCTCACAGAGGCTTTTAAGACATTTGCCTTCGACCCCACAACATCGGCAGCGTCGTCTGGAGTGGTGTAGCAGCCGATCAGACTGGCATCATATAGTGTACAGCGATGGATCCCGCTTGACTTTTGAAGCAGATGACCACCGTGTTCGTGTTTGGAGAGGACGGGGCCAGCGGTTTGTTTTACAAAGGCTGATTGGGCTAGTCTCTGGACTGTCTCCGCGTGGTCGATACTCTTGGTCACCAGGCCTTTCACCAATCGAGCATGTCTGGGACAGGGTAGGCCGCCAGATTCAGGCACCACAAAATATCATAAATCTGGAGCGACAACTGATGAATGCCTGGCAGAATGTGTCGGGCATTCATCAGGATGACATTAGGAACCTCTACCACTCCTTGCCTCGAGGAATTCAAGCATGCATTGCTGCCAGGGGAGTTTCGATCAACTACTAATTTGAACACTCAATGAGTGATTGTGAGCCGGCAACAGGTACTATGACCTTGATTTTTTAATCATTTTGTTATCTGTCTATGAGCTATACACATATTCAATTTCATCAAAACCAACCACGTTCCTTCGTGGTGCTTCGATTTTTTTGCAAAAGAGTGTATTTTGAATATTTACGTTCATCCATATGTAATCTTGGATAGGATTTCATAAGCTGATCTAAAAGATAAATAGTCTTACATATAAAAGGATATTTTATCAAGGAGATATTATTTAAATTACTCAAAAATATTTTTTATGGGTCCCACATGTAATTATTTAATCATTTCTGCCTAAGGGAAGGGATGTCTTTAAGGAGGATTTTCTAACAGAAACGGTTGTATTCATCTTACCTGTGTACTTGCAAAAAATCATGTAAGTGCTGATGCCGCTAGCCTTACCTGTATACTTGCAAAAAATCACGGAAATGCTAATGCAGCTGGCCAGCACACTGCAATTCAAACTCTTGGGCCAGATATCTACTGCTCAGCTGTCTGTCCACTTGACTACTGATAAGCATATTTCAGTCAAATTTAATTTCTGAATTCTAAAGTCATTTGCCCCCCCTTCTTTTCCCTAGGCTTGGATCCTGGACATGCTCTTGTCACCACCATCTTAAATGGCCCTTCTTGGAAAATGAAGTGAATGGGACACAAATCATTTTTCTCCCCATTAGGTCATTAAGCTTTTAGTCAGCAGTAGAATGATTCATTCAAATTCTATCGGCAACCTGAATTTCAATTACCTCAATTCCCCCTCCCCCCATTATGCTGGCAGGGACAGAAAACAAACTTTTAGATGCAGTTGTTGCTCTTGGCTACCTTTGAACAGGCTATTTACTAACTATTTAAAATGTGGTTTTTAGTCCTTGATTGATGGATATTCAGGTCATAGGTGACCTTTGTTTTTGTTTACTCATCCTTCTGGTTTGCTATTTAATTGCCACTTTTTTAAATGATGCCTTTGGGTCATAACAGATAAATACTGATCACTCTCAGAAAGTAAACCAGCTTTAAACAACACTATGCACACACACACATCCATTGCCTCTCTCCGAATTTGCTTAGAGTAAGAGAAAATAATGATAGTATCAACTGTAATGGATATATCATAGTGACAATTTTTGATTTATGATAAATAATATAAAATATTGTATTAACAGAGTATTTCTCTTGGACATTTTGTGAACCAAACTGTTATAAATTGAAGCAGTTACTGTTAATTTGTATGGGAAGAAGCTATGGACATTCTCATGTCCCTCTTCCCATATTACTATCTTATGGGCCCACTTTACTTAAATTGTGTCAAAAGTCTTTTGTTAATGAATTGCATCAGTGCTGCAAACCTTACTTGGATCTCTTTGCAAATTGTCATCCAAGTAGGCTGCAGTCCTAATTATAATCTGTCCATTACAAGAAAAGCTCTGAATCTGTTTGTCACAAATTTCTTTAATAATGTAAATATCATCTTAATGTAAGTTTATGAAAATAGATATTAAAATAAGTAATTATACAATTCAACTAATATATGCTGTTTGAATACAGGTCTTCAATACATATCTAAAATTCTGTGTCACTCAGAGGCTTAATAGAAATAACATTACAATATAGTATCAGCTTCCAAAACTGAAATGATAGAGAAGAGTTTACTGAAAGTTGTAAATAGTGATGTGCATTGAGGTATAACAAAATTGAGATGAAGTGTCTGTGTTTTAAGAGAGAAAACAGAGATCATCTATTATTGTCATTTATATTATCACTGTGTCTACAACAATATCTGTGCCTGAATGGCCCATGGCCCTATGTCAAAAATCAAAATTATTTGTCTGCGATTGATGCAAAATGCTGTTATATTAAGTTTGACTGCTATATTTTTCTGCAGAGTAGTAGTTCTCACATAATCAACATAGCATACAAAATCTTCCATAAATATATGTATTCTATCATAATTAATGTTATTTTTATTCAATAATTGCATTGAATAAATGCTGAACCATATTTTCACTTTTCTCCTGTCTTCATAAAAGCAAACCCCTTTTTTTTAAATGTGTGTGAATTGAAAAATATGCCAATATAGTTTTTTTAAAAATAAATCATAAAGCAGGGAGAATCGTATATCAAAGATTTAGTAAATAATAAATACTTTTATTTGGATTAATTGACTTTTAACCTTTTTATTTGTAAAATGCCATTTTAAGCATTTTATTTTTTAATAATCTATCTAATAAATCTAAATTTATGAAAAAATACTTTTCTGTTTTATAATAGAATATTATTTTGTGCATACAGGTAACAGAATTAGAAAGAGTGAAAGCTGAAGATATTTTTGGTGGGCTTGGCTTTGCAGCATCTCTGTTACTTCCAAAGTATAGGTTATCTTCTCTATTAAATAGTCCTAGGTAAGTTTTAATTTTTGACAATTGTTTACTTTAAATTGCCTGTTAACTGCTTAACTTTAAATTGCCAAACTAATTAAATTGTTATTAAATCTTTATTTAATTATTAATAATGCAACATTATAAGTAAACTTTTATTGAGTAAACCAATGTTTTTACTTCTAGAGTAAAGCAAATGTTTTTGAAAGAAAAAGGATATTCACCAAATAGTTTGCAAAGGCAACCCGATTGTCAAGTTGCACCAGAAGTGATGAAAGCTGTGTTTACTTATAATCCAGATTTTGAGGTTTGTAATTACAAATTATGCATTTTTCATTTCTGTGATAAAACTTAATGTAAGATACTGTGCACATCAGCATATATATATATATATTTTTCAGCAGGGGTTCTCAACCAGGAATATGGTCAGCCCTTTTATTTAGCTATTAAGTTTTAGCTTATGTGTGTAAAAAACTGCTTTCGCTCAAGTTTTGGTACTTACAAACATTTTTTGTACTGTTTAATTTATAAAACATATTAGAAAATAATCTAAAACTTAAGTGCATAAATGTAATTATCAAGTTTTGGAAAGGAGGGGTGGTGCTGTGGTGAAAGGGTTGCATGGGCCAAAGGAGGTACAGAACCACTGCTTTACAGCATCATGGAATGTCCAAGTCTGTCTCTCTTTCGAGGAGTAAACACTGAAATTAAAATTTTCCCATGCATGCAAATAGGGTGCAGTATATTACATATTAAAGTTAATTTCATGTAGAAGTTAAAGATGAAATTTTTCTCTGCAGAATAAATTTCACAAAACATCTCCTGTTTCTTCTGAGAAATTTTGGATGACCTGTTAAAACTTGTGATCATGTTGCTGTTTTAATCCTCATCCCAGCCCAAAACTTACATTGAAAGAAATCTTTAATAAAGTAAACAAATAAATATTAAGCTTTTTTTTTTTTTGTAAATTTTGATACCCTTTAGATCATAATTGTTCTTTATTTCATAAATTACGGTTTCATATTTTAAATTTTATAATTTCTGCATGCCATCTTACGAGATTTAAACTGATGATCTATAATCCAGAATCGCCGAAGTCCCGACGAGTCCGGATTAACGACTTTTGACTGTACTTAAGAGATCCTCTCTCCATTACAGATCCACCAGTCAGTATAGTTGAACATGAAATCCATAGATTCATAAGCTTTTCTCTGCATAGAGATCTTTCCTATTTGAAAACTGAAACAGTAAGAAATAGTAGCTTGGACTTGCTAATCTGAGCTACTACTATGGCCAAGTCGCTGAACACTAATAGTTCGGTTCGAATCCAACGTATATATGAGTCAGTTTCCTTTAGAAAATCCTCCTTAGGCAGATATCCCTCGAGGCTTTGACATAATTAAATAAACCAAACCCAGCTACTTGTTTCAATCAAACCTAAGATCAGATAAGCTACATAACTGTGTGTCATACATTCATCAAGTATAGTTTGGTTTGTTATAGACTCTTAGACTCTATTATATCACATTATTGTTATAAAGTTTTGCAGTCATACAGGCATGGTACACCGAAATACCCTCATATGCGGTCAGGTCGTAAATTTAGAACCCCTTTTTTCACAGGGGGGCTGAAACGTAAGGGATAATTTTGCTCGTGGTCTAGAGGAAATGTGGGGGTCATTTAAACATCTAACTTCTCTACATTCAGTTTTATACAGAGGAAAATAGAAATTGAATTCTTCGAATGAATGCAATTTTGTACAATGAAAATGTATTACTTAACGATAAACTGTAAGATAAATAACATCTTTTTTTAAAGCCATAGGTGTAGAAAGACATATTTGTTACACGAATGAATTTGTAGTAAATATCAGAGTTTTTAATTTCGAATGCTATGTTCCATGTATGCGAAGTAGCTGAGTATGTGAGATAATAGTCATAACCGAATGCTTTCAACCTTTTCACGGCTAAGGACTGTTTCTTAATTACATTGTGGTCGCTGCTTTTTGGTTAATTTTCTAATGACATATAAACAATAGTTGTTTTTATTTGAGACTTATGAATAAAATAACGCAAACTAGACTGCTGAAAAATACATTATTGATGCACTTTTGTGCTTTATATGTAGTAGTATTAACTACTACTATAATCCTTAAATTATATATATCTATGTATATGTATATATTAATGGAACCAAATATAGAACAAGGTATAAAATATCTTTATTAAACAATATTCATTACCATATGTATATCAATATAAATAGTGAGTTAGGTTTCGTACATATTTTATTTTTATATTTTGTATTAGATTGAGTACTGTATACGTATCTGAAGTTTAATTTGTTCTCTTTTTGGGTTAGGACTTTAAGTGAGAAAGAATTGTTAGGGCCTTCATAGGGATTACATTATATACAATCAGTTAGGATCCGACTTTTCCTTTCTTTTAATCATTATATATATTGAAATACTACTTGATAAGTATACGTAAAATATAGCAGTTTTTTAAGCTACTTATTTATATATCTATTGTTTGGTCTGGTTTGTTTGATTATAGCAAAGCATTTGACGGTTATTTGCCTAAGGGTAAGGGTGCCTCGTGGAGAACTTTCTAAGCAAAAATGACTCTCATGCACGTTACACGTGGGGAAAACCTCGAAAACGCCAATACAGCCATCCCCGTCGATCCGGATTCGAACCCCGGATCGACCTGCCAGAGTTCAACGACTTTACAGCTCAGCCGCTAGTGAGCCCCCCCCCCACATACATTAAATAGTATTTACATGTCGTTTATAAAGTATAATTGAGTGCAATTTAATCATAAAGAGTTAGAAAATATTCTACGGAATTACTTCACTTCGTAGATTTTGTTAAGCTTCACCATATTTCTTAAAGAGAATCTCAATGCTAGTTCCATTTCTAAGCTGTTTATGTACCTTATTTTTCATGCTTTGAATTACATTTAGAAAATTATTTCACTTGGTTATAGCTGAAAATGCAGTCTTTTTATTGAAGAATTTAAGTATAAGAAGAGAATTATGCCCTTTTCTAATTATTCTTGAAGCATTTAAATTTTTTTTTAAAACTAAAACACATTAATACGGATCACTGAACTAAAGTGCTTGATACATGACAGATTAATTAGCTACTAAATTTTGATTTTCGTTGAGTAAAAATGAATTCATCTGCATTTTATAAGAAAGTAAATATTCAAAAAATGTTTTTTTTTTCCTATTCTCGCAGTCATAATATTTTTCTTAAATAAATATTCAGCTAATTCATATTCAAATATTCCAATCCATTACAATAAGTAATAAATCGATACAGTAAATAAATAATTAAAATCAATTAAATGTAATTTTAATTGCCATTTTCCCTCTGATAAACCCCTCTTTAGAGTTCAATAGCAGTCGATTAGCTTTTGTTGGGGGTTCATTTTTCTTTATCGTATGCTTACGTTATACAGTCAAAAGTCGTTAATTCGGACCTCAAAGCTACAAACTTTCTGCGCATGCGTCGCGTAAGACCTTCACCGCTGCTAATTTGCGTGTGCGCAAAATACGTTTACGAATGCGCGTTTAATGTATAACGGACAGGATAAGCTAAGCTAAAATTATCTATTTCAGTTAATGTTGCAGATTGCATTGTTCCTTAATCTTCGAATTGGATCCGGATTATTATTTTTTGCAGACTTATAGAGCAATTTTATAAAAGTAAGCTTGAACTTTCGATTATGTCAAATAGAATTTCCGATATATATTTACTAATATGTAAAGGATACTTTCGGAGTCCATTAAACAAAAAGTGGAATTGCTGCAAAAAATGGATAAAGTTTATCTAAACTTTAACGTTTATCTTTAACGCTGCCGCGGCGTGCATTGAATTGGAAGTTGATCTGTCAGCACTATCCTTATCTTAAGGGCAGATGTTTTTATTTTATTTGGCTTATAATTGCTTACTCAATGTAGTATTTCATCTCGTCTTTGATATGATTTAAATCAAATGCCTCGTCATTATAATTCGCTTCCGATAGCGAAGAAAGTGACAGAGATAATTGAAAACGAAAAAATTGCGATTGACAAATTAGTCTTAGTCGGTATTCTCGACACAGCAATTATATCACTTGAACAGCGGAACTTTTTAACTGAACAAGAAATTATGTCTGTTTATAGAATTAAAGAGAATGTATTATAACATAAAAAACGAAGCAACTTAAACAACTTACATTGAAAGAAATGTTTAATAAAGTAAACAAATAAATATTAAGCTTTTTTTTTTGTAAATTTTGATACCCTTTAAATCATAATTGTTCTTTATTTCGTAAATTACGGTTTCATTTTTTAATTTTATAATTTCTGCATGCCATTTTACCAGATTTAAACTGATGATCTATAATCCGGAATCGCTGAAGTCCCGACGAGTCCGGATTAACGACTTTTGACTGTATATGTATGTATTATGCATTGCTCATACTCGTCAATTGCAGCTTTTAATATTTTTTGGAAAAAAATCAATATGAGAATCCAGAAAATGATTTTTAGCGACGCTAAAATAATTATTACTAGGCACTCTCATGCCACAGTGTTTCTATGCCCATATTTTAGTCTAAAATTAAAAGCTGCGAGTCAAAATTAAGGGGGTTGCTCTTAGAAAGCCTCAATTAGAAGTTATAGGATAGGATATGTTAATCAATACTTATAATCTTATGGATTGAACACTTATTACCTATTTGATGACGTGTATGGCAAACAGATATTCGTCATTCATGAAGAAAACAAAGGTGAATCAAAATGAGTTATATTCTTGTTTTTCCAACTGCAAAAACATCTTAAGATACTATCGGATTTAATCTTTTAAATTATTCTAGTAATAATCAGAACAATGGGGGCCATTATTCTTAACTATAATTTACTAGTGCAAATCCTATTTTGGTTTCAAATGGCTTTCATTAATTACGTTAATGATATACTGATACTGAATGAGACCTAAAAACACATTTAAAAAAAATATATCTCCTCTTATGATCCCTAACACAGCCGTTTACTTTCCCCTTCCGTAATTAACGTTAGTCTCCTGCTCTTGACCGCATTTGCCAAGCCACCGGTACACCATTTAAAAATGTAAAAAATTCAAATTTCGCCTTTTTGGAATGCCCATCTTTATACTCCAAATATTATGTATGCCACATGAAGAATTGCTTACATCAGATGTGTGGATAACTAATATAAAACTTCTGTAATACCTATCATTTTATATGTGTACTTTATTATTTATTCATATACATTTATACGAACCTAGCAAGTAACTGTTGGTGCATTTTCCAAAAATTCATCTATACTAGTATTTTTTGGCACTTCAATGTACTTATCTGTGTTGCTGCAAATTGATGCAATTGTAATCAAGTGTATTTTCTCTTTCAGTATTCTTTACCTGGATACAAAACGACAGGGAGTAAGATTGTGGAGAAAAATTTGAGTTACGTTCAAGAAACCACAAAAAAACGTTTAGTCTTTCAACGGCTATGGCCGTCTATGTTTTTAGGCATAGTAAATGATGCTTTAGAAGATTACATCGATCTAAATCGCCACATGAAGCTGTCCATGCAAAGCTTGCTGAAAAAATGCAAATCTCTAGATGAAAGTGATAGTAATGACTAAGTTTAATGATATTTTTTAATCTTTTTTCTAAAACAAAGATTTTTTGAAATTGCAATTAACTCTTAGTCTTGTCTCTATTTGTTGGCTTACTATTTCATAATCAAAATCTTCAATTTTGGAATTTTTTTAATTGACAATCAATGTTCTATTTAGATAAAACACAATTACAACTATTTAAGAATAACACTTTAAATATTGTTAATAAATTTTGTTCTAATAAAGCTTATCTATTTATCTCAGTTTGGTTTAAAAAAATGTTTTATATTAAGTACTTTTGTTGGTAAAGTGGAAGTGTAAATAAAAGTGTAACTATACACAACAGTTTTAAGCTTTTCTGTGAGCACAATTGTTAAAATTTTGCATTAAATATGTCAAGTTATGAAACTGTTAAATTGTATAAATTTTATACAGGAATGTTTAAAATTTATGAAGCAAAACTCCAAAGATCTGCAGTTTCCTCTAAAAATTTTTTAGATAGACTATATATAATTTAGAAAGATTAAAAAACTATTTTATAGTAGAGAATTTAAAACCGACCAAAAATCTGAATAATGCAGAAAATAGTTTTAGTAGTTTACACATCCAATTTTTAGAAGGTATTCCAAAAAGATAAAAAAAAAAAAAATTAAAAACACGTTTTAAATACATAAAAATATGAAGTAATTTTCTAGTATTACTTTTTCATAATGTGAATTAAAACAATTGAATTTTCAAAGTTTACTTCCCCCAAAATGAAAGGTAACACACATTTTAAGTCAGGGCATTGATCCATATGTGTGGGCTCATATGTGCTTGGTTTTGTAAAGCTAAATTCAATTATTTATCGCTCTTAAAAGTACTCGCACTAGTCTTTAAAGTACTATCAGATGTCATATAGAATATGCAACTTTATTCGAAAACAAATGAAGGGCACTGCATTCTGAAAAATTATGACAAAAAATGCTCCATAACTTTTTGATTCTCTAAATAGCTAACAAAGTTCTTTCAAACACTAAGTGGAATGATTACAGCAGGATCTAAAACGAATTTATCACCGACAGAAGTTAGCCAACTGTACGATCTGGTTAAAGAACGAGAAAAGCTAATAATTCCAGGTTTAAAAGCTCTGCAGGTTACTAAGAGAATTCATGAGATAACTATCAAACTTAATGATTTTCAGCTTAAAGCCAAAAATCAGGAAAGTACTAGCACAATGAAAGATCTGAATCAGGAAAATGTTAAAATTACACGAGTTAAAAAGAAAAAAGTAATTAATGATGAGGGTTTTGAGAAACACGTTTGGAGAATGAAATAGCCGAACCACCGACAGAAAAATAAATTTGCGAAATTATCTGATGATAATAAAATGGATAGCACAGAAGAGGGAGAATTCTTAACCCCCAAAAGAACAGCCATACCCCATCGTACTCTGTGAATTTGCAGGAGACGGGGGAAAATTAAAACAAGAATTGAGGATAAGCTAAATATAAAAAATTATAAAGGTGGGATGACAGGAGACACACTAACGATTCGTGCAAAAACTTCAGATGATTACCGTGGAATAACAGACATGTTTCAGAAAGACTGTGTGCCTTTTCAAGTTAACTCTAGAAAGCAGATAAAAGTTGTAATCAAAAGATTACCTCGCACTACAAAACCAGGAGAAATTGAACAAAAATTAAAAGAACTCGAAATCCCTGTTAGCAAAGTCAGGCAAATTACTAGTTACAGAGACGGTCAAGTCATTAAATTGCCCCTATTCCTAGTTGAAACTAAAGAAAATGAAGCAGGAAAGTATGGAAGCTAGAAAAATTGAGAGAATTGGATATTCTTGTAATCGGCATTTATCTATGCCATCCCTAGAAGCTACAGCCAGATCATCAATAGCCTCTGAAAATACAGCCACCAGACCTTCAACAACAACAACTCCAGCAACTAAATGCGGGGTGCTCTCTCCAAGACAGCAGACATCCAACCACCATAATGTCTACAACCCCTTAAGAAAGAAATTGGCCCTGTGCAATGCCACAGGTGTCAGCATTACGGAAATACCATCTGACCATGTAGTGCAGGCCCCTATGAAACGGATACTTGCAAAGATACAAAGGAAAAACTACCAGCACGCCGTGCCCTCTGCGATGGTTCCCGCAAGAAATACCCAAAATTTAGGAAAGCTAAAATTCCTCCCAAAGCAACCAAGCAAAAAGAAACTTTTAGCTTAAATAAGGAAGATTTCCCTGTCCTACCAAACAGGAAAAAAGTATAGAGGACACCAATAAATCGAGCTCGGTTAATAGCAAAACTAACTTTTTTGACTCAATTATCTAAAGTGAAAGAATTTTAAAATTGGGGAATAATGGAGACATCCTGGATACTGTTCTGTTCAAAGGAATTACCCAGACCCCCTATTTAGAAGTTCTGGAGGAGCTTTCTTCTGATCATTTTCCTGTAATCTTTTATTTTTATCTACCCTACTCCGCCAAAAATCCACACTAAAGTTAACTGGAATCAATTCACGGAACATATGAACAATCTGCCCTACAATCCCCCACTTAGAGACTGTGGTGAAATCGAAATCTACCAAAATTCAAAATGTTCTTCTGCCTTGTGAATGTAAGGATTCATACACTAGAAAACTGCCAGATGATATCCTAAATACTAAAGGAACATATTAAGGAAAAGGTATAATATCACTCAAGACCCTACCTTAAAAAGGCAAATTAATTATTTAAGCAGAAAAATTTCTAATGATATTAATGATTTTAAATCACGCAGTTGAGAAGATTTATTGGATAACATAGGTGCAGATACAAACAACAGTTTGGAAAATTGCTAATGCTATGCGGAAAGAAAATACAAATCATATCACACCGTTAAATCACATGGGCTTCACCCACAACTCCGCAGCTGGCATTGTGAATGTCTTTGTTGATACGGAGGAAGAGACTTTTCAGCCAAACCCTATGACCGACACACAACATGAAGAGGAGATCAAAAATGAAATTAATAGCATCAAAGGAAGATAACCAAGATTTTATTAAATTTGTTTCACCAGGTGAAATTCAGTATATCATTAAAAGACTTAACATCAGGAAAGCTTGAGGTTTTCGTGGGATAAACAATCGAGCCTTGAAAGCCCTCCCCCACAGATGTTTTGCATTACTTCCTAACATTTTTAATGCGTGCATAATAAACTGCTACTTCCCCTCTGAGTGGAAACACTATAATTATTACGATCTTAAAACCGGGGGGAAAACCCATCGGAAGCTACCAGTTATCGCCCCATCAGCCTTTTACCGGTGATTGGCAAAGTATACGAGAGAGCTCTTATCACAAGTCACCTAGAATGCCTTCATCTGATCCACCCAGTGCAGTTTGGCTTCAGAAAGCACCACAGCATGACCCACTAAGTACTTGATGTTGTAGAATTTATTCCAGAAGACAGGAGTTGCGGCATGTTTCCTAGACCTGGAGAAAGCGTTCGATAGAGTCTGGCATGATGGCCTGATCTATAAAATCAATAATTTCATATTCCACATCAGTTTTGTGAAGCTCATGATTTCTTATCTGAAGAGAAGAACTTTTCAAGTTCGGGTTGGACAGAAGAAAGTAATACAAAGTGGGGTCCCCTGCAAGGCTGTTATCGCATCAAAGCTTTTTAATATTTTTATAAATGACTTACCTAATCCACTGGGGTCTAAAACACTAAAAATATGCAGATGACACAATGATTTTGTCGCAATCAAGAAGCCCGCAGTTAGCTTTAAACAACCTCTACATGAACATTGTCGCTGCGTTACAGGAAAAATGAGAGAACAAATAATGACATAAAAATTGGAAATGATATCATCCCAGTCTTTTCACATGTTAAATATCCCGTAGTGATTCTTGATTAACGACTTAGCTTTAAAAGACCATGTAATTAACCAAGTTAACAAAGCAAATAGAGCTTACGTGTCCCTCTATAATCTCATAGGACGGAAATCTAACTTAAACGTATTAGACCAATTTTGCTTTATGCAGCCCTGGCCTGGGCCACTGCATTCAAGACTGAACAAAGGAAAATTAACCTCCTGCAAAACAAAATACTAAAAGCGATGGTTAATGCATCTTGGTATGTTAGAAATACGATTATTTATGAAGATTTAAAAATTAAACCAATACTGGAGCAGATCCTAATGGATGCTCACAACTTTTTTGAGAAAATTGAGAATTCGGCAGTCAATACTTTGACAGAACTTACGAACTATGATCACAACGACCTAGGTCAATTCAGCACAATGTAAAGTGGTAGCTGTAAATATGTATACAGTTTTATCCATCTTATCTTATTTTATTCAAGTATTTAATCCTAGTATTTATTTTGTGTTTACTACTAAGAATGTGGACTTGGTGCCTGGACAGGCAAAGTGTTATTTGTACAAAGTGTAAATAATTGAACTCACCATGCCTACCACACTGTGGATCCAACCGTATTGGCTAGTAACGGTCACATGATACTCATACCCTGAATTCCCAAGAATTAGATATTATTCTCTCGAATCTCCCATTAAGCAGTTTTATGTTCTTCAGTCAGGACTCGGATAATTTCTATGACTTAAAAATTGAAATTTCTGCTATTATGTTAGTGTAAGCCACCTTAAAGCTCCTATTGCCTGATCTCTCAGACCCTTTTTTTCACCTTCGGAGAAAATAATTCGGTGTAATTCGATTTCGGCCGAGTGGCATGATAGCACCCTAAATTTTTCTACAACAGTAAATGGCCATGTGGCATGTTACAAAGTTGATACCTGTGAGTGAAAGTAAAGCATAAGCATCTGAAAAGTTAAATCTTATTTGGTACTTGCCTTCTATTAAGAGACTTTGACAAGAAAATTGTATTGCCACAATTTGAGCCTAAGAAAGTGATATTTCAAAATCAGACAAAACAACCTTATTTTGTGTAGATTTCAAACACTATAGAAGCAAATTTTTTTTTAATTAATCAAATTTCTGAAGAAATGATAACAAATGAGTCTTCCATTAAATTCACGGTCACTATCAGAAAACAGCTAATGGACAACATCTGTTAACTGAATTTAGTGGAAATTCTTGACATGGCAATTACAAGAAACTATCGAACTACAGAAATTTAGGAAATGGGTATTAACTCAGAAACCAATATATTTGAACTCAATATTTCATTAAGTGTGGAAGAATGTGAATAATTTCATTAAAATAAAGCTATCAAGGTAGATGGACAGAACAGGACAATGTAAGTGAACAAAAAGTTATTTATTAATTTTACACTCTTGGCCCACCAGCAAATGGCATTGCAACTTGTAATCCAGGTATTTTGCCGACATCCTGAAAAACAAAAAAATATTAAAGATGAAAATAAGTTGTTAAAACAAAACTTTTTAATTAACGCTTGCAT
The DNA here is from genome assembly GCF_044657685.1 of Stegodyphus dumicola. Lineage (NCBI taxonomy): Eukaryota > Metazoa > Arthropoda > Arachnida > Araneae > Eresidae > Stegodyphus > Stegodyphus dumicola. Next base: position 216,312,598 of record NC_140773.1, on the reverse strand, counting down.
TTTAAAAATACTAAACCTAAAATACCAAAAATATGCCCTCATCATTAATTTTTTTAAAAATCTAAATTGAATGGGAATACATCAGAAATTATAGCAAACACAGTATTTTGATAGCTTTTGATCGATAAAAGCAGCAATCATAATTTAAATGGATTAATAGTCAAATTATAGCTCGCTTTCACAAAAAATATATTGTAAAACCAGGTTAGCAATTCAAAATTTGTTCCACATAATAAGAGATCTAGAAATAAGATTTGTATCTTTTGCATATTTCTTAGGTGTAACACAAACCCAATCAGCCACCACTTCTTTGGAAAACTTTATAGAAGTTTGGTGCGATTTGTTATGTAGTTTAAATGTGGGACCGTTGAAAGTTTTGAAACAGCTAATTTACTTAAGCCATTTAAAGTAATATAAATGGCAGAAACTTTTATTGATATGTGTTTCAGCACAAAGGACTATTTAGATGGATTTTAAATGGTTCCAATTTGCATCAAAGTATATATACATGAAAGCGAACAAAACTTACAATTAGCAAAAGTAAATTTTTTTAAAGTATCTTTTGAAAATCTAAAAATGAAACAGTAAATATTTCTTAAAAAGAATTTACAAAACTTCTGCAATAGCCAATGAATATTAATTAGTTTTATATTTTCTTAATTCCTATTTGTAAGTATTACAGCAGTTATCTAATTAGGCATTATGAAAATTAAATGTATATCATTTCACAATGCTAATTCCAAATATATTCACTGAGTAATTACTACAACATCAAGCACGAGTCGGGCATCTTATGCATTACAGTATTCTTGTCTAATACTATCAGTTTTGAGTAACAAAATTTAAGGCAAAATTGTGGACACTTTTGGAAATTTCTATGTTTTTGAACTTTGTATGCTTATAGAAAATGTTACGTTTCGCAAAATGAAAACTTGTATATATCATTTTAAAGAAAATTTATTACTGAATTCAATACAAAACACAAAATTCAATTATTTGCAATACAAAAAGTTATATATACTTTAATATAAATAAAAAACACAGTTATGAAGTGGTTTGTAATGTCTAACTTTCCTGGCCAATCACTGTTCTTGTTCTGAGAACCAATCAAATATTAGTAACTGCCAGTAGAAGCTGACATCATGTTTACACTTGAAACAATTCATTATTTTGCTTTGTTCTGTAGAAGGAGGACCTGTTTCTTATACACTGCAATTACAAGTAGGAATTTTTGTAAAAATTTTTAATATTTAGTCAAGAAGCAATGGACACCTAGAAAGAGATGTAATATCATTGTGTTACAAGAAAGTGGTCTTTCCTATGCTGAAATTGCAAGACAGGTGGGTGGTTCAGTGATTACATCTGGAGTACGAAAGTTTTGTTTACGTTATCAGGAGACAAATTCAATAAAAAACAAAGAAGGAAAAGGCCGAAAAAGGTGCACCACATCTATTGATGACAGAAGAATAAAAAGACTATGTCTCCAAGATAGGAAAATGTCATCAGCGGCCATCAGAAGTGATCTTAATGATGCTGGTGTTTCTGTCAGTTCAAGAACAATCAGGAGAAGATTAACAGATGTTGGACTGAGAGGTAAAATTCCCCCCCCCCCACAAAAAAAAAAAAAAGCCTTATCTTAATTTTCAGCAATGCAAAGAAACACTAAGGGCAAAGGAACACATTAATTAGGCAGATGATCAGTGGTCACAAGTTATATGGAGTGATGAAACTAAGATATCGTTATTCGGTAATGATGGGCAAAAATATGTAAGACATAGAATAGGAGAAGAGCTACATGCTGACTGCATTCAAGCAACTGTGAAGAACCCAGTTAGTGTTATGATTTGGTCATGCATGTCAGCAGATGGTATTGGCCGCCTTCATGTCATCGATGGGACACTGAATGCCAGAAAATACATTGACACTATTCTAGAACCAAAACTTCTACCTTCCCTCAGAGATCTCTTTCCCAACAATGCTTCGTTTATTTTTCAGCAACTGATTCTGCTCCTTGCCACATGGCCAAAATATGGAAAGAGTGGTTTCGTACAAAGAGCATTAAATGGCCAGGAAACAGTCCTGACCTCAATCCTATCGAAAATTTGTGGCACTGTTTGAAAGCTCTTGTCCGAATGAGGTGCCCATCAAATAAAAGGGAACTAATTGAGGCTATGATTGTTTCTTGGCATCATGTAATAACGAAAGAAGAGCTTAAAACTTGTCAGCTCAATGAAACGTCGATGTGAAGCTGTAATAAAAAATAAAGGGTACCTTACTAATCACTGATAACTCACTGCAATCCTCACTATCTAATGTATATCGATAACTATTATCATTTAACTTTTTTTGTATTGCAAATAATTGAATTTTGTGTTTTGTATTGAATTCAGTAATAAATTCTCATTAAAATGATATATACAAGTTTGCATTTTGTGAAACGTAACGTTTTCTATAAGCATACAAAGTTCAAAAACATAAAAATTTCCAAAAGTGTCCACAATTTTGGCCACCACTGTATAATTTACATAAAATATATGATTATCTTGAAACATATATGTGCATAACAAAATACAGACCCAACTGTACAAATTGACCGCACACATCATTCATCCATTCCACATAATTGGTTTCATTTAATTATTGTTATTTTATATAAACTTTTTTTTAAACTTTGAAGCCAAGTACTGATGCGTTAATAAATGTATATACTAGGCAAACAACAGAATTTAAACATCTGAATACAATACAACTGCTTGTATTATGAATACTCCCCAATTAGTGGATATATCTACCATTAATATTCTCCAAGAAACATGTTTCAATATTTCTATAGATTATAAACATTACTATATATATGTAATATGATGACTTGAAGTAAGCTGCAAAGGATTAATTCAGGGTTCGTACACATTTCTGCACACGGAAATTAAGTACTTTTAAGGACCACTAATGAACAAAATTAAGGACCTATGAGCAAATGGGAACTGAATAAATTCAATTAAAAACATTATATATGCCCGAATTTCACTTTTGTAAAAATAAATTAAATCCTTAAGCAGAATGCATTATCACTAAACAGGAATGAATTAACATAATTATTAATAAGTTTGAGAATAAACTTTATGAAATTTATCAAGCAGCATTAAATATTTTAGTATAATAGTTGGACATATTTGAAAGAAGATAAGAGACATTTACATTTTACTAACACTTAGCTCTATACCGATTTTTTTTTTTTTTTTTTTAAATGTTTCATTTTGTCACATACTTGGTCTAGAGGTTTAGTAAATCGAAGGTCGATTTTTTATCTCAAACGGCATTGGTTAAAATGAGAAGATCATAATCAGCATGAATCATAACCAAAAGACTGAATATTGTCACCTCTGCTGCTCTTGTCTAGAGAGAGACGTGCTGATTAGAACAAACCTGAAAGACCTGATGCAGGCACGATTGGCAAATGATGAAAGTTAGGCTCTGTTTGATGCAATTAGTGTCGTAGCTTGGTGTTGAGTTCCAGGGTTTGCAACCCTGTTAATATAATTTACTTTAAGGTTTCAATAAACCATTAAAGCACCAGAGGTGATAAGTTATATTAAGTCTCATTAGATGCAAAGAATAAGTTTTACTTGAATTTTTACATTTTTGTGTTTTATCTTCTGACCACAGTGAGTATTAATGAAAGGCAATAACTTGCTTTAATAGAGATAACTTTTAAGGGTAAGCAGTTAAATATAAATAATTAAATTAGGTAGTTTGATAACCTTAGTCATTATGGATTTACATGGCCACTATTAAATTTTATTTTTTAACAATATTTGTTCAATTACAGCTCATGGTGACATAATTAAACAAAAACAGTCAAATTCAAACTAAAAATGTGAACCAGTGGTCAAAGATTATACAATTTAATTTTGATTTAATCTAGCTCAGTAACTCTATCATATGAGGAAATAGAAATGGAAAATTATAGTAAAGGCTGAAATCATAAACAATTTTGTAATTTACATAATAATAATTGCACATATCTTGTAGACAGATGTAGCCGAATCGCACATAATTTTATTCCTGGACACAAATAATTATCAAAAAATATACTTTCTCTCCCATGATCATGGGCACAATATGCATTCCACAATTTTATACCAGAGCATCACATTTTAGATATCATCATAGCCAAACCTAACACGAAAGTACTCAGGATGAATTGAATTTTTGTTTGGTGCTAGATCCTGTGTCTTAACTGCACATTTATCCAATATGGAGCCTCAACAAAATAAAGTTGTGGTTTAGATTAGAAATGTTTCAGTACTTGAAATTTTGAGTTTAGGTTCTGAATGAATTAGCTACGTCATCAGCATTGCCCCACAGAATGGACTGATCTAAAAACGATGCAGTCCAGAAAAGTTATTACGATTTTTCAATTTAAAAAATACACTGGGGGAATTGAGGACTATTGCTAATTTAGCTTATAATTTTGATGTACACTGCGCAAAAAGGAAGGGGGGAAATTCGATATCTCCTGTTATACTGGGCCGATTGACAAAATTCAACTTGTGTTTTCCTTGTGTCGAAAGCATGTCTTAGGATATATATTAGATTTATATATAGTACTCTTCTAATATAGGTATTTTGACAAAAATCGGACTTTTCATGAAATGACATGCCAATTTTTTTTTTTTAATTTTGATTCTGTGGTTATATCACTCAAATTATATCAGATCGCCAAGTCTTGCAAAAATTGCACGAGTTTTTAAAAAATTAGCTTTTTAATGTTAATCAAATATATATATTTATTTACATATCTTTTTATTAAACTTATTTGATTCTTCCTTTGATATTTTGAAATTTAGCCTCATTCCAAATAAAATTCCCCTATTTTTTATGATTTAATTTTAAATAATTTCTATAAATTTTTCCAAAAAATATGAATTGTAATCTATAAAATTTTTACCATCATTCTAAAGTAGATGTACTTCTTAGCATTCCTGCAAAAATTTAGTTTATTCAAAATTTCCAAAGATATACATGAATTTATATATTGGTATCTTATATATGGCATATTTGTTGAAAGCAATAACATAAAATGTGGTTTAGGCACTTTTGTTAAAATTATTTGAAAGTAGAAACGCTGCGACTTTTCCCCCCGCTCATGCACAATGTAAAAAGCTAGGAAAGCTGTTAATTTCTTTCTGCTTCTGCACAACGAAAGGGAAAAAATAGGTTGCCATATATTAAGAAGTTCGCCAAGCGAATTATTCTTGGCAAAACCTGGAGAAAATGCACCAAGATAAGTTTTCGAATTCCTCCGTAAATTTTGCACAAAATTTTTGAAAACTTAATATTTAGGAATAATTCGAGTCATAGAATGGTAATATGGAAAACAATTGGCATGTCATTTCAGAAAAAGGTCCGATTTTGTGTCAAAATACCTACATTAGAAGAATACTATATATAAATCTAATATATATCCCAAGTCACACTTTCAAGACATGAAAAACGCAATTTGAATTTCGTCAATCGGCTCAGTACAATGGGAGATATAGAACTATTCCATTTTTTTTTGCGCAGTGCACATATTTTTTCTAATGTTTATGAATTTCAATTCACTCATAAACAAATTATAAAATTCATTAATTCTAAAAGAAAGTTCGAATATTTATTTTAGGTCTTACGCTACCTATTAAAATAATATATCTACAAGAAATCAGATGAAACTCCATAAAATGCAGTCAAACATTACCATTTGTTTCAACATTTCATCTGTGTCAGGGTCAACTTCAATTACATCCATATCTATAGCTGAAACCTCTGGCACATAGTTGTCACGTCGTTCTCTTTCCTCTTCCTGTAATTTAATTGAAATACCTCGTACCGGTCCTCTTTGAATTCGTTTCATGAGATGAGTGACGAACCTAGATAATTAATATCAATTTATTTTTAAAGCTCTGAAGGAAATGCTCTACTAAAAATGCAACACTTATATCTAACAGCTGTTCACTATTAGTTTGCAGTTCCTCAAATAGGCAGATAGCCCACACTTTTTCATAATCCACTGACTGACCAACTATCTTTACAAGTTAGTCAGAAAAACTAATATCTTTTTATGCAAACAAATAATGTGGAAACTAGACAGAACTTGCATCATTTATATGATTTAGCAATTTTTAAAAAATGTTTTCAGATACAAAATTTGCTCTTACTTATCTAACTTTAGTATTTTACGTGTTGTAAGGGTCTGAAAATTGCTAAATGAAATGAGTTTTAAATATTTCAGCTACTTGTGCTTTTATTATTTTTTTGCATTAAAAAACTCGACTTTATATAATTTCAAATTTGTGTTAATGCAGCTAAAATGATGGTACTAGGGTAGGGTAGTAATGGCACCTGCCAATACATTGTCAACTATACTGTTTCTAGAAAGATGCAAATTTTACATTTCCTTTCCTTACCAATATGCTATCCCCCACCCCAACTTTAACTATTGAGAGCAAGCACTATATGCACTGCATTTTTTTTTTATTAATTCCTTGCAGAGAGACATAACAAGACTTGTCATAAATAATTACCAGTAACACAATAAATTCAAACTTAATATTTGTGCATTAACTGAAACATATTACAAAAAGACAGCATGGGTTATCTTGCAAAGAGTTGCTTCCATGGAAAAAACTATAAACACATTCATGTAACCAGCCCATTTGTAAACAGGTTGAACTCGGGGTCTGTAATACTGGTCATCAAAATTAAAGAATAACAGAAATAAAACTTAACTGATACATGATTTGGCTATAGAAAATGATTTTAACAATAAAAGCTAATTCTAATACATTTAAATCATAAGAAGTGATATGGCATTTCCAGTTTTATTAAAAAATACATAAAAATTTGCACGAGTTAATTATTAATAGAAAATTGTATAAGTCTTGGTTAACATAAATTACAATGTTTGGCAGTTGATTATTTGCAAAATACTGAAACTCAAAACCAAAATTATGACAATTAAAAAATGATGGAAATATTAAGTTACCTTTTTTGGAAAAATATTTCTTTAGTATGGTGTATGGTCATAATGGACAGCTATGCATACCTCACATTTTGATTTTATAGACTTAACTACCAAAGTGTTGATCAAGTCTTGCTCCAGGAGGGTTCAGGGAGGCCCTCTATGGCATCCCACTCATACTCTCAAGTTCAAGTTGGGTGAGTAAGGTAGGGAATTCATACGAGTGACACTTGTTTGCAAGTATTCTGACACCATGCTTGCTCAATGAGCCTAGCAGCATCCAGTAGCAGAAACTCTGGACCAACAACATCCCCAAACAGTCTAACTTGGGGTTCCAATACCTCGTCCACATGATCTCCAAGTAGTTATAGAGCCTCCTTGAAAGATGTGCAGCCATTTGTCATGATTCCTCCCCAAATTGCATGCTAAAATTCGGCACCCTATGGCATCCCACAGCTTTCGCAGAAATGGAATACTTCACCGACAAGGGAAGGCAAATTCCTGTTCTTTCCTCTCTTTCGATCAAAATACATCTAGGAGCACTCTTCCAAATATATCTGGACTTATCAGTAAGTAATACTCGGGCTCAATCGCAATTGGCTGCATTAAACATGACGACACCAGTTTAAATGGGACCCTCTGGAAGTTGGAAGTGAGCGGGACACAAACCACTGGTTGTTCTCACACAGTTCAACCTTGTTAAGCCTTCGTGCAGTAGTAGAATGGCTAATTCGAGTTCCTGTGGCAGCCTACAGGTCTAATACCAAATTTCTTGTAGTTGCTTCGTAGTTTCTTTCACGTGACAATGATAGAAAATGGTTCTGATGCAGCTGTTGCTATTGGTCACCCATGACTAGGCTCTCTATCAACTAATTCAGTCCTTAAAAAGTGGCTCTAAACTCTATATGATGATTTAAGGGATATTCAAATCCTGCACAACCTATCAATTGATCCAATCTTTAGAAAGCAACTCCAAACTCTTGATACGATACCTTACGAGTATTCAAATCTTGTGCGATCTTTGTTTTTGACCTCCCTCGATTTTAGCAACTATTCCACACTTTTGACTTTCACTGAAATGATACTCTTGAGCCTCAACTCCTGAGTTCTGATCACTCTCAGAAACCACATTCGCTTTAAACAATACTACAGTTAGGAATTCCAAAATGAGTTTTGAAATGATACTCTTGAAGCCACAACTCCTGAATTCTGATTACTCTCAGGAACCACATTCGCTTTAAACAATACTACAGTTCAGAATTCTAAAACGAGTTCATTGTGCACCACATCGTTTATCACCAAATTCGTATATTTGCAGCGCTAACATATGCACGGAACAGCAATTTTGTGTTCAATTGTATTTAATTACCATAAATAATTACAGCAATAAGGCACTGGTTGCAACATTAACTTGGTGATCATATTTTTTCACATTATCCTTTAATGTGATGACCAGTATCCAATGGAGTGCTGCATACAGAATAAATATCTAATGCATGAAAAACACATTACAAACACAATTCTGCATAATTATTATATAAAACTATATGAAATATTTTCTATTAAATTATTATGAAGCAACACTTTCTAAGTAAAGTTGTAATACTGAGATTGTTTTGTTTACGTCATGTTTTGGTTTGAAGCATTAGGATTACAATCTGTCTATCATAAGAAAAGCTCTCGCCAGTTAGTCTGCAGCTGTAGAAATGAGAATTGACCCATTTTCCGTAGGGCTGCCTTGAAGACTAATGATAACTCTTTTTCCCTCAGTAACAGTTGGCAAAACAAAATAACAATAAAGCAACCCTTGATTTGCCCGTTTGAAATATACTAGCCTTGTTGCTATAGCGACCGCCAGACACTGTGGTGGGAGCTGTTCTTGTAGACCCCCACACCTTTTAATGGTTTTCCTTCACTATAATGCTCCCTTGCTTAATCACTTTTAGCACAAACGAGTGATTCTTTCAGCTAGCACTAAAAGTAAGGCAGTCAAAATCTGTGAAACATTTAAGTTTTTTTTAATGCCATGGTGTATATCATTATTTGTTTCTTGCAGTAATTAACTTTTTATTTGATTCACTTTCTACTTTGCAGATCCTGCTGCAACTCCAGAATTAAAATCAGTTTTCAACACACTCAAAAATAATACTTTAATATTAATTTCGAATTTAATGAAACTTATGCCTTTGAGGAGGATTTCTTAAGGTAAACTGCCTTATATTCATGGCACGGGGAAACCACGAAAACCAACCAAACAGCTAGACTATTCACCTACGTTTGAATCTAAGTTGACCAACCAATATTGGCCACAAGTGGAACAAGTCGAGCTGGGGGGGGGGAGGTGGAACTCTCCCCTTAATAAAGAGACATAATTGCAGTTCAATGATCAGGAATAGAACATACAAGATGATTAACACTCCTGCAGACAATGGTTGTTCTTGGCAAAATAAACCCTAGCTTGACTAAAGAAAAACAGAATAATGACTTATTTTTGTCTACACTAGCGGTGCTCTTTTCCCCAAGAATTTGTGAGAAATCCGAAGAGATTAATCTAGTTACAAGCAGATTTTAAATTATGTTATCAAACTATTTGACAGGATAGGCACCTTGGTTAGGTGAAGTTTCTGTCAGAAATCATATACTGAAAATGGAAAGACCATTAATGAAAACAATTAAGGATCCACTGGGAAATAGGAAGTGAATAAATTAAAGTATTTACTTATGCAATCAACTTTACTCTTTTAATACCATTCTAAGAACAAAACAGTAATGTATGCAGGTTAAATTCATTATTATTAATCCTAAACTTAATCCTTAATAACAGCAAAAGTAATTTGAGAATAACACTAATTTCCTAAAAGTTACCAAGTAAACATTACATCAGAAAATTGTTCGGAATATTTATTAAATATTTCTTTCTAAAAAGTGTAACATTTTGAGACCTGGGCATTGCCAGCTGTAAAAGCCTTGAGAGGATGGGGTATTTTAAACTTAATGCCTCCTTTCCTATTTGCAACAAACATCATTAGGTGTAGTTTAATAGATTCTTAGAGGAGTGCACTTATGTCACAAAAGGAAGGGAAATGTAGGGGTTAGTAACCAGACTTCAAGTTGCTTTTCATCACTGACAGGAAATTCCATATTGCAGTTGTTCCGGAATAAGACTACTGGGCTTACTCAGAAGGAAATGTGTAAACTTCCATTGCATAAAACATCATTCTTTATATTATGTTACTTTTGTTTTTATAAAAAATTTGTTGGAATTTTAAATTACTATACAAAATTATTTCAACTATTTGATTATTCCATGGACAATTTTATATTTTGTCCTCGTCTCAGTTCTTTTATCCACTGCTAAATTTCCTTATAATTTTTAATTTGTTTTGGTATATATTATCAAATACAGCTATATTTTTGAACATTTTTATTTGTTGCCATGTTACATAAACATTCACGCTTTTCATACTCCAGGGACATCAAACCTGATACTTCACCCCACCCTTTTAGCTTGGAAAACCATGGTGGTGGGGAGACATGGTCACTAAAGTGCAAACACCCCATCCTTTCAAACAAGGAATAACATGGTCATTCCATCCCCAAAAGGTTAAAGTCTCAACAACCCTTTCATGCTGAATGTCATGCATACGTGACAGCAAGAAGAAACATACTCATTTCTTGGTGGTCACGCTAGCGTACCAGAGCGTTTTTCTCATTCATTCCCGGCAACCACACATTTGTGCCAGATTCCTGAAATTAATAATCAGTGTGTGATATCTGGCGACTGTTTGGCGATCAACAGAGCATGCTTGGCGCAGGTAGCTCTTCTTCGAGAAGGGTTAATGTATTTATTAGGAGTTGCATGTTAGCCTCGGAAGAGGAAGGTAGTAGATTGTACTATGCGGTAGGAGCGACGTACTGCTCTGAGTAACTATTATATTATGCTTTGAATTATATATTTAATAAATGTTTGTTCCGTCTTGCTAAATGGTGCCTTATTAAACCATGAAGTCATCACAACACGCTCTCTTACGAGAAAACCAGAGAGGTTAGAAGCTTAGAGCGTTGAAAACGGAAGAGGCGTAAAGTTAAGCCTAACTAACGAAAGAAGTGTTCATTTGCAAAAGAGAGTAAAAACGTGAGAATTATTTAATCGAGAGTTTGAAAGGCTTGATTCTAAAGGAAAATAGAAGAAAATGTTCAAAAACGCAAAGAAAGAGGATTTAGTTACAGTTCTATTGGAAATTGGCGAAGAAGCACCCCCAGATTTGAAGCTGGTAGAACTGAAACACAAACTCCAGAATAGCAAGGAATACATCGAAGATGCTGATTTTGTGAAAGAAATTCTGATTACTACAGTGGAGAATAGAAAAAGAAAAGAAGAAATGGAAAGAATGCAAATGGAAGAAGAAAGAATAAGAACAGAAAGAGAACACGAAATAGAACTAGCGAAGATTCGAGCAACTAAAAATGAAGGAAGTAGAAGTCCAACACCTTTAATACAAAACACAGAACGAGAAACCGAAATTTCCCTGGACAAGCTGATCAAAGGAGTAGAAACACTGACTATACCAGTGCCGAAGAGAGCAGAAGAATGGAATATATTTTTCGATTCTATCGAAAGAGCATTTAAGCACAAGAAGGTTCCTGAAGAATACAAATCAGAAATATTATTGAAATTAATTGGAGAAAAAGTTTCAAATGTTCTTGTTTATATAAAGGAGGAAGATCTGCAAAATTACGAAAAAGTGAAAACTCTTGTTCTGAAGGAATATCAACCTACTCCTCAAACCTGTTTAGAAAACTTCAGAAAAACTAAACGTTATTCCGGCAAAACGCATATCCAGTTCACTTCAAGACTAACAGCTACATGGGACTATTACTGAGTAGTAAGTCAAGAGAAGTAAAGGATTTCGAAACACTCAAGGAGTTAATTATTTCCGATAAATTATTCCAAGCATTAGATGAAGAAACAGCTGCACACGTCGCAATACGCCAAGGAAATAAATGGCTGAAGCCTCAAGAATTAGCTACAGAATGTGATATTTATTTCACGGCCAAAGGAAAATCTTTCGACGAAGTTCGAAATGGAATTAAGCGATCACCGAGATTCCTGGATACAACATGTGCACACGACAAATATATTCCACCACCCATGAGAAAAGAATATCCAAAACACGAAAGATTTCACGCGAGAAGAAAAGAATGTTATATTTGTGGAAATTATCAACACATCGCGAGAGATTGCCCAGACAAAAGAAGAAAGAACGAAACTGCAGTAAATAAGAAGGGAAAGGATGATTCCAAAACTCAAAAAAATTCAAACAGAACATCAAAAGAAGAAGCCATCGTAGCTAAAGTAGACTCATCCCATCTACGATCTGAATTCGCAGAACGCATCGTTCAACCACTGCAAAAAGTAGATATTTTTATTAACTCTGAGAAAATCGAAGCTATCGTAGACTCTGGAACGCAGATAACGATCGTACATTCATCGCTCATTCCAAATTTAGAGGAGAGAGGAGGTAAAATATTGCTAACACCTGCTTTCGGACAACCAATTGAAGCAAAAGTTTGCCGTGTACCTATTTACCATAAAGATCATGGAAGCAATATATTTAATTTTGTGGATACATTAATTGCAGTGACTGATAAGCTAAATGTGCCTTGCCTAATAACTCCAGAAATATACGAACTGTTGATTAATCCTGCCGAACCAAACGCAGAAAGAAATAGAAATAATTACGGAAGCGAAAACTTACAAACTTTTTTCGCCAATGCACAGTCAAACGACAGCGTCGATTCCCCCCCGCTAATGCTTATGGAGGAGAAAAACGAAGAGGAGGAAGGGAAGAAGGCGAGTGTTTATGTAAACACAGACTTATCGTCTGCTGAACGCCTACGCGAAGAGCAAGTGAACTGTCCCTCACTGAGAGAAGCATGGAAGCTAGCAATAGAAAAAAAAAGGAAATTATTTATTTATTGATCATCTTTTACATCACCAAGAAAAAATATTAGGACAGAATGTTTTTCAGTTAGTGCTTCCACTTAGTAGAAGAGCACAAGTGCTGGAATTAGCACATAGTTCCATTTTCAGTGCACATCTTGGGATAAGAAAAACAAAGGAGCGAATACGATATTAATTTTATTGGCCCAGAAAAGCGATCTGACAAGATTCCCATCACACCGGTCAGAAGGCCAGGATTACCTTTCGAAACAGTTAACATCGACATTATTGGACCTATTGAACCTTCCTCTGCTAGGAAACATAAATATGTGTTATGTCTGGTAGATCAACATTCCCGATGGCCAGAAGCCATTCCACTGAGAAGCTTGACAGCAAAAGCCACTTGCGACGCACTTTTGGAGATTTTCATGAGAACAGGAATCCCTAATACAATAGCTAGTGACAACGGAAGTAACTTCGTTTCAAAATTAACTAAAGAATTCCAGAAAAGACTAGGTTCTCACCCTAGGTTCTCTACACCTGCTTACAGTGCTTCAAATGGATTAGTAGAAAGATGGAACAAGTCCTTCAAGCAAATGTTACATCATGTCATCAGGACTGATCCTTCGAATTGGGATAAGCACATCCCATACCTGCTCTTTGCATACAGAGAAGTACCAAACTGCACCACGGGTGTCTCACCATTTCAGCTGATGTATGGAAGACAACCAAGAGGTCCTTTAGCAGTACTGAAGTCTTCATGGTCAGGAGAAATACCTATACCACCTAATCTAAGTGAATCGGCAGTGGATTACTTACAACTTTTAAAAATAAGGTTAGAACAAGCAGCCGAACAAGCCAATTCAATTGCAAGTGATAAACAACAAAAATATGCTGAGTACTTTAATCGGAGATCAATACCAAAAAATTTCAAAATCGGAGAACAAGTTTATTTACTCATACCAGATTCAAATAACAAACTCTATGCACGATGGACTGGTCCAGGAGAAATCGTGAATCATTGCCCACCTCATTCCTATAAAGTAAAACTACCTGATGGAAAGATCAAACATGTTCATGCAAATAAAATTAGAAAATTCCAAGCTAGTGTTTCCCATCTGCTACGCGAGCAAGAAATTATCGAAACCTCAACAGAGCTGGCCGACTATAGAGCGTGAAGCTTATGCTATAGTATGGGCATTGAAGAAGTTTGAACCTTGGATATTCGGTTCATCGGTGAAAATTGTGACTGATCATAATCCTCTAGCCTTTATAGTGAGAAATGCTCCGCAATCGTCCAAATTACAACGATGGGCCATAGCTTTGCAGAAATATAATCTCGAAATAGAACATTGCCCTGGAAAAAAACTGTCAAACGCAGATGCATTATCCAGACTTCCCACTTGTGAACTTTGAACATTAATTTACTGTTCATCTTCACGAACATTTTGTATAGTTAATAATTATATAGTTTTCTTTGCTTTTCATAATCATTTTAGTTGGAGTGATATTTGAAAATGAAGAAGAATTTGGAGAAATTATAACTTTACCAGGAAAAGATCTCTCGACCCCCCTGGAAGATTTTAAAATAGATGCAAATCTGAATTTAGAAAATTTGAATCCGCAGCAGAGAAGAAAATTGATAGCTTTTATCAACAAACACCGAGCACTATTCACCGGAAAGCTGAAAATAGCTAAAGTTGAAGCTCATAAAATTAGATTAATACCCAATATGGAGAGGAAGAAACCTTACATTTATAGGATTCCTGAAGCATTGAAACCCAAGGTCGATGAAGAAGTAGAAGAATTATTGAAATCGGGACTAATAGAAGAAAGTAATGCAGAAATAGCTCATCCAGTAGTTTGTGTAAGCAAAAAAAAATGGAGATATCAGATTGTGCTTAGATTATCGAGCTTTGAATGCAGTGACGAAGCCAGATGACTTTCCTATGCAAAATGCCATTGATTTAATGTACAGTATAGGAAGAGCCAACGTCATAACAACTTTAGATTTGCTCAAAGGATATTGGGCAATTCCCATGGAGGAACAAAGTAAAGAGTACACATCGTTCAAAACTCATCGAGGTCAATATCAGTTTAAAGTGCTACCCTTTGGATTAAGGAACGCAGCAGCAACTTTTCAGAGAGTAATGAAAAACGCACTGAAAGAATTTCAACAATTTTCAAGAGCCTATATTGATGACATAGCTATATTTTCCACGGATTTCGACACTCATCTCCGACACCTGGATAAAGTTTTTACCAAACTAAGAGTCACTTGGATTTACTATCAATTCGAAGAAATGTTCGTTTGCGAAACCTCAAATTAAATATTTAGGACACATCATTGGATCAGGAAAACATCAACCAGATCCCGAGAAAATAGAGGCAATCAAGAAGCTGGAAACGCCGAAAACGAAAAGAGATCTTAAAAGTCTGTTAGGACTATGTAATTATTATCGCGATTATATCCCAGGGTATGCAGAGATCGCCTACCCACTCACAGAACTCACGAAAAATAAACAACCGGAAATACTCGAATGGAAAGAAATTCATGAGTCAACATTTCAACAACTGAAGGAACGATTAGCGATGTCAACGGAGCTGATAACCCCAACACTGCAGGATCCGTTTGTCATTCATTCTGATGCATCCCAAATCGGAATAGGTGCATGTTTGTCACAGCAAAGGGGAGAGAAGCAATTTCCCATCTGCTACGCGAGCAAGAAATTATCGAAACCTCAACAGAGCTGGCCGACTATAGAGCGTGAAGCTTATGCTATAGTATGGGCATTGAAGAAGTTTGAACCTTGGATATTCGGTTCATCGGTGAAAATTGTGACTGATCATAATCCTCTAGCCTTTATAGTGAGAAATGCTCCGCAATCGTCCAAATTACAACGATGGGCCATAGCTTTGCAGAAATATAATCTCGAAATAGAACATTGCCCTGGAAAAAAACTGTCAAACGCAGATGCATTATCCAGACTTCCCACTTGTGAACTTTGAACATTAATTTACTGTTCATCTTCACGAACATTTTGTATAGTTAATAATTATATAGTTTTCTTTGCTTTTCATAATCATTTTAGTTGGAGTGATATTTGAAAATGAAGAAGAATTTGGAGAAATTATAACTTTACCAGGAAAAGATCTCTCGACCCCCCTGGAAGATTTTAAAATAGATGCAAATCTGAATTTAGAAAATTTGAATCCGCAGCAGAGAAGAAAATTGATAGCTTTTATCAACAAACACCGAGCACTATTCACCGGAAAGCTGAAAATAGCTAAAGTTGAAGCTCATAAAATTAGATTAATACCCAATATGGAGAGGAAGAAACCTTACATTTATAGGATTCCTGAAGCATTGAAACCCAAGGTCGATGAAGAAGTAGAAGAATTATTGAAATCGGGACTAATAGAAGAAAGTAATGCAGAAATAGCTCATCCAGTAGTTTGTGTAAGCAAAAAAAAATGGAGATATCAGATTGTGCTTAGATTATCGAGCTTTGAATGCAGTGACGAAGCCAGATGACTTTCCTATGCAAAATGCCATTGATTTAATGTACAGTATAGGAAGAGCCAACGTCATAACAACTTTAGATTTGCTCAAAGGATATTGGGCAATTCCCATGGAGGAACAAAGTAAAGAGTACACATCGTTCAAAACTCATTGAGGTCAATATCAGTTTAAAGTGCTACCCTTTGGATTAAGGAACGCAGCAGCAACTTTTCAGAGAGTAATGAAAAACGCACTGAAAGAATTTCAACAATTTTCAAGAGCCTATATTGATGACATAGCTATATTTTCCACGGATTTCGACACTCATCTCCGACACCTGGATAAAGTTTTTACCAAACTAAGAGTCACTTGGATTTACTATCAATTCGAAGAAATGTTCGTTTGCGAAACCTCAAATTAAATATTTAGGACACATCATTGGATCAGGAAAACATCAACCAGATCCCGAGAAAATAGAGGCAATCAAGAAGCTGGAAACGCCGAAAACGAAAAGAGATCTTAAAAGTCTGTTAGGACTATGTAATTATTATCGCGATTATATCCCAGGGTATGCAGAGATCGCCTACCCACTCACAGAACTCACGAAAAATAAACAACCGGAAATACTCGAATGGAAAGAAATTCATGAGTCAACATTTCAACAACTGAAGGAACGATTAGCGATGTCAACGGAGCTGATAACCCCAACACTGCAGGATCCGTTTGTCATTCATTCTGATGCATCCCAAATCGGAATAGGTGCATGTTTGTCACAGCAAAGGGGAGAGAAGCAATTTCCCATCTGCTACGCGAGCAAGAAATTATCGAAACCTCAACAGAGCTGGCCGACTATAGAGCGTGAAGCTTATGCTATAGTATGGGCATTGAAGAAGTTTGAACCTTGGATATTCGGTTCATCGGTGAAAATTGTGACTGATCATAATCCTCTAGCCTTTATAGTGAGAAATGCTCCGCAATCGTCCAAATTACAACGATGGGCCATAGCTTTGCAGAAATATAATCTCGAAATAGAACATTGCCCTGGAAAAAAACTGTCAAACGCAGATGCATTATCCAGACTTCCCACTTGTGAACTTTGAACATTAATTTACTGTTCATCTTCACGAACATTTTGTATAGTTAATAATTATATAGTTTTCTTTGCTTTTCATAATCATTTTACAATTCTGTGCAAATAAGATGTTTATGTAATTTGAAATAGATAGAGAAATTATTGGATAACAAATATTCGAGGTAAGTGGTAAATTTAGATATTTGTCTCCCAAGGATTTAAATCATGCTGCAGCATCATTAATTAAAAGGAATGTTAAGAATATAATTTTATATATATATAAGAAACTTAATAATTTTACTGTCATCATTGGAATAACACTAGGGTATATTTTAACATGTTTATAAAAGAAAATATCAACTTGGTTTCTTTGAATTAAGAATTGATAAATTGTTACAATAATAATAAGGTTCGGAACAAGTGAAGTTAAAAATGATTTATCTATGTTTATATATAAAAATGTGTTATCTATGTTTATGTAATAAATTGAGGTATGTCTATAGTAATTGAGATTTGAAAATTAGGATAGAATGTATAAAAGTATATGTAGTTTTTTTTCTTTTTTACGTTGATCGCAAACAGTTGCTAGATTTTAGTTTCCAGATTGCTGATTGATTTGTAAATAATATCAACAACAATCTTACGACGGGGGTGTGATATCTGGCGACTGTTTGGCGATCAACAGAGCATGCTTGGCGCAGGTAGCTCTTCTTCGAGAAGGGTTAATGTATTTATTAGGAGTTGCATGTTAGCCTCGGAAGAGGAAGGTAGTAGATTGTACTATGCGGTAGGAGCGACGTACTGCTCTGAGTAACTATTATATTATGCTTTGAATTATATATTTAATAAATGTTTGTTTCGTCTTGCTAAATGGTGCCTTATTAAACCATGAAGTCATCACACAGTGACCTTCAATTTGATCCCATTCTGCACAATGTTGGTGTCAGCTGATGCAGGGAAGAAGGAAAGCATAATATAAACAAACATAGCTCCAGCTCTTTTAACTTGCCATGCCACATAAACATTCACGCTTTTGATATCCCTTTGAATCCTTTTTTTTGCAACCATGTAATCTTTTAGGGTTACTATGTGGCATTCTATTAAGAGTTCAATTGCTTTTAATGCTTATATTTCATGTAATCCCGTTTTTGTTTTGGAAAGCCCTGGCTTCAGTTTATTATGGCAAGCAAGCATTATTTATCAGACAAAGGATAAACTTGTGTAGTAAATGAGACGATTGCCGACATGAATGAGTAATGATTCATTTTCTAAAGAGTTAGCAACCAATATTTCTAGTGATTCTCATATGCAAAGTTCTGAAATCAAGATTCAAGTGTCTGCCTTCCTAGTTTAGGTGAAAGATTTTGTTACATTCTGTAAATAGCCTTTTCTTGTACTTTTATTAATTAAAAAGTTTATTAACGTATTTTATCAATTAAAACCTTGGAATAATTTGAAATTTATTCAAATTATTTTTAAAAATTATGTCTCAAAGTAAGCAATTTTTGTATTTATTTTCAAGTAAAGGAAAAATGTTATTAAATACTAATTTTAACATATATGACAGCTTAAGTAGTAATTTAAAATAGTACCAAAAAGTATCATGTTAACTTTTTTAAAAAATTTTTCCTCCTGTTAGGCTTAGTGATGCAATATCCTCGGTCCTGTAGGACAATTTCTTTTGACTCCCACCCATCCCAAGGGAACATCTTAAACAAAAGGCACAGTCCTGAACGGGTTAATTGGTAAAAAAAAAAAAAAAAAAAAAAAAAAAAAAAAAAATTCATCCAATAATGCATTAGAAGCACCAAGACGCTTCCGTTATTTTAGCCGATTTATATCCATTTCCTCTTCTAACATCTTTTTTAATCACTAAATAAATATTTCTCACAGTAGTATTTGCTTTGTGTGCTAATATGTTAGAACTTTCAACAATACTTTGAATTTTCCCCATTTATATAATCATCTTCTTCCTCAGTAAGTTTCATCTTCATCTCTGATCTTTTAGATTTCGTTGGCGATTTTGGGGGAAAGTGCAGAATCGGCCACTGCTTGGCTCATTTTTAAGAATTGCACATACTCTGTATCCATGTACACATTGACCTATTTCACTTTAAAAAAATCCCAGAATTGCACAAAACTGGCATTGTGCACTCACTTTATCCATGTACACATAGACCCATTTTCCCTTAAAAAGTCAAAGAAAATTGTCAAAAATCCAATTCTTCTTACTCTTGTAAAAAGCGGCAAGCAAATAAGCGGGCGATTCTGCACTTAGCCAATGCTCATGAGGGGGGAATGTAAAAATAAACAACAATAACATTCACATGTCGTTTCCTAAAAATATTATTAAGCATCCTTATTTTAATTATTTTATCACATGTAATTGTTCCTGCCAACTGTGGCACTTTCACACATATTAAACTGTTTGTTAAAACATTTCATGGATGTCAACTCCTGTGCCCAAGAATACATAAATCTAATTGCAGTTAAGAATGATATTCTGGAACCACTGAACCAATTTCCAACACGCAGGTGGCCGACCAGTGGCAAAGCTGTAAAATCTCTAAACGCTGGTAGTTATAACGTGGGCTCAAATCCAGGCAAACCATATGGTCACTTTTGTGGTCTTCCTTACGTGTAACGTGTACACAAGCTAGTTTTCCTTAGAATGTCCTCCATGAAGGCATACATCTCTTTAGGAAGGTAGATATGAGCTTTGCCATAATAAACAAAACTGACACTGAGGCTCTTTTTGCAATTTTGGTTAGAGTAGAGAGAAGGGTATCCCTTGTATTACCATGAAGTTGTGTTTTCATATATGGTAGCCTGAGGAGTTGAATGTTATGGAATCCCCATTATGACGTAATCGGTTGCATGATTGCAGTAAATTCTGATTAGGAAGTATATTGCTTGCTTTGTGGTTTACACGATAAAATGGCTGAATGTGGTAAGATATTTGAATGTTAAGGAATTATGTTTGACTGAAGACGTGTTAATTCGTAACTAAGGTAAGTAGATTTTTCCTTTGTATAGTGCAAAGATGAATTTCCTTTTTTATGTTATTTCATTGTTTGATTTAAGATGTAGTTTACTGAGATTAATTTTTTGTTGGCTGCTCCTTTGCCTTTTTAAGTGAATATAGTTTGATGTGTACAAAGTCAAGGGAGTGTGCAATGCCAAGTTTATGCAAATCTGGGATTTTTTTTAAAGTGAAAAATAGGTCGATGTGTACATGGATACCGAGTTTGTGTAATTCTTTGTTTTGTTTTGGCTTTCTGTAGCGTTGATTTTTCCTCCAAAAATCGCCAATGGGGACCTGTAAATATATTTTTACTGCAATTTTTAACAATGGTTTCATCGTTAACATAAAAGTCTAATGTTGTGGCCATTTTTGTATACTCATGACTCCGGTAAAAGACCTTTCTTCAAAAAATTATATGGAATCCATCTCATTACTTGGTTAATTAAGGATTGTTAATGTCATACACAAATGGAGGCAATGAATTTATTTGAAAATAAAGAATACAAACTCTAAAACCTCATCAAAAATTAATATAAGAATACAGAGCAAGAGTAAAAGTGCAACATGGTGCTAATACATAGCAAGGTACCTCAGCTCATTGACAATTCAATCCTGAGGGTCGCTATAACAAAGAAGTATTGAAGTTTCTTTCTACAGATGTCAGCCCCAATGACAAGAATTATTTTTGCAGTTTTCCACGATTATAAACCGTGAAAATTACCAAAGCAAATGAGGAAATTAATGTATTAAGAGTATGCCACCTTCTAAGATCAAAGTTAGAAAATTTAAATACTTATTCTTTTTTATGAAAGAAATTAATCCTAACTTTCTTGTAAAATATGTCCATGTTTTTCATTTTGTCACATAATTTTAAACATGTTGATTTGGGTTCTGGAAAACTTCCGTATCATAAATACTGTCAAAAAATTCAATGAATGAACCAATGGGTTCAAAATTGCACACACAAAAATTACCACATGATGAATATGCATAGTCGTCAGCTGCCTCGGATTATGACTTCTTGCGCGTATTAGTATATTCTTAATGTAGTAGCACAAAAATGCAAGGGAGCACACAAATGGCTGAAAAAATGAACCATAATTCAGCTAATTCCTTGACCATGTGTTTTGGTCTTCCGTAAGTCAACAGTTTATGACATGGATACAGCAAAACTTATGTTGAATGTGGGGATAACTTGCCAGTACAAGGTTCAACTAGCTGAAGAGAACTGTTTTGCTCTGTATCATGTACGAGTGTCTATTATTTTATTATATCTTTTGCAATATTCTTTAGGAAAAATAACTTAGCCTTTCATTACATTTTCAATCATTATTTTCAGCATCACTGGGACATATGTGTTCCAGTAAAACACAACAATGGGACACACATGTCCCACTGATAATTCCCCTCCCTGTGATTTATTTTTTAACATATTATCAATATGTATATTGCACTTGATGTAGAAGTATTTAAAGTCAAAAGTCGTTAATTCGGACCTCAAAAGCTACAAATTTTCTGCGCATGCATCGCGTTGACATGCACATAGGCATTTACGCATGCGCTTAAGACCTTTACGGCTGTGCATAATATGCTTACGCATGTGTGTTTAATGTATAACGGAAGGTATAAGCTAAAATTATCTATTTCAGTTAATGTTGCAGATTGTGTTGCTCCTTAATGTTCAAACTGGATCCGGCTTATTTTTTTTTTGCAGACTGTTAGAGAAATTTCATAAAAGCAAGCTTGAACTTTCGATTATAACAAATAGAATTTCCGATGCTGGAGCTCCCAAAGGATCTACAAAGCGAAAATATGTTTCGATGTCCATCAAACAAAAAATGGAATTGCTGCAAAAAATGGATAAAGGCATATCCTTTGTTTCTCTAACCATTCCAAAATCTGTTTATCAATTTCACGCTGCCCTGCGGCGGGGTGGGGACGCCATGCCGAGCAATGAATTGGAAGTTGATCTGTCACCACTATTCTTATCTTCAAGGCAGATGCTTTTTTTTTTTGGGCTTATAATTCCTTACTAAATGTAGTATTTCATCTCGATGTACTCCGTCCTTGATATGATTTAAATCAAATTCCTCGTCATTACAATTTGCTTCCGATAGTGAAGAAAGTGACACAAGAGGTTATTGAAAACGAAAACATTTCGATTGACAAATTAGTCGGTATTCTCAACACAGCAAATTATAGAACTTGAACAGCGGAACTTTGTAACTAAACAAGAAATCATGTCTGTTTAATAGAATTAAAGAGAAAGTATTATCACATAAAACGAAGCAACTTAAACAACTTACATTGAAAGAAATGTTTAATAAAATAAACAAATAATATTAAGCTTTTTTTTGTAAATTTTGATACCATTTAGATCATAATTGTTCTTTATTTCATAAATTACGGTTTCATATTTTTAATTTTATAATTTCTGCATGCCATCTTACCAGATTTAAATTGATGATCTATAATCCAGAAATGCCGAAGTCCCGATGAGTCCGGATTAACGACTTTTGACTGTATTTTATTTTTTCTTAGGAAAAAATATTGGTAGTGAAAGGGTTAAAGATTATATTCAGTTAGGGTAGATTGAAGGGTACCCCTCGTACTTGTTTCATTTATGGTAACCTGAGTAGTTGAATGTTCCATAAATATACTTTTACCTAGAATTGGGTACTTTGACTTTTTAGGAGAAAATATATTGATGTGTAAAAAATCAAAAGCACACAATTCTCCGATTTCTTTTTAAGTGAAAATAGGTCGACATGTACATGGATAAAGTCAAGGGAGTGTGTAATGCCTAGTTTGTGCTGCAATTTGTTTACTTATTAGTTTGTTTCTTTTGCACAAACTCGGTATCCATATGCCGACAAATCTCACCAAGGGGTACCTGTTAAATATACTTTTAAAGGTAACACACGTCTTGCAGTTTCTTTAACCACTTACACTAAAAAGATGTGGCACGCACGTCGAGATGCTTTTGTTTCAAACCGCGAAAGAACAGTAATTCGATACGTATTTATCGCAATAATGAAAATAATGTGGTGCACACGCCGTCTAACAATGGCCATCATTATGGTTGAGGTCCGGATTATGGATGTCCGAATTAACGACTTTTGACTTTAAATACTTCTACATCAAGTACAATATACATATTGATAATATGTTAAAAAATAAATCACAGGGAGGGGAATTATCAGTGGGACATGTGTGTCCCATTGTTGTGTTTTACTGGAACACATACGTCCCAGTGTTAACAGTGGCCGTTTATTTCTCGAATTACAGCTCTGGAGTGCACTTGCAGACGTGGAGCGGCGTAAATGAGACACTTTACTGCTCTTATATTATAGCGCACGGCACCGCAACCGTAAAGTTTAGTCATAGCGCAAGTGTTTAAATGCACAGGTTTTTGAAAGGGGAAAAAAAAAGTGGACCCTTTTAAGGGACATAAAGAGTCTTAAAAAAAAAAAAAAAATGCTTGATATAGATAAACAAGTTTGTTTTAAACTTTTTTATAATATTAAATAAGAAAACTTTTTCAATAAAAATACCAATATTTATTTTACTTTTTGTTAATCTCTTTTTAATATGCTTAACATACTAAATACAAGAATTACATACATACTTGAAAATAAGCAAAATTTTAATTTGTGCTAATATCCACTGAACAGGCTTTTAAAATTTTTCTAAAACAAGAGTCCTCTCTTCACAGAAAAATTGTAATGAAGGCAGCCTTCCCTTAAATAACATTAAGCTTTTTCAATCAATGTAAATTTCAAAAAGAGAACTGAATATCATGCAGCTTTAGTAATGGAATACAGTTAGTTAAATTCAGTTATATTTCTTTGATAATATATTCTGCAGTTAAGAAATGCACGAAAATGTTAAAATATAATCACATTAAGTCAACATTCTATAAATTTATCAATATACTGTAAATACTCTTTACTTATGCTAATAAATAAGAATAAATAGGAAAGAATTTAATTACATACCCTGCAATTTTGTTGCGCAGTTTCTTACTGGGTATAATTGCTATTTCTTCACATATCCTTTTGTTTGTATGAAAGTCCAAGGTAAGTCGTGTATAATATTTTTCAATAATTACACGAGAAGCTTTCTTCACAGTTTTTGTTCTGACACGCCCCTAAACGTAACAAAAATCAACCAATATAAGAATTATTAATCATAAGCATTATCCAGTTTTCAAAAACCAACAAAAGAATATTTTATTAGCCACCTGATTTTTAAATATCCTTTTTTAAATTTGTTTTGAACAGATTCAACACAACAAATCCTTAAAATAGGGCAAAACATTGCATTAGACCAGGGCATGAATTTTAGTTTAACATATACATTAGACTTTTTTAAAGTTGCGACCCCGTAAGTAATGCGCAAATCCGACACGCGCGTGATTGAAACTGTCAATTTTTTTACTTGTACTATAATTATAACATTGCAATTTTGGCTAAAGGGCAGAATCGCCCACATATTTGTTTGGCACTTTTGACAAGAGTAAGAATTGGATTTTGTCAATTTTCTTTGACTTTTTAAGTGAAAATAGGTCGATGTGTACATGGATAAAGTTAAGGGAGTGCACAATGCCATTTTTGTGCAATTCTGGAATTTTTTTTAAGTGAAAATAGGTCGATGTGCACATGGATACCGAGTATGTGCAGTTCTTAAAAACGCGCCAAGCAGTGGGCGATTCTGCACTTTCACCGCAATTTTAGGTCATTAACTTTAATTTCTAATTTTAACTCATCGGACAACGTGAAAATTTTCAATAAGTAACATACGAAATGACAGCGTCACGTGCAAAGCAAGTAAATGAACGCTTTTATTACAAAATGAATGCGTCGAAACGTTTTCGTTTTTTTTCCATCTGTATTGTCTTATAGTATGTATACCCATTTTGAGACACATTGCGAAAAATTATTATAAATATCAAAACTACTAAAATTTTTGGCGACTCCCTGCCGCAGGTAAAGCGACTCACAGTTTTAAGAAACTGCATTAGAATGATGTTACAAATTATGAACATTATCCAGTTTTCAAGAGATAATATATTTCATAGGCCACCTGATTTTTAAATTTTTTAAGTTGTTCTTAACAATTTTAACATAATAAACTATAAAAACATTACTTTTCACAGGGAAACTACACTTCTAAGTTACTTTAACGTTCATCCTTTTCCTCTATGAAGGAAAATCATTACTGTCAAACTATCATTGTCATCATATCAATACTATTATTACTGGAAATCATTACTGTACTTTAAAGTTGAATCTTGATTAATTTTAGGTTTACATTTATGTGCTTTCGTTTTATCCGACACTATACGTTTTTCACTGCTTGCTCAATATTACCAGTAACCCTACATAAAATTATATGAAAGTCACGAAATATAATTACGATTTAGAAACTTTATATATAAACATTAGATATATCACAATTCAATTAAAATTTAAGAATATTATTATTAAGATCAAAAAAGATTATATTTTCTTACCATGTTTCAGAAACACAGTGTATCGCACACAAATACAACGCTTCTTGATGCCAATTCGGGTAGAAATTGTGAGGGATTATGATTAACTTATGATTAACCGATCCTGATTTTTAAAGCCTAATGAAACATATTAGAGAATAAAATATTAAAAGAGTGATATTAAACTACTTAGGTGTAAATGAAAAATTAAAGTTACATTAAAATTTATGACTTATTCTAAAGTAAGAGGTATTTTAAATTAAAAAAATTTTGATAATCTTTTAGAGGTTATTTCATTTGTAAACTGTAACCGTTGAAGCTCGTAAACAACATATATTTCTTTGAATATGGTATGAATAATATTTCTTTGGTGCTTATATTTCTTTGAATGCATGAAAAATTTTGTATATAAACAAATTATGTATTTAAAATTAATTATTAAAATTATATTATATACATAGTAAATGAAAATGAATCAATGTTATGTATGGTTTGGGGGCGTTTCTTAATTCATAAAGTCCTTTAAATACATTTACTGTTAGGACAAAATGAGCTCACTAAAATTGCATTTTTTTAAAATAAAATACAGTTGTAATATGACATAAATTTATTTCAGATAAATGTTAACGTATAGCATTAAGTTGAACGTGCATTTCTTTTCCCCCCTCTCTTAACGTATATTTGAAAATTAATATTTCGAAAATAATATTTCTCTAAAGAAAAATATTGAATCAACGTAGAATGCAATAGTAATTATATCTTTAATTTATGCTTACGTATACACATTTTTATTTAAAAATGATAAAGTGATTAAGGGAAAGCAAATAAATAAAAATGCTTTTCGTTGCCTATGAAACAGAATCTGTTCCATATAAAATTTCTGTAAAAATTATCATTTTAAAATAGTCATTATATTTTTAATGTTAGTTTATTATTTTCAGAACTAGTAGAAATTTGTTTATTTCAAAGAAGCATCAATGTTTCACTAATTGTTTTTCTGCTATCCAACTTAAGCTTTATTGTGCAATATGTTACAAGAAGCAATAATTATAAAGCACATATTTAAATTTATCATTATTTGGTTTTTAGTTGAAAACATACCATTCATAGTAGACCGTATATGTATATATAAATACTAAATTGCCCAGCTGAGTAGCTTGCAAGTGTCTGTCAGTAAGTCTTTAAATAATTTTCATAAAAATTTTTACATGATATTGAGAATCTGGGATAGGGAGTCTAGGTTTAACATTTAATGAAATAAATCTCATAGCCTCCTTTTTCAAACATTTTATGTAAACTCTGGTCACCAGAGAAATCATTAGACACAGCATTTCCGTATCTTTTTTTTTTAGGTGGAATCGCTAATGAAAATAGTAACTAAAGGACTTTTTAAATCTATATTATGGCTTGATTGCTCAGTTATGGTAATTAAATTATATATGTGTGTGTAAGGTTAAAAAAAAGTTATTACTATTTTTAGACAAGAGAGCGAAAATATCCAAATTAAAACAGCATTTTAAGGGGCTATCGCTAATTTAAATTATAATTTATATTCTCATATTTTTTATCTTACTTGAATATAATTTATACTAGTATAGAAAGTATAATATTATACATGCATGATACAAATGCACTTACATAATACAAAAGTATAACCTAATTTTCAGTACACTACTACAAAGTACAAAGAAGTCGAACTTGCAAAAATATTTTGATGTGTTCCACTGAAAACGTTAAAAAAAAAAAAAAAAATAATAATTAATAGAATATTATTTTTAAAGGTGGAGACAATTTATTTAACTCTTCAAATCTGATTTGATTATTATGTTATTAGGAAAAGTTTATGAAAAAGGAGATAGGAAAATCAAATTTGTTTATAACTCTTGAGGTTTTGGTGTTTAGTTTTTCAAGTTCAATATCATATGACCATTAATTGGTACTTTCTAATTATATGCATTTTCATGAAAACAACTTATTAGCGATTCGAAAAAAGTATTCGTTTGGCCATCTTTACTGCTCATTTGTACAGCAGTGTGAATAAATAGAAGTCAAAAACATATTTAAGAAATGATAAAGTTTATTACAGAAAATAAAAAATCTGTATGACTGATATTTGTATTTTTATATTCAGTAGATAATTATCATCTGGGGAGTTTAAAAATTTCTTTGAAACAGTCTTACTTTTTGCTTGCTGAGTCTTCTACCAAGTAAATTTGGTGAGATAAATTAGGTAGTCAAACAAATGTTGGGTACATACATGTATGGTTTGACTACTGTTACATGCATGCTGAAGAGGCAATTCTATGAAATGTTGAAACAAATTACAAATAATATGAAAGTACTCATTATTGGAAAAAATATTTCATTTCATAATAATCCTTAGTACTTTCAGAAACTGAAATAAAAAGTATGGTACTGGGATACTTTTTTTAAAACCAAAACACAAGAAGATTGTGTTGTGTAAAACACTATAATAAGTCTTTTTTTAATTAAAATTGTATTGAATCATGCTTGTAAAGTAAACAATGTCCATAATATTCAGGGCCAGATTTAGACTTGATGAGGCACTAAGCTACTTGAAATATGGGGCCTTTTATAAGTCTGTTATACTAATATTTTAAATTTTTGGGGGCCTCCCAAGACAGTGGGGGGGCTTAAGCTATAGCTTGTGTAGCTTAATACCGTGCACTGATAATATTATTCAAAAAAACTTTTCATTACGTAATTAACAAATATGAAATTTAGAAGTCATTTAAATAAAGTTATACTTAAGAGTTATTTAATTTCAGGTTCACTCATTCCCACTGAAGTTATATGCATGCATGAGGTATGTTGAAACATGTTGTTAACAAAAAGGAAAAGGGACCAAAGTGAAACTCAAGAAAAGGAAGAACCAAGTAAAATTAGTCCATCCATTGTTTTACCCATACGTCAAACTGCATCTATCTTCAAACAGTCTGTGACAATAATTAAGAATCAAGAGTCAAAAATTCGTACAGATATTACTCATGGCACTCAAGAAAAACCAAAACAAGTTTGTATTTTATGTATAAACTATAAATAAAATTATGGCTTGTAATCTTCAAGAGGTCAAGTTTTTATTTTATTGAATTTTAAAAATTCAGTTTTTAAACTGTCAGTTTAAAAATTTTTGCATGAAGAAATTATTTTTTGCTAATTTATTTTGAGCATTTGTGAAAGTTTACATCTTTTGAAGAAAATTAGTTTCTATTTTCCTTATTTTCAAAGGTTTTCTGGGAGAAAAGACTGCAAGGAATTAATGCCTGTGATAAAAAAGGAGAAGTCATTGAAACTTTTGAACTTCCTTCAAAAATCAAAGGTTACATATTTTTTATACTTAAATATTAAAATAATGGTGTTTAAACATTAATTATTATTTTGAGTGATTTCTTTCTTTCTTTCTTTCTTTCTTTTTTTTTTTTAAAGCCCAAATGGCATTAGCCCAGAAGGGCTATTAATTTCATTTTGGCATTTTCCATCAAATCACTTATAAACGGTGCATCACTTTTCAAATTGTTGCCACCAATTGTTAGAGCCTTACATTATACTTAAAGAATTTTGTTGTCCTACGTTTGTTGTTCAGAGGCCAATATTTAGAGTAAAGAAGCCATCGTAGGACAACAAATTTAAATAATGATGAATCTGCATAAATGTATGTGTGTTTGGTACAATGGTACCTAGAGCCATAAAATTTTGAATAACATAATCCTGTACCTAAATATGGGCATCTAGAAGCCCAAATTTGGAATTTGTTTTATTATCTATTTCATATTTTGTAAAACTTTAACAAATTTTTGATTAACAAACTCAACGATATCAAAGTGAGTAATGGCAACACTGTACCGGAAGGGGGGGGGGACATTTTTATCTCCAGCACGCGGCACTTTGTATCAAAAATTCTAAACATATGCTCTTTTAACCCGTAACAGGGGAGGTGAAAAAGTTGAACATAACAGGGGACGTGCGGTCTAAGAGACCGCGCATTATAATAAATTTTTAAAAATCGTCTAATTAAAATATCATCATGATATTTCACTTAAATGTTCTTTGAACATTTTACTCTGAAAAGAAAATATGTTTTTACACTTTAAAGTGAAATTAAATTTTTCCCAGAAAATTTCCCCATAGCCTTAAATTATGTGATGAAAATCATATGCTGCACTTAATTCTATAAAACTAAAAATAAGAATGCATCTATTTTGAATTGACTATTTTATCTATATTATTTAATATTTAAAGCAAATTTTAACCAGAGAAAATTGTATGTAGCACAATACAGAAAATTTTGACAGTACCTGAAATATCAGTATCTCACTGATTTTCTGATAGTAAACAATTTAGTTTTCGTCTTCTTTAGTACATTCATTGCATAACTTGCGTGCATTCCAAACAAACAGGGTCTTGGCAAGATAAACATAAATATGCTGTCTTTCTTTTCTTGCTTGGGGGGAAGCACAGACGACATGTTTTCCTTGATTTTAATTTTGCTTCTTTTGTGCAGTGCTCCAAATCCTTAGACTCAGCTTCTTTTCCTAAAATCCATTTTATCGTCAGGCGCAATTCTCGATTTATTCTTGGATTTTTCACTCTCGTGTGTAGTAGTGGTTGGACTAATTCTTTCACTAATTCTTTCAAAAACACCATTCTGGTCATAACAGGGTTTTGGTTATAACCTTGGTGCAAAATATATGCATTTACTATAGTCATATTTACTAATCGGTAGAAAAGAGCCATAGGCCAACGCGTTGTTCTCCTACTACAGTAATGGACAGAACATTTTTCATCTAAAGCATCAACACCACCTTTGGTTCTGTTATAAAAAGCAATTATTTCAGGTTTCTGTGTTTCTGAGTCTGTTTCTATCGAATGATGCAATGATGACATCAAAACCACTGCTCGCCTTTTCTTTGGAACAAATGAAATCAAGGATATGTCCTTAGTAAATCCATACAATGTTGAATTCTCTTTTCTTGACTTACATGGGAAAAAATCTTTCAGAATTTCTTTTTTATTTTTTTTTAACAGTTCCAACGTATGTCAGTCCATTTTTTCAACAATTCTGTGGTAAGTTCTATGGAAGAAAACCAATTGTCTGCTGTTACATTCCTGTTCATATTAAAAATTGGTTTGCTCAAACGCAGAAAAGCTTGACTTGGTTTGCTGAATTTTTTCCAACTCTCTTCTATGCTAATTCCATCAGAGTCTTTTCCACAATAAAGATATGCATTGTAAGCATAATTATTCTGGGCATCGGTCAAACACATAACTTTTAATCCATATTTCACAGGCTTTTGGAGCATATACATTTTAAAGCAACACTTTCCTCTGAATCCAACAAGCATTTCATCAATGCAGATGCAAGTGCCTAATGTGTACGCTTTCTGGGAAGTTATAAATGAATAAATTCATCACTTCAGAAATAAGTGCTGCCGGATCAGATTTCTTTCATTTTTTCCTATCATCTGGGTTATCAAATCCCAAATTTGAAAGTAAAAATTTAAAACGTCTCATCGACATAACTGCACGAAAAATTTCGCGGCCAGTTCTATCCGTGGCAAATAAACATTCAATATCTTCATGATTGGATTTGATTGGAAAAGAGCTCTCAGTTCATCAACACAGGTGTAGTCAATTTCACCTTTAATCAGACCACATATATTTTTAAATTTTCTTTCAATTTTTAGATTTGTCCATTTCATAATTATGCTTAAAAGTTCGTCAGTAAAAAGTAGTTGCCATACATTTTTGGGATATGAATTATCAATTTTTCCGTAAGGTCTTAGTCCAGGAAGTCTTACGATATTGTGAGCTGGGCTTCTAACTTTTCGATTTGGTTCAACGGATGATCATTTGAACCTATTTTTTCCGTAGTAGTATTTTACGGAATTAGTTGTTTCTAGATCAGAGAAATCATTGCTGTCTGCAGAAAATTCAGAGTCTGGGCATTTTCGCAGAAATTTTCTTCACAGTCATCTTCTTCCCTAAAATCACTTCCATTTTCGTCTAAAATTTTTTTCAGTTCTTCTGCATAATGTGGATCAGAAGGATAAATGAATCTCCGCGGACCTAACTTCAGAGCCATGTGTTCACTACTGCCGAAAATTGTAACACCGAGAGGGAGGTGAGGTCTCACAGACCGCTCTAGAAGAATTTCAACAGATACACTTGCCAAAGCATTCCGATAAGAAGGGGTCAGAAAGAAGGTCACGAAACATGAAGCTAGGGGAAGAATTCATTCAATTGGATAAAGCATGCAATAGGGGTGATGAGAAGAACATGTGGCGCGGTCCGTCAGACTGCACGTCTCCTGTTACGGGTTAAAATTACTTTCTGATATTGCTGTTGAACTGAATATTATGGTTTAAGTGTGAAGAACATGACATTTAATAAATAAAGGTAACATTCAAAACATTGAAAAAAGGCCCTTTGGTTGTAAAATAAAATCTGAAAACTTTCAGATTTTTTTTTTATTGTATTGTGTTTATTTATTTATTTTACCAATTTCTGTTTCAATTGGAGTCACATTTATTTAAAAAAATTAAATCAATCAAAAAATTTTTGTTAAATAAGCTAATGATAAGATGTAACTTGGCTTATAAAATTTGCTTAGTCTGAATTGCTTACAAGATTAATTACCTGTTAAAAACTTTGTTGTAGGTATTACGTTTTGTTATAGATGTTATGTATGGTACATTTTCATGTCAGGTTAATTGCATATCATATTTAATGTAAAATTTATGTGTCCAAATTAGATCTGTGGCCACAGATCTAATTTGGACTTAGAACTGGGGTGAACTGATTGTACATTTCCTTCTGTTTGGTATACAATAAATTCTTTCTAGTATAATGACCCACTTTTCAGATTATTTTTTCAGTTTTTTAAAGGAAAGTACTAAAGTAGAAGTTAGTTTATAATTAATTATAAATGCTATTATAATTAATTCATGATTATATTAATAAAATTATGAATTAATTACAAAGGTAATAGCAAATATTCTAAATAAACAAATAATTTTCTTTATATCCATTTTTTCTAAAATACTTTTAAGTAAATGATATTTTAAATTAAGACAGAATAACACGCCGAATAAATACTCAGAAGTCAAACAACAAAAATCAGCGTTACACCTACAAAATTTTGTAGGTGTAACGCTGATTTTTGTTGTTTGACTTCTGGATATTTTAAATATTGATTGTATTAGATTATGGCAAAGTACCGGGTGGCCATAATTAAACTGACAGTGCTCACAGTTTTCTGTAGCGCGATCTATTTGCGAGAATGATGCCACATTTTATAGGAAGATTAAACAAGACGGGGGACGAAGGATTCCGCGAAAAATCAAATTAGTTCCAAAAGTCACCGCTAGGGGAATATTTGGCGCTGTGTAATAGAAAATAGAGTGTTAACAAATGCAAATCAATACAGAAATTACCTTTTATTTTGCATTCAAATGAGGTTCAATGTGGCTGCCGTTGTTGTGGACCACATATTGCATTCTGTGCACAGTATGCACAACAGCAGAAAGTAACATGTCTGCAGGAATCTCCCGTACAGTCCGTGATATGTTATCCTTCAACGTAGCTAGGTCCTGGACCACTCCTTGATAGACCTTGGATTTAAGGTAACCTCATAGCCAGAAGTTGCATGGGGTAAGATCAGGCGACCAAGGTGGCCATGCAGTTGGAAAGTAGCGGCTAATGACTCTTTCTGTTGTGAATTTCTGTCGTAGCATCTGTTGCACTCGTACAGCAATGTGTGGAGGGGCTCCACCTCGTATGAAAATGATTTCCCCCAGGCATTGTCTTTGCTGAAGTGCTGGAATGACAAAGCTGTTCAACGTGTGGCGATATTTCTCTCCGGTAACAGAAGAAGTTCCCGGTCCTGTCGGGGTAATGTTCTCATAGAAGAATGGATCTATAATAAATTCCGCTGTGAACCCACACCAAACAGTTACCTTTGGTGAATGTAAGGGAATTGCTGTGACTGCATGCGGTGGCTTGTCATCCCAAATTCAGCAGTTCTGGGTATTCACAGTTCCATTCAGGTAAAAGTGGGCCTTGTCTTCCCATAAGATTTTCCACGGCCAAGCATCATCCACCTCCATTCTGGCAAGAAAGGTGAGAGCAAAAGTCAGTCGCTTATCATGGTCAGGGTACAGTAACTCCTGTACATGGCTGATCTTGTACGGATAGAAGATGATAATCTTTCGTAAGATTTTTCATACTGTACTGTAAAGCATATTCATATTCCGAGCTACTCCACGAGTGCTTGAGCTGGCAGCAGTATTGTGTTGTCCTCTGTCGACAATCGCCATGGCAACTGCTACGATTGTATCCTGTGGTACAGGTTTTCGTCCTCTGCCTGACTGAACCTTCAGAACCTGTTTTCTCAAACGTCATAACCATTGCTTTTAGCCCATTAACTGACACAGGACCATTACCTTTATGCATTTTTTTGTGCATTCTAAAAGCACGAAGAGCGGCTGACGCGTTGCACTGGTTGAGGTAAAAGAATTTGACCAGTAACGCACACTCGACTAAAGAAGGAGACATTGCACATAAACTTTCAGTCTGATTGATTTGAAACGTAACACATTGCCTTTTAAAACCCAAGCAGCTGGCACTGTGTGGATGGATGTAACGTGAAATTTGAATAAAGAACTTCTTCCTCTGCTCAGCGTACGTGATATTGCAAATCACGAGACTTTATCGGTGTTTATGTAGATTTTACGCTTTTTTAAAAGTGTTGCCATATTGCACTTGAACTAAATCAAAAAATGTGCATAATAAAAAGTAATTTTATTCCGTATTAATTTGCATTTTTTAACACTCTATTTTCTATTACACAGCGCCAAATATTTTCCTAGCAGTGACTTTTGGAACTAATTTGTTTTTTCGCGGAATCCTTCATCCCCCGTCTTGTTTGATCTTCCTACAAAATGTGGCATCATTCTCGCAAATAGATCACGCTACAGAACACTGTGAGCACTGCCAGTTTAATTATGGCCACCCGGTATATAAAAGGTATCTACTTAAGGAGAGGACTTAGCTTACTAAGAGAACTAGCTCATGCTGCAAGTTAGAAAAACTAGGAAAACTCCAATACAGTTAACCTGTTTGTTGAAATTTGGACCTAGATCAAACTACCAGTGGGCAGCAGTTTTACTGCTTAGCCTCTCATTTGCCTTTAAAATATGAAAAAGAGATCTTTCATGTAAAATAATTAAAAATTTTATGAACACTTAATGCATATTAAAATGTTTGGAAGATGCTTGTTAAAGTGGCCATTGCAAGACCTTTGGTGACATGTAAAATTAATTTGAGAAAACTAGAAAAATGCTACCCTTCGAAAAGCTTTTAATTTCATGGCTAATAAATGAGCTATTCGTGAGCAAGTTAGTTAATGCTTTATTATAATTTTTTATTTTTATGAATAAATTGCATAATGAAGATGCATTCTGTTCTAAATTTTCCAGATTTAATGATCATTCATATTCTGTGAGGTTTGAATTCTGCATTGCTTGCTTAGTTTGGTAAAGATGATAATATCATGCTTTTTATGCACAGCTATTATATCATTACATATTAAACATAAATCTTTGTCATGTAATTCTATAGCAATATAATTGGTATTTCATTTTGCTTTAAAAGCATGATATTTAAAGTCTACTTTTCTATTATTATTTGATTTTGAGAGTGACATGGTAACATTAGGTAATGAATTAATAAAAAATAAAAAGAACAAAATATTGCAGAGTACTTGACAGATGATAACATGTGCAACTCTATAGCAAAATTTTATAAATAATGACAGACAAGAAAATATAACAGTAGCTCCACTCGTTGTTATTGTTCACAACTTTTCAGCTGAAAGGTTGGCCATTGCATAATAGTGCATAGTTTGATGTACTTTACATGTAAAAAATAACATCATGTCACAGGCCACATTAAAAACGAGTGGCAGGTCAGATTTGGATGATGGGGTTTGCTGACCCCTAGTCCGGAGTATGAAATCAAATATGGTGCACAATATAAATATCACAAATGTTTAATGCTTTTTTCCTAAATGATTATAAATAAAAAATGGAAAACACTTTAGAGGAAGAAGGATATTGATTCAATGATAAAGTGAGGAAAACTTCATAATCAAAACAGTCTGAAAATTAAACATATTGCTGGTTAAAAATTCACCGACCAAGTCTGCTAATTCTGGTGCATGATCGAGGTGGCCGCTTTAACAAGGAATTACCGGATCTTCTAGTCTTCTTTGAAAAGGACTGCCAACAATTTTTTTTTAAAATTTATAATTGTGTTTTTGTATTTTATTTGTTGATTTGCAGATGCTGTAATCTAACGTTAATTATTTATGATTTAGAAAGTTTAAGACATGCATATGTACATTGAACTGTTAATTTCAAATTCAATGATTACAATTTACTATACAGTACTTGCCGTTCAATTAGAAAATGAAAACAAACTAAACAGTATAAAAAAGGGGATAAATCATTTAAAGTTGTATTGTAACCCGAAACAAACCTATATATTCACGCATTATCAGTAGATAGCCCTTGCGAGCTTTACTGTATTCAATTGAATAAGCTATATTGATTAAATGGTTCACTACACTGTTCTGTAAAAGTAATTTTGCTGCTAAACTGAGAGCAGAAAATACAGCAGCAAAATAATTTCTGCTCTCATTAGACTTTAAAACACTTGAATGTTATAGTGAAAATAGATATTTTGCTGATTGTCCTCTTTCATATTTGGGGATTGAGTTAGAGAGCAATTAGCGTAGATAATGCTGTTATAATTCATGTTATAAGTATTTATTTATGTTCTCTGAAATACTCACTACATCAGCAGGAGATTTCAGAGGGGAGGGTTTACTGTATTCTACTTATTGTATTCTTACATCTAGAATTCAATTGTAGTCTTAAATTGAGGATAGTCTTTATAGTTGATTTTAGTGTAATTAATAATTTACTGTTTAAATATTTTATATGTTACAGTAAATTATTAATTATTATCAATCTATTAGTTTCATTTTCTTAAAATGATTTTACATCCAGAGGTTTGACTCTCATTGATTTGAAAAACATACTAATGACATCAACCTTAAGTAAATATACAAACACAGAAAAGAGAAATAATCCATATTCTAATTAACAGAAATATATTATCAACAGTTTACTTGTATTTTGTAGCAATTTGATTTGAAGAATAAGTTCATTTCATTATGTAAATTAAATCAACATTCAAAACAAGAACGCTCTTCAAAACAAAACTACAGAAAACAAAACTGTTTATATTATTCTAATATTCTGTTTATATTATTCTAACAAACTACAGAAAACAAAACTGTTTATATTATTCTTCGAGGAGTCAGTGAGAAGCAGAAGATTAATGGTTTCACTTTTAATTTATTTTTACAGTTTAGCAATTAATTTTTAACAGATGGTTTAACAGTATATATATATATATATATATATATTTCAGATTATATTCAATTAAATTGATATCATCATATAACTATCATGGATAAAAATAGCTCCTGAAGGTTATGACATATGTTATCCAGCACATTTTATATTCATATTTTTGTTTCCTTTTAAAATTTTGCTTTTTTTTTTTTTTCTGGTTTTGATAGTAATATTTCTATTATTCTTAATAAATACATTAAACTTGTTTATTTAGAGAAGCCTCTGTTAACCTGCCTCCAGTTAGTTGAGGGTTGACTGTATATGAAAGCAAAGTAGTATTCCTGTGTATGCAGATTTTAAGCATGTTTCAGAAACTATCAAAAGTAGGAATCTTGTAATTTATCTTTGTAGTATTCAATAAATAAATAAATAAATAAATAATAAAAAAAAAATCTGTTCCTTTTCTGAGATTGGGAAAGTACTTTTTTTTATTTTAAAGTGTCATTGGTTTTTCCCATTTATACGTAAGAAACTGACAGCTTCTAGCAGTTCTGTATTTAAAGTTTTTAGCATCTAGGGACAACTGAAGATCTTGTGCCCATCTCTTGTTTGCCAAGAGTGGAAAGTATTTCATTCTAAAAAATTGTAACATCAATTTGGTGCCCACTGGAAGTTTCACCTGGGAACAAATGCCCCTGGTTTCTAGAACACATTTCTTATCATTTGAATCTTTGAAGTATTGGGCTGCCAGCTGTTTATTGTGAATAATGCAACAAGCAAAGAAAGACTGATAAGGTAGAATAATTTTGAGAAATGCACTTAAGAACAGTATTTTCTGTGTTCACTGCAGATGTTATGTCTATTGCAATACTGATTAAATCATTTAATGGAATGTTAACATTTCTGAAAGCTGTGTGAAGTGCATTTTAAATGTCAACAGTCTGTGTTATTTCTTTTAATGCTAAAATCGTGTTTGCTTTACCAGTACGTCAGAAGAAATATGATAAATTATTAAAACAAAGAATACTAAATAAACTCCTGAAGAATTATGATATTAGTTTCTTGAAAATAAAATATAAATATGATGCCATTAATTGGAGCATGTGTTTTATCTATATAGATTTATTGGAAAATCTAAGCTAAGTACTTCAAAACTTGTTAAATCATTTTGTATTTTAATATAAAAATAATTTGTTTACATAATTTGTAGAAACCTTAATGAAAGTTTTCATTAAAATTAAGTTTTAACTAATTTTAATGCTTGAGTTTCTTAAAATATGTATTCTATAAACTGTGATATGAAAGGAATATCAGTCAGCATAATTTTGTTAGTTAAGCCGTGTTAAAGAATCAAAGTCCTTGTAATACAGTGTATTATTTCTACTATCTGTCATAAAAAACTGTTATTAACAGTACATTGGCAATATAACATTTGTACAAAAAACATGAATTTTGCATGGGCCTTTTCTTTGGCAAAGCATGGTGTAACTCATTTTTATATACTAACAGATTTGATACTTATACTGTGGGTAAAAAAAGTATTTGCACACCTACATTTATGTTTGCAATTCATAAAAAGAAGCATTAAGAAATAAAAAAAAATGGATATTGCGAAATCAGAATAAGTTTAATCATCCAAAACAAACAGAAAAATTACAATAATATAAATAACAATGCTTTTTTGTAACAAAATTAACATATCTCGTATCAAAAAAGTATTTGCACACCTGCATGAATAAAATGAAGGAAATAAAATATATAAGCAAATTTCAAATAACTAATATTTGGTATGCATTCCTTTAGCATCTATTACTGCTTGTAATCTTGCTGGCATTGATTTAATTAAAATTTTTGTAACAGTGAGGTCAGTATTCGACCACTCTTCAATAAGGGCTTGTTTAAGGGCAGATTTGCTTGAAATCTTCCTTTTTCTTATTTTTAAATACAAAGAATTCCACAAATTGTCAAAGGATATTTAAGTCTGGTAATTGTGGTGGAGTGGCAAGTTTTCTGGGTACATTATAAAGCAACCACATACGTGTTATACCGGCAGTGTGCTTGAGATCATTGTCTTGCTGAAAATAGTACGAATTACTGATACCCAATTTTATTGCACTTTGTGGCAAGTTATGGCGCAACACATCAATATATGTTCGAGCTGTTATATTCCCATCAATGAAACACAAATTACCAACTCCTTTGCTAGCCATGCAGCCCCAAATCATAACAGAACCTCCTCCATGTTTAACTGTAGGTAACACATTTTTGGTATGAAAAGTAGTACAAGGTATTCTCCAAACTAATTTCCTGCCATCTGATTTAAAGATATTGAACTTACTCTCGTCAGAGAATATGACATTTTTGCAGAAGTCAATTGGCTTATTGATATATTCCTTAGCGAATTCAAGTCTGCTCAGTCTATTTCGTTCACTTATGAGAAGGTTTTTCCTTGGAGATCTCCCATAAATGTGTGCATCGTGCAGGACATTTCGGACACTTTGGGCACAGATTTGAACTCCAGATGTTGAAGCGACATCATTTGCTAAAGTAATTGCACTAAAAAATGGATTTTTCGATGCTTCTCTTATGATTTTTCGCTTCATTCGCAGTGAAAGTTTCTTTGGGCATCCAGAGCGCAAGTTATTTGTAGATCCTCTTTCTTTATGATGTTTTATAACATACCGAACAGTAGAGAAGCAAGCATTTACATTTTTACCTATTTCTCGATAACTTAGGCCATTTTCACATAGAGAAAAAATTTTTTCTCGTAACGAAATCGGCAATTCAGATTTCTTAGGTGCCATTACAATTTGAAATTGACAATCAACTGATAACGTTTCAACAACACCTCCTTTTATAGTTGTCTTACGTATGTTATATACTGCGAAATGACTGTCAAATAATAGCATAAAAATGCAAATTTGCTAAAGATCAGTTGAGTGTGCAAATACTTTTTTGACACAAGCTATTTTAATATTGTTGCAAAAAAATTTTTTTATTAATATTATTGTATTTTTTTTTTTTTTGTAATTAATTTAAATGAATAAGCTTATTCTATTTTTTAAATGCCAATTTTTGTATTTCTTAATGCATTTTCTTATAAATTGTAAACAAAAATGTATGTGTGCAAATACTTTTTCTAACCAATGTATGTTATTCCATTACTGGAAATGTTGCCACCTTTCTCTCATGATTTTGCACCAATGACTTAACTGTACATAGCAAATCATTTCCTATAATATTTTTCTGCATCTGCTAAAGCATTTCTATGAATGAAGTAATATGCAAAACACAGTATCAGAGATTTTGATTTATGCTTGAGAATACTGAAGCTTGGAAGACTCAAAAAATTATTTTTTCCCTCTTTTTTTATGTTTTATCATGAAATTCTTAAATTCATCACCAAGTATGTATTTAAATTGTCAGCTGATTTTTGACTTTGGCTGTTTTTTCCCCCTACCCCCTTACCAAAAAATATATATTGTTTTAACACTATGAATGTGGCATTCACTTGTGGACATTTTTTTTTTTCACTCTCCTCCTTAAGTATATAATCAAGTTCTATTCTGTTACTATCCAGTGGGATGAAAGGGTTTTTATATTTATTGATTATTATTATTATTTTTTTTTTTTTTAACTAAGTAAGTTTGTCATAGCCAAGCACCGAATTCAGATTAGAAAAGATTGTTTGCTGTTTGATATAAAACTGAATGCATTTTCAAGTTGATAAATAATTTCATGCTGAAATCAGAACATTTGTAGTCCTGCATCAGATAAAAATTTACTGTTGTATGAATTGTATTATGTTGTATGAATCTGTTGTATGAATCTTAAACTGATAAATAACATGAAAGCAAGTGCATAAATATATACAGGGTGAATATGATGTTCTGTTTGTTTCTGACTGATGTACAGAGCTTGCTACAGCTATGAATGTGATGTCTAGGTAGTGAATGTACATAATGTCTAGTTAGGAATCTAAAAGGACGTTATATGTATGAAATAAGATCAGTTGCAGCACCTCCTGATGGCATAATTCAAAACTTCATGATCCTACCCCAATCCAAGAAAAAAATCAGTTGCAAAATTATAGAGCATCATTGATTTAATATGAAAAGATGAATTGATTTAATATGAAAGATATATTTGGTGGGTATGATAAACAGTTAGGTGCATGTAAAATGTCCAAAACTGATATGCAGCATTTTCTTTGTGCAAAATGATTTTCTCAAAAAAAAAAAAAAAAAAAAAAAAAAAAAAAAAAAAATATTTTTTTTACACTTGCCAAAAAAAAAAAAAGTTTTTGTACAAAACTAGTAATAGTTATTTTGATTAAAATTCAAAACTTTATCTTAATTTCACAAAGTTATATTCACTTAAAATAGAATGCCGTGGATCTAACTGAAGATTTACCATATGCTTTTATTTGCAAATTGCAAAAGATTTTTCTTTTGTTAGTTAACATTTTAATAAAAGTTTAACTTTTAAATTACTCTTAAACTTATTTTGTATATTTTCTTTTTAGCTGTTGGATTACAACTAGGAGATGAAACTATACTGAGGAGTATTGTAACAGCATTACACATAAATGGTCACCCAATTACAGGACAGAACAAGCCAAAAGCACTACTAGACAAGAGTCCTGGAGTTTATATTAATCCTACACAGCCTTTAGTATTGGTAAATATATTTTCATTATTTTATTTTCCTGTTTTATATATTTGTTTTTAGTTATAATTTGTATAGTTAGTAATTGAGATATAATTTGTATTTTTTAAAAAATTGAAAAGAAGAAATAATTTATTAAAATAAAGTAATGTGTAGATTAAAACATGATCTTAAACTACTAAAGTAGTAGCAGACATCTTACCTTCAACAAATCTGCTGTTATTTTGAAGACCATTCTTCGATAGAGGACATTTTATGTTTTGAATTGTAAACTTAAACTAATTAATTATGCTGAGATACAGTTACTGTTAAAGTCAAAAAGCAACACTAAACCACCACTAATAAATAGCAACACTCAATGTATGGGCTCGGAAGAAAACTTCATGGACTTGATCTACTTCTGCACTTAATATAGAAGCAAATTCTTGTAAAAACATACTGCTGCTATCTAGTGATTTATTGTGAAACTTTTGAGTTTATTTGTTTTGCTTGGAAAAATGTAATATTTGTGCTGTATTGTTCCATTATTAACTCCAATTAAAAAAAAAAAAATTTGGAGTTGTATTTTTTGCTCTGAATTGTCTGAGCAGAGGATTTAGCAAGAACAGACAACTGCTGATAAATATGTAGCTCAATATTATTATATATGTATGAAAGAGAAGAAAAAAACAGGATTGAAATGATATGGGATCATGTTCATTAAATGTAAACAAAATTAATGTACAGGCAACTCTGGCTGTCTTACTACCCATATATTTTGAAAAAGAAAAAATAATAAAAAATAAGCATTGCAAATTTTAACAGCTGCCTAATAAGATCATCTTGAACAGGCAAGGCAGCTTTACATGTACACCTTGCAGATACATACAAGTTTTAGAATTAATATGTTTCAGCTTAATACATCAGTTATAGATTTTGTACTATGCTTTTTTTTTCCATTCAATATGAAAATAGTTGTTTGTACACGTATTGTACTTTATTTTTAGGGTCTCCACGTTACAGATGAAGATATCGAATTGCAAGAAAAAAAAGTTTTGGAAGCTAGAGAACGCTTAAAAGAA
Organism: Stegodyphus dumicola; assembly: GCF_044657685.1. Classification (NCBI taxonomy): domain Eukaryota; kingdom Metazoa; phylum Arthropoda; class Arachnida; order Araneae; family Eresidae; genus Stegodyphus; species Stegodyphus dumicola. Next base: position 216,269,388 of record NC_140773.1, on the reverse strand, counting down.
GCTCTTAATGAATGAACGATGCATCATGGAATGCTGCACTATTTTCATTAAGGTATGATTAGTAATATTTCATTTATAAATTTAATTTTATTAAATTTTCCAATAATGTGTAATGAAAAATTTTGAGGCAAGTTTTTGTTGATTTTCCTCCTTAATTTGGAAAAAGGTTTCATTAATTAAAACAGTGCATGGTAATGAGTTAGAAAAGTTTTAACACTAGAATTTCTGGAGAAAAATAAATAGAAGTGTTATGTATAAATTTGTAGACTGCTACTGGTTTGTAGAGATCTCCTTAAATAATTATGTCACATCAACAGGAAAATTTAAAACTTGTTTTCTAGCTCAAGATGAATAACAACTCATACAGGTAGGATACATTGTTAAATGTAAATTGATAATACGGAGATAACCTGGAGTTCTCCTAAACATGTAATGATTATTGCAAACCATAAAATCAGAATAAAGTTTAAAGCATTGAATCATAAGCTTAATAGCATAACAGTTTGCAAATACTCTTGATCTTAACTGATTTAGACTCCAATGCAGAATATGCTAAAAATTGTAGTATGCATTGAAAAACAAATTACTTCCCTGCAGACTATTTTATTCAGGCTGGTGTTGGTTCATGAAAGAATTCAGTCCAAATAATATAAGATTTGTGTGTGTTTTATTAAATGTTTTCTGCATTTTTATATATAAATATTTATTTCTGTATATACAGAGTAATATCATTCTTGAGCCGAAGAGGGTAGACTACACCTAAATAAATACTTTTCATCATACTTTGAATAGATGTAACTCAAGTAATGAAGTGATAAGGTTAGCAAACTTTACAACTAGAGAGGAAGAAATGGAAAAGTTAAAGAAATTTTATTGAACAAATTACAAAAGCTACTCTAAAGAGACCAACACAAATGTAAACTTCACACCTTTGATGTAGAGACTGGCATATATTGGCAAAAACACCATTTTTTGAATAGTGGCTATAGAAATTCTGGTAACAAAATCCTCATTGGAATCACCGGGGCTGTTGTATAAAGGTTTTTTGAATAAAACTAATAGGAAAAGTCCAGATATGAAAAAACAGCCATTTTGTCAAGCAAATTGGATCACCTGACCATTCCATTGTCCTGTGAATGCTATATCTAAGGTATTCTGTATGCTCATGCTGAAATGGGGTGGCACTTCTTCGTGTTTGAATCACATGTGTGTTCTAATGTTTACTGTAAAGAATTCGGAAATTCTGGCAAATCCTGCAAGAATACAAAGTTTGCCTCCATCAGCGTGACAAAAGATATGGGGCAATCAAATGATCAGGGAGAATTTTCATCTAAAGCATTTATTGAGAAACACAGTTACCATAATATGGACTTGTAGTATATAAATTCCTGTTGCCCACACATAGGAATTATGGGAACTAAAAATTCTGTCATGTGCATTTGTGCATAAATTAAACATCAATAGCAACATTTATATATGATCTGACACAGTCTTTAGGTTGCTTTTGCATTTCCATCTGCTACTCTGTAAATGGAATTCATGTTCGTTTTACCATGATTCATAAAATAACTCATTCCTTCCAAAATACATGATGACAAAGATGATTGATGAGTGCAAAAACCAATACATATGCCTTTTCTGCTAAGCATCCTCTGTCACTTCGCTGCTTGAGTTATGTATTGTATGAGAAAAAGTGAATTTTTAGGTATGTTCTTGTTGCCACTTAACCCTTTAGGCCCTGCTGGTGATGTTTGTCATCTTTATATGTAGAACTCTGTTTTATTGCTAGTGGGGACTGTTTTACTCTGGCGGCTTCTCTGCATGTGTTTTTGCACTTGGTTGCTTACCTTGAAACCTGATTGTGGGAATTACTACGGTATCCTGATTTCTACAAGCTCAAGTAGAAACCTGTTGATGTTGTAATGTTGTTGCAACAACATTACGTTAACAAGTTCCTACTAGTACTAGTTGTAAGTGAGTTCTAATACCTGTAAACAATATTTCATAGACTATTATTATTTAAAATGCTTGAGTTTGTTTCTGTTCTGTATATATAGACAGAAATTATAATAAAAAAAAAATTAAAAAATCTAAACAAAAAAAGAATAAAAATTCAAATGATTCAGAGGAAATAAACATGTATTCGACACTCATTAATCAACTTGGTTTAAGACTTCAAAACACTTATCCCTTGACAAGTTCTGTTTGAAGCATTAAACAGAGTGAGATTAAAACTTTTATTATTTTTGATTTTGTTATGTACAAATTTCATGTATTTTAAATAATTTTTCTCCTTGAAGTGTAAATTGTAGGATTTTGTAATTTTCTTTAATTTGCATTCTACTAGTTTATAAGGAAACCTGAAGAAATTTGGTTGAACCTTCAAACTTTAAGTATGGAATTTTATTCTTTTTTGTTCCGATTTTTTAAATTTTTATAATTTTTAATTATGCAGCACATAGCACAGATTAGTCTCATTGTTTTTAATTTTAATTTTTGTTGTTTTCAACTTCTTTAAAAAATATACATGTATATATATATATATATTCTCAAGTGCATATCAGTTTGTAATGGATTCAATGCACACATAATTGATTATAGCTTAATAAAATTTAATTTCTAAAAAAAACTTAACAGTCCTGCAGCTTTTTACATAAGTATTTGTACAGCTCTTCTCAGTATGCCAAAGCATGATCAGTAGTTACCACTAAGAATGTTAAACACAACACAATGCAAAGCGCATCTACAGAGCGAAGCTCACACGGATATTTCTCAGTATGGTGAACTCAATTCTGAACTGAGAACTAATGCTCTTTCCAGTCTTATATGGTTTCCCCCTTCCCCATTTGCTGAGAAATTTCCAGTAACTTTGATTCCTCGAAATTGCTGGAAAGCATTTACAGTTACACAGGATAAGATCAAAATACACTTGTTGAGTTTTCAGCAAATTTGGCGACAGAAATTAGTCACCAAAATCATTGCCAGGTTGGCACTATCTTGCCAGTTTCACAAGATAGCCATTTATCTGAATGTTAAATAGACCTGCCCCTGTATTCTTATTCTTCTGGAGGAGTTTCACTCTCCCGAGGCCTTTTATGTTACATTATACAAGTAATGCTACAATTTTACATCTAATTTTTCTATGTAACAGAACTATTTAGTCGTAACCGAACTATTTTATTGAACGCCATCTAATGGCATCTAAGACAGTCAACCTCCAGCTGCGATGTCGTCAGGTTGCCCTGTATTAAACATCTCGGTAATTCGAATGTTTAATGTTCTGTTTGGTATATGTTTTATTTTTATGAGGGTTGATCCAGAAATAAGTTTCCCATCAATGTTACTAATAGACAGCATTGTTTATTCTCATAGCAATGTACATCATTGGAAAGAAGACACTTTGTTATATTTTTTGACATAATTTCCATCTTTTTTCTACACATTTTTGTAGACAGTGCTCCAATTTCTATATCCCAATGTCGTAGAACTCTGCTACCATTCCGTTGAGGAAGCACTTCACCTCTTTGATTTCATCGTTGTTCCGAAAGCGTTGGCCACTGAAGCTTTCCTTTAACTTGGGGAACAAGTGATAATTGCTAGGTGCAAGGTCCGGACTGTATGGTGGGTGGGGTGTGACAGTCCACCCAAAGTTTGTCAGAAGGTCCTGGGTTTGATGGGAGATATGAGATTGGGTGTTGTCGTGAAGCAGTGTTACACCGGCTATTAGTAGTCCTCGTCAGCAGTTCTGAATAGCTCGCCTGAGTTTTCTTAGTATTGCACACTAAGAAGTTGATTGTTGTACCAGGTTCCATGAAATTGATCAGCAGTGTCCCCTTTAGGCCCTTACAATTCCAAAACGCACTGGCTATGACTGGCCAGCAGAAGGAATTTGTTTGAACTTCTTTGCGACTGGTGACCCTGAGTGACGCCATTGTTTGGACTTTTGTTTCATTTCAGGACCTAAATGAAACACCCATGTTTCATCTCCTATAACAATAGAATCCAACAATCCTTCCATGTCTTCTTGACACTGTTGAAGAAACTGGTAAGCACAGGCAAGGCGTTTCTCTTTATGTTCTGCTGCTAACATACGCGGTAACCAACGAGCACAACACTTGTAATACCCCAATTTTTCAGTCAACTCTCTTTCACAGAACTCCCAAGAAGCTGAGCAACAAGTTCATGAATGGTGATCGTCCTGTTTTGAAGCACTTCACGGTGAACCATCTCGATAATCGCCTCCAAAACTGATGGTCTTCCACTCCGTTCTTCGTCGTGAATGTCCTTCTAACTGGCACTAAACTCCCTGCACCACTTTTGGATGTGTTGAACGGACAAATACTTTTTGCCATACACCTCTGTCAACTGATGCTGAATATCCACGGGTGAAATCTCATCGGCATGCAAAAAGTGGATTGCGAACAAATCTCTCATTTCCCTCCAAATGAGAGAACAGTGGGCACCTCCATCTTGGATAGTTCCAGAGCCAAGACTAAGCAGTGCAGCAAAATGTGGCTGGGTGGAATCAAGAGTGGGGGAACAGCTGCGCACAGTGGTGTTGTCAGATTTTGCCTTGCACCTTCCCGTGTGGCTGGAGCTCTTTGAGAACCTTATTTCTGGATCGACCTTATGTATGTATATTTTCTTTGTACCCGTTCCTGTGTGCTTTGTTAATAAATACTTTTAGAGCTAGCTGGCATTTGTGTTTATTGCAAAACAGCTAAGCACACACACACACATATGTATATATATATATGTAATATTAAAAGCACAAGGAAAGAAAAAGCCGGAGCAGTGTAGATGCGTGCTTACATCCATATCGAAGAAGATTTTGATTGCGTAGTATGCTAGTAATGCTAACTTGGTAACATCTAAAGAACTTGGCAGTCGAGGCAGTTTTAATTCCATTTTTATTTCCAATTGATATTTGTGGCCACAATCACTTGGCACTCTAGTCGTGCCTTTCCACAGAAGATTTACATTTTTATATATTGTTAAGATAGAAAGCAAGCCAGCGAAATTACAGCTTAGCAGAGTAGAGGGCAAAAGCTGAAGTACGTAGTTATGAAAGATGCAAGCACGCGAAGAGAAACGTTTTGGTTTACAATTTGGTGATTGGTCGTCAAGAGGCATATGGTATTAACGGTTACGTAAGATCGCATGATTAATTTGAATGACGCAGTTTAGACTTAAGCGCTGTTTTTAGGACAGATAGAGGAAGTTCTCAAATGAAATAGAAAATAATGGAAATTAAGTTTAGAAGTTTGCTTTCATATTTTTTATCTTACATATTCCCCCCTTCAAAAAAGAAAAAGGCGTAGCGACAGACAGAGAAGCCTTTTTAAAGAGAAAGAGTTAAAACACTAGCAAATTAAAAAAAAATATAAATAAATAATAAAATTTTGATCCTGTAAAGTATTATTTATAAATATCATTTTTTTTTTTTTAAATAAATTCTTAATTTTTAGAGTCCTATTGAATTTTTCAACATTTAGTCCAAAAGTCTTTTTGTTTGAGAGTTCACATAATCATAATTCTTCAGAGAAAGTTCTTGTTATCGCAGAATATCACAAAATAAACTTTTACATAATCATTACTTATAATTAAATGTAATGCACATAAATATTTATGATATTAATTTTCATATTGATAAATTATATTTTAATACTAGATAATAATAGAAGTAAGCTTCTGAAATTATGGTTTCACCGTTATCATCTTTCATTTACAATTCCTGATTTTACCAAACTGGAAGCCTCGCAATACTTCTAAACAAACATATCCATCAATAGGGCTGTCCTCTTGAGCTAACCAGTGTGTTCTCTGCACTGGTGGCCCAGGGTGCCTAGGCAGTTACTTGAAAAGGCCTCCGTTCCTTGCATTAAGGTAACTGGCCTTTGAGAACTGCATTAATACATTCCATAATAATATAAAAAATTTACATGCATTCATAAAATGAGAGCCTCCAACATTATCTTGCATGAAGAGGGTAAAAGGAACAACTGTACAGAGGTAATTACAGGCCAGTACACCCTCATCATACTATACTTAACACACAATAACCCATAAATTTTAACATGCATTTACCATAATTTCATATTACTTATCTGTAATAATTTCACTCCTTTTTTTTACACCTACTTCATTTTTAGAATAATTATAAAATTTGTATTCAAAATTCTCAACAAAATTTCAAAAACATAAAAACTTATCTTAATATCCTTCCCTATGAATAATTTAAATAGCTTAAAATTAATTACTTAATTTGCTCACACATAACTATGAAAAATTAGAAAAATTAATGAACAAGAATTTCAGATTTTCTCAAAACAAATTGCAGAAATTTTAACCAAAGTTGAAATGAAAACTATAGAATTCGCAGCATATTAAATGATTTAGTTCCTGAGTTAGATTCACACGAATGTAACAATTTTTGAGCTGTTGAAAAAGCAGAAGCGCAAATAATTTTCTGTCGCACATACTTGCAAACACTTAACTCAGATCGACCTTGAACCTGCTGTAATGCTGAATTCCTAAACGGTAATACACTGATGATTTAAAGCACTCTTTTTCTAAATATTGTAGACATCGGCGAAGCACTTGCAAAACACCATAGCAGAAGAATGATCTGTTATTTTTTAAACACTGAAAAAACAAACTTGATGATTCACTTATTTCACATTATCTTGGATTTATCACAAAACGATGATTTGAAGAGCTGAACTAAATTTTCCATTGAGGTTTCAGGCTGCAGGAAACTATCCTTACCGGCTTAATTGGCAGTAGAATTTTTTATCTTACATATATATATTTACATTTTAATTCTTTTATATTACTTAAACTTAGGGACAATAAAGTTCTTTAATTACTGGTTATAATAATATGTCATGATGGGAACAGTCAATTTCATATGAGCAAATCTGTTTTAATTGTATCAGTGCTTTTAAGTGTCCATATTATTTTGTTTCATATTGTTAATTTTTAGTAGTAAATATCTGATTGACGACTGTAATGTAGCACATTACATATAAAGTGCTTTTTTCTTCCTTTCTAGTTTGGTGATTTAGGAAGGTTCTGCTACAATGCTGATATGCAGATGGCTTGAATGAAGAACTCATATCACATACATGCAGATTGCATAATTAAAGCACTCTGTAAATATTTTCATATGCAGTTGACAAGTACAAATAACTTTTTTATGATCATTTACATTCAATGATTAAAATATGTATTGTTTGAAAGTGATGTCGAATATTAAAACTAGTAATAGAAAATATTTGTATAAAAATTTTCCTACAACAACCAGTATCTTCCAGTTCCCATGCTTATCTTGAAGGGGCAGTTGTTGTATACATTAAGATTTTCATTAAGTTTATTTGAGAAAGTTATGTAAATTTTGGGGACAATAATCATCTAAAATAGTGTGATTTTATGTACCTCAAATAATAGGAAAACCTGGATGAAGCCAATGACCAGAGCCATTTTTAATAAAACAGTCAATGTTTTATATGGTACAATTACACTTTTAAGTTTCTTTTATACTTTATTGAATTCAATACTATATAAAAACAAAGCATCTTTACTGTAGTACAGTAGTTATTATGCTAATTAACTTTTGTAGTACATGAGTTATTTTACTACTACTCATATGATAGTTCTAAGGATAAAATTCATGTATATTATTGTTCTTACATTTTAATATGAATAGTCAGTTTCATATTGAAATTTAAAATAAAATGAATAAAGGAAACAAAAATTAATAATTTTGTAATGCTGTTTATTGTTTTTCTTTTTCTTGAAACATACTCTAATTATTTTATTTATTTATTTTTTTATACTGAGATTACTTTCCCCATTACTGCAGTGTTGCCCAGTCACCTGAACATCAAACTATCAGTGATGTATCATCTTTTTACAGTTTAGTAAATAAAAGTAAAGTTTTAATGGCAGTCATGCTACCTATATGAAACCCTAATGTCTGCATTCTTCATATATACAGTAGCATTAATAGTAAATCTTTTGTGTGTTCTAAGAACTGTGTATTCACCTGAGATAAGTAAAACCTTGACTAACTGGGATTTTTCTAAGGCTACTAGATTTGCTACCTGAAATCATGTCATCTACATTTATTCACCACTTGACAAGCTTCCTTACTTTTCCTATTATCACCAAGTGTTGCAAAATAGTTGAAACATATATTTAGTGCATGGGCAATATCTTACACATACTTTCATGGATCTGATTCGATTAAATCATTTAATTTATTCAAATCAATAGAGGAAGAACAAAGGCTACAGATTTCATTTTGTAGCCTTAAATCTCCTGAGTGAAATTTTGCAAACCAACAGTGAATGGATCACCGATTAATTGTCACTTACCATTAGTGGCATCAGCTCATTTTGTATAACCAAAAATAATAGTAGCAAAACCTTGTACCTGTAAAAGGGATAAATTTAGGGTCAGGATGATGAAACTTTATACATGTACACTGAAAAAAAAAGGGGGAGACATCTCTTGTTCTACTAGGTCGATTGATGAAATTGAAACTGCGTTTTCCATGTCTTGAAAGTGCAACTTAGGATATATATTAGATTTATATATAGCATTGCTTTAACATAGGTATTTTGACACGAAATTGGACCTTTTTCTGAAATAACATACCATTTTTTTCCACATTTCGATTCTACAACTCAAATTATGTGGAATGTAGAAATTAAATGTGAAAATAATATAGAAATTAAATTTTGCAATTTTTGGTGAGAAATTTATGGAGAAATTAAAAAATGTATCTTGGCAATTTTTTTTTCAGTTTGAGCCAAGAATGATTCACTTGGCGAACTTCTTAATTTATAGCAACCTATTCTCCTTTCTTTTTTTTCACTGTCCATGAGCATGGAAAAAGAGTCATCATTCATACTTTCAAATAATTTTAACAAAGTGCATAAACCATGTTTTCGTTACTATCCCTTATAATAAATATGCCAAATTTCAAAACACACTAAAATGTAAATTCACTTATATCTTAGGAAATTTTTTTTTGGTTGGGGGGAAAAAAGATGTTTGTGATTTGTTTCATAATGCTGTTTTACAGGCAGTGTTGTACATATGACTGTTCCAGAACACGGAACACACACCACTTTATCCCTTTATTAATCAGGCCATAATATTCTCAGTCCACCAAGTTTGAAATTCTCTATTATACTTATTATGCAATTTTTGTTATTTTTGTCAAATTAGCCATGTTGAATAATAACTTATTTAAGCAACTGAATATAACTCGCACAAACTTCAGCAAAATGTTATGTTAATAAAATTAGTTTAAAAGCGATTGACTATGATTAATTTTGATGTTTAAAATGACTATGATGTTTATGATGACTATGATGACTATGATGTTTAAAAGCGATTAACTATGATTAATTACATCTGACTTAAGTACACTTTAATAAAAAGAAATAAGTGAATAGCTAGCTTTGTGCCCATCCCATTGCCCTCGTGCACTCAGTCCCGTTTGAGCAAAAGGACAGAGCTAGCAACGATTGCTGCTCACAAGAAAACAGTTTTGAAAGTGGTTAGGCATTGACTGTGCTGATAGTGGCTTAAGTTCCTCAAATAGTGGCGTGCCCAAATTTTTTCTTGCATGCCATTGCTGGGCATAAAACTTTGAATATGAAAATAAAAACTAGTTGCTTTTTTTTTTTTTTAATATGATGTCTTCAGGGTTTAATTTCTAAAATTAGAAGTGCCGGAACCCTATGGAAGACCGTCAGGAAAGAGAAACAAGAATAAATAAATGAATAAATAAAATGACTAATAAAATCATTAATAAAGAATAATAATAATAAAATACTAAAAACTTTCAGATTTTATATCACGCCCATAGGGCTATTTTTTTCATTTGCATACACGTTTCGAGAGCATTTGAATAATGTTCCTTTGGGCTAAAAATATTTAACAACAACCTATCTGTAGAATTTTCTATAGACAGTCTTGTGCACTAGAGATAAAAATGTCCAGCCCCCTCCGGTACAGTGTTGCCACTGCTCGCTTTGAAATTGTTGAGTTTTTTAATCAAAAATTTGTTAAAGTTTTACAAAATTTGAAATACAAAATAAAATATTTAAAAACAGCATATCTTTAGAATTTCCTATAGACAGTCACGCATGCTGGAGATAAAAATGTTTTTTCATACAGTGTCGCCATTGCTTGCTTTCAAATCATTGAGTTTGTTAATCAAAAATTTGTGAAAGTTTTGCAAAATATGAAATGCACAATAAAACAAATTCAGAATTTGGGCTTCCAGAATTTGGGCTTTACATTATCCAAAATCTGATGGCTCTAGGTACCATTGTTTTTTCACAAAGTGAAAAACATGCATACATTCTGGCAAATCCTTCATTATTTACTTTCTTTAAATATAATACAGAGCGATAACATTTGGTGGGAACAATTTGAAAAGTGATTCAGGCTTTTATATTCATTCAACACAAAACCCCTTTTTGAGACTAAATAGCCCTTCTGGGCTAACGATCTTTAATAATTAATTACTACAATAATTAAATAATTAACGATTAAAGTAATAAAAATTTAATAAAATGTACATATAAAAATTGAAGTTTAATTAGCGATTTTTAATACATTTTTATTAATGAAAATAAAATTTTCGACATCAAATTTGTACTGAAATTGTTGTTCAGTTGCATAAAAAAAAAAATGCCAGAGCCTTCTCATTTAGGGCTTGGGTGCGCCCTAGCTAGAATTATGCTTTATCCCCCAAACTAAAAAGTCTCGAAGCCGGGCTCCGCCGCAATTTAGGCTTTGCATGATTTGCTTAAATAAACTGAGCATACGTCTTTGCGCAAAAGCAAAGAATGAATAACATTTCAAGGAATGACAGCATTGGAATTGAATCTCATATTATGAGAACTAATCAATTCACTTTGAAATTCTGCCTCTTCAGTGTTAATATAAGCAGAGAAAATATGCGGCAGCGATTGCCATTTTATCAGAAAACTTTGAAAATAGATTTTAAAAGATTATATATATATATATATATATATATATATATAAAAAAAAACAGTTGTATTACAAGATCTTTGTTACTTCATTAGTAATTAACATCAAGGTTATGTTAGGTTAGTTGAATATGGCAAAGCACTCGGGCTATCTGGGTGAGGAAGGGATGCCTTTGTGGAGGACTTAAGGGATACTGGCTTATATTCACGTTACGTATGGGAAAAACACAGAAACCAACCACGCAGCCAGCTCGTTTTTTAGGATCGAATTCACAGCATTCAGCGGTCTTAACTCGGCCACTAGTGCGGCTCAATCAGCATCAAACTTATCTACGAACTTGCAAATGAATGAATATATGCGGCTGCAGTCAGATATGCAGCATAAAGACGTTTCTTTCTGAAACTAGATTTACAAGCACCTTTTTTTTTTTTCCCTTTTTCTTATATGAAGTATTAAAACAGTAAAATGTTAAAAAAATTTTAAATGAACATCCGCGTAATCGTACCACATCTATCAAACTCGTATTAGTTTTTAAGAAACAGACTCGATTTCTCGTGTTAGAATCGTCGTTGATGTCGTCATACGGCAGTGCTAGGTTCGCCGATACGTGAGTTTGGCATGTAATTCTAAGGTTTGCATGCGGACCCTTGCGTTTTGAGGTAGCTGTAAAACGAATCCTGAACTAAGTAGATATCAATTTGAAATGGCCTAGCATTAAACATTCTAAGTTTTGAAAGCGCCCCTTTTTTAGCTAATGATGTTTTAGGTTGGTAGGTTCCAATCTGATTCTGATTGGCAATTTAAAATCTGTATCTGCTTTTATTAACTGCTCTTCTCTAATCCTTTAAAAGACCACCTGAAGAAAAAGCACTTACGAAATACCAATCCTGTTTAAGGAAATTTATTACAAATGAAACACTTTCTACCTGTGTTACATGGAACATCCGGTCTCAGCAACAGATGAGCTGAGACCATTGCGACGGCTAGATAGACCACCAGCTATAAAGTGATACAGCACAAGACTGTATTTATGGCTAATGAAATTAATGCTGGTGAACTACATGAAAATGAAGCAAATGATTGGGGTCATACAACAAGCAACTTCATAAATTCGGAAGAGTTAGAGAACGAACTGCAGCGACAAAAACCACATGAATTCGAGAAGACTAATTAGCAACTTTTGAACAATTGAAATCAAAATACTTTGCGTCAGCCTACTATTTTTTCTTGTTTATTTTTTCCTCCCTTTGATACTTTTCTGCCAATTCTTATAATTATTTAATATGTTTTCTACCATATAACGCTTAAAAACGCTTAATAAATATAAAGATAATTCACATTCAATGGAAGAACCTCCAGTTGCTTGATATCAGTTTCTCTTTCTGTTTGGATAGCCTATAACTGAAAATGTAAAGCGACCGAGATCTATCTGTCATAATTCTTCTTGGTGGTAAATAACACTGCACATAATTGTTTACTCAATTTTCATTTATTTATAAAAAAATGGGTGTTTTATTTACTCTCAAGTTTGTTTTTCACGCTTTCATTGTACTGCACACTCAAGTGTCTTCATTACTCATGAAACTCCGTAATTCTCAGCGGATTAGAGACCTTTTACCATATATTGGAATCGCAAATTCAATTGCAGAAATATTAAATTATTTAATTTTAAAATACGTGTGTAATTCTCAAGGTCGATTGGCGAAATATTTTAATGAATTTTACATCATAAAATTAAAATTTTGCATTTATTTGAAATTTTACTCTGACTGCATCATTAAAAATGATCAGAGTACCAATTCAGGCTGTTCTCTCGTCAACAGATGGCAGCACATGCATCGGGCGAAAATACTCTCATTCCTACGGGCGAAAGTGCAGTTGCACTTCATTATTTTTAATATTACCGTAAATAGCCTAAAAACATCAATTTAAATTCTCCATGATGAACAAACAAATCGGTTCTTAAGACCCTAGGAAAACAGCCCTATTCTCATATAACTTGCACATAACATTTAGAATATTGAATAGCGTAAGGAAAGAAAATCTGCCAGTTGATGCAAGAAGTCAATCGAGAATTCAAGCAGCTGGCGCCATCTTTCGATTGTTGAGTAGTTAGGAGATATCATGGATTAACTCTTAAGTCAGAGACTAATGCGTAAAAATTAATCAATTTGAATTTTCTGGTCAAAACTAAATTAAGTTATATGCCAGTAGCACAGCTAAAATCCAAGGTACGAAAGAAAAGGAAATGCTTTTGTTTAAAAACCCTGTGTTTAGAGAATTTCTAAAATTAGGAGTGCTGGAGCCCAATGGAAGACTGTGAGGAACGAAAGAAAAATAAATAAATAAAATAGCTAAAAAATTAAAATAATTAAATTTAAATTAAGATAAATGGAAAGAGATAATTAGAAATCTAATAAATTATTAAATTAGTTTTGAATAGTGAAATAGGAAAAAAAAAAAAAAAATATCGAGCTTTGTTTTATTTGCATCGGCTGGAATTAAAATTCCGCTTAGAAGTTTATAAGAGCTCAGCCGATCTCCGTCTGGTTTAAGCCCTAATTATACGTGTAATGTACTATTCTAAGTGATGACAAGTACTACTCTTTATTTATTTATTTATTTATTTTTGTAGCATACCAAGGAAAAAAATCAAAACGATTAAAGCTCCACTAATGAGAAATATAATGTCATCAATCGAATAGAATGACTCTGAAAATGAATTCTATAGATAACATACTTGAGCGTGATCATACAGATGTTTTGTCAAATAAAGAATCCGGAAAAACAATGGTTGTACATTCACCTATATACGTACATACATATATATGTATATACACATATTTGACGCTGCCGATTGCAATAAAAAAGAAAGATGCATAACTAGATGTTATAGCAGTACCATATACAAAATTTCAACGTTCTACGGCCAGTCTTTTTTGAGTTATGTGAAATACATACGTACGTACAGACGGGTCACGAAAAAATTCTGAATCTATTTTAAAATCCCCTTTGGAAAAAAAGAGTCCTTTATCCTGTCTGTACGTACAAATGGTTAGAATAACTGACACAATATGTTATTGCCACGTTAATTCTTTTACTGATATTGAGAAAAGTTGTTATATTAAATTAAATTTAAATCATGACACCATACGTATACGTATTAACATAAAGTGTTAAAAGGTTTTGTTTCCTGGTTTGGCAACAAAAAAATTATTTGCGAATTGTTTGTTACTTGGAATAATTCATTCATGTTTTTATACACTTTCTTTTCAGGTGTACATAGGACTTTTAAATTTTTCTTTCGGCTCAGCCCGCTAGTATTCTATAAAAATAGAAAATAGGGTAGTTCTGTGTTTTCTCTTTGAAATGTATAAAAATTAATTCGAAATATAAATTATGCATTTATTTAATTAAAATTATGGCTTAAAATAAGATCTTGTTTCTTCTGTTAAATAAATATACATTTTTAATAAAGTATTGCCAAAATCAGTAAACTTTTGTTGTACGATGTTTCTAAGAACAATTCCTTGATTAGGTATAGTCTAACCTACACTCTATAGCAATTTCAACTTAGTTTCAGCTGTTAAGGTCTAGAATAAATGTTTTAGTCATCAATGATAAAAAGAACAATGGTATTTTGAAGTCAAAGTCACATATAGATTTATAAATGATCATTGTTAAAAAAATATTCCTCCGAGTACAAAACTGTTTTTTTTTTTTTTTTTTTTTTGCTGGACAATTTTTTTCTCAAAAAGGAAAGATTTTATATGTGCTGATGTTACGTCTGATATATAATACATGAGATATAGCAGCCGCCGTTGCGACCTAAATACAAAAACAAATTACTTTTGGAAAATTCTATACAGGCCTCATCTTGGAATAGACTTCAAGTCTTCTGGCAGTTAACATCAGCTGAAGCATTCTTCTGACAGCTCCAATGACTAGAAAAGAATGAAAAAAGTTCGGAACATTAACAAGTTTGACAAGAAACAAATTACAAGCATTAAGATCTCTGAAAAGCTGTTGACAGGAAAGCTGTGATTACACGTTTTCTGGTGCTTGTGGAAAATATCGGGCAAGGAGCTACAACAATTTCACAAATAATTCATATGTTAAATATTTTTACATTTAAATGGGAGCTGAGGAGGCTTTTATCTATGCTTTTAGATTGGATGATAATAAGATGTTTTTTTGTGCTTCCTTATGAAGTAATGGAAGTGTAATTGCGAATAATTTCGGGTATCATATTTCAACGAAAATAGCCATTCTGACCGCTCTCGAATCTATTTGAATGGTTTTTTTTATATGACATCTGTATGTACGGGTAGAATAAATGACTTTTTTTCAAAAGAGATTGTATAATGGATTTAAAATGGATTCAGAAGAGAATATCGCAAATTTTTGAACACTTCACATGCTGCAAAACAACTTCAAAAACACTAAAATATTTTTAAAATATCAATTCCCAAAGAAAGATTCAAATATTTTTGCAGTACTTCCGAAGTTGTATCATTTCAATTTAACTTAAAAGACATCTTAACCAACTAGCTTTATTACACGATTTAATACATTTCTTATACTTTTTTTACGAAGATGGAAATTTATACTTCGCTTATGCAAACTGTTATATTGAATCAATTAAATTTTATACTCATATTAATTAGCACTTGATTAGTGCGCAAAACTATTTTAAGTGCCATAGTCAGTGTTCATATATAGTCTTAGTATCCATCCAGCTTGCCTAATAATACAGTTACACGGCGCAAACTCGAAGAAAAAACTGAATAACTTAAACCATATACAGAACACACAGCATTTTCAAGAGTTACTTAAAATATGCATTTAATTGTTGAAAAAGTAACCATAGCTTATATAATCATATACACATTTCTTATATTCAACAGATTTCTGAATACATATTTTCACTTATTTTAATTCAGGACCTTATTAAGGAAAAGCATCAAAAGATAATTAATATTCACATTATCTTTAATGTTAGAGTCTATTAATTATTTTATCAAAAGGATAATGTCTATTCATACACGGCAAGTAAATATATTACAATATACATCAGTCTTCGCTTAGATCTGAAAATCCTATGTAAGTGATGCACTTATGTAGAACACACTCCTCTTAAATATTCAAATGATATAAATACTGCAGAAAATTCAATCAAAAATATCTAACTGTAAAAAGCATGTTATTTCAATAATTTTAGTCATTAAAGTATCTGCTAGCTTAGATTCTTTAAGAATAATTTACGAATGTAATTTAGTTCAATCGTATTCGAATTTTGAAGCAGAGGCAGAAATACTTTGTGAGTTAATGTTGCTCGTGGTGAAAGAAACTTTCATATTTAATTACATCCAACCAATCCTCACTAGATAATAAAATATCAGCAGTCTCATATTGTAGCTCAAGTTTGATATTGTAGCTCAAGTTTGATAATATTCTCTTTCAATTTTCAATGCTTTATGAATATGGAAGTAGTAGCTACAAAAATAAATAAAGAAGCAAAAACTACATATTTCCCAGATCCAAAATATTGAACAAATGCTTTGATATACTTCAGAAACGTTCCAAAAGGTATTAAAGTTTTAGGAATGAAAAGTTTTCTTTGCTAGAATCATTAGAAAATGCAAGCAGTACTCTACAAGAACTTTAGCAAATTTCTAATAATATAAAAATTTGGTAAGATCTCTATTACGTGAAGAAAAACTTTCAAGCATGGACATTCTTTCTGTAGAATATGAATACAGTGATCATGTAGATTCTTAAATAAATAAATAAATAAATAAATAAATAAATAAATAAATAAAATAAATAAATAAATAAAAAAGTTTGAAAGGTTTCAGATTTTAAATTACGTCCAAAGGGGCGCTTTTTTAACGTTTTCTGTGTTATTTTTATTTATATAATATTACGTTCTTTGCACTTAAACCATGAAATTCAGTTCAATAGTAATGTCGCAAAATAATTTTAAAATGAGCCTATCTTTAAAATTTCCGATACACAGTTCCGCGCGCTGGAGATAAAAAGGTTTTTTTTTCTCCGTAGATTGTTGCCATTACTCGCTTTTAAATAGTTGAGTTTGTTACTCAAAAATTCGTTAAAGTTTTACAAATATGAAATCGATCATAAAACAAATTCCAAATTTCAAATTTGGTCTTCCACGTGCCCATATTCGTAGGAGGATTACGTCATTCAAAATTCGATGGCTCTAGGTACCGTTGTTTTATCACAATGCGAGGAATGTACCTACATTTACGCAGATTTTTCATTATTTAATTTCTTCAAATATAATGCAGGATTATAATATTTGTTGGCAACAGTTTGAAAAGTGAAACGGACATTTATAGTGATTCAACGCAAAATCGCAAACAAAAACAATAGTCCTTCAGGGAAAAAGCTCCTTTGGACTAAGAAAAGTTCGACCGCCCCCCCCCCCAAAAAATAAATTAGAAACATTTCTTGAAAAATTAGTGCAATGCTTTTGATATTAGTTACATGACAATTTATCTCATTTCAATATTAATTTCCGTTCATCGTAAAGGAAGATTTTTATGTGTGACGTTTCACCGAAATGTTGTGACGCCAGCTATTAAATAAAAATTATAGAAACGCACAATTACCAGCCAGCCTGGACCTGGTTTCAAAGCAAAGCTTTCTTTCAAAAAATGGATATAATTCAACAGTTTTTATCTAACTTAAGCAAACAGTACAAGCTTACCTAGACCGTAACAGACTTCAGACCCACATTTATCAAAACAGGATCTAACTGCACTCTAAAGTATTCCCAGCAAAACCAGCATTAGCGTTGTCAACAGTATTTTTTTCCAACTGGTAGGGTAGCGAAACGCAGAACAAAATTCTCACACGCTATACGGATAAAGAAGTTGCTTATGTGGCCCAGAAGGAGCCTTAATAAGCTATATAAGAGAATTAAACTCTGAGAGCGCAAGGCTTTGACGAGTTAGCAGTTTAAACTCTAGGAACGGTCAATAAAGTAAGGTAAAAGGGGGGAGACCATTGTATCCTGTACTATATGTGTGCCAATTTAATGAAAAGCGACGAGAGACAAAAGTCATGCCTCGCAAGAAAAAGTAAACGTTTGCAGTTAAAGCTAGGTTACAAAGTTGTGATTTGCTTTAGTAAATAAGAACTTCTGAAAAACTTGCAGCACAATTAAGTCCAGTTTTGAAAACACACTTATTAAGTGGAATAATGTGTTCTAATATGGGGTTGAGGCCATCATAGATCAGTTTGTTTCTAATCAGGTAATGAGCATTTATAATTCTTCTCAGAAATTTACTCTATCCTACTCGAAGTTTGTGTAATTCTGCCTTTGAGGCTAACGCCCAGGCTGCGGGTGCGTAGCATAGAATTGGCCTTATAATGCATAGGTGTATCCTTCTCGTTTTGTCGAGATACAGTCCAGAATATTTTCTAATGAGTACAGAAAGTTAATTGGTGATACAATAGGCTTTCCCTACGACGTGCTTAATGGGATAAGTCCATGTGAGCCTTTGGTTAATGATCACCTCTAGATAGCTTATATTATTTACTCGGTTCACAATTTCCCCGCATAAGTATATGCTGTTCAACGTTATTTTCCGAATCTTGCGTCTCCTTAGCAAAAGAAGCTCAGACTTTGAGGCATTTATGCTGATTCTCCATTTTCTGCACCAGTCCTTAATATCTAAAATGAAATCACGGAGTTTGGAGATGACATTATAGGGTTGGATAAAGCTCGTGTCACCACTATATCGTTGACATATAGCTAACATATAACATAGAGTTATTATCCAGTTTATCTGTGGGAAATTTCATTACGTAAAACAGATGGAGAATAGGCGCAAGACAGAAATAATGAGGCACTCCTGCAGTGATGTTTTTGAAGGCTGACACTTTCCTTTATTGACGCTAAAAGTTGGGCCTGTAAGGAAGGTATTAAGGAGAAGAATAATTTCCGGACTAAAGTTCATCTTGATCGGTTTGTAGATCAACTCCTTATGCCAGATGCGGTCGAGTGCTTTTGCCACGTACAGCAATACTCACACTCTATTCGTAAGCTCTAAACTTTATATGAAATCTGCTTGCAAATCAAATCTGCATAAATTGTGGAATGTGCAAACCTCGCGGTGAAAAGAGCCAGAAAGGAAATAAATAAAATAAAATAACATTTCGTTAGTAAAACTTAAACATAAGTGCCACGACGTCGAAGAATATAATCTCTTTAATCAGTAATTCTGTGGTAAGTGTAAAATTAATTTAAGATATGTCTATAGCAGCCATATGGTAAAAGGTTGCGTGAATAGATATAAAAAATTATATTAATTGGACCTAATTAAGTTGAAAGAAACTCATTTCTCAGGAGCTTTACTAGAAGTTTAATAAACGATATTCATAAACATATGTACCTGCATAATGTACCTAAGAAAAGATTTTGCCCTTCATTTTTAGATTTCTAATATTTCTATTAATGCTTGTAATTTCTCTAGATTTCCTATTGTTGAACATGCGTTTTTGGGAAGAAATTTAAACTTTTCTTCGCTAATTTGACAAAATATTTCATAAAATAAATGGTAATAGTGCATCTGTCAAGGAAAGTCTTGTAGATCAGAAGTCTTATTTTTAAAGGTTATTTTGGGCGGTCGCCTTTCAAACGGTTTTAAAAATATTTCATACTTGCTTAGCAAACAAATATCAGTACTTTATATTTATTCTTATGGATTCGAACTTTGATCTCTTTATCTGTCATTCTAGTGTTATTTTTCATGAACCTTAAGCAGTATCTGTTAACAATAAAGATTTTCAACTATTACTCAGCTGTTCCCTTCTCTACATGTTTTTGTAGATTACACAAAATTTATTCAATGAAGCTGCGAAAAGAAAATGTAAATAATTGAGGTGATTGATATGGGAGTTCTTTTCCATCATTCCGATAGAAATCGCTTTGAATGACAGCTGACTAATGGCCACGATAATATATCTTGCACAGGCGCGAATCGTTTCCCTCTTGCTCTGGCAACAGTTATGCTTATCTTACCAGCGCCCCCACGTGGCGATTGCAGTGACACATGTCTGTTTGATGCGTTGTGTTCCAATTTGTCGTCAAAAGCGTTTATAACGTTGCGCGCCTCTAACTAGCACGCA
This sequence comes from Stegodyphus dumicola, assembly GCF_044657685.1. Classification (NCBI taxonomy): domain Eukaryota; kingdom Metazoa; phylum Arthropoda; class Arachnida; order Araneae; family Eresidae; genus Stegodyphus; species Stegodyphus dumicola. The sequence goes on along the minus strand of NC_140773.1, from coordinate 216,249,213 downwards.
ACCAAGAGGTGACTGTGAAAGCTTGTATAAACCACAGAGTCTTATAAAGGGTTTAAGTCCCTTTTTATTCAACGTACTAAATTACAATTGCGTCCTCTTGACGCTTACAAACTGTGCCAACTAGGCAGTCAAATAAAAATAAAAACCTGAAAAGAAAGTAAAGACAATATTCTAACTACGAGGCTCTCTAAAATAACTAACTCACCGCGTTTTACAAATACCGCAGCTAATTCAGCAGACTTGAAGCTCACTGGAACAATTGCAACTACTTCCCGCCAAGCACATAGGCCGCAACGCGGGGTTCTTTAATTCTCGATTTCTACCTCCGCGCTCGCGAAGTAAGAATAACTCTCTCACCGAACTCGTTTCCTTCTATTTAAATCATACTACTTCCGCTGATAATTTGAATGCTTGCGCGTTCTACTCAAATTTACATATTCTGGCATTGGCAGTTCCAGGGGAAAGTAAGGCTTGACAGAAAAGATAGTTTAAACTTAAAATAAATGTTAGTTAAAATAAATATAAACCCTACATTTGCCGCTGCCAGAATTTGGAAAACTTGGAAGCAGGTCCTACAAACGACCTGTTGTAAGTTTATCTAATTCTGAATTAACTGGCGAAAGCCTCGTTTACACAAAAAAAATCTTATGTAACAATTAAAATTCTGTTAGTCGTTACAAAGCTTTCTTCTTACAGCAACTTTTCCTGGACTTCATCAATCAATCTTGGTCTTTCCTTCCAGCATCTGGAAGGAATAAGTATCAGTATCTTTCTACATACATTATAATTTACACTTTCTTGACACAATAAATTTTTGTTTTTAACGTTTCGTTTTTCTTAGTTATTGCTTACTTCACATTCATTCAATTTTTCAAGCATTAATTTAACTTTACCCTGGCTCTCCACCGTGTGTGGTGTCAAACGGGAATATTCGTGTTTTAGTCTTACAACACTTCCCCTAACCACCATGATTTGTTAGAATTCAACAACCAAATAGACACACCTTACTCGACATTCTACAACTCAATGAGCTACTTTAATATTCTTAAAAATTCAAATGTGGGTGGAGAACCCTACAAAACACATTCATTCTAACTTCCCCCTCATTCATCTTTAAACATGCAGGCTTTCGCTCTTAAGCATGACTTTACAGTTTAATACTTAATTTTTGACTTCATTGCTTTTAAGCATTCACTTTTAGCATCTACAATTTTATGCTTCTAGACTAAATTCTACTTTTACATAACATACAAGTATTTACATACATTTACAAAAGTTTAATACATATGCTTTTTACAATTTACCATAAAATGAATAAGAGAAAATAAATTTTTACTTTACTCATTCTTCGCCAAGCTGGCGGTACTGGAACTAAAATTCTTATTAGTACATACAAGAATACGAAGTTATTTTTATCTCCGGCCAAATTTTGGCTTTAACATAACAGAATTAGTCTTTCGACCAACAGAAAATGCTTGTTTTTAGCTTTTACACTTAAAGAAAATAATACTTTTGCCTTAGCTAAATAAAGTAAAACAAAACTAAGTCTCAACCGAGACATATTGACTTTCGTCAAAACATAGAACTTCGTACTTATGCATAACATTTCGGAACAAAAGAGAAAAATATTTATAGAAGGTTTTAACTTATCTTTGAGTTTTCGATGCTTGAAACTCCGTCATCCGTTTTTGACAAAACTGATCCCAAGTTAGAGGTGTCATGGATGTCAATCTTCTCCTTATTGATCTCCGCGTGTCGTCCCCGTTGATCTTTCTTTTGCGTCCTCTACATGCTGGCCTCTTGACGGAGTGATCGTCTGGTTGTTGGCCTTTGCGTTTCTGCCTGGGACGGCTGGTCTTGACGTCCTCCGGTCTGGAGTCCTTGAATTTCTTCTGTTCCTCGTACTTCTGTGCCTCCTGTTGGCGTTTCAGTTTCCGGAACGGCGGCCTTGCTGGCACCTGACTCTGTGGCCGTGTGCGCGTTCTCCTTGATGTGTAATTTCTCCTGCCATCTTTTGTAGGTGGTGTTTTCGTCTTTACCACGGTTTCTTTACCCGGTTCATCTGTATTTTTGTTTTTCTTAAACGCCGGAGTTTGAAACTCATATTTTCTTTTTGATACCGACGTCCGGGTTGAAGAAGTGCTAGGTCTCTCTTCAGTTCTCCGTTTCTTGGGTGGTGGAATAGTTGTTGCAGTCTCTGGCCCTTCTATTTCGTTTAGACTTGAGTCCTGCAAGAAACTTTTAAGGATTTCAAAATCATTTGGATTATAATATTTTTTCACCTGGTCGGGACTTGCTTTACAGATTTCCCCTCTCTCGTTTTTAAGATATAAGACTATTCCTTTGATTTCCTGAATTACATAGGGGCCTTCAAACTTTGGAGCTAGCTTTGCCATAAAATTGTCTGGGGCACTTGATAAAGAAAATTTCCGTTTCAATACTTTATCCCCAACTTTAAAATCTGCTTCACGGCGTTTTTTATCATAATAAATTTTCTGCCTATTTCTTGCCGTATCCGAGGTTTTAAGCGCCTGATCAATTAGCTTTTGCACGTCCTTTTGTCTAAATTCCTGCTCTCTTTGTTGCACAAAGAATAATTTATCTAAAGGCGTAATTAACTTTCTGCCTAAAAATAATTCTGCTGGAGTTTTTCCCGTAGTATCATGATGTGCCGTTCTTAAAGCATAAGCTAATTCATTTATGTAGCCATCCCAGCGCTTGTGATGTGTGCTAACGTAACTGCGAATTATTTTTACAATGTTTTTATTAACTCTTTCTGCTATGTTAGCCTGTGGTCTATACGGAACCATTTTGATATGGCGTATATCAAGTCCATTGCATATGTTTTCAAATATTTGACTAATGAATTGTTTTCCGTTATCGCTAATGACTTTTATCGGTGCACCGTATTTTAAAATGTATCTGTGTAAGAATGCATCTGCGACTATTTTGGCTGACGCGCGTTTAAGTGGAACAATTTCTATCCATTTTGAAAAATGATCTACTATTACTAAAAGAAAACGATTTTTATTTAACTCGCTCTGGGGGAAGGGACCAAGGAGATCTATGCCTAAAATTTCATTCGGAAATGTAGCGCGAATGCTATTTAAGTACCCGGCCGGGCTGTAATTAATATCATTTATTAACTGACATTGATTGCAGGACCTGACATACGCCGTTACTATTTTGTATAATTGCGGGAAATATACCGCCTCGCGTACCCTTTTTAAAGTCTTTCTGACCCCTAAATGACCCGCTGTTTTCGCGTCGTGTAATTCCTTCAAAATGCTTAATCGAAGCGAGGCTGGGATGACTGGTTTGTACTCGAGATTTTCGTTTGTTGTTTTCGTATAGAATAATAAATTATCTATTATTTCATAGTTTTTTGCTCTATTTCTTATCGCATCGATATCTGTATGCTCAAAGCTTTCGGGGTCTTTCAAATAAGCATAGATATTTCCAAATTCAGGATCAGCTTTCAGTTCAGTAATAACCGTATCTCTAGAATCTAAAATTTTTGAAGTCAACACAGCGCATTTAAGTTCATTACCTTCATCGTCCAGTTTTATACGAGAAAATGCGTCAGCTACATTGTTTTCCTTACCCGGTTTATATTTTATTGTGATATTATATTCTTGGAGTTTTAAAGCCCATCTTATTAACCTGGGCGTTAGGTTTTTTCCCGAGTAAAGTCTACCAACCGCCGCATGATCCGAAAAAACTGTTACTGGCGATTTGCCGAAATAAACTCGAAATTTGTGTACAGCCATTAATACGGCTAATGTTTCTCTTTCTGTAGCTGTATAATTCCTTTGTGTTTGATTCAATGTTTTACTAAAAAATGCCAGCAGATGGTTATTTTGCATAAGAATCGCACCCACCGCATAGTCTGATGCATCTGCCGCAATTTCCAGGTTTTCGTCCCCCTCAGGGAATTTTAAAACAGGGGCATTAATAAGCGCTTCTTTTAATCTTTCAAAAGCTGTGTTAGCTTCAGCTGTCCACGTAAATTTACTCTTTTTTCTTTTGATTACTAAGAGTGGTTCAACAATATTAGCGAAATCTTTTATGAAAGATCGATAGTAAGAACATAGTCCAAGGAAAGACGAAAGTTTCTTGGCGGTGTTGGGCGGTGGGAAATTCTTAATAGCTTTTATTTTTGAATCTTGCGTTTCTATACCCTTTTGCGAAATTTTATAACCGAGATATTTAAGTTCTTTAGTTGCGAACTTGCATTTTGAGGCGTTGATTGTAAGACCGGCCTCTTTTAATAATTTAAAAACTTGTTCGAGGTCATTAACGTGTTGTTCCAACGTACTACTCGTTATAATTATATCATCTAGATAAATTAAAGTTGATTTTCCTAGGACAGGCTTTAGAACAATGTCCATAGCTCTCTGGAATGTTGATGGGGCCCCACACAACCCAAAAGGCATGCGTAAAAATGCATAAGTGCCCGATTTTGTTATAAACGCGGTTTTATGTACATCTTCGGGTCTCATAGCTATTTGATAGTAGCCAGACGTTAAGTCCAAAGTAGACATATATCTTGTCGATTTGATCTGTCTAATGATCTCGTCTATAACCGGCAAAGGGTAAACTGGAAATTTGGTAATACTATTTAGTTTTCTGTAATCAATAGCAAACCTCCAAGCCCTTTTATCCGAAGGAGGAAACTCGTTCTTTTTCCTACATAGTACGACTGGACTCGCGTATTCACTATTTATGGGCGTTATTATTTTATTCTTTAACATCTCCTGAATATGTTCTTCGATGATTACGTCTTTTTGTTTGTCATACCGATAAGGTTTAGTCCTACAAGGTTTTTCGGCATTTAATTGAATCTTGTGCGTAACTATTTGGCAGTTTCCTGGTTTTTCTGAAAACAAATGAGAAAAATTACTCACCACTTGCTGTATTGCTTTACTTTCATGGTCAATCAAATGGCTAAGGTCCAATTCAGGTGTCTCCACCGGTTCCACCACCCTCTGGTCCATCTCCAGCACCACGGAACTATCTTGAAAATTTAATTTGGCCCTCGCGGCCCTTAAAAAGTCCATACCTAAAATAAGAGAGTGTTGGAGGTGTTTCACCACAAAAATTAATACTTTGAGATTTTCCTCTTTTATCTGTAAGTTTAATGATACTTTCCCGATGTTTTTCCTTGCGCCGCTATAATTTCCGTATTTCTGGTTTTAAAGAGTCGTATCCTATAAAAATTCTTTTTGAAGAACTTTTCACTCATGAAATTTCCTTCTGCCCCTGTATCGATGAGGGCTTCTACTGGTACATCGCCAACTCGGACTTGTATAATTGGTAGCTGTGAGTTTTTTACGATGACTGTATTTAGATGTCTATTTGAGGGTTTTTCTAAAACTTCCGGGGTCTGGACCCTCCCTTTCACAGGCCCCTCTAGTCGTTTAAAGCTTTCCTTTCAATCTGTGTCTTCTGGGTACGCGGATGCTTATTTTCAAATTTTCTTTTTGGGCCTTGACCTTCGAGTTTCGATGCGTTAGCTTGATATTTCTTTCCCCCATATGAGCGATTTCCATTTCTTGTTTCCTCCTTCCTTCTGGTACTTTGAGAATATATTTCCCCTCTCGCTCTTTCCGCGATTCTGCGATTTTGAAACTTCACCGCCAATTCGAAGAGTTCCTGCAATGTTCTTGGGTTTCTAATTTCAAAGTAGTCTTGGACAGCGGGTAACAATCTTGGTAATATTATTTCAATAATCTCCTCATCGGGTTTCTTGCCATACACCATATCCGTTAGCTTGATTTTTCGTAAAATAAAGTCCGTCAATTCTGCTGTATCCCGTTGATAGAAACTATATAGTTCGGCTTCCAGCCGTGCGCGATCTTTCACTATGGGGAAGGCCTTTACTAACGATTTTTTGAAATTTTCAAAAGTATACGTCGGGCTTCCAAATTCACCTAGAAGAAAGTTGCCTATATTTTTCCACCATAGCGCGGCCTGTCCTCTTAGTGCTGATGTGGCGATGGCGACTTTTTGTCTTTCAGGCACAGGGTAGAGCTGAAAGTGGTTTTCTATACCTTCTAAAAATACGGACACCGAATTTTTTCCGTCGAAATAGACGTTTGGCTTGATTGATGCTCTCAAAGTCTGGACCAGGTATCCAAATCCTTCTAACTGAGTTGTCATTTCTTGGTGTTGTCCAGCGGCTTCCATCCAGTTTTCGGCCATTTCAGTTCGATAAGTGTTCGGGCGCCAATATAACGTTGCGCGCCTCTAACTAGCACGCAACCAAGAGGTGACTGTGAAAGCTTGTATAAACCACAGAGTCTTATAAAGGGTTTAAGTCCCTTTTTATTCAACGTACTAAATTACAATTGCGTCCTCTTGACGCTTACAAACTGTGCCAACTAGGCAGTCAAATAAAAATAAAAACCTGAAAAGAAAGTAAAGACAATATTCTAACTACGAGGCTCTCTAAAATAACTAACTCACCGCGTTTTACAAATACCGCAGCTAATTCAGCAGACTTGAAGCTCACTGGAACAATTGCAACTACTTCCCGCCAAGCACATAGGCCGCAACGCGGGGTTCTTTAATTCTCGATTTCTACCTCCGCGCTCGCGAAGTAAGAATAACTCTCTCACCGAACTCGTTTCCTTCTATTTAAATCATACTACTTCCGCTGATAATTTGAATGCTTGCGCGTTCTACTCAAATTTACATATTCTGGCATTGGCAGTTCCAGGGGAAAGTAAGGCTTGACAGAAAAGATAGTTTAAACTTAAAATAAATGTTAGTTAAAATAAATATAAACCCTACACGTTAAATGAGAAAATTTAAGGCCAAGTTAATCTCTCTTACGGAATTGTAAACGAGGAAAGCTAAGTGATGAGTTGAAGTAGCATTTATCAACGTTCTAGTATTAGGAGTTGGTGATTTATGAGCTGTGTTTTAAGACCTTTAATCTTAAATTTTTGAAGTGATAGATATTATGGAATGAACTGAGAAAGCACGGTTTCTTTCGGCAGCTTTGTTATCTATTGTGAGCTGCTGAAAATTTATCGTATGATTATATACATAATTTATTAATAAATACTTTAATTTTTAGTTTTCGCTTACAGTTTATATTTTTATTTTCTTTCGCTTTTCTGTCTGAGTGTCTATCTTCTTGAGACGACTGCTACTGATAGTGACTAGTATGTCTGAGGAAATAAATACACTTTTGTATTAAATGTCACTTCCCTTAGACGACCAACTCCACAGAAGACACAAATCAATGGTCGTGTAGAGAAGGTTCATTCAATATACTTGTATTTCAGTTTTTATTATTATTACGAGTTAGCGTTTCCTATAACTACTCTTCTAAGTATCGTCTGTCTTGCCCTTGAGCGACTTCTTAAGAGGTATGCTTCTCAAACTTAAGGAAGGTTTAATTTTTTCATTAGTTTAAAAAAAAAAAGAACAAAGCTCAATTAATATTACCAAATACAATATAATGCGTTTATCCCAACTAACTGGGGTGGAATAATTTCGGATAAAGCAATTTTTGTTCGGCTTACCCACGATCAGACTTGTTCCCGTAAAGCATTGAAATCTGTTTCCATAACATTTTTTACAATAATTTTATTTTTAAATTTATTTAGACTAAAATAAATTGAAAAATTATAATGTTAAATTTTTTTAAATCACATAAAAAGAGAAAATGAAAGATAGCTATGTTATCTCTAATCTGGGGGGGGAGGGATGGTTTGGTAGGACATAGAAAAATAGCACTGATTTTTTGTTCACTATTTTGAGCGGTATAAAAGGGATTGAAAAGTAAAATAATTATACGTATCCATAACTGGGGAAAGGCATTGTTCGTAATCGTCTACAAAATAGATGTAATTCTTGTAGCTGATGCTTTTTCTGAGTTGAAGACCTGAAGAGTAAATAGCCTGATCGATTGCCTGAAGATATAGCGACATACTGTTTGCCAAGACAATCAGGGCTGCGCTGGAGGCGGTTCGAACGCGTGATTTTGCATAATCTGTCACTGTATAGATGCTAGCAATCTCTTTTTTCTTTTCATCATCGGCAGGTCTCTTATCGCAGCTCAGTATGTGACGATTTTCATGATGACGGTTTTTGGATAGGATCTTGGTGATGTGAGGGTTCAGTCCCCAGGTAAATTCTTTCATCCTTTCATCCTGTCATTTAGTGGGTGCGAATCTTTATATCCTGGCGATGTTCTATGAAGTTGAACTTTTAATCGAACTGTAGCCAGGGATATTTTACTGATTTGATATTTTTAATTTTACTTTTTACCCTTTTTACTGAGAGTTGTTTCGTAAGTTTCTGTCCTGGCTTATGAGTGGTCATTACGTGCGACTGTTGAATGGAAATTTCTAGTTTATAGGACTCTTGCAGTGATGTTAGAATATGTTAACAATTTCTTGGCAGTTTTGCTGAAGAATTTTTTGTATTCGTCCTCCGATTACGAAGGCGACATCGTCTGCCAACGTTGTAATTCAGGCAAAGTTGGGCCATTCCTGGGTTACAATACCGTCGAACGTGATGTTCCAGATCTGCGCGCATGCAGGTGTCTTGAGGACATTCACGTGTTTGTGCTTTAGCTCAGGGCTTCTTAAATTTTTTTAAGTCACGACCCCTTTTTATCACTGGGATGTTTTTCGCGACCCCTGGACCCCATAATATTTACGAAAATTTTGTGGGACAACCATAAGCGTTGCACAAATCCGACACACGCGTGAGTGAAACCGTCAGTTTTTTTCACGTGTACAGTTTTAGGTCATTAACTTAAGATATTTCTTTTTCTATAAGGTATTTCTCCCACCTTCCTAGCGTGCCTTCGTGATGTAGTGTTTCTGCAAATTACCTAATTAACAGTAGCGCCTGAACTAAAAGGGTGTTGGATGATGATTCTCCTCACCCAGGATGATTCCCGGCGAAGGCGTTTGCTAATTTTTCATGTCTGTCGCTTCCAAACATTACCCAATGTCTATACAAACTTTAATTTATAATTTTAAGACATAGAACAGTGTGAAAATTTTAAATAAGTAAAAGACGAAATCACAGCGTCACGTGCAAAGTAAGTAAAATGAACGTTTATATTATAAAAAGAATGTGTCGAAACATTTTCGTTTTTCTTTGTCTGTATTGTCTTATCTTTATCTATTTTCAGATACATCGTGTAAAAATATTTGGAAATCGTAAAATTATTGTAATAAGTTAAAGAAATATCAAAACTGCTAAAATTTTTGGCGACCTTTTGCTGCAGGTTCCGCGATCCCCATGGGAGTCACGACCCACAGTTTAAGAAACTCTGCTCCAGCTGGTTAGTGTATTGGGGCAATACCTGTTTGATTCTGTAGTGAAGTTTCTGGTGTCCCATGCACTTTTACGTGTTTACTTGTTTACCTCTAGTAGTTATGGTTTTGTTGTGCAATATAATGCTACCGCGGTGTTGGAGGAAGTTTTCAATGATTTTGTAGATGTTGAGTGGGCAACGGATGCTGCGGAGAGACTGACGGATGGCGGGCTACCCTATTTAAATGTAAGAATAATAATGTTTTATTTAAATTGTCAAGAAATTCTTGTTTTTATTTAGCAGAGCTTCTCATTTTAAAAATGGTGATACGCTCTTCAAAATTTTGTTTTTGCATCTAAGAAAAGGGACTTATGTTAGTCCCCCTCGAACTCTATAAATACTAGTGTTCTAATTCTTTTATTAATAATCCAGTATATTTATAATTACATCATATCTAACATTTTTTTGGCCTAGTATTATATCTTGTACTGACGTGTTACCGTTCTATTTAGATGATGCTATTTATTTAGGTATTAATTTTTATTTGTAGTAAATATAATAATTTAAAAAATCATTCACTGAACTACTAGTAAAAGAAATAGAAGATAACTTCTAGTAAAAGAAATAGAAGCTAATACTTATAGTAAAAGAAATAGATGATAATCATCTCCACCTTTTTGAGAATTGCTTTATGCTAGGTAATTCATAGAACGACTTACCTTAAGCTTTAACTCGAAGTGGGAGAACTTAAGGCGAAATGACTGAAAAATGGAGAAATTATCATTACACCGATTTCAGTCCGAAACATTTTGCAGTATTATATACTTGATATGAAAACTGTAAGTTGTCCTCAAATGGTGTAACCTGTTTTTAAAGAAATCATAAACTCCTTAACACAAATGATGCAGATACAAAACTCATTTCAGTTCTAAAACATACTCATCCAGTTTTTTTACGCACAATCAACATGGGTATCGTTTTTCATCGGAAAAGTGTCGAAACGGCAATAAAATTCTTTTTGGAATCTGAATCCACAAATTGCATCTATATACGCTTCCTTTTTTTGGTAATGCCTAAAAGCATAGTGACAAAAATTTATTCTTAATAAATCATGTTAGAAATATCACGAAGGATCAATGGGGCGACTGTCAGTTTAACGTTTACACGCTTTCCGCGTTTCGAACGGAGCTTTTATAATAATTTTTAGAATGGTATAACTCTTGGAAGCCACTGTGTAACATAATTATTACTAATTTTTCATTTGTTGCACATCCTTCTAAACAGAATGTTTCATTGAATAACTTGTTATCATGCTACTTAACATTCGTTAAAATATTTTACTACATAAGTTACTGCCAAAACGCGGAGAGATGATAACAGCCGAGAAGCATTGTTATTTAATCAGTTATATATATTTTTGGAATATCTTTTGTATCTTTTTTTCTCTATAACATTCTACCACTTATAAGATTTTATATTAATTAACGCTGTTGTTTTATTAGCTTGTCTTCACTTTCATTTCTGCCTCTAGAATCCCGCCAACTCCAGCCATAATGCGAATTAATTAAATTAAATAAATGCAGATTTCTCATGTTTCAGACAATGCTTTGGGCAGCCTTTGCTGACCTAACCTGTTTTGCTTCCTCGATGAATGAATTTAAACTCTATGGGTTCTAGCTTCGGCAAGGCGCATTTACTTCTCTATTTCAAGGGAAATAAGGCTCATTTACGGCTTTTACTTTGTATTTCATATTAAATTTGATATCAGCGTCTTATTTTGAATATCCTGCAAGTGGTGGAGTTAATTTTTATTATAATTTTAAGTTTCTGTGTAACCGTCAGACTGACTGACCAATAAATGAGTTTATTTTAATTTTTCGCTTTGTGTTTGTGATTAATGTAGTTAGCAGGCAGACAAGAGGATAATATAATATGTTATCTCCATTCTGTTCAACCATATTGGTGGCACTGCAAAGAGGGTCATAGTAAAAGCAGAGTTTTGGAGAATTCACGGAAAGGTTTAACTCCTCCCCAGAGACACGATACTACTCAGATCCGAAGCCCGGCCTGGTCATTTCAACATACCTTTGGAGAATGTGGAAATATCCGAACACGGAGATATTTTGCTGCTATAACTAATACTTATAGTCGATCGTGCTACTCCCTTCCCTCTCAGCTGTAACGGTTAGGAAAACGGTTCTTGTACGGCATGCCCCCAGAGCCGAGACTGCCAGAAACCTCAGCCAGTACGATGAATTACCTCGAGGCGGGAGTGGAAGGATAAGTCATCTGACTGTCTTTTAGGTTTCAAGTAGATTCGCATTTTAGTATGTAGAACCGGTCATGCCTACTTACTCCTGTAAAGGGCCGTTTCCTTTGTGGTTTCTCTGAGCTAATGGAGTTCCATGTGTCGACTAGCTCCGCTGTGCCTGCAGTTCCAGTGAGAACGACCCTTTCGAGACCAAGTACCCCTCCCCTATCACCTGTCTACTGAATGTACTTTTATACTGTATTGTTGCGTTTTTTTTCTTACACCAGTTGTTACGTTACTTTCTTCCTTAACGTTCGCACGGAGTTCGTGTGGATTTAGAGTGAATAACGACGACACTTGATGAAGTATCGAAACACACTTTATTTAGCCAATATTAATCAGGACAGCTCCAAAACCCCGTTACAATTGTCGAAGAACTACTATAAAAACGCTGACACAATGAGTGACCCAGCCTTCAACTTATCAGGCTATAACGGTGGAGACAGCTTCACTGCAAAGCACCAGAGTACAGCTCCCGACTCTGCTCGGATATCCACGTACTCTCGAGACTCTCCATGCTACAACTCGCGATGCACTCGACGACACACAGAGCACGGCTTCCGACTCTTCGGTTCAGTGGTTCCGGGAGCTCAACAGGCTCTCTCGACGATGCACTAACCGCGATACATTAAGAGTGCACTCGACGACCCACTCGGCACTCGCTGGCCGGCTGTCAACTCGATGGTCTCCGCACGGACTAACTAGATAAGACACATTCGCACTCTAGACGAGGCACACTCTCTGATTGCGGACCAGCAGGGTTTATATAGCTTTCGGCTTGTGTTCGAGAACATTGCGGTAAGAATTTGTTCCAGAAGGTTCTCCATCCGTTCCTGGTATATCGCCAATTTTGTCGTCAAATGGGCGATTTCTCACCAAATGTGGCAACCCTGCCTTCTTTTCTATTTTATGGCAACCCTAAACCTGCTTTGCGGGGTAGCCATCTTACTGCTGCTGTACATTTCGTAACAGTATTATTTCTTCATTGCACTTCTTATTTAATATTGCACTACTTTTTCATTGCACTATTTTTTTAGATTTTATTACGAATTTACTACTTGCGTACTTTTATGTTGCACTACTTCGTCATTGTACTTTTACGCTTTATGTTTTCTGTTTTATATTCTGGTATTGCAATATGTTTCTTGCACTCCTGTTCCCAAATCTGTAGCTATTGTACAGCCACCTAACCCCATACCATGTTTCTCACCTAAATCCTTAAATTCTTCAACATGCGCTGGATAGTGGAGGACGAGGGACTATAGTAGAAGCCAGGTATCCCTGTTCTCAGCCATCTGTCATCTGTACAACCGTTCACATTTTTAATGAATTTACACTAAGCAAAACAAACTTTCGAAATTTCAATCTTTTTTTATGATCCAACCCTTGGAGCAAAAATGTTTCTGGCATTATTATTTTATAATACATCTAGACTCAGTATGTTGGAGAAAAGTGTTTTTAGGGCAGTTCATGTGCAGAATGGTCAGAAATATAAAAAATTATGATTTAGTCACCTTAGAAGTAACATGCATCGAAGAAGTATACTTGCTATTGCTCTTCTGACATTAATGGAAATATCCAGGGAATGTCACTTTTGGTATCTGTCGCAGGCTGGCTCTCTCATCGCTTAGGACGTATTGAAGAGTCTAGAGAGAAGAGTGAAGTCTCAGGACTTATTACTACCGACTAGTTAATAACGTTTCACTTATAAGGCATTTTCTCCTTCCTTCCAGCATACCTTCGCGGTGTAACAGTTAGCACACTCGGGGCGTATTCGAGAAGTCCAGGTTCGAGTCCCGGAGAGTGTATTCATTTTTCCCGTCTCCTGCTTAAAAAAAAAAGACTCGACAGTGGCGCCCAAAATAAAAAAAGGGTGGTAAATGATGATTCTTCACCACCAGGATTTGGCGACTCGGAGCCCTAATCCTCATTCGATATTTAAAAGGGTATTTCCTCCCTTTTTCCAACATGCTTTCGGGGTGTAACTGTTAGCACACTCGGCGCGTATTCCAGAGGTCCAAGTTCGAGTCCCGGCGAGTGCATTGCTCATTTTTCACGTCTCCTGCTTAGAAAAATGACTCTACAGGGGCGCCAGAACTAAGAAAGGTGGTGAATGATGATTCTTCACCACCAGGATTTGGAGACTGAGTTCCTTAAACTCCAGTTGCTCTTTAAAAGGGGGGATATAAGGTACCACCTGTGGGCAGAGCCTGACCCACGTAATCGCCTGAAGGGCGATTGTAATGGTCATAGAACTCCACCCACTCCAACCACAAAAGAGGGCAGCCAGCGAACCAACCACTCCGAGAGTATATAAGGTGTTTTCTCCCTCCTTTCTGCATGCCTTCGTGGTGTAACGGTTATCACACTCGGAGCGTATTCGAGAGGCCCAGGTTCGAGTCAGGGCGAAGGCATTGGGTATTGGGGTGAAGGCGTTTTCCTGTTTCCTGCTTCCAAAACAAAAATAAATCCTAATGACTCTACGCATTTATTCAGGTTAATTTAAAAGACGTTAATAACGCTTCACTTATCGAGAGTAATTTACAAGCTGCTAAAAATGTTTCACTTATTTAGAGTGGTTTACAAAATGTTAATAACGTTTCACTTATTTAGATTAATTTATAAGACGTTAATAACGTTTCACCTATTCAGATTAATTTATAAGAAGTACAATATAACTGATGTTAATTTTAATATAATGGATCAGGGCTCTGGCAACCATTCTTCCATGCAATACGGACACGACAACAACAACGCATTTTAAACGAAAAACGGGACAAGTTTCATGAATTCTGCATTCAGCCGGATAAATTAAAACAGCCAACTGTTTAATTTCGTGCTCAAATATTTACTTAAGAAAATACCTATAAATAATCTTCGTTCATTTCCCCTTTACACCATTTTTCAAAATATCTCGAGTACATCTAATAAAGTATTCTTATCTTGTACCAACTAAAAGCGACATCATTTCAAATTGGATGCTCTAAGCTTACCATCATAGCTCTCCTATCAAATAATCTTGGAAAGGATTGATTAAAATCTACCTACCCCCTTACCCTTCACTGCGCTCAGCCACGCGTTGAGCAACAGCTGGTGGGAAAATATCTTAGAAGCTCGCTTCCCTCATGTGTAATTTTCCAGATATTACTTTCAGGCGTGATTAATTGTCATCTTGTCGTATCTTCCATCGTAGAGGATGTAAAGGCAAGCGGGTCTACTCCAGCTAGAGCTTCATATTAAACCTCTGAGATTTCGAGAAAAGGACCAGCGGGAAGAAGGATGACTTGTTAAAGCAGTAACTCCAGCCAGATTTATTTGAAATAGCTATACGCAACATTACGCATGGCAATGAAGCAAAACACTATCGTTGTGCGATTACTGAAAGCGCATTGATTTTGCTATAATGTTCTTTTTGGCTTAAGGAGTTAGATTAAATTTTGTAATCAAGAAATATATACAAAACTGCATATGATAAAAATGTGTAAGCTTGAGATGAACGTAGCATATTTTTATTTTTAGCCCAAACGGCAAGGGCTATTAATTTCGTTTTGGCATTTTGCATCGAAACCTTTAAATGTCTGAATCTCTTTTCGAATTGTTGCCATCAAATATTATCGCCCAGTATTATATTTAAAGAAATTAAATAATGAAGAATCTGCATAAATGTATGTACGTTTCTCGCGTTGTGATAAAACAACGGTACCTAGAACTTTCAAATTCAGAATAACGTACGTCTCCACCCGAATATGGGCATCTGGAAGACCAAATTTGGAATTTATTTTATTATCTATTTCACATTTTGTAAAACATTAATGAGTTTTTGATTAAGAAGCTTAACGATTTCTAAGCGAGCAATGGCAACACTGTAAAAAAAAAAAAAAAAAAAAAAAAAAAAAAAAAAAAAAAAAAAGCATTTTTATCTCTAGCGTGCGAGACTGTGTATCGAAAATTCTAAAAACATGCTCTTTTAAAATTATTTTGCGATATTGCTGTTGAATTGAATTTTATGGTTTAAGTGCGAAGAACATGACATTGTAGCGTGCGTACGGGTTCGTTATGAATTAAATGCACAAGTCCGATGAAAAATGAACACACATTTATTATTATCACAACAAATACATCAAAATGCTTAAATTTCCTCAGATATTCGTACAGTATTACAATCTCTCACGGTAGTTATCTTTTAACTACTCAAACGTTCAACAGAACTTAATTGAAAACAGCTAAAGAAAGTGAATCCGCGTATTCGCTACGGTCAACAAGACCAGTTTTCCAAACAAACTCTTAAAACAACAACTCACTGAATTGAGAGGTTTTCCTCCTTTTTATACGCTCTTGAAATCTCGCGCGAGATTGTTCTAGCAATTTTCTCGAAATCCAAAAGAGATATTTATTTATTTATTAAATGTTAAATACACGGGCTCTTGTATTTTTAATTTTCTTTTAATATTTCTTTTTTATTATTTAATAATTTCTTTTTAACTTTCTTTTAATATTCGGCACGCGCTGCACTGCACGGGGAATAAAACAATTTAATTTATGATTTTACTAACATTAACTATTTAAATACCAAATCCGTAACAATATTTAATAAATAAAGGTAACACACAAAACGTTAAAAAAGGCCCCTTTGGGTGTACTATAAAACCTGAAAGATTTCAATTAAAAAAAATTATGTTTATTATATTCCCCCTTCTTACTTTTTGTTTTGATTTTTTTTTTCAGAACTATAAATGTTTTCTCACAGAGTTGTAAATGTTCTTCTAAGCTTGAAGAAATATGAAATAAGTTCAACATTTTCACAGTGCTCATCTCTGCAGTGCTATTTGAGTTAAATTTAGTTGTTTTAAAAATAGCATTTCGTCGTTAAATACCATGAAATGTTAATATTATTTCAGTAATAACTTTTAGTAAGGAAAATTTTAACTTCACTGTATCCTGAGTTTTTCTTATATTTAGTTAGTCCCCTGGCATTAACAGATTCCCATCTGCACGGAATGAATTATATATCCATTCTTCCCTGGTTTATTTCCATTTTAATATTTATATGAATATTAAAATGAAAAACAAATATAAGAACGCACTTATGAATAAATATTAAGAAATTTCAGAAAATTTGTTTCTACATACACGCACACACTAGTATCGAAAATTAAAATTACAAGTACATAGTATCTGTAACCATTCAAAACAGTTATAACTAATGTTAAAATATTTAAATCAGTTGCTAAATTATTTTACTTGTACTGCTGCTCAGAAGGATAAAAACGGATAAGATACCTGAACAAAATACAGCATAAAGAACTCGAGAACAGCATAAACTGTATGATCTGTAGGAAAGAAAAGAATTATTGGTTTGTAGTGTCATTGTCTATGAACAACGAATTCGTACCAAAACATCAGAAACGTAGGTTTATTGAGTGCAACAAAATACCTTTACAAAACAACAATGTTATTTTTTGTGTCTCATGGAGGTGGTTTGCATTTATTGTTTAGGAATGGATGTGAAATATAGAAAAGGATTCTAAGCATTATCCTGCCCTCCAGATTTTCCAGATATCAAATCTGTTGAATACCTATAGAATATATTAGAATAACAAATCCTATCTGCGGTGGCACAACAAAACATTACTTGTTAGGAATTAAAACATGTAGGTAATGTGTAACACAAAACTCAGTCCGAAATTTTACGCAACTTCTATGCCTTACATGCAATCTGTTAACTTTAAAATAAGCATTTCAAACCCGTTTCTTGTTCCCCCCCCATTATGCTATTGTTCCTCGTGCGGTTATCACATCACAGCATTTATTTTCTCCATGTCATTTGAGACTATAATTCACGTCAGCGTTTATTCGCGCGCTTTTCTTGAAGCGAAACACCGTAAACGGAAATAAAGTAGGAAAAATAAATCTAAGCGACTCGACTTTTTTCACGCTGCTATTGTTTCTATGGTTACGAGGCAATCTAGAAGGTGGAAAATAGCCTTGAACTTCCTATTTTAAAGTGTCAGACTACAGTAATGACTATCTCGTTAGCACTTGAGAGAAAATCAATGTCATATTAGGCGATAGGTGTAATGTTTTATATATATAAATGCGCTGTATTTATTAATTCATTTTTGTCAAACATTGGCATCTTAGGAATTGTTGATTATATTGTATTCTCAAAGGCATTATTGTTCTCAACACAAAATTAAACATGTTTAGCAGAAAGGAAAGCTCACGACAAAGCATATTGTTAAACAATGGAATTTCAAATGCAAACTCCAACTCTATTTTGCCAAATAAAAAGGGAAGTTATAAGAGAGCAGAATAAAGTAAATATTAAATTATCGAACACCGCTACTGAATAATAAAGGAAAAGAGACAGATATGTGTAAAGACATGACGAAAAGAAAGAAAATACAAAATGCTGTTGCCATACCGAAGTAAAAGAAACTTGAATTAAAAGTCATTTGCAGACAACATTTTAATTAGATTCTTTAAAAGGACAATAAAATCTAAATTCGAAAATTCAATTATAATGCCGATTTACTATTCAAAGAAGAAAATTTTTTTGCTTTATGACATGGAATTAATTGCTCAACAAAGTATTCAAACTAGATCGATAACTGACTCCTTAAGCAAACTACTCTTATTCCCTATTTAGAAATCAAACAATAATATAATTTCTTGCTGTCAAAAAAGTGTAACTGAAGAAGTATTGTGAAATGAAATTAAATAATATGCAAATCAAGAGGAAATCCATAAACGTTTTGAATTTTTTTCATCTGCATGAAATGTATCATAAAACTGTTTGGTAAAATAGAAAACATTCTCAGTTTTATTAATTAGTATTGGAATATTGATTAAGAAATTCTTTTTATGCAGTTTACTTTCATCAAAAATAGGGAAAACTCAAACACACTAAATCTTCAACTCATAAGGCAGTGTTCCCCGAAGCAATTTTATACGGCCTGCGAATACGTTTCAATTGTGTATTTAATACGATGTTATAAAGTTTTTAAGACTTTTAATTACGTGAAGTCCGAGCTTACATTATTTTCATTAAAAATCTCTTAAAAACTACCTTTAACAAACGCACCAGAAATTCAATAAATGTAGTTTAATAATTTAAAATGTGATGTAAATCTCATTTAAAGATTTGAAGATACAGATTTGATTAACTTTTATTCGTACTTGTGAAAAAATACGTAAATTCCGTTCCGCATCTTTGCACCAAAAATAAGCACTTTGGTTGGGAGTGCATTTATATCTGAACAGCTTATTTTTACAGTTGATCGCTTGACCGTTGAGCATCTACACAGTTCGTGATGAAAGTAATTTCTAGTAATTGTCTTCAGCGCACGAACATTATCAAATTTTGTATCTACAAGCAATATTTATAATTATTTACAAGGTTGTCAATATTTGTTCTCAAGTTTTGTTCCACTTGTAAAGTTTTCATAAATTGTTCACTTTTTAATTTGAATTAAATTATTTTGTAGAGTCATTAAGTTATTTTGAAACAGGAGACGTGAAAACTATGCAATGCCCTCACCGGGACTCGAACTTAGAGGATCCAATCGCCAAATTCACCACCTTTTAGTTTGGGCACCACTGTAGAGTCATTAAGTTATTTTACCTGTACAGTAGTTTTTTTCACTGTAGAGTCATTAGTCATTTATATTTATTATTAAGCAGGAGACGTGAAAAATGTGCAATGCCCTAGCCAGGACTCTATCCTGGACTCTCGAATACGCGCCAATTCTGCTACGATTACATCACAAAGGCAATCAGAAAGGAGAGAGAAAATACTTTGCAATTTAACGATCAATTGAATATATCAATATTAACTGAAAGAAATGCCAGTCTGAAGTAACATTTTGCTGTCAATATATTTGAATTACAAAGTGTAACCAACAAAAATATCTTGCAGGTACAAAGCTTTAGGTTTCAGATAGGAACAAAAATAAAAGTATGATTTTTTTTCATTTGCTTCATTATTCTTATTGTTTATGTATGCTTTGATAGATATTTTGTAGAGTCATTAGCTTTTTATGAAGCAGGAAACATGAAAAATGAGCAATGCCTTCGTGCGTATTCGAACCTGGATCTTTCGAATACGCGCCGAGTGTGCTATCGTTACACCACGAAGGCATGCAGAAAGGAGGGAGCAAATACTTTGCAATTTAAAAAGCGAAATTTAAAATTTAATTTAAAAAGTTTTATTTTGTTGCTAAATAACTTTAATTTTACTTTAAAAAATCTACCCCTTCAGCTTTCAGATCATTCATACGGCTGGCATGTAATCTGAATTTGAGAGCATTATCGTAAGGTATTTGAAAAGGTTTTGGATCGAAAATGTTAAGAATATGTAAAATTTGAAACTATTACTTTTTATATATTTTTATTCTCTGCTGATACAAAATTTTTACTGCATATTATAAGTAAAAAAATCTTAAGTACATTCTTACAGTTAACAACTGGTGAGCATAAAAGATGACCGACGGTGAACAAATATAATTTAACTGGGATAACGTTTTTTATATTGTTGTCACTTTAGAATTGAAGCGCCGCTACACTAACTAATAGTGATTGCAATTCATCTAGTTATTAAAAACCGTTATATGCATTCTAATAAATTTAGGAATTAGATTAAACAGTAAGCAGTTTTCCCAATAAGTTGGTAATTGTAAAAAAAAAATAATAATTTGCAACGAATCCTCTGAAATTTTGGCATTAATTTGCAATAGATATTTTTTTTAAAATTTGACTAGCTCTTCCTTTTTGTCCTGGCTAATAGCTATTAAAGAAAGCTCCCGGCCATTCAAAAATCTACCTTCCTGTCCTAGAAGTAAGTAAACTTATATTAAATCTTTCTGAAGTGCAGCATTTCAGAATTAAGGCCTATCTAATGATTCTAAAACGATGCAGGCGATGTACTTGATTATAAAACTACAAAAAAAAAAAATGAAAATAAAACCCTTTATTAAAGAGTTTACAAATGAAAACTTTTACCAAGCAATTATAATAAAGCGATGCTATGATTACATATTGGGAATTTTTTTTTCCAACCCCCAATGGCAGGCTTTCAAAGCAACTTCGGCTTGGCCTCTACTAAGGCAAGAAATGGTGGTCACTTCATTACGGAGGCATCTAAGTGGGCTACCTTCGCCTCTTATGAAGGGACGGAAATTACAACCATGCCCTCTCCGGGATTCGAACCCCGGCCTTTGGTATCGCACTCGACTCCCCTAACCATTATACCGTCTGGGCAGCATGTTGAGAAATAAAAGATTAGGGGTACAACATCATTCAATAATTTTCAGAAGCATTATGAACAGTTCAAAAAGGAATTTTTGCGTAAGAATTCCAGAAAAACCAAGTGTTACTGTGAAAGTAAATATTTATATGTTTCCCAGTAATATTTATATTAAAGTACTTAAATTCCACTGATATTTCGAAAAACACTTTTCTCATCACTTAATGCTATCATTCGGTTACCGTTATCAAAACAGTCCAGCACATTATGTGATCACACTAAGCTGCGCTTATTGTATCGTTATCTTAGTTAATCCATTGATAATAAATGATCATGAACGAGCTCAGCTCGCAATACAATTATACACGGCAGTGGGCGTAAGCGAAAAACTCGCATTACAAATTCACAACTGATCACTGATCGCGAGTGATCGGGAAAAAAGGGTTCCTTAATCTCGCAACCACCGATGGGTTAACGAAACTATTCTAATAATTTTAGCTTCAATCAAATGGACTATATCTCTTTCTCACGTTCGCTTTGGAGAAATAGTATTGTACTATAGGCGGACTTGCTCGCGTTACAGTAAGTGTGAAAGCTCAACTTTTCTTCCGAAGCCTTATTCCAGAATTTTTATCTCTGCCAACAAGTATAACATTGAAGGTTATACAATGAGTCCTAGGCGAACATCTCTTGGATAGATTTCATCCCAACCCATTTTCAGGCTGCAGTTATTCCGTATTAGCAGCTTCAAACAAATTATCAACGGACATAGGATTCTAATGGGATTAAAGATACTATAGACCGTGAAAAGAATCCTGTAGTAATGAGTTTTGTTTCAAACAGACTTTTTCAAATCATAAATAAAACCTCTTTAATTTTGTGCCACAATAATCAAGAAACAGGTACAGGGTTTCTCTTCGCACTCTTCTCTTGTTAGATTGAAATGTTCCCAGTCTCGTAGATCGAAACAACCTGTAGCCGGAATCTGTTTTACTTCAGAAATGAAATTTCAAAGTTCATCTTGACTAGACACCGTATAAATTATCTGCATGAAATATATTCCTAAGCTTTTCTACGATTTCAAGAAAACTACTTTCATTTTGCTTCAAATGGAAAACGGGAATAGCAGCTAGCAGGAAGGATCTGCTCTGCTCGCAAGAGCAAACACTGTGCTTCGGTAATGAAACATTATTTTTCATCCTTTATAATCTTCCCACTATATAAATCTTAGAAACTCTTGATCTTCTATGATATCTATGATTCTTCACAGATATCTGTAAAAAAAAACTTTTTTCTATATTTGAAACCACATCAATTTTTTTCCCTGAAGGAATATCGTAAGTAACGGAGGGATTTTTTTTCGATAAGATTTTGTCCCATTTCTAAACAGTCGTTAAATTCTTACACTAATTCACCTATACAATGTAATTGCAACTATACTGTAATTGTAATTAACAAATTTCACAATTCCAATGAAACTAAATTTACGAAGTAATCGCATAATCTAATTACAATTACGATGTAATTGCATTTAACAATGTACATTGCCTAACTATGTCATGCAATCGAAAATGTGGCAATTAAAACTCACAATAAAATTCCACCAGCTATAAAAATTGAAAGCAGTGATGTATTGCTTTCACTTCTTGCTCTACTTCAATATGATTATTATATGATCATGCTATACTATGCTTCGAATAAAAAGGAAATTAAAAGTCAACGATTGCTTTTGAATGGTTAAAAAAATTTACTAGCTCCGGCATTATCATCATTTATATCACATCAAAAATTCAGTTACATGCATGCATAATATGTTCTTAATTAATAAAATATTAAAATACATCACTGCCGCTGTTTAGTACAAATGATCTATAGCTTAAATAAATAAAGGAATTTATTGAAGTTCACCATCACGAGATTTACAGCAAACCGGACGAAGATGGTTACGAGTTTTCTTAGCAGTTGGAACATCTACATTGCTGTTAGACGAATACCGTATTTGACGGCATATAAGACTCACGCTTATTTAGAAGGCCACACACATGTAGATGTAGAAAAAGTTAGGTGTGTTTAGACCTTTATCCGGGCTAAAAATAGCATTTAGTATTGAAAGTTAACCTGTGTCCTTCACATATAAGACGCAGGAAACCTTTTTTGAGACCAAATTCAGGAAAAAAAGTGCGTCTTATATGCCGTGAAATACGGTAAATCCAGCTAAATATTATTTTTTGATGTAAAGAACATAATTTTAGGAAAACCATCTCCATTCTGTGGGGAGGTTTCTGGAAAATTAAAATATAGCTCTTTACACGGTATAGCCTCTAGAGTAAAAGTAGAGATAGCAAAAGAATCTTACGATTTTGAGAGTAACAAACGTGAAAAATGAACTTTGCCCCAGACAGGATTCCAACCACAACTGTCTTCCAGGTATTATTTGGACGTGCTAACCTTTATTCATAAGAGCACGCGAGGAAGAATACTGTAATTCCTTAGTACTTTAGCTAGTTCTTTTCGTCTGACGTGAACCAAGATATAACATGAATCAATTTCTCTCAGAAAATATTCATTCTGTATCTGTATCTGAAAATATAGGCTATTCTACCAGAAAATCTCTTACCAACTGTGACACCTAGCACTTTCCATTTTCTAAAAAAGTTATAAACTGTTCATTTTAATGTCGTTGTAAGAACAGAACAATAACAGACTGAGTTTAGAAAAGGTAGTTTTTTTTCCCTAAAGATATAAATTGACCGATTGAGATAATTTACCAGTAGCTTTTACATACTGGTAATTGTAAGCATTATTAGCGAGGAAACTGAAATTCTGAGAATAATATCGATTTGTACATCAATCAAATCAATAATGGAGGCATTTTTCTCTGTATCAAGTCAATATATTTTTATTTTGATGTCTAATAATTTCAGCTGCACGCAATGTAATTTATTGAGTCAAATATTACTGACATTTTTTAAAATGCATTTTTACTGAAAAGTTTCAAATTAGGTGCCTTCTGTACATTTAAACAATATAGCTAATAGGTATACTATTGCAAACATGTAAATGTATTTATATGTAATTCGAATTTCGTTCCAGAACACAGTTCTAGTCCTTTTCGCTCACAGTAAAAGAATATAAGAATGAAAAAGACGCACTAATAATAAGTTTCGAGAATAAGATCTGGACGCACAGGTTGGCTATAAAAAAGTAATTCCTTTAATGTTTCCAAGATATGAAGATTCACGTAAAAATAATAATAAATTAAAAAAAAGAAGAGTTTTTCAGAAAGGCATTGCGTTTATCTTTTTGTAGCGTGTCATAATCTATTATGCTGTTTTTTACCCGCGCGTGCATGCTGGTCGCTCCTCCCCTTTCCGCAACTCTTAACAACAGTGACTCAGGCCAGCGATTGAAACTCTATCTAGGTTTAATTTCGGAAAAAATACAAGAAGAGAAAGATTTGGTCATTGCTACCGAAAGCAGAATTTATAGCGGAGGAATATTCTACAAGAGGCAGATCGATCTTTTTATTATCATTCTTCCTTTTTTGGTGCTCTCCGGAAAGAGTCGATGTAATTTCTTGATGGCTTTTCGTCAATGGATGTTCGACCACGTGCGTGTCATAGACATCAAAATGAATAGAGTGTTCTTGTATCGGAGAAGCAATCGTGTGCTGTTCTCGAATTGGTATTGATCTTCTGGAGGCTAGGACAATCTTCTCACTGGTGTTCTTAGGTCATGGCCCTCGATTAGGCATAATAGTTCCACGTAACTCGCCCCACCCATAGCAGAATAGATGTTAAATAATAATAAAAAGAATGTTATAAAAATTAGGAAAACTTTTCGTTGGCAACTTTTCTATCAGTGTCACTGTAGTTTCCAGGGCCTATTATAGCGAATAATTATAATTCAAAGACTTCAGTCATGTTAAGTAGATTGGCTTAAAAAGTTTCATTTTGCCATGCTGAAACTTACAATGAGTATTGAATTTTCCTCCTATTATTTGAGAAATGGGTAATGGGAATACATCATTATCTATAAAAAAAACTTGAGAGTGTCATAGTTTTCCATCACAATTCTGTCTTATGCAAGACATTTGAAGCAACATGTTCTATTTACCTTATTCCAAGAAGTTTTAGAACATTCAAGATCTCTTCTTGGGTATCGTTTATTTTTTCGTCCATTCTGTAGGGGCCAGCAAACACATACAGACAAAAGTTGCATTAATAAAATATCGCTTAATATTTAGATTCTTGATCACTGTAGTATCTTCAGCAAGCTTCTGGAATTAATCTTTCATAATCGCCTTTAAACCGTTTTACAATAAAACTGCAATTAACATATTTAAGAATCATGAATTTTTAATAAAAATTCGTTACTTCGAATTAGCCTGTGAAAAGGGTTTCGTAAGTAAATATTTATAACAATTTGTAGATAAGTCACAGCTGTAAGTTTACAGTCTAATTACATACAAAGTAAACCTCTAGTTAAACATCCTAGATTGCCGCCAAATTCTCGTCCCGTTTTCAATAATACACAATCCAACAATACAAAAATGATGATGATAACGTCGAAATCAGCTAAACATTTATTTATACTTCGGCTTGAAGTTACGAAAACTAAATCAACAGAAATTTAATATCCGCTTTTTGCGGGTTTATAATACAACCGTACTTTAATGATTTATGGAATAAATATCAAAACAGAGATTAAAAATCTGGCTGGTATACTAACGCGCCTTCAAACTTTATTACAAATAAAGTCAACATCCAAAACTTACCAACCATCAGCACAATGCTATGGCAGGGTACGATCAGAGAGATACAGTACTCCTGGTTTAAAATACCAATACCCTCTCTCTAAACTTAGATTCTCGCTCGCTATTAAACCCAGTTTTCATTTTTAATGGAATTGACGAAAAGCAGAAGTACAAGAATGATGTAACACAAGAAACGACGTGTTACTTAAAATAATCCGTATGAGGCTTGTGAATAATATTCGGAGATTAACACGAAAATTATAAATTTTAATGAAGCTTGAAAATTTCGTTATTATATGCTAAAACCGCTTTTTTGTATCTCTCATAGTCAAAACATTTCACAAGGTTAAAAAACAAAGTCTGCAAATATCTGAACTTACTAAGCTATCATTGCCAAGAAAAGTAGTACAAAATTACAGACTTTCTTTTTTTTAATATTAAAGAGGCGAATGCTTCTAGAGAAAAATTACTTTTCCTATGTCTTTTTCAGGTCTTGTCAACTATGGAAAAAAATAACAGAACCCAACTCTTTTAGATAATCATTTCAAGTTCTGAGAAAAAAATTGGAACGCAGTGTTTTTGAATTTTGCATAGCTTATCGGATTCTACTGTGTCTATCTTGTGTCACGACTGTGAATGGACGCCGTAGCAGTTCTTCGAATGTTTATTCTTAAACAAATTCAATTTAAAACTAATTTCACATAGGTTATCAGTATCACATTTTAATGCAAGTACGTAACTTAATAATTTGAAATTAATAATGTGCAACCTCGATAAAAAGTATTTAAAGTACGTTAATATACAATTTTTTGTTTTGATAATTTTCTTTTCTCTTCTTCTGATCTTAGGTTGTTTTCTTTACTTAAAAATATAATTTATTTGCATATAAGCGAAATCCCAATGTAACCCCCGGATATAACAAATGAGCCTTTTCGTCCCGTTCAGTGTTTATACATTTAGTTGTTATTCTGTATGGATCTAGCGAACTTCCAAATGTATAAATTTTGATATAACGAACTCTGTTAATATCTTAGACTGAATTGCTTCATAATTTCTTTCAGTATTTCTGTAATTTTCAACTGAAAAATTACTAGCCCCTAAATTTATTCAGGTTTAGGTTATATATTAAGATAACAAAATTCATCTTAATGTTAGCGTTCTTTTCATCTCCAGTCCTCCTTTATCTGTGTTCTAAACAAAAGCTATCGAAGCGCGTATAGCACTTTGTTCTTAGAATCCTAGATCACACAATAAGCATACCTTAGGAGATAAATAGTGTATCAGACATTGAGCCAAAGAACTTGAATCGATTCTTTGATACCATTCAAGTTCTTTGATTGAGCTGCCACAGAAAGCTTTGTTCAGGGCTGATGTTATGTTAGAAATTTTGATATTTTCGCCATTCAAGGAAATGCGAAGAAATGAATAGATTCTTATGAGCCTCGGGACTGTACAGGTGATTCTTCTATTGAATCGTCATCGATTCGTTTCGTTCAGTGTTTGAAACATTGTCCAAGCTCTATCTTCTGAATGGAACATTTTGCATTCTTTACATTTTTGAGGGATATTCTTTATAGAGACTACCGAACCATTGCTTTGCAGTAGAAATGAATACATTCTCACTGGGCATTGGCTAGTTTAGTTTAGTTTAGTGACGGAGGACGTGGACACCATCCCTTTACCGTTATGGTGAATTGATAATAGCACCACGTCCACCCTTATTCAGAGACTAGTGGGATTACAGGTCATACATTACAGTACTTACGATATCGTAATATATAAATAAACCATAAAATATCTTACATATGCATCATACAGTATATAATCAAACAGGATTATTAAAACATAATGCTGGTGCGTATACAGTTAAAATGGAAAAGGCTTTATACTAAGTATCAATTAAGTTGTATGATTAAATAATATAATATTATACATGCACAAAAACCTCCATAAAATAATCCGCTATATATATATAGAATATGCCATACAAAATAATACAGATACACTTATACCAGTCAATGTTTTACAAGTAATTATTTTGCATATAATATTTTGCATATTAGGAGCAGAATGTGAAATATAGGGTAATACAAATACAGGATGAAGTCGTGAGAATCATTGAAAAGTACATACTTAATGTGCTTTACAAATTAAGACATTATGTGCCATAAGTATCATTCATACAAACGTTTGAACCAATAATGGTGTACCCTCATATTTGCTATAATACACTACACTGGTATTGGATAGGACAGAGTACTGATGAGATTATATTCATTTTTTGTAGCTTCCAGAAAGGGGAATTTTCAAGTATTCTTTTACTCATCTTTCTTCGCCCACCAGCGACCGAGCGGTAAATTCGTTGAGCACTGTAGTTCCGATCTGGGTTCAATTCCAAGAGAATGGTCTGACTGCATAGGCGTTTTCGTGGCTTTTCCTATGTGTAAGGTGTATACGAGCCAAATCCTCCACGAAGGCATCTCTTCTCTTAGACAACCCTTGTATGCTTTGCCATAATAAACTAAACCAAACCAGATCTATTTCTCTTCACTGTGTACTAAGGAAATTTTCTGTATCAAAATTCACTCATATGCCCAGCTGTAAAGACCCTATCTTCAATACATTCTGTATTAAAGATAGGGTGAATACAGAGGCGTAGCTAGAGGGAGGAAAAGAGCTACCTTAACGCAGGGCCCGGGTTCGAATTTCGGGGAAAGTATGGATGTGAGTGTGTAGAATCTATGCAGCATAGAGGTACTTAAAGCACTGTTGACCGAAAGTTCCCTAGAGAGGTCGAAGGAAGGGGAAGAGGGACGAGAGACCATTGGATCCATCTCTTCTAAAATTGGGACACAAATTCGTATTGTCATCTGTTTATAAGGTGCCGAAGATTTAAGCCAACGGCAGGCGCAACCCTTGCCTTTTGACACCAATGAGACCGAGCACTTGATATAATATTATTACCAGACAAGTGCATAAATAGAGCAACATTCTTCAGAGAATGTTATTTTACACAATTACTGTAATGGGTAGAATAGGTTTATAGCTTATTTAATAGACTATTCTAATCACTCCTCATCTTACTACAGGGGCTGTTCGTACATTTTTTAGACGACTTTGCTTTGCTATGAAAATAGCCTGATTGCAAAATTTTTATATTAACTGAAGCTATATTTTTAAAATGTAAATTATCGTCTGCTATTTGACAATCTTGTTTTCATGAAAAACGGCGCTCTTTAAAGAAGCAGTGCGGACGGAAGGCTATGTTTGTGATCTTTCCGAAGAAAATTATTTATATTTAGTTCTTAAAAATGCTGTGAAAGCCATGATTTTTCGGTATCTAAGCAAACGATAAATACTATTATCATGAAGAAACATCATGAAGAAAGGGAAAAAAAACGAAGTTTGGCTTCAAGTAGAAACGGAATGTTTCGAATGTTGCAAAGGTAAGAATTTTAATGTTAAAAGAAAATTTTCGAAGTCAAAGGACAGTTGCATAATCATTAAAACACTCATCGTCAATTGTAAACAAAGTGATTAATGCTGATTTGAATCCTAAAAAGGCGAAGAAACGTAATGTGCATCATCTTTCTCTACGACTTATCGCCGAAAGCAGAACGCGCTGCAGAATTCTTTATGAGAAGCAATTATTCGGACAAAAATGGAAAAAATGTTGTCACAGTAGATGAATCTTGGCTATATTTAGATGACCACAATAAAATGAGATCCATTTATTATCATCAAAGAGAATAAAAAAAATCTTAAAACAGTTAAAAGAATCTAAACAAAGGTTTTCAAAGGGATTTATAATTGTTGCTGGTTTTTGACATAACGACAAATAAAAGGCAAAGACAGTGCAGAATACTGTTAAAGTCAACTTCACATATTATCAGAAACATATTTTATACACAATTTTTAAATATGAAATAACTTCTATGTAAGGATTATGTTAATTTTATTAACAGTTAAATTTTGAGTTAAACTTCCTTTCTATAGCTTCTTAATTTCAACTTTCCACTTCCGGTCAGAACGTAGTTTCAGAATCACATCTGAATGCTAATTAGGAAGAGCGGTATTAACCGCGAAGTTCTACCTAAGTAGTGAGAGAGATACCAGATATTCTGGCTGCACGCGTCCGGCTTTTTAGGCTACTCTCTCGTAAGCTACTATTACGCTCGGTCATATTTTAGGCCCTTGATAGCTTCGCAGTTAATTAGCGTTAAGGGGCCAACTCTGTTAGAATTTTGATAGCTTCGGATATATCTTCTTTAGTTAAGATTAGGTTAGTTTGATTCTTAGTCTCTTAAGTTCAAGCCCGAGTGTCGGCTTTATTGTACAACTTCATAAGACGGAGTTCTGTTAAATCTTATTTGAATAATAAAGTGCCTTTTAACCCTTTCCATGTTTATTTATTGTCTTACGAACTGAAGAGATTATTCGCTTAAGATTCTTCACTTTTAACTGAGAATTACATAGTCGGAAATCCTACATCTCTTTCCCCGTAGTGCCATGAAACTGCATCAAGACAAATCAAGCAGCCTCACGTCAACATGCGCTGTTAACTTCCTGGGACAAAAATGAAACAAGAAATAGGTATCAAGATCATACCCTTCGCCCATATTCCTACTAAATTTACTGATGTATGATCCACAGATTTTTGCGCTTTCAGATTTTTAAAAAACGAATCGTCCAGGCTTTGACCTACAACCATCTTTGGACTTTGGAACGCTGTTCAAGAGGATTGGAATAAATTAACTCTCCCGCTACTGAAAAAAGCTGTATTGTCCTGGAAATTACGGTGCAGAAAAATAGTGAAGAATAAGGATTATCAAATGGAACATTTAAAACACAAATCTTTTAGGTAAATACAACGAAAATCGTCGAAAATGTGTACGAATAACCTCAGTACATGAAGAATAAAATCTAACCATAATGTTGAAATTTTACAGTAATGTGCAAATTGAAATCTTTTATATGCATTTCATTTTCTTATAGTTTTATTCAAGAGAATACTATCTTTTTAGTCCAAAGGATATGAGTCCCCAAAAAGACTATTACTTTCGTTTTGGTATTTTTCGTCGGATTCCTATAAATGTCGGTTCATTTTTTAAACTGTTGTCACAAAATGTTAGAGTCCTCCATTATATTTGAAGAAATTAAGTAATGAAAAATGTGCATAAATGTATGTCTATTTCTCGCATTGTGATAAAACAACGGTATCTAGAGCCATCCAGTTTTGAATGACGTAATCCTACTGCGAATATGGGCATCTGAAATACCAAATTTGAAATTTGGAATTTGTTTTATTATCGATTTCATGTTTTTTAAAACTTTAACAAATTTTTGAGTAACAAACTCAATGATTTAAAAGCGAGCAATGGCAACACTCTACGGAAGGAAAAAAATACATTTTTATCTCCAGCGCGTCGAACTGTGTATTGAAAATTCTAAAGATAAGCTTATTTTAAAATTATTTTGCGACATTGTTATTGAACTAAATTTTATGGTTTAAGTGCAAAGAACATGCTATTTAATAAATAAAGGCAACACACAAAACGTTAAAAAACGCCCCTTTGAACGTAATTAAAATCTGAAACATTTCAGATTTTTTTCAATACTTTTTAATATACTGATATTTTTCTTTATACTTTATACATTATATGAATGTGAAAACATTCAAAGCGAAATTCAGCCACAAGCGTCTCAAAAAGGAAATTATTTTTTAGTTGAGTTTTAATTTTATTTAATAGTAAAGATTTAGAAAATCTAATTTAATAAATTAAAATAAATTAATTAACTAAATATGTATATTAGAATAAATAAATTAAAATAAAAATAAATTAGAATTTATCAATCGGTAGCAATAGGTACTGTTTCTTTTATTTATGTAAAGAGAAAATTCTTTTTCAGGTGTTAGAGTGGAATAGGAGAGCTTCGGACTGCAAGTTTATTAATATTATTTTTAAGTTACTATATCATTTAACGATACGAAGAGACAGGAAAACGTATTCAGAAGTCGATCAGATAGTCTTAAGAATACACAAGAAAGTCAATTTAAATATTTTTAATCTATAATTTTGAAAGTATAAGATGATGATAAAAGTGACTTGAAGTTTGAGAAGACCCTGTAAAAGTGACGTTCCTTGTTTTCTTTCCTTGATCCTCGCAGCGTACAACTTAGAGTATTCTAAATGCTAAAACCTCATTTTACATTCATGAAATATTCCCATCAGCATACGTAAGAGAAAGAGAGCATTTGAATAGATGGGGAGATAATCTACTTTTAAAGCAGCCGAGTTCACTGAAATTTTATTCTTCGCTCAAGAAAAATAGAGTGCATTAGAAATACGTCTTACGATAAACGAAGAATTAACGAACAAATGTGTTGGGAGCTTATTCTTTCGTAATTATGAGAAAGTGCATTGAAAATAGCTGATGTTCGACAGTTTGAGTTTTTGGTGTTACGCATATTTTGCTTTTGATATGTATTATTCTGCGATTTTGGTTTTGATTCTGTTAACTGTAGCAGAAGAAGGTATGTTAATCATAAAAATATTCTTTAATAAAATTGTCCTGAATGTAAAAATACTTTTTGACTCCACGCAACAATTTTTGGCATTTCTTATTTTTGAATTTTAATTTGGAGTGTTGTTCAGAGTTTTGGCGTAGAGTGAAACTTGGTTTCTTCAAGCACTTACGTGCTGTAAATTAAGAGCACGTGTTAAATTCCCAAACAGCATACGTGCTGTAAGTTTGTAAAGTATATTTTAATTTCAAAGTGCTTTTTTATCCATTCTTATTTCCACTTTTTCCCTACCAGAATGAGGTTTTAGAATCGCTTTGAATGCAAATGAGTTAGAAGAAGTATTTAAGGAAGGCTCAGCTTACTTCGCGAGAGAGAGCTAGGAATCTTATAGCACGTGTTTGCTTTCGGGCTAAATATCTCTTGAAGGGATAACAGATGATTAACTTGAGTGAAATTTCGTTAAATGCTTGGCACCAACAATTCCATACCATACTTCTTATGAATGCTATCTGGGACATTGCTATTTCCTTTATAATCCTTGGTAGCTCCATTCCATGTCAGGATTCCATACATCAGCTCACCGCACCACGCTGAAGAGAATCACGGCTACTGACCACACCGACAAACAGGACGTCGGGAGGACTACAGTCCTCTCGCATACACACACTTTCTTGGCTTCTAGACTACCTCCGGAATTATATAGAGTTGAATTTTACGCATCTTCAGCACTGCGCAGTTACAAGAGAAAATGCAGATTGCCCATTACTTATATACAGGCATCCAAAATGGTATATATAATTTGAGGTTGCTTGTAAAACGAAATTATACGATGCAGCAACGAAATTTTATGCAACAAAGAAAGGCATACAATCCAAGTTTTGAACAATACAAAATATCTCCACATGTGCACCATTGGTTGCATGTAGGATATCCGAAGGATATTTCATTCCTGTCACACACAGATTCATTCATTCCTACAGGATGAATTCCTATTTCATTCTTGCAGAATGTTGCTTGTGACATATTCGAAGGCTTCAGGAATGTGTGCTTGGATGTTATAAACCGACGTGATCTATGTCTTGTGGATCATATCCTTGATATATATATATATATATATATATATATATACCCATAGAAAGATTAGCCTTTCTAATAATAGTCTTTTGTTATCACGAAAAAATTCCGGATATCATATTTCAATGAAAATATCCATTTTGACCGCTATCGAATGCAATTTAAAGACGTTTTTACATGACATCTGTACGTAAAGACAGAATAAAGGGCTGTTTTCGCCCAGACGGATTATAAAATTGATTTAAAATGGATTCTGAAGAGATTTTTTTGTGACATCTGTACGTACGTACTTTATCAGGACTTGTATTTCTTCTAATTTGCTTGGCGAACATGGCGTGTTCTAACTAGACAGTGAGTTTGAATACAAACTATGCCCCATGGAGTGTAGCAAAGACGACAAGATGAGAAGGGTTAAATTACCCTTTATTTTCCACATATTACAGGCGCTCTCGCACTTCGGGATACAAAGACCAACCACTTGTGGTCTGAACGTAAAAATATAAGACTGCTAACTAACTAAAATTTAAATAAGAACTATTAATATTTTACACTTATGACCAAGACTAAGAATGGCCTTTTACGTTTGTAGTACACAAACTGCGGAAAACTACAATACATCTTTAGCTTTCCAGAGGACAAAAACTCTGGCTTTAAAGACAGACAGTAACTGATGGTAAGCTCGCGTGAAATCTAATGGCAAGACGGCTCACTCTCTCCCTTCTAACTCTGCTCTTGGCAAAACGCCACAACTTAAATACTTGAGCGTTAGCAAGTACAATTTGTAACAATTTTTTTAATATCAAGAAAATGAAAAACTGTACTTAGGAGATTTTGTAAATACAACTAATTAGCTATAGAAATTTTATAGGATTCAAAATTTTCTTAGAGATTTTTATTAATACTATAGCTTTCTATAGCTTTAAAGAAAGCTGTTATTAACTACTTTTTTTACATTTCTCATCTAAAGTGATATGATAATTATTACTTAAACCTTAATTTTAGTTAATAGTTGGTATATACATCCACTCTGTTACTCCGCTCCGTCAGCTCAGATTTTTTTTATTCTTATATAGTGGTAAATTGAGCATTTTTTGCTTTAAATTTGATTGAATTATGTTGTTCGTATCTACCAGTTAAGGTTTTTATGCCTTTAGTTAATCTGCATGCAATAGTGGTAGAATTATCAACAATTTAAAAGTTTCTTAAGTGCTACT
The DNA here is from genome assembly GCF_044657685.1 of Stegodyphus dumicola. NCBI lineage: Eukaryota > Metazoa > Arthropoda > Arachnida > Araneae > Eresidae > Stegodyphus > Stegodyphus dumicola. The sequence continues at coordinate 216,214,802 of NC_140773.1, read as the reverse complement.
AAGTCTATTTTTTTTTTTTTTTTTTTTTTTTTTTTTTTTTTTTTTTTTTACCATAGCATCCATATTTTTTTACATTTGAGACTTAGCAGAACTGTGAATTAAGTCAGTTTCTACACCTTCAGTGTCTTTTGCAGAGGGGGACCAAAAGTAAACTTTCAGTTTTTCGCCCCAAAAATCTGCCTTCTTGCCCGCTGGCCGAATTGCTTGTTTTTGTGTAGAAACTCTAATTTTAATTGTAAAATGTTTTAAAAAATTGTTTTAACTGTATTTGGTGTTTTATGTTTTTCTATATTTTGCAATTTTTAATGAAGATATTTTGAGGTTTTATGTACTCGTATTTTTGCCTTGCCGCGAAGTGAGAACTGAATTAATTGAATGAGAAATCTATCCCTAAAGAAATTGTGGGAAATAACTTTAAATGAAATGCAGCAAAAAATGCGTATAATTTAATTTCCTTTCAAGGAAGTCATGTGGTGTCCGTATCAGATCTTTTTTATAGCTGAAACTTTTTCTGTTTATTGAGCTTACTAGCTTGAGCCGTTCGTCGCACTCTGAAAATAAAACACTACTGCGAAACTTGACAGCTGCCAGTTTCTTTCCTGTTAAAAAAATACTGTATTTTTTATTGTGCAGAACAACAAAGTTGCTTACGTTATTTCTAAAAGTCCTGTTTTTTATATTGCTAAATTCCAATATGATTTTTTATTATCATCCACCAATTTTAAGATAATCGAGAAAATAAAATACTCTTGAGCTAAAAAAATTCTCTTTGAATTCGCCCATTTCCTATTCCCCGTTTCTCTACACAGCTTTAACACGTCTTTCATTACAAGGCTTTAACGAGACTATTTAGTTTTACACGAAGCTCAGGTAAGTAAACTTCCATTTTGTTTATTTGTGTATCACTTGCCATATTCTTCTCATTAGGCCTATTATTTTCCTGTAATGGTACCTTTCTTATAATGCAACGCTTGTCACTTGCTCAGCTACTTCGCATAGAAAGTAGCATAAAAAAGTAATTATTTAGTAAAACGTACGTATAGTCGTATCAGCAACTCCGCAGCCATTACATCGAAGGAGAGATTCTAGTACATATTTGGAAGCGAATTTCAAATTTTAGTCTTTTTCATAGTATAAGACATAGGAATGGGAAGAGACAGACAGAATAAAATTTATTCCCATTAGAAAATAAAAACTTCAAAGTAAAAGATTAAACTTACTCTGAATGAACGGAGTTTACTGATCTACGATGGGTTACGTTCAGTCAGCCTTTCTTCGCTATAATCGTAATATTTTCTCTCACAGTTGTTAGAATTTCTATTTAATTCTTTTGTACTTAATATATGCATGTTGTGATGCTTATGTTAAAAAGAATTATTGCATTCCTCTGTAAGTGGTAACTAGTAATAGAAATAACAGTGGTTCGAAGCGCGGCGAGAACATAGATGATTTTTGTGCGCTTCTTGTCTTGACATTAAGTTACAGTGTTACGAGGAATTTTTTGAGCTGAGGCAACAAGAGAAGAATTAAAATGTCGCCGTTGTACTTTTGTTAATTTTGGTCCTTTTCGTTCTGGTAGGTGAAATATTTTTACACACACACACACACACACACACACACATATATATATATATATATATACATTCTAATTCAGAAGTCAAACAACAAAAATCAGCGTTACATTTTCAAAATTTTCACAGGACTAGTTTCGATGGTTTTACCGAACCACCATCCTCAGCTACAAAACCGTAAATGAACAAGATAGGAAGTAATGATTAAATAAGATAAGAAAGCCTGGACAAGAATAAGCAAGTGGCGCCATCTGTTGGTGAAACCAGAACTAAAACATAATTTCTTTAAAGGCCGAAGGCAAAGATGGATTGGAATTAGGATCGTTAACTAGAACAGAAAGATTTTTTTGAATGTGAAATGCCTCTAGAAAATCCAGTTCTCCAATGGAAGATGTTTTTTGAATAATTTTGGCAGCAGAAAAATTGAAAGTGTGATTTTCGGACCAACAATGTTGAGCAACAGAAGACTTCTGTGTTTCCTTTTTTCTAACATATGCCTCATGTTCCTTGACGCGAAATTTTAAGGCTCTCCTAGTTTGGCCAATGTAAATCAAACCACACTGGCAAAGAATCCTATATATACCCCAAGAATTCATATCCGGAATGGGGTCCTTGAGTATGGAACTCGGAATTTTATTGATGGGAGAATAAACAACTCGAAAGTTAAATTTCTGCAAAATATGTGCAACTTTATAGCTAATTGATGGAAAGAAGGGAATGACAACAGAATTTTTATAATCTCCTAAAACAAGAGTGTGCTTTTTAGTGTGTCGAAATGAGAAATTTTTAACTGCTTGATCCTGTGAAATTTGTCCTGATCCTTTGAAAAATGTCCTGTGAAAATTTTGAAAATGTAACGCTGATTTTTATTGTTTGATTTCTGAATTAGTATTTATTCGGCGTGTTTTTGTGTCTTAATTATATATACATTGTTTGTGTTTTAGTAGGTTTGTAAGGATCTTAAGTTTTACTAACGTTTATTTTATTTTAAATCTTTACTATCACTTCTTATTTTCTACTTCCGGCCAGAATTAAAAGCTTTAACTTATTTATGCAAATTTGTCTGGCGAACGCCAAGTACTTAAGTTGTGGCTTTTTGCCAAGCGAGAAGAGAGGAAGGAGTTAGTCGAAGCAGGCCGCTTGCCTTAGCAGTTTTACTCGGTTGCTGGTTGCCTTCCAGGCCAGAGGTTTAATCCTCTTGATAATTTTAAACGTATTGTAGTGTTAACAGTTCTCTGTACTACATACGGCTTCCTGTTAATATACGGTCAATCTTCCACGTAGGCCCTTGTTTATTATTTCAAAGTTAAGTTAGAGTTTAGTTAATATTTTTATATTCTTACGTTCAGACCACAAGTAGTTGGTCTCTGTATTCCGAAGTACGGAAATTATTGTAAAGAGTGAAAAATAAAGGGTTTCGTATACCCTTCCTGTGTATCTTGTCTACTTCCCACATTTATTGAACATAGCTTTAGTAAGCTCCCTGTTCCGAGTCAGGTTCATGAATGTTCCCCAAGCAAGTAAGGCGGAACACTGAACCTGATAGGTTGACCATCATATATACTACTTTCTTCTTTTCCATTAATAACAACAAAATTATAATATGAGAGTTAGCTATATGAGTTGATATCTCATCCTGAGTACAGTAGAAGATGATATAAAACATGCTAAATCAGTGCTGACTGCACTATAGAATTCCTCAATTAAGGCAGACTTCTCCATAATAGTCATTTTACGAAAAGTAATAAATGTAAACAGATTACTAACCCAGTGAATATAGTTTGCATTTTCTGTTTCATCAGAAGAAAATAAACTGAAAATTATCATAAAATATTTTATGAAATTTTAATGTGTTACAAATAACATGAAAAGATAAATCCAGCCGACTACGTTTAATGTTTGAAGTATAAAAAATATTTTTACGAATTTTTTACATAGATAAATAATTTGATGCAGTTATACGTGAAGTGCATTTTTCTGTGTAATGCAACGTTAAAAATCTAACGAGACAAGCTATGCCGGTAAGGTAAAAATATAGTGCAAGTCTGTTTAGCATTGAGTGAATGGGTATCTCGGTAATTTGGCGAGAAATCTTCAAAACTCGCCAAAATTGGCAACCAACCGGCGGAATTTTGTTCCGGTCCTTGTATTACCGTAATAGGTATTGTAATTGAATAAATGTTTATGATCACTATATTAACTGTAACCGTAATTCGAACCTCACATTACCTTCCAGTAATTTCAAGTTCTAGAAATATCTCGGCGGCCGGGTGAAAACTATATAAGGCCTGAGATAGCATCTGCTTTCAGTTGTTGTTGTTGTTATCTGTTAGCTCAGCGTGAATTGAGTACTGAGATATCTCCGGGTAGTTTTTCTCTTTGGTTGCGCTTTGCATTGCGTTGTGTTTAACGCTCATAGTAGTTTGAAGTGTAACTACTGATTGTACTCTGTGATAATGTGAAGAGTTGTACGAATATCTTTGTCGAAATGTACAGATCTCTAGAGTGTTTCATTTAATAAATTAAATCTTATCAATATATGTGCATTCAATCTATTACGAATCCGCACGCACGAAACAATATATATCTAGCGTCGTGAGTAGAAACCCTCTTGAAATGAGTTTGAAATGAGCCCCCTTGAAGTGGTTCCAGAAAAAAAAAAAGACATTAAATGAAACAAAACAAAAAGACATCGAGTAAAATGTTTAATAGTTAGCACTTTACTATATGACTAAACACAGCAAAACGTTCTTAAACGAATAATTTTCTACATTGATAAGCAAAGTATTGTAATAATACGCAAAGTAAGAGAAATGTTTTGGCTTGTAGAAAGCTTTTGTTTTTGTGCGGATTTTCAAATAAAAGAATTATTCTTGAAAAAGTTTTTCAGACGTTTAATAGCGTAATAATGTTAACATTTTTTTGTTCTGAAGTACGTATTCATTCTCGTATGAATATCGCTAAAACAGAACACGAATTAAAACTGATGACGTCTTAAAGCTGAAGATTTTCCCGAATTTCTAATTATTCCAAAGTATTTCATTTTTCTAAAATGCTAATTCATGTAATCGCACTGCTCTTGTTAATAAATCAAAACGGATTTTTAACTAATACTTGCCAGATGTATTGGAACATTTATTTTATTTGCCTAGAATCAAATTCTTTGTTAATTAATTAATTAATTAAATTATTATTTTATTGGTGGAAGCTCTGAAATTAACAAGTGAATCTCAGAATCGGAGAAATATGGTATGATGTACACTTATTTGAATTTCTAAAATTAGATTTAAATTTAAAAATTCTAATGTTTGTAATAAATTCTTTGCATAAAATTTATGAGTTTTGTATCGTGGTGATGCACTATAAAAGTTGATCCGCATGTATATGTGTAGCGACGGTATGGGCTAAACATTGACCGGGAGAGAAATATTATGTATTAGATAATTAACACCTTTTTTTTATTTCATTTACAGCCTGAACAATTAATTTAGCTTTCGGCTCATAAAAAAGTTCAAAATTCAGCTATGCAGGTCATTCACATAAAGCAGCTCCATTATTTACTACCAAATATATGAACCTTGTGACAAGAAAGCAGGAATTCACGAAGTCATTTATCAAGCGTCACTGGTGGTTTCTTGCCTATGTGTTTCTTTCTCTACAACTTGGAATGAAGAAAAAAGCTTTTCTGTTGGGAAATTTATTAAAAATTTCTACTTGCATCTATTTTCTTACTCCCCCAATAATTTTAATTACAGGTCCTAATTTCTTTCTCTCATATTCAAAGTTTTTCCTTTTTTATACAAAACAGAACGTTAAAGTAACACACATTTTCAGCTCTCTAAATATTCTTATCGCTTGAATTTATTGTTTATTTTCTGAAGAGAACAAGCAGGTTATCTCTTTCCTATAAATTCTTAAATTTTAGAAAATGTCATTTAATACATGAATTGCAATGTTCTAAGTTTAACTACACAAATAAGATTTTATACTGCCCTGACTTTTTACTCTTCTTTTTCGGAATCAGTATATGTTTGCTAGAAGATGAGATGCAACTCGCAGTTCTTGCTCTGATTAACCTAGTTAAGCACTTATTTGGAATCTTGTGACTGGATCAATTTAGTCAAACTTCAGTTTTAGTACGTGCAACTAAACCTTGGCTTTCAGTGAGTGAGTTTAAAGCTATACGTTTTTCAAAAAGGAGGAATTAAACTTTTGCTAACTTTGTATATAACGACAATAGTTATTAAATTGTAGTCTTTTATTTCTAAGTAGCTACTACGCAGCCAGCCTTCGTCTGGCTTTTAATTGTATCGGAAAAATGCATAAAGGGAACACCAAACATTAAATTTAAAAATTGCACAGAAAATTACTCTGAAGACAGCTTTATTTCAAAAAATGTAGTCTCAGCATTTTTATTAATTATCCTAATAAAGAAATTAAAGACTTCCCGTTGCAAAATCTTAAGAATTCAAATGTTTTAAAGGAAATTAAGAACTTTGTTTCTTAAAAACAAATCATGCAAAACTTTTTATACAATTAAAATTATATATAATTAAAACGTAATATAAAAAAATTACAATGAAATAAACAATAAATCTCATATTTTCAAGAGAAAACAGTCAGCTGTCCAGTGTCCAAAGCATTGAATGAAAAACTGTTGCCAAAACCACATTTCTAAAAGAATGAAACTATTATCAGAAAGCAATAACCAATTAAAATTGTGCTGTGTGGATGACATAATTCAAAATATACAAACCTTTTTGCCATTATCTAATAAAGAGAGAGAGGGAAAAAAAGAAAATTCTTTCTGTTGTGCCTCACGAGACACATGCGCGTCAGAATAAGAAGATTGCGATGTGCGTGTCCAAAAATCAAAAGAAAATAAGCAGCATTTTAGGTCATATTTTCAACAGTCAGTAGTCCAGTATACAAAGCATTGAATGAAAAACTGTTGAAAAAAACTACATTTCTAAAAATTGAAACTATTCAAAATGATGCGGTTTCTACAAAAAATATAAATAAAAAAATGTGATTCGAATTTTGAAAAAATCTTTTCGAGGTACATTGCCTCTTGTTTATATGCATCAATGTACCAAATTTTGTAGCCCTAGTCCTATTAGTTTACGCGCAGGACGAACGAAAGCACACACACAGACTCTTTTTTTTTATTATATGTAGAGATTTTTTATAAATCATAGAATTATTGCAGTTAAATGCCAAACCAATCAATACTAAGCAAGAGGAATAGGCACAATTTAAATGCATTTTCTGGAATATATATATATGTGGGATTTTAAATCCATAGCTTAATATTTTTCCTCGCGCGCTGTCTGAATTTTAGCTGTTGACTGCACGAGTGAAATTGATAGAACTCTCGCCGCTTTGCTTTATGAGAGGAGATGCAAGATGATATAGATGTTGTATTAATAGATGTAAGACGTTATAGTTGTCGTGTTAATAGATATAAGATGTTATAGATATCTTGGTAATAGATAAATGATGTTATATATGTTGTATTAATAGATGAACTATATTATAGATGTATTAGTGTTTTATTAAATGTGTTTTGTTTGAACATGAATTGTGATTTCGAAACTAAAGAACCCATATATATATATAATAAACATAACAAAAACAAGAGGCAAAGACATAAATGTTAAAAATTAACTAACAAAAGCTGTCACCGTAACGTAAATAAATATTCCGGATTATAATTTCGAAGGGTAAATACAGTCTTCTGCTTCAACTGTGAAACTGAAAATGAAATGTTTTATGCGAAAATAACAAAGAAAAAAAACTGACAGTTTTTCAAATTTTAAGGGTCGCCCAAAAGGGGTTTGTGAAGGTGTTTTACGTTCTGCCTGACCTTGGAGTCTACAAGTTTGCTGTTACGCTCAAATCCTCCTAACCCATTTTTTTTTTATTATTAAGCATCATTTTCCCTTACGCCACTCACTTAATTACAAAAATTTTAAAAGAAGCATAACAGTGTGAGTTTAAAATTTCCGGTGTTGGCATATATTTTTCTGCTTTTTTTTTAAATTCACTTTATTCTCAGTTTATCATATCAATGCTCAGTTTTCTTACTAGCATGGCTTTACAATATTTTTTGTTCTCTTTTTATTATTAATGTTTTGTTTGTTTACTTTACTTATTAAATATTGTAGTCTTGGCACTTGCGCCACATAAAAGTCGATGCAACAGCAAAATTACAAAATATTTAAAAAGAAGAGCATATCCTTAGAATTTTCGCTACACAGGCTCGCGCGCTGGAGATAAAAATGTTTTATTCCTTACAGTGTTGCCAATATTCGCTTTCAAATCGCTGAGTTTTTTTAATCAAAAACTCGTTAAAGTTTTACGAAATATGAAATAGATAATAAAACAAATTCGAAATTAAAAATTCAGTCTTAGAGGTTTCCATGTTCGGGTGGAGGATTAAGTGTGTTGAGGATTATTCCGGTGGGGATACCATCTGTTACTGTAAAGTTAACGAAAAGGCAACTAAAAAATAAATTATTGAAAAGCGACAGTAAAAAGAGATTAGAGCTACTTAAAGGCGTAATTAAGGACCGGGTCTAAGAATAGGTTTAACAAAGTTAATTTAATAACTGTTCGTGTATCTAAAATTCCATCTGATTCAGATATTATGTGCATCTTCCAACCTCATTAGAATGCAGAAATTGAATGTGTCTTTCAAAAGCTTATTCTTCAAGAGCAAAAATAGGAAATATAATTAGACTTATAAAAATGATTAAACGATGTTTAAATCTTTAAATTATTTGATCGCTTGTCTCCTGTACTATTATCCTTACCCGTATAATACTTGTAACAGTATTTTCTTATTCTTGATAAACAACAAGATATATGACTGAAACGTGGATTTTGTGTTGTAACCTACCTTATAACTTCCAAAATTTCTAGTTTTAATATTATAGTTCTAACTCTTAAAGAGAAAAAAATTCAATAATCTTTAATTACGAAAGGTGGGGATGAAATTAATCGTAATTCGTAATCCTCACCTTTCGTAATTTCGTAATTCGGTTCTTTAATAAAACTGTTTGCTGGTTTTCTACATGTTATTAGCTTAAAGCACTGGCATCGGAACATATATTTTTCTTCATAATAATATATAGCAGGCATTCGAAAATTTCTAAAAATTTAATGCTTTAAGTATTATGAATAAACCATTAATAGATTTTCAGAGAGAAAAAAAAAAAAAAAAAAAAAAAAAAAAAAAAAAAAAAAAAAAACATGAAAATTTAACTCTTCTTCAGGAGTTAGGAACGTTTTCACTGTGGGTCAAAATCAATAAGAATGTTTGCAATAAGATGAGGTTTTGGGTCAGTGGCATTTTTTTAAACAGGTTTTTTTTTGGTGAATAATAAGATAAATTTTATTGAAGAAATAATTACAATACGCTTTAAAAATACAAATTAATATTTTTAAAGGTATAATTTAACTATTTCAAATAATTTAATTAGGTAGCTAATTAAATTATTAGAGGTTAGAATTTTACTAGTGCTCTTCAAATTTTAGCTTTGAACAGAATTTGTAACTCTTATTTTTCTTAAAGAGCTTTTCACGAAAGGAATTATTTACTAGAAATAATTCCATTAGCGTGATTTACTTATTATTTAACAGCAAAATGAAAAATATCAATCATCTGTAACTTGTTGCATCAATAATTGCTAATCCGTCATTGCCCTGATTGTAAATCAAATGTGTACTATCTAAGATGAACAACTGATTTGAAATATTTCTATGCTGTAATGAACTAAAACCACCAAAACAAGGAAATGGTCTCTAGATTGCATGGGTCACGGATAATTTTCTGATCTTTGGATTAGTTTCTCCTACAGTATATCCATTTCCAGCATGCCTGTGCCTTTTCAGAGATGTGGTTGCTGTTTGAACGAAAAATAAATTTCCAAGACAGCATTATTTACGAGAAAACATTGGTTCGCACTTACTGCCGATCAGGGAATGTGTCGAGACGTAAAAGGAAAAAGAAAAAAAGAAACTGTTCGGCGACGCGATCATTTAAAAGAATGGTAACTCCGCAAAAGTAACGAGCGATCTCGGAAAGGGAAATAATTCTTCATGTTGTTGAAAAGAAAAGAAGAAACGCTTTACAGACTTTTTTCGGACGCTTCAGATTGAAGCATTGCTTCTGCAGAAAGATTTGCCACTTGTTGTCTACAGTTCTTTGTATTATCAACTTCTAAACTTCTGTATGAATAAGTAAAATTGAAAAATAATATCTATTAAAAAGATTTTCTTTGGATTTTGACTTATGGAGCATGATGTCTCCGAAACGAGCGCAGACCTTGGAAATGGAGATGCATTCAAAGACATTTACAATTAAAAGAAAATGGAGTACATTTATAATATTGTTTGCACTAAACTTGCTACTCAAATCGCGAACTACAAGTGTTGGCGAGTTGACAGTATTGATTCTATAGAACAACATAGATTAAAGCCTCATTGTTCCTGTCTCCCTCACCAGATTGCAATTTCCGTTACGTTGAATACATGGTTTGAATGCATGAACACGAAACAATGGAAAATGTTACACGACCAAAGGCAAAATAAATATTGATTCCAAACATGCAAGTCAAATCACGAGGACACACTTCATAAACTATCATCTCCTAGGAAAATGCATAAACAACATAAACCTTTAATAGCTGAACATAAAACGTAAGAGAAGAAAGCATTGATGTAGTATTAAATTTAATTAAAAAATACTTTTTCTACTTAAAACATGAAGTATAAATTTTCTTTTTTCTCATCACCATATTTTCAGTATACTCATTGATGTGTTTTTTATTAAATTTTCAGTGTAAGTTCATTTTTTATAAAAATATTCATATAAAAATTTGTTTCTTCTTCAGATACAGAATATTTTTATATAGAAAATATTGATTTATTGCATGAATGTGGACTATTTTTATCCACAAAATATTAATCACTTTGTAGAGTCTGATTTTGCAGAGTCTCTTTGTAGAGTCATACACTAAGTCAAGACTCTCAACAGAACTAAGTGAATTATCTCTATGTTTAGAATGCAAACAGAAACGTAAGAGAAGTGTAAAAGATCCTTTTATGAAGTATTCAAACAGTTGAACAGAAAGCACTCGTGCTCGAAGTTTTTAAATTATTTCTTGTGAGTTTATATTTCAATTCCATTTGTATTAAGTTTATTCACTAAAGTTTTATAATTTCACTTACGTTTTAATTGCTTTGGGTAGAATTATCTTTGTTTAAAAAAAAAGAAAGGTAAACTTTTGATTAGAATTTACTTCATTTTTTCCTAGCTTTTTGAAGGGGCCTGAATTTTTGGATGAACTATTATAATTAAAATACATTGGAATGAATTACTAGTCCTGTGAAAATTTTAAAATATAAGGCTGACTTTTGTTGTTTGACTTCTGAATTAGTACATTGGAATGGTTCATCGGCTAATTCTAGTTACAGAAAAGCAAGGATTTTTTTATGGAAGAGAGATTTCAATTGATTTCAGTGTTCCTTCTTCTGACGAAGTAGCATTGAAGTTGATTGAAATCCTCTTCGTTTATATTCTTTAAATTTCATTGATTTTTTGAATTAGGTTATTACTTGTTCGAAGTATTTTAGTTTTAACATTTATTAAATTCTTTTTTTAACATTTAGGATTTTATGAAATTTATTATTTATGAATTCTAATGTTTGATGTTTGTGAAAAACTGGTTCTAAATTTCTTATTTTATGTATTTACTGATAATGTTTTCAGCAGCTTAATGCGCGGAAATACTAGGTATGATTACATTATATCTTTTTTAATTGTTTTGTTATTATATATATATATATATAATTTATTTCCTAAACAATATTGATTAATTGATTATATTATCTCCTAAGTTTAACTAAAGTAGAATTATTTTAAAAGAATGAATTTAAGATCATACAACATTATATATATATATATATATGTAAGATGTAACAAAATACGAAGGCTGCTCTAAAAAGGTGTTGGTGTATTTAATTATGGCAAAGCACACGAGGGCTATCTGCCTAAAGGGAGGGATGCCTTTCGTGGAGGACTTTCTAAGGGAAACTGGCTCGTATACACGTTACACATGGGGAAAACCACGAAAACGCCCATGCAGCCAGCCCGTTCGCGGGATTCGAACCTCAGACCGAACTACCAGTGTTCAGCGTCTTTACCGCTCGGCCGCTGGTGGGCCTACCCTCTAAAAAGATTAGCAACCAATTAACTATTCTAGTAAAATATAACAAAACACGATGGCTGCTCTAAGAAACGACTGGCGATTTCAAAATTAACTATTCCAAATTTGGTGTTCTCCCCACTAAATTCATCTGTTCTCCCAAATTCGAAATCTTTCCATGTTACAAAACGGTGCTTGAAAACTGGAACTAAAACCCAAAATTAAACAATCACAAATTAGCTGTACTTATGCACCTTGTAGTATAAACAGCTGCTTACTCCGTAGTCTCTTTCTCTTTCGCCTCTTCATCTGCCTGTTGACAGCGTAATCTGCCTGTTGACAACTTGCATCTGCCTGTTGACAACTTGCTATTCGCTTGTTGACAACTTGCTATTCGCCATTATTTAAAATGTAATTGCATATCTCAATTTATGGGGTACGTTCAGCACTTCTAATCTTCTACCGGTTATGAAGATATGAGTTAAGAAATTCGTCATCCGAAAATAAATGATGTTTTACTATCAAGCTGGTCGTGCTTCTTCTAAAATTCCATCGGATCTTTCCGTTATGACGCAATTTTCAGTCATGCACGCAGCAGTATTTTCGGCCATGACTAGAATGGGAATTATTTTTATCTACCCCCAAAAGTAAAATCATTACATATATATATATATATATATTCAAAATTAAAAATTGAGCTAAATTTTTCTTCGGTACTCTGAAGGTTTCATTATAGAGCAGGTTTCAACATAAATGTCGCATTATTGACGCTTTTTTTTTTTTGTTCGCAATACTTGCGAATAAGAGGGTGTTGTTTACAGAACCCTCCCTTATCTGCTTGAGCTCATTTTTGTTTCTGATTTGGCGTCTCGCAATTTGTTGCTATCATTTAAAAAAATGGATTATGGTGGTAATACGAAAAAATTTTACTTTTCAGAGGGAAGAAAATTCAACTATCTGAATTTTTTCATAAATTTTTCACGAACGTTTAGAACTTTCCAATGTATAATTAAGATATAATAACACGACGAACAAATATTAATTCAGAGGTCAAACAACAAAAATAACGTAGTATTTTTCAAATTTTCACAGGACTAGTTTCGATGGTTTTACCGAACCATAATCCTAAGCTGCAAAAGGGCGAATGAACGAGATAAGATATAATGATTAGATAAGATAAGAAAGCCTGGACAGGAGATAAGCTACTGGCGCCATCTGTTGATCAAACCAGAACTAAAACACAATTTCTTTAAAGGCTGAGGGCAAAGATGGATTGGAATTAGGGTCGTTAACTAGAACAGAAAGATTTTTTTGAATGCCTCTAGAAAATCCTCTAGAAAAATGCCTCTAGAAAATCCAGTTGAAATCCAGTCCAATATTCAACAAACATCTTCCATTGGCGAACTGGATTTTTAAACATGCACCGTGTCGAGCATGCATTACGAAAGCGACAAAATTATTCAATTAATTACGTATTTGCTGCACTCAAGATTATATACAGAATTTTAATTAAAGAAATAAATTATTGGAATACATTTTAGTCAGTATTTTGAGTATAAGTTATTTAGATTTCTATTGCAGTAAAATTTAATAGGAAATAATATTTTGAATCGTAAAAATGCTAAAAATTAAAATTGAAAAGTAAAATTTAAAGTACTGAAAAGATAGCTACTGTCACTGACAGTAGATGAATTGACTTGTGGAGGGGACCAAACCATTCCACTAGCAATTAACAATAGCCAAGTTAAGTGACAGTCTTTCGTCTTTTTCCCAAGTAAGAATCGAATTAGTAATTTTGCTAGAGTTAAATCATAAACTACGAACAAAACTTAAAAATTAGAAAAATATTAATCTGCTTGAGCTAAAAGACTTGTCATAAACAAAAATTAAAATAAATATTACTAAGAAATTCTTAATTTAAGGTACTCATTAAGAACGGAATTAAATTAGGAAAACGAGATCATTACTTTAGAAAAAATATTCCCCGACACCGTCACATTATTGTAAAAACAATAAAAACCTATTAAAATCTGTACAAATTAATATATAGAAGTATATATTAGTATATATTAATATAAAGAAGATATTAGAAAACAATATTTAAATCAATGCATTACGTTAGATTAAAATGTAGTCATTTAATACCAATTAATACATTCTTTTAGATCCAAATGCGAAATCAAAGTAAAGCTTTTAAATACAAATTTCTACATTCTTTTATATTAATATTGTTATGGACTGTAGCTACGAAATAATGAAACTAATTTTCCTTTAAATCCATCTTTTATTTTATTCGAAAATTAACCGCTCAATTAGCAGCGATTTAAAAATTAAAGCAGCAAATTTTTCGTCGAACAAGCTAATAAAAAGAATTACAAAAAACAAACGATATTGACGCATGTGCATTACAAGATTCGTTGCTAGGCAACTACGGTAGAGGAGAAAGTTTTCGTATAGCAGACGATCAGGCGCTAAAAAATGTGTTAAATAAAAAGTAGTGATTTATAGCATACAATTTTAGGTTTAATGCCAGAAAGGAAATTAAAATTAACCTACTTGTTTGCAAAATTTGAAACGAAATGGCTGGAACTGTAAATGCACTCAATGATGGAATGGAATGGGTTGTCATATGGTGACGTATTGTATTGTACTCTGAGATATGGTAGCCTAGATAGAGGAAAGAGAGAGATGGATATAATGATAATGACATTGAGCATAAAGTTGGAAATGGGTATGAAGACGTAATTGCAATAATAGCCATTAAGTATTCAAATGTACATGTCAATTGTACATTCAAATGTACATACAAATGTAATGTGGAATTGGTACGAAATGTTTGCGTGTTCGTCAATAATAACATTCGTGCTTTTTATATCTTTAATGTATCTGAAGTAAGAAAGAGAAACGTCTGAAGAACAGAGAAGTTTGGGGAAAAAAAAAAAAAAACTTTTCTGTCAGAATACCGATGTTAGTGAAGTTATATAACTTTACTTTATTTCGATTATTTAAATAAATTTTTAGTTTGAAAAATATAGCATTACTTTTGGATTAATAACTTTTCGTCATTATGTAAATGCATGCGTATTGAGCGTTATATGAGTATATATATATGAGTATCATACGATAGGGATTAATTTGGGAAATAACTAAAGGGGACTTCAGGGGCTCTTACAATTAAATCTGGAATTTCATCTCATATATAATGCGTGTGTGCGTGTGCGGGTGTGGGCAAGGCCGGTACCAGAACAGGTACAACCAGTCTCAGAGTCTGAACCGAACGACAAAACGACTAGCACCGGCCCTGTGTGTGACTTTATATGTTTGAGGGGAAACGGAGTTTATGTCTTTCCGCTGCCAGAACATTCACTGATGAGGAATGAAATTCGAACACCAAGAAGAAATCTGTTTAGAGCAGTTTCTTAAACTGTGGGTGCGACCCCCATGTGGTTCGCGGAACCAGCAGCAGGGGGTCGCCAAAAATTTCAGCAGTTTTGATATTTGTTTAACTTATAATAATTTTACAATTACCAAATATGTTTACACAATGTATCTGAAAATAGATAAAGATTAAACAATACAGACAAACTAAAGACGAAAAGGTTTCGACACATTCTTTATAAACGTTCATTTTACTTGCTTTGCGTGTGACGCAATAATTTCGTTTGTTACTTATTTAAAGTTTTCACATTGTTCTATGTCTTAAAATTAGAAATTAGAGTTAATGACCTGAAACTGCAATAGTACAAGTGAAAAAATTGACAGTTTCACTGACGCGTGTGTCGGATTTGCGCAATGCTTATGGGGCCCCACAAAGTTTTCGTAAATATTATGGTGTCCTGGGGTCGCGAAAAAAATCTTTGAGCTAAAAAGGGGTCGCGAATTAAAAAAGTTTAAGAAGCCCTGGTTTAGAGGAATGAAATGGAAGCAAAGCCTCTGCCTAGGTAAAATATTTATTTGATTAATGTTTCAAGGTTATAAATTAAAGCATGCGCAAGTAGAGCCATTTCAGTACCCTAATAACCGCTGTAGTCTCCACTATGATGACTGGTGGTATGCAAATACGCTGTGTCGTACAGGTGCCTTATGTTATTTTATGAAATGGAGCTCCGTTCCATCATGCTTCTTTCCTTTTTGTTTTAAGTAAGTAAGCACGATGTTGTTCTTAGGCAATCAAATCAACAACGTTCCGTTCTGGTTGTGGTTGATGCTAGATTTGTCTTTCAGTCATATTCCATATGTACTCGATGGGAGAAAAGTCAGGTGATCTCTCAGGGCAATATCTCGACGACAACCAAGGCAACATCTCGATGCTCTGTAGAGCACGATGGCTGATAACAGCAGTGTAGAAACAACCGTTATTCTGTTAGAAAATGTTATTTGGGGTATTGCTCAAGAATGGCAGTACAAATGGTGCTGACATAGGAAATTGCTCTCCAGGATTATAACTTCTATTGTAGGTCCAATGTGTCTACGCCGCAGACAGTTTCAGTGAAAAAATTGAGAACATTAATTAGAACTTTAACATTTGAAACTTCAAATAAAATTCATTGACTATTTAGCGTGTTCTGCTACCCAATTGAAAAGACCGCAGTTTGAGTTCTGGCAAAGACATGATTGACATTTTACATTGTCTACTTCGAAGAATCTGCAGATTATTTTACAAAGATAGTATCCACAAATTACAGAGCTAAAAATTGAGGAAAAATAGCTTTAATAACATTTCGTTAAATGAACGCTTCAAATGCATTTCCTTTATTATCAAGTAGAATCCTATAGTACCCCTCTGTTGGTGCATTTCTGTCAGAACATATAACTGAAAACTGAAGGTTACTGAAGTTAACAAACCGACTCAAACAAGAGGAATGACCACCAATATTAAACGTTTCTTTCTATTGCCATTTAAGCCCTTGAAACAATGGTGACATTGCGGTAATGGAATTTAGTTTTTAGTATCTTCGATAGATGGCACCACACACTCATCAAGCGTTTCGAATGAGCAAAAAGAATTGCGTGCTGGAGATGATTTCGTTCATGGTCAAAATAAGTTTTTAGGTGTATGATGTAGTAGTTAGTTGAAAAGGTGCTTCAACAGAAGCATTCTTGTGCCCATTTTTTAATAATACTTAATATTCAAGTTTCAAAACAGTACGTAATTCAATAAAAATGTAAAAATGTCTTGCATGTCAGCGTTGACGCTTTTCGAAGTGTTTCCATTTTCGGTTTAATTAAAATGTAAGAACACTAAAAGTTTCTCTCAAATATTAAATCAATGCTTAACCCGAGCATTTTTTTTCATCATATTTTTAATCTCGAATCTAAAAGGGTGAATCAGTTTTGGAGTTTACTTAAAATAAAAAAAAAAAAAAGAAGCACGATGGAAAAAGAGAAAAGAAAATAAGAAGGGTTTTCTGCTGTTAACGTTAATGAAACTGTCGTTAACTTTTTTCCACTTCTTTTGTAAGAACTCGAGCAAATAAGCTGATTAGCATTTCTGGAACCAAGTGGTCGAGAGAATTAATCACTGTTAAATGGAAAGGGTAGTTATTTTATTTATTTATTTGTTTGTTTTACTTCTCACGGTAGCTGTTTAAATAACAAGAGAGTATTTTAAATAACGTAGTTTTTTAGTGCTTCGCATAAAAGAGAAAAAAGAAAAGTATTTAGTTTAAATTGGAAGAAGGGGGGAAAAATCCATGCATAATAATTCTCAGTGTTTATTGAAAGGAAGCCACTTTTTCTCTGAAGTGAGTTAAAATAAAAAATTCACCTAGTTTTAATTCATTAGCGCATCTAAAATCCTTTTTGGACTTTCTCCATATCCATATCCAATTTGAGAACGTTCCTTAATTTAGAAAGGGAAAGCAATGTATTGCAGTAATGTATAACTTTGCTCTACAAATTTGATCACTGAGAATTATGTATTAATGTTTCATAGCATTTTTAAAGAAATGTTTGAAATTTCAGTTTTCAAGAAAAGAAATGTATGCAATACAATTAGCTACAATTCGAAATACAGATAGAAAGTTAGCATGGTAGATAATGCAGGTATTTTTGGGTTCTTCTCAGAAGGGTAGCATTTTAAATCCATCTGTACAAGCTTCTCTTGAAAGATTATCAGGAGTAGAAGAGAAATACAATAATTACTCGTATTTTGCTCAAATGTCTACCTTGGCTCTACATCTGATAGAAAATGGTCATGAGAACTCTACTCTTAAAGCTGTGAAACACGCGAGATGTAATGCGCAACTTACAAACGCGTTCTCTGAGAATAAGTTTGAAAAGTAGATTCTGCCACTCAACATTTTACTGCGAGACTCAGGCTTATTGCGGGTAATTTAGACCAAGAAACAAGACAAAAACATTCTACGACCAACACGAGTGATAAAGGACCGAAAATTATCCTACTCCTAAGTATAAACTACTACTATAAAGACAGTAACCTTTATTAGTAGTATTTTATACTTATGCCAAAGTACGCGATTAAGCCAAAGTGCGCGAGAGCTATCCGCCTAAGATGAGGGATGCCTTCGTGGAGTACTTTCTGAGAGAAACTGGCTCGTATACTCGTTCAGCGACATGGGGAAAACTACGAAAACGCCCATGCGGCTAGCCCGTTCACTTGGAATCGAACCCAGATGGGAAATACAAGTGTTCAGAGACTGGTCGATGGTGGGGCGACAGTAATCTAACTATGTGATACAGATAGATCGTAACCTAACGCAATTATATGACTATCCATTGACGACAGTAGTCCCACTATGTGAGCAAAATTCCCGTGAATTTTCTGTTCGAGAGATGTTCTGTGAATTCGTCGGAAAGCTTGTAAGTCAGCTATTTCCCTCCAGTAAGAATATCGAATACTTATTACTCGAAAATTCGATTACTTACAACTGGAGCTAATGGAGAACACGCTGTTATAAATCAAACTTTTGACACGTAAATTAGATGTTTAAATACGTTTAAGTGAAGGCAGTGTATTTTTGTATAGTGTAAAGAGAAATAGTGAATGGTGCATTAAATATGAAATTTCATTCTATCGTTTTAAATTAGTATCCGTACTCAAACTTATGTCATTAGTCAACATGGCTCTGAACACTCAATTACAACACGAATGTTTATGTTTGAAGTTGCCAGTGTTACAGTTATTAAAGCCCAGGTTAATCAGGGAAAGGATCTATTTATTAATTAAATACAGCCCGAAAGGATTGCGAGATCATAAGATAGGCGGGACATGATTTTAATGGTGGAAAAATGGTTGCTTGCAAAGGAAAACATCAATAAAAGGAAATTTGATTGAAGCAAGACTACAGTAGGATCATTGGCACGGACTGGAAGCATTTGAAACTGTGTTGCTGTGGATTGGTGTATGTGATTATGGCAAAGCCTCGAGGACTATCTGCCTAAGGGGAGCTATGAATTCGTGGAAGACTTTCTAAGAGAAACTGGCTCGTATGCGCGTTAAACATGGGGAAATCCACAAAAACACCAATGCAGCCAGCCCGATTGCGGGATTCGAACCTCAGACCGAACTACCAGTGTTCAGCGACTTCACCGCTCGGTCGCTGGTGGGTCCATTTGAAACGGCGAGCAGTTAAAGGAAATAAAGTGAGTTTGATTGGTACTACTGCGCATTGTTCTTCAGATTGAAGATTTAACTTTTCTAATGGCATTATCATATTTCTCTTAGCCATAACACTGTCATAATAAGGTACGATCAAACGTGTAGTCAAATTTCTCACTTATCCTCCATTTGTTGGATGCCGTTTCCAGAGGTTGCAGGGGCAATGGATGAGGGCTAAGGAGAATGTGAAGAAGATGAATGAAAGCTGTCAAGTTTCGTTATTAAAACCAGGAAGGATAAGAAATTAAAAGGAACTACTTCAACTCTTTATTAAGGTGTAAATAAACCAGTGCTAGCATAGAATGTTTTAAAGAGCAAGTTTTTTCCGTCTAGTTTTGTTCAATCTAATCAATCGTCAAATCAATCAATCTAATCAAAAAAAAAAAAAATGTGTCAAAAAAGTATATTTGATGGAAACAAGTCTAAGGTCTTGTCTGAGTTTAGAATACCAAACACTTACAAAATTAGCATATACATTCAAAGATTTTGAGGTTTGAGGTTTGTCCCTAAATGTCATTAAATGCGATATAACTAACGAAAAGTACACATATCCTGGTTCTCAATTTCTGGACTTAATTTTTAATGAGCAAATCGAAATTTAATTCTCTGTATCTCTTCAGAAAACATTCTTATTTCTATTTTGCAATGCATGCTGAAGACGATAATTTTTACTAATTATCAGTTACTGTTGACAGTAATTATCACTTACCGTTGGAGCAGTTTACTTCTCATTAACCTGAAAGAAAAGTCTCAGTTTCTACCTCCATTCATGCAATTTAAAACGAAATGCATTTCATGCACTCGTTTTCGTTCCTTGTAATTTAGATCGTTTATTCGTATTTTTTATAATTTTCCTCGTAAAATAACAGTTGCTGTTTCAAATATTAACACTAACTTTAGAATATGTTTTATTCGGCTGCATGATTTTAGAATACGTCTACATCGTTTTTGGTTGTAGTGCATGAATTCGGAAGTGCTTTTCTTTGATAGTTTGGGCATTTGACTGATTCTGCTGAGCGGTTTTAACCGTAGTAGATACCATATTTTGTGCTCGGAGTAATCATATATCTTCGAAATGACTATTTTCCTAATTTGTTACTATTTTATGTGTAAAGCTATTAACAATGATATACTAATTCATAAGTCAAACAACAAAAATCAGCGTTATATTTACAAAATTTTCACAGGACTAGTTTCGATGGTTTTACCGAACCACCATCTTCAGCTGCAAAACCGCAAATGAACAAGATAGGAAATAATGATTAGATAAGATAAGAAAGCCTGGACAAGAATAAGCAAGTGGCGCCATCTGTTGGTAAAACCAGAACTAAAACATAATTTCTTTAAAGGCCGAAGGCAAATTTGGATTGGAATTAGGATCGTTAACTAGAACAGAAAGATTTTTATGAATGTGAAATGCCTCTAGAAAATCCATCAAAAAACATCTTCCATTGGAGAAATGGATTTTCTAGAGGCATTTCACATTCATAAAAATCTTTCTGTTCTAGTTAACGATCCTAATTCCAATCCAAATTTGCCTTCGGCCTTTAAAGAAATTATGTTTTAGTTCTGGTTTCACCAACAGATGGCGCCACTTGCTTATTCTTGTCCAGGCTTTCTTATCTTATCTAATCATTATTTCCTATCTTGTTCATTTGCGGTTTTGCAGCTGAAGATGGTGGTTCGGTAAAACCATCGAAACTAGTCCTGTGAAAATTTTGTAAATATAACGCTGATTTTTGTTGTTTGACTTATGAATTAGTATTTATTGGGCGTGTTATTGTGTCTTAACAATGATATAGTTACGAAGTGCCCGGCTGCAATAAGATAGCTTCCCCGTAAAGCGGATTTAGGATTGCCAGACTTAAAGCGAAGTCGCCCATTTGGCGACAAAACTGGCGATATGCCATACACGGAGCGAGAACATTCTAGAAAGACTTCTTACAGGTTTTCTAGAGAATGTTCTCGAAGGCAGGTTAAAGCTATATATACCCTGCCTGCACGTGGAGGAGTAGCAACTTGAATTCAGTATTGTCTTAAGTTCAGAAATTAGCTTGAGAGCGATCGACCAAGTCGGGAGCTGTACTTCAGTGCTTCGCCGTGAAGCTCTCTTCACCGTTAAGGCCTGAAGGCTGTGTTGATGATTGTTTCAGCGTGTTTATTTTTCAGCGTGTTTATTTCAGCGTGTTTTCAGTTCTTCAACGACTGTAAAAGCGTTTTTGGAGCTGTCCTGTGTAATACTGGTGAATAAATTGTGTTTTTATTCTTCATTAATTGTTATCGTCAATTACTCCAAATCCACGAATTCGTAGAACGCAGCAATATATTTGTTGATATCATAAAGTTTGCTTTCCAAGTATTATCCACCTCTTCCCTTTTCAAACTCAAATGATAACAGTACTCTTTTTTTTAATTGCTTAGTTGCAATGGCTTAATAGGTTGTGACATATGGAATGTAGCACCAAAACAAACAAACAAACAAAAAACGTCTGAAAGGTTTCAGATTTTAAATTACGTCCAAAGGAACGTTTTGTTTAACGTTCTCTGTGTTATCTTTATTTATTAAATATCATGTTCTTTGCACTTAAACCATAAAATTCAGTTCAGCAGCAATGTCGCAAAATAATTTTAAAATGAGCCTATCTTTAGAATTTCCGATACACAGTTCCGCACGCTGGAGATAAAAATGTTTTTTTCCCCGTAGAGTGTTGCCTTTGCTCGCTTTGAAATCGTTCAGTTTGTTAATCAAAAATTCGTTTAAGTTTTACAAAATATGAGATCGATCATAAAACAAATTCTAAATTTCAAATTTGGTCTTCCACATGCCCATATTCGCAGGAGAATTACGTCATTCAAAATTCGATGGCTCTATGTACCGTTGTTTTATCACAGTGCGAGAAATAGACACAAATTTATACAGATTTTTCCTTATTTAATTTCTTCAAATATAATGCAGGACTCTAACATTGGGTGGCAATAGTTTGAAAAGTGAAACGGACATTTATAGTGATTCAACCCAAAATCGCAAAACGAAAACAATAGTCCTTCAGGGACAAAGACTAAAAAAAAGCACCTTTGGACTAAAAAAAAGGAGAGTTCCATATCTCCCGTTTTATTGGGCCGATTGAGAAAATTTAGCTTGCGCTTTTCATGTCTCTAACAATCGACTTATATATATATTAGATTTATGTCTAGCATTGTTCTAACATAGGCATTCTGACACAAAATTGAACTTTTTCTGACATGACATATGATCGTTTTCCATATTTCAATTCTACGACTAAAATTATGCTAAAGTACAAAGTTTGTAAAAATCGCACTAGTGGTTTAAAAAAAATAGCTCTCAAAATTTAACTCTTCACTGTTAATTGAATTTGGCATACATTTAATAATATCTCTTTTTTTTTATTAAACTGACTTGATACCCTCTTTCACAATCCGAAATTTAGGTTCAATCCAAATAAAATTCGCAGGTATCTTCTGGTTTATTTTTAAAATTTTTACTTTTTAGAAATTCTTGTAAATTTTCCCGAAAACTTTTAGAATTTAAAACCTATAGAATCTTTACCATCACGATAAAGTAAATGTATTTCTAGGCATACCTACAAAAAATTAGTGTTTTTCACTCAAAAGTTTCCCATATAATATATATATATATATATACTCGAATTTGAAATTTGGCATATTTGTTATACGCGAAAATGACGCCAAATGTGGGTTACGTACTTTGTTAAAACAAGAAATTTGAAACAAGGCGCAATGAACCTTTCTTTCCGCTCTTCTAGAAAGAAAGGGAAAGGAAATAGTTCACCGTAAAATCAAGAATTTCGCCAAGTGAATTATTCTTGGCGCAAGATAAATGCATGGATTTCTCGGTACGTTTCTTGCCTAATTTTACGAAATTTAACATTTAGGCATAATTTGAGTCGTCGAATAGAAATATGTAAAAAAATCGCTGTGCCATTGCAGAAATAGTCCGATTTGGATTCAAAACACCTACGTTAGAACAGCGCTATATATAAATCTAATATGTCGTAAGTCGTGCTTTCGAGACATGAAAAATTCAAATTAAATTTCTTCAATCGGCCAAATAGAACGGGGGGTGTAGAACTGCCCCACATTTTCTTTCTTCGTGCAGTGTGTACATCCGTTTTTTGAATTATGTTGATAAACTTAATAAAAGACTCACAAAAACAGTTACGTCTATTACCCGAAGTCTCTAAGCTTCTTTTAATAACAATGTATATAAAATTTTGCCCGAGTTCGTTCCGTAATAAGTGTTTTTCGAAATATGTCTTACCTTTATTAGCAAATCATCTACCGTTGTTGTAAATCAAACAGTTTATCGTTCTGGACAATACTAAGTGCGGCTAACTTTACCGCAAAGCTTTACAATTACAATAGATCAGCGATTATTCACAGTTATAACAACACTGTATTTCCCCGGAGGGTACGCTATTGACTCTTGCCATCCCAACTTAATTAAACTCACTTTACCCCTACAAGGTAATTACACACTATAGCTCATTTACAATTCCCAGCTTGAAACGTGGTCAGCAGAAGGGTATCCTCAATAGACTCTTAGCAGCAACATCCTTTAAGAAGGGGTGTTTCTCAGAAATCGGCAAAATTAATAAGAAAATCTTTACTTCAATTTCACTTATAACTGAGTGAATTGAACTTATAACTGAGTGAAGTGAAATTGAAGTAAAATTTTATTATCACAAAAATGTTTATAGTTGTAACAAAGAAGTATTATGTATCAAATACTGAATGATCTAAATGCTAATAATGTATAATATACAGTGAACAGACAGTACAAAAATATACAGTAAACATACAGTACAATAATATGCAGCGAAAGTACAGTAAACACCGTGAAAGCATATTTCACAAAGTAATAGGACGTACAAATTGACAACGTTACACGAATATTTAAATGCTCATTGTTGGGTGTTAAATAACTCAGGGACTCCGTTGGACAGAGAACAAAGGTTTATTTAACTATCACAGAAAAAGACACATTTCAGTGTATAGGTTTAGCCCAATAAAATCACCAACAGCTGTTACAGTTACTAAGCTTATTTGCAACAAACTCTTCAGTTCACTTAACTGCACTGCAGCTAGATACTCTCGATATAAGACTAACTACATCTTAATTTTTATATGCGTATCCCACTGAATTCGTCTGTTAGTATTTGTTAATATCATGGATTTGGAAGTAAGCTATGTATGTATCTTTACATGTAACTTTAACCCTTTGCGGCACAGTGTGTCCGGTCTGGACATCTGGACACACCTAAAATTTTCCTTCTGTACGCACAGAAAAATTGAATGAAAAACGATTTATAGGTTCCTATAGGTTACTATGAACCTTCTTTATTTATAGTAGATGGCAACTCAACACAAACCAGTCCATATATTTTAGCCATGCTTAGTTTTTTAAGATCCTCATTTTTCAAAGAAATCTTCCAGATTTTTTTAGAGTATAAAAGGAATTGTTTTAAAAGAAATTTCTATGTTATATTTTTGGCTGCATGCTAATCTCCTTATTCTATATTAGTTTTAAATTTTTACCTTGAAGTCTTGCCTAAAATCAAACGGCAAACCCTAGGTGTGCCCAGACCGGGCTCACCGATCATCTAGGACAACTGAGAGTCTGTATTCTTTGTTTCTCCGCATCTCATCGGTCAGTTCATTGACAACAATGCTCGTTTCAGCACTCTTTTCGAAGCTCTATTTAATCAGTGGGCCCACTTTGGGCACACCCACAGAATTAAAAGATAAGTGCTATCTTCACAAAATTTTACTTGTGTACTCCTCTAGGCCTAATTAGACTGCCTACTTTTTTTTTTAATCAAAACTCCGACTTTAAAAGGTAGCGTGCCGGAAAGGGTTAAAACATGAAATAATATTTTTATTAGCATAAAAAAATACTAAATATGGGATATATCCACAACACTAATAAAACATACAGTGAAAGCACAAGTACAAAAATACAGTGAAAACTCACTCAAAACAGTGAAACAGTGAAAGCATACTCGACAAAGTAATAGAACATGAAATTTAACAACGTTACACGGGTCAATGAGAATCTTAAGAACCGAAACGAGAATTTTCATTTACAAAGAATTGTTTAAACGAGTTTTGCTTGCAGACATCAGACAACTTTATATTTCAGAAGAAATGCTTTCCAAAACTGTTCTCATAACACAAAACTAGTATAAAAATTAGCGAAAGATGTATTGACTTCTATATTTCCTTTTTAAGAACATTTTCAGAGTTCTGGGAATTCTGCTATCACGGAATGCATTTCATACGGCAGTTACGACTTTTAATCTTGAAACAGTTCCGTAATTTTAAAGTTTGGAAAGGAACATTACTTTTATTGTCTACTTAAAAGAAAAGTAATAAAAGTCCCACATTTATTACTTTACTCAAATGATCATTAAAGACTACATAAATGGACCGCTGTTTCTCTGTACGATGATATCTGGTAAATTTTAAATAAAGAGTATCTCATCGAGAATAATTAACACAGTAAATTGTTAATATTACGTCATGTCTGAAAGTCTTGTTTCTTTAATAAATGTAGGAAAACCCCGTTCGAAAGATGCGAGAGAGCAATAAATTTTGTTGCGTGAGACGCCGTAGTCTGGTAATTAGCCGCCAACCGATGTTAACTTCTAATTGACTGCAAGAATAGCATAGTACCCCGAACTTAGAAAGCTTCATAAACTTAGTGATATCTTACAGACGAATTTTCGTGAATATTTGTAACATAAATACCAGTCTGCTTTAACAGTATTGTAGAAGTTCTTCCGCAGAACAGATAAATGTAGATGGTATATGTCTTGAAATTCAGCACGCGTTCTACAGATGTGACTAAAGAACTGGAAAGGCCTAGCTTAATTAGAAAAATTCGAGAATGGCTTGCTCCCTTCTTGGCGGATGCGCACGAGTTGGCACATTATGTCCACGGGATCACGTCCTCCTTCTGTCAACTGAACAGGAATCCTTTCCTTCCTCCCTCAAGACTCCGAAAAGAGTTGCCACTATTGATCTTTCGCCGCATTAGATACAGACAGATATGAATCTCAGGGGATGGGTCGGACGACGGAATCATCTATTTGCTGAGGTCTAATAACCCCTGCTGAGCATTGATTGTGGGACCCTATCATCTCACAATGACCCACTCAAATGAGCAATGATTACCATGGGCCGATCAATACGTTTGGCTTCTCATTTGTTTACAAAATGTACTTGTGTTATTGTATATTTCATACGACAGCGTTTGGTTATTTCATACCACGTACGGCAATAAAATTTTATGAGAGTTACTAAAAGTTATTTTTTTACCTATTGATGACGTTTACAAACGTTAAGAAATCTTCCTTAGAAGAAAGTAAATCTTCTTTTTCTGTAGCAAAGATTTAAACGTTTTATTAGACAGATAATAAATATCATCCAAAATTAAATAAATTAGGGAATGCCCTGTTTGACTTCTTTTAGAAATTGCCCCCACACCTAAAAAAAAAAAAAAAAAAAAAAAAAAAAAAAAAAAAAAAACAGTGGGGGGAATGTCAACAGAAAACTATAAGATTACTAGTGTTTTTTTTTTTTTTTTTCTTTTTTTTTTTCTTTTTCGGGATATTTTCATGTTAGTAGCGTAAAGTGACGTTACCCCATAAGAGCTATTATTTTCAAAATGGCATTTTGCGTCAGTTAATTATAAATGCCCGTTTCACTTTTCAAAGTGTTGCCACCAAATATTATCGCCCTGTATTATATTTAAAGAAATTAAACAATGAAGAATCAGCATGAATGTGTGTATGTTTCTCGTATTTTAAAAAAACAACCATCAGAATTTGAATAACGTAGTCCTCCTCCCTACGAATATGGGCACACGGATGCTCGAATTTGGAATTTGTTTTATGGTCTATTTCCTATTTTGTAAAATTTTAACGACATTTTGATTAACAGACTCAAAGATTTCAAAGCAAGCATACGCGAGATTGTCTATCGGATATTCTAAAGATATGCTCTTTTTAAATATTTTAGCCCAAACGCTCCCGAAACGTGTATGTGTATGTAAATAAAAAAAGCTCCCCTTTGGGCGTAATATAAAATCTGGGAGCTTTCAAATTGTTTTATTGTGTTACTTTATGATTTGTATTACGCTTTTCGAATTCCTTTTATTCAGTATTTTAATTAAAAATTATTTAAACTAATTATACATTTGAAACATTTTAAACGTAGCGAAGAGGCATAATTTTGGTCTTATTATATTCTGAGCTTTTATACAAGCATTACGACTTTTAAATATTTTAAAATTTTATTCTTTAAGTCTTTGATATTTTAAGAACATTGTACCATATTTTTGATTTTATTTGAGTCCGAATGATGTTATTTACTGTTTTAGTCATTATGAAGTTTATTATATACGAATTATAATGTAAATTTAGAACTAAGGTTTAGAAATCCTGTACGCAGAACTGACACAGAAATTGATTTTCACGCTAGAAACGCCCTTACGGAAGTCTTTTCAAAATTTTTGGACCATTACCCCGGTTCTTTGAAGAACAATAAACTCACTTTTCAATAAAAATCAACGTTTCTCAACCTTTTGATTAACGTGTACCATCTAAGCAAAAATTGGAAAACTTTAGTACACCACTACATTTCGCAATGATTATTTTTCATTTTCTCAATAAAAATATTTAGAAAAATTTGTTATTTGCACAGCCTATTGGCTATATTAAATGTACACGCATAAAAAATATTAAATTAAAAACTGGTTACCATTTTAATTATCAAAATTTAAGTTACAATACTTTAATTCTAAAATTTAGTGCAAAATTTGGGTTGAGAATCGCTGATTTAGATTTTTAGTTTTTAATTATACATCGAAATGAAATGTATTAGAATACATGGAGAGTTGAAATGTTTGTGATGATATGTATTGGTTTACAGAATTGTTTGGTTTATGCTTATATAATTTTAACTTTCGATTTAAAATGCATATCGGTAGAATCCAAAAGTTAACTGGCACTAAGAATTATTAACTGTCTTAAAAACATCTTTTAAAAAAATCTTTTTGTCTTCATATACAGGTCTTTATTACAAAAGAATTACAAGTTAAGACTTAAAAAGTTGATTGTTGCTGTCAAATATTTTAAAAAAGTAATTCAAGTTCATTATCATCAGGCAAAAATTATTTCAAATTTTATTCAAGATTACTAATTACATGACATTACTTACATCGATGACATATTTTTAATCATGAAACAAAATTTGTCATTGCTTTTTCTACCTTATTTTGTGTTAGGTATTTTATCTTGCTAACCAGTTAAGCTTTTGTTAGTTTCTTTTTCCCTCCGCCCATTTTTTTTTTTTTTTTTTTTTTTTCATTTTCACTCGCTCGTTTTAGAAACATGTAAATTAAAAGTAGAATAAAAAGAGTTAAGGAAACCAATTATAATTATTTATTTGAAAAGATTGAAGTATTTTTTACCTTAGCAAATTAAGCTATCTCTGTAATTGCTCTCGATAGAGTGAACTTCTGTCTTTTCAGGCGTTCTGTAGTTGTGCGGTGTACATTTGATTGAAGCTATGCAAAGTAACTGAGAGTCACAGTAATTTCTACTAACTTTCGGTTTTGAAAAATTCAAGATAAACCTAAAATATAGGTAAATTCTTTGCTCATCAATAGCTGAGTACAGCTGAATACCGACAGCTGAATCTGACTTGCATTTAAACCCCGGCTCGCTGCATGGTTAGTTTTCGTGATTTTTCCCATGTGCAAAGTGAATATGAACCAGCATTTTTTTCTGAAAGTCATCCACCAAGGCATCCCTCTCAGGCGGATAGCCCTCATGGCTTTGCCATATTCAAATAACCTAACCTCAATTCTTTGTTTTGTATCTTAGACATACATTTAAGTTTTGGTAAATCATCTTAAGAGAAAGGTCTTCAGTGGTGGATATTAAAGACTGAGGTAGTCAAGCCCTTAAAATTCAATCAAGTTAATAATAAGTAAACTGCATTTATAAAATAACTTGTAGAGACATCAGGTATTTTTGGAAGCTGGCAAGATGAAAAATTAGCAACCGCCTTCACCGGGAATCGAGCCACGGACCTCTGAAATACCGGCCCAGTGTGCAGAACCACTACACCACGAAGGCACGCTAGGAAGGCGGGAGAAAAACTAATCGTGAAACTGAATTGCAAATGAGTAATAAAAATAAAAAATTCCTGATACGCTTTAAAAGAGATAGATGCCGAACACAAGTAAATATGACTGTATACTTAAACTTTGCCATTACTAAAATAACCTAAGTCCACGAGTTTAGGTAGAAATCAAGAAGATCCTCTGTAGTTTTTACGAAAGTGATAAAAGAAAAAAATCAATCATGTCCTAGCTGGGACGCAGATTCAAACCTGAATTTTTCACTAGCCATCTGGACAAGCTTACTGCTAACACCACAAGAGCACGCGAATTCCTTACATTCTCCCCTACTACACCCAGTCCCCCAAATTCAGGTGTTGAAGAATTTTTCAAGAGTTAACTTTCTATGAAGAATTTGGTTAGTAGGTAGAAATTTATTATTTTTACTAATAGTTATTTTAATTTGTTAACCTTTTCTGTCTTTTCTTATATCCCTCACGTTTCCTCGCCAGTATGTAAATCAGTTAGGATGAACGAGAATGTATTTAAACTGAAGTAGCAAAAAATTTAGCTAGAGCGTGGTTCCGCTACTGAGAGCGTACGTTGTTAATTCTGAGAACTGCTGGACTTCGAATCTCGGCTTCGCATTCTTGTAACCGAAGTTATTATCTCGCCACCTTTTTATATGCTTAACGACAATATACAGGGTAATTGAGAAGCCGCCAACCAACATCAAACTATAAAAATATTATCGAGAGTCCAAAAGGGACATTTAAGGCAAATTGTTTCAATAGATCACACACTGATACTGTTACAAATAAAAAAAATCACTTAAAATTTTAAGTGCAGTTTATGCCGTTTAAAATGCTTTAAAAAATTTTTGACTGTTGCTAGCTGGAGCTAAGCGTTTCCTAGCGAAATGAAGTTTTATGATAGAGCATTGCTTCACAATGCATTCTTACGGAAAAACTATAGAAACGTTTAAACAGATCTCCCCAAACATTCAGGAACCTAGCAACACAACGCTATCCCTTTTGGTAACGTTCACCGTAAGACAAGAATTGGCCGCTCTTCTGCTTGAGTTTCGATAAGAAAGACGAAACCGGGAAAAAATGTGCTGTAGTCACCAATAAAGACTACAAGAAAGCTGGAATCGCAATCAAATTTTTCATACGGCAGAGGAGGGGAAACTGAAGAAGTTGGATCTTTCTTCTCATCCTTATATTCGCATTTTTCAAGAACTGGAAGCGCTTGATTAACCGAAGCGGTTGCGCCAGTGTCAGAGGCTCAGATTGTTTATCGACACAAATGGAAGAGAAAAACTTGGTTCATTGTTTTGTACGGATGAAGTTTGTTTTTATCTAAGTGGAATTCTCGATAATGAATACACGAACGTAGAGATAGGAAATTCGCATGTGTTTTCAGGAGAGACCTCTACATTCATAAAAAATTGGTATCAAGTGCACTGCGTCCCCGCCGAAAGAAAGTGACTCCATTTTTATTTTTCTCGATAATAAATGGAGTTGTACGCATCGGCATGATCCATCAGTTTACTTGCATTACTTCAGCAACTGCCAAATCTTTAATGAAACGCCATTTTTCTAACATTTTTTGCTAGCCAACTCGTTGCTTTTAAGCCTGCGGACCCCTGATCTGTCATCACCCGCCCCGATTTCTTTGTAAGAGAACGTCTAAAATTTGTTTGTTTATGAGAGCGATGTATGCTCTTTCTATGATCGCACAACGAACACTGAAAATGAAATTTAAAAATTCTGAGATGGACACCACGACTTCCTCGTACGACCAATTAAATTATACAAATTTTTCGCTCCATTTCATTTAAACTTATTTCGCCGAATTTCATTACAGATATATTTCTCATGCAATCAATTCATTTCTCATTTCGAGGCAAGGCAAAAATACATAAAAACTCAAAAAAATCTTCATTATTCCTAACAGTATCTTTTATTCCGAGTAAGACGATAACAGGACAATCCTTTTCCATTATTTGCTTAATAAAATCCTGAATGATGCGCAATATCTAAATTGATTGCAGGTGTTAGTTCAGAGTGACCAAAGAGTAAAAATTAAAAGTGGTTCGTCTATCCTATAGCAGAGAAGTTTGTGTCAGTCAGTCAAATAGAAATAAGTTAATATTTTTGTATGTAGGAGACTTACTTAGTGCCATACGTATATTCCGCTGTTTTTATGCCAAACCTGACATTTTAAGAATTCTTTATGCACTCTAATTTCAATTTAAGATTTATACTCAGTGCTTTCACTAATGATAATTTTCGACGTGCTTTTAAGGTCTTTCGGTGCTTTATTGTAAAACATGATGCTTTTCCTTTCAGAAGAACATCAAAAGTACCTTTTCCTTATCCATCTGAAAACGATTTGATGAAACGCATTCCAATGTTGCAATTACCATTTCGAATTTTATTTATAATGATATTCTCTTATATTCGTAGCGATACTTTTTTTCTTTATTTTCTAATCTTAAAGCTTCCACTCTTTTATTTTTGGACCTCTTAGGAGTTACGTTTTTTAGATTTTAATATCAGAAGATAGCATTACGATTCTAAAGCGGAAGCTATCTCTTTGAAAGTAAAAAATGGATGGCAGATGTATTTCGTTGATTTGCAATCAAAGCAAAAAATAAGGGATATATTCAAAACATTTTTAAAGGTACCTTTACTATCGTAAATTAATTTTTTCCATGTGAAAATACGCGAAAAGTTTAAACGGCTGAATTTAAATTAGATTCTCTATTTCGAGAGAATAAGTTTAGAAATTCTTCTGCAGTTATGTCAAGGCGTAATGGTGAAGGTTCCGTTTTTAAAATTCCCGTTGGCAGATGTACGATTATCGCCTGTTTGCAAAAAATTTATGTGCTTCTACAATCTTAATTTGCGTCAAAGAATTCTCATATTTCTTAATTAATTCGAACTTCTGCTGCCTCGTTTTTTGGCGGGGGGGGGAAGACATTCTAAAAAAATTCTTTTTCTTTTAACTTTAATAAATGGGTACCTATTTTTTCAATACATATTAATTAAAAATTGTAACGCTTATTCTGCAACGAATTAATAAATATCGTTAGAAGCGTTTCCAAATAACTCGAAATGAGTCTCCTTAAATGTTTTATTTTACCAGTTGGCATTAATTCATAATCAGATAATGACCTAACAATCTTTTTTCCATTCGGCTTTGTTATTTAAAAAGCTAATTTTACGTCCGAAATTTTGTGTTCTATATCGTTAATTTGTGGGAGATTAATTTATGATCTAGTAGGTCTATCAAAAATTCTTCGCTGAATAAGTTCTAAACCACATCTATTGCAGTTCTTATAAAATACGCCTACTGCTGTTACAAGAAATATACTGGTGTAATTTCAACGGTAAATTTAGAACCTTGTAAGATATATTTTAATTTTAAAAAAGTTATTTTAAGTTTATGCTTCTTTCCTGTCCTTCCCAGCTTCAGCTTACAACTCCATACCAAAATGAGTTTTTAGTATCACGTTACATGCAAATGAGAAGGATAATAGTATTTAAGTCAAGTTCAGATAACATTGATAAAAAGAGTGAGGATTCCTGAGTAGCGCGCGTTTGGCTTTGAGCTACGTCTCTCTACGCTATTATTAAGCTCGGCCGTATTACGTGCCTTTTGATAGTTCGATGGCGAATTTAATATTACGGGCGGAATAGTTTAGAATTGTGTTAGCTTCGGCTAAATATCTTTAGTTAATCATTAGTTAGCTCTTATTTCTTACATTTTGCGTTTAAGCCCGAGAGTGGTGGCTTTGCTGTACACCCTGAGAAAGGGGCCGACTGTTAACCATATTTTGAGTGAAATAAAGGGCAATAAACACTTCTTGTGTTTACAGTCCTGTTCTTGGATTTAAGCGATTATTAGCTTAGCAGTTCACTAGGTTCCTCGACATTTAATTTAATGGAATATAAGTGAGGAAATCTATAGCCTCCCAGAGTAGCAACAGCTGTCAGAATTTGCGCAGAACGATAGACATAATAATAATAATAATAACAAACTAAAAGAAAAAAATCTGATGTGTACACCACATGACTTCCTTGTACGGAATATTAAATTATACGCATTTTTTCTCGCATTTCATTTAAACTTATTGGATTGAATTAATTCTACTTTGTCGATAGCGCATAAACCATAATAGAATAAATGCACTTTTGAAAATTCACTATATTTGTTTACCATAGCGACACTCTGGAGCTAGGTTCACTGTTAAGTGAATAACGCGGTTAAGCATTATATTTCGTTCATATTATAACTCAGAATGCACAAAATTTATATGATTTGAAGAATTATCCAATCGTTGCTATATGTTCTGTTCAAATACTATAATCAATCTAGAACGATGCATAAAAGAAATTAAGCAAACAAAACAAAACAGGAAACAGTTTTTCACAGACGATTCAGTATTTCTCATTCAATTAATTCAGTTCTCCTTCAGCGACAAGGCAAAAATACATAAAAACTTAAAATATCTATATTAACAATTACGAAGTAAACTCTTAAACACTTATTTCCTCGAAAAAATTCCACGATTACGCACGATTTAATTCGCAATAATAAATGAAGGTGTTATCTTTGTTGTTTCAAAGCTTAGTCTCTCTAGATTGGCAATAAATCTACTATTCTGCTGTTTCAAATGAAAACAAACATGTCCGCCATGTTATTTAAAAATTAGGCTTAACCACACTTAAACTGCTTTTAAATTGTTGATAGTTCTAAAAATATTGCTTGCAGATTTCCTAAAGGCATATAAACTTTAATTGGAAGTTAAAAACAGCATAATTCAATCATTTTTAAAGCATAAAATGCACAATTTACAAACATATAAGAGTAAAGAAACTGAGATCACTGAGCCGGATAACAGAGTTGATATATATGTATAAATATATTTATATACGTTTGGCGCGGTCGATTGCAACCAAAATAGGAGGTGCACTTCTGCATGTTATAACAGTCCCTATATACAAAATTTCAACGTTCTGAGGCTACTTGTTTTTGAGTCATGCGAGATATATACGTACACGTACGTACAGACACCACGAAAAATTCTGTTCAGAATTCATTTTAAAGCAGTTTTATAATTTTTTGGAGGAAAAGAGTCTTTTATTCTGTCCTTACGTACAGATTTCAAGCAAAACATCGTTAAATTGCATTCGATAGCGGTCAAAATGTATATTTTCGTTGAAATATGCTGCCTGAAATTTTTTGCGATTACAATACTTCCTTTTTACTTCGTGCAAGGAAGTAAAAAAAGAAGGGAATAAAAAAAGCACAATTTAAAAATTAAAAAAAAAATTACATTTAAATGCAATTCTTTTAAATGTAATTTAATTATACAAAATAAATAAATAAATAAATCTATTGTGAAATTTAAAGCACTACAGGAAAAAGTATCTTTATTTGTTGTGTTATGGCTAAAGCTTGAATTTATTTTATATATACGTTTACTAGACATAAGGATAAGCAATCTAAAACGCTGTAATGCAATAAAAGGTTTGCAATATGAATTTTGACTTTTACCAGTACTGTATAAAGTACGATGTTAAATATGAACGATCGTTATCAACTTCCTGTACTAATTACTATTATCAACTTATTTTGTTATACGTTATGAAAATAGTATATTTTTTAACTACATTGTCCTCTCAACTGTTTCGAAAGCTGTAATATAAAGCAATGAACAATTTGTAGCAGCAGAATTTCAGAATAGTAGATACAGAAAGATTAAATTCGTTTTTCTTTTTCAGTTTTTCCCGCTTTCTGTTCGATTTTTTTACTTAACCAAACAGACATAAATGTCTTTCTATAACTTTATATTGCATTTCTAATAAAGCTGGAATGCGGAAGAGTAATTTTAAAACTGATATATATTTATTACTACTGCCTTTTTTTAAAATTGCTTTCTTTTACGAAAAAATATATAAGTTAGAAAAATTAAACTGATGTTTATAGTTTGCGAAAATTTTATTATAAAAAATTATTTATTGTTGTAATTTGTGTTGGATTGTTTTTGACAAAAAATACATTGTTGTGTGCAAATTTACAAAATCTATTTTGCCAAAAGAAATACATTACAGCTCTGGAACTTTCCACAACAAATACTCGTACAGGTCTTGTCTGCGTCACAGAGCACGATCAGTAGCTACACTTAAAGCTACTAAAAACGTTTAAACACAGCGGAACGAAAAGCGCATCTGAAGAGTAACGCTCACACGGAGATATCTCAATATTCCGAACTCAAGCTATGCTAAAGAACATGCTTTTATATACCTTTCCCTCTGATGTCAAGAAATCTCTAGTACCTTTCACTTCTCGACATTACTGGAAGGCATATAAAAGCCGGATGCAGATACAGTTACATATAGGAATCAATTACAGTTATTCGGTTACAATACCCATTACAGCTATATTGGGATAGGTCCAAAATGTCGCCAAATGGTGGCTAAGTTTGATGACTTTCGGAGATTAATCTCTAAACTTGGCGAAAAAAAAAAAAAAAAAAAAAAAAAAAAAAAACACTGATGCGGGCACTACATGACTTCTTTGTACGGAATTTTAAATTATACTTATTTTTGCTGATATTCATTTAATTTTATTCCCTCAAAATTTATTAGAGAAATATTTCTCATTCAATTAATTCAATAATCACTTCGCGGCAAAAATGCTGAAAACCTCATTCAATTAATTCAATAATCATATATATAATTTACTCAATAATCACTTCGCGGCAAAAATAGAAGAAAGAATATTAGAGAAATATTTCTCATTCAATTAATTCAATAATCCCTTCGCGGCAAAAATGCTGAAAACCTCAAAATATCTTCATTAAAAATGGAAAAATATAGAAAAACATAAAACACCATATACAATTAAAACAATTAAAAAAAACAAAACAAAATTTGCAATTAAAATTAGAGTTTCTACACAAAAGCAAGCAATTCGGCCAGCGGGCAAGAAGGCTAATTTTTCAATGTACAAAACCGAAAGTTTACTTTTGGTCCCTCTCGGCAAAAAGGCATCGAAAGTGTACTATTCTGCTAAGTCCGAAATGTAAAAAAATATGGTTGTTATTGAAAAAAAAGTTAGTCGTGGCCGCATTTAAACAACTTTTAAATTGTTGATAATTCTAAAACTATCGCATGCATATTAAACAAAGGCATAGAAACCTTAAACGGAAGATAAGAACAACATAATTTAATTGTTTTTAAAGCATAAAAAATGCACAATTTACCAACATATAAGAATGAAAAAGCTGAGCTCACGGAGCCGAGTAACAGAGTGGGTACATATATTTACATAATTTCGGCGCGGTCGATTGCAACCTACAGAAGTATCGGGAGTCTGTCCGGAAAATAATGCAGGTTTTTGCAATTGTTTATCTTGTACATTTTTAGCAACAAAAATATTTTGGATTACACTGGTTTATATATCATTTTGAAGCTCTATTTTAGCTCTTTAGTTCTATAATAATCATTTTGTTCAAAAATTATTTTAAAAATTATTTACTAGGTATTTTTGTTTAGATGTCGAAACGGGATTTTCCGCAAATTTACTTTTATGAGTACAAGCTAGGCTACAGAGCAGCACAAACGGCTCGAAATGTCTACGAACTATGGGGCGTGAAACGTGTTAATGAATCTACAGTTCAGCGGTGGTACCAAAAGTTTCGTTGTGGAGAATTTGACCAGGAAGATCAAGAGCATCGTGGACGCTCTTCAGCTGTTGATGACGATGATTTGAAGACTTAAGTTGAAACAAACCCGTGCACAACTGTTCTAGA
The DNA here is from genome assembly GCF_044657685.1 of Stegodyphus dumicola. Lineage (NCBI taxonomy): Eukaryota > Metazoa > Arthropoda > Arachnida > Araneae > Eresidae > Stegodyphus > Stegodyphus dumicola. The sequence continues at coordinate 216,177,403 of NC_140773.1, read as the reverse complement.
GCTTGCGGAGGAGCTTAGCGTAAGTAAAACAACGATTTTGATCACTTGAATCGTATAGGAAAGTCAAAGAAGCTCGATAAGTGGGTGCCTCACAAATTGATCGAAAATAAATAAATAAAAAAAAAATCTGAAATGTTTCAGATTTTAAATTACGTACAAAGGGGCGTTTTTTAACATTTTGTGTGTTACCTTTCTTTATTAAATATCATGTTCCTCGCACTTAAACCATAAGATGCAGTGCAACAGCAATATCGCAAAATAGTTTTAAAACGAGCATATCTTTAGAATTTCCGATACAGAGACTCACGCGCTGGAGATAAAAATGTTTTTTCTGCACAACGTTGCCATTGCTCGCTTTGAAATCCTTGAGTTTGTTAATCAAAAATTCGTCAAAGTTTTAAAAAATAGGAAATCGATCATAAAACAAATTTCAAATTTCAAATTTGGTCTTCCACATGCTCATATTCGTTGGAGGATTACGTTATTCAAAATTCGATGACTCTATGTACCGTTATTTTATGACAATGTGAGAAATATACATACATTTACGCAGATTTTCATTATTTAATTTCTTCAAATATAATGCAGGACTCTAACATTTTATGGCAACAGTTTGAAAAGTGAACTGACATTTATCCGTCCGACGCAAAATGCCAAAACGAAACTAATAGTCCTTCGGGATTCAAATCCCTTTGGACTAAAAAAAAAAAAAAAAAACAAAAAAAAAAACGCCTTTTTTGAAGTGTTCTTTGTTCTTCTTCTCTGCAATAAAAACGATCCTTTTCTTAATCGAATTGCTACGTGCGATGAAAAGTGGATTCTCTCTAACAACTGGCGACATTAAGCTCAGTGGTTGGACAGCGGTCAGACACCACAACACTTTCCAAAGCCAAATTTGCACCAAAAGGAAATTATGGTGACTGTTTGGTGGTCTGCGGCCGGTCTCATCTACCACAGCTTCTTATATCTGGGCGAAATGAGTACAGCAGATAAGTACTGTCAGCAAATCAACGAAATGCACCAAAAAATTGCAACGCATGTGCTCGCGGCATTGGTCAACAGAAAGCGGCCAGTTCTTCTCCATGACGATGCTCGGTCGTGCAACTGACCCTACAGAAATTGAACGAATTGGGATACGAGACTCTTCCTCTTCCCCCATGTTCGCCTGACCTCTCGCCGACCGATTATCACTTTTCAAACATCTGGATAACATTCTGCAGAAGAAATGCTTCAGAAACCAAGAAGAGATTAAAAACGTCTTTGACAACTTTATCGCATCCAGAACTCCAGAATTTTATTCTACCGGCATAAATAAACTTATATCTCGTTGGCAAAAATGCACTGATTCGGTTGGTACTTATTTTGATTAATAAAATTGTTTTGGAGTTGAGTTATGATATTTTAAAAATATAGGTTAAAAACCAGCATTATTTTCCGGACAACCTAATATTTTAATGTTCTGAGGCTACTCGTTTTTGAGTTATGCGAGATACATACATACATTGTTAAATTGCATTCGATAGCGGTCAAAATGGATGTTTTCCTTGAAATATGATACTTGGAATTTTTCGTGATTAAAGTATTTCATTACTTGTAATAAATTACTTGTAAGTAAAAATACTAAACGTTCTCTTGCAATTTCCCTAAAATTATTTACATATGTACAAAATTGTAACAACATTAATATAATTTTTTAAAAACTCTCGTGAATTTGTGCTTTTATGAAATTTAAACGAATAAAAAAATTGTATACTGAATATTATTTCTTATATCTTGAAATACATTTCTTTCTTCTACGAAAAGTGTTTTGTAGAAACGAAATATAACTTTTTAGCAAATTTTTACAACTTAAATATTTGTGAAGATACACAATATATTTGTGTTTAATGGGTTTATACCAAAATGTGAAATTCCAGCGATTTATCGTGAAAATGTTTAAAAGTTATTGCAGACTTCACTGGGGGGGGGAATTCATTAACTTATAGATGACCGGCGAATAAACTTCCCATATTTCTGGTATGTAACTTATATATTACTTTAAAAAATGCAAAAATAGATAAATAAATAAAACGAAATTAAATAAAAAGTCATAATCCGTCCCTCTAAAAATAAAATTAAAATCGTAAGGCAAGGCGCAATAGAGATGCACCTCTCCTATCCTGGGAGTATTTATCCTCTTGCAAGCGCTTCCACGTCTCGTATTTTAGTTTTTAGTGTTTCATGAAAAATGAACGAAATTACGAACAGTAATTTCTAGAGTAAAATTTTTTTTTGCGTAATAGGTTTTATTACTTATCTGTGTCTATGAGTCTTTCTTTACTTTTTAATCGCATCTGGAATTTTAAAAGAGTTTTTGGTTTTTCAGGTAATGCCTGAGTAAAAATTATAATACCTACAGATCGAGTTACTTTAGTTTAATAAACTAAATTAAAGAGTTAATAATTTAAAAGTAATTTTCAAAGAATTTTTTCAGAGCAGTAAATATTTTTTGCGGATTTCTCAAGTTTGTCCAGCTTAGGAGGTTACTGTCTTTCTCTTCGTAAAATTTATTAGCTGTAATGTAAGTAGATATAGAAAGCTTAAGTTCGCCTTTTTCTCTCGTGATTTCCTCTTCCGACTTTTTTACTTTACACAAATAGACCTAAGCTTTTTATCACAAATCTCTGCTTCGCAGTGTGCTAATGAAGCATGGAAAGTGTGCAAAAACGTTTTTTCCCTCTTTTAAGCTTGAAAGTGGCTGCTTTGTTAAACTCACACGGAGCAACAGAAAAAAGATAATTAAGCTCAGCTTTCCGTTCTTTGAATTTTGGTTTTCATGTATGTTCAAATTTCTAAAGTTTCTGTTAAGCTAGAACACAGAGCAATGTTTTTTTGGAGATAGGCTTGGTAGGATTAACTACTTTTTAATTATATCAATTAAAAAGTCAAAAAAATTTTGCAATTAGATCATTTATATTATTCTAAAACTTAAAAGTATTTTTTACTTCCTTGTAATGGAAGCATTTTAATCGCGAAACATTTCTGGGATCATATTACAACGAAAATAACCATTTCAACCGCTCTCGAAACCATTTGAACGATGTTTTTCTGTGTGACAATTGTACTTAACGACAGAATAACGGATTGTTTGTGCCAAAAAGAATTGTAAAATGGATTTAAAAGGGATTCAGAAGCGATTTTTTGGTTCATGTTTGTACGTACGTATGTATGTATCTCACACAACTCAAGAAGGAGTTGTCGTAAAACGTTGAATTTTTGTATATGGGACTGCTATAACATGTAATTATGCATTTCCCTTTTTCATTGCAAACGGCTGCACCAATCATATATAAATATATGTATATATATATATATATATATATAATTCATAATAAGAAAATTTTCCATGCACCATCTCCAAGGAACTCAAATTCAATTTAATACCATGAATGGAAAAAAAAAAAAAAAAAAAAAAAAAATCATTCATGGTTTTAAATTGAATTTGAGTTTCTTGGAGATGGTATATGGAGAGTTTTCTTATTATAAATTATCGCAAGTCATAAACTTTTTAATTTACTTTTAATTATTTTATTTTGAATGCATTATATATATATATATTCTCCCTCTGTTACGTGGCTCGGTAAGCTTAGTTATCCTTATATATTAAAAACTGTGCATTTTTTGTTTTAAAAGTGATTTAATTATGTGTTTTTTATATTCTGGTTAAGGGTTTTATGCCTTTAGTTAATCTGCATGCAATAGTTGTAAAATTATCAACAATTTAAAAGTTTAAGCGGCCAGTTAAGCCTAATGAACGGCTATTTGTTTACATTTGAAACTCAGCAGTATAGTGAATTAAGTCAGTTTCCACTATAGTCTTTTAGTGTCTTTTTGTCGAGTGGAACCAAAATCAAATTTCCAATTTTGCACACCAAAAAGTCTGCCTTCTTGTACGCTGGCCGAATTGCCTGTTTTGCATAAAACCTCTCACTGTAATTGTAAAAATTGTTTTTTTTTAAATTGTTTTAACTATATTTGGTGTTTTATGTTTTTCTGTATTTTACTATTTTGAATGAAGACGTTTTGAAATTTTATATTTTTTGCGTTGCCGCGAAGTGAGAACTGAATTAATTGAATGAGCAATCTATCTCTAATGAAATTCGAGGAAATAAGTTTAAATGAAATGCAGTAAAAATGTGTAATTTAATAGGCCATACAAGGATGTTATGCGGATTTTTTAATGAAAGAAACATGATTGCTGTAATTCTGAGAAAATTCTTTCTCCACCTCTGCCCGTAGCAGTTTCATATTTAAATAATTATATAACTTTTCAAATATTTCATGGCTTTAGAAATCCGAATTTCATTAAATTTCTTTAACAGATAATTATTCTTAGTCAAAATATTTTCTCTCTGAAGTCAAACTTTTCTCCCCGTATTTGCATTCTAAAGTATTTTCCGAAGATAATAAAATTTAAAGCACATTTTTTCCAAGCAAGAAACGCACTGGGAATAGAAATCCAGAAATTCTTTTACAAAGGAATCTTTTTGTTGACGTTGCGAATTTCCTAAAAGATATATCTGTAAAGCACCCTTATTTGATTATTGAATATATTTCCATTCCCAAAAAAAAAAAAAAAAAAAAAAGTCTATATGAAGAAAAAGTAACAAAATTCATGCCAACTACATTTAAAAAAATCCGAGGATATTTACAGAATGCCGGACGTTTTCCGCTACATATCCTGAAGCAAGATATTGCTTCAGTTTTACAATTCTGGATGTCTGGCCATTTTACTCTAAATTAAACGTCATAGAAAAAATAACAAGCATTGTTTTGTACGAAAAATGTTTTTCAAAAACAGGTGAACTACTTTAATAATTTATTATAACTTTCAGAAATCAAGTTGCGCCGCCCATATGGTATAGTGGATAGGGAAGCCTACTGCGATGCCGAATGCCCCGGGCTCGAATCCCGGAAAAGGCATGGATGTTTGTAAATGTAGTGTCTTTGCGGAATGGGGTTATTCTAAATAGATGGCGAGCCTCTCGTGTGGATTGATGTTAGGGAAAAGCGGTGGAAGACCATCAGACTATCCCATCCCCAGGAGTGCTCTCCCTCAAAAATAGGTTGAAAACAGAAGTCCAACCTCTTTGAGATTCTAGCAACCATTCTTCCATGAAATTCATGGATAACAGAAAAACAACAAATTAAGTTGCAAGTTTTAGTGAAAATTATCAATGGCTAATCTTTCTCCCTATGTATTTCAATGTTTATAGATGCATGATCTACATTAAAAATCGTAATAAATTAAAATTTAAAACTCTAATCCACTTCAAACACGTACATTTTGTAAAACTTGGCTGTGGATTTAAGAAACAAGCCAAGCCTATTTAAATAAACGAAATTGTATTTTGAAGCGAACTGGTAGATATTCATAAAATTATTAAAAAGACAGTCGATTATTAAAGGACAACTACGTTAAGAAATACTTATTTACGATTTAATTCCGTCGCTCTTTATATGTAGTAAACAATTATTTGCTTGAATACCTTTAAGCGCACGTTTAATTTCATTACTCATGGCAAACGCACTTTTGAATTGATTGTCGCCATTTACTTCGCCCACACTTTTACCCTTCATGGAAAACCTCTGTAACCGTCGAATTCTTTCTACTCAAAATAATGTCTGTAATCATAAAACCATCTGGGCTTGCCATGAAGTTAATGTACATCGACACTGTTTTGGGGATTTGCTTGTTTTATTAATCTAACTTAATAACTAGATTTATAATGAGAGTAAATAACATTTGAACCTGCTTAAGGTTTCATTACCGTTGTTTGATGAAGTGGTAATGACCAAAAAAGGTTTTACTAGGATGGTGGGGAATATTAATTGTCATTCAATAACAATTAAGTATCTGAACGAGAAGTAAATTTAAGTTCACCTGACAGCTTGTGCTTATAATCTAAGACACGTAATTAGGCAATTATGTAATCAATACTGCTAGCCATGTAAAAGATCCTTTTATAAAGAACTCTGGAAGAGAAAATGGGCAGTATGTATCTTGCTAATAAGAAGGAAACTTGACATCTGAAAATTTAAGGTCATAATCTAACACCCTGAAGAAAAATTAAATTAAAACAATCTGAAAGCTTTCAGATTTTGTATTACTCCCAAAAAAGCTTTTTAACGTTTTGTGCGTTACCTTTACGTGTTAAATATCATCTTTTTCGCATTTAAACCACATAAAAATCAATTCAACAGCAATAGCACAAAATATTTAAAAACAACATATATTTAGAATTTCCGATAGACATTCTCGCGCGCTGGAGATGAAAATGTTTTTTGCCGTATAGTTTTGCAATTGCTTGCTTCGAAATCGTTGAGTTTGTTAATGAAAAATTCGTTAAAATTCTACAAATATGAAATAGATTGTAAAACAAATTCCAAATTCGAGCTTCTAGGTGCCCATATTCGAATGGAAGACTACTTTATTCAAAATTTGATGGCTCTAGGTACTTTTTTTTTACAATACGAAAAAATATTTACATTCATGCAGATTCTTCAGTATTTAATTTCTTTAAATATAATACAGGGCGATAATATTTGGTAGCAATATTTCGAACAGCGATTCAGACTTTTAAGAGTAATGCATCGCAAAATGCTGCTTTCAGATTAATAGCCCTTCTAGGCTAACGCTCCTTTGGGCTAAAAATTACGAATAAAATTAATCTATTGAATAAATGAAAGCATTATAGTACGAAAAACTATTTATTTATTTTTCAGAATAAAATGGTCTTATTCATTTATTATGCGATTAATAACAACATTGTTTACATTCGAAATTTCCAGAATATTATAAATGCATTGTTGATAAGGATGCGCTCCAAGATTTCATAAATTTCTCCTGCAATTTTATTATATACGGAAAAGTGGGAGGCAATAAATAGTGTGCTTAGTTTAAAACCAGCCATATATATAAAAATCAAGGCTAATGAATAAATTAGTTGCAGCAGCAACAGACACTTTGTTCTTAATGACAAATTAACAATAATAAGAAAACTGAAATAATACGGAAATGCGATTAAAATTTAGAATTTGAAAGCTCATTATTTGCTCTTTTTACTCCACAGTATGGGGCAGAAGGAGGTATTGGAGATATAATGAATGTAGTTTAATATTTCTGTTATATTTTAGTTATTTTATGATGAAGAATCTCTTTTTACTTCCTTGTACGAAGTAAAAAGGAAGTATTGTAATCGCGAAAAGTTTCAGGCAGCATATTTCAACGAAAATATCCATTTTGACCGCTATCGAATGCAATTTAACAATGTTTTTGCGTTACATGTGTACGTAAGGACAGAATAAAAGACTCTTTTCCTCAAAAAAAAAATTATAAAACGGCTTTAAAATGAATTCTGAAGAGAATTTTTCGTAGTATCTCTCGCATAACTCAAAAACGTTGAAACCTCAGAATGTGGAAGCCTCAGAACGTTGAAATTTTGTATATTGGACTACTATAACATGTAGATGTGCACCTCGTATTTTGTTTGCAATCGGCCGCACCAAACGTATATAAATATATTTTATATATATATATATATATATCCATTTTATTACCCGGCTCAGTAATCTCAGTTTCTTTACTCTTATATGTTTGTAAATTGTGCATTTTTTGCTTTAAAAATGATTGAATTATGTTGTTCTTATCTTCCGATTAAGGTTTTTATGCCTTTAGGATATCCGCAAGCAATATTTGTACAATTATCAACAATTAAAAGCTGTTTAAGTGCGATTAAGCCTAATTTTTAAATAACATGGCGAACATGCTTGTTTATACTTGAAACAGCAGAATAGTACATTTGTTGCCAATCTAGAGAGACTAAGCTTCGCAACAACAAAGATAACGCCTTCATTTATTATTGCGAATTAAATCATGCTTTCTGGAATTTTTCAAGGAAATAAGTGATTAAGATTTACTTCATAATTTTTAATAGAGATATTTTGAGTTATGTATTTTTGCCTTGTCGCGAAAAGAGAACGGAATTAACTGTATGAGAAATACTGAATCACCTGTGAAAAACTGTTTCTTTTTTGTTTTGTTTGCTAAATTTCTTTTATACATAGTTCTAGATTTATTATAGTATTTGATGAACATGTGGCAAGGATTAGATAATTTTTCAAATGATATAAATTTTGTGCATTCTGAGTTACAGTAACGAAATATGACGCTGTTAAGTGAACCTAGCGCCAGAGTGTCGCTATGGTAAATAAATATAGTGAATTTTAAAGAGTGCATTTATTCTATTGCATCTTATGCGTTATCGAAGAAGTAGATTTAATTCAGTTCAATAAGTTTAAATGAAATGCAAGAAAAAATTCGTATAACTTAATATTCCGTTCAAGGAAGTTATGTGGTGTACATATCAGATTTTTTATATACGTGATTGAAGTTTATTGCGTTTATTGATCTGAAGTATTAAGAAATCCTATGCACCCATAATTGCTGCATATTTGTATAGTATTATCCATAGCTTTACTCTCTTATCGCTGCTTGTTTTTCTAATACAACTCACTATCTAAAACAAACAAACAGTGCGCAAATTGCAGCCGTTATTCAGAGGTCTTATTTCTTATTTTCTAGTAATATTATTGTGGAACTCAATGGAGTGACATCTCACTCCGACTAACTTCTTACATTATTTTGCTTGAACATTAGAATTTAAGTTAGAGTGCTACTAATACTATAAAACGTGGCAAATAAAAGCGGGTAGGCTCACCAGCGACCGAGTGGTAAAGTCCCTGAACACTGGTAGTTCGGTCCGAGGTTCGAATCCCGCGATCGGGCTGGCTGCATGGGCGTTTTCGTTGTTTTTCCCATGTCCCCCAAGCGTAAATAAGAGCCAGTTTCCTTTAAAAAGTCCTCCTCAAAAGCATCCCTCCCTTCAGTGAAGTGCTTTTGGGAGGAACACGTACGTAATAATAATTAATAATTAATAATAATAATAATAATAATAATGATAATAATAGTTAAAATAAAAGCAGGTAATCTTGCTGAGCAGCAGCTAATTAAGTAAGCTTTCAGCATTTTATGTGTTAATTCACACTAACAATATAGAATAATGACTTTCTTTGAAGCTAAAGTTAAATACCATTGCAGACTGGCCCAAAACTAGATGCATCATTAATAGATAACATAAATAGCTAACGGAACGGCAAATGCAAGTAATAATAACTCTGAGGCATAATAGTAAGTCATAAACATTTAGACAATAGCAAAAAGGGGCAGGTAGGCATAACAAAGCAAATAATAATAAACAGTAATAGCAGCATAAGGCATTTTCTCCCTCCTTTCCGCCTACCTCGTAGTGAAACTGCAAGAACACTAGATGCGTATTCGAGAAGTCCGTTCGAATCCCAGCAGGGGCACTGCATATTTTTCACGTCTCCATAAAAAATCCTAATGATTCTACAGTGGCGCCCGAACAAAAAAGATGGTGGACGATAATTCTTCATCACCAGGATTTGGAGATTGGGTCCTCTCATACCCAGTCGCCCATAAAAGGAGGAGCATATAAGTAAGGCGTTTACTCCCTTCTTTCCGCAAGCCTTCGTAGTATAGCTGGAAGCTCAAAAATCCTAACGACTAGAGTAGTTCCATCACTTTTTGCTATGTTACAACACCATAAGTAATGAAACGGGGGACACCAGTTTTATTTTGCGATTCCATTTAACTCCGCCTTATCTTGTGTTGACATTATGCAATGGATAACATCATGTTTATCTGTTTTACATCATAAGCTGTCAATCCTTCATTTATTTTTCCAGATGGTAAAACAAGAAAATAAATTACAAAATATGGTATAGTACAATGTTTCAAATGAAGACGTTTCATCTAATATCTTCATTTCAGTATAATTATTTGTTTCCTTCGGTATTCGTTTTGAGCTGTTATTTGCTTACTTTTTGTTTCAGATGTATAAGTTTAGTGCCATTTCGCTTCCTTTAAATCCACGTTATTGTTTTAATAAGTTCTTATTAGACAACGCACGAGAATTTCTATCGTATCTTGCAACAGTTGTCTCTAAAATTCAGCCCTTTCTTGCCATTAATTTTATTAAAAAAGGATGAATTTAGTTAAATGAATGATTAAGTTTTCGCTGAATTTTTCATAACATTTCGCCTGCCAGCTTTAAAGGATGTTTTAGAATTTAAATTCTACTTACGCTAGAGCCATTACAAAAGGCACAAAAAGATGGTTTAAAACAGTACTATAGAAACAAATTTTTTGGTTTAAGTTAAATGAATTTATTATTATTATTAAGTTAAATGAATTTATTATTATTATTTATTAAATGAATTTAGTTAAATGAATGATTAAGTTTTCGCTGAATTTTTCATAACATTTCGCCTGCCAGCTTTAAAGGATGTTTTAGAATTTAAATTCTACTTACGCTAGAGCCATTACAAAAGGCACAAAAAGATGGTTTAAAACAGTACTATCGAAACAAATTTTTTGGTTTACATATTTTATATCCCAGCAAAAAATATTAAATTATAACACAATAGTCACTAAAAGCAAAAAATATAATAAAACCTTACAATATCCGATCATCTGGTTTCAGTCGTGTTTCCTACAGTAGTTAAATTATAAAAACAGACGCAAGTATGTACATAAATCTCCTTTTTAATATTATTGTTAGAAAATGCACTGTATCTCCAACCATAAGGTTACTTCTTACTACTATTTATCCAAAGTCAATGAATATAGTTTGAGAAACTGTATTCGAAGCAATTCCTCATGTCTATTTGGACTATAAAAACATCACATAAATAAATCTCCGGGATTAGCTTTAACCACCGGCCAAAGGCTTAAAGGATGTTTGCAGTAAGTAGAAGTTTTAAATCTTTTTGACAGACCCATCAATGATAGAGGAAATAAAAGTACTGAAATCTAAGTATTTGGATTTGGGACGATATTTTGGATGAAAACCTGGAGGTAAGGGAGATATGGGTCCTTCAAGTGTTATTACCAATAGCCAATGATTCATATTCACCTTTCTAAAACTGTTTAAAGCTAACACCCGAGGGGTATGAAGTTCTTTTTAGTTAGCCAATCTCAACGAGTGTGCTGCGAAACATTCGAGACTTTATGATCTTATTAATAAAAGTAATTAAAATAACTGATCCAAAAATAATTTTAATAAAGAGTCAATAAAATATGTTCAAGAAATTAAGCATATTTATTTCACAAACGATTTATCGCCTTGCAGTTAGAAATTTGAACTATTAACTAGAAACCTGAGGTTGCCATCTTTCACACCCAAGTTCAATTCAGGGTAGAAAACACATATAAATTTCTTGTTGAACTGAAAGGCTCTCGTTTGTCTGAAGTCAGAGCAAGCCCACGAAATTGGTAGTGGCAAGGAATCAAATTGTGCCTGTCGTTGGCAAGAGCCTTGAGCATCATACAAGCGACAATACAATTTTGCTCAGTCCCACCCCCAATTTTGAAGGAGAACAATCCGGGTGGACAGTTCGAGGGTCTCCCACCCTCTTCCACTATCATCAACCTCTTGAGAGGACTTTCAGTTCGCCATATACTATTTAAAGTATACCCGTGCCGTAAAAACACTATGCGTTTAACAAACATCCATGTCTTCTCTGGGATTCGAACCCGGGGGCTTCGCTACTGTAGTCAGAGTTACTAAACACTATGCCGGTTGGGCGGCATTAAATGCCTCTTAAGTGCATAATAGTATCCTTATTTACATGATAAATTCTTTGATATTTTTAGATACCCATTTTTTACCAACGTCCAAATTTAAAAAGTGAAAATTCATTCTTTTTAAAAAATGTTCGGCCAAGGAGTTGCTTTTGTTGCTCTAAAAGAAATCGGTGGTAGATTCTGAGAATGCAGTGCAATAAGTTTGTTTTTCTACTTATAATTGGCGACAGTGTTGGCTATTTCACCATATTTTCCTCGAGATTCAAAATTAGTGTCTTTGGAATATTTTTATGCTTCTTCTTTAAGTTAGAATAAAAAACTATGATTATGTTATCTCTCTGATTATTTATTTCTTAATGACCCCACTGAATCAAGAGAAAATTTCATGATTAACCTTATTTGATAAATTTTATCTCAAATGAAAAGTTCATTTACGCTTTCTTTAATCAGATTACTATGCATTATATCTTAAAAATAAAGAGGAATAATAGATTAAGTATCAATAAATATCTGTAAATAACTTTCCGAATATCTAAGCTTAAATATCTCATAACACATCTGAAAGTTCACCATGGAATTTATGAGCAGGATTGGGAGAATTTCTTGATGATGGTCGAAAATGTTCGAATTTTCACCTCATCGCTATTGTTTTTACACAAGGGCTTTTATTGCTAATATACAAAATTATTTTAATTCTAATTCGTCTGCTTAGAAATTAAGAAATAAAATTGATGGTTCCTACTTTGATTGGAAAACTGAAATTTTGATTCAGTCGTACTTGAATAGCTTGTTCTAAACAAACTAAAAATGTCTCTCAAGTATCTATAGAGTACACTTCTTAGAAGTCTTTTTATGTCATACAAAGAAAGTGACATAGTATTAAAAAAATTCGTTCTTCTCTTCTCTAAAGAAAACCTACTCGAGGAAGTGGGGAGAAAATGACGAGAAGAAAAAGAAAGATCAGGAAGCATTTTCTGAGGTGATGATACAGAACAGCAGATACCACAATATGGCTGGGCTATTAGAACCTTATCAGGAACACTGCGAATCCCCTCTTCAGGGTTTTTCTAAGAAGTTCTAAGATAGGCGACGGTACAACTGTAACCGCACGTCTTGGATTATTTTGGAAGTGGGGTGGGATGACACATTGGTTACATCTGAAGAAGGGGGTGGCATTTTTTCTCCCTAAATTTTTCTCATACAGAACGGCCTCTGTAAAAAGAAAGCTTAAGTCTCCTCCTTTTTAAAAGTTCATTTTCCTTTTATTGAAGCTTCTCGCAGTTCTTAGCCATAAAACTTTTGTGATGTAATTCTGAGTCTTCCTAGTTTTTTCATGTAACATTTTTTAGAAATATGTGCTTAACTGTGCATCGCTTCAGAGAGTAAAAAAGTTTTTGTATTTCAATAACTTAGTTGAGAAATCTATTGTATAAGAGCAGCTGTTTTAACGTGCTTCTGCCACTATGCAGGTTTTGCGTCTGTTTCGTAAATAATGTCTAGAGTAAAAATTAAAAGTCACAAATTATTGAAATTTTCAATATTAAATTATGTTATTCAGAAAAAAATTTTTCAGCTTTTACACAAAGGGATAAAAATGATTGGCATTCATTTTGTAGCGTTGTATATCTTTGTAATAGATTTGCTTGCAGTTCTAAAAATAAACGATATGATTCTTATACCCTTAAAACTCGGCACAGACACCTCTCAAAAGATGTTTTACCCGGCAGAATAACAAGACCATGCAATATTCTTGCCCAAAATACAAAATATATCCATATATTTCTTCCTGTTAATCTCAAGTGGAGCTTGAAGGTTTGATTCCATCTTGCTTAAATTTGACCTAGCTGGAATGTGTATTTTCTGATTCCAACTGGTGTCTTCAATGTACCTTAAGCAGAAAATGTGATTTTTGACTCTGTCTGATCTCGGGCTGAATGTGTGTTTTCTGATACCTACTGACCTCGAATTCTACTCAGGGAAGTCAAATGTGTGTTTTCTGGATTCTATCAGTTGTTGCTTTCGAAATGAGTTTCTCTAGTGGAACCTGTGTTTCATGATTTCTCGATTGTCTAATATAAGAGCTAAACATTTTTTTTTTTTTGCAGTCGTGTTGAGAAACAAAATTGTCCTGATATATCTCCGAGACAAAGACTGTATTATCTGGAAGTTTTCAAATCTACTAGTGAAGAAGTTTACATGAATCAAGGGAAATTGCACCGAAAGACTGCCCATATTCATTATTAAATTATCGACAACAAGAAATTAAGAAATTCATTTAATGTGACTTGTATCATGAATTTGAAAGTTCTCATCGAAGAATTAAACGCCAGCTATTGTTTCAACGGTTACGCTAAACTCACGCATTTATGTTTCAACGGCTTCTGTTGAATCAAGGGAGAAGAAGAATACAGAATGCTCGCCCAATAAAGAAATCTGAAGGCTCACCCATTAAAGAAAACTTAATGCTTTTGCGACAGTCCACATGTAAACACTTTCATGGTTAAATCGAAAGTAAAAAAAATTCCAATTCGGAATTGAGAGTCCCTACAGAAGAAGCAAATTTCTCCTTCAATTAAGGAAGATTCACCTGCTTTAATAAGCTCTCCACACAAGAAATAACATTCTGTTGCAGAATGGAAGAAAATTTAGCGAAAATCCCTTCATACCCCTCCCGAGAGAAACTATACATCCAGGCAACCATTTAATTACATTGCAAGAACCTGTTCCAGCAGATAATCTTTCTGTTCACTGAAGTAAAACTTGTCATATCGCTAATGATCTGTCAGATTTTCACTTGCAGAAATAAGTTCGCTGAAATAGAATACAGCGTTTTTCATCGACTTTAACATCTTGATAGTATGTCTCTCATTTTAATCGGTGGGCGCTTCGCATATTATTAGTTATTACTAAGAACGACCCATAGGATAAATTTCAAGGATCCAGATAAAATATCTTTAATATTATTTATTGCACACTGCGAACAAAAAATGAAAGGGACAGTTCTGTATCTTCCGTTTTACTGGACCGATTGACGAAATTCAACTTGCGCTTTTCATGTCTCTAAAAGACTTAGGATATAGTATATATATTAGATGTACGTCTAGCATTGCTCTAACATAGGCATTCTGACACAAAATTGAACGTTTTCTGAAATGACATATGATCATTTTCCATATTTCGATTCTTCGGCTCAAATTATGTCAAACTGCCAAGTTTTTTTTTAAATCACACGAATAGTTTTTTAAAAATTAGCTCTCAAAATTTTAGCTCCTCGATATTAGTATTTGATGTATATCTATTAATATCTTTTTTTTATTAAACTTACTTGATTCGTTCTTCCAGAATTCAAAATTTAGGTTTATTCCAAATAAAATTCGTCCATTTTTTATGACTTATTTTTAAAATTTGTATTTTCAAATAATTTTTATAAATTTTTGAAAAGAAAATTTAATTATAATCTATTAAATTTTTACCATCATCTTAAAGTAGATGTATTTCTAAGCATACCTGCAAAAAATTTGAGTTTTTTTATTCAAAATTTCTGAAGATATACGTGAACTTACATACTCGCGAGTTTTGAAATTTTCCATACTTGTTAAAAGCGATAAAAAATCAAATGTAGTTTAGGCACTTTGTTAAAATTATTTGAAAGTAGGAACGGAGTGACCTTTTCCTCGTGTACAATGTAAAAAAGGGAAAGGAAAAATAGGTTGCCATATATTAAGAGGTTCGCTAAGTGAATAATTCTTGGCGCAAACGTAAAAAATTGCACCAGGATAAATTTTTGAATTTCATAGTAAATTTCGCACCAAATTTTACAAGATTTAATATTTAGGCATAATTTCAGTCGTAGAATCGAAAAAATTGGCGTGTCACTTCAGAAAATGACCGATTTTGTGTCAAAATACCTATATTAAAACAAAGCTATACATAAATATAATATATATCTTAAGTCTCGCTTTGGAGACATGAAAAACGCAATTTGAATTTCGTCAATCGGCCCAGTAGAATGGGAGATGTAAGAACTGTCTACCCCCTTTTTTTTTTGCAGTGTACATCCAAGTTTCAATTTCCCTTAGAAAATCTTCGTTGAACGGTTTCCTCCCAAAGCTTAGACTGTTTGCAGTATTAATTTACCTATGGTCAGAAGACATAAAACGCAATTGCCTTTGATATTGTGTAAGTGTTTTTTTTTGTTTTGCTTAGCCTTGTTTTTATATCAAATGTCAGAAAACAGTAATAAAATATTTATAATTTTTCACTGCATTGCTTTGGCAATTTAGTTATAACGTTCCATTACGTTAATCTAACCAGTTATTTTATGATCTAGATGCTTACTGTCATTTCGCTTTCCGTTTCTCTACTAGAATGTGAATTAGATTGATATTTAAGCCGAAGTTATTAATTAGACTGTAAGACAAAGCCTGTTTGTGCGCCTCGAGATTATGTTACTAGGTTAGCTTGGTTCAGATAACATAACATTCTTCGGCTTTAAGCCGGTGAGAAGACTTCGTGTCAAATAGAACTTCGCATCAAATAGAACTTCGTGTTAAAGTAAACCAACTTCGTGTTAAATAGAACTTCATGTTAAATAGAAACATCTTATGAACAGCAGTTTCAGTCTTTCGGCTACTAATTTGTTCCAGAAGTCGAGCTTCTGAGCGAAGCACATTATTTGCTTGTTTATAGCTGGTATAACTTTAGCTCATCACATTCTGCATTGTAATATAACATTCTTTTAAGCTTTGGGGGCAAGAAACAAAGTCTTATGAATGGGTTTGACATAGTATTTAAGCCAGAAGTGTTGGCTTTTGTGTGTGCCTAAGTGGGGCCAACTGTGAAATTATATTGAGTTAATAAAAGGGCTTTTTTGCATCTTTCTCTATAGTCGTTTGCCCTTAAGACCCGAGGATAGTTCATCGCCCATTCTTCTAGGTCTCGTTAGTTTATGTTACCAAAGAAAACGAGACTATATGAAGTAAAGTAATTAAGGCGTCTAATAGTAACGAAGTACTGTTTTCATTTAACTGAAACAGGTAAAGATGAACTTAATAATAAACGTAGTAAGTTTAGCCTAACGATTCGCAAGATAATTTAACGCGCAAGAAGGCTCTGACTCGTAAAAGTCGGCGTAAACAAACTTAATGGCTAGAAGCGCTCAACGCCACAGAAATTTAATCGCTAGTAATTCAGAAAAGCAACGTGGCCGTCAAGCAATCATAAATACGCTCCAAAATCACTTTCCAAAACCTTCCCTTAAAATTCTACGTCTTTCTACCTCATTTGAATAGATTCGCACTAGCTAATTAACATTCTGGCAAGAAAGCGTGGGTGGAAACGAGAATCAAAGAAAAGTTGTTTTCAAATAAAAATAAAGTGTTAGATAAATTAAATGAACGCCACAATTTTTGCATTTTTTTTTTTTTTTTTTTTTTTGTTGTTGGAGGGAGTTGATGATATTGACTCGACGTTCACCTTTCTTTTTAGCATTTTAAAAGACAAGGGGCAGCAGTCATTATAAATCAATCAAATTCTACTACAGCACAATTCCTGTGATAGTCTGTTACGAGTCTCAGTGATGTGTTATCGTAGAAAATAGATAATTATATGACCGATATTTTAGTTTACTGATGATTGATTTACAGTTACTAATAATAGTTTACCGATTTACGGCTGATGTTTTAATTTTTATATACATTATATATTACATATATATTTATATACTATAAACTCTTATTAGTTTTGCTAATAAGAGTTGTTGCTCCAAAAGTTGCTTTTACCTTAATTAGCTTTTTTTTCTTTCTCAGAATTGTTTCTTGAAACTGCTGCTATTATTTTCTCAGAACGGATATACATCACTGTTATTATCGTAAGAGGATATATTTAAACTAGCCGATTCGATTTTATTTTGTTCTATTCTTTAGTATCTCGCTTTTCCCGCATCCCTCATTCCACGCAAAATTAATGAGCGCTGCGCAAACTTAATGAGTTTAAAAGAAGAGACAGAGCCCGGATTAGATACTGCAGTTCGAGTAGCTGCTAGATGTGTCCTTGCGTCTCTCCTTGTTACACGAGTGCACAATTCCTTGTGACTGGCCAGATGCAATTCATTAGTAGCTAGAGCTAAGCTGGTAGAAGTGGCAGCCGAACTTTGATTCGGATGTGAAGTTTAAACCAACTTTCTTACCCGAGTAATTGGTGCGAATTTAAGCGAACAATTTATTCTTTCAAGTCAGGGACTCAGGGCTTAGTAACATGTTCATACTTTCTGCTTTTAATTAACTCGTATATAAGTTTCCTGCAACTCTTGACAGATTTTTGAGCTGTAGTTTGCTTATTTTGCATAAGGGTTTGAACATTGCATACTTTTTTGAACACATATATATGCGCTAGTTATTGGAATTTAGATGTTCATTTAGAAATTTTATTATATTCTCTTGCAGCGACAATACTTTGATAACTTATGAATCTAGTCAGAGAGTACGATATAAAGAAGATAAGTTTGTAGAGACATTAGGTATTTCTGGAAGCAGGCAAGATGAAAAATAAGTAACGCCCTCTTCGGAAATCGAAATGCGGACCTCTGGAATATACGCCCAGCGTGCAGATCACTACACCACAATGGAACGCTAAGAAGGTGGGAGAAATACCTTATACACTCCTCCTTTTAAAGGGCGAGTGAGGTTTTTAGGAGACCCAATCGCCAAATCCTGGACGTGGAAAATCATCACCCACCACCCTTTTAGTTTGGATGCCAATGTAGAGACATTAGGTGTTTTTGGAAGCAGGCAAGATAAAAAATGAGTAACGCCTTCACCGAAAGTTTCTAATTCCCTTAGAAAAACATCGTTGAAAAGTTTCTTTCCAAGGCTTAGACTGTTTTCCAGTATTAATTTACCTATGGTCAGAAGACATAAAACTAAATTGTCTTTGATATCGTGTAAGTTTTTTTTAATCGAACCGCAGACCCCTGGAATACGCGCCCATCGTGCACACCACTACACCACGAAGGCAAACTAAGAAGGCGGGAGAAATACCTTAAAAGCTCTGTGCTAGGATTGTCCTAATTTAGCAATTTTATACAAAAATGATGTTTTTTCCCGAGCAAAACTTCTACATATAATCTCCTTTACTGTGTAAAGTCATTAGGTATTTTTTGGAAGTACGAAACACGAAAAATCAGCAATGCTGTCGCCAGATCTCGAACCTGAACCTCTCGAACACGCGCCGAGTGTGCTACTGTTATACTACGAAGGTATACAGGAATAAAGAAGAAAATATCTTATATACTACCTTTTTTTTTAAGGGGCGACTGGGTCTTAGGGGACCTAATCGCCAGCCCTGGTGGTGAAGAATAATTTTCCATTAGTTCCATTCCATAGTTCGGGCGCCACTGTAGATGCATTAGGGTTTGTATTATTATTTTTTTGGGGGGAAGTAGGAGACACGAAAAATGAGGAATGCCCACCCCGGGACTCGAACCTGGACCTTTCGAATACGCGCCGAGTGTGTTACCGTTATACCACGAAAGCATTTAGAAATGAGGGGAAAATACCTTATAACTGTTCATAAATGGAAGATCATTTTATTTACATTATACCAAAATGTTACCAATAATTTGGGATATTTAAAAGTTAATTTTAAAGACAGATTAATAAAAGATTGGCTTCTTCGTAGCTTCAGAGGTATTCACTTGATTAAACGTTTCTGTAAATAAAATGCGATAGCAAGCGAAGTACAGGAAAAGTACTTTACTGTAAGAAATAGAATTCGTTAATGGTTTCTTCGTTCCTAGAGAATTTAATTAAAATGAAGAATGGTAATTAATTAATTTCTGAAGTGTTTTGGAAAAAGAAAATTAAGCGTGAAAAAGTATTTGGAAAGGTATTATTTTAAATCGCGGACGATTGCTTTATAAAGTGCAAGTAAGATGAAAAAGGTTTTCTTGAAAAAATATCTGAAAAAAGGGAATTATGGGTTCGAAAGAATGTAATAAAAATATTGAAAATCTTATTTCACGGAAAAATCAGATGACACACAAAGAAAAAAGACTGAATTATTAGATTTTTTAAAATTTTTATTACATTAATGAATAATTTAATAAGTCCTTTAAAAACCCTAAAACGTCAAACTAAAAAACCTTTAAACGTCAAACTAAAAAATATAGGGACTACAAAGCATGAAAATGCTTTAAGGAAAATTACGTTTGTTTTTAGGAAAATTTTGAATAATATTCTGAAAGGTTCTTATGTTAAAGTAATCGGTTATTATGATTTTTATCTTTACTTTAACTTCTTTTAGTACTCTTCACCACAATACAATTTAGCTTGTAGTATATTTTAAGTTGAGATTTTGGATCTTGAAAGAGAAAGTTCTTGGCATTCGCGTAGCGTAGTTAAGGTTAGATAGATTCAGATAAAATAGATAGATTCAGATAAAATAGATAGATTCAGTTTTCAGAAACTACAAAGCTTTAAATGTTTCATAAACTAATGAATTTTATTACACTTTTAGAGCTTCGTAATTTCTGAAAACAGAATCGCTAACATAATTATGGTCTCATGAAATAATATGAACTAAAATTAGTAATTCGATTCGTTAAACACAGAAAAAAATGATTGATTTAAGCGAATTAGAAAAGATGCATAGAAATTAAACTTGTAGAATAAGTACAATACACACTCACTCTCGATTGGCTGGAATTATCCTCGATGAACCTTTTGATGTTGTGCGGTGGTAAGTTCAATAATTATTAAAACGCTGGATGATCAACATTTTTTCTTTGTTAATGATTAAGATGATCAACCTTTTTGTTTGTCATTTTATATTTATTCATCGAACATCCTTCTTTTGGCATTTACGCCACATAAAATTCAACAACAAAATCACGGAATACTTCAAAAATCTTTAAAATTCCCACTAGAGTGTTAATTGCTGGCATACATTTTATTATGGTTTGTTACATTACTTATATTTCCTACAACATACTTACTACATACTTATATGTCTTTAAAAATGATACATTTGGCCGCAGCATCTTTTATTTGAAAAAGGATTCGACACAAAATTGAGGATTGAGGATAATAATAGTTTTACAACGAGAGCTCGTCTTCATAATAAGCTTATTCTCGTTGCATTTAGCATAACTTCAAAAATACGTTTAATGCTTATAAATGTAATATATTGCTTTCAATACCAAATTGGGAAAGAGGATCGGTTTGAAAGCTGGGCTTCAGCTTGGGTCCGAAGATAAGGTTTGTTCTCTAGAAAAAGGCTGCCCTCAAGGCTCTGTGTCCGGCCCTACTCTTTGGAACACAATAATAAAATGATCTTTTAAGTCATCTTGACGGTTGTTTAAAAACTGCATTTGCAGACGACTTACTTTTAATTTTCCATGGAAAGACTTTGAATAACATTCTTTTAAGAGTACAAGAAGTGCTCGAATTTGTCTCCGATTGGGTGATTTCTCGTAAACTCACTTTCAATCCTTCAAAAAGTGAAGCTGTGATTGTTCCCAGAAAGTTTGAAGAACAAAATATTGCTGCTTTGATACTCGATGATTCTCCGTTGGAATTTGTAGAAAATGTTAAGTACCTTGGTGTCATTCTGGACCAAACTTCAACATGAAAAAACACATTGAATTCTTTTCTACGAAATGCGAAAAAATTAGTAACAGCTTTCACCGAATCGCCAAAAATACTTTTGGAGTAAGCTTATAAGGTATTTCTCCCGCCTTCCTGGCATGCCTTCGTGGTGGGGTGGTCTGCACGCTGGGCGCGTATTCCAGAGGTCCGCGGTTTGATTAGCTGCGAAGGCGTTGTCAATTTTTCATCTATCCTGCTTTCCATCAGAGCTTCAAGTAAAGCATCATTTTCGTTTTATCAACTTTAGTGGAAATTTAATAGATTTTCGCATTGTCTTAAATACTAAAACTGAAAAGTTTTATTGAAGGTTTTCATTAAAAAGTATTATGGGATTAAATTAGAGAAACGCTTACAAGATTCGACCTGAATTTCATTCATTCAGTTAGTTCTCCGCCAAAAAACGTAAAAATCTAACATTCAAAATAAAGCAGACAATCCACCTAAGTAAGAAAACATTGCGCATTTAATCTTTTAGCATTCTTTAAACGTCAAACTAAAAAATATAGGGACTACAAAGCATGAAAATGCTTTAAGGAAAATTACGTTTGTTTTTAGGAAAATTTTGAATAATATTCTGAAAGGTTCTTATGTTAAAGTAATCGGTTATTATGATTTTTATCTTTACTTTAACTTCTTTTAGTACTCTTCACCACAATACAATTTAGCTTGTAGTATATTTTAAGTTGAGATTTTGGATCTTGAAAGAGAAAGTTCTTGGCATTCGCGTAGCGTAGTTAAGGTTTCTACTAGTCTAGCTAAACGTAATTTTCTCAGCTTTGCGTTCCTTTTCAGCTGATACTTTAACACTTTCGCACTGTTAAATTATTTTAACCACATTATAGCACGGTATTTAACTGTGCTGTTTTAGACTACTGATTAACATTTAAGTTGAACTGACTGTTCTTATTTGATTTGCATTCTCACACACAAGGGTTATCTGTAGCACGAGTCGTACCCTGTTTTGCTTAAAATTCAGTTTAATAAAAGATTGTTCTAAACCTTTGTAAGTCTTGTCGTGATATCTGAAACACAACAATGTGACAATTTGCATATTGTTCTATCACTTCGAACACGGTCACGACTCGTTCGCTCCAGAGGGTTATTCAAATTTTAAGAAGAGCGTAGTGATCTAAGCAGTTAACTGGAACCGGTAACAGGTTCTTTAAATCTGAAATTATTTTAAATATCTTTTCATCATCAAAAATCAGTCAGTCGGTCGGAAGCTTTGTCTCATGTCCGATGTTTGTTTCCGCCTGAGTCTACTTGAAGAAAGGCAGCCAAGTCTGGTCATAAGCGTGGCAGTTCATATAGATGGAACTACTGGAAGCAGCAGCCGTTAATTATTCATCCTGGAGTAAGTAACGACGAGAAAAAGGTCTTATGGAAATCGGTAAGCTAAAGATTTTATGGCTGGCTTGATAAAAAGCAGTGAATTGTGGCTCCTTGTAGGATTATCTTTAAAATGTGAATTGAAGTTTTCTCAAAGAGACTGTTATCTTTATATTTTTGGTTGTAAATCTCAAGATGAGACTCCTTAAAGTTTTAATGTTAAATGCTATTAAGTCTTGGTCTTCATGTATGTATCCTTTCCATCTCGATAACTCGGAAAAAGAAGTTAATGGCACTTTGTAATTAGGTTCCATAGAGCTAGCTGTGCTGTCAAATGAATTCAAACATCTTGAAGCAGAGCCAAAAGCAAAAACGTCCCATGTAGAAGGCCATTAAAAATAATAATAGCGTAGATTTTGAGTGACAACTTTTATGGGCTTCAAATACAGTGCCATTTGCGGTTGCCCAATTTTGCTCAAAATCTAAACAATTATTTATGGGAATACAGCTTAAATATGGAAAATGGAACTTTTTCCAAATGTGACATAAGGGTTATCGTAGAAGAAAAGGTCCTCGTATTCATAGAGACACAGAAAACCAGAAACTATTGTAAAAATAGTTCAGTGGAAGTTTAGTTACAAATAATGTTGTGAGGACCCTAGTTTTTGCTTATTCACTGAAAACTCACTGCCCAATTTTAAACCGAAAACATTCCCTCATTTGTCTACGTATACAGTGCAGGATTTACGCATAAGGGCTACACAAGTTATAGCTTAGGGCTTTCACTATCTTGGGGCCCCTAAAAAATTAAAATATAGTATAACAGACTTATAAAGGGTCGCATAATCTCAAATAGCTTAGGGGCTTATAAAGTCTAAATCCAACCCTATATGTATACAGTCAGGATGGCAAAAGACTGAAAAGAAATAGGGAGAGAGGAGAGAGAAGCACGTATTTTTTGTTTTCTCAAAATTCAGGTCTGTAAGCTACGAAAAATATTTAAAACTGACTGTAATGTAAGTTGTAGAAATTATTTTCATCCATGACTTTTTCTACGGAATCGATGACGTCTTTATCGAAAAGTCGTTCCATCTGAATTGATAACTATCTACGCCATTTGTACATGTTACCATGTAACAATGATACAATTAAGTCAAACAATGATTTCATATTTTATACAAATTTTTAGAACAGGATCGATTTTTGAGAGGATTTTAAATCATTCAAATAAAATGCTGCTTAGTTTCAATGCCCAAAGTATTTCAAACAAATAACCATGGAAAAAAATTCTGATCCTTTTTAGAGCTGTTATGGGTAAAATAATCACACATGCGCTATTGTTGCAGACATTCCAGTGCAAGTCATTTCTTGAATAAATAAATTAAAGGTAACGAAAGAAAATTATTTTGTGATATATTTTTATCGTTTCAAACTTTTCTTTAAATTTGAAATTTTTTTAAATATCTTTTATAACGACTTCTAGCTTCTTTGTAATAACCTCCAGAAAATATCCCGGAGAATTTAAATTCTCAGATTTTGTATACACAGTTGGCATG
Organism: Stegodyphus dumicola; assembly: GCF_044657685.1. Classification (NCBI taxonomy): domain Eukaryota; kingdom Metazoa; phylum Arthropoda; class Arachnida; order Araneae; family Eresidae; genus Stegodyphus; species Stegodyphus dumicola. Next base: position 216,153,167 of record NC_140773.1, on the reverse strand, counting down.
AATTTTGTAACTGGCGCTGGATATGATCATGGAAGTGTTCGTGGTATACAAAATATTCAATAATCAAATAATCCTACTTTCTAAATGTACACCTTGCACACACACACACACACACACCATAATATATCACACACCATTATATCTCCTGTTCTATTGGGTCGATTGACGAAATTTAACTTTCGTTTTTCATGTTTAGAAAACGAAACTTAGGATATATATTAGATTTATATATAGTATTTCTTCTAACAGTGGTTAGTTGTAGGAATTTATATTTATTTTAAATAACCAATTTTATTTAACTTGTTATTCGTTCCTATAAGCCTTCATTCCCCTAATTGTCAGTGCCAGAATATTTAAATATGGTAGAGCGCGTGAAGAAATGCAAATTCTATATTGAAGAAAGAGTTTAAAAACTGAGTTTCAGTAGGCAAGAAGGAGAGTTAGGCTACTGCAGTCACCTCTGCTGCTTAAGGGTTTGCTCCCAGAGTTACTGCTGGGCCGCATGGCTTAATTGCATTTACTTGCTGCCACTAGTTTTCGATGGGGGTTTAAGAAATGGGATTTAGCTGAGCCTGTTGCGTAGTTCTCTTACTTGTACATATCTTCAAGATTTTAGTTAAGTATATCTGAATTTCAGTTACCGCCCTAGAAGAGGCGTAGCTTTTTATCGTCGAGTTGGCGCATTGTAAATTTTAAAGAGTTAATAATGGGTACTTTTAGCCCTTCTTCTGTGAAGTTACTACTCTTACAGTTACCACACAGGAGTTATCCGAGTGGACACTACAAGGTTACTGGAATATACCAAGGCAGTACGAGGGTTATCTACCTAAGGGAAGAGATGTCTTTATGGAGGACTTTCTAATGAAAATTAATTCGTATTAGATTACACATGAGAAAAACAATAAAAACTTCCATTCAGCTATCCCGTTAACGATGTTTTGAACACTGACCAAATTATCAATGTTCTGCACTCTACAGGCTCATCCACTGGTGGACTGCATTGATTACTAAATTTCGTTTATTTGGAAAATCCGCACAAATATGTATATATATATATATATATTAATTCTAATTTCAACTCCTCGTGTTCCACAAAGTATACCATAAGCTTATACAAATAAGTTATAACACTAATAAATAAACAAATATACAATAGCACTGCAAATGGGGAAAATTACTTAAAAAAAAGAAAAAAATGTAAACGGTTTCAGATTTTAAATGAAGTCCAGAGGGGCGGTTTTTTTAACGTTTTGTGTGTTACAAAATAATTTTAAAATGAGTATATCATTAGAGTTTCCGATAAAGTCTCGCGCGATTGAGATGAAAAAGGTTGCCATTTCCCGCTTTAAAATCATAGAGTTTGCTAATGAAAAATTCGTTGAAGTGTTACAAAATATGAAATCGATAATAAAACAAATTTAAAATTCAAATTAGGGCTTCCACGTGCCCATATTCTATGGAAGATTACGTCCTTCAAAATTGGATACTTCTAGGTACCGTTGTTTTATCACAATGCGAGAAACATACATATATTCATGCAGATTCTTTATTATTTAATTTCTTTAAATATAATACAGGGCGATAATAATTGGTGGCAACAATTTGAAAAATGAAATAACGCTTATCGTGAATCGACGCAAAATGCCAAAACGATATTAACAGTTTTTCTGGGCAAATTGCCCCTTTGGACTAAAAATAAGTAAAAGAAAAGTAAAATAAAATAAAGAAGTAATAAAATAAAGAGAACTCAATAATCTAAATTGAGAATGAAATTACGAAAATCAGAAATTGTTTCTTTTGTGCGAAAAAAAATTGGTGGCCAAGATACAGGAAGGTGCTTCAAAGTTGAAGTAGAAAAAACTTTTGGTCCATTGTGCTTTGGGTGAGGCCAGATGTTCTTTGTTTCAAATAAAGATAGAATGATTTCTAAGAAACAGGAAGAGGGATGTGACGTTTCGTGAGTAGCTTCGCTAGAGCATCAACTGTCTCATTTCCAAAATTTCCTCAGTGTCCAAGATCGTAAGTAAACAGTGAATCTGCTCATGGTATCAGTTTTAAATCGTGACGGTGTTTCTGAAAACATAAACAGACCGCGTTGTATCAAACGATAGTTAAATTTTCTAAAGCGACTACTTTCACTGAGTAATGAACTCATTTGATGTAGTCGGTTGATTTCATTGTGACCTGGGAACAACTGGAAAACATTTAATCAAGCATTAGTTCTTTGAAATAATAATAATATTTTCCAGCAAAGGTCTCTCCCCTCCCCCATCTCAGCCATTCTGGCCACTTTAAAAGTGAATTCCGAAGTTTTTTTTTTTTTTTTTTTTTTTCTGTTATTCATTCGGTCGTTCCTCCGCATTTCGCAAGAAATCATATCTAACAGGAATAAATAAATGTTTACCAAAGAAAAAACAAAATATTCTGCAGATACGAAATAATAATTTCAAGGTCAAAAGAACTTTCTAGATTTCACTGGAAATATGAATAACAAATTATTTTATTGAATATCAGTTTCTTTGCTCTTCCACTCCGCCTTTACCCATGTTGTTTGTTTACTTCCAGATTCAGGGGTAAAAGATCAAAGAACTCGCCGCAAAACTCTAATCTTTGAGCGCATGTTTATTTGAAATCATAGAGCGGAAGTGGTGTTTACGATTTCGCGGAAGAAAATGAGATAGACATTAAAACTGGATGCTGTTATTCGAAAAGGAAAATAAAGAAAGCGAAGCATATCATAAAACCCAAAAAGTGCAAAAGTGTTGTTAGTAAGTGAGGTTTTTACATATTCCTCTGTGTTTTTATTTACTGTATTTTAAAATGCATGAAGAATTTAAAATATTTCCAAATCATGAATGGTATATTTTGAAGATGAAACATTCAGCATTTATTTTTGTTATAGCAAAGATGTTTAAATGTTTACTATTCTCCCATTTTAGGAAAATTTTGCTTCATGAAATTATCGAAAGAAATGTTTAGTAAAATTTATTTTAAAGCATTTTACATTCCTATAAAAAAAGCTCGTAATAAGTGTATGTTACATATAGAGATAGATAGATAGATAGATAGATTAGTATAGACTCATATGATTTGTTATTTTTAGGTTAAATAAGTATTTAAACAATGAAAAATCATGACGTAAAAGAAATAAGCATCTGCATTTAATACGATAAAGCAAGGATTTTGTAATTGGTTACATTATTCTTAATAACCACATTAAAAAATACAGAGTTATGCTAAAAAATACTAATAAATGTGTTATCAAGACGGAAGAGAAACACGCCAAAGTAAAACATAAAATTAGCAAAGCAGCAGTCTTCTCGTGGCTTCGTTGCAGTCCCTGATGAAGAGGGACCTTTACTGTTTGCCTTTGAAATCAGTAGTCTTGTCTAAAATCTGCACTAAACATATTGCTTTGCTGATTTTATGTAAATTTGCTATACTAGTTCGTTGCTATCAAATAAAATGAACTAAATGTTTGTAGAGACATTAGGTATTTTTGGAAGCGGGAAAGATGAAAAATAGCAAACGCCTTCCCCGGGAATCGAACCATGAACCTCTGGAATACCAGCCCAGCGTGCAAAACCACTACACCACGAAGGCACGCTAGGAAAGCGGGAGAAATACCTTACATATTCCCTTTTTTAAAGGGCGAGTGGGGTTTTTAGGGAACACAATCGCCAAATCCTGGGTGTGGAAAAACCTCATCCAACACCTTTTTAGTTCGGGCGCCACTGAAGAGACATTAGGATTTTTTTTTTGAAGCAGGAGAGAGGAAAACTTAGCAACGCCTTCGCCGGGAATCGAACCACGGACCTCTGAAATACCGGCTCAATGTGCTGACCATTACACCACGAAGGCACGCTAGGAAGGCGGGAGAAATACCTTATATGTTAAACAATTTATTATATAATAATTAATTAAAAACATTTTCAAATAAGTTTGTGGAATATTTCAGAGAAAATTTTAAAGTGCTTTCCTTTGTCATTATTTAAGAACTTGACAAGAAACCTCCTGAAGATCATGTGCTTAGAACGTAGTTAACATATGGTTAAGTAACTTTGGTCTTCTGTCGAGGAACATGCCTCAAAGAGGTTATATTTTATTCTAATGTTTACTTCCTTGTATTAAGTAAAGGAATTATTATAATCCCGAACAATTTTGGTCTCATGTTTCAACGGAAATATCCATTTTGACTTCCATTTGGACGATTTGTTTTTGCGTGACGTCTGTAAGTATAAGAAAAAAAAGATTCTCTTTTCCTAGAAATGTAGCGCAAACTTTCATAATTAGATTTCCAACCTTTTTGACTCGCAGAGGTTTTAGCATTAGATTGTATAGTGAAGTATGTGTTGGCTTTTAACTATTAGCTATATAATTTTTACGTATATTGTGTAAGTTAATGGTACTGAAGAGCAGCTTTATTGAAGGGTGGGAATAGAAGGTAAAGTAAAGCGATATCTAAAGAATAGCACAATCTTCATGCAATAAAATTGTCTTCCAAAATTTTGAAATTTAGCTTCATATATCAATATATTTTCATTTACCCCCAATACACATGATATTTTCAAAACCTGGCTATACATAAAATTTCTTGTGAAAGTCATTAAATTAAAAATTATGTTATAAAAGATTCCGCAGTATTTGTGAGAGCAACGGCAAAATGTCCATAAAATAACTTCAGTTTTTACAGTTTGATCATTACACCTCAGTGCCATTCAATTATATATTTGTTCAATATTTATTATTTAATTATTAATCACAGGAGACATTTTCAGTTTAATTTTACTAACTACAATGCAGTTAGAGTACACTGTAATGCAAAAGTAGGGTGAAAGCAATACAGTCATACATCAACGTATGTCGCAGTAACATATGAACCTATTGTGCATATGATAACAGAGATAAAAGGGAAATCAAAAAATTAACCCACGTTTACGTATACTTCAAGCACATTAACGCTGACTTATCAGGAATCATTTTCATCATTAATCAAGAATTTGAAAATTCTTCCAAGATTAACGTTTTCGCGATTTAATAACATCAGAAATTCATAGCAACAAAATATTAGTATCAAAGTAATTTACTTGTGCTTCCAACTTAAAACCTACACCGATGGAAAATGAAATTCGAACATGAAGAAGAAATCAATTTCAAAAAAAGTATTTGTCTAGATAACCCATTTACTTGATTAATGTTTGCTGGAGCTCAAGTATGCGCGAGAAGAGCTATTTCAAATATGAAATGGTGATACGTTAATAACCACTGCAGTCGCCGCGATGTTGAGTGTAAGCATGCAAAAGCCCATGCAATTGTGTCGTACAAGTGTTGCATATCATTTCGTGGTGTAGAATTTCATGCCTGTTCGCTTAATCAGTCAAACATTGGACCTGCCAACAAATCAAACCAGCAAAGGTCCGTACTGGTTGCGGATGACGCCAGATTTGTCGTCAAATGCCCATCCGTGCACAATGGGAGATCAAAGATCGGGGATCTCGCAGTACATAGCAAAATGTCGACACTTTGTAGAGCACGTTGGATGATAGCAGTGGCCTGGGAACGGCCGTCATCCTGTTGGAAAATGCCGCATGGAATATTGCTCCAGAATGGTAGTATAACCGGTGCAGTCAGTCTGACATAAACATTTGCTCTCAAGATGTGTGGGATAACGATGACAGTGATCATGCTGTCATAGAAAATTACGCCTCAGAACTATACTTGTTGGCAGGTCCAATGTATCTTCGTCGCAGGCAGCTTGGTACCAAGCCATTACCTAACTTTCATCTAACTTCTTCAACCACTAATTGAATCAAGACAAAAAAAAAATAACTCGCATCTGAGAACACAACAGATCTCTATTTAACCTCTAATGAGCTCTAGCTTGACACCACCGAACTTGCAGATGGTGGTGATTTGGAGTTAGTGGTATATGACCGTTGCAAACCAACTGAATTCTCAGACTGGCTCGAAGTTGTTCCTCAGGTAATCGCTTTGTTGCAGTTCACTGTATCACTTCGATGTCAAAAAGAGCTCGAATATCTGCTGTAGATGCAATGCCATGCGCCACACACTTGCGGCGAATACAGTGGTTTTTCCTTTGAGTGATGGCACGTGTGCAGCTGGACCCCGGCCTTCTTGAGAGAGTACATTCCCGTGACCATTGCTGCTAAAATTAATGGACAGTGGATGCATCCCTGCCAAATCTTTCTGCACTATCTCGAAAAGAATTCTGGACTGAAATCTCGCACACAAAGCGCAGTTCGGAAGATAAATAAAGCAGGCGACGTTAACGTTTAATTTAAAGTAAACGAGATTTTCTTTTCATAGAGGTGCCACTAACTCTACAATTCTTTTTCTAGCTCAAAATTTGAACAGATGGGCAAATATACGTCCCAAAGTTACTTTTAATTTTATAACTCCATGGTGTTGGGAGTTAGGATTTTATTTTCCATCAGTGCGTGTGTTTGCCTTGGAAGGAAATTATGTCACATAACTATATTATGCCTCAGGAACTGCTAAATGCAATTAAAGCGAAACGTCCTGACAATTTTATAACGGTTATTATACTACAGTGCTCTTTTTCATTGTGTCAAACTAATGAAATGAAAACTGGTCGCTTTTACTGCATTTACGTTTTCTCCTCAGGAAACGAAATATCTAAGCGCGCACCCATTAGCGAAGGAAAACGGCCATACTCGAATTAAATTAATGAAGGGAGCAGAGTTTGGAAAAAGAACATAACTTTTCAAAGGATTCAAAGTGCACGCAGGTAACCCTGGAATACAATAGATTTGAAAAAAAAAAAGTCTTTGATATAGGGTTGGTACCTCTGATCCTCTATCGCGTTTAAATCGCTCAATTTATTGTACTGACAAACAATGTATAGTTTTTATTTGAAATATAATTCATTTAATGCTTCAGAGATGAAAGTGCCTGGTGATTTGCCAAGCAATAAAAGGAACCGTTTCCTTCATTGACCGCCGTGAATTATTCTGTGTAATATACAGTACATAACATAATAATACAAATAACTGCACATAAATAACTCAGGTTTAAAAATCAGATTGAGAATATGAACAAGTTTGGAAAAAATGGTTTATTCGATTTATGCTAATGTCTGTTTTTTGTTGTTATTTTTTTATTTTACCAATAGAAAACGCTTTTCAGAAACAAATTTCAGATTTCAAATGCACAAGAGGTGGCTGCACTTGATGCACTGATGCAAATGTTTTAATATTTTTCACAAAATTGCTTTATTCAATTTTTTAATCCCCTCGTTAAATATATTCAACTTGTTCTTTATTTTCCATTCCAATTTTGTGTTTTTTTATAGTTTTGTATTTTGTTGTTGTTTCTTTTTTGTTCATGGAAGAATGATTATCAGACCCTCGAGGAGGATGGACTTCTATTTTTCCATCCTAGTTTTGAGAAAGAGCGCCCCCATTGGGGGTCCAGGTGTCCCCCACCCCTCTCCCTTACCACCAACATTCGGCTCACCATATATTTAGAGTGCCCTCTGTCGTAAAGACACTAAACATTTACAAACATCCACGCCTTTCTTCAGGATTCGAACCCAGGCCCTTCCGTATCGCAGTAGGCTCCCTTAACCACTATACCGTCACACAAGGTACTAACTGAATGCATTCATTTGAAAGAATTCGGTAATGTTTAAGTTAACCAACTGAGAGAAAATTTAATCTGAGCGTTTCAAGTCCTTTAAATTTTATATACTAAGTTTCCAAAAGCAAGCAAAAAATCGCTTCTTTTTTACTATTATGTATTTCGCGCTCTCAAAGTTTGTTCCTCAGAACCTATGTTAGAACCTATGTTTCTCAGTTATTTGAGATCAGTTGCAAGTGGCCGAGGATTTTCTCTCTGTCATTGATACAGGCTTTGCAAAACTTTCAACTTGCCATTAAAGAAGACATTCCGCTCTTAAAAATGGCATTAATAATTTTGTTCCGCTTCCACTTCATCAATCAGGTAGAAAATGTGATATGCACACCACATATGACTTCCTTATACGGAGTATTGAATTAGACACATTTTTTGTCGCATTTCGTTTAAACTTATTTCCTCGAATTTCATTAGAGATAGGTTTCTCATTCAATTAATTCAGCTCTCACTTCGTGGCAAAGAGAAAATACACAAAAACTCAAAGTATCTTCATTAAAAATTGAAGAATATAGAAAAACATAAAACACCAAATGTAGTTAAAACAATTAAAATTAGACTTTCAACGCAAAAACAAGCAATTCGTTCAGGGGGCAGATTGTTCAGTGCACAAAAATAAGAGTTTCCTTTTGGTCACTCGGCAAAAAGACACTGAAGGTGCAAAAAGACTTAATTCACCATTCTGTAAGTTTCAAATGTAAGCAAATAGGGCTGCTATACTAAGAAAACTTAGGCTTAGCCGCACTTAAAACACTTTTAAATTTTTGATAATTCTACAACTATTGCATGCAGATTAACTAAAGGCATAAAAGCCTTAACCGAAAGATAAGAACAACATAATTCAATCATTTTTAAAGCACAAAATGCGCAATTTATCAACAAATCAGAATTAAAAGAAACTGAGCTCACGGAGCCGTGTAACAGAGAGGGTATATATGTGTAAGAAAAGTATAGAAGATTAAATTAACAACGTAAATTTCCCTTCTCTATTCTAAAAACAGGAACTTCTCACTGCACTGCGTCATTGTGAGAAAAATGTATGTTATATGACTCTTATGTAATTATGATTGTTTAAAAGGAACTAAAACTCTTAACAGCCAATAATAATTTAACAGCAATATTAACCATCCAATCAGAATGCTTTGAGAACCAAAACTAACTCAGTCAGCCTTAAGATTTCATGCTAAACATTACGCACTTACTTTCCACGCTTTGGCCTAGCTACACTGATGTCTGTCTGCCTCTTCTTTTTTGCTACAAAGTTATCGAAAATGTAAGCCTTTTGGAACAGGCACATTTAATGTGGCGACTTGTGTGTAACCGCAACATGTTGCTAAAAATAAAACTGAAGATCTAATCTGCATTCGCCTCCAAATTTCCTATTCATTGTGGATCGTCGTTTCTGCATTCTAAAACATCAAAATTCCTTCTCCTGAATTTATTACATATATATACTTTTAGTGCTGCCGATTGCAACCCAAAGTGAGGTGCACAACTACATGTTATAGCAGTCCTGTATACAAAATTTCAACGTTCTGAAGTTATTCGTTTTTGAGTTATGCGAGATATACGGACGCCACGAAAAAATCTCTTCTGAATCTATTTTAAATCAGTTTTATAACTCGTTTATAATTCGTTTTATAATTCGTCCGTTCGATTTGGGAGAGAAGAGTCATTTAGTCTGTCCTTAGGTAAAGATGCTACGAAAAATGCATCATTAAATTGCATTCGATAACGGTCAAAATAGATATTTTCGTTGAAATATGATACCTGGGACTTTTCGTGATTACAATACTTCCTTTACTTCGTACAAAGAAATAAAAATTGCTCGGAATCTCCAGAAGTTCAATTTTAAAGTCATTTTCTCGCCTATCAATAAAATTTGTGGTTCTGTTCTTAAGGATTAAATTCGCGGCTTTCATTCTTAGAGGTATCTATAGCATATCTTACCTGAATGATATAATATATCTTATATGTTGAAGTATATAGGCCAAACTAAAAGAACGTTAACGTTTGCCATCAAGAGACACGAAACTAATATCCGAAAAGACGAAACTGACAAGTCTTCGATAACTTATCATATTTGGAAATTGATTTATAATTTTGAATTTCGGTCCGTAAAAATTATGCAGAAAACTTCTTCCATAAATGAACTGGATTTTATTGAAGTTTGTTACAAACACAGATTCATGTTGCTTATTTACACTCATGTCCATAAATTAAGGAATAAATTAAGCAAAACAAATTTGAGTTATTTGTAAAGCTTATTTATTAAACAAAAGGTAAAGAGCAAAAAACGATGCTATATGTTTGTATTATTAAAAAAATTAACACTTTTTCTCCCTCGAGCAAATTAAAAAAAAAAAAAAAAAAAAAAAACCCTATTTACAAAAAACCAATATTACATGGTTGGTATGATTGTTAATACAGTGTACGTCTCACAGACGATGCAATACAGTCCGTACAACGCCTAGGCATGCTGAGTATCAAATTATCGATCTGATCTTGGGGGAAATTACACCACTCAAAAAGCCATGCTCTCCGTCGGCCAAGCATGTCCCACACATACTCTACTGGATTCAAGTCCGGTGATAATGCTGGCCAGTCCATACGGGTGATATCCTCCGATTGAAGGCATTCGCTTATGATGTTTGCACGTTAAGGACGGGCGTTGTCATCCATAAACACAAAGTGTGCGCCCCGAAACAAACGTACATGTTGTTCCAGAATGACGTCCCGATAGATTTGGCTTGTCATGGTTTCAATGTGAACATGCAGGTCAGTTCTGGAACCCAGAATAATTCCACCCCAAACGAGCACTCCTGCACCACCGTAACGGTGTCGTTCAATGATGTTTTCTTGGTGGTAACGGGCACATGGAGCTCTCCATATGAAAGTCCGGCGAGAATCAGACTGCAAGCTAAGCTTGAACTCGTCGGAAAACATCACGCAAGCCCACAGTTGCGGTGTCCACAATGCATGCTCTCTACTTCAGGCTAACCGCAGGCGACAGTGAGTTGCAGTAAGTGGAACGCATCTGACAGGTCTACGAGCATATAGACCAACCTGCCCTAAGCGTCTGTACACGGTCTACCTTGAAATTGTCGTACCAGTGGCTGAAGAGAGCTGACGAGACAGGTCTGAGGCTGTGCTCCGCCTGTTTCTTTTGGCAATAACTACCAAATACCGGTCCTCATTCGGCGTTGTAACTCTGGGGCGACCTGTGCTGTAACGTCTACTGACATTACCATCATCTTGGAATCGTTGCCAAAGCCTGGTGATGACACTCTGGGCAATTCCAAGTTCGTCTGTTACTTCCAGTTGGGTACGCCCACTTTCCAGACGGCCGATAATTCTACCACGTAAAAAATCATCCAAATGCGTCCTTTGTGTCATAACTATTCGATTATTGCACTGAAATGCTTATAAAGCGTCTGGGAACAATTTTACTTCTTTGCCTGTATTCCTTATACATCACTCTCTTACACTCTCGTAATTGTGACGTACCATCGGTGACATCTGGTTACTTCCTGAAATTTGCATATGATTCTTGAAGATGTGTGTAGTGGTTTTACAGGTGATATATTTATTTTAGAGTTCGATTTCCGCGTGATTCCGAATTATCCTTAATTTATGGACATGAGTGTAATGAGTCTAATTCCAGTCCAGTCCTCTTTAATCCTTTTAAAATTTTATTAACTTAATTTTTTAATTTTCGTTACTATTTCTGCCGACAGATGGCTCTACCTTTTTGTTTGCTTTACTCCTGTTGAGTATAATACGGCCATAGCTTTCGTTTTGTCGCATATTTCTGTGCCCCTGTTGAAGAGAGCCCCGAACACGTATGCCCTCGAAATCCATAAAGTTTTGACTGAAATCTAAGCCAAACACAAGGTTGTTGCTTTGATAATTTTATATTCCTTCGAGGTATTATTACTTACTTTAACTGAATAATTTTAGAAAAGATTTCTGTGCAAGTCTGCAAAATGAAATTGGGAACTATCTGGAATTCATTTGTTGTTGACGATAACTTTAATACTGAATTTTTTAGGGTTCACACTGGTTTTAAAATTCTAACGTGCTACAAGAAACGAATTAATTTATCATTTTAATTAGACTAGAATGTCCAGTCTGTTCAGTGACAAAATTTGTAGGTCCAAATGTTTTTTATTTTAGCCTACCAGTTGGTTGAACTTAGCTGCCATTCTCTTCGGAAGACTGAAAATATGCTTCGAAATTTTCAAATAAAAGGCATCTGGTAAAAACAATCAAGTAAAAATGTTTCCTTCAGCAACTTTTTAAAAAAAAATGCATTTATGAAATCTGATCTCGAGTGAGGTAACAAAACTATTCGAAAGAGCTCACGACCACAAGGCAAAATCGATTTGAGTTGAGGAATTGTTGAGTCATACCACTTTTTAAGGAAAGCGGTAAATCTATCCCACATCCAATCATTTCTTGAGCTGACCAGGCTCGAGCATGTTCACCCAAGATATTGGACGAGATTGACGGACGCGTGGCTGTTTCTTCAGAAACTTACTTCTTTTTCTGTCAGTCCGGAGAACCATACGAAGGGTGTGTTTATTACTTTTATATAGAATTCTTTCTCCTCGAATAGGAAAGAAACGCTGAGTGGACATTGCTGTGAACATAACTTCGGAAAAGAAAAGCTGTTATATTGTGTATAAAGAAGAGACGGGTTTTGCATTCCTTTGCCTTGCAAGATAAAATGGGGCTGTATGATCTTACGATTGCAAGAAGTTTTTTTTTTTTTTTTTCTTTTTCAAAAAAATCTGATGTGTGCGCCACATGACTTGCTTGTACGGAATAAACTATGCCCATTTTTCTTGCATTTCATTTAAACTTATTGGATTGAATTAAATCTACTTTGTCGATAGCGCATAAACCACAATATAATAAATGCACTCTTTAAAAAACATTCACTCTATTTGTTTACCATAGCGACACACTGGAGCTAGTTTCACTTAACAGCGTCACATTTCATTTACTTTTTAATCAGAATGCACAAAATTTCTATTATCTTAAGAATTATCTAATCGCTGCCACATGTTCTGTTACAATACTATAATAAATCTAAAACGAAGTATAAAAGAAATTAAGCAAAGAACAACAATAAAAAAGAAACAGTTTTTCACAGACGATTCACTATTTCTCATTCAATTAATTCAGTTCTTACTTCGCGATAAGGAAAAAATACATTAAAATCCAAGATATGTACTGAAAATTATGAAGTAAATCTTAAATACTTATTTCCTCGAATAAATTCCAGAATGGATTAAGCATGATTTAATTCGCAATAATAAAAGCAGGCGTCATCTGCGAAGCTTACTTTCTCTAGATTCGCAACAAATCTACTATTCTGCTGTTTCAAATGTAAACAAGCAATTGCCGCCATAGAAAAAATTACTAGGTTTAGCGGCACTTAAACAACTTTTAAATTGTTGATAATTCTAAAAATAAAGGCATAGAAACCTTAACCGGAAGATAAGAACAACATAATTCAATCATTTTTAAAGCAAAAAATGCACAATTTACAAGCATATAAGAGTAAAGAAACTGAGATCACGGAGCCGGGTAACAGGGCGGATATATATATATATATATATATATATATATACATATATTTATATATATATATATATATATATATATATATATATATATATATACATATATTTATATACTTTTTGTGCGGCCGATTGCAACCAAAATACGAGGTGCACATCTACATGTTATAGCACTCCTATATACAAAATTTCAACGTTCTGAGACTATTCGTTTTTGAGTTATGCGAGATACATACGTACGTACGTACGCACAGACGCCACAAAAAATTCTCTTTTGAATTCATTTAAAATTAGTTTTGTATTTTTTGGGGGGGAGAAAAGTCCTTTATCCTGTCTTGATTTAAAGATGTCAAGTAAAAACATGGTTAAATTGCATTCGATAGCGGTGAAAATGGATATTTGCATTGAAATATGGTGCCTGACATTTTTCGCGATTTTAATACTTAATTTTTACTTCGTACAAGGAAGTAAAAAGAAGTTTTCCTCTCAGTCATGTTAAACGAAATATATGCCTGGAAAAATGTTACACATGGATTTGTTTAAATAGCTTGCATAATTTTGTTTATTTGTATTTAGTTATTTATAGCCACTTAAGTAATAACAGAAATAAAAACTAAAGCTTTTATTTCAAGGAATTAAAGTATCTGCGGTTTCGTATAGAATTTCTCTTTTGAATGCAGACATCATCACCGAGACGTAATAATATTTTATTACAGTTGACTTTCATTACAATGATTTTTTGAATCTTGCAGAAAAGATATATTATGTCGAAATTATGCTTGGCTATAGCGAACAAATATTATGCATATTACTTAAAATATATATATATTTGCTTAAATTGCTTTTTTTTACTTTTCCTCTTTATTTTATAACATATTTTCCCCGGGTTTAGTGGTTCTGCACGCTGGGCCGGTATTTCAGAGGTCAGTGGTTCAATTCTCGGGGAAGGTGATTGCTAATTTTTCATCTCCCCGGCTTTTCTAAAAAATCCTAATGCCTCTACATGTTTATATTTGGAATTTTAAAGAAAAATGTGATATATGAAATATAATAAATAATATTTTCTAAATATTTCACCCTCGAGAAAGCAACGTTAGCGATCGGCTATTTAAAATTCGGTAACATAACAACATTCTATAGCGAAATGTGTAATATAACACGTTAAAAATATTTTTTATTAATTACAATAATAGTTATTTCATTTAAACATATAAGTACATAAATTAGATAAATTGCTAAAAAATAAATTGTTTAAAATGTGATTAAGAAATAAATTTATCGCTTTTAAATCCTTCACTTTAGTAAGCAACCATTTAAAATTCCCAAATGGGATAGTGGTTAGTAACTCTGACTACCGTACGGAAGGGCCCGGGTTGGGATTTCGGAGAAGGCATGGATGTTTATAAATGTATGGTGTCTTTGCGGCATGGAAGCACGCTAAATACATGGCGAGCCAAAAGTCTTCTCATGTGGTTTGCTGGTAAGGAAAGAGGGGTGGAAGACCCTTGGATCTAATCCCTAGGCTGCCATCCCTGGGGGGGGGACTGGGCAAAATGGCACTGTCATCTATATGGTGCCCAAGGCTGTTGCCAACGATATGCGTAACCTTGTACTCCTTGCCATGACAAATTCCATAGGCTTGTTCTGATGGAGTCAGGCAAGTGAGATCAGTCACAACAATAACTACATTATTTAAAGAGACAAAGATCTTACGGGATATGTAGTGACAACCCTCTTAAAAATGGGTTGCTTAAGCTGCTTCAAAGTTAAATTGGTATCATTTACTGTAGGCTTTAGCAAGTTGTGATAACAACTGTTCTGGCAGCATAACATAACGTAACGTTATATGTTGCAAAGGACCCAAAATTAGAAGGACTGTGCTGTAAAATTTTATAATATAGGAATTGTATCGCATTCCTTTCGTAGGTACTTCTTCATTTGGGGCCACCTCTATTTGGTATGGGGTTTAAACTTCCTCACTGAGACTAACGTTCAGCGGATCCTCCATCGCTGTATGGTGAAGCCTCATGATCAATGAACTGTTAAAGCGTTTACTGCGTAGTTACGCAAGGAAACTCCGGCTGCTGAGCGTATAGCCATAACGGGTTTCATTTCTATCTTTTGTTATGCAGACGTTTCGGAACGATCGGAAATCGATGATAATAACGGTTTGTAGGCAGCTGCCGGAGAGGTGTCGAAAGGGGCATTACCCTGCTCTTCAGGGTTTAGAGGTAGACCTTCGAATAAAAATTGGAGATATATAACTAGGGCCGGATTTAGACCTAAGCTATTTGAGATACGGGACCCTTTATAAGTCTGCTATACTACATTTAATACTATATTTTTATACTATATTTAAATTTTTTGGGAGGATAAGCTATAGCTTATGTAGCCTATATGTAAATCCTGCATTGTATATGACACATAACGCCTTAGAATGCCTCATGGTAAAGGAGCTGAGCACTTATTAGTTATACAGACTCCCCAATGAAGCACTGAAAGGCCTTCGAAAACTAATTTTGTACTCTGTAACCGGATATTACGGAACTAATGTTTTTCTGTGTAACCAGATTATTGAAACTAATTTTGTTCTATGTAACCGGATTAGTGCATGAAAAGTGCAGGTATGTTCATTAAAAGCAAGAAAAAAGAGCAAATCGGAAATAAAGTCAATAAAATTCACGTGCTTCGATGATTCCATATTAAAGTTTTGGAGCAAACCTGAAATGATTAACAATGATATTAAAAACTGCAAGAGGGAATTACACTGTGCAATTGATATTATTGGAAGATTTGATAAATAAAATGTTAAATTTGGAGATATCGTGTGCAAGTATACTTTTAGGATGTAAAAAAATTAAGTTAGCTGAAGACGTATAGCCTCCAAAGTCATGAACACTCAGAGTTAAAATAAAATACAAGTAAATGGTTTTTATTAAACCTACCATTCATGTAAAAGATTTACATCATAACGCAATTAAGAAGACGTTTTTATCAATATATAAATAAAAGTTACAGGTGTAGATGCGGGAAATACATGAAAGTAAACCAAACTGAATATAAGCATGCTAATATGATATATAAAATTAGGCAAAACAGCAACCTTAGTTGGGTGTAGATTTTGAGTAAAATCCTATACATTTTGAGGTAATTAGACACAGGTCTCTCTTCTACAGCAGCAAAAAGCTTTATAAGAAAAACTGACTCCATCGCTTCTTGCCGATAATATCCACTTATCTACTCTATGTTTTCCTGATCTCTAAAATATTTACCTCAGTGGGCGGATAACTTTAACTGAGTCTGTTCTGCTGTTCCCGCGAAAGGTAAGGTAAGAAACAGCAATCATTTTATATTCGAAAGAACTGGGGGGAGAGCAAACAGACATATGGCGGTTATGTACGATTTGACGCTTTGTTTCACCTATTGCTTTCAAACTTAAATTTTTGTCACTCCTCTCCTTTTTGTAGAACTATTTTTGCTCCTGAAGAAGAGGAATCTGTGTTTAATCACCCTCAAAGCTCATAATGCTATTCAATATTTCAGCCAAACTAAGTTACTTTTTGCCTGATTTTACATGAAAGAAAAGTGTAACCTAAGCTAGAGGTGACAATGGGATCTCCATTGTGCCACATTGATATGATAACCATTGCATTAAGTTAACCCTCTGGACATTAGCTAATTATCTTAATTGCTAACACGCTTTCTTAAATATTACTTTTTAAGCTAAATTATTCCTTAATTACATTCCTTTATAAAATATAGTCAGCCTGCAGAAATTCTTCAGTTAGAACAAAAACGTCTTGAACGACATGTAAATTCCAAAACACTTATTTATATATATTAACCTTTTTTATGCGATCAGCAGGGCATGCACACAGCTGCGTTGGATTCTCACTGTATAGCAGATGAATGTTTGTAGAAAATTTGTATATTTAGAAAAATGTTTCTTTATTCGAATATTATAACTAAATATTTGCTTTAGCAAATTTTACTTTATTTGAGTAATATGATATGAATTTTAATTCAACATTTGCTCTGCCATGATAATTGTACACAAGCTTTGCCGCATTACTGAAGTAAAAAATCTGATGTACACACTTTCTTGTACAGAACATTAAATTATACGCAGTCTTTACTGCGTTTCATTTAAACTTATTTCCTCGAATTTCCTTAGATATATTTCTCATTCAATTAATTTAGTTCTCACTTCGCAGCAAAACAAAAATACGTAAAACCTGAAAATATCTTTAATAAAAATTGAAAAATATAGAAAAATATAAATCACCACCAAATACAGTTAAAATAATTAAAAAAAATTTATAATATTAGAGTTTCTACGCAAAAACAAGCAATTCGACCAGCGGGCAAGAAGGCAACTTTTTCGGAGCATAAAACTGAAAGTTCACTTTTGGTCCCACTCGGAAAAAAGACACTGAAGGTGCAGGAGCTGACTTAATTAACTATTCTGCTCAGCTTCAAATGTAAACAAATATGGCTGCTGTGGTAAAAATATTAGGCTTAGCTGCACTTCTTTTGAATTGTTGATATTTCTACAACTATTGCATGCAGATTAACTAAAAGCATAAAAATCTTAATCGGAAGATAAGAACAACAGAATTCAATCAATTGAAAAATGCACAAGTTACTAGCATATAAAAATAAAATAAAAAAAAAATGAGCTCACGAAGCCGAGTAGCAGAGTGGGTACTATATATATACGCTTGGTGAGGTCGATTGCAACCGAAATGGGAGGTGCACAACTACATGTTATTGCAGTCCTATACACAAAATTTCAACGTTTTGGCCTACTCTTTTTTGAGTTATACAAAGAGATATACGTACAAAGACGTCACGGGAAAAAAAAAAAAAAAAAAAAAAAAAAAAAAAAAAAAAAAAGAGCTTCTGAATCAATTTTTGCAGCCCCTTTTCGGAAAAAAGAGTCTTTTATTCTGTCCTTACTTATAGATATCACGAAAAAATGTCAAATTGCATTCGATAGCAGTCAAAATTGATATTTTCGTTGAAATATGATACCCGAAAATTTTCGAGATTACGATACTTCCTTTGCTTCGTACAAGGAAGTAAAAATTAGCGGTTCCTTATACATTACAAGATACATGTATGTTGTAACTGAGATGCGTCAAATCGTCTTTTGGATATAAATCTGATTACCCTTCTGAGGACTATTTGTCTGCCAAAGCAGGGTTTGTACAGTTTCTTGGAAATATTCAGTAGGAATTTTTATGTACAGAATGTTAACCTGTGATATTGTTTTGCAGAAATATGTAGGCAATAGTTTTGAACTGTTCTACGATTTCAGACAATAAGTGTACGAACGAATGCAAGACAACCGTAACAAATTCAGGTGAGTTCAAGTGACTTGAATGTATCTCTCTGAAGTGGATGGATGTTTTATGGCAAACACTAGCAGGCAAACATTTTTTCGTTAAAGAACTTGAAAAAGAATTTGTTTCTGAAGCTTAAGTTTGAAGATTCAGCCTACTCCTTCACTGCTACGAATTCAAATTGTATTGACAAGGAGACGGGTCTGGGTGGGTTAAGTCTGGTAAGGAGGGGGAATTCTTTTGAATGTATTGGACACAAAAGAATTGAGAATGATCGATTTCATTCAGGAGGTGTTTGCTGTATTGCTTGACATCATGTAATGGAGGTTTTCCATGATGGATGGTACAAAAAACAACACACAGCTAACACAACAGGGAGGTGCTGGTAAAATATTTACCCAAATGATATCTTTTAGACTTGTTATATTTCTGTTTATATTCTCCAATTCATATTTGAAATATGATATCTGTGTAAATTCTTAGTAGTGTAAGGGACTGTGACTCTATTTGTTTTGTCGGGAGAGACAGGTATTTGAAAATATCTTATACTAGAAAAATATGGATGTAGAAAACTATGAAAAATAGGAAAAAAGGAAACATATCTCAAAATTTATTTTCTTTCCAAGAATCCCCTCACAAAAGAAAGAAAAATTAGAAATTTAAAAAATGTCTGTATATTGCTGTACGATCCTACTTCAAGACGCATTTGAATTTAGTATAATAGTATTCTAGAATTCCTATTACAGCTCTTTACTTTATGTTTACCCTCCCCCCCCCCGATATTTGAAACTGTTTTTCTCTGTTAATAAATTTACATTAGTGGGCAAGCCCGCCAGATGAGCGGGATGCAGCCAAAGCAAAAGTACACGTTCTATGTACCCCTGAAAAGCAAATGTATCAAAACATTGAAGTATGAATAAAACAATTTCATTCTTTCCAAGCAACAATAACTCAGTAAATAATTTTTTTTTATTGTCAAACCAGGAAACAAAAAATTTTGATACTTGAGGTTAATATGTATAATGTCATGATTAAAATTTAATGTAATACGACAACATTTTCTCAATATCTATAAAAGAATTAACGTGGCAATAGCGCATCGTGTCAATTATATTAACCTCAAAGAAAAAAGTAGCCAACAATAGCTATTTATTTAAAACGCTGACATTAACGACAAATTTTGGACATACAATCACGTCACATGCAATCGGGTCCTTTCATCAACGTCAGAATATGACTTTATATAATAATAATATGTTTAATGTTTAGCAATGCTTTTTACTTCCTTGTACGAAGTAAAAAGGAAGTATTGTAATCGAGAAAAGTTTCAGGCAGCATACTTCAACGAAAATATCCATTTTGACCGCTTTCGAATGCAATTTAACGATGTTTTTGCGTAATATCTGTACGTAAGGACAGAATAAAAGACTCTTTTCCTCCAAAAAAATTATAAAACTGCTTGAAAAATGAATTCTGAAGAGAATTTTTCGTGGCGACTGTACGTACGTACATATCTCGCATAACTCAAAAACCAGTAGCCTCAGAACGTTGAAATTTTGCATATAGGACTACTATAACATGCAGATGTGCACCTCGTATTTTGGTTGCAAACGGCCGCGCCAAACGTATATAAATATATTTATATATATATCCACTCTGTTACCCGGCTCAGTGATCTCAGTTTCTTTACTTTTATATGTTTGTAAATTGTACATTTTTTGTTTAAAAATGATTGAATTATGTTGTTCTTATTTTCCGGTTAAGGTTTTTATGACTTTAGTAAATCTGTATGTAATATTTGTAGAATTATCAACAATTTTAAAGTTGTTTAATGCCGCTGAGCCTAATAATTTTTTTGATGGCGTCCATTGCTTGTTTACATTTGAAACAGCGGGATAGTGGATTTGTTGCCAATCTAGAGAAACTCAGCTTCACAACAACAAAGATAACGCCTTCATTTATTATTGCGAATTAAATCATGCTTAATCCTTTCTGGAATTTTTTCGAGGAAATAAGTGTTAAGATTTACTTCGTAATTTTTAATACAGATATTTAGAGTTTTTATGTATTTCGGATTTGTCGCGAAGCGAGAACTGAATTAATTGAATGGGAAATACTCAATAGTCTGTGAAAAACTGTTTTTTTTTTTTTTTTGTTTGCTTAATTTCTTTTATAAATCGTTCTAGCTTTATTATAGTATTTGAATAGAACATGTGGCAACGATTAGATAATTCTTTAAATGATATAAATTTTGTGCATTCTGAGTTATAATATGAACGAAATATAGTACTGTTAAGTGAACCCAGTGCCAGAGTGTCGGTATGGTAAACAAATAGAGTGAATTTTAAGGAATGCATTTATTCTACTGTGGCTTATGCGCTGTCGGCGAAGTAGATTTAATTCAAGCCAATAAGTTTAAACGAAATGCAAGAAAAAATGCGTATAATTTAATATTCCGTACAAGGAAGTCATGGGGTGTACACATAAGATTTTTTTATTTCATATTTCATAAAACCTACAAATTTTTGGTTAACAAACTCTAATATTTGATAACAAGCAGTGGCAAAACTTTTCGAAATAAAGCATTTGTATGTTCATTGCGTGCTAAAATTAGTGTTTTCAGAGATTTTAATTTATATCTCGTCTGATCAAATTCGTACTTAGATGATAATAGTTGAAATAATTTCCTACGTATTTTTGGAATCGAGAATAATATATTTAATGTTTGGCACTGTTATTTTTATTTCATATTTCGTAAAACGTACAAACTTTTGATTAACACACTCTACGATTTGAAAGCGACCATTGGCAGCACTTCTCGAAATAAAGCAGATTTTTATCTCCAGCGTGAGACTGTTGCCACTCGGAAAAATGAGAGCGAAAATTAGAGTTTTTAATTAATATTTCTATTGATTAAATTCTTACGAAGATAAGAATGGTCGAAATGGCTGTCCACTAACTCTGGGAATCCGTGTGTACTTGTCTTGAAATTCAACGCCCCGCCAGAGAGATGCCACAAAGAAACAAACAAAACAAACAAACAAAAAAAAAAAAAAAAAAAAAAAACCCGACGCGCACATATTATAATAGTATAGATTATTTAATAAAAAATTTAGAAAAACCAAAAAGTAATGTATATACATTTCATGAAATATAGAGTTGATATCAGGAAGAATTTTATAGGAGTTTAATTAAATTAATTTCAGATTATTTTAGAAATCTACCAAGCACCTTGCTATCGTATAAGATAACACACAGGAATATTTTTCTGAAAGTCGCAAAAAGAAGACAGAATGTGTTGCATTAGTGAAATAAAAAATACATTGGAATTGTACGAAAAATAGTTTAATGCTGATAAAAGTATATAACAGGTAGCACAAACAATAAACTTATTTATTAGAACCTTACATTTTTTTAGAGTATGATTCATACTGCTGTGAATTTTAAGTTGTAAATCGTTAGAAGAAGTAAATGATGTAAAAATTTAAGAATTTCATTTACTAACGGATAAGGTTTAATCGATTTTTTTCAGTTGAATCGATATTTAAGTTTAAAGATGCAATAAAAACCGTAGTCCTTTTATTGCATCTTTGCATATGAAAGGATTCTAAAACATTTCATATTTTACTTGAGCTAAATTATAATTACCATTGGAAACGCCGTTTCATTATCGTAGTTCTTTCATAATGATAAAAAAGAAAAATGAGAACAGAACAAGGTTTTAGTTTTTATATTCTACAATTTTTAATCAGTTGCTTATTTGCCTTGAGTAAGTAACCGAAATCTTTATGGAAAATATCGATTTTAAAATGGAAGAACTGAAATTAAAGTTAACCACTACTTTTAGAAAGCCACATCTGAAACATTCACGATTAAAGCTTTAAAATACTGCATTCCCAGTATTGTTCATTACAAGGGAAAAAATCTATTTATAAAGCAGTTTTTTCCCGAATTCTTTTTTTTAGTCCAAAGGGACTTGAGTCCCGAAGGACTATTGCTTTCGTTTTAGCATTTTGCGTCGGACTCATAAATGTCGGTTCACTTTTCAAACTGTTGCCACAAAATGTTAGAGTCCTGCATTATATTTGAAGAAATTAAATAATGAAAAATCTGCATAAATGTATGTATATTTCTCGTATTGTGATAAAACAACGGTACATAGAACAATCGAATTTTGAATGACGTAATCCTACTACGAATATGGGCATCTGGAATCCCAAATTTGAAATTTGGAATTTGTTTTATTATCGATTTCATATTTTGTAAAACTTTAACGAATTTTTGAGTAACAAACTCAACTATTTAAAAGCGAACATTGGCAACGTTGTGCAGAAAAAACATTTATATCTCCAGCGCGTGAGTCTCTGTATCGGAAATTCTAAAGATATGCTCGTTTTAAAACTATTTTGCGATATTGCTGTTGCACTGGATCTTATGGTTTAAGTGCGAAGAACATGATATTTAATAAAGAAAGGTAACACACAAAATGTTAAAAAACGCCCCTTTGGACGTAATTTAAAATCTGAAACATTTCAGATTTTGTTTTTATTTTTTTTATTTATTTATTTATTTATTTTATCAAGCATTCAAAAATAAAGACTTTTTTTTACCCTTCTAATATGCATTTTATTATTTAAAAGAATAACAATTACGAAAAGCGTTCACATTTCGATAAACGGATAACTCTGCATATAACACATTGAGTACATTCTATTGCATGTAACCCATTACATTAATAAAGTAGTTCTTAAAAAAATAATACGCTTACAATTCTTTATTTGTAAAGAATTTCAATGTGAAGAAATATCAAATTAATTACTTGCTGCTAATTTACAACATTTAAAAATAAGAGTATAATAATGACAAAGGGCGAAATTTTAAAACACGGTACAAAATAAAGCAACCAGGAAAATACGTTAGAATTCTTTAACTTTGGTTCAGAAATTGTTTGCACTGATGAAAGAAATCTCCATATAATATCTAGAATTCTTTCATGAAAATTCTCCTGGGCTTCAGCTACGCTGTTGAAGAATGTTGATTAAAAAGATCTTGAAAAAGTACATACCGTATTATTTTTTTATTTATTTTTTAAAATGAGTTCACTTTTGTTTACTCAGTATGAAAAGGAATTGATTATTTCGTGTTGATTTTATTATTTTTTCAGTTATTGTTTGAGTTTCCAAGAAAATTAACTCAAAGAAGCTCAATTAAAAACAAGAAAAATAGCTGCACACGTATATTTTAGAGAGAAAAAACGGCTCAATACTTCATGGAACAAAGGCATGCTTTATGAATTCGCGTCGAGTTGCTATGCTGCAAAACAAAAAACAACTTTTCTCCCTAGAGTCGTACGTTTTCTTTTCACTGAAATGAAATCATTAAAACTAAAAAGTACCACTGCGTAATTCTACACACTGAGAGAAGCAAAAATGGATGTAGAAAAATCAATTAAATAGTGGAGTTTTTCCTCCCCTTCTCCTTTTATATCTCCTTTTCCCCGTCAATTTTATTAGAGAAGGATGCGAACTCCTCATCCCGCACTTGAAATGACGTTTCACGGTCCAGAAGACGTAATCACTGATTGGTTGGTTCCGTTCTGTTAAGAGAGGAATACGAGTCTAAGCCGCGCACGTGCTGTTCTGTTTTCTTCCTGCCTTTCTGTGGGGGCATGAAAGGGGAAAGGAAAAGAAGGTGCTTTTGCTTTTTACAAAGGTAACGGAAAAGGAAATGGTGATGCCATCTGGTGATCATAACTGCTGAAGGCTATTACATTCAGCCGTGAATAGATCTGGCCATGAGTCATACTGTTACAAATTTCCCGTTCTCGCAACAAATGGGATTTGTTTCGATTATTCCTAATCGCTTCTTTGACAACAGGCATGTATCTCGAAACGAAAATGTCACGCATAGTCTACATTAAGGAAATGTTTTATGTCTATTTGGTGAACAATTTTAATAGTTAATGTAAAGATTATGTTGCTTTTCACTATATTTATGACCATCTGGTTACCTCGTATTTTTAAATTCTTTTATTTTTGAAATACCTATTAATGACAATATTGAGTATTAAAGTTACGTTGAGTTGTTAAAGTGCTATGACTTAAAATCTGCTACTAATATATCTTTACCTTAAGATTCTCGTAAAAATGAAGTGAGACTATTTCTTAAAAATATCTTTAAGAACATACAAAATCATTTACCTTCTGATGGAATATAATTTATTAATTAAGATATGGCTATGGTCTCTTGTTGCTCGAAGAATACTAGGTAATAAATTCAGCATTAGTTAATTTTTAAAGTCATCCTTCTTGAAGAAGATATATTAATATCATATTCCATCTTGAAATACATAGTTCCTTTTTAAATAGGTTTCAAATTGCAGTTTTTTTTGTCAAATTTTAAAATTTAAATTGGCAAGCTCCCTTAAGGTAACTAATGAAAGTTTAGAACTTACGAAAATGTTCTGTCCCAAAATGTGTCTGGAATTTCTGCTTTGGGTCATCTAAAGGGTTGGTATAATGCAACACAAAGGTCCACCATCCTTTAAATTAGCGGTCTTCAACCTTTCATGATCGAGAGCCACAACAATAAATTCACAAAGATCCGCGGGCCACATATGTGTCAAAAAATAGTGTAGTCAGAAAATTTATATAAGAAAGGGAAGTTTGTTTTGCAAGACTAAAATTGATTCTAAGCGAATAGGTAAAGTTAAAGATTTACATATATATATATATACATTGGTTCCTAAAAGTCAAATGGAAAACTATTTAAAATGTTTAAAACTTTTTTTAACTACGAAAAAAAAAAGCATAAAGATGATTGTACAGAATGATGTTAACAAAATGCATTTACAATAGAAAAAATAAATTACATTACTGGCGAGAGATGGTAGTTACTTTAGTTTTAATGTGAAATTTGACATTGTTTTTGCTTAATTAAAGCTTCAATATCCGGTTTAATCTCTGTTGTTGCAGTTTGTAAAGTTTCCTCCAAATGTCTGTCTCTTAGCCGTGTTCTTGTTTTCGATTTTAGGATTTTCATTTTATTAAAACTCTGTTCACATATGTAGGTATTTCCAAAGACAGAAGACATGAAAAGTGCATGTTTACAAATTTCTGGATACTTGTCTTCGGTCACATAGTTCAAATAAAAATTAATTAATGTAGGATTTTCAAGAAACTTGCATTTTACTGCAGAGTCACACTGTAAATCTATAAATTCTGTTTGAAGTTCAGTTAGAACACACATTACATAAGATAAATTACATAAAAGATGAAGTGAAATTTTTGAAAAATTCGTCATTTTCAGATAATTTTATCTCAAATAATATCAGGTATGTCAATAAAATGTTTTGAATCAAGAATAAGAGAAAAATGTTTTTATACAACAAAAAACTGACAAGGCAATTTTTCTTGAAAATCAAAATTTCTTAAAATTCTTCAATTCGTCTTCAAATTCAAATGTTGGCCCACCCATGGCCCACGGGCTATGGGTTGAAGACCCCTACTTTAAATATACGGTTTTAATTTGCCTTTCGCTTGAACCAATTGCTCGCTTGTCTGTTCTCTCGCATTAAACACAGTCGAGTCGTGATATTGATGAGGGTACTGCGGTAGATTATAACTCATGTTATTGGTTATCAATCTGAAAGATCGAATCATTGAAAATATAATT
This sequence comes from Stegodyphus dumicola, assembly GCF_044657685.1. Taxonomy (NCBI): domain Eukaryota; kingdom Metazoa; phylum Arthropoda; class Arachnida; order Araneae; family Eresidae; genus Stegodyphus; species Stegodyphus dumicola. The sequence goes on along the minus strand of NC_140773.1, from coordinate 216,126,886 downwards.
TGACTGTTGGTCGATACTATCTCAAGGTATAAATGCTCATGCTTCATGACATCGTTGTGAGGTTCGCAACACTGATAGTGATAGATCATCGGTATGTATCTGGCATACAGAACAACCTGCAACAACGGGATATTCAGTCGATGGACGATCGGGATACGGAAGACAAAATCTGCATTGTGCAACCGTCGTATTAATAGTTAGTTCGATTCCATTGTCACAACAGATGACGACTGATCCTTTATGTGACACCCATGCAAAACAGGATCTAGAAAATAAACTGTTGAGAGAAGAATCCATTTTTTAAAGTGAAACTGCGTATTTGGTAAGATTTATATGTCTAGTTCTTTAAGAGCTGCTTTCCTTAGGCTTTAGCATCACAAACAAAATTTGTTATCAAAACCTGAGGTATTTTTGGAGGTAGGGCGAAGTTCAATTACTGCAGGACTTTTGGATGTAATTCGAACCATGTGCTAGAAGTTACTGCACCTGAGCTATAATTCTATGCCTTGCTGAAAGCAAGATACAATGACAGATCAACTCTCAAAGCTTGCGCTTCTGCTCACAAATTGCCATATATAGAAGCCTTCTCTTCGGAAATGAATAGAATAAGTTTCTTTAATATTCTTTGAACAGAATAAATTCCTCTAGAATTTCCATTTTAATACTACAGTACCGAGAGAGATCCAAATTACTTTATCCGAATAAACTTTAGTAGAATTTCATCAAAGACTGTATCTCGCAATTATTAACTTTCAGTTTAAATTTAATGCAAAATACGTGCTCAAGGTATGTTTCTAAGGCAGCCAGATAGTATTTCTCAATTACTTAGCATGAGCATAGTCAAGCTTAATAAGTAAAGGTTATAACATGTTTCTAGATAAATAAATGATGTTACATGTATGTATAATTAAAATATTTATAAAGTTGTAAATTGCACATCATATTAAATTTGAATATTTTATTTAAGTGCAAAACATATTCCCTCTCTTGTTGCAAAATTTTGCAACAGTTATGGTCACTTGTAGTTTTCCAGATTGACTTTTTTGTCATAATTTTGAGAGTAATGCTGATATTTTAAACTTATGAAAATTTATAAATTCCATATAAAATCCAAATAAGTGCACTTTTCAATACGTTCGGGATTAGTGATAAATTTAAAAATATGTTTAATATTTATGCATTAACATTGATAGAGTTCTATCTTAATGTTTCCCATTTTTATCACTAACGCTGTAAGGATCTTAAGTTTTACTAACGTTTATTTTATTTTAAAACTTTACTATCATCTCTTATTTTCCAATTCCAGAATAAACGTGTGAATATGTTTATGCAAATTGTATTTGCTAACGCCCAAGTATTTAAGTTGTGGCTTTTCGCCAAGAGCAGAGTTAGGGAGAAAGTGAACCTTGCCACTGTATTACACGCGAGTTTCCAATCATCTCCTGTCCGCCTTTAAGGCCAGAGGTTGTCTTCTTGATATTTAAAACGTATTGTAGTTTCGGCAGTTTGCGTACTGCACACGTAATAATTTAAAAGGCCAGTCTTAGCTTTAGTCAACTGTGTAAAGCACTCGGAGTTAACTCTTATTTTTAGTTAGTTAGTAGTTTTTATATCTTTAAGTTTAGACCTCAAGTGGTTGGTCTCTGTATCCCGAAGTACGGGAGCGCCTGTAATATCGTAGACAATAAAGCGTAAAGTTAACCCTTCCTGCTTGTGTCGTCCATTCCACACATATTTCAACATAGCTTGAGCAAGCTCCCTGTTCCTATTCAGGACACGTCATATTCCCGAAACAAATCAAAAGACATACAAGTCCTGATAACGCTATTTGGAAACTGAGAGTTTCTTTTCTTATAACAATAATTTTATTTCGTATTGGTTTTTAAGTATGATAGAACATCAAATAAATTTAGATTTTGTTCTATCGTTTAGTCTGCCTAAGATATTTAAATATTTATTTAAATATAAATTATTATTTTATGATTGAATAAATATTTAAAATTCGATTCATAAGAAAAGCTAAGTTGCATAGTTGACTAGCACAGCTAAAACCTTCTGATAGATTTTTGGAAAAAGAATTATAGCTAAGAGTTGAATTAAGAGTTAGCTTTGAATAAGGTTAATAAGCTGGAGTGCTGAATCATTAAGCCAACCTAACGAATAATGTGTAGCACGTTCATGTGACCAAATAGCTACAGTTAGCTGACGTGGCAATAAGCCAGTGAAATGCTGTAATTTATATGAAGGTATATAATACCAACAGTGATCTATGGTTTCGACACTGCAAATTTATTTATTGAATAATATTAAAAAAGATTGAGAGATCTGACTAATGCCTGCTGCCTTTCAGTAGGATTTAAATTTGGTGATTATACCAGATAACCAATTATCTGGAACACGGCTAAGTAAAAAAAAAATTATGCGCCCCTTGAATAACAAGGAATTTCCTCCTTATTTATGTATATTATCATTTCACAGTATGACGTTCATAAGTAAGTGCGAAAAGCCTGAAAGGTAGCAGACTAGATCGTAGAACTATGAAGAGAAAAAATCTCCTACAGGGCAAAACTACCACCAACTTTCAGACGCTGACATATTTTCGTCTGCACCACAAAAAATACATGCATTTGTTCGAAATAATTAAATATTGGATTTATCCAATAGGAGCATGCAATGGCAGTCATCCCCTACAATGTTTTTTGTTTCAAAAAAAAGAATAAATCGCAGCTTGTTGTGTTGAAGTGTAATCGATGTTTAAGACAGTGACTACTAAGTTTCACGAAATACGTGTATTTCTGTACAAGCTATTTATAGATAGCTTCGAGGAAAAAGAAAGCATTATAGTAGAATGTAATTTGCTGGATCAGGTATGGGCAAACTACGGCCCGCGAACTCTCTCCGGAAGGTTTTATCCGGCCCGTGGATAGAATTTTAATTTGCCGGTCCGAGGCAAATTAAAAGAAATATGTATTTATATATTATATACCATCTCCTTTTATACTTTGTTTAATATTATTTTTTCTTCCTTTTTTTTCAAAGAGCTCATGGTCTTTTTACTTTCTCTATATTTGTTCTAAAAATATAAATTGACGGAAATAGAAAGCACAGACAGCTTTGGTAAAGTGTTAAAAGCGGAAGTTCTTTGTTAGTAATAGCTGTAGATTGGCACCAACAAGCGTTACCTCTTTCATGGGGAGCAGACATGTGGGAATCCGATGTAGGCGAATTAAACCTCTCAGAAATCTTTTTCGAGGTTTCCTCTGCCATTGGTACAAACTTTGCACAACTGGATTCATCCATTAGTCAGTTGACCGAGAAGTCCGAACGGCAGTGACTAACATAACTGTAGAAAGTTAGCTTTAATTATCTTAACTTAAAACTTAATCTGTTTGCTGGGCAGCTAGCTAAGAACGACTTGTCTCATTTCCCGAGGTTAAATTCAATACCCTCAGTGAATGCAGAGGAGCTTAAGAGGTATGAAGATGGCTCGAAAAAATTGCATTTTGAGTTCGAACGCAGATTTTAAGATTTCAGTGCCTTTCAAACAGAGTTGGATAATTTTACCATGCTTTTCAACGTAAATTGTGTAGTAAGGTCAGATTTGCAACTTGAATTAATTGAGTTGCAATTTAACAATCATCTCAAGCAGTTTTTTTTAAATATGCTAGAGTTTTATAAATCATTATCAAAAGTAAGTTTCCCAAATTTAAGATCTCACGCCCAGAAAATCAGTGCTATGTTTGCTTCATCTTATATATGTGAACAAATGTCTTCAACTATGAACCACAGAATTATTTCAGAGGTAGACTGACAGAGGAGCATTTAGCCTCGTTCCCTAGAATTAGTACATCTCACTTCGAAACTCAATACTTTTAAAAATGAAATCGCAATTTCATTCATCGCATTAACACATTTAAATTGTAATGCTTTGGGCTAGATACTATCCTTCTTATGCGTGGTCTTTTTCTTTCATCACCTGCGGACGCTCACCGTTTTTCCTACAGTCGATGTTCTTTTACTGCTGATATTCGTGTCAAGTTGACGTATTCCCGGTACACTCTTATTACCGCTGTCCTGTAAACTCCAAGAGAATTTGCCACTTTGGAGGCAGGTGCTTATCCTTTCGCCTTTCATAATCTGCTTGTGATTAGACTAAGCATGATGCACACAATCTCTATAAAATCTTTTTCGAAGTTTCCTCTGCCACTGGTACAAGCTTTGCACAACTGATTCATCCATTAGTCAATTGACCGAGAAGTCCGAACGGCAGTGGCTAACATCACTGTAGAAAGCTAGCTTTAAACTTCTGGAGATGAATGGGGTGATAAATGAACAAAGATAGTTCCCGCGAGAGAACTTTAAACAAACTTTATTCCAGACAGAGATGCCAATAATATCCTCTTTACCTTCCCATTAATACAATCGCTCCACAAAACGTTTGAATGATAGTTGCCGTCTATGAGAACAAACCTGAAACTGATTGTGATAATATAAAATCAAGAAAGTCAGCGGGATGTCCTAATAAATTCTTTGCTCGTATCATTTTACTGGGCTGACTAAGCGAGTATTGTTCAGAAATATTGTTGGATTTGGATGTATATATTTTGTCATTTTAAACCAACACACGTTTAATGAAATCGCAATTTTTGGAACAACCGAATTGAGGATAAATCATTATTCATATGCAATATTTAAGATTTTGGTTAATTAATCTGTAAATCATTACATTATAGCTCAAGTGAAATGGTACTTTATTTTTACACTGATAACAGGGTAGCCATTTACTGCGTTGAATTGGCATCTCGGATAAGAATCCCTACTTCAGAACTATTTTATTAACTTGAGCTGCATGATTATCTTCCTGTGTTAGTCTTTTGACAACAATATCAATATACCATATCTAATGAATGGTGGGTCATTCAACCTGTTAAAAGATCAAAGGTTATGAACTGAGATAAGAAACCTGCCTTGTTGTTTACTAAGCAAAATTTGTAACTTATTTCGGTTACTTGTGGAGACGACGGTGCGTGCATTTTCATCGAGTTATGAAAGACCAGTTATGGTGCTGAATGAATTGATCTTGAGGAAAGAAGAGATGTAGGGGTAAAGAAACGATTAAATTAATAAAATAATATGACATTAAAAATAATAATTTTTTGATAATAAAAGCAAAATTTTTTTTTCTGGCAGGTCAAAGTTGATGATCCTCCTTTGACTTGGTTGTTCTGTCCTTAGCCTCAAAGGTGCATAAAATTCGATAAAAGTTTGCAGAGAGCTTTTGTCTCCAGCCTTTAATTTCCAGTAACGGCGGTAAATATAAGTCTCTACAGCTAAATCATTGACATAGCTTTAATCGTTGCTGTCCTATTGGTTTTGGCCGATAATGCTACGACTTAGATCCAGAGATGCTTAGAAACAATTATTTGAATGATCTCATATTGTTCATACAAGACAGGACTGATAGAATTATACACAAAAGAGAAAATGTCTATCTCTGTAATGGATTTTCTTTCTTTCAGCATCCAGATTATTGCTACTATTATTGTTACTAAACCTTCATATATTTTTTCCTTTTTGCAATAAATAAAATAATAAATAAAATACAATTCAAATTCAGCTCTAAATTTAAAATGAAAAATTTCTCATAGCCTTTAAATTATTTAATGGAAATGCATAATTTCTACTGTACCTCTATCTTTGGAAGCCATTCTCTATTCTTTACGTGATATGATAATAGCCTATCTCAAATGACGATATGTTAAATTTCGTCCAATAAAAGCTAAGGATGCGCTTTTTATTTTATGATACTTGTATTAAATTTGAAGGCTGAAATCTATGCGGGAGCTATACGTGATTTTTGACAGCTGTCAAATAAATTCCCATATCACGAGTTTTCATGAAAGGAGTGAAGTGCAAATTTCAGACTGAAACACTGAGTAAAGCCAAATAAGGTTTAACTTTTAGCTTCTCGAGATTTTAACTTAAAACACATTGTAAGGTAACAGTATACTTGAATGATCATTAGTTGTAGAATAAAATATTTAGAATATTAGTCGAAGAATTCACAATTCAGTTGAATCTAGTAGGAAACGCAAATTTTCTTCTAGCGGTTAGTAAGTGTTTAAAACTTACCATTTCGACAGTTACTTCGGTGGACTCTTCTACAGCGGCCAGGTTTACCATCAAACATTCGCCAACAGCTAATTCAACTCCAAGCATGCCTCCGTGTTTCCCGTTCGCTGCATCGCGTTCTCTCCCTCTTCCATGGCTTCAATTAGACTCTTATACACGTACAATTGCCACATAAAGATGTGCGTAACTTTTTGAAAAGAAAGAGCCGTGTGTAAAAAGGTACAAGTAGAAAAGGACAGTAAAGCTACAAACAACATTTTCACAATGTGAGAGGTGTTTTTCCTTATTAACTTTTAGATTGGTAGTGTAAATATTTGTAATATATTTCCTACTATTAGATGGTGAGACGCTACAAAGAACCCAAAGCAAAAGACGGTTATCATCGCTGCAGAAAACCCAAAGCTAAAGAAGAGATTTTTTAAAAATTATTTGGATTTAAAATAGTACATGCAATACACTGGTGAAATAAATTAAGAGAATTTGCATATTTTATATAATTGCACGGAGCCAGCAGAAAAACAAGCTTTATAAACGCGTGGAGGGTAAGACGAATTGCATTCGCTAGCACACTTTGGCGAATTTCTTGGTGTAATCTTGCAGCATTAGGTTAAATTCACATCGGAACAGTAAAAAGGAGTAACCATCAACGTTTATATGATGGAATAAGGTGGCGAATTGTTGGGAGGCTCGAGGCAGGCCAATCGCAAATCCAGATATGCAGAGAGTTTAATTTAACGCCCAGCGTCGTGTGTAACCTATGGAAAGAGTTCCAGAATACTGGATCCATCGAGAGAAAGCCTGAGCAAGGTCGTCCAAGAGCCATGACGGCCAGAGAACATCACTATTTGTCCATTTTAGCGAGGCGTAACAGAGGGGCTACAGCTTCTCAGCTCTCTCGGGACTTGTATGCAGCCACAGGAGCCCGTATAACAAGGGCGACTGTTTCGATAAGACTGAATGATAGAGGGTTGTTTGCCAGAAGACTGTCTGTTTGCGTCCCGCTCACTTCGACGGACAGGAGAGTCCGATTAGCATGGTGCAGGCAGCATAGTGATAGGACCGTTACGTTCACCGACGACTCCCGCTTTAGCCTAAACACCGATTCTCGTCGTACGTTCATATGGAGAGACCAGGGACCCGCTACCCACCCTCAAATATCCGTGAAATCAACAATTATGGCGGTGGCGGTGTAATGGTCTGGGCAGGCATCATGTTGGATGGCCGCTCCACGGCTTTGGCAGAGGCTCTGTGACTGGCGTGAGGTATAGGGATGAGGTCTTGGAGCCCTATGTTTGCCTTTACTAGGGTGCAGTTGGCTCCGAGTTCATCTTGCAGGAAGATAACGCGAGGCCACATAGAGCTCTTCTGGTCGACGAATTTCTAGAGAGTGAGGTATTCGCCGGATGGATTTGACAGCCAAGTCTCCAAATTTCAACTGTATAAGAACATGTCTGGGACGCTCTGGGGAGGGAAATTTCAACTCGCAACACTCCTAACAGAATCATCCCGGAACTGAGAACAGCGTTGCTGAATGAGTGGGACCAATTGCCACAGGCACTGATAAACTGCTTTATTTCCAGTATGACATCACGCTGCGAGGCCTGTATAGATGTAAGAGGGGACAATACCCCCTATTAACCCATTTCGTTTGAGTCTTCTGCAACCGCTGTTTCAGACTTTCAGACTCCCATGAGTGTTACACACGAACATGTGTGTCTATTATAACTGTTGAATGTTTATTTTGTTTGTATTATATCAACCTATGTTCTGACCAAATTTTATTAAAATCTGTCCAGTAGTTCCGGAGATCATAGATTAAATATAAAAATTCTCTTAATTTATTTCACTAGTGTATAAGAGAGAAATTGGAAAAGCGAATACACCACGAAAGGGGTCTGCTATTCATCAGCTTAAGCATTCTTGTGATTAATGAAATCGAATATTTTAATAGTACCAAGACACTTTACCTTGAAATTACATTCCAAATTTCTAATCATCGACGATTGCTAAAATATTATTTCTAGGAAGGAAAACATTGCTACAAATTTTGTACTTAGATAGGTAACTTTAGTAGAATTAGAAGTAAAATTGTTTTCTTTTCTGTGTAATGCAGCGCGAGACAAATTTTAAAAGAAAGCTATGGCTGAAAATTAAGACTACAGTGGCAAATGCATTTAAAATTGAGTAAATGGGTATCTCGGTAATTTGGGGAGATATCGCCAAGCTGACAATGATATAGCGACTTATTTTGCCGCCAAATAGGAGAAAAATGTTAAACGTCGCCAAGTTTGGCGACATTTTGGTTTGGTTCTTGAATTACTATAATAAGTATTGTAACTGAATAAATGTTATGACCACTATGTTAAAAAAATAACTATAAATGACCACTATGTCAGCTGTAACCGTAATTCCACCATTGTATTGCTTTCAGTAATCTCGAGAAGCAGAAATTACTAGAAATATCGGTTGACTGCTATTTATAGTTGTTTATAGTTTATAATTACTCGTTTTTGAGTTATGCGAGATACGTACGTACGTACATACATACGTTCGTACAGACGCCACGAAAAATTCTCTTCAGAATTCATTTTAAAGCAGTTTTATAATTTTTTTGGAGGTAAAGAGTCTTTTATTCTGTCCTTACGTAGGGATGTCACACAAAAATATCGTTAAATTGCATTCGATAGCGGTGAAAATGGATATTTGCGTTGAAATATGATGCCTGAAACTTTTCGCGATTACAATACTTGCTTTTTACTTCGTACAAGGAAGTAAAAAGGAAAATTAATTATATTTTTTTTTAAATTACGGCGTTGCAGGATACGGTATTCTGCAAACAGAGATATGTCCCGTACATTATGCTGTGAAATTGTTGTCAGAAAACTTGACTCTGACGATTAAAAGCTTCATATACATTAATGTTTTCTGGATTAATCAGTGCAAATTTAGAAGCTAATAAAGCTTCATTCATTTTATTTTTTTAATATTATTTCTTTGAATTTACAGAATTGGCTCTATTTTGCTCAAACCAATTTGAGTTAAGATTAGAAGACATTTGAAATTTCGACAAGCCAGGTTAAGTTTTAACTTACAGTTTTTTTTAACTGTAAGTTAAAAAGTTATACATACCAATTTTCTAGCATTAAGATTTCATGTTTTTGAAACGTGAATTTCTGAAGATAGCTTCGTACGAATTAATAAACTGTTTTGGAAGATAATTTTAGCAACTCAGTTTGATTCTATGTATTGTATTTCTCTTACGTCGTCGCTTAGAGAAATGGCACGCTTTCATAAATTCCTAAAAATCGAAGCTATTACGTATTCAATTTATTCTCATTTAAAACCGGAAGATTTCTTTCGTGATGAATCAAAATCATTAAATAATTATTTCTTTTTTCTAAATAATAATGTTTTTAATTAGAAAAAAAATTGAGTAGAAGATCAGGCACAATTCTTCTTACATCACTGATATCAGTTTAGACATTTTTAATAGTATTCAGAGCCAATTTAATAGTATTTTCCTTTAAAAATTTAGCATTTTAACTCCAAATAGAAAGAACAATTAACACCTTCTAGCAAACACACACACATCCACTTTATCACACAAAAGAAAGCCTTAAATATATTCCCTCTAAATATCACCGTCTATTACATTTACATTGATATTTGAATAATATATCTTAATTCCCTTCCTCTCATTTTCTGTGAAATGCAAGTATTTCATTCTTTAACAGTAAATTAAAGATAAGGAAAGGTTTTTCTTTCATGTATTATCCGCTTTGTTATGTACAATATTTATATTTAGCAAAATTTACAAATCGTTCATAATTTAATGTATTTGAGGACGTAGTTCAACAGTTTACCAATACATTACTTTATCTTAATATATCCAGTTAACTACTAAGCTGTTTCCTGGTTTTCCCAATCTGTAAAGTGTATATGAGCCAGTTTGCCTCAGAAAGTCCTCCACGAAGACATCCCTCCCTTAAGGCAGATAGTCCTCGAGTACTTTGCCATAATCGAATAAACCATACCAAAACTATTCTTCGTTTCTTCCTTTCTAGTTTAATGAGTGCATGTAAAAATCATCCAATAAGTTTACGGTTCATTTTTTTATGTATCATTATTTGAATCTTTTGATAACAAAAAATTAATAAATGTTTCAAAATGATACATTATAGAACTGAAAAACTAGCTTTCTACGGAAGAATTTAAAATGCCCAGAAAATATTCAACGCAGTGCTCTAGTTTCAATGTCACTGCTATAAATTAAACGCACAAAAATCGATTTCAAATGATCGCGAAATGGGAATTTAGAAAAAGATCTTCAAAAGCATTCTTCAAATCTTTCATCCATATCTTAAACTCAGTTCTGTAGCAGTTTATTTTGTGCCTTAGCACTCACTGCAAGTACAGAATAAAGTGCTTGTGGAAATGCCTCAGATGTATCAATCAAAAGCCATTTGTTATGGCTGCCACTTGTGTTAACGAACTTCTCGATCTGACAACGTAATTGATGAGTTAGGAAGGCAACTTTTCGCTCAGTATTGTGGGAGTATATCTGCCAGACTCTGATAGCGTGAGGACAAAAAATACAGAGTGATAGCTCATGAAAAAAATGGAGGACGGATAAATGGAAAGTACGATGGAGGGAAAAATAAGCCTTCTTCCAGCATGTGGTTCAGTGAGCAAACAAAATGCAGGTTTTAACGAACAAAGGTTAATCCTCATTATGCATTTTCAAGCGCCTGTGAGGAACATGTTTTTCAGATGTTGAAAAAATGTTTGATAAAAAAGCGGAATGAGATTAATTTTCTGCTTTATTCTTTGCAGCGAGGAAAAACAATCGATGAAACACAAAACCTGTTACATTTGAGGAATTAGAACGATTTTAAATTAATTATGGTAGGTAGGTGGCTTAGAAGAAAATGCAGGAAAAACTAATTAGATCTTGAAATGATTTATATTCCTTATATTAGAAATGATAAAAAAGCATAACACGTTTACAAAAAACTTAATGCATTATGCAGATGTAATTCAGTAGGATTTTTTTTTAATTGGCAGTCCTTAGTATACAAATAGCGGGCAAGCCCGCCACATGGGGCTGAAGCGAAAGCAAAGTTTATAAGTTCTATGTATCCCTGAAAAGCAAATATATAAAAACATTTCAGTATTAATGGAAACAGTTCATTCTTTCTAAACAACAACCAATTCGTGAATGATTTCTTTGTTGCCTAACCAGGAAACAAAAATTGACACTTCAGGTTATAACATTGTATGACGTCATGATTTAAATTTAATATAACCACTCAATATCAATAAAACACTTAACGCTTCAATAATACATCGTGTCAGTTTTATTCACCTCAAGCAAGAATGCTGCCAACAACAGGTATTTACTTACAATACTGGATATGAATGAAAAATTGTAAACATACAATGACGTCATATGCAGACGCGTGCTTTCCTCAACGTCAGAAGACATGTTTAATGTTTGCCAATGCTATTTTTATTTCATATTTTGTAAAACTTACAAATGTTTTGTACTCTGCGCTTTGAAAGCGAATAGTAGCAATACTTTTCGAAATAAAGCATTTTTATCTCCAACGCGCGAGACTGTTGCCACTCGGAAAAATGAGGGCGAAAATTAGATTAAAGTGGTAAGAGGATGAGAATGATCGAAATGGCATCCCACGAATTTTTGGAATCCGGAATAATATATTAAATGCTTGGCACTGCTATTTTTATTTCATACTTTTGTAAAACTTATAATTTTGTATTAACAAACTCCAGAATTTGAAAGGGAGCAGAGATAATACTTTTCGAAACAAAGCAAATTTTTATCTCCATCGTGCGAGACGTTTGCCACTTGTAAAAATGAGGGCAAAAATTAGCGTTTCAAGAGTTTTTAATTAATATCTCGGCTGATTAAAGTCGTTCGAATATGAGAATGATCGAAATGGCTTCCCACAAATTTCTGGAATACGGGTGCACATCTCTCGAAACTTCCACGCCGTTCTGGAGAGGATAATGCCATAAGAAAACAAACCAACAAATAGACAGACGCGCATAGATTTTAATAGTATAGATCATAGTTTCTTAAACTGCGAGTCGCGACTCCCATGGAGGACGCTAAAAATTTTAGCAGTTTTGATAATGCTTTAATTTATTATAATATTTTTACAATTACCAGATATTTTTACACGATGTATCGGAAAATAGATAAAGATAAGACAATACAGACAAAGAAAAAACGAAATCGTTTCTACGCATTCTTTTTATAATATAAATGTTAATTTTACTTGCTTTGCACGTGATGCTGTCATTTCGACTGTTACTTGTTTAAAATTTTCACATTATTCTATATCTTAAAATTAGAAATTAAAGTTAACGACCTAAAATTGCAATAGTATATTAGAGTAGAAGAAAAAAAATTGACAGTTTCACTCAAGCTTATGTCGGATTTGCGCAATGCTTATTGGGGTCCCACAAAATTTTCGTAAATATTATGCGGTCCTGGGGTCGCGAAAAAAATCTCAGTGATAAAAAGGGGTCGCGACGGAAAAAAGTTTACGAAGTCCTGGTTTAGACTGTGATATTTATATGCACTATAATCACGAAAACATTCGGGTATCATATTTAGAGAAATGGCACGAAAATATCCATTTTGGCCGCTATTAAATGCAATTTAAATATGATTGAATTATGTTGCTCTTATGTATTACGCAGCTCGAGGCCCCGTTACTGGGTTGTTTGCGCAGATAAGATTTGAAATCTTCTGTTTTGTATTATAATTATCGATACTGAATCTGCACGCCGGTTAGATAAGTGAGCCAACTTCGAGTTAATTTCGTCTATGTAACCTTTGGCTATTAGCTTATTTAAAGTTAACCTTTCATTTGAACTTAAAGTTATCTTAAGTTATCTCACCATAAATGCAGGCCCAGGTTGTAAGCACCAAGTATGCCTTCTGTTCTTTTGTGTTTTAAATAAACGGGTCTTTTGATAGTTTTGTAAATGTTATGTGACCGAGTTCTGTAAAATAAGTTATCGTTGGTAGCATAAACTCACGATTTTTAAAAAGACTATAAAGGAATTATCCGCTTGTCTTTAACTGTAGGCAAAGTCAGGAGAAAGGTGTAAATCGCCCTTTTATCTGATCACAAAGGAGTAACAATAAATCGATTGGGGTTTACACAAGCCAACACTTCTGACATAACTGAAACAAGTAATGCTGAGGTAAAATCAAATATAATTAGATTTAGCTTAACGGCTCAGAGGATACAGTAACGCGAAGGGAGGCTCTGGTTTGCAGAAGCCGGCGAGAAAAGCTAAATGGCTAGAAGCACTCAACGCCACAGAATCAAATCACTAGCTAGTCACGGTAACAACGGGTCTCGAGTAGTCAGAACATGCTTTAAAATCAACTTGCGAAACCATCTCTTGAATGGCACTCATTTCTCCCTTAATCTGAATAAACGTTTGCTATCTCATTTACGTTCTGATATGAAAAGCGTGGGTGAAAAGGAGAGTGACATAAAAGTTACTTTAACTCACAATTAATTATTAGTCAAAATCCTTAAAATCCTTAAATTGAAAAGCATTTTAATTGATGTTCCATTCCGGAGAACTGACCAATAAAGATACCACTAAAATATAGTGAAACAACTGACAGCAACACAAGAGCACAAAACAGAAGACCTAGACTCAGCGATATTGAAGCTTTCTAGCTTCAACATCTTCAGCGAAATTGTTCTAAAACGTTTGACACCATTACGTTTCGCTACTTACCACGGAAACATTTTATGAGCAAGTGTTGGCATTGCGAGAAACACAAGCTATTAATTTACTTTCCATACAAACATGCATGATCATCGTGATTAGCCATTTATCAGAACGTTGCCATTAAATAAAATTGAAAATCTTTAATTTATCTTTCGAATAACATGTGTAACAGCCTAACAAGCTGAGTAATTTTAAAGCAAAAAAAGCATTTCTTGAAATCATTATTTTGTACTCTTTTTAAATATACATAATTGATAAGAAATACATATCATTCATCTTTCCATCTTGAATGCATTTGTGATTTCGACTAGATATATAAATACAATGAAGTCTTCTTGCCACTAATAGCAGAACAACAATTTATGTATTAAACTTCTTTCTAAGAAAGAGATTTCGAGGTATCAGGTTTCGAGATTGCAAAAATAAGCATAATATTGGAGCGAAAACGAAAAAAAAAAAAAATATATACTAAAATTATTCGAGCGTTTAAAATGTGCTCGGAAATAATAGTATAGCCTCAACTTAAATGTTAAGCAATTAGTATTCTTTTCTGGCCAAAGTAATAACAGATAAACATAGCCTCTCGTTTTTCGAGTCAAAGTTTCGGCTTAAAAAACACATTTTTTATATTTGCTGCTACGAAGTAACCATTAAAGCATAAGAAAATATAATGCTTTTAAATATTTGAAAGTTAATATGCGAGACATAATATTGAAATAATAAAGGATGAAATAAGTACTTACTTGAAATTAAAATAATACGGCGAGTCTAATAGATATTATTGCTCTTAAAATTTCAAATTAAAATAAAAGTTTCATCAGAAAATGTATTTTATGACATTACTAATTCTGATTTTCGGTGGTATAAAAAATAACAATAAATATGTGACGTGAGCACCATATGACTTTCTTGTACGAAAATTACGAAATACGGATTAAATTATATACATTTTTCCTGCACTTCATTTAAACTTATTTCCTCGAATTTCATTACAGATGTATTTATAATTCAATTAATTTAATTCTCACTTTGCAACAACACAAAAATACATAAAAACTCAATCTTCATTAAAAATTGTAAATACAGGAAGAATCTAAAACACCAGATACATTAAAAAGTAATTTTTACAACTAAAATTAAAGTTTCTATCATAAAACAAGCAAACACCAAATTTTCTCTGCACAAAACTGAAATCTAACATTTGGTCTCACTTTGCAGAAAGGCATTGAAGTTGGTGCACCAAATGACTTAATTTGCTGTTCTACTCAGACTTTCAAATGTAAACAAATGGCTGCCTCGTTATGTTTAGCGTCACTCTTAATTTTTTAATGATTCTACAAGTATTGCATGCAGATTAGCTACAGGCATGAAAACCTTAACCGGAAGCAATCACTTTTAAAACAAAAAGCAAAATATCCACAGTTTACCAAGATGTAAAAATAAAAAATTAAGCTCACCGGGCCGAGTAACAGGGCTGGAATATGCATGTATCTTGAGTTCGATGTATCCTCCTCCTGACAACGTTATATAGAAGTTAATTGGATTCCTCTTCTTTTATGTTCCTATCTGATTTTTACTTTATTTATTTTAGGTTTTTCTTGTGACGGTTTATTTTAATTTTTCTCTTAAAAATCTTTTAATCTTTTTCATTGTTGGAATTCTTTTCTACATTTAAAGGATTTTTTTTAATTTATTGATTATGAATTTCAGTTTTTGATCTTTGTAAAAATTAGTTTCTTCCTTTATGTATTTACTGAGCAATTTTCAGCAGCATAATGCGTAAAAATACTTGGAATGAATATATTTTTATATAAAATGCTTTTGTGTTTCTGTTATATATGTATATCTATATATGTATGTATGTATATAGAAATAGATATAGATACATGTTTGGGGTGATCGAAAAGGAAGGTGCACAAATACATGTTATAACAGTTCCATATACAAAATTTCAATGCTCTACGGCTACTAATTTTTTAGTTACGCAAGATACGTACGTACATACGTATGTACAGACGTCACGAAAAAAATCTCTTTTGAATCCACTTTGCAATGCATTTTGGAGTACAGATGCCACTCAAAAATATCGTTCAAATGGATTCGAGAGCGGCGAAAAAAGGGTACCGAAATTTTTAACCATAAAACAAATATTCTTGCATACCTTGTTCCTTACACAAATTAAAAGTATATTATTCGCTTTTAGTTATACAAATCTCTCCTCTCTGCTGATCAAGTGTAGGCTTTTCTTTCGAAAATTTTAAAGAAAAGTCAAAAGAAACTTGGAGGAAATGAACCGTTCTCAAAAAATTTGAAACTATCAATTCTCGTAGCCAGAATACTACTTTGGAAACAATTCTGGAGAACACAAATCTCTCTAAATATATATCCTGTCTATTCTGCAGCATCCAGACGGTCACCCACCCCTTTACCCCGCTCTTTGGCTGCAACGGCAAAATACAGGGTCATTCCCAAACATCCCCCTTCCCCGACACTGGCGGAGGGAGGGGAAGAAACACCCAGGAGGACCGTGTTTGAATTCTGTTGCCTGGCCCGGGCTCTATGCCAAAAATTGGCATTAAGCACTGCCAGGTCGTCGAACTGTGGGAAACTCGGGAGGAATCAATGGCGTGTGCCGTTGCTATGGCAACGGATGGAACACCGGGAGCAATGGCTACCTTTACAGTCGGCGTACCTAGCTGCTGATGCAGCACTTAGAACAGGAAGAGGACTTTTACTGCTGATGGGGATTGCTCTGCTTCCTCTTCTTCTTCTTCCACGGGACCGTCTCCTTATTGAAGGCGTTTTTTAGTAGGAATTGCTGCCCGAAGCAATAAACTGAATTAAGATTTGGTTCGACTAGCTCAGAAAATTTCTTGACTCTTTTTCCTTTCTTTCTCTTTTTTTTTAATGCAATTATTTCCGGATCCATTTCGAGCGAGAAATTTTCATTTGGGTAAAACGTAATTGACAAATTTGCCTTTATGAAATCACTGGCGGCGCAAAGTATGGGAGAGCATTAGAAGGAAGTTGTAACTAAGTTTAAAATATGCCGGGTTCTTTTTACTCTACCGTTCAGTAGAAAAATGTAACTGTAACTTTTTTACTTTTGTTGGTTCGTCTCTCTTTCTGTGCTTTCAATATTTTGTCTCATGGAGGTTTTTTTAGCGATTTGGAATTTTTATTGACTGAGCATAACTAAAAGAATTTAACTTAAGTTTCTTTAATTGATTATATTTCAAATTCTGAGGATGTACAGTCTTTAACTCTTTTTATTATTTTTTTTTTTTTATTTTTGAAGTCATTCGTGAGGGACCATCTTCTGAAGACCGTAATTTTATATCACACGAATAGCTGAATTTAGTTCAATTAATAATTATTATCGGTTTGGTATATAATTTGATTTATGGTTATTATTATAATTAAATAAGATCAATCTTCCACTGTTAAATGATAAAATTTAATAAATGAAAATGCTTATTTTTTCTTTCTTTCCTTTGCTTCAAGACCAGAAAGGGTTGGCTCCAAATGAGATTTTGCATCTGCTCAGTATAAAAGGTGCATCATTTTCAGATTGCTGCCACCAAATATAATCACCTTGTAATATTTCAAAAAATTACAGAATGAAGAATATGCATGTATGTATTTATGTAAGTTCCTCGCATTGTTAAAAAAAACGACAGTACCTAGAGCCATAAGATTTTAAATAACGTAGTCCTCCACCCGAAAAATGTGAAACTGGGTGCCCTAATTTTGTATTTCATATTTTGGAAAACTTAAATGAATTTTTGGTTAATATACTCAGCGATTTGAAAGCAAGCAGTGGCAACACTGTACGTAATAAAACATTTTTATCTCCAGCGCGCGAGACTACCTATCATTCTAAGGATATGCTATCTTTAAATCTTTTGCGTTTGAGAATTTTATGAGGCGTAAGTGCAATGAACGTAATATTTAATAAAGTTAACACGTAAAACGTTAATAATAAAAAGACCAAAAAAAAAGTTGTGCAAGCCATCTTACCATTGATATGATAAACTGAGAAAAGATTGGAAAAAATAGAAAAATCTATGGTAACACTTAACACTGCATCGGGAATTCTAAACATGTGCTGCTGTGCTGCTTTTAAAGTATTTGTGATTTTGCTGTTGAAATGTATATGGCGTCAGTGCGAAGAAAATGATGCTTAATAACAAAGCTAAAGCGATAAAAAGAAGAGGAGTGAGTGTAACAACAGACGTAGACTGCAAATCAGAGAGAGCGTAAAATTAATTAAATTCCTTTGGGCCATCATCGTTAAAATATGGAACCTTTAATATTTTCCCCCTTGGAAAACGCGTGTAATAAAATTGTATATAAACTGATTTTTGAATTAAGAGATTTTTACATCGTCAGTTAACTGGGAACGAATAAAATCCAATTAAATAGAAATATACAAAAGTAGCCAGCAATGAAACTATATTATTATTATGATAGTCCTTCTAATAGCTAATATATAATATTCAAGGGAGAAAATTATGTTGTAAGCGAGGAATAAAACTATGCGGTAAGTAAAAAGCAATATCCGCAAACTGTGGCAAATATTCCTCAAACTATAAACAAATTAAATCGAGCGGAAAATGCAAAGAATTTCTATGAATCTTATCAAAACGCATAGAATAAAATCCATACATATGAAATCTTAAATAAATCTTAACTTTTAGTAAAATAGATTGGTCATTAAAATAACTAAAAAATATTTATATTCATTTTCGTAAAATATTCATGTCATATTTCAAGTCGATGTCTTTATCAATAGATTTCGAGTACCATTAGTATCATAAATTAAATTATATGTATCTTTTTGGCACTATATTCTATCCTATTTTTTCCTAAATAGATAGCATTAAGAGTAACCAGTATTTTCGTATTATAAATTATCACTTTTCTGTGGATTCTTGTTTCTGAGCAACAAAGATCATATTTTCTTACGTTAATAATTACGAACCTGGTTTCTTTTAAAATGAAACAAACAATCAGGAGGCTTACAGAAAAACATGCAATGTGCTCTTAGCTTAGGTTCTTTCTTTCTTAAAAAATTTTTAAATATATATATAAGAAGAAAGCTGATAAAATGAAATAATATTTGACCCTTTTTATAATAACTTTTCTGATTCTTATTTGCTGTTTTCAGCTGTATCGTTTGAGTAATTTATTGTAAGAACTTCTAACTATATCAGAATTGATATTTGTCGAAAATATTCTTGTTACTAGTGTGATTTAAATGCAATGTTAAAAAAAATCTGAAAGGTTTCAGACTTTAAATTACGTCTAAAGGGGTGTTTTGTTAACATTTTATGTGTTAAATTTATTTATTAAATATCACGTTCTTCGCTTTTAAACCATAAAATTCAGTTCAACAGCAATATCGCAAAATAGTTTTAAAATGAGCATGTCTTTAGAATTTCCGATACAGAGACTCGCGCGCTGGAGATAAAAAAAGTTTTTTCTCTACAACGTTGCCATTGAAATCCTTGAGTTTGTTAATCAAAAATTCGTTAAAGATTTACAAAATATAAAATCGATAATAAAACAAATTCCAAATTTCAAATTTGGGCTTCCACATGCCCATATTCGCAGTAGAATTACGTCATTCAAAATTCGATGGCTCTATGGACCGTTGTTTTATCACAATGAGAGAAATATGCATACATTTATGCAGAGTTTTCACTATTTAATTTCTTCAAATATAATGCAGGAATCTAACATTGGGTGGCAACAGTTTGAAAAGTGAAGCGGACATTTATAGTGCACCATCGCAAAATCGCAAAATGAAAATTATAATCCTTCAGGGACAAAGCCCTTTTGGACTAATAAGATGACAATTATTGGAGAAGTCAAACAACAAGAATCAGCATAATATTTGTAAATTTTCCACGAATAGTTTCCATGGTTTGAATACAGAACCATCGAAACTACACCTGCAAAAATTTACAAATTTTACGCTGATTCCTGCTGTTTGACTTCTCCAACAATAATTATTCGGTGTATTATTTTAACGTAAAGATGACGATTGTTTACAAAACTGCTATAAATCCCCGCACTTTGCATTTTGACACTTAGGAGAAAAGAAATAAAAAGTAAAAAATTCTGAAAGGTTTCAAATTTTAACGGTCGCCCAAAAGCGTTTGTTAAGGTTTTTCACTCTCTTCCTGAGCTTGTAGTCTACCAATCTGATGTCACAATCACTCTTACTAACCAGTTCATTTCGTCTGTTAACCTGCAGGTTATGGTGGTAGAATTATCAACAATTTAAAAGTTGTTTAAGTGGCTAAGCCATATTTTGTTTTTGCCCTAGCAGCCATACTTGTTTACATTTGAAACCTAGCAGAATAGGGGATTTGTTGCCAATCTAGAGAAACTAAGTTTCGCAACAACAAAGATAACGCCTTCATTTATTATTGCGAATTAAATCATGCTTAATCCATTCTGGAATTAATTCGAGGAAATAAGTGTTTAAGATTTACTTCATAATTTTCAATACAGACATCTTGAGTTTTGATGTATTTTTGCCTTGTCGCGAAGTGAGAACTGAATTAATTAAATGAGAAATACTGAATCGCCTGTGAAAATTCTGTTCTGGAATGATCATGTAAGTTATTAGATTATCCCATATATTAACTCAGCATAGCATCCACAACAAATTAAATCAGTTTCTGTGGCTTCAGTGTCTTTTTGCCGAGTGAGACCAAAAGTAAACTTTCAGTTTTGTGCACCGAAAAATCTGCCTTCTTGCCCGCTGGCCGAATTGCTTGTTTTGGCGTAGAAATTGTAATTTTAAAAAAAATATCTTCATTAAAAATTTCTATATTTTTAAATTTTTAATGAAGATATTTTGTGTTTTTATTATTTTTGCGTTGCCGCGAAGTGAGAACTGAATTAAATGAGAAATACATCTCTAATGATATTCCGGGAAATAAGTGTTTCATATTAGCAGAAAATAGTGTCGCTAGTCTGTTTCGGACAGAGGAGAATGTTTACGAGTAGCCCATGCACATTTGGTAAGCGGCGTTGAAGCGTACGTGAACACTGTTTATTTTTAAAATTTCTTTTATACATTCTTTTAGATTTATTATAGTATTTGAATAGAAGGTGTGGCAACGATTAGATGATTATTCAGATGATATAATTTTTTTTTTACATTCTGAGTTATCAAATGAGATGTAACGCTGTTAAGTGAACCCAGCGTGAATGGTGAATTTAAAAAATTGCATTCATTCTATTGTGGTTTATGCGCTATCGACAAAGTAGATTTAATTCAATTCAATAAGTTTAAATGAAATGCAGGAAAAAATACGTCTAATTTAATATTCCGTACAAGGAAATCATGTGGTGTACACGTCAGATATTTTTTCAAGCTTTTCTGAGTTCATAATATTAATTTTCAGTTTTCTTATTAAGATGGTTTTACAAAACTTTTTTTTATCTTTTTATTATAACCTTTTTGTGTTTACTTTATTTATTAAACGTTGCTTTCTTGGCGCTTACGCCACATATAATGCAGTTCAATAGAAAAATAATAAAATATTTAAAAACAGCATATCTTTAGAATTTCTGATAGACAGACTGGTGCGCTGGAGATAAAATGTTTTGTTCCATACAGTGTGTTGTCACCGATCGCTTTCAAATCGTTACTTTAATTAAAAACTCATTAAAGTTTTGAAAAATATCAAATTAATATTAAAACAAATTCGAAATTCAAAATTCGGGCTTCCAGGTGCCCATGTTCGGGTGGAGGACTACGTTATTCGAAATTTGATGTCTCTAAGTACCGTCGTTTTTCCACAATGTGAGAAACATGCATACATTCATTCAAATTTTTCATATTATTTAATACTTTTTCAACAATTTCAAAGGTGATTCAACACCTTCAGGGATTCGACGCAAAATGCAGTATTAAACCCTTTTGGATTCCCTCCCCTTTGTGCTAAAAATAATATATATATATATATATATTATATATATAATTAATACATATAAAAATCAAACCATTAGACATGTAAAACATTAAAAAATCAGAATCAGATAAAAAGTAAGCGGAAAATGGTAAATTAGCCCAATTCGACTTCCAAACTGGCTTTTCAAGGGAAATTTCATTTATTTGAACGTCGAATCAAGCTAACCCCATTACGCGTTTCGCCGAAACAGACAAATGAAACTTTTATATATATAATATATATATAATATATATATATATAAAGATTTAATTATTCCAGACATAGTTGAGAATTTATTCATTTAGTTCCGTCGGGTCACCTATACAGATTTAAAAGAAATATTTATAAGACACAAACAAAAATGAATTTATTAAACATAGTATTTCTTTAAATGACTTGCACCAGCTATATTTAATATATCTATTATGCATTAATACTGTACACAAATTTATACAGATATTTTAATACTAGTATTTTAAACGTATATATATTCAAAAATTTAAGGCGATTAGTCCTTAATTATGTTTCCTTGCTTCTGTCAAATGAGTGACTTTTTTATCTACTTCAGCTTAATTTTCGCATAAAAAATCTTAAGCTGAATACATAAATTCACACGTAAGAAATAAGCAACTTAAACATTTATTTTTGTTATGACTAGTACATATAACTACAAACTTAAACATTGCAATAGTTAAAAATGTTCCTGAGATTTGAAATAAATCAGAAAGCTGCTAGACAGTAATCACTGCACAAAATTTCTTGATATCTCTGGTTCGATAACACTGATCGGTAAATTCTAGCTTAACCATAATAGCCTGCTGTTCTGTGCGGATTCGATATAGGACTACTGTTCCTTACTTACGCATTCTTTCTATGTTTAGTCATTAAAAATATTTAAAAATAGACTGAAGAAACAGGGTGAGCTTACGTCAAGTTCTTTTTTATGTACAAATATTTGCCTTAGCTGTAGTGTCAGTGCAGACAGTTAATAAACATTCGTTTTGTTTATTGTGCGGGACATTTTATTCCTAAATGTGTCCATCAGTGTTTTTAATTTATTATTTTAATTAATTAATTAATTTATTAAAACACTGATGGACACATTTCGGAATAAAATGTTCACATTTAGGAATAATTTGTTCCTTTCATATTATTTTATTAAAATAATATGAAAGGAACAAAAAAAATTACCTTACATATAACTATAAATATATTATGTGACCTTTGCCAATTGTTGGGTAGAAGGTCCAGAGTTTACGAATACCTGCATGAGATATACTCTCACTCAGTCTGGATATCTGGAGTCTTGTTGTATATTTATAAAAAAGAAACTCAACAAAAACTTTTGCGAATTTTAGAATAATCTCCCAAAATTAATATACAGAGAAAACTCGCTCTTTGACGTAATAAAATTTATTTCTCCTAACATGTATTTTCTGTTCTTTTTAAACCTATTTAAAGGAGTACGTGATATAAGTTTAAGCAGATTGTTTGAAACGTAAATTATATTTTACTTAGCATCTTATTTTTTAATGTGATAAGAAGAATAATGAAATAACAACAGAAAAAATGTTTTAAATCAAAAAGAAAAAGTGTTATGTATTTCTTCTACTCACTTATCTTTATGGCGCCTTCACACATCCAAGCTGTTAAAATAACATCTGCTAAATGTAAATAATCAATTTCAGGAGTTTACGTTTTCTTTTCCTCCTTTTAAAAATATCACGCCATTCTGAAAATCGTTACTCTGTTCAAGAATGGCATAATATTTTATATGGTCCGCAGCTTACATACAGAAGACATAAATTCAGCTTGACGTAACCCATTGCTTGTACGGAGCATTTTGTCCTGTTTCGCGAATAAAACTGCGAGAAGTGAAAAATCTGAAATCTATATCGTTTCAGCAGAGCTTGATATTACAAAGTTTTTGCAAAGGAATTTGTTCTGCGTCTCATAAAACGTGATACGATGACAAAACAGTTTAGCATGAGAGTCAGTATAAATTGGAAAGTAAGAAGTATTTATTTGAATTGAAGTTTGAAAGCCCTCTTTTTTATCGATTCCTTAAAGAAGGAGAAGGTAAGAATTCTGAACAGTCGACAGTAACTGCCTAGATAAAATTCACAATGCTATGCAAACAAGAATGCACACCCTCTTTAAAATAATCTTGATTTAAATAAAGTAAAATTCGGTAATTAAAAAAAAACTCACAAATTTAGAAGTAACAAAAGAATTTGAAAGGTTTCAGATTTTAAATTACGTCCAAAGGGGCGTTTTAACATTTTGTCTGTTACCTTTATTTATTAAATAACACGTTCTTTTAACGTGATAATTTAACTTTCATGCCAGAATAAAATTCTGTATACTATTTTTTCTTGCGGGAAGGAGGGGGGGGGGAGAAAGGCACTGTGTGTATGCGAAAAACCACATCTAACTGCCGAATACTCTTCTGCTAATGAATTTACTTACGTTGCATATTCATAAATCTAATCTCTCTTCATTTTCGTTGAGTGATTTCCCAGTAATTTTATTCAAATGCTTTTACTGACTTGATTTTTTCATGCTTTCCACATCAAGAAATTTAATGAAACCAGAAGGCTTTCGAAACATCTCTTTATATTGTGTTACCATGTCATAATTTAACCGAAGAAAAAAAATTAAACTTATTAAACACCTCGAAGAACAGTTCTTTGTGTTACTCATTGTTTTTGTGCCCAAGCAAAATATAAAATTCGTGTTCTCGAGGGGAACTTTTATTACAAACCTCTTCAGGAAGAAATCTAGTGAAATATCTAGGCAGTTCCGCATTCAATAATTAAGTATTTCTCATCTTAAATGAGTAAAGTTCTTAAGTGGCTTTAATTGATAGTAGAATAACACCATCGTAAATTTTTTCCCAATAATATGGCAATGTCAGTTTGAGCAGTGTAGTTTAAAATATAAGATTTTATGTTCTATATCTTTAATTTATGGCGGAATAATTCTCAAAATATATGTATTATCTTAAAATTGTTTTCGGGATAACTGCAAACAAACATGATATTGTAATTTCTTTTAACTCGCGATGTTTTTAGTCCAAAGAGGCATTTTGCCCTTAAGGAACTATTATTTCCTTTTTGGCATTTTGCGTTGAAAACGTTAAAAGGCCGTATCACTTTTCAGATTGTTGCCACCAAATGTTATCGCACTTTATTATATTTAAAGAAATTAAAGAGTGAAGAATCTGCATAAATGTATGTATGTTTCTCGCATTGTGATAAACAACGGTACCTAGAGCCATCCAATTTTGAATGACGTAATCCTACTGCGAATATGGGCATCTCGAAGCCCAAATTAAAAATTTGGAATTTGGTTTATATAGTTTTTAATTCTTTAAGTATTTTTTTACCTTTGACCAACAACTTACAGACATAGCTAAGGGAAGTAACTTTTTTGGTCCTGAAATTCGAAAGTGAATTTCCAGTGAATAAACAAGAATTAGAAGACCCACAAAACGTTCTTACTATTTTTAGAACGATGTTTGTCTGTAGGTACATTTCTTTGTCTGTGTATACGTATTTGATAAATTTTTCGTCCTCAACAACTCTTATATAAAACTTCCAAAAATTTCTATTTTCCACATTTAAGCTTTCTGCATACATATACAAATTTTGGATAAAAGCGGACTACCGGAAGCGTTACTTTATTTGTAAGTCCGTAACAGTTTTCAGAGGAAAAATGTATTAAAATATAATCTAAAACTTTATCAATAAAATCGGCATATTAGATTTGGGCTAAAACTGATAAAATTGTACTTTACTTGAAACTCTGAACAGATTTTCGTGAAAACATACATTACGATATAATCCAAAATCTCAGATTTTTCATTTAAAACTCGTATGTGCATACACAATGCATATAAAATCATGATCGAAAACAGCGTATTAGATTTTGACTGTATATCATAAACAGGAAGTCGTGCATTATTTGGAACTCTAAACAGAATTTTATGAAAAAATATAGAATCTATATAATAAGAGTTCTATCTAAAATAAAGCATCACATATCAAGGCTCTTTCTGTTACATCTAGACATGATATTTATTTATTCGAAGCATTGGAAGAGAATTACTTATATAATATCGTTTCATTTGCAGAATTTGAAAAACTCTTGTGATGCTGGCGTGTTACCAAAATGAATTTGTTATTCTCTTGCATTGTTGATGACGAGAAGACTTAAGAGCAAACAGAAAATTCGAAAAATCCTATTGATTTATTTCTTACTGGTAATGAAATGCACAGCAGTAACTATTTAGGAGTAATTCAAAAAATTGTATATTAAGAGAAGAATATAGAATCGTACATTGAATTGTATACTGAGAGAAGAAATATACAATATAGAATTGTATATTGAGAGAAGATAATTGGATATTGATACCTAATTATAAGATGGTTATCATTAAAATAACCACATTTAGACCTTGGTAGAGCTCGTTCGGGTATACCTATTTCGTTGAAACTTGGTATGTACGTTATATGCACTATGGGGGGATATAACAGTTCGAATTTCAACCAACAGGTGAGAAAAGGGGTCTTGAAGAACATAAGCCCAAACTGGACACAAAAACTTTATTTAAACAAAACATTTGTTCAATATAAATTCCACTTACATCAATCAAACGTTCAAAGCACGTTGTAGCGGGTCCAGAAGTAGTGCCAGTGTTTCTAGATCAATTGCAGCAACATGGCGTGCTATGTTTACTTTTGCTTCAAGCATGCGCTATATGCTTCCTCCATAGACATGATCTTTCAAAAATCCCCACAACCAGAAGACAAATGGATTTATGGCTGGAGAATGAAGCCAATATATTGGAAAATTTCTCTAAACTATCCGCTCATCTTCAAAAGAGGCACAAAGCAATGCTTTCGATGGTCCGGCAAGTCATAGTGCCCATATTGCATGAAAATAGTAGTCTTTAAATATTTTCGTTCTTGTAGGGCAGGTATGATTGCTAGAAATATGCAGAACTAGCACCCGTAATGGAACATTAGCAGAATCATTAGGTTATTTTAAAACAGGAGACGTGAAAAATATGCAGTCTTGTTAGGGGGTACGCGAAAG
This sequence comes from Stegodyphus dumicola, assembly GCF_044657685.1. Lineage (NCBI taxonomy): Eukaryota > Metazoa > Arthropoda > Arachnida > Araneae > Eresidae > Stegodyphus > Stegodyphus dumicola. The sequence goes on along the minus strand of NC_140773.1, from coordinate 216,099,896 downwards.
AAAAAAGTGTTAAGAACCGCTAGTCTAGTGAATAAAAATGCTCCACTAAAGCCTCTCTTGTTAGATGGATATCCCATGTTTGTTTTATCTTTATAACTCAAGTAGCCAGTATTCTTTTAACTGCTTAACGAATTGCTTGAAGTTAATTCAGTGGCAGGAATTTTACTTCAAGGGGGTTTAAAAATTTTGGATGACTTAATTGCAGTATTTTATACCAGAAAATCTCAAAAATGTAAATTATTTTTTTCAAATACTTTATATTATAAAGCCATTTAGAATTTATTTTAAATAAATCCGTCGCTATCCAAAATTTTATTTCTTTCCATACAAATAAAATATTTTTATACTTCTTAATTTCAGAAAGCCAGAAAGTCATAGCTACTAATAAAATCCAAATAATCGCTTGATTCACTACTGCACTTAAATGATGTTACACGGTCTTTTGACTCTTTAAGACCTCCTTCAGTTTTTTCCCCCATTTTTATCTAAATCCTTAAGGCATTTCCCCCTCCAGAATCTCCTTTCATTGATGTAAAAAACATGGTACATTGTATCAGCTTTATTCAGTAATTTTTTTTAGTTATTCTTTGAGATATTTTTCATTGTCAGCGTTTTATACTTGGATTCTTCTATTATATAAAAATAAGAGATTTTTAAAGCGGTCAGACAATGCTTGTGCATTTTGAAATATGGCTTAACATAAACTTCTGTGTTTTCATTTAAATTTCTGTAATTGCATTACTGTTTTAAAGCTTTTCATTTAATAATAGTGGTGTGTAGTTAAATTCATTTTCCCTTTATAAAAAGGCTATAGCCAAGCCTGTGAAAATTTTGAAAATATAACTCTGATTTTTGTTGTTTGACTTCTGAATTAGAGGCTATAGCCAATTCAAACGCAAAGGTTTTTCTAGCTTTTCTGTTACTGACGTTCAGCAACAAGTAACCTCATGTTCAGGAATGAAATAAATAAACAGAATCCTCCATTCGGTTCCTCCCAAAATTTATATTTTTAATTTTAATAACATGAAATATACTGCAAGCACTAATTTCTTAGTTTTGCAAGTTATTTTTTGAATGCTGGAATTTAATTTGGAAATTTACAATAAAATAATAAAAATTTCTTTAAAAAGAAATTTATAAATATAACTAAATATTTTCAAATCATGTAAAAGGCACAGGCAGTATAACACCAAGAATCTTGAAATATGTTAAACCATTGTTGAACTAAAACGCGTTATAAGGAAATTATGTTATGAGGGCGTATTTATAGTTCTTTTATTGCATTAAACCGTCTTTTAAGGGGCATATTATTATACGAGGTATACCTGAGTATTAAAGATAATGACTTGTTTTTTTAGTTTCTAAAGAGGAGTGTCAAATATAAAATTTAGGCAAGTGTTTAGAATGTCATGAAGGTCGTTCATTTGAGGTAAAGTTATCATCCAATGGCTTTCAAGCATGTGATCACGGCAAGACAGAGTTCAAAAAATGAAAAATGGCAACAGCAAGGTAAAGAAGAAAGACTTGAAAAGAAAAATACTTTTAGAATAAGAGTAACTGACGAAACATAGAAGGATAAACAACGTTTTAAAAGATGTTGAAGAGGACAGACAGTGAACGATAAGTGTCAACGATTGGACAGGAGCTCTGTGGATGTTTCATCTCTGACTTTAAGCTTCTACTTTATTGGTTATTCTTTCTTTTATGATGTGAATAATAAAAGCGAAATATAATTTAGCGATGAAACGTTCTATAATAATACCAACACACATGACTTCAGTATAATATTAGTTTTAAAGGATAATAATAAAACATTTAAGGAGCTAACAACGCATAGATTTTTATGGCACAACGATTATACAGTTTAACCCTTTGCGGCACAGTGTGTTCGGTCTGAACACACTTAAAAATTTCCTTCTGTACGCACAGAAAAATTGAATGAAAAAGGATTTATAGGTTGCTATAAGTTACTCGGAACCTTCTTTATTTATAGAAGATCGCAGCTCAACACAAACCAGTCCATATATTTTAGCCATGTTTAGTTTTTTAAGACCCTCATTTTTCAAAGAAATCTTCCAGATTCGTTTTAGGGTATAAAAGAAATTGTTTGAAAAGACATTTCTATGTTGTGTTTTTGGCTGTATGCTAATCTCCTTATTCTATATTAGTTTTAAGTTTTTACTTTGGAATTTTGCCTAAAATCTAACGGCGAACCCTAGATGGGCCCAGACCGGTCTCACCGATCATCTAGGACAACTGAGGGTCTGTATTCTTTGCTTCTCCGCATCTCATCCGTCAGTTCATTGACAACAATGCTCGTTTCAGCACTCTTTTCGAAGCTCTATTCAATCAGTGTGCCCACTTTGGGCAGCCCCACAGAATTAAACGATAAGTGCTATCTTTATCTTCACAAAATTTTACTTGTGTACTCCTCTAGGCCTAATTCGACTGCCTACCTTTTTTTATTATCAAAACTCCAACTTTAAAAGGTAGCATGCCGGAAAGGGTTAACTGTTGGTGCATCGAACTGTGCAAATTTAACACAGAATTCTCTCGTGCAAATTCTGTCGTCGCAACCACCTCCGTAAGTCCAGCACCTCTGAAAGTCCCCAATATTTCTAACCATCTGTTCTAAAAAAAAAAAAAAAAAAAAAAAAAAAAAAAAAAAAAAAACCTACGAGCGGTCACGTTACGGAGGATTCATTGAGATTTAGTAAATAAAATATAAAAATCAGGAAATGAGGATGAATTGCTGACGCTAATTTAAAGACTCAACTGTATTTATTCTGTTAAAGTTACAAATCTGAAAATGAATAAATTTCGTCCGAAGACACAGAACATTATAAGAGAAAAGGGTAACAAGACAGTTCAAATAAAAGGAAGTTTATAGCTAAAAAACTGGATCTTGCTTCGTCATAAATCTTAGAGTTCTAGTTAACAGGTTAACATATTATGAAGAAGAATAAATACTTGATGTGCGATTTGAAGTTCAGTAAATATAGTTTTTAAAACATCCAAAACTTAAATATAACCTAAAAGTAATTTTTACTTCTTTGTAAAGAAAGTATTGTAATCGCGAAAAGTTTCAGGCATCATATTTTAACGAAAATAACCATTTTGACCGCTATCGAATGCAATTTAACGATGGTTTTGCGTGACATCCCTACGTAAAGACAGAATAAAAGACTCTTTTCCTCCAAAAAAAATTATAAAGCTGCTTTAAAATGAATTCTCAAGAGAATTTTTCGTGGCGGCTGTATTTACGTACGTACGTATTTCGCATAACTCAAACACGAGTAGCCTCAGAACGTCGAAATTTTGTATATAGGACTTCTATAACATGCAGATGTGCTCCTCGTATTTTGGTTGCAATCGGCCGCACCAAACGTATATACATCCACTCTGTTACCCGGCTCAATGATCTCAGTTTCTTTACTCTTATATGTTTGCAAATTGTGCATTTTTTACTTTAAAAATGATTGAATTATGTTGTCCTTATCTTCCGGTTAAGGTTTTTATGCCTTTAGTAAATCTGCATGCAATATGTTTAGAGTTATCAACAATTTAAAAATTGTTTAAAGGCGGCTAAGCCTAATTATTTTTGCGATGGCGGCCATGTTTATTTAAATTTGAAACTTGGCAGAATAACGGATTTGTTGCCACTATAGAGAAACTAAGCCTCGCAATAACAAAGATAACTCCTTCGTTTATTATTGTGAATTTAATCATGCTTAATCCATTCTGGAATTTATTCGAGGAAATAAGTGTTTTAATATTTACTTCGTAATTTTTAACATAGATATTTTGAGTTTTTATATATTTTTGCCTTGTCGCGAAGTGATAACTAGATTAGTTGAATGAGAAATGCTGAATCGTCTGTAGAAAACTGTTTCTTTTTTGCTTTGTTTGCTTAATTTCGTTTATACATCGTTCTAGATTCATTATAGTATTTGAATAGAACATGTGGCAACGATTAGATAATTCTTAAGATGATATAAATTTTTGCATTCTGAGTTAAAAAATGAACGACATATGATTCTGTTTAGTCAACCTAGTGCCAGAGTGTCGCTATGGTAAACAAATTTAATGAATTTTAAAGAGTGCATTTATTTCATTGTGGTTTATGCGCTATCGACGAAGTAGATTTAATTCAATCCAATACGTTTTGAGTTATCTTTGTTATTGCGAGGCTTAGTTTCTCTATAGTGGCAACAAATCCGTTATTCTGCCAAGTTTCAAATTTAAATAAACATGGCCGCCATCGCAAAAATAATTAGGCTTAGCCGCCTTTAAACAATTTTTAAATTGTTGATAACTCTAAACATATTGCATGCAGATTTACTAAAGGCATAAAAACCTTAACCGGAAGATAAGGACAACATAATTCAATCATTTTTAAAGTAAAAAATGCACAATTTGCAAACATATAAGAGTAAAGAAACTGAGATCATTGAGCCGGGTAACAGAGTGGATGTATATACGTTTGGTGCGGCCGATTGCAACCAAAATACGAGGAGCACATCTGCATGTTATAGAAGTCCTATATACAAAATTTCGACGTTCTGAGGCTACTCGTGTTTGAGTTATGCGAAATACGTACGTACGTAAATACAGCCGCCACGAAAAATTCTCTTGAGAATTCATTTTAAAGCAGCTTTATAATTTTTTTTGGAGGAAAAGAGTCTTTTTGGAAGAAAAATGCGTATAATTTAATATTCCGCATAAGGAAGTCATGTGGTGTACACATCAGATTTTTTTCTTTACTGTTAAAGAATATTTGATTAAACCATCTTCTATTTTATATATTATGTATCACCTAAATGAAAATGAGGATATTTCAGAAAGAGTACACAGTACCTTCCAAAAGCTAAGAAAAAAAATATTTTTTCACTATCGTTTAGGAAAAATAAATGACAAGGTTATCAAATAAATTTTCTGAACAGGAAATGATGAAAGTAATAAAAATTTTTCTCAGTGGAAAATTATTCTTATTTGCTTAAAGGAAGCTTTTGCACATAAGTCAAAACACAAGGATGTACGAAAGTGTTTCATATATCCAAATCGATTGATTTCAGACGAATGTTAGCCGAAAATTTCTCTGTGAAACTTTGCCGAAAAGAAATCATTAATTAGGTTCTGTGAGATGGCCTAGTAGTTGGGTAGATGAAAACGAGTCCGTCACAAGCTGAAGCAGCAAGGATACCAAATGTCAGTCATAATGTTCATCCGCAGAAAGTCACTTTTGTTATAGGTTACATTATAAAGATGACTAGTTCTAGGCTTTATATATGTGACAGTTCGTTCTGAAAAATGTCTTTGGCTTGAAGACGATGTAGAATAATAGTATATCAGCTTGTTATAAATTATTTTGTAATCGTAAATATTTGCTTACACTGAGAAGGAAACGACTGAACATGCGTCGAATGTTTACCGTAAGACCCTCTGTTTGTGTTCTAGTAATATCTTCACGCAAAATGCAGCTATTGAAATAATCAAGAGAACATTTTAATAGAGCAAAGAACAAAGGTGATCAGTGTCCTCCCCACATCCATCCAGGCATCTTGTAACTAATATCATGTCATGATAAAGAGAAAGAAAGGAATGCCATAATCTATTAAAATAAATTAGTGTGACTTTTGCATAATGAAACTCGGCAACGTTTTTATCTGCAAAACTCGGCAAAGATTTTGTGCTAACATTGTAGTTGTGCTTCATTCATTTCAGCATGTTACCTTCTCTTACGGAATATATTCCTGAAAATATTTAAAACTTATAAACAAGTATCTTGCAAGTTCTTTATTTCAACATTATAACATCATTTTAACATCTATAAACATTAAATGTATTTTTGGAATTACGCTAAATGCAACGAGATTAACTTCATTATGAAGACGAACTCTCGTTAGGAAGCAATTAAATGTATTAGCCTCAATCCTCCATTCTGTGCTCGTTTCACTTTTGCGTCGAATCACTTTTCAAATAAAAGGATGCTGCCAAGAAATGCTATCGTTATTTATAAAAAAATAATATAGCAAACTCCTCCCCCTTCCGAAAAAAAAACTTGGCAACAATTAACACTCTATCGGAAATTCTAAAAATGTGCTTATTTTAAAGATTTTGTGAATTTGTTGTTGAATTTTATGTGATGTAAATGTGAGGAAAGCGATGTTCAATAAACAATACTAAAATGACAAATAAAAAAGCCGGTCATCTGATCAAGAAAACTGAGCACTTATATCATAAACTAAGAAACGACAGAAAAAGAGAAACATATTAACATTTAAAACTCTATCTGGAGTCCTAAAGATGCGCTGTTTTTAAAACTTTGTGATTATTAAGTCATTGATTTGTGAATCCGAAGAATTATATGACCGCTATACTACCATCGATGCGATATTTTCAATCAAAGCATGAGAACAGTTGGGTACATAGGAGTGTACAGTTATCGACAGCGTTTGCATGCGGAAATAACGTAATAAAACATGAGTAGTGTTTATAATTAACATTGAAGACAAGTGTGTACAAGTATTAAGCTTTTTTTTTAAAGCAGGAGACGTGAAAAATGTGCAGTATCCTCGTCAGGACTCAAACGCTGGAGCTCTTGAATGCGCGTCGTATATGCTTCACATTATACCACGAAGGCATACGGAAAGGCGGGAGAAAATACCTTATATACGGCACTTTTTAAAGAGCGACTAGGGTTGATGGGACTGAACCGCCAAATTCTTGTGGTTACGAACTATATTGTTTTTTCTCAAACCTTTAAATCGGGTGCCACTTGTAGAGTTTTCTAGAATTTTTTTTCGACGTTAGGAATTTGAAGAAATCCACAATAACCTTGCCGGGATTCCAACTCCGGACCTTCCGAATCCGCGTAGAATATGCTTCCAGTTACACCTCGAAAGCATGCAGAAAAGCAAGGAGAAAATACCTTAGATACTGTCCCTTTTATAGGGTGACTGGAATTGAGGGAACGCTGTCGCCAAATCCAGTGGTGACGAAATATTATTCACCACATTTTAGTTCGGGTGACACGTAGGTTTTTTTCTTTTTTTGAAGCAGGAGACATGAAAAATGTGCAGTGCCCTCGCTCAGACTGGAACCTAGGACCTCTCGAATATATGTCGAGTATACTTCCAATTACACCCCGATTGCATGCGGAAAGGAGGAAGAAAATACCTCGTAAGTGCATAACCAAATTACATTTTATTTACAAACGATCAGCCTGAAGGAACTTTGACATAGAATTGTCGGGAGGTGATGTGCTGGTCTCATCAGATTTTTTTTTCGTATTAGACTAGTTCTTATTTATTAGAAAAAAAAAAGTTCGTCGTCTTATTAATAACATATTTTCTGATAACCATGTTTTGTATTTTTTCAGGGGTACAAGAGGTAAATATTTTGTAGCATGCAATAAGTTGTTTCATGGTATGTGTATAGATCAGGTTTCATATTTCTATCATATTTGTTTTAAATTTTCACAGCATAGAAACTCTGATTAAGCAAAATAGACAAATAATTCTCTAGCACTCAAATTTTATATTATCATCGCAAAATTGCATACATAAACAAACGGAACAGAAGCAGCATTCATTGCCACTTGTTTACTTTAAAATCCAAAACAGAGGAAAAAAAGAAGTTGAGTTTAAAGCTGCTGGCAATTTGTTTGATTGAAAGAAATAATCAAAAGCGATGCAGTGATTCTAATTATAATGCTTCTTTATACTAGATGTTAATCTAAAAATGAGCACACAAAAATGAAATTTATAGTCTAAAACGGTTAAATAAACTAAATGTTTTCATAAAGGAACACATTTTTGGTTAACCGATTGATGATAACAATATTATTTTCCGATACGATGATCAGAACAGATAAAAATAATAATTGCTGCGTGCCTCATCTCCTATGTTGCAAGGAAAAAAAAAGAATGATTAGGATATTGTTTCCTGATTCGTGGCTTTTCAGGTTCCCGGCTAGTGTCACCGGATGATGGATGATAGCTGTGATGCCTATCGTGTTCGAACATCAGAACTGGGCACTCAGGAAAATGTAACGACGTTATGTCTCTGAAAATGATATGATGCAGCTTTCAATGCTCGTCCTATATCCATGTTAAAATGTGCCTGCTGCTTTTCAATGGGAATTTTTCTAAAAAAGTTTATTTTTAAAAATGTACAGTTTATTTTTCTTTGATTTTTGGACACGTTAAACTTTTATCCTTGCGACAGCTTTTAGGAAACGAATTTTGGAAAAATGATAATATTTTGTATTTTTAAAGAATTTTTTAAATGAAGCTTCCGAGTACACTTCTCACATCTCAAATCTTTAAAAATGTGATTTTGGCAACAATTTTCCTGTCTTATTGCTGTTGATAGATTTTTGATGAAATCGCATCATTTTGAATAATTTCATTCTTTTAGAAATATAGGTTTGGCAACAATTTTTCTATATAATACATTTTTATTGATTTTTTTTTTGATAAAGTTGTTCCGCAGAGTAAAATTCTGCGCGGAATTTCATGTTTTTTTGTGTTGCTTTCATCTTATTTTTTGCTTATTTCACTGTTTGTAAGATATTGAAAAGTTTTGAATGATTTTTTTTCTTCAACGGAAAGTTGGTTAATTTTTTTATTAGGATAATTAATATTTGTATTAAGGGATATAGCTTATTCTATTTTAATTTTTTTCTCTTGAAAAGACAAGATAGAATATCATTAATTATACTTTGCTTTTCTGAATTTTTTGTTTTTTGTATTCTTTTATGTTATTTATTGCTCATTGAACTGTTTTTGAGATATTGAAAAGTTTTGAGTGATTTTTTAGGAAACAAAGTTCTTAACCTCCTTTATACCATTTGAGTTCTTAAGAATTTGCAAAGTGAAGTTGGTTAATTTATTTATTAGGATAATTAATATTTGTATTAAAGGATATTGCTTATTTCATTGTAATTTTGTTATATATAATAACTTTTTTTATGAAGTTCTGCAGAGTAAAATTCTACACAGTTTTTAAATTTAACGTTTGGTGTTCCTTTCAGCCATTTTTCCGGTACATTTAAAAGCCAGACGAAGGCTGGCAGCGAAGCGGCTAGTCATTTATAAAGCTTCAGCCATATACCAACTGTAAATATGCTTCTTACTTTCTTAATTAATTTGATATTCCTAAATTAACCGTTTACCAATGTCTTTCACGAACTATCTTCACAAATGCAATAAGAAAACTTTAATGTCAAATAATTTGTTTTAAACCATACAAGGGCTTACAAATTTATAGCCATATTTCTGCTTTTCATAAGGTAACCAAGTGTCACAAATTCACTGCGCACTAGAGATAAAATGGAACGTTAAATCTTAAGCCTAGAAGGATGGATTAAATGACTGCTTGTCACCGAAATTAATTCTCGAGCTGATTAAGCTGTAATCAAACAGAAACATTCTCGGCACAAATTAAATTTATGCAGACCTTTCAACTCAGCAAATACGCCTTTGCAAATATTAATTTTGCAGTAACCTAAAGGATAGAATATGTCATTAAATTCGTGTCTTTCTATCTTGGCTGAAAGGTTTCTAGAAAATAAAGATGAAAATAAGAGTTTGTTTCCCATACATTGAAATTGAAACAAAACTTGTGAAAAATAAACATATATTATTTGGGAATAATGTTAGAAATAAGACAGACTAAGAGAGAAATAAAACAGCTTATCCCAATCAAACACGTATAATTTATTACCCAACATATCGTTAAAACTTCTCAACCCATGAAACAAAGGGAAATATCGCAGATGTTGTTTATCATCCAATTTAAAAGTGCAGGTCATTAAAAATACTTTACTTTTACTCTCAAAAGTAATTATTGATAATGTGATTTCCCCCTTGCAGACAAAAGGAAAATTGTAATTAATGTTACTTAAAACAAGATTTTCAAGGCAGTCTGATGCATTGAATTAAACTGAGGTCATTAACATGCCCGAAGTAATATTAAAATTTAGAATTCTTTGATAAAAGCCATCTACCATTTTGTAATTTAATTTTTTCACAAAATTTCAAATTTTTGACTTTATAATGGATCTTGTGATGGCGTAGAAGTCTTAATTTTCTTTTAAAGCTGAGATTTCATTCACCGGCAAGTTATATAATCTACCATTTTAATTTTCGGGTTACGGATTTTACATTGTTTTGAAAAATCAATCCACAGATTTTAATATAACTGTAATCATCAACCAAATTTAGTAAAATTTAATGGATAAGAAACCTGTTCCTTGAATCAATATTCACTGAGTATACGTTAAGTGTGATGTCTTTCGCGCCATACAGTCTTTTAACGGCTTGTGGCAATATTTGCAACGAATCTGAGGCGTAGGTCCTCATTTGTGTCATTCGATAACTGATACTTTCAACTCACATCAAAGTAGTGTTTGAGAAAATGATCTGGTTTTACAAATTCTTTTAAGAAAGAAAAAAAATAATACAATAAAATTTAAAATTAAAAAAAAAAATCAGTATGTAGGGTTTCTTACCGTTTTTTTGTTTAAAACGAACCTTGAGGAACCTAGTGAACGGTTTAGCGACTTACCGCTAAGTTCAAATAGCTAAAGATGTAGACCCAAGAAGGGTAAATCTACCCTTTATTTCACTCAAAGTAAGAATTACAGTTGGCCCCTTTCTTGGGCTTACAACAAAGCCTCCACTCGGGTTTTAACTCAATGAAAAATAAGAGCTAAACTGCAACACTAAACGAGACTTAGCCCAAGCTAAACGCAAGTATCTAACGCAGTTGGCCCTTAATATAAACTAGCCGGCGAATATCAAAATGCAGGTAATATACGCCGAGCGTAACTTCTTCAAGAGAGACTTAGATCGAAGATGAGAACACGCGCTACTCCGGATTCCCAGCTCTCTCTCACAAAGTAAGTTAAACCTTCCTTAAATACTTCTTCTAATTCATTTGCACTCAATGCAATTCTAAAACCTCATTCTGATTGGGAATTGTAAGTGGAAACACGAACTGATAGGAAATATTATCCAAATTAAAATAACTGTTATAAAATTAAAATATACTGTAGAGACATTACGTTAATTTTGAGGCCGGAGATATGAAAAATTAGCAACACCTTCTCACGGAATCGAACCGCGGACCTCTGGAATACGCGCCAAACGTGCAGACCAAGACACCAAGAAGGCGGGAGAAATACCTTATATACTCCCCCTTTTAAAGGGTGACTGGGTTTTTTTGGGGACCCAATCGCCAAATCCTGGGTGAGGAGAATCATCATTCAACACCCTTTTAGTTCGGGCGCCACTGTAGAGACATTAGGTTAATTTTGAGGCCGGAGATATGAAAAATTAGCAACAACTTCGCCGGGAATCGAACCGCGGACCTCTGGAATACGCTCCTAGCGTGCAGACCACCACACCACGAAGGCATGCCAAGAAAGCGGGAGAAATACCTTATAATGCCTTAAAAGTAAAAGTTTAAATTAAAGACGAGTTGTTTTCAAAGTATTTTAAAATTATTGCGCTCTAAACAGTAGGCACGTTAGCACATCACTTTGTTATTAGATGCAACCTGTAAAGACAACCCTTAGACCTCTTTGGTGTCACTCGTCTTAACCAAACATTTTGGTTTTGATTGGTAGATCAACAAAGAACATTCTACGCTTAAAACTCCATTTTTATTATATTTAAATAAAGTTTGCAATGGAATGTTTCTGAGAACATAATGGGGTAATCAAAGAATGGTTCGATAAAGCTCTCCAGTCAATCATTATTTCTGCATGTCTTTATTTCATCAGTATAAAAAGACTATGTCATTGGGTTTCTCATAACCGTAAACAAGGTATTTTTACTTCCTTGTACGAAGTAAAAAGGAAGTATTGCAATCGCGAAAAGCTTCAGGCAGCATATTTCAACGAAAATATCCATTTTGACAGCTATCGATGCAATTTAACGATGTTTTTGCGTGATATCTGTACGTAAAGACAGAATAAAAGACTCGTTTCCTCCAAAAAAAAAAAAAAAAAAAAAAAAAAAAAACTGCTTTAAAATTAACTCTGAAGAGAATTTTTCGTGGCGTCTGTACGAACGTATGTACGTACGTGCGTACACGTACGTACGTACGTATCTCGCATAACTCAAAAACGATTAGCTTCAGAACGTTGAAATTTTGTATATAGGACTGCTATAACATGCAGATGTGCACCTCGTATTTTGGTTGCAATCGGCCGCACTAAACGTATATAAATATATTTATATATATAACCACTCTGTTACCCGGCTCAGTGATCTCAGTTTTTACTTCCTTGTACGAAGTAAAAAGGAAGTATTGTAATCGCGAAAAGATTCAGGCAGCATACTTCAACGAAAATATCCACTTTGACCGCTTTCGAATGCAATTTAACGATGTTTTTGCGTGATATCTGTACGTAAGGACAGAATAAAAGACTCTTTTCCTAAAAAAAAAAAAAAAAAAAAAAAAAAAAAAAAAAACTGCTTTAAAATGAATTCTGAAGAGAATTTTTCGTGGCGTCTGTACGAACGTATGTACGTACGTGCGTACGATTACAACATTTGTGTTCCCTTTTCCCATATTTTTAAATGTGAATTATCAAGTTAGACAACATAAGATTAAATATGAGATAACAAACGTATATAAATATATTTATAAAAATATCCACTCTGTTACCCGGCTCAGTGCTCTCAGTTTCTTTACTCTTATATGTTTGTAAATTGTACATTTTTTGCTTTAAAAATGATTGAATTATGTTGTTTTTAATCTTCCGGTTAAGGGTTTTATGCCTTTAGTAAATCTGTATGCAATATTTTTAGAATTATCAACAATTTTAAAATTGTTGAAGTGCCGCTAAGCCTAATATGATGACGGCCATTGCTCTTGTTTACATTTGAAACAGCTGAGTAGCGGATTTGTTGCCAATCTAGAGAAACTTAGCTTCGCAACAACAAAGATAACGCCTTCATTTATTATTTAAATCATGCTTAATCCTTTCTGGAATTTTTTCGAGGAAATAAGCGTTTAAGATTTACTTCGTAATTTTTAATACAGATATTTTGAGTTTTTATGTATTTTTGCCTTGTCGCGAAGTGAGAACTGAATTAATTGAATGAGAAATACTCAATTGTCTGTGAAAAGTTTCTATTTTGTTTTGTTTTCTTAATTTCTTTTATACATCATTCTAGCTTTATTATAGTATTTGAATAGAACATGTGGCAACGATTAGATAACTCTATTCTTTAAATGATATAAATTTTGTGCATTATGAGTTATAATATGAAAGAAATATAATACTGTTAAGTGCATCTACCGCCAGAGTGTCGCTATTATAGTACTAAGTATAATAGCGACAAATACTAGAGTGAATTTTAAAGAATGCATTTATTCTACTGTGGTTTATGCGCTGTCGGCGAAGTAGATTTAATTCAATCCAATAAATGTAAATGAAATGCAAGAAAATGTGCATAATTTAATATTCCGTACGAGGAAGTCATGTGTACACATCAGATTTTTTTTTATTTACAGCCGTATAAAAACACTGAGTCTTCACAGAAGTACATATATTGATGTAAATTATTAACAAAAGGTGCATGAATCGAAGAATCAAGCACCCCTATTCCTGCATATTACTGAAAAATTCGAAAAACTTTTGATAATTAATAATTTTATAGTGATGGTTTTAAAACATCATATTATAGAGAGAGAAAGGCTGTACTTTAAATTCCGTTGAACTTAAAAATCGCGAATTTCCCTTCGTCAGAGTTTTTAATTGATTTAAAAAAAGTAATAATTATATCTAAAAGTATAAAAATATCAGAAATTTTAACGAAATTGATTTCAACATTCGTGTTTCCTTTTCCCATATTTTTAAATGTGAATTATCAAGTTAGACAACATAAGATTAAATATGAGATAACAACTGTAGATGCATTCTCGAATGTTTATACATTTGTCGTAGCTATAGGTTATAAGCTAATAAAAGCATAAGGAATATGATAATCTATAACTGGATTTATTTCATACATACAAAATTTAGTACTTAACTTCTATTTTTTAACTAGTTTACTTTGTCTCGTTAAATCATGGAAAAGTCAAATTTTAAATTTTGTAATTTGACAAAAAAGTACACCAGATGTATTCTTTTAAAGCATGCAATTTGTTATTGTTCTACAACCAAAGAAATAAGCTTCAGTTTTCTCCCAAACTTTGCTTTTGGAAAGCTCATTTTGTAGCATCCTTAACCACTAGGTTTCATTTTATGCGGAAGAAGAAATTCTTCAAACTGGAAATTTCTTTCTGTGGAATCTCCTACCAAATGAAAGACGTTATCACGCTTTCCTCATTCTTTTTTCCACCGAAAAAAAATCAGAAACAAGAACCATTTCCAGCATTAGTTTTAATGACATAAGATTCACGAAAACTGTTGTTGGTTAACAATCTTTCTTTTACGACCATGGACCAGTTTAAAATTCTTTTGTAGCTACTTTAAAATTCTTTTCGTAGCTTAATTTTTCACGGAAAAGTACTGCATACATTCTCCCTCCTTTCTTCGAAGACGAACACTAAAAATATGTGCTAAATATTTACAAATATTTAATTAAATTTGCAAATACGTACCTTTAAAAATGAGTTTCGTTTTCAGGGGAGTAATTTGAATGCCTGATTTATTTAAGGATTAGTTATTCAAGACGTTTAAAGATAGCTGTTGCCAATCTCGATGTATTTCTTCTAGTACTAAACCTACTCTGTTCCGCAACAATTAGAAAAATCTTCTTTTTTCGGTTATTCGGTTATAATGTTCCTCAATTCTTTGTCTGTGTTAAATACAGAAGAATTTAGTGAATTAAGTAAAGAGTTATCGTCGAGTTCGAATATTTGACGGCAGAGAAGGGTTAAAATACTCTTTTACTCGCTCAGAGAAATAATATTAGACAGCTCCTTCTTGGGCTTACAGGAAAGCCTCCACTCGGACTTTTAAATCAGGCTAAGAAAATAAGAAACTAATCTAATACTAAATTAAATAGACTTAGCCGAAGCTCTACACAAATATCTAACGTAGTTGGCCCTTAATTTAACCTATTATTATCAACAGGCGCTTTCAATGCAGCTGAGCGCAGCAGATTCAAGAACAATGTAGCTAGAAGGCCAACACGCGCCACTAAGCACTCTCTCTGGAAGTAAGTTCAACCTTCTTAAATACACCTTTTAACTCATTTGCATAAAAGGCGATACTAATAACTCATTCTGGTTGAGTAGATGGGAAACGAGAATAGACAGTAAAGCTCGTTTAAACTTAAAATAACTGTTAGAAACTTAAAGTAACCTCTACACAGTCACTTATGAATTATTCTGATGATGCTAATGCACAGCCGCGGTAAGATGGCTACCCTGCAAAGCAGGTTTGGGGTTGCCATAAATTACAAGGGAAGGCAGGGTGCCACATTTGGCGAGATGTCGCCATTTGACGACAAAATTGGCGATATGCCATGGACGGATGCAAAACCTTCTGGAAAGAATTCTTATCGGTTTAGCCCAGAATGTTCTCGAACACAAGGCAAAAGCTATATAAACCCTGCTAGTACGCGGAGTGCAGAGTGAGAGTGCGAGATAGTTAGTCAGTCCATGAGGAGTCGATCGAGTTGACAGCCGGGCAGCGAGTGCCGAGTGCACCGAAAGAGTCTCGTAGTGTATCGCGGTTAGTGTATCGTTGAGAGTGTGCGTTAAGCTCCGGGAACGACTGAACCGAAGATTCGGGAGCTGTGTTCTGTTTGTCGTTGAGTGCATCGTGAGTTGTAGCGTGAAGAGTCTCGAGAGTACGTGGAGTTCCGAGAACGACCGAACAGAGTCGGGAATTGTACTCTGGTGCCTTGCAGTGAAGCTGTCTCCACCGTTATTGCCTGACAGTGTGAAGGCTGTGTCGCTGATTGTTCCAGCGTGTTAATAGTAGATCTTCGACGACTGTAAAAGTGTTTCGGATCTGTCCTGATTAATATTGGTAAATAAAGTGTGTTTCGATATTCCATCAAGTGCTGTCGTCTTTATTCACTCCAAATCCCTACAAACCCCGTACGAACGTGAAGGAAGAAAATAACGCAAGAACTGGTGTTAAAAAAAAAAAAAAAAAAAAAAAAAAAAAAAAGTAACACTATCTTGGGCCATATGGCTTTCTGTTTCACGTAGAAAACTGCATTTCCAGATAAATGATAAATCTAGAAATCTGCTGTTGCTAGATCAAGGAAAATACTATGAATAGATTTAGTCCTAAATCTCCCTTTATCGAAAGGAGCATCTGAGGAAATACACGAATGGTAGCCATACTGAAAAGTGCTGAAAAACTGAACTTTCAACTGGCAAGATTTAATTTTGTATTTAAATTATTTCTAAGAAATAAAAAAGACTCTCGAACTTTATTCGAATTAACATGAATTATTAAAAAAATTATTGGATATCTATACTGTTGTCGCATTTGAAATGAATTATTTATCTAAATCTTGAAGAATCATGTTGAGATCGCATCTAAAATATAATTTAAGAAAAGCTAGTATGACAAAAAGCACTGCTATAGTCCAGCTGATCGAGAATTCGAATTTTAAGACACAGGATGTTAAAATAAAAAATTCTTATTTTTTGTTCAAACATTTAAGCTATTTTAAAATTATGTGCATTATGCATATTTTTATATAAATATACAATCTCGTAGTGATAAAGCAACTACTTTTCGGAAAAAAAAATAATTATATATATTTTCACATTTTTATACTTATAGTTCTTTGCGTATCAAATGCAATGAGAAATCAAGAACATTTGCATAATCAAACTACATCAAACAATAAACAAAAATGTACATGGATTTTAAACTAGAATGAAATAACACTTAAAAATAAATTTTTCATTGAATTTAACACATTTAAAAAATTTATTAGTAATTTTTTTATGAAAATCGTAACAATTTATGTAAAAGTATATCAACATTAAAATGAACGCACAGCTTTCTTATGAATAAAATAAGAATTATATAAATTTAGAGTGGAAAACAATGCGAAAAAGATTAAATTGCAAGAGACATTTTAAGTACCCCAAATTTTCAAAATCTTACACTCATAAAAAATGTATTAAAAGACTTAGTTACATACTTGAAAAATAACTTCACTTAATTATAAACATAAGGAAACTTCGTTATGTCGCTAATGTAAAAAAAGTTGAAAGCAGTTGCTGTTGCCATTCAGGGGAAGAATAATATTTATGTTTTGATGATAAATTAAAACTAGATTTTTTATAGTTCTAATTTTCTTAAACATTAAAGTATGGTATTTTTCGAACGCTAAAAGTATAGAGAATTTGAAAATTCAAAAATCCCAAATCACCATTTTTGGAAGATTTCTGGCTTCCAGCACCCCTACTACTACTACTAGAACTACGCATAAATTTGTCCGAATTCCAAATCCCGCTGCAGTTTCTTAATTAGCATTTTCCTAGAATCTAAAAACGACAGAAGGTAACATTTCACCTTAGCATACGTCTTGATAAAGCATCTGCTATTTTATTTCCCTTGATGTTAAATTCGTGAATTGTACTCTCTAAATTTTATGCTCTATCTGATTATTCCTTTTCCCAGCCTACCACTGTGGGTGCCAGTTGTAATTGTTGTACTGTTATAAGCTCCAAATAGCTTACCTATATCAAAACAGTATGAATAAGGTGTGACATCTATTCTGGAAAATGAATTATCACCACCAGAATATCTAATCATCATACAGACAAACACAGATTTAAAACACATCAAGTTTATTCCACCTCACCGCTTGCGAGTGTTTAAATTCAAATATAAACAGAAATTTACGAGTCAACTTGCACATGTTTTAAACTCAAAAGTTATTTTTAAAACGGATATATAAATTCAAATATTTAAATCTAACTTGACTACAGACTACAAGCTGCATAGTCGGCAACAGATATTCAGATACACACTTTCCAAAACAGGATTTAACCTCGATCTAAAATACCCGCAGTAAGACCAAGATTAGCGTCGACAATAGGCTTTATTTTAATCGGAAAGGCAGCAAACCACAAGGTAAAAGTCTCCCACACTAATTTCTAAACTTTATAGTAAAACTAATCGCCACTCATATCTGCATAAATTCTAAAATGAGCGAACCTCGTGGTGAAAAAAGAAGTAATTTAAATATAAAAGCCACGAAATGATTAAATTTTTTCGCTTTCAAAAACGCATAAAATAATAAATAAACATATTGATTTCACAGTTCTCAAATCAAGTAACAATATTTTAGAATAAATAAATGATGTTTTTAAAAGTAAACGCAGATTCATGCATAAAAGCACCAAAGTTATTTATATGAAATATAAGAAAATACATTTAAATTTTTATAATGTAAATAAACTACAAAAATATATAAAACATTATGCATCGAATATTTATGATAAAATATCTCTTGAAAAATTAAGCCCTTACGGTAAAACTACATTTAATTTTAGAGAATGGCGGACGAAAGGTCACATATTAATTCAGATACTTTAGCTCTCTAAAGATCAGATATTACTTTAGAATTCTAATGCATAGCTAACTACTCAAAAATCAGTACAAAAATTCTCATTGGAATACACATGAGCCATTATGGAGGACGTGTGCAGTAAATCCAAATTTTTTCAGCACTAGAACTCAACTCTTTGGAAAAGTTCAATATATCAAGAGACCACCACAAAGTGTGTTGGTGATATGAAAGTTTTTTTTTTTTTTTTTTTTTTTTACTTATTACGTCCTCCAATCTTAGGCACTACACGGAAAGAGAGTGATGTCCCATGGAGGTCATTTTAAGGAAAACTGGCTAGTGTCCAAGTTACGCATGGGGAAAACCACGAAAATGTCTATGCAGCCTACCCGTTCGCCGGGACTCGAACCCCAGACCGAACTACCAGTGTTCAGCGGCTTGTACCACTCGGCCGTTGGTGGTCCACATGAAACGTTTGAGCTTGAAATGATGATCTATCGGTATCCCGATTGTTTTCAGGCCAAATTATCGCCAGAGACAAAACCCAGCTGTAAAATTCCTTGAGAGTATCAACAAATAAAGTAAAATGGATATTAATTGTGCTACTTAAAAAAAGGGCAGAGGATTGGTACTTCATCAGAGGGTTCTACCCTACTCAAAGAGATTAGCAAGCTACTCACCTTCGACAGGTGCCGGTAGAAGCTAAGTCAGCTATTGTGTAGTACCACAGGTGACTGAGTTATTGCGGAACTTAGACAACTCTTAGCTTCTGTTCCAGTTTAAAGAGAGAAGATCCTGGGGGACGGCTGGAAGGTCACTCACCCCCTTTCCCTACCACTAAACTTTCGAGAGGTGTTTTTATTCTACTTATATTTTGAGTGCACCTTGCACCCCAGAAATTATACGCTTACAAATATCTATACCTTCTCCGGGATTCAAACATGGGCTAATCGGTCTGGCAACCGGTCGCACTATGCCCAGTTTGTATGCCCGGTATACATACTGGCCATCTATGCATTCTCGGTATTGACCAGCTTTATACACTCTAATGAATATGTTCGATATATTAGTTAGCTATGCAAGGTCCAATAAATATTTTAATGCCAAATTTTCAGTAATGTTGCACTTGTTTTAATATTATAAGCCTTTTCAGTATGTAATATATCATGTTGTAACTTATAGTAGCTATTGGTGTTAAATAACTTAATACTTAAGTGCGAAAAATCTACCACTCTTTCACTTTATAGATGGTAATAAATAATAATAATAAAACAAAATGTTCTCTTTTAATGAAATGTAAACATTTCTACGTCTTAGTTTCTGTTTCTCCAGAACTCAGCCTATTTATGTGGCATTAAAATACGTATTAAAAAAAATTCTACTTTAATTATCTAGAAGGTAAAAATCACTGACTGATCCTGATTTCGTTCCAGATTCGATTCTAGACGGCGGAGTAGAGTGCATGTTTAAGTTGTTTCTAGGTTTGTTTTACGTTGTTTATCTATAAGGTATTTCTCCCGCTTTCTTAGTGTAGTGGTCAGTACGCTGGGCGCGTATTCCAGGGGTCCGTGGTTCGATTCTGGCGAACGCGTCCCTCATTTTTCACATCTCCTGCTTCCAAAATACCTAATGTTTGTACAGGGAAGCCCGAACTAAAAGGGTGGATAATGATTCTCCACACCCAGGATTTGGCGATTGGGTCCCCTAAAACCCCAGTAGCCCTTTAAAAGGGGGAGTATATTAGGTATTTCTCCCGCCTTCTTAGCATGCCTTCGTAGTGTAGTGGTCAGCACGCTGGGCGCGTATCCAGAGGTTCGATTCCCGGCGAAGGCGTTGCTCATTTTTCACATCTCCTTCTTCCAAAATACCTAACATTTCTACATATCTACGTGAAAGTAACTATCAACAGTTGTCCTTAGAAAGCCTTTTGTTAAGAATTCTCTATTCAGACAAACAATCCTCCTGCCTATTACTGTCAGATCATATCTGATCGCTGCTTTGAAAAGAGTGAGTGTGACTGTGACTTTTACGTGCCTGTAATCCTGTAATACCACTGAGATTTTAATTGAAAGATGATATGCGTAGCTTTTCCTATTCACTAATTACAATTAAGGCTAGATAGTTGATGGGTATTAATTACCCAAACGTTTCATTATTGAAGAGATACAGCCATCGCAATCTGAAACATTTTTGCGTTGTGCTGAGAGAATATTACTGTAAATAATTAGCTACCTTCTAACACATTACTGACCAAAGTCCCACCGGAATTGTCCCTTAGTTCGCATTAGCGTTTTTGCTTTCAATGCCACGCGCCTATCTGTGGAAAAGATTTACATTTAATCTTCCTGCCCCATATTGAATGCTGATCACGTAAATGATCACGCGAGTGAATACTGATCAGTGTTTATGATGGATGGGGTAATGTACTAAATTTACCGAATCGAAAAAATAACATAAAAAAGAATAATTATTAAAAAAAGTCTAGCCTGAAAAATTAGCTTACAATCCAACTCACTGAAGAGCCTATTGTTGAAGTCAAAATGATACTTAAAAAAATCTGAAAGCTTTCAGATTTTATATTACGTCCAAAGGGGCATTATTTTAACGTTTTCTGCGTCACCTTTATTTATTAAATATCATGTTCTTCGTTCTTAAACCGTATAAAATTCAATTCAACAACAATGTCACAAGATATTTAAAAACAGCATATCTTTAGAATTTCCGATACACAGTCTCGCACGCTGGAGATAAAAGTACTTTTCTCCCTACACTGTTGCCATTGCTCATATCGAAATCGTTGAGTGTGTTAATCAAAAACGTTCATTGAAGTTTTACAAAACATGAAATAGACAATAAAGCAAATCCCAAATTCGGGCTTCCAGGGTCTCATATTCGGTTGGAAGACTACGTTATGCACAATTTGATGACTCTAGGTGCCTTTTTTTTGTCACAATGCGAAAAACATACATACATTCATGCAGAGTTTTCATTATTTCATTTATTTAAATATAATAGAGGGTGATGATAATTGATGGCAACATTTTGTTAAGTGATTCAGACTTTTAGATACAGGGAATTTATATGTATATATATATAAGTATATATATGTATATATACAAATAAATATATATATATATATACGTATAAACTTAAAGCGCCTAAATTAATTAGTAAATTGGAATAAAAGCAAGGCAATTCCTCTATAATATAATAATTGCAACCGAGCATAAGAGGTTTAACACAATATCAGAACTAATCCAATTAAATTAATGTAGAATAATCTCGAAAAATAAAAATGCGAAACGGAAAATGAAGGCATTACGCTTTCAATAAATATTTCTAGCACATGGCAATATCTTTTATTTTACTCAGGTGCGAAATTCGCTTACTGAAAAAAAAAAAAAAAAAAAAAAAAAAAAAAAAAAAATCTGATGTCGACACTACACGACTTTCTCTTCCTCCTATTAAATTATACACATTTTTGCTGCATTTCGTTTAAACTTATTTAATCGAATTTCATTAGAGCTATATTTCTCATTGAATCGATTCAGTTCTCACCTCTAGGCAAAGCAAAAATACATAAAACTCAAAAAATCTCCATTAAAAATTGTAAAATACAGAAAAACAAAAAACACAGTTAAATACAGTTAAAGCAGTTAAAAAAATTTACTATTAAAGTTATACGCAAAAACAAGCAAGTTTGTAAACGAGCAAGAAGGCAGATTTTTCGGTTTGAAAGTTTACTTTTGGTCCCGCTTGGCAAAAAGACACTGAAGGTGCAAAAAAATGACTGAAGATGCAAAAAAATGAAATTTGCACTCTTCTCCTAAGAGTCTCCAAATTTAAACAAATGGCGAACGCGTTAAGGTTAGCAAGACTTAAACAACTTTAAAACTGTTGAGAATTTTACAATTAATGCATGCAAATTAAATAAAGGCCTAAAAACCTTAATCGGAACATAAGAACAACATAATTCAATTATTTTTCAAGCAAAAAATGCAGAAATGATCAAGCTATAAGAATAAAAAGAAACTGAGCTCATTGAGACGGGTAACAGATTGGGTATATATATATTATTTCTTTATATACCTTTGATGCGGCTGACTTCAGCCAAAAAAAGGAGGCGCACACCTACAGTCCCATACACAAAATATCAAGGTTCTGAGACTAGTCGTTTTTTTGAGTTATGCGAGATACATACATACGTACGTACGTACAGACGTCACGTAAATAAAATCTCTTCCGAATCCACTTTAAACCATTTTTGGGCCCACCAGCGGCCGAGCGGTAAAGACGCTGAACACTGGTAGTTCGGTCCGAGGTTCGAATCCCGCGAACAGGCTGGCTGCATGGGCGTTTTCGTGGTTTTCCCCATGTGTAACGTGTATACGAGCCAGTTTCCCTTAGAAAGTCCTCCACGAAAGGCATCCCTCCCCTTAGGCAGATAGCCCTAGTGTGCTTTGCCATAATTAAATACACCACACCACTAAACCATTTTTGATTCTCTTTTGGAAAAAACAGTCCTTTATTTTGTCCGTATGTGCAGATTTTGCGCAAAAATATTATTTAAATGGATTGGAGAGCGGTCAAAATGGATATTTTCTTCGAAATATGATAGGCAAAATTTTTCGGTTGCAATATTTCCTTTACTTAGTATAAGGAAGTAAAAATGAAATGTTTATAAATAAGTAATCAATATGCATTTGTTTCATAAAATTAGATGAGACATATCAAAATAATTTAGGAGAAATTAATTATGAGAATTAAAAAAAGTTATTAAAAAAAGTAAAGAAATGATAGGTCGGTATACCAGAAACATCTTCTAGAAATAAAGCATAAGAGATCCAGTAGCTATACAAAATTCCTTAAAACTATCACTACTATAATAATAAGCTAGTTTAGCATTATGTTTCGTTGAGAGTATATTTTATCATTTGTGAGACCTGGCAAATGTTGCCACATAACAAGACATAAGATATTTTAATCATCTTCTATGCACTTTAGAAAAACGCCATTGCTCGTTTGATGTGGATTTAATACCTTTAATTTGTAATTAAAACTATGCATCTCTTACATAATTAAGTGGTTTAAGGCAAATTACAAGTTAGGTGCTTCTTAATATGAATGCGCTTCCTAATACTTCAGTCCTTTAATGTTTTCAACGAAACTAATAACTTTTGTGAACATTAACACAATCATTATAATCAATTTAATGTTTTCCTAACGCCACATCATATACTATGGCATAGAATAATTATGTTTTAAAAACTATAAGAAAGTTAATTACAAATGTTTTGATGTTTTGAATTCAAATTCTAAATTAAGGAAAAAGGTTTCACTTGCCTTTATTCTTTCAAAGGTTTTCATCCGGGCCAAAAGCTTGCCTAGGCGAAATTACAACAAACTGTACTTGAAATTTATATTCCAAGGAAACACATTTATTTCAAATAAACCTTACATGTTGAACACAAAAAATAAAGTAACAAAACATTACATATTCAGACAAAAACAGACGATCGAAAAACAACTTCAGCCGGCAACCTGCTTCTATTTTTGAAATCTGAACTCTTGTTGCCAATTTTAATTATGTATATTTTAAATATAAAATAAAAAATTCATGACGCGTGCCACCTGGTAAAAACGGAATTGTCTATTTTTTAAAAATGTTTCTTTGGAGGACATTTTTGACTATCTGTGGGCTCGTAAACAATGATTATTTTTGCTTGAAATATACGAAATAAAAATGGAATTCTAATTCAAATTTTATATATTGAATATGCAACAATGTAAGACATTTACATTAATGTCTTTCCAGGTAGCTAATATTTAATCTATTTATTTAAACATCAAGAAGTATAAAATTATAATATGACGTACTTCATGTATTTAATAGCCCAAAAAGGCGTTAGCCCAGAAGGGTTATTAGTTTCAAAACTAATAACCCTTCTTCATTTTGCGTCGAATCATTTAAATGCGATGTATCACGTTTCATATTGTTGCCGCCAAATATGATCGCCTTGTATTATTATTTAAATAAATTAAATAATGAAGAATCTGCATGAATATATGTACGTTTCTGGCGCTGTGGAAAAACAGCGGAAACTAGTGACATCAAATTTTGAATAACATATTCCTGTATATGGGAAATTCTAAAGATATGTTATTTTAAAATAATTTATGATTTTGCTATTCAACTGAATTTTATGTGGAGTGTGTATATTTCATTAATAAATTTAACGCACAAAACTGCTATAATAAAAAGAGGAAGAAATGTTTTGCAAGCCATCTTACTGAGCAAACTGTGCATTGATATTATAAACTGGTAAAAGACTGACAAAAATCAAAAATATATGTCAACACTTAAAACTGCATCGCGAATTCTAAACACATGCCGCTTTTAAAATTTCGTAAGTAGGCCGTTGAATTGTATGTGTTGTAAGAGAGAAGAAAATGATGATTAATAAAGCTGAAAAGACAAAAAGAAATGGGTTTAAAGGAGGAGTGCAACAGTAGACTTGTAGATTGCCATCTCAGTGAGAGCGTAGAAAAACCTTAATAAACCCTTTTGTGCGACCGTTAAAATCTGAACCCTTTCAAATTTTTGTTTTTCTTCCTTTCTTTTTCTTTTTTACTTCCTTACACGAAGTAAAGGAAATATGGTAATCACGAAAAATTTCGGGTATCATATTTCAACAAAAATATTCATTTTGACCAATATCGAATGTAATTTAACGATGTTTATGCGGGACATTTGTACGTCAGAAGAGAATAAAGGACACTTTTTCCAAAAACGTCAGGAGAGAATAAAGGACACTTTTTCCAAATAAAATGGATTCAGAAGCGATTTTTTTCGTGTCTTCTGTACATACGTATTCATATATTTCGCATAACTCAAAAACGAGTAGTCGTAAAACGTTGAAATTTTGTATATAGAACTGCGATAATATGCAGTTGTGCACCTCCCTTTTTTGTTTAAATTGGCCATATCAAAAGTATGTATATATATATATATATAAAAGTATGTATAATACACCCATTTTGGTACTCGGTTGTGTGAGCTCAGTTTTCCTTATTATTATATGTAGGTAAATTATGCATTTTTTGCTTTGAAAGTGGTTGAATTAAGTTGTTCTTATGTTTCGGTTAAGGTTGTTATCCTTTAGTTAATCTACGTGGAATTGTTGTAGAATTATCAACAACTTAAAAGTTGTTTAATTGCGACTAAGCCTGATGGAGCCATATTTGTTTACATTTGAAACTGAGCAGAATAGTGAATTAGTCAGCTTCTGCACGTTCATTGTCTTTTTGATGAGTGGGACCAAAAGTAAACTTTCAGTTTTGTGCATCGAAAAGTCTGCCTTCTTGCACGCTGGCCGAATTGCTTTTTTTTTTTCCTCGGAAACTCTAATTTTAATTGTGAAAAAAAAAACAATTACTTTTATTGTATTTGGTGCTTCAAGTTTTTTTTACATTTTCCAATTTTTAATGAAGATGTTTTGAGTTTTTATGCATTTTTGCCTTGCCGCGAAGTGAGAACTGAATTAATTGAATGAGAAATATATATCTAATGAAATTCGAGAAAATAAATTTGATTGAAATGCACGAAAAAATGTGTATAATTTAATAGGCCGTACAAGGAACTCATGTGGTTCCACACCAGATTGTTTTTTACTTCCTTGTACGCAGTAAAAAGGACGTATTGTAATAGCGAACATTTTCAGGCAGCATGTTTCAACATTTCGATCGCTATCGAATGCAATTTAACGATGTTTTTGCGGGACACCTGTACGTAAGGACAGACTAAAAGATTCTTTTGTCCAAAAAAATTATAAAACTGCTTTAAACTGAATTCTGAAGAGAATTTTTCGTGGCGTCTGTACATACGTATGTACACGTAAGGATCTCGCATAATTCAAAAAGGAGTCGCCTCAGAATGTTGAAATTTTGTATGTAGGAGTACAATAACATATAGATGTGAGCCTCGTATTTTGTTGTAATCGGCTGCACCAAAAGTATATAAATATATATATCCACTCTGTTACAGGGCACAGTGATCTCAGTTTCTTTACTCTTATATGTAAATTGTGAATTGTTTGCTTTAAAAATGATTGAATTATGTTTTCTTATCTTCCGGTTAAGGTTTTTATGCCTTTAGTAAATCTGAAAGCAATAATTGTACAATTATCAACAATTTAAAATCTGTTTAAGCGCGGATAAGCCTAATTTTTAAACAACATGGCGGACATATTTGTTTACATTTGAAACAGCAGAATAGTAGATTTGTTGCCAATCTAGAGAGACTAAGCTTCGCAGCAGTAAAGGTAACGCCTTCATTTATTATTACGAATTAAATCATGCTTAATCTTTTCTGGAAGTTTTTCGTGGAAACAAGTGTTTAAGATTTACTTCGTAATTTTTAATGCAGATGTTTTGAGTTTTAATGTATTTTTGCCTTGTCGCGAAGTGAGAACTGAATGAATTGAATGAGAAATACTGAATCGTGTGTGAATAAATGTTTCTTTTTTTGTTGTTTTGTTTGCTTATTTTATTTTATACAGCGTTCTAGATTTATTTTAGTATTTGAACAGAACATGTGGCAACGATTAGATAATTCTTCAAATGATATAAATTTTGTGCATTCTGAGTTATAATATGAACGAAATATAACGCTGTTAAGTGAACCTAGCGCAAGAGTGTTGCTATGGTAAACAAATGGAGTAAATTTTAAAGAGTGCATTTATTCTATTGTGGTTTTTGCGCTATCGGCGAAGTAGATTTAAGTTTAAATGAAATGGAAGAAAAAATGCGTATAATTTAATATTCCGTACAAGGAAGTCATGTGGTGTACACATCAGATTTTTTAACCGTAATCGACAATTAAATATATAATTATATGTGCTGAAGTATATCGAAAACATTCCTGAATATTCCGAAAAGCATAACGATTTGCAATGAAAATCAGTAGAAATATAACACACAATGAAACGATCTACGTTCAGTATTCGGCCATCGTTTTGGAACCTTTTCAGCATAGCTGAAATTTTGAGCATGATGAGAACATAAAGGCTGACACAATCAGTGAACTCTATCTGTAAACGCATAAATAATAGAGATGGACTTATGAAATGAGGGAAACCTATTTCGATAAAGCTTTGCGGTTCCATTCATCTGAAGAGCCTGCTCCGCTTGTTCTAACAATTTTAATGACACCTTTTGGCTAGACGGCTTATTCGTCACTCTCTCCGGATTAGCCGTGCATACCAATTCAAAGCACCCCTGGCTTTTCTCTTGGACGCATCGGTTGCGATCGGTAGAGAGTTTGTGAGAAGTTGCATATTTATCAGCCTTCCTCATTTGCATAATTATCAGAGATGCGTGCAGAGGTATTTTGCTTATCGCAGGAATTGTTACTGCTAATGTAAATCAAACCCGATCCGATAAAGCTGTTTACGACGCTATTTCGCGCTGAATTTTGATTAAGTGCGTTTTACCTTTTATGCTATGGATTACTCAAAATCTGAATTTTCCTGGGGCATCCCTATAATATGGGAACTAGCAAATATGGGAATATAATATGGGATATAATATGGAAATGCAAATGATCGCAAATGATCTGTAAAATACCTGCAGTCGAGCGTCTTTATGTACAGGTACACCATGTTATATTGCACTCAATGTAAAAAAAAAAAAAAAAAGCGTCATGTTAAACATTTGGATAAAAGTTTTGAAAATTAAACTTTTACAATCAATAAAACTTAAAAGAATCTAATGTGTACACAATATGATTTCCTTGTACGGAATATTAAACTATAAGCACTTTCCTGCATTTCTTCGTAACTTATTGAATTGAATTAAATCTACTTCGTCGATTCGGGATAAATCACAATAGAATAAGTGCGCTTTTTAAAATTCACTATATTTATTTATCACAGCGATACTCTGGCGATAGGTTCACTTAACAGCGTTACATCTCATTCATTTTATAACTCCGAATGCAAAAAAATTATATCATCTGAAGAATTATCTAATCGTTGCCACATGTTCTATTCAAATACTATAATAAATCTAAAACGATGTATAAAAGAAATTAGAAAAATAAAAAGAAACAGTTGTTGCGAAGCTTAGTTTCTTTAGATTGGCAACCAATCCACTATGCTGCTGAGTTTCAAATGTAAACAAATATGGCTGCATTGGTAAAAAAATTAGGCTTAGCCCTACTTATACAACTTTTAACAATTTTTGATAATTCTACAAATATTGCATGCAGGTTAACTAAAGGCTTAAAAACCTTAACCGGTAAATAAGAACAACATAATTCAATAATCTTTAAAGCAAAAAAAGCACAATTTATCAACATATAAGAATAAAAAAAAACTG
Organism: Stegodyphus dumicola; assembly: GCF_044657685.1. Lineage (NCBI taxonomy): Eukaryota > Metazoa > Arthropoda > Arachnida > Araneae > Eresidae > Stegodyphus > Stegodyphus dumicola. The sequence goes on along the minus strand of NC_140773.1, from coordinate 216,071,004 downwards.
AGCTCACGAAGTCGAGTAACACAGTGGGTATATGTATATATATATTTATTTACTTTTGGTGCTGCAGATCGCCACCAAAAAGGGACGTGCACAACTACCTCCTATAGTTGTCCTATATACAAAATTGCAACGTTCTCATACTACTTGTTTTTGAATTATGCAAGATATGTCGATACATATGCACGTACGTACTTAAGTACGTACGTGCAGACGTCACAAAAAAATCTCTTCTAAATCCATTTTAAATCAGTTTCATAATTGTTTTGGGGAAAAAGTGTTCTTTATTCTGTCCATACGTACAGAAGTCACGCAAAAATTAATTGCATTCGATAGCGGTCAAAATAGATATTTTCGTTGAAATTTAGTACCTGGAATTTTTCATGATTACAATACTTCCTTTATGTCGCACAAGGAAATAAAAATTAAACTTTTATAATCAATAAACTTAAAAAAAGACAGCAACATACAATGAAATAAAATTTTTAAATTTTATTTTTTCACTCTGCTATCTAAAATTACATTTAAACCTGAATGCTTGAATAGGGTGCTTACTTCTTTAAGGTTACTTTTGCCTTCACGCACACAAAAGAAATTATGGGGCGCAAACATTTTAATAATAATACATTTTTTTAATATAATACATTTATTAGCCTAAATAGGCGTTAGCCCTGAAGGGCTGTTAGTTTCAAAACCGCATTTTGCGCTGATTCACTGTGTCTGAATTATTTTTTAAATTGTTGCCACCAAATATTATCGCCGCGTATTATATGTAAAGAAAATTTATAATGAAGAATCGGCATGAATGTATGTATGTTTCTGGTATTGTGAAAAAACAAACGGTACCTAAAGCTATCAAGTTTTAAAAAATATAGTCCTCCACCCAAACACGGAAGCCCAAATTTCAAATTTGTTTTATTGTTTATATCATATTTTTTATAATTTTAGCAAATTTTTGATTAAAAAAAACCTCAGCAATTTCAAAGCGAGCAGTGGCAACACTGTAGGGAGTAAAACATTTTTATCTCCAGCTCGCGAGGCTGTCTATCTGAAGTTCTAAAGCTATGCTGTTTTTAAATACTTTTAGGACAATGTGGCGTTAGCCCAAATGCTTTCGAAATGCATATATGGTTGTAAATGGAAAAAATAAAACGCCCATTTGGACATAATATGAAATCTGAAAGCATTCAGGTTTTATTTAAAAAAATTTTTTTTTTCTATTTATCGACACCACAAAGAGCAATACAATTTTCTTCTAAAAGAATTCGATGCAATCTGACACGAGATCATTTGAGAGTAAAGTCACGCTCATGGATCATTGTTAGAATCTGCCACACGTTTTCGTAAAATAAACATTAAAATGAATTGCTTACTTAACATTCTTGCATTTTCTGAAGTGAAAATTTTAAAAGGTTTAAGGAAACAAAATTAGTCCGAGTTAAAATGTCACTGTTCACAAGCTTTGAAATTTTTTAATTTCACATGCTTGTTTTGGTCAGACTAGAATATTTTTGGTGAATATTTTTATGTGTCTTTGGTGAATATTTTTATAGGATCTTTCTTACCTTCAGAAATTCTTTCCTTTTCAAAATGCCTTAAAAAGGCTCGCGTAGACTAATTAAAGGCTCGCTTCAATTGATTTTTTGGGCTAGTATTTCATTTTTAATGACATAAATTCTGTGCAGACTTTAACTGACACTATTCTTTCCTTTTATTACAAGATAACTGGAAATATTTTAACAATCTAAGTAAGTTATTGATTTTTCTGCTTCTCTTTTGTTATCGTTGCCAATGTCTTTGCCGTATAACAATGTCTCCTATTTGAAACGAGACGGTATTTGGAGTATTGGGTAATTGAAAAAGTTCAAGATATTCATATTTAAAAGGCCTTCGTAATTTCTCTCTCATGATTAATAGCTAATTTAATCTTCTCGCTAAAGCGAGTTTTTTGTTATAATTTGAAATCAGAAACATCGTTGACAAGAAGATCTTATAGAAATTTAATGCTTCAATAGATTCACTCCGTCGGATTATGGCAAACTAATTAGTGAATGGATTCGTATTCATAAAGCAGTGTATTAAATTTCTGATGGCTGAATACCTCCCCATCTAGAGCTGCTTTCGAAAGGTAATTTAACATTATTATCAATACTTCCCCAAACTCTCCTCAGGTGGATGTTTGAAAGATCAGCTTCCTTTCTGTAAAGCCCTTTCATTCATTCTCTAATTTACTTCCAGCCTAACAATTTCACAGCCCATATTCACTCTATTGAAAGTAGTTCTATTACATGAATATGAATTTAAAATTATTCCTTTTCGAGCACTGAATCGTCATAGAGTAAGGATAAAAGTACTATTTTTATGTAAAAAAACTATGCGTTCCACTGGTAATCTTTTTGAAACAAATATATACGATCAATTTCCGTTATTTCGAGAAAGTACTAAGTTTCCTTCGAAAAACATGGAAATGCATCTTAAAGCCTGAGATTGCGTTTTTCAGAAAGCAGTGCATTTGGTTTTAGTCGATTTAATTACTAATTTTCCTTTCTTGTAAAAATTAAATCCTTTCGTTTTTTCGAATATTAAGAAGCGAGTTCATTTTAAACATGTTCATTTATGTTCATGTAAAACATTTATTGTTTTGTAGAGACATTAGGATTTTTTGGAAGCATGAACGATGAAAAAATAGCAACGCATTCGCCGGGAATCGAACCACGGATCTCTGTAATACGCACCCAGCATGAAGACTACCACACCACGAAGGAACGCTAAGAAGATGGAAGAAATACCTTATATACTCCCCCTTTAAAAGAGCGACTGGGGTTCTAGGGGACCTAGTCGCCAAATATTGGGTGTGGATAATCATCATCCACCACCCTTTCAGTTCGTGCGCCACTGTAGAGACATTACGTAATTCCTCGCCGGGAATCTGCATATATGTATGCATGTTTCTCGCATTGTGATAAAATAATGGTACGTCCAATTTTGAATAACTTACGTCTCCACCCGAATATGGGCATCTGGAATCCCAAATTTGGAATTTGTTTTGTTATCTATTTCATGTTTCTTAAACCATTTATGAGTTTCTGATTAAGAAACTCAACGATTTCAAAGTGAGCAATGGAAACACTGTACAAAACAAAAACTTTATCTCCAGTCCGCGAGACTGTGCATTAGAAATTCTAAAGATATTCTCTTTTTAATATTTTATGATATTGCTGTTGAATTAAATTTTATGATTTAAGTGAGACAAACATGATATTTAATAAGGTAACTAAAAAACGTTAAAAAAACGCCCTTTTTGGGCGTAATATAAAATCTGAAAGTTTCAGATTTTTTTAAAACATTTTTTATGATTTTTTGAAATTTTGCTAGCAAACATTTTGAGATATTAGATTGCGCAGGACTTTCGAGATGACAGATTGCAATTTAAATTTTAGGTTTAAACTGCAACTACGATTTTTTAATCATTTTAATAGTTTACCAACATAAACTGAAATCTAAATATTTAGAATATATTTACGAAAGCTACACATACATTCCATCTCAAAATTTAACCAAGGCAATAAAGTATGTGACTCTTAATGCAAGTAAGCTAAGTAGTTTATTTGACGAAGTAGTTTATGTAGGTTTCCTACATTTTGGAACGATATTAACTAGCCGCAATTAAGCCAGGTTTTTTTATTTTAATCGTTTTTTACCTTGTATTTCTTTTTTAAAAATTAAAACCGAAACTCACATAAATGACTAATAGACCATTTAGATGAAGAATTGTTACTCGACTGATGAGTTTGCTTTAAAATGTTTTCCGAAATCCATTATTCAGTTGACTAATAAAACAATTATATGTAAATGTAGGTTACATGCGTTGATTTTAAAGCTTCAAATTTTGATTTTTCTTGCATTATTAATGTTGCGAAATTAAAATATTTTATGATTGTAAATATTTTCCAATTTAAAAAATATTCGAGGAAACAGCAAAATATAGTATTCATTTTTTTTTTCAATTCAGTTCTTCATTTTCTCCTGACTTTCCCTTGGTGGTGTCAAGCCTTCAATTAATGTATTTTCAATTGATTCTTATGCATCATTAAAATAGATTTGGCCGTGAGGTTTGAGTATGAAAAATTATTCTGATTGGAAGCATAGAATGATTGCAACGAAATTTAGTCAATTGATTTTAAAAATCAATCCATTTTTTTTCAATCCCCATGAGATTTAATTAATTTTATTTTGAGCCATTCTACCAGATTTTTAAAACCGCACATCATTTGTTCTCCACGTTTCAACTTTTTGTTTCCGTAATAATTGCTACTCTAATCTTAAGCTACTCTCCGTATTTTTCCATTTCTTTCCCGTTCCTTTTATATTTTTCCCGCACTTTCATCTTTCAGAAGTATTTTGCCGCGAGAAGAATTTAAAGCAATAATCCTTTCACATTTTGTTTTTAATGTTTTTAGTCTTGCTTTGAATTGAGTTTTTTCCAACGCCCTTTAAAGATTAATTTTTCTAAATTATTTGCATAGGCTTTAAATAGCCAACAAAGAAATTTCTGATCCATTGCATTAATGTTTTCAACATAAGATGCGATTAAAAAATGTAAGCCCATGACTAAAAAAACATCTTGCTTGAAAGAGATGATGAAAAAGCGTACACGATGATAAAAATTATTAACATCATTTTTATTTTCTTATCTGTAGTTCCGTAAGTTGATATTTTAAAATAAAATTTTTGGAAATAATGTAAAGCTAAATTTCAACTCTTGTATAGTTATTATTTTTGTAAAATTTTAAGAGTCACGGTAGCAAAATGTTAGTAAACTATAAATATATATTTTAATTATTTTTCTGCAATGATGCCTCAGTAACTCTGGATAAAAAGAATATTTGCCCCCCCCCCCGGGGTGCTCTTCCTCAATCAAAATTGGCGAGGAAGTAAACGTCCAACCTCCTTGAGAGGTTCTGGCAGCCATTCTTCCATGAAATACATGGCCAAAACAACAAGAAGAGAATATTAGGACTTAATTCTGGTGTCCTTTAATAACCTAACATTAGATAAAAGATAAATGTTGACTTACCCATGTGTAGTACCCAAAAAAAAAAAAAAAAAAAAAAAAAAAGGATAATATCTTCACCTGTAAAACACATATTTAATTTATTCGCAACAATAATGTTGTAGTATAAATGTAGATATATAGTATTTAATCGCAAGAATCCTAGATAACACGAGTCAATAATGACATTCGCGAGGTCGTCGTAAAAAAACTGAACATAGAAGGAAGTAAAATCTTGAAACACTGCGAAAGGCACTAATAAAATTTCCACGTTATGCTTGCAGAATACTATAGGCGTTTTATTCTTTACGGAGGTTTTGCTGCATATAATACATGCTTTTCTGTCTTGGATATTATGAGATATTTCTCCACCTTCCTAACATACCTTCGTCGTATGATGGTCTGCACGCTGGGAGCGTATTCCAGAGGTTCGTGGTTCGATTCCCGGCGAAGGCGTTGCTCATTTTTCAATTTCTCTTGCTTCCCAAAAATACCTAATGTCTCTACAATATTAACAGTATACGTCTTGCATGAAGAAAAATCCTTCGCCTGCATGAAGATGAGGAATATCGGAGAATAAATGCTTGCGTAGGAGAATTGGATATATTTACTGACGTTTCGGGTTATGGCAATGGAATTGGTTCAGAATATGTGGTTTACGTCTTTGGTACTGAAATAGACGGTTATCATATTCGCTCTTAAATGGATTGATGGAAACCCGACTGTAAAAACACATATTAATAATCTGGTTTTGGAAGCACTAGCAGATGATGATAACACTAATATTTTAGTCCCATATATAGAACATCTCCTTGTAAAAGTTGAGAAAATAGTACATGAAGTGAAAATGAACTGGGGGAAAGCCCATACTGGTATTATTGGCAATGAGAGGGCCGTCATGCTGACCAAAGAGGCTGCTATGGGTAATGCCGGGGTTGCGTTCGATATTCAAGCATCAGGAAGAATTGGTATTGGTAAAATCAAGGATTTCTATTATTATGATTGCTGGGCAAGGGAATGGAACATTTCGGGAAAAATGAAATATTATTTGTTGAAGTTTCTGAAAACATGAGAAAGATATGTAATTTTGGTTACAATCAAATATTTACTGACGCTTCCCTGCGTACCTGAAAAGATTTAATTTGCAAAATAATAGGCTTTGTAGTTTTTGTAGCACTGAAGGCAATGCAGGACATTTCGTCGAAGACTGCATATTATTGGGACATGTTAGGGTAAAACATGGTAACATAAAGGAATTTTACTGCCGCAATAAAGAGTTTAGATTTGCAAAGGATTTGATGAACTTTATAAATGGCAATACTGGGAATTTTGGTTCGATGTTTTTAACTATATTTCTGTTTTAATCTGTGTTTTAATCTTTTAACTGTATTTTTGTCTGTATTGAGTGTGCTGCGTTAACCATGAGACCGATTATTATCGGCCAGGAGGGTTACAACACACTCGTTATATTACATTACATTAGTATAGGCGTTTTTAGTGTTTTTAACTAGGCACAACACGGAAAACTCGCTGAGAGATGGATCGGCATTTTTGGTAGGTAGGGGCAGCACATGCCAGCCGAATTACCAGATGATTTTTTTGGCAAAGTGTCAGTTGCTTGCATGGGGCCTTTATATTACCTTGAAAAAGAACGATAATTCAAAATAGCAATCTAAATCAATTATCCTTCTTACTGATATGCTCCAAGGTTTCGCAGTAGTGCAATCAGTTTATGAAAATCAATGTACGGCGATCAAAGAAAATGTTATAATGTATTTTCTTCCTCATTTGCGTATTCCTTGTGATGTAACTGAAAGCACCCTCGATGCGTATTCGGGAAATCCAGAATTCGAGCGAGAGTACTGCACATTTTTCACGTACCTGCATCGAAATTATCTAGCGACTCTACTAATGCCGCCCGAACTAAAAGATGGTGGACAATAATTCGCCACCACCAGGATTTGGCAATTAAGTTCCCGGTCGTCCTTCAAAAGGGGTAGTATATAAGGTATTTTTTACCGCAAGCCTTCGTGGTGTAATTGGAACTACTCTCGATGCGGATTTGGAGTTTTAGAGTTCGAGTTCCGGCAAGAGCGTTGAGGACTTTTTTCAGTTTTCTGATATCTAAAAATGCTTAATGGAAAAAAAAAATCTTCAAGTGTAGGAGTTTTGCATAATAATCTTCAGTTAAATACAAACCTTCAGTGTAGAAGTATTGTCTAATATCTTCAGATAAATTTCAAGTAAATTTATATCAGAACAGCTGATATAGTTAAGTTATTGGTTCGAAACAGTTTCACATTTAGAGATCGAGACGTGGCTCTGGTCAGCTGGGAAGCCATTTGTTTTCTTATGTAAAATGCAACGAAGATATAGGCGATTAAAATTTTTAACCTGTAAGTTGAAGTAAAGGATTCTATTTATAATACATAAAAATTTATCTTAATGATTATACTAAATTTTAATAACTCTAGTGTGCTTAATTTCTAGTGAGATAAAGCTTTTCATAATCAATAATTCTAGCGCGTTAAAAGTTGCTACCTGTGAAAGTACTTAGAAGTAATATAAATAACACATTACTTGTAAATACAAAAGAAAATGCAATATGTAACATAAACTTGGAAATACAGTATGAAACATATATTGTGAAAATACAAATTTACGACATAATTTCTTTTCTTTAATACACAATACCGGCTTCATAAAATCTTAATCATATAAAATATATTTTTCAGATGTAAAGGGTATATTCCATTCGTAATCTTGAATCTGAAGGTCCTTACGACATAAATTCTTTTAATACTTCTAAAAATATTTGATGCAAAAGAAAATAAACAGCAGATACTTTGAGCGGGCAACATTTACGAGTTACCCAGAGAAAAGTATCAGATAAGTCTCAGAAAAGCTTATTTGAAACCCGGATTATTTTACTGTAACTTATCGTTTCTTTGCGAAAAGGATAATGGTTGGTTTCTGGTTCCGTATTTTTGTCTGGCAAAAGTTGAAAGAAAGTCTCTTAAGCATTCAGTAAGGACATAGGATACACAAAATTGTATTATTTTTTTTTTTAATTTTTTTGTTGGGTGTTACTTGGACTTGAGACTTGGATTTATACGTTTCAGGTATCAGTTTTGCTCTTATATAGTTCCATTTCCATAAAATTCGTGAAGAACGAATTAAATTTGCTTACAATGTATTAAGTAAAAATTTTATCCATCCTTTTTGAAAAGTAATTTTCTAATAAATAGTAAATTTATTTTATTCATCAAACATAATAATCGTAGAACATATTTGTGTTGTTGCTGTCGCGTTCATATTACATGGAAGAATAGTTGCCAGAGCCTACTGCAAAGAGAGGTTGGACTTCTATTTTCCACCCCAATTTCGAGGAAGAGCCACTGAGGGCCCGGGGATCTCTTACCCCTCACCCATACCACCAAACCAAACTAGAGGACTTTCATTTCGCCGCATATTTAGAGTACCCCCTTGCCGCACGGACACTATGCATTTACAAACATCCATGTTTTCTCCATGATTCGAACCCGATCTGTTTGGTACCGCAGTATGCTTCCCTAACCACTATACCGTCTGGGAAACTAGAACATACTTAAGCTAAATTAATAACTTTCACATTTCCATTAATATTTAGTATTTATATGCGATAAATATTAATCATATTTCATACAAAACTGGTACTTATTTTGAAAATTCTCTTACACTTAAAGGGCATCATTTTTCATTTTCGTCTCTTTATTTAGTTTTGATTCATCATTTCGTAACGCCTGTTGCGGTTTCGAACTAACCTACCGATGTCAATTACCCTAAATATAAGATGTTACGTTATAGCTATACTGGTGGGGAGTTACCACCACCAGAATAGCTCAGCATAAAACAAACACACACCGATAAAAATACTTTAAGTTTATTTTACCTCACCACTTAGTGATTTAGTTAAAATATACAAACACAAAATTTACCAGCCAATATGGATCGATTCCAACACAAAGATTCTTTTCCAAATCCATATAAATTCAGCAAATTAAATCTATTTCCACTAGAGATTATACAATTGCCTACATTGCAACAGTACTTCAAGCACACACTTACCAAAACACCATCTACCTCAGTCTAAAGTACTCCAAGCCAAGACCAACTTTAGCGTCACCAACACTCTGTTTTCTTCAATCGGCAAGGCAGCGGAATCCAGGCCACATTTCCCACTCTTATTCGTATATAACTGTAGTTAAATTGCTTGCCACTTAGCGCTATATAAATTCTGAAATAAGCGAACCTCGTGGCGGAAAGAGGCAGAAAGGAAATAAATAAACTAAAATAATACTTGTCGTTTAAAGCTTATATGGAACTTTTTTTCCATATTGACTGCAGGAATAAAACCATTTGGCTTGTCCACTAGTGCACCTTTGGTGTCAGAGTAATTGGTCTCTGGGTTCTCTGGCACTTGATTCCAACAGGTAGATTCTTGAGACCAAGACACGACTCTTGAGTAGACGTTAGTGACTTATCGTTATGATTAGTTAATCAAACAGAGATGTAACAAGGCTTTAAAAGACCTTTTTATTAAGAACTCAAATAGTTGATCTTATGCTTACAAAATAAGCCATTTATGGCGTAAACGCAAAAGTGAAATTTAAGCTAAATCAAAGTCTTAAGTTAGCCAAAGACTATGCAGAAATAATTAACTGGCGCACTGGCGTGAAAAACACTATCAGCAAGAATACTAATGCCACATATAAGGAAAGCAATCGCAGAATTTCAACTAGTAACGTGGCCTTCAACAGGCGGAACACGCTCTGACTAAACCAGGTCCTTCGGTTTAGTCAGAGCGTGTTCCGCCTGTTGAAGGCCACGTTACTAGTTGAAATTTAACGGTAATACTAGTTCCGGTTTAACGGTACCAAAACACCAGGGTGCCTTGGGGAGAGACCCTATTCCAAATCATTATATTGAATTGCATATTAAATTGTGTCAGTAACTTAGATCAATAATTTTAAATAATGATTAAATATTGATAATATTTTTAAAATTGAATTTATAACTCTAAAAATGAGAAAAAAATGCTTATATGCTGCAAAAATCATTAGGTAAAATCTAATCATTCAGCGCCAGTAAGTAGTAACATATTTACACCAAAGATATAACAAATACAAGTAGAAATACTACATTAATGTAAATTCGGTATAATATTTACACCAAAGATATAATAAATACAACTACAAGTAGAAATACTACATTAATGTAAATTCAATATAATAATTAATAATTTGTAATACATTCAGGACAAGACTTATCATTGCTTTTCCATCACAGTGTATTAAATTTCCCATTGGTCTCTTTTTATTGGCAATATTATTGTAATTATGGTTGCAGATTCTGATTTCAGAGTTTGAGATATTTCTCATCTGAACATGGAATTTTCTGGCCAAGTGGTAAAAGAAAGTACGGAATTGTACAGTATCAAGTACCTCATGGATGACATTGATTCGCATATAACAGGGTGCGCTGTCAATTTTATGTAGAGCATGGTTTGTTGTTGTCTTCGGTTTGTTCTGCAGAGATATTAGGCATTTTTGAAGCGACGGGAAAAATATGGAAAGCCCTCGCCGGGACTCGAACCTGGATCTCTCGAATACGCGCCGAGTGTGTTACCGTTACACCAGAAGGCATGTAGAAAGGAGGGAGAAAATACCTTATGGTTCGACCAGAGTAAATACAGACTGAACAGGATGATTAAAGTAGTCTCAAACCCCCTCACTTAAATACCTCTTTCTACCTCGTTTAAATACAGAGCTAAAATTTGCATCCTGGCAGTGAAACGGAAAGGCAGAAGTAACAGTAAATATGCGTAACATAAAATAGCTGGTCATTTAAAATAAATAAATACCTTACAACTCTAACATCTATATTTTATGTGAAATGTTTTCTATGAAAAGTTTTAGCGATTAATGAAGCTTATTATACGCTTATTTAGTAAATTATTTTGAACTTTTTATAGCTTTGTGATTTTTGTCAATAACTCTTTTTTTCTTGACATTTATAATTAAAATTTTTTGTGAGTTATAATTTGGAGTCTTTTTTGAAGCTATATATACATAATCACAGTAAATTAAAAGGGTACTTAAAATTAAAAGGGTAGGAATTTTATTTAAACTTTTTATACCGAAACAGTCTTATTTAGATTCATGAGGTTTACGAGAATAGTATTACATTTCACGATAACTCATCCCAATTAGAGATAAGAAATATTAAAAACATTCTTTAGTTATACGTAAATAATATTCAAACTTTTATGAATGGAAAATTTTTAAACCCTAGTTCGTAATAATTAATTTTATATTTTTAGATCTGGTAGATTTTTTAAAATAACTGAAGGCAATTTTAATTTTAGGAAAATTGAAAAAAAGTATACATTAGCTTAAAAAGTAATATTTATTAGTTTAGGGCAGCTTTTCCATTCTCATAATACATCTTGTCCTACAGTCTGCTTCGTGTTACCTGCACTTAGAAACAAGCTTTAGGCATTTCTAAGCCATTTGAAATGTCCAGTTTGCTTCGACTAGAAGCAGAAATTTATAGTCGCCCCAAATCGTGGACAGTGTAATTAGGGGTATGTGTCATTGTGTCATGTTTGCAGCACCACTATAGGCTACCAATGTAGACTGAATATGCTTTTGTAACTTAGACTCGTAGCTTCTTGTTAGTGGAATAATTTTCTGTAAATCAGAAGCTTTTCATTTTGTTGTCTAGCTCTGTTTTAAATTCCTGTTCGCTGTACAACCGAGAATTTTGTCCATAATGACCTTAAATGAATTTTGTCCTATTAAAGTTTATGGTAAATAATTTTTCATATAATTTCTTCTGTAATAAAGCAGTGCTACGTTATGCATATCTGTTAAAAACTGTGCATATTAACTGTGCATAAAAGTATTAACCCTCTGCACACGGCTCGATTTTCATTCTCTCCGGTTCTGAAAAAAAGGAATGATTTTTTTTAAATATTTTCTCCATCTACATTTATTACTCTTCACAATTTTAACAACAGTTTTTAAATAATAAAAGAATTTAATTTTTAATTTTAAATTTTTTTCCGGTTTCAAATTATAGGCGACACGGTCCCTGCGATTTCAGCGAGCATAATTTGCAAGTTAAAAATGCGCACAATATTTTTATTTTTAGATGAATTTGATTTTTAAGTTACGACCGAGCGGTAAAAGCCGCTGAACCCTGATAGTTTGGTCCCGGGCCCGAGTCCCAGTGAAAGGGACAGCTGCATGGGTTCTTCCGCGATTTTGCCCATGTGTAAGCGTTTTTCTTAAAAAGTCCTCGACGAGGCATCTTTCCCTTTACATGCAGTGTCTAATAAGGGAACACGTAATAAAAAATATGTTGCAAAGGTTTTGAAAGAAATCTTGTAATAAAGCAGAAAATATAAAGAGAGGTGCACCACCACATGTTATAGCAAACCTATATACAGAATTTCAACGTACTGAGACTACTCGTTTTTGAGTTATGCGAGATAGGTACATACGTACAGACGTCATGAAAAAAATCCCTTTTGAATCCATTTTAAATCAATTTTATAATCCATTTGGGAAAAAACAATTCCTCATTCTGTCCTTACGTACAGATGTCACGCAAAAACATCGTTAAATTGCATTCGATAGCTGTGAAAATGGATATTTTCTGATTACAATACTTCTTTTGCTTGGTGCAAGGAAGTAAAAATCCTAATAGTTTTCTTTTACTGCTGTCTCTAATCTGAAAGATTCAGCAATGAGAACTGTTCATATTGTTCTATTGATACTAAACTTTCCTAAGCAAACGTGTAAGCATGCAATCAGCAGTTTTACTTTCTTTTATCTTGACCTCATTAGCAGCACAATTTTCAATTTAAATTATCATCTTTATTACATGCGGCTTAAGTGTCTGTTTGTCGCCGATAGTTTATTGGTTGCTTGCGTAACTGTACTAGCCAATGGGGTGAAGTTGCCACGGCATTCAAATAGTGCATGTATACTGGTACCATACATGCAATTATCATTGTTTTAATTAAATTATCATGGTATTTAAGAATATTTAAATATTTTTAAGTCACACAATTGTTGCTTATTATGCATTTAACTATATTTACATATGAATTACCTAGAAACTTGCAAACGTTGAGAAATTAAAGGAGACGAAACCAACTAACGAGTTGTGCGTAGTACATCTCATCAGGTAGGTTTAACCAAACTCATCCTTTCGCGTAAAGAGTTTAAAATTTTGCCCGATTTTATTCCGACATTGTATTTTAAACTGAATTTTCAGTTGAACGCAAATTGAGCGTGTCAGGGGGAACGTGAACATTTGTTTGCATTAGCAATCATCTGTTTTTGAAACGGTTTACAACTGAACGCAAATTGAGCGTACATGAACATTTGTTTGTATTAGCAATCATCTGTTTATAATTAATTTATAATATTTAGAACAACGGTCATTTCGTATGACCGCCAGGCTTTCTAGTATTTGCATTATTAACACCGCATCACAAGCTAATTTAAAACTGATTACTGTGAATACATTCTGCAGTGTTTTGAAAAAAAAAAAAAAAAAAAAAAAAAAGTATATGATTTTGTGTATCATTACACTATTCTGAAGCTATGCATTTACATCATTTAACGAATAAATTTTATCTTCTTTACCACGCTGCAAATAATTCAAAGTAACAAAGCTTTCATCAAGAAAGGAACTCGTTACCTAAACTGCGTTACAGTAAACAAAAGATCTCATTAATGAACGGCATTTTGATAATTTGCGCATCTCTACAGAAGGTCTTACTTGGCACTGGGCCACTGGAGCTTTCCGGTACTTTCCAGGAAACTCTTGAATAACAAAAGATTTTACTAATGGGATTCATTCTGGCGTTTTAGAGCTACGTATTTGTTATTTTTATTTGGCATTGTCTGAATAATTCTAAAGAAGTACTCCAGAAGGCGCAAAACGCTTGTTTCATTCTTGAAGATGATAGGAGTCGATTGTAATTAATAGTCTTACTGTTTAAAACTAAATATAGCAACTCAGTGTTCAATGATTATTACTTTTCTGATTTTTTTCTTTGCAGTGATCGAGTGTTAGTAAATCGCATGTGAAGCAAGCAGAAGTGTGTTTTCATTCCCCACTTCAGGCTAATTTTCAACTTATTTACATACTTATTCTCCTGTTGTTTTTATGGTCAGGCTTGCGTGAGATGACCTATGACCTCCTCCGGTAATAACTTTCCACATAAAGGAATGAGTTACAATGGCGAACAAGCTTTGAATACTTTAATGAGAAAAGGGGGAACAAACAATGAAGTTGGAATTAATTACTTTTATAAAACATAACTAGATATGTTAATAGCAACTTCAAGAGAAACAGAGTGTAAATAGGAATTCTTTTTTGTTGAGTTTTAATCTCCTGTCTGTTTGCTTTTTAGATTTGTAAACAGAAATTAATGATTCACGGGAAACAATAGAAAAAAGATGTACGAAGGAAGAGGGTTATTCATAATTGCATGAGATATTTTAAAATTTCGTATTAAGAACTTTCTTAATGAATTATGGTAATTCCCATGAGAACATAAGAAGATCTTTTAATCCTTTGACTGCGAATTTAAAAACATTACCCCGTTTTTATCCAAGCGAACAAAATATGTCATAAATAAGGTGGGATTTTTTGACAAACGATTTTCAAGCGAAAGGCTATGACACGTATGTCCCATCCGTAGTTAATGGTGGGATCCATATGTCCCACATGTAGCAGTCGACTTAATATAAGCACACGTATTATTCTGGAAAACTTTATTATATGAAATAGATTTACATCGTATGGTGCAGGTAAAAAGCATTCTTTGCATAACCCAATATTACACTACAGAAGGTATATATATGGGCAACTCATATTTGTTCTTTTCTGTATATTCATTTGTGTACAACGAGCATAACGACATCTTGATTTTCCAACTATTGGAAGATGATCCCCAACATTCAGGAGATTCCAAGTACTTTTTAACCCAGCAGTACTTTTTAAACTTTAAGTGGGAAATATATGTCTCGTCCGTAGTCAAAGGGTTAAAGAAAGAATTAATTATGCACTTGCCGTGGTTTGCAGGCAGCAATGTGGCCTTCAATAAGCGCAGTAATTACTCGAGTATTGGATTTCAAAATGTCTCATCTGTTTGGACTGTTCAGTAGATGCAATAGCTATTCCAGAAAGCCGGCTGTTATCAAATGTATCAATAAATGATATGCTAAATATAGTGATAAGAGATGTCTGTGGACAAATAGCTTATCGGTCGAGACGGATGATTTTTTTTTCCATAGGTTTGTCTAAGATATTGTCCTTGTGCCTCCATTTTATACCGGTATCTAGTATTATTTTAGATGTTCGACAACAAAAGGTAGTGTTATATTCGCAAATTTTCGAGAACTAGTTTCGAAGATTTAACTACCGAACCATCATCCTCAGCTACCAGAGTGCAAATGAACGCGGTAAGATATAGTGTTAAGATAAGATAAGAATGGCTAGACAGAAGTTAAGCTACTGGCGCCATCTATTTATGAAACAAGAAAATTGAAACATAAATTCCTTAAAGGCTGAAGGTAAAGATGGATTGAAGTTACGGTCGTCAACTAGAACAGAAAGATTTTTTGAATGTGAAACGCTTCTAGAAAATTTAATACACCAATGGAAGATGTTTTTTAGATTTAGTTTTCTTCTTTCATCAATAGATGACGCAAGTAGGTTAACTTCTATCCAGACATTCTTATTTTATCTTATCAGCATATCTTACCTCGTTCATGTGCAATTTTGGCAGCTGACGAAGATTCTTCGGTAGTTAAACCTTCGAAACTAGTCCTTGAAAATACACTGATTTTTGTTGTTTGATTTCTAAAATAATCGTTGTTCGGCGTGTTATTTTAACCTAAATTAATACCTAGTATCTTCGCCACCCATTACTGATACTCTAGCTCTGGTCGGTTATGATATGCTGTGAGCACATCATTGTCGGCGAGTTAACCACGCCAATAAGTGGGACATCAGTTGTGCTGGCACGCTATTATGATACGGATGTCTAACGTATCGAGAACAGTGGAAATACTGAACATTTGTGGAATGCCTAACAAACATACTTAGTTTGCTTCTAATTCGGTAAACTGAAATTTAAAACACTTGTGTAATTCGTTTGTGTTTTAAAAATATTTCATGGAATTAAGATTAATCCCATATTTCAGACATCTGCCGTATTGCATTTGCAACGAATTCTGTGTAATATTTTAAGGAAGAATAAGGATGACAATTCAAGAGAGAACGAGGATGTCAAAGAGGAATTTTCATTTCTGAAATCTACATAACTCGATCAGATCTACATAACTTAGCAGATCAGGTAATAAATTAACGTCAGCTTCCTCATTAAGTAAGAATTCTATTACAAACACACACACACACACACACAAAAAAAAAAAGGACTTGAATGGAAATACAAAGAAAGCATTCGAACAAAAGTGTAAAACGTTTATGAAAATTTAAATATCAATATCTGATAAAATAAGAAAAAGAACTTCTCTTTCATTTCTATCTTCGCTTAGAAACATTCAGAATATTACGGAGAGGCTTCAGGTACTGCCTTAAGGTGTTAAACAAAATGATGTCACGTGGTGTTATTTATTGTCGCCTTAAGACCTGCAAGTAATAATGCTAAAAAGGTGCTACGTAGATAATTTTATTTTTTGTAATGTAATATTTATTATTATTTAAAAAGCATATAACTGGAAAACATCAAATCGATGGAGTCTGATTATCTGTGCTCTATTCAGTTGAGCTTTGCATTGAGTTCCATTGCGTAAAAAAGGTTGTTTCATCACATAAATCGATAAAACACTTTTTGCTAAATGCGCATATTTAGCTCACACTTTCATAAAATAAAAATAATATTTTCTCCTTTTTGTAGCTGTTATAAACCAAGGAACAAACTTTGCAATCGTCTCGTGTATTGCTTGCAAAGGTGAAAGAATATTTCTAAAACGCTTTTGTGGCCGAGCTTAATTTTTTCCCGTATTTGAGATAAATGCACGTTGTGTGTTTGCTACAGTTTAGTGTTCCCGAAATTACTCATTTCATTCACTTTAACACGTTGCTTGAGGATAATCTGAGACCTACATAATTCATTCTTCATTTACTTCTGCCGCTTTTGTAAATTTATCGACCAGTTTGTTTATTTACAGCAAAATTCGGAATAAATAAATCTTAACAACAACATAAATGTGAAAAAGGGGCCATGTTAGGGAGATACGATGTTCGATATAATCGGTATAACCAACAAAAGAGTTGAGATGTAACGGATGGCAAGTTCCATAGCAATTCCTTTAATCATAGTTTTAGGAATGTATAATGTGTTTCAATTCATTAAAAAAAAAGTTTTATTACTTTCTTTGATATCGGATTTCTAACTTGCCAAGTTAATTTATAATTGAAAAAGTCAACTTACGCTACACTGGTTTCTCTTTTTCTATAACGGGTTTCAATTTTTATATTTTCCATAACGGTGGAAATGTTGAGTTTACGCTGCATTGGTTTGTTTTTATTAGCAATTTCTTAATTATTAAATTGTCCACATTTCCCATCAGTATTATGTGGTTTAACTTCGATAATAATGTAGCTTTTTTGAATGTTTAGATTTTTAAAGGGACGTAAAAATGTAAGCAATAAGTTTAAATAGTTATTTTTAATTATTAGATGTTCAAATCTTATTTTAAAGTATAGATTCACGTTACCTTTTTGTTTACTTTCTATTGTTTTATTTGCATCCGGCATCTGGTTTTTAACTGAAATTTGATTTACTGAACGCAACGCTTTTATCGTTCGAAAGCAGTTTACATTTTTTTTTTTTTTTTTTTTTTTTGCGATATCACTGAAACTAGAATCGAACCCACTAAAAAATGAAGAAAGAACCGGTCCTGCACTCAACCTCTGCGCTATCATTTCATCTATTATAAACAGCTTTTTATTGTGCACGTTCGGCAAAGTTGATTCACATCTGAGTGGCGTGGAAATGTAGTTTTTTGAAGTTTTAGATGTTTCCTTTCCCTTTGTATATGCCTAATGATCTACCTTGATGCTAAATTTTAAGTAGCTAAGTCATTTGGAAGCGGTCTAGATTTTTGATGAGTGAGTGATTAAATATAACACTTTTCAGACCTTAATAATTCCATAACTATAAGACGTAGATTTATAAAGTTTGAATTAGGCATACAAAATTGCAAGTTTGTACGTCTAACAGTTTTTGAGTAATGGGGTTCAAAAGTAGCTCGAGATGTTTCGTGTAAGATACACATGGCCGGTGTCTCGCTGTTTTCTTTTCCGTCTGTTTTGAACCTGGCTACACA
Organism: Stegodyphus dumicola; assembly: GCF_044657685.1. Taxonomy (NCBI): domain Eukaryota; kingdom Metazoa; phylum Arthropoda; class Arachnida; order Araneae; family Eresidae; genus Stegodyphus; species Stegodyphus dumicola. The sequence continues at coordinate 216,052,533 of NC_140773.1, read as the reverse complement.
TTGCCGTTTGTCTAATTTCTTAGAAGCCGATGCGTTTTAGTGGAACATTTATCCTTTTCTGCAAGAGTGCAAAAAAGGTAGCCCAGAGTAACCAGCCAACAGGTAAAATGCTCAGATAACGTTAGCCACAGTTATCTGAGTATTTTACCTGTTGTTGCGTTTATGATGAAGCCCTGTAAGGATTTTAAGTTTTTACTAAGGTTTATTTCATTTTAAAACTTTGCTAGCCTCTCTTAGTTTCCATTTCCGACCAGAATAAACGCGAACAGATTTGGTTATGCATGTGAGCTTGCAAACTGTTAAATATTTAGATATGGCTTTTAGTCAAAAGAAAGAGTAGAAAGAGACTTCTCGCTGCCTTACCACGCGCGGGCTTTTCAGTCAGTTCCTGTCTGCCTTTAAGTCCAGAACTTAATTCTCGCTGATACTTGAATACATATTGTAGTTTCCTGCATTCTGCTCACTACATACTTAGAGTTAAAAGGCCATTCTTCGCGTTACTAGGTTTTGTAAAGTATTTAACTTTAGTTCTTATTTAGTTAAGTTAGTTTTACTTCTTATTTTTTAAGTTTTAGACCATAAGTGCTGGTCTTTGTATCCCAAAGGGCGGGATAGGCTGTATGCTGTGAGAAATAAAGGGTAATTTAACCCTTCTCATCTTTGTCGTATCTTCTACACACACACGAGCATAGTTTCAATAAGCTTCCTGCTCTCATTAAGGATTTGTAGATGTTCCCAAAGACTATTAAAAGAAATAGTAGTCCTGACAGCCTATAAAAATCTTCATAAAGCACAGAAGCCATAAACACATTAGAAAGCACTTCTAAAACCCGAAATTAGGAATCATGCAGCAGTTCAAGAGAAAGAGACATCTACTGCTGGGTATCTTTATTCTTTAATCACACTAAATTCAAAAATATCCCCATAACGTATGTTCACATTAGGGATTCAATGATTTGACAGAAAGCAAAGAGATTAAGCATTCTCTTACATCATTTTTAATTGATCTATTCATTTATTTTAAATTTTAATTTCACTTATTATTTTTGATGCTAGAAAAGTCTGTTATCCAATCATTCCTTTCTTTACTTCCCTGTACGAAGTAAAAAGGAAGTATTGCAATCGTAAAAAATTTCTGGCAGCATATTTCAACGAAAATATCCATTTTGACCGCTATCGAATGCAATTTAACGATGTTTTTGCGTGACATCTCTACGTAAGGAGAGAATAAAAGACTTTTTTCCTCAAAAAAATTATAAAATTGCTTTAAAATGAATTCTGAAGGGAATTTTTCATGGTGTCTGTACGTACGTACGTATGTATCTCGCATAGCTCAAAAACGAGTAGCCACAGAACGTTGAAATTTTGTATAAGACTGCTATAACATGTAGATGTGCACCTCGTATTTTGGTTGCAATCGGCCTCACTAAACGTATATAAATATATTTATATATATGTCCACTCTGTTACCTGGCTCAGTGATTTCAGTTTCTTTACTGTTATATGTTTGTAAATTGTGCATTTTTTGCTTTAAAAATGATTGAATTATGTTGTTCTTGTCTTCCAGTTAAGGGTTTTATGCCTTTAGGAAATCTACAAGCAATATTTATAGAATTATCAACAATTTAAAAGCTGTTTAATTGCGGCTAAGCCTAATTTTTAAATAACATGGCGGACATGTTTGTTTACATTTGAAACAACAGAATAGTAGATTTGTTGCCAGTCTAGAGAGACTAAGCTTCGCAGCAACAAAGATAACACCTTCATTTATTATTGCGAATTAAATCATGCGTAATCTTTTCTGGAATGCTTTCGAGGAAATAAGTGTTTAAGATTTACTTCGTAATTTTTAATATAGATATTTTGAGTTTTTATGTATTTTTGCCTTGTCGCGAAGTGAGAACTGAATTAATTGAATGAAAAATACTGATCGTCTGTGAAAAATGTTTCGTTGTTTTGTTTGCTTAATTTCTTTTATACATCTTTCAAGATTTATTATAGTATTTGAATAGAACATGTGGCAACGATTAGATAATTCTTCAAATGATATAAATTGTGTGCATTCTGAGTTATAATTTGAACGAAATATAACTCTGTTAAGTGAACTTTGCGCCAAAGTATCGCTATGATAAACAAATGTAGTGAATTTTAAAGAGTGCATTTATTCTATAGTGGTTAATGCTCTATCGACGAAGTAAATTTAATTCAATCCAATAAGTCTAAATGAAATGCAAGAAAAAATGCGTATAATTTAATATTCCGTACAAGGAAGTCATGTGGTGTACACATCAGATTTTTTAAATACACTATTCTGCTGTTGTGGCCTTATCGCTTTAATCATCGACCGAGATTTTGAATTGCCAATTCATTAAACGTAAGACCTTTCATTTATCTTTCAAATCATAATATTGTATTGTTTAACATTTAAACACAAAATGCTGTTACAAATTTTGTACATAGATCGATAGTTTCAGTGAAATTGTTGTATTTTTCTGTGTAATGCAACATGAAAAATCTAGAGAGACAAGCTGTGCCGGAAAGTAAATATACAGGGGCAGGTCTATTTAACTGTTTGTCACTGCTTGTTAAGAGAGTCAATTCACTGCTTGTCCAGAGAGATTGCCTATTAAAAGAAATAGCTTGGAATGACGGTATCGATAAAAGAATTGAACTTACCAAACTAAATGCAGAGCTTAAAAAGAAACTACGTAATAGTGAAAGAAAACTGGCAAAATCTATGCACGAGGCTGGACTATAGACCTCCGAATACTAAACTATGAATCTGGGCGAAAAAGATTGACCTACTGAAGCCTGTCAATGAGGATACTAATTCATCATTGAATGATAACGGCGATATCTCGGTGGATGACCGAGAAGGGGCAGATGCACTAGCGAAGCACTATACCAAAGTTCGTAGGCTGAACTTTAACAGATCTGATCAGCCAGGATCACAAAAAATAAAATAAAATCTTGTTGCGAGGAGTCAGCAGCCAATCGGCTTTTCAATGGGGATTTTATCTTTTCTAATTATTGTAATTACCTAATTATTGTATGCCCTGCAGAACTTGGACCACTCTAAATCACCTAGCCATCACTATAGAGACGGTATCCGTGGACATTTCCTGTGCAATCTTGGTACTTTGGGTACAGAGAAACTTTTGCACATGCTTAACTTGTCTCGGAAAACAGGTAAACTTCCGAGGTAATGGAAATCGGCCATCATTATCCCTACACGCAAACCAAATAAGCAGGCCAGTTCTAAAGTTATCGGCTAGTCGCTCTTACCTGTCCACATGCAAGCTGATCGAAAGTATTATTCTGAGAAGATTGCCTCATTACTCGTTAACCAATAAACTGCTACCGCCCGAACAATTTGCTTTCGGAAGGGACCACAGCACTATTGATCAAATATTGTTCTTTGCACAGTTTATCAGAGATGCAAAGAATTACAGACCATCTAGACACACTGTGGCGGCTTTTTTTAGACCTGTCTAAAGTGTTCGACAGGTTCTGGAAAATATAAGCTCTTAAATAAGTACTATCAAGAATTTGACATTAGAGACAGAGCCACTGTCCTGGATCTCGAACGTTTTGAATCACCGTAAATTCTGTATCAAATTACAAGACAGCCTTTCAGGTTTTTTCAGAATGCATCAGGGAATTCCCTAAGGATCTGTACTGAGCGCCATCCTTTTTTACGTTTACTTCAGGGATTGGAAAAAGCATCTCTCCTTAAGAAGTCACCCTTTTTGCTGATGATGTAATGTGGAGTTGTGGTTCTGACATTAATAAACTGGAATTTCAGACGAATAAATGTCTGGTAGCAGTTCAAGAGTTTGCAGGCATCCCCAAACTTAATTTTAATGCTTCCAAATCCTCCAGCTGCCTCTTTACTACAGGCAGGCATCTTTATAATTACTCTCCAGACATTTCTCTGAATGGAGTGCTTCCGAAGTGAACTGCAGAAAACATATCGAGAAATTGTCTGATAAAGCAAGAAAAAGTCTTCGAATCATGAAGTATATATATCGGATAGGGACTGGATTCTGACGCCTCTACTCTCAGAATAGCCTTAATCACCCTAGTCCGCCCTGTCCTTGAATATGAATTGTTAATCTAAGAATTGGCCCCAAACTACTAACTTGAGAAAATTGGAGAGAGTGCAGCTCAGTGCTGCGAGAATTATCACTGGCCTTAGAAATAGCTACCCAAACGATGTAATTCGTTATGAGGCAGACATCGAGCCTTGGGCAATGCGTTTGAAGCTGAATTCCTTACAAGTGCTTTAACAAGCTCAAGAGTTTCGGCCCTTATAATCGGACTTCAGGCCTTATTTTAAATTGGACAAGCAATAAACGCCTAAAGCGAGACAACCCACTTAGTTACATATAAAATTCGGATTTTATCAATTTTAGTGTTGAAATATGTATACCTTCTAGCCGTTATGCTCCAGATACTTCATTTAATGATGTTAACATCCGTGAGGAATTGTTGACTAATGTTATTGTCAAGGGCAACACCATCACCCAGAATTCCGCAAGCAAGTGGCTCTTGAAATCATAAGTGATATTCCTGTTCAATCCTTTATGGTATATACAGAAGGAAGTAGATCAGATAAAGGTAGAGCAGGGAGTGGTGTTTATAGTAACACCTTGAAGGAGATATCAGATGTAGCATCAGAAACTCTGATCATTGCTCGGTCTTCAGATCGGAACATATTGCCATAAGCAAAGCACTTGATTATGCTCTCTGTCCGACTAGCGACATTATATGGATTCTGACAGAGAGTAGAAGCTCTATTCAGTACCTTAAAAACGTGTCTAAGATTATGGATAAGACCAGTCAGAATATCATATCTAAACCTTTTGAGCTTGGACAGCGTGAAACAATATATTTCCAGTGGATACCGTCCCATGTTTAGGTGTATGGTAATGAAATAGCTGACGGTCTTGCAAGGAAAGATTGTGATCTCCCTACTCCCCCTTTCATTGGTTTAAGCCCATCTGAAATACATTTCCACCACAAAAATAAAACGAACTTGGCGTGAAATATTTCCCCTGCTCACCATTGGTATATCGCTGAGCAACCAAGCCTGTCACTGCAGAGTAAAAGAACTAGATCTTCCCAAACGGCCATGGCCAGATTCAGAAGCGGGTATCTTCGATGCATGAAATTCAGCGGGGGAAGACCTCTCCTCGTGTGCCTGTTCCCTCTCTCCCTCTCTCGCTTACCTACTGGATTGTATAGTCATCTAACTACAATAACAATAATAACTGAGACAGCTGTCGGCTGAGCAGGACGATGTCGGCGATCCACTAGTGCGGCAAGGTCTCCTGGACCTAGTAGGCTTTCCTGCCGCAAGGGGATTAGTAACAACTACAACAGTCCTTTTAACATTAAGTAAATGAGTATTGGTGATTTGGCGAGACATCGCTAAGCTGGTAATGCTTTTGAAAACTAATTTTTGTCGCCAAATTTGCCGATAAATCGGCTTGGTGACTATTTGGCGATATTTTAGTCGGGTCCCTGTATCATCGTAATAGGTATTGTAATCGAATAAATGTTACTGGTCACTATGTTAGCTGTAACCATAATTCGACCCTCATGTCGCCTTCCAGTAATTTCAATAAGCAGAAAATACTAGATGTATCTCGGCAGCCGGGTGAAAACTATGCAAGTCCAGAGAGAGTATCTGCTCTCAGTTGTTGTTATGAGCTGTTAGCTCAGTGTGAGTTCCGAGTACTATCTTCGGTTAAGATTTGCTCTTTAGATGCGTTTTGCATTGTATTGTATTTAATATTCTTAGTGGTTTGAAGTGTCACTACTGATTTAGTTCTACATTCTACACTCTTAGTTGTTTGAAGTAGTAACACTACTACTACTCTGTGATAATGTGAAGATTTATAGGGGTATTTTTGTGGAAAGTTCCAGAACTTTCCACAAAACTAATTTTTGTACCCTAACATCGAGGTGTTTCTTTTGATAAAACAAAAATTATCAACCTATCATTGGACCTGTGAGCATTCAATTTAATTCGAACCCTCAAGCATGCAGCAATGCTTTCTTAAAAAGACTATATTGAAAGTAAACATCTGTACCTTAGTCTTTCTCTACATTTCTCTACATTATCGCTATCGTTACTTGCTCATTAGTGCAACAATCTTAGCTGTTTAAAACTAATCTACTCATAACTTCATATAATGTTCTGAATGTTTATAGATGTAGTGTAACTAATAAAGAATATTTCTAAAGCCTCGTACTATACATCTATTCTGAAAAATCACATTATGCGCAGTCCTTTATATTGATCTAGTAAAGAATAGGGGTCTTTTTATAAATTTGGAATTTTTCTGACATTCTTCCCGTCGTATGGAATTTATTATTATTTATACCGTTGTTCCAAATACTAAAAGTTTTTTCAAGCGTGTGTAGTTCGCCAACACAATTCAATTTAGTATTGCTTTTTTAAACATTCTAAAAATAAAGGGGCGGAAGAATGCAATTAAGTTAAGGAATCGGAGTAGAAATGAAAACCCTGTTTAGATAACCTGGAAATTTATTTTGACATTTACGAGAAGTCATAAAAACAAGCCTATATTATTGATCCAAGTACGTTAAAAGCTATGCGAAGAAAAAAAAACGCCTTGTTTTTACGGCCTGTATATTGCTTAATTTCAAATAATATTTGGTGTAAAATGCGCGTGGTGCATTATTACCCAAATATCGAATCTCGCTCGTTAAGTTTCGGAACGTTATCAGTTGTAAATGCTTGGCGATATTTTATTCTTGCCTCCAAGGTAAAAACGACAGAGCGCTGAACGAGAAATTCTTTTACACTTTTTTTTTTATCTTCTAGGACCTTTTTATTTTGAAGTTACTACCAGGACATCTCCCGAAACATGGTTTGCTTTTCTACGTCTTCTGCCGAACTCCTAAAATCCGAAATAAGCTGATTTTTTATGCCCCCCTTTCGAAGATACTGTACACCCTGAGGCATATAGCAACGGGAAGGCACGAGAAGAATTTTATTTTGTTATTGATTTTTGCATTATCCACAGTTGAGTGGGAAAAAAAGGACGCTCATGCTAGTTCTTTTTTTTATTTTTTGAAGTTTTATTCAATACAAGAACGTATTTTTCTAACAAACGGAACTAGAGAGAAAGTATAGTACATTTTTATGAGAAAGGAATTTTTTATGACTGTCCTGACTTCTTTTTTTTTCACTTCATATTCGTGTTGTTATCACCAAAAAATAAATATACAGAAACTGATCATCTTTTTCTTTAGTATTTGTTTCAGCTTTCAAACACGAGCCGTATTATGGGATTTTTTGTTAAGAGAAAACATCAAAATAAATGGCAGGCTTCCAGAACTGTCCTTCCATGATGAAAAACGGAGGAATTTAAGTATTTTACGATTGGGGTCACATATACGTATGAAACGGAATGGTACGGTGCTCTTCTGTTTATACCTCAGTGTTTATATTTCTTCTGTTTACCTCAGTGTTCATGAACAAAGATGAATGACACACCATTCGCTTGGCATGAATAAAACCTCCAGTTTTTTTTATATCCTTTAGAACTACAAATTACTGTTTCTGCAACGAACGTATCCCGCATATATCGTTCGCCGTTTTTATTCTCGAAGATTTTCTGTACAAATATTGTTATTTATTCCAGCATTCTTCATTTTTCAAATTACCATTTTATTGTATTAATATTTGCAATTCAATTTTTGGCGCAACACATTCCACAAAGATCGTTTGGGAAAAGAATATTTGATTATTAGATTTTTACTTATTTCGAAATTTGGGCGAAGTTAAGGGATTTTTGATTAAAAGACTTTGCATTTAGAAGCAATGTGTTGCCACTGGACAAAATGTAAAATATTTATCCTCGAAATTTGATAAAAAATTTCCTCAATTAAAAAAATGGCCATTCTTCCACGTCCACGCATTGCAGATAAAAATAATGACGAAAATGATACAGTACGGATTTTTGAAGCTGGATTTACTATTTACATTAAAATCATAAATTAAAAGATATATTGCCATTTAAGTTAGTAATTGTCTTTCATATTTCATATCTCACATGTATGTACGTTCCTCGCAATGTACAAAAACGATAGCGCCTACAGCCACCAAATTTTGAATTTAATTTTTACTTATTTGCCCTTTTGGGCGAATTTAACGGATTTTTGATTAACAGACTCACCATTTAAAAGCAATGTGTTGCCACTGGAAAAAATGTCAATTATTTATCTTCCAAATTTGATATAAAATATTCCACACTTTTAAAGAAAAAGAATGGCTATTGTCTGCAATAAAATATTTTCATCTTCCACGCTCCAGTGATTTGCCATTTGCATAAGGCATAAGATAATTAATATTTCTCTTAAATTTAATCTGTATGCTATGTTATTAAGAAACTAGGGAATTTAAAAGCAGTGACGTATTATTCAACTTTGTGTTTGCTAATTACTACTGAATCCGTAAAACTGTACTTGACGGGCCTAGTAATATATTTATATGTGTATGTGTGTGTGTACGTGCATTTAGAATAAGTATTTAAGGCGACCGGCTAGTATAATAAAGCAGTAACTCTTCACATACGTTCTTCAATGCTGGGTTTGCATTGCCAGCTACGTTTTTCAATGTTATTTTTTAATTTGGTTTTAAGTAGCACTAAGAATATTTCTGTTAGGTTTTACCTTGTTTATACTTGTTAGCATGCAAGGATTTTCAGTGATAGCTTTTAAGTCAAGGATACTAAGAGTCCAAAGGAGATAAAAAAAAAAAAAGAAAGAGCAGGTGAAGACCCCTGACCTTAACTTAGGAAATACAGTAGAAGTCCATTAGTCCGGCATCCAACAGTCCGGAATGCCCGATAGTCCGGCATCGCTCCGGAAAATTGTATAAATTTTGGTTTTCTCCAAACGTGTGTCTTTAAAGCAAATAAAACCGCTCGAGAGCTATTCGGAAGTTTTCGGGGTAGTTCGAGATCATCTGGAAGCGCTCGGTATTGTTCGGAAACAATTAGCGGCCGGCTAGTCTCAGCTGTCACAACAAATTCAGGTGCAATGCAGCTCCGTTAATCAATCACGAAGTGTCTTCGCCATTTTTTGTGCGTTTTTGTTTTGTGTCCTTTCACATCGCAGTAAACGTAACTTTTGAAACTGTTTATAAAAAAAGTGATTTTCGTTCTAACTGTACAGTGACCATGTTTTTAAAACCTAAGCCTTCGAGTTTAAAAGGAGAGAAACGAAAACACGTAACACTGACTCTCAATCAGAAACTAGAAATCATCAAACGGCTAGAAAAAGGCGAGAATAGAAATGTTTTAATGAATGAGTTTAATATTGGCTCATCAATTATTTATGACATTAAAAAACAAAAAGATGAACTAATGAAGTTTGCTTCTCAATCGGTAACAACTGAAAAATTGGCTTCTAGACAAACATTAAAAAAACCAAAACTGGAACAGCTAGATAGTGTATTGTTGAAATGGTTTAGTGCAGTACGTTTTGAAGGAAAGCCGGTAACAGGGCCAATGATTGTTGAAAAGGCAAAGAAATTCGGCCAAGATTTAGGAGTTGCTGAAAGTGAATGTAATTATTCTGATGGTTGGCTCAGAAACTTTAAGTTTCGGCATGGAATTCGAAGACTTGATGTAACTGGAGAAACCCTTTCAGCAAACCCAAACTCTGCAGAAAAATACAAAGACGAGTTTGAGAAAATCGTGGCTGATAATGATTTAACACCTGAACAGATTTACAATGCTGATGAAACAGGGCTATTGTGGCGATGTTTACCAACATCTACACTAGCTGGGGGAGGAGAAAAAGCAGCCAAGGGTTTTAAAAAAACAAAGACAGATTAACCGTTTTGCTATGTGCTAATGCGTCTGGAAACCACCGAGTGACCCCTTTTGTGATAGGTAAATCTGCAAAACCCAGGGCTTTTAAGAATGTTACACACTTGCCTGTCCAATACGATGCTCAATCAAATGCGTGGATAACTGCAGCCCTCTGTAAAGACTGGTTTTTTCACCACTTTGTGCCTGAGGTCAAGGAATCCTTCAAACGCCTTGGTCTACCAGAAGATACTAAAGCCATCCTTCTTTTGGACAATTGCAAAGCCCATCCGCCAGTAGATGAGTTAGTTTCTGGAAATATTGTTGGGTTACAGCCGAAAACATCGTGGACGAAGACGTCGCGGAGAAAACAACGCAAGGCGAAAACGTCGTGATACAAAACATCGTGGGAGAAAACATCGCAAAGAGAAAACATCGCAATTTTAAAACATCGTGATACAAAATATCGTCATCCAAAATAAAGCGGTTAAAAAATTTCGCAGTTTAAAAACATCGTCGTCGAAAATATCGCAGTAAAAAATAAAGTATCTACAAATCATCGCATGACGATAACATCGCAGACATACTTTTTTCAGGCTTTAATAATTGTAAATGGATATTTCCATAATGATTGAGCTCAAGATCGAAAGAAGGATAATCTTTACTTTCATATTTTTTATTAACTAATAAATTTTTGCTGAAAAAGTAAAAAGGAAATTTAAGCATAGAAAATTAAGGCAACTTATAGCACTTAATAGAATTTTAAACTGGCATAGTTAACTAACAAAGATCATTAATAAATAATTTTTTATAAAGTTTTTACTGGTAATTTTTCATTAAAAGTATAATCTAAAAATGTTTAGAAAAAGAAAGCTACGTAACTGCATGACCTTATCTAGAAAAAATTGCTAACTATGAGATTATTTTCTTCACTTTTGTCAATCTTATACTCTTATAATGAAAATTATTTCTTGTTCTGCTTCAGTTTATTCTTAAGTATTAAGTTTCCTTCTTAATTTTTCAGCAAAAATTTATTAGTTAATAAAAAATATGAAAGTAAAAATTATCTTTCTTTCCATCTCGTGCTCACAAATCATTAGGGGAATATATTTACAATTATTAAAGCCTGAAAAAAGCAGGTCTGCGATGTTATCGTCCTGCGATGATTTGTCAATACTTTATTTTTTACCACGATATTTTCGACGACGATGTTTTTTAACTGCGAAGTTTTTGAACCGCTTTATTTTCGACGAAGATATTTTGCATCACGATGTTTTAGAACTCCGATGTTTTCTCTTTGCGATGTTTTCTCCCACGATGTTTTGTAGCACGACGTTTTCGTCTTGCGTTGTTTTCTCCGCGACGTTTTGCCAGCGATGATTTTTGCCGCGATGTTATCGGCGGACACCATATTGTTGCTACTCTGCTCCCACCTAACGTAACATCTTTGATTCAACCCATGGACCAAGGGGTTATTCAAAATTTTAAATGCTTTTATAGAAGGTCTTTCATTCAAGGCCTGTTAAATGCCGACTGTGACGTGACTGATTTTCAAAAAAAGTTTACAGTAAAAGATGCCATCTATGCTATTGCACAGTCTTGGAACCAGGTACAAAATACAACACTCCAAAAATGCTGGAGAAACTTTGGCCAACTGCAAACCCTGCATCTGACTACAGACTGATGAGGAAGAAAACCATCAAGACGCTCTGACCAAAGTTTTGGATGTCGTTAGAAGTACTGACAATCCCTTGAAAAACCTGCCTGAAGATGAGGTAGAGGAGTGGCTTTTAATCGACGAGAATGAGCCTGTTGAACAAGAACTAACCGATGAGGACATTATCAACATTGTAGTAAACCCTCAGCCTACTCAAAATCTTGAAGAAAATGACTCAGATGCCGAAACGGAAGAAAAGGAAAAAATCAGCTGGGCAGAAGCTGCAGAATCACTAAATAAGTTTATCTCTTTTGCCGAGGCTAGTACTAGCTACAGTGCTTCAGAAATTATTGATTTCCATATCATTAGAAATAAATTTTATACTAAACGCCAAAAGTCAAGAAAACAAAAAGACATTCGTGACTTTTTTAAATATAAGTGAAATATGTTTTACAGTACGTGTACATACATTATATGAAATGTAAAATAAACTTTGTTGTATGTATTTGCATACTGTATTTTTAGTTTAATTATTAACCTAATTGTTCTTATAATTACCGCCCGATAGACCGGAATTTTCGGTAGTCCGGCACCGAGCCCGTCCCGAACGTGCCGGATTATCGGACTTCTACTGTATTATGAAAATAGTTTTCTTCTGCACGGAAAATAGAAGCACCGCAAATCTGAGAATATTTAAAATCTCAAAAAGTCCATTTCCAGGTGAGGCAAAATTCAGCCAAGAATAAAGGATAATATACAACACTTTTATTCCAAATAAGCGTTATCCCAGAAGGGTTATTACTCTCGAAACGGCATTTTGCGTCGGTTCACTATAAACAGCGTATCATGTTTTAAATTGTTGCCACGAAATATTATCGCCCTGTATTATATTTAAAGACATTAAATAATGAAGAATCTGCATGAATGTATGCATATTTTCCACATACTAAAAAAACGACGGTACCTGCAGCCATCAAATTTTGAATAACATAGTCCTCCATCCCAATATGGACACACGGAAGCCCAAATTTGGAATCTGAAATTTGTTTTATTGTATATTTTATATTTTGTAAAACTTTAACGTATTTTTTTAATTAAAATGACTTAGTAATTTCAAAGTGAGCAATGGCAACATTGTAAAAAAAAAAAAAAAAAATTATCCCCAAAGTGTGAAACCGTATATCGGAAATTCTAAAGATACATTGTTTTTAAATATTTTATTGGGTATTTCCTATATTGTAAAACTTTAACGAATTTTTGATTAACAAACTCAACGATTTCAAAGCGAGCAATGGCAACACTGTACGGAAGAAAATATTTTATCTCTAGCGCGCGAGATTGTGTATCAGAAATTCTAAAGATATGCTGTTTTTAAATGTTTTTTGCCCAAAGGGATATTAGAATAAATGCTCTGAAATATGTATGTGTATGTAAATGAAAAAACAATCCTTTCGGCGTAACATAAAATATGAGAGCTTTCAGATTTTTAGTCCAAAGGAGGAATATGCCCAGAAAGGGCTATTAATTTCGTTTTGACATTTTCCGTCGTCCACTATAAAATGGCATTTCACTTTGTTGCCGCCAAGTATTAGAACCCTGCATTATATTTAAAGAATTAAATAATAAAGAATCTGCATGAATGTATGCATGCTTCTCGCATTTGAAAAAACAGCGGTACCTAAACACATCAAATTTTGAATAACATAGTTCTCCACTCAAATATAGGCATCTAGAAGCCCACATTTAGAATATGGAATTTGTTTTATTCTCTGTTTTATATTTCGTAAAACTTTAACGAATTTTTTATTAACAAACTCAGCGATTTCAAAGCGAGCATTGGCAACACTGTACGAAAAAAAAAAATTATTATTATACATTATTATTATTAAAAGCGTGCGAGACTATGTATTGGAAATTCTATAGATATGCTGTTTCTAAATTAATTTGTGATATTGCTGTTAAATTGAATTGTATGGTTTAAGTTCGAAGAACATGATATTTAATAAATAAAGGTAACTCAAAACGTTACAAAACGCCCCTTCGGAGCGTAATATAAAAATTTAAAATTCTCAGACTTTTAAAATTTTATGTGTGTGAAAAAGCATCTTTCCTAGTGGAATGCATTCCTATTGACAGATATATGTTAGTCATTTACAATATATTGTTTATGCAATGATTTCCCAGCTTTTGCACGCATTTATATTGTTGCGTGCGTACGGGTTCGTTATGAAATGAATGCACAAGTCCGATGAAAAATGAACAAAAATTTATTATTATCACAACAAAAATGCTTACATTTTCTCAAATTATCATGCAGTATTACAATATCTCACAGTAGTTATCTTTTAACTACTCAAATGTCCAATAGAACGTAATTCAAAACAGCTAAAGAAAGCTAATTCACGAATTCGCTACAATCAACAACAGCAGTTTTCTAAACAACAACAAACTAAGCAACTTCTACGAACTGAGAGGTTTTCCTCCTTTTATAAGATTTTTAAATCGCGTGCGAGAATTTTCTGGTGCTTTCTCGAAATCAAAAAGACATATTTATTTATTTAATGTTAAATGCACGTGCTCTTGTATTTTCAATTTTTCCAGCTTAGCTTTCTTTTAATATTCGTCACGCGCTGCACTGCGCGGGAAATAAAACCATTTAATTTATAATTGAACTAACAGTAGCTTTTTAAATACCAAATTCGTAACACTGCCCCCTTCCCAAGGACTGCACGTCCCGGGCAGTACAGTCCCTGGACAGGAAGCTAAATTTACAACTGTGGCATAAATGCATTAATAAGCATTGCATTACAATAATAAACAACATGAACAATAAATGCAATAACTAACTTAAACAAATCAAATGCTATCAAATACTAAATACAAAACAAATACTAAATACAAATCAAATACTAAATGCAAATCAAATACTAAATACAAATCAAATCAAATACACATTTAAAAACAAAAAGGACCATTATTTACAATTATTTACATTACGTACTATGGCCATAGTAATGAGCTAACCTGTCGTAATGAACGACTTTAGGTTTAGAGTTCGAAGACTTACGAATCCGAACCACGACGTCATTCAGTCTGTTAAACACTGTATATGGACCATCCGAAGGTGATTGTAATTTAGGACTGAGTCCTTTTAGTTGAATCGGTTTCCACAACCACACCTTGTCTCCTTCTTTGAATTTATGTCCAGTAGCTCTCGTGTCGTATCTGGTCTTCATCTTCTCCGTCGCCAAGTTGACTCGCTTTCGTGCAAAATGGTGCATCACCTCAAACCGGGCCTGGTCATCTTGGATGTATTCCTCAGGCGATGAAGGCGCATCCGTAGGGAGACCAAACATGCGGTCACAAGGCTGACGAAGGTCTGGACCGAAGAGCATCTCGAATGAAGGATAGCCGGTAGTCTGGTGTTTCACTCCGACCCTAGTATGATTTCGGCAGCTTTCTGAGCTGGGTCTTTCAGACAAGGCGTAGGCGTTTACAGGTAAGGATCCCTTCTTAGGATGCATAGTCATGCCTTCAGATGCTGAAAGCAATTTGTTGTTTTTAAAGTCTAAGGAAAAATTGTAGTTCCTTAAAAAGTCCAATCCGAGAATGCATGGATCTGTAATATCCGCCACTTAGGTAGGCGGCACTTCCAAACGTGATGTTCATGTTTAACTTCCCAGCTATCTCGATCTCGTCACCAGACGCAGTCTGAAGAGTAACACAGGATAGCGTCCAAATAAGTTTATCTTTAAACTGTTCAGCTACATCTTTCCTAATGATGGCAACATTAGCTCCCGTGTCAATGATCATATTGCAAGGAATTCCATCGATATTTCCATTGATGGACAGTCCGTTACTGTTGCCACTCACTCTAGAAATCTTGAGTGCTTTAAAACAAGGTTTTTCATTAGCTGGCAACCTCCGTTCCTTGATATGGCCATTAATTTGTTTCCTGCGTCGTTGCTGGGAAATGATCTTATTTTCCGTACTCTGGGTTGTTCTGCAATTCTTTCGTACGTGGCCTTCAGCTCCACAGTTCCAGCACTTTAGTTTCTTGTCAATCCTTTTTCGTCTCACGGCATTTAATTGTCTGTTTAACCCGCCTCTCTTATTTTCCATCCTCTGGGGTGTTCTACAGTTCCTTCGTATGTGGCCTTCAACACCGCAGTTCCAGCACTTTGTTGGTTTGGTTTCTTCTCACCAATATTCCATGTCAAAGCATTCAATGGTCTTGTCAAATCATCCGCTTTATTATCCTTGCCCAGGGGTGTTCTGCAATGCCGTCGTATGTGCTCTTCGGTACCACATTTCCAACATCTTAGAGCCACTTTGTTCTCACTCCTACTCCCTATTAAAGCGTTGACTTCTCTGGCTAATTCATCTAAACGAGCCATCAGTTGATTCCTTGGCTTGTGGACTCGCACAGCTCTGACTGGGTAGCGATCTCTACGAGTTGCTTGCTGGGCTGCCTCGAATTTCATGGCGTACACTAATCTTTAACGTACACTAATCTTCAAATCTTTAACATTCGCCATTCGTAGAGCCTTCTGTATTTCGGGATCCCGGATGCCATCGATAAAGTACTGCAGGGACAGGATTTTCCTTGTTTCTGTCGGGCACTCCGAAAAGGCATGATGTGACAGCCTTTCAACATCCGTGGCGAGCTCCTGAAGTGTTTCGGTGAGCTTCTGTTGACGGGATTTTAATTGGAGCCTGCTGTAGTTATTTAAACATTTCTCGCCGAAGCGCAGCTCCAAAGTGCCGGATAGAGCTTCGAAATCTAGCCTTTGATTTTCGGGAATCCGCTGCGTCTGCTCTCACAGAAGCGGCGAGATGACAGGCCTTAGCTTGGGAATCCCATCCTTTCGCATCCGCAACGATAGAAAACTGGGTCTTATACACTTGCCAGGATGTCTTCCCATCATATGTGGATAGCTTCAGAGATGGACGAGCAGGCATCGGTAAGAATTTAAAATCATCACTCTTGCTCCCTGCCGTCGCTATGAATTTCTTTAAAGTTTCCCTTTCTTTGGCAACTGCAGAAACTCTATCATCAATTTGTTGTTCGATTTAGTGTTTGACGGCACAAACTCTTCCTTCAATTCGTTCCTCCACAGCAGAAACTCTCCCTTCTATTTGTTCTTTGACGGAGGAGACTCTTTTTTCAATTTCTCCAACCTTACTTTCGACCGAGTCTATTCTACCTTCTATAGCCTCGAATTGTTTTTCTATTACGCAGGTAATTTCTCTTTTCATTTCCTCTTGACCTGCTTTCATCTCGTCTCTAACAAATTTCATCTCGTCTTTAACGGATTTCATCTCCTTTTTGATGAATTCCTGTCCCTCATTCATTTCTTCCTGTCCCGCTTCAATCTTTTCCTGTACGGATTTTTGACCAGCATCCATTTTCTCTTTTATTTCTTCTTTAAACGATGTTTGGCCAGCTTCCATCTTTTGTTGGAACGCAGCAAAAGCAGTAATGAGCTGTCTCAATTTTTCTTCCATCCCTCTTGTTATTGGCATTCAAACCCCACTTCTGACACCAAAAATTGTTGCGTGCGTACGGGTTCGTTATGAAATGAATGCTTAAGTCCGATGAAAAATGAACAAAAATTTATTATTATCACAACAAAAATGCTTAAATTTTCTCAAATTATCATGCAGTATTACAATATCTCACAGTAGTTATCTTTTAACTACTCAAATGTCCAATAGAACGTAATTCAAAACAGCTAAAGAAAGCTAATCCGCGAATTCGCTACAATCAACAACAGCAGTTTTTTAAACGAACAAACTAAGCAACTACTACGAACTGAAATCGAAATCGAGTGAATGGTTAGGCGGTATTTAGTAGCCTCTGCTACTTTAACCGTCTCTGTTGGAGATATGCCCTAAGGCGTTGGGAAGAATTAAAAATTAAGGTGATTTACACCGCACCGACAAAGGTGAAGCAGGAACATGTGCTAATGCACGTGAGTTGGTCAAGTAGACTTTGGAGAAGGAGGGTTCAAGCATCTGGCCACCGTACACGCTGTGATGTATCTTCACTAGTTGAAGAAAGATGATACGTCGAGGCCAGTCACGTGGGTGGTCACCCACCCAAGTACTGGCCCCGAGCTCTGCTGCTGTAAACAGGGGAACCTGTGTGTTGAAAAAGTGAAAAGAAATCGTAAACATAGTGAAATTCCCTCAAATGCTTCTAAGCTGGTGATTACTCTTCACCTTCAGCAAATCTCATCAGTGTCATGGCTGCTTTGAACCCGGCAGTAAACTTCTCAGCAGTGGTTTTTGCAGCGCGGATCTTCTCAACGTGCTCAACCATACTGTTCAGAAATTTTTTGATTTTAGGATCTTGGATCCATTTTATGATATCCTTGTTCTCTATGGGTGGGTTTTCCAATTTTTTCTTTACTCTATCACTGTAGAGAAGTTTCATCTGGGGTTTACTGCTGTCTTCCTCTGTTTCGATGAATTTCGGAAAATCTGCCGGCGTAGGGATCTTAGCTGCTGGCTTCGCCTGCTGCTTCTTTGCTTCATATCGCTTCTTGTACACGGGGCAACCCCTGTATGAACTTACATGCGGTAGTGAGGCCTGAGTTCTGGCTTTAGAGGGCATTCTTTACTTCTATGGTGCTGTCCACACTTGCAGCATCGCTCAGGATTTGAGCAAAGATGTTGCAAATGTCCATATTCTTGACATTTATAGCATTGAATTACGCGTTTTTTCGGGGCAAACATCTCGATCTTGACATTAACACTTAACATATTGTTGAGTCCATGAATTGCACGTCCTTCCTTCGTTTTCTTCAGCTCCAACAGGAAAATCGGAAGTTTCTCGATAGCGTCTCCTCTTCGTCTGGAAAACTGCTTGACTTTACTTATCGGGAATTTCCTTCTCTCCAGATCTGCCTGGATTATTTCTTCCTTCATCGTGGATGGGAGGCCCTTAAAAACAACCATAATAGGTTTTTCGCTGAGTAACTGGAAAGTATGAAATGGTATATTTTTTTTCTGCAAAACCAGAGTTGCTTTTCTGTAATCGTCTACTGACTTTAAATTAACATATAGTAGTTTCATTTTCATATCAGCTTCGAATTCTTCACTGCAGGTATTGATGAGGATTTCATGAATTTTAGGCCAATCCACTTCGCTTTGCTGGAAAACTATTGGGGGTGGAGTACTACGAACTGAGAGGTTTTCCTCCTTTTATAAGATTTTTCAATCGCGTGCGAGAATTTTCTGGTACTTTCTCGAAATATTTATTTATTTAATGTTAAATGCACGTGCTCTTGTATTTTCAATTTTTCCGGCTTAGCTTTCTTTTAATATTCGTCACGTGCTGCACTGCGCGGGAAATAAAACCATTTAATTTATAATTGAACTAACATTAGCTTTTTAAATACCAAATTCGTAACAATATATTTCTCTGTTACACTTAGAAACGGTAAATAGAGGTTAAATTGCATATTGATTTATTTTTTAATTTTTATGAAACCTAAAATCATTATAAAGATATTTTCCTTTGTCATTTTATACACGTATTTATGGATAATAAATAGTTTTGTGATTAGATTAGTATCATTTTCTCCAGACACATCGCGAACTCTACGAACCTGTAGTTTAATCAAATGTTAAATATATGGGCTCCGGATCAGGTACGAAATCAGGATTTCTTCATTCACTAACATATGCATTTATCTGTTGAGCTATCCGGTTAACCAACCAACAACCAGATACGGGTATTTTTTTAATTAATGAGGAATTCTAAACATATGTTTTTAAAATATTTGCGATTTTGCTGTCAAATTGTCTTTGAGGAAAGTACTAAGAAAACTATGCTTTTTGAAATTGTTTTCTACTTTTGCAAAACTCTTTCTTTAAATAAACAGAACATAACATGCGTTAACTTACCAGATTAGCCATTAGTTTCCTAATAGATGATGCCCCTTTTTTTCTGAAGTCTCTTTTTTTTACAAGTCCGTATAGTTGGAGTTTCATAGTAAAAAAATGTGTCGTCGCTATAGTCCTACATTGAGTTTCAAAGAATAAGATTAAAATCAAATAGCAGGAATTTATTTATAATTTGAAAAATGTAATATTAATGATAAGAAAGAATAAGTTTAATAATATTGTAAATTTGTAGAGACATTAGGTTATATTTTGGAAGATGATAAATGAGCAACGCCCTCCCCGAGAATCGAACCACTCAGGAATACGCGCCCAGCATGCAGACAACTACACCACGAAGGAACGCTAAGAACGTGGGAGAAATACCTTATATACTCCCCCTTTTAAAGGGCGATTAGGGTTTTAGGGGACCCAGTCGCCAAATCCTGGGTGTGGATAATCATCATCCACCACCCTTTTAGTTCGGGCGCCACTGTAGAGACATTAAGTAATTTTTGGAAGCTAGAGAGATAAAAAATGAGCAACGATCTCACCGGGAATCGAACCACGGACCTCCGGAATACGCGCCCAGCATGCAAACCACTACACCACGAAGGCACGCTAAGGAGTCTAAGGTCTTTGGGAACATACAATATAGACTTTAAAAGGGACTATTGAAGAATTATCTTGTATCCCTGTGAAATGAAACAGAAATCAGAAAAAGGGTGTATCGGACCCTTTTATTCGAACATAAAATTAACAAATGACCCTATTAACAATATTTAACTTTGGGAGAATAAACTTCGGTAACAATAAGCCAAGTAATTCTGGCTTAACAGAAATACGTAACAAATAATAATTTCAAGGTATTGTAGATTAGCCTAACGGTTCGCAGAATACTTAAACGCGCAGGAAAAGCCCTGGTTTGTAGTAAACCGGCGAGACAAATGGCCTGCTTTGTAGTAAGCCAAATAGCTAGAACATTAAACGCTGCTAATGCAAGTCGCTAATAATCACAGAACCACGTGGCCTGGAATAGGCAGACACGCTCTAAAAACTAACTTACGAAACTCTTTCATAAATAGCACTTCTTTCTACCTTAATCTGAACAAACTTTTGCTATTCCATTTACATTCTGGCATGAAAAGCGTGGGGTGGAAAAAGGGTAATAGGAAAGTCTTTCAACTTAAAATGAACCATTTGTAAAAATAAATAGATAAACTTTACAATATTGCTCTTTATTCAACTTAGTTGCAGTGGACTTGATCTCAGTTGGGATTTGAATGTAGAATCTTCTGATCTTACATTTTACTCAAGGAGTTACTCTCTTTGGATAATTTGAGTTTAAAGACAGAGATACAGATGCTTCGACCTTGACGATGTGGTTCTGAGTGACGTTAGAGGTCTAGTTGCATAATCTGGTGAGATATGCTTATGCTTTATATTTTTTATGTGGACTACCTTTACTTTGATTTAAAATAATTTGATAATTATTCTTATTCAAAATCAATGTAGTCAACGCAAAAAAATATGAAGCATTCTTTACTTACAAGATTTAGAACAAAGATTATTTACACTAACTGGAATTTCATGGTAATTTGAACCACAACATTTGGATAATATATATGGATTTCAATCATTAATTATTTTAAAAATGATAAAATAAATTCCAGTATTATATGATAACATCTTAAAAACTGGTTTTTATTATTTTCTTACGTATAATTTATTTATATTCCATCTTCGAAGCTTAAAGTTTTAAAGCTATATGATTTAAATGGAAATATTTTATTTATTATTCTTATCAATAAATATTACATATAGTGGAAGCTAGTAGAGTTAAACTTTAATTAATATTTTTTTTTCTGTCGAGTAATTTATATATCTAATTTCTTTTACTGAAAAAGAACAATCGTTTATCACACTCGAAAGCAGATGCTTTTGTTTGCTTTTTTAAATTGAAGCTGACCCTAATTACAGATTAGATATAATAATTTATCGAAGTTAATATGCTAGGAATTTATTTTGGTTTCTTTTAAAAAGGCAGCCCCAAGCATAAAGTTCCAAGAAAAATCTCTTCATGCTAATTTCTTTCCGTAGGTAAGCCTCTAATAGTCTTGTAGGGAGACTGTTACTGGTAAAGAAAACAAGCTGCAAAATAAATGAAGACAAAGGCGAAATAGATAGCTTTCTTCCTTTAAGAGATGTTTGAATAATGTATTACGTGGAAGAGTAAGGCACAAAACATTTAGATGAGGTTGTTTTAACTCGATTTAGTGGCGCGGAATCTCAGATCGTCGATTTAGAACTACAATGGTCTGTCGAGTTAAAAATGCAAATTCTAAAATAATGGGAGCCACCACAGCTATTTTATTGCGTGAAAGTTGCTGTTGGCTTTTGGAAAGAAATGCCAATATCAAGTTGCGTAGCGAATAGCGATTAGTTTCCAGTCAAATACACGAAAATGGGCAGAAAATAAAAACGGCAAAGGCATATCTAAAAGGTTTAAGAATATTGTTCTAAGACGTTTAGAATTTAAATTGGCTTCACTTTTCTTATCATTCAGAGAAGGCATTTGAAGCGTTTCTAATAATGGCAAGTTATTAAGAGACCAAACAAAGGCGACTCATGAACATGAATAAATTTTTTTGTAGTTAAATACATCATTTGTTACCCGTGGAAACCATTTCTAGTGAATATATTAAATATTCTAAGTCCTAAGGGTAAACTATCATTGCATGCTCAAAATTTAACTACTGAATGATGACAGCACCAGCTCTTTCTGAGCGATGGCTAAATTGCTGTCTCATTTGTCCCCGGTCTACCAGATGAATGTTACATGAATCTTCAGATATAGTCTGCAGTCAAATATATCAATGGTTTGTGTTCCATTCAGATGTCTTGCTACAGAAGTACGAAATTATGTGCCATCTGCATGTAACATGGATTCATGCGCAGTGGTCTAGAGTCTTCTTCATAGAGAAATCAAAATTTGCTCTGGCACTGAACGACTTGTGATAGTCTAAAGGAAACTATTGAATGCTTAATCAGTCTATTAAATTCCTTTAATCACTATAGTGCGATGATATAGAATAGCATCTTAATGGGATATCGCTCCAAGCTTTTCACTGCAACTGCATTTCGACATATTATCTGAAAGACGTCGAGATTTTGTCCTTGAAAACCCATGGAAGACTTCATTGTACAGTATGTGGCTTCCGTTTTGCTTCTGATAAAACATTGATTTATTGTTCACATAGATGCATGTTCGCAAACGTCCACAATGAGAGCGAAAATTATGAAACGGATAAGTTGTCCAGAATATTCTCAGGTCTCAGCTTAATTGAAAATCTTCAGTATGTCCCTCGAGCGATCGCCTATCAATTCCAAGTTATCCTTTTACAAGCATGGCAGTAACTGGCTTTTGAAGATCGAAAGAATGAATCGCAGATAGGAAACTTTTATGTGATTTGTAAAGCCTATGTCTCTTTGGGAGAATAAGCTTTTAAAAGGACTCTTGAAGAATTATCTTCTAGCCTTGCGAAAGTAAACGGAGATTATAAGAAGGGTGTATAAGACCCTTTTAATTAAGCATAAAATTAACAAATGTCCCAACTTGGGTTACAGGAAGCCAGCACTTCTGCTTAAAAGAAATACGTTATAAAGTATTTCCCCCGCCTTCGGGGTGTAGTTGTCAGCACGCTCGACGCGTATTCGTGAGGTTCGTGGTTCGATTCCCGCGGACGGCATTGCTCATGTTTCATCTTTCGTACTTCTAAATTAAATGTCTCTACAACGTAACGAATAATACTTTCTAGGTGTGGTATATTAGCCTAACGGCTGACAGAATAATTTAACGCGCAGGAAGAGCTCTGGTTTATCGTAAACCGGCGAGACAAAGCCAAATGGTTAGAAAACTAAGCGCCGCTAACGCAAGTCGCTAATAATCACAGCGCAACGTGGCCTGGAATAGGCAGACACGCTCTAAAACTAAATTACGAAACTCTTGCTTAAATAGCACTTCATTCTACCTTAATCTGAGTAAACTCTCGCTATCTCATTTACATTCTGGCATAAAAAGCGTGGGTAAAAAGAGAGTGATAGGAAAGTCAAACTTAAAATGAACTATTAGTTAAAATTAAATAGATAAACCTAACAGGGTAGTTGATATTTTATCTTTAAATTGGTTTTATTCATAGTGCGTTAGGTGTGATGTTACTATACAAGAATTAAAAAATTCTATATATACAAATGTATGTTTTTATTTTATTGTTGTGCAACAACTAATTATGTTCTAGCGAGATTCGTTTTCAATCGAAGTAGAAATTTAGTATTCATATCTAGCATTTTGTTCTGCAGTTAAAGTTTGAAAGACAAGGTACCTAGATGGCCAAGAATAAGTGGGTAAGTTATCCTTCAGAGGTCCATCGAAACATTTGATCAAATTTGACATAAAGCTTTTGCAGAAAGTTTTTATGTGCCTTTCTATAACTAAATGAAGCAAAATCGTTCAATACAAGCAATCAATGCAGCCGCGTGATTAGAATTAGGATATGACATATAGTGTTATCAAAAGTATATAAGGATATTGTAAAGTTTTAAGAAAACGGAAAAATAATATGTCAGACTTGCCGAAATAGTATTGGAAATTTTAAACAGATTTCTTGAATCCTTGAAAGCTGCTTCCAGAGAGAACAACCATCCTACAGTAACTGATTGATTCGGTTACTGAACCCGTAATTCTAGTTCATATCTCAGTTACGTCGAATTAAACTGAGCGTCGAAGAGGTCAGTCCTTCTGACGCTGAAAGGATCAGCCGATAGATATGTCGGTTCATTGTGTAGATAAGCTCGGTTTTATTGGATGGTGTTGGATTATTTAGTTATGCCGAAATACACATGACCTGCCTTCACAAACTTAATCCCAAATTTGATTAAGAGTTCCCGAAAGCCTTTGAAGTACGACAGCCTTATTATTATTAGCTTTTGGCTTTATTCGGTCATCTAATGAAGAAGAATTAATTATTTCCCAAATCTAGTGGTGGGCCAGGATGACAGATCAGGATAAGAAGCATTTTCATCTGCTATCACCTAACGACAACTTCGTTATATGTAAGTAACAAACTGCACAGATATATATATATATATATATATATATATATATATATATATATATATATATACTTAAATATTACAACAGAGGAAGATTGTTAGTGGAAGACAAGAGAACAGAAGTTAAATATAGCAAACAGTTACACAATTTAAATTTTGCTTTCAATATAAAAATTAGCCTAACAGAAAAATATAGTAAGTACGTGCAGATAGAGAATATTATACAAATATTGTATTCAGTATCATACGACATTATTCTACAGTTTACATTACTTCTGTTTCTGGGCATTTAAGGCTTGTCTGTATGTATATTATATTATATTATTTTATATTATATTATATTATATTATATTATATTATATTATATTATATTATATTATATTATATTATATTACATTATATTATATTATATTCTACGTTATGTATATTTTCGAAGTATCACAAATGTTACATACAATTATATATACAAATATAGCTATAACATAGTAAATGAGGAAGAAAGAAATAGTATTTAAGGGAAGGTGATTTTAAAGCCTGTTATGCCTGCCTGTAGACCACGTTGCTATCTTTAATTTACAGAGATTAGGTTTCTGTGGCGTTGAGCGGTTCTAGCCTCGGCTTGTTTACTCCAACTTTCTCGAGTCAGAGCCTTCTTGCGCGTTAAATTATCCTGTGAGTCATTAGGCTAAACGTACTACGTTTGATTTTAAGTTCATCATTAGCTGTTTGAGTTAAGCCAGAAGTGTTGGCTTTTATGTAAGCTCAAGTGGACTCATCTGTTGACTTATATTAAGTTGTAGGTTGTCGTATTTAGGACCTGAGGATAATTCCTCACACAGTCTTCTAGGTCTCATTAGTTTATGTTACTAAATAAGACAACACTGTAGTCTGTGCTGTTGATTTAGAATTTAATTTGATTAGAAACACAGTTCGGTGGAACGTAATTTGAAAACGACCGGTCTAAAGCATAGACATGATAATGATCTTTCAGTCTAAATGTTGTTTCGCAAATACGTAGAAATGAAGATTTGTGGTTTATTTTCCGTGGAGACGAATCATATTAATCTAGATGAGAAACACTAACAATACTAAATCATTACATGTATTTATAAATTATCAATGTAATTTCGATTATCCTGGAAATGCGACATAAGAACGATTTGTTTATGTTCTCCAATCCAGTAATTACTAAGCAGATATTCTTAATCCCAAGAAAATTTTGCCCAGCATGAAAGACAGTTGCTTTACCCTGCTGCGAATGAGACTAAAAGGATACGATCATAAGTTGGGTATCTAACAGGATACTC
Organism: Stegodyphus dumicola; assembly: GCF_044657685.1. Lineage (NCBI taxonomy): Eukaryota > Metazoa > Arthropoda > Arachnida > Araneae > Eresidae > Stegodyphus > Stegodyphus dumicola. The sequence continues at coordinate 216,026,716 of NC_140773.1, read as the reverse complement.
GCAAATGGAGTGCAACACCTATAGTAGAAATGAATTAGGAACTAAGCTCATTGTCAATATCCGCTCAGAAACAAGAATGTCCTTTATACACAGACACAAAGGGTACTATAAATATCGAATGTCATGACGGTAGTAAATAAACCATGTCGGCTGTACTGCTATAACACTTAGAAATGTTACTAAAATGATTTCCTGATATCAGCCTACGCTGGACCTTGATAAATTCATGTCAGTATAGTTGTGTAGGTTATAGATACTACGGGTACAACGCTTTACTAATACTTACCATCTTGCTTGAAATGCATCGCCTCATGTATTTGTGCTTTAAATGTCCAAATATTTGACAGTTTCCGAACACTATGATGCAATATTTTTAACAGTTATTATGCACACGAATAGTTGCTTATTGATACACCTGAAATTTCTACAGTTCCTTCTAATTTTTTATTTTTTATTCGACTTAAAAAAATCTGAAAGGTTTCAGATTTTAAATTACGTCCAATGGGGCGTTTTTTTAACGTTCTGTGTGCTATCTTTATTTATTAAATATCATGTTCTTTCCGTTTAAACCATAAAACGCTGATTTTTGTTGTTTGACTTCTGAATTAGCATAAAACTCAGTTCAACAGCAATATCGCAAAATAATTTTAAAATGAGCATATTTTTAGAATTTCGGATTTCCGCGCCCAGGAGATAAAAAGATCCCCCCCGTAGAGTGTTGCTATTACTCGCTTTTAAATCGTTGAGTTTGTTAATCAGAAATTCGTTAAAGATTTACAAAATATGAAACAGATAATAAAACAAATTCCAACTTCCAACTTTTGACTTCCAGATGCCCATATTCGGGTAGAAACATACGTTATTCAAAACTGGATGGCTTTAGGTACCTTTGTTTTATCACAATGCGAAAAACATACATACATTTATGCAGATTCTTCATTAATTAATTTCTTTAAATATAATACACGGTGATAATATTTGGTGGCAACAATCCGAAAAATAAATCGGACTTTTATAGTGAACCAACGCAAAATGCCAAAACGAAAATGATAGTCCTTCAGGGCAAATTGCCTTATTAGACTAATAAAGTGGTCTAGACATCTTAATAACAAGTATATTGTTTGCAAGCCAGCCAGATGAGGGGGCTGTGCGGACAAAGAAAAAGTTATAAGTTCTATGTACATCTCAAAAGAAATTGTATAAAAATATTTTAGTATGAATGAAATATGTTTATTCTTTCCAAGCAACAGGCCAATTCGCATATATGTTTTTTGTAGTCAAATCAGGAAACAAAAATTTTCGTTACTTCAGGTTAATATGTATACGTATGACATCATACTTTAAATTTAATGTAATATAACTACTTTTTCTTAATGTCAATAAAAGAATTAACTTGGCAATATTAACGCGTCAATTATCCTAACCTCCTGAAACAAAACAACAACAACAACAAAAACTTGACAACAACAGCTGTATTTATTTAAAACTAGCGGGTGTACCCGATACCAGTTAAGTTAAATTGAGAAATATGCATCTAACAACAGACAGGATACCGCTGTAATCTTTCTCTAATAACGACGCAAAAAAAATACGATTCATAGTCATTTTGCAGTCTGATGCGATATGGAAACCACATACAAAATTCTATAGAAAAATACACTAATTCTCTCTCATTATATCAGTAACAATGGCACGCAGTTTTAAAGGATTTTCGTCTTTTGAATCCAATGGTCTTAAAAATTGAAGCTCCATTCAATATTTCACCTATATTCAATTTTAATCGACTAAATGTATAAAATAATTGATCAGAAAATCAATAACGCGAACAAACAAACACACAGATATTCTTCTTTATATGTACAGATTTTGCAAAACTTACACATTTTTTATCAACAAACTCTACGATTTGAAAGCGAGCAGTAGCGACACTTTTCGAAATAAAAAAACTTTTCTCTCCAACGCCCGAGACTGTTGCCACTCGGAAAAACGAGTGCGAAAATGATCGCTTTCAGACTTTTTAATTAGTATTTCGACTATTTAAAGTCGTACGAAGATGGGAATAGTCGAAATGGCTTGCCACGAATTTTTGGAATAGGGAATAATGTATTTAATGTTTGGCAATGCATCTCATTGTAAAACTTAGAATTTTTTATTAACAAACTACGATTTGAAAGCCAGCAGTGGCAGCAACTTTCAAAACAAAGCAGATTTTTATCTCCAGCTTGCGAGAGTGTTGTCGCTGGAGAAAATGAGAGCGAAAATTAGCGTTTTTCCGACTTTTTAATTAATATATCTGATTTTATCTATTTTTACGTCGACCTTTTCCAGTACCTGGAAAAAAATTGAAGAAAGTTCGGTGACGATAGCTATAGTAATGACTGAGTTATTATAGGACAAACAGACAATCTTCTTTATATATACAGATGCTGACATTAACGAAATATTTTCGACATACAATGACGTCGCATGCAATCGCGTGCTTTCTTCAACGTCGGAATGTAACCTTATATAATAAATTAAAAGTTTGGCAATGATACTTTTATTACATATTTTGTATAAAACTTACAAATTTTTGACTAACAAGCTCTACGATTTGAAAGTAAACAGTGGCAGCACGTTTCGAAATAAAGCAGATTTACTATATTTCCAGCGTGAGACTGTTGCCACACGGAAAAATGAGAACGAAAATTAGCGTTTTCAGAGTTTTTAATTAATAGCTCGGCTGATTAAAGTTGTACGAAACCAACAAGCTAACAAACAGGCAAACAGGCGCACACAGATTTTTCACTGTATAGATTATTCTCAAATAAAACAGCATATTATTTGTAATTTCATGTCTTCGTTCGCCACTTAATAATTTAGATTCATGATTCATTAGAAACAAATGAATTCGAAACGTACTCTAATTAATAGTATAGGGTGAGTACGTGGTCTTAATAGTTTGAATGCACACAGAATTCACGATATCTTGGTAAAAATTTATTTTACCAAAAGAAAACCTTTCCACAAAAATACTCGTACAGCTTCTCAGTAATACAATCAGTAATTATACTTCAGACTAATCGCATCTAAGGAGCGAAGCTCACGCGGAGGTATCTCAATACTCCGAACTCAAGCTGAACTAAACAACAACTAAACGGAAACTGATGCTGTCCCCGGTCTTATGTAGTTTTCTCCCGGCCACCGAGAGATTTCTAGTACCTCCTACTTCTCGAATTTACTCAAACTCATATGAGAGCCCGATACGGTTACAGCTACGTATAGCATCAATTACAGTTATTCAGTTACAATACCCATTACGGTTAAACAAAGACCGGAGAAAATATGTCGCCAAATAGTCACCAAGTTTGGCGCTTTTTGTTGATTTTTTGTCAAATTTGATGACAAAATTTAATCGCAAAAACCATCGCCAACTTGGCGATATCTCGCCAATTTTGCAAGAGAGCCGATGTTAAGTACAGTTGACCTTGTATTCTTACTTTCCCGGCAAGTTCGCTTCTTTAGGTTTCATGTTATATTACACAAAAAATACTACAATTTCACTAAAATTATTTACATATGTACAAAATTCGTAAAATAATTCAGACATTACCGTTTTTGCAATTAAGAGAGATGAAGATTTGTTCAGAGGATTCGATAAATAAATCACCGAGTTGAATTTTTTTAATCACTCATTAGTAAAAATGAAGTATTCTGTTACTGATTGCCCACACAAGACTGTCGCTTTACCAGCAACAGAAAAACATGAAAACGTTAAAAATGTTTCCAAAAACTAAAAATGGGAAAAATATTTCTGCAGCAAACCAAAAACCGAAAGAGAAAAAAAAATCTTATTTCAGAATAAAAGAAAGGAATTGGCAGTAGGTGTCATATTTCTTAAAAAATATACCGCGTTTGAAGCTCTTGAAATATAATAAATAAAACAAATATCCCTTCTGAATTAGCAAATATCCCTGTTAAAAAAACAAAATATTTCCATTGAAAAGGAGATAAAATACCCTTATTAAATTTCGATACCCAGCAAAATAAATTTGATTTTCTTTGAAAAAAAGGAAAACTAAATTAAGAAAGGGTGTTATATGTTTGGCCTTTCATTTATAAAAAAATCGAGGACATAAATCTAGTGAAGCTTTTAAAATCTTTGTTGTTTTTATTCAGAAGGTTTAAAAATTGGTTATGGAACGTGTAATTACTGTAATCTATTGTTTCTGTTAGTAGATTGTGAAAGGAAAGAAAAAAGAAAGAACTGACAATGAAATTTAATATTTAAAGGGAAGTACACTCATGTCCATAAATTAAGGATAATGGAAAATCAGGCAAAGGAAGAGTTAGAAGCAAAACAAATTTGACTTATTTGTAAAGCTTATTTATTAAACAAAAGGTAAAGAGCAAAAAAAGATGCTATATGTTTGATATTATTAAAAAAATTAGCGATTTTTTTCTCCCTGGAGCAAATTACAAAAAAAAAAAAAAAAAAAAAAAAAAAAAAACACCTATCTAGAAAAAAACCCATATTACATGGTTGGTATGATTGTTAACACATTGTATGTCTCCCAGACGATGCAATACAGTCCGTACAACGCCTAGACATGCTGAGTATCAAATTATCGATCTTATCTTGGGGGATATTACACCACTCAAAAAGCAATGCTCTCCGAAGTTCAGGTAGACATGTAGGAGGAGGTTGACGGGCTGCAACTCGTCGGCCAAGTATGTCCCACATGTACTCTACTGGATTTAAGTCCGGTGAGAATGCTGGCCAGTCCATACGGGTGATATCCTCCGATTGAAGGCATTCGCTTACGATGTTTGCACGGTGAGGACGGGCGTTGTCATCTATAATCACAAATTGTGCGCCCTTGGCGCCCCGAAACAAACGTATATGTTGTTCCAGAATGACGTCCCGATAGATTTGGCTTGTCATGGTTCCAATTTGAACATGCAGGTCAGTTCGGAAACCCAGAATAATTCCACCCCAAACGAGCACTCCAGCACCACCGTAACGGTGTCGTTTAGTGATGTTTTCTTGGTGGTAACGGGTACCTGGAGCTCACCATATGAAATTCCGGCGAGAATCAGACTGCAAGCTAAACCTGGACTCGTAGGAAAACATCACACGAGCCCACTGTTGCGGTGTCCACAATGCATGCTCTCTACTCCAGGCTAACCGCAGGCGACAGTGAGTTGCAGTAAGTGGAACGTATCTGACAGGTCTGCGAGCATATAGACCACGCGTCTATACACGTATTTACACGGTTTGTACACGGTTTGCCTTGAAATTGTCGTACCAGTGGCTGAAGATAGCTGACGAGACAGGTCTGGGGCTGTGCTCCGCCTGTTTCTTTTGGCAGTAACTGCCAAATACCGGTCCTCATTCGGCGTTGTAACTCTGGGGCGACCTGTGCTGTAATGTCTACTCACATTACCATCATCTTGGAATCGTTGCCAAAGCCTGGAGATTACACTCTGGGCAATTCCAAGTTCGTCTGATACTTCCAGTTGACGATACAGACGATAATTCTACCGATCACCGCTGTAAGGTCTTAATCATTCAAATGCGTACTTTGTGTCATAACGATTTGGTTATTGCACTGAAATGCTTCTAAAGCGTCTGCGAACAATTTTACTTCTTTGCCTGTATTCCTTATACACTCATGTCCATAAATTAAGGATAATTCGGAGTCACGCGGAAATCGAACTCTAAAATAAATACATCATCTGTAAAATCACTACACACATCTTCAAGAATCATATGCAAATTACAGGAAGAAACCAGATGACACCGATGGTACGTCACAATGACGAGAGTGTAAGAGAGTGATATATAAGGAATACAGGCAAAGAAGTAAAATTGTAAGCAGGCGCTTTATAAGCATTTCAGTGCAACAACCGAATAGTTATGACACAAAGGACGCATTTGGATGATTTTTTATGTGGTAGAATTATCGGCCGTCTGGAATGTGGGCGTACCCAACTGGAAGTATCAGACCAACTTGGAATTGCCCAGAGTGTCATCTCCAGGCTTTGGCAACGATTCCAAGATGATGGTAATGTGAGTCGACGTTAGAGCAGAGGTCTCCCCAGAGTTACAACGCCGAATGAGGACCGGTATTTGGCAGTTATTGCCAAAAGAAACAAGCGGAGCACAGCCTCAGACCTGTCTCGTCAGCTCTCTTCAGCCACTGGTACGACAATTTCAAGGCAGCCGTGCACAGACGCTTAGGGCAGATTGGTCTATATGCTCGTCGACCTGTCAGATGCATTCTACTTACTGCAACTCACTGTCGCCTGCGGTTAGCCTGAAGTAGAGAGCATGCATTGTGGACACCGCAACTGTGGGCTTGCGTGATGTTTTCCGACGAGTTCAAGCTTAGCTTGCAGTCTGATTCTCGCCGGACTTTCATATGGAGAGCTCCATGTGCCCGTTACCACCAAGAAAACATCATTGAACGACACCGTTACGGTGGTGCAGGAGTGCTCGTTTGGGGTGGAATTATTCTGGGTTCCAGAACTGACCTGCATGTTCACATTGAAACCATGACAAGCCAAATCTATCGGGACGTCATTCTGGAACAACATGTACGTTTGTTTCGGGGCGCACACTTTGTGTTTATGGATGACAACGCCCGTCCTTAACGTGCAAACATCATAAGCGAATGCCTTCAATCGGAGGATATCACCCGTATGGACTGGCCAGCATTCTCACCGGACTTGAATCCAGTAGAGTACGTGTGGGACATGCTTGGCCGACGAGTTGCAGCCCGTCAACCTCCTCCTACATGTCTACCGGAACTTAGGAGAGCATTGCTTTTTGAGTGGTGTAATATCCCCCAAGATCAGATCGATAATTTGATACTCAGCATGTTTAGGCGTTGTACGGACTGTATTGCATCATCTGGGAGACATACAATGTATTAACAATCATACCAACCATGTAATATTGGTTTTTTGTAAATAGGTTTTTTTTTTTTGTAATTTGCTCCAGGGAGAAAATTTGCTAATTTTATAATAATATCCAACATATAGCATCTTTTTTTGCTCTTTACCTTTTGTTTAATAAATAAGCTTTACAAATAAGTCAAATTTGTTTTGCATCTAACTCTTCCTTTGCCTGATTTTGCATTATCGTTTATTTATGGACATGAGTGTATATCACTTTCTTACACTCTTGTCATTGTGACGTACCATCGGTGTCATCTGGTTACTTCCTGAAATTTGCATATGATTCTTGAAGATGTGTGTAGTGATTTTACAGGTGATATATTTATTTTAGAGTTCGATTTCCTCGTGACTCCGAATTATCCTTAATTTATGGACATGAGTGTAATTTACGTAAATGTATTGATTTTCTATATGAAGGATACTTAATTTGTTAAGATTTGTCAAATTTCAATATTTATGCATATATCGTTTTCAAAGTAGTAACACTGAAAAACTTTTCATTTGGGCAATATATACTTTTCTCAATTTAGCTAATTTAAAATCAATTCTATGGAAAAATTAACACTACTTTTGGAAAAAGAAATCTGATGTGTACACCACATGATTTCCTTGTACGGCCTATTAAATTACACATATTATTTGCTGCATTTCTCGGAAACTAATTTCCTCGAATTTCATTAGGGATATAATTCTCATTAAATCAATTTAGTTCTCACTTAGCGGCAAGGCATTAAAAATTGTAAAATATAGAAAAAACATAAAACACTAAACACAGTTAAAAACAGTTTAAACAAATTTTTACATTTATATTTATCACCCGTAGTTTGTACTCAAAAACAAACAATTCAGCCAGTGGGCAGGAAGATAGATTTTTCGGTGCACAAAACTAAATGTTTACTTGGTCCCATTCCGAAAAAAGACACTGAAGATGCAAAAACTGACTTAATTCACTATTCTGCTAAGCGTTTTCAAATGTAAACATATGGCAGTTTCGTTAGGCTTAGTGGCACTTAAACAATTTTTAAATTGTTGATAATTCTACAACCATTGCATGCAGATTAAACGCATAAAAACCTTAACCGGAACATAAAACAACATAATTCAATCACTTATAAAGCAAAATACGCACAATTTACTAACATATGAGAATACAAAAATTGAGCTCACGGAGTCATTCCTGATGAGATGTTCATCCTACCCGCGATCCTTAAGTTTTAAGATGCAAAATCACAAGGACTGTAAATGATGTTCTGTGCCTAGAATTACCAAGAAATCATACAAGTATTTAAAATCATATCTGTAGTATTTTAGCTGCATATTTTAAATCAGTGGTTCTCAAACCTTTTCACTGCATGGAACTCTTTCAGCACTGCTAGAATATCATTTCTTCTACCTTTCCTGAAACTGAATTCTCCCCTCCTTTCCAGACATTGAAAAATGTATACATAATTTATTTAGATTTAGATAAATTTTAACTTGTTTCTATAAATTAAACAACAAAATATAGAAAATAATATATTGGTAAATATTAAAACGTAAATAAAAGTAGTTTCCTATGTTTATAAACTAAAATTAAATGCTTAACAACTAAATAAAATACTGACTGCATCCCCCCTGAAAGTACGAATTCCCTTCTGGTTGAGAATCCCTGTTTTAAATGAATTTTGGTTTCAAATTATCACACCTAATATACTTAAATGTAATATTTATAAAAATGTTCTTTATTTCAAATTATTTGTTAAAAATTAATAATACTTTTAATATGTAATTTGTACAACTCTTAGACTTAGTTCTGTTATTTTAAAAGAGGCAGCTTTTAGCAATCATATATAAGAGAAATTTATCCATTGCAAAGAATATGCAGAACCATGTTAATTATCATCGTTTAGGATATTTTGAGGTCTAAACTTAAGAAATGCTGTTTTACCGTTTGCCTTATTTATATGTATTGTTGCGAAATGCCCTGCTGAGGTGGGATAGCTTCCCAGCAAAGCGAAGTTACGGTTGCCAGAATAGGACAAGAAAAGGCAGAGTTGCCATGTTTGGCGCGAAATCGCCTACTTGGAGATAAAATTGGCGATGTGTCACAGACGGAGCGAGAACATTCTATAAGGCATTTTTAGCGGTTTTCTCGGGAATATTTTCGAAGGTAGGTTAGAGCTATATATACCCTGCTTGTACTGTGAGAAAACAGTATTTTGAGTTCAGAAATTAGCTTGAGAACGATCGACCGAGTCGGGAGCTGTACTTTAGTTCTTTGCTGTAAAGCTGTCTTTACTGTTATGACCTAAAGGCTATGTCGCTGATTGTTTCAGCGTGTTTGTCGTAGATTTTCGACGAGTGTGAAGGTATCTTTCGAATTATCCTGTGTGATAGTGCTTACTGGGGGAATAAATTGTGTTTTGATTCTTCATTAAGTGTTATCATCAATTACTCCAAATCCACGAACCCGCAGAACGCAACATATGATAATAGTGTCATTTAGATCCACGCGGCATGGCACAGGAAAAGACGGCATAATTAAAATATAGTCTATTGCAAAAATTTCCAAGCACCAAAAAGATAGAAGACCATTAAGTTCAGCTGATTTTAATTTTAAAAACTAAATTACTCTAAGATCCACCAAAATCTAACGGCTAATTCAGGACCTTACAGAAAGCTAACAGACATTGCTAAATATGGATTACTTTAAGAATAGTGAAGATAACAAACGTATTGTGAAACGAAGAAAGTTTTTAAATGTGGGAATTGTATATATCGAAACAAAACAAAGTAATTGCCCTTGCGTCAAACTATCAGTTAAGGGGACGGTGGATTTTAAAAATTAGTTTTTTAAGTTTTTATGTTTACAAAAAGAAATTCTATACATATACGTATTATAACATCAGATTATAAAATATATGCTCAAAATTTCAATTTGTTTTAAATTAAAATTTTTTAAACAGATAATTAATTATTTTAATTAAAGATTTAAAATGTGCTCCTTTCGCGCTAATTTTCAATATTGTTTCCTAATTTTTTCTTTTAGTTATTTATAAAAACTTGGCAAAAGTCTCTGTGTATCCATTATTGAACACGATGGATCAGAAATTTAAAAAATAAGATTTTTGTAAACGTAAACCCAGTTTTCCGAAAAATGTCGTCTTTTGTTAAACATTATCACAAGTTTAAACTTCTTAATATCCTCATATCCAAAAATGCATACACATATCTACTGTAACATACAACAATATAGTTTCTTCCAAATATCACGAGACACACGGAACATTTTCAAGACATACGAACAGCGAAAAAATTTGTTTTGTGAAAAGCGAATTTAAAGTTTTTCTTCCAAACTTACCTTTAATACATGGTCATGAGAAAGAGCAAATTAACTTTAAACATGAATATGTAGACACTAGATAACATTTTCGTATCATTTAACTATTTTTAATCTCATAATATTAAATATGAGAAAAACAAATATAACGCAAATTGGTATGTGATTCGAAGTTAGAGGTAGAAACAGTTTATTCATTAGATTCAGTGAAACTTTTAAAATTCACTCGTTTCATATGCTTTAACTTCATTTGTTACATTTACATTATCTTTTAATGCTTTGCAATAGTTTTTGCTATTTCTGCTTTTTTCCAAGCAGGAAAACTTCTCTTTTTACTTTGGTTCAAGCGACGTTGATCAGTTTTTTTTTTTTGCAACGAGTAGGGAAAACGAGTTTGTTTCTTCCTGTTTTACGCGTATAGCATTCATTCACATAACCAAAGTTAAATTCATAAATAGTTGTCAATACTTTTTAACATTTCTAGCCTTTCTTTTTTAGAAATAGACACTTCTTTTAGGCAAATACTCGTATATAAATTATATAATATCAGTAAATAACTGTTGAAATATATTTTTTTACATTTTCTCCAAAATTTAAAGGGCAAAGTTTACATTGTTTACACATTGTAAATGCTTGTAACTTCTTTAAAAATTAGAATATTTGAACTCGTTTTGTTTTGCATATGATGTGGTTACGTATATGGAATATTACGAGAGTAAAAAAACAAATTCAATATTTTGTTTGATTTTTAGCAATTTTACAAGTCTACCGTCCCCTTAAAAGATTATACATGTGCGCCAGCTCTGAAAAATTAACATGAGCTTTGTTGTTAACTTTAACATGAAGAATATTTCCATTATTAAATATAACTCGGGGCAATTCCTCAATGAGACTGTAAGCCAGTTATTGCTGTGTCTAATATGAAACAAAAATGTAAGGAGGGTGTAAAAGACTCTTTTCTTTAAAACTAAGTAAGTTGAACAGAAGGCACACATGGTGCTTACAAATCAGCCAGTAACAATGGCGATCATTCAAAGTAGAATTTTATATTCAAAACTTAATATAAGTATGCATTAGGCAAAAGCTTTGCAGAGAAATGTAAACGCACAAGTTGGCTGTAACCTACACCGTCGCGACAGCACGATTTGCAACATTAAAGCAACGCCGTAGACACAAATGCTATTGTAGAATACTAACTAAGAACGTGGCCTTCAGCAAGCGGAACACGCTCTAATTAACATAACATAAATAAACCCTACAACGTAAACTAGACATACTTCCGTCAAGCCGTGGGGGGAAGAGATATAAAATATTTCCTTCAAGTTTTCAAAGAAAGTATGATTTCCATCTTGTTCAGTTATGAGACCTTATCACACAAAGAATTAAAATAAAATGAATTTGATTTTCTTCTGAATGTATTAGGGTTAACTGGATACCTTCAAAATCTTTTGAACACAGCAATGAATTTATTACGTTATTCCTTTAGAGAAAGCCATTATGAAAAAAATTCTCTTCTAAGACGACTATTTTGATTACTACCAATTTTTACTTCCTTGTACAAAGAGAAGGAAGTATTGTAATCGCGAAAATTTTCGGGTATCATATTTCAACCGCTCTTGAAACCATTTGAGGTTTTGGGGTGATATCTGTACGTACCGACAGAATAAAGGACTGTTTTTACCAAAAAGGATTCTAAAATGGATTTAAAATGGATCCACAAGAGATTTTTTGCTTGACTTTCTGTACATACGTACAAACGCATGTATGTATCTCGCATAACTCAAGAACGAATAGCTGTAGAACCTTGAAACTTTGTATATGGGACTACTATTACATGCAGTCGTTCACCTCCCTTTTTCGTTGCAATGGGCTACACCAATTGCATATAAACATATAATCCCACTCTGTTATCCGGCTCGGTGAGCTTAGTTTTTTATTCTTATACAACTAAAATCAGTGGTGTAATAGCCCTAATGGGCCAAGGCCTGCAGTGCCCGAAATCTGCTTTCTCGACCGTGGGCCCCGGGGCGCGTAAGCATATGCCCTGAACAAGTGGTCAGCTTGTCGCAGGACCCCCAGTTTTTAGTCCCCAAGCGAAATTGGTACTCATTTTATCGACTCAAGTGATGGAAATCAGGGGATGAAAAGCTGAGTCGACCTTGCCCAGCCCGGAAATCGAAGCCCGGACCTGTGGTGCTGCTGCGCGATGCGCTAGCCACTGCTCCACTGGACTCTTTTTATTCTTATATGTTGGTAAATTGTATACTTTTTGCTTAAAAATGATTGAATTATGTGGTTATTGTATTCCGGTTAAAGTTTTATACCTTTAGTTAATCTGCATACAATAGTTGTAAAATTACCAACAATTTAAAACTCGTTTAAGTGGAACTAAAGAGGCCGCCATTTGTTTGCATTTGAAACTCTTGCAAATATTGCAAATATTGTTTTTTAACTGTATTAGGTGTTTTATGTTTTTCTATATTAAATGAAAATGTTTTGAAGATGTTAACGAAAATGTTTCGAGATTTTATGTATTTTGCCTTGTCGCTGAGTGAGAAATAAATCGATTGAATGAGAAATATATCTCTAATGCAATTCGAGAAAATACGCTTGAATGAAATGCAGCAAAAAGTGTGTATAATTTAATAGGCCATACAAGGAATTCACGTGGTATCCACATGAGACTTTTTAAAATTAGACATCCAAGTTAGACTTTTTAAAATTAGACATTCTTACATCAACAGCTGTATAACATATTAAAGCATTTTTGTTGATAAATTAAATGTTATTATTACGAGTATATTTTTCCGTTGATTGCGATGTTTAGTTTAAATTGGTTTTGCATTAATTATGATATTTAGTCCTGTTATTGATTGTTTACATAGCTCTCTTTATCGAAATGTAGAGCAAACCGTCTGAACTCATTTTGTATGTGTATTTTCCTGAGTTCTCTTCATTTCCATTGAAAGAGACAACTTGGAGCTCACAAAATCACTGTTGCTAAGTTACAGGTACTGTTTCTGGGAAGTTCAATTCGAAGATGTCTCACTGCGTCAGTATAACTATGTCGGCAGGGCTTTATCGATTTGAAGTAAAAGGAGAAAAAAAAGTGATGTTGGAATGGAAGAGGTTGTCTCGATCAATAGTTCGAAGTCATTGAACTGTAGAAAGGAGGGTTGCCTCACCTGAATTCGGGTATAAATGTGTCTCTGAGCAAACTATCTTTTGGGGAGTCAGCAAATTGGTTTTCGGGCGACAGATAATTAGCTTCGATAGAGGCTAATGGCACAATTAAAAGTTTTTACTTTTTCCGGAAGTTAAGAGTCCATTTTGGGGCATTCAATGAGCATTTCACCCTGCGCACAGGATCATTTGGTTTTACATAGAAAGCAGCATCCTGATGAAAATGTGCATTAATAAACTGTAATTACTTTTAAAAAAATATTTCCCTAATAATGATTTTACATTTTTGTGGATGTTTAAACTTACAGAACAACCAAAAACTTTATGCAGTTATGGCAGTTGATTTGAAAAATACTGCATTGTGATCAGAAGTGGAAGCATTTGTAGAATATGGATATCAAAGAATGAAAAAATTTAGGTACTGATTTCAGCGAAAAATAAAGACAGCAAATGTTTTAATTACTCATGTATTTCGTGCTGCATTGCACGGAGAATGAGTTCACTCTGCAGTGGCCTTTTTCTATATGGTATTCTGCTTGACATTTATCCACCACTGTTTAATTCTTTTATTCATTTCCTTTAATTTTGCTTTATCAAACTCTTCGCACACTTTGGCAGTATTGCTTTTTCTGATAGTCGTAGTAGTTACAATTTTTATCTGGGACCTTTCAAAGGACTATATAGTATAATTACAGCAGAAAATTCACCTTGATGCTGAAGCTATTCACTAATTCTACAATGAAATCTAATTATTCCGAAAATGGAACTGTTTTGTGAGTACCTCGTTCTATAACTCGTCAAGTTTTAGTCTTTCAATATTTTCAAAATTAAATACAATAATGTTCCGTTGAATAACTTATTATCACGGAAATTTCTGTTAACATTGTAGAATCTCACCTTCTTATGAAATCGAGACTCATAATGGATTACATGATGACATTAAATACATTATTGTTTTATAAGGTCATGTTCTGACGTTGAAGAAAGCATGTGATTGCATGTGAGGTTACTGTATGTCAAAAACTGTTCGTTAATTTCAGCATTTTAAATAGATACCTGCTGTTGGCAACTTTTCTGTTTTAGATTAAAGTAACCGATACGGTATGTTATTGTGACTGTTTTGACTCGAAATCCAATTTCGTTTAATATCCAATTCATTTCACTTTACGAACACATACAGATAAATGCGATTATTGACATGTAGAGTTTAGTATAATGATCAAATGATCCGTACATCTTAATGATGGAAAAACATTCAGTGTCTCAGTAACTTAACTGCTTAGAACGGGAATCTTTCGATCATTACATTCAAAAACAAAACTGGTTGCGAGATTCATACATCAAACAAAATTACAAAACAAACTATTAAATAATAAGAAACACGAAATGCTAAATTCAGTAGGAGTCGCAACATCCTCCCCCCCTTTACATGCAGGCAAGTTTACCTTAAAACAATACAAAATGAAGCAATGAAAACGTATACATATATAATAGACATAAATTTTAACACGTGACATCAAACTGAACTAAGAATTATAAACGTGGGAAAATAACATTAAAGAATAATAACAATGATGTTACAATTATCAGAGTCTAGGGAAAAAAATCAATTAGCAATTCATAAGTCCATCCGTTCAACAGGCACTACTCAACGACCGCTTCGAATTACCTTTACATCATCCGGAATCTCGTTATCATAAGATCCAAGCATTTCACTCAAGGTTCAATTCCCAGCATGGGACCTTCTGATGTATCAGACTCAGTCAACACTGAGACACTCATTTAGCATATTATTATTTAGCATATAAGGCATTTCTCCCACCTTCTTAGCGTGCCTTCGCGGTGTAGTGGTTCTGCACGCTGGGTCGGTATTTCAGAGGTCCGTGATTCGATTCTCGGCGAAGGCGCTGCTAATTGTTCATCTTGCCTGTTTTAAAAAATACCTAATATATCTACAAGCATATTTAGAAACATATCCAGGTCGCTTGAAAGAAGCGTCGAATACTGGGCGAACCTTCGTAGTACTGCTGGATGGCTTGATAACAGGCCTATGAGCGAGATAATGACCAAGCTTAAACAGATGCTCTATTGGAACAGTTTTTATGATGCCTTTTAATTTCCACTGTTAAAATACAACATCGTAGGCTTCGAAGTTATTTTCGTTTAACAAACGTTTTATTACTGTGCAAAGTCGCGATTCAGCTATATCGTACTTATCATAAACAGCACGATGATAAGCTAGCTACCGCAAAGCTACTTCATAACGTCCATCTTCACATACCCTTCCCCCCCCTGGGGGCCGACGTAGAAAATTCTGCGAAGCTATTGGCTAGGATCTGTACCTAGGCAGTCTCGGCCACGGAGGTATAAAATTTATGAACTTGGTGGTTCTGAAGTCCCCGGGAAAGGTCACTCATTGGCCGGCCTCGGGGTCTGGCATGTTCTGAGCGGTTGGATTCGTAGCCGGGGGTTCTTCCCCGGTTTACTGGGTAACGGCCCTCTGCGACGGGCTCGCCCATGCGACTGGCAGGAGCAATTGACGATCAGTGCTGCCTGGTGTCTTATCCAGGTGGTGCGCTGCTCCCCTGGAAGGGTAATAGTGGAGGTTGAACTTCCGCGAAGTGCCCAAATGGGAGTGGACTTGTAGTGTGCGAGTTCACGGAGCAAGGAATGCTCAAATCTTGGTTCACATACCCTCCCCCCCCCGGGGGTCGATGTAGAGTACTCTGCGAAGTACTGGCTAGGATCTGTACCTAGGCAGTCTCGGCCACGGCGATATAATAATTAAAGGTCTGACGGTTCTTAATGATCCGTGGGATGGGGCCTATCTCCACTTTCCACCTGTCGGGTGGCGTAAATCCCCGTAAGTAGACCATCGGTAGCCAAGTAGCGCCTGGGCCATTGAGCGTCCAATCACCGCTGTCCTTGGTATTCCGTGTAAGACCTGGAGGGAGGGGTAGCCCGTGTATTACTGGTGGGTAGTATCATTAACGAACAGTTTATAGCTCCAGGCATTCAGCCCAACTCATCGTGGTCTCTGATCGCTGGGACGGAGGTCTTGGTTGACCAGTGTAGCGGTAGGCCTGCTTTGCAGGTGGAGATCTTTTTGAAACTGTCGTTCCTGGTGATGTGGGCACCGTGACCTCAGTTGGAGTGTACGAACATCTCCAAGGTGGCTTTTTGCTGGGTAGCCCGCCTCGTGCCTAATATCGGGGGATTGAGTTGCGTAGTACCAGCCGCGTAGTGTCATTACGTTGACGAGGCGCGTATAAAGTTTAGTTAGTTAGTTCACATAACCTTAAGGTTTTTCTGAAGATCAAAGTTTATTCTTCAAGAAGAATTTTATTGTTTCCTTCTATAGGATCTGTAATCCATAAAACATCTAAATCCCATATCTTCGGGAAGGAAGGAAAGGAAAACTGAAGAATATGGTTCTGTAGTTAAACCTTCGAAACTAGTCTTGCAAAATTTACAAATATTACTCTGATTCTTTTGTTTGACTTCTGAAACAAACGCGTAGTAGTATGACAACACTTCAAACTAAATTTTTGAAAACTCTTTGTGCTTGCGATGATAAAAAATGACCTTCGGATGTGGCTTGATGTTTATACATAAACGTTTGAATATGTATTGAAACGTCCCTTAATTTAATTTTTAAAGTATATGCATGAATGCTGGCTGCCTGAGTAACATCAAATATGAAATGAAAAATATTTGCAGGATAATTGATAACAAAAAAAAAAAAAAAAAAAAAAAAACTGAAAGCTTTCAGATTTTATATTACGTCCAAAGGGGCATATTTTTTACGTTTTATGTGTTGCCCTTACTTATATCACGTTCTCCATTAAACCACATCAAATTCCATTCAACAACAATATCACAAAATATTTAAAAACAGCATAGCTTCGGAATTTCCGAAAGACACTCTCTCGTGCTGGAGATAAAAATGTGTTTTTTTCCCTACAGAGTTGCCACTGCTCGCTTTGAAATTTTTGAATTTGTTAAGAAAAATTCATTAAACTTTTACAAAATATAAAATAGATAATAAAAAATATTCCTGTTCAAAATTCGGGCTTCCATGTGCCCATGTTCGAGTGGAAGACTACGTTAGTCAAAATCAGATAGCTATAGGTACCTTTGTTGAAAAATTATAACTACATTTTTCATTTTAAAAAGTTCAGAAATTTCTAAAAATTAAAATTCCAAAGTTCAAAAGTTCTAAAGAAAAAAGGTTTCACTTACCCTTTTTTCCTTCCAAAGGATCGAAATTTCGAGAGGAGCTTAATACGTAGAAAACCATCAAACAGTACTTAAAGACTAGTTTTTGTAGAAAACACTTTTATTTTCACAATTCCTACGATGAACACGAAAAGGAACTTAGCTACAGAAACACAACCTATCTAGACCGAATTGCATACAATACGAAAGGAATTGTAGCCGATGTCAAATATTTATATTTTTAAACTGCACTGCTGTTGCCAATGTTAAAAACAAAATGTCTATTCTTTTTGTTTGTGTTGAGGCCATTTTCGACAATCGTCGTTTTTCATAACGCGGAAAACTTACATACATTCATGCAGATTCTTGATTATTTAAATTTTTTAAATATTATACAGGGTGATAATATTTGGTGGCAATAATTTAAAAAGTGATACGCCGTTTATAGTGAACGGACGCAAAACGCCATTTTGAGATTAATAGCCCTTCTGAGCCAACTCTTCTTTAGGTTAAAAATTAATTAATTTTGCATCAGTTTTAGTTTTTTATATAGGGTGCAACTGATTACTGGAAGCTCAACAATTCGAGCATATAGACGAAATTTAATTATGATTTTGTTATTCACAGATTTAAAAAAAAGTAGCTGCAAAATTTAAATTTCTGTGCTGAAATAAGATTATTTCCTTTTCTCTGAGAGCGTAATTCTCTAAATAATAAATTTTGAAACATTCATTGTCATGGATGTGTTAATACCGCTTCCCTAAACTACCATTTTTTTCTTCTGGGATAGCTTTAGAAACTTAACAGTGTTGATGAATTCTTAGCTAATAGTTTTTATATTATGAGTCAATTTCCTTCACCATATTTATTTGAAATTCACTGTTTTTAAACGTAATTGATTCAGGATTTATATCTAGAGATGATGTGACAGAAAAATTACAACATATAATATTTCCAACCAGTTTATTTTATTGAACACATGGTATTTGAAAATGCAAGTGTGATGTTTATGCGTCTGTGAGACATGCCATACATCTGAACATGCTGAAACATTTTTATTTCCCTAAATGGAGGGTATGGATGAATCCGATCTCATCATTTATCACTAGGATTACGTACCATCATTCTTTTCAACCATCCTGCAGGATTTGTTAGACATACGTTTTCCAAGGCAGTGGACCGGATGAAACAGATTCATTCTTTGGGCATCTTAAAGATAAAATCTTAGCTCTTTGGATTTCTTCTTTTAGAAAAATAGGGGAATATATTTACAGTGAAAAGATTCAAAATTTTTCTATCTAAAGAAAAGAATCTCTGCAGCGTTAACTTCAGACATTTTCGTTCGAATGTGCAACGAGGATCACTCGAATGCGGCTGGGATATGTGTTATGTTGTAATAATTCATGTATTGGGACTCTGTATTATGTTCTGAGTACACATTAGCTATTAACTGTAATAAATTATTTCAGAGAGCATGTAGAGTAGTACAGATGATAATAGTGTTAGGTGAGTAAGGCATTTTCATTCAAACAGAAAACTCGCGAGATTACCTATCAGGAAGTACGATAGTAGCTTAAAAGAGAAACCAAAAAGGCCAAAAAAAATCTGAAAGATTTTATATGACGCCTAAAGGAGCGTTTTTTGACGTTTTGTGTGTTACCTGATTGGCGTCAAAATTTTTCAAATATCATGTTCTTCGCGCTTAAACTATAAAATTCAATTCAGCAGCAATATCACAAAATATTTAAAAAACGAATATAGAATAAACGAACCGAGAAAGCAAAAAATATCCGTTACATTGCGAATTCTAAATATTTGTTTACATAAAAATTTATCTCAAGGCCAAAAGACTTCAGACGATTGCAAAATCACAATCGCTAGAGATCACATTTTATTTTCAATGATCATTTTATTTTCAACAGTTTCAAAAGTGAATCGACGCAGCATGCTAAAATGAAATTAATAGTCAAATTGCCGCTTTGGGTTAATAAACTATAGTAAACAAAGAATATTAAATAATAAAAATAAATAAAAAATATAAACTTATGAAATTATGTTTTCTTACAAATATACAGAGAGTTTTAAACAGGTAACTTTCTATTGTAAGATAATTCTAAACAAAAGATTTAAGAGGAATTTTAAATTGTAAAATTTTACTTAAATTAACAGCTAAATTCATAACATTAATCCATTCTTATAAGTTCACAACACTGTAAACAATGTTGCCTATTAAGCTGGTGTATATTATTTTAAATATCAACTTAACATTCCAAAACTGTGGGATATTATTTTAAATATCAACATTCCAAAACTGTGAAATATTCGATAAGAAAACAACTACTTCTCATCTATAAAAACAGCTATTTGTTGTTGATTTAAGACGTCTGAAGTTCTTCAAGACGGAACAGAAGAAATTAGAACTCTTATCTTGACAGCGAAGTAAGATAGACGAAAATTCAATTACAAAGGATATAATAAAACGCCTAGAAAGGTTTTAGGGTATTAGCATAAAAAGAAAAGTGTTTTCCAGTACGTGGCTCATAAAAAAAATCCCTAAAACAAAACTATAATTAAGAGGACTCATACACTTTAAAACCCCATAGGATCTTCGAATATAAGACTTGTAAGAATTGGGATGATTTATTTGTTTCAAAAGCAATTACTTCCAACGTTTTACAACTGACTACATAATATAGCAGCTTTCTGAAACAGTAATCAGAAAGTTTGTGTTGCCATAAATAATTTTATAATTTAATCCGCTTTGTGACAACATTTTTCGTCATGTTTTCAGCTTGCGCGCACAGTTTAAAACATTCTGTTGCATAATTTAATTCCATATTTAATGTATAGCTTTTATAACATTTGGAAACTACTGTGAACCAAAAATTCTAAGAATTTCATACTAAATTTTTATTTTATTTGGAGTTGAGTCTATAAAATGTATTTTATTAAAAAAGTCTGTAATGTTTTCGTGTGTAAAATTTTTTAATATTAAAATATTCATCAGATTTTTGATTCAGTTAGAAAATAGTGCCCATATAAAGAATTCCATCAAATTTCAAGTATGTACCATTAGCCATTTTTAAAATATCATGCACGAAAGGTGGAAACATAATTAAAGATTTTGTCATAAAGCGGATTAAATTACAAAAATATTTTTGGCAACACAAATTTTCTGGTTACTAGTGTCCAAAGCAGCTATATTATGTAGTCAGCTGTAAAAGGTTGAAAGTAATTGTTTTAAAATAAATAAATATCCCAATTCTAGCAACAGTCACATAATTTGAAGACCATTAGGGGGTTTAAGGCGTATGAGCTCCCTTAAGCGAGTGATTTTTTGAATGAAGAATATCACCACGAATTTACGAGAAAATAATATAAATTGGTAACCAAACTAATTTTAATCAATTTAGAATTACAGTAAGACCACTGGCATGGAGCATATTTGAATGGTACTGGTATTTTTAAAAGCATAAATACAGGTAAACATTGGCATTGAAAGTTCCTCATTAAGACGACCATTTCATAAAAAGATCAGAATCATTCGGAAATTTGGATGGCATTTTAAGGATGTCTTATTGCAGTGTATTTCGAAACAGTGATAAATGTCATACAAATGCGTAAATGTTTTCGAAGCCGACGAAATTCATAATGGCAAGGAGTGCAAGATTGGCGTCAAAATCTTTAAGCACCATACAGGTTATATCCTACTCCATGCGTCATATTCTACGACTTTACTCAGACCTACCCCCAATTTAAATTAGAGCACCTTGGGGAGGACGAGTTCGAGGGTCTCCCACACCTCTTCTCTTCCCTTACCACCAAGCTCTCGAAAAGATTTTCTACTCTTCGCATATGTAGAGTGCAGCCATGCCGCACAGACACTATACATTTAACAAATATCCATGCCTGCTCTGAGATTCGAACCTGAGCCTTCCGGTACGACCATCAGCGTCGCTAACCACAATCCCAATTGGAAGGCTAAAAATTTGTATTATTATTGTAATTAATAAAAGATGTTTCTAACTTCATATGTTACATGCCTGGGTGTATAGTAATAGTTTGCGCGCCAGCTGTCGACGAAAGGCAAAGAAAAGACATCACCTTATATTGAGGCTGATATGGTATTCCTGTTACGAATAATTTAATTCAAGGACATGTCTAGTATACATTTTATTTAAATATTCAATATTTATTATTTGAAATACAAACCACGCTACCAGAATTTAATTTGATACTTTCACAGCAACAAAGATACATTCATTTCCAAAGCTTTCGAAGATGGAAATGAAAAAGGAGAAACATAATGCTGGAAGATAGAAACAAGCAGCTGAACAAAGTTACGAAACTGCGTTCGAAAGATAGTGTTAGAAAATAAACAATAATTTAAAAGCTTTCGCTCATCTTTTATTTATCCTAACCCTGCGAAGTTTCCCGTTTCGAAAGCAAGACCACAATTCCGTTTTCAAGATAATATAAACTTGCCTGTTGAAATTGGAAGAAAAATCAATTATGGCGAAACATGGCATCAAATGGTAGAAATAATATATCTTCTCGAAACTTTCCCAAATTTATTGGACTGTTACTTGAATTACGGTCATGGTATTTCTAAGTCTGTTTCCTTCACTTCGTAGCCATGTTGTTCCATTTCACCTTAAATATTAAAACGTATAGGGTCGGTGACTGCATATAACAAAGAATTTTCTTCATAATTTATTTATCCTGGAAATACAGGAACTCCCTCATCAACGTGTTCTTTGTAAATAATAAATGTGTTACGTAGTTCAGTGAAGTTTCTTTTTTACAGTGCAATAAATTAATTATAAGTTCTGTTACACCTTCGTCACGTTGTTAAATTATACAGCTTCATTACTAATGCCAGGTCTTCCGCCTTCGAAAGATCCAAAGTATGATTTGGTTTATTTTGCGAGGAATAACGTCTTCTTTCTGAAATAATTAATAATGCTTTTATTTTGTTGGAGTTTATGAAGTTCCTTAGGTCATTTTATACTACTTCTAAAAAGAAATTGGGAATTCTAATGAGAGATTCTTGGCCAATTCTATGTAAACTCTAAGAAATATAACCTCTAAAATTGTTTAACTAAATGTACTGCGTTAGTTGTAAATTACAAAAATTTATACTAATTGTATGCTCAGTTCTTAAACCAAATGTACGGTACCTATTTAGCTCGATTTTACATTTATTTATTATAGCAGAATATTGGACTATCCTGTCCTCACCACTAAAAAAAAGAAGTATTGCGGGAAACATATTTATTAAATATTAATAAAAGAATAGCAAAATATCATACTGTTACGAATTTTGTATTTGTGTTGTAAGATATTTTCTCCCTCCTTTCCGCATGCCAGTAATTGGAAGCATGCTTGACGCATATTCAAGAGTTCCAGGGTTCGAGTCCTAACGACAGCATTTCACATTTTTCACATTTCCAGCATGGGAAGAAAAAAAATGATGACTTTAGAAGTGGCGCCCGAACTAAAAAGTAACGGTCGCGACCAGGATCTGGCGATTGGGACCCAGAATCAACTGTTGCCCTTTAAAAGGGGTAGTATATAAGGTATTTTCTTCCTTCTTAGCGCATGCCTTCGTGGTATAATTGGAAGCATACTCGGCGCGTATTCGAAAGGTCCAGGGTTCAAATCCGGCGAGGGCATTTCACGTTTTTCTCGTCTGTTTTTTCAAAATAACTTAATGACTCTACAGTGTAAATAATTTTTAATGAAATTGCTCTGTCTTTTGTATAATGTAACATAAAAAGTCTAAAGAGGCGAAACTCTGCTGGAAAAATAAGATTTACTGGGGCAAGACTCTTTAGCATTGAGGTAAATGGGTAGCTTGCTGAATTGGCGAGCTTTCTTCCTGATTGTGACGGTTTTGGCGACTTACTTTTGCCGCCAAAAGCATCGTCATTTTGGAAAACTCGACTTGGCGAGAAATCGCCAGAAGTCGCCAAATAGTAGACTGTATCGGTGGTTATTTGGGGACATTTTGGTTCGACCCCTGTGTAACTGTTAATTGATATTGTAATTGAATAAATGTAACTGATCCCTATATGCATCTGTAACCGTATCCGGCCCCTATATATAACTTAAACCATATATGCCTTCCAGTTGTTTCGAGAAATGGAAGGTACTAGAGATTTCTCGGCAGTCAGGGACCGAATATAGAATCAGATCTCAATTTTTAGTTCATAGACTTCAACTTCGGAGTATTGAGAGATCATGCAAGCTTCGCTCTTTGGTTGTGCTTTGCATTGTGTTATGTTTAATGTTATTAGTAATTTGAAGAGTTGACTACTGATTGTGACTCTGTTATAGTGAAAAGTGTTGTAAGAGCGCAGCTGTGGAAAGTTCCAGAACAATACAGTGTTTCTTTTGGAAAAATAAATTTAATCAACCTGCCATCGGTTCTGCGCGCATTCCATCCATTACGATGCCGTACGCATCTAATAATAAGTTTTTGGAAAAAAAAAATTATATTTAACTAGCGGAAGTACCCGATGCCAGTTAAGTTTGATTGAGAGTAATGTATTATTTTACTCATGGCATCATTTGAAAATTCGTATTATAGCATATTACATGTCATAAGGAATAAGATGCGTTATTGTAATGTATAAAAAATGCCAAAGAAACCGAAGTAATATTCAATTCATATACCACAACTGACTATGTAAATCAAAGAATAATATGGTATATATACTCATATGACATACGGAATTGTCATTTGAGTCAGCAAAAATAAAAACTAATATCTCATTATTTTGAGCAAAATGAATTATTTTGAAAGGTATGGAACCCACATAAAAATTTCAATAGAAAAATAAACTAACTCTCCCTCATTATATCAGCAACAATATCTGATATCAGCCACTATTGTCATTCGAAAAGATGAGGGGGGGGGAAATTAGCGTTTAAAGAGTTTGGAATTAATATCTTTTATCTTAGCTATTTTTTTGAGGGGGGGAAGTGGATGTCGACCTTTTTCCAGGACCCAGAAAATGGAATTGTAGAAAGTTTGGTGATAGCTATAGTAGTGACTGAGTTATTAGCGAACAAACAAACACACAGACTTTCTTATCTATGCATATAGATAAAATCGCAATCGATTCCCAATTCTCAATCATTTTCCCTCGTGTAACATTCTCAATTTTCAGTCCTGTATGAAGCTACATGTAAATAATGCTATTTATTCGTGCATTTATTATTCCTCGAACTAATATTTTGTCGCATTAATCATTGGAAAATCATATTCCAGGCCCAGCTTTTCCTTCATAGATCGTCTGAAAAAATTTGAAGATTAAAACGTATTTATTGCTTTATTTTCCCTTTGGGGTACATATCTGGGAGCACGATACATTAGCAAACGATTTTTTCTCCTAATGGCAGATTGTGAACAGTTGCAGTGTAACACAGTATATTAATCCATACAAGGCCAGATGTGGTGGTCTCTTTATGATGAAGGCACCTTGTTCAAGAATAAACATATAAGTACTCAGGAAACACAAACACCAAGATTTAATGGACTGTAGCTTTATTTCTTTTAACTTCTGTTTGGATGGACACTCTTGCCATCGCATAGGTGCACCTCTCCGCACGCAATCAAGCACACTAATCATGGCCGCTAGCTAACCACGTTGTCGTTTTCTCCCATCGTGGTTGCCAGATCACTTCTGCCTTAACATACCGCCCGGGTTGGACATTTGTTACATAGTTAACAATGACCAAAATTAAACAGTTTTATATCACCATATAGTCCAACTCATATATCAGAAAATTTAAATTGATACACATGAACAAAAGCAATAAACATAATTAACCACAGAACATGAAATGCACAACATCTAAATTAAAATACAATGCATATATATAACAAGTTTTTGAACTCAGGAAATATACATGAAATTATGTAACATCTACTGGTAGTACAGCTAATTTAGTTATTGGTCTTTTTTTAAAAAACCTGACTTGGTTCTTACAATACAAACTCTAACCTTTTTATCCTTACCATAAATTACCTCTTCTATTTTACCCAATAACCAAGTCGAAGTGGGCATGTTGTCTTCCTTTACTAAAACTATAGTGCCCTTTTTAAAGTTATCCTTAGAGAAATACCAGTTAAATCGTTGCTGTAAATGACTGATGTAATCATTTTGCCATTTTTTCCACAAATATTGCGTTACTTTAGTAGTGCGCTGCCAGCGCTTTAAAGAACTATCAGAAAAATCAGTTAAATCAGGCTCTGTTATTGATGTTAAAGGTCCCCCGACTAGAAAGTGTGCGGGCGTAAGAGCTTCTAAATCATTGGTGTCATTTGACAAAGGGGATATTGGACGTGAATTTAAAATTCCTTCAATCTGGTTCAAAATTGTAAGAAACTCCTCAAATGTAAAAATCAATCTCCCAACTGCACGCTTAAGATAAAACTTAAACGACTTAACACCTGCCTCCCAGATACCTCCAAAGTGAGGAGCCCTGGGAGGGATAAACTTCCAATGAATTCTTTCAGATGTCAGATATTTGGTTAAGAATTCATCAGGGTATTTCAACAGATTGTAGAGTCGCTTCAATTCATTGCTAGCCCCAACAAAATTTCGAGCGCTATCGATAAATAAGGTTGCGCATTTACCCCTTCTAGAAATAAATCGCTTCAAAGCAGCAATAAATGATTCTGTAGACAAATTTGAAACGATCTCGAGGTGGACTGCACGAGTCAAGAGGCAAACAAAAATTGCAACATAAATCTTGTGCACTACGCTCTTCTTTTGAGTTGTATACTTTATACCAAAAGGGCCACAAAAGTCAACACCAGTATGGTTAAAGGGAAAGGATGGATTCAGTCTCTCTAATGGTAAATTTCCCGTCTTTTGATCCAGCAATACTGGTTTTACTTTGGCACACGTAACACATCCTCTTACTATCTTTCTAGCAAGATTACGCCCACTTATCGGCCAAAATTTTTGTCTAACACTATGCAAAAGCGCTTGTGCTCCAGTATGAAAGTTTCGAATATGGTAGTGTAACATAATTAAATGAGTCAGTTTATGATTTTTTGGCAGGACAGCAGGGTGCTTTGTGTTAAAGGGTAAGTTAGCTTCCTGCAGTCTACCACCTACTCTAATAACTTTAGATTCATCTAAAAAGGGACATAAAAATTTTAACTGACTATTTTTACATACTTCCTTTCTCTTACTTAAGTTCTTGAATTCTTCAGGAAAGTTTTGACATTGGACTAAGGAAAGTAATTTATTTTCGCTTAACGAAACCTCATCTACTGTCAGATGACCTACTTGTTTTTCCTTGGATCTACAATTTCTTATAAATCTTAAAACATAAGCAAAAACATTAATTAATTTAGCATAACAATTAGTAATACTAAAAACATAATCCAAAAGAGAATTTTTAACAGTTACGGTCAAATTTACATTAGAAATAAGTTTCAGTTCGCGCACATAGTTCTCATTTGAATTTTCAAAGTTATTATTAACACTATAATTAATGACCTGTTGATGCAGAAAATTTGGTCCTTGAAACCACAAAGAGTTGTCAGCAATAATTTCTGGTCTCAGACCGCGAGAAATTAGGTCAGCGGGATTGTCTGCTGTTCTGACATGTTGCCAGCAGAAATCCTTAGTTAGCTCTTGGATACTAAGCTACTCTATTTGACACAAACACTTTTAGAAGATGAGAAGATGTAGCAATCCAGGCTAACACAATTTTTGAATCTGTGTACAGAATAACTTTGTCAACATATAAACTCAAAGATGTTATTACCTTACATACAAGTTTGGAAAGGAGCTCTGCTGCACACAACTCCAGACGAGGAATGGTTATTACCTTGATAGGCGATACTCGAGATTTGCTGCAAAGTAAAGTCACTTTAACTTCACCAATTTTAGAGACACAGCGCAAGTAAATTACTCCACCATATCCAAACTTTGAAGCATCAGCAAAACAGTGGAGCTCAATTTCTTTAATTGATTCTATTAGAGTGCAACGAGGGACTTTGATTTGTTTCAACTCTGGTAGGGCCTTTTGTAATGTCTCCCATTCTTGTCGCTCTTTCAAAGGAAGTGGATCATCCCACTCTAGATGTAAAAGCCACAGTTTTGCAGGAATATCTTAGCACGCATGATTACAGGCCCTAGGAAACCTAAAGGATCAAACAGTTTAGCAATATCTACCAAAACCGTGCGTTGTGTACAGATTTTTGACGAACTAGACACAGTAAAACTAAAAGAGTCTTCTTCTGGATTCCATCTTAAACCCAGAGTCTTTACGGTGCTTTGTGAAGATTCTCCAAAACGATACTCTTGTTTTTCGAATGGAACTTGTTCTAAAAGAATTTTTTCGTTTGAGCACCACTTGTGCAATTCCATTTTCGCAGATTGTAGCATGTCTATTAACTGCCGCTGCAATTCTACAGCAGAGGTGACATCTTCTGCACCAGACAAAATGTCATCAACATAAAAATCGTTGAGTGTCGTTTTAGAAGCCAATGGATACTTATCTTTTTCATCTAAGGCTAACTGCCTCAAAACTCTTGTTGCTAAAAAAGGCGCTGATTTTGTTCCATATGTTACCGTGAGTAATTGATAAAGTTTAGATGCATCATTCAACGTATTTTTCCAAAGTATGCATTGAAGTTTTCGTTGCTCAGGATCTATACGAATCTGCCGATACATCTTGCATATATCAGCAGTGAGAGCCACCTTGTGTTTTCTAAATCGTAGCAAGATAGCAAACAGGTCATCTTGAACTACACCTCCATTCATCAAACAGTCGTTTAATGAAAAACCAGACGATGAAGGAGCCGATGCGTCGAATACCACTGGTAACTTAGTTGTACTGCTGTCTGCCTTATAAACACCATGATGAGGCATTATGTATTTAGGAGTTTCCGTCACACTCTGCATTTTTTTCATATGCCCTAACGCTTCATATTCACTCATGAACTCACAATACATCCTAGACATGTCAGGGGTTTTGTCTAGTCTCTTCCACAAATTATTTAACCGTTAGGTGGCTAATTGCGAAGAATCACCCAAATGAACATTTTGCCTTAATGGTAGCGTCACTACATATCTACCCTCAATATCTCTCTGATGGGTTTTTCTAAAATGCTCCTCACATTCTACTTCTTCTTTATTTTTTATTTTGAGAGATTCTGTAACAGCCTCAATTTCCCAAAAGGACTTGATTAGTGAATTTAAGTCTTCTTCGACTTTCATAAATCCGCACTGAATCGTATTGCCTGAATTTGAACCAACATTTACACCGGTAGCAATGTATCCAAATACGGAATTTTGAAGAGTTAAATTAGAATTTCGTGGATGAATTTGATCAGCTTTCAATAGTTCATAAAAGCATTCTGCACCTAACAAGGCATCTATTTTCTGGGGCTTGTTAAAATGAGGATCCGCTAGTTTGATCTTTTGCGGATGCTGTGAAAATGAAAATTTAAAATAATTCACTGGTACCACATCATTAATTTTAGGTACAACAAAGAATTCAAGAGCTCTGTGGTAATCACGCTTGTTTGATATCACAGCAGTAAGCTTGGATTTTACCGATAGAGCTTTTCCATTTAAACATGAAATTGATATGCTAATTTTACTCCCTTTTATTCCAAGCCTATTAGCGAAATCATAGGTGAAACACGAACACTGACTTCCGCAGTCAAGTAAAGCTCGACAAGCAATAAAATTCCCGCAAGAATCTTTAACATAAATAATAGCAGTAGATAGTAATACCTCCTTCGAAATCACTTGTGAAGCAGTTACAGACGAACCAATAAATTCCGAATTGTTTATTTGGTTGCAATTAGATAACATTTCAAAACATCTGGCTTCAGCGTTCAGCTCCAAGTTGTCTACTAAAGGGGGGTCAGAATTATTAGCTAGTGCTTCCTCCTTCCCCACACAACTCGCTATAGTAGCAGGTGAATGCGAAATGTCTTGATTGGGAAAATGCAGTAAACTATGGTGTTTTTTCATGCATTTTGAACAGCTGAATTCTGAACGACAGTTCTTTGCAGTATGAGTCGGATTAAAACCCAAGCAATTAAAGCATAATTTATGTTTCTTAACAAATTTAATACGTTCACTTACAGTCATTTTCAAGAAAGAATTACATTTATACAACTTGTGAAAATTGATACTTTTACAACAAATACATTTAAAATCTTGACCTTTAACATTTGACACTAAGGCAGTCACCTTTTGAATAGGTTGACCCTTTTTTGCATTAAACACATTAGATGACTTTGACGACTGCAAAGTTCTAGCATGATTTTTTAGAAATGTAATAAGCTCAGATAATTTAGGTAACTCACTTGTTTTTGAATCTCTTTCCCTACAAAGACGAGTGGAAACATCCAATTTTTGCAGCAAAATATATGCAAGAAATGTTTCTGCGAATCCCTCTATTTTTTGGTTTAATATTTCCAGAGACCTTACACTTTCATTCACTGTGTCTACTAATTTCAAAATAGAAGATTGGCTTTCATTTTGTATGGGAGAATTTGACATGAAACGCTTTATCTGAGCGAAAACCTGATCACGTTTATTGGAGTATCTCTCTTCTAAAAAATCCCAAGCAATTTTATAGTTATTGTCACAAATTGTGACTGATTGAATAATCCTAGCTGCTTCGCCATGAAGCGATAACTTCAAATACGAGAGCTTTTGGGAATCCGATAATGCATTATTATTATGAATGCTTGAAATGAAAAGATCCCGAAAGCTTAACCAATCTTGAATATTTCCACTAAAAGACGGCAAGTTTAATTTAGGTAATTTCATACCTTGTGCACTGGTATTTTCAATCTTTACATTACTTGCATCTTTAGCACTAAATTTTGACATTTGTCGTTTAACCTTAACCCACAAAGTATCAATGCTGTCTTGAATAGTTTGTTATTCAGTTACATATTTGTCAAACTCTTTTTCATCAACTATTACAAATAATTTATCAAAAATAGCTGAACATTCATTATTAAATTTTGCACATTTATTTTCAAAAAGTTGTAACTGAAATTCATCACAAGTATATTTTTTGAAGTCTGATGTCGCTTTCGTTATATTTGACTTTAAAATTCTTTTCTTAATTAAAAATGCTTCCATAATTAACGTTAATTAATAATACCGAACCTATGAGCAAATTCACTTACCTCCGTTTGAGGTAATCCAAATGAACCCGAAATTTGTAAATCCAAACACACACTAATTTTTATGTCGAATGCGAAGTAACATATCACACTTTTTTATCAATTTAACACTTCACCTTTAAGCTTTTTAACCAGCACTTTATCCATAGGCACTAATCTTCCTACCGGGTTGCACGGACCACAAAATATGTGTTCGAGAATAAACATATAAGTACTCAGAAAACACAAACACCAAGATTTAATGGACTGTAGCTTTATTTCTTTTAACTTCTGTTTGGATGGACACTCTTGCCATCGCATAGAATCATGGCCGCTAGCTAACCACGTTGTCGTTTTCTCCCATCGTGGTTGCCAGATCACTTCTGCCTTAACACACCTAATAGGTGGACCACCATCGCCTCCTATGAAGGGACGGACAGTTGCAAGCATGCCTTCACCGGGATTCGAACCCAGGCCCTTCGGTATCGCAGTCAGGCTATCCTTACCACTATACCGTCTGGGCGGCTTTAGCAAACGATATTAACATCATTTTCGAATGTTATTGCATTGTAAGTTGAACTAAGCTAGCTTTTGCTAGATTTGAATTAATTTTATTACTCTTAGTTTCAGAGATTCAGGGTTGCGTTTTAGATTAGGTCTATAAGGAGTATGGAGGAATACGATAAGACGATAAAAATCGATAGGATATAATGTACAGCTTTCACCAAAGACTTTCGAATCTTACAAAATGTAAAACCACTCAACCAATAACAAAGAGACGCTGTTGCTGAAACCACTGATTATCGCTTTGTCGAAGTGACATTTTCAATTAAATTGAAATGTCTCGTTTTAAGCTGAGACATCATTCATCCAAGAAGGTTGAAGGTCCAAGGTCTGAATTTTGTTTTTTGTTAAAAAAAGTAATTTTTTGTGTACTTTGTTCATGGTGAAAGAAAAAATTATTCATTGCTTCTTGTTTGCGATATGATATT
The DNA here is from genome assembly GCF_044657685.1 of Stegodyphus dumicola. NCBI lineage: Eukaryota > Metazoa > Arthropoda > Arachnida > Araneae > Eresidae > Stegodyphus > Stegodyphus dumicola. The sequence goes on along the minus strand of NC_140773.1, from coordinate 215,994,897 downwards.
TAATTACAATGCGAAAACATTCCTCATCTCTATCATTTCTTGGCATTCAACCTCTATTCATTATTTCCTTATACGAAATAAATCGAAACCAAATTTCGGATATCATATTTCAACGAAAATATCCATTTTAGCCTTTCCCGAATCCAATGGAACGATTTTTCGCTTAATGTCTATACGTACAGATATAATAAAGGACATTTGTTTCCTAAATAGATTGTAAAAGGGATTCAAAGTGGATTTTATCTCAATGTGTGAACGTACATACGTATATATGTATGTATATATGTCTCTCACGTAACTCAAAAACGATTAGCAGTAGAACTTTGAAATTTTGTATGTGGACTGCTATAACATCTATTTGTGCCCGTTCTTTTTCTACTGTAACCGGCAGGAATAACCGCGCGTGTATATATATAAACCAGTTTTACACAAAGACTGAAAAGAAGTGAAATTCCATACCAATAAATTTCAAAATGTCTTTCTTATAAGTATGCAAAATAAGAAATAAAGAAACATAAAACTAAAGCCTAAATGACAAAAACCAGAAACAATACTGTTGCTTGGGTATGGGTTCGTAAGAGATTGAATGCACAAGTCCAATAAAAGATTAATAAAATTTATTCTTATCAAAAAAGAAATATAACAAAACGCTGGAATTTTCCTCAGCGATATTCTTACAAGTGTTCACAATATTGGGCACTAGTAATCAGTAGAATGCTAATACGTTAAATAGAACGCAATACAGCCAGTAGCTATACTTTAAACTACTAAAAATTTTAAAATGCAACGCAGTTCATATAGAAAGAGAAAACTAAACAAATCGCATTAACAGTAACTAAGCAACTGAATTGAGATGTTTCGCTCCGGCTTTTTGAAGCTTTCAATCGGTTGCGAGAGTTCTAGTAATTTCTTCGCTTCTCGAGATTTCTGGAAAGCAAAACAGTAGAATTACGGTTACAGATAACACAGTAGTCAATTACATTTATTCAATTTAAATATAAATAAAAGCAATATTAATTTATTAAATGTTAAATGCACGTGCTACGGTATTTTTACTTTTCCGGTGTAGCTTTCTCTTAAAATATCGGTTCAATCCATAACGCTAGACCGCATACGGCTCGAACAACGCTGCAAAAAATGAGTGAATTTAATTGGGAGCTTTTGCCCCATCCTGCTTACTCCCCAGATATTGCCCCAAGTGATTTTCACTTATTTCGTGACTTACAAAAGTTTTTACTGGGAAGAATTTAAATTCTAAACGGGATGTACACAATGAACTTTCAAGTTTTTTTGCATCAAAAACAGAGTATTTCTACAGCAATGGCATAAAAAAGCTGCCTGTAAGATGGCGAGACGTTGTAGATAATGGAGGAAAATATGTAATTGATTAAAATGTAAAATTGTGTTTTTTTTATATTATTTCACAATTTACCAAAAAAATGTGCACGAAATTATGGACTGACCCAATAGGTATGTACTACGTTCCTCGCAAAGTACAAAAACGGTAGATCCTACAGCCACCAAATTTTGAATTTAATTTTTACTTATTTTCCCTTTTCGGAGATTTTAAGGGATTTTTGATTAACAGACTTATCAGGACTTGTGTTTCTCTTGATTTGCTTTGGAAACGTGGAATGCCCTGAAGAAGAACAGAGAGCTTACTCAAGCTATGTTCAAAATTTGTGTATAACAGACGACGCAAGCAGAAAGGGTATACGAAAGCCTTTATTTTCAATACTTTACAGGCACTTCGGAATACAGATACCAACCACTTGTGGTCTGAACGTAAGAATATAAAACTACTAACTATAACTAAAAGCTAACTTTGAATTAGTATACAAATGCCTAGCACTAAGACTGGCCTTTATTTAAAAAGGGTACGTATGCAGTACGCCGAGCTGCTAAAACTACAATATGTTTCCAAATATCAAGAGGGCTAAACCTCTGGCCTTAAAGGAAACCAGCAACCGAGTGAAAACTCGTAAAACTGCAGTGGCAAGCGGCTTGCTTCCTAAAACTCCTTCTCTCTCCCGCTTGGCAAAAAGCCACAACTTAAGTACATGGGCGTTAGCAAGACAATTTGCATAAACAAGTTAAAGCATTTGCCGGAAGTAGAAAATAAGAAGTGATAGTAGAGTTTTAAAATAAAATAAACGTTAGTAAAACTTAAGATCCTTACAGACTCGCCATTTAAAAGTAATGTGTTGCCACTGGACAAAATGTAAAATATTCATCTTCCAAATTTTATATAAAATATTGCTCAATTTTAAAGAAAATGAATGGCTATTGCCTGCAATGAAATATTTTCGTCTTCCACGCTCCTGTGCTTTGCCATACGCACAATGCATAAGATAATTAATATTTCTCTTAAATTTAAACTTTATGCTATGTGATTAACAAACTAAGGAATTTAAAAGGAGTGGCTTTCCTTTTCCTTTTATTTATTCGCTTATGTGCTTGTTAATCACTACTGAACCCGTAAAACTGTACTTGCTGGGTCCAGTAATATATTTGTATATGTGTTTGTGTGTATATGAGCAATTAGAATAAGTATTTAAGGCGACTGGCTAGTATAATAAAGCAGTACCTCTTCAAATATGCCCCTCAATCCTGGGTTTGCATTGTCAGATACGTTTTTTAATGTTATTTTTAATTTGGTTGTAAGTCTTATTAAGATTATTACTGTTAGTTTTCATTAATTTATATCTCGTACTGTATTGCAATATAATATTATAATATATCTCGTGCTGCATTGCGCGGAGAATGCGTTCACTCTGCAGTGCCTTTTCTTATATGTTATTCTGCTTGACGTTTATCCACCACTGTTTAACGTTGTTAAACATTGCTCCACTACTGTTTAACGCTGTTCCATTTTATTTTGCTTTATCAAACTCTTCGCACACTTTGGCAATATTGCTTTTTGTGATAGTCGTAGTAGTTACAATTTTTAACTGAGACCTTTCAAAGGGCTATATATAATTACAGCAGAAAATTCACTTTGATGCTGAAGTTGTTCACAGTAAGGACAAATATAAGTCAATTATTAATTCTACAAATTTCAATGAAATCTAATTATTCCGAAAATGGAACCGTTTTGTGTGTATCTCGTTTTATAACTCGTTAAGTTTTAGGCTTTCAATTTTTTTCAAAATTAAATAGAATAATGTTTCATTGAATAATTTATTATCACACAAATTTCTGTTAACATTGTAGAATCTCACCTTCTTATGAAACATAAAATTAATCAAGACTCATGATGGATTCTAAGCGACTTATTGTTATGTCCAGACAGAGAACGTAAGAAGGATGTAAGCGAACTCCTTAAGAACTCAGTTAGTTTAATAGAAGGCCCTTCTTGTGCTCACAAAACTAGCCAGTATTTGTGGCGTAACTTAAAATGATACAAATTCAAATTAAGTTCATTCTCAAGTCAGACCACGGCTACACTGAGTGGCGAACGCGCAGGTTGGCTCAAATTTGTACCGGCGGGAGAAGGACTATTTGCAAGAATAACGCAAGGCTAAAGACAGATTGCTATCAAGGTAACTAGTAACGTGGCCTTCAGCAGACGGAACACGCTCTGGCTAAGCATTCTAAAACCTTCCTTTAAATACTATCCGTTTTTGCTTCTAATGAATGTGTGCGAAATAAATTAGCGTTCTGGCAGATAAAAGGAAAACAAGAATGTGAGAGTAAAGGTTTTGAAAATGAATTAATTGGTGAGATAAAAACAAATAAATCCTTACAACTTATTTCCTTACAAAAAATAAGCTTTATTCCATTGCTTCTCATATTAACACATTTCTCAATGTATCACGGATAAACACTGAGCTATGTCGTCCAATTATATGAATACAAAACGAACTAGAACTAGACCTTAAAAAGAACCCGAAAATTCTACCTTATATCATTCTCCTTGTACCTCCGACTATCATATTATTTGATCATTAGTACTTTTATTCTCATCCCACAAAAATATATTATTTATTATATGTTTTGATACTAGCGAAATTCGTGTTAACTATACACAATTTACAGTCAATGTCTACACCAAAAATTACAGTCAACTCTTACAACTCTTCTCAGTATCACGGAGCAAAATCAGCAGATACACTTCAAACTGTTAAGAACAAAATGTCAAGTTAATCTAAAATGGAGAAACTCCTATGGAGAGAGATCTTTTAATACTTCGAACTCAAGCTGAACTAAACAACTGAGAAACTGACACTGTTCCCGATCCTCCTAGCTGGCACAACCCGGCCGTATGATCAAAAAATGGGACTGGCTAGAACAAAATAATAATAATAATAATAGAAAAAAATATATAAAGTCCAAAATCTGAGTCTCAGTGCCGAATTTCAATTCTATCTTCGCTCGTATTTATAATCTTCATTATTGTCTTTGCAAAATCTTTCAAATTTGAATAGTTCCTTTTAAAATCTTCCTTAAAATTCCTTCTATATTTCTCCCTTGCACTTCATAATTTTACTAAAATTATTTACAAATATGCAAAATTCGAAGCAATAAGTTGCTGCAGCATTTTGTTTTAAAATTTGTCAATGTCCTGTTAATTAGGGACATCTGATAACACTTTCCAAATTACTCTCATTTCTGTAAATAACTTTTGCAGCTGATTTATTAAAATCCTCCTGAATTATACTTTAATTTTAATAAATTTATTAAATTGTAATACCTCTTAGTTCGATGTAACATTTACTAATCTAAAAGAGATTTGAATTCTTTTAGATTAGTAAATGTTACATTTGAAACACGAGTCTATTTTTCCTCGTTTATTATTATTGATCTCCGATCATCATGTGAATTTTTCCTCCACTAAAATTATCAAATCCTCTTAAACTGGGTAAATAATTTTATGTAAAGGAACACAGATTCCTTAAATTTGCCATCTTTAAGAAGTTTAGATTTTAAAACCCATTTCCAAACGTTTCAAAAACCGATGCTTTTCTTTTTTTTGCCCGTTTTCCTCGATATATTTCCTGAGTTATATATAATACTTTGTTACTTCAGTTCATGCGTAGTTGATGCGTGTATCAATTTACTCGCTTGTAGTTCTTTCATGAGTCACTCGAGTGAAAATACAATACAATATCCTCTCCCGAGTTAATGAAGCTAATTACTTACTTCATCTTTGTTACCGAAGAGCCTATCACAGAATAAAGTCAGCCGTAACAAGGCAACAGAATCTTCACAAATAATCTTCAAAGCACTGAATTGTTAAAATAAGTCCCCAATTATAGAAGTTCCGTAACAAGAGATATAGACTTAAATTAGATTGATGTAATAGGCTAATCATTTCCGAAATTCTATGAGGAAGAAAATGAAGCAAGTTCTAAATGGAAATAATAGAACTGAAAGCTTTCATTGAATAATTGCAACCTTATATTGTGTTTTTCAAAGATGCATTAGCTTTTAATACTCAAATCTAAAAAGGTTTTCTGACAGAAGATTTTAAATACATTTGAAGTTTCGCAAGGAGATTTTGGACGGAAGCATTTCCTTTGGAATAAATTCATCGTGTGATAATGAGAACTTTTGGCGCGTTATTCAGCGTTCAGAATATGTGTGTGTGTGTGTGATTATGGCAAAGCCTCGAGGGCTATCTGCCTAAATTGAGGGATGCCTTTCGTGGAAGACTTTCTAAGGGAAACTGGCTCGTATACACGTTACACATGGGGAAAACCACGAAAACGCCCATGCAGCCAGCCCGTTCGCGGGATTCGAACCTCGGACCGAACTACGTTCAGAATATATAACTTAAGAACATTTGCACTTTAAATATCTTATTTGCAAGATATAAAAGTGTTGTGAAGATACTGAGCTAATTTAGAAAAATTTACTCAATACTAAATTTTTAAAACTAACCCTGAAATAATATTTAACAAATTTATTAGACATAGATGATCAGTATAATTATTATAAGTACTTCACCTCCTATCTGACATCAGCTATTTTAAAACTAGAAAATCATTTTAATTTATAAAATCATCATGGGCAGCATAAAATCATGAGCAGCATAGTAATTTTAATTTATAAAATAATCATGAGCAGTCACGAGTCACATTAATGAGCAGCATAAAATTGTGAAATCCACATCAAATTCCATTCATATAGAAAAACTGTTAACATCTTTTAATCTATGTTATGGTACGTTCTGCTTATAATAATTTATTTATTTACTTTTCCGTTTATTATTTTTGTCATAATAATTTATGAGTTAGATAGCGCCCTGGTTTCATGAAGGACAATCTTAGGACATATATATACAATGGCTTTAGACATCAAATTATTAACTTGCCATGAAGTCCATTATTTGGTCATGAACCAGGATTTCGGTAGCCTCTTTTTCAGCATTTAATTCAATAAATTATCATTTCAGCATTTGAGCATTTAATTCAATAAAATACACTGGTCATCAATATCCAAGGATAGTAATAAAAAAAAGAAGTGTAACTGATGCTTAAAGAAAACATATTATTAATAGAATTTGTGAAAAAGCATTAGTTAACATATAAAAGGCGTTTTTTTAACGTTTTGTGTGAAAAAGGTTTTTTCTCCTCGTAGAGTGTTGCCATTGCTCGCTTTTAAATCGTTGAGTTTGTTACTCAAAAATTCGTGAAAGTTTTACAAAATATGAAATCCATAATAAAACAAATTCCAAATTTCAAATTTGGGATTTCAGATGCCCATATTCGCAGTAGGATTACGTCATTCAAAATTGGATGACTCTAGATACCGTTGTTTTATCACAATGCGAGAAATATACTTAAATTTATGCGTATATTTCATTATTTAATTTCTTCAAATATAATGCAGGACTCTAACATTTTGTGGCAACAGTTTGAAAAGTGCACCGACATTTATAGGAATCCGACTTAAAACGCCAAAACGAAAGTAATAGTCCTTCGGGACTCAAATCCCTTTGGACTAATTGCAATGTTTGGCAGTTGATTATTCACAAAGTATTGAAATTAAAACCAAATTTATAGAAATTGAAAACGATGGAAAAATCTTAGTCACTTCTTGTGAAAACAAATCTTCTTTTATATGGTGTACGGTCACCTCGGACAGATATGCATCAAAATATCTTGATATCATAGACTTAGTGAACGAAGTGTTTATCTTTCTTGTGAAATTGCATGACATTCTTCTAAAAGTGCACTTTTTAGCTCCTGGAGGGTCCGGAAAAAAATTTAGGGCACTGAAATTCGGCGCAGTAAGGCATCAGTTGTAAACACATATTTGCGAAATTAAAAACGGGTTGTTTTGTTAAAGTCTACGAGCGGCTATTGACCTTGAAGAAAACTCAGACAGCATAAACTTACCAGTGTTAGAGAAAAAAGCGTAAAGAAGATGTTAGGGTGCTTAATTTTTTAATTTAATAGTTAAACGTACTTTGTTTCTTTGCGTACCACTTATTTTTCTCCTGCTTACCACCAGTGGTACGCGTACCACCAGTTGAGAATCGCTGGCCTATACGTTTTTGGACTTGAATCGGACGAAACATAAAAACAGGTTGTAGAAATTAATCTAACACTTCCTGGAGGAAACAACAGGGCTCATACACGAAAGTAAAAAGATAAAATGGAATTTTTCATAACAAAACTTTTTCTAGGCCTGAAGTTCTGCCTAACTGAACATAATTCAGCTTAACACTTTTATTTGTCTCTTTTCTTTAAAAGATATTATAGGTGAGATAAGCTAATAACAATTTGTAAAACTATAACCCTCAGTTAAATGTGCAAGGTATTTTCTTCTTCCTTTCCGCATGATTCCATCGTAAATTTGTAACAGCTATAACATCTAATTGCTTTTTTATAACATCTAGTACATCTAGTTTCTTACAACATGAATGTGTATAATCTGTTTATATACATATGTTACCATGAAAGACCGAAATTGGAGAATGTCGACTTTCACCGGAGAATGTCAAAATCTACCAAATAAGTCGGTGGAAGATCGAATATTGCATTACATTCTTGTACATTCGGACCCTCACCGGTGTATGTCGACAATCATAGATATGCTCTGGTGTAGGTCGAAAAGAGAGGCCATAAAATGTCATAATAGTTTTAAGTTATTGCAATAAATAAGATTTGAATCACATAATTTAGTAAGTTTTTTATTACTATTATTTTATTTTCTCATTTAGAACGTACTGTATAATTAAGTAAGTTTTTGCCTTCTATTATTTTCCTTTCTCATTTTGAATGTACTGTGTGTTTTAGTTCTTATCTTAAGTCTCAAGTGCGTTTTTTCGCGACTGAATTACGGAGAAGAAAATGTAATATTCTTATATGTTCAACATTCACCATTAGTACATGGTGAATGTCGACATTGACCGGTGTAAGTCAGAAATAAGAGTATTTGGAAAATATTTCGGACATACACCAAGCGACTAAGTGATTGTTGATACTCACCGGTGAAAGTCGACAATCTCCAGTTTTCGGTGTTTCACCGTAACATATATATATTGTAAGGTATATCCTAATTTTATAACAGTTTTAAGTTTAAGCGCCTTTCCTGTCTCTTCTAGATTCAGCTTACAATTCCTTATCAGAATGAATTTTTACAATCATGTGAAATGCAAATGAGAGTATTTAAATCAAAGTTCACTGACTTCGAGAGGTAGAATTAGGATTCCTGAATAGCGCACGTTAGACTTTTGGCTATGTCTGTCTAAGCTGTTACTACGCTCGGCCGTATTACGTGCCCTTGATAGCTTCGCTAACTAATTTAATATTACGGACCTACTAGTTTAGAAATGGTGTTAGCTTCGGCTAAATCTCTTTAGTTAGTAATTAGTTAGATTCTTGTTTCTTATATATTTGAGTTTAAGCGCAAATGGAGGCTTTGTTGTACACCTGAGAAAGAAGCCATTTGTGAATCTTTATTTTGAGTTATAAAGGGTGATTAACCCTTCTTGAGTCTACGTTTCTGTTTTTGGACTTAAACCGATTATTTGCTTAGTGGTTCACTATGTTCCTCAATACTTAGTTAATAGATAAAAGTTAGAATCCCAACATTGGCGCCCTCTCCGGGACTCGTACCTTGGACCTTTCGAATACGAGCCAAGTGTGCTGGTCATTTAACCACGAAGGCATGCTAATAAGGCCGATATATACACGGGGGGCTTATAAATTGTTTTTACAAATTAAGAGGGGTGATAGTACTCATCCAGATGAGCAATAACTACCATAGAACATAGGGTCGCAATTCATTTTGAAAGGCTGAAAAGGGGAATATTAGAATTTCAACCTGAACTTACAACAGTGGAAGAGAGAATGAACGAGACCAAAAGTTGCACAGTCACTTTTGTGAAAAACTTACAGAGAGTCCACAAAAGGAATAAAACCAAAATCTTTGTGCTCGAGTGCTATTTCGAGCTCATACTTTGATGGCAAACACTCGAATGCACATCTTTGGTTCTCAAGACCTCAACCTCGCAAACGATTGGAACAAGTTAATTATCTAATCAAGGCTGAATATTATCAACTGACTCTAACTTCCGCTGTATGCCGAGATTAGAATGAAAAGTTCATGCTGCGTTCCGGCTGTCAGAACTTCGTGTCCCATAGAAGGGCGCTTCAAGCACAGTGAGTCCAGGAGGACAGGATAGAATAGGGCGAAGGGGAGAGAACTGCTACCTTGATAGTATCAAACTTACCGTGGAGTTAGTTGATAATATTCAGCCCTTGATTAGATAATTAACTTGTTGCAATCGTTCGCGAGGTTGAGACCTTTAGAACCAAAGATGTGCATTTGAATGTTTGCCATCAAAGTCTGAGCTCAAATTAACATTCGAACGCCAAGTTTTCGGTTTTATCCATTTTGTGCACTCTCTGCGAGTTTTTCCACTAAACTCATTGCGCCACTTTTGGTCTCGTTCATTCGCTCTTCCAGCACTGTTAAAGGTTCAGGTTGGAATTCTAATATTTCTCTTTTCTGCCTCTCAGAGTGGAATGCGACTCTATGTTCTACGGTAATTATTGCTCATCTGGATGAGTACTATCACCCCTTTTAATTTGTAAAAACAATTTAGAATCATCCTGTATATACACACACCCCTATCCGGCTTAAAAGTCCGTACCTTGCCTATATTTTCGCAACTGTTGGCGGCAGTCATGTACTTACAATTACAGAAGGGTTTTAAATGACGAGAATATTCTTGTTTTGGCACTGCCAAATTAAAAAAAAAAACTAATTTCAACAAATAGAGAAATCTTAGTTTTAATACAATCTCCCAGTTCTTATACTTACGTTTGGGAACATTTTATACGCCTTATGAAAAAATAAAAATGTAGTCTTACATTTTTATTTGTTTGTACTTGTCGTACGGGTTTGTACTTGTTGTACCCCGTACTTGTCGTACGGGAGACAAGTTTGACTTCCGTACAACAGAAATTGAGTGGGATATTATTTAGTTTCAAAATTCGCAGTTTCAACTTGCCATTTTTAACTTGCACTGACGGATCGATAAATTAAGCTAGAATAATTTGAGGAAATAATTTTAAATGAAGTGCAGCAAAAATGTGTGTAACTTAATAGGCCGTAGAAAGAAGTCATGCAGTGAGATCACATGAGAATTTTTATTTTTAGTTGACAGAATAATAACGCATAATTTTATGGCATAATTTTTCCACTCCAAGGAGGAAACATTAAATTAAGCTCAGTATTTTATTTTCAGAAAACCAAGTGTCCAACAAAACACTCTGGTTAAGCAGTATACTTCAAAAGGCGCCACGTTATTATAATTTCAATTTAATGCATTTAAACATTTTTGACAATTTTGCTCAGAAATAACATAACCACACCATTTTAAATCACTAAGCATGAGTAATAACAAATATGCTTTTCTATTACAAAAACTCATTAAACACAAAAATATTTAAACAAATTGTTTATTTTAGTAAGTTAGACATTTAACTAAAACTTCATATAAATTCAAAACACTGCTTGAATTTAGATACGTGTCATGTACTTTCCTATTATTTATATTACTCATCGTTAGATTCCCCGTTTCAGGGTTCTTCGTGGCTTATCAATACACGCACGGAACATGACAGCAACAACGTTCAAGTCAGATTTTCATTTTAATGAGCCCGCAACATATCCAGAGAACCAACCAACAGTAAGAGCTACTTTGGACTGATACACCATCTCGTCAAGCAGGAGTTTTAACGAGCTGTGAATAAAAGCCCTCAGCTAAGGTTTAAGGCATTCATCAGAAGCCCTTAATATGAGTTCCATTAAAGGCGGTGGCAAGGGGTTTCATAGCAACAGTAATCTGAAAGGAGTCACGAAATGCACTAATTGCTACTTGTAGGAATCTGAAATCTTTCGCCGGATTTTGGGAATTTGGGAAAGAGTTTAATTAGCTGGGATTTAAACTGCCCACCTTGGTCTCCAGGCATTCTTGAAACTTTTCTCTGAACGAATATTGTCAGAAGTTTCCTTCTCTTTATGAATTTTACAAATAATGAGTTTCCAAAGAGTTACAAAAAGTATAAAAAGTTCATAATACGTATTTTTTATTTATGCAAATCCCTTGAGGTGTCAACAGATATAATTACTAGCTTATAATTTTGATATAGCCTCAGAAATGTGCACACGCAGATACGTAGAATCTATATACATAAAGAAGAAAGTCTGTGTGTTTGTCCTATAATAACTCAGTCACTGTTACAGCTATCGTCACCAAACTTTCTACAATTTTTTTCTGGGTCCTGGAAACGGTAGACGTCCGCTTTTTTCCAAAAATAAATAAAATAAAATAAAACAAAATAAAATGAAAAATAAAAAATAAATAAAAATGTAAAGGGTTTTAGATTTTAAAGTAAGTTCAAAGGAGCGTTTTTTAACATTTTTTCTTACCTTTATTTATTAAATATCACGTTTTTCGCACTTAAACCATAAAATTCAGTTCAAGAGTAATGTCGCAAAATAATTTTAAAAGGAGCATTTCTCGCTCGCGTACGCAGTCTCGCGCGCTGGAGATAAAAATGTTTTTTCTGTACAACATTGCTATGGCTCGCTTTGAAATCCTTGAGTTTGTTAATCAAAAATTCGTTAAAGATTTACAAAATATGGAATCGTTAATAAAACAAATTCCAAATTTCAAATTTGGGCTTCCACATGCCCATATTCGCAGTAGGATTACGTCATTCAAAATTCGATGACTCTATGTACCGTTGTTTTATCACAATGTGAGAAATAGACATACATTTATGCAGATTTTTCATTATTTAATTTCTTCAAAATATAATGCACGATTTGGGGGCAACAGTTTGATAAGTAAAAGGAACATTTATAGTGAACCAACGGAAGATCGCAAAACGAAAACAATAGTCCTTCAGGGACGAAGACCATTTGGACCCCCTCCCAAACAAAAAAAAAAAAAAAAAAAAAAAAAAAAAAGCCAAAATCAGAAATATTAATTAAAAACTCGGATAAACGACAATTTTCGTCTCGTCCTCGTTTTTCTTAGTGGAAACAATCTCGCAAGCTGAAGATGAAAATCTGCTTTGTTTCAAAAGCTGTTGCCAATGCTCGCTTTCAGATCCTAGAGCTTGTTAATAAAAAATTTCTTAGTTGTACCACGAAATAAAAATAGCATTGCCAAACATTAAATACATTACTCCCGATTCCAAAAATTCGTGGAAGCCATTTCGACTATTCCCATCTTCACACGACTTTAATCAGCCGAAATGTTAATTAAAAACTCTGAAAGTGCTTTTCCCACTCATTTTTTCCGAGTAGCAACAGTCTGGCTCATCGGAGATCAAAAGAAATCGCATTATTTCGAAAAGTGTCGTTACTACTCGCTTCCAAATCGTAGAATTTGTTAATCAAAAATTTGTAAGTTTTACAAAATCTATCTATCTATCTATCTATATATATATATATATATATATATATATATATATATAAAGAAGAACATCTGTTTGTGCATTTGTTTTTTTGTTAGCGTTATTGATTTCTGATCAATTATGATAAATGTTTTGCCGCACTGAATCGACTAAAATTGAATATAGGTGAAATATTGGATGGAACTTGAACTCTTACGACCAGTTAATTAGAAAGACGAAAATCATTAAAAACTGCGTGCCATTTTTGCTAACATAATGAGAGAGAATATTTTTCTATCGAAATTTTTTATGTGGGTTTCATATCGCATCAGACTGAAAAATTAATGACTATGAATCGTACTTTCTTGCATCGCTATTAGAGAAGGATTACAGCGGTATCGTTCTGTCTGTTGTTAGATGCATTACTCTCAATGTAACTTAGCTGACATTGGGTACTTCCGCTAGTAGAGAATAATTGTATCTTTATGGGCAAAAAAGTGACTGGGTTTTTCTGTGCAGAATTCATTGGTAAATAAACAGTATCATAACTAATGTTAAAATTACATTTTTTAACCTTTCTTTCTGTTCCGTGGAGAAATAAATAAATTTAAAATCATCTACTGCATATTTGTATTTATAACCTATATTTAAGTCTCTGTTAGAGTAAGACTTGCCCTGGGAGCATAAACTATTTCCAAACTCGTAACAGATGCAGAGAGAATTATCGCTGTATCTGAAGTAACTACAGACACTTGAAAAAGCTCAAAACAACCTTTTTATTAAAATAGAATTTGAACATAAGTGCACGTCCTGTGCTTAACATGATTAACCACCGTTTGAGGCGATGTAACTAAAGAAACAGTAAAAAAATGTCAAGTTTAAAATACGGACTAGTAACAAGTGCATTTAATATACAACTACACAATGCATAGTATTACACAACTAAATTTAAATTTAAGCTGGCTAAAAAAACTCTAATCGGCATATCGATTCATACGTCGGCAGCAAACAACGCAATGCCGAATAATTGCAAACTTATCAGAGATGGTAGAATTAAACCTACCACCCAACCGGGATAATGGCTCTGAATGCAGTATTGATGGACCCGGATTCGAATCCCGTAGAAAGCATGGATGTTTGTAAAAGGATAGTGTCTGTTTGAATGGGGTACTTCAAATATGCGGCGAGCCGACAGTCCTCTGGAGAAGTTGATGGTAGGAAAAGAGCGGTGGGAGACTGTCACATCCGTCCTCCCGGGATGCTCTCTCTCTCAGACTTTGGTGGGGAAGTGGGGGGCGGAACTGAGCTAAAGTGTGCTCAAGGCTCATGCAAATGACAGGCGTATTTGACCCCTTGCCACGTTGAATGTCGTGGGTTTGTGATGATCGTTGTCATCAGGCAAGTGAGGTTGGTAACAACAACAGAACTAAATCTCGAGAGGCCGAAACATGCTCTCTCTTATAATCCAAAAACCTTGGTTTAAATACTCTGTACGGAAAAGAGAAGTTATAGTAATGGTTGAAATTATAAATAACTGTTTAGTTTCAAATAAAAACACTACACCCTTTTAAATTTTTACCATGCACAATCTAAATTTGAAAAGAATTAATAGCTTGAATGGTGGTAAATTTAAATACTTGTCGCTATAATAATAAAATTTTCTATAAAGGAAAATTTAAATAATTGTCCTCTATATAATAATAAAGTCTTCTGTAAAATAACTACATATATTTTTCCAAACCCAGTGATGTAAACTTGCAGGTAAAATTTTTATTATTGTGTTTTGCATTTTAATTTGACGTTTTTATATTGTAAATACTATCTCAATTACCCTTATTGTTACTCATGCTAATATAAAAAATTAAATTATAATTAATCAAATGATTAACTATTAATTGAAATATTTACTATTTTCTTCAAGCTTAATTAAACCATTCAGCGTAATATAAGACAAGCTTACAGGTAATCTTTACTTTCGTTCATTTATGGTATGCAAAACTATTCATTACATCTTTGAAGGCTGCATCAGATCATATTACAGACTCACCAGCGGCCGAGCGGTGAAGTCGCTGTGCACTTGTAGTTCGGTCCCAGTTTCGAATTCCGCGAATGGGCTGTCTGCATGGGCGTTTTGGTGGTTTTCTCCATGAGTAACGTGTACAATAGCCAGTTTTGCTTAGAAAAGCCTCCACGAATCATCCGTCCCCTTGAACAGAAAGCTTTTGAGGCTTTGCCGTAATCATATAAACCAAACTAGGTCATATTACATTTTGCAATTGATAATGTTTGTATAAATAATCCCGGGATACTGAAACTGGTTATAAGCAAGTATTAGTCGGCAGTAACTAGATAGTTCTGACGCAACTGTTTAGTTCCGAGGCAACTGGATAGACTGTAACTAGATAGTTCTGAGACTGGATAGACTGCAAATGGATAGACTGTAACTAGATAGTTCTGAGACTGGATAGACTACAAATGTATAGTTCTGAAACTGGATAGACTGTAACTGGATAGTTCTGAGACTGGATAAACTGTAATTGGATAGTTCTGAGACTAGCTTGTATATGAGAGGTTCTGGGGCAATATTTTAAATAGATGCTCTTTTACTGTCATTAAAAATTATCATTATATTGACGCAGTATTATAAACTAAATGGCGCAACAGCCCTAGAGGGCCATGACTTGCAGTGGCCCGATATCTGCTTTCCTGACCGTGGGCCCCGGGTTGCATGAGTATATGCCCTGTCCAAATGGTTAGCTTGTCGCAGGACGTCCGTTTAGTCTCCAAACGAACTTGGTGCTCATTTTATTGACCTATTCAAGGGATAAAAGGCTGAGTTAGCCTTGTCCAGCCCTGGAATCGAACCCCGGATCTGTGGTGATGCTGCACAACACACTAGCCACTGCGCCCCCGGGCGTTGACTCAGAATTATGGTTATATTTCTCCCGCCTATAAAGTATTTCTCCCGCCTTCTTGGCATGCCTTCGTGATGTGGTGCTCTGCATGCTGGGTGCGTATTCCAGAGGTCCGTGGTTCGATTCCCGGCGAAGGCTGTTGCTCATTTCTTATCTTCTCAGTTTCAAAAATACCTAATGTCTCTACAGTGGCGACCGATCTAAAAGGGTGTTGCATGATGTTTCTCCATACCCAGGATTTGGCGACTGTATTTCCTAAGACCACAGTCGCCCTTTAAAAGGGGGAGTATATACGATCCGCACGCCGCTTTCTTGGCATGCCTTCATGGTGTGGTGGTCTGTACGCTGGGCGCGTATTTCAGAGGTCCGCGGTTCGATTCCTGGCGAAAGCGTTGCTAATTTTTCATCTTGCCTGCTTCCAAAAATAGCTAATGTCTCTACAATGCTAATGTCCAATATCCTGGATAGAAACGGATATTAAATTTTTCAAGTTTCAGATTTCAAAATGAGTTTGAAATCTGAAATTTCGGAATGGAAGAATACTTTGTGAAATGGGTTTAAATGTGTTTATTAGTTACACAATAAAAACAAAATTTATTCAATCTGAACTGAAAACATGCCGTGCTAACGTTTAAACGCATTCTTCTTCTCTCGATATAAGCTATCATCCTATAAACAAGGCCATCTAGATGAAACGAGGGATCGATAAAATGCTAAGCCTGAAATTACGTCGGGTACAGTTAAACTTCTAATACCAATTTCATCTTCTGTTACAAAATTATGGAGTAAGTTTACTTTAAATTTGTCATCATAACAGAGTATTAAACTTAAATTATGGAGATCACTAATTTTGAGTTAGAAAATGCATTGAGCTGAATTTGAAACTTCTTGAACAGTTCATAACTCTCTCGTGTAATGAACGCTGTCAGCATTTATTACCGTATCGAATGATTGATGTTTTCTTCAATGGCTATTAGATTACTCCAAACTTCTAGACTAGGATAATCTACAGCATCCTGTCCGGATCAATACAGCTGACCTTCAGGTAACGTAGATTTGAACAACGAGACATAATTTATAACATGGCTCTTTTGTGATAGACGGGAAAGGCTTTTGAAGAGGAACACTGTAGCTAAATACTTTGATAAAATTAAGAAAATATTGAGATATGAATAGATAAATTATATTCAAATATTGCTCTATTCCATCATTTATTTTTATAAAACTAACGTAGATCTATTTTTTAACCTTTTCAGTCTCTGGGCCGATTGAGGAAATTCAACTTGCATTTTTCACGTTTCGAAATGGCGATTTAGGATATATATTAGATTTAGATATAGTATTGTAGCAATATAGGCATTTTGACACAAAATCGAACTTTTTCTGAAGTCACATACCAAGTTTTCTCCATATTTCGATTCTACGACTCAAATTACGCCAAACTACCAAGTTTTGTAAAAATCGCACGAGTAGTTTTTAAAAAATAGCTCTCAAAATGTTAGCTCCTCAGTGTTAATTGAGTTTGGTATATATTTATTAATCTTCCTTTTTTATTAAACTTACTTGATTCTTCCTTTCACATTTCGAAATTCAGGTTCATTCCGAATAGAATTCACCCTTTTTTATGATTTATTTTTAAAATTTGTATTTTAAAATAATTTTTATAAATTTTTCAAAAAAATGTTTGAATTATAATCTATAAAATTTTTACCATCATCTTAAAGTAGACGTATTTCTAAGCCTACCTGCAAAAAAATTACAGTTTTTTATTCAAAATTTCCGAAGATATACACGAATTTATATATTGGCGCGTTTTGAAATTTGGCATATTTGTTGAAAGCGATAAAGCATGCCAAATGTGGTTTAAACACTTTTATTAAAAATTATTTGAAAACTATTAAAAAATAAAATTATTTGAAACTTAGAACGATGTGACTTTTTTCCACTTATGGGCAATGTAAAAAGAGATGGAACGAGGTGCCTTTTTTTCCGCTCCGGAATAATGGAAGGGAAAGGAAAATTGGTTGCTATATATTAATAAATTGAATTATTCTTGGCGCAAACTGAAAAAATTGTACCAAGATAAATTTTTGAATTTCTCCGTAAATTTCGCACCAAATTTTACAAAATTGAACATCTAGGCAAAATTTGAGTCGTAGAATCGAAATACGGAATATGGTATGTTATTTCAGGAAAAGTCGTATTTTGAATCAAAATACCTATATTAGAACAGTGCTATATATAAATCTAATATATATCCTAAATCGCGCTTTCGAAACATGAAAAACGCAATTTGAATTTTGTGAATCGGCTCAGTAGAGCAGGAGATATAGAACTGTCCCTCCCCTTTTTTTCGCAGTTTACGTACTATTAGCTGATCCCACAAATGAAGAAGGTGAATTTAGATACTAATAATTATCATCGATTATCATGACTGCCATATAGGGAACAGGCGAAAGCGGGTCCAGACACCAAAGCGACTTCCGTAGACTAATCGGTTACTGTCCGGAACACCCAACTGTTTAGTGCAACACCCCTGACGCCCCATAAGGAACATGGAGAGTTTATTAAGATGCTATATATGCTGATGAAGACACTAGACTACACATTTTACACATTGCTATACAAATAATAAATAACTAAAATATAGATACTAAGTAAAGGAAATTTCACAGATAATTACGAATGCTGAAACAGATATTAAATACTAATGCAGACATTATACAGATACATAGATACACTATTACTAAATACACTGTTACATACTACACAGATATTAGAAACGAATGTTGACACAGCTTGTAAATACTAATATAAGTCGTTACACAAATCCACAGATACTAAATACACTACTATATACTACACAGATACCAGATACTGATAGAGATACACAGATACTATATTATACTGATAAATAGATACCATATACATTATTATTTACTGCACAGATACTAAATGCTGATGTAAACACGGATTCTAAATGCTAATGCAAGACATTACTCAGATATACGGATACTAGCCCAGATATACAAATACTCTACGGAAGAATTCGGCTTCGAATCTCGGAGAAGGTAAGTATTTTTGCAAATATATAGTGTCTCGGCGGCATAGGAGCACTCAATATGCGGCGATTCAAAGTCCTCTCGAGTGGTTTATGGTAGGGAAAGATCTGGATCCGTCTCCCTGGGGATTCTCTTATTCTCTGATCTCCCTGTGCTTCCAAATTGAGAGCGGAACTGGGCCAAGTCATATTGTCACCTGTTTAGTGCCCAAAGCTGTTGCCAACAACAAACGCAATCTTTGCTCCTTGTGACAATGAATTTAGTGGACTTATTCTGCTATTAGACAAGCGAAATTAGTCACAACAACAGTATCATTGAGTATTGTAGATGGACTTTCTTATTCTTACTTCTTTCTTAGAAACAGTTTTTTAACTTAATTTAGTTATCATGTAGATACATTAGGTATTTTTTTGGAAGCAAGAGACTTGAAAAATGAGCAACGCCTTCGCCGGGAATCAAACCATGGACCTCTGGAATACGCGCCTAGCGTGCAGACCACCACACCACGAAGTCATGCTAAGAAGGCGGGAGAAATACCTTATAATCAGAATAAAACCCAATTATGTAATGTTATCCGTAATGTCTTTCTGTCATCAGCAGTCTATTATTAGATAACCATTCTGTAAGTAAAAATTGTACTTAGATTTTCAACATTGTTCGGGGCATGTTTTCAAACATAGATCGTATTTTTAATTTGATAAGGATTATAATAATTATTTTCCTAAACAACTTGCTGTTTGCAAAATTAACTAAAAAAGAGAAACACTGAGCTGGGAAAATAAGAAAGACTGAATTGGAGTAAAATCAGAATTAATACAAAAAATCACTTTCGAACGCAGGTTATTCCTCGAATTAATATAATTTTAGAAGTTCCATAAAATATCACTGAAGTTTCATTATTTATAGCTGAAAGAGCAGAGATATTAATTAAAAACTTTTCTATTATTTTTGAAGGGCTCTTCTGCGTATGAAAATAAGCCTACTTCGAATTAATCTCTGAAATACTCATTACAGAAATTAAAATTTCAAAACAGTGGTTTTGGCACAGTTCATTTCTTTTTCGTATCGGGAAAATTAACGGAGTTTTATTTTTTTTAACATTACTCTTCATTTTAATTAAAATGATTCTGTTCTATTCATACAGGAAATTCTCTTCGGACTTTCCACTCTTGAAATTTAATTGCACTGAAATTATCTCGATCAAGTTTCAAAATGTCTGTTACAGTGACCCCGTCAGAAAAAAAAGTAGATAGGAATAATAATTATCTGCGTGTAGCACTCGTTAAAGACGAGCATAAAGGATGCAATTAAGTTGTGCCGTACATTTTTCGCTGAGCGAATGAATGATTTAAACTGGAAAATTATATTTAATAGATTACTTCTATATGCTTAGTTTTCATAGATTACTTCTGTATGATTAGTTTTCATAGAGTACTTCTACATGCTTAGTTTTCATAGATTTCTTCTTTATGCTGGTTTTTCCTTCGTTAATGCTTAGTTTTCCTAGATTACTTCTACATGATTAATTTTTATAGATTGCATCTATAAAATATATATATGCTTAGTTTTCATAGATTATTTCTTTATGCTTAGTTTTCGTATGTTACTTCTATATGCTGAGGTTTAATAAATTATTTCTATAGGTTTAATTTTTATAGATTGCTTTTTATGCTTATTTTTCATAGGTTACTTTATAAGGTATTTTCTCCCTCCTTTCTGCATGCCTTCGTGGTGTAATGGTACCACACTCGGCGTGTATTCGAGAGGTCCAGGTTGGAGACCGAGCAAGGGCATTGCTCCTTTCATGTCTCCTACTTCAAAATAACCTAATGTTTCTATAGTGGCGCTCGAACTAAAAAGGTGGTGGGCGATAATTGATCACCACCAGGATTTGGAAATTGAGTCTCCTACTTCCAGTCGTCCTTTACTAGGGGAAGTACATAACGCATTTTCTCCTTCCTTTTCGCATGTAACAGTAGCGCACTCGGAGTGTATTCCAGAAATCCAGGTTCGAGTCCCGGTGAGGGCACCGCACATTTTTCAAATGTCCTCCTTTACAAATCCTAATGGCTCTACGACTTCTATATGCTTGGTTTTCATAGATTACACCTATAGACTTAGTTTTCATAGGTTGCTTCTATATACTTGTTAAGAAAATAATAATAATTTTTTGAGCGTAAAGAGGGACCTTTTTTGCTCTCTAATTATGCCTACAATTAGTGTCAAAACACAAATAATAATTAAAAAAATTACACGCTTGTTTTCTTATGGCATAAGTGTTTACAGTTAAAACATACAGCACTAAAACATAAAAAATATTTTTTTATGTATTAGATTAGTCTTGATTGTACGTAATTAAAAATAAAATCCTCGAGATGCTAACAATGACAGATCTAAAATCAAAATTATCAAAGTAAAATTTAAGTAAATTGAATATAATTCTTAAATCTGTTTATCTATAATAAGGTTGAAAAGATAAACAACCAAAATAGGTTGCTGTAGAATAACATGACTGACCTGTAGTGCCCATTGAGGGGTGAAGCAGGCGGAATAATAAATAAATAAATAAATATGTTCTTTCTAATTATCATTTTTATTGTTCTCTAAACCCCTAACACTAACACAGCTGACTGAAGAGGGAGTATGAATGGGTTTGTGGATTTTCCCACGAGTAACATAACTACAATCCACTTTCCCTTAGAAAACTATCCATGATGACATCTCTGACCTTAAGAATATAGCCCTAAAGTGTTTCACCCAAACTAATTCGATCTAATGTTTCCTAAAAAATCTTCTAACAGCCTAATACATTTCATAAATGTGCAACTTGCAATTTTATTGTAATCTATTATTATACGTATGACTAAAACATTTTGATAGCTAAAATGTTTTTAAGACTTTTTTTCAGCATTTAGCTAAGAACGTGTTTCTTATTCATTTTTTTTCGCATTTTCAATTCTTCAGAAGGAGAAAAAGTAATAAATGATTATAATAAGCATTATGAACGTAAAAAAAATTATTCCCTCTGATCAGTGCAAATAAGTCTCTGTAGAGACGCCATATTTTACGAGGTTTTTGGACTGGCTGAAATTATAAATTTGTATTGAATCATTTACATTTCTGTTTGATTTAAAAATTAAATTTTATAAGGTCTTAAAATCATGGAAAAGCTAGTTAAAAATACATTATTCTTTCCAACTGCACGATTGGTAAACAATCAAATTATTTTGAAAATGTACAAAATTCGGTAAGTTATATTAGAAATTCTAAAAAGCCTTCATTTGGAAGATTAATTTTGATTTTCCCCGATCGCCAAAAATCTAAAATGTTTGATTATTAGTTTGAATACATATGTGAATAGGATATTTAAAAAAGTCAGCACTAAGTATGCATGTGTTTACATTTATATATATACTCGTATATATATGTGGTGTGTGTGTGTAAGATATAACAATATACGATAACTGTTTTAAAAAATGTATAATTGGCGACCTCAAAATTAACATTCTAGATTTGGTGCTCTCCCCGTAGATTCATTTGTTCCCCAAAATTCGAGATCCTTCTATGTTACGTAACGTTTTGATACCTCTTGTCCTATCAAATTAATTGTAAACTAAAACTCGGAACTGAAACTTTCTCTTCTTTCTCTGAAGTACTGCAACACTCTTCTCTTTTCCGCTTACTCTTCCGTACTACTTTTCACACGATACTTTTCCATGTTGCTGCTTATTTGCCTATGATGATGTCGTACTTTAAAATAGAACTTGTTGTATTCTTCTATAATTAAGAAATATCTTGTCTGCAAAAAAATGATTGGATATACGATATTAAATTTTAAATGCACGTGCTCTTGTATTTTTTAATTTTCCGGCTCAGCTTTCTTTTAATATTCGTCACGCGCTGCACTGCACGGGGAATAAAACAATTTAATTTATAATTCAACTAACGTTAACTATTTAAATACCAAGTCCGTAACACTATTATAGATATATATAATATACAAAATCCTGCTGAAAAATCACAGTTACGTGTATTTGAAAAGCGTCCATGGAAACCGAGTCGGTAGGAAAAAAAAATCTAATATTTTAAGTACTCAATTAAATTTACTTTTAATTCGCACACGGTGACAATTTTTTAACTTCGCTAAAAAGGATAAATTAAAGAGCGTCTCAAATTAACTTCACGTAAGAAATTCTTGTACAACGTAGCCCCCCTTTAAAAATAAGATTTTCACCTCAAACAATACGCTGCTATAATTTTACTGAAATTTAACTACAAGAATGTATAGAGCTTTTTCTGTAGTGTGAAATTTCATTTCAAAATGATGATTAAATTTGGAAATTACTAGTGCAAAAGAAAGAGAAAGATACAGGTGATAATATTTTACATTTCCACAAAGCTTTAAAATTATATGCATATTGAAAAGATGCTTCTTGCTTTCAATTAGCGATAAGATTTTGTCCTTTGTTTCACAGACGTTGATTGATGCCGCAAAGGAGTTTTCCTTTATCCTTCGACTTATAAAAGATGTTGCTAGTTAGCTGAGTAAAATTAATCATTTAAAAGAACATTTTTAAAATGAGCATAGCCAGTTTAAGAATTTTGTTATAAGCTTTGCTTTATTCCATGCGTATCATTAAAGAAAATCGATTTTGAAATCTCTATAATAGGTTAATTGCGAAATTTTTATCTGCTGTTCTGTTATGTTTTTCTTTGCATTCAAAATAAAATCTTATGCTTATTACTAAATTTTGCAGTAATATACGTATTAAAAGTCTCTCTCGATATATTTTAAAATTTTATTCGAATGATAACATACAATTTTTAGGATTTTTGTATTTATCTGATTACACCATTTTATATTCATAAACAAATACCGGAGCTTCCAAATTCTCTTTGAGTTTTAATTTTATATAATAGGAACTATTAAATTTATGTGGTATATATTACTTCCATTAAAAATAAAAACGAAATTATTCTAAGATTTTTACAAGGAATTGTACGAAGTAAAGGCATTATTGTAATCCCGAAAAATTACGGGTACCATATTTCAATGAATACATCCATTTTGGTCGCTATCGAATGCAATTTAACGATGTTTTTGCGTGACATCTGCACGTAAGGACAGAATAAAGGGCTCTTTTTCCCAAACGAATTATAAAACTGTTTTAAAATGGATTAAGAAGAGATTCTTTCACGGCGTCTGTACGTAGGTTATGTATGTATCTCGAATAATTCAAAAACGAGTGTCCTCAGAACGTTAATATTTTGTATATAGGACTGCTATAACATGTAGCTGTGCACCTCCCGTTTTGGTTGCAATCGGACGCACCAAAAGTATATAAATATATATATATATATATACACTCTGCTATTCGGCTCAACGAGCTAAGTTTTTTTTTATTCTTTTATGTTACTAAATGTTGCATATTTCGCTTTAAAAAATATTGAATTATGTTGTTCTTATCTTCCGGTAAAGGTTTTTAAGCCTTTAGTTAATATGCGTACGATAGTTGTAGAATTATCAACAATTTAAAGGTTGTTTAAGTGCGGCTAAGCTTGATTTTTTTACCATAGCAACCGTGTTTGCTTACATTTGAAACTTAGCAGAATAGTGAGTTAAGTCAGTTTCTGCAAATTCAGTGTCTTTTTCCCAAGTGGAACCCAAAGGAACCTTTTAGTTTTGTGCACCAAAAAATCTGCCTTCTTGACCATGGTTGAATCGCTTGTTTTGCGTAGATACTGTAATTTTAATGGTTTTAACTGCATTTGATGCTTTATGGTTTTTATATCTTTCGATTTTTAATGAATTTGTTTTGAGTTTTTATGTATTTTTGCCTTCCGGCGAAGTGAGAACTGAATTTATTGAATGAGAAATCTATTTCTAATGAAATCCGAGAAATTAAGTAAAAGAAATTCAGCAAAAAAAGAGTAAAATTTAACATTCCGTACAAGGAAGTCATCTGTATAGTTTGCTGTTAGTTTTTTGGAAAGAAAAATACATCAAAACTTTTTGGTATATAACTTTTCTTTCGAAATGAAAGAAAACCATGTTTTTTATTAGTATTATCAAAAACAATTTTCTAGAATTCATGAATGTCAAAATTTTACATATGCAGTTTCTCTGTATTCAAAATGTTGCACTGAGTGTCCCACAAACTTGATCACTTGACAATGTATCTCATAAATTCAACAAACTGAGCTATCAAAGGGCTGTTTGCATGCAGAGATTCATCACAAAGGCGGATGTTTTTACTTCCTTATATGAAGTAAAAGAAGTATCGTAAACAGGAAATATTTTGGGCTTCTGATTTAAAAAATATACCCATTTTGACTACTTTTTTGCGTGACATCTGTACGTGCAGACTGAATAAAAGAATCTTTTTTACAAAACAGACTGTAAAATGGATTTAAAATAGCTACAAAATTGATTCTTTCGTCACGTGTGTACGTATGTATGTGTCTCGCATAAATCAGAAACGACTAGTTGTAAGAAAGGTGAAAATTTTGTATATGGGACTGCTACACCATCTAGTGTGAACCTCTCTTTTTTACCGCAATATACAATACCAAAGAGATACATATATACATATATGTACCCAGCCTCTTACCCAGCTTTTATTTCGCAATCATTGATTGCATTAATATATTTCCAATTATGGAAGTGTTTTAAATGATGAGAATGTTCATGATTCGACAACTCCAAATTAAAAAGAAATTAATCTCCCACAAATAACGAAATCTAACTTTTAATGCTGTCTCCCGGTTCCTATACTTATATTTGGGAAAGTTTTATACTCGTTATGAAAAAATAAAAATGCAAGAAATTTGATTCGAGTACAATAAAATTTGATCTGGATATTTAGCAATGAATCTATTTAGCAAGGAATATCAAGGAATCTATTAATTAATTTAGAATAATTCAAAGAAATTAGTTTAAATGAAGCGCAGCAAAAAATGCATATAATTTAATAGGCGTACGCGGAAGTCATGCAGTGGCCACATTTTTTTAAAGGTAGGTGGCGATATAATAAATTTTTAATTTCCACTAACAGATGGCGTTGTTAGTCCTTCTATAACGAACTACTTCAAGGGACTGAAAGTTTGGTTCTCTATACCCGATTCAGCAAAAAATGTATGTTATCTCACAAACATATAGAAACAGCATATTTATATTTGTATAAGAAAGAAACATAAAAGAAAAATTAAAAGAGAAATTAACGAATTTACCTTTAAATTTTACTTCAAACAAACAAACGAACCGAAGTAAAGGTTCAACATATATATCTGATAGCATTTTATTTCTCATATACGTGAATCGAATGATTCATTGGTTAATTTATTCAAACATTATTCATTCCTTTGTAACATTATTCATATTCGGATTTCCTGCCAACAATTCATTACTAATTGCAAGAGGCATAATAATACTCAAAACATTTCTAGTGGTGGTGCTCATTCAAACTGCCGTAAGTGTTTAGAGATTCGAGAAGAGGAAAAGGCCATTATTCGTTAGATTAAGAATCTTTATTTTCAAGATGATTTGGGATGTATCAAGGAAAAGAAAATCTCTACCCAAGAACAACCAACTGCATTCTTATTATCTATTCACAGACAAAAATGGTCTCTTACAAAGATGAAAGGACATCTTCGGAATTCATCTTTAGCATTTAACGCCAAGAATACTGTAACATACTTCCTTTTTAACACAAATTTATTGAATTACTAGTGAAAGAACGTCCTATTACTTACCTTCATGCTGGTCGTTCTTTATTATACCGCCTCATCAAGCAGTCCTACTGGATAACTGGAGCGAAGAAACTGATGCGCCGTTGTATCAACCAGTGTTTAATATGTCATCGATTTAGCGCCGTCTCGAGGCCTAACTAACCTGAGCATCGTGTGAGTTTGGAATGACCTTTATTTATATATGGTATAGACTTTACTGGTCTTATTACCCTTTAATTCAATAAGGATCGTGGCTCTAAAACAGTGGCAGATTATACAGCTTTGTTTGTTTGATTGTCAACTAAAGCTGTGCATATAGAAGAGTTACTGATCGGACGGCAGACTCGTTTATTGTTGCACGCAGACGCTTTATTTCACGTCACGGTGCTCCACGGCATGTTTACAGTGACAACAGTACCAACTTTGTGGGAGCATGCAGAAATCTGCCCAAACTTAAACCAAATATGGTCTTCTTTATATGCAATAGAATAAGTATCATGGGAAATAGCACAGTCATCAATTGAATGGCATTTTATACCACTTGATTCATCGCATTTGAGCATATGAGAAGCTGGCATTTACTTAGCGAAATTTCATCTCAGAAGAGTATTGGAAGAAAGTATTTGGACTTGCGAAGACTTATCAACAGTATTTGCCCAGATCCAGGCTATCTTGAGTTCATGTCCTCCTACTTACGTGAACGATTCCGATATTGAATGCATCAATGTTTTAATCCCATGCCATTTTATTACAGGTGATACTTTTACTTTCGTTCTAGACACACATATAGCTACTCACACAGTGAGGTCTAGTTGAAAATGGTGAGGTTAAAATGGGAACTTATTCAGAACCTTCGACATGGACTCTGGAATCGCTGATAAAACAAATATTTGGTTGCTCTTCAACAGCGATCTAAGTGGGCGGACACCAAAACTACTTAAAAGTCGGCGCTGTCGTTCTTCTCATCGAAGATGGATGGACCTCCCCCTTTAACCCGGCTTATAGGGCGCGTAATATTCGTCCATACTGACAAAGACAGAATAGTACGCTTATGCAGAGTCAAAACTAAGAATGGTGTCTTCAAACACCATAAGCAAATATAATCACTTTGACCTCTACCTTTGTAACCTTTGACCATGACTGAAACCTGATAGAACGGGAGCATGTTTGCTATCATGTTACATTTATTCATTGCCTATCGTTGGCAGCACAATTTAGAGTTGCCGCCATGATAGAATCAATTTGGTTAAATTGGTATTGATAGAATGAATCTGGCATGACAGAATCCAATGCCTGAATTTTTTTACGTAAACAAAACCTTTTGACACTTCAGGTATGCGTATGATTTAAATTTCGATGTCATATAACAACTTTATCTCACTATCAATAAAATAATTAACATGGCAATAACATACATTGTCAGTTATCCTAACCTAAAAGAAAAACAGCTATATATTCAGAATATGATCTTGTATAATAATGATATATTTAATGTTTGGCAACCAGGGATAAAATAATTTTCTTTACAAAATTCATCTACAACATCACAAGTAATACGAGAGTGGGACACTAATGCTAAAATTATATTATTAAACATATTAAGCCCTTCTCTTTATAAATTTAATAAGTGGCATCTCACACTTTTGTTATTAGCTGCAATTTAATTTTATAAACATAATTATTTAATCCTTTTTTCCCATTAAACTGTATAATAAAATTACTTGTTTTTCTTTTAGTTCATTGATTATGTTATGGGTTTTAAATAAACGTTTATGTCATAAAAACTTTATTTTCCATTTTGAAAACATTTGACATTCAAATGCATCTAGCGGCAGCTATTTTTATCTGTCCCTCTCTCTGTGCTGCAAATAATTTCAAGCGAGATACCCAAAACGAAGCGAAAGAGCTATGGCTTTCTGACGACTTCTCCTTCGCTTCGATTTCGAGATAGTTCTACGTCAGCGTTTTATTGATACTCGACGCGCGTGTTGTCTGCGTTGTGAGGCTTAGACGCTAGCGCAGACCCTATAAATAAAATATAAAAAAAAGCTAAAATCTCGGTCGATGGCAAGGATGGGAAGAACCCAGGAAAGAGAAAAGGAAAGGGTCGATTTATAATGGAAGAGGTTTTCGACATGTCGCTCGCAGATTATGGTGAGATAGATTGCGGATTACAACTCCTCTGAAAAGTTCCATCGACGTAAATACAAGTTGGTGATCCGTGTGTAAACAATGATGTAGCGAACGGGGAAAATTCCAGAGTTCTTCTTTTCACAGAGTGAACGCTATTTTCTTTTGTAAGCTCCGGATTTGGAATTGATACCTTACGTAATAGTTGGAGTTTCAGACACTGGATGGGAGGACAGATGTCCGTGAAAGATTTATTAACCCAGTTTCAGAAAAGGTGTTGAAAATAACTTTAAAATAGCATCACCTTCGTTGTTTTTAAGATTTTCCATTTGGTGAAATGAGACGAACAAAAGGGAATTTCTGCTACATATGACGATGCAGAAAGAAATCAGCTTTTGAAAAGTTAAAAGTAGGTTGTAATAGAAGTCTTGAACAATTTAAAAGAGTATGACTCACTTACTTTAGAAATTTGCAGTTTTCGTCTTTAGAATATATACCCAGACTTCTTGAATATGAAATATTAACTATGTTTACAAATTCTTTATTCAAGAAAATTCTTATCCCTCTCTAATCTGTCGCATAAAAAAAAGCGGTGGATATTAACCAAGTCAGCTGTTTGCAGTATATGAAGCTGTTGTTATTTGGACGAAATTAATTTAATGAGATCGAAGAAATGCCATCATGACTAACGAGAAACAGTAATCCGTATCACAAAGCGATTTTTCCACTATATGACTATTTTTCACAAGTGGTGTTCAGAAGATCAAAGTATTCACTGCTAACCTTTGCAGTTTCGAACCTGTTTTGTTCGTTGTTAAAAAAAGCTGATGTGGACACCACAGAATTTCATTGTAAGGCTTATTAAAAATTATACATATTTTTTGCTGCATTTCATTTAAACTCATTTCCTCGAATTTTATCAGAGATATATTTCTCTTTCAATTAATTGTCCTTACTTCGTGGGCAGGGCAAAAATACATGAAAACTCAAAGCATCTTCAATAAAAATTGTAAAATACAGAAAGACATAAAACACAAAATACAATTATAAACGGTTAAAAAAAATTCTACGCCAAAACAAGCAATTCGGCCGGCGGGCAGAAACACACATTTTCGGTGCATAAAATCGAAAGTTTACTTTTGGTCTCACTCCGCAAAACGACACTGAAATCGGTGCACAAACTGACTTAATTTACAACTCTGGTAAGAGCTTCAAATGTAAACAAATGGCAGCCTCGTTGGGCTTAGTACCACTTAAACAACTTTTAAATTGTTGGAAACTCTACAACTATTGCATGCAGGTTAAGTAAAGACGTAAAAACCTTAATCGGATGACATGAATAACATATTTCAATCACTTTCAAAATTCTCACTTTACCAACATATAAGAATAAAAAAGAGGCATATATGTGTATATATTTACATACGTTATCTGCGGCCGATTGCAACCAAAAGGGTGGTGCACAACTCCGTTATAGTGCGAGTCCCATATACAAAATTTCAACATTCTGAGGCTACTCGTGTTTGAGTTATGCGAGGTACATATCTACGTACGTACATACGTACGTACAGATGTCATGAAAAAATTATCTTTTAAATTGATTTGAAATCCATTTTACAATCCGTTTTGGAAAAAGAGTCCTTTATTCTGTTCGTGCGTACAGTTGTCACACAAAAACATCGTTCGAATGGATGCGAGAGCGGTCGAATGGGATAATTTCGTTGAAATACGATAACCTAAATTTTCGCGATTACAATACTTCCTTTATTTCGTACATACTTCCTTTACTTTCGTTAAGTAAAAATGAGCAAATGAAGAATAATGATATAAACCATTTCTTGATAATAATCTTAGATGTATGTAGAAAAGATTCAGAGTAAGGCATGAGGAATTTCTTTACTTCCTAATCGTGTTAAAGATTAAAATAACATAGGATTTGTAGGTTCATTAGGTTTATCGATACAGGAGACGTAGAAAATGTGAATGCTCTCACGGGGATTCCAAATCCAAGCCTCCGGGTTACGCGATGGACGTGTTTCCAGTTACAATACGAAGGCATGCGGAATGGAGGAAGAAAATATCTTGTAGATTCTTTTCGTTTCTAATGCCGTTAATGCAGTAGAATTGTAGTTTTGATAGTGAGGAACAGCTTGATATTTTTAAAATTACAGTAAACTGCTATTGTCTCAAACACGCCTTAAATTTTAGGGATCATCGTGTGAAACAAGGAGCCACTAATAAAATTCAGAATTTTTTTACTTTTTTCTCTTTGTCATCCTAGCTTTATACTCAATCTAATGACCAAAGTTATTACTAGCCCTAAGGGACAATTGGCCCGGAAGGACGAATAATTTCGTTTTGGCATTTTGCGTCAATTCACCATAACGGCGTTTCGCTTTTTAAATTGTTGCCACCAAATATTAGAGACCTTTATTATATTTAAAGAAATTAAATAATGAAGAATCTGCATGAATGTATGCGTGTTTCTCGCATTGTGAAAACAGGACGGTATCTGGAGACATCCAATTTTGAGTATCGTAGTCCTCTACTCGAATATGGGCATCTGGAATCCCAAATTTGGAATTTGTTTTATTACCTATTTCATATTTTGTAAAACTTTAATGAATTTTTGATTAGAAAATTCAATTATTTCAAAGCGAGCAATGGCAATACGTTACGGGGGAAAAAAAATTATCTTCAGTGCGAGAGACTGTGTATCGGAAATTCTTAAAACATGCTCTTTTAAAATTATTTTATGATATTGCTGTTGAATTGAATTTTACGTTTTAAGTGAGAAGAACATATGTAATAAATAAAGGTAACACACAAACAAAATTAAAAAAAAAAAAAAAAAAAAAAACGCGCCTTTGGACGTAATATAAAATCTGTAAAAGTTTTCATAATTTGTACAAATTTAACAAATTTTTATTTCTTAAACTTACTTTGAATTTTTTATTCAGCTTTCCAATACGCCATACATAGCCCATTATATCAAGGAGACACCTATCATTACATTTGGCGAGTTATCTGAAACTTTCACAGAAACTTAAATGCACTACTTGCCATTAAAATTTATATTTCATAAAGGAAGCACACAACAAACTTGAAATTCGCATGGAAGTTAGAATATGCTGGAATATGCAAATGATTAATATGTCATGGCATACGCACATTTCGACCAGGAGGAATGATACCTCGAAGCAAGTATAAACAGGCAAATTGAAATGGCGATTTTTCTTTCGAAAAACATTTTACTAGTTTGGATTTTATGTTAAATATAGTGTTATACCTCGTATAAGAAGATAGAATTCATATCAGGACGTTTCGTAATTCGATTGTTGGTGAATCATAGCAACTGGATTACAGATTATAGTACCGAGAAATTTCTCCTCATGCTGATCGATATACAATCGATAGGTACAGGGGAGCCACAGACATTGACGTGAACGGTCTCAATGATCCACACTTACTGGTGCATGTGATGATTAACATCTGATGATAATCATTGGATTCAAGTTTGAATCATACCCCTTTACAAATCGCCAGAGTATCAACAGCTGAAAGCTTAGAAATTAGACTAAGTACTCGCGAATGCGATTTATCGTATTTTTTGCAAACTTTAAAAATAGTATGAAATTTATTTGCGCTGAGAAACTCCATAAAGCTCTACAGTTTATGTTTAATTTCCAACAAGTTATTTTATGTTTATCATCAACATAATTTATTTATGAAATCATATTCTGATATCACAACAGTGTAAATTACTAATGACTTATATTTTAATTAACGGATCACTAATTATTAATTACACATTAATTGACGGATCACTTCCCCACAAGCTGTTTGAGCAGAGATCCTCTGGCTCAAGAACACATTAAAACGAAAGTCAGTTTTGAGTCATAAGTATCCTTATAATATTCGTTTAGAATTTTTTACAATCAAAATCAGAAGACTGGCCGGTAATCAAGATCGGAATGGCCATCCTCCTTCCGGTACGGCAGTCAGAGTCACTAACCACTCCTCAGAGGTTAGTGACTCTGACTGCCGTACCGGAAGGACCTGGATTCGAATCCCAGAGAGGGCATGGATGCTTGTAAATGTTTAATATTTGTGCGGGATGTGGGAGCTCTCTAAATACGCGGCAAGCCGAAAGTCCTCTCGAGATGTTGAGGGTAGGGAATGAGGGTGGGGGACACTCTCTGATGAAATTCCATGATGAAATTCGTAGAATTGCTCTGATATCGGACAAGCAAGATTAGACACAGCAACAACAACAACCATTAGATTGATTCTTCAAAATTTGGGGCTTCTTCAAAACTGAGGGAAGTAGCACTGTCACAAGTATGGTACCCAAGGCTCTTGCTAACGACAGTCACAATTTTGCCTACAACAACAACAACAGCCATTCGGTTGCCTCTATAAAATTGGAGGCTTCTTCAAAACTGAGGAAAGTAGTACTGTCATATGTATGGTGACCAAAGCTCTTGTTAACGACAGTCGCAATCTTGCCACTTTGCCATGATGAAAATCGTGCGAGTGCTCTATCAGGTAAACGAGATTAGTCACAACAACAACAGCCATTCAGTTGCCTCTTCAAAACTGGGGGCTTCTTCAAAACTGAGGAAAGTAGTACTGTCACAAGTATGGTGTCCAAAGAGCTCTTTCTAATGACAGTCGAAATCTTGCCACTTTGCCATGATGAAATTCGTGCGAGTGCTCTATCAGGTAAACGAGATTAGTCACAACAACAACAGTCATTCAGTTGCCTCTTCAAAACTGGGGGCTTCTTCAAAACTGAGGAAAGTAGTACTGTCACAAGTATGGTGTCCAAAGCTCTTTCTAATGACAGTCGAAATCTTGCCACTTTGCCATGATGAAATTCGTGCGAGTGCTCTATCAGGTAAACGAGATTAGTCACAACAACAACAGCCATTCAGTTGCCTCTTCAAAACTGGGGGCTTCTTCAAAACTGAGGAAATTAGTACTGTCACAAGTATGGTGTCCAAAGCTCTTTCTAATGACAGTCGAAATCTTGCCACTTTGCCATGATGAAATTCGTGCGAGTGCTCTATAAGGTAAACGAGATTAGTCACAACAACAACAGCCATTCAGTTGCCTCTTCAAAACTGGGGGCTTCTTCAAAACTGAGGAAAGTAGTACTGTCACAAGTATGGTGTCCAAAGCTCTTTCTAATGACAGTCGAAATCTTGCCACTTTGCCATGATGAAATTCGTGCGAGTGCTCTATCAGGTAAACGAGATTAGTCACAACAACAACAGCCATTCAGTTGCCTCTTCAAAACTGGGGGCTTCTTCAAAACTGAGGAAAGTAGTACTGTCACAAGTATGGTGTCCAAAGCTCTTTCTAATGACAGTCGAAATCTTGCCACTTTGCCGTGATGAAATCCGTGCGAGTGCTCTATCAGGTAAACGAGATTAGTCACAACAACAACAGTCATTCGGTTGCCTCTTCAAAACTGAGGAAAGTAATACCGTCGCAAGTATAGTGCCTAATGCTCTTGCTAACGACAGCCGAAATTTTGCCTCTTTGCCATGATGAAATTTGTGGGCTTGCTCTGATTCAGACGAACGAGATTAGTCACAACAACAAGAACAACAACCATTCGGTTGCTAATGGACCCCGAGATGTGACGATAGATAGCTACTTCGAGACTTTCAAAATGCATGTTTAAAAATGTGAGAAGTCGCTAAGCTGATCGAATCCCGCTATGAAAATATAATGTAATGAATGAAAAGATAAAACGCGAAAGCAAACATATTTTAGCTTCCAGTTCATACAAGCTTAAACTAAAATGTTTAACAGAACTGCTGTAGGTTTAATCCTAAAATAATAGATTGAAGAAATTTTGGAAATAATTTTAGTGTGAAAGGATAGGTCGCATCTTAGCCATTTAGGGCAAGACAAAAGCTAGTGCTTTACGGTAAAATAAATACTCTGATTACGGATTGCATGTGCAGCAACAATAAAGTAGATTAAAATGATTAACGTAGATGTCTGTCTTACACTATTTGCTAATGACGAATTGAATCGAATTAAAAAAGTTTCAAAAATGAAAAACCACCAGAGGCCGAGCGATGAAACCGCTTAACGCTGGTAGTTCGATGTGGGTTGAAATCATGTTGAACGGAGAGGACACGGTAAAAGTTTTCGTGACTTTTTTTCCTTGTGGGTAACGCAAATAGGAACCATTTTCCTTAGAAAGTCCTCTCTTTCTTTTAAAATGAAAATGCAAGTTTTTTACCTGCTTAGTTTCATTTTGAACACATCGTAAGCTACATTTCGATTTTTTAATTGTTTCTTATAAGCCAAACGTTTGCCATTTTTTCTCAATATAATCCCGTTAAATGTGATAATTAAGTTATATATGATGTTATAAACATAAGAGTGCAAGTTGTTATTTTTGATTAGTTTCAAAACTAACCTTGCAAGTATAGGACGTCATACACGGATCAAATGTAATTGAGAAAATCTGTAAAAATGGGAGAAATTGGGGTACCTAATTAAAGGCAAATTAAACAAATAGAGGCAGAGATTTACTGAAAAAACTGAATCGAAGAAAAAAGGTTAATTTAAAAAGCAAAGCATGTTCAACTGGAAAATCAATTACAAATGCCAGCTGCTTCATACAGTTTCCATTTAAAGTATAAAATTCTAAGTTGTCTTCTATAGAAGCGATTAGAAACTTTCCTAGATAAAATTTACTATAAGAAGTTATTACCTTCGAGGATTCTATCACCATTAAAAGTAACAGTACTGAAGTAATGTAAAATCCGAGTATGTAAAGTATGTAATAAATAGGTTGTATGGTTCATTTTAATTTCTTAATCCGTTATTTGAAGTTAAATTACTTTTCTATATAGCCTCGTTTCATTTCCCTGCCAGAATATAAATTTCCAACTCGCGCCATGTTCAAATTAGGTAGTAAGACGGAAGTATTTAAAGGAAGATTTTGTAGAGTTAAATCAGATCGTGTTTTGCCTGCTTGAAGACCACGTTGCTAACCTTGATTCTAGAGAGATTAGAATTCGGCGGCGTTGAGTTATTCTTGCCATTAGGTTTGTTAATTCCGACTTCGGCCACAGCCAACTTGCGCGCTAAACAGTGAAGCCATTAGGCTCGATTTAAATTTCATTAACGTTAGTTTATCTATTATCTTCATTTGATTTTTAAGACAAAAGTGTTGGCTTCTGTAAGCACAAGTAGGTGCCATCTGTTAACTTTATTTAGATAAATAAAAGGATCTTTGCACCCTTTTTCTGTCTTTGTGGTGCTCTGCGGAAAAAAAAAGGAAAAAAGAGGGGGCAGTTTTGTATCTCTCGTTCTACTGGGCCGATGGACGACATATTCAAATTTCGTTTTTCATGTCTCGAAAGCGCGACTTAGGATATATATTAGATTTATATATAGCATCATTTTAACATAGGTATTTTGACAAAAATCGGACAATTTCTGAAATAACATATTCATGTTTTTCCATATTTCGATTCTACGACTCATATTATGTCTAGATATTAAATTTTGTAATTTCTGGTGAGAAATTTATGGAAAAATTTAAAATTTATCTTGGCACATTTTTTTTTCAGTTTGCCCCAAGAATAATTACCTTGGCGGAGTTCTTAATTTATGGTAACCTACTTACTTTCCTTTTTCTTTCATTCATGCATGAGAGGAAAAAAGGTCCATCCTTCATTCTTCCAAATAGTTTTAACAAAGTACGTAAACCACATTTTCGTTATTATCGCTTATAGTAAATACGCCAAATTTCAAAACACGCCAAAATGTAAATTCATGTATATCTTGGGAAATGTTGAAAAAAAAATCTAATTTTTTGCAGATATGCTTAGAAATACATCTACTTTAAGATGATGTTAAAATGTTATAGGTTATAATACAAAAATGTTTTCGAAACATTTATAAAAATTATTTAAAAATACAAATTTTAAAAGAAATAATAAAAAAATGTGCGAATTATATTTGGATTAAACCTAAATTTCGAATTCTGGAAGAAGGACTCAAGTAAGTTTAATAAAAAAGTGATATTAATAAATATATATCAAATTCAATTAACATGGAGGAGCTAAAATTTTGAGAGCTAATTTTAAAAAAAATTACTCGTGCGATTTTATAAAACTTGGCAGTTTGGCGTAATTTGAATCGTAGAATCGAAATATGGAATAAATTAGCATGTAATTTCAGAAAAAGGTCCGATTTTGTGTCAAAATACCTATATTAAAACAATGCTATATATAAATCTAATACATATCCTAAGTCTCGTTTTCGAGACATGAAAAACGCAAGTTGAATTTTGTCAATCGGTCCAGTAAAATGGGAGATATGTCCTATTTTTATTTTTATTTA
Source organism: Stegodyphus dumicola (assembly GCF_044657685.1). NCBI lineage: Eukaryota > Metazoa > Arthropoda > Arachnida > Araneae > Eresidae > Stegodyphus > Stegodyphus dumicola. Next base: position 215,957,817 of record NC_140773.1, on the reverse strand, counting down.
TTTACTTTTTTTTTTTTTTTTTTTTTTTTTGTACTTACAAGACGTAGGGATAATTCCACAATTGCCTTTTTAAAGTGTGGAGACATTTGGTATTTTTTTAAAGCAGAAGAAGTGAAAAATGAGCAACGCCTTCGCCGGGAATCGAACCACAGACCTCTGGAATACGCGCTCAGCGTGCAGATCTCCACACTACAAAGGTATGCTAAGAAGGAGGGAGAAATACCTTATATACTCCCCCTTTTAAAGGGCGACTGGGGTTTTTAGGAGACCTAATTGCTAAATTCTGGGTGTGGAGAATCATCATCCACCTGAATGGGACCTTTATTTCGGATACCACTGTAGAAACATTAGGTAATTTTTGAAAGCAGGAGAAGTGAAAAATGTGCAACGCCTTCGCCGGGAATCGAGCCACGGACCTCTGGAATACCCGCTCAGCGTGCAGACCACTACACTACGAAGGCATGCTAAGAAGGCGGGAGAAATGCCTTATAAAAGGGTTGGTCTAATTTTCTAATTTTATGCTCTCGAAGAAGACCATATTCTATAATGTAAATTTCTAATACTTCACTACGTTTAACTGTACCTCATGTACAGCTTAGACTTTAATCTAGCCGGCAGATCTTTGGTTCGTACGAAACGTTATTAATTTTAAATGTTAAGAATCAACTCAACATAAGTAAAACCAGCTAAAGACATTCATTAGAAAGCATTTCTAGAGGACAATAATCAATTTAGTTTACATGCTAAAGTTTGACTAGAGCTACTAGCGAGTTAAATGACTGATAAAGCAAGCACTCAGTTTCGACGCTTTCGGATTTCGATCAAAGGAACTGTTTAAGCAGAATGCTGTCACAGAGTCTTAATGCTACGGATGATAAATTAAATTAATATGCCGCTGTAGCAGAAGTGTAAACTCCAACTTCCACTATGCGCTTGATGAATTAATCTTTATGTGTTATTTACCTCTACAGAGCTCCGAAATTTCGTTGACAGCATGCTGTAGAGGTTTATCTAAGCACTGTCACCTTTAATTCGTGTGCTTTGAGAGAATTTAAACTATATTCTTCAAATGGCACTGGATGTACCTTTAGATACTAAGAATTTACTGTAATAGTATGATAATTTAATGTCATTTTCAGGTAAAAATATAGCTGAAAGTAATCCTATCGTTAGCTTTTGGATATCTAATGAGTTAAACTCAGTCTCAGAGAAATGCTGAATGGGTTCGTGGAGGATTTCGTACTGAAAAATCGGAAAAACGTATAACAATTAGTAATGCTGTCTGTTAACTGCTATTTTTTGAATGCTGTTTAGCTTAAGTTGCAAGGCTGTGCGGTAGCGCACTGCTTTTAATGAATTTTTAAAGACACTTCCAAAGTTCCCACTTCAGAGCATCTGTACATTAAAATATTAAAATCAATATTGAAGTTAAATATATATCCAACTAACTTACCTTAGAGCCGCCCAGACGGTACAGTGGTTAGAGAAACCTGACTGCGATACCGAAGGGCCTGGGTTCGAATCCCGGAGAAGGCATGGTTGTAACTGTCCGTCCCTTCATAGGAGGCGAGGTGGCCCACCTATGAGGTTCCTCCATAATAAAGAGACCGCCATATCTGGCTTTGTATAGATTAATGGACTGCGTTACACCGTAACTGTTTACAATTTGCCATTGGAAAAAAATTAAACTTACGTTAATTTTATTCATCTTTGTAAAGCGTTAAATTAAAATACATTTTAAGTACGTTGCATTTAAATTTACGAATCACAATGGTATGTCGTGGTTAGATAAATAGAAGGTCTTACGAAGAATGTAACCATGATATAGAGAAGTCAATAGTATTCACATTAATACGAACAAATGTTATGTTTTTCAGATAACCAATGCAGTAAAAACCCGTAGAAGAGAAAAACATCTCTTAAAACAATATTGGGTCATATAACGACTTTATCCAGAAGAAAACGTTGCTTAGAATCTTTCATATAATATTCTGTAGGCTTAGTTTAAAAAAGAAAACTAGAAGAATCGAAACGTGTTACAAAATATAATGTTGTACCCTTTCGATTAATAGTCACAAACCTTATATACAAATAATATTTTATTTTAGAACCTTAAACGAAAGTTCTGCAGACACTTTGCAGTTAATGCATTACTCAAAGCAGTCAGTGCCCCACATTTATAATCATTCTTATTATATTTATATATATATATATATATATATATATTATTTATATTATTTATATATATATATATATATATTATAAGGTATTTCTCCCGCTTTCCTAGCGTCGTGTAGTGGTTCCGCACGCTGGGCCGGTATTCCAGAGGTCCGTGGTTCGATTCCCGGTTGCGCACGCGGTTACTAATTTTTCATCTCTCTTGCTTCCAAAAAATCCCAATGTCTCTACAATACATATATTTATTTGATAAACATTCTCTATTCGTATAAATTTAAAGTTAATTAAAACTTAAATTTTAAATTATGAAATTTTAGTTGCATACAAATAAATTATTAATTATTGTTGCGAACTAATTTACAATGCCGAATGTAAAATTAAATTAAATTAATTTAAGTTTATTTCAAAAACATTTTTTCGATTTTTTACCATCCTTAGTAGTTTTCAACATCTATTTTCATAAACCGTGACAGGTAGCATTTTTTCAATTTTATCACATTTTTACAATGTTTCAAAGTTTAATATTTTTTCACACAAAACCCACATTTTATATAACTTAAGAGTTTACAGAATAGGTTTATACAATAAATCTCACAGGTTGCAGATTAACACTCAACTCTACTTTATATTAGCGACCTCTATTTATACAACTAACAGAAAAATACTACTCAACCTCAGTTTAGCAAATGCTACTCCCCTCTCCGAAATACAAATGTATAGAAAGTAAGTTAAATTAAAACTTACTATTTGCTTGCCTTTTTAGTATCATTTCAGTATTTATGTAGTTTTTGTAGATTGTATATATTTTATTTTTTATTTATATGCATAATTCGTGTCGGGGAAGTTTTCAAATAAGCAAAGGTTTCTAAATTACTTTGGTTCCTTACTCTTTTTACATTGGCAATTTACATTTAGTTATTATTTTGATTCTTAGTCAATTTGTTTTATAAATTTATCAAAATTACTTTTGTTTAAATTTTTTAGTAATTCACTACATTTGATTTACTTTTGGTTCTGAATATTACTATACCCATGCCTATATGGATGACGAAACACGAATTGAGTAATTGAACAATTAGCTTTGGAGGCAACTTCCTCTTCATAAGATCTGTCTCCTGCCTGCTCAACAATTATTCACTGATGCAAATGAATTTAGTCTTAATATTTTTTAGGATAAATTTTTTGGAATATTATATATTTATTCATGGTTTTAGATACTTGCGCTTAATTTACATATGCTCTCAGAATTTAAATGATATTGCAAATTAGTTCGCAGCAATAATTAATCATTTATTTGTATGCAATTAAAATTTCATAATTTAAAATTTTAATTTTAATTAACTTTAAATTCATACGAATAGAGAAAGTTTGTTAAATTAAAATTTCATTCCTTTCAGAAATGGCGCAAGAGAATTATTTAAATTTAATTTAATTTAACTTTACTTATGAAACAATATATAAACACTGTTTCATAATAATAAATTTAAATAAGAATATATTAAATTTATATATATACATATACATATATATATATATATATATATTTATATATATACATATACATATATATATATATATATATATTTATATATATACATATACATATATATATATATATATATATTTATATATATACATATACATATATATATATATATATAATAACCTATAGAGCGTTCAGAATTTTCGAATGAACTGTTATCATTAAATTCATCAAGCTAATTCATCAGCTAATTCTGGATAAACAGAAACGAATTATTTTTTTTCCTGGAGGGGGGATTCAAGTCAAACTGCTGTACCTCCTCTTGATAATGGTGTATCACATTTCGATTGAATTCCTCTTTCTATTTTTGTATTTTTGTAATTGTATATATTTTATTTTCTGTTGTTTTCAGAAATTCTTCTGGTTTGAAAACTATTTGTTGATGTCGGGAAATTTTGGGATTTTAGGCGTTTTGATTTTATTTCTTCATGTCTTTGTGAATGCCTAAATTTTATGTCTAAATTTTTTGCTGCTTTGTCTATACACATATATGTATATTTATATAATGATTTATCTATATATATATATATATAATACTTTTATACATGTGATAAATAAATAGATAGATAGATGGAGAGATAGATATTTGCGGTTAATTTTTATATGCATGACTACCACAGTGATCCTAATAGCAGACCACTACGCGATTTCCGTTCGAAATAGCACATTAATTATTCAAAAAATTAAAAACATCCAATACTTTTCAGAGAAGTGTTTTCCTTATGATTACATATTCATTTGCGGACAGAATTAACAATAATAGTTTTAATTAACAATGATATTTTTAAGAAATATTTCGATCTGGGGAAGGGATTAAATCAGAAATAAAATTTGGAGGTTTGCACTTTCCAAAATTTCAGCCGTCCTTTTCATCCTCCATCCAGCTTTAAACTTGACCAAATATTTGATAAAGCAACTGCATCCGAGATTGGATGCAACTTCTCTGCCAAATATTTACACAGGTTTAAAGTTTATTCTGGTCCGCATTGCTGCGTATGTGGGAGTAATACTGAAACAGTGGTCCCCACCCCACCTCAAAGATTGCAGGTTGTTATTAGGGAGCACGTACAACAGACACTGAGGCCAGAAAATAACTCTTCACACTTCACTCACTACTGAGTATTTTAGTTCATTAATTAATAACTGTTTTTCTTGCATAAAAATATATATAAGCCTTTTTTTCTCAGAGGCATCTTAGATTCAAGTCCGGGGTTAGCGAACTCTGTTTATGATCATAAAATATTAAATTGTGCAAACTTTTGTTGAACAAACACATTTATTATTTGGATACGATGAGCTGGCCTTTATTAAAAGAATTATAATGTTAATAAAAAAAATCTGACGTGTACACCACATGCACGGAATATTAAATCATACGCATTTTTTCTTGCATTTCATTTAAACTTATTGGATTGAATCAAATCTACTTCGCCGATAGCGCATAAACCATAACAGAATAAATGCACTCTTTAAAATTCACTATGTTTGTTTACCATAGCGACACTCTGGCGCCAGGTTCACTTAACAACGTTACATTTCGTTCATATTATAACTCAGAATACATATAAATTTATATCATTTGAAGAATTATCTACTGGTTGCCACATGTTCTATTCAAATACTATAATAAATCTAAAACGATGTATAAAAGAAGTTAAGCAAACAAAACGAAAAAGAAACAGTTTTTCACAGGCGATTCAATACTTCTCATTCAATTAATTCAGTTCTCACTTCGCGACGAGGCAAAAATACATAAAAACTCAAAATATCTATATTAAAAAATTACGAATAAAATCTTAAACCCTTATTTCTTCGAATAAATTCCAGAGTGGATTAAAAATGATTTAATTCTCAATAATAAAAGTGGTTATCTTTGTTGTTGCGAAGCTTAGTTTCTCTAGACTGGCAATGAATCCGCTATTTTGCCAAGTTTAAAATATAAATAAACATGTCCGCCATCGCAAAATCTATTAGGCTTAGCTGCATTTAAATAAATTTTAAATTTTTGATAACTCCACAAAATATTGCATTCATATTTATCAAAGGCATAAAATCCTTAACCGGAAGATAAGAACAACATAATTTAATCACTTTTAAAGCGAAAAATGCAAAATTTACAAACATATAAGATTAAAGAAACTGAGATTACTGAGCCGAGTAACATAGTGGATATATATATATACATAGTATTTATATACTTTTGGTGCGGACGATTGCAACCAAAATATGAGGTGCACATCTACATGTTATATCAATCCTATACACAAAATGTCAACGTTCTAAGGCTACTCGTTTTCGAATTATGCCAGATACTTACGTACGTAACAGACGCCATGAAAAATTCGCTTCAGAATTCATTTTAAATCAGTTTTATAATTTTCTTGGGAAAAAGAGTCTTTTGTTCTGTCCTTACGTACAGATGTGACTTAAAAATACCGTTTTGCGGAAAGGTAAACTTTACAGTTCTGAAATGTTCTTTATTTATTAAATATCACGTTATTCGCACTTAAACCATAAAATTCAGTTCAATAGCTATGTCGCAAAATAATTTTAAAATGAGCATATCTTTAGAATTTCTGGTACACAATCTCGTGCGATAAAGATGATTTTTTTTCTTACAGTGTTGACATTGCTCGCTTTAAAATCGTTGAGTTTGTTAATCGAAAATTCGTTAAAGTTTCACAAAATATGAAATATATAATAAAACAAATTCCAAATTCCAAATTTGGTCTTCCAGCTGGCCATATTCGGTTGGAAGCGTACGTTATTCAAAATTGGATGGCTCTAGGTACCGCCGTTTTATCACAATGCGAGAAATATACACACATTTATGCAGATTCTTCATTATTTAATTTCTTTAAATAAAATTCAGGGTGATAATATTGGGTGGCAACAATTTGAAAAGTGATCCAGCGCATTTAAGATTTCAACGCAAAATTCCAAAACTAAATTAATAGCTCTTTTGGACTAACGCCCTTGGGATAAAATAAAGCAATACCAGAAAAAAATAAAGAAGAGAAATTCAATTAGATGCGATGTAAAGTTATCAAGAGGAGGGTATTATCAGACCCAATTACAATTCTCTTCCCATTTGAAAATCTTTGCTTTTCATGTTTTAATAAAAAACTTCTTGTGATATTGTTATGTATATATACTATATATATTTCTGCAACATTCTTTATTTCAATGAAACGTTTATGTTGTGGGAAGAAAAAAGGAACAAGTAGTTGGCGAAAGGTAGATAAATGTTTTTAAATTCATCCTTTAATTGTCGATATTATTTGAAATGCTGATGGTATATTACTTAATGATGACATTTATATATTTAGCATAATAATTTGAAAGGTTTTTTCAGGTAAATAGATAAATAAATAAGCAAAAATATACAAACATATAACTAAATCATATAAAATTATTGCAAAGAAAAACGCTTATATCGGCACACATTTTATGCAAAATTCTCTCAATTACAAGGGTGGTTGAAATAAGACCCACTTTTTCAAGATCCAACATTCTTAGAATATTTTATAAATTTTGATATTCAGATTTTTTAATAAACACCTCGAAGAGGAGAAATATTTAATATTAGGGAAAAATTAGGTCTCTTACATATATTTTGGTGTAGCTATCTGTAAATTCACATTTTCAAAAATATGAATAGAATAATTGGATAATTATAAACTTGATTAATTTAATAGCGTTTTTGATAAGGCAAAGCTAATTTTTGCGGGGAAATTTTCAAAACAAGATTTTTTGTGTCAAAACTGCATGGTTCCAGTATGTTGTCCCTAAATTTAAAAAAGTTATTCTTTCATCAGTGTGCTGTCATTCCCAGGTGTTATGGAGGCAAGGCAATTATTCTTGTACTCGCAAGTGCCTAAATATGGTCGAACGTTCCTTGAATGAATGTGTCGCACGTGATCCTGATTATTAAACACCACCTGCTTTCCTAATATGAGGTTTTCAAAGTGATTTGAAGCCATAAATCTCCTAACGAAGTCTCTGGTTATTGCAAGGGAACAAAATAACTGAATATTAATACAGGAAAAAAATACACTCCTGTGTCCAACGAACTGTAACCGACTGAATTTTACTTACTGATCTTAACACGACTGCATATTATGCATATTGTTTATGCGGTGTTATTAATATGCCCTATTTTTGGTACACTGTGCGTTAAAAATCGCCATTAAGTTAATGAGACCTTAACGCTTCACATAGCCTCGAAAAGAAAAAAAAAAGGCCATTTTGGATAATGCAGCTTCCAGCTTGCGGAGTTTGTATATAAAAGTACTTCTACAAGCTCCCATTAAGATCGAGTAAAGCATTGATTTTTTTTAAATCCTCTAATGTTGCCGTTTTGCCGGTCCTAATTTTGAAACTTTGTTCATTTTTTGTTTTGTTTATTTTCAGTTAGATTAAATCGTTTAGAGGTACCTGAGAAACCCTATCTATCCCGTGTTAATTTCACATATTAACCCCCTTTTCTGATTATCTAAAACTTATAGGCATGAAATGCTATCACGGTTAAATAGAGAACATAATGGTGGTTACTGCTGCTGATAGAAAAACTGCTGCTTTTATCTTTTCGGAGTCAAATTTTTAACGCTGTTTTTCCTACTTGTTACTATGAAAATTCTCATTATAATATTTCGTTATTAGGGTGCAAATGGGCCTTAAATGCCTTTCAGACTAAAGATAATACGTTTTCTGATGGCACAAAACCTGAGGAAAAGAAATAATAGAAGTAAAAAAAACGTGTGATCATTTGGGGGGGAGAGTATTAAATATGTAATTAACACGAATTGTTCACCCTTTCATTCAAGGTGATATCGGGTAATATAAAACTCTGGGGTAAAATATTTTTGCTCTTTGGAGAAGAGGAACCCAAATCAGTCTCCCTTAAAATGCATTCTGCAATTTTTTATGAAATATGTTTCCTTTTACGCTCTAAATTTGCTTAAATTCCAGATTTCGTGTACTATGATCTAACATTCAAACTTCTCTGCTTATTTACGTTTCGTATTTCGATACGCACAATTATAAATTTTCATAAGTTAGCTTATTATGTTTTAAATGCAGTTGTCTGTTTCATTTTGTTTTGGACATAAAAGTTGTGACCTGAAATAATGTCCTTTAACTGCTAGAACTTAGCAGAATTGTGTAGCGACTATTTGCTAAGTTCTTACTGCGTAAGTAGCAACTCCGAAAATGTGTTAAAATACCCTTTTATTTAATCGCATGATATTCACAGACTCTTGGGCGTACAGGAAGCCAAGACTTTTGCTCGATCTTCAGATAGAAAACTCAAAATTAAACTAAAGCTAAGCAAGCTAAACATCCTAAGCTGCATAGAGTGGTTAAGATGTAGTTGACTCTTATACAAGTAATATTTAAAAAAATTAAAGTCAATTCCTACTTAGGTCAACAAAGAAAAATTTTATTTTAGTTACTTTTTATTAACACGATTAACATTTTTCGTTTCTAATTTATGAAGCTGACAGTGGTCTATAATTTCTCATTCCATCCATCTCTCGCTGCTCTTGAGACGCATCCTGTAATCTCTGATTTCGTTTATCTAAACGTTGGCGCTTTTCTTCTTTTGTTTCTTTTGCAAACGTTTCTTGGCGCTTATGTGTTTCTTTCTCTAATCGTCGTTTGCGCTGTGTTGTAGTTTCGTTTCGCTTTCTTTTCGCATTCTCCGTTTGTGAAGCAAGGGACATTTTAAAAGGTTATATTTTTAAAATATATTATTATCACTTTAACATAGAAATATGGGGAGAATTTTCGCTACATTAATGGGACATTACATCCACTTCATCCAACTCTATAAAACTACAATTCTTTAATTCCACACACTTTAGAAAGTATTAGAACTCCGTCTTACTGTTGCCACTAATTTTTGTTAAATATTACAATCCCATTTATCACAGTCACGTACTATTATTTATAAGTTGTTATAAAATTAATTTTACAGCACGTGAGAATTCTTAATAAACGGTAGTCTTATAATATATTTAAATAACATTAGCATTTCTTCAGTTCCGATAAACAGGAATCAATAAATAGGAATTGACTTTAATATGTGAACAAATTGTATTAACATCAAGTGTCGTTCACTACAAGTTTAAAAAAGTGTATTTGAACTTGGGTGGATGAATAAAAAGTATTTTATTAGCGACTGCAAATTTGAACAGGACATAGAGAGAGTGTGAGCTAATAGTAGGAATTTAAAAACATCACCGGCAGATTCTAACAAGCCCGTACTAAGCACGGTCGTAAACAAACAACCTAAACTCGTAGCTACAACGTGGCCGAAAGGCAGAACACGCTTTCTTTCTCTCACTCTCTAACTCTGTAACTGACGTACCTCAGACCTCAGCTTAAATAGTAGTTTCTCTCCTATTTTGCATAAGGCGGGAAACTGAAAAACTAGGTAGGAAAATGAGTACGTAAAGAAAAGCTGTCTTAAAATGAAAGTAACTATACAAAAATAAAGCAAAACCCTACAAACTACTTAAATTCATTTCTTCCAGTAAAATTAGCTTCATCATTGCTTTTTCCGAATATAATCTTCGTCAGAAAATTCTGTTTTATACAGATGGATAAAATCACCGGTTTCTGTACATGCTTTTACGTTCCGCAAAATCTTATTTTTAAACAATTCTGTACGAATTTGTTCTCTAAACGTACTTATAAAACATTCTGTAATGAGCAATAGATTGTATGTACGAGCATCGAGTTCGTATCCGTCTATTTAAGTGCTCCGGAAAACAAATTAATAAGAAAATACAAAACGGGTATTTTTTGGCAACTGAAGACACGCGATAAGGTTTTTTTATATACATTTTAATATCAGTCATCGTATGGTTTACTAAACCAGTGATAGAATAATAAGTATGTGCAGAATTAAGAGAATTTCATATCTAAGCATCTTTGGTCGTAGACCTGTGATTATAATGTAAAAAATGAATCACATAAAGTAAAAAATAATTGCAATTGAGTGGCAGTTAAAGTATACAAAACTAGTAATTTAGTAATTTTATATAGCATTTATGCCAAGAAAGTTTCTAATTAGTAAATTCATTCATATCCATAAACATTATATATGTATATAAATTTATGATATACGAAACTGACTTGTAAAGATTGTGATATCAAAAGCTGAGAAAATTTTACGATTTAAAATTTCTTCTAGCCGGTGAAAAAGGAAATATACAAAATTAAAATCCTTTGAATGCAGAATTTGGAATTTAAATTTAAAACCAATGCTTCTAAATTAATATTTTTATAAAGTTGAAAGTGTTTTTTCAAAATTAAGTTTCGAAAATTTGTCACACCAACTCTCTTTGGCAGTATTTATTTGCAGTTTCTTGTATTTTTAATTAATTAAATATCAGGTATTCAGAAATGTGGATTTGTTAAAAATAAAAGTATAATATATATTTTAAAATTTTTTATTTTAAATAAATTCCTTTAAATTTAAATTTATTCCTTTAAATTTTCCTCATTTGCTGCTTGTTGACAAAGACCAAAGAATTTTAAGCTCTTAGTATTGTGTGAATTTTGTTTCATTTTACATTAATTTCATTTGTTTAATTTTACATTAATTGAATATTGTTAATTCTAAATATTTAAGAACTTGAGTAATAGTTGTTGAATTATAATGTGGGTAATATAATCAAAAATTTAAATGAATATTGAAAAGTAATTTGTAATTATGGTAAATGAATGTTGTAATTAATGAATAATTGTATGTACAGACAGAGTATATTGAGAAAGCGCTGGACAAAAAACACAGGCCTATTTTTACTTCTGTACAATTATGACGATTTAATTTAAAGTTGGATTTTACTCGTAATTTGCTTCTTTAGTATCACATCTCACTTAGTTACATAGCTCGTTTCCTCTAGATGATTATGCAGGTTTTTGAGACTAAAGGATAAGTAGGTTTATAAGGTATTTCTCCTTATAAACCTACTTATCCTTTAGTCCATGCTGGGAATGCGGAAGCATTCCCAGCATGCCTTCGTGGTGTGGTGCTCTGCACGCTATCGCGTATTCCAGAGGTCCGTGGTTTGATTCCAGCGAAGGTTTTGCCCATTTTTCATCTCTTTTGTATAAAAAAAGTCTAATGGTAAACTGGAACCTTAGGTACAGGTACAGGTAAACTGGAACCGTAGAATTTGCCTAAAGTTGTCTGTTGCCTGCATCTATTGGCTTCACTCTGAGTCTGGGTCTAGGTCTGGTGCAGCAAGCAAGCGCGACTATGGATTCGTGCGAAATTAGGTTGGTGAATGTTGATATTTAATCCTGACCGGTGTAGTTGATTCCGCAGAAGGCCTATTCAAAATGATAAACTGCAGTTAAAGGTTTAACTCGTTGAAAATTAGATAGAATTGTTATTCCTCCCAGAGAAAAAAAAGGCGTTGTGAATTGTCATCATGAGCTTAATGTTTAGTCAAGCAGATTCTCACCTGCATATTTTATGTTAAATCCTGTTGGAAATTTACATTTTCTCCCTTGCAGCTGCGCTAGGCAGAAGACGGTTAAGTATATAGTCTCGCCGTGTGCAGATATTAGGATTTTTCTTCAAGAAGGAAGACAAAAAAGGAGCAATGCCCTCACCGGGACTCGAACTCAGACCTCTCGATATTGTCACGTGGAGTTTCGAGAAACAACACCTTTTTCCCTACTGGACTCAAATCATAAAAGAATTCAAAAAACATGCATTTGTTCTCAAAGATAGTGATCAAAATTTATGTTCTATAATTATTTCAAAAAAATGTAGAATGACAACGGAGGTTTCTTAGCCGAATGTATTCTCTTAAAACATTTTATTGTACAAATACGAGTTAAGAGATATGGGGAAGTGTCTACTACAATTTGCTTAACATTTCCTGAAAAGAGGAAGTATTTTGACATACCCTTGATTGATAGTTGTTTAGGGAATATCAGCTATACATGCTGCCTAATTCCTTCTTGTTCTTCTCGAGGAAGACCTATTGAGATTTAAAGTGTTATAGTATGGTTACGAATGAATATAATGCTACAAGCTTTTGTTTTAAGAACTAATAAGTTGCTGTCCGCTTCCTTTTCATTTTTTGGTTCGTGTAATACTCCCCAGATGTGCGCAAATTTATTAAATGCAGAAGAGGTGTCGTTCATCATAACTATGCCAAACTATGAATATGCAACATCAGTGCTTTTCAGAAATGCTGGTGCACAGTTTGATCTTAAGTGGATATGAAAACAAATCAAGTTCTGACTTTACTGTAATTATTATCATACAGCAATCTCATACAATATACTGTTATATGTTTTGTCATTAAAGTGACTAGTTTACCCTCTTCAGTGGAAAAACCTGCAAATGTCAAGGAAACTGTACATTCTGCAAAAACAAAACATGTGAAAGCTTTCAGATTTTATATTACGCCCAAAGAGGCGTTTTTTAACGTTTTGTGTGTTTCCTTTATTTATTAAATATTATGTTCTTATGTTCTTATCATGTTCTTTTTAAATATCATGCGCTTAAACCATAAAATTAAATTCAACAGCAATATTCCAAATTAATTTACAAAGAGCATATCTTTAGAATTTTCGATACACAGTCTCGCTTGCTGGAGATAAAAATGTTTCTTCATCCAGATACCCCTATTCGGGTGGAGACGTACGTTATCCAAAATTTGATGGTTCTAGGTACCGTTGTTTTATCACAATGCGAGAAAGATACATACGTTTATGGAGATTCTTTATTTAATTTCTTTAAATGTAATGAAGGGTTATAATATTTGGTGGAAACAATTTGAAATTCAGACTTTCGTCGCAAAATCCCAAAACGAAATTAATAGTCCTTCTGGATTAACGCCCTTTGGACTAAAACGAAAGAGAGAGAGAGAGAGAGAGTTCTATGTCTCCCATTCTACTAGGCCGTTTGACAAAATTAAACTTGCATTTTCCATGTCTCAAAAGCGCGACTTAGGATATATATTAGATTTATATATTGCATAGTTCTAACATAGATACTTTGACACAAAATCGGACTTTTTTTTTAATGACATACCGACGTTTTTTCCATATTTCGATTCTACGGCTGATACTGTGAAATGGAACCATATTTTGGAACAATCACACGAGTAGTGTTTAAATAATTAGCTCTATTAAAATGTTTTTATTAAACTTAACTGATTCTTTTCTTTCACAATTCGAAATTCAGATTCAATCCAAGTAAAATTCGCAGATATATTATGATTTATTTTTCAAGTTTGTATTTTTTAGGAACTGTTATAAAATTTTAGAAAACTGTTTTGGATTATAATCTATGAAATTTTTCGCATCATCTTAATGTAGATATATTTCTAGGGATATCTGCAAAAAAATTAGTTTTTGTTTAATGTTTTCCAAGATGTATGTAAATTTATATATCGGCGCCTTTTCAAATTTGTCATATTTGTTAAATTAATAATAACGCCAAATGCTGTCATTTTGTTAAAATTATTTGAAAGAATGAATGAGGCACCTTTTTCCACTAGTGCACAGTGAAAAGGAAAGAAAAAAAGGTTACATAAATTAGTATGCCTGCAAAAAATTAGACATTTTTTATTCAAAATTTCCCAAGATATACGTGAATTTACATATTGGCGCGTTTTGAAATTTGGCATATTTGTTATAAGTCATAGTAACGCCAAATATGGTTTACGCACTTTGTTCAAATTAATACAAAGTATGAAAGATGACTTATTTTCCGCTCGTGTACAATGAAAAAAAGGAAAGGAAAATAGGTTGCTATAAATTAAGAAGTTCGCTAAGTGTATTATTCTTGGCGGAAACTGGAAAAAAATGCGCCAAGATAAATTTCTTAATTTCTTCTTAAATTTCTCACCCAAAATTACAAAATTTAATATCTAGGCATAATCGTAGAAGCGAAACATTGGTATGTTATTTCAGAAAAAGTACGATTTTGTGTCAAAATACCTATGTTAGATTAATGCTTTATATAAATCTAACATATATCTTAAGTCGCGCTTTCGAGACATGAAAAATGAAATTTGAATTTCATTAATCGGTTCAGTTAGAACGAGGGATATGCTTTTTTTTTTCGTAGTGTACCTAGAGCTAGCTGTAGTGGTTACAATAGCCCAAACACTCGCAAAGCTAACAGCAAGTACCATAAACGAAATCTATCAATAATCAGTTTAGCATAAACTTTTTAAGCTTACGATGTTTATATTTTTTAACTTTTTAAACTGTGTTGGTAAACATTTCGAGGTGTTAAACTGACACAGTATCTTTTACCGTTCTTTATGATGCTAATATGCTTTCGAAAGCGAGTATAATTTGAAACCCTCTTTAATACGAATGAAGAAAAAACAAACTCCGCTTAATAGAAGAAACGCTCTAATATTTCAGCTTGAGCAATAAAAAATGGTTACAGTCTGTCAAAGTTACGAGAAGAATACTGCCATGAATTCCCTTTTTAAAGAAGCAAATAGTGCGAAAAGGAGCATTATGGAAACCATCTAGAAAAGCGTAAAGCCATCCTCAAGAACTTCAAACTTATTATGTGCCTGTGGATATGCTTAAATCTCGTGAAGTTGTTAACATTCATGTTCTTTCTCCCATTCCTGGATTTTCTTAGGGTAGAAACCGCCGCATCTTTTAAAAATAAAATTTCTTAAAGTATTTTACTAAGCTTTCTTATGAATTATTCAAAATCCATCAACTCTGGAATCGAAATTCTTCGGATCCTGGGATTTTCGGCTGCGAAATATCATTAAAGTCTATTTAATCATTGAAGACCGTAGAGGGTCCGTGTCTAAGTTGTGCTTGGAAAGGAATCAATAGGTTCTTAAATAAAGGATTAGTTTCGAGAGTGCCTTTGTTTCGTAAAGCGACTAGTTACTTAAGGATTTCGTTTTGCGAGGAAACAGATTGGCACTGAGTAATTCGCTATAAGATTTAATGTCCAGTTCAGTATAATTACATTTTAAATGGATGCATCCCAAAATTAATTAATTTAAAATATTTGGTAGATCAAAGGAGGGTGTCAATAATAATAGTCAATATTCTAAAATTTATAGAATAGATACGTTTATTATTTTCTAAAGAATGGCAACTTAAATTTTAAAAATTAAAGTTCCACTTATAAAAAAAATATACTTTGATCGGAGAAATATCCTACAGTAGGAAAATAAGCATTTTAAAAGCTCATTAGTCCAAAGGGGCAATTTGCCCTGAAGGACTATCAATTTCGTTTTGGCATTTCGCGTTGCAAACTATAAACGGCGAATGACTTTTCAAATTGTTGCCAACAAATATTAGAGCCCTGTATTTTAAAGAAATTATATAATGAAAAATCTGCATGAATGTATGAATGTTTCTCGCATTTTGATAAAACAATGGTACCCAGAGCCATCAAAATTTGAATAACGTAATCATCCATACAATATGAGCATGTGGAAACCTAATTTGGATTCAAAATTTGTTTTATTATCGATTTCACATTTTGTAACACTTCAACGAATTTTTGATTAAAAAACTAAGCAGTTTCAAAGCCAGCAATGGCAACACTGTAGGAAAAAAAAACCATTTTTATCTCCAGCGCGCGAGACTGCGTATCGGAAATTCTAAAGATATGCTCATTTTAAAATTATTTTGCAATATTGCTGTTGAACTGTATTTTATGGTTTGAGTACGCAGAACACGATATTTAATAAATAATGGTAACGCACAAAACGTTAAAAAAAACGCCCCTTTGGACGTTATTTAAAATCTGAAACCTTTCAGATTTTTAGTTCAAAGGGGCAATTTGCCCTGAAGGACGAGTATTGTTTTATTACTTATTGTTACTAGTTGATTTGCATTTACGTTTGTGTTTTAATATTGTAACAAATTCATGATATTTTTAAACTTATTAATTGCTTATTTTCTGTAATGTAAATTGCTCATAAAGATGTAAATTGCTCATACATTATGTAAATTGCTCATAAAGATAGGAAACCTTAACTTTTAAAATTAATCATTTCCATAATAGATTGAAACAAAAGAATTTGTCAGTCTCATGAAGTTAACGTATTGCAACGCATTTGCGTTGCTACGCTACCAGTGTAATACCAGTATGAAATGTCTTTGGGCATAAAATATCCGTGTTTGAAGGTGCCCGCGCTTAAAATGTTTTTTCGGTTATTTTGTAAGTTTGACTAATAAAGTTTGTTGTTCGATCGAAAATGGCCAGATTTCTTTTAAAGTTAATTACAGTATCATTACGAAGAGATTATGTTTGGAATTTGAAGGCTCTCCAAAGCAGGAAATAAAAATAATTAACCGTGGGTTTGGTGAGATTCAAAGTATCCAAGTATCTGTAAAGTGCTGTATAGAGTGCCAAACACTTACATCGCAAAAACCACGACAGGAAAGCGAAAATTTCATACCTTCTGCCTCCACATAAGGTGCACATAAGGAGACGCAGGTGACCACTTTTACCAAATACAAGAAGGTAAAACGTTATTGTCCACAAGTGTTTAGCTGAAACACCTCTTTAAAAACTTATAGACTTCTCGGAACGGAAAAAACAGAAAAACAAGGCGGTTTCGACATAATTCTAATCTTGGAGGTTCCACTGTAAACTAGACATGCGAACAATTGTGTCACTTATTTTGGTAGCATACACTAAGTCAAGATTCTGTGTAAAGCTAAGCGAATTATCACTATGTCTAGGTACATACTAAGGGTGTAGAAGACCCTTTTATTAAGAGCTTAAATAAGTTGAACACAAAGCACTCCTGATGCTTGCAAACTCAGCCAGCATCTATGGCTAGAAATCAAAAGCATGGAATTCATATTTAAACTAAACTTACGTAGAAATTAGCCAACGGTTTTACAGAAATGTTAAACGTGCAAGTTGGCTCTGACTTACATCGGCGTGGCAGCACCATTTGCAAGATTAAAGCAGCTCCGTAAACAGCAATGCTATCGCAGAATATCAACTAATAATGTGGTCTTCAGAAGGAGGAATGCGCCCGGATTAAAACAGTCTCAAACTCTCGCTTAAATACGCGCGAGCTGAATTTGTAACATAAAATAGCTGGTTACTTAACATATACACTTTGCCCATTAATAATACCTAAGTAGGCCCAAAGGAGTGTTATATTTCTTGGATGTCTGGATCATGGAAAAACGAGAGCAATACAGCTTCTGCTCATCAAGAGACATGGAGCATCAAGAAGTAGAAGGTTGACGCATACTGGTTTTAGCCGAGCTAAAAGGAATGGCCTTCACGCCTAAGTTGGTCCACCCAGGAGAAACTCTTAACGTACGTCGACGATTGCCACATTGCCCGCTGAGGCAACTTGTAGGAATTGATGGGACTTTGTCAGGCAGCCGGGAGGTACTATAGCTTTGGGGGGGGCAATCGTGCTCAGCGGACTACTTTGACAAGGTTCCTAAGTGGACACCTTAACTTTGACCGGGGATATAAACTCTACCCCCTCTGTAGGAAATATATTACTTATCATTTCATCCCTGGTCATCTTCTCGCATCTTTGGGACTTCTAAAAGAGGACCTATTGAAAAGACCTACTTTCGGTATTGGAAATATTGACGGCTCTTGGATTCATGGATCTCGTTTAGCCTAATGGCTAACTCGTTAGGGTCCGTAACAACAACAATAACATAATTCCTAACCCCCGTGTTCATCGAGGCACAAAAAGATATATTCGTTTTTGTTTGTGCCCGAAATTTTACCACCCCTGGATAGTTTTGAGGGTGTTACAGAGAAATTCCTAAAAACTTAAAACATACAAAGGGCAACATAACATACATGAACAAGGTGCTTTAGTATTCCGCTTTCTAACTGCATGCTGAAATTTTGTAAACTTTCGAAAGGAAGCATAGATTTGCATGATTTCCTTCTAAGGAAGATGTTGGTGGCCTCTAACATCAACTACTGCGTTATTCTTCTCGTTCTAAAACGTGCAAAACATTTTCAGCACATATCACATATACAGGCTACAAAAAGGAGTGTAAGGATAAATAAATATAAAGATATACAATTGCAACATATACAATACTGAATTAGCAGAATAATAAGACAGTTTTGGTAATTAGTTCTCAACGTTGGCCAAATGTGGAGGTTAGTTTTGATATCACAGCAATGCACACAAAAGTTTCTGCATTAACCTCGAGAAATTCAGTTGGTCTTACTGGCTCTTAGGCCTTCCATGCAACCAGCCCCATACTTCCTTACTACCGTGTCTTTGGAGTGATACAATTAATCGCTTTTGTTATGAAATGAAAGTCCTAGGCCATCATTCGAGCATACAAAATCTCTCGCTTCCAATGTACTTTATTTGTCAACTGGGAGTTTTCACACTGTATACACACTTTATCTATTACTTTATATGCAAGCATATATATTCTTGCATATAAAGTAATATATATCATATAAAGTAATAGATTACTTTATATGTGCATGTGCGGATGTGTGTAATATTAGCAGTTGCACTACATGGAGTAGGGCTGGATTTGAATACCTTTAAAAAATAAGGAATAAGTATTTGTTCCAAAAAAGAAAATTATTTTTTAAAAAAATCTGAAAATTTCCAACGGTTCTTGAAGAGGGTTTGTAAAGGTATTTTACGCTCATGTGGAGCTCACGTCTACCAATCTGCTGTTCTAGCCACTTCTGATTACCCGTTTGTTTTTGTATTTTTAGCTTTATTATTAAGTATCGTTTTCTTTGAACATATGCCACCTGCAGCTCAACAATAAAATAATAAAACTTTTAAAATCTGCATATCAGTATGTGTTTGGAATTCTCCAATCAGTGCTAAGTGTTGGCATACATTTTTATATTTTTTTCAGTCTTTTCTCAGTTTATCATATCAATATGAGTTTCCTTAGTAAGATGGCTAAGAAATATTTTTTTGTGTTTTTATTATTAACTTGTTATGTGTTAAATTTCTTTATTAAATATCATGTTTTTCGGAAATGCACCACATAAAATTTAATTAAACATCAAAATAATAAAAGCAGCATATCTATGGAATTTTATACAGTGTAAGTGTGTATGATAATGTAAAAGTATGTACTATGATAAAGTGTTAAACGTTATCATACACACTTTTACATTCTCTGTATTATTTCTTCCAAAACCAGTCGCTCCCGCGATCATCCGTCTAAATATTTATCATGAAAAAGAAAAGTGTATAATGAGTTCCGATAGCATTAAATCGTTAAAATATTGAATATTTCTAATTAAACATTTCATGATTTTAATACATGTTTATTTAAGTCAATCATATTAAAAAGAAAAAAAAATATTATAGAGTCATTAGGTTATTTTGAAGCAGAAGTCATGAAATATGAGCAATGCCCTCACCGGGAATCGAACCTGAACCTCTCGAATACGCACTGAGTACCTTTACACCACGAAGGCATGCAGAAAGGAGGGAGAAAATACTTTAAATACTCCCCACTTGTAAAGGAACACTGGGGGTTAAAAGACCATAAAGCCAAATCCTGGTGTTGAAGAATCATCATCTGCCATCTTTCTAGTTCGGGTGCCACTGCAGAGTTATTACAATATTTTGGATGTCTGGAAACTGAAGAAATCTGCAATGTCCTCGCCGGAACTCGAACCTGGACCTCTCGAATAAGCGCCAAGTTGCTACCTTTCACCACAAAGGCATGCAGAAAGGAAGGAGAAAATACGCTATATACCCCCCTTTTAAACGGTGACTACGAATTAGAGGACCCAGTCGCCAAATCTTGGCAGTAAAGAATCATCATATACCGCATTTTAGTTCGGGCGCTAATGTAGAGTCATTTTGAAGCGGGAAACATGAAAAATGTGCAATACCCTCGCTAAACCTCGAACCTGGATCTATCGAATACGCTCCGAGTGTGATACCGTTACACCACAAAGCCATCCAGAAAAGAAGGGAAAAATGCCTTAAAATATTCTGAAAAATTGTGTTTCTTGCCATTCAATCGCTTAGTTTGTTACTCAGTAACCTTGCAGATTAAATCTAAGAGTATCTTAGGCTTTAGTGAATGACAATACATTTATAATTTCGGCTGCGGCAACAGACTGCCCTCATAGAGCCGAATTCGTTAACTAAACTGAAAGATAAATATCTTATATTTTTCCTAACAGTAACAATCTCGCGCACTGGAGATAAGAAGGTTTTATGTCGAACAGTGTTGCTACTGCTCACTTCCAAATTATTCAGTTTGTTAATCAAAAATTCATTAAAATATTGAAAAATAGGAAATAAATAATCAAACAAATTCGAAATTCAGAAATTGAGTTCCAGCTGTACATATTGGGATGGAGGACTACGTTATTCAAAATGTGATGGTTCTAGGTACCGTCATTTTTCACAGTGCCAGGAACATACATATATACATGCAGATTATTCATTATTTGATTTCTTTAGAAACAATAGAGGGCAGTCATATTTTGTGCCAACAATGTGAAAAGTGATAAGCCATTTATAATAAACCGACGCAAAATTCCATTTCGAGACTAATAGCCCCTTTTGGGCTAATTAAACCGCTGAAATGGAACTTAACTGAATTAACGAAACAGTCGTGAAAGGTAAAAATTAATGATGTACGCTAAATTTTAAAATTTTAATCATCAATCAAGTAGCGGAGGAACTTATTTAAACAATCCCATCAAATAGCAGAGAAACTTTAGTCACAAATATATTGGTCACGCGATTGGAAAATTTTATTCATTCGTTTAAACTACTTCATCAAATAATTGGGAAACTTCGAGCAGGCAATTATTTGTCTAAACAAATAACTGGGCTTTCTGTGTTTTCGGTATCTCATACAACAATTGGAATAAAGTGGGAAAGTTTCAAATATATTTTTATTTCTCTCATAAATAAATTTATTTTAAAAATCAGCGAGTTGCGATACATGTACATAAGGCTGCAGTTACTAATTGAGTTTAAGTAGAGGCGAAGCATCCGAGCGGCGAATCTGTGTGAGTGAGCCTGTAAAGATGTTTTCTCGGCACGCACACTTTGTTTGCAAGTAAAATTATCAGACTTCGGTTAGTGTGAGCTTCATGACAATGCTAGCAATGCGCTCCCATCTCTGAAATAGGCTTTATATTTGCATAAAGGTATTCGTCTTTCTTACTGAAGGAGTTGTATGTGGTTTTAAATGAATTTAAGGAAGATTTTAATTAAGAACATGCAAATAAAATTTACCTAATGAAGAATGCTAAGGCTGTTCCTAAATTTTTAACACTACTTTCATTGTGTTTACAGAAATATTTTCTCTAAACTTTTGTGTTTTAAATGTTCCATTTTATAACCTTTATTCTTCACTACCTTTCTACATCTTTCATCTTTCTACAGTCTTTTTAAAGGCAATGAAGCATGTTTTTAGTATCTAAAGAGGTATTATCCCATTCCTTTTGAACAGCTTTCCGAAGTCCAAGAAGAGTTGTAGACCGACGTGTGGACGGTCTACTTTTCAAATGTCCAAAAGCGAAAAAATCCGTGGGTGATACATTAGGAGATTTAGTAGGGATATGAGTGGAGAGTATGGCCTTGGTACATATTTTTTGCTGAACCCTCTGATCGGCCGCATATTTCACAAGTGCACATCTGTGTAGCCACCGAGGGAGTGGTTTCTAGGATGGACCAATGGGCATCCAGTAATATTTCTGTCCTGTCACATGACCTTTCGCGTGCTATAAGATTTAAGCCAGATGGTTGAAAATATTCTGCCGCGGAATTTTCTGTACAAAATAATTAAAGCATCTTCGATTTCTTTATTTTCATTCTGAAATTGGATCAAACATAAGCAATTGTGAAGATTTCACTACCTGGTTGAAAGAATTTGAAATAAAAATAACTGCTCACTCTTACATGTTCTGTCTGCAAAAGAAATACTCATCAAGCTAAACGAATTTATCTTATTCACAACGAATATATTCAATTTACTCACGTATCAACTTTTAATGTTAAACAAGGGATATAATCAGATTATACACAATATGCACTCTGAATCTTAAACTTTAAAAATTAAAAGAATGCAAGCACTGAAATAAAAAACACTAGATTCATTGTAACACTTCCAGTCCTCAGCAAAATTTAAAAAAAAATGCACACTTGAATTCTCTTAATCAACAGGTGTTAGTAAATGCATAATATTCGAAGCTAATTGTAGCTTGAGTCATTTTTCTCGATGTAAAGAGCAATGATAACATGCCGTGAACATCAATCCAAATATTAATGCGAGATAAAAATCGCGAAAGTAAAATGTCAGCAATTAATTAAACTCATAAAACAAAAGCAGTACTAGATTTTCTACTATTACTCCCTACATTTATAGCTACGAAACAAATGCAAATTAAAACGTAAACAACATACGTTCACATGCTCGAAGATTTAGCGTCGCAAAAGCAATAGAAGCTCATTGCTCCATTTTTGAAACTCTTCTCTCAGTGGCTACGCTGATGTGCACTTGTGAAATATGCTGACCGGCCAGGGTTTTGGCTTAGAAAGTACAAATTCCCCAAAACTGCTAAGAGAAAAAATTATTTTCTTTATATTAATGTAAAAATTCTCCTGGCATTTTATACCTAGAGCCCACCAGCGGCCGAGCGGTAACTGGTAGTTCGGTCCGAGGTTCGAATCCCGCGAACGGGCTGGCTGCATGGGCGTTTTCGTGGTTTTCCCCATGTGTAACGTATATACGAGCCAGTTTCCCTTATAAAGTCCTCCACGAAGGCATCCATCCCTTTAGGCAGATAGCCCTCATGTGCTTTGCCATAATTAAATAATCCAATCCAATCCATTTTATACCTAGATTTGTGTACTTGTAATATATTGCTTTAATTTTTTTGACATATTTTAATATGCACGTAAATATACGTCCTTACAGATTACATAAATATTCTAGGCCGTACGTATACAGCCTTGCCGGTTATACGATATTTTATTGAGGAAATTAACAGTGGATTTTGACATGAGGCTGCCTGCTTTGTCTTGATGCAGTTCTTCTGACTGATGACATTGTGGGTTAAGAGAAGGTATTTCGTATTTAAAATTGGGTATAAAATATGTTTCTGATAATGTGGAGTTGACCTTAATATTTTTTGCACTCGCTTTAATTTTTCTTTGTGGTTATGTCAAAACCTAAGAACAGTGATAAATCTCTTTGAAAAACTTCCTTTAGATTCTTTGAACTATGTTCTAAGATTTTTTACTTCTCTTTGGTGATAATAAATGGATTGTTTTTATTGCAGTCAACTAAATATACCCAAGATTCATCTATTGCGACCACAATTTTCGATTTTTGTCTGGATAAATATTTCTCATAAAACATTCCGCAGCGCGTTCGGCGATACGTCGTGGAGAAAGACGATGCACAATATGTTTTTTAGCATTTTTTAAAATTCAAATTAGCATTAATCACTTTGTTTTCATTTGACACTGAGAACTTTATTAATTATGTAACTGTCCTTTGACTTCGAATATTTTCTGTTAACATTAAATTTCTTAGCTTTGCAACATTCTAAACATTCCGTTGTTTTCTTTCATAGGTATTTGGGATAATGTTTCCATTTAAAACTAAAGTTGATGGTTTTTTTTTTCTTTCTTATTTACAGTAATATCTATCTCGCATTAGATGCCAAAAATACTGACTTCCGAAGCATTTTCTAATAAATGAGTGTCAATAATGTTTTCCGGAGAGAGCACAAACATAGCCTTCCGTTCATTGCTTTATTAAATGCACCTTTTTTCATGAAAACTAAATTGTCAAATAGCAGACGATAATTTACACTTTCAAAAATACAGATTGTAGAGACATTAGGTATTCTTTTTAACAGCAGGAAAGTTGAAAAATGAGCAATACCCTCGCCAGGAATCGAACCACGAACCTCTAGAATACGCACCGAGCGTGCTGACCACGAAGGCATGCTAAGAAGGAGGAAGAAATGCCTTATATTCTCCCACTTTTAAAGGGCGACTGGGATTAGGGGACCCAATCACCAAATCCTGGTGGTGGAGAATCATCATCCACCACCTTTGTTTTAGTTCGGGCGCCAATGTAGGTACTATTAGGCTGTTTCGAAGCAGCAGACGTGAAAACTCGGCAATGTCCTCGTCGGGAATCGAACCTCGGACCGCTCGGATTAGCGCTAAGTGTGCTGACCTGTATACCACGAAGGCTTACTAAGAAAGCGGAAGAAATACCTTATAAGATGAAGTTTAAAATTTTTTCCAAGCAGGCATTTTTCATAGCGAAGAAGATTAGTCTAAAAAATGTGCGAACGGCCTCTGTGTAATTAATACTTCTGAATCTTGAGATTCATTTTTCAAAACTTAACAAAACAAATGTTTAAGTACCAATTCAAATTCTTTACATTTCTTCAGAGCTTTCGCAAGGTGAAGATGAAGAATGGCGAGAATAATTTCAAAACGTAATATATATCACTGACCAAGCTAACGTAAATTATCTCCTGAAAATTAGGAGCATATTATTCAGTGCCGCTGCGAATAAATATTGATAATTCAGTTTCACTGAAATCAAAAACAAATGTTATTATTTTAATCAACGGTCTTATTGGAAGTCAATGAAAGAAATCTATTAAATTTCTGAATCAAAACATTTAATCATTATTTTAAGTTAGGAATTTAAACATACGTGTGCGATAGAAATCTCTTGACGTTTCTTTAGCATTACATCTATAGCTTATTTCTTTTTGCTATGAAGTTACTATTCTTTTCTAAGAAAGCAAATGTTAAAATAAAAGTGAAAGGATAGTCTTAAAACTAAAACCATAAAAGCACATAATAATAACAACTTTTCAAAGTGCCTAATTTGTAAATCGATATAACCGTAACCCACATCCATTTATTAAATGCCTCAAAAGAAAATTCTTCAAACTGTTTACTGTTTTCGGTTCTAGGATTTCGTGCCCTAGCAAAACAGAAAGTATTCCATTTGAGGGAAATGTTTGTTGCAAAGCTTTGTAAGCAGATGATCCATTTAAATAATTATCTAACTACATTTTGGATAATTAATCTTTCCTTCATTAAATAAATGCACAAGTGTATGTGGTGTTAAACTGTTTTCTGTTATTCATCTTTACCGCTTTGAATAACTTAATTTAAATGTGATACTTTAAGTTATATATCTTTGACTTTTGAGGAAAATAATTCCTTTTTAATCAGCATATCATAAATGATGGCTTAAAATTGTTTCAGATGTGAAACTGAAATTTGCATGCCAAGATTAGACCGAAGTTTCTATTCAAGATTTTCGAGTTTTTTATTTTTAAACATACTTTTCAATATTTTTAAATCTCGAAATTGCAAACTCGCAAATGGCATTTTTTATTATTTATCATGGGTAAAAACTTAGACTAAAATATCTTTTACGTAGAATGCATACATGCTATGTACATATACTTTTATGTAGTACACAGATTTTTATGTAGTATGAATACATGCTAAAATATCTTTTGTGCAGAACATATACTAAAATATCTTTTATACAGAAAGCTAAAATATCTTTTATATAGAACATATGCTAAAATCTCTTTTATATAGAACATACGCTAAAATATATTTTATATAATATATAAAGACAAAAATAAAAATCTAAAACTTCTCAGATTTTATATTAAGCCCAAAGGGGAGCGTTTTATATTTATGTTTCCTGTGTTACCTCTATTTATTAAATATCATGTTCTCCTCACTTAAACCATAAAATTCAATTCAACAGCTATATCACAAAATATTTAAAAGAGCATATTTTTAAAATTTCCGATACACAATCTCGCGCTCTGGAGATAAAAATGGTTTTTATTTATTTATTTATTTATTTATTATGTACAACGTTGCCATTGCTCGCTTTAAAATCGTTGAGTTTGTTAATCAAAAATTCGTTAAAGGTTTACAAAATATGAAATAGATAATAGATAATAAAACGAATTCCAAATTCCAAATTTGGGCTTCTATATGCCCATATTCGAGAGGACAACTACGTTATTCAAAATTTGATGGCTGTAGGTTCCGTTGTTTTATCACAGTGCGAGAAATATATATACATTTATGCAGCTTCTTCATTATTTAATTTCTTTAAATACAAGACAGGGCTGGAATATTTAGTGGCAACAATTTGAAACGTGAACCGACGTTTATAGTGAATCAACGCCTAAAAAATTTGAAAATGCGATAAACGCAAATGTTATCAACTTTTTAAGATATTTTATTTAATATCCTTTCATTAAATCTTATGTAAATATGAACAGCATTCTTGATTCTTACGTTTTTTAGACTGCTTCCCATTAGCTTCTAATTCTCATGCCATTATATACGCCCTTCAAATATTCATGAATATTCATAATTTGCATGGGTGAGATGTAATATGAGTTTCCTATGCAATTAATGTTACAAGGGGGAAAGTGAAGATGAAATCTGAGCATTAAAATCGTTAAACATCATTATTAAGTTCCCAAGTTTAATGCATCTTAATCTAATTTTAGCCTTGTGACTCCAATAATTAATATCTTTAATAAAAGGATCAAGTGAACAAAATTTGAGGAACAGTAATATTTTAAGTTAACTGAGTTAAGAATTGCCAGATAGGTTTCGGTCAAAAGTTTCAAATTTAAATAACTTATTATTAGATATTTTGCCTTAAGTCTTGTATTCCATATTGTCAAAGAACCTAAATAGTACTTGATCTGATACATTATTAGCACAAATGATTGGAATATGAGCTTCAAAAATATGAAAGTGTTCTCGATTTTAAAAGATATTTTAGTTACGCTTTTGCCCATGAGGAGCATAATATTTGTAAAATTATTTACTGAGTACTACTGAAGAATAAATTTGCTTGGTAGTTTTGAAGAAATTTCCTATGCAAATACGTTTCGAATGTTTAATTTTCAAATAATGTATATTTGTATAGAATTTTATTTACTCAAACTTTAGCTATCAGAAATGTTTTATAAGAAAAACAGAATACTTTTCGCAGACAAAACGTGTTAAAAACTATTGTTAACTTTTCTCGTTTAACCAAAATATTTTAGCTTGAAATATTCGATAAGCAAACGTTTTCCAAACAATTTTTTTTACTTAAATTTCTTTCTTTCTAAGAATAAGTCAACATTTTTACCAAATTATGCAGATCATATTTCGAAGCTCTCTTAAATAGGAAAAATTCTTCTATATGTCATAATATTTCGGGCAATTAAGAATTTTCGAAACGCAATCGTAGTTTTATCTTACGAATGTGTAAAAATGCATGAAACAGAAGTTTGCTATTAATTTTGTAAACGCAGTCTTTATTTTGTTTGAAATTAAGCGAAAGTGAATAGCTTGATATATTACGTTATAAATCTACATTTGAGACAGTCAATACATTTTCCTTAGAAAAAAAGGATAATGCTTTTGAACATCTTTTCCTTCATTGTTCCCATTAATAGAGAGTGTGTTTACACATTTTTAGAACGACCGCTATAAAAAATTAAAGCAGATATTTTGGAACAAAAATTTCTGGCAACAGTGTGAGAATTAGTGGAAATTAGAAACATTGTTTGCTACTTTTAAATTTATTCCTCTTTCCAAATGTCACATGTAAACAAGCTGTGGATTGAAAGACATGCTTTCGCGCTTTCGAAAGAGAAATATTTCTATTTCATAATTCAAAAACGCTGCAAAATGCATGGTATTAAACTTTCTAGGTTCAAAATAAGATATATTATTAATTGGAAAGGGAAACCACCAGCAATAATTACATTAAAAAATGGAAAGAAGACGAAAAGGTACGTACTATTTCTAACACTTGTAAGTTAAATCTTTAGCAAAAAGGAAAAATCGGTACACAAACAAATCAATTGAGAAGTCTTTAAATACAGCTGAGCAACAATCAACAAAATCTGAAGGGTTTCAGATTTTGATGATCACCTTAAAAGATTTATTAAGGTTGTTTATGCTCCCATTCAGCTCGCAGTCTACCAGTCTACTGTAGTACTCACCTCTGCTAGCCCATATCTTTTGAATTTTCAGCTTTATTATTAAGCATAATTTTCTTCGCACTTACGTCATATGCAAACCAACAGCAAAATTAAAAATATTCCAAAAGCAACATAGCAGCATGTGTTTACAGCTCCCAATGCAGCGTTAAGAGTAGGCATACCTTTTTATATTTTTTCCCAGTATTTTCTCAGTTCATCATGTCAATGTTCAGTTTTAGTAAGACGATTTAGAAAACCTTTTTAGCCTGAAGGCGCAATATGTCCAGAAGGCTTACAGAACGTAAGCCTTCTGGATAATTACTTCTGGTAAGTAATTTCATTTTGACATTTTGCGTTGGCTCACTATAAACGACGTTTCACTTTTCAAATTGTTGATATCAAATATTAGAGCCCTACATTATTAAATAATAAAGAATTTGCATAAATGTATGTATCTTTCTCCCACTGTGAAAAAACAACGGTACTTAGAGACATCAAATTTTGAATAACGTAGTTCTCCACTCGAATATGGGCATCTGGACGCCCAAATTTGGAATTTTTAATTTGTTTTACTATCTATTTCATATTTTGTAAGCCTTTATTGAATTTTTGATTAACAAACTCAAGGATGTCAAAGCGAGCAATGGGAACACTGTAAAGAAAAAAATATATCTGCAGTACGCGAGACTGTGTATCGAAAACTCTAAAGGTATGCTTTTTTAAAATTATTTAGTGATATTGCTGTTGAGTTGAATTTTTAGAAAGTGATATTTAATAAATAAAAGTAACGCATGAAACGTTAAATAAAACACCCTATATAAAATCTGAAAGCTTTCAGATTTGTTTTGTCTATTTATTATTAACATTTTGTGTGTTAACTTTATTTCCGATAGACAATCTCGTGTTCTGGGGATAAAAATGTTTCATTATGGACAGTGCTACTGCTCGCTTTCAAATCATTTTGTTAAACGGAAATTCATTAAAGTGTTACAAAATATGAAATACAAAATCCAAATCCGGGCTTCCAGGTGTCCATGTTCGGGTGGAAGACTATTATTGGGGTATTTGCATTTTTTTTTTTTTTTTTTTTTTTTGCCTTATTTATTTTTGCAGTATTTAATTCTATGTTATAATTAATATAATTTTGTTACTGGCAACATGATTTGTTTTACTAATGAATTTATGTGAATGGCAGCAACAATATTATATTTTATTTACGTTTATTCATTTTGGGTTTGGAATAGTTTTTAGTCGCACTGTGGGGGAAGCATTTTCCTGTTAAATAATATTTCAGGTTTATAGAATGTTAATACAGTTTGTATATAAAGTTCATTCTTTTTAAACCAACGCGATTACCTTTTACGTTATTCAAAATTTGATGGATTTAGGTACCTTCGTTTTTTCCCATTGCGAATAATAAATACACATACATACATGCAGATTTGCCATTATTTACTTTCTTTGAAAATAATACAAGGCAGTAGTATTCGGTGGCAACCACCTCAAAAGTTATTTGCCGTTTATAGTGAACCAAAACCCCATTTTAAGACTTTTTGGTTTATTATTAGCCCCTTTTTGGCTAATAATAAACTAGTATTTACAACTCAATAAAGCTAAAAAAATAATGTTCACCAGCTTTATCTGAGAAATGTGGCTCAACACAGAACAATTTGCAGAACCCTGTATCAAAACTATTTAGCAGGGGATAAATAGAAATACATTGTTACTCTTGATAAAACATGGATTTAACTTAATGACTGCAACAAATAAAGATCTATTTATTATTGAAAACGAATAGGAAAAAAACTTACAAACCCGTTTCGTCATTGGAAAAGAAATTTCAGTAAGAGTTTTATGATTGTCGCAGGATTCTCTTACAATGGAAAGAAGAGTGTATTTTCTGTCTACTTCCTGCTTACTTTCGTGGTGTAACGGTAGCACACTCGGTTCGTTTTCGAGAGGTCCAGGTTCGAGTCCCGACGAGGGCATCAAAATAATCTAATGAGACTACAAGTGGAAGAAAATGTTAAAATCAACTCAACGCATTATCAAGAGAGAGTTTACCTGCAACATTTAAGAAGAAATTCCATTTGTTTATCCCACTGATTTTCAAAGAGTGAAACTTCACCAAAACAAAGCAATAAGTCATACTTCGGAAAGTACCACTACTGACACATATATTGTATATGTTACCGTGACAAACCGAAATTGTAGAATGTCGACTTTCACCGGAGATTTTCAACATTCACCAAATACGTCGGTGAAAGATCGAATATTGTTGTACATTCGGACCCTCACCGGTGTACGTCGACAATCACAGATATGCTCTGGTGTAGTTCGAAAAGAGAGAAGTATATGTACATGATATTATGGCAAAAGGAAGTGTACCACAAATAAATGCAGTTGTGAAAGCAAGGGCCTCTTGTGCAATTCAAAGTGTCATAACAGTTTAAATTGTTGCAATAAATATGATTTGAATCACATAATTTAGTAAGTTTTTAACTTGTATTATTTTTCTTTCTCATTTTGAATGTACTTTGTGTGTTAAGTTCTTATGTTCTTAAGTTCTTATTCTTAAGTTTCAAGTGCGTTTTTTCGCAATTGAATGACGGAAAAGAAAATATAATATTCTTATATGTTCAACATTCAACCGTTAGTACATTGTGAATGTCGACATTTACCGGTGTAAGTCAGAAATAAGAGCATTTGGAATATAATTCGGACATACACCAAGCGGCTATGTGAATGTTGACATTCACCGGTGAAAGTCGACATTCTCCAGATTTCTGTGTTTCACCGTAACATATGTACACTTTTAAACGTATTCCTGTAAAGTCCTCTAATGTTTCACCTATAGGCTATTTATGCATTTGGTCTTACGAAAAGAGTCCTTTCTAAGCGCAAACCTATCAAGATGGATGGACTCTGGAAAGTAGTGGAAGAGGAATGGAAATAATTACGCCTGAAAATTTCCACGAAAAGTCCTTCTATCACGGAAATTACGATGCAGACTTATAGTTCAGAATAAAAATGCTCTTTACATTTTAAACATTAATTAAACGGTTTCTGAATCCTTCCAAAAATGTGTATTTGCCCTCTGTATTTTCACGCTATAATTCTTCTGCTCAGTGAGAAAAAATACCGTTACAAAGACCGTTACAAAAAAACCGTTACAAAGAAAGACATCGAATTTACTAACATTATCAAGTAAATGCTTAATGTCAACTTCTGCATCAAAAACACAAAATTTGACATCATTATCATGTTATGTGAAATTTTTAAACCTCAAAAATATTAAAATTTGAATTTCATAATTTTACTTCATTTATTATGAATCCAAATATTTTCCAAGCCTGCTATTCGCAGTGATTCCATGAAGTCTTGTTGAAGATACTATTTGGGTGCGTTTCACGTAGAACCTTGAATAGGAGCAATTTACCAGCGCTTCTGTTAACTTCGAATATTTATTTATTGGAAATTTTTCCCTACTCCTTTCACTTTCCTCTAAAGCCAATTTTCGTGAAACGAATAATAGTTGCTTTTTAGCACATGCTACGGGAAATACACTTCTATAATTTTCTTCTAGTGAGACTAATAGTAATTTAACACAAACACACGACTTCAAAGACATTCATTGCTTTTTTTCTCACTTTTGGTCTAGTTGAATTCACTGAAAGTTTATATAAATTTTTTAGCTTTCTTAAACTTTTGAATTAGACTAAAATTAAAGCCTTTTCTAACTTTTTAACAGAAGTTGTTTTGTCTAACTTGTGCTACAGAGAAACATGTTTTATGACAGTCTTCTTCTGAACAATACTGTTACGACTTTTGCATATAAAAATGATAGATGATTTTTGTACAGTTACGTGTGAAATTGTTGTTTCTTGCTGCGTAATGCAACGTGAAAAATCTAAAGAGAAGCTATACTGGAAACATAAGAATACAGGGGCTAATCATTTTTAACATTGAATAAATGGGATTTCGGTAATTGGGAGAGATATCGCCAAGCTGACAACGGTTTTAGCGACTTATTTTGTCACCATATTTGGCGATAATTTCCCAGAAGTCGCCAAAATCGGCGAATATTACGCAACATTTGGGTCCAGTCCCTGTATTACCGTATATTCTAATTGAATAAATGTAACTGATCGCTGTATTAGCAGCAACCGTAATTCGACCCTCATACTATTTTCTAGTAATTTCGAGAAGCATGAAGTACTAGAAATATCTCCACAGCCCGGTTGAAAGCTATATATATAACGCCCGAGAGAGCATCTGTTCTCAGTTAGTTAGTAGTTATTGTTTTTCCGATTTGTTAGTTCAACGTGAGATCGGAGATATTTCCGAGTTAGATTTCTCTTTACATACGCTTTGCATTGAGTTATGTTCAACATTTTCAGTAGTTTGAAGAGTTAGTACTGATTGCACTCTATGATACTGTGTACACTTGTACGAATATTTCGGCGGAAAATTCCAGAAATTTGATTTGTTTAGTTTGATAAAATAAATTTTATTAAGCTATCATCGGACCTGAGTGCATTCAATCTATTACGAACTCGTTCGCCTGCAGCAATACTATAAATAGGTTTTAGTTTCTATGCATTATATTTTGGCAATGAAAGGTTTTCAAAGTTTTTTTTTAGCCCAAAGGGGCTTTGTCCCTGAAGGACTATTGTTTTCGTTTTGCGATTTTGCTTTGAATCACTATAAATGTCAGTTTCACTTTTCAAACTGTTGCCACAAATGTTAGAGTCCTGCATTATGTTTGAAAAAATTAAATAATGAAAAATATGCATAAATGTATGTATATTTCTCGCATTGTGATAAAACAACGGTACATAGATCCATCGAATTTTGAATGACGTCATCCTCCTACGAATATGGGCATGTGGAAGTCCAAATTTGAAATTTGGAATTTGTTTTATTATTTATTTCATATTTTGTAAAACTTAACGAATTTTTGAGTAACAAACTCGACGATTTAAAAACGAGCAATGGCAACATTCTACGGGGAAAAAAACCTTTTTATCTCCGGCGGGCGCGGAACTGTGCATCGGAAACTCTAAAGATAGGCTCATTTTAAAATTATTTTGCGACATTGCCGTTGAACTGAATTTTATGGTTTAAGTGCAAAGAACATGATATTTAATAAATAAAGGTAACACACAAAACGTTAAAAAAATCCCTTTGGACGTAATTTAAAACCTGAAACCATTCAGATTTTTTTTTAAATTCTATGCTGAATATTGTGATAGAAAGCATAGCTGAAAGAATTAAAGCAATTTATATTTAAAAAAAATTCTTTCATTTTAAAATTTATTAAAAATTAGTGGCAGCATGCATACCCGGAAACATGTTATTTGTCTAACTCGAATGCGCGTTTTAATGTCAGATCTCAGCTTACAAGTGAATATTAAGCGCAGTTTTAAACTTTTTCCCATTTATAGACAAGGATGATGATAAGAAATAAATATTCTGAAAATACCACAGTCCCGTACCTCTCTTCCTTTGTAACTAATATTTCGAAAAAGGAGCTTAATGAATTTTAGTGATTTGCAAAAACGATAAATCTTAGAAACCCTAATCTAGATTTCGAATTTAAGTTCAAAAGCGTGGCAAGCAAACTTCACTATCTTCCAGTTTGTCAGAGATAGCTTTTAACGACTGCATTTAAAAGAGATTTTGATGGCCTCCAAAACGAAGGGTCCCAAGTCTTCCATAAAAATGACAAAATGTACTTTTCCTAGCCTTTTATGTTCTATATGCTTAAATCACTTGTTCATCTGAGGCACTACCTTCCTTAACAAAATATATAAATGTTTGCTAGTCCGATATGATCGGTTCAAAATATTATTGCAGATCGTGTTACCCTGCTATAAGTACATCTATTTTTAATCAGGATACACCATTGTTTGAATAGCCAATCACTTCTCAGCAAAAAATCTAAGCTGAGAGGCAATGGCGCTTGGAAACCGATCTATATGTCCCTTCTTCGCGACAGGTCACCGAGTGATGGAGTATCCTGATCGTGTTGTCATTGACAAGGGGTGGAAAGACTGTCTGTCCCTAAAAGATGAGCGATGGCTGGGTGGGGGGTGGCATCCAATGCTTATTACGCAGATAAATGGCTTTTCCGCCCCCGGTCATGTTGCTACGACATTATATTAAGTAGGGGGTGGCATTAGGCTGGAGGGGAAAGGCACTTTTTGCAAGCTGGTCCATCCAAAAATGTAGCATTGCATTTCGAGACACATAACATATATTGCTTTTTCTCACTTTAGGCTGCATTTTATAAAATAACATCTGTTACTATGCGATCTGGAAAGTACATAAATCATTTGGAATTCGAAGGTTAGTACTTAAGGAAATTTTATCCGTAATAATAAACATTTAATAGATAGACACATTCTTTCCATATACATGCAGAAAGAATATTAAAAATTTGATTCAGAAAAAAAAATCTGATTCTGAAATAAATATTTTTTTTGGTACAGTGTTGTCATTGTTCGCTCTGAAATCGTCGAGCTTGTTGATCAAAAATTTGTTAAAATTTTACAAAATACAAAATTGATGATGAAACAAATTCCAAATTTGGGCCCATATTTGAGTGGAGTGGTACGTTATTCAAAATTTGATGTCTTTAGGTACCGTTGTTTTTTCACAATGAGAGAAACATACCTACATTCATGCAGATTCTCCTTTATATAATTGCTTTTAAAATAATACAGGGCGATAATATTTGATGGCAACAATCTAAGAAGTGATTCAGCCTTTTACAGTGATTCAACGCAAAATTCCGTTTCGAGACTGATAGCCCTTCTCAGCTAACGCTTCTTTGGGCTTACAATTTTTTATAATTATAAACTAAAAATATGTTTTTAAAGCTGACATTAGAATTATCTTTAGGTGTTGCTTACCAAATATTTTGGGCCGATATTTTATGTCAGGTTAAGCTATTTGCCATTTATTATTCTGTACTTAGCAAAAATTGGTTCGTTGTATTGACATATTAAGTCTCTGAATTTTCTTCCAAGAATTCTGGGTAATATTTTCTGGATTGTTGCCACTTCACGTATTATAAGAATTTTCACTTTTTGTTTTCGTATTTTAATAACTCAAACTGGGCGATTTGAAAGAAAGAAATGCATTTTTAGCTAACCTAACTGGCATGATTAAAAATATATTAAATATGCTACATAGCTAATTGAAAATTATCAAAATTTTCAACATTATTATAATTAATAAAAACACTTCAGATTTCATATAGCTTGTGCCTTGACACAAAACAGTTTTTAAAATTTTGTTTTATTTGGTTTATTAAAAAGAAATATCATGTTCTGAATTTCGCTTCTATAGTCTGAATTTATGTAATGCATATTATAAAACTCAGATTTCTCATATTTCTGCATCTGAATAAATATACGTGCTCTGAATTAAAAGAATTCCTCGCATGAATTCTTGAAGAGTCACTGTAAGTGATTCATTGTGATCATCAGCCCATAATTCCGAATAGATTTAGGACAAAAGCATAAAACCATTTTCTCAAGGATTCTTAGCCGGAATTTTCCTTCCGTCTCCATAGCTAAATATTACAATATTATTTAATTTCTTAGATGGTTACTGAATAATAAAAAAGCTGTGAGGTACTAGTTTCCAGGGCTTTTAAATCAATGTAAATTCAACTATAACGTCAACGGTTATTTAAGAAATTTATCAAACTCAAAATCATCATCTACATCTGAAATTTTAGATATTTATTTCAAAGTTTAAAATATAACTTTTTGATGCGTGTGAAAATGTAAAATGTTTTCTCTCTCGTTACCGCATGCCGTCACGGTGTGATTGAAAGCATGTTCGGCTAGCATCGTGATGTCCAAAGTTGGAATCCCAAAGCGAGCATTTTTCCTTTTTCATGTTGCTTGTTCCAATAAAAATCTTAATGATTCTGTAAGTGGCGTCTGAAGTAAAATGTGATGGATAAAAATCCATCACCTCTCGATTTGGCGACTGGGTCCGAGCCCCTTTATTCCGCCTTTAAGGGGGATAGAACGTAAAGGATTTTTCCCTCCTTTAACGCATGTCTTCGTGGTGTTATTGGAAGCCCGTCTAGCTCGCAATCAGGAAACCTTGAGTTCAAATCCTGGCAAAAGCATTCCCCATTTACTTATTTCCTGCTCAGGCAAATAAACCAAAGACTCTATAAAGGACAACTGATTTTTAGGTATTGCTGCATTCAATGGGAATTCGGGAT
The DNA here is from genome assembly GCF_044657685.1 of Stegodyphus dumicola. Taxonomy (NCBI): domain Eukaryota; kingdom Metazoa; phylum Arthropoda; class Arachnida; order Araneae; family Eresidae; genus Stegodyphus; species Stegodyphus dumicola. Next base: position 215,920,848 of record NC_140773.1, on the reverse strand, counting down.
TTTTTCTTTATTTATCGAAAACACTTATGTAATTGCAGAATCGCTATGCTAGTTCTTTAATCCTATTATGACGACGCTTAACAAGTGGAGCATCCTTCCACTTAGAAACCTACCCAATTATCATCTCCAGTGGCAGTTCATGCAGAAATGCTTCAGAAGGCTTAGGCTTTAAGGAGGTCTTCGCATCAATAGTTCTTTCATTCACTTCAGGTGGTAAACTCCTTTATACAGGCTTAGGTCTTCAGGAGATCTTAGCATCTAATATTCTTTCTATAATTTCAGGTGGTAAGCTCTTTTATGCAGCCTTAGGCCTTTGCATCGACAATTCTTTCTTTCATTTCAGGTGACAAGTTCGTTTATATAGGCTTAGGTATTCAGGAGGTCTCAACATCGAATATTCTTTCTCCATTTCCACGTACAAGCTCATTTACAAAGGCGTCTTTCGGAGGTTTTAACATCGAGTATTCTTTCTATTATTTCAAGTGCAAGCTCTTTTATACAGGCTTAGGTCTTCAGGAGGTCTTCGTATCGACAATTATTTCTTTCACTTTAGGTGGCAGGCTCTTTTATACAGGTTTAGGTCTTCAGGAGGTCTTAGCATCGAATATTCTTTCTATAATTTCAGGTGGCAAGCTGTTTTATACAAACTTAGGCCTTCGCATCGACAGTTCTTCTTTTTTTAATTTCAGGGGATAAGTTCGTTTATATAGGCTTAGGTCTTAAGGAGGTCTTAACATTGAATAGTCTCTCTATCATTTAAGGCGCAAGCTCTTTTACACAGGCATATGTCTTTAGAAGGTCTTCGAATCTGCAATTCTTTCTTTCACTTCAAGTGGTAAACTCTTATATACAGGCTTGGATCTTCAGGAGGTCTTAGCATCAAATAGTCTTTCTATAATTTCAGGTTGCAAGCTCTTTTATACACAGTTTGTACAAACGTTTCGGAAATTCATCTCACCATGAAGGTGTCATTACTGTCCAGTATGACGGTCCTGTAGTGGTACCTCATTCTTAATTGTGATGCGTCAGTTTTCCCATACCAGGTTCTCCCTAAATGCTATATTTTCTTTTGAGACTGCTGGATCGAGGTGCTAATAATTCTCCACACTAGTTGTACGGCCTTTCTTTCTGCAGTGCATTCATATGCATGTTTGCTAAATTCTCATACTATGATAAATATCACGACTTCATTTAATAAAAAACCCTACAGTGCTTCTGCCGGGCACATTACTGCAGAGGCAACACCGTATTATTAAACTGTTTCTCGTGCTTCTGTTATCTGTACTTCAAGCGTGCTAATAAGATTCATTAATAGCTCAAAGTCTTGTCATACATACATGATATGACGATGATATGAATCGCACACGCGATTATTGATACAACATTTCCACGTTACTACTTAAGGGATTAATAAAACAATCTTCAAATCTGAAGAAAATATGCGCCATGCTAATTGCTACTTAACAGCAATTTTTGCCTCCTTGTACGAAGTAAAGGAATTAATGGGATTTCGAAAAAATTCGAGTATCATATTTCAACGAAAATATTAATTTTGACAGATATCGAATGCGTTTAACGAAGTTTTCGTGCGGCATTTTATACGTAAGGTCATAATAAAAAACTCTTTTTCCCAAAACGGATTCTAAAATGGATTTAAAATGGGTTCAGAAGAGATTTTTCCGTGACATCTGTACGTACGCATATACGTATCTCGCATAATTCAAAAACGAGTAGCCTCAGAAAGTTGAAATTGTGTAACGTATAATTGTTCACCTGCCTTTTTGATTGCTATCGCCCGTACCAAACGTATATATATATGTCATGTAGATTATCATACATTATTGATCTTGGGAACAGAAATGAGACAAAAGTTTGAATATAAAGTGATACATTTATTTTAGCATCCATCTCCCAAGAGTTCCTCCTGTATCGAGGAGAAGCCCTATTTATAGATATGTGAGCCTCATGGTGCTCATCCAGCCAGCGGTGTTAATTGTGATCACGAGAAGACGCTACCTTCTCATCAGAGTGTTCTATAAGGACTTTATATAGTATGACAGATTTACGAGTTTGGTGATTAGGCGGCCCCCAGCAGTTTGATGTAATTTATAAGGAAGAAAGAACTTCGCAAAAAACAGAAACAGGGAAGAAATTTGGGTAGAGAATCGCCAACATATTACGAGTATTTAAGAATATGATTACAAAAAATTTAATTACTTGATCTAAAAATATCATTACAGATATATATAATATACCGAGTCGTACCCGGCTCGGTGAGATCAAATGTTTTTATTCTTATATGTTGCTAAATTGTGAAAAATTGCATTAAAGTGATTGAATTATGTTGTTCTTATGTTCCGGTTAAGGTTTTTATGCTTTTAGTAAATCTGCATGCAGTAATTTTAGAATTATCAATAATTTAAAAGCTGTTTAGAATAACGAAGCCGCCATTTGTTTACATTTGAAACTTAGTAGAACAGCTAGTCAAGTCAGTTTTTTCACCAACATCAGTGCCTTTCTGCCGAGTGTGAGCAAAAATAAAGTTTGAGTTCTGTGCATCAAAAAAATCTGTCTTCCAGCCGCTGGGCGAATCGCTTGTTTTTACCTAGAATCTCTAATTTTAATTCTAAAAGTTCTTTTTCTAACTCTCTTTAGATGATTGTATTTAGTATTTTATAATTTTTAATGAAGATGTTTTGAGTTTTATCGTATTTTTCCCTTGCCATGCAATGGCAGCTGAATTATTCAATGAGAAATATATGTCTAATGAAATTCGAAAAAATAAGTTTAAATAAAATGCAGAAAAAAACACGCATTTTTTAATAGGTCATACAAGAAAGTCATGTGGTTTTCACTTCAGCTTTTTAGACAAGGATTTATGAAAGATTGGTTTAGGTTTACTTAGCGAAACCAGTTTATAGCCGTTTTGTTCCAAACATAAGCTGTTAAAAATGGGGGGGGGGGAATTTATTAGCATGAACTAATTTTAACAAATCCTTAAATATTTAATTTATTGTTTAAACGATTGCTGATCGTCTTGAAATGACATGAATATAAAACACAATCAATGCTTTAGAAAATGAAAACATAAAATCGTTTTAACGTTTGATAAATTTTCATCATTAACATTCGGTGATTTTATGCTACAGTTAGGAAACTCCTACCCAGTTTGGGATGTGGATTTAAAGTGTTTTCTGGCAAGCAAAAATTTGCAGATGCAACTGAAAATAACTGAAGATATCTGAAGATATTCTATACCACTAAAAGAAAATCTTACATGGTGAACATTAAACTGAAGCTCCTGTTTCTTTCATGAGAAATAGCAGAGCACTTCCCTATTTTATGTATCACAAGATTTATTGCATCTAGAGGAACGGTAATGCATTTCTTTTTATGACTTTAGGAAATGAATACAGTCTTCAAAGACTTCCTAAAGAAGAAAAGCGAAAAACATTGAATAAGTCTTTCGTAAGACATGGAAATAAATATTCGAAGCATCAATGAAGACTAGTGGGTAAACACTAAGATTCCGGAAGCCCGAAACCTACCGTTTCCATCGTTTTCAAAAGAACTTGATAATTTTCTGATTATTCTAAAGCAAATACATGTTTCGTAATGTAAACAAGAGATCGCAACATGTTCGTCTGCAAAAATAACGAGTTGTGAAATCTCTTTGTTGGGCTTCAAATTTAAATATTTGAGTTCGTTAATGAATTTTGCCTATTAAAATTTACGCATTTCTCAATCATTTAACTGAGAGTGGATAAATTGTAGGAAAAGAAATATGAGAAACCCTTTTCCAGCAAATTTGAAGTGAATTTTTCACATTCTGAGAGAAGTGAATCGTTTTCGATCCAAGATGGCGGAAGAAAATTCACTAAGTACTACTTATCTGTGCTCTACCATTAAAATACATTTTTTTTATTAAAAAATATGAAGGAACTCTACTTTGTTTGTATAATGTAAGAAAACAATTAAGCTTAAAATGTAAATTTTGAATTTTATTCATTCTGGAATTGGATTTACAAGCCATTTCTACATTTTATGAAAGGAAGCTTGTTTGTGGATTACAGGGAGGAAAGGTTATTCTAAAGTACTTTACCCTAAATAGCTCAAATAAATGTGATTTCATCACATTAGAAAGTATTCTGTCAAGTATCCGGATATATATTATTGTATTCATTTATGATTAAATTTACCATTAACCCTTAAAATCATGAATTCTTATTTCTATTTTTAAAGTCAAAAATACATTAGAATTAATATCAAATAAAACAGGAAAAATACTAAAAAAATCTAAACTACGTTTTTATTCCAATTTTTGAAAAGATATTATTAACTTTTACAAAAAAAAAAAAAAAAAAAAAAATGATTGGCAAATGTGTAATAACAATTTTATGTCATAATACATACCTTATAAACTTGTTCAAATAATTTTAAAATTTTGAATATATCAAAATAACAACAAACACAAAATCAAAAATTAGTAAACACAGATGATGTACACACCCTACACATCAACTCACAATAATGACCGTTACACAGTTAGTGGTGCCACCACACTGAAATACCCATAATACGTAAACAGTATGTATCCAATTGGCTACACTATGCAGTATGCTAAACTTTGTGCTTTGATTTGATTAGCACGACTAAATATAAGTATGTTGCCAAATGGCAACTACATGAATTTAAGGGTTAATTCTGAATGAACTATTTGATTTTGAAATATTGTAAGTTCTATTTAAAATGGATTTTAATTCTATGACTTCAATTCTTGGAGATTTACAGCATGTCGTATCAGCCTGGGTTAAGATATATTAGCCAAACTAAAAAAGTGATAAAGTTTCGTATCAAGGAACATGAATCTTATGCCCGAAAAAGGGAAATTAACGAGCTTCGATAGCTAATCATAGTTGAAAATTTAATAATTATTTCGAGTTTTAGTTTTCAAAAGTTATCCAAAAAGCTTCTTTCACAGGTGAGTCGCAAAATTTATCTTGTTTAGTTAATGACTTGCGTTCAGTCCAGTCTTTCCTAATACTTTTAAAATTCATTTTATTATTCACATTTCGTTGCTATTTTTGACAACAGATGGCGCTACCTTTCTTCCGCTTTACTCATGTAGAATATAAATACGACGATGCGCCCACCGCTTTTCTGGTCTGGCAGATAGATACCTTTGCTCCTGGGGAAGAAGGGTCTGTACCTGTTTGCCCTCGAAATTGATTACGCTGTTGACTAAATCAACGCCAGACTCAAGGTTGTAGCTTTGATAATTTTAAGCTCTATTTACTTTGCTTATTTACTTCATTTTGAATTAAAGGTTTTAGTTGAATTTGCTCCAACTGCTTTTAGTTTATCTAAATTGTATTTGCTACAAAGCATAGTATAAATATAGTCAAAAGCTTTACTGCAAATCAAAATAAATAGTTGATTTATGAATAGCTTTTGTAGATTATCTCCATTGCAATAGTTCTGTTGTTATGATATCAAAAATTAGAAGCTTCACTACTGCTAACTATGCTGATTATTTAATTGAAATATTGTTTAAACTTTTGGAAACGAAACTTCGATAAATTGAACATCAGCTTGTAGAGATATCAGAATTTTTTAAAGCAGAAAGCGGGGAAAATGAGCAAAGCCCTCGCCGGGACTCGAACTTTGGACCTCTCGAATACGCTCCGAGTGTGCTAGCCATTACGTCACGAAGGCATGCTAAGGCATTATTGTGCATTTTGAGCTTTAGTAATTAATTAATCACAACCGAAGTTACTGTTAACTTTTACAAAGGACGGTTCAAACAAAATGTTTAACCACAACGAAATTTTAGTAAAATGTGACGAAATAAAGTTTAATTAGGAAACGGAAATCATAAAAAACACAAGTTTTATTACTTATGATCGCTGTTGAGCTGAACTGCTTTATATCTACAATTTCTTTCTTTCTTGCAATAAGCCTCATAAATTGTCCAGGTGTATCCATCCCAAAAGCCTGCCCCATTATCTCCCAGGGTCTGTATCAACTGTGCCCAATGAAGAATAAAAGAACAATCGAGTTGTTGCCAAGGCTTTAAGTCTTAGCACCCTAGGGAAAGAAAAAGATAGAGCATTTTCGCTATTTGCCCACAATAGGGTCTGCGGGGATACGTATATCTATTCCTCCGAGTGGGGATTTTCCCTTCCGATTGTATTATCGGTAACGGCAGTTTTCCTGATACTTAAGATCTTCGGATTCCAAGAAGATAGGCTCCCATTTAAGCTTAGAAATTACCACCGCGTACGCGAAATTAGACGCGTGCATACGTGTTTTAATGCTTACACGTGTCATGCTGAGCTATAATATACGAGAATAAAACTACAGAATTCATTAAATACCAAGTATTTATTTGCAAGCTTGGAAATTGGGTGAAATTACGAAATTGATTAAGAAAGATGAAAAAAAATATTTGTGTTCATCAAAACAGAAGGGAAATACGCCGAAATAAAACATAAATTTAGCAAAGCAACAGCTCTGTCTTTGGCGTAGATTTAGCCAAGAAATCTATCGATTTCGAGGGCAAAAAGATACAGGTTCCTCTTCATCAGAAGCAGATTTCTTACGTTGATACTTGTAAAGACATTGGGATTTATTTGGAAGCAAGAGAGATTGAAAAATATAACGCCTTCGCCGGGAATCGAACCGCGGACCTCTCAATTACGTGCTGAGTTTTCTGACCACTACACCACGAAGGCTCGCTAAGAAGGCTGGAGAAATACCATATATACTCCCCCTTTTAAAGGGCGACTGGGGTTTTTATGCAAAGAACGTCTATGTAAAGAAGGAAAGGCTCCATAGACGTAATGTAAATCAGTTTGTCTTCTACGCCGCTAGAAAGAAGAGGGAAAGTTCGCCAAGGGAATTGGCGACGGAACCTGTTGGCGAGAATTCCCCCCTCTGTGATGTACCAGAGCTGGCCGAGATTTTCCTCTTCCGCCACGTGTACAGGAAATTGAGGAACACGGCTTAAGATGAATAAGAAAATTAGGTGAAGTTTCACTTTCACTGGCTGTTGAACTTGCATTATTCATATCGCAGTTGGATGTCTGATTTTATATCCGTCAATATGGAGAGGGAAAAAATGGAGTCACACAGCTTTAAACTCTTGATAAACGTGACCGTCGAACCTGTTCGCAATTCGACATCAGCTTCGCGCTTTTGGGCGACAGATGTTTCACGCATGCGCAACTGTTTCCCTTTTCGTTTGAAGGGAGCCACTCCTGCTGCTGCGAAGTTTTCCTTCTTAGCAATACATATTCTTTGTTTAAGGGGACCCAATCGCCAAATCCTGGGTGAGGAGATATATTTATTTTAGAGTTCGATTTCCGCGTGACTCCGAATTATCCTTAATTTATGGACATGAGTGTAATTTTAACAAAGTACATAAACCAAATTTGGTGTTGTTATCACTTATAACAAATAATTTCGGAAATTTTGAATGAAAAACTCTAATTTTTGTATAGGTCTAGAAAGTCATCTACTGTAAGATGGTGGCAAATGTTTTATACCTTATAATTCAAAATGATTTTCGAAAAATTTATAAAAATTGCTAGCAAATACAAATTTTGAAAACAAATCATAAAATATCTGTGAATTTTATTTGGATTGAACTTAAATTTCGATTTGTGAAAGAAGGAATCTGGTAAGAAAAAAAAGAGAGATTAATAAATATATATCATATTCAATTGACACTGAGGAGCTAAAATTTTGAGAGCTAAATTTTTAAATACAACTCCCGCGACTTTACAAAACTTGGCACTTTGGCATAATTTGAATCATAGAACCGAAATATTAAAAAAGTTGGTATGTCATTTCAGAAAAAATCCGATTTTGTGTCAAAATATCCATGTTAGAAAAATGCTACCTATAAATTTAATACATAGTCTAAGTCACGCTTTCGAGATATGGAAATTGCAAATTGAATTTCGCCAATCGGCCCAGTAGAACGGGAGATATAAAATTGCCATTTTTTTCCGCAAAGTGTGGGTATTATACATATCATATGGATAATTCATAGCACACTTTTTACATAAACCAGAAAACAGTACTTAAAAAATCTGAAATACTTGTTAAATAAAATAAGCTACCTTATTGTAACTATTGTTATTGAGGTACGCAGGTTAATTAAAAAACAGTCAAATTTGAAATAAAACGCAGCCTAATAGTCAAAAACTGCACAATTAAATTTATATCGAAGTTGGCTCAAAACTATAACCGGCATAACAATTTAAAAGTCGGTAGCAAATAATGGAAAGTCGAATAATTACATACTTAACAGGGATGGCAGAACTAAACTGATAATCCTAAAATCCAAAAACCTCAGCTTAAATGCTCTCTAACTTAGTTACATTTGTGGTGGGGAAAGGGAAAGGAGAAGTTATAGTAAAGGCTGGAATTATTAATAACTGGTTAATTTAAATAATAAATGCCACGAGTTTACAAGCATCCATCAGTAATGAAAAATATTCATGCCAAGTTTCAAATATATATATATATAGACCTTATTACAATTAATAATTTTGGTAAAATTGAAAACTCCGACATTTATCCGAATTGTCTTAAACTTAATAAAACTAATAATTCACAAAATAGCATAGACTTTCTAGATCTTCAAATCATTAACTACAAAAAAATTTTACTTTTTGACAAAACAAGAAACTTCAATTTCAATACTAACAAATTAATAAATTGGAACTCCAACATATCCAAAAAAGTAATTAACAATACTATAATTAATCAAATACAACGAATTAAAACTATATGCACAGATACAATAGATTTACAACGCGAAATTTTGATCCTTATCAAAATTCTCAAAAATAATCTAATTCCCTTTCAATTTATCAACCATTGCCTTAAAAGAGCAGGCGTTAAATACTCACTCTAAATCATTTAACTGATAGGGATATGATAATTTATTCCTAAACCTGAGAAGGCGGTATAAGTTGGATGACTGTCAGTTGAAAGATTTGTATATAGCGTAATTACTCAATTGTATATATTGTAAAAAGCTAATTGTCTTCAGACATATACTGTTACTTTACTGTTACTAAAAAAAATGGGCCTATTTCCTGCCTTTAGACTGTCTATTAGCTCTTGGACAGCGAAAATGCCTTTTTCCTTTCTTAAATTCTTAATCATTGCGACACGACAATTAGCCAGAAATTAATTAATTTCCATTCACTAGTATTTTCAAAAAAATCTTAACAGAAGGTCTATCTCAGATAAGAACTCCACAAAATACATCCCTCAAGAATTCCAAGTCCCACCCACATTGCGGCACGACAATTAGCCAGAAATTAATTAATTTCCATTCACTAGTATTTTCAAAAAAATCTTAACAGAAGGTCTCTCTCAGATAAGAACACCACAAAATACATCCCTCAAGAATTCCAAGTCCCACCCACTACCATAAATTACTTCATCCAAGTCTTACCGACTGATATTATTCAAAGCCCCTACTGCCGCTAAGAATTTTCGGACACCCTACACTTCTGAGTCAGACACGAAGAGAACATTTTGCCAACTACCCCACTAGAAAGAATGTAAGTTACTTAATACCTTTCTGGCCTTTATATCTTCATGTACATTAACTGATCTTATTTATATTATTTTCTATATTATTTTTATATTATTTTTATGTTTTCTTTGATTTGTTTTTACAAAGTTTGCATTATTTATCTTTTTTATAATCTTCTATGTTTATTTCAACTTTACTTTGAATTCGATTTCATAATGACAATTTCCAATGTTTAATTTCTACAAATAATATAGTACTCAAATACATAAAGATGATAGTGTCGGGGACGGTTACTCGAGTTTTACAGGATTTCTCTACAGTAATTGATTTTTACTCCAAATTGAATTGACTAAAATACTTCATGAGAATAAGTTCTTTGAGTAGCAACTATTCGCGGAAATTTTTGGCCTGACTAGAATTGCCGGTTTGGCTTTAACTTATAACTCGAGTAAAGACGAAACACTTTCATATTTACGTATTTTTATCAATTATTGTTCATTGAACGGGAGTCGGTTTGTTCCCCTTGAAAAGTCAACTAATTTCCGATCAATGACAATAATTACATGTTTTAATTTTTCCTTTTACAATTGATATATTATTTTTCGTGATGATTTAACTCCAGTACCCGTTAAAACATTATTAACATTTTGCTTTCAAATTACTTCAAAACATCTTTCAAAATATAACTTACCAGTATGGATGCACACTTTTAAAATAATTCTACTTTAATTAAACTTAGGAGATAATATAATCAATTAATCAATACTGTTTAGGAAATAAATTATTATTAACTAACTTTGCAGCAATTGCGCAAGTAATAATAACTTGTATTCGCACTAAATGGATTTAAGTTCATACAACATTATATATATATATATATATATATATTAAACCCATATGTGGTTCCAAGCTATTCACGTGTACGCAGTGTAGAGGTTCCTCACTTTGGGATTCTAAGTTAATGTTGGAAGTGAAGAATCTAAGAACTGATAAGCGAATAATCGCTTTAGTTCGGTAACAAGAAACAACAAGATAGAAGGGTAACTAACCCTTTATTATTCCAATAAGATTTAACAAAACTCCGAAAAAACTAAGAATTAAACTAAAACTAAGATTAACTAAAGAAGTATAGCCGAAGCTATCAAGGTACAAATTGAGCTGGCCCCTTAACTTATTTGACTACGAAGCTTAGCTAGGGCCTGAGTACGGCCCAGCGTAATAACAGCTTTGAGAGAGAGATTGGCCAAAAAGGCAGACGCGCGTAAATCAGAAACTCTGATTCTCTCTGACTCAGTAAGTAACTTCGTGGTTTAAATACCGCTCCTTCTCATTAAATATTCAGCAAGATTCCAAAAGTACGTTCTGGCCGGAAGTAGTAAGTTGAAGTTAAGAATTTGACAGGAAAGGAACTTAAAATTTAACTGTTAATAAAATTAACATAATTCTTAAAACAGATTATAATTAACTTTCCAATACCAGTGTATTACATAGTTCTCAGAGATTTTGACACAAGTCGTTTCAAAATAATAAAAGCAGGAGATTTCCATTTTCTAAGAATAGAAATATATTCACTTATTCTAAAGTTTATTTAAATATCAAAGTACAGTAATATGTTGTGTTTCGAAGGCTCTCCCTTTCAATGCAGAACTTATTTTAATAATAATTAAATCAAATAATATAAGGAAGAAACGTAAATTTGCCATAATGTTTTGTTAAAATGAAAGCTTCTACGCTCTTTCAAATTCTGTCTTACCACTTAACGTAAAAAATCAGAAGTCTGTATTTGTTAACAAAATTTTCAAAGCATTTGTACTGATCATGAAGAAATGTTGTGTTTTATATACTAGAAGAAACTCAGGTCATCTGAAAACTAATAAAATATTTAATGATCACGATTTCAAATGTTATGTTCGAAATCCTACTTCTTATATTTATTGCTGGTGAAATCACCAAAAATACATCCCTTTCCCAATTTCGGTTTCTGCGCAAACCCTTTCTATTTTGCAACATGCTGAAACTTCTTGGAATTGAAGATATGAAATTATAGAATCGAATTTTCTCGAAAGGTTTCCTGAAGTTCTTCAAAAGGCGCAGAAGTGAAAAAATATTTATGATGCAATATATTTACGAATTCTATAAGTATTTCTTTCAAACGAGATTTGTGTGACTGTGGAAATATGTTATGCAAGCAAATTTGTGCTTTTTTTTTTTTTTTTTTTTTTTAATTTTTAAGCTCAGTTTCGCCTAACGCGAGGAATAAATATACTGTTATACATTCTTTTATATTGCAAGCTTGAATAAGAGTTAGTAAATTTTATTTATGAAAGTATAAATGAGTACATTCAATGCCATAGTATTACTCTGAAATCTTTCCAATGTACTGTAGGGTTTTATTAGACCAAAGGAACAATTTGCCCAGAAGCGCTATTAATTTCGTTTTGGCATTTTGCGTTGATTCACTATAAACCGCGAATCACACTTTAAATAGCTGCCACTAAATATTAGAACCCCGTATTATATTTAAAGGAACTAAATAATAAAGAATCTACATAAATGTATGTACGTTTATCATGCGTGTGTCGGATTCGTGCAATGTTTTTATGAGGTCCCAGAAAATTTTCGTAAATATTAGGGGATTTCCACGCCAAAACGTTTAAGAAACTCTGCTCTAGAGGGTCGTACCGAGAAATTAGCGATATCGAATTATCGTACCGAGAAATCTCGATCTTGGAAACCTGGCTGAACTACAGATGAAACTTAAATGAGTCTAAGCTTAACATTGTAGAGATATTAGATTATTTTGAAGCAGAAGAGTTGAAAAAGGAGCAATGCCCTAGCATGGACTTGAACCACTGACCTCTAGAATATGCGTCGAGCTAGCTAACCACTACACCATGAAGGAATGCGAAGAAGGAAGGTAGAAATACCTTATATACTCACTTTTCTTAAATGGCGGCTGGGGATTAGGGAACCCGATCGCCAAATCCTGGTGGTGAAGAATCATCATTCACCATCTTTTAGTTCGGGTGCCATGGTAGACACATTGGTATTTTTGGAATAAGAAACGTGAATGAGCAATACCCTCGCCGGGAGTCTCAATAAACTCCCGACGCAGCCTCTTGGGGCTCCAGGGTGTTGATGCCGCTAGATAGGGAAGGGCGTGGGACATACGCCTGTTTACCTATTTTAGACACCAGGCGTCCCCATAATCCGTAACCTGTAACCTGACCTGTACACCACGAAGGCATGCTAAGAAGGCGGGAGAAATACCTTATATACTCCCCCTAAATGGGAGAATCATCATCCACCACCATTTTTCTTAGATCGAGCGCCACTGTAGAGACTAATTAGGTTATTTCGAAGCAGGAGAGATGAAAAACGAACAATGCCCTCGCCGGGAGTCGAACCACGCACGGACCTCTCGAATACGCGACGAGCGTGCTGACCACTACACGAAGGCATGCTAAGAAGGCGGGAGAGAAACCTTATAAAATCACCTCAGCAACAGGTGGTCTTAAGTAGTAGTTTGGTAAATCTTTCAACTGCATTGCATCTTTTTATTTCATGTCACTTCAGTCTGCAAGTTTTTGCAGTAGGTTTTGCAATTCAGAAAAGAAATAAAATATATTAAAAGAGGAAAGCAACTTAAACGTTTATACGAAAGAAAACCTTAAAGCTTTAAATTTGACCATTAAAATAAAAAAGGCAATATTCAATTAAAACATTCGAAAACACTCATAGCTCAACGAACTTTTAATTTGCATAGAAATTTTACTTTTATGTATAAAGTACGAGCTAATGTTTTAGAAAAGTCATTTAAAGAAAAGAAATAATAATACATTTGATTGTTTAAGCTATAACAATCGTAAAATAGCGGCAAAGTGATGCCACAGATACGACCATTACATTGTTCAAATTAAAAAAAAAAAAAAAAATGTTTGTCCAAGTCCTTATTCTTCAGTCTTCAATAGAAAGTAAATTTTTGGTATTTTTTACTTTATTTCTGTCTCTTTGAATTAAAAGCATTGATTAAATAAAACGTTCTTGGAAAAGAAACTCGCATGTAAATTAGACGGTCTTGAAAAACGTTTGTTGCGTCAGAATAAAAAATAAAAAATATATATAAAAAAATGAAGAAACTGCTTTCATTTGAAAACGCTCGACTTATTTATTTCTTTCGCATAGTTTATTTGTTCGTCTGAATAGCAACATTTGCTTCTGCTCTTGACAAACAAAAACGGAAAGATTTAAAGTATTCTTTAACTTCGTCTTAGGAATGGTTTGAATACTTTTTACGCTGAATGAGTCAGAGGATGAAAAACTCTGTTTCTATTTTCTATGCTATTAGATTTTTTATGATTGATCACAAACATTTCATTCACATTTTATTTACATATTTCTTGCATGAGCCAAGTTGAGTGTCATCATAAAATGACACGGAGTGCTTTTGAAGAACTACATGCTCTTGCATTACCTATGTATTCTTGTTTTGAGGTTCATTATTTTTGAAGAGGACTAAATGTGGATTCATTACTTTTGAAGAGGATTGACATGCGCCCATTATTTTTGAAACAGAAATTCTAAATGCTTTCATTTCCTGTTTCAATTTTCCACTAAAGACTTGTAGTGATATTAGGTATTTTTTTTTGGAAGCATGAGAGATGAAAAATGAGCAATGCCCTCACCGGGAATCGAACCACGGACCTCTGAAATACGCGCCCAGCATGCAGACTACTATACTACGAAGGCACGTTAAGAAGGAGGAAGAAATACCTCATACACTTCCTAAGGAATGGCTTCCCTGTAAACATGTTGTGTTGTTGTTGTGTCCAATCCCGCCTGTTTGACATCAGAACAAGCCCACGAAATTCATCGTGGCAGGAGTGAAAATTTGCGCCTATCGTTGCAAGAACCCTGGGCGCTATATAGGTGACACTACGATTTTGCCCAGTTCCAACTCAATTTTAAGGGAGGGTGCCTCAGGCTACTCTTCCTCAAAACTCACTCTCATATACTCGTCCTTTAGGCTTTCGGCCAGCTATATCTAGCGTGCCCCCATGCCTCAAAGACACTATACATTTACAAACATCCATGCCTTCTCCGGGATTCTGATCTGGGCCCTTCGGTACGATAATCAGAGGCACTAACCACTATCCCATTTGGGCGGCTCCTGAAAAATAATTATTTATATTGTTGCGTGCGTACGGTTACTTAGTTTATTATTTTATTTAGTTATTTAGTTAATTAATTTTTTTTTATCAAACGAAATATTTCAGAACTCTGAAATTTTCCACAGAAATATTCATACAAGTGTTCACAGTATCCCACAGTATAATCGGGAGTTACACTTCAGACTATTGAGAACGTTAACTACGACGTAATACAAATAGCATCTAAAGAGAAAGCTAACTCGGATTTATCTTAGTTCACACGGAACTAAACAACTCGCAGCAGCAGTAACTAGGCAACTGACAGCAGATGCTTCGACCTTAAATAATTTTCAACCGGCCGCGAGATATTTCTAGTACTTTCTGCTTCTTTCGAAATTACTGGAAAGCAATAAGTGGTTGGAATTACGGTTACAGCTAACATAGTGGTCAATCACATTTATTCAATTTCCATACAAATTACGGAGATACCCATTTACTCAATACACCTGCGTTTTTACTATTCCGGCATAGCTGTCTCTTAAAATTTGTCTCGAGCTACATTACACAGAAAAAATACTACAATTTTAATTATAATTCTACCAAAATTACCTATCTGAATATAAATTTCGTAACAATGTTATATTTACGTAGTATCAGGATCTGTATTTCAGATAGATTACGAATATCAAACTTCCCACAAGTGTACTACCCCCGTTTTACCGGCATACCGTGAACCCCTCTTCCATTCATTTTGTTCGTCTCCAGTACCATCAATATGTACTATCTTTCCTAAAGAATGCATATATCAGTAATAATTTTTTTTCTGTTTGGAGATAAAAATCCTTCCCATCCACAGCGTCATCAACTCCGTTAGAAACACATTTTCACACATTCTCTCTGTCAAAAACGTCTAACTCCTCCCCAATACCTCTTTTCGAAAACAATGCCAGCTATAACCATCAGCAACGCCCAGCAATAGTTCACGGCCACACTCTTTCCGTGCAAGGTAAAAGACACGTCGAATAAATTTTACCCTATCACGCGATTCCTTGCTATCAAATATACCTGGGCATTGCTTTCACCTTCAGCGGAACCTAAAAATAAATGCGCAGCCTTCACTAAATGACCACCGAAGATAAAATAAATACCTGTGTACTGTGGTTGTATGTGTATTTATATACATCTCCAAGGTAGACTTCACATTCAATCCATCGATTGAGCACGGGTATTATGGGTAAAGACACACCCTTATACCCTTTGGCTTCGAGTTCTCTTCTTCCTACAGTGAGTGTGCTCTTAAGTATTTTGGTTATACGTGATCCAATTTAATAGGGAGGCAGCAGCGCGGATAGGGATAGGGCAATCATCGGCTTGGGGCGTGACTGTTGTGGAAATGCCAATTTTTCGGTACCGTCCTGTAGCGAAGAGGCCGGATTTTAGGTTATCTTGGCAAAGTCGAGATGCGGGTCAGAAGCCCGGAGGATTGTTATTGCTAAACGAGAGTGGTTTTGCTTCAGTTCTTTTAATGGTTTTACGGGTTTTTTTCCAACACTGGGAGAAGCATTTCTTTGTTTGTTTGTCTTCTGGTCTATTATAGTTGTTTCTATTTCTTTGGTAATAAGACTTTTGTTTGAATAACAGCATCAGTTATCGCTTTTCCCAAATATAAAATCTATCTCTAAAATATTATTTGTAATCGTATTTTAGTAGAGTCTAATAACATGCGATTGATAATTCTTCACCCACAACTGTAAAAAAAAAAAAAAAAAAAAAAAAAAAACTTTACAATTAGTGCTTTAAGAATTTTTCTTCCTACACGTAAGTAATTTATATTATAAAGTATATTCTCCCTCCTTCCAACATGCCTTCGTGGTGTAACGATAGCGCACTCAGCGCGTATTCGAGAGGCCCAGGTTCGAATCCCGGCGAGGACATTACACATTTTCCAAGCCTCCGGCTTCAAATAACTTAATGACTCTATAATACAGTCTTAGTAACATAACATTATTTTGAATATAATATGATATTGAGTTATAAAGTACTTTCTCCCTCCCTTCTGCACGCTTTCATGATGTAGTGGTAGCACACTCGGCTCGTATTCGAAGATCCAGGTTTGAGAAGGCAATGCATATTTTTCACACCCCTCTCCCCCGCTTCAAAAATTCCTAAGGACTCTACAATACAGTCTTAGTATCTAGACAACTTCCAGCAGGCCTTCGTGGTGTAATGGTAGCACACTCGGCGGGTATTCGAGAGGCTCAGGATCGAGTCCCGGCGAGGGCATTGCTCATTTTTTCACGTCTGTTGCTTCAAAATAATTTAATGACCCTACAATATTTACTTCTACCTAGAGAAATCCATTAGTGATCGTCTAAACCAGCTCAAAATAAAATCAGCGTTGAAATCAAGTTTTGGTTGCAGATGCAAATGTCATATCTTAATTGAAAAAAAAATCTTATAAATATTCTAAATTCTTAGTGTTTCTAAAATATAATGGAAGTTTTAGAAACACTATGATATATGACTTCCAGAAAAATTCCATTTACAGTACTCCATTCAATTTAAAATAACTTACAAAATATAAATTTTAAAAAAATTGAAAGGTTTCAGATTTTAAATTATGTCCAAAGGGGCGTTTTTTTAACGTTTTGTGTGTTACCTTTATTTATTAAATACCATGCTCTTCGCCCTTAAACCATAAATTTCTGTTCAATAGCAATGTCGCAAAATATTCCTCGCTTTTTTTTAGTGCTTTTAACTTGTCCATCTTAATAATCAATATTATAGTGATTCAACGCAAAATCGCGAAACGAAAACAATACTCCTTCGGGGTCAAAGCCTCTTTGGACTAATAAGTAGTGAACGCCTTCATATTATGGAGAAAATAGTCAGTAAATGAAATTGATTGATGAAGTAAGGTTTTTGATCCCTGTATTTAGTGACAGTGTAGATAAAAGTGAACTCGACTGAAAAATTTATAATGGTTGCAACAAATCCACCAACCAAGTAGTGATACAAAAATTCGTATTGCTTCTGAAGTGGAAGCTTATCTAAACTGGATCTTCAAACAAAACAGACTTTTCTGGACCATCAGAAAAAGCAGGCGGGATATCAAGTGCAACCTCAAATGAAATTGCTGCTGGAGGTGTTCCAAGAGTGTCCGTACAAAATAAAACGTCAAAGAAATAACGAGATGTATTATGGAAGAAGAAAAAGAGCTTCCGTTTCTTCGAGCAACTTTTTTCTGGATGAAAATGTCTATTTATTGAAAGGCTAAGCAGACCCTTTATTGTTGACAAAATTTTAGGTTCAAAAAATTGACTTTAGATCCATTTCCTTATTTTCTAGTTCTTAGCGTACAAGTGGTAGGATGAATTATTACTGAACGTATGTTGTTGCCAAGCAGCAACAAGAATCTTATTTAACACATAAAAACAATAAATATATATTTTAAATGTTTTTCCCTATCTCTGACAAGCTTTTTAACAAAATAGTATATATTGGTGTTCAAATAAAAATTCATGTAATGTAGTTTATGTTTTAGGATTGCTAATGTGACTAATTTTATCAATGTAAATCACTCGTTCTTCGGATTTTGAATGTAAAAGTAAAGCAATTCTTAAAGCTAGCCTAATGAAAGCAATTTTTAGTCCAAAGGGACTTTTGTCCCTGAAGGACTATTTTTTTCATTTTGCGATTTTGCGTTGAATCACTATAAATATCCGTTTCACTTTTCAACCTGTTGCCGTCAAATGTTAGAGTCCTGCATTATATTTGAAGAAATTAAATAATGAAAAATCTGCATAAATGTTTGTCGATTTCTCGCATTGTGATAAAACAACGGTACACAGAGCCAACGAATTTTGAATGACGTAATCCTCCCGCGAATATGGGCATGTGGAAGACCAAATTTGAAATTTGTAATTTGTTTTATGATCGATTTCATATTTTGTAAAACTTTAATGAATTTTTGAGTAACAAACAAACTCAACGATTTTAAAGCGAGCTATGACAACACTCTACGGAGTGGGGAAAAAACATCTTTATCTCCAGCGGGCGCGGAACTCTGTATCGAAAATTCTAAAGATAGGCTCATTTTAAAATTATTTTGCGACATTGCTATTGAACTGAATTTTATGGTTTAAGTGCAAAGAACATGATATTTAATAAATAAAGGTAACACGCAAAACATTAAAAAGACGCCCCTTTGGACGTAATTTAAAATCTGAAACCTTTCAGATTTTTTTTTTTCAATTTTATTTATCTACGCAGTAAGTATTGAGACCTCCTTTTAATGAAAGGTCATTATACAAAACGTTTAGTAACAAACTTAACAATAAAATGCAGCTTCTGCGCATCGCTGAATTTTTTTATGTCAAAAAATTAATGTCGACTCTTTATCAATCATCAAAAAGAACTTGAAAAATATTACAATAGGTTTTAATGCACTAAATCTTTAAATTTACAAATTTTAATTAAAAATTAATTTATAGAAACAACACATTAAAACTTCTAAATAGTATATTATTAGCTTGACACAATATTTATTGTAAAATTCAATTAGTTTATACTAATTTTAACTAATTTCCTTTATATCCATTATATATATATAATTTCCTTTATATTTTATATATTTTGATTAATGTTTCAAATTAAGAAATGGCTGGAAGTTTTGCTGACTAATTCTCGTCAACTCTTCATATTCCATTAACTGAATTCATGCAGTAAATCATAAGAATTATAGAGGAACTTAATAAAACTTTGATTATTATGTTTACATTAGAACTGTATTAAAATAAAAATCCATGGAATATCCCCAAGTTAGTTAATATTCTTATAAAACATACTTCATTTTCTGTTGGCTTTCATTTCACTTTGAAGCACTTTTACTTGAAGATGATGCAACCACTGCGGTACTTCAGGCAGTAGGGTGTAGGAAGCTTACAGCTGGCCCTGCACTTTAGTTATAAATTTTGTGTTATCCAGAAAAAAAATTAAATATCTATGCCGTATTACAGAAGTGATACTTTTTTCCCTAAAAGGGACATTTAACCCGAATGGGATATTAATCTCGAAATGGCATTTTGCGTTGAATCTCCATCAACGGTGCACACTTTTCAAATTGTTGCCTCCAAATTTATCTCCCTGTATTATATTTAAAGAAATTAAATAATAAAGAATCTGCATGAATTTATTGAAAAACAACAGTGCTAAGAGCCATCATATTTTAAATAACGTAGTCCTCCACCCGAACATGAGAGCCTGTAAGCCCGAATTTTGAATTTCGAACTTGTTTTATTATCTATTTCATGTTTTAAATCCTTTTACGAATTTTTGATTAACAAACTCAACGATTTCAGTGCGAGCCGTGACAACACTGTACGGAATAAATCATTTTTTTTATCTCCAGGGCGCAAGACTGTCTATCATAAATTCTTAAGATATGGTGTTTTTAAATATTTTGTGATTTTTCTGTTGAATTGAGTTTTATGTGGCTTAAACGCCAAACCGTGATATTTAATAAATAAAGGAAGCGCACAGAGTGTTTGTAATAAAAAGACAAAAAAAGTTTTGTAAAGCCATTTTAGTAAGGAAACTGAACATTGATATGTATGAAACTAAGAAAAGACTGAAAAAAATGTACGCCAACATTTAACGCTGCATCAGAAATTATAAACATTTACTGCTATGCTGCTTTTAAAATTTTTGTAATTTCGCTGTCGAACTATATATGGCGTAAGTGCGAAGAAAATGATGCTTAAAAATAAAACTAAAAAGACAGAAAAAAAAATGGTTTGGTCGGAGGGATTGCAACAGCAGACTGGTAAACTGTGAACTCAGTGAGAGCGTAAAACACCTTATCAAACCCATCTGGGTGGTCATTAAAATCTGGAATCTTTCATATTTTTTATTAATAACCGATTTAATACATTTTATGATTTTACATTGCTCGTACCAAATTGCTGGCATTCATGGCTTTCATTTTCTGATGCGTTTTCGATCGTGTGCAGTTGCTATCCGAGATCAAAACACTGCGGACACGTTACACATTTTTCTCACAAAAAAAGAATGATGCAACCAACCTTTGCAGAAAACGTGGATATGCGTTACAATATGCGGTAACACATAGAGAATAAAACTATACTACTGGCTAATAAAATTGCAACACTAGGAAGGAATGAACTGAGGAACGTCAAAAT
This sequence comes from Stegodyphus dumicola, assembly GCF_044657685.1. NCBI lineage: Eukaryota > Metazoa > Arthropoda > Arachnida > Araneae > Eresidae > Stegodyphus > Stegodyphus dumicola. The sequence goes on along the minus strand of NC_140773.1, from coordinate 215,899,939 downwards.
CACATAAAAGGAAGAAGAGGTTGGGATATGCAAATGATTAGTATTTCAGCCCATTTAAACTACGCAGAAGAGAGAAACGACATCTGAAGCACTGCATAAAAGATTTGTGTATTGGATGTCTCATTCGGAAAGCGCTTTGTAAGGTCGGAGTTTGCTTAGAATATCGTGGTATGCCTCGAATAAGGAAAATGAATAAAAAGAGGAAATGCTTAGCAAGTGTCGGAACTCGATAGAGACAGGATCATTGCCTATCGAGAGTGTGGAATATTGTTCCGTGATATCGCCCGTCGCACTGGTCCACATCCAACCACTGCCATGCGAATATGGAATCAATGGGTTGCTGATGGTCATACTGAACGACACGAAGGATCTCAATGCACTCCCATGACTAACGCCCAAGAAGACAGACATATTGTGAGTTCAGCCCTGAAAAACCGTAGAACCACATCATGGACCGTTAGTCAGGAAATCAGCATGATTGCAGCACTCCCAGTATTCGCTCGTACGGTTCCTCGACGTTTGCAGCAGCATGGACTATCAGCACGGCGACCATGACTTCTACTTCCTTTGACAATACAGAATATAGAGAAACGGTAACTCTGGTGCACCAAACGACAAAGCTGGATACAGGAGAGGCACAATGTCGTTTTTTTCATATGAATCCTGGTTCTGAGTGCAGTATTCTGATGGCCGTATACGTGTCTGGAGGCTCCGAGGAGACCGCACGTCGTCTGCTTGCATTCAATATCGGCAGAGGGGCCCTGCACCCGGTGTGATCGTTTGGGCAGCCATTGGGTAAGCGACACGCATATCACTAGTTCAGACTAACGATAATTTGAAAGCAGATCGATACATTTCTGACATCTTACGTCCAGCTGTTGTGTTGTATCTTCAATGTCTTCCAAACGTCATGTTCCAACAAGATAGTGCAAGACCACATGTTGCCCATTGCATTCTGACCTTCCTCGATACACAAGGCATTCGATTGCTGCCCTGGCCTGCACGGTCTCCAGATCTCTGACCCAATGAAAACGTCTGGTCATGGATTCCTGAGAGACTGGCCCGCCACCCCTCACCAGCTAATACGGTTGATGAAGTGTGGCACAGACTTGAAGCAGCATGGAATAAGTTGCCCCTGTCATGCAAGCCCAGTTCGACTCCATGCCTAACCGGGTAAGGGCCGTTTCAGCTGTCAGGCGTGGAAGCTCTTTCGACTAATTTCACACCTTTTTAAAACCCCAAACTGCCTACAAATTTAATCATTTTATCTTCATAACATACTGTTTACGTGCAATAAATATCTTTTTTGTATTTGCTTTCCTTCATGGTGTTGCAATTTCAATGGCCAACAGTGTAACTAAACCATAGAAAAACATTGTTTACTAAAAACGGCATTGGTTTCTCTCGATATTGTAACTGTAGCTTACCGATGAAATAATATACCATTAAATGCAGACAAAATGGTTTTTCAGGAATTCGTTACCAAGTAAAAAATATTTCAAAAGTTCGCTATGTATAAAAAGCTTAAGAAATGCATCTAATTACGTACGAATGAATTAAGATTGCGAATATAAACATTTGAAAGATAAAATCGTGATTAGTATTACATAAAATTTGTCATTCTGAATACTTCTTTAGGTTAAGGTTTTCCTTAATTTTACTTAATTTGAATTCAAAATATAAAAGGAGGAGGCCTTAAGAATGTATGAGTATGCTGACTGCACGGGACATATGAAAATTATTAAATTATCTCCTTCATAGGCTCCTGAAAAATACATTTAATTTAAATTCTGAATCATTCGTTCTACTCATTTTAACATAAGGGATGCATATTACGATTTTTTATTTACAAGCTTTTTAGTTCTTATATTTAATCTTTTACGTATAAGTATTCCTGCTTTTAATTAATTTAGATTTCATGACGTTAAATTTAAACATTCCAGCTATTATATTATTTAATAAACCAGAGCAGGTATTCCTCCAGCGAAATTTGCATTTTTCCGTTTATTACTGCATGAAAACGAACACAGCACGTAACGGATCTGATAATTGCGCAGCTATGTTAATGGCTCCTTGAAGAGGAAAAACTATATTTCCCATACTAATTTCATTCCCTTATGGTGATGATGAGGGCGATATCATAAAACTTAATTAATTTACCAATTTCGCTTTATGCCAGTCTTCTTACCACATTAAAGGCAACGACGGACAATAAAAATTCGAGTCAATTCTGGTGACTGCTGCAAGTGAAGAGTGAGGGAAAAAAAAAAAAAAAAAAAAAACCAGCCCTTACTTTTTCAAGAATTTTAAACAAAGAGGAATAGCCTTATTTCCCTTCTAATTAAACTCTAAATCATTCGCGAAAACGAAATCGCAAGGGATTGTCACCATGGCAACGTCACGGATACCTCTTTCCCGGATGGTGGTATTCCAGAAAACGCATAACTGGTTTATACTTTCCGCAACCTCCCCTTGTAACCGACGCCATTACTCGGAAATATTATGCGAAGTGTATTAGATGCTGCTTTCTTTTCAGTGGCATCCATGGCGGGGAAACTTCCTCCGAAAAAATGGCGTCCTCATATCTTCAATTCCGAATCCTAATCAAAATCTTCTTTCTTATGAATTATGAATGAGTTTATATTTGCATAAGACAGTCGAGCTAATGCAGGAAGACTGTTTTAATTAATAACAGAAGAAACGTGAGGCTGAATAATTTTTTGAGCTTTATATTTATACAGCGTCTTTTGAATATTGCTGTGATTCTCTAATTTTGTTCTTGTTTACGACTTGTAATTTTAATGTTCCTTGCGAGAAACATAGAAATTACTTCAAAAACGTTGTAATGCATAATAATAAATAGAATGTTAGGATAATAAACTGCTTCAAAGATGCATTAACGCTGTTCGTCATTCGAACGTTTATTTAGCAAAATTAATCTTCCAAAAGTTTGGTATAAATTCGTTGAAATTTCATCTGCTGAAACATGTCGCTAATTCATGCAATATACTGTTGGGTTCTACGGGTTCGTGGATTTAGAGTAATTGATGACAACTTTTGATGAGGAATCAAAAACACAATTTTTCGCCAGTGTTACACAAGACAATTCCGAAGACACGTTTACAGTCGTCTAAAAACTACGATAAACACATTAAGACGCTAATACCCTACTCGCACAGGCAGTGTATATATAGCTTTAATCTACCTTCCAGAATATTCTCGGGAAAACCGTTAAGAATTCGTTCTAGAATGTTCGAGCTCCGTCTATGGCATAGAGCCAATTTTGTCGCCAATTGGACGATTTCGCAACAAATCTGGCAACCCTTTATTTCCCTGCTACTTTCTGGCAACCCTGACATCGCTTTGCGCGAAAGCTATCTCACCGCAGCTGGGCATTTCGCAACAATACTTTTCATTACTGCATTTATCATTCTCAGTTTTGATAGGTATATTCTTCAGCATGCATTTTCGTATCGACTATAAAATGATAACATCGTCATGGCAGCAGTCATGTGTCCGAAGTTTCTGATAAATTTTTTAAGCCTTCAATAAAATTATATATGCCATACTTTTTTAGTCTTAAGAATAATTTCAGTACTTTTCACTAGCAGGTTTTAAACAGGCTGATAAGCACCATCTACAAGTGATCCAACTACCCTGTCGATAAAGTAAAGTAAAGTTTCGGTACTTTAATAAAATTTTCCGTTTGTTGAATTTCTACATTAATTTCTGAAAACTTAATTGAACACTTAAATTGAATAAGTTTTTTTTTTTTTTTTTTTTTTTTAAATTTCTAACTAATTCTAGTTATATATTTTGCCGAATGTTTCAAATTAAGAAATGGCTAAAAAATTAGCTGAATAATTCTTGTTAACTCTTCATATTCAATTAGCTGAAGTTCTGCATTAAATCATAAGAATTATAGGAGAACGTAATAAATCTTTGATTGTCATGCTTATATAAAAATTATTATTAAATCATAAGAATTATAGGAGAACGTAATAAATCTTTGATTGTCATGCTCATATTAGAATTATTATTAAATACATAAATGAACCATTAAAACCAAAATCCATTGAATATCCCCGAGTTCCTTGGTCTTCTTATAAAAGTTTGATTTTTATCTTTCATTTCACTTCGAAGCACTTTTACATAGCTGCGTCGAAGCCGGTATAACAATTGCGGTACCTGAGGTGGCAGTATTCTTTGATATTTTTTCTGGATACCTCCGCATTGAAAACGTTCATAATAGGACATTATTACCATCGGGAAATAAGACATTAATCCGCAAGCATCACAAAAACAGTCAAGACTTGAGCATGTAACCCGGATAACAACTTATCTAATTATTAAAAATACAAGAAATTTTGTTTGTTTTTATGTGATTACGGTAAAGCCTAGAGGGTTATCTCTCTAAGGGAAGGGATGCCTTCGAAGAGGACTTTCTATGATGTATAGACGTCACACATGCGGAAAACCCAGAAAACGCCTATGCAGCCAGGCCTTTCACGAGATTTGAACCTTAGACCGAACTACCAATGTTCAGCGACTTTACCGCTCGGCCCCTGGTGGGCTAAAAGACAAAAAATACTTCATGAACCACAAAATAGATCCACTTAAGCAGTATTTACATTTTTGTGTTCCTAAGAATATCTCGACAAAATCTAAAATGAATTATAATATCATGACCGTCTGACGTGGCAAGATATTTTGAAACGAATGCCTTGAAGTTAAAAGCAGGAAAGTTAATTGCTGTAGAATGATAGATTTATAAATTCGCAAACAATTCTGCTTTAGACCTTCTGAACCGTAACTCTCCAATTGAATACTTTTTTATTATTCACAAAATATTTTTGAATAAAAATTATACAACCTATAAAGGCAAAATGCCTTGTCTTCGATAATTATATTTGCAGTTTTCAAACATTAATAACAATACAACAATAATTCAAACATTAATAACAATTCTATGGTCTCACACCCCTCTCCCTGATTTACACGAGAGGACTTTCGGCTCGTTATATATTTAGAGCGCCAACATGCCGCAAAGACACTATACATTTGCAGATATCCACGCCTTCTCCGGGATTCAAACCCAGGCCACTCGGTCTGTAGAGACATTAGATTAATTGGAAAAGACGGAGCGATGAAACATTAGCAACCGCCTTCACCGGGAATCGAACCACGAACCTCTGGAATGCCGGCCTAGCGTGCAGAACCACTACATCACGAAGGCAAGCTAGGAAAATGGGAGAAATACCTTATAGGTTTTCCAGTAGGCTTCTCTAACCACTGTACCTTCTGATCGGCTACAAGATTTCGTACTACTATTTATTTGACCTAATTTCGATTTCAAGAACAATTTTGAAATGATATGACACAGACACTCGAAACAAACAATGATTCTAATCAACTCTTCGTATTGCCACCGAATGGCCACAGAAACCTTCATTAGTATAAAAACGCAATGCTTGCAAACTGTTATAAAGTTAAGGCCATTAATGAGTATATCTGTACGTAGATTCCTTAATATATTCCAATTAGCGATATACTCTTACGCTATCATTCTCTGTTGCTTCAAGTGACGATCTCGAGAAATGTACACGCTGGACTGTGAGTGGCTTAATTCAGCTCTCTCATGCCGCTATTATAGTGTACTCATTCCGCTATCTCCTGAGATGAGGGAAGAATATAAATGGAGTGGACCTAAGAGCTCTGGATGACAGTTAACGAGGCTGATTCTTGATGTACCTTAGTAAAGAATTCCAATTTCTATTTATTATTTCTGCATGCTGGTTACGTGCCTTTGTTCATTTCTAAACGCCCAGGTTTAGCTCAACTTCAGTATCCCTTTCATTGTATTATATTTTAAGTAATAATTGACGGCAATATACTTTTTTTTCAAAAAATAATATTATGCGTTTTAATTTTTAAGTAACACATTTTTAAATTAAACTTCAGGTCGTTCTATTTCGATGAAGAGCAACGCAGGGACATAAGAAAAAAGAAAGCTTAAAGTGTTCCATTCTTTTTCAGAGACAGATGGGTGCTATTCTAATATGTGACATCTTTATTCGAAGCATATTCCCTAAATGCAATATTGCCTTGCATTAGTAATCCGAAGCTGAAACCAATTTGCATGAAAAGTGTCTTTTTCTTTTCTGTTCGAAGGATTGCTTTTCCAAGACGAAGGAAGATGGAAGAGTCACGTTCTTTAAATGGGTTTCCTTTTTCGTTCGGCGTAAAGTAAAATTGACTTCTCGTGGTGTTGGAAAAAAAAATACATTTATCTAGCTGTAGTAATGTTACAGTTATAAACGCTCTTTAAGCCTAGATTAACTCTATGATGTTGAAGGGCATAAATAAATAGAGAGACAATTTTCAAAAATATATTTCCGTTAACGCAGAAATAGATTTTAAGTAACACAGTTAATGAATAAAAACGGTTTTCGTTTGAACATTAGGTGCTATTACATTTCCTATAAAGTGAATTATTACATTTTTTACGTCTATTTCATTTCCCGTAAGGTAGGTGCTTATGTACCTATTACGCATTTATGTACCTATTACATTTTCTATCAAGATACTGAATTTCATTGGTGAAAGAAATAGGTCCACGCATAAAAAAATCTATATTTATCAAACATTGTGTGCTTATATATGTTTACGGACAAATATTAAACGGAAAAGGAATTAATGACGGTACCTGATTGAAAGAAAAGATCGTAATTTGGAATAAGGACGGCACTGAGGGGTTGCACGCTATTGTGTTCTTATTTGGAATTTTATTAGTCATACGACGTGCGTTTTGCTTACCTTTTTTCAGAAAAGTTTAATATAATAGCAAATTTAAAGTAATCATAATTCTTACTAAATTAACTTGCCGTTAAAGTTATGCAATTATTTTAATTCCAATTGTAATAAAAATATAGCTATGAATTGGACATTTGGAAAGTATTCATTATTCATTAATTAAATAATACCTTATTATCACAACGACTAAATAATTACTCCCTTCATTTTGAATTGAAGGTCATTGTAATTTTCAAAAATACTAAATACACAAATCTAAAATAATATAATGAGATTCATTTTGAAAAACTGCGCTTAACTGATAATTTTACACTAAGTATTTTTTTCAAAAATAAATTATTATTTTTGAAAATTAGTGGCCTCTCTTTATAAAAAAAAATTATGTGTACACCCCATGACTTCCTTGACCGGAATATTAAATTATACGCATTTTTTCCTGCATTTCAGTTAAAATTATTTCAGCAAATTTCATTAGAGATACAGTTCTCAATTAATTAATTCTGTTCTCACTTCGTGGCAAGGCAAAAATACATAAAAATTTCAAAATATCTTTCCATAAGTTTCAAATGCGCTACATGTAATTAATTTTGTAACTCAGAATGCGCGAAAATTATATCATCTGAAGAACTGTCTAATCGTTGCCACATGTTCTATTCAAATACTATAATAAATCTAAAAGGATGTACAAAAGAAATTAGACAAATAAAAAAGAAAGAGTTGTGGTTGCGAAGATTAGTTTTTTTAGATTGGCAACAAATCCACTATTCTGCTAAGTTTTAAATGTAAACAAATATGGCAGCTATGGTAAAAAAATTAGGCTTAGCCGCATTTAAATAACTTTTAAATTGTTGATAATTCTTGAACAACTATTTGCATATTAACTAAAGGCATAAAAACGTTAACCAGAAGATAAGAACAACATAATTTAGTCATTTTTAAAGCAAAAAATGCACAATTTATCATTGTATAAGAATAAAAACAACTGAGCTCACGGGGTCAAGTAACACAGTGGGTTTATATATATGTATATATACATAAATTCAAAACAAAGTAATTAAAATTAAATTGAAAAGCCTATGACTTGCGCTAAAGCCGCAAAGTTATAAACTAATAATTCATAATAATTTATAATAATTTATAATAAGAAACCTTTCCATATACCATCTCCAAGGAACACAAATTCAATTTAAAACCATAAATGAAAAAAAATTTAGTCAGAATTTAAATTAGTATTTTAAAGTAATTTCAAATTCTTGTTTAAAAAACCGCTAAGAAAAATCTTAAATTGTAAAAATGCCAAAACCAAAATATATCTTTTGGATTTCTGCAGTGAGTCATTTTTGACCGATTGTTTCTATCCATTTATTTTTATAATTTAGTTACTAATTGCTTGTCGTGCTGTTATTCAGAATTACCAAGAAAATGAAATAATCATATTAAAAATAATTATATTATATTACGCCCAAAGGAGTGTTTGCTTAACGTTTTGTGTATTACCTTTATTTATTACATTTCATGCATGCTCTTCGCACTTTTAAACCGTAAAATTCAGTTCAACAAGTATATCACAAAATAATTTTAAAAGAGCATAAAATTTCGATAAATCTTTAAGATTTCCGATACACAGCTTCGCGCGCTTGGAGATGCAAATTTTTCTTTTTCTTTTTTTTCCCCCCATACAGTGTCGTCGAGCTCGTTTAGAAATCGTTGAGTTTCTTACTCAAAAACTCATAAATGCTTTACAAAGTATGAAATAGATAATGCAACAATTTCAAATCCCATGTTTGGGCTTCCAGATGCCCATATTCGGGTGGAGACGTACGTTATTTAAAATTTCATGGCTTTAGGTACCGTTGTTTTATCACAATGCGACAAACATACATACACTTATGCAGATCCTTCAATACTTAATTTCTTTAAATATAATACAGGACGATCATATTTAGTGGTAACGATTTAAAAAGTTTTTGACGCAAAATGCCAAAACGAAATTAATAGCTCTTCTGGGCTAACGCTTTGGGTTAAGAATATTGAAATCATAAGCACTCCTCGCCTGAATCTAAGACTTAAATCTAAGACTAATCTAGACATAATAAGAGGATTTAGAAACGTTATTACTGTCGAAAGTCAGCAATATTCTCACTTGTTGCGAAAGAACGTTATTTAATGTAACCTAAAAGAAAACTAAGCATTAAATATGGTGACTCTCAAACAAGATGGAATATAACATCGTACAGTTTTTCTATTACTATTAAGTTATTGCAAAAACATAGGAATAAATCGGAAGTTTTTAATGTAAATGACCATCCTCAGCTGTAGATCTAAATTTCGCTTTTAATTTTGATGCTACTCGCAATTACAGTCATACGCAGATAAGTCGCCGTCGCGGGTAATGGGAAAAGAGTTTGAGCGACAGTAAGTACCAGTAATTCCTAAATAAATAATTTAGCTCTTCATACGTCTTACGCAATGCTCATCAATGACCGCTGTCACACACAGCATTAATAACGAGTGATTTTGCGACGGCTTTTTTTAGATGAATTTCTCTGATAACTGCATTCTTGTACATTGCAAATTCACTAACATGCAAGTTTTTATCTATGGATCTATCTACAAATAAGAGTTTATCTATGAATTTACCTTGAAATAGAATAAAACGAATGGATACAATACAACTGGATTTACCTACAACCTATACAACCTACAGATTAACCTGCAAATACGTATATGTATGTATGTATGTATGTATATATATATATATATATATATAAAGAAACATAATAAGAGGCTAAAAATTTAAAAAAAAATTTATACCAGTCGTGCGCTATAACTGCAGGATTCAAGTAAAATAAACATAAAGCATCTAAAGTTAAAAGTAAATCGCAGTCAAAGCAAGGCAATTCCTCAACAGTATTAACAATTGTAACCGTGTATGTATAAGAGTTTACCACAATATATAAGCAAATCAAAATTAAAATAAGAATTCATAGTAGTATAAACTCGAACTCATCAGATAAAAATGAGTTAAAGCTTCGCAAAAGTCGATTAATATATTTCGAAAACGTGTTTCGTTCTCCTGGTTCATTTGAGATCAGAAACCGGAAAAAGAATCAATTAAAATTTCATTTATGGCATTCAAATTCATATAAAACCGAAAAATTAATATGGTTAAGTAATTGCCTTGCTTTGACTCCAATCTCCAATTTACTTTAAACTTTAGATGCTATAACTAATGCCAGAAGTATATATATATATATATATATATATATGTGTGTGTGTGTGTGTGTGTGTGTGTGTGTGTGTGTGTGTGTATGCTTAAGAGGAGATAAAATATGTGCTTAAGAAGAAATAAAAAGAAAATTTTTCCTCTTCTCGGCGGTGGATTACATTCTTTATCTATCTACTTTTATATCTATATATATAATGATACAATATGAAATAACTTATCAATATGAACTGTTTTTATCATTTAATGAATACTCTAAACTTATCTTTGAAAGTAATTTGCATTTAACCGAAGTAAATCATTAAAAACACGATACTGTTAACCAGTAAAATAATAATTAATTATACGGATAATATGTAAGATCTGTCTCTATTCCTGACCTAGCGTGACATCGAAATAGCAACGAAACATGCGCTGGCTAGCGAAAACACGCTCTGAATAAACTCAAAGATTCACCCGTTTAAATACTCACTTCAATTAATTTTTAATTTACATCCTGGCAAGAAAATTTGAGGGGAAGTTGAGGTGTTTAGGAAAGGTATCAAATTTAAAATAAATTTGTTATGCAAAGTAAGAGAAACCCAACAAATATGCTATGGAAAAATACTCTGCAAAGCAATTTTATGGAAGTCTGATAATTCTGATTAGAAATAATGAGGGAAAAAATTATGAAGAATTTATATAACTAGCAACTGCATGCGCTAAAAAGGAGAAGAATTATTTTGCTAATAATAGCTATGAAATAAATATGTTTATGCTATTATTTGTAAAGCAACAAATAGCAGATTTAATTAAATTCATTAACTAATATATTACGAAAATCTTTCATGTGGTATAGATTTTCATGTGGTATAGATTGTTTTTACAATCGCATATTTAAATACGTTCATTAACTATATGAAAATTATTCAAGTGGTTTGCATAAAAAACAACAAACTGCAAATTTAAATAAGCTCATTAACTAATATATTATGCAATTTTTTAAGTGGTATACATAAAAAAAACTAGTTAACAGTATGATCAATGTGATTTGTTTCTGCTGTTTTAGCACTGGTTAAAATTCTCCAGTGTGGAGTCTAATGTGCAAGACAAACCTAATTTTCGACTACGTACTACATTTAAAATGTAAGCGTCAAAAACCAGTACTCGTTGTATAAGTAAGAATATAACAAAAACGCTTCAACAATTAACTTACGAAGTTCTTCCTTTTTCTCGGAGAGTATGAATGCGGTCACATGACATAATTTAGCACTGCTAAAAGAAAATCTGCAAATTTAAACAGTGCTAATTACCGAATGTCTATGTGACTCTATAAGCAATGCAGTTATTACGAAACCTTAAATGAAAAACTAAAGAGTTACTCACTTTCATTCTTTAATTAATATTTCTTAAAGTTTTACATTTATTTTTTTCTTTCTCTCACAAGATTTGTTTTTGTTTGAAGCAGAGCATTTTTAATAAATGCAAATTAGTTCTAACTTTATTTTTTACTTTTATTCCCCAAAGTTATGACAGGCGTTAATAATGTTATTCGTCTAATAAGCCTTTTAATTTTGGTTCGTTTTCACTGTTTAAAAATATTTAGAACGAGGAACATTTTCTGATTTTTCATGTGGAAAGGATCTAATATATGTCAAACTATATATAAGTCTCATTTCGCCTTCATTAGAATAACAACGGAAAGAAAACAGCAAAAATGCTAAATTTGTTTTTTGTGACTTATAAATGAGAAGACAATTTTGTTTACTTTCACTCGAAAAAACCTCTTTTACTGTAATTAACTTTTGAAAAAATTAAAAATTTGGAACATAATTTATGAGCTTCCTTTTCAGCTTAAAGTTGGTTTTCCTCTGTTATATTTAAGCTTTAAATTAAGCTTACCGAATGCTGTCAAACGTTAATTAACTATTAAGTCGTTGTTTCTGATATTTCTGTTTAATCAATAGTCAAACGTTATCTAAATATTAATTTTTAACCAGCTGCTTTTAATTAATAATGACAGAATCTGTAATACATTCTATTTATTTTATCTTTTCATGCATAATATGGTAGAGCAACCCGTATCACTTAGATATATTATAAATTGAAAGTGCCACTGAATTAGGGATAGACATGGCTCTGCGAATTGTGTAGCGCTGCGCCGCATTTATGCTGACGTGAATTTGTTGTGGTAACAGCATATATAGCTAGTACTGTGGTCGTTGTTAATCAGTCGTTTCAATTACCAGTATGGGTAAAACTTTGATTTAGACATCTTCGAACGCGAACAGATAGTAGGCACTCAGCGCGAGAGCCACTCACTTCCAAAATTGTCAGAGAAGTAGGCTTTTCAAGGTCGACAATGTCGAGAGTATAGCAAGAATACACGGATGGTAGAGAAAAAACTAGCAATCAGGCAAATTGCAAAGGACAATTAACCTTCAAGTGTGTGTGTGACACTCTAGTGTGAGACAGCTCAGCCAGCCAGTGAAGCCAAACATTAGATGAAATTACCACCCAGCTGAAACAGAATGCCATTCGTAAAGTCAGGCAATGGACCCTGCAACACTCGCTTCACCATATGGACTTTGAAAGCCGTAAACTCATGAAAGTACCATTGCTCAATGCATACCTTTGAGCTGCACCTCTGGCCTGAGCAAGCGAACCTAGAGAACAGACTCGTTTAGACAGGAAACTGGACTCACATAAAGAGGACTGGAAAGGAGTATTATGGAGTGACGGGAGGCTAAGAATATGGAGGCAGGATCATGAACCCATGGATCTTGTACGATAGGTTGAAACTGTACAAGGCCATGGCTGCTCAATCATGGGCTATTTTCTGTTGGGAGTGTTGGGACCTTTGGTACTCATGACAACCTCCCTCAATATGATTCGGTATGTAGAGTTGCTGGGCAATCATCTCTATCCATTTATGTTGTTCTGTCATTCACATGAAATATTCCAGCAAGATAACTGCACCTGTCACAGGTTCCGGTTGGTTACTGTCTTGTTGGGTAGACGTTTCTCTGATTTCTGTGTCATGAATTGGCTACCTAGAAGTCCTGACTTAAATCCTACTGAGCACCTCTGAATTGTTTTGGAGAAAGGTGGGAAACCACATTACCCTTCCTGAATTATAAACAGCTGTATCCGATGTTTGGCAAGCCATTCATATAAAATGCTTCCGCAAACTTTCTGAATCTATGCCTTGCCTTGTGACAGCCATTATTAAGGCCAGAGCAGGTCCAACTCGTTATTGACTTGCTAACATCTAAAAGCAGAAAAATGAAAAATGAAAACTTCAAGACTTTTATTCATGCCTAGTTAAGTTATAAATTTTAAATGAATCGTCAGACATACCAATGACAATCGAGTCACAGTCTTCGTCCAATTGAATCTTGCCTTTATCCGCTGAGAAAATTATCGCGCTACATGAGTTTATGGAGACCTCTTCCAATAATTATTTCAGATGAGCGGGAAAATAGTGACTGTTTCTTAAAATTAAAATAGTACTCAGCCAAAATAACAGCTGTAAATAATGCAAGGAGAATGCAGGTGTCAAAAAATATTTCTTAATAACTGAGAATTAGCACAGTTATTAAGAAATATTTTACACGATATCACTTACACATGTAAATCTCACTTCACTTCTTTAACTCAAACGGCATTTTTAACTAATTCAGATCTAAAAGTAGCAGTTGACTGATTGTTGACTTCCAAAACCATATTTGTATAATACTGTTTGGCCTTCTAAACATTTCGCGGAAGATACTATTCATTAGCCATCCTGTTCACCATATTCGACACCTTTAGATTTTTTTCTCTGGAAGGGAAAATTAAAAGACATTGTCTGAGGACATACCGAATACAACAGAAAATATGAAACTACGTATAAGGAGTGCTTATTCTGAAACTAACAAAGTATGACTACGAAATACTAGAACGTGTGCAGCAATCTATACGGGAAAGACTGGAGGCTTGTATTGAGTAGGTGGTCATTATTTGAAAACCGCCAGTGAATGCCAGTATTCTCTTTTTTTATTAGGAATCTTCATAATTTTGTTCTTCATTTCTGTATTTCTTAATAAATTGCTTACCCATGGTACACGAGAAAAATACAAATTGCAACATGTGTTTTATTGTAGACTCAGCAACAATTTCACACACAATCACAAAATCACTCATGCGAACATCGTAAACTCTTACGTACGTAGTTAAGTGGAGCCCACAATGATCGATATTTACAGTAATGCTATTAAGATAGCTCGTAAACTGTTTGCATTGGAATCTCGCAAAAATCCGTGGACATTCCAATTTCCTCGAGATTTACTTTGATGGCGTCAGTAGGCATTGTTATATTTGAAAAGCAAAACTTTGCTAAAAATACACAACCTAATAATTATTTAAACGCATGTATGTGCCCTTGTCTGAACTTCCATTCTGTGAAATCATCACATCAATATCATCTTTTTATTTCAGAAGTCATTGTGGTGAAATTTAAGGTGATTCATCAGTAGACCCAATCTCCGCATTGAGTCTGGGATAAACCATCGATGGAAAGAAGACGTATGTAAGCTACTACGCATCATTTACCAAGATCAATAGATTCTGTTCATCTTCTTATTGCCTATAAAGAGACCCATAATATCCTATTTTAAAACTTTAAATACTTAATTAACTTTCAAAACACTTTAGAGCAATTAAAAGGAATTCTGCACGGGGAAATTATCCGTAGAAGCCTTGATAAATTACTGACATTTCTATTGTCATGGATACAATGTGTGGTGTAGAAAGGGCAACAACCAAAGGATTTTGTTAGAGTAAACATGCTCCTCTGTATTATTAATTGGGAAAGTCAAGATACTAATGTTCTCGGACCAGAATTTATTACCTACAGCTCTGCCGCGAATTTCCGTTTCCATAGCGATGATAGAAGGAACTTGAACAAATCTTAGTAATGAATTTGTAATGTAAGGAAATTAGTATGATTATTTGATTTATTAGCTGCTATTTTAGTTTAATGTTTTTCGTTGTCTTCTGCTTTAAGTTTAGTGAAACCAGAAATATTATTGCTTTGCCGGAAACCTAAAACACAGAATTAACTTTTCTTAATAGTACTAGAAGCGACAAAAGCTGAGAATGTGAATATCAAGCTAATGACTTTAACTTTGAGTTATTGTGCGTAGTTTAAATCATAAATAAACAAGGAGGCTTCATGGGAAGTAAATTAGTCGGACGTCTTCTGAAAATTATTCCAAAGCTTAAATGAAAAGCCTGTAAGTGGACTTGTTGATGTTAAATACCGGACCAGGGGTATGCTTTAAATTCTGTTCTCGGCTCCAGAACAAATGGCTGTATTGCTTTATGTGAATTTTTACGATATTTAAAATAATTATTGGTTAACATTCTATTGGATAATTTTAGGTAGAGAAATTTTCTGTTAATTAAAGTGAACCGTTAGATTTTAATGAATATCTAATATTTTATTGAAATGTGTGTGAAAGGAAGTCAAGCATCATTGTTTGCCATTAAGAATCAAACATCGGTATATATAACGAATGCAGCTGAAGTTCCATTAGCGAACACGTTTTAGTGGACGCTCCTCTTTAACAGTTTCTTGATTCCAAGATACTCGAATACATTCCCATTTAGCGTACACTTTCTGATAACTTTAATTAACATAGTACTGTAGTGTCGAAAGTACTGTAGTTAATATAGTATAGTACTCATGTAACTATATACTCTAATTGGTTAAGGTGCAAAAAAAATCATTCCAAAAATAAATTTTGATTCCCCAGTTAACAAGAATTTTTTAGCACGAACTTATGATTTCCCAATCCCTTAAAATTTGTGTTAACGAGAGCCTGCTGTATTTCCATTCTCATACTGTGTATTTTTCAGATGAATTTACTACATATCACAAATGTTATTCTTTAGTAACAAATGTTAACCTTTTAATATCGTATAAAAATCCCATATCATGTATTGATTTTTACCTGCAGTTAGCACTGGCTTCATTTAGTTCAATATTTAACCCAAGTTAAACATTATAATACAGCATTGCTTGTATACTAATATAATAACTTTGCTTATACACTATAATAACAAAAATAAACTATAACAGTATCTGCACAACCATGACAAGAATCACCATGTAAAACGCTATGTTCAGTAGGTAACCAATGTTTCGATTCTATATGCAGCACCTGAGCTTTTTACCTTGCTGAAATTCTATGACCACAAAGCAAAGTTCAAAACTATGCAGCTCAACAGGAAAATCAGAAAAAATTAAAAATCTAGCTTAAAAAAAAACTATATTTTCAGTGTGAAAACAAAGTTTTCACAGAAGGAGACAATTTTTTTTGCTTCTGGGATCAGATAAATATACATTTGCCTATTTCATCCCTTCATTTCTTAATTCATTTCAATGGCCTGTAAAGCATTTTCGCCCTTTTTTTCCGCATGTCTTCGCGGTATAAATGTAAACAAGCTCGATATGTATTTGGTAGGTCCAGAGTCCGAATCCTGGCGAGGGTATGGGGAGTTTCTTTCGTTTCTTGACATCGAAGAATTCTAAAAGACACTACGCCCGAACTAAAAGGTGGTCATTCGTCAAAACCAGAACTTGGGGACTCGTTCCCCTTATCTCCAATCGCCCTTTAAAAGGAGCAGTATATAAGGTATTTTCACCCTTCCTTCTGCATGCCTGCAAGGTTTAACTGAAAGCACGCTTGACGCGTAATCGGGAGATTCGGAGCTCGAATCAGGGCAAGGGCACATTTTTCACGTTCCTGCATCGATATAACCTAATGACTCTACAAACCTGCATTCGAATCAGAATTAAAGAATTTGTAAAGTCATTAGGATTTTTGGAGCAAACGTCATGTAAAATGAGCAGCCCTGCATGGGACTCGAATCTGGGTTTCTCGAATACGGGCCGAGTGTGCTAACCGTTACACCACGAAGGCATAAAGAAAGGAGAGAGAAAAGACCTTATGGATGCCGTAAAAGAATTTAAGAAATAAATCATTTTTCATCAACAAATAAATCACTTAAGGAGAAATTCTGATTTATTTTAGTAAATGCTAAAGAAATAATGTTTTGCTTTTAAAATGAGTTTTTTTATATTTGTTTACTGTATTTGATGAAATCCTCGTGTTTTTTAATTCAATTTCAGAGCTGTGTTTTATGAGTAATTGTTATAAAATCTAAATAAATTACCATGTCGTAAATCCGAGCACTTTAGAATTATCAAAATCAATTGCGTAATTCTCATGGTAGCGCTGAAATGCCTCAGGTGATGCTGTTATTATTCTATGGGGGAGAGTACGGATTTGTAGATAAAGCTCTTAAATTATAACTAAACTCGGAGGAGCTGACATTTATTAGACAAGATGTCTATATCTTTGTTCAACTTTAATACAGTTTTCAAGCCTATAACCAATTCATTTATTGATCTCTTTTGAGAAAAAAGGCAACCCCAGAAATATTGCATTTTCAGATATTAAATAAGTTTTTATTTGGGGTCTTTTAATGAATTCAAATAAATCTTTATTATTATTGCACTGCCATAACCTACTACGTCTGATATTAAATTTTAAAATTTCAGGAGTATTAAAACTTGAAAAAAATTCTTTAGTTTTAAAAGCTGTCAATAACAACGATTTTTTGAGTTCAGAAGTAATAACCGCACTTTTGCCAGTTTTAAGGTGTCAGTCTTGAGCTACATTATGTAAATTAAATGGCATGCTTCTGTAAGCCAAAACTAAATGTCTTATCAGCGCTAATCGGTGACCTCCGCAAATCAACGCCTTTTAATCAAGGCAAAAATTTATTAGCCTAAATGGCGTTAGCCCAGAAGGGCCATTAATTTCAAAACGGCATTTTGCGTCCATTCACTTTTCAGACTGTTGCCACAAAATATTATCCCCGAGTATTATATTTAAAGAAATTAAATAATGAAGAATCTGCATAAATGTAGGTATGTTTCTCGCATTGTGATAAAACGACGGTACCTAGAGCCATCAAATTCTGAATAACGTAGTCCTCCAACAGAACATGGGATCTTGGAAGCCCGAATTGTGCATTTCGCTTTTGTTTTATTATTTAATTCAAATTTAGTTAAACTTTTAATGAATTTTTTATTAACAAACTCAACGTTTTAAAGCGAGCAATGGCAAACATTTTTGTCTCCGGCGCTGAGGCTGTGTATCCGAAATTCTAAAGATATGCTTTTTTGTTCTTTTTAATACTTGGTGATATTGCTGTTGAATTGAATATTATGTCTTTTAAGTGCGAAGAACATGATATCTATTTAATAAACAAAGGTAGCACTTAAAACGTTAAAACAAATGCCCTTTTGGGCGTAATATAAAATCTGAAAGCTTTCAGGTATTTTATTTATTAATCCAAAGAGGCAATTCGCCCTGAAGGAGAAATTTAATTGCCTTTGCCTATTAATTCGTTTTAAAATTTTGCGTTGAAAACTATAAACGGCGAATCACTTTTCAAACTGTTGCCACCAAATATTATCGCTCTGTATAATATTTACAAAAATTAAATCATGAATAATCTGCATGAATGTACGTATATTTCTCGCATTGTGATAAAGCAACGGTACCTAGAGCCATCAAAATTTGAATAACGTAATTTTCCATGGAATATGGACATGTGGATGCCCTACTTTGAATTTGAAATTTGTTTTATTATCGATTTCCTGTTTTTATTTAACTTCAACGGATTTTTGATTAAAAAAACTCAACGATCTGAAAGCGAGCAGTGGCGACACTGTACGGGAAAAAATATTTTTATCCCTAGCGCGCGAGACTCTCTGTCGGAAATTCTAAAGATATGCTGATTTTAAAATTATTTGGCGATATTGGTGTTGAACTGAATTTTATGGTTTGAGTACGTAGAACATGATATTTAATAAATAAAGGTAACACGCAAAATGCTAACAAACGCTCTTTGGACGTAATTTAAAATCTGAAACCTTTCAGTTTTTTTTATTATTATTTAATTTGTATTTTTCATCTCATTGGAACGAAATGAATCACCATTTTTTTTAAAAAACGAATCCAGCGTGAGCTAAGATTACTGAAGCTCACTTCTAGTTTTATAGCTGAGGAACACAGCACATATCAGCTTGCGCAAGGAGTACAGCGTTATAGAAGCCATGTTGTTCATAGCTGAATGTCTATTTTCCTATAATTTAGTAATTTACGATAATTGTTTAAATCTGAAGAAGATTCAAAGTGAAAATCAAAGTACGCCATTGAGCATCAAAAACCAGAGGACTGTGTAAAGTGTAGTTGAAATAATACATGAAAACTAAGGAAGCTCCACTCAAGCGCCTTTAGAAATCATCTAGGGATAATACGAATAGCATTATAACTCCATATAGAATCTATTCAAAAACGAATGGTTAAACAAAAATGTCCCAACAATTCCCTGTCGTCCACAGAAATTCCTATTGTTAGGGTTCAAGGAAGAATGACTAAATTATTCTTTGTGGCGATGCCTATCGAATGACGTTGGTCAGGCCTACAGTAACAAGAAATCCCCCAAAAAGAAAATAATTCCGAAAGACTCGTACCCTTGAAATTCGATCTCAAAGTCTGAATGGCAAAATCCAATGAAAAAGCAAAAAGCGAACGGGTATCAAAAGGTAGATGCAGAATTTACCCATGCTGCACCATTCCAGAGAGAGTAAGGACAGCTCAGGGTCAGAGATGTGACTGGCCTGGATTTCATCGATTTTTGCGTCTGCTTCCCGTGCCTCCTCCCCTCCGCAGACGGGCGCTAGACGGAGAAAAGGGTCTGAGGAAAGACTTCACGGATGGTAATGGCGGATTCGACGGCTTCGGGAGACAAAGAAGCTGTGGGAGAATGGTTGGAGGGGGTAAAATTGTGTACCTGCGCACCTACGCTCTAGGGGTCTCTCTATGGGGGGGATGTAAGATGTCGCGTGCGAAGATTGCTATAGAGGAGGTCGCAGATTTTGAAGTGAAGTTTATTTTAGATTAAATGCTGTTTGACAGATGCATTTAAGGTACTCTCGTAGTGTATGGAATTGTTAAATGCCACATTATTCGTGATTAGAACAAAGAGATTTTTTTTCATCTCTTTGATTTAGATTATTTCGTTGTTTTCAGACGCGATACATTTTTATTCACTATATTTTGTGGAATGTAAATTTCTAGTTTTAAGGATAGGTCTTCGATTACATATGTAGAACTCAGTTTTTAAAGTTCTATAACTTTCGTGCTGTATTCCTCCATGTAAGATACATAAAAACATTAAATTTTTCTTCAGTGAAAATGTATTTTGATTCTCACGTTCATCTGTTTATTTAAAAATAATAAAAAAATTTGATTGAACTTTGAATTGAACATTAAACTGAACTTCAAAGACGTATTACCAATAATTCTATGTACTTTTCATCTGTGATCTTAGATAGGTGAAGTTCAATCCGATTTTTATTTATGTTCTAAAATATACTGATTATTTTAGAAGTGTTTTTTTAATGAAGTGGTCCCCACAAAATGGTTCGCAGTATTAATTATTCTGATACAACTGTAAATAACAGAAAAGGTTTTAAAAGCCTCGAAGAAGTATTTAGCGTTTTCAGTTCTTCGATTTCGTGGCAAAATAGAAAAGTATTGCCACTGAAAGGAAACATTTGTTGGAGGTACAAACAATGAAGTAAAATTATTGCTCATTATGTATTTAATAACTAAATCTTCTATTTATTAAATAATTGCACAAGTCTCCATATATCGTTAGTTTAAATAACTCTTAGCAAGTTTTTCTGTACAGTTTGGCTTCGTCATTTTGAATAGCTTATTTTAACTATCAGATTTTATGTTCTGAATCTTTAATGTCTGCGAAAATAATTGCTAAAACAGTATGCCTAATGTTACTTCTCAGCTTAAAATCATTTCAGGTGTTTAACTGAAATCGGCATACCAAGATAAGATTATAATTTCTTTTAAATCTTAAGAACATTATATTCTTTAATTTTTCTTTCTGAAGTTGCAGTAGTAAATTCTTCGACATGTTAAACTGGAATCTGTATTTGCCGGATTGTTTTGTTTGTTTATATTTCTATTATTAATGTTTATATGTCTATTATATTTCTAAAATAAGCAACACATGTTTATTTCGTTCAATAAAAAACAAAACTTCTCAGGAAATGCCTGTTTTTTTTTTTAAGTTGCACAATAAATGGTTTTTATTTTGTTTCTTTCTTCATAACATATATTTGCTGTCAAGTAGAAACAACCTGGCGGAATTTTAAGACAAAATGTTCATGAACGTTTTATAGCTTATTTTAAAAGCCTGAGCAATAAATATTATTCATATAACAAGATGTGTTATTATTCCCTATGATCTTTACTTAACATAATTTACTGGGTCTTTTAAAGGTATTTAATATAATTAATAGAAGAATTCTTAGGATTCCTCATTCTCACTACATTCACTTTATTATTTGGCATGTCTAAAATATGTATTTCCCGTTTGATTCATGCAAGCAATCGAACGAACTTTTCATTCATTTCATCACTTGATCTTCCCATATAAAAGCAATAAAAATCTTATTTTTGTTACTTTACAGATTATATAAAATGTTTTATATGGCTGTGATCAGCAAATTCATCCTTGCGCATCTTTCAGGTCTCCTAATTAAAAAAATCCTAATGACTCTTCAAACTTACTAATCATTAAACAACACACGCTATAGCTCAGAATTTTCCACGTAAATGCTTTGCAAATTCCTCAACAATGAGTTTTAGGGAAGTTAATGACAAGAGTCAAGCAACGAACAAGATTGTTAGAATCATCGTGAAGGTGGAAAAGTGCACTTCTTCCTTCCGTTTCTACGCCAAATTAGCTCGTGTGCATTAGATTGTAAGATGTAGCATGTTTTTCCTCTCGAGATCACATCACTTGCTAGCTCAGATACGGTTTGTAGTCTTTGACTTAGCATTATAATTGTCGATATTGAATATCTACGCCGTTAGCTTTTGAGCCAACCTTGCATTAAATTGATTTGGATAGCGTTCCGCTACTATACTTGAATTTAAATTTTACATTTGACTTTTACTTAAATTATCTCTGCATAAGTGCTGGATGAGCTGTAAGCACAAGATTTGTCTTTTGTTCTTAATTTTAAATAAAAGGGTTTTGCACCAATCTCAAGGCTCAGTTGTTATTTTAAACTTCGCGATAATTCGCTGCCAGTCAATGTGAAATTTGATTACCTAATTTATGATGCCTAAGAATATTACTAAACTTTATAAGGCAGTCGTGTAGTAAAAGACGGAATCAAGCCACAGCTGTAGAACGAAAAGAATCTGGAATATTACATCCCATGTCCAAGAGATATTGCCAGCCTTTCCTGTAGCTTTTATGCAGAAACTTGAGTTACGAATCTTGCTAAATTCCGTATTTATTTCTCTTTCAGCAGAAGGAAAGTTCGCAATATTTCTGAGTTTGGAGAGAATAGCAGTTCCTTTTGTCAGAGAATCTGCGCTTCCCCCCCCGTACTCCATAATGCACTGGCATCGACTATGCTTAGTGCAACTGAGTCAATAAAGGAGTTTAAAATACGTCTTCACACATAAATGCGTTGTGAGTGACACGTTCTGTTGATGGCAAGAATCTGAAGAATAGATCTAGCGTTCGAGAAGATGACAGCTTTGGAGAAAGAGGTCATAGGATAGAAAAGGTGTAGCAAGTTTTTGAAGAGATTGAATTGCTTCCAATTCACCGTCAAAAACTAAAGATGGTAACAGAATATGCTTTATGAAGTGAAAAACGTTTACTATATACACCAGCCCCAGTGCCTATGTCCCTGTCTTTCATTGAAACGTCAGAGAATTTGCGTCTTTTTAATTTATATATAATGCTTACTCATGAGTAAATGTTTTTCATTTAAAAATGAATTTTGCACTACATTTTGACACTACGTTTTTTAATAATTTTACACTAAATGTTTTACACAGAAGTATACAATTAAAGAAATATGTATAAAGTAGACAGAACGTAGAAATTGAAATTCCTTCAAATTTTAAGTAGCTTTTTAACATGAATTTAAAATTATGAATGTGGATTTTCGTCTAATATTAATATGCTTGTGCTTCCATTTAACAATTCGACAGCATAGCTTGGAACTGAAAGGAGAAGAGTGTTTGCAATTGATCTCACACTTAGGGTGATTGCAATTGTGCATTTATTGTACATCACTCATTATTAAAGTATTTTTTAAACCTTGTAGAGACATTAGGTATTTTTTGGAAGCGGGCAAGATGAAAAATTAGCAACGCCTTCGCCGGGAATCGGACCGCGGGTTTCTCAATTACGCGCTGAGCGTGCAGACCACGGAGGATCGCTAAGAAGGCGGGAGAAATACCTAATAATCTCTTGTAATTTATTACGAGGCAAATTGGGGTATCAAGTGGTGCAATCAAAGCATTGTATGTTTATTTATTTGTAACAGAAAAACACTGAATTTTTAGCAATAAAAAAGTGATGTTAATAGAAAATTGAGGTTAGGTAAAGGAGAATTTTGAAACATAGGGGGAAATAGAATTAAAATTTCTGTTTTCAGTCATGAAAATCGAAAATAATGACTAAGGTTGTTTGTTTAAGTCATACGGCAATCTAAAATACCAAGAATATCTACGTAGATCTAAATCTTAAGATTAGTTTCTGTTGCTGTCTTCTCCATGTTACATGGAACAACGGTTGCCGGAGCCTGATCCGAAGATAGGTTGGACTTCTATTTTCCACCCCAATTTTGAAAGAGAGCACCCCTGGGTGGGAGGGATCCGTGATCTCCCACCTCTCTCCTCTTCCACCAATCCACACGAGAGGACTTTTGGCCGGCAGCATATTTAGAGTGCCGACATGTCGCACTGACACTATACATTTGCAAACATCCATGTCTTATCCGGAATTCGAACCCGGGCCTTCGGTACCAAAGTAGGCTTACAAAGTTTACCACTCTACCGTCTGGCTGAC
Source organism: Stegodyphus dumicola (assembly GCF_044657685.1). NCBI lineage: Eukaryota > Metazoa > Arthropoda > Arachnida > Araneae > Eresidae > Stegodyphus > Stegodyphus dumicola. Next base: position 215,875,896 of record NC_140773.1, on the reverse strand, counting down.
ATTTGTTTGTCTAAAAGTTGGATTTGTTTTCCAATTTGACGAATTTATGTCTATGGAACTTGAAAACAAAATGCATAAGATAGCTTCAAAGCATACAAAGACCTTTTTTATTTCATAAAAAGACAATTAAAACCCAGTGTTATATCTCATGTCTTTTAAATTAGCCAACTTCAATAACTACGGACGTTTTTCAATGCTCTTAAGTTGAAGTACGTTTAGAAAGCATTTTTATAATTCTTTTATAATAATTTGGAGTAGTGGCAACGAATCTTTTGAGATATTAATTCGAATTTCGAAACAGAATCGAATTTTTTATCGAATTCGAATTTGAATTTTTTAAACAAGACCAGCCACACGTTCGCGTGAGACAACGGCCATTATAAGTCCTGACGTCATACCGTGACGTGACATGGCTTCATTTTCATTGCACGGGACATACGGAAAAGGCTTACTCCACTTTTTCTAAGCTCCTTGATGTATAGATGATCTCAGAGATCACGTGGCTTATGTATTGCTAATGTATAAAACAAGGTTATTCTTCCTCTTATTCTTTTGCGGAAAGCAGTTCCTAATTTAATTTAATTCTCATAAAATAAACCTTGCATGATTTTATATGTACCATAATCAATACATATTGGTTCGCAAAACTAATTTAAATATTTATTAATAAATATGATTCATTTTATGCAATTTCAAGCACTAACGAAACTTTAGTTTGAGAAATAATGCATTTGTAGCAGTCATAAATTACTTAGGTATTGAATAATATTTCATGACTTTAATTTTTGGTTACTATTTACTATAAGTACATGAAACGAATTTTGTATTTAAACTATTTCAAGGAATTAAAACTATTATGAAATCAAGAATGTAACAAATAGATTTTGCTTTTACGGCTCTGAAATAAGAATTTGAAATAAAGTCTCCTACAATCTGAGAACAAGCAAAATGTCTCAATGTATTCCCATGTCACTTCAAATTCAGAGACATCCTACATTTATGTAAATATTTCATGGAGTTTCTGATGCATTTATCACACGCTTTTTGTATAGATAGCACAAAATAAAGCATTCGAATAAACGAGTTTTGATATTTGTGATACCTTGGATATCTCCGCCCTGAAGAACATTTTATTTTGACAGAGTATTAATCGATATTTCTTCTGTATTATTGTTGGATAACTGGCGGAAGCAAACAATCTTTTATGGGTACTGTACTGGACAGGAATTCGATATTGTCCGTTTAGAAAAATAATGCTTCTTATATCGATTTTTCTTTTTATAAAAACAAGGAAGTTATGGTCTCTATGGGAAACGACTCGGGAACTAAACTCCGTGTAGACATTCTAAATGAATTTTTATAAAATTTAATTCAAAAAGCAAAAATAAATTACGTTTCAAAGTTTTTTCTTCCTTGTACGAAGTAAAGGAAGTAATGTAATCGCGAAAATTTTTGGGTATCTTATTTCAACGAAAATATCCATTTTGACCGCTATCGAATGCAATTTAATGATGGTTTTGCATGGCATTTGTAGGTAAAGACAGAACAAAGAACTCTTTTTCCCAAAACGGGGTAGAAAAAACGATTTAAAATGGATTCAAAAGAGATTTTTTTATGTATGTATCTCGCATAACTCAATAACAAGTAGCCTCATAACGTTTAAATTTTGCATATACGACTGCTACAACATGCAGTTGTGCTCCTCCCTTTTGGTTGAAATCGGCCGCATCAAAAGTACATAAATGTAATATTCAACCTCAGAAGCAACTGAAGAGCAGGGGGAGGGATTTTGATTGCGTAGAAGTATTGATTCATAATGACTAGGAAATTGGACGCGAAACCAGATCAAATCTTCAGTTTTATTTGTAGCAGCATGTTACGGCTGCACACAAGTCGAAAAATTTTACATTTTTGATAACTTTGTAGCAAGAAAGCAGCAGCAGACAGACTGCAGTCCAGCTAAGCAAAAGCGTAGAAAGCAGGTGAGTTATTTTCAGGGTGAAATCTTATTCAGACTGAGTTAGTTTTGGTTCTCAAAGCATTCTGATTGGACAGTTAATATTGCTCTAAAATTACTATTGGCTAGTTGAGTTTTAGTTCCTATTACATCATCATAATTACGTAAGAATCATATGACATAGAATAGTCTCGAAATGTCGCAGTGCAGAGAGGGGTTTCTATTTTTAGAATAGAGAAGGGAAATTATATATATATATATATATATATACTGAGTAAAAGAGTGAAGTATATATGTATACTAACTCTGTTACTTTATATATATATATATATAAATATATATATACCCACTCTGTTACTCGGTTCTTTTCATTCTTATATGTGGGTAATAGTGCTTTTTTGCTTTAAATATGATTGAATTATGTTGTTCTTATTTTCCGATTAAAGTTTTTATGCCTTTAGTTAATCTGCATGCAACAGTTGTAGAATTATCAATAATTTAAAGTTGTTTAAGTGCTACTAAGCGTATTTCTTTTACTGTAGCAGCTATATTTCCTTACATTTGAAACTTAGCAGAATAGTGAATTAAGTTTGTTTCTGCACCTTCAATGTCTTTTTGCCGAGTGAGAGACCAAAAGGAAACTTTCCGTTTTGTGCACCGAAAAATCTGCCTTCTTGCCTGCTGGCCAAATGGCTTGGTTTTGCTCAGAAACTCTAATTTTAATTATAAAAATTGTTTTAGCTGCATTTGGCGTTTTTATTTTTCTATATTTAAAAAAAATTTTTAATACAAATATTTTGAGTTTTTGTGTATTTTTGACTTGTCGCGGAGTGAGAACTGAATTAATTTAAATAGAAATCTACCTCAAATGAAATTAGAGGAAATAATTTTAAAATGTAATAGTGGAAAATGTGCTTATAATTTAATATTCTGTACAAGGAAGTCATTAGATTTTTATCCCCAAGAACGTTAGCCCAGAAGGGCTATTAATTTCGTTTTGGCATTTTGCGTTGAAATGTTGAAATGTCGTTTCACTTTTCAAATTGTCGCCACCAAATATTAGTGCCCTGCATTATATTTAAAGAAATTAAGTAATGAAGAATCTGCATGACTGTTTTTATGTTTCTTGCGCGTCGAAAAACAACGGCTCCTAGAGACATAAAATGTTCAATAAGTTGTTCTCCCGAACTTGGAACTTGGAATTTGGAATTTGTTTTATCATCTATTTCATGTTCTGTAAACGGAGACCACCAATGGCCGAGCGGTAAAGTCGCTGAACACTGGTAGTTCGGTCCGAGGCTCGAATCCCGAGAACGGGCTGGCTGCATGGGCGTTTTCGTGGTTTGCCCCATGTGTGACGTGTATACGAGCGTTTCGCTTACAAAATTTTCCACAAAGGCATCCGTTCCCTTAGGCAGATAGCCCTCGGGGCTTTGCCATAATAACACACACACACAGATATTCTGTAAACCTTTAACGAATTTTTGATTAAGAAACTCAACGACTTTAAAGCGAGCAGTGGCATCACTGTACGAAAAAAAAAAAAATATATCTCTAACGCGCGAGACTATGTATCAGAAATTATACAGATATGATCATTTTAAAATTATTTTACTGTAATATTGCTGTTGAATTGAATTTTATGGTTTAAGCGTGAAAAACATGATATTTAATAAATAAAGGTAACATACAAAACGAAAAAAAAAAAAAAACCGCACCTTTGGACGTAATATAAAATCTGAAAGCTTTCAAATATTTTTTTTTACTTAATATAAAACGCCAGCTATTGCGGTCATATTTATTAATTTTCTTTGATGTAAATGATGCTGATTGAATATAAATAGGTTAAAGAAATTTTATCATAAATGCTTGGGACGAGAAAATGAATTTCTTCAAGTTTTAGAAGTATTTTTCTATATGTTGCGCGGTATCTTGAAGATAAAATTTAATTTTAAATAGTGCTTCGTATATTTTTTAAAAATGTATAACAAGAAACTAATTTTTAATAATTATGTCCGTAAACAATATTTATTTAGATTGCACCATCGGAAAGCATAAATGTCACTATCTCAGTCACCTATGGGATCAGTCTGTGGTTGTTTGAGCATTATCTCCATTTCTAACTGAATTTATATGTTATCTCCCTGGGCAGTAATTTTATTCACGGATAAATGCTTATCAGCGGAAGTTGCGACATACTAATAGTAAAATGAGAAATTAAGACGATAGAATTTTCACTTGCGGCCTGTTGCAGCGTTATAGCATAAAATTTAGGATTTTGAAACGAATTAAAATAAATTACAGAAATGTCAGTTTTTTTCCTAAATATTAATTAATTAAGTATTAAAGCAGTGTCACCGAAATATTTATTTAAAGTAAACTGATATGTGTTATAAAAAAGAAATTCGATTCCATTAGCGTGTTTCGTCACACGTAGTGTTTTCTTTAGTATTTCCGTCACATTGTTTAATTTATTGAAATTTATTTACCTTGAAAAGAGAAATTTTCGAAATATTGAACGAAAGACTAAAACCTTGCCCGCAGATAATAAAAAAAAGTGTTTAGCATCCTTAATGTGATCTGTTTTCAAATAAAATAGGACACTGAATATCCAAAGTCTCGAGTTCAAAAGTCATATTGCTAATCTGGACATGTAATCGAAAGAAAATAAAATGGATTATTGCGATATGTAATTGAGGTCCGGTAAACTCCGAGGCCTTTGTATATTTATAGAAACTGCGAATTGGTTAGGGCGGTAAGGAGATTGGGTTTAATTTACCTAGGCGATATAAAGAATTGAAGCGCGTAAAGTGAACATTTTTTTAAATAAAATATGTTTCCATAGAAGGTTATATATCACTAAAAATTAAAATATAGAACTAATTAAGTACAAGTTAGTTTTTGAATGGTGTTATGTAGTATTTTAACGTGATAGAAAGGACCGTGATCGTTATGAACCCTAATTCCTTTCAGATTGTCCTTCTCTTCTCAATAAAAATTTGCACTTTATGCTCTATCATCCGATTTTTTTCTAATACAAATTAAAGAAGATAGAATTTATGAATAATAAATGCGATTCTTCATATTAATTTTAAATTAACTAAAATAAATCTTAAAAATACTTGGGCTAGAAACAGATAACACTGCTTTCTTAAATATGAAATTTAATCTGCTGATCGTCTGCCATACGAAACCTTTCACCTCTAACGTAGTTGCCTAGCAACGAATCTTGTAACGCACATGCGTCAATATCGTTTGTGTTTTGTAATTCTTTTTTTATTAGCTTGTTCGATGAAAAATTTGGTGCTTGGATTTTGAATGGCTGCTAATGGAGCGGTTAATTTTACAATAAAATAAAAGATGGATTTAAAAGAAAATTAGTTTCATTATTTTGTAGCTACAGTCCAAAACAGTGGTCATCTAAACAATGTTACCTTAACAAAGAAAACATATTCTGAAAATATATTCAAAACGCAAATGTTTAAGATACACTCAGCTCCAAAATTTTTCTTTGGTTTTAACTGCTTCAGAGAGTGTACGAAACAATATGAATTCATATTGTAGAAATAATTAGATACTTTTAGGTGTGTTTTATACCAAGTTTGCCAACAAACTTAGGAAATATTTGCCCCTGAATAAGAATAGTAAAATAAATACCGTAATCTTATTTCCCCCTTTTCGTTTCTCAAAACGCTAAGCAATTCTTATATATTTGCTACTGCGAATCCTAGAGAAAATTTACAACAAGCGGAACCTTGTTCTTATCTTGTAATGCTTCATTTATTTATATAATAAGAAGAAAACTACGATATTTAAGAAAGAAAACCGTTCTTTTAAAAATGTGATGAGAAGTAAGATTGTTATTAAGAAATAAGATTTGTATCTTTATGTGCACCGTAAGAGTGTAATGGAGGGGAATTGCTAAAGCACTGAGATTCACGTTCACGAAATAGAAATGCACTTATAAGTCAGCGTAACGGAGATCTAATAGATCTCAATCAACGCCGGAACTGAATCCTTAGAAGTTGTGCTTCGTATTCTTCTGGTGATGTGCTTAGACCGAAGCTACGTGCAATTACTGTAAATGTGTTTACTTTGCATGAGTACTATAGGAGTAGTGAAACTAATATACGCACATCACTTTGGCATGGAGGGAAAATGAGTTGGTTATTAAGGAGGCAGGTATTGAAATAATTAATTTGCCACTTCTTAATTCTTTTCTACTGTTTGGGGATAAACGCATCATAATGCCCATTCCCTAAAAGTTTATGATGTCAAAATCAAGACTGAGCATTGTCTGGAATGTCTGAAGGCGATGCAAACAATTGCTCTGGCGTTCGCTTACAGTCGGCGTTTGGATTAGTAATCTATTATTAATATGTTTTCGAAATATCGATGTTTTACTTAACTATACATCGTAATCGGTATAGACTAGAAAGGTGGTGTATGACTATTCTACCAGCATTAGGCTATTGGCTCCCTTATCCACAGTCGCACTTTAAAAGGGGGAGTATATAAGGTAGTTCTTCCATATTCTTAGCATGCCTTCGTTGTGTAATGGCCAGCACACTTGGCGTGTATTCTAGAAGATCGAGGTTTGAGTTCCGGAGAGGGCATTGCACATTTTCCATGTCTCCTGCTTCGAAATAACCTAATGTCTCTAAAATGCAATACGTTAGCCCAAAACTTTATTATTTAAAATCCAGAATTGGTTTCAAGTTCTTAGTAACAAGAAGATTTTTTTAAAACTTTTGAATTTATATTTTCCTAAAGTAAATGTCATACTTTTAAACGTATCTCGTTCACTTAAATTTTCTCTTAACTAAATTTGAATATACTAATGATTTTTATGCTGATTTCTTTAATTTGTATGTATTTATTATTTTTTTATGCTCGCATAAATATACGTGCTTCAAACGATAGCTATAACAGGATAAAAAAGGGGGGAATACTTTCGTCCTCACGCTTTGCTCTGTTTTCTTATAAAAATGAGAAACATATTTGCAATCTTCAGGTCAAAATTTTTGCAAGTTTTCAGAAAAGCTAAAAAGGATAAAATTTAATTTAAAAAATCTGAAAGGTTTCAGATTTTAAATTACGTCCAAAGGGACTTTTTTTAACATTTTGTATGTTATCTTTATTTATTAAATGTCATGTTCTTTGCACTTAAACTATAAAACTCAATTCAACAGAAATGTCACAAAATAATTTAAAAAGAGCATATCTTTAGAATTTTCAATACACAGTCTGGAGGTTTTTTTTTTTTTTTTTTTTTTTTTTTTTTTTTTTTTTTTATATGTATAGTAACAATTTGCAAGATATCAGCTCTGCAAGTTCTTCAATTATTCAGGTCATAGGCTTAGAGTGTTTAACGATTTATTCAATTATTTTCTTAATATGCTGGATGTGTTTCTTAAGTAAATTTCTAAGAAAAGTACACACCTATGATTTTGGATCCGCTACACCACTCCTGTCCTAAACCTTTCACAGAAATATTCTATTTCGTACTAAGACTTTTCCTTGAAATATTTATTTGTGATATTTTTCTTGGACGGGAAAAGATTGATAATGTCCAGTAAGCACAACAATTAATAATGTCCTTTACAGCTTATTGAATGTTTTTAGTAAGCTGCCCTGCTTGCTCAGACAATCATATCACCATTTATTTTTTACGCTTTGTTCCGTTCTGATTCAATATGACAATGCTTTCAAAGAAAGTAATTGATTTTGTTTTTAATTGACCTAAGACTTCTTATGGATGAATTTCAGCAAAGAGACTTTCTTCTCTCGCTGAAACCCGAACTTCTATTAAGGTTATAAAAACAATTATAAAGTTTTTCACTAATGGAAACAGTAAACAGCCTTTTGGTAGATCTTAATTTACTTATCGCTATATCTGAAGTACAGCTGAAACTTGAGAAAGGTGTAAAAGACCCTTTATTTTAAATTTAATAATAAAAGTTGAACAGAAGGCACACTCTGTGCTTTCAATTTCGCCAGCGTTTATGGCAGAAACTCAAAGTAAAAATTTAAATGTAAGACTAAATTTAAATAACTAATACCCAAAAGCTACGCAGAGCAATTTAACACGAAGTTGTCTCGGATTTCACCAGCGTGAATTTAACTATCGGCAAGTATAATGCAAGTCCCAAGACTCGCACTTTTATCTTAGATTAGCAAACCTAATAACGGGATCTTCAAGAGGCAGAACACGTTCTGTCTTCACAATCTCAACTCTCATTTAAATACACGTGAGCTCGTTTGCATTCTGGCGGAAAAACAGGAAGAGATAAATGACAGTAAAAATTCAAAACGTAAAAAAGCATTTATTCAAATTAAAGGAACCTCACAAAATAATCAAAAATGAAACAGCATACTTTACTTTCAATGCAGTTAATTAATTGTATAAAGTTACTTCGTTTCAATTATTTTATCTCCAAAAAATTAAAATTCGTACTTCTTTCTTTCCATGAATTATTATGTTGAAATTTAACTTTCTGTCATAACTGTAACATTAGATAGTAATAATATAAATAAAGGAATTACTTAAAGTAACATTTGATGGAGGATCCAAATAGTATTTATGTTCGGATTCTCTATTATTTTTATTCCCATTATATTACTCTTCTAAAATACCAATCATTTTATTTATATAATGTTATACTTTAATGTATAGGTGTGTTTATATATATGCCTGGAAAATAAATATCTCTTTCAAATCATTTCAACATAAATATTATAAAATCTATTTCTTCTAAAATATTATTAAATTCCAAAAGCGTCCAGCATTTACCTTAATTTGCATTGAAAAAATGGAAAAATAAAGTTTTGGCTTGCGAGCCATAAGAATACGTGACTTGAATCTCTTGGAGCATCTGATGAAGCTGAAAGGTCTCGGAATTCCCTTGATGCATATAATACTTAATTCAAGGATCACTGTAAGGGCATCTTGGAAAATATCAGACCCCTACTTGAATACTGATTATGTTCCTCACTTATTGCGTCCTTCAGTGCTTACATTAAGAAAGCCCTTTATGAAATAATGCACTTTTCTCTCAGTTACTTTAGAATGCTCTTTATGAAAATTATTTAATCGTAAAGAATGCAATAACACTAAATAGACTGTTAAAATACGTGCAGTATATGTCTAGATGGCATGCTTTTAGTAATATATCAGCAATATCTACAATCACAGTAGATCTTTCTGAACAAATTATTTCTCATCCATAATTCCTCGTTGTTATCTTTTGCTGCTTCGCACGAAGCTTTACGTGCCAGAAATGGGAAACATGTAAGAATAATGATGAAACAAATTCGGCGCCAGCTGCGGTCGTTCTTTTTTTTTTTTTTTTTTTATATATGTACCGTTGAAGGCAGGTATGAAATGTTAATGAAACTGAAAAATACGAATGCAAATTTAATATTTTCTAAATCTGATTTGGCATTGGTTCCGTATCTTGTGCATAATTTTAGTTCTAAAATGTGGTTGACAACGTATTTCTTATTCGGTGGTCTTCGATTATCGCTTGATAAATAAAATCACATTACTTTGGGATAGATATAAGACGATCGAATCTAATTTCTAATTTGGTTCAGACACATGTATCCAGTGTTGGGTCATGAAAACTGTAAAAAGTGTTCGCACTTTTTCTTATATAATGTAAAGATCCCCAGTACTTTACCTATAATAATATGTCGAGGACCTTAGTGAAATAAGTAGCGAATAATCGTGGATTTCAAGTAGTTACTACATAAGGTATTTTATTCCTCCTCCAAGCATGCCTTCGTGGTGTAACGGTTAGCACACTCGGAGCGTATTCGAGAGGTCCAGGTTCGAGCCCCAGTGTGGACATTGCTTACTTTTCACGTTCTCGCATCAAAAAAGATATAATAAGATATTTCTCCCCGCCTTCTTAGCATGTCTTCGTAGTGTAGTGGTCAGCACGCTCATTTTTCGCTTCTCCTGCTTTCATACAACCTAACGTCTTTACAACGTGTCCATCTTCACGATAACGAAATAATATATAGACTGTTTAAAATAAAGAGAAATTAGAAAAGAAAGAAATTCATTAGAACAAATTTTCCAATCAAAATTTATGTAATATGTTAACAATATGAATACAGGTGACAGGTGGCGGAGGACGGGGACGCCTGATGTTTAACAGAGGTAAACAGGCATATGTCCCGCGCCCTCCCCTATCTAGTGGCAGCAACTCCCAGGAGCCTCATGAGGCCACCTTGGGAGTTTATTGAAGAATTTTACGTAATTGTACATGGCCATACAGAGGCGTCTTAGGAATACATTAGTTTTGATCGATAGGCGGATGATTTGTTACATCTTGGTTTTTAGACACTGTTAGACACTAATTACAGCATATACATACACATACAAGTACATACAATTGCACATATAAAGATACATACAAAACACTTGTAAAACACATATAAAAGCACATATATAACACATATAAAACATGTAAGCACATTATATAAAAATAGAAATTAGATACTAGTTTGCACACACTTATACAAGTAAAACACATACTTATAATGAAACATATTTAAGCTAATATATAGTATACACTTACACTAAAGACACATTTAACAATATGAATACAGTTATTGTATACACTTTATTTGTAAATCAGCCACAATATATGGCAATGTAAAAATTTAAGAATTATTAATATATACTAGACAAGGGCGGACGTAGGCAGAACCGATTAACGGTATTGGTAGAGGGATGGTGCCCACGTCCTACATTACTACTACTACTACAATGTGTCCACAAATACAGAGATTCGAGAAGGGTTCAAATACCCATTTATTCACTCAAAGATATAATAACAGGGGCTCCATCTCGAGCTTACAGGAAAGCCTCCACTCGAGCATTTAAATCAGGATAAGAAATTAAGAAACTAATCTAATACTAAATCCTAACGTAGTTGGCCCTTCAATTAACCTAGCTGGCAATTATTAACAGGCACGTACAATACGGCCGAGCGTGGGATATTCAAGAAACAAATAGCCAAAAGGCAAAACCGCGTCACTAAGGACTGATAGTTACTCTGTAGAGACATTAGATATTTTTGTTTGGAAGCAGGAAAGATGAAAAATGAGCAACGCCTTCGCCGGGAATCAAACCACGGACCTCTGGAATACGCTCCCAGTGTGCGGACCATCACACCACGAAGGCCTGCTAAGAAGGCGGGAGAAATACCTTATAACTCTCTCTCTCTCTGTCGAAGTAAAGTGAACTTCCCTTAAAAATTCCTTCTAACTTGTTTGCATAAAACGCGATACTAAAAAGCCATTCTGCTAGGGAACAGTAGATGGGAAACCAGAATACACAGTAAAACATGTTTAAACTTAAAATAACTATTAGAAATTTAAAGTAACTTCTTCAATAAACAAAATAAGAAATACTAAACAAATAGTTTCCTGTTTGCATGAATAAGAAATGTAAATAATTGGGCATGAACGAGAAAACATTTTAAAATTAAAATACTTTTAACATTAAAAAAGTCAATAAATTTATAAAATGTTAATGTTAATGTAAATGTTAAATTAGTGTTAAAATGTTAAATAAGTCCATAAGTTCGTGCGCATTAAGAGTATACTTGGAATTCATTATGACGCATTTACTAAAACAATACAAATTTGAACCTGTTGAAGCTTGTTATCGTTTGACTAACATATTATTCAGTTCATCACCCACTTTCGTAAATATCGAACGCATTTTAGTAAACATAGAAGATGAATATAGATAATCAGTACAAACGTGCTGTGCTACATTTTTTATTTTCGTGTGCTGAATCTGCCAGGTTTGCACCGATAAAAATTAATAGTGTGTATGGTGAACACAGTATTAGTGTAAAGACTGCCCAGAAATGGTTTAAAAACTTTAAAGTTGGAAAAAACAGCATGGATGATGAATCCCGTTCAAGACGTTATGTACTGTTAGAATCAAATCAAACGATTCATTCAGAAGTTTATAGTGAACAACTTTGCCGTCTGAACTCAGAATGGATCAAAAAACGCCCACGATGGGTGAATATCAAGAAAGTGTTGTTTCATCGTTATAACGCTAGACTGCATACGGCTCGAACAACGCTGCAAAAAATGAGTGAATTTAATTGGGAGCTTTTGCCACATCCTGCTTACTCCCCAGATATTTCCCCAAGTGATTTTCACTTATATTGTGCCTAACAAAATTCTTTACTGGGAAAAAAATAAATTCTAAACAGGATGTAGGCGATGAACTTTCAATTTTTTTTGCATCAAAACCAGAGTCTTTTTACAGCAATGGCATAAAAGAACATCCTGTAAGATGGCGAGACATTGTAGATAATGGAGAAAAATATATAATTGATTAAAATGTTAAATTGTGTTTTTAATATTATTTAAAAATTTACCAAAAAATGCACCTGACCCAATATTAAGTAAATCTAATTATGTGATACAACCAGAATAGACTAGCCATAATAATTGATAGTATAGGACGTTCTAAGCTCGAACCTTGGTTTTTCAAAATTATTTCTACACACGGATTAAATTCTCTTAAAAGCTTGCCATTTGAGGAGATTATCGTTAAATAGGAAATGCATTATACATTTAAAGAAGATTTTGTAGAAACACTGTTTATCGAAATAAAAGCTCATTCATCTCCATCCCCCAGTGGTACCAACAGCGATAATCTCTATTATAAATTAAACTTTACACTGTTTTAAGAATTTAGCTGTACAGTTTTCCTGTTACATGCATCTCAATCAATTTTCGAATAGTATTTATTTCATGCCTTAATAATAAATGTAATGTTTACATCCTTTTTACTTCTTCCGGTCACCATAATTCTTACATGATCCATTTCTCTGAATAACAAATCTTAGAAATCGATTTTAATTCTTCAGAGTTTAGTTCTTTAGCGTTTTATTTTCTTACGCTATAATTAGTTTGCTGCATTAATCTATTTTGTAAGGACATTGAGGAGACGGGTTCTGTAAATTTCTTGCTGTGTTTTGTGAAATTCATTCTTGCTTTAAATCGTCAATCCTTAAAATAATTTTAATTTTTAACACAGAATTAGTTTCAGATTCAAAACAGCTTTATTTTTTTTAAATTCTTAATGGAATAATTTTGTCCTTTATGTAAGAGGCTAGCTTTGACAATATTTATAAAATATATTATATTAGAGACAGTACCCGATGCAAGTTACGTTATATTGAGAGTAATATCTAACAACAGAGAGAACGATACCGCTGTAATCCTTCTTTAATAATGATGCAAAAATACGATTCATAGTCATACATTTTTCAGTCTGATGTGATAGGGAACCCACATAAAAAATTCAATAGAAAAATCTTGATTATATCAATAACAATGGCACGCAGTTTTTAATGATTTTCGTCTTTCTAATCAAATGGTCGTAAAAGCTCAGGTTCCACCCAATATTTCACCTATATTCAATTTTATCCGATTAAATGTTGTAAAATATTTATCATAATTGATCAAAAATAAATAATGCGAACAAACAAACAAACACACAAACAGGAATTCTTCTTTATATATCTAGATTTTGTAAAACTTACAAATTTTTATTAACAAATTCTACGATTTGAAAACGAGCAGTTGCAACACTTTTCGAAATAAAGCATTTTTACCTGAAGCGCGCCAGACTGCTGCCACTCGGAAAAATAAGTGCGAAAAATAGTGTTTTCAAGGTTTTTAATTAATATCTCGGCTGATTAAAGTCGTACGAAGATGGGAATAGTCGAAATGGCTTTCCACGAATTTTTGGAATAATGTATTTAATGTTTGGCAATGCTATTTTTATTTTATTGTAAAACTTAAGAATTTTTTATTAACATACTCTACGATTTGAAAGCGAGCAGTAGCAACACTTCATCAGGGGATAGAAGAGAGAATTCAATTGATTTCAATGTTCCTTCTCCCTGATGAAGTAGCACTGAAGTTGATTGAATTCTTCTTCTGTTTTTGTTCCTTTTTCTTTAACTTTCATTAATTTTTTGAAATGGGGTTTTGCTTGTTTGAAGTGTTTTGGTTTTTAACATTTTTAAATTCTTTGTTGCAATAATTTGAAATTTATTAATTATGAATTTCAATTTTCGGTCTTTGTGAAATATTGGTTCTAAATTTCTTACTTTATATCTTTAATGATATATATATACATATATTTGGCTCTGAAAATTGCAATAAAAACGCAAGTGGCATAACTAGACGCTATAGCAGTCCTATATGCAAAACTTCAACGTTCCATGGCTAATAGGTTTTGAATTATGCGAGATTCATACACATGTATGTATGCACAGACCTCACGGAAAATAATCCCCTTTGAATCCATTTTGAAATCCGTTTTGGAAAAAATAGGCCTTTGTTCTGTCCCTGCGTACAGATATCACGAAACAAATCATCCGAATGGGTTCATAAACGGTCAAAATGGATATTTCTGCTCAAATATGATACCCGAAATTTTTCATGATTACGATACTCCCTTTTTGGATTTGTAATGTTTTTCTGGAAATATTTATAACTAAGCTAAATAGGAATGACATTAAATTAAAGTTAGGTTTATTTGCTATTTAAGATTTCGGACCCTATGTATGATACCTGTCCAACTGAAACGCAGCTCTAGGCTTCGTTAGCATAATAAGATGAATGAATTCTTTCAGAGTATTACTTATATAATTTTCCGTCAGATTTCTTTGCTTTCTCGTATTAGGTTCCAGAGTTTTGGTTGTTATCTCAGTTTTCAGAGATACTTATATTCAAGCAATCCACAAAACGAATCCGTTTCGCATTTCTTCAATCCTATCTTATTGTATGCAAAAGAATTCGGAACTTTCTTTGAAACTGCCAAATACCACTCCTTGATAGCGCTAAAATTGGACTTCCACAGTGGGTTCTCCACTTTCAAAGAACTCTAGATGGTCTCCTACAAGCTCTTCAACAACAGAAGGAGATAGTTTCAGCAGGATGGAATTCAGAGTTCTCCAGGGTTTGACTGTCAGAGAAGGGGGATGCCATCAAAAGTCGGCATTCTTTCGAAGTAATTTGGAACATCAGGTTTTTCCAACCCCAAAGGGGAGAAATCTTTCTTGTTCCAATAGAAAGGGATTTTGTATCACTTCTGTTCACGAATGAGAAAAGGAAATGCGAGTAGCGGAAATCAATAAAATATAAGTTGTCGTCCGATTCTCAAAACTGTAAAACCTAGCGAAGCGATGTTCAAATAATGGAAAGCTGAGAAACGTTTCTTCGCGAGTCTTTGTTATTTCAAAGTGATTCTTTGCCCGAGTATAAAATATATGTATGTATTTTCAGACCTATTTCTTATGGAAGTTAAAACAATTCTTTGAAAATCAGTGTCCTGAAAGTCACGGGTAATAATAAAGATCACACTAAGTGAAAAATCTTAATTTATTTTTTAGTTTATTCTATATTTATTAAGTTTACTCTATTTATTAATTTATTAAGTTTACTCTATTTATTAATTTATTAAGTTTACTCTATTTATTAATTTAATAAGTTTACTCTATTTATTAATTTATTAAGCTTACTCTATTTATTAATTAAGTTTACTTTATTTATTAATTTATTAAGTTTATTTATTAATTTATTAAATTTATTCTATAAACAAGAGACTTACAACTATATTAGCTGCAATAAATATGCAAATATTTACAGAAATTATCAGATAAATATATTACCTATTGTACAAAAGAATCATTTGATTAAAAGTGAAAAAAAATTTTAAAAATGCCTACAGTTTATTGCACCAATTCTGGTTCTCCTGAACGTCTGTCAACAGCTTTCAAAATTGCAGTTGGCTATTGCGTGTTGTACAACACCTTTATGGCATCATAGTATAATACATTATGACACGAAAAGTTTGAGCACTGTAGTAGAGAAGTTTCAAATGATAAAATACTCATATTGTAAAGCAAGCAATTTATTAACAAAAAAATGAAATAGACTTCTTTTTCCATTTTTAAAAATTTGAGTTTCGGAATAGGAATAATTTAATGAAAAAAAAGAAAAGAAAAGATTGTGATGAATTAAAGAAAAGGAGAAATATTTCATGATGTTTACGCTTTTAAAATGTTTTTAAGTGAAGCTAAAGGTCGCATTAGACTCCTTTTCAGAAAATCTGTAATACAAAACGCATATGTAGCTAGATTAAATTTAAAATTGTAGAAAATAATAAACTGTGAATATTCATAATAATTATCCTTCATAACTTTTATTCAAGTTTCAAACAGGAATTAAGGTTGGAAAATTTTCCCTGCAACTCTGAATGCGAGTTTCTCAAATATTCGCATACAAAATGTTTAAAAATCTATTGCACGAATCTCTTAGATTCGGTTTGGTGTTAAATATATGCCTCAACTTAATAAATTAATAAAAGAAGGTAGGCTTTCAGTCTGCAAGGAATTTGGTAATGTAGCAGATATGTGTAATGTATGGAAATTTTTAATCCTATCGATTATAAACACCTACCAGACTCTGGAAATTCTTGATATTATTTATTTTACAGGTACACTGCGCAAACAAAAATGGGACAGTTCCGTTCTCCCGTTCTACTGGGCCAGTTGACGAAATTCAAATTGCTTTTTCCCTGTCTCGAAAGCGCGAATTAATATATATAATAGATTTACATATAGCTTTGTTCTAACATAGCTATATGTAAATAGGTATTTTGGCACAAATAATTCTGAGACAAGTATTAAATAGGCATTTGACACAAAATCAGACTTTTTGAAATAACATACCAATTTCGTACTCATAATTCGATTCTACCACTCAAATTATGAGTAGATATTAAATTTTGCAATTTTTCGTAAGAAATTTATGGAGAAATTTAAAAATTTACCTTGGCGAATTTTGTTGGATTTGTGCCAAGAATAATTCATTTGGCGAACTTCTTAATTTATAGCAACCTAATTTTCCTTCCTTTTACTTCATTGTCCACAAGAGAAAAAAATCATCGTTCATATTTTAAAATAATTTAACAAAGTGCGTAAACCACATTTTCATTATTATCGCTTATAATAAACACGCCAAATTTCAAAACGCGCTAAAATGTAAATTCACTTATGTCTTAGGAAATGTTGCAAAACAATCTCTGATTTTTTGCAGGTATGCTTAAAAGTACATCTACTTTAAGATGATGGCAGAACTTTTATGAGTTATAATTAAAAACGTTTTCGTAAAAATTATTTAAAAATACATATTTTAAGAATAAATCGTGAAAATAGGCGAATTTTATTTGGAGTGAACCTAAATTTTGAAATATGGAAAGATAAAGCAAGTAAGCTTAATAAAAAAGAGATATTAATAAATATATCAAATTCAATTAATACTGAGGAGCTAAAATTTTGAGAGCTAATTTTTTAAAACTCCTCGTGCGATTTTGACAAAACTTGCAGTTTGGCGTCATTTGAGTCATAAAAAATTGGCACGCCAAATCAGAAAGAGCCCGATTTTCTGTCAAAATACCTATATTAGAATAATGCTAAACTATATCAATCCAATACACATCCTAAGTTGCGCTTTCGAGACATGAAAAATGCAAGTTGGATTTCGTCAATCGGCCCAGTAGAACGGGAGATATAGAGCTATCTTTTTTTTTCGCGGTGTACATGTATAAAGTATATTGCGCCTTTCAGAGCAGAAAACTTAAAGAATAAACGGTATTGGCCGTTTGGAACTGCAATGTTTTCTCTTCGCTTTATTTTCTCCCACGATGTCTTGCACCGCGACGTTTTCGCGTTGCGTTGTTTTTGCCGCGATGTTTTAGCACACATCATTGTATACTAAATTCTTGATTATCGGGAATCCGACTAAACTGAAAAAGAAGGATGGAAAAAAGCTTTGAACCAATAAACTCGAAAATTGACTAGCTTCAGTTTTTCTAAATTATTTTTTCTTCGTTGTTTTATTCTTAAAAAATAAAAAAGGTATTTTGAATTGAAAACAAGCGACTTCCTTTATGTCAGCCCTATGTTACATGGAAAAGTTATAAGGTATTTTCTTCCTCCTGTCGGTATGCCTAATGGTGTAATGGTTAGCACACTCGACGCGTATTCGAGAGGTCTAGGTTCCAGTCTCGGCGAGGGCATTGCTCATTTTTCACGTCTTCTTGCTTCAATAAATACCTAATGTCACTACAGTGGCTCCCGAACTAAAAGGGGATGGATGATGGTTCTTCATCACCAAGATTTGGCGACTGAGCCCACTAATCTTCAGTCGCCCTTTAATTCTCCCTCCTTTCGGCATTCCTTCGTAGTGTAATGGTTAGTACACTCGGCTTTTATTCGAGAGGTCCAGGTTCGATTCCCGGCGAGGGCATTGCTCATTTTTCACGTCTCCCTGCTTCAATAAATACCTAATGTCTTTAAAAAGTAATGAACCGTTAGATAAATTTATCTTTCGGGAATGAGTCTTAAATATATATGTCTAATGGCAGATCACGTTACTTAAAACTTTTATTTCATCGAAAGCTTTCCTTGGACGTTATTAAGAAATAAATCTGAAATAAACAAAAGGTGAATTAAAATAAGTTATGATCCCTTCATAAAATATTCCGGGTGAATTTTTAGCATTTCAAGAAGAAATTTAACTGTGATCAAACAGTCGTATTAGTATTCCTGCACATAATTTCTAAAAAAGAAACTTGCGATTAATCTATGGGATAACATGGGTTTATTCAAATCTCATGTTTTCCAAGTTTCCTTCCTTTTTAAATATTCATTCTTTTAAAATACAGTACTATGAATTTTTCTAAATGCATATATGAGGCATAGTTTTGGTACTTTAACGGTAAAAATTATAATTTTAATTTTGATAAAAATTTAACTTTTATTTTTTAATTACCAATTTTTTACAAAATGTTAAAAATCAACCCTATTATTAAACAAGATAGGTTAGTAAACATGTTATACCCTCATAAATGCATATTCTTTTTTCTCCTATATTTCCTTTTTTCCCCTTATTTTTATCCCTATATGGAAATTTGTCTGACCGACTGATGATACTGAATGTTGTGTTGCAGTTAAAGCATGAAATAGAACTTAAGAAATAAAAAGAAGGTCGTTATTTCATGTTTAAATAGTAGCGATATATAAATGCATAGTAACAGGAATATGTTAACATATTACAGCGCTGATATGTAAATACACCATAGTACAATGGATTCTGTCTAAGATGACCATCAGACAATTTCGGTCTATCCGTGCAAAATAATTACGTTTGAAATAAAGATTTCTATAAAGATTCTATTTACAACAAGATCCAAAAATGCAGCTTTTCGCCTTGTGTTTTCAGTTTGTAGGTGAAATTAGGCATTCTGGTGGTCCATCATCTTAATACATTATTTGACGGTCTTAATTAGGGAGCGACCACCTTAAAAAATATTATTATAGGTACCAGTTCCGGTATGTATTTACATTTCTAGAAATGCTAGTCGCTTCCATAGAAATACTTACTTTTACTTTTAACCATCGAAAAGACTTACGAGACAAAATTGTTATCCAATATGGCTTCGTCCCAGTTAGTTTAGATAAATTCCCAGTTACTTTAAATAAACTACAATTATTTACAACATTAAATTCCTTTATTAAATATAAAGAAACAAAATTATATCATAATTTGGATAACAACAAAGCTATAGCAGGCTAAGCTCATAATTTCTTATAAGCAGTTATGATGACCCAAATGATCCCGTTTGATACCTCTACTTCTGCAAGCATTCTCAGTAAAATAAATCAGATTCCACATTTCCAGCATTCAAATTGAAAGGACAGCCCTCTTACCAGTAGATCGATTTCATCATCAACTCGAATCAATTTTCCACTCGATCTACGTTCGATGATTAAAAAGACCTCGTCAAACGATCACTTTGATAAAGCCCCATTTTACTCTTCTCTAGATGATTGGGTGGGGTGGGGTGGAACAAAAATCTGAGGGGGAGAGAAAAATCTCGCCCCAAAGCAAAGAAATAAAAAAATGGAAAAAAGCGAAACCATCACTCTGTGGGTATCTAGTTGAGGATGTTACTATGAAGGCGTTGAAAATTGACCTCGTCAGCGGCACACCCATCCGATAAAAAGACCTATCATTTACATATCACCCCCCCCTCTAGTAGAAATGACACCACCTGCTGACGGATTCTCTTCCTCCCCCCCCCAAGCCCCTCATAATGTAAGACGACCTTCCTAAAAGTTTTTTTTCTTTTTTTATATGCATGATATATTTTTCTAGAAAAGTAAAACTTCGTTCCTGATAACAAGTTTGGTTCTTTCTTTTGAAACAAACTGCCACGACTATCTTTGTTGTAAAAGGATATCTTCCTAAGTCGTGGTAAACCCCCAGATAGTGACATGAAAATGGGAAGTCAGTTAGTTGATAGTCCAAAGTTATTCCTCACACTCCCGAGTTCCTTATATAGAAGTTTCTCTAAAACCCACTTATTTCTTTTTTGTTTGTTGCATGATTTTATGCACTTTGTTTTTCTATTATTGTAAACAGTTATTAGATAAATAATGTAGCTTTTTATGAAATAATACTTTTTATTGCTCTCAAAGATTCTTTTTTTACAAGAATGATAAAATTTCATCATTCGAATGGAAAATTATTGTAATGAGGGCATTGCAGAACAGTCTGAATTTCATCATTTATTTGAAATATTGTTCTCAAATAAATGAAATTACTAAAATATCAGAAATTCGGTTGACTCTATTAATCTGTTAAATTTTTATGTTTATTTATTTTATGTTTATTTTTTTATTATTTTATGTTTATTTTGTTTACATTATTTTATTTATTTTATTTTTTTTATTAAAAATGTTTATTAATCTGTTAAATATATTAGAACAACTGAAAAAAGGCATAACTATAAGGGGAAACCAAACTTCTATAAATCTTCTGGCTTAAATTTCATGCTGTGATTTCCTGTTCTCGGCAGCTCGTATTCACAGAGCTGCCTGGAACAGTAACTGGATCCATGGGATTCATAGTCGCCCAAACGGGGATAGTGGTTAGTGACTCTAAATTCGTACTGAAGGTCCAGATCTGAATCCCGGAAAAGGTATGGATGTTTATAGTGTCTTCGCGGCATGGGCGCACTTTAAATGCATGGTGAGCAGAAAGTCCTTTCGTGTGGATTGATGGTAGGGCAAAGGAGGTGGAAGACTCTCGAAACCATCTCCCGGAGTGCTGTACCTCAAAATTGGGGTGGAACTGTGCAAAATCGTATTGTCACTTACATGGCATTCAAGGCTGTTGCCAAGACAGGCGCAATCTTGTACTCCTTGCCACGATAAGTTTCATGGGTTTGTTCTGATATAGGCGGGAATTATAACAACGACAGCAACATGATTCATAAGATTCGACTGCAACGTTGAGACTTAAGTAATATTAGCTGCATTGACTAGATCATTTGAGTAGTAATGAAACAATGCTTTTTCAGAATTTGGAAAAATTAAGTTGCAATATTATGTATAATATAAATTTGTTAATCTTCACACAATTTTACGAAGTTAGATGGCTTCCAGAATATATTATTCACCGCATGAAGAAACCCTTTACATAACATTTACAATGTAAAAACTAGAAAGGGCTTCTGTAAGTGGGTGCCATAAGTCAGCCATCGTATCACGAGAATAAAATGTAGCATTAACTGGAAACTTACTGCAAGGTAGAAACATAAACTTCTTAAATCTTTAAATTCATAGTCAAATTTTGTAGCTGAAGCAAAAACATGATCATATACACATATAATCAAACGGTGCCAGCAGTTCGAACATGGCTCGCACAGACTTATTCTAATTTCAAGGAAGATTATAAACGCCGATCCCCGAAAATGGTTGCTGAAAGCTGATAAAATGAATCACTACAATCAAAGACTGGCAATCTCATAAGTCGTTCTGGGCTTGATGTCTGTATGAAAAATAGTTCTCCAGTGATGCAAACAAATGTAAAACAGCGATTTTCTGTTGGTAAGGATTTGAGCAATTAATTCAGTATACAGTCTTATAGGTATTAGGTGACTGTGAAAAACAAGTAATATAAAAAAATAGTTTGTAGAGACATTAGGATTTTTTGGAAGCCAGAGAGATGAAACATTAACAACCGCCTTCGCCGGGAATCGAACCACGGACCTCTGGAATACTGGCCTAGCGTGCAGAACCACTACCCCACGAAGGACGCTAGGAAAGTGGGAGAAATACCTTACAAGTTTAAAGTCAATTCCTACTTAAGAGAATTTTCGCTACATAACGGGACATTAAATCCACTTCATCCAACTCTATAAAATTACAATTCTTCAATTCCATACACTTTAATAATCTTTAGAACTCCATCTTACTGTTGCCACGGTAGAAGTTTACAATTGGCTGCCCCTTGCTTTTGGTGATTCGTTTTTTGACGCCAAGATCAGCGCCAGGGAGGCACAATTTCAAGATGGCCGCTACAGGTGGATTACGTTATTCAAAATTTGATAGGTCTAGGTACCGTCGTTTTTTGACAGTGCGAGACGCACACACACATTTATACAAATTCCTTACTCTTTAATTTCTTTAAATATATACAGGGCTCTAATATTTGGTGGCAGAAATTTAAAAAGTGATTTGCCATTTATTGTGAAACGCCACAAAATGCCGTTTTGAGACTAAGAAGGCTACCACCCCTTTGGGCTAAAAATGCATTACCTGATAAAATTCCCCCATACATTCAGAAAATTTCCTTTGTTTCTTGATTTCTCCTCAGTTATTAGAATTTTCAGAAAGACCGCCTGAGGTATAAAACTGACACGTATTTTACAGCTGCTTACAAAATCAAGTCGGAAATAAAAGCTGATTAATTTATTTTGTGCACGGTAGTTGGGGTAACAATAAATATAAATGCAAACTGTTCTATCAAAGAACTATTTTAATTACGAGATTTTACATAATCTGATTATGTGACATCGAAAAGGAATAGAAAGGAGAACTTACTGAAAATGTCTTTGATGTCTAATTAATTAACGTTTTTTTTAAAACCATACATTTCCAATAAAGGTAGCTTATCACTGTATTCTTTGACGCGCATCGGCAGTAAAAGGCTTAAAATTAAGTGATTTAGATTTTGCTGGTGTACATTTATTAATGAAACGTTAGGCTCTGTTGCCGGTTGAATCAACTTCTGTAAATTAACTCATTAACAACCGTTCACCTGTTCATTTCTACTCACCTATTTAAATCGCTTTATCCCTTGAAACATAAATTAATGAAATTCTTATTAACGTTTGTATTTATCTTGCTTTTGTTTATTTACTGACTTTGCTGCTTTGAAGGTTTCAAACTTCCTTTGCTTTTATTCGGTTCTGTGATGAATGCAAACATTCATAAATTAGAATTTAGGGCTCTAAATTTACACCATTTTTGCACGCAACTCTGCTTTTATCTTTTAATAGGCACTATATTTTAAAATTCTTTATCATTTGAATTTTTAATTATTTGGTACCATAATTTTGATGGAAATTTAGCCTCTTTTAGTAATTTAGTTGCTAATGCATCGCATAAGGAATTAGAATCTACTCCGTTTAAACGAAAAACTCTTAATCGAAATCCCGTTTAACCGAAATTCCCAATAACCGAAAGCACAATATAAATTTTAGTTATTATTAGAAAAAGTGATTCCTAATTTTCTTTAAATTAACTGTTTTTATCTTCTCATCATTCAAAAACAAATGGTTATTTCATAATGTAAAAAATCTGATGTGGCCACCTCATGACTTTTTTGTATGGCCTATTAAATCATACAATTTTTTGTTGCATTTCATTTAAAGTTATTTCCTGGAATTTCATTAGAGGTATATTTCTCATTCAATTAATTTACTTGTCTTTTCGCGGCAAAGCAAAAATACATAAAACTCAAAAATTCTTCGTAAAAAATTGTAAAATAAAAATAAATAAATAAAATAAAATAAAATAAAATAAAATAAAATAAAAAATAAAATAAAATAAAATAAAATAATTAATTAATTACAATAAAACACTAAATATAGTTAAAACGGTTAAAATATTTTTTACAGTTAAAATTAGAGTTTCTACGCAAAAAAGAAGCAATTCTGCCAGCGGGTAAGAAGCCAGATTTTTCGTTGCCCAAAACGGAAAGTTTACTTTTTCTCCCACTGGGCAAAAAGACGCTGAAGGTACTGACTTAATTGAATATTCTACTGAGTTTCAAGGTAAACAAACAGCCGTTCGTTAGGCTTAACTCGAAACTTTTAAATTGTTGATGATTCTACAACTATTGCATGTAGAATAACTAAAGGCATAAAAACCTTAACTGGAGCATGAGGAAGAACCTTCTCTCTCACCAAAAAAAAAAAAAAAAAAAAAAAAGAACTGAAAGGTGTTTAGCTTGTAACGATCGCCTAAAAGGGTTTGTTAAAGACTTTTACGCTCTCTCTCAGTCTCCCAATCCTCCTTTTTTTCAGTCTTTTCTCAGTTCATCATATCAATGTTCAGTTTTCTTACTAAGATGGCGTTACAAAACTTGTTTTTATTATTATTAAAGTTTTATGTGTTTACTTTATTTATTAAATATCAAGCTCTGGGTCCTTACGCCACATAAAATTGGATTCAACATCAAAATCACAGAATATTAAAAAACATTAGTACCTTTAGAATTTCTGATAGACAGTCTTGTGCGTTGGAGGTAAAAGTGTTTCATTCAGTACAGTTTTGCCACTGCTCGCTTTCAAATCTTTGGGATTGTTTATCAAAAATCCAAAAATTACAAAATGTGAAATTAATAATAAAAAATATAACGTCATTCTATAAAAAAATTTAGCATTTTTAATTGGACGCATCACGTATTACATATATTTTTATGATTTAAATTAATACGATTCAAAAATAAGAAACGAATATTCTTAAGAACTGCATCTATTGCTCTCAGACAGCTTTGTTTGTTAATCTCCAACAGAAAGATTCGATTTGAAAGATCTTACAATTTTTCGAATGGCAACAAACTTCGAATAAAAAGTGAAACTGAGCATCTATATAGTGTTTCGACATGAAATCGCATTTCGAGACTAAAAGATCCTTTGAGCTTAAAGAATAAATGAAACTTCGTAGCAATGCGATGCAGGATTAAATTTTCTGTTAAAATCTCTTGGCAACCTTTATATCTGATTCCATAGTTTGTTTGCCAATTCTTAGACTGTTACATGATGATCTCTCTGGATGAAGATTTGAGCTTTGGAAACATTTTCTACAGCTTTCCTTGAGCTTTGCTGACATTGTCTCTAAGTCGACAGACCTTGAAACGAAAGGGTTATTCAAAACGATTGCCCGGTGTAAAGTGTCATTATCAGCAGCAGTACAAAAGATATAAATATTTTTGTTAATAGATTTGCAGATTTACTGGTAAAATCTGATGAGAAGAAGCTTTAATATTCATAACGTCGTGTTAAAGTATGGTACTCTCTTTGGCCACATGAACTCTACGAGATCCTATTAAGGAACCTGGCAACTTCTCGTACATTCTTAAAGAAAACAACCACAGAAGAAGGGTAAAAAATAAACCTTTATTATTTTAAACTATAAACAGAAAGCGCACGTACTTCGTGCTTTACGATATCATCGACAACTTGCGGTTGAACTTTAAGAATCGTTATACAATAAATTCAGAGCTGAAGAACAGTGCTAGCACTATAAGTTAAGGATAACTAGGTTGACTCGACGAACTATTCTGGGAGATAATTGCTTAAATGGCTTGAAAGGCGTATCAGCAACTCTGCGTAACAGCAAGGACATATTCGTAACATGCTCTGCTAGCGAAAACAAGAAACTCCAAGATTCACCCGTTTAAATACTCACTTCGCTTGACTTTTAATTTGCATCCTGGCGAGGAAATGCGAGGGGAAGCTGAGGAGTTCAGAAAAGATAACAAATATTTGAATAATTGGTTAATTGAACTAAGGGAAACCCTACAGTATCAAATATAGTTACAGTGTACAATATAGTAGTTACTATGTATAATTTATATGCAGTCGAATATGCAGGATACCCATGTCATACAATACTTGCCAAAGCGCTAGAATAGCTCTGACATTTATACATAGACTTCCGAATCCTTTTCGTCATAAATCACATTAAAACAAAGTGGTAAACCCACCAATCTATTGCTTAAAATAGAAAGTTTAATAAATAAAAGGCTTAAATTCACTCAGGTCACCAACTAGATCAAAAGCATTTATATCCCCCAAAGCTTCTCATCTGCGAAATGAAATCACCCACTCGGTACACATGGTATCAATAAATGATTCAACAACTACTCCTCGCAGAAGCTGCCTTTGTACCATGGCTTTGGTTCCGAATATACTCTAATCCTGCTTCCAGGGTTAGGAAAGGGGCTTATAATCTCAATCGAGCAGCCCAGCGCAAAATTTAAAAGCCTTGTTAAACTTTCGCTGTCTTATAACCTCAGGTGATACCGGTATCTTCAGTAAGAATACAGAATTCATTTTTATAGATTTTCTATTGGAATACCTACCGAATTAAAGATTTTAGATTGGCGCTGCAGTCTCAGCAGGCAATTATTGTAAATGACCCTCGCAGTAATGAGATCATGTGCTTTGAGCATTTGAATTAACCATCTGGAACAGGAAGGTAGGATCAGCTCATCTCGGAGTGCATCCGACGTATTTCCCGATCTATCAACAGGGCGGTTTTCGCTTGATCCGGGATCTAGATAATCGTGGTGATGAAACTGGAGTTGGCAATTATCTCTATTCCGGTGAGAAATTAATTATTCCATCTGTGGGTGTATCGGTTTGGTAGGATACAATTTCAGTTACAATTAGGATTAAACAAGTGGTTTATTTCTCTACTCACACGAGGAAGAGTGCAATGAGCTAAACTATACAGCAAACATTTATCAAAAGCAATGACTATCCAGTTATATTTTTCAACTATTAAATACCGGCGAAAGCACTTATTAGTCATTCTCACAATATGAAAGAATTTTAGCAAGTTAATTATAATAGTCAAGTTTATCATGATAATTAATAAGAAATTAAGTTATTTGCAGAAGATATTTTCCGTAGCTGAAAGACGAAAGTTAAGTTTTTCAAACCTCAAAAATATTGTTGCGTGCTTACGGGTGAGTAGTAGATTGAATACACAGTTCCGATAAAAGGTTAATATTTTTTTTTTTTTATTAACAGAAATATATCAGAACTCTGGAATTTTCCTCAGATATATTCTTTATAGCTTTCAATCGGTCACGAGAAATTTCTAGTAATTTCTGCTTCTCGATATTTCTGGAAAGCACTGAGAGGATGTAATTATGGTTACAAACTAATACAGTAGTTAAATACATTTATTCAATTTTAATACAAATTACCTAGATATCCATTTATTCAATGTTAAATGCGCGCGCTCCTGTATTTTTACTTTTCCCGTGCAGCTTTCTCTTAAAATTTGTCACCCGCTGCATTGCACGGGGAAATACAAAATTTTAATGAGATACATTCCGATGACCTCATTGATCACGTGTCTTATGTATAACCTTTTGTAAACAAACAATGCAGATGACCTCAGAGATCACGTGACTTGTGATCACGTGAGCTAATGCAAACAAGCAAGAAAGATCATTCTTGCTCTTCTTCTCTTGCGGAATGTATCTGACTATAATTCTACTAAAATTATTCATCGAAATACAAAATTTCTAACAATATCTAGAGACTTTTAACACATTATCAACTCGATGGCATCTGAACACTTTTGCAATTATGGCCTTACTCTTATTACTATTTTGCAATTTGAAAAGAGCGTAACTATAGTGTACACAAGTACACATGTGCAGTTTAGACTGATGCTTAGTTAAGTATGCTTTATCTTAATAGAAAGAGTGGTTTTTATTAACAAACATGCAAGTGTATTATCATACACTTGCATGTTTGTTATTTATTAAATATCTTGTTCTTCGCACTTAAACCATAAAATTCAATTCAACACCAGTATGACAAAATAATTTAAAAGGAGCATATCTTTAGAATTTCCGATATACAGTCTCGCGCGCTGGAGATGAAAATGTTTAGTCAAAAGGGCCCTGAAGGACTATTGTTTTCGTTTTGCGATTTTGCCTCGATTCACTATAAACGGCGAATCACTTTTAAACTGTTGCCACCGAATATTAGAGTCCTGCATTATCTTTGAAGAAATTAAATAGTGAAAATTTGAATAAATGTATGTATATTTCTGGCATTGTGATAAAACAGCGGTACATAGAGCCATCGAATTCTGAATGACATAATCCTACTGCGAATAAGGGCATGTGGAAGCCCAAATTTGAAATTTGGAATTTGTTTTATGACCTATCTCATCTTTTGTAAATCTTTAACGAATTCATGATTAACATACTCAAGGATTTCAAAGCGAGCATTGGACAGAAAAAACATTTTTATCCCCAGCGCGCGAATCTCTGTATCGGAAATTCTAAAGATATGTTCAGTTTCAAACTATTTTGCGATTTTGCTGTTGAACTGAATTTTATGGTTTAAGTGCGAAGAAAGTAATATTTAATAAATAAATGTAGCACACAAAATGTTAAAAAAAAAAAAAAAAAGAAAAAAAAAGTCGCTTTGTACGTAATTTAAAATCTGAAACATTTCAGAATTTTTTTTTTCGTACAATGTTATCCTTGGTCGCTTTGAAATATTTGAGTTGAGTTCCTTAATTAAAAGTTCGTTTTGCAAAATATAAAACTGGTAATAAAACAAATTCTAAATTCCATATTTGGACTTCCAGATGCTGATATTCGAATGAAGGATTACGTTTTTCAAAATTTGATGGCTGTGGGTACCATTGTTTTTTCATAGTGCGAGAAATATAATGCAGGCTCTAATATTTGGTGGCAACAATTTGAAAAGTGAAACGCCGTTTATAGTGAACTAACGCAAAATACCAAAAAGAAATTAATAGCCCTTCTGGACAAATTGCCCCTTTAGGCTAATGAATCTAACAACTTATCTTTGGACGAATGACAACACTCTGAGAACTGTCCAAAGCAAAACAGCATGGGTGATAAGTTAAAGACCTAATTATTAAAATCATAGATGAGCCAGGGTGAAAGGAGGATATGTTCATCATACCGCAGTGTAACATAGCGATACAAAAATTATGCGAAGACTCTTCTAAAGATGTTTTTAGCTTCAAAACCTATCAGAAAATTATATACTACATTCCTTTATAAAAACTGAACTGCTTGTGATTACTTCAATCTTTCTTCATCAAACACTGCACAATAATATTTTCTGAATTAATTCATTTTAATTGTCTCAGTTTTTGTGGAACCGTTGCTAACGAGTAGTCCCTATTTAAATATTTAACAAGATTAGATATTTCTTTTTCACCAGAAATTTAATCCTCTGGGATATGGTACTTAATAACTTTAGGATGCTTATCATAAGTTATTTTTTTCATCTCTTCTATCAAAATTTTGTCTTTTAAATTAACGTTAAGAGTTAACATAAGAATCGTAGTTAATCAAACGATTTAAATAAAAGTATCTTTATTAAAGAGCTTCTAATTCTTTATATGGCTATCCACAGGAAAATGTTTTCTCCTGTTTGCTTTGATAGATCGATAAGTCACTGAAATTTGCTTTTTCGATGATATCTAAATTTCGGTGATATTAATAAGAAAAAATGTGATAGAAATATGTTGAGTTAATACTAAAATTCAAATTATTTTATCATATCACAAGCAGTAGCTTTTAATTTATGCGATTTCTGAATCTAAAATTTGATAAAAATATTGTAATTAATTTTATTTAGAGTCACGTTTTTTATTACAATTTTAATTGCGAAAACTGTAGAATTCCTTACAAAATTATTTATAAAATTATACAGTGTTAATTATGTTTGGAATTGATATTACTCTTCAAAATTCGTTTAGTATGTAAAATAGGTACTCTACAAACTGTTGAATGACAACTTTTAATATTTGGTATGTATAGTTGAAGCTTATGCATGCTGCTATCATACCGAATTGTATTAAGGTATTTAATTATCAGTTTTCGTTTATTCAAGGAGCTCAAACATATAACTAGTACTAAAAAATAGATTATTTTTCATATAAACCATATAAAGGTATATTCTCCCTCCTTCCATCATCCCTTCGTGGTACAACGGGTAGAATACTCGGCTCATATTTGAGAGGTCAAGATTCGAGTTATTCTTTTATATTACGCCCAAAAGAGCATTTTTAACGTGTTTATGGTAACGTGTGTTACCTTTACTTATTGAATACCGTGTTCTTCGCACTTAAACCACATAAAAGTCAATTCAACAGCAACATTAAGCAGCAAAACAGCATACATTTAGAATTTACAACAGACAGTCTCGCGTGCTGGAGATAAAAATGTTTTATTCCCTGCAGTGTTGCCACTGCTGGCTTTGGATGAGCTTTCTAAACAAAAATTCGTTAAAGTTTTGTAAAATATGAAGTAAGCAATAAAAATAATTCGAAATTCAAAATTCGGGCTTCGAGGTGCCCTGTGTTCCAATGAAGGACTATGGTGTTCAAAACTCGATGACTCTAGATACCGTTGATTTTTCACAGTTCGAGAAATATTCATGCATTCATGCTCTTCATTATTTCGTTTCTTTAAATATATTACATGACAATAATATTTGGTGGTAACAATTTGAAAAGAGTGAAAGTGAAACGACGCAAAATGCCGTTTTGTGACTAATAACCCTTTGGGTTTAGTGCCCCTTTACGCTAAAAACCCTAATGACTCTACAAATGGCACCCAAACTAAAATGTGGTGGACAATAATTCGTCACCGTAGGGTTTTGCGATTGTTTTCCCTAATCCTCAGTCGGCCTTTAAAAAAAGAGGGAGCATATAAGGTATTTTCTCCTTCCTTCCAGCACGCCTTTAGTGTAACGTGTAACGGTAGCACATACGGCGCGTATTCGAGAAGTCCGAGTTAGAATACCGGCGAGGGCAGTGCACATTTTTCTTTTCTCCTGTTTCAAAATAACTTAATGACTTCACAACCGGATAGAATAAAATCTAAACTTAATACGCGTTTACTTAGCGCGTTTAATTTTAACTAAAACGATCATAATTCGAAATGAAGTTGAAACCGGAAAATATGTAAATACATCTTGGTGCGAATGTTATGCTGCAAAACTACATCTAGAATATTTAAAACCGATTTTTAAAAGTATGCGAATTAATGAATGTGGATTATTTTGAAACTAACTTAATGAAAGTGGATTATTTTGAAACTAACTTAATGAAAGTGGATTATTTTGAAACTAACTTAATGAAAGTGGATTATTTTGAAACAATTTTGAAAGCACAGAGTTTGAAATAAATTTTAAAAAGTTACAAAAAGAATTGAAATTTTCTCAAATAAATTTATAGATTCAATTTTAGTTTGTTTCAGTTTATTTAATGTATTAAAATTGAAAATCTACAAATTTATAGATTGTTAAATCAAGGCTTTGTTTTAAAAGTTATAACAAAAAAGAATATGTATATACACATAAAGCATCAAAATTAAAAATTAAATTAAATTGTGATCAAGACAAGGTAATTTTCTATTAATCCCTAGCAGCTATAGCGCTAAGGATATATATATATATATATATATACAAAGAAACATAAAGTAATACTGTCACAAGCAAAAATTTTTAACCTATCTTGCGCTTTAGCTGCTAGGGATTAATAGGAAATTACCTTGTCTTGATTACAATTTAATTTTATTTTTAATTCTTTATATATATATATTTAATTCTTTATATATATATATAAAGAAGAAAGACTGCGTGTTTGTCCTCTAATAACTCAGTGACTGCTATAGCTATCGTGACCAAAGTTTCTACAATTGTTTTCTGGGTTCTGGAAAAGGTCGACATTCACTTTTCTCCAAAACAAAATAGCTGAAATTAGAGATATTATTTAAAACCTCTGAAAAACGATAGTTTATGCCCTCATTTTTCCGGGTGGCAACACTCTCGCAAGCTGGAGATGAAAATCTGCTTTATTTTGAAAGTTGTTGCCACTGTTAGCATTCAAATCCCAGAATCTGTTAATGAAAAATTTCGAAGTTTTGAAGAATGAAATAAATATAGCATTAAATACACAATTACCGATTCCAAAAATTAGTGGAAAGCCAATTCGACTACCCCCTTCCGGGCGTTGGAGACAAAAATGCTTTATTTCCAAAAGTGCTACTGCTCGCTTTCAAATCGCTGAGTTTGTTAATAAAAACTTTATAAGTTTTACAAAATCTATACATATAAAAAAGAATATCTGATTGTGTGTTTTTTGTTTGTTTGTTCGCATTATTAATTTCTGATCAGTTATGATCAACGTTTTGCCACATTTAATCGTATAGAGTTGAATATAAGTGGAATATTGGATGGAACTTGAGCTTTTACGACCCTTTGATTAGAAGGACGAAAATCATTCAAAACTGTATGCTATTGCTACTGATATAATGAGAGAGATTTAGCTTATTTTTCTATCGAAATTTTTTATTTGGGTTCCATATCGCATCAGAGTGAAAAATGTATAACGATGAATCGTATTTTTTAAATCGTTATTAGAGAAGGATTACAGCGGTTGTTAGATGCATTACTTTCAATCTAACTTAACTGGCATCGGGTAC
Organism: Stegodyphus dumicola; assembly: GCF_044657685.1. Classification (NCBI taxonomy): domain Eukaryota; kingdom Metazoa; phylum Arthropoda; class Arachnida; order Araneae; family Eresidae; genus Stegodyphus; species Stegodyphus dumicola. Next base: position 215,843,240 of record NC_140773.1, on the reverse strand, counting down.
GTCCGCTGGTGTATGTGCATATATATAATTGAATTTCTGTTCCTTGGAGATAATATATAAAGAGTTTTCTAATTTTATATATATTTATATATATATAAGAATTCGAAAAGCAAATGGCTACTTAGTTCTCTAAGATGTTTTTCCAACATGTAAGACACAATGTAGTTTCCCTGTTAATGAACCATTGTTGCCGAAAGAGATTTATATCATAATACTTCTTTGATTGTATACGTCCTGGAGTAAGAAATCTATGATTTTCGAAGACAGAAAAGAATGTTTTGTTCTGAATTATGACTCATTTACAAAGTTCATAGATGATTTATAGAGTGATTATATTTGACGTATTGAGTAGACCAACCGAGAATGTAATAAGATGTTGTAATTCAACAAATAATGGCTTCTTTTCTAGAAACCAACAATGCTTGAAACAAGCATGGAGACCAATCACCACTGTTTTCATCGCACATGTTTCTATTCCGGAGCTCACGACTGCTGAAACTCTCCCGGTTTCTTCATTTTTTTCAGTTCATGGGAGAAATGTTACCCGTAACAGCCGCGCAAGTCGATTAATGCTGAACGTTTTCGAGACATTGATGGAACTGAATGAGAAATGAACAGGATTGCTGCGCCGGAAAAGGGGAGAGAATGGAAAATGAATGTTCTTGCGAATCTAAATGCTGCTCACAGAAGAAAAGGCGTCGGGAAGTATTAATTGGTATAATGCAGCAATCATAAGAGCATTATTAAATAATAAGTCTGTGCAACTTAATAAAAGGTAAGAGAAATAATCTGCTGACTTCCGCACTGCTGGACCATCACGACAACAAATGTAGTAATAATTTCGTTATTTGTAGGTAATTCTTTTGACTGAAAAAAACGAGAGATTTAAAAAAAAAAAATACTTCTAAGCTTTTAGCATTTTCGATATGCAGATTGCAAACCTTAGCAAATAAGTATTGCCAGTTGAGAGAATTATTTTTTGCAAATTTAGTATGTATACAATTCAGCTAAATAAATACGCAGTAACATCTTCAATAAATAAGTTATTTTTTTAATTAAATAATGTCTCCGCATGCATAAATTTGTGATAAAATAATTTCGGTTTAACTTTTTCCCTATCTTTTCTTGAAATGCTACTTTTATGCCGAAACATTTCATGCTCTATAGCTTTAATCTCTGAGGGAAGCCTAAGTCTTAAACTAACAGGCCTATTGTAGCTGCTCAGCTTAACGTTATTTCAAGAAAGGAACTGAAATTTGCAAGCTAAGCTGTTGTTACTAATTTTGTACTTCGACGGAATAAGTTTAATAGAATTATAAATACGATTGTTGTATTTTTCTGTATAAGCGCGAGACTAATTTTAAGAGAAAGCTATGCCGGTCAAGTAAGAATACAGGGGTAAATGCATTTAACATTGAGTAAATGGATATCTCGGTAATTTGGTATCAACGGTATCCGAGACTTATTTTGTCGCCAAATGTGAAGGGAAATATCAAAAGTCGCCAAATTTGGCGACCATTTAACAACATTTTGGTCCAGCCCCTGTATCACCGTAATAAGTATTGTAATTGAATAAATGTAATTGATCACTATGTTAGCTGCAACCGTAATTCCACCCTCGTATTGCTTTCCAGTAATTTCGAGAAGCAGAAATTACTAGAAATATCTCGGCGGTCAGTTGAAAACTATTTAAGGCCGAAGAGAGAGCATCTGCTTTCAGTTGCTTAGTTATTGTTGTTGCGAATTGTAGCTCCGCGTAAACTGAGATAAATCCGAGTTAGCTTTCTCTTTAGATGCGCTTTGCATTGCGTTGTGTTTAACGTTCTTAGTAGTTTAAAGTGTAACTGATGATTATACTTTGTGATACTGTGAAAATTTGTAAGAAAATTTATGTGGAAAATCCCAGTGATCTGAAATATTTCTTTTGATAAAAATAGATTTTATTAACTTACGATGGGATTTGTGCATTCAATCTATTATGAGCTCGTACGTACGCAATAGTATGCTGCAACTGATCTGCAAATGAACAGATTGCAGTATCGTTATTAAATTTGATCAACTATTAACGTGTTTAAATATATTTCTTAAAGAGAATAAGTGAAAAGTTCGCTTATCTTCTAAGCCCTATGTATCCCTGGAAACTCTTGCTGTTTGTTTGGTCCAAAGGGTCAATTTGCCCAGAAGGACTATTAGTTTCATTTTAGCATTTTACATTGAAATGTTGGTTCACTTTTCAAATTGTTGCCATCAAATTTTGAATAACGTACGTTTCCACCCGAATATGGGCATCTGGAAGCCGGAATTTGGAATTTATTGTATTATTTATGTCATATTTTGTAAAACTTTAACGAATTTTTGATTCACAAACTCGACGATTTAAAAGCGAGCAATGTATTTCAATATTATGCAAGCGAGCAATTGTACGATAAAAAAAATTATCTTCAGTGCGCGAGACTCTGCATCGGAAATTCTAAAGAAAGATATACTCATTTTAAAATTATTTTGTGATATTGCTGTTGAACTGAATTTTGTGGTTTAAGTGCAAAGAACATGATATATAGTAAATAAAGATAATACACAAAACGTTAAAAAAACGCCCCTTTGTGCCTAATGAAAAATCTGAAAAAGCTCTCAGATTTTTTCCCCTTTTATTACGAAGTCCATTCCATTTTCTGTGCCATAATCTATACGCAGCTGTACTTTTGCTACATTCCATATTTCATCGAGAGACATGTTTTCTTTCTGCACTTTATTAATAAATTTCAGTTAATAACGATTCTTGAAATGAAAACTAGATTTTTGAAAATAAACAAAACCATTTTTGCCAATATCAAGAATTTTATTTATATTTTTATTTTAAGAAGGACGCAAATATTAGCTACTTCATCATAAAACATTAAATTACTTATACGCAAATATCTTTAGAATATCAATTTTATGTTGCCTTTCCAGAAAAATACAATGTTTTGTCTTTTTACCACCAGAGGTGTCCGCACTTGCTACGCCATTTGTAAGCAAACGTGACAATGTCTTTAATTTCATGTTTTCATATTTTTTAACTCATCTAAAATTACTAAATTGCAATTTAGTGCTTAATTTTTAAATTGAATTCCGTTTATTTTTTGCATTTTTTTCTTTAAAGATAGGTATAATAGAAACAGTTTTCTGTAAAAATGTTAAAAATCCTCAATAAAACATCAGAAATAATGGAAACTGAGGCATTGTTCAGAGTTCCTAGATCAAAATTTTGATTTAAAGTTATGCAGTAGCAGTGGAAAGAACGAACTTAAAATATAGTGAAAACTACATCAAAACCATAAATTTGCAGTATTGATGCTTCAAGAAGAAAAGCATCTATGCGTCTGTGAAATATATTTGCCTTTCAGAAAAAGTGAATTACGATTTCCACATCATAATTCTTTTCCGCGCTTCTCAGAAAACAAACATGAATCTTATCATCTAAAATATGGCATAGTGTGAAACATAGAGGAACAACTTTAAAAATTCATATTTTAAATAAAAACATCAAAGAATTTTAAAATTCGTGGCTTCTGCGTGTTATCGACGTGTTTTTCATGCTGTCATCATATGGAAACTTTCAAATATAAGCAATCTACGCGCACAGTCTGCGGTAAAAGTGCTTTCAGGCATAACGCTCTTTGTTGGTTTTGAAGATATGCTGAATACTTGGAGCAGTTGTTTAATGCATTTGCTGTTCGCACATTTTTTAGACGAATTTGCTTTGCTATAAAAAAAAATTTCGTCTGCTGGAAATTTGTTTTTTAATTGCTATATTTGTAATATTTCAGCTATATTTTTAAAAGTATTAATTATCATCTGCTACTAGACAATTTTGTTTTCATACAAAATGCGGTTTTGCATGAAGCAATGGATGGAAGGTTATGTCTGTGCTATTTCCGAAGAAAATGATTGGTATCCAGTTATTACAAAACACCATGAAAGCCATAGTGTTTCGATATCTAAAGCTATTATACATAAGATTGTCAACAAGAAAGGAAAAAAAAAAAAAAAAAAAAAAAAAACAAAGTTTTGTTTCAAGTGGAAAAATTGTTCCAAATATATATCCAAAGAAAAAACGGAACGTTCCGAATTTAGCAAAGGTAAGATATTTAATGTTAAAAAAATTCCGTCGAATCAAAGGACAGTAGTAAAATCATTAAAATCCTTTCTGTCAACTGTAAAGAAAGTGATTAATGCTGATTTCAATCTTTAAAAGGCGAAAACACATAATATGCGTCACCTTTCTCTACGGCATATCGCCGAACGCAGAACGCGCTGCAGAATTCTCTATAAGAAACATTTATCCAGATAAAAATGGAAAAATGTTGTCACAATAGATAAAACTTGGGTGCATTTAAATGAATGAAATGAAAAGAAATGCTTTTATTATAATCAAAAAGGAGAAAATTCTTAAAACATGGTTAAAAGTATCTAAAGAATGTTTTTCAAACGGATTTATGTTTATTGATAATTTTTCATATAGCGGCAAATTAAAAACAAAGAGAGTGGAGTAAAATGTGAAAATCAATTCCGCATATTATCAGGAACATATCTAATACCTAGTTTCCAAATATTAAATCCCTCCTCTTTGGCCACAGTGTGATTAATCAGTAGAACTGCATCAAGACAAAATAAGCAGCCTCGCGTCAAAATTCATTGTTAATTTCTTGAAGCAAAGTGGAACAAGAAACGAGTATCAAACCCCTACCATTCACTGATATCCCTACTAAATATTCTTATGTATCCCTCATGGATTTTTGCTCTTTTGGAATTTTAAAAAGCGATTTGTCAAAACGTCGACCTTCAACATTCCTTGGACTTTGGAGAGCTTTTCAAGTGGTCGATATAATAAAATGACTTATTGTTTTCGAAATTACAATGTAGAAAGCTAGTGAAGGATAAGGGGTATCAAACAGAACATTTAAAACACAAAACGTGTTGGTAAAATATTGGGTCATATAAAAAGTCTCCGCGCTTTTTGGTACATATTTTAACAAAAATGTTCTTTATTGAAAATCATTTTTAATCAAGTGCATATTGACGATTATTATCTATGATCTTTTGCCATTTTTCGGGTAGCTTCACAATTCCATCGGTGTAGAACTTCTGTGGTTTATTTTCGAAAAACTTGGGCGAGTGATTTTCAACGGCTCTTCAATCGGCCAATTTTTCACGTCAAGAGAGTTTTGCAGAGACTAAAAAAGTGGCAGTCAGACGGTGCTAGGTTCGGGCTATATGGTGGATGCATCAAGACTTCCCAACCAAGTTCCGTTAATTGCTTCTAATTCATCAAAAATGTCTCCCTTTAGAACACAACTCCCTTTCTTTTAGCCAATTCTGTTCGCTCTTTCTGTATTGCTTCATTCAAAAGGTTGAGTTGTACGCAGCAGAGGGCCGAATTGATGGTTTCGCCAGGTTGTAATTTATGTGGCACCCAAACATTGAGCTTCTTTTTGTAACCTGCTCTTTTCAAATGATTCCAAACGGTCATGTGGTTGATGTTTAATGCCTCTTCTATTTCCTGAGAGCTTATGTGACGGTCTTTTTCCACCAGTTGCAAAATTTCATCGACGTTTTCAGTGACTGACCGACCAGAGCGAGGTGCATCTTTGATATCGAAATTTCCGGAACGGAATCGAGCAAACCACTCCTGAGTCCTTCGTTCACTCACAGCATTCTCATCGTACACTTCACAAATTTTTCAGCATGTTTTTGCAGCCTTTTTACCTCTTTTATAGTAAAAAATCTATTTCTTCACATAATCTATTTCTTCAGATATTTCACTGATTTTCAAATCAATATAACTTTTTACACAAGCAACGAATTATAAAATTATTTTCACAAACAATGGAAGCTGAATATAACCTTTTAAGCACATCTTCGTTTGAGACAATCGGGTGAGTATTGCAGGATATATAGGCATCAACACCATCTAGTGGCAAAAAAAAAATGAGGAGACTTTTAACATGATCCAATATTTCTGTAAATACAAGGAAAATCTTCTAAAGAGTGTGAGAACAGTCTCTGTAACACTTGTTTTTTTCGTATTCTCACACAACAGTTTAAAAACGATTTTGGTGCATTGTGTATTTTGCTGTCTTTGAGCTGAGGATACAAAGGGAATATTCTTCCATATATCAGTTGCTTACTAATGCTATAGAAACAGACATCATTATTAAAAAGGAAGTTATTATGTATGTATTAAGCACCAAAAGTAAATATAAATGAAACTGTACTTCATGGCCGATTTTTATGCTTATGAATAATATCCAGATTTTTAAAAAAACTTTAGATTAACTGGATTCTGAATTTTGATTTTGCTGCAATTATTTCTACTAATTCGTTTGGAGACTTAACTGCCAAATTAGAATTACTTGACTTTAAAACGCAAAGCATTCCATATTTCACTGATTGCGAGTAAAACATGTCATGGATTTTCACTTCAATAATTTCAGTACTTTTACTAAAAAAATTTGTTTCATCCCTTAAACAACTGAAGCAGAAAGCCAGATTCTTGCAACTTAATTTATAAAAAGTGAACATGCACCCTTGCGTATCTTTACTAATTAACTAAATATTTTAAGGATATTAAGGAAAGATTCAGAGGGTACTTCATAAGGACGACATTTTGCGTATGTGATAATTACTTCTCGTAAGTTCTTAAATTAAGGTAAATGAGTCACATGGGATAAAAAAGCCAACGACAAAAAATGCGTTATCGATATCATTAATTAGTGGGGTAATTTTCATTTTCGCGATGCAACACGTACATCAAGTTTTTTTCTCCAGTGAGTAGTTTCGTTTTACTGCCACTCTGATTCTAATAAACATCGATAATATATATATATATATATATATATATTATTATTATTATATTTTATATATATATATATATATATTGTTTCACAAGAATATAGGAAAGTTAAATTAAATTTAAATAATTCTCTTGCGTCATTGCTGCAAGGAATAAAATTTGAATTCAACAAATATTCTCTATTCGTATAAAGCTAATATAAATTTAAAATTTAATTATGAAATTTTAATTGCAAATATAAAAGATTAATTAGACCTCCGAACTAATTTACAATATCATTTAAATTCTAAGAGGAAATGTAAATTAAGTGCACGTAGACCAAGAAAAAATATATATAATATTCCAAATAGCTTTATACGAATAGAGAATATTTGTTAAATTCAAATATATCAGAAATTGAAGTAAATATTAATCGTAATAAATTGCCTAATACTTGAGCAAAAACTTCAAAGTAATAAAATTTCATACCCGTTACTTAAGGAATAAAACTATATGATTCTATATTGAGTGTTAAGTTTATGAAATTTAAAATATCTATACTGTAAAAATTTATGCGGGTCTGTTTGTTTGTGGCATTATCTCCTCTGGAATGGCGAAGTATCCTCCGGATTCCAAAAATTCGTGAGAAGCATTGCATGTGACGTCATTATATGTCGAAAAGTTTTCGTTAATGTCAGCATTTTAAATAGATAGTTGCAGTTGGCAACCTTTTGGTTTCAGGTGAAGATAACTGGTACGGTATGTGGTTGCCACGTTAATTATTTTATTGATATTCAGAAAAAAATGTTATATTATATTAAATTTAAATCATGGCGTTCTACGGATATGCATTAACTTGAAGTAACAAAAGCTTTCGTTTCCCGATTTGGCAACAAACAAATTACTTCAGGTAATTACTTAGAAAGAATGAACTGATTTCATATATTTTTATAGATTTTCTTTTGGGGTGTACATAGAACTTATAAAAATTGCTTTGACCGCAGCCCTCTCATCTGACGGGCTTGTCAGCAGGTATTTATTAAAATGTAATAATGTATTTTGATTTATGCGAATTTGATTGATTATTAAAAACAACAAAAGGATTTAATCTACTGTGAAATGCGCTTTCTAAATCTCATAATTTATTAAGCTTTTACAGACTACTTAAATTCGAAAAGTAAATTAAAGTTTTGTTATTGCTTATGAGGTATTTCTACCGACTTCTTAGCATGCTTTTGTGGTGTAGTGGTCAGCACGCTCGGCGTGAGGTCCGTGGGTCGAGAGCATTGCTCATTTTTCATCTCTGCTGCTTTGCGCTGAATTCCTTTCTTCCAAACCATCCGCACACGGCAGCATTTAAAGAGATCCTCTGAACGTTAGGCTCCTCCATCCCTTTAAAGATCAACCGAATAAAAGGACACTCCGGGCAGACAATCAACGAACGAGTTGATGAACTAGCTAAGACCGCAGCTCGCAAACCAGAAATCAAGGAAGTTAGGCTTTCCTCAGAATTTGCAAAAAGGCTCCCCAAGACAACTTTCCAAAAGACATCGTCATGACGATGGCAGGACGAAGAGATAGGAAGATTTACTTACAACATCTTCCCAATACCTACTCTCAAGAGGCTCAAATGCAACCGACTCTTTCTCCAGGTCTGTACCAACAACGAGAAATTCCCAGTATATTACAGACGATTCCTCAAGATGGGACGTCAACTGTTATTGCGGTCTTCGGGAAGACGCAGACACACTTCATTACCTGCTCTCCTGCCCTCTGACAGAGAACCTTCGACAGCAGTTCTTTCCTTCCGACTACATCACATATCCTGTGAATAGATTGTTCACGGACTATTACTGCAACAAGGGCATCTTAGAGATAATGAAACAAGGGAATGAAAAGAATTATATCCAAGAAACTGAAGATTAATTTAAAATGTAGAAAGACGGCCTAACTGTCAGATAGCTAGCAACGACTAGGATGACTTCCTAACCCTGTAGTGCCATTAACTTAGTTTGGCGGAGCAGGTTAAGTAAAGTGACCGTATATATCTGCTGCTTCGAAATAGCCTAATGACTCTAACACTATGTACTATGGTAGATGCGCGGAAGGTAATTTAAAATATATATTTTGAATAATGACAATAAAGCTAAGGAATATATATACGTGGTAGCACAACTCGATGCAATGTAAAAAGACTACGCTAAAGTCATTTCTAGCATTCGAACACTAGAATTCTCTATAGCAAGAGTTCTCAACCTTTCGACTAAGGCGTACCATCTAAATAAAAACTGAAAAACTTAAGTACCTCTGATACATTTTACAATGATTATTTTTCAATTTCTCAATAGAAACCTTAAAAATAAATTTATTTTGCAATTTGCAGAATTTATTGGCTCTTCGTATTAAATATGCGTACATAAAATATATTTTAGATTTTTATTACCAAAATTTAAGTTATAATACTTTCATTCTAAAATTTAATGCCAAATTTTGAACCTGTTTAAGAGAGACAAATTTCTTTGTGTCTGGCCTTATTACACTTAGTTTTAACCGTAAATTAGGATCCACTTTTAATTTTGTTCTGTATTTAATTTTTAAACATAACATGTAAGAAAATCCTTGTTCACACAAATATAGGTTGTGCAAAAAGGCGATAAAAATTTAATAGTTTTATTTGAAACCTAAAAAAGTTATTTTTAGGTTCAGATAAAAGTTAAGAAGTGTACTATTTTTGAAATCTTCCGCTCAAGTTCGATCACAGGAAAATTTTATCACTTTTCTTTTTGTTCACGAGATTTTAGAATTTAATAGTTAAAAATACTTTTTCTTTGCGTACCACCGGTTGAGAACCCCTGCTGTATAGTATTTAATGTCTTCTTATAACTAATATTAAGCTTAAATGTATGTACTAATAAATGGCCCGGGGCTATTTCTCCGCAACTTTTGTTTTGCCTTTGAACTCACAGTTAATGTCTTCCTTTTATTCTACATTTATTCTGGTTTTATGAATTTATTATATTTAAATACTTGTACACTGTCTTATGTTGTAACGAAAAAGTGTTTATATCGAATCCTCCGCAATCTAAACCTTTGGCTCCTGGCCTCTTTCCAATAATTTCTTCTGAGAATTCTTTAAATTAAAGGCAACAATTCAGACTTTAAATAAATGGAAGGAAGCAAAAGAAAGAAGTAGAATTTATTTCTCTCAGCTTGGGACTACATAAATCAAAGTAAAGCAAAGAACTGTTAGATCGTAAAGACTAGTAACAAAACGAAAACAAAAGTGATATATATGCAGCAAATAAGCACTTAAATCAAAACCTTGGAGTTAACAAAGTTTATAGTTCATTGCTAGAATTTCCCAAGTTGACTTTAGTATTAAATATGTTTATGCATAAAAGTATCTCTTCATTTTACGTCAGCCGTGGTTAAGCTAGCATGTATCTACGGCTCCAGGTCTAAAAGCTAAGTACTAAATCAGCATTAATCTATATCGAGATCCTTAATAAGACATGACTGCAAACTTTCTTAATTCTCGTTTACTAAACTATTATTTTTATAATTTTAACTTGAGCGAGTGAAAAGAAAGATAGAAAGCGATAGGAGAGCTAAAATAAAAAAATCTTATGCGAACACCGCATAACTTCCTTGTGTAACAATATAAATTATACAAATTTTTTGTATTCAAACTTATTTCTTCATTTCAAACTTATTTCTTCATTTCAAACTTATTTCTTCGAATTTCATTAGAGATATAATTCTTATTCATTCAATTCAGTTCTCACTTCGCGGCAAGACAAAAATGCGCGCAAGAATTAAAAACATCTTCACTAAATATTTTAAAATACAGAAAAACGTAAAACACCAAATACAGTTAAGAAAATTTTAAAAAATGTACAATTAAAAATTAGAGTTTCTACGCAAAACAAACAATTTGGCGAGCAGGCAGGAAGAAAGATTTTTCGGTGCTCAAAACTGAAAGTTTACTTTTGGTCCCACTCGGCAAAAAGACTTTGAATTTTCTGCACAAATTCATTTAATGCACTGTTCTACTAAGAGTCTCAAATGTAAACAAAAACATATTCGTTAGGCTTCGTACCACTTAAACAACTTTTAAATTATTCACAATTCTACAACTACTGGATGCAGATTAACTAAAGACATAAAACCCTTACCCGGAACATAAGAACAACATAATTCAATCACTTTTAAAGCAAAAAATGCATAATTTACCAACATATAAGAATAAAATCTGACCTTTGAGCCTAGTAACAGAGGGGATATACACCCACGTTTGAATGGCCGATTGCAACCAAGAAGATACAAGTGCAGAACGATATGTTATAGCAGTCTCATACACAAAATTTCAACGTTTTCAAGCTACTCATTTTTGAGTTACGCGATATACATACATACATATATACGTACAGAAGTTGCGAAAAAAATCTCGTTTGATTCCCCTTTAAACTCCTTTTACAACTCAATTTGGAAAAAAGAATCCTTTATTCTGTCCGCACGTACAGATGTCACGGAGAAACATCGTTCAAATGGATTCGAGAGTCAACGCAAACTACTGAAGAAATGCTTGAGAGTATAAAATGAATCAAGCCAAATTATTGTTGATGAAATCAAAAATATTGGTTTTTTAGTAAATCTTGTGAAACGTTCTAAGCAAATAATTGGAAAAATTCTAAGCAAGCAGTTGAATTTGAAAAATGCATATTTCTTTTAAATTATAATATGAGTTTTTGATGAAAAGATTTAGCTTGGCTCAGCAATTATTGCCATTCCCTGAAAAGCACGATCTTGAGCTTATAATCTACATTGCATGCAAAATTACCTTCTCGTAGGTACTACAGTCTAAAGAAAGACAATGTCTTTTAATTCAATTTCAAACCTTAATTAATGATATTAAAACTATATAACGCTTAAATAATTGAAGGATTTGAAAGCAGCATTATCGTTATTTTATTTTTAAATATCTTTTATGGATGGAATTTATAATAGATCTAATTCGTGTCATTTATAATGTACTTAACTGATAAATTTTACAAATATTTGCAGGAAAATTGTAATTAATAAGAAATGTTTGAAATGCCATTATACAGAAGGAGATCATTATCAATAAAAAAAATCAAAAGATATTACCTACTTTTTTGCCGCTTAATCCTTTAAATAATATTATTAAATTATATAATTAAATAAGTCTCCGCGGTTTTTTGCCACTAGATGGTGTTGATGCCTATTTATCCAGCAATACTCACCCGATTGTCCCAAACGAACATGTGCTTAAAATGTGATTTTCAGTTTACATTGTTTGTGAAGATAATTTTCTAATTCGTTACTCGTGTCAAAAGTTATATTGATTTGAAAATGAGTAAAATATATGAAGAAATACGCTATGTGATGCTTTTTTACTATAAAAAAGGTAAAAACGCTGCAAAAACATGGCGAAAATTTGTAAGGTGTACGATAAGAATGCTGTGTATGAACGAAGGACTCAAGTATGGTTTGCTCGACGGAAATTTCGATGTCAAAGATGCACCTCGCTCTCGTTGGCCAGTCACTGAAAATGAAATTTTGCAACTGATGGAGTGAGACCAGCACGCAAGCTATTAGGAAATAGCGGAGGCACTAAACATCAACCAAATGACAGTTTCGAATTATTTGGAGCAGGCTACAAAAAGAAGTTCGATGTTTGGGTGCCATATGAATTAACGCAAAGAAATTTGATTGAACGAATTACCATCAGTGAAATGCTATTGAAACGCAATATCGTCCCATTTTTGAAGCGAATCAGCGACCAAAATTGGCCAACGAATAGGGAGTTGTGTTGTATCATGACAATGCGCTGCCACGAAAATCTTTGATGGCAAGGAGAAAATTGGCGGAATTTGGTTGGGATGTTTTGATGCTGTAAGGATCTTAAGTTTTACTAACGTTTATTTTATTTTAAATCTTTACTATCACTTCTTATTTTCTACTTCCGGCCAGAAATATAAGCGTGAAGGTTTTTATGCAAAGTTTGTCTGGCGAACGCCAAGTATTTAAGTGTGGCCTTTTTGCCAAGCGAAAGAGAGGAAGCAGTGAGTTCGAAGCAGGCCGCTTACCTTAGAAGTTACGCAGTTGCTATTTGCCTTCCAGGCCAGAGGTTTTAATCCTCTTAATAAATTAAACGTATTGTAGTGTTCACAGTCTCTGTGCTACATACGCTTCCTGTTATTATAAGGCCAATCTTCCACGTGTGTTATTCTAATGTTAAATTAGAGTTTAGTTTTATTTTTTATACCTTTTACGTTAGACCCCGAGTGGAGGGTCATTGTATTCCGAAGTACGGAAGTCATTGTATATAAAGAAAAATAAAGGGTTTTGTATACCCTTCGTCTGTATCCTGTCTACTTACTACAATTAGTGAACATAGCTTTAGTAAGCTCTCTCTTCCTAGTCAGGTCATTGTATGTTTCCGAAGAAGGTTAGAAGAAACATTGAACCTGATAGTGGCGCCCGACGAAGAATAACCATGGCCGAATTTCAAGAAGAACCTGTGCTGCCTGCAGAAACGGCTCAGAATCCAGAAATGCCAGCTGCCGCCCTGGAAGGATTTGGGTACATCGTCCAGACCATGCGCGCTTCGATGAAACCAGAAGCAACGTTTAATGGAAACTCACCGGTAACCAGTTTTTTGGAAAAATTGGATGACCACTTCATGCTCTACCTCGTGCACGAGTTTCAAAAAGTTACCTTAGCTACCAGCGCTTTGAGGGGCCAAGCACTTAACTGGTTCAAATGTATCGGCAGAAATCTCTTGGGTCAAGCAGGAAGTCCCACCTATACTTATGAAAATTTCAAGACTGCCCTACTAAAAGCCTTCCCTGTTGTAAGGGATCGTGCGAAATTAGAAACGGAACTTTTTAGCATATATCAACAAAGAATCGAAAACCTGTCGAGCTTTATTTTAAGAAAAATTCACGTTTTCAAGCTCTTGTATGGAAACCGTCCGGATCCTGAAATAATTCAAGTGATTTTGCCGAGGTTACTACCCCAAGTGCAAGACTTTATTGAATTAAGAAATCCCACTACACTGGAAAAGTTATTTGAGCTAGTAATCCAGTTTGAAAGTAGAAGAACGGCGGACGTCGAAAGAAGACGCCAATATCAACAGCGAAACCAATTTGGTACGCCAAGACTACAACAAACTCAAGCATACGGCTACGGAGAAAAAGCGAATCAGTGGGCAAGGAAACCCGAGCATTCAAAAACAGCCGGCGAACGTCGACAGTTCAATAGCAACCCAGGAAAAAAGTCTCAAGGCCAGGGGAAAAAGAAGGAAAGCACGGAAAGGAAAAATAATTTAAACTAAAACGGATTTCTGCTGACGAGAGGGTGCGGAAATCCGAAGGCCACGAAAACCCCTCTTCCTTCAAGTTAAATACAGTAATGGTGAAAAATTTGACTCTTCCGAAGATTGAAGTGTTGGTAAATAATATCCCGGCCACCGCACTCCTGGATACCGGCGTGCAGTGTTCCTGTGTGGCAGAAGTCTTTTTTAGAAAGTATTTTCGCAAATACCGCATATATAATGCGGATAATATGACAGTATTAGCGGCGCAAGGAAAAGAATGTAAGTGCGTAGGTAAAGTACCTTTATATATCCGTATCAAGGACGAACAAGTAAAGGTGATGTTTTTTATAGTAAAGAATTTGCAAGCACATTTAATCCTAGGAATAGACTTTCTTTCAGACGCACAAGCTACACTGGATTTTAATGAAGCGTCCCTTAGGCTGACAATGAAACCAGTGCGTGTAGAAAAGGTTGAACCGCCAAGGTAAAATCTTGACCACCTGCCTAATGACGAGCAAGATAGAATCCGACAAGTGGTAAGTGAATTTGCTTCCTTATTTAGTGATATTCCAGGATTTACTCAGGTTACTAACCATAGTATTGACACCGGAGATGCATTGCCGGTTCGTCAAAAACCATACCGGTATGATAAGAATAAGGAAAAAATTATAGAATGGCATATTACCGATATGCTACGTAAAAAGATCATAACGCCCATCTCAAGTAGTTATGCTAGCCCGGTGGTTTTATGTAAGAAAAATAATGATTATCCTTTGGAGCATCCAAAAAGGTGGAGATTCGCTATTGATTACCGTAAATTAAATTCCATAACGAAATATCCGGTATATCCGTTACCGATCATAGAAGAAATTTTAAGGAACATAAAATCAACCAAATTTATGACGACTTTAGACTTAACGAATGGTTATTTTCAAATAGGGGTCAGGCCTGAGGACGTGCCTAAGACTGCTTTTATAACCAAGTCTGGCACTTATGCATTTTTGCGTATGCCGTTTGGCCTTTCTGGGGCCCCAGCAACATTTCAGCGATGCATGGACATTGTGTTAAGACCTGTTCTTGGAAAGTCCACATTTATCTATTTAGATGATATCATTATTACTAGTGATAATCTCGACCAACATATACAGGATTTAAGACAGGTGTTTTCTTTATTAAATGAGGCCGGTCTAAAAGTTAATGTCGAAAAGTGCAAATTTGCAGCCCCTGAATTAAAATATTTAGGTTACAAAATATCGCAAAAAGGGATCGAGACAGATGAATCAAAAATAATCGCTGTACAAAAGTATCCGACTCCAAACACGGCAAAGAAGCTCTCTTCTTTTCTAGGACTTTGTTCATATTATAGGTCCTTTATAAAAGATTTTGCGGCTATCGCTGAGCCATTGTTAAAATTAAAAAGGAAAAAGGCAAGATTCTCGTGGACGGCCGAAGCCAATAGTGCTTTCGAAAAATTAAAACAAGCATTAACGCAAGCCCCTGTGTTGAAATTTCCTGAAAAGGATGAAAATTTAGAAATTTCAGCGGATGCTTCGGATTATGCGGTAGGAGCGGTACTTTCGCAAAATCAGCAGCCCGTGGCATTTTTTAGCCGAACTTTAAATCAAACACAAAGAAACTATTCCGCGACCGAGAGAGAGGCACTTGCAGTTCTGTTAGCAGCGCAAAAGTTCCGAGTCTATTTTGGAAAGGCGCCGATAACACTATATTCTGATCATGCGGCGGTAACTAGATTGTACTCAGGGAAAAATTTATCCCCAAGGTTAATAAGATGGGCACTCAAGCTGCAAGAATATAATCTGGTATTCAAGCATACCCCCGGAAAGGAAAATATCGTAGCAGATGCCCTATCACGAATTAAATTAGACGAACAGGGTAATACCGTAAAAGTTGCAATGCTTACAGCGTGTACAATAAATTCCCGAGAAACTGTAATAACCGAACTGGGTAAGGATCCTGAGTTTGGAAGTATTTATGAGTATTTGAAGGATCCTGAAAATTTTAGCCACCAAGATATTGTGGCGATAAGAAATAGGGCGGCCCATTACGAACTAATAGATGGTCTATTATTCTACACAAAAACTACGAATTCCAACAACGAATTTCGACCTGTTATCCCAGCTAGTCTTAGATTAAATATCCTGCAAGAGCTCCATGACAGCCCTTTAGCTTCTCATGCTGGTATTCGAAAAACTATCCAACGCGTACGCGAGGCAGTCTACTTTCCTGAACTGCAAAAGTTAACAAGGGCGTATGTCCAGTCCTGCCCAACATGTCAAGCCGTTAATTATATTAATTTCCGCCCGGCCGGGTTTCTAAATAGTATTAAATCCGAATTTCCAAATGAAATAATTGGCATCGATTTATTGGGCCCTTTCCCAAAAAGTCAGTTAAATAAAAGTTGCTATCTCCTTGTTATGGTTGATCATTTTAGTAAATGGACCGAAATTGTTCCCTTAAAACGAGCCTCCGCGAAATTAGTTACTGATTCTATTTTAAATAAATATATTTTAAAATACGGGGCGCCCCTAAAAGTTATATCGGATAATGGTCCTCAATTTGTAAGTAATATATTTGAAGACATGTGCCAAAAACTGGGCATACGTCATTTAAAAATGGTCCCGTATCGGCCGCAATCAAATATAGCGGAACGGGTCAACAGAAATATAGTGAAAATTATCCGTAGTTATGTTAAAAACTTTCATAAAAGCTGGGATAACTATGTCAATGAATTTGCTTTCGCCCTTAGGACCGCAAAACATGATACAACGGGAAAAACTCCTGCTGAGTTATTTCTAGGCAGAAAGATTATAACACCGTTAGATAAATTATTTTATGTGCAACAAAGAGCCCCAGAATTTAAAATGGGTGATATAGAAAAACTAATAAAAGAAGCAAAAAAGAATACGGAAGTAGCACAAAGAAAACAGAAGTTATATTACGATCTGAAACGACGGGGAGTAACTTATAAAGTAGGGGATGAAGTACTAATAATTAAGCATTCACTTTCTTCAGCACCAGAAGATAAAACTGCCAAATTGTTTCCACGATTTGAAGGACCATATGTTATAGAAAAAATAACTCACGCTGTTGTAGTGTTAAAGGCCAGAAATGGTGAAACTTGTTCCGCAAATATTGATCAAATTAAGCCCTACTTCGATCGTAATAACATGCAAATCTTTTCAGATCTTTTGCAGGATCCGGCACGGAGACACCGCAGGTACAAGTTCCAGAGGTGGGAAAACGACAAGTACAAGGGCAAGCCAATGAGAGACGGAAGCAAGTGAAAAGAAAATTGCCCCGCGGAAAAATTGAAGGTAAAAAGAAAAAGAAGCCGTTCCACCGTCCAGAAAACAGAGTTCACGAACACCCCCAGAATGAAGAAGGGAGAAGGACGACGTATGTGAAGAGGACCAGGAGAAAGGACGGCAACTATGACCCGGCTTTAAAACGGAGGATCGACTCATCCGACAGAACTCTCCGCAGCAAAAGTCGCCGAACTGCGGAAGGGCCATCAGCGGCGGAGGAAAAAGTACAAGAAAAATTTGAACGGCCAACAACGAGGTCCAAGCAGGATCACGACAGAAGTTTCCCGGTTCCGCCAAGACCAGCTGCCTTCAAACGGCCAAGACCACAAGCAGAGGAGAAAAAGAAGGTATTCAAGGGTGACCGAACTGGTGAAAAAAGGAAGCTTCCAGAGGAAAGCACTGAAGGGCGAGCCCGTACAAGAAGGAGGATAAATCAAACTACTATCTGCAATACCTTTAAAGACTGGGCCCAGAAAAGAATGTCCGAATATCACAAAGATAAGTAAAATTTTATGTTACTTTGCAAACTTAAGTTAATCTTTCATTCTTACTGCAAGTGGCAGATTTCAAGAAGTTTTACCTCATGCGAGGTCTACCTTTATCGCCAAAAGGGCGAGAAATGAGTTGTTACCGATTTTGGTAGTATGTTTTTCAATTACGCGCGCGTAAAACTAAAGTTGATGTATAATAGCGTTGTGTAAAGACTTAAATATTGTAAAAAGTTATTGTATAAATTTTATTTAAAACATTCTAGCAAGAAAGAAGTTTTAGTCTGAAAGACTTTTTGAAATGTAGTATTATTTCAATGTAGAAAGAATTGGCACTTGCTTTGAAAAGAATAGAAGTTAACAATGTACTACTAGTGAAAAGTGAAAGTAATGTTAAAAATTTGTTATTCGTGTGACTGTAAAGACTAAATCATGGCGAATATATGTTAAAGGTTGAATGATGTAGTTAGGCTCTCTGACGCTACACTTTAGAGTTAGCCACTTTTAGAATAGTACCTCAGGGTTTAGAGTTGAAAGTAGGGTGTGTTAAGAGGTCTCGTTATGTTGAATTTTAACACGTTAGTGTTTTGATTGTAGGAGGAAGTGTTGAACACATAGACATAAACACATTCGTGTTTGGTGTTCTTTTACAACACATGTCAGAGAGCAAGGGGAGAGATAATTAAAATAGTCATGAATGAAATAAGAATGTTAAGAGAAGTATATTCTATATGTTATTTGCAATGTCATTGTGTAACATTTCATTAAACTAGTTTTCCTTCCAGATCTCTGGAAGGAACCAGAATTGAATAAAGCTCCTGTTTAGATGCAGTACAGATGAAAAAAAAAAAAAAAAAGATTGTTGTAGATCCTGGGAGCTGCTATTGTAACAAATTTCTTTCTTTTAAATTTTCTAGTTTCTAACGAAGTTATGATTGTAAAAGGTTGGCCTCGCGTTATATTCTAGAGCTAAAAGTTTTCAACAAGGTCGTTTTAGACCTCAGTTTCAAACTAATTAACTCTGGCGGGAAGTATGTAAGGATCTTAAGTTTTACTAACGTTTATTTTATTTTAAATCTTTACTATCACTTCTTATTTTCTACTTCCGGCCAGAATTATAAGCGTGAAGGTTTTTATGCAAAGTTTGTCTGGCGAACGCCAAGTATTTAAGTGTGGCCTTTTTGCCAAGCGAAAGAGAGGAAGCAGTGAGTTCGAAGCAGGCCGCTTACCTTAGAAGTTACGCAGTTGCTATTTGCCTTCCAGGCCAGAGGTTTTAATCCTCTTAATAAATTAAACGTATTGTAGTGTTCACAGTCTCTGTGCTACATACGCTTCCTGTTATTATAAGGCCAATCTTCCACGTGTGTTATTCTAAAGTTAAATTAGAGTTTAGTTTTATTTTTTATACCTTTTACGTTAGACCCCGAGTGGAGGGTCATTGTATTCCGAAGTACGGAAGTCATTGTATATAAAGAAAAATAAAGGGTTTTGTATACCCTTCGTCTGTATCCTGTCTACTTACTACAATTAGTGAACATAGCTTTAGTAAGCTCTCTGTTCCTAGTCAGGTCATTGTATGTTTCCGAAGAAGGTTAGAAGAAACATTGAACCTGATAATGCATCCAAAGTATAGCCCCGACGTTTCATCGTCTGACTACCATTTATTTCGGTCTCTGCAAAACTCTCTTGATGGTAAGAAACTGGCCGACCGAAGCGCCGCTGAAAATCACTTGGCCAAGTTTGTCGATGATAAAACACAGAAGTTCTACACCGATGGAATTATGAAGCTACTCGAAAATGGCAAAAGATCATAGATAATAATCGTCAATATATAACATAATTAAAATTGATTTTCAATAAAGAAAATTCAAAAATGTACCAAAAACTCGCGGAGACTTTTTATATAGCCCAGTAAATTTAATATGCAAATTAAGTAGTTATGTAATTAATATGTAAATTATATATTATATAGATTTGTTTAATGTAGAAGCAATTAATAACCTACTTTGTATAGCATATTAAACATGGTATTTGTACACAAGCATGGTATTCAAATATTGTACACAAACATGGTATATGTGTAATACGATATAGGCATTTAGTTTATAAAATTCCAAAACACAAATATGCCCTTGATATTTCCCAGAAAATTTGCATTTGTCATGATAATAGCCACACCACAGCGGTGTCTAATGTTTTCTTAATTAAGTTAACGCTGCTTTGGGGATTTCATAATAAAAGGGGCGTGCCTTCCGTGCAGGACCGTAAAGAAGACTGTTGTATGAGGTGAATATCACGAAAGCACCTAGTTCCCGATTTCTCCAGTTTGGGTCATTGAACCCAGACTAAACTATCCCAGTTTTAACATTGTTGTATTATTTTATTTGTTGTATTATTCAAAGAGTTAGATCCATAATTTTTATTTAATGCCTCCAACTTTATTTGGTTTTCATTTATAACAGACATAAGTTCAGTTAAATTATGAAAACTTTTTGTTTTCTAACATTTGAAATCAGCTGTTATAGTTTACATTGGGAGAAAGATAAAAATAGTAGCTTTATAAAACTTAAATTGCTGTCAATTGACGGAACCTTTTTTTTTTTTTTTTTTTTTTTTTTTTTTTTTTTTCAAGTATAAAAGGGTCGATAGTCGCGAATGGAATATTAGTCTCGAAACCGCATTTTGCGTCGAAACACTTAAATGTGTTATACCCCTTTTCAAATTATTGCCATCAAATATTATAGACTTGTATTATGTTTAAAGAAGTTTAGTAATGAATAATCTACATGAATGTACGCATGTTTCTCGCAGTGTGATAAAACAACGATACTTACAGCCATGAAATTTTGAATAACATAAATCCTTCACCCGGACATGGGCACTTAGAAGCACAAATTTTGATTTTCAAATTTGTTTCATTGCATATTTCCTATTTTGCAAACCTTTAACGAATTTTTGATTAACAAACTCAATGATTTTAAAGCTAACAATGGCAACACTGTACGAGGAAAAATTTTTTATCTCCTGCGCGCGACACTCTCTATCAGAAATTCTAAAGATATCCTGTTTTTAAATATTTTATTGCGCATTTCAAACTTTGTAAATCTTTAACGAATTAGGCAGTCTATAGGAAATTCTAAAGATATGCTGTTTTTAAATATTTTTAACCCAAAGGAACATTACCCAAAATGTTCTCGAAACGTGTATGCATATGTAAATGAAAAAACGCCCCTTTGGTTGCCCCTTTCAGATTTAAAAAATATATATATATCTTTTATCATTTGTTTTTATTGTTACTCTTTATATATTAGTATGTTCTTATAAACGTACAAATGATTATGCAGTGGAAAAATAATATAATTGTTCACAATGATTTCTTTCACAGGATACTGGATTAAAGGGATAAGAAAAGAATCAAAACCTCCTTGGAAAGATACCGCTGGCAAGTTTAGGCTATTGAATCTCGTTATACGAATGATATTTCCACTGACGTAAATGTTATGTCTTATAATCTATTTGTAACTCAATTTTAAAATTTTTTTGAACTGCTGCAAATTTCAGTTACGAATTAAGAGATATAAGAGTAGAAGTATATATATGAGTTGTAAGGATCTTAAGTTTTACTAACGTTTATTTTTATTTTAAATCTTTACTATCACTTCATATTTTCTACTTCCGGCCAGAATTAAAAGCTTTAACTTATTTATGCAAATTTGTCTGGCGAACGCCAAGTACTTAAGTTGTGGCTTTTTGCCAAGCGAGAGAGGAAGGAGTTAGTCGAAGCAGGCCGCTTGCCTAAGCAGTTTTACTCGGTTGCTGGTTGCCTTCCAGGCCAGAGGTTTAATCCTCGTGATAATTTTAAACGTATTGTAGTGTTAACAGTTCTCTGTACTACATACGGCTTCCTGTTAATATACGGCCAATCTTCCACGTAGGCCCTTGTTTGTTATTCCAAAGTTAAGTTAAAGTTTAGTTAATATTTTTATATTCTTACGTTCAGACCACAAGTAGTTGGTCTCTGTATTCCGAAGTACGGAAATTATTGTAAAGAGTGAAAAATAAAGGGTTTCGTATACCCTTCCTGTGTATCTTGTCTACTTCCCACATTTATTGAACATAGCTTTAGTAAGCTCCCTGTTCCGAGTCAGGGTCCTTGCATGTTCCCAAAGAAAGTAAGACGGAACATTGAACCTGATAGAGTTTGCTGAAAATGGACACATTTATGTCCAATGAAACGTTTATTTATTTTTTTTATGTTAGCTTATTTTAAGGCTTCTTTAAACAATTCACCATTTTTCTACTTTTCACTATACGTTAATTTAATGCTCATAAACATTTAATCTAAATTATTTAATATAAATAAGGTTATATCTCTTCTTCCATGTTACAAAATTAGATCTTAACATCCCGAAGGTAGTTAAACGTTTGTGAGATAGTTAGTCAGCATTAAATTAAAGTTCTAAGACATGTCTTGCCTGAGCAACATCTATGACTGCTATCAAAAAACTGCTTCCACAAGCCACAAAAATCTCAGTTTATTAGTGAATATGTATTAAACCTCTTCAAAATAATCCCTTCCGAATGTAAATCACTTATGCTGATTTTTTTCAACCCTGTTTGAAATCGACTTCGCAAAGCTCTATCAGAGTTCGTAGCAGTTTGTTTTATTGCATTGATACGTTCAAATCAATGCCTATGATATTACATGCTTAACTGGGGAAATAAGAAACGTCACACAATGGCATGTAAAAAGGATGCACAGTTTATGGAGCCGCATTTGCTGAATTTTCGGTCCAAGACCTACTGCAAGAGTATAGAAAGCAAGTGTTCTATATTGTGATACAATGTCCGTTAGACATACTCTTTCATGTCGTTTTTTAACTGCTTCATGCAAACACGAGAAACTCTCAAAATAATATCCTTTGCATGCAATTGGTTAGCTGATATAAATTCCTAATATACAAGCCTAGGACAATCAAAGAAAACAGACAAAGTCCTTTTGAAAAATGACCAACGCTGACATGTTGTTTTCTGTTTTGCTTCATCTTTTGTGCACTTTTCATTCATTTCATTGTTGAGTTCTTTCCATATGAAAAGCCTAGATCTGTGTTTAATTAGCAGTAATAATGCGTTTTAGTAAGGATTTGTCTTGAGAAGGAATTTACTTGGATATTTGAACACGCTGTATCAAGTTTTTTTTTTTTTTTTTTTTTTTTAAATAAATGGAAAAGCACTATTCTCAACCCAAATAACCATTCAAAATTACTCGTTATTAACAGAGTAATATCAAAATTAATAATTAGTAATTATAGAAATTCGTTCAATAATACAATAATATTTGTGAAAAATGCAACACCATGAAGGAATTGTTGAAAATGAATGAAATTTATTTTAAATATTATTGATAGTGGTGCAAATAAATAATCAATTTACAACTCAAAAAAATCAAAACGATCGTCTGAAATTAGTACTTTGTGTCTCTCACTCTGATTGATGAAAGCCTGTACACATCGGAGCATTGAATCATATAGGTTCTGAGTGTAATCCTGGGGAATGTCATTCCGTACGGCTTATAACTGACACCAAGTCAGTCCTAGCGTGGGCCCCAGCAGCTGTACAAGCGGTTGTCGACCGACAAAATCTGAGACATGCTCAGTGGGCGATATATCCGGGGAATAAGCAGGCCATGGAAGAACGAAACCAGTTGTGCCCTAAAAAAGGCTTGTGCAATCTGAGAAACATGTGCACGTGCATTATCCTGCTGAAACGCAGCACCCGGAATGCGTCGAAGAATGGGGAGGACCTCTGGCTCCATAACTTCCTTATGTAGCGATCAATGTTGAGGTTACCTGCAATCTGCACTAGATGGAATCTACAATTGTACCCAATGGCTTCCCAGACCATGATGCCAGGCGTTTGTGGGGTATGACGTTGAATAACAAGCTGTGAGAGAAGAGGTTCTTCTCTATAACGCCTGACGCATACTCTTCTATCACTGCACTCCAGATTGTATCCAGATTCATCGCAGAAAACAACTTGTTGCCACAGAGCATGCCACGCCACGCAATGGGTTGCCATGCCCATTGGACTCGGAGACGTCTGTGATTCAGCGAGAGGGGAATCTCTGCGTACAGGAACCCTTGCACGCAGTTCCTGCTGCAGCAGACGGAGACGAACCGTGGAGCTAGACAATACAACACCTGCAGCCGTGCTCTAACGCTGTGCTAATACACGAGAGGACAGCCATGCGGATGAGGTATCTGTCGTCCCGTACCGTTCTGCTGTTGCGTGCCCCACTTCGAAGACTTGGCACGTTTGGTTCTCTGTCCATTTCTTCTACACCCGCATCATTGTTGTGGCATTACGCTGCGTGCGTGCTGCGACTGCCCGATAGAAAAGACCACCTTCTCGCATACCGATGATGCAGACTCGTTTGAACTCAGTTAGTTGTTGGTATGGACCCTCCGCTGTTGACGAGGCATATTGACCACTAATTAATTAAACGTTCACCTCAGACAGAGGACGATAAACAGATTTTAACGCAACATTCCAGTTATTTATATACAGGAACAAGCGACCGGTTCTCCTTCCACGCAAGAGCAATCGCTTTGTAATTCTAATCTTTTGCATGTCTTACATCTCTTTACACTTCCTGCGAGTTTGGTTCAATTTGCATAAATCCTTCGTGGTGTTGCAATTTTCACAATCATTAGCGTATCTTAATATTTAAACGGCAGTCGACGATAAATTGAGATAGATGACATACCAGAGCGTCTTTCATCTTGTTACGCATTATCTGGATTCCTTAAACATCTTGTACCATGTAAGGATTATGCTAATTTTATTAACAGTTAAATTTTAAGTTCCTTTACTGTCAAATTCTTAACTTCAACTTACTACTTCCGCCCATAGTAAGGATTATGCTAATTTTATTAACAGTTAAATTTTAAGTTCCTTTACTGTCAAATTCTTAACTTCAACTTACTACTTCCGCCCATAACATAGTTTTGGAATCACTCTGAATACTTAATGAGGAGGAGCGGTATTTAAACCGCAAAGTCTACTTGCTGAGTTAGAGTAGCCTTTTGGCTACTCTCTCTCAAAGCTGTTATTACGCTCGGCCGTACTCAGGCTCTTGATAAGCTTCGTGGTCAAATAGAGTTAAGGGGCCAACTCGATTAGAATCTTGATAGCTTTGCTATATCTCTTTAGTTAATCTTAGTTTTAGTTTATTTCTTAGTCTCTTAAGTTCAAGCCCTGGTGTCGGCTTTTACTGTACACTCCAAGAGGGAGTTTTGTTAAATCTTATTGGAATAATAAACGGTTAGTTACTCTTCCATCTTGTTGTTTCTTGCTAAACGAACTTAAGCGATTATTCGCTAACTAGTTCTTAAGATTCGTCACTTTCTACAGTAACTGAGAAATACCTTAGTGAGAATCTTACAACTACTCAAAAACTTTATTTTTTAATCAAAGACCTTTTTAGTCCAATGAAGCGTTTTTCCAGATGGGGTATTAGTCACAAAATAGGATTTTGTGTTGTATCACTATAAAAGTCTGAATCAATTTTCAAATTGTTACCTCCAAATATTATCGTCCTGTGTTACATTTAGAGAAATTAAAGAATGTAGAATATGCGTGAATGTATGCATGCTTTTGGCATAGTGAAAAAACAACGGTTCCTCAGAGCGTTCAAATTTTAAATAACAAGAGAACTCCACCCAAATAGGGACACTTGGAAGCCCGAATTTTTAATTTCGAATTTATTTTATTGTGTATTTTATATTTTGTAAACCTTTAACGAATTTTTGATTAACAAACTCAATGATTTCACAGCGAGCAATGGCAACACTTTACGAAAAAAAAATTTTTATCCAGTGCAAGAGTTTTTAAATATTGTTAGCCCAAAGCAGCACTGTTCTACAGCACTAGCGCAAATGCTGTCGAAACATGTGTGTGTATGTAAATGAAAAACAAAACGCGGCGTAGTATAAAATCCGAAAGCTTTCAGATTTTGTTTTGTTACATTTCAAATATTTCTGTAGCAGAAAACTTCTTTTAATCATTAAATTTATTTACGAAATATGAAAGGAAATTCGGATCGTTGATAAAGTTATTATAACTTCTGAAACACTTTCCAAGCTGTGCATATTTTAAATGAATCACGTGTGTATATTTTAAATGAATCACGTGTGTATATTTTAAATGAATTATTTTCTGTACGTTTTTTATCATAGCAGCAGAATAGTCATCGGAGTCAAATACAGAATTGGAACAATATTTGATATGCAGGCAAATATCACAGACGAGCTTCGATCAGCTTTCATCAATGTAGTTATGTATTTAATTAATATAAAATTTAATGTATATAAATATAAATACTATGTCTACGCCATTAAAGCTATATGTGGACAATGTCATGATAGTACGGTAAATAACACGAGAGATGCATCATAATATTGAGTTGCGGAAATAATTTCGTCTGTTTTGATTTCGATGCTGATTTCACTGAAGTAATGAAGAGTATATGATGAAAAATTGGAATGCTAACTCGATTTCGATGTATTAAATTTCGACGTTTATGTCTAAGCAATAATAAAAAGATAGAAAACAGCATAATAATGTAATTTAAGATCAAGATAGCAAACATATGAAAAGGAAAACAAGCTAATGGAAAGTTTAAAAAAGATAATTGCTATAAAAGAACTAAAGGAAGACCTAAAAGAACAAGATAACCTAAATTTTAAATTGAGCAACGAACCTCAGAAGAATTAAATTGCCAGTATAATAAAATGTTAAATACAACAATTGATATAATAGAATTAAAGCAATGGGAATAGTTTCGCAACATAGATGATGAACATACTTATGATGATGAACGTGATGATACTTTCATAATATAGATGATGAACATACTGATGAAGAAATAGAAACCACTATAGGTATCATATTAATGTAGAGTTTATTTAAATGCCTACAAAATAATTAACTGATAAAGAACGTTTCTAAGTACTTTTATTGAATGAAAAACATTTAATTTTATTCTTCTTGTTTTATTATACATTTTAAGCATAGAATCTTTATTAAAATTCAGGTCATTAAATAATATCAAGAAAAAGGGCTGTAGTTGCCATTTTCATACACTTAATTCTTCGAAAAATTCAATTTCAAATAATCTAGAATTTCGGTGGAATCAGTTAGCAAATTCTATTGGGTATTACTGTAATTGAAAACACTTCTGCAAGTTCCATTGGTTTAGAGAACAGAATAAGGATTATGATTCATCGTTGACAAGTTCCGATGACATCATTTTAAGAAATAATTTTCTGTGGTGAAACTGCTAAGAATATTAATTAATCTTAATCGAAAACAAAATGGCGTCAAAATAATAATAACTGAAATACTTTCATTTAACACGTTTTTCTAATCAGTGACTTTCTTTAATACTTAAACAAAGGATCAAATTCTGTTATCGTAAGTTGTTTTATTTTATGTTATGTTTCACAAAAACAAAGACTTGAATACATTGACACTAATCCAAAATGATGTCGCTATTAATAAAAGATATAAATTCGTAGTATATTGCAATTTTTGATGCATTTCCAACATTATTTTAACCATTTTCTTTGCAAAGATAGAAAATGAGAGCGAGAACACATCCGAAACAACTTCAATCTCACTTTGCTCAGAAAATTTTTTTAAAAAATCCTAGCTTTTCCGAATTATGAAATTACTTCGCCAATGCAAAAGCATCGTGGATCAATTTTCTTCCTTTTTTATTAACTTTTGTATATAAATGCTCCCCTCCTCTATCGCTTCGTCGGCAAATTCCTTTTACAGCCCTCTCCATTCCGATTACCAATACATTACCATGGCAACCAACAGAGATGAGGTACGAGGCTGATGCCAAATCATTGCCTGTAATACCAGGATGAAAATGGAGCAGCTTTCACGAAGCCGCACCTTTTAGAAAAGCAGCGTGCCCCGTTGCTTAGGTGATGCGAAGAATTTTCATCGCGTAAGTAATGTCGGCGCGGAGGTTGAAATGAAATGCTTTTTTACGGGTTTTCCATTGTAAATATTGTGTCATGGCTGCATTAAACGAAGAACAAGTTCACGGACCAGCAGAAATAGGCGCAGGAGCTGCAGTACTTTTACTTCTCTTTTACGAGAAAGTTCTTAAATTGGTCTACGGGGAAAATGTGAAGCATTTCTCTCTTTTTACCTTGGCCTTTAGGAAAGTCATCTAAAATGAAAATAAATGTAACGGCAGCGACATCATTAGTATTAATAGAAGATTCACTTAGCTTGATCACAGAAGGTTGAATTAGAGGCACGCATTTGACATTAGAATAAATCAAAGTTAAAACTTATGTTTTTGAATAAAATAATGACTAAATAATATTTATAACTATCATAAAGCGTCATCACATCATTAGTCCAAAGGGGCTTTGTCCCTGAAGGACTATTATTTTCGTTTTATGTTGAATTGTATTGAATAACTATAAATGTCCGTTTCATTTTTCAAACTCTTGCCACCCAATGTTAGAGTCCTGCATTATATTTGAAGAAATTAAATAATGAAAAATCTGCATAAATGTATGTCTATTTCTCGCATTGTGATAAAACAACGGTACATAAAACCATCGAATTTTGAATGACGTAATCCTCCTACGAATATAGGCATATGAAAGACCAACTTTGAAATTTGAAATTTGTTTTATTATCGATTTCATATTTTGTAAAACTTTGATGAATTTTTGATTAACAAACTCGAGGATTTCAAAGCGAGCAATTGCAACGTTGTACAGAAAAAACATTTTTATCTTCGGCGCGTAAGTCTCTGTATCGGAAATTCTAAAGATAGGCTTATTTTAAAATTATTTTGCGATATTGCTGTTGAAGTGAATTTTATGGTTTAAGTGCGAAGATCGTGATATTTAATAAATGAATGTAACACACAAAATGTTTAAAAAAACGCTCCTTTGGACGTAATTTAAAATCTGAAACATTTAAGATTTTTTTTCTTTGTTTTTCTTGCTTGTATTTTCACAAAACACGCATTATAGAGGTAAATACTAACAATATACCTACAATTGTAGCTACAAAATTGTATTTATTGAAATGGAACAGGATTAAAAAATCATGGAAGTTAGAACAGATGCAATGAACAAGATGTCCCATGCAATGAAAATGAAGTCGTGAAATGTCACGGGATGACGTCACCACTTATAGCGGACTTCTAATGGCTTTGTTTACATTCTAATCTGTGTTGTTTATATGTTGTTATTTGAATGTTTATAAGTCTACCATGCGAATTTTAATACTTGACATAAAAGATTTTCTGGTACTTACGTATTAACGCTACCACAGCTGCAGATTTGGCGATTTTTAAATGCTGCCAATCTACACCTAAAATTTTTGCGACAAATCATAAATTAAAACACTTTATTTAAAATCAAAGTAGTCAAAGGGA
The DNA here is from genome assembly GCF_044657685.1 of Stegodyphus dumicola. Lineage (NCBI taxonomy): Eukaryota > Metazoa > Arthropoda > Arachnida > Araneae > Eresidae > Stegodyphus > Stegodyphus dumicola. The sequence continues at coordinate 215,813,794 of NC_140773.1, read as the reverse complement.
TTTCGGTGAAAAATGGGTCGATATAGAGTTTAACATAGATTCAAAACAGTCTCTATTTTCTTTGACCTGATGCTGTCGCCATATAAACTCTGCTAAATAAGATTCTAAATGATATCTCGCTGTCCCCCTATGTCTTTTTTTCCTCCATTTAGCACTACCCCACATTCTCTCAACTGTTTGTGTATGAACTCCTGTATCAGGATCAATAAAATTGTATTTATGATTAACTTTAGCATGTAGGAATTCTTTTTCTATTCTATTTGTTTGGTAACCTTTCTAACTGTCAGAATAAATTGTGCTACCGTCTGCAATGTTTTCAGTAATTTTATTAAGAAGTGTTTATTAGGCTAGTTTTATTAGGAACAGTGACAACACAGGAATCTTTTGTTTCTCTACATATACCAACAAACACCCGCTGTTCTATGAATACTCGACCACAATTACTTTTACGCTTAGTAAACAAACTTTCATCAATTTCCACAATGTAATCTGATCCACCTACTTTCTCGTTTAGTTGATTCTCCATATCCAAGACACATAATTCACGGATGTAATTGTTCCAATCTATAACAGTTTTATCCGATAAATCAAGTTGCTTTTCACAAAATTTAATCGACGTCAGCTCCTCGCACCAGCAGTATATGAATCTCAAAGCTGAACAAAATGGAATTCTGCTTCTTTCAAGCCAATTGTCTTTTCTAAATCCCACTTGCTGATCACACTGTCTTAAATTACATTTCCAAAACGTACGTTTACCAAAATAAAGTTTCATATAATGCGAAGGAGATACATTCCGCAAGAGAAGAAGAGGAAGAATGACCTTGTTGTTTACATTAGCTATACATAAGTCATATGATCTCTGAGGTCATCTGCATTGTTTGTTTACATTAGCTACGCATAAGTCACGTGATCTCTGATGTCATCGGAATGTATCTCATTGGTACATTTACTTCTTTTTTTTTTTTTTTTTTTTTTTTTTTTGTAAAATATTTCGCTAGTGAAAAAATAAGATTGCATCTTCTTCTGTGTTTGACAAATTCCAAAGAGCATTTTGGTAGCGCAAACAACAAGGCAAAAAGGAATCCAAAAGATAACTGCCGTGCGAATGCAAATAACAGAATTGCTCTTTATTGGTGCATCAGCGCAACTTCTGCTGCGGTGGCGTTAATACGTACAGTGGCTCCCAAAAGTGTTCGTAACCTTATGATTTTCGTTGAAATAGATCTCTATCCATTAATTAAAAGTAAACTTTCTGAATGAGATTTTAATAATGAGATCTATAATCTAATCGTAACAAAATTACATGAAATGTTTTTTAAATATAGCGAAACTTTATTTTTAAGAAATTAATAATCAAAAAATAATAAACATTTTATCTCACAAAAGTCTTCGTACACTGAAAACTTTTGTATAAAATCAAAATTAGAATTATCGTTTGCCGCTTTTTTTAATTTTTGCATTGTGGAGGCATTTAAAAAAATCGTTCGCTTTAATGTTTTATTGTTTATTTCATAATATTCTATTTATTATTGAAAAATGGGTCAGTCACAGTCGTAAAGAAATTACAAACAGCATTCGAAAATTGATAATTTTCACCAAAGTAGTGGTAAATCAATTCGAAATATCGCTAAATTAGTTAATTTATCCCGTTTTCAGTGCAGTATGTGATAACACGCTTTAAAGAAGAAAATCGGATTGAAAACAAGGTAAGAAAAGGTCGACTGAGAAAGTTAACTGTACATGATGAGAGATTTATTATTAGGAAATTTGTGAAAAACCCACGTTTGAGTGCTGTAAAAGTTTCTGCAGAATTTAATGCAAAGTTTTCTACTTCAATTTCACCTGCTGTTCGACGAGTTCTCAGAGAAGCTGGATTACATGGGCGTTCTACCGGTAAAAATTTCTTTGTTAGTGAGAAAAACAGAAAGCTTAGGCTTTCATTCGCAAAATCAATGATAAATACACCCGAAACGTACTGGAATAATGTCCTATTTACTTACGAAAGCAAATTTAACATTTTTGGTTCCGATGGTCGAATAAATATATCGAATAATATGAAGAAGAAAAAATGAGGAACTTCATTCTAAGAACTTAGTTGGAACAATTAAGCAGGTGGAGGTGTTCTGGTGTGGGGGTGAATGTCAGCATCAGGACTAAGTAATTTGGTATTTATTGATGGCATAATGGATCATTCTCTTTATTTGAATATTTTAAGAGACAGTTAAAAATTATCAGCCCAATATTTGGGTATTGGAAACAACTTTATTTTAAATCATGATAACGATCCTAAGGATACGGCTCTCAACGTTCGCCTGTGGTGTCTCTATAATTGTCCACAGGATTTGAAAATACCACATCAATCGCCAGATTTAAATCCCATAGAACACATTTGGAAAGAACTGTAGGTTAGAGTACGAAAACACGACATCAAAACGAAAAGCAATCTCAAAACAGTCATGATGGAAGATTGATGAACATTGATACAGAAATTACAAAAAAACTAGTAAAATCTATTCCCAGACGTTTAAAACCTATTGTGGATGCTAAAGAATATCCTACTAAATTTTAATTTAACGAAAAATGAAAATATTTACTAATATGACAAGATTTTTTTGAAGTGTTTTGTGAGATAAAATGTTTGTCATTTTTTTATTGTTAATTTCTTAAAAATAAAGTTTCGCTATATTTTAAAAATATTTCATGTAATTTCTTACGAATAGATTATGGATCTTATTATTAAAATCTCATTCAGAAAGTTTACTTTTAATTAATGGATAGAGCCCTATTTCAATGAAAATCATAAGGTTACGAAAACACTTTTGGGAGCCACTTAAGTACCGATTTTCTACTCAGTACATAGAAAAATCACAAGAAATTCCAACTAACTTTTATTTGAACAGTTATCTGACTGCATTTTACTACTCTGGATTGTTTCTAAGTGCTCCCACCTGTTTTTTAGACATCTTAGAGTGAATTAATCAACATTTACAGACTTTGACAAGATAAACGATAAGTTGTTTTACGTTTTGTATTTACATCCTGTATTTTTCCTGTGTTTTATAATTTATTTCATAATTCGTATTTAAATAGTTAATAGTGATTAATTTGTAATGTTTCTGAATTATTATCTTTTATTTATATATATTTAATATTGTTTTATTTCATTTGATAGTTTTATAAACGACGGTTAGTTAACATTGTACCATTATTCCCCTGAATTTCATTAAATTCATATTTTCCTATTTCTTTAAATTTTAAATCATTTTTGCCATAGGTTACAGCTATTTACTTTCCAGTGCAATAATTTAATACTTAATTTATTTTTAACTTATTAGACTTCATTCGCTTTTATTTTTTTTGCCTCGCATGCTAATGTTTATACTTTATGTATTTTCTTTAGTGAACTTTCTTTAACTGATTAGCTGTTGCACAGCCATTTCTCCTCTAATATTATTTAAGTCTTGAGCTCAAAGTAGCATAACGATTGCTTAAATTTATACCATTATTCCCCATAAGTAACTGATTTCTTATTACTTTATACTTTAAATCATTGTTGCCAATAGATAAATCTCTTTATTTAAAGGCTATCAAGTGTAATATTTCAATATAAAGTTTATTATTTTACACTTTTAATTACTTCATGTGATTTATTTTATCATTATTCTGCATCACTTATCAATATTTCTACATATTGTATTTTCATTACTGTGTTTACGTGACTGATTAACTGTTACATTATAACTTTTATTTACCTCCTAAGCTTATTGCTGCTTTTAGACTGCACTCTATTACTTTCTATTCCTGCATTTCTTTCCCTAACTGTACTTTGTATTATATGATTATACGTTTGTTTACTTAAGACAAATTTTTAACTTCAAGTTATTATAATTTTCTTCTTTCTAATTGTATATACATTCTTCCTTTGTCAACCTTTTTTGTATTTTCTAAGAATTGTTAATGCACTATCGATAACTACTTGTTCATGGCCTCGTCACATACTACATCATCAATTACTGCCTCTGAAACAATAATCGGAACTCCATCTTCTTCACGCATACCTTCTGCGTCCAGATCATCAATTGATACTGAAAACTTGACTACGGACTATATTTTATCCAGATTAGCCTCAGCCCAGCAATTTGCAGGTTCTGAGCGCGCGAAGCACAAGTTAAACAAAGTAGATACTAAATTCCTCACAGATTTATTTACGCTCTTACAGAGAGCACTTATTGATAGAGACAATCGCCTTCTTGAAGCGAAGGCACAAAAAGATACTGCACTAGCCTTGAACGATTCTCTATTAAAATCTATCACCTTAATTGATCCATCTCTTGTTGTTGCCACTACTCCCGGCCCAACAGCTCCTATTGAACCTGAAAAAGACAGTTCTTCCTTTACACTTGTTGAACGCAAGAAGAAGAAACAACGTCCTCTGGTCAAACCATCAGCACACGTTTTACTTATAGCCTCTAAAGACTCGGATAAAACTCCACAAGATATTCAACGCAATTTAGCTTCAAGACTTAATTCTAAAAAGCTTAATATTCCGATACAACAAATAAGGTCAACCAAAAGCAAAGAATTGCTCATACGTTGCACTCATAAGGAGGATATTGCAAAGCTAAAGGCTACTTTGGAATCGGCTAAAGATCTTAATAACTAACATTATCGTGAGCCAAGTATTCCAAGGGAATCACTAATTGTGTTAGGTGTTCCAGAAGACTTTAGTGCCGAAGACGTAGTTCAAGCTTTTAGAAATTTTCATTCTTTTGACGGAGCCACTCCCGTCCACCCTAGAACACCATTGCATAGAGCCGACTCACGTAACAATTGGGTGGTTCAGGTTAATCACCCATATTTTAATCAAATAGGTGATCACGGCCGTTTATATTTTGGATTTTCTTTCTGCCCTTTTCGACGTTATTATAGATTACAGCGCTGTTTCAATTGTCAAGGTTTGGGGCATAATAGTCGCAACTGTCAGGAACCGCCTTGTTGTGTTCACTGTGCTCAGTCTCACGAACATCCCACCAAGAACTGCCAGGAAGCACCGGCTTGTATCAACTGTTTGCATTCTAACGACGTCTTAAAAACATCCTACGATATTCATCATCCAGCCAGCTCTTCGCAATGTCCCACATACAAGCTGGAACTTCAGAAATTAATGAGGAAATCCCCTCACACTCAGCCCAACGACCTTCCAGCAGTTTGTCAGTGATTCCCTTCAACAAAGTCTGCAAAGATCAATAGTAGCTACTAGTCACATGATTCATCAAGTTCTTGAATTGGGAATCCACATTGCTTTCTTCCAGGAACCATATCTTAAACCTGATGGAACTCTTGATTTAACTGCCTCATTAAGACAATTTTCTTCTTCTAATGGACACTTGCTGCAATAGTTTTCAATAGTGCACTATCTCCAACTCATTGGAAATCCACTGAACATTCGGTTTCTGCACTAATTGAATTTTTACATCTAAAAATTTTACTTGTCTCTACTTACTTCCCTCCCAGTCGGGATATTGATGAACTCCTTTTTGAATTGGATTCTATACCACACACAGAATTTCCTAATGTACTTATCTGTGGAGACTTTAATGCATCAAGCTCGCTCTGGGGGTCCTCAAAAGAAGACTCTCGCTCCGCATCACTTATTGATTTCATTGAGATGCATGCTTATGTTATATTAAATTCTACGTCTTCCCCCCCCACCTTTGCAACTGTTACAGCTCAAGGTTAGATCGACATCACATTATCTTCTCCATCATTAGCTCCTCTGATACAGTTTTGGAAGGTTAATGACATGATTACACTTAGCGATCATCGATCAATTACCTTTACTCTACAAAACATGCATAATATTCTTGTCAAATGTCGCTACAAGACATCTTTCAGACAACTTGCTAAATTGAGATCCTCTTTGTCTCCTTACTTGGATAGGATAATCGCCAGTTTTAATGCTTGCGATTCACCCTCAGTATTGGATCGGGCATATGAACATTTCATCGATTGCTGTACACGAGCTTGCCAACACACTTTTAGGATTAAGAAGTACTTTTCTCATACCTTTTCCGCTTGGTGGACGACAGATACCTTTCCATTTGCAACCTCCACCATACACTTCATGGCCACTTTGGTTACAACACATGCTGCAGCACCCCACGTTATATGGTAAACTGATTGACATATTACGGAACTGTTCGGACCGCTGCGCCTATAATAATGCAAACTTTTCTGCTTCCTAGTGTCACACTAACACATTATTGTTCTCAACATCAGTATTCCTGTCTTATTGTATCATATGTAACTGTATCTTCTGTACTGTATCATCTGTAACATTTGTGTTACTGTATCATCTGAATCATCTTCTGTATGAAACAATTTTAAAGCTCAATGCACATATTATGCTCCCATTGTATCTTAATTATTTATGTCTACCTTGAACCTTATGCCTATTGTCATTGCCATTGATATAAACCTGATTTTTACTGATTTAATATTTGCACATACTGTACTATTCTCTTTGATAACTAGTCTGTACATAATTTGTTATTGTATATAGTATTTTTGTATATTGACTGTATTATAAACTTTCTGCATGTATTTTGCCTTATGGCAAAGATGTCTGTACTACTATACTGCCAATGTCTCTGTACCTTTTGAAATATGCTCAATAAATGCCTGACTGACCTGTCTCCACGGACTGAACAATTCTGATAGGAATTCATAGGTCAGAAGTTCAGCCCGTGGCGCACAGTACGCTCAGTGAAGCTGTCTCGAGCGTTATAGCCTGATAGTGGGAAGGCTGTTTCAACGTGTTTATAGTAGATCTTCGACGACTGTAAAAAGGGACTTTGGAGCTATCCTGATTCATATTGGCTAAATAAAGTGTGTTTCGGCACTCACTCACTCACTCACTCACTTCATCAAGTGTCGTCGTTATTCACTTCAAATCTACGAACCCCGTACGAACGTGAAGGAAGGGAAATAACGTAACAAAAGGTTGGCAAGGGAGAACAGTATCTTTTAGAACAGTATGATCTGGCTGCATGGGCGTTTTCGTAGATTTCTCGATGTGTAACGCGTATACGAGCCATTTTCCTTTAGAAAGTACTCCACGAAGACATCCCTTCCCTTACGCAGATAGTCCTCGAGTGCTTTGCCATAAACAAACAAACCAAGTCAAACAAAACCATATCTGTGATCTGAATTTAGTTACAAATAAATACAGCGTATCCCGCTCCGAAAGGGCCCCCGGAAAACTGCTATAAAAATCTTATAACAAAAGGGAAGAAAACTAGTTTTTACACCACATGCTTTTATATTTGAGAAACGAAAGTACATTACAAGAGGTGCTGGAAGTGATTTCTCCAAATCTGTATACATAGTTCAACATGGTGCTGCATTTTCGTGCATATTGCTACCGGAGTACATGTGGTATAGTGATGAAGCGTGATTCAACTTGTCAGGATACGTGAAGTAACAAAATACACATTTATGGAGTAGTCACAACCAGCATGCAGTCGTCAAGAAACCCCTTCAATCACAGAAAATGGGCGTGCTCTGTGCATTATCATAGCGGCTTATCGTCGGGCCAATTTTTCGATAATACTGTTGCGAATTGCCCAGCTGCGGTAAGATAGCTTCCCCGCAAAGCGTTTAGGGTTGCCAGAAAATGGCAACGAAAAGGCAGGATTTCCAGAATGGGCGCGAAATCGCCCATTTGGCAATATTTGGCGATAAAACTGGCTATATGCCATAGAGCGAGAACGTGTTTTAGAATGAATTCTTACCGGTTTTCCTGAGAATGTTCTCGACTACTACCTTAGAGTCTCGCATATTTCTTGAAAAATTAAGTATTAAATTATTAAACTAGTATTAGTTAGTTGCTTTTTCTTATTTGTACATTTGTAGATTCAGTACTATGTAGTACTATTGAGGCAACCGCCTCCCTAAGATAACAAACCCTGAAAGTGGACAGTGTTTCTGAGAACTTAAATAAACATTGATGTCGAGCATACCCTTTTAAGATAACCCTCTCTTCAGAAAACTAAAATTATGTGTAACCTGTATGATTTTCTTACAAAGGGTTCGTATCTTAATTGTGATTTAATTGGTTTCACATAATAGTTAAATGATGTTGTATATGCCGCCCAACCGTGATAGTGGTTAACGACCCTCACTGCCGTATTCGAATCACGGAAAATGCCCGGATTCGAATCTCGGAAAAGGCATGGATGTTCGTAAATGTATAGTGCCTTTGCTGCATGGAGGCGCTCTAAATATGCAGCGAGCCAAATGTCCTCTCGAGAGGTTGGTAGTAGGGAAAGAAAGGTGGAAGACCCTTATACACCTCCCTCCCGGGGTGCTCTTTCTCAAAACTGGGGGGGGGCGGAACTGAGCTAAAGTCAGGCTGTTATCTATATGGTACCGTAATAAAACTGCCTAATATCGAAAATGTCACTGATAGAAAGTGTACATTTTTCTTCCGAAGTTTCAATTACAAGTGAAGAACACAAAATACTACTTTTTGATACTTCAATAATCGCTTTAAGTAAGTAAAATTACGGTTGTAATTTTTTCTTATAAGTATTATAAATAAACTGAAAAAGCCTTTATGTTTGTTTTTCGCCTTTTGATTAGTAAGGGGATACGTCGAATGCTTATTTTACATCTTCCGCCTCTGAGCATTTGTTTGCAATTCTTTTACCAACAAGACTTCAGCATTACAGAACACGCTTTTAGAGAATTGGTCAACAGCCCTTAATTTGTAAGAAACAATAATATTCATAAAGATTTGGAGCTTCAAATATTCCAAGCGTTTCCGCCATATCTTCAAAAACGTCAATAACAAAGTAAATGATATGATGCCTTTACTAGTTAATGACTTTGAGCCACATGATAGTCACAAATGCTTCCTTTCAATTCTGAGGATGATTCATCTTTTTGCTTTTATACTAAAGTATTCCTTCCAAATAAATAAATAATCTATAAAAAATCTGTAACGTCTTCAGTTTTTATTTCCAAGTGATAGCTTTTTGGTATAACCATAAGTTGTAAAAAAAAAAATCTCAAAGCTTTCAGATTTTACATCACGCCCAAAGGTGCGTTTTCTTTAACGTTTTGTGTGTTACCTTTATTTATTAAATATCATGTTCTTCGCACTTAAAAGAATTTTTGACGTAAAAGCCCTTAAACCATAAAATTCAGTTCAAGAGCAATATCACAAAATAATTTATGAAGAGCATATCTTTAGAATTTACGATACACAGTCTCGCTCGCTGGAGATCAAAATGTTTTACATCTCCAGCGTACAGTGTGTAGAGGCATTAGGTTTTTCGACGCTGGGAGACATAAGAATTAAGCAATGCCTCGGTTGGACTCGAATACGTGTCGAGCTGCCTGATCACTACACTACGAAGGCACGCTAAGAAGGCGGGAGAAATACCTTATAAGAGTTGCCATTCCTCGCTTTGAAATCGTTGAGTTTGTTAATCAAAAATTCGTTAACGTTTTACAAAATGTGAAATAAATTAAGAAACATGGACCTTATAAGAGATAGACTAACCCAGTGGGTGGGGCGCGCGTCACCGACATGTCGGCAAGAAAGAGTAGGGACGATCTGGTTTACTTTAACACTGAAACCTATGGCGTTTGTACCATATAACTCTTTTTAATTATTAAATGTGATACGTTGTATAGTGATGAGATTATAAAAGCCACAGTTTTTTCCAACTAGGATTTAATATATCTCATTAAAGCACTTTTTACTGCATTTCGCCCATTTTTTTCACGCGTAATTCTTGTACAAACAACGGTACAACGGAAAACGGTCAAAACTCTAAGCACAAAACTTATGAACTTAATTTCGCGTAAAAATAAAATAAAATGAAATAAGATTTTGCTTCAAATAAATAAGGTAAAATTAAACAAGATCTTATAATTCTTTTTTAATTTAATGAACATTTTCAGGCAGTGATTTTCCAAACTATAATAACATTACAAAACGATCATATTTATTTGATTATATGATCATTAAATTATTAACATTAAAGTGGATTAGTTATTTTAATAATTCATAAAATTCGGAGCATAAAAAAAGATAAAATAAAATCTAGAAGCACTCAGTTTTTATATTACGCCCCAAAGGAACCTTTTTTTAAAGTTTTGTGTGTTACCTAGCATGTTCTTCGCCCGTAAACCGCATACATTTGAAAACAGCATATCTTTAGAATTTCCGCACTGGAGACAATCAAAAATTCGTTAAAGTTTTACAAAATATGAAATAGATTAAAACAAATTCGAAATTTGACCGTCCAGATGCCCATGTTGGGGTGGAGGATTACATTATTCAAAATTTGATGGCTCTAGATACTGTCGTTTTTGTGACAGTGCGAGAAAAATACATGCATTCATGCAGATTCTTCATTATTTAATTTCTTTACATATAATACAGGGCGATAACACTTGGTAACAACAATTCGCAAGGAGACACGGACATTTATAGTAAAACAGCGCAAAATGCCGCTTCGAAACTAACAGCCTTTCTAGGCTACCGCCCCTTTAGGCTAATAAATTAAATTAACAGTAAATAAAAAAAAATCTTATGCAGAAATAAAAATAAATTTAAAAAATAATCACTATAAAATACAAGCAAAATTAATTATTAAGGTTAAATACAATTTCAATATTAGAATTAAATGTATAAACATTTTTAAGGATTCAAAAGTGTTTATCACTATGATGTATTATGAAATATAATTGAAATAAAATTCCTTTATAGAAATTGTGCTATAATACTCATCTATAATTTTAAAAAAGCAGCACAATTTAGAATTTTAAACACAACTTTCAAAAATTGGTTTTTAAATATTTTAGTATTTTTTACTTATTTACACCAATAAAAAGCATAAAAATTGCAAGAGAAAATTGCTTGTTTGAAATTTTCTATTAGTTCAGATTTAAAATTTAATTTTCTAAAAGAAATAGTTACAAATTTCCTTACCAGCATAGGAAAAGCTAAAAAAATATCCAGTCCTGAAAGCATGCAATAGCTTTATAATTATTTGGAACGTTAATTATGCTTGATAAATATGTTAAATTTTTAAAAATCAATCTCAATTTCAAAAATAAAAATACGGAGAAATTCTAATTTGTGAAATGAGGCGCTACAACCAGCTTTGTCTTGACAATTATATACGCTGCAATAGGCAATGTTAAATTTCTGCAAGTTGTCCCTATTCCTCCGGATGTAATCAAGGTGACAGCCGGCAACGCCTCAGACGAGGGAGAAAACCCGTTTGGGTTAGTCTATTTCTTATAAGGTCCATGTTAAGAAACAGATTCCAAATGTGGGCTTCCAGATGCCCATATTCGGGTGAAGACGTACGTTACTCAAAATTTAGCATGTCTAGGTACCGTTGTTTTATCAGAATGCGAGAAACTTACATACATTCATACAGATACTTCATTATCTAATTTCTTTAAATATAACACAGGGAGATAATATTTGGTGGCAGCAATCTGAAAAGTGAAACGGACATTTAAAGTTTTCGACGCAAAATGCCAAAGCAAAATTAATACCCCTTCTGGGATAACCTCTTAATAAATATTACACAGCGCTTAATATTTCATAGATCATTCATTGCAGAGAAATGGACCGTACAAGTATGCGGAAGAATTCTGTAAGCAAACAGCAGTTGTAAGCAAACGTTGTTGTATTTAGAGGTATAGGAGTTTTGAACTCTAGAATGGAATCTCTGATCTGTTACATAATATTAGGCTGTCGGGAAAATAATGCAGGTTTTTACCCTATATCTTTAATGTATCATAACTCAACTCAGAAACAATTTTATTAATCAAAATAAGCACCAGCCGAATTAATGCATTTTTGCCAACGAGATATAAGTTTATTTATGCCGGTAGAATAAAATTCTGGAGTTCTGGACGTGATAAAGTCGTTAAAGGCGTTGTTGGCCTTTAATTTTTGGTTTCTGTAGCATTTTTTCTCCAGAATGTTATCCTAAAAGAAAAGTGAATTGTTTGAAAAGTGTTTGGGGGAAGAGAGAGAGTCTCATATCCCAATTCGTTTAATTTCTGTAGGGTCAGTTGCATGACGTGCGGCCGAGCATTGTCGTGGAAAACTGGCCCCTTGCTTTTGACCAATGCCGGGTACATGCGTTGCAATTTTTGGTGCATTTCGTCAATTTCCTTACAGTACTTATCTGCCGTAATCGTTTCGAGCAGATTTAGGAAGCTGTGGTGAATGAGACCGGCCGCAGACGACTAAACAGTCACCATAATTTTCTTTTCGTGCAAATTTAGCTTTGGAAAGTGTTGTAGTGTCTGGCCGCGATCCAGCCACTGAGCCGAATGTCGCCGGGTGTTATAGAGAATCCACTTTTCATCGCACGTAACAATTCGATCAAGAAAAGGGTCATTTTTGTTGGGGAGAAGAAGAGCAGACGACACTTTAAAGCGGCGATTTTTTTTACTTTCGCTCAATTCGTGAGGCACCCTCTTATCGAGCTTCTTTGACTTTACGATTCAAGTGATCAGAAATCGTTGTTTTACTTACGCCAAGCTCTCGAACAGTTGTGCACGGGTTTGATTGAACTAAAGTCTTCAAATCGCCATCATCAACAGCTGAAGAGCGTCCACGATGTTCTTGATCTTCTAAGTCAAATTTTCCACGGCACAACTTTTGGTACCACCGTTGAACTGTAGATTCATTAACAGTTTTCTTACCCCATATTTCGTTGACATTTCGAGCCGTTTGTGCAGCTCTGTGGCCTAACTTCTACTCATAAAAGAAAATTTGCCGAAAATCCCGTTTTGACATCTAAACAAAAACACCTAGTAAATATTTTGTGAAATTATTTTGGAACAAAATGGTTATTATAGACATAGAAAGCGAAAATAGAGCTTCAAAATGATATATAAACCAATGTAATTCAAAATATTTTTGTTGCTAAAAATGTACAGGAAAGATAAACATTTGCAAAAACCTGCATTATTTTCCGGGCAACCCGGTATTAAGATCATTAGATGGCCGTGGAAAGACTTCAGACGCGAATATATATTTCTCTGGAGATTTATTTTGTTTAATTTGGCGTCTTAAGTCCTTCAGTCAGTAACAGCTCAATCCTCTGTCAAAAGAGACCAAACACTTCCTACAAGAAACTTCCTTCCTTCCTTAAACGAATTAACAGATCAGAAAGGATATGCAAATAGTATTTACTTAACTGAGACACTTTGAAACGCATTAGAGGTTTCACAGAGTGCCAGATAAACAAACCATTTATTATTGCGAATCCATTACAACTCTGTATAGTCTGGTATTTACATTTGGAATTCATGGATTTCCAAATCTCCGTCTAATAAACAGAACGTTGCACAATCTCCATGCTGATGTTTGTTGAGGACCCAACGTCGAATCCAGATGCTGCTTGAGGCAGTGTTGTATCCCTAATGTTCTAAAAAGATTATTACTAGCTGATGTCCATTCAAAGTCGTTCCTCCGCCACACGGCCGTCATAAATTCAATCATGATTTTTGAGGGCTCTGCAGACTTTTTATGGTCATCTATAAAAATTCAAACTCAGAAACTGTGTGATCGATCTGGAAAGCTTCATCTAACAGACGCATTAAAAATCGCTTAAATCGTAAAAGCGTGTTATTCTCACAGCCACTAAAGTCTTAAAAATATGATATAAAGAACGACAGCAGCTTTAATGGTCTCCAGAAAGATCTATCATCCAATATAGGCCCTGATGGACTCAGTAACGCATAAAGGTAGAGTTACATACAGCATAAAACCATACAGCACAAAACCATTCGGAATTTAAATATACATTTAAAAAACAAATCTGAAAGCTTTCAGATTTTATATTAACCCAAAGCCGCATTTATTTCATTTAAGCACATATACATGTTACGAGAGCATTTCGGCTAAAAATATTTAAAAACAGCATATCTTTAAAATTCGATATACAGTCTCGCGCTCTGGAGATAAAAATGTTTTATTCCGTAAAGTGTTGCCACTGCTGGCTTTGAAATCATTGAGGTTTTTAATCAAAAATTAGCTAACATTTCACAAAATATGAAATAGCTAATAAAAGACATTCCAAATTCGGTTTTCCAGGTCCCCATATTCGGGTGGAAGACTGCGTTATTAAAACTTTGATGGCTCTGGGTATAGTTGTGGTTTCGCAGTGCGAGGACCATACATACATACATTCATACAGATTCATCATTATTTAATTTCTTTAAATATAATACAGAGCGATAATATTTAGTGGCAAAAATTTGAAAAGTGATTCAACGCCTTAACTGACTCGACGCAAAATGCCGTTCAAGACTAATAGCTCTGCCAGACTAATAGCTGCAGCCAGACCGTTCGCGGGATTCAAACTTCGGACCGAACTGCCAGTGTTCAGCAACGTGACCGGTCGGCTTCTGGTGGGCCCAGATCACATATATCTAAAAGACATTCCAAATTCGTTCCATTCTATATTCATGACTGTTAAATTGTGTTCAAAAGCCCATGAAATCGCTCTTTGAAGAAAAACCTTTATAATAGGAAGAAAGAAACCGAAAATAACAGAAAAGACAAAGCTGAGTAATAATATAACAACTGACAAATGCAGTTGGAGCCGAAACCGATGTTACGTATCAAAGCAAAAAGAAATGAAAAACTTTCTAAATAAAAATAATGACGAAAGTAAGTACGAGTAATTAACTCTTTTGAAAGTAATAAATGAATTGAAATTTGAACTCTAATTGTAACACTCTAAGCCGTTTTCAGGTCAAACCATTCATTTCAACTATGCGTTTTATGACCTGACTAAAATGTCAACGCGTTAGCAATTAATATTAATTCATCATAGGTAAAAATAGTAAATGAATATATTCAAATATCTTGAATTCGAATTTTCTTATCTCAGTTACTCTAAACGTTGAACTAATCCTTCTTCGACGTTTGTAAATCCGAGGTAACTACTTTATGATTACAAAATACCGCTAATATATAAAGGTAAATAGCATTCCTTAAATACGATGCCAAGGAAAAAATTCAGTTAAAAGGAATTGAAAAAAGTGAGAAAAAATATATTCTTAAACGAACACATTTTTCGATATGGCACCAGAACGAGAAAATGTCATAATTCCTTTAAAGCAAGCTCATTATTGCAAACCGGTAACACTGGAAAATTAGATAAGCGAAAGAGAATTAAATGAGGTGGATCTTAATGTTAGTGAGTCAGAAGATGATGCCATTTATTTTATTGATAGTGTCTTTATGTTTAAACTCTTATGAATAAACGTAGAAAGAAAGTTAATTCCCGAAGAAAATCGTCTTTGCCAACTGTCCGTATCCAATGAAGACATTTTCTTGATTCTCGTTACCTACCAGTACCATAAGCATTCTTATCTAGAAGTAACATAAATAATTAGAAAGGCAAAATTCTTCCCTGTGATGAGTCCCTCGTGTCTCGACGTTCCCTTCTAGAGACAAAGATTACTTTTATGTGCTCTCTTACGGACAAAACTTTGACGCCTTAGTTGCGTAATTGTTACGATGCGCAGAAAAGGAATATTGTACTAAATAAAACAAATAAAAAATCCCTTTTAAGTTATGAAATTAAATCATAAGTGCCCATTCAAATACTGCATTAGAACATTAACAGAATATCAAAGAATCTATACTATTAAAATCTGTGCTCGTCTGTCTGTTTGTTTGCTTGTTTGTAAAGGGATCTCAGGAATGATGGGATGTGGAGTTTCGGAAGAGGTAACCCCGGATTCAAAAAATTCGTGGGAAGCCATTTCGAGCATTCTCATCTACATACGACTTTATTCAGCTAAGATATTAATTAAAAATCTCGGAAAACGCTCATTTTCGCCCTTATTTTTCCGAGTGGCAACAGTCTCGCACGCTGGTGATAAAAGTCTGCTCATTTCGAAAAGTGTTGTCACTGCTCGATTTCAAATCGTAGCGTATATTAATAAAAAAATTGTACGTTTTACAAAATATAAAATAAAATTAGCACAGCTAAACATTAAACACGTTATTATTATATGCGATCCTATTCTGACGTTAAAGTAAGCACGCTATTGCATGGGACGTCATTGTATATCGAAAATGTTTCGCTCATGTTGTAGAGACCTTAGGTATTTTTGGAAGTAGGCAAGATGAAAAATGAGCAAAGCCTTCGCCGGGAATCGAACCGCGGAACTTTGGAATACGCGCCCAGCGTGCAGACCAACGCAGCACGAAGGCATGCCAAAAAGTCGGGAGAAATAACTTATAATGTCAGCATTTTAAATAAATAGATGTAGTAGGCAACTTTTTAGTTTCAGGTTAGAATCATTGATACGATATGTTACTGCCATGTTAATTCTTTTATTGACATTGAGAAAAAGTTACTGTATTACATTAAATTTAAGTTATAACGTCATACGTATTAACCTGAAGTGTCAAAAGTTTTTATTTCCTGGTGTGGCAGCAAAACATTATTTACGAAATGGCTGTTGTTGGGGACGAATGAACTGATTTTATTCATGTTAAAATGTTTTTATGCATTTTCTTTTCAGGTGTACATAAAACTTATAAATTTTGTTGAGAGAGCACAGCTCCCAATTTGTTGAGCGCAACCGCCAATAAGCCCCGCAAGAGGAGGCTAGGCCAGAGGAGTGGGCTTTCCCGCTAGTAACATTTTGAGAATAATTATATTCACAAAAATTTCTCTTTAATAATTTGATTTAAAACCATAATTGTTAATTTAAGTTTACGTATGAAAAAGAGTATTATGATAGTTTTTTTTTTCATTTTATTGTTTTTTTAAACTTTTTAACTTAAAGTACGTGCAAAAAATAGTGGAAGAAAATCACTGCTTCTTTGTAATATGATATAAGATTACATTCATTTCGTATTGTCTGATTTAGAAATCATTTATCATCGTCAATTAAAATCATGGATCTGCTAACGATGAAGAATTAAATCCTTCGATTTAAAAAATCCGTCGTTACTAAGTATGCTAATTAAGAAGTCCATTAATTTTTCGAAAACCTGCCTAAATTCTGCAAATAGCGTGAAAAATTCCTAAAAAAACGATCATTTGGAAACTGATTTTTGGTCTGTACGATGGTGTAAAGTTTATTCTACGGTTGCGAAAATTAATTTGATTGTTAAAGACGTTTTTGTGAAAAAAATTTAAAAAATATATCTACACTATATTTCGAAAAACCTTCTTGATGAAACCTTCTTGATGCACTGTTATCGTTAAGCATTTCAAGACAATCGGTCTTGTAGAAGGGTGTCAAAAATTAATTTTCAGATTTGAACCAAACAGACAATGAAACAAAACAAATAAGTTTAAAATCATTTACACATAATAAATAATTATCAGATAGCGGAACAAAATTATTTTTAGTAAAAATATAACGCTACACAAGTAAATGTGTTTCAGATTTTTTTTGGAACTATTTTAAAGCTAGTAAAGTAGTATTCTGAATATGCTAAAATTTTTTCACGCAAAAATGGCAATAGCGCCTTTTTTGATCGATGTGAGTCAATAAGATCAGGAGGGTGGTAGCAAAATATATTCACCAAACCATTAAAAAAATGGATAAAAGCTTATCCTAATGCTCCGTAGCACCTTATCCTGGAGAGAAAATATATCACACTTTTCTCTCGTTTAAAAGAATATCGATTTTGTCATTTCTATCTGCTTATCAGGTACCGAATTTTTCGCAACCCACGCTTTACAGCACATTTCATCTCCCTGCTTTGTGTAGTGTCCAAGAGAGGGTGCTGAAGTTCTTTTTTTTTTTCCTTTGGCGAAACAAGAGGATAAGGGAGACTGCGTGGTGCTTAAAATGAGGATAAAATTGAGTTTCTCAGAAAAAAAAAAAAAAAAGTGGATTATGTGTGTTAAATGCATGACGTCATCTCCTCCTCCCTTTTGCCGATTTTGCAGATTTTGCGTATATTATGTTTCAAGTGTTTGAAAAGAAATCTTCACAGCTTCCTGAAGACTGATACTGCATTTTCGAAGAAATAAATAAGTTATATTCAAACCCATAAGTTATTTTATAGCTAACTAAAAAGGAAAAATAGAATTTTAATGCTTGTCTTCCGATGGATTTGCTAGCATTTTGCATTCGTGATAATCAAATATTTTTGAAAACATGCCCTTTCGTTCAAATATTTTTTAGGATCTGTTCTTACTTATTATACTGGCATTTATGGTCAGACTTTCAAAATTATTCATTTGTTCTAAAACCAAATAATAGTTATAAAAACCCAGAAAAATTAAATAAAACATAAGCAACATGATCTGATCTGCAATCGAATTCCATTTTAATACCTTGTAAGGTTTCATTTGATTTGGTGATGGTAATTAATCAGATAACCTTAACAAACGTGAAGCTAATTATCACTATGGCTGAAGTAACTACAAATTCGTGAGAAGGTGTAAATAACCTTCTTATTTAAACAGAATTTAGATCACAAATACACTCTCTTGGGCGGCACTATCAGCCACAGCTTGTTGCGATGTAACTAAACAGAACAGTCAAAATTTAAGTCGAACGTGGACCAACAGTCAAAGGCTAAACAATTGAATATATAATCTTAGTTGGTTCATATTCTACCAAAGCGTCAAAATCAAAGTCTCGGCAGCGATAGCACGCAAAGATGAATAATTACAACTATCACAGCTGGCAGGAAACTAACACGTAGCTTCCAAGCGAAGCCCAGACACAAGCTTTGTCTTTAAATCCAGAAACCTCAGTTTAAATATGGCTAAATCATTTACATTCTCATGAAGAATACGTCACAACTGGACCAATTTTCAACACATTGTTGTTACACTGTCATAGACTATATATTAAAAAGACCATTTTAAAATAGCGGCCCAGACGACACAGTCAGTGGTTAGGGGAGTAAACCGCTGAGTTGGCTTCCGACCCAGGTATAGATATATCCATGCAGAATTGGTTACCAACTCGGTTGAAGTTAACCACCAGCTGCCAGGCCGCAGCTCTGGGCAGCCCCGGCTGAGCAGACGACATTTATAAAATGCAAAAAAGAAATATACATGTGCATACAAGGCAATTGAAGAAGAGTACAATCAAAACATATCTATATACATATAAATACTAACTCAGATACAGATATATACACTCTTACATAGGTATATATTCCTAAACAAATAAAAGTATACATACCCCACGCATATTCGTACATACATCTATACATATATGTTATCATGATAGTTAAAGTTTACATGAAGCATGGCATTGAGGTACGCGTGATCCTTAGTATAAATTAGGTACCATTGATAAAAGATATAAACATGTACAGATATAGTACAGCATTCGAATACAGTACAAACTTTGTGTATGAAAAACCTGGCACGGTATAAGTACAAAATTACATATTGAACATACATATCACATACTCCTCTTACTGACATATTGAGCTAGCTTATATAGTTCTAACGTGCATACTTCTATGCTTTGCAGAGCAAGTAATCTGTCTTCAGGTTAATAAATGTGCCAGTTCAAAAAGAGTTAATGCCATACTGAAGGTACGATGTGTATTTCTAAGAGAACTGTGCTTAGAAATGGCATTGTTAGAACCTAATGTGGGTTAGACATGACTCAAGTTTGTACTTTATGGCTACTGTCTTCCAGCGTCAGAAGAGTAATTTCTAGTACAGTAGTCAATTATTGTTTTCAGTTTCCGACTCTTTAGATCTTAGACTGGCCTAAGGGTCGGAACTTCTCACAAAGTGGATGAATCCGCTGCTTCCTTTGCGACATACTGCGGTACCGAAGGGCCCCGGTAAGAATCCTGAAAAAGGCATGGATATCTGTAAATGGATAGTGTCTTTTCAATATGGGGGCATCCTAAATAGTATATGGGCCCAACAGCGGCCGAGAGGTAAAGTCACTGGACACTGGTAATTCAGTCCGAAGTTCGAATCCCGCGAAAGAGCTGCTTGCGTGGGTTTTCTCTATGTGTAACGTGTATACAACCAGTTTCCGTTAGAACGTCCTCCACGAAAGCATCCCTCTCCTTAGGCAGATAGTGCCCTAGTGTGCTTTGCCGTAATCTCAATAAGCCAAAAATCAAACTTAAATATATGGCGAGCCGAAAGTCCTCTCGTGTGGTTTTGATGGAGTGGGAGACCTTTGGAGCCCCCCGGGTGCTTTCTGTCAAAATTGTGATGGAAGTAGAAGTCCAACTTCTTTGAGGCTTGGCAACCATTTTTCCTTGAATTGCATGGACAAGACAACAACAACAATTTTAAAATTAAAGTGTTATTCAAATGAAAATAATGAAATCAAGCCTTTTAAAAACTGTGCATATGTCAGAAGGTTTATTAAAAGATTTAATATAAAAATGAATCTTCCCTATAATAAAGCTCAAATAATTTTGTTTTCGACATTAGAATTATCTTTAATGGATTCTTTCGAACAATTTTGACCATTATGTTACTTTAGCAGCTACGCAATTTTAGAAACATTAATTTACCTCTCCCACATCCTGACTAATAACTAGTTTACATAATGTTGCTATTCAGTGTGGCATTAAGATCTCGAATTTCTCTTTCAAATATAACTTGTTAACAAACTGAAAGATTTAAAAGCAATAAATGTGCTTATTGAGGAATCAAATGGCTATTTCCCTCCTTAACAGTGTATCTAATTGCTATAATAAAAAATGCAATTAATTTACAAGATTTTTTTTTCAAGATTGAATCAGATTATGTGATTATAGCAAAGAACGCTAAGGGGAAGATTGCTATCACTTAGAACTTTCCAAGGAATACAGGCTCATATTCACATTACCCATGGGAAAAGCTAATCGTTTTTCACATTTATGTTTTAAAAATTCTTTGATAATATTTTTACATTGTTAATGATCGATTAAAATGCTGATTTTTGCATTCTGGCTTTAAGAAATGAATTGGAAAACTTTTTCTCATTCTAAGTTGAAAATGAAATATCTTAAATTTCATGATTTTTTATTCCTTATACAGCAAACCTGAATTTCATTTATTTATTATGAAACTAATGCGAAACATAATGGAAGCCAATTTAGCATAATTATTTACATTTTTGCTCTATCTAAGTAAAATCAGCAACGATCATTATATGTATTGAGTTGTTAGGGAAGACTTCAATTATTTTTATGATCATATTCTGTAAGGTAATAGTTTTTTGCTACATAATGTTAATACAACCATTTCAAATATTTCTTTTCGAAATATTTGCAGAATGTTGCAATTATTATTAATTTTACCATCCATAGAGATAATGAAACTGTTTTCGACGGTTTTAATTTCAATAATGACTGAGCAAAAACATCCTAAGAATTAATTCAGCAATGCTTTTAATTATTATTGTTTTGACGGCAGTTCTGAGACAAAAAGTTTACATTGTATTCCTAATCATGAAAAATATTGTTTATTCATGGTCGTCCTATTGATTTATAGATTAATCCCATGAGTAATACTTTTAGAAAAAGGCATAATAAAAATTATTTAAATATCTAAACTTTATACACAATTTCTGAGTATTTTACAGTTGTTTTTATTATGCTATTTTTAAATTACCTGCTCGACGCGATGATCTGCAAAATGTTTTTCGTTCGCGAAAATTGCAGAGTCAGGAAGGGTAATTGTGATTGATGATCGTGGATACAATTGTTTTGTTTCTGAAGCAGATTTTAGTTTTTATGCCTTTTATTGGAAAAATAATCTTCAATGATTTATATATTATTACAATTAATTAGGTGATATACCGGTGTAAGAAATCAATGGTGCGATAAGAAGGATGTGTGATTTTATCAGACTATGAGTGCCAGGATAACAATAAAAAGCATAAATTATGTAACAGCTAAATAATTATACTGTTAAAATTGAACAGTTGTACTTCATTTCACAAGGGATCATTTATTGAAACAGGAAACAAAAATACTATTAAATTCCTCTTGTATACGAATTTTAGAAAGGGTACTCAAAAATGATTTAGCAGATCTGGCAGTAAGTGCAAACAAATATGGAATATTTTCGACAGTCTTTCAAATCAAATAATACTACCTCCTTAAGCTACTGACGCAGTTCTTGCGAATAAATCTTTCTCTTTCAGATAATATGATCTCAACCAATTGGATCTTAACCAATGCAGAGTCTTCGGAGGACTTGCTTATTTCAGACGCCGAATTCTTTAGAGCCTTCATGACATGCCGTATACGACTGAGACCTGGAGAACTATGTCACCATTCTCTCCGGAAAATTTCCACTCCATAGAAAGATCCAGTATTAGCTTATCTCTGATTGGCCCCGTGAAAATGGCTTAATATCCAACGGCCCCCAGGAACAGCCTCACACACACTGTGAAATTCCTGTAGAATTTCAGCTATTACTATTCTTTCACCGAATGTGTGGCTACAGCAAATGTATGATTTCATACCTTATGTTGAAATGAAAACATTCGCTTGGTTTCCTCAGATAAAAAGCTTCAATTAATCAGCCGTTTTTATTATTTCATGACTCCCTAGAACCCATTCTCCTTTCCAAGAGTGGTATTCACGGTTACAAAAGGACTCTTCTGTGCATAGTTGTAGAAATACTGATACCATTGGTCACTGGACTTTTCTGTGCATGGTTGTAGAGAGACTGACACCATTGGTCATTGGGTTCTTCTGTGAATGGTTGTAGAGAGATTAACATTATTGATCAGTGGGCTCTTAAGGGCATGTTTGTAGAAAGAGTGACACCATTGGTCATTGGACTCTTGTGTGCATATTTGCAGAGAGACTGACATCATTGTTCACTGGACTCTTCTGTGCATGGTTATAGAAAGACTGACACCATTGGTCACTGGACTGTTCTGTATCCACAGCAAATTAAGTCAGTTTCTACGCCTTCAGTGTTTTTTTGCCGAGTGAGACCAAAAGTAAACTTTCAGTTTTGTGCACCGAAAAATCTTCCTTCTTGCACTCTGGCCTGCATTGCTTGTTTTTTCGCAGAAACTGTAATTTTAATAGTAAAATATTTTTTAAAAATTTTAACTGTATTTGGCGTTTTATATTTTTCTATATCTGTCTGTTTTTAATATAGATACTTTGAGTTTTTGTGTATTTTTGCCTTGTCGCGAAAAGAGGATTGATTTAGCTGTGGATGCAATACTACAGCAATTTCTGAAATAATTGCATAGGACAGTTTTCCATTCTGTCAAAGTGGTTATTTTTTCTGACTTCAGTCCTTTAACACGTATTATATTTAGTGTCTTTTATTTCTTAAGTTACACACTATTTTTTGTACATTTCATTTCTCTCCTACCATTAACACAAGTACGGACTATACTTCTCGCATTTCAGATACTTTTAAGAAAACATTTTTCTTCTTTCACCAAATTAAAGGAATCTCCATTTTTTAGAGGCAGAAGTTTCGAATGAAAAAGAGATGGAAAACTCAGTTGAAACTTTCTTAAGCTGTCTCATATGCTATTTCATTCTTCATTTTCTGTTATTTTCCCTTCTTTGTACGAAGTAAAGGAAGTATTGTAATCGCAAAAAATTTCGGATGTCATATTTAAACAGAAATACCCATTTCGACTGTTCCAAATCCCTTTTTTTTTTTTTTTTTTTTTTTTTTTTTTTTTTTTTTGTGTGTGTGTGTGTGTGTAATGTCTATCTGTAATGTACGGACAAAAAAAGGGTTCTCCTTACGAGAAAGGTTTATTAAATGGATTTTTTCATGATGTCCATACGTAAGTACGTTCGTATAAACGTTACCTCGGATAACTCAAAACCGATTTTAGACGTACAACGTCTATAACATCTAGTTACGTACCTCTCGTTTTTACAGCAATCGACAGTACCGAAAGTATATAATATATATATATATATATATATATACATATATATATATATATATATTCAAAGTTTCAGTACATTAGGCAAAGAAATCCTGATCATCCTATCTGAGGAAAAAGGTATAGGTTAAATATTAAAGATGTAAAATTTAAAGTTGCCTAAAATGTCAAGTTGAGCTTTTTGAATGGGAAGTTGCAACTTGTTAGAACAACAGTCTAATCTTTAAAATTAAAATTAAAATGTTAGCAGTGAAAAAAAATTAATATACGAAGCAAAGTAAATTGAAAATGGAAAAATGGTAAAATCAAAAAATTAAGTTCGCCTATTTAATGTTTTGAACAGAACTTGTCAAGGGATAAGTATTTGAAACACCAAACTGAGTAATTAATGAATAGCGAATAACATGTTCGTTCCTCTGGACAATGTGAGACTTTAAACTGACTATAATAAATTTACGTGTGTGAAAAATAAGATCACAGGGGGCCTCACATTTGCCTTCATCACATTCTACTTCATACTATACATACTATATCATATAGTATATATACATATGTGTAAGATATAAGATTACGATAGCTACTTTAAAACTAATTGGCGACCTCAAAATTAACTATTTTAGATTTGGTGCTCTCCCCCTAAATTCATCTGTTCTCCCAAATCCGAGATCCTTCCATGTTATATGACGCTTCTTGAAAAGGGTAACTAAAATTAATATTAGCCAATCATAGCTTGTCTTTACAATTGCATCTAGGACTTCGGTAGAAATACCGCTAGCTAGTTAATTAATTACGTCATTCTTTTGCAAGCTTCGCCACTGCTAATATATACCCGCTGCTTCGCTTCTCAAATGCCTACGTCTTACTTTTAAAATAAGTGTACATAGGATTTACTGTATTTCATTATGATCGGATAAATATACACTAAGATGAAATTTAATTTCCACAGATAACGAAATCTAACTTGTAATGCGGTCTCTCAGTTCCTAAATTTATATTTAGGATTGAAAAAAATAATTATGTCACTAGAAAATTAAACGAGATTTTTGCGTAAAGAACATGTTGTACGGTTTTGTACTTATTTTTATTCACATCACATACAAAAACATATTAGACTGAAAAATCCAAGCATAATTAATCCGAGAAAAAAGAAATAATAAGCTAGCCTAGTAAGCAAAAATATCCGTTACAAAGAATTCTAAAGATTTGTTTTCATAAACATTTATCGCAAGGCCTGCCGGGAAAGAATGCAGACCACCGCAAATCACGTCATCTGATCACATGATCATTTTATTTTTAACAAGGGTAGTTTTATACTCGTTATGAAAAAATTAAATTATACGAAATTTTACTCTTGTGCGATAAAAATTTACCTGGATATTTAATTTAAAAATCTGCAATTTTTAATGTCACTTTCAACTTGGCTTGAGGTTTTAGTTTTTCAGTTTAGAATAGTTCGAGAAAAAAATTAAATGAAGGGCAGGAAAAAAGTATACAATTTAATAGACGTATAAGAAAGTCATGTAGTATCCGCAGCAGATACTTTATTCTGTTTCTGCGGCTTTTGTATTATAACATCTCATTTTTGTAATACTGAAACAATGTAGGAGAAGTTCTAATGGCAGAAAATGGTAGGAAATTTGTGCTCACTCTAAATAAACTCAATTGAATATCCCGTGAAGGAATATAGAATAAGAAAACCCCTCCCATATGATAATCTTAGTTTACTGAACTATGTGTATACAATCTTTAGCCTCACTGCAAGTCACAGTTAGTGGATCAAATTTGCCAACTGCATGTGTTACGAAAAATGCCAGTTAAAAAAGTTTCAACTTCTCCACTTTTTAATTTTTTCTCTGCTTCGGACTTGAAGCTGTCTTTGCATAGTAGAAACCTTCCATGGCTTAAATACAACATCTTCAGGTTTGAGGCATTTTAAATAAATGCCAGTCTTTAGAAACTAATTGCATGTATTTTTTATGAAATTTTTTGTGTGATTGTAATTAAAGTTTCAGCTGTCTTCCTACTAATACTATAATGGCCTTTTAAAAATGTCTCCATCCATCTTCTTTCTGAGAAATTATCTCCTCCTGCAAATTATCTTGACATTCTCTGCCATGTTTCTCCGCTAACTTAAATGTTTTTTTTAAAACATTATACCCAGCATTTGATATACTTTTAATCCACAGAATAGTTCGTTCCTGATCTTTGAGAACGACGAACTCATGGTCTTCTATGCCTTTAATTTTGCTGTTTTCAGCTTCTTTTGCAGAATTGTTTGAAAGATGTTTATTAAATGGTAATTGGGTGGATGATATTTCTTTTTCTATTTCCGTTGCATTTCTTTTTTTTTTTTTTTTTTTTTTCTTTTTTTTTTAGAAATTTTACTTTGCAATTTGTTTTGCTTTTTATCGCTTACTATTTTACGATAAAATACTAAAAACATATTGTTACGAACTTTGCATACATGCGTAGATAATTTTAGTAAAATTATATGCGAATTGAAGTATTTTCCTTTGATTGCAGTATTTTCTTCTAAAGAGACGATGCTTTGCCGGAAAAATAAGAATACAAGGACAAATCTATTTAACATTCAAGTCGCCAAATTATGAGACCATTTGGTTACATTTTGAGTACAGTAATTGTCTGTGGGTATAGTAATTCAGTAAATGTAACTGATCCTTTGTGTAACTGTAACGGTATCCGGCACTCATCTGTCCTCCAATAATTTCGAGAAGTTCTAGACATTTCTCGGCGGGCGAGGGAAAATTATATATGAGCGGATAGAGTATCTGCTCTGAGTAGTTGTTAGTTCTGAGCTACTTCGGAGCATTGAGATATCCGTAAGAGCTTCGTTTTTTAGATGAGTTTTGCACTGCATTGTGTTTAACGATCTTAGTAGTTTGAAGTGTGAGTACTGATTGTACCCTGTGATACTGTGAAGAGCTGTACGAGTATTTCTGTGCAGAGTTTCTTTTGATAACATAAATTTTATCAAATAATCACTATCATTGGTCCTGTGTGCATTCAGTCTGTTACGAACCCATATGCACGCAACAGTATCAATTAGGTAAATAGTAGTTACCTCTCTCAACATCCCGGCGTTCCGGGGGAGATGATGTTACAAACAAACAGATAGATGCACACATATTTTAATAGTATTGATTTGTTAAAAATTCAGTGGAGACTGTAATATAGTAATTTTAAATATTAACTACAAATATGGTTTAAGTGAATAAATTAGAAGAATGAAGTATTACCTACTTTATAAAAGAATTTACAATAACATTGTTTTTCTTTTACAGTCTTATAAATTTCTATATCAATTTCTATTTTGATACAAATTTACGTAAGTGCTAGCAAATATGGAATTACTAATTTTTGAATAAATTTATCATTTCTTTACTGTTTATGTCTTGTTTAATTGTTATGAACTTTAAAGCTCTGTTTTGTTAAAAGCTTGTGATATTAACATTTTTTACGTTGCTTTTTCCTATTTTATCAAAATTCATCAAGCTCGTTTGCTTGCATTTTAACAATAATACAAAGAATAAGCACAGACATATTTAGGAAACAACAGAAATATCAAAAATTAAATACCATTTCCAGGAGATTTAGATTTAAACACCAGAGAAGATGACTTTAACTCTTAATCGTTTCCCCTTATGGTAAGCTTCTTTTCCAATTATTAATTCTTTTATCTTAAAACATGTGTTTGCGCTATTTTATTCGGATTTATAATCCACCAACACTTGAGGGAGAAAAAATTGCTGAGCGGCAATTAAATCACATCTTATTTCATGCACGAATTAGTTCGCTGGTCAACTTTTTATGCTCTGCTTATCATTCTTCATAAGGTCCCTTTGCAGAGCGAATTACTGCAGAATTATTTTACTCGAGTTGTTTATTTCAAGAGGCTGATAAAAGATTCAGCCTAAATTTATTTCCTTTACATTTAAATTTTTCTAAGAAGTTTTAGAAACAAGTGGCAGTAGTCTATGATGTTTAAATTGCAAATTATGATACGATTTTAGAAACGCTTTGTTAATTCACGTTACGGTACGTTACGTTATGCTACTAGATCACTGTGCAAATTTTCCGTCAAATAAACAGGTCAGTAAATTACCACGTGTGCGAAGTTTGCTGTTCTGCTTCGTATAAGATTCGCAACTTCACTTCCCTGTGCGAAGTAAAGGAAGTATTCCAATCACCAAAAATGTCGATTACCATATTTCAACGAAAATATCCATTTTGACCGCTCTCGAATCCCTTTGAACGATTTTTATGCGTGACTATGTACGTACGGACAGAACAAAGGACTCTTTTTCCCAAAACGGATTGTAAAATGCATTTAAAATGGATTCATAAGGGATTTTTTTCGTGACGTCTGTCTGTACATACGAATGTATGTATTTCGTATAACTCGAAACGATTAGCGTGGAATGTTGAAATTTTGTAATCGTTTTGTCTCGTTGCAATCGGCTGCACCAGACGTATATGCGTATATATATATATATATATATATATATATATATATATATATACCTTCTTACCCGGCTCGGTGAGCTCTGTTTTTTACTCTTATATGTTGGTAAATTATACATTTTTCCTTTAAAAGTGAATGAATTATGTTGTTCTTATGTTTCAGTTAAGGGTTTTATGCTTTCAGTTAACATGCAAGCAATAGTTATAGAATTATCAGTAATTTTAAATGTTTAAGTGGAGCTATGCCTAACGAGACTACCATTTGTTTACATTTGAAAATCTTTAGTTAATTAAGTTAGTTGGTATACCAAGATCAATGTCTTTCTGTCCAGTGGGAGCAAAAGAAAACTTTTTAGTTTTGTGCTCCAAAAATTGCGTCGTCCTGACCGTTGGCCGAATTGCTGGTTTTTGTGTGCGAGCTTTAATTGTAATTACAAAAATTTTTATAAATTGTTTTTAACTCCATTTAGTGTTTTAGGTTTTACAATTTTTCATGAAGTTTTTATGTATTTTTGCGACGTCAGAACTGAATTGATTGAACGAGAAATATATATTTAATGAAATTCGAGGAAATACGTTTAGTGAAGAAAAATTGTCTATAATTTAATAAGCCGTACAAGGCCTATTAAATGGCAATAAAAGTTTAATATGCCGTAATAATAATAATGCATAATTTAATACGCCGTATGTGGTATTCATATCAGCGTTTTTCTTTCAAAATTTTAGTAGCGGATTTCTTATAAAAACTTAACTGTTCAACAATATTGTTGAACAGCTAAGGTATATTTTAATATCATTAACTTATTTTCACTGCGAGTGTAATCAATAACAATTCTTGCTACCCCCATATATTACTTCCACTGTTCGAATGCTGCAAATTACTATTCTTTTCTTGTATTTTTCGGTTAGATTCCTTACTTCGTTTACTAAACAAAAGCTTTAAGATCTTGCTAATAATTAACTGTTAAATTTTCTTTGTTAATATGTAGAGACATTAAAAATTTTTTAGAGGCAGAAAAGATGAAAAATAGCAAACGCCTTCGCCGGTAATCGAACCACGGACCTCTGGAATACCGGCGCAGCGTGCTACCTTTACACCACGAAGGCACGCTAGGAAAGTGGGAGAAATAGTTTATATACTTCCCTTTTTAAAGGACGACTAGGGTTTTAGGGAACCTAGTCGCCAAATTCTGGTGTAGAGAGTGGTCATCCACAACCCTTTTAGTTCGGGCGCCACTGTAGAGACATTAGGATTTTTTTAGAAGCAGAAAAGATGAAAAAATAGCAAACGCCTTCGCCGGGAATCGAACCACGGACCTCTGGAATACCGGCCCAGCGTGCTACCTTTACACCACGAAGGCACGCTAGGGAAGCGGGAGAAATACCTTATAAAGATTTCGCTTTCGGTAATTATTACTTAAATCTAACGAAATAAACAATTACCTTAAATAAACTTCCAAATTTTACACTAAAGCATCACAATTATATGAAAGACTAAAATAACTACAGATGGAGTATTCTTACTTTATGATTCATTAAATACGGAATAGGTTTACTCATTTGCTTACAGAATTTTGCATGGTAGCTAAATCTAGAATGGAAATTAGGAATAATCCAGGAACCGGACTTGGTTAAACCTTTCAGAATTTGGAAGAGTGAACATGCTAGGAAGGTTAGAAGTGGCGGCAGAGCCTGGATAAGGGTGAAGCACTTGCCTCGTGTAAAAAATTAGAAAGGATATCAAATTACTTATAAAAAATTAGAAATTCATTTTAAAGATGGAATTATGATTGTTAATTTTCAAATTTGAAACATATTATAAAAAAGCTTATTTTTAAAACTATTTCAAATTAAGAACATTTTTTCAGCACTATTTATGATAATTTATAAGCATTGCAATTGGCAGTTCTTCCCTTCTCCCATTCTGCACATATTGGTGGCTGCCTACCTGATTTCCATTAGACATTCTTTTTGTAGCCAACTTCTCGGTCAGGATGCCACCTCTTAGTTCACATCTTGACACAACCTAGTACCAGTATAATAAGCAGCAATTTATTTAAATATGAATTAATTGATTGACTTT
Source organism: Stegodyphus dumicola (assembly GCF_044657685.1). Lineage (NCBI taxonomy): Eukaryota > Metazoa > Arthropoda > Arachnida > Araneae > Eresidae > Stegodyphus > Stegodyphus dumicola. The sequence continues at coordinate 215,783,337 of NC_140773.1, read as the reverse complement.
ATTACTTTACTGCAATCAGATTTCTGTAACGTTTATCGCAGGTTTTTTTATTAATTATTCGATAGACGTTTGTAGACACATCAGGTTATTCCGAAGCAGGATACATAAAAAGTTTTCAATGCCCGCGCCGGGAATACGCGCCAAGCGTGCTGACCACTACAGCGTGCTGACTAAAATCTGTCTCATTTCTACTTAATTTAGAAGTCATTTTGCGCTTTTGCAGCTGAGGATGATGGTTCGGCAAAACCATCGAAACTAGTCCTGTGAAAATTTGAAAATATAACGCTGATTTTGTTGTTTGACTTCTAAATTAATATTTGTACGGCGTGTTATTGTATCTTAATCATTTCTACTTGTTCTTACAACAGGTTGTGTTTACCAGTCTTTTCATTCTAGCCTTTTGTTATGTTGTACTATTCTATCCCAAAGCACTCAAAATCAGACGGCCTGGGAAACTGGCATTCCACAGCTCAAATGATTTTTAATTATCTTTCAAATTATAACTTTTAATTGCTGATAATATAATAATTTATTATAAACAGCGTAAGCACTAAAAATATTATTGCCTTTAGTGCTACTAGATGAACGGCCATGAAGAATGAATAATGTCTCGAGCTCTATATTATATATCTTTAATATTATAAGAATTATTTCCCTATTAAAATAATTTAAAAGCAATTAACGTAGACGAAAAGTAAAGATCCATGTTTCTCTTTTAAAACTAGACAATCATTAAATTTGTAAATAATTATAGTTTTTGTTTATTACAATATATTTACTTTAGAGGAAGAATAATTCATTCTCGATTACACTCTATGTAGATTATATGAGTAAGTCAATTGTCGTTTATCTATTAGAATACATAAAAATTTTGGCTACTTCGTACTGAGCTCTTTTTTCAGGAGGCCTAATGAATGTGGATGGAATCCTGAAACAGAGGAGTCTTAGACCATCAGGTAGCGGCCCCCTCTGGGCCCTCATGATTGATCGATTCAAAATGGATGGAACTTAGGTCCCGAAGGACCAAGCTAGGCTTATTGAATTAAAGAACAGTACTTTGGATGACAAGAAGAGCATGGCAAAGCTTTAGCTCCAAATTGGAAGTTGATGATATACCGCATTAATGTAAGGGGGGATATCATAAAATATGACCGTTTTATAAAAGGAAGAACATTATGCATTCTTTTCGATGGGAAATTTCGATAAAAGACATTTACCTACAATTTCCCTCCTGAATTTCTCTTGGGCTTAAGTAACAAGAAGCTTATCACGAAGACAGGAGTAAAATATTGCCTTCGATAAAGACTTCTCCCTCTTCAAGAAAGTCAAGCATTTTTTATGAAATTTAAGGAACTCTAAATAGAGCAAGATGAAACCAGTATTAACATGTCATATAAAAATACCTGAGCATTTAAAACCTTTAAACAATAAGGTAACGTATCAAAAAACACTTAATTGGATTGCCGCTTAGTAATATATACTTCAAGCTTGAGTTTTAATTAATTTAGACTTTTATTTTGTAATTTATTATATTACTTACCGCAAATGTGAGTTTTAATTAATTTGGATAAGTATTTGCACGGGTAATTTGGACGAATGGTAGAATTTAGGGGTGGCAAAATTTTGAGACTCGGAAAGAAACCCGAAGCCAGAATTTAGTAACGGTAAAGTTTACAACGAAAATCCAGGAACCGGACTTGGTTAAACCTTTCAGAATTTGGAAGAGTGAACATGCTAGGAAGGTTAGAAGTGGCGGCAGAGCCTGGATAAGGGTGAAGCACTTGCCTCGTGTAAAAAATTAGAAAGGATATCAAATTACTTATAAAAAATTAGAAATTCATTTTAAAGATGGAATTATGATTGTTAATTTTCAAATTTGAAACATATTATAAAAAAGCTTATTTTTAAAACTATTTCAAATTAAGAACATTTTTTCAGCACTATTTATGATAATTTATAAGCATTGCAATTGGCAGTTCTTCCCTTCTCCCATTCTGCACATATTGGTGGCTGCCTACCTGATTTCCATTAGACATTCTTTTTGTAGCCAACTTCTCGGTCAGGATGCCACCTCTTAGTTCACATCTTGACACAACCTAGTACCAGTATAATAAGCAGCAATTTATTTAAATATGAATTAATTGATTGACTTTATTACTTTACTGCAATCAGATTTCTGTAACGTTTATCGCAGGTTTTTTTATTAATTATTCGATAGACGTTTGTAGACACATCAGGTTATTCCGAAGCAGGATACATAAAAAGTTTTCAATGCCCGCGCCGGGAATACGCGCCAAGCGTGCTGACCACTACAGCGTGCTGACTAAAATCTGTCTCATTTCTACTTAATTTAGAAGTCATTTTGCGCTTTTGCAGCTGAGGATGATGGTTCGGCAAAACCATCGAAACTAGTCCTGTGAAAATTTGAAAATATAACGCTGATTTTGTTGTTTGACTTCTAAATTAATATTTGTACGGCGTGTTATTGTATCTTAATCATTTCTACTTGTTCTTACAACAGGTTGTGTTTACCAGTCTTTTCATTCTAGCCTTTTGTTATGTTGTACTATTCTATCCCAAAGCACTCAAAATCAGACGGCCTGGGAAACTGGCATTCCACAGCTCAAATGATTTTTAATTATCTTTCAAATTATAACTTTTAATTGCTGATAATATAATAATTTATTATAAACAGCGTAAGCACTAAAAATATTATTGCCTTTAGTGCTACTAGATGAACGGCCATGAAGAATGAATAATGTCTCGAGCTCTATATTATATATCTTTAATATTATAAGAATTATTTCCCTATTAAAATAATTTAAAAGCAATTAACGTAGACGAAAAGTAAAGATCCATGTTTCTCTTTTAAAACTAGACAATCATTAAATTTGTAAATAATTATAGTTTTTGTTTATTACAATATATTTACTTTAGAGGAAGAATAATTCATTCTCGATTACACTCTATGTAGATTATATGAGTAAGTCAATTGTCGTTTATCTATTAGAATACATAAAAATTTTGGCTACTTCGTACTGAGCTCTTTTTTCAGGAGGCCTAATGAATGTGGATGGAATCCTGAAACAGAGGAGTCTTAGACCATCAGGTAGCGGCCCCCTCTGGGCCCTCATGATTGATCGATTCAAAATGGATGGAACTTAGGTCCCGAAGGACCAAGCTAGGCTTATTGAATTAAAGAACAGTACTTTGGATGACAAGAAGAGCATGGCAAAGCTTTAGCTCCAAATTGGAAGTTGATGATATACCGCATTAATGTAAGGGGGGATATCATAAAATATGACCGTTTTATAAAAGGAAGAACATTATGCATTCTTTTCGATGGGAAATTTCGATAAAAGACATTTACCTACAATTTCCCTCCTGAATTTCTCTTGGGCTTAAGTAACAAGAAGCTTATCACGAAGACAGGAGTAAAATATTGCCTTCGATAAAGACTTCTCCCTCTTCAAGAAAGTCAAGCATTTTTTATGAAATTTAAGGAACTCTAAATAGAGCAAGATGAAACCAGTATTAACATGTCATATAAAAATACCTGAGCATTTAAAACCTTTAAACAATAAGGTAACGTATCAAAAAACACTTAATTGGATTGCCGCTTAGTAATATATACTTCAAGCTTGAGTTTTAATTAATTTAGACTTTTATTTTGTAATTTATTATATTACTTACCGCAAATGTGAGTTTTAATTAATTTGGATAAGTATTTGCACGGGTAATTTGGACGAATGGTAGAATTTAGGGGTGGCAAAATTTTGAGACTCGGAAAGAAACCCGAAGCCAGAATTTAGTAACGGTAAAGTTTACAACGAAAATCCAGGAACCGGACTTGGTTAAACCTTTCAGAATTTGGAAGAGTGAACATGCTAGGAAGGTTAGAAGTGGCGGCAGAGCCTGGATAAGGGTGAAGCACTTGCCTCGTGTAAAAAATTAGAAAGGATATCAAATTACTTATAAAAAATTAGAAATTCATTTTAAAGATGGAATTATGATTGTTAATTTTCAAATTTGAAACATATTATAAAAAAGCTTATTTTTAAAACTATTTCAAATTAAGAACATTTTTTCAGCACTATTTATGATAATTTATAAGCATTGCAATTGGCAGTTCTTCCCTTCTCCCATTCTGCACATATTGGTGGCTGCCTACCTGATTTCCATTAGACATTCTTTTTGTAGCCAACTTCTCGGTCAGGATGCCACCTCTTAGTTCACATCTTGACACAACCTAGTACCAGTATAATAAGCAGCAATTTATTTAAATATGAATTAATTGATTGACTTTATTACTTTACTGCAATCAGATTTCTGTAACGTTTATCGCAGGTTTTTTTATTAATTATTCGATAGACGTTTGTAGACACATCAGGTTATTCCGAAGCAGGATACATAAAAAGTTTTCAATGCCCGCGCCGGGAATACGCGCCAAGCGTGCTGACCACTACAGCGTGCTGACTAAAATCTGTCTCATTTCTACTTAATTTAGAAGTCATTTTGCGCTTTTGCAGCTGAGGATGATGGTTCGGCAAAACCATCGAAACTAGTCCTGTGAAAATTTGAAAATATAACGCTGATTTTGTTGTTTGACTTCTAAATTAATATTTGTACGGCGTGTTATTGTATCTTAATCATTTCTACTTGTTCTTACAACAGGTTGTGTTTACCAGTCTTTTCATTCTAGCCTTTTGTTATGTTGTACTATTCTATCCCAAAGCACTCAAAATCAGACGGCCTGGGAAACTGGCATTCCACAGCTCAAATGATTTTTAATTATCTTTCAAATTATAACTTTTAATTGCTGATAATATAATAATTTATTATAAACAGCGTAAGCACTAAAAATATTATTGCCTTTAGTGCTACTAGATGAACGGCCATGAAGAATGAATAATGTCTCGAGCTCTATATTATATATCTTTAATATTATAAGAATTATTTCCCTATTAAAATAATTTAAAAGCAATTAACGTAGACGAAAAGTAAAGATCCATGTTTCTCTTTTAAAACTAGACAATCATTAAATTTGTAAATAATTATAGTTTTTGTTTATTACAATATATTTACTTTAGAGGAAGAATAATTCATTCTCGATTACACTCTATGTAGATTATATGAGTAAGTCAATTGTCGTTTATCTATTAGAATACATAAAAATTTTGGCTACTTCGTACTGAGCTCTTTTTTCAGGAGGCCTAATGAATGTGGATGGAATCCTGAAACAGAGGAGTCTTAGACCATCAGGTAGCGGCCCCCTCTGGGCCCTCATGATTGATCGATTCAAAATGGATGGAACTTAGGTCCCGAAGGACCAAGCTAGGCTTATTGAATTAAAGAACAGTACTTTGGATGACAAGAAGAGCATGGCAAAGCTTTAGCTCCAAATTGGAAGTTGATGATATACCGCATTAATGTAAGGGGGGATATCATAAAATATGACCGTTTTATAAAAGGAAGAACATTATGCATTCTTTTCGATGGGAAATTTCGATAAAAGACATTTACCTACAATTTCCCTCCTGAATTTCTCTTGGGCTTAAGTAACAAGAAGCTTATCACGAAGACAGGAGTAAAATATTGCCTTCGATAAAGACTTCTCCCTCTTCAAGAAAGTCAAGCATTTTTTATGAAATTTAAGGAACTCTAAATAGAGCAAGATGAAACCAGTATTAACATGTCATATAAAAATACCTGAGCATTTAAAACCTTTAAACAATAAGGTAACGTATCAAAAAACACTTAATTGGATTGCCGCTTAGTAATATATACTTCAAGCTTGAGTTTTAATTAATTTAGACTTTTATTTTGTAATTTATTATATTACTTACCGCAAATGTGAGTTTTAATTAATTTGGATAAGTATTTGCACGGGTAATTTGGACGAATGGTAGAATTTAGGGGTGGCAAAATTTTGAGACTCGGAAAGAAACCCGAAGCCAGAATTTAGTAACGGTAAAGTTTACAACGAAAATCCAGGAACCGGACTTGGTTAAACCTTTCAGAATTTGGAAGAGTGAACATGCTAGGAAGGTTAGAAGTGGCGGCAGAGCCTGGATAAGGGTGAAGCACTTGCCTCGTGTAAAAAATTAGAAAGGATATCAAATTACTTATAAAAAATTAGAAATTCATTTTAAAGATGGAATTATGATTGTTAATTTTCAAATTTGAAACATATTATAAAAAAGCTTATTTTTAAAACTATTTCAAATTAAGAACATTTTTTCAGCACTATTTATGATAATTTATAAGCATTGCAATTGGCAGTTCTTCCCTTCTCCCATTCTGCACATATTGGTGGCTGCCTACCTGATTTCCATTAGACATTCTTTTTGTAGCCAACTTCTCGGTCAGGATGCCACCTCTTAGTTCACATCTTGACACAACCTAGTACCAGTATAATAAGCAGCAATTTATTTAAATATGAATTAATTGATTGACTTTATTACTTTACTGCAATCAGATTTCTGTAACGTTTATCGCAGGTTTTTTTATTAATTATTCGATAGACGTTTGTAGACACATCAGGTTATTCCGAAGCAGGATACATAAAAAGTTTTCAATGCCCGCGCCGGGAATACGCGCCAAGCGTGCTGACCACTACACCACGAAGGCATGCTAAGAAGGCGGGAGAAAGAACTTATATACTCCCCCTTTTAAAGGGCGAATGGAGATTTAGGAACCCAATCGTCAAATCCTGGTGGTGAAGAATCATCATCCAACAGCTTTTTTCGTTCGGGCGCCATTGTAGAGATATTAGGTTATTTCGAAGCAGGAGACATGAAAGTGTGCAATGCCCTCACCGGGACTCGAACCTGGGACCTCTCGAATACGTTCCGAGGGTGTTGACCATTACACCACGAAAAGATGCTAACAAGGTGAGAGAAATATCTTACACGTTAAGAAGAATTTTCCTTTACAAACAATTCAACTAACGCATTAAAAACCACACTACCTTTCACTTGAAGGTAATGTTGTGGACGTATTAGATTCCAATTAAGAGAAAAAATGTAACAGAAAGAAAAGAATATCCATTTTTTTTTAAAAATGCAAAACGTTGCAAAAACGCAACCTCAGTCAAAACCGATTACTTTTAGAATACACGGAAATCTTTCAAACATTTTCTATACAAAGGCACATAGCATTTATCGCAAACAGTTATCCTCTGACTACCACAGTATTTGCATTTTTTAATTTTGTTTGTTGAGTTTTCTGGATAATGCGGTTTGTTGGATATTTTCTCCTTTCGCTTGAGACTAAATTCTGAAAGAAAGATGGTCGCCAAACGCAATCAGTCTATGAAGATAGTAAGGTATATTTTAATTTTATAACATTTATTTTAAATTAGTTCACTTTTTCTATCTTATCTCGGTTCACCTTGCAACTTCCTGCCATAATGAGTTTTTAGAAACGCGTTGAATGCAAATGAAGAAGAGATAGTGTTAAAGGAAAGTTCAATTGACTTTCGAGAGACAGAGTCAGGAATCCTGAGTAGCTCGCGTTGGGCTAGGTCTCTCTAAGCTGTTGTTAAGCTCGGTCGTCGCTGGCTAGTTTAACATTACGGGCCAGCGGAGGCTTTGATGTAAGCCCGCAGAAGGGGGCCGACCTTTAATCTTATTTTGAGTGAATAAAGGATAATTAACTCTTCTTGAGTTTATGCTTGTCTGTTCTTTAAACTAAGAGTGATAGTTTGCTTAACACTTCTCTAAATTTCTCGACACTTTATTTAGTAGAATAAAAGTGAGGAACTTTATAAGATAAAGCCTTTTCTTTTCGCCATCGACGGAACAGCTGGCCCACTGGGGTTGAGATAAAGGCTGAAAATTTTCAGAATATTCTTTCCTTGCTTTTAGAACTCCCAGTGCAATACTTCTCTGAAAATCTAACAGAGAAACTTTGGGCGCCTGCCATAATCTTTGAAAGTTCCATGCATTTTATTTAGCTACATAAATAAAATTCGTAAAATCAGGCCGCCAGCATTTCTTACTTTTTACTTGCATTCTATATACATCGCAATAAAATTGTCCAGAAGGTTTATGTCATCTGTATATTTGTTGTAATTTCCGATGAGTATAGGTAACTATACGGATAATACAAATTTGTTTTCTTTTCTTGAGGATCTTTGTCACTAAAGGCGGATAAATTGTACCGAAGCTAGGTGGCATAGTTAGTTTCCATAGCTAGTTGACAGAATTCCACATTACGGCGATGCCATGCTGCTTATCAAAAGCTGTGTCATATATTCCAAGTTATTTTTTCCCCTTTTTGCTTTCAGATGTAAGACCATTTCGCAATCTATACTCAAGAATTGCTTCTGCCACATGAATTCATTCAATTCCGGCAACAGCATCTGTGACGTAAAAATGTTGTTGAAATACACGGAATGCTTTCAGAAAAATTCCGCTGCTCTTAAAAGATCTGTTACAACATCTCCACCTTGTCCAAGGACAGTCAATGTCTTTGAAGATTTTCCTGAATATATATATCAAAATGATATCAGTACTCTTCATAGGTACACAAAACACCAAACTTTCTATTCGAAACGAACTGGCTTTCCTTAGAGTGGCATTTTGCTTGAATTTTTGTCAAATAAGAAATCATTTGCTCATCTATAGAAAGATGTGTTGTAAGCAAAACTCATGCAATTAGCATTTAAACATACTTAAATAGAGACTAACTTTAGCCAGTTTTTCGGTTTTATCCAATCCTTCACAAATTATAAAGATTCATTAAACGTTAGAAAACGTGGTCTGGGATATTCGTTACTTTGGTACAGTTAGTTTTTTGTGGTATCTGTAAAAGAAAATACCACTTTCTACGGTGGATACTCACAAAGGCACTGCTTTGAAAGGACGTTGCGTTTTCGCAACATTCTAAAAAGTGTATATTTCTGCCAACTAAAATAAAATGCTAACCTTACCTTTTGACTCTATTATATAGTCTAACATTTCTAGAAGACTGGCTTGTCTTCATAAAATTATTTGATTGGTTGTGCCTTCTATAAGATCTACTCAAAATTAAAAGAAGAAAATTAGAAACATAAGTATCAAAACGATCCCTTATTTTTACGAAAAGTTTCAGCTTGAAATAAACAGCTTTCGTTACGCAGATATAGTAAAGTTTTATCTACAATATACAAAAACGTTAAAGGAAAAAACACTACACAGAAGATGAAAAAAGTGTTTCTGCTAATGTTGCGAATGTCGTTAATGGGTCGTTAATGGGTTAATTAAGATGAGAATGAGTGAGATTAATTTTTTTTCCAAATGTGACACGACATCATGGAGTTATATATATACCATTTTCTAGCATTAAAATTTATTTTTGGAATTAACACGGCTGCATAGATTAAGCGTGCTTATGCTGCCGACATCAAAAATTTTCTCTCTAACCTGGACTTTAGCTCATACCGCTCTTATTTCACGTAACAACTAAACAGGCTTATCAGTCTATGAATTGAATATTGCCTGTGTCAGCAATCCTAATGCTCTGGAATGGCATTCATATTAAACTAGGATGTCTAATAAAAAAATCTGATGTGTACATCACATGACTTCCTTTTACGGAATATTAAATTGCACATATTTTTTTATTATATTTTGCTACATTTCATTTTAACTTATTTCCCCGAATTTCATTAGAGATATATTTCTCATTCAATCAATTCAGTTCTCACTTTGTGGCAAGGAAAATTACATAAAACCTCAAAACGTCTTCATTGAAAAATTGTAAAATACAAAAAAAAAAAAAAAAAAAAAAAAAAAAAAAAAGAAAGAAAGAAAGAAAGAAAGAAAACACCAAATACAGTTTGAAAAAACAATATTCGCAATTAAAATTAGAGTTTAAATGAATTAAAATAGCCAGAAAACCGTTTTTGCGGTGCATATAACATTCGGTCAAAAGACATTGAACTTATTGCAGAAACTGGCTTAATTCACTATGCTATTAAGTTTGCACGTTGTTAGACTTAGTGGAAGTTAAGCAAATTTAAATTGTTGATAATTCTACAATTATTGCATGCAGATTAACTAAAGGCATAAAAGCCTTAACCGGAATATAAGAATAATAATAATTCAATCACATTTAAAGCAAAAAAATCACAATTTATCATCATATAAGAATGAAAAAACTTAGCTTACAGAGCAGGGTAAAATAGTGGGTGTATATTATATATATATATATATTTATATACTTTGCGCGGTCGATTCCAACCAAAAGGAGAGGTGCACAACTGCATGTTATAGAAGTCCCATATATAAAATTTCGACGTTCTGAGGTAACTCGTTTTTGAGTTATGCAAGATACATACGTACGCACAGACGTCATGAAAAAAATCTCTTTTGAATCTAATTTAAATCCATTTGACAATCCGTTTTGGGAGAAAGGATTGTTTATTCTGTCTGCACGTACAAATGTAACGCAAAAACATCGTTCAAATGGAATCGAGAGAGATTGAAATTTTTGTTGAAATGTGATACCTGATTTTTTTTCGCGATTGCAATACTTCCTTTTTCTTCGTGCAAGGAAGTAAAAATAATCGAAAGATTTTCATTAAGTAAGCTTTTATTTGAAATTTATAAAATGATTAATCACCTAACGAAAAATAATTTCATGCATTTTAATAGTAACAAGAGATTAAATAACATTTTTCTTCACAAAAATCCATCTACAATTTTCTATCACTGATAATAAAAGCGCGAAAGACCCTTGATAAATTAATAAAGACTTTATTCTATACTTTCGGAAATACAATTCAATTACACAATTCCGTTATCTAGTAGCTCACGCTTTCATTATTCCTGATATAAAATTGTAGATGAATTTTGTAAAGAGAATTATTTAATCTCTTTTTCACATTAAACTGTATTAGTTATTTTTCTCCTTTTAGTTCATTAATGATTTTATGAGTTTTATATAAAAGTTTATTTTATAGGACTTTTATCATTTTCATGTTTTTAATTTCAAATTATTAACAGTCGTTTTTTAACAATGAATAATCTCCCTTTCACCTCACATAATATTGTAATCGCTACATCAAATGGTAAAAAATAGTCCAATAATTTTGCAATCAAACTCCGAAATTACGTTAAAATCTAATATAAACTTGATTTAAAAGACTTTTTACTGCTGTCTGGCGTTTCAAACAGTAAAAGTTTTAGTTTGTTCATTAAACGAAGATATATGCGAAAAACGCGTTTCATCATTTAATTTTTAAAAAGCCCAAATCAAATTAGGAAAAATTCGCTGCATCACACTGTATTGTCATCCATCGACAATGTGTGCACAAAATTTGAACTCGATAGCTGATCAGGAAATAATTTTAAAATGGGTGACAAATTTTTAATTCAAAGCAACAAGAAGTTTTTGGCTTGTACCATTTCTCATGGTAAAGTACATAAGAAGCAAAACATATAGTCTGAGATTTTGTTCCGTTGCATCCGTGTTGAGTTTCCCTCAGAACTGAGTAGTTGTTTTCATTTACTCTTAGTCCTGGAATAGTTACAATTTTTTTTTTTACTTTTACACTGCTAAGGAGGACTACTGACCGGGAACAAGCCCTTGCAGTATGATGTCCGCCCTGCAGACATTTATTAAGTCTAAATTAAAAAAAAAAAAAAAAAAGAGTACAGAGTCACATCTAGATAGGACTACCTTGAATACATATCACATTCCTGATAGTATAGGTTACAAAAAAAAATAATAAATTAAAAAAAAATACTTAGAAGTACAAAGCTGCATTGATACAAAACTGGTAAAGGTAAAACAAAAACAGTAAAATTTAAGACTAACATTGGAATTTCAAGCCTGCAGTTATACATCACACTGACTTACTATTATACACTTACTATAATTCCGCACATTACAACATATTATGCAATATATTACTATAATACTGAAAAACACCCTAACATAGTAAAACTGATACTACAAATAAAACACACTATATACACTGCTCATATCAGAAAAGTACACACTGACATAGTAAAGCTGATACTACAAATAAAACACAACATATACACTGCTCGTATCAGAAAAGTAGACAATTCTGTACATGATGCTGTACTGTAACGCTAAAACTAAAGAACACTAGACAATAACCTTTGGAAACAGTCACAGTGAAATTAGAATAGACGGACTAAGCGAATCTATCCCATAGTTTCAATTTCTTTTCAAATTGGAAGTGTGATTTGATTGAGATTACGGCAAGGCCTCGAGGGCTATCTACCTAAGATAAACCTGAGAAAACTAAAGACTGAGAAAAACTGAAAAAGAAAACCATTTAAACACGAATGATTTATAACAAAAATCATTTTTATATTTTCTTGAAAAATAATCATCTTGAGTTGATATTTCTGCATTAAGCTGTTCTTCTTTTATTAATTTATGCTTCTTTCTGGTCATTTTTGAAAGCTAATAATAGCTCACGAATAAGCGAGATAGACCTCACCCATTCTATCGTAATTTATTATTCTATCGTATTCTATCATATTATCGCATCTAATAAATCTAATTTTATTGTGGTGACACCCACAAAACCACTTTTTGCCATGCACGTTCGGACGCAGTTATTAAAATTTTCATTCAGGCTTTGAGTTCTTCCAGGAATACAATTTGACAGTAGTTGGTTTTTTTTCCACATGTACTTCTAAATAGGCTTTTAACCGTTAATAAAACAGATTTTGGCAATGCTTAACATACTTTTTACCAACTGATAGGGCTTTATTATGGCTACACCAGATATCCATCTCTGTTAAACTGGTGGGCTTGCTAGTCCTTGTGTACATCTTTTAATCAAAGATTTCAGTATTTTAAAATTTCGAAACATGCATAAATTATATATTTTTTGGATTCTTCTCAGTCCACTTTATTTTTTAGCGCAAAATTGAAGATTCGAAAAGTTTTATGTCATATGCCCCCTTAACCAGTGCTTCTTGGTTAAACTTGATTCATCCACTTTCTAGTCTAAGGAAAAGATGATTTAAGGAAAATAAAACGCCAGTTCCCGTTTCCGTAAACAGATGGGGCATTCGCGCAGAAATGCAAGACGAATCACAAAATTAGCGAACTCTGTAAAAAGCGAAAATTAAGTTTCGTGACATGTTTGCCTTGATCGCCATGCTGTTATATACAAAAAAAGATGCACTACTGAAGATGGTCTTATCAGCATCATATCGGTAATGCTCCTGCATTCTGAGAATATTTTCGTAAAAAGAGAAGGGAATGCAAAAAAAGGGTTTAAAAATGTTATTAAGAAGCTTGAAGACTAATGCGTCATAAGAAAAGGAAGACGAGAAGAGGTTATTGCTATAGCCGATGTAACTACATGTATCCGATGCTCTGCAATAAATGCTCGAACAGGCCCACGTTCTACTTTTTAATCAACAGTGTGTAAGATTCTGTATCCATTTTGTAGTAGCATTCATATAAGATCTTCAGCAATGATTTTACGTTTTCAGCGAGAATGGAAGAGAATGGCACCTAGCCTTCGAATATTCTATGAATACCCGAGACTATTTGCACGGTGAGATCAATATACAGAACTGCCAATATTGATTCCTCGCATCTCCATCCAGATTCGACAACAATCTTTACCTTCTGATTACGCTACTCTATAGTCTGAATTGATTTCAATTTCCATGTAGGTTCCCTTAACTCTGAGAAATTCACTCTCCAAACTCAGCAGTTACAAAGTTCCATGAACAACTTGTGCCTATTGCTTTACAAGAATATTGATGTTCGGATTCTACATTCATTGAAAGATGAAGCGTTTTCAGTATTAAGCAAGCAAACAAAATATTATTCGTGACAAATTCTGTGATGTGATTCTAAGGTTTATCGCAAGTTTTTAACAAGTTAATTTTAGTTAAAGCTACTTTCCTGTCCAGCCTAATTTCAGCTTATAATTTCTTACCAGAATGTGTTTTTAAAATCGCGTTTAATGCAAATGAGTAGTATTTAAGCCAAAGTTCTACTGCCTTCGTGAGAAAGCCTCAGAGTTTCTGACTAGCGCACGTTTGCCTTTTGGCTAACGACTCTCTAAGCTGATTACTCCTTGATAGCTTCGCCAGCTTATTCGATATTTAGGGGCCAACTACTTAGAATTTTGATAGCTTCGGCTATATCTCTTTAGTTTAATCTTATTTCTTATTATTTTGAGTTCGAACCCAAGTGAACCCTGAGAAAGGGGCCAACTATGCACTCTTATTTTTGAGCAATAAAGAGTAATTAATCCTTCTCGAGTTTACATCTCTGTTCCTGAACTAAGGTGATTATTCGCTTAGCTATTCACGAGGTTCCTCCACATTTATCTCTTTGATCAAAATGGTTATATCCCACATGATTAATAGAAGCTTTCTAATTTCCTGGGCCCTGCGTTCTCAGATGTATACACATGCAACTTCTGATTTTGCCAAACACTTGAAAGATCATGTCTATTATAAAAGTGTGTGCATATTAACTGAGAAAAAAGTTAGCATTAGCCTTCTACATATCTCTCTTATTTCTCATGAAATATTCGTCCGATGGCTGATAATGCCACGGCCCGATTTTGGAGTACAGAGGTAACAACAAAGTTAGCTCCCAGAGTGTTACTTAACAATGTAAAATAAAATTTTACAGTTTTGATAATGCTTCGATTATCTGCATCATAACTACTGAACTTACAGCTGCTCTCCTTGTAGTCAAATACAGAACTATTTAAATTAATAAGAAAGTCGCGTGATATTCTATTAATGCGACGATAGAGTCAGAAGGGTGATAGTAGTAAGGTGGTGGAAGGGAACAGTAATTTTTTACCTTCAAACACACTATCACAGATCACGTTCATCAGTGCAAATTCTTAGTGGCTTTATTATCAGTGGATGAATTATCAGTACCTTTATTATAGTTGAAAAAGTAATAAAGCAGGAGGAAAGGGAAGGTGATAGTCGATTGTTCGCTGATTTCGATCGTGCAGAGAGCGTTTACTCATTTTTAGAAAGTTTTTAGGGCGATTTAATTAATGTTTAAAATGAAAAGCGTATTTTTCTAAATATTCGATCTGGTACCTTTCTTCTGGATTGTACATCTGCATTGTGATTTCCATATTAGAATGGTTTTCGTAAAATTTCCACGGGTATTAATTTACATTCCTCTTCCACTGCTATCAAGAGTCCATCAATTACCGTGGGTTTAAGTTTAGAAATATCTCTTTTCAAGAAGCCAAAGGCTTAATAGTCCTAGCTGAAACATCAGGAGACTTTGCAACAATACATGGAAACGATGTATATGCAATACCTATATCAGTCTTCATTTGTTTCAATGAATGCAGTGGTACTTTTTGTCGATTGTATAATTTGTTGCTTTTTCTTGATAAAGTTTCATTCTTTGAAAGTCAATGAGGTAAAGAAATGGAATTTCTTTTGTAAATAACGGCGGTAAAACTTTCTCTTGGAGTTCGTTGAATTGCTTTTTAACATTTTTTTCACTCTTCTTATTTTTAATTTCTGATTGTAAGTGAAACCTGCGACAATGTAAACCCCTTACTAAAATTTTCTTTACATGCTCGGAATCAGGTTTGCACACTTTTATCCCTTCGTTTTAGATAATAAACTGACCTCCCCATTTTTTTTTGTTTCAATCATTTAAGTAAACCTACGCTTCAAGGCCACAATGTATCTCCATACCGGCGTCGGCGGTCGTTTCTAGAGCTAAATAAATTTCTTATTATTTAGCTCTAGAAACATTCAATGCAGTATGTACCCGGGTTTCCGTTTTCAGTCTTCGTCCTATGCAGAAGTAATGGCTAACGGTTTTTCCCTTTCCGATTAATAATGTCGTTTATTTTGCACTTGGAAATTTTAACAACATGCATTCAACGTTTTTGAATAATGGAATGGGAATATTTCTCTTCGGAAAGCCCAAAATCATGTCCTTCAATTCGCAGCTTGTTTACATGCGCCATTTTGAAAAATCATTCTAAACATGTGTAAACACCCTCTGTATGTTGGCTTATCGTGCTAAAGTAAACAGCCTAGGAAAATTATGGGCTGAGGCAGGAGAACGGGCTGCTGGTGACCGAAGGTAGCGTCATTGCAATGGTAGTCATATGCAACAATTACCTATTTTGTTCGGGAATGATGAGGCTGAAAACACAATCGTGGGGGTACGCTGATATATACGCATTTGATTTTCGGTCCAGGAGGTAATAGTAGGAGCTTAGCACAGCGGATGTACTAAGAGCAATATCCGAAGAGGCGTTTTTCGCACCACACTACTTTCATCATGATCGATCGACTGTTAGTCGCTATGGAGAGGGCAGTAATGTGCGTGGTTGCCATTTCGAACAGCACTTGTAATAATTTTTTTATTTTCCTCTTCTGACTGCCCCGCAGGTTGTGTTGTAATCATGCTGTGAATTAAATGTTTTTGGATTTATGATTGTATTTTTGCTTTGCTCCACAATCGACGTCAAAATCTACATAAGTGTTTTCGTTATTTACACCAACTAAACGTGTTTTGCGATAGCATATTTCTTGGCAATTATACTTCTTCTCGATGTCTGTTGTCACCCATTTTTGGACGCATTAACAGAACATCTTATATATTAAAATGCTTGGCCAATCCCATTTTTTGATCATACGACCGGCTTGTGCCTGCTAGGATGATTGGAGCTGTGCCTTTATAATAATAATAATAATATAAAAATGCTTCATATGTCTATGGTCTTGTTATGTTATATTATTTAAACAATAATATACATCTGACTTCTAAATTTAAAAAAAAATGTGTAGATAAAAAATCATGGACAGATTTTTTTTTTTTTTTTTACAATAAAGAATTAAATGCATTCTTTCCTCTTTGAGGGTTAATCGTACAATAATGCAATAATGCAACAATGAACATTAAATTAAGAAATAAATTATTCTGCCAAAGGGCATTAGCTCAGAAGCGCTATTAATTTCGTTTTGGCATTTGGCATCGTCCACTATAAAACGGCGTTTCATTTTTCAAATTTCTGCCACCAAATATAATCGCCCTGTATTATATTTTAAAAAAATTAAATAATGAAGAATCTGCATAAATGTATGTAAGTTTCTCGCATTGTGATAAAACAACGGTACCTAGAGCCATCCAGTTTTGAATAATGTACGTCTTCACCCAAATACGAGTATCTGGAAGCCCAAATTTGGAATTTGTTTTATTATTTATTTCATATTTTGTAAAGCATTTATGAGTTTTATACTGAGAAGTTCAACGATTTCAAAGCGAGCAATGGCAACACTGCCCGAGAAAGAAAACTTTTTATCTCCAGCGTGCGAGACTGTGTATCGGAAATTCTAAAGATATGCTATTTTTAAATTATTTTGTGATACTGCTGTTGAATTGAATTTTATGGTTTAAAAGCGAAAAACATAATATTTAATAAATAAAGGTTAAGCATAAAACGTTAGAAAAGATCCCTTTAGGCGTAGTATAAAATCTGAAATTTTTCAGATATTTTATACTTATCTTTTACTGAATAAACTTAAATATTAACATAGGAACCATCTCTTCCTGTTATTTCTGCCCAGCTTTCGACAACTTTTCAACCAGTTCTTCTTTTGATTTTACTGTAAATATTCATTTGATTCGAGAAAATACTATAATGATCATAAAAAATCTGAATAAAAGGGCAATATCTGGATTCCTAAGCATATGAGTAGGAACTTACTATTAGCTTTCGTCGTTTGACAATACGGGATTTAATGTTACGTACTGAAGGAAAAATTCAGATCCGTTAATCATTGCAAATCGAGAGATGGTTAAAGCCATTTATCAAAGTGATGATTCTATATGTCTGCATTAATGCCCTGATTATTTTCAAATGATTCAAAGATGAAACACCCCTTTCGTAGCTTATCCTTCTTTGAATGCAATCCGGGTGTCTATGTAAGACTCAGCGTTTTTTTCGAGCTCAATCACGATCTTTCTCCGTTAGCGGAAAAATTCCTTTTTTCATCTTCAGTAATAAAACACTTTGGGGAAAACTCCGTTTCCTTTCTTTGGAACAAAGAAAGGAAATGGAGGTGATGAAGATGTTCGTTGCCAAATATTTTCAGCTGTGAATTCATGTGGACAATAAACACTAGCACAAAGAAATTTTCGTGGTGCTCTTTGTCGCTATAAGGGAACATAATGGACCTTTTTCGTCTTTTTCTTTACTGGTGATGTTTGGATTTGACTCTGTTAACATCTTTAGTTCGTTTGCTCCCACTTCCCTTGGTCAACCGATTCTAGGCTTGTGTCAACATAAAATTTTTTACTCCGGATTTTTTAAACAACTCTTAACGTTGACATTCATTTGCGTTACGCCCATATGTTACTGCTAAAGTGCGGAAATTAGTTATTCTGCAGATTATCTAGCTAATCTGCAGATTAACTAGGATGATTCGTTGTAGTGCGGAAAATTATTTCATTTCTCAAATTACCTAGATAATCTGCACATTACCTACTAGGAACTCGTTAAAGTAAAAATCAGATCTTTGTTGGAACAACAGCAATGTTTTTATGCGCTTAAAACAGCCGCCATTTACACTTTTAAATTGCGCATCGGGCAGGATTTCAGAAAATGTTACTGTAAATCTAAATGTACCACAATAGGTGTACTTGACAGAAAATCCAGCTGCTATGTAATGCAAAATGTCACCAATCTTTAAACTGCTGTAATAAGTGAACATAATTTTACCGTATGTTTTGCAAATTCCTTTCCTTAATTGTAATAGTACTTTAAACCTTTTTATACTTTGACTTGTAGTTTTTGAATTGATCGATGATTGATTCTGTCAGCTAATTTGTTGAGTATTTGATTGTATTAATGTGATTTTTAGATATCAAAAACTAAAAAAATAACATTAATTTAAGTATACAGAAACGTTGCTGTTGTTCCAGCATATATCTTATTCTCACTTTAACGAACCCCTAGTATGTAATGTGCGAAGTGGAGAAGAAAGAAAAAAAATAAGAGAAACAAACTTTTGAGCTTTAACTATACGAAAGCCGTTAATGTGCACATTACCTAAGCAAAGTACGGAAAACTTTCGATTCTGCGCTTTAACGGAGCGAATCAGTTAATCTACAGATTAGCTAGGTAATGTGCACATTAACGACTTTCGCACTTTAGCGGTAACGGATACAGCTACAAAATTTTCGACTAGCTTCTGTAGCATTTCTATGCAGGTGAAATTCATGAAGCATAACATGCAGAATATGATATAGAGTTATTAGATTATTTTAAGCAGAAGCGAAAAATGTGCAGTGCCCTCTTCGGGACCTCTCGAAAAAGCACTGAGTGTAACGCTACCATTACACCACGAAGGCATGCAGAAAGGAGGGAGAAATACCTTATATACTCCCCCTTTTAAATGGCGACTGGGGATTAGGGAACCCAATTGCCAAATTATGGTGGTTAAGAAGCATCATCCACCACCTTTTAAATCGAGCGCTACTGTAAAGTCATTAGGCTTTTTTATGCTGTAGACGTGAAAAATGTGCAGGGGCCTCGCCGGGTCTCGAACCTAGACCTTTCGAATACGCACCGAGTGTGCTACCGTTACAACACGAAGACATGCAGAAAAGAGGAAAGAAAATACCTTATAATGGAACTTATCATATGGTGGCTTTTCTCTATGAATATATAACTAATTTTTCTGTGAATAATTTAACCCGTATCATGCTTATAACCCCCTATTGCGTATAATGTTCCTGTGTATCATTAATTTCCCCGTGTATAATATAATGCGTACCCAGTGTGTAATGATAATATAATGCGTATCCTGTGTCTAATGCGAATCCTGTGCAAAATAATCCTTTTATAATCTACCAGTTTAGGGTTTATAAGCTAAGAATTTTAATGTAATAAGTTGATGCGAAGTTAATGCAATGTTAAAGTAAGGTATTAATTTGATATGTAGTATATAATGCAATGTGTAAATCATGTATCGTATTATATAATGTAATATGAAATGTAAGATAAAAGTGGACGTGGTGCTGGACTGATTAACCCAAATGGTAAAAGGGACAGTGCCCACGTCCTCCGTCGCTTATCGCTTATCTATGAATAAAATTAACGAAGTGTTAATTCATTAATTTTACTCATAGGTAAAGGTAGTATATCATAACTTGAGTGTAATTCAGTGCAGATGAGATCAAATTTCTAGTATCTGTAAAACTTTTGATCACAGAATTACTTTCGTATACTTCTAAGTGTGTTTATTTTCGCAAGTCATATTTCTGTATTACATTTCGCTCAGCCTGTTACTGTTGTGACGGAGCGATCAGTTTATTATGCCAGTTTTATGAAAATCCCGCGTTTGACTGGAGATTTATCACTTGCAAATATAACTGTCCTTTCAACATTTCATTTTAAACTTTTACTTGCAAGTTTTCTTTTTCCAAAAATTGTACAGTTATAATTTTTTATATAAATGAAAACAAACTCTACAATAATAGCATCATTTATTTAAAAGTGCATTTTTCACCCCTTAGAAATTATTTCTTTATTTCAGATTATTGTGAACAGCTTGATATATTTTGTTCTTCAAAGCTGCCTTCTCGTTTCCAGAGATATGATGTATTCTGTTTCTATTATTGATTCCCTTTATTAAATATTTCGCATTACATTTCCTTTCACATTCAATTTATCATCCAGTTTCTACCAGATACCCACACGGGCGTCTCATATTAGTCATCGATTTTTCAATTTGTCAAGAAGCAAGATGTCCGATGAAACAGCACTCTCTCTCCCGTTTCAAATTAATTTTAACGCTTGGAAGAATATTCATAAAATTTGATTCAATTCCAAATGTATTTCATTTCCATTATATTAGAACCGTATTTTCTCTATGGTACGATGTTTCGCTCAACAGAGGATTTCTGTAGAAAAGATGCTTATCAGAAGCCATGTCGCGTGCAGTATTTTTAAGCCATTGTAGTCTGTCTCAGAAGCAGTCAAATAAAAATTAATTAATATGTTACAGTTATTATTCCAAACGGGAAATTTGCCCAGGAAGACTATTAATTTCGTTTTGGCATTTTGCGTTGAAATGTCGGTTCATCTTTTCAAATTGTTGCCACCAAATATTGGAGCCCTGTATTATATTTGAAGAATTTAAATAAGGAAGAATCTGCATAAATGTATGTATGTTTCTCACATTGTGATAAAACAACGGTATCTAGACCCATCCAGGTTTGAATAATGTACGTTTCTACCCGAAAATGGACCGCTGGAAGTTCAAATTTGGAATTTGGAATTTGTTTTATTATCGATTTCATATTTTGTAAAACTTTAACGAATTTTTTATTACCAAACTCAAGGATTTAAAAGCGAGCAATGGCAACACTGTACGAAAAAAAAATTATCTCTAGCGCGAGAGACTGTGTATCGGAAATTCTAAAGATAGGCTCATTTTAAAATTATTTTGCGAACATTGAATTTTATGGTTTCACTGCGAAGAACATGATATTTAATAAATAAAGGTAACACACAAAACGTTAAAAAATGCCCGTTTGGGCGTAACTGTAAAATCTGAAAGCTTTCAGATTTTTAATTTATACATCCAATCATAAAACTTTTAGCATAGTTCTTAATGGATGCTTTCTATTCCGTGAAGAGCGAATTTATTTTTGAAACGAAAAGTTTTCTAATGATTACCATCAAAACTATTATTATCATTATAAGTTATCTCAAATTGTATTTTTTTTTCATTTATAAAATATGCAGGTATAATAACTCACAACGAAAATCTCGTCTGCCTTTCAGTGAAGTTATATCTTCTAATACGTGGTCATTACCTTGCTAACTGGAGATAATTGATTAGAGGGGGTGTTTGTCCATTTCTTAGACGATTTTCATTGCATTTGCAGAAATATTTTACCTGAACGTTTTGTGTTTTAAACGTTCTATTTCATTACCCTTATTCTTCCCCATCTTTCTACACTGTAATTTCTAAGACAATAGTGCATTTTATAGTATCGGATGAGGTGTTTTGTCCCATTCTCCTTAAATAGCTTTCGGAAGCGCAAGAGGTTGTAGGTCCACGATTGGAGAATTCGCTTTTTAAAAGTCCAGATACGTCAGAAAACTTAGTAGGGATATGAGTGAAGGGTATGAACCTTGATACCCGTTTCCTGTGCCATATTTTTCCAGGAAATTTCCAGGAAAAAATCTTCAATAAGAAATTTTTCACTTGGAAGATATAACTTCACTGAAAGGCAGACGAGATTTTCGTTGTGAGTTATTATACCTGCATATTTTATAAATGAAGATAAAAGATACAATTTGAGATAACTTATAATGATAATAATAGTTTTGATGGTAATCATTAGAAAACTTTCCGTTTTAAAAATAAATTCGCTCTTCACGGAATAGAAAGCATCCATTAAGAACTATGCTAAAAGTAAATTTTGATGTGTGGCTTTGCCTTCATGCAGTTCTACTGATTGATGCCACTCTGGGTATAGAGAAGGTATTTCTTATTTGAAAACTGTGTATAAAATATGTTCCTGATAACATGTGGAGTTAACCTTAACAATTTTCTGCAATCTGGTTAATTTTTATTGGTAGTTATATCAAAAACCATCAACAATCATAAATCCTTTTGAAAAACTTTCTTTACATTCTTTGAACCATGTTCTAAGATTTTTACTTCTCTTTGAGGATAATAAATGGATCTCTTTTTATTGCGGTCATTTAAGAATACACAAGATTCATCCTATTATGACAACGTTTTTCCATTTTCGTCCTGATAACTGTTTCTCATAGAGAATTCTGCAGCGGGTTCTGCGTTCGGCCTTGGAGAAAGACGATGCAAATTATTTTTTTTCGCCGAAATATTTTGCCTACATCATATCATCATCATACTCCTCCTTTCAAATTTCATTTTTTTTAGATTATAATTTCCTTCAATAAGAAGTTTTTCACTTGGAGTTTAAAAAATTTCTCTTCAAAGAATGGCCATGAAATATATGAAAATCTCCCACATACACACTATGAAAAATATTTGAAAGGTTTGAGATTTTAACGGTCCCCCAAAAGGATTTATTAAGGTTTTTTACTCTCTCACTCAGCTGAGAAACAACATATATTTAGAATTTCCGATAGACAGTCTCGCGCGCTAGAGACAAAAACATATTTTCGTGTAGTGTTGTCACTGCTCGCTTTGAAATTCTTGAGTTCATGAATAAAAAAATCGTTAAATTTTACAAAATATGAAATAGATAACAAAACAAATTCAAAATTCGGACTTCCAGGTGTCCAAATTTGGGTGGAGGACTATACTATTCAAAATTTGATAGCTCTAGATACCATCGTTTTTCACAATGCGAGAAAAATACATACGAGAACATCCAGGCAGATTCTTCTTTATTTAATTTCTTTAAATATAATACAGGGCGATAATATATGGTGGCAACAGTTTGAAAAGCGATACAATTCACATAAGTGTTTCTACGCAAAATGCCGTTTCGAGACCAATATCCCAATCGGGACTAATGTCGCTTTTGGACTTAAAAATATTAAGGAGCTTGGGACAGTCTTGTTGTTGTGGTTATGTAGTCTCTAATAGTAATTATGTAGTCTTCGGTAATTACAAAACCGAAAGAAAACATACAAAACCAAAGGAATGCAGGATGAATATTCAAAAATGCAAGTGAGCTCTTCCTTGCGAGAATTTTGGATTCAATAGCACTATTCATATAAAATGCAACAAATATATGATCTGGAAATAAATTTGGAAGCTATAAAGGGAATTAATGCTGCACACACAAAATGCAGAAAAACATAATTTCTCTCTCCATTGATTGCTAGGAGAAATATTATAGTGTTAGGAGTTATAATGATTTGGGTTAATTGATTTATCTTAGTCGTTATGGATTTATACTTTATATAAATATATGCCTTTATATCAATATACGCTCTGAAAGTTATAAGAGTTCTTGTAAAAATAAGCTAAATTTACAACCGGTAGTACACATGCTCACAGAAGCATTGTTAGAATAGTCATCCTTTCCTCTAAATTTGAAACTAAAACAAAATCTTTATCTTTAAAATAATGTTGAAAAAAAAAATCTGAAATTTTTCAGATTTTAAATTACGTCCGAAGGGGCGTTTTTTTAACGTTTTGAGTGTTACCTTTATTTATTAAATATCATGTTCTTTGCACTTAAACCATAAAATTCAGTTCAAGAGCAATATCGCAAAATAATTTTAAATTAAGCATATCTTTAGAATTTCCGATATACACAGTCTCGCGAGCTGGAGATAAAAGTATTTTTTTTTCTATATAACGTTGCCATTTCTCGCTTTTAAAGCATTGAGTTTGTAAATCAAAAATTCGTTAAAGTTTTACAAAATATAAAATCTATAATAAAACAAATTCCAAATTTGGGATTTCAGATGCCCATATTCGCAGTAGGATTTCGTCAATCAAAATTCGATGGCTCTATGTACCATTGTTTTATCACAATGCGAGAAATAGACAATCATTTATGCAGATTTTTCATTATTTAATTTCTTCAAATATAATGCAGGACTCTAACATTTTGTGGCAACAGTTTGAAAAGTGAACCGACATTTATAGGATTCCGATGCAAAATGCCAAAACGAAAGCAATAGTCCTTCGGGACTGAAATCCCTTTGGACTAAAAAACTATTAACAATAATAGTATTTTCGAGACCTTAATATACCGCGTTTAATTAAGGGATGTATTTTAATGTAAACTCTACTGTCAAAAGTTTACAATATTTATTTAATTTCAGCGGACTCGATGTATTTTAAGATGCCAAAGGAGCGATGTATTTTAACATAATAAATCTTTTGATTTGAAATCAAAGGCAAGCAAAAGCCAAGTCTTTCAATTAGTGCAATAATTCTCATGTTGCACTAAATTATTAGTAAAGTATACTTTCCTGTACTGATACATTTTTTAAAAAATAAATCAACCCAAAATATCTCCCTAGCTTTTGAATTTAACTATAATTAATTATATTTTCAACTTTGTAATTATTTAAATTTAATTTTATATTTAGAGTTTTGATTTGAGTTACTCCATTTTATTGATTCTCTTATGGTTGAAGTTTTTAATTCTTTCCGAAAAGGCAAAATTAACTGAGTGATACTAATGGAGATTTTGACAACAGTACTTTATCGGAGTAATTAGTTCTACTTTTAATGCTACCTTCCTATTAAAATATTAGACTGTTTTTCCTTCAACACTGAAGGAATTAAAATTTGATGTAACTGAAATTCGACGATTTTCCGGTAAATGATATTTTCACTTAACTTTTCAAGAGATTAGCTTTGGTCAGAAATGCATTGGAATCTCTTTGGTTTACTGTACCTTTAAAATAGTTAATGGTGATTGCTTTATATAGCCAAAGGGCAATTATCTATAAGTTACATGATATTTTATTCGCGTAACTATTTTTCACAGCTGCCAACAGTGTTTTCAGTATTATTTATTTTCCATCTGTTTACTTATCAGCTTAGAGTAACTTAAGTTTCATTAAAAGGATTGTCCAATTCGGGGGCGGGGAGGGGAAAGCTGAACTTTGTAACTTCTATTCGAAACATTAAAAAAGAAAGAGAGAGGAGAGGAAAAAAGAGAGAGGAAGAAGAGGAAAAATAAAACAAAATTCATTTTACTAAACGCATACGTTATTTCAAATTATGAGTCAGAGAGCTAACACTTTTTTACTTAAATTTCACAAACTGGAAGTAAGAAATTATTTTTTTCTAACTTAAAAAAACTCTTACTAATTATATCTCAAAAATGGTTCTAAAAACGCTGTAGGCTGAGCCTTTTTTCGCTCGAGTTCTGAAGTATTTTTTATACTTCTCATTATTTTTTATATTTGTAAGAGTTTATCATACGTTTAAATGATTTTTAAGATAGCATTGATATTATAGCTATCTTAATACATCATTTTTTATTTTTTTAATATTTTTAGTAAATAAATTAAGAAAGTATTTCTTTATACCTTGTCTTTTGTAGCTTAAAATCATCCTTGAACTCGCTAATTATTATTATTAATTAAACTAAAAACAAGAAAAATATTAATCCTATGACTGCTGCTCATACATACCCCCAAAACTGTTAAAAGAAATATGTTGTAACTAAAATACGATCGAAGAAAGTTGTAGCACCAATCAGTTATAAGAAAAAAACATCTATTCTTTGCAGAAACATTAATTCAGTCATTCATTTTCTTTCATGCAATATCAGTTTTACCAAATGGACTTGGAATCTATTTATAAAAGAAATTGATTTTGTGAATAAATATTCAAGAATAGAACTGGTCGTTTATCAACAATCTTTTCTTTTTCATTTTCCTTTGTGATAAATAAGCATTCATTTTTTGGTATTAGTTTCTGTAGCACTGTTATCGTGGTGTTACAAAAAATATTTCGATAACGCTGTTGAAAAATAAAATTTTGTCTAAATGAGTTAAATTTTACTATCTGTGATTCACTGATGAATAAAAAACATACCATGCATACCAGGAATTAATAATCATGCAAGAACATAGTAGCAAAACAGATATTTATTTTTTGTAAATTTTACTAGTATTTGTAAATTTTTCATACTTTTTCCCTTAGCTATGGCAGATTCCTTGCAATAATTTTTAGCCCAAATGAGCGTCAGCTCGGGCTATTTGTCTCGAAACGCGATTTTGCATTGAATCACTATAAACGGCTGAATCACTTTTCCGATAATTGTCAACAAATATTATAGCTCCGTATTGTATTTAAAGAAAGCAAATTAATGAAGAATCTACAGGAATGTATGTATGTTTCTCTATTGTGAAAAAAAATAACGGTAGGTAGACACATCAAATTCCGAATAACCTAATCCTCCACCCGAAGATGGGCCCGAATTTTGAATTTCGAATTTGTCTTAGTATCTGTTTCATATTTTGGAAAACTTTAACGAATTTCTGATTAGCGAACTTAACGATTTCAAAGCGAGTGATGAAGAAAACCTTTTTATCTCCAGCGTGCGAAACTGTCTATCGGAAATTCTAAAGATATGCTGTTTTTCAATATTTTGTGGTGTTGCTGTTGAATTGAATTTTATGTCGTTTAAGTGCAAAAAAACATGATATTTGATAAATAATGTTAACACACAAAACGTTGAAAAAATGCTCCTTTGGCCCCCTAATATAAAATCTGAAAGCGCTCAGATTTGTTTCCTTTCT
Organism: Stegodyphus dumicola; assembly: GCF_044657685.1. Lineage (NCBI taxonomy): Eukaryota > Metazoa > Arthropoda > Arachnida > Araneae > Eresidae > Stegodyphus > Stegodyphus dumicola. Next base: position 215,756,108 of record NC_140773.1, on the reverse strand, counting down.
TTTATCTTCTTTATTAAATATTTCTTGAGGTCCAAGTTCATTTATACTATGTGTAGCTCATATAAAAGTAAAAATATCCAAATCTCCCTGTTGAAAGATTTCCTTTGATCTAATATTTATTTATGTAAAACCTTCACAATCAAGTAAAAATATCCAAATGTTATCTCCTTACATTTACATTGTGCTATTACTGATACGCAAAATTTGTACTATTATTGATACACAAACACACTATTATTGAGACACACTCATGCTTTTGTTTTTAAGCTGTTCTGATAAAATAATATATGCTCAAAAATATAGACAACTGAGTTAAACTTTTGCCAAAAGAATCTCCATTGTTAAGCAAGAAAAGTTATAATAGAGAATGAAAATTTGGTAGTTGTAGTGTACAAAAGAGTGCCGCTTTGATTGACGCCAAATATCAACGCTAGTGCCGTTTTTTTTTGGGGGGGGGGTAATTCAGAATATACTTATTTTCAATAATGTTATGGCAACCTTTTTTTGTTACGAATAACCAATACCGATATATTTCTTGACATTTAATCTGATTGGATCTGCTTAGTTTAGTGATCGAGGCCTACATGATTTGTAATATGTGTTACAAATCACGTACTTTGAATTTTAACCGGATTTTGAATCACTGGAATTTTAACTGCGTTTTACTGACCATTGGTTTTCGTTAGCTGGCTCGTTGTAATTGACTATAGTGAGGTCAGTTCCACAAAGAATTATGTCTGGTAAGATAAATACTCTTTTATTTCGCTGTGGAGGTTCGCACGAAAACATTGTTGTTCATGAGACATTGCTCGGTGTGATATTTCGAAAAATCTTTTTTGGAACCACGATTATGCAAAGTGTATTATCACCTTAGTAATCAAGGCTTTGAGAATTTGTCAATGGAACATTCTCTTACGCATAAAAACCCCGAAATTGACCTCCATATTAACAGCATTGAGGGAGTATGGTTCGTTGGTTGACTTTTAATGGCACAAAACCTGGAAGGTTATGCGCCAGACGAATGGTGAATAAAATACAAAATGCACAAACGCACTTTATCAGATGAATTGCTGAAATGAACCTGTAATGCTGATGATGGCATGGAGAAATGACTAAGAAATGCTCTAGCAACAGGTACAGCAGGATAAAAGGGAAAACAAACTTCAAATCATATGGTAAAAAAGAGATGTCTTTTAAAAATCTTATGAGGTTGATGTGAGGGTTTCTTCTAATGAGGTCTGTTAAGTTAACATTCGTAGAGTTAAAATAATATTCACGTTTCTGACTAAAAGCAGGACATCAGGTTAAAATGCGATTGACTGAAACAGGAACGTTGCAAGTGCCACAAATCGGCTCATTATCTCCTTTCAAGAGATACTGATGTGTCAGTATGCAGTGACCAATTCGTAGGAGAGTCAGTAGTACATCCTCTTTTCGATTCCCTCTCGACTCCCAATACTCCAAATTGGGTTTTACCTGCTTTAATATGTTCAGAGTCTGGCATTCCCAGAGTTCTTGCCACCTGGACAAGATCTTTGTTCTGATGTATTTCCGTATTCCTGTAAAACAGACATCATTTTCAAAGGTAATATCAGCAGATTTTGCTGCGATATCGGCGAGTTCATTGCCTTTGATGCCAGCATGTCCTGGCACCCAGCAGTACACAACAGAATACTCTGCGTTACTCAAACGGAGGTGTGCCTTTAAAATTTCTAAGGCCAAAGGATAGCTGGTATTTGTATTTATTGATTCAAGAACACTCAGAGAGTCAGAGTAAATGATGAACTTTCTAATATTCTGTCTAGAGATAAAGATTAAGGAATTCAAAATGGCAAAAGTTTCTGCAGTAAAGACAGATGCAGCCTTATGAAGTTTACTGCTCTTGATTTCTTTAGCTGCCCGGACATGATCATGATTCTTTGAGCCATCAGTGAAAATTGCTTTATAGTTAGAATAACTGCTTCTATGTTCTAGTAAAATTTGTTGATATTGTATATCATTGGTACTGCTCTCCTTTAGTTCTCCAAAAATGTTAAGTAGGTGAATATTCACTTCTTGCCAGGGAGCAATATCGAAAAAATAAAAGCTTTTGGAATGTTGATCTTTTAGGTTGAATTCTTTAATCAGCGAGTGAATGCGAAGATCAAAAGGTGGGATACATGAAGGACGTCCTTGGTCAATACTCCAGTACTGATCAGATGTCATGAGTCGGACAGGATGTTCGGCTTGTGACATTACTTTGTAATGAAGATATATAGACAACTGCTTGCGTCTGAAGAGGGAGTACGGAGCCAGATTTAAGCGGGGGGGGGAATTCTTTTATTCCTACTTTTCGGATTGTTTGTTAAGTCGCAGGTACCAAGATCAGGAGGATGAGGATCCGTCCCAGTACTATATAATTTTCATTAAAGAGCTGTATGTGAAGCAGTCATCCGACGCTGACAGTAAGACATAGCCAAGGTGAGTACTTTTGTTGGTCTTGTAACATACGTTTTCAGCGTTGTTTTGGGTGACAGCCATCTCGAAGACATTGCTTCTTGGCGTCGTTCATGCCGTCAAAAATATTCGCCGAAAATATCAAGGGGCACACAATTTTGAACCTGTTGAAACTTGTCATCGTTTGACTAACATATTATTCAGTTCATCACCAACTTTCGTAAATATAGAACGCATTTTAGTACCCACAGAAGATGAATATAGATAATCAGTACAAACATGTTGTGCTACATTTTTAATTTTCGTGCAGTGAATCTGCCAGGTTTGCAGCGATAAAAATTAATAGTGTACATGGTAAACACACTATTAGTGTAAGGACTGCCCAGAAATGGTTTAAAAAATTTAAAGTTGGAAAAACAGTATGGATGAGGAAGCCCGTTTCAGAACAACGCTGCAAAAAATGAGTGAATTTAATTAGGAGCTTTTGCCACATCCTGCTTAATCCCCAGATATTGCCCCAAGTGATTTTCACTTATTTCGGGCCTTGCAGAATTGTTTACGGGGGAAAAATTAAATTCTAAACAGGATGTACACAATGAACTTTCACGTTTTTTTTGCATCAAAACCAGAGTCTTTCTACAGCAATGACATAAAAACGCTGATTGTAAGATGGCGAGACATTATAGATAATGGAAGAAAATATATAATTGATTAAAATGTTAAATTTTGTCTTTTTTATATTATTTAAAAATTTACCAAAAAATGCGCACGAATTTATGGACTGAGCCAATACTTCTCATACAGATTAAGGACAACAAGTAGTTCAAGGAAAATTGCTTTAATTCTACAGAATGGAATATATTATCTTTGCTTCAATTTCAACTGATAGGGAACCCGGCATGACAGACAAAAAATATTTTACAAAAACACTTTTTCAGTTTTTAAATAATTCAGTCACTTTCGCAAACCTTCTTTAGGCGGATGATGTTTTTAACTCAGAAAGAATTCTTAAAAATATATGCAACCTAATAATTTACGTGGAGACTCTATTGAAATAATAACAGTTTTGGTTTTTCAAAAAAATCAACATTTTTAAAGATAGGAATTCTCTGTATTATTTAAATAAATTCTAGGTGCTTCCTTAATTATCATAATTACAGCGTCTTAAATGCGTAATAATGGCATTTAATTATAAGATAATGTTTTCTTTTAATAAATTTTACTAAGAAATTGCATTTAGTTTTAAATCTTTGATCGTTTGTAAAACCGTTGAGATAAAACAATTTTTTGAAGTTTCCATATGCTTCTATTAAAAGTAAGGAATTCTGAGCTTTCCTTTTGAAAACTTTTAATTAAATTATTTCAATTCCAAACTCTATACTTATAATTGCCCTGATATCCAATTACGTCAATTCTTCTGACTCATCCTGTTGTCGCAATATATGTGTCTTCTGCGTTCATATCTGAATGCCAACTGAGATAAATCTGACATTGCCTGAGGGTCCTTAATTTTATTAAAATCCTGAAATTCTGCTAGCAAAAGCGAAAACGAGATTTGGGTAATTTAATTTTTGGAACCTTCGCCTACAACAATTTGTGAACTTTCACTTTTCGAAGCATGTATTGGATAAATACTTCTCTAACGACGAAAATCTGCACAATCATTTATCGGTAGGAATGCTTTTCTTAATGTATTAGTAGATTTATCAAACTACAATTATCCTAAGTGAGAAATCCTAATAGACACTTTTTTTTTAATCCATTTAAACAAAATTTGAGCCAAACCGTTGACTGGTATGGTTGCTGTGGAAACTTTCCGAGGTTCTAGAATTCGTATGAGGAAAAATAGCTCTCGAAATTTGCTACAAAATCGTTTATCGACTTTAATGTATCAAAAACCTATGTTGCTGTTATCGGAATTCTGAAGCAATTCTTCAGTACTCTTCATTTTCTTACTGACCAGTTTGGTCTAGCGTAGAAGAGGCAAAACTTCAACTTGCAGAATTTTTCCGGTAGTTTTGCTGCTGTTTTACACTCATGTCCATAAATTAAGGATAATGCAAAATCAGGCAAAGGAAGAGTTAGAAGCAAAACAAATCTGACTTATTTGTAAAGCTTATCTATTAAACAAAAGGTAAAGAGCAAAAAAAAGATGCTATATGTTTGATATTATTAAAAACAATTAGCGATTTTTTCTCCCTGGGGCAAATTACAAAAAACCCCTATTTACAAAAAACCAATATTACATGGTTGGTATGATTGCTAATACATTGTATGTCTCCCAAACGATGCATACAGTCCGTACAACGCCTAGGCATGCTGAGTATCAAATTCTCGATCTGATCTTGGGGGATATTACACCACTCAAAAGGCAATGCTCTCCGAAGTTCTGGTAGACATGTAGGAGGAGGTTGACGGGCTGCAACTCGTCGCCCAAGCATGTCCCACACTTGCTCTACTGGATTCAAGTCCGGTGAGAATGCTGGCCAGTCCGTACGGGTGATATCCTCCGATTGAAGGCATTCGCTTACGATGTTTGCACAGTGAGGACGAGCGTTGTCATCCATAAACACAAATTGTGCGCCCATAGCGCCCCGAAACAAACGTACATGTTGTTCCAGAATGACGTCACGATAGATTTGGCTTGTCATGGTTCCAATTTGAACATGCAGGTCAGTTCTGGAATCCATAATAATTCCACCCCAAACGAGCACTCCTGCACCACCGTAACGGTGTCGTTCAATGATGTTTTCTTGGTGGTAACGGGCACCTGGAGCTCTCCATATGAAAGTCCGGCGAGAATCAGACTGCAAGCTAAACCTGGACTCGTCGGAAAACATCACACAAGCCCACTGTTGCGGTGTCCACAATGCATGCTCTCTACTCCAGGCTAACCGCAGGCGACAGTGAGTTGCAGTAAGTGGAACGCATCTGACAGGTCTACGAGCATATAGACCAATCTGCCCTAAGCGTCTGTACACGGTCTGCCTTGAAATTGTCGTACGAGTGGCTGAAGAGAGCTGACGAGACAGATCTGAGGCTGTGCTCCGCCTGTTTCTTTTGGCAGTAACAGGCGCGGCGGAAACAGTCATTCGGCGTTGTAACTCTGGGGCGACCTGTGCTGTAACGTCTTCTCAGATTACCATCATCTTGGAATCGTTGCCAAAGCCTGGAGATGACACTCTGGGCAATTTGAAATTCGTCTGATACTTCCAGTTGGGTACGCCCACATTCCAGGCGGCCATAATTCTACTACGTAAAAAATCATCCAAATGCGTCGTTTGTGTCATAACTATTCGGTTATTGCACTGAAATGCTTATAAAGCGCCTGCGAACAATTTTACTTCTTTGCCTGCATTCCTTATATATCACTCTCTTACACTCTCGTCATTGTGACGTACCATCTGTGTCATCTTCTTACTTCCTGAAATTTGTATATGATTCTTGAAGATGTGTGTAGTGATATTACAGGTGATATATTTATTTTAGAGTTTGATTTCCACGTGACTCCGAATTATCCTTAATTTATGGACATGAGTGTAAAAAGTTAAAATTTAAAATTTAATAAAACTACTTAAACATAGGAGGGGGAATACTCGAATCTACTAGTCCACCGCCGAGCTGAAGCTGTCAGAAGAGATTTTAACAAGGAACCTGGTTCAAGATGCTCGTCCCGCAGAACCGAGGTCCCCTGAGTACAAATTTCAGCAAGCACAATGTATGACCTCATATGGGTTAACAAATTTAAATCAAATTCAGATCGTTTATCTCGCCAAAAGGAAACTTCTATTTAACTCAGTAGTTGCTGACAAAGGCATCGGCAAATGGATCAGAAAGCTTGGTAACCTGTCTGCTAAATGAGGAAATCGATCAGTAATTCAGCTTAATGACACGCGTTAAAACTTCTACATTTAATAATTTAGGAGTCAAACCCCAAAATTCAGCGTTATATTTTCAAATTTTCACACTAGTTTGGATGGTTTTACCGAACCATTATCCTCAGCTGCCAAAGCTCAAATGAACGAAATAAGATATAGTGATTAGATAAGATAAGAATGGCTACAGATGAGTTAAGCTACTGGCGCTATTTGTTTATGAAAGAAGAACTAGCAAACTGAACTGAAGGCCAAAGATGGATTGGAATTATGGTCCTTAACTAGAACAATTTTTTTTTTTTTTTTTTTTTTTTTTTTTTTTTTTTTTTTTTTAATGTGAAATGTCTTTAGAAAATCTAATTCACCAATGGAAGATATTTTTTGAATAATTTTGGCAGCAGAAAAATTGAAAATGTGATTTTCGGACCACTAATGCTGGGCAACAGAAGACTTCTGTGTTTCCTTTTCTCTAGCATATGCCTCATTTTCCTTAACGCGAAATTTTACGTTGCTTAATTTTTCATTTTCTCACTCAATGCAGAGTTAGCGAGTGAATGAAATGGAAAATACTGTTCCTTAACGCGAACTTCTACATTGTTTAATTTCTAATTTACATAAATGCGGAGTGAGCGAGTAAATGAAATGAAAAATACTGTCACGAATTTTGTATAGCTAATTTTAGTAGACTACAAATTAAAATTGTTGCAATGCAAACTTCCCCGTGCAATGCAGCGCGAGACAAATTTTAAGAGAAAGCTACGCCGTAAAAGTAAAAATACAGAAGTACGTGCATTTAACATTGAGAAAAAGTTTATCTCGGTAATTTATAATTAAATCGAATAAATGTAGTTGAACACTATGTTAGATGTAACCACTCTTTTTGCTTTCCAGGAATCTCGAGAAACAGAAATTACTAGAAATTTCTCGCGATCGGTTGAAAGCTATAAAAGTCAGAGCGAGAGCATCTCAGCACATATGCTTAGTTATTGATATTGCGATTTATTTAGTCCCGCGTGAACTGATATATCTGGATTAGCTTTCTCTTTACATAATCATGTTCTATTTTAACATTTTTAGTAGTTTGAAGTACAAATAATGATTATATTGCGTGATATTGTGAAAAATTATACGAATATCTTTGAGAAAAATTCAAGCGGCCTGTTATATTTCTTTTGATAAGAATAAATTTTATTAACCTTTTATCAGACTTGTGCATTCAGTCTATTACGAACACTTACACATGCAACAAGACTTATGAAAAGTAAGACAAAAAAGCTCATTTAGTAAAATTACGAAAAACTTGTAGTGTATTAAAGAAGAAATATCGCGCATTTAAAATCAAAAACCAAGGAGTGCTAATTTATTTAATCCTCATTACTTCATCAAAACATTGGCTTTAATCAAAAATTCTCCTTTTTCACGATTGACTTCTTTATAAATTCTTACCGCCGGAATTAACGTCAAATTAACACATCTTAAATCTTAATCCTAGTGCAATTTAGAGCAATTAGAAAATGTTAAATCCTCTTTAAAATATTCAAACTATTCGTGAAAATCAGGAAGGATTTTTTGTAAATAGATTATAAAACGTTTGTTTGATTTCTACAAAAAAAAAAAAAAAAAAAAAAAAAGAGAGGAGAGCGTTAATTTGTAATTGAAATGGAAACTAAATGGCAGAGTTTATAAGTAATGAATGGAAAGTCGACAAAGAATAAGCTCATTCATACTGAAATCGTGTTGCCTCATTTGCAATCAGAATCTTTTTTATAGATGATACTTTACATTGCAGCAGTTTCCAGTTAAAAATTAAATTAAAATTTCTAGTTATTAGTTTCAAAAATAAGCTTTAGAAACCAATTTTCAATTCTTGATAAATTAAAACTGAATCTGATATTTTGTGTTATTGACATATTGCTCTTATAATTTAATTTAAGTAAAATTAGAATTTTATAAACATAGGTTCTCCGAAAATGAATGCTGAGTTTTTATTTAATAGTTAGTCCAAAGATTTGAGTCCCCGAAGGACTATTACTATCGTTTTGGCATTTTGCGTCGGACTCCTATAAATGTCGGTTCACTTTTCAAACTGTTGCCACAAAATGTTGGAGTCCTGCATTATATTCGAAGAAATTAAATAATGAAAAATCTGCATAAATGTATGTATATTTCTCGCATTGTGATAAAACAACGGTATCTAGAGCCATTCAGTTTTGAAAGACATAATCCTACTGTGAATATTAGCATCTGAAATCCCAAATTTAAAATTTGGAATTAGTTTAATTTTCGATTTCATATTTTGTAAAACTTTAATGAATTTTTGAGTAACAAACTCAACGATTTAAAAGCGAGCAATTGCAACACTCTATAAGGGGGGGGGGGAACCTTTTTATCTCTAGCGCGTCGAACTGTGTATCGGAAATTTTAAAGATATGCTCATTTTAAAATTATTTTGCGACATTGCTATTGAACTAAGTTTTGTGCAATAAACAATAAAGTGCAAAGAACATGATATTTAATAAATAAAGGTAACACTCAAAACATTAAGAAAACGTCCCTTTGGACGTAGTTTAAAATCTGAAACATTTCAGATTTTTTAATTAATTAATTTATATTTATTTATTGCGAAGAATTCGTTATCTGAAAGTTATGTGCATCTGTTTTTACGAAACGCGCGAATTTGTGTGAAACATGAACCTATTAAACATTCTAAGTTCAATATGTATTAAAATTAAGTATACTTTGTACAGTTTTTAACCCAAAGAAGCGTTAGCCCAGAAGGGATATTAGTTTCGAAACGGCATTTTGCCTCGGTTCACTATAAACGGTGTATTACTTTTGAAATTGTTGCCACGAAATATTATTACCTATACTGCATTTAAAGAAATTATGTAATAAATAAACAATAAAGAATCTGCATTGAATGTAAGTATATTTCCAGCATTGTGAAAAAACGACGGTACCTAGATCATCAGATTTTGAAGAACGCAATCCTCCACCCGAACATGGGCCCCTGGAAGCCCGAATTTCGGATTTGTTTTATTATGTTTTATATTCTGTAAAACTTTAACGAATTTTTATTAACAAACTCAACGATTTCAAAGGAAGCAATGGCAACACTGTACGAAAAAAAATCTAATCTGCGGCACTCGAGATTGTCTATCGAAAATTCTAAAGATAAGCTGTTTTAAAATATTTGTGATATTACTTTAAATTGAATTTTATTTTGTTTAAACATGATATCTATAATAAATAAAGGTAACGCGCAAAACGTTTCAAAAACTCCTCTTTGGGCGTAATATAAAATCGGCAAGCTTTCAGATTTTATGTTATTTTTTATAGTTATAACTAATTTAACTTCAGTGTGTATTCGGAAATGCTATAAATCCTTTTGCTCTCTCCAGTCTGGCGAAATTATTGTATCACCTCAAGTATCATTCCAGAGACATGTCAGACACTAGATTTTCTTTCACAGTAAGAGGGATTTCGGAAACATTTTGGAAAGCATAGACGAGTTGAGTCGTTGATTTTCAGGATGGTGGAATTTTGATCTTATCCCAGTAGTGTTTTACTTCAAGGGCTTTGTTAAAAATGAGGTTTAAAAGAACTGATAATCTTGATCAACTTTAGAATGGAATCGCTCAAACAAGTGCAATTTTTCCACCAAACACTGACCTCCGAGTACAGCCAGAAACAGAATATCACTGTATCATTTGCCATACTGTTAATGGTGCACGTAATAAGGTATTTCACCCGCCTTCGTGGTGTGATGGTCTGCACGCTGGGCGCGTATTTCAGAGGTCCGCGGTTCGATTCTCGGCTAACGCGCTGCACATTTTTCATCTTTCCTGCCTCTATAAAATAACTAATGTTTCTACAATGGCGCCCAAACTAAAATAGTGGTAAATGATGATTCTCCAACCCATGATTCGGCGATTGGGTCCCCTAAAAACCCCAGTCGCCCCTTAAAAGGGGGGAGTATATAAGGTATTTTCCCCGCCGTCTTGGCATGCCTTCGTGGTGTGGTGGTTTGCATGCTGGGCACGTATTCCAGAGGTCCGCGGTTCGATTCTCGGGGAAGACGTTGCACCTTTTTCATCTTTCCTGCTTCCAAAAAATACCTAATGTCTCCATACACGTACTGAAATTTATTAATATTGTTCAAATTCCTTTCGAATGACCGAATTAAATAAAATTTCTTTAACCATTTCATACGATACATACCTCACAGACACTGCAATAAATCCAATCACTCGTTCTCGAGGATTTTTTGTATCTGCAGCACATTGTATTAAAAAATTACATTTTTTATTAATTATTAGATAACTTAAGAAGAGATAATATTACAACACTTTTCTTTAAGAAGATAACTAAACTGATGATCAGAATTTTACTTTAGCGCAAAGAATTATTCTTAATTTAAGAATCCTTAATACTTCAATAGATTTCACAACTTCAAATTAGTAAACAGACTTGAAAAAATTCAGATTAAAAAATCTAACAAAAATTATCAAATTTGTTGAAAACTCACGTAGTCGCTACCCTATTTTTAATAACGTATATGAAGCTTCAGTTTTCTAAAATGCGTTTTAAACTGCAGCAGAAAAAGGACGAACATTCAAACTTAAAATTATCTCGAGCTAGCTTATTTCATAAAACTTTGGCAACAACAGTCAAAGCGATTTGTAAATGGTCTGATGAATCAAAATCTTAGATTATATACATATCATTCTACATATATATAGTATATAGTCTAAGATTTAAATTTGTATTTGAAAGAGGAGTGTTTTTATATAGCGCAGTTTTTATCTCCTTTGAGAATTTTCCATAATCTGAGCCAGATTTGAGAGTTAAATAAATGGAAAAAGCATTTGCATACCACCGATTGAAATGTATGTTTTTAGATTTCAAAATGGCGCAATTTTATGTTCTGAACATTTCAACTGTTTGAAAGGAATTTGCTCGTTTATTGATATAAGCAAATTCTTGTAAGCAAACAACTATGCTGCTTGTTAGAAACATATTTCCCTTAATTGCCGTTCACAGTATTAAGAGGGACTGGGTATAATTTTAAATGATTTCTTTTATTTAAGAACTTTTTTAAAAAATACTATTAAATGGTTTTGTAAGGTGAAATGATTATAAGCTGAAAACTGTTTTGCCGATAATTTTTTTAATTAAAGTTATTTGAAGAAAAATTTAGAAATTAAAATATCTTGCTCCTCCTAGAATTTTTAATATTTTACCCCAATTTTTATTGTATTTATTACAATGCTCTTAAATTAATCGTCAAATTATTTATGCAATGCGTTGCATTGGCCAAGGTCTTGAACCTTTGAAAACATTTTGTGGAATAATGGATTTAGATCCCCCAGTAATGCAAAAAACGTATGACAGAATCTGTAAGTTAATTCATAATACAACAAATGTGACTGCGACTGAAAGCATGAAAAATGCAACAGCAAGAAGAAGTATCAGCCAGTAATTCAAATGACATAAGTGTAAGTGGTGATAGCACTTGGAAAACTAAAGGCCATAAATCTCAGATTGGTGTATGTACGGTTATTGGTGTTGAGAGTGGAAAAGTGATTCGACATAGAGGTGTTATCCATAGCATGTAAAAGGGTGTGAAATTGTGGAAGGGTCCTCGATCTGGTAAAGCCTTTGATGAGTGTCAGGAAACTCATTCTCTCACTTGCCTGAAAAATCATTTTGGATCATCTGCCAAAATGGAAGCTGACGGAATGGTTAAAATTTTTCAGAGGTCTCAGAGTGCAAGGAGTGTGAGATACGTCAGTTATATTGGTGATAGGGACTAGAAAACATTTCTTTCCATAACAGAAAGCAAACCATACAAAGGTGTAATTATATCAAAACTAGAGTATGTAGGGCACATCCAAAAGAGGATGGGCACTCGCTTACGTAAATTGAAAGCTGATTATAAGGGACGAAAGCTTTCAGATGGCAGAAGTCTATCTGGAAAGGGTCGACTTACAGATAGTGCGATCAGTCATTGCATTACGGAAATGCAATTCGCCAGCATGCAGATTCACTAAATGATATGCGAAATGCTATCTGGGCTTTATACTCTCATACTTGATCTAAAGACAGTGAGTACATACACTGCATGATATACAGACACTGCATAATTTTTGTCCAACTGGTGAATCCTCATGGTGCAAGTACCAAATTGCTTCTGCGAAAAGTGTTGTGAAGGAATTCCGCCATAAAGAAAAATTACCACTGGCAGTCATGGATGTGATCAAACCACTTTTTAACTCACTGTCGCATCCAGACCTCCTAAACCGCTGTCTTGGAGCTCATACTCAAAATCCAAATGAATCACTGAATTCCATGATTTGGCAAATATTTCCAAAGACATCTGATAGTGGTCGAATAATTTCGGAAATAGCAGTACATGAAGCAGTTACTCATTTTAATGATAGTAGAAAGGGTAGATTATCTACTCTAAAATATCTGAATATACGCCCTGGAATTAATTGTATTACTGCACAAATCAGGAGTGACTATAAACGTGTAACTTCTTCGAAGAAACGAGCAATAGCTTGTATGGTTGATGCTCGTCAAGCCAAGCGTCCTGCAAAAATGCATGAAATTTTAAAAAAATTATAAAACTGAAGGAGTAACATACATTTCAGGAGCATTTTAACCCTTTGTGGCACAGTGTGTTCGGTCTGGACACACCTAAAAATTTTCTTCTGTACGCACAGAAAAATTGAATGAAAACGGATTTATAGGTTACTATAGGTTACTCTGAACCTTCTTTATTTATAGTAGATGGCAGCTCAACACAAACCAGTCCCTATATTTTAGCCATGTTTAGTTATTTAAGACCATCATGTTTCAAAGAAATCTTCCAGATTCTTTTTGAGGGTATAAAAAGAATTATTTGAAAAGAAATGTCTATGTTATTTTTTGGCTGTATTCTAATCTCCTTATTCTATATTAGCTTTAAATTTTTAAATTGAAAGCTTGCCTAAAATCAAAAGGCGAACCCTAGGTGTGCCCTGACCGAGCTCACCGATAATCTAGCACAACTGAGAGTCTGTATTCTTTGTTTCTCCGCATCTCATCGGTCAGTTCATTGACAACAATGCTCGTTTCAGCACTCTTTTCGAAGGTCTATTCAATCAGTGTGACACTTTGGGCACACCCTCAGAATTAAAACGATAAGTGCTATCTTCACAACATTTTACTTGTGTACTCCTCTAGGCCTAATTAGACTGCCTACCTTCTTTTTTTTTTTTTTTTTTTTTTTTTTTTTTTATCCAAACTCCGACTTTGAAAGGTAGAGTGCCGGAAAGGTTAATGCTAATAGTGTATGTAATATTTTTTGTAATTTCACATCACGATACTAATAGTCGTATTAGTGTGAAATGTTGTGAAAATGATTAAAATTTACATCATGTATAAAATAAGTGAAGAAAATAACATCATGTGATAAGTTTTTCATTTTAAATAAGATTAAGGTACAATAACAGTTATTATTAGGTAATATGTGGTGAAAAAAAAAACTTTAAAGTCATTTTTCTCAAAACATGATTTTTCGTTATTGCGCGAATCATATAATTGAAATACTCAATATATTCTTATGAAAAATATATTTTTCAAAATGAATTAAGTAAGAGAAGTCCATGTCTTGTTAATTAATGTGAGTTTAATTCTTGACTGAAAGCTATACTGATATTGATCCAAATGTCACTTTCGTCTTTCTACCAATTACGGCTGCATATTTCCGATTCGAATATCAGCTCTTTGCTCTTTTGCCGAAAAGACAGATTGCCTGGAGCACAGAGAGATCTCTTCAATAATTTCCCTTCACTGAAATAACGCGAAACTTGCGCTATCGATTTGGAAGTTTATATGGCTAAGCAGCTTTCGGTTGGAAAGTTGTATCAAAGGTACTATACTTTATTTGCTACAAACGGAACCTAAAATTTGCAGTTTCCATCTATATTTTATTATTTTACTGTGTTCTCAAAGTACTATAAACTGTGCTATTTTCAGTAACATAAAACAACTGTTTTTAAAAAATATAAAATTTACATATATTTAAAATTTTAAAGGTTCAAAATAATAGTGTGACTATACTAAATATATTACAAGGTCAAATATTTTGAATAAGCCTGTAATTTAAGAGTAAACTTGCAAGCGCAAGTTGATATTACATTTTCAGATGCCGTAAAATGTTATACAGTTTTCAGCATTATTAAGTATTTTTTTTTTCGTATTTTATATGCTTAGTCACATTTTCAAATAGAACAATATTTCATTTGTCTTCAGTAAAAAAATTATTCGTTTCCTAATTATATATTTTGAGATATAGTAGTTTAAAATGGTTCAATTTTCTCGACGTTCTAGCCTTTTAAGGGAGGTATGACCTCTTAAAGAACTCCCTAAATGATCATTAAATCATATAAAATTTCTTAAAAACTTTTATTGCTGAACTTTAATACATATATAGGCTGCTCAGACGGTATAGTGGTTAGCGGAGCGTACTGCGATACCGAAGGGACAGGATTCGACTCTCGGAGAAGGCATGAATATTTGTAAATGTATAGTGTCTGTGCGGCATAGGAGCACTCTAAATATGCGACTACCCTTAAGTCTTCTCGAGAGCATGAGCTAATAATAATACCAAAAATTATAAATACTGTGCTTTGGAAAAGAAATCTTCATTAAACACGTGGAATATTAAGTTTTTAAATTCTTCAAAGACCTAATTTTATGGAGCATTCATTTTGAAAAATATATTTTTCATAGGACAAGGTCCTGTCCTGTTAGTTATCCAAATCCCTACAGGAATTGAACCAATAACAATAGGATAACATGTGAGTGCTGTCGCGCTGTTATCCACTCTCGTGCACGTGCTTTTTCTCTTTAAAATGGATTTATGTATGGCGTTAAGCATTTAAAATTATGCAACGGATCCAACCGAAAGCTGCTTAGCCATATAAACTTCCAAATCGATAGCGCAAGTTTCGCGTTATTTCAGTGAAGGGAAATTATTGAAGAGATCTCTCTGTGCTCAGGCAATCTGTCTTTTCGGCAAAAGAGCAGAGAGCTGATATTCG
Organism: Stegodyphus dumicola; assembly: GCF_044657685.1. Classification (NCBI taxonomy): domain Eukaryota; kingdom Metazoa; phylum Arthropoda; class Arachnida; order Araneae; family Eresidae; genus Stegodyphus; species Stegodyphus dumicola. The sequence goes on along the minus strand of NC_140773.1, from coordinate 215,740,705 downwards.
AATCGGAAATATGCAGCCGTAATTGGTAGAAAGACGAAAGTGACATTTGGATCAATATCAGTATAACTTTCAGTCAAGAATTAAACTCACATTAATTAACAAGACATGGACTTCTTCTCTTACTTAATGTTCTAAAGGAATAAATTCGGGCTTTTAAATTCTACGCCCATATTCTTTTGAAATTTGATGTCATAAAATAAAGGGTTTTTATAAATTGATAATAGGGCTATAAATGTATATATTTGCAAAGTATTTCACCCTGTTGAATCTTGCTGACGAATACTAGTAGCTATCAGGCTTAGCTCTGGGATGTTTCATAGTCATTGACAGCATATAATATTGTTGCGAAATGCCCAGCTGCCGTAACATAGCATCCCCGCAAAGCGGGTTTATGGTTGCCAGAAAGTAGCAAGGGAATACAGGGTTGCCAGATTTGGCATGAAACTACCCATTTTGAGACAAAATTGGCGCTGTGCCATAGAAGGAGAGAGAACATTCTAGAACGAATTCTTACCGGTTTTCCCGAGAATGTTCTCGAAGTCGGGTTGAAAGCTATATATACCCTGCCTATACTCGGAGTAGAGAGTATCGAGAATATTTTGAGTTCAGAGAATGTTCGACCGAATCGGAAGCTGTATTTTAGTGCTTTGCCGTGAGAAGTCTGTGTTTTTGATTGTTTCAGCGTGTTTGTCGTAGTTTTTCGAAGGTTGTAACTCGTCTTTGGAACTGTCCTGTGGAATACTGACGAATACATTGCGTTTTGATTCCTCTTCTAGTGTTGTCGTCATTCGCTCCAAATCCACGAACTCCGTGAACGCAACAATTCATAATGCTTTAAAAATTAAATGTATTTAAATAAATGCATGCAATATAAAATGTTGAAACTTAGCTTTACAGCGTCTCTCTGTCTTAAGTAGCATAACATCAAGTCGAGACTCCAATTAGATCTAGGCGAATTATCGCTAAGTCTACGTAAATAAAACAACTTAATAAGAGTGTAAAAGCTCCTTTTGTTAAGAACTCAAATATTTGGACAGACAGGGAAAGCAGCCAGCATTTATGGCGTAACTTGGATAAATCTAAGTTGTAAACTAGCGAAAGGCTGCGCAGAACATAATAAGCGTGCGAGTTGGCTCAAACCTACACCGGCACTACAAGACTATTGTCAAGAATGAACGCAACGCCGAAGACAAGCTGATGTCGTGTAATTTCAACTAGTAACGTGGTCTTCAGTAGGCAGAACACGCTCTAAGTAATCTAAAACCTCCCTTTAAATACCTTCTCTTTCTAACTCATTTAAATATGCGCGAGCTAAAGTGAGCGTTCTGGTAGGAAAGCGGAAAGATAGAACTGACAGTAAAGCTTCGTAACATAAAATAACTGGTTAGATAAAATATAAAATAAATAAATGCTTTACAATTTAAAAATATTTTTATCTTTTAATAAAGAGATTCTTCTTCTTCTTTTTTTTTTTTTTTTTTTTTTGTTTTTTTTTGTTTGTACTTTGAAAAGTAGCGCTTATTTTATTTCCGTATTTGTGATGAGATCGTCAGTTTTTCTCTCTGAAGGGAAAATTATTTTTAATGACATCAAAATTCTATACTAATCCCATACACTAAATCTAATATTAATAAATATCAACAGAAATGCAATAATTGCATCCTCAGATGAAAAACATCAGAGCGTCCTCCAAATGGTCAGTCCTTAATAGTGAATTTAGTAGCCCTTTATCTTTAGGTTGGATGCACGTTCATACGCTTCCTCGAGTGGTTTGGTGGTAGGGAAAGAGGGGTGGAAGATGCTTGGACTCAACCGCTCTTGATGCTTTTTCCTCAAAATTGGAGTGGAACTGAGGAAAGTTTGATTGTCACCTATATAGCGGCCAAGACTCTTGCCAACGACAGGTGCAACCTTCTACTCCTTGCCACTATTAATTTCGTGGGCCTGTTCTGGTGAGGTCAGACAATTGAGATGAGTCACAACGCAACAAATAAAATATTTAAAACTACAGCTCTTCGAGTCAAGTATATTACCATTACTTAACACATTTAAATCGTTATTCAACAGTAGCACCTTCTTTCATTGTTCTGAATCTGTGTTTAATACTTAATATCTTTTCGTCCCATCTGTTGCGTACTAGGAACACATAGATGTTACATTCTATAACACCAGGTATAAGGAGTTCACACATTTCTAGACCCATCAGCGGCCGAGCGGTAAAGTCGCTGAACATTGGTAGTTTGGTCCGAGGTTATCTCACGAACGGGCTGACTGCATGGGTGTTTTCACGTCGCCGCCCAGACGGTACAGTGGTTAGGGGAGCCAGACCGCGATGCCGAAGGGCCGCTTTCGAATCGCGGAGATGTGTGTGTGATTATGACAAAGCCTCGAGTTCTATCTGCCTAAGGGGAGGGATACCTTCGTGGAGGACTTTCTAAGGGAAACTGGCTCGTATACACGTTACACATGGGGAAAACCACGAAAACGCCCATGCAGCCAGCCTGTTCGCGGGATTCGAACCTCGGACCGAACTACCAGTGTTCACCAGTTCTTCAGCGACTTTACCGCCCGGCCGCTGGTGGGCTCGAATCGCGGAGAAGGCATGGATGTAAAATTATCTGTCCCTTCATAGGAGGTAACGTGGCCGTCTGTTAGGTGCTTTCAAAATAAAATGGCCACCACTTCTGGTCTTAGCAGTGGACGGTGCCGTTATAGGCAAGTGCCCGCCATTGGGGGAAAAAGTATATTTCTGCTTAAGGGTTGTCTTCGTGTAACGGTTCTCATTTTAGTTTGGCACATCGAAAACCCCTTGATCTAGCACGACAGTATGGTAAAATTTTCTACTTGTTTATTGCGCCTTATGCTTTATATATCTGGCGTTTGAAACAAAAAGACAAACGCTGATTTATCACGAACCAGGATTTGCCAAATGGAAGTTATCCAGCCACACTCTGCCATTTTTATGCGGAAGAACGTGCCCTCTCAGACGAGCGTAATGAATATCATAAGAAGGTTTACTGTCTTAGAAAGGGACATCTGTGAATCGAAGCAATTAACCAGTTTATAAACTAGTTATTATATTAACCAGTTTTATAAAAGTCTACCCTCATTAGTAAATACAGAAATAATCATCTCGACTTAAGAGACTTTAAAGGGATTCATTGAGCATTAAAACATCATAAAAATGTGTATTATTTTCAAAGTATATTTCCCCTTTCCAAAGCAATGCGTTTGGAACTATAACTCTATTGGAGAACTATTACCTGATTATCAACGATATACATCTGGTTATCCTTCGTGTTAACACCAATGGAGAGATGTAAAGGGTTCAAAAAATCCTTTCAAGTGATGCTTTTGTGCAACAATTATCATTTGATCAAGCCCCATACAAGAACCACAAAATTGCTCTTTGAATATTTTCATTTACATGAGAATTTTCCTTGTTATTTTTTCATGTTTTATAATATTCTGTAAGCGTTAAGGGCACATAATAAGAGGCAAATAAATGAGAATTATTGTATAGAAAGTGATATACTGAATTTTTTTTCAAACCAAATGCGCGTTAAAAATTTTAATCCATTTTCCCTCCAAAACCATTTTTTGCAAATCCGTCATTGTGGCACGGCGGTGACATCGAAGCTCTCGTGAGAGTTCTGGCCAATTGAACTGGATTATTTGATTAAGATTAAGCAAATTATAGAAGAGCCACTTCGAAGTTCTTCCCTGCGAACCCATGATTCATAACCATGGAATGACTACTGAGGAAAAGTAGTCGAATACTCTAATTAGCTAAAATTCCCTAATTCCAACTGTGCGGTGATAACGACACACGGTACAATCGTAAATGGATAGAAAGTCGCTACGACACTAAAGTTCATATTTTTAAGTAATCTATATATATACACTGAAGTGACAAAAGTCATGGGATAGCAATATGCAAATATACAGATGGCAGTAGTATCGCGTAGAAAATGTAAAAATGCGAAGTGCTTTGGCAGGGCTTTCATTTGTGTTCAAGTTATTCATGTGAAGAGGCTTTGACGTGATTATGGCCGCACGACGAGAATTAACAGACTTTGAACGCGGAATGGTAGTTGGAGCTAGACGCATGGGTCATTCCATTTCGGATATCGTTAGGGAATTCAACATTCCGAGATCCACAGTGTCAAGAGTGTGCCGAGAGTATCTAATTTCAGGCATAACATCCCACCATGGATAGCGCAGTGGCCGACCACATGCACTTAACGACCGAGACCAGCGACGTCTGCGTAGAGTTTTCAATGTTCACAGACAAGCAACACTGCGTCAAATAACCGCAGAAATCAATGTGGGACGTACGAAGGACGTGTCCAATAAAACAGTGCGGCGAAATTTGTCTTCCTTGGGTTATGCCAGCAGAAGACCGACTCGAGTGCCTTTACTGACAGCACGACATCGCCTGCACCGACTCTCGTGGGCTCGTGAGCATATCGGTTGGTCCCTAAACGAATGGAAAACCGTGGCTTGGTCAGATGAGTCACGATTTCAGTTGGTAAGAGCTGATGGTAGGGTTCGAGTGTGACGCAGACCCCACGAAGCCATGGACCCAAGTTGTCAAAAGGGCACTGTTCAAGCTGGTGGTGGAATGGTCTGGGCTGTTTTTACATGGCATGGACTCGGTTCTCTGGTGCAACTGAACCGATCATTGACTGGATATGGATACCTTCAGCTACCTGGAGATCACTTACAGCCATTCATGGACTTCACGTACTCAAACAACGATGGGATTTTTATGGATAACAATGCGCCATGTCACAGGGCCACAATTGTTCGCGATTGGTTAGAAGAACACTCTGGACAATTCCAGCGAATGATCTGGAAACCTAGATCGCCCGACATGAATCCCATCGAACATTTATGGGACATCATCGAGAGGTCAGTTCGTGCCCAAAACCCTGCACCGTCAACACTTTCACAATTATGAACGTCTATAGAGGCAGCATGGCTCAATATTCCTGCAGGGGACTTCCAACGACTTGTTGAGTCCATGCCACATCGAGTTGCTGCACTTCGCCGGGCAAAAGGAGGACCGACAAAATATTAGGAGGTATCTCATGACTTTTGTCACTTCAGTGTATATAACGAAGAAAGTCTGTTTGCTCGCTAATTACTCAGTCACTACTATAGCTATCGTCACCAAACTTTCTACAATTCTTTTCTAGGAAAAAGGTTCCGAAAAAGGTCGACGTCCCCTTTTCTCCAAAAAACAAGTAACTAGAATCAGAGATATTAATTAAGCCCTCATTCTTCCGAGTGGTAACAGTGTCGCAGGCTGAAGATAAAAATCTGCTTTATTTCGAAAAGTGTTACCATTGCGCTCTTTCAAACAGTGGAGTTTCTTAATAAAAAAGTTCTAAGTTCTAAGTTCTAAGTAAAAATAGCATTTCCAAACATTAAATACACTATTCCCGATTCCGAAAACTAGGGGGAAGCCATTTCGACTGTTCCAATTTTCGTACGACTTTAATCAGACGACATTAAAAACTCTGAAAGCAGCTGATTTTCGCACTCATTTTTTCGAGTGACAACATTCTCGCGCGTTGGAGATAAAAAAAATGCGTTATTTCGAAAAGTGTTGCTACTGCTCGCTTTTGAATCGTAGAGTTTGTTAATTAAAAATTTCCAAGTTTTACAAAATCTATATAAGAAGAATAAAGAAGAATATCTGTTTGTGTGTTTATTTGTTTGTTCGCGTTACTGATTTCTGATCAATCTTTTGCCACATTTAATCGACTAAAATTGTAAAGGTGAAATATAGGATGGAACTTGAGCTTTTAAGACCATTTGATTAGAAAAACGAAAATCATTAAAAAATGCGTGCCATTGCTGCTGATTAATGAGAAAGAATTAGTTTATCCTCCTAAGGAAATTTTTATGAGGATTCCACATCGCATCAGACTGAAAAATATATGACCAGTAATCGTATTTTTTGCACCGTTATTAGAGAAGGATTACAGCGGTATCTTTCTCTCTGTAGTTATACACATCACTCTCAATCTAACTTAACTGGCATCGGGTACTTCCTCTAGTAGAATATAAAGAAATATGCTTTTAATAAAATTATTATAGGGAATTAATGGCTTGCATATACACTATATAGTAGGAAAATCATGAAACGCTCATGTAGCCAACCCATTCACTTCATAACGTCAACCCATTCCTTCTGTAAAGTCACCAGTTTTACGCCAACCTATTCATCGTCATAAGCAATTTGTCATTCATAAGGCAAGATAGCAGGGGCATTTGCAGGTGAAGCTGCCAGTGTTCCCCAGTTCTCACTATTCCATATTTCTTTGCCTTCGACTTGGAGTGAAGGCATAGTTTGCCTTCTAACTTTTATCTTTCCTGCATTTCTTCTGGCATCTTGACCCGCGTATGCCAAAATGCAGCCTACCACTGCCATTAAATCTAAATAAACTACAAATATTTTGTTATTTTAATACGTTGCTGCTTCTCAGCCACACCAATAAACGTTGAAATGCGTCTAATCATTTCACATTAACATTAAAAATTACAGGACAAAATATCTGGAATTTAACACAATATGAAACGAAATAACGAAGAGCAAAAGAGCAAGAACTTCGAATATTTTGTTACTCTTCATAATTTCATTAGCATCGTGCGATCTCTAACAGAGTACTTCTAAGTTTACTCCCAACTGCACATATAAATGAAAAATGCCATCTTAAAGTTTTGAAAGATTCTGAAGTAGTGTTTCTTAAAGCAATTCCTTTAACATTTACGAAACTCTTTTTCTCTTCTCGACATTCAAATTCAGATCCATTACAGATAAGTGAAGCAAAAATCAAGGAAAAGAATTCTCGAAATCTCTGAAGAATCTTCAATCAATTTATTCCGCCGTCGAGGAAGTTTTGTTAAATGTTTCTCGCAATGTGATTCTCGAAATTAAATTCTTATCCAATTGAATAAAAATAACTTTTAAGCAGAATTCGAATCCAGTTTTGCTCTCGCAATTACTCTTGCTTTGTCTTTTAAAAATGGCATTTTTAACTCTTCGTAAACGATGGGCAAATTCTTTCGGGAATGGGAATTCCATGAGAAGTAGACAGAATAACTAATCAGTTGATTCCCAGATGAGCTATCCGCCATTCTTTATTGAGTTTAACACTTGGACGTTGCGAAGCCATTTTCAACGACTATCGCCTTGGAATATCTATGGCCACAGCAAATTGCGAAAAGGAAGTATTTATCTTCGATTGCGATTAATTGATATGCGATAATGCACGCTGACAATGAACGGGGTGGAATGTTCCAAGAGTTATGACGAGCGGTTATTCTAAAACGGGAGTAATTAGAGGAGCAAATTTCAATGTATGCAGTTCCAAAATTAACAATTTATCAAGGACGATGTAATCTTCAGTAGTTCAAGAATTTCTGAAGAGTATTAACCAAGAATAAAGATGATTAATGGAATGTGGCGGCGAATGTCTCATTCGAAGGCAGCGAAATTAATTGATGAAATTTATCTTCATGAGATTGACACGGGTATTCTTTTAGAACAAGAACATCAATTTTAGTGGTACTTTTAAGACAATTTATGTTGGTATTAGACAATTTTTTAATAACATATGAAGTAAGTGAAACTTATCAAATTAGAATCCAGAGGGACGTCAGCAATGAATAACTATTGATTTTTATTATAAATGTTCATAAATTATACAGTATATGCCATAATAGCTTTTCATAAAATAGAATAATTTTTTGGTACTAAAAATGTTTTTATGGTTCCTTGAAAACCAAATCTTCATACAGTTGTGAAAGGGTCTTCACTTTAGTTTTCATTTTAAAATGCATTTAAGTGTTTTCTGTCACTCATAAAATTATGAAGCAGATTTTTTGAAGCAATTATTAAGAAACATATATTAAGTCCATTAATTATGAGCATATTTTGCCCTAAAAATATAGTAATTAATAAATTCATGCTAATAAAATACAGCAACTTACAAATATATAATTATGAGGGTTATTAGGAAACCATAATTATGAGCATTATTCAGAATCAATGATAATGTATACTTCAGTTTTATGCACATCTATACACACACACACATGCATGATTATGTACATATCGAAAATCGGCAATTATGAACGTAACACAAAATGTATTTGATTATAACGGAATACAAAAACACAAAAGCATTTGTGTTTCAATCCGCTGCCAAGCAAAACGATCGAATATAGACTCATTTGATAGAAAATTAATAAATCGCAAATTCAAATAAGTTCAGCCCACCAGTAAACGAGCATAACAATCGCTGAACACTCGTAGTTCAGTTCGGGCTTCGGAATTCCGCGAACGGGCTGGCTACATGAGCGTTTTCGTGGTTTTCCAAATATGCAACGTGTTTCTAAGTTTCCCTTAGAATGTCCTCCACGAAGGCATCCCTCACCTCTAGCTAGATAGCCCTCGAGTGCTTCATCTGTATATAGATGAAGCACTCGAGGCAACAGTCTCGCATGCTGGAGGTAAAAAGCTGCTTTATTTCGAGAAGTGTTGCCACTGCTCGCTTTCAAATCGTAGAGTTTGTTAATAAAAAATTTCTAAGTTTTACAGTGAAAGCAAAATAGCATTGTCAAACATTAAATACATTACTCCCGATTCCAAAAATTCGTGGCAAACCATTTCGACTGTTCCCATCTTCGTACGACTTTAATCAGCCGAAATGTCAATTAAAAAAATTCTGAAAACATTCATTTTCGCCCTCAATATTCCGAGTGGCAACAGCCTCGCGCGTTGGAGATAAAATTGCTTTATTTCGAAAAGTGTTGCTACTGCTCGATTTCAAATCGTAGAGTCTGTTAATAAAAAATTTGTCAGTTTTACCAAATCTATGTGTATAAAGAAGAATGCGAGTTTCTTATTTGTTCGCGTTGAATCAATAGATTTCTGATCAATTATAATGAATTTTTTTGTCACATTTAATCTATTAAAATCGAATATAGGTGAAATATTGGAAGGAACTTGAGCTCTTACGACCATTTGATTTGAAAGACGAAAATCATTAAAAACTGCAAACCATTGTTGCTGATATAATGAAACAGAATTAGTTTATTTTTCTATCAAAATTTTGTATGTGATTTCCATATCACATGAGACTGAAAAATGTGTGACTATGAATCGTATTAAGACACAATAACACGCCGAATAAATACTAATTTAGAAGTCAAACAACAAAAATCAGCGTTATATTTACAAAATTTTCACAGGACTAGTTTCGATGAATCGTATTTTTTGCATCGTTATTAGAGACGGATTACAGCAGTATTAATAAATTTTCTTTAACTTAATATGTTTCACAAATCACTTAACACATGGACTCTATTCCTTCACTTTTATTTCATTACACTAATTATAAATAAGATGTCAGCGATGAGAAATAATTAATACAAAATAAGCGAGCCATTCTACATGGCTGTCACAAACACAATTCTATCAATCAATTATCTTGTTGCCACGCATAAAGTTCAAAACTAAAGGAAGAAAAACAAAAGAAATTTACGCTGTTTGCAACAATAAAATGAAGCAAACGATACTCACATAAACAGGTATCGTTCTCTCTGTTGTTAGATACATTACTCTCAATCTAACTTAACTGACATTAGGTACTTCCGCTAGTAATCAAATATATCAAACCAAACCAAACCAAGTGAGTTCATTGGCCTTCAGAAATAAAAACAAAATATCGTATAGCAAGTAATGTGAAGACCTTTCCAAGAAATTCAAACTCTTTTGTTTTCTTTTTTTCAGGGTGTGTGAATCCGTGTCGATATATCAGAGTCCAGATTTCATATCCACTCCGCCACTGGTGGAAGTTATCTTATGGACTTAGGTTTATTTAATGATCAATAAAATTCAGGTTTTTTTTGCTGCCGATAATTTTAAATGAAAATTTTCATTTCTCAAAGTTCAGTGCAAAATGCCGAGCTCTACTATCATCAAGACAAAATTACTTTTCTTCTAAAAAAATATTCCCATCTTTCGATTTAATTCTTTTGCCTCTCTTCTTAGAACAGGGTTTCTTAAACTGTGGGTGGCGACCCCCAAGGGGGGTCAAGGAACCTGCAGCAGGGGGTCGCCAAAAATTTTAGCAGTTTTGATATTTCTTTAACTTATTATAATAATTTTACAATTACCAAATCTTATTACACAATGTATTTGAAAATAGATAACAAATAAGATAATACAGACAAAGAAAAAAACGAAACCGTTTCGACGCATTCTTTTTAGAGTATAAAAGTTCATTTTCCTTGCTTTGCACGTGACGCTGACATTTCGTCTGTTACTTATTTAAAATTTTCACCTTGTTCTATGTCTTAAAATTAGAAATTGAAGTTAATGACCTAAAACTGCGATGGTATATTACAGTACAAATGAAAAAAGTGACAGTTTCACTCACGCGTGTGTCGGATTTGCGCAATACTTACGGGGTCCCACAAACTTTTTGTAAATATTATGGGGCCCTGGGGATTGCGAAAAAATCTCAGTAATAAAAAGGGGTCGCGGGTGAAAAAAGTTAAGAAACGCTGTGTTAGAACAACGCATTCGATAATAATCTTGTTGGCAAAGATGTTTATCTTAACAAATTACAACAGAGATTCTAGCTTTCGTTTGCCATTTCATTCAAATATATTACTGTTATCGAATATACTTGTTTCACCTGTATGCAATAAAATAATTATTTAATTGTAATCAAAGTAACAGAAAATAAAAATAATATTATACAGTCTTGGTGGGATTTTTTTGGAGGACGGAGTAATATAAACTTCGAGAACTCTACACTATGTCTTGGAAGTCACCACAGAGACTGTGAAGGGTGTGAAGGACACTTTTATTTAACTCAGATAAAGTTTAACAGAAGGAACATCTTGTGTTTACAGAACCAGCCAGCATTTATGGGCGGTTTTTTCCAGATATAATACATAAAAATAATCTGAAAGATTTCAGATTTTACACTGCGCCTAAAGTTTTTTCCGTTTACACACACACAGATACGTGTTTCGAGAGCATTTGGGCTAAAAATATTTAAAAACTGCATATATTTAGAATTTTAGAAAAACAGTCTCGCACGCTGGATATCAAAATGCTTTCTTTTCCGTACAGTGTTGCCATTGCTCGCTTTGAAATCGTTTTGTTAATCAAAAATTCGTTAAAATTTTACAAAATATGGAATAGATAATAAATCAAATTCGAAATTCAAAATTCGGGCTTCCAGGTGCCCATGTTTGGGTGGAGGATTACGTTATTCAAAATTTGATGGCTGTAGGTATCGCCGTTTTTTCACAATGCGAGAAATACACGTTCATTCATGCAGATTGTTCATTACTTATTTGCTTTAAATATAATACTGGGCGACTTACTGGGTTCATTACTTATTTGCTTTAAATATAATACAACGCTTTTAGTGATTTAACGCAGAATACCGTTTCGAGACTAATATCCCTTCTGGGCTAATTATTTTCTAAATAATATTTCTAAAGAAATATTAGCTATTCTTTCTTGTCTGTCCTACCAATAATATAGTCCTTCCAAAAACAAATAGTTCTGTCGTGTTTTCTTAATATTATGCAAACACTGGGAAAATAATAAATAGCTCCTCTTCTTTTTTAAATAAGTTAACTCACTTTAAAATGCTCCAAATCCGATGATTTTACTTTTTTGCTCCTGATACATGTGAAGTATTGTTAAATGTATCGTAAATAATGAAATATAGAAGTTTTCGAAGATTGGTTCTGGCAGGTTTACCTAGCGCATTAAGAATGACAGTCTTCGGTTTCTTTCAGATTTATTGTTTGAAAAAGTACACTTGAATTCAAGCCTGTCTGCTAATAGCATGAATAAGATTTTGGTCTCATCATTCCTCGGAAGAATTCTCAAAGAAGGCAGATTTTTATCTCTTCTTGCACCGGATATATTAAATCGTGTCTTCTTCTTCTAATGCTTAGTAACTTCCTGCTGAAAATTTAACAGGAAACACTGTCTTTTTTCCTATTCCTATTAACTCTTGTCAGTTTCTTGTTCCCATCTTTTATTCGGAAGTTGGCAGACTTTTATTCTTAAAAGAATCCGCTTATTTCTTATTTGTCTTTTATCAGAAACGTACTACTCTTATTCCTAACAGTAGCAGTATTTGGGAAAATACTAGATAAAGAACTTTTCCAGATGGAATAAGGAATGTTTGCTCAAAGACTTTTTGGGCACGATTCGCAGCACTCTATCAAAATGTACACTTCGAGAAATAATTTAAATTTTTTCTCAGAGATAATTAGTTAGCAAGTATATAAGCGCATTTAATAATTGAAACTCTCTTTTTATTTCTGGATTTCTGTCTCAATGAAAGATTACGCTGAGTTCTCATTGTGCAACATCGTCTGCAGTGGAGCTTTGATGCATAGTATTGTTGCGTTCTACGGGCTCGTGGATTTGGAGTAATTAACGATGAAACTTGATGAAGAATCAAAACACAAGTTATTTGCAATATTATACAGGACAGTTCCAAAGACACGTTTACATTCGTCGAAAAACTACAATCAACGCTTTGAAACAATCAGCAGCGCGGCAAAGTACTAAAATAAGCTCCCGACTTGGTCGATTGCTCTCAAGCTAACATCTGAAATCTACTAATCTGCTACCGAACGTAAAATACTTTTCTACTTCGCGTACAGGCAGGTTATATCGTATAGCTTTTAACCTGCCTTCCAGAACATTCTTAAGGAAACCGTTAAGAATGCGTTCTAGATTTTTCTCACTCCGTCTATGGCATACGGCCATTTTTTTCACCAAATGGGCGATTCCTCGCCAAATCTGGCAACCCTACTTCGCTTTGCGGGGAATCTGTTTTACCGCAGTTGGGCGTTTCGTAACAACATATTTCATACTATGTTTCATAATTTTTAGAACTGCTAGTGGAAATCCCTTCAATTGGAGATAAAGCTTTTTAATGCATATTACATGAAATGCATTTTTTTTTTTTTTACTATTCAACTCCTTTTCCACCAGTCCTCTCATTTCACCGACCACATATCTTTTCAAAGTTGTCTTAGTAACACTTCTTTGAAAAAGCATTTAGAAAATCAATCATTGCTTTAAATCATGTAAATGGGCCCTGTTCAGCTTTATTATAGAGATTGTGAAATAGGATAGAAGAGACTAATAAGCGGAATAAAATGGCTGATGAAGCACAGTAACGCCCGTGAAGACCAAAACTCACGGACAGTCAAAAAATTATGATCTGAATGATCATCATGCAAGCGTGATCACATGTCTTGTCCTCAGTATTGTGCGCAAACAACTTCAAATTTTACTCACAAACATTTTAAAAACTTTAAAAGGAATTCTTAGAAAAAACGCTTTGAAAATCATTCATTCGAATTAAAGAACGCAATGAGAGTTGCCTAAATGAGGAACCTGCAGGTACATTTTAGTTGAGATGATTTTTAGCGTCTCCAAGTCAAATGTTTAGGTTTTCTTCAGAACTCATATTATAAATATCATGTTTTTTTGGGGGGGATCAGTCATGTTAACTTTTGGAATACAAGGATATCTGTCTGCAGCTCTGAATAAGGGTCTGGAATGTTGCATGCTTTCCGTTTTTTTTTTCAATAATCTTGAATCCATCTTCAACTCCCCTTCCAGTTTCTTCACGAAAATAGTATGAACGTCGTGTTTTTCTCATTCGGGTAAATCTTGAAAGTTTTACTGGCACGTATCTATCAGATAGCATTATTTTATGGAATTTCTTAATGTAATCCTTAGTATGGGTTACCTGTATTTTTGTCGTCATCGCAATTTTCCCTTTCATTCTAAAATTCCTCTGCAAAATAGGACGGACTAGAGAGTCCTTTTTGTAAACTTGTTTCGGCGTTTCATCCTAATTTGAAGCAAAATTCGATAGTAGCTCTTTGCTCCATTTTCTTTTTACTTCTTTATACGAAGTAAAGGACTACTACACGGTACTGGAAAGAGATCTAAAATATTAAGATAGGCAGATTATGAACAGAATTCTTCTTTAACAATATGAGGTTGTTGAATCTTTTGGTACAACACTTAAAAGTCTTGTCTTTCAACCACATGGCTTTGCTCATTGCTTAGTAGGGGCTATTACTAGACAGTATTTGTAGCCCAGAAGGGCTATTAGTCTCGAAACGGCATTTTGCGTCGAATCATTTAAATCCGATGTATCACTTTTCAAATTTTTGCCACCTAATATCTTCGCCCTGTATTACAATTAAAGAAACTAAAAAATGAAGAATCTGCATGAATGTACGTATGTTTCTCGCATTGTGAAAAATCAGCGGTACCTAGAGTCATCAAATTCTGAATAACATAGTCCTCCACCCGAACAAGGGCATCGGGAAGCCCTAATTCGCAATTTGTTTTACTGCCCATTTCATATTTTGTAAAACTTTAACGAATTTTTGATTAAAAAAACTTAATAATATCAAAGCAAGCAGTGGCAACTCTGTAGGGAATAAAACATTTTTATCTCCAGCATACGAGACTCTCGGTCGGAATTTCTAAAGATATGCTGTTTTCAAATACTTTTAGCCCAAAGTGGCGTTATTCCAAATGCTCTTGAAACGTGTATGTGTCTGTAAATGTAAAAAAAGTCTGGGCGAAATATAAAATCTGAAAGCTTTCAGACTTTTTTATTTATTTGTATTTTAATTTGAAGTGATAAATTTTCGTAGGGTTATTCTTAATTATGGCAAACATACATCAACATTTTTCTTCAAAACGGTGGGATATTTTACAGGATAGAATCTTATTACCATAGATAAAATTATTTTTGAAATTCACGCAAATATTCAGAGTATCATATTGATGATGGGAACTTTAAACATGGGTGCCAAAAGAAAATCAGACGCAACTCATCTATAGATTGATGTTAAGTGTAAGGATTCATTTTAATACTGAAAAACTGTAAAAACTTTGAAATATTTCTTACTTTTATTACATTATTTGTTACACTTTATTTATTTATTTCAATTATTCAAATGAGGTACTTCCTGCAGAATGACACAGACAACTTCGTGTTCTGAAGAGAAGAGAGATATGCTTTCAAGAAACATCGAGCTTTTTTACTGTAAAACAAACATTAGTCTAAGGAGGAATTTCACCAAATTTTCAATTTCAAAGTGACTCTAACAATTCCTTGCAAAATGATGGTGTATTTATGAAAGCTACTGTTTAAAACGAACTTTTACCATTTTTTGTAAAGCTAATAAAACTATTTGTGGCGATGGCTTTTTACCATAGATTATTTTTAATTTATGTAGAAAAACATTGATCCGTACAATTCTTTCCAAATTGCTGAAATCTATATATATAAAGAAGACTTTGTTTAAGAATAAATTGAATTTAATTAAATAAATTTAATTTAAATACAAATTTAATAAAATATTCATTGCTTCATTGCTGCAAGGAATGAAATTTAAATTTAAACAAATTTAAATTTAAATTTTAACAAACACGTATAAAAGTAAAAAAAGTAAAAAAGTAAATTTAAAGCCAAAATTTAAAAAAAGAAAGCCAAAATAATTTTTAAAAAATTTTAAAAAATGTGCAAACTTATAAAAGATTTAATTCTCGAACTAATCTACAATATCATTTAAATTCAGAAGCATAAGCAAATCAAGTGCAGAAACAATCCATGAAAACAAATTCACTAATTTAGCAAATTAAAATTAATCCAAACAATTTTTTTAAAAATGCATAAGTGAATGACTGTTGAGTAGGCAGGAGACAGACTTATCAAGGGGAACTTGCCTCCAAACCTAACTCTCCAATCATTCAATTTGTGTTTCGTCATTTATGCAGGCAAGGGTAAAAGTCAAAACCAAAAGTAAAAAGTGAAGAATGTCCAAAAAGAAATACCGATAAAGTGGTACCCTTAGAAATTAGCATTTAAAAATTAAAGTTCTAAAAGGAAAATACTAATGAAGTCTTTTGAGAAACAAGCAAGTAAAGTATTAAATTAAACTTTTTTTAAAAAATTTAATTTTTTATAAAAAATAATCTAGAAACCAATGTATTTTAGAAACCCTTGTCTACAGAAACCTCCCCGACACGAATATGCATATCAATAAAAAGAAACTAAAAAAGAAATAGACATAATCCATATAAACCAATAAGAAACAAAAAGAACTAATTTACAATTTTTAAAAAACAAATATATACTTAAAAATATAATTTCATATTTAGAAAATACTTAAATACTACATAAAAAATTTTTAAAAAATACTTAAAACAAGTAAATAGTAAGTTTTAATTCTAACTTACCTACTATATGAGTGTTGGGGTCTGCAAAAGTGTTTTTAAAGAGAAGTGTGTTCTTCAAATTAATTATATAGATGGCGCTTATGTAGATAAAGTTGAGTGTCAAGCTGCTATCTTTGTTATATTAAAAATTTTTTGCAAACATTAATATTAAAATATATATTAATTTGAAGAACACACTTACTTCTCTTTAAAAACACTTTTGCAGACCCCAACACTCATATAGTAGGTAAGTTAGAATTAAAACTTACTATTTACTTGCTTTAAGTATTTTTTAAAAAATTTTTATGTAGTATTTAAGTATTTTCTAAATATGAAATTATATTTTTAAGTATATATTTGTTTTTTAAAAATTGTGTAAATTTGTTCTTTTGTTTCTTATTGGTTTATATGGATTATGTCTATTTCTTTTTTAGTTTCTTTTTATTGATATGCCTATTCGTGTCTGGGAGGTTTCTGTAGACAAGGGTTTCTAAAATACATTGGTTTCTAGATTATTTTTTATAAAAAATTAATTTTTTTAAATTTAATTTTTTAAAAAAAGTTTAATTTAATACTTGACTTTACTTGCTTGTTTCTCAAAAGACTTCATTAGTATTTTCCTTTTAGAACTTTAATTCTTAAATGCTAATTTCTAAGGGTACCACTTTATTGGTATTTCTTTTTGGACATTCTTCACTTTTTACATTTGGTTTTGACTTTTACCCTTGCCTGCATGAATGACGAAACACGAATTGAATGATTGGAGAGTTAGGTTTGGAGGCAACTTCCCCTTGATAAATCTGTCTCCTGTCTACTCAACAGTCATTCACTTATGCATTTTTTAAAAAAATTGTTTGGATTAATTTTAATTTGCTAAATTAGTGAATTTATTTTCATGGATTGTTTTTGCACTTGATTTGCTTATGCTTCTGAATTTAAATGATATTGTAGATTAGTTCGAGAATTAAATCTTTTACATGTTTGCACATTTTTTTAAATGTTTTAAAAATTATTTTGGCTTTCTTTTTTTTAATTTTGGCTTTAAATTTGCTTTTTGACACTTTTATACGTGTTTGTTAAAATTTAAATTTAAATTTGTTTAAATATATAAAGAAGACTGTGTGTTTGTTCGCGATTAACTCAGTCACTACTATAGCTATCGTCACCAAATTTTCTATCATTCTTTGAGTCCTCAGAAAGGTCGACGTCTACATTTTCCCTAAAACAAAAATGGTTAAAATCAGAGATATTAATTACAAACTCTGAAAATGCTAATTTTTGCTCTTATTTTTTCGAGTGGCAACAGTCTCGCACGCTGGAGATAAAAATCTGCTTTATTTCGAGAAGTGTTGACAGTGCTTGCTTTCAAATCGTAGAGTCTGTTATTAAAAATTAAGTTTTAGAATGAAATAAAATAATATTTCCAAACATTAAATATATTATTCCCGATTTCAAAACTTCGTGGGAAACCATTTCGACTATTCTCATCTTCGTACGATTTTAATCAGCCGAGATATTAATTAAAACTCTGAAAACACAAATTTTCGCACTCATTTTTCCAAGTGGCAACATTGTCGGGTGTGGAAGATAAAAATGCTTTATTTCGAAAAGTGTTGCCACTGCTCTCTTTTAAATCGTAGAATTTGTTAATCAGAAATTTGTAAGTTTTACAAAGTCTATATATATAAATAAGAATGCTTCTTGTGTGTTTATTTTGTTCGCGTTATTGATTTTTGATCAATTATGATCAATCTTTTGCCACACTTAATCGACTAAAATGGAATATAGGTGATATATTGGATGGACTTGAGCTTTTAAGACCATTTAATTAGAAAAAAGAAAATCACTAAAAAAATGCCTGCCATTGTTGCTGATAATGAGAAATAATTAGTTTATTTTTCTAAGGAAATTTTTTGTGTGTTCCATATCGTATCAGATTGAAAAATGTATGACTATAAATCGTATTTTTTATATTGGAGAAGGATTACACCAGTATTGTTCCCTCTGTTGGTGAATGCATTACTCTCGATCTAACTTAACTGGCATCGGGTATTTCCGCTAGTTATGAGATGTGCCGCACATATTTCAGTTGCAATTCTTAAACATAAGACCACTGGTTTCCAATACTGATTATTTAAATAACATAATTTCTGAATTGCTATGCTGACTTGCATATATTAATCCGTTCTGCACCTTCCGTGCATTTCAAATAAACTGAATATTGAATACTGCATTATTGAAAAGTCAAATAGCTAATTAAATAAAGTGTTTATCCACATCTGTGTTCAAGTATTAAGGATGATTCCAGATTCTCGCATTAATATACATTAATGGTTTGTTCATGATCTTATCAGATAATTCAGTTCATAAATCTGATTAAAATTAATGATCGGGCTTGCATTTGCTGACTAGGAAATCTCAAGCATTGGAATTTGATTGATTGAAACATTTCTTATGAAAACTTTAAAGATGTATGTAAATTCTTTCGTAATTTCTTATAAAAAATTTTTATATATGTGCTTAAAGTAAATCTGAAGAATTTATATCACAAAATTGTTAATATAATAATGTGGGGGAAAAATACTCGTAGATTTCAGCATATTGGCAATCTGACTGCTTATAGAATTGAAAAACTAGAGATAAGTTGTTAGAGCAGGTTTAACTTTCAATTTTGTTAAAATTTTATTTAAAATTTTCTATATGCAGCCATGTTTAATATATGAATTTATTACGTATTTGATGAAATATCGGTTTCTCATATAGTTGTTACGATTAATACCGAAGTGTTTTTCCTAAAAAACTGAAAAAATATTCAAAAAAATATCTTGACAGTTTCAGATTTAGCGGTCTCCCAAAATGGTTTGTTAAGGTTTTCTACACTCTCACTGAGCTCGCAGCTTACCTTACCAGTCTCCTGTTGCACTCACTCCTACTAACCCCCCCCTTTATTTTTTTGGCTTTTTAGCTTTATTATTAAGCATTGTTTTCTTCTTATGTCATATACAGTTCAATAGCAAAATAAAAATAATTAAAATTAACATAGCAGTATACATTTAGAATTCTCGATGCAGGGTTAAGTATCGGCAAAAATTTTTCTATTTTTTTCACTCTTTTCCCTTTTTTCAGTTCATCATATGAATACTCAGTTTTCTTACTAAGATGGATTTACCCCCCCCTTTTTGTATTTTTATTATTAACGTATTGTGTGCTTATTTTATTTATTAAATACAAAGTTCTTGGCACTTAATGCAACATAAAATTTGATTCAACAGCAATACCGCAAAACATTTAAAAACAGCAGATCTTTGGAATTTTCGACAGACAGTCTCCCGCACTGGAGAAAGAAAATGTTTTATTTCGCACAATGTTGTAGTGCTCGCTTTGAAATCGTCGAGTTCGTTAGTAAAAAATTTGTTAAAGTTTTACAAAATATAAAATAGGTAATAAAACAAGTTCCACATTCCAAGTTTGGGCTTCCAGATGCCCATATTCGAGTGCAGGACTACGTTATTCAGAATTTGATGTGAAACGGTTGTTTTATCACAATGCAAGTAACATACATACATTCAAACAGATTCTTTATTATTTAATTTCTTTACGGGGGTTCTAATTATTGGTGGCAAACATTTGAAAAGTGAAGCGCCGTTTATAGTGAACCAACGCAAAATGCCAAAACAAAATTAATAGCCCTTCTGAGAAAAAGACTCAAAAAAAAAAAAAAAAAGAAGAAGAAGAAGAAGAAGAAAAGAAAAATGGATGCCAACACTTAACACACTACAATTCTAAACATATGCTGTGATGTTGCTTTTAAAATTTTTGTAAAATTTTTGTAAATTTTTTGTTTAATTGTATGTGACGTAAGTGCGAAGAAAATGATGCCTAATAATAATGCTAAAAAGTAAAAAAAAAAAAAAAAAAAAAGTTTAGTAGAAGTGAATGTAAGAGTAGGCTGGTAAGGTTCCGCGACTGTTAAATACGAAGTGTTACAGATTGTTCGGTAAAAGTTTACAAATGGGAGCCCTTTGGTTTTTTGGTGATTCTTTTTTGACGCCAAGATCGTCGCCAGGAAAGCACAATTTCAAGATGGCAGCTACGCAAAACAAAATAAGAAGTCAAAGCATCGCACAAACTCGGTGTCCGTACACACATCGGTCTATTTTCACTTAAAAAAACATCAGAGAATTTCACAAACTAGGCATTGCGAACTGCCTTAACTTTGTCTCTTTGTACAGAGATCGACCTATTTTCACTTACAATTAAACAAAAAAAATCAGGAAGTTAAAACTATCATGGTAACAAGAAATGGTGTTTCATCGCCAAAACTGAACAAAATTTGTCGCTAATTGAAGCGCCACCCAATTCTACACTACAGCCGACTTTTCTTTTACTTTCTCCACTTATTTTTATACTAAGTAATCAAATATTTGGAAATATAATAATTTAATAATATTAATTTTAAACGTGTGTTCTTACTACGTAAATATTCTGCAAATCATTCTTTGGCATCAGACGCGTTATTGCAAACATATAGAATTCAAATCTGAACAAATAATTGCATAGATAAATTTAATACTAGAGATCCCGATTGCACAAAATCATCGTCTGTTTGTAGGCAACAAAATTTCACAAACAAGTTATTAAATAAGAGAACGTATGTGTTAGTGACATTAAATCAAAAACAGGTACTATTATGGAATTTCGACCTATCATTTATCAATGGATGGAAACGAAAGCGATGAATACAAAAAAGCGATTAAACTGGAAAGTTATTACGGTATTATGGGATTAAAATATAAATGAAATTCGTTGAAAATAAGTACCGTATTATGGAATAGGTAGTACTTACTCATCTTGAAGTCTGTGACTTTACTTCAGAGATTGCTGTCTAGAGTATAATAATCTACTCCAATTTATAGATGAACTTGAATACTTAATTAAAACACGGTTAGTTACTACAAAGTATCAAATTATTACATTCGACGCCAAGGCAAGCGTCTTTCATCTTAATCGAGTCATAACCTTAATGGCAGAATCGTCTGAATATTGGCGAAATAGTCTGAATAATTTTCTGGTGAATTCTATCACCAGCAAAAAAAAAAAAAAAAAAAAAAAAAAAAAAAATCTGAAATGTTTCAGATTTTAAATTACGTCCAAAGGGGCGTTTTTTAACATTTTGTGTGTTACCTTTCTTTATTAAATATCATGTTCCTCGCACTTAAACCATAAGATCCAGTGCAACAGCAATATCGCAAAATAGTTTTAAAACTAGCATATCTTTAGAATTTCCGATACAGAGACTCACGCGCTGGAGATAAAAATGTTTTTTCTGCACAACGTTGCCATTGCTCGCTTTGAAATCGTTGAGTTTGTTAATCAAAAATTCGTCAAAGTTTTAAAAAATAGGAAATCGATCATAACACAAATTTCAAATTTCAAATTTGGTCTTCCACATGCTCATATTCGTTGGAGGATTACGTTATTCAAAACTGGATGACTCTATGTACCGTTATTTTATGACAATGTGAGAAATATACATACATTTACGCAGATTTTCATTATTTAATTTCTTCAAATATAATGCAGGACTCTAACATTTTATGGCAACAGTTTGAAAAGTGAACCGACATTTATCCGTCCGACGCAAAATGCCAAAACGAAACTAATAGTCCTTCGGGATTCAAATCCCTTTGGACTAAAAAAAAAAAAAAAAAAAAAAAAAGTTCTTTCCACAGTTGCAGAACTATCTAATTGTTGTAGATGATGCCATTCTACAGTATCTATATATATAAAAGGAAGAGTCTGTCTGTCCGTGTGTGTGTGTATATCTTTCTTTCATGTTGCGTGCAAGCTAATAGACCCAGGGCTACGAAATTTGGTACATGTTTGCATCTAGACAAGAAAAGAACCAGTACACTTCGAAGCGATTTTTATCAAAACTGAATGAATTTTTTTATTATTACTATTTTATGTTTTTTTTTTTTTATGAAATCGCATCAAATCGATAATTCTGTCTTATTATATCAGCAACAATGGCACGCAAGCATTGTTGCTAATATATCACTGTTGCCATTGTTACTGATATCAGCACTGTTGCCACTAGGAAAAATGAAGGCGGTAATTCCGTGCAGGTTTTAAATTTTATGTTTCTCTTGGATGTTGGATGTTTGTCGAGAGAAGGCAATGAGAAGTTGGATAATTTATTTATTAGGATAATTAATATTTGCATTAAGGGATGTAGCTTATTTCATTGTAATTTTTTATATGTAATACGTTTTTATTATTAGTCCAAAGGGATTTGAATCCCGAAGGACTATTAGTTTCGTTTTGGCATTTTGCGTCGGACTCATAAATGTCGGTTCACTTTTCAAACTGTTGCCACAAAATGTTAGAGTCCTGCATTATATTTGAAGAAATTAAATAATGAAAAATCTGCATAAATGTATGTATATTTCTCGTATTGTGATAAAACAACGGTACATAGAGTCATCGAATTTTGAATAACGTAATCCTCCAACGAATATGAGCATGTGGAAGACCAAATTTGAAATTTGAAATTTGTTTTATGATCGATTTCCTATTTTTTAAAACTTTGACGAATTTTTGATTAACAAACTCAAGGATTTCAAAGCGAGCAATGGCAACGTTGTTTGAGGCAACAACGTTGCCATTGCTCGCTTTGAAATGGCAACGTTGTTGTTGAGCAATGGCAGAAAAAACATTTTTATCTCCAGCGCGTGAGTCTCTGTATCGGAAATTCTAAAGATATGCTCGTTTTAAAACTATTTTGCGATATTGCTGTTGCACTGGATCTTATGGTTTAAGTGCGAGGAACATGATATTTAATAAAGAAAGGTAACACACAAAATGTTAAAAAAACGCCCCTTTGGACGTAATTTAAAATCTGAAACATTTCAGATTTTTTTTTTATTTTTTTTATTTTTTATTTATTTATTTATTTATTATTATTTTTTTTTTTATATAAAGTTGTTCTGCAGAGTAAAATTCTGTGCAGTTTAACTTTCTTGTACGAAGTAAAAAGGAAGTATTGTAATCGCGAAAAGTTTCAGGCAGCATATTTTAACGAAAATATCCATTTTGATCGCTTTCGAATGCAATTTAATGATGTTTTTGCGTGATATCTGTACGTAAGGCCAGAATAAAATACTCTTTTCCTTCAAAATATATATATATATATATATATATATATATAAAACTGCTTTAAAATGAATTTTGAAGAGAATGTTTAATGGCGTCTGTACGAACGTACGTACGTATCTCGCATAACTCAAAAACGAGTAGCCTCAGAACGTTGAAATTTTGTATATAGGATTGCTATAACATGTAGATGTGCACCTCGTATTTTGGTTGCAATCGGCCGCACCAAACGTATATAAATATATATATATATATATCCACACTGTTACCCGGCTCAGTGATCTCAGTTTCTTTACTCTTAATTATATGTCTGTAAATTGTACATTATTTTTGGCTTTAAAAATGATTGAATTATGTTGTTCTTACTTTTCGGTTAAGGTTTTTATGCCTTTAGTAAATCTGTATCTAATAATTTTAGAATTACCAACAATTTTAAAGTTGTTTAAGTGCCGCTAAGCGTAATAATTTTTTTGATGGTGGCCATTGCTTGTTTACATTTGAAACAGTAGGATAGTGTATTTGTTGCCAATCTAGAGAAACTTAGCATCGTAACAACAAAGATAACGCCTTCATTTATTATTGCGAATTAAATCATGCTTAATCCTTTCTGGAATTTTTTCGAGAAAATAAGTGTTTAAGATTTACTTCGTAATTTTTAATACAGATAGTTTGAGTTTTTATGTATTTTTGCGTTGTCGCGAATTGAGAACTGAATTAATTGAATGAGAAATACTCAATCGTCTGTGAAAAACTGTTTCTTTTTTTGTTTTGTTTGCTTAATTTCTTTTATACATAATTCTAGATTTATTATAGTATTTGAATAGAACATGTGGCAACGATTAGATAATTCTTTAAATGATATATTTTTGTGCATTCTGAGTTATAATATGAACGAAATATAATACTGTTAAGTGAACCTAGCGCCAGAGTGTCGCTATGGTAAACAAATAGAGTGAATTTTAAAGAATGCATTTATTTTACTGTGGTTTATGCGTTGTCGGCGAAGTAGATTTAATTCAATCCAATAAGTTTAAATGAAATGCAAGAAAAAATGCGTATAATTTAATATTCCATACAAATGTCATGTTGGTGTACACATCAGATTTTTCTAATTTAATGTTTGGTGTTCCTTTTACACATGTACATTTAAAAGCCAGACGAAAACGGCTAATTCTAAATAAATAACATAAATATATAACTTTCAATGCAAATATATTACAATAGCAAATACCTTTTAAGAAAAGATCATACACAGTCGTTTACTGTAAAATTTTGCTTTAGTTAAAAATATGAGTTCTTCAGAATTTGAAACTTAAAATCTTTTCGCAGTCCGCGCATTTCCCACTTTGTAATAAATACATGTTTCAGCTTTCCGTAAAGATTCATTGAAACATCAGCGAAACTTGGTTATTTTTATGTTCTTGTTGCAAATACTAACTGCAAAACTAACCAGAAAACTCTTTAAAACTAACACAAATAAATTAACATCAGAAATAAACTTATTACAAAGGGCAGCGAAATAGCGCTTGTAAACGACGTTAAGGCAAGCGCTTTGTTCATGGCGACATGCGAAGTGTTTTTAATTTTCTATACTGTCAAACTGATAGCTCTGTAAGAAGGTAAGGCAAATAATACATTAGTATTTTGCATGAAAAGTTTTTTCCTTACTGTGTAACAAAGAATATGCTGAGCCGCGAACGGGATTTATTAACGACTAATGCAGTAAAACGATAGTCCGTAGAATAAACTACGGTACTTATACAGGATGTTTATAAATGAATGGTGCGGTTTTAAAAATTAATAATAAATTCATGTATAACCTTACGCATTGTATAACCTTAAACATGTATAACCTTAAGTATGTCACAGTAAGCATTGGCAACTGTCCAAGTTTCTCATGGCCTACCTGCTGTTTGCTTGTCATGGTTACTACCCGGCCGCATCGAGAGTTTCCAAGATGGCGCCACAACAGGAAAAAGCATTCTGAGTGCTCCGTCTTTAGGTGTCCACATCTGTGGTTTCAGTGTAACGTGAGTTTCGTGCATGTGTTCTGTACCGTGTCCCACGAGAAAGTGCATGGCTCATTTTCCATCTAGCAAGAAAGTGTAATCCGTGACCCACTGTTAAACAAGTTACCCTAGCTGAACACCAAGTATGAAATTTACATTTTGCAACTGAACGGTGCTTTGCCCCATTTTCACAGGAATAAGCGAGAGCTTCTTAATCAGGTTCTTCACCAATGCTGGATTGGACACGCTACAGCAGTAGACAACAACATTCTCCCTTGGCCGCCCCGTTTGCCGGCTTTAACACCATGCGATTTCTTTCTTTGGTATTTTTTAAAGATACTCCCAGTGCCCCTGTCCGTTGAGGAAGTTTGCCGACCTTATAAAGCATGCACTACTGACCGTCACGTGGACATGCTACACCGAGTATGGGAAGAACTTGATTATCTTGTACATGTGTGTTATGTGTCCAAGGACGGGCATATTGAAGGACTTTGATTAATGCATCAAACACTTGGATAGTTCCCGTAGCTTATGCTATAAGGCTTGTCCATATAAAATAGTACATGGATTTATTATTAATTTTAAAAAACCTCACCATTCATTTACATACACCCTATATAGAATTCCATCGGAGACTAAACATGGTAAACGATACATGCAGGAAAACTATTGCTGCTGGAATGATAGATAGAAGTTTTACTGTATATACGACACAGCATTTTTTAGAACGTCTACCACTTCTTGGCAAAATTTTACACAAATGTATGCTGACATTATATGCATTGCCAAGGAAAGCTACACTGTACTTATATTTTTCTCTATATTAATCGGTCCCAGACAAAATATAATGTAATTAATAATGCATATTAAACATTTAGGAGAAGGTTTACACAAACATTTTTATTAGGTCTTCAACCTAACAATTTACACAGCTCCTTTAATAAAAGAATACTGAGCTACTTGCAGAATTAACAGAACACATCGTTATAGTAAACTTAAGTATATTGGAATATGAAATTCACAAAACAGTACCCTCCTCTAAGTTTTCTCTCAGGTCTTCGAAGTACGCAAGCGAACACGGCTAGCGAATGCTAAAGTCGACTAAAGTCAAATTAAAAGTTGGGCGAAAATAGAAGTGAAGCAGTTTCTCCTAAATTCAAGAATCAAAAGGTCTCTGCTAAATTTAAAAATTGTTTAAGTATATTAGTACAAATTTGTATCCTGGAGGGAGACGACCAAAGTATAAGTGATAGAACAAGTGAATGAATAAGATAATGCTTAATAAAGGTTAACCCTACTTTTTAACAAACTAAAATCTGTGAAATCTAATTCGTAATAAATGTTAGTAATTAAGAATATTTCATTAGCAAAATGACATTACAAAGCAGCAACAATGCAAATTCATGTAAATGTTCATTGCAGTAGTATAAACTTAAAAGAATATTTTGAAACGCCCACTATATCTTTCTGAACATAAAAACACTTAATTTCACACTTTTTTTACGCATATGATTAACAAATTTTTTCCAGTCTCATAGATCGTTGAGTTCCAATTGATCAGAGCAAGATTTTTATATCCATCTGATGTCTCTCAAAGCTAGCAAAGACTTCGTAACCCTCCTTCCAGCATGCTTTCGTGGTGTAATGGTAGCACATTCGACGAGTGTTCGAGAGGTCCGCGTTCGAGTCCCGGCGAGTTCACTGCCCAATGTTCCTGTTCTCTTGCTTCAAAAGAAAAAAAAAACGTAATGACTCTACGATGTACTTAAAACTAAGATGTGGTGTAAAATTGTTTGAAAACCTTTCATGTCATGCCCAATCAACAGAAAATATTGAAAAATATTGCCCTTGAGAAAAATATTGAGTTTGCTGCATTTAATCTCTTTCACAGATTGCCTAAAACTAATTCAGAAATGCATATACACCTAGGCAATGTGTAAATATGATTTTATTTTATACATCAGCTTGACATTTATACTGTGCAAGGCTGGATTTCCCAGTTTGCTCGGTAGCACAATTTTCCAACTTCCAAGTGCTCTTCGCTGATCGAATGAATGAGAACGCTAAGTAGTCCAAACTCTCACCAAGTGATGAGCCATTTTCTCTCAGAAAATTCTCCGTCTAGGTTAAACACCTTTCACATGCTTTCGAATAATCAAACAATTCAAATTTCCAATCGGAAAGGATAAAATGTAATTTAAATTTTCACCAATTTTTTGCCGCCCAGGGGAAAAGTGGTTGTTGTGTCTGACTGCCATACCGAAGCACCCGGGTTCGATTCCTGAAGAAGGCAAGGATGTAATTTGCCTGTCCCTTCATAGGAGACAACGGTAGTTCACGTGTATGTGTCTTCGTAATAAAGAGGTCACCGCTCCAGGCTTTAGTAGCGAAGAATGCCAAAAAAAAACGGCTAAAGCCCGCCATTGGTCTGCGGGGGGAAGGGGGTGTCGTCCATTTCCAGTAACAATTAAACCCCAGTTTGTTCAGTTTTCCGTATCATTTCAAAATTAATTTTGTTGCTGTTGTTAATGCTCACTTTTCTGACCTATAGTCAGCCCAAGACAATGAAATGCCTCATGGCAAGGAGTTCAAGTTTACGCCTTTCGAAGAAAACAGCCTTAAGCACCTTGTAGGATTTCCTTTCGTTAATTAAAGTTTTATTCAAATTTTTGTTATCGTTCCTGAACTCCTCGACTTCCCCTCGTATTTCCTCGCCAGAATGTAAATATATAGTTAAGTGAAGTGAGCAATTAAACGTGTGAATCTCTGAGTTTATTTAAAGCGTGTTTTCGCTAGCCCAGCGCACGTTTCGTTACTTATATCGTTGTTACGCTAGTAAACTCCTTGTGCATTTCAGATAATTGTTACGCCTATTAGGTTAAGTAAACCTAAGTTAGCCGTAACTTAAATGCTAATCCAACACTACTCTATTTGGACTTGAATTTATTTACGCTATAACGTTTAAGTTCCACCACAAGTGGTTAGTGTTATCGTAAAGCACAAAATACGCGCTTCTCTGTTCTGAGCTGAATTAATAACCAGCGAGAATTCGCCAGGTTCATTTGTAGTATCTAGTTTAGTTTAGGTGGCCTAAAAATACTAGATCTTATAACCTTACAGATGACAGTGCAATTTATCTCAGTTCCACCTCCAGCTCTGATGGACAGCCCCCGAGGGGACGGGTCGGAAGGTCCCCCACCCCTCTTTCCCTACCACCAATCTCTAGAGAGTACTTTCGGCTTGCCGCATATTTAGAGTGCCCCCATGCCGCACAGACACTATACATTTATTAACATCTATCCCTTCTCTGGGATTCGAACCTGGGCCCCTTTGGCATAGCAGTTAGCGACGCTAACCTCTATACCGGTTGGGCGGCAAAATCAGTTTTTCAATTTTTATTAAAAACAAACTTTGGAGAATCTTCAGTGTAATTTAGCGCAACGCACTCCGTAATGTCACTAAGTACTACTTCGTATGATGTGAGCGGTGAATGACTACTGTTAGACTACCCGCTACTCTAACCACTATTTATCTTCAAACTTACTCTGTCTGTTCTTTTGATATATTTATAAATATATGAAGCAAATGGTGTCCGTGAAAGAAAAATAGATATAAAGAGCCAAAATTAAAATAAGGTTTGACTAATAATAGTAATAATTTATAAAATTTGGCTTAACATAGCATAAACTAGCATAACCTAGTAGCAAGGTAGCATAAACTGGTATCAAACTCCTATCAGACGTTAAGCAAGTTATCGCTAGATCTGGATCTCGAGAACTCTACAGGGTCTACAGTGTCTCAAAAAAGTTTAACAAACCTTCTTATTAAATCATCACTGTGAACATAAATGCATGTCTCGTGCATAACAGCTTCAGCCAACACTTGTGGCAATGAAACTTATAAATAATTCAAACAGAGTAGGCAAAGCCTACACAAATGTTTTAACGCGAAGTTGGCTCAAACTTCTCACCGGTGTAACAATTTAAATACCGAGCGCCACAATACAAGCCGAAGAATGAAATCTTAACTGAGCTAGCTAACCTAGTAACGTATCCTCGAAAGAAATACGCCATGTCCTACAATCCGAAAGTTTCACATTATATGTTGTCGAACTAATTCACATTTCGGTAGGGAAACGGAAATGAGAAATGTAGTACAATTCTAAATCACAAAATAACTAGTTATTTAAAATAATAGGGACCTTACAAGTTCAGGCTTAATAACAATGACATTTTTAGGTTTTCGAATTGATGTTGCTGCTGAACTTCATTAATTACAAGCAAAATGAGACTGTAAACTAATAATGCGGAATACTAATTGATGTGTGTAAAGAGATTATTTACTTCAGTTCAAGGTCAAAGTCTCTTATCCAACCCCCTGCCTGCCCGACGTGCTCCGATCGATAACAGACTGATCTCATTGTTAAACAGTTGTTACTGCGTAGTTGGCCGTATGCCAAGATGGTCGCATTTTGCCATTAATTACCAAAAATTTTAAAGCTCGATGCAGTTTATGAGTAATGGCTTATTTCATCCAGGAGATGCAAAATTTAAAAACAAAAATGAAGCCATTTGCTGCTGCTGGTATAAAAGCAATCAAAATGTAAGCATAATTTACTTAAATAGCTGATTGTACTTCATAATATTCTGTAAACGAATATTTTTTAATATTTGAAGACAGATGTTGTTGGTTTAACTGTGCAAAACTTTGCACAGTTATTTTCGTACCTGTTTACTACCTGTTATTTTCGAAAAATTCCCATTTTGAAATAATAGGAAGTTATCGCTACGTCGCGTGCATAATATCTCTCATTTATCGTCATTATTATACTGGCAATCGACGAAACTTAATATCCTGCTCAGTGTAGCTTCAAAAAAAAAAAAAAAAAACTTTAAAAAAATTTTCTGATGCCAACAACGTTTACTTATGCCTTGATCATTTCACCGAAACGTTTCGAATTCTGTTTTATTGTGCTTAGAAGATAATTCAATTTGGTATTATAAATTTTTGTTGTCCCTTTTGAATTAAAAAAAGTCCCTTTCGAGTTTTAAACTGAATTGAAAGAACAGATTACACTTTTGCATGATTCTGTAATTGTAAAGATTACGATTAAAATAGAATTCATCTTGGAACTTGAACTATTATTACAAGGGCGCAGCCCTGATCCTCCTAGCCGCCACAAGCCGGCCGTATGATCAAAAAGTAGGATTGGCCAGAAAAAAAAACTAATATAAGAAAAAACAAAAAAGTCCAAAATCTGAGAATCAGTGCCGAATTCCAATTCTATCTCTGTTCGTATTTATAATCTTCATTATTGTCTCTGCAAAATCTTTCAAATTTAAATAGTTCCTTTTAAAATCTTCCTTAAAATTCTTTCTATACTTCTCTCTTGCACTCCGGGTAAGCGTACATTCGTCGACAAAGTGCCTGGCGTTCCCAAACTTATCACATATTAAGCATTTATCATTATTCTGTAGATGGAACCGATTAAAATAAGCCGGGAAACGCCCATGATTAGTCAGCACCTGATTTATATCAAAATTACTTAGAATATTCATCTTCTTGTTTAACTTTATATTTTTCATTAACTCTTTTTTATTATCAGATAACTTCCAGCAAAAATTCCATTCTGTATAAATACAATTTTCCATTTCGGCAATGATCTTTTTTCTTGAATCTTGGATATCAAAATTATCGGTCCCATCTCCAAGTGCCGCCCGCTCTTTCATTTCCGACAGTTCCACTGTGTGCTTTTACCCAGTGTACTTTAACAATATGTTTTCTTTCAGCCTTTTTAAACAATTCTTTTATTTCATTAATCAGTCGATTTTTATAATGTGGTTGGCGCAGAATAGGGCATCATTATAAATATTTAAAAAACATCGAACTGTTAAGTTTTCATTAATCCAATTTAAAGCCTCTGTCAATGCGTATAGTTCTCCTTGATAAACCGAATTCATTGATTTAAGTTTTATTCTCACATTGTCCATCTCCCCTTCATGAAAATAAATTACCACAGCGCTACCCACTCCAACAGCAATTCCAGAACCATCTGTAAAAACGTCTATTTCGCCACCTTCCCTACAGTCGTTTTGAGACTAAACTGTATTATTTATTTCAAGTACATAAACATTTCCACTACGGAGAAACTCATATATAACCATAGCACTTCCTCGAGATTCTTCTAATTAAGAAGTGTTGAGATATTTTTTCTTTGGTCCCCTTATTGCTTCATTTACTTATCAGAGTTCTCTCAAGTGAAAAGAAATTTAAGTGAAAAGAGACATAATTTATCCAACCTAAGTTGGATCTTCCACAGTTATAGGCATTAAATAAAGTCGCTCACTGAACTTAATTTTCGATACTTTTATAGCTCTTATTATCCTTTTTAGTATTTCTTGCTACTTTAGGACGAAAAGAGAAGTTTTACGATACCAACCTTTTCAAGCACTTTATTAATTATCAGTAAAAAAAACCTCCCTTAAGACTGCCTCCGAATGCAGAATGGGTTAGATAAGAAGGCTTTTTCCTTCCTTAAATAAATGAACCTTAATCTTAACGATGCTGAGAATCATAAAATGTTGCTGGTGACGGCAAGAACCTTAAACGTATGAGCATAAACAATTTGCACAATTATTCATTTTGGGAATAAAAAGGAAATACTTTTGCGTATATTAGACTAAGTTTAAAGCGGAGACTTGTTTTACTGGACTTTATTTTCCTTATTTAGCAACAATGTTCTTAAATGTTAGAAAGCAGAAATAAATTATCTTCAGTAATTTGTAAACTCGAGGAGGATTAAAAAATATTGCTCGAATAATTCAATATTTTAAAGCATTTATTGATTTAAAAATAACATTCCTTAAGCTTAATTTAATTTATCGACGCATTTTTCCACAAAACGTACGGCCTCAAAGGAAGAATTATTCATTTTGCTTTTCCACTATATACAAGTTGTTGTTTTTTTAAATCTGACACTATTTGCAGCCATCTGCAGCTCGATCTATCAGCTGCAACCAAATTTGGCGAGGAACTAATTAAGGCGTGAAAAAAAAAAAAAATAGTTCCGAAAGTTGCCAATAGGGGCAAAACGTTGGCACTGTTTCAATTCACAGAATTGAAAATTTGAATGGAACGCGGGTAAAACTTGGAATGCAAATCCTCAGTTACGAAAACGACAGCAGCTTCAGGAATTTATTCTATAAAGATTAGGGGAAAATAGCGAATGACATTCCGAATAATTAGCTGCGTTCAACATCCGTCTCACTTAAACCTTAGCGGGCGTTACTTGTAAAGTTATTTTATTTGTTGTTGTTGTTAGTGTTCATTTGTCTGACCAATAGTCAGACCAAGTCCACGAAATTCCTCTTGGCGAGGAACGCAAGTTTGCGCCTGCCGTTGGCAACACCCTTGAGCACTTTACAGAGCCAGATTTAGGCTTGATAAGACCCTAAGCTATTTGAGATATGGGGCCCTTTATAAGTCTGTTATAATATATTTTAATATTATTTATACTATATTATAACTTTTTGGAGGCCCCCAAGAAAGCCCTAAGCTTTAGCTTGTGTAGCTTATACATAAGACCGGCAATGGCACTTTACAGACGACAGAGAGATTTAACACAGTTTCGCCCCCGATTTTGATGAAGTGTCCCCCCCGGGGGGATAGGTCTCCCACCTCTTCCCCTACCACCAACCTCTCGTGAGGACTTTCGACTCGTCCCATATTTGAAGTGAACCCATGCCGCACGGACACTATGCATTTATTTTTAAAGGTTCTTGAGAGTTATACGCAGTAGTGTGAAACGTAATTCCCTGCCTAAGGAATAAGTACACTTGCTGTACGTTAAAAACGTAAGATTTAATGGGTGCTTTCCTTGAATTTAACAAAATAGATGAACCTATCATGTCAGACTATATGACACGTTAGCAAAACCATATGATGAATAACAGATGAATGCACTGGTACAATATGAGTTGAGTTTACTTGACATTTCATTTACTTAGGCAGGAACTTGGCGGCGTAATAAAATATTCGGGATACTGCGCTAGATTTTCTGCTATAATCTAGTCTTCCGTAGCTGTATCCCACTGCATGTTACCATGACTTGAAACCGCCACACTACTCTGATACGATTCAGGGTAGTGGCTACTTCGGTATGGCATATACAATCTTCACCTCCATCGGAAGAACACATAGTTTTTACCTCACTTCTTATGGACTCTGCTGCGGGATTATATACTGTTATGTTCTACGGATTCGTGGATTTGGAGTGATAGACGACAAAACTTGATGAAGAATCGAAACACAATTTATACGTCAGTATTACAACGGAAAGTTCCAAAGACACGCATACAGTCGTCGAAAAACTACGATCAACAGGCTAAAACAATCAGCAAAACAGCCTTCAGGTTATAACGGTGAAGACAGCTTTACGGCAAAGCACTAAAGTACAGCTCCCGACTCGGTTGATCACTTTCCAGCTAATCTTTGAATATTTGGCTGTTAGATAGTGTTATAAGTTTGGATCAACATATGTTTGTGAACAAATGTTTTCTACTCTGAACATAATAAAATCAAAATATCGTTCAAGATTACCTGATATTTACCTAAAACATCTAATTTTGTTAGAATCTTCAAGAACTAATCCTAATATAGATGACTTGATAAAAAAAAAAAAAAACTACATATACAAGAACCACATTAATTAAGTACTGACAGTTTAATTAGCTATTTAGAATTAAATGTTTCGAATTATTCATTTTTATTTTACACAAAACCTTACTGGCTGAACCTTAAAAATTGTTATTAACAATAAAACCCTAGTTTGTAAGTTTGTTTTATTTATTGTAATTTTTTTTTTTTTTTTTTTTTTTTTTTTTTTTTGAATTTACACTACTCATACTTTCATAAAAAGTGTGCTATTTGCTTAAAAAATCCCATAATCAGCCTATAAATAACATTTTGCTCATTCTTTATGTTTTTTGGTATGTTGGAAAAGCTGCAATTGGCCCGCAGAACCTTTTTTTTTTTTTTTTTTTTTTTTTCAGACAGTGACACTCTTCCCAAAAAGGTTGGCTACCCCTGTTCTAGAATATTCTCTCTTCGTCTATGGCATATCGCCAATTTTGCTGCCAAATGTTGTCAAATAGGTTATTTCGCGCCAAATATAGCAATCCTGCATTTCCTTGCCATTTTCTGGCAACCTTAAACCTGCTTTGCGGGGAAGCTGTCTTACCGCAGCTGGGCATTTCATAACAATACTTAACCTTTTTCTGCTCAGTGCAACCGTTAAGGAGGAATGTAAATTTTCTAACTATTCCGCTGTTCGTGAGTTTAGGAATCATAAAAACTATTGTTTTGTTTGTTGCATAAAAATAGTTTAAAGATTAATTAATTAGTTTCGTTCCTCTCTTTTTTTTAATAATTTTACTGCTTGTTTGGCATTTTTTATTTCTACAGGTTAAGCATCAACATTTTATGATTGGTAATTTATTCTGCTCGGGTTAAGAAATTCTGAGTTATTTATTATAATTATCGTTTATTATGTATATTTTCTATAATATTAATAAATTATTTATTTATTTAATACTATCGACCGACGCTCGAATAAAGCATCAAAAGTGTCGGTTTCAGTATGTGTAGGTCTGTCGCTTAACTCGATGACAGCACGTGCATTTTTGTAATTTATCACATATATAATGTAGTACAAGCATTTTTTCCCTAGAAAATCCATCAACAAGGTATTTCCTCAGTAGCCGGATTGTTGTAACCTAATCCAATGTGATAATAGCCTATGTTATAATCCATTGTGATAGAAAATAGCCTTATCTAATCCAATGTGATAGGTAATAGCCTTATCTAATCCAGTGTGATAAGTAACAGCCTTATCTAATCCTATCTGATAGGTAACAGCCTTATCTAATCCAATGTGATAGGTAACAGCTTTACCTAATCCAATGTGATAGGTAACAGCCTTATCTAAGCCTATGTGATAGGTAACAGCCTTATCTAAGCCTATGTGATAGGCAACAGCCTAAGTTTATGTGATAGGCAATAGCCTTACCTAATCCAATGTGATAGGTAACAGCCTTATCTAAACCTATGTGATAGGCAATAGCCTTATGTAAGCCTATGTGATAGGTAATAGCCTTATCTAATCCAGTGGGATAGGTAACAGCCTTATCTAATCCAATGTGATATGCCTATGTGATAGGTAATAGCCTTATCTAATCCAATGCCATAGGCCTATGTGTTAACCCAATGTGATTATTTGATGAAGGTTTGCTTATTAACCCAGACGGGCTATTAATCTCAAAATGGCATCACTTTAGATGTCCGAATAATTCTTCAAATCGTTGCTACCAAATATTATCGCCCTGTATTATATTTAAAGAAACTAAATAATGACGAATCTACATGAATGTATGTTTCTCACATTATGAAAAAGCAACGTTATCTAGAGTCATCAAATTCTGAATAGCATAGTCCTCCACCATGAACACTTGGAAGCTCGAATTTGGAACTCGTTTTATTGTGTATTTCACATTTTGTAAAACATTAACGAATATTTGATTAAAAAACTTAGCAATTTCAAAGCGAGCAGTGGCAACACTGTAGGGAATAAAACATTTTTATCTCCAGTGCGCGAGATTGCCTATCGGAAAATCTGAAGATATGCTGTTTTTAAATATTTTTAGCTCAATGTAGCATTAGTCCAAGTGCTCTTGAAATGTGTATGTGTCTGTATAATAAAAAAATGCTCGTTTGCGAGTGATATAAAATCTGAAATAGTCATTTTGTTCAAAAACAATGCTTTTTTCGAAGTGATTATTCGTTGTTCCCGAAGGAGTTTTTAATAATGAGAATAACTATTTAATTGCATTGTTTATAATTCGCCAGCTGTTTGCCACCTAAAGTAGTTGTTATGGAAAGAAAAAATATGTAATGATTTTAATGAACCCAGCCAGTTAGTGTAATTTTGGGGATCCCGCTACTAATTCATATTAATATAAATGAAGAACTGCGTTTATTCCTTTAAATCGCCTGATTTGTTAATCAGTAACAGGCATATTAAATGTGAAGGGAAAATTAAATATCTTACCCTTTGAGGAATGACAGCACATTAGCGTGTAGAAACTATTTTTCTTTGCGCCGTGGCAACAAATTTCTTTTAAATCGCTCACTTTTGTTGATTAAATGTGGAAGAAAAATATTTTACTCTTTGCCGTGCAGCAACACTTTTCTTTTAAATAGCTGAGTTTTCTGATTAAATTTGAAGCATCTATATGTTAAGCTTTGCAAAGGGTCAAAGCATTGCTTTTAAATCGGTAAATTTGTTAGTTAAAATTTCATTAAAGTCTCGCAAAACATAAAATAAATAATAAATAAATCCAAAGCTCGAGCTCTGAGGTGTCCCTATTCGGATGGAAAACAAGGTGCGTTCTAACTTCCTTTAAATAAAACACAATACGAGTAAAAAATGCGTAAAAAGAAATCTGAAAACTCTAAATATAATTAATTGAGAAGACGTAACAAAATCTAATAAATGTAAGTAGTGCTGATTTTATCTACAATATAGCGTCAATTAGGCAGATTTTATAAATTGCCTAATTTCTCCTCTGAGTAATCTAATGATTTGAAGCTGATTTTGATGGCAGACACCACGTCCATTAATATGCGTAGAGTAACATTTGCATGGCAGAGAATATTCAACACTCTGCCACCCAAATTACTCTCCGGTGGTCATTGGTCTGTCACTCTGGAGACAATGTTCCAACTAGTGGGCATTTTCGTTATTCACTTCAGTGCCACGTCCCTATGCGAGGACACAACCTGCACATAATTTTCATTCACTTATGATTGCTGATTCTCTAGACATATAGGGAGCGCTTGTCGAGTAATATCTACTCAAGGTAAAAATATTGGAAATGATTTATATGTATATAATTTCTTGTCCAAATTAAATCAAACCCATCCTAAAAATTAATTTTAAGGATGGGTTTGATTTTAAGGGAATAAATTCAAATTTTAAAAGATTTAAAAGAATGTAGAGAATGGCATTAATTTTAAGAGAATAAATGCTTGAAAGGGAATTTAAGAATCACTAGCTATGAGGAATTAAGATATTAGCCACGAAAAAGCTGTTGCTGCTTGGATACGCAAGACTTTTTTTTGGCTATGCACTATGCACTACATACACTACACGTACAAAATAAGTATTAGCACGTGACATGTTAAATGCAGCTGAGGATCGTTCCCGGAGGATTCAACAATTTTTAGGGTTATTGAAAAATAAAATCTTATGTAACCCAATGCTAAAGTTATCATCCTTTGACTCAAAGGACAGGGTTTTCATATTTTGACGACGAGAATCTCGGAGCATGTGGGTTCGCGAAGGGAACACATTATCCCGCTGAAATGAAGCAAAAAACATAGTATTGATGCGTGTAATGAATGTGTATTGTTGCGTGCGTACCGGTTCGTTAGGAATTGAATGCACAAGTCCGATGAAAACTGAGCAAAATTTATTATTATCACAACAAAAATGCTTAAATTTCCTCAGATATTCGTGCAATATTACAATATCTGACAGTAGCTATCTTTTAACTACTCAAACGTTCAAGAGAACTTAATTCAAAACAGCTAGAGAAAGCTAATCCGCGAATTCGCTACAGTCGAGAAGAGCAGTTTTCTAAACAAACTCTTAAAACAACAACTAACTAAATAATCCTCCTTTTTATAAGATTTTAAATCGCGCGCGAGAAATTTCTGGAATTTTCTCGAAATCAAAAAGAGATATTTATTTATCAAATGTTAAATGCACGTGCTCTTGCATTTCCAATTTTCCGGCTTAGCTTTCCTTTAATACTCGTCACGCGCTGCGCTGCACGGGGAATAAAGCAATCCAATTTATAATTCAACTAGCATTAGCTATTTAAACATGAAATCCATAACAGTATTTTATTGTTGTCATACTGTATTCTGTAATTTACAAGTGAACGCCTAATTAAAGAATTTAAAAAAAAACTTATTAATGTAATCATTTTCGGTTCTTCCTCAGAATGCGGATGCCCGTGTCCAAGATAATTGACAGAATTGTTATGATTTCTCAATATTAGCAGTTCGCTCACAGACGAAAAGCTGGCTACACGGTTGACTTTCGTAGTTTTTCCCCCGTGTAACGTGAAGACGAGTAAATTTTCCTCGAAACGTACACTACGAAGGCATCTCTCCCCTTAAGCGAATAACCCCTGGGTGCTTTGCTATATTCGAGTAACGTAGCCTAACCCATATTTAGGACATTTATGAACAATTAATTCCAGTGATTAGAAAGTCTATTACGTTATGTTACACAAGCCTGTATAACATAAAAGTTGATATGAAGGAATAAAAGGAAATTATGCAGCAATGAGAACAAAATGTCTAAAATAATGAAAAACAGACTACATAACGTTTTCAGCATTTCTATTTGAGTATGATGCTAATAGTTAGGATTCCACCAGTTCCACTTGCCACTTATGGTCAAGTCCACGACATTCATCGTGGCAAGGGCTCATGCACTAGTCGTTGGCAACAGATTTGAGCAGTATATGGGTGGCAAAACGACTTCGCTCAGTTCCTCCTCCAATTTTGAGAGAGGATCTTTCGGGAAGACGGGTCCGACGTCTCTTCCCCCCTTTCCCTACCCCCAACCTCTCGACAGAACTTTTGCTAAGTGTATATTTAGAGTGCCACCATGCAGCACAGACACTATACATTCACAAACATCAATCCAGTCAAAGTCCAGGAAACAGTCAAAGTCACTAACCACTATCCCCGTTGGGCAGCTTTGACACTTGTGATCGACTTCTTTAACAGCCCAAATAGTGCTCGTAGTTGAAAAGATCCTTTGGACTAGAGCTGACGCCTTTGAACAGCGAAACTGATCAACTAGATGTGTAATTAAACCTATTTAAAAAATCGGGACAAAATCTCGGACTTATTTATTAATTCCCGGCCTTTCGGGATAATTCCAGACATCTGATAACTGTATTCAAGGAACATCAGACAGTGTTCACGTAATGAAGTGATCAAAAGAGATTCTCCATTACAAACTCATGTAAATACTTGAATTCAGCTGTAAAAAGTACGACATTTACAAGGCTATAAACTGTAAAACTTTTTGCAAAACGTAATTGAGTCATTCGTTGAGGATAAAAATACACCAATGGTCAATACTTGAATCCAGTATTGATGCAACATTTCTTTGGTTTACTATACCAGCGAAATGAATTAAACTTATTTTAAAAACTCCGTCACAAAAAAATATGAAAATCTGAAAGCTTTCAGATTTTATATTCCGCCCAAAG
Source organism: Stegodyphus dumicola (assembly GCF_044657685.1). NCBI lineage: Eukaryota > Metazoa > Arthropoda > Arachnida > Araneae > Eresidae > Stegodyphus > Stegodyphus dumicola. The sequence goes on along the minus strand of NC_140773.1, from coordinate 215,700,872 downwards.
GGGCGTTTTTTTTTAACGTTTCGTGTGTTACCTTTATTTATTAAATATCATATTCTTCGCACTTAAACTATAAAATTCAGTTCATGAGCAATATCGAAAAATAATTTTAAAATGAGCCTATCTTTGGAATTTCAGATACACAGTCTCGAACGCTGCAGATAAAAAATGTTTTTTTTCTTTTTCGTTTAGTGTTGCCATTGCTCGCTTTTAAATCGTTGAGTTTGTTAATCAGAAATTCGTTAAAGTTTTACAAAATATGGAATAGATTATAAAACAAATTCTAAATTCCAAATTTGGGCTTCCAGATGCCCCTATTCGAATGAAGGACTACTTTATTCAAAATTTGGTGTCTCTAGGTATCGTTTTTTTTTTTTTTCACAGTGCGAGAAACATACATATATTCATGCAGATTCTTCATTATTTAATTTCTTTAAATATAATGCAGGGCTCTAATATTTGGTAGAAACAATTTGAGTAGTGAACCGACATTTCAAAGCAAAATTCCAAGACGCGATTAATAGTTCCTCTGGGAAAATTGCCCGTCTAATAAGCATTTTTAGTAAAGATAGCCCTATAGCATGCTTTTTAACGTCTGGATATTTCTCTGTAGTGCAAGCTGTTTATCATTTTACCTCCGAAACAGAGGTTATTAATATTTTATTATTCATATAGCTCCTGGAAATAGATATGTAACTTACTTACCTATTTCATAAATGAGTAAAATTAAGCTAATAATTTTACCCTTCTAGCATTGTGATGGACTAGTGAATCTAGTGTTAAATATTAAAAAATACAAATAGGAAAGAATAACTTTGCAGGTGTCTCAAATTTATTTTTATCCCAAAATTTTAGGTTATCGAAGGACCAGAAGAGGGCATCAAATTTGCGTTGAAGTAGAGTTGATGATGGCCTTAAGCTTGAAAGGAAGAAAACGTCGCCATCTTCAGGAGCTGCAAGCTTTTCCGTAATCAAAGAAAGACAATCAATCTTTCTTTAATTAGAGAAGAAAGCCACATGTGATGTATTTTTTTTAAGCTACGATGAATAGGAGAGGACATTTTCGTGTGGCTTTACCGTCTTTTTGTCTTCAGGGAAAATAATTAAAGATCATTTTTCTTCTACGTTTGTGAAATTTTTAATTAGTAGGCGCGAAGGTATGCAATAACAATTAAATACCATTTGCAAATATCGTAAAAAAATGTAAAAGTTTTTTTTTTATTTTATTTTTTTATTTTTTTTTAGAAATTAATGAAGAAAAGCTTTTGCTTTCATTGCGAAAAAACTTTCGCAATCTGATAGTACTTTTGAAAGTATGTTAACAGAAAAGTTTGTTTTTAGGCTCAAACATGTAAGAGCAGCATGCAAAATTTAAAAAAAGAAATCTGCGATTTAATATATCCAAAATGCATTTTACACAGATTTAAAACAATAATCATTGTAATTTTTATTTTGATTTTAGTACCATGAAAATATGTATAAAAATATATTTATGTTATAAATGCTGTATTGAAATTTCGTTCTTAAATATTTTTATTTATTCATTTTTTAATTTTCTTTCTCTTATAGATAAAAAATCTGTAATGGAAATTTAACAAACAAATGGTACTTTTCCCTTTGAATTGTGAAGCTTCGTTTAATTTAGCTAACAGTAAAATTTTATTTTAAACCAACTCTCCTTTCATTCTCACTTCCAACCCACGCATCCTTGCAAGAATGTTATTAAGCTAGCGCGCGTATGTTCAAATGAGGTAGAAAGACGTAGAATTTTAAGGGAAGGTTTTGGAATGCAATTTTAGAGCGTGTTATGCCTACTTCAAGGCCACGTTGCTATCTTGAATTACAAGCGATTAGATTTCGCCACGAAGGCATGCGGAAAGGAAGGAGAAAGTACCTTATATACTCCCCTCTTGAAGGGGGATTGGGGATTAAGGGACCCATTTGCCAAATGATACTGGTGCACCTTTTATGTTCTCGCCTGGACTCAAGCCCTGGACCTGTCGAATACGCGTCGAGTATACTTTCATTTACACAAGGAAGGCATGCGGAAAGTAGGGAGATAATACTTTATATACTCCCCCCTTTAAAAGGGCGACTGGAGATAGGGCAGCCAGTCGCCAAATGATGGTGGTGCACCTCTTAGTTCGGGAGCCACCTGTAGAGTCCATTAGATTATTTTGAAGCATGAAAAGTAAAAAATTCGCAATGTTCTCTCCGGGACTCAAACCCTGGACCTCTCGAATATGCGTCGAGCATGCTTCCAATTACACAACGAAGGCATGCGTAAAGGAGGGAGAAAATACCTTATAACATAGGAAATGCTTAGCTAGACAGACGGAAAGCAATTTTAGGGGACCTGTAAAATTCCCCAAGAAGGGGGAAAAAACGTATTTTCCTTTTTTTTTTTTTTTTTTTTTTTTTTTTTTTCAGTTTTAGTGCATAAAAATAAAAATAGTACTTTAAAATGATGTAAGTTACTAAGCGTCTTTAATGAGGCATGTTTATTCGTACTGTTACATTTAAATGCTTTTATTTAAAATGAATATTATAACGATTATGACTTTTACGGAAATATTTCTTACACATGATTGATCCATTTATCCCATATAAGCAATATTTCTCATAGTTTTGAACTCATTATATCATGTGCAAGGGATTTACTTCAAATTTTGAACTCAGCCGATCACGTGAGATAGCTTTTTCCATAAATTTGAACTCAATCAAACATGCATAAAGGCTTTGTCCATGCTGTGAACTCTATCGATTACAGATAAGAGTTCCTTTTTTAGCTCCTCAAAGCATCGAAAGTCAGAAACAAATTAAGACTACAACTTAGTCGATCACTTGTAAGGGATTTCTTCACGTTTTTTCTTCTCGATTGGCTTAATCTTCCTTCTCCAAAGGCAGCTGATATCGTTTCTCTTTCTCTATCTCTAAGACACGAGAAAATGATCACTGTCCACAGCAATAAAAGAAAAAGGTAAAGACGGCATAACTACAGCAGCAGACATTAGTAAGACATATAAGAGAGAAGTCATTGTCATAGCAGCTTTTTTTTTTTTTTTCGGATAGTCAGAATCCCAGCGGAATGCTTTACAATGAGAAAGGCGTATTCCCTTCGTTACATGTCCGAGAATGACAAGTAGGTTAAAAGGGAGAAGTTTGTACATGCAACTCATTTCTTTTCTCTGCCCTAAACAGAGGTTGCTTTGGGGGATGTTCTCATAGACAGAAATTGCTGTTTACTATTACATCAGATTTATTGTCGGCAGAATCATCGTATGATATAAATGAGCAGTGATGTTTGTTTTTCTTATTTTTTATCCTTTTTTGTTGTAATCTCGGTTTAACATAGTTTTGACAAGTTTTATATACACCGAGCAAAAACAAATTGGGACAGTTCTATATATTCCGTTCTACTGGGCTGATTTATGAAATTCAACTTGCATTTTTCATGTCTCGAAAGCGCAACATAGGATACGTATTAGATTTATATAAAGAGAGATTGTTCTAATATAGGTATATTGGCACAAAATTGGGCATTTTCTGAAAAAGCATGCCAATTTTTTTCCATATTTCGATTCTACGACTTCAATTATGCCAAACGGCCAACTTTTGTAGATATCGCGGGAGTAGTTTTTAGTTCCTTGTACAAAGTAAAAAGGAAATATTGTAATCGTGAAAAGTTTCAGGCAGCATATTTCAACGAAAACATCCATTTTGACCGCTATCGAATGCAATTTAACGATGTTTCTGCATGATATCTGTGCGTAAGGACAGAATAAAATGCTCTTTACCTCCAAAAAAATGATAAAACTGCTTTAAAATGAATTCTGAAGAGATTTTTCGTGGTGTCAGTACGAACGTATGTACGTATCTCGCATAACTCAAAAACGAGTAGCCTCAGAACGTTGAAATTTTGTATATAAGACTGCTATAATATGTAGATGTGCACCTCGTATTTTGCTTGCAGTCGGCCGCACCAAACACATATAAATATATTTATATATATATCCACTCTGTTACCCGGCTCAGTGATCTCAGTTTCTTTACTCTTATATGTTGGTAAATTGTACATTTTTTGCTTTAAAAATGATTGAATTATGTTGTCCTTATCTTCCGGTTAAGGTTTCTATGCCTTTAGTAAATCTGTCTGCAATAATTTTAGAATTATCAACAATTTTAAAGTTGTTTAAGTGTCGCTAAGCCTAATAATTTTTTTAATGGGGCCATTGCTTGTTTACATTTGAAACCGCAGGATAGTGGATTTGTTGCCAATCTAGAGAAACTTAGCTTCGCAACAACAAAGATGACGCCTTCATTTATTATTGCGAATTAAATCATGCTTAATCCTTTCTGGAATTTTTTCGAGGAAATAAGTGTTTAAGATTTACTTCGTAATTTTTAATACAGATATTTTGAGTTTTTATGTATTTTTGCCTTGTTGCGAAATGAAACCTGAATTAATTGAATGCGAAATACTGAATCGTCTGCGAAAAACTGTTTCTTTTTTTTTGTTTTGTTTGCTTAATTTATTTCATACATCGTTCTAGATTTATTATAGTATTTGAATATAACATATGGCAAGTTATAATATTGCTTAATTTATGTTATACATCTTTCTAGATTTATTATAGTATTTAAATAGAACATATGGCAACGATTACATAATTCTTTAAATGATATAAATTTTGTGCATTCTGAGTTATAATATGAACGAAATATAATACTGTTAAGTGAACCTAGCGCCAGAGTGTCGCTATGGTAAACAAATAGAGTGAATTTTAAAGAATGCATTTATTCTATTGTGGTTTATGCTTTGCCGGCGAAGTAGATTAAATTCAATCCAATAAGTTTAAATGAAATGCAAGAAAAAATGCGTATAATTTAATATTCCGTACAAGGAAGTCATGTGGTGTACACATCAGATTTTTTAAATATTAGCTTTCAAAATTTTAGCTCCTCAATTTTAGCTGAATTTCGTATATATTTGTAAATATTTCTTTTTCTTTTTTTTTTTTTTTTTATTAAACTTATTTGATTCTTCCTTTCACATTTTGAAATTTAGGTTCATTCAAAATAAAACTCGCCTATTTTTTATGATTAATTTTTTAATTTGTATTTTAAAATATTTTTTATAAAATTTTTTACATCATCTTAAAGTAGATGCATTTCTAGGCACACCTGCAAAAAATTAAACCTTTTTATTCAAAATTTGCTAATATGTACGTTAATTTACATATTGGCGCATTTTGAAATTCGACATATTTTTTATAAACGATAATAACGCCAAATGTGGTTTATGCATTTTGTTAAACTTATTTGAAATTATGAACGCCATTTTAAAATTTGAAATTATGGATGCCATTTTTTCGCTCGTCTACTATGAAAAAAGGAAAGGACAATAGGTTAGGAATAAATTAAGAAGTTCGCCAACTGAATTATTCTTGGCGAAAACTAAAGAAAATTGCGCCAAGATAAATTTTTTAATTTCTCTAAATTTCGCACCAAATTTTACAAAATTTAAAATTTAGGGATAATTTGAGCCGTAGAATGGTAATAGGGAAAAACATTGGCATGTCATTTCAGAAAAAGTCCGATTTTGTATCAAAATACTTATATTAGAACTATGCTATATATAAATCTAATATGTTTTCTAATTCGCGTTTTGGAGACATTTTGACTTTCGTCAATCGGCCCATTAGAAGAGGACATATAGAATTGTCTTTTTTTTTTTTTTTTTTTTTTTTTTTTTTTTTTTTTTTGGTCGCTGTGTACATGCACACAGAACCGGTGATTGTTTCATTAAATTTATTTTCGCAAAAGAAACAATTTACTGTTTTGGAACTTTCCACAAAAGTCCTCGTACACCTCTTCTCAGTATGACAGAGCACAATCAATACTTACTATTTCAAATTACTAAAAACGTCGAACATAGGACCATAAAAAGCCTTACATACCTAAGTTCTCACAGTGATCTTTCAATGCTCTCAGCTTATCTCTGAATTCAACTTTTGAACTAAACCAAACTGATACTTTGTCCGGTCTTCTATAGTTTTCCCCGCCCGCCGAGAAATTTCTAGTACCTTCGAATTCTTGAAATTGCTGGAAAACATATACATTTACTGTTACATAAATGATGCAGGGCCTTTGGTCCGCATATTACAGACCCTCAAACGCTGCTATAAATGTTATCCTAAACTTTAGAATAATGCCTTGAAATGTTTATCATTAAGACTTCAAGAAGTTTAAAATGTATTTGAAAAATCTTAAAACTATAAAAGTCATAAAACAATAATGTATGTTTATAATTAATAAAATCTGAAAACTTTCAGATTTTATATTAACACCGAAGGAATGATTTTTTCATTTGCACATACATAGCATCGAGAGCATTTGGGCTAACCCCCATAGGGATAATTGTATTTAAAAACAGCATAGCTTTAGAATTTTCAATAGATAGTCTCACGCGCTAGAGATACAAATATTTTATTCCGCACCGTGTGTTGCCACTGCTCGCTTTAAAATCGTTTTCTCAATCAAATACTCGTTAAAGTTTAAAAAATAGGAAATCTATCTATATATATAAAGAAGAAAGTCTGTGTGTTTGTCCTCTAATAAGTCAGTCACTGCTATAGCTTTCGTCACCAAACTTTTACAATTCTTTTCTGGTTCCTGGAAAAGGTCACCGTCCACTTTTTCAAAAAAAAAAAAAAAAAAAAAAAAAAAAAAGCTAAAATTAGAGATATTAATTAAAGACGGCTTTTAATCAGCCGAAATACTAAATAAAAACTCTGAGAGATCTAATTTTCGCACTTATTTTTCGGAGTGGCAACAGTCTCGTGCGTTGGAGATAAAAATGCTTTATTTCGAAAAGTGTTGCTACTGCTCGCTTTCGAATCGTAGAGTTTGTTAATAAAAAATTTGTAAGTTTTACAAAATCTATATATATAAAGAAGAATGCCTGTTTATGTGTTTCTTTGTGTGTTCGCGTTATTGATTTCTGATCAATTATGACCCCCTTTTTTTTGCCACACTGAATCGACTAAAATTGAATATAGGTAAAATATTGAATGGAACTCGAGCTCTTACGACCATTTGATTAGAAAGAAGAAAATCATTAAAAACTGCGTGCCATTTTTGCTAACATTTTGAGACAGAATATTTTTCTATCGAAATTTTTTATGTGGGTTTCATATCGCATCAGACTGAAAAATGTATGACTATGAATCGTATTTTTTTGCATCGCTATTAGAGAAGATTACAGCGGTATCGTTCTGTCTGTTATTACATGCATTACTCTCATTCTAACTTAACTGGTATCGGGTACTTCCGCTAGTAGATAATAAAACAAATTCGAAATTCAATATTCGGGCTTCCAGGTGTTCATATTCGGGTGAAGAACTACGTTACTCAGAATTTGATGTTTCTAGATACCGTTGTTTTTTCACAATGCAAGAAACATACAAACATTTATGCAGATTTTTCATTATTTAATTTCTTTAAATATAATACAGAGAGATAATATTTGGTAGCAGCAATCTGAAAAGTGATAGAGTCTGATGCAGATATCAGTTTAATATCTGTAACAGTCTTAAGCTAAGCGGTTGCGACAAGTCTTCTAGTTTAAGAACTGGGTTCTTAAAAATTCGAGATACAGAACATGAAATCTTATATTTAAAATAGGTGCTCACAACGGTGGGACAAAATCGCTGTGTTATTATTTCCTGGAAAATTAATGCCAAAGGGATATTACTGCACTTTCTTAATAAAGAAAAGATTTAAGTACTCAAGGCATAGTTTTGCATTTATCTCTCAGAACCTCTTGGAGAAATATTTTTCTCAACTAACAACCCATCTTATTTTCCCAGCACATCAAGTTCTGGAAACAATAAACTTGGAAGCTAAAAACAGTAGACAGCCAGAAGAGGTTTCCTTTGAAGAATTTAATTACATTTATAATATTTAATTTAATGTAATAAGACATCAAAAAAATTCATGCGATTAAAATAATCACCTAAAATAGAATTCCATAGTTTTTGCAAAATTCAAGAAAGCTTCAAAGAGATATTTTTCAAACAAGCGGCTCTCATTCTGATTGAAAATTTTGATTTCAGTTTCAAAATTAATTCAACAAGAAGAAGATATGAATAATAAATTAAATAAGCCCAACAAGTAAACAACAATGCAAAAAAAAATTTCTACTCAATCTTGTTCGAAGTGCTTTTTTACATTGTTCACCGCTGCTAAAAAAATACTCAAAAAGTACTTTTAATTTAATCATCTTTATTTGCGCATTCCAGCGAAAATTTAATATTTTGCCTGCCCTAATTAAATCAAAACTGTGTACTCACCTTTGAAAGTAAAAGGTCTTCATTTATTTAATAAAGGTTTTATACATTTTTTTAAAAATATTTAATGAATACTATAATAAAGTTCCTTTCAGATGATAACAGAACGAAAATTGAAGGAAAAAAGTAGGATGAGCTAGAAAGAGAGGCAATTTTTTTTTTTAATTTGAGTTAACAAACGGTATTTTTTTTACTTATTTCTGAAAATTATATTGTATAAACTGCTTTTTTAATGTTTCCCGAAGTGCTGATGAACATTTTAACATCATTATGCTTAAAGTGAATTCAAATACTTCCATACGTAACATTCCGTTCTTTTTCTTAGAATAAGATTAAATTAACTTTATAAGAATCTAATTTTGAATTTTATTTTAATAAAGAAAGAACTATAAACGAACGTTTTATAGTTTCTAGAACTATAAAGCGGGTGATTCCAAAATTATAAAACATGTTTAGCTTTCTAGTACCAAACGATTATAAATTAAGTTAAATACACCTCTTTTTTAAAGACACAGTTTTAATAAGTGAGAGATCATCGAAGACCTACATTTCCGGCCGTATACAGCTTAAAATGCCCACGTATGGCTTAAATAACTCCAAAGAGCAAGCTACTGCGAAACAAATTTAAAACTCTACCTATAGTCTACCTGGAAATAAATTGCGAAAATCTAAAAGCAATGTATTTAATTCAATACAAAGTAACATTATAAATTTAATTGAATTAATTTAAATTGAATTAGAATTCGAATAGAAATTTTCAAATTGAAATAGAGAATTATTGTAAGAAATGTTTTCGTACTAGACTGCATTATTTAAAACTGAAGTTGTAGAGGCATTCGGTATTTTTTTTTGGGGGGGAAGCCGGAGAGATGAATAATTAGCAACCGCCTTCGCCTGGAATCGAACCACGGGCCTCTAGAATACCGGCCCAGCGTGCAGAACCACTACACCACGAGGCACGCTAGGAAAGTGGGAGAAATATCTTATATACTCCCCTTTTTAAAGGGCGACTGGGGTTTTTAGGAGACCCAATCGCCAAATCCTGGGTGTGGAGAAACCTCATCCAACACCCTTTTAGTTCGGGCGCCACTGTAGAGACATTAGGTATTTTTTTTTGGGGGGGGAAGCCGAAGAGATGAAAAATTAGCAACCGCCTTAGCCGGGAATCGAACCACGGACCTCTAGAATACTAGCCCAGAGTGCAGAACCACAACACCATGAAGGCTCGCTACAAAAGTGGGAGAAATACCTTATAAAGTTACAAGTTAAATCAAAACTTTAACTAAATACTGGGCAAAGGCAAGAAAATTAAAAAAATTAGATAAAATTCTTCACTCAATTCGGGCTATAATTAAGACTTTTGAAAAGAATTGGCCCTTCGTTAGTAAAAGGAGAGAATCCAATATTGATAAAATATACATTTTTACATAATATTTACATGTAATCCCTTAACGCTTCAAAATCCTCCATGACTCTCCAGTTAAGGTTTAAGGTAATATTATCATACCATAAAGATTTAAAAAATTAAAAAGAATAGTTAATGCCTGCCTTTTTAATATAGAATTTAATAATATGTTTTGGGACCTGGTTATTAACTTGAACATTAGTTAGTTTTATTATTTCTTCCTTTAAATCTTCTATTTCAGTACATACTTTTTTTAATTCTAATTACTACCTAATACTTTCTTAGAGATATTAGAGTTCCAATTAGTTAGTTTAATAGTTTCAAACTGGAATATCCTCCTTTTGTCATATAATTTAATTTTGTTGTGTTTAATTATGAACAGGTCTAGGTATCAATATTATCTTGATTCGTATAGTTCTATTAAGTGTTAAACTATCTGGATAAATCTTGAATTGTTCAAAAGCAGAACTATTATTATTGAAAGTTATAATATCATCAATGTATCTGAATGTATTTGCAAATAACTTTAATTCATTCTTATTCAAACTAAGTCGGAATTTATATTCATTAGCAAAAATAAGTATTTGAACTTGAGTGGATGAATTAAAAGTATTTTATTACCGATTGAAAATTTGAACAATATATAGGGAGACTGTGAGCTAATAGTAGGATTTTAATCAAAATAGTTGGGTTGTAAGAAAGGAAAAATTTCCTTTTCTTTTGCTGTCGAAAAGTCTTACTCCCCTTTAAACATTTTACTCATTTATTTTAAAACTTACTTCCACATACAAATTGCTTAGGCAGTGTTTCATTAGAACCATCCCAAATCCATAATTTCGTTCTCTTTCTCTATTTCCCTACCTTTCTACGGTGATTTCTACTCTCTAAGCTTGTCATTTATCCTAAATCGTCTCTACTCCCTTATTACGGACTAATTACTCTTATGCACTTATTACGGGCTGTTATAATGGAGGACGTCTAATTGTAGAACAGGTCTCCGCTCAACAATTAGTCTTTCCGCCGAATTATATTACCCCAACAATTTCTGTAATAGGATTTCAATGCAAATATGCAGCGAAAGCGTAATTTCAGCTTCATGTGTATTACTAATATTTAGTTCCATAAAATTCAATAAGTCGATATGCCTCGTAACGCGTCCAAGAAAATTTATTTGCTGTAGGAGAGAGGAATCCGAATATTGGAGTCGACTCTGCTGAACTTTAATCTATTTCAATCTTATTTCCTGCTTCTTGAGATTTCTGTTTAGATGTATGGGCATTTCGGTGGTCGCGTTTTCAATTTCTCACATCAGTTATTTCAGCAAGATATTAAAGTCTGCCTGGAAAATACCGTTGCTGAGCGAATCTATCTCTTCTAGAATCATTTATCAAACACTAAAACTGCCCCACTCGCTTCAGTCTCAAATGTGCCCACTTAGATTTTGATTTATAGACTGGCAATGCATGGGCAATACAAGTGGTTTCTTGAAAAGTATTTTAAAGTTATGCTGCCCTGCATCTCAAAATAAAATTTATTTATTTACTGGTGAATAATTTTCCAGTCAACCAAGATTGATGTTTGCTTTCGACGCTCTGTATGGACTCCAAACGGGAATGAAAAATTTTTTATGTCAGTTTCTCTAACAACGGCAGAATATGTAATATTCTCCAAACCAATTTGAGTGTTGGTTGTTTTAAATTAAACCAAATAGTGAAGATTTCTCCTAGAAAATATGCAGGTCCCGCAACAGAAAGAGAATGGAGTGCTATTTTCACAAGACGTACTTCAGTGAGACCAGTGGTTCTCAACCTTTTTTGTTTCATGCGCCTCTTTCACCATTGCCAGATGATCATTACCCCTTCTTCCATTCCCAAACTCGATACATATACACTAATTTAAATTCGATTATTTTAATGTGTTCATAAATTAAAAAAAAATTAAATCGAAAGCATTCAGAGTTTACATTGTAGAGACATTAGGTATTATTTGGAGCAGTAGAAGTGAAAAATGAGCAACGCCTTTCGCCGGGAATCGAACCATGGACCTCTGGAATACGCACCCAGCATGCAGACAACTAAACTACGAGGGCATGCTAAGAAGACGGAGAAACACCTTATAACATTACGCCCAAGCAGACTTTATTTAACCTTTTGTGTGTTACCTTTACTTATTAAATATCATATTCTTCGCACTTAAACCATAAAATTCAATTCAACAGCAATATTGCAAAATTATTTTAAAATAAGCATATCTTTAGAATTCTCGATACTGTCTCGGGCGCTGAAGATAAAAATCTTTCTTTTTTTTTTTTTTTTTTTTTTTTTTCGTAGAGTGTTTCTATTGCTCTCTTTCAAATCGTTGAGTTTGATAATAAAAAAAATTTTGATGTCTGAAAAAATATGAAACAGATAATAAAACAAATTCCAAATTTCAAAATTAGGGCCATATTCGGTGGAAGATTACATTATTCAAAATCCGATGGCTCTAGGTACCGTTGTTTTATCGCAATGCGAGAAACATACATACATTTATGCAGATTCTTCATTATTTAATTTCTTTAAATATAACACAGGGCGATAACATTTGGTGGCAACAGTTTGAAAATTGAATCAACGCGAAAAGTGAATCGACGCAAAATGCCAGAACGAAATTAATAGCCCTTCTGTGCTAACGCTCTTTTGGGCTAACGAGAAAATTTAAAGGATATATTGACAGATACTAAAGCTTGAACAAACGTAGTTTTTTATATTAACAAAATAAACTAAATAATTTACAAGCAAATAAAAGGCTAAACTCATTACCACCTGAAACTATGAAATTCCCCTTAGGGGGAGAATTCCCCTTTGTCTAGGTCTCTTGTTCTAGAGAATTTCGAGAGTGACACTTCGAACATTGAAAATATTTTTACGAATTTTGTATTTAGATAAGTAATTTTAGTAGGATTATGATTAAAATTGCTTTACTTTCCCGTGCAATGCAACGCGAGACAAATTTTAAGAGAAAACTATGCCAGAAAAGTAAAAACACAAGGGCACAGTCATTTAACATTGAGTAAATGATTATCTCGGTAATTTGTATTTAAATTAAATAAATGTAATTGACCACTATGATAGGTAATTGACCACTATGATAGCTGTAACCATAATTCCATCCTCTTATTGCTTTCCAATAATTTCGAGCATCAGAAATTACTAGAAATATCTCGCGAACGGTTGAAAACTATAAAAAACCAGAGAGAGAGCATCTCATTTCAGTTGCTTAGTTACTGTTGTTGAGAGTTGTTATTTCCGAATGAAATGGGAAATCCGAGTTAGCTTTCTCTTTAGATACACTGTGCATTGCGTTGTGTTTTAATGTTTTTATTAGTTTTTAGTTGAATATGCCTGCTCTGATTATACTGCGTGATATTGCGAACTTTTGTACGAATATCTCTGAGAAAAATTCCAGCGTTTTGATACATTATTTTTTGATAAAAATGTAGAGATATTAGAATTTTTTTGGGAAGCAGGAAAGATAAAAAATTAAATACGCCTTCGCCGGGAATCGAACCACGGACCTCTGGAATACCAGCCCAGCGTGCGGCACCACTACACCACGAAGGCATGCTAGGAAGGCGGAAAAAATACTTTATTAGAATACATTTTATTAATCTTTTTATCGGACTTGTGCATTCAATCTCTTACGAACTCGTACGCAAGCAACGAATATATCGTTCAGACAGTGAATATTTCAAAACCTGTTGCTCTAATATACTTAAATCCAATGCATTGCCTTAATATTTAAAATAGAAATATTAAAGTTATTTAAAATGAAGGACTTGTTTTTTACTTGTATTTTAAGGTCGCAAATACATTGTTGGCATCATTTGAAGTATTTATCTGTATTTTGATTAACGAATGGAATTTGTTTATCATTTAATGACAAAACTGTGGGTAATTGACAGTCTGGTAGACGAATGTAAGGTTATTATTTCGGGAACCTTTGTTTTTTGAATGTAGAATTGTGACTGCAGTCAGTTACATCATAATTCAATTAAAATAGTTATTATACCCATTTAATCGACGAAGCAATATAATGGATAATTAGATATGGCCCAATTTCTTTCGGTAAAGTGATGTGCAAATTATAGATGAACTCCAAATGTCTTCGAACATCAAAAGACGATTTGCCAAAATCTCGAGGATAAAACAGCATCGTGATCTTCTATTAGACACAGAACTCCATAAATAAATGATAATGTTTTCTCGAGCTTGCTGCTGCCTATGGAGCATGGCCATGAAGAATCAGAAGAGCCATGGAACGTCATCAGAGTTTCCTGAGTTAAGCTCCCTTAAAATTCGATTTTCATGGCCCTATGGATCAGTCCTAAGAAAAAAATAGGACACCTGTTCTGATGAGATAAGATGAAGAGTACAAACAGCATACATTGTCATCCTTTCAACATAATAGAAATAATCGCTATCGCAAAATGTGCTTCTTAACGTACTGCATATCATATTGTATTCCTCTATAACAGGGTTTCGTAAACTTTTTTCAATCGCGACCCCTTTTTATCACTGAGATTTTTTTTGCAGCCCCCAGGATTCCATAAATATTTACCAAAATTTTGTGAGACCCCCAAAATCATTGCGCAAATCCGACATACGTGAGTGAAACTGTCAATTTTTCACTTGCATTGTAATATACTATTGCAGTTTTAGGTCATTAACTTTAATTTCTAATTTTAAGACATATAACAACGTGAAAATTTTAAATAAGTAACAGACGAAATGACAGCGTCACGTGCAAAGCAAGGAAAATGAACGTTTATATTATAAAATGAATGCATCGAAAAGTTTGCGTTTTATTCTTTGTCTTATCTTTATCTGTTTTCAGATACATTGTGTAAAAATATTTGGTAATTGTAAAATTAATATAATAATTAAAGAAATATCATAACTGCTAAAACTTTTGGCGACCCTCTGCTGCAGGTCCTTGGGGGTAGTGATTCACATTTTAAGAAACCCTGCTTTTCAACGTGCCTTTCATGAGGGAAGAGTGATTGGTTCTCGCGATACGAGTGAGATCATAACATTTTCAGTGAGTCTTTACCAGGACGTCTGACTTTAGTTAATTTTCAGGTAGTACAACACCATGACATAAATAATTCAGTTTAGTCCAAGATTTCCATGATTTTCGCATAACGATGGAACTAGTTATATCGTCCAGCTTTGACCCAATCTATCGGTAGAGATCTTTTAGATAAGGCCATTGAAAACATTAGCTGCCTAGCTTAGTCCAGTATGAATTCAAATCTGCGTTTGGGAACTTGTTAACTGGTGCTAACATCTCTCAGCAAAATCCTCAGGTGCATGAGACCTCATTGTGAGAGTTCTGTGGCTGTCGGGAGTTAATAGACACTCCATTGTCTTCCTCTTTCTTGAAATTACACTAAATTATGTCATGAGTCATGTATTCTAATTTGATCATCTGCTTTTATTTTGTATTATATTATTAACCCCTCATGCCATGAAAGATTATTATAAGAAATTTTATAATTAGGTTTCATGGCATGAAAAATATGAACTGTAGTCAAACTATAAACATGAACTACAGTCAACTTGATCAAGTATTTTTCAAGATATTACGTAATTTCTGTTAGTTACGTTGATTCCGTATGCAGTTAAAGCAAAAATTACTCTACATTGATTCCGCATGCAGTCAAGCTTAAAATAAAAGGCACTCTACATTGATTCCGTATGCAGTTAAAGCAAAACGTACTCTACATTGATTCCGTATGCAGTCAAGCTTAAAATAAAAGACACTCTACATTGATTCCGTATGCAGTTAAATCAAAAAGTACTCATCTTCTTTGCCCTCTTATAATATATGCAAGCAGCCGTAACTTAATGTGCTAATCCAGCACTATTCTATTTAGATTTTAATTGATATTATGTTATAACGTTTAAGTTCCACCGCAAGTTGTCGGCGTTGTTGTAAAGCACGAATATCGTGCCTTCTGTTCTTAGTTTGAATTAATGAAAAGATTATTTTCACCCTTCTCCTGTGCTGGTATTTACTTGACACCTGGGCGAGAATTTACCACGCTCATCTGTAGGATGTAGATTAGTTTATGTGGCCTAAAAAAGACTACATCTTATACAGCTGCTAAAGATATTGTTTTGTCAATATTTGACAAGAAAAACAGCTGTCAGGTCACATTCAGGCGTCAAGTAACACTATATGCATAAGTATTCATATAGCAGCAAATTGTTTACAAATGTTGCTTGTGCAGAAGCTAAAAAGAATTCCATATTTTTCAATTCGATTGGGTAAAAGTATAAAGATGTGAGATAAATTTTGACATGAAGTTCTATTTCAATAAGAAATAATAATTAATGAAAAGTTTTGGTTTGCGAAACTTCTCCTGGTAGAATGACTGATATTTTGTGAAAGAGAAATTTCGTGACAAAGAATGTTATGCCTTGGAAAAAATGCACTCAAACATGTACTGATGATACTAGGGCTAAACAAAAATCATAGCTTTTCAGTTTTTACTTCCTTGTACAAAGTAAAGTAAATGTTGTAGCCCTGAAAAATTTCGAGTATCATATTTCAATGGATATATATTCATTTCGACCGTTCCCATACCTATGTAGACAATTTGTTTGCTTGATATCTCTACGTAGGGACAGAGTAAAAGGCTCTTTTTTCCAAAACGGATTATAGTATGGATTTAAATTGGATTCAGAGAGCTATTTTTCCTTGACGTTTGTACGTACACTGCGGAAAAAAAGGGGACAATTCTATATCTTCTGTTCTACTCAGCCGATTGGTGAAATTCAAACTGCGTTTTCCATGTTTCGAAAGCACGATTTAGGATATATATTATATTTATATATAGCATTGTTCTAACCTAGGTATTTTGTCACCAAATTGGACTTTTCTGAAATGACATACCAATTTTTTCTCCATATTTCGATTCTACGACTCAAATTATGCCTAAATATTAAATTTTGTTAAATTTACGGCGAAATTTAAAAATTTTTCCCCATTTTGGCCTTTTTTTTCCAGTTTCCGCCAAGACTAATTCACTTGCGGAATTCCTAATGTATAGTAACCTTATTTACTTTAATATTTTTTTCATTGATGCGCGAGGGCCCACCAGCGGCCGAGCGGTAAAGTCGCTGAACACTGGTAGTTCGGTCCGAGGTTCGAATCCCGCGAACGGACTGGCTGCATCGGCGTTTTCGTGGTTTTCCCCATGTGTAACGTGTATACGAGACAGTTTCCCTTAGAAAGTCCTCCACGAAGGCATCCCTCCTCTTAGGCAAATAGCCCTCGAGGCTTTTCCATACTCACACACACACATTGATGCACGAGAGGTAAAAAGGTCATCGTTCATATTTTCGACTGCACTTGCGTAAACTACATTTGGAGTTATTATCGCTGATAACAAATATGCTAGATTTCAAACGCGCCAATATGTAATTTCACGTACATCCTAGGAAATATTGAATGAAAAACTCTAAGTACTAGTTTCACTAAAACTATTTATATGAGTATAAAATTCGTAACGTTATTGAAATTTTTTGATAGTAAAACGTGGTGCATGTAAAAACAAATATGCTAGTTAAAATTAGGAGCCTTATTTAGGTACATTTTTTTTTCTACCAATGAAGCACCGCCTTGTCTAATCATCCTCGAAAGTCAGAATTATTTTTTCTTAAAGTATGCAGTAAAAAATTACAGATATTTTTATTTTGGTGACGCGAGAGGAAAAAAGAAAACCCGATTCTACTTTATTATTAGTTACACGCATAGAACTCCTTTTTTTTTTCCTATTAACATTTCAGTATATCCTGTGGTTTAACATTTAATAACTGTTGCCATTGACAGAATTCTCTGAGTTGATTATTGATCGGGCAATCTAAGAATTTTCCTGTCACGTATAGAACTCACTCAACCTGTCAAAAATGAAGCAAGGTTATTAATTCAATCATTGTTCGTCTGTTTCTCCCAACATGAGTCACATAGCCAATATATTTCCATGGCATATAATTTTCTTTTTTTTGGGGGGGGAGAGAGGAAGGGGTGGTTAATATCGTTTCCCCTTTTTATTAAAATAAAATTTAATGCGCAATTTTTGGGAATTCCATTACTCAGGAAAATTTCGAGATATTTCTTTTGTGAATGTTAATGTGATTTGGAGGATTTAGAATAAAATAAAAACAAAGTTTTGGAATTTACATTAAAAAATGTCATATTTCAAAGATCAAGGAATCGGACAACACTGAAGCTGATTTAATGAAAGCAGTTTTGATTTTTAAATTGCAAACCGCTTTAACTTGATGAAATAATTTAATGTAAAACAAAATTAATTTATTTGGTAAGCAAGACGAAACGGTTCATTGAAACCAATTTTTAAAAAGCTATATCAAACTTTTATTACAACGTTTATGCACTTGTTTGTTTGTTTGCACTACAGAGTGCGCGAGAGATATCTAACTCACTTTTTTATTTGATGTATACTGGCCGTCACGAAGTATTAGGTATACTTATTAGCTCAAAGGGCATTAGCCCAGAAGGTAAATTATTAATTTCGTTTTGGCATTTTGCGTTGATTCACTTTCACTTTTTAAATTGTTGCCACCAAATATCAGAGCCCTGTATTATATTTAAAGAAATTAAATAATGAAGAATCTGAATAAATGTATGTACGAATTGTTTTCTCAATGTTATAAGACAACGGTAGCAACAGCTCTCAAACTTTGAATAACGTATATCTCAATCTGAATATGGGCATCTGGAAGCCCATATTTTGAATCTGGAATTTGTTTTATCATCTATTTTCACATTTTGTAAGGCATTTATGAGTTTTTGACTAAGAAACTCAACGATTTCAAAGGGAGAAATGGCAACACTGTTCGAAAAGAAAAAACATTTTTATCTTCAGCGCAAGAATGTGTATCGGAAATTCTAACGATATGTTCATTTTAAAATTATTTTGCGATGTTGCTGTTGAATTGAATTTTATGGTTTAAGTGCAAAGGACATGATATTTAATAAATAAAGGTAACACACAAAACATTAAAAAAACGCCCCTTTAAGCGTAATATAAAATATGAAAGCTTTCAGATTTTTTAGTCCGAAGGGTGCAATTTGTCCAGAAGAACTAGTAATTTCGTTTTGGCATTTTGCGTTGGTTCACTTTTCAAATTGTTGCCACCAAATATTATCACCCTGAATTTTATTTAAAGAAATTAAATAATGAAAAATCTGCATAAATGCATATGTTTCTCGCATTGTGATAAAACAATGGTACCTAGAGCCATCCAATTTTGAATAATGTACGTCTCCACCCGAATGAAGGCATCTGGAAGCCCAAATTTACAATTTGGAATTGGTTTTATTATCGATTTCATATTTTGTAAAGCATTTATGAGTTTTTCATTAAGAAACTCAACGATTTCACAGCGAGCAACGGCAACACTGTACAGAAATATATATATATATATATATATATAATGTATGAACTTAAATCCATTTAGTGCGAATACAAGTTATTATTACTTGCGCAATTGCTGCAAAGTTAGTTAATAATAATTTATTTCCTAAACAGTATTGATTAATTGATTATATTATTTCCTAAGTTTAATTAATGTAGAATTATTTTAAAAGTGTGCATCCATACTGGTAAGTTATATTTTGAAAGATGTTTTGAAGTAATTTGAAAGCAAAATGATAATAATGTTTTAACGGGGACTGGAGTTAAATCATCACGAAGAATAACATTACAATTGTAAAAGGAAAAATTAAAACATGTAATTATTGTCATTGATCGGAAATTAGTTGACTTTTCAAGGGGAACAAACCAACTCCCGTTCAATGAACAATAATTGATTTGCTTACTAACCACCATGAAATAGATGAAACTGCAGAATGACATTGTAAGACACCAATTTACAGCAATTACGTAGATTCTCATCACCAGCACATAATTACTGGCAACCTGAATATCATACAAAACCATCAACTAAAAACACTAATGAGTTTTGGTACAAAATTTAGACCAGTCAGAAACATGACTACAAATTACTGTTATTACTGTTACAAGACTTTCGAAAACAACATCAACGAATTTAAAGCAAGTTATCAACTGAATTTTCCCATAGATACCTTCTTAAAATGGAAAGCTAAAATTCTTCAACGCATATCCACAGAAATCAGTCACCTCAAATTTAAAAGTACTCTGAACTGGTCGCAACTTACATCAGATATTAGTAAATTAAAACAGCTTTTTACTATTACAAAAATAGATAAAGCAACTAATAACTTTAGCATTATATGAAAACAATTCTACACTGAGATTATTCATAAAGAACTTCTCAACGCAACTACTTATCAATCAGCCAACCTTACAGAAACATCTATAATAAACAGGATTAAAACTTTTCATAAGAAACTCAATATTACTTTCAATGCAAACTACAACAGATTTACTAATCTTTATGCGATTCCCAAATTCCATAAAACACCATTAAAATTTAGATTTATAGCTAATGGAACTAATAATTACAAGAAAAATGTGGACTATTATTTTTCAATTCAACTTAATAAAATCTGTAAATTTATTTTCAATGATTGTAACACTAATCATAACTATTGCTGGATCATTCATAATAACACTCCTGTCATTAATACCATTCAAACCATTAACATCGAAAACATTAACTGCTATGATTTTGAAAACTTATATACCTCACTTCCTCTAGAAGAAATCTATACCAGTCTACTTGATCTACCTAAACTTTTCCCTAATATACTCAATATCATGACTCTTGACAAATGGAAAACCTACCTAAAATGCACACTTTTTCATAACTACATCAAGTTTCAAAATCAACTTTTTAAACAAGTCAGAGGATTGCCAATGGGCTTACATTCCAGCACCTCGATCTGTAATATCTTTTTATTTGTCAAAGAATTTAACTTCCAAAAAAATCTACAACCACAAGAGTTAAATTACTACAAACACACCTACAGATATATTGATGACCTTATTACAATAAATAATTTTGGTAAAATTGAAAACTCCGACATTTATCCGAATTGTCTTAAACTTAATAAAACTAATAATTCACAAAATAGCATAGACTTTCTAGATCTTCAAATCATTAACTACAAAAAAATTTTACTTTTTGACAAAACAAGAAACTTCAATTTCAATACTAACAAATTAATAAATTGAAACTCCAACATATCCAAAAAAGTAATTAACAATATTATAATTAATCAAATACAACGAATTAAAACTATATGCACAGATACAATAGATTTACAACGCGAAATTTTGATCCTTATCAAAATTGTCAAAAATAATCTAATTCCCTATCAATTTATCAACCATTGCCTTAAAAGAGCAGGCGTTAAATACTCACTCTAAATCATTTAACTGATAGGGATATGATAATTTATTTCTAAACCTGAGAAGGCGGTATAAGTTGGATGACTGTCAGTTGAAAGATTTGTATATAGTGTAATTACGCAATTGTATATATTGTAAAAAGCTAATTGTCTTCAGACATATACTGTTACTAAAAAAATGGGCCTATTTCCTGCCTTTAGACTGTCTACTAGCTCTTGGACAGCGAAAATGCCTTTTTCCTTTCTTAAATTCTTAATCATTGCGACACGACAATTAGCCAGAAATTAATTAATTTCCATTCACTAGTATTTTCGAAAAAATCTTAACAGACGGTCTCTCTCAGATAAGGACTCCACAAAATACATCCCTCAAGAATTCCAAGTCCCACCCACTACCATAAATTACTTCACCCAAGTCTTACCGACTGATATTATTCAAAGCCCCTACTGCCGCTAAGAATTTTCGGACACCCTACACTTCTGAGTCAGACACGAAGAGAACACTTTGCCAACTCCCCCACTAGAAAGAATGTAAGTGACTTAATACCTTTCTGGCCTTTATATCTTCATGTACATTCACTGATCTTATTTATATTATTTTCTATATTATTTTTATATTATTTTTATGTTTTCTTTGATTTGGTTTTACAAAGTTTGCATTATTTATCTTTTTTATAATCTTCTATGTTTATTTCAACTTTACTTTGATTTCGATTTCATAATGACAATTTCCAATGTTTAATTTCTACAAATAATATAGTACTCAAATACATAAAGATGATAGTGTCGGGGACGGTTACTCGAGTTTTACAGGATTTCTCTACAGTAATTGATTTTTACTCCAAATTGAATTGACTAAAATGCTTCATGAGAATAAGTTCTTTGAGTAGCAACTATTCGCGGAAATATTTGGCCTGACTAGAATTGCCGGTTTGGCTTTAACTTATAACTCGAGTAAAGACGAAACACTTTCATATTTACGTATTTTTATCAATTATTGTTCATTGAACGGGAGTTGGTTTGTTCCCCTTGAAAAGTCAACTAATTTCCGATCAATGACAATAATTACATGTTTTAATTTTTCCTTTTACAATTGTAATATTATTCTTCGTGATGATTTAACTCCAGTCCCCGTTAAAACATTATTAACATTTTGCTTTCAAATTACTTCAAAACATCTTTCAAAATATAACTTACCAGTATGGATGCACACTTTTAAAATAATTCTACTTTAATTAAACTTAGGAGATAATATAATCAATTAATCAATACTGTTTAGGAAATAAATTATTATTAACTAACTTTGCAGCAATTGCGCAAGTAATAATAACTTGTATTCGCACTAAATGGATTTAAGTTCATACAACATTTGATATGCTAAATAGCAGCTATTAGCGCTATTTATCTCTTACCTAATGTACCCACTTTATATATTATCTCCATCCTTTTTAAGTTTTAAAGTTCTTATACAAAAGCTTTACTGTATTGAAGGTTAGCAGCCTCCTTACTTTTATATCTTGCTAGTTTAACTCATATTGAAATCACTAAATGCCATTCCACTAGATGACAAACTTGAAAATTTAACGCCATGCCTGCTACAGGTAAACCCAAAAAACAATTTCTATGAAAAACATTTAACTGTATTTACATGATTACATGCGGTACTTGACATATTAAATATATAGGACAGACTAAAAACAATCTTAACTTTCGAATCAATAACCATAGAGCTCAAATCAAAAAATTCAACGCACAAAAAAATAACATTAAAATAAGTACACCATCACAACTTAATACAGCAGAATTAGAACACTTTAAACACCATGACTTCAACTCTATTCAACTTCAGATACTAGATATAATACCAATCACAAAACACGAATTTTTCAGGAATCTCTCTATATACTAAAACAACGTTCACTTTATCCATATGGACTTAACACTTATATACATAGTCATAGAGATACTTCTAAGAAGTCTATTTTCAGCCAATTTAAACTCTACAGCATCAAAACGCAGAGAGGAAAAAGAGGAAGCAAAATAAAAAATAATGCGAGATTTTTATCCACTTTGAATACACTTGCATTGAAAAAACAATTGAAATGTTTTTTTGACTCAGACTGATTTCCCAAGAAACTTCTCAACTGGTTACACTCCTGTACTAATAAATTCCTTATCAAACTAAAAAAATACATTCAAGAAAGCTACGACGACATACAAATCATTAAAGACATGATTCTTGATTTTAGTCTTTTCAGACTCTCTAATAGTCTCACTCAACGCAAAATTTATTTTAAAGTCAATTTTCTGCATCCGCAGTTTGACAATATTCATTTCTCAAGAATCATCAGAGATTGTAAAGATTACTTCCCCGCAGTTGACACTATACCAATGATTGCATTTAAATATCAAAGGACCTTAAGCAACTTGCTTACTAACCACCATGAAATAGATGAAACTGCAGAATGACATTGTAAGACACCAATTTACAGCAATTACGTAGATGTAGATTCTCATCACCAGCACATAATTACTGGCAACCTGAATATCATACAAAACCATCAACTAAAAACACTAATGAGTTTTGGTACAAAATTTAGACCAGTCAGAAACATGACTACAAATTACTGTTACAAGACTTTCGAAAACAACATCAACGAATTTATAGTTAAAGCAAGTTATCAACTGAATTTTCCCATAGATACCTTCTTAAAATGGAAAGCTAAAATTCTTCAACGCATATCCACAGAAATCAGTCACCTCAAATTTAAAAGTACACTGAACTGGTCGCAACTTACATCAGATATTAGTAAATTAAAACAGCTTTTTACTATTACAAAAATAGTAAATAACTTTAGCATTATATGAAAACAATTCTACACTGAGATTATTCATAAAGAACTTCTCAACGCAACTACTTATCAATCAGCCAACCTTACAGAAACATCTATAATAAACAGGATTAAAACTTTTCATAAGAAACTCAATATTA
Source organism: Stegodyphus dumicola (assembly GCF_044657685.1). Taxonomy (NCBI): domain Eukaryota; kingdom Metazoa; phylum Arthropoda; class Arachnida; order Araneae; family Eresidae; genus Stegodyphus; species Stegodyphus dumicola. The sequence continues at coordinate 215,676,721 of NC_140773.1, read as the reverse complement.
CTTTCAATGCAAACTACAACAGATTTACTAATCTTTATGCGATTCCCAAATTCCATAAAACACCATTAAAATTTAGATTTATAGCTAATGGAACTAATAATTACAAGAAAAATGTGGACTATTATTTTTCAATTCAACTTAATAAAATCTGTAAATTTATTTTCAATGATTGTAACACTAATCATAACTATTGCTGGATCATTCATAATAACACTCCTGTCATTAATACCATTCAAACCATTAACATCGAAAACATTAACTGCTATGATTTTGAAAACTTATATACCTCACTTCCTCTAGAAGAAATCTATACCAGTCTACTTGATCTACCTAAACTTTTCCCTAATATACTCAATATCATGACTCTTGACAAATGGAAAACCTACCTAAAATGCACACTTTTTCATAACTACATCAAGTTTCAAAATCAACTTTTTAAACAAGTCAGAGGATTGCCAATGGGCTTACATTCCAGCACCTCGATCTGTAATATCTTTTTATTTGTCAAAGAATTTAACTTCCAAAAAAATCTACAACCACAAGAGTTAAATTACTACAAACACACCTACAGATATATTGATGACCTTATTACAATAAATAATTTTGGTAAAATTGAAAACTCCGACATTTATCCGAATTGTCTTAAACTTAATAAAACTAATAATTCACAAAATAGCATAGACTTTCTAGATCTTCAAATCATTAACTACAAAAAAATTTTACTTTTTGACAAAACAAGAAACTTCAATTTCAATACTAACAAATTAATAAATTGAAACTCCAACATATCCAAAAAAGTAATTAACAATATTATAATTAATCAAATACAACGAATTAAAACTATATGCACAGATACAATAGATTTACAACGCGAAATTTTGATCCTTATCAAAATTGTCAAAAATAATCTAATTCCCTATCAATTTATCAACCATTGCCTTAAAAGAGCAGGCGTTAAATACTCACTCTAAATCATTTAACTGATAGGGATATGATAATTTATTTCTAAACCTGAGAAGGCGGTATAAGTTGGATGACTGTCAGTTGAAAGATTTGTATATAGTGTAATTACGCAATTGTATATATTGTAAAAAGCTAATTGTCTTCAGACATATACTGTTACTAAAAAAATGGGCCTATTTCCTGCCTTTAGACTGTCTACTAGCTCTTGGACAGCGAAAATGCCTTTTTCCTTTCTTAAATTCTTAATCATTGCGACACGACAATTAGCCAGAAATTAATTAATTTCCATTCACTAGTATTTTCGAAAAAATCTTAACAGACGGTCTCTCTCAGATAAGGACTCCACAAAATACATCCCTCAAGAATTCCAAGTCCCACCCACTACCATAAATTACTTCACCCAAGTCTTACCGACTGATATTATTCAAAGCCCCTACTGCCGCTAAGAATTTTCGGACACCCTACACTTCTGAGTCAGACACGAAGAGAACACTTTGCCAACTCCCCCACTAGAAAGAATGTAAGTGACTTAATACCTTTCTGGCCTTTATATCTTCATGTACATTCACTGATCTTATTTATATTATTTTCTATATTATTTTTATATTATTTTTATGTTTTCTTTGATTTGGTTTTACAAAGTTTGCATTATTTATCTTTTTTATAATCTTCTATGTTTATTTCAACTTTACTTTGATTTCGATTTCATAATGACAATTTCCAATGTTTAATTTCTACAAATAATATAGTACTCAAATACATAAAGATGATAGTGTCGGGGACGGTTACTCGAGTTTTACAGGATTTCTCTACAGTAATTGATTTTTACTCCAAATTGAATTGACTAAAATGCTTCATGAGAATAAGTTCTTTGAGTAGCAACTATTCGCGGAAATATTTGGCCTGACTAGAATTGCCGGTTTGGCTTTAACTTATAACTCGAGTAAAGACGAAACACTTTCATATTTACGTATTTTTATCAATTATTGTTCATTGAACGGGAGTTGGTTTGTTCCCCTTGAAAAGTCAACTAATTTCCGATCAATGACAATAATTACATGTTTTAATTTTTCCTTTTACAATTGTAATATTATTCTTCGTGATGATTTAACTCCAGTCCCCGTTAAAACATTATTAACATTTTGCTTTCAAATTACTTCAAAACATCTTTCAAAATATAACTTACCAGTATGGATGCACACTTTTAAAATAATTCTACTTTAATTAAACTTAGGAGATAATATAATCAATTAATCAATACTGTTTAGGAAATAAATTATTATTAACTAACTTTGCAGCAATTGCGCAAGTAATAATAACTTGTATTCGCACTAAATGGATTTAAGTTCATACAACATTTGATATGCTAAATAGCAGCTATTAGCGCTATTTATCTCTTACCTAATGTACCCACTTTATATATTATCTCCATCCTTTTTAAGTTTTAAAGTTCTTATACAAAAGCTTTACTGTATTGAAGGTTAGCAGCCTCCTTACTTTTATATCTTGCTAGTTTAACTCATATTGAAATCACTAAATGCCATTCCACTAGATGACAAACTTGAAAATTTAACGCCATGCCTGCTACAGGTAAACCCAAAAAACAATTTCTATGAAAAACATTTAACTGTATTTACATGATTACATGCGGTACTTGACATATTAAATATATAGGACAGACTAAAAACAATCTTAACTTTCGAATCAATAACCATAGAGCTCAAATCAAAAAATTCAACGCACAAAAAAATAACATTAAAATAAGTACACCATCACAACTTAATACAGCAGAATTAGAACACTTTAAACACCATGACTTCAACTCTATTCAACTTCAGATACTAGATATAATACCAATCACAAAACACGAATTTTTCAGGAATCTCTCTATATACTAAAACAACGTTCACTTTATCCATATGGACTTAACACTTATATACATAGTCATAGAGATACTTCTAAGAAGTCTATTTTCAGCCAATTTAAACTCTACAGCATCAAAACGCAGAGAGGAAAAAGAGGAAGCAAAATAAAAAATAATGCGAGATTTTTATCCACTTTGAATACACTTGCATTGAAAAAACAATTGAAATGTTTTTTTGACTCAGACTGATTTCCCAAGAAACTTCTCAACTGGTTACACTCCTGTACTCATAAATTCCTTATCAAACTAAAAAAATACATTCAAGAAAGCTACGACGACATACAAATCATTAAAGACATGATTCTTGATTTTAGTCTTTTCAGACTCTCTAATAGTCTCACTCAACGCAAAATTTATTTTAAAGTCAATTTTCTGCATCCGCAGTTTGACAATATTCATTTCTCAAGAATCATCAGAGATTGTAAAGATTACTTCCCCGCAGTTGACACTATACCAATGATTGCATTTAAATATCAAAGGACCTTAAGCAACTTGCTTACTAACCACCATGAAATAGATGAAACTGCAGAATGACATTGTAAGACACCAATTTACAGCAATTACGTAGATGTAGATTCTCATCACCAGCACATAATTACTGGCAACCTGAATATCATACAAAACCATCAACTAAAAACACTAATGAGTTTTGGTACAAAATTTAGACCAGTCAGAAACATGACTACAAATTACTGTTACAAGACTTTCGAAAACAACATCAACGAATTTATAGTTAAAGCAAGTTATCAACTGAATTTTCCCATAGATACCTTCTTAAAATGGAAAGCTAAAATTCTTCAACGCATATCCACAGAAATCAGTCACCTCAAATTTAAAAGTACACTGAACTGGTCGCAACTTACATCAGATATTAGTAAATTAAAACAGCTTTTTACTATTACAAAAATAGATAAAGCAACTAATAACTTTAGCATTATATGAAAACAATTCTACACTGAGATTATTCATAAAGAACTTCTCAACGCAACTACTTATCAATCAGCCAACCTTACAGAAACATCTATAATAAACAGGATTAAAACTTTTCATAAGAAACTCAATATTACTTTCAATGCAAACTACAACAGATTTACTAATCTTTATGCGATTCCCAAATTCCATAAAACACCATTAAAATTTAGATTTATAGCTAATGGAACTAATAATTACAAGAAAAATGTGGACTATTATTTTTCAATTCAACTTAATAAAATCTGTAAATTTATTTTCAATGATTGTAACACTAATCATAACTATTGCTGGATCATTCATAATAACACTCCTGTCATTAATACCATTCAAACCATTAACATCCAAAACATTAACTGCTATGATTTTGAAAACTTATATACCTCACTTCCTCTAGAAGAAATCTATACCAGTCTACTTGATCTACCTAAACTTTTCCCTAATATACTCAATATCATGACTCTTGACAAATGGAAAACCTACCTAAAATGCACACTTTTTCATAACTACATCAAGTTTCAAAATCAACTTTTTAAACAAGTCAGAGGATTGCCAATGGGCTTACATTCCAGCACCTCGATCTGTAATATCTTTTTATTTGTCAAAGAATTTAACTTCCAAAAAATTCTACAACCACAAGAGTTAAATTACTACAAACACACCTACAGATATATTGATGACCTTATTACAATTAATAATTTTGGTAAAATTGAAAACTCCGACATTTATCCGAATTGTCTTAAACTTAATAAAACTAATAATTCACAAAATAGCATAGACTTTCTAGATCTTCAAATCATTAACTACAAAAAAATTTTACTTTTTGACAAAACAAGAAACTTCAATTTCAATACTAACAAATTAATAAATTGGAACTCCAACATATCCAAAAAAGTAATTAACAATATTATAATTAATCAAATACAACGAATTAAAACTATATGCACAGATACAATAGATTTACAACGCGAAATTTTGATCCTTATCAAAATTGTCAAAAATAATCTAATTCCCTTTCAATTTATCAACCATTGCTTTAAAAGAGCAGGCGTTAAATACTCACTCTAAATCATTTAACTGATAGGGATATGATAATTTATTCCTAAACCTGAGAAGGCGGTATAAGTTGGATGACTGTCAGTTGAAAGATTTGTATATAGTGTAATTACGCAATTGTATATATTGTAAACAGCTAATTGTCTTCAGACATATACTGTTACTAAAAAAATGGGCCTATTTCCTGCCTTTAGACTGTCTACTAGCTCTTGGACAGCGAAAATGCCTTTTTCCTTTCTTAAATTCTTAATCATTGCGACACGACAATTAGCCAGAAATTAATTAATTTCCATTCACTAGTATTTTCGAAAAAATCTTAACAGACGGTCTCTCTCAGATAAGGACTCCACAAAATACATCCCTCAAGAATTCCAAGTCCCACCCACTACCATAAATTACTTCACCCAAGTCTTACCGACTGATATTATTCAAAGCCCCTACTGCCGCTAAGAATTTTCGGACACCCTACACTTCTGAGTCAGACACGAAGAGAACACTTTGCCAACTCCCCCACTAGAAAGAATGTAAGTGACTTAATACCTTTCTGGCCTTTATATCTTCATGTACATTCACTGATCTTATTTATATTATTTTCTATATTATTTTTATATTATTTTTATGTTTTCTTTGATTTGTTTTTACAAAGTTTGCATTATTTATCTTTTTTATAATCTTCTATGTTTATTTCAACTTTACTTTGATTTCGATTTCATAATGACAATTTCCAATGTTTAATTTCTACAAATAATATAGTACTCAAATACATAAAGATGATAGTGTCGGGGACGGTTACTCGAGTTTTACAGGATTTCTCTACAGTAATTGATTTTTACTCCAAATTGAATTGACTAAAATGCTTCATGAGAATAAGTTCTTTGAGTAGCAACTATTCGCGGAAATATTTGGCCTGACTAGAATTGCCGGTTTGGCTTTAACTTATAACTCGAGTAAAGACGAAACACTTTCATATTTACGTATTTTTATCAATTATTGTTCATTGAACGGGAGTTGGTTTGTTCCCTTGAAAAGTCAACTAATTTCCGATCAATGACAATAATTACATGTTTTAATTTTTCCTTTTACAATTGTAATATTATTCTTCGTGATGATTTAACTCCAGTCCCCGTTAAAACATTATTAACATTTTGCTTTCAAATTACTTCAAAACATCTTTCAAAATATAACTTACCAGTATGGATGCACACTTTTAAAATAATTCTACTTTAATTAAACTTAGGAGATAATATAATCAATTAATCAATACTGTTTAGGAAATAAATTATTATTAACTAACTTTGCAGCAATTGCGCAAGTAATAATAACTTGTATTCGCACTAAATGGATTTAAGTTCATACAACATTTGATATGCTAAATAGCAGCTATTAGCGCTATTTATCTCTTACCTAATGTACCCACTTTATATATTATCTCCATCCTTTTTAAGTTTTAAAGTTCTTATACAAAAGCTTTACTGTATTGAAGGTTAGCAGCCTCCTTACTTTTATATCTTGCTAGTTTAACTCATATTGAAATCACTAAATGCCATTCCACTAGATGACAAACTTGAAAATTTAACGCCATGCCTGCTACAGGTAAACCCAAAAAACAATTTCTATGAAAAACATTTAACTGTATTTACATGATTACATGCGGTACTTGACATATTAAATATATAGGACAGACTAAAAACAATCTTAACTTTCGAATCAATAACCATAGAGCTCAAATCAAAAAATTCAACGCACAAAAAAATAACATTAAAATAAGTACACCATCACAACTTAATACAGCAGAATTAGAACACTTTAAACACCATGACTTCAACTCTATTCAACTTCAGATACTAGATATAATACCAATCACAAAACACGAATTTTTCAGGAATCTCTCTATATACTAAAACAACGTTCACTTTATCCATATGGACTTAACACTTATATACATAGTCATAGAGATACTTCTAAGAAGTCTATTTTCAGCCAATTTAAACTCTACAGCATCAAAACGCAGAGAGGAAAAAGAGGAAGCAAAATAAAAAATAATGCGAGATTTTTATCCACTTTGAATACACTTGCATTGAAAAAACAATTGAAATGTTTTTTTGACTCAGACTGATTTCCCAAGAAACTTCTCAACTGGTTACACTCCTGTACTCATAAATTCCTTATCAAACTAAAAAAATACATTCAAGAAAGCTACGACGACATACAAATCATTAAAGACATGATTCTTGATTTTAGTCTTTTCAGACTCTCTAATAGTCTCACTCAACGCAAAATTTATTTTAAAGTCAATTTTCTGCATCCGCAGTTTGACAATATTCATTTCTCAAGAATCATCAGAGATTGTAAAGATTACTTCCCCGCAGTTGACACTATACCAATGATTGCATTTAAATATCAAAGGACCTTAAGCAACTTGCTTACTAACCACCATGAAATAGATGAAACTGCAGAATGACATTGTAAGACACCAATTTACAGCAATTACGTAGATGTAGATTCTCATCACCAGCACATAATTACTGGCAACCTGAATATCATACAAAACCATCAACTAAAAACACTAATGAGTTTTGGTACAAAATTTAGACCAGTCAGAAACATGACTACAAATTACTGTTACAAGACTTTCGAAAAAAAAATCAACGAATTTATAGTTAAAGCAAGTTATCAACTGAATTTTCCCATAGATACCTTCTTAAAATGGAAAGCTAAAATTCTTCAACGCATATCCACAGAAATCAGTCACCTCAAATTTAAAAGTACACTGAACTGGTCGCAACTTACATCAGATATTAGTAAATTAAAACAGCTTTTTACTATTACAAAAATAGATAAAGCAACTAATAACTTTAGCATTATATGAAAACAATTCTACACTGAGATTATTCATAAAGAACTTCTCAACGCAACTACTTATCAATCAGCCAACCTTACAGAAACATCTATAATAAACAGGATTAAAACTTTTCATAAGAAACTCAATATTACTTTCAATGCAAACTACAACAGATTTACTAATCTTTATGCGATTCCCAAATTCCATAAAACACCATTAAAATTTAGATTTATAGCTAATGGAACTAATAATTACAAGAAAAATGTGGACTATTATTTTTCAATTCAACTTAATAAAATCTGTAAATTTATTTTCAATGATTGTAACACTAATCATAACTATTGCTGGATCATTCATAATAACACTCCTGTCATTAATACCATTCAAACAATTAACATCCAAAACATTAACTGCTATGATTTTGAAAACTTATATACCTCACTTCCTCTAGAAGAAATCTATACCAGTCTACTTGATCTACCTAAACTTTTCCCTAATATACTCAATATCATGACTCTTGACAAATGGAAAACCTACCTAAAATGCACACTTTTTCATAACTACATCAAGTTTCAAAATCAACTTTTTAAACAAGTCAGAGGATTGCCAATGGGCTTACATTCCAGCACCTCGATCTGTAATATCTTTTTATTTGTCAAAGAATTTAACTTCCAAAAAATTCTACAACCACAAGAGTTAAATTACTACAAACACACCTACAGATATATTGATGACCTTATTACAATTAATAATTTTGGTAAAATTGAAAACTCCGACATTTATCCGAATTGTCTTAAACTTAATAAAACTAATAATTCACAAAATAGCATAGACTTTCTAGATCTTCAAATCATTAACTACAAAAAAATTTTATTTTTTGACAAAACAAGAAACTTCAATTTCAATACTAACAAATTAATAAATTGGAACTCCAACATATCCAAAAAAGTAATTAACAATATTATAATTAATCAAATACAACGAATTAAAACTATATGCACAGATACAATAGATTTACAACGCGAAATTTTGATCCTTATCAAAATTGTCAAAAATAATCTAATTCCCTTTCAATTTATCAACCATTGCTTTAAAAGAGCAGGCGTTAAATACTCACTCTAAATCATTTAACTGATAGGGATATGATAATTTATTCCTAAACCTGAGAAGGCGGTATAAGTTGGATGACTGTCAGTTGAAAGATTTGTATATAGTGTAATTACGCAATTGTATATATTGTAAACAGCTAATTGTCTTCAGACATATACTGTTACTAAAAAAATGGGCCTATTTCCTGCCTTTAGACTGTCTACTAGCTCTTGGACAGCGAAAATGCCTTTTTCCTTTCTTAAATTCTTAATCATTGCGACACGACAATTAGCCAGAAATTAATTAATTTCCATTCACTAGTATTTTCGAAAAAATCTTAACAGACGGTCTCTCTCAGATAAGGACTCCACAAAATACATCCCTCAAGAATTCCAAGTCCCACCCACTACCATAAATTACTTCACCCAAGTCTTACCGACTGATATTATTCAAAGCCCCTACTGCCGCTAAGAATTTTCGGACACCCTACACTTCTGAGTCAGACACGAAGAGAACACTTTGCCAACTCCCCCACTAGAAAGAATGTAAGTGACTTAATACCTTTCTGGCCTTTATATCTTCATGTACATTCACTGATCTTATTTATATTATTTTCTATATTATTTTTATATTATTTTTATGTTTTCTTTGATTTGTTTTTACAAAGTTTGCATTATTTATCTTTTTTATAATCTTCTATGTTTATTTCAACTTTACTTTGATTTCGATTTCATAATGACAATTTCCAATGTTTAATTTCTACAAATAATATAGTACTCAAATACATAAAGATGATAGTGTCGGGGACGGTTACTCGAGTTTTACAGGATTTCTCTACAGTAATTGATTTTTACTCCAAATTGAATTGACTAAAATGCTTCATGAGAATAAGTTCTTTGAGTAGCAACTATTCGCGGAAATATTTGGCCTGACTAGAATTGCCGGTTTGGCTTTAACTTATAACTCGAGTAAAGACGAAACACTTTCATATTTACGTATTTTTATCAATTATTGTTCATTGAACGGGAGTTGGTTTGTTCCCCTTGAAAAGTCAACTAATTTCCGATCAATGACAATAATTACATGTTTTAATTTTTCCTTTTACAATTGTAATATTATTCTTCGTGATGATTTAACTCCAGTCCCCGTTAAAACATTATTAACATTTTGCTTTCAAATTACTTCAAAACATCTTTCAAAATATAACTTACCAGTATGGATGCACACTTTTAAAATAATTCTACTTTAATTAAACTTAGGAGATAATATAATCAATTAATCAATACTGTTTAGGAAATAAATTATTATTAACTAACTTTGCAGCAATTGCGCAAGTAATAATAACTTGTATTCGCACTAAATGGATTTAAGTTCATACAACATTTGATATGCTAAATAGCAGCTATTAGCGCTATTTATCTCTTACCTAATGTACCCACTTTATATATTATCTCCATCCTTTTTAAGTTTTAAAGTTCTTATACAAAAGCTTTACTGTATTGAAGGTTAGCAGCCTCCTTACTTTTATATCTTGCTAGTTTAACTCATATTGAAATCACTAAATGTCATTCCACTAGATGACAAACTTGAAAATTTAACGCCATGCCTGCTACAGGTAAACCCAAAAAACAATTTCTATGAAAAACATTTAACTGTATTTACATGATTACATGCGGTACTTGACATATTAAATATATAGGACAGACTAAAAACAATCTTAACTTTCGAATCAATAACCATAGAGCTCAAATCAAAAAATTCAACGCACAAAAAAATAACATTAAAATAAGTACACCATCACAACTTAATACAGCAGAATTAGAACACTTTAAACACCATGACTTCAACTCTATTCAACTTCAGATACTAGATATAATACCAATCACAAAACACGAATTTTTCAGGAATCTCTCTATATACTAAAACAACGTTCACTTTATCCATATGGACTTAACACTTATATACATAGTCATAGAGATACTTCTAAGAAGTCTATTTTCAGCCAATTTAAACTCTACAGCATCAAAACGCAGAGAGGGAAAAGAGGAAGCAAAATAAAAAATAATGCGAGATTTTTATCCACTTTGAATACACTTGCATTGAAAAAACAATTGAAATGTTTTTTTGACTCAGACTGATTTCCCAAGAAACTTCTCAACTGGTTACACTCCTGTACTAATAAATTCCTTATCAAACTATAAAAATACATTCAAGAAAGCTACGACGACATACAAATCATTAAAGACATGATTCTTGATTTTAGTCTTTTCAGACTCTCTGATAGTCTCACTCAACGCAAAATTTATTTTAAAGTCAATTTTCTGCATCCGCAGTTTGACAATATTCATTTCTCAAGAATCATCAGAGATTGTAAAGATTACTTCCCCGCAGTTGACACTATACCAATGATTACATTTAAATATCAAAGGACCTTAAGCAACTTGCTTACTAACCACCATGAAATAGATGAAACTGCAGAATGACATTGTAAGACACCAATTTACAGCAATTACGTAGATTCTCATCACCAGCACATAATTACTGGCAACCTGAATATCATACAAAACCATCAACTAAAAACACTAATGAGTTTTGGTACAAAATTTAGACCAGTCAGAAACATGACTACAAATTACTGTTACAAGACTTTCGAAAACAACATCAACGAATTTATAGTTAAAGCAAGTTATCAACTGAATTTTCCCATAGATACCTTCTTAAAATGGAAAGCTAAAATTCTTCAACGCATATCCACAGAAATCAGTCACCTCAAATTTAAAAGTACACTGAACTGGTCGCAACTTACATCAGATATTAGTAAATTAAAACAGCTTTTTACTATTACAAAAATAGTAAATAACTTTAGCATTATATGAAAACAATTCTACACTGAGATTATTCATAAAGAACTTCTCAACGCAACTACTTATCAATCAGCCAACCTTACAGAAACATCTATAATAAACAGGATTAAAACTTTTCATAAGAAACTCAATATTACTTTCAATGCAAACTACAACAGATTTACTAATCTTTATGCGATTCCCAAATTCCATAAAACACCATTAAAATTTAGATTTATAGCTAATGGAACTAATAATTACAAGAAAAATGTGGACTATTATTTTTCAATTCAACTTAATAAAATCTGTAAATTTATTTTCAATGATTGTAACACTAATCATAACTATTGCTGGATCATTCATAATAACACTCCTGTCATTAATACCATTCAAACCATTAACATCGAAAACATTAACTGCTATGATTTTGAAAACTTATATACCTCACTTCCTCTAGAAGAAATCTATACCAGTCTACTTGATCTACCTAAACTTTTCCCTAATATACTCAATATCATGACTCTTGACAAATGGAAAACCTACCTAAAATGCACACTTTTTCATAACTACATCAAGTTTCAAAATCAACTTTTTAAACAAGTCAGAGGATTGCCAATGGGCTTACATTCCAGCACCTCGATCTGTAATATCTTTTTATTTGTCAAAGAATTTAACTTCCAAAAAATTCTACAACCACAAGAGTTAAATTACTACAAACACACCTACAGATATATTGATGACCTTATTACAATTAATAATTTTGGTAAAATTGAAAACTCCGACATTTATCCGAATTGTCTTAAACTTAATAAAACTAATAATTCACAAAATAGCATAGACTTTCTAGATCTTCAAATCATTAACTACAAAAAAATTTTACTTTTTGACAAAACAAGAAACTTCAATTTCAATACTAACAAATTAATAAATTGGAACTCCAACATATCCAAAAAAGTAATTAACAATATTATAATTAATCAAATACAACGAATTAAAACTATATGCACAGATACAATAGATTTACAACGCGAAATTTTGATCCTTATCAAAATTGTCAAAAATAATCTAATTCCCTTTCAATTTATCAACCATTGCTTTAAAAGAGCAGGCGTTAAATACTCACTCTAAATCATTTAACTGATAGGGATATGATAATTTATTCCTAAACCTGAGAAGGCGGTATAAGTTGGATGACTGTCAGTTGAAAGATTTGTATATAGTGTAATTACGCAATTGTATATATTGTAAACAGCTAATTGTCTTCAGACATATACTGTTACTAAAAAAATGGGCCTATTTCCTGCCTTTAGACTGTCTACTAGCTCTTGGACAGCGAAAATGCCTTTTTCCTTTCTTAAATTCTTAATCATTGCGACACGACAATTAGCCAGAAATTAATTAATTTCCATTCACTAGTATTTTCGAAAAAATCTTAACAGACGGTCTCTCTCAGATAAGGACTCCACTAAATACATCCCTCAAGAATTCCAAGTCCCACCCACTACCATAAATTACTTCACCCAAGTCTTACCGACTGATATTATTCAAAGCCCCTACTGCCGCTAAGAATTTTCGGACACCCTACACTTCTGAGTCAGACACTTTGCCAACTTCCCCACTAGAAAGAATGTAAGTTACTTAATAACTTTCTGGCCTTTATATCTTCATGTACATTCACTGATCTTATTTATATTATTTTCTATATTATTTTTATATTATTTTTATGTTTTCTTTGATTTGTTTTTACAAAGTTTGCATTATTTATCTTTTTTATAATCTTCTATGTTTATTTCAACTTTACTTTGATTTCGATTTCATAATGACAATTTCCAATGTTTAATTTCTACAAATAATATAGTACTCAAATACATAAAGATGATAGTGTCGGGGACGGTTACTCGAGTTTTACAGGATTTCTCTACAGTAATTGATTTTTACTCCAAATTGAATTGACTAAAATGCTTCATGAGAATAAGTTCTTTGAGTAGCAACTATTCGCGGAAATATTTGGCCTGACTAGAATTGCCGGTTTGGCTTTAACTTATAACTCGAGTAAAGACGAAACACTTTCATATTTACGTATTTTTATCAATTATTGTTCATTGAACGGGAGTTGGCTTGTTCCCCTTGAAAAGTCAACTAATTTCCGATCAATGACAATAATTACATGTTTTAATTTTTCCTTTTACAATTGTAATATTATTCTTCGTAATGATTTAACTCCAGTCCCCGTTAAAACATTATTAACATTTTGCTTTCAAATTACTTCAAAACATCTTTCAAAATATAACTTACCAGTATGGATGCACACTTTTAAAATAATTCTACTTTAATTAAACTTAGGAGATAATATAATCAATTAATCAATACTGTTTAGGAAATAAATTATTATTAACTAACTTTGCAGCAATTGCGCAAGTAATAATAACTTGTATTCGCACTAAATGGATTTAAGTTCATACAACATTTGATATGCTAAATAGCAGCTATTAGCGCTATTTATCTCTTACCTAATGTACCCACTTTATATATTATCTCCATCCTTTTTAAGTTTTAAAGTTCTTATACAAAAGCTTTACTGTATTGAAGGTTAGCAGCCTCCTTACTTTTATATCTTGCTAGTTTAACTCATATTGAAATCACTAAATGTCATTCCACTAGATGACAAACTTGAAAATTTAACGCCATGCCTGCTACAGGTAAACCCAAAAAACAATTTCTATGAAAAATATTTAACTGTATTTACATGATTACATGCGGTACTTGACATATTAAATATATAGGACAGACTAAAAACAATCTTAACTTTCGAATCAATAACCATAGAGCTCAAATCAAAAAATTCAACGCACAAAAAAATAACATTAAAATAAGTACACCATCACAACTTAATACAGCAGAATTAGAACACTTTAAACACCATGACTTCAACTCTATTCAACTTCAGATACTAGATATAATACCAATCACAAAACACGAATTTTTCAGGAATCTCTCTATATACTAAAACAACGTTCACTTTATCCATATGGACTTAACACTTATATACATAGTCATAGAGATACTTCTAAGAAGTCTATTTTCAGCCAATTTAAACTCTACAGCATCAAAACGCAGAGAGGGAAAAGAGGAAGCAAAATAAAAAATAATGCGAGATTTTTATCCACTTTGAATACACTTGCATTGAAAAAACAATTGAAATGTTTTTTTGACTCAGACTGATTTCCCAAGAAACTTCTCAACTGGTTACACTCCTGTACTAATAAATTCCTTATCAAACTAAAAAAATACATTCAAGAAAGCTACGACGACATACAAATCATTAAAGACATGATTCTTGATTTTAGTCTTTTCAGACTCTCTGATAGTCTCACTCAACGCAAAATTTATTTTAAAGTCAATTTTCTGCATCCGCACTTTGACAATATTCATTTCTCAAGAATCATCAGAGATTGTAAAGATTACTTCCCCGCAGTTGACACTATACCAATGATTACATTTAAATATCAAAGGACCTTAAGCAACTTGCTTACTAACCACCATGAAATAGATGAAACTGCAGAATGACATTGTAAGACACCAATTTACAGCAATTACGTAGATTCTCATCACCAGCACATAATTACTGGCAACCTGAATATCATACAAAACCATCAACTAAAAACACTAATGAGTTTTGGTACAAAATTTAGACCAGTCAGAAACATGACTACAAATTACTGTTACAAGACTTTCGAAAACAACATCAACGAATTTATAGTTAAAGCAAGTTATCAACTGAATTTTCCCATAGATACCTTCTTAAAATGGAAAGCTAAAATTCTTCAACGCATATCCACAGAAATCAGTCACCTCAAATTTAAAAGTACACTGAACTGGTCGCAACTTACATCAGATATTAGTAAATTAAAACAGCTTTTTACTATTACAAAAATAGATAAAGCAACTAATAACTTTAGCATTATATGAAAACAATTCTACACTGAGATTATTCATAAAGAACTTCTCAACGCAACTACTTATCAATCAGCCAACCTTACAGAAACATCTATAATAAACAGGATTAAAACTTTTCATAAGAAACTCAATATTACTTTCAATGCAAACTACAACAGATTTACTAATCTTTATGCGATTCCCAAATTCCATAAAACACCATTAAAATTTAGATTTATAGCTAATGGAACTAATAATTACAAGAAAAATGTGGACTATTATTTTTCAATTCAACTTAATAAAATCTGTAAATTTATTTTCAATGATTGTAACACTAATCATAACTATTGCTGGATCATTCATAATAACACTCCTGTCATTAATACCATTCAAACCATTAACATCGAAAACATTAACTGCTATGATTTTGAAAACTTATATACCTCACTTCCTCTAGAAGAAATCTATACCAGTCTACTTGATCTACCTAAACTTTTCCCTAATATACTCAATATCATGACTCTTGACAAATGGAAAACCTACCTAAAATGCACACTTTTTCATAACTACATCAAGTTTCAAAATCAACTTTTTAAACAAGTCAGAGGATTGCCAATGGGCTTACATTCCAGCACCTCGATCTGTAATATCTTTTTATTTGTCAAAGAATTTAACTTCCAAAAAATTCTACAACCACAAGAGTTAAATTACTACAAACACACCTACAGATATATTGATGACCTTATTACAATTAATAATTTTGGTAAAATTGAAAACTCCGACATTTATCCGAATTGTCTTAAACTTAATAAAACTAATAATTCACAAAATAGCATAGACTTTCTAGATCTTCAAATCATTAACTACAAAAAAATTTTACTTTTTGACAAAACAAGAAACTTCAATTTCAATACTAACAAATTAATAAATTGGAACTCCAACATATCCAAAAAAGTAATTAACAATATTATAATTAATCAAATACAACGAATTAAAACTATATGCACAGATACAATAGATTTACAACGCGAAATTTTGATCCTTATCAAAATTGTCAAAAATAATCTAATTCCCTTTCAATTTATCAACCATTGCTTTAAAAGAGCAGGCGTTAAATACTCACTCTAAATCATTTAACTGATAGGGATATGATAATTTATTCCTAAACCTGAGAAGGCGGTATAAGTTGGATGACTGTCAGTTGAAAGATTTGTATATAGTGTAATTACGCAATTGTATATATTGTAAACAGCTAATTGTCTTCAGACATATACTGTTACTAAAAAAATGGGCCTATTTCCTGCCTTTAGACTGTCTACTAGCTCTTGGACAGCGAAAATGCCTTTTTCCTTTCTTAAATTCTTAATCATTGCGACACGACAATTAGCCAGAAATTAATTAATTTCCATTCACTAGTATTTTCGAAAAAATCTTAACAGACGGTCTCTCTCAGATAAGGACTCCACAAAATACATCCCTCAAGAATTCCAAGTCCCACCCACTACCATAAATTACTTCACCCAAGTCTTACCGACTGATATTATTCAAAGCCCCTACTGCCGCTAAGAATTTTCGGACACCCTACACTTCTGAGTCAGACACGAAGAGAACACTTTGCCAACTCCCCCACTAGAAAGAATGTAAGTGACTTAATACCTTTCTGGCCTTTATATCTTCATGTACATTCACTGATCTTATTTATATTATTTTCTATATTATTTTTATATTATTTTTATGTTTTCTTTGATTTGGTTTTACAAAGTTTGCATTATTTATCTTTTTTATAATCTTCTATGTTTATTTCAACTTTACTTTGATTTCGATTTCATAATGACAATTTCCAATGTTTAATTTCTACAAATAATATAGTACTCAAATACATAAAGATGATAGTGTCGGGGACGGTTACTCGAGTTTTACAGGATTTCTCTACAGTAATTGATTTTTACTCCAAATTGAATTGACTAAAATGCTTCATGAGAATAAGTTCTTTGAGTAGCAACTATTCGCGGAAATATTTGGCCTGACTAGAATTGCCGGTTTGGCTTTAACTTATAACTCGAGTAAAGACGAAACACTTTCATATTTACGTATTTTTATCAATTATTGTTCATTGAACGGGAGTTGGTTTGTTCCCCTTGAAAAGTCAACTAATTTCCGATCAATGACAATAATTACATGTTTTAATTTTTCCTTTTACAATTGTAATATTATTCTTCGTGATGATTTAACTCCAGTCCCCGTTAAAACATTATTAACATTTTGCTTTCAAATTACTTCAAAACATCTTTCAAAATATAACTTACCAGTATGGATGCACACTTTTAAAATAATTCTACTTTAATTAAACTTAGGAGATAATATAATCAATTAATCAATACTGTTTAGGAAATAAATTATTATTAACTAACTTTGCAGCAATTGCGCAAGTAATAATAACTTGTATTCGCACTAAATGGATTTAAGTTCATACAACATTTGATATGCTAAATAGCAGCTATTAGCGCTATTTATCTCTTACCTAATGTACCCACTTTATATATTATCTCCATCCTTTTTAAGTTTTAAAGTTCTTATACAAAAGCTTTACTGTATTGAAGGTTAGCAGCCTCCTTACTTTTATATCTTGCTAGTTTAACTCATATTGAAATCACTAAATGTCATTCCACTAGATGACAAACTTGAAAATTTAACGCCATGCCTGCTACAGGTAAACCCAAAAAACAATTTCTATGAAAAACATTTAACTGTATTTACATGATTACATGCGGTACTTGACATATTAAATATATAGGACAGACTAAAAACAATCTTAACTTTCGAATCAATAACCATAGA
Source organism: Stegodyphus dumicola (assembly GCF_044657685.1). Classification (NCBI taxonomy): domain Eukaryota; kingdom Metazoa; phylum Arthropoda; class Arachnida; order Araneae; family Eresidae; genus Stegodyphus; species Stegodyphus dumicola. The sequence goes on along the minus strand of NC_140773.1, from coordinate 215,658,261 downwards.
GCTCAAATCAAAAAATTCAACGCACAAAAAAATAACATTAAAATAAGTACACCATCACAACTTAATACAGCAGAATTAGAACACTTTAAACACCATGACTTCAACTCTATTCAACTTCAGATACTAGATATAATACCAATCACAAAACACGAATTTTTCAGGAATCTCTCTATATACTAAAACAACGTTCACTTTATCCATATGGACTTAACACTTATATACATAGTCATAGAGATACTTCTAAGAAGTCTATTTTCAGCCAATTTAAACTCTACAGCATCAAAACGCAGAGAGGGAAAAGAGGAAGCAAAATAAAAAATAATGCGAGATTTTTATCCACTTTGAATACACTTGCATTGAAAAAACAATTGAAATGTTTTTTTGACTCAGACTGATTTCCCAAGAAACTTCTCAACTGGTTACACTCCTGTACTAATAAATTCCTTATCAAACTATAAAAATACATTCAAGAAAGCTACGACGACATACAAATCATTAAAGACATGATTCTTGATTTTAGTCTTTTCAGACTCTCTGATAGTCTCACTCAACGCAAAATTTATTTTAAAGTCAATTTTCTGCATCCGCACTTTGACAATATTCATTTCTCAAGAATCATCAGAGATTGTAAAGATTACTTCCCCGCAGTTGACACTATACCAATGATTACATTTAAATATCAAAGGACCTTAAGCAACTTGCTTACTAACCACCATGAAATAGATGAAACTGCAGAATGACATTGTAAGACACCAATTTACAGCAATTACGTAGATTCTCATCACCAGCACATAATTACTGGCAACCTGAATATCATACAAAACCATCAACTAAAAACACTAATGAGTTTTGGTACAAAATTTAGACCAGTCAGAAACATGACTACAAATTACTGTTACAAGACTTTCGAAAACAACATCAACGAATTTATAGTTAAAGCAAGTTATCAACTGAATTTTCCCATAGATACCTTCTTAAAATGGAAAGCTAAAATTCTTCAACGCATATCCACAGAAATCAGTCACCTCAAATTTAAAAGTACACTGAACTGGTCGCAACTTACATCAGATATTAGTAAATTAAAACAGCTTTTTACTATTACAAAAATAGTAAATAACTTTAGCATTATATGAAAACAATTCTACACTGAGATTATTCATAAAGAACTTCTCAACGCAACTACTTATCAATCAGCCAACCTTACAGAAACATCTATAATAAACAGGATTAAAACTTTTCATAAGAAACTCAATATTACTTTCAATGCAAACTACAACAGATTTACTAATCTTTATGCGATTCCCAAATTCCATAAAACACCATTAAAATTTAGATTTATAGCTAATGGAACTAATAATTACAAGAAAAATGTGGACTATTATTTTTCAATTCAACTTAATAAAATCTGTAAATTTATTTTCAATGATTGTAACACTAATCATAACTATTGCTGGATCATTCATAATAACACTCCTGTCATTAATACCATTCAAACCATTAACATCGAAAACATTAACTGCTATGATTTTGAAAACTTATATACCTCACTTCCTCTAGAAGAAATCTATACCAGTCTACTTGATCTACCTAAACTTTTCCCTAATATACTCAATATCATGACTCTTGACAAATGGAAAACCTACCTAAAATGCACACTTTTTCATAACTACATCAAGTTTCAAAATCAACTTTTTAAACAAGTCAGAGGATTGCCAATGGGCTTACATTCCAGCACCTCGATCTGTAATATCTTTTTATTTGTCAAAGAATTTAACTTCCAAAAAATTCTACAACCACAAGAGTTAAATTACTACAAACACACCTACAGATATATTGATGACCTTATTACAATTAATAATTTTGGTAAAATTGAAAACTCCGACATTTATCCGAATTGTCTTAAACTTAATAAAACTAATAATTCACAAAATAGCATAGACTTTCTAGATCTTCAAATCATTAACTACAAAAAAATTTTACTTTTTGACAAAACAAGAAACTTCAATTTCAATACTAACAAATTAATAAATTGGAACTCCAACATATCCAAAAAAGTAATTAACAATATTATAATTAATCAAATACAACGAATTAAAACTATATGCACAGATACAATAGATTTACAACGCGAAATTTTGATCCTTATCAAAATTGTCAAAAATAATCTAATTCCCTTTCAATTTATCAACCATTGCTTTAAAAGAGCAGGCGTTAAATACTCACTCTAAATCATTTAACTGATAGGGATATGATAATTTATTCCTAAACCTGAGAAGGCGGTATAAGTTGGATGACTGTCAGTTGAAAGATTTGTATATAGTGTAATTACGCAATTGTATATATTGTAAACAGCTAATTGTCTTCAGACATATACTGTTACTAAAAAAATGGGCCTATTTCCTGCCTTTAGACTGTCTACTAGCTCTTGGACAGCGAAAATGCCTTTTTCCTTTCTTAAATTCTTAATCATTGCGACACGACAATTAGCCAGAAATTAATTAATTTCCATTCACTAGTATTTTCGAAAAAATCTTAACAGACGGTCTCTCTCAGATAAGGACTCCACAAAATACATCCCTCAAGAATTCCAAGTCCCACCCACTACCATAAATTACTTCACCCAAGTCTTACCGACTGATATTATTCAAAGCCCCTACTGCCGCTAAGAATTTTCGGACACCCTACACTTCTGAGTCAGACACGAAGAGAACACTTTGCCAACTCCCCCACTAGAAAGAATGTAAGTGACTTAATACCTTTCTGGCCTTTATATCTTCATGTACATTCACTGATCTTATTTATATTATTTTCTATATTATTTTTATATTATTTTTATGTTTTCTTTGATTTGGTTTTACAAAGTTTGCATTATTTATCTTTTTTATAATCTTCTATGTTTATTTCAACTTTACTTTGATTTCGATTTCATAATGACAATTTCCAATGTTTAATTTCTACAAATAATATAGTACTCAAATACATAAAGATGATAGTGTCGGGGACGGTTACTCGAGTTTTACAGGATTTCTCTACAGTAATTGATTTTTACTCCAAATTGAATTGACTAAAATGCTTCATGAGAATAAGTTCTTTGAGTAGCAACTATTCGCGGAAATATTTGGCCTGACTAGAATTGCCGGTTTGGCTTTAACTTATAACTCGAGTAAAGACGAAACACTTTCATATTTACGTATTTTTATCAATTATTGTTCATTGAACGGGAGTTGGTTTGTTCCCCTTGAAAAGTCAACTAATTTCCGATCAATGACAATAATTACATGTTTTAATTTTTCCTTTTACAATTGTAATATTATTCTTCGTGATGATTTAACTCCAGTCCCCGTTAAAACATTATTAACATTTTGCTTTCAAATTACTTCAAAACATCTTTCAAAATATAACTTACCAGTATGGATGCACACTTTTAAAATAATTCTACTTTAATTAAACTTAGGAGATAATATAATCAATTAATCAATACTGTTTAGGAAATAAATTATTATTAACTAACTTTGCAGCAATTGCGCAAGTAATAATAACTTGTATTCGCACTAAATGGATTTAAGTTCATACAACATTTGATATGCTAAATAGCAGCTATTAGCGCTATTTATCTCTTACCTAATGTACCCACTTTATATATTATCTCCATCCTTTTTAAGTTTTAAAGTTCTTATACAAAAGCTTTACTGTATTGAAGGTTAGCAGCCTCCTTACTTTTATATCTTGCTAGTTTAACTCATATTGAAATCACTAAATGTCATTCCACTAGATGACAAACTTGAAAATTTAACGCCATGCCTGCTACAGGTAAACCCAAAAAACAATTTCTATGAAAAACATTTAACTGTATTTACATGATTACATGCGGTACTTGACATATTAAATATATAGGACAGACTAAAAACAATCTTAACTTTCGAATCAATAACCATAGAGCTCAAATCAAAAAATTCAACGCACAAAAAAATAACATTAAAATAAGTACACCATCACAACTTAATACAGCAGAATTAGAACACTTTAAACACCATGACTTCAACTCTATTCAACTTCAGATACTAGATATAATACCAATCACAAAACACGAATTTTTCAGGAATCTCTCTATATACTAAAACAACGTTCACTTTATCCATATGGACTTAACACTTATATACATAGTCATAGAGATACTTCTAAGAAGTCTATTTTCAGCCAATTTAAACTCTACAGCATCAAAACGCAGAGAGGGAAAAGAGGAAGCAAAATAAAAAATAATGCGAGATTTTTATCCACTTTGAATACACTTGCATTGAAAAAACAATTGAAATGTTTTTTTGACTCAGACTGATTTCCCAAGAAACTTCTCAACTGGTTACACTCCTGTACTAATAAATTCCTTATCAAACTAAAAAAATACATTCAAGAAAGCTACGACGACATACAAATCATTAAAGACATGATTCTTGATTTTAGTCTTTTCAGACTCTCTGATAGTCTCACTCAACGCAAAATTTATTTTAAAGTCAATTTTCTGCATCCGCACTTTGACAATATTCATTTCTCAAGAATCATCAGAGATTGTAAAGATTACTTCCCCGCAGTTGACACTATACCAATGATTACATTTAAATATCAAAGGACCTTAAGCAACTTGCTTACTAACCACCATGAAATAGATGAAACTGCAGAATGACATTGTAAGACACCAATTTACAGCAATTACGTAGATTCTCATCACCAGCACATAATTACTGGCAACCTGAATATCATACAAAACCATCAACTAAAAACACTAATGAGTTTTGGTACAAAATTTAGACCAGTCAGAAACATGACTACAAATTACTGTTACAAGACTTTCGAAAACAACATCAACGAATTTATAGTTAAAGCAAGTTATCAACTGAATTTTCCCATAGATACCTTCTTAAAATGGAAAGCTAAAATTCTTCAACGCATATCCACAGAAATCAGTCACCTCAAATTTAAAAGTACACTGAACTGGTCGCAACTTACATCAGATATTAGTAAATTAAAACAGCTTTTTACTATTACAAAAATAGATAAAGCAACTAATAACTTTAGCATTATATGAAAACAATTCTACACTGAGATTATTCATAAAGAACTTCTCAACGCAACTACTTATCAATCAGCCAACCTTACAGAAACATCTATAATAAACAGGATTAAAACTTTTCATAAGAAACTCAATATTACTTTCAATGCAAACTACAACAGATTTACTAATCTTTATGCGATTCCCAAATTCCATAAAACACCATTAAAATTTAGATTTATAGCTAATGGAACTAATAATTACAAGAAAAATGTGGACTATTATTTTTCAATTCAACTTAATAAAATCTGTAAATTTATTTTCAATGATTGTAACACTAATCATAACTATTGCTGGATCATTCATAATAACACTCCTGTCATTAATACCATTCAAACCATTAACATCGAAAACATTAACTGCTATGATTTTGAAAACTTATATACCTCACTTCCTCTAGAAGAAATCTATACCAGTCTACTTGATCTACCTAAACTTTTCCCTAATATACTCAATATCATGACTCTTGACAAATGGAAAACCTACCTAAAATGCACACTTTTTCATAACTACATCAAGTTTCAAAATCAACTTTTTAAACAAGTCAGAGGATTGCCAATGGGCTTACATTCCAGCACCTCGATCTGTAATATCTTTTTATTTGTCAAAGAATTTAACTTCCAAAAAATTCTACAACCACAAGAGTTAAATTACTACAAACACACCTACAGATATATTGATGACCTTATTACAATTAATAATTTTGGTAAAATTGAAAACTCCGACATTTATCCGAATTGTCTTAAACTTAATAAAACTAATAATTCACAAAATAGCATAGACTTTCTAGATCTTCAAATCATTAACTACAAAAAAATTTTACTTTTTGACAAAACAAGAAACTTCAATTTCAATACTAACAAATTAATAAATTGGAACTCCAACATATCCAAAAAAGTAATTAACAATATTATAATTAATCAAATACAACGAATTAAAACTATATGCACAGATACAATAGATTTACAACGCGAAATTTTGATCCTTATCAAAATTGTCAAAAATAATCTAATTCCCTTTCAATTTATCAACCATTGCTTTAAAAGAGCAGGCGTTAAATACTCACTCTAAATCATTTAACTGATAGGGATATGATAATTTATTCCTAAACCTGAGAAGGCGGTATAAGTTGGATGACTGTCAGTTGAAAGATTTGTATATAGTGTAATTACGCAATTGTATATATTGTAAACAGCTAATTGTCTTCAGACATATACTGTTACTAAAAAAATGGGCCTATTTCCTGCCTTTAGACTGTCTACTAGCTCTTGGACAGCGAAAATGCCTTTTTCCTTTCTTAAATTCTTAATCATTGCGACACGACAATTAGCCAGAAATTAATTAATTTCCATTCACTAGTATTTTCGAAAAAATCTTAACAGACGGTCTCTCTCAGATAAGGACTCCACAAAATACATCCCTCAAGAATTCCAAGTCCCACCCACTACCATAAATTACTTCACCCAAGTCTTACCGACTGATATTATTCAAAGCCCCTACTGCCGCTAAGAATTTTCGGACACCCTACACTTCTGAGTCAGACACGAAGAGAACACTTTGCCAACTCCCCCACTAGAAAGAATGTAAGTGACTTAATACCTTTCTGGCCTTTATATCTTCATGTACATTCACTGATCTTATTTATATTATTTTCTATATTATTTTTATATTATTTTTATGTTTTCTTTGATTTGGTTTTACAAAGTTTGCATTATTTATCTTTTTTATAATCTTCTATGTTTATTTCAACTTTACTTTGATTTCGATTTCATAATGACAATTTCCAATGTTTAATTTCTACAAATAATATAGTACTCAAATACATAAAGATGATAGTGTCGGGGACGGTTACTCGAGTTTTACAGGATTTCTCTACAGTAATTGATTTTTACTCCAAATTGAATTGACTAAAATGCTTCATGAGAATAAGTTCTTTGAGTAGCAACTATTCGCGGAAATATTTGGCCTGACTAGAATTGCCGGTTTGGCTTTAACTTATAACTCGAGTAAAGACGAAACACTTTCATATTTACGTATTTTTATCAATTATTGTTCATTGAACGGGAGTTGGTTTGTTCCCCTTGAAAAGTCAACTAATTTCCGATCAATGACAATAATTACATGTTTTAATTTTTCCTTTTACAATTGTAATATTATTCTTCGTGATGATTTAACTCCAGTCCCCGTTAAAACATTATTAACATTTTGCTTTCAAATTACTTCAAAACATCTTTCAAAATATAACTTACCAGTATGGATGCACACTTTTAAAATAATTCTACTTTAATTAAACTTAGGAGATAATATAATCAATTAATCAATACTGTTTAGGAAATAAATTATTATTAACTAACTTTGCAGCAATTGCGCAAGTAATAATAACTTGTATTCGCACTAAATGGATTTAAGTTCATACAACATTTGATATGCTAAATAGCAGCTATTAGCGCTATTTATCTCTTACCTAATGTACCCACTTTATATATTATCTCCATCCTTTTTAAGTTTTAAAGTTCTTATACAAAAGCTTTACTGTATTGAAGGTTAGCAGCCTCCTTACTTTTATATCTTGCTAGTTTAACTCATATTGAAATCACTAAATGTCATTCCACTAGATGACAAACTTGAAAATTTAACGCCATGCCTGCTACAGGTAAACCCAAAAAACAATTTCTATGAAAAACATTTAACTGTATTTACATGATTACATGCGGTACTTGACATATTAAATATATAGGACAGACTAAAAACAATCTTAACTTTCGAATCAATAACCATAGAGCTCAAATCAAAAAATTCAACGCACAAAAAAATAACATTAAAATAAGTACACCATCACAACTTAATACAGCAGAATTAGAACACTTTAAACACCATGACTTCAACTCTATTCAACTTCAGATACTAGATATAATACCAATCACAAAACACGAATTTTTCAGGAATCTCTCTATATACTAAAACAACGTTCACTTTATCCATATGGACTTAACACTTATATACATAGTCATAGAGATACTTCTAAGAAGTCTATTTTCAGCCAATTTAAACTCTACAGCATCAAAACGCAGAGAGGGAAAAGAGGAAGCAAAATAAAAAATAATGCGAGATTTTTATCCACTTTGAATACACTTGCATTGAAAAAACAATTGAAATGTTTTTTTGACTCAGACTGATTTCCCAAGAAACTTCTCAACTGGTTACACTCCTGTACTAATAAATTCCTTATCAAATTATAAAAATACATTCAAGAAAGCTACGACGACATACAAATCATTAAAGACATGATTCTTGATTTTAGTCTTTTCAGACTCTCTGATAGTCTCACTCAACGCAAAATTTATTTTAAAGTCAATTTTCTGCATCCGCAGTTTGACAATATTCATTTCTCAAGAATCATCAGAGATTGTAAAGATTACTTCCCCGCAGTTGACACTATACCAATGATTACATTTAAATATCAAAGGACCTTAAGCAACTTGCTTACTAACCACCATGAAATAGATGAAACTGCAGAATGACATTGTAAGACACCAATTTACAGCAATTACGTAGATTCTCATCACCAGCACATAATTACTGGCAACCTGAATATCATACAAAACCATCAACTAAAAACACTAATGAGTTTTGGTACAAAATTTAGACCAGTCAGAAACATGACTACAAATTACTGTTACAAGACTTTCGAAAACAACATCAACGAATTTATAGTTAAAGCAAGTTATCAACTGAATTTTCCCATAGATACCTTCTTAAAATGGAAAGCTAAAATTCTTCAACGCATATCCACAGAAATCAGTCACCTCAAATTTAAAAGTACACTGAACTGGTCGCAACTTACATCAGATATTAGTAAATTAAAACAGCTTTTTACTATTACAAAAATAGTAAATAACTTTAGCATTATATGAAAACAATTCTACACTGAGATTATTCATAAAGAACTTCTCAACGCAACTACTTATCAATCAGCCAACCTTACAGAAACATCTATAATAAACAGGATTAAAACTTTTCATAAGAAACTCAATATTACTTTCAATGCAAACTACAACAGATTTACTAATCTTTATGCGATTCCCAAATTCCATAAAACACCATTAAAATTTAGATTTATAGCTAATGGAACTAATAATTACAAGAAAAATGTGGACTATTATTTTTCAATTCAACTTAATAAAATCTGTAAATTTATTTTCAATGATTGTAACACTAATCATAACTATTGCTGGATCATTCATAATAACACTCCTGTCATTAATACCATTCAAACCATTAACATCGAAAACATTAACTGCTATGATTTTGAAAACTTATATACCTCACTTCCTCTAGAAGAAATCTATACCAGTCTACTTGATCTACCTAAACTTTTCCCTAATATACTCAATATCATGACTCTTGACAAATGGAAAACCTACCTAAAATGCACACTTTTTCATAACTACATCAAGTTTCAAAATCAACTTTTTAAACAAGTCAGAGGATTGCCAATGGGCTTACATTCCAGCACCTCGATCTGTAATATCTTTTTATTTGTCAAAGAATTTAACTTCCAAAAAATTCTACAACCACAAGAGTTAAATTACTACAAACACACCTACAGATATATTGATGACCTTATTACAATTAATAATTTTGGTAAAATTGAAAACTCCGACATTTATCCGAATTGTCTTAAACTTAATAAAACTAATAATTCACAAAATAGCATAGACTTTCTAGATCTTCAAATCATTAACTACAAAAAAATTTTACTTTTTGACAAAACAAGAAACTTCAATTTCAATACTAACAAATTAATAAATTGGAACTCCAACATATCCAAAAAAGTAATTAACAATATTATAATTAATCAAATACAACGAATTAAAACTATATGCACAGATACAATAGATTTACAACGCGAAATTTTGATCCTTATCAAAATTGTCAAAAATAATCTAATTCCCTTTCAATTTATCAACCATTGCTTTAAAAGAGCAGGCGTTAAATACTCACTCTAAATCATTTAACTGATAGGGATATGATAATTTATTCCTAAACCTGAGAAGGCGGTATAAGTTGGATGACTGTCAGTTGAAAGATTTGTATATAGTGTAATTACGCAATTGTATATATTGTAAACAGCTAATTGTCTTCAGACATATACTGTTACTAAAAAAATGGGCCTATTTCCTGCCTTTAGACTGTCTACTAGCTCTTGGACAGCGAAAATGCCTTTTTCCTTTCTTAAATTCTTAATCATTGCGACACGACAATTAGCCAGAAATTAATTAATTTCCATTCACTAGTATTTTCGAAAAAATCTTAACAGACGGTCTCTCTCAGATAAGGACTCCACTAAATACATCCCTCAAGAATTCCAAGTCCCACCCACTACCATAAATTACTTCACCCAAGTCTTACCGACTGATATTATTCAAAGCCCCTACTGCCGCTAAGAATTTTCGGACACCCTACACTTCTGAGTCAGACACTTTGCCAACTTCCCCACTAGAAAGAATGTAAGTTACTTAATAACTTTCTGGCCTTTATATCTTCATGTACATTCACTGATCTTATTTATATTATTTTCTATATTATTTTTATATTATTTTTATGTTTTCTTTGATTTGTTTTTACAAAGTTTGCATTATTTATCTTTTTTATAATCTTCTATGTTTATTTCAACTTTACTTTGATTTCGATTTCATAATGACAATTTCCAATGTTTAATTTCTACAAATAATATAGTACTCAAATACATAAAGATGATAGTGTCGGGGACGGTTACTCGAGTTTTACAGGATTTCTCTACAGTAATTGATTTTTACTCCAAATTGAATTGACTAAAATGCTTCATGAGAATAAGTTCTTTGAGTAGCAACTATTCGCGGAAATATTTGGCCTGACTAGAATTGCCGGTTTGGCTTTAACTTATAACTCGAGTAAAGACGAAACACTTTCATATTTACGTATTTTTATCAATTATTGTTCATTGAACGGGAGTTGGCTTGTTCCCCTTGAAAAGTCAACTAATTTCCGATCAATGACAATAATTACATGTTTTAATTTTTCCTTTTACAATTGTAATATTATTCTTCGTAATGATTTAACTCCAGTCCCCGTTAAAACATTATTAACATTTTGCTTTCAAATTACTTCAAAACATCTTTCAAAATATAACTTACCAGTATGGATGCACACTTTTAAAATAATTCTACTTTAATTAAACTTAGGAGATAATATAATCAATTAATCAATACTGTTTAGGAAATAAATTATTATTAACTAACTTTGCAGCAATTGCGCAAGTAATAATAACTTGTATTCGCACTAAATGGATTTAAGTTCATACAACATTTGATATGCTAAATAGCAGCTATTAGCGCTATTTATCTCTTACCTAATGTACCCACTTTATATATTATCTCCATCCTTTTTAAGTTTTAAAGTTCTTATACAAAAGCTTTACTGTATTGAAGGTTAGCAGCCTCCTTACTTTTATATCTTGCTAGTTTAACTCATATTGAAATCACTAAATGTCATTCCACTAGATGACAAACTTGAAAATTTAACGCCATGCCTGCTACAGGTAAACCCAAAAAACAATTTCTATGAAAAACATTTAACTGTATTTACATGATTACATGCGGTACTTGACATATTAAATATATAGGACAGACTAAAAACAATCTTAACTTTCGAATCAATAACCATAGAGCTCAAATCAAAAAATTCAACGCACAAAAAAATAACATTAAAATAAGTACACCATCACAACTTAATACAGCAGAATTAGAACACTTTAAACACCATGACTTCAACTCTATTCAACTTCAGATACTAGATATAATACCAATCACAAAACACGAATTTTTCAGGAATCTCTCTATATACTAAAACAACGTTCACTTTATCCATATGGACTTAACACTTATATACATAGTCATAGAGATACTTCTAAGAAGTCTATTTTCAGCCAATTTAAACTCTACAGCATCAAAACGCAGAGAGGGAAAAGAGGAAGCAAAATAAAAAATAATGCGAGATTTTTATCCACTTTGAATACACTTGCATTGAAAAAACAATTGAAATGTTTTTTTGACTCAGACTGATTTCCCAAGAAACTTCTCAACTGGTTACACTCCTGTACTAATAAATTCCTTATCAAACTAAAAAAATACATTCAAGAAAGCTACGACGACATACAAATCATTAAAGACATGATTCTTGATTTTAGTCTTTTCAGACTCTCTGATAGTCTCACTCAACGCAAAATTTATTTTAAAGTCAATTTTCTGCATCCGCACTTTGACAATATTCATTTCTCAAGAATCATCAGAGATTGTAAAGATTACTTCCCCGCAGTTGACACTATACCAATGATTACATTTAAATATCAAAGGACCTTAAGCAACTTGCTTACTAACCACCATGAAATAGATGAAACTGCAGAATGACATTGTAAGACACCAATTTACAGCAATTACGTAGATTCTCATCACCAGCACATAATTACTGGCAACCTGAATATCATACAAAACCATCAACTAAAAACACTAATGAGTTTTGGTACAAAATTTAGACCAGTCAGAAACATGACTACAAATTACTGTTACAAGACTTTCGAAAACAACATCAACGAATTTATAGTTAAAGCAAGTTATCAACTGAATTTTCCCATAGATACCTTCTTAAAATGGAAAGCTAAAATTCTTCAACGCATATCCACAGAAATCAGTCACCTCAAATTTAAAAGTACACTGAACTGGTCGCAACTTACATCAGATATTAGTAAATTAAAACAGCTTTTTACTATTACAAAAATAGATAAAGCAACTAATAACTTTAGCATTATATGAAAACAATTCTACACTGAGATTATTCATAAAGAACTTCTCAACGCAACTACTTATCAATCAGCCAACCTTACAGAAACATCTATAATAAACAGGATTAAAACTTTTCATAAGAAACTCAATATTACTTTCAATGCAAACTACAACAGATTTACTAATCTTTATGCGATTCCCAAATTCCATAAAACACCATTAAAATTTAGATTTATAGCTAATGGAACTAATAATTACAAGAAAAATGTGGACTATTATTTTTCAATTCAACTTAATAAAATCTGTAAATTTATTTTCAATGATTGTAACACTAATCATAACTATTGCTGGATCATTCATAATAACACTCCTGTCATTAATACCATTCAAACCATTAACATCGAAAACATTAACTGCTATGATTTTGAAAACTTATATACCTCACTTCCTCTAGAAGAAATCTATACCAGTCTACTTGATCTACCTAAACTTTTCCCTAATATACTCAATATCATGACTCTTGACAAATGGAAAACCTACCTAAAATGCACACTTTTTCATAACTACATCAAGTTTCAAAATCAACTTTTTAAACAAGTCAGAGGATTGCCAATGGGCTTACATTCCAGCACCTCGATCTGTAATATCTTTTTATTTGTCAAAGAATTTAACTTCCAAAAAATTCTACAACCACAAGAGTTAAATTACTACAAACACACCTACAGATATATTGATGACCTTATTACAATTAATAATTTTGGTAAAATTGAAAACTCCGACATTTATCCGAATTGTCTTAAACTTAATAAAACTAATAATTCACAAAATAGCATAGACTTTCTAGATCTTCAAATCATTAACTACAAAAAAATTTTACTTTTTGACAAAACAAGAAACTTCAATTTCAATACTAACAAATTAATAAATTGGAACTCCAACATATCCAAAAAAGTAATTAACAATATTATAATTAATCAAATACAACGAATTAAAACTATATGCACAGATACAATAGATTTACAACGCGAAATTTTGATCCTTATCAAAATTGTCAAAAATAATCTAATTCCCTTTCAATTTATCAACCATTGCTTTAAAAGAGCAGGCGTTAAATGCTCACTCTAAATCATTTAACTGATAGGGATATGATAATTTATTCCTAAACCTGAGAAGGCGGTATAAGTTGGATGACTGTCAGTTGAAAGATTTGTATATAGTGTAATTACGCAATTGTATATATTGTAAACAGCTAATTGTCTTCAGACATATACTGTTACTAAAAAAATGGGCCTATTTCCTGCCTTTAGACTGTCTACTAGCTCTTGGACAGCGAAAATGCCTTTTTCCTTTCTTAAATTCTTAATCATTGCGACACGACAATTAGCCAGAAATTAATTAATTTCCATTCACTAGTATTTTCGAAAAAATCTTAACAGACGGTCTCTCTCAGATAAGGACTCCACTAAATACATCCCTCAAGAATTCCAAGTCCCACCCACTACCATAAATTACTTCACCCAAGTCTTACCGACTGATATTATTCAAAGCCCCTACTGCCGCTAAGAATTTTCGGACACCCTACACTTCTGAGTCAGACACTTTGCCAACTTCCCCACTAGAAAGAATGTAAGTTACTTAATAACTTTCTGGCCTTTATATCTTCATGTACATTCACTGATCTTATTTATATTATTTTCTATATTATTTTTATATTATTTTTATGTTTTCTTTGATTTGTTTTTACAAAGTTTGCATTATTTATCTTTTTTATAATCTTCTATGTTTATTTCAACTTTACTTTGATTTCGATTTCATAATGACAATTTCCAATGTTTAATTTCTACAAATAATATAGTACTCAAATACATAAAGATGATAGTGTCGGGGACGGTTACTCGAGTTTTACAGGATTTCTCTACAGTAATTGATTTTTACTCCAAATTGAATTGACTAAAATGCTTCATGAGAATAAGTTCTTTGAGTAGCAACTATTCGCGGAAATATTTGGCCTGACTAGAATTGCCGGTTTGGCTTTAACTTATAACTCGAGTAAAGACGAAACACTTTCATATTTACGTATTTTTATCAATTATTGTTCATTGAACGGGAGTTGGCTTGTTCCCCTTGAAAAGTCAACTAATTTCCGATCAATGACAATAATTACATGTTTTAATTTTTCCTTTTACAATTGTAATATTATTCTTCGTAATGATTTAACTCCAGTCCCCGTTAAAACATTATTAACATTTTGCTTTCAAATTACTTCAAAACATCTTTCAAAATATAACTTACCAGTATGGATGCACACTTTTAAAATAATTCTACTTTAATTAAACTTAGGAGATAATATAATCAATTAATCAATACTGTTTAGGAAATAAATTATTATTAACTAACTTTGCAGCAATTGCGCAAGTAATAATAACTTGTATTCGCACTAAATGGATTTAAGTTCATACAACATTTGATATGCTAAATAGCAGCTATTAGCGCTATTTATCTCTTACCTAATGTACCCACTTTATATATTATCTCCATCCTTTTTAAGTTTTAAAGTTCTTATACAAAAGCTTTACTGTATTGAAGGTTAGCAGCCTCCTTACTTTTATATCTTGCTAGTTTAACTCATATTGAAATCACTAAATGTCATTCCACTAGATGACAAACTTGAAAATTTAACGCCATGCCTGCTACAGGTAAACCCAAAAAACAATTTCTATGAAAAACATTTAACTGTATTTACATGATTACATGCGGTACTTGACATATTAAATATATAGGACAGACTAAAAACAATCTTAACTTTCGAATCAATAACCATAGAGCTCAAATCAAAAAATTCAACGCACAAAAAAATAACATTAAAATAAGTACACCATCACAACTTAATACAGCAGAATTAGAACACTTTAAACACCATGACTTCAACTCTATTCAACTTCAGATACTAGATATAATACCCAATCACAAAACACGAATTTTTCAGGAATCTCTCTATATACTAAAACAACGTTCACTTTATCCATATGGACTTAACACTTATATACATAGTCATAGAGATACTTCTAAGAAGTCTATTTTCAGCCAATTTAAACTCTACAGCATCAAAACGCAGAGAGGAAAAAGAGGAAGCAAAATAAAAAATAATGCGAGATTTTTATCCACTTTGAATACACTTGCATTGAAAAAACAATTGAAATATTTTTTTGACTCAGACTGCTTTCCCAAGAAACTTCTCAACTGGTTACACTCCTGTACTAATAAATTCCTTATCAAACTATAAAAATACATTCAAGAAAGCTACGACGACATACAAATCATTAAAGACATGATTCTTGATTTTAGTCTTTTCAGACTCTCTGATAGTCTCACTCAACGCAAAATTTATTTTAAAGTCAATTTTCTGCATCCGCAGTTTGACAATATTCATTTCTCAAGAATCATCAGAGATTGTAAAGATTACTTCCCCGCAGTTGACACTATACCAATGATTACATTTAAATATCAAAGGACCTTAAGCAACTTGCTTACTAACCACCATGAAATAGATGAAACTGCAGAATGACATTGTAAGACACCAATTTACAGCAATTACGTAGATTCTCATCACCAGCACATAATTACTGGCAACCTGAATATCATACAAAACCATCAACTAAAAACACTAATGAGTTTTGGTACAAAATTTAGACCAGTCAGAAACATGACTACAAATTACTGTTACAAGACTTTCGAAAACAACATCAACGAATTTATAGTTAAAGCAAGTTATCAACTGAATTTTCCCATAGATACCTTCTTAAAATGGAAAGCTAAAATTCTTCAACGCATATCCACAGAAATCAGTCACCTCAAATTTAAAAGTACACTGAACTGGTCGCAACTTACATCAGATATTAGTAAATTAAAACAGCTTTTTACTATTACAAAAATAGATAAAGCAACTAATAACTTTAGCATTATATGAAAACAATTCTACACTGAGATTATTCATAAAGAACTTCTCAACGCAACTACTTATCAATCAGCCAACCTTACAGAAACATCTATAATAAACAGGATTAAAACTTTTCATAAGAAACTCAATATTACTTTCAATGCAAACTACAACAGATTTACTAATCTTTATGCGATTCCCAAATTCCATAAAACACCATTAAAATTTAGATTTATAGCTAATGGAACTAATAATTACAAGAAAAATGTGGACTATTATTTTTCAATTCAACTTAATAAAATCTGTAAATTTATTTTCAATGATTGTAACACTAATCATAACTATTGCTGGATCATTCATAATAACACTCCTGTCATTAATACCATTCAAACCATTAACATCGAAAACATTAACTGCTATGATTTTGAAAACTTATATACCTCACTTCCTCTAGAAGAAATCTATACCAGTCTACTTGATCTACCTAAACTTTTCCCTAATATACTCAATATCATGACTCTTGACAAATGGAAAACCTACCTAAAATGCACACTTTTTCATAACTACATCAAGTTTCAAAATCAACTTTTTAAACAAGTCAGAGGATTGCCAATGGGCTTACATTCCAGCACCTCGATCTGTAATATCTTTTTATTTGTCAAAGAATTTAACTTCCAAAAAATTCTACAACCACAAGAGTTAAATTACTACAAACACACCTACAGATATATTGATGACCTTATTACAATTAATAATTTTGGTAAAATTGAAAACTCCGACATTTATCCGAATTGTCTTAAACTTAATAAAACTAATAATTCACAAAATAGCATAGACTTTCTAGATCTTCAAATCATTAACTACAAAAAAATTTTACTTTTTGACAAAACAAGAAACTTCAATTTCAATACTAACAAATTAATAAATTGGAACTCCAACATATCCAAAAAAGTAATTAACAATATTATAATTAATCAAATACAACGAATTAAAACTATATGCACAGATACAATAGATTTACAACGCGAAATTTTGATCCTTATCAAAATTGTCAAAAATAATCTAATTCCCTTTCAATTTATCAACCATTGCTTTAAAATAGCAGGCGTTAAATACTCACTCTAAATCATTTAACTGATAGGGATATGATAATTTATTCCTAAACCTGAGAAGGCGGTATAAGTTGGATGACTGTCAGTTGAAAGATTTGTATATAGTGTAATTACGCAATTGTATATATTGTAAACAGCTAATTGTCTTCAGACATATACTGTTACTAAAAAAATGGGCCTATTTCCTGCCTTTAGACTGTCTACTAGCTCTTGGACAGCGAAAATGCCTTTTTCCTTTCTTAAATTCTTAATCATTGCGACACGACAATTAGCCAGAAATTAATTAATTTCCATTCACTAGTATTTTCGAAAAAATCTTAACAGACGGTCTCTCTCAGATAAGGACTCCACTAAATACATCCCTCAAGAATTCCAAGTCCCACCCACTACCATAAATTACTTCACCCAAGTCTTACCGACTGATATTATTCAAAGCCCCTACTGCCGCTAAGAATTTTCGGACACCCTACACTTCTGAGTCAGACACTTTGCCAACTTCCCCACTAGAAAGAATGTAAGTTACTTAATAACTTTCTGGCCTTTATATCTTCATGTACATTCACTGATCTTATTTATATTATTTTCTATATTATTTTTATATTATTTTTATGTTTTCTTTGATTTGTTTTTACAAAGTTTGCATTATTTATCTTTTTTATAATCTTCTATGTTTATTTCAACTTTACTTTGATTTCGATTTCATAATGACAATTTCCAATGTTTAATTTCTACAAATAATATAGTACTCAAATACATAAAGATGATAGTGTCGGGGACGGTTACTCGAGTTTTACAGGATTTCTCTACAGTAATTGATTTTTACTCCAAATTGAATTGACTAAAATGCTTCATGAGAATAAGTTCTTTGAGTAGCAACTATTCGCGGAAATATTTGGCCTGACTAGAATTGCCGGTTTGGCTTTAACTTATAACTCGAGTAAAGACGAAACACTTTCATATTTACGTATTTTTATCAATTATTGTTCATTGAACGGGAGTTGGCTTGTTCCCCTTGAAAAGTCAACTAATTTCCGATCAATGACAATAATTACATGTTTTAATTTTTCCTTTTACAATTGTAATATTATTCTTCGTAATGATTTAACTCCAGTCCCCGTTAAAACATTATTAACATTTTGCTTTCAAATTACTTCAAAACATCTTTCAAAATATAACTTACCAGTATGGATGCACACTTTTAAAATAATTCTACTTTAATTAAACTTAGGAGATAATATAATCAATTAATCAATACTGTTTAGGAAATAAATTATTATTAACTAACTTTGCAGCAATTGCGCAAGTAATAATAACTTGTATTCGCACTAAATGGATTTAAGTTCATACAACATTTGATATGCTAAATAGCAGCTATTAGCGCTATTTATCTCTTACCTAATGTACCCACTTTATATATTATCTCCATCCTTTTTAAGTTTTAAAGTTCTTATACAAAAGCTTTACTGTATTGAAGGTTAGCAGCCTCCTTACTTTTATATCTTGCTAGTTTAACTCATATTGAAATCACTAAATGTCATTCCACTAGATGACAAACTTGAAAATTTAACGCCATGCCTGCTACAGGTAAACCCAAAAAACAATTTCTATGAAAAACATTTAACTGTATTTACATGATTACATGCGGTACTTGACATATTAAATATATAGGACAGACTAAAAACAATCTTAACTTTCGAATCAATAACCATAGAGCTCAAATCAAAAAATTCAACGCACAAAAAAATAACATTAAAATAAGTACACCATCACAACTTAATACAGCAGAATTAGAACACTTTAAACACCATGACTTCAACTCTATTCAACTTCAGATACTAGATATAATACCCAATCACAAAACACGAATTTTTCAGGAATCTCTCTATATACTAAAACAACGTTCACTTTATCCATATGGACTTAACACTTATATACATAGTCATAGAGATACTTCTAAGAAGTCTATTTTCAGCCAATTTAAACTCTACAGCATCAAAACGCAGAGAGGAAAAAGAGGAAGCAAAATAAAAAATAATGCGAGATTTTTATCCACTTTGAATACACTTGCATTGAAAAAACAATTGAAATATTTTTTTGACTCAGACTGCTTTCCCAAGAAACTTCTCAACTGGTTACACTCCTGTACTAATAAATTCCTTATCAAACTATAAAAATACATTCAAGAAAGCTACGACGACATACAAATCATTAAAGACATGATTCTTGATTTTAGTCTTTTCAGACTCTCTGATAGTCTCACTCAACGCAAAATTTATTTTAAAGTCAATTTTCTGCATCCGCAGTTTGACAATATTCATTTCTCAAGAATCATCAGAGATTGTAAAGATTACTTCCCCGCAGTTGACACTATACCAATGATTACATTTAAATATCAAAGGACCTTAAGCAACTTGCTTACTAACCACCATGAAATAGATGAAACTGCAGAATGACATTGTAAGACACCAATTTACAGCAATTACGTAGATTCTCATCACCAGCACATAATTACTGGCAACCTGAATATCATACAAAACCATCAACTAAAAACACTAATGAGTTTTGGTACAAAATTTAGACCAGTCAGAAACATGACTACAAATTACTGTTACAAGACTTTCGAAAACAACATCAACGAATTTATAGTTAAAGCAAGTTATCAACTGAATTTTCCCATAGATACCTTCTTAAAATGGAAAGCTAAAATTCTTCAACGCATATCCACAGAAATCAGTCACCTCAAATTTAAAAGTACACTGAACTGGTCGCAACTTACATCAGATATTAGTAAATTAAAACAGCTTTTTACTATTACAAAAATAGATAAAGCAACTAATAACTTTAGCATTATATGAAAACAATTCTACACTGAGATTATTCATAAAGAACTTCTCAACGCAACTACTTATCAATCAGCCAACCTTACAGAAACATCTATAATAAACAGGATTAAAACTTTTCATAAGAAACTCAATATTACTTTCAATGCAAACTACAACAGATTTACTAATCTTTATGCGATTCCCAAATTCCATAAAACACCATTAAAATTTAGATTTATAGCTAATGGAACTAATAATTACAAGAAAAATGTGGACTATTATTTTTCAATTCAACTTAATAAAATCTGTAAATTTATTTTCAATGATTGTAACACTAATCATAACTATTGCTGGATCATTCATAATAACACTCCTGTCATTAATACCATTCAAACCATTAACATCGAAAACATTAACTGCTATGATTTTGAAAACTTATATACCTCACTTCCTCTAGAAGAAATCTATACCAGTCTACTTGATCTACCTAAACTTTTCCCTAATATACTCAATATCATGACTCTTGACAAATGGAAAACCTACCTAAAATGCACACTTTTTCATAACTACATCAAGTTTCAAAATCAACTTTTTAAACAAGTCAGAGGATTGCCAATGGGCTTACATTCCAGCACCTCGATCTGTAATATCTTTTTATTTGTCAAAGAATTTAACTTCCAAAAAATTCTACAACCACAAGAGTGAAATTACTACAAACACACCTACAGATATATTGATGACCTTATTACAATTAATAATTTTGGTAAAATTGAAAACTCCGACATTTATCCGAATTGTCTTAAACTTAATAAAACTAATAATTCACAAAATAGCATAGACTTTCTAGATCTTCAAATCATTAACTACAAAAAAATTTTACTTTTTGACAAAACAAGAAACTTCAATTTCAATACTAACAAATTAATAAATTGGAACTCCAACATATCCAAAAAAGTAATTAACAATATTATAATTAATCAAATACAACGAATTAAAACTATATGCACAGATACAATAGATTTACAACGCGAAATTTTGATCCTTATCAAAATTGTCAAAAATAATCTAATTCCCTTTCAATTTATCAACCATTGCTTTAAAAGAGCAGGCGTTAAATACTCACTCTAAATCATTTAACTGATAGGGATATGATAATTTATTCCTAAACCTGAGAAGGCGGTATAAGTTGGATGACTGTCAGTTGAAAGATTTGTATATAGTGTAATTACGCAATTGTATATATTGTAAACAGCTAATTGTCTTCAGACATATACTGTTACTAAAAAAATGGGCCTATTTCCTGCCTTTAGACTGTCTACTAGCTCTTGGACAGCGAAAATGCCTTTTTCCTTTCTTAAATTCTTAATCATTGCGACACGACAATTAGCCAGAAATTAATTAATTTCCATTCACTAGTATTTTCGAAAAAATCTTAACAGACGGTCTCTCTCAGATAAGGACTCCACAAAATACATCCCTCAAGAATTCCAAGTCCCACCCACTACCATAAATTACTTCACCCAAGTCTTACCGACTGATATTATTCAAAGCCCCTACTGCCGCTAAGAATTTTCGGACACCCTACACTTCTGAGTCAGACACGAAGAGAACACTTTGCCAACTCCCCCACTAGAAAGAATGTAAGTGACTTAATACCTTTCTGGCCTTTATATCTTCATGTACATTCACTGATCTTATTTATATTATTTTCTATATTATTTTTATATTATTTTTATGTTTTCTTTGATTTGGTTTTACAAAGTTTGCATTATTTATCTTTTTTATAATCTTCTATGTTTATTTCAACTTTACTTTGATTTCGATTTCATAATGACAATTTCCAATGTTTAATTTCTACAAATAATATAGTACTCAAATACATAAAGATGATAGTGTCGGGGACGGTTACTCGAGTTTTACAGGATTTCTCTACAGTAATTGATTTTTACTCCAAATTGAATTGACTAAAATGCTTCATGAGAATAAGTTCTTTGAGTAGCAACTATTCGCGGAAATATTTGGCCTGACTAGAATTGCCGGTTTGGCTTTAACTTATAACTCGAGTAAAGACGAAACACTTTCATATTTACGTATTTTTATCAATTATTGTTCATTGAACGGGAGTTGGTTTGTTCCCCTTGAAAAGTCAACTAATTTCCGATCAATGACAATAATTACATGTTTTAATTTTTCCTTTTACAATTGTAATATTATTCTTCGTGATGATTTAACTCCAGTCCCCGTTAAAACATTATTAACATTTTGCTTTCAAATTACTTCAAAACATCTTTCAAAATATAACTTACCAGTATGGATGCACACTTTTAAAATAATTCTACTTTAATTAAACTTAGGAGATAATATAATCAATTAATCAATACTGTTTAGGAAATAAATTATTATTAACTAACTTTGCAGCAATTGCGCAAGTAATAATAACTTGTATTCGCACTAAATGGATTTAAGTTCATACAACATTTGATATGCTAAATAGCAGCTATTAGCGCTATTTATCTCTTACCTAATGTACCCACTTTATATATTATCTCCATCCTTTTTAAGTTTTAAAGTTCTTATACAAAAGCTTTACTGTATTGAAGGTTAGCAGCCTCCTTACTTTTATATCTTGCTAGTTTAACTCATATTGAAATCACTAAATGTCATTCCACTAGATGACAAACTTGAAAATTTAACGCCATGCCTGCTACAGGTAAACCCAAAAAACAATTTCTATGAAAAACATTTAACTGTATTTACATGATTACATGCGGTACTTGACATATTAAATATATAGGACAGACTAAAAACAATCTTAACTTTCGAATCAATAACCATAGAGCTCAAATCAAAAAATTCAACGCACAAAAAAATAACATTAAAATAAGTACACCATCACAACTTAATACAGCAGAATTAGAACACTTTAAACACCATGACTTCAACTCTATTCAACTTCAGATACTAGATATAATACCAATCACAAAACACGAATTTTTCAGGAATCTCTCTATATACTAAAACAACGTTCACTTTATCCATATGGACTTAACACTTATATACATAGTCATAGAGATACTTCTAAGAAGTCTATTTTCAGCCAATTTAAACTCTACAGCATCAAAACGCAGAGAGGGAAAAGAGGAAGCAAAATAAAAAATAATGCGAGATTTTTATCCACTTTGAATACACTTGCATTGAAAAAACAATTGAAATGTTTTTTTGACTCAGACTGATTTCCCAAGAAACTTCTCAACTGGTTACACTCCTGTACTAATAAATTCCTTATCAAACTATAAAAATACATTCAAGAAAGCTACGACGACATACAAATCATTAAAGACATGATTCTTGATTTTAGTCTTTTCAGACTCTCTGATAGTCTCACTCAACGCAAAATTTATTTTAAAGTCAATTTTCTGCATCCGCAGTTTGACAATATTCATTTCTCAAGAATCATCAGAGATTGTAAAGATTACTTCCCCGCAGTTGACACTATACCAATGATTACATTTAAATATCAAAGGACCTTAAGCAACTTGCTTACTAACCACCATGAAATAGATGAAACTGCAGAATGACATTGTAAGACACCAATTTACAGCAATTACGTAGATTCTCATCACCAGCACATAATTACTGGCAACCTGAATATCATACAAAACCATCAACTAAAAACACTAATGAGTTTTGGTACAAAATTTAGACCAGTCAGAAACATGACTACAAATTACTGTTACAAGACTTTCGAAAACAACATCAACGAATTTATAGTTAAAGCAAGTTATCAACTGAATTTTCCCATAGATACCTTCTTAAAATGGAAAGCTAAAATTCTTCAACGCATATCCACAGAAATCAGTCACCTCAAATTTAAAAGTACACTGAACTGGTCGCAACTTACATCAGATATTAGTAAATTAAAACAGCTTTTTACTATTACAAAAATAGTAAATAACTTTAGCATTATATGAAAACAATTCTACACTGAGATTATTCATAAAGAACTTCTCAACGCAACTACTTATCAATCAGCCAACCTTACAGAAACATCTATAATAAACAGGATTAAAACTTTTCATAAGAAACTCAATATTACTTTCAATGCAAACTACAACAGATTTACTAATCTTTATGCGATTCCCAAATTCCATAAAACACCATTAAAATTTAGATTTATAGCTAATGGAACTAATAATTACAAGAAAAATGTGGACTATTATTTTTCAATTCAACTTAATAAAATCTGTAAATTTATTTTCAATGATTGTAACACTAATCATAACTATTGCTGGATCATTCATAATAACACTCCTGTCATTAATACCATTCAAACCATTAACATCGAAAACATTAACTGCTATGATTTTGAAAACTTATATACCTCACTTCCTCTAGAAGAAATCTATACCAGTCTACTTGATCTACCTAAACTTTTCCCTAATATACTCAATATCATGACTCTTGACAAATGGAAAACCTACCTAAAATGCACACTTTTTCATAACTACATCAAGTTTCAAAATCAACTTTTTAAACAAGTCAGAGGATTGCCAATGGGCTTACATTCCAGCACCTCGATCTGTAATATCTTTTTATTTGTCAAAGAATTTAACTTCCAAAAAATTCTACAACCACAAGAGTTAAATTACTACAAACACACCTACAGATATATTGATGACCTTATTACAATTAATAATTTTGGTAAAATTGAAAACTCCGACATTTATCCGAATTGTCTTAAACTTAATAAAACTAATAATTCACAAAATAGCATAGACTTTCTAGATCTTCAAATCATTAACTACAAAAAAATTTTACTTTTTGACAAAACAAGAAACTTCAATTTCAATACTAACAAATTAATAAATTGGAACTCCAACATATCCAAAAAAGTAATTAACAATATTATAATTAATCAAATACAACGAATTAAAACTATATGCACAGATACAATAGATTTACAACGCGAAATTTTGATCCTTATCAAAATTGTCAAAAATAATCTAATTCCCTTTCAATTTATCAACCATTGCTTTAAAAGAGCAGGCGTTAAATACTCACTCTAAATCATTTAACTGATAGGGATATGATAATTTATTCCTAAACCTGAGAAGGCGGTATAAGTTGGATGACTGTCAGTTGAAAGATTTGTATATAGTGTAATTACGCAATTGTATATATTGTAAACAGCTAATTGTCTTCAGACATATACTGTTACTAAAAAAATGGGCCTATTTCCTGCCTTTAGACTGTCTACTAGCTCTTGGACAGCGAAAATGCCTTTTTCCTTTCTTAAATTCTTAATCATTGCGACACGACAATTAGCCAGAAATTAATTAATTTCCATTCACTAGTATTTTCGAAAAAATCTTAACAGACGGTCTCTCTCAGATAAGGACTCCACAAAATACATCCCTCAAGAATTCCAAGTCCCACCCACTACCATAAATTACTTCACCCAAGTCTTACCGACTGATATTATTCAAAGCCCCTACTGCCGCTAAGAATTTTCGGACACCCTACACTTCTGAGTCAGACACGAAGAGAACACTTTGCCAACTCCCCCACTAGAAAGAATGTAAGTGACTTAATACCTTTCTGGCCTTTATATCTTCATGTACATTCACTGATCTTATTTATATTATTTTCTATATTATTTTTATATTATTTTTATGTTTTCTTTGATTTGGTTTTACAAAGTTTGCATTATTTATCTTTTTTATAATCTTCTATGTTTATTTCAACTTTACTTTGATTTCGATTTCATAATGACAATTTCCAATGTTTAATTTCTACAAATAATATAGTACTCAAATACATAAAGATGATAGTGTCGGGGACGGTTACTCGAGTTTTACAGGATTTCTCTACAGTAATTGATTTTTACTCCAAATTGAATTGACTAAAATGCTTCATGAGAATAAGTTCTTTGAGTAGCAACTATTCGCGGAAATATTTGGCCTGACTAGAATTGCCGGTTTGGCTTTAACTTATAACTCGAGTAAAGACGAAACACTTTCATATTTACGTATTTTTATCAATTATTGTTCATTGAACGGGAGTTGGTTTGTTCCCCTTGAAAAGTCAACTAATTTCCGATCAATGACAATAATTACATGTTTTAATTTTTCCTTTTACAATTGTAATATTATTCTTCGTGATGATTTAACTCCAGTCCCCGTTAAAACATTATTAACATTTTGCTTTCAAATTACTTCAAAACATCTTTCAAAATATAACTTACCAGTATGGATGCACACTTTTAAAATAATTCTACTTTAATTAAACTTAGGAGATAATATAATCAATTAATCAATACTGTTTAGGAAATAAATTATTATTAACTAACTTTGCAGCAATTGCGCAAGTAATAATAACTTGTATTCGCACTAAATGGATTTAAGTTCATACAACATTTGATATGCTAAATAGCAGCTATTAGCGCTATTTATCTCTTACCTAATGTACCCACTTTATATATTATCTCCATCCTTTTTAAGTTTTAAAGTTCTTATACAAAAGCTTTACTGTATTGAAGGTTAGCAGCCTCCTTACTTTTATATCTTGCTAGTTTAACTCATATTGAAATCACTAAATGTCATTCCACTAGATGACAAACTTGAAAATTTAACGCCATGCCTGCTACAGGTAAACCCAAAAAACAATTTCTATGAAAAACATTTAACTGTATTTACATGATTACATGCGGTACTTGACATATTAAATATATAGGACAGACTAAAAACAATCTTAACTTTCGAATCAATAACCATAGAGCTCAAATCAAAAAATTCAACGCACAAAAAAATAACATTAAAATAAGTACACCATCACAACTTAATACAGCAGAATTAGAACACTTTAAACACCATGACTTCAACTCTATTCAACTTCAGATACTAGATATAATACCCAATCACAAAACACGAATTTTTCAGGAATCTCTCTATATACTAAAACAACGTTCACTTTATCCATATGGACTTAACACTTATATACATAGTCATAGAGATACTTCTAAGAAGTCTATTTTCAGCCAATTTAAACTCTACAGCATCAAAACGCAGAGAGGAAAAAGAGGAAGCAAAATAAAAAATAATGCGAGATTTTTATCCACTTTGAATACACTTGCATTGAAAAAACAATTGAAATATTTTTTTGACTCAGACTGCTTTCCCAAGAAACTTCTCAACTGGTTACACTCCTGTACTAATAAATTCCTTATCAAACTATAAAAATACATTCAAGAAAGCTACGACGACATACAAATCATTAAAGACATGATTCTTGATTTTAGTCTTTTCAGACTCTCTGATAGTCTCACTCAACGCAAAATTTATTTTAAAGTCAATTTTCTGCATCCGCAGTTTGACAATATTCATTTCTCAAGAATCATCAGAGATTGTAAAGATTACTTCCCCGCAGTTGACACTATACCAATGATTACATTTAAATATCAAAGGACCTTAAGCAACTTGCTTACTAACCACCATGAAATAGATGAAACTGCAGAATGACATTGTAAGACACCAATTTACAGCAATTACGTAGATTCTCATCACCAGCACATAATTACTGGCAACCTGAATATCATACAAAACCATCAACTAAAAACACTAATGAGTTTTGGTACAAAATTTAGACCAGTCAGAAACATGACTACAAATTACTGTTACAAGACTTTCGAAAACAACATCAACGAATTTATAGTTAAAGCAAGTTATCAACTGAATTTTCCCATAGATACCTTCTTAAAATGGAAAGCTAAAATTCTTCAACGCATATCCACAGAAATCAGTCACCTCAAATTTAAAAGTACACTGAACTGGTCGCAACTTACATCAGATATTAGTAAATTAAAACAGCTTTTTACTATTACAAAAATAGATAAAGCAACTAATAACTTTAGCATTATATGAAAACAATTCTACACTGAGATTATTCATAAAGAACTTCTCAACGCAACTACTTATCAATCAGCCAACCTTACAGAAACATCTATAATAAACAGGATTAAAACTTTTCATAAGAAACTCAATATTACTTTCAATGCAAACTACAACAGATTTACTAATCTTTATGCGATTCCCAAATTCCATAAAACACCATTAAAATTTAGATTTATAGCTAATGGAACTAATAATTACAAGAAAAATGTGGACTATTATTTTTCAATTCAACTTAATAAAATCTGTAAATTTATTTTCAATGATTGTAACACTAATCATAACTATTGCTGGATCATTCATAATAACACTCCTGTCATTAATACCATTCAAACCATTAACATCGAAAACATTAACTGCTATGATTTTGAAAACTTATATACCTCACTTCCTCTAGAAGAAATCTATACCAGTCTACTTGATCTACCTAAACTTTTCCCTAATATACTCAATATCATGACTCTTGACAAATGGAAAACCTACCTAAAATGCACACTTTTTCATAACTACATCAAGTTTCAAAATCAACTTTTTAAACAAGTCAGAGGATTGCCAATGGGCTTACATTCCAGCACCTCGATCTGTAATATCTTTTTATTTGTCAAAGAATTTAACTTCCAAAAAATTCTACAACCACAAGAGTGAAATTACTACAAACACACCTACAGATATATTGATGACCTTATTACAATTAATAATTTTGGTAAAATTGAAAACTCCGACATTTATCCGAATTGTCTTAAACTTAATAAAACTAATAATTCACAAAATAGCATAGACTTTCTAGATCTTCAAATCATTAACTACAAAAAAATTTTACTTTTTGACAAAACAAGAAACTTCAATTTCAATACTAACAAATTAATAAATTGGAACTCCAACATATCCAAAAAAGTAATTAACAATATTATAATTAATCAAATACAACGAATTAAAACTATATGCACAGATACAATAGATTTACAACGCGAAATTTTGATCCTTATCAAAATTGTCAAAAATAATCTAATTCCCTTTCAATTTATCAACCATTGCTTTAAAAGAGCAGGCGTTAAATACTCACTCTAAATCATTTAACTGATAGGGATATGATAATTTATTCCTAAACCTGAGAAGGCGGTATAAGTTGGATGACTGTCAGTTGAAAGATTTGTATATAGTGTAATTACGCAATTGTATATATTGTAAACAGCTAATTGTCTTCAGACATATACTGTTACTAAAAAAATGGGCCTATTTCCTGCCTTTAGACTGTCTACTAGCTCTTGGACAGCGAAAATGCCTTTTTCCTTTCTTAAATTCTTAATCATTGCGACACGACAATTAGCCAGAAATTAATTAATTTCCATTCACTAGTATTTTCGAAAAAATCTTAACAGACGGTCTCTCTCAGATAAGGACTCCACAAAATACATCCCTCAAGAATTCCAAGTCCCACCCACTACCATAAATTACTTCACCCAAGTCTTACCGACTGATATTATTCAAAGCCCCTACTGCCGCTAAGAATTTTCGGACACCCTACACTTCTGAGTCAGACACGAAGAGAACACTTTGCCAACTCCCCCACTAGAAAGAATGTAAGTGACTTAATACCTTTCTGGCCTTTATATCTTCATGTACATTCACTGATCTTATTTATATTATTTTCTATATTATTTTTATATTATTTTTATGTTTTCTTTGATTTGGTTTTACAAAGTTTGCATTATTTATCTTTTTTATAATCTTCTATGTTTATTTCAACTTTACTTTGATTTCGATTTCATAATGACAATTTCCAATGTTTAATTTCTACAAATAATATAGTACTCAAATACATAAAGATGATAGTGTCGGGGACGGTTACTCGAGTTTTACAGGATTTCTCTACAGTAATTGATTTTTACTCCAAATTGAATTGACTAAAATGCTTCATGAGAATAAGTTCTTTGAGTAGCAACTATTCGCGGAAATATTTGGCCTGACTAGAATTGCCGGTTTGGCTTTAACTTATAACTCGAGTAAAGACGAAACACTTTCATATTTACGTATTTTTATCAATTATTGTTCATTGAACGGGAGTTGGTTTGTTCCCCTTGAAAAGTCAACTAATTTCCGATCAATGACAATAATTACATGTTTTAATTTTTCCTTTTACAATTGTAATATTATTCTTCGTGATGATTTAACTCCAGTCCCCGTTAAAACATTATTAACATTTTGCTTTCAAATTACTTCAAAACATCTTTCAAAATATAACTTACCAGTATGGATGCACACTTTTAAAATAATTCTACTTTAATTAAACTTAGGAGATAATATAATCAATTAATCAATACTGTTTAGGAAATAAATTATTATTAACTAACTTTGCAGCAATTGCGCAAGTAATAATAACTTGTATTCGCACTAAATGGATTTAAGTTCATACAACATTTGATATGCTAAATAGCAGCTATTAGCGCTATTTATCTCTTACCTAATGTACCCACTTTATATATTATCTCCATCCTTTTTAAGTTTTAAAGTTCTTATACAAAAGCTTTACTGTATTGAAGGTTAGCAGCCTCCTTACTTTTATATCTTGCTAGTTTAACTCATATTGAAATCACTAAATGTCATTCCACTAGATGACAAACTTGAAAATTTAACGCCATGCCTGCTACAGGTAAACCCAAAAAACAATTTCTATGAAAAACATTTAACTGTATTTACATGATTACATGCGGTACTTGACATATTAAATATATAGGACAGACTAAAAACAATCTTAACTTTCGAATCAATAACCATAGAGCTCAAATCAAAAAATTCAACGCACAAAAAAATAACATTAAAATAAGTACACCATCACAACTTAATACAGCAGAATTAGAACACTTTAAACACCATGACTTCAACTCTATTCAACTTCAGATACTAGATATAATACCAATCACAAAACACGAATTTTTCAGGAATCTCTCTATATACTAAAACAACGTTCACTTTATCCATATGGACTTAACACTTATATACATAGTCATAGAGATACTTCTAAGAAGTCTATTTTCAGCCAATTTAAACTCTACAGCATCAAAACGCAGAGAGGGAAAAGAGGAAGCAAAATAAAAAATAATGCGAGATTTTTATCCACTTTGAATACACTTGCATTGAAAAAACAATTGAAATGTTTTTTTGACTCAGACTGATTTCCCAAGAAACTTCTCAACTGGTTACACTCCTGTACTAATAAATTCCTTATCAAACTATAAAAATACATTCAAGAAAGCTACGACGACATACAAATCATTAAAGACATGATTCTTGATTTTAGTCTTTTCAGACTCTCTGATAGTCTCACTCAACGCAAAATTTATTTTAAAGTCAATTTTCTGCATCCGCAGTTTGACAATATTCATTTCTCAAGAATCATCAGAGATTGTAAAGATTACTTCCCCGCAGTTGACACTATACCAATGATTACATTTAAATATCAAAGGACCTTAAGCAACTTGCTTACTAACCACCATGAAATAGATGAAACTGCAGAATGACATTGTAAGACACCAATTTACAGCAATTACGTAGATTCTCATCACCAGCACATAATTACTGGCAACCTGAATATCATACAAAACCATCAACTAAAAACACTAATGAGTTTTGGTACAAAATTTAGACCAGTCAGAAACATGACTACAAATTACTGTTACAAGACTTTCGAAAACAACATCAACGAATTTATAGTTAAAGCAAGTTATCAACTGAATTTTCCCATAGATACCTTCTTAAAATGGAAAGCTAAAATTCTTCAACGCATATCCACAGAAATCAGTCACCTCAAATTTAAAAGTACACTGAACTGGTCGCAACTTACATCAGATATTAGTAAATTAAAACAGCTTTTTACTATTACAAAAATAGTAAATAACTTTAGCATTATATGAAAACAATTCTACACTGAGATTATTCATAAAGAACTTCTCAACGCAACTACTTATCAATCAGCCAACCTTACAGAAACATCTATAATAAACAGGATTAAAACTTTTCATAAGAAACTCAATATTACTTTCAATGCAAACTACAACAGATTTACTAATCTTTATGCGATTCCCAAATTCCATAAAACACCATTAAAATTTAGATTTATAGCTAATGGAACTAATAATTACAAGAAAAATGTGGACTATTATTTTTCAATTCAACTTAATAAAATCTGTAAATTTATTTTCAATGATTGTAACACTAATCATAACTATTGCTGGATCATTCATAATAACACTCCTGTCATTAATACCATTCAAACCATTAACATCGAAAACATTAACTGCTATGATTTTGAAAACTTATATACCTCACTTCCTCTAGAAGAAATCTATACCAGTCTACTTGATCTACCTAAACTTTTCCCTAATATACTCAATATCATGACTCTTGACAAATGGAAAACCTACCTAAAATGCACACTTTTTCATAACTACATCAAGTTTCAAAATCAACTTTTTAAACAAGTCAGAGGATTGCCAATGGGCTTACATTCCAGCACCTCGATCTGTAATATCTTTTTATTTGTCAAAGAATTTAACTTCCAAAAAATTCTACAACCACAAGAGTTAAATTACTACAAACACACCTACAGATATATTGATGACCTTATTACAATTAATAATTTTGGTAAAATTGAAAACTCCGACATTTATCCGAATTGTCTTAAACTTAATAAAACTAATAATTCACAAAATAGCATAGACTTTCTAGATCTTCAAATCATTAACTACAAAAAAATTTTACTTTTTGACAAAACAAGAAACTTCAATTTCAATACTAACAAATTAATAAATTGGAACTCCAACATATCCAAAAAAGTAATTAACAATATTATAATTAATCAAATACAACGAATTAAAACTATATGCACAGATACAATAGATTTACAACGCGAAATTTTGATCCTTATCAAAATTGTCAAAAATAATCTAATTCCCTTTCAATTTATCAACCATTGCTTTAAAAGAGCAGGCGTTAAATACTCACTCTAAATCATTTAACTGATAGGGATATGATAATTTATTCCTAAACCTGAGAAGGCGGTATAAGTTGGATGACTGTCAGTTGAAAGATTTGTATATAGTGTAATTACGCAATTGTATATATTGTAAACAGCTAATTGTCTTCAGACATATACTGTTACTAAAAAAATGGGCCTATTTCCTGCCTTTAGACTGTCTACTAGCTCTTGGACAGCGAAAATGCCTTTTTCCTTTCTTAAATTCTTAATCATTGCGACACGACAATTAGCCAGAAATTAATTAATTTCCATTCACTAGTATTTTCGAAAAAATCTTAACAGACGGTCTCTCTCAGATAAGGACTCCACTAAATACATCCCTCAAGAATTCCAAGTCCCACCCACTACCATAAATTACTTCACCCAAGTCTTACCGACTGATATTATTCAAAGCCCCTACTGCCGCTAAGAATTTTCGGACACCCTACACTTCTGAGTCAGACACTTTGCCAACTTCCCCACTAGAAAGAATGTAAGTTACTTAATAACTTTCTGGCCTTTATATCTTCATGTACATTCACTGATCTTATTTATATTATTTTCTATATTATTTTTATATTATTTTTATGTTTTCTTTGATTTGTTTTTACAAAGTTTGCATTATTTATCTTTTTTATAATCTTCTATGTTTATTTCAACTTTACTTTGATTTCGATTTCATAATGACAATTTCCAATGTTTAATTTCTACAAATAATATAGTACTCAAATACATAAAGATGATAGTGTCGGGGACGGTTACTCGAGTTTTACAGGATTTCTCTACAGTAATTGATTTTTACTCCAAATTGAATTGACTAAAATGCTTCATGAGAATAAGTTCTTTGAGTAGCAACTATTCGCGGAAATATTTGGCCTGACTAGAATTGCCGGTTTGGCTTTAACTTATAACTCGAGTAAAGACGAAACACTTTCATATTTACGTATTTTTTATCAATTATTGTTCATTGAACGGGAGTTGGCTTGTTCCCCTTGAAAAGTCAACTAATTTCCGATCAATGACAATAATTACATGTTTTAATTTTTCCTTTTACAATTGTAATATTATTCTTCGTAATGATTTAACTCCAGTCCCCGTTAAAACATTATTAACATTTTGCTTTCAAATTACTTCAAAACATCTTTCAAAATATAACTTACCAGTATGGATGCACACTTTTAAAATAATTCTACTTTAATTAAACTTAGGAGATAATATAATCAATTAATCAATACTGTTTAGGAAATAAATTATTATTAACTAACTTTGCAGCAATTGCGCAAGTAATAATAACTTGTATTCGCACTAAATGGATTTAAGTTCATACAACATTTGATATGCTAAATAGCAGCTATTAGCGCTATTTATCTCTTACCTAATGTACCCACTTTATATATTATCTCCATCCTTTTTAAGTTTTAAAGTTCTTATACAAAAGCTTTACTGTATTGAAGGTTAGCAGCCTCCTTACTTTTATATCTTGCTAGTTTAACTCATATTGAAATCACTAAATGTCATTCCACTAGATGACAAACTTGAAAATTTAACGCCATGCCTGCTACAGGTAAACCCAAAAAACAATTTCTATGAAAAACATTTAACTGTATTTACATGATTACATGCGGTACTTGACATATTAAATATATAGGACAGACTAAAAACAATCTTAACTTTCGAATCAATAACCATAGAGCTCAAATCAAAAAATTCAACGCACAAAAAAATAACATTAAAATAAGTACACCATCACAACTTAATACAGCAGAATTAGAACACTTTAAACACCATGACTTCAACTCTATTCAACTTCAGATACTAGATATAATACCCAATCACAAAACACGAATTTTTCAGGAATCTCTCTATATACTAAAACAACGTTCACTTTATCCATATGGACTTAACACTTATATACATAGTCATAGAGATACTTCTAAGAAGTCTATTTTCAGCCAATTTAAACTCTACAGCATCAAAACGCAGAGAGGAAAAAGAGGAAGCAAAATAAAAAATAATGCGAGATTTTTATCCACTTTGAATACACTTGCATTGAAAAAACAATTGAAATATTTTTTTGACTCAGACTGCTTTCCCAAGAAACTTCTCAACTGGTTACACTCCTGTACTAATAAATTCCTTATCAAACTAAAAAAATACATTCAAGAAAGCTACGACGACATACAAATCATTAAAGACATGATTCTTGATTTTAGTCTTTTCAGACTCTCTGATAGTCTCACTCAACGCAAAATTTATTTTAAAGTCAATTTTCTGCATCCGCAGTTTGACAATATTCATTTCTCAAGAATCATCAGAGATTGTAAAGATTACTTCCCCGCAGTTGACACTATACCAATGATTACATTTAAATATCAAAGGACCTTAAGCAACTTGCTTACTAACCACCATGAAATAGATGAAACTGCAGAATGACATTGTAAGACACCAATTTACAGCAATTACGTAGATGTAGATTCTCATCACCAGCACATAATTACTGGCAACCTGAATATCATACAAAACCATCAACTAAAAACACTAATGAGTTTTGGTACAAAATTTAGACCAGTCAGAAACATGACTACAAATTACTGTTACAAGACTTTCGAAAACAACATCAACGAATTTATAGTTAAAGCAAGTTATCAACTGAATTTTCCCATAGATACCTTCTTAAAATGGAAAGCTAAAATTCTTCAACGCATATCCACAGAAATCAGTCACCTCAAATTTAAAAGTACACTGAACTGGTCGCAACTTACATCAGATATTAGTAAATTAAAACAGCTTTTTACTATTACAAAAATAGATAAAGCAACTAATAACTTTAGCATTATATGAAAACAATTCTACACTGAGATTATTCATAAAGAACTTCTCAACGCAACTACTTATCAATCAGCCAACCTTACAGAAACATCTATAATAAACGGGATTAAAACTTTTCATAAGAAACTCAATATTACTTTCAATGCAAACTACAACAGATTTACTAATCTTTATGCGATTCCCAAATTCCATAAAACACCATTAAAATTTAGATTTATAGCTAATGGAACTAATAATTACAAGAAAAATGTGGACTATTATTTTTCAATTCAACTTAATAAAATCTGTAAATTTATTTTCAATGATTGTAACACTAATCATAACTATTGCTGGATCATTCATAATAACACTCCTGTCATTAATACCATTCAAACCATTAACATCCAAAACATTAACTGCTATGATTTTGAAAACTTATATACCTCACTTCCTCTAGAAGAAATCTATACCAGTCTACTTGATCTACCTAAACTTTTCCCTAATATACTCAATATCATGACTCTTGACAAATGGAAAACCTACCTAAAATGCACACTTTTTCATAACTACATCAAGTTTCAAAATCAACTTTTTAAACAAGTCAGAGGATTGCCAATGGGCTTACATTCCAGCACCTCAATCTGTAATATCTTTTTATTTGTCAAAGAATTTAACTTCCAAAAAATTCTACAACCACAAGAGTTAAATTACTACAAACACACCTACAGATATATTGATGACCTTATTACAATTAATAATTTTGGTAAAATTGAAAACTCCGACATTTATCCGAATTGTCTTAAACTTAATAAAACTAATAATTCACAAAATAGCATAGACTTTCTAGATCTTCAAATCATTAACTACAAAAAAATTTTACTTTTTGACAAAACAAGAAACTTCAATTTCAATACTAACAAATTAATAAATTGGAACTCCAACATATCCAAAAAAGTAATTAACAATATTATAATTAATCAAATACAACGAATTAAAACTATATGCACAGATACAATAGATTTACAACGCGAAATTTTGATCCTTATCAAAATTGTCAAAAATAATCTAATTCCCTTTCAATTTATCAACCATTGCTTTAAAAGAGCAGGCGTTAAATACTCACTCTAAATCATTTAACTGATAGGGATATGATAATTTATTCCTAAACCTGAGAAGGCGGTATAAGTTGGATGACTGTCAGTTGAAAGATTTGTATATAGTGTAATTACGCAATTGTATATATTGTAAACAGCTAATTGTCTTCAGACATATACTGTTACTAAAAAAATGGGCCTATTTCCTGCCTTTAGACTGTCTACTAGCTCTTGGACAGCGAAAATGCCTTTTTCCTTTCTTAAATTCTTAATCATTGCGACACGACAATTAGCCAGAAATTAATTAATTTCCATTCACTAGTATTTTCGAAAAAATCTTAACAGACGGTCTCTCTCAGATAAGGACTCCACTAAATACATCCCTCAAGAATTCCAAGTCCCACCCACTACCATAAATTACTTCACCCAAGTCTTACCGACTGATATTATTCAAAGCCCCTACTGCCGCTAAGAATTTTCGGACACCCTACACTTCTGAGTCAGACACTTTGCCAACTCCCCCACTAGAAAGAATGTAAGTTACTTAATACCTTTCTGGCCTTTATATCTTCATGTACATTCACTGATCTTATTTATATTATTTTCTATATTATTTTTATATTATTTTTATGTTTTCTTTGATTTGTTTTTACAAAGTTTGCATTATTTATCTTTTTTATAATCTTCTATGTTTATTTCAACTTTACTTTGATTTCGATTTCATAATGACAATTTCCAATGTTTAATTTCTACAAATAATATAGTACTCAAATACATAAAGATGATAGTGTCGGGGACGGTTACTCGAGTTTTACAGGATTTCTCTACAGTAATTGATTTTTACTCCAAATTGAATTGACTAAAATGCTTCATGAGAATAAGTTCTTTGAGTAGCAACTATTCGCGGAAATATTTGGCCTGACTAGAATTGCCGGTTTGGCTTTAACTTATAACTCGAGTAAAGACGAAACACTTTCATATTTACGTATTTTTATCAATTATTGTTCATTGAACGGGAGTTGGCTTGTTCCCCTTGAAAAGTCAACTAATTTCCGATCAATGACAATAATTACATGTTTTAATTTTTCCTTTTACAATTGTAATATTATTCTTCGTAATGATTTAACTCCAGTCCCCGTTAAAACATTATTAACATTTTGCTTTCAAATTACTTCAAAACATCTTTCAAAATATAACTTACCAGTATGGATGCACACTTTTAAAATAATTCTACTTTAATTAAACTTAGGAGATAATATAATCAATTAATCAATACTGTTTAGGAAATAAATTATTATTAACTAACTTTGCAGCAATTGCGCAAGTAATAATAACTTGTATTCGCACTAAATGGATTTAAGTTCATACAACATTTGATATGCTAAATAGCAGCTATTAGCGCTATTTATCTCTTACCTAATGTACCCACTTTATATATTATCTCCATCCTTTTTAAGTTTTAAAGTTCTTATACAAAAGCTTTACTGTATTGAAGGTTAGCAGCCTCCTTACTTTTATATCTTGCTAGTTTAACTCATATTGAAATCACTAAATGTCATTCCACTAGATGACAAACTTGAAAATTTAACGCCATGCCTGCTGCAGGTAAACCCAAAAAACAATTTCTATGAAAAACATTTAACTGTATTTACATGATTACATGCGGTACTTGACATATTAAATATATAGGACAGACTAAAAACAATCTTAACTTTCGAATCAATAACCATAGAGCTCAAATCAAAAAATTCAACGCACAAAAAAATAACATTAAAATAAGTACACCATCACAACTTAATACAGCAGAATTAGAACACTTTAAACACCATGACTTCAACTCTATTCAACTTCAGATACTAGATATAATACCCAATCACAAAACACGAATTTTTCAGGAATCTCTCTATATACTAAAACAACGTTCACTTTATCCATATGGACTTAACACTTATATACATAGTCATAGAGATACTTCTAAGAAGTCTATTTTCAGCCAATTTAAACTCTACAGCATCAAAACGCAGAGAGGAAAAAGAGGAAGCAAAATAAAAAATAATGCGAGATTTTTATCCACTTTGAATACACTTGCATTGAAAAAACAATTGAAATATTTTTTTGACTCAGACTGCTTTCCCAAGAAACTTCTCAACTGGTTACACTCCTGTACTAATAAATTCCTTATCAAACTAAAAAAATACATTCAAGAAAGCTACGACGACATACAAATCATTAAAGACATGATTCTTGATTTTAGTCTTTTCAGACTCTCTGATAGTCTCACTCAACGCAAAATTTATTTTAAAGTCAATTTTCTGCATCCACAGTTTGACAATATTCATTTCTCAAGAATCATCAGAGATTGTAAAGATTACTTCCCCGCAGTTGACACTATACCAATGATTACATTTAAATATCAAAGGACCTTAAGCAACTTGCTTACTAACCACCATGAAATAGATGAAACTGCAGAATGACATTGTAAGACACCAATTTACAGCAATTACGTAGATTCTCATCACCAGCACATAATTACTGGCAACCTGAATATCATACAAAACCATCAACTAAAAACACTAATGAGTTTTGGTACAAAATTTAGACCAGTCAGAAACATGACTACAAATTACTGTTACAAGACTTTCGAAAACAACATCAACGAATTTATAGTTAAAGCAAGTTATCAACTGAATTTTCCCATAGATACCTTCTTAAAATGGAAAGCTAAAATTCTTCAACGCATATCCACAGAAATCAGTCACCTCAAATTTAAAAGTACACTGAACTGGTCGCAACTTACATCAGATATTAGTAAATTAAAACAGCTTTTTACTATTACAAAAATAGATAAAGCAACTAATAACTTTAGCATTATATGAAAACAATTCTACACTGAGATTATTCATAAAGAACTTCTCAACGCAACTACTTATCAATCAGCCAACCTTACAGAAACATCTATAATAAACGGGATTAAAACTTTTCATAAGAAACTCAATATTACTTTCAATGCAAACTACAACAGATTTACTAATCTTTATGCGATTCCCAAATTCCATAAAACACCATTAAAATTTAGATTTATAGCTAATGGAACTAATAATTACAAGAAAAATGTGGACTATTATTTTTCAATTCAACTTAATAAAATCTGTAAATTTATTTTCAATGATTGTAACACTAATCATAACTATTGCTGGATCATTCATAATAACACTCCTGTCATTAATACCATTCAAACCATTAACATCCAAAACATTAACTGCTATGATTTTGAAAACTTATATACCTCACTTCCTCTAGAAGAAATCTATACCAGTCTACTTGATCTACCTAAACTTTTCCCTAATATACTCAATATCATGACTCTTGACAAATGGAAAACCTACCTAAAATGCACACTTTTTCATAACTACATCAAGTTTCAAAATCAACTTTTTAAACAAGTCAGAGGATTGCCAATGGGCTTACATTCCAGCACCTCAATCTGTAATATCTTTTTATTTGTCAAAGAATTTAACTTCCAAAAAATTCTACAACCACAAGCGTTAAATTACTACAAACACACCTACAGATATATTGATGACCTTATTACAATTAATAATTTTGGTAAAATTGAAAACTCCGACATTTATCCGAATTGTCTTAAACTTAATAAAACTAATAATTCACAAAATAGCATAGACTTTCTAGATCTTCAAATCATTAACTACAAAAAAATTTTACTTTTTGACAAAACAAGAAACTTCAATTTCAATACTAACAAATTAATAAATTGGAACTCCAACATATCCAAAAAAGTAATTAACAATATTATAATTAATCAAATACAACGAATTAAAACTATATGCACAGATACAATAGATTTACAACGCGAAATTTTGATCCTTATCAAAATTGTCAAAAATAATCTAATTCCCTTTCAATTTATCAACCACTGCTTTAAAAGAGCAGGCGTTAAATACTCACTCTAAATCATTTAACTGATAGGGATATGATAATTTATTCCTAAACCTGAGAAGGCGGTATAAGTTGGATGACTGTCAGTTGAAAGATTTGTATATAGTGTAATTACGCAATTGTATATATTGTAAACAGCTAATTGTCTTCAGACATATACTGTTACTAAAAAAATGGGCCTATTTCCTGCCTTTAGACTGTCTACTAGCTCTTGGACAGCGAAAATGCCTTTTTCCTTTCTTAAATTCTTAATCATTGCGACACGACAATTAGCCAGAAATTAATTAATTTCCATTCACTAGTATTTTCGAAAAAATCTTAACAGACGGTCTCTCTCAGATAAGGACTCCACTAAATACATCCCTCAAGAATTCCAAGTCCCACCCACTACCATAAATTACTTCACCCAAGTCTTACCGACTGATATTATTCAAAGCCCCTACTGCCGCTAAGAATTTTCGGACACCCTACACTTCTGAGTCAGACACTTTGCCAACTCCCCCACTAGAAAGAATGTAAGTTACTTAATACCTTTCTGGCCTTTATATCTTCATGTACATTCACTGATCTTATTTATATTATTTTCTATATTATTTTTATATTATTTTTATGTTTTCTTTGATTTGTTTTTACAAAGTTTGCATTATTTATCTTTTTTATAATCTTCTATGTTTATTTCAACTTTACTTTGATTTCGATTTCATAATGACAATTTCCAATGTTTAATTTCTACAAATAATATAGTACTCAAATACATAAAGATGATAGTGTCGGGGACGGTTACTCGAGTTTTACAGGATTTCTCTACAGTAATTGATTTTTACTCCAAATTGAATTGACTAAAATGCTTCATGAGAATAAGTTCTTTGAGTAGCAACTATTCGCGGAAATATTTGGCCTGACTAGAATTGCCGGTTTGGCTTTAACTTATAACTCGAGTAAAGACGAAACACTTTCATATTTACGTATTTTTATCAATTATTGTTCATTGAACGGGAGTTGGCTTGTTCCCCTTGAAAAGTCAACTAATTTCCGATCAATGACAATAATTACATGTTTTAATTTTTCCTTTTACAATTGTAATATTATTCTTCGTAATGATTTAACTCCAGTCCCCGTTAAAACATTATTAACATTTTGCTTTCAAATTACTTCAAAACATCTTTCAAAATATAACTTACCAGTATGGATGCACACTTTTAAAATAATTCTACTTTAATTAAACTTAGGAGATAATATAATCAATTAATCAATACTGTTTAGGAAATAAATTATTATTAACTAACTTTGCAGCAATTGCGCAAGTAATAATAACTTGTATTCGCACTAAATGGATTTAAGTTCATACAACATTTGATATGCTAAATAGCAGCTATTAGCGCTATTTATCTCTTACCTAATGTACCCACTTTATATATTATCTCCATCCTTTTTAAGTTTTAAAGTTCTTATACAAAAGCTTTACTGTATTGAAGGTTAGCAGCCTCCTTACTTTTATATCTTGCTAGTTTAACTCATATTGAAATCACTAAATGTCATTCCACTAGATGACAAACTTGAAAATTTAACGCCATGCCTGCTACAGGTAAACCCAAAAAACAATTTCTATGAAAAACATTTAACTGTATTTACATGATTACATGCGGTACTTGACATATTAAATATATAGGACAGACTAAAAACAATCTTAACTTTCGAATCAATAACCATAGAGCTCAAATCAAAAAATTCAACGCACAAAAAAATAACATTAAAATAAGTACACCATCACAACTTAATACAGCAGAATTAGAACACTTTAAACACCATGACTTCAACTCTATTCAACTTCAGATACTAGATATAATACCCAATCACAAAACACGAATTTTTCAGGAATCTCTCTATATACTAAAACAACGTTCACTTTATCCATATGGACTTAACACTTATATACATAGTCATAGAGATACTTCTAAGAAGTCTATTTTCAGCCAATTTAAACTCTACAGCATCAAAACGCAGAGAGGAAAAAGAGGAAGCAAAATAAAAAATAATGCGAGATTTTTATCCACTTTGAATACACTTGCATTGAAAAAACAATTGAAATATTTTTTTGACTCAGACTGCTTTCCCAAGAAACTTCTCAACTGGTTACACTCCTGTACTAATAAATTCCTTATCAAACTAAAAAAATACATTCAAGAAAGCTACGACGACATACAAATCATTAAAGACATGATTCTTGATTTTAGTCTTTTCAGACTCTCTGATAGTCTCACTCAACGCAAAATTTATTTTAAAGTCAATTTTCTGCATCCGCAGTTTGACAATATTCATTTCTCAAGAATCATCAGAGATTGTAAAGATTACTTCCCCGCAGTTGACACTATACCAATGATTACATTTAAATATCAAAGGACCTTAAGCAACTTGCTTACTAACCACCATGAAATAGATGAAACTGCAGAATGACATTGTAAGACACCAATTTACAGCAATTACGTAGATTCTCATCACCAGCACATAATTACTGGCAACCTGAATATCATACAAAACCATCAACTAAAAACACTAATGAGTTTTGGTACAAAATTTAGACCAGTCAGAAACATGACTACAAATTACTGTTACAAGACTTTCGAAAACAACATCAACGAATTTATAGTTAAAGCAAGTTATCAACTGAATTTTCCCATAGATACCTTCTTAAAATGGAAAGCTAAAATTCTTCAACGCATATCCACAGAAATCAGTCACCTCAAATTTAAAAGTACACTGAACTGGTCGCAACTTACATCAGATATTAGTAAATTAAAACAGCTTTTTACTATTACAAAAATAGATAAAGCAACTAATAACTTTAGCATTATATGAAAACAATTCTACACTGAGATTATTCATAAAGAACTTCTCAACGCAACTACTTATCAATCAGCCAACCTTACAGAAACATCTATAATAAACGGGATTAAAACTTTTCATAAGAAACTCAATATTACTTTCAATGCAAACTACAACAGATTTACTAATCTTTATGCGATTCCCAAATTCCATAAAACACCATTAAAATTTAGATTTATAGCTAATGGAACTAATAATT
This sequence comes from Stegodyphus dumicola, assembly GCF_044657685.1. Taxonomy (NCBI): domain Eukaryota; kingdom Metazoa; phylum Arthropoda; class Arachnida; order Araneae; family Eresidae; genus Stegodyphus; species Stegodyphus dumicola. The sequence continues at coordinate 215,613,565 of NC_140773.1, read as the reverse complement.
ACAAGAAAAATGTGGACTATTATTTTTCAATTCAACTTAATAAAATCTGTAAATTTATTTTCAATGATTGTAACACTAATCATAACTATTGCTGGATCATTCATAATAACACTCCTGTCATTAATACCATTCAAACCATTAACATCGAAAACATTAACTGCTATGATTTTGAAAACTTATATACCTCACTTCCTCTAGAAGAAATCTATACCAGTCTACTTGATCTACCTAAACTTTTCCCTAATATACTCAATATCATGACTCTTGACAAATGGAAAACCTACCTAAAATGCACACATTTTCATAACTACATCAAGTTTCAAAATCAACTTTTTAAACAAGTCAGAGGATTGCCAATGGGCTTACATTCCAGCACCTCGATCTGTAATATCTTTTTATTTGTCAAAGAATTTAACTTCCAAAAAATTCTACAACCACAAGAGTTAAATTACTACAAACACACCTACAGATATATTGATGACCTTATTACAATTAATAATTTTGGTAAAATTGAAAACTCCGACATTTATCCGAATTGTCTTAAACTTAATAAAACTAATAATTCACAAAATAGCATAGACTTTCTAGATCTTCAAATCATTAACTACAAAAAAATTTTACTTTTTGACAAAACAAGAAACTTCAATTTCAATACTAACAAATTAATAAATTGGAACTCCAACATATCCAAAAAAGTAATTAACAATATTATAATTAATCAAATACAACGAATTAAAACTATATGCACAGATACAATAGATTTACAACGCGAAATTTTGATCCTTATCAAAATTGTCAAAAATAATCTAATTCCCTTTCAATTTATCAACCATTGCTTTAAAAGAGCAGGCGTTAAATACTCACTCTAAATCATTTAACTGATAGGGATATGATAATTTATTCCTAAACCTGAGAAGGCGGTATAAGTTGGATGACTGTCAGTTGAAAGATTTGTATATAGTGTAATTACGCAATTGTATATATTGTAAACAGCTAATTGTCTTCAGACATATACTGTTACTAAAAAAATGGGCCTATTTCCTGCCTTTAGACTGTCTACTAGCTCTTGGACAGCGAAAATGCCTTTTTCCTTTCTTAAATTCTTAATCATTGCGACACGACAATTAGCCAGAAATTAATTAATTTCCATTCACTAGTATTTTCGAAAAAATCTTAACAGACGGTCTCTCTCAGATAAGGACTCCACAAAATACATCCCTCAAGAATTCCAAGTCCCACCCACTACCATAAATTACTTCACCCAAGTCTTACCGACTGATATTATTCAAAGCCCCTACTGCCGCTAAGAATTTTGGGACACCCTACACTTCTGAGTCAGACACTTTGCCAACTCCCCCACTAGAAAGAATGTAAGTTACTTAATACCTTTCTGGCCTTTATATCTTCATGTACATTCACTGATCTTATTTATATTATTTTCTATATTATTTTTATATTATTTTTATGTTTTCTTTGATTTGTTTTTACAAAGTTTGCATTATTTATCTTTTTTATAATCTTCTATGTTTATTTCAACTTTACTTTGATTTCGATTTCATAATGACAATTTCCAATGTTTAATTTCTACAAATAATATAGTACTCAAATACATAAAGATGATAGTGTCGGGGACGGTTACTCGAGTTTTACAGGATTTCTCTACAGTAATTGATTTTTACTCCAAATTGAATTGACTAAAATGCTTCATGAGAATAAGTTCTTTGAGTAGCAACTATTCGCGGAAATATTTGGCCTGACTAGAATTGCCGGTTTGGCTTTAACTTATAACTCGAGTAAAGACGAAACACTTTCATATTTACGTATTTTTATCAATTATTGTTCATTGAACGGGAGTTGGTTTGTTCCCCTTGAAAAGTCAACTAATTTCCGATCAATGACAATAATTACATGTTTTAATTTTTCCTTTTACAATTGTAATATTATTCTTCGTGATGATTTAACTCCAGTCCCCGTTAAAACATTATTAACATTTTGCTTTCAAATTACTTCAAAACATCTTTCAAAATATAACTTACCAGTATGGATGCACACTTTTAAAATAATTCTACTTTAATTAAACTTAGGAGATAATATAATCAATTAATCAATACTGTTTAGGAAATAAATTATTATTAACTAACTTTGCAGCAATTGCGCAAGTAATAATAACTTGTATTCGCACTAAATGGATTTAAGTTCATACAACATTTGATATGCTAAATAGCAGCTATTAGCGCTATTTATCTCTTACCTAATGTACCCACTTTATATATTATCTCCATCCTTTTTAAGTTTTAAAGTTCTTATACAAAAGCTTTACTGTATTGAAGGTTAGCAGCCTCCTTACTTTTATATCTTGCTAGTTTAACTCATATTGAAATCACTAAATGTCATTCCACTAGATGACAAACTTGAAAATTTAACGCCATGTCTGCTACAGGTAAACCCAAAAAACAATTTCTATGAAAAACATTTAACTGTATTTACATGATTACATGCGGTACTTGACATATTAAATATATAGGACAGACTAAAAACAATCTTAACTTTCGAATCAATAACCATAGAGCTCAAATCAAAAAATTCAACGCACAAAAAAATAACATTAAAATAAGTACACCATCACAACTTAATACAGCAGAATTAGAACACTTTAAACACCATGACTTCAACTCTATTCAACTTCAGATACTAGATATAATACCCAATCACAAAACACGAATTTTTCAGGAATCTCTCTATATACTGAAACAACGTTCACTTTATCCATATGGACTTAACACTTATATACATAGTCATAGAGATACTTCTAAGAAGTCTATTTTCAGCCAATTTAAACTCTACAGCATCAAAACGCAGAGAGGAAAAAGAGGAAGCAAAATAAAAAATAATGCGAGATTTTTATCCACTTTGAATACACTTGCATTGAAAAAACAATTGAAATATTTTTTTGACTCAGACTGCTTTCCCAAGAAACTTCTCAACTGGTTACACTCCTGTACTAATAAATTCCTTATCAAACTAAAAAAAATACATTCAAGAAAGCTACGACGACATACAAATCATTAAAGACATGATTCTTGATTTTAGTCTTTTCAGACTCTCTGATAGTCTCACTCAACGCAAAATTTATTTTAAAGTCAATTTTCTGCATCCGCAGTTTGACAATATTCATTTCTCAAGAATCATCAGAGATTGTAAAGATTACTTCCCCGCAGTTGACACTATACCAATGATTACATTTAAATATCAAAGGACCTTAAGCAACTTGCTTACTAACCACCATGAAATAGATGAAACTGCAGAATGACATTGTAAGACACCAATTTACAGCAATTACGTAGATTCTCATCACCAGCACATAATTACTGGCAACCTGAATATCATACAAAACCATCAACTAAAAACACTAATGAGTTTTGGTACAAAATTTAGACCAGTCAGAAACATGACTACAAATTACTGTTACAAGACTTTCGAAAACAACATCAACGAATTTATAGTTAAAGCAAGTTATCAACTGAATTTTCCCATAGATACCTTCTTAAAATGGAAAGCTAAAATTCTTCAACGCATATCCACAGAAATCAGTCACCTCAAATTTAAAAGTACACTGAACTGGTCGCAACTTACATCAGATATTAGTAAATTAAAACAGCTTTTTACTATTACAAAAATAGATAAAGCAACTAATAACTTTAGCATTATATGAAAACAATTCTACACTGAGATTATTCATAAAGAACTTCTCAACGCAACTACTTATCAATCAGCCAACCTTACAGAAACATCTATAATAAACGGGATTAAAACTTTTCATAAGAAACTCAATATTACTTTCAATGCAAACTACAACAGATTTACTAATCTTTATGCGATTCCCAAATTCCATAAAACACCATTAAAATTTAGATTTATAGCTAATGGAACTAATAATTACAAGAAAAATGTGGACTATTATTTTTCAATTCAACTTAATAAAATCTGTAAATTTATTTTCAATGATTGTAACACTAATCATAACTATTGCTGGATCATTCATAATAACACTCCTGTCATTAATACCATTCAAACCATTAACATCGAAAACATTAACTGCTATGATTTTGAAAACTTATATACCTCACTTCCTCTAGAAGAAATCTATACCAGTCTACTTGATCTACCTAAACTTTTCCCTAATATACTCAATATCATGACTCTTGACAAATGGAAAACCTACCTAAAATGCACACATTTTCATAACTACATCAAGTTTCAAAATCAACTTTTTAAACAAGTCAGAGGATTGCCAATGGGCTTACATTCCAGCACCTCGATCTGTAATATCTTTTTATTTGTCAAAGAATTTAACTTCCAAAAAATTCTACAACCACAAGAGTTAAATTACTACAAACACACCTACAGATATATTGATGACCTTATTACAATTAATAATTTTGGTAAAATTGAAAACTCCGACATTTATCCGAATTGTCTTAAACTTAATAAAACTAATAATTCACAAAATAGCATAGACTTTCTAGATCTTCAAATCATTAACTACAAAAAAATTTTACTTTTTGACAAAACAAGAAACTTCAATTTCAATACTAACAAATTAATAAATTGGAACTCCAACATATCCAAAAAAGTAATTAACAATATTATAATTAATCAAATACAACGAATTAAAACTATATGCACAGATACAATAGATTTACAACGCGAAATTTTGATCCTTATCAAAATTGTCAAAAATAATCTAATTCCCTTTCAATTTATCAACCATTGCTTTAAAAGAGCAGGCGTTAAATACTCACTCTAAATCATTTAACTGATAGGGATATGATAATTTATTCCTAAACCTGAGAAGGCGGTATAAGTTGGATGACTGTCAGTTGAAAGATTTGTATATAGTGTAATTACGCAATTGTATATATTGTAAACAGCTAATTGTCTTCAGACATATACTGTTACTAAAAAAATGGGCCTATTTCCTGCCTTTAGACTGTCTACTAGCTCTTGGACAGCGAAAATGCCTTTTTCCTTTCTTAAATTCTTAATCATTGCGACACGACAATTAGCCAGAAATTAATTAATTTCCATTCACTAGTATTTTCGAAAAAATCTTAACAGACGGTCTCTCTCAGATAAGGACTCCACAAAATACATCCCTCAAGAATTCCAAGTCCCACCCACTACCATAAATTACTTCACCCAAGTCTTACCGACTGATATTATTCAAAGCCCCTACTGCCGCTAAGAATTTTGGGACACCCTACACTTCTGAGTCAGACACTTTGCCAACTCCCCCACTAGAAAGAATGTAAGTTACTTAATACCTTTCTGGCCTTTATATCTTCATGTACATTCACTGATCTTATTTATATTATTTTCTATATTATTTTTATATTATTTTTATGTTTTCTTTGATTTGTTTTTACAAAGTTTGCATTATTTATCTTTTTTATAATCTTCTATGTTTATTTCAACTTTACTTTGATTTCGATTTCATAATGACAATTTCCAATGTTTAATTTCTACAAATAATATAGTACTCAAATACATAAAGATGATAGTGTCGGGGACGGTTACTCGAGTTTTACAGGATTTCTCTACAGTAATTGATTTTTACTCCAAATTGAATTGACTAAAATGCTTCATGAGAATAAGTTCTTTGAGTAGCAACTATTCGCGGAAATATTTGGCCTGACTAGAATTGCCGGTTTGGCTTTAACTTATAACTCGAGTAAAGACGAAACACTTTCATATTTACGTATTTTTATCAATTATTGTTCATTGAACGGGAGTTGGTTTGTTCCCCTTGAAAAGTCAACTAATTTCCGATCAATGACAATAATTACATGTTTTAATTTTTCCTTTTACAATTGTAATATTATTCTTCGTGATGATTTAACTCCAGTCCCCGTTAAAACATTATTAACATTTTGCTTTCAAATTACTTCAAAACATCTTTCAAAATATAACTTACCAGTATGGATGCACACTTTTAAAATAATTCTACTTTAATTAAACTTAGGAGATAATATAATCAATTAATCAATACTGTTTAGGAAATAAATTATTATTAACTAACTTTGCAGCAATTGCGCAAGTAATAATAACTTGTATTCGCACTAAATGGATTTAAGTTCATACAACATTTGATATGCTAAATAGCAGCTATTAGCGCTATTTATCTCTTACCTAATGTACCCACTTTATATATTATCTCCATCCTTTTTAAGTTTTAAAGTTCTTATACAAAAGCTTTACTGTATTGAAGGTTAGCAGCCTCCTTACTTTTATATCTTGCTAGTTTAACTCATATTGAAATCACTAAATGTCATTCCACTAGATGACAAACTTGAAAATTTAACGCCATGTCTGCTACAGGTAAACCCAAAAAACAATTTCTATGAAAAACATTTAACTGTATTTACATGATTACATGCGGTACTTGACATATTAAATATATAGGACAGACTAAAAACAATCTTAACTTTCGAATCAATAACCATAGAGCTCAAATCAAAAAATTCAACGCACAAAAAAATAACATTAAAATAAGTACACCATCACAACTTAATACAGCAGAATTAGAACACTTTAAACACCATGACTTCAACTCTATTCAACTTCAGATACTAGATATAATACCCAATCACAAAACACGAATTTTTCAGGAATCTCTCTATATACTGAAACAACGTTCACTTTATCCATATGGACTTAACACTTATATACATAGTCATAGAGATACTTCTAAGAAGTCTATTTTCAGCCAATTTAAACTCTACAGCATCAAAACGCAGAGAGGAAAAAGAGGAAGCAAAATAAAAAATAATGCGAGATTTTTATCCACTTTGAATACACTTGCATTGAAAAAACAATTGAAATATTTTTTTGACTCAGACTGCTTTCCCAAGAAACTTCTCAACTGGTTACACTCCTGTACTAATAAATTCCTTATCAAACTAAAAAAATACATTCAAGAAAGCTACGACGACATACAAATCATTAAAGACATGATTCTTGATTTTAGTCTTTTCAGACTCTCTGATAGTCTCACTCAACGCAAAATTTATTTTAAAGTCAATTTTCTGCATCCGCAGTTTGACAATATTCATTTCTCAAGAATCATCAGAGATTGTAAAGATTACTTCCCCGCAGTTGACACTATACCAATGATTACATTTAAATATCAAAGGACCTTAAGCAACTTGCTTACTAACCACCATGAAATAGATGAAACTGCAGAATGACATTGTAAGACACCAATTTACAGCAATTACGTAGATTCTCATCACCAGCACATAATTACTGGCAACCTGAATATCATACAAAACCATCAACTAAAAACACTAATGAGTTTTGGTACAAAATTTAGACCAGTCAGAAACATGACTACAAATTACTGTTACAAGACTTTCGAAAACAACATCAACGAATTTATAGTTAAAGCAAGTTATCAACTGAATTTTCCCATAGATACCTTCTTAAAATGGAAAGCTAAAATTCTTCAACGCATATCCACAGAAATCAGTCATCTCAAATTTAAAAGTACACTGAACTGGTCGCAACTTACATCAGATATTAGTAAATTAAAACAGCTTTTTACTATTACAAAAATAGATAAAGCAACTAATAACTTTAGCATTATATGAAAACAATTCTACACTGAGATTATTCATAAAGAACTTCTCAACGCAACTACTTATCAATCAGCCAACCTTACAGAAACATCTATAATAAACAGGATTAAAACTTTTCATAAGAAACTCAATATTACTTTCAATGCAAACTACAACAGATTTACTAATCTTTATGCGATTCCCAAATTCCATAAAACACCATTAAAATTTAGATTTATAGCTAATGGAACTAATAATTACAAGAAAAATGTGGACTATTATTTTTCAATTCAACTTAATAAAATCTGTAAATTTATTTTCAATGATTGTAACACTAATCATAACTATTGCTGGATCATTCATAATAACACTCCTGTCATTAATACCATTCAAACCATTAACATCCAAAACATTAACTGCTATGATTTTGAAAACTTATATACCTCACTTCCTCTAGAAGAAATCTATACCAGTCTACTTGATCTACCTAAACTTTTCCCTAATATACTCAATATCATGACTCTTGACAAATGGAAAACCTACCTAAAATGCACACTTTTTCATAACTACATCAAGTTTCAAAATCAACTTTTTAAACAAGTCAGAGGATTGCCAATGGGCTTACATTCCAGCACCTCAATCTGTAATATCTTTTTATTTGTCAAAGAATTTAACTTCCAAAAAATTCTACAACCACAAGAGTTAAATTACTACAAACACACCTACAGATATATTGATGACCTTATTACAATTAATAATTTTGGTAAAATTGAAAACTCCGACATTTATCCGAATTGTCTTAAACTTAATAAAACTAATAATTCACAAAATAGCATAGACTTTCTAGATCTTCAAATCATTAACTACAAAAAAATTTTACTTTTTGACAAAACAAGAAACTTCAATTTCAATACTAACAAATTAATAAATTGGAACTCCAACATATCCAAAAAAGTAATTAACAATATTATAATTAATCAAATACAACGAATTAAAACTATATGCACAGATACAATAGATTTACAACGCGAAATTTTGATCCTTATCAAAATTGTCAAAAATAATCTAATTCCCTTTCAATTTATCAACCATTGCTTTAAAAGAGCAGGCGTTAAATACTCACTCTAAATCATTTAACTGATAGGGATATGATAATTTATTCCTAAACCTGAGAAGGCGGTATAAGTTGGATGACTGTCAGTTGAAAGATTTGTATATAGTGTAATTACGCAATTGTATATATTGTAAACAGCTAATTGTCTTCAGACATATACTGTTACTAAAAAAATGGGCCTATTTCCTGCCTTTAGACTGTCTACTAGCTCTTGGACAGCGAAAATGCCTTTTTCCTTTCTTAAATTCTTAATCATTGCGACACGACAATTAGCCAGAAATTAATTAATTTCCATTCACTAGTATTTTCGAAAAAATCTTAACAGACGGTCTCTCTCAGATAAGGACTCCACAAAATACATCCCTCAAGAATTCCAAGTCCCACCCACTACCATAAATTACTTCACCCAAGTCTTACCGACTGATATTATTCAAAGCCCCTACTGCCGCTAAGAATTTTGGGACACCCTACACTTCTGAGTCAGACACTTTGCCAACTCCCCCACTAGAAAGAATGTAAGTTACTTAATACCTTTCTGGCCTTTATATCTTCATGTACATTCACTGATCTTATTTATATTATTTTCTATATTATTTTTATATTATTTTTATGTTTTCTTTGATTTGTTTTTACAAAGTTTGCATTATTTATCTTTTTTATAATCTTCTATGTTTATTTCAACTTTACTTTGATTTCGATTTCATAATGACAATTTCCAATGTTTAATTTCTACAAATAATATAGTACTCAAATACATAAAGATGATAGTGTCGGGGACGGTTACTCGAGTTTTACAGGATTTCTCTACAGTAATTGATTTTTACTCCAAATTGAATTGACTAAAATGCTTCATGAGAATAAGTTCTTTGAGTAGCAACTATTCGCGGAAATATTTGGCCTGACTAGAATTGCCGGTTTGGCTTTAACTTATAACTCGAGTAAAGACGAAACACTTTCATATTTACGTATTTTTATCAATTATTGTTCATTGAACGGGAGTTGGTTTGTTCCCCTTGAAAAGTCAACTAATTTCCGATCAATGACAATAATTACATGTTTTAATTTTTCCTTTTACAATTGTAATATTATTCTTCGTGATGATTTAACTCCAGTCCCCGTTAAAACATTATTAACATTTTGCTTTCAAATTACTTCAAAACATCTTTCAAAATATAACTTACCAGTATGGATGCACACTTTTAAAATAATTCTACTTTAATTAAACTTAGGAGATAATATAATCAATTAATCAATACTGTTTAGGAAATAAATTATTATTAACTAACTTTGCAGCAATTGCGCAAGTAATAATAACTTGTATTCGCACTAAATGGATTTAAGTTCATACAACATTTGATATGCTAAATAGCAGCTATTAGCGCTATTTATCTCTTACCTAATGTACCCACTTTATATATTATCTCCATCCTTTTTAAGTTTTAAAGTTCTTATACAAAAGCTTTACTGTATTGAAGGTTAGCAGCCTCCTTACTTTTATATCTTGCTAGTTTAACTCATATTGAAATCACTAAATGTCATTCCACTAGATGACAAACTTGAAAATTTAACGCCATGTCTGCTACAGGTAAACCCAAAAAACAATTTCTATGAAAAACATTTAACTGTATTTACATGATTACATGCGGTACTTGACATATTAAATATATAGGACAGACTAAAAACAATCTTAACTTTCGAATCAATAACCATAGAGCTCAAATCAAAAAATTCAACGCACAAAAAAATAACATTAAAATAAGTACACCATCACAACTTAATACAGCAGAATTAGAACACTTTAAACACCATGACTTCAACTCTATTCAACTTCAGATACTAGATATAATACCCAATCACAAAACACGAATTTTTCAGGAATCTCTCTATATACTGAAACAACGTTCACTTTATCCATATGGACTTAACACTTATATACATAGTCATAGAGATACTTCTAAGAAGTCTATTTTCAGCCAATTTAAACTCTACAGCATCAAAACGCAGAGAGGAAAAAGAGGAAGCAAAATAAAAAATAATGCGAGATTTTTATCCACTTTGAATACACTTGCATTGAAAAAACAATTGAAATATTTTTTTGACTCAGACTGCTTTCCCAAGAAACTTCTCAACTGGTTACACTCCTGTACTAATAAATTCCTTATCAAACTAAAAAAATACATTCAAGAAAGCTACGACGACATACAAATCATTAAAGACATGATTCTTGATTTTAGTCTTTTCAGACTCTCTGATAGTCTCACTCAACGCAAAATTTATTTTAAAGTCAATTTTCTGCATCCGCAGTTTGACAATATTCATTTCTCAAGAATCATCAGAGATTGTAAAGATTACTTCCCCGCAGTTGACACTATACCAATGATTACATTTAAATATCAAAGGACCTTAAGCAACTTGCTTACTAACCACCATGAAATAGATGAAACTGCAGAATGACATTGTAAGACACCAATTTACAGCAATTACGTAGATTCTCATCACCAGCACATAATTACTGGCAACCTGAATATCATACAAAACCATCAACTAAAAACACTAATGAGTTTTGGTACAAAATTTAGACCAGTCAGAAACATGACTACAAATTACTGTTACAAGACTTTCGAAAACAACATCAACGAATTTATAGTTAAAGCAAGTTATCAACTGAATTTTCCCATAGATACCTTCTTAAAATGGAAAGCTAAAATTCTTCAACGCATATCCACAGAAATCAGTCATCTCAAATTTAAAAGTACACTGAACTGGTCGCAACTTACATCAGATATTAGTAAATTAAAACAGCTTTTTACTATTACAAAAATAGATAAAGCAACTAATAACTTTAGCATTATATGAAAACAATTCTACACTGAGATTATTCATAAAGAACTTCTCAACGCAACTACTTATCAATCAGCCAACCTTACAGAAACATCTATAATAAACAGGATTAAAACTTTTCATAAGAAACTCAATATTACTTTCAATGCAAACTACAACAGATTTACTAATCTTTATGCGATTCCCAAATTCCATAAAACACCATTAAAATTTAGATTTATAGCTAATGGAACTAATAATTACAAGAAAAATGTGGACTATTATTTTTCAATTCAACTTAATAAAATCTGTAAATTTATTTTCAATGATTGTAACACTAATCATAACTATTGCTGGATCATTCATAATAACACTCCTGTCATTAATACCATTCAAACCATTAACATCCAAAACATTAACTGCTATGATTTTGAAAACTTATATACCTCACTTCCTCTAGAAGAAATCTATACCAGTCTACTTGATCTACCTAAACTTTTCCCTAATATACTCAATATCATGACTCTTGACAAATGGAAAACCTACCTAAAATGCACACTTTTTCATAACTACATCAAGTTTCAAAATCAACTTTTTAAACAAGTCAGAGGATTGCCAATGGGCTTACATTCCAGCACCTCGATCTGTAATATCTTTTTATTTGTCAAAGAATTTAACTTCCAAAAAATTCTACAACCACAAGAGTTAAATTACTACAAACACACCTACAGATATATTGATGACCTTATTACAATTAATAATTTTGGTAAAATTGAAAACTCCGACATTTATCCGAATTGTCTTAAACTTAATAAAACTAATAATTCACAAAATAGCATAGACTTTCTAGATCTTCAAATCATTAACTACAAAAAAATTTTACTTTTTGACAAAACAAGAAACTTCAATTTCAATACTAACAAATTAATAAATTGGAACTCCAACATATCCAAAAAAGTAATTAACAATATTATAATTAATCAAATACAACGAATTAAAACTATATGCACAGATACAATAGATTTACAACGCGAAATTTTGATCCTTATCAAAATTGTCAAAAATAATCTAATTCCCTTTCAATTTATCAACCATTGCTTTAAAAGAGCAGGCGTTAAATACTCACTCTAAATCATTTAACTGATAGGGATATGATAATTTATTCCTAAACCTGAGAAGGCGGTATAAGTTGGATGACTGTCAGTTGAAAGATTTGTATATAGTGTAATTACGCAATTGTATATATTGTAAACAGCTAATTGTCTTCAGACATATACTGTTACTAAAAAAATGGGCCTATTTCCTGCCTTTAGACTGTCTACTAGCTCTTGGACAGCGAAAATGCCTTTTTCCTTTCTTAAATTCTTAATCATTGCGACACGACAATTAGCCAGAAATTAATTAATTTCCATTCACTAGTATTTTCGAAAAAATCTTAACAGACGGTCTCTCTCAGATAAGGACTCCACAAAATACATCCCTCAAGAATTCCAAGTCCCACCCACTACCATAAATTACTTCACCCAAGTCTTACCGACTGATATTATTCAAAGCCCCTACTGCCGCTAAGAATTTTGGGACACCCTACACTTCTGAGTCAGACACTTTGCCAACTCCCCCACTAGAAAGAATGTAAGTTACTTAATACCTTTCTGGCCTTTATATCTTCATGTACATTCACTGATCTTATTTATATTATTTTCTATATTATTTTTATATTATTTTTATGTTTTCTTTGATTTGTTTTTACAAAGTTTGCATTATTTATCTTTTTTATAATCTTCTATGTTTATTTCAACTTTACTTTGATTTCGATTTCATAATGACAATTTCCAATGTTTAATTTCTACAAATAATATAGTACTCAAATACATAAAGATGATAGTGTCGGGGACGGTTACTCGAGTTTTACAGGATTTCTCTACAGTAATTGATTTTTACTCCAAATTGAATTGACTAAAATGCTTCATGAGAATAAGTTCTTTGAGTAGCAACTATTCGCGGAAATATTTGGCCTGACTAGAATTGCCGGTTTGGCTTTAACTTATAACTCGAGTAAAGACGAAACACTTTCATATTTACGTATTTTTATCAATTATTGTTCATTGAACGGGAGTTGGTTTGTTCCCCTTGAAAAGTCAACTAATTTCCGATCAATGACAATAATTACATGTTTTAATTTTTCCTTTTACAATTGTAATATTATTCTTCGTGATGATTTAACTCCAGTCCCCGTTAAAACATTATTAACATTTTGCTTTCAAATTACTTCAAAACATCTTTCAAAATATAACTTACCAGTATGGATGCACACTTTTAAAATAATTCTACTTTAATTAAACTTAGGAGATAATATAATCAATTAATCAATACTGTTTAGGAAATAAATTATTATTAACTAACTTTGCAGCAATTGCGCAAGTAATAATAACTTGTATTCGCACTAAATGGATTTAAGTTCATACAACATTTGATATGCTAAATAGCAGCTATTAGCGCTATTTATCTCTTACCTAATGTACCCACTTTATATATTATCTCCATCCTTTTTAAGTTTTAAAGTTCTTATACAAAAGCTTTACTGTATTGAAGGTTAGCAGCCTCCTTACTTTTATATCTTGCTAGTTTAACTCATATTGAAATCACTAAATGTCATTCCACTAGATGACAAACTTGAAAATTTAACGCCATGTCTGCTACAGGTAAACCCAAAAAACAATTTCTATGAAAAACATTTAACTGTATTTACATGATTACATGCGGTACTTGACATATTAAATATATAGGACAGACTAAAAACAATCTTAACTTTCGAATCAATAACCATAGAGCTCAAATCAAAAAATTCAACGCACAAAAAAATAACATTAAAATAAGTACACCATCACAACTTAATACAGCAGAATTAGAACACTTTAAACACCATGACTTCAACTCTATTCAACTTCAGATACTAGATATAATACCCAATCACAAAACACGAATTTTTCAGGAATCTCTCTATATACTGAAACAACGTTCACTTTATCCATATGGACTTAACACTTATATACATAGTCATAGAGATACTTCTAAGAAGTCTATTTTCAGCCAATTTAAACTCTACAGCATCAAAACGCAGAGAGGAAAAAGAGGAAGCAAAATAAAAAATAATGCGAGATTTTTATCCACTTTGAATACACTTGCATTGAAAAAACAATTGAAATATTTTTTTGACTCAGACTGCTTTCCCAAGAAACTTCTCAACTGGTTACACTCCTGTACTAATAAATTCCTTATCAAACTAAAAAAATACATTCAAGAAAGCTACGACGACATACAAATCATTAAAGACATGATTCTTGATTTTAGTCTTTTCAGACTCTCTGATAGTCTCACTCAACGCAAAATTTATTTTAAAGTCAATTTTCTGCATCCGCAGTTTGACAATATTCATTTCTCAAGAATCATCAGAGATTGTAAAGATTACTTCCCCGCAGTTGACACTATACCAATGATTACATTTAAATATCAAAGGACCTTAAGCAACTTGCTTACTAACCACCATGAAATAGATGAAACTGCAGAATGACATTGTAAGACACCAATTTACAGCAATTACGTAGATTCTCATCACCAGCACATAATTACTGGCAACCTGAATATCATACAAAACCATCAACTAAAAACACTAATGAGTTTTGGTACAAAATTTAGACCAGTCAGAAACATGACTACAAATTACTGTTACAAGACTTTCGAAAACAACATCAACGAATTTATAGTTAAAGCAAGTTATCAACTGAATTTTCCCATAGATACCTTCTTAAAATGGAAAGCTAAAATTCTTCAACGCATATCCACAGAAATCAGTCATCTCAAATTTAAAAGTACACTGAACTGGTCGCAACTTACATCAGATATTAGTAAATTAAAACAGCTTTTTACTATTACAAAAATAGATAAAGCAACTAATAACTTTAGCATTATATGAAAACAATTCTACACTGAGATTATTCATAAAGAACTTCTCAACGCAACTACTTATCAATCAGCCAACCTTACAGAAACATCTATAATAAACAGGATTAAAACTTTTCATAAGAAACTCAATATTACTTTCAATGCAAACTACAACAGATTTACTAATCTTTATGCGATTCCCAAATTCCATAAAACACCATTAAAATTTAGATTTATAGCTAATGGAACTAATAATTACAAGAAAAATGTGGACTATTATTTTTCAATTCAACTTAATAAAATCTGTAAATTTATTTTCAATGATTGTAACACTAATCATAACTATTGCTGGATCATTCATAATAACACTCCTGTCATTAATACCATTCAAACCATTAACATCCAAAACATTAACTGCTATGATTTTGAAAACTTATATACCTCACTTCCTCTAGAAGAAATCTATACCAGTCTACTTGATCTACCTAAACTTTTCCCTAATATACTCAATATCATGACTCTTGACAAATGGAAAACCTACCTAAAATGCACACTTTTTCATAACTACATCAAGTTTCAAAATCAACTTTTTAAACAAGTCAGAGGATTGCCAATGGGCTTACATTCCAGCACCTCGATCTGTAATATCTTTTTATTTGTCAAAGAATTTAACTTCCAAAAAATTCTACAACCACAAGAGTTAAATTACTACAAACACACCTACAGATATATTGATGACCTTATTACAATTAATAATTTTGGTAAAATTGAAAACTCCGACATTTATCCGAATTGTCTTAAACTTAATAAAACTAATAATTCACAAAATAGCATAGACTTTCTAGATCTTCAAATCATTAACTACAAAAAAATTTTACTTTTTGACAAAACAAGAAACTTCAATTTCAATACTAACAAATTAATAAATTGGAACTCCAACATATCCAAAAAAGTAATTAACAATATTATAATTAATCAAATACAACGAATTAAAACTATATGCACAGATACAATAGATTTACAACGCGAAATTTTGATCCTTATCAAAATTGTCAAAAATAATCTAATTCCCTTTCAATTTATCAACCATTGCTTTAAAAGAGCAGGCGTTAAATACTCACTCTAAATCATTTAACTGATAGGGATATGATAATTTATTCCTAAACCTGAGAAGGCGGTATAAGTTGGATGACTGTCAGTTGAAAGATTTGTATATAGTGTAATTACGCAATTGTATACATTGTAAACAGCTAATTGTCTTCAGACATATACTGTTACTAAAAAAATGGGCCTATTTCCTGCCTTCAGACTGTCTACTAGCTCTTGGACAGCGAAAATGCCTTTTTCCTTTCTTAAATTCTTAATCATTGCGACACGACAATTAGCCAGAAATTAATTAATTTCCATTCACTAGTATTTTCGAAAAAATCTTAACAGACGGTCTCTCTCAGATAAGGACTCCACAAAATACATCCCTCAAGAATTCCAAGTCCCACCCACTACCATAAATTACTTCACCCAAGTCTTACCGACTGATATTATTCAAAGCCCCTACTGCCGCTAAGAATTTTCGGACACCCTACACTTCTGAGTCAGACACTTTGCCAACTCCCCCACTAGAAAGAATGTAAGTTACTTAATACCTTTCTGGCCTTTATATCTTCATGTACATTCACTGATCTTATTTATATTATTTTCTATATTATTTTTATATTATTTTTATGTTTTCTTTGATTTGTTTTTACAAAGTTTGCATTATTTATCTTTTTTATAATCTTCTATGTTTATTTCAACTTTACTTTGATTTCGATTTCATAATGACAATTTCCAATGTTTAATTTCTACAAATAATATAGTACTCAAATACATAAAGATGATAGTGTCGGGGACGGTTACTCGAGTTTTACAGGATTTCTCTACAGTAATTGATTTTTACTCCAAATTGAATTGACTAAAATGCTTCATGAGAATAAGTTCTTTGAGTAGCAACTATTCGCGGAAATATTTGGCCTGACTAGAATTGCCGGTTTGGCTTTAACTTATAACTCGAGTAAAGACGAAACACTTTCATATTTACGTATTTTTATCAATTATTGTTCATTGAACGGGAGTTGGTTTGTTCCCCTTGAAAAGTCAACTAATTTCCGATCAATGACAATAATTACATGTTTTAATTTTTCCTTTTACAATTGTAATATTATTCTTCGTGATGATTTAACTCCAGTCCCCGTTAAAACATTATTAACATTTTGCTTTCAAATTACTTCAAAACATCTTTCAAAATATAACTTACCAGTATGGATGCACACTTTTAAAATAATTCTACTTTAATTAAACTTAGGAGATAATATAATCAATTAATCAATACTGTTTAGGAAATAAATTATTATTAACTAACTTTGCAGCAATTGCGCAAGTAATAATAACTTGTATTCGCACTAAATGGATTTAAGTTCATACAACATTTGATATGCTAAATAGCAGCTATTAGCGCTATTTATCTCTTACCTAATGTACCCACTTTATATATTATCTCCATCCTTTTTAAGTTTTAAAGTTCTTATACAAAAGCTTTACTGTATTGAAGGTTAGCAGCCTCCTTACTTTTATATCTTGCTAGTTTAACTCATATTGAAATCACTAAATGTCATTCCACTAGATGACAAACTTGAAAATTTAACGCCATGTCTGCTACAGGTAAACCCAAAAAACAATTTCTATGAAAAACATTTAACTGTATTTACATGATTACATGCGGTACTTGACATATTAAATATATAGGACAGACTAAAAACAATCTTAACTTTCGAATCAATAACCATAGAGCTCAAATCAAAAAATTCAACGCACAAAAAAATAACATTAAAATAAGTACACCATCACAACTTAATACAGCAGAATTAGAACACTTTAAACACCATGACTTCAACTCTATTCAACTTCAGATACTAGATATAATACCCAATCACAAAACACGAATTTTTCAGGAATCTCTCTATATACTGAAACAACGTTCACTTTATCCATATGGACTTAACACTTATATACATAGTCATAGAGATACTTCTAAGAAGTCTATTTTCAGCCAATTTAAACTCTACAGCATCAAAACGCAGAGAGGAAAAAGAGGAAGCAAAATAAAAAATAATGCGAGATTTTTATCCACTTTGAATACACTTGCATTGAAAAAACAATTGAAATATTTTTTTGACTCAGACTGCTTTCCCAAGAAACTTCTCAACTGGTTACACTCCTGTACTAATAAATTCCTTATCAAACTAAAAAAATACATTCAAGAAAGCTACGACGACATACAAATCATTAAAGACATGATTCTTGATTTTAGTCTTTTCAGACTCTCTGATAGTCTCACTCAACGCAAAATTTATTTTAAAGTCAATTTTCTGCATCCGCAGTTTGACAATATTCATTTCTCAAGAATCATCAGAGATTGTAAAGATTACTTCCCCGCAGTTGACACTATACCAATGATTACATTTAAATATCAAAGGACCTTAAGCAACTTGCTTACTAACCACCATGAAATAGATGAAACTGCAGAATGACATTGTAAGACACCAATTTACAGCAATTACGTAGATTCTCATCACCAGCACATAATTACTGGCAACCTGAATATCATACAAAACCATCAACTAAAAACACTAATGAGTTTTGGTACAAAATTTAGACCAGTCAGAAACATGACTACAAATTACTGTTACAAGACTTTCGAAAACAACATCAACGAATTTATAGTTAAAGCAAGTTATCAACTGAATTTTCCCATAGATACCTTCTTAAAATGGAAAGCTAAAATTCTTCAACGCATATCCACAGAAATCAGTCATCTCAAATTTAAAAGTACACTGAACTGGTCGCAACTTACATCAGATATTAGTAAATTAAAACAGCTTTTTACTATTACAAAAATAGATAAAGCAACTAATAACTTTAGCATTATATGAAAACAATTCTACACTGAGATTATTCATAAAGAACTTCTCAACGCAACTACTTATCAATCAGCCAACCTTACAGAAACATCTATAATAAACAGGATTAAAACTTTTCATAAGAAACTCAATATTACTTTCAATGCAAACTACAACAGATTTACTAATCTTTATGCGATTCCCAAATTCCATAAAACACCATTAAAATTTAGATTTATAGCTAATGGAACTAATAATTACAAGAAAAATGTGGACTATTATTTTTCAATTCAACTTAATAAAATCTGTAAATTTATTTTCAATGATTGTAACACTAATCATAACTATTGCTGGATCATTCATAATAACACTCCTGTCATTAATACCATTCAAACCATTAACATCCAAAACATTAACTGCTATGATTTTGAAAACTTATATACCTCACTTCCTCTAGAAGAAATCTATACCAGTCTACTTGATCTACCTAAACTTTTCCCTAATATACTCAATATCATGACTCTTGACAAATGGAAAACCTACCTAAAATGCACACTTTTTCATAACTACATCAAGTTTCAAAATCAACTTTTTAAACAAGTCAGAGGATTGCCAATGGGCTTACATTCCAGCACCTCGATCTGTAATATCTTTTTATTTGTCAAAGAATTTAACTTCCAAAAAATTCTACAACCACAAGAGTTAAATTACTACAAACACACCTACAGATATATTGATGACCTTATTACAATTAATAATTTTGGTAAAATTGAAAACTCCGACATTTATCCGAATTGTCTTAAACTTAATAAAACTAATAATTCACAAAATAGCATAGACTTTCTAGATCTTCAAATCATTAACTACAAAAAAATTTTACTTTTTGACAAAACAAGAAACTTCAATTTCAATACTAACAAATTAATAAATTGGAACTCCAACATATCCAAAAAAGTAATTAACAATATTATAATTAATCAAATACAACGAATTAAAACTATATGCACAGATACAATAGATTTACAACGCGAAATTTTGATCCTTATCAAAATTGTCAAAAATAATCTAATTCCCTTTCAATTTATCAACCATTGCTTTAAAAGAGCAGGCGTTAAATACTCACTCTAAATCATTTAACTGATAGGGATATGATAATTTATTCCTAAACCTGAGAAGGCGGTATAAGTTGGATGACTGTCAGTTGAAAGATTTGTATATAGTGTAATTACGCAATTGTATACATTGTAAACAGCTAATTGTCTTCAGACATATACTGTTACTAAAAAAATGGGCCTATTTCCTGCCTTCAGACTGTCTACTAGCTCTTGGACAGCGAAAATGCCTTTTTCCTTTCTTAAATTCTTAATCATTGCGACACGACAATTAGCCAGAAATTAATTAATTTCCATTCACTAGTATTTTCGAAAAAATCTTAACAGACGGTCTCTCTCAGATAAGGACTCCACAAAATACATCCCTCAAGAATTCCAAGTCCCACCCACTACCATAAATTACTTCACCCAAGTCTTACCGACTGATATTATTCAAAGCCCCTACTGCCGCTAAGAATTTTCGGACACCCTACACTTCTGAGTCAGACACTTTGCCAACTCCCCCACTAGAAAGAATGTAAGTTACTTAATACCTTTCTGGCCTTTATATCTTCATGTACATTCACTGATCTTATTTATATTATTTTCTATATTATTTTTATATTATTTTTATGTTTTCTTTGATTTGTTTTTACAAAGTTTGCATTATTTATCTTTTTTATAATCTTCTATGTTTATTTCAACTTTACTTTGATTTCGATTTCATAATGACAATTTCCAATGTTTAATTTCTACAAATAATATAGTACTCAAATACATAAAGATGATAGTGTCGGGGACGGTTACTCGAGTTTTACAGGATTTCTCTACAGTAATTGATTTTTACTCCAAATTGAATTGACTAAAATGCTTCATGAGAATAAGTTCTTTGAGTAGCAACTATTCGCGGAAATATTTGGCCTGACTAGAATTGCCGGTTTGGCTTTAACTTATAACTCGAGTAAAGACGAAACACTTTCATATTTACGTATTTTTATCAATTATTGTTCATTGAACGGGAGTTGGTTTGTTCCCCTTGAAAAGTCAACTAATTTCCGATCAATGACAATAATTACATGTTTTAATTTTTCCTTTTACAATTGTAATATTATTCTTCGTGATGATTTAACTCCAGTCCCCGTTAAAACATTATTAACATTTTGCTTTCAAATTACTTCAAAACATCTTTCAAAATATAACTTACCAGTATGGATGCACACTTTTAAAATAATTCTACTTTAATTAAACTTAGGAGATAATATAATCAATTAATCAATACTGTTTAGGAAATAAATTATTATTAACTAACTTTGCAGCAATTGCGCAAGTAATAATAACTTGTATTCGCACTAAATGGATTTAAGTTCATACAACATTTGATATGCTAAATAGCAGCTATTAGCGCTATTTATCTCTTACCTAATGTACCCACTTTATATATTATCTCCATCCTTTTTAAGTTTTAAAGTTCTTATACAAAAGCTTTACTGTATTGAAGGTTAGCAGCCTCCTTACTTTTATATCTTGCTAGTTTAACTCATATTGAAATCACTAAATGTCATTCCACTAGATGACAAACTTGAAAATTTAACGCCATGTCTGCTACAGGTAAACCCAAAAAACAATTTCTATGAAAAACATTTAACTGTATTTACATGATTACATGCGGTACTTGACATATTAAATATATAGGACAGACTAAAAACAATCTTAACTTTCGAATCAATAACCATAGAGCTCAAATCAAAAAATTCAACGCACAAAAAAATAACATTAAAATAAGTACACCATCACAACTTAATACAGCAGAATTAGAACACTTTAAACACCATGACTTCAACTCTATTCAACTTCAGATACTAGATATAATACCCAATCACAAAACACGAATTTTTCAGGAATCTCTCTATATACTGAAACAACGTTCACTTTATCCATATGGACTTAACACTTATATACATAGTCATAGAGATACTTCTAAGAAGTCTATTTTCAGCCAATTTAAACTCTACAGCATCAAAACGCAGAGAGGAAAAAGAGGAAGCAAATTAAAAAATAATGCGAGATTTTTATCCACTTTGAATACACTTGCATTGAAAAAACAATTGAAATATTTTTTTGACTCAGACTGCTTTCCCAAGAAACTTCTCAACTGGTTACACTCCTGTACTAATAAATTCCTTATCAAACTAAAAAAATACATTCAAGAAAGCTACGACGACATACAAATCATTAAAGACATGATTCTTGATTTTAGTCTTTTCAGACTCTCTGATAGTCTCACTCAACGCAAAATTTATTTTAAAGTCAATTTTCTGCATCCGCAGTTTGACAATATTCATTTCTCAAGAATCATCAGAGATTGTAAAGATTACTTCCCCGCAGTTGACACTATACCAATGATTACATTTAAATATCAAAGGACCTTAAGCAACTTGCTTACTAACCACCATGAAATAGATGAAACTGCAGAATGACATTGTAAGACACCAATTTACAGCAATTACGTAGATTCTCATCACCAGCACATAATTACTGGCAACCTGAATATCATACAAAACCATCAACTAAAAACACTAATGAGTTTTGGTACAAAATTTAGACCAGTCAGAAACATGACTACAAATTACTGTTACAAGACTTTCGAAAACAACATCAACGAATTTATAGTTAAAGCAAGTTATCAACTGAATTTTCCCATAGATACCTTCTTAAAATGGAAAGCTAAAATTCTTCAACGCATATCCACAGAAATCAGTCATCTCAAATTTAAAAGTACACTGAACTGGTCGCAACTTACATCAGATATTAGTAAATTAAAACAGCTTTTTACTATTACAAAAATAGATAAAGCAACTAATAACTTTAGCATTATATGAAAACAATTCTACACTGAGATTATTCATAAAGAACTTCTCAACGCAACTACTTATCAATCAGCCAACCTTACAGAAACATCTATAATAAACAGGATTAAAACTTTTCATAAGAAACTCAATATTACTTTCAATGCAAACTACAACAGATTTACTAATCTTTATGCGATTCCCAAATTCCATAAAACACCATTAAAATTTAGATTTATAGCTAATGGAACTAATAATTACAAGAAAAATGTGGACTATTATTTTTCAATTCAACTTAATAAAATCTGTAAATTTATTTTCAATGATTGTAACACTAATCATAACTATTGCTGGATCATTCATAATAACACTCCTGTCATTAATACCATTCAAACCATTAACATCGAAAACATTAACTGCTATGATTTTGAAAACTTATATACCTCACTTCCTCTAGAAGAAATCTATACCAGTCTACTTGATCTACCTAAACTTTTCCCTAATATACTCAATATCATGACTCTTGACAAATGGAAAACCTACCTAAAATGCACACTTTTTCATAACTACATCAAGTTTCAAAATCAACTTTTTAAACAAGTCAGAGGATTGCCAATGGGCTTACATTCCAGCACCTCGATCTGTAATATCTTTTTATTTGTCAAAGAATTTAACTTCCAAAAACTTCTACAACCACAAGAGTTAAATTACTACAAACACACCTACAGATATATTGATGACCTTATTACAATTAATAATTTTGGTAAAATTGAAAACTCCGACATTTATCCGAATTGTCTTAAACTTAATAAAACTAATAATTCACAAAATAGCATAGACTTTCTAGATCTTCAAATCATTAACTACAAAAAAATTTTACTTTTTGACAAAACAAGAAACTTCAATTTCAATACTAACAAATTAATAAATTGGAACTCCAACATATCCAAAAAAGTAATTAACAATATTATAATTAATCAAATACAACGAATTAAAACTATATGCACAGATACAATAGATTTACAACGCGAAATTTTGATCCTTATCAAAATTGTCAAAAATAATCTAATTCCCTTTCAATTTATCAACCATTGCTTTAAAAGAGCAGGCGTTAAATACTCACTCTAAATCATTTAACTGATAGGGATATGATAATTTATTCCTAAACCTGAGAAGGCGGTATAAGTTGGATGACTGTCAGTTGAAAGATTTGTATATAGTGTAATTACGCAATTGTATACATTGTAAACAGCTAATTGTCTTCAGACATATACTGTTACTAAAAAAATGGGCCTATTTCCTGCCTTCAGACTGTCTACTAGCTCTTGGACAGCGAAAATGCCTTTTTCCTTTCTTAAATTCTTAATCATTGCGACACGACAATTAGCCAGAAATTAATTAATTTCCATTCACTAGTATTTTCGAAAAAATCTTAACAGACGGTCTCTCTCAGATAAGGACTCCACAAAATACATCCCTCAAGAATTCCAAGTCCCACCCACTACCATAAATTACTTCACCCAAGTCTTACCGACTGATATTATTCAAAGCCCCTACTGCCGCTAAGAATTTTCGGACACCCTACACTTCTGAGTCAGACACTTTGCCAACTCCCCCACTAGAAAGAATGTAAGTTACTTAATACCTTTCTGGCCTTTATATCTTCATGTACATTCACTGATCTTATTTATATTATTTTCTATATTATTTTTATATTATTTTTATGTTTTCTTTGATTTGTTTTTACAAAGTTTGCATTATTTATCTTTTTTATAATCTTCTATGTTTATTTCAACTTTACTTTGATTTCGATTTCATAATGACAATTTCCAATGTTTAATTTCTACAAATAATATAGTACTCAAATACATAAAGATGATAGTGTCGGGGACGGTTACTCGAGTTTTACAGGATTTCTCTACAGTAATTGATTTTTACTCCAAATTGAATTGACTAAAATGCTTCATGAGAATAAGTTCTTTGAGTAGCAACTATTCGCGGAAATATTTGGCCTGACTAGAATTGCCGGTTTGGCTTTAACTTATAACTCGAGTAAAGACGAAACACTTTCATATTTACGTATTTTTATCAATTATTGTTCATTGAACGGGAGTTGGTTTGTTCCCCTTGAAAAGTCAACTAATTTCCGATCAATGACAATAATTACATGTTTTAATTTTTCCTTTTACAATTTTAATATTATTCTTCGTGATGATTTAACTCCAGTCCCCGTTAAAACATTATTAACATTTTGCTTTCAAATTACTTCAAAACATCTTTCAAAATATAACTTACCAGTATGGATGCACACTTTTAAAATAATTCTACTTTAATTAAACTTAGGAGATAATATAATCAATTAATCAATACTGTTTAGGAAATAAATTATTATTAACTAACTTTGCAGCAATTGCGCAAGTAATAATAACTTGTATTCGCACTAAATGGATTTAAGTTCATACAACATTTGATATGCTAAATAGCAGCTATTAGCGCTATTTATCTCTTACCTAATGTACCCACTTTATATATTATCTCCATCCTTTTTAAGTTTTAAAGTTCTTATACAAAAGCTTTACTGTATTGAAGGTTAGCAGCCTCCTTACTTTTATATCTTGCTAGTTTAACTCATATTGAAATCACTAAATGTCATTCCACTAGATGACAAACTTGAAAATTTAACGCCATGTCTGCTACAGGTAAACCCAAAAAACAATTTCTATGAAAAACATTTAACTGTATTTACATGATTACATGCGGTACTTGACATATTAAATATATAGGACAGACTAAAAACAATCTTAACTTTCGAATCAATAACCATAGAGCTCAAATCAAAAAATTCAACGCACAAAAAAATAACATTAAAATAAGTACACCATCACAACTTAATACAGCAGAATTAGAACACTTTAAACACCATGACTTCAACTCTATTCAACTTCAGATACTAGATATAATACCCAATCACAAAACACGAATTTTTCAGGAATCTCTCTATATACTGAAACAACGTTCACTTTATCCATATGGACTTAACACTTATATACATAGTCATAGAGATACTTCTAAGAAGTCTATTTTCAGCCAATTTAAACTCTACAGCATCAAAACGCAGAGAGGAAAAAGAGGAAGCAAAATAAAAAATAATGCGAGATTTTTATCCACTTTGAATACACTTGCATTGAAAAAACAATTGAAATATTTTTTTGACTCAGACTGCTTTCCCAAGAAACTTCTCAACTGGTTACACTCCTGTACTAATAAATTCCTTATCAAACTAAAAAAATACATTCAAGAAAGCTACGACGACATACAAATCATTAAAGACATGATTCTTGATTTTAGTCTTTTCAGACTCTCTGATAGTCTCACTCAACGCAAAATTTATTTTAAAGTCAATTTTCTGCATCCGCAGTTTGACAATATTCATTTCTCAAGAATCATCAGAGATTGTAAAGATTACTTCCCCGCAGTTGACACTATACCAATGATTACATTTAAATATCAAAGGACCTTAAGCAACTTGCTTACTAACCACCATGAAATAGATGAAACTGCAGAATGACATTGTAAGACACCAATTTACAGCAATTACGTAGATTCTCATCACCAGCACATAATTACTGGCAACCTGAATATCATACAAAACCATCAACTAAAAACACTAATGAGTTTTGGTACAAAATTTAGACCAGTCAGAAACATGACTACAAATTACTGTTACAAGACTTTCGAAAACAACATCAACGAATTTATAGTTAAAGCAAGTTATCAACTGAATTTTCCCATAGATACCTTCTTAAAATGGAAAGCTAAAATTCTTCAACGCATATCCACAGAAATCAGTCACCTCAAATTTAAAAGTACACTGAACTGGTCGCAACTTACATCAGATATTAGTAAATTAAAACAGCTTTTTACTATTACAAAAATAGATAAAGCAACTAATAACTTTAGCATTATATGAAAACAATTCTACACTGAGATTATTCATAAAGAACTTCTCAACGCAACTACTCATCAATCAGCCAACCTTACAGAAACATCTATAATAAACGGGATTAAAACTTTTCATAAGAAACTCAATATTACTTTCAATGCAAACTACAACAGATTTACTAATCTTTATGCGATTCCCAAATTCCATAAAACACCATTAAAATTTAGATTTATAGCTAATGGAACTAATAATTACAAGAAAAATGTGGACTATTATTTTTCAATTCAACTTAATAAAATCTGTAAATTTATTTTCAATGATTGTAACACTAATCATAACTATTGCTGGATCATTCATAATAACACTCCTGTCATTAATACCATTCAAACCATTAACATCCAAAACATTAACTGCTATGATTTTGAAAACTTATATACCTCACTTCCTCTAGAAGAAATCTATACCAGTCTACTTGATCTACCTAAACTTTTCCCTAATATACTCAATATCATGACTCTTGACAAATGGAAAACCTACCTAAAATGCACACTTTTTCATAACTACATCAAGTTTCAAAATCAACTTTTTAAACAAGTCAGAGGATTGCCAATGGGCTTACATTCCAGCACCTCGATCTGTAATATCTTTTTATTTGTCAAAGAATTTAACTTCCAAAAAATTCTACAACCACAAGAGTTAAATTACTACAAACACACCTACAGATATATTGATGACCTTATTACAATTAATAATTTTGGTAAAATTGAAAACTCCGACATTTATCCGAATTGTCTTAAACTTAATAAAACTAATAATTCACAAAATAGCATAGACTTTCTAGATCTTCAAATCATTAACTACAAAAAAATTTTACTTTTTGACAAAACAAGAAACTTCAATTTCAATACTAACAAATTAATAAATTGGAACTCCAACATATCCAAAAAAGTAATTAACAATATTATAATTAATCAAATACAACGAATTAAAACTATATGCACAGATACAATAGATTTACAACGCGAAATTTTGATCCTTATCAAAATTGTCAAAAATAATCTAATTCCCTTTCAATTTATCAACCATTGCTTTAAAAGAGCAGGCGTTAAATACTCACTCTAAATCATTTAACTGATAGGGATATGATAATTTATTCCTAAACCTGAGAAGGCGGTATAAGTTGGATGACTGTCAGTTGAAAGATTTGTATATAGTGTAATTACGCAATTGTATACATTGTAAACAGCTAATTGTCTTCAGACATATACTGTTACTAAAAAAATGGGCCTATTTCCTGCCTTCAGACTGTCTACTAGCTCTTGGACAGCGAAAATGCCTTTTTCCTTTCTTAAATTCTTAATCATTGCGACACGACAATTAGCCAGAAATTAATTAATTTCCATTCACTAGTATTTTCGAAAAAATCTTAACAGACGGTCTCTCTCAGATAAGGACTCCACAAAATACATCCCTCAAGAATTCCAAGTCCCACCCACTACCATAAATTACTTCACCCAAGTCTTACCGACTGATATTATTCAAAGCCCCTACTGCCGCTAAGAATTTTCGGACACCCTACACTTCTGAGTCAGACACTTTGCCAACTCCCCCACTAGAAAGAATGTAAGTTACTTAATACCTTTCTGGCCTTTATATCTTCATGTACATTCACTGATCTTATTTATATTATTTTCTATATTATTTTTATATTATTTTTATGTTTTCTTTGATTTGTTTTTACAAAGTTTGCATTATTTATCTTTTTTATAATCTTCTATGTTTATTTCAACTTTACTTTGATTTCGATTTCATAATGACAATTTCCAATGTTTAATTTCTACAAATAATATAGTACTCAAATACATAAAGATGATAGTGTCGGGGACGGTTACTCGAGTTTTACAGGATTTCTCTACAGTAATTGATTTTTACTCCAAATTGAATTGACTAAAATGCTTCATGAGAATAAGTTCTTTGAGTAGCAACTATTCGCGGAAATATTTGGCCTGACTAGAATTGCCGGTTTGGCTTTAACTTATAACTCGAGTAAAGACGAAACACTTTCATATTTACGTATTTTTATCAATTATTGTTCATTGAACGGGAGTTGGTTTGTTCCCCTTGAAAAGTCAACTAATTTCCGATCAATGACAATAATTACATGTTTTAATTTTTCCTTTTACAATTGTAATATTATTCTTCGTGATGATTTAACTCCAGTCCCCGTTAAAACATTATTAACATTTTGCTTTCAAATTACTTCAAAACATCTTTCAAAATATAACTTACCAGTATGGATGCACACTTTTAAAATAATTCTACTTTAATTAAACTTAGGAGATAATATAATCAATTAATCAATACTGTTTAGGAAATAAATTATTATTAACTAACTTTGCAGCAATTGCGCAAGTAATAATAACTTGTATTCGCACTAAATGGATTTAAGTTCATACAACATTTGATATGCTAAATAGCAGCTATTAGCGCTATTTATCTCTTACCTAATGTACCCACTTTATATATTATCTCCATCCTTTTTAAGTTTTAAAGTTCTTATACAAAAGCTTTACTGTATTGAAGGTTAGCAGCCTCCTTACTTTTATATCTTGCTAGTTTAACTCATATTGAAATCACTAAATGTCATTCCACTAGATGACAAACTTGAAAATTTAACGCCATGTCTGCTACAGGTAAACCCAAAAAACAATTTCTATGAAAAACATTTAACTGTATTTACATGATTACATGCGGTACTTGACATATTAAATATATAGGACAGACTAAAAACAATCTTAACTTTCGAATCAATAACCATAGAGCTCAAATCAAAAAATTCAACGCACAAAAAAATAACATTAAAATAAGTACACCATCACAACTTAATACAGCAGAATTAGAACACTTTAAACACCATGACTTCAACTCTATTCAACTTCAGATACTAGATATAATACCCAATCACAAAACACGAATTTTTCAGGAATCTCTCTATATACTGAAACAACGTTCACTTTATCCATATGGACTTAACACTTATATACATAGTCATAGAGATACTTCTAAGAAGTCTATTTTCAGCCAATTTAAACTCTACAGCATCAAAACGCAGAGAGGAAAAAGAGGAAGCAAAATAAAAAATAATGCGAGATTTTTATCCACTTTGAATACACTTGCATTGAAAAAACAATTGAAATATTTTTTTGACTCAGACTGCTTTCCCAAGAAACTTCTCAACTGGTTACACTCCTGTACTAATAAATTCCTTATCAAACTAAAAAAATACATTCAAGAAAGCTACGACGACATACAAATCATTAAAGACATGATTCTTGATTTTAGTCTTTTCAGACTCTCTGATAGTCTCACTCAACGCAAAATTTATTTTAAAGTCAATTTTCTGCATCCGCAGTTTGACAATATTCATTTCTCAAGAATCATCAGAGATTGTAAAGATTACTTCCCCGCAGTTGACACTATACCAATGATTGCATTTAAATATCAAAGGACCTTAAGCAACTTGCTTACTAACCACCATGAAATAGATGAAACTGCAGAATGACATTGTAAGACACCAATTTACAGCAATTACGTAGATGTAGATTCTCATCACCAGCACATAATTACTGGCAACCTGAATATCATACAAAACCATCAACTAAAAACACTAATGAGTTTTGGTACAAAATTTAGACCAGTCAGAAACATGACTACAAATTACTGTTACAAGACTTTCGAAAACAACATCAACGAATTTATAGTTAAAGCAAGTTATCAACTGAATTTTCCCATAGATACCTTCTTAAAATGGAAAGCTAAAATTCTTCAACGCATATCCACAGAAATCAGTCACCTCAAATTTAAAAGTACACTGAACTGGTCGCAACTTACATCAGATATTAGTAAATTAAAACAGCTTTTTACTATTACAAAAATAGATAAAGCAACTAATAACTTTAGCATTATATGAAAACAATTCTACACTGAGATTATTCATAAAGAACTTCTCAACGCAACTACTCATCAATCAGCCAACCTTACAGAAACATCTATAATAAACGGGATTAAAACTTTTCATAAGAAACTCAATATTACTTTCAATGCAAACTACAACAGATTTACTAATCTTTATGCGATTCCCAAATTCCATAAAACACCATTAAAATTTAGATTTATAGCTAATGGAACTAATAATTACAAGAAAAATGTGGACTATTATTTTTCAATTCAACTTAATAAAATCTGTAAATTTATTTTCAATGATTGTAACACTAATCATAACTATTGCTGGATCATTCATAATAACACTCCTGTCATTAATACCATTCAAACCATTAACATCCAAAACATTAACTGCTATGATTTTGAAAACTTATATACCTCACTTCCTCTAGAAGAAATCTATACCAGTCTACTTGATCTACCTAAACTTTTCCCTAATATACTCAATATCATGACTCTTGACAAATGGAAAACCTACCTAAAATGCACACTTTTTCATAACTACATCAAGTTTCAAAATCAACTTTTTAAACAAGTCAGAGGATTGCCAATGGGCTTACATTCCAGCACCTCGATCTGTAATATCTTTTTATTTGTCAAAGAATTTAACTTCCAAAAAATTCTACAACCACAAGAGTTAAATTACTACAAACACACCTACAGATATATTGATGACCTTATTACAATTAATAATTTTGGTAAAATTGAAAACTCCGACATTTATCCGAATTGTCTTAAACTTAATAAAACTAATAATTCACAAAATAGCATAGACTTTCTAGATCTTCAAATCATTAACTACAAAAAAATTTTACTTTTTGACAAAACAAGAAACTTCAATTTCAATACTAACAAATTAATAAATTGGAACTCCAACATATCCAAAAAAGTAATTAACAATATTATAATTAATCAAATACAACGAATTAAAACTATATGCACAGATACAATAGATTTACAACGCGAAATTTTGATCCTTATCAAAATTGTCAAAAATAATCTAATTCCCTTTCAATTTATCAACCATTGCTTTAAAAGAGCAGGCGTTAAATACTCACTCTAAATCATTTAACTGATAGGGATATGATAATTTATTCCTAAACCTGAGAAGGCGGTATAAGTTGGATGACTGTCAGTTGAAAGATTTGTATATAGTGTAATTACGCAATTGTATACATTGTAAACAGCTAATTGTCTTCAGACATATACTGTTACTAAAAAAATGGGCCTATTTCCTGCCTTCAGACTGTCTACTAGCTCTTGGACAGCGAAAATGCCTTTTTCCTTTCTTAAATTCTTAATCATTGCGACACGACAATTAGCCAGAAATTAATTAATTTCCATTCACTAGTATTTTCGAAAAAATCTTAACAGACGGTCTCTCTCAGATAAGGACTCCACAAAATACATCCCTCAAGAATTCCAAGTCCCACCCACTACCATAAATTACTTCACCCAAGTCTTACCGACTGATATTATTCAAAGCCCCTACTGCCGCTAAGAATTTTCGGACACCCTACACTTCTGAGTCAGACACTTTGCCAACTCCCCCACTAGAAAGAATGTAAGTTACTTAATACCTTTCTGGCCTTTATATCTTCATGTACATTCACTGATCTTATTTATATTATTTTCTATATTATTTTTATATTATTTTTATGTTTTCTTTGATTTGTTTTTACAAAGTTTGCATTATTTATCTTTTTTATAATCTTCTATGTTTATTTCAACTTTACTTTGATTTCGATTTCATAATGACAATTTCCAATGTTTAATTTCTACAAATAATATAGTACTCAAATACATAAAGATGATAGTGTCGGGGACGGTTACTCGAGTTTTACAGGATTTCTCTACAGTAATTGATTTTTACTCCAAATTGAATTGACTAAAATGCTTCATGAGAATAAGTTCTTTGAGTAGCAACTATTCGCGGAAATATTTGGCCTGACTAGAATTGCCGGTTTGGCTTTAACTTATAACTCGAGTAAAGACGAAACACTTTCATATTTACGTATTTTTATCAATTATTGTTCATTGAACGGGAGTTGGTTTGTTCCCCTTGAAAAGTCAACTAATTTCCGATCAATGACAATAATTACATGTTTTAATTTTTCCTTTTACAATTGTAATATTATTCTTCGTGATGATTTAACTCCAGTCCCCGTTAAAACATTATTAACATTTTGCTTTCAAATTACTTCAAAACATCTTTCAAAATATAACTTACCAGTATGGATGCACACTTTTAAAATAATTCTACTTTAATTAAACTTAGGAGATAATATAATCAATTAATCAATACTGTTTAGGAAATAAATTATTATTAACTAACTTTGCAGCAATTGCGCAAGTAATAATAACTTGTATTCGCACTAAATGGATTTAAGTTCATACAACATTTGATATGCTAAATAGCAGCTATTAGCGCTAT
This sequence comes from Stegodyphus dumicola, assembly GCF_044657685.1. Lineage (NCBI taxonomy): Eukaryota > Metazoa > Arthropoda > Arachnida > Araneae > Eresidae > Stegodyphus > Stegodyphus dumicola. The sequence goes on along the minus strand of NC_140773.1, from coordinate 215,579,822 downwards.
TTATCTCTTACCTAATGTACCCACTTTATATATTATCTCCATCCTTTTTAAGTTTTAAAGTTCTTATACAAAAGCTTTACTGTATTGAAGGTTAGCAGCCTCCTTACTTTTATATCTTGCTAGTTTAACTCATATTGAAATCACTAAATGTCATTCCACTAGATGACAAACTTGAAAATTTAACGCCATGTCTGCTACAGGTAAACCCAAAAAACAATTTCTATGAAAAACATTTAACTGTATTTACATGATTACATGCGGTACTTGACATATTAAATATATAGGACAGACTAAAAACAATCTTAACTTTCGAATCAATAACCATAGAGCTCAAATCAAAAAATTCAACGCACAAAAAAATAACATTAAAATAAGTACACCATCACAACTTAATACAGCAGAATTAGAACACTTTAAACACCATGACTTCAACTCTATTCAACTTCAGATACTAGATATAATACCCAATCACAAAACACGAATTTTTCAGGAATCTCTCTATATACTGAAACAACGTTCACTTTATCCATATGGACTTAACACTTATATACATAGTCATAGAGATACTTCTAAGAAGTCTATTTTCAGCCAATTTAAACTCTACAGCATCAAAACGCAGAGAGGAAAAAGAGGAAGCAAAATAAAAAATAATGCGAGATTTTTATCCACTTTGAATACACTTGCATTGAAAAAACAATTGAAATATTTTTTTGACTCAGACTGCTTTCCCAAGAAACTTCTCAACTGGTTACACTCCTGTACTAATAAATTCCTTATCAAACTAAAAAAAAAACATTCAAGAAAGCTACGACGACATACAAATCATTAAAGACATGATTCTTGATTTTAGTCTTTTCAGACTCTCTGATAGTCTCACTCAACGCAAAATTTATTTTAAAGTCAATTTTCTGCATCCGCAGTTTGACAATATTCATTTCTCAAGAATCATCAGAGATTGTAAAGATTACTTCCCCGCAGTTGACACTATACCAATGATTGCATTTAAATATCAAAGGACCTTAAGCAACTTGCTTACTAACCACCATGAAATAGATGAAACTGCAGAATGACATTGTAAGACACCAATTTACAGCAATTACGTAGATGTAGATTCTCATCACCAGCACATAATTACTGGCAACCTGAATATCATACAAAACCATCAACTAAAAACACTAATGAGTTTTGGTACAAAATTTAGACCAGTCAGAAACATGACTACAAATTACTGTTACAAGACTTTCGAAAACAACATCAACGAATTTATAGTTAAAGCAAGTTATCAACTGAATTTTCCCATAGATACCTTCTTAAAATGGAAAGCTAAAATTCTTCAACGCATATCCACAGAAATCAGTCACCTCAAATTTAAAAGTACACTGAACTGGTCGCAACTTACATCAGATATTAGTAAATTAAAACAGCTTTTTACTATTACAAAAATAGATAAAGCAACTAATAACTTTAGCATTATATGAAAACAATTCTACACTGAGATTATTCATAAAGAACTTCTCAACGCAACTACTCATCAATCAGCCAACCTTACAGAAACATCTATAATAAACGGGATTAAAACTTTTCATAAGAAACTCAATATTACTTTCAATGCAAACTACAACAGATTTACTAATCTTTATGCGATTCCCAAATTCCATAAAACACCATTAAAATTTAGATTTATAGCTAATGGAACTAATAATTACAAGAAAAATGTGGACTATTATTTTTCAATTCAACTTAATAAAATCTGTAAATTTATTTTCAATGATTGTAACACTAATCATAACTATTGCTGGATCATTCATAATAACACTCCTGTCATTAATACCATTCAAACCATTAACATCCAAAACATTAACTGCTATGATTTTGAAAACTTATATACCTCACTTCCTCTAGAAGAAATCTATACCAGTCTACTTGATCTACCTAAACTTTTCCCTAATATACTCAATATCATGACTCTTGACAAATGGAAAACCTACCTAAAATGCACACTTTTTCATAACTACATCAAGTTTCAAAATCAACTTTTTAAACAAGTCAGAGGATTGCCAATGGGCTTACATTCCAGCACCTCGATCTGTAATATCTTTTTATTTGTCAAAGAATTTAACTTCCAAAAAATTCTACAACCACAAGAGTTAAATTACTACAAACACACCTACAGATATATTGATGACCTTATTACAATTAATAATTTTGGTAAAATTGAAAACTCCGACATTTATCCGAATTGTCTTAAACTTAATAAAACTAATAATTCACAAAATAGCATAGACTTTCTAGATCTTCAAATCATTAACTACAAAAAAATTTTACTTTTTGACAAAACAAGAAACTTCAATTTCAATACTAACAAATTAATAAATTGGAACTCCAACATATCCAAAAAAGTAATTAACAATATTATAATTAATCAAATACAACGAATTAAAACTATATGCACAGATACAATAGATTTACAACGCGAAATTTTGATCCTTATCAAAATTGTCAAAAATAATCTAATTCTCTTTCAATTTATCAACCATTGCTTTAAAAGAGCAGGCGTTAAATACTCACTCTAAATCATTTAACTGATAGGGATATGATAATTTATTCCTAAACCTGAGAAGGCGGTATAAGTTGGATGACTGTCAGTTGAAAGATTTGTATATAGTGTAATTACGCAATTGTATACATTGTAAACAGCTAATTGTCTTCAGACATATACTGTTACTAAAAAAATGGGCCTATTTCCTGCCTTCAGACTGTCTACTAGCTCTTGGACAGCGAAAATGCCTTTTTCCTTTCTTAAATTCTTAATCATTGCGACACGACAATTAGCCAGAAATTAATTAATTTCCATTCACTAGTATTTTCGAAAAAATCTTAACAGACGGTCTCTCTCAGATAAGGACTCCACAAAATACATCCCTCAAGAATTCCAAGTCCCACCCACTACCATAAATTACTTCACCCAAGTCTTACCGACTGATATTATTCAAAGCCCCTACTGCCGCTAAGAATTTTCGGACACCCTACACTTCTGAGTCAGACACTTTGCCAACTCCCCCACTAGAAAGAATGTAAGTTACTTAATACCTTTCTGGCCTTTATATCTTCATGTACATTCACTGATCTTATTTATATTATTTTCTATATTATTTTTATATTATTTTTATGTTTTCTTTGATTTGTTTTTACAAAGTTTGCATTATTTATCTTTTTTATAATCTTCTATGTTTATTTCAACTTTACTTTGATTTCGATTTCATAATGACAATTTCCAATGTTTAATTTCTACAAATAATATAGTACTCAAATACATAAAGATGATAGTGTCGGGGACGGTTACTCGAGTTTTACAGGATTTCTCTACAGTAATTGATTTTTACTCCAAATTGAATTGACTAAAATGCTTCATGAGAATAAGTTCTTTGAGTAGCAACTATTCGCGGAAATATTTGGCCTGACTAGAATTGCCGGTTTGGCTTTAACTTATAACTCGAGTAAAGACGAAACACTTTCATATTTACGTATTTTTATCAATTATTGTTCATTGAACGGGAGTTGGTTTGTTCCCCTTGAAAAGTCAACTAATTTCCGATCAATGACAATAATTACATGTTTTAATTTTTCCTTTTACAATTGTAATATTATTCTTCGTGATGATTTAACTCCAGTCCCCGTTAAAACATTATTAACATTTTGCTTTCAAATTACTTCAAAACATCTTTCAAAATATAACTTACCAGTATGGATGCACACTTTTAAAATAATTCTACTTTAATTAAACTTAGGAGATAATATAATCAATTAATCAATACTGTTTAGGAAATAAATTATTATTAACTAACTTTGCAGCAATTGCGCAAGTAATAATAACTTGTATTCGCACTAAATGGATTTAAGTTCATACAACATTTGATATGCTAAATAGCAGCTATTAGCGCTATTTATCTCTTACCTAATGTACCCACTTTATATATTATCTCCATCCTTTTTAAGTTTTAAAGTTCTTATACAAAAGCTTTACTGTATTGAAGGTTAGCAGCCTCCTTACTTTTATATCTTGCTAGTTTAACTCACATTGAAATCACTAAATGTCATTCCACTAGATGACAAACTTGAAAATTTAACGCCATGTCTGCTACAGGTAAACCCAAAAAACAATTTCTATGAAAAACATTTAACTGTATTTACATGATTACATGCGGTACTTGACATATTAAATATATAGGACAGACTAAAAACAATCTTAACTTTCGAATCAATAACCATAGAGCTCAAATCAAAAAATTCAACGCACAAAAAAATAACATTAAAATAAGTACACCATCACAACTTAATACAGCAGAATTAGAACACTTTAAACACCATGACTTCAACTCTATTCAACTTCAGATACTAGATATAATACCCAATCACAAAACACGAATTTTTCAGGAATCTCTCTATATACTGAAACAACGTTCACTTTATCCATATGGACTTAACACTTATATACATAGTCATAGAGATACTTCTAAGAAGTCTATTTTCAGCCAATTTAAACTCTACAGCATCAAAACGCAGAGAGGAAAAAGAGGAAGCAAAATAAAAAATAATGCGAGATTTTTATCCACTTTGAATACACTTGCATTGAAAAAACAATTGAAATATTTTTTTGACTCAGACTGCTTTCCCAAGAAACTTCTCAACTGGTTACACTCCTGTACTAATAAATTCCTTATCAAACTAAAAAAATACATTCAAGAAAGCTACGACGACATACAAATCATTAAAGACATGATTCTTGATTTTAGTCTTTTCAGACTCTCTGATAGTCTCACTCAACGCAAAATTTATTTTAAAGTCAATTTTCTGCATCCGCAGTTTGACAATATTCATTTCTCAAGAATCATCAGAGATTGTAAAGATTACTTCCCCGCAGTTGACACTATACCAATGATTACATTTAAATATCAAAGGACCTTAAGCAACTTGCTTACTAACCACCATGAAATAGATGAAACTGCAGAATGACATTGTAAGACACCAATTTACAGCAATTACGTAGATTCTCATCACCAGCACATAATTACTGGCAACCTGAATATCATACAAAACCATCAACTAAAAACACTAATGAGTTTTGGTACAAAATTTAGACCAGTCAGAAACATGACTACAAATTACTGTTACAAGACTTTCGAAAACAACATCAACGAATTTATAGTTAAAGCAAGTTATCAACTGAATTTTCCCATAGATACCTTCTTAAAATGGAAAGCTAAAATTCTTCAACGCATATCCACAGAAATCAGTCACCTCAAATTTAAAAGTACACTGAACTGGTCGCAACTTACATCAGATATTAGTAAATTAAAACAGCTTTTTACTATTACAAAAATAGATAAAGCAACTAATAACTTTAGCATTATATGAAAACAATTCTACACTGAGATTATTCATAAAGAACTTCTCAACGCAACTACTTATCAATCAGCCAACCTTACAGAAACATCTATAATAAACAGGATTAAAACTTTTCATAAGAAACTCAATATTACTTTCAATGCAAACTACAACAGATTTACTAATCTTTATGCGATTCCCAAATTCCATAAAACACCATTAAAATTTAGATTTATAGCTAATGGAACTAATAATTACAAGAAAAATGTGGACTATTATTTTTCAATTCAACTTAATAAAATCTGTAAATTTATTTTCAATGATTGTAACACTAATCATAACTATTGCTGGATCATTCATAATAACACTCCTGTCATTAATACCATTCAAACCATTAACATCGAAAACATTAACTGCTATGATTTTGAAAACTTATATACCTCACTTCCTCTAGAAGAAATCTATACCAGTCTACTTGATCTACCTAAACTTTTCCCTAATATACTCAATATCATGACTCTTGACAAATGGAAAACCTACCTAAAATGCACACTTTTTCATAACTACATCAAGTTTCAAAATCAACTTTTTAAACAAGTCAGAGGATTGCCAATGGGCTTACATTCCAGCACCTCGATCTGTAATATCTTTTTATTTGTCAAAGAATTTAACTTCCAAAAACTTCTACAACCACAAGAGTTAAATTACTACAAACACACCTACAGATATATTGATGACCTTATTACAATTAATAATTTTGGTAAAATTGAAAACTCCGACATTTATCCGAATTGTCTTAAACTTAATAAAACTAATAATTCACAAAATAGCATAGACTTTCTAGATCTTCAAATCATTAACTACAAAAAAATTTTACTTTTTGACAAAACAAGAAACTTCAATTTCAATACTAACAAATTAATAAATTGGAACTCCAACATATCCAAAAAAGTAATTAACAATATTATAATTAATCAAATACAACGAATTAAAACTATATGCACAGATACAATAGATTTACAACGCGAAATTTTGATCCTTATCAAAATTGTCAAAAATAATCTAATTCCCTTTCAATTTATCAACCATTGCTTTAAAAGAGCAGGCGTTAAATACTCACTCTAAATCATTTAACTGATAGGGATATGATAATTTATTCCTAAACCTGAGAAGGCGGTATAAGTTGGATGACTGTCAGTTGAAAGATTTGTATATAGTGTAATTACGCAATTGTATACATTGTAAACAGCTAATTGTCTTCAGACATATACTGTTACTAAAAAAATGGGCCTATTTCCTGCCTTCAGACTGTCTACTAGCTCTTGGACAGCGAAAATGCCTTTTTCCTTTCTTAAATTCTTAATCATTGCGACACGACAATTAGCCAGAAATTAATTAATTTCCATTCACTAGTATTTTCGAAAAAATCTTAACAGACGGTCTCTCTCAGATAAGGACTCCACAAAATACATCCCTCAAGAATTCCAAGTCCCACCCACTACCATAAATTACTTCACCCAAGTCTTACCGACTGATATTATTCAAAGCCCCTACTGCCGCTAAGAATTTTCGGACACCCTACACTTCTGAGTCAGACACTTTGCCAACTCCCCCACTAGAAAGAATGTAAGTTACTTAATACCTTTCTGGCCTTTATATCTTCATGTACATTCACTGATCTTATTTATATTATTTTCTATATTATTTTTATATTATTTTTATGTTTTCTTTGATTTGTTTTTACAAAGTTTGCATTATTTATCTTTTTTATAATCTTCTATGTTTATTTCAACTTTACTTTGATTTCGATTTCATAATGAAAATTTCCAATGTTTAATTTCTACAAATAATATAGTACTCAAATACATAAAGATGATAGTGTCGGGGACGGTTACTCGAGTTTTACAGGATTTCTCTACAGTAATTGATTTTTACTCCAAATTGAATTGACTAAAATGCTTCATGAGAATAAGTTCTTTGAGTAGCAACTATTCGCGGAAATATTTGGCCTGAGTAGAATTGCCGGTTTGGCTTTAACTTATAACTCGAGTAAAGACGAAACACTTTCATATTTACGTATTTTTATCAATTATTGTTCATTGAACGGGAGTTGGTTTGTTCCCCTTGAAAAGTCAACTAATTTCCGATCAATGACAATAATTACATGTTTTAATTTTTCCTTTTACAATTGTAATATTATTCTTCGTGATGATTTAACTCCAGTCCCCGTTAAAACATTATTAACATTTTGCTTTCAAATTACTTCAAAACATCTTTCAAAATATAACTTACCAGTATGGATGCACACTTTTAAAATAATTCTACTTTAATTAAACTTAGGAGATAATATAATCAATTAATCAATACTGTTTAGGAAATAAATTATTATTAACTAACTTTGCAGCAATTGCGCAAGTAATAATAACTTGTATTCGCACTAAATGGATTTAAGTTCATACAACATTTGATATGCTAAATAGCAGCTATTAGCGCTATTTATCTCTTACCTAATGTACCCACTTTATATATTATCTCCATCCTTTTTAAGTTTTAAAGTTCTTATACAAAAGCTTTACTGTATTGAAGGTTAGCAGCCTCCTTACTTTTATATCTTGCTAGTTTAACTCATATTGAAATCACTAAATGTCATTCCACTAGATGACAAACTTGAAAATTTAACGCCATGTCTGCTACAGGTAAACCCAAAAAACAATTTCTATGAAAAACATTTAACTGCATTTACATGATTACATGCGGTACTTGACATATTAAATATATAGGACAGACTAAAAACAATCTTAACTTTCGAATCAATAACCATAGAGCTCAAATCAAAAAATTCAACGCACAAAAAAATAACATTAAAATAAGTACACCATCACAACTTAATACAGCAGAATTAGAACACTTTAAACACCATGACTTCAACTCTATTCAACTTCAGATACTAGATATAATACCCAATCACAAAACACGAATTTTTCAGGAATCTCTCTATATACTGAAACAACGTTCACTTTATCCATATGGACTTAACACTTATATACATAGTCTAGAGATACTTCTAAGAAGTCTATTTTCAGCCAATTTAAACTCTACAGCATCAAAACGCAGAGAGGAAAAAGAGGAAGCAAAATAAAAAATAATGCGAGATTTTTATCCACTTTGAATACACTTGCATTGAAAAAACAATTGAAATATTTTTTTGACTCAGACTGCTTTCCCAAGAAACTTCTCAACTGGTTACACTCCTGTACTAATAAATTCCTTATCAAACTAAAAAAATACATTCAAGAAAGCTACGACGACATACAAATCATTAAAGACATGATTCTTGATTTTAGTCTTTTCAGACTCTCTGATAGTCTCACTCAACGCAAAATTTATTTTAAAGTCAATTTTCTGCATCCGCAGTTTGACAATATTCATTTCTCAAGAATCATCAGAGATTGTAAAGATTACTTCCCCGCAGTTGACACTATACCAATGATTACATTTAAATATCAAAGGACCTTAAGCAACTTGCTTACTAACCACCATGAAATAGATGAAACTGCAGAATGACATTGTAAGACACCAATTTACAGCAATTACGTAGATTCTCATCACCAGCACATAATTACTGGCAACCTGAATATCATACAAAACCATCAACTAAAAACACTAATGAGTTTTGGTACAAAATTTAGACCAGTCAGAAACATGACTACAAATTACTGTTACAAGACTTTCGAAAACAACATCAACGAATTTATAGTTAAAGCAAGTTATCAACTGAATTTTCCCATAGATACCTTCTTAAAATGGAAAGCTAAAATTCTTCAACGCATATCCACAGAAATCAGTCACCTCAAATTTAAAAGTACACTGAACTGGTCGCAACTTACATCAGATATTAGTAAATTAAAACAGCTTTTTACTATTACAAAAATAGATAAAGCAACTAATAACTTTAGCATTATATGAAAACAATTCTACACTGAGATTATTCATAAAGAACTTCTCAACGCAACTACTTATCAATCAGCCAACCTTACAGAAACATCTATAATAAACGGGATTAAAACTTTTCATAAGAAACTCAATATTACTTTCAATGCAAACTACAACAGATTTACTAATCTTTATGCGATTCCCAAATTCCATAAAACACCATTAAAATTTAGATTTATAGCTAATGGAACTAATAATTACAAGAAAAATGTGGACTATTATTTTTCAATTCAACTTAATAAAATCTGTAAATTTATTTTCAATGATTGTAACACTAATCATAACTATTGCTGGATCATTCATAATAACACTCCTGTCATTAATACCATTCAAACCATTAACATCCAAAACATTAACTGCTATGATTTTGAAAACTTATATACCTCACTTCCTCTAGAAGAAATCTATACCAGTCTACTTGATCTACCTAAACTTTTCCCTAATATACTCAATATCATGACTCTTGACAAATGGAAAACCTACCTAAAATGCACACTTTTTCATAACTACATCAAGTTTCAAAATCAACTTTTTAAACAAGTCAGAGGATTGCCAATGGGCTTACATTCCAGCACCTCGATCTGTAATATCTTTTTATTTGTCAAAGAATTTAACTTCCAAAAAATTCTACAACCACAAGAGTTAAATTACTACAAACACACCTACAGATATATTGATGACCTTATTACAATTAATAATTTTGGTAAAATTGAAAACTCCGACATTTATCCGAATTGTCTTAAACTTAATAAAACTAATAATTCACAAAATAGCATAGACTTTCTAGATCTTCAAATCATTAACTACAAAAAAATTTTACTTTTTGACAAAACAAGAAACTTCAATTTCAATACTAACAAATTAATAAATTGGAACTCCAACATATCCAAAAAAGTAATTAACAATATTATAATTAATCAAATACAACGAATTAAAACTATATGCACAGATACAATAGATTTACAACGCGAAATTTTGATCCTTATCAAAATTGTCAAAAATAATCTAATTCCCTTTCAATTTATCAACCATTGCTTTAAAAGAGCAGGCGTTAAATACTCACTCTAAATCATTTAACTGATAGGGATATGATAATTTATTCCTAAACCTGAGAAGGCGGTATAAGTTGGATGACTGTCAGTTGAAAGATTTGTATATAGTGTAATTACGCAATTGTATATATTGTAAACAGCTAATTGTCTTCAGACATATACTGTTACTAAAAAAATGGGCCTATTTCCTGCCTTTAGACTGTCTACTAGCTCTTGGACAGCGAAAATGCCTTTTTCCTTTCTTAAATTCTTAATCATTGCGACACGACAATTAGCCAGAAATTAATTAATTTCCATTCACTAGTATTTTCGAAAAAATCTTAACAGACGGTCTCTCTCAGATAAGGACTCCACAAAATACATCCCTCAAGAATTCCAAGTCCCACCCACTACCATAAATTACTTCACCCAAGTCTTACCGACTGATATTATTCAAAGCCCCTACTGCCGCTAAGAATTTTCGGACACCCTACACTTCTGAGTCAGACACTTTGCCAACTCCCCCACTAGAAAGAATGTAAGTTACTTAATACCTTTCTGGCCTTTATATCTTCATGTACATTCACTGATCTTATTTATATTATTTTCTATATTATTTTTATATTATTTTTATGTTTTCTTTGATTTGTTTTTACAAAGTTTGCATTATTTATCTTTTTTATAATCTTCTATGTTTATTTCAACTTTACTTTGATTTCGATTTCATAATGACAATTTCCAATGTTTAATTTCTACAAATAATATAGTACTCAAATACATAAAGATGATAGTGTCGGGGACGGTTACTCGAGTTTTACAGGATTTCTCTACAGTAATTGATTTTTACTCCAAATTGAATTGACTAAAATGCTTCATGAGAATAAGTTCTTTGAGTAGCAACTATTCGCGGAAATATTTGGCCTGACTAGAATTGCCGGTTTGGCTTTAACTTATAACTCGAGTAAAGACGAAACACTTTCATATTTACGTATTTTTATCAATTATTGTTCATTGAACGGGAGTTGGTTTGTTCCCCTTGAAAAGTCAACTAATTTCCGATCAATGACAATAATTACATGTTTTAATTTTTCCTTTTACAATTGTAATATTATTCTTCGTGATGATTTAACTCCAGTCCCCGTTAAAACATTATTAACATTTTGCTTTCAAATTACTTCAAAACATCTTTCAAAATATAACTTACCAGTATGGATGCACACTTTTAAAATAATTCTACTTTAATTAAACTTAGGAGATAATATAATCAATTAATCAATACTGTTTAGGAAATAAATTATATATATATATATATATATATATATATATATATCTCCAGCGCGCGAGACTCTGTATCGCAAATTCTAAAGATCTGCTTAAATTAAAATTATTTGCGATATTGCTTTTGAATTGAATTGTATATTTTAAGTGTGAACATGATAATTTAATAAATAAAGGTAACACACAAGACGTTAAAAAAACGCTCCTTTGCGCGTAATATAAAATTTGAAAGCTTTCAGATTTTTTTTAATAGTTCTCTGCTTAATTATTATCTTTCTTAAACTTTCCAACATAGCATCTTCAGACTAATTAGATGGCACGGCAAGCTGTGTGAAAGAACTCCTTTTTTTCTGTCGCTAGACAGCAGACGATTCCGCCATTAAAATTAAAAGACGGTGTTCCGTGTATAAGACGTTAATATCACTACATCTGCAAATCTCATTTATTTCCGTCCAAGAATGTAATCATTTCATAGCTTATAGTAACTATCATGTTTCCATTAAATATTCAAGTTATTGTAAATCGGACAAGTTTATTATCCCCTAAACAGCCGTTTCTGAAGTAAATTCACAGACATCAAGATAAGTAAGTACCGATCCTATACTAACGTACATTTATTTATTTATATTTATAACCCTGCACACATTTACTGACTTATATATAAGTATGTGCTTGTAATACATGTGGTAATTATTTCCTGGTGGACGTCTTTATACTGTAGTTGAAAATAGCTTAGGATTAGGATAAAACAATATCAAAAACTGCTAAAATATTGTTCTAATTTCGAAATCGAAATCGAGTCAATGGCTAGGCGGCAATTAGTAGCCAACCGCTACTTTAACCGTCTCTGTTGGTAAATTGCCCTAAGGCGTTGGTACTTAAGTTTTTAATTAAGGCGATTTACGCCGCGCCAACTAGGCGAAACTTGTCAAATTTTGGGAAATGTAGGTGGAGTAAGGGAGATGATTGGCAGGAGCCTGTCACGTGGGTGGTCACCAGCTTACGCGTACAATGAGAAATATTGGAAATATTAATAATTATCAAGTTTTGAAACAGGTTATCTAGATTGGAATAATTAAACTAATATCGCGATCTAAATGAAGACAAATGACACAACTAAGTGCAACAGATTAGCTAAACAAAATATTCAAATTCATCCTTTCTGTAAAACACAGATTGGACAGTGGTAGTCACGTGGGAGTCACCCTCCCGTGAACTGTCCACAGCCCAATGCATCTTGAAATAGTAGATATCACAATTCAGTGAAGTCTTGGTCTGAGAAATTAAACACTAAAGTTCTTGTACAACACTGAGGCACATGAGTTACTGTAACTATACACTATGTACATATAGGGACGGCGGTATTTGAGCGAAGTGGCAAATGGTGAAAAACATTTTACACTAGCAATAAATAATCAGAGCTTTGAAGATCCAGGTACACGGATCATGTCCATAAGTCCACAATATTACAAAGTCTCTGATATAACAATAAGAAGATTACGAAAATGACAAATATAAGATCAGTGCTTTGAAGATCCAGGTACACGGATCATGTCCATAAGTCTATAAAGTTTCAAAGACACTGGTAAAATGACACAATGAAGATAAAATAAAGATAATAGTACTATGTACAATATATACACATTTCACCATTTGCTGTTATGGAAGATGCCTCTTGGGCGCTTTGCTGCAATTTCTATAGTAGGATCATAATTTATCAGATTACGGATATGTTCGTATTGAGAAAGTTCTATTTTAGCATAGAAATTGTGGTTCGTGGTGAGAATTTGATCATCTATGGGTCTTATTTTTAGTTCTTTATGTATCTGCAGGTTACGTACGAACCATGGGGAGTCAACAATTTGTCTGAGTATTTTGTTCTGAAAGACCTGTAGTTTGTGTCTATAAGTCTTGTACACAGTGGCCCAGATAGGCACTGCATAAAGTAGGGTGGGTCTTATTAAGCTGGTATAGATCTTCTTCTTGAGACTGATATTTAATTTAGCATTTCTTCTTATTAAAGGGTAAAGAGACATTTTAGCAGCGGTGGCTTTGCGCAAGGCATACTCCGTGTGTTGTTTGAATAACAGCTGTGAGTCGAAGACCACTCCTAGATACTTGGTACTTGAAACAATTGCTAGGGCTTGATCATTAATTTTTATATTTACATTTACAGGAGTGAACTTCCGATGACGTCTGAAAAGGAGAATTTGGCTCTTTGACGGATTTACTTTTAATTTCCATGAATCATAATAGTGTGCTATGATATTTACTGCGCTTTCAAGTTTATCTACAGCGAGCTGAGGTTTTAGCGACTTGGTTAAAATTGCTGTGTCGTCGGCATATTTCACTACTTTTGCATTCAAAGGAACCGGCATATCATTCGTGTAGATATTAAACAGAAGCGGTCCCAGAACGCTTCCTTGAGCCACTCCGCTTTTAATTCTTTTTCTTGAAGAGAGAGAGTCATTAATTTTTACCTGAAAGGTCCTGTTTTTAAGATAGCTTTTCATGAGCTTAATAAAACTGATGGGCAGATGAACAAGATGCAGCTTGTAGAGTAGACCCTCTTGTTCTAATTTTACGTAGTTATTACTTATATTTGCTTGTAGTATTTATTTGTGGGTATTATTCGGTTTTGAGGGCCGTAAAAAATCGCCAAACTATTGTTGATGCAAGTGCTGCCAAAAATATTTGCGGCAACCCTAACGCAAGAAAGAAAGTATAATAGTAAATTGATGTTTTAATTTAGATGAAAAGTTAATTTCATATAATTCTTTTTTATTATTATAATTTATATAAAAAAAAGGCTAAACATGACTGAATGGAAGCATAAGAGTAAATAACTATTTCAAATCATTATTATAATTTATATAAAAATTGCGAAACATAACTGAATGAATGCCTGCATCGCTATTTCGCTACCGAATTATTGCTAAAGCATAATTTCATCTCGTTGGTTGTTCAAAATTAATTTTCTATAATGAATGATGCCTCCTCTTTGAAAAAAATTTTCGGTTAAGTGCAGAATCGCCCACTTATTTGTTTGGCCCTTTGTACAAGGGTAAAAACAATTGGATTTTTGTCAGTTTTCTTTTAAGTGAAAATAGGTCGTTGTGTACATGGATACCGAGTATGTGCAATTCTTAAAAACCCGTCAAGCAGTGAGTGATTCTGCACTTTACCCAAAATTCTATTGCAGACTTTTTGTCAGGGGCAATTCCCAAATTGTTAAATCCATAGGATATCAAAAAAAAAAAAAAAAGATTTAAAAATTAAACTCGTATTTCAATGGCGTCATAAGAAATATAAAACTATATAAACTTACGCAATCTGAAATCAGCGAGAAACGCGACCAGAGAATCTGAAATCAGAGAGCTAGCTTTGGCGCGCTGTTAAATAGGCGCGTTTGCTAGATTTGGCGCTTTTGCGCATATATTTTCGCTGCAATTTTTTTACGACGGTCCTCAAAACAGAATAGTACCTATTTGTGTTTTGCTATATTTTTAGGTATATTTTAATATAAAAAATAGCACCTTTAAAGGATTTTCAAATTAATTAATTGATATTAACTCCGGCGAAACGGCAAATGTCGCCAAACAAACTTTATTGGCGACAACATACAAGTATACACATAAAAAATATTAACAAATGTTAGTTGTAAGAATTTTTTATTTTGAAGGCATAAACATTTTAATATCGTTTAAAATTTTGTAAAAAGCCCAATAAATAAAGACAATGAATTTGTAAAAAGACATTTAAAAATTTACTATGCTTTCATGGTTCAACATCCAGATTTGTCGGCTCCTATCACGTGACTCACAAGTGATCTCATCTTACGTAAATTACGCTACAAAACCTAATTCTCTTAGTAATTATCTACATTAATTTCAAATCTTAATTTGGAATACAAGCTTAAATGCAAGAATTATTTCAATTCGTACGAATAGCTTACTCAGAAATTCTGTAAAACCGCAGTGCTTTACTTCGCTAGCGTATTCTCATTAGAATTGATGAATTTAACCCTCTCTATTTTCGGCTTCGGGTAAGCGATGCAATTGCAGCCTAATTGACTTAATTATCGCGAATGTCCTTAGGGCATAAAATTGAAATATCTGGTAAAAATTCTATGTAATTGTGTACCAGTATTGAAAGAAACAATCAATCTGATAAGAAATGGCTGCGACTTGTTTTGAAAATGAGACGTAAAATGTTACCAGCGAAGATATTCCGTTTGGCATCGGTTGTACCGTTATTGGCGACTTTATCGCCTGCGCCGACAAAACGGAAAAGTACCGATATGTTTTAAAAACTCATAAGGAAAATATCTGTTTAAGTTTTGAAAATTTTTACTGTTTTAGGCAGCCGAAATTCAGAATGAAATGCTTTCAAAACAAAAATATTCCACTGACTTTGATTACTTAATCTTCAAATTTCAAATAGAGTTATTCTATTACAATAACCTATTTAATTAAAATAGCTTGTTGTATAAATGTTGTACATACAAACAGTTAAAAAATGATTTGCTAATAATAAAAAATTAACTAATAAAAAAGAAGTGAGTTGTATTTATTATTTTTTTATATTAAATGTTTACCTGTTCTTAAATTATGAATAAGAGAGTAAAATTAATTGGGGCCACTACTGAAAATAATGATTTGCACTTACCGGCAATTCTGTTTATAGTTTGAAGGATGTCATCTGCTAGCTTTGTGCAGTTGGCAGAACTTCTGTGTGCTCGGCTATGGCATACTATACCAATTTTTGTAACTGCTGCCGATCTAACTGCAGTAGTGTTTCTGAAATAGGTGTTTTGCTGTATATTGATTTTTAACTATTTTGATTTATTTGATCGTATGTCTTCTTATTTACGTTTTTGTGCTACGAAGGCGGTATATTGCTTTTAGCCACTATTTAAAAATCTCTCCTACCAAAATAAAATCCGTAGGTACGATAATCGCCTGGTAAAAATAATGGATGAGAAAACGAACCGAATCAAGGAGCAGCACATAGAAAGCGTAGTCAGTACGCGAAATATAACACTTTTAATTTATTTTCTTCGAGCGCTCCAGCAAAGCCGATTTTCAGAGATCCGCCATTTTGCAAAATATGAATTGTTTAATTTGGCTTTCACATTTAATAATAACGTTAATAAATAACAAATTGACTGATATAAAGGTAATAAATATATTTCTTAAGAATTTAATCTACAATTAGGTTAAATTTATGCATTTAAAACATTTATGAATTAAATTAGTGAGGGATAGAGGCCGGTTTTACGCCACAAGAAGTAGAGAAAAGAGCAACCTGAGGGCATACGACTTACTGAGGCACTCACAGACGTTCTTAATTTAATATTTTGTTTATTTTTTCATTTTTTCAGTTTTAATGCAGATATTACCAATATCAGATTTCCTAAATTATCTACAACAGCGATTCTCAACCGGTGGTACGCAAGAGAAAAATAGGTAGTACGCTGAGAAATAAATTATTTTTAACTATTAAATTCAAACATTAAAATCCCGAACAACCTGCTTAAGTTTTCTCTAACACTCGTAAATATGTGCGATCTGAGCGTTGTTCAAAGTCAATTGCCGCTTCTATTTTAACGAGTATTCTTTTAGTCATAGACATGACAGAATTTATCATTAAATGGTGTTTTAAAAGGAATAATGGAAATGGATGCTGTATTTAACAGGAAATAAAAATAAGTTCCTATAAAAAGATAATAGTATCTCTTTAATTATTTTTCTATAATTTTTGATCGACTTATTAGCATCTCTACACTTTATGTCGCTTGGAATTCCGGGCTCATATTGCTGTATTTTCAATTAAAATATTTTTTCTGTCTCTAACAGCAGTTATTTTGTCTTCTTGTTGCTTTTTATTCCTTATTTTTCTACGCGATTTGAGAATATCGTCGTTTGTTTTTGATGAACTCGCAATATATTGTAGTCCACCTCTAGGATGTAGTCCTTAGCATCGTTCGAAATATTAATGTAATGGACGGGTTCCTCCACCCATTCGAACCTGTGCATGCGAAGACTGACTCATTGCTCAGCTAAAATACGTAAAAGAAGAAAATGTTTAGAATCAGAAACAAAAATGAATGCTAAGTATGAAGAAAAAGAACAATAATTTTAGGAAATAGAATGATGAATAAATGATATAGCTGAAAAGTTGCATTGGATCATAATTCGAAAGGCATTTGTTGTTAGCAAGAGCCAGACAATGTAATATAATAAAGATTCTGCCACGAATATTCAGCTCAGTAAATAAATATTAGTCCCAGCTCCATGAATAGTTCCAGATTGACTTCTGTCGTCTTCATAGCACCTTGCAAAGTTAATGCAGTAGCAGTGTAAAAATGGATCCAGCCTCCATTGATAAAAGTTGAGATTTAAATCATGAACTAAGAGAAGGACATCATAAACCACATATAGATCGTGTTAATCACCGAGATTGGTAAGATCGAAAATTTTCCAAACGATTTTGGCTCGAGTCCTCGTTGCCATTGGTCAGTTCTGTAAGGTTGCAATAAAATGCAGATTATGGAGGCAACTCTTCTTCAGAACGGGGAAAGTCATCAATATATTCGTATGGATAGTCACCTTTAAAACGAAAGAAAACCGTATAAATATTTACGTAGTAATAATAATAAATTTTAAAAGTTCTAATAAATGAGAAAAATAAAGAGGAATGTTTAAAAATTTTACATTTTCTAAGTCGAAGGCTTGTATTCCGTCCGAAATGGGCATCCCTGTGAAATAATTGCTGCTTCTCAAATTCTCAACGAGCCTGTCTAAGCTAGCGTTGAGAAAATGAAGGTTGTCAATACGCCTTACGTTTTCCCAGGTAAAAGCTAATAAATTTTTCAAAACTATTCTGCATCTCATGGTCTTCCTTTTGATCTTGCCGAAGCCTTGCATGATCAAGTGCGCATCGAAACCCTGTAGATTATGAAAGACAACAGAGAATGAGTTGTCATGCTTTAAATTCGGATAACAACTTTCATCATCAATGTCTTTAAACTGATCGGTAAGGTTAGGTTATTTAGGAACAGACATGGGGTTAGGTGGAGCTACTCATTTCACTGACGAGACGTTCAGGGCTTCGTTTGTTTAGAATGAAGTCTATTCAGTTTATCACAGCTTCGAAAGATCTTCTGGCAGATTGAACAAATGTTCCTGTCTGTTCAAATTTGATGCCGCTTTAAATTCTTCCGTTGTGTAAAGGTTTTGTTGCATTCAAGGTATTGTATCAATGGAAGGCGAATTCAGTTGCAATGGTCTCAAATTTCCAAAATCCGTAATAGCAAACATGTCATTATTCGAAGGTGTGTCATGTTCAAAGACATATTCAAGATCCATCTAAAAATATAAAAGTATATAAAAATAGGAAAAAAAATTCTGAAACATGCAATTTTTCAAAAAGGAAAGATACTTACTTACTTTGCCTTGTGCTTGAGCAATGTCATCATTTAATGGCATGGACCCATAATTATGTTCCTTTTGAAAAAATAACAGTTCTGTCTCAAAAAATAACAGAACTTATAACATAAATAGTAAAAGAGTAAAAAGGACAAGGAAAGGCAAAATAATATAATAATATTGAAAATTTCAAAATTAAAGCAGTCTTATTACAACAATAAAAAGGAAATAAGCTAACTCAATAAAGAGAAAAAATATTTCACCTTTAAATAAAAAGTATGACGATGAAAATCATCAAAACGTGCAATAGATAATTTAGAAAATGTCAGATTGATAATAGTTACATTAAAACATGAAATATGGGGAAAATGAAAAATTACTTTACTAAGAAGATAACGTGAGAAATTGTTTATTGCAAAATTGAGTTCATGATAAAATCAGGTTTAGAATTGTTCAATCATAAGTAGGAAAATAAATAAATAAATAAATGCCAACATGCATAATATATGTATGGAATAAAAACCACTTAAAAAAGCAACGTAAATGTTTTGTAGAAAACTCACTGCTTAATTAATATGAATGTATTTGAATGAAATAGGCACTAAGAAAGAATTTGAAACAAAATTAGAGACGGAACTACTAAACGATGCAAGAACGAGACAATATCGAATACCGTTAGACATCGTAACGTCATTGAGTTGCCAAGCTACCAACATAATACGACTAAGAAATGTAAAGAAACCTCCCACATAAAATATCCGTGCTTGAAGAAGCACGCGATATTAATGTTAATGGAACGCTTTGAAATCGTTCTGTTAATCAAAATTTCGCTAAATTTTACAAAATATGGATAATAAAACAAATTCCAAATTTGGGCTTCCAGATGCCCATATTCAAGTGGTGGACTGCGTTTTTGAAAATTTGATGCCTCTAGTTACCGTTGTTTTTTCACAAAGCGAGAAACATACATACATTCATGCAGATTCTTTCATTATTTAATTTGTTTAAAAATAATAAAGGGCCCTAATAATGGTGGCAACAATTTGAAATGTCAATCAACGCAAAATGTCAAAACGAAATTAATAGCCCTTCTGGGCTAACACCATTTGGTCTAATAAATAAATACGAACAGAAAATGCTTTAAAAAGCATAAAATATAATGATTAGGTCGAATAACACGTCTTGATTTAAAACAGGAAAAGCAATAACGAAGCATACGACGTAATACCGTGAACGCAAATAATAGAAAATAAGCCTGGTGTCTCTCTATATAAGTCTTGTTCAGGATCTATAAGAATCACTCACAAGATACAGAGATAGTTGCCCTCTAGCGACAGTTGTTGAAATAGAGCATACTCGAAAGAAACATGTAGCGAATGTTGCATTAACGTTGCGAATTGGACATCAAGTCAGAGGAAAGGGCGTTGTCCAAGATAAACATGGAATCTGGGATGACGTCACAAACAGTATGAAACTTGTGATTATCACCCGTGATAACTACTTAGGTGGCCGAAGGCCATGAAAAATGGGTTCCTGGGCCGGAGTCTTATCCCAAGTTACGTCATTTCTAGAAACGTAACATGTAATTAGCATTTTAAAATATACGAAACAAATTAAGTTCGAAGTGAGGCAGTGATAAGCATTTCAATATTCAGAAGAAATCGTGGGTGGTGACGGAAAACAAAATAAAGAGTTCGTAGAGCGTTGTCGAAGCAGGATGCGAAAGCAGGCCCTTTCGAACTATCGAGGGTGAAGAAAAGTAGATGCAGAAGAGACAGAGAAGAAACGTCCCTCCAACATGGCAGGCGAGGCTTGAATGGAGGACAGCGGTGGAGTAAAGAATGTCCCCCGTGATGACGTAGCATCCCTTTTTAAACAGATTGTAACGCTTCCTTAAACGCCTCAGTAAGTCTCACTCCCTCAGGTTCCTCTGCTTCCTACTCCTTGTGTAGAACCAGCTTGTTTTGTTCTTAGATGGCCGAAGTCTTCGAAGCATGGGTTCCTGGGCTGAAGCCTTATCCCAGCCTAACAAGATATTGTACATCATAACGTAAGAATAGCATTTCATATGAAGAAAATATTTCTTCAGAAAGATAACAAAGTTTGTAGAGGGATAGCAAAAAGTTCGTTGTGTGAGGTTAAATATTAAGAGGGGATAGCAATGTCCGTCGTCAGAAGCATTCATGATGGAAAAGCAATGAGTGCAGTGGGCTGAGTCACGTGGGCACGTGTCACACGAAGCTTAGATGTTGGCTGAAAGGAGAACACAAGAGCACTGTTTCTCCATATTTAGATTTTTGGGGAAGTGGGAGGGGTTTCGATTTTGGAGGTTTTATTTGTCTTTTGTTCTCTTTATATAATTAAAATTAAATTCGCCAAATCTTAATTAATTTAAATTTTTTTTAATCATTCTTAATGCATATTTACCTTCTTCTTGTAGTAACGTGCAAGCTAGTTCTTAAAATTGCATATGTATAACTGTGCAATTACAGTTCTTATAGTATTATTTGCGACGGGGGAAGAATCTAAAGACTTCCAGTCCATGGTTTAGGTTTTGAATACTTTCGTGCTATTCCTTGTTGTTGTTTCCATAGTTTTAGTATTCGAAAGAACATCTTTTAGTTGCATAACATGAAATTTTAAATTTAAAAGGAATTTTCTTAAAACATAGTTTGTTATTTGGCAAAAATGTTGTCCAGAATATTTGGAACTCAAAATGAAAGCATCGATTCTGTACATCTAGAAAGCATTGGACTGATTCCAAGTTCAACATGAAAGACTACAATTATCTTCAACGGAATATGAAAGGAATTTTTCCAAGAAAATAACGCAGTACATATGTCTTAGTCTTATGAGAATCAGTGAGGCAGAATGTCATTATAACTTATGGCATGAATAACTAACTATCCATTACTACATAATACCAAGCTACAATACATCAGTGAATTTTATTCTTGAATCTATTGGGAAACGATCCTATGTAGCAGAATGAAAGACAAATTTCAAATAAAATAAAACAGTTTCGTCTTTCTCTAACTATAACAAGAAGTAGTCATCAAATAAAAATAAGTAGTTGTTCTTTTGAGTTATGCTTTCTTAGCTGATCATATGATATTTTAATTTAAACTTAGGAAGTGCTTAAAATACCACGTCAATAAATTATGAGATAAATACAATGAATTTTCGATAAATAAAATTCTAAAAAAATTATAATTCCCCCAGCTCAACGAAAGTATTGAAATTTTCCAATAAAATAAGTTTGATGATGACTAATTGACCTTTCGAAAATGTAATACATCGTTACAAAAAGAATTTTAAATATTTAAATATTTAAAGTTAAATATTAACAAGAAGAAAAGATTTAATTCATAAAATTCTTCATCTAAAATAAATATTTCGTAGGTATAAAAATATTCAAGTAATCTTATTTTCTGGAAGCAATCGTTAACTCCAAAATATATGAAGTTTTCATACCTTTCATTTCCCCTTTTTTATGAACAATAAAAATGTTTATTTTTTGTAAATAAAAGATAATAGGATCTTTTATACCAGTGGCTCATGTGGTTACCATCCTGAACCGTTGATAAGACCGTTGACAGAAACCGTTGATAAGGCTTCATTAGCATAACCGAAAATGAACGAAAAGTTGAGAGTATGCGAAGCAAAAATTGAAAATAAAAAATCTAATCCGATAACATTTAGAGCTGAGTAATTAAAGTTTACAATTCTTTCTTTAAATTAACTAAACGTGAGTCTTTGAGGTTAAATATAATTAATAATAATGCTTCAAAGAGACTATCCGGAGAGTAGTGCCCATTTTGAACGAACAAAAATTCAAGTCAAAAATATCTGGAAATTTTGCACTCGTGGTACAATATAATTTTGTCTGGTAAAGGGAAAGATAGCTAATGCTAATTTTAAATTGCAATATGTTGTATACTACCAACTCAAAAGTTGCAAATTACTTATGTGACATGTTCATTTTCGATAAAAAAAAGTGGAACCACAGAATTTGCTTTCCCTGATTTAATGAGAAATCTGGCTTGCTCTGAGGCACTGACTCTGTCATTAAAAGAGCATGTTTTCGTGTAAAGTTTTTTTATGAAAATGAAACTTTTGGTTTAAAACCTCTTAGAAAATTGACAGTGAAGAAATTAAAATTTGATATAGTATCGGCAAACTACATAAACTGACTTTAAAATCTGAAAAGACAGGCTGTTCTAACATCATAGCACGGAAAGTGCAGAAATTATTCGATGCCAAATAGTAGAAAACATAGTTACAGCTTTATAGGCTGATAATGATGCTCATGTATCTGCTAATATGTATGGCACTGGGCGGTCTCCATATCCTTTGATACAGTGACAAATGTTTTGAAATACATCCTAAAATTCTTTTTTATTACTTTATTTTAACTATATATTATAATAATTATTATTACTTCCTCGCCAAGGGTGCACGAAAACGTTCGAGCTTCAATTACTTACTCGGATAGAAAACAACCGCGAATGGCACTGAGACACTTTTTAGATTGATGGCGCGAATTTGTATCTTCCAAGCGAGGTTAATATGTAAAGCTGCAGAATCTGAAATCCACATTGACTATGTAAGGTGACTTGTGTAGCGTGCATTAATCCTGGTATTCATTGCGAACCTTTCTTTTCTGAGGAAGTTTTTCCTGAAGGCCTTATGACTTGTTCTTTTGATGGCCCATGATGAAAATCCTTTTTGAGAAACCACGTTTTACAAATACAACATTAATACCAATGGGACTGAATATCCTTACTTTGAACTAGGGCTATCTGCATAAGTAAAGCGATGCCTTCGTGGAGGGCTTTCTAAGGGAAACTGGTATGGAGAAAACCAAGTAAACTCCTATGCAGCCAGCCCGTTTGCTTGGAATCGAACCCAAGTCAGAATTACCAGTGTTCAGCGAATTTACCGCTTGCCTGCTGGTGGTTCCTATGCCGTAAGAAGCAGAATATGAGGAAGCATAATATGCCGAAGAAATATACATACTAAAAATGAATATGTTTTAATCACACAACAAGAACTTAGTCGTATGTTATAGTAGAAATATACCCATTTTTCGTTCGGGGAGGACAGAAGAAAACGTTTTCTTTTTCAAACGTAAAAATATCCAAAAAGTTCATCAGAATAACGTGGGAATGAAAAATTATACTATAAAATAATAATAAATACCTCCTTAAAAGTTTCAACTTGCACTGCTAATTGCTTTGAAAATTCAAAAGTGCATTTTTTCCATTTACTGGCATATTCTAAAAATTAAAACGCGGGGCTGAGTATAATAATGAAATTTAAATTAAAATTGCTTAAAAAGAAATTTAGGAGAATTGAATGTAATCATTCTTACGCATGTAATTTCTGTGGTATTTGTATTGTTGCTTGAAATTCTGGGGTCCACCAAAAACTGAAAGGTAAGACCGTTTAGTCCAGCCTGGAAAACAACTGTCCAACTTGGATATTTAATCACGATTTTGACTTTTCTTCGTCAAAAACTGTTTATAAAGATGCTTGATTTGGCGAATTAGATTTTTTGAAGCATTTCACATTCCCAAAATATTATCTTTTTTAGTTTCCAGTACTTCATAATGATTTCTTAATGTTAATATCTTAGTTTCTCACATTTGGTTTGCTTTGCATCTACAAATGCGCCAGGTTCGTGTTCGCTTTGCTCCGCCTATTGCTTTCGATATAAGAAAAAGTTGTTACCTATTCCAAACTTTTTTTTTTTTTTAACTTCTTGAAGAATAGTGATATGTACTTGTTAGTCCTTGAAATTGATAGATTTTATTCAAAATCTACTCCAAAGTAAGGTTACTTTTTTTAGCCTAACTTTTAATTTCACACTGTTATGTTCCTTTTCTATTTTATCTAAAGCCATCTTCCACAATGCTAGTTGGTAAACTTTGATTATCACTCTTATTATTACGCCGAATATTATCGGACTCTGTTAACAGAAGCTATCCCAGGTATCATAGTTTATCATCTTATTAGCTTAATGGGTAATAGAAGTGAACTTTTTAATTCCTTATTCTATTGGAGCTTATCACTTAAAACAATTCTTTACGATAATGTTTAATGGATAAATTTATTTTATTTCAAATATCGCAAATTTATAGCTTTTAAGTAATCAAAAAACAACTGTCTAACTTGGAAATTTAATCAAGATTTTGACTTTCCTTCGTCAAAATCTGATTATAAAGATTCTTGAGTTGGCGAATTAGATTTTCTTGAAGCATTTCAAGTTCCCAAAATATTATCTTTTTTTAAGTAATGATATTAATTCTAGTACTTCATAATGATTTCTGAATCTTAATATCTTAGTTTCTCACATTTTTGTTTTCTCAGCTGCTGGTGAGTTACCACTCCTCCACTCTAAATAAAACATGAATATAATTTGCCACCTGATACATCGGAAACATAACTTGCATTTTCATCTCATCACTTTCACTTCCTTAACGGTCTAAAGTTGGATAAATTAAACGATTCTGAAGCGTACAATCTATTAAATTTTGTAATATTTATTTTGTTGTTCCTTGAGACTTTTCTTCTCTTTTAGATGTCCTTACTATTGTTACGAACCTATGGATTCGTACTGAATTGAATGCACACAGGACCGCTGATAGCTTGATAAAATTTATTTTCCCAAAAGATACACTTTCCAGTTCTGGAACTTTCCACAAAAGCACTCGTACACAAAAGCACTTTATATAACTGACTTTATTATTTTCTCAGTATCATAGAGTAAAATCAGTAGTTACACTTTAAATTACTAAGAACGTTAAACACACCGCAATGCAAAGTGGATCTAAAAGGTGAAGCTCTCACGGATATCTTAATACTCCTAAGTCAGCTCTGAATAGCAACTGATAACTAACATTACATAACTTTATTATGCCGCGACTAGCTCGTGTAATTAACTAGCATTGTTCCGTTTCGATCCAAGTAAAATTAACATGCAATCATAAGAAATATAAAGGAAGAATGAATATAAAGGGAAAATATGAAGGGAAGGGCCAAAAACATAACTGGCCTAGGATGAAAATGTCCTGAAAAGTGAAAAAAGTAATTAGTTCACAGCTATTATCCCTGTTGTTTATCTTCTGAATTAGTATTATCCCTGTATTCGTTCATTAAGCAAGATTGAAAGATTGAAACTTAAGTTTAAGATTGATAATTTAAGATTGAAAGTTACACTTGACGCGAATCATTACGCCATCTCCACGGTGACTCGTAAGATCACACCAATAATTTCGATAATTGGTTATAGACAAGCGATGACACGGCTGAGCGTGTTTTGGTTATAATCCCAATATCGATGTTGTGAATGTAGAAAAAGTTCTGCAATTTGCGTATCTTATTATGGAGGCCATTGGCATTCTACGCTGCGGAAGAGATTGGAGTAAGTGGTCGTGTGTACTTATCCATTAACAGAACAATTAGTGGCACAGTCTTGAGATATGGTGGAGTTATTAGCAGTCAATTGCTTGAAAAGGACAGGTAAACCCGAATCCTTAATGAGCGAAACAACAAATCGAGTTCATTTTATCAGGTTCAATGTTTCTTCTAACCTTCTTCGGAAACATACAATGACCTGACTAGGAACAGAGAGCTTACTAAAGCTATGTTCACTAATTGTAGTAAGTAGACAGGATACAGACGAAGGGTATACAAAACCCTTTATTTTTCTTTATATACAATGACTTCCGTACTTCGGAATACAATGACCCTCCACTCGGGGTCTAACGTAAAAGGTATAAAAAATAAAACTAAACTCTAATTTAACTTTAGAATAACACACGTGGAAGATTGGCCTTATAATAACAGGAAGCGTATGTAGCACAGAGACTGTGAACACTACAATACGTTTAATTTATCAAGAGGATTAAAACCTCTGGCCTGGAAGGCAAATAGCAACTGCGTAACTTCTAAGGTAAGCGGCCTGCTTCGAACTCACTGCTTCCTCTCTTTCGCTTGGCAAAAAGGCCACACTTAAATACTTGGCGTTCGCCAGACAAACTTTGCATAAAATCCTTCACGCTTATAATTCTGGCCGGAAGTAGAAAATAAGAAGTGATAGTAAAGATTTAAAATAAAATAAACGTTAGTAAAACTTAAGATCCTTACATACTTCCCGCCAGAGTTAATTAGTTTGAAACTGAGGTCTAAAACGACCTTGTTGAAAACTTTTAGCTCTAGAATATAACGCGAGGCCAACCTTTTACAATCATAACTTCGTTAGAAACTAGAAAATTTAAAAGAAAGAAATTTGTTACAATAGCAGCTCCCAGGATCTACAACAATCTTTTTTTTTTCATCTGTACTGCATCTAAACAGGAGATTTATTCAATTCTGGTTCCTTCCAGAGATCTGGAAGGAAAACTAGTTTAATGAAATGCTACACAATGACATTGCAAATAACATATAGAATATACTGCTCTTAACATTCTTATTTCATTCATGACTATTTTAATTATCTCTCCCCGTGCTCTCTGACATGTGTTGTAAAAGAACACCAAACACGAATGTGTTTCTGTCTATGTGTGCCACACTTCCTCCTACAATCAAAACACTAACGTGTTAAAATTCAACATAACGAGACCTCTTAACACACCCTAATTTCAACTCTAAACCCTGAGGTACTATTCTAAAAGTGGCTAACTCTAAAGTGTAGCGTCAGAGAGCCTAACTACATCATTCAACCTTTACCACATATTCGTCATGATTTAGTCTTTACAGTCACACGAATAACAAATTTTTAACATTACTTTCACTTTTACCATATCACGGTATTTCTTAACATTTAAAATAACAGAACACATGTATATAAGAACATATCAACATGCCGTTAATTTTACACATTTGAAAACATACATTAGTAGTACATTGTTAACTTCTATTCTTTTCAAAGCAAGTGCCAATTCTTTCTACATTGAAATAATACTACATTTCAAAAAGTCTTTCAGACTAAAACTTCTTTCTTGCTAGAATGTTTTAAATAAAATTTATACAATAACTTTTTACAATATTTAAGTCTTTACACAACGCTATTATACATCAACTTTAGTTTTACGCGCCAGTAATTGAAAAACATAATAAGAAAATCGGTCACAACTCATTTCTCGCCCTTTTGGCGATAAAGGTAGACCTCGCATGAGGTAAAACTTCTTGAAATCTGCCACTTGCAGTAAGAATGAAAGATTAACTTAAGTTTGCAACGTAACATAAAATTTTACTTATCTTTGTAATATTCGGACATCCTTTTCTGGGCCCAGTCTTTAAAGGTACTGCAGACCGTAGCCTGGTTTATCCTCCTTCTTGTACGGGCTCGCCCTTCAGTGCTTTCCTCTGGAAGCTTCCGTTTTTCACCAGTACGGCCACCCTTGAACACCTTTCTTTTCTCCTCTGCTTGTGGTCTTGGCCGTTTGAAGGCAGCTGGTCTTGGTGGAACCGGGAAACTTCTGTCGTGATCCTGCTTGGACCTCGTTGTTGGCCGTTCAAATTTTTCTTGTACTTTTTCCTCCGCCGCTGATGGCCCTTCCGCATTTCGGCGACTTTTGCTGCGGAGAGTTCTGTCGGATGAGTCGATCTTCCGTTTTAAAGCCGGGTTATAGTTGCCGTCATTTCTCCTGGTCCTCTTCACATACGTCGTCCTTCTCCCTTCTTCATTCTGGGGGTGTTCGTGAACTCTGTTTTCGGGACGGTGGAACGGCTTCTTTTTCTTTTTACCTTCAATTTTTCCGCGGGGCAATTTTCTTTTCACTTGCTTCCGTCTCTCATTGGCTTGCCCTTGTACTTGTCGTTTTCCCACCTCTGGAACTTGTACCTGCGGTGTCTGCCGTGCCGGATCCTGCAAAAGATCTGAAAAGATTTGCATTTTATTACGATCGAAGTAGGGCTTAATTTGATCAATATTTGCGGAACAAGTTTCACCATTTCTGGCCTTTAACACTACAACAGCGTGAGTTATTTTTTCTATAACATATGGTCCTTCAAATCGTGGAAAAAATTTGGCAGTTTTATCTTCTGGTGCTGAAGAAAGTGAATGCTTAATTTTTAGTACTTCATCCCCTACTTTATAAGTTACTCCCCGTCGTTTCAGATCGTAATATAACTTCTGTTTTCTTTGTGCTACTTCCGTATTCTTTTTTGCTTTTTTTATTAGTTTTTCTATATCACCCATTTTAAATTCTGGGGCTCTTTGTTGCACATAAAATAATTTATCTAACGGTGTTATAATCTTTCTGCCTGGAAATAACTCAGCAGGAGTTTTTCCCGTTGTATCATGTTTTGCGGTCCTAATGGCGAAAGCAAATTCATTGACATAGTTATCCCAGCTTTTATGAAAATTTTTAACATAACTACGGATAATTTTCACTATATTTCTGTTGACCCGTTCCGCTATATTTGATTGCGGCCGATACGGGACCATTTTTAAATGACGTATGCCCAGTTTTTGGCACATGTCTTCAAATATATTACTTACAAATTGAGGACCATTATCCGATATAACTTTTAGGGGCGCCCCGTATTTTTAAATATATTTATTTAAAATAGAATCAGTAACTAATTTCGCGGAGGCTCGTTTTAAGGGAACAATTTCGGTCCATTTACTAAAATGATCAACCATAACAAGGAGATAGCGACTTTTATTTAACTGACTTTTTGGGAAAGGGCCCAATAAATCGATGCCAATTATTTCATTTGGAAATTCGGATTTAATACTATTTAGAAACCCGGCCGGGCGGAAATTAATATAATTAACGGCTTGACATGTTGGGCAGGACTGGACATACGCCCTTGTTAACTTTTGCAGTTCAGGAAAGTAGACTGCCTCGCGTACGCGTTGGATAGTTTTTCGAATACCAGCATGAGAAGCTAAAGGGCTGTCATGGAGCTCTTGCAGGATATTTAATCTAAGACTAGCTGGGATAACAGGTCGAAATTCGTTGTTGGAATTCGTAGTTTTTGTGTAGAATAATAGACCATCTATTAGTTCGTAATGGGCCGCCCTATTTCTTACCGCCACAATATCTTGGTGGCTAAAATTTTCAGGATCCTTCAAATACTCATAAATACTTCCAAACTCAGGATCCTTACCCAGTTCGGTTATTACAGTTTCTCGGGAATTTATTGTACACGCTGTAAGCATTGCAACTTTTACGGTATTACCCTGTTCGTCTAATTTAATTCGTGATAGGGCATCTGCTACGATATTTTCCTTTCCGGGGGTATGCTTGATTACCAGATTATATTCTTGCAGCTTGGGTGCCCATCTTATTAACCTTGGGGATAAATTTTTCCCTGAGTAGTTACCGCCGCATGATCAGAATATACTGTTATCGGCGCCTTTCCAAAATAGACTCGGAACTTTTGCACTGCTAACAGAACTGCAAGTGCCTCTCTCTCGGTCGCGGAATAGTTTCTTTGTGTTTGATTTAAAATTCGGCTAAAAAATGCCACGGGCTGCTGATTTTGCGAAAGTACCGCTCCTACCGCATAATCCGAAGCATCCGCTGAAATTTCTAAATTTTCATCCTTTTCAGGAAATTTCAACACAGGGGCTTGCGTTAATGCTTGTTTTAATTTTTCGAAAGCACTATTGGCTTCGGCCGTCCACGAGAATCTTGCCTTTTTCCTTTTTAATTTTAACAATGGCTCAGCGATAGCCGCAAAATCTTTTATAAAGGACCTATAATATGAACAAAGTCCTAGAAAAGAAGAGAGCTTCTTTGCCGTGTTTGGAGTCGGATACTTTTGTACAGCGATTATTTTTGATTCATCTGTCTCGATCCCTTTTTGCGATATTTTGTAACCTAAATATTTTAATTCAGGGGCTGCAAATTTGCACTTTTCGACATTAACTTTTAGACCGGCCTCATTTAATAAAGAAAACACCTGTCTTAAATCCTGTATATGTTGGTCGAGATTATCACTAGTAATAATGATATCATCTAAATAGATAAATGTGGACTTTCCAAGAACAGGTCTTAACACAATGTCCATGCATCGCTGAAATGTTGCTGGGGCCCCAGAAAGGCCAAACGGCATACGCAAAAATGCATAAGTGCCAGACTTGGTTATAAAAGCAGTCTTAGGAACGTCCTCAGGCCTGACCCCTATTTGAAAATAACCATTCGTTAAGTCTAAAGTCGTCATAAATTTGGTTGATTTTATGTTCCTTAAAATTTCTTCTATGATCGGTAACGGATATACCGGATATTTCGTTATGGAATTTAATTTACGGTAATCAATAGCGAATCTCCACCTTTTTGGATGCTCCAAAGGATAATCATTATTTTTCTTACATAAAACCACCGGGCTAGCATAACTACTTGAGATGGGCGTTATGATCTTTTTACGTAGCATATCGGTAATATGCCATTCTATAATTTTTTCCTTATTCTTATCATACCGGTATGGTTTTTGACGAACCGGCAATGCATCTCCGGTGTCAATACTATGGTTAGTAACCTGAGTAAATCCTGGATTATCACTAAATAAGGAAACAAATTCACTTACCACTTGTCGGATTCTATCTTGCTCGTCATTAGGCAGGTGGTCAAGATTTAACCTTGGCGGTTCAACCTTTTCTACACGCACTGGTTTCATTGTCAGCCTAAGGGACGCTTCATTAAAATCCAGTGTAGCTTGTGCGTCTGAAAGAAAGTCTATTCCTAGGATTAAATGTGCTTGCAAATTCTTTACTATAAAAAACATCACCTTTACTTGTTCGTCCTTGATACGGATATATAAAGGTACTTTACCTACGCACTTACATTCTTTTCCTTGCGCCGCTAATACTATCGTATTATCCGCATTATATATGCGGTATTTGCGAAAATACTTTCTAAAAAAGACTTCTGCCACACAGGAACACTGCGCGCCGGTATCCAGGAGTGCGGTGGCCGGGATATTATTTACCAAGACTTCAATCTTCGGAAGCGTTAAATTTTTCACCATTACTGTATTTAACTTGAAGGAAGAGGGGTTTTCATGGCCTTCGGATTTCCGCACCCTCTCGTCAGCAGAAATCCGTTTTAGTTTAAATTATTTTTCCTTTCCGTGCTTTCCTTCTTTTTCCCCTGGCCTTGAGACTTTTTTCCTGGGTTGCTATTGAACTGTCGACGTTCGCCGGCTGTTTTTGAATGCTCGGGTTTCCTTGCCCACTGATTCGCTTTTTCTCCGTAGCCGTATGCTTGAGTTTGTTGAAGTCTTGGCGTACCAAATTGGTTTCGCTGTTGATATTGGCGTCTTCTTTCGACGTCCGCCGTTCTTCTACTTTCAAACTGGATTGCTAGCTCAAATAACTTTTCCAGTGTAGTGGGATTTCTTAATTCAATAAAGTCTTGCACTTGGGGTAGTAACCTCGGCAAAATCACTTGAATTATTTCAGGATCCGGACGGTTTCCATACAAGAGCTTGAAAACGTGAATTTTTCTTAAAATAAAGCTCGACAGGTTTTCGATTCTTTGTTGATATATGCTAAAAAGTTCCGTTTCTAATTTCGCACGATCCCTTACAACAGGGAAGGCTTTTAGTAGGGCAGTCTTGAAATTTTCATAAGTATAGGTGGGACTTCCTGCTTGACCCAAGAGACTTCTGCCGATACATTTGAACCAGTTAAGCGCTTGGCCCCTCAAAGCGCTGGTAGCTAAGGTAACTTTTTGAAACTCGTGCACAGGGTAGAGCATGAAGTGGTCATCCAATTTTTCCAAAAAACTGGTTACCGGTGAGTTTCCATTAAACGTTGCTTCTGGTTTCATCGAAGCGCGCATGGTCTGGACGATGTACCCAAATCCTTCCAGGGCGGCAGCTGGCATTTCTGGATTCTGAGCCGTTTCTGCAGGCAGCACAGGTTCTTCTTGAAATTCGGCCATGGTTATTCTTCGTCGGGCGCCACTATCAGGTTCAATGTTTCTTCTAACCTTCTTCGGAAACATACAATGACCTGACTAGGAACAGAGAGCTTACTAAAGCTATGTTCACTAATTGTAGTAAGTAGACAGGATACAGACGAAGGGTATACAAAACCCTTTATTTTTCTTTATATACAATGACTTCCGTACTTCGGAATACAATGACCCTCCACTCGGGGTCTAACGTAAAAGGTATAAAAAATAAAACTAAACTCTAATTTAACTTTAGAATAACACACGTGGAAGATTGGCCTTATAATAACAGGAAGCGTATGTAGCACAGAGACTGTGAACACTACAATACGTTTAATTTATCAAGAGGATTAAAACCTCTGGCCTGGAAGGCAAATAGCAACTGCGTAACTTCTAAGGTAAGCGGCCTGCTTCGAACTCACTGCTTCCTCTCTTTCGCTTGGCAAAAAGGCCACACTTAAATACTTGGCGTTCGCCAGACAAACTTTGCATAAAATCCTTCACGCTTATAATTCTGGCCGGAAGTAGAAAATAAGAAGTGATAGTAAAGATTTAAAATAAAATAAACGTTAGTAAAACTTAAGATCCTTACAATTTAGCACTTGCTTGGTTTCGCTTAAAGATTGAAGGGCAAGCCCATTTGTCAGTGCTTGAGAGTAAAATTTATTTACGACAAATCTATCTGCGTAAGATTTAACATGCATCTATCTGCGTAAGATTTAACATGATTTAACATTAGTGTCGGTTTTTACTCGGAGAACATTTCACAGCCGCGAAAATTCACGGTGTGGCCGATGTTTTGGCAGTTCGCACATTTTGGGGATTCGCTTTTATCTTTCGTGCACTTATTCGTATTCTTCACCACAGATTCGTATTCTTCACCACAGAGTACACAACTTTGTGAATGGTGGAACCCCTGGCAGCGATAACACTGCCGGAGTCCAGCTCTGTCCTAGTATATCTCAACGGTAATTTGCATACCTAGCATGAATCTTTCACGGTAAGTTTCTTTACTTTTTTCAGACTTTGCGATAATAATGACTAACAGAGGGAAATAGTAGATGTCACCGTTTCTGCGTCTTTTACGCTGATTAACACGGAGCACATCGTAACCTTTATATTTTAATTCTCCGGCTAATTCTTCAGCTTTGCGTGTATGAAGGTAAGCTTCAAACTACTGCTTTGTTGTTCTTGCTGTCTGGCATCTCAAAGCAATGGTAATGTATTCCTTCATCGGTGAATATCTTGATGATTTGCCGATAGAACGTGAAATTTTTCGTTTGAATCTTGAATTCATCAGGGATTAATTGTCCATAGTAATCACGTTCAGATCTTAAGTTGTTTCTGAGAAGTAGAATTGTCCTTGCGAAAAATTATGTCTAGCATCATTCACAGTGATTGGAGGGGTCTTTTTTGCGTCTGCTCCAGTCTGATTGGCTGAGCTTTTAGCATTCTTAGGTTGTGATAAATCCATACACTCAATCTGCTTGGGCGCAGGATCAGCAGTTTTGGGATTCGACGAATCAGCAGCGTCGGTTGATTTAAAAGGTGCGCATCTGCAGATGGGATTTTGTGTACGTTTAGTAACGTCCCCTTTAGGACCGCCGTCCGTATCTGAGGTATCCCCATCCAATGCATGGTATTTAGTAATATCTTGTATTTAGTAATATAATAATGAACGGGTTTTGCATTAATCTTACCCGTTAGTAGTGGAGGAAAATCATCTTGCATGTCAGATTTCGCAGGTAAAATTTTGTCATTTTTCAGCTGGGTTTAGACACGAGCAAGAGACTGCCGGTTCCTTTGTTGAATCAGTAATCCGTTAATGGCATCACATATAGCATATAAAAATATCCAGGTCTTCTAGTGTTGTGAGACAGTAGCATCTTCATCTCGAGCCTCTACATCAGAGGTGAGTTTCTTAGAAAATCAAAAAGCTTTTCTGCCATGATTTACGGAAGCAGAAAGCACTAACAAAGCACAGCACATAAAGAAAGAGCAAAGCAAAAACGTTTTTTCTTTTCAGCTGAGTGACAACTGAACTCAACTCAGAAATGATGCTCTCTCCGGGCATATATAGTTGCCCCCCGCCGCCAAGATATATCTAGTATTTTTCTTTTCTCAAAATCTTTGGAAGACCTGTACTGTTAAAGTTACATATAAATGCCGGATACAGTAACATTTAGGAATAGTACACTTATTCAATTACAATATCAATTACAGATATACAGGGACCGAATCAAACTGTCACCAAGTTTGGCGAATTTTGGCCACTTCTCGACAAATCTGGCAACAAAAAAATAGCCACCAAAACCATCGACAGCTTGGCAATATCTCACTAGTTTAACAAGATAGCCATTTACCTCAATGTTAAATAGAGTTAACCCTGTAATCTTATTTTTCCGGCAGAATTTCGTCTCTTCAGACTTTCATTTTATACGAAATATAGTACAATTTCACATATAATTTCATTAAAATTATTTACATATATACGAAATGAACAACTATACACTCAACCCGGATTATCTGTCGTAAAATTTTTTGCGAGCGTTGTTGAATACATTTCAGTGCTTAAATGGTCAATCAATCACTGCAAAGAAATATTCACCAGTGTCAATCAATCACTGCGAAGAAATCACTTTGCATGGTAAAATGGGTGTTCTTGAAAACAACCTACACGGAAACGTCGCGGAGAAAAAATAACGCAAGGCAAAATGTCATTGTAAAATACACCGTTGTAAAAAAATAAAGCACTTACAAGTCATTGTATGATGATCAGATCACAGACATGCGTCTTCTGACAAAAAATACTTTAATTTAATTTTAATGATACGCGAGCACAAAAAGAAGGAAATAAGAAGTATTTTTACCTGTATACTTCATATTTTGAGTGAATTTATAAATTTTTACTGAAAAAGCATGAAGAAAACTCAACCATTAAAACTCTAGGAATTAATGTTACGTATAGCAGTTCATAGAATTTTAAACTTAAATTTATAATTATTAAAAATCATTATTTAATTAATATCTTTTACAGAGACGTATTAGTTTATTATTCTAATAGTCTATTATTAATTAGTATTTATTAGACGTATTAGATTTTTCTGAAAAATTATGCTAGAAAAAGGATTAGAAAGAGGAAGATGTATTAGTTTCTTCTCTACTTACGCCACCAAACTTGATAAAAATGGAAAACTGCTTTTAACGCGCATGTCATATCCCCCCCCCCTTTTTTTTTTCTTACACGTGGCCAAAAAGTTCTGTCGATACAGCCCCAATCCATTCGTTCCGTCATTTAAGAAAGTTGTTTCATTCTGTCAGTGGGACGAACATCAGAGCGAAAGAGATCGATAATGATAATTTGACCTCTGCTAGTACATCTTCAAGGTCAGGGCCTGAGGAATTTCGATCGCGGCTCCCGGGCATTTCCGTTAACATATAAATAATGGTGGTGGTAAAGCGAAGAAAAAATAAATACCAATAAATGGAATTCTTGAGAACAACTTGGCAGGACTTCTCGTATGTTTGGATGAAAATAGCGTCGCGAGTTGTTAAAGAAGTTGAATATTCAAACAGGCGGTTTATTTAAATAGTACTTGGTGACGCAACAGAATTATGACAGATTATGTGTTTAAAAGATAGGATATCTATTTTTAAACGTTATAGATTAATTTATCGTTTTTTGATTAATCATCTAAAACACTTTATTCTGACATTACACAGTTGCTGTCTTAAATACAGGGTGAGCCAAAAGTAGGATGACACTTAACAGGGGTGACTCAAAAGTATAATAACACTTATAGCTGATTTGAAGTTTGTGATTGTAAATTTGGCATTGTTGTTGACTTATTTATTTTTGAATATTAAAGGCCATTAAACGCTTTCGAAGTAAGTATTGGTTTTATATCTAAATAAAGCTTTAATGAATTTTAAAAAAGAATGTAAATCTGCGTTAGTTTGGAGGTGCGCCAATTATATACAGCAGAACTATTATCACTTGTTTCCTGTTATCTATATGTATAAAGAAGAAAGTCTGTGTGTTTGTCCTCTAATAACTCAGTCACTACTATAGCTAACGTCAACAAACTTTCTAGAATTCTTTTTTGGGTACTGGAAAAGGTCGCCGTCCACTTTAAAAAAAAAAAAAAAAAAAGTAGCTAAAATCAGAGACATTAATTAAATACTCTGAAAACGTTAATTTTCGTCCTCACTTTGCCGAGTGGCAACAGTCTTGAAATCCGGAGATAAAATACTCCTTTATTTCAAAAGTTGGTGTCAGTGCTCGCATTCAAATCCTAGAGTTTATTAATAAAAAATTTCTTTCTAAGTTTTACGATGAAATAAAAATAGCATTGCCAAGCATTAAATATATTATTCTCGATTCCAAAAATTCGTGGGAAGCCATTTCGACTATTCCCATCTTCACACGAGTTTAATCAGCTGAAATATTAATTAAAAACTCTGAAGAAGCAAATTTTCGCACTTATTTTTCTGAGTGGTAAGAGTGTGGCGAGTTGGAGATAAAAATGCTTTATTTCGAAAAGTGTTGCCACAGTTCGCTTTCAAATCGTAGAGTTTGTTAATAAAAAATATGTAAGTTTTACAAAATCTGTACATATAAAGAAGAATGTTTGTTTGTGTATTTGTTTAGTTGTCCGCGTTATTGATTTTTGATCAATTATGAAGTGAATATAGGTGAAATATTGGATGAAACTTGAGCTTTTACAACCGTTAGATTAGGAAGATGAAAATCATATTAAAAACTGCGTGCTATTGTTGCTGATATAATGAGAGAGAGAATGAGTTTATTTTTCTATCGAAATTTTTTATGTGGGTTCCATATCGCATCAGACTGAAAAATATATGATTATGAATCGTATAATCGTATTACTAGAGAAAGATTACAGCGATAGCGTTCTCTCTGTTGTTCGATGCATTTCTGTCAATCTAACTTAACTGGCATCGGGCATTTCCGCTAGTATAAGTTAATTTTAAAAATGTCCGCTAGTATTTTTTCCTTATAATGTTTTGAAGAGGAAGATCTAAATTAAGTGTTTTTCTGAAAGTGAAGAATTCCAATCGAAAATGTAGCATAATAAGTAAGAAAGAAACGTCATGTATTAGTATATTTAATAAAAATTCCAAAAATCTGCTGACATTTTTATGCATTTTAGTGAAAAAAACTATTATGGAAGTGAAAGGCAATAATTAAAATTAAAAATTGATACATAGCAGCATATACAATACATAGCAGCATTATATATACTATATAGTATATATATATGGGAATTATAAAACGTTGTCTTTCTCGTCTGCCAATAAATGCAATATTGTATACTTTTTAAGGAATGCCTTTTGAAACTGGCAACAACGAGAGGTGAAAACGCAGAAGCCGTAACGGACAGCTGTGTTTACATTTTTCATGTGTTGGCTCAAAGTAAAGATTTTGTGCTAAGTTAAGCGTATGCTTATTGGATAAGAATGTTTATTTAACATATTAGTTCAAATAAATATCGAACCCATATAAAATGGGAATAAAGAGTAAAAACAGTAAATAAAGAAGACGTCTTTATGAACATCTTCGATATGGCATAGTCAGGCTAGAGAAAATAACATTTAGAGAAAATAACGACAGCTATGAAACTGTGAGTGCACGTTTTATTTTATTTTACTTTTTTCTTCAAAGTAGGTTTTTTTCGGGGGGGGAGGAGAAAATAAAATTAGGAAAAGCAACTGCATGAGGAGGAAATTGTCCTGCTTGAAATCATAGCTTGAAAAATCTAGAATTCGAGCTCGAACTTAAGCGAAATGCCGATTATTTTGAAACTTAAAAATGAAAGGCGTAATGTTTTACTTACACCTAATGACGCGGTATGATAGAAATGGCAATATCAGCATTTATTTAAAACTATTTTAAAAGCAAATCCTGATTTGCCTTTAAAATAATTTTATAAGAGCAGATAGATTGGGTCACAATTTTGACACTTGTTATGTAGACATGAAGTTAAAAACTGATGGAAATAGTAGAATAGTAGACGTTGACGAAAGTCTTTTTACGAGAAGAAAGAGTAACATTGGACGCGTTCTTTCTCCACATTGGGTTTCTGTAGGCATTTTTAGGGAAACAAAAGAATGCTTTCTTGTACCATTTCGGATCACTCAGCTAAAACTTTATTTAAGCGCGACTGAGAAAAATGTAGTAGACAGTAGTACAATTTTTTTTTATTGCTGGAAAGCATACAAAACAGAGGATTTGAAAGAAGCAGGATATGATCATCTTACATTTGACCACACATACAATTTCATAAACCCAAACACTGATGTCATATGAAAACAGTTGAAAGAATGTGAGTCAGTGCAAAATGATGTAATAAACGCCAAAGTAGCACCTCACTCCACTATCTTGAATCATACTTATTAGAATTTATGTGGCGACGATTACAACAAAAACATTTTTATTTTCCAAAGTGATGCAAGACATCTCTAAATTTATGGCCTCTGTTCAAATTTAAATTGTGTTTCATTTATAATGTATTTTACATTTTTAATATTATTAAAGTAAAAAATATTTTATGTTTTTTCGTGACGCCTGTACAACGGAGAAGTACCTTGAGAATTTATTCTCTCCTAAGCCCTAGTCTCTGGCAAACAGGTGCGACTGCACTAAAAATCTACCTCTTCAGAACTTTAAAATGAGTCCAGAGCAGTTCAGATAGCATTTTATTTCCCATAAGATATAAACTTCCGTATTTTGCCATGATATCGGCAACTTCGATAAAAGTATGCAAGGTTTAGAAGTAAAAATCATTTGACGATCTAAAACGACTTATAATTATTGCCGAATGAGATGTGTGAACATTTCGTAGACACTGTACACAAAATTAAAAGATACACTAAATAAATATGACGCAGCGCGTTATGAATTAAAACAAGAAAGATATAAAGGTGTAAAATGTTAGCCGACTGAATGAATCTCTTCAAACCATCAACTAGAAATAAGGTTTAATCGATCAATAAAGAATAAAAATGTCAAGTGTTTTAACTGTAATGCAACTGGTGATAAATCTGCTGATTTTACAAATTAAAAAGATGTTACAAATGTAAATGTTTCTGAGATAAAGCAAAAAAAGAAGCAACAAATCCAATTTTTATTTATATCTCCCCAAAGTATCCACAGAAATTTTTTAAGAAGATTGAAATACTGGTAAAACAAACAAACTGCAAGACGCAAAATCAATCTGCTAGGCGCAGAAGGTGATGTAATACTATGATAAGACGTAAATTTTATGGGGAAATTGGACCTCTTTCACTAAATTTTAATAATGTTATCTTAGTGGGTATACAGAAAAGAAGTTTTGCTCCTCTAGCTTCCATTTTTTATTAAATATTGATTGATGAATGTACAGGTCATGCTGATATCTATATTTCGAGTTATTTATGCAGTAACGTAAATGTTGGTGCTGATGTGAATAATATGTTAAATATTTCTATAATGGAAATTGAAATACATGTTTTAAAGGTAAGCATAAACAGTTTTCGTGGGAATTATGCTCAAATACTTAAAAGTTAACCGAATACTTCTGACTCAGATGTCCCAGCTAATATGTCAGCTGTTATTACCTTGAATGACGAGAGGATAAAAATATTATTGTTGCGGATTTGAAGAAAAGTAACTTTTCCTCATTTTGAAAAGTAAGCTAAATTTAACAAAAGAATGCTGAGCACGCAAAAGTGAAAACACTTGATAAAAGCGCAGAAACACCCACTGTAAAGAAATTAGAGAAAATCTTGAGGATGCTTCTTTATAATTATTATGATCTCTACTTAGTAAACAGCGCTAGGATTATCGATTAATCTCCAACGTAAATCATCCTCAAATCTCCGGCGGTCCTAAGCGCAATTATGACTGACTGACTGATAACTTATAGCCAGAATACCACTGAGATCAGTAGTTTATCTGGCTCAATCAAATTTATGCCGGATGGGCACAATAACATAGAACTATCTTCACATAATGTCCGCAGTAAGGAGGAGAAAGACGGATAAAGAATAGGAAGACCAGCAACGCAAGAGCTCACAAGCAAGTAACCGGCCCGGTAAAGGCGTGACTAAGTGGGAGTCATAAAATGACTGTAGAATGTGAATAAAACTAGAGAATTTAAGAAATACACAGTACAATAAATGAGTAAAATACAAAATTAAGAATGCTAATAAACACATTGGGTACATCATTTACAGGTGGGCACTAGGTGGGAAAGTTCGGGTCCCTGATAAGGTGGGCCGCAAGTGGGCGCAGTTTGGCGTCCTCATTCAATATTTCGTAGGTAAAGATATCAAAATTTCTCATATGGTCACAGTTCAGAGCTTTCGTGAAGAATTTCCTGTTGATCTTATTCAGGTGCTCTTCTAGAGTGTCCAGTTTTAAGTCACAGTGTAGTGTAGCATTGCTCACAAAAAAGTGAGCATGGGTGATAAGCCTTAAGACTTTGTTTTGCATGATTTGAAGTCTTTTTATATCCTCCTTGGTAGCCGTGCACCAGGCCGGCGACGCATAAGTCATCAATGGCCTAATTGCCGTGATATAAACTAGCCTCTTTTTCCTGAGGTCTAAGCTAGAATAATTACCCAATATAGGGATGAGACTATTTACAACAGTGAAAATTTTTCTTCTGACCTCTGTTATACGATCTCCCCATTTTAATCTTTCATTTAGCATTACTCCTAAATATTTCGCCTTACTAACTCTAGGAATCTCTTCAGAGAATAAGAAGAGCTTACTGTTAATAGTCAACTGTGTATTTTTCCTCCTTATCAATAATAATTGCGACTTGCTGGCATTAATAGCAATTCTCCAAGTCTTACACCACTTTTCTACCACTGGTAGAAGCTCCTGTAATTTCTTGATTGCATGGTGTGCGTTTGCGGACTTTACGGCTAATGCCGTATCGTCCGCATAGCACCCAAGAAAGTAATTTCTGCCAATGTGAGCCCTAGGAAAGTCATGAACATAAAATAAATACAGGACGGGCCCTAAAATGGACCCCTGTGGGACGCCTGCATTCATGGTGCGTAAACTGGAGATGTCCTTTCCAATAGCCACAGTGAATTTCCTATTAGTGATGAAAGACATAATTAGCTGAATCAGCTCTCTATCCATAGGGAGATTTATAAGTTTATAAATAAGCCCCTCATGCCAGACGCGGTCGAATGCCTTCGCCACGTCTAGCATGAGTAAGGCGACATTTTGTTTCTTGTGAAGCGCATCCCTACAAAACTCGACAAGCCGAACCAGCTGCTTCATTGTTGAAAGTTTTCTCCGGAAACCAAATTGTTCCGGAGGCAGTAATTCAATATAGTTTTTCAATCTGCAGTAGATTAATCTCTCAAAGACCTTTCCTAGTCCCGGAAGCAAGCTAATGGGCCTGTACCCATCTGGCTTAGTGTTATCCTTGCCGGGCTTAGGCAATAAAATAACTTTTGCGATTTTCCATTTTGTGGGAAAATAGCATTGACTAAGACACGCATTGATAATACTCGTGAATTTGGTCACAACATTGCAGGGCAGATTTCTAAGTGCGTGATTATTAATACCGTCTATGCCAGGGGCCTTTTTGACTTTAAGCTTCTTTGTGATTTCTTTGATCTCACTGGGGGTAGCAGTGGCCATGTACCTCTTAGCAGTGTGGACATTAAGCCAATCCCTAACAAAGTAGCATGCCTCATTGACAAAATTAATGTCCATGGGCGTCATGTTAGGTCTGAACTGCTCTTCTAAATGGTCCGCAAGGACCGTCGATTTGTTTTTATTGTTGAGAGCAACAGAGTTTTCAGTATAAATCGGCTTATTGCATGTACGCTGCCTTTTCAAGTTACGCATGAACGTCCAGAGACTGCCATCATTCGGACTAAGATTCTGAATTTTTTCTTCCCATACATCTCTCTTATGCTCATCTATTTTCTTTTTAATTAATTTATTTAATTTGTTCATATCTCTTTTAACGTGAGGGCTCCATGTAAGGTGCCACGCTTTCCTCATCCTATTCCGGTCCTTAATCATCTCTCTAATTTCCTGTGACAGAATGCCAGCGTTATCATTTCTTCTCACGTGTCTAGAGGCATTTTCAATAGCATTATTGATTGAATCAGTGAGGGTATCAACTGCATCATCTATATCTTTCCGCGAGTTCAGAGTATCAAAGATGGGCGGATTCTGACTGAGAAACTTCTGGAACTTATTCCAGTCAGTCGTGCAGATCATTTCATTTTCTGCCTCTTTAGCAATGACCGGTATATGGTGCCTAGGTAAGCAATGACCGGTATATGGTGCCTAGGTAAGCAATGACCGGTATATGGTCAGAGCTCAATTCGTGCTTTACTTCAGTATAAATAGGGATTGAAGTATTTGTCAGAAGAATATCAAGAAAGTCTGAATTTCTTGGGTTCTGTGGTCTATACGTATACTCCTCAGTAACATGCAAGGCAACTGGGTTATTATTTATAAATTCATAGAGGACCTTACCATTTTGGTTAGTTTTACGGCACCCCCACTCGGAGTGCTTTGCGTTAAGATCACCCGTTAGGATATACTTATTAGTGTCAGAGAGAAGTTTGGAAAGAACATTTTCCGTCAGTAGTTTCCTGGGCGGATTATAAAATGAAATGAAATTCAAATTACCATATTGCGGTAAGTACACTGAGACTGCGATCATCTCATGTCCGTCGTTTCTATCTTGGCTAATCAAACAGGACTGTAGCGAGTTTCGCACATAAATTGCGGTTTCCCCACCACGGTGACTCAAACGATCGCACCTATATGTGCGGTAATTAGGCAAATTTATACGCACGCATGGCGTGGCAAAAGTCTCTGTTACAAGGGCAATATCAATATTGTGATTGTTAAGGAAGTTTAAAAATTCCGTCAACTTGTTCTGAATGGCATGAGCATTCCAGAATGCTAATTTTATGGGATCTCCTTGTGTGGTGTACCTATCCATTAAGATCTTGATTTATGGTAGTTTTGTCCTTATGAGTAGGTGCATTTTGTCCTATTTGCTGTGTTAAAAGAAAGCAGGAGCTCTTAATGACCGATACAAGCTCGGCCAGGTGTGCAAAAACAGTTTTTGCTTCCTTGATCGTGTCTGCATACAAACCAGTAGACAGGGCTTGTGCAAATGATTTATTTTCTATAACCCTTACTAGTATAGACTTTTGGCTTATCTTGTTTCTTTTTAGGGAACGTCTCACAACCCCTAAAGTTCGAGGTGTGAGATTGTTTACAGTTCGCACAACATGGTGGCAAGTCAGAGTTTTTATTAGGGCATTCAAAGGACAAATGTCCCTTTCCGCATCTCACGCACTTGCGTGCATAGTTACAGCCAGTTTGCGTATGATG
Source organism: Stegodyphus dumicola (assembly GCF_044657685.1). Taxonomy (NCBI): domain Eukaryota; kingdom Metazoa; phylum Arthropoda; class Arachnida; order Araneae; family Eresidae; genus Stegodyphus; species Stegodyphus dumicola. The sequence continues at coordinate 215,535,397 of NC_140773.1, read as the reverse complement.
AAATCCTTGGCACCTATAGCATTGTAGCGTTCCCGATCTACCTTTATAATTTTCGACTTTAATTCCTAGGTGTTTTTTTTTTGTGTGTGACTTTAATTCCTAGGTGAGTTTCGTTGTGTATATCTTTGGATTTGGGTTTCTTAGGCAGAGTAACTAAAAATAGCGGAAGTTTAATAACCTCCCCTTTTCTTCTGCGCGTAAGTTGTTTAACTGATTCAACTTTGTATCCTAAATCCTCTAACTCCTCTTGTATTTCTACCGTATCTGTATCTCTTAAAAGACCTCTTATCACAACTTTTATGTCTTTATCCTCAGGAAGCGTGAAAGAGTGATGTTCCACTTTCGTGTCTTTTAAATAAGTAACAGTCTGCCTGTAATGTTCAGGGTTTCTGATGAAAATTTTAATCCCTTTATTATTCTTATTAGAGTTAAACTCAATGTTTCTCTGTTTAAGTGCCCTAGCTATGTTTTTCCAAGTAGGGTAATCTACTTTATTAGTTATGGGTGGTATCCGTGACTTTTTCACAAATTCCGTTTCTATGTTTTCATCTGAGCTTGTATTTTGTTTAGACGTACTAGCGTCCGTGTCCATACTATTGTTATCCTCACCATTAGTGGCATTTTCACTAAGTCTCTCCTCCATGGTGTTCATTTGAGTTGCGCCAGCCTGGGGAATATGAGCGTCAGTTCGCCCAGTCGGGCACGAGACCTCATCTGGATGACTGAGTGGTCGCGCTGCGTTTCCGGTTCCAGACCTACTCGCTGCAGCCTGTTTCTCAGTTCCTTCACGAGATGGCGCCACATTATTGTGGCTGCTGACCGCAAACTCAGAACTCAGTGTTTGTGTAATTTTACTACCTATGTCCTGACTAGGCGAGATTTTTAAACTTTTGGGAGCCTTCGGTTTGGGATTTCGTTTCAAGCTAACATCACCTTCATGTCTGGTACTGTGCGTGTACTGTTCGACAGTAAGTGCGGAGTCATCATCAGCTATGTTCGCAAGAACATCAAATTTGTTTTGCACCTCAGGAGGGTCCGATTCAGTATCGCTCAGAGTACGTTTCGTACTTTTGGTAACAGCAGTCCAATGCATATCGTGTTGTGAGACATCAGCATGATGGGAATCAATATCATTAGACGCTAACCGGTTAGAACCGACTTGCGCTAAGCCTAGTTCAGAGCCACGTGCAGAGTTCAGACTTGCACGTACTTTATCCGATAGGTTAGGGAGAAGCTTTAATAGAAAATCCAGATCAATTCTTTCATCCTCAGTCAAAGGTAAATCCTTCTCTTTGGAAGTTAATTCCGCATATCGAGCGAAAATTAGTTTGACCAGTGACATGTTGATCAAGTCCTTAAGCCAGTTCAGTCATCAGAGAAAAATAGATGCAAAGAATCAGTAAAATCGCACTAAGGCCTTTTTACTACTCTTTGGTCACTTAAGACCGGTGAGCAAGCTTTTATGTGCTAACAACTGATCGCAGAAGAAAAATCAAATCGACTTGGTAAAACCGAGAGCCGTGCTAAGACAACCTTCACGTGCGACTGATATACACTGACTGACTAAGCGCAATTATTTACAGCTGCGGTGTACAAATACTTTTAACCACCAAAATGTTTTAGGGCAGGGCCGACACATGCGATGGTACTTGTGTTACGGTCTCCTGCGGTGTTTCTATTGTTTGCCAGAATGGGATTAAAAGAAGAGAACATCCTCCTCTGTAAAAATGTTCTAAAAATCTTATAATTCAAAACAGCATTTTATGCACTTAATTTCATTTTTTTTTAAATTTTAAATAAACCCTACACAACGGGTCACAACGGTCTTGCATGCAGGACAACCAGTGAAATATAAAACGTACAGGTAAATTTTAAGAAATCCGAAACAAAAAAAGACACTGATGATTATTCAAATATTTTTATAAATATATAGGTTTGAATAAATTTTTGTTTTTTTACAAATGGTGTGTAGTAAAAACAGTTATTAATTAATATACACTTAACGTGAGACGTGAAATCTTGAAAGCTCGTTTGTAATTATTTCATCCAAATGAGGTTCCTATTTATTTGTAGCAGACCTTAATACAGAATGTAAATTTTCCAGAAACGGTATCTGTTGTAATTGGTCATCAAATGATTGTAATGTGCTCTACGAAAAAAAGGGGGTCAGTTCTATATCTCTCGTTCTACTGGACCGATTAATGAAATTCATCTTGCGTTTTGAATTTCGTCAATCGGCTCAGTAGAACAGGAGATATAGAACTGTCCTATTTTTTTAGTAGTGTACATATTGTTACGAAATGCCCACCTGCAGTGAGATATCTTCCTCACAAAACGGGGCTAGGGTTGCCAGAAAGTGGCAGGGAATGGCACGGCTGTCAGATTTGCCTCAAAATCGTCCATTTGAGGATATTTTGAGACAAATTTGGCGATATGCCATAGATGGAGCAAGAACATTCTAGAACGCATTCTTAGAGGTTTTCTAGGGCATATTCTCGAAGGTAGATTAAAGCTATATATACACTACCTCTCCTGGGAGAAAGTAGTTTCTCGAGTTCAGAGATTAGTGTGTCTTAAGTTCAGAGATTAACTTGAGAGGGATCGCCGAGTTGAGAGCTGTTGTATTTTAATGCTTTGCTGTGAAACTGTGTTGCTGAATGTTTCATCATATTTTTCATAGTTTTTCGAGGAGTGTAAACATGTTTTTGTCACTCGTATGTATATTATATATACGCATATATACTGTAACAATAGATATGCGCTCTTGCTGCTGATTTCAGTAGTTTGAGTGCAAAATTGAGTAAGAAAGCGAAGAAAAATCGTTGCACCGAATTTCGCGAGAAAGCCCTAATAAAAGAGTCTCATTCGGCCAGCGGGTCGGCTTTTGCCCATCCTGATTTACAGTTTGTTCGTGACGAGATCTTCGAGTAAACCACATTTTTTCGTATTGTATTTTTCCCCATTTAAAATAATTCAATATCATTCGCAATCGAAGGGCTTGCAAGCTAGAAGGGCTAAGCTCTATATTTTTAAATTTTCTGAAAATAAAAATTTTTTTAAAAAAAATTCAGACATTCATTTTTTTAGTTATGTTCTAAGCGTTTGTCTTCATTAAAAGTGTTGGAAAAAAGGATTTTTTACGGCTACTCCAATGGCTTTTTACTCCAGTGCAAAGACCGTTTTTTTTTTTTTTTTTCCAAAAATTTTTTTTTCAAAAAAAAAAAAAAAAAAAACATGAACACAAAATCTACCAAAGTGGAGACTCTCTCTCTACTCTTCTTGCTGCAAGCCCTTAAATTTTCTTTTCGCGAGAAATGATCTGAATATTCCATGCGTTAAGGTACTTTTTTATTCAAAAAATTATGCACTGAGAACTGAGAAACATGCTTTATCTTCTTCCATAAAGGACGTATTTTATCTTGCATCTGAAATATGTAAATGGCCATTAAATAAGCCTGCATATCAATAAAAGCATTTAGAGAAGCAACGTGAAAAGTTGCTAGTGACGGTGAAAATAGGTTTTGACAACTGGTTCGTGGTTTCAAAATTCTGTTTGTAACAGCGCAGAGCTTTTTGTACTGTTGAGTGGAGGAGCAGAGAAACTGACGACAATTATGCGGTTGAAGACGATTATGCCGTTAGTGGCTTCCGCTAGGATACAGATTAGCTGACGTGTATATATAATAACAAAGATACTGCAGATGGGACACAGCTTTTTGGAGTGACGATAAACTTCGTGCTGTTTACGGTCATCTCTTAGAATTTCTTAAATCGGCCTTAAACTTGCTATCCGCGCAGCTCGCGTATTTAGAAACCTCAATCAAACCTTTTGTATTATTAATTTCAAGCACTAATTACATAAAATTTGAATTTATTGCTTTATGTTAGTTTATATCCCGTAGACACCGGTGGCTGATTCTGTTAAATACATGGTGTGTATTTCTTCTGTTAAAGGTTATAATAAAAATGTTCGGTTTTAAACTTTTGCAGCAACTATATAACGAACTTTTAAATTAAATGTTAGCTGTTTGTGTTTTCATGTATAGCAGTGCTGCAACTAAACTCTGTACTTTTCTCTCAAGTGAAGTGAACTGATTTGTTGTAGTTAGTTCTTCCTCATGCTTGTGCTGTTATCGCTAGCGTGCATAAACGCGGCGTGATCTGTTTTGTAGAATGTTCTTTTTTCTTCGCTACGTAAATTGTAAATAAATGTGATTGATTAAATTAGTAGCTTATTTGTGAATATGCAGAACGCAACCTGCCGTAATTGATGACCTATGGACGAAAAATAAGTTACGTTAATTGGTCACATGCTTCGCTAAGCCTTGCTGTGATAAGCCTATTCCACTGTGGCGACTTCGCTTTCTGGATAATTACGATTATTTTGTTTCTGCTCTCCGGAACTATTTCCACATACTAGCGATGGCTCCACCCGATCAGCAGAGCCAAGTAGCGAAAGTTGCACTTCGCATTCCACCTTTCTGGAAGGCTAATGTGCGGTTGTGGATCGCACAATGTGACAATGCTTTCATTTACAGCGGAATTACAAGTGATGAAACGAAATTTTCTGCTCTTGTAGCGAATATAGATGCGGAAACTCTGTCGTACGTCTCGGGGTGCTACTTTGGTAGACGGTTGCACGGATTTTGGCGAGTAATACGACTTATGGTAAACCCATTGCTGGATAAGTTATTTATGGTAACCGATACTTTGTTGACATTTTATTTAAAAAATAATGCGTGTTATTATGCATAAATTCCGTGTTTTAAATATTATTTATGGCTTCTAAATATTAAAAATCAATTTAATTTTGCATTTTTATTTGAAATAAAAATTTTATTCTTTATCATATTTTATGAAATTTTATGCTGTGGATGATGTAATCAATGACGTCACCTTACTTTAAAAGTAATTTGTTTTAATATCTATAAATTTAATCTAATGTTTTAAACATTATTTATGGCTGTTAAATATTAAAATACAATTTAATTTTGCATTTCTTTTTTAAAATGATTTTGTTATGTATGATTATTTAAATAATTTTAATTCTAGGCGTGATGTAATCAGCTCTCTGATTGGTTATAGAATATTTGTGCATTAATGAGCTGTAATCAGCTCCCTGATAGGTTGCTGAAAATTTGTGCATTACCGCGCCATTTTAAAATTTAATTCATATCTTCGAATTCCTTCAAAAATGTCTCCTTCAAAGATGAATGTTGTTTTTGATAAGTACCAAGAATTTTGGTTTCGGAATCAAAAAATTGTCCTTTGAGACCTTATTTTCGCCAGCCTGGCTTTCCTAATCAAAGATTTATTTATAAATTCTTACAAGAGTCAGAGGAAATTTATTTTAAATTTATGGAGGAAACGTCGCTAATTGTTTCTTCAATGAAGTGCGAAAATGTAGATCACAGATGAAGACCGTTAGAAAAGCCGATTCTGAGACGGCCGTATATGATATTGTGCTCATGTTGGAAGAAATAACCGCTGTAATGGTAAGAAAATTATTAGACATTTCTCCTTTTTTACCGACAATAAACTAATTGCTGTCATTTTAGCTCTAGTGTACGAAGCGTTCTTATTTACTTATTTTAAAGCATTTAATTTAAGTAATATTTTAATTCTTTTAAACGTTGGTATGATGGTTTTTAATTCGATATTCAATTTACGTAATATTTTAATCCAATTAAACGTTGGCGCAATGTTTTTATAGTGGTATTTTTATTCTATTTCTATGCTATATGAAAGTAATAATTTAACCTTACTTTAGTATTTTATACTCGTAGTAAATGTATTTATTCTATATAATATATACATGTATATATATTGTATAGAATAAATACATTTAAATACCTTTATAGCTAAATTTAAATACGTTATATAGAATATAATATATATATATATATATATATATATATATATTATATTCTATATAACGTATTTAAATTTAATAATATTCTAATTCTTTTAAATGTTGGATGATGTTTTTTATTTTGATATTCAATTTCAGTAATATTTTAATCTAATTAAACGTTGGCACAATGTTTTTATAGCGGTGTTTTTATTCTCTTCTTTGCTATATGAAAGTAATAATAACCTTACTTTAGTATTTTATACTCATAGTAAATGTATTTATTTACACTTGCCTGCCATCTTAAAAAAACGACATTTTCAACAAAAAATTTAATCCATTATTTCTAACGACATTTATTTTTTTTTAAAGTTTCGAATACTTTACTATGCGTAAAAACAGCGTTTTTCAAGATGGCTGACGTTTGTAGAAATCGCGCCAAAAATTGCGCCAACGTAAATCGCCAAAAATCCGTGCAACCGTCTACCAAAGTAGCACCCGTCTCGGATATCGTACTAAACCCTCCGGACTCGGACAAATATAAAAAACTGTCTGAGAGGCTCATCAGTGAATTTGAAGATTCTGAACACCAGAAAATTAAAAAACTCCTCACTGAACTTCAGTTGGGGGATAAACGGCCTAGTCATCTCCTGCGGAAAATGAAAGAGCTTTTTGGGAAGCAGCTTAATGATGACTTATTTATGGTTGCAACGGATGCCAGCCCATATCCAAACAGTTATGTCTGCTTCTTCTGAAACACTTGATCAGCTAGCAATTATAGCTGATAAAGTCGCTGAGGTTGTTCAACCTAGCGCAATCTGTGCTACTTCTGGAACTGGAACGTCCTTGGATCCCAATGCCATCACAACTGAAACCCTAGCCAGGCAGATCAAAGAACTTACACTCCAAGTTTCTGAACTTTCCCATGCTCCGAGGACAACTAGGTTCTGGAGTCGCTCACCCCTCTCGCTCTAGAAAAAGTAATACTTCCAGTAATGTGTGTTTCTATCATAACCGTTTTGGTGATAAGGCACGCAAGTGTGCTAAACCTTGCGCGTACCAACAGCAAAAAAACCTGTAACTCCCGTCATAGCTGGGATGACGGAAGTATCCAAAAAGCCCAGTCAATTATTTCTTCACGACAGGAAGACTGGCCAAAAATTTTTGATTGATTCTGGTAGTGAGATCTCAGTGTTACCTCTTTCTCCTAAAGATAAGAGAAACTGTTGTGAAACATTTGCCCGTTTTGCTGCCAACAATTCTAAAATTCCTGCATATGGATTCGTGCACAGACAGATCGACTTGGGTCTCCGGAAACCCTTCTCATGGACATTTGTGCTTACTGATGTAACTTCTCCTATCATCGGTGCAGATTTTTTGAAACATTTTAATCTTCTTGTTGATTTGAAACGGCAGTGTCTTATAAATCCTGAAACTTCACTGTTAACTTATGGCAATGTTGCTCACAAAAGCCAACCTTCTATTGTCACTGTTTCTGTTAATTCAGATTATGACTCCTTGCTTTCTGAGTTTCCAGATATAACAAATACTACTCTAATTAAGCAGACTGTTCCTCATAATACAGTGCATCATATCTTGACTCGTGGACCACCTGTGACTTCAAACCGAGAAGACTCCATCCCAAGCTGTACGAAGCAGTGAAATCTGAGTTCGAATTCCTCCTGGATCAAGGGAGAATTCGTCCTTCCAAGAGTCCATGAAATGTTCCAAGAGTCGCAACTAAAATATTTTTAGAATACTACACCATTGCATGTCGTCCCTAAGCAGGATTGTACAGTTCGTCCGGCTGGAGATTACCGCAAGCTGAATTCTGTGACTGAATTCGATAGTTATCCACCTGCTCTCCACGCCAGGTGAGACATTTAGATTTCATCTCGCAATTCACAACTAACATACAGCACATTCCAGGGCCTGAGAATATTCCTGCAGATGTCATGTCCCGTATAGCTGCCTTAACTCTTTCTGCATCAGTTGATTATTCTGAAATAGCTAAAAGCACAAACATTGGACGATGAGATGAAGTCCCTACTGTCATCAGACACATCCCTGCAGTTAAAAAAATTACTCTCCCAGAATCAAACATTGATCTATTCTGTGATGTATCGACTGGCAGAGTTCGTCCCTATGTCCCAACACAGTTTCGCCAGGATGTTTTTGCCTCATTACACAACATGGCTCAGCCTGGTGTACGCAGAACACAACACATTGTGCGGTCACGATTTGTTTGGCCTAAAATGTTATCGGATATAGCTGAATAGACCAAGTGTTTCATCCCATGTCAAAAGGCTAAATACAAAAGCACCTTTGGCAAGTTTTAAGGAGCCTTCCCAAAAATTTGACCATGTTCATTTGGACATTATAGGCCCTCTCCCTTCCTCAAATGGTTATTCTTACTGCTTGACTTTAAATGATCGTTTCTCTCGATGGCCAGAAGCTCAACCACTCAATGATATCTCTGCTGAAACTGTTGCAGAAGCATTTTTCACATGCTGGGTCTCGCTTCAGGTATGGTCTCCAGGTATGGTGTGCCCTCTACTGTGGCAACTGACCAAGGACGCCAGTTTGAAGCTTCACCTTTTTCGCTCTCTCACTTATCATCTGGGAATTCAGAGATCCAGGACGACTAGTTACTACCCCCTGTCAAATGGGTTAATAGCGGAATTGCATAGACCTCTTAAGACTGCTATCAAGTGCCATGCCACTGAGCGGTGGACTGAAGTCCTTCCTGTCATCCTTCTTGGTTTTCGCGCTGCTTTGAAAAAAGATTTGGGTTGCACACCAGCAGATTTGGTTTTTGGCACCACCATTCGTCTGCCTGGGGAGTTTCTGGTTCCTGCTCAACGACCGGTTGACACCACAGTTTTTTTAGCCACTTACGTGCACATATGCAAACACTTCGCCCCATACCACCCAAGAGACATGGTGATAGCAAAACCTTTATACACCGTGATTTAGCCACAGCTACCCATGTTTTTCTTCGTCATGATATGGTGAGACGCCCACTTCAACCTCCTTATGATGGACCGTTTTTAGTTGTTCGTAGAACAGAGAAGGTCTTTTACCTAGACATAAATGGCAAAACTCTACCTGTATCCATTGATCGTGTAAAGCCAGCTTATGTTCTGAACAGGGATAAACCAATCGCTCCACCACCAACTTCAGCTCACCGTTTGCAGGGCACTGTGGTACATGATTTGCCACTTAAACCAGATACCCATCAAATTATTGTCCATCTGATATCACAACTTCAGCACAGCCTGCAACAAAGGTGCAACCTAAGACTTACACGTTCTGGGCGTCATGTTCATTTCCCTGTACGATATCGTTGACACTGGGAGGTGAGTATGCAGCAACCATGTAACGAACTTTTAAATTAAATCTTAACTGTTTGTGTTTTCATGTATAGCAGTGCTGCAACTAAACTCTGTACTTTTCTCTCAAGTGAAGTGAACTGATTTGTTGTAGTTAGTTCTTCCTCGTGCTTGTGCTGTTATCGCTAGCGTGCATAAACGCGGCGTGATCTGTTTTGTAGAATGTTATTTTTTCTTCGCTACGTAAATTGTAAACAAACGTGATTAATTAAATAAGTAGCTTATTTGTGAATATGCAGAACGCAACCTGCCGTACTTTCATTTGGGCTATAGCTACTTCGCTTTGTACTGTAAGTCGCTTGGCCAAAGGAATTTAAGGCTGTAATTCTTAGATTTCTGTACAATGTGACTGTAAAATACTTATAAGATGGCGTCACAATGACTTGTCTTACACATGAGTTTAATATCACATAGCGGTGATATCCTTGAAATATGGCAAAGCACCTAAGTATCCCAATCACTGATAATAAGATTTATAAAAAATCGCAACTAAAATATTTTTAGAATTCTACTCCTTAAACAGAAGAAAACATGAGAAATTCCAAGGAATGGGATAACATTAAATCTAATGCTCCAAAGACCTATAAAAGGAGTAAATGATCGTGCTGTCACAGATTTTAATGAAAAAAAATCGTTATTTTATCAAGCAAGTTTCTACAAATGTGCGTTTCGTACTGAAGGAGAATTTTGAACCACGTAGATAAATTATATGAACCATAAGGAAATGATTGTTATGACATCTACCAAATAGAATTAATTTATAGTATTCAGTCCGCCATCAGCTGAGCTATAAAATTGCTGAATACTGGTTATTCTTTCCCGGTTGGAACTTAGACGAACCAAGGATGGATAGAAAGGAGTTTTCGTGTTATTTCTTATGTTTAACACAAATACGGGTCAGTTTCTTTCAGAAAATCCGTCTCGAAGGCATCCTTTTCCTTAGCCTTCGCAAGCTATGTCATAATCAGAAAAGCCCAAAACCTTTTTAAAACTCAATTACAGGAACATCCTCCTTTTCTCGTTAAAATAAGCATTCTCCCATCTATGCCCTCTTTTTTTTGCTTGTTTAACTCACACTTTATTTTGGATTGTTTAAAATTATTTAAAATATTATTATTTATTAAAATATGTAACTTTCATTCTTGATTTTTTTCAAGCAAAGAGGGGGAGATTTTTCCGTCTATGACCTTACATTCGATGGCCAAGAAGTAGAACAGTTTTAATGTACAGTCTGGGTCAACACGAAATACAATTTTAAACTATGATGCGTTTTTTTTTTAATTTTCTTTTAAAAAATCTTTGCTCAATTTATTTTTTGTATGTTGTAAAAGAAAAGGTTGAAATGACATGATTTTTAGTGCTCTCATCGCGAACACCCACAAAAGAACAGGAAAATCCTTTAATATCATACAGAAAGCCTGAACAAAAAAAAAAAATTTTAAACAGATTACGCTTTGTCTCTAAATACATAATGATCCTTCTAAAAATCTACGGAAAACTAGTATTGAATTTTATAAATTTGTTTTGGGATTCATCTTTTACAATTTGCCTAACTTTTGGTTGTTCAATTTTTATAGTTAGCTATGAAAATGAAACTTTGGATGAATTTAATAAAATCTATTTATTTGATTACCGCGTAATAGTTGAAACCGCATAACTGTAAACACAAAGTATCTGTGAACACACACACAAAAAAAAAAAAAAAAAAAAAAAAAAGCAAATTTACATGTGAAGGTCATTCTGATGTGGAAATTCTGACCGGCAAAGAATAAATTTATCCGACCACTTTTGCTTGCTGCAGTGACCTTCTTCCACGTGCCTTCTTTTCGTCCGACATGGATGATTCAGATTTACGGCCCAAGGACACTTACTGCGCGACCTAGAAAACTAATAGCAAAAACAACAACAGAAATCAGCTTCAAAAGTTGCGTTAGAGTACATCAAAATCGTTTGCGAAATCCGTTCAAAATGTTAGATGTCACGGTTAATCCGATTTGCTATGTTAGTCCACCCACGTAGTTGAGAAATTTGTTCATTCTTTATATTTTTCTCCTTTAAAAAAAAAAAAAAAAAAATTTGGTTTGTTTCTGTGTTTTTTTCCTTCCGTTTTTTGAAAACAAATCTAAACAATGTTTCCTTTGTATTCTTAAAATGGATTTGACCGTGTGTTCTCTTCTGCCTCACAGTCTTCGATAATTTCTTTTTCGAATCAATCAAATGAACAATGGAGTCTTTGAACTCTGCAGAAATGTTGTTTTTTATTTCCCTTTTTTTCCCATATTCTCCATGTATTTAAAAATATTCTCACAAGAGCTCTTATTCCTGTTGTCACAATCGTTCCGTTGCGTTATATATAATTAGGGACTTAGGTTCAAAGCACAAAATCTGTTTTCATATTTGTTCTGTTAAATGATGGTAGAATGCATAAATGTTTTATATCACACGATGCTCCTTTAAGAGTGACAGGGATATTATTTTATATAGACGGGTCATTCTTTCATTTTTATGAGCGTAGAAAGCTTTTTAGATGATTATCATTGAAGCAATCCAGTTTTGTATAACAGCATTCAATCTCGGTTTCAAAAAACGCAAACTCGCTTAAGTATTACACAATTTCTGCATGTAATAGTTAATTAGATAATTAAGAATTTGTATTTTAATATCATTCATTTCTGAGATGAATGTTTAAAAGATGTTGGATATATCTGTAAGTATTTAAAGCCTTTTTATTGCATTGTTACATTGATTTAATTTATGCATTGATTTATTAATTTATTTATTTATTCTATTGAATAAACAACATTTATTTATTGAATTGAATAAAGATTCAATGTAGAAATATTGCTATTATTATTATTACTATTTATAAAAAAATTCCTTGCTTAGTATGTATGATTTCCACGAACACAAAGAGCGCAACTACAGAGACGTGAACCTAAGACAGATGACGTGAGCGCAACATTCTAATATAAACACCCTGAGTAAGAACGTCACAACCAAAAGACGATATTTATGGTGTTGTGGTTTTTCGAAATCTTGTAAAGAGAGTGACCATGAATATTTTTTCGGAGTATCCAACATGTGTTTGTATTTATTTCAAATTCTTTCAACCAGGTAGTGAAATCTTCCCAATTGCTTATATTTGATATAACTTCGCAATGAAAATTTTCAGAAGAAATAGACGATATACAGAAATTTGTACAGAAAATTGCGTGGCAAAATATTTTTAACCATCTTGCTTAAAGCGTGCAAAAAGTCATGTGACATGACAGAAATATTACTGGATGCTCATTGGTCCATCCTAGAAGCCACTCCTTCAGTGGCTACACAGATGTGCACTTGTAAAATATGCCGCTCGGACTATGATGTAGTTTTATCGTCAAGCTTTGTCATTCCTGTGCCTGCCTGCCAAAATATTACGTATATATATATACATGTGTGTGTGTATGGAAGCTGGCTAGTATAATTTCACGAATCTAGTTAGTAATTAACAGTAATTGAAATGAATCAGCATTTATTGTTTTTAAACTGTTTAATTGATTAGTTAATAACAGAATAAATAAGAAAAATTAAATATTTTTCCTAAACGACAAAGCACTGCTTCGTGAAAAAAAATATTTTAATTTGGACAATAGCAACACGTTTCTAATACATTGTCAAGTTTTTTGATAAAATTTGTTCAGTGTGGCAACACAAAGTTTTGCCAATGACCGGTGATACACTGTTTTACCGTGTTATACTGTTGATTATTCGGTTCTGAGTGTGACAGCAACTGTAAAAAATAACTAATCATAATGTAAGATAAAACCAAATACGCTCCTCAGTGGCCTCGATAAGAGATTTTTCCTAAGCTTCCAGAAGTTCATGATACACCAGACACGTGCTTGTCTTAGACGCTATAAATACGGCTCTTTATAAATTTGCCAATAACTTGACAGATCAGAAAACTCAACCTTTGATGTTCGACTTTTTCTCGTTTTGGAGAAGCTAACTGAATCTACGAGTGCAAAGAACCTCGTTTTCTTTGCTACATATCTGACACTACTCTAAGAACATAACTTAGGAATTTTCATCTCGTCATATTCCTTTGTGGAAAAATATCAAATAACTGGAAAGAAATGCTCAGAAGTAGCAGCTGAATGTCAGTTAACATACGATTATCCGGACGAGTTGTTGTTAATTATTCGGTTGTGAGATTTATGTTTAACTGAACTGCGATTTACAGTTTATTCTATCAATGATTTTACCAAATGACGACATTTCTCATGCGCTAAGTAAGAATGTTTAATATCTGCTTTCTGCTTAAGCTACATGCAGTTATTCAATGTGCTGTGTTTAATTAATTTTTGTAGCAAATTGTTAATTTCGGCCTGTTATCTGGAGGGATCATTTAGAGAGATACCAATGAATTTGTAGTCAGCAACAATATGCTAATCTCTTTCATAAGTTTATTTTAAATTTCATCATTTCAGGAGGTCGGGTGTAAAATTGTGTCAAAATCTTAAATAATATCTATGTAGTTTCATTTAATTTTACAAACACAGGCTATAATTAACTATATTTCACTCCAAATCATTCTTTCATGTTTGGTCACTTTTGTACAAACAAACGTGTGCGAACATTTTCAACATTTTGTTGTCTAAAGTGTACTAAGAAAAATGTGCTGTATTTTTCGGCATAAACTGCCATTTTTTTAACTAAAATAAGTTACATTTATGATATTTTTGCCATCGTCGGTATCAAATAATAAAAACTGCAGCCTCGAAATATTTTTAACATTTCAATCTCATATTTAATAATGTACACTCAGTTTTGGGTTCCTCTTATTTATTTCATGAGACAGATAAATTCTTCTCTCATCCTATCCTTGATACGGTTTTGCTTCACACATGAATTTCATCTTCAGGGTAACTAAAAATTGACTTTAGATAACCTCATATTTAGATACTTTTTAATGCGTTTAACGATATTTTGTAATTATTAAGATAATTAGTTTCATTCGTTTTTTATGGAAGTATGGCGGCCCGCGGATCCAGCCAACTCTTGCATATTCGGAAGAATTTGTCACAGCAAAGCTCTTTTGTGACGAGCTAGAGTATTTCACTCCCATTTTACGGACCTCGGATTCTGTCCCCAAGGTCAAACGGCCTCTCGTATCGCACTTCTGATTCAACACATAGATGTCGCCATATGCAAAACCGTCCGCTAAAACACTGAACAACTCATAAATCACAACAGCCCAGCGGCCGCCTTAGAAGTGCCCTTTCGAATGTGATTATCAGCCACCACCTTCACCTGCCCACCTGGGAAAAACTGACGAAGTACGTCACTCGCGCCGACGCCTCGCTCCACAAGTGTTCAACGGGCCCCACTAACCACGCCCAATGAACAGAGCTGAACAATCGCCCGCCAAGGCAACAAGCAATCACATCAACGCAATGGGCTCAAAACGCGGCAAGAAGTCGTGCCTCGTTATTAGTAGGCAGATGCTTAGGGAAAGTGTATGGCGGCCGGTGGACCCAGCCAACGCTCGCAGATTCGAAAAAGTTGAATTACTTGAATTCGTCACCGAAGAGCTCTTTTGTGACGAGTTAGAGTATTTTACTTCCATGAAACGGACTTAAGTTCTGTCGCTAAGCACAAGCCTGTATCGCACTTCTGATTCGATCCATAGATGTCACGAGAAAACTCTCCGCTGAAACACCGAATACAGAGCACTGAATGAACAACTACGGGCCATAAATCACAGTAGCCCAGCGGCCACCACAAAAATAGAGTAGCCCTTGGTAAAATAGAGAAAATCTTAAGACACTGCGTAAGCAGAAACAACCGTGAATAATATTATGTTTAAAATGTTCAGAACTTAAGCAGGATAACCACGCTTAGTGCCTGCAGTTATCAAACTGTAGAAACTGTTAGTATGTAATATTCAACCTTGTTACTTTGGAGTCTTCCTCACCGTGATGGTATATAACTCCGTTTGGTTCATGTCCGTGGTCGGAAGCCATCATAGCGGTACACTCACTCACCATATTGTGTTATTAATTTGTTCACTGAATAACTACAAGCCACAAATCACGCTAACCCCGCGGCCGTCACAATACTGTGTTATTAATTTGTTATTGCTATTGTTCTATTATTTCCTTTAATTTTTGTAATATTTTATTAGTTACCTATTTATGATTCATTAAATTTATTAATACTTTATCTTCTAGCATTTTATATAATTTTATGTTTCATTAATTATTAGTTCAAAGGGGCTTTGTCCCTGAAGGACTATTGTTTTCGTTTCGCGATTTTGCGTTGAATCACTATAAATGTCCGTTTCACTTTTCAAACAGTTGTCACCCAATGTTAGAGTCCTGAATTATATTTGAAAAAATTAAATAATGAAAAATCTTCATACCTGTGTGTCTATTTTTCGCATTGTGATAAAACGACGGTACATAGAGCCATCGAATTTTGAATGACATAATCCTCCTGCGAATATGGCCAGGTGGAAGCCCAAATTCGGAATTTGTTTTATTATCGATTTTATATTTTGTAAAACTTTAGCGAATTTTTAAGTAACAAACTCAACGATTTGAAAGCGAACAATGGCAACAATCTACGGGGGGGGGGGGAACCTTTTTATCTCTAACGCGCGAAACTGTGTATCGGAAATTCTAAGGATAGGCTCATTTTAAAGTTATTTTGCGACAGTGCTATTGAACTGAAATTTATGGTTTAAGTGCGAAGAATATGATATGTAATATATAAAGGTAACAACAAAACGTTAAAAAAACGCCCCTTTGAACGTAATTTAAAATCTGAAACCTTTCAGATTTTTTTTTTTTTAATTTTTATTTATTTATTTTTTGGCTTTGTAATGTGTTTTAAAACTATTTATTTATTTATTTTAATTCTTCTGCCATATAGCTCCGCCCCTCAAATTTTAGAAATTAAGCCCTGCGCAGTTTGATAATTGCGCTCTTCTACGCAAGCTTAAATTTTCATTTAAGAACAAAAAAACGAAAGTTTAACGCTTCATTTTGTTTATGTAAGTGAAAGAGTTTAGTTTCATTTTAATGAGGATCTGATTTATTTATATATTTTTCATTAATGGCCAGCTCATAAATATCTGCAGTTAATAAACATATTGGTATAAATAGTGTGAAATAAATAACAAACAATTATTTTTCCTTGAATGTGTTTACCCTACAGTGCCGTAGACAAAAAAGGGGAAGTGTTCTTTGTCCAACTGGAGCTTTTACGCGGACAAAAACGGCACATTCCCTTGTTATTCCCTGTCGAACAAAGGCGACGGCAAATTAAAAATCCCTATCGTCTTCTAAACTTTCCCTAAGCCTGGTTGACGCTCCTTGTGGCTGCCAAACTAAGTGGAAAGAGAGATAACTCCAAGTGGGGGCCCCTTGCCCAAGGTTGCGTACACGCGTCGAGCCAGCGGTGGGAAGAGGAAAAAAATCGTTTGGCCTTCACCCAGTGAATGCAGACGATGACCCAAATGCGTGGATGACCGGATAGTGAAGAATCTCTTTGATTGGGTTTCACGTGACAGTGGTCTAACGACATCGCTGATAAGTTTTTTTAAGTGAAGCGTTTTTGCCTTTTAGTTACAATTGCTGAAACTTTTAAAACTTTTAACTTAAAGCGATACAGCTCGTTCATCCTTACGGCAGCCAAAGTTTTCTGCGATTTTTCTTTTGCTTCGCAAACTTGTATTTTATTTAAAATTTAATCTTAATTTTACAAATTTATTAAGGAAAATTTCGGCACTTTATTGCTTTAAAAGGTCATAGAAGCCTGTTCATATAAGAGCTATGTCATAGTAGTTTTAGAACCTGATAATTTACAGGCAGAGGTACTTGGAGATATTTAATACACTACTTAATACATGTAATTCATTCCAGGTTCGAACCCAGGCAAAAGGACTCGCTCCATGGCTGATTTCTGTGGTTCTTCCTATGCACAACGTGAATAACAGCCCCTTTTCTTTAGAAAGTCATACGCCATGGCTTTCCTCCCATTAGGCAGATAGCTCTTGTGTGCTTTGACATAGTCAAATAATCGAAAACCAGAGATAGTTAATATTACTGCCTTCCGGAGATAATTAACATTTCTTCTTTAAAAAAAAAGTGAAACGGCAACGGAGCAAATTCTTTTTTTTGGGGGGGGGGGAAAGAACCATAAGTATATTTTATTAATATGGAGTTTATTTAAGCAAAGGTCTCGAATCTTATAAACTTATCAATAATAAATTTATATTCTCATAAATTAAATACTTTATAAAGAATCAAGTTTCCGTTGCTGACATGCGATTTAAAATCAGCTCCCGATTAATTGGGCTCAAACAGTGGCCGAGTGTTTGAAGTCGCTGAGAGCTGAGAATTTGACGAAATCCGATTCCGATCCCCATATGAACGAGCTGGCTGCATGCATGGTTGGATTTTTTCATGATTAAAGAAAATACGAAGCAGTTTCCTTTCAGGAAGATAGCCCTCGTGTGTTTTGCCATATTTAAACAACCTAACCTAACTGGATTGGCCAGGGTAATACCGGGACGATGTTCGTCGAGATATATTATACTGCTAGCTGAGAAACCGCTCTGAATATCTCTAGTTTACCTGGAGAATCTTTAATTTGTGTAGTCCCGTAGTATTTTCTTCTTTTTATTTGACTTCGTTTCTTCTTGTCTTTCTCGTCTCTTCTTGGCTTTGTCTTGCCATGATCTTTTGACTACGTGCTTCTCTGTACTTTGGTCTTTTTCAAGTGTATTTACTTCATGGTGATGATTTTAGCTTTTGTATTCTGAATCGATTAGGGTTTAAATTGCGAAAATAGCTAGAAGCCGAGAAATATTCAGAAATTTTCCTGGCGGGCCTTGACGATAATTTTTGACTCCAAGTTAGCAACATTTGCACATTTTGGGCAAGTTGGTAATTTTCTAGAAGCTTCTGGAAAACGTCATTTTTAACCCATAACAGTGAATTTCACCGAAGCTTCCAGAAGACTGGGCAAACCTATATAAATATAGCTCCGAAAGTCAGGGAGACAGTGACTTCAGAGACTCAGTTATTGAAAAGATCTTCGCAAAACTGTAGCTCGTAACAATATGTTTTGCATATTAATGATCATTTTGATAAATAATAATATCATTTTGATAAATGGAAAATATTTGCAAACAAATTCTCAAATTATTTGATTGTTAAATCAGAAATTTCTAGATAGAAATTTTTGGAAGTATTAAGAGCAGAAAATTATAATGACATTCTTAAGAAGTATTAAAAGTCAACATGTAAGGATTAATTAACAGTTAATTAATGAATAGCTAACAATTAATTTTATTAACAGTTAAATTTTGAGTTAAATTTCTTTCCTGTCAAATTCTTAACTTCAACTTACTACTTCCGGCCAGAACGTAGTTTTAGAATCACGTCTGAATACATAATGAGGAAGAGAGGTATTTAACCGCGAAGTTCTATTTGGAGTTACCAGGAGAGCTGGGCTGAGTGCTGAGTTGCTTGAGAGAGTTACCGGGTATTCTGTCTGCATGCCTCCGACTTTTTAGGCTTCTCTCTCGTAAGCTATTATTACGCTCGGCCGTACTTAGGTCCTTGATGGCTTCGCAGTCCATTAGCGTTAAGAGGGGAACTCGGTTAGAATCTTGATAGCTTCAGCTATATCTTAGTTTAGATTAGTTTTAGTTTACTTCTTAGCCTCTTAAGTTCTAGCTTCTTAAGTTCAAGCCCAAGTGTCGGCTTTTATTGTACACTCCAAGTCGGAGTTCTGTTAAATCTAATTTGAATAATAAAGGGTTATTTACCCCTCCATCTTGTTGTTTCTTGTCACACGAACTCAAGCGATTATTCGCTTATAGGTTCTCAAGGCTCTTCACGTTCAACAGTAACTTAGCATTTACAAAGCGGGGAACTCTACAAACAGATTAATTTCTCATTTTTGTGAATTTCTATTATTACTTTCTATCTATCACTTTTCCCTATTTCTCCTGTTTATTACTAAACTGCACAAAGCTGTGTTTAAAATGTACAAATTCTAGTTACTTGTCTAATTAATATCAATGAAATAATATAGCAAAATACTTGATGAAAGTGTATCGAAAAAAAGCTGATAAAGCTTTTAGTAAATTTTCACTTAATGCTGCGATTTTGGTATAAATTAAGAAGGTTGCTTTAAGAAAATAATAACTGTACTAATTATTGCAGATATTATTGTAATTAATTAATAATATATTGTTTTATTTTAAACACGCACTAAGTTGATTTGTTTATTGTTAGATTAAGGCCAAACTTTTAATTAATTTTAATATGTTTATTTAATTTTCTTTTAACATAAAATTTACCCATACTTTCAGAAAATAACAACTGTTGTAAATATTGCAGATTATTATTATTTAATACATGATTTATTTATTTATTTATTTATTTATTTATTGACCAATAGTTAAACTTTAGTTAAAGCAACTTTGCTTTCATTCTCGCTTTCATCCCGGCTTTCCTGCCAGAATGTGAATCAGATAGCGCGCCTATATTCAATTTAAGGGAGAAAGAAGTACTATTTAAGTGAAGATTTTGGAAGTTGATTTTAGACCGTGTTATGCCTGCTTGAAGAAGCTTTTGTATGTTGATTTTAGACCGTGTTATGCCTGCTTGAAGGCCACGTTTTCACTTTGACTTACTGGCGATTTGGTTCCGTGACGTTGAGTGCTTCTAACCATTAAGCTTGTTTGCGCCGGCTTCTGCGAGTCAGAGCCTTCCTGCACGTTTAAATTATCCTTTGAGCCGTTAGTTTATTTTAAGTTCAACATTACCTGTTTGAGTTAAGTCAGAAGCGTTGGCTTGTAAGTTCAACTGGGGCCGCCTGTTCAACTAAATGTGATTGAATAAAGGGTCTTTTTCACCTTCTTCTGAGTTTGCCTGTTGTTGTCAAGACCTGGAGATGATTCCTCGAACAATCTTATGACAGCTCGTTAATTTATGCCACCAAAACGAACGGAAGTCTATAAATAATATATTGTTTTATAGTAAACAAGAGCAAAGTTTATTTGTTTGTTTATTGGATAAATCCAAACTTTTAATTAGTTTAATTATATTTCTTTCATTTTCGTTTAGCTCTGAAAATTTAGCCAAATTTTAATTGAAGTTATATTTATTTATTTATTTATATCTTTTAATTTTTTTATAGTAAGATATATTAATTTTTAGAGAATTTATATTTAAGTTAAATATACTTTTTTTCTTGAGTTGTAAAGTCACTATTAGTTTTTACCTTTGAAACATTTATTAATAACAATGAAATACGCTTTCAAATGCTCCGAAGTTTTGATAATCTTAAAACATCGGATTTTCTTTCATTCAAGAAATATCGCTAAGGAATAATGTTTAGTAAAATATATCAAAAAGACGATCACATTTTAATGATGAAACATAAGCTTTATACAGTGAGAGTTTCTGGGCGAGCATTTTTATACAAATATCCAATAACATTATTCTTCCCCCCATTATATATTTTTCTCATCATTTATTCATTTGGCGGAAAAGATTTTGCTTGCAAAACTAATTTATTTTTTCCCTAAAGTTTAAATGCTGTTTATGCTTACGAACAGCTTTCTCTGATTTAGCATTATTTTAGAAAAGCAACCGGTGTTTAAAATAAAAATAAACTGAAAGATTATTTTCTCTTATTTTAGAAAGAAATGGTATTTCGGCTTTATATCTTAAGATCAATAAATAGGAATTTTAAATCAAGGTAAGCCGAAGGGCATTTTAAATGGAAGTTTTCTATTTCTTCGTTGGAAATTCTCCCATTTTAACATTAATACCCCAAATCTCTCCTGTTTAAAAGTAAACTTTAATTATCTCCTTAAATTATTATTTTGTCAGGCATTTATTTAAAGCTAAGGAACTTTTTTATTGCTCTCTCTAGCAAAGTTTAGTATAGTATTATTATTACTTTGCAGTATTATGTTCGCATTAAAAGAATTAAATCTAAGGTAAAGTCTATTTTATTTGTTTAGCTAAATAAGAGCAACTGAATATAAGTTAAAACCAGTAGTATATTATATTTATTCTCAGTATGACAAATTATTACATTATTTATTAACATTTTCATACACTTTTACTGCACTTCATTTAAACTTTTTTCCTCGAATTTCATTAGACATATATTTCTGACTCAATACTTCAGTTCTATTGTCTCGGCAAGGCAAAAATACATAAAAACACAATCTTAAATTATATAAATTATAAAATACCGAAAAATCAAAGACACCAAATACAGCTAAAAACAGTTTTAAAAATTTTTTGCAATTAAAATTAGACTTTCTTCGCAAAACTAAGCAATCCCGCCAACGGGGAGGAAGACAAAATTTCGGTGCACATACTGAAAGTTAACTTTTGCAACTGTGCAAAAAGACACTGAAGTTGGTACACCAACTGAACTTAAATCACTATTCTACTGCGAGTTCAAATGTAAACAAATGCTGACCGCGTTAAGCTTAGAGCCACTTTTAAATTGTTGATAATTCTAAAACTAGAGAGTGCAGAGATTAATTACAGGTATTAAAACCTTAATCGGAACGTAAAAACAACATAAGTCAATCATTTTCAAAGCAAAAAATGTACGGACAAACAGAAAGATGTACATAAAATAGATGGTTAGTGCAGTGGTATCGCCCCACTGCACTAACCATCTATAAAAGTGCACCCTGACCGGGCACGCTAACGCCATGCTGGGGTATTTGTTTACATTGTAGCATTTATAATACACAGTTATAATATTCATAATACACAGTTATTCATAATACACAATGGTGCATAATTTGCATTGAAGACAATATTGTCTAAGATATACTTTACACAGGTGCTTTGCAGTTGAATGGATAAATACAATAATTACAATGGATAATTACAATAAGTTATTTACCAGATGTATATATATATTTCTTTTGCGTTTCGGTTCGGAGCTTTGTTGGCGGGGGGAGTGTTTATGGTATGTGCTACGTTGTTTGTTTGGTTATTTTGTTACACGGTTCACTGTTTATAAGTTCATTCATAGTGCAGTTCATAGTTCAGCATACAGTTTATGAATTCATTTCATGGTACATAGTGTTGAGTACGTAGTACTGGTGTATTTGTCACTCACTGCACAGTATAAAGTAGTTCATAGTTCGTAGTTTGAGTAGTAAGAAAAAAGTCCCGGTTGTCTCAATAAAGGGAGATATTTAAGTGTGTTTTCTAAAGGCACTCCTGTACAGTATGAGGATGGGGGTAAGACTGGATATTCTTATTGTTGAGTTTTCTGAACTTAGAGGATTATTTTGGGTTGTAAGCTATGGATGACACACATCCATTCCTTGACGATGTAGGAAATCAATAATATTTTTCATGTTTTGGAAAACCTTACGGTACTTAATGATGAATCTTCTACATTCTATTCCAGTATCGGTGGGATGGCGAATGTGATGGGCTGACGTTAGCGAACACTGAAACATGTAATGTTCAGGGTCCCCGCTTTCCCCGCACGTGAATCTAACCGACGTAGCCATATTGCGATCATAAAAGTACTTGGGGAAGGGACCGTGACCCGAGATGTACTGGGTGAGAAAGTAGGTTGAAATTGTGGTATTTTCATCAGCCTTGGGCAATAGTTCGAATGTACGTCGTCCTTGTGGTTCTTGTTCCTATTGACATTGCCACTTTTCATTTGCCATTTGTTTTATTTTGTACTTTAATACTGATTTAGGCCATGGGATATGAATTTGAGATCCTGTTTGTTCTAGAGCTGCCTGCTTTGCTAGAAAATCAGCCCTTTCATTGCCTTCACAGGCGTTGTGCCCTCTGGTCCATGGCAGGATAAATTTCTTAGTACTTGTGCTTATGATGTCTGCCGGGCTATTGGAGAGTTTGTGTGCTGTTGTTTGATGGCATGTATGGAAGATTGACTGTCGGTGATTACGTGGATGGTATCTGTTTTTAAGTCACTGAGTTGCATAATGCTGTTTAGTATGGCTATGAGCTCTGCTTGATATACGCTGTTTTGCGGCCAAAGGTAACCTTGCCATTCGGAGTGGAGGCCTGCTTTTGTTTTTATGGTGACACCGCTTTTTATCTTATTTTCGATTTTTAAGCCATCCGTGTATGCAGTAAAATTAGTTGCTGAAGGTGGCTTGTCGAGGTTATAATGGAGATTGTAAAGACCCAGAGCGGGATGTCTGTTATATTTCGCTGGCTTTTGTTCATAGTCTTGTGGATTGAAAATTACGCCGTTGTACTTGGAAGTTTTCTTGATTTGCCGGATCATTGTGGACAGTGCGTCGATTTCTGTTTGAATTGGGTGGAAGTGGGGTCACCCCGGCTATTGTTTGCAGTGCGTTGGTGGTTGTTGAGAATGATCGGGTAATGAGTCTTTGAATTGAGTTAAGAGTCCGAATTTTTCTTGCTGTCATGGGAAAGGCCCATATAGCAGCTCCGTAGGTGATTATTTTATTGACTGCTGTCTCTTATAGAATTTTCATAATGCGATGATTAAGGCCCCAGGAATATCCTTTCATCGGCCTTAATGCTTTTGCGATTTTGGCGGTGGTTAGCTTCTTTTCCTGGAGATGCGGTATCCAATTGAATTTCTGGTCTATGATGAGTCCTAAGTACTTAATGGTCTTCACACATTTTATTTTACTGTTTCCAATTCGCAGCGTGGGGTTCCTAGTTATTGTTTGTCCTGTCTTGGGTATTATAAGTGCGGGCGATTTTATGTGTGATATTTGGAGTTTTATTGCATGGCAGAGGTTGTTGGATATATTAAGGGTTTTCCTCTAGTTGTCTTCGTGTAGATCCTTGGATTACAAAGACAACGTCGTCGGCGAAGGCTACAATCCTTGTGTAATTTGGCCACTGATGATCGATGTACAATTTACCGACGTATAAGAATAAAAACACATAGCTCACAGAGTCGGGTAAGAGAGTGAATATATATATATATATATATGTGGTGAGGCCCATTGCAACAAAAAAATGGGAGGTGCACAACTACATGTTTATATCAGTCTCTCAACGATTTACGTTCTACGTTGAAGTTTAAAGTATCAACGTTCTATTAAAAAGGATATAACGATTTTAATGAGTCCAGCCAGTGTTACTTTATAAAAATATTGAATGTTTCTACTTAAGCATCTCATGATTTAAATGTATTTTTTTAAACCTATCAGATTAAAAAACAGAGAAATTATTTTTAAGAATTGCAAAAAAATGGGCTTAATTTAATAGGCAGCACAAAGAAATCATGTAATGTCCCCATCTGATTTTATTTAAGCCAATCAGATTAAAAAGTAGCAGAATTTTTTAATACTTTTAAATATAGTTTTTCAATCACTTGTGCTACTCAAAAATAGAAGTAAAAGTAACCAAATTTCAAAGTAACCAAATTTGTGTATTCTAACCTCCTTGGCTTTCACTTTGTTGATTGGCACCACTCTGTCGCGCTTGAGATAAAAATGTTTTATTTCGATTATCGTTGTCCCTTTTTGCTATCAAACCGCTGAATTTATTAAAGAAGAAAATTCGTTAAATTTTTGCAAAATATTAAATAAACGAAAAAAACAAACTCGAAATTCAAAATTCGGGCTTTGGGGTCCCAAGTTCGTGTGGAGAACTACGTCTGTAAAAAATTCGGTTGCTCTATGTGTCGTACTTTTTTCACAGTGCGAAGAACATACATACATACAGATTCTTCATTATTTATTTTTTAAATAATATGCAATACATACAATAAATCAATAAAACGAAATAATTTTTTTAATGTACAACTAAGAAACATTTAGCCAACACCAATTTCTGATACTTGTATAAAATAATCAACGGCAGTAATCAGTATCTGCTTAGAAGTAGCAGTGCTGAAAAGAAAGGAATAAATGGTTTTCTTAAATAAATTTACACACGTATAAATTCTGGGTAAATTAGGAATAAATTTGAGCGAAAGGGACGTCTCAAAAGATAAAATGAAGAGCGATAAATTAACAGCCAGTTTTATGGCTAGTCAATGAATTTAAGAGCTTTTCCTTAAACTCATTGATTACTCCATAAACTCGCTTATAATTTATTTGCCTCCAGTTTGAGGAATAAGTACCCAAAATGAATTATTCAAGTGGGCAGAGAAGAATAATATTTATTCTTTACACGAACTCCCCCAAACAAACATAATTTCTAGTAAATCTCGCATATAAAGTGCTGGATTTTCTGCAGCAGCGTTTATAATCAAGTTGTAAATTGCTCTGGTATTTGTTTAAAGAATGGATATTTAATACATTGAAACGGTTAGCTGTTTAATTTACAGGATTATTATGCATTTTAATTTAATTTTATACAAGTAGAATGTTTTTCACTCGGTTTCTAGAGGAAAATTGGATGTCAGTTCCAGTAACATGCAGATCAAAATTCGTTTTTAATTCATATGAAGTTTATTTTAGAAGTAGAGAAAGATTTGCCTGAAAACATCTGTCTTAAACCAGGTAGATCAAAAGTATTAAATACTATATAGAAATAATAATTACTTATATAATAATCTATGCAATTAAAATCTATGCAAGTCTGTTCGTTTATTTCTTTGTTCGGGGCATTATCTACTCCGGAACGGCGAGGAGTTCAGTTCCGAGAGATATATCCTCCTCCCCGGATTCCAAAAAGGCATTTCGACAATTCTCATCTTCGTGCAACTTTAATCAGCCCAGATATTAATTAAAAAATCTAATATGTACACCACATGACTTCCTTGTACGGAATATTAAATTATATGCATTTTTCCTTGCATTTCATTTCAAACTTAATGGACTGAATTAAATCTACTTCGCCGGCAACGCATAAACCACAATAGAATAAATGCATTCTTTAAAATTCACTCGATTTGTTTACCATAGCGACACTCTGGCGCTAGGTTTACTTAACTGCGTTACATTTCGCTCATATTGTAACTCAGAATGCACAAAATTTATATCATTTGCAGAATTATCTAATCGTTACCACATGTTATATTCAAATACTATAATAAATCTAAAACTATGTATAAAAAATATTAAGCAAATAAAACAAAAAAGAAACAATTTTTAAAAGATTATTCAGTATTTCTCATTCAATTAATTTTCCGAGTGGCAACAGTCTCGCGCGTTGGATATAAAAATCTGCTTTATTTCGAGAAGTGTTGCCGCTGCTCGCTTTCAGATCGCAGAGTTTGTTAATAAAAAATTTCTAAGTTTTGCAAAATATGAAATAAAAATAGCATTCCCAAACATTAAATATATTAATATTATATAAGGCCATGTTCTGACGTTGAAAAAAGCACTGGATTCCATGTGATGTCATTGTACGTCTAAAATGTTTCGTTAATGTTAGCATTTTAAATAAAATAGGTGCTGTTGGCAACTTTTTTGTTTCAGGTTAGGATAACTGACGCGGTATATTATTGCCAAGTTAATTCTGTTATTGCTGCTTGACAGCTAGAATTATACTGATAGGAGATCATGGTCAGAAAATGTTAGACTCTTTGTTTTCAAATCCTATACATCCTACGTTAAAATTTTCTCTATATTCTATTTATACTATTTTCTTTAGATGGAACCCTAAATAATTTAAAGTTAAGAACTTTATTTTATTATTAAACTTTTTACCATTTATTTAATAACTTATTAAATTTTTATTTATCTCTATACATTTTGTTAAATTAAAATTAAAATTATATAATTATTCTAATCATTAATTATATCATTACACTAAGCATTAATTATTGAATTAATTGATAATTTATTTTTTAATTATTAATTACTTATTATCTTATTCATTTTATTTATTTATTTATTCTTATTCCTCTTTCTTGATGATCCTCTGCAGGGATTCAACACTTTTAATTAAGCACTGGTTTATGTTGTATCCTAGAGATATTTAACTAGCGTTTCACAAAAAGTGTTCATAGTTGATGGAAATATGTGTCTGCATTATTAATGGGTCTTGCCGTTTTGAGTTTGTTTGGTGGAGTACAGATAAATATTTAATTTTGAACAGTTTAATGTCTCCAGGGGTGTAACTGTAAGTACTTAGGGTTGTAAGTTGTTTGCAGGTTAAGGTTAATAGTTGTTGAAGTGAGATCTGCCAAGTTTGCATTGTACAAATGAGAACTTCAAATTCGAACACATGTTCAGATAAAATTTTAGTTACTGTTAACTTAATTGCGCTGTAAATCTCTATGCGGGTTATAACTAGCTTTGCATTTAAATAGTTAATTATCGCTTTTAGATTCAAAACAATTTGACAAATAGGGAGTTTTAATTAAAGACTCCAAATCAAACAGTATACTTAATGTTTGATTACTTTGGAATAAAATAAGTGTTTCACAAAAGTGTTTGGTATTTAAAGATTTACTTTATATTTACAATATCAGCTTGTTAAAGTTGTCTTTAAAAGATATCGTTACGAAATTTTGTACATAGATCGACGATTTTAGTGCAATTATATATGAATTGTTTTATTTTTC
The DNA here is from genome assembly GCF_044657685.1 of Stegodyphus dumicola. Classification (NCBI taxonomy): domain Eukaryota; kingdom Metazoa; phylum Arthropoda; class Arachnida; order Araneae; family Eresidae; genus Stegodyphus; species Stegodyphus dumicola. The sequence continues at coordinate 215,507,620 of NC_140773.1, read as the reverse complement.
TGTGTAATGTGATATAAAAATGCGTAGAGAAAGGAGCTATGCCGGAAAATTAAGAATACAGGGTTTATTTTGTTTAGTTTATGATGGTAAAGCACACTAGGACTATCTGCCTAAGGAAAGGGATGCCTTCGTGGAGGTCTTTCTAAGAGAAACTGGCTCGTATGTAAGTTACACATGGGGAAAACCACGAAAACGCCCATGCAGCTAGCCCGTTCGTCTGGATTCGAACCCAGATCGGAACTAACAGTGTTCAGCAATTTAACCGCTCGACCGCTGGTGGGCTCAAGAATACAGGGACAAGTCTATTTCACACTGAGTAAATGGGTATCTCGGTAATTTGCAAAAAATCGCTACTCCTCATACTGCCTTCCCGTAATTTCGAGAAGCAGAAAGTACTAGAAATATCTCCGCGGCCAAATAAAAACTATATAAGGCCGATGAGAGCATCTGCTCTCAGTAGTAGTACTTGTTAGCTATTAGCTCAGCGTTTGTTCCGAGTACTATTTCCGGTTTAGCTTGGCTCATTGCGTTGTGTTTAACATTTACAGCAGTTTGAAATGTAACTACTGATTGATTGTACTGTGTGATATTGTGAAGAGTTGTACGACTATTTTTGTGGAAAGTTCCAGATATCTTAACCATTTTTTTTTTTTTTTTTTTTTTTTTTTTTTTTTTGATAAAATAAATTTTATCAACCTATCATTGGAGCTGTGGGCATTCAATCTATCACGAACCCGTGCGCCCGCAATAATGTTGTTAAAATATTCTTGTTTAGTCGAGCCCTTTTCATTGACTCAATGCATATACATTCAAGCAGATAATGAACTGCTTTCCTTCAGGAAATATACTCACATTTGATCGATACATTTCCTAGCACCCTTTGAAGTCGCTCATTCTTTAGAAATCTTTCTCCTTTGAAGTCATTCTTTTCAATGTTTCGGTATTATGAATTCAGCAGTTTTAGAGCTCGTAGCTTTGTTATTGTATCACCCGATACTGTTATTAATAAACTTATATTTCTTCAAAATTCTTTGTTCTTTGAAATTCTAGAAAAGTTAATTTACGATAGCAACACTCTGGTCTTAGGTTCACTTAACAACATTACATTCCATTCATTTTTTAACTCAGAATGCGCAAAATTTATATCATCTTAAGAATTATCTAATCGTCGCCACATCTTCTGTTCAAATAATATATAATAAATCTAAAACGATGTATAAAAGAAATTAAGCAAAAAAGAAAAAAAAAAAAAAGAAAAGAAAAAAAGAAAAGAAAAGAAAAAAAAAAAAAAAAAGAAAAAAAGTTTTTTCACAGACGATTCAGTATTTCTCATTCAATTAATAAGGCAAAAATACATAAAAATTCAAAATATCTATATTGAAAATTATGAAATAAATCTTAAACACTTATTTCCTCGAATAAATACCAGGATGGACTAAGCATGATTTAAATCGCAATAATAAAAGAAGGCGTTATTTTTGTTATTGCGAAGCTTACTTTCTCTAGATTGGCAACAAATGTAATATTCTGCGGTTTCCAATGTGGACAAACATTGTCGCCAGTGCGAAAAAAATCAGGCTTAGCGCGACACTTAAACAACTTTTAAATTTTTCATAATTCTAAAAATATTCCATGCATATTTACTAAAGACATAAAAACCTTAACCGGAAGATTAGAACAACAGAATTCAATCATGTTTAAAGCAAAAAGTGCACAATTTACAAACATATAAGAATAAAGAAACAGAGCCGAGTGGATATATATATATATACACTTTTGGTGCGGCGGATTGCAACCGAAATACGATGTGCATATCTGCATGCTATAGCAACCCTATATACAAAATGTCAAAGTTATGAGTCTACTCGTTTTTACGTTATGCGAGATACGTACATACGTACTCACAGACGCCACGAAAATTTCTCTTCAGAATTCATTTTAAATCAGTTTTATAATTATCGTGGGGGGAGGCGTCCTTTATTCAGTTCTTACGTACGGAATATATCGCAAAAATATCGTTAAATTGCATTCGATAGCAGTCGAAGTGGATATTTTCGTTGAAATATGATGACTGAAGTTTTTCGCGATTACAAAACTTCCTTTTTATTTCGTACAAGGAAGTAAAAAGGGAGTCTATTTCAAAATTTCCCGTCATTTTTTGATCGAAAACTTTAGACTCCAGAGATGGGAAACAGTTCTGATAGATCATGCTACTTACTTTTTGATAAAAGTTTGAAACTAAACGGTAGTCAATATCCTATAAGTTGAATTAGAAAGTTTGTTAAGTTATAGGTAACATTTGTAATCATTACATTTTTTGTAGATAAAGAGGTTAGAATACTTTTTCACAGTACATCTAAACTACAAAGTTCTTGCGCATTAACTCAATCACTTTAGTAGAAGTTGCCCAATTTTCAGAGTGTTCTAAGTTCTGGCAACCATTCTTTCAGTTAAGCAACGCGGTCATTTTTGTATGCATTCTTTTTTGTCGTGTTTCAAATTCCAACGCTTTTTATAAACAAATCGTGATATTTTTTGGCTTAGTTTTAAAATGTGAGCTTGTAGAATCTGCCAGCAATGGAAAAAAACAGCAATGAAATTTCTGCAGAAATATAAAATTTTACTGAAAATTCTCTAAAGCGAACTATGAGGAAATGCGTTTCCAAGACAGCCGCTGTTACCGGGGGTTTGCACGAAAACCAGTCTCCACAAATCTCTGTTTTTTTTTTTTTTTAGCAAAAACAGATCGCTGTGTACTTCGAGAGAAGAATAGTGCACAGAAATCACAGAAAAATTTGAAGAATAATGGTTTTTTTAATGTATAACGTAATCCTTATTTAATAATTCATATTTGTATTTTATATTGCTAAAGCGTGATTTTTTTCATATGTTGATAATGTTTACTGACATACGATAAATATCGATAGTTCGGGAATCTTACTAAAAAAAGCGCGAAAATCAATAACTTGGGTACTCTTCTGGTATCGTATGTATGTATGGATGGATGTTTCATATGCGCATGTACATATGTTAATGCTTATATGAAACATACGTATGCATGTGTCTATACAGACATACATATATATATTTCTCAATCCGGTTTTGATAACAGAAGAGTACACAAACTTCTACCCAATAAGTCACTTTTACCTTTTCATCTGTAAAAAAAAAAGTCGTCAGATTGCACCAAGGCGGTTGCGTTAATACGTAAGTACCAACTGCAGTTTACCAATTTTTTCATATGTAGCAACTAGAACGTTTTTATTCCTCTATTTGGGGAATGATCTAAGTGAATGATTTTGTCTGCATATCTATCTCACAGTTATCGAAAATTATAATTTTTCCTCAGCTGTTCTTCTAACTTCACATCCCTCCCCATCACGAATGTATCGACAATTTCAAAAACTGTTGATGCATTTTCATTTGCATCGACTAGCAAACCGTCAGTTATTTCATAAAGCATGGTGGCTTAACAATTTCTTTGGTAAAAAACAAATTATACTCTTTTGCAAAAAAATCGAAGCACAGTGAAGGGAGAGGTTGTTTTTGATGAAATTGAATAGGTGTATAGCTCATACACAGATAATAAAATGATTAAAAAATCAAGGTCATAGTACCTGTTCACGGCTCATAATTACCCGTTGAGTGTTCAAATTAGTAGTTGGTCAAACCGCTCCTGGCGGCAATGCATGCTTGATTTCGTCGAGGCAAGGAGAGGTAGAATGTCATCCTGCGACACATTCTGCCAGGCATTCATCAGTTGTCGCTCCAGATCTGCTATATTTTGTGGTGCCCGAATCGTGTCCCAGATATGCTCGATTGGTGAAAGGTCTGGTGACCTTGCTGGCCAAGGAAGAGTATCAACCGCACGGAGACACTCCAGAGATATGCGAGTGGTATGTGGCCTGGGATTATCTTGTTCGAAAATGGCTCCAGGAGAACGTGCCATGAAGGGTAATGCAACCGGCGGCAGGATGGTATCAACATATCGTTGAGCTGTTAAAGATGTACGGAGGATGAGTAAAGATGACCTGCTGTCATAAGAAATAGCGCCCCACACCAAGGGTTATGGCTGTATGCCTTTGTAAAACGAAGAATAATTGGGACTGCTGGTCCCGTCCTCTCCAAACAAGAACACGGTGGTCATCTGCTTCAAGAGTGAAGCGGGACTATCGCTGAACACTATACGATGCCTGTCTGATGGCAGCTATGATGATCGGCTGCGACACCACTCCAGACGACTCCGCCGATATTGTGGGATCAAAGCAAACGTGTTAAAGGCCTGTGAGCCTAACCCCGCCTCAGACAAGCGCCGTGAGATTGTAGACGGTATCACGGGAGGTATGGACGTGGCTGTTGTGCGTTGAATAGTCGACAATGATACCGTTGGGGTGGTTCGGGCCTGGCAAACAATCATCCTATTTTGCCTCGCATTTGTGCTTCTTGGCTTTCCAGAGCTTCAGTTCGTCGGCAATTTCCTTGTAGCAACCATTGCTGCCAACATCTTTGCACAGCAGTGCCTGTACGCTGCAGGTGGCGGCCTTTGGCTCGGTATGATTAGCCAGCTTCACGCAACCCTACCACGTTCGAAGTCGTTCAGTTGTCTGTAAGGTCTTTCACATCGTCGTAATGGCATCTTTCGTTGCTTCTTTACGGAATTACAATGACGGCAACAAAAATAGATAAATTTTCCGCCTCTATTACTGGTTTTATACTTTGCAAATTGCGCACTAAAAATGCGAGCTATGATTGAAATTCCTGTTAATCTGCCTTGAAACTATGATCATTTGTATGTTCGATGTTTTTGCATATCAAATTTCGTCACGATCGCAAAAGTCCTTCTTAATGCTTCGATTTTTTTGCAAAACAGTATATTTCGCCCTGAAATGCTTATAAAGTGTAAGCACTGAATCATGAAGCATTACAGTTTGTTGTGACCCATCAATTTCTTAGAGTATGAAGAGTTAACATGTTGAAAAGTTAACAAATATCAGTTTAGCCCTTTGTTGTAGAACAGTCCATCTTCATGAGAATTAGGAAAATAAACTTAAAGCATTTCTTGATTCTTAGTGCTTACCTTATTCTTCGAACTTCTTTCTTCTGAAGCGGGCCCTCAGGGGGCTCACTTTTGTGAGTACGGGTGTGGCAATCCCGAGGTACCCTAGCCCTTCAGGGGATCATCTTCTTGGTGAGAAGGGTGTCACGATCCTGGAGCCCCAGTGATCTATCCTCTTTTCCGTCTCCTCTCCTCTTAACTGGAACTTTTTCCCTTCCCTTCTCCCTTGTGGTTTCTCTCTACGGAGTTTGGGGCTCGTCACGAGAAACTGGAACAACCCTTGCGTCCAATTTTCAAATGGCGAGAAAACTGCCCACGTGTTTGCCGTGCGTGGAGACCCGTGTCGCTGGAAAGGAGGGTCCTGGTAGTTGAGGAGCGAGGTACTGTCTCCAACACACTACTTTGGCCTCTGCTTCAGCTAAACGGGAGGCACCTTAGTCGTCCTCACGGGTGTCAATCGGCTGGTCACTAGTCCTTGTGTCAGTGGCTTGGGGTCAAGCTCTCGGGAGTACCTGCTTTCGGGAAAGCCGACTGTGGGGCTTCAGTTTGCGTCCGGCTAGCCCTAGCACAGGAATCTGTTTCCCTTGTTGGGCTCCGTGGTGGGCGGGGCCGTCGGACCCGAATCATTTTTTCTTTCACTATGGCTAACTCACATATATACTTAATAAAAGATTTCGAGGTCACTCCAGTCACTCAAGTCAATCCAGTCACTCAATCTAGTTCTGAAATGTCTACCGCTAAACCAGTCACTCAACCTAGTTCTGAAACGACTACTGCTAAACCAGTCACTCAACCTAGTTCTGAAACGTATACTGCTAAACCAGTCACTCAACCTAGTTCTGAAAAGTCTACTGCAAAAAAATTACGTACAGATACAAATGAAAAAAATCATAATAATAGTCCCCGTTTCCTAGTCATCTCTAGTCCTTCTGGCGAAATGCATAAGATGTCTTCTTTTGTAATAAACAAATACATCCAGTCTTGTATTGGTGAGCCGAGAAATATAAAGCGTCTCCGCTCCGGAGATTTGCTGATTGATACAACCTCAGCCACCCAGTCTGCTTCTTTACTTCAGATAACTAAACTTGGGCAAGCGAATGTCACTGTCACAGCACATAAGTCACTGAACTATTGTCGTGGTGTAATCTCAGAATTCGACCTTCTGTATGTTTCTGAAGAAGAGATCGCTTCTGAGCTATCCGACCAAAATGTCTGCGGTGCAAGGCGGATCAAGATGCGTAAAGAAGGTAAGTTTATAGAAACGAAACACGTGATCCTTACCTTCAACACGCCTGATCTGCCTAAGAATATTAAGGCCGGATATCTAAATATTCCTGTAAGACCTTATATTCCAAACCCTATGCGATGTTTCCAATGCCAGCGTTTCGGCCATTCTAAGATGACTTGTCGTGGCAGCCTCACATGCGCCCGATGCTCACAGATTGGCCACGATTCTGAAAATTGTACCGCTGCGCCTCTTTGTATAAATTGCAAGGGTGAGTGCCCAGCATTTTCACACCTCTGCCCAAAATGGAAAATGGAAAAAGAAGTGCAGACTGCAAAGGTTACGAGGAACATCTCATATGCCGAAGCCAGAAGATTAATCCAAAGCACACAGTTACGACCAAATACATCTTATGCCAATGCTCTTAAAAGATCTCGTACAGTTGCCACCCAAACATCAGTTAGTATGCAGACTCCACAAAACAAAACTCAACAGACTACAAACAACAGGAAGAAAGAAAACCCAACCCATACAGTACAAAATAAAGAAATAGTAATACAAAGCAAACCCAAAACTACCACACAAAAAGAAACAAATAAAAATAAAAGTTCCAGCAATAGCTCTCTTGATGGAATGGTTTCTGAATCTGCGGATTCAGACGGTATGGAAGTAGAAGAGGGTCTGGAAGTTCCCAAGCATCTACTCCCACGAAAAACAAAACAAGAGCACAGAAAAAACAAAAACCATTCATAATGGCCACCCTCATCTCATGGAACTATCGCGGTTTCCACCGAAATTTGCTTGACATCAAATCTATTATAAATGCGTATCATCCTGTGTGCTTAGCTATACAGGAAACAAATCTGAAACCAGAACAACATGCAAAACTTCGGAGGTTTTCTATCGTCAGAAAGGATAAGCTTGCAGGTGAGCGTGCCAGTGGAGGTGTAGGTCTCCTCTCCTCACTGGATTATCCCTCAAATGTACTTTCTTTGACGACATCCCTCCAAGTTGTTGCTACTCAAATCAATTTTGATATTGTTGTTTCATTTGTTTCTTTGTATTTGCCTCCAAATGAGCACATTTATCAGCAAGATTTAAATAATCTAATAGAGCAGCTGCCTGAGCCTTTTATCATAATAGGAGATTTTAACGGCCATAGGCCACTCTGGGGTAGTAAAGATACAAATTGCCGAGGAAGACAAATTGAGCAGATGATCGAAGATCATAGCCTATGTCTCCTAAATAATGGGCAGGATACGTACTGCCATGAGCCTTCAAGGACATTCCACGCTCTCGACCTTGCCATCTGTTCACCATCCCTGTTGCCATTTTGCACTTTTAGTGTCGGAAATGACCTGTACAACAGCGATCATTATCCCATTTTTGTATCTCTTGCACGAAGAGGAGCAAACCCCATGTCGAGACTCCCTGGTTTATACTGGACAGGGCAGACTGGGAACTCTTCTCTTCCTCCGCAGAGCTGACAGAGAAAATGGTAGAAGATGTGCATATCGATGACGCTGTGGAAGCTGTTACTAATACTATTATTCAGGCAGCTATGCTTTCGATTCCTAGAACATCAGGAAAAATACTAAAATATTCGAAACCGTGGTGGAATCGCGACTGTCATGAAGCACTGAAAAAACAGAAAAAAGCATGGGGTATTTTTCGTAGATATCCTACTCTGCGAAACCTCATAGCCTTTAAAAGAGCCAAAGCAAATGCACGCAAAGTAAGAAGGCAGAGCCAAAGGAATTCTTGGATTTCATATGTGTCGTCAATAACATCCTCTACGCCTAGTAAGATGGTTTGGGAAAAGCATGCGGAATATATAAAGACCGCTCACTTTCCTTTTTGGAAAAAGATGGCCGAGTGCTTAGCTCCATAGAAGAAATTGCAAATACTATTGGTGAGACATTTGCTGCCGTTTCTTCCAGCAGAAACTATTCACCTGCATTTCTCTCTATCAAGCAGCACTCTGAAATAAATCCCATCGCATTCAACTCTACCAAATCTGAGCCTTACAATAGAGCATTTACTATGCTGGAATTAAAGAGAGCTTTATTGCAGACACATAAGTCTTCTCCGGGTTTTGATGGCATAAATTACGAAATGCTAAAGCATCTGTCCTATAAGTCACTGACTGCCCTTCTCACTCTTTACAGTAGAGTGTGGAAGGAGCGTATTTTTCCCAGTGCATGGAGGAGAGCTGTTGTCATTCCTATTGCTAAGCCAGGGAAAGATCCAAGGAATCCTGCCAACTATCGGCCAATTGCACTTACCAGTTGCGTATGCAAACTGTTTGAAAAGATGGTAAACAGCCGCCTAGTCTATTTCTTGGAAAAGAATAATATTATATCGCCTTATCAAAGCGGTTTTCGAAAGGGAAGAACGACCGTAGATAACATGCTTCTCTTAGAGACATCCATTCGAAAAGCTTTTGTAAGAAGAAATCACCTTGTCTCAATTTTCTTCGATATATAGAAAGCTTATGATAAGGCATGGAGATACGGTATTCTTCGCGATCTTCACGAGAGTGGCTTGCGCGGCAACCTACCAATTTTCATTCAGAATTTCCTGAACGCTAGAACTTTTCAAGTAAGAATTGGCTCTGTTTTGTCAGATGTTTTTGAACAGGAAGAGGGTGTGTCTCAAGGCTGTGTGCTTAGTGTAACCCTGTTTAGTTTAAAAATAAACTCTGTATTAAAAGAACTTCCTCCCACCATCTTGGGATCTCTATATGTTGATGATCTGCAGATTAGCTGTCGAGGGGCAGACATGAGATATGTAGAGAGGCAACTGCAGATGGCTCTGAATAAGATCCAGGAATGGTCAAACAAACAGGTATTTACTTTTTCCAAACAAAAAACTGTGTGCGTACACTTTTGTAGGAAGCGAGGTCTCCATCCTGAACCTGGGTTATATCTAAATGGTACAATTATTCCAGTTGCGCCCGAAGTAAAATTTTTAGAAGTGACGTTCGACCGGAAGTTGACTTTCCTTCCTCATGTTTTAAACCTGAGAAAGAAGTGTTTAAAAACATTAAATATTTTAAAAGTGTTGGCGAACACCTCCTGGGGTGCAGAACGTTCCACTATGCTTCGCATTTACAGAGCCCTTGTTCGCTCTAGACTGGACTATGGCTCAGTTGTTTATGGATCCGCTCGGTCATCAGTTTTCTTAAAACTCGATCCTGTTCACCATCAAGCTCTGCGGATTTGTTCAGGAGCTTTCAGGACTTCTCCTGTCCAGAGCCTGTATGTTGACTCTAACGAACCATCACTTTATCTGAGGCGTGAGCAATTGTCCCTTTTGCAATATTTTAATATTCTATCACAACCTGAACATCCCAATAAGCTGTGCTTACTCGATAATGTATGTAACACTTTATTTGAAACACGTCCATCCTGTGTTCCTACCTTTCCTTTAAGACTTCGCCCTATCATTGAGGAACATTCCCTCTCTGATATGCGCCCCCAAGCACTACAGAACTTTGAAATCCCACCTTGGGAAAATTCACGGATTCAGCTTCTTGATGTTTTCAACCATCACGTGAAGGCAAGCACTAACGAGATCGTTTACAGACAACTCTTTGCTGAGCACAGGCAGAAATATAGCAGTTATTATCCAATATACACAGATGGATCAAAGTAAAATGATCATGTTGGGATGGCTTTTGTATTTGAAGATTACATTGAGGGCAGATGCCTGCACCATGCTTGCTCAGTCATAACATCTGAACTAATTGCAATATATTATGGTCTTTTGTACATATCAGAGCTCTGCCACAGAAAGTTCATAGTTTATACAGACTCGTATAGTGCTCTTAAATCCTTGGAAGCTTTTCCCAACACTCAGAATCCTGTGGTTGTGGATGTTCTAAAAATTCATATAAATTTAACGATTCGAGGATATGAAGTCCTGTACTGCTGGGTTCCTGGACATGCTGGAATAAAGGGAAATGAGCTTGCAGACATCGCAGCCAAATCTGCTATTGAACCGTCCAGTCATCTTATCCTTTTTAGAGACATCTGCTGTGTCATCAAGGGAAAAGTCCGAAAAAAATGGCAGCAAATTTGGGATGTTCAGCATCACAACAAGTTGAGAAACGTCAAGCCTAGAATTGAGCATTGGGATTTTGCTGGAAATCGTAAGGAGGACGTTCTTTTGACTCGCCTCAGAATTGGTCACACTAGAGTCACACATAACTATCTTCTCAAAGCTGAAAATGAGCCTGTTTGTTTTAATTGTAATGTTTGTTTATCTGTTCGTCATATTTTAATTGATTCTCCATGTTTTAATAGTCTTCGCCAGAAATATTTTAATAGCTGTGACTTGCCTCTCGACCGTTTAATCGGAAGAGAGGTCAATTGTAATTTAATTTATTATTTAAAAGAGACTAGCTTTTATTACCTAATGTAATTTGTTTTGAAGACTGTGTTTTGAATTTTAATATGTGCTTTTAACTTGTGTTTATATGACTTCATCCTCTGGATTTGGTAAATTTATCTACTTGTTGTTATTTATTGAATTTTAATGTCATCAATTGTCATCATCCCATCTTTTGTTTGGCGCGTCATAATCATCTCTGGTTTTTGCGCCATAATCACTCACTCACTCACTCTTCTGAAACGGTTGAATGCTCATCCCAATGCCTCATCATTAGCAGGGATTTTACATTTATTGTTTATTTTCTGTGATAGTTCTTGTTTATAAATATATATAGCCATTTATCTCATTGTTAATCCTTTGGTTGTAATTTCAAATTTTTTATTCTAAAATCAACTTTTTTATTTTTCAAAATTACAAAAACTAAGATATTTCCAGATCGAGGACTTTTAAGAGCCCCAGGACGCTTACATTTCTTGCTGAATATTAATTGGTAACTTAGAAATGCAAAAGCGTTACAGTACTTATTGTCATATCTAAATAATATATCAATAGAAATATTTGCTACTGAACATTATAAACGTTACTGAAAATTAAAAATCTAAACTCGCAAACTGAGCTTTTGAAATTTCAACAGCAAAATATTTTCACTTTCATTGCAGAGACATTAGGCTAATTGGAAGCAGTCAAGATGAAAAAAGAGCAATCGCCTTCGCATGGAATCAAACCACGGACCTGTGGAATACCAGTCTAGAGTGCAGAACCACTATACTACGAAGGCACGCTAGGAAGGCGGGAGAAATACTTTATATACTCCCCTTTTTAAAGGGTGACTGGGAGTTTTTAGGGGACCCAATCACCTAATCTTGGGTGTGCAGAGTCCTCATCCAACACCCTTTTAGTTCGGGCGCCACTGTAGAGATGTTAGGTATTTTTTGGAAAAGCCGGAGAGATAAAAAATTAGCAATTGCTTTCGCCGAGAATCGAACCACGGACTTCTGAAATACCGGCCCAGCGTGCAGAACCACTGCACCACGAAGGTACACTAAGAAGGTGAGAGAAATATCTTATATCATCACACCTATATTTTCTTTTGAACTCTTATGAAGAATAAGTATTATATCTTTGCTTGACGCCATTGTCTACGGTAGTTCGAAATAATACCGTCTCGATGTAGTAGACCACACATTTCAAATGCTTTTTCACATTTCAAGTGCTTTTTTAGATGAAGAATTGAACTTGACGAAATGTAGTATTTCTTTTTTTTTATAGGCCAAGAGAGATTTGATTTGATATAAAACATATAGAAAATGGATATTTCTACGCAAAAGCAAAGGTTAAAGATACGGATAGAATATCGAAATATGAAATGGAAAAAGCTTTTAAATTTTGAGGAATTTAATTTTGATACGAGAGTTTTACTTCGGGGAATTGAGATTTTACGGTTTTTACTCAAATATTTTCAGTACAGATAAACAGGAATTTTCTGATTCTGGCTCTCACTCATCATGTGAAGCTTGGCTTGCCAGTTGTATGCTATCCAGAAGCGACGCAGTATGAGGAAAGAAGTTTATAAAATAATGAAATGATGAAATGAAATATAAAATTTTAAAAAAAATTATTTATTTAAACAGCTATAGAAATTATTAATACAAAATGACTGCAGAAAATTTCAACTGGAAGTAATAAAACATCTAGCAGAAATCCTGCCACGTTTCTAAAGCTAGTAATAATTCAAAAACACAGTGATGCAGTTTTAAGACTTTTTTTGATAAAATAATCGACGTCTGATCAATTTCATAACGTAATTTTCTTACTCAAAAGAAAATATGTTAATTTTATTAATTTTTAATTTTTTATGTATTTAAAAAAAATTATTTATTATAGAAGCAATACTAGGTAAGCATTTACTTCAAAGAAAATAGCATTTAAGAGTTTCACTTTAATTCCTTTAAATTTTTAGCCCAAAGGGGCGTTAGGTCTATTAGTATCGAAACGGCATTTTGCTTTGGTTCACTATAAACGGCGTAGCACTTTTTAAAAATTTTGCCACCAAATATTACCTTCCTGCATTATATTTAAAGAAATTAAATAATGAAGAATCTGCATGAATGTGTGCATGAATATGCATGAGGTTTTCGCACTGTGAATAAACAACGGTACCTAGAGCCATCGAATTTTGAATAGCGTAGCCCTTCACCCGAATATGGACACCTGGACACCCGAATTTGGAATTTGTTTTATTGTCTATTTCATATTTTTTAAAGTATTGTTACGAATTTGGTATTTAAAAAGCTAATGTTAGTTCAATTATAAATTTAATGGTTTTATTTCTCGCGCAGTGCAGCGCGTGACGAATATTAAAAGAAAGCTAAGCCGGAAAATTGAAAATACAAGAGCGCGTGCATTAAATAAATAAATATCTCTTTTTGATTTCGAGAAAGTACTGGAAAATTCTAGCGCGTGATTTTAAAATCTTATAAAAGGACGAAAACGTCTCAGTTCGTAGTAGTTGCTTAGTTTGTTGTTGTTTAGAAAACTGCTCTTGTTGATTGTAGCGAATTCACGGATTAGCGTTCTTTAGTTGTTTTGAATTACGTTCTATTGGACATTTGAGTAGTTAAAAGATAACTACTGTGAGATATTGTAATACTGCATGGTAATTTGAGAAAATTTAAGCATTTTTGTTGTGATAATAAAATTTTGTTCATTTTTCCTCGGACTTGTGCATTCATTTCATAACGAACCCGTACGCACGCAACAGTATTAACGAATTTTTGATTTTTTTTTTATAAATGCTACAGATATACTGTTTTTAATATTTTGTGATTTTGCTGTTGAATCGAATTTTATATGGCTTAAGCGCCATGAGCATGATATAATTTTAGTAAATAATAAATAAAGTAAACACATAAATGTTAATAATAAAAAGATAAAAGTTTTATAATGCCATGTTAATAAGAAAACTGAACATTCGTATGATGAACTGAGTAAAGACTGGAAAAAAAAAAAGAAAGAAAAAGAAAATATACGCCAACGCTTAACTGCATCGAGAATTCTAAACGCATACTGCTACGTTATCTTTAAAATGTTTGTATTTTGCTGTTAAATTGTATCTGTCGTAAGTCTGAAGAAAATTATGTTTAATAACATAGCTAAAACGACCCCCAAAAAATGGGTTAGTAGAAGTGAACCTAACAGCAGACTGGTAGACTGCGAGCTCAAGAAATGCGTTAAATAACCTTAACAAACCCCTTTCGGAGACCGTTAAAATCTGAAATCTTTCAGATTTTTGTATCTTAATTTTTAATTTTTTTATTTTCTTTAAATGAAAAATTTTCGATTATTTTTGTGAGATATTGCGGCTAACCGTAAAATTAAAGTTAGAATTCCCTGGTTTCAAACTGGCGCAGTGACTGAACACAGAGCACGTACTCTCACAAATTATAATACAGTTAATTCTATCTTTTCTACTGTATTTGTGACTGAACAAAAAATTAAATTTTAAAATTAGGCACTTAACGGACATTTTTTAAGTTACGGAACCATTTCGTTTTTTCTATTACATTACCAAGTTCTGATATTACTGTTTTCCGAAGAGGCTTCGTGCGTCCCAGTTTCACTTTTTTATGTTAGACAAAATAACCTTTAATTAGTAATTTTTAACTTATTGCTTCTCTGAAGAAGATGAAAGAGCATTTGATATGTTGTCAGTGATAACATTTTTTTCTTCCCTTCTTAATTAAATGCGAGTGTCAACATAATAATGAACTTAATTAACAAAGTAAAAAAAAGTTGATTATCATGAGGTAGAAGGGCCTAATGCCTGAGCTCCAATTCGTGAGCCTTATATCAGTCAAACGCTTGATAAGTGTGAACTAATTTTTAAAATATTATGAAGTCATGGACTATAATATTTATCTATTTGATAAGTTTGGGAAAGGAGGCGAGCGATAAAACCATTATAAAACACTTATAAAGCGTTTTAAATGGAAAGAATTTGATTTTAATATATGAGTTTTAGCCGAGCCTATAATCGAAAGTTTTAAACCGAGACTGCATTTTTTTTATCTAATCTCTTTCAAAGAATTTTTTCAAATATGAAATCGAACGCATCCTTCAAAAAAGTGTTAGTTTGAATTTTTTCAGCCAATACCTGAGGACCTGTAAAAGTTCAAAAATCTTAAATAAAAGGAATAATTACAAAAGGAAAGTAATTAATATCGAGGATTTTTCTTATTGTTTGAATGTCTGTAACGAATATCTCCCGTTACAGATTTAAAAGCTTAAAAAAGCGAAAAATTATAAAAATTTAATTAAAAATAATATCAATAACCACGGAAGTTTTGAAAGAAATCATTAAGTTACCACAGAAATAGGTCTTTTTTTTTAATTCCGAGGAAACTAGATAGATCTGCAGGATTAGAATAAAAAAAGTAAAGGTTTAGGATTAAAAAAAAAGTCAGAACAAACTTTCTTGAGCAAAGTTCTTGAGCAACTTTGTTTTGTTTGAAAAGTGAATTAATCCCGTAGTGGTCACACTTTGTCAAGGCGAACAGTTGACTCTTTCATGGGAGGTTAAGGTAACGAAACGCTACAAATTTTGAAAACATTCAGCTAAATACGTTCCTAACTTCGAAATTATGGACATTTCAGATGCGAAAGTTAGATCGAAGAGGTGACCTACATGATGACTGTCTCTTCATATCAACCCATATATCAGCCCATATAATAGTTTGCAATAAATTAAAATTTACCTTGAAGGCTACAATTTCGATTTCAAAAATTCAGAAAAATGTAACAGCTGGGTGAAAAAGCATTCCAATAATTTGCTTCTACGAAACGAGCGATGTTCTGTGGGCATCAGCCAATACGAAAAGACTGTCCGTTAGCTGCAACTCGTCTCCAATTATCGAAGGGGGTCGGAAAACTCGGAAAAACGTGAAAAGATTTCAAAATGGCGTCTGACATGTAGTTGGAAGAAAAAATTGTGACTGAAAGTGAAAATGGCTAATTCAGCTAAAACTACAAAACTTGGCCACAAAAGCAAGAGTAAAAGGAAAAAAACAGTCATTTGTTAAAAAAGTCGTAATTCTTCAAGCTAGCGGGCGATCAAGCTACTATGAAAAACGAAAAGGCCCAATTTGTTAATAAAAGCAGTAAAATTGGCCATTATAGAAATTTAAAACTATTTAAACAATAGTATTTAAAAGTAAAGTGCCAAAATTTTGGAGGAAAGAGAATGAATAAACAAGAATTATCTGTACATTTTTACATTAGATTCTCTGAATCAGTCATCCATCTTAAACCGTCCTTCGGGCTTTAGGCATAAAATATCATTATCTAATTCAAAAAATCTAAAAATAGGTAAGGCTAATGCCAGCTTTTTTTAGGGTATTTTTAATTATTTTATGAGGAATTAGGTTACTTTTCATATATATATATATAAGACTTAAATATTGAAAAAGTTATTTTCTTCAAGTATCAGTGTTTCATGAATTTAGTTGTAAAATTTTGTCTCGATGTACTATTGTATTAACAAGTTGAACACTGTTGTTAGGATTGGAAAGCAGAAATAGGCTATTTCATGCATTGTAATTCTTCTTCTCTATTAGAGTTTCATTTCAGTTTAGTCGTTTTGGACTAAATTACTTTACTTCATTAAGACATATCAGACACACAATAGTGTCACCCTGCACTTAAATAATAATATATGATAATATGTGAATGTAAAGATTTGAGGTAATATCATAAGTAAGAGTCACTGCATACATCAAAGAAGAATATAAATAAAAGCAATCGATACAAAAAATCTCAAAATTTTCATATTTTTTTTTTTTTAATTTACAGACACATACACGTTTCGAGAGCATTGGGGTTAACTCGGGCTAAACAGTCTCACGCGCTGGAGATAAAAATGTTTTATTCCCTACAGTATTGCCACTGCTCACTTTGAAATCGGTGAGTTTTTTTAACAAAAATTCGTTAAAAAACTATGAAGTTTAACATACTATGAAACAGACAGTAAAACAAAATTCAAAAGGCCGGTTTCCAGGTGCTTATATTCGAGTGGAGGGCTACGTTATTCAAAATTTGATGGCTCCAGGTACCGTTCTTTTCTTACCCTGCGAGAAACATACATACATTCATGCAGATTCTTTATTATTTAATTTCTTTAAATATAACACAGGGAGATAATTTTTGGTAGCAATAATTTGAAAATTGATTCAGACTTTTATAGTGATTCAAAGCAAAATCCCGTTTTGAGACTAATAGCCGTTCTTGTCTAACGCCATTCGGAATAATAAAAGAATAAATGTATTTCAGGAAACAAAATTTACAATTAAATCAAAACCTAAAATGTTCGGATTATTAAACAGCATAAATATCATTTAGTTTCAAAGTTGGAATCTTAGTACACAACTTCACGTATAATTTTTTCAATAAACTTTCACCACCATTTACGAAACTAATCCGATGTCAATGCAGAAAAAGAACCGAAATCTGTATGTAATATGGTTACAGTCCCCAATTCCAGTTTTATGAGAAATTCTCGAGTTGTGAAGTTTGACTATGAAATTGAAATTTATTTTTCATTTGAGAAAATAAATTAATAGTGTTGTCGACACATAGAAGAAATAAATTACCAGAAACCAAAAACATGTTCAATAAAAGAACAAAGAAATGGGCGAATTTTAAAATGTGCCATGTCATGCTGTAATAGAACTGATATGAATTTATAATAAGCTGCTTATAATAACTTGGTACGCTTCAGCATACTTGAATCTGTTTTTCTCATTAAAAGAAGTGAAAAAGAATCTAAAGTTCTAAAAAATAAAAATGTCTTTCTTTCTCTTAAACCTACATCATTAGCATCAGATGGGAAGATTTAGAAAATAAATGACAGAATTCCTGTGCGTTCATCGCCAGTTTTACACTAACGAACTTCAATTAAAAATGACGACCGCCGAAACAACGTTCTTTGGAGAAGAATGCAAACATCTGTAGATATTTCACCGTATCTTCCTCGCGGAAATTCCCACCTCTCATTTATTTCCATTATCAAGAAGATAAAGTTGTTTTATTTTTCTGAGTTTTCGTCTCCAAGTAAGAGATTTGAATCAACGCTGCCATTTAAGACGTGTGATAAACAATATCATTCTTTTTCAAAGAAGAAGCTCGTCTTAACTGTAGCTGTCTTAATGCGTCTTTAATTATGATGCCGATCTATTGATTCCATTTGCACTTATACTTTATACTTAAGTTACGAAACTGTATGCTTTTCCTTTTGTTGAATTGCAAGTGATCTTTAATTTTAAAGATTCTATAGTAAAAAAGGGCACCTTCTGAGAATCAGGGATTAACAGGTATTGAAAGTAATGAAATAGTAGTGCGATGGGATTGAAAATACGGATTCCATCAAAAGCAGAAAATTATCTGCCATTAAATGTTTAATTATGCAACGATTTTGTATCATGTAATAAAATAATGTTAGAACACATTTTTTATAATATGAAATATTATACTTTAGGAAAATTTAACCCATATCATTTAGATATATCACCTTCTCTACATATAATAAAAGAAAGAGTCTGTGTGTGTGTGTGTGTGTGTCTTTCGTTCGTGCTTGCTCGTAAGCTAATAGACCCTGGGCTACGAAATTGGTACATAGGTGCATCTAGACAAGAGGCAGTGCACCTCGAAGCGATTTTTTTCAAAATTCGAATCAGATTTTTTTTTTTTTATTTTATCTTTTTTTGATGAAATCGCGTCATATTGAATAGTTTCATTCTTTTAGAAATGTGGTTTTGGCAACAATTTTTCATTCAGTGCTTTTTATACTGGACTGCTGACTGTTGAAAATATGAGATAAAATGTTCATTGCTTATTTCACTGTTTTTAAGATGCTGAAAATGTTTAGCATTTTTTTTTTCAACGGGAAGTTGGTTAATTTATTTATTAGGATAGCTAATATTTGTATTTGTATATATCCAAAGCAATGAATG
The DNA here is from genome assembly GCF_044657685.1 of Stegodyphus dumicola. Classification (NCBI taxonomy): domain Eukaryota; kingdom Metazoa; phylum Arthropoda; class Arachnida; order Araneae; family Eresidae; genus Stegodyphus; species Stegodyphus dumicola. The sequence continues at coordinate 215,488,941 of NC_140773.1, read as the reverse complement.
TTTTTCATTCATTGCTTTGGATACTGGACTGCTGACTGTTTTCTTTTGAAAATATGAGATTTATTGCTTATTTCAATGTAATTTTTTATATTATGTTTTAATTACATAAAAAGTCTTGCATGATTTTTTTATTAAACAAAGTTCATAACTACCTTTATACTATATGAATTCTAAAGATTTGGCAACGGGAAGTTGGTTAATTTACTTATTAGAATAATTAATATGTGTATTAAGGGATATTGCTTATTTCATTGTAATTTTTTTTATATGCGATACATTTTTATTGAATTTTTTTTGATAAATTTATTCTTCAGAGTAAAACTCTGTGCAGGTTTTAAATTTAATGTTTTGTCTTTCCCTTAGGCATTTTTACGATACATTTAAAAGCTACACAAAGGCAGGCCGCGTAGGGCTAGTTAAAAATAAAATACTGACTGATGTGAAGAAATGCGTTCATTGTTTTAAATCGCTCAGTTTGTTAAGCAGTTACAGGTTAATCAGTTCAAAAGCTGAATTAAACGTCTTACGTTTTCACAAATGGCAGCACTCTGAAGAATGGTTTTGCTCGAGGTACCTGGAAGATAAATTAATCCCGTAGTGGTCACACTTTGTCAAGGCGAACAGTTGACTCTTTCATGGGAGGTTAAGGGTAACGAAACGCTACAAATTTTGAAAACATTCAGCTAAGTACGTTCCTAACATCGAAATAATGGACATTTCAGATGTGGAAGTTAGATCGAAGAGGTGACCTACATGATGACTGTATCTTCATATCAACCCATATGTCACCGCTATAAGGCTGTGCAGCAAATATAAATAGATTTTTGAATTAAAATTAAATCGATGCAAATGGTCGGTGCTGGTAGAGGCAATATGTCGCCGACTTGCAGCTTGAGATCACTGTTTATCAACCAATAGGTCAAGTTAATTAAGATAGATTTTAAAATAACATTAATTTGAAACACACAAATGCATAGTGAGGTTATAAGTAACGGGCTGACAATCACTGGCAGTCAAAATATAGGCCACACTAAGGAATGCAGAAAATTTAAAAACAATTTTTTCACTGCTGTACAGTGATCACTACAATGCAGAGCAGTACAAAAAATTTGAGAAGTAAAAATTTAGATAAAATTTTAAAGCGAAATTAAATCGAAGGACAACGATCCTCGTCGAAACATGCGGTCATCGGTGATTTACGAATCAATCTGTAGTGACTTTTGTTTGACTCACATTTTAACATTCTGTGTTGGTCAACCGACTGGTCATCGATGTAGGAGAATGCAATTAGTTTAGACATATTTAAATTAAAATCCAACCGAAGCACGCCTGTACTGATCAAGGTTGTTGATCACTAAAGACCTACAGCTTGTTGATCAGAGGTGGCCAATCCATATTAGGTCGGGTATAGAATAGTGAAAGAATAAATAAAATTAAGCTGAAAGACACAGGATAGCTAGCAAATCTTTGGTCACTGCTGACCTAGAAGCTGAAGTTCATCGGTGACTAATAAATGGATGATGGGTGAGCAGCGGTGGATTCAATTTAATGTTTAATTCAAATTAAATCGAAGTACTCTGGTACTTTCGGCTAGCAGACAGAAAAATTGTGGTTCGATTTCCGGCGAGGGTAAACAGGTTTCCTGACTCCTAAAGCCTAATAGCTTTGCAACGTACAGGTTGACAGTCATTGCCCCACAACAGTACCCATGAAAGTTAGCAGTGGAAGTTCACCAAAGGTCACTATTGTGATATAGTGGAGTAAATTGTCGTAAATTCTTAATATGAAATTCCGAAGTTTATGGTGCACGTCAACGCGGAAGGTCCCCAGTGAATTAAGGTGTTCGCCGATGAAGTGTGAGCACTGGTCTCCTGACTACAGTCACTGGTGGGTACAGCAGTGCGGTAATTTAGATAAATTGTTTAAACGAAATGAATTCAAAGGATTCTGGTGACCATAAGCAAAGAATACTTGTGACCACTGTATCCATAATCGCCAAGTGACCGACCAAGATATGTTCTTTGATAACTTATGGCATTTTAAATATTGTGTAGGCGGAGCTATGGTACTGCAGTGGCAGCACTTGCAAAACGGTGGATGTATTCTAATTGTAATGTGATGTAACATTAATTATTTTAAACATTCCGCTGACTTTTTTAATGTCTATATAAACAGCCGAAAACTTGAGCATGTTTTCCCTTTTGATACAACGCTTAATAATGTGATTTTAATTTACATATAACCACGCATATGCGAAATCGTACGCATTCATTTTTTGTATACTACTTATTAGTTTTGCTTTCTTTTTGTTGTTTTTGTTTTTCACTTTCATAATTTGTTGACGTATATACAGAAATATTATCTTTGAAATTTTTCATTAAAAAATACGTACGCATTGTTTGTTCTTTTGTAAATGTAGAATCAAATGTACTGAAATTCAAAATGCAATTTGACCTTGAATTTTGTGCAACATCTATTCATTCTGTTGGCGTTAAAAATTAATCGCCACACATCGCAACCGGGATATTTTCCTGCGTGAGATGATTAGATGAGGAACTGGAAGAGTATTGCGTGCGTTAACGTAGTGAAAGTGCACGTAACTTGTTTGTAAACAAGTCTGAATTGGAACAGCCACTTTCGGTTAGGAAGTTAACCTTGTTAAATCGGCACATAAGAACACGGGCGATCACGGTTGAAAAAATGGCTGATATTTTTTCTTCCCTCCCTCTTTCTTTTCATTTTAAAATGTCATCAAAACGATTATGTCTCGATTACAGCATTTAGAGTTTACGAAATATATAAACGCGTCTATATCTTACAAACTGTTTCATTTTCCTATATTTATTTTTCACAGACTTCGTCCTTTCGGTTACTATAAGGATTATCTGCCACTGTATTTTTTACCGCTGAGCCCCAGTAACATGCTAAATACGTATAGAGTATACGTTTTTTTCATTGTAATTACAATCAAATTTGAAACAAATTAGTTCATTTTCTTTGTTATTTAACCCTTTACCTCATACACCTCACTTTAGTGCTTAAGTTTAGTTGGCATGGCACTCTTAAGTTTCTTTAGTCATTATTATGTAATTAGCTAAAGAAAAGTCCTATATGTATAAAATGTGATATTTTTAAGACATTAGCTTATGGTCTACATTTCAGGTAGGATCTTATTCTTCAGTATGGAAAATAACATCTACTATGTACATATCTATAATTTTGCCAATTAATAAAACTAAATCCTTACTATTAATTAATTTAACAAAAGGGGGAGGAGAAGTAAAAAGGAAAAATTTCAACTTTGAAAGCTTTACGTTTGTTTTTTCATTTCTTTTCTAACACAAAACGGCACAAACAGGAAAACGTCAAAAAGTTTCATAATACTGTTGCGTGCGTACGGGTTCGTTATGAAATGAATGCACAAGTCCGATGAAAAATGAACAAAAATTTATTATTATCAGAACCAAAAATGCTTAAATTTTCTCAAATTATCATGCAGTATTACAATATCTTACAGTAGTTATCTTTTAACTACTCAAATGAACAATAGAACGTAATTCAAAACAGCTAAAGAACGCTAATCCGCGAATTCGCTATAATCAACAAGAGCAGTTTTTTAAACAACAACAAACTAAGCAACTCCTACAAACTGAGATGTTTTCCTCCTTTTTAAGATTTTAAAATCACGCGCTAGAATTTTCCAGTACTTTCTCGAAATCAAAAAGAGATATTTATTTATTTAATGCACGCGATCTTGTATTTTCAATTTTCCGGCTTAGCTTTCTTTTAATATTCGTCACGCGCTGCACTGCGCGAGAAATAAAACCATTTAATTTATAATTGAACTAACATTAGCTTTTTAAATACCAAATTCGTAACACTGCCCCCTTCCCAAGGACTGCACGCCCCGGGCAGTACAATCCCTGGACAGGAAGTCAAACTTTCAACTGAGGCATAAATGCAACTGAGGCATAAACATTACATTACAATATCAAACAACATGAACAATAAATGTAATAGATAACTTAAACAAATCAAATGCTATTCAAATACAAATCAAATACTAAATGCAAATCAAATACTAAATACAAATCAAATACTAAATGCAAATCAAATACTAAATACAAATCAAATCAAATACTAAATACAAATCAAATCAAATACTAAATGCAAATCAAATACTAAATACAAATCAAATCAAATACACATTTAAAAACAAAAAGGACCATGGTCTTATACTATTTACAATTATTTACATTACGTACTATGGCCATAGTAATGAGCTAACCTGTCGTAATGAACGACTTTAGGTTTAGAGTTCGAAGACTTACGAATCCGAACCACGACGTCATTCAGCCTGTTTAGAACTGTGTACGGGCCATCCCAAGGTGACAGTAATTTCGGACAAAGTCCTTTCCGTCGAGTCGGATTCCACAACCACACCTTGTCTTCTTCCTGGAATTGATGTTCAGTAGCTCTTGTGTCGTATCGGGTCTTCATCTTCTCCGTCGCTAAGTTGACTCGCTCTCGTGCAAAGTTGTGCATCACTTCAAGCCGGGCCTGGAGATCTTGAATATATTCCTCAGACGATGAAGGAGCATCTGGAGGGCGGCCAAACAATAGATCACAAAGCAGACGAAGGTCACGGCCGAAGAGCATCTGTGATGGAGAATAGCCGGTAGTCTCGTGGACAGCACTGCGGTAAGCCAGTAAAAACAGCGATAATTTCTTGTCCCAGTCCTGCTGGTTTCTGGAAACCACTAATGAGAGGTTATTAAGGATGGTTCGATTGAACCTCTCTACCATGCCGTCCGACTGGGGATGTAATGGCGTCGTTTGGGTCTTGTCAATGCCGAGTAGGTTGCACAGTTCTTTGATTACTACCGAGGTAAAATTCCTTCCCTGATCGGAATGTAACTGAAGAGGCATTCCGAACCTGGAAATCCAGTGCTGTATCATCACCTCAGCTACTGTAACAGCCTCTTGATCAGGAATAGGATACGCTTCAGGCCACTTGGTGAAGTAATCAACGACAACGAGTATGTATTTGTTGCCATCAGCAGTTCGTGGCAGAGGTCCCAGGATGTCAAAGGCGATACGTTCAAAAGGCGCCCCTACGTTGTAACGTTGCAACTTACCTCGGCTGCGTCTCTTCGGTCCTTTCCGACCTGCACAGGCATCGCAAGATCGGCACCACTTTTGCACGTCATCCTTTGCATTATTCCAGTAAAAGCGCTCACGAACTCTCTGTGAGGTCTTCATAATTCCAAAGTGACCTCCTGTAGGGCTATTATGTAGTTCTTTAAGGATATCAGGAATCCGGGATCTTGGAAGTATAAGTTGCCATCGGAACTTCTTCCCATCATCCGATTCGAATTTCCGGTATAAGACGCCGTTTCGAATGTGAAGTGAATCCCAGAGTGCCCAATATTGTTTGGTTGTAGGACTACAGATAGAAATGTCCTGCCAGGTAGGTTTTCTGTTTGATGACTCCATTAAATCAATTATGAGTTTAATGTCGCGGTCTTCCAGCTGGTCTTTCCTGACTTCATCATCACTCCACGGTTCTCGATCAGCCGATGTTGATGTTGTAATTTGTCTTACGACCGGAGTCAACAGCTCGTATTTCGCTTCGACCCTGGAATAATATCGGCAGCTTTCCGGGCAAGGTCGTTTAGACAAGGCGTCGGCGTTCCCGCGTGATGATCCCTTACGATGACTGATAGTGATGTCATATTCTTGGAGTCTCTGTATCCACCTAGCTATTTGACCCTCAGGATTTTTGAAATTTAAAAGCCAGGTCAATGAGGCATGGTCCGTGTGGAGGAGGAATTTTCTCCCGTATAGATAATGATGGAAATGTTCTACAGCTTTGACTATGGCGGGCAACTCTTTCCTAGTAACACAGTAATTCCTCTCCGGTTTAGACAAGCACTTGCTCCAGTAAGCTACTACACGTTCTTGGCCGTCTATTTCTTGGGACAAAACAGCACCGACACTTTCATTGCTCGCGTCGGTGTCGAGAATAAATGGTCGGTCGAGCTGAGGATACGTCAGGATTGGAGCAGATGTTAAAGCCTCCTTTAAGTTGTTAAATGCATCCTCGCATTCTTTTATCCACAAGAACTTTTGGTTGCTATCTGTCAGCTTGTGAAGGGGTCTTGCGATGGAAGAAAACTCCTTCACGAATCTCCTATAGTAGGTGCAAAGCCCTAGGAAGCTTCTCAGCTGATGGACATTTTCGGGACGTTTCCAGGATTTAACCGCTGATACCTTTTCAGGATCCGTGCGCACACCTTCTGCAGAGATGACATGTCCCAGGTAAGTCACTTCCTTTCGAAACAATTTGCATTTAGCGTGAGTCAGCTTCAGATTGGCCTCTTTCAGTTTCTGATGCACCTTTCTAAGATTTTCTAGATGCTCTTCAAAACTCTTTCCGACGATGATGATATCGTCCAGGTATATCAGACAGGCTTCGTAGGAAAGGCCTTTCAAAACAGTCTCCATAAGACGTTCGAATGTTGCCGGCGCATTACACAGTCCAAACGGTATCACCTTGAATTGCAAAAGCCCTTGACCCGTAGTAAATGCCGTCTTTTCTCGGTCTTCAGGGTGTATTTCTACCTGCTAATAACCACTCTTTAAATCAAGTGTTGAGAACCACTTGCTTCCAGAAAGAGTGTCTAGAATGTCGTCAATTCTAGGAAGAGGGTAACTGTCTTTCTTCGTAACCTCATTCAACCGGCGATAGTCAACGCAAAATCTTGTTGAGCCGTCTTTCTTTCTGACAAGAACGATGGGAGATGCCCATGGACTTGCTGAAGGCTCGATGACATTGCCTTCTTCCATATCCTTTAAAAGTGTTCGCACCTCTTCCTGTTTAGCAAACGGCAGACGCCTTGGATGTTGCTTGATCGGGGGATGATCGCCGGTATCTATTCTATGTTGTGTCAAACTAGTTCGACCCACGTCAGAAGACGAGCGGGAAAAAACAACTTGAAGATCTTTAATAACGCGATCGGCAGCATTCTTCTCTTCATCGCTTAATTGCGCATTCTGAAGTAACTCTGATGTAATGTTTTCTGAAGACTCGGATTCTTGGATGTTACTCTTTCTTTAAACGGTGGTTACTGGAGTACATGCTGCAACCACTTCACCTTTCTTAATAATTCTCACCTTCTCAGTTACATTGGCGACTCTCACCGGGATAACCGTTCTGGATAGGTCGACGAGTGTTGAGGCTACTAGTACTCCTTTTGGGCTATTACAGTTATTTGGATATTCTATGATGCCGTAGCGGAAATTCCTGTTTTCGGCTAGGGATCCAGGAAGTAAAATTTCTGTTCTTGCCGGTATTGTGATATTGTCTTGTGCTATGATTTTATGGACAGATTTAACTTCTTCATCATTAACTCCAAATAACGCTATGTCCTCAGATGTAGAATGCAATTCGTTATTTTTAAAGTCCAAGGAAAAATTGTATTTCCTTAGAAAGTCCAATCCGAGTATGCAAGAATCAGTGATCTCTGCTACATATGCCGTGTGGTGGTAAGCGGCACTTCCAAACGTGATGTTAACATTTGCTTTTCCTTCGATGTCGATCTTCTCACCGGACACAGTTTGGAGGGTAAAGCAGGGCGGCGTCCAGATAAGTTTGTTTCCCAAATGTTGAGCCAAATCTTTTCGGTTGATGGTAACGTTGGCTCCTGTATCTATCGTCATATTGCAGGGAACTCCATTAATATGTCCTATTATGAAAAGACCATTACTGCCGCCTCTCACTGCAGAAATCTGAAACGCTTTAAACTGGGGCTTTTCATTATTTAGCAACCTCCTCCCCGCGAGATGGCCACTAATTAGTTTCCCTGCTGTTTGTTAGGAGTGGTCTTAACATCCGTACCCTGGGGTATTCTGCAGTTTCGTCGTATGTGTCCTTCAGCACCGCAGTTCCAGCATTTAACGGTCGGTTTCTTCTCACCAATATTCCGTCTCAAGGAGTTCAGTTGTCTAGTTAAATCGTCTAGAGGAGCGGTGACTTGATCCCCTGGCTCCTGCACTTGAGCAGCTCTGACTGGGTGGCGGTCTCGACGAGTGGCTTGCTGGGCTGCCTCGAATTTCATGGCGTACACTAGAGTGCTTTTTAAATCTTTAACATCCGCCATTCGTAGAGCCTTCGGTATTTCGGGATCACGGATGCCATCGATAAAGTACTGCAGGGACAGGATTTCCCTCGTTTCTCTCGGGCACTCCGTAAAGGCGAGGTGGGACAGCCTTTCAACATCCGTGGCGAGTTCCTGGAGTGATTCGGTGGGCTTCTGTTGACGGGATTTTAATTGAAGCCTGCTGTAGTCTTTTAAACACTTCTCGCCAAAGCGCAGCTCCAATGCGCCGGATAGAGCTTCCAAGTCAAGTATTTGGTTTTCTGGAAGTGTCTGCAGGATATCCGCCGCGTCTGCTCTCAGAGAAGCGGCGAGATGACAGGCCTTAGTTTTGGAATCCCATCCATTCGCATCCGAAACGATAGAAAATTGTGTTTTATACACTTGCCAGGATGTCTTCCCATCATATGTGGATAACTTCAGAGATGGACGAGCAGGCATCGATAAGAATTTGAAACCCTCAGAATTGCTTCCTTCTGTCGCTATGCTCTTCTTTAAAGTGTCAACTTCTTTTGCAACAGCAGCAGAAACCCTTTCCTCAATTTGTTGTTGGACGGCAGAAACTCTTTTTTTCAATTTGTTGCTCTACCGCAGAAACTCTTTCTTGAATTTCTCCAACTTTGTCTTCAACTGTGTCCATTTTTCCTTCCATAGCTTGGAACTTGTTTTATATTATGCAAGTAATTTCTCTTTTTAATTCCTCTTGACCTACTTTCATTTCCTCCTTAATGGATTCCTGGCCCAATTTCATTTCTCCTTTAACGGATTCCTGGCCTAACTTCATTTCTTCTTTAACGGACCTATTTTCTTCTTTAACAGAGTCTTTCATTTCTTCTTTAAATGTAACAAAGGCTACCATGAATTGTTTTAACTGTTCTTCCATCGCTCTTGTGATTGGCATTCAATATCCCACTTCTGACACCAAAAATTGTTGCGTGCGTACGGGTTCGTTATGAAATGAATGCACAAGTCCGATGAAAAATGAACAAAAATTTATTATTATCACAACCAAAAATGCTTAAATGTTCTCAAATTATCATGCAGTATTACAATATCTCACAGTAGTTATCTTTTAACTACTCAAATGTACAATAGAACGTTATTCAAAACAGCTAAAGAACGCTAATCCGCGAATTCGCTATAATCAACAACAGCAGTTTTCTAAACAACAACAAACTAAGCAACTCCTACAAACTGAGATGTTTTCCTCCTTTTATAAGATTTTAAAATCACGCGCTAGAATTTTCCAGTACTTTCTCGAAATCAAAAAGAGATATTTATTTATTTATTGCACGCGCTCTTGTATTTTCAATTTTCCGGCTTAGCTTTCTTTTAATATTCGTCACGCGCTGCACTACGCGAGAAATAAAACCATTTAATTTATAATTGAACTAACATTAGCTTTTTAAATACCAAATTCGTAACAATACTATTAAAAGCTGCATTACCGTTTGCATGAAATTTAACCTAATAATTATGCAGAGAAAACTGCCTGGAGCTGTTCTCTTTTTTATCATTTATTTTACAATTAGACGGGATATTTATCTTAATTTTATCATGACATATTTCAAACTTTGTATTTCTTTGAAACTAAATAGTTTATTTTAATACTTCTTATAAACAGCAGAACAATTCAGAAAAAGCAAAAACCATGTTTTACTTTATCTTGCAGAAAAATATCTAGGTTGCGGTTTGCTTAATATCCGACAATAGTTATAAATTTTAACGACAATTATATAACTACGCTTACCAGCGGCGAGCGGTTAAAGCCGCTGAACACTGGTAGTTCGATCCGGGGTTCGAGTCCCAGCGAACGGGCTGGCTTCATGGGCGTTTTCGTGGTTTTCCCCGTGTGTAACGTGGATAGAAACCAGTTTCCCTTAAAAAGACCTCCACGGGGCATCCCTCCCTTTCCGTGTAGTGTTTAAGGGCGGAGCATTTAATAAGCAAAAAAAAAAAAAAAAAAACATTATGTGACTAATACAATTAGATGTGCTGTTCGGAAACAAAATAAATGGGGATACAGTGGGATGAAAACTCTAATCTTGAATCTCGATCGTTTCAAACGTTTTTCCAAAAATGGGGAAAGAAGTTGATGTACGATGGATAGTGAAAACATACCCGGAATTTCATTGTAACTCTATTACCACAAATAATTAATTAATTTTTTTAGTGCCACTATATTTGTTTACTACCAGAATTCATAACAGGCGGTGTGACGGCAGTGTAGTTGAAGGCAGGAATGTGTAGTTATTAGCTGGCGCAATGTCGAAGTTCCAGTAAAGGGCAAAGCATCAAGTTCACATGCAGATTGGGAAAATCTGCTTCAGAAGTTTTGTTAGCCTCACAAGCAGTTTACGATGATGATTCTTTTAAGTGTTTACGATTGGTTTTCAAGATTTTGGGGTGAACAGGGATCGCTGGAAGACGAGAGTCGCAGTGGGAGACGATTATCAGTGAGTTCTCAGATGAAGTAGGGATCTTTCATGGATCCTTTCACGCAGTCTGTCAGATGATTTGAAGATTTTTCTCTACAAAGTTTGTCCCGCCGCTACTGAACCCAGATCAGATGGGCAGTTGATTGCGGCCGAAAGTTTTGAAAAAAGCAGAGAGGACCCGACGTTTCTTGAGACAATTGTTACTGGTGACGAGACCTGGATTTATATTTACGACCCGGAGACAAAGATGCAGTCATCAGAATAGCACACAACGTACTTTCCTCGACCAAAGAAATCACGTATTGTCAAAACTATGAGAAAAGCGATGTTCATTGCGTTTTTCGACGACGAAGCCGTAATGCACCATGAACTTGTACCAGCTGAACAAGTTGTTAACGGCTCTTCTTACGTGCAATTTTTGAAACGACAATCCAAAGAAAACGTCCCGCCAAACGGAAAGGAGAATAGTCACTGCATAACGACAATTCTCCTTCCGATTGCGAAACAGAAAAGAACATGCCAGTCCTCCACTAGCCTCCCTATTCACTGGGTTTAGCATCGTCAGATTTCCGGCTCTCCCACGACATGTAATGGGCCTCAAATGTAATCGTTTTGACATCGAAGAAGACATCAAAACTAACGGCTGAACTTTGGAAAATACCACAACAGGACCTTCATAGTTGTTTCCAGCAATGGTAGGAGCGTTGGAGGAAGTGTATGTCTTCTGAAGGAGCCTATTTTGAAAGCGATTAAATAAATGCGTACCTTATATGGTAGTAATAAAGAGATACAACGAAATTCCGGGAACGTTTTGATTGCTTCCCGTACATTTTGCTTTAGGACTGCTTTATAGTTCGTATAAAAGAAGGTAGTAGCGTAAATCAATTAAATCATGCTGAAATAACTTTGTTGTTGATTGTTTTGATACTATTGTGAGTCAAATGAGTACTGAGAGTGCAACAGCATGACTAAGAGTGATTAACTTAGTAGAAAAGATGATTAACGAAAATAAAAATAGTTGACCTTTAGCACTAAGAATGAAACGCAACGTGAAGGTGTAACTCGCTTTTTATTGTTATCAAGTGCGGTATTTTAAAACGTTGCTTCTCAATGCTTCGCAAAGTATGCTATTATTTTCTTTTCCAATAAACATTTTAAATTGTTCTTAGCTGATTTGGCGTTCTTGCTAACCGTTCACCTGAGGCCAGTGCTTCACTTGCCTCGTCTTTGTCCCGGCTGTGGTTATGTGAATGGTAAATAGGAATTCAAGCGATTCAATTTTCTTCCATGTTCGAAAAATAAAATGAATTAAACAAGAAATGAAAATTTCTTTATATATTATATATCATCAACAATTATACAGAGTTTAACCGTTGACCTCACTATGAGAAATATCATTATTCTGATATGATACCAGTGGTAATTCTAATGTGAATTACCAATAGTTATGCGACGAATTACGAATGTAAAAACTGCACATGATGCATTTTGTGATAAATAATAAATGGCATGCATCAGTTTATGCCATACATCAGTTACGAATATATATCATGGCCGTATATCAGTTATGAATTCATTTCTCATTCATCTTAAAAATTCATCTTTAACATATCATCGATTTTTGGCTCCTGATTTTGTGTATTAAATATCCTCTTTTGAAGTGCTTGTGAAAGAAATTTCACAAAGAAATAAAGAAATTTCAGACTTTACTTTTAATTAACTTTTCACAAATGAAATTTTAAAAGAAGGAATCGTCAGTGTTAATTTATTATTACTTCAGTATTAATTTAGAAATAACAGGAATAAGAATGCTTTCAAGTTTTCTGTAATGTCAATTTTACAGATGATTTCTTCAAAACACTGAATGCCTTCGTATGTGAATTACACGGATGATTTTCCTTCAAAATGATCAAGGTATGCAATTCGTTTATGAATGGCCAATATTATTTAAAATTTAATACCATACCGAACATTTAAAAAACAATCTGATGTGAACACCACGTGACTTCCTTCAATGGCCTATTAAGTTATACATATTTTTGCTGCATTTCATTTAAACGTATTTCCTTGAATTTCGTTACAGATATATTTCTCATTAAGTTCTCATTTCACGGCAAAGCAAAAGTACATAAAAGCTCAAAATATATTCATTAAAAATTTTAAAATACAGAAAAACGTAAAACACCAAATACAGCCAAAGCAGTTAAAAAAAAACATCTTTTACAATTAAAATTATAGTTTCTACGCAAAAACGAGCAGTTCAGCCACCGGCCAAGAAGACAGACTTTTAGGTGCGCAAAACTGAAAATTTACTTTTGGGCTCATTCGGAAAAAGATATTGAAGGGGCAGAAACTGACTTAATTCACTGGTCTACTGAATTTCAAATGTAAACAAATATGCCTGCTATGGTTCGTTATGGTTCCACGCGGTTCGTTAGGCTTAACTTGCCACTTTTAAATTGTTGATAATTCTTCGACTACTGCATGCAGATTAACAAAATCCATAAAAACCTTAACCGAGTCATAAAACCCACATAATTCAATCACTTTTAAAGCAAAAATTCCTAATTTACCAACGTTTAAGGGGAAAAAAACTAAGCTCACGGAGCGAAGTAACACAGTGCGAATATATATATATGACTGGTGCAGACGATTGCAAAGAAAAAAGGGAGGTGCACAACTACATGTTATAGCAGTCCCATATGAAATATTTTAACGCTCTGCGGCTACCCGTTCTTCTGTGTAAAGACGTCAAAAAAAGATCTCTTCTGAATCTATTTTACAATCCTTTTTTAGCAAAACCAGTCTATTCTGTCCGTACGTGCACATATTACCCAAAAGCATCATTCAAATGGTTTCGAGAATTGTTGAAATGGATATTTTCGTTGAAATATGTTGCTCGAAATTTTTTGCGATTACAGTACTTTCTTTATTCATACAAGGAAGTAAAAAACCGCTCAGACGGTACAGTGGTTAGGAGAGACGCCTGCTATACCAGAGGGCACAGGTTCGAATCCCGCAGGAGGCATGATTGTGACTGCCCGTTCCTTCGTAAGGGGAAAAGGTGTTAAGTGCCTCTAGTGACTACCGCTTCTGGTCTTATAGTGGCCAACGTCAATTCTTGATGAATTTTCTTCGCCACTGGGGGGGGGGGGGGAAATTAAAAATAACTATAATAAATCAGGTAAGTGATTTTTTTTTAATTTAAGCAACAACAAAAAACTGGAAGAAAGGTTTCCCAGAATAATATCGCTATTTAATTGACATTACATAGCTGAAACACAGGCTCTTCATTTTTTCTTTGATCATATATACATTCTAGATATTTATCCGTCATGGTAGACGACTTAAAGGAAAAAAAAAAAAGCGACGTATTTGCAAATAGCAATTAACAGCCTGACCATTTGCAGGGAGAAATAAAAAGCTCAAATGCGACACTAAATTTCGACAAGGTCATTCTATCAGATGTCATATTCGATAAGCAATGATCCAAACATGTTTTACAATAAGCAATTATTTTTTAATGAGGGAAAAAAAGCATTAAGTTTTTATTGTCATAAACCGTCACTCAAATATCTGAAGCATTTATATTTCGTCGGGCGCCAATAGGATAGTGATGTTGATGATATATAAATAATATTAACAATGAACTATGTCTGAATCACCTAATAATGCAATGTAATAAAATTTTTATCTATTTACAATTTACCTGTTTCTGTGTCACTTTTTTAAATAATAAAAAAATAATAACAATTAGAAAAAAACCTGTCCATCGAAAGTATCTAAAATTTAGTGTTGCATTAAAATTATTATTCTACTTTTGATGAAAGTTAGCTGCAGTATGCTTGCTGTCGAAACATAGCGGAGGTGTTGAATTATTACGTTTAATCTGTTATTTGTTATATTATATTCCATAGTGGAAAACGGATGAACTGATAGTTTTCCAGAGTTATTTTTTAATTCGAAAATAAGTCAAATCATGTTGTTTTAACTGAGTATTTTTTATTATTCAATCATGCTATAAGCAACAACCTTCGAGGCAGTTTCCAGTACAGTGTTTCAGTGAAAACTCTGTTATCACAAATTCTGTTTTTGAGTGCTGGAACGGAGAAATTTTATCCTGAAGGAATATAGTGCCCTATTTTTAACTCACAGTAATGGCTTAGATTTTATTTTTCTCTGTATTCTTGTTTTTGGAAAGCACTCATTACAGATACGTGAGTAGATTTTTTGTAAAAGGTTCCAAGAAATCTCAGTGTTTTAATAAAGCTTTTTCTTATGTTATTTTTTATTTTTTGAGAAAAAAATAATTAAAGAGCTATTAATGATTTACTAACTGTAAATACTATCAAGCTGCAAGCAAAGGATATCATTTAAATTCCGAGACGAATTTGCGTAGCTGCACAAATCTCAACTGAAAGAGGCCCCCAAATGGACAATTCCTTTTTAATAGTAAACATGTATTATGTTTTAAGACCGTGGGCTTCCAAAAGCTCAAGCGAGTAAAACGTTTCGTCATAAACACGCCATTTTTTAAGTAGTCATTTTAGTTACATGATTAAAAATTATTCTGTTATCCTTTTTGCTGTTTATCACTTATTCGTGTAGGTACATGCTCAAAAGAGATTTAGATTTGCCCATTAAAATTTCTTCTGATAAAAGTGACAGAGTATCAAGGATAAAATAGCAATGTTAATAGAATAAAAGACTTAAACTTCTAAAGGAATCCTAAAATAAATTGAAATATTAGTAGTCATCTTAACAATATTTAACTCTTTTTCATGTTGTCATCTTTAAATGTATATTTTATAATGTAAACATGTGATCTTAATATATTGCAAGCAAAGATAATGGATTATAAAAACTCTGTTCAGGGTATGAATTTCAAGTACCTTTATTCAGAGAAGAAACACGGAAATTTGTTTTGCGTTAGAAATGAACTCTGATGATAAATGAAGATAAATGAAACAGATGATAAATGAAGTAGCACATTCGGAAACACCAAAAATTTCAAAAAAATATTAGAAAATGTGCAGTACTTCCTACTCGAATTTTTAGCTTTTTGTTAATAGCATTTTTTGTGTACTAAGAACCAATGTTAGTAATATTCTGGAAGAGGATTTCTAATACCAGAAAAACTACAAAAAGGGTTTTTTTTTTTTTTTTTTTTTAAACGCAGGATTACATTACTGTATAATAGTCTGATGGGAAACCAAAAATTAAGACTCTATTTGAGGTGTGCTCGAATGCATATATCTTCGAAACTGCAAATGTTACAAACAGTCTAAAGGCATCATTATTTAAATGAAAGATCATATTAGCAAACGCAATTTCGTTTTAATTGGGCAAAGGATGTACGCATAATATCGCGTCAAAAATAGCCAAATTTTAGTGAAGCTACGTGCGCATGCGCGCCCACGTGCGAGTGGCAAGGTCATCTGGTAGACAGCCGCGCGTAGACAGTCTTCGGGTGGCGTTTGCTATAACTTATTTTATTTCTCCAAGCTAGTAGTATTGCAATTTATAGAAATCTGACGAGTGTAGCAGATTGCGAACTAAATGAATTTACTGCTAAGCAACGCAAGAGAACGCAGAATTCAGAAGCATGCGATATTTGTGTGGTTGATATAATTGTTAATGGACATTAACATTTATTCTAGCATCCGTATATATTCATCAACTATTCATTCAAGAGATTTGAAGAAGTCCTTGTTTATTGCATTGGTGAAATATTCTGAAACGACTTAATTGATCGATGAAGAGTTTACTGTAGAAACAGATGTTTCTATTATTATGATGCCAGGTTTCAATGTAGAGGTCAAATTAAATAAAAACGCATTTGATTTTGTGAAACAATATCTCAATATGGTGCCAAATAACTATCAAGTACACCCGGCAATTCATTTATAGATTTAACATTTACTAGGAATACGACAGTAGACATTTTAAATTTCTCATATCATCAACCAATTTCGCATAGGGTCATTTTGAATGAATAAATGTAACAAATAAAAAATAAAATAAAATACATGCGTTTGTAAAATCTTGTTTGTTTTATGTGTTCTGTTACATTCTCAACACTTCCGTTAGTAATCCTATGCATTAAATACCAGACGCTTTTAAAACTAAAAGAAACAGCTTACCGTCCATTTGTTTTTCCTTAGTTTTGTTTCGCTTTGTGTTTTAAGTATTTAAACTGCTTTTTTATGTTAATTCAATTAAAAGCGGTTTTATTGTTCATCTATTACATTAAGCTTTGGAAATCGGAATGGCATTTAAAATCCGTAAGAAATAACCTCATCTTAATTCATTGATATATTCCTTAAAATGCTGAGCAAAGCTTAATCTGAGTATTACGCTGTTTTACATTTGCTTAAAAAGATGAATGTCTTCTGCTAAGCTAACTGTGGCAATTTACTAAAAACATCTTCCGAATCTAACCGAATGCGTTGCAAGAACCTGCTTGCTTAAGTCAGTCGAGTAATGGGAAGGATCGCCGTGTCAGACACAAAGACTAAAACAATTTTTTTTTCCCAAGTGCATGGACTGACGCTAGCTAAGCCAGCAATTACTCCATTCTATGGATCGGAGCCCGATAAGTCGCGCGGATTAAAAGTCAGCGAAAGCAGAGCTTGTTTGGTAGAAAGAAAGTCTCCTTTTTATCGCTTCCTTTGATCAGAGGAGGAAAATAACAACGAAATTCAACGTAGACTTTTAATTAGAGCTAATCTAGAAGATGGTGAACAATTAACTGATTGTGTCAGCCTGCTGTATTAAATGTTCTAGCAGCAGATAAATATGGTTCATATTTCTATCTCTTATTTTATATCATTTTGGTATTACGGGATAATGATAATACAGAAAAAAAAAAAAGGGAGAAAATTTGCTTTCAAAATTGTTAATTCTTGCAATTGAAAAATTCATCAGCTGGCTCGTTTTCACGTGCCAGATGAGGAAACACACAGAAAATACACTTGTATTTAGACCAGAAATTCTCAATTTTTTACCTCCTGGTACGAAGTAAAGGTAGTTTTGTAATCACAAAAAATCCCGAGTATCATGTTTCAACAAAAATATCTATTTTGATTGCTATCGAATGCAGTTTAACGACAGTTTTTCACGACATCTGTACATAAGGACAGAATAAAAGACTCTTTTTCTCCAAACGAATTATAAAATGAATTCAGAAGAAATTTTTTGTGAGACCTCTGTAGGTACGTACATATATATGCGTGTATGTATGTATCTCGCAAAACTGAAGAATGAGTAGCGTCACAACCTTGAAATTTTGCTTGCAGGACTGCTATGTAGTTGTGCACCTCCGTTTTTGGTTGCACTCGACGGCACCAAAAGTACCTAAATATATATATATCGGCTCAATGAGGTCAGATTTGTTATTCTTATATGTTAGTAAATTGTGCATTTTTTGCTTTAAAAATGATCGAATTATGCTGTTTTTTTCTTCCGGTTAAGGTTTTTTAAGCCTTTAGTTAATTTGCATGCATTATTTTTAAAATTATTAATAATTTCAAAGTTGTTTAAGAGCGGTTAGGCTTAATTTTTGTTTACCATAGCAGCCATATTTGTTTACATCTGAAACTTGGCAGATTAGTGAATTAAGTCAGTTTCTGCTCCTTCAATATCTTTTTCCGGGGGAGACCAAAAGTAAACGTTGAGTTTTGTGCACCGAAAAATCTGTCTTCTTATCCGCTGGCCGAAGTGCTAATTTGAATTTCATGTTTTTTAATTGTTTTAACTGTATTTGGTGGGTTTTTTTATTATTCTTTCATATTTTTCAATTTTTATAAACATTTTTTGAAGTTTTCTGTACTTTTGCCTCGCCGCGAAGTGAGAACTGAATTAATTGAATGAGAAATGCATCTCTAATGAAATTCGAAGAAATAAGTTTAAATAAAATGGAGCAAAAACTGTGTATTAATATTCTGTACAAAAAAAGGTCACGGGGTGTCCACATCAGATTTTTTAAAAATAATATTACCAAAATATTCCTTTATTAACCTAAAAGGGACGGCAGTCCCGTATAGGATATTAGTCTCGAAACGGCATTTTGCGTTGAATCACTATTAATGGCTCATGACTCTTCAGATCGTTGTGACCAAATATTACCGCCCTATATTATGTGTAAAGAAATTAAAGAATGAAGAATGTGCATGAATGTATGCGTGTTTTTCTCAATACGAAAAAACAACGTACCTAGAGCTCTCAAATTCCGAATAACGTAGTCCTCCACCCGAACATGGCATCTGGAAGTGTGAATTTTAAATTTTATTGTCTATTTAATATTTTGTAAAACTTAAATGAATTTTTCATTAATAAACTCAACGATTTCATATAGCAGCAACAACAGTTTGTGGAAAAAAGCATTTTTATCTCCAATGCGAGAGACTATGTATCGAAAATTCTAAAGATATGCTGTTTTTAATATTCTTCAATTTTCCTGTTAAATCGAATTTTATATTGCGTAAGCGTTAAGAACGTAATATTTAATAAATAAAGTAAACACACAAAACGTTAATAATAATAATAATAAACCATTTTCAAGCCAGCTTACTAGGAAAACTCAGCATTGATATGATGAAGTGAGAAAAGATTTAAAAAAAAATTAAAAATAAAAAAAAACTCAGAAAAATGTATGCCACCACTTAAGGCTGCATAGGGATTTCTCAACGTGTACTGATATGCTGCTGTTAAATTTTTTGTAATTTTGCTGTTGAATTTCATATTGCGTAACTGTAAAGAAAATTATGCTTAATAATAAAGCTAAAAAGTCCAAAAAAAAGTTAGTAGAGTGAGTGAGACAGCACACTAGTAGACTGCAAGCTTAGTGATAGCGTAAAATATCTTAACCAGTTAACTGTGATTGACGAGTATACTCGTTATGGAGAAGCGACACGATTTTGTGTATTGACGAGTATACTCGTTATGCGTATATTATGTTAATGAAATGGAGAGATAAGAGGGAGGTTTATTTAGTAAGTACTGTACGAAATGGCAACGTAGAAACAGAGAAAAGAAAAATAATAACAAAGAAACCGGAGCTAGTGATTGATTATAATAAAACAATGGGGGGGGAGTGGATATGAGCGATGGAATTATCATAGCGTACTCCACAGCAAGAAAACGACTCAATCTGTACTACAAAAAGAATTTTCTCCATTTCTTAGATATTATGTGTCTGAATGCATTCATATTATATATATAAAAAAATAATGGAACATTATCCGTATCAACTTTTTGCTCAAATTTATTGAAGACATTTTTGCGACGTATCCAATTGAAAGAAATAAATCGACACGAACTCGGCCATTTAAACCTAATATAAGCCAATTAGGCGGGAATCATGTTCCGGTTTGTATACCCGAAGCATCGAAAAAAAAACAACCCTACGCGAAGGTGTTCGCATTGCTACAAACGTAAGATCAGTAAGAAATTGCATTACTGGTGTTCGATTTGCAAAGTCCCATTGTGTACAGTACCCTGTTTCGCTGAATATCACTCCACAGTATCAATATAAATTCTTACTTTTATATGTATAATATTTAATTTAATTTATTGCGTTTTTAATTTAATATGTATGTAATATATGCTTATATTAACCAAATAAGTCAATATTAGTAATAAAATTTTCAATTTTATAAAATAAACCCATCTTTTACATCCACTATCTTACCAGAGCAACTAACTCTGTGATTGACGAATAGACTCGTCGTGCCTCGATTCTGGCGACACAAAACGGTGCGCACTCTTAAACGAAAGCGCCACAGTTTACTGGTTAACAGACCCTTTTGGGCGACCGTTAAAATCTAAAACATTTCAGGCACTTTTTTTTTTTTTTTTTTTTTTTAACTTAAGCGAAACTGAGAATGATAATCATGTCCCTTCTAAATCTTTAATTACCCGAAGTGTGTACAATAGCATACGAGGATTAAAATGTTTACGTGTTAGGGATTAGCAGTATTTAAAAAATTTAGGGTTTTTTGCTATTAAATTAATGCCATTGCATTCGTCTTTTGTTTGACATTTTCATCATGGAAACTTTTGCGTCAAAAGTCTTTTAATTAAAGTGGAAACAGCTTTATGGATCATTTTAATGCGCAAACAGTTCGACAAAGCAACTATTAAATTTTCTAGAAACTTAATATATTGGCCATTATCAACTTTTAATTTTTCATGACAACATTGCTCAAGCAAAGTTTCGTCCGCCTTTGTTTGCAACCTGAGCAACCAGCTGCCACCAGATTTTAAACTTGAACCATTTTTCTACCAATTTTCTTCTTTTTGAAGGTCAATGAGACGATGCGCATTCTTCGTTAACCTTCGGTTCTTGCCTTGATTACTTCAATTAAGGATTACATAATTTTTATTCCTTTGTGTCGAGTGTTTCGTTGTGGGACAAGCGTTCTCGACAGGACGCATTGATTGTAAGTTTGCAGTACCGAAAGCTTATTACAAATAAACATAATACCTGATTTCCAAAAGAAAAAAAAATAATATTGTCCAGTTCAAGGCTGAATTTTTTATGTTACGCCTTATAAATCCTAGTGTGCGGCGTTTTATTTTCGATCTTGTTATCAGGATGCTGATGACCTTGAGTTTTTTACCCCTCCTACCAAATTGGATAAGTAAAGTTTTTTGTTTTGATTTGATTTTTGTTGTTGTTAATGAGCAATGTTGTTTTATTTATAATGGTCTGAAATTATAAGCTGGAAAATTCTTTGAAGCTGTGTGAATTGTAAAATTGGCACGTGCGTGGAATGCTAGAGACTTACAGTTCAAACAAACCTCACCAAGTAACATGGCGATATTTATAATTCCGTCATTATTCTAAAAGGTAATTACCAATAAATAAATAAAAATAAAAGGAGGCTGCTGTAAAAATATTTCTTAATCTGCTCCTTCCCTATGTTTTGTGTTACAATTACAATGCTTTTTTTTTTTTTTTTTTTTTTTTTTTTTCGGTTCAGCTTCCAGTCCTTTACTTCACTAAATAAACAGTGTACATTTTAGCATAGAAATTATCATAAAAAGGCTTAAACAGAAACCTTTAATATAAATGATATAAATGCACAGCATTAAATTCAAAGATAAATTCTTAACTTTTTACACATGTTACAGTCACAGTGGATTGTAACGTGTTTAAAAATTGTAACATGATTCTAACATGTTTAGTGACATATTACATGTGGATTGCAACATGTCGCTGAACAGTTGATTCGATTAGCATTCGAATTCCGGCTGATGTGTTGGCTGGATGCGTGCTTTCTAGTAACGCAAATACGAACCAGTTATCTTAGAAAGGCCTTGGCGAAAGCATCCCTTCCTTTAAGCAACCTGAATTCGTGTTATTATTTCCAGCATCAAATAAACACGTAAGTAATATACATGTTACCGGCAAAGTATGAAACGTCGCTAGGCATTGTACATAATGCCGGACGATTTTAGACAAGGTATGAAATATGAGAATTATTACCTACTTTCTCTAGGCACTGTATATAATACCTAGGCATTCCATAGGACAAATGTTCTTTAGGCAAAATGTGAAAAAGAATTATGATAAGGCTATTATTTAAAAGATGTTCATTCTTCAAAAATGCAGGTGTTACTGCATAATGTAATGAAAGTAATGAAAAGTAATGAAAGTAATGAAAAAAAAGTAATGAAAGAGTACTATTAAAGAACTGTTATTCGAAATATGTAAAAAAAGGATAGTGAGATGATCTTGATACAACATAATAATTTTTTATTTTATAACTGGCTGAGACTGGGAATCAGTAAGATCTACCTGACAACGGAAATTAAATTCAGAATATTTTTTAATTCAGGCTTTATTTTTAATCTGCTTTTTGCTAATTTCAATGGTATTAGGTTCTGTTTTCATTTATTATAAATGTATTTTGTGAAATGATTTGATTTTTAAAAATCTTCACCGAACCTTAGCGATAATTTTTGTCGCTAAACTGACAACAACTATTTTAGAGAAATGAGCCCAGTTGTCTACATTTGGCATTCTAGAAGTTTTTAGATAATACGTTTTCGAATCTGTAAAAACAAATTTTCTGGAAGGTTTCAGCAGTTCCTCCATTTTAGTAGTCTATAATTAAGAGGCTATGAACCACCGTGAATCAGTATTTCAAAGTTTCACTCGTAGTTATTGCTCTAGATTTTACTCTGCGAGTGGTTTTGGTGATTTGCGATATTTATCATATAATTAAATAGAATTTAGTCTTATACCTGTTTTTCTCACAGTACTTTAGCTTGCCTATATACTTATTTCATTTGAAATATAGCTTTATATGGCTCACTTTATTAAAGGTGGTTCAGTTAGATTAAGTAAATCTCTGACAATTTGGAACACTGAGCAATTGATAAAACTCATACTACTGTTAAAGGCTATTGAAACAAAGTAGCGAAAATGCTACAGTGGGCAAATTAATTGGGAAAAAGAAATTTTTTTCACAAAATTTCAAGCCTGGTTACCAACTAGCACCATCAGGTCCCCTCAAACCAGTTTTTTCTACTTTCATATCTTCTAGTTCATCTATTTCTGCTGTCTTTCAACTATGTAGAACTGTTTTAGACTTTTTTTTAACCAATGGCGAGTCCTCAGCTGCTGGTTATTTTATTATAGAGGCACCCAATAGGTGGACCACGTTTGTAGGGTTATCTTCATTTTGTAATAGAAGTCGTAAAACGACGTACTTAGTTATCCATTAGTAATTTAATTTCTTAAGCAGTTTGTGTAATAATGTAATCGATTTCAAACTGCCCTCTGTGCGCTAATCGTTACAGTAACGAACGAAATAGCAAATAATTCCATTTGGGGGAATTACAGCCATTGCCCTGATGCGTTTAGAACAGGTAATGGCCATTGGGAGAACACAAAAGACAAATGCGAAAGCCATTAAAAAAATAATGTTTTCTAATTTCTTTTCTTGCAGGTTTATTTTATTTCAGACAGTTTCTCTTAACAGTTCATATTGCACGAAGCAATGAAGTTATCCCACTGCTTTTCAACAGCAGTGATTCAGTGTCTTGGAAAACTTGTTGTTCCTCCCTATGAATTTTATTCGGTCGTTGAATGGCTTGAGTAACTGCTGAAGAGGTATCTTTCAGAGAAGCGAAACGTACTTGTTCGCGCAAGGGCTCTTTCACTTTGAGGAAGAATTTGAATACTTGTGTATACACGTATAGACTTTATAACGGATGAAACAAAACTTTAAGCTCATACTTGGCCAGCAGATGTGCGAAAATTTCATTCGTACGGGTATGCATTAACGTTCAAAATGAAATTCCAATCCTGCATAAGTCGCTTTATACATTTACTGCTTAGTTTCTCCAATTACTCTACATAATATGCTGCAGTTATAGTTTTTGGCACAAAATTCTATCTTGCATTATAATTCCTTGGTAATTGTAGTCAGAGATCATCATTTACAGTCCTTATGATTGTACGTCTTAAAACTTTGAGGGTCGCAGGGAGGATGGACATCTCATCAGGAATGGAAGCGATTTCATGTGTGGTTCATACTCTCTAATCCACGTTTCATCAGTATTCATCATTCGATGCAGACACTTTTGCCATTCATCGTCAAGCCTTCTTTCAGAAATATTGCACGAAGCAATGAAGACCAGTCAAATACAACCTGTACGTTTTTTGTAAAGCGTCTTTCAAAATGCAGTATATCGAGCTGCAAAATCGTTGTAGCTTATGATATTTCCTGTATTTCTCGACGATCTTCATCCCTTTTAGGCAGTCACATATGTTATTTTGCTTTATTCGATGATGCTTTTGATATCCCTAACATATTCATCACGAAAGACAGTAGCTTAATCGAACAATGTACTAAGCTGCGCTGCCATCATTGCAGATTTTACAAAATTGCACAGGAAATTCTGTTAGATTTTACCATGTGAATTCACAGTTTTTAAATAAGGTCTTTAATTAGACCCCGGAAGATTCAATTTCAGACACTTGTCATTTAAAATGCTGTATTCCAGAAAATCGAACTGGATACCTGCTTTTGCTTCAGACTTTCAGTTACCAATGTTACAAAAGAATACAATCTGTTTCGCAGTTAAGTTACTATTCATTAATGCAGGACTTCTAAGAAAGAAGCTTATCTATCCAAATTGATTGCGTGGCCATCAGATTTGGAACCTATTGTTCCAGTACCAAACAGAGTATTACTGAAGGACGTGACATAACATATAAATACTGTGTAAGGGAAAACGAAATTAAATTTACATAATTAATTATTAGCATTAATATATTATTAGCATTAATAAACAGCAGAAATTTTCATATTTCAACTAATATGCAACACTCGGTAAATGCCAAAGATTTAATTATCCGCACAACAGGGTCATGTGTGATCCATATTTAAAAGTTTGGGAGAACATTAAGTGATGTCTCCGGAAGATAATTTCGTCATACTCTTTGAAAGAGAAGTAGATTTCAGAATATGAGCAACATCGGCATCCGATCTTTCATGTGGATATGTATAATCTCTCTCTTTATATATATATATGAAGAAGAAAATCTGTGTGTTTGTCCTCTAATAACTCAGTCACTACTGTAGCTATCGTCACCAAACTTTCTACAGTTCTTTTCTGCCTCCTAGAAAAGGTCGACGTCCACATTTTTCAAAAAAAGAATAGTTAAAATCAGAGATATTAATTGAAAACTCGGAAAAACGATCATTTTCGCCCTCCTGTTTCAGAGTGACAACAGTCTCGCCAGCTGAAGATAAAAAGCTGCTTTACTTCGAAAGTTGTTGCCACTGTCCGCTTTTAAATCCGACAGTTTGTTAATAAAAAATTTCTAAGTTTTACGATGGAATAAAAATAGCGTTACCAAATAATAAATACGGTATTACCCATTCCAAAAATTCTTGGGAAGCCATTTTTGCAATTCGCATCTTCGTACGACTTTAATCAGCCGAAATATTAATTAAAAAGCTCTGAGAGCGCTCATTTTCGCACTCCTTTTTCCGGAGTGGTAGCGGTGTCGCGCGTTGGAGATAAAAATGCTTTATTTCGAAAAGTGTTGCTGTAAGGATCTTAAGTTTTACTAACGTTTATTTTATTTTAAATCTTTACTATCACTTCTTATTTTCTACTTCCGGCCAGAATTATAAGCGTGAAGGTTTTTATGCAAAGTTTGTCTGGCGAACGCCAAGTATTTAAGTATGGCTTTTTGCCAAGCAAGAAAGAGAGGAAGCAGTAAGTCAACGCAGGCCGCTTACCTTAGAAGTTACGCAGTTGCTGTTCGCCTTCCAGGCCAGAGGTTTTAATCCTCTTGATAAATTAAACGTATTGTAGTGTTCACAGTCTCTGTGCTACATACGCTTCCTGTTTTTATAAGGCCAATCTTCCACGTGTATTGTTCTAAAGTTAAATTAGAGTTTAGTTTTATTTTTATACTTTTTTACGTTAGACCCCGAGTGGAGGGTCAGTGTATTCCGAAGTACGGAAGTTATTGTATATAGAGAAAAATAAAGGGTTTTGTATACCCTTCGTCTGTATCCTGTCTACTTACCACAATTAGTGAACATAGCTTTAGTAAGCTCTCTGTTCCGAGTCAGGTCCTTGTATGTTCCCGAAGAAGGTTAGAAGGAACATTGAACCTGATATTGCTACTACTCGCTTTCAAATCGTAGAGTTTGTTAATCAAAAATTTGTAAATTATACAAAAAGTATACATATAAAGATGGATGTCTGTTTGTTTGTTCGGGTTATTGATTTCTGATCAATTATGATAATATTTTGCCACATTGAATCGACAAAAATTGAATATAGTTGAAATATTGGATGGAACTTGACCTTTTATGACCATTTGATTAGAAAGACGAAAATCATTGGAAACTGCGTGCCATTGTTGCTGATATAATGAGAGAGAATTAGCTTATTTCTCTATCGAAATTTTTTATGTGGGTTCTGTATCGCATCAGACTGCAAAATGTATGACTATGAATCGTATTTTTTATTAGAGAAGGATTACAGCGGCATCGTTCTCTCTGTTGTTAGATGTATTACTCTCAATCTAACTTAACTGGCATCGGATACTTCCGCTAGTATTTTATATAAAATATTCTTTAATATTAAGATTTCCGCGATTACTAATTGCTTAATAAAAATATCTACGTGAAATATAATTCTGGAAGAAATTTTGGCAAGAAAATGGATGTGAATCTTTTTTTTTTTTTTTTTGATAACTGATCATCGTCTTCCCATTTAGTTGTATTTCATTCATTAACTTCACGAGTTCGACAAAGTATGGACGTTTTGTTCTGTTCTCTTTCTCATCATAAGAGTTTAAAATTCGGATTTCTCAAGTTCAAGTTCTCAAGTCCGTTTGCAATTCTGCAAGGCCATATAATGTAAAAAAGCATATTTACTTTTTCGGTGTTTTTTTTATTTATTTATTTGGTGTGTGTGTGTATGTGTGTGTCTTCTACGTGTTTTTGGCACGGGGACATAAATTTTATTCCGTTTGCATTATTTTCTGGTCTTGCTACCGAGTGCACTACTTTTTAAATAATCTAAACACTTCAATATTATGCTGTGCTAATGATGCCTCTCAAATCCTGCTTAACAACGAGAGAATATAGTAAACTCTTGCCGAACGCGGATTTGAGGAACGCTATTTTGGGTATACGCGTTATCTTAATTAACTCCATTTACATAATTTGTACAACGCGAGAATTTGAATTATATGCAGTATGTTGCGGACCTCATACTGAATGACTGGTTCGAAAATGCATTCAAATAATTTTAATCAGTTTCCGATTTTGTCTACAAATCAAGAAATATCGTAAAAATCTTACAGATATTTGAAACACCATGTTTGGAATTTACTAATCTGTCAGCTGCAGGAAGCATTTACTTAATATACTTTGTAAGTGTTCAGTCTCACAATATTTTCGAAGTCTCATATTTTAGACTGAATCTTCTCTGTTTGAAAACTATAGTTAGAAGATTCAGCTGTTTTTGCACTCCTTACATACTTTACTTTTTTTTTTTTTAGAAGTCCAAGTTACAAAAAAAAATTGTTCAATGTGGTTATCATCTTTTCGTTCTTCAGAATGTTTTTAAAATAGTGCACTGCCAGTGAATAAATGTGCTTATATGTTATCCTCAGGTAGACTGGTGCTTCCTTTGACCTGTTCTTTTCTAATGTTCTTTTTGGTTGCAGCAGGCATGGAACCTTTGTGTGGTCTTCTTCCTCGACAACAAGAACACCTTTGCCCTGTTTTATGTTTCTGTTTGCGAAAGGGCTTGTTACTCACCACTTTCAATGGTAATATAATAATAAAGGAGTCGTTTATGTTGACTGAATTGCCTATGATACTAGGTTATGTTCTGGATTTCTTCGCCCTTTTTCTGAAGATCTTTGATAGATTTTATAATCGCAACTTTTGATGGGTTTTATAATGGCAACTTTATAATCTTTGATGGATGTTTCTTTGAAACTGGATTTATATTATTCGAAGGGATAAGCCTTAGGAAGTTACAAGGTATTTTCTTCTTCCTTTCCACATGCCTTCGGGATGTAACTGCAAGCACACTCGACGTGTATTCGGAAGGTCCAGAATTCGAATCCTGGCAAGGACAATGCGATTTCTTCAGTTTATTGACATCGAGAAGTTCTAAATGACTCTGACGTGGCACCAGAACTAAAAAGGTGGTGGACGATAATTCGTCACCACGAGTTCGACAAAGCATGGACGTTTTGTTCTGTTCTCTTTCTCATCATAAGAGTTTAAAATTCGGATTTCTCAAGTTCGTTTGCAATTCTGCAAGGCCATATAATGTAAAAAAGCATATTTACTTGCCTACTCCTTTACTCTTTGTCTTATCTTTGCAACTTCTGTATTTACGCTCCTGAATAAAAAGTAAAACAAATTTAGCTCCCATATTAAATGCATTGGATGTTTATGTCATTTCGTAATGCGAGATATTTTTCAGTATATGCAGCTTTTTGTGCTCTTTGTACAAGGTGTTCATTATGCTACATATAATAAAAGAAAGAGTCTGTCTGTGTTTTTTGTTTATGCTGCGCGTAAGCTAATAAACCCAGGTCTATAAAATTTGGTACATAAGTGCATCTAGACAAGAGCCAGTGCACCTCCTAGCGATTTTTCAAAGTTCTAATCAGATTTTTTTAATTTTTTAATTTTATCTTTTTTGATGAAATCACATCATTTTGAATAGATTCATTCTTTTAGAAATTTCGCTTTGGCAACAGTTTTTCATTCAATGCTTTGTATACTGAACTGCTGACTTGAAAATATGAGATAAAATATTTGTTGCTTATTTCGCTGTTTTTAAGATACTAAAAAGTTTGGCATGATTTTTTTGGCAACGGAAAGTTGGTTAATTTATTTATTAAGATAATTAATATTTGTATTGAGGGAAAATTGCTTATTTCAGGCTGCTTATTTTCTTTTGATTTTTGGACACGCAACACGCACATCGCAATCTTCTTATTCTGACGCGTATGTGTCTCGCGAGGCACAACAGAAAGAATTTCCTTTTTTTCTCTCTCTCTTTATTAGCTAATGGCAAAGAGGTTTGTATATTTTGAATTATGTCATCCACCAGGCACAATTTTGATTGGTTATTGCTTTCTGCCAATTTCTGAGTTTGATTCATCTAGAAATGAGGCTTTAGTAACAGTTTTTCATTCATTGCTTTAGATACTGGACTGCTGACAGTTTTTTCTTGAAAATATGAGATTTATTGCTCATTTCATTGTAATTTTTTTATTATGTTTTGATTATATAAAAAGTTTTGCATGATTTTTTTTTAGGAAACAAAGTTCTTAACTTCCTTTATACCATTTGAATTCTTAAAATTTTGCAACGGGATGTCAGTTAATTTATTTATTAGGTTAATTAATATTTATTATTATTCAATGTTGTATAAAGGGATATTGCTTATTTCATTGTAATTTTTTTAATATGTGATACATTTTTTTGTTAAAGTTGTTCTGCAGAGTAAAATTCTGAGCTAGTTTTAAATTTAATGTTTGGTGTTGCATTTTTACGGTACATTTAAAAGCCAGACGAGGCTAGCCGCGTAGCGGCTAATGCTTTAATAAAGTACACAGTTTATAACGCATATAATTTTTAAAACCTTGAGAAACTGAGTAGATATTATTTGAAGGGGTGAGCTGAAAACAAAAGAAAATTTAAATCGAAACTGTTACTATATTAAGATCGTAATTTAGTCTCCAAATTCTATATGTAAGCAGAATTTCTATATGGATGATCGATTTAAAGCTAAATTAAATATTTATTTATATACTATATACAGTTAATCAGCTAATGACTCTACTTATAAAAGATCTACAAATCAAAGGGCATGGCTTAATACGCCATTCCCATCCAACATCTAACTGCTAACTGCTCCTTTCCCTCAGGTGAGGGCGCTCCCATCGTGGTATGACATCACATTTTTCTACATGTGATAAGGAGTTATTAGGTTCTTTCTTTCTGCATGCCTTTGTGATTTAACAGTAAGCACGCTCGACGAGTATTCGGGAAGTCCGGAATTCGAATCCTGGAATCTATTTCCTCAGTTTATTGATATCAAAAAATTCTAAATGACTCTACAGAGGCACCCGAACAAAAAAAGGTGGTGGACGATCATTCATCGCCACCCGTTCAAAGTTCGAATTCTGGTGAGGGCACTGCACTTTTTTCACGTTCCAGGATCGGTAAAACTTAATGAATCAGTGCTTAAAATAAGAAAACACAATAACATCTTAAGTATATCCTTCGTTTTCTTGAAAATGAGGAAAATACTTTGTAATCTTTGCCAATAAATTATTAAATTAACTCTGCTTTTATTTTTGATTTTAGTATACTCAAGAATATTGTTAAGGTACAGTTACCAGCAATATCAAACAATTATTTCGACATTCTTTGCGCCAAAATATACTTTTTTCATATTTGTACTTTTCCTTGGTTGTTTCTGCATCAAGAAGTTACTTATTTCTTTGCTGAATCTTTTAAATAAATCGCCTTTTTTTTTCATAAGACTGTTTTAAAATGCTTTAATTGAAACTTTGGTTTAAAACCAGGTTTTCGTAGAATTTTCAACATCACAGAAATTTCAATTTGAAATGTTTGTTTGCTTTTCGACAAAAGCTTTCTCGGCAAACAGAAAGAAAGCTAACATTTCGGCGAAATGTAATGCCCCAGGTAAGTATATTACTTCGGGTTAGTGGTTCTTTTCCTTTGGGGGACAAATACCTCTTTTCCATTTCTTTTTCTTCTTTTCTGGCTTTTTCCATTAGCAGGGATTATCTTAGCTGATATCCTCCTTATAGCGTTAAAGCTGACTAGTGAGTCCATCTTAGGTAATCTTATTTTTTTCAGGTTGTTTTACCTAGACTGTAACGATAATACGCCGCCATATCAAGGAGAAATGGTCATAAAAAGGGTACTTCTGTATGGCTGAAATATAGCTCCGAAATAGACTATTATGCTGTTTAAGTATGAGAAATTCTAGCCAGGTTATAAATATTTCGTATAAAGCTATAAAAGGAAAATATATAATGCATTCATTGACACGTTAGTAAATAGTAAATCATAAAAATGTTTTGGTATCATTTAATAGTGTTTTTAACATAGGTATTGAGAGTGCTTATGAGTATGCCTCGTGTATAACGTAAAACAAGATAACCATATTCAAACATAGTTCTCTACGTACAAAGAGAAAGAGTAAAAAATCACAAGTTTCAATTATTTAGTAGAACTTCATGTACACTCGGGGAAAAAAAAAAAAAAAAAAAAAAGTGTGGGGGACAGTTATCTAACGATTGACGAAATTTAATGTGCATTTTTCATGTCTTTAAAGCTCGACTGAAGATATATTAAATAAAGATTTATATTGCTCTAGTATTTTTGACACAAAATCAGATTTTTTCTGAAATGACATAACGATTTTTTTTCCATATTTCGATTCTACAATTCAAATTATGTAGAAATATCAGAGTACTTTACCGTTTTGCCGGCGCAGGCGATAAAGTCGCCAATAATGGTACAACGGATGCCAAACAGAATATCCTCCGATGGTAACCTTTAACGCCTCATTTTCGAAAAAGTCGCAGCCATTTCTTACCAGATTGATTCTTTCTTTCAATATCAGCACACAATTACGTAGAATTTTTACCAGATAGTTAAATTTTATGCCCTAAGGTCATTCACGCGGCAATTAAGTCAATTAGGATGCAATCACACCGCTCACCCGAAAGCAAAAATATAGAAAAGACAAAGTCAAGGGTTAAATACATCCATTCTAATTGAGAATGCACTAGCGAAGTAAAGCACTGCGGGTTTACATATTCTCTGAGTAAGCTATTCCTACGAATTGAAGTAATTCTTGCATTTAAACTTGTATTCCAAATTAAGAGTTAACTTGAAATTAATGTAGATAATTACTGAGAGAATTAGGTTTTTGTAGTTTTGTAGCGCAGTTTGCGTGAGATGAGATCACTTGGGGTCACGTGATACGAACTGGCGAATCTGGATGTTGAACCATGAAAGCATAGTAAATTCTTAAATTAATGTCTTTTTACAAATTTATTGTCTTTATCTATAGGCTTTTTACAAAATTTTAAACGATATTAAAGTTTTTATGTCTTCAAAATAAAAAATTCTTAGAACTAACATTTGCTAACATTTTTCACGTGTATACTGTATCAAAATCGCAATAACAACCTTGTATTTAGCTTACATATATTAAAACACTCAATCGATTTCGAGAGCAGCTAAAAGTCTCTCCTAATCAGGAGAACGAAATTGCTAGAAAGGGGAAAAAAGAAGAAAAATAAAGCATTGGCAAAGGAGTCTCAGAAACACGTGGTCGTTATCAGCACTACACGTGGTCGTAACCGGATTTTGAAACAGAGTGAATGGCCGCCTACATTTACTGAGCCAGGCTATCTGATCAAACATATAACACATAGCATCAAACATATAACATAACCTCATTCGAGGTTCAGACTTGGTGCGTGAAGGTGCAGTTGCCCCTCACTCCCTATTTTTCGCTGATTTTTTTGCGTTTTAGTCTATGTGTTATATGTTTGATCACAAAACCTGGCTCAGTAAAAGTAGGCGGCCAGTGTAACTCTGATTCAAAATCCGGTTACGACCACGTGTAGTGCTGATAACGACCACGTGTTTCTGAGACTCCTTTGCCAATGCTTTATTTTTCTTCTTTTTTCCCCTTTCTAGTAATTTCGCTCTCCTGATGAGGAGGAACCTTTAGCTGCCCTCGAAATCGATTGAGTGTTTTAATATATGTAAGCTAAACACAAGGTTGTTATTGCGATTTTGATTGTCACATTAACGTGTTTCTCTTCAATTCTAGTATATACTGTATGTTGTCGCCAATAAAGTCTGCTTGGCGAGATTTGCGCCGGCGAAACGGACAAGTACCAATATTAAATTTCGTAAAATTTGGTGAAGTTCTTACCGAGAAATAATATATATATATATCTTGGCTCTCTTTTTTCAGTTTCCACCGAGAATAATTCACTTGGCAAAATTCTTAATTTATAGTAATCTAATATTTTCCTTTTAACTTTTTCCATTGTGCGTAAGCGTAAAAAAAGGTGCATTGTTTCATGCTTTCAAATAATTTTAACAAAATGTGTAAAGCACATTTGGCGTTATTATCGCTTATAACAAATATTCCAAATTTTGAAAACGCGCCTGTATATAAATTCAAGTATATCTTTATAAAAATTTTCAATTAAAAACTCTATTTCTTGCAGATGTGCCTAGAAATACATCTACTTTAAAGTGATGCTAAAAATTTTATAGTTTGTAATATTTGTTCGAAACGTTCATAAAATTAGCAAAAAATACTAATTTAAAAAAATGGGTCGGAAAATAGCTGCAAATTTATTTGCATTGAGCCTAAATTTGGAATTGTGGAAAAAAGTAATCAATTAATTAAAAAAGAAATATTAATATCTCTTGTTTTTATTCAATTAACGTTGAAGAGTTAAAATTTTAGGACCTAATTTTTTTAAAAACCACTCGTGCGATTTTTACAAAACTTAGCAGTTTAGCTTAGAATCGAAATGTGGAAAACAAACAGGTGTGTTATTTCTGAAAAAGTCAGTGTTAGCGTCAAAATACCTATGTTTGAGCAACTGCTATGTATAAAACTGATACATATCCTAAGCCGCGCTTTCGAGATGTGAAAAACGCAAAGTAAATTTCGTCAATCGGCCGAGTAGAACGGAAGATATAAAACTGCCCCATGTTTTTGTGCAAGGTGTACCTTTGTAGGAATGTCTTCACACAGGAAATTCTAAAGAATAATGCACTCGATTTGTTCGTAATGCACAAGAAACCACGAAAATCCTATTTAGTCAATCCGATCTCCAAGCCTTAGGTTGGGACAAATTCTCCAGTTGTGGTGTTATCCGCTGAACCATTGGTGAGTTTGGCAAACAACTCAATGCTCTGGCGTTATTGACTATTCAAGAAAATTTAAACTCAGTCAGTCAGTGAACAAGACTTCTTCAGTCAATTCGTAAGCCAGTTAACCTTTGATTTTTTTTATTCAAAACACTTTAGCAACTCTGGGTCATGATAGATAAGATATGTACCATTAATATTACTTGTCTTTTATATTTATTCAAAGAAACTAAATTTTTAAATTTTTCAGATAAAATCTTGAAGTCTTCTCCAGAAAAAAGGATTTCTCAGCTTTCTATTTTATTGTAATCACTCATTTAATAACAAAATTAGTATTTTTAAACTTCAAATTATGAACAAAATTTTATTAAAAAAAGTGTTGGCAATAATAATTTTTGAACTTATTAATTCAAGCTCAGCTTATTTCAACATTTTCATTAAGCAAGATTTTATAACACTTTCGTTTACTTTTTTATAAATAAATATAAATGCTGACAAACATTGGAAATCGATTTTTAGGAAATTGAAAATGTAAAGATAATAGATATAAATTTTCTAGATAATATTGTTTAAAAAGGTCCCATGGTAATAAGGTAGCTAATAAAGAGTGCTTTTAAATTTATTATCCTCATCCTCAGCACAATTTTTGGTGACGCAAGATAGATGATTCAGCGTATGCTTATTGTATGGAGCGAATCCCTCAGTTCAGCCTTTATAACGAAGTCAGGAAAATTAAATTAAGTAAATAAGCATAATCTATTTCAAGGGGTCGCTTCCTTTCATTCCCATTTTCCTACCAGCATAGGTTTCAATTAAGCGTATTGTTCCTCGAAGGCTATTTAAATGGAGAGGTAAATAATTTTGTGAATTTTGAAAGAGTTTTTTTTTTACACAACTTAAAATGAATTTAGTACCACATAAACCAAAACATATTTTTGGCGAGATTCTAACAAATAAGCGATTTTACTGCTTTCTTGCTCTTAACACTTTTTTTTTTCTTTAAAACCTTAAATTTTGATTATTTCATTTTCTGATTCATAAATTTATCTCTTTCTTATGCAGTTGCCTGATTGTGTATTTTAGCTATTACTTGATTCAAGATAATAAGAAAAATTTTCGCTTTTTATTTTACCCTGAAAAAATATTTTTACTAATACAACGTATGTTTTGAAATAACTTTTTTAACACAATAGTCACTCACTCCCCCTCTTTGCTCTTTGAATCATTTAACAGTTCATAATAAAACTGACATTTTTCTTCGATTTTAAGTGTAACTACGTTTTTACTATTTTAAGTTCTAGTAATACTCACCCGATTTGTTAATGAGTTAACCGACACATACATTTCGATCCAACTTAAAAATTAAACAATGATTTCTAAAATTACAAACTTAAATTTAATACATCCCACTTACGTTTACTAACTCAAAATTATCTAAACTGAAGTGCTGCTGGACAGAATAACATTTTAAAATAAATCTGAATAACATCTAAACCAGGCGTCGGCAACATATGGCACCCGGAACAATTCTTAGATGCACTCTACATCACTGTACAAAGTTATCAGATAAAGATAAATCACCCTGTCTCTCATCTCGGTTCCGTCAGGAAAGTTTCGTTGCCAAAATTTCATCACAGGGCTTAATTTCTGTAATGAACACTGCTGTTGAAGTAGTTTATGTCATAGTGTCTCGTTCTTCATTGGCACACAGACAATTTAAATCTCTTTAAGAAGGAATGGAAAGCGAATATGTGCATTTCCTCGTATACAGCCATATGTCCATTGACTTAGCCGAGGTAATTAATGTCTTGAATAAATTTGTGTCATGCGTGGAATACATTAAAGTTTTCTCTAATGAGAAGAATCAACATTGCCCCGAAGTTCACATATTTTTAGACGATTTTGCTTTGCTATAAAAAAATTGCCTGTTGGAAAATTTTCTTTTTAACTGAAAGTATATTTTTGAAAGTATAAAGTATCATGTACCGCTTGACTGTTTTGTTTCATGCAAAATGTCGCTTTTAAAGAAGCAATGGATGAAGGCTATGTTTGTGGTTTTCCCGAAGAAAATTATTGGAATCTGCTTATCAAAAAAAAAAAAAAAACGCTGTGAAAGTCATGGGTCTTTTTTTATATTTAAAGCTACGATAGGTAATATTGTGAACAAGAAAGAAAAAAAACATCAAAGTTTAGCTTCAAGGGGAAAATGTGTTCAAAATACGTATCCAATTTAAAAGAGGAATGCTTAGAATGTTGCTAAGATAAGATCTTTAATGTTAAAAGAAAATTCATCAAGTCCAAACAACAGTTGCAAAATCACTACAGTGATCAGTGTAAACTGTAAACAAAATGATTAATGTTGGTTTGAATCTTTATAAAAGGAGAAGAGAACATAATGTGTATCGTCTTTCTCCATAACATATCGCCGAACGCAAAACGTGTTGCAGAATTCTTTACAAGAAACATTTATCCGGACGACAATGGAAAACTTTTGTAACGATAGATTAACCTTGGATGTATTTAAATGACTGCAATAAAACTTGATTCATTTATTATTATCAAATAGAAGAAATAATCCTCAAACATGGTTCAAAGAATCTACAGAAAATTTTTCAAAGGGATTTATGATTGTTGCTGGTTTTTATATAACGACAAATAAAAATTAAAGAGAGTGATGAAAACTATTAAGTTCAACACCGCATATTATCAGGAGTATATTTTATACCTAGTTTTCAAATACGAAATATCTCCTCTATACCCACAGTGGCATCAATCAGTAGAACTGCATCGAGACAAAGCAAGCACCCACAGATCAAAATCCACTATTAATTTCCTGAAAAAATGGAACATGAAACAACTATCGAGGCCATATCCTTGACTTATACCCCTACTAAATGTCCTGATACATCCCCTATGGAGTTTTGCGTTTTCCTGGTGTAGCTGCTCTTTTGGACTTTTAAAATGTCGATTGTCCAAACTTCGACCGACAACCATTCTTAGACTTTGGAAAGCTGTTCAAGAAGAATGGGGTAAAATATGTCTTCCGCTTCTAAAAAAGACGTGGAAATTGCAATGTAGAAAGATATTGAAGAATAAGGGTTATCAAAGAGAACATTTAAAGCACAAAAATTTTCAGTAAAATATATCTATAAATACAATGAGAATCGTTTAAAAATTGTACAAACATCATCTGTATTACTAAACATCTTAATGAATTAAAGATTGCAAGGAAAGGACCAAACAGTGCCTGAAATTTTGAATATAAAACGGCTTTGCTAAATAATTAAATATATTTTCTCGTGATATTGATACTAGTACATATAAATTGCACTTTCAATTTTTCCAAACTTAAAGCACTTGCAAATACGTCAACCTGAGACAAAGATGAACTTCAACCTTACGTTGAAGCACATAAGAAAGAATTTTCCAATAGATTCAAAGACTTTGAAGGTTGTAAGCCTATATTTTCTTTCCTAATCAAACCAGATTTAATAGACTTATTAATAATCTCATCCGATTAGTCAATTTTTGAGTGGATCGAAGTTGATAATTTTGAAATGGAATTTATTTAACTAGCATCTTTAGAATTATGGAAAGTAAAATTTATGGAATTACGAAAACATCCGAAAGATAACTAACAATAAATCAAATCAACAGCTATTCTAAACTTTCACCATGCTGTCTCAGTCATTCTACAACCAGCGTCGAAACGAAGGTATCTTAACCCATATCTGCGAGTCTGTTGATCGTTGTTTGATGCTTTTTTTTTCTGAAAATCGGTGGCTAAAAGTATGAATTACTTTTATGGAAAGGGCAATATATTTTTATTCCCTTTTTTGCTGAAAACTTCGACATGGGGCATATACGTCCCTCACGAATTCTCGTTGGGGATAAATGCATCCCAGTCGGTTTTGGTTGTTTGTATGATCAAAAATATGCATATCTATGTCATAATTTACTGCGTAGGAGGAATCAGCTTGCAGTCGTGACGAAGAAGTTGAAACGAAACCAAGTTCAGCCAATTATCATCTTTATTTCAGGCATACTAGAATAATTCCTTGTAGACAATGTACTCTTTAATCATTACATTTATGATGATTTCTTATATACACAGGTTAATGTTGGAGACATCATTTTAGACAGATAAGCAGAGGATAGAAAATATATTAGCAATGGAGAAAGCTAAGGAAAGGAATGGCGTAGTTTTTTTTGTGCCAAGAGTATTTATACTAAGTCTGATGTAATTGCAGAGACAAGCTATGATTGGTTAATCTTAGGTTGTTGCATAACATAGAAGGATCTCGAATTTGGGAAACAGACGAATTTAGGGGGAGAATACCAAATCTAGAATCGTTAATTTTAAGGTCGCCAATTATTTTTAAAGCAGCTATCCTGTTTTCTTATATCTGACATGTACATATATATATTTCAGGAAAACGAAGCTAGAAGACAGAGACCTACAACAGCTCGCTGATCGTTTTGGGGACGAGTCTGAAGACGATGCCGATCCATTTCAAGATACTGGCTCGAAATATACTCCTTTCACCACAAAGATAACTTCAAAATCCGATATGAAAGTAACTTTCTTCAGGAGAATTCGAAAATCTCAAGTAAGCGATCAAGACAATATCGAACTCCAAATTGATGGCGGGGCCTAAGAGAGCTAAAAGAGACATTTATGGCTCATGCGAATTTTTTAAAAATGTAAAATGTTATGTTATTTTTTTTAATGTTATGTTTTTATTTTATTATTTAATTTAAAAAATATTAAAAAATTCATAAATCATAAATCAAAAAGTCGGCGTGAAAGGGTTAAGAAAAGATATGCAATATTTGTAATTTTTTTATATGACTTTAACATTAAACAAATCTGAAAGGTTTCAGATTTTAAATTACGTCCAAAGGAACGATTATTTGACATTTTGTGTGTTACCTTTATTTATTAAATATCACGTTCTTCGCACTTAAACCATAAAATTCAGTTCAACAGCAATATGGCAAAATAATTTTGAACTGAGCATATCTTTAGACTTTCCGATACGCAGTCTCACGTGTTTGAGATAAAAGGGTTTTTTCAGTACAATATTTGCCATTGCTTGCTTTGAAATCCTTCAGTTTGTTAATCGAAAATATGTTTCAAATTTTTGTATATATATATATTCAAATATATATATATATATATATATAGATTCAAAAATCAAAAAGTTTTACAAAATATGAAATCAATAACAAAACAAATTCCAAATTTCAAACTTAGGCTTTCAGATGCCCATATTCGCAGTGGGATTCAAAATTCGATGGCTCTAGGTACCGTTGTTTTATAAGAGTGCGAGAAATATGCATACATATATGCAGATTTTTCATTACTTAATTTCTTCAAATATAATGCAGGACTCTAACATTGGGTGGCAAAAGTTTGAAAAGACAGACGGACATATATAGTGAACCTACCCAAAATCGCAAAACGAAAAAATAGTCCTTCAGGGACAAAGCCCCTTTGGATAAAACTGTTTGATGTCGAACATTTTAAGATGTTCGAGTAAAGGAAGTATTGTAATTGTGACAGAAAAAAAAGACAGTTTTTGCCAAAAAGGATTTGAAATGGATTCAGAAGAGATTTTTCTTTTTGACGTCTGTACGTACGTACGTATGTATCTCGCATAAGAAGAAGTAGCCGTAAAGCGTTGAAATTTTATATATGGACGAGGTATAAGATGTAGTTGTGCGCCTCCCGTTTTCCTTGCAATCGCGTATAGAAATATATATATTCCCAATCTGTTATCTGGCTAGGGGAGGTTAGTTTTTTTATTCTTATATGTTAGTAAATTGTACATTTTTGCTTTAAAAGTGATTGAGTTGCATAGTTTTTATGTTCTGGTTAAGGTTTTAATGCCTTTAGTTAATCTGCATGCAAATGTTGTAGAATTATCAACAATTTAAAACTTTAAGTGGCGAATTAAGCCTAACGAACCGCCATTTGTTTACATTTAAAACTCGGTAGAATGGTGAATTAAGTCAGTTTCTGTACCTTCAGTGTTTTTTGCCGAGTGGGATCGAAAGTAAACTTTCAGTTTCGTGCACCGCAAAATCTGCCTTCTTGCCCGCTGGCCGAATTGCTTGTTTTTTCATAGAAACTCTAATTTAAATTGCAAAAACTGTTTTTTTAATCATTTTAACTGTTTCTGGTCTTTTAAATTTTTTTTATACTTTGCAATTTTAATGACGATGTTTTGAGTTTTTATGTATCTCTGCCTTGCCGCGAAGTGAGAAATCGCTGAGAAATGTATCTCTAATGAAATTCGAGTAAATAAGTTTAAATGAAATCCAGAAAATGTATAATTTAATAGGCCTTAGAAGGAAGTTATGTGGTATCCACATCAGATTTTTGTTATATCGAGATTAATATAAAAAAAAAAATATTTTTGCGCGATTAGTATGACTGAAACTAACATCTTTCTCTGTTAGTTCTACTTGGCCTAGTTTCAGGCATTAAACAAGCTGAGAGAATCTAAGTGAAAACAATTTTCTCCTAAACGAGGAGCTCTTCGTATCCCTTTATTTGTTGAATATCGTTCCTGTAAAAATTACTGGAATTGAGGGCTCAGATTGCATCAGATTTTATTATGCGAATTTTACTATATATTAAATCTGACGCAATGTTTAATGAATATATGACCGTGAACACCGAAATCTGGAAAATGTCGAAATTCTCCGGTGAATGTCAACAGTCATAGAGTCGCTTGGCGTATGCCGGAAATATTTTTTAAATATCATTATTTCTCATTTACACAGGCAAATGTCGACATTCACTATGCACTGATGGTGAATGTTGAATAAAAATATTTTTGTTATGTTTCTAAATCATACTTTATTATTAAAGCATATTATGTTATTCGTCAAAACAGGAGAAAGCTTAAGTAACAGCACAATAAACTGTTGAATTTAGAAGAGAAAATAACACCAATAATAAACCGACCTATCTATGCGACTGACGTTATACACTGCTATTCATTGCAACAACTTAAACTGTTATGGCGCTTTAAATTGCACAAGAGTCCCTTGCTTTTACAACTTCTATCTGTCTGTCTTCTCGGCTTCTAGTTTCGAACTCCACCAGGGCATATGTGTGTTTGTTGACATACATTGGTGATGGTCTGGATGCGTAAGAGTGTAAGCAAATATTCGGTCTGCCGTGTTGACACTCACTAGAGAATGTTGACAATCTCCAGTTTTGGTCTTTCGCGGTAACAAATACATTACTGTTCAGCGAAGCGGCAACAAACACATGAGTTGAAAACATAAATATTTGCGGGAGGACTGTGACATATACTATAATGTTAAAAGAACAGAAAATAAAAACAAAGCCAAAAGGAATACACTAAATTCAGTTATTTCTGTATATTTCCTTAACGGTTATAAAAGATTGCACATGGCTTCACAGTCACCGATAATGTTCCTGGGCGACTATGGGTGAAATATCATTTTATTGGATTCAAAACACATTTGCAGTGCATCAGTGGTGACTGACAGCGCTGATATACAGGGCCGAAGTTCGAGGTATCAACATCCACCACTTGTTCAGCAACGTATAAATTGAGTAACCCACACAGGCCAAAGATAAGTTCATGCATGCTGCTAACGAAGAAAATTTCTGAACATTGCGAAGTATTGTGTACGTCAGTAGGTCCTGCTGAAATGTAGCTGTGGGAAGATGTTATAGAAACGGTAAACTTGAACTTTCCCTTTCAAGACATCACTCATGTACTATTTATTATTCATAGTACCTGGAAATTCGAAAGCGGCGAGAGCATGAATGAGTGAAATGTGATACCCCCCAAAAACGCATGACGCTCATACTCAGACCATCATAGCGCTTTGCAGTGCAGCCTTTCAGATTGTAGTCATTAGGTTATTTTGAGCCAGGAGACGTAAAAAATGTGCAGTGCCTTCGCTGGGACTCGAACTCTGGACCTCTCCGAATGCGCGTCGAGTATGCTTCTCAGTCTGGTCTTCTTAAACGTATTGATTTTCAACTGCCGATTAAAAAAAACTGTTCGCATATCATTGTTTTCCCAACCAAAGCGATTATTATCATTGCAAAAATTCCTGAGAATACGTATCTTTTGACAAGTACGAAGAAGGTTAACCTTATCGGTTATTTCAAAATATTAAATAAGATTTATGCCGCATCGCAAACTAATTATTTTCATTCCTAGATTTTCTGGGGCTTAACCCGAGTTCATTTTTTTTAATGAAAGCAACGTAAAATTGGTCTCAGTATCATTTAAATCTTAAACTTTCTTCAAATTATTACCATTATAATTAAACAGCGGAAGTACCCGATGCCAGTTAAGTTAGATTGACAGTAATGTAGCTAACAACAAGGAAAATGATACCACTGTAATCCACTCATTTTTGTCTGTTCCGCTGTCTCAGCAACTCTCAGTCTGTTCCGATTTTCGCTCTAGTAGCATAATTGATTTCTCAGCAAAAGTAATGCTTTGTGACGACTATTACAAATGCACTTTCAAAAGAAAAGAAAGTGCGTGTGATGTAATGACACGCATGTTGACACGCATGTTATTACGTGAAAAATTAAATATTTTACTCTTTACTGAAAGATAACACACTTTCAAATATTTTAATTTGAGCAGATATTTTAATTAATATTAATGTTTAAATTTTTAACTGGAACTGAAACTTTTGACTCCCTCCCTTCTTCCTCTGAATCCCTGCGTCCCTTTTCGCTTATGCTTTCATTCTGGCAGGACGCTGATGCAATCATTTATGCTCGCATCTACTGTCATAGTATCAAAAATGTAAATGTTCTGGAAACAGGCACAATTGGAGTGCCAAGTGAATTGTAGCCACAACGCTAAGCAACACGCTAAGCCACACTGCTACGCTTCTACGGCTTAGTGTTCTTACATCAATGCTTCCAAATTGTGCTATCATTACGTACATATATAATCAACTCTGTTACTCGCCTCGATGAGCTCACTTATTATTTTTATATGTTGCTAAATTGTGCATTGTTTGCTTTGATAGTTATTGAATTATGTTGTTTCTATTTCCGGTTAAGGTTTTTATGTGTTTAATTAATCTGTATGCAAAGTTGTAGAATTATAAATAATTTAAAAGTTGTTTAAGTGGTACTAAGTCTAACGAAGCCGTCATTCGTTTACATTTGAAACTCTTAGTAGAATAGCGAATTAAGTCAGATTGTGCACTAACTTCAGTGTCTTTTTGCCGAGTGGGACCAATAGTAAACTTTCGGTTTTTGTGCACCGAAAGTTTGTCTTCCTATCCGTTAGTTAAGATTACTTATTTTTCGGTAAAAACTGTAATTTCAGCTGTGCAAAAAAAATTTTTTTTTATGTTTCTCTGTATTTTGCGATTTTTAATGAAGATGTTTTGAGTATTATTTATTGACTTGCCGCAAAGTGAGAACTGAATTAATTAAATGAAGAAAGTGAGAACTGAGAATTGAATGAGAAATATATGTCTAATGAAATTCG
Source organism: Stegodyphus dumicola (assembly GCF_044657685.1). Classification (NCBI taxonomy): domain Eukaryota; kingdom Metazoa; phylum Arthropoda; class Arachnida; order Araneae; family Eresidae; genus Stegodyphus; species Stegodyphus dumicola. The sequence goes on along the minus strand of NC_140773.1, from coordinate 215,445,364 downwards.
TGAAAAATGAAGTGTAACAAAAAGTGCGCATAATTTAATAGGCCGTACAAAGAAGTCATGTGGTGTCCACATCATATTTTTTATAGCTTACCATATAGCGTACTATTTTTTATCGGATCATGGTGAATATATGTCCATACAAATCTATTTTCTTAAATTCTTCTCTAAAAGCACATAGGATGTATCAGTGAAATCTATTCTAAAAATTGCATACTTTCTCTAAAAGACATTTTTAAATGGAAGGATGAGGTAATGCATTTTTAAGAAATCTTTTTCGAAAGCTATATAAATTGAAGGATTTTGCTCCTCGCGACGCGGACTGTGGACGGAAATTCTACGCACCGTAAAGACTATTTTCCTTGGTAAAGAATATTCGCTGCAAAGTAAGCCGATTATTTTGGGCCTAAAAGGAAAATATTATTCCTTTGATTCTTTTCTTATCCTGAAAGTGAAAGGACAGTCAGCTTGCTGAGAAGGATTTTCAGCGCTGTGACTGACAGCACGATTTCTTCAAGCTGTTGTTCAATCGGATGAATAATCTGGAAACTGTTCAAACAAACTTTGTTACTAAAAACAATATTTTAAATCAAAGTAGAGACTTATCAGATTTGTAGCTCAAAATAATAGTCCTTGCGACTTTTAAAAATAAGCTTTTCTTAACCAAAATTAGAATATTTCTAGCTGTTACATTCATTATCTCCTAAAATAAAAATACCCGTGTCTTAAGAGGATAAATAATATATTTATCAAGGACTTAAAGTTATCAGTCTTGAGTTATAAAATAATAATTTTTACTTCCTTGAATGAAGTAAAAGGGAAGTATCGTAATCCAGAAAAATTTCGGGTAACATATTTCAATGTAACGATGTTCTTGAGCGACATCTGTATGGAAACACAGAATAAAGGGCTCTTTTCCCAAACAAAATTATAAAACTGATTTAAAATTAATTCTAAAGATATTTTTTGCATACGTAAGCGCCTGTACATACGTAAGTAGGTATGCATGTATGTATGTAACTGGCATAACTCAAAAAACAAGTCGCCTCAGAACGTTGAAATTTTGTATATAGGACTGCTATAACATATAGATGTGCACCCCCAATTTTAGTTACAATCGGCCGCACCAAAAGCACACACACCCTATATATATATATATATATACAGTGGATGGACAAAAATATGGAAACACCTTGTGAAATGCATGTTTGAAAAGAAAGATTGATTTTAATGAAATATGTAGGTGGCGCTAGCGTTTTTAACTACTGACGCCACCTATACAACTTCGTAAATGTGCTAAACAGTTCAGTTGTTGTCGAAGTACTGTTATGTGAGGTTGTCATTGCATTATGTCAGAGTTAACAGACTTCGAACGTGGGCAAATTGTTGGAGCACGTATGGTAGGTGCTTCCGTAAGCAAGGTAGCCGAGGTGTTTAGTGTTTCAAGAGGTACTGTATCGAAGATTTATTCCGCATGTTTGAAAAGCGGAAAAACATCATCTGCTAAATCACAGTGCGGACGAAAGTGTGTCCTGAGTGATCGTGACAGACGATCATTAAGGGCAATTGTGACGAAAAATAAGAAGACCACAGCTGCAAAAGTTACTGCTGAAATGAATGCTGTGTTACCGAAACCTGTGAGTACCAAAACAATTAGAAGGGAGCTTCATAAACAGGGAATTGCTGACCGTGCTGCAATTGAGAAACCACTCATCAGGGATGCTAATGCCCGTAACAGGAAAAGGTGGTGTTTAAGTCATAAAGTCTGGACTATAGAGCAGTGGAAGCGAGTAATATGGTCTGACGAGTCTTCTTTCACATTGTTTCCCACTTCTGGCCGAATTTACGTCTGGAGAACGCCATCTCAAGCCTATAATACAGACTGCTTGTTGCCGAGAGTGAAACATGGCGGGGGTTCTGTTATGGTTTGGGCAGCCATATCGTGGTTCTCGGCTAGACCCATGATAACTGTGTCAGGGCACATGAGTGCCAAGACTTATGTGAACATTTTGGCCGATCAAGTTCATCCCATGATACAAATTTTGTTCCCCGATGATGATGGTGTCTTCCAAGACGACAAAGCCCCTGTTCACACAGCTCACATTGTCCAGGACTGGTTTTCTGAGCACGAGGATGAGTTGTCCCATCTCCCCTGGCCACCACAGTCACCAGACCTGAATATTATCGAACCTTTGTGGTCTACATTGGAACGGAAAGTGCGTTCTCGTTATCCACCGCCAACATCGTTATCTGAACTTGCCACCGTTTTGCAGGAAGAATGGTATAATATTCCCTTGGCAAACATACAAGAACTGTATTTATCCATTCCGAGAAGACTGCAAGCTGTTTTGGATGCCAACGGGTTTCCTACACCATATTAAGCAAAGAAACATGTTTTTTTAAAGGTGTTTCCATATTTTTGTCCAACCCCTGTATATATACATATATACTCTGTTACTCGGCACAGTGAGCTCAGTTTCTTTATTCTTATATGTTTATAAATTGTGTATTTTTTGCTTTAAAAATGATTGGGTTATGTTATTCTTGTTTTCGGTTAAGATTTTTATGCCTTTAGTTAATCTGCATGCAATAATTGTGGAATGATCAACAATTTAAAAGTTCTTAAAGTGCGGCTAAGGCTAATTTTTGTTTACAATGGCAGCCATATATGTTTAAGCGGAATAGTGGATTTGTCACCAATCTAGAGAAACTAACCTTCGCAACAACAAAGTGGCGTCTTCTTTTATTCTTGCGAATTAAATAATGCGTAAATCATTCTGGAATTATCATATAAGTTATTAGCTTGCTTTTGCATAGAAACTGTAATTTTAATTGTAAAACTTGCTTTTTTAATTGTTTTAACCATATTTGGTGTTTTATGTTTTTCTATATTTTTCAATTTTTAATGAAAATATTTTGAATTTTTATGTATTTTTGCCTTGCCGTTAAGTGAGAACTGAATTAATTAGTAGTGCATACGCATTAGGTAGGCTGCACTGAATCGTTAGTGAAAAACTATTTCTTTCTGTCTTATACGTTTAATTTCTTTTATACATCGTTTTAAATTTATTATAGTAATTTAATAGAACTTGCGGTAATTCTTCAGATGATATAATTTTTGTGCCCTCTCAGTAATAAAATGAATGAGATGTAATGCTATGGTAAATAAGTATAGTGAACTTTAAAGAGTGCATATATTCTATTGTGGTTTATGCGGGATCGTTGAAATAGATTTAATTCAAAATTCGTTAACTGTTAATTCACTATGTTTAAATGAAATGCAGGAAAATTGCGTATAATTTAATATTCCGTACAAGGAAGTCATGTGGTGTACACATCAGATTTTTTTGTTTTTTTGTTGTTGTTTTAGTGCGATAAACTATATTTATAATGTGAAGATAATTCTCAGCTAATGCTGAAATAAAGACACTGATTCAATCAGTTGTAACGAATTTGTACATAGATAGATGATTTTAGTGCAATTATATGTAAAATTGTTGGATTTTCATTTTTCTGTGTAGTGTTACGCGATAAAAAATTTAAAGACACAAGCTATGCCGGAAAAGCAAGAACACAGTGACAGGTCCATTTAACATTGAGTAAGTAAATGGGTAGCTCAGTAATTTGGCGATATCTCGCCAAGCTGGCCACGGTTTTAGCTACCTATTTGTCGATAATTGCAACAGCGATTTTTCGCCAAATTCAGCGATTTTTCGCCAAATTTAGCGATAAATCGCCAAAAGGCGATATTGAATTGAAATTGAACAAATGTAATTTTTCACTGTATTAACGGTTACCATTATTCGACCTTCATATTGCCTTCCAGTAATTTCGAGAAGCAGAAAGTACTTGAAATATCTTGGCGGCCGAGCGAAAACTATACATGGCCGATGAGAGCATCTGCTGTCAGTAGTTGCTGTTGTTAGCTGTTAACTGAGCTTGAGTTCCAAGTATAGTTTCGCTCTTTAGCTCAGCTTTACATGCCATTGTCTTGTTCATAGTAGTTTGAAGTGCAGTACTCTGTGATAATCTGTGATTGTACTCTGTGATAATGTGAAGATTTGTACGACTATCTTTGTGGAAAATTCCAGAGCTCTGAAGTGTTTCTTTCAATAAAATAATTTTTTTAATTTATTGTAGGACATGTGTGCATTCAAATTATGACGAATCTGTACGCATGCAACACTATTTTTTTTATTTTGAAGACAGTTTCGAACCAAACCATTGTAAGTTTATCATAAATGTTTTTTTTTTTTCGTCGTGATGACATTCATCTAATAGGCATGTCAGCCTTATGTAGGATATCATCTCGACGATGAGAAGTACTTAAACTTGCTCGCGCGACCGAAATTTGTATAAACTTCTGTACTGGATGAAATATTTTAACAAATTCTAAAAAGAGCAGAAATGTATTGGAACTTAAATTTCCGCTGTTCGGAAATTAACGCAAAACTTCCAACTAATGTTGCTAGGCCACTTTTCTCCAATGCAGTGATATCTCTTCCATCAACATGAAGCATTACAATACAATTTGAAGCTTCCACCAAGGACAGAGAAATGTCTACTGCCAGTTCTTGATCCTGCAGATATAAAATCCTTTTGTGCAATTACGCATCTTCGCTGGGGATGCATTAATACAACCTAATAACTATTGTCGAGTCTAATGCTAATAAAGATTAGAGTTCCGACACTGTGTAATCAGAAAATTCGCAGCCATATAACCGGGTATTGCAGCCAATGGGTTGAGAAACCCCTTCCTTAGAGAGCATGTTCGTCCCTTAAATAATTAAATATGCCACGGAAATGGAAGTGATTCAGTTTCAGACGTCATGAATGTTTCAGAAGATCTAGATATCCGAGATTAGTCGAAGAGCTTTAATTATGCAACTTAAAGTTCGCCAGAGCTCGCATGGTCTTGACATTACGTAGATAAAGGATTCGTTTTGAAGTATGATGATTTCATTCGAAGAGAACAAAAGGATTACATCTATCGTTTTTGTCTCGACAATAAAGATCACGGGATTTGCAGAAAATCTCCTTTTAAATAAATAAGCTTTATTGCTGAAACAGTTTTATGCTTGAATTTCCTGTGTTATGGCCATGAAAGGGAACTGAACTGAAAGCGAATTAGAACTGCCTAAAATTACTGGCACAAAATGTTTGTGTAATTTTATTATGTCTGGTATTGTGCTCGCTTTCTTGATATTGGATTTAACTGCAGTATAACTTTGGTCTCCAGATACCCGAAATTATAATTATCTAGAGTGTCTGATCTTTTCAAACCGAGCAAAATTATGCGGGCTGTTCATTTGTTCCGTGTTTTTAATTTTTCCCGTTGCTTTATTACGATTTTACTGCAATTTACGTTACTGTTATTTACCAAATAAAAACATAATGCTTCAGTATAGTTTATTTGAATATAGATACAATGGATTACACGTTTTACTTTAAATACAAGAAAAATAAATTTTTTTTTTAGAATTAGATCTAGGAAAAAAAAGGACAACTTCATATGCTTAGTTTTAGATACTTATAAATAAATTTTAGTTTGATTATTTTAACTGAAACAAAAAACAAAATAAGTGTTAGGCAATTGCTGAAATTTGTCAAAAATAACGTGTTTAATATGTTCTTAATTTATAGGAAGAAAAATATTTCCTTTTTACAGTATAACGTTTTTTGTAAATTACTGCAAGTGAAGAAATATAAAAAAAAATATCGAAAGATTTCAGGTTTTACATTAAGCCCAAAGGGGCGTTTTTTAACGTTTTGTGCGTTACGTTTATTTATTAAATATCACGTCCTTCGCACTTAAACCATAAAATTCAATTCAACATCAATATTAGAAAATATTTAAAAGAAGCATATCATTTATAATTTCTGATACAAAGTCTCGCGCGCTGCAGATAAACATGGTTTTTTTCGTACAATATTGCCATTGCTCGCTTTGAAATCGTTGACTTTGTTAATCAAAAATTCGTTAAAGTTTTACAAAATATGAAATAGATAATAAAACAAATTCCAAGTTCGGGCTTCCAGATGTCCAAATTCGAATGGAGGACTACATTATTCAGAACCTGATGTTTGTAGGTACCGCTGTTTTTTCGCAGTGAGAGAAACTGACACACATTCATGTAAATTCTTCATTATTTAATTTCCTTAAATATAATGCAGGTCTCTAATATTGAGTGGCAACAATTTTAAAAGTGAAACGACATTTTACAGTTGACCTCGCAAAATTCCGAGACGAAATTAATACCCTTTCTGCGCAAATCGCTGCTTTGTGCTAATAAAAATAAGCCAACCTAATAATTCCCATGAATAAGAGTCCAAGTTATTAAATAAATTATTTGATGTTTAAAAAGAATTTTTGCATCTTAAGACAAAATAACTACAATTTAGGAAAGAAGGTAAAATCCCGACTAAACCATTTTATTTAACCCTTTTCCGATGATTTTAATAATATAAGGTCGTAACGCATTGAACTCAGCATCCATTTCAAACAGACATTATTATTTTTGCAGGGATTTCTCTTGAACATTTCCAGAAACCAGTCATCCTCTCTTCAGTACGAAACACCTCATCCTAATCTTTAGTACGAAACACCTCATCCTAATCTTTAGTACGAAGCGCCTCAGAGCGCCATGTGGAACATTACGGCCATCGTATATTCTCCCAGCATTCATTTCGCGCTATAGGCGTAGAATTATATTGGTTTCACACTTTACCGCAGAACTTACAAACAACAGACTTTTAAATGTCATCTGCCAGAAAAGTACCACAATAACATGCGAATCGATTTTTGAACAGAAATGAGTCGGGTGGCACAAAGTAGCATTTCTTAGACTTAACCTTGAACCACTTAAACAAAGTTACATATTTACCACTAGACTGCTCATACTGCTTCAAGCGATCGAAAATGTAAATATTCTGGAACAGACACGATTAGTGTGCCAAGTTATCTGTGGCCATAAATGTCAACTGAAATAAAAATGAATATTAAATCTGCCTCGGCTGTCAATTTACTCCTCATTTTGCATCATTTGTGTATGCTTCGATATCTGTCTGTATCATTTTCTACATTATGACTCGTACATCCAGACTGACAAGATCCTATGATCCTATGAGCGCTTTCCCGTTAACCCCCCCCCCCAAAAAAAAATCTTCTACATAACTAAAATAATTGCATTCATTCTCATTTGAAATCTTAAATACTTCAATATGATACGTGAATAATTTTCAGCCAACTTTTCGTCATAGATCAGCATCTAAGCGATCAACTTCTCCACACCAATAAATTCAAAAATTATTTTCATATGCGACAAAGAAGGAAAAAAATTCGTTTCGGATTTAGAATTTCGAATATGTTTTATTATATATTTCGTATTTTGTAAAACTTAAGCGAGTAACGAATTTTTGATTAAACACCTCAACAATTTCAAAGCGAGCAGTGGTAACACTGTAAGGAAGAAAACATTTTTTTCTGAAACGCACGGGACTATCTATTGGAAATTCTAAAGATATGCTGCTTTTAAATATTTTTAGCTCAGAATAGCATTAGCCCAAATGCTCTCGAAATGCATATGTAAATGAAGAAAACTCCCGTTTAGGCTTAATATAAAATCCAAAAGCTTTCAGATTTTTTTAATTGTTTTACTCCCAGGTATATTTTATGCTATTTACGTAATTCCAAAAAGTATTTGGACGAATATTTACGAAACTCGTTTGGACCTGACGAATTTTACGTAAAAAGTATCTTGTTTAGCTAGGTAATTGCCTTTAGGACTGAGGGATTTGTCTACGAGGAAGACAATTTTTTCGATGCTCATCGCATCCTATATGCTGTTTTCAGCATTTAGCCTTCTTTTCACAGCTGTTTTGGCATTCTCATTACTTCAAAATGTACAAATATGAATATGTTATTTGATAACCTGCGATATTACAAAACAGACTGGTAATTGCGAGCGAAGAGGCACGTGATTAAAACTAATCACGCGGAATAGTTCCGGAGCGACTGCGCAATCGGGATATCTGAAGGTGTGTTTGCATTGGGTCTCGTAAGTATTTCCCGTGGACCACAAAGCAAAGGGAACGGCATACACCTGGTATAGCAACAACAATATACCATTCACGACCGAAACTTCATGAATACCACTCGTACAATACGGCTCACTGTATTTTAGCATTCTGTTTTATAATATCTGGTTTTTTGTTTATAAATAAACATTAGATTTCAATACCAAACTTCTAAACAAAGCGATGGAATTACTATTTGCTCGATTCGCTATTATCTCAATTCTTTATTCGTTCGTTTTAAAACAAAAGCTGGTAACGATGCGCTCTAAAATTAATTTCAGAAAATAGTTTTTTTACAACAGAAAATTCGTCTGGTGTGTATGCAGGAGAGGGAATGATACAGGATTCCGCTTTTATCGGAGGTAAAGTTACAAGAGGAAGCAGAATAATATAACAAAGCAAATATCATCCAGTGCTCAGAAAAAGATGAAAGCTAGTATCTAAACCGCTCTCCAATGTACATTCTTCCTCCGAATCTCCCCCACCTCCCGTTTCTTCTGCGAGGGAAGTACTTTTCTCCTCCTCTCTCTCCCTCGCATTAGAGATGCGTTGCCATGACGACCGCTGCGGAGGGAGCACGAGGTGGGAAGGGAAACATTTATTACGGCTGCAGGCGTATGGAGGTAAACTGAATGGAGTTTAGGTAACAATGGATCTTGTGAAAGGAAAGTGCGCAGGACTTTTTGACGCTGATAACATCGCGGCTCTTGTTTCCATGCGATGAAGATGAGAATAATTCCGTCTGAAGCAGATCTAACTCTCTTGATCAAAATGGAATCCATCCCCGAAATTTAATTCTCATGCGCAAAGATGAAATACCAAAAATTAAAAAAGGTTGGTTCATTAGAAAGATAAGAGAACACAGCCGCAAAGATGGTAGCGTGTTTAATTACAAGTTTCCTAAAGATGTTCATCAAGGTACATTTTAATCCTCTCAGAAAGCACACCTGCACTGGATAGATGGACATGAAAGAAGGATCAAAACATTGCACAGAAGATGAACGTTATTCTTCATCCACGCCTAAATAAACAAAAAATGATGGTATTGTTGATGATACCTGTTAGATCTGCTATTTGATGATAATAATAACAACAAACATTAAAAAAAAATAATTTTATATACTTTTTTTAATCTTTATCCAAGCTTTTCCTCTTTTTCAAACATAAAAAAAACTTAGGAAACAGGAGTTTGATTGAAATTGAGATATTGCAGTCATATTTTCCAAATACTATTTCGGAAATTCCAACATAGATTGCAGTCTCATTAAGTTACCACATCGATCGCTGGGTCAGTTATCACATCGATTGAACATTCATGCATCATCTTAAAATAAAAAAGTGAAACGCGCGGTACCTAACTTTCTCCACACTAAATACAGACAATAATATTCAGTTCGGATAATTTTTATTATGCAATTTTACATAATAAATGGCATTAAAAAGAGTTTTCATTAAATAGTGTCACTATTTCAAAAACACTTAATCTCTTAGAAACGTTTCATATACAAGTTCCAATTATTTACATTATTTATTAGAGCAAAGGGGCGTTAGTCTCCAAACGGCATTTTGCGTTGATGTATTGCTTTTCAGATTGTTGCCAAAAAATATAACTGCACTATATTTAAAGAAACTAAATAATGAAGAATCTGCAGGAATATATGTACGTTTCTCGCATTGTGAAAAATCAACGGTACCTAGAGCCCTTGAGTTTTGAATAACGTAATCCTCCACCCAATCATGGACACCTGGAAGCCCGAATTTTGAATTTCGAATTTTTTTAACTATCCATTTCATTTTTTTTAAACTTTGACAAATTTTGGATTAACAAACTCAACAATTTCAAAGCGAGCAGTGGCAAAACTCTAGGGAATAAAGCGTTTTCATAAATAATCTAACTATCGGAATAAAACTACCTTAAATTCTAAAGATATGCTATTTTTAAATATTTGTAGCCCAAAATTGCGTTAGCCCAAATGCTCTTGAAACATATATTAGTCTCTAAATGAAAAAAAAACGCCCGTTTGGGTGTAATATAAAATCTGAAAGCTTTCAGATTTTTATTTATTTATTTTCATCAAGTTATTTACTTATGAAAACTATGTAGAGACATTAGGATTTTTTGGAAGCATGAAAAATGAAAAATATGCAACGCCTTCGCCGGGAATCGAATCGCGGACCTCTCAATTACGCGCTGAGCGTGCAGACCACTACACCACGAAGGCTCGCTAAGAAAGCGGGAGAAATACCTTATAACTGTTCCTTGAAATGCTTTAAAAAGTAGCTGAAAGATTTAGGAATACATATGCTTTTATTACTTAAGTATGGTATTCTTTTTGTTATGGATTATTTTAGTAATCTTACAGAATTATTTCACACATATGTATATGCAATACATATGCATATGCTTGATATTAACGTAAAAAGAAAATAATAAATGAAATGAAGCATGCTATGAAAACATACCCTTATACAAATGTAACTAACACTCACAAAAATGTATTTTAAATATAATTCTGGAACCTACCGTGCATTTTAAGAAAATCGGAATGAACCCCATCCCCCAAGGGGCTTGGGAGGAAACTGACAATTCTGGTGGGTTAAACCTTGAAATACTAACTATCGTTGCTTAACAATTTGAGCGATGTAAAAGTAATAGACGTATTTCTCTTTAAATTAGAACTATATTTTGTTTTTAGTAATGTGGCTAACTGATATAACTTCTAATACGTCTAACCAAATATAATTAAATATTAGATTTAATAACTTTATACAGTAAATATATAAGAAATTAATGAGGCTTCACTCACGTACTTTTCTAGTGGGATGGTGAGCATACTAGTTCGAAATGTTGAACACACGGATACGATTCTTGACGAAATTACGGCTTTTTTTTTTTTGTTTTGTTTTGTTTTTCCAAGGAATTCCAGCTCCGAAATTCGAAATTTGTAATGCCTCTTGTAAAATTTTCAATAAGTGTATAACAAATAATAAATAGTACTTACAGTACCGTCATATAACACGCGTATGTACACAGTAGCCACTTGCACGTTGCCTAGCAACAGATTAGTTTATCAGATTAATGATTATAAGCATTTAAAATTAAAACATCTTTCAACCATCAGAGTTTTCTTGATCGTGAAATTTTTATAAAAATACAGAACCTGTCTGTTTTGAAAGGAAAAGCAAAGCGGTATTTTGCATTGATTCATTACCCCCCTTTTTCTCCTTCTGAAAGCTAAAACGAAGTTAGCAACTAGCTTCACAGTTATTTATTTATTAGAAAAAAAGTGGAGTTTTAACAGACTTCGTCAAATTACGAAAAAAAAGCTCAATTTTTAGTATTTGGTAATCAAATGTCATGAACATTGCAGTTTTTTGTGTTACTTGCATTACTTTTGATGGCTGACATCAAGCAGAGAGTCTTTTGCTTTATTTTTCCTTTCCTTTACTTCTTTTTTTTAAATATAGTTCTATTTAATTTTTAGTATTATCTTAATATCCCGTCCTGTGCAATTTATATTTTACGTCTATCTGTTAAGTTTTTCTAATGTTTCTGTCTATTTAATTATCACTTTCTTCTTTTATGTTTGTTAATCATTCTTCTCATACGTACTAAATATTTCTTTTCCCCCTACTCATATTAACTGTTTACTTTCTGTTTCATAGCTATTAAATATTTATTATGCACATACATTTTCTACCCTTTTCCTTCATCATTTAATTTTCTTTCTCCTTTTTTAGATTTTCTCTGTTTTTTGCCCTTCATATTTTTCTCTCCATTTCCTTCTATGTATTAATTCGTTATTATCTCCGTAGGTAGAGTTTCGCTGTTTTTATCATTTTCATTTTTTATAAATGCCCCCTTTTCTCTTTTCTTTTACCCAATTAACAAACAAAAAAAATTAATAGCTTTCTTTTTTATTTTTTCTATTTATTTATCCGCCTTTCTCATTTGTTTTCATTCTTCCACGTTATTGTCTATTCTTACGCCTGTTTAATCTAATCTTTCTTTTATATAATATTCTACTTTTTTGGTTTCATGTTTTAGCAACTTTGTTTTCATCGCTAAAACTAATCTTTCTTTCTGCAGATTTTAAATTCTGCTCTGTTAAAATGTAAAGCTTACAGTTATTTTCTCTTTTCTGAGCTCTTTTTCATATAGTTTTCTCACCCTTCTTCATTTCGACTTTCAGATCTTTTCCTCCTGCTTGTCTAACAAAATTATCTCTCATTTCTACCACTGTAATTTTTCTTTTCTCGTAATTTTAATTCGCGAAATTATTTTTGCATATCTCAGTTTGAAAATACTTTTATTCTTTGAAATTTATGTAACAAGGAATTTTTTTTTTTTTCTTTTTAAATCTTGGGAAGAGTTTAAGAATCGGAAACTTTAATCCTCACGCTTCTTTGTCATGTGAACCTTATCCGAAAATTCTTATCCAAAAACTTAAACATTTTAGTTCAAAATTTGGAAAGATTAGTTTTATTGACGTCCAATAGAAGCTTTCATTAAAATGAGAGAATTTTTTAAAACGTTCTAATCACGCCACAATTAGCAGTAATTTACCGTGCTATTTAGCACTTCAGCCATCATTATTGATAAGTTACGAAGTAGGCTGACCCCATAAAGTTCGAACTCTAGTTTTCTTTAAAAAATGTCTCCGTTAAAAATTTAGGACTTTTTCCATTGTTCCTAAACATGTTTAAAAGTTTTGGGTTGAATACTTTTAAGAGCACAGGTACTGGATTTTCTTTTTAAATATTCCTTAATTTTCTGAAAACAATTTAGCGTTTTGTGCCTAGTATTTATCTCTGTCAACTTTTAGAATACCTTCTCCCATGCATTGTCTGGAAAATGTAAAACATTTTAACTGCTCCTGAAATATTCTTTTATCAAATTACGTTGAAAAAATGAACTTTACATTTCATAATTTTAATCATGCACTTCATTTGCTATATATTATTTGCATCTATATTAATAAATGCAATATATTTTTTTAAATTGCATTCCTTAATTTGTTTCTTGTTAAACACAGATTTGAAATTTTGCTTTACATTTAGCACTACGTAAACATCTTCGTTTTACATCTCGCTAGTATTCTTGTATGTAAGTAAATAATATAGTAATTACTCTAGCAAGTAATAATTAACTAATAAATAGTTAATTAGCCTCACAAGAAACGAAAGAATAGCTGGTAGCAATCAAAGTTAAATACAGTATTCAAGACAAGGAGTAGCAATATTTTTATTTCCTTTAATCTAATTAATAATTAATTTATTTCCTTTTTTATATCTTTTAATTATTTTATTACCTTTAATATAGCTTTCCCTTTATTTCCTTTAGTAATTCATATTATAGTTCCTGAAGAACATCTAATCAGGTACCCAGTTAGTTAGAGTAGTTACGTCAAAATAATGAACCTCTAATATCGGCTTTCAAACCTATAACTAACGCTTATGACTGTAAATAACACGTTCGCTTTAATATAGTAAATAAAAAATAGATAAAAATGTAAGATTGTCTTTATTGTTTCAATGGTTAACTCTGTTAAATTAAACATCAACATTAATTGGAAAATGAATTTAAATTTACAAGTGTTCCAGCCTAAGGAAGAGGTTACACATCTAAACAACCTCCTGCTGGAGGACTTCAAAATTAAAATTAAAATAAGAATAAGAATAAATAAAAGTCTGAAAGCTTTCAGCTTTTATAACTACGCCCAAAAGAGAGTTTTTTTTTTTTTTTTTTTTTTTTTTTTTAACGTTTTGTGTGTTACCTTTATTTATTAAATATTATGTTCTTCGCACTTAAACCATATAAATTTCAATTCAATAGCAATATCGCAAAATATTTAACAACAGCACGTCTTTAGAATTTCAGACAGATAGTCTTGCACGATGCATATATATATTCTGTACAGTGTTGCCATTGTTCGCTTTGAAATCGTTGAGTTTGTTAATCAAAAAATTTGTCAAAGTTTCGCAAAATGTGAAACAGATAATAAAAAAAAAATTCGAAATTCAAAATTCGGGCTTCCAGGTGCCCATGTTCGGGTGGAGGATTACGCTATTCAAAATTTGATGGCTCTAGATACTGTCGCTTTTTAACCATTCAAGAAAGATAAGTACATTTATTCGCATTCTCCTTTATTTAATTTCTTTTAAAATAATACAGGGCGATAATGTTTGGTGTCAACAATTTGAAAAGTAATTTAACGCAAAATCCCTTTTGCGACTAATAGCTCCTTTGGACTATCAATCTGCCAAATTGCCAATATTCAAGATTTCTTGAGTATCTTTGGCATCAGAACTCCGAAGATATAGCAACACAGTTTTTGAAAAAAAAAAAGCGCCACGAAAAAACTCTTTTTCTATTTTTTTTTTTTTTTTTAATTTAACCTATGTTTTTGGTGGCTTCAACTAAATCCTTTTTATTCAGGAAAAGAGATTATATTTAGTTAAAAAAAATTAACTTATTCAACTGAAATTGATTGCCTAGCAGAGAAGAGAGAGGATAAGACGCGTTGTTTGATTGTGGAAGGACATGAACAAAGAACAACAAACTTATAATAATCTGTTAATCAATTAAACTCAATAGTTGCAAATTTAGACCTTCCAATAGTCAAATTTCGAGCCATTATGTTCCTGATGAACCTATCAGCTTGATCAACTATCTGTTAAAGGAAGTTTTATTAACTTCAGCCTTTATTGTTTCAAAAACTGACGTCTAAATTCCCCCAAATCCGGGTTCTGCAGTTGCCATGAACATCCCAAACCTCAATTCTCTCTTCTGCTGCTGTTTACCTGCCCTCCCCTTCATATTCATTCTTTTCCCTTTTCGATCCATCCCTGCCCTGATGCCGCTTTGTTGCCCGCCGTCCAATGCGGAATATAAATACAAAAACAACAAAAAGAAAAGCGGGGAGATCAAAACTGAGCATTTTGGGGGGTTGGAAAAACCGACCGTTGCAGCAATAATCGCGCCTATCGACCGGACCGCAGCTGTGCGTCAGAAGATTCCAGATGCCAAAATTCTGTTCTTCTATTCTCTTTTACTTTTTTCTATTATTATTTATTTATCTCTTTGCCCGCCCCAACGTTCGATTTGGAGGGGAGTTCAGAGGATTGTCCGCTGAGACAAAAAAATCGTTTGGGCGATAAATACGAGATTTTGAAGACTTTACTTCAACAAATTTTTTTGCTCCTTAAGCGTTATCATTTTTGCAAGATCAAAATCTGAATGAGCGGCGATAAAGTGTAAAGGACAAAAAAAAAAAAAAAAAAAAAAAAAAAAGAGAAAAACCGAGTTAATAGCACATAATTCTTCAACTCAGCGGAAATTTTGCGATAAAGAAAACTCGGAAGAGGATGTCATGAGATTTTTTTGCGATACATTTACAAGCTGTTGACACTCTTTTAAACGCCTCTTACTAATTTCTGGATTCTCCTGAAAGTTCATGTACCGTAAGATAATCAATTGAGGCTCTTGAAGTGACCTGTCATTATCAAGAGGAGGAGACATATGTAAGACGGGCCATTGAAATTATTTTCAGAAATTGTTTCACTTAAAATATAGTTTTCAAAATTTAAAACGAACTACTAAAATATTGTTCAATTCAAAGCATCGCCACTGATTAAAAAAATCCAATGCGGACACTACATGACTTCCTTCTACGGAATATTAAATTACACACATTTTTGCTTTTAATTTAAACTTATTTCCTTGAACTTCATTAAAGATATATTTCTCATTCAATTAATTTAGTTCTCACTCCGGGACAAGACAAAAATACATAAAACCTCAAAATATCGTCATAAAAAATTGAAAAATGTAGAAAAACATAAAACGCCAAATACAGTTCAAACAATTAAAATTAGAGTTTCTACGGAAAAAGAAGCAATTCAGTCAGCGGGCAAAAAGGCGGATTTTTTCGGTTCACAAAACTGAAAGCTTATTTTGCTCCCATTTGCAAAAAACACTGAAGGCACAGAAACTGACTTTATTCTGCTAAGTTTCAAATGTAAACAAATGTGGCTGCTTTGATTTAAAAAAATTAGGCTTTGTCGCACTTAAGCAACTTTTAAATTGTTGATAATTCTACAGCTATTGCAAGCATATTAACCAAAGGTATGAAAACCTTAACCGGAAGATAAGAACAACATAATTCAATCTTTTGAAGCAAAAAAAAAGTGCACAATTTATCGACATATAAGAATAAAAAAAACTGGGCTCACCGAGCCTTATAACAGAGTGGGTATATATATGTATGCTTTTTGTGCGGCTGATTGCCACTAAAATGGGAGGTGCGCAACTACATGTTATAGCAGTCCTATATACAAAATTTCAACTTTCTAAGGCTATTCGTTTTTGAGTTATGCGAGATACATACATATACGTACGAACGTTATGAAAAAACTCTCTCATGAATTCATTTGAAATCAATTTTATAATCCGTTTGGAGGAAAAGAGTCCTTTATTCTATCCTTACATAGAGACTTAACGCAAAAACATCGTTCAATTGTATTCGATAGCGGTCAAAATGGATGTTTTCGTTGAAATATGATACCCGGAATTTTTTGGCGATTACAGTACTTCCATTACTTCGTACAAGAAGGTAAACTCGAATTTACTCATCAGATTATCTATGACTAATCTTGCAAAGAAAAGAGAAAATTATACAAGACGCCCTCGGAAAACTAACTGTAAAATGTTTAAAATGAAATGCTGTCGCCATTTCGTATTAAAATTTCTGGTTAAAAATTATCCCCAATTTATATAACACTTTACTACTTTCGACTCAATATCTTAATGGAAGTTTAAAAATACAAAACTAAAGAAAAACGCATGTTTTCTTTATTATCGTTATACATTATTTACACGACTATTAGGCTTGTGTCTCAGTATTCGCTCAGGCCAGAAAGTACGAAAAACTTAAAGCCATTCGGTATTGTTTAAAAAGTAAGGAATTAATATTAAGCGTAAGGCTATTTCTGATTTGCCATGTTTACTGAGCGTTTGGCTATGACTAATTTGAGCGTTTGCCAAGTCCCTAATTAATGAAATTGCACGTTGTAAACAAATTTGTTAGCGACCGAAAATTAAACTTTCTTTTATCAACAACAAGCAAAAGAGAAGAAGACAAGAAAGGTGAAAACACAAGCAAGATTTCACGACTTAAGCAAATTACAAGTAATATCTCAAATGGAAAGCTCCAAAAAAAGATTGGAGTTCGAGAGAATGCACCAAGCGAGTCTTTTTGAGATCCAAGTTAGAAATGCGGTGTAGTATTTCTTTTATGCTTTTAGTGTAAATTAACTTTGTCATTCTTTAGGGGATTTAATTTTAGGAACATCAAGTTCGGTTAATTATTTTCCTGTTTAAAACGTAATTAAATGTCGCCCAGGGGTGATGGAAGTTCAATCCTTTTTTTTAATTCCTCCTCGAATTAAGTTCACAAAAATTTATAAAATTATAGACATTTGAGAATTAGATGGTCTTGTGGGTAAGGTAGAATAATAATTTATAAAATAGCTTACCTTTTGCCTTGAATTGATTTGAAAAAAATTGCTGAAAGTTCCTCGGGAAAAGATTTTTCCTTTTTTTTTTTTTTTCTTTCATTGCATGAATTAACCTTAATAAATTAAGCTTTGGCTCATCTGAATAAACTATTGTTAGATTGAATGTTTGTTGTTTATGCTGATAATTCCATTTTTCTTTGAGAAATTTAAATGAAGAGGGTCTTATTAATTTTTAGAATAACATCATTTGTTAATTAAGATTGCAGTACTTACCTTATTTCTTTATCCAGAGCTGCGCCCAGGTATTTTTTTTACAGGAGGCAAAGAGGTAAATTTGCATGCCTGTGTACAATCAAATTAACTGAATCTTTATACTGTTGCGTGCGTACGGGTTCGTTACGAAATGAATGCACAAGTCCGATGAAAAATGAACAAAAATTTATTATTATCATAACTAAAAATGCTTAAATTTTCTCAAATTATCATGCAGTATTACAATATCTCACAGTAGTTATCTTTTAACTACTCAAATGTCCAATAGAACGTAATTCAAAACAGCTAAAGAAAGCTAATCCGCGAATTCGCTACAATCAACTACAGCATTTTTCTAAACAACAACAAACTAAGCAACTACTACGAACTGAGATGTTTTCCTCATTTTATAAGATTTTAAAATCACGCGCTAGAATTTTCTAGTACTTTCTCGAAATCAAAAAGAGATATTTATTTATTTAATGCACGCGATCTTGTATTTTCAATTTTCCGGCTTAGCTTTCTTTTAATATTCGTCACGCGCTGCACTGCGCGAGAAAAAAAATCATTTAATTTATAATTGAACTAACGTTAGCTTTTTAAATACCAAATTCGTAACAATACTTTTATATTTGACAAAGTTAACTATAGTAAAGCATACCATTACTCTTATAAGATTTAATTAAATCATGATAGTTAACTTCTTAAACGTATCGAGAAGCACCGTTTTAAAATAAAAATTTAAACAATAAAAAAGTAGTTATGTGTAGTTATGTATAAAGTGGTTACGTGTTAAGCTAACTCAAAATTACTGAAAAGTAAAGTTATTACAGCCAAAATTCATTAATTGCCCTTAATAAATAAAAATTTAAAAAAAATCTGCAAGCTTTCAGATTTTATGTAACGCCCAAAGGAGCATTTTTTAACGTTTTGTGTATTACCTTTATTTATTAAATATCATGTTCTTCGCACTTGAACCATAAATTTCACTTCAATTATCGGAAAATAATTTTAAAAGAGCATATCTTTAGAATTTCCGATACACTATCTCGCAACCTGGAGATAACTTTTTTTTTTTCTATTTTGTTTTATTTTTGTATAGTGTTGCCATTGCTCGCTTTGAAATCGTTGAGTTTGTTTATCAAAAATTCGTCATAACGCTCCCGTGGCAACATTATACTGTGTCTTTTGTAATTATAACTGTGAGTATTAGGAAAATAAATACGTGTAATAATTTCTAAATTTTAAATAAAAATATTAAAAAGTTCATTTTTGACTAACACTGAAACTTAGCAACTAACACTGAAAAAATTCAAAAAGTGTTGCTCTGATGTTCGAGCTATTTTATAATTTAATTTTTCTTGCTTTCAACGAAGTAAAATCAACAATCATTTTTTACAAAAATCTACTTGATCATTTAATTTATGTATTTATATAAAATAGTAATATTTAAAAGTCGTTTGGGAGAAAAGAAAATTTTGCGTTTTACTTATTATGATATTATTTCTCCTAGCTTTCTGAGGCTTCTTTCAGCCTAACAGTGATAACTGGCAACAGTAAAAATATTTTGAACACGATTTCTGAATTTAGAAATGATTAAACTAAACTGTATTCCTGAATTACCATTAAAGTATCTAATTATACTTTAGCGATTAGAATTATTGAAATTGCGTGGCTTTTAAAATTATATATTTCTGATGGAATATCTGAAGCATTTTTTTCATTTGGATATTTAAATGCTTATCTGCATTCTTTAAAATTCCTAAGCATTTCAGCCGGTAGGCAAATAGGCTCGTGTGCTTCGTCACATTAAGCCTGACCTGACCTAATCGTTAAATATCAAAATACAGCAACATTTATTTTTACTGGAAAGCGAAAGCTATTTTATATAACTTTTGATATTTTCATTTATGTTTGGGAGGTTAAAACAATCATTTCTTTCATCTGTGCTACCAAAAATTAATTCTTTCATCAACAGATTTTTGACAGTCTGCTGTATTAATCTTTTTTTTAAAACTTCTCTTTATATTCTTTTAATATATTCATGTTTATAGTTAAATTTTCATATTTTATAAGAATTTTTCATAAAGTAATTGTATTAAGTTTGCTTATTTTATTCAGCATATAAAAACGGTTTGGTTAAGGAAAGGGATGCCTTCGTGGAGGATTTTTTGAAGGGAAATAGTCTCGTATTTATATTTCACCTATGAAGAACGCCTTAAACACCCATGCCGTCAATCCATTCACCGGTATTCGATATCAGGCTAATTCCTCTATTAAGCATGCAGCTTTATTTATTTCTTTAGTTTCAATATCTGTTTAAAATTTTGATTGCTAGACTTTGTTTACTCTTTCCTTTTCTAGCAGTATTAAACTGCACGAAGACATACTTAAAATGATAAAGTGATTTGCTTAAAAAGGGCTACTAAGTTCAACTTATGTTAATGATCCATTATTTGATGCTCTATATAAGTTTGAATTTTAAATAAGTTATATGATGAGTTGAAAATAATATACAATATGCCGTAATTATTTTTCCTATATAATCAGTTAAGAGTTTGATTTGATTCCCGGATTAAAGAAAATAGCGCTTTTTTTAGCCTAAACGGGCAATTTGCGCAAAAGGGCTATTAATTTTGTTTTGTCATTTTGCTCTGATTCACTATAAACGGCGTTTCACTTTTCAGATTGTTGCCACCCAATATTGGAGCCCTCCGTTACGTTTAAAGAAATTAAATAATTAAGAATTAAGAACCTGCATGAATGTATGTATGTTTCTCGCACTGTGACAAAATACCGGTACCTAGAGACATAATTTGAATTTAGACAAATTCTGAATAACGTAGTCCTCTACTCGAATATCGGCATCTGAAAGTCCAGATTTGGAATTTGAAATCGGTGTTATTATCTATTTCATAGTTTTTGAAACTTTAACGAGTTTTTGATCAACAAACGCGACGATTTCTAAGCAAGCAATAACAACACTGTACGGAAAAAAAAAAAAAAAAAAAAAAATTATCCCCAACGCGCGAGACTGCGTATCGGGAATTCTAAGATACATTTTTTAAAAATTGTTTTGTTATATTGCTGTTGAGTTGAATTTTATGTGGTTTAAGTTGAAGAACAGGATATCTTATAAATAAAAGTAACACACAAAATGTTAAAAAAATGCCTCTTTGGACGTAATATAAAATCTTTAAGCTTTTTCATATTTTCCTTTTTTACTGCTTAAATTTTTATTTTAAAACGGTGCTTCGCCATGCATTTCAAAACTGAAAGTTAACTATCATAATTTAATTTTAAATGTAGTTCTAAAATTCCGGAGATAATCTGGCGCCTCTCCTAGCCGTTCATTGGAGGCAAGTTCCTCACCTTTGTCCTGACCCTGTCTTTATCTATTGCTCACACTATTCAAAATTAATAAGAATTAACTGTATCCATAATAAATTACTGATGACATAAAGTGGAACAAATAAAGAGATAATAGTTAGCTTAGTCTGTTCTTCTCTTGATGTATGTATGTAAGAATAATTTTTTTATGATGACATAGAGCAGATTTCTTAAACTGTGGGTCGGGACTCGCATGGGAAGCAAGAAGAAGAATCTTTCACTACACGGCAGAGATGTGACGGAATTTTATTATATTTAAGGGAAAAAAAAACCCATAACGAATCATTTAAAAATACGCAGCAGAGATGTGAAAATTTTCGACAGCATCATTGTACACATACTAAATACACATCTCAAAGAAAGTTTTCTCCGAAGTGTTTGAAATATAGCCAAGGTTGAAAATTCTCAGTAGGAAGGATCTTCGAAGTTAATATGCAGTAGGCTCCGCTCAGTGTGATCACATTTGTTTCAGGCCTATTTTGATAGCATTAGCCAAATGATAACATTAGATTAAACGATGAGGAAAAACTCCTACCAAATAGCAATAGAATTTAACTAATTTAATATAAAAAGAAGAAAAAAAGAAAATCTGAAAGGTTTCAGATTTTAAATTACGTCCAAAGGGGCATTTTTTTAACAATTTGCATGTTACCTTTATTTATTAAATATCATGTTCTTCGCACTTAAACCATAAAATTCAGTTCAAAAGCCATATCGCTAAATAGTTTTAAATTGAGCATATCCTTAGAATTTCCTATATACAGTCTCGCGCACTGGAGATAAAAATGTTTTTTCTTTACAACGTTGCAATCGCTCACTTGGAAATCGTTTAATTTGTTAATCAAAAATTCGTTAAAGTTTTACCAAATATGAAATCGGTAATAAAACAAATTCCTAATTTCAAATTTGGGCTTCCACATGCCCATATTCGCAGTAGGATTACGTCATTCAAAATTGGAAAGCATGTCAATGTTAAATTTTAAATTAAGCAAAAGAGCAGCTTTAGTTTGTCGTAGATGTTTTCTTGGAAATTTTTCTTTTATGGAAAAAAGAAAAAATTTCGCAGAATTTATTTGTGCCTGATGAAGAAAGAATCAGAATGAACATAAATATTCAAAATTTACATTACATTAAGGTTGATTTTTTATCTAATTTTTTAAGGTTGGCTGAAAACGAAACCAAACAGTTTTGTGACTTAATCCCATATCCGGCGACATAACTCTGTTTTGACTATATTTGGCGAGAGGTGATTATAATTAAAGTTAGAATTTTATTTTACGCGTTCTTTTTCTTACATATGTACATCGAAAGTCGAAAGTGGATGGATTTATTATATAATTATGAACACCCAAACGCGTCTTTATTAAATTTCTATTATTAGCTCACACTCTCTATATCTTGTTCAAATTTTCAATCTGTAATAAAATACTTTTTATTCATCCGCTCAAATACATTTTTTTAAACTTGAAGTGGCTAACACTTGATGTTAATACAGTTTTTGTACATATTGAATAAGTCAATTCCTACTTCTTTATTATTCCTGTTTATCGGAACTGAAAATATGCCGTTTTAAAATATATTGTAGAGACATTAGGTTAATTTGAAAAGCCGGAGAGATGAAAAAGAGCAATCGCCTTCTCCGGGATCGAACCACGAATCTCTGGAATACCGGCCCAGCGTGCAGAACCACTACACCACGAAGGCACGCTAGGAAGCGGTAGAAATACCTTATATACTCCCCCTTTTAAAGGGCGACTGGGGTTTTTTAGGGGACCCAATCGCCAAATCCTGGTTGAGGAGAATCATCATCCAACATACTTTTAGTTCGGGCACCACTGTAGAAGTGCTGTAAAAATTAATTTTACAACCACTTCTAAATAATAGTACATGACTGTGATAACTGGGACTGTAATTTTTAACAAAAATAAATGGCAACAGTAAGACAGAGTCCTAAAGATTTTTAAAGTGTATGGAATTAAAGAATTGTAGTTTTATGGAGTTAGATGAAGCGGATGTAATGTCCTATTACTGTAGCGAAAATGCACCCTATATTTCTATGTTAACGTGATAATAATATATAAACCTTTACAATTTCCCTTGCTTCACAAACGGAGAATGAATGCGAAAGAAACTACAACTCAACGCAAGCAACGATTAGAGAAAGAAAAACATGAGCTCGAACTGCACTGCTCGAAACTCACTGGAAAGGTTTCTTGAAGCATTACAAGAGATGAATAGAATGAGAAATTATAGACTACCATCAGCTTCATAAATTAGAAACGAAAAAATGTTAATGAAAAGAAACTAAAATAGAATGTTTCTTTGTTGACCAAAGTAAAAATTGACTTTAAAAAAATGTTTTATGTTACTTGTTTTTTCTAAATTCATAAGCTCACTTAGTCTACACTGACTATCATTTCCAACGATGAGAAACATTTGCTTTCATAAATCTAACAGCGTCAACGAAAGCAAAAATAGCGAAGTAATAAATAAGGGAAAAGCAATTTGTAATTTTCTGATATAGTGTTTCACCCCGCTACGCCACATACACACCGTAACGTGCGAACGGTCGCATTGGAAAAGGGTGACTCAACGAGTTTATCGACGCACTGTACATACATATCCTGTTTCCGTCAGTGCGGTCCGTGACGTCACAAAGGAGAAACCGAGCAAACGGCACTGGTAGCACAATTATCCTATCAAATGCAGAGTAATTGCCATTCACGGCCGAGGAGTTGTTGCCTTTTTGCCACTGTTGAGAGGTTCATGGAGGTTCACTTCCACATGTAAAACAAAAAACAAAGAGGGAGTTTCTAGAATGGCATTGATTATTATCTAATGCTTATCAATATCGTTTGCGAAGTATATTTAAAGCTCTTTTTTTTCCTCTTCTTTGAGTAGTGGCATCCGATTGTTCACAAACTGCGTGATTAATTTTGTTTGCGTGACATTTCACAGAAGAAGAAGGAAAAGGAAAAAATAAATAAATAAAAAACTGAAATGAAATAATTTCGCTAAAATTTTAATGAGGATATTCAAAACGAAAAGAAGTAATACAAAGTAATTAAATATTTAAAAGGAGCCGAATACTTTTGAAGTGAAAGTAGGGGCTAACCAAATATTTATTTAACAAAAATTTCTTTAAATACTCGTGCTTTTAAACGATGCGACGAGACGAGAACATCATTTCTTTTACGTAAGAACATAGTTAGAGAAAGGCGGTCCACTTGGGCGACATTCTTCAAGAATGAGAGACGCAAATTTATTCTTGGATGCTTCTTTTGTTTACGTTGACTTAGCGATTTTTATTGATTATTTAGTAATTATATTTAACAACTGTATTTACAGCTAAAAAGAATAAAACAGTAAATCTAACAAAACCAATCGTTTTTGTTAGCCCACTATGCCGCCCAGACGGTATAATGGTTAGGGGAGCCTACTGCGATACCGAAGGGCTCGGGTTCAAATCCCAAAGAAGGCATGGATGTTTGTAAATGTATAGTGCCTTTGCGGCATGAGAGCACTCTAAATACATGGCGAGCCGAAAGTCTTCTCGAGGGCTTTTGGTAGGGGAAGAGGGATGGGAGACCTTCGGACCCGTCCTCCCTGGTGAATCCTCACCTTGAATTTCGTGAGCTTGTTCTGATATTACTGTGAGAAAAGTGAGATAAATTACAACACAACGCATTATTCCACAAGAATTTAAATTCTTACAAATAAATCAGCAAACCGTACCAGTGGCTAGATGATCGATCGTATTTCATGATCGCACTGCACAATCAGTACATACTGAGAAAACATGTTGCTTTATTTTTTCTCTTCCTTAAAATGCCTGATTTATCATTAGCTTTTTACCTCTGCTCTTATTAGTATCTAATACTTTGTTTTAAGAATTGCTAAAATATATTCATTGCACTGTGTATGCGTGTTTAATCCAGGGCCCTGTTATCCAATATAATCGCTATTAGCTACGTAGCGGATAGGGATTTGTTGCAACTTCTACTAACTGTTGTTCGAAAGATCATTTTCTGTTCGCAATATTTGCAACAGAAATATTAGCTTGCAAGTGGACTCATTTTTAAAGAAGTGTAATTTCCAGCCAGCGATAATAAAAAGGGGGAAAATCAACATTCCAAAAACACTTATATAAGATTCAAGAGATTTATTGCCCAGGATGGACAGCTTCTTTGCCGTTGTTTTACAGAAAGGGCAAAAAAAATGGCCAATATATTGAGCATAGCTGTCTTTCTAAGCTAAAAACATCCTGGCTATTATATTGGCCATAACTGGTCCGAAGGATTCCTGTAATGTAACCAAGGCTTCATCCACATTTAACTTGTATGTTTTTCCAATACCATGCATTTGCAATGTCTGAACTGTTCATAAAAATATTAGCAAATAAAACAGCCATGTGCATTTTCCCCCTGGAGAAAATCATTCAGATTTTGCCGACGTATTCAATTTGTGATAAAAATTTAATTTTGATGTAATATAATATATTTGACTACGAATCGAGAAGGTTGTCTATGTTCGATCTTTTGCACATTGTAGGAGTTGAAGATTAGAAACCAAAATGGAATAACAGTTGATGAAAGAAGGAAAAATTATAAACAAAATGAATTAGACGAAGTATAGTTTCAAGATTGTTGGATATCCTAAGATTTCTAGTTAATGAAATCTGCTTTATAGGATCACTCTGGACTTTATCATGTGACTGATGAATCTGAATCAAGGGATAATAAAGGAAATTTTTAAAATCTTGTCCATTCTTCGACGAAACGTGATTTAATGCTGCGTGAATTTATTTAAAAAACAAAACTGAGAAAAACATTTGCTAACCCCGATATTTCACATATCATTCAGAACGAATACTCATATTTTGAAAGGAAGACAAAAATTATCAAAAACAAAATAAAGTACAAAGAAAGAACATTTTTTCGATGATTCGACAGCGTTCTTGGTATTTCCCATAGGATCAAACAAGCTAAAGCTTTTATTGTGTAATAAACGATGGAGTTAAAAGGAATACTGCGCAATTGTTTGTTGATTTCATGAAAACAAAAAGAAAAACTTGTGAGACAATTTCATTTATGACGTTGGATTTGTTAGTAAAGTCTGTTGAAAATTGTAAAAAATAAGCCTATGATGGTGGTGCTTCAATATTTGTTTTAACATATTGGCGCGCAAAGAACCTTCAAGGAAATTATCAGAGAAGCAGGATTTGATGAAAAAGCAAATACAAACCACTCGCTGAGTTTGTGAGGTTATATATAGCTTCTGTTGCAATAAATTCTGTTACTCTTTTGGGAATTGTGGAAGCTTCCTTTTTCTTCATCTCATTGCTGGATGTACTGAATTTATTCTGTGATCAAAGTACGAAGCGTGCAGTGAAATACATTGGGAGATGCAGTCGAGTGTTGTAAAAGAAACACCTCGACAATTTTAAATGCTGTCTAGAGTATTTAATTTTTGTAAAAGAAAATCAGGTGCTGGTATATTGCTTGTTACATTACTAACATTTTATAGCTGCATAATAAAATAAACATCGGTAATCTCATGAACGATTATTTAAAAAATAAAGCAGAAAAACCGATATTTTAGAATGTTGGAAATAAATTTTTATTGTAAAAATAATTTACTTACTTTAACTCACTTCTTTGTATGCCATTTCGATGTTTTGCAGCATTTTTGGTATGGATTGAAAAAGGTGGCAAACTTAAGAAGCGTCCTAGAAGAAAAAAGATTTGACTTCGCCGATGTTCCACTCTTAATATTTAATCATAATCGCAAAAATATCATTTGCACGGTTTGTAGCAAAAGGTAGCATTTGAAATTAGGCTAATAATTTAACATCGATAATATCGCTATAACTTAAGTTTTGTCCAAAGACAGCGGCAATCGTAGGAGGAATATCATTTTCTTTTGTAGCATTATATTTTGAATGATCATTCTGCAGTTTTCTTAAAATTGCGATTTGGTTAAATATAGTTTTTATTAATAACGCCCAAAGCCTTTGAATGTCCATTTTCATGGAGGAAAGGGGAATCACGATTTTAATCAGATAAAACATTTTTGAATGACTTTTAAGAAGGAGAAAAGTTACTTATTCAAGTTAAGACCTTCCAAATGAAAGCTAACGAAAACACTGAACAAAACGCTTTTATTACACACTCCATATCAGACAAGCACCATCTGAGTGAAAACGTCTTTATTCTGTACGAAGGTCTTAGAAGATGTAGAATAAAGTAGCTTCCACTGGCAGAAAAAGGAATTTATGAGCCCTAAGCGGGTATTCGTCAGTGAGGTTTTTCTCCATCGTATGGTACATTAGGAACTTTTTTATATAAAGTTCAATTATCCGACGGACGAGACCGCGAGATTCCATTTTATTAACATAACTATAGCAAAAAGGGAAGTTGTTGTGAAGAAGAAGAAGAAGAAGCGTCGTGAAGCGTGTGGAATTTGCTATTCGCTAAAGTGAAATCTCATTTAAAGAACACAATTTTGAAAGCGGTGCAGATATTCAGAATATTTTAACGAGGTAATTAAGGTGCATACACAGCTGGCTGTTGCGAAACGAATCCAGAGGTTTTATAAGCGTGTAGGTATACCAATGCAAAGGATAGAGTATGAAGGCTAAATAAAGGTAAAATTCTAAATTTTTATAGACTCTGTCCTAAGATTTTGTGTTTAGGATTCTGTGTATTTAATTCCACAAAGAATACAGGCTGTATAATTACACAAATCAAATTTCTAAATAAAAAAATAAGAACTAAGGTTGGAATGGTAGTTCTTGACATTCACAAGTGGAAAAAATATTCTCATTTGCATGCTTGTCATTGGGAGGGTTTCGGAAAAGAATAAAAAACAAAAGCAGATTATTACAAACACTTCCAAAGCTTCTATAAAGAATCTATACTATAAAATCTGTGCGGAAGACCACAGAACTGCTTTAGTAGATTCAAATAGCGTAAAGAACTGAAAATCGAGAGCTGAGTGTGTTTGAGTTTTGGTCTGCGTTACATATCAGTGGAAAGAAAACGTTTTATTTCATGCAAAGTTTACTAAAAGGTAAAACTTCCAAGCCCGTTTGATTTTCTTGAGCTACTTGGTTTTTATTTATGTATCGCGTCCATAAAAGTCTTTGCGCGGCTTTTATTTTCGAAGCATTGGTCGTAGACAAATGCTGACGATTACAAAAGTGTTTTAGATACGAAAATTCACGTTCTGACATTTTAAATGTTAAAGTAAAACATTTTCAAAAAAATTGCAAAATGCAGCTTTTTTTAATACACCTGCTGATTTCTGTAGCTGTGTTTAATGAACGTTTATACTCATTCTAAAAACAAAAACCAAAGTGTTTGACTCCCGAACGGCAAAAATGACCAAGATACTTAATTATAAAGTTTGATTTCATGTTCAAAGGTCAAAATTTTTGCATTTATGAGTAGTAAAAAATAAAATATAAATTTAGGGAAAAGAGTTTCTAATCACTTAATAAATTAAGTAACGAGAACTGCTATGTAAACTGTAGTGAAGAACGCATTACTTAGTATATATTTTTTTAAAAAATATCTTAGTATCAAAAATTTATAGAGTTCGCATTTTAGAAGACAGTTAGCCAAAGGCAACGCGGAACATCACTTGTCTCAATCTCAATTCAAAAACAAAAATATTTCTAGTTTAATGAACCTTCTGTGGGATCATTAGATTATGATTCTTAAATAATAAAATTGTATGCGAATATTAATAACATACAAGCGGCAAGCCCGTCAGATAAGCAGGCTGCAGCCGAAACAAAATTTATCAGTTCTATATATACCTGAAACGAAAATGTATAAAAACATTTCAGTATGAATAAAATCTGTTCATTCTTTCCAAGCAACAACCAATTCGTAAATAATTTTCTTGTTGCCAAACCAGGAAACCAAAACTTTTGACACTTCAGCTTAATACGTATGACGTCATCGTTTAAATTTAATGTAAATATAAGAACTTTTTTTTTTTTTTTTTTTTTCCAGTATCGATGAAAGAATTAACGTGCCGGTAAAATGTTGCGTCAGTTATCCTAACCTGAAACGAATAACTTGCCAACAGCAGCTATTCATTTAAAATGCTGACATTAACGAAACATTTTCGACATACAGTAGCGTCACATGGAATCGCGTGCTTTTTTCAACGTCAAAACATGATCTTATGTAATAATAATATATTTAATGTTTGGAAATGCTATTTTTATTTCATATTTTGTGAAACTTACTAATTTTTTTATTTACGAACTCTACGATTTTAAACCGAGCGGTGGCAACACTTACAAAGCAGACTTCAGCAGACTTTATCTCCAGCGCGCGAGACTGTTGCCACTCGGAAAAACGAGCGCGAAGATTAGCGTTTTCAGAATTTTTAATTAAAATCTCTACTGAAAGAAGAGAGATGACTAGACTGAAGATGAGAATGATCGAAATGGCTTCCCACAATTTTTAGAATGCGGGGATACCTCTCTCAAAACACAATTCCTCGCCGTTCCGGAGACGTTGATGTCACATACAAACAAATAGACAGACGCGCATAAATTTTAATAGTATAGATTTTGGTATTTGAAACTTGTAAGATGCTTAAGTAAAACTTCTTTCGCATAGGTTACGAACCAAAATTGTAAATTAAGTGATGTTATACACAAGCAAATCACAAAAAATTATTAGTAGAGGAAAAAAATCAACTTCAAACTATTCTAATTAATTTCTCAATCTGTCCCTTAAGGTAAACGGAAAAAGACGGCAAAAACAAAAAGTTGGAAATTCAATTCTCGGTGAATTTTTTTTTTTTTTTTTTTTTTCTTGTATCGAAATGGAATTTTGTGTTTATATTTTTTAGAATGAGTATTAACTTTTACTAAGCGTAACTGTGAAAATCGGGAAGCTGTAAAAAAATTAGATTTCGTAATTTTTACAAAATTGATTTTTTAAACTTAAAAATATCAAAGCGTGAATATTTGTATTGCTTAAAATATGTTTGTAACTAAGTACATGTCTGTAACCAATAGTTACGATAATAAAGGCCACACAATGACTTCAAAGGACATTGTGTATTTGGTATTTTATAGATGCTTAGTATTATAAATACCAAATACACAGTTAAAGAATTTTTAAATATTTCTTCATGATTGTGGAAAATTCATCTAGCAAATATCTAGCGCTAGAACTTATCCAGCAATTCCCGCTTAAATCTCGTCAAATGCTCAACTAGAAGAACAGAAAAAAGCAACACTAATCACTGTATTCAGGAAATATTCCAGCTTCAAATTTATAAGGCATTTGGGAGGAGTGGGGTAAAATTGAATTTGGAATTGTGAAATGAAATTTGATACTCATATAACTATTGTCGAACTGCTTAAATAACGAACTTCAAAATAAAAAAAAGTTTTAATTAAGCGCTTCACTAAATTTCTTTGGCACCTTCTTATTAAATGTAGATAAAAAATGTACCTTTATCCAATAATGTTTTGCTTTTTGTTACAAGCAGATTTCAAATTTTGTTTTAATTATAAACTTTTAATATTAATTAAATGGCTTTTCCCCCTATTTTTTTCGTTTGTTCTTATTTGAATAATTTGAAAAATTAGAGATTCGAGAGATTTTCAACATCGTTATTTGGATTTGAAAAAGATTTTAGCTTCTTTTTACGTTGGATAAATTGTAACAGAACATTTTCTAAGCATTTTACAGTTTGTACATGACATTGTACAGTTTCTTCGATGTCTGAGTCCACGCTGACTGTTTCTGACACATGCCAACACTCTGGTATGAATCTGTTTCAACTAATATTTGTTAAACATTTGCTAAATTTGGTAAAGGCTGTCGAAACTAAGCAATAATATTTACCTTGGCCAATCCAAAAGGGAAAAATACTTAAAAAATATTCTGGAAGTTTTCAAATTTTAATACCCCCAAAAGGGCGTTTATTTAACGTTTTGCGTGTTACCTTTATTTATTAAATATCATCTTCTTCGCACTTAAACCATAAAATTAAATTCAACAGCAATATCACATAATAATTTTGAAAAAATCTCATGTGTACACCACGACTTTCCTTGTACGAAATATTAAATTATACGCACCTTTTCTTGCATTTAATTTAAACTTATTGGATTGAATTAAATCTATTTCATCGAGATCGCAATACAATAAATGCACTCTTTAAAATTCACTATATTTGTTTACCATAGCAAAATTCTGGCGCTAGGTTCACTTAACAGCGTTATATTTCGTTCATATTAGAACTCAGAATGCACAAAATTTATACCATTTGAAGAATAATCTAATCGTTGCCACATGTTCTATTCAAATACTATAATAAATCTAGAACGATGTATAAAAGAAATCAAGCAAACAAACAAACAAACAAAAAAGAAACAGTTTTTCACAAACGATTCACTATTTCTCATTTAATTAATTCATTTCTCACTTCGCGACAAGACATAAATACATAAAATTACAGAAAGGATTAAGCATGATTTAATTCGCAATAATAAAAGAAGGCGGTATCTTTGTTGTTGCGAAGCTTAGTCTTTCTAGATTGGCAACGAATCTACTATCCCGCTATTTCAAATCTAAACAAATATGTCCGCCATGTTATGTAAAAATTAGGCGTAACTGCACATAAACAGTTTTTAAATTGTTGATAATTGTAAAAATATTGTTTGCAGATTTACTAAAGGCATAAAAACCTTAACCGAAAGATAAGAGAAACATAATTCAATCATTTTTAAAGCAAAAAATGCACAATTTACAAACATATAAGAGTAAAGAAACTGAGATCACTGAGCCGGGTAGCAGGGTGGATATATATATATATAAATACATTCGAAATAGAAATTGAAAAGCTAACAAGTAATGTGATGTAAGACCTATTTGGTCTTAAAAATTTTTTTAGCAAGCTCACTACAATATTTCTTCCTATTATATAAATAATATATTTATATACGTTTGGTGCGGCCGATTGCAACCAAAATACGAGGTGCACATCTACATGTTTATAGCCATGGAGGTAGGAAATAAGATGGAGTAGCCCTAAACAGGTTTCTCCCGTACCCTGCTTTGAAGTACTGGCGATCCCTACGTGGTGACCAAAACATTGGGTCATTTACCATTAAGTTCAATGGGTTTTGACGCGATCGGATGTAAATATTTTGTAATTACGTTGTAATTATACATATAAATGTATATATTTTCTTTTTCTACAACACTTCTAAGTCCTAAGTATATGAAAACAACATATTTTTAAACAACATTTCATTCTGAACGGAATTAAATGCTATACTTTTCACAGAACAGTTTTCTCAGAATGGTTTAATTTGAATGAAATATTTTCACAAGTTTTCGTTAATTACATTAGAAAAAAAAATTTAAGGTAATTCGATTTTATTCGGTTAAGGTACAAAAATTAAGATCAAAGTTTATTGTATTATTAATATTAAAATTATGCATTATTTCTTTTCTATTTATAGAGCTTCTTCCTAAAATACTTTCTTAAATATGACATGAGGTAATAAAACAAATTCTAGATTCCAAAATTGGGCTTCCAGATTCGTGATAAGGACTATGTTATTGAAATTTGATATCTCCAGGTACCGTTGTTTTTTCGCAGTGCGAGAAATATACATACATCCATGCAGATTCTTCATTAATAATTTGTTTAATATAATGCAGAGCTCTAAATATTTGGTGGCAACAATTTAAAAACTGAAACGCCGTTTATAGTGAAACAACGCAACATGCTAAAACAAAATTAATAGCCCTTCTGAGCAAATTGCTCCTTTGGGCTAAAAATGTTTATCCAAACTAACTTTAACCGTTTTATTTCGTGTAAAAAGGTCCGTTGTAGTCAAATTAAACTTAATATTCGTGAATAATCCCTAATTATGAATAACTGCACACAACTGAAATTCAAATTTTGAATAACTAGAAATCTTTCACAGTACGGATAAACGGAGCAGTTTATCCGTATTCCTTTCCAAAGCACTTTAGAAATAATGAATGTTTCACGTAAACAGATGGGAATATCGTGTGCTTGACAAGAGTCTTAATTTGTAATCGACTAATGGAATAACACAGTATTCGAACTATATTTAGCCCAATTCTAGTAGCTCGTATTTCACCAGTAGGACGACTTCCAAAATAGATGTGTTTCGGCTCTATTGAAGAATTCTATATTCGGTAAATGTTACGTCGGTCTTTAGCTGTCCTGTTGAGGAATGCACCGATAATAATATCACTTAAATTCCTTTTCTCTAACAATTCAAAATAAACTTTATGATATTACGTCACTGATGCTGCCAAAAATAGAGAAAATGAAATAAGAATTATATTAAATATTCAAACCATTATTCAGTGTGTACGTTCGTTCATGAGAATATACGATAATGGTTAAAACTTCGACGGATCAATTTGCACGTACGATATAAAAAAAAAATATATGAACATATAGGACCTTTACACAAAGTTCTAGAAATACAACATATATATAAAGGAAAACATGTAAAATAAAAAGGAGGTGAAAACCGAACAAAAGGTGTGAAAGGATAAAAAGGACAAAAAGGAGTAAAAAACAGTTCAAAACCTAATCCAAATGGGAGTGAATGGCAACAACAAGTGGTATTAATAATGCAAAAGGAAATAAAATAAAGAGCAGAAATACGTTTAAGATTCATTCCATATTCACCTCGGAATAACTGCACATGCCGAAACCAAAAGTGGAAAATGATATTTACATTATTATTTACATTTATTATTTCGTTGCATCATCATCAGGGGATTGGTGCAATGTAAGAAGGAAATAAACAAAATGGCCTGTTTCTGAGCTGACAAAGACAGACATTAAAATTTAAAATTTAAAAATTATCCTAGGAAAACAATAACCTTAGAAAAACAATCAAAGTAACCTGTGTCTCTATCAATCTAACCTCTACAAGCCAAAGTAAACAGTGCAAACATTGTAGCATCAAAAACATACACTAATTCAAAAGGCTTGTAAAATAATAGACATATTAAAAAATATTTTGAGCGGATCAAGTCCAAAAACAAAACTTGCAAAAATAATAAACCAACACCTGAAAAAAAATATGCACATTTTTTAATTCAAAATTTATAAGCGACCGAAAAATAAAAATTTTCTATTTGAGTGAGCCGAGACAGAAACATGTAAAACAGAAGCAATGCAACGCATAGAAAAATAAAAGCACGAAATGAAAATTTTGTCTAAAAAACATTAAAACAAAAATTTAAATTAAAAATAACAAACAGAGGTGTTAATTCTTAAAACCTGTATCACGAGAGCAACAAAAGCTCTGAAATTAAAGATACTTCTACTAATATTAATATTAGGAGATAATATAATCAATATTTCTTTAGTAAATAAATTATTATTATCTTACTTTGCAGCTATTGCGCAAGTATTAGAATAACTCGTTTTCGAACTAAGTGAATTTTAAGATCATACAACATTATATATATATATATATATTGTTGCGTTATTTTCTTACTTTGGTACGTTCGTTACGGGTTCGTGAGGATTTGGACTGAATAATGACAACACTACTTGATGAAGTACCGAAACACACTTTATTGGCCAGTAATAATCAGGACAGCTCCAAAATCACGTTTTACAGTCGTCGAAGATCTACTACACACTCGCTGGAACAATCAGCGACACAGCCTTCACACTGTCAGGCAATAACAGTGGAGACAGCTTCACTGCAAAGCACCAGAGTACAGCTCCTGACTCTGCTCGGTCGTTCTCGGAACTCCACGTACTCTCGAGACTCTCCACGCTACAACTAGCGATGCACTCGACGACACACAGAGCACAACTCCCGACTTTTCGGTTCAATCGTTCCCGGAGCTCAACACACTCTCTGGACGATGCACTAGCCGCGATACACTAAGAGACTCTTTCGATGCACTCGACCACCAATTAGGCACTCGCTGCCCGGCTGTCAACTTGATCGACTCCGCACGGACTGACTAACTCGAGACACACCAACTATCTCGCACTCACCAGCAGGGTTTATATAGCTTTCGGCTTGAGTTCGAGAACATGCTGGGCTAAACCGGTAAGAATTCGTTCCAGAAGCTTCTTCATCCGTCCATGGTATATCGCCAATTCTGTCGCCAAACGGGCGATTTCTCGCCATACATGGCAACCCTGCCATCCCTTCCCTTTTATGGCAACCCTAAAACTGCTTTGCGGGGAAGCTGCTTTACCGCGCCTGGACATTTCGTAACAAAATGTCTTTAATGATAATTTTTCTGCTGCTTAATGCGCGAAAATACTAGGCAAATTTGTGTTTTTTATTTATATTTGTTATATGTTACAGTTGTTAAATATGCACTATGTCTCATTACCAGGGTTACAAAACCTGTAAGAAGGGGTAGAGTGCACCCTCACGATTCGAAGTCACATAGTAATAGAGGTTCAGAAATGAATGAGTTTGCGGTAGTTGTATACAACAAACACCAGAAATGAAAGGACATCAAGTAAGTGATTATGCAATTTAATTATAAACGTACATTCATAAATATAACAGATAACGAATGTGGTGGAAATATCCTCAGCGAGCTTTAACGCGGGTCTCATATCTCTGGCTTTTAATTTCAAATATTGTGTAAGATTTCGGGCATGTCTCGGAGTTCTCTTATAACAGCTATTGCCATGCGAGCAGCCAGTTCCCCAGGGCTGTCAATGGGAGTGTGTCATACACCAGTCTTTTTATATGCCACCAGATTTTGGTAGGTTCGGCTACTGAGTAGGCTAGTATACCCTACTACCATGCCAAATCGACTATAAGCTAAATACAACGGTAAAATGGTTATAGATGTGGACGTAACCATTTAGATCAGAGCTCCACGATCTCTTCCTCATCGTGGTTCCATTCCGGAGTCAATACTGAAAGCTGTGCGCCATCCAATAATTGTGGCAACACGTGCTACAGAAAATCAAGCAGTTGCTACCAGTCAGATAAAGAAGCATAAGATAAGGTCCGATGAGGTGATCTCCCACAATGTTGGCCCAAACATTTACCGTAAAACCTCGCTCTGCCTAACTGCGCTCAAATGGGCGCAAATAGCTGCATATCTTTTAAGGAGGTTTGTAACCACTCGGAGATATGTAGACGAGGTATTGGAACCCCAAGTTAGACTGCTTAGGAGTGCTGCTGGTCCGAAGGTTTTGCTAACGGATGACAACGCTCGGCGTCATCGAGCATATGGTCATGTGAGAATACTTGCAGAGAGAAGATATCATTCGAATGGACTGACCACCTTACTCACCCGACTGAGCATGTGTGAGATGTCTTAGGGCGCCGAATTCCTCTCCGGACCCTCCAGAAGCTGAAAAGGGCACGTTCAGAAGACTGTCATGCAATTCCACAAGACTTGATCAACACTTTGGTAAAGTCTGTGAAATCAAGATGTGAGCTATACATATCTGCTCGAGGGTACTTTATAAAAGAAAAATGTTCTCTACAAGAGATGACTTAATTTTTCATCATTTTCAACGTTCCATAAATTTGTTTTAATTTCATGGGAGTAATCAACTGCTAAAATTTATGTTAAATAAAGCTTTTGTACAAATTTATATTAATAATTCTATCATTGTCCTTTAATTCTGATGAACAGTGGAGTTAAAACTGATTACGGTATACAATAAAGAGGTTATTGTTGCAAAGGATTGTCGAAAAGTATTCCAAGACCTGTTTATTTAGTTAGACAGCACGTAAGCGCATTGGCGAGTAAGTTATTTGACTATTTGCTGTCAATTAGTTATGCGTTAGCACTAAATATATTAATAGAATACTTTTTATAATACCGAAGCAACTAATTTTGCCCATATTTTAAATATTGAAATATGTTGATAAATTGTTTTAAAAAAGGAAAAGGAAAACCAAACATGAAATATCCGAAAGCTTTCAGATTTTATATTACGCCCAAAGGGGCGGTTTTTAACGTTTTGTGTGTTACCTTTACATATTAAATATATTCTTCGCACTTAACTCACAAAATTCAATTCAACAGCAGTATCAGAATATATTTAAAAGAAAATATCTTTAGAATTTTGGATACACAGTCTCGCTGGAGATAATTGTTTTTATTTCCTTGTACGAAGTAAAAAGGAAGTATTGTAATCGCGAAAAGTTTTAGGCAGCATATTTCAAAGGAAATATCCATTTTGACCGCTATCGAATGCAATTTAATTTAACGATGTTTTTGCGTGATATCTGTACGTAAGGACAGAATAAAATACTCTTTTCCTTCAAAAAAATTATGAAACTGCTTTAAAATGAATTCTGAAGAGAATTAATATACACTCCGTTACCCGGCTCAGTGATCTCAGCCTCTTTACTCTTATATGTTTGTAAATTGTACATTTTTGGCTTTAAAATTGATTGAATTATGTTGTTCTTATCTTCCGGTTAAGGTTTTTATGCCTTTAGTAAATCTGTATGCAATATTTATAGAATTATCAACAATTTTAAAGTTGTCTAAGTGCCGCTAAGCCTTTTTTTATGGTGGCCATTGATGTTTACATTTGAAACAGGAGACTAGTGGATTTGTTGCCAATCTAGAGTAACTTAGCTTCGCAACTACAAAGATAACGCATTCATTTATTATTGCCAATTAAATCATGCTTGATTCTTTCTGGAATTTTTTCGAGGGAATAAGTGTTTAAGATTTACTTCGTAATTTTTAATATAGATATTTTGAGTTTTTATGTATTTTTGCCTTCTCGCGAAGGGAGAACTGAATTGATTAAATGAGAAATACTCAATCGTCTGTGAAAAACTGTTTCTTTTTTGTTTCGTTTGCTTAATTTCTTTTATACATTATTCTAGCTTTATTATAGTATTTGAATAGAACATGTGGCAACGATTGGATAATTCTGTTCTTTAAATGATATAAATTTTGTGCATATATAATATGAACGAAATACATAAGTTAAACTTAGTTTCCGTTATATAATTATTATATAAGTTAACTGTTATATAATTATTAATACTGTTAAGTGAATCTAGCGCCAGAGTGTCGCTATGGTAAACAAATACTAGAGTGAATTTTAAAGAATGCATTTATTCTGTTGTGGTTTATGCGCCGTCGGCGAAGTAGATTTAATTCCACCCAATAAGTTTAAATGAAATGCAAGAAAAAATGCGTATAATTTAATATTCCGTACAAGAAAGTCATGTGGTGTACACATCAGATTTTTTCGTATAGTGTTGCCATTGCTCGCTTTGAAATCGTTGAGTTTCTTAATCAAAAATTCGTAAAAATTTTACAAAATATGAATAGATAATAAAACAAATTTAAAATTCGGGCTTCCAGATGTCCACATTCGGTGGAGGATTACGTTATTCAAACTTCGATAGTTCTAGGTTCCGTTGTTTTTTCACAATGCGAGAAGCATAGATACATTTATGTAGATTACTCATTATTTAATTTCTTTAAATATATAACACAGGGTAGTGGCATATTTGGTGGAAACAATTTGAAAAGTGAAACGGACATTTAAAGTTTTCGACGCAAAATGCCAAAACGAAATTAATAGCCCTTCTGAACTAACGCCCTTTGGGCTAAAATGTTTGAATCAATTTGCAAAATCCTTTTTTTCTCGTGATCAGATCTGAAGCTTATTCGATGGAATTTTTAGAATGTATCACGACGTGGTGCGCTGTTTGAGACCAAGTATGTATAAAAAACTACATTGCAGAATATATATTTGGCACTAGAAGCAAATAAAGAATTAACAAAAACTAATTCGAGCTCTTCTTCCAAAGATATATTACATGCTTTTTTCGTTCTGTTGCAAAACCGAGTGAAATATTTTTAGTTACTTTTCCCAACTTTTCGCTTCAACTCACTTGTCTAACAATTAGCGAAAAACTTCAAGCTACAAGATAATAATAAATTTCCCCTGGTGCACTAGCTCACCAGAAATAGACTTCTATTGACTTTTAAAGCGTATACTTGCTCGTGGGACACACCCTGTCGTAGGAAAAATGACGTAAATCAAGCAATTAACGCTCAGGCAGAAATCACCAGCTTTCCCTATAATTTTTCTATTTCTGTGTACATCTCAATACGAAAGAATTTCTAGCAGGTTAATTTTTTTTCTTTTTTTCCCATGGATTGCACATGAATGAAGAGGGATTGGAGAGAAATAATATTTGTTCTTTTTATATTTTTCAAATATATTTAGAAATGCTTTTATAAAGACATTTTTCTATTAGAAATGCTTTTGGTTGAAGATAACTTTTTATTCCTGATTTGATGTCAGAAATAGCTTTCTCAAAACTCTTGCACTGTTACGCGGAACCATACCTAGATATGTTTTCACCTGAGGCAAACAAGCGATTTCGAGATGTTATTTGTACAATT
The DNA here is from genome assembly GCF_044657685.1 of Stegodyphus dumicola. Classification (NCBI taxonomy): domain Eukaryota; kingdom Metazoa; phylum Arthropoda; class Arachnida; order Araneae; family Eresidae; genus Stegodyphus; species Stegodyphus dumicola. The sequence goes on along the minus strand of NC_140773.1, from coordinate 215,405,702 downwards.
AAATTGCTGTTAATATTTATATTACACAAAGTATAAGCATTAAATCTTAATACTGTAACTCTTACAATATTTTTATTTGTAACTTCATTCATTCTGAAAAATAATATGAGTAATAATTTATAATTTGTAATAAAGACATCAAAACAGTTTTGGGATAAATAGAAAAAAAAATCTGAAAGCTTTCAAATTTTATATTACGCCCAAACAAGCGTTTTTTTTTTTTTTTTTTTAACGTTTTGTGTGTTATCCTTATTTATTAAATATCATGTTCTTCGCACTTAAACCATATAAAATTCAATTCAGCAGTAATATCACGAAATATTTAAAAACAGCATATCTTTAGAATTTCCTATAGACAGTCTCGCGAGCTGGAGATACTTTTTTTTTCGTACGGTGTTCTCATTGCTCGGTTTGAAATTACTGTGTTAATCAAAAATTTATTGAAGTTTTACAAAACATGAAATCTATAATAAAATAAATTCGAAATTCACAATTTGGACTTCCGGGTGCCCATGTTCGGGTGGAGGATTACGTTATTCAAAATTTGATGCCTCTAGGTACCGCCGTTTCTTTCACAATGCAAACATACATACATTCATGCAAATTCTAAATTATTTAATTTCTTTAAATTTAATGCAGGGCGATAATATTTGGTGGCAACAATTTAAAACGTGATTCGCCGTTTATAGTGAAAAGCCACAAAATGCCGTTTTGTGACTAATAGTTTTTCTGGGGTACCGCCTCTCTGGGCTAATAAAGTTGAAATAATAATAATAGTAATAGAATTGATTATAGCGCCAATTTAGTTTTTTGTAAATTATTTTATATTATTTGTATTTTTCTAAAAGAAATTTTAACGATTAAAAATCTACTTAATTATTCAATTCCTCTTCTATACAAGAAGAAACCACGTTTAAAACTTGTTGGGACCGACCCAAAGAAGATTTCGCATAATTTTTTAATTATTTTAATTTGGCTAATTCTTTTCTCCTAAGAACTGACAATCTTAAAAATATTTTTAAGGAATATTTGGAGACCGTTGAGCTAAGTGTATTTTGAATTACTCTTAAAAGTTCTAATCTTCCTTTACTGACTAGAATTGAAACAAGGAAATAGAAATTTCTGAAATATTTATATGATTTGGAAATTAAATTATGAGTTGCTTTTTTTAAAATATCTAAATACAGTAATGTCAAATTTACAAAAAATAGAAACTGAAATCTCGAATAATCAATGAATAAATTTTAATTTTTCCAATATATTTCAAACGATTTATTAAAAGTATCATCAGTTTTAAATCCTTGTAATTTTGCAGATGTTGGCGTAGTAAATTATACGGATATCTGTATTTTTTATTATTTGTAATGAACCCTTTTTTTAACAACCTCATTAGTTCCGCATATCAGTGTGACACTTAATCTCTCTCAAAAACTTTGCTTGAGACTTAAAAGCCAACTGAGTGCCAAGGATGGAGGTGTTTGTAATCCCCTTCGAAACGACAACACACAGAAAAAGAAGAAAGAAAAAAAAAAAAAAACTGTAACTGGGTTTTGGATTACAGGATTTTCCTCTCAGTTACAGTAAACTTATTCAGTCTGGCACAGAAAAAAGTGTTCATTTGCTATACGATCGTGAACTCGCTAATAAAATCAGATACCTGCAAGGAAGGAGCGACACGTTTCATAGAAAATATTCTTGGGTTCAACTCTTGATTTATTTCGTAATAGCAGTAGTAAAACATGCTTACATGTTTTAAGAAAGAATTTTTTTGAATTGCAGTAAATGTTTTGAATAAAAATGCTCTTGAATCTATTCTTGACTATATAAGATATTTTCTCTCTCCTTCCATCATGCTTTCTGGGTGTAACTGTAGCACACCCAGTGCGTATTCGAGAGGTCCAGGTTCGAGTCTCGCCAAGGATATTGCTCATTGTTCATTTTTCATTTCTCCTGCTTTAAGGAAAAACAAGTAATGACTCTACAGCGGTGCCCGAACAAGGTGGTGGATAATAATTTGTGATACCAGGATTTGGCAATTGGATCGCCTAATTCCCAGTCACCCTTTAAAAGGAAGAGTATATAAGTCATTTTCTCCCTCCTTCCCAGGATACCTTTGTGGTGTAACAACAGAACACTGGTACATATTCAAGAAGTCTAAGTTCGAGTCCCGGGGAACAGAATTGTTCTAAACCTCTGCTCTATAAAAAGGAATTCGCGAAAATATCATACGACATACGTGAAATTTCCAATCACAGAAATGGCTGTTTAAAAATATTAGCGCAGTTTCTAAACCAGAAAGGTATGAAGTAATACTGTTCAAGACATCGTAGACTGTGATGCAATATAAACGCACTTAAATCCTCTTCTGACCATTCAGCGAGATGTCATAGTTTGAGCAATGGTCGTTTGAACCTACAAGCTTAGGTTAATATCTTATTGTCTGATCCCACTCTACTGTCTTATGATAGCTCTACTGAGTCAAAGTTTGAGACAGGTTCAAGTAGAACATAGGCCAGCACCTCTGTAGGATCACAAATGATTGAGCTACAGCTGAACCTAGTTTGTCTATCATAAGAAAACCTCTCTCCAGTTAGTCTACAGCTGTCTGTTGCCGTAGAAACGAGCCTTGACCCATTTTCCGTAGGAGTGCATTGAAGACGAATGATAACTCTTTTTCCCTCAGACAACAGTCACCAAAAACAAAACAACAATAAAACAACCCTTGGCTCGCGCCTATTTGAAATATACTAGCCCTGTTGCTATAGCGACCGCCACCCGCCAGACTCTGTGGCGGGAGCTATTCTTCTCGTAGACAGACAGTAGCTAACTCTTAAGCTTCCGCCCCAGTTTTGAGGTAGAACATCCCGGGGGGGGAGTCAGAGGCTCTTCGACCCTTTTTCCCTCCACCAACCTGTCCAGAAGGTTTTCGGGTAGCCTTATATTTTGAGAGCTCCCTTGCAGCATAGCTATTATACGCTTGCAAACGTCCATGCCTTCTCCGGGATTCAAACCCAGGCCCATAGGTGCGGCAGTCACCATCACTAACCACTTTATCGGGTGGGCGGCGAAATGTTTCAGATAATTGAAGCTATCCAAAGCAACATTAGGTATAGTCTGTGACAGATACTGAAAGAGGCTTTTAGCAATGTTTCTAAGAATATAAGAAACGATGGAACACGTATCTATATTCTGATGGATGTTATTTTGATGGTGAGTAGATAAAAGTGTTTTTTACATTTTAAACAAAACTTCCCAAAAAATATTTTAAGCTTACTTTTTTTAAAACATGGAAGTAGTTCAGGTTGTCTATAAGATCTGCAAAATCCAAAATTTAAACCATCTAGTCTTAATTTCAACTTTCAGGTAAGGATCTCACTTTGCATCAAAAGACTTATATTTTGAAGATGAACCTTTTACTATCAAAGGTTTTTCTGATCTACAAATGAGAAAGGGTATTGTTGGGGTTACGGTTAACATAAATAAAGAAGGTGATGGCACAGGAGAAGATGAGCCTCGAAGATTTGGTGTCATAAAATCTAAGATTGTTATATATGTGTCAAACAGGATTCACAGTGTCAAATACATGAAAATGATTTAGACTTCTTTTTCATTATTAAACTGGGTATAACCGTTAGGCCGAGGAAGCAGATTCGCAATGGTTAGTATTTTAGAAGAGAGAGGTTGCTTTGTGTTAGTTTAGAAAATTTCACTCATGTCATAAGTGATGATGGAAACTTCCTTATTCTGTTTCGAAAACATAATCTTCAGTATTAAACTGCAGTTTGAGAGATTCATTTGTAAGTCAGCTAATATAGTTATACATAGGAATAAATTGGTTACCAACAATCTGAAATTCTTTCAATGTTTTAAACTACATTTTTACTTCCTTGTACGAAGTAAAGGAAGTACTGCAATCGCGATAAATTTCGGGTATTTTATTTCAACAAAAACATCCATTTCAACCGCTCTCGAAACCCTCTGAACGATGTTTTTGCATCACAGCTGTACGTACGGACTCGAACACCAGGCGTCCCCGTCCTCCGTCACTTGTCACCTGTACGTACGGACATAATAAAGGATTGTTTTTGCCCCCCAAAAATGTAAAATGGATTCAGCAGAGATTTTTTTCTTGGCGTCTGTACGTACGTGTGTATGTATCTAGAAAGAATAGCCATAGAACTTTCAAATTTTGTATATGGAATTACTGTAGCATCTAGCTGTGCACGTGCCTTTTTCGTTGCAATCGGCAGCACCAATCGTATATAGATATATTTTCACTCTGTTACCTGTCTCGGTTAGCTTAGTTTTTTATTCTTATATTTAATAAATTGTGCATTTTTTGTTTTAAAAGGGATTGAATTATGCAGTTTTTATGTTCCGGTTAAGGTTTTTTTGCCTTTAGTTAATCTGCATGCAATAGTGTAGAAATGTCAACAATTTAAAACTTTAAGTGGCGAGTTAAGCCTAACGAATTGCCATTTCTTTACATTAGAAACTCGGTAGAAGGGTGAATCAAGTCAGTTTCTTCACTTACAGTGTCTATTTGCCGAGTGAAACCAAATGTAAACTTTCAGTTCTGTGCACCGAAAAATTAACCTTCTTGCCCGCTGGCGGAATTGCTTGCTTTTTCATAGGAAATCTAATTTAAATTGTAATTTTTTTAAACTGTATTTGGTGTTTTATATTTTTCTGTATTTTACAATTTTTAGTGAAGGTATTTTGAGTTTTTACGTACTTTTCTTTGCCGCGAATTGAGAACTGAATTAATTGAATGAGAAATCTATCTCTAATGAAATTCTAGGAAATAAGTTTAGATGAAATACAGCAAAAAAAATGTGTATAATTTAATAGGCCGTACAAGGAAGTCATGCGGTGTCTACATCAGATTTTTAAGATTGGCATAGGAAATAAACTTTTGAAACTATTTATAACGTAAATGAGCTTAAGAAAACTTGTTTGGTATTTTCTCGGATCTTGATGCACTTAAATTAACTTCGTTTACTTTTTACTTTCCCCCTTTAACATCTTATTTATGTTATTAATGTGGATCATCATGAAACAAAAAATTGCAAGAGAAAAGAGAAAAACTTTCTTTTGCTTCATCTTTGATGGTTTCCATAATGCTTTGCACGAAGAAACTAATTTCGTTTAGCATCGTTTCGAAAATTCTTTTCATCGTTTTTTTTAAGCTCAAACAATGAACATCCTTGAATTAAGTAAGCCCAGTGTCTTCAGCTTTCTCCGCATTCTTAATTATTTCTTCGAATTTTCTGTGTCATAAAACGTTGTCTGTGGTGTAATTAATTTTTGGATTGATAATACTCGAAGCATCGTAATAGCCCACTTTGAATGTAAATTTTATAATCTACAAGACAATGAGAATTGCTAATATGGAGTTTCGTTAAACACTTTTCTCAAAAGTATACGCAGCATTCTTTTTGTAAAGACACTATTAATGTCGCCTAGTTAATCATAATTCAGGTAAGGAAAATTCTGTATCTTCTTTTAATTTTTAGCTCAAAAGGGCGTTACCCATATGCGCTATTAGTCTCTAAACGTAATTTTAGTCCACTGTAAACGGCTATCACTTTTCAAATTGTTGCCACCAAATTAACTCTACGTGCATTATTTTTACAAACCGCCCAGACGGTATAGTGGTTAGGAAAGCCTACTTCGGTACCGAAGGGCCCGAGTTCGAATCCCGGAGAAGGCATAGATGTTTGTAAATGTAGAGTGTCTCTGCGGCATAGGGTCACTCTAAGTATGCAGCGAGCCGAAAGTCCTCTCAGGAGGTTGGTGGTAGGGGGAGAGGGGGGGAAGACTTTTCGATCCATGCCCCTCCCCCTGGGTGCTTCAAAACTGGGGGCGAAACCGAACGAAGTCGTTACCTGTATGTTACTAAAGGCTCTAGCCAACGACAGGCGCAAATGTTGCTCTCCTTGCCCCGATGAATTTCGTGGGCTCATTCTCATCTTACTGTCAGACAAGTGAAATACGTCACAACACAACAAAATTGTCTTTACAGAAATTAAATAATGAAGAATCTGCATGTAAATATGTATGTTTCTCTCTCTGTGAAACAATGACTGTACCTAGAGCTGTTAAATTCTGAATAACGTTGTCCTCCACCCGAACGTATGCACCTGGAAGCCGAATTTTGAATTTTATACTTCATATTTTGTAAAACTTTAAAATAACTTTTTTATTAATAAACGGAACGATTTGAAAGCGAGCAGTGGCAACACTATACGGAATGAAATATTTTTATCTCCAGCGCGCGAGACTGTCTCTCAGAAATTTTAAACATATGTCGTTTTAAATTATTCTATACTTTTGCTGTTGAATGAGATACATTCCCATGACCATAGAGATCATGTGATTTATGTAAGCTATTGTAAATAAACAAGGTAGATGACTCAGAGATCATGTGACTTATTGACTTATGTATAGCTTCTTCGTCTCTTGCGAAATATATCTCATTGAATTTTATGTTGGGAAACTGCGGAGAACACGCTATTTAATAAATAAAGTTAACACACAAAACCAAATATGTAAAAGTAAAAAAAAAAAAAAAAAAAGTTTTGCAAGTCATCTTACTAAGAAAATTGAACATTGGTATGATGAACTGAGAATAGACTGAAAACAATAGAAAAAGTTAAGGCAACACTTAACAGTGCATCAGGAATTCTAAACATATGCTGCTATGTTGCTTTTACATTTTTTCTAATTTTACGGCTGTATTGCATATGCATAAATGCGAAGAAAACGGTGCTTTATAATAAAGCTACCAGGATTGAGTGCTAAACTACGAGGTCAGCGAGAGTGTAGGAAACTTTAACTTTTTGAGTCATCGTTAAAATCTAAACTCTTTCAGATTTTTTTCTTATTGTTTAGAATTACCTTGTAACTATTTTTACCCACTTACTGAAGTTTTTGAGCATGTTAAATGGAATCTCTATTATCCAAAACAGCATGCATGAACTGATGCTACATCAGATAATTAAAAACTATGAAAACAAATTTTCAAAATTGAGCCATTTCGGAATAAAAACAGTGAGTGTGAAAATTTCGTGATACAGTATCACTTTTAAATTTGCTGTAACATGCGTAACAATGTCTTCGTGTTCCTTTAAATGACACCAAATGTCATCGTAGCATGAAATATCGGAATTGCAGAATCTTCCTGTTACTCAAAGTATCGTTAGGTGCCATCATAGTATCAAAATGTCAGCAAGTATCTATGCTTTTGCCTACTGCTTGAAACCTTGCCAGATATCTACGTAGCAACAAATTACCGTCGATGTCATCGTGGCATTAAATGACGGAAAGTGTAGTATGTACCTAATTGTTCGTCATGCAAAAGTTCTTTTGCACAGCATTCATGCAGTTCATAACAGAAACCGTATGAAGATTTTTATGCTTACGTAATCTATACTACTCGCAATGATTTATTTATTTCTGGTTTTTTAGAGCAGCTTCCGCAATTTATTTTGGTAACTACCAGGCAATTTATTTAGAATAATTTTTGATTTATTCGAAATTTTCCTTTATTTCAAAACCGGGAATATTAAAAATTCTTAAATTTCTCTCTGTAATAAAGTAACATTTGAAATAAAGAGTTGTAACTTAAAAATTAAAACAAAGTAACTTGAATAATTTTTATATGTACTCTCAGTCAGGAATGCTGGCGAGCAAAAGTTAAAAAAAGGGGGTGCTGAAACGTTTCAGATTTTAAATTACGTAGGGGCGTAAATTACGTAGTGGCAGATTTTAAATTACGTATCTTTATTTATTAAATATTACGTTCTCCGCACTTAAACCATACAATTCAGTTTAAGAGCAATATCACAAAATAATTTTAAATTGAGCATATCTTAAGAATTTCCGATACATAGTCTCCTGCGCTGGAGATAAAAATGTTTTTTTCTGTACAAAATTGCCATTATTCGCTTTTAAATCCTTGAGTTAGTTAATCAAAAATTCGTTAACTATTTACAAGATATGAAATCGATCATAAAAGAAGTTCCAAATTCCAAATTTGGGCTTCCAGATGCCCATATTTGGAGTAGGATTACGTCATTTAAAATTGGATGGCTCCAGGTATCGTTGTTTTATCACAATGCGAGAAACATACATACATTCATGCAGATTCTTCATTATTTAATTCTTTTAAATATAATAAAGGGTGATAATATTGGGTGGCAGCAATTTGAAAAGTGAAACAATGCATGTAGTGAACTGACGCGAAATGCCGAAACGAAATGAATACTAGTAATTAATTAATACTAGTAATAGTCCTTCTGGACAAATTATGCCTTTGAGTAAAAAAAAAAAAAAAAATACAAGGAAGGGTATTCACGGTGTCTTTTGTGCTCTTTTGCTTAGAAAATTTGCATTTTAGGCCCCAGATGTAATCCGAATCGTTACTGGTGTTTCTTTCTTTCCATTTTTCTTCTTTTCTTTCTTTGTTTTTCCTCCCCCTTTTTTTTTGTGTAAAGTATTTCAGTTGCACGTCTAACTGCAATTGTCTCCTCCTTCCCTGCATTCATCCTCATTTGCTTAGCCGACTAATTTCAGCAAAACTGTTAACGAAGTTTTTTCTTTTCAGCTCCCGGCGATAAAAAAGCCTTAACAGGAGGAATATGTACTACATGGCAAAAATTTATTATTTAGCTCTTCACAAAATAATCCTGCCGGATATTAGTTCAAACGCTTAATAAACAATACAAGTTGAAGTAATGTTCCCTCTTCCCTCCCATGGGAATTGGCAATAGGTAAGCTCGCGAAGCCTAATGCATATAAATTACAGACTAGATGGTCTTGTGGCCATTGTCGAGGTGAATATTCCTTTCCACCTAGGAACCGTGTTTTTCCGAATTTCCGAAATCTCCTACCCCCAGGGCATCTTCGTTCTATGGTATAAGGCTAGAGTTAATCTCGTGGCTCATGGCGGGAGAATTAATTTTATGGGTTTGGTAGGGGAGTTAATCCATGCTTGGCGGAGCTAATCTTAGGGAGGTTTAGTCGATTTTCACCAACGAATGGAGCGTTCTCATGAATTTATCGTTCCCTGTTTTCATGTTTTTTCACCTAGATTCGTTGCAAAAAGTTATGTTACACATCATTAAATCTCTTCTGTATTTATGTGATGCCTGAATATCTTTCTTACTTTGTCCAAGCTAAATGACATAAGAGCGTAAATAATAATTTAATCTCGATTGGTGGTAACACAATTGCTGATCTTTCTTTTTCCTTCCTTATACGAAATAAAGGAAATATTGTAATCTCGAAAAATTTCGGGTATCACATTTCAGCGAAAATATCGATTTTGACTGTTCTCGAATACATTTTAAGGATGTTTTTGCTTGACATCTATACGTACGGACAGAATAAAGGATCCTCTTTTTCCCCAAAGGTTTGTAAAAATCGAGGAATTCGATGGGCTTGGACTGGTTATGCCAGACAAGTGAGCATAAACAACAACACGGACAGACTCTGAAAGTTAACTTTTTATCCCACTGGCAAAAAGAGACTGAAGTTGGTGCACCAACTGACTAAATTCACTATTCTACTAACAATTTCAAATGTAAACAAATGGCGGCCTCGTTAAGCCTAGTGCCACTTTGAAATGTTTGATAATTTTATAACTGTTACATGTAGATTAATTAAAGGCATTAAAACCTTAACCGGAGCATAAGAACAACGTACAGTTCAACGCTCTACAACAGGAGCTCCTTTTTAAACTATGCGAGATACATACCTACGTACGTACGCACGTTTGTACGTAACTACAGATATCACAAAAAAATTGTTCTAAATCCATTTTACAATACATTTTGGAAAAAAGAGGGATGTATTCTGTCTACAGATGTCAAGAAAAAAAAATTTCCAACCTGATTTGAGAGCCGTCAAAATGGATATTTTCATTGAAATATGATACATAAAATTTTTCGTGAATACAATACTTCTTTTGAAGGAAGTAAAAATCAAAAAAACATGCGTTGATTTTTAACAAATAGATGTCATATATGATGTAATTTAATAACCTGATTTTTTCCCAAACAAGTTAAGTTTTAAATTAACTTACTTATTATTTTAATGAGCTTGTTAATTTAAATTTGCATTGTTAATAAATTAGAAGAATTTTTTATTTAAAACGATTTTTCTACTTTCTGACCCCCCCCCGAACCGAACCGTTAGGGGCACGAAAATTCCAATTCCCTTTTGACCTAAATGTAAATGGAACAACACTCCGGTGGCAAATCAGATAATGGATTGTGCTAATCGTTAACTCTTTATTAGAGTTTTTTCCCAAAGCCAAGCTTCATCGCAGTTAACTCAGAATTGTAAGCCATTATTACAGTGACACTTGATCTAGCATCAAAAATTCAGGATATAGAAACAAAGCATAATTATTACGTTAATAAAATTAATATTGTTTATAATTTCCTAAATTAAATTATGCTGGATTAAAGAGCCATCGTAAAACAAAGAAATATTATTGGGCAAAGTAAAAATTTCAAATCTTACATTTATTTCTGGACATAGTAATATTAAAATCGAGATAAAAATGCATTGTATAATGAACACCTGTCGGCCTTAATGGGAACTGCATAAGCAGCAAGTGCGTTAAATTTATATGAAAAGTGACCGTTTCTACGATGGTAGTGTGCTACAAGACGGACTCGTGCAACCTTGAAAAGCCTTTGACATTTATAAGATATTTCTTTTCCTAAGGAAATAAAAACCAACGGCCCTTTCAATCGGGATTGAGAAAATTAATCAAGTAAAGGCGAAAGAGACTTCAAAGTATAGTATAGTTAATAGGCAACAAGCCTTAGAAAAAATGAATCAAACTTTTATGATTTAGCGAAAATATTTATCTTTTGATATCAAATTTCATATAGTATCACTTAGATATATATAGCATGAAAGATCAGTTATTCAGCTCTGCAGCCAAAGAAAGGAGCTTATATGTAGACGTTCTTTGATTCTATCGTTGACGCCAGAGATTGTCCTCTTGTAACTGAGATTATATAAGCCATTTCTTGTTAGTGCTAATTCCTGAATCATTGCCCAATAAGTAATTAATGTGTAGGAATTATATTTGTTTATTTATTAAGACCTATTTCTAACTTTCTTTCTTAGTGTATTTGCGGAGATACCAACCTGTTTCAAAAATGCAACCTAGTAACACCATTGTAAATTTAATAAAAATAAATAAAGAAATAAAAAGTTTATAGGGTAAAAAATTAATTAATTTTTGTAAAGTTTTATTTAAAAAGATAACTTATTTTGTTTTAATTACAGGAAATTCACTTTCTTTTGTAACACTTAACGACGACCCTTTTTACGCAGGTCTCCGATTTGTGCTGAAAAAAAGCGATATATAACTATGATACCGGTTTTAATTCTTAATCAATTACCTTTTCTGTTTAGACCCCAATAGATCATTCCTTGTAGCTCCTAGCCGAAGCTTAAAAATAATTGCTTGCCGGAACGCGATTGAAAAAGTTGTGATTTTTTGCGAATGATCCAATCTAATGAAAATACTATCCTGACAGCAATAACAGAAGAGTGGGCGTGCGTGTTGTACCGTCCACATGGGGGCTACAGGATGGACTGACGTTTGCGTGACACTGGGAAATTATTTCGCCGCGTTCCGAATACAGAGCCATGAGTTATATTCACTTAGCGTCTTCCCCTCGGCCTTATGCTCACCCCCGAACTCCTCCTAAAATTCTCTCCCCGTGTCTTCTGATAAGTTTCTGGCGTGTTTGTGGCGATTTCTGCCATGGTTTGTTCCTGAAGGAAACATGGCATGCAATCCAATGTCGAGTGAACGTGACCGATTCGCCTGATTGATTCTTCAGTGGAGTTTCTTGGGTTATCTTTGAGGAGAACCATGAACTAAGACATTAGGCAAATGATGGGAGATGTGTGTGCTGATCTTTCCTTGTCGACGCTCCTCCAAGTACTACATGCAGCTTATTTGCTCTCAGATCGCTCGGCGCTAGAAAATGGAGTTGTGCTCTAGAATAGCTTGATTGGGAAATGGGATATTACCGACGGTGATGGTTGTTTCACGCTAGATTATATTTCTGCGGCTTGCTACTTAGTTGTTAACAAAAATGCGCGATACTTTTATTGGATGTTGCATATATATTCATTTTGGTAGAAATTCATTTGAGTTTTATTGCAAGAATAAACGAAAAATAAATCTGAAAGGTTTCAGATTTTAAATGAAGTCTTAAGAGGCGTTTTTTTAACTTTTTGTGTGTTACCTTTATTTATTAAATATCACGTTCTTTGCACTTAAACCATAAAAATTCAGTTCAATAGCAGTGTCGCAAAATAATTTTAAAATGAGCATATCTTTAGAATTTCCGATACACAGTTCCGCGCCCGCTGGAGATAAAAAGGTTTTTTCCCACGTAGAGTGTTGCCATTGCTCGCTTTCAAATCGTTGAGTTTGTTACTCAAAAATTCGTTAACGTTTTACAAAATATGAAATCCATCATAAGACAAATTCCCAATTTCAAATTTGGTCTTCCACAAGCCCATATTCGTAGGAGGATGACGTCATTCAAAATTCGATGGCTTTATGTACCGTTGTTTTATCACAATGCGAGAAATATACCTACATTTATGCAGATTTTTCCTTATTTAATTTCTTCGAATATATTTCAGGACTCTAACATTGTGTGGCAACAGTTTGAAAAGTGAAACGGACATTTATAGTGATTCAACGCAAAATCGCAAAACGAAAACAATAGTCCTTCAGGAACAAAGGCCCTTTGGACTATTAAACCTGCTGTTGAATAAAGACGGCAAAACAGTTATACAATCCATTTATCAACTAGTTTAATAATTGATATAAATAAATGTTTTACTTATTATTATTTTTTTCCCATTTTCTTTTCGATTGTGATGCTTTAATTCAGAGTTTCTTAAACTGTGGGTCGCGACCCCCATGGGGATCGCGGGACCTGCAGCAGGAGGTTGACAAAAATTTTAGCAGTTTTTGATATTTCTTTAACTTAGTATAATAATTTTACAGTTACCAAATATTTTTGCACAATATATCTGAAAATACATAAAGATAAGACAATACAGACAAAGAAAAAACGAAAACATTCCGACGCATTCTTTTTATAATTTAAACTCTCACTTTACTTGCTTTGCACGTGACGCTGTTATTTCGTCTGCTACTTATTTAAAATTTTCACATTGTTCTATGTCTTAAAATTAGAAATTAAAGTTAATGAACTGAAACTGCAATAGCATATCACAATACAAGTGAAAAAATTGACAGTTTCATTCACGCGTCTGTCGGATTTGTGCAATGCTTATGGGGTCCCATAAAATTTTCGTAATTATTATTGGGGTCCTAGGATAGTGAAAAAACATCTCATTGATAAAAAGGGGTAACGACTTAAAAAGGTTTAAGAAGCCCTGCTTTCATTAATGTAACTATTTGCATCTTTTATATTATAAGTGAAAAATCGTCACTACCTTTCATTAAAACATAACCGAAGTATAGTGCTTATTTTATGTGATAACTTGGATGATATTTATAGGATATATAGAACTATTTATAAAAAATATTGTAGAGATAATTACTAAAAAGAATTTTTATGTTATATTCAGTGAGAAATTGCTACACATGGATTTACAGGTAGCTTTCGGTTATTACACTCCTATAATGCTCCTCTGTTCAAAAAGGTTCACTGAAAAATGATACCGAGCGCAAGAAACTTGCAATAACGGAGTTTGAAGGGCGTCTGAGCAAAGAAGTTTGGATTGTTTGAACAGAAACAGATTTCTGTCCTGTCACAATCACTTTATCTGCTTTATCTTTCACTCTTTGACACCCCTGTTCTCTATTATAAAGATAGTTTTCTGTTATAAAGATAGCTCTACGTGATAGATGTTTTCAGATAGTTCAAGTTATCTAGAACGACGCGACGGGGCATCTATTTATTACATCTATTACAATCACAATGCATTTTTACAAGCGTGCTGTCAGGAAAAACGGCAATGCTGAAACAAGTGTTTAAAGATGATATCCAAATAATTTTTTACATTTCAAGTAGAATTTTTCTAAAAATATTTTCCGAGAATATAACTGAAATGATTGAAATAGAATAGTAAATAATTACATTGAGTGATTTAAAATACCCTGTGAACAGTTTTCCTAATCATTCCTAATAAATGCCATCCAAGCCAATGGTTAAGCACTAAATGTAATGTATACTCTGTAACTGAATTACGTAAAATACATCATCAAAAAGAATTTTAATAACTGCACGCCATATTTTGTTGCCTTACTTCAAAATAAAGCGGTAAGTTTTTTTTTTTTTTTCCTTCTGTTTTCTTTAATAAGATTAGTTTTCGAACTGTTAGCCGTTAGTGCTAGACTAGAGTGCAAATAACTGTAATCTCCAGATCAATTAGGAAATTTTTCAAGTATCAAATCTTTCTAAAAAAATAAAATCCTTTCCTCTGTTTCTTGCTGTTATTCGTTTTTTTTTTTTTTTTTTTTTTTTTTTTTTTTTGTAAGAAATAGGACGTTTTAGATATCCTGAAATTCTTAAATTCAGTACTTCGATATCAAACGCATTATTATGACTGATAAAAAATATTATAAGTGAAAAATCTTTGAAATTAAAAATGTTATTCCGATACTATCGCTGAGAAGTTAATATCAGAGATTTTCTCTCAGTCGTATTTAAACGTTTGTGAAAACATCAGAAAGTTCTACCACTGCAGAAAACAGTAGGAATTTGCGCATATCTTATATACAAGAAACTCAGTTTTCTGCCTCGCAACTAGAATAGTGATTAGTGAATCTGACTGCCATACCGAAGGGCCGGGTTCGAATTTCGGAGAAGGCGTAGATCTTTGTAAATGTATAGTGTTTGTGCGGTATGGGGGCCCTCTGAATATGCGCAAGCCAAAAAGTCCTCTCGAAAGTTTGTTGGTAGGGGAAGAGGGGTGGAAAGACCCTCGGACCAGTGCCCATCGAGGTCCTCTCCTCCAAAATTGGTTGCGAAAATAAGCAAAGTCGAACTGTCATCCGTATGAGAGCTAAGGCTCTTGCCAACGGCAGGCACAATTTTGCTTCCTTGCCATGATTGATTTCGTAGTCTTTTTACGATATCAGACAAGCGAGATTAGTCACAATAACAACAGCAACAAATTTTCTACATTTCCAACTAAATTTTTTACTTTTACATTCATTTAGAACACTAATTTCAAAAAGGTTTAAATGACAGCTACCTGCCGAAAATTTCTTTTTTCGCATTTTGTTAGTTAAAAAAAGGTGTAGAACGGAAGTCAAATAAATTTTCGCGATTCCGTCATAGAACTGGCAGTTTACTCATATATTGATTTATATATTAATTTGGAAACTCCCGTTATTAATAATGATTTCCTGATTGGGTTCTTTTGTAAATAAAACCTTTTCAAGTCGTTGCATTAAGTGTTCATTTTTTAACAACTCATGCGAACTGAATTTTTCAACAGCATATACTTGACTACTTCCAGCTAATATAGGATTTTGCGTATACGAAATATGTAAGATAAAAGTCTTTTGAATCTTGTTTTACATAGTTATAGCAATCCAAGATTCTTGAATTGTTTTGCCAAAGGTCCCTAACATTAGTTTCGCAAAGTTAAAAGAAAAAGGTAAGCTAATCAATAATAAATGTTGTATTATATTTGCATCGCATATTGTTTGAGATTGTTCATATTTGTTTACTGGAAATTACACGGAGAACTTTATAAAATTTTAAAATATTTCCCACGAACTGACATTAGATGAACGGCTTCCAGTTACTATCAAACGCGAAGTAGCTCAACAGTAGTTGATTAGTTTGGTGTAGCTGATTACGACAAAGGCTCGAGGACTGTCTACCTAAGGGAAGGGATGCCTTCGTGAAGGACTTTCTAAGGGAAACTGGCTCGTATGCACATTACACATGGGCAAAATCACGAAAACGCGCTTGCAGCCAGCTCATTTACGGGATTCGAACCTCGAATCGAACTACCAGTGTTCAGCGACTGTACCTACCGCTCGGCCACTGGTGGGCCAACAGTAGTTGAGGATTTGCTTGGCTGCTTTTTATGCATAAGCCACGCAGATCATTATTCCATCCATGGTCACTTCAATAAAAAATCAGAAACGTGGATACCTCACATTCTGTTAAACGTCTGTAATTATATTTTCACATAATTTTTTCTGCTATCCAGGGCTTCAAATATGAAAAAAAAAATGCCTTATATATTCTTACTCAGTTGAACTTTCTTGATATTAAATTTATAAATTTGTAGAGACTGTTAATTTTTGGAAGCAGGAGACTGGAAAAATGAGCCACGCCTTTCCCAGGAATCGAACCACGGACCTCTGGAATACGCGCCCATCGAGCAGACCACCCCACCACGAAGGCGGGAGAAACCTGCCTTATAAATAAAATCAAAAAATGTATGTTTTCTCTTATTCATGCAACCTCGCATAAGATGTATTCCTTTATAAATAAAATGCCACTTAAAACCTGAACCCAAGTTTTTATAATTTTAACTTTGTTTTATTAATCACTTTCATTGACAATTTTATAATTATCACATAGATTAGTCAACCTTTCGTTTGTCAATTTCATTCACTGCAACGCTTCCTAAAATTTCTTTCATTCCAGCTTGCAGTCTTACCAGTCTGATTTCCTTTTGCTGAGATTAAAGTCCCTTTATTTTAAAAATCTTAAAAACGATCCTTTAAATGGCCTATTCGACAGAGGTTAAGTTTCATAAATTGTGACATCCACGAGAAATATTTGGCGATAATAAATATAAATCCGTACTCGAATAATTGCCATAACAGCTATAATCTCAAGGGTCTCATTTCGACTACTCTTTTACATCATCAAACCAGAATTCCAATTTTCGAGCATTCTGCTTCTGAAAACAGGTGCTTTGAATGTGTGTCCTAGAGGCTTAATACCTCACAGGAACTGACCGTGATAAAATCTGCGGCTATTAATTCTATTCCGGAATGACTCTGGAGTGCGTAACCTTCAAGGCTACGCAGCATTTAAAGGATACTAATGCAGTTCAAGAGTAACTACAAGGGAATCATTAACAAACGCTACTTGCTCCTGAAGGCAAGATAAATCCTCTAGAGGAAATTAGAATGTTCCTACGCAGTTATGATATCCTTTCCGCAGGAAGGTTCAGAGGGAACATTAGCTTTCAGGAATTATAATTCCTGTGCTTTAATCCGAAAGCATAAGTCTTCATAATGCTAGTTTTAATTAGCTTCAAGAAGGCAGTGGGAGAAGTTTATTGTCACAAAATCTGCGGCACAGATTTGTTACATTTGAATTAAAATATATTGAGCTTTTGCTTGAGGTCAGATTAGAATTTTATTATATTGAAATACTTTTTGGTTGGTTTCGTTTGGTTTAATTGATTATGGCAAAGCACACGAAAGCTGTCTGGCTAAGAGTAGGGATGAATTCGTGGAGGACGTTGCAAGGGAAACTGGCTTTCACATGGGCAAAAACCACGAAAATAGCCACCCTTAGGCCTCTGGTGGACTCAAGCTGTTCTGGGCTTTTTTTGGGTTCTTTGCTTTATTCTACTTTGTTTTATAAGATATTTCTCCCGCTTTCTTAGCGTGCCTTCGTGGTGTAGTGGTTCTGCACGCTGGGCCGGTATTCCAGAGGTCCGTAGTTCGATTCCTGGCGAAGGCGATTGCTAATTTTTTATCTCTCTTGCTTCCAAAAATCCTAATGACTCTACAGTTTTTACGAATGAAATACAATAGGGAATTGTTTCGGTAACTGACAAAAATCGAAGGGGAATTATCGTGTATGACTAACAAAAAAATAAACAAAGAAATAAATTGTAATATTCAAGCTAAATTTGTAGTCCTCGAAAGCTAAAACTGAATAGTGAATAATCGCTGAGTTCTCGTACGTAAATCCAACTCAAAAGTGATTCACAGATGGGCTTCTTCTCTCGTTACAGTAAGCCTTCATTTCGGCTTTAACTCAAAATAGAAAATAAGAAAGTAATCTAATGTTAACTAAACTAAATCCAGTCGAGGCTGCACAGAAATAACTAACAAAGTTAGCCCTTGATCGCCGGCGAATACTAGCAGGCACGGGAAAACACGGCCGAATCGTAGTGAGATTAGAGTTTTAGCAACAACGTGGCCAGAAGGCAGAACACGCTCTCCTAACGTTGTAATAGGCTCTTCTAAACTCTTCTAATGAAGTGACAGGGTCTTCAACTTAAAAACTAATCAGTTTTTAAGTTGAAGACCCGGTCACTTCATTTTGGGTTCTACCTCATTTACGTAATGCTATTCGAAATGTCCATGGATTTTTAACAGTAATGACAAATAGCATACTTTCGTCACATTTATTATGGATAAACGCTAGTTTGAAGGACAACAGTATTTTCGGTTGTATAATATTTAAATTAACTATAGAGTCAAAAATATTGCAATAGCTGTCTGCCACTATAGTATCCAAAAGCTCTATGAAATTGGGGGAAAAAATGAGAAAATTTAGTAGTACTTGTTAGCTCAAAGGAGTGTTAGCTCAGAAGGGTTATTAGTTTCAAAACAGCATTTTGAGTTTAATCGCGTTTAATTTAAAATTTTTTCAAAATGTGGCCACCAAATATCATTCTATGTTATATTTAAAGGAATTAAATAATGTATGTATGGTTTTCGCATTGTTATAAAACAACGGTACCTAGAGCCATCAAATTTTGAATTAGGTAATCCTCATCCGAACTTAGGCACCTGAATGCCCGAATTTGGCATTTCGAATTTGTTTTATTTTCTATTTCATATTTTGTAAAACTTTAAAGAATTTTTTTAATATTAAACTCAACAATTTCAAACCGAGCAATGGCAACACTGTACGAAAAAAACATTTTTATCTCCATCGCGCTAGACTGTGTATCGGAAATTCTAAAGATATACTCTTTCTAAATTATTTTGCGATACTGATGTTGAATTTAATTTTATGGTTTAAATGCGAAGAACATGATATTTAATAAATAGAGAACACACAAAACGTTAAAAAACGCCCCATTAGGCTTAATATAAAATCTTTTAGGTTTCATATTTTTTATGGTAAGAAATGTTTGTAAAAAATAACAGTGATAAATTGTTTTCCTTCAAATCTTGATTTTTATCATTTCACTCGTTAACTCTGGATGCACGAGCATTTTAGTTTATTCCTCTTGCTTATTAAAACTTTGAGGTCAAGGTAATTTTGCTGGCTGTAGCAATGCTGCTAAGACAAATAGTGGCTAATAACTGTTATTCTAGCTTTGTCTCACACAAATGAGAATCAAAAATGATAAAGTTTACAATGGTTAAATTGTTATCTGTTACCAAAAAAATGAAATTGAGTTTCTAATCACGCTTAGAGTTTCCTTGCAGGTACATCTGAAAAATGTATCACAACAATACAAGATATGGCTTTGTCTAAAGCTAAAGAGATAGTTAAAACACGGTATTAAAAAATAGCCTTGGTTTTTATTTTTATTTATTTATTTTTATTTTTTTTTTCGGCAAGAACCTAAAAACACTGGCTTATAGATGGCATATTTTTTTTTATTTTATTAACTTCTTATCATCTGTTGTTCCCTTATTTTTGATATTTTCAAGAAGGTTATTTTTTAGGAGTAGTCCTTCATAAAAGCTATGGAGGATTGTTCTTATTTTCCTTTTATATATTTATGAACTTATTTTCATTTTTTTAAGTTTATTAGTGTCAAAATATTAAGTGACAGATTAGGGAAAAAATGCGAAACGTTTAGAGTACAAATTTATTACTTTAAATTGATTACGGTGAAGAAACATAAATACAGGATTTTTTTATTTTTTTTTTCATTCTTAAACGTCATTTTATACGGAACTTTTTTTTTCACTTTATTTTTCTAACAAAAATAAGTCTCTTGAATTATAATTTTCCTTTTATTTGATGAGCACAAAGAACGTTTCGTCGGTGGCAGTTTATTTTGTGGTGAAACAATAAAAATAAATAATAATTAAGAGGCAAATTACGTTTAAAAAACTTCATTCGGTTGTGATTTATTTTTGATGATGGAAATTGCCTCAAAATTTACAACGACTTGGATGGACTTAAAGAAAAGCAGTTGTTATTATGAATGTCATTTCTAGAACAAATCTGTATTGCATTTCAAATTCTTTCTCTTATGAGAATGAGAGCCAAGGATGTAAATGGCAAAAGAACCATATTAATGAGCTTGTAGAGTCATTAGGTCTTTTTTTTTTTAAGCAGGAGATGTGAAAAATGTGCAATGCTCTTGCCGGGACTCGAACCTAGACCTCTCGATTACGCGTCGATTGTGAAACCGTTGCGCCACGAAAGCATGCCGGAAGAAGGGAGATAATATCTGTTTTCATTACATTCTCGATAATTTATTACACTAGTACTCGAAAAATAAACCATTGAAAATAAAATTAAACCTATTTAGTACATTTAAGTAAATGACATTTACTAAGTACGTTTTGTGGATGCCTCCCAACCGGATAAGTGGTTAGTGATTAGTGATTCTGACTACCGTACCGAAGGGCCGGGTTCAATCCCGAAGAAGACATGGATGTTTGTAAATGTATAGTGTCTATGCGCACTCAAACTATACGGCGAGCCGAAAGTCCTCTCGAGTGGTTAGTGGTAAGGAAAGAGGGGTGGAAGACCATCGGACTCCTTCCCCTGGAGCGATCTTCTTCGAAACTGAGCTGTCACCTGGATGGTGCCATATTACCACCTGTCACCTGGATGGTGCCATATTACCACCTGTCACCTGGATGGCGCCCAAGGCCTGTAGAGACATTGGGTATTTTTTTTGAAGCAGACAAGATGAAAAATTAGCAACGCCTTAGCCGGGAATCGAAACACAGACCTCTGGAATACCGGCCCAGCATGCAGAACCACTACACCACGAAGGCACGCTAGGAAGGCGGGAGATATAGGCTCTTGCCAACGGTAGGCGCAATATTGCCACCTTCTCATGATGAATTTCGTGGGCTTAGTTTTCTATCAGACAAACGAGATTAGTCACAACAACAACAACGTTTTGGGGATAAACAAGAACACACATTAGAAAATATTACAAGGAAATGAGAAATTACACGAATTCTTACTATGAAAGTTTGGCAACCAAGTTTGCCATTGAGAACATTTAGTCAAACTGCGCCCTTTCACCAAACTGTATTAGAAGAATGTTATATACGTATTTCCTTTGGCTAAACACAAGCTCGACTATGAAGATTCATTCTTTTGACAGCATTGCTGTTTGCTCATTTGTTGTGCCTGTTGTAAAAGCCTGTGTTGCATTCCATTCGAAAGGCACTTGGTAGTATTCTGCGACCTGTAGTCTGTGTTTCTAATACGTCCTATACATGTTGTAGTGGTTTAAGGTCTACTCATATTTCACTGTATGCTTGGAATTGTTTCCCTCTGCATGTATCTCTAAATCAATCAATTACGCAGTAAATCTTAAATTTTTATTTCCTCGAAAAAATTCCAGAAAGGATTAAGCATGATTTAATTCACGATAATAAATGAAGGCTTCCTCTTTGTTGTTGCGAAGCTTAGTCTCTCTAGATTGGCAGCAAATCTACTATTTTGCTGTTTCAAATGTAAAGAAATGTGTCCGCCATGTTATTTAAAAATTAGGCTTAACCGCACTTAAACAGGTTTTAAATTGTTGATAATTCTACAAATATTGCTTGCCGATTTCCTAAAGGCATAAAAACCTTAACAGGAAGATAAGAACAACATAATTCAAACATTTTTAAAGCAAGAAATGCACAATTTACAAACACATAAGAGTAAAGAAACTGATATCACTGAGCCGGGTAACAGAGTGGATATATATGTATAAAATATATTTATATATGTCTGGTGAGGCCGATTGCAACCAAAATACGTGGTGCACATCTACATGTTATAGCAATCCCATATACAAATTCAACGTTCTGAGGCTACTCGTTTGTACGTTCATACGTACAGACGCCACGAAAAATTCTCTTTAAAATTCATTTTAAAGAGTTTTATAATTTTTTTGGAGGAAAAGAGTCTTTTATTCTGTCCTTACGAACAGATGTCACGCAAAAACATCGTAAAATTGCATTCGATAGCTGTCAAAATGGATATTTTCGTAAAAATATGCTGCCTGAAACTTTTCGCGAATACAATACTTCCTTTTTACTTCGTACAGGGAAGTTAATGAGTTAAATGATAAGAAATAACGAAGGAGACCGCTATTGGGGTGAGTCAGCCCTAGAATACTCGTAAACATTTTTTATTTGAACAAAAATATTAAAAAAAAAAGAGAATGAAACCCTTTTAAAAGTTAGTTTTTAGAAAACCAAATTGCAGTGGAGGAAAAAAAGGGAACGAGGACCACAAGCCAGTTATGTAATATATTTTAACTTTGTTTTTTGAATTATTTTATTTATATAGTAACCATAATTATAAATGAGAAAAATTCTAAGTTTAAAACTCCTTAAGTCTCCATTTTAATTTGGTTATTACTTTTGCCTATACTAAAAGAAGCTTAATGCCGATTTCGCTGTCACATCGAAGGCGACACTTTTTTTAATATGGAAGCACATCGTATCCGAATGAGTTGTAATCGTATCGGAACGAAATAATGAGTTGATCTCGCAAGAAATCTACGATGATGACATGCAGTTTTTAATAAGTTTTTAATATAAATTGAAAAATATTGATGAAACTCGTAAAGCGAAAGTTAAGCTCAGGATTATGCATGCTGTGTATGATCTTGTAGATGACTGATCCCATCCAATATTTTTCATTTTATTATGAAAATTCTTTAAAAAATGCATGCTTGCAAAACTTTTACTCTTTCTGTGTAAATTATTACTTTCTTCCTGTTTAATTATTATTGTATTTAAGAATTAAATTTATTGAAAAAGTTGGAAATATCATATTGCTATTTGCTTCAAATGCTGATTTTCTTTTCAAACAAACTTCATGAATTAATTTTACTAAAACATCAAATCAATATCAAGAATCTGCTTTTTTTTTTTTTTTTTTTTTTTTTTTTTAAGAATAGTAACAATAGTCAATTCAATGGTGTAAGTTTTGTATAAGTAATAAAATGTAAGTTTTGTATAAGTGGAATGCTGTTATGAATTCCAAGAAGGAAAAATGTAGTGAAATATCCTTAAAACAACAGTCAACAGTCTAGACAGTTTTGTCTTCTGTTGAAGTTCTGTTTTTTAATTACGTTCTCCATGAAAGTAATTTACTTTTAATAAAACTGAATAGCACACATAATTCATAGCATGAACTATAATTTAAAGAATATTATTTTTTATTATTATCCACTCTTTATTACTACTATCATTTGGATGCAATTTTGATCATTAAATTCATGCTATTTTTCTGGTAGAAATTCCTGGATAAGGTATGAATGTTTATAATTTTGTTGTAAGTCTTGGGCACTTAAAATTTATCAATGTGAAATTACTTTTGAGGTATTGGTCGTAAATAGAAATGACAGCATATTTTGAAATTAAATTCAGGGGTGCGGCTTATACATGCAAATTATTAGAAATATATGTATACAAACAGCTGGCAACACAGAAAAATGTATTTAATGATTGAGCATAAAATACATTTATTGTTTTATAGTATTGAATTAGTTGTGGTTGCTGGTCATGCTGACCAGTTGTGGGATACTAGTACTAGTGATAATTGATACTGGTAGTGCAGCCAACTACTGTAGGGATCGACAGTGACAGTGAATAAGGAGTGCTAAGCACAGAAACATGTTCCTTTTGATTGAAAATTAAAAAAAAAAAAAAAAAAAAAATAGTGTATGGTAAGTACTGTTTTCGGCTTAACTGCTTTCACACCTGCAAAATGGAAAAATGTTATATACAGGCTATCTGTCAGTTATCCTCAAAATGTTTCTTTAATTACGCAAATTTAGAATATCGTATTTCTCCTAAGAGAAATTATATATAAAAATTGAAGAAGGTTTTATATATATAAATATGCATGTGTATGATTATAGTATAGAGAGTACTACAGTACAACGCAGAAATATTCCATACTGCTTTGCAGAGAAATAAGTGCCAACCAAGTATAGGTCTTTCCAAAAAAAAAAAAAAAAATATCTCTAGACCATTTCGCTGTTTTTCTTTCTTTTTTCTTTTTTTTTTTTTTTTTTTTTTTTTTGTGTGTGTGTGTGTGTGTGTGTATCACACCTTGTATTTCATTAAATTTAAATCATGACGTTATATGTGTTAACCTGAAGTGTTGTTTCCTGGTTTGGATATAAAAAAATATTTACGAATTGTTTGTTGCATGTAAAAAACGAACTGATTTCATTCATAGTGAAATGTGTTATACATTTCCTTTTCATGTGCACATAAAACTTATAAATTTCGCTTTGGCCGCAGCCTGCTAATATATTTTTATATTTTGAGAGGCAAGTAAAAGCACTGCGTAAGATGCGTTAGCAATAGCGCTATTTTTGATCCCGTGCATGTTCTAAGCGACATGGAAACAATGCAGTCCAAAAGTTTTTGCGAAGTTAAAAATTACCTGTTATATTTATGTTTTTTTCCCCTCTTCTTTCAGTTCTTCTGAATTGCATTTTCTTTGGATAGTTTGTAAAAGCTTACGGCAGTATTTAAACTGTGAATGAAATATCTCTTCATTCGATTCATTCGATTTTGTGAAACCATTCGAAAGGAATGGGCTTTCATCGCATAATATCTTTGTCAGTTTTCCCGATCGCTTGATTGATTGATTACCGGGAGATTTTTACAAACCTTTTGCTGTTTCACCCAAAGGATCGATAAATGAGATTATTATGACATTCATATCGATGAATTGCCGAGATTAGGGTGAATGAACTTCAGTACTGATCTCTGGCAAAGCCAATAAACTATTTTCCGTTTAATGCGCTTACACTTCAGATAGAGAACTGATGGTCACCTTGTTCAATTTTACACGTTAGGTAGCTTAAAGCAATTTTTAGATAGACGTAACGTTTTATCAAAGTTAAATATTTATATCTTTTTAGTATAATTATCAGTATTTATAACTCAGGAAACAAAAAAAATATTTCGATTTTTTTTTTACAAATATGATGTGAACACCATATGACTTCCCTTTTTTGCCTATTAAATTATATACATTTTTATTGCATTTCACTTAAACTTATTACCGCTAATCTCATCAGAGATCTATTTCTCATTAAATTAATTCAGTTCTCACTTCGCTGCAAGGCAAAAATATGTAAAATCTCAAAACACCTTCATTAAAAATTGAAAAATATAGAAAAATCATAAAACACCAAATACAGATAAAACAGTTAAAGAAAATAATTTTTACAATTAAAATTAGAGTTTATACTCACGTAATTCGGCCAGCGAGCAAGAAGGAAGATTTTTCTGTGCATTGAGTTTTATATATTTTTATCATAGAAGAGAGTTCACTTAATGTCCACTACATTATTTCTCTTCTTTGCAGCGAAGTCCATCATTTAAAACTTATAATACAGTTCTTTCAACATGTAATACAGCCTAAAAAAACAATTACCTCAGAACAACAGCAATGAGTCACCTAAAAGTAATACAGTACAAAAGAGTAAACAGGTAAGCGTAATCGCAGTAAAATATTAGCTGTAAATTAGGCATGCCAAACTCACGAAATGAAATTACTTGAAAATTCCCTCTTTATTTGCACGTTACAAAGCAAGAAGGGAAGAATAGGCTGGATACCAGAATTTCACCAAAGATTTTACAAATATTATAGTCAACCCCCGCTTTCTGTACAACTGAGCACCACTCTTGACGAAGAGCACCCTAGGCGACGAATCTCAGAGTTTCTCACCTCCTACCAGGGACAGGGAAAAGTAGACGGAGCACCAGAACTTCATCAGTGACTTTTATAGGTATTGCTCCGCCGCACTACTGTATCCGCTGGGCGTTCGGTTAGCCCGCATCGGATACCAGCCTAACAAGACATTTGCATAGAAACTTTACTTTAATTCTAGACTTATCTTTATTACTTGTATTAAATATACAATTAAAAGACACAGTATACAATTATTACAAAGAAATTAACCGATTAACAAAAGTTTGATTATGGCAGGTTAATATAACATAATTACTTCGAACATACATCATACAAACATTCATTGTACATTGTACTTCATACAAACAATATATTTACATTAGTATATCTAATTACATCGAATTACATTAAACATCTTTTTAAAGAACTAATTAGTGAAGAATTTTTTGTGAATCTCCTAGTACTTTGTCGTATTCCTAAGGCAAATCATCTTGTTAATACATTTTCTTTCATTTTTTTTAACTTGTTACACACAATTGCATCAGCACTGAAATCTTACATTATTTTTGTAAATGAATGTATCATAAATACAGAAAATATACATTAGAAAATTACATAATACTTACATTTACATTAATATATCTAATTAAGTCGTATATTAATTTATTTTTAATTAATGATTTAATTATTACAAGAGTTTTTCCCCTCATCTCCTAATACAGTCCAAATTCTTAATGTAATTATTTTGTAAAAACAATTCATAGCATATTTAGCCTGTTTGAGACATTTTCAATATTTCTGAAATCTTGCATTGTTTTTGCAAGTTATGGAATAAGAGGTATTTATACATGATAACATCTTGACATATGTCTTTTCTTTTATATGAGAAAAGTTTCTTCATAATCAATAAACCTCCTCAAAAAGGGTTCTTACTGTCCGGTATTCTATGTGCCACACAGACGCTATACACATACAAACATCTAAACTTTCTCGCGGACGACTCATACAACTCAGGTCTAACGATACTCACTAACACTATAACAACTATACAAGCGAGGAAGGCACTTACAACAAATGCTCCAAGCAAAAATCTAATTTTAAGAAGATTGTAAGCCGTGCTTTGTGGTGGAATAAATGAAAAACATGAAGTGTTAAATGTCTTGAACCTTATAGCGAACTGCAGCATCTCATACATCATTTGCGAATACATGTTACGTTATACACTTAATAGGTATAAAAAACTTACTTTTAGATAGATGGAGAGATATAGCAAGCAATAAAAATAAACTAAAGATTATCGTAATGTGCTCCTATTTCTTGCGTGTGAGGGCAACGAAGATTCATTGAGTGTTGGAGATTTATTGAAGAAAATTTGAGGAAAGTAATTTAGCCTCATCAGCAGGAACTTTAAACAACCTCATTCTTTTTTGGAAGGGAAAGAGAAATTTTGCAGTGGCTGGTATTACCACTGATATCGATGTCGCTGAACGTAGAAGGTTAGCAATCGCCGGCAATAGTTGTAAGAATGGCATCTTGAAATAGGAAGGCAATGAAATTTGTTGCATTTGACATTTCCTCCCATTCTCTCAGAAGCTCTTTGGGAAAGGTTATTTAGTTTTATAGTGTTCCATTTACTTCTAAACTTCTTTCGAAATTGAGAACGATCCTCCACCAAAATGCAATTACATTCTCCATTTTGGCGATATTTCTTCTGTTGCCTTAGATCTCGATGCTCCAGTCTCTATCCGTCCAAAAATGCATGCTTTCTTGCTCTCCGAATAGCTTTCTGTGTTCTTCCGTTAATGGAAAATCTTCATCGTCATTAGACCAAAACAATTCTACAATATTTTCGGGTTACATTTCAAATTCTAAGGCTGTTTTCACCTTGAAACAACAGTTGAAATATTATGCTCTGCAAAGTCATTAAAGAAAGTTAAAGAAAAGAAGTGTTGGGTCATCCTTTTTGAAAAAGAATACGATGTCTCCGTGAACCCTTCTAGGAAAGTTAAGTAGAACGTCATTGAACATCGCATGTCTTCGTCTCCTCGAATCAGTAGCTCATAATTTTTTCACATTTAAAGAGACTTTAATTTTAACTTCCTTGTACGAAGTAAAGAAAATACTATAATCGCAAAAAATTTCAGGTTTCTGATTTCAACGGAAATATCCATCTTGACCTTTCCCGAAACCATTTGGACGAATTTTTTGCAAAATATCTGTACGTATGGATAGAATGATGGATCCATTATTCCAAAATGGATTGTAAAGTGGATTAAAAATGTATTTTTTTCTTTTGGTTTGTACATACATAAGTAACTCAAAAACGATTAGCCGTAGAACGCTGAAATTTTGTATATGGGACTACTATAGCATCTAGTTGCGCACCTCTCTTTTTTATTGCAATCGACAGTACCAAAAACATATATATATAACTCAACCCCCTTACCCCTCCTTTAGTTTCACAGTCGTTAGTCGTAAACACATACTTCCAGTAACAGAAATGTTTCATATGAGGAAAATATTCATGTCTTGGCAATGTCAAATTTAAAAAAAAAAATAAATTTGAAGAAATAATGAAATCCCATTTTTACCGCGGTCTCCCGGTTACAATACTTGTATTTGGGAAAGTTGTTTACTGGTCATGAAAAAATAAAAATACAAGAAGTCTGACGTCCATTCGACAAAAACTGGAATATTTAATTTCAAAATTTTTAATTTTTGATGTCATTTTCAACTTGCCCTGAGGAATTGGTTAATAATTAAGGTAGAATAATTCGAGGAAAGAAGTTTAAAGGAAGTGTAGTAAAAAATGTACGTAATTTAATAGGTGTGCGAGGAAGTGACGTGGTGTCCTTATCAGATTTTTTAAATAATAATGAACTAGGCAATTATATTTTTGTATTCTAATTATCTTTGTCAAACGCATAAGTAGTTTTCTAAAAGGAGTATCAATTTTATTTTATTATTATTATTATTATTATTTTACGTTTTACAATCGTTTTGTAGTTTTACAAGCTACAGTACGTTAACAATTGTAATATTCAAGAGAAAACTTCTGCATATTCTGCATGGAAATAGTTTTGACAGATAAATAGTCGCGTGAATGTTTATATACAAATACACACAAATATATGAATGTTAAGTTTACGTTCACTTCATGTTCAGGTAGCAAACCTTGCACGTTCAAGAATATGTAACACATGTCATAGATCCATCGTGATTTATCGTTAAGTAATTTTTTTTCTTATTTTAAATGTTTTTATTTACATAACGTGTAGCATTTTTTACATATTACCGTTTTCGAAGGGTTCTGAAGCTTTTCGCTTGTATTCTTCACATTAAGTAAAATGTGGTAAAATAAAATTTATTTGCAGAAATATAATTGTATGCTTTGTGGGTATTACCGAAACTGGAATGGAATAAAAATTTTAAATAATTTTAAAAATTTCTATCAAATATTCATTTTTCGACGGAAGATTTTATAATTCTCCTCATAGTAACGTTGTTACGAGTTAATACCTAGTAAAATGTATTTTGTGGAGACATCCATCTTGAAGTAAACAGTCTTAAAATGAATTCCTTCATTAATAAGTCATAACGAAGGTAATTATCAGTTTACTAAATTTAAAGTAGTAATAAAATTAATACATAATACTACGAAACCCATCACTGGTATTTCATCAATTAATTGTATTGCTGAAGCAGATACGTCGTTCCTAATCTGTTTTTCCAGTAACTGCTTTCTTATGTTAATGCAGTTTCTTTAGCCAATTAAAAGTGTAATTCGGTAATATTTTAGTATAGACATTTCAGACCTATCAGAATTTAATTAATTTTAGATTAAAAATGAATATTCTAAAAATCTGACTCAGTGTACAATATTGCAGCAATTAAGCAGTTTATCTAATAATATTGTTTCTTTCGTACGGGCTCATAACAAATTGAATGCACACAGGTCCAATGATGAGGGGATAAAATTTATTTTATCATAAGGAACATTTCAGAGTTTTGGAACTTTATACAAAAATAATCGTACAAATCTTCCTAGTATCACAGAGTAGAATCAATAGTTTCAGTTCAAACTACTAACAGCGTGTCGCCCAATCGGTACAGATGTTAGCGTCGCTGACTGCCGTGCTGAATGACCCGGGTTCGAATCCAGGAGAAGGCATGGATGTTTGTAAATGTAGAGTGTCCAGAACTCTAAATATGCGGTGAGTAGAAAGTCCTCTCGAGAGGTTGGTTGTAAGGGAAGAGGTGTGGGGGACCCTTGGACCTTCTCCCCCCTAGGGGTGTTCTCCATCAAAATTGGGGGGAGGAACTGAGCTATACCGCACTGTTACTAGTAAGAGGCTCAAAGCTGTTGCTAACGACAGGCGTATCTTGCTCTCCTTGCCACAAGGAATTTCGTGAGCTTCGAATGAGCATTAGTCGCCAGCAACAACAACTAAGAGCGTTAAACAAAACACAATGCAAAGCGCATCTATAGAGCGAAGCTAACCCGGAGATATCTCAGTATTTCGAACTCACGCCGAGCCAAATACTGACAGCAGTTACTTTTCCGGTCTTCTGTAGTTTTCACCCTGCTTTCGAGATATTTCTAGTATTTTATACTTCTGGAAATTACTGAAAGTCATATACGGCAGAATAAAAAAGGGCCGAATACGGTTATAGTTATTCAGTTACAATATCCATTACAATTACACAGGTACCGGACCAAAATGTCGCCATGTTTGCCGACTTTTGGCGATTTCTCTCAAAATTTGGCGATAAAAATGAGTCGCCGAAACCTTTGCTAGCTTGGCGATATCTCTCCAAACTAGCGAGATAGCCATTTATTCAATGTTAATTAGACTTGACCCTGTATTCTTACTTTTCCGGCAGAGCATCGTCCTTCTAGATTTTCATATTACATTATATAGCAAAATACAATAATTTCACGTATAATTGCACTAAAATAATCTATTTATGTAAATTTGTAACAATATTACAGTTACAGCTCTTTAACTCGCAGCTGTAGTAAAACTTTTAAGTAACCTAATTAGAAAAATGCAGTTACTACTTTGTAGATATCGCTATTATTTTAATTTCCGTTTGGTTTGTTATGTTTAATTGATTACAACTAAACACACGGAAATTATCTCCTTTGTAAGGGATGCTTTTGTGGAGGACTTTTGTAAGAGAAACTTGTGTTATGTAACAAACGTAGATAACCATGAAAACAATAAACTAGACCAGATTATCAGATCAATAATATAATGTTTGTGTCCTGATTATATAAGAGTATAAAAAGCAGATTACAGTAAAAAAGACCGTAGAAACTCGGGATTTTTTAACTAAAAATAGAATAAGAATAGTTTTTTGATAAA
The DNA here is from genome assembly GCF_044657685.1 of Stegodyphus dumicola. NCBI lineage: Eukaryota > Metazoa > Arthropoda > Arachnida > Araneae > Eresidae > Stegodyphus > Stegodyphus dumicola. The sequence continues at coordinate 215,374,444 of NC_140773.1, read as the reverse complement.
TAATGACGTTAATGTAGTTTTATATTTAGAGATTCAATATAGATGTTCTAAAAATTATTTCATAACCCAGCACATTGCATTAAAGGAATACACAGTCAGCAGAATGTAATAAGAAGCTGAATTACTTGTTTACAAGTTTTTCTGACATATTTTCCACCCTTGCGACCTGAAAGAAACTCATGGACGGGGAGGGGAAAAGAGAAAGAGGGAAGGGAGGATGGATTGTTGCGGTGGCTGCTGAATATGAAAGGGCACAAACAAGGGTGGTGGTGCAGAAAATCGCCCTGAAAGCAGAATAGGGGTTGGCAGATGGATTGGCAACATGCCAAATCATGTCTGACTTATTCTTCCTATCATGGCTATTTTTATGAAATAGAGATTCTGTTAGAAGTATCATTTCTTTCACAAAGTGGGAGTATTAAAATTTTAGCTTTCTATTGCGAGGCAGAAAATGGTGGGAGGGGGGTTTTTAACATTTTCGTTTTTCGCAAGACACTTGACATTAAAAAAATAATCAATGTGTAATTTAGCAATACATTTTTACGAATATTTGGCAAGCTCATAATTAAAAATAGCATTCAAAATAAAATTAAATACTGAATATGACTTTGAAAATGAAAACCTATGCTAATCGTTATAAGAAACATATTTTTTGTTCTAATTTTGGATTGTGTAGTAAACAATGCTTATATGTTTCCAATTTTTAAACTTGAAAAGTACGTATTACCTTTAAATTAATGTGAATTAATACTGAAATAAATCGGGCAGCTTTTTTGATGAATTATTCATGAATGCCTGCATGATGTAATAGAACATTTAAGTAATCACTGGACTCGTCGAACCCGAATATAAAAATTTCAAACAAATTTGTCATTTTACAAGAAGTAAAAAATAATTAATTTTTTTTCATTTGTAAACATAATATTTCTTTTTTTGTAATAGCAGGTGTTACAGTGCAGTTTAAAAAAAAGTAAAACCTTTTTACAGTTATTTATCAGATAATCAGTTATTTATCATTGAAGATGTTTTATTGCTCAGCGTTTAGGGATAAATTTTACGAAACGCCCAATATTATTCACTACTGGATTAATGTGATTCTTGAGTATTATTATCCAAGAATAATATCTTGGATATTATTTTTTGATCCAAAACTTTTATTCTTGGTCCAAAATATTATTCTTGGATCTAAGAATAACAATTTTATGGATAAAAGATATTATTTCTTCTGAATCCAAGAATACCATTTTGGATATAGTTATAAATAATAAGGATATAGTTATAAATCAATTAGAATAATATCATGGACATAGTTAATAAATTATGCGTTTCAGTATGTGAACATAATCTGAAGTTATGACAGTCTCAAATTACTATTTAAATCACAATGAAATTCAATTTTATCAATGCCATGCAACTAGCTAAAAAACGCTACTTTGATTGCCATTTTGTTATAGTATTTTCAGAAAAAAAATCAGGGTCTTGAATAATTCCAGCTGTTTTTCATAATACTTGCTCCTTTATTCTTATCTGACATAAAATTTTTAACTGCAAACCTGTAAATGAAATGCATACAGGATGCAATCAGAAGTGCAACTTAATATTTTTATGAATCTTTATTACGTTTAAAAACCGATAATTCACCAACATAGCTTGTTCATGCCGTCTATTTGTGAGCACGTATTACATTGTGAGAAAGGCATATCCAATTTAGATCATAAGAATATGCACTTACGTTAGAAAAGACTAATTTTTTCAGGAACTTCCGATAAAAAGGAATCTATCTTTCCAATATTTCCTAACCTGGGACAAAGGAAGGAATAAATTTTTATAAAAAGAAAAAGAAAAATTTGAAAGGGTTAAGATTTTAACGGTCGCCGAAAAGGGTTTGTTAAGGTATTTTTTACGCTGTTGTTGAGTTCGTAGTCTACTAGGCTGCTGTTTAACTCACTCCTGCCAATACCTTTCGTTTTGTCGTTTTAGCTTTATTATTAAGCATCATTTTCTTCGCACTTAAGCCGCATACAGTGCAACAGCAAAATGACAAAAACTTTAAAAACAGCATATGCTTAGAATTCCCGATGCAATGTTTAGTGTTGCCATCGATTTTCCTATTGTTTTTTTCAGTCTTTGCTCCAGTGTTAAGTTTTCTTAGTAAAATGGTCTGTAAATTTTTTTTGTCATTTTATTATTAATGTTTTGTGTGTTAATTGTGATTTATTAAATATCACGTTCTTTGCACTTATACCACATGAATTTCAATTCAACAGCAAAATCACAAAATATTTTGAAACAGCGCATTTTAGAATTTCCGAAAGATAGTTTCGCGTGTTGGAGATAAAAAGTGTTTTATTCAGTACAGTGTTGCCAATGCTTGTTTTCAAATCGTTGAGTTTGTTCATTAAAAATTCATTAAAATTTAACAAAATATGAAACATAAAATCTTAAATTTAAAATTCGGTCAAGCTCGGGTGGAATAAAAAGTAAATACATTTTTAGTATACAAATTTTTAATCATAAAACTGAGAATTAATCTTTTGTGTGTAATAATAATCTTTTAAATGACATTTTTATATCTTTACCTTTATTCATTCATTTATTATTGGCTGTTTTCTAGAAATTGTTAAATATATATTTATTTTTAATGCTCTTTTTCGGCCATCATGTACTCTGTTAGGAGCGATGAATTTTCAAGTTAAAAGATTTAGTCCCTTTTTTAAAACACTCCGTAATTTTAAGGATGATGAGATCAGATTCCGAAAACACCAAAAATATAAATTAAATTAGTGTAATCGTACACCGTTGGATAGATCAAAAGACATCGAAAGAAATCCAATATCGCATATCTCATGCTATCCTGATTAGAAGAAAATGATTCTGAGTAACTTTTCTCCATTCTTTGGAAGAAAAAGTATAAACAGTTGCATACGTCAAGGGCTTTATATGTTTCATAGATTAACTACATGTATTAAGATAAAAAGATAAGATCCACAATATTTATCTGTCATAATATTATTGGTCTTCTGGTGACCTTGTAGAGACATTATTTATATTTTTGGAAGCAGAAAGATGAAAAATAGCAACCGCCTTCGCCTGGAATCGAGCCATGGACCTCTGGAATACCTGCCCAGCGTGCAGAACCACAACAGCACGAAGGCATGCTAAGAAAGTGGGAGAGATACCTTATAACTTAACATTGAATTGTTGGGAGCAAATAAAATAATTGTACTGGAGTGCCTACCAGCTTTCAAGAAACAATAGAAGGCCATAGCGGAGAAATAGCACATATGTATAAGAACGAACGCATTCATTCCCTTTAAATTTTTCTTTCATAGTTTCAATTTAAAATCGCTAGTGTTTTTGCAGTTCCTCCATTTTATTTTTCACGACAGAATGACGTATCTCACTTGCCTGACAATGGGCAGCACAAGGTTATCCTTGTGCACAAGGCTATCCTTCATCATAGTAAGGAGTCAAATGCGTCTGTCGTTGGCATAAGTCTTGAGCACCGTATAGGTCACAGCACGACTTTAGCTCAGATCCGACTCATTATGCATGGAATTGATCTAAAGGGTTGATGTCCCATTACTAGACCCCAAAGCAAAAGAGAGACGTACAAAAACACATATTTACGACCATCACAATACGAAAGACCAAATGGGTCGGCAGAATGTGCGGTGATAAAAGCACACTAATTACGGATAATAATGATACCCTCTACGTGAAATTCGCTTGACAAGGCGGACAAGCTGGCATAGTGTCGTTGATCGCTTGTTGTAGCAGTAACACCTATTCTTGTAATAATGCATGTGAGAGCTCATGAAGGGTTCCCGGCAGCACACTGCGACCTGCTATCTGTCGTCCCAACATGTCCCACACATGTTCTATGGGATTCAGATCCGCTGATCTAGCAGGCCATGGCAGATGTGGAATGATTTCACTCTCCAGATAACTCCGTGCAACTCCAGCTCTATGCGTTATGGTCCATAAATCTCGCGTCGGTATCCATTACAGCGATAAAAGGACTCACAGTAGGGTGTAGAATTTCGCCGCCATATCGGATGACTGTGACGAAACCACCAGGAATCACGTACAGGTTGATGCAGCCGTTCGTTGCTATCCCAGCCCATACAAGTAAGCTTTCTGCTGTGCAATGGTCCCTTTCGACGATGTTTGGCTCCCGACAGCAAGTCTCGCCACATCATTACCCTTCGGGAATCGTCTTGGATGTTAAATCGAGACTCATCCGTAAAGAGTACGTAACCCCACTGATCTGGTGTCCAACTTCGACGTTCATGGGCCCAATTCAATCGCGCTCTGGCATGCAATGGGGACAAAAGAACATAAACCACAGGTCGTCAGTCGTACATTCCACCTTCACGCAGTCGACGCGACACAGTTTGGCGGGATATAGGGCCGTCCTGCAGCAGCAGAGAGATGCGACGCCAGCTGATCTACGGCATCTTACACATAGCAACTGGAAGAGATTGCCAATGCCTCCAGGCCTATGTCTTTTATAGGTATTTTGATCCCCTTGGTAACGATTCCACAGCCTGTTGATGACATACGTTGCACATTCAGCTCTCTCGCAATAGCGGATTCTCTTGCATCATCTTACAACATCCCGGCAGCTTCTCAACGCATTTCATCTTGCAAATGTATTGTCTTCGGCTCATGCTTTCCGCTTTGGCTATCTCGAACTACACGGAACTATTTATTGCTGCTTGCGAACTGCGCATAGATCCGGCATGCCCCTTTTGAAGGCGTTGAGGTATGACTGCGGGATTGCGTTTTATGCTAATTTGGGCTGCTTATTTACATTCGGCGGTGCAACCTCTATCTGATATGTAAAATGTATGTTGTATGTTTTAATTCCCTTTTTTATATTTCCACCTCGGCTTTTATCGTTTGTTGCTTATTTTTAGCACGAGTGTAGAATCAGCTTGTACATCGCATATGGTGATTAATAAATATTATTAAGTTCTGTGTGAAACTCTTTCCTTATTTTTATTAAAAGTTGCGGCCTTTAGCATTTTTATTCGTGTACATTTCATTTTCAAAGACAATCTTATATGAAACTCAGCTCTACAATCCCAGAATCGTAGTAACAAAGTTATAGTTGATTGTTAATTAAATTACGTTCTATTTTAATTAGCTGTGTTACAGTAACAATCTGATGTGGTTTACGAACTTGAAGACTTCCATTTAGAATTCGATTTAAGAGTTCTGCAATTTCTCATGCTTGTGATTGATTTTCGTACTTTTGAAGGTATTATAAAAATCATTCTATTTTTTCAATTTAAATAGTGAAAGTATGCAGTGATGTAAAAATAACTTTTTTCAAAGATGTTTGTTTGTAAGTAGGAAAATTTTCTAATTGTATCGAGCTGAATAACTGAAATTGTTATTTAATTATATTTCCATAAATTAAAAAAATATTTCAAATTATTTAAAGATATGCTTTAGACCACTGGACGCCAAATTTCTTGAGCAAACGGCAGAGGCAGTCGGATCGTCTGAATAATAAAATGGACAATGACCATGAACCTTCCTCTTTCGCGATTGAAAGAAATAGAAGAAAAAGTTAAAATAAAATGAAAATAGTGCTTGCTTGATGGGAAATTCGCCGGAGACAGACTAGAAGACGCCCCGTTAAGAAAGAAAAAAGGAGAAAAATCATTTTTTTCCATCTCGTTGCTTTAGTTCTGATTTTTTTTTCCTTCCCTATTTTTATTCTCGTTGTGTTTTCAAGGGCCGTCAACCTTCCAGACTTGAATAATCAATGAAAATCATTTTCGAGATATGACTCAAGTCAAGAATAGAAAGTGATCGTTTGGAAACGTTTTATTCGTCTTCAGAAGTAGTGAAACAGCTACTTTTTAAAAAAGAAAACTATAATTTAAATATCTGTTTCTTAAAAGCATCTGAGGCAGCAGTTTGAAAAATGATGCATTTGCGACTTTAATGGTGTTTAATTTCTCTTTCTGAAAGGTGATCGAGCCAATATTTTAAATGGATGAATTCATTCTATAACAATATTTTTTAATATCGTTTATAATCCTACTGATCTTTTAAAAAACTTAATGTACTGTAATTTTTACAGTCATTGATCATCTACCTGGAGTAACTGGTGTCGACTGTGAAAAGATATCTATACTTTTACAACTTTTTTTTGAACTAGCATTGTGCTCTTTTCCATTGTGTTGTTTGGTGCAAAATGATGTTTCAAAATTATCAATAACCCATCAGCAACCGAATTTTGATCCCAGCAAATGCTCTCCTGCGTAGGCATTTTCGTGATTTTACCCGTGTTTGCCCAGGTTTTCGCGTTTTTCTCTAATTTCTCTTAATTTTTTTTAAAGAATGATTTCCCCACATAGGCTCTTGGCTGCTTTGCGCTAATGGATCTACTAAATAAAAAATAAATTAAGAATTTTTTTCTTTTTCACGTGGAAGGTTTGTACAAATGGGTTGCAGGTATGGAAGAGCAGTTATTTTCTATCATATGTGAAAGTTAGACAAGTGTCGTCCTACTCTCCACTCTGTGCTAGAACCCGCTTTACACTGTGGTTGCACAAGGTCTGCAAAGGAGTAATAGTGGAAGTAATGTTTAAAAAAATGCTTTTGCTATGGGGATGTACTGTGGGATTGCGCTAAAGGAGAAATTAGTCACATCTCGCAGATCCAGGCGTATGCTGCCAGAATGTCCAGGATAACCTTGATTTTTGCGATGAGTGCGTTTTGGTTGATTATATAACATTGGGACGGGATTCTGCCACCCGTATTTTTCGCAAATCTGAGGTGGCTGAGTGTCAGTGGACAGCTCGTCAGATAATGTTCGAGAGTTCCCGTCCTACCGCAAATGTACTGATTCGTGTTGCTTAGGTATCGTTTATGAAAATAGAGTAGAAATGGACTATGACCTGTAATACAGCGTGTTAGCTGAACAATGGGAGTGCATATTTTGTTGCTGACTTTGGGAAAGAATAGATAGAAGCAACAGTCTTGTGGTGTATGGTCTAATTCTATCTTACAGTTTTTTTTCACCAAATTATTGAGGACTATTATGAGTTCGAGAATATGGTAGAGTCAGGAGTTGAGAATATGGTAGAGAATTCGCTTTGATATTGCGAGCTGCCTCCTTTGTCAATGAATCTGCTGGATCATTTCCTTGATTTCCGACGTGTATCTTTTTCCAGTGGAGGTAGAAATTAAGATATCTTAAGTGGCGTAAGTATCGTTGAATATTACTAATGATATAACTGTGGACGGGGTTTAGGATGGCATGTAGCATTATGAGAGGTAGTAGCTGTAGAAACAGGCGTTGTAGTGCCTATTGTTTACTGCATGAGTTATTGCCATTGCTAGTGATTGCGTTTCTGCCTGGAAGGTGCTGTTCTTGGGCTAAAAATGTGCTCTTGCATGTGTGTAATTCTTTTTGGTTAGTGTACTAAAAAAAGGCATAGCCAATTCCATTATCTTGGCTTGAACCGTTAGCGTAAAACTGAAGCATTGTATCTGAAGTATTTAGACTGTTGTTGCAGGTTTGTACTTCTATTGCAAACTTCTCTGACATTGGGTTAATGTACAGCTTGTTGCTCGCAATGGAGTGGAACCATGTATTATGGAACTGCGTTTCTTTTCGTAATTGGGGAACAGACTGTAGTTCGGTTGCAATTTCTGTCTGCATACGCACTGAATTGATCCGTGCTAGGATGTTTCCTGCAGCTGTAGAAGTTGCACGGAAGGCATGTGTAAAGTTGACGGCAAACGGCCTTTGGATGCTTAGAAGATGCTTTACTTTTTACTTTCCATTGGTTTTGGAGGTGGATTTCAATGCATCTGGCATTGCCTTTGTTGCTGTATTTGTTACTGCGAGGTTATTCGTGCATCGTGTTGCGTAACTGTGGTAATAGGTCATTCTATAGAATATGCTGGATGTTAGCAAAAACAAGATTTTCAAATATCAGCAGTTCAAAGCAAGTCGATTGAGATTACTGAACACATCGGAAGAGATTCAGCAGTGCCCATCCTATCCTCAAAGTTAACAGTCTTATCCGCGCAAGCAGTCTTTCTGTCTAGTGTCTTCAGATGTCGCTCCGCAGTTCTCCAATGCTTAGTAGCTGAGTGAGTTCTCTTCGTGGAACATTTTTGACAAGCCTACTAATTTAGCATCCTGTGAAGTTGAGCCTAAAAGATTTTTCTCACAGTTCCTTTTAGTACAAAAAGTAGATAAATAAATTGAATTGATTGTCTGCGATGCAAACCTAGTATTATTTCGAAATCAAATAGACCTGAAAATACTTTCTGGACAGCATCTTGTCTTATTCAGCTCATTAAATAAGAACCTCAACATTCCCATATTAACTCATAAGATACGAAGAAAAGGCAGTAAAACTTTTGTAATTTAGTTCTGAGCCCATATTACAAGAAACAGATTACACTTTTCCGAATATTCCAGCTGCATAAACCTTTTGAAGTTTCATGAAGCATCATTAAATTTAGCTTTAGATCCTAAGCTTTAGTTCATTCCTAAGATTTTAGATCTAGTCTTCCAGTTTAATTACATCATATATAACATATAAATTACACTAAAAATTTCTTTAATTCAACTTCAAAAAATATTAATTAAATATATTCATATCATGTCATATTATTTTAATATAGATTACACTATGATCTGTATTATTTTGTGATGTAAATAAATGTCTTATTGATAAGATAAACTTTTAAAATTTCGAGTTTAATTTGCCTCATGAAACATATGTATAAAATAAAAAAGTTAATATTATCAACTTCAGTAGTAATAAGTATAAACGTCAATAGCAACGAACATTTATTATGTGACAACGATTCATTATTATCCACCATGAATATAGTTCTTTAAATATAGGCTGCATATTAGGGAACGAATGTTTTGACTTGTAAATAGATTAATTACTACATGATAAGATCAGATATCATAATTATTTTCACATTTAAGTTATGTCTGTGTACTGTTATCTTTAGAAAAATGCTTAGATAATACAAGGGCATCTCCGGTAAGTAATTAAATGAAAACTACGAGTCAGGATCATGGAAAATGATAAGAGGCTTTCGTACCATTGCTCAGCGAGCTCACTAAATTTCGTCATGCTCTTAAGACTCTTTTGCTGTAAAATTTACATGGAAGGAAACTTTTTTGACGCTTGGGTTAAGTGAAGAAATGTCATGAACTCTATGTAGATGCCCAGACTGTTTTGAGCTCCATATAGAATTAAATAGAACATGTCATGTATAAAAAAAGACTTTGTTCGTAATACAGAGATATCAAGCTGCTCTATTGTGGAGACTTATATTAATCTACAGAACACGAATATGCTTATTTTATGTGTTACAAGAAGAAAAACAAGATGGAAAGGTGTATGCTAGAACCACCTAATAAATATCCGCTTGATATTCAGAAAACAGGTAAAAATATTTTTAAAGAAAATAGTTTGTAAATGCTAAAAGTGAATTAGAACGAACTTGAAAACAAATCAGTGTATTTGATAATACTGTGCTTTCCTTGAGATTCATAATATGAATTATTGCTAAAATTCGCTGCTCACTTTTTAATCTAGATAAATTGTATGAGCTTTTAAGTAGTGCCTCAACTGTTCATTGAGTGAAGATTAGTTGTCCTAGCTAAAATGTCGAGAAAGTACTTCTTTCGAGGTAAGCATTTCTTTCCAGAAATCGGAGAGATGGAGTATTTAGGTTCGGAGGATTAGGTATTGATTTAAATCGGAGGGATGAAGTAAACAGGTTGCAGGACTATCTATACTTGCGCTTCAGAAACTAGATTGTTTAATTCTGTTAAATATCTAATTATCTGTTTGTAACCACCTGCAAGCCTTTTGCCTTTTTGCTTTCGTTTAAGTAGTTTTAAGGCTATGTTTCCACAGTATTCTTATTTCCCACTTAAGTTATTTTAGCCCAAAGAACGTTATCACAGAAGGGCAATTAATTTCGTTTTGGCATTTTGCGTTGATTCACTATAAATGTCTGTTCACTTTTCAAATTGTTGCCGCCAAATATTAGAGCCCTGTATTACATTTAAAGAAATTAAATTAAGAAGAACCTGTATAAATAATGTGTATGCTTCTCGCATTGTGATAAAACAACGGTACCTAGAGCCATCCAATTTTCAATAACGTACGTTTCCACCTGAATATGGGCATCTGGAAGCCCAAATTCGGAATTTGGAATTTGTTTCGTTAGCTAGTTCGTATTTTGGAAAACTTTAACAAATTTTTGATTAAGAAACTCTACAATTTCAAAGCGAGCAATGGCAACAATGGACGGGGGGGAAACATTTTTATCTCCAGCGCGCGAGACTGTGTATCGGAAATTCTAAAAATGGGCTCGTTTTAAAATTGTTTTGCGATATTGTTGCTGAGCTGAATTTTATGGTTTAAGTGATGATATTTAATAAATAAAGGTAACACACAAAACGTTAAAAAATGCTCCTTTGGGCGTAATGTAAAATATGAAAGCTCTCAGATTTATATATATATACGTATATATATATTTTTTAATTTGCTGTAAATTTCTGTCTAAGACAATCATTGGCTGAAAGTAAGATACAGTAGTTAGCTTTGAGTACGTTTGTTGTGTAAGTGAAGGCTTAGGAGGCGAATGTTGATTTCAAATGAATTTCGTTTGGATTTATTATTACACTTTGGATCACTTATAGTTTGTCATTTTAACTTAATTCCAACATATTAAGTTAACTGAAAGTAAGAAAATTGCACATGAATTTTGCTATGTTGTAGGGTTTTACTACAGCTAGAAGCTCGTGTCAAAGTTCTGAAGACCCTATTGAACAAAAAGCCAAACCTTGTACGACAGTGCACAAGGAAGGAGAGGCTCCCAGACCTAGGCTTAAGATCTAGGCTTAAGATGCCCTTACAACAGTTATGTTACCCCACCTCCTAGAAGAACCTCAGAAGTCGAGTCTGTCTAGGTACAAGTCCTAGCCAGAATATCAGAAGTTGTTCCCCAGTCGACCCCTGTTGGTTTTTCCGTTAAATTTTATATGATATATCTGACTTCGAATCTAAAATTTGTGAGGAACACAAACACCTTGTCTAAAACTTAAAGGTTTATTCAACTGCAACGTCAAAAATGATGAAAACTTAACATCATAAACGAAAACTTAACATCTTAGGTGGAAACATTCAAAATGCTTTAAAGTAACAGCTTTGTCGCCACGGTGAAGAACACTTTCTTTTAAAAGACAAAATCCATCTAGCCCTTTCGGCATATATCTCCATTCGCTGGATTCAGACTTCAGCTCCTATGTGTTTTGGACTTAAACGGCCGGACTGGAACTGAAAGAGGACGGGAACCGGAATCTATCATCCCCTGGCTTCTCCCCCGGACAGGTCTACTCTGGCTCGAAATAAAATGAACTGCGCCGCTACCAAGGAAAGCACCTCCTTTTATTGATGGCGGTTGCCGTTACTACAGGCGATTATGCAAATATTTAACATCCTTCCACCTAAGAAAAAAAAAAAAAAAAAAGAAAAAAGAAAAAAGTGAACTTTCACAACAAAGTAAAACAATGCCAAAGAGCCTTAATATGCCAGTCTGTCTGGCGGAGTTACAGTTCTACCAGATCGTGTTATAGGTCTGACAGATTTATCATCTACGCTGAGTTTAAGTTCAGACAACGAATCTTGTTTTTCATTCTGCAGCTTCACGGGTACATCATTTTGCGTTACATCTAAAGGATACAGAGTTCGAACTGCTCTAAGCAAAATTCCATTTCGGGTCTTTACTCTTGGAAGCCGATTTATTCCATCAGGTCCTGGAAGTAGTTCTATGACACGACCAAGTTGCCAAAAAAGTCTTTTGTCACTACTACCGATCAAAACGATATCATCCAATTTAATAGTAACTTTCCTTTCAGCTCTTTTATGCGAAACCTTGAGAATTCCCAAATATTCTTTACGAAATCTATTTTTAAATGCTTCTCGTACAGTTTGAATATACTGAAATCCTTTTTGTAAATTACTTGATTTAATACCGTATTTTATATCCCGCAAACTACTAGTTCTAATTTCTTTTAAAAAGTCGGCAGGAGTTAAAGCTTTAAATTCAGGATCGGAAGGAATTACTGTCAACGGTCGGTCATTAAGAATCGCTTCACAGTCACACAGTATCGTGTACATTTCTTCATAATTTAAATAAGCATGTTTAGGAACTTTTTTAAGGAGTTGCTTCATCATTCCGATAAGACGTTCCCACCAACCACCCCACCATGGAGCACCAGGGGGAATATACTTCCATGTTATTCTCTCATCGGCTGCCTGCCGATTAATTTGTTCAAAATCTATTAATTTGAATGCATTTGAAGCTCCTACAAAATTAGTTCCATTATCACTGTACACAGTTGTGGGTTTACCTCTTCGCGACACGAACCGATGAAAAGCCTGAAGAAACACTTCTGTAGATAGAGAAGTCAGCAACTCCAAATGGACCGCTCTATAAACGGCGCATGTAAAAACACAAATCCATGCCTTTTCTTTGTTTCTCAACAATAAAGGACCACCCGTGACTTGAAATACTGCTGAATCATTTACTCGCTCTATTGGCGGTGGGGCTGATATGTGGTCAACAGGTACAGCAGAATATCTCTTGCAAGTAATGCATTTACTCAAAAATAGAACGCACAGTTCTTCTGCCAGATAACAACCAAAACCTTTCCTTTAAGGTATTCAGTATGTATTGTACACCTGCATGTCCTTTCTTTTTATGTTCTTCCATAATTAAATTTCTAACTAACGGATGTTCTCCTGGTAATATTATAGGTGTTCTAAACTAACGTGTCATGTCTTCGAAACGCACCAGTTTTAATTCTTACAATTCCCGCATCATAAAATGGATTAAGAGTTCGTAAGCGTGCGTCTTCTATATCCTGAAACGATTCCGATTGAATCAAGCGAATAACAACCTTTTCTGCAAAATCAATTTCATCAACAGTGAGTTCACTTTTCCTTTTTTTCTTATTTCCGCAGTTAAAGAAAAATCGTTGAATTCAACCAACAACTCTAACTGTTTTTCGATAGCTAGAAAATCTCTCACTCAAACTAAACCTTTTAGTAAACACTAGAGATGAAACCACAGCCCTTTTTTTCTCGCTGGCTATTTCCGCTTCATCAGTTATAAATTCGGCACTCGGCCAATTCTCTTGGGATTTCAAAAGCCAGCTCGGACCCTCCCACCATTTTGACCGGGAGAGTTGGCGAACTGAACACCCTCTACTTGGAAGATCTGCAGGGTTAAGGTGACCAGGTATATGCCTCCAATCCTCCACATGTGTCAAAAGCCTTATTTCCTGTACTCTATTTTGTACAAATGTTCCCCATGGTTCTTCCCATCAATGCAAGGATTTATCCATGCAAGGATAGTAGTTGAATCTGTCCAGAAAAATGTACTTCTGGCCTCAAAGTCTTTTAGACCGTCTGCAGCAAGACGAGATGCAATAGTTTAATCTTACAATAGTCGTTTCCTTTTTACCACAAGGGGAAACTCTAGACCTAGCCTGAAGCAACTGGACTTTAACTGATTCCAGGTTCTTCTACATGAATGAAACTACTGACGCATACGCCGCTTGACTGGCGTCACAGAAAACATGTATTGAACACTGTTTTGGCTGATATCGTATCCACCTTGGAATTTTAATGTTTTTCAAAAGAAAAATGTCTTTTACCCATTTCAAAAATGTACTTTTAATTTCAGTGTTAACTTCTCCGTTCCATTTTACTTTTATTTCCCATGTACGCTGTAATAACATCTTAGGTAATATAAGGATTGGACATGTTATACCGATGGGATCAAATACTTTATGGGCTATTGCCAAAATACTTCTTTTTGTGACTTTCTCGAAACAAAGATTTCGCAAATTAGCAACATTTATTTGAAGAGTATCGCCTTGTCTTTCCCATAACAAACCTAATACATTCGCAATAGTTTCGGTTTCTAAACTACAGTCGGTATATTCCCAACCCCGTAATTCAAATTTTCGTTCTGCCATAACATCTGAAGATACTTTCATGAAGCCCTGTAATTCATCTTCACTTCCGACACTTGTTACACAGTTATCAACATAGAAACTATTCATTAATTTAACAATAATGTTGGAAGGATATTTTACATCTTCATCATTTTTCTCTAAAATTGAATTTAAGTGATATTTAATAACAGCTTCAAGTAAAAATGGACTACTGGTTACACCAAATACGACTCGACAATGACGAAAATGCTTCAAGCCATCTTCAACCTTTATCCAAAGAAATCGGAGGAAGTTTCTCTCACTAGAATTCAGGCCAATTTGTAGAAAGGCCTTACGAATATCAGAAATCACCCCTATTTTTTCTTGGCGAAATCTATTTAAGATTGTACGAATAAATACAATAAGGTTTAATCCTTTTTCCAGACAATCGTTGAGACTCGGAGAACCCTTTGTTTTAGACGAAGCGTCAAATACTGGCCGTAACTTCGTAGTACTATGTTCCTTAACAACATGTCTATGTGGCAAATAATGATGGGGTAAATCTAATTCATTTTACGGGTACTTCCTCTATTATGCCCTCTTTGAGCCATTCTTGAAATATATTTTCATACTCTTGGCGAAGATTATCTAGTTCAAGTTGCCTAATCGTACCGTGCAACCTTTTAAGCGATAAATCAAAATTATCCGACAGGGGAGGGTGCCCTTCCAACCAATGCAAAGACACTACAAAGCGGTTATCTTCTATTTTTACAGTATCAAGAAAATGTTGCCTGGTAACCTCATACAATTCCAATTTAGTCATTTGTTCGGATGGGTGCGTAATACCAAGCGAGTCGAGGGCCCATAACTCAGAAATACAAGCCTCTTTATTGAACATTGAAGTAACTAAGAATGTTGAACCTTCACTATTCAACTCCCCGGTTTTTCCCATAACCGTCCATTCTAACTTTGTCTCAATAGCCACAAGACCGTTTGAAATTTGTTTACGATTTCCCGTTAATAATCGTCCTGCAACATCGGCTCCTATTAAAATTTCTATAGGTCCTTCTAAACGATCTGCTAAACTTATTCCACAGTCAGTAAGCTCTTTAAGCCATATTCCTTGTCCAATAGAAAGTATATTATTACAAATAACAGGCTGACTTAACGTATCAAAATTACAGCTGTATGAGCCAGACGTATTAGATAAATGAATTTTGTAAACTTTATGTTCACACAAACTGGTCGTTGTACCGCCAAATAATTCGTGTCTAAAGTATTCCTTTGCCCTATACCTATAACCCATATCTTGAGCTGTGCTTTGCAGAATATATGACCTTTGAGAACCAGTATCAATTATAGCTCGAGCCGAACGAGATTTTTTATCTCTTTTAATTATTACTCTTATTGTTTGCAGCAAAACTTTAGGAGACCTTGAAGAAATGTTGGCGAGTGTTTCAGCCTGCTTTGGAAGCTGTTCCGTTGCCCTTGTCTCACTCATTTATGAATGGCCCTTACATAGAAAAATATGATGCCTTTTACCACATATAAAACAAACTGTTTTTAATCTACACCTCCTGCCAGAATGTCCAGATTTCAGACACAGATAACAAGAGCATGTCCTTTTGACCAAAACTTCTCTTTCCGACAACGATAAGTTACGCGCCTGAAAACATTCCGCAGAACCATGATTTATACTGTAACAAAATATGCAGCCTTTTCTAGCTTCATGAGAAGAAGTAAACAGTTCAGCTGCCATAGGTTTTAAGTGAGGTTCTCTTAACTTTAAACCCGAATTTCCTTTCTTATTACCGTGAGCCAATCGATCGAAAACATTGAAAGATTTAGCTGCTAAAGAAATTCTTTCCTCACTTTCAACTTCACCGCGCAAGAAACATAAAAGACGCTCAAGGTCAGATTCCCTTTCTCTTAACTCGGCGTTTTCGCCGGTTAAACTTTCTGATCCTTTACGCGAAAACCTAAGTCTCTCCCACGTTTTTTATCAATCTTTTGGAATTGCCCCCAAAATCCTAGCCATTTCTTCACGTTACCATCAAAGATAGGCAATTTAATCTTCGGATAATGTAACATTTTATTCTGAACAAAAAACGGATCAATTAAAGTTACATTCAGGGTACCAAAAGTGAGATCTTTTAGTTTACTTTCCATAAATCTCCACCTATCAAAATATAATTCAGATTCATCCACATCCTTAATAAGTAAAGTCTCATCTGTAATTTCTTTAAACATTCATTCTCGTATTTTCATTTCAGTATCAAACAAAACTTTAGCTTTCTCGGCAATAACTTTTATTTTAATTAATTTTTCTTCCTGATTAAATTTAGTTTCTTCATTGTCAAATTCCTTACACGCTTTGCTAAATAATCTTCTGATTTGAGTTCGTGCTAACTTTAAGGCTTCCATGATTGAAAAATAAAAAAGTCGCTTACCTTGCAGACAATGTCCAGTCGCTTGGCGCCAAATGTTGATTTTTCCGTTAAATCTTATGTGATATATCTGACTTCGAATCTAAAATTTCTGAGCAACACAAAAACCTTGTCTAAAACTTAAAGGTTTATTCAACTGCAACTTCAAAAATGATGAAAACTTAACATCATAAACGAAAACTTAACATCTTAGGTGGAAACATTCAAAATGCTTTAAAGTAACAGCTATGCCGCCACGGTGAAGAACACTTTCTTTTAAAAGACAAAATCCATCTAGCCCTTTCGGCATATATCTCCATTCGCTGGATTCAGACTTCAGCTCCTACGTGTTTTGGACTTAAATGGCCGGACTGGAACTGGAAGAGGACGGGAACCGGAATCTATCATCCCCTGGCTTCTCCCCCGGGCAGGTCTACTCTGGCTCGAACTAAAATGAACTGCGCCGCTACCAAGGAAAGCACCTTCTTTTATTGACGGCGGTTGCCGTTACTACAAGCGATTATGCAAATATTTAACAACCCCCATGCATACCCTTGTACGACAGATGAACTTTCGCTACTTGTGGGTATTTAAATTAACATGAGATAATGTTCAACTCAAATGCAGATAACGTAGTCTGAGACTGCAACACTGAATAATCTACTTCAGTTGGATCATACTCATATCATTTTTTATTCATACTAGCGGTACTACCCGATGCCAGTTAATGAGATTCATAGTCATACATTTTTCAGTCTGATGCGATATGGAACCCACATAAAAAATGTCGATAGAAAAATAAAGTAATTATCTGTCATTATATCAGCAACAATGGCACGCAGTTTTGAATGATTTTCGTGTTCCTAATCAAATGGTCGTAAAAGCTCAAGTTCCGTCCAATATTTTCCGTATATTCAATTTTAGTAGATTAAATGTGACCAAAAAAATTGATGAGAAATCAATAATGCAAATAAACAAACAAACACACGAACAGAAATTCTTCTTTATATATATAGATTTTGTAAAACTTACAAATATTTGGTAATAAAATTTTATTAAGTATTTGGTAATAAAATCTACGATTTAAAAGCTAGTAGTGGCACCACTTTTCGAAATAAAGCATTTTTATCTCCAACGCGTAAGACTGTTGCCATTCGGAAAAATGAGTGTTGAAATTAGTGTTTTCAGAGTTTTTAATTAAGATTTCAATTCATTAAAGTCGTACAAAGATGAAAACAGTCAAAATGGCTTCCCACTTATTTTTGGAATTGGGAATAATGTATTTAATGTTTGGCAATGCTATTATTATTTCATTGTAAAACTTAGAAATATTTTATTAACAAACTCTACAATTTGAAAGCGAGCAGTGGCAACACTCCTCGAAATAAAGAATTTTATTTCTGGCGTGCGAGACTGTTGCCACTCGGGAAAGTGAGGGCGAAAATTAACTTTTTCTGAGTATTTAATTAATATTTATGATTTTAGTTTTTTACTTCCTTGTACGAAGTAAAAAGGAAGTATTGTAATCGCGAAAATTTTCAGGGAGCATATTTCAACGAAAATATCCATTTTGTCCGCTATCGAATGCAATTTAACGATGTTTTTGCGTGATATCTGTACGTAAGGACAGAATAAAATACTCTTTTCCTTCAAAAAAAATTGTAAAACTGCTTTAAAATTAATTCTGAAGAGAATTTTTCGTGGCGTCTGTACGAACGTATGTACGTACTTGCGTACGTACGTATCTCGCATAACTCAAAAACGAGTAGCCTCAGGACGTTGAAATTTTGTATATAGGACTGCTATAACATGTAGATGTGCACCTCGTATTTTGGTTCCAATCGGCCGCACCAAACGTATATAAATATATTTATATATATATCCACTCTGTTACCCGGCTCAGTGATCTCAGTTTCTTTACTCTTATATGTTTGTAAATTGTACATTTTTTGCTTTAAGAATGATTGTATTATGCTGTTTTTATCTTCCGGTTAAGGTTTTTATGCCTTTCTTAAATCTGTATGCAATATTTTTAGAATTATCAACAATTTTAAAGTTGTCTAAGTGCCGCTAAGCCTTTTTTTAATGGCGGCCATTGATGTTTACATTTGAAACAGGAGACTAGTGGATTTGTTGCCAATCTAGAGAAACTTAGCTTCGCAACAACAAAGATAACGCATTCATTTATTATTGCCAATTAAATCCTGCTTAATTCTTTCTGGAATTGTTTCGAGGAAATAAGCGTTTAAGATTTACTTCGTAATTTTTAATATAGATATTTTGAGTTTTTATGTATTTTTGCCTTCTCGCGAAGTAAGAACTGAATTAATTAAATGAGAAATACTCAATCGTCTTTGAAAAACTGTTTCTTTTTTGTTTTGTTTTCTTAATTTCTTTTATACATCATTCTAGCTTTATTATAGTATTTGAATAGAACATGTGGCAACGATTAGATAATCCTATTCTTTAAATGATATAAATTTTGTGCATTATGAGTTATAATATGAACGAAATATATAAGTTAACTGTTATATAATTATTGGATTATATAACAGTTAACTTAGTTTCCGTTATATAATTATTATATAAGTTAACTGTTATATAATTATTAATACTGTTAAGTGAATCTAGCGCCAGAGTGTCGCTATGGTAAACAAATACTAGAGTGAATTTTGAAGAATGCATTTATTCTATTGTGGTTTATGCGCTGTCGGCGAAGTAGATTTAATTCAATCCAATAAGTTTAAATGAAAAGCAAGAAAAAATGCGTATAATTTAATATTCTGTACAAGGAAGTCATGTGGTGTACACATCAGATTTTTTTTTTTTTTTTTTAATTGGGCGTTGACATTTTCCAGGACCCAGAAAAATATTGCAGAAAGTTCGGTGATAATAGCTATAGTAGTGACATTTAATCGCGAACAAACACTCAGACATTGTTCTTTATATATGTAGATAAGTTGGATCATATAGTTTAAACATCGGCTAACAAGACATTAAAACCGGAATACAAATTACGAACGCTTAGGCAGAGCTGGGGATAATAAGTAAGAGCAAGAAGTCGCTGCCGGAAACTCTAAATGTGAACATTCGAAACCCTCAGTTTAAATACACAAAGCAGCTAATTTGCATTCTGATGAGGACACAGAAAGAGGAAGTTAAAATCATTAAGGCTTAAATTACATTAATTAATTAATTAGCATATGACATTATACAAAATAAAGTCGAAAAACAGTAATTTCTTTTTAGATGAAATTTTTTAGCATCTAGGGAAAAAATAACTAATAGCAATTCTATTACTTCTCCCCTCAGAATAAGTGGTGATGAATATTTTCAAACACATAATCATCAGACACTTCTGAAAATCTATTAGCTAACTACAGCATCAAAATTCTTGTTTCTGGGAAATTTCAAGTAATGGTTTTAATTCTTAATTTTTTAATACTTTAAATTAGTTTTAAAGAATTAAAAAATTTTAATCTTGTTCCATTCTTCTACATGACTTTAACTGAATTTTCTTAGAACGCTTAAAAATGATGTTCTTTACCGTAGACAAAACGGTAATTTAAATATAGTAAATATTTATATGCTCTCTGGTATATTTTTATATCGAATTAAGATCGAATAAGAATTTACTGATAATGAATTAAACATTTTTAAGGTCTTATGAAGATCAAACAGATGATAAATTTAAGCTAATTTCAGATATCTATATGTTCTCTCGTAAAATGGTTTTTTCAGAACTCATTCGGGAAAACCATTAGCTTGAGTATATAACACTTCCTCGGTTAATGAACTTCTAAATTCCCTACTTTATTAGTCATCCGTCGTCTTATTCATCAACTCGGGGAATAATTCATCAAGTTTGGGAATACTTCCGCACTTAGATGATTAATTCCTTCTCCGGAGTTTGACATAGTAAATTTAGTTGTAATAGTTAAACTGGTAGAATTTTGTTCATCGTAATGGAATTCTAAATGCTTTGGGAATTCCTGGGCAAGAGATTGCTTTAGAATCACATATAATTGCATTTATTGTATGGATATCCTCATGTATAGTTCATGAAAGGAACAGATTTGACACGGTTTATGATGCTGATGAGAGATTTTGTAGCTGCCCGAATTATGTTACGTGATGCATGATTTTCAACTCAATATTTCTGCACACCTGAAAATCAAAATGTGATTTTAAGTTTGGGCAGAAGTTTAGCGGTACATCGGGCTTCATAAAGAAAATTTTTAGACAGTCTGGAGGAATAGTAAGTTTTACTAATAAAATTCGTATTAAGTTAATTAAAATTTTTATTGTGAAAATTAGTCTTCGGAATATACAACAAAAGCATTGCTGATTTTTTATTTACTACCAACAGTGACAAATGCATAAGCTTGCATAAAAACTTCAAAATAAACAAAAACTTTTTAATTTATCAAAAAAAAAAAGTCTGAAATGTTTCAGGTTTTAAATTACGTCCAAAGGGGCGTTTTTTAACGTTTTGTGTGTTACCTTTATTTATTAAATATCATGTTCTTTGTACTTAAACCATAAAATTTAGTTCAATTGCAATGTCGCAAAATAATTTTAAAATGAAACTATCTTTAGAATTTCCGATAGACAGTTCGATGCGCTGGAGATAAAAAGGTTTTTTTCCCGGTAGACTGTAAAATGCCAAAACGGAAAGTAATAGTCCTTCGGTAGACTCAAATCCCTTTGGACTAAAAATTCTGAATGGTTTTTAGGTTTTAACAGTCGCCCAAAAGCGTTTGTTAAGGTTTTTTACATTCCCTCAGAGCTCGCCGTCTACCAATCTATTCTTACAGTCACTCATGCTAACATTGTTTTTGTCTTTTCAGCTATATATTCCAGCAACATTTTCTTCGTACTTGTAGCACATAGCACATACACTTCAACAATAAAATCACAAAACATTCAAAAGCTACCCGTCAACGTATGGTTAGAATTCCCTATGCAGTGTTATGGGTTCACCTACATTTATATATTTTTTTCAGTCTTATCTCAGTTCATCATTTCAACATTCAGTTTTCATAGTAACATGCCTAGCAAAAAAAAAATTTGACTTTTTATTAACATTTTACGTGTTAACTTTATTTATTAAATATTACGTTCTTCACAAATTCAATTAAACAGAAAACCACAAAATATTTAAAACAGCATATCTTTAGAATTCCAAACAGTGTTAGAAGTTCCCGTACATATTTTAATATTCGCTCTCTCTCTATATATATTTTAAATTTAGCCGGTCACGCGTCCAGACGTCTAAAATAGTTATCATAAAAAAGTGTGTAAAGATTTTAATGAGTCCAAGTAGTATAATTTCATAAAAATATTGAAAATTTCTAACGAGACATCTCATGATTTTAATATATGAATCTTATTTAAAATCAGAAAACAAATTCTTAAGAACTGTATTTGCTGCTTTTAGATCCCTTATTCAGTAACATTCCAGATTAAATTTGAAAGTATCTTAGGCTTTACTGAATAGCAATACGCTAGCACGGGGAGATAAAAGTATTTTATTTCCGGATACGGCAACACATTGCTTTCTACAGTGGGGTTTGTTAATTAAAATTGAAAGATAAAACTTACATTTTACCGAATGGCAACTGTCTGGCGCGCTGAAGATAAGAATGTTTCATTTCCAACAGTGATCCCACTGCTCGCTTTCAAATCGTTGAGTCTATTAATCAAAAATTCATTAAATTAAAACGAAATGGGAAATAAATAATAAAAAAATTTCGAAATTCAAAATTCGGGCTGCCAGGTACACTTTTTCAAATGAAGGATTACGTTATTCAAAATTAGATTTCTCTAGGAATTCTGTTTTATTATTATTATGATTATTTTTAATTTTATTTATTTTTTAGTGAAAACATACATACGTACTCACATGCAGATTCTTCATTATTTAATTTCTTTAAAAGTAATACTAGGCTATAATATTTGGTGGCAACAATTTGAAAAGTGATACGAGGTTTATAGTGAACCGAAGCAAAATCCCATTTGAAGACTAATAGCTCTTTTCAAGGCACCTCCCTTTAAAAAAATAAACTGTATTAAAGTAAATTCTGAAAGCTTTCAGATTTTACATTACGCCCGAAGAGGCGTTTTTTAACGTTTTGTGTCCCGCCTTCATTTATTAAATATCATGTTCTTCGCCCTTAAACCATAAAATTCAATTCAACAGCAAGATCGCAAGATAATTTTAAAATGAGCCTATCTTTAGAATTCCCGATACACAGTCTCGCGCTCTGGAGGTTAAAAATGTGTTTTTTTGTGCAGTGTTGCCACATCTCACTTTGAAATCGTTGAGTTTGTTAATGAAAAATTCGTTAAAGTGTTACAAAATATGAAATAGATAATAAAACAAATTTCAAATTAGGGTTTCCAGATGCCCATATTCCGTGGAAGTTTACACTATTCAAAAGTGAATGGCTCTAGGTACCGTTGCTTTATCACAACGCGAGAAGCATGCATACATTTATGCAGATTCTCTATTATTTAATTTGTTTAAATATTGTACAGGGCTCTAATATTTCTTGGCAACAATTTGAAAAGTGAACCCATATTTATAATAAACCAACGCAAAATGCCAAAACGAAATTAAAAGTCCTTCACGGCAAATTGCCCCCTTTGGACTAGAAACATTTTTAACTCCAGCGCGAGACTGCT
The DNA here is from genome assembly GCF_044657685.1 of Stegodyphus dumicola. NCBI lineage: Eukaryota > Metazoa > Arthropoda > Arachnida > Araneae > Eresidae > Stegodyphus > Stegodyphus dumicola. The sequence continues at coordinate 215,351,314 of NC_140773.1, read as the reverse complement.
TATCGATTTTGTGATATTGCTGTTGAATTGAATTTTATGGTTTAAGTGCTGAGAACAGGATATTTAATAAATAAAGGTAAAATGAACCTTTTGGACTAAAAAAAAAATTATGCGTTATAAATAATGCTTTATACTGAAGATAATTTCATTGCGAATTCAAAACTTCACAGGATTGGCATTTTGTGAAAGGCCGGTACAGGTTTAATGTCTTCAACTACTAATCCTAGGCATGCATTTCTCGTTACAAATCTGTTTTAATTTAGGTAAAGAATTTTATAAAAACTGTGTCAGTAAAACAAATTTAAAGCAATAAAGTTGAGGTTTTCGGTTGTTCCCACGGAACAAAAAACCGGATTAAAAAAGTACCCAGTATGCTCTACCAAATTAACTCGAACCTGGACCTCTCGAATACACGCCGAGTGTGCCAACCGTTACACCACGAAGGCATGCTGGAAAGTGGGAAAAAGTACAAGTTTATCTATAAGTCAATGAGATTAAAATAGTTCTATGTTAATGTTTAAGTTTTGGCTATTCTTATAGTACTGGTAATTGCATTTTATGGTGTCCGCCGAAAACATCGCGGAGAAAACAACGCAAGGAGAAACCGTCGTAGTGCAAAACATCGTGGGAGAAAACATCGCAAAGAGAAAACATAGCAGTTCTAAAACATCGTGGTCGAAAATAAAGCGGTTCAAAAAATTCGCAGTTTAAAAACATCGTCGTAAAAAATATCGTTGTAAAAAATAAGGTACCTACAAATCATCGCATGACGATAACATCGCACACATGCGTTTTCAAGTTTTGAAAGATGTAAATGCATGTTCGTATAAAGATCATAGAGCTTAAGAAGTAAAGAGGGTTACTTTTAGTTTTATATTTCATATATTTGAACGAACTAATAAATTTTTGCTGAAAAAATAAGAAGGAAACTTAAGTATTTCAAAACTTAAAATGAGTAGAAAATTAATGCAACTTAAAAAGCTTAATAGAATTTTAAATTTATATAGTTATTTAACAAAGATCATTAATAAATTAAGCTTTCTTTATAAAGTTTAACTGACAATTTTTTTATGAAATATGCAGTCTAAAAATGCTTAAAAAGAAGGTAAATAGCTTCATAAGGTTACCTCTATAAAAATTGCTTAGTTAATGATCAATTTATTTTCTTTCACATTTGTTAAACTGATATTGTTTTAATGAAAATTACATATTGTTTTTTTTTTCGTTTATTCTTAAAGGGTCGTTAACATTTTCATGTATAGCATGCAATCCATTTTTTGGATGTCGATTTGTTAGTTATGACGAAATTCACTTACATAATATGTCACTATGTGATTTGAAAAACCCATGTATGCGATGATTTGTACGTACTTTATTGTTTACCACGATATTTTTTACGACAATATTTTTAAACTGCGAAGTTTTTGAACCACATTATTTTTTACCACGATATTTTGTATCACGACGTTTTCTCCTTGCGTTGTTTTCTCCACGACGTTATCGTCCGCGATGTTTTCGACTGTAACCCATTTTGCATGCGCATATATAAGAAGTAAGAATATATATATAGTAAGAAGGTGTACGTTATAAAAATTTGATTTTTAGATTCCATTGAGAATTTAAATATGCATTATAAAACGGAAGGTAAATTGATTTATAATTTTAACTGATACTCATGCTAATAAGTAAACAGGTTTGGTTTGGTTTATTTTATTATGGCAAAGCGCACTAGGTTTATCTGTCTAAGGGAAAGGATGCCTTCGTGGGGGATTTTCTAAAAGGAAATTTTCTCGTTAAACGTTTCACTTGGGAAAAATCACAAAAATACGAATGTAGCTACCCCGTTCGCCTTCAGCCGAACCCAGATAGTCTACAGATATATCCCGGAAGCAGTCTTCAGCGACTTTACCACTTGGTCGCTGGTGGACCCAAAATAAGGATACAGATGTTTACTTTTACCAGTGCTAATACAGTAACTATTTTATTACCTAATAGCTGTGCTTCTGTTTCATGAAAATTC